>NC_136245.1:12012500-17242500 GCF_053564925.1 Oryzias latipes
TTAAATCATCTAATCTGTTAAAAAGAAATTTCTTCCTTTTTTCTTTTCACTTTGGATTGAGGTTTTACACTTTGCTTTCTGGGCTTTGTTGTAATTGGCATGGAAGTTGAAATGATGTATGTTTTTGAATGCAAGACGTTTCAAACCAACAGTTGCTAACCCTAATTTCATTTGAAGCTCCTCCTTATACCATTTCTCATTTAAATTCTCTTGACTGACTGAAATTCATTTGACCTTCTTATTAGTTTGCATATGTTTACTCAAACACTGACTATGCTTACTGCCGCTTCACTGCCTCTTCTTACAGTTGAGATTCGGTTGCAGTAAAAAAAATGTAAATTCTTGATTTAATTGCAATTGAATTTAAAGATATATATGAATTCTAAATGGTTTTAATTTTCATAAAACTTTGCTGTTACAGTTAAAAAAAAACAAAAAAAGTGTTTGGGGAGGAAATTTTAACTTTAAAATTTATGTTAATTAAAATTTTTATTTGTACTAGTCTTCTAAATTTAAACTAAATTGATAGAATCCTAAAATTCTCCTCTCCAGCAATAATTAGAGGAAGGGGTGGGCGATACCGGGAATTTGAGTATTGGCCCAATACCAAGTAACTACAGCGCTCGTATCACCAAAATTTGTACAAATACTTTTTCTTGAAATATTTAATTATAGACTATTTTTGGAAATACACATTTTTTTTGTTTATTAAGTGTATAATAAAACACAGGGCAGAGACTTTTGGATCAAATATAGAACATGTATATCAGTAATGGCATAATACAATAATTTTAAAAACGATAATACAATGTATAAAAAAAATAGCACCCCAAACATTTTTAAAATAAAAGCAGTAATAAAAAAACAAAAAAGCAACACAGTAATAAAGTTACGTTTAAAGTCCCGTTAGTTGTCACACAAATAGGCGACAACTAACAAGATGTAAAGAACACAACAAACAATGCTACCATTGTTTCAAATATATGGCTCTTAAATAAATCTCTCTGCTGCCCAATGAAGCAGGGAGGGGAGGGGCAGATTTTTGCTCAAATCTAGCAGGTTTTTGCGTAAATTGGGCTGTGCTTAACCCAATTTGGCACTGCTTCTTTTCTTGACACAAAGAACATAAATGTCACACAAGCTTTACAAATGCTATTAAATGCCTTCAAATGCAAATGTTAACAATTTAGAAATTTGTAAGACATTAGAAGAAAGTGTTCTTTAAAGACTTATAAACACACCTTGTTAACGTCTTATAACTAGTTTATTAAGAAATCTTGAGTCTGAAGTGTTAACGAAGTGCGTCTTGAATCCCAACTGTAATTCCCACCCGGACTGTATTCAATGCTACATGTTTTTTACGTCTTGGAATAGGTTTTATTTTAAAAGTCATGGTTCAAGAAACGTCAGTAGAGAAAATAATTTGGCTAGTTAACACTTTTTGTTGCTAAATTTCCCCCCAGAAAGTCGATGAAACTTGTGTGCTACTCATCTGCAACTCACCAGGGATAACCTGTCTCAGCATACAGCTTCTGCCTCTAATCGATTGCTCATACTGACTTCACCAGAGGCAGTTTTCTTTTAAGGAGAACCTTCATGGTAATTGTCTTTGCTATCTTGCAGTCAACTCCCCTCCACTTGGCTGCAGGCTATAACCGGGTCCGCATCGTTCAGCTGCTTCTCCAACATGGAGCGGATGTGCACGCAAAGGATAAAGGGTGAGTGGCTCATTGTGAGGACACTCCCAGAAATGTGCCTTCATTTTTTATGACCCAAATTTCTTTTTTACTTCCAGTGGTCTGGTTCCTCTTCACAATGCCTGCTCTTATGGTCACTATGAAGTGACAGAACTTCTGCTTAAAGTAAGTCCCACAAAAACTAAGTTTACATGTTTATCATCGTACTAACGCTATAATTTATTTGTACATTAAAATTCCCAAACCAGTTTAGTTTCTTATCTAATGATGCAGACTATGCAATTTTTCAGTTATGAATATGTTTGAACAATGAAACCAGATCCTGTTCATTCCTCTTCAGCATGGGGCCTGTGTGAACGCCATGGACCTGTGGCAGTTCACCCCCCTCCATGAAGCTGCATCCAAAAACAGAATGGAGGTTTGTTCCCTGCTGCTGAGCCACGGCGCCGATCCCACCCTGCTCAACTGCCACAGTAAGAGCGCTGTAGACATGGCCCCCACCCCGGAGCTTAAGGAACGGCTCACCTGTGAGTTCTGCTGGGGTTCATGAATTTGTGGAATCCACAGCTTTTCATGCAAATGCATTACTCTGAAAAGACTCGTATAATTACTGCATTTATAATTTTGTTTTTCCATCTAGATGAGTTCAAGGGCCACTCTCTGCTGCAGGCGGCCCGTGAGGCCGACATAGCCAAAGTAAAGAAGACCCTGGCTCTGGAAGTTATTGGCTTCAAACATCCTCAAACAAATGAGACAGCTCTGGTCAGAAGAAGTTCTTATACTATTACTTTTTTTTGTCAGAGAACAGCTAAGAAATTCAATGGGGTGGTGCTGCTATAAAAAGTTTTTATAAATTACCATAAAAAGGATCCTGGGATTAAATTGTTTTGTAATAAAGCAATATATGTATGTTCAATATGCCTGATAATTGATATCTGCAATCTGCTGACCTGCAAGCGAAATTGCCAAAGTCAGAATAGGAGGATTTTTCCTCTTATTATTAAGAGACTTTGTTAAAGTCGCCTTAAAAAATATAATGGAAAAAAACTGAAATATAACGGTATTTTACTGTTCCCTTTTGCATTTATCAGATGGCATCCAAGGAGCAGAGTCATCAGTTTTATATGGGATGTTAACAACCTCAGCATTTACTTAGACTAGAAACTGGCACATGAAATTACTAGATGGTGACAATAGATCAAAAATTAAATTAGCAGGGTTCTCGTGGAGTCTTAAAGAGCCTTAAAGGCCTTGAATTTGAAAAATTGGAAATAAGGCCTTACAAAACCTTTTAAAAGTCTTCAATTTTTATATCTTTGTCATAAAAATAATGCAATTTAAAACTTTTTCTAGTCGTACCAGGCCTGAAAGTATGATGGTAGAAGATCTTGCAGAGGTACCAACAGCTGTGTGTTTGGTATATGCTGCTTTAACATTCATACAAAAACGGCTACAGGCTGATGCTGCTAAAACTGTGCACCAGGCTGCACTTTATTCCATCATTTTAGCGTCTCTGTGGTTTTTAGTGTTTCATTATCGCCACAGAATCTGATTTGCATCCCTCTCTCCTCTCACGGTAGACAGATGGAGGTGCCTTTTTCTGCATCAGTTTTTCATTTCAATAATAAATTTAAATGTTTTTTCCAAAAACTACATTTTATTTAGATGTAAAATTTATTCACAACTCCGTTCATATGCATTAGGGGTGTAACGATTCATTTTAACATAATTTATGTCATAATCTGTGGTCGGTGATAAGATTAATATGACATTGATTCATTTAAAACAATTCAATTGTATCTGATTCACTTACCTAAAATCGATCCAGTGTCACTCAGAGATAAATACCTAACAACTTAACAGTGCACTTCACCTGCACTTAACAGTGCAGGTGAAGTTTTCCAGATTTCTTGTGAGATAGTATAGTGTAAATTAAATATGTGCGCAAAGAGGAAACAAGAATCGGTGTTCGACTCATTGATTACTTTACTTTATTAACTGGATGAAATATTAATTAAATTACTTTACTCATTCACCAATTTAAAAAGTAATTCACTACTCTTTACCTTTTTCCACTCGCATACAAATTCTAAAGGGATTAAAGCTAGCTCAAACAAGATACCCTCAAAATAAAAACATAAAGGCTACATAAGGGAATGCAGGTTTTTTAGCATCACCTCATTAATTTAAATAAAGCATTATACTAGGGCAGTGGAAAGCAGTTCATCTCCAGGACAAAACTTGCATTTAACTGAAATATCTTTGCCTTTGTTTTAAAAAAATTGGAAATAATTTAAATATCTTGCCGAATGACCCTACATATTGGTTTATGTCCATATTTCCGCTCTCTTCATCTTACTTTGTCCAATCTCCAACTCTGCATTAGCACACATGCATCAGTAACTGTTTTTTTTTTTATTAGTATCCGTTTTGGTCCAAGAGTCAATGTCGGAGCAAACTGTTTACAAACATTCTGTTTCATTAGTCATCTATTATCACTACTCCACCAAAATGTAGTAATGAAATCATGAGGCATTCTGTAGTTTAGTACTAGTAATTTCTTACCTTACTTGACAGGTTATTGTTCTGAAATTCAAGGATTTTGTTTTTCCTTCCTCCATACTATGGAAGCGATTCTGTAGCATAATAAATAAAAATAAATAATAATAATAAATAAAAGTCAAACCAAGAAATGCTTTTTCATTTTCAAAATCTGCAGCTGAAGCTGCATTTCTTGACTCAAAATTAAAATGAAAAAGCAATCCGCCAAAATGCTTTTCTTCAACACCGCTTATTCCGTCACTTAATTAAAATGACAATAAAAATTGTATTTTCAAAAAGTTCTATGGTATGTGTTTAGCAAAATTCATTTAGAAATGTCTAATTTGACAATTAACATGGATTAACAGAAATTTTCATTTTCAAAATGTAAGTGCATCAAATGACACAAAATTATAATGAAAAATCAATACTTAAAAATGCTTTTTCACTTCAACTTTAAAACCGCTTATTCTGTGTCAAAGTTAAAACGAAAATGCAAAGAGGGGATTGCATTTACGTTTTCACATCCACCCTGTGAATAGTGTCTTCCGATGATTTTACACCCCCCCCCCCCCCCCCCCCCCGAGAAACCAAATTAAAAAAAAAAAATTGAGCGAGCAGACCCTTAATAATAAAAAGTAGAAAATGAAAGAGCATTTTGAAGTAATGATTTTTCATTTTAATTTTGTGTCATTTGATGCAGTTACATTCTGAAAATTAAAAAGCATTTCTGTTAATCCATTTTAATTGTCAAATTAGACATTTCTAAATTAATTATGCTACACATTTACCTGATAACTTTTTGAAAATGAAATGTCAAATACCATTTTCATTATCATTTTAATTAAGTGACAGAATAAGCTGTGTTGAAGTAGAAAATGAAAAAGCATTTTGAAGGAATGCTTTTCCATTTTAATTTTGAGTCATTTGATGCAGCTTCATTTTGAAAATTAAAAAGCATTTGTCGTTTTGCCTTTATTTTATTATGCTACAGAATCTTCCATACGATACAGCTGTGAATTAGGCAGAGAAATTAGTCTTAATATTTCATATGCAATGTCTTAAAAAGATCTTCAGAAAGTTTTAAATTTAACTTTAAATTTAACTTAAAGTTTTAAATTTAACCCTGACTACACATAAACTCAAAGAAAGCATCTGGTGAAAAATTAAAGATTGTGATGAAAGTATTAGAAAACTGATGTGAAATGTAATGAAAGTGGTTTGTTGAACTTAAAGGGCCTGTACCATGCTATTCTTAAGTCTTTTATAGTAAACAATATCCATGTATATAATATATTACCTTTGGCACCAGCTTTCGCTCCGTGTGGGTGCCGCTTATTTCATGAAGTCATCCTAGCTGCTGCCTCGGCAGCAGTTCAGAATCTCGCCCATGCAAACAAACAACATTCAAACTTTTGCAAATATGGATGAGCATTCAGCATTAAAAATAGGAAGCAAAGCTAATTTCTCAGAGAATGTGTGTGTGTGTTAGCCTGGAGGCAGTGTTGGCAGTGGAAACTCTCCCTAGAAGGGGCTTTTCTGTTTGGTCTATGTCAGCTCAAGAGAATGCACTCGTTTTCGTGGATAGGGAGGGGCTGCTGCTCAGAGCGCAGGTTTTTAGAGGAATGCTCAGAAATGTGTGAACGGATCAAAAAACCGCTTTGGGGTTTCTTTTTGTGAGGATTGAACAATCTAATACACTTAAGAGCTAAAAAAATAGATTTTTTGCATGGTATAGGCCCTTTAAAGGAGTAGAAGTCTTATCACCTTTAATCACAAGTATTAAATTTTCTGGGTTCAACTTGCAGGTTCCTAAATAAATCTAAATCTTTTGACTCAAAAGACTATTTTGTGTCTTGACTATGTTGACTGGTGTCATTTTCTGTGCATCTTAAAAAAAGTCTTTATTGACTTAGTAGAAATGCAAATAAATAGTTTTGATGTTGATGTATTGTTGTGTTTTATAGCACTGTGCTGTGGCTTCTCCCCACCCAAAAAGAAAGCAGGTGACAGAGTTGTTGCTGCGTAAAGGTGCCAACATCAATGAGAAGAACAAAGAGTATGTACCTTTTAGTACAAACTGTTGAGAGAAAATACATTTTAAAGAAGATGCATTGAATTTACTAACAGAAAATCCTGTTTTACAGCTTTATGACTCCGCTGCACATTTCTGCCGAGAGAGCTCACAATGATGTCCTGGAAGTGTTACAAAAACATGGAGCGAAGGTGTGGGCTTGTGCTTTCAGGTTTGTCTCTTTGTGATTAATCAGGTTTGTGTAGAGACAGTATTTTTGTCAATTTTAAATGCAGGTGAATGCGGTGGACACTCTAGGTCAGACTGCTCTCCACAGAGCTGCTCTGGCAGGTCACATCCAGACCTGCAAGCTACTGCTGAGTTTTGGAGCAGACGCCGCCATTGTTTCTTTGCAGGGTTTCACTGCAGCCCAAATGGGCAACGAGGCAGTGCAACAGATCCTTAACGGTAAACGTCTATCTTTTCAAGTTATTAGCTTCACTTTTTCTAAAATAAAAGTACATCTTGCCTCAAGATTAAACGGATTTAAGAAATTTGTTTGGCACAATTGATCCTGTTCTCAATTCTTTTTCTGTCTTCAGAAAATGTTCCTACACGTAATTCAGATGTTGACTACAGATTTCTGGAAGCTGCCAAAGCGGGGGATCTGGACACCGTGCAGGTGAATTCTTTGTTTCAATGCAAAAATACAAACTAGATACACTATATTGCCAAAAGTATTTCCTCACCTATCCAAATTATCAGAATCAGGGATCCTAGTCACTTGGCCTGGCCACAAATGTAAAAAACTGAGCACTCTGGCATGTTTTTACAAAAATTTGTGAAAGAATGGGTCGCTCTCAGGAGCTCAGTTAAATCCAGCATGAAACTGTCATAAAATGCCACCTGTGCAACAAATCAAGTCATGAAATTTCCTTGCTCCTAATTATTCCGTTGTCAACTGTCAGCTCTATCATAACAAGATGAAAGAGTTTGGGAACAACATCAGCTACCAAGTGGTAGGCCACGTAAACTGACAGAGGGGTCAGCGGATTTTGAAGGTAATAGTACAAAGAGGTCACAGACTTTCTGCACAGTCAATTGCAGAGCTCCAAACTTAATGTGACCTTCAGATTAGCTCAAGTACAGTATGCAGAGACTTTTATGGAATGGGTTTCCATGGCCGAGCAGCTGCATCCAAGCCACACATCACTAAGTGCAATGCAAAGCGTTGGATGCAGTGGTGTAAAGGACACAAACACTGGACTCTAGAGTGTTCTCTGGAGTGATGAATCACGTTTTGCCATCTGGCAATCTGATGGATGAGTCTGGGTTTGGCGGTTAACACGACACCGGTCCATTTCGGACTGCTTTGTGCCGAGTGTGAAATTTGGTGGAGGACGAATTATGGTGTGGGGTTGTTTTTTAGGACTTGGGCTTTGCCCCTTAGTTCCTGTGAAAGGAACCCTAAATGCTTCAGGATACCAGAACTTTTTGGACTATGCCATATTCACAACTTTGTGGGAAGAGTTTGGAGTGGGCCCCTTCCCCTTCTAACATGAATGCAGCAGTGCACAAAGTAAGGTCCATAAAGACATGGATCATGTCTGGTTTGGATAAACTTGACTGGCCTGCACAGAGTCTTTACTTGAACCTGACACAATACCTTTGGGATGAATTAGACCAGAGACCGAGAGCCAAGCCATCTCAATCAACATCAGTGTGTCACCTCACCAATGTACTTTGGTGAGGTGAATGGTTAGAAATTCCTATAAACACACTCCTCAACCATGTGGACAGCCCTCCCAGAAGAGTAGAAGCCTGTAATAGCTGCAAGAGGTGGCTCTGCATCATATTGAACTATATTGGTTAGTATTGGGATGGCTCTTCAGTTCACATGTGAGTCAAGGCAGGTGAGCAAATACTTTTGGAAATGTAGTTTAAATTGACGTTTGTGATGTTTTGGGTGTTTTAAGAGTCCATTGCATTGGACATTTTTAATCCTTTTTGACAGCAGCAGTTAAGAAAAGACCAAACATTTTCCTTATCCAAACTTTAGCCATAATGATTGCAATAATTATCACCTTTGTTGCAGCAACTTTGTACCCCCCAAAATGTCAACTGTCGGGATTTGGAGGGTCGCCACTCCACCCCGCTCCACTTTGCTGCTGGTTACAACAGAGTTGCTGTTGTTGAGTACTTGCTTCATCATGGAGCTGATGTTCATGCAAAGGACAAAGGGTATGCCTTTCCATTATGTATTTAACATTAGAAAATTAAGACATTCTTTAGAGATTTGATATTTTCAGGATTCATTTGAGTGATGACTTTGACTTATTTTTCTGCAGTGGCCTGGTTCCCCTCCATAATGCATGCTCATATGGCCATTACGAAGTGGCTGAACTGCTGGTTAGACACGGAGCTTCAGTAAATGTGGCTGACTTGTGGAAGTTTACGCCACTTCATGAGGCTGCAGCCAAGGGAAAGTATGAGATCTGTAAACTTCTGCTCAAAGTAAGCATCCATTAATGTCATCCCCATTGTTTGACTCTAAGTAGGGCTGGGCGATTCATCCATTAATTCGAATTTGTTGTTTTAGATATAAAATCGAGATTTGATTTTCCCAGCTCTTTACTCTCTTGCGCTTCAATTGTGTAGGGTAAAGTCAATCCACCGGTCTCTCCCAAAGCGCAAATGTGAAAATGGCAACAAGCAAAGAAGAGCTACCTCCGCAAGGCTGAGAAATAAAAAACACTAGCACACGCACCGTGGGAAACGCTCCCCATCCCTGTAACTTTTGCTAGTTGCCTCCGTACAGCTTTTGGCTGCTGATGAAACAGAACATGTTACGATTTATACTGGGTTCCAGACAAAATTGGTTGATAAACCTGTTGGATTTACAGCAGCAACATTTAATAAAGTGTTGATTTGGAGACAGCGGTGTCTTAGACCAGTGTTTTTCAACCAGTGTGCCGCGGCACAGTAGTGTGCCGTGAGAGATGGTCAGGTGTACCGTGGGAAATTCGTAATTTTCACTGATCTAAAAACATTTACCATCGCCAGGATATCAGCTCTGTGTTCATCCAAGCAGGCCCTGATAAAACACTGAGTAATAAGGAATATGAAAGATCATAAAATATTTTTTTCTTTGTGTTTATTTGATTCTTTTAAAGACAATTTGATAAGAATGACGGTCCCGCTATTTAGCCGCAGTTTTAGCAGATACCGGTAGCTCTGTTTTTGGAAAAGTCCCGCCCCTTCAACTGTCTCCACCAATCATTCTTGGAGGCTTAATCATATGTTATCAGTCTGACCAGACTGATGAAATACGATTTTTTACATTTTTGGATGCTGGTGTGCCGGAGGATTTTTGTCAAGAAAAAAGTGTACCTTTGGGTCAAAAATGGTTGAAAAACACTGTCTAGACACTGGTGCTGTAATAATATGATGTTAAATGCTATGCTAACGAGCAGTTCCTTGTGTCGCTTTCATAGATTAAACTGCAACAGTTTAATCTAAGAGTCAACATAACTTAAATTACAATCCAAATGACTCGTCTGCATAGGAGGCAAACATTTAAACGTTTAATAATTCAAGCTGCCATAAGATTGTTTTAGCACATTTAACGTTGACAATTTATCGTGATTCTTATTAAGGTAAAAATGCTGCAAAATGAACGCACTTCTGGATTTGATTTGAGAACCTGTAATATAGAATGTGAAAACTAGTGCATCAAAAATCTGCATCTGTGTGTAGAAAAGTTCTGCTGTGAACTGACAAATTTCCATTTGCATGTGTTTATTTAGAGTTACAACTTCAAATCTGTGATTGCAACTGCTCAAATGTGCTTCTGCGTGTGTTCGAATCTGCTGGCGCAAATCACAAGTGCGCTACAACTGCGCTCTGAATTCTTACACATTCCTTGCGAGAAACTTGTGTCTAAACTGATCTGTGTCCGATCATCTGTGTTTTTTTGCAAATATCTTTTTATTATTTTTAAACACAAGAACAAAGTTAGAAGCATTGAAACAGCATATATTTAACAATAAACCAAAGAAAATGAAAAATTAGTACAAGAAGGTACGTAGATTTGTCAGGTTGAAATTATCCTCCTATCCAGGATACTGATCACAGAGTTAACAATTTGTCATGAACTTTTCTTGTTTTGTACATAAACCATTTTTCCCAGTCCTTCAGAAATCTGTCTTCCTTCATTCTTAGTTTGTATGTAAGTCTCTCCATTGTTTGGATTTCTTCCACAATATACATCCATTGCTTGTGTGTTGGGGCTTCAGCCTTCTGCCAGTTCTTAGTTATGGCTTTCTTTGCTGCCACTAGAAGAACTTTTACTAGGTTTTGGTCCATTTTATGTACTGTTCCCTCTAAGTAACCCAGATACATCACAAGACAGGTTCGGGGTATCTTATAACTGAGTGTTTCACATATATCAGAGTGGATGGTGACCCAGAAGGGCTTTATTTTCTCACATTCCCAAAAAATATGTGTCTGATTTGAGTCTTTATCCATGCAAGTTCTCCAGCAGAGTTGCTGAGTTTTAATTAGCTTGCCCTTGATTTGTGGTGTTATAAAATATCTTATTTGGTTTTTCCAGGCAAATTCTCGCCATTTTAGTGACTGTGTAGTGGTTTGGTGAACTTTCCACATATCATCCCACATCTCCTCTGAGATTTTTTCTCTCAAATCCATTTCCCATTTTGCTTTGACATATAGAGTTGACCCCATTTTTGATTCAATAAGGTGCTTATATAGAACTGATATAACCTTGGGAATATTTTCACTGTAGGCTTGTATAAATGTCTTAATTATTGGGTGTATTTTGTGTTCCTCTATTTTGATTTGTTTTTCATAGTAGTCTCGCATTTGCATATATCTGAATAGGTCCTGATTTATTAGACCATATGTGTCTTTAAGTTCCTGAAATTCTCTTATTTCGCCTTTCTTTAACATTGTGGACATGGCCGTAATACCCATTGTTTGAATCTGTGGTCAAATTGTGCAGGTCTAAATTTGTCGTCATATGCTGTCCATTTCAGCAATCCGATTTCATTACCTAATTTTAATTGTTTTATAACACAATACCAGTTCTCAAGAGTAAATAATGTTATTGGATTTAGATCTAAATGCTCTTTAGCAGTGGCTAGGATCCCGTTTTCCCCCATACATGTTTGAATTGGGAATCTGGGTGTACAAAGTTCTATATCTTTCCATCGGGCAACATATTCTGTATTACACCAGTATACTAAACGATGTATTTGGGCAGCTCTAAAATATTCTTTTAGATTAGGTAAGGCTCTTCCCCCCTTAATATTGGGTAGTTGTAAGGTGTGGTATCGTATTCTTGGTCGTTTTCCTTCCCATATAAATCTTGATGTAAGTTTATCCCATTTTTGGAATTGGGATTGTGGGATCTCTACTGGTAAAGCTAGAAAGAGGTAAAGGAGGCGTGGTAGTATATTCATTTTTATAACATTTATTCTTTCACTTAATCCTAGTGCGTATGTGGACCATCTTTCTATGTCTTTTCTGATATTGATATTTGTACGTTCATAGTTATTCTGATATAGTTTTGCTGGGTCTTTAGGTATATTCACCCCCAAGTACTCAAGTGATTTGGCATCCCATTTTATCTTCCATTCCTTTAAGCCTTGATTTTCAACGCAATTAAACATGAGTGTCTGTGTTTTATTTATATTTATTTTGTATCCTGAGCTTTGACCAAATCTATCAAAAATCTTCATCAAATTACCAAATGATTTGATTGGATCTGATAAATAGACCATAACGTCATCCGCGAACAGGCCTATAATATGTTCCTGTCCACCGATGTCTATTCCTGTTATCCTTGTGTCTTGCCTCACCATTTGGGCTAATGGTTCGATATAAAGGGCAAAGAGTACAGGGCTAAGGCAACAGCCCTGTCTAGTCCCCCTTCCGAGACTGAATCTATTTGTGAGGGAGCCGTTAATTTTGATTTTACCTGTTGGTTTGTAGTAGAGAGCACTGATGCACTTAATTGACTTTTCATTGAATCCAAATTTCTCCAATGTTAAATATAGAAATTCCCAATTGACTCTATCAAATGCCTTTTCGGCATCTAAACTTATTAAGGCAGCTGATAATTTTTTTTTATGTATTCTGTTTATGATGTGAAGTGTTCTCCTTATATTATCGTGTGTTTGTCGACCCTTGACAAATCCGGTTTGGTCCTCATCTATTAAGTTTGATATAAATGATTGGAGTCTATTTGAAATTATAGAGGTGTATATTTTATAGTCAACATTTAATATAGAAATTGGTCTGTAGTTTTGACAATATTCCTTGTCCTTTAATGGCTTAGGAAGTACTGTAATGACTGCCTCCTTCCAGGAGGGTGGAGTTTGTCCACTTGATAAAATCCAATTGAAAGTGGAGTGAAGCAGTGGAATAATTATTTCTTCGAATTCTTTATACCATTCTGATGGAAAACCATCACTCCCAGGTGCCTTGTTTGATTTCAGCTTGCCAATTGCTTTTTTAATTTCTTCCGTGGAAATTTCTGCTGTCATGATATCATTTTGTTTTGTTCCTATTGAAGGTAGGTCTAATGAGTCTAGTAAGGTTTGCATCTCCTCTTGTTTTGCAGTCATTGGCTCAGTGTATAAGTCCTCATAATAGTCCCTAAATATATTCTCAATTTCTTCTGGATTACATTTTAATTGATTTTGTTTTTGGGTCTCGTATTTTATTAATGTTTAGTTCTACTTGTCTTTCCCGTATTCGTCGAGCTAACAGCCTTGTGGCTTTGGGGCCTGAGTCGTAATAGTTCTGTTGTAAGTATCTTATTCTTGTTTCGGTCTCGTATTGAAGTATGTCATTAATCTTCTTTTTTGTTTCACTGATTAGCTGTCTTGTAGTTTGGTTTGCGTTGTCTTTGAAAGCTTGTTCCATTTCTCTCAGGTCTGAGGTAAGTGTCTCATATTGTTTTACTCTTTCTTTTTTCATCTGACTTCCAATTGCAATAAATTTCCCTCGTATCACTGCTTTGAGTGCATCCCATATAATAGCTGGATTTGATTCCCCATTATTATTTAATTCAAGATAATTTTGTATATCTATTTTAATTTGTTTGGTCACTGTTTTATTGTTTAAAATTCCTGCGTTCAGCCTCCATAGAGTATTTCTTTGCCTGCCCTTAAGTCTAATTTTTAAATAAATGGCATTGTGGTCTGATACATCAGCTACTCCAATGTTACACTCATGTGCTCTTTCTGCATGAAGAAATAATCAATCCTGGAGTAGACTGAATGAGTTTCCGAGTAGTGGCTGTAATCTTTTTGTAAAGGATGGAGATCTCTCCACACATCAATAAATCCCATTAATTTCCACATATTTTTTTACAAATTTTGAGGTTGGTTTCTTATTTCTATTCTTACTGGTTGTGTCTAAATTATAGTCCATAATCACATTTAAATCCCCTCCACAGATACATATACCTTCAGCTTCAATTGCAATAGTATCAAACAAAAGTTTGAAAAATTCTTTAGTACTTTCTGGTGGAGCATAGACATTTACCAGCGTTATTGTTGCCTGGTCAATTACTCCTTTAATTATAATAAATCGTCCTTTTTTATCTTTAACCTCCCTTTTAAATGTAAACTGAACCGTGTTCGCTATCAATATTGCTACTCCTCGTTTCCGTGGATTGGTGTGTGAGCTATAGCTTTTTTTCTCTTATATGCTTTTTTTCTTTCTTTAGTTTAGTCATAATTCTGGCCCTTTTAACTGAGTTTCCCAGACCATTTACATTTAGAGTCAGGAGATGGTATTCATTTCTTTTAGTATCCATAAATGGTTATATAGTCTTTTACAAAATAATATTCGATCTGCACGTTTCTAAATGTACCTTCTTCAACCAATAACTTAACAAACAAGAGTTTAGAACACATTTTAACTATATACATGAACAGATGCTTCCATGAAGGAAAGTCGACACTAATAGTAGCATTAAGTCGGCTCCCTTCTTGTTTTAAGGGGTAAGACCTCACAAAGAGAGAGGGCCCCTTGCTAGTGATGAGATTCATCCCATACCGGATTAATTTACCCATCCTAGTTCGCACAACAAATTCCCATTCCCACATATCCAACATTTCTCGGGTTTAATACCCATCAAGGCAAAGCATACTAACAAGTCATATTTTAATTTAGATGTCAACTATAATTATTCACTTAAAATTTTTTTTGTTGTTGTTGGTTGTTTTTTTTTTTTACTCATTCTTCGTTTGTGTCCCTGTGCTGAAATTCCTGGAGCTGTGCGTGTGCTCGTCTGGCCGCTTGTCCTGGTCTCTCTTTCCTGCTCGGTTTCCACGTAGCGACTCCAGTTGACAGTAGTTTCTCCGCCGGAGCAAACTCCTTGGTGAGTCCCAACGGGTCTTCCACCTCGTATCCTCTCTTCCTCAGATCGTTGGTCGCGTCATCGGCATCCGCGTATGTTACAACTCCGCCCGGCCAGTGCACGCGCATTTTATTGAAGGGAGTTTGGAAGCGGATTCCTTCTCTCTTCAACACCTTTTTGATGTTTATGTATGCTTTGCGTTGTTGCAGAATACTCTCCGCGTAGTCATGATCGAAAAAGATCCTTTTCTCTCCGTACATGACGATCTTTTTGTCCCACGCTTTTTTAAGTATCAAGTCTTTCACGGTGAATTGTTGAAAGCATATTACAATAGACCGTGGAGGATGACTTGCCTTTGGCTTTGGAGCTAAAGCTCGATGCGCTCTCTGAATCTGGAGATCCATGTTTAGTGAAAACTCCTCTTTGAGCCATTTGTCAATAAAAGCAGCCACCGAGATTTCTGTCGCCTCCGCCCCCTCTTTGACACCGTAGATGCGCAGGTTATTCCGCCTTGATCTCGATTCCAGGTCATCCAACTTTTCCTTTATCTTTTTCTGATCTTTCATTAAATCACACAGCACACTATTCGCTTCACGGCTCCACGTTTCCATCTCCTCCGTCCGCGCCGCAGCTACGTTTATCTTCTCTTGTTGTTCGTTCATCTCTGTTGAAATTTTGGACAATTTATGATTGATGTTCTCCCTGAATTCGGATAATTTGTCACTCATTTGAACCGTGATGTCATCTTTGAATGTTTTCAAGTCAGCCTTCATTTCGCTATGCAAACTCTGGATTTGTTTGCTAATGCTATTCAGGCTGCTCTGAAAGTTAGCCATGTCAGCTTCTGGTACTAGCATGCCTCCCTTCTCGTTGTCCTTGTCTTCTTTGCTTTGTGTGGTTGGGTTCTTCTTCTTTTTTGAAAGGCCCCCGCTCATATTCTTGCTTTCTACTCCTTGTATTGTCGTGCTCCTCGAGTTTTTGGCGGAGTTTATTCTTATTTTGGAGTTGGTCAGTGGGAGCTGTCTTTTCACGCCTCCATGTGCTGCAACGGTCACCCGGAAGTCCACACCAGAAGATTTTTACACACAGATGCAGATTTTTGATTCACAAGTTTTCACATTCTAAATGACAAGTTCTCAAATCAAATCTACAGGTGCTTTTTTTTTGGGAGCATTTTTACCTTCATAAAAATCACGATAAATTGTAAACTTTAAATGTGCTAAAACAGTCTTATGGCAGCTTGAATTATTAAACGTTTAAATGTTTGCCTCCAATGCAGACGAGTCATTTGGAGTGTATTTTAAGTTATGTTGACTCTTATAGATTAAACTGTTGCAGTGAAATGGAAATTATATTTTTGGTTGTTTGGTTTCCAAGTTATATCGTCATTTCAATATTGATCACTAATATCGCAAATCGCGAGTTTTGCTCATTTCGTGCAGCCCTAAACTGGAGGCAGAGTTAGGGAAGACGTGTTTCTTCTGTCAATCTGCTCCACCTTTGGTAAATCTGTCCTTGTTTTCGGGGCAGGTTTTAAGATTACTTTACAGTTGGTTCAGACAAAAGGTGACTGACTAAAACCCCTCTTCTCTTGGGGACCTTTTCAGCAAGAAAACAGAAGCAACTCGTTTGTGATTGAAAATAAAACATTTCATGGACAGTGTCAAAATGCCAAAAGCAGAGAGCAAAGATTGATTAAAAATCAAAACAGGAGTTTCCTAGAAAAAAGCAGTTGTTTTTTTCTGATGTTCTCATTATGTTGTGGTATCCTCTCTGTTTGCATTTAACGTGATATTTAAAAAAAAAAAAAACCTATAGTTTTTCTTTGTAAAATAATGGAATAATTTGGTTGGTAGATCTCTTTTTATCTGCCAGCCAACTTGGCTGGCGAGGCAATAATTGAGATTTTGTTCACTGGGGTTGTGACTTCAAACTTGGAGCATCAAACCACACGCAGAAAAATCTGCTACATGGCTGTTGCTACCAATAATGCTCTGCCAAATATGTTATAGTATTTCTCTTTATAAGATGCTCAAGCTAGCGGTCGCTCACAAAACATCTGCTGCATTGATTTACAAACATTTTTACAGCTTGTATTTAGTTTAACTTTGTGTTACACACAGAATTTCCAAAGGAGATGTTAAAATAGAATAGTTTTTGTTAAAAATATTCCATTATTTGTATTTTTTGTTAAAGAAAGTAAAAGCAGGGAGAAAAAAATCAATTAAAATCAAAAATCGAATTTGGGATGAAAATATCTGAGATTTTATTTTGTAGCCGTATCACTCAGCCCTTACTTGAAGTAGGGCCAAATGCATCTAAGCGGTTGCAAGAAAAGTATGTACTCTGCTTTGTAGCATGGAGCTGATCCCACTAAGAAGAACCGCGATGGCAACATTCCATTGGACATGGTTAAAGACGGAGACACAGACATCCAGGATCTACTGCGAGGTGATGCCGCCCTCCTTGATGCTGCCAAGAAGGGCTGTCTGGCTCGAGTGCAGAAGCTTTGCTCCCAGGAGAACATCAACTGCAGAGATGCACAAGGGCGCAACTCCACGCCACTACACTTGGCAGGTGCAAGAAGCTTTTGTTTTATCCTAGGTTAAAGTTTAAGTGTCGGTCTGTGGTAAAATATAGCATTATTTTTAAAGTGGAGAATGTGTAGGCATTGTTGTTTGATGCATACCACACATTTTGCTGTGCTTGATGCTGTTCATCATTTATAGCTGGTTACAACAACCTGGAGGTAGCAGAGTATCTGCTGGAGCATGGGGCTGATGTCAATGCTCAGGACAAAGGTGGCCTTATCCCTCTTCATAACGCAGCTTCTTATGGGGTCAGTTAGCAGAACAGAAACTTTCTTTTATAACTTTCAAAAAAAAAAAGAAAGTAACGTAGAATTTAGAGTTTGACTTGTGCAACTTTTCTTTCTCTCAGCATGTTGATATTGCTGCCCTCCTGATCAAGTACAACACATGCGTGAATGCAACAGACAAATGGGCTTTCACACCTCTCCATGAGGCAGCCCAGAAAGGTCGCACTCAACTTTGTGCTCTGCTGTTGGCTCATGGAGCCGACCCCACCATGAAGAACCAGGAGGGCCAGACGGCTCTGGACCTGGCCACGGTTAGCACATGCTACTTTTATAATTGCATAAAATTTTTATTACTGTAGCACTACTCTAAAGTAGTCAATAATGTGGAACATGTTTAGCAGAAGAAAACTGCAATGTTGTTTTGTGTTTGTTGACCTGGCTTGGCTGCAGGCTGACGACATCCGAGCTCTATTAATGGACGCCATGCCACCAGACGCCCTGCCCAGCTGCTTTAAGCCTCAAGCAACAGTGGTCAGTGCCTCTGTCATCTCCCCTGCCTCCACTCCATCTTGTCTGTCAGCCGCCAGCAGCATAGACAACTTGGCCGGGCCCCTCACAGAGTTGGCAGCAGCTGCTGCAGGGACATCAGGGGTGGCAGACGGCGCCACCGGATCAGACCGCAAAGAAGGAGAGAGTAAGTGTGTTTCACTCAGCATCACAAGAAGTAGGGATGTCCCAATCCAATCACGAGATCAGAAACTGGGACATCCCTAATAAGAAGCACCTGTCTATTTGTCACTGCTTCAAAAAATGACAAAGCTTCTGTAACCTGTAGTCCGATATGATGTCCCCTCACAGTGGCAGTGCTGGACATGAACATAAGTCAATTCCTGAAGAGCTTGGGGTTGGAGCATCTAAGGGACATCTTCGAGAGGGAGCAGGTTTGTGATCATTCCAGACTCTCAGAGCGCATCGGCAGCTTCAGAAGTCACGTCAAGCCAAGTCAAGTCAAGTCAAGCCAAGCCAAGGCAGCAACAGGCACCTTGTTTGAAGTGTTGTTTTTATGTATTTCTCGTCTTCCAGATCACATTGGATGTGTTGGTTGATATGGGCCACGAGGAACTGAAAGAAATAGGGATTAATGCGTATGGCCACCGACACAAACTTATCAAAGGTGTTGAAAGACTGCTCGGGGGGCAGCAAGGTGAGGAGATATTTTGGAAACGTTTTTTTTTTTTTTTTAACATATTTGAAAATATCTTAATTTGTTCTATACTTCGCAGGTGCCAATCCATACTTGACATTCCACTGTGCCAACCAAGGCACCATCTTAATAGACCTTTCACCTGATGACAAAGAGTACCAGTCTGTGGAGGAGGAGGTATTCAACATCTATAGTATATCTGTGTTGTTTAACCATAACCCCACCGAGATGATCTAAACCCACTCATGAAAAAGGGAAATTATCAGTCACTATCTTTAATGTCACAATATGGAACAATTTCTAAACATTCACGGTTTTACACAGTCACAGATTTTTTTTCAGTCATGTGACTCCTCCAGTTCATCACAAAAGCTCAGACAACTCAAGACGCGTCTATGAGACTTTTGCGTCCGAGGAAATTTTCTCAGTAAGGAAATGGAGATGAAGGATGGAGATGAAGAGCAGGCCGGTCCGTTGGCTTCCTTGCTGGCTGCTGGAGAATATTTCACAGCTATTTCCACCATTTCCCTAATCGCTAGAACCGAAGTTTGCGCCCCTCCAAATAACCTTCTATGCTGAGGAAGATGATCATGGAGGATAATTATCATCCGGATGAATGAAACTGGCTTCTCAGGGCTCCAGACTAACTTTTTTCACCAGGAGCACAGTGGCCCCTAACTGAAAATTTTAGGGGCACAACCAGAAAATTTAGGGGCGCATACCGTCAACATGCAAACCAGATCTACTAATTTCCACTGTATTACGAATAAATACTTTAATAATAGATGCAGAAATTACAATGTGCTGTTTCTAATTCAGTGTCACATTTTATTCTTCACTTTTGAAAATGCAACAAGGTAAACTGACAGCACCATCACTGTCATGACAGTACAAATAGTAAAGAAAACGGATGGAAATTTATCTTTGTGATACCAAATAGGTGCAGCCAAGATGCACAATAAGCGTGTTTGAGATCACCCAGGTGGACTCAACGCTGCGCAGATCACCTGGTGTGTGACATATATTTTTGTTTTTGCTCCAACATCAACTGTCAATCATCGTTGGTCTCCCCAACGATCCAGGCGAGCCGCCGGTTCATCTCAAACACGTCTATCGTTGCATTTTCCCCACGTATTTTCAGTGTGTCTAAAACTAATGTTGTTTTTGCCCGCACGTGTTTAATGTTCAAGCCCCGTTAGCTGTCACGCATGTACGTGGGGGACATTTATTCTCCTCAGCTGACCCGACTCCCGCGGGAGCGGTGTGCTGCCGTAACAGCCGTGCATAACCGTTTGATGCGCCGCCTTAACCCTAACCAAAACCCTAAACATTCCTCCGGTTCTGTGAGACCCAGAGAAAAGTTCAGCACGGACTGCATGTATTTAGAAAATTATGAGCGAATAGATACGTTCTAGAAAGGAAAGTAAGGAACTCCTTAATGTGGTCCGGGGAGGGAGGGGGCTGTCAGGTGTCCTGCTTTCAAGCCCTGTCATTGTCCCGCCCCCAACAGTCATTTACCCCACTGTGATTGGTTGGTCATCTCCGTGCACGACAATGAAAAAGTGTCATTCATTAAAACTGGCGGGCTGCAGTAACATTAAATTTTCATTTTGAGCGGGGGCCACAAAATATCATCTTGGGGGCCGCAAATAGCCTGCGGGCCGCGAGTTTGAGACCCCTGCTGTACACTCTGTCACTGGTACACTAGCCGCAGGCCGGAAGAACGAATCAATAGTTCGCTTGCTCATAGCTCAGACGCACATATCAGGTTGTGATGATATTTATTTGTTATTCCTTCCCACAGATGTTTACGCCGCTCGATTATCTCTAGGCCCCGCCCCCTCCACGCATTTTTGCCACTTACAGTGACTTATTCTTCTCACACGCAGTGGCCGCTTCACAGACGAGCATCACGCGAGAATGTGTGCTCGCGTTTCATGAGTATGTGCGCGAGTGTGTGTCTGCCTGCGTGTGCGCTCGCGTCTCAAATTATTTCATTGATTATCGATGTGCCCCCTCCACATTTAATGTATAAAAAAATACGGAGGGTGGGGGAGGCAAATTTACTTGTCGCACATGTGCGACTGGATGTAAAATTCAGTCGCACACTCTCAAATTTTGGTCGCAAAATGCGAGCAATTGGTCGCAGTCTGGAGCCCTGCTTCTTCTAAAAGAAGCGACGCTCAAAACACACTGCCGCCGGACTGTTCCAGACGCTCAAATTGCGTTGCAGGACCTCTCGCACTTAACGGAACAAGGAAGCACTGGCTCCCGGTTTTAAGAACAGATTGATTTTCATAATTTGCGTTTTAAAATACGCTACAGTAGAGCAATAGACTGTAATATTGCTATTTATGTTGAGCAATATTCCAATGTTCTTTAATGAATATTTTACAAAATATCAGAAAGGTTTTAAATGAGTAAGGATTAGTGATGTGCATTCTTCGGCTGCGGGGATGGGTGGGGTTCTGCGTATTTGCGGATTCTGCGTAGTCACAGTATTCCCTATGTAAAAATGCAAGCCCTTGCAATTTTTTTCCCCAAATTCTAAAATAACTAATGTACTCATTCACTTCTTCACCTCTTGAACTCCTCAGTCAGAATGCATTTAAATGGTAACAGTAAGTCTAAAACGCAGCAGCTCATCTTTCAAAAAAGAACCAGTAAAAAGAAACGCACAGCTCCACCTTGCCAGGAATTCTGATTTGAAATAAGCTTTGGGAATTTGTTAGGTTTTAAGATTTACACACATGTGATCCATCTGATTATTCCATCAATTTTAGCTTTTTTTCAGTTCCTCAAAAGAGATTTAAAAGTGGAGCGGACCAGGCTTTTCCTTTGGTCAGCCCCCAAACTATTGGGTTGCCCTCCTATATACAACTCAACTTAATCATTATTGTGGTCTTACTTTTATCAGTTGTTCTTTGGTAATAATATTTTCATGGTTTTATGTACAACACTTTGCAAGCAATTGATTTGGTAAAATCTAATAATAAGAAGTAAATTGAGAATTGGAGTAAAAAAATGTATTGATTATTTTTTAAATTGTTTATGTGCATTGATTTGTTACAAGTTTTCATTTTTAATCCAGTATAATTGTGTTGTTTCGCGCAGATGCAGAGCACTATCAGAGAGCACAGAGATGGAGGCAATGCCGGGGGGGTTTTCAGCAGATACAACATCATCAAGGTATGCTTTATTTTTTTGAATGATGGCATTTAGTTAAAAAGCTATTGAGAACTTACCACAACATTCATTTTACCTTGAAATATCATAATCTTTTAACATTGATTGGGATAAGTTTCTGGAAATAATGTTGGGTTTTTGTGCTACACAGATTCAAAAGGTTGTAAATAAAAAACTGCGGGAACGATGCGCCCACCGACAGAAGGAGATCGCAGATGAGAACCACAACCATCATAACGAGCGCATGTTGTTTCATGGTAAAGCTCACGGCAGTACTATTTGTTGTATGAGGGTAAAAGGAATCTGATTGTTCGGTCATGATTTCTTCCAGGTTCACCGTTCATCAATGCCATCATCCATAAAGGCTTTGATGAGCGTCATGCTTACATTGGAGGAATGTTTGGAGCAGGGATCTACTTTGCAGAGAACTCTTCAAAGAGCAATCAGTATGTCTATGGCATCGGTGGTGGTACCGGATGTCCCACGCACAAAGACAGATCTTGTTATCTTTGCCACAGGTAACTTCACTCTAACTGACTCAAGCGATTAGTGTGAATTTCTACTGCTGTTGCTGTAATATTTGCATCTTCTAAACCCTCAGACAAATGCTGTTCTGTCGGGTGACTCTGGGAAAATCCTTCCTGCAGTTTAGTGCCATGAAAATGGCCCATGCCCCTCCTGGACATCATTCAGTAATCGGGAGGCCCAGCGTTAACGGTTTGGCTTATGCGGAGTATGTCATCTACAGAGGAGAGCAGGTGAATGCACAACAGGACAGAAAAGCTATTCAACCCAAATATTTGCTATTGCATGTAGTAATGCGATGTTCCTTTCTTACAGGCCTACCCAGAGTACCTCATCACGTACCAGATCCTTAAACCAGAGTGTGCAGCCCAGTCTGCTGCAGTAGCTGAACAGAAGTCTTAATTACTTTATACTTTGCACATTTTGAAAATGACTTTATGCCTGATTTTTTTCTCTCCTTTATATTGCAAATGCCTGAACACATTTTTCCCATCACCTGACACATTTCCAGCCTCCTGCCATGTAGAAACCACGGTGATCAGTGCATAAACAAATATAACATACAATTCTTTTTTAGGCCTCGTTTTATCTTTAATATATGCATGCATATGAATACAGAAGCATGTAAGGTCCAGTAGCTTGTTGTTTCCCTCTTCTTATGTCCGGGAGGATTCTGTTAAGATTTTAAGGCATGTGCATATATAGTGTGTGGAGAAACCGAAACCCCCTTTAGGCCTCTTCAGAGGCCCAGAAAGTGTTCTGAAAAGACACTCACCACATCTATGGGGTTCATTTTGTGTAGACTGATTTGTGGTAACAGAAGTTTATATTTATTAATACTTATAATTGTATTTGACAGGTAACGCAATGTTATACTGTAAAGCTTTTGTTTTTTTCCTGTCAACCCCAGAACTCTACAAGTACTAAACTGGTATGTTTTTAATGGTTTTATTCAAGGATGCACACACCTAATTGTGAAAGGACTCTCTGTCAAATTATACTTGGGACTATTTTCCTCACATAACAATGCTGATTTGCATGAGAGATGGGTGCCAAGCAGTGCTATGTGAGTCATCGTCTGGACGTTTAGTAACATTTGCATTTCAAAGCATTACACAAGTTCATGCATTATACAGGGGAAATTGATGGATGTGGAAATGTGCACAATGGTTACTACCCCACAGCAAATGAGCTCATTGCAACACGTGCTCTGTTGCCATGGATTAACTGTTACACATAAGGATTGCACTTTTACATAGAAAGCTATTTAATTTATTTTCAATTGAGATTCAAAATTTGTGGGGGGAAAAGATTTGTACAGATTGTGTAAATGGTTGTGTATAACTTGCTGTTAAACAGTATCTTTGAGTTCAACTGTAAATGACACACATTTTCCTTTCATGTCTTTTGGGTTCTACCCCCCCCCCCCCCCTTATTTTTTTTAAATAAATCTCCCATTAACAGCTCATTGTCCATTGCTTTTACTTTTTAATACACTCGGAGTGAATAAATATTTTTTAAGGTAGCATCTTTTTTATAGGTAATTGTTAATGTAAGATTCACATGTAAGAAAAATATTTTTTCTCTATTTTAGGTGCATGAATTTAACATTCATAATTGAATAAAGATAAAAAGAAATTCATACTTTTTAAACGTTCAAGTTTATGAAGTCAAAAATTAATGTCATGACGGAATTTTAGTTGCAGATAAATGCCTAAAATAAATTTTATTTAAAAAATCCTGACCTATGTCAGTTCTATGTATCCAGGAACTGCACTAAAAAAAGTCACCTTTAAAATAAGATAAAAAATAAATTCCTAGTTTTTTAGTTTGTTGGTGAAATCAATTTAACATTTCATTTTTTAAATTTTACATTAAAATTGTTTTGTAAATGCTTTTTCCAAAATTTGTTTTTTCTTTTTGCTGTTGTAAACATCAGTTATATAGTTATAGTTTGCTCATTGGTAAACAATACAACATTAACAGAATTGTGGTGTGGAAAATGTTTTTCAGCTGGCAGGAATAAAAAAAAAATCCTTTCACTGTTTCAAAATGAGATTGCCACACAACCCCATGTTATTTCTTTCTGGAATAAGTTTGGTTGTAGAATTCGGTGGGAAATAGTTTGGTCCCTGCCCCATAAATATTTTATCACCAATAAAATTAAAGAAATGTCTTACAAAATTATTCATACATTTTAACTTGTGAAACACTTTTTTTTTTTTACCACATTTAAAAAAAGATCTGAACATACTTTCACTCAAACGTTTTGGAAAGATTTGAATGGTTTTATAAAAACCCATCGATGTTAAGACTATAAAGTTATTCTACAAACATACTGTTTTTGGATATTTTATTCAGGGGAGATTTAATGGATAGAAAATGTATATACTTACTCATAATTATAACTACATATTTCTGCCACATTCAACAAAAAAACAGTATTTTATATTTTTCAGAAATAAATTATTCTGTATGTTAATTGTATTAAATCCTGCACAAATAAAAAAGCTGTTGGAACAGTTGAAACATTATTTCTTTTGAGATTTTAACAGAATCCTTTACCTTTATTATTTTTTCATTTTTAAACCTGTTTTATCTTGCTATTATTATGGCTTTTTCAGACATTTTTGTTCATTTTCCTGGCAAATGTAAACATGTTTTCATTTGCTTTTAGTATGGAGTGCCTATGTTTGATATGCAATATTTGTTAATAAAGTTAATTTGAAGAAAAAGAAACAGCACAACATTGGCGCAAGTAGTTACGTCATCACACTGAGACGAGTGATTTCTGCATGTCTGATCGAGTTGTTGTTTTTCTTGTGTTTCTGTGCTTCAAACTCTCCTAATAATCTTTAAAGCTCACCGGATGTCCCCTTGTTCTTTATATCGTTTCTGTCTGGACTTTCAGAATTTCACGGCGTGTAAAGTGTCAATG
Organism: Oryzias latipes; assembly: GCF_053564925.1. Classification (NCBI taxonomy): domain Eukaryota; kingdom Metazoa; phylum Chordata; class Actinopteri; order Beloniformes; family Adrianichthyidae; genus Oryzias; species Oryzias latipes. The sequence goes on from NC_136245.1 coordinate 12,037,816, forward strand.
TTAATTTGTCGTTAAAATGGAGTTGCGCACTTACCCTTTTTTCGCTTTGTTGCTCTTTGTCTCCAAATCTCCTGTATCTCCATCTATTATCACAGTTGATCTGCAAAGGCCAGAAAGAGAGTTGAAACACTTTTGGAAAAGTACGGGCTTCTGGTAAGTCCAAAATATACCAACTGCCAGATTTTAGTCTCTTGAAATAATGTTAAATACTGTGGAGAGGGAAAGATATACACTTAATGGACTCAAATGAAATACAGAGCAAAGATGTACGGTACTTTTGTGGCTTTCTTTTAAATCTGCAGCCCCCCTCTTCCTCACACCCAAGCCCACCAGTATGACCTAAGCATTGACCAGCAGCTGAATCTGGCCTATGTGGGGTCAGTCCCTCATGGAGGGATCCAGCAGGTCAGGATACACTGGATGATGGAGCTGGTCAGTGCACAGTAAGTCTTCTGTCACGTGGAGACCCACAATCACAGGAAAACTCTGTTTGTTTTGAATGGGAAAATACTTACTAACCCCATTTACGGTAATTGTTTTGAAAACTAAATTAAAGCAGTCCTTTTTTTAAAAAAAAATATAGAGATACCGGAGGAATACCCCAGTATAATTTCACGAAACTGGATCAGCTAATAGAACTCCTGCATATCAACGGACTTAATCCAGGTACTATGCCACAAACTCCTGTTGGATTTAATCTTTTTTGTGGCTTCTTACATCACATGACATTGTTTCTTCCCATACACTTTGATTGTTACTTCAGAGAAAACTCAACAACACAACGATACTTCAAGTATAAAAAGTTATAAAATAAATCAAATCTGAATTAACTAAATCGTTGCTTTCTATTTCTCTTTGTAGGTTTTGAGTTGATGGGCAGTGTTTCAAACTACTTTAATGACTTTGAGAACAAATCCCAAGTGTTGGAGTGGAGAAATCTGGTTCATCTTACAGCCAAGAGGTACATTGGTGAGTTAAGACCAACTGTATTTTTTTTTAAATTTTTGGAATTTTAGAAGATCAGAGATAATATGTGGATCCTGACCATATAGAACTAAATGTAAGATCTAACTGAAGTGATGTGTGTTCCTTTGCTGATGTGGGTTAAAAGACGTGTGGCAGAGTTCTGAACAGTTTGAAGGCTTTAACAAATAAAAAGACTGTTTCGATAGTCAAGACTACAAAGTGATAATTTAATGTCAGTCAGTTTTTCATTCATTTTCATTCATATTTTCAGATAAATATGGCCTGGAAATGGTTTCTCAGTGGAACTTTGAAACATGGAATGAACCCAGCAACCATGACTTTGACAACGTAACCATGACAATTCAAGGTGGTCATTTCAAACTCTCCTTATACATCTCCAGTTTAGGAAAAGTCAAAGGAAAGGTTTTCTCTTAATCAGTTACTGCTAAATGAAATTAGACACGTTTCCATTAAGTATAAATTAGTGCAAATTGGTTTTGCGAAAATAAATTTGCTTAATTGAAACAAGGCAAGGCAAGGCAAGGCAAGTTTATTTGTATAGCACAATTCGTACACAAAGTAATTCAAGGTGCTTCACAAAACAGAAAAATGCATTAAAATCACAATACATCATAGAAATAATCAACATAAAATTTACTTTAAAAGAAAAGAAAAAAAAAAAGATTTAAAAAGAAAGTTAAGGAAAGAAAAGTGCAGATAGGACCTTTCAGTCATATACACGGCTAAACAGAAATGTTTTAAGTCTAGATTTGAACATGAACACAGAAGAGGCCTGTCTTACGCCTTCAGGGAGGCTGTTCCAGATTTTAGCTGCAGAATATTGAAACGCTGACAATTTTGAAAAAACTTGCTTTTATCAAAAAAACACTTTGAGCTTGGAAGAGGTGGTATTTGAGGTGTATCAAAATGGGCATGTTTTGCAAAACTGCAGGCTAAACACTTTGTTTTTAAATAAATAAGTCACGTGACCAACAACTCTGCACATGTAGCCAGTTTGCATCGATTTTTCTTAACTCGCTTCATCCACGGCGTTGCTTGAGACTGTCTTGTTTGCCACTGTTGGGCGATGGAGGGATACATCCTGTACAGCTCATCCGCCTGTCGCAGGGCCATGGAGCTGGAGTGTTTGTAGGACTACCCCGGGCAGCTGGCTTGACGGCAGACAAAGGGCCACGGTGTGATGGGTAGTCAACCTGCTTGGGCTGGCATAGCTGGAGTGATCGCTCTTGTTGCGCCGGATCTTGGCAAAGCAGCTGGCTATACTGGGCAGTGGAGCTCATTTGCTCAATATGCCAGGCGGCTGAGCTTGTTTGCATGCTATGCCGACACCCGGGCGGCTGGCCAGCCGGCAGACAGAGAGCCGCTGCAGGATGGGCAGCCAGCCAGTCAGCGAGCGCGGGGGTCCATAATTATTATATATATTTTTTAATTTTCAGATAATTTCTCTCCTCTCGAACTAATGTTGGTCACAGAGACATGGTCTTAATTGCAGAGTGAATGTCACTATACCCCGAGAGACTCTAATTGATTTCATGAACCCAGACATGGAGACCTGATTATCAATGCTTTTGTGGAGCTTTTTAAAATAAATAAATACAATCTCTAAACATCCTCCCATGCATTGTTATGAGATGTATGCAGACAAAAATTTGAGTGAATCTGCTATAAATCAAAATATTGTTCACATCTATGTTTTTGAAGGACATATCGAGTGAGTTGGTTTGTGTTTATTCGCATAAATCATTTAATGGAAACAGTGTAATTGTGAAATTGAGTCTTTTCAACATTTTAGAATTTCAATAAAGTTTTGAACATATGTGTCATGGAAACACAGCCATTATGTTTTATTTCCTCAGGGTTTTTAAACTACTATGATGCATGTTCAGAAGGACTGCGAGCTGCGAGCAGCCTCTTCAGGTTTGGAGGTCCAGGAGACTCATGCCACTCTCCACCTCACTCCATGTACTGCTGGGCAATGCTGCAGCATTGCTACAATGGCACTAACTTTTTCACTGGGGAGACGGGGGTCAGGATTGATTTCATCGCCCTGCATAAGAAGGTTGGTTTCCCCAAACTCTGAAAGAAAAAAGCTGATGTTTTTCAGTAAAGCTGAACACGATCAAAGCATTTTTTCCAGTTAGTTTTCAAATGGGACTCATAAAGGATAATTATACACAGACTAATACAAATTTTACATGTTTTTTAAATGTTATTGTTGTTAATTATAACTTTATTGTAATGTATTTCAGAGAATGTGAACATTATAAAACAATGTTAAAACTGCACATGCTTCCTTTGCTATTAGATAGTTGGTCAGTCTGAACTAATAGATTACACAATTCTAGGAAAGAATGCAGACATGATAGTTGCCCAGATGATAAAAACTGATACCTGTACAAGGAAGAAAAGATACAAAAGGTTATTGTTAATAATGCTTGAAGTTCAAAGTACTGTATTTAAAGACCAACTCCACTGAAAATTTTATTTTTGGTGTTTTTAACATGTACCTTATTTTCACGACTATAAGGCGTACTTAAAAGTCATAAATATTCTTTCGCCAGCAGGGGGTGCCGTATGAGCCGGTGTGCCTTATGTGTAGTTGTGTGCCGTAGCAGATGGAGTGAGGAATGGAGAGAGATGTAAAGGTCAAGTGGAACCTAACTGCAACGTCACTATCTGCAACTATAACTGTATAAGCCTCTTCCACCTCATAATTCTCAAATATTTCAGCAAGGGAGGATTAAGCAGTGGAGCAGCCTGCTCACTGCCATTGAGGAATATTCAGCACAACATGACAGTCACTTCTCTTTACAGCCACCTAACTCAAGGTGTTGGAATAAACCTTCCCATGAGTCTAAGTGGCCATGGGCGGGGCTAAGGCCCAGGTCCCAACACTTGTTAACAAGATGGCTGAAGCCCTGTTTTAACTGCAGCTATCAGGGGGGTATTCCAGAAAGCAGGTTATGCTAGCTCCCACGGTAAGTTTGAGGCTAAAGAAGTTGATAACCTCAGCTTTCAGTTCCAGAAATGGAGGTATGTTTCAGGGTATGTCAAGTTGCCATGGCAACTCATGCACTGAACATAAACTGGTCTGGAGCAGGTTTAGTTGAAGGTTAGTTTGTTTTCAGAGAGGTGAAGCAGCATGGCGTGTCCATTTGTAGATGATTTAGTGGACGAAGAAGCTCAGATAATACTTCTTCCACTGTGAGAGGTTGATAAGACCACATATGGATGTTGGAAAGATAAACTTTTTACTTTGATCTAACTTAATTATTTGCTTCAGTTAAGATGAATCATTTTTTGTTACGTCAGTTTAAAAATAACACGTAGTTATCAGACAGTTATTTTACTTTCATTTACATTAATTTCAATTAAGTAGGTGTAACTTTGGTGCTGCTGTTAGATCGGCACTGCAAGGGATTGTGGGAGACCATTCCCTTTGCCTGTCTGGACGGATTTGGGTTTAAGTGTGGGTTTTTGACCAAATTGTTTAGTTGTTTAGCTGTTTTACTGTGTTTTGCTGTGTTTTGCTGAGTTATCTTGTCCTACTTTGCTCAAGCCTTTGGACAATGAGTGAGAGGGAGGGAGAGGATGATGAGTTTGTATAGCAGCCCTACTGTGAACCGTTGTAGTGACAACGTTGGAAAAGTCCTAAATGACTTTATGCACTTCACGCATCTTGATTCGTTTTGTTTTTTTAAATTAGTTTTTTTTTTAAATAAGTATATCTGCCGGCTCAAATTTAAACATATGAGAGTTCAAGAATTGAAATTCATTAATATGGAAATAATATTAATTGAATTGGAGTAATATGACATTTAGTTAGATAAATACGTAAATTTGAGTTGTATAAACAATTATTGAGTTTTATAGATGTAAGAAATTAGGTTGAATACATTTAACTCAATTACTTGTTACCAATAGAAGTAATTCATTTTAAGTTGGCAAAATTGGATAAGTGTTATATTTATGTCACAAGAAAGTGGAAACAAGATCAGAAACTCGTGCGTTTACTTTGTCTGTTCTTCTACTACAAGCAGAAACTCTCTTTTGATAATGATGCAGCCGTGTTACTTTTTTGATGGACGTATAATCTTCATACGCCGTCATTAATCTCTGACTCCGTCTCACTGAAGTGTAGAGCTCTCTTTTTTCACCACTCGTTTCCATGGTGACTCCGGAAATCGGCGATCCATTGAGGATGTCTTTATGTACTTGGCGAGCACGTGCATTAAGCCAAGGTTACGAAGTCGAGCGTAATTACGCCAACTCATATCCGGTCTTTTGGACCCGACATACCCAGAGTAAGCAAGTTCAGGCGGATTTCAGCCAGAGTTCATGGTTAAAGTCAGGGGAGTTTAAACATGCTTCCTGGAATACCCCCCAGCTACGCGGAGGAAAATAAAAAATATATCAAATTTAACTCGGATTTTCTCCCGCTGTTTTATTTTAAACACACATTAAGTGTGTGTGTGTGTGTTTTAAGCTGCTGTTTTTGCTAGCACATAGGAGGAGAAATGCAGAGAGAGACTGGTGAAGCCTGTGTGTTATGGATTGATATTTCTGCCACCACGTTGCACACAAAACTTTCTAAGTTGAACACAAAACTTTCTAAGTTGCAAGTGAAAATATTAAATATTTGCTTTTCAATAATGTATTATTCTGCTTTGATATATATTTTTTGCTTTCAAAAATTTTTTTTGCTTTCAAAAAACTTTTTTGCGTTTGCAAAACATGTTTTTGCATGCGTTGTGTCAAATCTCGCTTTTGTCCTATCTTTGATTTTGCTGACTACTTTGAGTGCGACTTAGCCTGATATGACTGCCACTGGCATCGCCAAACGAAATTCGCATGCGTTGTGTGTCATTTCACTTTTTTCCTATCTTTGCTGAGTTAAGCTTCAGTTTGACGTGACCAAGCTGCCATTAAACAGCTGCTGATTGGTCAACGCACGCAAAACATGTGTTTTGCATACGCAAAAAACGTTTTCAAAAGCAAAAAAAAAGTTTTTGAAAGCAAAAACAAAAAAAATTGAAAGCAAAAAAAGTATATAAAAGCAGAATAATAAATTATTGAAAAGCAAATATTTAATATTTTCACCTGCAACTTAGAAAGTTTTGTGTGCAACTTAGAAAGTTTTGTGTGCAACGTGGTGGCAGGAATATCACTCCATAGTGTGTGTGTGTGGGCTGAAAGCAGCAGCGAGGAAGAAAGGAGACGGCACGCCTTTGTCTGTGTGTTTGTGTGTGTCTTTTGCACTTGTGTAAGATAAGGAGGAACGGAGACAAGAGTGCACAAGTGAGTGACCATTCAGTTTGTGTTATTCAGTAAGGGAGAACAGTAACAAAAAAAATGTTTCCTCTAAAGAACAGAGACTGGATTATTTTATTAACCCACTCTAGAAGCGCTGAGGGTCTGAATTCCTATATCCTATTCCCTATATCCCTCCAGGCACTTCATTTAAATCAATTGTCTATTCATAAGTCATGTCCTCTACTATTGATTTAACACGCATCAAAATCACTGCTTGACGTTTGTCCAAAAGTGTTTTTAGAAACCTGACGCTCCTGCCACATGTAGAAGGAGCTACCGTCAAATGTTTTTCTCGCCCTCCTTATTACAGACACGCAAGATGTTGAGAGATCCAGTGTATTTATACTAAAAAGCTCCAAAAAGCTATCGGCAAGCTACTTAGCATGAAACCTGAGCCTTTTTTGATTAACACAGAGCTTATGTGCTGGTGACGGTCAATGTATTTAGATCCGTGAAAATGAATGATTTCCCGCGGTACACCAGACCATCTCTCACGCACAGTAGTTGAAAAATGCTGTCCTCGAAAACAACACAGGAAATTTTATTTAGGCTTAAAACAGTATAATTATAATTAAATAATTAAAGGACCTTTTAGAGCATATAAAAAGATGATTGGAGTGGGGCTTTAAATAAGTAGATGTAAAGTTCACCGGAAGAAAAGAAAAAAGGGAAGAAGGTGCAACGGGCTTGGTTTCCATAATATCTCAGGAATTTCTCAGTCTGATCACACTTCTGCCACACTGGATTGCTGCAGTAATTTATAAAGTCTCAACCATACATTTGGTGTCACAACAATTCATATTTTTCAGTGAAGAAACATACTTTTTAAGGTACTTAGGTAATTTCATTTTCTGAGATTTTTGTTTTAGTGTTTTTTTGTTAGTTCTTAGGTGTAATTAGCAAAAAATGCTTGAAATATATTGTAAACAGCTACTAACATTCACTTTAGATTCAATAAATAACATCAAATAATATTTTATGGGAATGTAGCGCATAAGGGGTCAAATTTTATTAAGAATTTGACTTTGACTCACACGGGGCAACAAAAAAATATTTAGCATGAAAGGTATAAATATTAAATGTTCTATACCAAAGATGATTGAAAGTCTTTAATTTTATGAAACTAGAATTGAGAAAGTTATCCTTGGGGTACCTCCTTTGTAAATAAGGAAAATACTACTTATTAACTATTAGCTTTTACTTATCATCAATAAAATAATAATCAATTTATCAGTCTCTCAACCATATGGCGTTCATACACTTTAAAGGGACTTTACCACGAAAAAGAAATAATGAAATCTGAACAACAACCTTTCAATATTTCTTCAATAAATTGAGTTTAAACAAGCAGGAAATACTGGACACATAAGCAGATTATTGAAAAGCAATCATCATATGCAAAACAGACATGAGCTACCAATTATAGCAAACTAAAAATAAGATAAAAGAAAACAAAATTTTAAAAATATAAAATGTTGAAATGAGAATTACGCTAAGTGTGTGGGTGTGTGGAGGTAAGCGTGTGTGTTGTGTTGAAAACTTGTTTAAATGACGAGTTTAAGGATTTGAGGACGGATCCTCAGAGGGGATTCAAGATTGGAGGAAAGATGTTATATTTGCAAAAGTAAAATTAGTCAGTGACTGAATGAGTGAAGCTGTACTACTCACCAAGTGGTCTGGAGATCTGGTTCTGTTCGATCTGTCGAGGATAGAAATGAGATTTATGGTTTTTTTTTAAGGGGAGCCGTAACTATTCGATTAGTTCATGTCAAAGAACTGTTCAAAAGACTGGCTCATTTAAATCCAAGCTGAGATTTGAGGAGAAAGTCACTTTTAACTGTACCTGTTTTACATGAGTTCTAATTTTTATTTGTTTTTAATGTTGACATTTTTATTGTAAATTTAATTTATTGTTTCCCCCCTAGCCAGGACTCCCTCGAAAAAGAGATTCTTAATCTCAATGGGACAATTCCTGGGTAAATAAAAGTTAAATAAATAAAAAAAATTGGCTTTTTCTGTATCTATTCATTTTTAAGAAATCAGTCTGAGGTTTATTAATTTAATCCTGATAATAATTATAGGGAGGATCGATGGGCTGCGAGCTGGATCAGAATAATTGAAATTCAGATTTTCCACCAATAATTGAGTCAAATTATTTTGGACATGTTTTTTTATTTGACATGCATGGACAAGATGTTAAAGTCTAATCTGGTTTCACATAAAATATTTCCCTGCCAGGATATTCAGCATGTACATGAATGAGAAGTGTGTATGTGTACTTTGAATTATGTTTTTATTGCTCTAGCTAAACCAGGGGTCTGTAACCTCTAAAAGAACCCTTTGGTCCAGTTTCTTTCTGACAAAACCAAGGAGCTGCAAACTGTTGCCATTAGGCCAACTGCACTGAAAACGGTGCCTGTAGAGACCCGCTTTCCCCTTCTGAGGCTCCGGATGGTTTACCAGAATCTCTTCGAGGCCAACCGACACAGTGAAAATTAACATAAAATTTAAAAATGCTTCTTCTGCCAAATACATTGATTCTACTGTGGTGAGCCATCATTATTTTGCTTATTATTGCTGTTCATCTAATCCCAAACACTTGTGCAGCATAAAATAATATGTGCTTTAAATCTTTTATTGTTTTGTTTTAACGAACAGATCTGAAAGAAAATCAGACTTTTTACCAATAACTTGCTCTGCAGGATTCACAGATCACACACAGACCTGTTGATTTAATGTCAGCAGATAAACCTTTCAGTTTCAGGAGATCCTCAGCCATAAATTCATAAATCTGACTTAATAAAAATTAATCAATGGTAAAAAAGAAAGAAAGTATGAATTATTGTTAAAATGATAAAAAAATGAAAACGTCTTCATCCAAAGAGACAAAATTGAGGGTAAAAAGAGCTGGTTCAGCCTCTGAGCCTCGGTAGCAGACACCATGTTAGATAAATACTGCGATTTGATTGGTTAGAATCTGGATCTTGATGGCAACTTTGCCACGCTAAACAAAAACTTAACTCAGAAAAATCAAAGATAGGAAAAAAGTGAGATGACGAGATGATGAAAGCAAAATAAAAGATTTCAAAAGCAAAATAATATTTGAAAGCAAAATAAAGATAATTAAAAGGTAAAATTTCATATTTTCATTAGCAACTTAGAATTTTAGAAATTTTGTGTGCAACATGGTGGTGTGGGTACCGGATCGACTCAGGCTGCCAGATCGTCTCGGGGTCCTACGACTAGCGATGACGTCACACTATTTGATTGGCTGTAAGTTGGCACGATGACTTATACGATAGTGATTTATCCAGACAAATCACGCTCTTACAGTTACGGTGAACGATAATACTATAATTTTCCGTTATTCGTGAGAAACATGGATGACTATTACATCGAAAATTTGTTTTGGTTGTTTGTATGTTTTGATAAAACATGAAGAACAAATAAAAATTGAGCAAAAAAAGTGTGCTGTTTTTTGTAATTCCTTTTCTAATGCTTTCAACAAGTTTTAAACGGGAAATATCAACTTTGCAATCATAACTGTTAAATCCGATGAAGTTCTGTAATTCCATAGTGTTGAATTCGATTAATGCTTAGGACTGTAGCCTGCTCCTTTTGATTATAGTTATCAATATGACAATGTTTTTTTCTGAGAAAAAATAAGGGAAACTGACATTAGTGAGAATCAAACCAGACTGCACACCATAAATAAATATTGTTTTTATACAGTCATACATTTGCTCAAATTGGAAAAATAAGTTTATATTGCCAATAGTTCTCCCTTTAAATCATAAACAGAACAAATATGTTCTGTTTATGTATTAAAGTACAGTTTGCATTTGGTGTAACAAATAATAATGTCAGACATAACAAACAATTATGTCAGACACCTTAAAATTAAAAATGGCATTATTAGTTATGAGTGAGAAAAACTTTACAAAAGGAAGAAAAAATCGCTAAGTAGTTTGTCCAACTGGTGTTACCGTAGGGTAACGTCGCTATGGAGTAAAATCGTTTAGTAGTTTGTCCAACTGGTTTACTGTACGGTGGCGTCATTATTGGTCGAAGGACCCCGATAAGATTTGTCAGCCCGAGTCGATCCGGTACCCACACCGGCAGAAATATCACTCCATACATGTGAGCTACTTTTGAGACGACAATGTCTACCTGTGTGTGTGTGTGTGTGTGTGTATATATGTATATATATATATATATATATATATATATATATATATATATATATATATATATATATATATATATATATATATATGGTAACCTTTCGTCAATGAAAGCAAGTCTACAATGCTCACTGAAATTACTTGAAACGTTTAAAAGTAACAATATATTAAAAATTATTGAAAATTAGATAATCAAAATCAGCCATTACTTTTGAGTTGTTGATTAACAGAATTATTAAAAAAAAAAAAACTAATCAAATAAGGCTGGACAAAAATGATGGTACCTCCATAACAGACTGAGAACTAATTTCCCAGGGAGTCATGATGAACACAGGTATGTCCTTTAATTCACATCACTTCTGTTTTCAAACCCATAATCAGTCAGTCTGCCTATTTAAAGGGAGACAAATAGTCACGTTGCTGTTTGGTGAAAGGTGTGTACCACACTGAACATGGACAACAGAAAGCGAAGGAGAGAATTGTCCCATGACATTAGAAACAACATTATAGATAAACATCCTAAAGGTAAAGGCCATAAAACCATCTCTAAGCAGCTTGAAGTTCCTGTGACAACAGATATTCAAAGTTTAAGACCCACGGGACAGTAGCCAACCTCCCTGGATGTGGCCGGAAGAGGAAAATTGATGACAAATTGAGGAGACAGATAGTTGGAATTGTATCTACAGAGCCCAGAACAACCTCTAAAGACATTAAAGTTGAACTCCTAGAGATCAAGGTACATCAGTGTCAGATCACACCATTCGTCGTTGTTTGAGTCAGAGTGGACTTCATGGGAGATGACCAAGGAGGACACCACTGTTGAAAGGAAATCATAAATAAGCAAGACTGGCATTTTCAAAAATGCATGTTGACAAGCCACAAAGCTTCTGGGAAAATGTCCTTTTGACAGATGAGACAAAACTGGAGCTTTTTGGTAAGGCACATTAGGCTTTATGTTCGTAGACTCAAAAGTGAAGCACACAACGAAAAGAACACTGTCCCACTGTGAGACATGGAGGAGGCTCAGTTCGGTTTTGGAGCTGCTTTGCTGCATCTGGCACAGAGTGTCTTGAAGTTGTGCAAGGTAAAAGGAAATCTCAAGATTATCAAGGCATTCTGGATAGAAATGTACTGCCTAGTCTCAGAAAGCTCAGTTGCAGGTCATGGGTTTTCCAAAAGGACAACGATCCAAAACCCACAGCCAACAACACCCAAGAATGGCTAAGAGAAAAGCGTTGGACTATTCTGAAGTGACCTTCTATGAGCCCAGATCTGAATCCCATTGAACATCTGTGGAAGGAGCTGAAACATGCCATTTGGAGAAGACACCCGTCAAACCTGAAACAACTGGAGCAGTTTGCACATGAGGAGTGGGCCAAAATACCTGTCGACAGGTGCAGAAGGCTCATCAACAAATACAGACACCGTTTAATTGCAGTGATTGCCTCAAAAGGTTGTGCAACAAAATATCAAGTTATGGTTACCATCATTTTTTTCCAGCCCTATTTCATTATTTTTTTTTTTAATAATTCTGTTAATCAACAACTCAAAAGTAATGGCTGATTTTGGTTATTTAATTTTCAATAAATTTCAATTTATTGTTACTTTTGAACATTTCGAGTCATTTCAGTGAGCATTGTGGACTTTCTTTCTTTGACTGAGGGGTACCAACGATTTTGTCCACCTCTGTAAAACCGGCTGGGTAGCTCGGTATGGAAGCAATTGTGTAGCATGATTAAAAATAAAAGTCAATCCCAGAAATGCTTTTTCATTTTCAAAATGAAGCTGCATTTTTTGACTCAAAATTAAAATGAAAAGGGCAATAAGCCAAAATGCCTTTTCATTTTCTTCTTCAACACTGCTAATTCTGTCCCTTATTTAAAATGATAATGAAAATGGTATTTGACATTTCATTTTCAAAAAATTCTCTGGTATATATGTTGCAAAATTAATTTAGAAATGTCTAATTTGACAATTAAAATGGATTAACCGAAATGCTTTTTAATTTTCTACTTAAAAACCGCTTATGCTGTGTCATAATTAAAACGAAAATGCAAAGAGGGTATTGCATTTTCATTTTCACATCCACCCTGCGAAAACTGTCGCATTTCCAGAGGGGAGGCGGGGCGATGACGTCAGTGCTATCTCCGTGTGTCCAGCTGCTAAGAGACACATACTAGGAGTAATGCGGCCAGGCTTGTAGCCTTGTGTTAGCAACAGAGGAGAGGGCTTTGTGATGGTAGTAGTAGTTGGTTCTGCTCCCTTGGAGCTGCTCCCTTATCTTGAAATGGTGCATTCAAAAGGAACTGAATCAACCAAAGTGTTCCAAGAGGCCTGCATGCTGAAGGATCTTTATGAATATGTTTTTACTCTTCAGGGTGGCGGCCACTCTTTGCCCATCCTCCAGCAGGAGATCGAGACAGTGGAAGAGATCCACAAGCGTTTCCCCAGGTTCCGCAGTGTCCCCGTTTACAACGATGAGGCCGATCCTCTTGTGGGGTGGTCCCGACCTCAGGGGTGGAGGGCCGATGTGACCTATGCTGCATTGGTGATTAAGGTGAAATGCAGCAAGCAAACTGCTAAGTTCCACTACTGTTGAATCACGTTGTCTGTCCTGCATCCAACAGGTGATAAACCAGCACCAGGATTTGCTACTGGCTAATCCAGACAGCACCTTCAATTTTAGCATGCTGAGCAACGACAATGGCTTTCTCAGCTACCACCCACACCCCTTCACCCAGCGCACACTAACCGCTCGCTTCCAGGTGAACAACACCCTGACACCTCATGTCCAACTCGTTAGGAAGCCCGTCCTCACTGTCATGGCCTTGCTGGCTTTGCTCGGTAATATCCTTCTTACAGTAAAACCTTTCATGCTATTATGAATTACAAGTTAGAAATCTAATCAAGCCGTTCTTTTGTGTGTGTTTCTACTTCAAGGAGAGACCCAGGTCCTGTCTCAGCTGCTGAATTCAACAGTCGACCAGAATGGTTCTCTGGGGGTTCTTGCCAGCACTCACAAACCAGCAATACCAGGCGGGTCAGACAGCTGGCAGGCAGCAATTCTGGTCTATAGGAGTGATGACACCAGCACATCCCAGGGGACTGAGGATGTTTCTGTTGTGCTGGAAGGATTGAAAAAACAAAACAGTATGTTTAAATATTGCATTGCAGAATCCCTGCTGATGGCTTTCGGATGATTTTACTATAAAATTAGAAGGTTGTCAAAGTAAATGCTTTTTGACCAGTTTGATTCCCTATTTCTCTTCTTATTTAGGTCCTGTGTATGTCACATACTACATGGACAACGATGCAACCAATCCCTACCAAGTGTGGCAGAGTATGGGCAGTCCCACATACCCGACAGCAGAGCAGTTTAGACACCTCAGAAGTATGGAGGTATGCTTTCATTTTCTACTATAAATGTTTTGTACTATAACGATTTATAATTCTTACAGTGATCTCAATTTAAGCTTTTTTCATCTGCAGAGCTTTGACTAACTAATGTGTTGTGTCAGGGCCCTCGCATCAGTGGACCGTGGGAAATTCCTCCAGGTGACACTTTGACTTTGAAAGCCAAATTACCCATGCCTTCAGTTCTCCTGATCCATGTGTGCATGAAACCCAAGGCACCACCAGGCCAAGTAAATATTCTGTTACCTCTTACAAGGTTTCTCAACTGTTGTCTTCGGTATGTTCCAAACTACCAAAAAAATGGTCTTACCAAAAATCTTCACTGAAAAAAAAATCTTGTCACTCACAAATTTTTTTTCTTAAACTAAGAGTATTTTGCTATTGAAAAATCTGTATTGATAAGATTTTCTTGCTAAACTGAAAATAAGACATTTTTTCTTGAAACTAGGGTCTTTTTACTGTCTTAAGATTCAGTTTTTGCAGTACAGGCCTCCAAGAGGCTTGATGTTGATCTGAATCAGGTGTGTTTATTGAGGGTAACATGGAAACATGCAGGTTGGTGGGTCTTGAGAACTGTCATTGAAAAACAATGACTAATAACATATTTAAAAACTGCATCTACACTTCATTTAAAAGACAGATACAATTGAAGCCGCAAGCAGCGTTATATGACCCGACCTCCACGCCCACCAATACGCACCACCTCCGCGCTCACCACCGCCTCCACGCAGCACCTACGCCCTCACTGCCCACCTTTGATTAAGGCTGGTGAAAGCTGCATTTGCTAATTTTCAAAACAATCGTTTAACATTAAAAAATATTTGTTGTAAAATGTTCATATTTATTAGATTTTTTTACTTCGTGAAATCTGTGAAGTTATATTTGCGGTTAATAAGGAAAAAAATTATGACCATGATGTCCAAATTGTTTTTTAAAATCCAGGGCACTATATAGTCCTTCACTGTATAGTTTTTTAGCAGTTAGGGAGTAGGGAAGGTGTCATGGGGGTATCAGGATGACCTAGAAGCAGGACCAGATGACAAGCCACAGTGCGAACTAAAAGTATTTAATAATATAGAAAAGCACCACTCTAGGTGGGAACACCCACAACATAACAGAACTCAACACCAGAATACAAAATAATCTTAGAGCTAGGAACAAAACATAAGCTACACTTAACTACTGAGTGCAGAAACAGAACAACTTAAATACAGCTCAAACAAATTAACCTAAAGTGCAGAAGCAGCTGTGTGCCACTCCATGGAGAGCCACCAGAGAGTGGGTGAAATCTTCCAGGAGAGCCACCGCCAACCCGCACAGAGAAACACAAGAGTAAGGAAGACAAAACAAACTGACACTGTAAATGTCATGGCGCTTTTCTACCTTCCTCGAAGGTCCAAAGCGCTTTTGAGTCACAAACACACACATTCAGACTACACAACACTGGTGCCAACCTTCCACCAGAGGCAAGACGCTTTTAACACATGGGCGGGCAAGGCAGGAATCGAACCTGCAAATCTTCCGATCAGAGGTCGACTGCCCTACCTGCCTGCCCTACCTGCTGTGTGAGAAGGAATTCCGACATAGCACTAGTGTGAGCATTTTTCCATTGACTCCCATGTTAAAATAGTCATTTTCACCTCTCAAATAAACCCCTTCAAGGCCTGGTGCTTAAACTTTCTATTTCATCAATGGTAGCATATTTAATTCATGACAACTCTGGTGGGAAAACCTTTTTTGCGAAGTTTGTGAAGTTTTAAAAAAACATCGTTTATCTTTGCTTAATAAGGGGACACGGTTTTATGATTGATAGATGATGCTCGTGGTGGATTCTGGGAACAGAGTTCCGTTGTGAAGCTTGTTTCATCCGTTTTAGCTCTAGGATCAACACTATATTTTGATTTGTGTTATGCTGTTGTGCTGTAAACTGTTTTAACCGTTGACTGTATAATATGTACGGTGGCCCAGAAGGGTCACAACACAACACATTAACTTTACACACAACACATTAACTTTACACACAACACATTAACTCACAACACAACACATTAACTCACAACACAACACAATAACTCACAACACAACACATTAACTCACAACACAACACATTAACTCACAACACAACACATTAACTCACAACACAATACATTAACTCACAACACATTAACTCACAACACAACACATTAACTCATAACACAACACAATAACTCACAACACATTAACTCACAACACAACACATTAACTCACAACAGAAGCAAAGCTGCAATGGAAGTGCTTTTTTTCTGAAATTTCCACTGGGCTGAGTGGCTAACTGCCTAACAGAAAGTAACGTCACAGTGAGCTGTGGAGGGAGCATGTTTCTTCTTCAAATTTACACCCAAAACCGCCTAATCTGGCAACGCTGCTGCTAGCTTCTCTTGTAGAAAATCATGCTCCCTCCACAGCTCACTGTGACGTTACTTTCTGTTAGGCAGTTAGCCACTCAGCCCAGTGGAAATTTCAGAATAAAAGCACTTCCATTGCAGCTTTACTTCCGTTGTGAGTTAAGGTGTTGTGAGTTAATGTGTTGTGAGTTATTGTGTTGTGAGTTAATGTGTTGTTTTGTGAGTTAATGTGTTGTGTTGTGAGTTATTGTGTTGTGAGTTAATGTGTTGTGTTGTGAGTTGTTGTGTTGTGAGTTATTCTGTTGTGAGTTAATGTGTTGTGTTGTGAGTTATTGTGTTGTGAGTTATTGTGTTGTGTTGTGAGTTAATGTGTTGTGTTGTGAGTTAATGTGTTGTGTTGTGAGTTATTGTGTTGTGTTGTGAGTTAATGTGTTGTGTTGTGAGTTAATGTGTTGTGTGTAAAATTAATGTGTTGTGTGTAAAGTTAATGTGTTGTGTTGTGACCCTTCTACGGTGGCCCAGAAGGGTCATAACACAACACATAAACTTACAACACAACACACTAACTTTACACACAACACACTAACTTTACACACAACACACTAACTTTACACACAACACACTAACTTTACACACAACAGATTAACTTAACACACAACACATTAACTCACAACACAACACAATAACTCACAACACAACACAATAACTCACAACCCAACACATTAACTCATGGCCCAGAAGGGTCACAACACAACACATTAACTTACCTCACAACACATTAACTCACAACGGAAGTAAAGCAGCAATTGAAGTGCTTTTATTCTGAAACTTCTACTGGGCTGAGCAGCTAACTACCTAACAGAAAGTAATGTCACAGTGAGCTGTGGAGGGAGCTGCACGCGCGCTCCTCTCCTCTCCTTTTTTCCGCTCCGTCCTCTCACACAGGCACGTGCAGTCCCCAACACACACGCACACACAGGACAGAGCGGAAAAAAGGAGAGGAGAGGAGCGCGCGTGCAGCGACAGAGGGGGGTGTCAGAGTGGAAGGAGGAGTGTGTGTTCATATTGTGTGTGTTTAGAGGAAGGATAACCGTAGTAAAGACAAAGTTTCTGGCAACACTGCTGCTAGCTTCTCTTGTAGCAATAACATGCTCCCTCCACAGCTCACTGTGACATTACTTTCTGTTAGGTAGTTAGCTGCTCAGCCCAGTAGAAATTTCAGAATAAAAGCACTTCAATTGCTGCTTTACTTCCGTTGTGAGTTATTGTGTTGTGAGGTAAGTTAATGTGTTGTGTTGTGACCCTTCTGGGCCATGAATTAATGTGTTGTGTTGTGAGTTAATGTGTTGTGTTGTGAGTTATTGTGTTGTGAGTAAATGTGTTGTGTTGTGAGTTAGTGTGTTGTGTTGTGAGTTAATGTGTTGTGTTGTGAGTTAATGTGTTGTGTTGTGAGTTAATGTGTTGTGTTGTGAGCTGTTGTGTTGTGAGTTAATGTGTTGTGTGTTAAGTTAATGTGTTGTGTGTAAAGTTAATGTGTTGTGTTTAAAGTTAGTGTGTTGTGTGTAAAGTTAGTGTGTTGTGTATAAAGTTAATGTGTTGTGTGTAAAGTTAATGTGTTGTGTGTAGAGTTAGTGTGTTGTGTATAAAGTTAATGTGTTGTGTTGTGACCCTTCTGGGCCACCGTAAATATGTAACTGGACAAATCGCATGTGACGTCACCCATAGAAAATGCCTTGCTTCCAGTTCCAACCAAATGAAATCAATTCAGTCGCCATTTTTTCCAGAATATGTCTGTCG
Source organism: Oryzias latipes (assembly GCF_053564925.1). Taxonomy (NCBI): domain Eukaryota; kingdom Metazoa; phylum Chordata; class Actinopteri; order Beloniformes; family Adrianichthyidae; genus Oryzias; species Oryzias latipes. Next base: position 12,055,895 of record NC_136245.1, read on the forward strand.
CCATGTTAGAACCAGACATTCTTGGTAAGCCGTGATTGGTCTGTCTACATTTCTGTGGCAACCACTCTCTCCAGTCAGGATCATGTTAGAAGGACACACCTCTTCCACTGACAGAGGGCCTGTGAGAATCTGTCAATCAAATGCTTTGAACATTTGATGCGGGGCCAACTATTTTTATACGGGATCTTGCGGGGAGCCACAGATCGAGGGAGGTTATCAGTGGTCTTGTATGCCTAATAGTTGCTCCCGCAGTTGATTTCTTCACAACAAGCTGCTTACCTATTGCAAGTACAAGTGGAGGACACTCCCCTCGTTACCTGTAAAACCATATTAACTCTAAACAACACTAATGAAAATTAAATGGGATTAAAAAACGTTATTGATCAGAAAATACATAAATAACTGGTTCATGCTGGTGGTATCTTTGTAGCTGGTTCTGGATCGTCTCCCTTTAGCCTCATTTAGCTCATTTTAACTGTCTATTAACCTCTTCTCCTCACGAGGCCTGTCAGCACATTAAGCCTTGTGCTATCCTAGGCACTTTAACATTGAGAGTTGGGTCATGTAGACCCACTAGATAATGCTGTGAACCTATTTTCTTCGATGATTTGTGAACCTCACTGGTGTCCATGGATTACATGAAATTTTTCCACCTTTATCCACCTTTGTCATGGTAGGAATAAAACGTCAATGCAAGGGTGGGGTCATCTAAGATAGCACAAGGGCGTGCAGCTCTCTTTAATCGGTAAATTAACGTTTCAGACAGGCTTTCACACATAAAAATGGGACCAAAAACGCCATTGACAAAACGGGCACTTTGGACATCGGGGCAAAAGGGACAGGTGCTAGAGCACCCCACATGCCTGGGGGATTGTAGAAGTCAATGGGTGACGTCAGAGGTATATATGTCTATGGTTGGTATAACTTCCCTTCCTTCATGCCGTCTCTTATTGACTGGTTTGTAATTGTATGATTGTTCTGTTTTGTCTTGATATGTATGATGAATGTCTTGAATTGATTGTTTCAAAGAGCAGGAACCTGCTGAAAACCAGTTTTTAAACAAAGTCAGGCCTGATTGTTTTAAACCTTTTTCTGTTTAATAACATGCAATTTTAATCATGCTATGTCAATGACACTCGTGTTTTTTATTAGGTCAATGGATTACGCTTCATCAGGATCACTAAAGGCCAAGTTCTTGTTGTCTGGTCTGACCATTACGTTAATTCAAGGTCAGTTCACTTCATATGCTTCTTAGTCAGGCTTTATGTTAAATGTATGACATGTTGAATTAACTATACTTTTCTGATAGATATATTTTTTAAGTGTATATAAAAGCTACAGAAGAGGTCTGTTTTTTTATTTTTTATGGAATATTGTGTGTAAGCAGCTCCACATGTAGACTTGTTTTGTTCATTCCCCTAATATGAATTTACCAAGCCGAAGAACTTAAATTTTAATCTTTTGCTGGGTGGTTTAGTATGGAGTCCTATACTGTTCATAATTAAATAAATAAATATTTAATTAAATAAATAAATATGACCTCATGCAAATACACAATAAACCAATAAATATTTCATAAATATATAAAAAGATCCTGAAATTGTGAAAAACCTGCACACTGATTTTAAATTAGCCATTATATTATTCAATATATTTCATTTTGCTTTAAAAACCTGTTCATTATTTTAAAACATCATTTTAAAATATTCATTTTTAATCATGTTGAATATTATTATAATTCTGTCTTTTTTCATAAGCTCGTATTTCAAAATCAATATTTTCCAAAGTAGCTTTGTTTTTATTTCATGTTGCTGTTTTTCAGAATGACTTATTTATTTCATGAAGAGCTTTTTCAGGAGAATGAGTCTATCTGTCGATCAGTGAAAGTGGGCGGGATCTAAACGTTCATTGGCTCATCCATGGAAATCGACTCATATTCCTCGATACCCGCTTAGCGGTGTGCCAGTCAGAGAGATTACATGTTTCAGCGATATCCGCGCGGCTTTGCTGACATTAGAGATCAAATAGAGACAAAAAATCTGTCTGCTGCAGAAGATGCAAACATCTACGACTCTGTTTTTGTAGTTTGAGGGTTTGTGTGGACCAAACCACAGAGGAGCTCCGGTCGTCCACGTCTCGAAGTCCCCGGTTGAAACACTCCTCATTCTTACGCCATTCACTCATAGCTCACAGATCGTGCCTGATGTCGGCTCGCAGGAGGTGAGCTGGCGGACCGACAGTCCAGGCAGCTGCGCAAAGCGGGACAAGCCTGCTCGTGCCTCCTGAACCTTATGATATTTTTCTATTTTCATTGAGACAATGATTATAATCAGGTCCTCTGATTTTATTTTTCCCTCTCAGGGAAAATGTTGAACCTTTCCTGCGATGACGTTTCTGACATCTTAACACTCTCCGTGTGCATTGTGCATCCATGCATTGTTACTGAGATAAGCACAAGCAGTGGCTATCAGGCTAAAAACATTAGCTGGTAGCCCCTCCCATACTCGGCATGTTGTGTTCATGGAACTCTAGTTCATAGAAGCTTAGTGGAACTCCAACAACCACTCAGCATAACTTAGGCCACTACTAGATGTTAATGAGTAGATGAAAATTGCCGAACTGACCACAAAATCCCCCGAATTATGCACACTCGCCAAAGCCACTTTTATCCGCAAATTTAGAACCAAAACTGCCCAATTTCTGGTAACACTGGATGTGTTGAGGTGCATACTCCCCCTAGTGTTGAGGGGTGTGCATTGCGCCGTCACGTTTGCTGAAGCATCTTCGATCGATGTAGTTAGGGTGCTGCTGCTCATGTCTGAGTAAAGCAGTAGCTAATCACAAAAGTGTCTCCGCCTTGTCCAGTTTGATTGACAGACAGACCCATTCTCCTGAAAAAGCTCTTCATGAAATAAATAAGCCATTGTGAAAAACAGCAACATGAAATAAAAACAAAGCTACTTTGGAAAAAATCGATTTTGAAATACGAGCTTCTGAAAAAAGACAATTATAACAATATTCAACATGATTCAAAATGAGTATTTTAAAATGTTGTTTTAAAATAATGAACAGGTTTTTAAAGCAAAATAAAAAATATATTGAATAATATAATGGCTAATTTAAAATCTGTGTGCAGATTTTTCACAATTTCATGATCTTTTTATATATTCATGAGAGATTTATTGGTTTATTGAGTATTTGCATGAGGTCACATTTATTTATTTAATTATGAACAGTATAGGACTCCATAGTTTAGGGTCCACCAGTCACCGTTTGGTATTAAAGGAAAGAGTTGTCGACCTGGTTGAAGGTGTTGAGTTGACCACTGTAGATGACTGTCAGGGCTTTGAATCAAATGTCAGAAGCTCTAGAAAGCTTGTGTAGGGATCTGAACAGTAGTGAGTCATGGCATAAATAAACGTTAGCTATTAAAGGACAGTCTAAATCCAAAACAGTATTAAAATAAATCAATTTTATAATGAGCAAAATGAAAAAGATAGATAATATAATAATCAATTATTTGACTCACCAAATCCTTTGTCAATTTGAAACAAAAAAATAAACTTTTGTTGTAGGAGGTTATATCTCGAGAGATAACCGTTTTATCCAGGAAAACAGAGAAAAGAACTGGGACAACTTCCTCACGTTCTTTTCCAGTCGTCTCTGAGGTCCAGCTCACAAATCAACAAACTCATTTATCCCTCTGTGGAAGTTCTTCTGCACTTCACAAACTACAGCGCCCTCTACAGGACAAAAATACCTTCCTCTCTTAACAAATGTAACCTGGGTTACACATGGATCATGGAATTCCCATGGGATTGGAGTCGTCTCTGCCATTAATCATGGGATCGGGATGTAATCAAATTCTTACAGTAGAGGAACAGGCCCTGGAACCCGCCACTTAGTCTAGGTTGGGTCATTAGAGTGAAAAACAAGAGCAGCCCCATCCTGTGAGGGTTTTTTTTATTTTTTTTTATTCACCCTCTCTCTTTTTTTTCTTCAAGGTCAATTTATAAGTGGTACCACCTATGGTTTTTGCTGAGCGTGCAGCAGCACATGACCAGAGTATGATCAAGAGAGAGAGTTGGCAGGTGCAACAACAACTACGGCAACACTAAAACGTAAAATAAAGAAAATTACAGAGTGACAGCAGGAAAAAAGAAAAATCAAGGACCATTTCACTTTTATTGATGACACAAAGAAAGAGTGTCAAGTCTGCAGAAAAATCATTTAACAGACTATTACAACCTGTACAGACAGCTGAGAATGGAGAGAACCGTGCATTACACACCTGGGCCTTTGGTAATGTTACGTCTGAAATAACCATCTTATGCCTCTAAATGAATTGAATAAACAAACAAAAAAGAACATGTCTTTTACTGTTCAATCAGTAAAAGAAAATCTCATGCAACTACAGCCAGCAAAAAACATTAAAAAACAACCACATAAATTTAGAATATTATTTACTATGATATTTATCATTTCACTCATCAAAAAATCCGATTCAGACAAAATCTATCCTCCTCTCTTTCCTCAAAAAAAAGAGTTCGATCACCCTGTCATGTAGATTATCGCGCTTCAGTTCCGTCAAGACGTCCTTGTCTATTGCCATCAAGGCCATTGCAGAGCAGAGTCTGTCCAGTTGTGTTTCTGCGTAGGTTTTAATTCGCTTTAGAGGAAGGTCAGCCTCAACACACAAATCTGTACAGCTGCTTAACAATTTCACTCATATTTTTCTGATGAAGGAAGTCAAGATCGGTTGGAGATTTTCCGGCAAAATTCTCCATGACGTACATTACAGTCAGCTCTGTTTTCACTGAGATAGGTCAAAAAAGTGCTCCGTGGCTCTGTACCAAACTTGGCAAGGCTGCATGTGTCTTCCTGAAACTTCTGTTCAGTCAGAAGGTCTGAATATTGACCTTGCCTAAGCCTGTTAGACGCCAACTCAAAATCAGATTGGTTTAAAAGAAATGAATGACCAACATTGATTAAGTTGGTTCATTTGATTACAGGAGCTTCATAACTCTTGCTAAAAGCCCTTACCCTGCCTGGCAACAAAGGACAGCTAAAATGCGATTGGTTAAATGCTCCAATGTAAATATATGTCTGTCTGGAAGCAGCATAACCATCATAAACGTAATTAAAAGAAAATGGACAGAGCATTTGAAATGATTTATGAGTATGCATGGAGAAAATATAATTAACACATGATTCCAATATTTTAAGGCTTTCAGAGAAGGCCTTGAAGGCCCTGATGGGCCACCACTGTCAAAACTATATTTCTAAGTGTCATCCTTTTTATGTATATAAGTCTTTTTTTTTGCTGGTTTAAAACATTTTAATTTGTGTTTTGTGTTGTGTTGTTTTGCTTCAAATTTGTTTAAAAGGAAAAAAATAAAAATATATATAGTTAAAAGTTGAATTGTAAATAGCGATTTTGTTTTAATCCTTTTTTTGGTACATTTTATCTGGAAGAAACACATAACAGCATATACATATTAACCCTTGTGCTATCCTATGGGGTCAAGATGACCATTGACGTGTTATCCCTACCATGACAAAGGTGGATAATGGTGGAGAGGATTTCATGTAATCCATGGAAACTAGTGAAGATCACAAATAATTGAAGAAAACAAACTGTGTTGTGGGGTCTAGATGACCTCACTCCCAATGTCAAAGTGCCTAGGATAGCACAAGGGTTAAACAAATTAAAACAAAATGCAAAGGTACAAGCCGTTGTTTATGGCTTTTATATTTTCTCATCAGCAAAATAGGATTAGTTGTCTTAAAAAATACTGATCATGTTGTAATTACATCCAAGACAGTAAAATATTTTTAGTTTGCATAGCTTAAAGGCCCGTTCACACCGGGACGAATTTCGCCGGCGATTTTCGCCGACGTTTAACGCCGCGTGACTAAAGAAAGGGCACCAATGCGAGTGTGCACACCGACGCGAAAAAACGCCACGCGTCAAAGCGTCAAAAAAAAAAAAAACGCCTCGGGTTCGTTTTTTTTTTTTCGACGCGTTGCGTCGAAATCTATTCGACCAATGAGAATGGCGCTTTTGCACACGTGTCTGGAGCTTCTGAAGTTACAGTAAAACACAACTTGGGGGCGCTCAAACACAAAACTGCCTTGCTGAGCACACATACCAGCGAAGAAGATAGACGCTAGACGTCAACACTGCCGCGAAGAAATAATGACGGACATTCTAAAATATCCCCGAACCAAGCACCAGTTGGAGCTACTGGTGCTTGAAATATTCATGTTTTCTTTGTATTATTCTGACAAGCGCGTAAATACTTGCTCTCTTCTTCTGAGTAAAAAGCGACTTTAAGAAGCGTAAAGTTGCGCAGCGCCACCTTGTGTACAGGAGTATTTCTGTTTACATTAAGCGCCATCTAATGTCAGGGAAGGAAATTGCATGTTCGCTCGGCTCATCGTCAGCGAAAATCGCCTGGGTGTGAACACAAAAAACGTGGCGAAAAACGCTGGTGAATATCGCCTGGCGAATATTCGTCCCGGTGTGTACGGGCCTTAATTCACTTATTCCACTGAATTAAACTTTATTTTTTGGTAACTTTTTTTACCTAACAGATGCATCAAGACCTTTGAGTTGGAGTTTTCTGGAGGCAGTAAGGAATTTAGAAGAGTGAATTCAGAAAACACAATTTTTACTTCATTTGTCCATACACCAGGTAAATGTTAAACACATTGAATTTTTTACTGTATTTTATTTTGTGTGACTAGACTTCTACTATCTTGGATCTAATAATGAATTTTGTCATGTATTCCACAGTCAACCAGGAGGTTGCTGGTCTGTACAGAGTTCGAGCTGTGGATTATTGGAAACGACCTGGCTCTTATTCACTTCCAAAGAGATATTTGGAAAAGTAGAACATATTTTTGGAACAAAATAAATAAATATATTGTCCACTCTGTTAAGTGCACACTAACAAGATGATTGTAATAAATAATTTTTTTAAATGACAGATTTTATATTTTTTGGAAGAATAGAAAAAATCAGTGAAACCATCAGTAGCACCACAGTTTATATTGGGAATCCAGGTCAGGACAACTCTGCAAATTCTATCTGGACCACAACTCAAAAGAAATACAACTATTAATTTGTGGAAGCCAAATAGTAGATTCAAAGGTTTAATGTGCTTCTGTTTGCAATTAACATGGATTTGATGACAATGGAGAGGGAAAAAAAGACCAGAGTTCATCAAGTCACCTTCTGTGGAACCAGTGTAAGCATAGGTCTGACTGATTCTACAACAGAAAGAGAGGAAATAAGACAATTTGACCATTACAACTGTGAAAGAACTGTTGCAACAAAGAAAAGATACAGACGCCAGCAACACTGACAAAAACGGTTAGGTCAATTTTACCTTTTGAGTGCGTTTTGAACTCAAAAACAATTTTGTCAGTCAAAAGTGTCAAAAAAGCGTTTTCAGCTCTAAATTTGACTGTGTTGACTTTTCAACTTACAATGTGACAAAACATAGCACTTTCTTGAACTGCAAGTAATAACCTTACCTTTTGAGTGCGTTTTGAACTCAAAAACCATTTTGCCAGTCAAAAGTGCCAAAAGTGTGAAAAAAGCATTTTCGGCTCTAAATTTGACTGTTTTGACTTTTCAACTTACAATGTGACAAAAAAATAACACTTTATTTAACTGCAACTGAGAATTTTACCTTTTGAGTGCGTTTTGAACTCAAAAAAACATTTTGTCAGTCAAAAGTGCCAAAAGCGTGAAAAAAGATTTTTTTTGCTCTAATTTTGACTGTTTTGACTTTTCAACTTACAATGACACAAAAAATACAACTTTCTTGAACTGCAAATGAGAACTTTACCTTTTGAGTGTGTTTTGAACTCAAAAACCATTTTGTCAGTCAAAAGTGCCAAGAGTGTGAAAAAGCGTTTTTCGGCTCTAAATATGAGCGTTTTGACTTTTCAACTGACAATGTGACAAAAATAGCACTTTCTTGAACTGCAAGTGAGAGTTTTGACTTAAGTGCGTTTTGAACTAAAAAAAAACATTTTGTCAGTCAAAAGTGTCAAAAAAGCGTTTTCGGCTCTAAATTTGACTGTTTTGACTTATCAACTTACAATGTGACATAAAAATAACACTTTCTTGAACTGCAAGTGAGAATTTTAACTTTTGAGTGCGTTTTAAACTAAAAAATCATTTTGTCAGTCAAAAGTGTGAAAAGAGCGTTTTCGGCTCTGAACATGACTGTTTTGACATATCAACTTAAAATATGACAAAAAAAAAACGCTTCATTTACTTGCAACTGAGAATTTTACCTTTTGAGTGCATTATGAACACAAAAACCGTTTTGTCAGTCAAAAGTGTCTAAAGTGTGAAAAAATTATTTCGGCTCTAAATTTGACTGTTTTGACTTTTCAACTTACAATGTGACAAAAAAAATAACACTTTATTGAACTGCAACTGAGAATTTTAACTTTTGAGTGTGTTTTGAACTAAAAGATCATTTTTTCATTCAAATGTGCGGTTAGGTCAATGTTGCAATTTTGCTTGTTATGACACCTCATCTAGTCTGTTAAACTTTATGTCAATAGATGGAAGGATTCCCCTATGGTCTGATGGTTAGGATTTGGCACTTTTACTCCCACAGTCCGGGTTAAATTCCTGGTCAAGTAAGCGATTGTACCTAAGGTTATCGCACCTGCAGCAGTGAGCCGGCTGCAGCAGGTGAAGGTGATTTAATCTCGTATCCTAATCCTGTTCTCTGTGACAGGGCCCCAGTTAAGCAGAATTAACTACTAATTTAATACAACACACACATGTTGATATATGTTAAAAAACTAATGCAGGCAATAATTGAAAAGTGTCTAGAATATGACCCAATATGGACGTGAATTGTGTGGACATGATCAGCCATTCCCATTACAAGGTCTATGGTGGAAACGTGACAGCAGAAGCTCTAAGGCAGCCTCAATCGGGCTTGTCCGATCCGATACCTGAAATTGTATCCCTGTCGCAGGAGCACGCACAAGTTTTGGCAATGTTGGTTTCTGTCAGAAAGCGTATAATGGTATATCTTTTCTTCTGGGGATGCTGAGGGTTTATCTTTTATGTATGCCATTGTCTGGACAGTGTGGTATTGCTCGCTGTTTTTTTAAAAATATTTCTTTTACTGCTGTCAGTCATTTTCTACATATTTTAAATACATGAAACCCTTCTTTTGTTCTATATCATTTGCAGTTGAGGGAAGACTTAGTAACTGAAAATGTCAGTGCGATAAAAAGCGTTTTCGGCTCTGAATATGACTGTTTCGACTTATCAACTTACAATGTGACAAAAAAATAATACTTTATTTAACTGCAACTGAGAATTTTACCTTTTGAGTGCGTTTTGAATTCAAAAATCATTTTTTCATTCAATTGTGCCAAAAATGTGAAAAAAGCGTTTTCAGCTCTGATTATGACTGTTTTCACTTTTCAACTGACAATGTTACAAAAATAACACTTTCTTGAACTGCAACTGACAATTTTACCTTTTGAGTGCCTGTTTAACTCAAAACACCATTTTGTCAGTCAAAAGTGTCAAAAAAGCGTTTTCAGCTCTAAATTTGACTGTGTTGACTTTTCAACTTACAATGTGACAAAACATAACACTTTCTTGAACTGCAAGTAAGAACTTTACCTTTTGAGTGCGTTTTGAACTCAAAAACCATTTTGTCAGTCAAAAGTGTGAAAAGAGCGTTTTTACGGCTCTGAACATGACCTTCTTTGACATATCAACTTAAAATGTGACAAAAAAAATAACACTTTATTTACCTGCAACCGAGAACTTTACCTTTTGAGTGCCTTTTTAACTCAAAAAACCATTTTGTCAGTCAAAAGTGTCAAAAAAAGCTTTTTCAGCTCTGAATTTGACTGTGTTGACTTTTCAACTTACAATGTGACAAACAATAACACTTTCTTGAACTGCAACTGAGAATTTTAACTTTTGAGTGCGTTTTGAACTAAAAGATAATTTTTTCATTCAAATGTGCCATAAGTGTGAAAAAAGCATTTTCGGCTCTAAATTTGACTGTTTTGACTTTTCAACTTACAATGTGACAAAAAAATAACACTTTATTTAACTGCAACTGAGAATTCTACCTTTTGAGTGCGTTTTGAACTCAAAAACCATTTTGTCAGTCAAAAGTGCCAAAATTTTGAAAAAAGCGTTTTCGGCTCTAAATTTGACTGTGTTAACTTATCAACTTACAAAGTGACAAAAATTAACACTTTCTTGAACTGCAAGTAAGAAATTTACCTTTTGAGTGCGTTTTGAACTCAAAAAACCATTTTGTCAGTCAAAAGTGTGAATAGAGTGTTTTCGGCTCTGAACATGACTGTTTTGACATATCAACTTAAAATGTGACAAAAAATAACACTTCATTTACCTGCAACTGAGAACTTTACCTTTTGAGTGCCTTTTTAACTCAAAAAATAATTTTTTTATTCAAATGTGCCAAAAGTGTGAAAAAAGCGATTTTGGCTCTAAATTTGACTGTTTGGACTAATCAACTTACATTGTGACAAAACATAACACTTTATTTAACTGCAACTTAGAATTTTAACTTTTTAGTGCGTTTTGAACTGAAAAATCATTTTTCATTCAAATGTGCCAAAAGTGTCAAAAAAAGGCGTTTTCGGCTCTAAAAATGAGCGTTTTGACTTTTCAACTTACAATTTGACAAAAATAACACTTTCTTGAACTGCAACTGAGAATTTTAGCTTTTGAGAGCGTTTTGAACTAAAAAATCATTTTTTCATTCAAATGTGCCAAAAGTGTGAAAGCTCTGAATATGACTGTTTTCACTTTTCAACTGACAATGTGAAAACAAAATAACACTTTATTTAACTGGAACTGAGAATTTTAACTTTTGAGTGCGTTTTGAACTCAAAAATCATTTTTTATTCAATTGTGCCAAAAGTGTGAAAGCTCTGAATATGACTGTTTTCACTTTTCAACTGACAATGTTACAAAAATAACAATTTCTTGAACTGCAAGTGAGATATTTACCTTTTGAGTGCCTTTTTAACTCAAAAACCATTTTGTCAGTCAAAAGTGTGAAAAGAGCGTTTTTGGCTCTGAAAATGACTGTTTTGACATATCAACTTACAATGTGACAAAAAAAATAACACTTTATTTAACTGCAACTGAGAATTCTACCTTTTGAGTGAGTTTTGAACTCAAAACCATTTTTCATTCAAATGTGCCAAAAGTGTGAAAAAACGTTTTTCGGCTCTAAATTTGACTGTGTTGACTTTTCAACTGACAATGTGACAAAAATAACACTTTCTTGAACTACAAGTGAGAACTTTACCTTTTGAGTGCCTTTTTAACTCAAAAACCATTTTGTCAGTCAAAAGTGTGAAAAGAGCGTTTTTGGCTCTGAACATGACTGTTTTGACATATCAACTTACAATGTGACAAAAAAAATAACACTTTATTTAACTGCAACTGAGAATTCTACCTTTTGAGTGAGTTTTGAACTCAAAACCATTTTTTCATTCAAATGTGCCAAAAGTGTGAAAAAACGTTTTTCGGCTCTAAATTTGACTGTGTTGACTTTTCAACTGAGAATGTGACAAAAATAAAACTTTCTTGAACTACAAGTGAGAACTTTACCTTTTGATTGCCTTTTTACCTCAAAAACCATTTTGTCAGTCAAAAGTGTGAGAAGAGCATTTTCGGTTCGGCTCTGAACATGACTGTTTTGACATATCAACTTAAAATGTGACAACAAAAAAAAACCGCTTCATTTACCTGCAACTGAGAATTTTACCTTTTGAGTGCATTATGAACATAAAAACCATTTTGTCAGTCAAAAGTGCCAAAAGTGTGAAAAAATTATTTCGGCTCTAAATTTGACTGTTTTGCCTTTTCAACTTACAATGTGACAAAAAATAACATTTTCTTGAACTGCAACTGAGAATTTTAACTTTTGAGTGCGTTTTTTAACTCAAAAATCATTTTTTTCATTCAATTGTGCCGAAAGTGTGAAAAAAGCGTTTTCGGCTCTTAATTTGACTGTGTTGACTTTTCAACTTACAATGTGACAAAAAATAACACTTTCTTGAACTGCAAGTAAGAACTTTACCTTTTGAGTGCGTTTTGAACTCAAAAACCATTTTGTCAGTCAAAAGTGCCAAAATTTTGAAAAAAGCGTTTTTGGCTCTAAATTTGACTGTTTTTGACTTTTCAACTTACAAAATGTCAAAACATAACACTTTCTTGAACTGAAAGTAAGAACCTTACCTTTTGAGTGCGTTTTGAACTCAAAAACCATTTTGCCAGTCAAAAGTGTGAAAAAAGCGTTTTCAGCTCTAAATTTGACTGTTTTGACTTTTCAACTGACAATGTGACAAAAAAATAACACTTTATTTAACTGCAACTGAGAATTTTAACTTTTGAGTGCATTTTGAACTCAAAAACCATTTTGTCAGTCAAAAGTGTGAAAAGAGCGTTTTTACGGCTCTGAACATGACATATCAACTTAAAATGTGACAAAAAAAAAATAACACTTTATTTACCTGCAACTGAGAACTTTACCTTTTGAGTGTCTTTTTAACTCAAAAAACCATTTTGTCAGTCAAAAGTGTCAAAAAAAGCTTTTTCAGCTCTGAATTTGACTGTTGACTTTTCAACTTACAATGTGACAAACAATAACACTTTCTTGAACTGCAACTGAGAATTTTAACTTTTGAGTGCGTTTTGAACTAAAAGATAATTTTTTCATTCAAATGTGCCATAAGTGTGAAAAAAGCATTTTCGGCTCTAAATTTGACTGTTTTGACTTTTCAACTTACAATGTGACAAAAAAATAACACTTTATTTAACTGCAACTGAGAATTCTACCTTTTGAGTGCGTTTTGAACTCAAAAACCATTTTGTCAGTCAAAAGTGCCAAAATTTTGAAAAAAGCGTTTTCGGCTCTAAATTTGACTGTGTTAACTTATCAACTTACAAAGTGACAAAAATTAACACTTTCTTGAACTGCAAGTAAGAAATTTACCTTTTGAGTGCGTTTTGAACTCAAAAAACCATTTTGTCAGTCAAAAGTGTGAATAGAGTGTTTTCGGCTCTGAACATGACTGTTTTGACATATCAACTTAAAATGTGACAAAAAATAACACTTCATTTACCTGCAACTGAGAACTTTACCTTTTGAGTGCCTTTTTAACTCAAAAAATAATTTTTTTATTCAAATGTGCCAAAAGTGTGAAAAAAGCGATTTTGGCTCTAAATTTGACTGTTTTGACTAATCAACTTACATTGTGACAAAACATAACACTTTATTTAACTGCAACTTAGAATTTTAACTTTTTAGTGCGTTTTGAACTGAAAAATCATTTTTCATTCAAATGTGCCAAAAGTGTCAAAAAAAAGCGTTTTGGCTCTAAAAATGAGCGTTTTGACTTTTCAACTGACAATTTGACAAAAATAACACTTTCTTGAACTGCAACTGAGAATTTTAGCTTTTGAGAGCGTTTTGAACTAAAAAATCATTTTTTCATTCAAATGTGCCAAAAGTGTGAAAGCTCTGAATATGACTGTTTTCACTTTTCAACTGACAATGTGAAAACAAAATAACACTTTATTTAACTGGAACTGAGAATTTTAACTTTTGAGTGCGTTTTGAACTCAAAAATCATTTTTTATTCAATTGTGCCAAAAGTGTGAAAGCTCTGAATATGACTGTTTTCACTTTTCAACTGACAATGTTACAAAAATAACACTTTCTTGAACTGCAAGTGAGATATTTACCTTTTGAGTGCCTTTTTAATTCAAAAACCATTTTGTCAGTCAAAAGTGTGAAAAGAGCGTTTTTGGCTCTGAAAATGACTGTTTTGACATATCAACTTACAATGTGACAAAAAAAATAACACTTTATTTAACTGCAACTGAGAATTCTACCTTTTGAGTGAGTTTTGAACTCAAAACCATTTTTCATTCAAATGTGCCAAAAGTGTGAAAAAACGTTTTTCGGCTCTAAATTTGACTGTGTTGACTTTTCAACTGACAATGTGACAAAAACAACACTTTCTTGAACTACAAGTGAGAACTTTACCTTTTGAGTGCCTTTTTAACTCAAAAACCATTTTGTCAGTCAAAAGTGTGAAAAGAGCGTTTTTGGCTCTGAACATGACTGTTTTGACATATCAACTTACAATGTGACAAAAAAAATAACACTTTATTTAACTGCAACTGAGAATTCTACCTTTTGAGTGAGTTTTGAACTCAAAACCATTTTTTCATTCAAATGTGCCAAAAGTGTGAAAAAACGTTTTTCGGCTCTAAATTTGACTGTGTTGACTTTTCAACTGAGAATGTGACAAAAATAAAACTTTCTTGAACTACAAGTGAGAACTTTACCTTTTGAGTGCCTTTTTAACTCAAAAACCATTTTGTCAGTCAAAAGTGTGAGAAGAGCATTTTCGGCTCTGAACATGACTGTTTTGACATATCAACTTAAAATGTGACAACAAAAAAAACCGCTTCATTTACCTGCAACTGAGAATTTTACCTTTTGAGTGCATTATGAACATAAAAACCATTTTGTCAGTCAAAAGTGCCAAAAGTGTGAAAAAATTATTTCGGCTCTAAATTTGACTGTTTTGGCTTTTCAACTTACAATGTGACAAAAAATAACATTTTCTTGAACTGCAACTGAGAATTTTAACTTTTGAGTGCGTTTTTTAACTCAAAAATCATTTTTTTCATTCAATTGTGCCAAAAGTGTGAAAAAAGCGTTTTCGGCTCTTAATTTGACTGTGTTGACTTTTCAACTTACAATGTGACAAAAAATAACACTTTCTTGAACTGCTAGTAAGAACTTTACCTTTTGAGTGCGTTTTGAACTCAAAAACCATTTTGTCAGTCAAAAGTGCCAAAATTTTGAAAAAAGCGTTTTCGGCTCTAAATTTGACTGTTTTTGACTTTTCAACTTACAAAATGTCAAAACATAACACTTTCTTGAACTGAAAGTAAGAACATTACCTTTTGAGTGCGTTTTGAACTCAAAAACCATTTTGCCAGTCAAAAGTGTGAAAAAAGCATTTTCAGCTCTAAATTTGACTGTTTTGACTTTTCAACTGACAATGTGACAAAAAAATAACACTTTATTTAACTGCAACTGAGAATTTTAACTTTTGAGTGCATTTTGAACTCAAAAACCATTTTGTCAGTCAAAAGTGTGAAAAGAGCGTTTTTACGGCTCTGAACATGACTGTTTTGACATATCAACTTAAAATGTGACAAAAAAAAAATAACACTTTATTTACCTGCAACTGAGAACTTTACCTTTTGAGTGTCTTTTTAACTCAAAAAACCATTTTGTCAGTCAAAAGTGTCAAAAAAAGCTTTTTCAGCTCTGAATTTGACTGTGTTGACTTTTCAACTTACAATGTGACAAACAATAACACTTTCTTGAACTGCAACTGAGAATTTTAACTTTTGAGTGCGTTTGGAACTAAAAGATCATTTTTTCATTCAAATGTGCCAAAAGTGTGAAAAAAGCGTTTTCGGCTCTAAATTTGACTGTTTTGACTTTTCAACTTACAATGTGACAAAAAAATAACACTTTATTTAACTGCAACTGAGAATTTTACCTTTTGAGTGCGTTTTGAACTCAAAAACTATTTTGTCAGTCAAAAGTGCCAAAATTTTGAAAAAAGCGTTTTCGGCTTTAAATTTGACTGTGTTAACTTATCAATTTATAAAGTGACAAAAATTAACACTTTCTTGAACTGCAAGTAAGAAATTTACCTTTTGAGTGCGTTTTGAACTCAAAAAACCATTTTGTCAGTCAAAAGTGTGAATAGAGCGTTTTCGGCTCTGAACATGACTGTTTTGACATATCAACTTAAAATGTGACAAAAAAATAACACTTCATTTACCTGCAACTGAGAACTTTACCTTTTGAGTGCCTTTTTAACTCAAAAAATCAGTTTTTTATTCAAATGTGCCAAAAGTGTGAAAAAAGCGTTTTCGGCTCTAAATTTGACTGTTTTGACTAATCAACTTACATTGTGACAAAACATAACACTTTATTTAACTGCAACTGAGAATTTTAACTTTTTAGTGCGTTTTGAACTGAAATATCATTTTTCATTCAAATGTGCCAAAAGTGTGAAAGCTCTGAATATGACTGTTTTCACTTTTCAACTGACAATGTGAAACAAAATAACACTTTATTTAACTGGAACTGAGAATTTTAACTTTTGAGTGCGTTTTGAACTCAAAAATCATTTTTTATTCAATTGTGCCAAAAGTGTGAAAGCTCTGAATATGACTGTTTTCACTTTTCAACTGACAATGTTACAAAAATAACACTTTCTTGAACTGCAAGTGAGATATTTACCTTTTGAGTGCCTTTTGAACTCAAAAACCATTTTGTCAGTCAAAAGTGTGAAAAGAGCGTTTTTGGCTCTGAACATGACTGTTTTGACATATCAACTTACAATGTGACAAAAAAAAATAACACTTTATTTAACTGCAACTGAGAATTCTACCTTTTGAGTGAGTTTTGAACTCAAAACCATTTTTTCATTCAAATGTGCCAAAAGTGTGAAAAAGCGTTTTTCGGCTCTAAATTTGACTGTGTTGACTTTTCAACTGACAATGAGACAAAAATAACACTCTCTTGAACTACAAGTGAGAACTTTACCTTTTGAGTGCCTTTTTAACTCAAAAACCATTTTGTCAGTCAAAAGTGTGAGAAGAGCGTTTTCGGCTCTGAACATGACTGTTTTGACATATCAACTTAAAATGTGACAAAAAAAAACCGCTTCATTTACCTGCAACTGAGAATTTTACCTTTTGAGTGCATTATGAACATAAAAACCATTTTGTCAGTCAAAAGCGCCAAAAGTGTGAAAAAATTATTTCGGCTCTAAATTTGACTGTTTTGCCTTTTCAACTTACAATGTGACAAAAAATAACATTTTCTTGAACTACAACTGAGAATTTTAACTTTTGACTTGAGTGCGCTTTGAACTAAAAAATCATTTTTTCATTCAAATGTGCCAAAAGTGTTAAAATAGCATTTTTGGCTCTAAATTTGACTGTGTTGACCTATCAACTTACAATGTGACAAAAAAATAACACTTTATTTAACTGCAACTGAGAATTTTAACTTTTGAGTGCGTTTTTTAACTCAAAAATCATTTTTTTCATTCAATTGTGCCAAAAGTGTGAAAAAAGCGTTTTCAGCTCTGAATATGACTGTTTTCACTTTTCAACTGACAATGTTACAAAAATAACACTTTCTTGAACTGCAATTGAGATATTTACCTTTTGAGTGCGTTTTGAACTCAAAAACCATTTTGTCAGTCAAAACTGTGAAAAAAGCGTTTTCGGCTCTGAATATGACTGTTTTGACTTTTCAACTTACAATGTGACAAAAAATAACACTTTCTTGAACTGCAACTGAAAATTTTAACTTTTGAGTGCGTTTTGAATTCAAACATAATTTTTTCATTCAAATGCGCCAAAAGTGTGCTAAAAGCGTTTATGCTCTGAATTTGACTCTGTTGACTTTTCAACTTATAATGTGACAAACAATAACACTTTCTTGAACTGCAAATAAGGACTTAACATTTTGAGTGCGTTTCTAACTCAGAACCAGTTTTTTCAGTCAAAAGTGTGAAAAAAGCGTTTTCAGCTCTGAATATGACTGTTTCGACTTATCAACTTACAATGTGACAAAAAATAATTCTTTAGTAAACTGCAACTGAGAATTCTACCTTTTGAGTGCATTTTGAACTCAAAGACCATTTTGTCAGTCAAAAGTGCCAAAAATGTCAAAAAAGCGATTTTGGCTCTAAATTTGACTGTTTTGACTTTTCAACTTACAATGACACAAAACATAAAACTTTCTTGAACAGCAAGTAAGAACTTTACCTTATGAGTGCGTTTTAAACTCAAAAAACATTTTGTCAGTCAAAAGTACCATAATTTTGAAAAAAGCGTTTTCGGCTCTAAATTTGACTGTTTTGACTTTTCAACTTACAATGTGACAAAACATAACACTTTCTTAAACTGCAAGTAAGTACTTTACCTTTTGGGATCGTTTTGAACTCAAAAACCATTTTGTCAGTCAAAAGTGCCAAAAGTGTGAAAAAGCGTTTTTCGGCTCGAAAAATGAGCGTTTTGACTTTTCAACTGACAATGTGACAAAATAACACTTTCTTGAACTGCAACTGAGAATTTTAGCTTTTGAGTGCGTTTTGAACTCAAAAATCATTTTTTCATTCAATTGTGCCAAAAATGTGAAAAAAGCGTTTTCAGCTCTGATTATGACTGTTTTCACTTTTCAACTGACAATGTAACAAAAATAACACTTTCTTGAACTGCAAGTGAGAACTTTACCTTTTGAGTGCATTTTTAACTCAAAAACCATTTTGTCAGTCAAAAAGTATGAAAAGAGCGTTTTTGGCTCTGAACATGACTGTTTTGACATATCAACTTACAATGTGACAAAAAAATAACACTTTATTTAACTGCAACTGAGAATTCTACCTTTTGAGTGCGTAAATACTTGCTCTCTTTTTCTGAGTGAAATGCGACTTTAAGAAGCGTAAAGTTGCGCAGAGCCACCTTGTGTACAGGAGTATTTCTGTTTACATTAAGCGCCATCTAATGTCAGGGAATGAAATTGCATGTTCGCTCGGCTCGCCTGGGTTTGAACACAAAAAACGTGGCGAAAAACGCTGGCGAATAACGCCTGGCGAATATTCGTCCCGGTGTGTACGGGCCTAAACACAGTCACCCTGCATAACACCACAAAGTGCGGAGTTGATGTGATGGACCAGAAGGTGCGGGAGTACACGGTTCACAAAGGAACATGGCGCTGGCCAGATGCTGTGTTCTATAACATGGTTGACATGGCAGCACTAAATGCGCATGTGCTGTCCCAAGCATGCATCGGGAGGCAGGAGAGACGGGTGGACTTCCTGGTGGAGCTTGCAAGAGAGTTGGCTCACTCTTATGTGGATGCAAAGAAGGCACAAAAAGAGCAATTGCTTCGGCAAAAACTTTCCACACCCAGCCCTGGAAAAAGAGCCATTTGTCAGGTCAAGCATCACAGCAAGAACAATCATGCTAGTATGCGATGTGTTGACTGCTACAGATACACATGTGGCAAATGCAGAAAAGAGATGCCACGGCAGTGCCAGCATTGTGAGTGATTTCTAAAATGTACTCATTGACTTTTTGTAATTTGTAAATATGTGTAAAAATGTCAGTTTTTGTACGATTTCCATTAATAAATCTTAGTGAAGGAAAAAAACCCATGTGTGTTGATCTCTCCCCAAGATGACAAAGTGAAAAACAAGTTTCATTGAAGTTGTTCAGCATGGCCCCAGCTATGGTGCACCAGGAAGTGCCTTATTTACATCAGAAAAGCAGCCGTTCACAGCTGCTTTAGGATATTAGCTGAAAGTCTTTTAGTTGATCGACTAACTGGCAGGATTTATAGGTAGAATAGTCAAACGGCTCTGCCTTAGGACTTTTAGTGTTAGACAAACCCCTCTCCTGCTCCATTCATGAAAAGCTTCGTCTGAGGTTGAAGGTATGAACTGATGATTTCTAAAAACAGGAGCCAACTTTGACAGATCTTTAAGGGAAAACACTCTTCTAAATTGTGCCCAAATTTTAAGAGAATATTGCACTACGGGATTGGAGGTGTATTTTGAGAGAGGCTCAAGATATGGAAGTCTGGAACAGAGTAGTGAAAAGGGGGAGGTACAAAGACAAGAAGAGTTTTCCATACATAGCCATGCTGGAGGTGTTAAAGTGGGCGAGTGTATGACTTTCCAGTGTAACATGGCTCTTATGTTGGCAGCCCAATAGTAGAGCTGAAAGTTTGGGAGAGATAGTCCACCATGTTTTCGGTGTTGTTGAAGGACGCTTTTCCTAATCCTGGGGTTCTTTTTATTCCATAAGAATCCAGAAATCAATTTGTCAACATCTGTAAACAATGATTTAGATATGTATATGGGGACACATTGAAATATATATAAAAATTTTGGGAGAGTATTCATTTTAATAGTGTTTATTTTCCCACCCAATGAAAGCGGTAAAAGACTCCAGCGTTCTAGATCCTTTTTAAGTTGGGCTAGCAGGGGCAAGAAGTTGGTTTTAAAGATGTCTTTAAAGGAGTGTGTCACAGAAATTCCTAAATGTTTTATTTTATGTAGACTGGCCTTAAAAGGGAACTGGGCAAAATTCATTTTTCTAGCTTCTGCATTCACTGGCATGATCTCGCTTTTCTGAAGGTTAACCTTGTATCCTGATACTCTACCAAATTCCTCTAGTAGATTCAAAGTTACTGGTAAGCTTCGTAGGGGGTTGGACTAGAACAAAAGCATGTCGTCAGCGTAAAGGGATACCTTATTCGTAAAATTATATCTATTTATTCCAATAATGTTAATGTCCTGGCGTATTGCTATGGCCAATGGTTCAATCACGATGGCAAATAGCAGCGGGGATAGGGGGCAACCCTGGCGGGTCCCGCGCTTGAGGCAAAAATAGGGGGAGCGATTATTATTCGTACAAACAGCTGCTAATGGGGAAGAATACAGAATCTTTATCCAAGACATGAAATATTCACTAAAGCCGAATTGTTTTAAAGTGTAGAGCATGTAATCCCACTCCACCCGGTCAAAAGCGTTCTCTGGATCCAGAGACAGAAGGACCTCTGGGACATCAGGTGAAGCGGGACCATAAAGAATATTGAATAAGCGTCTAATGTTATAAAATGATTGGCGACCTTTGATGAAGGCGGTCTGATCATCTGCAATAATTGAGGGCAAAACAGTCTCCAAACGCCCGGCTAGCATCTTTGAAAGAATCTTATTATCTACATTTAAAAGGGAGATAGGACGATATGACCCACATTCATGAAGGTTTTTATCTGGTTTTGGGATAAGGGAGATGACCGCCTGACGCATTGTTGGAGGAAGAGTGCCTGTGGCAAGAGACTCCTCAAAAACTGAGAGCAGAAATGGAGAGAGTTGGTTAGAAAATTTCTTAAAAAATTCAACAGAAAACCCATCAGGTCCTGGGCATTTTCCATTTTGCATGGATTTAATTGTGTTCATAACTTCTTGGACTGAAAAGGGTTTGTCCAGTTCCCGAGATTTTTTTATTTCTAAGTGGTCTCTGTGTTTATTACCTAACTGATCATTTATTTCAATTATAGCTCTGCTGGCAGCTTTTTGATGAAGCTGGTGGGCTAAGATTTTTCCAGCCTTCTCACCATGTTCATATTTCTGGCATTGTGCTTTGTTCATTAGGTTTTCTATATATCCAGTAGATAACAAATTGAACTCTGTTTGGAGATTAAGACGTAATTTAAACAAATCTTCGGATGGAGTGACTGAGAGCATTGTGTCTAATTTGAAGATACCTTTAGTCAGATTATCGAGTTTTTGATTATTACTTTTCTTTTGTTGGGCACAATAGGAGATGATCTGTCCTCTCAGGTACGCCTTCAATGATTCCCAAACAGTAGAAAGGGATATTCCAGGTGTCAAATTACATTTAAAGAAGAATGTTATTTCAGATGAGATGAATTTAGTAAACTTTTCGTCACTGAGTAGTGTGTTGTTAAATCGCCAGGGACGGTAACTGTTACAGGAAGTTGGTATACGTAAAGTCATAAGTAAAGGGGCGTGATCTGAAATAACCATGGCTTGGTATTCACATTTGCGAACAAGAGAGAGGAGTCGTTTATCTATGAAAATATTATCAATACGGGAATATGTTCTGTGGACAGGGGAGAAAAAGGAGTAATGTTTGGACGTGGGATTCAAAAACCTCCAAATATCAATAACACCGTTTGTGCTAAGAAAGCACTGTAATTGTAGAGCTGAACTGGTCATGGGTGCTGGTCGAGACGAGCTGCGATCCAAACTCGGTGACAAGAGACAATTCATGTCTCCTCCAAATAATAAATGGTGAGTGTTCATATTTGGTATCTTGGGAAAAAAATTAGGGAAAAACAAGCTATCTTCCCAATGAAGTGCATAAACATTAACCAACACTATGGGTGTGTTGAGCAACCTGCCGGTGACAATTACATAACGTCCTGAAGAGTCTGTTTCCACTGAAGCCTGTCTTTCGTGCTGCCTACTCCATTGTCTGCTCGTAATCCTCCCAAAAAATAACACTTTCTTGAACTGCAAGTAAGAACTTTACCTTTTGAGTGCTTTTGAACTCAAAAACCATTTTGTCAGTCAAAAGTGCCAAAAGTGTGAAAAAGCGTTTTTCGGCTCTAAAAATGAGCGTTTTGACTTTTCAACTGACAATGTGACAAAAATAACACTTTCTTGAACTGCAAGTGAGAAATTTAACTTTTGAGTGTGTTTTGAACTAAAAAAATCATTTTTTCATTCAAATGTGCTAAAAGTGTGAAAAAAGCGTTTTCGGCTCTAAATTTGACTGTGTTGACTTTTCAACTTACAATGTGACAAAAATAACAATTTCTTGAACTGCAACTGAGAAATTTGACTTGAGTGCGTTTTGAACTAAAAAAAACATTGTCAGTCAAAAGTGTGAAAAAAGCGTTTTCAGCTCTGAATATGACTGTTTTCACTTTTTCGGCTCTAAATTTGACTGTTTTGACGTTTCAACTGACAATGTGACAAAAAATAACACTTTCTTGAACTGCAAGTGAGAATTTTAACTTATGAGTGCGTTTTGAACTAAAAGATCATTTTTTCATTCAAATGTGCCAAAAGTGTGAATAAAGCGTTTTCGCCTCTGAATTTGACTGTGTTGACTTATCAACTTACAATGTGACAAAAATAACACTTTGTTGAACTGCAACTGAGAATTTTAACTTTTGAGTGCGTTTTGAACTAAAAAAATCATTTTTTCATTCAAATGTGCCAAAAGTGTGAAAAAAGCGTTTTCGGCTCTAAATTTGACTGTGTTAACTTTTCAACTTACAATGTGACAAAAATAACACTTTCCTGAACTGCAAGTGAGAAATTTGACTTGAGTGCGTTTTGAACTAAAAAAAAACCATTGTCAGTCAAAAGTGTGAAAAAAGCGTTTTCAGCTCTGAATATGACTGTTTTCACTTTTTCGGCTCTAAATTTGACTGTTTTGACGTTTCAACTGACAATGTGACAAAAAATAACACTTTCTTGAACTGCAAATGAGAACTTTACCTTTTGAGTGCCTTTTTAACTCAAAAAAACATTTTGTCAGTCAAAAGTGTCAAAAAAAAAGCGTTTTCGGCTTTAAATCTTACTGTTTTGGGGACTCCGGTTACGTCATGGCTGAGGTGAGCACGTAAACGACTAGCTCCGACAGACTTTTGGCAAAAGCCGATTTCAAAAAAGTCTACTGACAAATAAACGCAAGATTTACAAGACTGAGACACTGCAGGGAAGATGTCGACCCAAAGAATAAACAAAAAAGAGGCTAAAGGAAACAGAAATGACGACGGAAAAGTAGGCTCCAAACAGCTAACGCTAGCTGAAGCTACAGGGAAAAGCATGGCAGATGCTAACGCTGAGTCCGAGATGCTAGCGGAATTAAAGAAGTTCAGAAAAGAAAATATGGACTCTTTTTGCGACCTGAAAAGCTCCCTAAACAGGTTGGAAAATACGATGGAGGAGCTGAAACAACGCACTGAAGGTCTAGACAAACGATTAACCGAAGTGGAGGATCGAGTGAGTGCTAAGGAGGATAGTCACATCCAGCACGAGAAAGTACTGAGCTACTTGCTACACAGAGAAGCTAGCCTCGCTAGCAAGTGCGACGACATGGAAAATAGACTCCGGCGGAATAACATTCGACTTTATGGAATTCCGGAGGGGTCTGAGAAGGATGACATGGTGAAATTCGTGTGTCATTTCTTTAAAACTGCTCTGGAAATCAGAGAAGGGATCGACATCAATGTGGAAAGGGCCCACAGAGCCCTTGGACCGAAACCCAGAAGCACAACAGCGCCACCATGCTCCATCATAGTTCGCTTTCTGGACTTTCAAGTGAAACAAGCTGTGCTGCAGCAGGCATGGAAGCAACGTCAAGTCGAATTCCAAGGGCACAAAGTATATTTTGACCAGGATTACTCATCTGATCTACAGGCCCCATCCGGCCCAACTGAGAATCTTCACGCAATCAGGCGCAAGATTGTTCCCCTCCTTACTGGAAGCAAAATCTACATTGAAAGAGCTGGGAATAAACATGGAGATGGAGGACAGAGATGTCTTGGAAATGGAATTAGCCAGAGATGGATGGAAAACCCACTACAACAACAGAAGACAGAACTGACTGCAGCTGAGCACAGCAGACATTAGAGCCCTCATCAGTGGAGGCCACAAAGACCCAGAGAGTGTTGGGCATGAGTAAAGTAGGCAAGGTGGTGAGGTAAGATGTAAACACCTGCAGGGACATTAAAAAAAAAAAAAAAGTTTGTCAGTGACTTTATAGTTTCAATTTTACCTATTTTTCTTATTATTCGGCTAGAAGTACAAGTAAATTAAGAGAAGAAAGTTAAAATATCAGATGGGTCTGTCTGGATGAGTCTATGTTTCTCATTCTAATGGGGACTCTGCCTTTAAGGCGACAAAAGCACAACCACGGGAAACCCTGGAAGACCGTCGCCACCGCACTATGTGCAATTTACCCAGGAAGCACAAGCTTCCTGCCCATGAAAGAACGGGAGTGGGAGGTTCTGGGCTGGATTAGCTATTTGCTGCTGTTCCTGGGGCTGACCACCGGATTATTGGAGGTCCATAACTGTGAACTATTGAGTTTTGAAAAATGTTCAGTTCAATTGTTGTCGTTTTTTTGCTTGTTGGCATTCAGCAGAAACCTTAGCAGTTGTACACTTATTTTTTTTATCATAAAGTATGAACAAAATTGTTGTGGTTAGTTATAATGTGAACGGAGTCAATAATCCCATAAAAAGAAAAAAAATGATATCCCAGTTAAGAAGATTAAACTGTTCAATTGCCTTGCTTCAAGAGACTCATCTGGATGAGAAGGAACATCAGAAACTTAAAAGAGATTGGGTGGGCCAGGTTGTTAGTTCAACTTGTGGGGAAGGCAAAAAGAAAAGAGGGGTAGCCATTTTGTGTCATCGGGCTCTAGGTCTCACAATTGAGAAAACCTTTATTGATAAAAAAGGTCGCTATGTAATGATGGTGGGAAATATCGGGAATGTTAAAGTATCTATTTTGAATCTATATGCACCAAATGAAGATGACCCATCTTTCTTTAAAGAAATAACTGTCATCTTAACTTCACATGCAGAAGGGTTCCTGTTGGTGGGGGGAGACTTTAATTGTGTCTTAAACCAACATTTAGATAAGAAACCATTTGAGCCAGGACCGACACCACGCAAAACAAAGTTGCTGCATAATACAATGCAGGAACTGGGACTCATGGACATATGGCGACATAAACATCCAAAAGAGAAGGAATATACTTTTTTCTCCAAAGTACATAACAGCTATTCCAGAATAGATTTTTTTTGTGTGTCAAAAAGAGATGCCTATAAAGTCACGAACTGCTATATTGACTCGATAACAATATCTGACCATGCACCAGTAGTCCTCTCATTAAATCTACAAAATAACAGTGAAATCCGACAATGGAGATTAAATGTTTCTCTTCTAAACAATCCGAAGGTGGTCAACGATATTAAACAAGAATGGAAAAACTATTTGGAAAATAATGATAATGGAGAAACCTCGCTCACTATATTATGGGAAGACGCAAAGGCAGTGCTGAGGGGCAAAATTATAGCGATCTCATCTAAAATAAAAAAAGATAGGGAAAAAAACAAAAGAAACTAGAGAAAGACATAATGGATTTGCAAAGAGAACATCAACAGACAACTGATGAAAACACCCTAAAATCTTTAAACCACTGTAGACAGACATATAACGATTTATTAACCAATAAAGCAGAGGGAGCCTTACGATTTGCTAATCAGAGATATTATGAATCAGGAAACAGGGCTAGCAGATTATTGGCATTCCAATTACGCAAAGCTCAAGCCAATCGAAGCGTAGCAAAAATACTCCGTCCTCAAAGAAAGTAGTGTCCCACCCAAAAGAGGTAGCGGAAGCCTTTTCTGCTTATTATGAAAAATTGTATGACTCACCGGACATTGCAAATAGAGAAGAAAAGATCAAAGTCTTTCTAGAAAAAATTAAGATGCCCAAATTAACTAAAACACAAGCTGAAACTTTAGTAGAGCCTATTACAAAGATACAAAATAGAAAATACAATTAAAAACCTGAAAAACAATAAGTCTCCAGGGATAGACGGGTACCCAGGTGAATTTTATAAGTGTTTTAAAGATGAAATCTTGCCTCTTTTACAAAAGGTTTTTAATCATACTTTAAAAGAAAATGACTCACCCAAATCCTGGTCTCAAGCAATAATATCAGTAATACACAAAGAAGGTAAAGATCCTGCAAGCTGTGCCTCATATAGACCCATAAGTTTACTTTGCTGTGATATGAAAATTTTGACAGCAATATTGGCTAAGAGAATCCAGAAATATATAAGGAATTTAATTGAACCAGATCAGACTGGATTCATACCCGGTAGATTAGGAATAAATAATATAAGAACAACGCTGAATATCGTGCAGGCAGCTAGAAAGACATCAGAACCGTCAATGCTTGTAAGCTTGGATGCTGAGCAAGCATTTGATAGGGTTAATTGGCTATATCTTGAACGGGTGCTGGAGACTATGGGATTCCACTCGGATTTCATCAAATGGATAAAAGTGTTCTATACAAAACCCATCTCAAAAGTACGGGTGAATGGATGCACTTCTGCAGGTTTTAGAGTCAGAAGAGGAACCAGACAAGGGTGCCCCCTCTCACCGTTATTGTTTGCAATTAGTATAGAGCCCCTGGCAGAACTTATCCAAAAAGACCAAAGAATACAGGGCGTGTCAGTCGGAAGAACAGATTACAAAATCTCACTTTATGCAGATGATATTATATTATACCTTAAGAACCCACTTGCTTCTGTTCCCCCTCTTTTGGAATGCCTACGGAATTTTGGATTAATATCGGGATACAAAATTAATGAATCTAAATCGCATGCTATGATGATAATCGGGGAGAGGCCAGCAGACTTGGATAAAATATTTTCATTTAACTTGACCACCCAAGGGTTTAGATATTTAGGAGTAATGATTACATCACAACATTCTAAAATGTACATAGAAAATTACGGTAAATTGATTTTAAATTTAAAATCTGATTTAACACGTTGGGAAATTTTACCTTTGTCCCTAGTAGGTCGAATAGAAACGGTCAAAATGAATGTTCTCCCTCGCCTGCTATATCTTTTTCAAGCTCTTCCCATATGGATCCCAACGTCCACTTTTAAAATATTAAATAAGATGATCTCTACATTCGTGTGGCAAAATAAAAAGCCTAGAATTCGGAAAAAATTATTATGTAGTTCTAAGAGGGATGGCGGTTTAGGATTACCAAATCTCAAGCTTTATTATTGGGCGGCTCAACTAAGAGGGCTGGCTGAATGGGTGAGCCAAGATGAGGACACAAATTGGATAAAACTGGAAAACTATGCTTCTCCCTCAGTTTCACTTGAAACAGCACCATTCCTGGGACAGAAAAAATGGAGAGACCTCAAAATAAAAAACAATTTGATACTGTGTACACAGAGAGTATGGTCAACTGTGAGGAAAAAAATTGGCACCCCCCTGACAACTTCAAGAGCACTCAAAATTTCCAAAATAGCAGACTATTTGCCAAACAAAATAGATCCTGGTTTCTCAGACTGGGGCAAAAAAGGTTTATTAACAATACATCAATTATTTGACGGAGACATCTTAAAATCTTTCAAACAATTACAAGATAAATACGGTATAGATTCCAGGGATTTTTACAGATACTTGCAAATAAGGGACTACTTAGGGTTGTGTGGGGAATGGGAGGCTTTGAGACAACCACCAACTCAAATAGAACAGTTAATGATCAAAAGCATTGTTGATAAATCAAGGAAGAAGATAGTATCAAATTTGTACCAATGTCTGCAGGCAAACCTGTCAGATAATTCATTAGATCTGAAAGGAAAATGGGAATTGGAGGCAAACATTGTCATTGAGGATGAAAAGTGGGAATCAACTTGCGAGGGGGTTCATAAAATTTCAAACAGTCCTACATGGAATGAGTTCAACTGGAAGATTATGATGAGATTTTTCAAGACTCCTTACACCATATCTAAATATGACAAAAATAAATCTGATCTATGTTGGAGGAAATGCAATAAAATTGGAGATCACACACATATTTTTTGGGACTGCCCTGTTCTGATACCATATTGGCAAGGAATTCAAAACATTTATATATAACACAGGTCAACTTCCCATTAAATCCACTTTACTATATAATAGGCATCCTTCCAGAAGAAGGTATAGAAAAGAAAAAAAGTTAAACTTGTACAAATCCTTCTACTGGTGGCAAAAAAGATGATTACCAGATCTTGGCTTAAAGCCTCACCCCCGAATCTTGAACAGTGGCTGGAGGCTTTGAGGAAAGTTTACTTGATGGAAAAAATTACAGCTAAACTTCATTTGAGGTCAGAGATGTTTTATGACTTATGGACTCCTGTGACTGAACACTTTTGTTGGCCAGATGGATAAATTTTAGCATAGGCTGTTTTTGCAATGGGTCAGTATTGTTTACCTTTATGGGCAGCTTTTCCACTCATAATCAGTGTACAATGTAATATTTCTTTGTCAATTATTTTTTCATTTATTATTTACTTTTATGGTAATATTTTCTAAGTCCTGGAAAAACTGTTTTTGAAAGACTCCTGTTGATACCTTCATTTTTGCTGAGATGCCAATTGTTCTTGGTTCATTTCTTTATGCTGTAAAAGTCAGTAATTGATCTGCATACTTGAATAAAATGTGTTCAAAATTTTTTTACTGTTTTGACTTTTCAACTTACAATGACACAAAAAATAACACTTTTTTGAACTGCAACTGAGAATTTTAACTTTTGAGTGCGTTTTGAACTCAAAAACCATTTTGTCAGTCAAAACTGCCAAAATATTGAAAAAAGCGTTTTCGGCTCTAAATTTGACTGTCTTGACTTTTGAACTGATAAGGTGACAAAAAATAACACTTTCTTGAACTGCAAGTGAGAATTTTAACTTTTGAGTGCGTTTTGAACTAAAAGATCATTTTTTCATTCAAATGTGCCAAAAGTGTGAATAAAGCGTTTTCGCCTCTGAATTTGACTATGTTGACTTTTCAACTTACAATGTGAAAAAACATAAAACTTTCTTGAACTGCAAATGAGAACTTTACCTTTTGAGTGCCTTTTTAACTCAAAAAACCATTTTGACAGTCAAAAATGCCAAAAGTGTAAAAAAAAAAGCGTTTTCGGCTTTAAATTTTACTGTTTTGACTTTTCAACTTACAATGACACAAAATATAACACTTCTTGAACTGCAAGTAAGAACTTTACCTTTTGAGTGCGTTTTGAACTCAAAAACCATTTTGTCAGTCAAAAGTGCCGAAAGTGTGAAAAAGCGTTTTTCGGCTCGAAAAATGAGCGTTTTGACTTTTCAACTGACAATGTGACAAAAATAACACTTTCTTGAACTGCAACTGAGAATTTTAACTTTTGAGTGCGTTTTGAACTAAAAGGTAAAGCATTTTTTCATTCAAATGTGCCAAAAGTGTGAAAAAAGCGTTTTCGGCTCTAAATTTGACTGTGTTGACTTTTCAACTCTTTCTTGAACTGCAAGTGAGTAATTTGACTTGAGTGCGTTTTGAACTAAAAAAAAAACATTGTCAGTCAAAAGAGTGAAAAAAGCTTTTTCAGCTCTGAATATGACTGTTTTCACTTTTTCGGCTCTAAATTTGACTGTTTTGACGTTTCAACTGACAATGTGACAAAAAATAACACTTTCTTGAACTGCAAATGAGAACTGTACCTTTTGAGTGCTTTTTTAACTCAAAAAATCATTTTGTCAGTCAAAAGTGTCAAAAAAAAGCGTTTTCGGCTCTGAATTTGACTATGTTGACTTTCCAACTTACAATGTGAAAAAACATAACACTTTCTTGAACTGCAAATGAGAACTTTACCTTTTGAGTGCCTTTTTAACACAAAAAACCATTTTGACAGTCAAAAATGCCAAAAGTGTAAAAAAAAAGCGTTTTCGGCTTTAAATTTTACTGTTTTGACTTTTCAACTTACAATGGCACAAAACATAACACTTTTTTGAACTGCAAGTAAGAACTTTACCTTTTGAGTGCGTTTTGAACTCAAAAACCATTTTGTCAGTCAAAACTGCCAAAATTTTGAAAAAAGCGTTTTCGGCTCTAAATTTGACTGTCTTGACTTTTCAACTGATAATGTGATAAAAAATAATACTTTCTGGAAATGCAAATGAGAACTTTACCTTTTGAGTGCCTTTATAACTCAAAAAACCATTTTGTAAGTCAAAAATGTCAAAAAAGCGTTTTCGGCTCTGACTTTGACTATGTTGACTTTTCAACTTACAATGTGACAAAACATAACACTTTCTTGAACTGCAAGTAAGAACTTTACCTTTTGAGTGCGTTTTGAACTCAAAAACCATTTTGTCAGTCAAAAGTGCCAAAAGTGTGAAAAAGCGTTTTTGGGCTCTAAAAATGAGCGTTTTGACTTTTCAACTGATAATGTGACAAAAATAACACTTTCTTGAACTGCAAGTGAGAATTTTAACTTTTGAGTGCGTTTTGAACTAAAAGATCATTTTTTCATTCAAATGTGCCAAAAGTGTGAATAAAGCGTTTTCGCCTCTGAATTTGACTGTGTTGACTTATCAACTTACAATGTGACAAAAAATAATACTTTTCTTGAACTGCAACTGAGAATTCTACCTTTTGAGTGCTTATTTAAGTCAAAGAGCATTTTGTCAGTCAAAAATGCCAAAAATGTGAAAAAAGCGATTTTGGCTCTAAATTTGACTGTTTTGACTTTTCAACTTACAATGTGACAAACAATAATACTTTCCTGAACTGCAACTGAGAATTCTACCTTTTGAGTGCGTTTTGAACTCAAAGAGCATTTTGTCAGTCAAAAATGCCAAAAATGTGAAAAAAGCGATTTTGGCTCTAAATTTGACTGTTTTGATTTTTCAACTTACAATGACACAAAACATAACACTTTCTTGAACTGCAAGTAAGAACTTTACATTTTGAGTGCGTTTTGAACTCAAAAACCATTTTGTCAGTCAAAAGTGCCGAAAGTGTGAAAAAGCGTTTTTGGGCTCAAAAATGAGCGTTTTGACTTTTCAACTGACAATGTGACAAAAATAACACTTTCTTGAACTGCAACTGAGAATTTTAACTTTTGAGTGCGTTTTGTACGGTGGCCCTGAAGTGCAAAGCATTCAACAAATCACTCGATACAAAAACATTTTTAAGATCACAACAACAATTAAAAAAAAAAAAAAAAATTTAAAAAGCAGCATTACATTTTAGAAAACAAAACAAAATTTCAGAAACCAAAACTTGAAAAACAAAAATGACAAAAAAAAAAAACATTTCAGAAAACAAAATTAATTTCCAGGAAAAAAAATAAATATTAAAAAATGAAAACATTTCAGAAAAAAAAAATAATTTCCAGAAAAAAAATGAAATATTAAAAAATGAAAAACATTTCAGAAAAAAAATGAAATTTTAAAAAATGAAAAACATTTCAGAACACAGAATGAATTTCCAGAAAACAAAACGAAATCTTCAAAAATGAAAAACATTTCCAAACCGGAAGAGGCAGGTACTATGGGACAACGCTGATTGGATGATGATTTTTGTCAATCATTTGAACTGAAAAGTATTTTAAATGAAGCGATGCCGGATTTTATCGTCCAAACAACAATGTACTATAATAATCCACGTATTTCCCATTTATATATCAAATAAAAAATGCAGCAAACTGTTAATGAACTTTAAAATTATTTTTTTAACATTTCGCCTGACACACGGTCACCCGGAAGTAGTTTGTGAGCACTTTTACTTTGAACGCTGTGCGCTAATGTCTACGGCTGCGAGGTTCACGCTGTCAATCATCTTTAGGTAAGAATCAAGTCTGTGATCTTTTCTTTTGTCAGTCACATGTCTCTAGGGATGTTAATTTTAGGATGTTAAAGTGCTGCTTTGAAAAGATAATTTCTTTTTATCTTGCGCATGCGCAAAAGGAACCCGATGGAGACGAACCGTCTTCACATGATAGCCGTTCCCGTTTTCGGTGACAACATGAGAGAAAAAGCTTCGAGCCAGCCTGATTCTGTGATTTATACAGTAATTACAGTAATTATATGGCATCAGTGTTGCTAAAAATCGACTTTAAGACTGAAATCAGTAAACAAGTTCTTATGGGAAATAATATTAAAGTGCATTGTATATTTTTGAACCATGCATATACACATATACTGAAACTTAAAAATGAACTTTAAAAGTTTATAAAATACTTAATTGAATTAACATGTGATATTTCTGCAGGTGAAGTTTCTCAAAGCGAAGTTCCAGAAAGGTTTGTGCTGCAGAAGAACAGATGGCAGCTCTACATGGGAATACAAGAAGACTAAAGTCATTCATATCATTGTGCAGTGTACAGGCAAGTCACCATGATTTATGTGCAATGTAATCAATAAATATTATTTAACCTTAATATCTAATTTTTTTTTTTAAATTGCAGGTCCTTTAAAAAAAAGTCTTTAACCTGCTGCATAAGCCTGATTAGTTGTAAATGATGCAGTGGGGAGTGAAAAACGAAGCACAATTCCTGGCTTTAGTGTCGGGCTGATGATCTGGAAATCACATCTGAGGAATCGCATCAAACACTTGTACAACTCCAAACAACTTAATGTTCCTTTAAGCAAAACTCCAGTTTAAAATGTTCATATTAGGCTTGCTTCATTTAGGAGTTTTTCCATGTTTACCATTTTAGGTTTTAAAGCTTTATTAACAAAGATGATGTTTGATTTTCAAAGCTGTTGTTTAGAAATGTTTTTTTGTCAATGAAAAAACTGAATGCTGACGTGAGGATTGTAATAATGGATATGAAAATAAACAAATTTGTTTCATAGCAATGCTGTATATTTATTGAAAACTTAACATGAATACGTTATTCAGTAACAGAAACAAAGAAACAGTTGTGGATTTTCCTTTATGGGCTTCTTCATGCAGTCAATCAAATGTTGCGCTTACAATCAGCATTTACCATGTACCTGTCAGTCACATTTATTAGAGGAAAAAATGCATCTGGGAAAGTCTGTTTGTGCTTAACAACTATATCAAAAAGAGTCATGTCAGCGAAGTTTTGTCCACATTGCTGCTCAGCATCACATCCAGAGGAAGATGCACAGGTAAGAGACGCCAGTTCCTGCTCGTACATGCTTGCAGCTTCCTCTGCACTGGACTCCAGCTCCATTGAAATCCCTGACAGAAATAAATTAATAAATTAAAAATCCCTGACAGAAAAACATCAGCTGCCGTTCATCTTTCATTCAGGAAAAAGTTGAGTTCATCAAAATGAGGAGAAAATGGGTTAAACCAGAAATTCATTAGGGAGGGGTCAAAACACCAAACTCAGAATAAAATACATTATTTCAGTCTTACAAAAATACATTCTAAAACACTTTGGTATTCCTCCTCTGCCTGAAAGACTAAAATGTTTTTTTAAAGATTTTTTTTACTCTACAGACTTTGCCACCGTTAGTTACACACCTGGACGTGTCTGATGATGTGCACATCCAGTCATTTACTGTCATGTTTCTGTGCACTGACACACTCTAAAGTCACAGATCTTAATAGTGTGAATAAGAAGCATTCATAAATGTTATTCTGAGACACAAACTGCTGCAGTTTACCTGACAGCTTTGCTGATTTATGCTGCTGGTACACCTGTCTGAGAATCCTGCCCACGTGACCCCCCCTCTCCAGCTGATGAGGTAACCTGTCATTAACGTATGACTGAAGGATCTTGGATCTGTCTGTAAACACCCACCTAGAAATCACGTTTAACGCTACATTTATTAGATCAAACAAATGTGCCTCCATACCTTATCTGTGGATGGCGGAACTGCATTTCCTGATGTGCGCCGTCTTTAACACCCGTTTCTTCGCAGCTGCTGCTTTAGACAGAATCCTCTCACGACATTTCGAAACATTTGTAAACCTGGTTGGTGTTGATATTTCTGCGGGCGTTCTGTCATCATATCCGCTAAATATTCAAAGATTAACGTTTATGTTAACGTTTTACCGTCCCTTTCTTTGTTTACCTGCACAACGGACGTCATCCACACAAACTACTTCCGGGTGACTGTTCTGCTTCAGACGAAATATTAAAAAAATAATTTAAACCTTCATTATCTATTTACTGCATTTTTGATTTAATATGTAAATGGGAAATACGTGGATTATCATGGTACATTGTTGTTTGGACGATAAAATCTGTCATCGCTTCATTTAAAATACTTTTCAGTTCAAATGATTGACAAACATCATCATCCAATCAGCGTTGTCCCATAGTACCTGCTTCTTCCGGTTTGGAAATGTTTTTCATTTTTAAAGATTTCGTTTTGTTTTCTGGAAATTCATTCTGTGTTCTGAAATGTTTTTCATTTTTTAATATTTCATTTTTTTTCTGAAATGTTTTTCATTTTTTAATATTTCATTTTTTTCTGAAATGTTTTTCATTTTTTTGTATTTCATTTTGTTTTTTCTGGAAATTATTTTTTTTTTCTGAAATGTTTTCATTTTGTAATATTTCTTTTTTTTCCTGGAAATTACTTTTGTTTTCTGAAATCTTTTTTTCTTTTTTATGTTTTGGTTTCTGAAATTTTGTTTTGTTTTCTAAAATGTAATACTGCTTTTTAAATTGTTGCTGTGATCTTAAAAATGTTTTTGTATCGAGTGATTTGTTGAATGGTTTGCACTTCAGGGCCACCGTAGTTTTGAACTAAAAAAATCATTTTTTCATTCAAATGTGCCAAAAGTGTGAAAAAAGCGTTTTCGGCTCTAAATTTGACTGTGTTGACTTTTCAACTTACAATGTGACAAAAATAACACTTTCCTGAACTGCAAGTGAGAAATTTGACTTGAGTGCGTTTTGAACTAAAAAAAACCATTGTCAGTCAAAAGTGTGAAAAAAGCGTTTTCAGCTCTGAATATGACTGTTTTCACTTTTTCGGCTCTAAATTTGACTGTTTTGACGTATCAACTGACAATGTGACAAAAAATAACTCTTTCTTGAACTGCAAATGAGAACTTTACCTTTTGAGTGCCTTTTTAACTCAAAAAAACATTTTGTCAGTCAAAAGTGTCAAAAAAGAAGCGTTTTCGGGTCTGAATTTGACTATGTTGACTTTTCAACTTACAATGTGAAAAAACATAACACTTTCTTGAACTGCAAGTAAGAACTTTACCTTTTGAGTGCCTTTTTAACACAAAAAACCATTTTGACAGTCAAAAATGCCAAAAGTGTAAAAAAAAAGCGTTTTTGGCTTTAAATTTTACTGTTTTGACTTTTCAATTTACAATGACACAAAAAATAACACTTTTTTGAACTGCAAGTAAGAACTTTACCTTTTGAGTGCGTTTTGAAGTCAAAAACCATTTTGGCAGTCAAAACTGCCAAAATTTTGAAAAAAGCGTTTTAGGCTCTAAATTTGACTGTCTTGACTTTTCCAACTGATAATGTGACAAAAAATAACACTTTCTTGAACTGCAAATGAGAATTATAACTTTTGAGTGCGTTTTGAACTAAAAAAATCATTTTTTCATTCAAATGTGCCAAAAGTGTGAAAAAGCGTTTTCGGCTCTAAATTTGACTGTGTTGACTTTTCAACTTACAATGTGAAAAAACATAACACTTTCTTGAACTGCAACTGAGAATTTTAACTTTTGAGTGCGTTTTGAACTCAAAAATCATTTTTTCATTCAATTGTGCCAAAAGTGTGAAAGCTCTAAATATGACTGTTTTCACTTTTCAACTGACAATGTTACAAAAATAACACTTTCTTGAACTGCAAGTGAGATATTTACCTTTTGAGTGCCTTTTTAACTCAAAAACCATTTTGTCAGTCAAAAGTAAGAAAAGAGCATTTTTGGCTCTGAACATGACTATTTTGACATATCAACTTATAATGTATCAAAAAAAATAACATTTTATTTAACTGCAACTGAGAACTTTACCTTTTGAATGTGTTTTGAACTCAAAAAACATTTTTTCATTCAAATGTGCCAAAAGTGTGAAAAAAGCGTTTTCGGCTCTAAATTTGACTGTGTTGACTTTTCAACTGACAATGTTACAAAAATAACACTTTCTTGAACTACAAGTGAGAACTTTACCTTTTGAGTGCCTTTTTAACTCAAAAACCATTTTGTCAGTCAAAAGTGTGAAAAGAGCGTTTTCGGCTCTGAACATGACTGTTTTGACATATCAACTTAAAATGTGACAAAAAAAAAACGCTTCATTTACCTGCAACTGAGAATTTTACCTTTTGAGTGCATTATGAACATAAAAACCATTTTGTCAGTCAAAAGTGCCAAAAGTGTGAAAAAATTATTTCGGCTCTAAATTTGACTGTTTTGACTTTTCAACTTACAATGTGACAAAGAATAATATTTTCTTGAACTACAACTGAGAATTTTGACTTTTGACTTGAGTGCGTTTTGAACTAAAAAAGCATTTTTTCATTCAAATGTGCCAAAAGTGTGAAAAAAGCATTTTTGGCTCTAAAGTTGACTGTGTTGACCTATCAACTTAAAATGTGACAAAAAAATAACACTTTATTTAACTGCAACTGAGAATTTTAACTTTTGAGTGCGTTTTGAACTCAAAAAACATTTTTTCATTCAATTGTGCCAAAAGTGTGAAAAAAGCGTTTTCAGCTCTCAATATGACTGTTTTCACTTTTCAACTGACAATGTTACAAAAATAACACTTTCTTGAACTGCAAGTGAGATATTTACCTTTGGAGTGCCTTTTTAACTCAAAAAACCATTTTGTCAGTCAAAAGTGTCAAAAAAAGCGTTTTCGGCTCTGAATTTGACTATGTTGACTTTTCAACTTACAATGTGACAAAAATAACACTTTCTTGAACTACAAGTGAGAACTTTACCTTTTGAGTGCCTTTTTAACTCAAAAACCATTTTGTCAGTCAAAAGTGTGAAAAGAGCGTTTTCGGCTCTGAACATGACTGTTTTGACATATCAACTTAAAATGTGACAAAAAAAAAACGCTTCATTTACCTGCAACTGAGAATTTTACCTTTTGAGTGCATTATGAACATAAAAACCATTTTGTCAGTCAAAAGTGCCAAAAGTGTGAAAAAATTATTTCGGCTCTAAATTTGACTGTTTTGACTTTTCAACTTACAATGTGACAAAGAATAATATTTCCTTGAACTACAACTGAGAATTTTGACTTTTGACTTGAGTGCGTTTTGAACTAAAAAAGCATTTTTTCATTCAAATGTGCCAAAAGTGTGAAAAAAGCATTTTTGGCTCTAAAGTTGACTGTGTTGACCTATCAACTTAAAATGTGACAAAAAAATAATACTTTATTTAACTGCAACTGAGAATTTTAACTTTTGAGTGCGTTTTGAACTCAAAAAACATTTTTTCATTCAATTGTGCCAAAAGTGTGAAAAAAGCGTTTTCAGCTCTCAATATGACTGTTTTCGCTTTTCAACTGACAATGTTACAAAAATAACACTTTCTTGAACTGCAAGTGAGATATTTACCTTTGGAGTGCCTTTTTAACTCAAAAAACCATTTTGTCAGTCAAAAGTGTCAAAAAAAGCGTTTTCGGCTCTGAATTTGACTATGTTGACTTTTCAACTTACAATGTGACAAACAATAATACTTTTTTGAACTGCAACTGAGAATTTTACCTTTTGAGTGCGTTTTGAACTCAAAGAGCATTTTGTCGGTCAAAAATGCCAATAATGTGAAAAAAGCGTTTTTGGGCTCTAAAAATGAGCGTTTTGACTTTTCAACTGATAATGTGACAAAAAAAAAACGCTTCATTTACCTGCAACTGAGAATTTTACCTTTTGAGTGCATTATGAACATAAAAACCATTTTGTCAGTCAAAAGTGCCAAAAGTGTGAAAAAATTATTTCGGCTCTAAATTTTACTGTTTTGACTTTTCAACTTACAATGTGACAAAGAATAACATTTTCTTGAACTACAACTGAGAATTTTGACTTTTGACTTGAGTGCGTTTTGAACTAAAAAAGCATTTTTTCATTCAAATGTGCCAAAAGTGTGAAAAAAGCATTTTTGGCTCTAAAGTTGACTGTGTTGACCTATCAACTTACAATGTGACAAAAAAATAACACTTTATTTAACTGCAACTGAGAATTTTACCTTTTGAGTCCGTATTGAACTCGAAAAACCATTTTGTCAGTCAAATGTGCCAAAAGTGTGAAAAAAGCGTTTTCGGCTCTAAATTTGACTGTGTTGACTTTTCAACTTACAATGTGACAAAAATAACACTTTCTTGATCTGCACGTAAGAACTTTACCTTTTGAGTGCCTTTTTAACTCAAAAAACCATTTTGTCAGTCAAAAGTGTCAAAAAAAAAAGCGTTTTCGGCTCTAAATTTGACTATGTTGACTTTTCAACTTGCAATGTGAAAAAACATAACACTTTCTTAAACTGCAAGTGAGAAAATTGACTTGAGTGCGTTTTGAACTTAAAAAAACCATTGTCAGTAAAAAGTGCCGAAAGTGTGAAAAAGCGATTTCGGCTCTAAAAATGAGCGTTTTGACTTTTCAACTGACAATGTGACAAAAATAACACTTTCTTGAACTGCAACTGAGAATTTTAACTTTTGAGTGCGTTTTGAACTAAAAAAATCATTTTTTCATTCAAATGTGCCAAAAGTGTGAAAAAAGCGTTTTCGGCTCTAAATTTGACTGTGTTGACTTTTCAACTTACAATGTGACAAAAATAACACTTTCTTGAACTGCAAGTAAGAACTTTACCTTTTGAGTGCGTTCATTTACCTGCAAATGAGAACTTTACCTTTTGAGTGCCTTTTTAACTCAAAAAAACATTTTGACAGTCAAAAATGGCAAAAGTGTAAAAAAAGCGTTTTCGGCTTCAAATTTGACTGTTTTGACTTTTCAACTTACAATGACAGAAAACATAAAACTTTCATGAACTGCTAGTAAGAACTTTACCTTTTGAGTGCGTTCATTTACCTGCAACTGAGAATTTTACCTTTTGAGTGCATTATGAACATAAAAACCATTTTGTCAGTCAAAAGTGCCAAAAGTGTGAAAAATTGTTTCGGCTCTAAATTTGACTGTCTTGACTTTTCAACTGATAATGTGACAAAAAATAACACTTTTTTGAACTGCAAATGAGAACTTTACCTTTTGAGTGCCTTTTTAACTCAAAAAACCATTTTGTCAGTCAAAAGTGTCAAAAAAAGCGTTTTCGGCTCTGAATTTGACTATGTTGACTTTTCAACTTACAATGTGACAAACAATAATACTTTCTTGAACTGCAACTGAGAATTTTACCTTTTGAGTGCGTTTTGAACTCAAAG
The DNA here is from genome assembly GCF_053564925.1 of Oryzias latipes. Taxonomy (NCBI): domain Eukaryota; kingdom Metazoa; phylum Chordata; class Actinopteri; order Beloniformes; family Adrianichthyidae; genus Oryzias; species Oryzias latipes. The sequence continues at coordinate 12,095,504 of NC_136245.1, forward strand.
AGCATTTTGTCAGTCAAAAATGCCAATAATGTGAAAAAAGCGATTTTGGCTCTAAATTTGACTGTTTTGACTTTTCAACTTACAATGTGACAAAACATAACACTTTCTTGAACTGCAAGTAAGAACTTTACCTTTTGAGTCCGTTTTGAACTCGAAAAACCATTTTGTCAGTCAAAAGTGTGAAAAAGCGATTTCGGCTCTAAAAATGAGCGTTTTGACTTTTCAGCTGACAATGTGACAAAAATAACACTTTCTTGAACTGCAACTGAGAATTTTACCTTTTGAGTGCGTTTTGAACTCAAAGAGCATTTTGTCAGTCAAAAATGCCAATAATGTGAAAAAAGCGTTTTCGGCTCTAAATTTGACTGTGTTGACTTTTCAACTTACAATGTGACAAAAATAACACTTTCTTGAACTGCAAGTAAGAACTTTACCTTTTGAGTGCCTTTTAACTCAAAAAACCATTTTGTCAGTCAAAAGTGTCAAAAAAAAGCGTTTTAGGCTCTGAATTTGACTATGTTGACATTTCAACTTATAATGTGAAAAAACATAACACTTTCTTGAACTGCAAATGAGAACTTTACCTTTTGAGTGCCTTTTTAACTAAAAAAACCATTTTGTCAGTCAAAAGTGTCAAAAAAAGCGTTTTCGGCTCTGAATTTGACTATGTTGACTTTTCAACTTATAATGTGAAAAAACATAACACTTTCTTAAACTGCAAGTGAGAAATTTGACTTGAGTGCGTTTTGAACTTAAAAAAACCATTGTCAGTCAAAAGTGCCGAAAGTGTGAAAAAGCGATTTCGGCTTTAAAAATGAGCGTTTTGACTTTTCAACTGACAATGTGACAAAAATAACACTTTCTTGAACTGCAACAGAGAATTTTAACTTTTGAGTGCGTTTTGAACTAAAAAAATCATTTTTTCATTCAAATGTGCCAAAAGTGTGAAAAAAGCGTTTTCGGCTCTAAATTTGACTGTGTTGACTTTTCAACTTACAATGTGACAAAAATAACACTTTCTTGAACTGCAAGTAAGAATTTTACCTTTTGAGTGCCTTTTAACTCAAAAAACCATTTTGTCAGTCAAAAGTGTCAAAAAAAAGCGTTTTAGGCTCTGAATTTGACTATGTTGACATTTCAACTTATAATGTGAAAAAACATAACATTTTCTTGAACTGCAAATGAGAACTTTACCTTTTGAGTGCCTTTTTAACTCAAAAAAACATTTTGACAGTCAAAAATGGCAAAAGTGTAAAAAAAGCGTTTTCGGCTTCAAATTTGACTGTTTTGACTTTTCAACTTACAATGACAGAAAACATAACACTTTCATGAACTGCAAGTAAGAACTTTACCTTTTGAGTGCGTTCATTTATCTGCAACTGAGAATTTTACCTTTTGAGTGCATTATGAACATAAAAACCATTTTGTCAGTCAAAAGTGCCAAAAGTGTGAAAAATTGTTTCGGCTCTAATTTTGACTGTCTTGACTTTTCAACTGATAATGTGACAAAAATAACACTTTCTTGAACTGCAACTGAGAATTTTACCTTTTGAGTGCGTTTTGAACTCAAAGAGCATTTTGTCAGTCAAAAATGCCAATAATGTGAAAAAAGCGTTTTCGGCTCTAAATTTGACTGTGTTGACTTTTCAACTTACAATGTGACAAAAATAACACTTTCTTGAACTGCAAGTAAGAACTTTACCTTTTGAGTGCCTTTTAACTCAAAAAACCATTTTGTCAGTCAAAAGTGTCAAAAAAAAGCGTTTTAGGCTCTGAATTTGACTATGTTGACATTTCAACTTATAATGTGAAAAAACATAACACTTTCTTGAACTGCAAATGAGAACTTTACCTTTTGAGTGCCTTTTTAACTCAAAAAAACATTTTGACAGTCAAAAATGGCAAAAGTGTAAAAAAAGCGTTTTCGGCTTCAAATTGACTGTTTTGACTTTTCAACTTACAATGACAGAAAACATAACACTTTCATGAACTGCAAGTAAGAACTTTACCTTTTGAGTGCGTTCATTTACCAGCAACTGAGAATTTTACCTTTAGAGTGCATTATAAACATAAAAACCATTTTGTCAGTCAAAAGTGCCAAAAGTGTGAAAAATTGTTTCGGCTCTAAATTTGACTGTCTTGACTTTTCAACTGATAATGTGACAAAAAATAACACTTTCTTGAACTGCAAATGAGAACTTTACCTTTTGAGTGCCTTTTTAACTAAAAAAACCATTTTGTCAGTCAAAAGTGTCAAAAAAAGCGTTTTCGGCTCTGAATTTGACTATGTTGACTTTTCAACTTACAATGTGACAAACAATAATACTTTCTTGAACTGCAACTGAGAATTTTACCTTTTGAGTGCGTTTTGAACTCAAAGAACATTTTTTCATTCAAATGTGCCAAAAGTGTGAAAAAAGCGTTTTCGGCTCTAAATTTGACTGTGTTGACTTTTCAACTTACAATGTGACAAAAATAACACTTTCTTGAACTGCACGTAAGAACTTTACCTTTTGAGTGCCTTTTTAACTCAAAAAACCATTTTGTCAGTCAAAAGTGTCAAAAAAAAAGCGTTTTCGGCTCTGAATTTGACTATGTTGACTTTTCAACTTACAATGTGAAAAAACATAACACTTTCTTAAACTGCAAGTGAGAAATTTGACTTGAGTGCGTTTTGAACTTAAAAAAACCATTGTCAGTCAAAAGTGCCGAAAGTGTGAAAAAGCGATTTCGGCTCTAAAAATGAGCGTTTTGACTTTTCAACTGACAATGTGACAAAAATAACACTTTCTTGAACTGCAACTGAGAATTTTAACTTTTGAGTGCGTTTTGAATTAAAAAAATCATTTTTTCATTCAAATGTGCCAAAAGTGTAAAAAAAGCGTTTTCGGCTCTAAATTTGACTGTGTTGACTTTTCAACTTACAATGTGACAAAAATAACACTTTCTTGAACTGCAAGTAAGAATTTTACCTTTTGAGTGGCTTTTAACTCAAAAAACCATTTTGTCAGTCAAAAGTGTCAAAAAAAAGCGTTTTAGGCTCTGAATTTGACTATGTTGACATTTCAACTTATAATGTGAAAAAACATAACACTTTCTTGAACTGCAAATGAGAACTTTACCTTTTGAGTGCCTTTTTAACTCAAAAAAAACATTTTGACAGTCAAAAATGGCAAAAGTGTAAAAAAAGCGTTTTCGGCTTCAAATTTGACTGTTTTGACTTTTCAAGTTACAATGACAGAAAACATAAAAATTTCATGAACTGCTAGTAAGAACTTTACCTTTTGAGTGCGTTCATTTACCTGCAACTGAGAATTTTACCTTTTGAGTGCATTATGAACATAAAAACCATTTTGTCAGTCAAAAGTGCCAAAAGTGTGAAAAATTGTTTCGGCTCTAATTTTGACTGTCTTGACTTTTCAACTGATAATGTGACAAAAATAACACTTTCTTGAACTGCAACTGAGAATTTTACCTTTTGAGTGCGTTTTGAACTCAAAGAGCATTTTGTCAGTCAAAAATGCCAATAATGTGAAAAAAGCGTTTTCGGCTCTAAATTTGACTGTGTTGACTTTCCAACTTACAATGTGACAAAAATAACACTTTCTTGAACTGCAAGTAAGAACTTTACCTTTTGAGTGCCTTTTAACTCAAAAAACCATTTTGCCAGTCAAAAGTGTCAAAAAAAAGCGTTTTAGGCTCTGAATTTGACTATGTTGACATTTCAACTTATAATGTGAAAAAACATAACACTTTCTTGAACTGCAAATGAGAACTTTACCTTTTGAGTGCCTTTTTAACTCAAAAAAACATTTTGACAGTCAAAAATGGCAAAAGTGTAAAAAAAGCGTTTTCGGCTTCAAATTGACTGTTTTGACTTTTCAACTTACAATGACAGAAAACATAACACTTTCATGAACTGCAAGTAAGAACTTTACGTTTTGAGTGCGTTCATTTACCAGCAACTGAGAATTTTACCTTTAGAGTGCATTATAAACATAAAAACCATTTTGTCAGTCAAAAGTGCCAAAAGTGTGAAAAATTGTTTCGGCTCTAAATTTGACTGTCTTGACTTTTCAACTGATAATGTGACAAAAAATAACACTTTCTTGAACTGCAAATGAGAACTTTACCTTTTGAGTGCCTTTTTAACTAAAAAAAACCATTTTGTCAGTCAAAAGTGTCAAAAAAAAAAGCGTTTTCGGCTCTAAATTTGACTGTGTTGACTTTTCAACTTACAATGTGACAAAAATAACACTTTCTTGAACTGCACGTAAGAACTTTACCTTTTGAGTGCTTTAACTCAAAAAACCATTTTGTCAGTCAAAAGTGGCAAAAGTGTAAAAAAAGCGTTTTCGGCTTCAAATTGACTGTTTTGACTTTTCAACTTACAATGACAGAAAACATAACACTTTCATGAACTGCAAGTAAGAACTTTACCTTTTGAGTGCGTTCATTTACCAGCAACTGAGAATTTTACCTTTAGAGTGCATTATAAACATAAAAACCATTTTGTCAGTCAAAAGTGCCAAAAGTGTGAAAAATTGTTTCGGCTCTAAATTTGACTGTCTTGACTTTTCAACTGATAATGTGACAAAAAATAACACTTTCTTGAACTGCAAATGAGAACTTTACCTTTTGAGTGCCTTTTTAACTAAAAAAACCATTTTGTCAGTCAAAAGTGTCAAAAAAAGCGTTTTCGGCTCTGAATTTGACTATGTTGACTTTTCAACTTACAATGTGACAAACAATAATACTTTCTTGAACTGCAACTGAGAATTTTACCTTTTGAGTGCGTTTTGAACTCAAAGAACATTTTTTCATTCAAATGTGCCAAAAGTGTGAAAAAAGCGTTTTCGGCTCTAAATTTGACTGTGTTGACTTTTCAACTTACAATGTGACAAAAATAACACTTTCTTGAACTGCACGTAAGAACTTTACCTTTTGAGTGCTTTAACTCAAAAAACCATTTTGTCAGTCAAAAGTGTCAAAAAAAAAGCGTTTTCGGCTCTGAATTTGACTATGTTGACTTTTCAACTTACAATGTGAAAAAACATAACACTTTCTTAAACTGCAAGTGAGAAATTTGACTTGAGTGCGTTTTGAACTTAAAAAAACCATTGTCAGTCAAAAGTGCCGAAAGTGTGAAAAAGCGATTTCGGCTCTAAAAATGAGCGTTTTGACTTTTCAACTGACAATGTGACAAAAATAACACTTTCTTGAACTGCAACTGAGAATTTTAACTTTTGAGTGCGTTTTGAACTAAAAAAATCATTTTTTCATTCAAATGTGCCAAAAGTGTAAAAACAGCGTTTTCGGCTCTAAATTTGACTGTGTTGACTTTTCAACTTACAATGTGACAAAAATAACACTTTCTTGAACTGCAAGTAAGAATTTTACCTTTTGAGTGGCTTTTAACTCAAAAAACCATTTTGTCAGTCAAAAGTGTCAAAAAAAGCGTTTTCGGCTCTGAATTTGACTATGTTGACTTTTCAACTTACAATGTGACAAACAATAATACTTTCTTGAACTGCAACTGAGAATTTTACCTTTTGAGTGCGTTTTGAACTCAAAGAACATTTTTTCATTCAAATGTGCCAAAAGTGTGAAAAAAGCGTTTTCGGCTCTAAATTTGACTGTGTTGACTTTTCAACTTACAATGTGACAAAAATAACACTTTCTTGAACTGCACGTAAGAACTTTACCTTTTGAGTGCCTTTTTAACTCAAAAAACCATTTTGTCAGTCAAAAGTGTCAAAAAAAAAGCGTTTTCGGCTCTGAATTTGACTATGTTGACTTTTCAACTTACAATGTGAAAAAACATAACACTTTCTTAAACTGCAAGTGAGAAATTTGACTTGAGTGCGTTTTGAACTTAAAAAAACCATTGTCAGTCAAAAGTGCCGAAAGTGTGAAAAAGCGATTTCGGCTCTAAAAATGAGCGTTTTGACTTTTCAACTGACAATGTGACAAAAATAACACTTTCTTGAACTGCAACAGAGAATTTTACCTTTTGAGTGCGTTTTGAACTAAAAAAATCATTTTTTCATTCAAATGTGCCAAAAGTGTGAAAAAAGCGTTTTCGGCTTCAAATTTGACTGTGTTGACTTTTCAACTTACAATGTGACAAAAATAACACTTTCTTGAACTGCAAGTAAGAATTTTACCTTTTGAGTGGCTTTTAACTCAAAAAACCATTTTGTCAGTCAAAAGTGTCAAAAAAAAGCGTTTTAGGCTCTGAATTTGACTATGTTGACATTTCAACTTATAATGTGAAAAAACATAACACTTTCTTGAACTGCAAATGAGAACTTTACCTTTTGAGTGCCTTTTTAACTCAAAAAAAACATTTTGACAGTCAAAAATGGCAAAAGTGTAAAAAAAGCGTTTTCGGCTTCAAATTTGACTGTTTTGACTTTTCAACTTACAATGACAGAAAACATAAAAATTTCATGAACTGCTAGTAAGAACTTTACCTTTTGAGTGCGTTCATTTACCTGCAACTGAGAATTTTACCTTTTGAGTGCATTATGAACATAAAAACCATTTTGTCAGTCAAAAGTGCCAAAAGTGTGAAAAATTGTTTCGGCTCTAATTTTGACTGTCTTGACTTTTCAACTGATAATGTGACAAAAATAACACTTTCTTGAACTGCAACTGAGAATTTTACCTTTTGAGTGCGTTTTGAACTCAAAGAGCATTTTGTCAGTCAAAAATGCCAATAATGTGAAAAAAGCGTATTCGGCTCTAAATTTGACTGTGTTGACTTTCCAACTTACAATGTGACAAAAATAACACTTTCTTGAACTGCAAGTAAGAACTTTACCTTTTGAGTGCCTTTTAACTCAAAAAACCATTTTGCCAGTCAAAAGTGTCAAAAAAAAGCGTTTTAGGCTCTGAATTTGACTATGTTGACATTTCAACTTATAATGTGAAAAAACATAACACTTTCTTGAACTGCAAATGAGAACTTTACCTTTTGAGTGCCTTTTTAACTCAAAAAAACATTTTGACGGTCAAAAATGGCAAAAGTGTAAAAAAAGCGTTTTCGGCTTCAAATTGACTGTTTTGACTTTTCAACTTACAATGACAGAAAACATAACACTTTCATGAACTGCAAGTAAGAACTTTACCTTTTGAGTGCGTTCATTTACCAGCAACTGAGAATTTTACCTTTAGAGTGCATTATAAACATAAAAACCATTTTGTCAGTCAAAAGTGCCAAAAGTGTGAAAAATTGTTTCGGCTCTAAATTTGACTGTCTTGACTTTTCAACTGATAATGTGACAAAAATAACACTTTCTTGAACTGCACGTAAGAACTTTACCTTTTGAGTGCTTTAACTCAAAAAACCATTTTGTCAGTCAAAAGTGTCAAAAAAAAAGCGTTTTCGGCTCTAAATTTGACTGTGTTGACTTTTCAACTTACAATGTGACAAAAATAACACTTTCTTGAACTGCACGTAAGAACTTTACCTTTTGAGTGCTTTAACTCAAAAAACCATTTTGTCAGTCAAAAGTGTCAAAAAAAAAGCGTTTTCGGCTCTGAATTTGACTATGTTGACTTTTCAACTTACAATGTGAAAAAACATAACACTTTCTTAAACTGCAAGTGAGAAATTTGACTTGAGTGCGTTTTGAACTTAAAAAAACCATTGTCAGTCAAAAGTGCCGAAAGTGTGAAAAAGCGATTTCGGCTCTAAAAATGAGCGTTTTGACTTTTCAACTGACAATGTGACAAAAATAACACTTTCTTGAACTGCAACTGAGAATTTTAACTTTTGAGTGCGTTTTGAACTAAAAAAATCATTTTTTCATTCAAATGTGCCAAAAGTGTAAAAAAAGCGTTTTCGGCTCTAAATTTGACTGTGTTGACTTTTCAACTTACAATGTGACAAAAATAACACTTTCTTGAACTGCAAGTAAGAATTTTACCTTTTGAGTGGCTTTTAACTCAAAAAACCATTTTGTCAGTCAAAAGTGTCAAAAAAAAGCGTTTTAGGCTCTGAATTTGACTATGTTGACATTTCAACTTATAATGTGAAAAAACATAACACTTTCTTGAACTGCAAATGAGAACTTTACCTTTTGAGTGCCTTTTTAACTCAAAAAAACATTTTGACAGTCAAAAATGGCAAAAGTGTAAAAAAAGCGTTTTCGGCTTCAAATTTGACTGTTTTGACTTTTCAACTTACAATGACAGAAAACATAAAAATTTCATGAACTGCTAGTAAGAACTTTACCTTTTGAGTGCGTTCATTTACCTGCAACTGAGAATTTTACCTTTTGAGTGCATTATGAACATAAAAACCATTTTGTCAGTCAAAAGTGCCAAAAGTGTGAAAAATTGTTTCGGCTCTAATTTTGACTGTCTTGACTTTTCAACTGATAATGTGACAAAAATAACACTTTCTTGAACTGCAACTGAGAATTTTACCTTTTGAGTGCGTTTTGAACTCAAAGAGCATTTTGTCAGTCAAAAATGCCAATAATGTGAAAAAAGCGTATTCGGCTCTAAATTTGACTGTGTTGACTTTCCAACTTACAATGTGACAAAAATAACACTTTCTTGAACTGCAAGTAAGAACTTTACCTTTTGAGTGCCTTTTAACTCAAAAAACCATTTTGCCAGTCAAAAGTGTCAAAAAAAAGCGTTTTAGGCTCTGAATTTGACTATGTTGACATTTCAACTTATAATGTGAAAAAACATAACACTTTCTTGAACTGCAAATGAGAACTTTACCTTTTGAGTGCCTTTTTAACTCAAAAAAACATTTTGACAGTCAAAAATGGCAAAAGTGTAAAAAAAGCGTTTTCGGCTTCAAATTGACTGTTTTGACTTTTCAACTTACAATGACAGAAAACATAACACTTTCATGAACTGCAAGTAAGAACTTTACCTTTTGAGTGCGTTCATTTACCAGCAACTGAGAATTTTACCTTTAGAGTGCATTATAAACATAAAAACCATTTTGTCAGTCAAAAGTGCCAAAAGTGTGAAAAATTGTTTCGGCTCTAAATTTGACTGTCTTGACTTTTCAACTGATAATGTGACAAAAATAACACTTTCTTGAACTGCAAGTAAGAATTTTACCTTTTGAGTGGCTTTTAACTCAAAAAACCATTTTGTCAGTCAAAAGTGTCAAAAAAAAGCGTTTTAGGCTCTGAATTTGACTATGTTGACATTTCAACTTATAATGTGAAAAAACATAACACTTTCTTGAACTGCAAATGAGAACTTTACCTTTTGAGTGCCTTTTTAACTCAAAAAAACATTTTGACAGTCAAAAATGGCAAAAGTGTAAAAAAAGCGTTTTCGGCTTCAAATTTGACTGTTTTGACTTTTCAACTTACAATGACAGAAAACATAAAAATTTCATGAACTGCTAGTAAGAACTTTACCTTTTGAGTGCGTTCATTTACCTGCAACTGAGAATTTTACCTTTTGAGTGCATTATGAACATAAAAACCATTTTGTCAGTCAAAAGTGCCAAAAGTGTGAAAAATTGTTTCGGCTCTAATTTTGACTGTCTTGACTTTTCAACTGATAATGTGACAAAAATAACACTTTCTTGAACTGCAACTGAGAATTTTACCTTTTGAGTGCGTTTTGAACTCAAAGAGCATTTTGTCAGTCAAAAATGCCAATAATGTGAAAAAAGCGTATTCGGCTCTAAATTTGACTGTGTTGACTTTCCAACTTACAATGTGACAAAAATAACACTTTCTTGAACTGCAAGTAAGAACTTTACCTTTTGAGTGCCTTTTAACTCAAAAAACCATTTTGCCAGTCAAAAGTGTCAAAAAAAAGCGTTTTAGGCTCTGAATTTGACTATGTTGACATTTCAACTTATAATGTGAAAAAACATAACACTTTCTTGAACTGCAAATGAGAACTTTACCTTTTGAGTGCCTTTTTAACTCAAAAAAACATTTTGACAGTCAAAAATGGCAAAAGTGTAAAAAAAGCGTTTTCGGCTTCAAATTGACTGTTTTGACTTTTCAACTTACAATGACAGAAAACATAACACTTTCATGAACTGCAAGTAAGAACTTTACCTTTTGAGTGCGTTCATTTACCAGCAACTGAAAATTTTACCTTTAGAGTGCATTATAAACATAAAAACCATTTTGTCAGTCAAAAGTGCCAAAAGTGTGAAAAATTGTTTCGGCTCTAAATTTGACTGTCTTGACTTTTCAACTGATAATGTGACAAAAATAACACTTTCTTGAACTGCACGTAAGAACTTTACCTTTTGAGTGCTTTAACTCAAAAAACCATTTTGTCAGTCAAAAGTGTCAAAAAAAAAGCGTTTTCGGCTCTAAATTTGACTGTGTTGACTTTTCAACTTACAATGTGACAAAAATAACACTTTCTTGAACTGCACGTAAGAACTTTACCTTTTGAGTGCTTTAACTCAAAAAACCATTTTGTCAGTCAAAAGTGTCAAAAAAAAAGCGTTTTCGGCTCTGAATTTGACTATGTTGACATTTCAACTTATAATGTGAAAAAACATTACACTTTCTTGAACTGCAAATGAGAACTTTACCTTTTGAGTGCCTTTTTAACTCAAAAAAACATTTAGACAGTCAAAAATGGCAAAAGTGTAAAAAAAGCGTTTTCGGCTTCAAATTTGACTGTTTTGACTTTTCAACTTACAATGACAGAAAACATAAAAATTTCATGAACTGCTAGTAAGAACTTTACCTTTTGAGTGCGTTCATTTACCTGCAACTGAGAATTTTACCTTTTGAGTGCATTATGAACATAAAAACCATTTTGTCAGTCAAAAGTGCCAAAAGTGTGAAAAATTGTTTCGGCTCTAATTTTGACTGTCTTGACTTTTCAACTGATAATGTGACAAAAATAACACTTTCTTGAACTGCAACTGAGAATTTTACCTTTTGAGTGCGTTTTGAACTCAAAGAGCATTTTGTCAGTCAAAAATGCCAATAATGTGAAAAAAGCGTATTCGGCTCTAAATTTGACTGTGTTGACTTTCCAACTTACAATGTGACAAAAATAACACTTTCTTGAACTGCAAGTAAGAACTTTACCTTTTGAGTGCCTTTTAACTCAAAAAACCATTTTGCCAGTCAAAAGTGTCAAAAAAAAGCGTTTTAGGCTCTGAATTTGACTATGTTGACATTTCAACTTATAATGTGAAAAAACATAACACTTTCTTGAACTGCAAATGAGAACTTTACCTTTTGAGTGCCTTTTTAACTCAAAAAAACATTTTGACAGTCAAAAATGGCAAAAATGTAAAAAAAGCGTTTTCGGCTTCAAATTGACTGTTTTGACTTTTCAACTTACAATGACAGAAAACATAACACTTTCATGAACTGCAAGTAAGAACTTTACCTTTTGAGTGCGTTCATTTACCAGCAACTGAGAATTTTACCTTTAGAGTGCATTATAAACATAAAAACCATTTTGTCAGTCAAAAGTGCCAAAAGTGTGAAAAATTGTTTCGGCTCTAAATTTGACTGTCTTGACTTTTCAACTGATAATGTGACAAAAATAACACTTTCTTGAACTGCACGTAAGAACTTTACCTTTTGAGTGCTTTAACTCAAAAAACCATTTTGTCAGTCAAAAGTGTCAAAAAAAAAGCGTTTTCGGCTCTAAATTTGACTGTGTTGACTTTTCAACTTACAATGTGACAAAAATAACACTTTCTTGAACTGCACGTAAGAACTTTACCTTTTGAGTGCTTTAACTCAAAAAACCATTTTGTCAGTCAAAAGTGTCAAAAAAAAAGCGTTTTCGGCTCTGAATTTGACTATGTTGACTTTTCAACTTACAATGTGAAAAAACATAACACTTTCTTAAACTGCAAGTGAGAAATTTGACTTGAGTGCGTTTTGAACTTAAAAAAACCATTGTCAGTCAAAAGTGCCGAAAGTGTGAAAAAGCGATTTCGGCTCTAAAAATGAGCGTTTTGACTTTTCAACTGACAATGTGACAAAAATAACACTTTCTTGAACTGCAACTGAGAATTTTAACTTTTGAGTGCGTTTTGAACTAAAAAAATCATTTTTTCATTCAAATGTGCCAAAAGTGTAAAAAAAGCGTTTTCGGCTCTAAATTTGACTGTGTTGACTTTTCAACTTACAATGTGACAAAAATAACACTTTCTTGAACTGCAAGTAAGAATTTTACCTTTTGAGTGGCTTTTAACTCAAAAAACCATTTTGTCAGTCAAAAGTGTCAAAAAAAAGCGTTTTAGGCTCTGAATTTGACTATGTTGACATTTCAACTTATAATGTGAAAAAACATAACACTTTCTTGAACTGCAAATGAGAACTTTACCTTTTGAGTGCCTTTTTAACTCAAAAAAACATTTTGACAGTCAAAAATGGCAAAAGTGTAAAAAAAGCGTTTTCGGCTTCAAATTTGACTGTTTTGACTTTTCAACTTACAATGACAGAAAACATAAAAATTTCATGAACTGCTAGTAAGAACTTTACCTTTTGAGTGCGTTCATTTACCTGCAACTGAGAATTTTACCTTTTGAGTGCATTATGAACATAAAAACCATTTTGTCAGTCAAAAGTGCCAAAAGTGTGAAAAATTGTTTCGGCTCTAATTTTGACTGTCTTGACTTTTCAACTGATAATGTGACAAAAATAACACTTTCTTGAACTGCAACTGAGAATTTTACCTTTTGAGTGCGTTTTGAACTCAAAGAGCATTTTGTCAGTCAAAAATGCCAATAATGTGAAAAAAGCGTATTCGGCTCTAAATTTGACTGTGTTGACTTTCCAACTTACAATGTGACAAAAATAACACTTTCTTGAACTGCAAGTAAGAACTTTACCTTTTGAGTGCCTTTTAACTCAAAAAACCATTTTGCCAGTCAAAAGTGTCAAAAAAAAGCGTTTTAGGCTCTGAATTTGACTATGTTGACATTTCAACTTATAATGTGAAAAAACATAACACTTTCTTGAACTGCAAATGAGAACTTTACCTTTTGAGTGCCTTTTTAACTCAAAAAAACATTTTGACAGTCAAAAATGGCAAAAGTGTAAAAAAAGCGTTTTCGGCTTCAAATTGACTGTTTTGACTTTTCAACTTACAATGACAGAAAACATAACACTTTCATGAACTGCAAGTAAGAACTTTACCTTTTGAGTGCGTTCATTTACCAGCAACTGAGAATTTTACCTTTAGAGTGCATTATAAACATAAAAACCATTTTGTCAGTCAAAAGTGCCAAAAGTGTGAAAAATTGTTTCGGCTCTAAATTTGACTGTCTTGACTTTTCAACTGATAATGTGACAAAAATAACACTTTCTTGAACTGCAAGTAAGAATTTTACCTTTTGAGTGGCTTTTAACTCAAAAAACCATTTTGTCAGTCAAAAGTGTCAAAAAAAAGCGTTTTAGGCTCTGAATTTGACTATGTTGACATTTCAACTTATAATGTGAAAAAACATAACACTTTCTTGAACTGCAAATGAGAACTTTACCTTTTGAGTGCCTTTTTAACTCAAAAAAACATTTTGACAGTCAAAAATGGCAAAAGTGTAAAAAAAGCGTTTTCGGCTTCAAATTTGACTGTTTTGACTTTTCAACTTACAATGACAGAAAACATAAAAATTTCATGAACTGCTAGTAAGAACTTTACCTTTTGAGTGCGTTCATTTACCTGCAACTGAGAATTTTACCTTTTGAGTGCATTATGAACATAAAAACCATTTATTCAGTCAAAAGTGCCAAAAGTGTGAAAAATTGTTTCGGCTCTAATTTTGACTGTCTTGACTTTTCAACTGATAATGTGACAAAAATAACACTTTCTTGAACTGCAACTGAGAATTTTACCTTTTGAGTGCGTTTTGAACTCAAAGAGCATTTTGTCAGTCAAAAATGCCAATAATGTGAAAAAAGCGTATTCGGCTCAAAATTTGACTGTGTTGACTTTCCAACTTACAATGTGACAAAAATAACACTTTCTTGAACTGCAAGTAAGAACTTTACCTTTTGAGTGCCTTTTAACTCAAAAAACCATTTTGCCAGTCAAAAGTGTCAAAAAAAAGCGTTTTAGGCTCTGAATTTGACTATGTTGACATTTCAACTTATAATGTGAAAAAACATAACACTTTCTTGAACTGCAAATGAGAACTTTACCTTTTGAGTGCCTTTTTAACTCAAAAAAACATTTTGACAGTCAAAAATGGCAAAAGTGTAAAAAAAGCGTTTTCGGCTTCAAATTGACTGTTTTGCCTTTTCAACTTACAATGACAGAAAACATAACACTTTCATGAACTGCAAGTAAGAACTTTACCTTTTGAGTGCGTTCATTTACCAGCAACTGAGAATTTTACCTTTAGAGTGCATTATAAACATAAAAACCATTTTGTCAGTCAAAAGTGCCAAAAGTGTGAAAAATTGTTTCGGCTCTAAATTTGACTGTCTTGACTTTTCAACTGATAATGTGACAAAAAATAACACTTTCTTGAACTGCAAATGAGAACTTTACCTTTTGAGTGCCTTTTTAACTAAAAAAACCATTTTGTCAGTCAAAAGTGTCAAAAAAAGCGTTTTCGGCTCTGAATTTGACTATGTTGACTTTTCAACTTACAATGTGACAAACAATAATACTTTCTTGAGCTGCAACTGAGAATTTTACCTTTTGAGTGCGTTTTGAACTCAAAGAACATTTTTTCATTCAAATGTGCCAAAAGTGTCAAAAAAGCGTTTTCGGCTCTAAATTTGACTGTGTTGACTTTTCAACTTACAATGTGACAAAAATAACACTTTCTTGAACTGCACGTAAGAACTTTACCTTTTGAGTGCCTTTTTAACTCAAAAAACCATTTTGTCAGTCAAAAGTGTCAAAAAAAAAGCGTTTTCGGCTCTGAATTTGACTATGTTGACTTTTCAACTTACAATGTGAAAAAACATAACACTTTCTTAAACTGCAAGTGAGAAATTTGACTTGAGTGCGTTTTGAACTTAAAAAAACCATTGTCAGTCAAAAGTGCCGAAAGTGTGAAAAAGCGATTTCGGCTCTAAAAATGAGCGTTTTGACTTTTCAACTGACAATGTGACAAAAATAACACTTTCTTGAACTGCAACAGAGAATTTTACCTTTTGAGTGCGTTTTGAACTAAAAAAATCATTTTTTCATTCAAATGTGCCAAAAGTGTGAAAAAAGCGTTTTCGGCTCTAAATTTGACTGTGTTGACTTTTCAACTTACAATGTGACAAAAATAACACTTTCTTGAACTGCAAGTAAGAATTTTACCTTTTGAGTGCCTTTTAACTCAAAAAACCATTTTGTCAGTCAAAAGTGTCAAAAAAAAGCGTTTTAGGCTCTGAATTTGACTATGTTGACATTTCAACTTATAATGTGAAAAAACATAACACTTTCTTGAACTGCAAATGAGAACTTTACCTTTTGAGTGCCTTTTTAACTCAAAAAAACATTTTGACAGTCAAAAATGGCAAAAGTGTAAAAAAAGCGTTTTCGGCTTCAAATTTGACTGTTTTGACTTTTCAACTTACAATGACAGAAAACATAACACTTTCATGAACTGCAAGTAAGAACTTTACCTTTTGAGTGCGTTCATTTATCTGCAACTGAGAATTTTACCTTTTGAGTGCATTATGAACATAAAAACCATTTTGTCAGTCAAAAGTGCCAAAAGTGTGAAAAATTGTTTCGGCTCTAATTTTGACTGTCTTGACTTTTCAACTGATAATGTGACAAAAATAACACTTTCTTGAACTGCAACTGAGAATTTTACCTTTTGAGTGCGTTTTGAACTCAAAGAGCATTTTGTCAGTCAAAAATGCCAATAATGTGAAAAGAGCGTTTTCGGCTCTAAATTTGACTGTGTTGACTTTTCAACTTACAATGTGACACAAATAACACTTTCTTGAACTGCAAGTAAGAACTTTACCTTTTGAGTGCCTTTTAACTCAAAAAACCATTTTGTCAGTCAAAAGTGTCAAAAAAAAGCGTTTTAGGCTCTGAATTTGACTATGTTGACATTTCAACTTATAATGTGAAAAAACATAACACTTTCTTGAACTGCAAATGAGAACTTTACCTTTTGAGTGCCTTTTTAACTCAAAAAAACATTTTGACAGTCAAAAATGGCAAAAGTGTAAAAAAAGCGTTTTCGGCTTCAAATTGACTGTTTTGACTTTTCAACTTACAATGACAGAAAACATAACACTTTCATGAACTGCAAGTAAGAACTTTACCTTTTGAGTGCGTTCATTTACCAGCAACTGAGAATTTTACCTTTAGAGTGCATTATAAACATAAAAACCATTTTGTCAGTCAAAAGTGCCAAAAGTGTGAAAAATTGTTTCGGCTCTAAATTTGACTGTCTTGACTTTTCAACTGATAATGTGACAAAAATAACACTTTCTTGAACTGCACGTAAGAACTTTACCTTTTGAGTGCTTTAACTCAAAAAACCATTTTGTCAGTCAAAAGTGTCAAAAAAAAAGCGTTTTCGGCTCTAAATTTGACTGTGTTGACTTTTCAACTTACAATGTGACAAAAATAACACTTTCTTGAACTGCACGTAAGAACTTTACCTTTTGAGTGCTTTAACTCAAAAAACCATTTTGTCAGTCAAAAGTGTCAAAAAAAAAGCGTTTTCGGCTCTGAATTTGACTATGTTGACATTTCAACTTATAATGTGAAAAAACATAACACTTTCTTGAACTGCAAATGAGAACTTTACCTTTTGAGTGCCTTTTTAACTCAAAAAAACATTTTGACAGTCAAAAATGGCAAAAGTGTAAAAAAAGCGTTTTCGGCTTCAAATTTGACTGTTTTGACTTTTCAACTTACAATGACAGAAAACATAAAAATTTCATGAACTGCTAGTAAGAACTTTACCTTTTGAGTGCGTTCATTTACCTGCAACTGAGAATTTTACCTTTTGAGTGCATTATGAACATAAAAACCATTTTGTCAGTCAAAAGTGCCAAAAGTGTGAAAAATTGTTTCGGCTCTAATTTTGACTGTCTTGACTTTTCAACTGATAATGTGACAAAAATAACACTTTCTTGAACTGCAACTGAGAATTTTACCTTTTGAGTGCGTTTTGAACTCAAAGAGCATTTTGTCAGTCAAAAATGCCAATAATGTGAAAAAAGCGTATTCGGCTCTAAATTTGACTGTGTTGACTTTCCAACTTACAATGTGACAAAAATAACACTTTCTTGAACTGCAAGTAAGAACTTTACCTTTTGAGTGCCTTTTAACTCAAAAAACCATTTTGCCAGTCAAAAGTGTCAAAAAAAAGCGTTTTAGGCTCTGAATTTGACTATGTTGACATTTCAACTTATAATGTGAAAAAACATAACACTTTCTTGAACTGCAAATGAGAACTTTACCTTTTGAGTGCCTTTTTAACTCAAAAAAACATTTTGACAGTCAAAAATGGCAAAAATGTAAAAAAAGCGTTTTCGGCTTCAAATTGACTGTTTTGACTTTTCAACTTACAATGACAGAAAACATAACACTTTCATGAACTGCAAGTAAGAACTTTACCTTTTGAGTGCGTTCATTTACCAGCAACTGAGAATTTTACCTTTAGAGTGCATTATAAACATAAAAACCATTTTGTCAGTCAAAAGTGTGAAAAATTGTTTCGGCTCTAAATTTGACTGTCTTGACTTTTCAACTGATAATGTGACAAAAATAACACTTTCTTGAACTGCACGTAAGAACTTTACCTTTTGAGTGCGTTTTGAACTCAAAGAGCATTTTGTCAGTCAAAAATGCCAATAATGTGAAAAAAGCGTATTCGGCTCTAAATTTGACTGTGTTGACTTTCCAACTTACAATGTGACAAAAATAACACTTTCTTGAACTGCAAGTAAGAACTTTACCTTTTGAGTGCCTTTTAACTCAAAAAACCATTTTGCCAGTCAAAAGTGTCAAAAAAAAGCGTTTTAGGCTCTGAATTTGACTATGTTGACATTTCAACTTATAATATGAAAAAACATAACACTTTTTTTGAACTGCAAATGAGAACTTTACCTTTTGAGTGCCTTTTTAACTCAAAAAAACATTTTGACAGTCAAAAATGGCAAAAGTGTAAAAAAAGCGTTTTCGGCTTCAAATTGACTGTTTTGACTTTTCAACTTACAATGACAGAAAACATAACACTTTCATGAACTGCAAGTAAGAACTTTACCTTTTGAGTGCGTTCATTTACCAGCAACTGAGAATTTTACCTTTAGAGTGCATTATAAACATAAAAACCATTTTGTCAGTCAAAAGTGCCAAAAGTGTGAAAAATTGTTTCGGCTCTAAATTTGACTGTCTTGACTTTTCAACTGATAATGTGACAAAAATAACACTTTCTTGAACTGCAAGTAAGAATTTTACCTTTTGAGTGGCTTTTAACTCAAAAAACCATTTTGTCAGTCAAAAGTGTCAAAAAAAAGCGTTTTAGGCTCTGAATTTGACTATGTTGACATTTCAACTTATAATGTGAAAAAACATAACACTTTCTTGAACTGCAAATGAGAACTTTACCTTTTGAGTGCCTTTTTAACTCAAAAAAACATTTTGACAGTCAAAAATGGCAAAAGTGTAAAAAAAGCGTTTTCGGCTTCAAATTTGACTGTTTTGACTTTTCAACTTACAATGACAGAAAACATAAAAATTTCATGAACTGCTAGTAAGAACTTTACCTTTTGAGTGCGTTCATTTACCTGCAACTGAGAATTTTACCTTTTGAGTGCATTATGAACATAAAAACCATTTTGTCAGTCAAAAGTGCCAAAAGTGTGAAAAATTGTTTCGGCTCTAATTTTGACTGTCTTGACTTTTCAACTGATAATGTGACAAAAATAACACTTTCTTGAACTGCAACTGAGAATTTTACCTTTTGAGTGCGTTTTGAACTCAAAGAGCATTTTGTCAGTCAAAAATGCCAATAATGTGAAAAAAGCGTATTCGGCTCAAAATTTGACTGTGTTGACTTTCCAACTTACAATGTGACAAAAATAACACTTTCTTGAACTGCAAGTAAGAACTTTACCTTTTGAGTGCCTTTTAACTCAAAAAACCATTTTGCCAGTCAAAAGTGTCAAAAAAAAGCGTTTTAGGCTCTGAATTTGACTATGTTGACATTTCAACTTATAATGTGAAAAAACATAACACTTTCTTGAACTGCAAATGAGAACTTTACCTTTTGAGTGCCTTTTTAACTCAAAAAAACATTTTGACAGTCAAAAATGGCAAAAGTGTAAAAAAAGCGTTTTCGGCTTCAAATTGACTGTTTTGCCTTTTCAACTTACAATGACAGAAAACATAACACTTTCATGAACTGCAAGTAAGAACTTTACCTTTTGAGTGCGTTCATTTACCAGCAACTGAGAATTTTACCTTTAGAGTGCATTATAAACATAAAAACCATTTTGTCAGTCAAAAGTGCCAAAAGTGTGAAAAATTGTTTCGGCTCTAAATTTGACTGTCTTGACTTTTCAACTGATAATGTGACAAAAAATAACACTTTCTTGAACTGCAAATGAGAACTTTACCTTTTGAGTGCCTTTTTAACTAAAAAAACCATTTTGTCAGTCAAAAGTGTCAAAAAAAGCGTTTTCGGCTCTGAATTTGACTATGTTGACTTTTCAACTTACAATGTGACAAACAATAATACTTTCTTGAGCTGCAACTGAGAATTTTACCTTTTGAGTGCGTTTTGAACTCAAAGAACATTTTTTCATTCAAATGTGCCAAAAGTGTCAAAAAAGCGTTTTCGGCTCTAAATTTGACTGTGTTGACTTTTCAACTTACAATGTGACAAAAATAACACTTTCTTGAACTGCACGTAAGAACTTTACCTTTTGAGTGCCTTTTTAACTCAAAAAACCATTTTGTCAGTCAAAAGTGTCAAAAAAAAAGCGTTTTCGGCTCTGAATTTGACTATGTTGACTTTTCAACTTACAATGTGAAAAAACATAACACTTTCTTAAACTGCAAGTGAGAAATTTGACTTGAGTGCGTTTTGAACTTAAAAAAACCATTGTCAGTCAAAAGTGCCGAAAGTGTGAAAAAGCGATTTCGGCTCTAAAAATGAGCGTTTTGACTTTTCAACTGACAATGTGACAAAAATAACACTTTCTTGAACTGCAACTGAGAATTTTAACTTTTGAGTGCGTTTTGAACTAAAAAAATCAATTTTTCATTCAAATGTGCCAAAAGTGTAAAAAAAGCGTTTTCGGCTCTAAATTTGACTGTGTTGACTTTTCAACTTACAATGTGACAAAAATAACACTTTCTTGAACTGCAAGTAAGAACTTTACCTTTTGAGTGCGTTCATTTATCTGCAACTGAGAATTTTACCTTTTGAGTGCATTATGAACATAAAAACCATTTTGTCAGTCAAAAGTGCCAAAAGTGTGAAAAATTGTTTCGGCTCTAATTTTGACTGTCTTGACTTTTCAACTGATAATGTGACAAAAATAACACTTTCTTGAACTGCAACTGAGAATTTTACCTTTTGAGTGCGTTTTGAACTCAAAGAGCATTTTGTCAGTCAAAAATGCCAATAATGTGAAAAAAGCGTTTTCGGCTCTAAATTTGACTGTGTTGACTTTTCAACTTACAATGTGACACAAATAACACTTTCTTGAACTGCAAGTAAGAACTTTACCTTTTGAGTGCCTTTTAACTCAAAAAACCATTTTGTCAGTCAAAAGTGTCAAAAAAAAGCGTTTTAGGCTCTGAATTTGACTATGTTGACATTTCAACTTATAATGTGAAAAAACATAACACTTTCTTGAACTGCAAATGAGAACTTTACCTTTTGAGTGCCTTTTTAACTCAAAAAAACATTTTGACAGTCAAAAATGGCAAAAGTGTAAAAAAAGCGTTTTCGGCTTCAAATTGACTGTTTTGACTTTTCAACTTACAATGACAGAAAACATAACACTTTCATGAACTGCAAGTAAGAACTTTACCTTTTGAGTGCGTTCATTTACCAGCAACTGAGAATTTTACCTTTAGAGTGCATTATAAACATAAAAACCATTTTGTCAGTCAAAAGTGCCAAAAGTGTGAAAAATTGTTTCGGCTCTAAATTTGACTGTCTTGACTTTTCAACTGATAATGTGACAAAAATAACACTTTCTTGAACTGCACGTAAGAACTTTACCTTTTGAGTGCTTTAACTCAAAAAACCATTTTGTCAGTCAAAAGTGTCAAAAAAAAAGCGTTTTCGGCTCTAAATTTGACTGTGTTGACTTTTCAACTTACAATGTGACAAAAATAACACTTTCTTGAACTGCACGTAAGAACTTTACCTTTTGAGTGCTTTAACTCAAAAAACCATTTTGTCAGTCAAAAGTGTCAAAAAAAAAGCGTTTTCGGCTCTGAATTTGACTATGTTGACATTTCAACTTATAATGTGAAAAAACATAACACTTTCTTGAACTGCAAATGAGAACTTTACCTTTTGAGTGCCTTTTTAACTCAAAAAAACATTTTGACAGTCAAAAATGGCAAAAGTGTAAAAAAAGCGTTTTCGGCTTCAAATTTGACTGTTTTGACTTTTCAACTTACAATGACAGAAAACATAAAAATTTCATGAACTGCTAGTAAGAACTTTACCTTTTGAGTGCGTTCATTTACCTGCAACTGAGAATTTTACCTTTTGAGTGCATTATGAACATAAAAACCATTTTGTCAGTCAAAAGTGCCAAAAGTGTGAAAAATTGTTTCGGCTCTAATTTTGACTGTCTTGACTTTTCAACTGATAATGTGACAAAAATAACACTTTCTTGAACTGCAACTGAGAATTTTACCTTTTGAGTGCGTTTTGAACTCAAAGAGCATTTTGTCAGTCAAAAATGCCAATAATGTGAAAAAAGCGTATTCGGCTCTAAATTTGACTGTGTTGACTTTCCAACTTACAATGTGACAAAAATAACACTTTCTTGAACTGCAAGTAAGAACTTTACCTTTTGAGTGCCTTTTAACTCAAAAAACCATTTTGCCAGTCAAAAGTGTCAAAAAAAAGCGTTTTAGGCTCTGAATTTGACTATGTTGACATTTCAACTTATAATGTGAAAAAACATAACACTTTCTTGAACTGCAAATGAGAACTTTACCTTTTGAGTGCCTTTTTAACTCAAAAAAACATTTTGACAGTCAAAAATGGCAAAAATGTAAAAAAAGCGTTTTCGGCTTCAAATTGACTGTTTTGACTTTTCAACTTACAATGACAGAAAACATAACACTTTCATGAACTGCAAGTAAGAACTTTACCTTTTGAGTGCGTTCATTTACCAGCAACTGAGAATTTTACCTTTAGAGTGCATTATAAACATAAAAACCATTTTGTCAGTCAAAAGTGCCAAAAGTGTGAAAAATTGTTTCGGCTCTAAATTTGACTGTCTTGACTTTTCAACTGATAATGTGACAAAAATAACACTTTCTTGAACTGCAACTGAGAATTTTACCTTTTGAGTGCGTTTTGAACTCAAAGAGCATTTTGTCAGTCAAAAATGCCAATAATGTGAAAAAAGCGTATTCGGCTCTAAATTTGACTGTGTTGACTTTCCAACTTACAATGTGACAAAAATAACACTTTCTTGAACTGCAAGTAAGAACTTTACCTTTTGAGTGCCTTTTAACTCAAAAAAACATTTTGCCAGTCAAAAGTGTCAAAAAAAAGCGTTTTAGGCTCTGAATTTGACTATGTTGACATTTCAACTTATAATGTGAAAAAACATAACACTTTCTTGAACTGCAAATGAGAACTTTACCTTTTGAGTGCCTTTTTAACTCAAAAAAACATTTTGACAGTCAAAAATGGCAAAAGTGTAAAAAAAGCGTTTTCGGCTTCAAATTGACTGTTTTGACTTTTCAACTTACAATGACAGAAAACATAACACTTTCATGAACTGCAAGTAAGAACTTTACCTTTTGAGTGCGTTCATTTACCAGCAACTGAGAATTTTACCTTTAGAGTGCATTATAAACATAAAAACCATTTTGTCAGTCAAAAGTGCCAAAAGTGTGAAAAATTGTTTCGGCTCTAAATTTGACTGTCTTGACTTTTCAACTGATAATGTGACAAAAAATAACACTTTCTTGAACTGCAAATGAGAACTTTACCTTTTGAGTGCCTTTTTAACTAAAAAAAACCATTTTGTCAGTCAAAAGTGTCAAAAAAAGCGTTTTCGGCTCTGAATTTGACTATGTTGACTTTTCAACTTACCATGTGACAAACAATAATACTTTCTTGAACTGCAACTGAGAATTTTACCTTTTGAGTGCGTTTTGAACTCAAAGAACATTTTTTCATTCAAATGTGCCAAAAGTGTCAAAAAAGCGTTTTCGGCTCTAAATTTGACTGTGTTGACTTTTCAACTTACAATGTGACAAAAATAACACTTTCTTGAACTGCACGTAAGAACTTTACCTTTTGAGTGCCTTTTTAACTCAAAAAACCATTTTGTCAGTCAAAAGTGTCAAAAAAAAAGCGTTTTCGGCTCTGAATTTGACTATGTTGACTTTTCAACTTACAATGTGAAAAAACATAACACTTTCTTAAACTGCAAGTGAGAAATTTGACTTGAGTGCGTTTTGAACTTAAAAAAACCATTGTCAGTCAAAAGTGCCGAAAGTGTGAAAAAGCGATTTCGGCTCTAAAAATGAGCGTTTTGACTTTTCAACTGACAATGTGACAAAAATAACACTTTCTTGAACTGCAACTGAGAATTTTAACTTTTGAGTGCGTTTTGAACTAAAAAAATCATTTTTTCATTCAAATGTGCCAAAAGTGTAAAAAAAGCGTTTTCGGCTCTAAATTTGACTGTGTTGACTTTTCAACTTACAATGTGACAAAAATAACACTTTCTTGAACTGCAAGTAAGAATTTTACCTTTTGAGTGGCTTTTAACTCAAAAAACCATTTTGTCAGTCAAAAGTGTCAAAAAAAAGCGTTTTAGCCTCTGAATTTGACTATGTTGACATTTCAACTTATAATGTGAAAAAACATAACACTTTCTTGAACTGCAAATGAGAACTTTACCTTTTGAGTGCCTTTTTAACTCAAAAAAACATTTTGACAGTCAAAAATGGCAAAAGTGTAAAAAAAGCGTTTTCGGCTTCAAATTTGATTGTTTTGACTTTTCAACTTACAATGACAGAAAACATAAAAATTTCATGAACTGCTAGTAAGAACTTTACCTTTTGAGTGCGTTCATTTACCTGCAACTGAGAATTTTACCTTTTGAGTGCATTGTGAACATAAAAACCATTTTGTCAGTCAAAAGTGCCAAAAGTGTGAAAAATTGTTTCGGCTCTAATTTTGACTGTCTTGACTTTTCAACTGATAATGTGACAAAAATAACACTTTCTTGAACTGCAACTGAGAATTTTACCTTTTGAGTGCGTTTTGAACTCAAAGAGCATTTTGTCAGTCAAAAATGCCAATAATGTGAAAAAAGCGTTTTCGGCTCTAAATTTGACTGTGTTGACTTTCCAACTTACAATGTGACAAAAATAACACTTTCTTGAACTGCAAGTAAGAACTTTACCTTTTGAGTGCCTTTTAACTCAAAAAACCATTTTGCCAGTCAAAAGTGTCAAAAAAAAGCGTTTTAGGCTCTGAATTTGACTATGTTGACATTTCAACTTATAATGTGAAAAAACATAACACTTTCTTGAACTGCAAATGAGAACTTTACCTTTTGAGTGCCTTTTTAACTCAAAAAAACATTTTGACAGTCAAAAATGGCAAAAGTGTAAAAAAAGCGTTTTCGGCTTCAAATTGACTGTTTTGACTTTTCAACTTGCAATGACAGAAAACATAACACTTTCATGAACTGCAAGTAAGAACTTTACCTTTTGAGTGCGTTCATTTACCAGCAACTGAGAATTTTACCTTTTGAGTGCATTATAAACATAAAAACCATTTTGTCAGTCAAAAGTGCCAAAGGTGTGAAAAATTGTTTCGGCTCTAAATTTGACTGTCTTGACTTTTCAACTGATAATGTGACAAAAAATAACACTTTCTTGAACTGCAAATGAGAACTTTACCTTTTGAGTGCCTTTTTAACTAAAAAAACCATTTTGTCAGTCAAAAGTGTCAAAAAAAGCGTTTTCGGCTCTGAATTTGACTATGTTGACTTTTCAACTTACAATGTGACAAACAATAACACTTTCTTGAACTGCAACTGAGAATTTTACCTTTTGAGTGCGTTTTGAACTCAAAGAGCATTTTGTCAGTCAAAAATGCCAATAATGTGAAAAAAGCGTTTTCGGCTCTAAATTTGACTGTGTTGACTTTCCAACTTACAATGTGACAAAAATAACACTTTCTTGAACTGCAAGTAAGAACTTTACCTTTTGAGTGCCTTTTAACTCAAAAAACCATTTTGCCAGTCAAAAGTGTCAAAAAAAAGCGTTTTAGGCTCTGAATTTGACTATGTTGACATTTCAACTTATAATGTGAAAAAACATAACACTTTCTTGAACTGCAAATGAGAACTTTACCTTTTGAGTGCCTTTTTAACTCAAAAAAACATTTTGACAGTCAAAAATGGCAAAAGTGTAAAAAAAGCGTTTTCGGCTTCAAATTGACTGTTTTGACTTTTCAACTTGCAATGACAGAAAACATAACACTTTCATGAACTGCAAGTAAGAACTTTACCTTTTGAGTGCGTTCATTTACCAGCAACTGAGAATTTTACCTTTTGAGTGCATTATAAACATAAAAACCATTTTGTCAGTCAAAAGTGCCAAAGGTGTGAAAAATTGTTTCGGCTCTAAATTTGACTGTGTTGACTTTCCAACTTACAATGTGACAAAAATAACACTTTCTTGAACTGCAAGTAAGAACTTTACCTTTTGAGTGGCTTTTAACTCAAAAAACCATTTTGCCAGTCAAAAGTGTCAAAAAAAAAGCGTTTTAGGCTCTGAATTTGACTATGTTGACATTTCAACTTATAATGTGAAAAAACATAACACTTTCTTGAACTGCAAATGAGAACTTTACCTTTTGAGTGCCTTTTTAACTCAAAAAAACATTTTGACAGTCAAAAATGGCAAAAGTGTAAAAAAAGCGTTTTCGGCTTCAAATTGACTGTTTTGACTTTTCAACTTGCAATGACAGAAAACATAACACTTTCATGAACTGCAAGTAAGAACTTTACCTTTTGAGTGCGTTCATTTACCAGCAACTGAGAATTTTACCTTTTGAGTGCATTATAAACATAAAAACCATTTTGTCAGTCAAAAGTGCCAAAGGTGTGAAAAATTGTTTCGGCTCTAAATTTGACTGTCTTGACTTTTCAACTGATAATGTGACAAAAAATAACACTTTCTTGAACTGCAAATGAGAACTTTACCTTTTGAGTGCCTTTTTAACTAAAAAAACCATTTTGTCAGTCAAAAGTGTCAAAAAAAGCGTTTTCGGCTCTGAATTTGACTATATTGACTTTTCAACTTACAATGTGACAAACAATAATACTTTCTCGAACTGCAACTGAGAATTTTTTTACTTTTGAGTGCGTTTTGAACTAAAAAAATCATTTTTTCATTCAAATGTGCCAAAAGTGTGAAAAAAGCGTTTTCGGCTCTAAATTTGACTGTGTTGACTTTTCAACTTACAATGTGACAAAAATAACACTTTCTTGAACTGCACGTAAGAACTTTACCTTTTGAGTGCCTTTTTAACTCAAAAAACCATTTTGTCAGTCAAAAGTGTCAAAAAAAAAGCGTTTTCGGCTCTGAATTTGACTATGTTGACTTTTCAACTTACAATGTGAAAAAACATAACACTTTCTTAAACTGCAAGTGAGAAATTTGACTTGAGTGCGTTTTGAACTTAAAAAAACCATTGTCAGTCAAAAGTGCCGAAAGTGTGAAAAAGCGATTTCGGCTCTAAAAATGAGCGTTTTGACTTTTCAACTGACAATGTGACAAAAATAACACTTTCTTGAACTGCAACTGAGAATTTTAACTTTTGAGTGCGTTTTGAACTAAAAAAATCATTTTTTCATTCAAATGTGCCAAAAGTGTAAAAAAAGCGTTTTCGGCTCTAAATTTGACTGTGTTGACTTTTCAACTTACAATGTGACAAAAATAACACTTTCTTGAACTGCAAGTAAGAATTTTACCTTTTGAGTGGCTTTTAACTCAAAAAACCATTTTGTCAGTCAAAAGTGTCAAAAAAAAGCGTTTTAGCCTCTGAATTTGACTATGTTGACATTTCAACTTATAATGTGAAAAAACATAACACTTTCTTGAACTGCAAATGAGAACTTTACCTTTTGAGTGCCTTTTTAACTCAAAAAAACATTTTGACAGTCAAAAATGGCAAAAGTGTAAAAAAAGCGTTTTCGGCTTCAAATTTGATTGTTTTGACTTTTCAACTTACAATGACAGAAAACATAAAAATTTCATGAACTGCTAGTAAGAACTTTACCTTTTGAGTGCGTTCATTTACCTGCAACTGAGAATTTTACCTTTTGAGTGCATTATGAACATAAAAACCATTTTGTCAGTCAAAAGTGCCAAAAGTGTGAAAAATTGTTTCGGCTCTAATTTTGACTGTCTTGACTTTTCAACTGATAATGTGACAAAAATAACACTTTCTTGAACTGCAACTGAGAATTTTACCTTTTGAGTGCGTTTTGAACTCAAAGAGCATTTTGTCAGTCAAAAATGCCAATAATGTGAAAAAAGCGTTTTCGGCTCTAAATTTGACTGTGTTGACTTTCCAACTTACAATGTGACAAAAATAACACTTTCTTGAACTGCAAGTAAGAACTTTACCTTTTGAGTGCCTTTTAACTCAAAAAACCATTTTGCCAGTCAAAAGTGTCAAAAAAAAGCGTTTTAGGCTCTGAATTTGACTATGTTGACATTTCAACTTATAATGTGAAAAAACATAACACTTTCTTGAACTGCAAATGAGAACTTTACCTTTTGAGTGCCTTTTTAACTCAAAAAAACATTTTGACAGTCAAAAATGGCAAAAGTGTAAAAAAAGCGTTTTCGGCTTCAAATTGACTGTTTTGACTTTTCAACTTGCAATGACAGAAAACATAACACTTTCATGAACTGCAAGTAAGAACTTTACCTTTTGAGTGCGTTCATTTACCAGCAACTGAGAATTTTACCTTTTGAGTGCATTATAAACATAAAAACCATTTTGTCAGTCAAAAGTGCCAAAGGTGTGAAAAATTGTTTCGGCTCTAAATTTGACTGTCTTGACTTTTCAACTGATAATGTGACAAAAAATAACACTTTCTTGAACTGCAAATGAGAACTTTACCTTTTGAGTGCCTTTTTAACTAAAAAAACCATTTTGTCAGTCAAAAGTGTCAAAAAAAGCGTTTTCGGCTCTGAATTTGACTATGTTGACTTTTCAACTTACAATGTGACAAACAATAACACTTTCTTGAACTGCAACTGAGAATTTTACCTTTTGAGTGCGTTTTGAACTCAAAGAGCATTTTGTCAGTCAAAAATGCCAATAATGTGAAAAAAGCGTTTTCGGCTCTAAATTTGACTGTGTTGACTTTCCAACTTACAATGTGACAAAAATAACACTTTCTTGAACTGCAAGTAAGAACTTTACCTTTTGAGTGCCTTTTAACTCAAAAAACCATTTTGCCAGTCAAAAGTGTCAAAAAAAAGCGTTTTAGGCTCTGAATTTGACTATGTTGACATTTCAACTTATAATGTGAAAAAACATAACACTTTCTTGAACTGCAAATGAGAACTTTACCTTTTGAGTGCCTTTTTAACTCAAAAAAACATTTTGACAGTCAAAAATGGCAAAAGTGTAAAAAAAGCGTTTTCGGCTTCAAATTGACTGTTTTGACTTTTCAACTTGCAATGACAGAAAACATAACACTTTCATGAACTGCAAGTAAGAACTTTACCTTTTGAGTGCGTTCATTTACCAGCAACTGAGAATTTTACCTTTTGAGTGCATTATAAACATAAAAACCATTTTGTCAGTCAAAAGTGCCAAAGGTGTGAAAAATTGTTTCGGCTCTAAATTTGACTGTCTTGACTTTTCAACTGATAATGTGACAAAAAATAACACTTTCTTGAACTGCAAATGAGAACTTTACCTTTTGAGTGCCTTTTTAACTAAAAAAACCATTTTGTCAGTCAAAAGTGTCAAAAAAAGCGTTTTCGGCTCTGAATTTGACTATGTTGACTTTTCAACTTACAATGTGACAAACAATAACACTTTCTTGAACTGCAACTGAGAATTTTACCTTTTGAGTGCGTTTTGAACTCAAAGAGCATTTTGTCAGTCAAAAATGCCAATAATGTGAAAAAAGCGTTTTCGGCTCTAAATTTGACTGTGTTGACTTTCCAACTTACAATGTGACAAAAATAACACTTTCTTGAACTGCAAGTAAGAACTTTACCTTTTGAGTGCCTTTTAACTCAAAAAACCATTTTGCCAGTCAAAAGTGTCAAAAAAAAGCGTTTTAGGCTCTGAATTTGACTATGTTGACATTTCAACTTATAATGTGAAAAAACATAACACTTTCTTGAACTGCAAATGAGAACTTTACCTTTTGAGTGCCTTTTTAACTCAAAAAAACATTTTGACAGTCAAAAATGGCAAAAGTGTAAAAAAAGCGTTTTCGGCTTCAAATTGACTGTTTTGACTTTTCAACTTGCAATGACAGAAAACATAACACTTTCATGAACTGCAAGTAAGAACTTTACCTTTTGAGTGCGTTCATTTACCAGCAACTGAGAATTTTACCTTTTGAGTGCATTATAAACATAAAAACCATTTTGTCAGTCAAAAGTGCCAAAGGTGTGAAAAATTGTTTCGGCTCTAAATTTGACTGTGTTGACTTTCCAACTTACAATGTGACAAAAATAACACTTTCTTGAACTGCAAGTAAGAACTTTACCTTTTGAGTGCCTTTTAACTCAAAAAACCATTTTGCCAGTCAAAAGTGTCAAAAAAAAGCGTTTTAGGCTCTGAATTTGACTATGTTGACATTTCAACTTATAATGTGAAAAAACATAACACTTTCTTGAACTGCAAATGAGAACTTTACCTTTTGAGTGCCTTTTTAACTCAAAAAAACATTTTGACAGTCAAAAATGGCAAAAGTGTAAAAAAAGCGTTTTTCGGCTTCAAATTGACTGTTTTGACTTTTCAACTTGCAATGACAGAAAACATAACACTTTCATGAACTGCAAGTAAGAACTTTACCTTTTGAGTGCGTTCATTTACCAGCAACTGAGAATTTTACCTTTTGAGTGCATTATAAACATAAAAACCATTTTGTCAGTCAAAAGTGCCAAAGGTGTGAAAAATTGTTTCGGCTCTAAATTTGACTGTCTTGACTTTTCAACTGATAATGTGACAAAAAATAACACTTTCTTGAACTGCAAATGAGAACTTTACCTTTTGAGTGCCTTTTTAACTCAAAAAACCATTTTGTCAGTCAAAAGTGTCAAAAAAAGCGTTTTCGGCTCTGAATTTGACTATATTGACTTTTCAACTTACAATGTGACAAACAATAATACTTTCTTGAACTGCAACTGAGAATTTTAACTTTTGAGTGCGTTTTGAACTAAAAAAATCATTTTTTCATTCAAATGTGCCAAAAGTGTGAAAAAAGCGTTTTCGGCTCTAAATTTGACTGTGTTGACTTTTCAACTTACAATGTGACAAAAATAACACTTTCTTGAACTGCACGTAAGAATTTTACCTTTTGAGTGCCTTTTTAACTCAAAAAACCATTTTGTCAGTCAAAAGTGTCAAAAAAAAAGCGTTTTCGGCTCTGAATTTGACTATGTTGACTTTTCAACTTACAATGTGAAAAAACATAACACTTTCTTGAACTGCAAATGAGAACTTTACCTTTTGAGTGCCTTTTTAACTCAAAAAAACATTTTGACAGTCAAAAATGGCAAAAGTGTAAAAAAAGCGTTTTCGGCTTCAAATTGACTGTTTTGACTTTTCAACTTGCAATGACAGAAAACATAACACTTTCATGAACTGCAAGTAAGAACTTTACCTTTTGAGTGCGTTCATTTACCAGCAACTGAGAATTTTACCTTTTGAGTGCATTATAAACATAAAAACCATTTTGTCAGTCAAAAGTGCCAAAGGTGTGAAAAATTGTTTCGGCTCTAAATTTGACTGTCTTGACTTTTCAACTGATAATGTGACAAAAAATAACACTTTCTTGAACTGCAAATGAGAACTTTACCTTTTGAGTGCCTTTTTAACTCAAAAAACCATTTTGTCAGTCAAAAGTGTCAAAAAAAGCGTTTTCGGCTCTGAATTTGACTATATTGACTTTTCAACTTACAATGTGACAAACAATAATACTTTCTTGAACTGCAACTGAGAATTTTAACTTTTGAGTGCGTTTTGAACTAAAAAAATCATTTTTTCATTC
This sequence comes from Oryzias latipes, assembly GCF_053564925.1. Lineage (NCBI taxonomy): Eukaryota > Metazoa > Chordata > Actinopteri > Beloniformes > Adrianichthyidae > Oryzias > Oryzias latipes. Next base: position 12,126,904 of record NC_136245.1, read on the forward strand.
AAATGTGCCAAAAGTGTGAAAAAAGCGTTTTCGGCTCTAAATTTGACTGTGTTGACTTTTCAACTTACAATGTGACAAAAATAACACTTTCTTGAACTGCACGTAAGAACTTTACCTTTTGAGTGCCTTTTTAACTCAAAAAACCATTTTGTCAGTCAAAAGTGTCAAAAAAAAAGCGTTTTCGGCTCTGAATTTGACTATGTTGACTTTTCAACTTACAATGTGAAAAAACATAACACTTTCTTAAACTGCAAGTGAGAAATTTGACTTGAGTGCGTTTTGAACTTAAAAAAACCATTGTCAGTCAAAAGTGCCGAAAGTGTGAAAAAGCGATTTCGGCTCTAAAAATGAGCGTTTTGACTTTTCAACTGACAATGTGACAAAAATAACACTTTCTTGAACTGCAACTGAGAATTTTAACTTTTCAGTGCGTTTTGAACTAAAAAAATCATTTTTTCATTCAAATGTGCCAAAAGTGTGAAAAAAGCGTTTTCGGCTCTAAATTTGACTGTGTTGACTTTTCAACTTACAATGTGACAAAAATAACACTTTCTTGAACTGCAAGTAAGAATTTTACCTTTTGAGTGCCTTTTAACTCAAAAAACCATTTTGTCAGTCAAGTGTCAAAAAAAAGCGTTTTAGGCTCTGAATTTGACTATGTTGACATTTCAACTTATAATGTGAAAAAACATAACACTTTCTTGAACTGCAAATGAGAACTTTACCTTTTGAGTGCCTTTTTAACTAAAAAAACCATTTTGTCAGTCAAAAGTGTCAAAAAAAGCGTTTTCGGCTCTGAATTTGACTATGTTGACTTTTCAACTTACAATGTGACAAACAATAATACTTTCTTGAACTGCAACTGAGAATTTTACCTTTTGAGTGCGTTTTGAACTCAAAGAACATTTTTTCATTCAAATGTGCCAAAAGTGTCAAAAAAGCGTTTTCGGCTCTAAATTTGACTGTGTTGACTTTTCAACTTACAATGTGACAAAAATAACACTTTCTTGAACTGCACGTAAGAACTTTACCTTTTGAGTGCCTTTTTAACTCAAAAAACCATTTTGTCAGTCAAAAGTGTCAAAAAAAAAGCGTTTTCGGCTCTGAATTTGACTATGTTGACTTTTCAACTTACAATGTGAAAAAACATAACACTTTCTTAAACTGCAAGTGAGAAATTTGACTTGAGTGCGTTTTGAACTTAAAAAAACCATTGTCAGTCAAAAGTGCCGAAAGTGTGAAAAAGCGATTTCGGCTCTAAAAATGAGCGTTTTGACTTTTCAACTGACAATGTGACAAAAATAACACTTTCTTGAACTGCAACTGAGAATTTTAACTTTTGAGTGCGTTTTGAACTAAAAAAATCATTTTTTCATTCAAATGTGCCAAAAGTGTAAAAAAAGCGTTTTCGGCTCTAAATTTGACTGTGTTGACTTTTCAACTTACAATGTGACAAAAATAACACTTTCTTGAACTGCAAGTAAGAATTTTACCTTTTGAGTGGCTTTTAACTCAAAAAACCATTTTGTCAGTCAAAAGTGTCAAAAAAAAGCGTTTTAGCCTCTGAATTTGACTATGTTGACATTTCAACTTATAATGTGAAAAAACATAACACTTTCTTGAACTGCAAATGAGAACTTTACCTTTTGAGTGCCTTTTTAACTCAAAAAAACATTTTGACAGTCAAAAATGGCAAAAGTGTAAAAAAAGCGTTTTCGGCTTCAAATTTGATTGTTTTGACTTTTCAACTTACAATGACAGAAAACATAAAAATTTCATGAACTGCTAGTAAGAACTTTACCTTTTGAGTGCGTTCATTTACCTGCAACTGAGAATTTTACCTTTTGAGTGCATTATAAACATAAAAACCATTTTGTCAGTCAAAAGTGCCAAAGGTGTGAAAAATTGTTTCGGCTCTAAATTTGACTGTCTTGACTTTTCAACTGATAATGTGACAAAAAATAACACTTTCTTGAACTGCAAATGAGAACTTTACCTTTTGAGTGCCTTTTTAACTAAAAAAACCATTTTGTCAGTCAAAAGTGTCAAAAAAAGCGTTTTCGGCTCTGAATTTGACTATGTTGACTTTTCAACTTACAATGTGACAAACAATAACACTTTCTTGAACTGCAACTGAGAATTTTACCTTTTGAGTGCGTTTTGAACTCAAAGAGCATTTTGTCAGTCAAAAATGCCAATAATGTGAAAAAAGCGTTTTCGGCTCTAAATTTGACTGTGTTGACTTTCCAACTTACAATGTGACAAAAATAACACTTTCTTGAACTGCAAGTAAGAACTTTACCTTTTGAGTGCCTTTTAACTCAAAAAACCATTTTGCCAGTCAAAAGTGTCGAAAGTGTGAAAAAGCGATTTCGGCTCTAAAAATGAGCGTTTTGACTTTTCAACTGACAATGTGACAAAAATAACACTTTCTTGAACTGCAACTGAGAATTTTAACTTTTGAGTGCGTTTTGAACTAAAAAAATCATTTTTTCATTCAAATGTGCCAAAAGTGTAAAAAAAGCGTTTTCGGCTCTAAATTTGACTGTGTTGACTTTTCAACTTACAATGTGACAAAAATAACACTTTCTTGAACTGCAAGTAAGAATTTTACCTTTTGAGTGGCTTTTAACTCAAAAAACCATTTTGTCAGTCAAAAGTGTCAAAAAAAAGCGTTTTAGGCTCTGAATTTGACTATGTTGACATTTCAACTTACAATGTGACAAAAATAACACTTTCTTGAACTGCAAGTAAGAACTTTACCTTTTGAGTGCCTTTTAACTCAAAAAACCATTTTGCCAGTCAAAAGTGTCAAAAAAAAGCGTTTTAGCCTCTGAATTTGACTATGTTGACATTTCAACTTACAATGTGACAAAAATAACACTTTCTTGAACTGCAAATGAGAACTTTACCTTTTGAGTGCCTTTTTAACTCAAAAAAACATTTTGACAGTCAAAAATGGCAAAAGTGTAAAAAAAGCGTTTTCGGCTTCAAATTTGACTGTTTTGACTTTTCAACTTACAATGACAGAAAACATAAAAATTTCATGAACTGCTAGTAAGAACTTTACCTTTTGAGTGCGTTCATTTACCTGCAACTGAGAATTTTACCTTTTGAGTGCATTACGAACATAAAAACCATTTTGTCAGTCAAAAGTGCCAAAAGTGTGAAAAATTGTTTCGGCTCTAATTTTGACTGTCTTGACTTTTCAACTGATAATGTGACAAAAATAACACTTTCTTGAACTGCAACTGAGAATTTTACCTTTTGAGTGCGTTTTGAACTCAAAGAGCATTTTGTCAGTCAAAAATGCCAATAATGTGAAAAAAGCGTATTCGGCTCTAAATTTGACTGTGTTGACTTTCCAACTTACAATGTGACAAAAATAACACTTTCTTGAACTGCAAGTAAGAACTTTACCTTTTGAGTGCCTTTTAACTCAAAAAACCATTTTGCCAGTCAAAAGTGTCAAAAAAAAGCGTTTTAGGCTCTGAATTTGACTATGTTGACATTTCAACTTATAATGTGAAAAAACATAACACTTTCTTGAACTGCAAATGAGAACTTTACCTTTTGAGTGCCTTTTTAACTCAAAAAAACATTTTGACAGTCAAAAATGGCAAAAGTGTAAAAAAAGCGTTTTCGGCTTCAAATTGACTGTTTTGACTTTTCAACTTACAATGACAGAAAACATAACACTTTCATGAACTGCAAGTAAGAACTTTACCTTTTGAGTGCGTTCATTTACCAGCAACTGAGAATTTTACCTTTAGAGTGCATTATAAACATAAAAACCATTTTGTCAGTCAAAAGTGCCAAAAGTGTGAAAAATTGTTTCGGCTCTAAATTTGACTGTCTTGACTTTTCAACTGATAATGTGACAAAAAATAACACTTTCTTGAACTGCAAATGAGAACTTTACCTTTTGAGTGCCTTTTTAACTAAAAAAAACCATTTTGTCAGTCAAAAGTGTCAAAAAAAGCGTTTTCGGCTCTGAATTTGACTATGTTGACTTTTCAACTTACCATGTGACAAACAATAATACTTTCTTGAACTGCAACTGAGAATTTTACCTTTTGAGTGCGTTTTGAACTCAAAGAACATTTTTTCATTCAAATGTGCCAAAAGTGTCAAAAAAGCGTTTTCGGCTCTAAATTTGACTGTGTTGACTTTTCAACTTACAATGTGACAAAAATAACACTTTCTTGAACTGCACGTAAGAACTTTACCTTTTGAGTGCCTTTTTAACTCAAAAAACCATTTTGTCAGTCAAAAGTGTCAAAAAAAAAGCGTTTTCGGCTCTGAATTTGACTATGTTGACTTTTCAACTTACAATGTGAAAAAACATAACACTTTCTTAAACTGCAAGTGAGAAATTTGACTTGAGTGCGTTTTGAACTTAAAAAAACCATTGTCAGTCAAAAGTGCCGAAAGTGTGAAAAAGCGATTTCGGCTCTAAAAATGAGCGTTTTGACTTTTCAACTGACAATGTGACAAAAATAACACTTTCTTGAACTGCAACTGAGAATTTTAACTTTTGAGTGCGTTTTGAACTAAAAAAATCATTTTTTCATTCAAATGTGCCAAAAGTGTAAAAAAAGCGTTTTCCGCTCTAAATTTGACTGTGTTGACTTTTCAACTTACAATGTGACAAAAATAACACTTTCTTGAACTGCAAGTAAGAATTTTACCTTTTGAGTGGCTTTTAACTCAAAAAACCATTTTGTCAGTCAAAAGTGTCAAAAAAAAGCGTTTTAGCCTCTGAATTTGACTATGTTGACATTTCAACTTATAATGTGAAAAAACATAACACTTTCTTGAACTGCAAATGAGAACTTTACCTTTTGAGTGCCTTTTTAACTCAAAAAAACATTTTGACAGTCAAAAATGGCAAAAGTGTAAAAAAAGCGTTTTCGGCTTCAAATTTGATTGTTTTGACTTTTCAACTTACAATGACAGAAAACATAAAAATTTCATGAACTGCTAGTAAGAACTTTACCTTTTGAGTGCGTTCATTTACCTGCAACTGAGAATTTTACCTTTTGAGTGCATTATGAACATAAAAACCATTTTGTCAGTCAAAAGTGCCAAAAGTGTGAAAAATTGTTTCGGCTCTAATTTTGACTGTCTTGACTTTTCAACTGATAATGTGACAAAAATAACACTTTCTTGAACTGCAACTGAGAATTTTACCTTTTGAGTGCGTTTTGAACTCAAAGAGCATTTTGTCAGTCAAAAATGCCAATAATGTGAAAAAAGCGTTTTCGGCTCTAAATTTGACTGTGTTGACTTTCCAACTTACAATGTGACAAAAATAACACTTTCTTGAACTGCAAGTAAGAACTTTACCTTTTGAGTGCCTTTTAACTCAAAAAACCATTTTGCCAGTCAAAAGTGTCAAAAAAAAGCGTTTTAGGCTCTGAATTTGACTATGTTGACATTTCAACTTATAATGTGAAAAAACATAACACTTTCTTGAACTGCAAATGAGAACTTTACCTTTTGAGTGCCTTTTTAACTCAAAAAAACATTTTGACAGTCAAAAATGGCAAAAGTGTAAAAAAAGCGTTTTCGGCTTCAAATTGACTGTTTTGACTTTTCAACTTGCAATGACAGAAAACATAACACTTTCATGAACTGCAAGTAAGAACTTTACCTTTTGAGTGCGTTCATTTACCAGCAACTGAGAATTTTACCTTTTGAGTGCATTATAAACATAAAAACCATTTTGTCAGTCAAAAGTGCCAAAGGTGTGAAAAATTGTTTCGGCTCTAAATTTGACTGTCTTGACTTTTCAACTGATAATGTGACAAAAAATAACACTTTCTTGAACTGCAAATGAGAACTTTACCTTTTGAGTGCCTTTTTAACTAAAAAAACCATTTTGTCAGTCAAAAGTGTCAAAAAAAGCGTTTTCGGCTCTGAATTTGACTATGTTGACTTTTCAACTTACAATGTGACAAACAATAACACTTTCTTGAACTGCAACTGAGAATTTTACCTTTTGAGTGCGTTTTGAACTCAAAGAGCATTTTGTCAGTCAAAAATGCCAATAATGTGAAAAAAGCGTTTTCGGCTCTAAATTTGACTGTGTTGACTTTCCAACTTACAATGTGACAAAAATAACACTTTCTTGAACTGCAAGTAAGAACTTTACCTTTTGAGTGCCTTTTAACTCAAAAAACCATTTTGCCAGTCAAAAGTGTCAAAAAAAAGCGTTTTAGGCTCTGAATTTGACTATGTTGACATTTCAACTTATAATGTGAAAAAACATAACACTTTCTTGAACTGCAAATGAGAACTTTACCTTTTGAGTGCCTTTTTAACTCAAAAAAACATTTTGACAGTCAAAAATGGCAAAAGTGTAAAAAAAGCGTTTTCGGCTTCAAATTGACTGTTTTGACTTTTCAACTTGCAATGACAGAAAACATAACACTTTCATGAACTGCAAGTAAGAACTTTACCTTTTGAGTGCGTTCATTTACCAGCAACTGAGAATTTTACCTTTTGAGTGCATTATAAACATAAAAACCATTTTGTCAGTCAAAAGTGCCAAAGGTGTGAAAAATTGTTTCGGCTCTAAATTTGACTGTGTTGACTTTCCAACTTACAATGTGACAAAAATAACACTTTCTTGAACTGCAAGTAAGAACTTTACCTTTTGAGTGCCTTTTAACTCAAAAAACCATTTTGCCAGTCAAAAGTGTCAAAAAAAAGCGTTTTAGGCTCTGAATTTGACTATGTTGACATTTCAACTTATAATGTGAAAAAACATAACACTTTCTTGAACTGCAAATGAGAACTTTACCTTTTGAGTGCCTTTTTAACTCAAAAAAACATTTTGACAGTCAAAAATGGCAAAAGTGTAAAAAAAGCGTTTTCGGCTTCAAATTGACTGTTTTGACTTTTCAACTTGCAATGACAGAAAACATAACACTTTCATGAACTGCAAGTAAGAACTTTACCTTTTGAGTGCGTTCATTTACCAGCAACTGAGAATTTTACCTTTTGAGTGCATTATAAACATAAAAACCATTTTGTCAGTCAAAAGTGCCAAAGGTGTGAAAAATTGTTTCGGCTCTAAATTTGACTGTCTTGACTTTTCAACTGATAATGTGACAAAAAATAACACTTTCTTGAACTGCAAATGAGAACTTTACCTTTTGAGTGCCTTTTTAACTCAAAAAACCATTTTGTCAGTCAAAAGTGTCAAAAAAAGCGTTTTCGGCTCTGAATTTGACTATGTTGACTTTTCAACTTACAATGTGACAAACAATAATACTTTCTTGAACTGCAACTGAGAATTTTAACTTTTGAGTGCGTTTTGAACTAAAAAAATCATTTTTTCATTCAAATGTGCCAAAAGTGTGAAAAAAGCGTTTTCGGCTCTAAATTTGACTGTGTTGACTTTTCAACTTACAATGTGACAAAAATAACACTTTCTTGAACTGCACGTAAGAACTTTACCTTTTGAGTGCCTTTTTAACTCAAAAAACCATTTTGTCAGTCAAAAGTGTCAAAAAAAAAGCGTTTTCGGCTCTGAATTTGACTATGTTGACTTTTCAACTTACAATGTGAAAAAACATAACACTTTCTTAAACTGCAAGTGAGAAATTTGACTTGAGTGCGTTTTGAACTTAAAAAAACCATTGTCAGTCAAAAGTGCCGAAAGTGTGAAAAAGCGATTTCGGCTCTAAAAATGAGCGTTTTGACTTTTCAACTGACAATGTGACAAAAATAACACTTTCTTGAACTGCAACTGAGAATTTTAACTTTTCAGTGCGTTTTGAACTAAAAAAATCATTTTTTCATTCAAATGTGCCAAAAGTGTGAAAAAAGCGTTTTCGGCTCTAAATTTGACTGTGTTGACTTTTCAACTTACAATGTGACAAAAATAACACTTTTTTGAACTGCAAGTAAGAATTTTACCTTTTGAGTGCCTTTTAACTCAAAAAACCATTTTGTCAGTCAAGTGTCAAAAAAAAGCGTTTTAGGCTCTGAATTTGACTATGTTGACATTTCAACTTATAATGTGAAAAAACATAACACTTTCTTGAACTGCAAATGAGAACTTTACCTTTTGAGTGCCTTTTTAACTCAAAAAACCATTTTGTCAGTCAAAAGTGTCAAAAAAAGCGTTTTCGGCTCTGAATTTGACTATGTTGACTTTTCAACTTACAATGTGACAAACAATAATACTTTCTTGAACTGCAACTGAGAATTTTACCTTTTGAGTGCGTTTTGAACTCAAAGAGCATTTTGTCAGTCAAAAATGCCAATAATGTGAAAAAAGCGATTTTGGCTCTAAATTTGACTGTTTTGACTTTTCAACTTACAATGTGACAAAACATAACACTTTCTTGAACTGCAAGTAAGAACTTTACCTTTTGAGTCCGTTTTGAACTCAAAAAACAATTTTGTCAGTCAAAAGTGTGAAAAAGCGTTTTTGGGCTCTATAAATGAGCGTTTTGACTTTTCAACTGATAATGTGACAAAAATAACACTTTCTTGAACTGCAACTGAGAATTTTAACTTTTGAGTGTGTTTTGAACTAAAAAAATCATTTTTTCATTCAAATGTGCCAAAAGTGTGATAAAAGCGTTTTCGGCTCTAAATTTGACTGTGTTGACTTTTCAACTTACAATGTGACAAAAATAACACTTTCTTGAACTGCACGTAAGAACTTTACCTTTTGAGTGCCTTTTTAACTCAAAAAACCATTTTGTCAGTCAAAAGTGTCAAAAAAAAAGCGTTTTCGGCTCTGAATTTGACTATGTTGACTTTTCAACTTACAATGTGAAAAAACATAACACTTTCTTAAACTGCAAGTGAGAAATTTGACTTGAGTGCGTTTTGAACTTAAAAAAACCATTGTCAGTCAAAAGTGCCGAAAGTGTGAAAAAGCGATTTCGGCTCTAAAAATGAGCGTTTTGACTTTTCAACTGACAATGTGACAAAAATAACACTTTCTTGAACTGCAACTGAGAATTTTAACTTTTGAGTGCGTTTTGAACTAAAAAAATCATTTTTTCATTCAAATGTGCCAAAAGTGTGAAAAAAGCGTTTTCGGCTCTAAATTTGACTGTGTTGACTTTTCAACTTACAATGTGACAAAAATAACACTTTCTTGAACTGCAAGTAAGAACTTTACCTTTTGAGTGCCTTTTAACTCAAAAAAACATTTTGACAGTCAAAAATGGCAAAAGTGTAAAAAAAGCGTTTTCGGCTTCAAATTTGACTGTTTTGACTTTTCAACTTACAATGACAGAAAACATAACACTTTCATGAACTGCAAGTAAGAACTTTACCTTTTGAGTGCGTTCATTTACCTGCAACTGAGAATTTTACCTTTTGAGTGCATTATGAACATAAAAACCATTTTGTCAGTCAAAAGTGCCAAGAGTGTGAAAAATTGTTTCGGCTCTAAATTTGACTGTCTTGACTTTTCAACTGATAATGTGACAAAAAATAACACTTTTTTGAACTGCAAATGAGAACTTTACCTTTTGAGTGCCTTTTTAACTCAAAAAACCATTTTGTCAGTCAAAAGTGTGTCAAAAAAAGCGTTTTCGGCTCTGAATTTGACTATGTTGACTTTTCAACTTACAATGTGACAAACAATAATACTTTCTTGAACTGCAACTGAGAATTTTACCTTTTGAGTGCGTTTTGAACTCAAAGAGCATTTTGTCAGTCAAAAATGCCAATAATGTGAAAAAAGCGATTTTGGCTCTAAATTTGACTGTTTTGACTTTTCAACTTACAATGTGACAAAACATAACACTTTCTTGAACTGCAAGTAAGAACTTTACCTTTTGAGTCCGTTTTGAACTCAAAAACCATATTGTCAGTCAAAAGTGCATAAAGTGTGAAAAAGCGTTTTTCGGCTCTAAATATGAGAGTTTTGACTTTTTAACTGACAATGTGACAAAAATAACACTTTCTTGAACTGCAAGTGAGAAATTTGACTTAAGTGCCTTTTTTGACACTTTTGAATGAAAAACGTTTTTTTGTGGCCAAAATGCACTCAAAAGTCAAAGTTCTCATTTGCAGTTGAAGAACGTCTTAATTCTTGTCACCTTGTAAGTGGAGAAGTCCAAACAGTGCTGTTTGGAGCTGAAAACGCTTTTTTGACACTTTTGAATGAAAAACTGAATTTTATGTACAATATGCACTCAAACGTGAAGAAAGTGTTATTTCTTGTCTCAGTTGAGAAGTCCAAACAGTGCTCTTTTGAGCTGAAAACGCGTATTTGACACTTTTGAATGAGAACCTTTTTTTTGTGGCCAAAATGAACTCAAAATTGAAGAAAGTGTTATTTTTTGTCACCTTGTAAGTGGAGAAGTCCAAAGAGTGCTATTTAGAGCTGAAAATGCTTTTTGACACTTTTGAATGAAAAACTGTTTTTTGTGGCCAAAATGCACTCAAAAGTCAAAGTTCTCATTTGCAGTGGAATAATGTGTTATTTCTTGTCACCTTGTAAGTAGAGAAGTCCAAACAGTGCTGTTTGGAGCTGAAAACGCTTTTTTGACAGTTTTGAATGAAAAACTGATTTTTATGTACAATATGCACTCAAAAGTCAAAGTTCTCATTTGCAGTGGAAGAATGTGTTATTTCTTGTCACCTTGTAAGTGGAGAAGTCCAAACAGTGCTGTTTGGAGCTGAAAACGCTTTTTTGACACTTTTGAATGAAAAACTGATTTTTATATACAATATGCACTCAAAAGTCATGGTTCTCATTTGCAGTGGAAGAATGTGTTATTTCTTGTCACCTAGTAAGTGGAGAAGGCCAAGCAGTGCTGTTTGGAGCCGAAAACGCTTTTTTGACACTTTTGAATGAAAAACTGATTTTTATTTACAATATGCACTCAAACGTGAATAAAGTGTTATTTCTTGTCACCTTGTAAGTGGAGAAGTCCAAACAGTGCTGTTTGGAGCTGAAAACGCTTTTTTGACACCTTTGAATGAAAAACTGATTTTTATGGCCAAAATGAACTCAAAAGTCAAAGTTCTCATTTGCAGTTGAAGAACGTGTTATTTCTTGTCACCTTGTAAGTGGAGAAGTTTAAACAGTGCTATATTTAGCTGAAAACGCTTTTTTGACACTTTCGAATGAAAAACTGATTTTTATGTACAATATGCACTCAAAAGTGAAGAAACTGTTATTCTTGTCATCTTGTAAGTGGAAAAGTCCAAACAGTGCTGTTTGGAGCTGAAAACGCTTTTGTGACACTTTTGAATGAAAAACTGTTTTTCTGTGGCCAAAATGCACTCAAAAGTGACGAAAGTGTTATTTCTTGTCACCTTGTAAGTGGAAAAGTCCAAACAGTGCTATTTGGAGCTGAAAACGCTTTTTTGAAACTTTTGAATGAAAAACTGATTTTTAAGTACAATATGCACTCAAAAGTGAAGAAAGTGTTATTTCTTGTCACCTTGTAAGTGGAGAAGTCCAAACAGTGCTGTTTGGAGCCGAAAACGCTTTTTTGACACTTTTGAATGAAAAACTGATTTTTATTTACAATATGCACTCAAACGTGAAGAAAGTGTTATTTCTTGTCACCTTGTAAGTGGAGAAGTCCAAACAGTGCTGTTTGGAGCTGAAAACGCTTTTTTGACACCTTTGAATGAAAAACTGATTTTTATGTACAATATGCACTCAAAAGTGAAGAAAGTGTTATTTCTTGTCACCTTGTAAGTGGAGAAGTCCAAACAGTGCTATTTGGAGCTGAAAACGCGTTTTTGACTCTTTTGAATGAAAAACTGTTTTTTGTGGCCAAAATGAACTCAAAAGTCAAAGTTCTCATTTGCAGTTGAAGAACGTGTTATTTCTTGTCACCTTGTAAGTGGAGAAGTTTAAACAGTGCTATATTTAGCTGAAAACGCTTTTTTGACACTTTCGAATGAAAAACTGATTTTTATGTACAATATGCACTCAAAAGTGATGAAAGTGTTATTTCTTGTCATCTTGTAAGTGGAAAAGTCCAAACAGTGCTATTTGGAGCCGAAAACGCTTTTGTGAAACTTTTGAATGAAAAACTGTTTTTCTGTGGCCAAAATGCACTCAAAAGTGACGAAAGTGTTATTTCTTGTCACCTTGTAAGTGGAGAAGTCCAAACAGTGCTATTTGGAGCTGAAAACGCTTTTTTGAAACTTTTGAATGAAAAACTGATTTTTAAGTACAATATGCACTCAAAAGTGAAGAAAGTGTTATTTCTTGTCACCTTGTAAGTGGAGAAGTCTAAACAGTGCTATTTGGAGCTGAAAACGCTTTTTTGACACTTTTGAATGAAAAACTGATTTTTATGTACAATATGCACTCAAAAGTTAAGAAAGTGTTATTTCTTGTCACCTTGTAAGTGGAGAAGTCCAAACAGTGCTATTTGGAGCTGAAAACGCGTTTTTGACACATTTGAATGAAAAACTGATTTTTATATACAATATGCACTCAAAAGTCAAAGTTCTCATTTGCAGTGGAAGAATGTGTTATTTCTTGTCACCTAGTAAGTGGAGAAGTCCAAGCAGTGCTGTTTGGAGCCGAAAACGCTTTTTTGACACTTTTGAATGAAAAACTGATTTTTATTTACAATATGCACTCAAACGTGAAGAAAGTGTTATTTCTTGTCACCTTGTAAGTGGAGAAGTCCAAACAGTGCTGTTTGGAGCTGAAAACGCTTTTTTGACACCTTTGAATGAAAAACTGATTTTTATGGCCAAAATGAACTCAAAAGTCAAAGTTCTCATTTGCAGTTGAAGAACGTGTTATTTCTTGTCACCTTGTAAGTGGAGAAGTTTAAACAGTGCTATATTTAGCTGAAAACACTTTTTTGACACTTTCGAATGAAAAACTGATTTTTATGTACAATATGCACTCAAAAGTGAAGAAAGTGTTATTCTTGTCATCTTGTAAGTGGAAAAGTCCAAACAGTGCTGTTTGGAGCTGAAAACGCTTTTGTGACACTTTTGAATGAAAAACTATTTTTCTGTGGCCAAAATGCACTCAAAAGTGACGAAAGTGTTATTTCTTGTCACCTTGTAAGTGGAGAAGTCCAAACAGTGCTATTTGGAGCTGAAAACGCTTTTTTGAAACTTTTGAATGAAAAACTGATTTTTAAGTACAATATGCACTCAAAAGTGAAGAAAGTGTTATTTCTTGTCACCTTGTAAGTGGAGAAGTCTAAACAGTGCTATTTGAAGCTGAAAACGCTTTTTTGAAACTTTTGAATGAAAAACTGATTTTTATGTACAATATGCACTCAAAAGTGAAGAAAGTGTTATTTCTTGTCACCTTGTAAATGGAGAAGTCCAAACAGTGCTGTTTGGAGCCGAAAACGCTTTTTTGACACTTTTGAATGAAAAACTGATTTTTATTTACAATATGCACTCAAACGTGAAGAAAGTGTTATTTCTTGTCACCTTGTAAGTGGAGAAGTCCAAACAGTGCTGTTTGGAGCTGAAAACGCTTTTTTGACACCTTTGAATGAAAAACTGATTTTTATGTACAATATGCACTCAAAAGTGAAGAAAGTGTTATTTCTTGTCACCTTGTAAGTGGAGAAGTCCAAACAGTGCTATTTGGAGCTGAAAACGCGTTTTTGACTCTTTTGAATGAAAAACTGTTTTTTGTGGCCAAAATGAACTCAAAAGTCAAAGTTCTCATTTGCAGTTGAAGAACGTGTTATTTCTTGTCACCTTGTAAGTGGAGAAGTTTAAACAGTGCTATATTTAGCTGAAAACGCTTTTTTGACACTTTCGAATGAAAAACTGATTTTTATGTACAATATGCACTCAAAAGTGATGAAAGTGTTATTTCTTGTCATCTTGTAAGTGGAAAAGTCCAAACAGTGCTATTTGGAGCTGAAAACGCTTTTGTGAAACTTTTGAATGAAAAACTGTTTTTCTGTGGCCAAAATGCACTCAAAAGTGACGAAAGTGTTATTTCTTGTCACCTTGTAAGTGGAGAAGTCCAAACAGTGCTATTTGGAGCTGAAAACGCTTTTTTGAAACTTTTGAATGAAAAACTGATTTTTAAGTACAATATGCACTCAAAAGTGAAGAAAGTGTTATTTCTTGTCACCTTGTAAGTGGAGAAGTCTAAACAGTGCTATTTGGAGCTGAAAACGCTTTTTTGACACTTTTGAATGAAAAACTGATTTTTATGTACAATATGCACTCAAAAGTTAAGAAAGTGTTATTTCTTGTCACCTTGTAAGTGGAGAAGTCCAAACAGTGCTATTTGGAGCTGAAAACGCGTTTTTGACACTTTTGAATGAAAAACTGTTTTTTAATGTACAATATGCACTCAAAAGTGAAGAAAGTGTTATTTCTTGTCAACTTGTAAGTGGAGAAGTCCAAACAGTGCTATTTGGTGCTGAAAACGCGTTTTTGACACTTTTGAATGAAAAACTGTTTTTTGTGGCCAAAATGAACTCAAAAGTCAAGGTTCTCATTTTCAGTGGAAGAATGTGTTATTTCTTGTCACCTTTTAAGTGGAGAAGTCCGAACAGTGCTGTTTTGGAGCTGAAAACGCGTTTTTGACACTTTTGAATGAAAAACTGTTTTTTGTGGCCAAAATGAACTCAAAAGTCAAGGTTCTCATTTTCAGTGGAAGAATGTGTTATTTCTTGTCACCTTTTAAGTGGAGAAGTTTAAACAGTGTTATTTTTAGCTGAAAACGCTTTTTTGACACTTTCGAATGAAAAACTGGTTTTTTTTTGTGGCCAAAATGAACTCAAAAGTCAAAGTTCTCATTTGCAGTTGAAAAAACGTGTTATTTCTTGTCACCTTGTAAGTGGAGAAGTTTAAACAGTGCTATATTTAGCTGAAAACACTTTTTTGACACTTTCGAATGAAAAACTGATTTTTATGTACAATATGCACTCAAAAGTGAAGAAAGTGTTATTTCTTGTCATCTTGTAAGTGGAAAAGTCCAAACAGTGCTATTTGGAGCTGAAAACGCTTTTGTGACACTTTTGAATGAAAAACTGTTTTTCTGTGGCCAAAATGCACTCAAAAGTGACGAAAGTGTTATTTCTTGTCACCTTGTAAGTGGAGAAGTCCAAACAGTGCTATTTGGAGCTGAAAACACTTTTTTGACACTTTCGAATGAAAAACTGATTTTTATGTACAATATGCACTCAAAAGTGAAGAAAGTGTTATTTCTTGTCACCTTGTAAGTGGAGAAGTCTAAACAGTGCTATTTGGAGCTGAAAACGCTTTTTTGACACTTTTGAATGAAAAACTGATTTTTATGTACAATATGCACTCAAAAGTGAAGAAAGTGTTATTTCTTGTCACCTTGTAAGTGGAGAAGTCCAAAAAGTGCTATTTGGAGCTGAAAACGCGTATTTGACACTTTTGAATGAGAAACTGTTTTTTGTGGCCAAAATGAACTCAAAATTGAAGAAAGTGTTATTTTTTGTCACCTTGTAAGTGGAGAAGTCCAAAGAGTGCTATTTAGAGCTGAAAACGCTTTTTGACACTTTTGAATGAAAAACTGTTTTTTGTGGCCAAAATGAACTCAAAAGTCAAAGTTCTCATTTGCAGTGGAAGAACGTATTATTTCTTGTCACCTTGTAAGTGGAGAAGTCCAAACAGTGCTGTTTGGAGCTGAAAACGCTTTTTTGACACTTTTGAATGAAAAACTGATTTTTATGTACAATATGCACTCAAAAGTCAAAGTTCTCATTTGCAGTGGAAGAATGTGTTGATTCTTGTCACCTTGTAAGTGGAGAAGTCCAAACAGTGCTGTTTGGAGCTGAAAACGCTTTTTTGACACTTTTGAATGAAAAACTGATTTTTATTTACAATATGCACTCAAACGTGAAGAAAGTGTTATTTCTTGTCACCTTGTAAGTGGAGAAGTCCAAACAGTGCTGTTTGGAGCTGAAAACGCTTTTTTGACACTTTTGAAAGAAAACTGATTTTTATGTACAATATGCACTCAAAAGTGAAGAAAGTGTTATTTCTTGTCACCTTGTAAGTGGAGAAGTCCAAACAGTGCTATTTGGAGCTGAAAACGCTTTTGTGACACTTTTGAATGAAAAACTGATTTTTATGTACAATATGCACTCACAAGTGAAGAAAGTGTTATTTCTTGTCACCTTGTAAGTGGAAAGGTCTAAACAGTGCTATTTGGAGCTGAAAACGCGTTTTTGACACTTTTGAATGAAAAACTGATTTTTATGTACAATATGCACTCAAAAGTCAAAGTTCTCATTTGCAGTTGAAGAACGTCTTAATTCTTGTCACCTTGTAAGTGGAGAAGTCCAAACAGTGCTATTTTTAGCTGAAAACGCGTATTTGACTCTTTTGAATGAAAAACTGATTTTTATTTACAATATGCACTCAAAAGTCAACAATCTCATTTTCAGAGGAAGAATGTGTTATTTCTTGTCACCTTTTAAGTGGAGAAGTCCAAACAGTGCTGTTTTGGAGCTGAAAACGCGTTTTTGACACTTTTGAATGAAAAACTGTTTTTTGTGGCCAAAATGAACTCAAAAGTTAAAGTAATCATTTGCAGTTGAAGAACCTGTTCATTCTTGGCACCTTGTAAGTGGAGAAGTCCAAACAGTGCTGTTTGGAGCTGATAACGCTTATTTGACACTTTTGAATGAAAAACTGATTTTTATTTACAATATGCACTCAAACGTGAAGAAAGTGTTATTTCTTGTCACCTTGTAAGTGGAGAAGTCCAAACAGTGCTGTTTGGAGCTGAAAACGCTTTTTTGACACTTTTGAATAAGAAACTGTTTTTTGTGGCCAATATGCACTCAAAAGTGAAGAAAGTTTTATTTCTTGTCACCATGTAGGTGGAGGAGTCCAAACAGTGCTATTTTTAGCTGAAAACGCGTTTTTGACACATTTTAATGAAAAACTGTTTTTTGTGGCCAAAATGAACTCAAAATTGAAGAAAGTGTTATTTTTTGTCACCTTGTAAGTGGAGAAGTCCAAAGACTGCTATTTAGAGCTGAAAACGCTTTTTGACACTTTTGAATGAAAAACTGATTTTTATGTACAAAATGCATTCAAAAGTAAAAGTTCTCATTTGCAGTTGAAGAACGTCTTAATTCTTGTCACCTTGTAAGTGGAGAAGTCCAAACAGTGCTATTTGGAGCTGAAAACGCGTTTTTGACACTTTTGAATGAAAAACTGATTTTTATGTACAATATGCACTCAAAAGTGAATAAAGTGTTATTTCTTGTCATCTTGTAAGTGGAAAAGTCCAAACAGTGCTATTTGTAGCTGAAAACGCTTTTGTGACACTTTTGAATGAAAAAATGTTTTTTGTGGCCAAAATGAAGTCAAAGTCAAAGTACTCATTTGCAGTTGAAGAAAGTGTTATTTCTTGTCACCTTGTAAGTGGAGAAGTCCAAACAGTGCTGTTTGGAGCTGAAAACGCTTTTTTGACACTTTTGAATGAAAAACTGATTTTCTGTGGCCAAAATGCACTCAAAACTGACGAAAGTGTTATTTCTTGTCACCTTGTAAGTGGAGAGGTCCAAACAGTGCTATTTGGAGCTGAAAACGCGTTTTTGACTCTTTTGAATGAAAAACTGTTTTTTGTGGCCAAAATAAACTCAAAAGTCAAAGTTCTCATTTGCAGTTGAAGAAAGTGTTATTTCTTGTCACCTTGTAAGTGGAGAAGTTTAAATAGTGCTATTCGGAGCTGAAAACGCTTTTTTGACACTTTTGAATGAAAAACTGATTTTTATGTACAATATGCACTCAAAAGTGAAGAAAGTGTTATTTCTTGTCATCTTGTAAGTGGAGAAGTCCACTTACAAAGTGTCACGCTTTTGTGACACTTTTGAATGAAAAACTGTTTTCCTGTGGCCAAAATGCACTCAAAAGTAACGAAAGTGTTATTTCTTGTCACCTTGTAAATGGAGAAGTCCAAGCAGTGCTATTTGGAGCTGAAAACGCGTTTTTGACACTTTTGAATGAAAAACTGTTTTTTGTGGCCAAAATGAACTCAAAAGTCAAAGTTCTCATTTGCAGTTGAAGAAAGTGTTATTTCTTGTCACCTTGTAGGTGGAGAAGTCCAAACAGTGCTATTTGGAGCTGAAAACGCTTTTGTGACACTTTTGAATGAAAAACTGATTTTCTGTGGCCAAAATGCACTCATAAGTAACGAAAGTGTTATTTCTTGTAACCTTGTAAGTGGAGAAGTCCAAACAGTGCTATTTGGAGCTGAAAACGCGTTTTTGACACTTTTGAATGAAAAACTGTTTTTTGTGGCCAAAATGAACTCAAAAGTCAAAGTTCTCATTTGCAGTTGAAGAAAGTGTTATTTCTTGTCACCTTGTAAGTGGAGAAGTCCAAACAGTGCTATTTGGAGCTGAAAACGCTTTTTTGAAACTTTTGAATGAAAAACTGATTTTTATGTACAATATGCACTCAAAAGTGAAGAAAGTGTTATTTCTTGTCATCTTGTAAGTGGAGAAGTCCACTTACAAAGTGTCACGCTTTTGTGACACTTTTGAATGAAAAACTGTTTTTCTGTGGCCAAAATGCACTCAAAAGTAACGAAAGTGTTATTTCTTGTCACCTTGTAAATGGAGAAGTCCAAGCAGTGCTATTTGGAGCTGAAAACGCGTTTTTGACACTTTTGAATGAAAAACTGTTTTTTGTGGCCAAAATGAACTCAAAAGTCAAAGTTCTCATTTGCAGTTGAAGAAAGTGTTATTTCTTGTCACCTTGTAGGTGGAGAAGTCCAAACAGTGCTATTTGGAGCTGAAAACGCTTTTTTGAAACTTTTGAATGAAAAACTGATTTTTATGTACAATATGCACTCAAAAGTGAAGAAAGTGTTATTTCTTGTCATCTTGTAAGTGGAGAAGTCCAAACAGTGCTATTTGGAGCTGAAAACGCGTTTTTGACACTTTTGAATGAAAAACTGTTTTTTGTGGCCAAAATGAACTTAAAAGTCAAAGTTCTCATTTGCAGTTGAAGAAAGTGTTATTTCTTGTCACCTTGTAAGTGGAGAAGTCCAAACAGTGCTATTTGGAGCTGAAAACGCTTTTTTGAAACTTTTGAATGAAAAACAGTTTTTTGTGGCCAAAATGAACTCAAAAGTCAAAGTTCTCATTTGCAGTTGAAGAAAGTGTTATTTCTTGTCACCTTGTAAGTGGAGAAGTCCAAACAGTGCTGTTTGGGAGCTGAAAATGCTTTTTTGACACTTTTGAAAGAAAAAATGTTTTTTGTGGACAAAATGAACTCAAAAGTCAAAGTACTCATTTGCAGTTGAAGAAAGTGTTATTTCTTGTCACCTTGTAAGTGGAGAAGTCCAAACAGTGCTATTTGGAGCTGAAAACGCGTTTTTGACACTTTTGAATGAAAAACTATTTTTTGTGGCCAAAATGAACTCAAAAGTCAAAGTAGTCATTTGCAGTTGAAGAAAGAGTTATTTCTTGTCACCTTGTAAGTGGAGAAGTCCAAACAGTGTTGTTTGGAGCTGAAAACGCTTTTTTGACACTTTTGAATGAAAAACTGATTTTTATGTACAATATGCACTCAAAAGTGTAGAAAGTGTTATTTCTTGTCACCTTTTAAGTGGAGAAGTCCAAACAGTGCTATTTGGAGCTGAAAACGCTTTTGTGACACTTTTGAATGAAAAACTGTTTTTCTGTGGCCAAAATGCACTCAAAACTGACGAAAGTGTTATTTCTTGTCACCTTGTAAGTGGAGAAGTCCAAACAGTGCTATTTGGAGCTGAAAACGCTTTTGTGACACTTTTGAATGAAAAACTGTTTTTCTGTGGCCAAAATGCACTCAAAAGTAACGAAAGTGTTATTTCTTGTCACCTTGTAAGTGGAGAAGTCCAAACAGTGCTATTTGGAGCTGAAAACGCGTTTTTGACACTTTTGAATGAAAAACTGTTTTTTGTGGCCAAAATGAACTTAAAAGTCAAAGTTCTCATTTGCAGTTGAAGAAAGTGTTATTTCTTGTCACTTTGTAAGTGGAGAAGTCCAAACAGTGCTATTTGGAGCTGAAAACGCTTTTTTGAAACTTTTGAATGAAAAACTGATTTTTATTTACAATATGCACTCAAACGTGAAGAAAGTGTTATTTCTTGTCACCTTGTTAGTGGAGAAGTCCAAACAGTGCTATTTGGAGCTAAAAACGCGTTTTTGACTCTTTTTAATGAAAAACTGTTTTTGTGGCCAAAATGAACTCAAAAGTCAAAGTTCTCATTTGCAGTTGAAGAACGTGTTATTTCTTGTCACCTTGTAAGTGGAGAAGTCTAAACAGTGCTATTTGGAGCTGAAAACGCTTTTTTGACACTTTTGAATGAAAAACTGATTTTTATGTACAATATGCACTCAAAAGTGAAGAAAGTGTTATTTCTTGTCATCTTGTAAGTGGAAAAGTCCAAACAGTGCTATTTGTAGCTGAAAACGCTTTTGTGACACTTTTGAGTGAAAAACTGTTTTTTGTGGCCAAAATGCACTCAAAAGTAACGAAAGTGTTATTTCTTGTCACCTTGTAAGTGGAGAAGTCCAAACAGTGCTATTTGGAGCTGAAAACGCGTTTTTGACACTTTTGAATGAGAAACTGTTTTTTTGTGGCCAAAATGAACTCAAAAGTCAAAGTTCTCATTTGCAGTTGAAGAAAGTGTTATTTCTTGTCACCTTGTAAGTGGAGAAGTCCAAACAGTGCTATTTGGAGCTGAAAACGCTTTTTTGAAACTTTTGAATGAAAAACTGATTTTTATGTACAATATGCACTCAAAAGTGAAGAAAGTGTTATTTCTTGTCATCTTGTAAGTGGAGAAGTCCAAACAGTGCTATTTGGAGCTGAAAACGCTTTTGTGACACTTTTGAATGAAAAACTGTTTTTCTGTGGCCAAAATGCACTCATAAGTAACGAAAGTGTTATTTCTTGTAACCTTGTAAGTGGAGAAGTCCAAACAGTGCTATTTGGAGCTGAAAACGCGTTTTTGACACTTTTGAATGAAAAACTGTTTTTTGTGGCCAAAATGAACTCAAAAGTCAAAGTTCTCATTTGCAGTTGAAGAAAGTGTTATTTCTTGTCACCTTGTAAGTGGAGAAGTCCAAACAGTGCTATTTGGAGCTGAAAACGCTTTTTTGAAACTTTTGAATGAAAAACTGATTTTTATGTACAATATGCACTCAAAAGTGAAGAAAGTGTTATTTCTTGTCACCTTGTAAGTGGAGAAGTCTAAACAGTCCTATTTGGAGCTGAATACGCTTTTTTGACACTTTTGAATGAAAAACTGATTTTTATGTACAATATGCACTCAAAGGTGAAGAAAGTGTTATTTCTTGTCACCTTGTAAGTGGAGAAGTCCAAACAGTGCTATTTGGAGCTGAAAACGCTTTTGTGACACTTTTGAATGAAAAACTGTTTTTCTGTGGCCAAAATGCACTCATAAGTAACAAAAGTGTTATTTCTTGTAACCTTGTAAGTGGAGAAGTCCAAACAGTGCTATTTGGAGCTGAAAACGCTTTTTTGACACTTTCGAATGAAAAACTGATTTTTATGTACAATATGCACTCAAAAGTGATGAAAGTGTTATTTCTTGTCATCTTGTAAGTGGAAAAGTCCAAACAGTGCTATTTGGAGCTGAAAACGCTTTTGTGAAACTTTTGAATGAAAAACTGTTTTTCTGTGGCCAAAATGCACTCAAAAGTGACGAAAGTGTTATTTCTTGTCACCTTGTAAGTGGAGAAGTCCAAACAGTGCTATTTGGAGCTGAAAACGCTTTTTTGAAACTTTTGAATGAAAAACTGATTTTTAAGTACAATATGCACTCAAAAGTGAAGAAAGTGTTATTTCTTGTCACCTTGTAAGTGGAGAAGTCTAAACAGTGCTATTTGGAGCTGAAAACGCTTTTTTGACACTTTTGAATGAAAAACTGATTTTTATGTACAATATGCACTCAAAAGTTAAGAAAGTGTTATTTCTTGTCACCTTGTAAGTGGAGAAGTCCAAACAGTGCTATTTGGAGCTGAAAACGCGTTTTTGACACTTTTGAATGAAAAACTGTTTTTTAATGTACAATATGCACTCAAAAGTGAAGAAAGTGTTATTTCTTGTCAACTTGTAAGTGGAGAAGTCCAAACAGTGCTATTTGGTGCTGAAAACGCGTTTTTGACACTTTTGAATGAAAAACTGTTTTTTGTGGCCAAAATGAACTCAAAAGTCAAGGTTCTCATTTTCAGTGGAAGAATGTGTTATTTCTTGTCACCTTTTAAGTGGAGAAGTCCGAACAGTGCTGTTTTGGAGCTGAAAACGCGTTTTTGACACTTTTGAATGAAAAACTGTTTTTTGTGGCCAAAATGAACTCAAAAGTCAAGGTTCTCATTTTCAGTGGAAGAATGTGTTATTTCTTGTCACCTTTTAAGTGGAGAAGTTTAAACAGTGTTATTTTTAGCTGAAAACGCTTTTTTGACACTTTCGAATGAAAAACTGGTTTTTTTTTGTGGCCAAAATGAACTCAAAAGTCAAAGTTCTCATTTGCAGTTGAAAAAACGTGTTATTTCTTGTCACCTTGTAAGTGGAGAAGTTTAAACAGTGCTATATTTAGCTGAAAACACTTTTTTGACACTTTCGAATGAAAAACTGATTTTTATGTACAATATGCACTCAAAAGTGAAGAAAGTGTTATTTCTTGTCATCTTGTAAGTGGAAAAGTCCAAACAGTGCTATTTGGAGCTGAAAACGCTTTTGTGACACTTTTGAATGAAAAACTGTTTTTCTGTGGCCAAAATGCACTCAAAAGTGACGAAAGTGTTATTTCTTGTCACCTTGTAAGTGGAGAAGTCCAAACAGTGCTATTTGGAGCTGAAAACACTTTTTTGACACTTTCGAATGAAAAACTGATTTTTATGTACAATATGCACTCAAAAGTGAAGAAAGTGTTATTTCTTGTCACCTTGTAAGTGGAGAAGTCTAAACAGTGCTATTTGGAGCTGAAAACGCTTTTTTGACACTTTTGAATGAAAAACTGTTTTTTGTGGCCAAAATGAACTCAAAAGTCAAAGTTCTCATTTGCAGTTGAAGAAAGTGTTATTTCTTGTCACCTTGTAAGTGGAGAAGTCCAAACAGTGCTATTTGGAGCTGAAAACGCTTTTTTGAAACTTTTGAATGAAAAACTGATTTTTATGTACAATATGCACTCAAAAGTGAAGAAAGTGTTATTTCTTGTCACCTTGTAAGTGGAGAAGTCTAAACAGTCCTATTTGGAGCTGAATACGCTTTTTTGACACTTTTGAATGAAAAACTGATTTTTATGTACAATATGCACTCAAAGGTGAAGAAAGTGTTATTTCTTGTCACCTTGTAAGTGGAGAAGTCCAAACAGTGCTATTTGGAGCTGAAAACGCTTTTTTGAAACTTTTGAATGAAAAACTGATTTTTATGTACAATATGCACTCAAAAGTGAAGAGAGTGTTATTTCTTGTCATCTTGTAAGTGGAGAAGTCCAAACAGTGCTATTTGGAGCTGAAAATGCTTTTGTGACACTTTTGAATGAAAAACTGTTTTTCTGTGGCCAAAATGCACTCATAAGTAACGAAAGTGTTATTTCTTGTAACCTTGTAAGTGGAGAAGTCCAAACAGTGCTATTTGGAGCTGAAAACGCGTTTTTGACACTTTTGAATGAAAAACTGTTTTTTTGTGGCCAAAATGAACTCAAAAGTCAAAGTTCTCATTTGCAGTTGAAGAAAGTGTTATTTCTTGTCACCTTGTAAGTGGAGAAGTCCAAACAGTGCTATTTGGAGCTGAAAACGCTTTTTTGAAACTTTTGAATGAAAAACTGATTTTTATGTACAATATGCACTCAAAAGTGAAGAAAGTGTTATTTCTTGTCACCTTGTAAGTGGAGAAGTCTAAACAGTCCTATTTGGAGCTGAATACGCTTTTTTGACACTTTTGAATGAAAAACTGATTTTTATGTACAATATGCACTCAAAGGTGAAGAAAGTGTTATTTCTTGTCACCTTGTAAGTGGAGAAGTCCAAACAGTGCTATTTGGAGCTGAAAACGCGTTTTTGACTCTTTTGAATGAAAAACTGTTTTTTGTGGCCAAAATGAACTCAAAAGTCAAAGTTCTCATTTGCAGCTGAAGAAAGTGTTATTTCTTGTCACCTTGTAATTGAAGAAGTTTAAATAGTGCTATTTGGAGCTGAAAACGCTTTTTTGAAACTTTTGAATGAAAAACTGATTTTTATGTACAATATGCACTCAAAAGTGAAGAAAGTGTTATTTCTTGTCATCTTGTAAGTGGAGAAGTCCAAACAGTGCTATTTGGAGCTGAAAACGCTTTTGTGACACTTTTGAATGAAAAACTGTTTTTCTGTGGCCAAAATGCACTCAAAAGTAACGAAAGTGTTATTTCTTGTCACCTTGTAAGTGGAGAAGTCCAAACAGTGCTATTTGGAGCTGAAAACGCGTTTTTGACACTTTTGAATGAAAAACTGTTTTTTGTGGCCAAAATGAACTTAAAAGTCAAAGTTCTCATTTGCAGTTGAAGAAAGTGTTATTTCTTGTCACTTTGTAAGTGGAGAAGTCCAAACAGTGCTATTTGGAGCTGAAAACGCTTTTTTGAAACTTTTGAATGAAAAACTGATTTTTATTTACAATATGCACTTAAACGTGAAGAAAGTGTTATTTCTTGTCACCTTGTTAGTGGAGAAGTCCAAACAGTGCTATTTGGAGCTAAAAACGCGTTTTTGACTCTTTTTAATGAAAAACTGTTTTTGTGGCCAAAATGAACTCAAAAGTCAAAGTTCTCATTTGCAGTTGAAGAACGTGTTATTTCTTGTCACCTTGTAAGTGGAGAAGTCTAAACAGTGCTATTTGGAGCTGAAAACGCTTTTTTGACACTTTTGAATGAAAAACTGATTTTTATGTACAATATGCACTCAAAAGTGAAGAAAGTGTTATTTCTTGTCATCTTGTAAGTGGAAAAGTCCAAACAGTGCTATTTGTAGCTGAAAACGCTTTTGTGACACTTTTGAGTGAAAAACTGTTTTTTGTGGCCAAAATGCACTCAAAAGTAACGAAAGTGTTATTTCTTGTCACCTTGTAAGTGGAGAAGTCCAAACAGTGCTATTTGGAGCTGAAAACGCGTTTTTGACACTTTTGAATGAGAAACTGTTTTTTTGTGGCCAAAATGAACTCAAAAGTCAAAGTTCTCATTTGCAGTTGAAGAAAGTGTTATTGCTTGTCACCTTGTAAGTGGAGAAGTCCAAACAGTGCTATTTGGAGCTGAAAACGCTTTTTTGAAACTTTTGAATGAAAAACTGATTTTTATGTACAATATGCACTCAAAAGTGAAGAGAGTGTTATTTCTTGTCATCTTGTAAGTGGAGAAGTCCAAACAGTGCTATTTGGAGCTGAAAACGCTTTTTTGAAACTTTTGAATGAAAAACTGATTTTTATGTACAATATGCACTCAAAAGTGAAGAAAGTGTTATTTCTTGTCATCTTGTAAGTGGAGAAGTCCAAACAGTGCTATTTGGAGCTGAAAACGCTTTTGTGACACTTTTGAATGAAAAACTGTTTTTCTGTGGCCAAAATGCACTCATAAGTAACGAAAGTGTTATTTCTTGTAACCTTGTAAGTGGAGAAGTCCAAACAGTGCTATTTGGAGCTGAAAACGCGTTTTTGACACTTTTGAATGAAAAACTGTTTTTTGTGGCCAAAATGAACTCAAAAGTCAAAGTTCTCATTTGCAGCTGAAGAAAGTGTTATTTCTTGTCACCTTGTAATTGGAGAAGTTTAAATAGTGCTATTTGGAGCTGAAAACGCTTTTTTGAAACTTTTGAATGAAAAACTGATTTTTATGTACAATATGCACTCAAAAGTGAAGAAAGTGTTATTTCTTGTCATCTTGTAAGTGGAGAAGTCCAAACAGTGCTATTTGGAGCTGAAAACGCTTTTGTGACACTTTTGAATGAAAAACTGTTTTTCTGTGGCCAAAATGCACTCAAAAGTAACGAAAGTGTTATTTCTTGTCACCTTGTAAGTGGAGAAGTCCAAACAGTGCTATTTGGAGCTGAAAACGCGTTTTTGACACTTTTGAATGAAAAACTGTTTTTTGTGGCCAAAATGAACTTAAAAGACAAAGTTCTCATTTGCAGTTGAAGAAAGTGTTATTTCTTGTCACTTTGTAAGTGGACAAGTCCAAACAGTGCTATTTGGAGCTGAAAACGCTTTTTTGAAACTTTTGAATGAAAAACTGATTTTTATTTACAATATGCACTCAAACGTGAAGAAAGTGTTATTTCTTGTCACCTTGTTAGTGGAGAAGTCCAAACAGTGCTATTTGGAGCTAAAAACGCGTTTTTGACTCTTTTTAATGAAAAACTGTTTTTGTGGCCAAAATGAACTCAAAAGTCAAAGTTCTCATTTGCAGTTGAAGAACGTGTTATTTCTTGTCACCTTGTAAGTGGAGAAGTCTAAACAGTGCTATTTGGAGCTGAAAACGCTTTTTTGACACTTTTGAATGAAAAACTGATTTTTATGTACAATATGCACTCAAAAGTGAAGAAAGTGTTATTTCTTGTCATCTTGTAAGTGGAAAAGTCCAAACAGTGCTATTTGTAGCTGAAAACGCTTTTGTGACACTTTTGAGTGAAAAACTGTTTTTTGTGGCCAAAATGCACTCAAAAGTAACGAAAGTGTTATTTCTTGTCACCTTGTAAGTGGAGAAGTCCAAACAGTGCTATTTGGAGCTGAAAACGCGTTTTTGACACTTTTGAATGAGAAACTGTTTTTTTGTGGCCAAAATGAACTCAAAAGTCAAAGTTCTCATTTGCAGTTGAAGAAAGTGTTATTTCTTGTCACCTTGTAAGTGGAGAAGTCCAAACAGTGCTATTTGGAGCTGAAAACGCTTTTTTGAAACTTTTGAATGAAAAACTGATTTTTATGTACAATATGCACTCAAAAGTGAAGAAAGTGTTATTTCTTGTCATCTTGTAAGTGGAGAAGTCCAAACAGTGCTATTTGGAGCTGAAAACGCTTTTGTGACACTTTTGAATGAAAAACTGTTTTTCTGTGGCCAAAATGCACTCATAAGTAACGAAAGTGTTATTTCTTGTAACCTTGTAAGTGGAGAAGTCCAAACAGTGCTATTTGGAGCTGAAAACGCGTTTTTGACACTTTTGAATGAAAAACTGTTTTTTGTGGCCAAAATGAACTCAAAAGTCAAAGTTCTCATTTGCAGTTGAAGAAAGTGTTATTTCTTGTCACCTTGTAAGTGGAGAAGTCCAAACAGTGCTATTTGGAGCTGAAAACGCTTTTTTGAAACTTTTGAATGAAAAACTGATTTTTATGTACAATATGCACTCAAAAGTGAAGAAAGTGTTATTTCTTGTCACCTTGTAAGTGGAGAAGTCTAAACAGTCCTATTTGGAGCTGAATACGCTTTTTTGACACTTTTGAATGAAAAACTGATTTTTATGTACAATATGCACTCAAAGGTGAAGAAAGTGTTATTTCTTGTCACCTTGTAAGTGGAGAAGTCCAAACAGTGCTATTTGGAGCTGAAAACGCATTTTTGACACTTTTGAATGAAAAACTGTTTTTCTGTGGCCAAAATGCAATCAAAAGTGACGAAAGTGTTATTTCTTGTCACATTGTAAGTGGAGAAGTCCAAACAGTGCTATTTGGAGCTGAAAACGCTTTTTTGACACTTTTGAATAAAAAACTGATTTTTATGTACAATATGCACTCAAAAGTAAAGAAAGTGTTATTTCTTGTCAACTTGTAAGTGGAGAAGTCCAAACAGTGCTATTTGGAGCTGAAAACGCGTTTTTGACACTTTTGAATGAGAAACTGTTTTTTTGTGGCCAAAATGAACTCAAAAGTCAAAGTTCTCATTTGCAGTTGAAGAAAGTGTTATTGCTTGTCACCTTGTAAGTGGAGAAGTCCAAACAGTGCTATTTGGAGCTGAAAACGCTTTTTTGAAACTTTTGAATGAAAAACTGATTTTTATGTACAATATGCACTCAAAAGTGAAGAAAGTGTTATTTCTTGTCATCTTGTAAGTGGAGAAGTCCAAACAGTGCTATTTGGAGCTGAAAACGCTTTTGTGACACTTTTGAATGAAAAACTGTTTTTCTGTGGCCAAAATGCACTCATAAGTAACGAAAGTGTTATTTCTTGTAACCTTGTAAGTGGAGAAGTCCAAACAGTGCTATTTGGAGCTGAAAACGCGTTTTTGACACTTTTGAATGAAAAACTGTTTTTTGTGGCCAAAATGAACTCAAAAGTCAAAGTTCTCATTTGCAGTTGAAGAAAGTGTTATTTCTTGTCACCTTGTAAGTGGAGAAGTCCAAACAGTGCTATTTGGAGCTGAAAACGCTTTTTTGAAACTTTTGAATGAAAAACTGATTTTTATGTACAATATGCACTCAAAAGTGAAGAAAGTGTTATTTCTTGTCACCTTGTAAGTGGAGAAGTCTAAACAGTCCTATTTGGAGCTGAATACGCTTTTTTGACACTTTTGAATGAAAAACTGATTTTTATGTACAATATGCACTCAAAGGTGAAGAAAGTGTTATTTCTTGTCACCTTGTAAGTGGAGAAGTCCAAACAGTGCTATTTGGAGCTGAAAACGCATTTTTGACACTTTTGAATGAAAAACTGTTTTTCTGTGGCCAAAATGCAATCAAAAGTGACGAAAGTGTTATTTCTTGTCACATTGTAAGTGGAGAAGTCCAAACAGTGCTATTTGGAGCTGAAAACGCTTTTTTGACACTTTTGAATAAAAAACTGATTTTTATGTACAATATGCACTCAAAAGTAAAGAAAGTGTTATTTCTTGTCAACTTGTAAGTGAAGTCCAAACAGTGCTATTTGGAGCTGAAAACGCGTTTTTGACACTTTTGAATGAGAAACTGTTTTTTTGTGGCCAAAATGAACTCAAAAGTCAAAGTTCTCATTTGCAGTTGAAGAAAGTGTTATTGCTTGTCACCTTGTAAGTGGAGAAGTCCAAACAGTGCTATTTGGAGCTGAAAACGCTTTTTTGAAACTTTTGAATGAAAAACTGATTTTTATGTACAATATGCACTCAAAAGTGAAGAAAGTGTTATTTCTTGTCATCTTGTAAGTGGAGAAGTCCAAACAGTGCTATTTGGAGCTGAAAACGCTTTTGTGACACTTTTGAATGAAAAACTGTTTTTCTGTGGCCAAAATGCACTCATAAGTAACGAAAGTGTTATTTCTTGTAACCTTGTAAGTGGAGAAGTCCAAACAGTGCTATTTGGAGCTGAAAACGCGTTTTTGACACTTTTGAATGAAAAACTGTTTTTTGTGGCCAAAATGAACTCAAAAGTCAAAGTTCTCATTTGCAGTTGAAGAAAGTGTTATTTCTTGTCACCTTGTAAGTGGAGAAGTCCAAACAGTGCTATTTGGAGCTGAAAACGCTTTTTTGAAACTTTTGAATGAAAAACTGATTTTTATGTACAATATGCACTCAAAAGTGAAGAAAGTGTTATTTCTTGTCACCTTGTAAGTGGAGAAGTCTAAACAGTCCTATTTGGAGCTGAATACGCTTTTTTGACACTTTTGAATGAAAAACTGATTTTTATGTACAATATGCACTCAAAGGTGAAGAAAGTGTTATTTCTTGTCACCTTGTAAGTGGAGAAGTCCAAACAGTGCTATTTGGAGCTGAAAACGCTTTTTTGAAACTTTTGAATGAAAAACTGATTTTTATGTACAATATGCACTCAAAAGTGAAGAAAGTGTTATTTCTTGTCATCTTGTAAGTGGAGAAGTCCAAACAGTGCTATTTGGAGCTGAAAACGCTTTTGTGACACTTTTGAATGAAAAACTGTTTTTCTGTGGCCAAAATGCACTCATAAGTAACGAAAGTGTTATTTCTTGTAACCTTGTAAGTGGAGAAGTCCAAACAGTGCTATTTGGAGCTGAAAACGCGTTTTTGACACTTTTGAATGAAAAACTGTTTTTTGTGGCCAAAATGAACTCAAAAGTCAAAGTTCTCATTTGCAGTTGAAGAACGTGTTATTTCTTGTCACCTTGTAAGTGGAGAAGTCCAAACAGTGCTGTTTGGAGCTGAAAACGCTTTTTTGACACTTTTGAATGAGAAACTGTTTTTTGTGGCCAAAATGCACTCAAAAGTGAAGAAAGTGTTATTTCTTGTCATCTTGTAAGTGGAGAAGTCCAAACAGTGCTATTTGGAGCTGAAAACGCTTTTGTGACACTTCTGAATGAAAAACTGTTTTTCTGTGACCAAAATGCACTCAAAAGTAACGAAAGTGTTATTTCTTGTCACCTTGTAAGTGGAGAAGTCCAAACAGTGCTATTTGGAGCTGAAAACGCGTTTTTGACACTTTTGAATGAAAAACTGTTTTTTGTGGCCAAAATGAACTTAAAAGTCAAAGTTCTCATTTGCAGTTGAAGAAAGTGTTATTTCTTGTCACCTTGTAAGTGGAGAAGTCCAAACAGTGCTATTTGGAGCTGACAACGCTTTTTTGAAACTTTTGAATGAAAAACTGTTTTTTGTGGCCAAAATGAACTCAAAAGTCAAAGTTCTCATTTGCAGTTGAAGAAAGTGTTATTTCTTGTCACCTTGTAAGTGGAGAAGTCCAAACAGTGCTATTTGGAGCTGAAAACGCTTTTTTGAAACTTTTGAATGAAAAACTGATTTTTATGTACAATATGCACTCAAAAGTCAAATTTCTCATTTGCAGTTGAAGAAAGTGTTATTTCTTGTCACCTTGTAAGTGGAGAAGTCCAAACAGTGCTGTTTGGGAGCTGAAAATGCTTTTTTGACACTTTTGAAAGAAAAAATGTTTTTTGTGGACAAAATGAACTCAAAAGTCAAAGTACTCATTTACAGTTGAAGAAAGTGTTATTTCTTGTCACCTTGTAAGTAGAGAAGTCCAAACAGTGCTATTTGGAGCTGAAAACGCGTTTTTGACACTTTTGAATGAAAAAATGTTTTTTGTGGCCAAAATGAACTCAAAAGTCAAAGTAATCATTTGCAGCTGAAGAAAGTGTTCTTTCTTGTCACCTTGTAATTGGAGAAGTTTAAATAGTGCTATTTGGAGCTGAAAACGCTTTTTTGAAACTTTTGAATGAAAAACTGATTTTTATGTACAATATGCACTCAAAAGTGAAGAAAGTGTTATTTCTTGTCATCTTGTAAGTGGAGAAGTCCAAACAGTGCTATTTGGAGCTGAAAACGCTTTTGTGACACTTTTGAATGAAAAACTGTTTTTCTGTGGCCAAAATGCACTCAAAAGTAACGAAAGTGTTATTTCTTGTCACCTTGTAAGTGGAGAAGTCCAAACAGTGCTATTTGGAGCTGAAAACGCGTTTTTGACACTTTTGAATGAAAAACTGTTTTTTGTGGCCAAAATGAACTTAAAAGTCAAAGTTCTCATTTGCAGTTGAAGAAAGTGTTATTTCTTGTCACTTTGTAAGTGGACAAGTCCAAACAGTGCTATTTGGAGCTGAAAACGCTTTTTTGAAACTTTTGAATGAAAAACTGATTTTTATTTACAATATGCACTCAAACGTGAAGAAAGTGTTATTTCTTGTCACCTTGTTAGTGGAGAAGTCCAAACAGTGCTATTTGGAGCTAAAAACGCGTTTTTGACTCTTTTTAATGAAAAACTGTTTTTGTGGCCAAAATGAACTCAAAAGTCAAAGTTCTCATTTGCAGTTGAAGAACGTGTTATTTCTTGTCACCTTGTAAGTGGAGAAGTCTAAACAGTGCTATTTGGAGCTGAAAACGCTTTTTTGACACTTTTGAATGAAAAACTGATTTTTATGTACAATATGCACTCAAAAGTGAAGAAAGTGTTATTTCTTGTCATCTTGTAAGTGGAAAAGTCCAAACAGTGCTATTTGTAGCTGAAAACGCTTTTGTGACACTTTTGAGTGAAAAACTGTTTTTTGTGGCCAAAATGCACTCAAAAGTAACGAAAGTGTTATTTCTTGTCACCTTGTAAGTGGAGAAGTCCAAACAGTGCTATTTGGAGCTGAAAACGCGTTTTTGACACTTTTGAATGAGAAACTGTTTTTTTGTGGCCAAAATGAACTCAAAAGTCAAAGTTCTCATTTGCAGTTGAAGAAAGTGTTATTTCTTGTCACCTTGTAAGTGGAGAAGTCCAAACAGTGCTATTTGGAGCTGAAAACGCTTTTTTGAAACTTTTGAATGAAAAACTGATTTTTATGTACAATATGCACTCAAAAGTGAAGAAAGTGTTATTTCTTGTCATCTTGTAAGTGGAGAAGTCCAAACAGTGCTATTTGGAGCTGAAAACGCTTTTGTGACACTTTTGAATGAAAAACTGTTTTTCTGTGGCCAAAATGCACTCATAAGTAACGAAAGTGTTATTTCTTGTAACCTTGTAAGTGGAGAAGTCCAAACAGTGCTATTTGGAGCTGAAAACGCTTTTGTGACACTTTTGAATGAAAAACTGTTTTTCTGTGGCCAAAATGCACTCATAAGTAACGAAAGTGTTATTTCTTGTAACCTTGTAAGTGGAGAAGTCCAAACAGTGCTATTTGGAGCTGAAAACGCGTTTTTGACACTTTTGAATGAAAAACTGTTTTTTGTGGCCAAAATGAACTCAAAAGTCAAAGTTCTCATTTGCAGTTGAAGAAAGTGTTATTTCTTGTCACCTTGTAAGTGGAGAAGTCCAAACAGTGCTATTTGGAGCTGAAAACGCTTTTTTGAAACTTTTGAATGAAAAACTGATTTTTATGTACAATATGCACTCAAAAGTGAAGAAAGTGTTATTTCTTGTCACCTTGTAAGTGGAGAAGTCCAAACAGTGCTATTTGGAGCTGAAAACGCATTTTTGACACTTTTGAATGAAAAACTGTTTTTCTGTGGCCAAAATGCAATCAAAAGTGACGAAAGTGTTATTTCTTGTCACCTTGTAAGTGGAGACGTCCAAACAGTGCTATTTGGAGCTGAAAACGCGTTTTTGACACCTTTGAATGAAAAACTGTTTTTTGTGGCCAAAATGAACTCAAAAGTCAAAGTACTCATTTTCAGTTGAAGAACGTGTTATTTCTTGTCACCTTGTAAGTGGAGAAGTCCAAACAGTGCTGTTTGGAGCTGAAAACGCTTTTTTGACACTTTTGAATGAGAAACTGTTTTTTGTGGCCAAAATGCACTCAAAAGTGAAGAAAGTGTTATTTCTTGTCATCTTGTAAGTGGAGAAGTCCAAACAGTGCTATTTGGAGCTGAAAACGCTTTTGTGACACTTCTGAATGAAAAACTGTTTTTCTGTGACCAAAATGCACTCAAAAGTAACGAAAGTGTTATTTCTTGTCACCTTGTAAGTGGAGAAGTCCAAACAGTGCTATTTGGAGCTGAAAACGCGTTTTTGACACTTTTGAATGAAAAACTGTTTTTTGTGGCCAAAATGAACTTAAAAGTCAAAGTTCTCATTTGCAGTTGAAGAAAGTGTTATTTCTTGTCACCTTGTAAGTGGAGAAGTCCAAACAGTGCTATTTGGAGCTGAAAACGCTTTTTTGAAACTTTTGAATGAAAAACTGTTTTTTGTGGCCAAAATGAACTCAAAAGTCAAAGTTCTCATTTGCAGTTGAAGAAAGTGTTATTTCTTGTCACCTTGTAAGTGGAGAAGTCCAAACAGTGCTATTTGGAGCTGAAAACGCTTTTTTGAAACTTTTGAATGAAAAACTGATTTTTATGTACAATATGCACTCAAAAGTCAAATTTCTCATTTGCAGTTGAAGAAAGTGTTATTTCTTGTCACTTTGTAAGTGGAGAAGTCCAAACAGTGCTGTTTGGGAGCTGAAAATGCTTTTTTGACACTTTTGAAAGAAAAAATGTTTTTTGTGGACAAAATGAACTCAAAAGTCAAAGTACTCATTTACAGTTGAAGAAAGTGTTATTTCTTGTCACCGTGTAAGTGGAGAAGTCCAAACAGTGCTATTTGGAGCTGAAAACGCGTTTTTGACACTTTTGAATGAAAAAATGTTTTTTGTGGCCAAAATGAACTCAAAAGTCAAAGTACTCATTTGCAGTTGAAGAAAGAGTTATTTCTTGTCACCTTGTAAGTGGAGAAGTCCAAACAGTGTTGTTTGGAGCTGAAAACGCTTTTTTGACACTTTTGAATGAAAAACTGATTTTTATGTACAATATGCACTCAAAAGTGTAGAAAGTGTTATTTCTTGTCACCTTTTAAGTGGAGAAGTCCAAACAGTGCTATTTGGAGCTGAAAACGCTTTTGTGACACTTTGAATGAAAAACTGTTTTTCTGTGGCCAAAATGCACTCAAAACTGACGAAAGTGTTATTTCTTGTCACCTTGTAAGTGGAGAAGTCCAAACAGTGCTATTTGGAGCTGAAAACGCGTTTTTGACACTTTTAAATGAAAAACTGTTTTTTGTGGCCAAAATGAACTCAAAAGTCAAAGTTCTCATTTGCAGTTGAAGAAAGTGTTATTTCTTGTCACCTTGTAATTGGAGAAGTTTAAATAGTGCTATTTGGAGCTGAAAACGCTTTTTTAAAACTTTTGAATGAAAAACTGATTTTTATGTACAATATGCACTCAAAAGTGAAGAAAGTGTTATTTCTTGTCATCTTGTAAGTGGAGAAGTCCAAACAGTGCTATTTGGAGCTGAAAACGCTTTTGTGACACTTTTGAATGAAAAACTGTTTTTATGTGGCCAAAATGCACTCAAAAGTAACGAAAGTGTTATTTCTTGTCACCTTGTAAGTGGAGAAGTCCAAACAGTGCTATTTGGAGCTGAAAACGCGTTTTTGACACTTTTGAATGAAAAACTGTTTTTTGTGGCCAAAATGAACTTAAAAGTCAAAGTTCTCATTTGCAGTTGAAGAAAGTGTTATTTCTTGTCACCTTGTAAGTGGAGAAGTCCAAACAGTTCTATTTGGAGCTGAAAACGCTTTTTTGAAACTTTTGAATGAAAAACTGATTTTTATTTACAATATGCACTCAAAAGTGAAGAAAGTGTTATTTCTTGTCACCTTGTAAGTGGAGAAGTCCAAACAGTGCTATTTGGAGCTAAAAACGCGTTTTTGACTCTTTTTAATGAAAAACTGTTTTTGTGGCCAAAATGAACTCAAAAGTCAAAGTTCTCATTTGCAGTTGAAGAACGTGTTATTTCTTGTCACCTTGTAAGTGGAGAAGTCTAAACAGTGCTATTTGGAGCTGAAAACGCTTTTTTGACACTTTTGAATGAAAAACTGATTTTTATGTACAATATGCACTCAAAAGTGAAGAAAGTGTTATTTCTTGTCATCTTGTAAGTGGAAAAGTCCAAACAGTGCTATTTGTAGCTGAAAACGCTTTTGTGACACTTTTGAGTGAAAAACTGTTTTTTGTGGCCAAAATGCACTCAAAAGTAACGAAAGTGTTATTTCTTGTCACCTTGTAAGTGGAGAAGTCCAAACAGTGCTATTTGGAGCTGAAAACGCTTTTTTGAAACTTTTGAATGAAAAACTGATTTTTATGTACAATATGCACTCAAAAGTGAAGAAAGTGTTATTTCTTGTCATCTTGTAAGTGGAGAAGTCCAAACAGTGCTATTTGGAGCTGAAAACGCTTTTGTGACACTTTTGAATGAAAAACTGTTTTTCTGTGGCCAAAATGCACTCATAAGTAACGAAAGTGTTATTTCTTGTAACCTTGTAAGTGGAGAAGTCCAAACAGTGCTATTTGGAGCTGAAAACGCGTTTTTGACACTTTTGAATGAAAAAATGTTTTTTGTGGCCAAAATGAACTCAAAAGTCAAAGTTCTCATTTGCAGTTGAAGAAAGTGTTATTTCTTGTCACCTTGTAAGTGGAGAAGTCCAAACAGTGCTATTTGGAGCTGAAAACGCATTTTTGACACTTTTGAATGAAAAACTGTTTTTCTGTGGCCAAAATGCAATCAAAAGTGACGAAAGTGTTATTTCTTGTCACCTTGTAAGTGGAGAAGTCCAAACAGTGCTATTTGGAGCTGAAAACGCTTTTTTGACACTTTTGAATAAAAAACTGATTTTTATGTACAATATGCACTCAAAAGTAAAGAAAGTGTTATTTCATGTCAACTTGTAAGTGGAGACGTCCAAACAGTGCTATTTGGAGCTGAAAACGCGTTTTTGACACCTTTGAATGAAAAACTGTTTTTTGTGGCCAAAATGAACTCAAAAGTCAAAGTACTCATTTTCAGTTGAAGAACGTGTTATTTCTTGTCACCTTGTAAGTGGAGAAGTCCAAACAGTGCTGTTTGGAGCTGAAAACGCTTTTTTGACACTTTTGAATGAGAAACTGTTTTTTGTGGCCAAAATGCACTCAAAAGTGAAGAAAGTGTTATTTCTTGTCATCTTGTAAGTGGAGAAGTCCAAACAGTGCTATTTGGAGCTGAAAACGCTTTTGTGACACTTCTGAATGAAAAACTGTTTTTCTGTGACCAAAATGCACTCAAAAGTAACGAAAGTGTTATTTCTTGTCACCTTGTAAGTGGAGAAGTCCAAACAGTGCTATTTGGAGCTGAAAACGCGTTTTTGACACTTTTGAATGAAAAACTGTTTTTTGTGGCCAAAATGAACTTAAAAGTCAAAGTTCTCATTTGCAGTTGAAGAAAGTGTTATTTCTTGTCACCTTGTAAGTGGAGAAGTCCAAACAGTGCTATTTGGAGCTGAAAACGCTTTTTTGAAACTTTTGAATGAAAAACTGATTTTTATGTACAATATGCACTCAAAAGTGAAGAAAGTGTTATTTCTTGTCATCTTGTAAGTGGAGAAGTCCAAACAGTGCTATTTGGAGCTGAAAACGCTTTTGTGACACTTTTGAATGAAAAACTGTTTTTCTGTGGCCAAAATGCACTCATAAGTAACGAAAGTGTTATTTCTTGTAACCTTGTAAGTGGAGAAGTCCAAACAGTGCTATTTGGAGCTGAAAACGCGTTTTTGACACTTTTGAATGAAAAAATGTTTTTTGTGGCCAAAATGAACTCAAAAGTCAAAGTTCTCATTTGCAGTTGAAGAAAGTGTTATTTCTTGTCACCTTGTAAGTGGAGAAGTCCAAACAGTGCTATTTGGAGCTGAAAACGCATTTTTGACACTTTTGAATGAAAAACTGTTTTTCTGTGGCCAAAATGCAATCAAAAGTGACGAAAGTGTTATTTCTTGTCACCTTGTAAGTGGAGAAGTCCAAACAGTGCTATTTGGAGCTGAAAACGCTTTTTTGACACTTTTGAATAAAAAACTGATTTTTATGTACAATATGCACTCAAAAGTAAAGAAAGTGTTATTTCATGTCAACTTGTAAGTGGAGACGTCCAAACAGTGCTATTTGGAGCTGAAAACGCGTTTTTGACACCTTTGAATGAAAAACTGTTTTTTGTGGCCAAAATGAACTCAAAAGTCAAAGTACTCATTTTCAGTTGAAGAACGTGTTATTTCTTGTCACCTTGTAAGTGGAGAAGTCCAAACAGTGCTGTTTGGAGCTGAAAACGCTTTTTTGACACTTTTGAATGAGAAACTGTTTTTTGTGGCCAAAATGCACTCAAAAGTGAAGAAAGTGTTATTTCTTGTCATCTTGTAAGTGGAGAAGTCCAAACAGTGCTATTTGGAGCTGAAAACGCTTTTGTGACACTTCTGAATGAAAAACTGTTTTTCTGTGACCAAAATGCACTCAAAAGTAACGAAAGTGTTATTTCTTGTCACCTTGTAAGTGGAGAAGTCCAAACAGTGCTATTTGGAGCTGAAAACGCGTTTTTGACACTTTTGAATGAAAAACTGTTTTTTGTGGCCAAAATGAACTTAAAAGTCAAAGTTCTCATTTGCAGTTGAAGAAAGTGTTATTTCTTGTCACCTTGTAAGTGGAGAAGTCCAAACAGTGCTATTTGGAGCTGAAAACGCTTTTTTGAAACTTTTGAATGAAAAACTGTTTTTTGTGGCCAAAATGAACTCAAAAGTCAAAGTTCTCATTTGCAGTTGAAGAAAGTGTTATTTCTTGTCACCTTGTAAGTGGAGAAGTCCAAACAGTGCTATTTGGAGCTGAAAACGCTTTTTTGAAACTTTTGAATGAAAAACTGATTTTTATGTACAATATGCACTCAAAAGTCAAATTTC
Organism: Oryzias latipes; assembly: GCF_053564925.1. Lineage (NCBI taxonomy): Eukaryota > Metazoa > Chordata > Actinopteri > Beloniformes > Adrianichthyidae > Oryzias > Oryzias latipes. The sequence goes on from NC_136245.1 coordinate 12,164,965, forward strand.
TCATTTGCAGTTGAAGAAAGTGTTATTTCTTGTCACTTTGTAAGTGGAGAAGTCCAAACAGTGCTGTTTGGGAGCTGAAAATGCTTTTTTGACACTTTTGAAAGAAAAAATGTTTTTTGTGGACAAAATGAACTCAAAAGTCAAAGTACTCATTTACAGTTGAAGAAAGTGTTATTTCTTGTCACCGTGTAAGTGGAGAAGTCCAAACAGTGCTATTTGGAGCTGAAAACGCGTTTTTGACACTTTTGAATGAAAAAATGTTTTTTGTGGCCAAAATGAACTCAAAAGTCAAAGTACTCATTTGCAGTTGAAGAAAGAGTTATTTCTTGTCACCTTGTAAGTGGAGAAGTCCAAACAGTGTTGTTTGGAGCTGAAAACGCTTTTTTGACACTTTTGAATGAAAAACTGATTTTTATGTACAATATGCACTCAAAAGTGTAGAAAGTGTTATTTCTTGTCACCTTTTAAGTGGAGAAGTCCAAACAGTGCTATTTGGAGCTGAAAACGCTTTTGTGACACTTTGAATGAAAAACTGTTTTTCTGTGGCCAAAATGCACTCAAAACTGACGAAAGTGTTATTTCTTGTCACCTTGTAAGTGGAGAAGTCCAAACAGTGCTATTTGGAGCTGAAAACGCGTTTTTGACACTTTTAAATGAAAAACTGTTTTTTGTGGCCAAAATGAACTCAAAAGTCAAAGTTCTCATTTGCAGTTGAAGAAAGTGTTATTTCTTGTCACCTTGTAATTGGAGAAGTTTAAATAGTGCTATTTGGAGCTGAAAACGCTTTTTTAAAACTTTTGAATGAAAAACTGATTTTTATGTACAATATGCACTCAAAAGTGAAGAAAGTGTTATTTCTTGTCATCTTGTAAGTGGAGAAGTCCAAACAGTGCTATTTGGAGCTGAAAACGCTTTTGTGACACTTTTGAATGAAAAACTGTTTTTATGTGGCCAAAATGCACTCAAAAGTAACGAAAGTGTTATTTCTTGTCACCTTGTAAGTGGAGAAGTCCAAACAGTGCTATTTGGAGCTGAAAACGCGTTTTTGACACTTTTGAATGAAAAACTGTTTTTTGTGGCCAAAATGAACTTAAAAGTCAAAGTTCTCATTTGCAGTTGAAGAAAGTGTTATTTCTTGTCACCTTGTAAGTGGAGAAGTCCAAACAGTTCTATTTGGAGCTGAAAACGCTTTTTTGAAACTTTTGAATGAAAAACTGATTTTTATTTACAATATGCACTCAAAAGTGAAGAAAGTGTTATTTCTTGTCACCTTGTAAGTGGAGAAGTCCAAACAGTGCTATTTGGAGCTAAAAACGCGTTTTTGACTCTTTTTAATGAAAAACTGTTTTTGTGGCCAAAATGAACTCAAAAGTCAAAGTTCTCATTTGCAGTTGAAGAACGTGTTATTTCTTGTCACCTTGTAAGTGGAGAAGTCTAAACAGTGCTATTTGGAGCTGAAAACGCTTTTTTGACACTTTTGAATGAAAAACTGATTTTTATGTACAATATGCACTCAAAAGTGAAGAAAGTGTTATTTCTTGTCATCTTGTAAGTGGAAAAGTCCAAACAGTGCTATTTGTAGCTGAAAACGCTTTTGTGACACTTTTGAGTGAAAAACTGTTTTTTGTGGCCAAAATGCACTCAAAAGTAACGAAAGTGTTATTTCTTGTCACCTTGTAAGTGGAGAAGTCCAAACAGTGCTATTTGGAGCTGAAAACGCTTTTTTGAAACTTTTGAATGAAAAACTGATTTTTATGTACAATATGCACTCAAAAGTGAAGAAAGTGTTATTTCTTGTCATCTTGTAAGTGGAGAAGTCCAAACAGTGCTATTTGGAGCTGAAAACGCTTTTGTGACACTTTTGAATGAAAAACTGTTTTTCTGTGGCCAAAATGCACTCATAAGTAACGAAAGTGTTATTTCTTGTAACCTTGTAAGTGGAGAAGTCCAAACAGTGCTATTTGGAGCTGAAAACGCGTTTTTGACACTTTTGAATGAAAAAATGTTTTTTGTGGCCAAAATGAACTCAAAAGTCAAAGTTCTCATTTGCAGTTGAAGAAAGTGTTATTTCTTGTCACCTTGTAAGTGGAGAAGTCCAAACAGTGCTATTTGGAGCTGAAAACGCATTTTTGACACTTTTGAATGAAAAACTGTTTTTCTGTGGCCAAAATGCAATCAAAAGTGACGAAAGTGTTATTTCTTGTCACCTTGTAAGTGGAGAAGTCCAAACAGTGCTATTTGGAGCTGAAAACGCTTTTTTGACACTTTTGAATAAAAAACTGATTTTTATGTACAATATGCACTCAAAAGTAAAGAAAGTGTTATTTCATGTCAACTTGTAAGTGGAGACGTCCAAACAGTGCTATTTGGAGCTGAAAACGCGTTTTTGACACCTTTGAATGAAAAACTGTTTTTTGTGGCCAAAATGAACTCAAAAGTCAAAGTACTCATTTTCAGTTGAAGAACGTGTTATTTCTTGTCACCTTGTAAGTGGAGAAGTCCAAACAGTGCTGTTTGGAGCTGAAAACGCTTTTTTGACACTTTTGAATGAGAAACTGTTTTTTGTGGCCAAAATGCACTCAAAAGTGAAGAAAGTGTTATTTCTTGTCATCTTGTAAGTGGAGAAGTCCAAACAGTGCTATTTGGAGCTGAAAACGCTTTTGTGACACTTCTGAATGAAAAACTGTTTTTCTGTGACCAAAATGCACTCAAAAGTAACGAAAGTGTTATTTCTTGTCACCTTGTAAGTGGAGAAGTCCAAACAGTGCTATTTGGAGCTGAAAACGCGTTTTTGACACTTTTGAATGAAAAACTGTTTTTTGTGGCCAAAATGAACTTAAAAGTCAAAGTTCTCATTTGCAGTTGAAGAAAGTGTTATTTCTTGTCACCTTGTAAGTGGAGAAGTCCAAACAGTGCTATTTGGAGCTGAAAACGCTTTTTTGAAACTTTTGAATGAAAAACTGATTTTTATGTACAATATGCACTCAAAAGTGAAGAAAGTGTTATTTCTTGTCATCTTGTAAGTGGAGAAGTCCAAACAGTGCTATTTGGAGCTGAAAACGCTTTTGTGACACTTTTGAATGAAAAACTGTTTTTCTGTGGCCAAAATGCACTCATAAGTAACGAAAGTGTTATTTCTTGTAACCTTGTAAGTGGAGAAGTCCAAACAGTGCTATTTGGAGCTGAAAACGCGTTTTTGACACTTTTGAATGAAAAAATGTTTTTTGTGGCCAAAATGAACTCAAAAGTCAAAGTTCTCATTTGCAGTTGAAGAAAGTGTTATTTCTTGTCACCTTGTAAGTGGAGAAGTCCAAACAGTGCTATTTGGAGCTGAAAACGCATTTTTGACACTTTTGAATGAAAAACTGTTTTTCTGTGGCCAAAATGCAATCAAAAGTGACGAAAGTGTTATTTCTTGTCACCTTGTAAGTGGAGAAGTCCAAACAGTGCTATTTGGAGCTGAAAACGCTTTTTTGACACTTTTGAATAAAAAACTGATTTTTATGTACAATATGCACTCAAAAGTAAAGAAAGTGTTATTTCATGTCAACTTGTAAGTGGAGACGTCCAAACAGTGCTATTTGGAGCTGAAAACGCGTTTTTGACACCTTTGAATGAAAAACTGTTTTTTGTGGCCAAAATGAACTCAAAAGTCAAAGTACTCATTTTCAGTTGAAGAACGTGTTATTTCTTGTCACCTTGTAAGTGGAGAAGTCCAAACAGTGCTGTTTGGAGCTGAAAACGCTTTTTTGACACTTTTGAATGAGAAACTGTTTTTTGTGGCCAAAATGCACTCAAAAGTGAAGAAAGTGTTATTTCTTGTCATCTTGTAAGTGGAGAAGTCCAAACAGTGCTATTTGGAGCTGAAAACGCTTTTGTGACACTTCTGAATGAAAAACTGTTTTTCTGTGACCAAAATGCACTCAAAAGTAACGAAAGTGTTATTTCTTGTCACCTTGTAAGTGGAGAAGTCCAAACAGTGCTATTTGGAGCTGAAAACGCGTTTTTGACACTTTTGAATGAAAAACTGTTTTTTGTGGCCAAAATGAACTTAAAAGTCAAAGTTCTCATTTGCAGTTGAAGAAAGTGTTATTTCTTGTCACCTTGTAAGTGGAGAAGTCCAAACAGTGCTATTTGGAGCTGAAAACGCTTTTTTGAAACTTTTGAATGAAAAACTGTTTTTTGTGGCCAAAATGAACTCAAAAGTCAAAGTTCTCATTTGCAGTTGAAGAAAGTGTTATTTCTTGTCACCTTGTAAGTGGAGAAGTCCAAACAGTGCTATTTGGAGCTGAAAACGCTTTTTTGAAACTTTTGAATGAAAAACTGATTTTTATGTACAATATGCACTCAAAAGTCAAATTTCTCATTTGCAGTTGAAGAAAGTGTTATTTCTTGTCACCTTGTAAGTGGAGAAGTCCAAACAGTGCTGTTTGGGAGCTGAAAATGCTTTTTTGACACTTTTGAAAGAAAAAATGTTTTTTGTGGACAAAATGAACTCAAAAGTCAAAGTACTCATTTGCAGTTGAAGAAAGAGTTATTTCTTGTCACCTTGTAAGTGGAGAAGTCCAAACAGTGTTGTTTGGAGCTGAAAACGCTTTTTTGACACTTTTGAATGAAAAACTGATTTTTATGTACAATATGCACTCAAAAGTGTAGAAAGTGTTATTTCTTGTCACCTTGTAAGTGGAGAAGTCCAAACAGTGCTATTTGGAGCTGAAAACGCTTTTTTGAAACTTTTGAATGAAAAACTGTTTTTCTGTGGCCAAAATGCACTCAAAACTGACGAAAGTGTTATTTCTTGTAACCTTGTAAGTGGAGAAGTCCAAACAGTGCTATTTGGAGCTGAAAACGCGTTTTTGACACTTTTGAATGAAAAAATGTTTTTTGTGGCCAAAATGAACTCAAAAGTCAAAGTTCTCATTTGCAGTTGAAGAAAGTGTTATTTCTTGTCACCTTGTAAGTGGAGAAGTCCAAACAGTGCTATTTGGAGCTGAAAACGCATTTTTGACACTTTTGAATGAAAAACTGTTTTTCTGTGGCCAAAATGCAATCAAAAGTGACGAAAGTGTTATTTCTTGTCACCTTGTAAGTGGAGAAGTCCAAACAGTGCTATTTGGAGCTGAAAACGCTTTTTTGACACTTTTGAATAAAAAACTGATTTTTATGTACAATATGCACTCAAAAGTAAAGAAAGTGTTATTTCATGTCAACTTGTAAGTGGAGACGTCCAAACAGTGCTATTTGGAGCTGAAAACGCGTTTTTGACACCTTTGAATGAAAAACTGTTTTTTGTGGCCAAAATGAACTCAAAAGTCAAAGTACTCATTTTCAGTTGAAGAACGTGTTATTTCTTGTCACCTTGTAAGTGGAGAAGTCCAAACAGTGCTGTTTGGAGCTGAAAACGCTTTTTTGACACTTTTGAATGAGAAACTGTTTTTTGTGGCCAAAATGCACTCAAAAGTGAAGAAAGTGTTATTTCTTGTCATCTTGTAAGTGGAGAAGTCCAAACAGTGCTATTTGGAGCTGAAAACGCTTTTGTGACACTTCTGAATGAAAAACTGTTTTTCTGTGACCAAAATGCACTCAAAAGTAACGAAAGTGTTATTTCTTGTCACCTTGTAAGTGGAGAAGTCCAAACAGTGCTATTTGGAGCTGAAAACGCGTTTTTGACACTTTTGAATGAAAAACTGTTTTTTGTGGCCAAAATGAACTTAAAAGTCAAAGTTCTCATTTGCAGTTGAAGAAAGTGTTATTTCTTGTCACCTTGTAAGTGGAGAAGTCCAAACAGTGCTATTTGGAGCTGAAAACGCTTTTTTGAAACTTTTGAATGAAAAACTGTTTTTTGTGGCCAAAATGAACTCAAAAGTCAAAGTTCTCATTTGCAGTTGAAGAAAGTGTTATTTCTTGTCACCTTGTAAGTGGAGAAGTCCAAACAGTGCTATTTGGAGCTGAAAACGCTTTTTTGAAACTTTTGAATGAAAAACTGATTTTTATGTACAATATGCACTCAAAAGTCAAATTTCTCATTTGCAGTTGAAGAAAGTGTTATTTCTTGTCACCTTGTAAGTGGAGAAGTCCAAACAGTGCTGTTTGGGAGCTGAAAATGCTTTTTTGACACTTTTGAAAGAAAAAATGTTTTTTGTGGACAAAATGAACTCAAAAGTCAAAGTACTCATTTGCAGTTGAAGAAAGAGTTATTTCTTGTCACCTTGTAAGTGGAGAAGTCCAAACAGTGTTGTTTGGAGCTGAAAACGCTTTTTTGACACTTTTGAATGAAAAACTGATTTTTATGTACAATATGCACTCAAAAGTGTAGAAAGTGTTATTTCTTGTCACCTTGTAAGTGGAGAAGTCCAAACAGTGCTATTTGGAGCTGAAAACGCTTTTTTGAAACTTTTGAATGAAAAACTGTTTTTCTGTGGCCAAAATGCACTCAAAACTGACGAAAGTGTTATTTCTTGTCACCTTGTAAGTGGAGAAGTCCAAACAGTGCTATTTGGAGCTGAAAACGCGTTTTTGACACTTTTAAATGAAAAACTGTTTTTTGTGGCCAAAATGAACTCAAAAGTCAAAGTTCTCATTTGCAGTTGAAGAAAGTGTTATTTCTTGTCACCTTGTAATTGGAGAAGTTTAAATAGTGCTATTTGGAGCTGAAAACGCTTTTTTGAAACGTTTGAATGAAAAACTGATTTTTATGTACAATATGCACTCAAAAGTGAAGAAAGTGTTATTTCTTGTCATCTTGTAAGTGGAGAAGTCCAAACAGTGCTATTTGGAGCTGAAAACGCTTTTGTGACACTTTTGAATGAAAAACTGTTTTTCTGTGGCCAAAATGCACTCAAAAGTAACGAAAGTGTTATTTCTTGTCACCTTGTAAGTGGAGAAGTCCAAACAGTGCTATTTGGAGCTGAAAACGCGTTTTTGACACTTTTGAATGAAAAACTGTTTTTTGTGGCCAAAATGAACTTAAAAGTCAAAGTTCTCATTTGCAGTTGAAGAAAGTGTTATTTCTTGTCACCTTGTAAGTGGAGAAGTCCAAACAGTTCTATTTGGAGCTGAAAACGCTTTTTTGAAACTTTTGAATGAAAAACTGATTTTTATTTACAATATGCACTCAAAAGTGAAGAAAGTGTTATTTCTTGTCACCTTGTAAGTGGAGAAGTCCAAACAGTGCTATTTGCAGCTAAAAACGCGTTTTTGACTCTTTTTAATGAAAAACTGTTTTTGTGGCCAAAATGAACTCAAAAGTCAAAGTTCTCATTTGCAGTTGAAGAACGTGTTATTTCTTGTCACCTTGTAAGTGGAGAAGACTAAACAGTGCTATTTGGAGCTGAAAACGCTTTTTTGACACTTTTGAATGAAAAACTGATTTTTATGTACAATATGCACTCAAAAGTGAAGAAAGTGTTATTTCTTGTCATCTTGTAAGTGGAAAAGTCCAAACAGTGCTATTTGTAGCTGAAAACGCTTTTGTGACACTTTTGAGTGAAAAACTGTTTTTTGTGGCCAAAATGCACTCAAAAGTGAAGAAAGTGTTATTTCTTGTCACCTTGTAAGTGGAGAAGTCTAAACAGTGCTATTTGGAGCTGAAAACGCGTTTTTGACACTTTTGAATGAGAAACTGTTTTTTTGTGGCCAAAATGAACTCAAAAGTCAAAGTTCTCATTTGCAGTTGAAGAAAGTGTTATTTATTGTCACCTTGTAAGTGGAGAAGTCCAAACAGTGCTATTTGGAGCTGAAAACGCTTTTTTGAAACTTTTGAATGAAAAACTGATTTTTATGTACAATATGCACTCAAAAGTGAAGAAAGTGTTATTTCTTGTCACCTTGTAAGTGGAGAAGTCCAAACAGTGCTATTTGGAGCTGAAAACGCTTTTGTGACACTTTTGAATGAAAAACTGTTTTTCTGTGGCCAAAATGCAATCATAAGTAACGAAAGTGTTATTTCTTGTAAACTTGTAAGTGGAGAAGTCCAAACAGTGCTATTTGGAGCTGAAAACGCGTTTTTGACACTTTTGAATGAAAAACTGTTTTTTGTGGCCAAAGTGAACTCAAAAGTCAAAGTTCTCATTTGCAGTTGAAGAAAGTGTTATTTCTTGTCACCTTGTAAGTGGAGAAGTCCAAACAGTGCTATTTGGAGCTGAAAACGCTTTTTTGAAACTTTTGAATGAAAAACTGATTTTTATGTACAATATGCACTCAAAAGTGAAGAAAGTGTTATTTCTTGTCACCTTGTAAGTGGAGAAGTCTAAACAGTCCTATTTGGAGCTGAATACGCTTTTTTGACACTTTTGAATGAAAAACTGATTTTTATGTACAATATGCACTCAAAGGTGAAGAAAGTGTTATTTCTTGTCACCTTGTAAGTGGAGAAGTCCAAACAGTGCTATTTGGAGCTGAAAACGCGTTTTTGACACTTTTGAATGAAAAACTGTTTTTTGTGGCCAAAATGAACTTAAAAGTCAAAGTTCTCATTTGCAGTTGAAGAAAGTGTTATTTCTTGTCACCTTGTAAGTGGAGAAGTCCAAACAGTGCTATTTGGAGCTGAAAACGCTTTTTTGAAACTTTTGAATGAAAAACTGTTTTTTGTGGCCAAAATGAACTCAAAAGTCAAAGTTCTCATTTGCAGTTGAAGAAAGTGTTATTTCTTGTCACCTTGTAAGTGGAGAAGTCCAAACAGTGCTATTTGGAGCTGAAAACGCTTTTTTGAAACTTTTGAATGAAAAACTGATTTTTATGTACAATATGCACTCAAAAGTCAAATTTCTCATTTGCAGTTGAAGAAAGTGTTATTTCTTGTCACCTTGTAAGTGGAGAAGTCCAAACAGTGCTGTTTGGGAGCTGAAAATGCTTTTTTGACACTTTTGAAAGAAAAAATGTTTTTTGTGGACAAAATGAACTCAAAAGTCAAAGTACTCATTTGCAGTTGAAGAAAGAGTTATTTCTTGTCACCTTGTAAGTGGAGAAGTCCAAACAGTGTTGTTTGGAGCTGAAAACGCTTTTTTGACACTTTTGAATGAAAAACTGATTTTTTGTACAATATGCACTCAAAAGTGTAGAAAGTGTTATTTCTTGTCACCTTGTAAGTGGAGAAGTCCAAACAGTGCTATTTGGAGCTGAAAACGCGTTTTTGACACTTTTAAATGAAAAACTGTTTTTTGTGGCCAAAATGAACTCAAAAGTCAAAGTTCTTATTTGCAGTTGAAGAAAGTGTTATTTCTTGTCACCTTGTAATTGGAGAAGTTTAAATAGTGCTATTTGGAGCTGAAAACGCTTTTTTGAAACTTTTGAATGAAAAACTGATTTTTATGTACAATATGCACTCAAAAGTGAAGAAAGTGTTATTTCTTGTCATCTTGTAAGTGGAGAAGTCCAAACAGTGCTATTTGGAGCTGAAAACGCTTTTGTGACACTTTTGAATGAAAAACTGTTTTTCTGTGGCCAAAATGCACTCAAAAGTAACGAAAGTGTTATTTCTTGTCACCTTGTAAGTGGAGAAGTCCAAACAGTGCTATTTGGAGCTGAAAACGCGTTTTTGACACTTTTGAATGAAAAACTGTTTTTTGTGGCCAAAATGAACTTAAAAGTCAAAGTTCTCATTTGCAGTTGAAGAAAGTGTTATTTCTTGTCACCTTGTAAGTGGAGAAGTCCAAACAGTTCTATTTGGAGCTGAAAACGCTTTTTTGAAACTTTTGAATGAAAAACTGATTTTTATTTACAATATGCACTCAAAAGTGAAGAAAGTGTTATTTCTTGTCACCTTGTAAGTGGAGAAGTCCAAACAGTGCTATTTGCAGCTAAAAACGCGTTTTTGACTCTTTTTAATGAAAAACTGTTTTTGTGGCCAAAATGAACTCAAAAGTCAAAGTTCTCATTTGCAGTTGAAGAACGTGTTATTTCTTGTCACCTTGTAAGTGGAGAAGACTAAACAGTGCTATTTGGAGCTGAAAACGCTTTTTTGACACTTTTGAATGAAAAACTGATTTTTATGTACAATATGCACTCAAAAGTGAAGAAAGTGTTATTTCTTGTCATCTTGTAAGTGGAAAAGTCCAAACAGTGCTATTTGTAGCTGAAAACGCTTTTGTGACACTTTTGAGTGAAAAACTGTTTTTTGTGGCCAAAATGCACTCAAAAGTGAAGAAAGTGTTATTTCTTGTCACCTTGTAAGTGGAGAAGTCCAAACAGTGCTATTTGGAGCTGAAAACGCTTTTGTGACACTTCTGAATGAAAAACTGTTTTTCTGTGGCCAAAATGCACTCATAAGTAACGAAAGTGTTATCTCTTGTAAACTTGTAAGTGGAGAAGTCCAAACAGTGCTATTTGGAGCTGAAAACGCGTTTTTGACACTTTTGAATGAAAAACTGTTTTTTGTGGCCAAAATGAACTCAAAAGTCAAAGTTCTCATTTGCAGTTGAAGAAAGTGTTATTTCTTGTCACCTTGTAAGTGGAGAAGTCCAAACAGTGCTATTTGGAGCTGAAAACGCTTTTTTGAAACTTTTGAATGAAAAACTGATTTTTATGTACAATATGCACTCAAAAGTGAAGAAAGTGTTATTTCTTGTCACCTTGTAAGTGGAGAAGTCTAAACAGTCCTATTTGGAGCTGAATACGCTTTTTTGACACTTTTGAATGAAAAACTGATTTTTATGTACAATATGCACTCAAAGGTGAAGAAAGTGTTATTTCTTGTCACCTTGTAAGTGGAGAAGTCCAAACAGTGCTATTTGGAGCTGAAAACGCATTTTTGACACTTTTGAATGAAAAACTGTTTTTCTGTGGCCAAAATGCAATCAAAAGTGACGAAAGTGTTATTTCTTGTCACCTTGTAAGTGGAGAAGTCCAAACAGTGCTATTTGGAGCTGAAAACGCTTTTTTGACACTTTTGAATAAAAAACTGATTTTTATGTACAATATGCACTCAAAAGTAAAGAAAGTGTTATTTCATGTCAACTTGTAAGTGGAGAAGTCCAAACAGTGCTATTTGGAGCTGAAAACGCGTTTTTGACACCTTTGAATGAAAAACTGTTTTTTGTGGCCAAAATGAACTCAAAAGTCAAAGTACTCATTTTCAGTTGAAGAACGTGTTATTTCTTGTCACCTTGTAAGTGGAGAAGTCCAAACAGTGCTGTTTGGAGCTGAAAACGCTTTTTTGACACTTTTGAATGAGAAACTGTTTTTTGTGGCCAAAATGCACTCAAAAGTGAAGAAAGTGTTATTTCTTGTCATCTTGTAAGTGGAGAAGTCCAAACAGTGCTATTTGGAGCTGAAAACGCTTTTGTGACACTTCTGAATGAAAAACTGTTTTTCTGTGACCAAAATGCACTCAAAAGTAACGAAAGTGTTATTTCTTGTCACCTTTGTAAGTGGAGAAGTCCAAACAGTGCTATTTGGAGCTGAAAACGCGTTTTTGACACTTTTGAATGAAAAACTGTTTTTTGTGGCCAAAATGAACTTAAAAGTCAAAGTTCTCATTTGCAGTTGAAGAAAGTGTTATTTCTTGTCACCTTGTAAGTGGAGAAGTCCAAACAGTGCTATTTGGAGCTGAAAACGCTTTTTTGAAACTTTTGAATGAAAAACTGTTTTTTGTGGCCAAAATGAACTCAAAAGTCAAAGTTCTCATTTGCAGTTGAAGAAAGTGTTATTTCTTGTCACCTTGTAAGTGGAGAAGTCCAAACAGTGCTATTTGGAGCTGAAAACGCTTTTTTGAAACTTTTGAATGAAAAACTGATTTTTATGTACAATATGCACTCAAAAGTCAAATTTCTCATTTGCAGTTGAAGAAAGTGTTATTTCTTGTCACCTTGTAAGTGGAGAAGTCCAAACAGTGCTGTTTGGGAGCTGAAAATGCTTTTTTGACACTTTTGAAAGAAAAAATGTTTTTTGTGGACAAAATGAACTCAAAAGTCAAAGTACTCATTTACAGTTGAAGAAAGTGTTATTTCTTGTCACCTTGTAAGTGGAGAAGTCCAAACAGTGCTATTTGGAGCTGAAAACGCGTTTTTGACACTTTTGAATGAAAAAATGTTTTTTGTGGCCAAAATGAACTCAAAAGTCAAAGTACTCATTTGCAGTTGAAGAAAGAGTTATTTCTTGTCACCTTGTAAGTGGATAAGTCCAAACAGTGTTGTTTGGAGCTGAAAACGCTTTTTTGACACTTTTGAATGAAAAACTGATTTTTATGTACAATATGCACTCAAAAGTGTAGAAAGTGTTATTTCTTGTCACCTTTTAAGTGGAGAAGTCCAAACAGTGCTATTTGGAGCTGAAAACGCTTTTGTGACACTTTGAATGAAAAACTGTTTTTCTGTGGCCAAAATGCACTCAAAACTGACGAAAGTGTTATTTCTTGTCACCTTGTAAGTGGAGAAGTCCAAACAGTGCTATTTGGAGCTGAAAACGCTTTTTTGAAACTTTTGAATGAAAAACTGTTTTTTGTGGCCAAAATGAACTCAAAAGTCAAAGTTCTCATTTGCAGTTGAAGAAAGTGTTATTTCTTGTCACCTTGTAAGTGGAGAAGTCCAAACAGTGCTATTTGGAGCTGAAAACGCTTTTTTGAAACTTTTGAATGAAAAACTGATTTTTATGTACAATATGCACTCAAAAGTCAAATTTCTCATTTGCAGTTGAAGAAAGTGTTATTTCTTGTCACCTTGTAAGTGGAGAAGTCCAAACAGTGCTGTTTGGGAGCTGAAAATGCTTTTTTGACACTTTTGAAAGAAAAAATGTTTTTTGTGGACAAAATGAACTCAAAAGTCAAAGTACTCATTTACAGTTGAAGAAAGTGTTATTTCTTGTCACCTTGTAAGTGGAGAAGTCCAAACAGTGCTATTTGGAGCTGAAAACGCGTTTTTGACACTTTTGAATGAAAAAATGTTTTTTGTGGCCAAAATGAACTCAAAAGTCAAAGTACTCATTTGCAGTTGAAGAAAGAGTTATTTCTTGTCACCTTGTAAGTGGATAAGTCCAAACAGTGTTGTTTGGAGCTGAAAACGCTTTTTTGACACTTTTGAATGAAAAACTGATTTTTATGTACAATATGCACTCAAAAGTGTAGAAAGTGTTATTTCTTGTCACCTTTTAAGTGGAGAAGTCCAAACAGTGCTATTTGGAGCTGAAAACGCTTTTGTGACACTTTGAATGAAAAACTGTTTTTCTGTGGCCAAAATGCACTCAAAACTGACGAAAGTGTTATTTCTTGTCACCTTGTAAGTGGAGAAGTCCAAACAGTGCTATTTGGAGCTGAAAACGCGTTTTTGACACTTTTAAATGAAAAACTGTTTTTTGTGGCCAAAATGAACTCAAAAGTCAAAGTTCTCATTTGCAGTTGAAGAAAGTGTTATTTCTTGTCACCTTGTAATTGGAGAAGTTTAAATAGTGCTATTTGGAGCTGAAAACGCTTTTTTGAAACTTTTGAATGAAAAACTGATTTTTATGTACAATATGCACTCAAAAGTGAAGAAAGTGTTATTTCTTGTCATCTTGTAAGTGGAGAAGTCCAAACAGTGCTATTTGGAGCTGAAAACGCTTTTGTGACACTTTTGAATGAAAAACTGTTTTTCTGTGGCCAAAATGCACTCAAAAGTAACGAAAGTGTTATTTCTTGTCACCTTGTAAGTGGAGAAGTCCAAACAGTGCTATTTGGAGCTGAAAACGCGTTTTTGACACTTTTGTATGAAAAACTGTTTTTTGTGGCCAAAATGAACTTAAAAGTCAAAGTTCTCATTTGCAGTTGAAGAAAGTGTTATTTCTTGTCACCTTGTAAGTGGAGAAGTCCAAACAGTTCTATTTGGAGCTGAAAACGCTTTTTTGAAACTTTTGAATGAAAAACTGATTTTTATTTACAATATGCACTCAAAAGTGAAGAAAGTGTTATTTCTTGTCACCTTGTAAGTGGAGAAGTCCAAACAGTGCTATTTGGAGGTAAAAACGCGTTTTTGACTCTTTTTAATGAAAAACTGTTTTTGTGGCCAAAATGAACTCAAAAGTCAAAGTTCTCATTTGCAGTTAAAGAACGTGTTATTTCTTGTCACCTTGTAAGTGGAGAAGTCCAAACAGTGCTATTTGGAGCTGAAAACGCGTTTTTGACACTTTTGAATGAAAAACTGATTTTTATGTACAATATGCACTCAAAAGTGAAGAAAGTGTTATTTTTTGTCACCTTGTAAGTGGAGAAGTCTAAACAGTGCTGTTTGGAGCTGAAAACGCTTTTTTGAAACTTTTGAATGAAAAACTGATTTTTATGTACAATATGCACTCAAAAGTGAAGAAAGTGTTATTTCTTGTCATCTTGTAAGTGGAGAAGTCCAAACAGTGCTATTTGGAGCTGAAAACGCTTTTGTGACACTTTTAAATGAAAAACTGTTTTTCTGTGGCCAAAATGCACTCATAAGTAACGAAAGTGTTATTTCTTGTAACCTTGTAAGTGGAGAAGTCCAAACAGTGCTATTTGGAGCTGAAAACGCGTTTTTTACACTTTTGAATGAAAAACTATTTTTTGTGGCCAAAATGAACTTAAAAGTCAAAGTTCTCATTTGCAGTTGAAGAAAGTGTTATTTCTTGTCACCTTGTAAGTGGAGAAGTCCAAACAGTGCTATTTGGAGCTGAAAACGCTTTTTTGAAACTTTTGAATGAAAAACTGATTTTTATGTACAATATGCACTCAAACGTGAAGAAAGTGTTATTTCTTGTCACCTTGTAAGTGGAGAAGTCCAAACAGTGCTATTTGGAGCTAAAAACGCGTTTTTGACTCTTTTTAATGAAAAACTGTTTTTGTGGCAAAAATGAACTCAAAAGTCAAAGTTCTCATTTGCAGTTGAAGAACGTGTTATTTCTTGTCACCTTGTAAGTGGAGAAGTCTAAACAGTGCTATTTGGAGCTGAAAACGCTTTTTTGACACTTTTGAATGAAAAACTGATTTTTATGTACAATATGCACTCAAAAGTGAAGAAAGTGTTATTTTTTGTCATCTTGTAAGTGGAAAAGTCCAAACAGTGCTATTTGTAGCTGAAAACGCTTTTGTGACACTTTTGAGTGAAAAACTGTTTTTTGTGGCCAAAATGCACTCAAAAGTGACGAAAGTGTTATTTCTTGTCACCTTGTAAGTGGAGAAGTCCAAACAGTGCTATTTGGAGCTGAAAACGCGTTTTTGACACTTTTGAATGAGAAACTGTTTTTTTGTGGCCAAAATGAACTCAAAAGTCAAAGTTCTCATTTGCAGTTGAAGAAAGTGTTATTTCTTGTCACCTTGTAAGTGGAGAAGTCCAAACAGTGCTATTTGGAGCTGAAAACCCTTTTTTGAAACTTTTGAATGAAAAACTGATTTTTATGTACAATATGCACTCAAAAGTGAAGAAAGTGTTATTTCTTGTCATCTTGTAAGTGGAGAAGTCCAAACAGTGCTATTTGGAGCTGAAAACGCTTTTGTGACACTTTTGAATGAAAAACTGTTTTTCTGTGACCAAAATGCACTCAAAAGTAACGAAAGTGTTATTTCTTGTCACCTTGTAAGTGGAGAAGTCCAAACAGTGCTATTTGGAGCTGAAAACGCTTTTGTGACACTTTTGAATGAAAAACTGTTTTTCTATTGCCAAAATGCACTCAAAACTGACGAAAAGTGTTATTTCTTGTCACCTTGTAAGTGGAGAAGTCCAAACAGTGCTATTTGGAGCTGAAAACACGTTTTTGACTCTTTTGAATGAAAAACTGTTTTTTGTGGCCAAAATGAACTCAAAAGTCAAAGTTCTCATTTGCAGTTGAAGAAAGTGTTATTTCTTGTCACCTTGTAATTGGAGAAGTTTAAATAGTGTTATTTGGAGCTGAAAACGCTTTTTTGACACTTTTGAATGAAAAACTGATTTTTATGTACAATATGCACTCAAAAGTTAAGAAAGTGTTATTTCTTGTCATCTTGTAAGTGGAGAATTCCAAACAGTGCTATTTGGAGCTGAAAACGCTTTTGTGACACTTTTGAATGAAAAACTGTTTTTTGTGGCCAAAATGAACTCAAAAGTCAAAGTTATCATTTGCAGTTGAAGAACGCGTTATTTTTTGTCACCTTGTAAGTGGAGAAGTCCAAACAGTGCTATTTGGAGCTGAAAACGCTTTTTTGAAACTTTTGAATGAAAAACTGATTTGTATGTACAATATGCACTCAAAAGTGAAGAAAGTGTTATTTCTTGTCACCTTGTAAGTGGAGAAGTCTAAACAGTGCTATGTGGAGCTGAAAACGCTTTTTTGACACTTTTGAATGAAAAACTGATTTGTATGTACAATATGCACTCAAAAGTGACGAAAGTGTTATTTCTTGTCACCTTGTAAGTGGAGAAGTCCAAACAGTGCTATTTGGAGCTGAAAACGCTTTTGTGACACTTTTGAATGAAAAACTGTTTTTTGTGGCCAAAATGAACTTAAAAGTCAAAGTTCTCATTTGCAGTTGAAGAAAGTGTTATTTCTTGTCACCTTGTAAGTGGAGAAGTCCAAACAGTGCTGTTTGGAGCTGAAAACGCTTTTTTGACACTTTTGAATGAGAAACTGTTTTTTGTGGCCAAAATGCACTCAAAAGTGAAGAAAGTGTTATTTCTTGTCACCTTGTAGGTGGAGAAGTCCAAACAGTGCTATTTTTAGCTGAAAAAACGTTTTTGACACTTTTGAATGAAAAACTGTTTTTTGTGGCCAAAATGAACTCAAAAGTCAAAGTTCTCATTTGCAGTTGAAGAACGTGTTATTTCTTGTCACCTTGTAAGTGGAGAAGTCCAAACAGTGCTATTTGGAGCTGAAAACGCGTTTTTGACACTTTTGAATGAAAAACTGATTTTTATGTACAATATGCACTCAAAAGTGAAGAAAGTGTTATTTTTTGTCACCTTGTAAGTGGAGAAGTCTAAACAGTGCTGTTTGGAGCTGAAAACGCTTTTTTGACACTTTTGAATGAAAAACTGATTTTTATGTACAATATGCACTCAAAAGTGAAGAAAGTGTTATTTTTTGTCATCTTGTAAGTGGAAAAGTCCAAACAGTGCTATTTGTAGCTGAAAACGCTTTTGTGACACTTTTGAGTGAAAAACTGTTTTTTGTGGCCAAAATGCACTCAAAAGTGACGAAAGTGTTATTTCTTGTCACCTTGTAAGTGGAGAAGTCCAAACAGTGCTATTTGGAGCTGAAAACGCGTTTTTGACACTTTTGAAAGAGAAACTGTTTTTTTGTGGCCAAAATGAACTCAAAAGTCAAAGTTCTCATTTGCAGTTGAAGAAAGTGTTATTTCTTGTCACCTTGTAAGTGGAGAAGTCCAAACAGTGCTATTTGGAGCTGAAAACCCTTTTTTGAAACTTTTGAATGAAAAACTGATTTTTATGTACAATATGCACTCAAAAGTGAAGAAAGTGTTATTTCTTGTCATCTTGTAAGTGGAGAAGTCCAAACAGTGCTATTTGGAGCTGAAAACGCTTTTGTGACACTTTTGAATGAAAAACTGTTTTTCTGTGACCAAAATGCACTCAAAAGTAACGAAAGTGTTATTTCTTGTCACCTTGTAAGTGGAGAAGTCCAAACAGTGCTATTTGGAGCTGAAAACGCTTTTGTGACACTTTTGAATGAAAAACTGTTTTTCTATTGCCAAAATGCACTCAAAACTGACGAAAAGTGTTATTTCTTGTCACCTTGTAAGTGGAGAAGTCCAAACAGTGCTATTTGGAGCTGAAAACACGTTTTTGACTCTTTTGAATGAAAAACTGTTTTTTGTGGCCAAAATGAACTCAAAAGTCAAAGTTCTCATTTGCAGTTGAAGAAAGTGTTATTTCTTGTCACCTTGTAATTGGAGAAGTTTAAATAGTGTTATTTGGAGCTGAAAACGCTTTTTTGACACTTTTGAATGAAAAACTGATTTTTATGTACAATATGCACTCAAAAGTTAAGAAAGTGTTATTTCTTGTCATCTTGTAAGTGGAGAATTCCAAACAGTGCTATTTGGAGCTGAAAACGCTTTTGTGACACTTTTGAATGAAAAACTGTTTTTTGTGGCCAAAATGAACTCAAAAGTCAAAGTTATCATTTGCAGTTGAAGAACGCGTTATTTTTTGTCACCTTGTAAGTGGAGAAGTCCAAACAGTGCTATTTGGAGCTGAAAACGCTTTTTTGAAACTTTTGAATGAAAAACTGATTTGTATGTACAATATGCACTCAAAAGTGAAGAAAGTGTTATTTCTTGTCACCTTGTAAGTGGAGAAGTCTAAACAGTGCTATGTGGAGCTGAAAACGCTTTTTTGACACTTTTGAATGAAAAACTGATTTGTATGTACAATATGCACTCAAAAGTGACGAAAGTGTTATTTCTTGTCACCTTGTAAGTGGAGAAGTCCAAACAGTGCTATTTGGAGCTGAAAACGCTTTTGTGACACTTTTGAATGAAAAACTGTTTTTTGTGGCCAAAATGAACTTAAAAGTCAAAGTTCTCATTTGCAGTTGAAGAAAGTGTTATTTCTTGTCACCTTGTAAGTGGAGAAGTCCAAACAGTGCTATTTGGAGCTGAAAACGCTTTTTTGAAACTTTTGAATGAAAAACTGATTTTTATTTACAATATGCACTCAAACGTGAAGAAAGTGTTATTTCTTGTCACCTTGTAAGTGGAGAAGTCCAAACAGTGCTATTTGGAGCTGAAAACGCGTTTTTGACTCTTTTTAATGAAAAACTCTTTTTTGTGGCCAAAATGAACTCAAAAGTCAAAGTTCTCATTTGCAGTTGAAGAACGTGTTATTTCTTGTCACCTTGTAAGTGGAGAAGTCTAAACAGTGCTATTTGGAGCTGAAAACGCTTTTTTGACACTTTTGAATGAAAAACTGATTTTTATGTACAATATGCACTCAAAAGTGAAGAAAGTGTTATTTCTTGTCATCTTGTAAGTGGAAAAGTCCAAACAGTGCTATTTGGAGCTGAAAACGCGTTTTTGACACTTTTGAATGAAAAACTGTTTTTTTGTGGCCAAAATGAACTCAAAAGTCAAAGTTCTCATTTGCAGTTGAAGAAAGTGTTATTTCTTGTCACCTTGTAAGTGGAGAAGTCCAAACAGTGCTATTTGGAGCTGAAAACGCGTTTTTGACACTTTTGAATGAAAAACTGTTTTTTTGTGGCCAAAATGAACTCAAAAGTCAAAGTTCTCATTTGCAGTTGAAGAAAGTGTTATTTCTTGTCACCTTGTAAGTGGAGAAGTCCAAACAGTGCTATTTGGAGCTGAAAACGCTTTTTTCAAACTTTTGAATGAAAAACTGATTTTTATGTACAATATGCACTCAAAAGTGAAGAAAGTGTTATTTCTTGTCATCTTGTAAGTGGAGAAGTCCAAACAGTGCTATTTGGAGCTGAAAACACTTTTGTGACACTTTTGAATGAAAAACTGTTTTTCTGTGGCCAAAATGCACTCATAAGTAACGAAAGTGTTATTTCTTGTAACCTTGTAAGTGGAGAAGTCCAAACAGTGCTATTTGGAGCTGAAAACGCATTTTTGACACTTTTAAATGAAAAACTGTTTTTCTGTGGCCAAAATGCACTCAAAACTGACGAAAGTGTTATTTCTTGTCACCTTGTAAGTGGAGAAGTCCAAACAGTGCTATTTGGAGCTGAAAACGCGTTTTTGACACTTTTAAATGAAAAACTGTTTTTTGTGGCCAAAATGAACTCAAAAGTCAAAGTTCTCATTTGCAGTTGAAGAAAGTGTTATTTCTTGTCACCTTGTAATTGGAGAAGTTTAAATAGTGCTATTTGGAGCTGAAAACGCTTTTTTGAAACTTTTGAATGAAAAACTGATTTTTATGTACAATATGCACTCAAAAGTGAAGAAAGTGTTATTTCTTGTCATCTTGTAAGTGGATAAGTCCAAACAGTGCTATTTGGAGCTGAAAACGCTTTTGTGACACTTTTGAATGAAAAACTGTTTTTCTGTGGCCAAAATGCACTCAAAAGTAACGAAAGTGTTATTTCTTGTCACCTTGTAAGTGGAGAAGTCCAAACAGTGCTATTTGGAGCTGAAAACGCGTTTTTGACACTTTTGTATGAAAAACTGTTTTTTGTGGCCAAAATGAACTTAAAAGTCAAAGTTCTCATTTGCAGTTGAAGAAAGTGTTATTTCTTGTCACCTTGTAAGTGGAGAAGTCCAAACAGTTCTATTTGGAGCTGAAAACGCTTTTTTGAAACTTTTGAATGAAAAACTGATTTTTATTTACAATATGCACTCAAAAGTGAAGAAAGTGTTATTTCTTGTCACCTTGTAAGTGGAGAAGTCCAAACAGTGCTATTTGGAGGTAAAAACGCGTTTTTGACTCTTTTTAATGAAAAACTGTTTTTGTGGCCAAAATGAACTCAAAAGTCAAAGTTCTCATTTGCAGTTAAAGAACGTGTTATTTCTTGTCACCTTGTAAGTGGAGAAGTCCAAACAGTGCTGTTTGGAGCTGAAAACGCTTTTTTGACACTTTTGAATGAGAAACTGTTTTTTGTGGCCAAAATGCACTCAAAAGTGAAGAAAGTGTTATTTCTTGTCACCTTGTAGGTGGAGAAGTCCAAACAGTGCTATTTTTAGCTGAAAACACGTTTTTGACACTTTTGAATGAAAAACTGTTTTTTGTGGCCAAAATGAACTCAAAAGTCAAAGTTCTCATTTGCAGTTGAAGAACGTGTTATTTCTTGTCACCTTGTAAGTGGAGAAGTCCAAACAGTGCTATTTGGAGCTGAAAACGCGTTTTTGACACTTTTGAATGAAAAACTGATTTTTATGTACAATATGCACTCAAAAGTGAAGAAAGTGTTATTTTTTGTCACCTTGTAAGTGGAGAAGTCTAAACAGTGCTGTTTGGAGCTGAAAACGCTTTTTTGAAACTTTTGAATGAAAAACTGATTTTTATGTACAATATGCACTCAAAAGTGAAGAAAGTGTTATTTCTTGTCATCTTGTAAGTGGAGAAGTCCAAACAGTGCTATTTGGAGCTGAAAACGCTTTTGTGACACTTTTAAATGAAAAACTGTTTTTCTGTGGCCAAAATGCACTCATAAGTAACGAAAGTGTTATTTCTTGTAACCTTGTAAGTGGAGAAGTCCAAACAGTGCTATTTGGAGCTGAAAACGCGTTTTTGACACTTTTGAATGAAAAACTATTTTTTGTGGCCAAAATGAACTTAAAAGTCAAAGTTCTCATTTGCAGTTGAAGAAAGTGTTATTTCTTGTCACCTTGTAAGTGGAGAAGTCCAAACAGTGCTATTTGGAGCTGAAAACGCTTTTTTGAAACTTTTGAATGAAAAACTGATTTTTATGTACAATATGCACTCAAACGTGAAGAAAGTGTTATTTCTTGTCACCTTGTAAGTGGAGAAGTCCAAACAGTGCTATTTGGAGCTAAAAACGCGTTTTTGACTCTTTTTAATGAAAAACTGTTTTTGTGGCAAAAATGAACTCAAAAGTCAAAGTTCTCATTTGCAGTTGAAGAACGTGTTATTTCTTGTCACCTTGTAAGTGGAGAAGTCTAAACAGTGCTATTTGGAGCTGAAAACGCTTTTTTGACACTTTTGAATGAAAAACTGATTTTTATGTACAATATGCACTCAAAAGTGAAGAAAGTGTTATTTTTTGTCATCTTGTAAGTGGAAAAGTCCAAACAGTGCTATTTGTAGCTGAAAACGCTTTTGTGACACTTTTGAGTGAAAAACTGTTTTTTGTGGCCAAAATGCACTCAAAAGTGACGAAAGTGTTATTTCTTGTCACCTTGTAAGTGGAGAAGTCCAAACAGTGCTATTTGGAGCTGAAAACGCGTTTTTGACACTTTTGAATGAGAAACTGTTTTTTTGTGGCCAAAATGAACTCAAAAGTCAAAGTTCTCATTTGCAGTTGAAGAAAGTGTTATTTCTTGTCACCTTGTAAGTGGAGAAGTCCAAACAGTGCTATTTGGAGCTGAAAACCCTTTTTTGAAACTTTTGAAAGAAAAACTGATTTTTATGTACAATATGCACTCAAAAGTGAAGAAAGTGTTATTTCTTGTCATCTTGTAAGTGGAGAAGTCCAAACAGTGCTATTTGGAGCTGAAAACGCTTTTGTGACACTTTTGAATGAAAAACTGTTTTTCTGTGACCAAAATGCACTCAAAAGTAACGAAAGTGTTATTTCTTGTCACCTTGTAAGTGGAGAAGTCCAAACAGTGCTATTTGGAGCTGAAAACGCTTTTGTGACACTTTTGAATGAAAAACTGTTTTTCTATTGCCAAAATGCACTCAAAACTGACGAAAAGTGTTATTTCTTGTCACCTTGTAAGTGGAGAAGTCCAAACAGTGCTATTTGGAGCTGAAAACACGTTTTTGACTCTTTTGAATGAAAAACTGTTTTTTGTGGCCAAAATGAACTCAAAAGTCAAAGTTCTCATTTGCAGTTGAAGAAAGTGTTATTTCTTGTCACCTTGTAATTGGAGAAGTTTAAATAGTGTTATTTGGAGCTGAAAACGCTTTTTTGACACTTTTGAATGAAAAACTGATTTTTATGTACAATATGCACTCAAAAGTTAAGAAAGTGTTATTTCTTGTCATCTTGTAAGTGGAGAATTCCAAACAGTGCTATTTGGAGCTGAAAACGCTTTTGTGACACTTTTGAATGAAAAACTGTTTTTTGTGGCCAAAATGAACTCAAAAGTCAAAGTTATCATTTGCAGTTGAAGAACGCGTTATTTTTTGTCACCTTGTAAGTGGAGAAGTCCAAACAGTGCTATTTGGAGCTGAAAACGCTTTTTTGAAACTTTTGAATGAAAAACTGATTTGTATGTACAATATGCACTCAAAAGTGAAGAAAGTGTTATTTCTTGTCACCTTGTAAGTGGAGAAGTCTAAACAGTGCTATGTGGAGCTGAAAACGCTTTTTTGACACTTTTGAATGAAAAACTGATTTGTATGTACAATATGCACTCAAAAGTGACGAAAGTGTTATTTCTTGTCACCTTGTAAGTGGAGAAGTCCAAACAGTGCTATTTGGAGCTGAAAACGCTTTTGTGACACTTTTGAATGAAAAACTGTTTTTTGTGGCCAAAATGAACTTAAAAGTCAAAGTTCTCATTTGCAGTTGAAGAAAGTGTTATTTCTTGTCACCTTGTAAGTGGAGAAGTCCAAACAGTGCTGTTTGGAGCTGAAAACGCTTTTTTGACACTTTTGAATGAGAAACTGTTTTTTGTGGCCAAAATGCACTCAAAAGTGAAGAAAGTGTTATTTCTTGTCACCTTGTAGGTGGAGAAGTCCAAACAGTGCTATTTTTAGCTGAAAACACGTTTTTGACACTTTTGAATGAAAAACTGTTTTTTGTGGCCAAAATGAACTCAAAAGTCAAAGTTCTCATTTGCAGTTGAAGAACGTGTTATTTCTTGTCACCTTGTAAGTGGAGAAGTCCAAACAGTGCTATTTGGAGCTGAAAACGCGTTTTTGACACTTTTGAATGAAAAACTGATTTTTATGTACAATATGCACTCAAAAGTGAAGAAAGTGTTATTTTTTGTCACCTTGTAAGTGGAGAAGTCTAAACAGTGCTGTTTGGAGCTGAAAACGCTTTTTTGAAACTTTTGAATGAAAAACTGATTTTTATGTACAATATGCACTCAAAAGTGAAGAAAGTGTTATTTCTTGTCATCTTGTAAGTGGAGAAGTCCAAACAGTGCTATTTGGAGCTGAAAACGCTTTTGTGACACTTTTAAATGAAAAACTGTTTTTCTGTGGCCAAAATGCACTCATAAGTAACGAAAGTGTTATTTCTTGTAACCTTGTAAGTGGAGAAGTCCAAACAGTGCTATTTGGAGCTGAAAACGCGTTTTTGACACTTTTGAATGAAAAACTATTTTTTGTGGCCAAAATGAACTTAAAAGTCAAAGTTCTCATTTGCAGTTGAAGAAAGTGTTATTTCTTGTCACCTTGTAAGTGGAGAAGTCCAAACAGTGCTATTTGGAGCTGAAAACGCTTTTTTGAAACTTTTGAATGAAAAACTGATTTTTATGTACAATATGCACTCAAACGTGAAGAAAGTGTTATTTCTTGTCACCTTGTAAGTGGAGAAGTCCAAACAGTGCTATTTGGAGCTAAAAACGCGTTTTTGACTCTTTTTAAAAAAAAACTGTTTTTGTGGCAAAAATGAACTCAAAAGTCAAAGTTCTCATTTGCAGTTGAAGAACGTGTTATTTCTTGTCACCTTGTAAGTGGAGAAGTCTAAACAGTGCTATTTGGAGCTGAAAACGCTTTTTTGACACTTTTGAATGAAAAACTGATTTTTATGTACAATATGCACTCAAAAGTGAAGAAAGTGTTATTTTTTGTCATCTTGTAAGTGGAAAAGTCCAAACAGTGCTATTTGTAGCTGAAAACGCTTTTGTGACACTTTTGAGTGAAAAACTGTTTTTTGTGGCCAAAATGCACTCAAAAGTGACGAAAGTGTTATTTCTTGTCACCTTGTAAGTGGAGAAGTCCAAACAGTGCTATTTGGAGCTGAAAACGCGTTTTTGACACTTTTGAATGAGAAACTGTTTTTTTGTGGCCAAAATGAACTCAAAAGTCAAAGTTCTCATTTGCAGTTGAAGAAAGTGTTATTTCTTGTCACCTTGTAAGTGGAGAAGTCCAAACAGTGCTATTTGGAGCTGAAAACCCTTTTTTGAAACTTTTGAATGAAAAACTGATTTTTATGTACAATATGCACTCAAAAGTGAAGAAAGTGTTATTTCTTGTCATCTTGTAAGTGGAGAAGTCCAAACAGTGCTATTTGGAGCTGAAAACGCTTTTGTGACACTTTTGAATGAAAAACTGTTTTTCTGTGACCAAAATGCACTCAAAAGTAACGAAAGTGTTATTTCTTGTCACCTTGTAAGTGGAGAAGTCCAAACAGTGCTATTTGGAGCTGAAAACGCTTTTGTGACACTTTTGAATGAAAAACTGTTTTTCTATTGCCAAAATGCACTCAAAACTGACGAAAAGTGTTATTTCTTGTCACCTTGTAAGTGGAGAAGTCCAAACAGTGCTATTTGGAGCTGAAAACACGTTTTTGACTCTTTTGAATGAAAAACTGTTTTTTGTGGCCAAAATGAACTCAAAAGTCAAAGTTCTCATTTGCAGTTGAAGAAAGTGTTATTTCTTGTCACCTTGTAATTGGAGAAGTTTAAATAGTGTTATTTGGAGCTGAAAACGCTTTTTTGACACTTTTGAATGAAAAACTGATTTTTATGTACAATATGCACTCAAAAGTTAAGAAAGTGTTATTTCTTGTCATCTTGTAAGTGGAGAATTCCAAACAGTGCTATTTGGAGCTGAAAACGCTTTTGTGACACTTTTGAATGAAAAACTGTTTTTTGTGGCCAAAATGAACTCAAAAGTCAAAGTTATCATTTGCAGTTGAAGAACGCGTTATTTTTTGTCACCTTGTAAGTGGAGAAGTCCAAACAGTGCTATTTGGAGCTGAAAACGCTTTTTTGAAACTTTTGAATGAAAAACTGATTTGTATGTACAATATGCACTCAAAAGTGAAGAAAGTGTTATTTCTTGTCACCTTGTAAGTGGAGAAGTCTAAACAGTGCTATGTGGAGCTGAAAACGCTTTTTTGACACTTTTGAATGAAAAACTGATTTGTATGTACAATATGCACTCAAAAGTGACGAAAGTGTTATTTCTTGTCACCTTGTAAGTGGAGAAGTCCAAACAGTGCTATTTGGAGCTGAAAACGCTTTTGTGACACTTTTGAATGAAAAACTGTTTTTTGTGGCCAAAATGAACTTAAAAGTCAAAGTTCTCATTTGTAGTTGAAGAAAGTGTTATTTCTTGTCACCTTGTAAGTGGAGAAGTCCAAACAGTGCTATTTGGAGCTGAAAACGCTTTTTTGAAACTTTTGAATGAAAAACTGATTTTTATTTACAATATGCACTCAAACGTGAAGAAAGTGTTATTTCTTGTCACCTTGTAAGTGGAGAAGTCCAAACAGTGCTATTTGGAGCTGAAAACGCGTTTTTGACTCTTTTTAATGAAAAACTCTTTTTTGTGGCCAAAATGAACTCAAAAGTCAAAGTTCTCATTTGCAGTTGAAGAACGTGTTATTTCTTGTCACCTTGTAAGTGGAGAAGTCTAAACAGTGCTATTTGGAGCTGAAAACGCTTTTTTGACACTTTTGAATGAAAAACTGATTTTTATGTACAATATGCACTCAAAAGTGAAGAAAGTGTTATTTCTTGTCATCTTGTAAGTGGAAAAGTCCAAACAGTGCTATTTGGAGCTGAAAACGCGTTTTTGACACTTTTGAATGAAAAACTGTTTTTTTGTGGCCAAAATGAACTCAAAAGTCAAAGTTCTCATTTGCAGTTGAAGAAAGTGTTATTTCTTGTCACCTTGTAAGTGGAGAAGTCCAAACAGTGCTATTTGGAGCTGAAAACGCGTTTTTGACACTTTTGAATGAAAAACTGTTTTTTTGTGGCCAAAATGAACTCAAAAGTCAAAGTTCTCATTTGCAGTTGAAGAAAGTGTTATTTCTTGTCACCTTGTAAGTGGAGAAGTCCAAACAGTGCTATTTGGAGCTGAAAACGCTTTTTTCAAACTTTTGAATGAAAAACTGATTTTTATGTACAATATGCACTCAAAAGTGAAGAAAGTGTTATTTCTTGTCATCTTGTAAGTGGAGAAGTCCAAACAGTGCTATTTGGAGCTGAAAACACTTTTGTGACACTTTTGAATGAAAAACTGTTTTTCTGTGGCCAAAATGCACTCATAAGTAACGAAAGTGTTATTTCTTGTAACCTTGTAAGTGGAGAAGTCCAAACAGTGCTATTTGGAGCTGAAAACGCATTTTTGACACTTTTAAATGAAAAACTGTTTTTCTGTGGCCAAAATGCACTCAAAACTGACGAAAAGTGTTATTTCTTGTCACCTTGTAAGTGGAGAAGTCCAAACAGTGCTATTTGGAGCTGAAAACACGTTTTTGACTCTTTTGAATGAAAAACTGTTTTTTGTGGCCAAAATGAACTCAAAAGTCAAAGTTCTCATTTGCAGTTGAAGAAAGTGTTATTTCTTGTCACCTTGTAAGTGGAGAAGTCCAAACAGTGCTATTTGGAGCTGAAAACGCATTTTTGACACTTTTAAATGAAAAACTGTTTTTCTGTGGCCAAAATGCACTCAAAAGTGACGAAAGTGTTATTTCTTGTCATCTTGTAAGTGGAGAAGTCCAAACAGTGCTATTTGGAGCTGAAAACGCATTTTTGACACTTTTAAATGAAAAACTGTTTTTCTATGGCCAAAATGCACTCAAAAGTGAAGAAAGTGTTATTTCTTGTCATCTTGTAAGTGGAGAAGTCCAAACAGTGCTATTTGGAGCTGAAAACGCGTTTTTGACACTTTTGAATGAAAAACTGTTTTTTTGTGGCCAAAATGAACTCAAAAGTCAAAGTTCTCATTTGCAGTTGAAGAAAGTGTTATTTCTTGTCACCTTGTAAGTGGAGAAGTCCAAACAGTGCTATTTGGAGCTGAAAACGCTTTTTTGAAACTTTTGAATAAAAAACTGATTTTTATGTACAATATGCACTCAAAAGTGAAGAAAGTGTTATTTCTTGTCATCTTGTAAGTGGAGAAGTCCAAACAGTGTTATTTGGAGCTGAAAACGCTTTTGTGACACTTTTGAATGAAAAACTGTTTTTCTGTGACCAAAATGCACTCAAAAGTAACGAAAGTGTTATTTCTTGTCACCTTGTAAGTGGAGAAGTCCAAACAGTGCTATTTGGAGCTGAAAACGCGTTTTTACACTTTTGAATGAAAAACTGTTTTTTGTGGCCAAAATGAACTTAAAAGTCAAAGTTCTCATTTGCAGTTGAAGAAAGTGTTATTTCTTGTCACCTTGTAAGTGGAGAAGTCCAAACAGTGCTATTTGGAGCTGAAAACGCTTTTTTGAAACTTTTGAATGAAAAACTGTTTTTTGTGGCCAAAATGAACTCAAAAGTCAAAGTTCTCATTTGCAGTTGAAGAAAGTGTTATTTCTTGTCACCTTGTAAGTGGAGAAGTCCAAACAGTGCTATTTGGAGCTGAAAACGCTTTTTTGAAACTTTTGAATGAAAAACTGATTTTTATGTACAATATGCACTCAAAAGTCAAAGTTCTCATTTGCAGTTGAAGAAAGTGTTATTTCTTGTCACCTTGTAAGTGGAAAAGTCCAAACAGTGCTGTTTGGGATCTGAAAATGCTTTTTTGACACTTTTGAATGAAAAACTGATTTTTATTTACAATATGCACTCAAACGTGAAGAAAGTGTTATTTCTTGTCACCTTGTAAGTGGAGAAGTCCAAACAGTGCTATTTGGAGTTGAAAACGCGTTTTTGACTCTTTTTAATGAAAAACTGTTTTTTGTGGCCAAAATGAACTCAAAAGTCAAAGTTCTCATTTGCAGTTGAAGAACCTGTTATTTCTTGTCACTTTGTAAGTGGAGAAGTCTAAACAGTGCTATTTGGAGCTGAAAACGCTTTTTTGACACTTTTGAATGAAAAACTGATTTTTATGTACAATATGCACTCAAAAGTGAAGAAAGTGTTATTTCTTGTCATCTTGTAAGTGGAAAAGTCCAAACAGTGCTATTTGTAGCTGAAAACGCTTTTGTGACACTTTTGAGTGAAAAACTGTTTTTTGCGGCCAAAATGCACTCAAAAGTAACGAAAGTGTTATTTCTTGTCACCTTGTAAGTGGAGAAGTCCAAACAGTGCTATTTGGAGCTGAAAACGCGTTTTTGACACTTTTGAATGAAAAACTGTTTTTTTGTGGCCAAAATGAACTCAAAAGTCAAAGTTCTCATTTGCAGTTGAAGAAAGTGTTATTTCTTGTCACCTTGTAAGTGGAGAAGTCCAAACAGTGCTATTTGGAGCTGAAAACGCTTTTTTGAAACTTTTGAATGAAAAACTGATTTTTATGTACAATATGCACTCAAAAGTGAAGAAAGTGTTATTTCTTGTCACCTTGTAAGTGGAGAAGTCCAAACAGTGCTATTTGGAGCTGAAAACGCGTTTTTGACACTTTTGAATGAAAAACAGATTTTTATGTACAATATGCACTCAAAAGTCAAAGTTCTCATTTGCAGTTGAAGAAAGTGTTATTTCTTGTCATCTTGTAAGTGGAGAAGTCCAAACAGTGCTGTTTGGGAGCTGAAAACGCTTTTTTGACACTTTTGAATGAAAAAATGTGTTTTGTGGCCAAAATGAACTCAAAAGTCAAAGTACTCATTTGCAGTTGAAGACAGAGTTATTTCTTGTCACCTTGTAAGTGGAGAAGTCCAAACAGTGTTGTTTGGAGCTGAAAACTCTTTTTTGACACTTTTGAATGAAAAACTGGTTTTTATTTACAATATGCATTCAAACGTGAAGAAAGTGTTATTTCTTGTCACCTTGTAAGTGGAGAAGTCCAAACAGTGCTGTTTGGAGCTGAAAACGCTTTTTTGTCACTTTTGAATGAAAAACTGATTTTTATGTACAATATGCACTCAAAAGTGTAGAAAGTGTTATCTCTTGTCACCTTTTAAGTGGAGAAGTCCAAACAGTGCTATTTGGAGCTGAAAACGCTTTTTTGAAACTTTTGAATGAAAAACTGATTTGTATGTACAATATGCACTCAAAAGTGAAGAAAGTGTTATTTCTTGTCACCTTGTAAGTGGAGAAGTCTAAACAGTGCTATGTGGAGCTGAAAACGCTTTTTTGACACTTTTGAATGAAAAACTGATTTGTATGTACAATATGCACTCAAAAGTGACGAAAGTGTTATTTCTTGTCACCTTGTAAGTGGAGAAGTCCAAACAGTGCTATTTGGAGCTGAAAACGCTTTTTTGAAACTTTTGAATGAAAAACTGATTTGTATGTACAATATGCACTCAAAAGTGAAGAAAGTGTTATTTCTTGTCACCTTGTAAGTGGAGAAGTCTAAACAGTGCTATGTGGAGCTGAAAACGCTTTTTTGACACTTTTGAATGAAAAACTGATTTGTATGTACAATATGCACTCAAAAGTGACGAAAGTGTTATTTCTTGTCACCTTGTAAGTGGAGAAGTCCAAACAGTGCTATTTGGAGCTGAAAACGCTTTTGTGACACTTTTGAATGAAAAACTGTTTTTTGTGGCCAAAATGAACTTAAAAGTCAAAGTTCTCATTTGCAGTTGAAGAAAGTGTTATTTCTTGTCACCTTGTAAGTGGAGAAGTCCAAACAGTGCTGTTTGGAGCTGAAAACGCTTTTTTGACACTTTTGAATGAGAAACTGTTTTTTGTGGCCAAAATGCACTCAAAAGTGAAGAAAGTGTTATTTCTTGTCACCTTGTAGGTGGAGAAGTCCAAACAGTGCTATTTTTAGCTGAAAACACGTTTTTGACACTTTTGAATGAAAAACTGTTTTTTGTGGCCAAAATGTACTCAAAAGTCAAAGTTCTCATTTGCAGTTGAAGAAAGTGTTATTTCTTGTCACCTTGTAAGTGGAGAAGTCCAAACAGTGCTATTTGGAGCTGAAAACGCTTTTGTGACACTTTTGAATGAAAAACTGTTTTTTGTGGCCAAAATGAACTTAAAAGTCAAAGTTCTCATTTGCAGTTGAAGAAAGTGTTATTTCTTGTCACCTTGTAAGTGGAGAAGTCCAAACAGTGCTATTTGGAGCTGAAAACGCTTTTTTGAAACTTTTGAATGAAAAACTGATTTTTATTTACAATATGCACTCAAACGTGAAGAAAGTGTTATTTCTTGTCACCTTGTAAGTGGAGAAGTCCAAACAGTGCTATTTGGAGCTGAAAACGCGTTTTTGACTCTTTTTAATGAAAAACTCTTTTTTGTGGCCAAAATGAACTCAAAAGTCAAAGTTCTCATTTGCAGTTGAAGAAAGTGTTATTTCTTGTCACCTTGTAAGTGGAGAAGTCCAAACAGTGCTATTTGGAGCTGAAAACGCGTTTTTGACACTTTTGAATGAAAAACTGTTTTTTTGTGGCCAAAATGAACTCAAAAGTCAAAGTTCTCATTTGCAGTTGAAGAAAGTGTTATTTCTTGTCACCTTGTAAGTGGAGAAGTCCAAACAGTGCTATTTGGAGCTGAAAACGCTTTTTTCAAACTTTTGAATGAAAAACTGATTTTTATGTACAATATGCACTCAAAAGTGAAGAAAGTGTTATTTCTTGTCATCTTGTAAGTGGAGAAGTCCAAACAGTGCTATTTGGAGCTGAAAACACTTTTGTGACACTTTTGAATGAAAAACTGTTTTTCTGTGGCCAAAATGCACTCATAAGTAACGAAAGTGTTATTTCTTGTAACCTTGTAAGTGGAGAAGTCCAAACAGTGCTATTTGGAGCTGAAAACGCATTTTTGACACTTTTAAATGAAAAACTGTTTTTCTGTGGCCAAAATGCACTCAAAACTGACGAAAAGTGTTATTTCTTGTCACCTTGTAAGTGGAGAAGTCCAAACAGTGCTATTTGGAGCTGAAAACACGTTTTTGACTCTTTTGAATGAAAAACTGTTTTTTGTGGCCAAAATGAACTCAAAAGTCAAAGTTCTCATTTGCAGTTGAAGAAAGTGTTATTTCTTGTCACCTTGTAAGTGGAGAAGTCCAAACAGTGCTATTTGGAGCTGAAAACGCATTTTTGACACTTTTAAATGAAAAACTGTTTTTCTGTGGCCAAAATGCACTCAAAAGTGACGAAAGTGTTATTTCTTGTCATCTTGTAAGTGGAAAAGTCCAAACAGTGCTATTTGGAGCTGAAAACGCATTTTTGACACTTTTAAATGAAAAACTGTTTTTCTGTGACCAAAATGCACTCAAAAGTAACGAAAGTGTTATTTCTTGTCACCTTGTAAGTGGAGAAGTCCAAACAGTGCTATTTGGAGCTGAAAACGCGTTTTTACACTTTTGAATGAAAAACTGTTTTTTGTGGCCAAAATGAACTTAAAAGTCAAAGTTCTCATTTGCAGTTGAAGAAAGTGTTATTTCTTGTCACCTTGTAAGTGGAGAAGTCCAAACAGTGCTATTTGGAGCTGAAAACGCTTTTTTGAAACTTTTGAATGAAAAACTGTTTTTTGTGGCCAAAATGAACTCAAAAGTCAAAGTTCTCATTTGCAGTTGAAGAAAGTGTTATTTCTTGTCACCTTGTAAGTGGAGAAGTCCAAACAGTGCTATTTGGAGCTGAAAACGCTTTTTTGAAACTTTTGAATGAAAAACTGATTTTTATGTACAATATGCACTCAAAAGTCAAAGTTCTCATTTGCAGTTGAAGAAAGTGTTATTTCTTGTCACCTTGTAAGTGGAAAAGTCCAAACAGTGCTGTTTGGGATCTGAAAATGCTTTTTTGACACTTTTGAATGAAAAACTGATTTTTATTTACAATATGCACTCAAACGTGAAGAAAGTGTTATTTCTTGTCACCTTGTAAGTGGAGAAGTCCAAACAGTGCTATTTGGAGTTGAAAACGCGTTTTTGACTCTTTTTAATGAAAAACTGTTTTTTGTGGCCAAAATGAACTCAAAAGTCAAAGTTCTCATTTGCAGTTGAAGAACCTGTTATTTCTTGTCACTTTGTAAGTGGAGAAGTCTAAACAGTGCTATTTGGAGCTGAAAACGCTTTTTTGACACTTTTGAATGAAAAACTGATTTTTATGTACAATATGCACTCAAAAGTGAAGAAAGTGTTATTTCTTGTCATCTTGTAAGTGGAAAAGTCCAAACAGTGCTATTTGTAGCTGAAAACGCTTTTGTGACACTTTTGAGTGAAAAACTGTTTTTTGCGGCCAAAATGCACTCAAAAGTAACGAAAGTGTTATTTCTTGTCACCTTGTAAGTGGAGAAGTCCAAACAGTGCTATTTGGAGCTGAAAACGCGTTTTTGACACTTTTGAATGAAAAACTGTTTTTTTGTGGCCAAAATGAACTCAAAAGTCAAAGTTCTCATTTGCAGTTGAAGAAAGTGTTATTTCTTGTCACCTTGTAAGTGGAGAAGTCCAAACAGTGCTATTTGGAGCTGAAAACGCTTTTTTGAAACTTTTGAATGAAAAACTGATTTTTATGTACAATATGCACTCAAAAGTGAAGGAAGTGTTATTTCTTGTCACCTTGTAAGTGGAGAAGTCCAAACAGTGCTATTTGGAGCTGAAAACGCGTTTTTGACACTTTTGAATGAAAAACAGATTTTTATGTACAATATGCACTCAAAAGTCAAAGTTCTCATTTGCAGTTGAAGAAAGTGTTATTTCTTGTCATCTTGTAAGTGGAGAAGTCCAAACAGTGCTGTTTGGGAGCTGAAAACGCTTTTTTGACACTTTTGAATGAAAAAATGTGTTTTGTGGCCAAAATGAACTCAAAAGTCAAAGTACTCATTTGCAGTTGAAGACAGAGTTATTTCTTGTCACCTTGTAAGTGGAGAAGTCCAAACAGTGTTGTTTGGAGCTGAAAACTCTTTTTTGACACTTTTGAATGAAAAACTGGTTTTTATTTACAATATGCATTCAAACGTGAAGAAAGTGTTATTTCTTGTCACCTTGTAAGTGGAGAAGTCCAAACAGTGCTGTTTGGAGCTGAAAACGCTTTTTTGTCACTTTTGAATGAAAAACTGATTTTTATGTACAATATGCACTCAAAAGTGTAGAAAGTGTTATCTCTTGTCACCTTTTAAGTGGAGAAGTCCAAACAGTGCTATTTGGAGCTGAAAACGCTTTTTTGAAACTTTTGAATGAAAAACTGATTTGTATGTACAATATGCACTCAAAAGTGAAGAAAGTGTTATTTCTTGTCACCTTGTAAGTGGAGAAGTCTAAACAGTGCTATGTGGAGCTGAAAACGCTTTTTTGACACTTTTGAATGAAAAACTGATTTGTATGTACAATATGCACTCAAAAGTGACGAAAGTGTTATTTCTTGTCACCTTGTAAGTGGAGAAGTCCAAACAGTGCTATTTGGAGCTGAAAACGCTTTTTTGAAACTTTTGAATGAAAAACTGATTTGTATGTACAATATGCACTCAAAAGTGAAGAAAGTGTTATTTCTTGTCACCTTGTAAGTGGAGAAGTCTAAACAGTGCTATGTGGAGCTGAAAACGCTTTTTTGACACTTTTGAATGAAAAACTGATTTGTATGTACAATATGCACTCAAAAGTGACGAAAGTGTTATTTCTTGTCACCTTGTAAGTGGAGAAGTCCAAACAGTGCTATTTGGAGCTGAAAACGCTTTTGTGACACTTTTGAATGAAAAACTGTTTTTTGTGGCCAAAATGAACTTAAAAGTCAAAGTTCTCATTTGCAGTTGAAGAAAGTGTTATTTCTTGTCACCTTGTAAGTGGAGAAGTCCAAACAGTGCTGTTTGGAGCTGAAAACGCTTTTTTGACACTTTTGAATGAGAAACTGTTTTTTGTGGCCAAAATGCACTCAAAAGTGAAGAAAGTGTTATTTCTTGTCACCTTGTAGGTGGAGAAGTCCAAACAGTGCTATTTTTAGCTGAAAACACGTTTTTGACACTTTTGAATGAAAAACTGTTTTTTGTGGCCAAAATGAACTCAAAAGTCAAAGTTCTCATTTGCAGTTGAAGAAAGTGTTATTTCTTGTCACCTTGTAAGTGGAGAAGTCCAAACAGTGCTATTTGGAGCTGAAAACGCTTTTGTGACTCTTTTTAATGAAAAACTCTTTTTTGTGGCCAAAATGAACTCAAAAGTCAAAGTTCTCATTTGCAGTTGAAGAACGTGTTATTTCTTGTCACCTTGTAAGTGGAGAAGTCTAAACAGTGCTATTTGGAGCTGAAAACGCTTTTTTGACACTTTTGAATGAAAAACTGATTTTTATGTACAATATGCACTCAAAAGTGAAGAAAGTGTTATTTCTTGTCATCTTGTAAGTGGAAAAGTCCAAACAGTGCTATTTGTAGCTGAAAACGCTTTTGTGACACTTTTGAGTTAAAAAACTGTTTTTTGTGGCCAAAATGCACTCAAAAGTAACGAAAGTGTTATTTCTTGTCACCTTGTAAGTGGAGAAGTCCAAACAGTGCTATTTGGAGCTGAAAACGCGTTTTTGACACTTTTGAATGAAAAACTGTTTTTTTGTGGCCAAAATGAACTCAAAAGTCAAAGTTCTCATTTGCAGTTGAAGAAAGTGTTATTTCTTGTCACCTTGTAAGTGGAGAAGTCCAAACAGTGCTATTTGGAGCTGAAAACGCGTTTTTGACACTTTTGAATGAAAAACTGTTTTTTTGTGGCCAAAATGAACTCAAAAGTCAAAGTTCTCATTTGCAGTTGAAGAAAGTGTTATTTCTTGTCACCTTGTAAGTGGAGAAGTCCAAACAGTGCTATTTGGAGCTGAAAACGCTTTTTTCAAACTTTTGAATGAAAAACTGATTTTTATGTACAATATGCACTCAAAAGTGAAGAAAGTGTTATTTCTTGTCATCTTGTAAGTGGAGAAGTCCAAACAGTGCTATTTGGAGCTGAAAACACTTTTGTGAAACTTTTGAATGAAAAACTGTTTTTCTGTGGCCAAAATGCACTCATAAGTAACGAAAGTGTTATTTCTTGTAACCTTGTAAGTGGAGAAGTCCAAACAGTGCTATTTGGAGCTGAAAACGCATTTTTGACACTTTTAAATGAAAAACTGTTTTTCTGTGGCCAAAATGCACTCAAAACTGACGAAAAGTGTTATTTCTTGTCACCTTGTAAGTGGAGAAGTCCAAACAGTGCTATTTGGAGCTGAAAACACGTTTTTGACTCTTTTGAATGAAAAACTGTTTTTTGTGGCCAAAATGAACTCAAAAGTCAAAGTTCTCATTTGCAGTTGAAGAAAGTGTTATTTCTTGTCACCTTGTAAGTGGAGAAGTCCAAACAGTGCTATTTGGAGCTGAAAACGCATTTTTGACACTTTTAAATGAAAAACTGTTTTTCTGTGGCCAAAATGCACTCAAAAGTGACGAAAGTGTTATTTCTTGTCATCTTGTAAGTGGAGAAGTCCAAACAGTGCTATTTGGAGCTGAAAACGCATTTTTGACACTTTTAAATGAAAAACTGTTTTTTTATGGCCAAAATGCACTCAAAAGTGAAGAAAGTGTTATTTCTTGTCATCTTGTAAGTGGAGAAGTCCAAACAGTGCTATTTGGAGCTGAAAACGCGTTTTTGACACTTTTGAATGAAAAACTGTTTTTTTGTGGCCAAAATGAACTCAAAAGTCAAAGTTCTCATTTGCAGTTGAAGAAAGTGTTATTTCTTGTCACCTTGTAAGTGGAGAAGTCCAAACAGTGCTATTTGGAGCTGAAAACGCTTTTTTGAAACTTTTGAATAAAAAACTGATTTTTATGTACAATATGCACTCAAAAGTGAAGAAAGTGTTATTTCTTGTCATCTTGTAAGTGGAGAAGTCCAAACAGTGTTATTTGGAGCTGAAAACGCTTTTGTGACACTTTTGAATGAAAAACTGTTTTTCTGTGACCAAAATGCACTCAAAAGTAACGAAAGTGTTATTTCTTGTCACCTTGTAAGTGGAGAAGTCCAAACAGTGCTATTTGGAGCTGAAAACGCGTTTTTACACTTTTGAATGAAAAACTGTTTTTTGTGGCCAAAATGAACTTAAAAGTCAAAGTTCTCATTTGCAGTTGAAGAAAGTGTTATTTCTTGTCACCTTGTAAGTGGAGAAGTCCAAACAGTGCTATTTGGAGCTGAAAACGCTTTTTTGAAACTTTTGAATGAAAAACTGTTTTTTGTGGCCAAAATGAACTCAAAAGTCAAAGTTCTCATTTGCAGTTGAAGAAAGTGTTATTTCTTGTCACCTTGTAAGTGGAGAAGTCCAAACAGTGCTATTTGGAGCTGAAAACGCTTTTTTGAAACTTTTGAATGAAAAACTGATTTTTATGTACAATATGCACTCAAAAGTCAAAGTTCTCATTTGCAGTTGAAGAAAGTGTTATTTCTTGTCACCTTGTAAGTGGAAAAGTCCAAACAGTGCTGTTTGGGATCTGAAAATGCTTTTTTGACACTTTTGAATGAAAAACTGATTTTTATTTACAATATGCACTCAAACGTGAAGAAAGTGTTATTTCTTGTCACCTTGTAAGTGGAGAAGTCCAAACAGTGCTATTTGGAGTTGAAAACGCGTTTTTGACTCTTTTTAATGAAAAACTGTTTTTTGTGGCCAAAATGAACTCAAAAGTCAAAGTTCTCATTTGCAGTTGAAGAACCTGTTATTTCTTGTCACTTTGTAAGTGGAGAAGTCTAAACAGTGCTATTTGGAGCTGAAAACGCTTTTTTGACACTTTTGAATGAAAAACTGATTTTTATGTACAATATGCACTCAAAAGTGAAGAAAGTGTTATTTCTTGTCATCTTGTAAGTGGAAAAGTCCAAACAGTGCTATTTGTAGCTGAAAACGCTTTTGTGACACTTTTGAGTGAAAAACTGTTTTTTGCGGCCAAAATGCACTCAAAAGTAACGAAAGTGTTATTTCTTGTCACCTTGTAAGTGGAGAAGTCCAAACAGTGCTATTTGGAGCTGAAAACGCGTTTTTGACACTTTTGAATGAAAAACTGTTTTTTTGTGGCCAAAATGAACTCAAAAGTCAAAGTTCTCATTTGCAGTTGAAGAAAGTGTTATTTCTTGTCACCTTGTAAGTGGAGAAGTCCAAACAGTGCTATTTGGAGCTGAAAACGCTTTTTTGAAACTTTTGAATGAAAAACTGATTTTTATGTACAATATGCACTCAAAAGTGAAGAAAGTGTTATTTCTTGTCACCTTGTAAGTGGAGAAGTCCAAACAGTGCTATTTGGAGCTGAAAACGCGTTTTTGACACTTTTGAATGAAAAACAGATTTTTATGTACAATATGCACTCAAAAGTCAAAGTTCTCATTTGCAGTTGAAGAAAGTGTTATTTCTTGTCATCTTGTAAGTGGAGAAGTCCAAACAGTGCTGTTTGGGAGCTGAAAACGCTTTTTTGACACTTTTGAATGAAAAAATGTGTTTTGTGGCCAAAATGAACTCAAAAGTCAAAGTACTCATTTGCAGTTGAAGACAGAGTTATTTCTTGTCAATTTGTAAGTGGAGAAGTCCAAACAGTGTTGTTTGGAGCTGAAAACTCTTTTTTGACACTTTTGAATGAAAAACTGGTTTTTATTTACAATATGCATTCAAACGTGAAGAAAGTGTTATTTCTTGTCACCTTGTAAGTGGAGAAGTCCAAACAGTGCTGTTTGGAGCTGAAAACGCTTTTTTGTCACTTTTGAATGAAAAACTGATTTTTATGTACAATATGCACTCAAAAGTGTAGAAAGTGTTATCTCTTGTCACCTTTTAAGTGGAGAAGTCCAAACAGTGCTATTTGGAGCTGAAAACGCTTTTGTGACACTTTTGAATGAAAAACTGTTTTTCTGTGGCCAAAATGCACTCAAAACTGACGAAAGTGTTATGTCTTGTCACCTTGTAAGTGGAGAAGTCCAAACAGTGCTATTTGGAGCTGAAAACGCGTTTTTGAATCTTTTGAATGAAAAACTGTTTTTTGTGGCCAAAATGAACTCAAAAGTCAAAGTTCTCATTTGCAGTTGAAGAAAGTGTTATTTCTTGTCACCTTGTAATTGGAGAAGTTTAAATAGTGCTATTTGGAGCTGAAAACGCTTTTTTGACACTTTTGAATGAAAAACTGATTTTTATGTACAATATGCACTCAAAAGTGAAGAAAGTGTTATTTCTTGTCATCTTGTAAGTGGAGAAGTCCAAACAGTGCTATTTGGAGCTGAAAACGCTTTTGTGACACTTTTGAATGAAAAACTGTTTTTCTGAGGCCAAAATGCACTCAAAAGTAACGAAAGTGTTATTTCTTGTCACCTTGTAAGTGGAGAAGTCCAAACAGTGCTATTTGGAGCTGAAAACGCGTTTTTGACACTTTTGAATGAAAAACTGTTTTTTGTGGCCAAAATGAACTTAAAAGTCAAAGCTCTCATTTGCAGTTGAAGAAAGTGTTATTTCTTGTCACCTTGTAAGTGGAAAAGTCCAAACAGTGCTATTTGGAGCTGAAAACGCTTTTGTGACACTTTTGAATGAAAAACTGTTTTTCTGAGGCCAAAATGCACTCAAAAGTAACGAAAGTGTTATTTCTTGTCACCTTGTAAGTGGAGAAGTCCAAACAGTGCTATTTGGAGCTGAAAACGCGTTTTTGACACTTTTGAATGAAAAACTGTTTTTTGTGGCCAAAATGAACTTAAAAGTCAAAGTTCTCATTTGCAGTTGAAGAAAGTGTTATTTCTTGTCACCTTGTAAGTGGAAAAGTCCAAACAGCGCTATTTTTAGCTGAAAACGCGTTTTTGACACTTTTGAATGAAAAACTGTTTTTTGTGGCCAAAATGAACTCAAATTTCAAAGTACTCATTTTCAGTTGAAGAACGTGTTATTTCTTGTCACCTTGTAAGTGGAGAAGTCCAAACAGTGCTATTTGGAGCTGAAAACGCTTTTTTGACTCTTTTGAATGAGAAACTGTTTTTTGTGGCCAAAATGCACTCAAAAGTGAAGAAAGTGTTATTTCTTGTCACCTTGTAGGTGGAGGAGTCCAAACAGCGCTATTTTTAGCTGAAAACGCGTTTTTGACACTTTTGAATGAAAAACTGTTTTTTGTGGCCAAAATGAACTCAAATTTCAAAGTACTCATTTTCAGTTGAAGAACGTGTTATTTCTTGTCACCTTGTAAGTGGAGAAGTCCAAACAGTGCTATTTGGAGCTGAAAACGCTTTTTTGACTCTTTTGAATGAGAAATTGTTTTTTGTGGCCAAAATGCACTCAAAAGTGAAGAAAGTGTTATTTCTTGTCACCTTGTAGGTGGAGGAGTCCAAACAGTGCTATTTTTAGCTGAAAACGCGGTTTTGACACTTTTGAATGAAAAACTGTTTTTTGTGGCCAAAATGCACTCAAAAGTCAAAGTTCTCATTTGCAGTTGAAGAACGTGTTATTTCTTGTCACCTTGTAAGTGGAGAAGTCCAAACAGTGCTATTTGGAGCTGAAAACGCTTTTTTGAAACTTTTGAATGAAAAACTGATTTTTATGTACAATATGCACTCAAAAGTGAAGAAAGTGTTATTTCTTGTCATCTTGTAAGTGGAGAAGTCCAAACAGTGCTATTTGGAGCTGAAAACGCTTTTGTGACACTTTTGAATGAAAAACTGTTTTTCTGTGGCCAAAATGCACTCATAAGTAACGAAAGTGTTATTTCTTGTAACCTTGTAAGTGGAGAAGTCCAAACAGTGCTATTTGGAGCTGAAAACGCGTTTTTGACACTTTTGAATGAAAAACTGTTTTTTGTGGCCAAAATGAACTCAAAAGTCAAAGTTCTCATTTGCAGTTGAAGAAAGTGTTATTTCTTGTCACCTTGTAAGTGGAGAAGTCCAAACAGTGCTATTTGGAGCTGAAAACGCTTTTTTGAAACTTTTGAATGAAAAACTGATTTTTATGTACAATATGCACTCAAAAGTGAAGAAAGTGTTATTTCTTGTCACCTTGTAAGAAGAGGTCTAAACAGTCCTATTTGGAGCTGAATACGCTTTTTTGACACTTTTGAATGAAAAACTGATTTTTATGTACAATATGCACTCAAAGGTGAAGAAAGTGTTATTTCTTGTCACCTTGTAAGTGGAGAAGTCCAAACAGTGCTATTTGGAGCTGAAAACGCATTTTTGACACTTTTGAATGAAAAACTGTTTTTCTGTGGCCAAAATGCAATCAAAAGTGACGAAAGTGTTATTTCTTGTCACCTTGTAAGTGGAGAAGTCCAAACAGTGCTATTTGGAGCTGAAAAAGGCTTTTTTGACACTTTTGAATAAAAAACTGATTTTTATGTACAATATGCACTCAAAAGTAAAGAAAGTGTTATTTCATGTCAACTTGTAAGTGGAGAAGTCCAAACAGTGCTATTTGGAGCTGAAAACGCGTTTTTGACACCTTTGAATGAAAAACTGTTTTTTGTGGCCAAAATGAACTCAAAAGTCAAAGTACTCATTTTCAGTTGAAGAACGTGTTATTTCTTGTCACCTTGTAAGTGGAGAAGTCCAAACAGTGCTGTTTGGAGCTGAAAACGCTTTATTGACACTTTTGAATGAGAAACTGTTTTTTGTGGCCAAAATGCACTCAAAAGTGAAGAAAGTGTTATTTCTTGTCACCTTGTAGGTGGAGGAGTCCAAACAGCGCTATTTTTAGCTGAAAACGCGTTTTTGACACTTTTGAATGAAAAACTGTTTTTTGTGGCCAAAATGAACTCAAATTTCAAAGTACTCATTTTCAGTTGAAGAACGTGTTATTTCTTGTCACCTTGTAAGTGGAGAAGTCCAAACAGTGCTATTTGGAGCTGAAAACGCTTTTTTGACTCTTTTGAATGAGAAATTGTTTTTTGTGGCCAAAATGCACTCAAAAGTGAAGAAAGTGTTATTTCTTGTCACCTTGTAGGTGGAGGAGTCCAAACAGTGCTATTTTTAGCTGAAAACGCGGTTTTGACACTTTTGAATGAAAAACTGTTTTTTGTGGCCAAAATGCACTCAAAAGTCAAAGTTCTCATTTGCAGTTGAAGAACGTGTTATTTCTTGTCACCTTGTAAGTGGAGAAGTCCAAACAGTGCTATTTGGAGCTGAAAACGCTTTTTTGAAACTTTTGAATGAAAAACTGATTTTTATGTACAATATGCACTCAAAAGTGAAGAAAGTGTTATTTCTTGTCATCTTGTAAGTGGAGAAGTCCAAACAGTGCTATTTGGAGCTGAAAACGCTTTTGTGACACTTTTGAATGAAAAACTGTTTTTCTGTGGCCAAAATGCACTCATAAGTAACGAAAGTGTTATTTCTTGTAACCTTGTAAGTGGAGAAGTCCAAACAGTGCTATTTGGAGCTGAAAACGCGTTTTTGACACTTTTGAATGAAAAACTGTTTTTTGTGGCCAAAATGAACTCAAAAGTCAAAGTTCTCATTTGCAGTTGAAGAAAGTGTTATTTCTTGTCACCTTGTAAGTGGAGAAGTCCAAACAGTGCTATTTGGAGCTGAAAACGCTTTTTTGAAACTTTTGAATGAAAAACTGATTTTTATGTACAATATGCACTCAAAAGTGAAGAAAGTGTTATTTCTTGTCACCTTGTAAGAAGAGGTCTAAACAGTCCTATTTGGAGCTGAATACGCTTTTTTGACACTTTTGAATGAAAAACTGATTTTTATGTACAATATGCACTCAAAGGTGAAGAAAGTGTTATTTCTTGTCACCTTGTAAGTGGAGAAGTCCAAACAGTGCTATTTGGAGCTGAAAACGCATTTTTGACACTTTTGAATGAAAAACTGTTTTTCTGTGGCCAAAATGCAATCAAAAGTGACGAAAGTGTTATTTCTTGTCACCTTGTAAGTGGAGAAGTCCAAACAGTGCTATTTGGAGCTGAAAAAGGCTTTTTTGACACTTTTGAATAAAAAACTGATTTTTATGTACAATATGCACTCAAAAGTAAAGAAAGTGTTATTTCATGTCAACTTGTAAGTGGAGAAGTCCAAACAGTGCTATTTGGAGCTGAAAACGCGTTTTTGACACCTTTGAATGAAAAACTGTTTTTTGTGGCCAAAATGAACTCAAAAGTCAAAGTACTCATTTTCAGTTGAAGAACGTGTTATTTCTTGTCACCTTGTAAGTGGAGAAGTCCAAACAGTGCTGTTTGGAGCTGAAAACGCTTTATTGACACTTTTGAATGAGAAACTGTTTTTTGTGGCCAAAATGCACTCAAAAGTGAAGAAAGTGTTATTTCTTGTCACCTTGTAGGTGGAGGAGTCCAAACAGCGCTATTTTTAGCTGAAAACGCGTTTTTGACACTTTTGAATGAAAAACTGTTTTTTGTGGCCAAAATGAACTCAAATTTCAAAGTACTCATTTTCAGTTGAAGAAAGTGTTATTTCTTGTCACCTTGTAAGTGGAGAAGTCCAAACAGTGCTATTTGGAGCTGAAAACGCGTTTTTGACACTTTTGAATGAAAAACAGATTTTTATGTACAATATGCACTCAAAAGTCAAAGTTCTCATTTGCAGTTGAAGAAAGTGTTATTTCTTGTCATCTTGTAAGTGGAGAAGTCCAAACAGTGCTGTTTGGGAGCTGAAAACGCTTTTTTGACACTTTTGAATGAAAAAATGTGTTTTGTGGCCAAAATGAACTCAAAAGTCAAAGTACTCATTTGCAGTTGAAGACAGAGTTATTTCTTGTCACCTTGTAAGTGGAGAAGTCCAAACAGTGTTGTTTGGAGCTGAAAACTCTTTTTTGACACTTTTGAATGAAAAACTGTTTTTTATTTACAATATGCATTCAAACGTGAAGAAAGTGTTATTTCTTGTCACCTTGTAAGTGGAGAAGTCCAAACAGTGCTGTTTGGAGCTGAAAACGCTTTTTTGTCACTTTTGAATGAAAAACTGATTTTTATGTACAATATGCACTCAAAAGTGTAGAAAGTGTTATCTCTTGTCACCTTTTAAGTGGAGAAGTCCAAACAGTGCTATTTGGAGCTGAAAACGCTTTTGTGACACTTTTGAATGAAAAACTGTTTTTCTGTGGCCAAAATGCACTCAAAACTGACGAAAGTGTTATGTCTTGTCACCTTGTAAGTGGAGAAGTCCAAACAGTGCTATTTGGAGCTGAAAACGCGTTTTTGAATCTTTTGAATAAAAAACTGTTTTTTGTGGCCAAAATGAACTCAAAAGTCAAAGTTCTCATTTGCAGTTGAAGAAAGTGTTATTTCTTGTCACCTTGTAATTGGAGAAGTTTAAATAGTGCTATTTGGAGCTGAAAACGCTTTTTTGACACTTTTGAATGAAAAACTGATTTTTATGTACAATATGCACTCAAAAGTGAAGAAAGTGTTATTTCTTGTCATCTTGTAAGTGGAGAAGTCCAAACAGTGATATTTGGAGCTGAAACGCTTTTGTGACACTTTTAAATGAAAAACTGTTTTTCTGTGGCCAAAATGCACTCATAAGTAACGAAAGTGTTATTTCTTGTCACCTTGTAGGTGGAGAAGTCCAAACAGTGCTATTTTTAGCTGAAAACACGTTTTTGACACTTTTGAATGAAAAACTGTTTTTTGTGGCCAAAATGAACTCAAAAGTCAAAGTTCTCATTTGCAGTTGAAGAACGTGTTATTTCTTGTCACCTTGTAAGTGGAGAAGTCCAAACAGTGCTATTTGGAGCTGAAAACGCGTTTTTGACACTTTTGAATGAAAAACTGATTTTTATGTACAATATGCACTCAAAAGTGAAGAAAGTGTTATTTTTTGTCACCTTGTAAGTGGAGAAGTCTAAACAGTGCTGTTTGGAGCTGAAAACGCTTTTTTGAAACTTTTGAATGAAAAACTGATTTTTATGTACAATATGCACTCAAAAGTGAAGAAAGTGTTATTTCTTGTCATCTTGTAAGTGGAGAAGTCCAAACAGTGCTATTTGGAGCTGAAAACGCTTTTGTGACACTTTTAAATGAAAAACTGTTTTTCTGTGGCCAAAATGCACTCATAAGTAACGAAAGTGTTATTTCTTGTCACCTTGTAGGTGGAGAAGTCCAAACAGTGCTATTTTTAGCTGAAAACACGTTTTTGACACTTTTGAATGAAAAACTGTTTTTTGT
This sequence comes from Oryzias latipes, assembly GCF_053564925.1. Lineage (NCBI taxonomy): Eukaryota > Metazoa > Chordata > Actinopteri > Beloniformes > Adrianichthyidae > Oryzias > Oryzias latipes. The sequence goes on from NC_136245.1 coordinate 12,209,552, forward strand.
GGCCAAAATGAACTCAAAAGTCAAAGTTCTCATTTGCAGTTGAAGAACGTGTTATTTCTTGTCACCTTGTAAGTGGAGAAGTCCAAACAGTGCTATTTGGAGCTGAAAACGCTTTTTTGAAACTTTTGAATGAAAAACTGATTTTTATGTACAATATGCACTCAAAAGTGAAGAAAGTGTTATTTCTTGTCACCTTGTAAGTGGAGAAGTCCAAACAGTGCTATTTGGAGCTGAAAACGCGTTTTTGACACTTTTGAATGAAAAACAGATTTTTATGTACAATATGCACTCAAAAGTCAAAGTTCTCATTTGCAGTTGAAGAAAGTGTTATTTCTTGTCATCTTGTAAGTGGAGAAGTCCAAACAGTGCTGTTTGGGAGCTGAAAACGCTTTTTTGACACTTTTGAATGAAAAAATGTGTTTTGTGGCCAAAATGAACTCAAAAGTCAAAGTACTCATTTGCAGTTGAAGACAGAGTTATTTCTTGTCACCTTGTAAGTGGAGAAGTCCAAACAGTGTTGTTTGGAGCTGAAAACTCTTTTTTGACACTTTTGAATGAAAAACTGGTTTTTATTTACAATATGCATTCAAACGTGAAGAAAGTGTTATTTCTTGTCACCTTGTAAGTGGAGAAGTCCAAACAGTGCTGTTTTGAGCCAAAAACCCTTTTTTTTAACACTTTTGAAAGAAAAACTGATTTTTATGTACAATATGCTCTCAAAAGTGAACCAAGTGTAATTTCTTGACACGTAGTATGTGGAGAAGTCAAAACAGTGCTATTTGGAGCTAAAAACGCTTTTTGAATGAAAAACTGATTTTTTTTTTCCAATATGCTCAGAAGTGAATGAAGTGTTTCATCTTGTCACTTTGTAAGTGGAGAAGTCCAAACGGTGCTTTTTAGAGCTGAAAACGCTATTTTGACACTTTTGAATGAAAAACTGTTTTTCTATTGCCAAAATGCACTCAAAACTGACGAAAAGTGTTATTTCTTGTCACCTTGTAAGTGGAGAAGTCCAAACAGTGCTATTTGGAGCTGAAAACACGTTTTTGACTCTTTTGAATGAAAAACTGTTTTTTGTGGCCAAAATGAACTCAAAAGTCAAAGTTCTCATTTGCAGTTGAAGAAAGTGTTATTTCTTGTCACCTTGTAATTGGAGAAGTTTAAATAGTGTTATTTGGAGCTGAAAACGCTTTTTTGACACTTTTGAATGAAAAACTGATTTTTATGTACAATATGCACTCAAAAGTTAAGAAAGTGTTATTTCTTGTCATCTTGTAAGTGGAGAAGTCCAAACAGTGCTATTTGTAGCTGAAAACGCTTTTGTGACACTTTTGAGTGAAAAACTGTTTTTTGTGGCCAAAATGCACTCAAAAGTCAAAGTTCTCATTTGCAGTTGAAGAAAGTGTTATTTCTTGTCACCTTGTAAGTGGAAAAGTCTAAACAGTGCTATGTGGAGCTGAAAACGCCTTTTTGACACTTTTGAATGAAAAACTGATTTGTATGTACAATATGCACTCAAAAGTGACGAAAGTGTTATTTCTTGTCACCTTGTAAGTGGAGAAGTCCAAACAGTGCTATTTGGAGCTGAAAACGCTTTTGTGACACTTTTGAATGAAAAACTGTTTTTTGTGGCCAAAATGAACTTAAAAGTCAAAGTTCTCATTTGCAGTTGAAGAAAGTGTTATTTCTTGTCACCTTGTAAGTGGAGAAGTCCAAACAGTGCTATTTGGAGCTGAAAACGCTTTTTTGAAACTTTTGAATGAAAAACTGATTTTTATTTACAATATGCACTCAAACGTGAAGAAAGTGTTATTTCTTGTCACCTTGTAAGTGGAGAAGTCCAAACAGTGCTATTTGGAGCTGAAAACGCGTTTTTGACTCTTTTTAATGAAAAACTGTTTTTTGTGGCCAAAATGAACTCAAAAGTCAAAGTTCTCATTTGCAGTTGAAGAACGTGTTATTTCTTGTCACCTTGTAAGTGGAGAAGTCTAAACAGTGCTATTTGGAGCTGAAAACGCTTTTTTGACACTTTTGAATGAAAAACTGATTTTTATGTACAATATGCACTCAAAAGTGAAGAAAGTGTTATTTCTTGTCATCTTGTAAGTGGAAAAGTCCAAACAGTGCTATTTGTAGCTGAAAACGCTTTTGTGACACTTTTGAGTGAAAAACTGTTTTTTGTGGCCAAAATGCACTCAAAAGTAACGAAAGTGTTATTTCTTGTCACCTTGTAAGTGGAGAAGTCCAAACAGTGCTATTTGGAGCTGAAAACGCGTTTTTGACACTTTTGAATGAAAAACTGTTTTTTTGTGGCCAAAATGAACTCAAAAGTCAAAGTTCTCATTTGCAGTTGAAGAAAGTGTTATTTCTTGTCACCTTGTAAGTGGAGAAGTCCAAACAGTGCTATTTGGAGCTGAAAACGCGTTTTTGACACTTTTGAATGAAAAACTGTTTTTTTGTGGCCAAAATGAACTCAAAAGTCAAAGTTCTCATTTGCAGTTGAAGAAAGTGTTATTTCTTGTCACCTTGTAAGTGGAGAAGTCCAAACAGTGCTATTTGGAGCTGAAAACGCTTTTTTCAAACTTTTGAATGAAAAACTGATTTTTATGTACAATATGCACTCAAAAGTGAAGAAAGTGTTATTTCTTGTCATCTTGTAAGTGGAGAAGTCCAAACAGTGCTGTTTTGAGCCAAAAACCCTTTTTTTTAACACTTTTGAAAGAAAAACTGATTTTTATGTACAATATGCTCTCAAAAGTGAACCAAGTGTAATTTCTTGACACGTAGTATGTGGAGAAGTCAAAACAGTGCTATTTGGAGCTAAAAACGCTTTTTGAATGAAAAACTGATTTTTTTTTTCCAATATGCTCAGAAGTGAATGAAGTGTTTCATCTTGTCACTTTGTAAGTGGAGAAGTCCAAACGGTGCTTTTTAGAGCTGAAAACGCTATTTTGACACTTTTGAATGAAAAACTGTTTTTCTATTGCCAAAATGCACTCAAAACTGACGAAAAGTGTTATTTCTTGTCACCTTGTAAGTGGAGAAGTCCAAACAGTGCTATTTGGAGCTGAAAACACGTTTTTGACTCTTTTGAATGAAAAACTGTTTTTTGTGGCCAAAATGAACTCAAAAGTCAAAGTTCTCATTTGCAGTTGAAGAAAGTGTTATTTCTTGTCACCTTGTAATTGGAGAAGTTTAAATAGTGTTATTTGGAGCTGAAAACGCTTTTTTGACACTTTTGAATGAAAAACTGATTTTTATGTACAATATGCACTCAAAAGTTAAGAAAGTGTTATTTCTTGTCATCTTGTAAGTGGAGAAGTCCAAACAGTGCTATTTGTAGCTGAAAACGCTTTTGTGACACTTTTGAGTGAAAAACTGTTTTTTGTGGCCAAAATGCACTCAAAAGTCAAAGTTCTCATTTGCAGTTGAAGAAAGTGTTATTTCTTGTCACCTTGTAAGTGGAAAAGTCTAAACAGTGCTATGTGGAGCTGAAAACGCCTTTTTGACACTTTTGAATGAAAAACTGATTTGTATGTACAATATGCACTCAAAAGTGACGAAAGTGTTATTTCTTGTCACCTTGTAAGTGGAGAAGTCCAAACAGTGCTATTTGGAGCTGAAAACGCTTTTGTGACACTTTTGAATGAAAAACTGTTTTTTGTGGCCAAAATGAACTTAAAAGTCAAAGTTCTCATTTGCAGTTGAAGAAAGTGTTATTTCTTGTCACCTTGTAAGTGGAGAAGTCCAAACAGTGCTATTTGGAGCTGAAAACGCTTTTTTGAAACTTTTGAATGAAAAACTGATTTTTATTTACAATATGCACTCAAACGTGAAGAAAGTGTTATTTCTTGTCACCTTGTAAGTGGAGAAGTCCAAACAGTGCTATTTGGAGCTGAAAACGCGTTTTTGACTCTTTTTAATGAAAAACTGTTTTTTGTGGCCAAAATGAACTCAAAAGTCAAAGTTCTCATTTGCAGTTGAAGAACGTGTTATTTCTTGTCACCTTGTAAGTGGAGAAGTCTAAACAGTGCTATTTGGAGCTGAAAACGCTTTTTTGACACTTTTGAATGAAAAACTGATTTTTATGTACAATATGCACTCAAAAGTGAAGAAAGTGTTATTTCTTGTCATCTTGTAAGTGGAAAAGTCCAAACAGTGCTATTTGTAGCTGAAAACGCTTTTGTGACACTTTTGAGTGAAAAACTGTTTTTTGTGGCCAAAATGCACTCAAAAGTAACGAAAGTGTTATTTCTTGTCACCTTGTAAGTGGAGAAGTCCAAACAGTGCTATTTGGAGCTGAAAACGCGTTTTTGACACTTTTGAATGAAAAACTGTTTTTTTGTGGCCAAAATGAACTCAAAAGTCAAAGTTCTCATTTGCAGTTGAAGAAAGTGTTATTTCTTGTCACCTTGTAAGTGGAGAAGTCCAAACAGTGCTATTTGGAGCTGAAAACGCGTTTTTGACACTTTTGAATGAAAAACTGTTTTTTTGTGGCCAAAATGAACTCAAAAGTCAAAGTTCTCATTTGCAGTTGAAGAAAGTGTTATTTCTTGTCACCTTGTAAGTGGAGAAGTCCAAACAGTGCTATTTGGAGCTGAAAACGCTTTTTTCAAACTTTTGAATGAAAAACTGATTTTTATGTACAATATGCACTCAAAAGTGAAGAAAGTGTTATTTCTTGTCATCTTGTAAGTGGAGAAGTCCAAACAGTGCTATTTGGAGCTGAAAACACTTTTGTGACACTTTTGAATGAAAAACTGTTTTTCTGTGGCCAAAATGCACTCATAAGTAACGAAAGTGTTATTTCTTGTAACCTTGTAAGTGGAGAAGTCCAAACAGTGCTATTTGGAGCTGAAAACGCATTTTTGACACTTTTAAATGAAAAACTGTTTTTCTGTGGCCAAAATGCACTCAAAAGTGACGAAAGTGTTATTTCTTGTCATCTTGTAAGTGGAAAAGTCCAAACAGTGCTATTTGTAGCTGAAAACGCTTTTGTGACACTTTTGAGTGAAAAACTGTTTTTTGTGGCCAAAATGCACTCAAAAGTAACGAAAGTGTTATTTCTTGTCACCTTGTAAGTGGAGAAGTCCAAACAGTGCTATTTGGAGCTGAAAACGCGTTTTTGACACTTTTGAATGAAAAACTGTTTTTTTGTGGCCAAAATGAACTCAAAAGTCAAAGTTCTCATTTGCAGTTGAAGAAAGTGTTATTTCTTGTCACCTTGTAAGTGGAGAAGTCCAAACAGTGCTATTTGGAGCTGAAAACGCGTTTTTGACACTTTTGAATGAAAAACTGTTTTTTTGTGGCCAAAATGAACTCAAAAGTCAAAGTTCTCATTTGCAGTTGAAGAAAGTGTTATTTCTTGTCACCTTGTAAGTGGAGAAGTCCAAACAGTGCTATTTGGAGCTGAAAACGCTTTTTTCAAACTTTTGAATGAAAAACTGATTTTTATGTACAATATGCACTCAAAAGTGAAGAAAGTGTTATTTCTTGTCATCTTGTAAGTGGAGAAGTCCAAACAGTGCTATTTGGAGCTGAAAACACTTTTGTGACACTTTTGAATGAAAAACTGTTTTTCTGTGGCCAAAATGCACTCATAAGTAACGAAAGTGTTATTTCTTGTAACCTTGTAAGTGGAGAAGTCCAAACAGTGCTATTTGGAGCTGAAAACGCATTTTTGACACTTTTAAATGAAAAACTGTTTTTCTGTGGCCAAAATGCACTCAAAAGTGACGAAAGTGTTATTTCTTGTCATCTTGTAAGTGGAGAAGTCCAAACAGTGCTATTTGGAGCTGAAAACGCATTTTTGACACTTTTAAATGAAAAACTGTTTTTCTGTGGCCAAAATGCACTCAAAAGTGACGAAAGTGTTATTTCTTGTCTTCTTGTAAGTGGAGAAGTCCAAACAGTGCTATTTGGAGCTGAAAACCCTTTTTTGAAACTTTTGAATGAAAAACTGATTTTTATGTACAATATGCACTCAAAAGTGAAGAAAGTGTTATTTCTTGTCATCTTGTAAGTGGAGAAGTCCAAACCGTGCTATTTGGAGCTGAAAACGCTTTTGTGACACTTTTGAATGAAAAACTGTTTTTCTGTGACCAAAATGCACTCAAAAGTAACGAAAGTGTTATTTCTTGTCACCTTGTAAGTGGAGAAGTCCAAACAGTGCTATTTGGAGCTGAAAACGCTTTTGTGACACTTTTGAATGAAAAACTGTTTTTCTATTGCCAAAATGCACTCAAAACTGACGAAAAGTGTTATTTCTTGTCACCTTGTAAGTGGAGAAGTCCAAACAGTGCTATTTGGAGCTGAAAACACGTTTTTGACTCTTTTGAATGAAAAACTGTTTTTTGTGGCCAAAATGAACTCAAAAGTCAAAGTTCTCATTTGCAGTTGAAGAAAGTGTTATTTCTTGTCACCTTGTAATTGGAGAAGTTTAAATAGTGTTATTTGGAGCTGAAAACGCTTTTTTGACACTTTTGAATGAAAAACTGATTTTTATGTACAATATGCACTCAAAAGTTAAGAAAGTGTTATTTCTTGTCATCTTGTAAGTGGAGAAGTCCAAACAGTGCTATTTGTAGCTGAAAACGCTTTTGTGACACTTTTGAGTGAAAAACTGTTTTTTGTGGCCAAAATGCACTCAAAAGTAACGAAAGTGTTATTTCTTGTCACCTTGTAAGTGGAGAAGTCCAAACAGTGCTATTTGGAGCTGAAAACGCTTTTGTGACACTTTTGAGTGAAAAACTGTTTTTTGTGGCCAAAATGCACTCAAAAGTAACGAAAGTGTTATTTCTTGTCACCTTGTAAGTGGAGAAGTCCAAACAGTGCTATTTGGAGCTGAAAACGCGTTTTTGACACTTTTGAATGAAAAACTGTTTTTTTGTGGCCAAAATGAACTCAAAAGTCAAAGTTCTCATTTGCAGTTGAAGAAAGTGTTATTTCTTGTCACCTTGTAAGTGGAGAAGTCCAAACAGTGCTATTTGGAGCTGAAAACGCTTTTTTGAAACTTTTGAATGAAAAACTGATTTTTATGTACAATATGCACTCAAAAGTGAAGAAAGTGTTATTTCTTGTCACCTTGTAAGTGGAGAAGTCCAAACAGTGCTATTTGGAGCTGAAAACGCGTTTTTGACACTTTTGAATGAAAAACAGATTTTTATGTACAATATGCACTCAAAAGTCAAAGTTCTCATTTGCAGTTGAAGAAAGTGTTATTTCTTGTCATCTTGTATGTGGAGAAGTCCAAACAGTGCTGTTTGGGAGCTGAAAACGCTTTTTTGACACTTTTGAATGAAAAAATGTGTTTTGTGGCCAAAATGAACTCAAAAGTCAAAGTACTCATTTGCAGTTGAAGACAGAGTTATTTCTTGTCACCTTGTAAGTGGAGAAGTCCAAACAGTGTTGTTTGGAGCTGAAAACTCTTTTTTGACACTTTTGAATGAAAAACTGGTTTTTATTTACAATATGCATTCAAACGTGAAGAAAGTGTTATTTCTTGTCACCTTGTAAGTGGAGAAGTCCAAACAGTGCTGTTTGGAGCTGAAAACGCTTTTTTGTCACTTTTGAATGAAAAACTGATTTTTATGTACGATATGCACTCAAAAGTGTAGAAAGTGTTATCTCTTGTCACCTTTTAAGTGGAGAAGTCCAAACAGTGCTATTTGGAGCTGAAAACGCTTTTGTGACACTTTTGAATGAAAAACTGTTTTTCTGTGGCCAAAATGCACTCAAAACTGACGAAAGTGTTATGTCTTGTCACCTTGTAAGTGGAGAAGTCCAAACAGTGCTATTTGGAGCTGAAAACGCGTTTTTGAATCTTTTGAATGAAAAACTGTTTTTTGTGGCCAAAATGAACTCAAAAGTCAAAGTTCTCATTTGCAGTTGAAGAAAGTGTTATTTCTTGTCACCTTGTAATTGGAGAAGTTTAAATAGTGCTATTTGGAGCTGAAAACGCTTTTTTGACACTTTTGAATGAAAAACTGATTTTTATGTACAATATGCACTCAAAAGTGAAGAAAGTGTTATTTCTTGTCATCTTGTAAGTGGAGAAGTCCAAACAGTGCTATTTGGAGCTGGAAACGCTTTTGTGACACTTTTGAATGAAAAACTGTTTTTCTGAGGCCAAAATGCACTCAAAAGTAACGAAAGTGTTATTTCTTGTCACCTTGTAAGTGGAGAAGTCCAAACAGTGCTATTTGGAGCTGAAAACGCGTTTTTACACTTTTGAATGAAAAACTGTTTTTTGTGGCCAAAATGAACTTAAAAGTCAAAGTTCTCATTTGCAGTTGAAGAAAGTGTTATTTCTTGTCACCTTGTAAGTGGAGAAGTCCAAACAGTGCTATTTGGAGCTGAAAACGCTTTTTTGAAACTTTTGAATGAAAAACTGTTTTTTGTGGCCAAAATGAACTCAAAAGTCAAAGTTCTCATTTGCAGTTGAAGAAAGTGTTATTTCTTGTCACCTTGTAAGTGGAGAAGTCCAAACAGTGCTATTTGGAGCTGAAAACGCTTTTCTGAAACTTTTGAATGAAAAACTGATTTTTATGTACAATATGCACTCAAAAGTCAAAGTTCTCATTTGCAGTTGAAGAAAGTGTTATTTCTTGTCACCTTGTAAGTGGAAAAGTCCAAACAGTGCTGTTTGGGATCTGAAAATGCTTTTTTGACACTTTTGAATGAAAAACTGATTTTTATGTACAATATGCACTCAAAAGTGAAGAAAGTGTTATTTCTTGTCACCTTGTAAGTGGAGAAGTCCAAACAGTGCTATTTGGAGTTGAAAACGCGTTTTTGACTCTTTTTAATGAAAAACTGTTTTTTGTGGCCAAAATGAACTCAAAAGTCAAAGTTCTCATTTGCAGTTGAAGAACCTGTTATTTCTTGTCACTTTGTAAGTGGAGAAGTCTAAACAGTGCTATTTGGATCTGAAAATGCTTTTTTGACACTTTTGAATGAAAAACTGATTTTTATTTACAATATGCACTCAAACGTGAAGAAAGTGTTATTTCTTGTCACCTTGTAAGTGGAGAAGTCCAAACAGTGCTATTTGGAGTTGAAAACGCGTTTTTGACTCTTTTTAATGAAAAACTGTTTTTTGTGGCCAAAATGAACTCAAAAGTCAAAGTTCTCATTTGCAGTTGAAGAACCTGTTATTTCTTGTCACTTTGTAAGTGGAGAAGTCTAAACAGTGCTATTTGGAGCTGAAAACGCTTTTTTGACACTTTTGAATGAAAAACTGATTTTTATGTACAATATGCACTCAAAAGTGAAGAAAGTGTTATTTCTTGTCATATTGTAAGTGGAAAAGTCCAAACAGTGCTATTTGTAGCTGAAAACGCTTTTGTGACACTTTTGAGTGAAAAACTGTTTTTTGTGGCCAAAATGCACTCAAAAGTAACGAAAGTGTTATTTCTTGTCACCTTGTAAGTGGAGAAGTCCAAACAGTGCTATTTGGAGCTGAAAACGCGTTTTTGACACTTTTGAATGAAAAACTGTTTTTTTGTGGCCAAAATGAACTCAAAAGTCAAAGTTCTCATTTGCAGTTGAAGAAAGTGTTATTTCTTGTCACCTTGTAAGTGGAGAAGTCCAAACAGTGCTATTTGGAGCTGAAAACGCTTTTTTGAAACTTTTGAATGAAAAACTGATTTTTATGTACAATATGCACTCAAAAGTGAAGAAAGTGTTATTTCTTGTCACCTTGTAAGTGGAGAAGTCCAAACAGTGCTATTTGGAGCTGAAAACGCGTTTTTGACACTTTTGAATGAAAAACAGATTTTTATGTACAATATGCACTCAAAAGTCAAAGTTCTCATTTGCAGTTGAAGAAAGTGTTATTTCTTGTCATCTTGTAAGTGGAGAAGTCCAAACAGTGCTGTTTGGGAGCTGAAAACGCTTTTTTGACACTTTTGAATGAAAAAATGTGTTTTGTGGCCAAAATGAACTCAAAAGTCAAAGTACTCATTTGCAGTTGAAGACAGAGTTATTTCTTGTCACCTTGTAAGTGGAGAAGTCCAAACAGTGTTGTTTGGAGCTGAAAACTCTTTTTTGACACTTTTGAATGAAAAACTGGTTTTTATTTACAATATGCATTCAAACGTGAAGAAAGTGTTATTTCTTGTCACTTTGTAAGTGGAGAAGTCCAAACAGTGCTGTTTGGAGCTGAAAACGCTTTTTTGTCACTTTTGAATGAAAAACTGATTTTTATGTACAATATGCACTCAAAAGTGTAGAAAGTGTTATCTCTTGTCACCTTTTAAGTGGAGAAGTCCAAACAGTGCTATTTGGAGCTGAAAACGCTTTTGTGACACTTTTGAATGAAAAACTGTTTTTCTGTGGCCAAAATGCACTCAAAACTGACGAAAGTGTTATGTCTTGTCACCTTGTAAGTGGAGAAGTCCAAACAGTGCTATTTGGAGCTGAAAACGCGTTTTTGAATCTTTTGAATGAAAAACTGTTTTTTGTGGCCAAAATGAACTCAAAAGTCAAAGTTCTCATTTGCAGTTGAAGAAAGTGTTATTTCTTGTCACCTTGTAATTGGAGAAGTTTAAATAGTGCTATTTGGAGCTGAAAACGCTTTTTTGACACTTTTGAATGAAAAACTGATTTTTATGTACAATATGCACTCAAAAGTGAAGAAAGTGTTATTTTTTGTCATCTTGTAAGTGGAGAAGTCCAAACAGTGCTATTTGGAGCTGAAAACGCTTTTGTGACACTTTTGAATGAAAAACTGTTTTTCTGAGGCCAAAATGCACTCAAAAGTAACGAAAGTGTTATTTCTTGTCATCTTGTAAGTGGAGAAGTCCAAACAGTGCTATTTGTAGCTGAAAACGCTTTTGTGACACTTTTGAGTGAAAAACTGTTTTTTGTGGCCAAAATGCACTCAAAAGTAACGAAAGTGTTATTTCTTGTCACCTTGTAAGTGGAGAAGTCCAAACAGTGCTATTTGGAGCTGAAAACGCTTTTGTGACACTTTTGAGTGAAAAACTGTTTTTTGTGGCCAAAATGCACTCAAAAGTAACGAAAGTGTTATTTCTTGTCACCTTGTAAGTGGAGAAGTCCAAACAGTGCTATTTGGAGCTGAAAACGCGTTTTTGACACTTTTGAATGAAAAACTGTTTTTTTGTGGCCAAAATGAACTCAAAAGTCAAAGTTCTCATTTGCAGTTGAAGAAAGTGTTATTTCTTGTCACCTTGTAAGTGGAGAAGTCCAAACAGTGCTATTTGGAGCTGAAAACGCTTTTTTGAAACTTTTGAATGAAAAACTGATTTTTATGTACAATATGCACTCAAAAGTGAAGAAAGTGTTATTTCTTGTCACCTTGTAAGTGGAGAAGTCCAAACAGTGCTATTTGGAGCTGAAAACGCGTTTTTGACACTTTTGAATGAAAAACAGATTTTTATGTACAATATGCACTCAAAAGTCAAAGTTCTCATTTGCAGTTGAAGAAAGTGTTATTTCTTGTCATCTTGTAAGTGGAGAAGTCCAAACAGTGCTGTTTGGGAGCTGAAAACGCTTTTTTGACACTTTTGAATGAAAAAATGTGTTTTGTGGCCAAAATGAACTCAAAAGTCAAAGTACTCATTTGCAGTTGAAGACAGAGTTATTTCTTGTCACCTTGTAAGTGGAGAAGTCCAAACAGTGTTGTTTGGAGCTGAAAACTCTTTTTTGACACTTTTGAATGAAAAACTGTTTTTTATTTACAATATGCATTCAAACGTGAAGAAAGTGTTATTTCTTGTCACCTTGTAAGTGGAGAAGTCCAAACAGTGCTGTTTGGAGCTGAAAACGCTTTTTTGTCACTTTTGAATGAAAAACTGATTTTTATGTACGATATGCACTCAAAAGTGTAGAAAGTGTTATCTCTTGTCACCTTTTAAGTGGAGAAGTCCAAACAGTGCTATTTGGAGCTGAAAACGCTTTTGTGACACTTTTGAATGAAAAACTGTTTTTCTGTGGCCAAAATGCACTCAAAACTGACGAAAGTGTTATGTCTTGTCACCTTGTAAGTGGAGAAGTCCAAACAGTGCTATTTGGAGCTGAAAACGCGTTTTTGAATCTTTTGAATGAAAAACTGTTTTTTGTGGCCAAAATGAACTCAAAAGTCAAAGTTCTCATTTGCAGTTGAAGAAAGTGTTATTTCTTGTCACCTTGTAATTGGAGAAGTTTAAATAGTGCTATTTGGAGCTGAAAACGCTTTTTTGACACTTTTGAATGAAAAACTGATTTTTATGTACAATATGCACTCAAAAGTGAAGAAAGTGTTATTTCTTGTCATCTTGTAAGTGGAGAAGTCCAAACAGTGCTATTTGGAGCTGAAAACGCTTTTGTGACACTTTTGAATGAAAAACTGTTTTTCTGAGGCCAAAATGCACTCAAAAGTAACGAAAGTGTTATTTCTTGTCACCTTGTAAGTGGAGAAGTCCAAACAGTGCTATTTGGAGCTGAAAACGCGTTTTTACACTTTTGAATGAAAAACTGTTTTTTGTGGCCAAAATGAACTTAAAAGTCAAAGTTCTCATTTGCAGTTGAAGAAAGTGTTATTTCTTGTCACCTTGTAAGTGGAGAAGTCCAAACAGTGCTATTTGGAGCTGAAAACGCTTTTTTGAAACTTTTGAATGAAAAACTGTTTTTTGTGGCCAAAATGAACTCAAAAGTCAAAGTTCTCATTTGCAGTTGAAGAAAGTGTTATTTCTTGTCACCTTGTAAGTGGAGAAGTCCAAACAGTGCTATTTGGAGCTGAAAACGCTTTTCTGAAACTTTTGAATGAAAAACTGATTTTTATGTACAATATGCACTCAAAAGTCAAAGTTCTCATTTGCAGTTGAAGAAAGTGTTATTTCTTGTCACCTTGTAAGTGGAAAAGTCCAAACAGTGCTGTTTGGGATCTGAAAAGGCTTTTTTGACACTTTTGAATGAAAAACTGATTTTTATTTACAATATGCACTCAAACGTGAAGAAAGTGTTATTTCTTGTCACCTTGTAAGTGGAGAAGTCCAAACAGTGCTATTTGGAGTTGAAAACGCGTTTTTGACTCTTTTTAATGAAAAACTGTTTTTTGTGGCCAAAATGAACTCAAAAGTCAAAGTTCTCATTTGCAGTTGAAGAACCTGTTATTTCTTGTCACTTTGTAAGTGGAGAAGTCTAAACAGTGCTATTTGGAGCTGAAAACGCTTTTTTGACACTTTTGAATGAAAAACTGATTTTTATGTACAATATGCACTCAAAAGTGAAGAAAGTGTTATTTCTTGTCATATTGTAAGTGGAAAAGTCCAAACAGTGCTATTTGTAGCTGAAAACGCTTTTGTGACACTTTTGAGTGAAAAACTGTTTTTTGTGGCCAAAATGCACTCAAAAGTAACGAAAGTGTTATTTCTTGTCACCTTGTAAGTGGAGAAGTCCAAACAGTGCTATTTGGAGCTGAAAACGCGTTTTTGACACTTTTGAATGAAAAACTGTTTTTTTGTGGCCAAAATGAACTCAAAAGTCAAAGTTCTCATTTGCAGTTGAAGAAAGTGTTATTTCTTGTCACCTTGTAAGTGGAGAAGTCCAAACAGTGCTATTTGGAGCTGAAAACGCTTTTTTGAAACTTTTGAATGAAAAACTGATTTTTATGTACAATATGCACTCAAAAGTGAAGAAAGTGTTATTTCTTGTCACCTTGTAAGTGGAGAAGTCCAAACAGTGCTATTTGGAGCTGAAAACGCGTTTTTGACACTTTTGAATGAAAAACAGATTTTTATGTACAATATGCACTCAAAAGTCAAAGTTCTCATTTGCAGTTGAAGAATGTGTTATTTCTTGTCATCTTGTAAGTGGAGAAGTCCAAACAGTGCTGTTTGGGAGCTGAAAACGCTTTTTTGACACTTTTGAATGAAAAAATGTGTTTTGTGGCCAAAATGAACTCAAAAGTCAAAGTACTCATTTGCAGTTGAAGACAGAGTTATTTCTTGTCACCTTGTAAGTGGAGAAGTCCAAACAGTGTTGTTTGGAGCTGAAAACTCTTTTTTGACACTTTTGAATGAAAAACTGGTTTTTATTTACAATATGCATTCAAACGTGAAGAAAGTGTTATTTCTTGTCACCTTGTAAGTGGAGAAGTCCAAACAGTGCTGTTTGGAGCTGAAAACGCTTTTTTGTCACTTTTGAATGAAAAACTGATTTTTATGTACAATATGCACTCAAAAGTGTAGAAAGTGTTATCTCTTGTCACCTTTTAAGTGGAGAAGTCCAAACAGTGCTATTTGGAGCTGAAAACGCTTTTGTGACACTTTTGAATGAAAAACTGTTTTTCTGTGGCCAAAATGCACTCAAAACTGACGAAAGTGTTATGTCTTGTCACCTTGTAAGTGGAGAAGTCCAAACAGTGCTATTTGGAGCTGAAAACGCGTTTTTGAATCTTTTGAATGAAAAACTGTTTTTTGTGGCCAAAATGAACTCAAAAGTCAAAGTTCTCATTTGCAGTTGAAGAAAGTGTTATTTCTTGTCACCTTGTAATTGGAGAAGTTTAAATAGTGCTATTTGGAGCTGAAAACGCTTTTTTGACACTTTTGAATGAAAAACTGATTTTTATGTACAATATGCACTCAAAAGTGAAGAAAGTGTTATTTTTTGTCATCTTGTAAGTGGAGAAGTCCAAACAGTGCTATTTGGAGCTGAAAACGCTTTTGTGACACTTTTGAATGAAAAACTGTTTTTCTGAGGCCAAAATGCACTCAAAAGTAACGAAAGTGTTATTTCTTGTCACCTTGTAAGTGGAGAAGTCCAAACAGTGCTATTTGGAGCTGAAAACGCGTTTTTGACACTTTTGAATGAAAAACTGTTTTTTGTGGCCAAAATGAACTTAAAAGTCAAAGTTCTCATTTGCAGTTGAAGAAAGTGTTATTTCTTGTCACCTTGTAAGTGGAGAAGTCCAAACAGTGCTATTTGGAGCTGAAAACGCTTTTTTGAAACTTTTGAATGAAAAACTGATTTTTATTTACAATATGCACTCAAACGTGAAGAAAGTGTTATTTCTTGTCATCTTGTAAGTGGAGAAGTCCAAACAGTGCTATTTGGAGCTGAAAACGCTTTTGTGACACTTTTGAATGAAAAACTGTTTTTCTGAGGCCAAAATGCACTCAAAAGTAACGAAAGTGTTAATTCTTGTCACCTTGTAAGTGGAGAAGTCCAAACAGTGCTATTTGGAGCTGAAAACGCGTTTTTACACTTTTGAATGAAAAACTGTTTTTTGTGGCCAAAATGAACTTAAAAGTCAAAGTTCTCATTTGCAGTTGAAGAAAGTGTTATTTCTTGTCACCTTGTAAGTGGAGAAGTCCAAACAGTGCTATTTGGAGCTGAAAACGCTTTTTTGAAACTGTTGAATGAAAAACTGTTTTTTGTGTGTCCAAAATGAACTCAAAAGTCAAAGTTCTCATTTGCAGTTGAAGAAAGTGTTATTTCTTGTCACCTTGTAAGTGGAGAAGTCCAAACAGTGCTATTTGGAGCTGAAAACGCTTTTTTGAAACTTTTGAATGAAAAACTGATTTTTATGTACAATATGCACTCAAAAGTGAAGAAAGTGTTATTTCTTGTCACCTTGTAAGTGGAGAAGTCCAAACAGTGCTATTTGGAGTTGAAAACGCGTTTTTGACTCTTTTTAATGAAAAACTGTTTTTTGTGGCCAAAATGAACTCAAAAGTCAAAGTTCTCATTTGCAGTTGAAGAACCTGTTATTTCTTGTCACTTTGTAAGTGGAGAAGTCTAAACAGTGCTATTTGGAGCTGAAAACGCTTTTTTGACACTTTTGAATGAAAAACTGATTTTTATGTACAATATGCACTCAAAAGTGAAGAAAGTGTTATTTCTTGTCATATTGTAAGTGGAAAAGTCCAAACAGTGCTATTTGTAGCTGAAAACGCTTTTGTGACACTTTTGAGTGAAAAACTGTTTTTTGTGGCCAAAATGCACTCAAAAGTAACGAAAGTGTTATTTCTTGTCACCTTGTAAGTGGAGAAGTCCAAACAGTGCTATTTGGAGCTGAAAACGCGTTTTTGACACTTTTGAATGAAAAACTGTTTTTTTGTGGCCAAAATGAACTCAAAAGTCAAAGTTCTCATTTGCAGTTGAAGAAAGTGTTATTTCTTGTCACCTTGTAAGTGGAGAAGTCCAAACAGTGCTATTTGGAGCTGAAAACGCTTTTTTGAAACTTTTGAATGAAAAACTGATTTTTATGTACAATATGCACTCAAAAGTGAAGAAAGTGTTATTTCTTGTCACCTTGTAAGTGGAGAAGTCCAAACAGTGCTATTTGGAGCTGAAAACGCGTTTTTGACACTTTTGAATGAAAAACAGATTTTTATGTACAATATGCACTCAAAAGTCAAAGTTCTCATTTGCAGTTGAAGAAAGTGTTATTTCTTGTCATCTTGTAAGTGGAGAAGTCCAAACAGTGCTGTTTGGGAGCTGAAAACGCTTTTTTGACACTTTTGAATGAAAAAATGTGTTTTGTGGCCAAAATGAACTCAAAAGTCAAAGTACTCATTTGCAGTTGAAGACAGAGTTATTTCTTGTCACCTTGTAAGTGGAGAAGTCCAAACAGTGTTGTTTGGAGCTGAAAACTCTTTTTTGACACTTTTGAATGAAAAACTGGTTTTTATTTACAATATGCATTCAAACGTGAAGAAAGTGTTATTTCTTGTCACCTTGTAAGTGGAGAAGTCCAAACAGTGCTGTTTGGAGCTAAAAACGCTTTTTTGTCACTTTTGAATGAAAAACTGATTTTTATGTACAATATGCACTCAAAAGTGTAGAAAGTGTTATCTCTTGTCACCTTTTAAGTGGAGAAGTCCAAACAGTGCTATTTGGAGCTGAAAACGCTTTTTTGACACTTTTGAATGAAAAACTGATTTTTATGTACAATATGCACTCAAAAGTGAAGAAAGTGTTATTTCTTGTCATCTTGTAAGTGGAAAAGTCCAAACAGTGCTATTTGTAGCTGAAAACGCTTTTGTGACACTTTTGAGTGAAAAACTGTTTTTTGTGGCCAAAATGCACTCAAAAGTAACGAAAGTGTTATTTCTTGTCACCTTGTAAGTGGAGAAGTCCAAACAGTGCTATTTGGAGCTGAAAACGCGTTTTTGACACTTTTGAATGAGAAACTGTTTTTTTGTGGCCAAAATGAACTCAAAAGTCAAAGTTCTCATTTGCAGTTGAAGAAAGTGTTATTTCTTGTCACCTTGTAAGTGGAGAAGTCCAAACAGTGCTATTTGGAGCTGAAAACGCTTTTTTGAAACTTTTGAATGAAAAACTGATTTTTATGTACAATATGCACTCAAAAGTGAAGAAAGTGTTATTTCTTGTCATCTTGTAAGTGGAGAAGTCCAAACAGTGCTATTTGGAGCTGAAAACGCTTTTGTGACACTTTTGAATGAAAAACTGTTTTTTGTGGCCAAAATGAAATCAAATTTCAAAGTACTCATTTTCAGTTGAATAACGTGTTATTTCTTGTCACCTTGTAAGTGGAGAAGTCCAAACAGTGCTGTTTGGAGCTGAAAACGCTTTTTTGACACTTTTGAATGAGAAACTGTTTTTTGTGGCCAAAATGCACTCAAAAGTGAAGAAAGTGTTATTTCTTGTCACCTTGTAGGTGGAGAAGTCCAAACAGTGCTATTTTTAGCTGAAAACACGTTTTTGACACTTTTGAATGAAAAACTGTTTTTTGTGGCCAAAATGAACTCAAAAGTCAAAGTTCTCATTTGCAGTTGAAGAACGTGTTATTTCTTGTCACCTTGTAAGTGGAGAAGTCCAAACAGTGCTATTTGGAGCTGAAAACGCGTTTTTGACACTTTTGAATGAAAAACTGATTTTTATGTACAATATGCACTCAAAAGTGAAGAAAGTGTTATTTTTTGTCACCTTGTAAGTGGAAAAGTCTAAACAGTGCTATTTGGAGCTGAAAACGCTTTTTTGAAACTTTTGAATGAAAAACTGATTTTTATGTACAATATGCACTCAAAAGTGAAGAAAGTGTTATTTCTTGTCATCTTGTAAGTGGAGAAGTCCAAACAGTGCTATTTGGAGCTGAAAACGCTTTTGTGACACTTTTGAATGAAAAACTGTTTTTCTGTGGCCAAAATGCACTCATAAGTAACGAAAGTGTTATTTCTTGTAACCTTGTAAGTGGAGAAGTCCAAACAGTGCTATTTGGAGCTGAAAACGCGTTTTTGACACTTTTGAATGAAAAACTATTTTTTGTGGCCAAAATGAACTTAAAAGTCAAAGTTCTCATTTGCAGTTGAAGAAAGTGTTATTTCTTGTCACCTTGTAAGTGGAGAGGTCCAAACAGTGCTATTTGGAGCTGAAAACGCTTTTTTGAAACTTTTGAATGAAAAACTGATTTTTATGTACAATATGCACTCAAACGTGAAGAAAGTGTTATTTCTTGTCACCTTGTAAGTGGAGAAGTCCAAACAGTGCTATTTGTAGCTGAAAACGCTTTTGTGACACTTTTGAGTGAAAAACTGTTTTTTGTGGCCAAAATGCACTCAAAAGTAACGAAAGTGTTATTTCTTGTCACCTTGTAAGTGGAGAAGTCCAAACAGTGCTATTTGGAGCTGAAAACGCTTTTGTGACACTTTTGAGTGAAAAACTGTTTTTTGTGGCCAAAATGCACTCAAAAGTAACGAAAGTGTTATTTCTTGTCACCTTGTAAGTGGAAAAGTCCAAACAGTGCTATTTGGAGCTAAAAACGCGTTTTTGACTCTTTTTAATGAAAAACTGTTTTTGTGGCAAAAATGAACTCAAAAGTCAAAGTTCTCATTTGCAGTTGAAGAAAGTGTTATTTCTTGTCACCTTGTAAGTGGAGAAGTCCAAACAGTGCTATTTGGAGCTGAAAACGCTTTTTTGAAACTTTTGAATGAAAAACTGATTTTTATGTACAATATGCACTCAAAAGTGAAGAAAGTGTTATTTCTTGTCATCTTGTAAGTGGAGAAGTCCAAACAGTGCTATTTGGAGCTGAAAACGCTTTTGTGACACTTTTGAATGAAAAACTGTTTTTTGTGGCCAAAATGAACTCAAAAGTCAAAGTTCTCATTTTCAGTTGAAGAACGTTTAATTTCTTGTCACCTTGTAAGTGGAGAAGTCCAAACAGTGCTGTTTGGAGCTGAAAACGCTTTTTTGACACTTTTGAATGATAAAACTGTTTTTTGTGGCCAAAATGCACTAAAAAGTGAAGAAAGTGTTATTTCTTGTCACGTTGTAGGTGGAGAAGTCCAAACAGTGCTATTTTTAGCTGAAAACGCGTTTTTGACACTTTTGAATGAAAAACTGTTTTTTGTGGCCAAAATGAACTCAAAAGTCAAAGTTCTCATTTGCAGTTGAAGAACGTGTTATTTCTTGTCACCTTGTAAGTGGAGAAGTCCAAACAGTGCTATTTGGAGCTGAAAACGCGTTTTTGACACTTTTGAATGAAAAACTGATTTTTATGTACAATATGCACTCAAAAGTGAAGAAAGTGTTATTTTTTGTCACCTTGTAAGTGGAGAAGTCTAAACAGTGCTATTTGGAGCTGAAAACGCTTTTTTGAAACTTTTGAATGAAAAACTGATTTTTATGTACAATATGCACTCAAAAGTGAAGAAAGTGTTATTTCTTGTCATCTTGTTAGTGGAGAAGTCCAAACAGTGCTATTTGGAGCTGAAAACGCTTTTGTGACACTTTTGAATGAAAAACTGTTTTTCTGTGGCCAAAATGCACTCATAAGTAACGAAAGTGTTATTTCTTGTAACCTTGTAAGTGGAGAAGTCCAAACAGTGCTATTTGGAGCTGAAAACGCGTTTTTGACACTTTTGAATGAAAAACTATTTTTTGTGGCCAAAATGAACTTAAAAGTCAAAGTTCTCATTTGCAGTTGAAGAAAGTGTTATTTCTTGTCACCTTGTAAGTGGAGAAGTCCAAACAGTGCTATTTGGAGCTGAAAACGCTTTTTTGAAACTTTTGAATGAAAAACTGATTTTTATTTACAATATGCACTCAAACGTGAAGAAAGTGTTATTTCTTGTCACCTTGTAAGTGGAGAAGTCCAAACAGTGCTATTTGGAGCTAAAAACGCGTTTTTGACTCTTTTTAATGAAAAACTGTTTTTGTGGCCAAAATGAACTCAAAAGTCAAAGTTCTCATTTGCAGTTGAAGAACGTGTTATTTCTTGTCACCTTGTAAGTGGAGAAGTCTAAACAGTGCTATTTGGAGCTGAAAACGCTTTTTTGACACTTTTGAATGAAAAACTGATTTTTATGTACAATATGCACTCAAAAGTGAAGAAAGTGTTATTTTTTGTCATCTTGTAAGTGGACAAGTCCAAACAGTGCTATTTGTAGCTGAAAACGCTTTTGTGACACTTTTGAGTGAAAAACTGTTTTTTGTGGCCAAAATGCACTCAAAAGTGACGAAAGTGTTATTTCTTGTCACCTTGTAAGTGGAGAAGTCCAAACAGTGCTATTTGGAGCTGAAAACGCGTTTTTGACACTTTTGAATGAGAAACTGTTTTTTTGTGGCCAAAATGAACTCAAAAGTCAAAGTTCTCATTTGCAGTTGAAGAAAGTGTTATTTCTTGTCACCTTGTAAGTGGAGAAGTCCAAACAGTGCTATTTGGAGCTGAAAACCCTTTTTTGAAACTTTTGAATGAAAATCTGATTTTTATGTACAATATGCACTCAAAAGTGAAGAAAGTGTTATTTCTTGTCACCTTTTAAGTGGAGAAGTCCAAACAGTGCTATTTGGAGCTGAAAACACGTTTTTGACTCTTTTGAATGAAAAACTGTTTTTTGTGGCCAAAATGAACTCAAAAGTCAAAGTTCTCATTTGCAGTTGAAGAAAGTGTTATTTCTTGTCACCTTGTAATTGGAGAAGTTTAAATAGTGTTATTTGGAGCTGAAAACGCTTTTTTGACACTTTTGAATGAAAAACTGATTTTTATGTACAATATGCACTCAAAAGTGAAGAAAGTGTTAATTCTTGTCATCTTGTAAGTGGAGAATTCCAAACAGTGCTATTTGGAGCTGAAAACGCTTTTGTGACACTTTTTCATTCAAAAGTGTTTTTTGTGGCCAAAATGAACTCAAAAGTCAAAGTTATCATTTGCAGTTGAAGAACGCGTTATTTCTTGTCACCTTGTAAGTGGAGAAGTCCAAACAGTGCTATTTGGAGCTGAAAACGCTTTTTTTGAAACTTTTGAATGAAAAACTGATTTGTATGTACAATATGCACTCAAAAGTGAAGAAAGTGTTATTTCTTGTCACCTTGTAAGTGGAGAAGTCTAAACAGTGCTATGTGGAGCTGAAAACGCTTTTTTGACACTTTTGAATGAAAAACTGATTTGTATGTACAATATGCACTCAAAAGTGACGAAAGTGTTATTTCTTGTCACCTTGTAAGTGGAGAAGTCCAAACAGTGCTATTTGGAGCTGAAAACGCTTTTGTGACACTTTTGAATGAAAAACTGTTTTTTGTGGCCAAAATGAACTCAAAAGTCAAAGTTCTCATTTGCAGTTGAAGAAAGTGTTATTTCTTGTCACCTTGTAAGTGGAGAAGTCCAAACAGTGCTATTTGGAGCTGAAAACGCTTTTCTGAAACTTTTGAATGAAAAACTGATTTTTATGTACAATATGCACTCAAAAGTCAAAGTTCTCATTTGCAGTTGAAGAAAGTGTTATTTCTTGTCACCTTGTAAGTGGAAAAGTCCAAACAGTGCTGTTTGGGATCTGAAAATGCTTTTTTGACACTTTTGAATGAAAAACTGATTTTTATTTACAATATGCACTCAAACGTGAAGAAAGTGTTATTTCTTGTCACCTTGTAAGTGGAGAAGTCCAAACAGTGCTATTTGGAGTTGAAAACGCGTTTTTGACTCTTTTTAATGAAAAACTGTTTTTTGTGGCCAAAATGAACTCAAAAGTCAAAGTTCTCATTTGCAGTTGAAGAACCTGTTATTTCTTGTCACTTTGTAAGTGGAGAAGTCTAAACAGTGCTATTTGGAGCTGAAAACGCTTTTTTGACACTTTTGAATGAAAAACTGATTTTTATGTACAATATGCACTCAAAAGTGAAGAAAGTGTTATTTCTTGTCATATTGTAAGTGGAAAAGTCCAAACAGTGCTATTTGTAGCTGAAAACGCTTTTGTGACACTTTTGAGTGAAAAACTGTTTTTTGTGGCCAAAATGCACTCAAAAGTAACGAAAGTGTTATTTCTTGTCACCTTGTAAGTGGAGAAGTCCAAACAGTGCTATTTGGAGCTGAAAACGCGTTTTTGACACTTTTGAATGAAAAACTGTTTTTTTGTGGCCAAAATGAACTCAAAAGTCAAAGTTCTCATTTGCAGTTGAAGAAAGTGTTATTTCTTGTCACCTTGTAAGTGGAGAAGTCCAAACAGTGCTATTTGGAGCTGAAAACGCTTTTTTGAAACTTTTGAATGAAAAACTGATTTTTATGTACAATATGCACTCAAAAGTGAAGAAAGTGTTATTTCTTGTCACCTTGTAAGTGGAGAAGTCCAAACAGTGCTATTTGGAGCTGAAAACGCGTTTTTGACACTTTTGAATGAAAAACAGATTTTTATGTACAATATGCACTCAAAAGTCAAAGTTCTCATTTGCAGTTGAAGAAAGTGTTATTTCTTGTCATCTTGTAAGTGGAGAAGTCCAAACAGTGCTGTTTGGGAGCTGAAAACGCTTTTTTGACACTTTTGAATGAAAAAATGTGTTTTGTGGCCAAAATGAACTCAAAAGTCAAAGTACTCATTTGCAGTTGAAGACAGAGTTATTTCTTGTCACCTTGTAAGTGGAGAAGTCCAAACAGTGTTGTTTGGAGCTGAAAACTCTTTTTTGACACTTTTGAATGAAAAACTGGTTTTTATTTACAATATGCATTCAAACGTGAAGAAAGTGTTATTTCTTGTCACCTTGTAAGTGGAGAAGTCCAAACAGTGCTGTTTGGAGCTGAAAACGCTTTTTTGTCACTTTTGAATGAAAAACTGATTTTTATGTACAATATGCACTCAAAAGTGTAGAAAGTGTTATCTCTTGTCACCTTTTAAGTGGAGAAGTCCAAACAGTGCTATTTGGAGCTGAAAACGCTTTTGTGACACTTTTGAATGAAAAACTGTTTTTCTGTGGCCAAAATGCACTCAAAACTGACGAAAGTGTTATGTCTTGTCACCTTGTAAGTGGAGAAGTCCAAACAGTGCTATTTGGAGCTGAAAACGCGTTTTTGAATCTTTTGAATGAAAAACTGTTTTTTGTGGCCAAAATGAACTCAAAAGTCAAAGTTCTCATTTGCAGTTGAAGAAAGTGTTATTTCTTGTCACCTTGTAATTGGAGAAGTTTAAATAGTGCTATTTGGAGCTGAAAACGCTTTTTTGACACTTTTGAATGAAAAACTGATTTTTATGTACAATATGCACTCAAAAGTGAAGAAAGTGTTATTTTTTGTCATCTTGTAAGTGGAGAAGTCCAAACAGTGCTATTTGGAGCTGAAAACGCTTTTGTGACACTTTTGAATGAAAAACTGTTTTTCTGAGGCCAAAATGCACTCAAAAGTAACGAAAGTGTTATTTCTTGTCACCTTGTAAGTGGAGAAGTCCAAACAGTGCTATTTGGAGCTGAAAACGCGTTTTTGACACTTTTGAATGAAAAACTGTTTTTTGTGGCCAAAATGAACTTAAAAGTCAAAGTTCTCATTTGCAGTTGAAGAAAGTGTTATTTCTTGTCACCTTGTAAGTGGAGAAGTCCAAACAGTGCTATTTGGAGCTGAAAACGCTTTTTTGAAACTTTTGAATGAAAAACTGATTTTTATTTACAATATGCACTCAAACGTGAAGAAAGTGTTATTTCTTGTCATCTTGTAAGTGGAGAAGTCCAAACAGTGCTATTTGGAGCTGAAAACGCTTTTGTGACACTTTTGAATGAAAAACTGTTTTTCTGAGGCCAAAATGCACTCAAAAGTAACGAAAGTGTTAATTCTTGTCACCTTGTAAGTGGAGAAGTCCAAACAGTGCTATTTGGAGCTGAAAACGCGTTTTTACACTTTTGAATGAAAAACTGTTTTTTGTGGCCAAAATGAACTTAAAAGTCAAAGTTCTCATTTGCAGTTGAAGAAAGTGTTATTTCTTGTCACCTTGTAAGTGGAGAAGTCCAAACAGTGCTATTTGGAGCTGAAAACGCTTTTTTGAAACTGTTGAATGAAAAACTGTTTTTTGTGTGTCCAAAATGAACTCAAAAGTCAAAGTTCTCATTTGCAGTTGAAGAAAGTGTTATTTCTTGTCACCTTGTAAGTGGAGAAGTCCAAACAGTGCTATTTGGAGCTGAAAACGCTTTTTTGAAACTTTTGAATGAAAAACTGATTTTTATGTACAATATGCACTCAAAAGTCAAAGTTCTCATTTGCAGTTGAAGAAAGTGTTATTTCTTGTCACCTTGTAAGTGGAAAAGTCCAAACAGTGCTGTTTGGGATCTGAAAATGCTTTTTTGACACTTTTGAATGAAAAACTGATTTTTATTTACAATATGCACTCAAACGTGAAGAAAGTGTTATTTCTTGTCACCTTGTAAGTGGAGAAGTCCAAACAGTGCTATTTGGAGTTGAAAACGCGTTTTTGACTCTTTTTAATGAAAAACTGTTTTTTGTGGCCAAAATGAACTCAAAAGTCAAAGTTCTCATTTGCAGTTGAAGAACCTGTTATTTCTTGTCACTTTGTAAGTGGAGAAGTCTAAACAGTGCTATTTGGAGCTGAAAACGCTTTTTTGACACTTTTGAATGAAAAACTGATTTTTATGTACAATATGCACTCAAAAGTGAAGAAAGTGTTATTTCTTGTCATATTGTAAGTGGAAAAGTCCAAACAGTGCTATTTGTAGCTGAAAACGCTTTTGTGACACTTTTGAGTGAAAAACTGTTTTTTGTGGCCAAAATGCACTCAAAAGTAACGAAAGTGTTATTTCTTGTCACCTTGTAAGTGGAGAAGTCCAAACAGTGCTATTTGGAGCTGAAAACGCGTTTTTGACACTTTTGAATGAAAAACTGTTTTTTTGTGGCCAAAATGAACTCAAAAGTCAAAGTTCTCATTTGCAGTTGAAGAAAGTGTTATTTCTTGTCACCTTGTAAGTGGAGAAGTCCAAACAGTGCTATTTGGAGCTGAAAACGCTTTTTTGAAACTTTTGAATGAAAAACTGATTTTTATGTACAATATGCACTCAAAAGTGAAGAAAGTGTTATTTCTTGTCACCTTGTAAGTGGAGAAGTCCAAACAGTGCTATTTGGAGCTGAAAACGCGTTTTTGACACTTTTGAATGAAAAACAGATTTTTATGTACAATATGCACTCAAAAGTCAAAGTTCTCATTTGCAGTTGAAGAAAGTGTTATTTCTTGTCATCTTGTAAGTGGAGAAGTCCAAACAGTGCTGTTTGGGAGCTGAAAACGCTTTTTTGACACTTTTGAATGAAAAAATGTGTTTTGTGGCCAAAATGAACTCAAAAGTCAAAGTACTCATTTGCAGTTGAAGACAGAGTTATTTCTTGTCACCTTGTAAGTGGAGAAGTCCAAACAGTGTTGTTTGGAGCTGAAAACTCTTTTTTGACACTTTTGAATGAAAAACTGGTTTTTATTTACAATATGCATTCAAACGTGAAGAAAGTGTTATTTCTTGTCACCTTGTAAGTGGAGAAGTCCAAACAGTGCTGTTTGGAGCTGAAAACGCTTTTTTGTCACTTTTGAATGAAAAACTGATTTTTATGTACAATATGCACTCAAAAGTGTAGAAAGTGTTATCTCTTGTCACCTTTTAAGTGGAGAAGTCCAAACAGTGCTATTTGGAGCTGAAAACGCTTTTTTGACACTTTTGAATGAAAAACTGATTTTTATGTACAATATGCACTCAAAAGTGAAGAAAGTGTTATTTCTTGTCATCTTGTAAGTGGAAAAGTCCAAACAGTGCTATTTGTAGCTGAAAACGCTTTTGTGACACTTATGAGTGAAAAACTGTTTTTTGTGGCCAAAATGCACTCAAAAGTAACGAAAGTGTTATTTCTTGTCACCTTGTAAGTGGAGAAGTCCAAACAGTGCTATTTGGAGCTGAAAACGCGTTTTTGACACTTTTGAATGAGAAACTGTTTTTTTGTGGCCAAAATGAACTCAAAAGTCAAAGTTCTCATTTGCAGTTGAAGAAAGTGTTATTTCTTGTCACCTTGTAAGTGGAGAAGTCCAAACAGTGCTATTTGGAGCTGAAAACGCTTTTTTGAAACTTTTGAATGAAAAACTGATTTTTATGTACAATATGCACTCAAAAGTGAAGAAAGTGTTATTTCTTGTCATCTTGTAAGTGGAGAAGTCCAAACAGTGCTATTTGGAGCTGAAAACGCTTTTGTGACACTTTTGAATGAAAAACTGTTTTTTGTGGCCAAAATGAAATCAAATTTCAAAGTACTCATTTTCAGTTGAATAACGTGTTATTTCTTGTCACCTTGTAAGTGGAGAAGTCCAAACAGTGCTGTTTGGAGCTGAAAACGCTTTTTTGACACTTTTGAATGAGAAACTGTTTTTTGTGGCCAAAATGCACTCAAAAGTGAAGAAAGTGTTATTTCTTGTCACCTTGTAGGTGGAGAAGTCCAAACAGTGCTATTTTTAGCTGAAAACACGTTTTTGACACTTTTGAATGAAAAACTGTTTTTTGTGGCCAAAATGAACTCAAAAGTCAAAGTTCTCATTTGCAGTTGAAGAACGTGTTATTTCTTGTCACCTTGTAAGTGGAGAAGTCCAAACAGTGCTATTTGGAGCTGAAAACGCGTTTTTGACACTTTTGAATGAAAAACTGATTTTTATGTACAATATGCACTCAAAAGTGAAGAAAGTGTTATTTCTTGTCATATTGTAAGTGGAAAAGTCCAAACAGTGCTATTTGGAGCTGAAAACGCTTTTGTGACACTTTTGAATGAAAAACTGTTTTTCTGAGGCCAAAATGCACTCAAAAGTAACGAAAGTGTTATTTCTTGTCACCTTGTAAGTGGAGAAGTCCAAACAGTGCTATTTGGAGCTGAAAACGCGTTTTTGACACTTTTGAATGAAAAACTGTTTTTTGTGGCCAAAATGAACTTAAAAGTCAAAGTTCTCATTTGCAGTTGAAGAAAGTGTTATTTCTTGTCACCTTGTAAGTGGAGAAGTCCAAACAGTGCTATTTGGAGCTGAAAACGCTTTTTTGAAACTTTTGAATGAAAAACTGATTTTTATTTACAATATGCACTCAAACGTGAAGAAAGTGTTATTTCTTGTCATCTTGTAAGTGGAGAAGTCCAAACAGTGCTATTTGGAGCTGAAAACGCTTTTGTGACACTTTTGAATGAAAAACTGTTTTTCTGAGGCCAAAATGCACTCAAAAGTAACGAAAGTGTTAATTCTTGTCACCTTGTAAGTGGAGAAGTCCAAACAGTGCTATTTGGAGCTGAAAACGCGTTTTTACACTTTTGAATGAAAAACTGTTTTTTGTGGCCAAAATGAACTTAAAAGTCAAAGTTCTCATTTGCAGTTGAAGAAAGTGTTATTTCTTGTCACCTTGTAAGTGGAGAAGTCCAAACAGTGCTATTTGGAGCTGAAAACGCTTTTTTGAAACTGTTGAATGAAAAACTGTTTTTTGTGTGTCCAAAATGAACTCAAAAGTCAAAGTTCTCATTTGCAGTTGAAGAAAGTGTTATTTCTTGTCACCTTGTAAGTGGAGAAGTCCAAACAGTGCTATTTGGAGCTGAAAACGCTTTTTTGAAACTTTTGAATGAAAAACTGATTTTTATGTACAATATGCACTCAAAAGTCAAAGTTCTCATTTGCAGTTGAAGAAAGTGTTATTTCTTGTCACCTTGTAAGTGGAAAAGTCCAAACAGTGCTGTTTGGGATCTGAAAATGCTTTTTTGACACTTTTGAATGAAAAACTGATTTTTATTTACAATATGCACTCAAACGTGAAGAAAGTGTTATTTCTTGTCACCTTGTAAGTGGAGAAGTCCAAACAGTGCTATTTGGAGTTGAAAACGCGTTTTTGACTCTTTTTAATGAAAAACTGTTTTTTGTGGCCAAAATGAACTCAAAAGTCAAAGTTCTCATTTGCAGTTGAAGAACCTGTTATTTCTTGTCACTTTGTAAGTGGAGAAGTCTAAACAGTGCTATTTGGAGCTGAAAACGCTTTTTTGACACTTTTGAATGAAAAACTGATTTTTATGTACAATATGCACTCAAAAGTGAAGAAAGTGTTATTTCTTGTCATATTGTAAGTGGAAAAGTCCAAACAGTGCTATTTGTAGCTGAAAACGCTTTTGTGACACTTTTGAGTGAAAAACTGTTTTTTGTGGCCAAAATGCACTCAAAAGTAACGAAAGTGTTATTTCTTGTCACCTTGTAAGTGGAGAAGTCCAAACAGTGCTATTTGGAGCTGAAAACGCGTTTTTGACACTTTTGAATGAAAAACTGTTTTTTTGTGGCCAAAATGAACTCAAAAGTCAAAGTTCTCATTTGCAGTTGAAGAAAGTGTTATTTCTTGTCACCTTGTAAGTGGAGAAGTCCAAACAGTGCTATTTGGAGCTGAAAACGCTTTTTTGAAACTTTTGAATGAAAAACTGATTTTTATGTACAATATGCACTCAAAAGTGAAGAAAGTGTTATTTCTTGTCACCTTGTAAGTGGAGAAGTCCAAACAGTGCTATTTGGAGCTGAAAACGCGTTTTTGACTCTTTTTAATGAAAAACTGTTTTTTGTGGCCAAAATGAACTCAAAAGTCAAAGTTCTCATTTGCAGTTGAAGAACCTGTTATTTCTTGTCACCTTGTAAGTGGAGAAGTCTAAACAGTGCTATTTGGAGCTGAAAACGCTTTTTTGAAACTTTTGAATGAAAAACTGATTTTTATTTACAATATGCACTCAAACGTGAAGAAAGTGTTATTTCTTGTCATCTTGTAAGTGGAGAAGTCCAAACAGTGCTATTTGGAGCTGAAAACGCTTTTGTGACACTTTTGAATGAAAAACTGTTTTTCTGAGGCCAAAATGCACTCAAAAGTAACGAAAGTGTTAATTCTTGTCACCTTGTAAGTGGAGAAGTCCAAACAGTGCTATTTGGAGCTGAAAACGCGTTTTTACACTTTTGAATGAAAAACTGTTTTTTGTGGCCAAAATGAACTTAAAAGTCAAAGTTCTCATTTGCAGTTGAAGAAAGTGTTATTTCTTGTCACCTTGTAAGTGGAGAAGTCCAAACAGTGCTATTTGGAGCTGAAAACGCTTTTTTGAAACTGTTGAATGAAAAACTGTTTTTTGTGTGTCCAAAATGAACTCAAAAGTCAAAGTTCTCATTTGCAGTTGAAGAAAGTGTTATTTCTTGTCACCTTGTAAGTGGAGAAGTCCAAACAGTGCTATTTGGAGCTGAAAACGCTTTTTTGAAACTTTTGAATGAAAAACTGATTTTTATGTACAATATGCACTCAAAAGTCAAAGTTCTCATTTGCAGTTGAAGAAAGTGTTATTTCTTGTCACCTTGTAAGTGGAAAAGTCCAAACAGTGCTGTTTGGGATCTGAAAATGCTTTTTTGACACTTTTGAATGAAAAAGTGATTTTTATTTACAATATGCACTCAAACGTGAAGAAAGTGTTATTTCTTGTCACCTTGTAAGTGGAGAAGTCCAAACAGTGCTATTTGGAGTTGAAAACGCGTTTTTGACTCTTTTTAATGAAAAACTGTTTTTTGTGGCCAAAATGAACTCAAAAGTCAAAGTTCTCATTTGCAGTTGAAGAACCTGTTATTTCTTGTCACTTTGTAAGTGGAGAAGTCTAAACAGTGCTATTTGGAGCTGAAAACGCTTTTTTGACACTTTTGAATGAAAAACTGATTTTTATGTACAATATGCACTCAAAAGTGAAGAAAGTGTTATTTCTTGTCATATTGTAAGTGGAAAAGTCCAAACAGTGCTATTTGTAGCTGAAAACGCTTTTGTGACACTTTTGAGTGAAAAACTGTTTTTTGTGGCCAAAATGCACTCAAAAGTAACGAAAGTGTTATTTCTTGTCACCTTGTAAGTGGAGAAGTCCAAACAGTGCTATTTGGAGCTGAAAACGCGTTTTTGACACTTTTGAATGAAAAACTGTTTTTTTGTGGCCAAAATGAACTCAAAAGTCAAAGTTCTCATTTGCAGTTGAAGAAAGTGTTATTTCTTGTCACCTTGTAAGTGGAGAAGTCCAAACAGTGCTATTTGGAGCTGAAAACGCTTTTTTGAAACTTTTGAATGAAAAACTGATTTTTATGTACAATATGCACTCAAAAGTGAAGAAAGTGTTATTTCTTGTCACCTTGTAAGTGGAGAAGTCCAAACAGTGCTATTTGGAGCTGAAAACGCGTTTTTGACACTTTTGAATGAAAAACAGATTTTTATGTACAATATGCACTCAAAAGTCAAAGTTCTCATTTGCAGTTGAAGAAAGTGTTATTTCTTGTCATCTTGTAAGTGGAGAAGTCCAAACAGTGCTGTTTGGGAGCTGAAAACGCTTTTTTGACACTTTTGAATGAAAAAATGTGTTTTGTGGCCAAAATGAACTCAAAAGTCAAAGTACTCATTTGCAGTTGAAGACAGAGTTATTTCTTGTCACCTTGTAAGTGGAGAAGTCCAAACAGTGTTGTTTGGAGCTGAAAACTCTTTTTTGACACTTTTGAATGAAAAACTGGTTTTTATTTACAATATGCATTCAAACGTGAAGAAAGTGTTATTTCTTGTCACCTTGTAAGTGGAGAAGTCCAAACAGTGCTGTTTGGAGCTGAAAACGCTTTTTTGTCACTTTTGAATGAAAAACTGATTTTTATGTACAATATGCACTCAAAAGTGTAGAAAGTGTTATCTCTTGTCACCTTTTAAGTGGAGAAGTCCAAACAGTGCTATTTGGAGCTGAAAACGCTTTTTTGACACTTTTGAATGAAAAACTGATTTTTATGTACAATATGCACTCAAAAGTGAAGAAAGTGTTATTTCTTGTCATCTTGTAAGTGGAAAAGTCCAAACAGTGCTATTTGTAGCTGAAAACGCTTTTGTGACACTTTTGAGTGAAAAACTGTTTTTTGTGGCCAAAATGCACTCAAAAGTAACGAAAGTGTTATTTCTTGTCACCTTGTAAGTGGAGAAGTCCAAACAGTGCTATTTGGAGCTGAAAACGCGTTTTTGACACTTTTGAATGAGAAACTGTTTTTTTGTGGCCAAAATGAACTCAAAAGTCAAAGTTCTCATTTGCAGTTGAAGAAAGTGTTATTTCTTGTCACCTTGTAAGTGGAGAAGTCCAAACAGTGCTATTTGGAGCTGAAAACGCTTTTTTGAAACTTTTGAATGAAAAACTGATTTTTATGTACAATATGCACTCAAAAGTGAAGAAAGTGTTATTTCTTGTCATCTTGTAAGTGGAGAAGTCCAAACAGTGCTATTTGGAGCTGAAAACGCTTTTGTGACACTTTTGAATGAAAAACTGTTTTTTGTGGCCAAAATGAAATCAAATTTCAAAGTACTCATTTTCAGTTGAATAACGTGTTATTTCTTGTCACCTTGTAAGTGGAGAAGTCCAAACAGTGCTGTTTGGAGCTGAAAACGCTTTTTTGACACTTTTGAATGAGAAACTGTTTTTTGTGGCCAAAATGCACTCAAAAGTGAAGAAAGTGTTATTTCTTGTCACCTTGTAGGTGGAGAAGTCCAAACAGTGCTATTTTTAGCTGAAAACACGTTTTTGACACTTTTGAATGAAAAACTGTTTTTTGTGGCCAAAATGAACTCAAAAGTCAAAGTTCTCATTTGCAGTTGAAGAACGTGTTATTTCTTGTCACCTTGTAAGTGGAGAAGTCCAAACAGTGCTATTTGGAGCTGAAAACGCGTTTTTGACACTTTTGAATGAAAAACTGATTTTTATGTACAATATGCACTCAAAAGTGAAGAAAGTGTTATTTTTTGTCACCTTGTAAGTGGAAAAGTCTAAACAGTGCTATTTGGAGCTGAAAACGCTTTTGTGACACTTTTGAATGAAAAACTGTTTTTCTGTGGCCAAAATGCACTCATAAGTAACGAAAGTGTTATTTCTTGTAACCTTGTAAGTGGAGAAGTCCAAACAGTGCTATTTGGAGCTGAAAACGCGTTTTTGACTCTTTTTAATGAAAAACTATTTTTTGTGGCCAAAATGAACTCAAAAGTCAAAGTTCTCATTTGCAGTTGAAGAACCTGTTATTTCTTGTCACTTTGTAAGTGGAGAAGTCTAAACAGTGCTATTTGGAGCTGAAAACGCTTTTTTGACACTTTTGAATGAAAAACTGATTTTTATGTACAATATGCACTCAAAAGTGAAGAAAGTGTTATTTCTTGTCATATTGTAAGTGGAAAAGTCCAAACAGTGCTATTTGTAGCTGAAAACGCTTTTGTGACACTTTTGAGTGAAAAACTGTTTTTTGTGGCCAAAATGCACTCAAAAGTAACGAAAGTGTTATTTCTTGTCACCTTGTAAGTGGAGAAGTCCAAACAGTGCTATTTGGAGCTGAAAACGCTTTTGTGACACTTTTGAGTGAAAAACTGTTTTTTGTGGCCAAAATGCACTCAAAAGTAACGAAAGTGTTATTTCTTGTCACCTTGTAAGTGGAGAAGTCCAAACAGTGCTATTTGGAGCTAAAAACGCGTTTTTGACTCTTTTTAATGAAAAACTGTTTTTGTGGCAAAAATGAACTCAAAAGTCAAAGTTCTCATTTGCAGTTGAAGAAAGTGTTATTTCTTGTCACCTTGTAAGTGGAGAAGTCCAAACAGTGCTATTTGGAGCTGAAAACGCTTTTTTGAAACTTTTGAATGAAAAACTGATTTTTATGTACAATATGCACTCAAAAGTGAAGAAAGTGTTATTTCTTGTCATCTTGTAAGTGGAGAAGTCCAAACAGTGCTATTTGGAGCTGAAAACGCTTTTGTGACACTTTTGAATGAAAAACTGTTTTTTGTGGCCAAAATGAACTCAAAAGTCAAAGTTCTCATTTTCAGTTGAAGAACGTTTAATTTCTTGTCACCTTGTAAGTGGAGAAGTCCAAACAGTGCTGTTTGGAGCTGAAAACGCTTTTTTGACACTTTTGAATGATAAAACTGTTTTTTGTGGCCAAAATGCACTCAAAAGTGAAGAAAGTGTTATTTCTTGTCACGTTGTAGGTGGAGAAGTCCAAACAGTGCTATTTTTAGCTGAAAACGCGTTTTTGACACTTTTGAATGAAAAACTGTTTTTTGTGGCCAAAATGAACTCAAAAGTCAAAGTTCTCATTTGCAGTTGAAGAACGTGTTATTTCTTGTCACCTTGTAAGTGGAGAAGTCCAAACAGTGCTATTTGGAGCTGAAAACGCGTTTTTGACACTTTTGAATGAAAAACTGATTTTTATGTACAATATGCACTCAAAAGTGAAGAAAGTGTTATTTTTTGACACCTTGTAAGTGGAGAAGTCTAAACAGTGCTATTTGGAGCTGAAAACGCTTTTTTGAAACTTTTGAATGAAAAACTGATTTTTATGTACAATATGCACTCAAAAGTGAAGAAAGTGTTATTTCTTGTCATCTTGTAAGTGGAGAAGTCCAAACAGTGCTATTTGGAGCTGAAAACGCTTTTGTGACACTTTTGAATGAAAAACTGTTTTTCTGTGGCCAAAATGCACTCATAAGTAACGAAAGTGTTATTTCTTGTAACCTTGTAAGTGGAGAAGTCCAAACAGTGCTATTTGGAGCTGAAAACGCGTTTTTGACACTTTTGAATGAAAAACTATTTTTTGTGGCCAAAATGAACTTAAAAGTCAAAGTTCTCATTTGCAGTTGAAGAAAGTGTTATTTCTTGTCACCTTGTAAGTGGAGAAGTCCAAACAGTGCTATTTGGAGCTGAAAACGCTTTTTTGAAACTTTTGAATGAAAAACTGATTTTTATTTACAATATGCACTCAAACGTGAAGAAAGTGTTATTTCTTGTCACCTTGTAAGTGGAGAAGTCCAAACAGTGCTATTTGGAGCTAAAAACGCGTTTTTGACTCTTTTTAATGAAAAACTGTTTTTGTGGCCAAAATGAACTCAAAAGTCAAAGTTCTCATTTGCAGTTGAAGAACGTGTTATTTCTTGTCACCTTGTAAGTGGAGAAGTCTAAACAGTGCTATTTGTAGCTGAAAACCCTTTTGTGACACTTTTGAGTGAAAAACTGTTTTTTGTGGCCAAAATGCACTCAAAAGTGACGAAAGTGTTATTTCTTCTCACCTTGTAAGTGGAGAAGTCCAAACAGTGCTATTTGGAGCTGAAAACGCGTTTTTGACACTTTTGAATGAGAAACTGTTTTTTTGTGGCCAAAATGAACTCAAAAGTCAAAGTTCTCATTTGCAGTTGAAGAAAGTGTTATTTCTTGTCACCTTGTAAGTGGAGAAGTCCAAACAGTGCTATTTGGAGCTGAAAACCCTTTTTTGAAACTTTTGAATGAAAATCTGATTTTTATGTACAATATGCACTCAAAAGTGAAGAAAGTGTTATTTCTTGTCACCTTTTAAGTGGAGAAGTCCAAACAGTGCTATTTGGAGCTGAAAACACGTTTTTGACTCTTTTGAATGAAAAACTGTTTTTTGTGGCCAAAATGAACTCAAAAGTCAAAGTTCTCATTTGCAGTTGAAGAAAGTGTTATTTCTTGTCACCTTGTAATTGGAGAAGTTTAAATAGTGTTATTTGGAGCTGAAAACGCTTTTTTGACACTTTTGAATGAAAAACTGATTTTTATGTACAATATGCACTCAAAAGTGAAGAAAGTGTTAATTCTTGTCATCTTGTAAGTGGAGAATTCCAAACAGTGCTATTTGGAGCTGAAAACGCTTTTGTGACACTTTTTCATTCAAAAGTGTTTTTTGTGGCCAAAATGAACTCAAAAGTCAAAGTTATCATTTGCAGTTGAAGAACGCGTTATTTCTTGTCACCTTGTAAGTGGAGAAGTCCAAACAGTGCTATTTGGAGCTGAAAACGCTTTTTTTGAAACTTTTGAATGAAAAACTGATTTGTATGTACAATATGCACTCAAAAGTGAAGAAAGTGTTATTTCTTGTCACCTTGTAAGTGGAGAAGTCTAAACAGTGCTATGTGGAGCTGAAAACGCTTTTTTGACACTTTTGAATGAAAAACTGATTTGTATGTACAATATGCACTCAAAAGTGACGAAAGTGTTATTTC
The DNA here is from genome assembly GCF_053564925.1 of Oryzias latipes. Lineage (NCBI taxonomy): Eukaryota > Metazoa > Chordata > Actinopteri > Beloniformes > Adrianichthyidae > Oryzias > Oryzias latipes. The sequence goes on from NC_136245.1 coordinate 12,244,784, forward strand.
TTGTCACCTTGTAAGTGGAGAAGTCCAAACAGTGCTATTTGGAGCTGAAAACGCTTTTGTGACACTTTTGAATGAAAAACTGTTTTTTGTGGCCAAAATGAACTTAAAAGTCAAAGTTCTCATTTGCAGTTGAAGAAAGTGTTATTTTTTGTCACCTTGTAAGTGGAAAAGTCCAAACAGTGCTATTTGGAGCTGAAAACGCTTTTTTGAAACTTTTGAATGAAAAACTGGTTTTTATTTACAATATGCACTCAAACGTGAAGAAAGTGTTATTTCTTGTCACCTTGTAAGTGGAGAAGTCCAAACAGTGCTATTTGGAGCTGAAAACGCGTTTTTGACACTTTTGAATGAGAAACTGTTTTTTTGTGGCCAAAATGAACTCAAAAGTCAAAGTTCTCATTTGCAGTTGAAGAAAGTGTTATTTCTTGTCACCTTGTAAGTGGAGAAGTCCAAACAGTGCTATTTGGAGCTGAAAACCCTTTTTTGAAACTTTTGAATGAAAAACTGATTTTTATGTACAATATGCACTCAAAAGTGAAGAAAGTGTTATTTCTTGTCACCTTGTAAGTGGAGAAGTCCAAACAGTGCTATTTGGAGCTGAAAACCCTTTTTTGAAACTTTTGAATGAAAATCTGATTTTTATGTACAATATGCACTCAAAAGTGAAGAAAGTGTTATTTCTTGTCACCTTTTAAGTGGAGAAGTCCAAACAGTGCTATTTGGAGCTGAAAACACGTTTTTGACTCTTTTGAATGAAAAACTGTTTTTTGTGGCCAAAATGAACTCAAAAGTCAAAGTTCTCATTTGCAGTTGAAGAAAGTGTTATTTCTTGTCACCTTGTAATTGGAGAAGTTTAAATAGTGTTATTTGGAGCTGAAAACGCTTTTTTGACACTTTTGAATGAAAAACTGATTTTTATGTACAATATGCACTCAAAAGTGAAGAAAGTGTTAATTCTTGTCATCTTGTAAGTGGAGAATTCCAAACAGTGCTATTTGGAGCTGAAAACGCTTTTGTGACACTTTTTCATTCAAAAGTGTTTTTTGTGGCCAAAATGAACTCAAAAGTCAAAGTTATCATTTGCAGTTGAAGAACGCGTTATTTCTTGTCACCTTGTAAGTGGAGAAGTCCAAACAGTGCTATTTGGAGCTGAAAACGCTTTTTTTGAAACTTTTGAATGAAAAACTGATTTGTATGTACAATATGCACTCAAAAGTGAAGAAAGTGTTATTTCTTGTCACCTTGTAAGTGGAGAAGTCTAAACAGTGCTATGTGGAGCTGAAAACGCTTTTTTGACACTTTTGAATGAAAAACTGATTTGTATGTACAATATGCACTCAAAAGTGACGAAAGTGTTATTTCTTGTCACCTTGTAAGTGGAGAAGTCCAAACAGTGCTATTTGGAGCTGAAAACGCTTTTGTGACACTTTTGAATGAAAAACTGTTTTTTGTGGCCAAAATGAACTTAAAAGTCAAAGTTCTCATTTGCAGTTGAAGAAAGTGTTATTTTTTGTCACCTTGTAAGTGGAAAAGTCCAAACAGTGCTATTTGGAGCTGAAAACGCTTTTTTGAAACTTTTGAATGAAAAACTGGTTTTTATTTACAATATGCACTCAAACGTGAAGAAAGTGTTATTTCTTGTCACCTTGTAAGTGGAGAAGTCCAAACAGTGCTATTTGGAGCTGAAAACGCGTTTTTGACACTTTTGAATGAGAAACTGTTTTTTTGTGGCCAAAATGAACTCAAAAGTCAAAGTTCTCATTTGCAGTTGAAGAAAGTGTTATTTCTTGTCACCTTGTAAGTGGAGAAGTCCAAACAGTGCTATTTGGAGCTGAAAACCCTTTTTTGAAACTTTTGAATGAAAAACTGATTTTTATGTACAATATGCACTCAAAAGTGAAGAAAGTGTTATTTCTTGTCACCTTGTAAGTGGAGAAGTCCAAACAGTGCTATTTGGAGCTGAAAACCCTTTTTTGAAACTTTTGAATGAAAATCTGATTTTTATGTACAATATGCACTCAAAAGTGAAGAAAGTGTTATTTCTTGTCACCTTTTAAGTGGAGAAGTCCAAACAGTGCTATTTGGAGCTGAAAACACGTTTTTGACTCTTTTGAATGAAAAACTGTTTTTTGTGGCCAAAATGAACTCAAAAGTCAAAGTTCTCATTTGCAGTTGAAGAAAGTGTTATTTCTTGTCACCTTGTAATTGGAGAAGTTTAAATAGTGTTATTTGGAGCTGAAAACGCTTTTTTGACACTTTTGAATGAAAAACTGATTTTTATGTACAACATGCACTCAAAAGTGAAGAAAGTGTTAATTCTTGTCATCTTGTAAGTGGAGAATTCCAAACAGTGCTATTTGGAGCTGAAAACGCTTTTGTGACACTTTTTCATTCAAAAGTGTTTTTTGTGGCCAAAATGAACTCAAAAGTCAAAGTTATCATTTGCAGTTGAAGAACGCGTTATTTCTTGTCACCTTGTAAGTGGAGAAGTCCAAACAGTGCTATTTGGAGCTGAAAACGCTTTTTTTGAAACTTTTGAATGAAAAACTGATTTGTATGTACAATATGCACTCAAAAGTGAAGAAAGTGTTATTTCTTGTCATCTTGTAAGTGGAGAAGTCTAAACAGTGCTATGTGGAGCTGAAAACGCTTTTTTGACACTTTTGAATGAAAAACTGATTTGTATGTACAATATGCACTCAAAAGTGACGAAAGTGTTATTTCTTGTCACCTTGTAAGTGGAGAAGTCCAAACAGTGCTATTTGGAGCTGAAAACGCTTTTGTGACACTTTTGAATGAAAAACTGTTTTTTGTGGCCAAAATGAACTTAAAAGTCAAAGTTCTCATTTGCAGTTGAAGAAAGTGTTATTTTTTGTCACCTTGTAAGTGGAAAAGTCCAAACAGTGCTATTTGGAGCTGAAAACGCTTTTTTGAAACTTTTGAATGAAAAACTGGTTTTTATTTACAATATGCACTCAAACGTGAAGAAAGTGTTATTTCTTGTCACCTTGTAAGTGGAGAAGTCCAAACAGTGCTATTTGGAGCTGAAAACGCGTTTTTGACTCTTTTTAATGAAAAACTGTTTTTTGTGGCCAAAATGAACTCAAAAGTCAAAGTTCTCATTTGCAGTTGAAGAACGTGTTATTTCTTGTCACCTTGTAAGTGGAGAAGTCTAAACAGTGCTATTTGGAGCTGAAAACGCTTTTTTGACACTTTTGAATGAAAAACTGATTTTTATGTACAATATGCACTCAAAAGTGAAGAAAGTGTTATTTCTTGTCATCTTGTAAGTGGAAAAGTCTAAACAGTGCTATTTGTAGCTGAAAACGCTTTTGTGACACTTTTGAGTTAAAAACTGTTTTTTGTGGCCAAAATGCACTCAAAAGTAACGAAAGTGTTATTTCTTGTCACCTTGTAAGTGGAGAAGTCCAAACAGTGCTATTTGGAGCTGAAAACGCGTTTTTGACACTTTTGAATGAAAAACTGTTTTTTTGTGGCCAAAATGAACTCAAAAGTCAAAGTTCTCATTTGCAGTTGAAGAAAGTGTTATTTCTTGTCACCTTGTAAGTGGAGAAGTCCAAACAGTGCTATTTGGAGCTGAAAACGCGTTTTTGACACTTTTGAATGAAAAACTGTTTTTTTGTGGCCAAAATGAACTCAAAAGTCAAAGTTCTCATTTGCAGTTGAAGAAAGTGTTATTTCTTGTCACCTTGTAAGTGGAGAAGTCCAAACAGTGCTATTTGGAGCTGAAAACGCTTTTTTGAAACTTTTGAATGAAAAACTGATTTTTATGTACAATATGCACTCAAAAGTGAAGAAAGTGTTATTTCTTGTCATCTTGTAAGTGGAGAAGTCCAAACAGTGCTATTTGGAGCTGAAAACGCTTTTGTGACACTTTTGAATGAAAAACTGTTTTTCTGTGGCCAAAATGCACTCATAAGTAACGAAAGTGTTATTTCTTGTAACCTTGTAAGTGGAGAAGTCCAAACAGTGCTATTTGGAGCTGAAAACGCGTTTTTGACACTTTTGAATGAAAAACTATTTTTTGTGGCCAAAATGAACTTAAAAGTCAAAGTTCTCATTTGCAGTTGAAGAAAGTGTTATTTCTTGTCACCTTGTAAGTGGAGAAGTCCAAACAGTGCTATTTGGAGCTGAAAACGCTTTTTTGAAACTTTTGAATGAAAAACTGATTTTTATTTACAATATGCACTCAAACGTGAAGAAAGTGTTATTTCTTGTCACCTTGTAAGTGGAGAAGTCCAAACAGTGCTACTTGGAGCTAAAAACGCGTTTTTGACTCTTTTTAATGAAAAACTGTTTTTGTGGCCAAAATGAACTCAAAAGTCAAAGTTCTCATTTGCAGTTGAAGAACGTGTTATTTCTTGTCACCTTGTAAGTGGAGAAGTCTAAACAGTGCTATTTGGAGCTGAAAACGCTTTTTTGACACTTTTGAATGAAAAACTGATTTTTATGTACAATATGCACTCAAAAGTGAAGAAAGTGTTATTTTTTGTCATCTTGTAAGTGGACAAGTCCAAACAGTGCTATTTGTAGCTGAAAACGCTTTTGTGACACTTTTGAGTGAAAAACTGTTTTTTGTGGCCAAAATGCACTCAAAAGTGACGAAAGTGTTATTTCTTGTCACCTTGTAAGTGGAGAAGTCCAAACAGTGCTATTTGGAGCTGAAAACGCGTTTTTGACACTTTTGAATGAGAAACTGTTTTTTTGTGGCCAAAATGAACTCAAAAGTCAAAGTTCTCATTTGCAGTTGAAGAAAGTGTTATTTCTTGTCACCTTGTAAGTGGAGAAGTCCAAACAGTGCTATTTGGAGCTGAAAACCCTTTTTTGAAACTTTTGAATGAAAAACTGATTTTTATGTACAATATGCATAAAAAAAGTGAAGAAAGTGTTATTTCTTGTCACCTTTTAAGTGGAGAAGTCCAAACAGTGCTATTTGGAGCTGAAAAAACGTTTTTGACTCTTTTGAATGAAAAACTGTTTTTTGTGGCCAAAATGAACTCAAAAGTCAAAGTTCTCATTTGCAGTTGAAGAAAGTGTTATTTCTTGTCACCTTGTAATTGGAGAAGTTTAAATAGTGTTATTTGGAGCTGAAAACGCTTTTTTGACACTTTTGAATGAAAAACAGATTTTTATGTACAATATGCACTCAAAAGTCAAAGTTCTCATTTGCAGTTGAAGAAAGTGTTATTTCTTGTCATCTTGTAAGTGGAGAAGTCCAAACAGTGCTGTTTGGGAGCTGAAAACGCTTTTTTGACACTTTTGAATGAAAAAATGTGTTTTGTGGCCAAAATGAACTCAAAAGTCAAAGTACTCATTTGCAGTTGAAGACAGAGTTATTTCTTGTCACCTTGTAAGTGGAGAAGTCCAAACAGTGTTGTTTGGAGCTGAAAACTCTTTTTTGACACTTTTGAATGAAAAACTGGTTTTTATTTACAATATGCATTCAAACGTGAAGAAAGTGTTATTTCTTGTCACCTTGTAAGTGGAGAAGTCCAAACAGTGCTGTTTGGAGCTGAAAACGCTTTTTTGTCACTTTTGAATGAAAAACCTATTTTTATGTACAATATGCACTCAAAAGTGTAGAAAGTGTTATCTCTTGTCACCTTTTAAGTGGAGAAGTCCAAACAGTGCTATTTGGAGCTGAAAACGCTTTTGTGACACTTTTGAATGAAAAACTGTTTTTCTGTGGCCAAAATGCACTCAAAACTGACGAAAGTGTTATGTCTTGTCACCTTGTAAGTGGAGAAGTCCAAACAGTGCTATTTGGAGCTGAAAACGCGTTTTTGAATCTTTTGAATGAAAAACTGTTTTTTGTGGCCAAAATGAACTCAAAAGTCAAAGTTCTCATTTGCAGTTGAAGAAAGTGTTATTTCTTGTCACCTTGTAATTGGAGAAGTTTAAATAGTGCTATTTGGAGCTGAAAACGCTTTTTTGACACTTTTGAATGAAAAACTGATTTTTATGTACAATATGCACTCAAAAGTGAAGAAAGTGTTATTTTTTGTCATCTTGTAAGTGGAGAAGTCCAAACAGTGCTATTTGGAGCTGAAAACGCTTTTGTGACACTTTTGAATGAAAAACTGTTTTTCTGAGGCCAAAATGCACTCAAAAGTAACGAAAGTGTTATTTCTTGTCACCTTGTAAGTGGAGAAGTCCAAACAGTGCTATTTGGAGCTGAAAACGCGTTTTTGACACTTTTGAATGAAAAACTGTTTTTTGTGGCCAAAATGAACTTAAAAGTCAAAGTTCTCATTTGCAGTTGAAGAAAGTGTTATTTCTTGTCACCTTGTAAGTGGAGAAGTCCAAACAGTGCTATTTGGAGCTGAAAACGCTTTTTTGAAACTTTTGAATGAAAAACTGATTTTTATTTACAATATGCACTCAAACGTGAAGAAAGTGTTATTTCTTGTCATCTTGTAAGTGGAGAAGTCCAAACAGTGCTATTTGGAGCTGAAAACGCTTTTGTGACACTTTTGAATGAAAAACTGTTTTTCTGAGGCCAAAATGCACTCAAAAGTAACGAAAGTGTTAATTCTTGTCACCTTGTAAGTGGAGAAGTCCAAACAGTGCTATTTGGAGCTGAAAACGCGTTTTTACACTTTTGAATGAAAAACTGTTTTTTGTGGCCAAAATGAACTTAAAAGTCAAAGTTCTCATTTGCAGTTGAAGAAAGTGTTATTTCTTGTCACCTTGTAAGTGGAGAAGTCCAAACAGTGCTATTTGGAGCTGAAAACGCTTTTTTGAAACTGTTGAATGAAAAACTGTTTTTTGTGTGTCCAAAATGAACTCAAAAGTCAAAGTTCTCATTTGCAGTTGAAGAAAGTGTTATTTCTTGTCACCTTGTAAGTGGAGAAGTCCAAACAGTGCTATTTGGAGCTGAAAACGCTTTTTTGAAACTTTTGAATGAAAAACTGATTTTTATGTACAATATGCACTCAAAAGTCAAAGTTCTCATTTGCAGTTGAAGAAAGTGTTATTTCTTGTCACCTTGTAAGTGGAAAAGTCCAAACAGTGCTGTTTGGGATCTGAAAATGCTTTTTTGACACTTTTGAATGAAAAACTGATTTTTATTTACAATATGCACTCAAACGTGAAGAAAGTGTTATTTCTTGTCACCTTGTAAGTGGAGAAGTCCAAACAGTGCTATTTGGAGTTGAAAACGCGTTTTTGACTCTTTTTAATGAAAAACTGTTTTTTGTGGCCAAAATGAACTCAAAAGTCAAAGTTCTCATTTGCAGTTGAAGAACCTGTTATTTCTTGTCACTTTGTAAGTGGAGAAGTCTAAACAGTGCTATTTGGAGCTGAAAACGCTTTTTTGACACTTTTGAATGAAAAACTGATTTTTATGTACAATATGCACTCAAAAGTGAAGAAAGTGTTATTTCTTGTCATATTGTAAGTGGAAAAGTCCAAACAGTGCTATTTGTAGCTGAAAACGCTTTTGTGACACTTTTGAGTGAAAAACTGTTTTTTGTGGCCAAAATGCACTCAAAAGTAACGAAAGTGTTATTTCTTGTCACCTTGTAAGTGGAGAAGTCCAAACAGTGCTATTTGGAGCTGAAAACGCGTTTTTGACACTTTTGAATGAAAAACTGTTTTTTTGTGGCCAAAATGAACTCAAAAGTCAAAGTTCTCATTTGCAGTTGAAGAAAGTGTTATTTCTTGTCACCTTGTAAGTGGAGAAGTCCAAACAGTGCTATTTGGAGCTGAAAACGCTTTTTTGAAACTTTTGAATGAAAAACTGATTTTTATGTACAATATGCACTCAAAAGTGAAGAAAGTGTTATTTCTTGTCACCTTGTAAGTGGAGAAGTCCAAACAGTGCTATTTGGAGCTGAAAACGCGTTTTTGACACTTTTGAATGAAAAACAGATTTTTATGTACAATATGCACTCAAAAGTCAAAGTTCTCATTTGCAGTTGAAGAAAGTGTTATTTCTTGTCATCTTGTAAGTGGAGAAGTCCAAACAGTGCTGTTTGGGAGCTGAAAACGCTTTTTTGACACTTTTGAATGAAAAAATGTGTTTTGTGGCCAAAATGAACTCAAAAGTCAAAGTACTCATTTGCAGTTGAAGACAGAGTTATTTCTTGTCACCTTGTAAGTGGAGAAGTCCAAACAGTGTTGTTTGGAGCTGAAAACTCTTTTTTGACACTTTTGAATGAAAAACTGGTTTTTATTTACAATATGCATTCAAACGTGAAGAAAGTGTTATTTCTTGTCACCTTGTAAGTGGAGAAGTCCAAACAGTGCTGTTTGGAGCTGAAAACGCTTTTTTGTCACTTTTGAATGAAAAACTGATTTTTATGTACAATATGCACTCAAAAGTGTAGAAAGTGTTATCTCTTGTCACCTTTTAAGTGGAGAAGTCCAAACAGTGCTATTTGGAGCTGAAAACGCTTTTTTGACACTTTTGAATGAAAAACTGATTTTTATGTACAATATGCACTCAAAAGTGAAGAAAGTGTTATTTCTTGTCATCTTGTAAGTGGAAAAGTCCAAACAGTGCTATTTGTAGCTGAAAACGCTTTTGTGACACTTTTGAGTGAAAAACTGTTTTTTGTGGCCAAAATGCACTCAAAAGTAACGAAAGTGTTATTTCTTGTCACCTTGTAAGTGGAGAAGTCCAAACAGTGCTATTTGGAGCTGAAAACGCTTTTTTGAAACTTTTGAATGAAAAACTGATTTTTATTTACAATATGCACTCAAACGTGAAGAAAGTGTTATTTCTTGTCATCTTGTAAGTGGAGAAGTCCAAACAGTGCTATTTGGAGCTGAAAACGCTTTTTTGAAACTTTTGAATGAAAAACTGATTTTTATGTACAATATGCACTCAAAAGTGAAGAAAGTGTTATTTCTTGTCATCTTGTAAGTGGAGAAGTCCAAACAGTGCTATTTGGAGCTGAAAACGCTTTTGTGACACTTTTGAATGAAAAACTGTTTTTTGTGGCCAAAATGAAATCAAATTTCAAAGTACTCATTTTCAGTTGAATAACGTGTTATTTCTTGTCACCTTGTAAGTGGAGAAGTCCAAACAGTGCTGTTTGGAGCTGAAAACGCTTTTTTGACACTTTTGAATGAGAAACTGTTTTTTGTGGCCAAAATGCACTCAAAAGTGAAGAAAGTGTTATTTCTTGTCACCTTGTAGGTGGAGAAGTCCAAACAGTGCTATTTTTAGCTGAAAACACGTTTTTGACACTTTTGAATGAAAAACTGTTTTTTGTGGCCAAAATGAACTCAAAAGTCAAAGTTCTCATTTGCAGTTGAAGAACGTGTTATTTCTTGTCACCTTGTAAGTGGAGAAGTCCAAACAGTGCTATTTGGAGCTGAAAACGCGTTTTTGACACTTTTGAATGAAAAACTGATTTTTATGTACAATATGCACTCAAAAGTGAAGAAAGTGTTATTTTTTGTCACCTTGTAAGTGGAAAAGTCTAAACAGTGCTATTTGGAGCTGAAAACGCTTTTTTGAAACTTTTGAATGAAAAACTGATTTTTATGTACAATATGCACTCAAAAGTGAAGAAAGTGTTATTTCTTGTCATCTTGTAAGTGGAGAAGTCCAAACAGTGCTATTTGGAGCTGAAAACGCTTTTGTGACACTTTTGAATGAAAAACTGTTTTTCTGTGGCCAAAATGCACTCATAAGTAACGAAAGTGTTATTTCTTGTAACCTTGTAAGTGGAGAAGTCCAAACAGTGCTATTTGGAGCTGAAAACGCGTTTTTGACACTTTTGAATGAAAAACTATTTTTTGTGGCCAAAATGAACTTAAAAGTCAAAGTTCTCATTTGCAGTTGAAGAAAGTGTTATTTCTTGTCACCTTGTAAGTGGAGAGGTCCAAACAGTGCTATTTGGAGCTGAAAACGCTTTTTTGAAACTTTTGAATGAAAAACTGATTTTTATGTACAATATGCACTCAAACGTGAAGAAAGTGTTATTTCTTGTCACCTTGTAAGTGGAGAAGTCCAAACAGTGCTATTTGGAGCTGAAAACGCTTTTCTGAAACTTTTGAATGAAAAACTGATTTTTATGTACAATATGCACTCAAAAGTCAAAGTTCTCATTTGCAGTTGAAGAAAGTGTTATTTCTTGTCACCTTGTAAGTGGAAAAGTCCAAACAGTGCTGTTTGGGATCTGAAAATGCTTTTTTGACACTTTTGAATGAAAAACTGATTTTTATTTACAATATGCACTCAAACGTGAAGAAAGTGTTATTTCTTGTCACCTTGTAAGTGGAGAAGTCCAAACAGTGCTATTTGGAGTTGAAAACGCGTTTTTGACACTTTTGAATGAAAAACTGATTTTTATGTACAATATGCACTCAAAAGTGAAGAAAGTGTTATTTCTTGTCATATTGTAAGTGGAAAAGTCCAAACAGTGCTATTTGTAGCTGAAAACGCTTTTGTGACACTTTTGAGTGAAAAACTGTTTTTTGTGGCCAAAATGCACTCAAAAGTAACGAAAGTGTTATTTCTTGTCACCTTGTAAGTGGAGAAGTCCAAACAGTGCTATTTGGAGCTGAAAACGCTTTTGTGACACTTTTGAGTGAAAAACTGTTTTTTGTGGCCAAAATGCACTCAAAAGTAACGAAAGTGTTATTTCTTGTCACCTTGTAAGTGGAGAAGTCCAAACAGTGCTATTTGGAGCTAAAAACGCGTTTTTGACTCTTTTTAATGAAAAACTGTTTTTGTGGCAAAAATGAACTCAAAAGTCAAAGTTCTCATTTGCAGTTGAAGAAAGTGTTATTTCTTGTCACCTTGTAAGTGGAGAAGTCCAAACAGTGCTATTTGGAGCTGAAAACGCTTTTTTGAAACTTTTGAATGAAAAACTGATTTTTATGTACAATATGCACTCAAAAGTGAAGAAAGTGTTATTTCTTGTCATCTTGTAAGTGGAGAAGTCCAAACAGTGCTATTTGGAGCTGAAAACGCTTTTGTGACACTTTTGAATGAAAAACTGTTTTTTGTGGCCAAAATGAACTCAAAAGTCAAAGTTCTCATTTTCAGTTGAAGAACGTTTAATTTCTTGTCACCTTGTAAGTGGAGAAGTCCAAACAGTGCTGTTTGGAGCTGAAAACGCTTTTTTGACACTTTTGAATGATAAAACTGTTTTTTGTGGCCAAAATGCACTCAAAAGTGAAGAAAGTGTTATTTCTTGTCACGTTGTAGGTGGAGAAGTCCAAACAGTGCTATTTTTAGCTGAAAACGCGTTTTTGACACTTTTGAATGAAAAACTGTTTTTTGTGGCCAAAATGAACTCAAAAGTCAAAGTTCTCATTTGCAGTTGAAGAACGTGTTATTTCTTGTCACCTTGTAAGTGGAGAAGTCCAAACAGTGCTATTTGGAGCTGAAAACGCGTTTTTGACACTTTTGAATGAAAAACTGATTTTTATGTACAATATGCACTCAAAAGTGAAGAAAGTGTTATTTTTTGTCACCTTGTAAGTGGAGAAGTCTAAACAGTGCTATTTGGAGCTGAAAACGCTTTTTTGAAACTTTTGAATGAAAAACTGATTTTTATGTACAATATGCACTCAAAAGTGAAGAAAGTGTTATTTCTTGTCATCTTGTAAGTGGAGAAGTCCAAACAGTGCTATTTGGAGCTGAAAACGCTTTTGTGACACTTTTGAATGAAAAACTGTTTTTCTGTGGCCAAAATGCACTCATAAGTAACGAAAGTGTTATTTCTTGTAACCTTGTAAGTGGAGAAGTCCAAACAGTGCTATTTGGAGCTGAAAACGCGTTTTTGACACTTTTGAATGAAAAACTATTTTTTGTGGCCAAAATGAACTTAAAAGTCAAAGTTCTCATTTGCAGTTGAAGAAAGTGTTATTTCTTGTCACCTTGTAAGTGGAGAAGTCCAAACAGTGCTATTTGGAGCTGAAAACGCTTTTTTGAAACTTTTGAATGAAAAACTGATTTTTATTTACAATATGCACTCAAACGTGAAGAAAGTGTTATTTCTTGTCACCTTGTAAGTGGAGAAGTCCAAACAGTGCTATTTGGAGCTAAAAACGCGTTTTTGACTCTTTTGAATGAAAAACTGTTTTTTGTGGCCAAAATGAACTCAAAAGTCAAAGTTCTCATTTGCAGTTGAAGAAAGTGTTATTTCTTGTCACCTTGTAATTGGAGAAGTTTAAATAGTGTTATTTGGAGCTGAAAACGCTTTTTTGACACTTTTGAATGAAAAACTGATTTTTATGTACAATATGCACTCAAAAGTGAAGAAAGTGTTAATTCTTGTCATCTTGTAAGTGGAGAATTCCAAACAGTGCTATTTGGAGCTGAAAACGCTTTTGTGACACTTTTTCATTCAAAAGTGTTTTTTGTGGCCAAAATGAACTCAAAAGTCAAAGTTATCATTTGCAGTTGAAGAACGCGTTATTTCTTGTCACCTTGTAAGTGGAGAAGTCCAAACAGTGCTATTTGGAGCTGAAAACGCTTTTTTTGAAACTTTTGAATGAAAAACTGATTTGTATGTACAATATGCACTCAAAAGTGAAGAAAGTGTTATTTCTTGTCACCTTGTAAGTGGAGAAGTCTAAACAGTGCTATGTGGAGCTGAAAACGCTTTTTTGACACTTTTGAATGAAAAACTGATTTGTATGTACAATATGCACTCAAAAGTGACGAAAGTGTTATTTCTTGTCACCTTGTAAGTGGAGAAGTCCAAACAGTGCTATTTGGAGCTGAAAACGCTTTTGTGACACTTTTGAATGAAAAACTGTTTTTTGTGGCCAAAATGAACTTAAAAGTCAAAGTTCTCATTTGCAGTTGAAGAAAGTGTTATTTTTTGTCACCTTGTAAGTGGAAAAGTCCAAACAGTGCTATTTGGAGCTGAAAACGCTTTTTTGAAACTTTTGAATGAAAAACTGGTTTTTATTTACAATATGCACTCAAACGTGAAGAAAGTGTTATTTCTTGTCACCTTGTAAGTGGAGAAGTCCAAACAGTGCTATTTGGAGCTGAAAACGCGTTTTTGACTCTTTTTAATGAAAAACTGTTTTTTGTGGCCAAAATGAACTCAAAAGTCAAAGTTCTCATTTGCAGTTGAAGAACGTGTTATTTCTTGTCACCTTGTAAGTGGAGAAGTCTAAACAGTGCTATTTGGAGCTGAAAACGCTTTTTTGACACTTTTGAATGAAAAACTGATTTTTATGTACAATATGCACTCAAAAGTGAAGAAAGTGTTATTTCTTGTCATCTTGTAAGTGGAAAAGTCTAAACAGTGCTATTTGTAGCTGAAAACGCTTTTGTGACACTTTTGAGTTAAAAACTGTTTTTTGTGGCCAAAATGCACTCAAAAGTAACGAAAGTGTTATTTCTTGTCACCTTGTAAGTGGAGAAGTCCAAACAGTGCTATTTGGAGCTGAAAACGCGTTTTTGACACTTTTGAATGAAAAACTGTTTTTTTGTGGCCAAAATGAACTCAAAAGTCAAAGTTCTCATTTGCAGTTGAAGAAAGTGTTATTTCTTGTCACCTTGTAAGTGGAGAAGTCCAAACAGTGCTATTTGGAGCTGAAAACGCGTTTTTGACACTTTTGAATGAAAAACTGTTTTTTTGTGGCCAAAATGAACTCAAAAGTCAAAGTTCTCATTTGCAGTTGAAGAAAGTGTTATTTCTTGTCACCTTGTAAGTGGAGAAGTCCAAACAGTGCTATTTGGAGCTGAAAACGCTTTTTTGAAACTTTTGAATGAAAAACTGATTTTTATGTACAATATGCACTCAAAAGTGAAGAAAGTGTTATTTCTTGTCATCTTGTAAGTGGAGAAGTCCAAACAGTGCTATTTGGAGCTGAAAACGCTTTTGTGACACTTTTGAATGAAAAACTGTTTTTCTGTGGCCAAAATGCACTCATAAGTAACGAAAGTGTTATTTCTTGTAACCTTGTAAGTGGAGAAGTCCAAACAGTGCTATTTGGAGCTGAAAACGCGTTTTTGACACTTTTGAATGAAAAACTATTTTTTGTGGCCAAAATGAACTTAAAAGTCAAAGTTCTCATTTGCAGTTGAAGAAAGTGTTATTTCTTGTCACCTTGTAAGTGGAGAAGTCCAAACAGTGCTATTTGGAGCTGAAAACGCTTTTTTGAAACTTTTGAATGAAAAACTGATTTTTATTTACAATATGCACTCAAACGTGAAGAAAGTGTTATTTCTTGTCACCTTGTAAGTGGAGAAGTCCAAACAGTGCTATTTGGAGCTAAAAACGCGTTTTTGACTCTTTTTAATGAAAAACTGTTTTTGTGGCCAAAATGAACTCAAAAGTCAAAGTTCTCATTTGCAGTTGAAGAACGTGTTATTTCTTGTCACCTTGTAAGTGGAGAAGTCTAAACAGTGCTATTTGGAGCTGAAAACGCTTTTTTGACACTTTTGAATGAAAAACTGATTTTTATGTACAATATGCACTCAAAAGTGAAGAAAGTGTTATTTTTTGTCATCTTGTAAGTGGACAAGTCCAAACAGTGCTATTTGTAGCTGAAAACGCTTTTGTGACACTTTTGAGTGAAAAACTGTTTTTTGTGGCCAAAATGCACTCAAAAGTGACGAAAGTGTTATTTCTTGTCACCTTGTAAGTGGAGAAGTCCAAACAGTGCTATTTGGAGCTGAAAACGCGTTTTTGACACTTTTGAATGAGAAACTGTTTTTTTGTGGCCAAAATGAACTCAAAAGTCAAAGTTCTCATTTGCAGTTGAAGAAAGTGTTATTTCTTGTCACCTTGTAAGTGGAGAAGTCCAAACAGTGCTATTTGGAGCTGAAAACCCTTTTTTGAAACTTTTGAATGAAAAACTGATTTTTATGTACAATATGCACTCAAAAGTGAAGAAAGTGTTATTTCTTGTCACCTTTTAAGTGGAGAAGTCCAAACAGTGCTATTTGGAGCTGAAAACACGTTTTTGACTCTTTTGAATGAAAAACTGTTTTTTGTGGCCAAAATGAACTCAAAAGTCAAAGTTCTCATTTGCAGTTGAAGAAAGTGTTATTTCTTGTCACCTTGTAATTGGAGAAGTTTAAATAGTGTTATTTGGAGCTGAAAACGCTTTTTTGACACTTTTGAATGAAAAACTGATTTTTATGTACAATATGCACTCAAAAGTGAAGAAAGTGTTATTTCTTGTCACCTTGTAAGTGGAGAAGTCTAAACAGTGCTATGTGGAGCTGAAAACGCTTTTTTGACACTTTTGAATGAAAAACTGATTTGTATGTACAATATGCACTCAAACGTGAAGAAAGTGTTATTTCTTGTCACCTTGTAAGTGGAGAAGTCCAAACAGTGCTATTTGGAGCTGAAAACGCTTTTGTGACACTTTTGAATGAAAAACTGTTTTTTGTGGCCAAAATGAACTCAAAAGTCAAAGTTCTCATTTTCAGTTGAAGAACGTTTAATTTCTTGTCACCTTGTAAGTGGAGAAGTCCAAACAGTGCTGTTTGGAGCTGAAAACGCTTTTTTGACACTTTTGAATGATAAAACTGTTTTTTGTGGCCAAAATGCACTCAAAAGTGAAGAAAGTGTTATTTCTTGTCACGTTGTAGGTGGAGAAGTCCAAACAGTGCTATTTTTAGCTGAAAACGCGTTTTTGACACTTTTGAATGAAAAACTGTTTTTTGTGGCCAAAATGAACTCAAAAGTCAAAGTTCTCATTTGCAGTTGAAGAACGTGTTATTTCTTGTCACCTTGTAAGTGGAGAAGTCCAAACAGTGCTATTTGGAGCTGAAAACGCGTTTTTGACACTTTTGAATGAAAAACTGATTTTTATGTACAATATGCACTCAAAAGTGAAGAAAGTGTTATTTTTTGTCACCTTGTAAGTGGAGAAGTCTAAACAGTGCTATTTGGAGCTGAAAACGCTTTTTTGAAACTTTTGAATGAAAAACTGATTTTTATGTACAATATGCACTCAAAAGTGAAGAAAGTGTTATTTCTTGTCATCTTGTAAGTGGAGAAGTCCAAACAGTGCTATTTGGAGCTGAAAACGCTTTTGTGACACTTTTGAATGAAAAACTGTTTTTCTGTGGCCAAAATGCACTCATAAGTAACGAAAGTGTTATTTCTTGTAACCTTGTAAGTGGAGAAGTCCAAACAGTGCTATTTGGAGCTGAAAACGCGTTTTTGACACTTTTGAATGAAAAACTATTTTTTGTGGCCAAAATGAACTTAAAAGTCAAAGTTCTCATTTGCAGTTGAAGAAAGTGTTATTTCTTGTCACCTTGTAAGTGGAGAAGTCCAAACAGTGCTATTTGGAGCTGAAAACGCTTTTTTGAAACTTTTGAATGAAAAACTGATTTTTATTTACAATATGCACTCAAACGTGAAGAAAGTGTTATTTCTTGTCACCTTGTAAGTGGAGAAGTCCAAACAGTGCTATTTGGAGCTAAAAACGCGTTTTTGACTCTTTTTAATGAAAAACTGTTTTTGTGGCCAAAATGAACTCAAAAGTCAAAGTTCTCATTTGCAGTTGAAGAACGTGTTATTTCTTGTCACCTTGTAAGTGGAGAAGTCTAAACAGTGCTATTTGGAGCTGAAAACGCTTTTTTGACACTTTTGAATGAAAAACTGATTTTTATGTACAATATGCACTCAAAAGTGAAGAAAGTGTTATTTTTTGTCATCTTGTAAGTGGACAAGTCCAAACAGTGCTATTTGTAGCTGAAAACGCTTTTGTGACACTTTTGAGTGAAAAACTGTTTTTTGTGGCCAAAATGCACTCAAAAGTGACGAAAGTGTTATTTCTTCTCACCTTGTAAGTGGAGAAGTCCAAACAGTGCTATTTGGAGCTGAAAACGCGTTTTTGACACTTTTGAATGAGAAACTGTTTTTTTGTGGCCAAAATGAACTCAAAAGTCAAAGTTCTCATTTGCAGTTGAAGAAAGTGTTATTTCTTGTCACCTTGTAAGTGGAGAAGTCCAAACAGTGCTATTTGGAGCTGAAAACCCTTTTTTGAAACTTTTGAATGAAAATCTGATTTTTATGTACAATATGCACTCAAAAGTGAAGAAAGTGTTATTTCTTGTCACCTTTTAAGTGGAGAAGTCCAAACAGTGCTATTTGGAGCTGAAAACACGTTTTTGACTCTTTTGAATGAAAAACTGTTTTTTGTGGCCAAAATGAACTCAAAAGTCAAAGTTCTCATTTGCAGTTGAAGAAAGTGTTATTTCTTGTCACCTTGTAATTGGAGAAGTTTAAATAGTGTTATTTGGAGCTGAAAACGCTTTTTTGACACTTTTGAATGAAAAACTGATTTTTATGTACAATATGCACTCAAAAGTGAAGAAAGTGTTAATTCTTGTCATCTTGTAAGTGGAGAATTCCAAACAGTGCTATTTGGAGCTGAAAACGCTTTTGTGACACTTTTTCATTCAAAAGTGTTTTTTGTGGCCAAAATGAACTCAAAAGTCAAAGTTATCATTTGCAGTTGAAGAACGCGTTATTTCTTGTCACCTTGTAAGTGGAGAAGTCCAAACAGTGCTATTTGGAGCTGAAAACGCTTTTTTTGAAACTTTTGAATGAAAAACTGATTTGTATGTACAATATGCACTCAAAAGTGAAGAAAGTGTTATTTCTTGTCACCTTGTAAGTGGAGAAGTCTAAACAGTGCTATGTGGAGCTGAAAACGCTTTTTTGACACTTTTGAATGAAAAACTGATTTGTATGTACAATATGCACTCAAAAGTGACGAAAGTGTTATTTCTTGTCACCTTGTAAGTGGAGAAGTCCAAACAGTGCTATTTGGAGCTGAAAACGCTTTTGTGACACTTTTGAATGAAAAACTGTTTTTTGTGGCCAAAATGAACTTAAAAGTCAAAGTTCTCATTTGCAGTTGAAGAAAGTGTTATTTTTTGTCACCTTGTAAGTGGAAAAGTCCAAACAGTGCTATTTGGAGCTGAAAACGCTTTTTTGAAACTTTTGAATGAAAAACTGGTTTTTATTTACAATATGCACTCAAACGTGAAGAAAGTGTTATTTCTTGTCACCTTGTAAGTGGAGAAGTCCAAACAGTGCTATTTGGAGCTGAAAACGCGTTTTTGACTCTTTTTAATGAAAAACTGTTTTTTGTGGCCAAAATGAACTCAAAAGTCAAAGTTCTCATTTGCAGTTGAAGAACGTGTTATTTCTTGTCACCTTGTAAGTGGAGAAGTCTAAACAGTGCTATTTGGAGCTGAAAACGCTTTTTTGACACTTTTGAATGAAAAACTGATTTTTATGTACAATATGCACTCAAAAGTGAAGAAAGTGTTATTTCTTGTCATCTTGTAAGTGGAAAAGTCTAAACAGTGCTATTTGTAGCTGAAAACGCTTTTGTGACACTTTTGAGTTAAAAACTGTTTTTTGTGGCCAAAATGCACTCAAAAGTAACGAAAGTGTTATTTCTTGTCACCTTGTAAGTGGAGAAGTCCAAACAGTGCTATTTGGAGCTGAAAACGCGTTTTTGACACTTTTGAATGAAAAACTGTTTTTTTGTGGCCAAAATGAACTCAAAAGTCAAAGTTCTCATTTGCAGTTGAAGAAAGTGTTATTTCTTGTCACCTTGTAAGTGGAGAAGTCCAAACAGTGCTATTTGGAGCTGAAAACGCGTTTTTGACACTTTTGAATGAAAAACTGTTTTTTTGTGGCCAAAATGAACTCAAAAGTCAAAGTTCTCATTTGCAGTTGAAGAAAGTGTTATTTCTTGTCACCTTGTAAGTGGAGAAGTCCAAACAGTGCTATTTGGAGCTGAAAACGCTTTTTTGAAACTTTTGAATGAAAAACTGATTTTTATGTACAATATGCACTCAAAAGTGAAGAAAGTGTTATTTCTTGTCATCTTGTAAGTGGAGAAGTCCAAACAGTGCTATTTGGAGCTGAAAACGCTTTTGTGACACTTTTGAATGAAAAACTGTTTTTCTGTGGCCAAAATGCACTCATAAGTAACGAAAGTGTTATTTCTTGTAACCTTGTAAGTGGAGAAGTCCAAACAGTGCTATTTGGAGCTGAAAACGCGTTTTTGACACTTTTGAATGAAAAACTATTTTTTGTGGCCAAAATGAACTTAAAAGTCAAAGTTCTCATTTGCAGTTGAAGAAAGTGTTATTTCTTGTCACCTTGTAAGTGGAGAAGTCCAAACAGTGCTATTTGGAGCTGAAAACGCTTTTTTGAAACTTTTGAATGAAAAACTGATTTTTATTTACAATATGCACTCAAACGTGAAGAAAGTGTTATTTCTTGTCACCTTGTAAGTGGAGAAGTCCAAACAGTGCTATTTGGAGCTAAAAACGCGTTTTTGACTCTTTTTAATGAAAAACTGTTTTTGTGGCCAAAATGAACTCAAAAGTCAAAGTTCTCATTTGCAGTTGAAGAACGTGTTATTTCTTGTCACCTTGTAAGTGGAGAAGTCTAAACAGTGCTATTTGGAGCTGAAAACGCTTTTTTGACACTTTTGAATGAAAAACTGATTTTTATGTACAATATGCACTCAAAAGTGAAGAAAGTGTTATTTTTTGTCATCTTGTAAGTGGACAAGTCCAAACAGTGCTATTTGTAGCTGAAAACGCTTTTGTGACACTTTTGAGTGAAAAACTGTTTTTTGTGGCCAAAATGCACTCAAAAGTGACGAAAGTGTTATTTCTTGTCACCTTGTAAGTGGAGAAGTCCAAACAGTGCTATTTGGAGCTGAAAACGCGTTTTTGACACTTTTGAATGAGAAACTGTTTTTTTGTGGCCAAAATGAACTCAAAAGTCAAAGTTCTCATTTGCAGTTGAAGAAAGTGTTATTTCTTGTCACCTTGTAAGTGGAGAAGTCCAAACAGTGCTATTTGGAGCTGAAAACCCTTTTTTGAAACTTTTGAATGAAAAACTGATTTTTATGTACAATATGCACTCAAAAGTGAAGAAAGTGTTATTTCTTGTCACCTTTTAAGTGGAGAAGTCCAAACAGTGCTATTTGGAGCTGAAAACACGTTTTTGACTCTTTTGAATGAAAAACTGTTTTTTGTGGCCAAAATGAACTCAAAAGTCAAAGTTCTCATTTGCAGTTGAAGAAAGTGTTATTTCTTGTCACCTTGTAATTGGAGAAGTTTAAATAGTGTTATTTGGAGCTGAAAACGCTTTTTTGACACTTTTGAATGAAAAACTGATTTTTATGTACAATATGCACTCAAAAGTGAAGAAAGTGTTAATTCTTGTCATCTTGTAAGTGGAGAATTCCAAACAGTGCTATTTGGAGCTGAAAACGCTTTTGTGACACTTTTTCATTCAAAAGTGTTTTTTGTGGCCAAAATGAACTCAAAAGTCAAAGTTATCATTTGCAGTTGAAGAACGCGTTATTTCTTGTCACCTTGTAAGTGGAGAAGTCCAAACAGTGCTATTTGGAGCTGAAAACGCTTTTTTTGAAACTTTTGAATGAAAAACTGATTTGTATGTACAATATGCACTCAAAAGTGAAGAAAGTGTTATTTCTTGTCACCTTGTAAGTGGAGAAGTCTAAACAGTGCTATGTGGAGCTGAAAACGCTTTTTTGACACTTTTGAATGAAAAACTGATTTGTATGTACAATATGCACTCAAAAGTGACGAAAGTGTTATTTCTTGTCACCTTGTAAGTGGAGAAGTCCAAACAGTGCTATTTGGAGCTGAAAACGCTTTTGTGACACTTTTGAATGAAAAACTGTTTTTTGTGGCCAAAATGAACTTAAAAGTCAAAGTTCTCATTTGCAGTTGAAGAAAGTGTTATTTTTTGTCACCTTGTAAGTGGAAAAGTCCAAACAGTGCTATTTGGAGCTGAAAACGCTTTTTTGAAACTTTTGAATGAAAAACTGATTTTTATTTACAATATGCACTCAAACGTGAAGAAAGTGTTATTTCTTGTCACCTTGTAAGTGGAGAAGTCCAAACAGTGCTATTTGGAGCTGAAAACGCGTTTTTGACTCTTTTTAATGAAAAACTGTTTTTTGTGGCCAAAATGAACTCAAAAGTCAAAGTTCTCATTTGCAGTTGAAGAACGTGTTATTTCTTGTCACCTTGTAAGTGGAGAAGTCTAAACAGTGCTATTTGGAGCTGAAAACGCTTTTTTGACACTTTTGAATGAAAAACTGATTTTTATGTACAATATGCACTCAAAAGTGAAGAAAGTGTTATTTCTTGTCATCTTGTAAGTGGAAAAGTCTAAACAGTGCTATTTGTAGCTGAAAACGCTTTTGTGACACTTTTGAGTGAAAAACTGTTTTTTGTGGCCAAAATGCACTCAAAAGTAACGAAAGTGTTATTTCTTGTCACCTTGTAAGTGGAGAAGTCCAAACAGTGCTATTTGGAGCTGAAAACGCGTTTTTGACACTTTTGAATGAAAAACTGTTTTTTTGTGGCCAAAATGAACTCAAAAGTCAAAGTTCTCATTTGCAGTTGAAGAAAGTGTTATTTCTTGTCACCTTGTAAGTGGAGAAGTCCAAACAGTGCTATTTGGAGCTGAAAACGCGTTTTTGACACTTTTGAATGAAAAACTGTTTTTTTGTGGCCAAAATGAACTCAAAAGTCAAAGTTCTCATTTGCAGTTGAAGAAAGTGTTATTTCTTGTCACCTTGTAAGTGGAGAAGTCCAAACAGTGCTATTTGGAGCTGAAAACGCTTTTTTCAAACTTTTGAATGAAAAACTGATTTTTATGTACAATATGCACTCAAAAGTGAAGAAAGTGTTATTTCTTGTCATCTTGTAAGTGGAGAAGTCCAAACAGTGCTATTTGGAGCTGAAAACGCTTTTGTGACACTTTTGAATGAAAAACTGTTTTTCTGTGGCCAAAATGCACTCATAAGTAACGAAAGTGTTATTTCTTGTAACCTTGTAAGTGGAGAAGTCCAAACAGTGCTATTTGGAGCTGAAAACGCATTTTTGACACTTTTAAATGAAAAACTGTTTTTCTGTGGCCAAAATGCACTCATAAGTAACGAAAGTGTTATTTCTTGTAACGTTGTAAGTGGAGAAGTCCAAACAGTGCTATTTGGAGCTGAAAACGCATTTTTGACACTTTTAAATGAAAAACTGTTTTTCTGTGGCCAAAATGCACTCAAAAGTGACGAAAGTGTTATTTCTTGTCATCTTGTAAGTGGAGAAGTCCAAACAGTGCTATTTGGAGCTGAAAACGCATTTTTGACACTTTTAAATGAAAAACTGTTTTTCTGTGGCCAAAATGCACTCAAAAGTGACGAAAGTGTTATTTCTTGTCTTCTTGTAAGTGGAGAAGTCCAAACAGTGCTATTTGGAGCTGAAAACGCTTTTTTGACACTTTTGAATGAAAAACTGATTTTTATGTACAATATGCACTCAAAAGTAAAGAAAGTGTTATTTCATGTCAACTTGTAAGTGGAGAAGTCCAAACAGTGCTATTTATTGCTGAAAACGCGTTTTTGACACTTTTGAATGAAATACTGTTTTTTGTGGCCAAAATGAACTCAAAAGTCAAAGTACTCATTTTCAGTTGAAGAACGTGTTATTTCTTGTCACCTTGTAAGTGGAGAAGTCCAAACAGTGCTGTTTGGAGCTGAAAACGCTTTTTTGACACTTTTGAATGAAAAACTGTTTTTTGTGGCCAAAATGAACTTAAAAGTCAAAGTTCTCATTTGCAGTTGAAGAAAGTGTTATTTCTTGTCACTTTGTAAGTGGAGAAGTCCAAACAGTGCTATTTGGAGCTGAAAACGCTTTTTTGAAACTTTTGAATGAAAAACTGATTTTTATTTACAATATGCACTCAAACGTGAAGAAAGTGTTATTTCTTGTCACCTTGTAAGTGGAGAAGTCCAAACAGTGCTATTTGGAGCTGAAAACGCATTTTTGACTCTTTTTAATGAAAAACTGTTTTTTGTGGCCAAAATGAACTCAAAAGTCAAAGTTCTCATTTGCAGTTGAAGAACGTGTTATTTCTTGTCACCTTGTAAGTGGAGAAGTCTAAACAGTGCTATTTGGAGCTGAAAACGCTTTTTTGACACTTTTGAATGAAAAACTGATTTTTATGTACAATATGCACTCAAAAGTGAAGAAAGTGTTATTTCTTGTCATCTTGTAAGTGGAAAAGTCCAAACAGTGCTATTTGTAGCTGAAAACGCTTTTGTGACACTTTTGAATGAAAAACTGTTTTTTGTGGCCAAAATGAACTCAAAAGTAACGAAAGTGTTATTTCTTGTCACCTTGTAAGTGGAGCAGTCCAAACAGTGCTATTTGGAGCTGAAAACGCGTTTTTGACACTTTTGAATGAAAAACTATTTTTTGTGGCCAAAATGAACTCAAAAGTCAAAGTTCTCATTTGCAGTTGAAGAAAGTGTTATTTCTTGTCACCTTGTAAATGGAGAAGTCCAAACAGTGCTATTTGGAGCTGAAAACGCATTTTTGACACTTTTGAATGAAAAACTGTTTTTTGTGGCCAAAATGAACTTAAAAGTCAAAGTTCTCATTTGCAGTTGAAGAAAGTGTTATTTCTTGTCACCTTGTAAGTGGAGAAGTCCAAACAGTGCTATTTGGAGCTGAAAACGCTTTTGTGACACTTTTGAATGAAAAACTGATTTGTATGTACAATATGCACTCAAAAGTGACGAAAGTGTTATTTCTTGTCACCTTGTAAGTGGAGAAGTCCAAACAGTGCTATTTGGAGCTGAAAACGCTTTTGTGACACTTTTGAATGAAAAACTGTTTTTTGTGGCCAAAATGAACTTAAAAGTCAAAGTTCTCATTTGCAGTTGAAGAAAGTGTTATTTCTTGTCACCTTGTAAGTGGAGAAGTCCAAACAGTGCTATTTGGAGCTGAAAACGCTTTTTTGAAACTTTTGAATGAAAAACTGATTTTTATTTACAATATGCACTCAAACGTGAAGAAAGTGTTATTTCTTGTCACCTTGTAAGTGGAGAAGTCCAAACAGTGCTATTTGGAGCTGAAAACGCGTTTTTGACTCTTTTTAATGAAAAACTGTTTTTTGTGGCCAAAATGAACTCAAAAGTCAAAGTTCTCATTTGCTGTTGAAGAACGTGTTATTTCTTGTCACCTTGTAAGTGGAGAAGTCTAAACAGTGCTATTTGGAGCTGAAAACGCTTTTTTGACACTTTTGAATGAAAAACTGATTTTTATGTACAATATGCACTCAAAAGTGAAGAAAGTGTTATTTCTTGTCATCTTGTAAGTGGAAAAGTCTAAACAGTGCTATTTGTAGCTGAAAACGCTTTTGTGACACTTTTGAGTGAAAAACTGTTTTTTGTGGCCAAAATGCACTCAAAAGTAACGAAAGTGTTATTTCTTGTCACCTTGTAAGTGGAGAAGTCCAAACAGTGCTATTTGGAGCTGAAAACGCGTTTTTGACACTTTTGAATGAAAAACTGTTTTTTTGTGGCCAAAATGAACTCAAAAGTCAAAGTTCTCATTTGCAGTTGAAGAAAGTGTTATTTCTTGTCACCTTGTAAGTGGAGAAGTCCAAACAGTGCTATTTGGAGCTGAAAACGCGTTTTTGACACTTTTGAATGAAAAACTGTTTTTTTGTGGCCAAAATGAACTCAAAAGTCAAAGTTCTCATTTGCAGTTGAAGAAAGTGTTATTTCTTGTCACCTTGTAAGTGGAGAAGTCCAAACAGTGCTATTTGGAGCTGAAAACGCTTTTTTCAAACTTTTGAATGAAAAACTGATTTTTATGTACAATATGCACTCAAAAGTGAAGAAAGTGTTATTTCTTGTCATCTTGTAAGTGGAGAAGTCCAAACAGTGCTATTTGGAGCTGAAAACGCTTTTGTGACACTTTTGAATGAAAAACTGTTTTTCTGTGGCCAAAATGCACTCATAAGTAACGAAAGTGTTATTTCTTGTAACCTTGTAAGTGGAGAAGTCCAAACAGTGCTATTTGGAGCTGAAAACGCATTTTTGACACTTTTAAATGAAAAACTGTTTTTCTGTGGCCAAAATGAACTCAAAAGTGACGAAAGTGTTATTTCTTGTCATCTTGTAAGTGGAGAAGTCCAAACAGTGCTATTTGGAGCTGAAAACGCATTTTTGACACTTTTAAATGAAAAACTGTTTTTCTGTGGCCAAAATGCACTCAAAAGTGACGAAAGTGTTATTTCTTGTCTTCTTGTAAGTGGAGAAGTCCAAACAGTGCTATTTGGAGCTGAAAACGCTTTTTTGACACTTTTGAATGAAAAACTGATTTTTATGTACAATATGCACTCAAAAGTAAAGAAAGTGTTATTTCATGTCAACTTGTAAGTGGAGAAGTCCAAACAGTGCTATTTGGAGCTGAAAACGCGTTTTTGACTCTTTTGAATGAAAAACTGTTTTTTGTGGCCAAAATGAACTCAAAAGTCAAAGTTCTCATTTGCAGTTGAAGAAAGTGTTATTTCTTGTCACCTTGTAATTGGAGAAGTTTAAATAGTGTTATTTGGAGCTGAAAACGCTTTTTTGACACTTTTGAATGAAAAACTGATTTTTATGTACAATATGCACTCAAAAGTGAAGAAAGTGTTAATTCTTGTCATCTTGTAAGTGGAGAATTCCAAACAGTGCTATTTGGAGCTGAAAACGCTTTTGTGACACTTTTTCATTCAAAAGTGTTTTTTGTGGCCAAAATGAACTCAAAAGTCAAAGTTATCATTTGCAGTTGAAGAACGCGTTATTTCTTGTCACCTTGTAAGTGGAGAAGTCCAAACAGTGCTATTTGGAGCTGAAAACGCTTTTTTTGAAACTTTTGAATGAAAAACTGTTTTTTGTGGCCAAAATGAACTTAAAAGTCAAAGTTCTCATTTGCAGTTGAAGAAAGTGTTATTTCTTGTCACCTTGTAAGTGGAAAAGTCCAAACAGTGCTATTTGGAGCTGAAAACGCTTTTTTGAAACTTTTGAATGAAAAACTGATTTTTATTTACAATATGCACTCAAACGTGAAGAAAGTGTTATTTCTTGTCACCTTGTAAGTGGAGAAGTCCAAACAGTGCTATTTGGAGCTGAAAACGCGTTTTTGACTCTTTTTAATGAAAAACTGTTTTTTGTGGCCAAAATGAACTCAAAAGTCAAAGTTCTCATTTGCAGTTGAAGAACGTGTTATTTCTTGTCACCTTGTAAGTGGAGAAGTCTAAACAGTGCTATTTGGAGCTGAAAACGCTTTTTTGACACTTTTGAATGAAAAACTGATTTTTATGTACAATATGCACTCAAAAGTGAAGAAAGTGTTATTTCTTGTCATCTTGTAAGTGGAAAAGTCTAAACAGTGCTATTTGTAGCTGAAAACGCTTTTGTGACACTTTTGAGTGAAAAACTGTTTTTTGTGGCCAAAATGCACTCAAAAGTAACGAAAGTGTTATTTCTTGTCACCTTGTAAGTGGAGAAGTCCAAACATTGCTATTTGGAGCTGAAAACGCGTTTTTGACACTTTTGAATGAAAAACTGTTTTTTTGTGGCCAAAATGAACTCAAAAGTCAAAGTTCTCATTTGCAGTTGAAGAAAGTGTTATTTCTTGTCACCTTGTAAGTGGAGAAGTCCAAACAGTGCTATTTGGAGCTGAAAACGCGTTTTTGACACTTTTGAATGAAAAACTGTTTTTTTGTGGCCAAAATGAACTCAAAAGTCAAAGTTCTCATTTGCAGTTGAAGAAAGTGTTATTTCTTGTCACCTTGTAAGTGGAGAAGTCCAAACAGTGCTATTTGGAGCTGAAAACGCTTTTTTCAAACTTTTGAATGAAAAACTGATTTTTATGTACAATATGCACTCAAAAGTGAAGAAAGTGTTATTTCTTGTCATCTTGTAAGTGGAGAAGTCCAAACAGTGCTATTTGGAGCTGAAAACGCTTTTGTGACACTTTTGAATGAAAAACTGTTTTTCTGTGGCCAAAATGCACTCATAAGTAACGAAAGTGTTATTTCTTGTAACCTTGTAAGTGGAGAAGTCCAAACAGTGCTATTTGGAGCTGAAAACGCATTTTTGACACTTTTAAATGAAAAACTGTTTTTCTGTGGCCAAAATGCACTCAAAAGTGACGAAAGTGTTATTTCTTGTCATCTTGTAAGTGGAGAAGTCCAAACAGTGCTATTTGGAGCTGAAAACGCATTTTTGACACTTTTAAATGAAAAACTGTTTTTCTGTGGCCAAAATGCACTCAAAAGTGACGAAAGTGTTATTTCTTGTCTTCTTGTAAGTGGAGAAGTCCAAACAGTGCTATTTGGAGCTGAAAACGCTTTTTTGACACTTTTGAATGAAAAACTGATTTTTATGTACAATATGCACTCAAAAGTAAAGAAAGTGTTATTTCATGTCAACTTGTAAGTAGAGAAGTCCAAACAGTGCTATTTATTGCTGAAAACGCGTTTTTGACACTTTTGAATGAAATACTGTTTTTTGTGGCCAAAATGAACTCAAAAGTCAAAGTACTCATTTTCAGTTGAAGAACGTGTTATTTCTTGTCACCTTGTAAGTGGAGAAGTCCAAACAGTGCTGTTTGGAGCTGAAAACGCTTTTTTGACACTTTTGAATGAAAAACTGTTTTTTGTGGCCAAAATGAACTTAAAAGTCAAAGTTCTCATTTGCAGTTGAAGAAAGTGTTATTTCTTGTCACTTTGTAAGTGGAGAAGTCCAAACAGTGCTATTTGGAGCTGAAAACGCTTTTTTGAAACTTTTGAATGAAAAACTGATTTTTATTTACAATATGCACTCAAACGTGAAGAAAGTGTTATTTCTTGTCACCTTGTAAGTGGAGAAGTCCAAACAGTGCTATTTGGAGCTGAAAACGCATTTTTGACTCTTTTTAATGAAAAACTGTTTTTTGTGGCCAAAATGAACTCAAAAGTCAAAGTTCTCATTTGCAGTTTAAGAACGTGTTATTTCTTGTCACCTTGTAAGTGGAGAAGTCTAAACAGTGCTATTTGGAGCTGAAAACGCTTTTTTGACACTTTTGAATGAAAAACTGATTTTTATGTACAATATGCACTCAAAAGTGAAGAAAGTGTTATTTCTTGTCATCTTGTAAGTGGAAAAGTCCAAACAGTGCTATTTGTAGCTGAAAACGCTTTTGTGACACTTTTGAATGAAAAACTGTTTTTTGTGGCCAAAATGAACTCAAAAGTAACGAAAGTGTTATTTCTTGTCACCTTGTAAGTGGAGCAGTCCAAACAGTGCTATTTGGAGCTGAAAACGCGTTTTTGACACTTTTGAATGAAAAACTATTTTTTGTGGCCAAAATGAACTCAAAAGTCAAAGTTCTCATTTGCAGTTGAAGAAAGTGTTATTTCTTGTCACCTTGTAAATGGAGAAGTCCAAACAGTGCTATTTGGAGCTGAAAACGCATTTTTGACACTTTTGAATGAAAAACTGTTTTTTGTGGCCAAAATGAACTTAAAAGTCAAAGTTCTCATTTGCAGTTGAAGAAAGTGTTATTTCTTGTCACCTTGTAAGTGGAGAAGTCCAAACAGTGCTATTTGGAGCTGAAAACGCTTTTGTGACACTTTTGAATGAAAAACTGATTTGTATGTACAATATGCACTCAAAAGTGACGAAAGTGTTATTTCTTGTCACCTTGTAAGTGGAGAAGTCCAAACAGTGCTATTTGGAGCTGAAAACGCTTTTGTGACACTTTTGAATGAAAAACTGTTTTTTGTGGCCAAAATGAACTTAAAAGTCAAAGTTCTCATTTGCAGTTGAAGAAAGTGTTATTTCTTGTCACCTTGTAAGTGGAGAAGTCCAAACAGTGCTATTTGGAGCTGAAAACGCTTTTTTGAAACTTTTGAATGAAAAACTGATTTTTATTTACAATATGCACTCAAACGTGAAGAAAGTGTTATTTCTTGTCACCTTGTAAGTGGAGAAGTCCAAACAGTGCTATTTGGAGCTGAAAACGCGTTTTTGACTCTTTTTAATGAAAAACTGTTTTTTGTGGCCAAAATGAACTCAAAAGTCAAAGTTCTCATTTGCTGTTGAA
The DNA here is from genome assembly GCF_053564925.1 of Oryzias latipes. NCBI lineage: Eukaryota > Metazoa > Chordata > Actinopteri > Beloniformes > Adrianichthyidae > Oryzias > Oryzias latipes. Next base: position 12,273,693 of record NC_136245.1, read on the forward strand.
GAACGTGTTATTTCTTGTCACCTTGTAAGTGGAGAAGTCTAAACAGTGCTATTTGGAGCTGAAAACGCTTTTTTGACACTTTTGAATGAAAAACTGATTTTTATGTACAATATGCACTCAAAAGTGAAGAAAGTGTTATTTCTTGTCATCTTGTAAGTGGAAAAGTCTAAACAGTGCTATTTGTAGCTGAAAACGCTTTTGTGACACTTTTGAGTGAAAAACTGTTTTTTGTGGCCAAAATGCACTCAAAAGTAACGAAAGTGTTATTTCTTGTCACCTTGTAAGTGGAGAAGTCCAAACAGTGCTATTTGGAGCTGAAAACGCGTTTTTGACACTTTTGAATGAAAAACTGTTTTTTTGTGGCCAAAATGAACTCAAAAGTCAAAGTTCTCATTTGCAGTTGAAGAAAGTGTTATTTCTTGTCACCTTGTAAGTGGAGAAGTCCAAACAGTGCTATTTGGAGCTGAAAACGCGTTTTTGACACTTTTGAATGAAAAACTGTTTTTTTGTGGCCAAAATGAACTCAAAAGTCAAAGTTCTCATTTGCAGTTGAAGAAAGTGTTATTTCTTGTCACCTTGTAAGTGGAGAAGTCCAAACAGTGCTATTTGGAGCTGAAAACGCTTTTTTCAAACTTTTGAATGAAAAACTGATTTTTATGTACAATATGCACTCAAAAGTGAAGAAAGTGTTATTTCTTGTCATCTTGTAAGTGGAGAAGTCCAAACAGTGCTATTTGGAGCTGAAAACGCTTTTGTGACACTTTTGAATGAAAAACTGTTTTTCTGTGGCCAAAATGCACTCATAAGTAACGAAAGTGTTATTTCTAGTAACCTTGTAAGTGGAGAAGTCCAAACAGTGCTATTTGGAGCTGAAAACGCATTTTTGACACTTTTAAATGAAAAACTGTTTTTCTGTGGCCAAAATGCACTCAAAAGTGACGAAAGTGTTATTTCTTGTCATCTTGTAAGTGGAGAAGTCCAAACAGTGCTATTTGGAGCTGAAAACGCATTTTTGACACTTTTAAATGAAAAACTGTTTTTCTGTGGCCAAAATGCACTCAAAAGTGACGAAAGTGTTATTTCTTGTCTTCTTGTAAGTGGAGAAGTCCAAACAGTGCTATTTGGAGCTGAAAACGCTTTTTTGACACTTTTGAATGAAAAACTGATTTTTATGTACAATATGCACTCAAAAATAAAGAAAGTGTTATTTCATGTCAACTTGTAAGTGGAGAAGTCCAAACAGTGCTATTTATTGCTGAAAACGCGTTTTTGACACTTTTGAATGAAATACTGTTTTTTGTGGCCAAAATGAACTCAAAAGTCAAAGTACTCATTTTCAGTTGAAGAACGTGTTATTTCTTGTCACCTTGTAAGTGGAGAAGTCCAAACAGTGCTGTTTGGAGCTGAAAACGCTTTTTTGACACTTTTGAATGAAAAACTGTTTTTTGTGGCCAAAATGAACTTAAAAGTCAAAGTTCTCATTTGCAGTTGAAGAAAGTGTTATTTATTGTCACTTTGTAAGTGGAGAAGTCCAAACAGTGCTATTTGGAGCTGAAAACGCTTTTTTGAAACTTTTGAATGAAAAACTGATTTTTATTTACAATATGCACTCAAACGTGAAGAAAGTGTTATTTCTTGTCACCTTGTAAGTGGAGAAGTCCAAACAGTGCTATTTGGAGCTGAAAACGCATTTTTGACTCTTTTTAATGAAAAACTGTTTTTTGTGGCCAAAATGAACTCAAAAGTCAAAGTTCTCATTTGCAGTTGAAGAACGTGTTATTTCTTGTCACCTTGTAAGTGGAGAAGTCTAAACAGTGCTATTTGGAGCTGAAAACGCTTTTTTGACACTTTTGAATGAAAAACTGATTTTTATGTACAATATGCACTCAAAAGTGAAGAAAGTGTTATTTCTTGTCATCTTGTAAGTGGAAAAGTCCAAACAGTGCTATTTGTAGCTGAAAACGCTTTTGTGACACTTTTGAATGAAAAACTGTTTTTTGTGGCCAAAATGAACTCAAAAGTAACGAAAGTGTTATTTCTTGTCACCTTGTAAGTGGAGAAGTCCAAACAGTGCTATTTGGAGCTGAAAACGCGTTTTTGACACTTTTGAATGAAAAACTGTTTTTTTGTGGCCAAAATGAACTCAAAAGTCAAAGTTCTCATTTGCAGTTGAAGAAAGTGTTATTTCTTGTCACCTTGTAAGTGGAGAAGTCCAAACAGTGCTATTTGGAGCTGAAAACGCTTTTTTCAAACTTTTGAATGAAAAACTGATTTTTATGTACAATATGCACTCAAAAGTGAAGAAAGTGTTATTTCTTGTCATCTTGTAAGTGGAGAAGTCCAAACAGTGCTATTTGGAGCTGAAAACGCTTTTGTGACACTTTTGAATGAAAAACTGTTTTTCTGTGGCCAAAATGCACTCATAAGTAACGAAAGTGTTATTTCTTGTAACCTTGTAAGTGGAGAAGTCCAAACAGTGCTATTTGGAGCTGAAAACGCGTTTTTGACACTTTTGAATGAAAAACTATTTTTTGTGGCCAAAATGAACTCAAAAGTCAAAGTTCTCATTTGCAGTTGAAGAAAGTGTTATTTCTTGTCACCTTGTAAGTGGAGAAGTCCAAACAGTGCTATTTGGAGCTGAAAACGCTTTTTTGAAACTTTTGAATGAAAAACTGATTTTTATGTACAATATGCACTCAAAAGTGAAGAAAGTGTTATTTCTTGTCACCTTGTAAGTGGAGAAGTCTAAACAGTCCTATTTGGAGCTGAATACGCTTTTTTGACACTTTTGAATGAAAAACTGATTTTTATGTACAATATTCACTCAAAAGTGACGAAAGTGTTATTTCTTGTCACCTTGTAAGTGGAGAAGTCCAAACAGTGCTATTTGGAGCTGAAAACGCATTTTTGACACTTTTAAATGAAAAACTGTTTTTCTGTGGCCAAAATGCACTCAAAAGTGACGAAAGTGTTATTTCTTGTCACCTTGTAAGTGGAGAAGTCCAAACAGTGCTATTTGGAGCTGAAAACGCGTTTTTGACACTTTTGAATGAAAAACTATTTTTTGTGGCCAAAATGAACTCAAAAGTCAAAGTTCTCATTTGCAGTTGAAGAAAGTGTTATTTCTTGTCACCTTGTAAGTGGAGAAGTCCAAACAGTGCTATTTGGAGCTGAAAACGCTTTTTTGAAACTTTTGAATGAAAAACTGATTTTTATGTACAATATGCACTCAAAAGTGACGAAAGTGTTATTTCTTGTCACCTTGTAAGTGGAGAAGTCTAAACAGTCCTATTTGGAGCTGAATACGCTTTTTTGACACTTTTGAATGAAAAACTGATTTTTATGTACAATATTCACTCAAAAGTGACGAAAGTGTTATTTCTTGTCACCTTGTAAGTGGAGAAGTCCAAACAGTGCTATTTGGAGCTGAAAACGCATTTTTGACACTTTTAAATGAAAAACTGTTTTTCTGTGGCCAAAATGCACTCAAAAGTGACGAAAGTGTTATTTCTTGTCTTCTTGTAAGTGGAGAAGTCCAAACAGTGCTATTTGGAGCTGAAAACGCTTTTTTGACACTTTTGAATGAAAAACTGATTTTTATGTACAATATGCACTCAAAAGTAAAGAAAGTGTTATTTCATGTCAACTTGTAAGTGGAGAAGTCCAAACAGTGCTATTTAGTGCTGAAAACGCGTTTTTGACACTTTTGAATGAAATACTGTTTTTTGTGGCCAAAATGAACTCAAAAGTCAAAGTACTCATTTTCAGTTGAAGAACGTGTTATTTCTTGTCACCTTGTAAGTGGAGAAGTCCAAACAGTGCTGTTTGGAGCTGAAAACGCTTTTTTGACACTTTTGAATGAAAAACTGTTTTTTGTGGCCAAAATGAACTTAAAAGTCAAAGTTCTCATTTGCAGTTGAAGAAAGTGTTATTTCTTGTCACTTTGTAAGTGGAGAAGTCCAAACAGTGCTATTTGGAGCTGAAAACGCTTTTTTGAAACTTTTGAATGAAAAACTGATTTTTATTTACAATATGCACTCAAACGTGAAGAAAGTGTTATTTCTTGTCACCTTGTAAGTGGAGAAGTCCAAACAGTGCTATTTGGAGCTGAAAACGCATTTTTGACTCTTTTTAATGAAAAACTGTTTTTTGTGGCCAAAATGAACTCAAAAGTCAAAGTTCTCATTTGCAGTTGAAGAACGTGTTATTTCTTGTCACCTTGTAAGTGGAGAAGTCTAAACAGTGCTATTTGGAGCTGAAAACGCTTTTTTGACACTTTTGAATGAAAAACTGATTTTTATGTACAATATGCACTCAAAAGTGAAGAAAGTGTTATTTCTTGTCATCTTGTAAGTGGAAAAGTCCAAACAGTGCTATTTGTAGCTGAAAACGCTTTTGTGACACTTTTGAATGAAAAACTGTTTTTTGTGGCCAAAATGAACTCAAAAGTAACGAAAGTGTTATTTCTTGTCACCTTGTAAGTGGAGCAGTCCAAACAGTGCTATTTGGAGCTGAAAACGCGTTTTTGACACTTTTGAATGAAAAACTATTTTTTGTGGCCAAAATGAACTCAAAAGTCAAAGTTCTCATTTGCAGTTGAAGAAAGTGTTATTTCTTGTCACCTTGTAAATGGAGAAGTCCAAACAGTGCTATTTGGAGCTGAAAACGCATTTTTGACACTTTTGAATGAAAAACTGTTTTTTGTGGCCAAAATGAACTTAAAAGTCAAAGTTCTCATTTGCAGTTGAAGAAAGTGTTATTTCTTGTCACCTTGTAAGTGGAGAAGTCCAAACAGTGCTATTTGGAGCTGAAAACGCTTTTGTGACACTTTTGAATGAAAAACTGATTTGTATGTACAATATGCACTCAAAAGTGACGAAAGTGTTATTTCTTGTCACCTTGTAAGTGGAGAAGTCCAAACAGTGCTATTTGGAGCTGAAAACGCTTTTGTGACACTTTTGAATGAAAAACTGTTTTTTGTGGCCAAAATGAACTTAAAAGTCAAAGTTCTCATTTGCAGTTGAAGAAAGTGTTATTTCTTGTCACCTTGTAAGTGGAAAAGTCCAAACAGTGCTATTTGGAGCTGAAAACGCTTTTTTGAAACTTTTGAATGAAAAACTGATTTTTATTTACAATATGCACTCAAACGTGAAGAAAGTGTTATTTCTTGTCACCTTGTAAGTGGAGAAGTCCAAACAGTGCTATTTGGAGCTGAAAACGCGTTTTTGACTCTTTTTAATGAAAAACTGTTTTTTGTGGCCAAAATGAACTCAAAAGTCAAAGTTCTCATTTGCAGTTGAAGAACGTGTTATTTCTTGTCACCTTGTAAGTGGAGAAGTCTAAACAGTGCTATTTGGAGCTGAAAACGCTTTTTTGACACTTTTGAATGAAAAACTGATTTTTATGTACAATATGCACTCAAAAGTGAAGAAAGTGTTATTTCTTGTCATCTTGTAAGTGGAGAAGTCCAAACAGTGCTATTTGGAGCTGAAAACGCTTTTGTGACACTTTTGAATGAAAAACTGTTTTTCTGTGGCCAAAATGCACTCATAAGTAACGAAAGTGTTATTTCTTGTCACCTTGTAAGTGGAGAAGTCCAAACAGTGCTATTTGGAGCTGAAAACGCTTTTTTGACACTTTTGAATGAAAAACTGATTTTTATGTACAATATGCACTCAAAAGTAAAGAAAGTGTTATTTCATGTCAACTTGTAAGTGGAGAAGTCCAAACAGTGCTATTTAGTGCTGAAAACGCGTTTTTGACACTTTTGAATGAAATACTGTTTTTTGTGGCCAAAATGAACTCAAAAGTCAAAGTACTCATTTTCAGTTGAAGAACGTGTTATTTCTTGTCACCTTGTAAGTGGAGAAGTCCAAACAGTGCTGTTTGGAGCTGAAAACGCTTTTTTGACACTTTTGAATGAAAAACTGTTTTTTGTGGCCAAAATGAACTTAAAAGTCAAAGTTCTCATTTGCAGTTGAAGAAAGTGTTATTTCTTGTCACTTTGTAAGTGGAGAAGTCCAAACAGTGCTATTTGGAGCTGAAAACGCTTTTTTGAAACTTTTGAATGAAAAACTGATTTTTATTTACAATATGCACTCAAACGTGAAGAAAGTGTTATTTCTTGTCACCTTGTAAGTGGAGAAGTCCAAACAGTGCTATTTGGAGCTGAAAACGCATTTTTGACTCTTTTTAATGAAAAACTGTTTTTTGTGGCCAAAATGAACTCAAAAGTCAAAGTTCTCATTTGCAGTTGAAGAACGTGTTATTTCTTGTCACCTTGTAAGTGGAGAAGTCTAAACAGTGCTATTTGGAGCTGAAAACGCTTTTTTGACACTTTTGAATGAAAAACTGATTTTTATGTACAATATGCACTCAAAAGTGAAGAAAGTGTTATTTCTTGTCATCTTGTAAGTGGAAAAGTCCAAACAGTGCTATTTGTAGCTGAAAACGCTTTTGTGACACTTTTGAATGAAAAACTGTTTTTTGTGGCCAAAATGAACTCAAAAGTAACGAAAGTGTTATTTCTTGTCACCTTGTAAGTGGAGCAGTCCAAACAGTGCTATTTGGAGCTGAAAACGCGTTTTTGACACTTTTGAATGAAAAACTATTTTTTGTGGCCAAAATGAACTCAAAAGTCTAAGTTCTCATTTGCAGTTGAAGAAAGTGTTATTTCTTGTCACCTTGTAAGTGGAGAAGTCCAAACAGTGCTATTTGGAGCTGAAAACGCTTTTGTGACACTTTTGAATGAAAAACTGTTTTTTGTGGCCAAAATGAACTTAAAAGTCAAAGTTCTCATTTGCAGTTGAAGAAAGTGTTATTTCTTGTCACCTTGTAAGTGGAGAAGTCCAAACAGTGCTATTTGGAGCTGAAAACGCTTTTTTGAAACTTTTGAATGAAAAACTGATTTTTATTTACAATATGCACTCAAACGTGAAGAAAGTGTTATTTCTTGTCACCTTGTAAGTGGAGAAGTCCAAACAGTGCTATTTGGAGCTGAAAACGCGTTTTTGACTCTTTTTAATGAAAAACTGTTTTTTGTGGCCAAAATGAACTCAAAAGTCAAAGTTCTCATTTGCTGTTGAAGAACGTGTTATTTCTTGTCACCTTGTAAGTGGAGAAGTCTAAACAGTGCTATTTGGAGCTGAAAACGCTTTTTTGACACTTTTGAATGAAAAACTGATTTTTATGTACAATATGCACTCAAAAGTGAAGAAAGTGTTATTTCTTGTCATCTTGTAAGTGGAAAAGTCTAAACAGTGCTATTTGTAGCTGAAAACGCTTTTGTGACACTTTTGAGTGAAAAACTGTTTTTTGTGGCCAAAATGCACTCAAAAGTAACGAAAGTGTTATTTCTTGTCACCTTGTAAGTGGAGAAGTCCAAACAGTGCTATTTGGAGCTGAAAACGCGTTTTTGACACTTTTGAATGAAAAACTGTTTTTTTGTGGCCAAAATGAACTCAAAAGTCAAAGTTCTCATTTGCAGTTGAAGAAAGTGTTATTTCTTGTCACCTTGTAAGTGGAGAAGTCCAAACAGTGCTATTTGGAGCTGAAAACGCGTTTTTGACACTTTTGAATGAAAAACTGTTTTTTTGTGGCCAAAATGAACTCAAAAGTCAAAGTTCTCATTTGCAGTTGAAGAAAGTGTTATTTCTTGTCACCTTGTAAGTGGAGAAGTCCAAACAGTGCTATTTGGAGCTGAAAACGCTTTTTTCAAACTTTTGAATGAAAAACTGATTTTTATGTACAATATGCACTCAAAAGTGAAGAAAGTGTTATTTCTTGTCATCTTGTAAGTGGAGAAGTCCAAACAGTGCTATTTGGAGCTGAAAACGCTTTTGTGACACTTTTGAATGAAAAACTGTTTTTCTGTGGCCAAAATGCACTCATAAGTAACGAAAGTGTTATTTCTTGTAACCTTGTAAGTGGAGAAGTCCAAACAGTGCTATTTGGAGCTGAAAACGCATTTTTGACACTTTTAAATGAAAAACTGTTTTTCTGTGGCCAAAATGCACTCAAAAGTGACGAAAGTGTTATTTCTTGTCATCTTGTAAGTGGAGAAGTCCAAACAGTGCTATTTGGAGCTGAAAACGCATTTTTGACACTTTTAAATGAAAAACTGTTTTTCTGTGGCCAAAATGCACTCAAAAGTGACGAAAGTGTTATTTCTTGTCTTCTTGTAAGTGGAGAAGTCCAAACAGTGCTATTTGGAGCTGAAAACGCTTTTTTGACACTTTTGAATGAAAAACTGATTTTTATGTACAATATGCACTCAAATGTAAAGAAAGTGTTATTTCATGTCAACTTGTAAGTGGAGAAGTCCAAACAGTGCTATTTATTGCTGAAAACGCGTTTTTGACACTTTTGAATGAAATACTGTTTTTTGTGGCCAAAATGAACTCAAAAGTCAAAGTACTCATTTTCAGTTGAAGAACGTGTTATTTCTTGTCACCTTGTAAGTGGAGAAGTCCAAACAGTGCTGTTTGGAGCTGAAAACGCTTTTTTGACACTTTTGAATGAAAAACTGTTTTTTGTGGCCAAAATGAACTTAAAAGTCAAAGTTCTCATTTGCAGTTGAAGAAAGTGTTATTTCTTGTCACTTTGTAAGTGGAGAAGTCCAAACAGTGCTATTTGGAGCTGAAAACGCATTTTTGACTCTTTTTAATGAAAAACTGTTTTTTGTGGCCAAAATGAACTCAAAAGTCAAAGTTCTCATTTGCAGTTGAAGAACGTGTTATTTCTTGTCACCTTGTAAGTGGAGAAGTCTAAACAGTGCTATTTGGAGCTGAAAACGCTTTTTTGACACTTTTGAATGAAAAACTGATTTTTATGTACAATATGCACTCAAAAGTGAAGAAAGTGTTATTTCTTGTCATCTTGTAAGTGGAAAAGTCCAAACAGTGCTATTTGTAGCTGAAAACGCTTTTGTGACACTTTTGAATGAAAAACTGTTTTTTGTGGCCAAAATGAACTCAAAAGTAACGAAAGTGTTATTTCTTGTCACCTTGTAAGTGGAGAAGTCCAAACAGTGCTATTTGGAGCTGAAAACGCGTTTTTGACACTTTTGAATGAAAAACTATTTTTTGTGGCCAAAATGAACTCAAAAGTCAAAGTTCTCATTTGCAGTTGAAGAAAGTGTTATTTCTTGTCACCTTGTAAATGGAGAAGTCCAAACAGTGCTATTTGGAGCTGAAAACGCATTTTTGACACTTTTGAATGAAAAACTGATTTTTATTTACAATATGCACTCAAACGTGAAGAAAGTGTTATTTCTTGTCACCTTGTAAGTGGAGAAGTCCAAACAGTGCTATTTGGAGCTGAAAACGTGTTTTTGACTCTTTTTAATGAAAAACTGTTTTTTGTGGCCAAAATGAACTCAAAAGTCAAAGTTCTCATTTGCAGTTGAAGAACGTGTTATTTCTTGTCACCTTGTAAGTGGAGAAGTCTAAACAGTGCTATTTGGAGCTGAAAACGCTTTTTTGACACTTTTGAATGAAAAACTGATTTTTATGTACAATATGCACTCAAAAGTGAAGAAAGTGTTATTTCTTGTCATCTTGTAAGTGGGAAAGTCCAAACAGTGCTATTTGTAGCTGAAAACGCTTTTGTGACACTTTTGAGTGAAAAACTGTTTTTTGTGGCCAAAATGCACTCAAAAGTAACGAAAGTGTTATTTCTTGTCACCTTGTAAGTGGAGAAGTCCAAACAGTGCTATTTGGAGCTGAAAACGCGTTTTTGACACTTTTGAATGAAAAACTGTTTTTTTGTGGCCAAAATGAACTCAAAAGTCAAAGTTCTCATTTGCAGTTGAAGAAAGTGTTATTTCTTGTCACCTTGTAAGTGGAGAAGTCCAAACAGTGCTATTTGGAGCTGAAAACGCTTTTTTCAAACTTTTGAATGAAAAACTGATTCTTATGTACAATATGCACTCAAAAGTGAAGAAAGTGTTATTTCTTGTCATCTTGTAAGTGGAGAAGTCCAAACAGTGCTATTTGGAGCTGAAAACGCTTTTGTGACACTTTTGAATGAAAAACTGTTTTTCTGTGGCCAAAATGCACTCATAAGTAACGAAAGTGTTATTTCTTGTAACCTTGTAAGTGGAGAAGTCCAAACAGTGCTATTTGGAGCTGAAAACGCGTTTTTGACACTTTTGAATGAAAAACTATTTTTTGTGGCCAAAATGAACTCAAAAGTCAAAGTTCTCATTTGCAGTTGAAGAAAGTGTTATTTCTTGTCACCTTGTAAGTGGAGAAGTCCAAACAGTGCTATTTGGAGCTGAAAACGCTTTTTTGAAACTTTTGAATGAAAAACTGATTTTTATGTACAATATGCACTCAAAAGTGAAGAAAGTGTTATTTCTTGTCACCTTGTAAGTGGAGAAGTCTAAACAGTCCTATTTGGAGCTGAATACGCTTTTTTGACACTTTTGAATGAAAAACTGATTTTTATGTACAATATTCACTCAAAAGTGACGAAAGTGTTATTTCTTGTCACCTTGTAAGTGGAGAAGTCCAAACAGTGCTATTTGGAGCTGAAAACGCATTTTTGACACTTTTAAATGAAAAACTGTTTTTCTGTGGCCAAAATGCACTCAAAAGTGACGAAAGTGTTATTTCTTGTCACCTTGTAAGTGGAGAAGTCCAAACAGTGCTATTTGGAGCTGAAAACGCGTTTTTGACACTTTTGAATGAAAAACTATTTTTTGTGGCCAAAATGAACTCAAAAGTCAAAGTTCTCATTTGCAGTTGAAGAAAGTGTTATTTCTTGTCACCTTGTAAGTGGAGAAGTCCAAACAGTGCTATTTGGAGCTGAAAACGCTTTTTTGAAACTTTTGAATGAAAAACTGATTTTTATGTACAATATGCACTCAAAAGTGACGAAAGTGTTATTTCTTGTCACCTTGTAAGTGGAGAAGTCTAAACAGTCCTATTTGGAGCTGAATACGCTTTTTTGACACTTTTGAATGAAAAACTGATTTTTATGTACAATATTCACTCAAAAGTGACGAAAGTGTTATTTCTTGTCACCTTGTAAGTGGAGAAGTCCAAACAGTGCTATTTGGAGCTGAAAACGCATTTTTGACACTTTTAAATGAAAAACTGTTTTTCTGTGGCCAAAATGCACTCAAAAGTGACGAAAGTGTTATTTCTTGTCTTCTTGTAAGTGGAGAAGTCCAAACAGTGCTATTTGGAGCTGAAAACGCTTTTTTGACACTTTTGAATGAAAAACTGATTTTTATGTACAATATGCACTCAAAAGTAAAGAAAGTGTTATTTCATGTCAACTTGTAAGTGGAGAAGTCCAAACAGTGCTATTTAGTGCTGAAAACGCGTTTTTGACACTTTTGAATGAAATACTGTTTTTTGTGGCCAAAATGAACTCAAAAGTCAAAGTACTCATTTTCAGTTGAAGAACGTGTTATTTCTTGTCACCTTGTAAGTGGAGAAGTCCAAACAGTGCTGTTTGGAGCTGAAAACGCTTTTTTGACACTTTTGAATGAAAAACTGTTTTTTGTGGCCAAAATGAACTTAAAAGTCAAAGTTCTCATTTGCAGTTGAAGAAAGTGTTATTTCTTGTCACTTTGTAAGTGGAGAAGTCCAAACAGTGCTATTTGGAGCTGAAAACGCTTTTTTGAAACTTTTGAATGAAAAACTGATTTTTATTTACAATATGCACTCAAACGTGAAGAAAGTGTTATTTCTTGTCACCTTGTAAGTGGAGAAGTCCAAACAGTGCTATTTGGAGCTGAAAACGCATTTTTGAATCTTTTTAATGAAAAACTGTTTTTTGTGGCCAAAATGAACTCAAAAGTCAAAGTTCTCATTTGCAGTTGAAGAACGTGTTATTTCTTGTCACCTTGTAAGTGGAGAAGTCTAAACAGTGCTATTTGGAGCTGAAAACGCTTTTTTGACACTTTTGAATGAAAAACTGATTTTTATGTACAATATGCACTCAAAAGTGAAGAAAGTGTTATTTCTTGTCATCTTGTAAGTGGAAAAGTCCAAACAGTGCTATTTGTAGCTGAAAACGCTTTTGTGACACTTTTGAATGAAAAACTGTTTTTTGTGGCCAAAATGAACTCAAAAGTAACGAAAGTGTTATTTCTTGTCATCTTGTAAGTGGAAAAGTCCAAACAGTGCTATTTGTAGCTGAAAACGCATTTTTGACACTTTTGAATGAAAAACTGTTTTTTGTGGCCAAAATGAACTTAAAAGTCAAAGTTCTCATTTGCAGTTGAAGAAAGTGTTATTTCTTGTCACCTTGTAAGTGGAGAAGTCCAAACAGTGCTATTTGGAGCTGAAAACGCTTTTGTGACACTTTTGAATGAAAAACTGATTTGTATGTACAATATGCACTCAAAAGTGACGAAAGTGTTATTTCTTGTCACCTTGTAAGTGGAGAAGTCCAAACAGTGCTATTTGGAGCTGAAAACGCTTTTGTGACACTTTTGAATGAAAAACTGTTTTTTGTGGCCAAAATGAACTTAAAAGTCAAAGTTCTCATTTGCAGTTGAAGAAAGTGTTATTTCTTGTCACCTTGTAAGTGGAGAAGTCCAAACAGTGCTATTTGGAGCTGAAAACGCTTTTTTGAAACTTTTGAATGAAAAACTGATTTTTATTTACAATATGCACTCAAACGTGAAGAAAGTGTTATTTCTTGTCACCTTGTAAGTGGAGAAGTCCAAACAGTGCTATTTGGAGCTGAAAACGCGTTTTTGACTCTTTTTAATGAAAAACTGTTTTTTGTGGCCAAAATGAACTCAAAAGTCAAAGTTCTCATTTGCAGTTGAAGAACGTGTTATTTCTTGTCACCTTGTAAGTGGAGAAGTCTAAACAGTGCTATTTGGAGCTGAAAACGCTTTTTTGACACTTTTGAATGAAAAACTGATTTTTATGTACAATATGCACTCAAAAGTGAAGAAAGTGTTATTTCTTGTCATCTTGTAAGTGGAAAAGTCTAAACAGTGCTATTTGTAGCTGAAAACGCTTTTGTGACACTTTTGAGTGAAAAACTGTTTTTTGTGGCCAAAATGCACTCAAAAGTAACGAAAGTGTTATTTCTTGTCACCTTGTAAGTGGAGAAGTCCAAACAGTGCTATTTGGAGCTGAAAACGCGTTTTTGACACTTTTGAATGAAAAACTGTTTTTTTGTGGCCAAAATGAACTCAAAAGTCAAAGTTCTCATTTGCAGTTGAAGAAAGTGTTATTTCTTGTCACCTTGTAAGTGGAGAAGTCCAAACAGTGCTATTTGGAGCTGAAAACGCGTTTTTGACACTTTTGAATGAAAAACTATTTTTTGTGGCCAAAATGAACTCAAAAGTCAAAGTTCTCATTTGCAGTTGAAGAAAGTGTTATTTCTTGTCACCTTGTAAATGGAGAAGTCCAAACAGTGCTATTTGGAGCTGAAAACGCATTTTTGACACTTTTGAATGAAAAACTGTTTTTTGTGGCCAAAATGAACTTAAAAGTCAAAGTTCTCATTTGCAGTTGAAGAAAGTGTTATTTCTTGTCACCTTGTAAGTGGAGAAGTCCAAACAGTGCTATTTGGAGCTGAAAACGCTTTTGTGACACTTTTGAATGAAAAACTGATTTGTATGTACAATATGCACTCAAAAGTGACGAAAGTGTTATTTCTTGTCACCTTGTAAGTGGAGAAGTCCAAACAGTGCTATTTGGAGCTGAAAACGCTTTTGTGACACTTTTGAATGAAAAACTGTTTTTTGTGGCCAAAATGAACTTAAAAGTCAAAGTTCTCATTTGCAGTTGAAGAAAGTGTTATTTCTTGTCACCTTGTAAGTGGAGAAGTCCAAACAGTGCTATTTGGAGCTGAAAACGCTTTTTTGAAACTTTTGAATGAAAAACTGATTTTTATTTACAATATGCACTCAAACGTGAAGAAAGTGTTATTTCTTGTCACCTTGTAAGTGGAGAAGTCCAAACAGTGCTATTTGGAGCTGAAAACGCGTTTTTGACTCTTTTTAATGAAAAACTGTTTTTTGTGGCCAAAATGAACTCAAAAGTCAAAGTTCTCATTTGCAGTTGAAGAACGTGTTATTTCTTGTCACCTTGTAAGTGGAGAAGTCTAAACAGTGCTATTTGGAGCTGAAAACGCTTTTTTGACACTTTTGAATGAAAAACTGATTTTTATGTACAATATGCACTCAAAAGTGAAGAAAGTGTTATTTCTTGTCATCTTGTAAGTGGAGAAGTCCAAACAGTGCTATTTGGAGCTGAAAACGCTTTTGTGACACTTTTGAATGAAAAACTGTTTTTCTGTGGCCAAAATGCACTCATAAGTAACGAAAGTGTTATTTCTTGTAACCTTGTAAGTGGAGAAGTCCAAACAGTGCTATTTGGAGCTGAAAACGCGTTTTTGACACTTTTGAATGAAAAACTATTTTTTGTGGCCAAAATGAACTCAAAAGTCAAAGTTCTCATTTGCAGTTGAAGAAAGTGTTATTTCTTGTCACCTTGTAAGTGGAGAAGTCCAAACAGTGCTATTTGGAGCTGAAAACGCTTTTGTGACACTTTTGAATGAAAAACTGTTTTTCTGTGGCCAAAATGCACTCATAAGTAACGAAAGTGTTATTTCTTGTAACCTTGTAAGTGGAGAAGTCCAAACAGTGCTATTTGGAGCTGAAAACGCGTTTTTGACACTTTTGAATGAAAAACTATTTTTTGTGGCCAAAATGAACTCAAAAGTCAAAGTTCTCATTTGCAGTTGAAGAAAGTGTTATTTCTTGTCACCTTGTAAGTGGAGAAGTCCAAACAGTGCTATTTGGAGCTGAAAACGCTTTTTTGAAACTTTTGAATGAAAAACTGATTTTTATGTACAATATGCACTCAAAAGTGAAGAAAGTGTTATTTCTTGTCACCTTGTAAGTGGAGAAGTCTAAACAGTCCTATTTGGAGCTGAATACGCTTTTTTGACACTTTTGAATGAAAAACTGATTTTTATGTACAATATTCACTCAAAAGTGACGAAAGTGTTATTTCTTGTCACCTTGTAAGTGGAGAAGTCCAAACAGTGCTATTTGGAGCTGAAAACGCATTTTTGACACTTTTAAATGAAAAACTGTTT
The DNA here is from genome assembly GCF_053564925.1 of Oryzias latipes. Taxonomy (NCBI): domain Eukaryota; kingdom Metazoa; phylum Chordata; class Actinopteri; order Beloniformes; family Adrianichthyidae; genus Oryzias; species Oryzias latipes. The sequence goes on from NC_136245.1 coordinate 12,288,774, forward strand.
TTCTGTGGCCAAAATGCACTCAAAAGTGACGAAAGTGTTATTTCTTGTCACCTTGTAAGTGGAGAAGTCCAAACAGTGCTATTTGGAGCTGAAAACGCGTTTTTGACACTTTTGAATGAAAAACTATTTTTTGTGGCCAAAATGAACTCAAAAGTCAAAGTTCTCATTTGCAGTTGAAGAAAGTGTTATTTCTTGTCACCTTGTAAGTGGAGAAGTCCAAACAGTGCTATTTGGAGCTGAAAACGCTTTTTTGAAACTTTTGAATGAAAAACTGATTTTTATGTACAATATGCACTCAAAAGTGACGAAAGTGTTATTTCTTGTCACCTTGTAAGTGGAGAAGTCTAAACAGTCCTATTTGGAGCTGAATACGCTTTTTTGACACTTTTGAATGAAAAACTGATTTTTATGTACAATATTCACTCAAAAGTGACGAAAGTGTTATTTCTTGTCACCTTGTAAGTGGAGAAGTCCAAACAGTGCTATTTGGAGCTGAAAACGCATTTTTGACACTTTTAAATGAAAAACTGTTTTTCTGTGGCCAAAATGCACTCAAAAGTGACGAAAGTGTTATTTCTTGTCTTCTTGTAAGTGGAGAAGTCCAAACAGTGCTATTTGGAGCTGAAAACGCTTTTTTGACACTTTTGAATGAAAAACTGATTTTTATGTACAATATGCACTCAAAAGTAAAGAAAGTGTTATTTCATGTCAACTTGTAAGTGGAGAAGTCCAAACAGTGCTATTTAGTGCTGAAAACGCGTTTTTGACACTTTTGAATGAAATACTGTTTTTTGTGGCCAAAATGAACTCAAAAGTCAAAGTACTCATTTTCAGTTGAAGAACGTGTTATTTCTTGTCACCTTGTAAGTGGAGAAGTCCAAACAGTGCTGTTTGGAGCTGAAAACGCTTTTTTGACACTTTTGAATGAAAAACTGTTTTTTGTGGCCAAAATGAACTTAAAAGTCAAAGTTCTCATTTGCAGTTGAAGAAAGTGTTATTTCTTGTCACTTTGTAAGTGGAGAAGTCCAAACAGTGCTATTTGGAGCTGAAAACGCTTTTTTGAAACTTTTGAATGAAAAACTGATTTTTATTTACAATATGCACTCAAACGTGAAGAAAGTGTTATTTCTTGTCACCTTGTAAGTGGAGAAGTCCAAACAGTGCTATTTGGAGCTGAAAACGCATTTTTGAATCTTTTTAATGAAAAACTGTTTTTTGTGGCCAAAATGAACTCAAAAGTCAAAGTTCTCATTTGCAGTTGAAGAACGTGTTATTTCTTGTCACCTTGTAAGTGGAGAAGTCTAAACAGTGCTATTTGGAGCTGAAAACGCTTTTTTGACACTTTTGAATGAAAAACTGATTTTTATGTACAATATGCACTCAAAAGTGAAGAAAGTGTTATTTCTTGTCATCTTGTAAGTGGAAAAGTCCAAACAGTGCTATTTGTAGCTGAAAACGCTTTTGTGACACTTTTGAATGAAAAACTGTTTTTTGTGGCCAAAATGAACTCAAAAGTAACGAAAGTGTTATTTCTTGTCATCTTGTAAGTGGAAAAGTCCAAACAGTGCTATTTGTAGCTGAAAACGCATTTTTGACACTTTTGAATGAAAAACTGTTTTTTGTGGCCAAAATGAACTTAAAAGTCAAAGTTCTCATTTGCAGTTGAAGAAAGTGTTATTTCTTGTCACCTTGTAAGTGGAGAAGTCCAAACAGTGCTATTTGGAGCTGAAAACGCTTTTGTGACACTTTTGAATGAAAAACTGATTTGTATGTACAATATGCACTCAAAAGTGACGAAAGTGTTATTTCTTGTCACCTTGTAAGTGGAGAAGTCCAAACAGTGCTATTTGGAGCTGAAAACGCTTTTGTGACACTTTTGAATGAAAAACTGTTTTTTGTGGCCAAAATGAACTTAAAAGTCAAAGTTCTCATTTGCAGTTGAAGAAAGTGTTATTTCTTGTCACCTTGTAAGTGGAGAAGTCCAAACAGTGCTATTTGGAGCTGAAAACGCTTTTTTGAAACTTTTGAATGAAAAACTGATTTTTATTTACAATATGCACTCAAACGTGAAGAAAGTGTTATTTCTTGTCACCTTGTAAGTGGAGAAGTCCAAACAGTGCTATTTGGAGCTGAAAACGCGTTTTTGACTCTTTTTAATGAAAAACTGTTTTTTGTGGCCAAAATGAACTCAAAAGTCAAAGTTCTCATTTGCAGTTGAAGAACGTGTTATTTCTTGTCACCTTGTAAGTGGAGAAGTCTAAACAGTGCTATTTGGAGCTGAAAACGCTTTTTTGACACTTTTGAATGAAAAACTGATTTTTATGTACAATATGCACTCAAAAGTGAAGAAAGTGTTATTTCTTGTCATCTTGTAAGTGGAAAAGTCTAAACAGTGCTATTTGTAGCTGAAAACGCTTTTGTGACACTTTTGAGTGAAAAACTGTTTTTTGTGGCCAAAATGCACTCAAAAGTAACGAAAGTGTTATTTCTTGTCACCTTGTAAGTGGAGAAGTCCAAACAGTGCTATTTGGAGCTGAAAACGCGTTTTTGACACTTTTGAATGAAAAACTGTTTTTTTGTGGCCAAAATGAACTCAAAAGTCAAAGTTCTCATTTGCAGTTGAAGAAAGTGTTATTTCTTGTCACCTTGTAAGTGGAGAAGTCCAAACAGTGCTATTTGGAGCTGAAAACGCGTTTTTGACACTTTTGAATGAAAAACTATTTTTTGTGGCCAAAATGAACTCAAAAGTCAAAGTTCTCATTTGCAGTTGAAGAAAGTGTTATTTCTTGTCACCTTGTAAATGGAGAAGTCCAAACAGTGCTATTTGGAGCTGAAAACGCATTTTTGACACTTTTGAATGAAAAACTGTTTTTTGTGGCCAAAATGAACTTAAAAGTCAAAGTTCTCATTTGCAGTTGAAGAAAGTGTTATTTCTTGTCACCTTGTAAGTGGAGAAGTCCAAACAGTGCTATTTGGAGCTGAAAACGCTTTTGTGACACTTTTGAATGAAAAACTGATTTGTATGTACAATATGCACTCAAAAGTGACGAAAGTGTTATTTCTTGTCACCTTGTAAGTGGAGAAGTCCAAACAGTGCTATTTGGAGCTGAAAACGCTTTTGTGACACTTTTGAATGAAAAACTGTTTTTTGTGGCCAAAATGAACTTAAAAGTCAAAGTTCTCATTTGCAGTTGAAGAAAGTGTTATTTCTTGTCACCTTGTAAGTGGAGAAGTCCAAACAGTGCTATTTGGAGCTGAAAACGCTTTTTTGAAACTTTTGAATGAAAAACTGATTTTTATTTACAATATGCACTCAAACGTGAAGAAAGTGTTATTTCTTGTCACCTTGTAAGTGGAGAAGTCCAAACAGTGCTATTTGGAGCTGAAAACGCGTTTTTGACTCTTTTTAATGAAAAACTGTTTTTTGTGGCCAAAATGAACTCAAAAGTCAAAGTTCTCATTTGCAGTTGAAGAACGTGTTATTTCTTGTCACCTTGTAAGTGGAGAAGTCTAAACAGTGCTATTTGGAGCTGAAAACGCTTTTTTGACACTTTTGAATGAAAAACTGATTTTTATGTACAATATGCACTCAAAAGTGAAGAAAGTGTTATTTCTTGTCATCTTGTAAGTGGAGAAGTCCAAACAGTGCTATTTGGAGCTGAAAACGCTTTTGTGACACTTTTGAATGAAAAACTGTTTTTCTGTGGCCAAAATGCACTCATAAGTAACGAAAGTGTTATTTCTTGTAACCTTGTAAGTGGAGAAGTCCAAACAGTGCTATTTGGAGCTGAAAACGCGTTTTTGACACTTTTGAATGAAAAACTATTTTTTGTGGCCAAAATGAACTCAAAAGTCAAAGTTCTCATTTGCAGTTGAAGAAAGTGTTATTTCTTGTCACCTTGTAAGTGGAGAAGTCCAAACAGTGCTATTTGGAGCTGAAAACGCTTTTTTGAAACTTTTGAATGAAAAACTGATTTTTATGTACAATATGCACTCAAAAGTGAAGAAAGTGTTATTTCTTGTCACCTTGTAAGTGGAGAAGTCTAAACAGTCCTATTTGGAGCTGAATACGCTTTTTTGACACTTTTGAATGAAAAACTGATTTTTATGTACAATATTCACTCAAAAGTGACGAAAGTGTTATTTCTTGTCACCTTGTAAGTGGAGAAGTCCAAACAGTGCTATTTGGAGCTGAAAACGCATTTTTGACACTTTTAAATGAAAAACTGTTTTTCTGTGGCCAAAATGCACTCAAAAGTGACGAAAGTGTTATTTCTTGTCTTCTTGTAAGTGGAGAAGTCCAAACAGTGCTATTTGGAGCTGAAAACGCTTTTTTGACACTTTTGAATGAAAAACTGATTTTTATGTACAATATGCACTCAAAAGTAAAGAAAGTGTTATTTCATGTCAACTTGTAAGTGGAGAAGTCCAAACAGTGCTATTTAGTGCTGAAAACGCGTTTTTGACACTTTTGAATGAAATACTGTTTTTTGTGGCCAAAATGAACTCAAAAGTCAAAGTACTCATTTTCAGTTGAAGAACGTGTTATTTCTTGTCACCTTGTAAGTGGAGAAGTCCAAACAGTGCTGTTTGGAGCTGAAAACGCTTTTTTGACACTTTTGAATGAAAAACTGTTTTTTGTGGCCAAAATGAACTTAAAAGTCAAAGTTCTCATTTGCAGTTGAAGAAAGTGTTATTTCTTGTCACTTTGTAAGTGGAGAAGTCCAAACAGTGCTATTTGGAGCTGAAAACGCTTTTTTGAAACTTTTGAATGAAAAACTGATTTTTATTTACAATATGCACTCAAACGTGAAGAAAGTGTTATTTCTTGTCACCTTGTAAGTGGAGAAGTCCAAACAGTGCTATTTGGAGCTGAAAACGCATTTTTGACTCTTTTTAATGAAAAACTGTTTTTTGTGGCCAAAATGAACTCAAAAGTCAAAGTTCTCATTTGCAGTTGAAGAACGTGTTATTTCTTGTCACCTTGTAAGTGGAGAAGTCTAAACAGTGCTATTTGGAGCTGAAAACGCTTTTTTGACACTTTTGAATGAAAAACTGATTTTTATGTACAATATGCACTCAAAAGTGAAGAAAGTGTTATTTCTTGTCATCTTGTAAGTGGAAAAGTCCAAACAGTGCTATTTGTAGCTGAAAACGCTTTTGTGACACTTTTGAATGAAAAACTGTTTTTTGTGGCCAAAATGAACTCAAAAGTAACGAAAGTGTTATTTCTTGTCACCTTGTAAGTGGAGCAGTCCAAACAGTGCTATTTGGAGCTGAAAACGCGTTTTTGACACTTTTGAATGAAAAACTATTTTTTGTGGCCAAAATGAACTCAAAAGTCAAAGTTCTCATTTGCAGTTGAAGAAAGTGTTATTTCTTGTCACCTTGTAAATGGAGAAGTCCAAACAGTGCTATTTGGAGCTGAAAACGCATTTTTGACACTTTTGAATGAAAAACTGTTTTTTGTGGCCAAAATGAACTTAAAAGTCAAAGTTCTCATTTGCAGTTGAAGAAAGTGTTATTTCTTGTCACCTTGTAAGTGGAGAAGTCCAAACAGTGCTATTTGGAGCTGAAAACGCTTTTGTGACACTTTTGAATGAAAAACTGATTTGTATGTACAATATGCACTCAAAAGTGACGAAAGTGTTATTTCTTGTCACCTTGTAAGTGGAGAAGTCCAAACAGTGCTATTTGGAGCTGAAAACGCTTTTGTGACACTTTTGAATGAAAAACTGTTTTTTGTGGCCAAAATGAACTTAAAAGTCAAAGTTCTCATTTGCAGTTGAAGAAAGTGTTATTTCTTGTCACCTTGTAAGTGGAGAAGTCCAAACAGTGCTATTTGGAGCTGAAAACGCTTTTTTGAAACTTTTGAATGAAAAACTGATTTTTATTTACAATATGCACTCAAACGTGAAGAAAGTGTTATTTCTTGTCACCTTGTAAGTGGAGAAGTCCAAACAGTGCTATTTGGAGCTGAAAACGCGTTTTTGACTCTTTTTAATGAAAAACTGTTTTTTGTGGCCAAAATGAACTCAAAAGTCAAAGTTCTCATTTGCAGTTGAAGAACGTGTTATTTCTTGTCACCTTGTAAGTGGAGAAGTCTAAACAGTGCTATTTGGAGCTGAAAACGCTTTTTTGACACTTTTGAATGAAAAACTGATTTTTTAGTACAATATGCACTCAAAAGTGAAGAAAGTGTTATTTCTTGTCATCTTGTAAGTGGAAAAGTCTAAACAGTGCTATTTGTAGCTGAAAACGCTTTTGTGACACTTTTGAGTGAAAAACTGTTTTTTGTGGCCAAAATGCACTCAAAAGTAACGAAAGTGTTATTTCTTGTCACCTTGTAAGTGGAGAAGTCCAAACAGTGCTATTTGGAGCTGAAAACGCGTTTTTGACACTTTTGAATGAAAAACTGTTTTTTTGTGGCCAAAATGAACTCAAAAGTCAAAGTTCTCATTTGCAGTTGAAGAAAGTGTTATTTCTTGTCACCTTGTAAGTGGAGAAGTCCAAACAGTGCTATTTGGAGCTGAAAACGCGTTTTTGACACTTTTGAATGAAAAACTGTTTTTTTGTGGCCAAAATGAACTCAAAAGTCAAAGTTCTCATTTGCAGTTGAAGAAAGTGTTATTTCTTGTCACCTTGTAAGTGGAGAAGTCCAAACAGTGCTATTTGGAGCTGAAAACGCTTTTTTCAAACTTTTGAATGAAAAACTGATTTTTATGTACAATATGCACTCAAAAGTGAAGAAAGTGTTATTTCTTGTCATCTTGTAAGTGGAGAAGTCCAAACAGTGCTATTTGGAGCTGAAAACGCTTTTGTGACACTTTTGAATGAAAAACTGTTTTTCTGTGGCCAAAATGCACTCATAAGTAACGAAAGTGTTATTTCTTGTAACCTTGTAAGTGGAGAAGTCCAAACAGTGCTATTTGGAGCTGAAAACGCATTTTTGACACTTTTAAATGAAAAACTGTTTTTCTGATGCCAAAATGCACTCAAAAGTGACGAAAGTGTTATTTCTTGTCATCTTGTAAGTGGAGAAGTCCAAACAGTGCTATTTGGAGCTGAAAACGCATTTTTGACACTTTTAAATGAAAAACTGTTTTTCTGTGGCCAAAATGCACTCAAAAGTGACGAAAGTGTTATTTCTTGTCTTCTTGTAAGTGGAGAAGTCCAAACAGTGCTATTTGGAGCTGAAAACGCTTTTTTGACACTTTTGAATGAAAAACTGATTTTTATGTACAATATGCACTCAAAAGTAAAGAAAGTGTTATTTCATGTCAACTTGTAAGTGGAGAAGTCCAAACAGTGCTATTTATTGCTGAAAACGCGTTTTTGACACTTTTGAATGAAATACTGTTTTTTGTGGCCAAAATGAACTCAAAAGTCAAAGTACTCATTTTCAGTTGAAGAACGTGTTATTTCTTGTCACCTTGTAAGTGGAGAAGTCCAAACAGTGCTGTTTGGAGCTGAAAACGCTTTTTTGACACTTTTGAATGAAAAACTGTTTTTTGTGGCCAAAATGAACTTAAAAGTCAAAGTTCTCATTTGCAGTTGAAGAAAGTGTTATTTCTTGTCACTTTGTAAGTGGAGAAGTCCAAACAGTGCTATTTGGAGCTGAAAACGCTTTTTTGAAACTTTTGAATGAAAAACTGATTTTTATTTACAATATGCACTCAAACGTGAAGAAAGTGTTATTTCTTGTCACCTTGTAAGTGGAGAAGTCCAAACAGTGCTATTTGGAGCTGAAAACGCATTTTTGACTCTTTTTAATGAAAAACTGTTTTTTGTGGCCAAAATGAACTCAAAAGTCAAAGTTCTCATTTGCAGTTGAAGAACGTGTTATTTCTTGTCACCTTGTAAGTGGAGAAGTCTAAACAGTGCTATTTGGAGCTGAAAACGCTTTTTTGACACTTTTGAATGAAAAACTGATTTTTATGTACAATATGCACTCAAAAGTGAAGAAAGTGTTATTTCTTGTCATCTTGTAAGTGGAAAAGTCCAAACAGTGCTATTTGTAGCTGAAAACGCTTTTGTGACACTTTTGAATGAAAAACTGTTTTTTGTGGCCAAAATGAACTCAAAAGTAACGAAAGTGTTATTTCTTGTCACCTTGTAAGTGGAGAAGTCCAAACAGTGCTATTTGGAGCTGAAAACGCGTTTTTGACACTTTTGAATGAAAAACTATTTTTTGTGGCCAAAATGAACTCAAAAGTCAAAGTTCTCATTTGCAGTTGAAGAAAGTGTTATTTCTTGTCACCTTGTAAATGGAGAAGTCCAAACAGTGCTATTTGGAGCTGAAAACGCATTTTTGACACTTTTGAATGAAAAACTGATTTTTATTTACAATATGCACTCAAACGTGAAGAAAGTGTTATTTCTTGTCACTTTGTAAGTGGAGAAGTCCAAACAGTGCTATTTGGAGCTGAAAACGTGTTTTTGACTCTTTTTAATGAAAAACTGTTTTTTGTGGCCAAAATGAACTCAAAAGTCAAAGTTCTCATTTGCAGTTGAAGAACGTGTTATTTCTTGTCACCTTGTAAGTGGAGAAGTCTAAACAGTGCTATTTGGAGCTGAAAACGCTTTTTTGACACTTTTGAATGAAAAACTGATTTTTATGTACAATATGCACTCAAAAGTGAAGAAAGTGTTATTTCTTGTCATCTTGTAAGTGGGAAAGTCCAAACAGTGCTATTTGTAGCTGAAAACGCTTTTGTGACACTTTTGAGTGAAAAACTGTTTTTTTGTGGCCAAAATGAACTCAAAAGTCAAAGTTCTCATTTGCAGTTGAAGAAAGTGTTATTTCTTGTCACCTTGTAAGTGGAGAAGTCCAAACAGTGCTATTTGGAGCGGAAAACGCGTTTTTGACACTTTTGAATAAAAAACTGTTTTTTTGTGGCCAAAATGAACTCAAAAGTCAAAGTTCTCATTTGCAGTTGAAGAAAGTGTTATTTCTTGTCACCTTGTAAGTGGAGAAGTCCAAACAGTGCTATTTGGAGCTGAAAACGCTTTTTTCAAACTTTTGAATGAAAAACTGATTTTTATGTACAATATGCACTCAAAAGTAACGAAAGTGTTATTTCTTGTCACCTTGTAAGTGGAGAAGTCCAAACAGTGCTATTTGGAGCTGAAAACGCGTTTTTGACACTTTTGAATGAAAAACTGTTTTTTTGTGGCCAAAATGAACTCAAAAGTCAAAGTTCTCATTTGCAGTTGAAGAAAGTGTTATTTCTTGTCACCTTGTAAGTGGAGAAGTCCAAACAGTGCTATTTGGAGCGGAAAACGCGTTTTTGACACTTTTGAATAAAAAACTGTTTTTTTGTGGCCAAAATGAACTCAAAAGTCAAAGTTCTCATTTGCAGTTGAAGAAAGTGTTATTTCTTGTCACCTTGTAAGTGGAGAAGTCCAAACAGTGCTATTTGGAGCTGAAAACGCTTTTTTCAAACTTTTGAATGAAAAACTGATTTTTATGTACAATATGCACTCAAAAGTGAAGAAAGTGTTATTTCTTGTCATCTTGTAAGTGGAGAAGTCCAAACAGTGCTATTTGGAGCTGAAAACGCTTTTGTGACACTTTTGAATGAAAAACTGTTTTTCTGTGGCCAAAATGCACTCATAAGTAACGAAAGTGTTATTTCTTGTAACCTTGTAAGTGGAGAAGTCCAAACAGTGCTATTTGGAGCTGAAAACGCGTTTTTGACACTTTTGAATGAAAAACTATTTTTTGTGGCCAAAATGAACTCAAAAGTCAAAGTTCTCATTTGCAGTTGAAGAAAGTGTTATTTCTTGTCACCTTGTAAGTGGAGAAGTCCAAACAGTGCTATTTGGAGCTGAAAACGCTTTTTTGAAACTTTTGAATGAAAAACTGATTTGTATGTACAATATGCACTCAAAAGTGAAGAAAGTGTTATTTCTTGTCACCTTGTAAGTGGAGAAGTCTAAACAGTCCTATTTGGAGCTGAATACGCTTTTTTGACACTTTTGAATGAAAAACTGATTTTTATGTACAATATTCACTCAAAAGTGACGAAAGTGTTATTTCTTGTCACCTTGTAAGTGGAGAAGTCCAAACAGTGCTATTTGGAGCTGAAAACGCATTTTTGACACTTTTAAATGAAAAACTGTTTTTCTGTGGCCAAAATCTACTCAAAAGTGACGAAAGTGTTATTTCTTGTCACCTTGTAAGTGGAGAAGTCCAAACAGTGCTATTTGGAGCTGAAAACGCGTTTTTGACACTTTTGAATGAAAAACTATTTTTTGTGGCCAAAATGAACTCAAAAGTCAAAGTTCTCATTTGCAGTTGAAGAAAGTGTTATTTCTTGTCACCTTGTAAGTGGAGAAGTCCAAACAGTGCTATTTGGAGCTGAAAACGCTTTTTTGAAACTTTTGAATGAAAAACTGATTTTTATGTACAATATGCACTCAAAAGTGACGAAAGTGTTATTTTTTGTCACCTTGTAAGTGGAGAAGTCCAAACAGTGCTATTTGGAGCTGAAAACGCTTTTTTGACACTTTTGAATGAAAAACTGATTTTTATGTACAATATGCACTCAAAAGTAAAGAAAGTGTTATTTCATGTCAACTTGTAAGTGGAGAAGTCCAAACAGTGCTATTTAGTGCTGAAAACGCGTTTTTGACACTTTTGAATGAAATACTGTTTTTTGTGGCCAAAATGAACTCAAAAGTCAAAGTACTCATTTTCAGTTGAAGAACGTGTTATTTCTTGTCACCTTGTAAGTGGAGAAGTCCAAACAGTGCTGTTTGGAGCTGAAAACGCTTTTTTGACACTTTTGAATGAAAAACTGTTTTTTGTGGCCAAAATGAACTTAAAAGTCAAAGTTCTCATTTGCAGTTGAAGAAAGTGTTATTTCTTGTCACTTTGTAAGTGGAGAAGTCCAAACAGTGCTATTTGGAGCTGAAAACGCTTTTTTGAAACTTTTGAATGAAAAACTGATTTTTATTTACAATATGCACTCAAACGTGAAGAAAGTGTTATTTCTTGTCACCTTGTAAGTGGAGAAGTCCAAACAGTGCTATTTGGAGCTGAAAACGCGTTTTTGACTCTTTTTAATGAAAAACTGTTTTTTGTGGCCAAAATGAACTCAAAAGTCAAAGTTCTCATTTGCAGTTGAAGAACGTGTTATTTCTTGTCACCTTGTAAGTGGAGAAGTCTAAACAGTGCTATTTGGAGCTGAAAACGCTTTTTTGACACTTTTGAATGAAAAACTGATTTTTATGTACAATATGCACTCAAAAGTGAAGAAAGTGTTATTTCTTGTCATCTTGTAAGTGGAAAAGTCCAAACAGTGCTATTTGTAGCTGAAAACGCTTTTGTGACACTTTTGAATGAAAAACTGTTTTTTGTGGCCAAAATGAACTCAAAAGTAACGAAAGTGTTATTTCTTGTCACCTTGTAAGTGGAGAAGTCCAAACAGTGCTTATTGGAGCTGAAAACGCGTTTTTGACACTTTTGAATGAAAAACTATTTTTTGTGGCCAAAATGAACTCAAAAGTCAAAGTTCTCATTTGCAGTTGAAGAAAGTGTTATTTCTTGTCACCTTGTAAGTGGAGAAGTCCAAACAGTGTTATTTGGAGCTGAAAACGCTTTTTTGAAACTTTTGAATGAAAAACTGATTTTTATGTACAATATGCACTCAAAAGTGAAGAAAGTGTTATTTCTTGTCACCTTGTAAGTGGAGAAGTCTAAACAGTCCTATTTGGAGCTGAATACGCTTTTTTGACACTTTTGAATGAAAAACTGATTTTTATGTACAATATTCACTCAAAAGTGACGAAAGTGTTATTTCTTGTCACCTTGTAAGTGGAGAAGTCCAAACAGTGCTAATTGGAGCTGAAAACGCATTTTTGACACTTTTAAATGAAAAACTGTTTTTCTGTGGCCAAAATGCACTCAAAAGTGACGAAAGTGTTATTTCTTGTCACCTTGTAAGTGGAGAAGTCCAAACAGTGCTATTTGGAGCTGAAAACGCTTTTTTGACACTTTTGAATGAAAAACTGATTTTTATGTACAATATGCACTCAAAAGTAAAGAAAGTGTTATTTCATGTCAACTTGTAAGTGGAAAAGTCCAAACAGTGCTATTTGGTGCTGAAAACGCGTTTTTGACACTTTTGAATGAAATACTGTTTTTTGTGGCCAAAATGAATTCAAAAGTCAAAGTACTCATTTTCAGTTGAAGAACGTGTTATTTCTTGTCACCTTGTAAGTGGAGAAGTCCAAACAGTGCTGTTTAGAGCTGAAAACGCTTTTTTGACACTTTTGAATGAGAAACTGTTTTTTGTGGCCAAAATGCACTCAAAAGTGAAGAAAGTGTTATTTCTTGTCACCTTGTAGGTGGAGGAGTCCAAACAGTGCTATTTTTAGCTGAAAACGCGTTTTTGACACTTTGGAATGAAAAACTGTTTTTTGTGGCCAAAAGGAACTCAAAAGTCAAAGTACTCATTTTCAGTTGAAGAACGTGTTATTTCTTGTCACCTTGTAAGTGGAGAAGTCCAAACAGTGCTGTTTGGAGCTGAAAACGCTTTTTTGAAACTTTTGAATGAAAAACTGATTTGTATGTACAATATGCACTCAAAAGTGAAGAAAGTGTTATTTTTTGTCACCTTGTAAGTGGAGAAGTCCAAACAGTGCTATTTGGAGGCTGAAAACGCGTTTTTGACACTTTTGAATGAAAAACTGATTTGTATGTACAATATGCACTCAAAAGTGAAGAAAGTGTTATTTCTTGTCACCTTGTAAGTGGAAAAGTCCAAACAGTGCTATTTGGAGCTGAAAACGCATTTTTGACACTTTTGAATAAAAAACTGTTTTGTATGTACAATATGCACTCAAAAGTGAAGAAAGTGTTATTTCTTGTCACCTTGTAAGTGGAGAAGTCTAAATAGTGCTATGTGGAGCTGAAAACGCTTTTTTGACACTTTTGAATGAAAAACTGATTTGTATGTACAATATGCACTCAAAAGTGACGAAAGTGTTATTTCTTGTCACCTTGTAAGTGGAGAAGTCCAAACAGTGCTATTTGGAGCTGAAAACGCATTTTTGACACTTTTGAATGAAAAACTGTTTTTTGTGGCCAAAATGAACTCAAAAGTCAAAGTTCTCATTTGTAGTTGAAGAAAGTGTTATTTCTTGTCACCTTGCAAGTGGAGAAGTGTAGACAGTGCTATTTGGAGCTGAAAACGCTTTTTTGACACTTTTGAATGAGAAACTGTTTTTCGTGGCCAAAATGCACTCAAAAGTGAAGAAAGTGTTATTTCTTGTCACCTTGTAGGTGGAGGAGTCCAAACAGTGCTATTTTTAGCTGAAAACGCGTTTTTGACACTTTTGAATGAAAAACTGTTTTTTGTGGCCAAAATGAATTTAAAAGTCAAAGTTCTCATTTGTAGTTGAAGAAAGTGTTATTTTTTGTCACCTTGTAAGTGGAGAAGTCCAAACAGTGCTATTTGGAGGCTGAAAACGCGTTTTTGACACTTTTGAATGAAAAACTGATTTGTATGTACAATATGCACTCAAAAGTGAAGAAAGTGTTATTTCTTGTCACCTTGTAAGTGGAGAAGTCCAAACAGTGCTATTTGGAGCTGAAAACGCATTTTTGACACTTTTGAATGAAAAACTGTTTTGTATGTACAATATGCACTCAAAAGTGAAGAAAGTGTTATTTCTTGTCACCTTGTAAGTGGAGAAGTCTAAACAGTGCTATGTGGAGCTGAAAACGCTTTTTTGACACTTTTGAATGAAAAACTGATTTGTATGTACAATATGCACTCAAAAGTGACGAAAGTGTTATTTCTTGTCACCTTGTAAGTGGAGAAGTCCAAACAGTGCTATTTGGAGCTGAAAACGCATTTTTGACACTTTTGAATGAAAAACTGTTTTTTGTGGCCAAAATGAACTCAAAAGTCAAAGTTCTCATTTGTAGTTGAAGAAAGTGTTATTTCTTGTCACCTTGCAAGTGGAGAAGTCCAAACAGTGCTATTTGGAGCTGAAAACGCTTTTTTGAAACTTTTGAATGAAAAACTGATTTTTATGTACAATATGCACTCAAAAGTAACGAAAGTGTTATTTCTTGTCACCTTGTAAGTGGAGAAGTCCAAACAGTGCTATTTGGAGCTGAAAACGCGTTTTTGACACTTTTGAATGAGAAACTGTTTTTTTGTGGCCAAAATGAACTCAAAAGTCAAAGTTCTCATTTGCAGTTGAAGAAAGTGTTATTTCTTGTCACCTTGTAAGTGGAGAAGTCCAAACAGTGCTATTTGGAGCGGAAAACGCGTTTTTGACACTTTTGAATAAAAAACTGTTTTTTTGTGGCCAAAATGAACTCAAAAGTCAAAGTTCTCATTTGCAGTTGAAGAAAGTGTTATTTCTTGTCACCTTGTAAGTGGAGAAGTCCAAACAGTGCTATTTGGAGCTGAAAACGCTTTTTTCAAACTTTTGAATGAAAAACTGATTTTTATGTACAATATGCACTCAAAAGTGAAGAAAGTGTTATTTCTTGTCATCTTGTAAGTGGAGAAGTCCAAACAGTGCTATTTGGAGCTGAAAACGCTTTTGTGACACTTTTGAATGAAAAACTGTTTTTCTGTGGCCAAAATGCACTCATAAGTAACGAAAGTGTTATTTCTTGTAACCTTGTAAGTGGAGAAGTCCAAACAGTGCTATTTGGAGCTGAAAACGCGTTTTTGACACTTTTGAATGAAAAACTATTTTTTGTGGCCAAAATGAACTCAAAAGTCAAAGTTCTCATTTGCAGTTGAAGAAAGTGTTATTTCTTGTCACCTTGTAAGTGGAGAAGTCCAAACAGTGCTATTTGGAGCTGAAAACGCTTTTTTGAAACTTTTGAATGAAAAACTGATTTGTATGTACAATATGCACTCAAAAGTGAAGAAAGTGTTATTTCTTGTCACCTTGTAAGTGGAGAAGTCTAAACAGTCCTATTTGGAGCTGAATACGCTTTTTTGACACTTTTGAATGAAAAACTGATTTTTATGTACAATATTCACTCAAAAGTGACGAAAGTGTTATTTCTTGTCACCTTGTAAGTGGAGAAGTCCAAACAGTGCTATTTGGAGCTGAAAACGCATTTTTGACACTTTTAAATGAAAAACTGTTTTTCTGTGGCCAAAATGCACTCAAAAGTGACGAAAGTGTTATTTCTTGTCACCTTGTAAGTGGAGAAGTCCAAACAGTGCTATTTGGAGCTGAAAACGCGTTTTTGACACTTTTGAATGAAAAACTATTTTTTGTGGCCAAAATGAACTCAAAAGTCAAAGTTCTCATTTGCAGTTGAAGAAAGTGTTATTTCTTGTCACCTTGTAAGTGGAGAAGTCCAAACAGTGCTATTTGGAGCTGAAAACGCTTTTTTGAAACTTTTGAATGAAAAACTGATTTTTATGTACAATATGCACTCAAAAGTGACGAAAGTGTTATTTTTTGTCACCTTGTAAGTGGAGAAGTCCAAACAGTGCTATTTGGAGCTGAAAACGCTTTTTTGACACTTTTGAATGAAAAACTGATTTTTATGTACAATATGCACTCAAAAGTAAAGAAAGTGTTATTTCATGTCAACTTGTAAGTGGAGAAGTCCAAACAGTGCTATTTAGTGCTGAAAACGCGTTTTTGACACTTTTGAATGAAATACTGTTTTTTGTGGCCAAAATGAACTCAAAAGTCAAAGTACTCATTTTCAGTTGAAGAACGTGTTATTTCTTGTCACCTTGTAAGTGGAGAAGTCCAAACAGTGCTGTCTGGAGCTGAAAACGCTTTTTTGACACTTTTGAATGAAAAACTGTTTTTTGTGGCCAAAATGAACTTAAAAGTCAAAGTTCTCATTTGCAGTTGAAGAAAGTGTTATTTCTTGTCACTTTGTAAGTGGAGAAGTCCAAACAGTGCTATTTGGAGCTGAAAACGCTTTTTTGAAACTTTTGAATGAAAAACTGATTTTTATTTACAATATGCACTCAAACGTGAAGAAAGTGTTATTTCTTGTCACCTTGTAAGTGGAGAAGTCCAAACAGTGCTATTTGGAGCTGAAAACGCGTTTTTGACTCTTTTTAATGAAAAACTGTTTTTTGTGGCCAAAATGAACTCAAAAGTCAAAGTTCTCATTTGCAGTTGAAGAACGTGTTATTTCTTGTCACCTTGTAAGTGGAGAAGTCTAAACAGTGCTATTTGGAGCTGAAAACGCTTTTTTGACACTTTTGAATGAAAAACTGATTTTTATGTACAATATGCACTCAAAAGTGAAGAAAGTGTTATTTCTTGTCATCTTGTAAGTGGAAAAGTCCAAACAGTGCTATTTGTAGCTGAAAACGCTTTTGTGACACTTTTGAATGAAAAACTGTTTTTTGTGGCCAAAATGAACTCAAAAGTAACGAAAGTGTTATTTCTTGTCACCTTGTAAGTGGAGAAGTCCAAACAGTGCTTATTGGAGCTGAAAACGCGTTTTTGACACTTTTGAATGAAAAACTATTTTTTGTGGCCAAAATGAACTCAAAAGTCAAAGTTCTCATTTGCAGTTGAAGAAAGTGTTATTTCTTGTCACCTTGTAAGTGGAGAAGTCCAAACAGTGTTATTTGGAGCTGAAAACGCTTTTTTGAAACTTTTGAATGAAAAACTGATTTTTATGTACAATATGCACTCAAAAGTGAAGAAAGTGTTATTTCTTGTCACCTTGTAAGTGGAGAAGTCTAAACAGTCCTATTTGGAGCTGAATACGCTTTTTTGACACTTTTGAATGAAAAACTGATTTTTATGTACAATATTCACTCAAAAGTGACGAAAGTGTTATTTCTTGTCACCTTGTAAGTGGAGAAGTCCAAACAGTGCTAATTGGAGCTGAAAACGCATTTTTGACACTTTTAAATGAAAAACTGTTTTTCTGTGGCCAAAATGCACTCAAAAGTGACGAAAGTGTTATTTCTTGTCACCTTGTAAGTGGAGAAGTCCAAACAGTGCTATTTGGAGCTGAAAACGCTTTTTTGACACTTTTGAATGAAAAACTGATTTTTATGTACAATATGCACTCAAAAGTAAAGAAAGTGTTATTTCATGTCAACTTGTAAGTGGAAAAGTCCAAACAGTGCTATTTGGTGCTGAAAACGCGTTTTTGACACTTTTGAATGAAATACTGTTTTTTGTGGCCAAAATGAATTCAAAAGTCAAAGTACTCATTTTCAGTTGAAGAACGTGTTATTTCTTGTCACCTTGTAAGTGGAGAAGTCCAAACAGTGCTGTTTAGAGCTGAAAACGCTTTTTTGACACTTTTGAATGAGAAACTGTTTTTTGTGGCCAAAATGCACTCAAAAGTGAAGAAAGTGTTATTTCTTGTCACCTTGTAGGTGGAGGAGTCCAAACAGTGCTATTTTTAGCTGAAAACGCGTTTTTGACACTTTGGAATGAAAAACTGTTTTTTGTGGCCAAAAGGAACTCAAAAGTCAAAGTACTCATTTTCAGTTGAAGAACGTGTTATTTCTTGTCACCTTGTAAGTGGAGAAGTCCAAACAGTGCTGTTTGGAGCTGAAAACGCTTTTTTGAAACTTTTGAATGAAAAACTGATTTGTATGTACAATATGCACTCAAAAGTGAAGAAAGTGTTATTTTTTGTCACCTTGTAAGTGGAGAAGTCCAAACAGTGCTATTTGGAGGCTGAAAACGCGTTTTTGACACTTTTGAATGAAAAACTGATTTGTATGTACAATATGCACTCAAAAGTGAAGAAAGTGTTATTTCTTGTCACCTTGTAAGTGGAAAAGTCCAAACAGTGCTATTTGGAGCTGAAAACGCATTTTTGACACTTTTGAATAAAAAACTGTTTTGTATGTACAATATGCACTCAAAAGTGAAGAAAGTGTTATTTCTTGTCACCTTGTAAGTGGAGAAGTCTAAATAGTGCTATGTGGAGCTGAAAACGCTTTTTTGACACTTTTGAATGAAAAACTGATTTGTATGTACAATATGCACTCAAAAGTGACGAAAGTGTTATTTCTTGTCACCTTGTAAGTGGAGAAGTCCAAACAGTGCTATTTGGAGCTGAAAACGCATTTTTGACACTTTTGAATGAAAAACTGTTTTTTGTGGCCAAAATGAACTCAAAAGTCAAAGTTCTCATTTGTAGTTGAAGAAAGTGTTATTTCTTGTCACCTTGCAAGTGGAGAAGTGTAGACAGTGCTATTTGGAGCTGAAAACGCTTTTTTGACACTTTTGAATGAGAAACTGTTTTTCGTGGCCAAAATGCACTCAAAAGTGAAGAAAGTGTTATTTCTTGTCACCTTGTAGGTGGAGGAGTCCAAACAGTGCTATTTTTAGCTGAAAACGCGTTTTTGACACTTTTGAATGAAAAACTGTTTTTTGTGGCCAAAATGAATTTAAAAGTCAAAGTTCTCATTTGTAGTTGAAGAAAGTGTTATTTTTTGTCACCTTGTAAGTGGAGAAGTCCAAACAGTGCTATTTGGAGGCTGAAAACGCGTTTTTGACACTTTTGAATGAAAAACTGATTTGTATGTACAATATGCACTCAAAAGTGAAGAAAGTGTTATTTCTTGTCACCTTGTAAGTGGAGAAGTCCAAACAGTGCTATTTGGAGCTGAAAACGCATTTTTGACACTTTTGAATGAAAAACTGTTTTGTATGTACAATATGCACTCAAAAGTGAAGAAAGTGTTATTTCTTGTCACCTTGTAAGTGGAGAAGTCTAAACAGTGCTATGTGGAGCTGAAAACGCTTTTTTGACACTTTTGAATGAAAAACTGATTTGTATGTACAATATGCACTCAAAAGTGACGAAAGTGTTATTTCTTGTCACCTTGTAAGTGGAGAAGTCCAAACAGTGCTATTTGGAGCTGAAAACGCATTTTTGACACTTTTGAATGAAAAACTGTTTTTTGTGGCCAAAATGAACTCAAAAGTCAAAGTTCTCATTTGTAGTTGAAGAAAGTGTTATTTCTTGTCACCTTGCAAGTGGAGAAGTGTAGACAGTGCTATTTGGAGCTGAAAACGCTTTTTTGACACTTTTGAATGAGAAACTGTTTTTTGTGGCCAAAATGCACTCAAAAGTGAAGAAAGTGTTATTTCTTGTCACCTTGTAGGTGGAGGAGTCCAAACAGTGCTATTTTTAGCTGAAAACGCGTTTTTGACACTTTTGAATGAAAAACTGTTTTTTGTGGCCAAAATGAACTCAAAAGTCAAAGTTCTCATTTGCAGTTGAAGAACGTGTTATTTCTTGTCACCTTGTAAGTGGAGAAGTCCAAACAGTGCTATTTGGAGCTGAAAACGCTTTTTTGAAACTTTTGAATGAAAAACTGATTTGTATGTACAATATGCACTCAAAAGTGAAGAAAGTGTTATTTCTTGTCATCTTGTAAGTGGAGAAGTCCAAACAGTGCTATTTGGAGCTGAAAACGCTTTTTTGAAACTTTTGAATGAAAAACTGATTTTTATGTACAATATGCACTCAAAAGTGAAGAAAGTGTTATTTCTTGTCACCTTGT
Organism: Oryzias latipes; assembly: GCF_053564925.1. NCBI lineage: Eukaryota > Metazoa > Chordata > Actinopteri > Beloniformes > Adrianichthyidae > Oryzias > Oryzias latipes. Next base: position 12,308,279 of record NC_136245.1, read on the forward strand.
AAGTGGAGAAGTCTAAACAGTACTATGTGGAGCTGAAAACGCTTTTTTGACACTTTTGAATGAAAAACTGTTTTTTGTGGCCAAAATGAACTCAAAAGTGACGAAAGTGTTATTTCTTGTCACCTTGTAAGTGGAGAAGTCCAAACAGTGTTATTTGGAGCTGAAAACGCATTTTTGACACTTTTGAATGAAAAACTTTTTTTTGTGGCCAAAATGAATTTAAAAGTCAAAGTTCTCATTTGTAGTTGAAGAAAGTGTTATTTCTTGTCACCTTGCAAGTCGAGAAGTGTAGACAGTGCTATTTGAAGCTGAAAACGCTTTTTTGACACTTTTGAATGAAAAACTTATTTGTATGTACAATATGCACTCAAAAGTGAAGAAATTGTTATTTCTTGTCACCTTGTAAGTGGAGAAGTCCAAACAGTGCCTTTTGGAGCTGAAAACGCGTTTTTGACACTTTTGAATGAAAAACTGTTTTTTGTGGCCAAAAAGCACTCAAAAGTGACGAAAGTGTTATTTCTTGTCACCTTGTAAGTGGAGAAGTCCAAACAGTGCTATTTGGAGGCTGAAAACGCGTTTTTGACACTTTTGAATGAAAAACTGTTTTTTGTGGCCAAAATGAACTCAAATGTCAAAGTTCTCATTTTCAGTTGAAGAACGTGTTATTTCTTGTCACCTTGTAAGTAGAGAAGTCCAAACAGTGCTATTTGGAGCTGAAAACTCTTTTTTGAAACTTTTGAATGAAAAACTGTTTTTTATGTACAATATGCACTCAAAAGTGAAGAAAGTGTTATTTCTTGTCACCTTGTAAGTGGAGAAGTCCAAACAGTGCTATTTGGAGCTGAAAACGCATTTTTGACACTTTTGAATGAAAAACTGTTTTTTGTGGCCAAAATGAACTCAAAAGTCAAAGTTCTCATTTGCAGTTGAAGAACGCGTTATTTCTTGTCACCTTGTAAGTGGAGAAGTCCAAACAGTGCTATTTGGAGCTGAAAACGCATTTTGAAACTTTTGAATGAAAAACTGATTTTTATGTACAATATGCACTCAGAAGTGAAGAACGTGTTATTTCTTGTCACCTTGTAAGTGGAGAAGTCCAAACAGTGCTATTTGGAGCTGAAAACGCTTTTTTGAAACTTTTGAATGAAAAACTGATTTGTATGTACAATATGCACTCAAAAGTGAAGAAAGTGTTATTTCTTGTCACCTTGTAAGTGGATAAGTCCAAACAGTGCTATTTGGAGCTGAAAACGCTTTTTTGACACTTTTGAATGAAAAACTGTTTTTTGTGGCCATAATGAACTCAAAAGTCAAAGTTCTCATTTGCAGTTGAAGAACGCGTTATTTCTTGTCACCTTGTAAGTGGAGAACTCCAAACAGTGCTATTTGGAGCTGAAAACACTTTTTTGAAACTTTTGAATGAAAAACTTATTTGTATGTACAATATGCACTCAAAAGTGAAGAAAGTGTTATTTCTTGTCATCTTGTAAGTGGAGAAGTCCAAACAGTGCTATTTGGAGCTGAAAACGCTTTTGTGACACTTTTGAATGAAAAACTGTTTTTCTGTGGCCAAAAAGCACTCAAAAGTGACGAAAGTGTTATTTCTTGTCACCTTGTAAGTGGAGAAGTCCAAACAGTGCTATTTGGAGGCTGAAAACGCGTTTTTGACACTTTTGAATGAAAAACTGTTTTTGTGGCTGTGAAGGAATTTGTTTTATTATTATCATTGCTTAAATGTATTTGGTTAAATGTATGTTTAAATGTTAACTCAGATTGACCTTTTTACCTCTTCTGAAAACAGTTGTGTGTTTGCTCATCTGCTTCTCATCTCCCACCCAGGATGAGGGGTTTACGACACACTGTCCTGAGCTGATAAGGGATACTGTTTGAAGTTAGAATCCAACCAAATGGGTCATTATACGACACCCCCTAATGAACTTTTCCTCTTTGTCTTGAATTGTTACCTCCCACATGTGTTCTTAATAAAAGCAGCACAGGGAGGGGCAGACCTTTGAGAAGAGAAACGTGGTGGACCTTTTCCAACACATTTGCTCCTCTCCCTCGTGCATGAGAAACTTGATTCTTGTTGTGGTTTGTTGTTTATAATTGTGTTTTTCTTTAATGTCTAGATGCATTTATCTGACATTCTTTGGTCCTTCGAGCCGGAAATGACAACATATCTGCGTCCTTGGGGGAGGACCACGCCGATTGAAGTCTGTGCACAGCCCGTGAGACCAGGTCTCCGGAGGAAAGTCCGTCGTAGTGAATTCTACGCCGGCCAATCGACTGGTCTGATCCCTGGGTCCGGATTGACGTTATTCGTTAACCAGTCAGACCACAACGACAAGGCAAGTACAGCGCTTTTTCAGGGGTTCAAGTCCCCGAAGTGGCCCAGAATTCTGAGGGACAGGTTCAAGTCCTGTTGCCTAAAACACGTGTGGGTTTGGAGTCCCGGAAAAGTCCAGAATTCTAAATAAAGGTGTAGGTTCGAGTCCTGCAGCCTAAAACGCGTAAGAGGGTTCAAGTCCCTAAAAGGCCTAGAATAACAACAAAAATAAAATAAAAAAAGTTTTTTTTTGGTGTGAATGTGTGTGCATGTGTGAAAGGAGTGAACTTGTTCGAAGCAGTGAGCAGCTGGAAACCTTGCGGTGTTAACACAAGGCTGCTTGTTGAAGTAGAACAAGATTTCATCTCATTAGGCTTTAGGTGAAAGGAACCCAGAGTCTAAAACGGGTTTTGCTCCTGGGAGGACCCTAAACGTGTGACCGGATCAGACAACAGGTCTGACCTAGAAGCTTGTTGCACGGGGAGTGAAATTCGGTCCTGAGAGAAATTCTCTGTTGGTTCTGATCACACTCTGTGACTAACGTAAATGTAAAAAAATTGAAAAAATATAAAAAATGGGGGAATTCAAATAAAAAAGTTGAATTACCATGAGATTAAAAATATATAGAAAGAGGTTCATCCAGGTTCAACTACATTCTTGGTAAAATGGGATAAAACTACAATTTTAAGGGGAATGTACTGAATTAGTTCAATGGTTACCAATTAAAAACAGAATAAAAACTAAAAAAGAAACAAAAAAAAAATAGTGAAGAATTAATTTGTGCAAAACTGTGCTTAAATGAAGCAACGAAAAATAAAGAATGGCATTCAGAAAAGTAAAACTAGAGAAGCATGTCTGATTGCTAAAAAAAGGAGGATAAATCAGTTGTGAGACTCAGACCCCTGCACCAGCAGGCTGCAGCGGGCTGCAGACCGAGCAGGAGCAGGATGAAAGGGGGGGAGAGCAGAAACCAGCTGATTTCTCACCTCCTCCTACCAGGGGACAAATGCTCCTCTGTTGACGGGTTTTTACCCACCAGTGACTGATTTAAATAAACCAGAAAAAGGAAAAATAATGTTAGGAGGAAAAGGGAAAAAACTTGAATGGAGTAAAACTATGGGGGTTGGTTTGGAAGAAGCTGGAGAGTCATCTAAAGTTGCATAGACATTTCCAATCATTGAAGTGCCCAATCCCATCTGAATGGCATTAAATGTCAGAAAGCATGTATGACTGCTATGAAAGCAGACTGGGCAAAAGTAAAGGAATCCTATGAATGATGACGATCCACCCAGACCTCTTCCACATAACAGTCAAGAGTTAATTCAAAGTCTAACACTTTTAGGACAAAGAATTAGAGAAGCCTTTCCAATGAGACCTGATTATGGAAAGATTGGTCAAACTAAACAAAAAGATGGAGAGTTAGTGTCTGATTTTCGAGTCAGATTTGAAGAAGTTTTAAAGCTAATTGTGGACTCAGAGATAATGATAATGATAAAAGTCCCTATAGACAGCAGCTGAAACAAGCTTTACTACAAGCTATGAAACCAGAGATTGCAGACTAGATAAGGACACTTTACATAGATCTGCCTACAGGAGCACTACAACAGTTTATGAATTTTGCTGTTCATGCAGAAAAAGTGATGGTGAATAAAAATAAATTTAGGAATCAAAGTGTAGATACATTTTGGCAGGAGGAAAGTAGTGATGTGTTTTTTGGAAGGAATGTGAAGAGAGGAAGAGATCGTGGACGTGGGAAAGGAAATTTTAAGGAAAATTTTTGAAGAACGTTTAGAGGAAGTAGCAACAGAGGGTCAGAGCAGGTTGATGATGGATGTTGGATTTGTGGACAGAGAGATCATTGGGAGAGAGAGATTGTCCTGAAAGGAAGAAATCAGATTGATTAGATGGTAAAAGAAATGACAAGATAAAAGATTAATCAGAACTAGTAATTCAACCAATTGGTGATGAATTTTTAGATCTCACTGAAAGAGAAATAGTTTTTGTTGATGGGTCAGCAAAGAAAGATGAGACAGGCAGAAACAAAGTGGGTTTTGCTGTTGTAACTCAAGATAAGGTTTTGAAGGCAGGACCCCTGCGTGGAAATTACTCAGCACAATCAGCAGAGTTGACAGCTTTAACTGAAGCATGCAAACTGTTTTAAGATAAGCCAGTTACAATCAACACTGATAGCCAATATGCGTTTGCTACAGTGTATTTATTTTGTCAACAGTGGAAGAACAGAGGGTTTCAAACGTCAACAGGAAAACCAGTAACGCATGTAGACTTACTGAAAGAATTATTAACTGCTGTAATGTTACCATCTAAAGTAGCAATATCTAAATGTGAGACACACACACGAAGAACAGATCATAATTCTAAAGGTAATTCCTTTGCAGATGTAACAGCAAAGCAAGCTGCAACAAAAGATGTAGAAATATGCACAAATGAGGATTTGACTGCAGATGCAACCGCTGATTTTAAAAAAAAAAAAAAAAGAAATGCCACCCAGCGCACCACAACAAGAAAAAGATTTATGGTTGAAAAAGGGAGAAAAGTTGGAAAAAAGTTTTTATGTCAGCACAGAAGGACAACCTATTTTACCAAAATCCATGAACAAATAGGCAGCAATTTTGAGTCATGGGCTTTGCCATGATTCAACAGGGGGGAGGATGAATTTATTAGAGAAATATTATACAACTTATGGATTTATTCTCTATTCAAAAAACTTTTTTTAAACAATGTGTTACATGTATGCATCATAATCCCCAAGGCAATGTTAAATTTAAGAGAGGAAGATTTTCTGAACCACCTTTTCCTTTCCATACAATCCTTATGGATTTTATTAAATTAAATAAAAGCAAAAAAAAATTGAAATATTGTTTAGTGATTATTGATGCATTTTCCAAATGGGTTGAAATTTTTCCATGTGCAACACAAGATGCTATTACAGTAGCTAAAGGTATTTGTAAAAGAATAATCCCAACTTTTGGCATACCGCAAGTGATAAGAAGTGATAATGGTACACATTTTGTAAATCAAGTGATAGACAAAATAGCTCAACATCTTTGTATTGATTTAAAGAGACATTGTAGTTATCACCCACAGAGTGCAGGATTAGTTGAGAGAACTAATGGCACTATCAAATCAAAGTTAAAGAAATGCATGGAAGAGACAAACAGACAGTGGCCTGACTGCATAGACTTAGTTCAGCTAAGTATGCGTATCACACGCACAGCAGGTCAACCTTTAACGCCTTTTGAAATGTTGTATGGACGTTCTTATAGGTTACCAGACCTTGATCCTACACAGCAACATTCTCCAGATGATGATGCAAATTTAGTGGATTATTTGAGAAAAATGTTTACCACTAAAGATGTGCAAAGGACAAATCAAGTGCCAGATTCCTTCTTATCTCCACAGGACACTTCACCAGTGCAGGTTGGTGACTGGGTGTTTGTGGAGGCCATAAAAAGGAAGTGTTGGTCCAGCCCACGTTGGGAAGGGCCATTCCAAGTCCTGCTGACTACACCAACAGCTGTCAAGATTGCTGAAAGGACGTCTTGGATCCACCTGTCACACTGCAAGAAAAAGCATCTGGGTGAGGCTAATTCCAACTGCTAGGTGGGGAAGTCTGACTACAAAGGGAGGCAGCCGTATAGAAGCTGCTTGTCTCAAAGTCAGCGAAGCAGGGGAATCCACCTAGTTTTAGGGAAGAAAGCACACCAGATCTCTTTTGCACTACACGGATCCTACACTGTTAGAGGACTTAAGGAGGTGATGTGCTAGTAACCTCTCCCTTCTGAAGATAGGCACATATCCACCATGGCGTGTCCAACTGGGCTAAGAGACAGTTTATTTTGTTTACTGTTCCTGCTATTCCTGACAGGAGCCACCAAAAGGATTTGGTTCTTTTGGAATCATTATCCACCTACAAGAAGAACCACCAACAAGGAAAAAAACATTTCTCGACGATGGCTGAGTATTGATGAACATGATGTTTTGAATAGTCCAAAAATGAACATAACTCACCTGTATATGACAAATTCTTGGTATAGGTATGTTATGTTACTGGCTAAGGAAATGCATAGATCTGATTGCTATGTTGTTCTGTAATTCCAGCTTCATCCCTACATCCTAATCTACAGGCAAAGCAATTTTCTGAGTGGAAAAGCGACTGTGTTATTGAATATAGTACCAGAGGGTATATTAGTACTGGAGCCGTCACCACTTCAAATGGTACTCTTGTAAGACGGAGTTGCAAGAGTTTGTATTAGTTTAAAAAACTGAAATTGACAAAATCATTAGCTCCATATGTTAGTGTGGAAACAGGAACTGTGTTTCCACATTGCGTAACTAAAAATGGCACAGAGTTTTTAGGAACTTTGCCGACGAAGATGTGTCATGAACTTCTTGTTCCCTTCACAGTCCAGATAATCAATGACAGAGTTTACCATGGTTATGCAGTTCCCTGCCCTGGAGGACGTTGTGTTGGATCTAATCCAGATTTAATGCCAGGTAACAATGGTACTTATGTGGTTCATCAAATGTTTTGGTTATGTGGGCAGCCCCTCTACCTCAGTCTGCCCAGAGACTGGAGTGGGATTTGTGCTCCCGTAAAGGTCACAGGTCACACTTTCATAGTTTCTGCAGTCCATGAGCCTCACCTGCGTCACAGACGTAACCTTATTGATGTCAAGCCACATGATTCCATTTGGGGATCAGATGTTCCTGGAGACCATAAACACTGGAATACTGGGGAAAAGGTAACTATGGCATTGTTTCCCTAGGTGGGAAATGCTAAAACGCTCTCAGAATTGAGACCATTGACTATCGATTAGGTTTATTTTTGAACGCTACAATTAAAGCATTTAAAGTCTATAATGAAGAAATGTCAAGCATGAGACTTATGGTTCTACAGAACAGTTGGTTTTGGACTTATTGGTTGCTCAGGAGGGAGGTGTTTGTATAATGTTAAATTATACCTGTTGTACATTTATTCCTGACAACACCGATGAAGGTCACAGCATCACTGAAGCATTACATCAGCTTGAAAAGGTTCAGCAGGCAATTCAGGATGACAGGAAACCCCAATCTTGGGATTTCTTCTCCTGGCTTGCTTTTGGTTCCTGGTGGCAACTTTTGTTAAAAATAGTGACACCTATTCTTATGGTACTGATCATATGTTGTGTGTTCACTATGTGCATTTTTCCTTGTATTCAATCTATGATTTCCAGAGCAGTGAATGGTTGAGTACAAAGTGTTCTTATGAGTCAAGAATACAACTTGTTATTAAAGGGAGACCAAGATGACTGTAATGATTTTGAAACTGAAATGACTTGAAAAAAAAAAAAAAGAACTTCTCATCTGAGTGTAAATTGAAAGTGTTATGAAAATGAAGATGTCACAGAAAACTGAAAAGAGATGTGATATTGGATGTGAGATTTTAATATTTCTCAATGATAAAAAGGAGGGAGTATGTGAAGGAATTTGTTTTATTATTATCATTGCTTAAATGTATTTGGTTAAATGTATGTTTAAATGTTAACTCAGATTGACCTTTTTACCTCTTCTGAAAACAGTTGTGTGTTTGTTCATCTGCTTCTCATCTCCCACCCAGGATGAGGGGTTTACGACACACTGTCCTGAGCTGATAAGGGATACTGTTTGAAGTTAGAATCCAACCAAATGGGTCATTATACGACACCCCCTAATGAACTTTTCCTCTTTGTCTTGAATTGTTACCTCCCACATGTGTTCTTAATAAAAGCAGCACAGGGAGGGGCAGACCTTTGAGAAGAGAAACGTGGTGGACCTTTTCCAACACATTTGCTCCTCTCCCTCGTGCATGAGAAACTTGATTCTTGTTGTGGTTTGTTGTTTATAATTGTGTTTTTCTTTAATGTCTAGATGCATTTATCTGACAGTGGCCAAAATGAACTCAAATGTCAAAGTTCTCATTTTCAGTTGAAGAACGTGTTATTTCTTGTCACCTTGTAAGTGGAGCAGTCCAAACAGTGCTATTTGGAGCTGAAAACTCTTTTTTGAAACTTTTGAATGAAAAACTGATTTTTATGTACAATATGCACTCAAAAGTGAAGAAAGTGTTATTTCTTGTCACCTTGTAAGTGGAGAAGTCCAAACAGTGCTATTTGGAGCTGAAAACGCATTTTTGACACTTTTGAATGAAAAACTGTTTTTTGTGGCCAAAATGAACTCAAAAGTCAAAGTTCTCATTTGCAGTTGAAGAACGCGTTATTTCTTGTCACCTTGTAAGTGGAGAAGTCCAAACAGTGCTATTTGGAGCTGAAAACGCATTTTTGAAACTTTTGAATGAAAAACTGATTTTTATGTACAATATGCACTCAGAAGTGAAGAAAGTGTTATTTCTTGTCACCTTGTAAGTGGTGAAGTCCAAACAGTGCTATTTGGAGATGAAAACGCTTTTTTGACACTTTTGAATGAAAAACTGTTTTTTGTGGCCAAAATGAACTCAAAAGTCAAAGTTCTCATTTGCAGTTGAAGAACGTGTTATTTCTTGTCACCTTGTAAGTGGAGAAGTCCAAACAGTGCTATTTGGAGCTGAAAACGCTTTTTTGACACTTTTGAATGAAAAACTGATTTGTATGTACAATATGCACTCAAAAGTGACGAAAGTGTTATTTCTTGTCACCTTGTAAGTGGATAAGTCCAAACAGTGCTATTTGGAGCTGAAAACACTTTTTTGAAACTTTTGAATGAAAAACTGATTTTTATGTACAATATGCACTCAAAAGTGAAGAAAGTGTTATTTCTTGTCACCTTGTAAGTGGAGAAGTCCAAACACTGCTGTTTGGAGCTGGAAACGCTTTTTTGACACTTTTGAATGAAAAACTGATTTGTATGTACAATATGCACTCAAAAGTGACGAAAGTGTTATTTCTTGTCACCGTGTAAGTGGAGAAGTCCAAACAGTGCTATTTGGAGCTGAAAACGCTTTTTCGACACTTTTGAATGAAAAATTGTTTTTTGTGGCCAAAAAGCACTCAAATGTCAAAGTTCTCATTTTCAGTTGAAGAACGTGTTATTTCTTGTCACCTTGTAAGTGGAGAAGTCCTCCTTCTTTCTCTTTCGGCTTTTCCCATCAGGGGTCGCCACAGCGAATCATCCTTTTCCACCTCACTCTATCATGGATATCTTCTACCCTAACATTAGCCAACTTCATGTCCTCTGTTAAGACATCCATGTATCTCCTCTTTGGCCGTCCTCTTGCCCTCCTGCCAGGCAGCTCCATCTCCAACATCCTTCTACCAATATATCCACTATTCCTCCTCTGAACATGTCCAAACCATCTCAGTCTGGCTTCTCTGACTTTGTCGCTAACACAGGCAACATGAGCCGTCCCTCTGATGTACTCGTTCCTTATCCTGTCTAACCTGGTCACTCCTAAGGAGAACCTCAACATCTTCATCTCCGCTACCTCCATCTCAGCCTCTTGTCTCTGTCTCACTGCTACCGTCTCTAACCCATAGAGCAGAGCTGGTCTCACCACTGTCTTGTACACCTTTCCTTTGAGTCTTGCTGGCACTCTTCTGTCACACAACACTCCTGACACTTTCCTCCATCCGCTCCAACCTGCCTGCACTCGCCTCTTCACCTCTTTTCCACACTCCCCATCACACTGAACTGTTGACCCCAAGTACTTAAACTCCTGCACCTTCTTCACCTCAGCCCCCTGTAACCCAACGCTTCTACCTTGATCCCTCTCGTTCAGACACATGTATTCTGTCTTACTACGACTGACTTTCATGCCTCTTCTTTCCAGAGCAAACCTCCACCTCTTTAGCTGTTCCTCCACCTGCTCTCTACTCTCACTGCAAATTACAATGTCATCCGCAAACATCATTGTCCAGGGAGATTCCAGTCTTATATCGTCTGTCAGCCTGTCCATCAGCATAGCAAACAAAAAAGGACTCAAAGCTGATCCTTGGTGTAGTCCCACCTCCACCTTGAACTCCTCTGTCTGACCTACAGCACATCTCACCACCGTCATACTTCTCTCATACATGTCCTGAACTACTCTGACATACTTCTCTGCCACTCCAGACGACCTCATACAGTACCACAGCTCCTCCCTCGGCACCCTGTCATACGCCTTCTCTAAATCTACGAACACACAATGCAGCTCCTTCTGACCTTCTCTGTACTTTTCCATCAACATTCTCAAAGCAAAAATGGCATCAGTGGTGCTCTTACGGGGCATGAAACCATACTGCTGCTCACAAATCTCCACCTTCTTCCTAAGCCTGGCTTCCACTACTCTTTCCCACAGCTTCATTGTGTGGCTCATCAACTTTATTCCTCTATAGTTGCTGCAGTTCTGCGTGTCACCCTTGTTCTTAAAGATCGGAACCAGAACGCCTTTCCTCCATTCCTCAGGCATCTTCTCATTCTCTAAAATCCTATTGAACAACCTCGTTAGAAATTCCACTCCTGTCTCTCCTAAGCACTTCCATACCTCCACAGGTAGGTCATCAGGACCAACGGCCTTTCCGCTCTTCATCCTTTTCAGAGCCTTCCTAACCTCATCCTTTCCAATCTCTGCTACTTCCTGCTCCACAACAACCACATCTTCCTCCCTTCTTTCCCTGTCATTTTCCACGTTCATCAGCTCCTCAAAATACTCCTTCCATCTTTTCTGTACACTTTCCTGAGTTGTTAGCACCTTTCCATCTCTGTCCTTAATCACCCTTATCTGTTGCACGTCCTTCCCATCTCTGTCTCTCTGTCTGGCTAGCCTGTACAAGTCCTTCTCTCCTTCCTTTGTGTCTATCCTGTCATATAGCTCATCGTAAGCTTTCTGTTTGGCCTTTGCCACCTCTCTTTTCACTCTACGCTGCGCTTCCTTGTACTCCTGTCTACCTTCCTCAGTCCTTTCTACATCCCACTTCCTTTTAGCCAACCTCTTCCTCTGGACGCAGTCCTGTACTTCCTCATTCCACCACCAAGTGTCTTTACCGTCTTTCCTCTTTCCAGATGACACACCTAGCACCTTCCTACCTGTTTCCCTGATCATTTCTGCTGTAGTTTCCCAGTCATCTGGAAGCTCATCCTGACCACCCAGGACCTGTCTCAACTTCTGCCTAAATTCCTCACAAGTTTCTTCATTCTGTAGCTTCCACCACTTGGTCTTCTTTTCTGTTTTCCCTCTCTTCTTCTTCCTGACCTCCAGAGTCATCTTACACACCACCATGCGGTGCTGTCTGGCTACACTCTCTCCTACCACCACTTTGCAGTCAATAACCTCTCTCAAATGACCTCGTCTGCATAGGATGTAGTCCACCTGAGTACTCCTACCTCCACTTCTGTATGTCACTCTATGTTCCTCTCTCTTCTGGAAGTAAGTGTTGACTACAGCCATTTCCATCCTCTTTGCAAAGTCCACCACCATCTGTCCCTCCAGATTCCTTTCCTTCACACCAAACCTGCCCATCACCTCCTCATCACCTCTGTTGCCCTCACCAACATGTCCATTAAAGTCTGCTCCAATAACAACTCTCTCTCCTCTGGGGATACTCTCTATGACCTCATCCAACTCACTCCAGAATCTCTCCTTCACTTCTAACTCACAGCCAACCTGTGGCGCATACCCACTGACTACATTCACCATCACCCCTTCAATTTCTAACTTTAGGCTCATCATCCTGTCTGAGACTCTTTTCACCTCTAGAACACTGTTTACAAACTCCCCCTTCAGAATCACTCCTACCCTGTTTCTCTTCCTATCAACACCATGATAGAACAGTTTGTATCCTCCTCCAATGGTACGTGCCTTGCTGCCCTTCCACCTTGTCTCCTGCACACACAGTACATCTACCTTCCTTCTCTCCATCATGTCTGCCAGCTCACTGCCTTTCTCTGTCATTGTGCCAACGTTAGGAGTCCCTATTCTCAAACCTATGTTCCTGCCTTTCCCCTTCTCTCTCTGGCCACGGACCCTTCTGCCTCCCCTCTTTCTTCGACCAACAGTAGTCAAATTTCCACCGACACCCTGTAGGTTAACAGCATCGGTGGCGGTCGTTGTTAACCCGGGCCTCGACCGATCCGGTATGTCTAAAGTGTTGTGGATGATTCGCATGGTTATTTTGGCAATTTTTACGCCGGATGCCCTTCCTGACGCAACCCTCTCTATTTATCCGGGCTTGGGACCGGCACAGAGGCAACTGGCTTGCAACCCCTGTGGCTAGATTTTGTAAGTGGAGAAGTCCAAACAGTACTATTTAGAGCTGAAAACTCTTTTTTGAAACTTTTGAATGAAAAACTGATTTTTATGTACAATATGCACTCAAAAGTGAAGGAAGTGTTATTTTTTGTCACCTTGTAAGTGGAGAAGTCCAAACAGTGCTATTTGGAGGCTGAAAACGCGTTTTTGACACTTTTGAATGAAAAACTGATTTGTATGTACAATATGCACTCAAAAGTGAAGAAAGTGTTATTTCTTGTCACCTTGTAAGTGGAGAAGTCCAAACAGTGCTATTTGGAGCTGAAAACGCATTTTTGACACTTTTGAATGAAAAACTGTTTTTTGTGGCCAAAATGAACTCAAAAGTCAAAGTTCTCATTTGCAGTTGAAGAACGCGTTATTTCTTGTCACCTTGTAAGTGGAGAAGTCCAAACAGTGCTATTTGGAGCTGAAAACGCTTTTTTTTTGAAACTTTTGAATGAAAAACTGATTCGTATGTACAATATGCACTCAAAAGTGAAGAAAGTGTTATTTTTGTCACCTTGTAAGTGGAGAAGTCTAAACAGTGCTATGTGGAGCTGGAAACGCTTTTTTGACACTTTTGAATGAAAAACTGATTTGTATGTACAATATGCACTCAAAAGTGACGAAAGTGTTATTTCTTGTCACCTTGTAAGTGGAGAAGTCCAAACAGTGCTATTTGGAGCTGAAAACGCATTTTTGACACTTTTGAATGAAAAACTGTTTTTTGTGGCCAAAATGAACTCAAAAGTCAAAGTTCTCATTTGTAGTTGAAGAAAGTGTTATTTCTTGTCACCTTGCAAGTGGAGAAGTGTAGACAGTGCTATTTGGAGCTGAAAACGCTTTTTTGACACTTTTGAATGAAAAACTTATTTGTATGTACAATATGCACTCAAAAGTGAAAAAAAAGTTATTTCTTGTCACCTTATAAGTGGAGAAGTCCAAACAGTGCCTTTTGGAGCTGAAAACGCATTTTTGACACTTTTGAATGAAAAACTGTTTTTTGTGGCCAAAATGAACTCAAAAGTCAAAGTTCTCATTTGCAGTTGAAGAACGCGTTATTTCTTGTCACCTTGTAAGTGGAGAAGTCCAAACAGTGCTATTTGGAGCTGAAAACACTTTTTTGAAACTTTTGAATGAAAAACTGATTTTTATGTACAATATGCACTCAAAAGTGAAGAAAGTGTTATTTCTTGTCACCTTGTACGTGGAGAAGTCCAAACACTGCTGTTTGGAGCTGGAAACGCTTTTTCGACACTTTTGAATGAAAAACTGTTTTTTGTGGCCAAAAAGCACTCAAATGTCAAAGTTCTCATTTTCAGTTGAAGAACGTGTTATTTCTTGTCACCTTGTAAGTGGAGAAGTCCAAACAGTGCTATTTAGAGCTGAAAACTCTTTTTTGAAACTTTTGAATGAAAAACTGATTTGTATGTACAATATGCACTCAAAAGTGAAGAAAGTGTTATTTTTTGTCACCTTGTAAGTGGAGAAGTCCAAACAGTGCTATTTGGAGGCTGAAAACGCGTTTTTGACACTTTTGAATGAAAAACTGATTTGTATGTACAATATGCACTCAAAAGTGAAGAAAGTGTTATTTCTTGTCACCTTGTAAGTGGAGAAGTCCAAACAGTGCTATTTGGAGCTGAAAACGCATTTTTGACACTTTTGAATGAAAAACTGTTTTTTGTGGCCAAAATGAACTCAAAAGTCAAAGTTATCATTTGCAGTTGAAGAAAGTGTTATTTCTTGTCACCTTGTAAGTGGAGAAGTCTAAACAGTGCTATGTGGAGCTGAAAATGCTTTTTTGACACTTTTGAATGAAAAACTGATTTGTATGTACAATATGCACTCAAAAGTGACGAAAGTGTTATTTCTTGTCACCTTGTAAGTGGAGAAGTCCAAACAGTGCTATTTGGAGCTGAAAACGCATTTTTGACACTTTTGAATGAAAAACTGTTTTTTGTGGCCAAAATGAACTCAAAAGTCAAAGTTCTCATTTGCAGTTGAAGAACGTGTTACTTCTTGTCACCTTGTAAGTGGAGAAGTCCAAACAGTGCTATTTGGAGCTGAAAACTCTTTTTTGAATCTTTTGAATGAAAAACTGATTTTTATGTACAATATGCACTCAAAAGTGAAGAAAGTGTTATTTCTTGTCACCTTGTAAGTGGAGAAGTCCAAACAGTGCTATTTGAAGCTGAAAATGCTTTTTTGAAACTTTTGAATGAAAAACTGATTTTTATGTACAATATGCACTCAGAAATGAAGAAAGTGTTATTTCTTGTCACCTTGTAAGTGGTGAAGTCCAAACAGTGCTATTTGGAGATGAAAACGCGTTTTTGACACTTTTGAATGAAAAACTGATTTGTATGTACAATATGCACTCAAAAGTGACGAAAGTGTTATTTCTTGTCACCGTGTAAGTGGAGAAGTCCAAACAGTGCTATTTGGAGCTGAAAACGCGTTTTTGACACTTTTGAATGAAAAACTGTTTTTTGTGGCCATAATGACCTCAAAAGTCAAAGTTCTCATTTGCAGTTGAAGAACGCGTTATTTCTTGTCACCTTGTAAGTGGAGAAGTCCAAACAGTGCTATTTGGAGCTGAAAACGCTTTTTTGAAACTTTTGAATGAAAAACTGATTTGTATGTACAATATGCACTCAAAAGTGAAGAAAGTGTTATTTCTTGTCACCTTGTAAGTGGAGAAGTCTAAACAGTGCTATGTGGAGCTGGAAACGCTTTTTTGACACTTTTGAATGAAAAACTGATTTGTATGTACAATATGCACTCAAAAGTGAAGAAATTGTTATTTCTTGTCACCTTGTAAGTGGAGAAGTCCAAACAGTGCTATTTGGAGATGAAAACGCGTTTTTGACACTTTTGAATGAAAAACTGTTTTTTGTGGCCAAAATGAACTCAAAAGTCAAAGTTCTCATTTGCAGTTGAAGAACGTGTTATTTCTTGTCACCTTGTAAGTGGAGAAGTCCAAACAGTGCAATTTGGAGCTGAAAACTCTTTTTTGAAACTTTTGAATGAAAAACTGATTTTTATGTACAATATGCACTCAGAAGTGAAGAAAGTGTTATTTCTTGTCACCTTGTAAGTGGTGAAGTCCAAACAGTGCTATTTGGAGATGAAAACGCGTTTTTGACACTTTTGAATGAAAAACTGTTTTATGTGGCCAAAATGAACTCAAAAGTCAAAGTTCTCATTTGCAGTTGAAGAACGCGTTATTTCTTGTCACCTTGTAAGTGGAGAAGTCCAAACAGTGCTACTTGGAGCTGAAAACGCTTTTTTGAAACTTTTGAATGAAAAACTGATTTTTATGTACAATATGCACTCAAAAGTGACGAAAGTGTTATTTCTTGTCACCTTGTAAGTGGAGAAGTCTAAACAGTGCTATGTGGAGCTGAAAACGCTTTTTTGACACTTTTGAATGAAAAACTGATTTTTGTGGCCAAAATGAACTCAAAAGTCAAAGTTCTCATTTGCAGTTGAAGAACGCGTTATTTCTTGTCACCTTGTAAGTGGAGAAGTCCAAACAGTGCTATTTGGAGCTGAAAACGCTTTTTCGACACTTTTGAATGAAAAACTGATTTTTGTGGCCAAAATGCACTCAAAAGTGACGAAAGTGTTATTTCTTGTCACCTTGTAAGTGGAGAAGTCTAAACAGTGCTATGTGGAGCTGAAAACGCTTTTTTGACACTTTTGAATGAAAAACTGATTTTTGTGGCCAAAATGAACTCAAAAGTGACGAAAGTGTTATTTCTTGTCACCTTGTAAGTGGAGAAGTCCAAACAGTGTTATTTGGAGCTGAAAACGCGTTTTTGACACTTTTGAATGAAAAACTGTTTTTTGTGGCCAAAATGAATTTAAAAGTCAAAGTTCTCATTTGTAGTTGAAGAAAGTGTTATTTCTTGTCGCCTTGCAAGTGGAGAAGTCTAGACAGTGCTATTTGGAGCTGAAAACGCTTTTTTGACACTTTTGAATGAAAAACTTATTTGTATGTACAATATGCACTCAAAAGTGACGAAAGTGTTATTTCTTGTCACCTTGTAAGTGGAGAAGTCCAAACAGTGTTATTTGGAGCTGAAAACGCGTTTTTGACACTTTTGAATGAAAAACTGATTTTTATGTACAATATGCACTCAGAAGTGAAGAAAGTGTTATTTCTTGTCACCTTGTAAGTGGTGAAGTCCAAACAGTGCTATTTGGAGATGAAAACGCGTTTTTGACACTTTTGAATGAAAAACTGTTTTTTGTGGCCAAAATGAATTCAAAAGTCAAAGTTCTCATTTGCAGTTGAAGAACGTGTTAGTTTGCCATCTCTCGGTCGGTGGAGTGTCCTTGCCCCAGGTGGAGGAGTTTAAATATCTTGGGGTCTTGTTCACGAGTGAGGGAAAATCGGAGCGTGAGATTGACAGGCAGATCGGAGCAGCGTCTGTAGTTATGCGGTCGCTCTATCGGTCCGTCGTGGTGAAGAGAGAGCTGAGCCGAAAAGCAAAGCTCTCAATTTACCGGTCGATCTACGTTCCAGTACTCACCTATGGTCATGAGCTATGGGTCATGACCGAAAGAACGAGGTCCCGAATACAAGCGGCTGAAATGAGCTTCCACCGCAGGGTGGCTGGGCGCTCCCTTAGAGATAGGGTGAGAAGCTCGGTCACCCGCGGAGAGCTCGGAGTAGAACCGCTTCTCCTCCACATCGAAAGGAGCCAGTTGAGGTGGCTCGGGCATCTAGTTCGGATGCCTCCTGGACGCCTCCCTGGAGAGGTGTTCCGGGCATGTCCCACTGGGCGGAGGCCCCGGGGAAGACCCAGGACACGCTGGAGAGACTACGTCTCTCGGCTGGCCTGGGAACGTCTCGGGGTCCCCCCAGAGGAGCTGGAGGAAGTGGCTGGGGTGAGGGAAGTCTGGGCATCTCTGCTCAGTCTGCTGCCCCCGCGACCCGGTCCCGGATAAGCGGAGGAAGATGGATGGATGGATGGAACGTGTTATTTTTTGTCACCTTGTAAGTGGAGAAGTCCAAACAGTGCTATTTGGAGCTGAAAACGCTTTTTTGAAACTTTTGAATGAAAAACTGATTTGTATGTACAATATGCACTCAAAAGTGAAGAAAGTGTTATTTCTTGTCACCTTGTAAGTGGAGAAGTCCAAACAGTGCTATTTGGAGCTGAAAACGCGTTTTTGACACTTTTGAATGAAAAACTGTTTTTTGTGGCCATAATGAACTCAAAAGTCAAAGTTCTCATTTGCAGTTGAAGAACGTGTTATTTCTTGTCACCTTGTAAGTGGAGAAGTCCAAACAGTGCTATTTGGAGCTGAAAACACTTTTTTGAAACTTTTGAATGAAAAACTGATTTTTATGTACAATATGCACTCAAAAGTGAAGAAAGTGTTATTTCTTGTCACCTTGTAAGTGGAGAAGTCCAAGCACTGCTGTTTGGAGCTGGAAACGCTTTTTTGACACTTTTGAATGAAAAACTGATTTGTACGTACAATATGCACTCAAAAGTGACGAAAGTGTTATTTCTTGTCACCGTGTAAGTGGAGAAGTCCAAACAGTGCTATTTGGAGCTGAAAACGCTTTTTCGACACTTTTGAATGAAAAACTGTTTTTTGTGGCCAAAAAGCACTCAAATGTCAAAGTTCTCATTTTCAGTTGAAGAACGTGTTATTTCTTGTCACCTTGTAAGTGGAGAAGTCCAAACAGTGCTATTTAGAGCTGAAAAATTTTTTTTTAAACTTTTGAATGAAAAACTGATTTGTTTTTGTGACGTCATTTCCGGGTGAGCTATTCCCAGTGCTAGCTGTGTGACTGCTGTCCTCTTGTTTGGCATTAGCCTTATTACTATTGCTTACTCTAAGGGTTATCTGGGTTAATATTCACATCTAGTACCTTTTATTAGCGAATTCACCACTGTTAAACCGCTTGCTGTTCACTTTTCTCATTTTGCTAAATAAACCACTTCTCTTTACTTAAACACCGCTAGCCTTAGCTTAGAACCTAGCATGGCCACCACCACTCCTTCCGCCTCTCCTCCTCTCTCCTGCCCCATGTGCCATATGTTTAGTGATGATCCTGCCTCCTTTAGTGAAGATAGGGGTAGGTGTGTTAAGTGTAGTCTTGTGTTAGACTTGGAGGCCAGGCTGGAGCAGTTAGAAGCGCGGCTCCGCACAGTGGAAGCTAAGCCGGCTAGCCAGGTCGTTACTCGTAGCGCGGGCCGCGCTACCAGGGCTAACTTAGTTAGCACCCCAGCGCCCTCCCAACAGCCGGGAGACAGTCAGGGGTTTGTACCGGTTGGGAGGAAACATAGTGCTAAACGCAAAAACTTAGAGCACCCGAGACTCCACGTTAGTAATAGGTTCTCCCCCCTCAGCGACACACCCGCTGAACACTCAACTCTGGTTATAGGCTCTTCTGAAGTTAGAAACGTGGAGCTCCCAGCGGCTACTGTCAGGTGTTATCCGGGGGCCAGAGTTGGTGACATCGAGGGGAACCTTAGGATGTTAGCTCAGAGTAAGTCCAGGTTCCGTCGAGTCGTGATTCACGCAGGCGGTAATGATGCCCGACGGAGACAGTCAGAGGTGGTTAAGTTAAACGTAACTTCGGTGTGTAAACTGGCTAAGACGATGTCCGACACTGTAATTTTCTCTGGTCCCCTGCCGAACTTAGTCAGTGATGAAATGTACAGCCGCTTTTCATCATTTAACCGCTGGCTTTCTAGATGGTGCCCAGAAAACGGCGTTGGTTTTGTGGATAACTGGAGCGCGTTTTGGGGGAAGCCCGGTCTCATGCGGAGAGACGCGTCCATCCCACCAGGGACGGTGCCGCTCTTCTTTCTAGAAACATTTCTGCTAGCCTTAGTCTGTTAACCTGACAATCCAGAGACGAGACCCGGGCGCAGAGCAGCAGTGTAAAACGCTCCTCTGAGCCTCCCTTAGGGTTAGTGCCGGTGCAAAACCCATGCAGGGAAAGTCAAGCAGGTCCTAGCTTTAGCTTATGTGCTGAAAGACAAATGAAAGGAGCGCGTCATAGAAACCTTAAAGTGACAGACAGCAGTTCTCACAAGCAGAATTATGATGTAATTAAATGCGGTTTATTAAACATTCGATCCATTTCCTCCAAGTCCCTCTTAGTCAACGAGTTAATTACTGATAACAATCTTAGTCTTTTAGCCTTAACAGAAACTTGGCTCCATCAGGATGACTATGTTAGATTGAATGAAGCAACCCCCCCCACTTATGCTAACTATCAGAAATCCAGGATTTCAGGTAAAGGAGGTGGTTTGGCAGTAATATCACAGTCTAGCATACTTCTCAGCCCTAAAGTTAAAAATGCTTATAATTCATTTGAAAACATCATATTGTCTTTAAGTCACCCAAACAGGAAAACTCGAAAACATGTTTTACTCATAATTATTTATCGCCCCCCCGGCCCATATTCAGAATTTTTAACTGAGTTTTCCGACTTCCTATCGACTATTGTCTTAGATTCTGATCAAATTATAATATTAGGGGATTTTAATATTCATGTTGATGACCCCAGTGACTGCCTAGGAAAGGCTTTTGCAGCTTAATTAGATGATGTTGGTTTCACCCAAAGTGTGAATGAACCCACTCACTGTCATAAGCACACCCTGGACCTTGTTCTAACCCATGGGATAGAGATCAGCCAGCTGAGTGTCCTTCCTCTTAACCCCATCATTTCTGATCACTTTCTGATTACCTTCCAGCTTACACTGGAACATCCTTCTGCACCAGTGACTAAGAAACAGCTTAGAAGAACCTTAACTGACCGTTCTGTGTCTGAGTTTAAACACACAGTTCAGCCAGTACTTAGTGATATTCTGAGAAAATACTCTGAGACCAGCTCCCATAGTATCAGTCCTAGTATAAATGACCACTTTGTTAATGATGCCTTACAAGCCCTCAGGAGTACACTCGATGTTGTTGCCCCCTTGAAACCTAAGTTCGTCAGACAAAACCGAGTAGCACCGTGGTTTAACGCTGAAACTCGTTCTCTTAAACGAGAAACCCGTAAGTTGGAAAGAGAATGGCGCCGCTCCGGTTCAGAGCAGTCTCTGGATATCTGGAAACATAGCCTATTAAATTATAAAAAAGCTCTGCGTAGAGCTAGAAGCCAGTACTATTCAACCTTAATATCAGAGAATGGAAACAATCCAAGATTTCTTTTTAGCACTATAGCTAAATTAACTCGCAGTCAGAGCTCAGTAGAACCACATGTTCCTGTTTCTCTCAGCTCTGATGATTTTCTTACATTTTTCGATAGTAAAATCTCAAATATTAGACATAAGTTAAATAAAGTTATTCCTACTATCAGCCCAGAACAGGCTGAAGCGGTAGAAATGGAGGCATCCATAGAAACCTCTGTAACATTAGACTGCTTCACTGCTGTGGATCAAGCGGAAATAACATCAATTATTACGTCCTCCAAATCCTCAACGTGTCTGTTAGACCCAATTCCCACCAGACTTTTTAAAGAAACTTTTCCCCTAATTAATGATCCCATATTAACAATGATAAATGCCTCTCTGGAAACGGGTTACGTGCCACAGTCTTTTAAATATGCAGTTGTTAAACCTCTTCTGAAAAAGCCCAGTTTGGATCCTAGCATCTTGGCCAACTATAGACCGATATCAAACCTGCCCTTTATTTCTAAAATCCTAGAAAGAGTTGTAGTTAAGCAGCTTTACTGCCACCTACAGGACAACAGCCACTTTGAAGACTTTCAGTCGGGGTTTAGACCCCACCACAGTACGGAAACTGCACTAGTTAGAGTCTCTAATGACTTGTTATTGGCCTCAGAAAAGGGACTACTTTCTATTCTGGTCCTGTTGGACCTCAGTGCTGCCTTTGACACTATCGACCACGGTATTTTACTCCATAGATTAGAGCAGGACATAGGGATCAGAGGATCTGCTCTCCAGTGGTTTAAATCCTATCTGTCTGATAGGTATCAGTTCGTTAATGTAAATGGCCATTCCTCTCAGTGCACTCGAGTCAACTATGGAGTCCCACAGGGCTCAGTCTTGGAACCGATCCTGTTTACGCTTTATATGTTACCCCTAGGAAACATAATCAGGAAACACAGCATTAATTTTCATTGTTATGCCGACGATACGCAGTTGTATTTATCCATGAAGCCTGACCAGAATGACCAGATAGAGAAACTGAACGCCTGCATCAGTGACATCAAGACCTGGATGACAATTAATTACCTCCTCTTGAACCCAGAAAAAACTGAGGTCATTATACTTGGTCCTAAAAACCTCAGAGATGCTCTGTCTGCTCAGATAGTCTCCCTGGATGGTATAAGTATAGCCCCCAATTCCACAGTTAGAAACCTTGGGGTTTTACTTGACCAGGATTTATCATTTAAGGCTCACATATCTCAGGCATGTAGAACTGCCTTTTTTCACCTGCGGAATATTGCTAAGATCAGAAATATACTTTCTAAGAGTGATGCTGAAAAACTCATCCATGCATTTGTTACGTCGAGGCTGGATTACTGTAACTCCTTGTTAGCAGCGTGTCCTAAGAGTTCCTTAAGAAGTCTCCAGCTTGTTCAGAACGCAGCTGCTAGATTGTTAGCTGGAACCAGCAGAAGAGATCACATCACTCCTGTGTTAGTTTCGCTCCATTGGCTCCCAGTTGATTCTAGAATTAAGTTCAAGATCCTCCTGTTAACCTATAAGGCCTTACATGGAATGGCCCCGTCCTATATTAAGGACCTCATAGTCCCTTACCAACCAATCAGAACACTTCGCTCGCAAAATGCAGGACTGCTTGTGGTTCCTAGAATTAGTAAAAGTACGGTTGGAGGTAGAGCGTTTAGCCACCAAGCCCCTGTCTTATGGAATAAACTCCCAGCTCATGTAAGAGAGGCCGACTCAGTTTCTACATTCAAAGCTAGACTGAAAACATTCCTCTTTGGACAGGCTTATTGTCAGACTATTTAGTATTCAGAGATTATTTAACTTAATGTTAGTTTGTTTAAATTAAACTTAATAATAACTATTTCTTTTAAAAGGCTGCTAGAAGTTGAAGCTGGGGTAACTATGGTACACTGGGGTTCTGTCCTCTTTCCTTTTTTACTTCTACCCTTCCTCTCCTCTATTCTTGATCATAATTTATCATTTAGTTCTCCATGCCTCTGTTTGGTGCAGTGCGATTCATGTATTGTCCCTCTTTTCCTCTCCCCTCCTGGGGAGTGGGAGTGCTTCCAGACTCCAGTTGGCTCATCCGTGCTCCAGTTCCTGACCGTTTACCTCGCCTTTGCTCCTGCTCCTACACCTGGCTGTGGATCCTGCCTCTGGCTCATCTCTGGCTCGTCTCTGCTCTGTACCTGACCGAGTACTTCGTCTCTGCTCCTGCTCCTACACCTGGCTGTGGTTCCTGTCTCCGGCTCGACTCGCGCCTTTGACTGTCCCGATAACCACGGCTGGATGAAGCTCGTCTGCTGGACTTTTATATATGTAGTTGTAGATTTAGATAAGTTAATTCTTCTCTAAGATTTCTGGTAAATCGCCTGTCCGTCCTGGGGGAGGATCCCTCCTTCATGTGGGCACCCCTGAGGTTTCTTCGTTTTATCCGGAATCCGGTTTTTTTGGGAGTTTTCCTTACCGCGAAGGGGGGTCTAAGGGCAGGGATGCCAGTATAGCTTAGTCAGTTTGTTAGTTCATTTTAGTATTTTTCTATTGAACTCTTTGTATTCGTGATCCTTTTGATTTCATGTTTTACTTCGAAGCCCATCGAGACGACTGTTGTTGTGATTTTGGGCTATACAAATAAAATTGAATTGAATTGAATATGTACAATATGCACTCAAAAGTGAAGAAAGTGTTATTTTTTGTCACCTTGTAAGTGGAGAAGTCCAAACAGTGCTATTTGGAGGCTGAAAACGCGTTTTTGACACTTTTGAATGAAAAACTGTTTTATGTACAATATGCACTCAAAAGTGAAGAAAGTGTTATTTCTTGTCACCTTGTAAGTGGAGAAATCCAAACAGTGCTATTTGGAGATGAAAACGCGTTTTTGACACTTTTGAATGAAAAACTGTTTTTTGTGGCCAAAATTAACTCAAAAGTCAAAGTTCTCATTTGCAGTTGAAGAACGTGTTATTTCTTGTCACCTTGTAAGTGGAGAAGTCCAAACAGTGCTATTTGGAGCTGAAAACTCTTTTTTGAAACTTTTGAATGAAAAACTGATTTTTATGTACAATATGCACTCAGAAGTGAAGAAAGTGTTATTTCTTGTCACCTTGTAAGTGGTGAAGTCCAATCAGTGCTATTTGGAGATGAAAACGCGTTTTTGACACTTTTGAATGAAAAACTGTTTTTTGTGGCCAAAATGAACTCAAAAGTCAAAGTTC
The DNA here is from genome assembly GCF_053564925.1 of Oryzias latipes. Classification (NCBI taxonomy): domain Eukaryota; kingdom Metazoa; phylum Chordata; class Actinopteri; order Beloniformes; family Adrianichthyidae; genus Oryzias; species Oryzias latipes. The sequence continues at coordinate 12,332,237 of NC_136245.1, forward strand.
TCATTTGCAGTTGAAGAACGTGTTATTTCTTGTCACCTTGTAAGTGGAGAAGTCCAAACAGTGCTATTTGGAGCTGAAAACTCTTTTTTGAAACTTTTGAATGAAAAACTGATTTTTATGTACAATATGCACTCAGAAGTGAAGAAAGTGTTATTTCTTGTCACCTTGTAAGTGGTGAAGTCCAAACAGTGCTATTTGGAGATAAAAACACGTTTTTGACACTTTTGAATGAAAAACTGTTTTTTGTGGCCAAAATGAACTCAAAAGTCAAAGTTATCATTTGCAGTTGAAGAACGCGTTATTTCTTGTCACCTTGTAAGTGGAGAAGTCTAAACAGTGCTATGTGGAGCTGAAAACGCTTTTTTGACACTTTTGAATGAAAAACTGATTTTTGTGGCCAAAATGAACTCAAAAGTGACGAAAGTGTTATTTCTTGTCACCTTGTAAGTGGAGAAGTCCAAACAGTGTTATTTGGAGCTGAAAACGCGTTTTTGACACTTTTGAATGAAAAACTGTTTTTTGTGGCCAAAATGAATTTAAAAGTCAAAGTTCTCATTTGTAGTTGAAGAAAGTGTTATTTCTTGTCACCTTGCAAGTGGAGAAGTGTAGACAGTGCTATTTGGAGCTGAAATCGCTTTTTTGACACTTTTAAATGAAAAACTTATTTGTATGTACAATATGCACTCAAAAGTGAAGAAAGTGTTATTTCTTGTCACCTTGTAAGTGGAGAAGTCCAAACAGTGCTATTTGGAGGCTGAAAACGCGTTTTTGACACTTTTGAATGAAAAACTGTTTTTTGTGGCCAAAATGAACTCAAATGTCAAAGTTCTCATTTTCAGTTGAAGAACGTGTTATTTCTTGTCACCTTGTAAGTGGAGAAGTCCAAACAGTGCTATTTGGAGCTGAAAACTCTTTTTTGAAACTTTTGAATGAAAAACTGATTTTTATGTACAATATGGACTCAAAAGTGAAGAAAGTGTTATTTCTTGTCACCTTGTAAGTGGAGAAGTCCAAACAGTGCTATTTGGAGCTGAAAACGCATTTTTGACACTTTTGAATGAAAAACTGTTTTTTGTGGCCAAAATGAACTCAAAAGTCAAAGTTCTCATTTGCAGTTGAAGAACGCGTTATTTCTTGTCACCTTGTAAGTGGAGAAGTCCAAACAGTGCTATTTGGAGCTGAAAATACTTTTTTGAAACTTTTGAATGAAAAACTGATTTTTATATACAATATGCACTCAGAAGTGAAGAAAGTGTTATTTCTTGTCACCTTGTAAGTGGTGAAGTCCAAACAGTGCTAGTTGGAGCTGAAAACGCGTTTTTGACACTTTTGAATGAAAAACTGTTTTTTGTGGCCATAATGAACTCAAAAGTCAAAGTTCTCATTTGCAGTTGAAGAACGTATTATTTCTTGTCACCTTGTAAGTGGAGAAGTCCAAACAGTGCTATTTGGAGCTGAAAACACTTTTTTGAAACTTTTGAATGAAAAACTGATTTGTATGTACAATATGCACTCAAAAGTGAAGAAAGTGTTATTTCTTGTCACCTTGTAAGTGGAGAAGTCCAAACACTGCTGTTAGGAGCTGGAAACGCTTTTTTGACACTTTTGAATGAAAAACTGATTTGTATGTACAATATGCACTCAAAAGTGACGAAAGTGTTATTTCTTGTCACCGTGTAAGTGGAGAAGTCCAAACAGTGCTATTTGGAGCTGAAAACGCGTTTTTGACACTTTTGAATGAAAAACTGTTTTTTGTGGCCAAAAAGCACTCAAATGTCAAAGTTCTCATTTTCAGTTGAAGAACGTGTTATTTCTTGTCACCTTGTAAGTGGAGAAGTCCAAACAGTGCTATTTGGAGCTGAAAACTCTTTTTTGAAACTTTTGAATGAAAAACTGATTTTTATGTACAATATGCACTCAAAAGTGAAGAAAGTGTTATTTCTTGTCACCTTGTAAGTGGAGAAGTCCAAACAGTGCTATTTGGAGCTGAAAACGCATTTTTGACACTTTTGAATGAAAAACTGTTTTTTGTGGCCAAAATGAACTCAAAAGTCAAAGTTATCATTTGCAGTTGAAGAACGCGTTATTTCTTGTCACCTTGTAAGTGGAGAAGTCTAAACAGTGCTATGTGGAGCTGAAAACGCTTTTTTGACACTTTTGAATGAAAAACTGATTTTTGTGGCCAAAATGAACTCAAAAGTGACGAAAGTGTTATTTCTTGTCACCTTGTAAGTGGAGAAGTCCAAACAGTGTTATTTGGAGCTGAAAACGCGTTTTTGACACTTTTGAATGAAAAACTGTTTTTTGTGGCCAAAATGAATTTAAAAGTCAAAGTTCTCATTTGTAGTTGAAGAAAGTGTTATTTCTTGTCACCTTGCAAGTGGAGAAGTGTAGACAGTGCTATTTGGAGCTGAAATCGCTTTTTTGACACTTTTAAATGAAAAACTTATTTGTATGTACAATATGCACTCAAAAGTGAAGAAAGTGTTATTTCTTGTCACCTTGTAAGTGGAGAAGTCCAAACAGTGCTATTTGGAGGCTGAAAACGCGTTTTTGACACTTTTGAATGAAAAACTGTTTTTTGTGGCCAAAATGAACTCAAATGTCAAAGTTCTCATTTTCAGTTGAAGAACGTGTTATTTCTTGTCACCTTGTAAGTGGAGAAGTCCAAACAGTGCTATTTGGAGCTGAAAACGCATTTTTGACACTTTTGAATGAAAAACTGTTTTTTGTGGCCAAAATGAACTCAAAAGTCAAAGTTCTCATTTGCAGTTGAAGAACGCGTTATTTCTTGTCACCTTGTAAGTGGAGAAGTCCAAACAGTGCTATTTGGAGCTGAAAATACTTTTTTGAAACTTTTGAATGAAAAACTGATTTTTATGTACAATATGCACTCAGAAGTGAAGAAAGTGTTATTTCTTGTCACCTTGTAAGTGGTGAAGTCCAAACAGTGCTATTTGGAGCTGAAAACGCGTTTTTGACACTTTTGAATGAAAAACTGTTTTTTGTGGCCATAATGAACTCAAAAGTCAAAGTTCTCATTTGCAGTTGAAGAACGTATTATTTCTTGTCACCTTGTAAGTGGAGAAGTCCAAACAGTGCTATTTGGAGCTGAAAACACTTTTTTGAAACTTTTGAATGAAAAACTGATTTGTATGTACAATATGCACTCAAAAGTGAAGAAAGTGTTATTTCTTGTCACCTTGTAAGTGGAGAAGTCCAAACACTGCTGTTAGGAGCTGGAAACGCTTTTTTGACACTTTTGAATGAAAAACTGATTTGTATGTACAATATGCACTCAAAAGTGACGAAAGTGTTATTTCTTGTCACCGTGTAAGTGGAGAAGTCCAAACAGTGCTATTTGGAGCTGAAAACGCGTTTTTGACACTTTTGAATGAAAAACTGTTTTTTGTGGCCAAAAAGCACTCAAATGTCAAAGTTCTCATTTTCAGTTGAAGAACGTGTTATTTCTTGTCACCTTGTAAGTGGAGAAGTCCAAACAGTGCTATTTGGAGCTGAAAACTCTTTTTTGAAACTTTTGAATGAAAAACTGATTTTTATGTACAATATGCACTCAAAAGTGAAGAAAGTGTTATTTCTTGTCACCTTGTAAGTGGAGAAGTCCAAACAGTGCTATTTGGAGCTGAAAACGCATTTTTGACACTTTTGAATGAAAAACTGTTTTTTGTGGCCAAAATGAACTCAAAAGTCAAAGTTCTCATTTGCAGTTGAAGAACGCGTTATTTCTTGTCACCTTGTAAGTGGAGAAGTCCAAACAGTGCTATTTGGAGCTGAAAACTCTTTTTTGAAACTTTTGAATGAAAAACTGATTTTTATGTACAATATGCACTCAAAAGTGAAGAAAGTGTTATTTCTTGTCACCTTGTAAGTGGAGAAGTCCAAACAGTGCTATTTGGAGCTGAAAACGCATTTTTGACACTTTTGAATGAAAAACTGTTTTTTGTGGCCAAAATGAACTCAAAAGTCAAAGTTATCATTTGCAGTTGAAGAACGCGTTATTTCTTGTCACCTTGTAAGTGGAGAAGTCTAAACAGTGCTATGTGGAGCTGAAAACGCTTTTTTGACACTTTTGAATGAAAAACTGATTTTTGTGGCCAAAATGAACTCAAAAGTGACGAAAGTGTTATTTCTTGTCACCTTGTAAGTGGAGAAGTCCAAACAGTGTTATTTGGAGCTGAAAACGCGTTTTTGACACTTTTGAATGAAAAACTGTTTTTTGTGGCCAAAATGAATTTAAAAGTCAAAGTTCTCATTTGTAGTTGAAGAAAGTGTTATTTCTTGTCACCTTGCAAGTGGAGAAGTGTAGACAGTGCTATTTGGAGCTGAAATCGCTTTTTTGACACCTTTAAATGAAAAACTTATTTGTATGTACAATATGCACTCAAAAGTGAAGAAAGTGTTATTTCTTGTCACCTTGTAAGTGGAGAAGTCCAAACAGTGCTATTTGGAGGCTGAAAACGCGTTTTTGACACTTTTGAATGAAAAACTGTTTTTTGTGGCCAAAATGAACTCAAATGTCAAAGTTCTCATTTTCAGTTGAAGAACGTGTTATTTCTTGTCACCTTGTAAGTGGAGAAGTCCAAACAGTGCTATTTGGAGCTGAAAACGCATTTTTGACACTTTTGAATGAAAAACTGTTTTTTGTGGCCAAAATGAACTCAAAAGTCAAAGTTCTCATTTGCAGTTGAAGAACGCGTTATTTCTTGTCACCTTGTAAGTGGAGAAGTCCAAACAGTGCTATTTGGAGCTGAAAATACTTTTTTGAAACTTTTGAATGAAAAACTGATTTTTATGTACAATATGCACTCAGAAGTGAAGAAAGTGTTATTTCTTGTCACCTTGTAAGTGGTGAAGTCCAAACAGTGCTATTTGGAGCTGAAAACGCGTTTTTGACACTTTTGAATGAAAAACTGTTTTTTGTGGCCATAATGAACTCAAAAGTCAAAGTTCTCATTTGCAGTTGAAGAACGTATTATTTCTTGTCACCTTGTAAGTGGAGAAGTCCAAACAGTGCTATTTGGAGCTGAAAACACTTTTTTGAAACTTTTGAATGAAAAACTGATTTGTATGTACAATATGCACTCAAAAGTGAAGAAAGTGTTATTTCTTGTCACCTTGTAAGTGGAGAAGTCCAAACACTGCTGTTAGGAGCTGGAAACGCTTTTTTGACACTTTTGAATGAAAAACTGATTTGTATGTACAATATGCACTCAAAAGTGACGAAAGTGTTATTTCTTGTCACCGTGTAAGTGGAGAAGTCCAAACAGTGCTATTTGGAGCTGAAAACGCGTTTTTGACACTTTTGAATGAAAAACTGTTTTTTGTGGCCAAAAAGCACTCAAATGTCAAAGTTCTCATTTTCAGTTGAAGAACGTGTTATTTCTTGTCACCTTGTAAGTGGAGAAGTCCAAACAGTGCTATTTGGAGCTGAAAACTCTTTTTTGAAACTTTTGAATGAAAAACTGATTTTTATGTACAATATGCACTCAAAAGTGAAGAAAGTGTTATTTCTTGTCACCTTGTAAGTGGAGAAGTCCAAACAGTGCTATTTGGAGCTGAAAACGCATTTTTGACACTTTTGAATGAAAAACTGTTTTTTGTGGCCAAAATGAACTCAAAAGTCAAAGTTCTCATTTGCAGTTGAAGAACGCGTTATTTCTTGTCACCTTGTAAGTGGAGAAGTCCAAACAGTGCTATTTGGAGCTGAAAATACTTTTTTGAAACTTTTGAATGAAAAACTGATTTTTATGTACAATATGCACTCAGAAGTGAAGAAAGTGTTATTTCTTGTCACCTTGTAAGTGGTGAAGTCCAAACAGTGCTATTTGGAGCTGAAAACGCGTTTTTGACACTTTTGAATGAAAAACTGTTTTTTGTGGCCATAATGAACTCAAAAGTCAAAGTTCTCATTTGCAGTTGAAGAACGTATTATTTCTTGTCACCTTGTAAGTGGAGAAGTCCAAACAGTGCTATTTGGAGCTGAAAACACTTTTTTGAAACTTTTGAATGAAAAACTGATTTGTTTGTACAATATGCACTCAAAAGTGAAGAAAGTGTTATTTCTTGTCACCTTGTAAGTGGAGAAGTCCAAATACTGCTGTTTGGAGCTGGAAACGCTTTTTTGACACTTTTGAATGAAAAACTGATTTGTATGAACAATATGCACTCAAAAGTGACGAAAGTGTTATTTCTTGTCACCGTGTAAGTGGAGAAGTCCAAACAGTGCTATTTGGAGCTGAAAACGCGTTTTTGACACTTTTGAATGAAAAACTGTTTTTTGTGGCCAAAAAGCACTCAAATGTCAAAGTTCTCATTTTCAGTTGAAGAACGTGTTATTTCTTGTCACCTTGTAAGTGGAGAAGTCCAAACAGTGCTATTTGGAGCTGGAAACGCTTTTTTGACACTTTTGAATGAAAAACTGATTTTTATGTACAATATGCACTCAAAAGTGAAGAAAGTGTTATTTCTTGTCACCTTGTAAGTGGAGAAGTCCAAACAGTGCTATTTGGAGCTGAAAACGCATTTTTGACACTTTTGAATGAAAAACTGTTTTTTGTGGCCAAAATGAACTCAAAAGTCAAAGTTCTCATTTGCAGTTGAAGAACGCGTTATTTCTTGTCACTTTGTAAGTGGAGAAGTCCAAACAGTGCTATTTGGAGCTGAAAATACTTTTTTGAAACTTTTGAATGAAAAACTGATTTGTATGTACAATATGCACTCAAAAGTGAAGAAAGTGTTATTTCTTGTCACCTTGTAAGTGGAGAAGTCCAAACACTGCTGTTTGGAGCTGGAAACGCTTTTTTGAAACTTTTGAATGAAAAACTGATTTGTATGTACAATATGCACTCAAAAGTGAAGAAAGGGTTATTTCTTGTCACCTTGTAAGTGGAGAAGTCCAAACAGTGCTATTTGGAGCTGAAAACTCTTTTTTGAAACTTTTGAATGAAAAACTGATTTTTATGTACAATATGCACTCAAAAGTGAAGAAAGTGTTATTTCTTGTCACCTTGTAAGTGGAGAAGTCCAAACAGTGCTATTTGGAGCTGAAAACGCATTTTTGACACTTTTGAATGAAAAACTGTTTTTTGTGGCCAAAATGAACTCAAAAGTCAAAGTTCTCATTTGCAGTTGAAGAACGCGTTATTTCTTGTCACCTTGTAAGTGGAGAAGTCCAAACAGTGCTATTTGGAGCTGAAAATACTTTTTTGAAACTTTTGAATGAAAAACTGATTTTTATGTACAATATGCACTCAGAAGTGAAGAAAGTGTTATTTCTTGTCACCTTGTAAGTGGTGAAGTCCAAACAGTGCTATTTGGAGCTGAAAACGCGTTTTTGACACTTTTGAATGAAAAACTGTTTTTTGTGGCCATAATGAACTCAAAAGTCAAAGTTCTCATTTGCAGTTGAAGAACGTATTATTTCTTGTCACCTTGTAAGTGGAGAAGTCCAAACAGTGCTATTTGGAGCTGAAAACACTTTTTTGAAACTTTTGAATGAAAAACTGATTTGTATGTACAATATGCACTCAAAAGTGAAGAAAGTGTTATTTCTTGTCACCTTGTAAGTGGAGAAGTCCAAACACTGCTGTTTGGAGCTGGAAACGCTTTTTTGACACTTTTGAATGAAAAACTGATTTGTATGAACAATATGCACTCAAAAGTGACGAAAGTGTTATTTCTTGTCACCGTGTAAGTGGAGAAGTCCAAACAGTGCTATTTGGAGCTGAAAACGCGTTTTTGACACTTTTGAATGAAAAACTGTTTTTTGTGGCCAAAAAGCACTCAAATGTCAAAGTTCTCATTTTCAGTTGAAGAACGTGTTATTTCTTGTCACCTTGTAAGTGGAGAAGTCCAAACAGTGCTATTTGGAGCTGGAAACGCTTTTTTGACACTTTTGAATGAAAAACTGATTTTTATGTACAATATGCACTCAAAAGTGAAGAAAGTGTTATTTCTTGTCACCTTGTAAGTGGAGAAGTCCAAACAGTGCTATTTGGAGCTGAAAACGCATTTTTGACACTTTTGAATGAAAAACTGTTTTTTGTGGCCAAAATGAACTCAAAAGTCAAAGTTCTCATTTGCAGTTGAAGAACGCGTTATTTCTTGTCACCTTGTAAGTGGAGAAGTCCAAACAGTGCTATTTGGAGCTGAAAATACTTTTTTGAAACTTTTGAATGAAAAACTGATTTGTATGTACAATATGCACTCAAAAGTGAAGAAAGTGTTATTTCTTGTCACCTTGTAAGTGGAGAAGTCCAAACACTGCTGTTTGGAGCTGGAAACGCTTTTTTGACACTTTTGAATGAAAAACTGATTTGTATGTACAATATGCACTCAAAAGTGACGAAAGTGTTATTTCTTGTCACCGTGTAAGTGGAGAAGTCCAAACAGTGCTATTTGGAGCTGAAAACGCGTTTTTGACACTTTTGAATGAAAAACTGTTTTTTGTGGCCAAAAAGCACTCAAATGTCAAAGTTCTCATTTTCAGTCGAAGAACGTGTTATTTCTTGTCACCTTGTAAGTGGAGAAGTCCAAACACTGCTGTTTGGAGCTGGAAACGCTTTTTTGACACTTTTGAATGAAAAACTGATTTGTATGTACAATATGCACTCAAAAGTGAAGAAAGTGTTATTTCTTGTCACCTTGTAAGTGGAGAAGTCCAAACACTGCTGTTTGGAGCTGGAAACGCTTTTTTGACACTTTTGAATGAAAAACTGATTTGTATGTACAATATGCACTCAAAAGTGACGAAAGTGTTATTTCTTGTCACCGTGTAAGTGGAGAAGTCCAAACAGTGCTATTTGGAGCTGAAAACGCTTTTTCGACACTTTTGAATGAAAAACTGTTTTTTGTGGCCAAAAAGCACTCAAATGTCAAAGTTCTCATTTTCAGTTGAAGAACGTGTTATTTCTTGTCACCTTTTAAGTGGAGAAGTCCAAAAACTGCTGTTTGGAGCTGGAAACGCTTTTTTGACACTTTTGAATGAAAAACTGATTTGTATGTACAATATGCACTCAAAAGTGAAGAAAGTGTTATTTCTTGTCACCTTGTAAGTGGAGAAGTCCAAACACTGCTGTTTGGAGCTGGAAACGCTTTTTTGACACTTTTGAATGAAAAACTGATTTGTATGTACAATATGCACTCAAAAGTGACGAAAGTGTTATTTCTTGTCACCGTGTAAGTGGAGAAGTCCAAACAGTGCTATTTGGAGCTGAAAACTCTTTTTTGAAACTTTTGAATGAAAAACTGATTTTTATGTACAATATGCACTCAGAAGTGAAGAAAGTGTTATTTCTTGTCACCTTGTAAGTGGTGAAGTCCAAACAGTGCTATTTGGAGATGAAAACGCGTTTTTGACACTTTTGAATGAAAAACTGTTTTTTGTGGCCAAAATGAACTCAAAAGTCAAAGTTCTCATTTTCAGTTGAAGAACGTGTTATTTCTTGTCACCTTGTAAGTGGAGAAGTCCAAACAGTGCTATTTGGAGCTGAAAACTCTTTTTTGAAACTTTTGAATGAAAAACTGATTTTTATGGCCAAAAAGCACTCAAAAGTGACGAAAGTGTTATTTCTTGTCACCGTGTAAGTGGAGAAGTCCAAACAGTGCTATTTGGAGGCTGAAAACGCGTTTTTGACACTTTTGAATGAAAAACTGTTTTTTGTGGCCAAAAAGCACTCAAATGTCAAAGTTCTCATTTTCAGTTGAAGAACGTGTTATTTCTTGTCACCTTGTAAGTGGAGAAGTCCAAACAGTGCTATTTGGAGCTGAAAACTCTTTTTTGAAACTTTTGAATGAAAAACTGATTTGTATGTACAATATGCACTCAAAAGTGAAGAAAGTGTTATTTCTTGTCACCTTGTAAGTGGAGAAGTCCAAACAGTGCTATTTGGAGCTGAAAACTCTTTTTTGAAACTTTTGAATGAAAAACTGATTTTTATGTACAATATGCACTCAAAAGTGAAGAAAGTGTTATTTCTTGTCACCTTGTAACTGGAGAAGTCCAAACAGTGCTATTTGGAGGCTGAAAACGCGTTTTTGACACTTTTGAATGAAAAACTGTTTTTTGTGGCCAAAATGAACTCAAATGTCAAAGTTCTCATTTTCAGTTGAAGAACGTGTTATTTCTTGTCACCTTGTAAGTGGAGAAGTCCAAACAGTGCTATTTGGAGCTGAAAACACTTTTTTGAAACTTTTGAATGAAAAACTGATTTGTATGTACAATATGCACTCAGAAGTGAAGAAAGTGTTATTTCTTGTCACCTTGTAAGTGGTGAAGTCCAAACAGTGCTATTTGGAGATGAAAACGCGTTTTTGACACTTTTGAATGAAAAACTGTTTTTTGTGGCCAAAATGAACTCAAAAGTCAAAGTTCTCATTTTCAGTTGAAGAACGTGTTATTTCTTGTCACCTTGTAAGTGGAGAAGTCCAAACAGTGCTATTTAGAGCTGAAAACTATTTTTTGAAACTTTTGAATGAAAAACTGATTTGTATGTACAATATGCACTCAAAAGTGAAGAAAGTGTTATTTCTTGTCACCTTGTAAGTGGAGAAGTCCAAACAGTGCTATTTGGAGCTGAAAACTCTTTTTTGAAACTTTTGAATGAAAAACTGATTTTTATGTACAATATGCACTCAAAAGTGAAGAAAGTGTTATTTCTTGTCACCTTGTAACTGGAGAAGTCCAAACAGTGCTATTTGGAGGCTGAAAACGCGTTTTTGACACTTTTGAATGAAAAAACTGTTTTTTGTGGCCAAAATGAACTCAAATGTCAAAGTTCTCATTTTCAGTTGAAGAACGTGTTATTTCTTGTCACCTTGTAAGTGGAGAAGTCCAAACAGTGCTATTTGGAGCTGAAAACACTTTTTTGAAACTTTTGAAAGAAAAACTGATTTTTATGTACAATATGCACTCAAAAGTGAAGAAAGTGTTATTTCTTGTCACTTTGTAAGTGGAGAAGTCCAAACACTGCTGTTTGGAGCTGGAAACGCTTTTTGACACTTTTGAATCAAAAACTGATTTGTATGTACAATATGCACTCAAAAGTGACGAAAGTGTTATTTCTTGTCACCGTGTAAGTGGAGAAGTCCAAACAGTGCTATTTGGAGCTGAAAACGCTTGTTCGACACTTTTGAATGAAAAACTGTTTTTTGTGGCCAAAAAGCACTCAAATGTCAAAGTTCTCATTTTCAGTTGAAGAACGTGTTATTTCTTGTCACCTTGTAAGTGGTGAAGTCCAAACAGTGCTATTTGGAGATGAAAACGCGTTTTTGACACTTTTGAATGAAAAACTGTTTTTTGTGGCCAAAATGAACTCAAAAGTCAAAGTTCTCATTTTCAGTTGAAGAACGTGTTATTTCTTGTCACCTTGTAAGTGGAGAAGTCCAAACAGTGCTATTTGGAGCTGAAAACTCTTTTTTGAAACTTTTGAATGAAAAACTGATTTTTATGGCCAAAAAGCACTCAAAAGTGACGAAAGTGTTATTTCTTGTCACCGTGTAAGTGGAGAAGTCCAAACAGTGCTATTTGGAGGCTGAAAACGCGTTTTTGACACTTTTGAATGAAAAACTGTTTTTTGTGGCCAAAAAGCACTCAAATGTCAAAGTTCTCATTTTCAGTTGAAGAACGTGTTATTTCTTGTCACCTTGTAAGTGGAGAAGTCCAAACAGTGCTATTTAGAGCTGAAAACTATTTTTTGAAACTTTTGAATGAAAAACTGATTTGTATGTACAATATGCACTCAAAAGTGAAGAAAGTGTTATTTCTTGTCACCTTGTAAGTGGAGAAGTCCAAACAGTGCTATTTGGAGCTGAAAACTCTTTTTTGAAACTTTTGAATGAAAAACTGATTTTTATGTACAATATGCACTCAAAAGTGAAGAAAGTGTTATTTCTTGTCACCTTGTAACTGGAGAAGTCCAAACAGTGCTATTTGGAGGCTGAAAACGCGTTTTTGACACTTTTGAATGAAAAACTGTTTTTTGTGGCCAAAATGAACTCAAATGTCAAAGTTCTCATTTTCAGTTGAAGAACGTGTTATTTCTTGTCACCTTGTAAGTGGAGAAGTCCAAACAGTGCTATTTGGAGCTGAAAACACTTTTTTGAAACTTTTGAATGAAAAACTGATTTGTATGTACAATATGCACTCAGAAGTGAAGAAAGTGTTATTTCTTGTCACCTTGTAAGTGGTGAAGTCCAAACAGTGCTATTTGGAGATGAAAACGCGTTTTTGACACTTTTGAATGAAAAACTGTTTTTTGTGGCCAAAATGAACTCAAAAGTCAAAGTTCTCATTTTCAGTTGAAGAACGTGTTATTTCTTGTCACCTTGTAAGTGGAGAAGTCCAAACAGTGCTATTTAGAGCTGAAAACTATTTTTTGAAACTTTTGAATGAAAAACTGATTTGTATGTACAATATGCACTCAAAAGTGAAGAAAGTGTTATTTCTTGTCACCTTGTAAGTGGAGAAGTCCAAACAGTGCTATTTGGAGCTGAAAACTCTTTTTTGAAACTTTTGAATGAAAAACTGATTTTTATGTACAATATGCACTCAAAAGTGAAGAAAGTGTTATTTCTTGTCACCTTGTAACTGGAGAAGTCCAAACAGTGCTATTTGGAGGCTGAAAACGCGTTTTTGACACTTTTGAATGAAAAAACTGTTTTTTGTGGCCAAAATGAACTCAAATGTCAAAGTTCTCATTTTCAGTTGAAGAACGTGTTATTTCTTGTCACCTTGTAAGTGGAGAAGTCCAAACAGTGCTATTTGGAGCTGAAAACACTTTTTTGAAACTTTTGAAAGAAAAACTGATTTTTATGTACAATATGCACTCAAAAGTGAAGAAAGTGTTATTTCTTGTCACTTTGTAAGTGGAGAAGTCCAAACACTGCTGTTTGGAGCTGGAAACGCTTTTTGACACTTTTGAATCAAAAACTGATTTGTATGTACAATATGCACTCAAAAGTGACGAAAGTGTTATTTCTTGTCACCGTGTAAGTGGAGAAGTCCAAACAGTGCTATTTGGAGCTGAAAACGCTTGTTCGACACTTTTGAATGAAAAACTGTTTTTTGTGGCCAAAAAGCACTCAAATGTCAAAGTTCTCATTTTCAGTTGAAGAACGTGTTATTTCTTGTCACCTTGTAAGTGGAGAAGTCCAAACAGTGCTATTTGGAGCTGAAAACTCTTTTTTGAAACTTTTGAATGAAAAACTGATTTTTATGTACAATATGCACTCAGAAGTGAAGAAAGTGTTATTTCTTGTCACTTTCTAAGTGGTGAAGTCCAAACAGTGCTATTTGGAGCTGGAAACGCGTTTTTGACACTTTTGAATGAAAAACTGTTTTTTGTGGCCAAAATGAACTCAAAAGTCAAAGTTCTCATTTTCAGTTGAAGAACGTGTTATTTCTTGTCACCTTGTAAGTGGAGAAGGCCAAACAGTGCTATTTGGAGCTGGAAACGCTTTTTTGACACTTTTGAATGAAAAACTGATTTGTATGTACAATATGCACTCAAAAGTGACGAAAGTGTTATTTCTTGTCACCGTGTAAGTGGAGAAGTCCAAACAGTGCTATTTGGAGCTGAAAACGCTTTTTCGACACTTTTGAATGAAAAACTGTTTTTTGTGGCCAAAAAGCACTCAAATGTCAAAGTTCTCATTTTCAGTTGAAGAACGTGTTATTTCTTGTCACCTTGTAAGTGGAGAAGTCCAAACAGTGCTATTTAGAGCTGAAAATTTTTTTTTGAAACTTTTGAATGAAAAACTGATTTGTATGTACAATATGCACTCAAAAGTGAAGAAAGTGTTATTTCTTGTCACTTTGTAAGTGGTGAAGTCCAAACAGTGCTATTTGGAGATGAAAACGCGTTTTTGACACTTTTGAATGAAAAACTGTTTTTTGTGGCCAAAATGAATTTAAAAGTCAAAGTTCTCATTTGTAGTTGAAGAAAGTGTTATTTCTTGTCACCTTGCAAGTGGAGAAGTGTAGACAGTGCTATTTGGAGCTGAAAACGCGTTTTTGACACTTTTGAATGAAAAACTTATTTGTATGTACAATATGCACTCAAAAGTGACGAAAGTGTTATTTCTTGTCACCTTGTAAGTGGAGAAGTCCAAACAGTTCCTTATGGAGCTGAAAACGCGTTTTTGACACTTTTGAATGAAAAACTGTTTTTTGATGCCAAAAAGCACTCAAAAGTGACGAAAGTGTTATTTCTTGTCACCTTGTAAGTGGAGAAGTCCAAACAGTGCTATTTGGAGGCTGAAAACGCGTTTTTGACACTTTTGAATGAAAAACTGATTTTTATGTACAATGTGCACTCAGAAGTGAAGAAAGTGTTATTTCTTGTCACCTTGTAAGTGGTGAAGTCCAAACAGTGCTATTTGGAGATGAAAACGCGTTTTTGACACTTTTGAATGAAAAACTGATTTTTATGGCCAAAATGAACTCAAAAGTCAAAGTTCTCATTTGCAGTTGAAGAACGCGTTCTTCTTGTCACCTTGTAAGTGGAGAAGTCCAAACAGTGCTATTTGGAGCTGAAAATACTTTTTTGAAACTTTTGAATGAAAAACTGTTTTTTGTGGCCAAAATGAACTCAAAAGTCAAAGTTCTCATTTGCAGTTGAAGAACGCGTTATTTCTTGTCACCTTGTAAGTGGAGAAGTCCAAACAGTGCTATTTGGAGCTGAAAATACTTTTTTGAAACTTTTGAATGAAAAACTGATTTTTATGTACAATATGCACTCAGAAGTGAAGAAAGTGTTATTTCTTGTCACCTTGTAAGTGGTGAAGTCCAAACAGTGCTATTTGGAGCTGAAAACGCGTTTTTGACACTTTTGAATGAAAAACTGTTTTTTGTGGCCATAATGAACTCAAAAGTCAAAGTTCTCATTTGCAGTTGAAGAACGTATTATTTCTTGTCACCTTGTAAGTGGAGAAGTCCAAACAGTGCTATTTGGAGCTGAAAACACTTTTTTGAAACTTTTGAATGAAAAACTGATTTGTATGTACAATATGCACTCAAAAGTGAAGAAAGTGTTATTTCTTGTCACCTTGTAAGTGGAGAAGTCCAAACACTGCTGTTTGGAGCTGGAAACGCTTTTTTGACACTTTTGAATAAAAAACTGATTTGTATGTACAATATGCACTCAAAAGTGACGAAAGTGTTATTTCTTGTCACCGTGTAAGTGGAGAAGTCCAAACAGTGCTATTTGGAGCTGAAAACGCGTTTTTGACACTTTTGAATGAAAAACTGTTTTTTGTGGCCAAAAAGCACTCAAATGTCAAAGTTCTCATTTTCAGTTGAAGAACGTGTTATTTCTTGTCACCTTGTAAGTGGAGAAGTCCAAACAGTGCTATTTGGAGCTGAAAACTCTGTTTTGAAACTTTTGAATGAAAAACTGATTTTTATCTACAATATGCACTCAAAAGTGACGAAAGTGTTATTTCTTGTCACCTTGTAAGTGGAGAAGTCCAAACAGTGCTATTTGGAGCTGAAAACTCTTTTTTGAAACTTTTGAATGAAAAACTGATTTTTATGTACAATATGCACTCAAAAGTGAAGAAAGTGTTATTTCTTGTCACCGTGTAAGTGGAGAAGTCCAAACAGTGCTATTTGGAGGCTGAAAACGCGTTTTTGACACTTTTGAATGAAAAACTGTTTTTTGTGGCCAAAATGAACTCAAATGTCAAAGTTCTCATTTTCAGTTGAAGAACGTGTTATTTCTTGTCACCTTGTAAGTGGAGAAGTCCAAACAGTGCTATTTGGAGCTGAAAACACTTTTTTGAAACTTTTGAATGAAAAACTGATTTGTATGTACAATATGCACTCAAAAGTGAAGAAAGTGTTATTTCTTGTCACCTTGTAAGTGGAGAAGTCCAAACACTGCTGTTTTGAGCTGGAAACGCTTTTTTGACACTTTTGAATCAAAAACTGATTTGTATGTACAATATGCACTCAAAAGTGACGAAAGTGTTATTTCTTGTCACCGTGTAAGTGGAGAAGTCCAAACAGTGCTATTTGGAGCTGAAAACGCTTGTTCGACACTTTTGAATGAAAAACTGTTTTTTGTGGCCAAAAAGCACTCAAATGTCAAAGTTCTCATTTTCAGTTGAAGAACGTGTTATTTCTTGTCACCTTGTAAGTGGAGAAGTCCAAACAGTGCTATTTGGAGCTGAAAACTCTTTTTTGAAACTTTTGAATGAAAAACTGATTTTTATGTACAATATGCACTCAGAAGTGAAGAAAGTGTTATTTCTTATCACTTTGTAAGTGGTGAAGTCCAAACAGTGCTATTTGGAGATGAAAACGCGTTTTTGACACTTTTGAATGAAAAACTGTTTTTTGTGGCCAAAATGAACTCAAAAGTCAAAGTTCTCATTTTCAGTTGAAGAACGTGTTATTTCTTGTCACCTTGTAAGTGGAGAAGTCCAAACAGTGCTATTTGGAGCTGGAAACGCTTTTTTGACACTTTTGAATGAAAAACTGATTTGTATGTACAATATGCACTCAAAAGTGACGAAAGTGTTATTTCTTGTCACCGTGTAAGTGGAGAAGTCCAAACAGTGCTATTTGGAGCTGAAAACGCGTTTTCGACACTTTTGAATGAAAAACTGTTTTTTGTGGCCAAAAAGCACTCAAATGTCAAAGTTCTCATTTTCAGTTGAAGAACGTGTTATTTCTTGTCACCTTGTAAGTGGAGAAGTCCAAACAGTGCTATTTAGAGCTGAAATTTTTTTTTTGAAACTTTTGAATGAAAAACTGATTTGTATGTACAATATGCACTCAAAAGTGAAGAAAGTGTTATTTCTTGTCACCTTGTAAGTGGAGAAGTCCAAACAGTGCTATTTGGAGCTGAAAACTCTTTTTTGAAACTTTTGAATGAAAAACTGATTTTTATGTACAATATGCACTCAGAAGTGAAGAAAGTGTTATTTCTTGTCACTTTGTAAGTGGTGAAGTCCAAACAGTGCTATTTGGAGATGAAAACGCGTTTTTGACACTTTTGAATGAAAAACTGTTTTTTGTGGCCAAAATGAACTCAAAAGTCAAAGTTCTCATTTTCAGTTGAAGAACGTGTTATTTCTTGTCACCTTGTAAGTGGAGAAGTCCAAACAGTGCTATTTGGAGCTGGAAACGCTTTTTTGACACTTTTGAATGAAAAACTGATTTGTATGTACAATATGCACTCAAAAGTGACGAAAGTGTTATTTCTTGTCACCGTGTAAGTGGAGAAGTCCAAACAGTGCTATTTGGAGCTGAAAACGCGTTTTCGACACTTTTGAATGAAAAACTGTTTTTTTTGGCCAAAAAGCACTCAAATGTCAAAGTTCTCATTTTCAGTTGAAGAACGTGTTATTTCTTGTCACTTTGTAAGTGGAGAAGTCCAAACAGTGGTATTTAGAGCTGAAAATTTTTTTTTGAAACTTTTGAATGAAAAACTGATTTGTATGTACAATATGCACTCAAAAGTGAAGAAAGTGTTATTTTTTGTCACCTTGTAAGTGGAGAAGTCCAAACAGTGCTATTTGGAGGCTGAAAACGCGTTTTTGACACTTTTGAATGAAAAACTGTTTTTTGTGTCCAAAAAGCACTCAAATGTCAAAGTTCTCATTTTCAGTTGAAGAACGTGTTATTTCTTGTCACCTTGTAAGTGGAGAAGTCCAAACAGTGCTATTTAGAGCTGAAAACTATTTTTTGAAACTTTTGAATGAAAAACTGATTTGTATGTACAATATGCACTCAAAAGTGAAGAAAGTGTTATTTTTTGTCACCTTGTAAGTGGAGAAGTCCAAACAGTGCTATTTGGAGCTGAAAACTCTTTTTTGAAACTTTTGAATGAAAAACTGATTTTTATGTACAATATGCACTCAAAAGTGAAGAAAGTGTTATTTCTTGTCACCTTGTAAGTGGAGAAGTCCAAACAGTGCTATTTGGACGCTGAAAACGCGTTTTTGACACTTTTGAATGAAAAACTGTTTTTTGTGGCCAAAATGAACTCAAATGTCAAAGTTCTCATTTTCAGTTGAAGAACGTGTTATTTCTTGTCACCTTGTAAGTGGAGAAGTCCAAACAGTGCTATTTGGAGCTGAAAACACTTTTTTGAAACTTTTGAATGAAAAACTGATTTGTATGTACAATATGCACTCAAAAGTGAAGAAAGTGTTATTTCTTGTCACCTTGTAAGTGGAGAAGTCCAAACACTGCTGTTTGGAGCTGGAAACGCTTTTTTGACACTTTTGAATCAAAAACTGATTTGTATGTACAATATGCACTCAAAAGTGACGAAAGTGTTATTTCTTGTCACCGTGTAAGTGGAGAAGTCCAAACAGTGCTATTTGGAGCTGAAAACGCTTGTTCGACACTTTTGAATGAAAAACTGTTTTTTGTGGCCAAAAAGCACTCAAATGTCAAAGTTCTCATTTTCAGTTGAAGAACGTGTTATTTCTTGTCACCTTGTAAGTGGAGAAGTCCAAACAGTGCTATTTGGAGCTGAAAACTCTTTTTTGAAACTTTTGAATGAAAAACTGATTTTTATGTACAATATGCACTCAGAAGTGAAGAAAGTGTTATTTCTTGTCAGTTTGTAAGTGGTGAAGTCCAAACAGTGCTATTTGGAGATGAAAACGCGTTTTTGACACTTTTGAATGAAAAACTGTTTTTTGTGGCCAAAATGAACTCAAAAGTCAAAGTTCTCATTTTCAGTTGAAGAACGTGTTATTTCTTGTCACCTTGTAAGTGGAGAAGTCCAAACAGTGCTATTTGGAGCTGGAAACGCTTTTTTGACACTTTTGAATGAAAAACTGATTTGTATGTACAATATGCACTCAAAAGTGACGAAAGTGTTATTTCTTGTCACCGTGTAAGTGGAGAAGTCCAAACAGTGCTATTTGGAGCTGAAAACGCTTTTTCGACACTTTTGAATGAAAAACTGTTTTTTGTGGCCAAAAAGCACTCAAATGTCAAAGTTCTCATTTTCAGTTGAAGAACGTGTTATTTCTTGTCACCTTGTAAGTGGAGAAGTCCAAACAGTGCTATTTAGAGCTGAAAATTTTTTTTTGAAACTTTTGAATGAAAAACTGATTTGTATGTACAATATGCACTCAAAAGTGAAGAAAGTGTTATTTTTTGTCACTTTGTAAGTGGAGAAGTCCAAACACTGCTGGTTGGAGCTGGAAACGCTTTTTTGACACTTTTGAATGAAAAACTGATTTGTATGTACAATATGCACTCAAAAGTGACGAAAGTGTTATTTCTTGTCACCGTGTAAGTGGAGAAGTCCAAACAGTGCTATTTGGAGCTGAAAACGCTTTTTCGACACTTTTGAATGAAAAACTGTTTTTTGTGGCCAAAAAGCACTCAAATGTCAAAATTCTCATTTTCAGTTGAAGAACGTGTTATTTCTTGTCACCTTGTAAGTGGAGAAGTCCAAACAGTGCTATTTGGAGCTGAAAACTCTTTTTTTAAACTTTTGAATGAAAAACTGATTTTTATCTACAATATGCACTCAAAAGTGACGAAAGTGTTATTTCTTGTCACCTTGTAAGTGGAGAAGTCCAAACAGTGCTATTTGGAGCTGAAAACTCTTTTTTGAAACTTTTGAATGAAAAACTGATTTTTATGGCCAAAAAGCACTCAAAAGTGACGAAAGTGTTATTTCTTGTCACCGTGTAAGTGGAGAAGTCCAAACAGTGCTATTTGGAGGCTGAAAACGCGTTTTTGACACTTTTGAATGAAAAACTGTTTTTTGTGGCCAAAAAGCACTCAAATGTCAAAGTTCTCATTTTCAGTTGAAGAACGTGTTATTTCTTGTCACCTTGTAAGTGGAGAAGTCCAAACAGTGCTATTTAGAGCTGAAAACTATTTTTTGAAACTTTTGAATGAAAAACTGATTTGTATGTACAATATGCACTCAAAAGTGAAGAAAGTGTTATTTCTTGTCACCTTGTAAGTGGAGAAGTCCAAACAGTGCTATTTGGAGCTGAAAACTCTTTTTTGAAACTTTTGAATGAAAAACTGATTTTTATGTACAATATGCACTCAAAAGTGAAGAAAGTGTTATTTCTTGTCACCTTGTAAGTGGAGAAGTCCAAACAGTGCTATTTGGAGGCTGAAAACGCGTTTTTGACACTTTTGAATGAAAAACTGTTTTTTGTGGCCAAAATGCACTCAAAAGTGACGAAAGTGTTATTTCTTGTCACCTTGTAAGTGGAGAAGTCTAAACAGTGCTATGTAGGGCTGAAAACTCTTTTTTGACACTTTTGAATGAAAAACTGATTTTTGTGGCCAAAATGAACTCAAAAGTCAAAGTTCTCATTTGCAGTTGAAGAACGCGTTATTTCTTGTCACCTTGTAAGTGGAGAAGTCCAAACAGTGCTATTTGGAGCTGAAAACGCTTGTTCGACACTTTTGAATGAAAAACTGTTTTTTGTGGCCAAAAAGCACTCAAATGTCAAAGTTCTCATTTTCAGTTGAAGAACGTGTTATTTCTTGTCACCTTGTAAGTGGAGAAGTCCAAACAGTGCTATTTGGAGCTGAAAACTCTTTTTTGAAACTTTTGAATGAAAAACTGATTTTTATGTACAATATGCACTCAGAAGTGAAGAAAGTGTTATTTCTTGTCACTTTGTAAGTGGTGAAGTCCAAACAGTGCTATTTGGAGATGAAAACGCGTTTTTGACACTTTTGAATGAAAAACTGTTTTTTGTGGCCAAAATGAACTCAAAAGTCAAAGTTCTCATTTTCAGTTGAAGAACGTGTTATTTCTTGTCACCTTGTAAGTGGAGAAGTCCAAACAGTGCTATTTGGAGCTGGAAACGCTTTTTTGACACTTTTGAATGAAAAACTGATTTGTATGTACAATATGCACTCAAAAGTGACGAAAGTGTTATTTCTTGTCACCGTGTAAGTGGAGAAGTCCAAACAGTGCTATTTGGAGCTGAAAACGCGTTTTCGACACTTTTGAATGAAAAACTGTTTTTTGTGGCCAAAAAGCACTCAAATGTCAAAGTTCTCATTTTCAGTTGAAGAACGTGTTATTTCTTGTCACCTTGTAAGTGGAGAAGTCCAAACAGTGCTATTTAGAGCTGAAATTTTTTTTTTGAAACTTTTGAATGAAAAACTGATTTGTATGTACAATATGCACTCAAAAGTGAAGAAAGTGTTATTTCTTGTCACCTTGTAAGTGGAGATGTCCAAACAGTGCTATTTGGAGCTGAAAACTCTTTTTTGAAACTTTTGAATGAAAAACTGATTTTTATGTACAATATGCACTCAGAAGTGAAGAAAGTGTTATTTCTTGTCACTTTGTAAGTGGTGAAGTCCAAACAGTGCTTTTTGGAGATTAAAACGCGTTTTTGACACTTTTGAATGAAAAACTGTTTTTTGTGGCCAAAATGAACTCAAAAGTCAAAGTTCTCATTTTCAGTTGAAGAACGTGTTATTTCTTGTCACCTTGTAAGTGGAGAAGTCCAAACAGTGCTATTTGGAGCTGGAAACGCTTTTTTGACACTTTTGAATGAAAAACTGATTTGTATGTACAATATGCACTCAAAAGTGACGAAAGTGTTATTTCTTGTCACCGTGTAAGTGGAGAAGTCCAAACAGTGCTATTTGGAGCTGAAAACGCGTTTTCGACACTTTTGAATGAAAAACTGTTTTTTGTGGCCAAAAAGCACTCAAATGTCAAAGTTCTCATTTTCAGTTGAAGAACGTGTTATTTCTTGTCACCTTGTAAGTGGAGAAGTCCAAACAGTGCTATTTAGAGCTGAAAATTTTTTTTTGAAACTTTTGAATGAAAAACTGATTTGTATGTACAATATGCACTCAAAAGTGAAGAAAGTGTTATTTCTTGTCACCTTGTAAGTGGAGAAGTCCAAACAGTGCTATTTGGAGCTGAAAACTCTTTTTTGAAACTTTTGAATGAAAAACTGATTTTTATGTACAATATGCACTCAGAAGTGAAGAAAGTGTTATTTCTTGTCACTTTGTAAGTGGTGAAGTCCAAACAGTGCTATTTGGAGATGAAAACGCGTTTTTGACACTTTTGAATGAAAAACTGTTTTTTGTGGCCAAAATGAACTCAAAAGTCAAAGTTCTCATTTTCAGTTGAAGAACGTGTTATTTCTTGTCACCTTGTAAGTGGAGAAGTCCAAACAGTGCTATTTGGAGCTGGAAACGCTTTTTTGACACTTTTGAATGAAAAACTGATTTGTATGTACAATATGCACTCAAAAGTGACGAAAGTGTTATTTCTTGTCACCGTGTAAGTGGAGAAGTCCAAACAGTGCTATTTGGAGCTGAAAACGCGTTTTCGACACTTTTGAATGAAAAACTGTTTTTTTTGGCCAAAAAGCACTCAAATGTCAAAGTTCTCATTTTCAGTTGAAGAACGTGTTATTTCTTGTCACCTTGTAAGTGGAGAAGTCCAAACAGTGCTATTTAGAGCTGAAAATTTTTTTTTGAAACTTTTGAATGAAAAACTGATTTGTATGTACAATATGCACTCAAAAGTGAAGAAAGTGTTATTTTTTGTCACCTTGTAAGTGGAGAAGTCCAAACACTGCTGTTTGGAGCTGGAAACGCTTTTTCGACACTTTTGAATGAAAAACTGTTTTTTGTGGCCAAAAACCACTCAAATGTCAAAGTTCTCATTTTCAGTTGAAGAACGTGTTATTTCTTGTCACCTTGTAAGTGGAGAAGTCCAAACAGTGCTATTTGGAGCTGAAAACTCTTTTTTGAAACTTTTGAATGAAAAACTGATTTTTATGTACAATATGCACTCAGAAGTGAAGAAAGTGTTATTTCTTGTCACCTTGTAAGTGGAGAAGTCCAAACAGTGCTATTTGGAGCTGAAAACTCTTTTTTGAAACTTTTGAATGAAAAACTGATTTTTATGGCCAAAAAGCACTCAAAAGTGACGAAAGTGTTATTTCTTGTCACCGTGTAAGTGGAGAAGTCCAAACAGTGCTATTTGGAGGCTGAAAACGCGTTTTTGACACTTTTGAATGAAAAACTGTTTTTTGTGGCCAAAAAGCACTCAAATGTCAAAGTTCTCATTTTCAGTTGAAGAACGTGTTATTTCTTGTCACCTTGTAAGTGGAGAAGTCCAAACAGTGCTATTTAGAGCTGAAAACTATTTTTTGAAACTTTTGAATGAAAAACTGATTTGTATGTACAATATGCACTCAAAAGTGAAGAAAGTGTTATTTCTTGTCACCTTGTAAGTGGAGAAGTCCAAACAGTGCTATTTGGAGCTGAAAACTCTTTTTTGAAACTTTTGAATGAAAAACTGATTTTTATGTACAATATGCACTCAAAAGTGAAGAAAGTGTTATTTCTTGTCACCTTGTAAGTGGAGAAGTCCAAACAGTGCTATTTGGAGGCTGAAAACGCGTTTTTGACACTTTTGAATGAAAAACTGTTTTTTGTGGCCAAAATGAACTCAAATGTCAAAGTTCTCATTTTCAGTTGAAGAACGTGTTATTTCTTGTCACCTTGTAAGTGGAGAAGTCCAAACAGTGCTATTTGGAGCTGAAAATACTTTTTTGAAACTTTTGAATGAAAAACTGATTTGTATGTACAATATGCACTCAAAAGTGAAGAAAGTGTTATTTCTTGTCACCTTGTAAGTGGAGAAGTCCAAACACTGCTGTTTGGAGCTGGAAACGCTTTTTTGACACTTTTGAATCAAAAACTGATTTGTATGTACAATATGCACTCAAAAGTGACGAAAGTGTTATTTCTTGTCACCGTGTAAGTGGAGAAGTCCAAACAGTGCTATTTGGAGCTGAAAACGCTTGTTCGACACTTTTGAATGAAAAACTGTTTTTTGTGGCCAAAAAGCACTCAAATGTCAAAGTTCTTATTTTCAGTTGAAGAACGTGTTATTTCTTGTCACCTTGTAAGTGGAGAAGTCCAAACAGTGCTATTTGGAGCTGAAAACTCTTTTTTGAAACTTTTGAATGAAAAACTGATTTTTATGTACAATATGCACTCAGAAGTGAAGAAAGTGTTATTTCTTGTCACTTTGTAAGTGGTGAAGTCCAAACAGTGCTATTTGGAGATGAAAACGCGTTTTTGACACTTTTGAATGAAAAACTGTTTTTTGTGGCCAAAATGAACTCAAAAGTCAAAGTTCTCATTTTCAGTTGAAGAACGTGTTATTTCTTGTCACCTTGTAAGTGGAGAAGTCCAAACAGTGCTATTTGGAGCTGGAAACGCTTTTTTGACACTTTTGAATGAAAAACTGATTTGTATGTACAATATGCACTCAAAAGTGACGAAAGTGTTATTTCTTGTCACCGTGTAAGTGGAGAAGTCCAAACAGTGCTATTTGGAGCTGAAAACGCTTTTTCGACACTTTTGAATGAAAAACTGTTTTTTGTGGCCAAAAAGCACTCAAATGTCAAAGTTCTCATTTTCAGTTGAAGAACGTGTTATTTCTTGTCACCTTGTAAGTGGAGAAGTCCAAACAGTGCTATTTAGAGCTGAAAATTTTTTTTTGAAACTTTTGAATGAAAAACTGATTTGTATGTACAATATGCACTCAGAAGTGAAGAAAGTGTTATTTTTTGTCACTTTGTAAGTGGAGAAGTCCAAACACTGCTGGTTGGAGCTGGAAACGCTTTTTTGACACTTTTGAATGAAAAACTGATTTGTATGTACAATATGCACTCAAAAGTGACGAAAGTGTTATTTCTTGTCACCGTGTAAGTGGAGAAGTCCAAACAGTGCTATTTGGAGCTGAAAACGCTTTTTCGACACTTTTGAATGAAAAACTGTTTTTTGTGGCCAAAAAGCACTCAAATGTCAAAATTCTCATTTTCAGTTGAAGAACGTGTTATTTCTTGTCACCTTGTAAGTGGAGAAGTCCAAACAGTGCTATTTGGAGCTGCAAACTCTTTTTTGAAACTTTTGAATGAAAAACTGATTTTTATCTACAATATGCACTCAAAAGTGACGAAAGTGTTATTTCTTGTCACCTTGTAAGTGGAGAAGTCCAAACAGTGCTATTTGGAGCTGAAAACTCTTTTTTGAAACTTTTGAATGAAAAACTGATTTTTATGTACAATATGCACTCAAAAGTGAAGAAAGTGTTATTTCTTGTCACCGTGTAAGTGGAGAAGTCCAAACAGTGCTATTTGGAGGCTGAAAACGCGTTTTTGACACTTTTGAATGAAAAACTGTTTTTTGTGGCCAAAATGAACTCAAATGTCAAAGTTCTCATTTTCAGTTGAAGAACGTGTTATTTCTTGTCACCTTGTAAGTGGAGAAGTCCAAACAGTGCTATTTGGAGCTGAAAACACTTTTTTGAAACTTTTGAATGAAAAACTGATTTGTATGTACAATATGCACTCAAAAGTGAAGAAAGTGTTATTTCTTGTCACCTTGTAAGTGGAGAAGTCCAAACACTGCTGTTTTGAGCTGGAAACGCTTTTTTGACACTTTTGAATCAAAAACTGATTTGTATGTACAATATGCACTCAAAAGTGACGAAAGTGTTATTTCTTGTCACCGTGTAAGTGGAGAAGTCCAAACAGTGCTATTTGGAGCTGAAAACGCTTGTTCGACACTTTTGAATGAAAAACTGTTTTTTGTGGCCAAAAAGCACTCAAATGTCAAAGTTCTCATTTTCAGTTGAAGAACGTGTTATTTCTTGTCACCTTGTAAGTGGAGAAGTCCAAACAGTGCTATTTGGAGCTGAAAACTCTTTTTTGAAACTTTTGAATGAAAAACTGATTTTTATGTACAATATGCACTCAGAAGTGAAGAAAGTGTTATTTCTTGTCACTTTGTAAGTGGTGAAGTCCAAACAGTGCTATTTGGAGATGAAAACGCGTTTTTGACACTTTTGAATGAAAAACTGTTTTTTGTGGCCAAAATGAACTCAAAAGTCAAAGTTCTCATTTTCAGTTGAAGAACGTGTTATTTCTTGTCACCTTGTAAATGGAGAAGTCCAAACAGTGCTATTTGGAGCTGGAAACGCTTTTTTGACACTTTTGAATGAAAAACTGATTTGTATGTACAATATGCACTCAAAAGTGACGAAAGTGTTATTTCTTGTCACCGTGTAAGTGGAGAAGTCCAAACAGTGCTATTTGGAGCTGAAAACGCGTTTTCGACACTTTTGAATGAAAAACTGTTTTTTGTGGCCAAAAAGCACTCAAATGTCAAAGTTCTCATTTTCAGTTGAAGAACGTGTTATTTCTTGTCACCTTGTAAGTGGAGAAGTCCAAACAGTGCTATTTAGAGCTGAAATTTTTTTTTTGAAACTTTTGAATGAAAAACTGATTTTTATGTACAATATGCACTCAAAAGTGAAGAAAGTGTTATTTCTTGTCACCTTGTAAGTGGAGAAGTCCAAACAGTGCTATTTGGAGCTGAAAACTCTTTTTTGAAACTTTTGAATGAAAAACTGATTTTTATGTACAATATGCACTCAGAAGTGAAGAAAGTGTTATTTCTTGTCACTTTGTAAGTGGTGAAGTCCAAACAGTGCTATTTGGAGATGAAAACGCGTTTTTGACACTTTTGAATGAAAAACTGTTTTTTGTGGCCAAAATGAACTCAAAAGTCAAAGTTCTCATTTTCAGTTGAAGAACGTGTTATTTCTTGTCACCTTGTAAGTGGAGAAGTCCAAACAGTGCTATTTGGAGCTGGAAACGCTTTTTTGACACTTTTGAATGAAAAACTGATTTGTATGTACAATATGCACTCAAAAGTGACGAAAGTGTTATTTCTTGTCACCGTGTAAGTGGAGAAGTCCAAACAGTGCTATTTGGAGCTGAAAACGCGTTTTCGACACTTTTGAATGAAAAACTGTTTTTTTTGGCCAAAAAGCACTCAAATGTCAAAGTTCTCATTTTCAGTTGAAGAACGTGTTATTTCTTGTCACCTTGTAAGTGGAGAAGTCCAAACAGTGCTATTTAGAGCTGAAAATTTTTTTTTGAAACTTTTGAATGAAAAACTGATTTGTATGTACAATATGCACTCAAAAGTGAAGAAAGTGTTATTTTTTGTCACCTTGTAAGTGGAGAAGTCCAAACAGTGCTATTTGGAGGCTGAAAACGCGTTTTTGACACTTTTGAATGAAAAACTGTTTTTTGTGGCCAAAAAGCACTCAAATGTCAAAGTTCTCATTTTCAGTTGAAGAACGTGTTATTTCTTGTCACCTTGTAAGTGGAGAAGTCCAAACAGTGCTATTTAGAGCTGAAAACTATTTTTTGAAACTTTTGAATGAAAAACTGATTTGTATGTACAATATGCACTCAAAAGTGAAGAAAGTGTTATTTCTTGTCACCTTGTAAGTGGAGAAGTCCAAACAGTGCTATTTGGAGCTGAAAACTCTTTTTTGAAACTTTTGAATGAAAAACTGATTTTTATGTACAATATGCACTCAAAAGTGAAGAAAGTGTTATTTCTTGTCACCTTGTAAGTGGAGAAGTCCAAACAGTGCTATTTGGAGGCTGAAAACGCGTTTTTGACACTTTTGAATGAAAAACTGTTTTTTGTGGCCAAAATGAACTCAAATGTCAAAGTTCTCATTTTCAGTTGAAGAACGTGTTATTTCTTGTCACCTTGTAAGTGGAGAAGTCCAAACAGTGCTATTTGGAGCTGAAAACACTTTTTTGAAACTTTTGAATGAAAAACTGATTTGTATGTACAATATGCACTCAAAAGTGAAGAAAGTGTTATTTCTTGTCACCTTGTAAGTGGAGAAGTCCAAACACTGCTGTTTGGAGCTGGAAACGCTTTTTTGACACTTTTGAATCAAAAACTGATTTGTATGTACAATATGCACTCAAAAGTGACGAAAGTGTTATTTCTTGTCACCGTGTAAGTGGAGAAGTCCAAACAGTGCTATTTGGAGCTGAAAACGCTTGTTCGACACTTTTGAATGAAAAACTGTTTTTTGTGGCCAAAAAGCACTCAAATGTCAAAGTTCTCATTTTCAGTTGAAGAACGTGTTATTTCTTGTCACCTTGTAAGTGGAGAAGTCCAAACAGTGCTATTTGGAGCTGAAAACTCTTTTTTGAAACTTTTGAATGAAAAACTGATTTTTATGTACAATATGCACTCAGAAGTGAAGAAAGTGTTATTTCTTGTCACTTTGTAAGTGGTGAAGTCCAAACAGTGCTATTTGGAGATGAAAACGCGTTTTTGACACTTTTGAATGAAAAACTGTTTTTTGTGGCCAAAATGAACTCAAAAGTCAAAGTTCTCATTTTCAGTTGAAGAACGTGTTATTTCTTGTCACCTTGTAAGTGGAGAAGTCCAAACAGTGCTATTTGGAGCTGGAAACGCTTTTTTGACACTTTTGAATGAAAAACTGATTTGTATGTACAATATGCACTCAAAAGTGACGAAAGTGTTATTTCTTGTCACCGTGTAAGTGGAGAAGTCCAAACAGTGCTATTTGGAGCTGAAAACGCTTTTTCGACACTTTTGAATGAAAAACTGTTTTTTGTGGCCAAAAAGCACTCAAATGTCAAAGTTCTCATTTTCAGTTGAAGAACGTGTTATTTCTTGTCACCTTGTAAGTGGAGAAGTCCAAACAGTGCTATTTAGAGCTGAAAATTTTTTTTTGAAACTTTTGAATGAAAAACTGATTTGTATGTACAATATGCACTCAGAAGTGAAGAAAGTGTTATTTTTTGTCACTTTGTAAGTGGAGAAGTCCAAACACTGCTGGTTGGAGCTGGAAACGCTTTTTTGACACTTTTGAATGAAAAACTGATTTGTATGTACAATATGCACTCAAAAGTGACGAAAGTGTTATTTCTTGTCACCGTGTAAGTGGAGAAGTCCAAACAGTGCTATTTGGAGCTGAAAACGCTTTTTCGACACTTTTGAATGAAAAACTGTTTTTTGTGGCCAAAAAGCACTCAAATGTCAAAATTCTCATTTTCAGTTGAAGAACGTGTTATTTCTTGTCACCTTGTAAGTGGAGAAGTCCAAACAGTGCTATTTGGAGCTGAAAACTCTGTTTTGAAACTTTTGAATGAAAAACTGATTTTTATCTACAATATGCACTCAAAAGTGACGAAAGTGTTATTTCTTGTCACCTTGTAAGTGGAGAAGTCCAAACAGTGCTATTTGGAGCTGAAAACTCTTTTTTGAAACTTTTGAATGAAAAACTGATTTTTATGTACAATATGCACTCAAAAGTGAAGAAAGTGTTATTTCTTGTCACCGTGTAAGTGGAGAAGTCCAAACAGTGCTATTTGGAGGCTGAAAACGCGTTTTTGACACTTTTGAATGAAAAACTGTTTTTTGTGGCCAAAATGAACTCAAATGTCAAAGTTCTCATTTTCAGTTGAAGAACGTGTTATTTCTTGTCACCTTGTAAGTGGAGAAGTCCAAACAGTGCTATTTGGAGCTGAAAACACTTTTTTGAAACTTTTGAATGAAAAACTGATTTGTATGTACAATATGCACTCAAAAGTGAAGAAAGTGTTATTTCTTGTCACCTTGTAAGTGGAGAAGTCCAAACACTGCTGTTTTGAGCTGGAAACGCTTTTTTGACACTTTTGAATCAAAAACTGATTTGTATGTACAATATGCACTCAAAAGTGACGAAAGTGTTATTTCTTGTCACCGTGTAAGTGGAGAAGTCCAAACAGTGCTATTTGGAGCTGAAAACGCTTGTTCGACACTTTTGAATGAAAAACTGTTTTTTGTGGCCAAAAAGCACTCAAATGTCAAAGTTCTCATTTTCAGTTGAAGAACGTGTTATTTCTTGTCACCTTGTAAGTGGAGAAGTCCAAACAGTGCTATTTGGAGCTGAAAACTCTTTTTTGAAACTTTTGAATGAAAAACTGATTTTTATGTACAATATGCACTCAGAAGTGAAGAAAGTGTTATTTCTTGTCACTTTGTAAGTGGTGAAGTCCAAACAGTGCTATTTGGAGATGAAAACGCGTTTTTGACACTTTTGAATGAAAAACTGTTTTTTGTGGCCAAAATGAACTCAAAAGTCAAAGTTCTCATTTTCAGTTGAAGAACGTGTTATTTCTTGTCACCTTGTAAGTGGAGAAGTCCAAACAGTGCTATTTGGAGCTGGAAACGCTTTTTTGACACTTTTGAATGAAAAACTGATTTGTATGTACAATATGCACTCAAAAGTGACGAAAGTGTTATTTCTTGTCACCGTGTAAGTGGAGAAGTCCAAACAGTGCTATTTGGAGCTGAAAACGCGTTTTCGACACTTTTGAATGAAAAACTGTTTTTTGTGGCCAAAAAGCACTCAAATGTCAAAGTTCTCATTTTCAGTTGAAGAACGTGTTATTTCTTGTCACCTTGTAAGTGGAGAAGTCCAAACAGTGCTATTTAGAGCTGAAATTTTTTTTTTGAAACTTTTGAATGAAAAACTGATTTGTATGTACAATATGCACTCAAAAGTGAAGAAAGTGTTATTTCTTGTCACCTTGTAAGTGGAGAAGTCCAAACAGTGCTATTTGGAGCTGAAAACTCTTTTTTGAAACTTTTGAATGAAAAACTGATTTTTATGTGCAATATGCAGTCAGAAGTGAAGAAAGTGTTATTTCTTGTCACTTTGTAAGTGGTGAAGTCCAAACAGTGCTATTTGGAGATGAAAACGCGTTTTTGACACTTTTGAATGAAAAACTGTTTTTTGTGGCCAAAATGAACTCAAAAGTCAAAGTTCTCATTTTCAGTTGAAGAACGTGTTATTTCTTGTCACCTTGTAAGTGGAGAAGTCCAAACAGTGCTATTTGGAGTTGGAAACGCTTTTTTGACACTTTTGAATGAAAAACTGATTTGTATGTACAATATGCACTCAAAAGTGACGAAAGTGTTATTTCTTGTCACCGTGTAAGTGGAGAAGTCCAAACAGTGCTATTTGGAGCTGAAAACGCGTTTTCGACACTTTTGAATGAAAAACTGTTTTTTTTGGCCAAAAAGCACTCAAATGTCAAAGTTCTCATTTTCAGTTGAAGAACGTGTTATTTCTTGTCACCTTGTAAGTGGAGAAGTCCAAACAGTGCTATTTAGAGCTGAAAATTTTTTTTTGAAACTTTTGAATGAAAAACTGATTTGTATGTACAATATGCACTCAAAAGTGAAGAAAGTGTTATTTTTTGTCACCTTGTAAGTGGAGAAGTCCAAACAGTGCTATTTGGAGGCTGAAAACGCGTTTTTGACACTTTTGAATGAAAAACTGTTTTTTGTGGCCAAAAAGCACTCAAATGTCAAAGTTCTCATTTTCAGTTGAAGAACGTGTTATTTCTTGTCACTTTGTAAGTGGAGAAGTCCAAACAGTGCTATTTAGAGCTGAAAACTATTTTTTGAAACTTTTGAATGAAAAACTGATTTGTATGTACAATATGCACTCAAAAGTGAAGAAAGTGTTATTTCTTGTCACCTTGTAAGTGGAGAAGTCCAAACAGTGCTATTTGGAGCTGAAAACTCTTTTTTGAAACTTTTGAATGAAAAACTGATTTTTATGTACAATATGCACTCAAAAGTGAAGAAAGTGTTATTTCTTGTCACCTTGTAAGTGGAGAAGTCCAAACAGTGCTATTTGGAGGCTGAAAACGCGTTTTTGACACTTTTGAATGAAAAACTGTTTTTTGTGGCCAAAATGAACTCAAATGTCAAAGTTCTCATTTTCAGTTGAAGAACGTGTTATTTCTTGTCACCTTGTAAGTGGAGAAGTCCAAACAGTGCTATTTGGAGCTGAAAACACTTTTTTGAAACTTTTGAATGAAAAACTGATTTGTATGTACAATATGCACTCAAAAGTGAAGAAAGTGTTATTTCTTGTCACCTTGTAAGTGGAGAAGTCCAAACACTGCTGTTTGGAGCTGGAAACGCTTTTTTGACACTTTTGAATCAAAAACTGATTTGTATGTACAATATGCACTCAAAAGTGACGAAAGTGTTATTTCTTGTCACCGTGTAAGTGGAGAAGTCCAAACAGTGCTATTTGGAGCTGAAAACGCTTGTTCGACACTTTTGAATGAAAAACTGTTTTTTGTGGCCAAAAAGCACTCAAATGTCAAAGTTCTCATTTTCAGTTGAAGAACGTGTTATTTCTTGTCACCTTGTAAGTGGAGAAGTCCAAACAGTGCTATTTGGAGCTGAAAACTCTTTTTTGAAACTTTTGAATGAAAAACTGATTTTTATGTACAATATGCACTCAGAAGTGAAGAAAGTGTTATTTCTTGTCACTTTGTAAGTGGTGAAGTCCAAACAGTGCTATTTGGAGATGAAAACGCGTTTTTGACACTTTTGAATGAAAAACTGTTTTTTGTGGCCAAAATGAACTCAAAAGTCAAAGTTCTCATTTTCAGTTGAAGAACGTGTTATTTCTTGTCACCTTGTAAGTGGAGAAGTCCAAACAGTGCTATTTGGAGCTGGAAACGCTTTTTTGACACTTTTGAATGAAAAACTGATTTGTATGTACAATATGCACTCAAAAGTGACGAAAGTGTTATTTCTTGTCACCGTGTAAGTGGAGAAGTCCAAACAGTGCTATTTGGAGCTAAAAACGCTTTTTCGACACTTTTGAATGAAAAACTGTTTTTTGTGGCCAAAAAGCACTCAAATGTCAAAGTTCTCATTTTCAGTTGAAGAACGTGTTATTTCTTGTCACCTTGTAAGTGGAGAAGTCCAAACAGTGCTATTTAGAGCTGAAAATTTTTTTTTGAAACTTTTGAATGAAAAACTGATTTGTATGTACAATATGCACTCAAAAGTGAAGAAAGTGTTATTTTTTGTCACTTTGTAAGTGGAGAAGTCCAAACACTGCTGGTTGGAGCTGGAAACGCTTTTTTGACACTTTTGAATGAAAAACTGATTTGTATGTACAATATGCACTCAAAAGTGACGAAAGTGTTATTTCTTGTCACCGTGTAAGTGGAGAAGTCCAAACAGTGCTATTTGGAGCTGAAAACGCTTTTTCGACACTTTTGAATGAAAAACTGTTTTTTGTGGCCAAAAAGCACTCAAATGTCAAAATTCTCATTTTCAGTTGAAGAACGTGTTATTTCTTGTCACCTTGTAAGTGGAGAAGTCCAAACAGTGCTATTTGGAGCTGAAAACTCTTTTTTGAAACTTTTGAATGAAAAACTGATTTTTATCTACAATATGCACTCAAAAGTGACGAAAGTGTTATTTCTTGTCACCTTGTAAGTGGAGAAGTCCAAACAGTGCTATTTGGAGCTGAAAACTCTTTTTTGAAACTTTTGAATGAAAAACTGATTTTTATGGCCAAAAAGCACTCAAAAGTGACGAAAGTGTTATTTCTTGTCACCGTGTAAGTGGAGAAGTCCAAACAGTGCTATTTGGAGGCTGAAAACGCGTTTTTGACACTTTTGAATGAAAAACTGTTTTTTGTGGCCAAAAAGCACTCAAATGTCAAAGTTCTCATTTTCAGTTGAAGAACGTGTTATTTCTTGTCACCTTGTAAGTGGAGAAGTCCAAACAGTGCTATTTAGAGCTGAAAACTATTTTTTGAAACTTTTGAATGAAAAACTGATTTGTATGTACAATATGCACTCAAAAGTGAAGAAAGTGTTATTTCTTGTCACCTTGTAAGTGGAGAAGTCCAAACAGTGCTATTTGGAGCTGAAAACTCTTTTTTGAAACTTTTGAATGAAAAACTGATTTTTATGTACAATATGCACTCAAAAGTGAAGAAAGTGTTATTTCTTGTCACCTTGTAAGTGGAGAAGTCCAAACAGTGCTATTTGGAGGCTGAAAACGCGTTTTTGACACTTTTGAATGAAAAACTGTTTTTTGTGGCCAAAATGAACTCAAATGTCAAAGTTCTCATTTTCAGTTGAAGAACGTGTTATTTCTTGTCACCTTGTAAGTGGAGAAGTCCAAACAGTGCTATTTGGAGCTGAAAACACTTTTTTGAAACTTTTGAATGAAAAACTGATTTGTATGTACAATATGCACTCAAAAGTGAAGAAAGTGTTATTTCTTGTCACCTTGTAAGTGGAGAAGTCCAAACACTGCTGTTTGGAGCTGGAAACGCTTTTTTGACACTTTTGAATGAAAAACTGATTTGTATGTACAATATGCACTCAAAAGTGACGAAAGTGTTATTTCTTGTCACCTTGTAAGTGGAGAAGTCCAAACAGTGCTATTTGGAGCTGAAAACGCTTTTTTGAAACTTTTGAATGAAAAACTGATTTTTGTGGCCAAAATGCACTCAAAAGTGACGAAAGTGTTATTTCTTGTCACCTTGTAAGTGGAGAAGTCTAAACAGTGCTATGTGGAGCTGAAAACGCTTTTTTGACACTTTTGAATGAAAAACTGTTTTTTGTGGCCAAAATGCACTCAAAAGTGACGAAAGTGTTATTTCTTGTCACCTTGTAAGTGGAGAAGTCTAAACAGTGCTATGTAGGGCTGAAAACGCTTTTTTGACACTTTTGAATGAAAAACTGATTTTTGTGGCCAAAATGAAATCAAAAGTCAAAGTTCTCATTTGCAGTTGAAGAACGCGTTATTTCTTGTCACCTTGTAAGTGGAGAAGTCCAAACAGTGCTATTTGGAGCTGAAAACGCTTGTTCGACACTTTTGAATGAAAAACTGTTTTTTGTGGCCAAAAAGCACTCAAATGTCAAAGTTCTCATTTTCAGTTGAAGAACGTGTTATTTCTTGTCACCTTGTAAGTGGAGAAGTCCAAACAGTGCTATTTGGAGCTGAAAACTCTTTTTTGAAACTTTTGAATGAAAAACTGATTTTTATGTACAATATGCACTCAGAAGTGAAGAAAGTGTTATTTCTTGTCACTTTGTAAGTGGTGAAGTCCAAACAGTGCTATTTGGAGATGAAAACGCGTTTTTGACACTTTTGAATGAAAAACTGTTTTTTGTGGCCAAAATGAACTCAAAAGTCAAAGTTCTCATTTTCAGTTGAAGAACGTGTTATTTCTTGTCACCTTGTAAGTGGAGAAGTCCAAACAGTGCTATTTGGAGCTGGAAACGCTTTTTTGACACTTTTGAATGAAAAACTGATTTGTATGTACAATATGCACTCAAAAGTGACGAAAGTGTTATTTCTTGTCACCGTGTAAGTGGAGAAGTCCAAACAGTGCTATTTGGAGCTGAAAACGCGTTTTCGACACTTTTGAATGAAAAACTGTTTTTTGTGGCCAAAAAGCACTCAAATGTCAAAGTTCTCATTTTCAGTTGAAGAACGTGTTATTTCTTGTCACATTGTAAGTGGAGAAGTCCAAACAGTGCTATTTAGAGCTGAAATTTTTTTTTTGAAACTTTTGAATGAAAAACTGATTTGTATGTACAATATGCACTCAAAAGTGAAGAAAGTGTTATTTCTTGTCACCTTGTAAGTGGAGATGTCCAAACAGTGCTATTTGGAGCTGAAAACTCTTTTTTGAAACTTTTGAATGAAAAACTGATTTTTATGTACAATATGCACTCAGAAGTGAAGAAAGTGTTATTTCTTGTCACTTTGTAAGTGGTGAAGTCCAAACAGTGCTTTTTGGAGATTAAAACGCGTTTTTGAAACTTTTGAATGAAAAACTGATTTTTATCTACAATATGCACTCAAAAGTGACGAAAGTGTTATTTCTTGTCACCTTGTAAGTGGAGAAGTCCAAACAGTGCTATTTGGAGCTGAAAACTCTTTTTTGAAACTTTTGAATGAAAAACTGATTTTTATGGCCAAAAAGCACTCAAAAGTGACGAAAGTGTTATTTCTTGTCACCGTGTAAGTGGAGAAGTCCAAACAGTGCTATTTGGAGGCTGAAAACGCGTTTTTGACACTTTTGAATGAAAAACTGTTTTTTGTGGCCAAAAAGCACTCAAATGTCAAAGTTCTCATTTTCAGTTGAAGAACGTGTTATTTCTTGTCACCTTGTAAGTGGAGAAGTCCAAACAGTGCTATTTAGAGCTGAAAACTATTTTTTGAAACTTTTGAATGAAAAACTGATTTGTATGTACAATATGCACTCAAAAGTGAAGAAAGTGTTATTTCTTGTCACCTTGTAAGTGGAGAAGTCCAAACAGTTCTATTTGGAGCTGAAAACTCTTTTTTGAAACTTTTGAATGAAAAACTGATTTTTATGTACAATATGCACTCAAAAGTGAAGAAAGTGTTATTTCTTGTCACCTTGTAAGTGGAGAAGTCCAAACAGTGCTATTTGGAGGCTGAAAACGCGTTTTTGACACTTTTGAATGAAAAACTGTTTTTTGTGGCCAAAATGAACTCAAATGTCAAAGTTCTCATTTTCAGTTGAAGAACGTGTTATTTCATGTCACCTTGTAAGTGGAGAAGTCCAAACAGTGCTATTTGGAGCTGAAAACACTTTTTTGAAACTTTTGAATGAAAAACTGATTTGTATGTACAATATGCACTCAAAAGTGAAGAAAGTGTTATTTCTTGTCACCTTGTAAGTGGAGAAGTCCAAACACTGCTGTTTGGAGCTGGAAACGCTTTTTTGACACTTTTGAATGAAAAACTGATTTGTATGTACAATATGCACTCAAAAGTGACGAAAGTGTTATTTCTTGTCACCTTGTAAGTGGAGAAGTCCAAACAGTGCTATTTGGAGCTGAAAACGCTTTTTTGAAACTTTTGAATGAAAAACTGATTTTTGTGGCCAAAATGCACTCAAAAGTGACGAAAGTGTTATTTCTTGTCACCTTGTAAGTGGAGAAGTCTAAACAGTGCTATGTGGAGCTGAAAACGCTTTTTTGACACTTTTGAATGAAAAACTGTTTTTTGTGGCCAAAATGCACTCAAAAGTGACGAAAGTGTTATTTCTTGTCACCTTGTAAGTGGAGAAGTCTAAACAGTGCTATGTAGGGCTGAAAACGCTTTTTTGACACTTTTGAATGAAAAACTGATTTTTGTGGCCAAAATGAACTCAAAAGTCAAAGTTCTCATTTGCAGTTGAAGAACGCGTTATTTCTTGTCACCTTGTAAGTGGAGAAGTCCAAACAGTGCTATTTGGAGCTGAAAACGCTTGTTCGACACTTTTGAATGAAAAACTGTTTTTTGTGGCCAAAAAGCACTCAAATGTCAAAGTTCTCATTTTCAGTTGAAGAACGTGTTATTTCTTGTCACCTTGTAAGTGGAGAAGTCCAAACAGTGCTATTTGGAGCTGAAAACTCTTTTTTGAAACTTTAGAAAAAAAACTGATTTTTATGTACAATATGCACTCAGAAGTGAAGAAAGTGTTATTTCTTGTCACTTTGTAAGTGGTGAAGTCCAAACAGTGCTATTTGGAGATGAAAACGCATTTTTGACACTTTTGAATGAAAAACTGTTTTTTGTGGCCAAAATGAACTCAAAAGTCAAAGTTCTCATTTTCAGTTGAAGAACGTGTTATTTCTTGTCACCTTGTAAGTGGAGAAGTCCAAACAGTGCTATTTGGAGCTGGAAACGCTTTTTTGACACTTTTGAATGAAAAACTGATTTGTATGTACAATATGCACTCAAAAGTGACGAAAGTGTTATTTCTTGTCACCGTGTAAGTGGAGAAGTCCAAACAGTGCTATTTGGAGCTGAAAACGCGTTTTCGACACTTTTGAATGAAAAACTGTTTTTTGTGGCCAAAAACGCACTCAAATGTCAAAGTTCTCATTTTCAGTTGAAGAACGTGTTATTTCTTGTCACATTGTAAGTGGAGAAGTCCAAACAGTGCTATTTGGAGCTGAAAACACTTTTTTGAAACTTTTGAATGAAAAACTGATTTGTATGTACAATATGCACTCAAAAGTGAAGAAAGTGTTATTTCTTGTCACCTTGTAAGTGGAGAAGTCCAAACACTGCTGTTTGGAGCTGGAAACGCTTTTTTGACACTTTTGAATGAAAAACTGATTTGTATGTACAATATGCACTCAAAAGTGACGAAAGTGTTATTTCTTGTCACCTTGTAAGTGGAGAAGTCCAAACAGTGCTATTTGGAGCTGAAAACGCTTTTTTGAAACTTTTGAATGAAAAACTGATTTTTGTGGCCAAAATGCACTCAAAAGTGACGAAAGTGTTATTTCTTGTCACCTTGTAAGTGGAGAAGTCTAAACAGTGCTATGTGGAGCTGAAAACGCTTTTTTGACACTTTTGAATGAAAAACTGTTTTTTGTGGCCAAAATGCACTCAAAAGTGACGAAAGTGTTATTTCTTGTCACCTTGTAAGTGGAGAAGTCTAAACAGTGCTATGTAGGGCTGAAAACGCTTTTTTGACACTTTTGAATGAAAAACTGATTTTTGTGGCCAAAATGAACTCAAAAGTCAAAGTTCTCATTTGCAGTTGAAGAACGCGTTATTTCTTGTCACCTTGTAAGTGGAGAAGTCCAAACAGTGCTATTTGGAGCTGAAAACGCTTGTTCGACACTTTTGAATGAAAAACTGTTTTTTGTGGCCAAAAAGCACTCAAATGTCAAAGTTCTCATTTTCAGTTGAAGAACGTGTTATTTCTTGTCACCTTGTAAGTGGAGAAGTCCAAACAGTGCTATTTGGAGCTGAAAACTCTTTTTTGAAACTTTAGAAAAAAAACTGATTTTTATGTACAATATGCACTCAAAAGTGAAGAAAGTGTTATTTCTTGTCACCTTGTAAGTGGAGAAGTCCAAACAGTGCTATTTGGAGGCTGAAAACGCGTTTTTGACACTTTTGAATGAAAAACTGTTTTTTGTGGCCAAAATGAACTCAAATGTCAAAGTTCTCATTTTCAGTTGAAGAACGTGTTATTTCTTGTCACCTTGTAAGTGGAGAAGTCCAAACAGTGCTATTTGGAGCTGAAAACACTTTTTTGAAACTTTTGAATGAAAAACTGATTTGTATGTACAATATGCACTCAAAAGTGAAGAAAGTGTTATTTCTTGTCACCTTGTAAGTGGAGAAGTCCAAACACTGCTGTTTGGAGCTGGAAACGCTTTTTTGACACTTTTGAATGAAAAACTGATTTGTATGTACAATATGCACTCAAAAGTGACGAAAGTGTTATTTCTTGTCACCTTGTAAGTGGAGAAGTCCAAACAGTGCTATTTGGAGCTGAAAACGCTTTTTTGAAACTTTTGAATGAAAAACTGATTTTTGTGGCCAAAATGCACTCAAAAGTGACGAAAGTGTTATTTCTTGTCACCTTGTAAGTGGAGAAGTCTAAACAGTGCTATGTGGAGCTGAAAACGCTTTTTTGACACTTTTGAATGAAAAACTGTTTTTTGTGGCCAAAATGCACTCAAAAGTGACGAAAGTGTTATTTCTTGTCACCTTGTAAGTGGAGAAGTCTAAACAGTGCTATGTAGGGCTGAAAACGCTTTTTTGACACTTTTGAATGAAAAACTGATTTTTGTGGCCAAAATGAACTCAAAAGTCAAAGTTCTCATTTGCAGTTGAAGAACGCGTTATTTCTTGTCACCTTGTAAGTGGAGAAGTCCAAACAGTGCTATTTGGAGCTGAAAACGCTTGTTCGACACTTTTGAATGAAAAACTGTTTTTTGTGGCCAAAAAGCACTCAAATGTCAAAGTTCTCATTTTCAGTTGAAGAACGTGTTATTTCTTGTCACCTTGTAAGTGGAGAAGTCCAAACAGTGCTATTTGGAGCTGAAAACTCTTTTTTGAAACTTTAGAAAAAAAACTGATTTTTATGTACAATATGCACTCAGAAGTGAAGAAAGTGTTATTTCTTGTCACTTTGTAAGTGGTGAAGTCCAAACAGTGCTATTTGGAGATGAAAACGCATTTTTGACACTTTTGAATGAAAAACTGTTTTTTGTGGCCAAAATGAACTCAAAAGTCAAAGTTCTCATTTTCAGTTGAAGAACGTGTTATTTCTTGTCACCTTGTAAGTGGAGAAGTCCAAACAGTGCTATTTGGAGCTGGAAACGCTTTTTTGACACTTTTGAATGAAAAACTGATTTGTATGTACAATATGCACTCAAAAGTGACGAAAGTGTTATTTCTTGTCACCGTGTAAGTGGAGAAGTCCAAACAGTGCTATTTGGAGCTGAAAACGCGTTTTCGACACTTTTGAATGAAAAACTGTTTTTTGTGGCCAAAAAGCACTCAAATGTCAAAGTTCTCATTTTCAGTTGAAGAACGTGTTATTTCTTGTCACATTGTAAGTGGAGAAGTCCAAACAGTGCTATTTAGAGCTGAAATTTTTTTTTTGAAACTTTTGAATGAAAAACTGATTTGTATGTACAATATGCACTCAAAAGTGAAGAAAGTGTTATTTCTTGTCACCTTGTAAGTGGAGATGTCCAAACAGTGCTATTTGGAGCTGAAAACTCTTTTTTGAAACTTTTGAATGAAAAACTGATTTTTATGTACAATATGCACTCAGAAGTGAAGAAAGTGTTATTTCTTGTCACTTTGTAAGTGGTGAAGTCCAAACAGTGCTTTTTGGAGATTAAAACGCGTTTTTGACACTTTTGAATGAAAAACTGTTTTTTGTGGCCAAAATGAACTCAAAAGTCAAAGTTCTCATTTTCAGTTGAAGAACGTGTTATTTCTTGTCACCTTGTAAGTGGAAAAGTCCAAACAGTGCTATTTGGAGCTGGAAACGCTTTTTTGACACTTTTGAATGAAAAACTGATTTGTATGTACAATATGCACTCAAAAGTGACGAAAGTGTTATTTCTTGTCACCGTGTAAGTGGAGAAGTCCAAACAGTGCTATTTGGAGCTGAAAACGCGTTTTCGACACTTTTGAATGAAAAACTGTTTTTTGTGGCCAAAAAGCACTCAAATGTCAAAGTTCTCATTTTCAGTTGAAGAACGTGTTATTTCTTGTCACCTTGTAAGTGGAGAAGTCCAAACAGTGCTATTTAGAGCTGAAAATTTTTTTTTGAAACTTTTGAATGAAAAACTGATTTGTATGTACAATATGCACTCAAAAGTGAAGAAAGTGTTATTTTTTGTCACCTTGTAAGTGGAGAAGTCCAAACACTGCTGTTTGGAGCTGGAAACGCTTTTTCGACACTTTTGAATGAAAAACTGTTTTTTGTGGCCAAAAACCACTCAAATGTCAAAGTTCTCATTTTCAGTTGAAGAACGTGTTATTTCTTGTCACCTTGTAAGTGGAGATGTCAAAACAGTGCTATTTGGAGCTGAAAACTCTTTTTTGAAACTTTTGAATGAAAAACTGGTTTTTATGTACAATATGCACTCAGAAGTGAAGAAAGTGTTATTTCTTGTCACTTTGTAAGTGGAGAAGTCCAAACAGTGCTATTTGGAGCTGAAAACTCTTTTTTGAAACTTTTGAATGAAAAACTGATTTTTATGGCCAAAAAGCACTCAAAAGTGACGAAAGTGTTATTTCTTGTCACCGTGTAAGTGGAGAAGTCCAAACAGTGCTATTTGGAGGCTGAAAACGCGTTTTTGACACTTTTGAATGAAAAACTGTTTTTTGTGGCCAAAAAGCACTCAAATGTCAAAGTTCTCATTTTCAGTTGAAGAACGTGTTATTTCTTGTCACCTTGTAAGTGGAAAAGTACAAACAGTGCTATTTAGAGCTGAAAACTATTTTTTGAAACTTTTGAATGAAAAACTGATTTGTATGTACAATATGCACTCAAAAGTGAAGAAAGTGTTATTTCTTGTCACCTTGTAAGTGGAGAAGTCCAAACAGTGCTATTTGGAGCTGAAAACTCTTTTTTGAAACTTTTGAATGAAAAACTGATTTTTATGTACAATATGCACTCAAAAGTGAAGAAAGTGTTATTTCTTGTCACTTTGTAAGTGGAGAAGTCCAAACAGTGCTATTTGGAGGCTGAAAACACTTTTTTGAAACTTTTGAATCAAAAACTGATTTGTATGTACAATATGCACTCAGAAGTGACGAAAGTGTTATTTCTTGTCACCGTGTAAGTGGAGAAGTCCAAACAGTGCTATTTGGAGCTGAAAACGCTTGTTCGACACTTTTGAATGAAAAACTGTTTTTTGTGGCCAAAAAGCACTCAAATGTCAAAGTTCTCATTTTCAGTTGAAGAACGTGTTATTTCTTGTCACCTTGTAAGTGGAGAAGTCCAAACAGTGCTATTTGGAGCTGAAAACTCTTTTTTG
Organism: Oryzias latipes; assembly: GCF_053564925.1. Lineage (NCBI taxonomy): Eukaryota > Metazoa > Chordata > Actinopteri > Beloniformes > Adrianichthyidae > Oryzias > Oryzias latipes. The sequence goes on from NC_136245.1 coordinate 12,374,258, forward strand.
AAACTTTTGAATGAAAAACTGATTTGTATGTACAATATGCACTCAAAAGTGAAGAAAGTGTTATTTCTTGTCACCTTGTAAGTGGAGAAGTCCAAACACTGCTGTTTGGAGCTGGAAACGCTTTTTTGACACTTTTGAATGAAAAACTGATTTGTATGTACAATATGCACTCAAAAGTGACGAAAGTGTTATTTCTTGTCACCTTGTAAGTGGAGAAGTCCAAACAGTGCTATTTGGAGCTGAAAACGCTTTTTTGAAACTTTTGAATGAAAAACTGATTTTTGTGGCCAAAATGCACTCAAAAGTGACGAAAGTGTTATTTCTTGTCACCTTGTAAGTGGAGAAGTCTAAACAGTGCTATGTGGAGCTGAAAACGCTTTTTTGACACTTTTGAATGAAAAACTGTTTTTTGTGGCCAAAATGCACTCAAAAGTGACGAAAGTGTTATTTCTTGTCACCTTGTAAGTGGAGAAGTCTAAACAGTGCTATGTAGGGCTGAAAACGCTTTTTTGACACTTTTGAATGAAAAACTGATTTTTGTGGCCAAAATGAACTCAAAAGTCAAAGTTCTCATTTGCAGTTGAAGAACGCGTTATTTCTTGTCACCTTGTAAGTGGAGAAGTCCAAACAGTGCTATTTGGAGCTGAAAACGCTTGTTCGACACTTTTGAATGAAAAACTGTTTTTTGTGGCCAAAAAGCACTCAAATGTCAAAGTTCTCATTTTCAGTTGAAGAACGTGTTATTTCTTGTCACCTTGTAAGTGGAGAAGTCCAAACAGTGCTATTTGGAGCTGAAAACTCTTTTTTGAAACTTTAGAAAAAAAACTGATTTTTATGTACAATATGCACTCAAAAGTGAAGAAAGTGTTATTTCTTGTCACCTTGTAAGTGGAGAAGTCCAAACAGTGCTATTTGGAGGCTGAAAACGCGTTTTTGACACTTTTGAATGAAAAACTGTTTTTTGTGGCCAAAATGAACTCAAATGTCAAAGTTCTCATTTTCAGTTGAAGAACGTGTTATTTCTTGTCACCTTGTAAGTGGAGAAGTCCAAACAGTGCTATTTGGAGCTGAAAACACTTTTTTGAAACTTTTGAATGAAAAACTGATTTGTATGTACAATATGCACTCAAAAGTGAAGAAAGTGTTATTTCTTGTCACCTTGTAAGTGGAGAAGTCCAAACACTGCTGTTTGGAGCTGGAAACGCTTTTTTGACACTTTTGAATGAAAAACTGATTTGTATGTACAATATGCACTCAAAAGTGACGAAAGTGTTATTTCTTGTCACCTTGTAAGTGGAGAAGTCCAAACAGTGCTATTTGGAGCTGAAAACGCTTTTTTGAAACTTTTGAATGAAAAACTGATTTTTGTGGCCAAAATGCACTCAAAAGTGACGAAAGTGTTATTTCTTGTCACCTTGTAAGTGGAGAAGTCTAAACAGTGCTATGTGGAGCTGAAAACGCTTTTTTGACACTTTTGAATGAAAAACTGTTTTTTGTGGCCAAAATGCACTCAAAAGTGACGAAAGTGTTATTTCTTGTCACCTTGTAAGTGGAGAAGTCTAAACAGTGCTATGTAGGGCTGAAAACGCTTTTTTGACACTTTTGAATGAAAAACTGATTTTTGTGGCCAAAATGAACTCAAAAGTCAAAGTTCTCATTTGCAGTTGAAGAACGCGTTATTTCTTGTCACCTTGTAAGTGGAGAAGTCCAAACAGTGCTATTTGGAGCTGAAAACGCTTGTTCGACACTTTTGAATGAAAAACTGTTTTTTGTGGCCAAAAAGCACTCAAATGTCAAAGTTCTCATTTTCAGTTGAAGAACGTGTTATTTCTTGTCACCTTGTAAGTGGAGAAGTCCAAACAGTGCTATTTGGAGCTGAAAACTCTTTTTTGAAACTTTAGAAAAAAAACTGATTTTTATGTACAATATGCACTCAGAAGTGAAGAAAGTGTTATTTCTTGTCACTTTGTAAGTGGTGAAGTCCAAACAGTGCTATTTGGAGATGAAAACGCATTTTTGACACTTTTGAATGAAAAACTGTTTTTTGTGGCCAAAATGAACTCAAAAGTCAAAGTTCTCATTTTCAGTTGAAGAACGTGTTATTTCTTGTCACCTTGTAAGTGGAGAAGTCCAAACAGTGCTATTTGGAGCTGGAAACGCTTTTTTGACACTTTTGAATGAAAAACTGATTTGTATGTACAATATGCACTCAAAAGTGACGAAAGTGTTATTTCTTGTCACCGTGTAAGTGGAGAAGTCCAAACAGTGCTATTTGGAGCTGAAAACGCGTTTTCGACACTTTTGAATGAAAAACTGTTTTTTGTGGCCAAAAAGCACTCAAATGTCAAAGTTCTCATTTTCAGTTGAAGAACGTGTTATTTCTTGTCACATTGTAAGTGGAGAAGTCCAAACAGTGCTATTTAGAGCTGAAATTTTTTTTTTGAAACTTTTGAATGAAAAACTGATTTGTATGTACAATATGCACTCAAAAGTGAAGAAAGTGTTATTTCTTGTCACCTTGTAAGTGGAGATGTCCAAACAGTGCTATTTGGAGCTGAAAACTCTTTTTTGAAACTTTTGAATGAAAAACTGATTTTTATGTACAATATGCACTCAGAAGTGAAGAAAGTGTTATTTCTTGTCACTTTGTAAGTGGTGAAGTCCAAACAGTGCTTTTTGGAGATTAAAACGCGTTTTTGACACTTTTGAATGAAAAACTGTTTTTTGTGGCCAAAATGAACTCAAAAGTCAAAGTTCTCATTTTCAGTTGAAGAACGTGTTATTTCTTGTCACCTTGTAAGTGGAAAAGTCCAAACAGTGCTATTTGGAGCTGGAAACGCTTTTTTGACACTTTTGAATGAAAAACTGATTTGTATGTACAATATGCACTCAAAAGTGACGAAAGTGTTATTTCTTGTCACCGTGTAAGTGGAGAAGTCCAAACAGTGCTATTTGGAGCTGAAAACGCGTTTTCGACACTTTTGAATGAAAAACTGTTTTTTGTGGCCAAAAAGCACTCAAATGTCAAAGTTCTCATTTTCAGTTGAAGAACGTGTTATTTCTTGTCACCTTGTAAGTGGAGAAGTCCAAACAGTGCTATTTAGAGCTGAAAATTTTTTTTTGAAACTTTTGAATGAAAAACTGATTTGTATGTACAATATGCACTCAAAAGTGAAGAAAGTGTTATTTTTTGTCACCTTGTAAGTGGAGAAGTCCAAACACTGCTGTTTGGAGCTGGAAACGCTTTTTCGACACTTTTGAATGAAAAACTGTTTTTTGTGGCCAAAAACCACTCAAATGTCAAAGTTCTCATTTTCAGTTGAAGAACGTGTTATTTCTTGTCACCTTGTAAGTGGAGATGTCCAAACAGTGCTATTTGGAGCTGAAAACTCTTTTTTGAAACTTTTGAATGAAAAACTGGTTTTTATGTACAATATGCACTCAGAAGTGAAGAAAGTGTTATTTCTTGTCACTTTGTAAGTGGAGAAGTCCAAACAGTGCTATTTGGAGCTGAAAACTCTTTTTTGAAACTTTTGAATGAAAAACTGATTTTTATGGCCAAAAAGCACTCAAAAGTGACGAAAGTGTTATTTCTTGTCACCGTGTAAGTGGAGAAGTCCAAACAGTGCTATTTGGAGGCTGAAAACGCGTTTTTGACACTTTTGAATGAAAAACTGTTTTTTGTGGCCAAAAAGCACTCAAATGTCAAAGTTCTCATTTTCAGTTGAAGAACGTGTTATTTCTTGTCACCTTGTAAGTGGAAAAGTACAAACAGTGCTATTTAGAGCTGAAAACTATTTTTTGAAACTTTTGAATGAAAAACTGATTTGTATGTACAATATGCACTCAAAAGTGAAGAAAGTGTTATTTCTTGTCACCTTGTAAGTGGAGAAGTCCAAACAGTGCTATTTGGAGCTGAAAACTCTTTTTTGAAACTTTTGAATGAAAAACTGATTTTTATGTACAATATGCACTCAAAAGTGAAGAAAGTGTTATTTCTTGTCACTTTGTAAGTGGAGAAGTCCAAACAGTGCTATTTGGAGGCTGAAAACACTTTTTTGAAACTTTTGAATCAAAAACTGATTTGTATGTACAATATGCACTCAGAAGTGACGAAAGTGTTATTTCTTGTCACCGTGTAAGTGGAGAAGTCCAAACAGTGCTATTTGGAGCTGAAAACGCTTGTTCGACACTTTTGAATGAAAAACTGTTTTTTGTGGCCAAAAAGCACTCAAATGTCAAAGTTCTCATTTTCAGTTGAAGAACGTGTTATTTCTTGTCACCTTGTAAGTGGAGAAGTCCAAACAGTGCTATTTGGAGCTGAAAACTCTTTTTTGAAACTTTTGAATGAAAAACTGATTTTTATGTACAATATGCACTCAGAAGTGAAGAAAGTGTTATTTCTTGTCACTTTGTAAGTGGTGAAGTCCAAACAGTGCTATTTGGAGATGAAAACGCGTTTTTGACACTTTTGAATGAAAAACTGTTTTTTGTGGCCAAAATGAACTCAAAAGTCAAAGTTCTCATTTTCAGTTGAAGAACGTGTTATTTCTTGTCACCTTGTAAGTGGAGAAGTCCAAACAGTGCTATTTGGAGGCTGAAAACGCGTTTTTGACACTTTTGAATGAAAAACTGTTTTTTGTGGCCAAAATGAACTCAAATGTCAAAGTTCTCATTTTCAGTTGAAGAACGTGTTATTTCTTGTCACCTTGTAAGTGGAGAAGTCCAAACAGTGCTATTTGGAGCTGAAAACACTTTTTTGAAACTTTTGAATGAAAAACTGATTTGTATGTACAATATGCACTCAAAAGTGAAGAAAGTGTTATTTCTTGTCACCTTGTAAGTGGAGAAGTCCAAACACTGCTGTTTGGAGCTGGAAACGCTTTTTTGACACTTTTGAATGAAAAACTGATTTGTATGTACAATATGCACTCAAAAGTGACGAAAGTGTTATTTCTTGTCACCTTGTAAGTGGAGAAGTCCAAACAGTGCTATTTGGAGCTGAAAACGCTTTTTTGAAACTTTTGAATGAAAAACTGATTTTTGTGGCCAAAATGCACTCAAAAGTGACGAAAGTGTTATTTCTTGTCACCTTGTAAGTGGAGAAGTCTAAACAGTGCTATGTGGAGCTGAAAACGCTTTTTTGACACTTTTGAATGAAAAACTGTTTTTTGTGGCCAAAAAGCACTCAAATGTCAAAGTTCTCATTTTCAGTTGAAGAACGTGTTATTTCTTGTCACCTTGTAAGTGGAGAAGTCCAAACAGTGCTATTTGGAGCTGAAAACTCTTTTTTGAAACTTTTGAATGAAAAACTGATTTTTATGTACAATATGCACTCAGAAGTGAAGACAGTGTTATTTCTTGTCACTTTGTAAGTGGTGAAGTCCAAACAGTGCTATTTGGAGATGAAAACGCGTTTTTGACACTTTTGAATGAAAAACTGTTTTTTGTGGCCAAAATGAACTCAAAAGTCAAAGTTCTCATTTTCAGTTGAAGAACGTGTTATTTCTTGTCACCTTGTAAGTGGAGAAGTCCAAACAGTGCTATTTGGAGCTGGAAACGCTTTTTTGACACTTTTGAATGAAAAACTGATTTGTATGTACAATATGCACTCAAAAGTGACGAAAGTGTTATTTCTTGTCACCGTGTAAGTGGAGAAGTCCAAACAGTGCTATTTGGAGCTGAAAACGCGTTTTCGACACTTTTGAATGAAAAACTGTTTTTTGTGGCCAAAAAGCACTCAAATGTCAAAGTTCTCATTTTCAGTTGAAGAACGTGTTATTTCTTGTCACCTTGTAAGTGGAGAAGTCCAAACAGTGCTATTTAGAGCTGAAATTTTTTTTTTGAAACTTTTGAATGAAAAACTGATTTGTATGTACAATATGCACTCAAAAGTGAAGAAAGTGTTATTTTTTGTCACCTTGTAAGTGGAGAAGTCCAAACACTGCTGTTTGGAGCTGGAAACGCTTTTTCGACACTTTTGAATGAAAAACTGTTTTTTGTGGCCAAAAACCACTCAAATGTCAAAGTTCTCATTTTCAGTTGAAGAACGTGTTATTTCTTGTCACCTTGTAAGTGGAGAAGTCCAAACAGTGCTATTTGGAGCTGAAAACTCTTTTTTGAAACTTTTGAATGAAAAACTGATTTTTATGTACAATATGCACTCAGAAGTGAAGAAAGTGTTATTTCTTGTCACCTTGTAAGTGGAGACGTCCAAACAGTGCTATTTGGAGCTGAAAACTCTTTTTTGAAACTTTTGAATGAAAAACTGATTTTTATGGCCAAAAAGCACTCAAAAGTGACGAAAGTGTTATTTCTTGTCACCGTGTAAGTGGAGAAGTCCAAACAGTGCTATTTGGAGGCTGAAAACGCGTTTTTGACACTTTTGAATGAAAAACTGTTTTTTGTGGCCAAAAAGCACTCGAATGTCAAAGTTCTCATTTTCAGTTGAAGAACGTGTTATTTCTTGTCACCTTGTAAGTGGAGAAGTCCAAACAGTGCTATTTAGAGCTGAAAACTATTTTTTGAAACTTTTGAATGAAAAACTGATTTGTATGTACAATATGCACTCAAAAGTGAAGAAAGTGTTATTTCTTGTCACCTTGTAAGTGGAGAAGTCCAAACAGTGCTATTTGGAGCTGAAAACTCTTTTTTGAAACTTTTGAATGAAAAACCGATTTTTATGTACAATATGCACTCAAAAGTGAAGAAAGTGTTATTTCTTGTCACCTTGTAAGTGGAGAAGTCCAAACAGTGCTATTTGGAGGCTGAAAACGCGTTTTTGACACTTTTGAATGAAAAACTGTTTTTTGTGGCCAAAATGAACTCAAATGTCAAAGTTCTCATTTTCAGTTGAAGAACGTGTTATTTCTTGTCACCTTGTAAGTGGAGAAGTCCAAACAGTGCTATTTGGAGCTGAAAACACTTTTTTGAAACTTTTGAATGAAAAACTGATTTGTATGTACAATATGCACTCAAAAGTGAAGAAAGTGTTATTTCTTGTCACCTTGTAAGTGGAGAAGTCCAAACACTGCTGTTTGGAGCTGGAAACGCTTTTTTGACACTTTTGAATCAAAAACTGATTTGTATGTACAATATGCACTCAAAAGTGACGAAAGTGTTATTTCTTGTCACCGTGTAAGTGGAGAAGTCCAAACAGTGCTATTTGGAGCTGAAAACGCTTGTTCGACACTTTTGAATGAAAAACTGTTTTTTGTGGCCAAAAAGCACTCAAATGTCAAAGTTCTCATTTTCAGTTGAAGAACGTGTTATTTCTTGTCACCTTGTAAGTGGAGAAGTCCAAACAGTGCTATTTGGAGCTGAAAACTCTTTTTTGAAACTTTTGAATGAAAAACTGATTTTTATGTACAATATGCACTCAAAAGTGAAGAAAGTGTTATTTCTTGTCACTTTGTAAGTGGAGAAGTCCAAACAGTGCTATTTGGAGGCTGAAAACGCGTTTTTGACACTTTTGAATGAAAAACTGTTTTTTGTGGCCAAAATGAACTCAAATGTCAAAGTTCTCATTTTCAGTTGAAGAACGTGTTATTTCTTGTCACCTTGTAAGTGGAGAAGTCCAAACAGTGCTATTTGGAGCTGAAAACACTTTTTTGAAACTTTTGAATGAAAAACTGATTTGTATGTACAATATGGACTCAAAAGTGAAAAAAGTGTTATTTCTTGTCACCTTGTAAGTGGAGAAGTCCAAACACTGCTGTTTGGAGCTGGAAACGCTTTTTTGACACTTTTGAATCAAAAACTGATTTGTATGTACAATATGCACTCAGAAGTGACGAAAGTGTTATTTCTTGTCACCGTGTAAGTGGAGAAGTCCAAACAGTGCTATTTGGAGCTGAAAACGCTTGTTCGACACTTTTGAATGAAAAACAGTTTTTTGTGGCCAAAAAGCACTCAAATGTCAAAGTTCTCATTTTCAGTTGAAGAACGTGTTATTTATTGTCACCTTGTAAGTGGAGAAGTCCAAACAGTGCTATTTGGAGCTGAAAACTCTTTTTTGAAACTTTTAAATGAAAAACTGATTTTTATGTACAATATGCACTCAGAAGTGAAGAAAGTGTTATTTCTTGTCACTTTGTAAGTGGTGAAGTCCAAACAGTGCTATTTGGAGATGAAAACGCGTTTTTGACACTTTTGAATGAAAAACTGTTTTTTGTGGCCAAAATGAACTCAAAAGTCAAAGTTCTCATTTTCAGTTGAAGAACGTGTTATTTCTTGTCACCTTGTAAGTGGAGAAGTCCAAACAGTGCTATTTGGAGGCTGAAAACGCGTTTTTGACACTTTTGAATGAAAAACTGTTTTTTGTGGCCAAAATGAACTCAAATGTCAAAGTTCTCATTTTCAGTTGAAGAACGTGTTATTTCTTGTCACCTTGTAAGTGGAGAAGTCCAAACAGTGCTATTTGGAGCTGAAAACACTTTTTTGAAACTTTTGAATGAAAAACTGATTTGTATGTACAATATGCACTCAAAAGTGAAGAAAGTGTTATTTCTTGTCACCTTGTAAGTGGAGAAGTCCAAACACTGCTGTTTGGAGCTGGAAACGCTTTTTTGACACTTTTGAATGAAAAACTGATTTGTATGTACAATATGCACTCAAAAGTGACGAAAGTGTTATTTCTTGTCACCTTGTAAGTGGAGAAGTCCAAACAGTGCTATTTGGAGCTGAAAACGCTTTTTTGAAACTTTTGAATGAAAAACTGATTTTTGTGGCCAAAATGCACTCAAAAGTGACGAAAGTGTTATTTCTTGTCACCTTGTAAGTGGAGAAGTCTAAACAGTGCTATGTGGAGCTGAAAACGCTTTTTTGACACTTTTGAATGAAAAACTGTTTTTTGTGGCCAAAATGCACTCAAAAGTGACGAAAGTGTTATTTCTTGTCACCTTGTAAGTGGAGAAGTCTAAACAGTGCTATGTAGGGCTGAAAACGCTTTTTTGACACTTTTGAATGAAAAACTGATTTTTGTGTCCAAAATGAACTCAAAAGTCAAAGTTCTCATTTGCAGTTGAAGAACGCGTTATTTATTGTCACCTTGTAAGTGGAGAAGTCCAAACAGTGCTATTTGGAGCTGAAAACGCTTTTTTGAAACTTTTGAATGAAAAACTGATTTTTGTGGCCAAAATGCACTCAAAGTGACGAAAGTGTTATTTCTTGTCACCTTGTAAGTGGAGAAGTCTAAACAGTGCTATTTGGAGGCTGAAAACGCGTTTTTGACACTTTTGAATGAAAAACTGTTTTTTGTGGCCAAAATGAACTCAAATGTCAAAGTTCTCATTTTCAGTTGAAGAACGTGTTATTTCTTGTCACCTTGTAAGTGGAGAAGTCCAAACAGTGCTATTTGGAGCTGAAAACACTTTTTTGAAACTTTTGAATGAAAAACTGATTTGTATGTACAATATGCACTCAAAAGTGAAGAAAGTGTTATTTCTTGTCACCTTGTAAGTGGAGAAGTCCAAACACTGCTGTTTTGAGCTGGAAACGCTTTTTTGACACTTTTGAATCAAAAACTGATTTGTATGTACAATATGCACTCAAAAGTGACGAAAGTGTTATTTCTTGTCACCGTGTAAGTGGAGAAGTCCAAACAGTGCTATTTGGAGCTGAAAACGCTTGTTCGACACTTTTGAATGAAAAACTGTTTTTTGTGGCCAAAAAGCACTCAAATGTCAAAGTTCTCATTTTCAGTTGAAGAACGTGTTATTTCTTGTCACCTTGTAAGTGGAGAAGTCCAAACAGTGCTATTTGGAGCTGAAAACTCTTTTTTGAAACTTTTGAATGAAAAACTGATTTTTATGTACAATATGCACTCAGAAGTGAAGAAAGTGTTATTTCTTGTCACTTTGTAAGTGGTGAAGTCCAAACAGTGCTATTTGGAGATGAAAACGCGTTTTTGACACTTTTGAATGAAAAACTGTTTTTTGTGGCCAAAATGAACTCAAAAGTCAAAGTTCTCATTTTCAGTTGAAGAACGTGTTATTTCTTGTCACCTTGTAAGTGGAGAAGTCCAAACAGTGCTATTTGGAGCTGGAAACGCTTTTTTGACACTTTTGAATGAAAAACTGATTTGTATGTACAATATGCACTCAAAAGTGACGAAAGTGTTATTTCTTGTCACCGTGTAAGTGGAGAAGTCCAAACAGTGCTATTTGGAGCTGAAAACGCGTTTTCGACACTTTTGAATGAAAAACTGTTTTTTGTGGCCAAAAAGCACTCAAATGTCAAAGTTCTCATTTTCAGTTGAAGAACGTGTTATTTCTTGTCACCTTGTAAGTGGAGAAGTCCAAACAGTGCTATTTAGAGCTGAAATTTTTTTTTTGAAACTTTTGAATGAAAAACTGATTTGTATGTACAATATGCACTCAAAAGTGAAGAAAGTGTTATTTTTTGTCACCTTGTAAGTGGAGAAGTCCAAACACTGCTGTTTGGAGCTGGAAACGCTTTTTCGACACTTTTGAATGAAAAACTGTTTTTTGTGGCCAAAAACCACTCAAATGTCAAAGTTCTCATTTTCAGTTGAAGAACGTGTTATTTCTTGTCACCTTGTAAGTGGAGAAGTCCAAACAGTGCTATTTGGAGCTGAAAACTCTTTTTTGAAACTTTTGAATGAAAAACTGATTTTTATGTACAATATGCACTCAGAAGTGAAGAAAGTGTTATTTCTTGTCACCTTGTAAGTGGAGACGTCCAAACAGTGCTATTTGGAGCTGAAAACTCTTTTTTGAAACTTTTGAATGAAAAACTGATTTTTATGGCCAAAAAGCACTCAAAAGTGACGAAAGTGTTATTTCTTGTCACCGTGTAAGTGGAGAAGTCCAAACAGTGCTATTTGGAGGCTGAAAACGCGTTTTTGACACTTTTGAATGAAAAACTGTTTTTTGTGGCCAAAAAGCACTCGAATGTCAAAGTTCTCATTTTCAGTTGAAGAACGTGTTATTTCTTGTCACCTTGTAAGTGGAGAAGTCCAAACAGTGCTATTTAGAGCTGAAAACTATTTTTTGAAACTTTTGAATGAAAAACTGATTTGTATGTACAATATGCACTCAAAAGTGAAGAAAGTGTTATTTCTTGTCACCTTGTAAGTGGAGAAGTCCAAACAGTGCTATTTGGAGCTGAAAACTCTTTTTTGAAACTTTTGAATGAAAAACTGATTTTTATGTACAATATGCACTCAAAAGTGAAGAAAGTGTTATTTCTTGTCACCTTGTAAGTGGAGAAGTCCAAACAGTGCTATTTGGAGGCTGAAAACGCGTTTTTGACACTTTTGAATGAAAAACTGTTTTTTGTGGCCAAAATGAACTCAAATGTCAAAGTTCTCATTTTCAGTTGAAGAACGTGTTATTTCTTGTCACCTTGTAAGTGGAGAAGTCCAAACAGTGCTATTTAGAGCTGAAATTTTTTTTTTGAAACTTTTGAATGAAAAACTGATTTGTATGTACAATATGCACTCAAAAGTGAAGAAAGTGTTATTTCTTGTCACCTTGTAAGTGGAGAAGTCCAAACACTGCTGTTTGGAGCTGGAAACGCTTTTTTGACACTTTTGAATCAAAAACTGATTTGTATGTACAATATGCACTCAAAAGTGACGAAAGTGTTATTTCTTGTCACCGTGTAAGTGGAGAAGTCCAAACAGTGCTATTTGGAGCTGAAAACGCTTGTTCGACACTTTTGAATGAAAAACTGTTTTTTGTGGCCAAAAAGCACTCAAATGTCAAAGTTCTCATTTTCAGTTGAAGAACGTGTTATTTCTTGTCACCTTGTAAGTGGAGAAGTCCAAACAGTGCTATTTGGAGCTGAAAACTCTTTTTTGAAACTTTTGAATGAAAAACTGATTTTTATGTACAATATGCACTCAGAAGTGAAGAAAGTGTTATTTCTTGTCACTTTGTAAGTGGTGAAGTCCAAACAGTGCTATTTGGAGATGAAAACGCGTTTTTGACACTTTTGAATGAAAAACTGTTTTTTGTGGCCAAAATGAACTCAAAAGTCAAAGTTCTCATTTTCAGTTGAAGAACGTGTTATTTCTTGTCACCTTGTAAGTGGAGAAGTCCAAACAGTGCTATTTGGAGCTGGAAACGCTTTTTTGACACTTTTGAATGAAAAACTGATTTGTATGTACAATATGCACTCAGAAGTGAATAAAGTGTTATTTCTTGTCACCTTGTAAGTGGAGACGTCCAAACAGTGCTATTTGGAGCTGAAAACTCTTTTTTGAAACTTTTGAATGAAAAACTGATTTTTATGGCCAAAAAGCACTCAAAAGTGACGAAAGTGTTATTTCTTGTCACCGTGTAAGTGGAGAAGTCCAAACAGTGCTATTTGGAGGCTGAAAACGCGTTTTTGACACTTTTGAATGAAAAACTGTTTTTTGTGGCCAAAAAGCACTCGAATGTCAAAGTTCTCATTTTCAGTTGAAGAACGTGTTATTTCTTGTCACCTTGTAAGTGGAGAAGTCCAAACAGTGCTATTTAGAGCTGAAAACTATTTTTTGAAACTTTTGAATGAAAAACTGATTTGTATGTACAATATGCACTCAAAAGTGAAGAAAGTGTTATTTCTTGTCACCTTGTAAGTGGAGAAGTCCAAACAGTGCTATTTGGAGCTGAAAACTCTTTTTTGAAACTTTTGAATGAAAAACTGATTTTTATGTACAATATGCACTCAAAAGTGAAGAAAGTGTTATTTCTTGTCACCTTGTAAGTGGAGAAGTCCAAACAGTGCTATTTGGAGGCTGAAAACGCGTTTTTGACACTTTTGAATGAAAAACTGTTTTTTGTGGCCAAAATGAACTCAAATGTCAAAGTTCTCATTTTCAGTTGAAGAACGTGTTATTTCTTGTCACCTTGTAAGTGGAGAAGTCCAAACAGTGCTATTTGGAGCTGAAAACACTTTTTTGAAACTTTTGAATGAAAAACTGATTTGTATGTACAATATGCACTCAAAAGTGAAGAAAGTGTTATTTCTTGTCACCTTGTAAGTGGAGAAGTCCAAACACTGCTGTTTGGAGCTGGAAACGCTTTTTTGACACTTTTGAATCAAAAACTGATTTGTATGTACAATATGCACTCAAAAGTGACGAAAGTGTTATTTCTTGTCACCGTGTAAGTGGAGAAGTCCAAACAGTGCTATTTGGAGCTGAAAACGCTTGTTCGACACTTTTGAATGAAAAACTGTTTTTTGTGGCCAAAAAGCACTCAAATGCCAAAGTTCTCATTTTCAGTTGAAGAACGTGTTATTTCTTGTCACCTTGTAAGTGGAGAAGTCCAAACAGTGCTATTTGGAGCTGAAAACTCTTTTTTGAAACTTTTGAATGAAAAACTGATTTTTATGTACAATATGCACTCAGAAGTGAAGAAAGTGTTATTTCTTGTCACTTTGTAAGTGGTGAAGTCCAAACAGTGCTATTTGGAGATGAAAACGCGTTTTTGACACTTTTGAATGAAAAACTGTTTTTTGTGGCCAAAATGAACTCAAAAGTCAAAGTTCTCATTTTCAGTTGAAGAACGTGTTATTTCTTGTCACCTTGTAAGTGGAGAAGTCCAAACAGTGCTATTTGGAGCTGAAAACACTTTTTTGAAACTTTTGAATGAAAAACTGATTTGTATGTACAATATGCACTCAAAAGTGAAGAAAGTGTTATTTCTTGTCACCTTGTAAGTGGAGAAGTCCAAACACTGCTGTTTGGAGCTGGAAACGCTTTTTTGACACTTTTGAATCAAAAACTGATTTGTATGTACAATATGCACTCAAAAGTGACGAAAGTGTTATTTCTTGTCACCGTGTAAGTGGAGAAGTCCAAACAGTGCTATTTGGAGCTGAAAACGCTTGTTCGACACTTTTGAATGAAAAACTGTTTTTTGTGGCCAAAAAGCACTCAAATGTCAAAGTTCTCATTTTCAGTTGAAGAACGTGTTATTTCTTGTCACCTTGTAAGTGGAGAAGTCCAAACAGTGCTATTTGGAGCTGAAAACTCTTTTTTGAAACTTTTGAATGAAAAACTGATTTTTATGTACAATATGCACTCAGAAGTGAAGAAAGTGTTATTTCTTGTCACTTTGTAAGTGGTGAAGTCCAAACAGTGCTATTTGGAGATGAAAACGCGTTTTTGACACTTTTGAATGAAAAACTGTTTTTTGTGGCCAAAATGAACTCAAAAGTCAAAGTTCTCATTTTCAGTTGAAGAACGTGTTATTTCTTGTCACCTTGTAAGTGGAGAAGTCCAAACAGTGCTATTTGGAGCTGGAAACGCTTTTTTGACACTTTTGAATGAAAAACTGATTTGTATGTACAATATGCACTCAGAAGTGAAGAAAGTGTTATTTCTTGTCACCTTGTAAGTGGAGACGTCCAAACAGTGCTATTTGGAGCTGAAAACTCTTTTTTGAAACTTTTGAATGAAAAACTGATTTTTATGGCCAAAAAGCACTCAAAAGTGACGAAAGTGTTATTTCTTGTCACCGTGTAAGTGGAGAAGTCCAAACAGTGCTATTTGGAGGCTGAAAACGCGTTTTTGACACTTTTGAATGAAAAACTGTTTTTTGTGGCCAAAAAGCACTCGAATGTCAAAGTTCTCATTTTCAGTTGAAGAACGTGTTATTTCTTGTCACCTTGTAAGTGGAGAAGTCCAAACAGTGCTATTTAGAGCTGAAAACTATTTTTTGAAACTTTTGAATGAAAAACTGATTTGTATGTACAATATGCACTCAAAAGTGAAGAAAGTGTTATTTCTTGTCACCTTGTAAGTGGAGAAGTCCAAACAGTGCTATTTGGAGCTGAAAACTCTTTTTTGAAACTTTTGAATGAAAAACTGATTTTTATGTACAATATGCACTCAAAAGTGAAGAAAGTGTTATTTCTTGTCACCTTGTAAGTGGAGAAGTCCAAACAGTGCTATTTGGAGGCTGAAAACGCGTTTTTGACACTTTTGAATGAAAAACTGTTTTTTGTGGCCAAAATGAACTCAAATGTCAAAGTTCTCATTTTCAGTTGAAGAACGTGTTATTTCTTGTCACCTTGTAAGTGGAGAAGTCCAAACAGTGCTATTTGGAGCTGAAAACACTTTTTTGAAACTTTTGAATGAAAAACTGATTTGTATGTACAATATGCACTCAAAAGTGAAGAAAGTGTTATTTCTTGTCACCTTGTAAGTGGAGAAGTCCAAACACTGCTGTTTGGAGCTGGAAACGCTTTTTTGACACTTTTGAATCAAAAACTGATTTGTATGTACAATATGCACTCAAAAGTGACGAAAGTGTTATTTCTTGTCACCGTGTAAGTGGAGAAGTCCAAACAGTGCTATTTGGAGCTGAAAACGCTTGTTCGACACTTTTGAATGAAAAACTGTTTTTTGTGGCCAAAAAGCACTCAAATGCCAAAGTTCTCATTTTCAGTTGAAGAACGTGTTATTTCTTGTCACCTTGTAAGTGGAGAAGTCCAAACAGTGCTATTTGGAGCTGAAAACTCTTTTTTGAAACTTTTGAATGAAAAACTGATTTTTATGTACAATATGCACTCAGAAGTGAAGAAAGTGTTATTTCTTGTCACTTTGTAAGTGGTGAAGTCCAAACAGTGCTATTTGGAGATGAAAACGCGTTTTTGACACTTTTGAATGAAAAACTGTTTTTTGTGGCCAAAATGAACTCAAAAGTCAAAGTTCTCATTTTCAGTTGAAGAACGTGTTATTTCTTGTCACCTTGTAAGTGGAGAAGTCCAAACAGTGCTATTTGGAGCTGGAAACGCTTTTTTGACACTTTTGAATGAAAAACTGATTTGTATGTACAATATGCACTCAAAAGTGACGAAAGTGTTATTTCTTGTCACCGTGTAAGTGGAGAAGTCCAAACAGTGCTATTTGGAGCTGAAAACGCTTTTTCGACACTTTTGAATGAAAAACTGTTTTTTGTGGCCAAAAAGCACTCAAATGTCAAAGTTCTCATTTTCAGTTGAAGAACGTGTTATTTCTTGTCACCTTGTAAGTGGAGAAGTCCAAACAGTGCTATTTAGAGCTGAAAATTTTTTTTTGAAACTTTTGAATGAAAAACTGATTTGTATGTACAATATGCACTCAAAAGTGAAGAAAGTGTTATTTTTTGTCACCTTGTAAGTGGAGAAGTCCAAACACTGCTGGTTGGAGCTGGAAACGCTTTTTTGACACTTTTGAATGAAAAACTGATTTGTATGTACAATATGCACTCAAAAGTGACGAAAGTGTTATTTCTTGTCACCGTGTAAGTGGAGAAGTCCAAACAGTGCTATTTGGAGCTGAAAACGCTTTTTCGACACTTTTGAATGAAAAACTGTTTTTTGTGGCCAAAAAGCACTCAAATGTCAAAATTCTCATTTTCAGTTGAAGAACGTGTTATTTCTTGTCACCTTGTAAGTGGAGAAGTCCAAACAGTGCTATTTGGAGCTGAAAACTCTTTTTTGAAACTTTTGAATGAAAAACTGATTTTTATGTACAATATGCACTCAGAAGTGAAGAAAGTGTTATTTCTTGTCACCTTGTAAGTGGAGAAGTCCAAACAGTGCTATTTGGAGCTGAAAACTCTTTTTTGAAACTTTTGAATGAAAAACTGATTTTTATGGCCAAAAAGCACTCAAAAGTGACGAAAGTGTTATTTCTTGTCACCGTGTAAGTGGAGAAGTCCAAACAGTGCTATTTGGAGGCTGAAAACGCGTTTTTGACACTTTTGAATGAAAAACTGTTTTTTGTGGCCAAAAAGCACTCAAATGTCAAAGTTCTCATTTTCAGTTGAAGAACGTGTTATTTCTTGTCACCTTGTAAGTGGAGAAGTCCAAACAGTGCTATTTAGAGCTGAAAACTATTTTTTGAAACTTTTGAATGAAAAACTGATTTGTATGTACAATATGCACTCAAAAGTGAAGAAAGTGTTATTTCTTGTCACCTTGTAAGTGGAGAAGTCCAAACAGTGCTATTTGGAGCTGAAAACTCTTTTTTGAAACTTTTGAATGAAAAACTGATTTTTATGTACAATATGCACTCAAAAGTGAAGAAAGTGTTATTTCTTGTCACCTTGTAAGTGGAGAAGTCCAAACAGTGCTATTTGGAGGCTGAAAACGCGTTTTTGACACTTTTGAATAAAAAACTGTTTTTTGTGGCCAAAATGAACTCAAATGTCAAAGTTCTCATTTTCAGTTGAAGAACGTGTTATTTCTTGTCACCTTGTAAGTGGAGAAGTCCAAACAGTGCTATTTGGAGCTGGAAACGCTTTTTTGACACTTTTGAATGAAAAACTGATTTGTATGTACAATATGCACTCAAAAGTGACGAAAGTGTTATTTCTTGTCACCTTGTAAGTGGAGAAGTCCAAACAGTGCTATTTGGAGCTGAAAACGCTTTTTTGAAACTTTTGAATGAAAAACTGATTTTTGTGGCCAAAATGCACTCAAAAGTGACGAAAGTGTTATTTCTTGTCACTTTGTAAGTGGAGAAGTCTAAACAGTGCTATGTGGAGCTGAAAACGCTTTTTTGACACTTTTGAATGAAAAACTGTTTTTTGTGGCCAAAAAGCACTCAAATGTCAAAGTTCTCATTTTCAGTTGAAGAACGTGTTATTTCTTGTCACCTTGTAAGTGGAGAAGTCCAAACAGTGCTATTTGGAGCTGGAAACGCTTTTTTGACACTTTTGAATGAAAAACTGATTTGTATGTACAATATGCACTCAAAAGTGACGAAAGTGTTATTTCTTGTCACCGTGTAAGTGGAGAAGTCCAAACAGTGCTATTTGGAGCTGAAAACGCTTTTTCGACACTTTTGAATGAAAAACTGTTTTTTGTGGCCAAAAAGCACTCAAATGTCAAAGTTCTCATTTTCAGTTGAAGAACGTGTTATTTCTTGTCACCTTGTAAGTGGAGAAGTCCAAACAGTGCTATTTAGAGCTGAAAATTTTTTTTTGAAACTTTTGAATGAAAAACTGATTTGTATGTACAATATGCACTCAAAAGTGAAGAAAGTGTTATTTTTTGTCACCTTGTAAGTGGAGAAGTCCAAACACTGCTGGTTGGAGCTGGAAACGCTTTTTTGACACTTTTGAATGAAAAACTGATTTGTATGTACAATATGCACTCAAAAGTGACGAAAGTGTTATTTCTTGTCACCGTGTAAGTGGAGAAGTCCAAACAGTGCTATTTGGAGGCTGAAAACGCGTTTTTGACACTTTTGAATGAAAAACTGTTTTTTGTGGCCAAAAAGCACTCAAATGTCAAAGTTCTCATTTTCAGTTGAAGAACGTGTTATTTCTTGTCACCTTGTAAGTGGAGAAGTCCAAACAGTGCTATTTAGAGCTGAAAACTATTTTTTGAAACTTTTGAATGAAAAACTGATTTGTATGTACAATATGCACTCAAAAGTGAAGAAAGTGTTATTTCTTGTCACCTTGTAAGTGGAGAAGTCCAAACAGTGCTATTTGGAGCTGAAAACTCTTTTTTGAAACTTTTGAATGAAAAACTGATTTTTATGTACAATATGCACTCAAAAGTGAAGAAAGTGTTATTTCTTGTCACCTTGTAAGTGGAGAAGTCCAAACAGTGCTATTTGGAGGCTGAAAACGCGTTTTTGACACTTTTGAATGAAAAACTGTTTTTTGTGGCCAAAATGAACTCAAATGTCAAAGTTCTCATTTTCAGTTGAAGAACGTGTTATTTCTTGTCACCTTGTAAGTGGAGAAGTCCAAACAGTGCTATTTGGAGCTGGAAACGCTTTTTTGACACTTTTGAATGAAAAACTGATTTGTATGTACAATATGCACTCAAAAGTGACGAAAGTGTTATTTCTTGTCACCTTGTAAGTGGAGAAGTCCAAACAGTGCTATTTGGAGCTGAAAACGCTTTTTTGAAACTTTTGAATGAAAAACTGATTTTTGTGGCCAAAATGCACTCAAAAGTGACGAAAGTGTTATTTCTTGTCACTTTGTAAGTGGAGAAGTCTAAACAGTGCTATGTGGAGCTGAAAACGCTTTTTTGACACTTTTGAATGAAAAACTGTTTTTTGTGGCCAAAAAGCACTCAAATGTCAAAGTTCTCATTTTCAGTTGAAGAACGTGTTATTTCTTGTCACCTTGTAAGTGGAGAAGTCCAAACAGTGCTATTTGGAGCTGGAAACGCTTTTTTGACACTTTTGAATGAAAAACTGATTTGTATGTACAATATGCACTCAAAAGTGACGAAAGTGTTATTTCTTGTCACCGTGTAAGTGGAGAAGTCCAAACAGTGCTATTTGGAGCTGAAAACGCTTTTTCGACACTTTTGAATGAAAAACTGTTTTTTGTGGCCAAAAAGCACTCAAATGTCAAAGTTCTCATTTTCAGTTGAAGAACGTGTTATTTCTTGTCACCTTGTAAGTGGAGAAGTCCAAACAGTGCTATTTAGAGCTGAAAATTTTTTTTTGAAACTTTTGAATGAAAAACTGATTTGTATGTACAATATGCACTCAAAAGTGAAGAAAGTGTTATTTTTTATCACCTTGTAAGTGGAGAAGTCCAAACACTGCTGGTTGGAGCTGGAAACGCTTTTTTGACACTTTTGAATGAAAAACTGATTTGTATGTACAATATGCACTCAAAAGTGACGAAAGTGTTATTTCTTGTCACCGTGTAAGTGGAGAAGTCCAAACAGTGCTATTTGGAGGCTGAAAACGCGTTTTTGACACTTTTGAATGAAAAACTGTTTTTTGTGGCCAAAAAGCACTCAAATGTCAAAGTTCTCATTTTCAGTTGAAGAACGTGTTATTTCTTGTCACCTTGTAAGTGGAGAAGTCCAAACAGTGCTATTTAGAGCTGAAAACTATTTTTTGAAACTTTTGAATGAAAAACTGATTTGTATGTACAATATGCACTCAAAAGTGAAGAAAGTGTTATTTCTTGTCACCTTGTAAGTGGAGAAGTCCAAACAGTGCTATTTGGAGCTGAAAACTCTTTTTTGAAACTTTTGAATGAAAAACTGATTTTTATGTACAATATGCACTCAAAAGTGAAGAAAGTGTTATTTCTTGTCACCTTGTAAGTGGAGAAGTCCAAACAGTGCTATTTGGAGGCTGAAAACGCGTTTTTGACACTTTTGAATGAAAAACTGTTTTTTGTGGCCAAAATGAACTCAAATGTCAAAGTTCTCATTTTCAGTTGAAGAACGTGTTATTTCTTGTCACCTTGTAAGTGGAGAAGTCCAAACAGTGCTATTTGGAGCTGACAACACTTTTTTGAAACTTTTGAATGAAAAACTGATTTGTATGTACAATATGCACTCAAAAGTGAAGAAAGTGTTATTTCTTGTCACCTTGTAAGTGGAGAAGTCCAAACACTGCTGTTTGGAGCTGGAAACACTTTTTTGACACTTTTGAATCAAAAACTGATTTGTATGTACAATATGCACTCAAAAGTGACGAAAGTGTTATTTCTTGTCACCGTGTAAGTGGAGAAGTCCAAACAGTGCTATTTGGAGCTGAAAACGCTTTTTTGAAACTTTTGAATGAAAAACTGATTTTTGTGGCCAAAATGCACTCAAAAGTGACGAAAGTGTTATTTCTTGTCACCTTGTAAGTGGAGAAGTCTAAACAGTGCTATGTGGAGCTGAAAACGCTTTTTTGACACTTTTGAATGAAAAACTGTTTTTTGTGGCCAAAATGCACTCAAAAGTGACGAAAGTGTTATTTCTTGTCACCTTGTAAGTGGAGAAGTCTAAACAGTGCTATGTAGGGCTGAAAACGCTTTTTTGACACTTTTGAATGAAAAACTGATTTTTGTGTCCAAAATGAACTCAAAAGTCAAAGTTCTCATTTGCAGTTGAAGAACGCGTTATTTCTTGTCACCTTGTAAGTGGAGAAGTCCAAACAGTGCTATTTGGAGCTGAAAACGCTTTTTTGAAACTTTTGAATGAAAAACTGATTTTTGTGGCCAAAATGCACTCAAAGTGACGAAAGTGTTATTTCTTGTCACCTTGTAAGTGGAGAAGTCTAAACAGTGCTATTTGGAGGCTGAAAACGCGTTTTTGACACTTTTGAATGAAAAACTGTTTTTTGTGGCCAAAATGAACTCAAATGTCAAAGTTCTCATTTTCAGTTGAAGAACGTGTTATTTCTTGTCACCTTGTAAGTGGAGAAGTCCAAACAGTGCTATTTGGAGCTGAAAACACTTTTTTGAAACTTTTGAATGAAAAACTGATTTGTATGTACAATATGCACTCAAAAGTGAAGAAAGTGTTATTTCTTGTCACCTTGTAAGTGGAGAAGTCCAAACACTGCTGTTTTGAGCTGGAAACGCTTTTTTGACACTTTTGAATCAAAAACTGATTTGTATGTACAATATGCACTCAAAAGTGACGAAAGTGTTATTTCTTGTCACCGTGTAAGTGGAGAAGTCCAAACAGTGCTATTTGGAGCTGAAAACGCTTGTTCGACACTTTTGAATGAAAAACTGTTTTTTGTGGCCAAAAAGCACTCAAATGTCAAAGTTCTCATTTTCAGTTGAAGAACGTGTTATTTCTTGTCACCTTGTAAGTGGAGAAGTCCAAACAGTGCTATTTGGAGCTGAAAACTCTTTTTTGAAACTTTTGAATGAAAAACTGATTTTTATGTACAATATGCACTCAGAAGTGAAGAAAGTGTTATTTCTTGTCACTTTGTAAGTGGTGAAGTCCAAACAGTGCTATTTGGAGATGAAAACGCGTTTTTGACACTTTTGAATGAAAAACTGTTTTTTGTGGCCAAAATGAACTCAAAAGTCAAAGTTCTCATTTTCAGTTGAAGAACGTGTTATTTCTTGTCACCTTGTAAGTGGAGAAGTCCAAACAGTGCTATTTGGAGCTGGAAACGCTTTTTTGACACTTTTGAATGAAAAACTGATTTGTATGTACAATATGCACTCAAAAGTGACGAAAGTGTTATTTCTTGTCACCGTGTAAGTGGAGAAGTCCAAACAGTGCTATTTGGAGCTGAAAACGCTTTTTCGACACTTTTGAATGAAAAACTGTTTTTTGTGGCCAAAAAGCACTCAAATGTCAAAGTTCTCATTTTCAGTTGAAGAACGTGTTATTTCTTGTCACCTTGTAAGTGGAGAAGTCCAAACAGTGCTATTTAGAGCTGAAAATTTTTTTTTGAAACTTTTGAATGAAAAACTGATTTGTATGTACAATATGCACTCAAAAGTGAAGAAAGTGTTATTTTTTGTCACCTTGTAAGTGGAGAAGTCCAAACACTGCTGGTTGGAGCTGGAAACGCTTTTTTGACACTTTTGAATGAAAAACTGATTTGTATGTACAATATGCACTCAAAAGTGACGAAAGTGTTATTTCTTGTCACCGTGTAAGTGGAGAAGTCCAAACAGTGCTATTTGGAGCTGAAAACGCTTTTTCGACACTTTTGAATGAAAAACTGTTTTTTGTGGCCAAAAAGCACTCAAATGTCAAAATTCTCATTTTCAGTTAAAGAACGTGTTATTTCTTGTCACCTTGTAAGTGGAGAAGTCCAAACAGTGCTATTTGGAGCTGAAAACTCTTTTTTGAAACTTTTGAATGAAAAACTGATTTTTATGGCCAAAAAGCACTCAAAAGTGACGAAAGTGTTATTTCTTGTCACCGTGTAAGTGGAGAAGTCCAAACAGTGCTATTTGGAGGCTGAAAACGCGTTTTTGACACTTTTGAATGAAAAACTGTTTTTTGTGGCCAAAAAGCACTCAAATGTCAAAGTTCTCATTTTCAGTTGAAGAACGTGTTATTTCTTGTCACCTTGTAAGTGGAGAAGTCCAAACAGTGCTATTTAGAGCTGAAAACTATTTTTTGAAACTTTTGAATGAAAAACTGATTTTTATCTACAATATGCACTCAGAAGTGAAGAAAGTGTTATTTCTTGTCACCTTGTAAGTGGAGAAGTCCAAACAGTGCTATTTGGAGCTGAAAACTCTTTTTTGAAACTTTTGAATGAAAAACTGATTTTTATGGCCAAAAAGCACTCAAAAGTGACGAAAGTGTTATTTCTTGTCACCGTGTAAGTGGAGAAGTCCAAACAGTGCTATTTGGAGGCTGAAAACGCGTTTTTGACACTTTTGAATGAAAAACTGTTTTTTGTGGCCAAAAAGCACTCAAATGTCAAAGTTCTCATTTTCAGTTGAAGAACGTGTTATTTCTTGTCACCTTGTAAGTGGAGAAGTCCAAACAGTGCTATTTAGAGCTGAAAACTATTTTTTGAAACTTTTGAATGAAAAACTGATTTGTATGTACAATATGCACTCAAAAGTGAAGAAAGTGTTATTTCTTGTCACCTTGTAAGTGGAGAAGTCCAAACAGTGCTATTTGGAGCTGAAAACTCTTTTTTGAAACTTTTGAATGAAAAACTGATTTTTATGTACAATATGCACTCAAAAGTGAAGAAAGTGTTATTTCTTGTCACCTTGTAAGTGGAAAAGTCCAAACAGTGCTATTTGGAGGCTGAAAACGCGTTTTTGACACTTTTGAATGAAAAACTGTTTTTTGTGGCCAAAATGAACTCAAATGTCAAAGTTCTCATTTTCAGTTGAAGAACGTGTTATTTCTTGTCACCTTGTAAGTGGAGAAGTCCAAACAGTGCTATTTGGAGCTGAAAACACTTTTTTGAAACTTTTGAATGAAAAACTGATTTGTATGTACAATATGCACTCAAAAGTGAAGAAAGTGTTATTTCTTGTCACCTTGTAAGTGGAGAAGTCCAAACACTGCTGTTTGGAGCTGGAAACGCTTTTTTGACACTTTTGAATGAAAAACTGATTTGTATGTACAATATGCACTCAAAAGTGACGAAAGTGTTATTTCTTGTCACCTTGTAAGTGGAGAAGTCCAAACAGTGCTATTTGGAGCTGAAAACGCTTTTTTGAAACTTTTGAATGAAAAACTGATTTTTGTGGCCAAAATGCACTCAAAAGTGACGAAAGTGTTATTTCTTGTCACCTTGTAAGTGGAGAAGTCTAAACAGTGCTATGTGGAGCTGAAAACGCTTTTTTGACACTTTTGAATGAAAAACTGTTTTTTGTGGCCAAAATGCACTCAAAAGTGACGAAAGTGTTATTTCTTGTCACCTTGTAAGTGGAGAAGTCTAAACAGTGCTATGTAGGGCTGAAAACGCTTTTTTGACACTTTTGAATGAAAAACTGATTTTTGTGTCCAAAATGAACTCAAAAGTCAAAGTTCTCATTTGCAGTTGAAGAACGCGTTATTTCTTGTCACCTTGTAAGTGGAGAAGTCCAAACAGTGCTATTTGGAGCTGAAAACGCTTTTTTGAAACTTTTGAATGAAAAACTGATTTTTGTGGCCAAAATGCACTCAAAGTGACGAAAGTGTTATTTCTTGTCACCTTGTAAGTGGAGAAGTCTAAACAGTGCTATTTGGAGGCTGAAAACGCGTTTTTGACACTTTTGAATGAAAAACTGTTTTTTGTGGCCAAAATGAACTCAAATGTCAAAGTTCTCATTTTCAGTTGAAGAACGTGTTATTTCTTGTCACCTTGTAAGTGGAGAAGTCCAAACAGTGCTATTTGGAGCTGAAAACACTTTTTTGAAACTTTTGAATGAAAAACTGATTTGTATGTACAATATGCACTCAAAAGTGAAGAAAGTGTTATTTCTTGTCACCTTGTAAGTGGAGAAGTCCAAACACTGCTGTTTTGAGCTGGAAACGCTTTTTTGACACTTTTGAATGAAAAACTGATTTGTATGTACAATATGCACTCAAAAGTGACGAAAGTGTTATTTCTTGTCACCGTGTAAGTGGAGAAGTCCAAACAGTGCTATTTGGAGCTGAAAACGCTTGTTCGACACTTTTGAATGAAAAACTGTTTTTTGTGGCCAAAAAGCACTCAAATGTCAAAGTTCTCATTTTCAGTTGAACAACGTGTTATTTCTTGTCACCTTGTAAGTGGAGAAGTCCAAACAGTGCTATTTAGAGCTGAAAATTTTTTTTTGAAACTTTTGAATGAAAAACTGATTTGTATGTACAATATGCACTCAAAAGTGAAGAAAGTGTTATTTTTTGTCACCTTGTAAGTGGAGAAGTCCAAACACTGCTGGTTGGAGCTGGAAACGCTTTTTTGACACTTTTGAATGAAAAACTGATTTGTATGTACAATATGCACTCAAAAGTGACGAAAGTGTTATTTCTTGTCACCGTGTAAGTGGAGAAGTCCAAACAGTGCTATTTGGAGCTGAAAACGCTTTTTCGACACTTTTGAATGAAAAACTGTTTTTTGTGGCCAAAAAGCACTCAAATGTCAAAATTCTCATTTTCAGTTAAAGAACGTGTTATTTCTTGTCACCTTGTAAGTGGAGAAGTCCAAACAGTGCTATTTGGAGCTGAAAACTCTTTTTTGAAACTTTTGAATGAAAAACTGATTTTTATGGCCAAAAAGCACTCAAAAGTGACGAAAGTGTTATTTCTTGTCACCGTGTAAGTGGAGAAGTCCAAACAGTGCTATTTGGAGGCTGAAAACGCGTTTTTGACACTTTTGAATGAAAAACTGTTTTTTGTGGCCAAAAAGCACTCAAATGTCAAAGTTCTCATTTTCAGTTGAAGAACGTGTTATTTCTTGTCACCTTGTAAGTGGAGAAGTCCAAACAGTGCTATTTAGAGCTGAAAACTATTTTTTGAAACTTTTGAATGAAAAACTGATTTGTATGTACAATATGCACTCAAAAGTGAAGAAAGTGTTATTTCTTGTCACCTTGTAAGTGGAGAAGTCCAAACAGTGCTATTTGGAGCTGAAAACTCTTTTTTGAAACTTTTGAATGAAAAACTGATTTTTATGTACAATATGCACTCAAAAGTGAAGAAAGTGTTATTTCTTGTCACCTTGTAAGTGGAGAAGTCCAAACAGTGCTATTTGGAGGCTGAAAACGCGTTTTTGACACTTTTGAATGAAAAACTGTTTTTTGTGGCCAAAATGAACTCAAATGTCAAAGTTCTCATTTTCAGTTGAAGAACGTGTTATTTCTTGTCACCTTGTAAGTGGAGAAGTCCAAACAGTGCTATTTGGAGCTGGAAACGCTTTTTTGACACTTTTGAATGAAAAACTGATTTGTATGTACAATATGCACTCAAAAGTGACGAAAGTGTTATTTCTTGTCACCTTGTAAGTGGAGAAGTCCAAACAGTGCTATTTGGAGCTGAAAACGCTTTTTTGAAACTTTTGAATGAAAAACTGATTTTTGTGGCCAAAATGCACTCAAAAGTGACGAAAGTGTTATTTCTTGTCACTTTGTAAGTGGAGAAGTCTAAACAGTGCTATGTGGAGCTGAAAACGCTTTTTTGACACTTTTGAATGAAAAACTGTTTTTTGTGGCCAAAAAGCACTCAAATGTCAAAGTTCTCATTTTCAGTTGAAGAACGTGTTATTTCTTGTCACCTTGTAAGTGGAGAAGTCCAAACAGTGCTATTTGGAGCTGGAAACGCTTTTTTGACACTTTTGAATGAAAAACTGATTTGTATGTACAATATGCACTCAAAAGTGACGAAAGTGTTATTTCTTGTCACCGTGTAAGTGGAGAAGTCCAAACAGTGCTATTTGGAGCTGAAAACGCTTTTTCGACACTTTTGAATGAAAAACTGTTTTTTGTGGCCAAAAAGCACTCAAATGTCAAAGTTCTCATTTTCAGTTGAAGAACGTGTTATTTCTTGTCACCTTGTAAGTGGAGAAGTCCAAACAGTGCTATTTAGAGCTGAAAATTTTTTTTTGAAACTTTTGAATGAAAAACTGATTTGTATGTACAATATGCACTCAAAAGTGAAGAAAGTGTTATTTTTTATCACCTTGTAAGTGGAGAAGTCCAAACACTGCTGGTTGGAGCTGGAAACGCTTTTTTGACACTTTTGAATGAAAAACTGATTTGTATGTACAATATGCACTCAAAAGTGACGAAAGTGTTATTTCTTGTCACCGTGTAAGTGGAGAAGTCCAAACAGTGCTATTTGGAGGCTGAAAACGCGTTTTTGACACTTTTGAATGAAAAACTGTTTTTTGTGGCCAAAAAGCACTCAAATGTCAAAGTTCTCATTTTCAGTTGAAGAACGTGTTATTTCTTGTCACCTTGTAAGTGGAGAAGTCCAAACAGTGCTATTTAGAGCTGAAAACTATTTTTTGAAACTTTTGAATGAAAAACTGATTTGTATGTACAATATGCACTCAAAAGTGAAGAAAGTGTTATTTCTTGTCACCTTGTAAGTGGAGAAGTCCAAACAGTGCTATTTGGAGCTGAAAACTCTTTTTTGAAACTTTTGAATGAAAAACTGATTTTTATGTACAATATGCACTCAAAAGTGAAGAAAGTGTTATTTCTTGTCACCTTGTAAGTGGAGAAGTCCAAACAGTGCTATTTGGAGGCTGAAAACGCGTTTTTGACACTTTTGAATGAAAAACTGTTTTTTGTGGCCAAAATGAACTCAAATGTCAAAGTTCTCATTTTCAGTTGAAGAACGTGTTATTTCTTGTCACCTTGTAAGTGGAGAAGTCCAAACAGTGCTATTTGGAGCTGACAACACTTTTTTGAAACTTTTGAATGAAAAACTGATTTGTATGTACAATATGCACTCAAAAGTGAAGAAAGTGTTATTTCTTGTCACCTTGTAAGTGGAGAAGTCCAAACACTGCTGTTTGGAGCTGGAAACACTTTTTTGACACTTTTGAATCAAAAACTGATTTGTATGTACAATATGCACTCAAAAGTGACGAAAGTGTTATTTCTTGTCACCGTGTAAGTGGAGAAGTCCAAACAGTGCTATTTGGAGCTGAAAACGCTTTTTTGAAACTTTTGAATGAAAAACTGATTTTTGTGGCCAAAATGCACTCAAAAGTGACGAAAGTGTTATTTCTTGTCACCTTGTAAGTGGAGAAGTCTAAACAGTGCTATGTGGAGCTGAAAACGCTTTTTTGACACTTTTGAATGAAAAACTGTTTTTTGTGGCCAAAATGCACTCAAAAGTGACGAAAGTGTTATTTCTTGTCACCTTGTAAGTGGAGAAGTCTAAACAGTGCTATGTAGGGCTGAAAACGCTTTTTTGACACTTTTGAATGAAAAACTGATTTTTGTGTCCAAAATGAACTCAAAAGTCAAAGTTCTCATTTGCAGTTGAAGAACGCGTTATTTCTTGTCACCTTGTAAGTGGAGAAGTCCAAACAGTGCTATTTGGAGCTGAAAACGCTTTTTTGAAACTTTTGAATGAAAAACTGATTTTTGTGGCCAAAATGCACTCAAAGTGACGAAAGTGTTATTTCTTGTCACCTTGTAAGTGGAGAAGTCTAAACAGTGCTATTTGGAGGCTGAAAACGCGTTTTTGACACTTTTGAATGAAAAACTGTTTTTTGTGGCCAAAATGAACTCAAATGTCAAAGTTCTCATTTTCAGTTGAAGAACGTGTTATTTCTTGTCACCTTGTAAGTGGAGAAGTCCAAACAGTGCTATTTGGAGCTGAAAACACTTTTTTGAAACTTTTGAATGAAAAACTGATTTGTATGTACAATATGCACTCAAAAGTGAAGAAAGTGTTATTTCTTGTCACCTTGTAAGTGGAGAAGTCCAAACACTGCTGTTTTGAGCTGGAAACGCTTTTTTGACACTTTTGAATCAAAAACTGATTTGTATGTACAATATGCACTCAAAAGTGACGAAAGTGTTATTTCTTGTCACCGTGTAAGTGGAGAAGTCCAAACAGTGCTATTTGGAGCTGAAAACGCTTGTTCGACACTTTTGAATGAAAAACTGTTTTTTGTGGCCAAAAAGCACTCAAATGTCAAAGTTCTCATTTTCAGTTGAAGAACGTGTTATTTCTTGTCACCTTGTAAGTGGAGAAGTCCAAACAGTGCTATTTGGAGCTGAAAACTCTTTTTTGAAACTTTTGAATGAAAAACTGATTTTTATGTACAATATGCACTCAGAAGTGAAGAAAGTGTTATTTCTTGTCACTTTGTAAGTGGTGAAGTCCAAACAGTGCTATTTGGAGATGAAAACGCGTTTTTGACACTTTTGAATGAAAAACTGTTTTTTGTGGCCAAAATGAACTCAAAAGTCAAAGTTCTCATTTTCAGTTGAAGAACGTGTTATTTCTTGTCACCTTGTAAGTGGAGAAGTCCAAACAGTGCTATTTGGAGCTGGAAACGCTTTTTTGACACTTTTGAATGAAAAACTGATTTGTATGTACAATATGCACTCAAAAGTGACGAAAGTGTTATTTCTTGTCACCGTGTAAGTGGAGAAGTCCAAACAGTGCTATTTGGAGCTGAAAACGCTTTTTCGACACTTTTGAATGAAAAACTGTTTTTTGTGGCCAAAAAGCACTCAAATGTCAAAGTTCTCATTTTCAGTTGAAGAACGTGTTATTTCTTGTCACCTTGTAAGTGGAGAAGTCCAAACAGTGCTATTTAGAGCTGAAAATTTTTTTTTGAAACTTTTGAATGAAAAACTGATTTGTATGTACAATATGCACTCAAAAGTGAAGAAAGTGTTATTTTTTGTCACCTTGTAAGTGGAGAAGTCCAAACACTGCTGGTTGGAGCTGGAAACGCTTTTTTGACACTTTTGAATGAAAAACTGATTTGTATGTACAATATGCACTCAAAAGTGACGAAAGTGTTATTTCTTGTCACCGTGTAAGTGGAGAAGTCCAAACAGTGCTATTTGGAGCTGAAAACGCTTTTTCGACACTTTTGAATGAAAAACTGTTTTTTGTGGCCAAAAAGCACTCAAATGTCAAAATTCTCATTTTCAGTTAAAGAACGTGTTATTTCTTGTCACCTTGTAAGTGGAGAAGTCCAAACAGTGCTATTTGGAGCTGAAAACTCTTTTTTGAAACTTTTGAATGAAAAACTGATTTTTATGGCCAAAAAGCACTCAAAAGTGACGAAAGTGTTATTTCTTGTCACCGTGTAAGTGGAGAAGTCCAAACAGTGCTATTTGGAGGCTGAAAACGCGTTTTTGACACTTTTGAATGAAAAACTGTTTTTTGTGGCCAAAAAGCACTCAAATGTCAAAGTTCTCATTTTCAGTTGAAGAACGTGTTATTTCTTGTCACCTTGTAAGTGGAGAAGTCCAAACAGTGCTATTTAGAGCTGAAAACTATTTTTTGAAACTTTTGAATGAAAAACTGATTTTTATCTACAATATGCACTCAGAAGTGAAGAAAGTGTTATTTCTTGTCACCTTGTAAGTGGAGAAGTCCAAACAGTGCTATTTGGAGCTGAAAACTCTTTTTTGAAACTTTTGAATGAAAAACTGATTTTTATGGCCAAAAAGCACTCAAAAGTGACGAAAGTGTTATTTCTTGTCACCGTGTAAGTGGAGAAGTCCAAACAGTGCTATTTGGAGGCTGAAAACGCGTTTTTGACACTTTTGAATGAAAAACTGTTTTTTGTGGCCAAAAAGCACTCAAATGTCAAAGTTCTCATTTTCAGTTGAAGAACGTGTTATTTCTTGTCACCTTGTAAGTGGAGAAGTCCAAACAGTGCTATTTAGAGCTGAAAACTATTTTTTGAAACTTTTGAATGAAAAACTGATTTGTATGTACAATATGCACTCAAAAGTGAAGAAAGTGTTATTTCTTGTCACCTTGTAAGTGGAGAAGTCCAAACAGTGCTATTTGGAGCTGAAAACTCTTTTTTGAAACTTTTGAATGAAAAACTGATTTTTATGTACAATATGCACTCAAAAGTGAAGAAAGTGTTATTTCTTGTCACCTTGTAAGTGGAAAAGTCCAAACAGTGCTATTTGGAGGCTGAAAACGCGTTTTTGACACTTTTGAATGAAAAACTGTTTTTTGTGGCCAAAATGAACTCAAATGTCAAAGTTCTCATTTTCAGTTGAAGAACGTGTTATTTCTTGTCACCTTGTAAGTGGAGAAGTCCAAACAGTGCTATTTGGAGCTGAAAACACTTTTTTGAAACTTTTGAATGAAAAACTGATTTGTATGTACAATATGCACTCAAAAGTGAAGAAAGTGTTATTTCTTGTCACCTTGTAAGTGGAGAAGTCCAAACACTGCTGTTTGGAGCTGGAAACGCTTTTTTGACACTTTTGAATGAAAAACTGATTTGTATGTACAATATGCACTCAAAAGTGACGAAAGTGTTATTTCTTGTCACCTTGTAAGTGGAGAAGTCCAAACAGTGCTATTTGGAGCTGAAAACGCTTTTTTGAAACTTTTGAATGAAAAACTGATTTTTGTGGCCAAAATGCACTCAAAAGTGACGAAAGTGTTATTTCTTGTCACCTTGTAAGTGGAGAAGTCTAAACAGTGCTATGTGGAGCTGAAAACGCTTTTTTGACACTTTTGAATGAAAAACTGTTTTTTGTGGCCAAAATGCACTCAAAAGTGACGAAAGTGTTATTTCTTGTCACCTTGTAAGTGGAGAAGTCTAAACAGTGCTATGTAGGGCTGAAAACGCTTTTTTGACACTTTTGAATGAAAAACTGATTTTTGTGTCCAAAATGAACTCAAAAGTCAAAGTTCTCATTTGCAGTTGAAGAACGCGTTATTTCTTGTCACCTTGTAAGTGGAGAAGTCCAAACAGTGCTATTTGGAGCTGAAAACGCTTTTTTGAAACTTTTGAATGAAAAACTGATTTTTGTGGCCAAAATGCACTCAAAGTGACGAAAGTGTTATTTCTTGTCACCTTGTAAGTGGAGAAGTCTAAACAGTGCTATTTGGAGGCTGAAAACGCGTTTTTGACACTTTTGAATGAAAAACTGTTTTTTGTGGCCAAAATGAACTCAAATGTCAAAGTTCTCATTTTCAGTTGAAGAACGTGTTATTTCTTGTCACCTTGTAAGTGGAGAAGTCCAAACAGTGCTATTTGGAGCTGAAAACACTTTTTTGAAACTTTTGAATGAAAAACTGATTTGTATGTACAATATGCACTCAAAAGTGAAGAAAGTGTTATTTCTTGTCACCTTGTAAGTGGAGAAGTCCAAACACTGCTGTTTTGAGCTGGAAACGCTTTTTTGACACTTTTGAATGAAAAACTGATTTGTATGTACAATATGCACTCAAAAGTGACGAAAGTGTTATTTCTTGTCACCGTGTAAGTGGAGAAGTCCAAACAGTGCTATTTGGAGCTGAAAACGCTTGTTCGACACTTTTGAATGAAAAACTGTTTTTTGTGGCCAAAAAGCACTCAAATGTCAAAGTTCTCATTTTCAGTTGAACAACGTGTTATTTCTTGTCACCTTGTAAGTGGAGAAGTCCAAACAGTGCTATTTAGAGCTGAAAATTTTTTTTTGAAACTTTTGAATGAAAAACTGATTTGTATGTACAATATGCACTCAAAAGTGAAGAAAGTGTTATTTTTTGTCACCTTGTAAGTGGAGAAGTCCAAACACTGCTGGTTGGAGCTGGAAACGCTTTTTTGACACTTTTGAATGAAAAACTGATTTGTATGTACAATATGCACTCAAAAGTGACGAAAGTGTTATTTCTTGTCACCGTGTAAGTGGAGAAGTCCAAACAGTGCTATTTGGAGCTGAAAACGCTTTTTCGACACTTTTGAATGAAAAACTGTTTTTTGTGGCCAAAAAGCACTCAAATGTCAAAATTCTCATTTTCAGTTAAAGAACGTGTTATTTCTTGTCACCTTGTAAGTGGAGAAGTCCAAACAGTGCTATTTGGAGCTGAAAACTCTTTTTTGAAACTTTTGAATGAAAAACTGATTTTTATGGCCAAAAAGCACTCAAAAGTGACGAAAGTGTTATTTCTTGTCACCGTGTAAGTGGAGAAGTCCAAACAGTGCTATTTGGAGGCTGAAAACGCGTTTTTGACACTTTTGAATGAAAAACTGTTTTTTGTGGCCAAAAAGCACTCAAATGTCAAAGTTCTCATTTTCAGTTGAAGAACGTGTTATTTCTTGTCACCTTGTAAGTGGAGAAGTCCAAACAGTGCTATTTAGAGCTGAAAACTATTTTTTGAAACTTTTGAATGAAAAACTGATTTTTATCTACAATATGCACTCAGAAGTGAAGAAAGTGTTATTTCTTGTCACCTTGTAAGTGGAGAAGTCCAAACAGTGCTATTTGGAGCTGAAAACTCTTTTTTGAAACTTTTGAATGAAAAACTGATTTTTATGGCCAAAAAGCACTCAAAAGTGACGAAAGTGTTATTTCTTGTCACCGTGTAAGTGGAGAAGTCCAAACAGTGCTATTTGGAGGCTGAAAACGCGTTTTTGACACTTTTGAATGAAAAACTGTTTTTTGTGGCCAAAAAGCACTCAAATGTCAAAGTTCTCATTTTCAGTTGAAGAACGTGTTATTTCTTGTCACCTTGTAAGTGGAGAAGTCCAAACAGTGCTATTTAGAGCTGAAAACTATTTTTTGAAACTTTTGAATGAAAAACTGATTTGTATGTACAATATGCACTCAAAAGTGAAGAAAGTGTTATTTCTTGTCACCTTGTAAGTGGAGAAGTCCAAACAGTGCTATTTGGAGCTGAAAACTCTTTTTTGAAACTTTTGAATGAAAAACTGATTTTTATGTACAATATGCACTCAAAAGTGAAGAAAGTGTTATTTCTTGTCACCTTGTAAGTGGAAAAGTCCAAACAGTGCTATTTGGAGGCTGAAAACGCGTTTTTGACACTTTTGAATGAAAAACTGTTTTTTGTGGCCAAAATGAACTCAAATGTCAAAGTTCTCATTTTCAGTTGAAGAACGTGTTATTTCTTGTCACCTTGTAAGTGGAGAAGTCCAAACAGTGCTATTTGGAGCTGAAAACACTTTTTTGAAACTTTTGAATGAAAAACTGATTTGTATGTACAATATGCACTCAAAAGTGAAGAAAGTGTTATTTCTTGTCACCTTGTAAGTGGAGAAGTCCAAACACTGCTGTTTGGAGCTGGAAACGCTTTTTTGACACTTTTGAATGAAAAACTGATTTGTATGTACAATATGCACTCAAAAGTGACGAAAGTGTTATTTCTTGTCACCTTGTAAGTGGAGAAGTCCAAACAGTGCTATTTGGAGCTGAAAACGCTTTTTTGAAACTTTTGAATGAAAAACTGATTTTTGTGGCCAAAATGCACTCAAAAGTGACGAAAGTGTTATTTCTTGTCACCTTGTAAGTGGAGAAGTCTAAACAGTGCTATGTGGAGCTGAAAACGCTTTTTTGACACTTTTGAATGAAAAACTGTTTTTTGTGGCCAAAATGCACTCAAAAGTGACGAAAGTGTTATTTCTTGTCACCTTGTAAGTGGAGAAGTCTAAACAGTGCTATGTAGGGCTGAAAACGCTTTTTTGACACTTTTGAATGAAAAACTGATTTTTGTGTCCAAAATGAACTCAAAAGTCAAAGTTCTCATTTGCAGTTGAAGAACGCGTTATTTCTTGTCACCTTGTAAGTGGAGAAGTCCAAACAGTGCTATTTGGAGCTGAAAACGCTTTTTTGAAACTTTTGAATGAAAAACTGATTTTTGTGGCCAAAATGCACTCAAAGTGACGAAAGTGTTATTTCTTGTCACCTTGTAAGTGGAGAAGTCTAAACAGTGCTATTTGGAGGCTGAAAACGCGTTTTTGACACTTTTGAATGAAAAACTGTTTTTTGTGGCCAAAATGAACTCAAATGTCAAAGTTCTCATTTTCAGTTGAAGAACGTGTTATTTCTTGTCACCTTGTAAGTGGAGAAGTCCAAACAGTGCTATTTGGAGCTGAAAACACTTTTTTGAAACTTTTGAATGAAAAACTGATTTGTATGTACAATATGCACTCAAAAGTGAAGAAAGTGTTATTTCTTGTCACCTTGTAAGTGGAGAAGTCCAAACACTGCTGTTTTGAGCTGGAAACGCTTTTTTGACACTTTTGAATCAAAAACTGATTTGTATGTACAATATGCACTCAAAAGTGACGAAAGTGTTATTTCTTGTCACCGTGTAAGTGGAGAAGTCCAAACAGTGCTATTTGGAGCTGAAAACGCTTGTTCGACACTTTTGAATGAAAAACTGTTTTTTGTGGCCAAAAAGCACTCAAATGTCAAAGTTCTCATTTTCAGTTGAAGAACGTGTTATTTCTTGTCACCTTGTAAGTGGAGAAGTCCAAACAGTGCTATTTGGAGCTGAAAACTCTTTTTTGAAACTTTTGAATGAAAAACTGATTTTTATGTACAATATGCACTCAGAAGTGAAGAAAGTGTTATTTCTTGTCACTTTGTAAGTGGTGAAGTCCAAACAGTGCTATTTGGAGATGAAAACGCGTTTTTGACACTTTTGAATGAAAAACTGTTTTTTGTGGCCAAAATGAACTCAAAAGTCAAAGTTCTCATTTTCAGTTGAAGAACGTGTTATTTCTTGTCACCTTGTAAGTGGAGAAGTCCAAACAGTGCTATTTGGAGCTGGAAACGCTTTTTTGACACTTTTGAATGAAAAACTGATTTGTATGTACAATATGCACTCAAAAGTGACGAAAGTGTTATTTCTTGTCACCGTGTAAGTGGAGAAGTCCAAACAGTGCTATTTGGAGCTGAAAACGCGTTTTCGACACTTTTGAATGAAAAACTGTTTTTTGTGGCCAAAAAGCACTCAAATGTCAAAGTTCTCATTTTCAGTTGAAGAACGTGTTATTTCTTGTCACCTTGTAAGTGGAGAAGTCCAAACAGTGCTATTTAGAGCTGAAATTTTTTTTTTGAAACTTTTGAATGAAAAACTGATTTGTATGTACAATATGCACTCAAAAGTGAAGAAAGTGTTATTTTTTGTCACCTTGTAAGTGGAGAAGTCCAAACACTGCTGTTTGGAGCTGGAAACGCTTTTTCGACACTTTTGAATGAAAAACTGTTTTTTGTGGCCAAAAACCACTCAAATGTCAAAGTTCTCATTTTCAGTTGAAGAACGTGTTATTTCATGTCACCTTGTAAGTGGAGAAGTCCAAACAGTGCTATTTGGAGCTGAAAACTCTTTTTTGAAACTTTTGAATGAAAAACTGATTTTTATGTACAATATGCACTCAGAAGTGAAGAAAGTGTTATTTCTTGTCACCTTGTAAGTGGAGACGTCCAAACAGTGCTATTTGGAGCTGAAAACTCTTTTTTGAAACTTTTGAATGAAAAACTGATTTTTATGGCCAAAAAGCACTCAAAAGTGACGAAAGTGTTATTTCTTGTCACCGTGTAAGTGGAGAAGTCCAAACAGTGCTATTTGGAGGCTGAAAACGCGTTTTTGACACTTTTGAATGAAAAACTGTTTTTTGTGGCCAAAAAGCACTCGAATGTCAAAGTTCTCATTTTCAGTTGAAGAACGTGTTATTTCTTGTCACCTTGTAAGTGGAGAAGTCCAAACAGTGCTATTTAGAGCTGAAAACTATTTTTTGAAACTTTTGAATGAAAAACTGATTTGTATGTACAATATGCACTCAAAAGTGAAGAAAGTGTTATTTCTTGTCACCTTGTAAGTGGAGAAGTCCAAACAGTGCTATTTGGAGCTGAAAACTCTTTTTTGAAACTTTTGAATGAAAAACTGATTTTTATGTACAATATGCACTCAAAAGTGAAGAAAGTGTTATTTCTTGTCACCTTGTAAGTGGAGAAGTCCAAACAGTGCTATTTGGAGGCTGAAAACGCGTTTTTGACACTTTTGAATGAAAAACTGTTTTTTGTGGCCAAAATGAACTCAAATGTCAAAGTTCTCATTTTCAGTTGAAGAACGTGTTATTTCTTGTCACCTTGTAAGTGGAGAAGTCCAAACAGTGCTATTTGGAGCTGAAAACACTTTTTTGAAACTTTTGAATGAAAAACTGATTTGTATGTACAATATGCACTCAAAAGTGAAGAAAGTGTTATTTCTTGTCACCTTGTAAGTGGAGAAGTCCAAACACTGCTGTTTGGAGCTGGAAACGCTTTTTTGACACTTTTGAATCAAAAACTGATTTGTATGTACAATATGCACTCAAAAGTGACGAAAGTGTTATTTCTTGTCACCGTGTAAGTGGAGAAGTCCAAACAGTGCTATTTGGAGCTGAAAACGCTTGTTCGACACTTTTGAATGAAAAACTGTTTTTTGTGGCCAAAAAGCACTCAAATGTCAAAGTTCTCATTTTCAGTTGAAGAACGTGTTATTTCTTGTCACCTTGTAAGTGGAGAAGTCCAAACAGTGCTATTTGGAGCTGAAAACTCTTTTTTGAAACTTTTGAATGAAAAACTGATTTTTATGTACAATATGCACTCAGAAGTGAAGAAAGTGTTATTTCTTGTCACTTTGTAAGTGGTGAAGTCCAAACAGTGCTATTTGGAGATGAAAACGCGTTTTTGACACTTTTGAATGAAAAACTGTTTTTTGTGGCCAAAATGAACTCAAAAGTCAAAGTTCTCATTTTCAGTTGAAGAACGTGTTATTTCTTGTCACCTTGTAAGTGGAGAAGTCCAAACAGTGCTATTTGGAGCTGGAAACGCTTTTTTGACACTTTTGAATGAAAAACTGATTTGTATGTACAATATGCACTCAAAAGTGACGAAAGTGTTATTTCTTGTCACCGTGTAAGTGGAGAAGTCCAAACAGTGCTATTTGGAGCTGAAAACGCTTTTTCGACACTTTTGAATGAAAAACTGTTTTTTGTGGCCAAAAAGCACTCAAATGTCAAAGTTCTCATTTTCAGTTGAAGAACGTGTTATTTCTTGTCACCTTGTAAGTGGAGAAGTCCAAACAGTGCTATTTAGAGCTGAAAATTTTTTTTTGAAACTTTTGAATGAAAAACTGATTTGTATGTACAATATGCACTCAAAAGTGAAGAAAGTGTTATTTTTTGTCACCTTGTAAGTGGAGAAGTCCAAACACTGCTGGTTGGAGCTGGAAACGCTTTTTTGACACTTTTGAATGAAAAACTGATTTGTATGTACAATATGCACTCAAAAGTGACGAAAGTGTTATTTCTTGTCACCGTGTAAGTGGAGAAGTCCAAACAGTGCTATTTGGAGCTGAAAACGCTTTTTCGACACTTTTGAATGAAAAACTGTTTTTTGTGGCCAAAAAGCACTCAAATGTCAAAATTCTCATTTTCAGTTGAAGAACGTGTTATTTCTTGTCACCTTGTAAGTGGAGAAGTCCAAACAGTGCTATTTGGAGCTGAAAACTCTTTTTTGAAACTTTTGAATGAAAAACTGATTTTTATGTACAATATGCACTCAGAAGTGAAGAAAGTGTTATTTCTTGTCACCTTGTAAGTGGAGAAGTCCAAACAGTGCTATTTGGAGCTGAAAACTCTTTTTTGAAACTTTTGAATGAAAAACTGATTTTTATGGCCAAAAAGCACTCAAAAGTGACGAAAGTGTTATTTCTTGTCACCGTGTAAGTGGAGAAGTCCAAACAGTGCTATTTGGAGGCTGAAAACGCGTTTTTGACACTTTTGAATGAAAAACTGTTTTTTGTGGCCAAAAAGCACTCAAATGTCAAAGTTCTCATTTTCAGTTGAAGAACGTGTTATTTCTTGTCACCTTGTAAGTGGAGAAGTCCAAACAGTGCTATTTAGAGCTGAAAACTATTTTTTGAAACTTTTGAATGAAAAACTGATTTGTATGTACAATATGCACTCAAAAGTGAAGAAAGTGTTATTTCTTGTCACCTTGTAAGTGGAGAAGTCCAAACAGTGCTATTTGGAGCTGAAAACTCTTTTTTGAAACTTTTGAATGAAAAACTGATTTTTATGTACAATATGCACTCAAAAGTGAAGAAAGTGTTATTTCTTGTCACCTTGTAAGTGGAGAAGTCCAAACAGTGCTATTTGGAGGCTGAAAACGCGTTTTTGACACTTTTGAATGAAAAACTGTTTTTTGTGGCCAAAATGAACTCAAATGTCAAAGTTCTCATTTTCAGTTGAAGAACGTGTTATTTCTTGTCACCTTGTAAGTGGAGAAGTCCAAACAGTGCTATTTGGAGCTGGAAACGCTTTTTTGACACTTTTGAATGAAAAACTGATTTGTATGTACAATATGCACTCAAAAGTGACGAAAGTGTTATTTCTTGTCACCTTGTAAGTGGAGAAGTCCAAACAGTGCTATTTGGAGCTGAAAACGCTTTTTTGAAACTTTTGAATGAAAAACTGATTTTTGTGGCCAAAATGCACTCAAAAGTGACGAAAGTGTTATTTCTTGTCACTTTGTAAGTGGAGAAGTCTAAACAGTGCTATGTGGAGCTGAAAACGCTTTTTTGACACTTTTGAATGAAAAACTGTTTTTTGTGGCCAAAAAGCACTCAAATGTCAAAGTTCTCATTTTCAGTTGAAGAACGTGTTATTTCTTGTCACCTTGTAAGTGGAGAAGTCCAAACAGTGCTATTTGGAGCTGGAAACGCTTTTTTGACACTTTTGAATGAAAAACTGATTTGTATGTACAATATGCACTCAAAAGTGACGAAAGTGTTATTTCTTGTCACCGTGTAAGTGGAGAAGTCCAAACAGTGCTATTTGGAGCTGAAAACGCTTTTTCGACACTTTTGAATGAAAAACTGTTTTTTGTGGCCAAAAAGCACTCAAATGTCAAAGTTCTCATTTTCAGTTGAAGAACGTGTTATTTCTTGTCACCTTGTAAGTGGAGAAGTCCAAACAGTGCTATTTAGAGCTGAAAATTTTTTTTTGAAACTTTTGAATGAAAAACTGATTTGTATGTACAATATGCACTCAAAAGTGAAGAAAGTGTTATTTTTTGTCACCTTGTAAGTGGAGAAGTCCAAACACTGCTGGTTGGAGCTGGAAACGCTTTTTTGACACTTTTGAATGAAAAACTGATTTGTATGTACAATATGCACTCAAAAGTGACGAAAGTGTTATTTCTTGTCACCGTGTAAGTGGAGAAGTCCAAACAGTGCTATTTGGAGGCTGAAAACGCGTTTTTGACACTTTTGAATGAAAAACTGTTTTTTGTGGCCAAAAAGCACTCAAATGTCAAAGTTCTCATTTTCAGTTGAAGAACGTGTTATTTCTTGTCACCTTGTAAGTGGAGAAGTCCAAACAGTGCTATTTAGAGCTGAAAACTATTTTTTGAAACTTTTGAATGAAAAACTGATTTGTATGTACAATATGCACTCAAAAGTGAAGAAAGTGTTATTTCTTGTCACCTTGTAAGTGGAGAAGTCCAAACAGTGCTATTTGGAGCTGAAAACTCTTTTTTGAAACTTTTGAATGAAAAACTGATTTTTATGTAC
Organism: Oryzias latipes; assembly: GCF_053564925.1. Classification (NCBI taxonomy): domain Eukaryota; kingdom Metazoa; phylum Chordata; class Actinopteri; order Beloniformes; family Adrianichthyidae; genus Oryzias; species Oryzias latipes. The sequence continues at coordinate 12,414,395 of NC_136245.1, forward strand.
AATATGCACTCAAAAGTGAAGAAAGTGTTATTTCTTGTCACCTTGTAAGTGGAGAAGTCCAAACAGTGCTATTTGGAGGCTGAAAACGCGTTTTTGACACTTTTGAATGAAAAACTGTTTTTTGTGGCCAAAATGAACTCAAATGTCAAAGTTCTCATTTTCAGTTGAAGAACGTGTTATTTCTTGTCACCTTGTAAGTGGAGAAGTCCAAACAGTGCTATTTGGAGCTGAAAACACTTTTTTGAAACTTTTGAATGAAAAACTGATTTGTATGTACAATATGCACTCAAAAGTGAAGAAAGTGTTATTTCTTGTCACCTTGTAAGTGGAGAAGTCCAAACACTGCTGTTTGGAGCTGGAAACGCTTTTTTGACACTTTTGAATGAAAAACTGATTTGTATGTACAATATGCACTCAAAAGTGACGAAAGTGTTATTTCTTGTCACCTTGTAAGTGGAGAAGTCCAAACAGTGCTATTTGGAGCTGAAAACGCTTTTTTGAAACTTTTGAATGAAAAACTGATTTTTGTGGCCAAAATGCACTCAAAAGTGACGAAAGTGTTATTTCTTGTCACCTTGTAAGTGGAGAAGTCTAAACAGTGCTATGTGGAGCTGAAAACGCTTTTTTGACACTTTTGAATGAAAAACTGTTTTTTGTGGCCAAAATGCACTCAAAAGTGACGAAAGTGTTATTTCTTGTCACCTTGTAAGTGGAGAAGTTTAAACAGTGCTATGTAGGGCTGAAAACGCTTTTTTGACACTTTTGAATGAAAAACTGATTTTTGTGGCCAAAATGAACTCAAAAGTCAAAGTTCTCATTTGCAGTTGAAGAACGCGTTATTTCTTGTCACCTTGTAAGTGGAGAAGTCCAAACAGTGCTATTTGGAGCTGAAAACGCTTTTTTGAAACTTTTGAATGAAAAACTGATTTTTGTGGCCAAAATGCACTCAAAGTGACGAAAGTGTTATTTCTTGTCACCTTGTAAGTGGAAAAGTCTAAACAGTGCTATGTGGAGCTGAAAACGCTTTTTTGACACTTTTGAATGAAAAACTGATTTTTGTGGCCAAAATGAACTCAAAAGTGACGAAAGTGTTATTTCTTGTCACCTTGTAAGTGGAGAAGTCCAAACAGTGCTATTTGGAGATGAAAACGCGTTTTTGACACTTTTGAATGAAAAACTGTTTTTTGTGGCCAAAATGAACTCAAAAGTCAAAGTTCTCATTTGCAGTTGAAGAACGCGTTATTTCTTGTCACCTTGCAAGTGGAGAAGTCTAGACAGTGCTATTTGGAGCTGAAAACGCTTTTTTGACACTTTTGAATGAAAAACTTATTTGTATGTACAATATGCACTCAAAAGTGAAGAAATTGTTATTTCTTGTCACCTTGTAAGTGGAGAAGTCCAAACAGTGCCTTTTGGAGCTGAAAACGCGTTTTTGACACTTTTGAATGAAAAACTGTTTTTTGTGGCCAAAAAGCACTCAAAAGTGACGAAAGTGTTATTTCTTGTCACCTTGTAAGTGGAGAAGTCCAAACAGTGCTATTTGGAGATGAAAACGCGTTTTTGACACTTTTGAATGAAAAACTGTTTTTTGTGGCCAAAATGAACTCAAAAGTCAAAGTTCTCATTTGCAGTTGAAGAACGCGTTATTTCTTGTCACCTTGCAAGTGGAGAAGTCTAGACAGTGCTATTTGGAGCTGAAAACGCTTTTTTGACACTTTTGAATGAAAAACTGTTTTTTGTGGCCAAAATGAACTCAAAAGTCAAAGTTCTCATTTGCAGTTGAAGAACGCGTTATTTCTTGTCACCTTGTAAGTGGAAAAGTCCAAACAGTGCTACTTGGAGCTGAAAACGCTTTTTTGAAACTTTTGAATGAAAAACTGATTTTTGTGGCCAAAATGCACTCAAATGTGATGAAAGTGTTATTTCTTGTCACCTTGTAACTGGAGAAGTCTAAACAGTGCTATGTGGAGCTGAAAACGCTTTTCTGACACTTTTGAATGAAAAACTGATTTTTGTGGCCAAAATGAACTCAAAAGTGACGAAAGTGTTATTTCTTGTCACCTTGTAAGTGGAGAAGTCCAAACAGTGTTATTTGGAGCTGAAAACGCGTTTTTGACACTTTTGAATGAAAAACTGTTTTTTGTGGCCAAAATGAATTTAAAAGTCAAAGTTCTCATTTGTAGTTGAAGAAAGTGTTATTTCTTGTCACCTTGCAAGTGGAGAAGTCTAGACAGTGCTATTTGGAGCTGAAAACGCTTTTTTGACACTTTTGAATGAAAAACTTATTTGTATGTACAATATGCACTCAAAAGTGAAGAAATTGTTATTTCTTGTCACCTTGTAAGTGGAGAAGTCCAAACAGTGCCTTTTGGAGCTGAAAACGCGTTTTTGACACTTTTGAATGAAAAACTGTTTTTTGTTGCCAAAATGAACTCAAATGTCAAAGTTCTCATTTTCAGTTGAAGAACGTGTTATTTCTTGTCACCTTGTAAGTGGAGAAGTCCAAACAGTGCTATTTGGAGCTGAAAACTCTTTTTAGAAACTTTTGAATGAAAAACTGATTTGTATGTACAATATGCACTCAAAAGTGAAGAAAGTGTTATTTTTTGTCACCTTGTAAGTGGAGAAGTCTAAACAGTGCTATTTGGAGCTGAAAACGCTTTTTTGACACTTTTGAATGAAAAACTGTTTTTTGTGGCCAAGATGAACTCAAAAGTCAAAGAACTCATTTGCAGTTGAAGAACTTGTTATTTCTGGTCACCTTGTAAGTGGAGAAGTCCAAACAGTGCCTTTTGGAGCTGAAAACGCGTTTTTTACACTTTTGAATGAAAAACTGTTTTTTGTGGCCAAAAAGCACTCAAAAGTGACGAAAGTGTTATTTCTTGTCACCTTGTAAGTGGAGAAGTCCAAACAGTGCTATTTGGAGGCTGAAAACGCGTTTTTGACACTTTTGAATGAAAAACTGTTTTTTGTGGCCAAAATGAACTCAAATGTCAAAGTTCTCATTTTCAGTTGAAGAACGTGTTATTTCTTGTCACCTTGTAAGTGGAGAAGTCCAAACAGTGCTATTTGGAGCTGAAAACTCTTTTTTTGAAACTTTTGAATGAAAAACTGATTTGTATGTACAATATGCACTTAAAAGTGAAGAAAGTGTTATTTTTTGTCACCTTGTAAGTGGAGAAGTCTAAACAGTGCTATTTGGAGCTGAAAACGCTTTTTTGACACTTTTGAATGAAAAACTGTTTTTTGTGGCCAAGATGAACTCAAAAGTCAAAGAACACATTTGCAGTTGAAGAACGTGTTATTTCTGGTCACCTTGTAAGTGGAGAAGTCCAAACAGTGCTGTTTGGAGCTGAAAACGCGTTTTTGACACTTTTGAATGAAAAACTGATTTGTATGTACAATATGCACTCAAAAGTAAAGAAAGTGTTATTTCTTGTCACCTTGTAAGTGGAGAAGTCCAAACAGTGCCTTTTGGAGCTGAAAACGCGTTTTTGACACTTTTGAATGAAAAACTGTTTTTTGGGGCCAAAATGAACTCAAAAGTCAAACTTCTCATTTGCAGTTGAAGAACGTGTTATTTCTTGTAAACTTGTAAGTGGAGAAGTCCAAACAGTGCTATTTGAAGCTGGAAACACTTTTGTGACACTTTTGAATGAAAAACTGATTTTTATGTACAATATGCACTCAAAAGTTAAGAAAGTGTTATTTCTTGTCACCTTGTAAGTGGAGAAGTCCAAACAGTGCCTTTTGGAGCTGAAAACGCGTGTTTGACACTTTTGAATGAAAAACTGTTTTTTGTGGCCAAAATGAACTCAAAAGTCAAAGTTTTCATTTGCAGTTGAAGAACGCGTTATTTCTTGTCACCTTGTAAGTGGAGAAGTCCAAACAGTGCTATTTGGAGCTGAAAACGCTTTTTTGAAACTTTTGAATGAAAAACTGATTTTTGTGGCCAAAATGAACTCAAAAGTCAAAGTTCTCATTTGCAGTTGAAGAACGCGTTATTTCTTGTCACCTTGCAAGTGGAGAAGTCTAGACAGTGCTATTTGGAGCTGAAAACGCTTTTTTGACACTTTTGAATGAAAAACTTATTTGTATGTACAATATGCACTCAAAAGTGAAAAAATTGTTATTTCTTGTCACCTTGTAAGTGGAGAAGTCCAAACAGTGCCTTTTGGAGCTGAAAACGCGTTTTTGACACTTTTGAATGAAAAACTGTTTTTTGTGGCCAAAAAGCACTCAAAAGTGACGAAAGTGTTATTTCTTGTCACCTTGTAAGTGGAGAAGTCCAAACAGTGCTATTTGGAGATGAAAACGCGTTTTTGACACTTTTGAATGAAAAACTGTTTTTTGTGGCCAAAATGAACTCAAAAGTCAAAGTTCTCATTTGCAGTTGAAGAACGCGTTATTTCTTGTCACCTTGTAAGTGGAAAAGTCCAAACAGTGCTACTTGGAGCTGAAAACGCTTTTTTGAAACTTTTGAATGAAAAACTGATTTTTGTGGCCAAAATGAACTCAAAAGTCAAAGTTTTCATTTGCATTTGAAGAACGCGTTATTTCTTGTCACCTTGTAAGTGGAGAAGTCCAAACAGTGCTATTTGGAGCTGAAAACGCTTTTTTGAAACTTTTGAATGAAAAACTGATTTTTGTGGCCAAAATGAACTCAAAAGTCAAAGTTCTCATTTGCAGTTGAAGAACGCGTTATTTCTTGTCACCTTGCAAGTGGAGAAGTCCAAACAGTGCCTTTTGGAGCTGAAAACGCGTTTTTGACACTTTTGAATGAAAAACTGTTTTTTGTGGCCAAAAAGCACTCAAAAGTGACGAAAGTGTTATTTCTTGTCACCTTGTAAGTGGAGAAGTCCAAACAGTGCTATTTGGAGATGAAAACGCGTTTTTGACACTTTTGAATGAAAAACTGTTTTTTGTGGCCAAAATGAACTCAAAAGTCAAAGTTCTCATTTGCAGTTGAAGAACGCGTTATTTCTTGTCACCTTGTAAGTGGAAAAGTCCAAACAGTGCTATTTGGAGCTGAAAACGCTTTTTTGACACTTTTGAATGAAAAACTTATTTGTATGTACAATATGCACTCAAAAGTGAAGAAATTGTTATTTCTTGTCACCTTGTAAGTGGAAAAGTCCAAACAGTGCTATTTGGAGATGAAAACGCGTTTTTGACACTTTTGAATGAAAAACTGTTTTTTGTGGCCATAATGAACTTAAAAGTCAAAGTTCTCATTTGCAGTTGAAGAACGCGTTATTTTTTGTCACCTTGTGCTATTTCTTGTCACCTTGTGCCTTGTCACAGTGCTATTTGGAGCTGAAAACGCTTTTTTGAAACTTTTGAATGAAAAACTGATTTTTGTGGCCAAAATGAACTCAAAAGTGACGAAAGTGTTATTTCTTGTCACCTTGTAAGTGGAGAAGTCCAAACAGTGTTATTTGGAGCTGAAAACACGTTTTTGACACTTTTGAATGAAAAACTGTTTTTTGTGGCCAAAATGAATTTAAAAGTCAAAGTTCTCATTTGTAGTTGAAGAAAGTGTTATTTCTTGTCACCTTGCAAGTGGAGAAGTCTAGACAGTGCTATTTGGAGCTGAAAACGCTTTTTTGACACTTTTGAATGAAAAACTTATTTGTATGTACAATATGCACTCAAAAGTGAAGAAATTGTTATTTCTTGTCACCTTGTAAGTGGAGAAGTCCAAACAGTGCCTTTTGGAGCTGAAAACGCGTTTTTGACACTTTTGAATGAAAAACTGTTTTTTGTGGCCAAAAAGCACTCAAATGTCAAAGTTCTCAATTTCAGTTGAAGAAAGTGTTATTTCTTGTCACCTTGTAAGTGGAGAAGTCCAAACAGTGCTATTTGGAGCTGAAAACTCTTTTTTGAAACTTTTGAATGAAAAACTGATTTGTATGTACAATATGCACTCAAAAGTGAAGAAAGTGTTATTTTTTGTCACCTTGTAAGTGGTGAAGTCCAAACAGTGCTATTTGGAGCTGAAAACGCATTTTTGACACTTTTGAATGAAAAACTGTTTTTTGTGGCCAAAATGAACTCAAAAGTCAAAGTTCTCATTTGCAGTTGAAGAACGCGTTATTTTTTGTCACTTTGTAAGTGGAGAAGTCCAAACAGTGCTATTTGGAACTGAAAATGCTTTTTTGAAACTTTTGAATGAAAAACTGATTTTTATGTACAATATGCACTCAGAAGTGAAGAAAGTGTTATTTCTTGTCACCTTGTAAGTGGTGAAGTCCAAACAGTGATATTTGGAGATGAAAACGCGTTTTTGACACTTTTAAATGAAAAACTGATTTTTGTGGCCAAAATGAACTCAAAAGTCAAAGTTCTCATTTGCAGTTGAAGAACGTGTTATTTCTTGTCACCTTGTAAGTGGAGAAGTCCAAACAGTGCTATTTGGAGCTGAAAACGCTTTTTTGAAACTTTTGAATGAAAAACTGATTTGTATGTACAATATGCACTCAAAAGTGAAGAAAGTGTTATTTCTTGTCACCTTGTAAGTGGAGAAGTCCAAACAGTGCTATTTGGAGCTGAAAACGCGTTTTTGACACTTTTGAATGAAAAACTGTTTTTTGTGGCCATAATGAACTCAAAAGTCAAAGTTCTCATTTGCAGTTGAAGAACGTGTTATTTCTTGTCACCTTGTAAGTGGAGAAGTCCAAACAGTGCTATTTGGAGCTGAAAACACTTTTTTGAAACTTTTGAATGAAAAACTGATTTGTATGTACAATATGCACTCAAAAGTGAAGAAAGTGTTATTTCTTGTCACCTTGTAAGTGGAGAAGTCCAAACACTGCTGTTTGGAGCTGAAAACGCTTTTTTGACACTTTTGAATGACAAACTGATTTTTATGTACAATATGCACTCAAAAGTAAAGAAAGTGTTATTTCTTGTCACTTTGTAAGTGGAGAAGTCCAAACAGTGCTATTTGGAGCTGAAAACGCGTTTTTGACACTTTTGAATGAAAAACTGATTTTTGTGGCCAAAATGCACTCAAAAGTGACGAAAGTGTTATTTCTTGTCACCTTGTAAGTGGAGAAATCCAAACAGTGCTATTTGGAGGCTGAAAACGCGTTTTTGACACTTTTGAATGAAAAACTGTTTTTTGTGGCCAAAATGAACTCAAATGTCAAAGTTCTCATTTTCAGTTGAAGAACGTGTTATTTCTTGTCACCTTGTAAGTGGAGAAGTCCAAACAGTGCTATTTGGAGCTGAAAACTCTTTTTTGAAACTTTTGAATGAAAAACTGATTTGTATGTACAATATGCACTCAAAAGTGAAGAAAGTGTTATTTCTTGTCACCTTGTAAGTGGAGAAGTCTAAACAGTGCTATTTGGAGCTGAAAACGCTTTTTTGACACTTTTGAATGAAAAACTGTTTTTTGTGGCCAAGATGAACTCAAAAGTCAAAGAACTCATTTGCAGTTGAAGAACGTGTTATTTCTGGTCACCTTGTAAGTGGAGAAGTCCAAACAGTGCCTTTTGGGGCTGAAAACGCGTTTTTGACACTTTTGAATGAAAAACTGTTTTTTGTGGCCAAAAAGCACTCAAAAGTGACGAAAGTGTTATTTCTTGTCACCTTGTAAGTGGAGAAGTCCAAACAGTGCTATTTGGAGGCTGAAAACGCGTTTTTGACACTTTTGAATGAAAAACTGTTTTTTGTGGCCAAAATGAACTCAAATGTCAAAGTTCTCATTTTCAGTTGAAGAACGTGTTATTTCTTGTCACCTTGTAAGTGGAGAAGTCCAAACAGTGCTATTTGGAGCTGAAAACTCTTTTTTTGAAACTTTTGAATGAAAAACTGATTTGTATGTAAAATATGCACTTAAAAGTGAAGAAAGTGTTATTTTTTGTCACCTTGTAAGTGGAGAAGTCTAAACAGTGCTATTTGGAGCTGAAAACGCTTTTTTGACACTTTTGAATGAAAAACTGTTTTTTGTGGCAAAGATGAACTCAAAAGTCAAAGAACTCATTTGCAGTTGAAGAACGTGTTATTTCTGGTCACCTTGTAAGTGGAGAAGTCCAAACAGTGCTGTTTGGAGCTGAAAACGCGTTTTTGACACTTTTGAATGAAAAACTGATTTTTGTGGCCAAAATGCACTCAAAAGTGACGAAAGTGTTATTTCTTGTCACCTTGTAAGTGGAGAAATCCAAACAGTGCTATTTGGAGGCTGAAAACGCGTTTTTGACACTTTTGAATGAAAAACTGTTTTTTGTGGCCAAAATGAACTCAAATGTCAAAGTTCTCATTTTCAGTTGAAGAACGTGTTATTTCTTGTCACCTTGTAAGTGGAGAAGTCCAAACAGTGCTATTTGGAGCTGAAAACTCTTTTATGAAACTTTTGAATGAAAAACTGATTTGTATGTACAATATGCACTCAAAAGTGAAGAAAGTGTTATTTTTTGTCACCTTGTAAGTGGAGAAGTCTAAACAGTGCTATTTGGAGCTGAAAACGCTTTTTTGACACTTTTGAATGAAAAACTGTTTTTTGTGGCCAAGATGAACTCAAAAGTCAAAGAACTCATTTGCAGTTGAAGAACATGTTATTTCTGGTCACCTTGTAAGTGGAGAAGTCCAAACAGTGCCTTTTGGGGCTGAAAACGCGTTTTTGACACTTTTGAATGAAAAACTGTTTTTTGTGGCCAAAAAGCACTCAAAAGTGACGAAAGTGTTATTTCTTGTCACCTTGTAAGTGGAGAAGTCCAAACAGTGCTATTTGGAGCTGAAAACGCTTTTTTGACACTTTTGAATGAAAAACTGTTTTTTGTGGCAAAGATGAACTCAAAAGTCAAAGAACTCATTTGCAGTTGAAGAACGTGTTATTTCTGGTCACCTTGTAAGTGGAGAAGTCCAAACAGTGCTGTTTGGAGCTGAAAACGCGTTTTTGACACTTTTGAATGAAAAACTGATTTGTATGTACAATATGCACTCAAAAGTAAAGAAAGTGTTATTTCTTGTCACCTTGTAAGTGGAGAAGTCCAAACAGTGCCTTTTGGAGCTGAAAACGCGTTTTTGACACTTTTGAATGAAAAACTGTTTTTTGTGGCCAAAATGAACTCAAAAGTCAAAGTTCTCATTTGCAGTTGAAGAACGTGTTATTTCTTGTAAACTTGTAAGTGGAGAAGTCCAAACAGTGCTATTTGAAGCTGGAAACACTTTTGTGACACTTTTGAATGAAAAACTGATTTTTATGTACAATATGCACTCAAAAGTTAAGAAAGTGTTATTTCTTGTCACCTTGTAAGTGGAGAAGTCCAAACAGTGCCTTTTGGAGCTGAAAACGCGTTTTTGACACTTTTGAATGAAAAACTGTTTTTTGTGGCCAAAATGAACTCAAAAGTCAAAGTTTTCATTTGCAGTTGAAGAACGTGTTATTTCTTGTCACCTTGTAAGTGGAGAAGTCCAAACAGTGCTATTTGGAGCTGAAAACGCTTTTTTGAAACTTTTGAATGAAAAACTGATTTTTGTGGCCAAAATGCACTCAAAAGTGACGAAAGTATTATTTCTTGTCACCTTGTAAGTGGAGAAGTCCAAACAGTGCTATTTGGAGCTGAAAACACTTTTTTGAAACTTTTGAATGAAAAACTGATTTCTATGTACAATATGCACTCAAAAGTGAAGAATGTGTTATTTCTTGTCACCTTGTAAGTGGAGAAGTCCAAACACTGCTGTTTGGAGCTGAAAACGCTTTTTTGACACTTTTGAATGACAAACTGATTTTTATGTACAATATGCACTCAAAAGTAAAGAAAGTGTTATTTCTTGTCACCTTGTAAGTGGAGAAGTCCAAACAGTGCTATTTGGAGCTGAAAACGCGTTTTTGACACTTTTCAATGAAAAACTGATTTTTGTGGCCAAAATGCACTCAAAAGTGACGAAAGTGTTATTTCTTGTCACCTTGTAAGTGGAGAAGTCCAAACAGTGCTATTTGGAGGCTGAAAACGCGTTTTTGACACTTTTGAATGAAAAACTGTTTTTTGTGGCCAAAATGAACTCAAATGTCAAAGTTCTCATTTTCAGTTGAAGAACGTGTTATTTCTTGTCACTTTGTAAGTGGAGAAGTCCAAACAGTGCTATTTGGAGCTGAAAACTCTTTTTTGAAACTTTTGAATGAAAAACTGATTTGTATGTACAATATGCACTCAAAAGTGAAGAAAGTGTTATTTTTTGTCACCTTGCAAGTGGAGAAGTCTAAACAGTGCTATTTGGAGCTGAAAACGCTTTTTTGACACTTTTGAATGAAAAACTGTTTTTTGTGGCCAAGATGAACTCAAAAGTCAAAGAACTCATTTGCAGTTGAAGAACATGTTATTTCTGGTCACCTTGTAAGTGGAGAAGTCCAAACAGTGCCTTTTGGGGCTGAAAACGCGTTTTTGACACTTTTGAATGAAAAACTGTTTTTTGTGGCCAAAAAGCACTCAAAAGTGACGAAAGTGTTATTTCTTGTCACCTTGTAAGTGGAGAAGTCCAAACAGTGCTATTTGGAGGCTGAAAACGCGTTTTTGACACTTTTGAATGAAAAACTGTTTTTTGTGGCCAAAATGAACTCAAATGTCAAAGTTCTCATTTTCAGTTGAAGAACGTGTTATTTCTTGTCACCTTGTAAGTGGAGAAGTCCAAACAGTGCTATTTGGAGCTGAAAACTCTTTTTTTGAAACTTTTGAATGAAAAACTGATTTGTATGTAAAATATGCACTTAAAAGTGAAGAAAGTGTTATTTTTTGTCACCTTGTAAGTGGAGAAGTCTAAACAGTGCTATTTGGAGCTGAAAACGCTTTTTTGACACTTTTGAATGAAAAACTGTTTTTTGTGGCCAAGATGAACTCAAAAGTCAAAGAACTCATTTGCAGTTGAAGAACGTGTTATTTCTGGTCACCTTGTAAGTGGAGAAGTCCAAACAGTGCCTTTTGGGGCTGAAAACGCGTTTTTGACACTTTTGAATGAAAAACTGTTTTTTGTGGCCAAAAAGCACTCAAAAGTGACGAAAGTGTTATTTCTTGTCACCTTGTAAGTGGAGAAGTCCAAACAGTGCTATTTGGAGGCTGAAAACGCGTTTTTGACACTTTTGAATGAAAAACTGTTTTTTGTGGCCAAAAAGCACTCAAAAGTGACGAAAGTGTTATTTTTTGTCACCTTGTAAGTGGAGAAGTCTAAACAGTGCTATTTGAAGCTGAAAACGCTTTTTTGACACTTTTGAATGAAAAACTGTTTTTTGTGGCCAAGATGAACTCAAAAGTCAAAGAACTCATTTGCAGTTGAAGAACGTGTTATTTCTGGTCACCTTGTAAGTGGAGAAGTCCAAACAGTGCCTTTTGGGGCTGAAAACGCGTTTTTGACACTTTTGAATGAAAAACTGTTTTTTGTGGCCAAAAAGCACTCAAAAGTGACGAAAGTGTTATTTCTTGTCACCTTGTAAGTGGAGAAGTCCAAACAGTGCTATTTGGAGCTGAAAACTCTTTTTTTGAAACTTTTGAATGAAAAACTGTTTGGACTCCTTGTAAGTGGAGAAGTCCAAACAGTGCTATTTGCAGCTGAAAACGCGTTTTTGACACTTTTGAATGAAAAACTGTTTTTTGTGGCCATAATGAACTCAAAAGTCAAAGTTCTCATTTGCAGTTGAAGAACGTGTTATTTTTTGTCACCTTGTAAGTGGAGAAGTCCAAACAGTGCTATTTGGAGCTGAAAACACTTTTTTGAAACTTTTGAATGAAAAACTGATTTCTATGTACAATATGCACTCAAAAGTGAAGAAAGTGTTATTTCTTGTCACCTTGTAAGTGGAGAAGTCCAAACACTGCTGTTTGGAGCTGAAAACGCTTTTTTGACACTTTTGAATGACAAACTGATTTTTATGTACAATATGCACTCAAAAGTAAAGAAAGTGTTATTTCTTGTCACCTTGTAAGTGGAGAAGTCCAAACAGTGCTATTTGGAGCTGAAAACGCGTTTTTGACACTTTTGAATGAAAAACTGATTTTTGTGGCCAAAATGCACTCAAAAGTGACGAAAGTGTTATTTCTTGTCACCTTGTAAGTGGAGAAGTCCAAACAGTGCTATTTGGAGGCTGAAAACGCGTTTTTGACACTTTTGAATGAAAAACTGTTTTTTGTGGCCAAAATGAACTCAAATGTCAAAGTTCTCATTTTCAGTTGAAGAACGTGTTATTTCTTGTCACCTTGTAAGTGGAGAAGTCCAAACAGTGCTATTTGGAGCTGAAAACTCTTTTTTGAAACTTTTGAATGAAAAACTGATTTGTATGTACAATATGCACTCAAAAGTGAAGAAAGTGTTATTTTTTGTCACCTTGTAAGTGGAGAAGTCTAAACAGTGCTATTTGGAGCTGAAAACGCTTTTTTGACACTTTTGAATGAAAAACTGTTTTTTGTGGCCAAGATGAACTCAAAAGTCAAAGAACTCATTTGCAGTTGAAGAACATGTTATTTCTGGTCACCTTGTAAGTGGAGAAGTCCAAACAGTGCCTTTTGGGGCTGAAAACGCGTTTTTGACACTTTTGAATGAAAAACTGTTTTTTGTGGCCAAAAAGCACTCAAAAGTGACGAAAGTGTTATTTCTTGTCACCTTGTAAGTGGAGAAGTCCAAACAGTGCTATTTGGAGCTGAAAACGCTTTTTTGACACTTTTGAATGAAAAACTGTTTTTTGTGGCAAAGATGAACTCAAAAGTCAAAGAACTCATTTGCAGTTGAAGAACGTGTTATTTCTGGTCACCTTGTAAGTGGAGAAGTCCAAACAGTGCTGTTTGGAGCTGAAAACGCGTTTTTGACACTTTTGAATGAAAAACTGATTTGTATGTACAATATGCACTCAAAAGTAAAGAAAGTGTTATTTCTTGTCACCTTGTAAGTGGAGAAGTCCAAACAGTGCCTTTTGGAGCTGAAAACGCGTTTTTGACACTTTTGAATGAAAAACTGTTTTTTGTGGCCAAAATGAACTCAAAAGTCAAAGTTCTCATTGCAGTTGAAGAACGTGTTATTTCTTGTAAACTTGTAAGTGGAGAAGTCCAAACAGTGCTATTTGAAGCTGGAAACACTTTTGTGACACTTTTGAATGAAAAACTGATTTTTATGTACAATATGCACTCAAAAGTTAAGAAAGTGTTATTTCTTGTCACCTTGTAAGTGGAGAAGTCCAAACAGTGCCTTTTGGAGCTGAAAACGCGTTTTTGACACTTTTGAATGAAAAACTGTTTTTTGTGGCCAAAATGAACTCAAAAGTCAAAGTTTTCATTTGCAGTTGAAGAACGTGTTATTTCTTGTCACCTTGTAAGTGGAGAAGTCCAAACAGTGCTATTTGGAGCTGAAAACGCTTTTTTGAAACTTTTGAATGAAAAACTGATTTTTGTGGCCAAAATGCACTCAAAAGTGACGAAAGTGTTATTTCTTGTCACCTTGTAAGTGGAGAAGTCCAAACAGTGCTATTTGGAGCTGAAAACACTTTTTTGAAACTTTTGAATGAAAAACTGATTTCTATGTACAATATGCACTCAAAAGTGAAGAATGTGTTATTTCTTGTCACCTTGTAAGTGGAGAAGTCCAAACACTGCTGTTTGGAGCTGAAAACGCTTTTTTGACACTTTTGAATGACAAACTGATTTTTATGTACAATATGCACTCAAAAGTAAAGAAAGTGTTATTTCTTGTCACCTTGTAAGTGGAGAAGTCCACACAGTGCTATTTGGAGCTGAAAACGCGTTTTTGACACTTTTCAATGAAAAACTGATTTTTGTGGCCAAAATGCACTCAAAAGTGACAAAAGTGTTATTTCTTGTCACCTTGTAAGTGGAGAAGTCCAAACAGTGCTATTTGGAGGCTGAAAACGCGTTTTTGACACTTTTGAATGAAAAACTGTTTTTTGTGGCCAAAATGAACTCAAATGTCAAAGTTCTCATTTTCAGTTGAAGAACGTGTTATTTCTTGTCACCTTGTAAGTGGAGAAGTCCAAACAGTGCTATTTGGAGCTGAAAACTCCTTTTTGAATGAAAAACTGATTTGTGTGTACAATATGCACTCAAAAGTGAAGAAAGTGTTATTTTTTGTCACCTTGCAAGTGGAGAAGTCTAAACAGTGCTATTTGGAGCTGAAAACGCTTTTTTGACACTTTTGAATGAAAAACTGTTTTTTGTGGCCAAGATGAACTCAAAAGTCAAAGAACTCATTTGCAGTTGAAGAACATGTTATTTCTGGTCACCTTGTAAGTGGAGAAGTCCAAACAGTGCCTTTTGGGGCTGAAAACGCGTTTTTGACACTTTTGAATGAAAAACTGTTTTTTGTGGCCAAAAAGCACTCAAAAGTGACGAAAGTGTTATTTCTTGTCACCTTGTAAGTGGAGAAGTCCAAACAGTGCTATTTGGAGGCTGAAAACGCGTTTTTGACACTTTTGAATGAAAAACTGTTTTTTGTGGCCAAAATGAACTCAAATGTCAAAGTTCTCATTTTCAGTTGAAGAACGTGTTATTTCTTGTCACCTTGTAAGTGGAGAAGTCCAAACAGTGCTATTTGGAGCTGAAAACTCTTTTTTTGAAACTTTTGAATGAAAAACTGATTTGTATGTAAAATATGCACTTAAAAGTGAAGAAAGTGTTATTTTTTGTCACCTTGTAAGTGGAGAAGTCTAAACAGTGCTATTTGGAGCTGAAAACGCTTTTTTGACACTTTTGAATGAAAAACTGTTTTTTGTGGCAAAGATGAACTCAAAAGTCAAAGAACTCATTTGCAGTTGAAGAACGTGTTATTTCTGGTCACCTTGTAAGTGGAGAAGTCCAAACAGTGCTGTTTGGAGCTGAAAACGCGTTTTTGACACTTTTGAATGAAAAACTGATTTGTATGTACAATATGCACTCAAAAGTAAAGAAAGTGTTATTTCTTGTCACCTTGTAAGTGGAGAAGTCCAAACAGTGCCTTTTGAATGAAAAACTGTTTTTGTGGCCAAAATGAACTCAAAAGTCAAAGTTTTCATTTGCAGTTGAAGAACGCGTTATTTCTTGTCACCTTGTAAGTGGAGAAGTCCAAACAGTGCTATTTGGAGCTGAAAACGTTTTTTTGAAACTTTTGAATGAAAAACTGATTTTTGTGGCCAAAATGCACTCAAAAGTCAAAGTTTTCATTTGCAGTTGAAGAACGTGTTATTTCTTGTCACCTTGTAAGTGGAGAAGTCCAAACAGTGCTATTTGGAGCTGAAAACGCTTTTTTGAAACTTTTGAATGAAAAACTGATTTTTGTGGCCAAAATGCACTCAAAAGTGACGAAAGTGTTATTTCTTGTCACCTTGTAAGTGGAGAAGTCCAAACAGTGCTATTTGGAGCTGAAAACACTTTTTTGAAACTTTTGAATGAAAAACTGATTTCTATGTACAATATGCACTCAAAAGTGAAGAATGTGTTATTTCTTGTCACCTTGTAAGTGGAGAAGTCCAAACACTGCTGTTTGGAGCTGAAAACGCTTTTTTGACACTTTTGAATGACAAACTGATTTTTATGTACAATATGCACTCAAAAGTAAAGAAAGTGTTATTTCTTGTCACCTTGTAAGTGGAGAAGTCCAAACAGTGCTATTTGGAGCTGAAAACGCGTTTTTGACACTTTTCAATGAAAAACTGATTTTTGTGGCCAAAATGCACTCAAAAGTGACGAAAGTGTTATTTCTTGTCACCTTGTAAGTGGAGAAGTCCAAACAGTGCTATTTGGAGGCTGAAAACGCGTTTTTGACACTTTTGAATGAAAAACTGTTTTTTGTGGCCAAAATGAACTCAAATGTCAAAGTTCTCATTTTCAGTTGAAGAACGTGTTATTTCTTGTCACCTTGTAAGTGGAGAAGTCCAAACAGTGCTATTTGGAGCTGAAAACTCTTTTTTGAAACTTTTGAATGAAAAACTGATTTGTATGTACAATATGCACTCAAAAGTGAAGAAAGTGTTATTTTTTGTCACCTTGCAAGTGGAGAAGTCTAAACAGTGCTATTTGGAGCTGAAAACGCTTTTTTGACACTTTTGAATGAAAAACTGTTTTTTGTGGCCAAGATGAACTCAAAAGTCAAAGAACTCATTTGCAGTTGAAGAACATGTTATTTCTGGTCACCTTGTAAGTGGAGAAGTCCAAACAGTGCCTTTTGGGGCTGAAAACGCGTTTTTGACACTTTTGAATGAAAAGCTGTTTTTTGTGGCCAAAAAGCACTCAAAAGTGACGAAAGTGTTATTTCTTGTCACCTTGTAAGTGGAGAAGTCCAAACAGTGCTATTTGGAGGCTGAAAACGCGTTTTTGACACTTTTGAATGAAAAACTGTTTTTTGTGGCCAAAATGAACTCAAATGTCAAAGTTCTCATTTTCAGTTGAAGAACGTGTTATTTCTTGTCACCTTGTAAGTGGAGAAGTCCAAACAGTGCTATTTGGAGCTGAAAACTCTTTTTTTGAAACTTTTGAATGAAAAACTGATTTGTATGTAAAATATGCACTTAAAAGTGAAGAAAGTGTTATTTTTTGTCACCTTGTAAGTGGAGAAGTCTAAACAGTGCTATTTGGAGCTGAAAACGCTTTTTTGACACTTTTGAATGAAAAACTGTTTTTTGTGGCAAAGATGAACTCAAAAGTCAAAGAACTCATTTGCAGTTGAAGAACGTGTTATTTCTGGTCACCTTGTAAGTGGAGAAGTCCAAACAGTGCTGTTTGGAGCTGAAAACGCGTTTTTGACACTTTTGAATGAAAAACTGATTTGTATGTACAATATGCACTCAAAAGTAAAGAAAGTGTTATTTCTTGTCACCTTGTAAGTGGAGAAGTCCAAACAGTGCTATTTGGAGCTGAAAACCCTTTTTTGAAACTTTTGAATGAAAGACTGATTTTTATGTACAATATGCACTCAAAAGTGAAGAAAGTGTTATTTCTTGTCACCTTGTAAGTGGTGAAGTCCAAACAGTGCTATTTGGAGATGAAAACGCGTTTTTTAAACTTTTGAATGAAAAACTGTTTTTTGTGGCCAAAATGAACTCAAATGTCAAAGTTCTTATTTTCAGTTGAAGAACGTGTTATTTCTTGTCACCTTGTAAGTGGAGAAGTCCAAACAGTGCTATTTGGAGCTGAAAACTCTTTTTTGAAACTTTTGAATGAAAAACTGATTTGTATGTACAATATGCACTCAAAAGTGAAGAAAGTGTTATTTTTTGTCACCTTGCAAGTGGAGAAGTCTAAACAGTGCTATTTGGAGCTGAAAACGCTTTTTTGACACTTTTGAATGAAAAACTGTTTTTTGTGGCCAAAATGAACTCAAATGTCAAAGTTCTCATTTGCAGTTGAAGAACATGTTATTTCTGGTCACCTTGTAAGTAGAGAAGTCCAAACAGTGCCTTTTGGGGCTGAAAAAGCGTTTTTGACACTTTTGAATGAAAAACTGTTTTTTGTGGCCAAAAAGCACTCAAAAGTGACGAAAGTGTTATTTCTTGTCACCTTGTAAGTGGAGAAGTCCAAACAGTGCTATTTGGAGGCTGAAAACGCGTTTTTGACACTTTTGAATGAAAAACTGTTTTTTGTGGCCAAAATGAACTCAAATGTCAAAGTTCTCATTTTCAGTTGAAGAACGTGTTATTTCTTGTCACGTTGTAAGTGGAGAAGTCCAAACAGTGCTATTTGGAGCTGAAAACTCTTTTTTTGAAACTTTTGAATGAAAAACTGATTTGTATGTAAAATATGCACTTAAAAGTGAAGAAAGTGTTATTTTTTGTCACCTTGTAAGTGGAGAAGTCTAAACAGTGCTATTTGGAGCTGAAAACGCTTTTTTGACACTTTTGAATGAAAAACTGTTTTTTGTGGCAAAGATGAACTCAAAAGTCAAAGAACTCATTTGCAGTTGAAGAACGTGTTATTTCTGGTCACCTTGTAAGTGGAGAAGTCCAAACAGTGCTGTTTGGAGCTGAAAACGCGTTTTTGACACTTTTGAATGAAAAACTGATTTGTATGTACAATATGCACTCAAAAGTAAAGAAAGTGTTATTTCTTGTCACCTTGTAAGTGGAGAAGTCCAAACAGTGCCTTTTGGAGCTGAAAACGCGTTTTTGACACTTTTGAATGAAAAACTGTTTTTTGTGGCCAAAATGAACTCAAAAGTCAAAGTTCTCATTTGCAGTTGAAGAACGTGTTATTTCTTGCAAACTTGTAAGTGGAGAAGTCCAAACAGTGCTATTTGAAGCTGGAAACACTTTTGTGACACTTTTGAATGAAAAACTGATTTTTATGTACAATATGCACTCAAAAGTTAAGAAAGTGTTAGTTCTTGTCACCTTGTAAGAGGAGAAGTCCAAACAGTGCCTTTTGGAGCTGAAAACGCGTTTTTGACACTTTTGAATGAAAAACTGTTTTTTGTGGCCAAAATGAACTCAAAAGTCAAAGTTTTCATTTGCAGTTGAAGAACGCGTTATTTCTTGTCACCTTGTAAGTGGAGAAGTCCAAACAGTGCTATTTGGAGCTGAAAACGTTTTTTTGAAACTTTTGAATGAAAAACTGATTTTTGTGGCCAAAATGCACTCAAAAGTGACGAAAGTGTTATTTCTTGTCACCTTGTAAGTGGAGAAGTCTAAACAGTGCTATGTGGAGCTGAAAACGCTTTTTTGACACTTTTGAATGAAAAACTGTTTTTTGTGGCCAAAATGAACTCAAAAGTCAAAGTTCTCATTTGCAGTTGAAGAACGCGTTATTTTTTGTCACTTTGTAAGTGGAGAAGTCCAAACAGTGCTATTTGGAACTGAAAATGCTTTTTTGAAACTTTTGAATGAAAAACTGATTTTTATGTACAATATGCACTCAGAAGTGAAGAAAGTGTTATTTCTTGTCACCTTGTAAGTGGAGAAGTCCAAACACTGCTGTTTGGAGCTGAAAACGCTTTTTTGAAACTTTTGAATGACAAACTGATTTTTATGTACAATATGCACTCACAAGTAAAGAAAGTGTTATTTCTTGTCACCTTGTAAGTGGAGAAGTCCAAACAGTGCTATTTGGAGCTGAAAACGCGTTTTTGACACTTTTCAATGAAAAACTGATTTTTGTGGCCAAAATGCACTCAAAAGTGACGAAAGTGTTATTTCTTGTCACCTTGTAAGTGGAGCAGTCCAAACAGTGCTATTTGGAGGATGAAAACGCGTTTTTGACACTTTTGAATGAAAAACTGTTTTTTGTGGCCAAAATGAACTCAAATGTCAAAGTTCTCATTTTCAGTTGAAGAACGTGTTATTTCTTGTCACCTTGTAAGTGGAGAAGTCCAAACAGTGCTATTTGGAGCTGAAAACTCTTTTTTGAAACTTTTGAATGAAAAACTGATTTGTATGTACAATATGCACTCAAAAGTGAAGAAAGTGTTATTTTTTGTCACCTTGCAAGTGGAGAAGTCTAAACAGTGCTATTTGGAGCTGAAAACGCTTTTTTGACACTTTTGAATGAAAAACTGTTTTTTGTGGCCAAGATGAACTCAAAAGTCAAAGAACTCATTTGCAGTTGAAGAACATGTTATTTCTGGTCACCTTGTAAGTGGAGAAGTCCAAACAGTGCCTTTTGGGGCTGAAAACGCGTTTTTGACACTTTTGAATGAAAAACTGTTTTTTGTGGCCAAAAAGCACTCAAAAGTGACGAAAGTGTTATTTCTTGTCACCTTGTAAGTGGAGAAGTCCAAACAGTGCTATTTGGAGGCTGAAAACGCGTTTTTGACACTTTTGAATGAAAAACTGTTTTTTGTGGCCAAAATGAACTCAAATGTCAAAGTTCTCATTTTCAGTTGAAGAACGTGTTATTTCTTGTCACCTTGTAAGTGGAGAAGTCCAAACAGTGCTATTTGGAGCTGAAAACTCTTTTTTTGAAACTTTTGAATGAAAAACTGATTTGTATGTAAAATATGCACTTAAAAGTGAAGAAAGTGTTATTTTTTGTCACCTTGTAAGTGGAGAAGTCTAAACAGTGCTATTTGGAGCTGAAAACGCTTTTTTGACACTTTTGAATGAAAAACTGTTTTTTGTGGCAAAGATGAACTCAAAAGTCAAAGAACTCATTTGCAGTTGAAGAACGTGTTATTTCTGGTCACCTTGTAAGTGGAGAAGTCCAAACAGTGCTGTTTGGAGCTGAAAACGCGTTTTTGACACTTTTGAATGAAAAACTGATTTGTATGTACAATATGCACTCAAAAGTAAAGAAAGTGTTATTTCTTGTCACCTTGTAAGTGGAGAAGTCCAAACAGTGCTATTTGGAGCTGAAAACCCTTTTTTGAAACTTTTGAATGAAAGACTGATTTTTATGTACAATATGCACTCAAAAGTGAAGAAAGTGTTATTTCTTGTCACCTTGTAAGTGGTGAAGTCCAAACAGTGCTATTTGGAGATGAAAACGCGTTTTTTAAACTTTTGAATGAAAAACTGTTTTTTGTGGCCAAAATGAACTCAAATGTCAAAGTTCTTATTTTCAGTTGAAGAACGTGTTATTTCTTGTCACCTTGTAAGTGGAGAAGTCCAAACAGTGCTATTTGGAGCTGAAAACTCTTTTTTGAAACTTTTGAATGAAAAACTGATTTGTATGTACAATATGCACTCAAAAGTGAAGAAAGTGTTATTTTTTGTCACCTTGCAAGTGGAGAAGTCTAAACAGTGCTATTTGGAGCTGAAAACGCTTTTTTGACACTTTTGAATGAAAAACTGTTTTTTGTGGCCAAAATGAACTCAAATGTCAAAGTTCTCATTTGCAGTTGAAGAGCATGTTATTTCTGGTCACCTTGTAAGTGGAGAAGTCCAAACAGTGCCTTTTGGGGCTGAAAAAGCGTTTTTGACACTTTTGAATGAAAAACTGTTTTTTGTGGCCAAAAAGCACTCAAAAGTGACGAAAGTGTTATTTCTTGTCACCTTGTAAGTGGAGAAGTCCAAACAGTGCTATTTGGAGGCTGAAAACGCGTTTTTGACACTTTTGAATGAAAAACTGTTTTTTGTGGCCAAAATGAACTCAAATGTCAAAGTTCTCATTTTCAGTTGAAGAACGTGTTATTTCTTGTCACGTTGTAAGTGGAGAAGTCCAAACAGTGCTATTTGGAGCTGAAAACTCTTTTTTTGAAACTTTTGAATGAAAAACTGATTTGTATGTAAAATATGCACTTAAAAGTGAAGAAAGTGTTATTTTTTGTCACCTTGTAAGTGGAGAAGTCTAAACAGTGCTATTTGGAGCTGAAAACGCTTTTTTGACACTTTTGAATGAAAAACTGTTTTTTGTGGCAAAGATGAACTCAAAAGTCAAAGAACTCATTTGCAGTTGAAGAACGTGTTATTTCTGGTCACCTTGTAAGTGGAGAAGTCCAAACAGTGCTGTTTGGAGCTGAAAACGCGTTTTTGACACTTTTGAATGAAAAACTGATTTGTATGTACAATATGCACTCAAAAGTAAAGAAAGTGTTATTTCTTGTCACCTTGTAAGTGGAGAGTCCAAACAGTGCCTTTTGGAGCTGAAAACGCGTTTTTGACACTTGAATGAAAAACTGTTTTTTGTGGCCAAAATGAACTCAAAAGTCAAAGTTCTCATTTGCAGTTGAAGAACGTGTTATTTCTTGCAAACTTGTAAGTGGAGAAGTCCAAACAGTGCTATTTGAAGCTGGAAACACTTTTGTGACACTTTTAAATGAAAAACTGATTTTTATGTACAATATGCACTCAAAAGTTAAGAAAGTGTTAGTTCTTGTCACCTTGTAAGAGGAGAAGTCCAAACAGTGCCTTTTGGAGCTGAAAACGCGTTTTTGACACTTTTGAATGAAAAACTGTTTTTTGTGGCCAAAATGAACTCAAAAGTCAAAGTTTTCATTTGCAGTTGAAGAACGTGTTATTTCTTGTCACCTTGTAAGTGGAGAAGTCCAAACAGTGCTATTTGGAGCTGAAAACGCTTTTTTGAAACTTTTGAATGAAAAACTGATTTGTATGTACAATATGCACTCAAAAGTGAAGAAAGTGTTATTTCTTGTCACCTTGTAAGTGGAGAAGTCCAAACAGTGCTATTTGGAGCTGAAAACGCGTTTTTGACACTTTTGAATGAAAAACTGTTTTTTGTGGCCATAATGAACTCAAAAGTCAAAGTTCTCATTTGCAGTTGAAGAACGTGTTATTTCTTGTCACCTTGTAAGTGGAGAAGTCCAAACAGTGCTATTTGGAGCTGAAAACACTTTTTTGAAACTTTTGAATGAAAAACTGATTTCTATGTACAATATGCACTCAAAAGTGAAGAAAGTGTTATTTCTTGTAACCTTGTAAGTGGAGAAGTCCAAACACTGCTGTTTGGAGCTGAAAACGCTTTTTTGACACTTTTGAATGACAAACTGATTTTTATGTACAATATGCACTCAAAAGTAAAGAAAGTGTTATTTCTTGTCACCTTGTAAGTGGAGAAGTCCAAACAGTGCTATTTGGAGCTGAAAACGCGTTTTTGACACTTTTGAATGAAAAACTGATTTTTGTGGCCAAAATGCACTCAAAAGTGACGAAAGTGTTATTTCTTGTCACCTTGTAAGTGGAGAAGTCCAAACAGTGCTATTTGGAGGCTGAAAACGCGTTTTTGACACTTTTGAATGAAAAACTGTTTTTTGTGGCCAAAATGAACTCAAATGTCAAAGTTCTCATTTTCAGTTGAAGAACGTGTTATTTCTTGTCACCTTGTAAGTGGAGAAGTCCAAACAGTGCTATTTGGAGCTGAAAAGTCTTTTTTGAAACTTTTGAATGAAAAACTGATTTGTATGTACAATATGCACTCAAAAGTGAAGAAAGTGTTATTTTTTGTCACGTTGTAAGTGGAGAAATCTAAACAGTGCTATTTGGAGCTGAAAACGCTTTTTTGACACTTTTTAATGAAAAACTGTTTTTTGTGGCCAAGATGAACTCAAAAGTCAAAGAACTCATTTGCAGTTGAAGAACGTGTTATTTCTGGTCACCTTGTAAGTGGAGAAGTCCAAACAGTGCCTTTTGGGGCTGAAAACGCGTTTTTGACACTTTTGAATGAAAAACTGTTTTTTGTGGCCAAAAAGCACTCAAAAGTGACGAAAGAGTTATTTCTTGTCACCTTGTAAGTGGAGAAGTCCAAACAGTGCTATTTGGAGGCTGAAAACGCGTTTTTGACACTTTTGAATGAAAAACTGTTTTTTGTGGCCAAAATGAACTCAAATGTCAAAGTTCTCATTTTCAGTTGAAGAACGTGTTATTTCTTGTCACCTTGTAAGTGGGGAAGTCCAAACAGTGCTATTTGGAGCTGAAAACTCTTTTTTTGAAACTTTTGAATGAAAAACTGATTTGTATGTAAAATATGCACTTAAAAGTGAAGAAAGTGTTATTTTTTGTCACCTTGTAAGTGGAGAAGTCCAAACAGTTCTATTTGGAGCTGAAAACGCGTTTTTGACACTTTTGAATGAAAAACTGTTTTTTGTGGCCATAATGAACTCAAAAGTCAAAGTTCTCATTTGCAGTTGAAGAACGTGTTATTTCTTGTCACTTTGTAAGTGGAGAAGTCCAAACAGTGCTATTTGGAGCTGAAAACACTTTTTTGAAACTTTTGAATGAAAAACTGATTTCTATGTACAATATGCACTCAAAAGTGAAGAAAGTGTTATTTCTTGTCACCTTGTAAGTGGAGAAGTCCAAACACTGCTGTTTGGAGCTGAAAACGCTTTTTTGACACTTTTGAATGACAAACTGATTTTTATGTACAATATGCACTCAAAAGTAAAGAAAGTGTTATTTCTTGTCACCTTGTAAGTGGAGAAGTCCAAACAGTGCTATTTGGAGCTGAAAACGCGTTTTTGACACTTTTGAATGAAAAACTGATTTTTGTGGCCAAAATGCACTCAAAAGTGACGAAAGTGTTATTTCTTGTCACCTTGTAAGTGGAGAAGTCCAAACAGTGCTATTTGGAGGCTGAAAACGCGTTTTTGACACTTTTGAATGAAAAACTGTTTTTTGTGGCCAAAATGAACTCAAATGTCAAAGTTCTCATTTTCAGTTGAAGAACGTGTTATTTCTTGTCACCTTGTAAGTGGAGAAGTCCAAACAGTGCTATTTGGAGCTGAAAACTCTTTTTTGAAACTTTTGAATGAAAAACTGATTTGTATGTACAATATGCACTCAAAAGTGAAGAAAGTGTTATTTTTTGTCACCTTGTAAGTGGAGAAGTCTAAACAGTGCTATTTGGAGCTGAAAACGCTTTTTTGACACTTTTGAATGAAAAACTGTTTTTTGTGGCCAAGATGAACTCAAAAGTCAAAGAACTCATTTGCAGTTGAAGAACGTGTTATTTCTTGTCACCTTGTAAGTGGAGAAGTCCAAACAGTGCTATTTGGAGGCTGAAAACGCGTTTTTGACACTTTTGAATGAAAAACTGTTTTTTGTGGCCAAAATGAACTCAAATGTCAAAGTTCTCATTTTCAGTTGAAGAACGTGTTATTTCTTGTCACCTTGTAAGTGGAGAAGTCCAAACAGTGCTATTTGGAGCTGAAAACTCTTTTTTTGAAACTTTTGAATGAAAAACTGATTTGTATGTAAAATATGCACTTAAAAGTGAAGAAAGTGTTATTTTTTGTCACCTTGTAAGTGGAGAAGTCTAAACAGTGCTATTTGGAGCTGAAAACGCTTTTTTGACACTTTTGAATGAAAAACTGTTTTTTGTGGCAAAGATGAACTCAAAAGTCAAAGAACTCATTTGCAGTTGAAGAACGTGTTATTTCTGGTCACCTTGTAAGTGGAGAAGTCCAAAAAGTGCTGTTTGGAGCTGAAAACGCGTTTTTGACACTTTTGAATGAAAAACTGATTTGTATGTACAATATGCACTCAAAAGTAAAGAAAGTGTTATTTCTTGTCACCTTGTAAGTGGAAAAGTCCAAACAGTGCCTTTTGGAGCTGAAAACGCGTTTTTGACACTTTTGAATGAAAAACTGTTTTTTGTGGCCAAAATGAACTCAAAAGTCAAAGTTTTCATTTGCAGTTGAAGAACGCGTTATTTCTTGTCACCTTGTAAGTGGAGAAGTCCAAACAGTGCTATTTGGAGCTGAAAACGCTTTTTTGAAACTTTTGAATGAAAAACTTATTTTTGTGGCCAAAATGCACTCAAAAGTGACGAAAGTGTTATTTCTTGTCACCTTGTAAGTGGAGAAGTCTAAACAGTGCTATGTGGAGTTGAAAACGCTTTTTTGACACTTTTGAATGAAAAACTGATTTTTGTGGCCAAAATGAACTCAAAAGTGACGAAAGTGTTATTTCTTGTCACCTTGTAAGTGGAGAAGTCCAAACAGTGTTATTTGGAGCTGAAAACGCTTTTTCGACACTTGAATGAAAAACTGTTTTTTGTGGCCAAAAAGCAATCAAATGTCAATGTTCTCATTTTCAGTTGAAGAACGTGTTATTTCTTGTCACCTTGTAAGTGGAGAAGTCCAAACAGTGCTATTTAGCGCTGAAAACTCTTTTTTGAAACTTTTGAATGAAAAACTGATTTGTATGTACAATATGCACTCAAAAGTGAAGAAAGTGTTATTTCTTGTCACCTTGTAAGTGGAGAAGTCCAAACAGTGCTATTTGGAGATGAAAACGCGTTTTTGACACTTTTGAATGAAAAACTGTTTTTTGTGGCCAAAATGAACTCAAAAGTCAAAGTTCTCATTTGCAGTTGAAGAACGTGTTATTTCTTGTCATTTTGTAAGTGGAGAAGTCCAAACAGTGCTATTTGGAGCTGAAAACACTTTTTTGAAACTTTTGAATGAAAAACTGATTTCTATGTACAATATGCACTCAAAAGTGAAGAAAGTGTTATTTCTTGTCACCTTGTAAGTGGAGAAGTCCAAACACTGCTGTTTGGAGCTGAAAACGCTTTTTTGACACTTTTGAATGACAAACTGATTTTTATGTACAATATGCACTCAAAAGTAAAGAAAGTGTTATTTCTTGTCACCTTGTAAGTGGAGAAGTCCAAACAGTGCTATTTGGAGCTGAAAACGCGTTTTTGACACTTTTGAATGAAAAACTGATTTTTGTGGCCAAAATGCACTCAAAAGTGACGAAAGTGTTATTTCTTGTCACTTTGTAAGTGGAGAAGTCCAAACAGTGCTATTTGGAGGCTGAAAACGCGTTTTTGACACTTTTGAATGAAAAACTGTTTTTTGTGGCCAAAATGAACTCAAATGTCAAAGTTCTCATTTTCAGTTGAAGAACGTGTTATTTCTTGTCACCTTGTAAGTGGAGAAGTCCAAACAGTGCTATTTGGAGCTGAAAACTCTTTTTTGAAACTTTTGAATGAAAAACTGATTTGTATGTACAATATGCACTCAAAAGTGAAGAAAGTGTTATTTTTTGTCACCTTGTAAGTGGAGAAGTCTAAACAGTGCTATTTGGAGCTGAAAACGCTTTTTTGACACTTTTGAATGAAAAACTGTTTTTTGTGGCCAAGATGAACTCAAAAGTCAAAGAACTCATTTGCAGTTGAAGAACGTGTTATTTCTTGTCACCTTGTAAGTGGAGAAGTCCAAACAGTGCTATTTGGAGGCTGAAAACGCGTTTTTGACACTTTTGAATGAAAAACTGTTTTTTGTGGCCAAAATGAACTCAAATGTCAAAGTTCTCATTTTCAGTTGAAGAACGTGTTATTTCTTGTCACTTTGTAAGTGGAGAAGTCCAAACAGTGCTATTTGGAGCTGAAAAGTCTTTTTTGAAACTTTTGAATGAAAAACTGATTTGTATGTACAATATGCACTCAAAAGTGAAGAAAGTGTTATTTTTTGTCACCTTGTAAGTGGAGAAGTCTAAACAGTGCTATTTGGAGCTGAAAACGCTTTTTTGACACTTTTTAATGAAAAACTGTTTTTTGTGGCCAAGATGAACTCAAAAGTCAAAGAACTCATTTGCAGTTGAAGAACGTGTTATTTCTGGTCACCTTGTAAGTGGAGAAGTCCAAACAGTGCCTTTTGGGGCTGAAAACGCGTTTTTGACACTTTTGAATGAAAAACTGTTTTTTGTGGCCAAAAAGCACTCAAAAGTGACGAAAGAGTTATTTTTTGTCACCTTGTAAGTGGAGAAGTCCAAACAGTGCTATTTGGAGGCTGAAAACGCGTTTTTGACACTTTTGAATGAAAAACTGTTTTTTGTGGCCAAAATGAACTCAAATGTCAAAGTTCTCATTTTCAGTTGAAGAACGTGTTATTTCTTGTCACCTTGTAAGTGGGGAAGTCCAAACAGTGCTATTTGGAGCTGAAAACTCTTTTTTTGAAACTTTTGAATGAAAAACTGATTTGTATGTAAAATATGCCATTAAAAGTGAAGAAAGTGTTATTTTTTGTCACCTTGTAAGTGGAGAAGTCTAAACAGTGCTATTTGGAGCTGAAAACGCTTTTTTGACACTTTTGAATGAAAAACTGTTTTTTGTGGCAAAGATGAACTCAAAAGTCAAAGAACTCATTTGCAGTTGAAGAACGTGTTATTTCTGGTCACCTTGTAAGTGGAGAAGTCCAAACAGTGCTATTTGGAGCTGAAAACGCTTTTTTGAAACTTTTGAATGAAAAACTGATTTGTATGTACAATATGCACTCAAAAGTGAAGAAAGTGTTATTTCTTGTCACCTTGTAAGTGGAGAAGTCCAAACAGTGCTATTTGGAGCTGAAAACGCGTTTTTGACACTTTTGAATGAAAAACTGTTTTTTGTGGCCATAATGAACTCAAAAGTCAAAGTTCTCATTTGCAGTTGAAGAACGTGTTATTTCTGGTCACCTTGTAAGTGGAGAAGTCCAAACAGTGCTATTTGGAGCTGAAAACGCTTTTTTGACACTTTTGAATGACAAACTGATTTTTATGTACAATATGCACTCAAAAGTAAAGAAAGTGTTATTTCTTGTCACCTTGTAAGTGGACAAGTCCAAACAGTGCTATTTGGAGCTGAAAACGCGTTTTTGACACTTTTGAATGAAAAACTGATTTTTGTGGCCAAAATGCACTCAAAAGTGACGAAAGTGTTATTTCTTGTCACCTTGTAAGTGGAGAAGTCCAAACAGTGCTATTTGGAGGCTGAAAACGCGTTTTTGACACTTTTGAATGAAAAACTGTTTTTTGTGGCCAAAATGAACTCAAATGTCAAAGTTCTCATTTTTAGTTGAAGAACGTGTTATTTCTTGTCACCTTGTAAGTGGAGAAGTCCAAACAGTGCTATTTGGAGCTGAAAACTCTTTTTTGAAACTTTTGAATGAAAAACTGATTTGTATGTACAATATGCACTCAAAAGTGAAGAAAGTGTTATTTTTTGTCACCTTGTAAGTGGAGAAGTCTAAACAGTGCTATTTGGAGCTGAAAACGCTTTTTTGACACTTTTGAATGAAAAACTGTTTTTTGTGGCCAAAATGCACTCAAAAGTCAAAGAACTCATTTGCAGTTGAAGAACGTGTTATTTCTTGTCACCTTGTAAGTGGAGAAGTCCAAACAGTGCTATTTGGAGGCTGAAAACGCGTTTTTGACACTTTTGAATGAAAAACTGTTTTTTGTGGCCAAAATGAACTCAAATGTCAAAGTTCTCATTTTCAGTTGAAGAACGTGTTATTTCCTGTCACCTTGTAAGTGGAGAAGTCCAAACAGTGCTATTTGGAGCTGAAAACTCTTTTTTTGAAACTTTTGAATGAAAAACTGATTTGTATGTAAAATATGCACTTAAAAGTGAAGAAAGTGTTATTTTTTGTCACCTTGTAAGTGGAGAAGTCTAAACAGTGCTATTTGGAGCTGAAAACGCTTTTTTGACACTTTTGAATGACAAACTGATTTTTATGTACAATATGCACTCAAAAGTAAAGAAAGTGTTATTTCTTGTCACCTTGTAAGTGGAGAAGTCCAAACAGTGCTATTTGGAGCTGAAAACGCGTTTTTGACACTTTTGAATGAAAAACTGATTTTTGTGGCCAAAATGCACTCAAAAGTGACGAAAGTGTTATTTCTTGTCACCTTGTAAGTGGAGAAGTCCAAACAGTGCTATTTGGAGGCTGAAAACGCGTTTTTGACACTTTTGAATGAAAAACTGTTTTTTGTGGCCAAAATGAACTCAAATGTCAAAGTTCTCATTTTCAGTTGAAGAACGTGTTATTTCTTGTCACCTTGTAAGTGGAGAAGTCCAAACAGTGCTATTTGGAGCTGAAAACTCTTTTTTTGAAACTTTTGAATGAAAAACTGATTTGTATGTAAAATATGCACTTAAAAGTGAAGAAAGTGTTATTTTCTGTCACCTTGTAAGTGGAGAAGTCTAAACAGTGCTATTTGGAGCTGAAAACGCTTTTTTGACACTTTTGAATGAAAAACAGTTTTTTGTGGCAAAGATGAACTCAAAAGTCAAAGAACTCATTTGCAGTTGAAGAACGTGTTATTTCTGGTCACCTTGTAAGTGGAGAAGTCCAAAAAGTGCTGTTTGGAGCTGAAAACGCGTTTTTGACACTTTTGAATGAAAAACTGATTTGTATGTACAATATGCACTCAAAAGTAAAGAAAGTGTTATTTCTTGTCACCTTGTAAGTGGAGAAGTCCAAACAGTGCCTTTTGGAGCTGAAAACGCGTTTTTGACACTTTTGAATGAAAAACTGTTTTTTGTGGCCAAAATGAACTCAAAAGTCAAAGTTTTCATTTGCAGTTGAAGAACGCGTTATTTCTTGTCACCTTGTAAGTGGAGAAGTCCAAACAGTGCTATTTGGAGCTGAAAACGCTTTTTTGAAACTTTTGAATGAAAAACTGATTTTTGTGGCCAAAATGCACTCAAAAGTGACGAAAGTGTTATTTCTTGTCACCTTGTAAGTGGAGAAGTCTAAACAGTGCTATGTGGAGTTGAAAACGCTTTTTTGACACTTTTGAATGAAAAACTGATTTTTGTGGCCAAAATGAACTCAAAAGTGACGAAAGTGTTATTTCTTGTCACCTTGTAAGTGGAGAAGTCCAAACAGTGTTATTTGGAGCTGAAAACGCTTTTTCGACACTTGAATGAAAAACTGTTTTTTGTGGCCAAAAAGCAATCACATGTCAAAGTTCTCATTTTCAGTTGAAGAACGTGTTATTTC
This sequence comes from Oryzias latipes, assembly GCF_053564925.1. Lineage (NCBI taxonomy): Eukaryota > Metazoa > Chordata > Actinopteri > Beloniformes > Adrianichthyidae > Oryzias > Oryzias latipes. The sequence goes on from NC_136245.1 coordinate 12,444,470, forward strand.
TTGTCACCTTGTAAGTGGAGAAGTCTAAACAGTGCTATGTGGAGTTGAAAACGCTTTTTTGACACTTTTGAATGAAAAACTGATTTTTGTGGCCAAAATGCACTCAAAAGTGACGAAAGTGTTATTTCTTGTCACCTTGTAAGTGGAGAAGTCTAAACAGTGCTATGTGGAGTTGAAAACGCTTTTTTGACACTTTTGAATGAAAAACTGATTTTTGTGGCCAAAATGAACTCAAAAGTGACGAAAGTGTTATTTCTTGTCACCTTGTAAGTGGAGAAGTCCAAACAGTGTTATTTGGAGCTGAAAACGCGTTTTTGACATTTTTGAATGAAAAACTGTTTTTTGTGACCAAAATGAATTTAAAAGTCAAAGTTCTCATTTGTAGTTGAAGAAAGTGTTATTTCTTGTCACCTTGCAAGTGGAGAAGTCTAGACAGTGCTATTTGGAGCTGAAAACGCTTTTTTGAAACTTTTGAATGAAAAACTGTTTTTTGTGGCCAAAAAGCACTCAAAAGTGACGAAAGTGTTATTTCTTGTCACCTTGTAAGTGGACAAGTCCAAACAGTGCTATTTGGAGCTGAAAACGCGTTTTTGACACTTTTGAATGAAAAACTGATTTTTGTGGCCAAAATGCACTCAAAAGTGACGAAAGTGTTATTTCTTGTCACCTTGTAAGTGGAGAAGTCCAAACAGTGCTATTTGGAGGCTGAAAACGCGTTTTTGACACTTTTGAATGAAAAACTGTTTTTTGTGGCCAAAATGAACTCAAATGTCAAAGTTCTCATTTTCAGTTGAAGAACGTGTTATTTCTTGTCACCTTGTAAGTGGAGAAGTCCAAACAGTGCTATTTGGAGCTGAAAACTCTTTTTTTGAAACTTTTGAATGAAAAACTGATTTGTATGTAAAATATGCACTTAAAAGTGAAGAAAGTGTTATTTTTTGTCACCTTGTAAGTGGAGAAGTCTAAACAGTGCTATTTGGAGCTGAAAACGCTTTTTTGACACTTTTGAATGAAAAACTGTTTTTTGTGGCAAAGATGAACTCAAAAGTCAAAGAACTCATTTGCAGTTGAAGAACGTGTTATTTCTGGTCACCTTGTAAGTGGAGAAGTCCAAAAAGTGCTGTTTGGAGCTGAAAACGCGTTTTTGACACTTTTGAATGAAAAACTGATTTGTATGTACAATATGCACTCAAAAGTAAAGAAAGTGTTATTTCTTGTCACCTTGTAAGTGGAGAAGTCTAAACAGTGCTATGTGGAGCTGAAAACGCGTTTTTGACACTTTTGAATGAAAAACTGATTTTTGTGGCCAAAATGAACTCAAAAGTGACGAAAGTGTTATTTCTTGTCACCTTGTAAGTGGAGAAGTCCAAACAGTATTATTTGGAGCTGAAAACGCTTTTTCGACACTTGAATGAAAAACTGTTTTTTTTGGCCAAAAAGCAATCAAATGTCAAAGTTCTCATTTTCAGTTGAAGAACGTGTTATTTCTTGTCACCTTGTAAGTGGAGAAGTCCAAACAGTGCTATTTAGCGCTGAAAACTCTTTTTTGAAACTTTTGAATGAAAAACTGATTTGTATGTACAATATGCACTCAAAAGTGAAGAAAGTGTTATTTCTTGTCACCTTGTAAGTGGAGAAGTCCAAACAGTGCTATTTGGAGATGAAAACGCGTTTTTGACACTTTTAAATGAAAAACTGTTTTTTGTGGCCAAAATGAACTCAAAAGTCAAAGTTCTCATTTGCAGTTGAAGAACGTGTTATTTCTTGTCACTTTGTAAGTGGAGAAGTCCAAACAGTGCTATTTGGAGCTGAAAACACTTTTTTGAAACTTTTGAATGAAAAACATATTTCTATGTACAATATGCACTCAAAAGTGAAGAAAGTGTTATTTCTTGTCACCTTGTAAGTGGAGAAGTCCAAACACTGCTGTTTGGAGCTGAAAACGCTTTTTTGACACTTTTGAATGACAAACTGATTTTTATGTACAATATGCACTCAAAAGTAAAGAAAGTGTTATTTCTTGTCACCTTGTAAGTGGAGAAGTCCAAACAGTGCTATTTGGAGCTGAAAACGCGTTTTTGACACTTTTGAATGAAAAACTGATTTTTGTGGCCAAAATGCACTCAAAAGTGACGAAAGTGTTATTTCTTGTCACCTTGTAAGTGGAGAAGTCCAAACAGTGCTATTTGGAGGCTGAAAACGCGTTTTTGACACTTTTGAATGAAAAACTGTTTTTTGTGGCCAAAATGAACTCAAATGTCAAAGTTCTCATTTTCAGTTGAAGAACGTGTTATTTCTTGTCACCTTGTAAGTGGAGAAGTCCAAACAGTGCTATTTGGAGCTGAAAACTCTTTTTTTGAAACTTTTGAATGAAAAACTGATTTGTATGTAAAATATGCACTTAAAAGTGAAGAAAGTGTTATTTTCTGTCACCTTGTAAGTGGAGAAGTCTAAACAGTGCTATTTGGAGCTGAAAACGCTTTTTTGACACTTTTGAATGAAAAACTGTTTTTTGTGGCAAAGATGAACTCAAAAGTCAAAGAACTCATTTGCAGTTGAAGAACGTGTTATTTCTGGTCACCTTGTAAGTGGAGAAGTCCAAAAAGTGCTGTTTGGAGCTGAAAACGCGTTTTTGACACTTTTGAATGAAAAACTGATTTGTATGTACAATATGCACTCAAAAGTAAAGAAAGTGTTATTTCTTGTCACCTTGTAAGTGGAGAAGTCCAAACAGTGCCTTTTGGAGCTGAAAACGCGTTTTTGACACTTTTGAATGAAAAACTGTTTTTTGTGGCCAAAATGAACTCAAAAGTCAAAGTTTTCATTTGCAGTTGAAGAACGCGTTATTTCTTGTCACCTTGTAAGTGGAGAAGTCCAAACAGTGCCTTTTGGAGCTGAAAACGCGTTTTTGACACTTTTGAATGAAAAACTGATTTTTATGTACAATATGCACTCAGAAGTGAGGAAACTGTAATTTTTGTCACCTTGTAAGTGGTGAAGTCCAAACAGTGCTATTTGGAGATGAAAACGCGTTTTTGACACTTTTGAATGAAAAACTGTTTTTTGTGGCCAAAATGAACTCAAAAGTCAAAGTTCTCATTTGCAGTTGAAGAACGTGTTATTTCTTGTCACCTTGTAAGTGGAGAAGTCCAAACAGTGCTATTTGGAGCTGAAAATTCTTTTTTGAAACTTTTGAATGAAAAACTGATTTGTATGTACAATATGCACTCAAAAGTGACGAAAGTGTTATTTCTTGTCACTTTGTAAGTGGTGAAGTCCAAACAGTGCTATTTGGAGATGAAAACGCGTTTTTTAAACTTTTGAATGAAAAACTGTTTTTTGTGGCCAAAATGAACTCAAAAGTCAAAGTTCTCATTTGCAGTTGAAGAACGTGTTATTTCTTGTCACTTTGTAAGTGGAGAAGTCCAAACAGTGCTATTTGGAGCTGAAAACGCGTTTTTGACACTTTTGAATGAAAAACTGTTTTTTGTGGCCATAATGAACTCAAAAGTCAAAGTTCTCTTTTGCAGTTGAAGAACGTGTTATTTCTTGTCACCTTGTAAGTGGAGAAGTCCAAACAGTGCTATTTGGAGCTGAAAACACTTTTTTGAAACTTTTGAATGAAAAACTGATTTGTATGTACAATATGCACTCAAAAGTGACGAAAGTGTTATTTTTTGTCACCTTGTAAGTGGAGAAGTCCAAACAGTGCTATTTGGAGCTGAAAACGCTTTTTTGAAACTTTTGAATGAAAAACTGATTTTTGTGGCCAAAATGAACTCAAAAGTGACGAAATTGTTATTTCTTGTCACCTTGTAAGTGGAGAAGTCCAAACAGTGCCTTTTGGAGCTGAAAACGCGTTTTTGACACTTTTGAATGAAAAACTGTTTTTTGTGGCCAAAAAGCACTCAAATGTCAAAGTTCTCATTTTCAGTTGAAGAACGTGTTATTTCTTGTCACCTTGTAAGTGGAGAAGTCCAAACAGTGCTATTTGGAGCTGAAAACGCGTTTTTGACACTTTTGAATGAAAAACTGTTTTTTGTGGCCAAAAAGCACTCAAAAGTGAAGAAAGTGTTATTTCTTGTCACCTTGTAAGTGGTGAAGTCCAAACAGTGCTATTTGGAGATGAAAACGCGTTTTTTAAACTTTTGAATGAAAAACTGTTTTTTGTGGCCAAAATGAACTCAAAAGTCAAAGTTCTCATTTGCAGTTGAAGAACGTGTTATTTCTTGTCACTTTGTAAGTGGAGAAGTCCAAACAGTGCTATTTGGAGCTGAAAACGCTTTTTTGAAACTTTTGAATGAAAAACTGATTTGTATGTACAATATGCACTCAAAAGTGAAGAAAGTGTTATTTCTTGTCACCTTGTAAGTGGAGAAGTCCAAACAGTGCTATTTGGAGCTGAAAACGCGTTTTTGACACTTTTGAATGAAAAACTGTTTTTTGTGGCCATAATGAACTCAAAAGTCAAAGTTCTCATTTGCAGTTGAAGAACGTGTTATTTCTTGTCACCTTGTAAGTGGAGAAGTCCAAACAGTGCTATTTGGAGCTGAAAACACTTTTTTGAAACTTTTGAATGAAAAACTGATTTGTATGTACAATATGCACTCAAAAGTGAAGAAAGTGTTATTTCTTGTCACCTTGTAAGTGGAGAAGTCCAAACACTGCTGTTTGGAGCTGAAAACGCTTTTTTGACACTTTTGAGTGAAAAACTTATTTGTATGTACAATATGCACTCAAAAGTGAATAAATTGTTATTTCTTGTCACCTTGTAAGTGAAGTCCAAACAGTGCCTTTTGGAGCTGAAAACGCGTTTTTGACACTTTTGAATGAAAAACTGTTTTTTGTGGCCAAAAAGCACTCAAAAGTGACGAAAGTGTTATTTCTTGTCACCTTGTAAGTGGAGAAGTCTAAACAGTGCTATGTGGAGTTGAAAACGCTTTTTTGACACTTTTGAATGAAAAACTGATTTTTGTGGCCAAAATGAACTCAAAAGTGACGAAAGTGTTATTTCTTGTCACTTTGTAAGTGGAGAAGTCCAAACAGTGTTATTTGGAGCTGAAAACGCTTTTTCGACACTTGAATGAAAAACTGTTTTTTGTGGCCAAAAAGCAATCACATGTCAAAGTTCTCATTTTCAGTTGAAGAACGTGTTATTTCTTGTCACCTTGTAAGTGGAGAAGTCCAAACAGTGCTATTTAGAGCTGAAAACTCTTTTTTGAAACTTTTGAATGAAAAACTGATTTGTATGTACAATATGCACTCAAAAGTGAAGAAAGTGTTATTTCTTGTCACCTTGTAAGTGGAGAAGTCCAAACAGTGCTATTTGGAGATGAAAACGCGTTTTTGACACTTTTGAATGAAAAACTGTTTTTTGTGGCCAAAATGAACTCAAAAGTCAAAGTTCTCATTTGCAGTTGAAGAACGCGTTATTTCTTGTCACCTTGTAAGTGGAGAAGTCCAAACAGTGCTATTTGGAGCTGAAAACGCTTTTTTGAAACTTTTGAATGAAAAACTGATTTTTGTGGCCAAAATGCACTCAAAAGTGACAAAAGTGTTATTTCTTGTCACCTTGTAAGTGGAGAAGTCTAAACAGTGCTATGTGGAGCTGAAAACGCTTTTTTGACACTTTTGAATGAAAAACTGATTTTTGTGGCCAAAATGCACTCAAAAGTGACGAAAGTGTTATTTCTTGTCACCTTGTAAGTGGAGAAGTCTAAACAGTGCTATGTGGAGCTGAAAACGCTTTTTTGACACTTTTGAATGAAAAACTGATTTATGTGGCCAAAATGAACTCAAAAGTCAAAGTTCTCATTTGCAGTTGAAGAACGCGTTATTTCTTGTCACTTTGTAAGTGGAGAAGTCCAAACAGTGCTATTTGGAGCTGAAAACGCTTTTTTGAAACTTTTGAATGAAAAACTGATTTTTGTGGCCAAAATGCACTCAAAAGTGATGAAAGTGTTATTTCTTGTCACCTTGTAAGTGGAGAAGTCTAAACAGTGCTATGTGGAGCTGAAAACGCTTTTTTGACACTTTTGAATGAAAAACTGATTTTTGTGGCCAAAATGCACTCAAAAGTGATGAAAGTGTTATTTCTTGTCACCTTGTAAGTGGAGAAGTCCAAACAGTGTTATTTGGAGCTGAAAACGCGTTTTTGACATTTTTGAATGAAAAACTGTTTTTTGTGACCAAAATGAATTTAAAAGTCAAAGTTCTCATTTGTAGTTGAAGAAAGTGTTATTTCTTGTCACCTTGCAAGTGGAGAAGTCTAGACAGTGCTATTTGGAGCTGAAAACGCTTTTTTGACACTTTTGAGTGAAAAACTTATTTGTATGTACAATATGCACTCAAAAGTGAATAAATTGTTATTTCTTGTCACCTTGTAAGTGAAGTCCAAACAGTGCCTTTTGGAGCTGAAAACGCGTTTTTGACACTTTTGAATGAAAAACTGTTTTTTGTGGCCAAAAAGCACTCAAAAGTGACGAAAGTGTTATTTCTTGTCACCTTGTAAGTGGAGAAGTCCAAACAGTGCTATTTGGAGATGAAAACGCGTTTTTGACACTTTTGAATGAAAAACTGTTTTTTGTGGCCAAAATGAACTCAAAAGTCAAAGTTCTCATTTGCAGTTGAAGAACGCGTTATTTCTTGTCACCTTGTAAGTGGAGAAGTCTAGACAGTGCTATTTGGAGCTGAAAACGCTTTTTTGACACTTTTGAATGAAAAACTTTTTTTGTATGTACAATATGCACTCAAAAGTGAAGAAATTGTTATTTCTTGTCACCTTGTAAGTGGAGAAGTCCAAACAGTGCCTTTTGGAGCTGAAAACGCGTTTTTGACACTTTTGAATGAAAAACTGATTTTTATGTACAATATGCACTCAGAAGTGAGGAAACTGTAATTTTTGTCACCTTGTAAGTGGTGAAGTCCAAACAGTGCTATTTGGAGATGAAAACGCGTTTTTGACACTTTTGAATGAAAAACTGTTTTTTGTGGCCATAATGAACTCAAAAGTCAAAGTTCTCTTTTGCAGTTGAAGAACGTGTTATTTCTTGTCACCTTGTAAGTGGAGAAGTCCAAACAGTGCTATTTGGAGCTGAAAACACTTTTTTGAAACTTTTGAATGAAAAACTGATTTGTATGTACAATATGCACTCAAAAGTGACGAAAGTGTTATTTTTTGTCACCTTGTAAGTGGAGAAGTCCAAACAGTGCTATTTGGAGCTGAAAACGCTTTTTTGAAACTTTTGAATGAAAAACTGATTTTTGTGGCCAAAATGAACTCAAAAGTGACGAAATTGTTATTTCTTGTCACCTTGTAAGTGGAGAAGTCCAAACAGTGCTATGTGGAGCTGAAAACGCGTTTTTGACACTTTTGAATGAAAAACTGTTTTTTGTGGCCAAAAAGCACTCAAATGTCAAAGTTCTCATTTTCAGTTGAAGAACGTGTTATTTCTTGTCACCTTGTAAGTGGAGAAGTCCAAACAGTGCTATTTGGAGCTGAAAACCCTTTTTTGAAACTTTTGAATGAAAAACTGATTTTTATGTACAATATGCACTCAAAAGTGAAGAAAGTGTTATTTCTTGTCACCTTGTAAGTGGTGAAGTCCAAACAGTGCTATTTGGAGATGAAAACGCGTTTTTTAAACTTTTGAATGAAAAACTGTTTTTTGTGGCCAAAATGAACTCAAAAGTCAAAGTTCTCATTTGCAGTTGAAAAACGTGTTATTTCTTGTCACTTTGTAAGTGGAGAAGTCCAAACAGTGCTATTTGGAGCTGAAAACGCTTTTTTGAAACTTTTGAATGAAAAACTGATTTGTATGTACAATATGCACTCAAAAGTGAAGAAAGTGTTATTTCTTGTCACCTTGTAAGTGGAGAAGTCCAAACAGTGCTATTTGGAGCTGAAAACGCGTTTTTGACACTTTTGAATGAAAAACTGTTTTTTGTGGCCATAATGAACTCAAAAGTCAAAGTTCTCATTTGCAGTTGAAGAACGTGTTATTTCTTGTCACCTTGTAAGTGGAGAAGTCCAAACAGTGCTATTTGGAGCTGAAAACACTTTTTTGAAACTTTTGAATGAAAAACTGATTTGTATGTACAATATGCACTCAAAAGTGAAGAAAGTGTTATTTCTTGTCACCTTGTAAGTGGAGAAGTCCAAACACTGCTGTTTGGAGCTGAAAACGCTTTTTTGACACTTTTGAATGACAAACTGATTTTTATGTACAATATGCACTCAAAAGTAAAGAAAGTGTTATTTCTTGTCACCTTGTAAGTGGAGAAGTCCAAACAGTGCTATTTGGAGCTGAAAACGCTTTTTTGAAACTTTTGAATGAAAAACTGATTTTTGTGGCCAAAATGAACTCAAAAGTGACGAAATTGTTATTTCTTGTCACCTTGTAAGTGGAGAAGTCCAAACAGTGCCTTTTGGAGCTGAAAACGCGTTTTTGACACTTTTGAATGAAAAACTGTTTTTTGTGGCCAAAAAGCACTCAAATGTCAAAGTTCTCATTTTCAGTTGAAGAACGTGTTATTTCTTGTCACCTTGTAAGTGGAGAAGTCCAAACAGTGCTATTTGGAGATGAAAACGCGTTTTTGACACTTTTGAATGAAAAACTGTTTTTTGTGGCCAAAATGAACTCAAAAGTCAAAGTTCTCATTTGCAGTTGAAGAACGTGTTATTTTTTGTCACTTTGTAAGTGGAGAAGTCCAAACAGTGCTATTTGGAGCTGAAAACGCTTTTTTGAAACTTTTGAATGAAAAACTGATTTGTATGTACAATATGCACTCAAAAGTGAAGAAAGTGTTATTTCTTGTCACCTTGTAAGTGGAGAAGTCCAAACAGTGCTATTTGGAGCTGAAAACGCGTTTTTGACACTTTTGAATGAAAAACTGTTTTTTGTGGCCATAATGAACTCAAAAGTCAAAGTTCTCATTTGCAGTTGAAGAACGTGTTATTTCTTGTCACCTTGTAAGTGGAGAAGTCCAAACAGTGCTATTTGGAGCTGAAAACACTTTTTTGAAACTTTTGAATGAAAAACTGATTTGTATGTACAATATGCACTCAAAAGTGAAGAAAGTGTTATTTCTTGTCACCTTGTAAGTGGAGAAGTCCAAACACTGCTGTTTGGAGCTGAAAACGCTTTTTTGACACTTTTGAATGACAAACTGATTTTTATGTACAATATGCACTCAAAAGTAAAGAAAGTGTTATTTCTTGTCACCTTGTAAGTGGAGAAGTCCAAACAGTGCTATTTGGAGCTGAAAACCCTTTTTTGAAACTTTTGAATGAAAAACTGATTTTTATGTACAATATGCACTCAAAAGTGAAGAAAGTGTTATTTCTTGTCACCTTGTAAGTGGTGAAGTCCAAACAGTGCTATTTGGAGATGAAAACGCGTTTTTTAAACTTTTGAATGAAAAACTGTTTTTTGTGGCCAAAATGAACTCAAAAGTCAAAGTTCTCATTTGCAGTTGAAGAACGTGTTATTTCTTGTCACTTTGTAAGTGGAGAAGTCCAAACAGTGCTATTTGGAGCTGAAAACGCTTTTTTGAAACTTTTGAATGAAAAACTGATTCGTATGTACAATATGCACTCAAAAGTGAAGAAAGTGTTATTTCTTGTCACCTTGTAAGTGGAGAAGTCCAAACAGTGCTATTTGGAGCTGAAAACGCGTTTTTGACACTTTTGAATGAAAAACTGTTTTTTGTGGCCATAATGAACTCAAAAGTCAAAGTTCTCATTTGCAGTTGAAGAACGTGTTATTTCTTGTCACCTTGTAAGTGGAGAAGTCCAAACAGTGCTATTTGGAGCTGAAAACACTTTTTTGAAACTTTTGAATGAAAAACTGATTTGTATGTACAATATGCACTCAAAAGTGAAGAAAGTGTTATTTCTTGTCACCTTGTAAGTGGAGAAGTCCAAACACTGCTGTTTGGAGCTGAAAACGCTTTTTTGACACTTTTGAATGACAAACTGATTTTTATGTACAATATGCACTCAAAAGTAAAGAAAGTGTTATTTCTTGTCACCTTGTAAGTGGAGAAGTCCAAACAGTGCTATTTGGAGCTGAAAACCCTTTTTTGAAACTTTTGAATGAAAAACTGATTTTTATGTACAATATGCACTCAAAAGTGAAGAAAGTGTTATTTCTTGTCACCTTGTAAGTGGTGAAGTCCAAACAGTGCTATTTGGAGATGAAAACGCGTTTTTTAAACTTTTGAATGAAAAACTGTTTTTTGTGGCCAAAATGAACTCAAAAGTCAAAGTTCTCATTTGCAGTTGAAGAACGTGTTATTTCTTGTCACTTTGTAAGTGGAGAAGTCCAAACAGTGCTATTTGGAGCTGAAAACGCTTTTTTGAAACTTTTGAATGAAAAACTGATTCGTATGTACAATATGCACTCAAAAGTGAAGAAAGTGTTATTTCTTGTCACCTTGTAAGTGGAGAAGTCCAAACAGTGCTATTTGGAGCTGAAAACGCGTTTTTGACACTTTTGAATGAAAAACTGTTTTTTGTGGCCATAATGAACTCAAAAGTCAAAGTTCTCATTTGCAGTTGAAGAACGTGTTATTTCTTGTCACCTTGTAAGTGGAGAAGTCCAAACAGTGCTATTTGGAGCTGAAAACACTTTTTTGAAACTTTTGAATGAAAAACTGATTTGTATGTACAATATGCACTCAAAAGTGAAGAAAGTGTTATTTTTTGTCACCTTGTAAGTGGAGAAGTCCAAACACTGCTGTTTGGAGCTGAAAACGCTTTTTTGACACTTTTGAATGACAAACTGATTTTTATGTACAATATGCACTCAAAAGTAAAGAAAGTGTTATTTCTTGTCACCTTGTAAGTGGAGAAGTCCAAACAGTGCCTTTTGGAGCTGAAAACGCGTTTTTGACACTTTTGAATGAAAAACTGATTTTTGTGGCCAAAATGCACTCAAAAGTGACGAAAGTGTTATTTCTTGTCACCTTTTAAGTGGAGAAGTCCAAACTGTGCTATTTGGAGGCTGAAAACGCGTTTTTGACACTTTTGAATGAAAAACTGTTTTTTGTGGCCAAAATGAACTCAAATGTCAAAGTTCTCATTTTCAGTTGAAGAACGTGTTATTTCTTGTCACCTTGTAAGTGGAGAAGTCCAAACAGTGCTATTTGGAGTTGAAAACTCTTTTTTGAAACTTTTGAATGAAAAACTGATTTTTATGTACAATATGCACTCAAAAGTGAAGAAAGTGTTATTTTTTGTCACTTTGTAAGTGGAGAAGTCCAAACACTGCTGTTTGGAGCTGAAAACGCGTTTTTGACACTTTTCAATGAAAAACTGATTTTTATGTACAATATGCACTCAAAAGTGAAGAAAGTGTTTTTTTCTTGTCACCTTGTAAGTGGAGAAATCTAAACAGTGCTATTTGGGGCTGAAAACGCGTTTTTGACACTTTTGAATGAAAAACTGTTTTTTGTGGCCAAAATGAACTCAAATGTCAAAGTTCTCATTGTCAGTTGAAGAACGTGTTATTTCTTGTCACCTTGTAAGTGGAGAAGTCCAAACAGTGCTATTTGGAGCTGAAAACACTTTTTTGAAACTTTTGAATGAAAAACTGATTTGTATGTACAATATGCACTCAAAAGTGAAAAGTGTTATTTCTTGTCACCTTGTAAGTGGAGAAGTCCAAACAGTGCCTTTTGGAGCTGAAAACGCGTTTTTGACACTTTTGAATGAAAAACTGATTTTTGTGCCCAAAATGCACTCAAAAGTGACGAAAGTGTTATTTCTTGTCACCTTTTAAGTGGAGAAGTCCAAACTGTGCTATTTGGAGGCTGAAAACGCGTTTTTGACACTTTTGAATGAAAAACTGTTTTTTGTGGCAAAAATGAACTCAAATGTCAAAGTTCTCATTTTCAGTTGAAGAACGTGTTATTTCTTGTCACCTTGTAAGTGGAGAAGTCCAAACAGTGCTATTTGGAGTTGAAAACTCTTTTTTGAAACTTTTGAATGAAAAACTGATTTTTATGTACAATATGCACTCAAAAGTGAAGAAAGTGTTATTTTTTGTCACTTTGTAAGTGGAGAAGTCCAAACACTGCTGTTTGGAGCTGAAAACGCGTTTTTGACACTTTTCAATGAAAAACTGATTTTTATGTACAATATGCACTCAAAAGTGAAGAAAGTGTTTTTTTCTTGTCACCTTGTAAGTGGAGAAGTCTAAACAGTGCTATTTGGGGCTGAAAACGCGTTTTTGACACTTTTGAATGAAAAACTGTTTTTTGTGGCCAAAATGAACTCAAATGTCAAAGTTCTCATTGTCAGTTGAAGAACGTGTTATTTCTTGTCACCTTGTAAGTGGAGAAGTCCAAACAGTGCCTTTTGGAGCTGAAAACGCATTTTTGACACTTTTGAATGAAAAACTGTTTTTTGTGGCCAAAATGAACTCAAAAGTCAAAGTTCCCATTTGCAGTTGAAGAACGCGTTATTTTTTGTCACCTTGTAAGTGGAAAAGTCCAAACAGTGCTATTTGGAACTGAAAATGCTTTTTTGAAACTTTTGAATGAAAAACTGATTTTTATGTACAATATGCACTCAGAAGTGAAGAAAGTGTTATTTCTTGTCACCTTGTAAGTAGTGAAGTCCAAACAGTGCTATTTGGAGATGAAAACGCGTTTTTGACACTTTTGAATGAAAAACTGTTTTTTGTGGCCAAAATGAACTCAAAAGTCAAAGTTCTCATTTGCAGTTGAAGAACGTGTTATTCCTTGTCACCTTGTAAGTGGAGAAGTCCAAACAGTGCTATTTGGAGCTGAAAACACTTTTTTGAAACTTTTGAATAAAAAACTGATTTGTATGTACAATATGCACTCAAAAGTGAAGAAAGTGTTATTTCTTGTCACCTTGTAAGTGGAGAAGTCCAAACACTGCTGTTTGGAGCTGAAAACGCTTTTTTGACACTTTTGAATGACAAACTGATTTTTATGTACAATATGCACTCAAAAGTAAAGAAAGTGTTATTTCTTGTCACCTTGTAAGTGGAGAAGTCCAAACAGTGCCTTTTGGAGCTGAAAACAGGTTTTTGACACTTTTGAATGAAAAACGGATTTTTGAGGCCAAAATGCACTCAAAAGTGACGAAAGTGTTATTTCTTGTCACCTTGTAAGTGGAGAAGTCCAAACAGTGCTATTTGGAGGCTGAAAACGCGTTTTTGACACTTTTGAATGAAAAACTGTTTTTTGTGGCCAAAATGAACTCAAATGTCAAAGTTCTCATTTTCAGTTGAAGAACGTGTTATTTCTTGTCACCTTGTAAGTGGAGAAGTCCAAACAGTACTATTTGGAGTTGAAAACTCTTTTTTGACACTTTTGAATGAAAAACGGATTTTTGAGGCCAAAATGCACTCAAAAGTGACGAAAGTGTTATTTCTTTTCACCTTGTAAGTGGAGAAGTCCAAACAGTGCTATTTGGAGCTGAAAACGCGTTTTTGACACTTTTGAATGAAAAACTATTTTTTGTGGCCAAAAAGGACTCAAATGTCAAAGTTCTCATTTTCAGTTGAAGAACGTGTTATTTCTTGTCACCTTGTAAGTGGAGAAGTCCAAACAGTGCTATTTGGAGCTGAAAACTCTTTTTTGAAACTTTTGAATGAAAAACTGATTTGTATGTACAATATGCACTCAAAAGTGAAGAAAGTGTTATTTCTTGTCACCTTGTAAGTGGTGAAGTCCAAACAGTGCTATTTGGAGCTGAAAACGCATTTTTGACACTTTTGAATGAAAAACTGTTTTTTGAGGCCAAAATGAACTCAAAAGTCAAAGTTCTCATTTGCAGTTGAAGAACGCGTTATTTTTTGTCACGTTGTAAGTGGAGAAGTCCAAACAGTGCTATTTGGAACTGAAAATGCTTTTTTGAAACTTTTGAATGAAAAACTGATTTTTATGTACAATATGCACTCAAAAGTAAAGAAAGTGTTATTTCTTGTCACCTTGTAAGTGGAGAAGTCCAAACAGTGCCTTTTGGAGCTGAAAACGCGTTTTTGACACTTTTGAATGAAAAACTGATTTTTGTGGCCAAAATGCACTCAAAAGTGACGAAAGTGTTATTTCTTATCACCTTGTAAGTGGAGAAGTCCAAACAGTGCTATTTGGAGGCTGAAAATGCGTTTTTGACACTTTTGAATGAAAAACTGTTTTTTGTGGCCAAAATGAACTCAAATGTCAAAGTTCTCATTTTCAGTTGAAGAACGTGTTATTTCTTGTCACTTTGTAAGTGGAGAAGTCCAAACAGTGCTATTTGGAGTTGAAAACTCTTTTTTGAAACTTTGAATGAAAAACTGATTTGTATGTACAATATGCACTCAAAAGTGACGAAAGTGTTATTTCTTGTCACCTTGTAAGTGGAGAAGTCCAAACAGTGCTATTTGGAGCTGAAAACGCTTTTTTGAAACTTTTGAATGAAAAACTGATTTTTGTGGCCAAAATGCACTCAAAAGTGACGAAAGTGTTATTTCTTGTCACCTTGTAAGTGGAGAAGTCTAAACAGTGCTATGTGGAGCTGAAAACGCTTTTTTGACACTTTTGAATGAAAAACTGATTTTTATGTACAATATGCACTCAAAAGTGAAGAAAGTGTTATTTCTTGTCACCTTGTAAGTGGTGAAGTCCAAACAGTGCTATTTGGAGCTGAAAACGCATTTTTGACACTTTTGAATGAAAAACTGTTTTTTGAGGCCAAAATGAACTCAAAAGTCAAAGTTCTCATTTGCAGTTGAAGAACGCGTTATTTTTTGTCACCTTGTAAGTGGAGAAGTCCAAACAGTGCTATTTGGAACTGAAAATGCTTTTTTGAAACTTTTGAATGAAAAACTGATTTTTATGTACAATATGCACTCAAAAGTAAAGAAAGTGTTATTTCTTGTCACCTTGTAAGTGGAGAAGTCCAAACAGTGCCTTTTGGAGCTGAAAACGCGTTTTTGACACTTTTGAATGAAAAACTGATTTTTGTGGCCAAAATGCACTCAAAAGTGACGAAAGTGTTATTTCTTATCACCTTGTAAGTGGAGAAGTCCAAACAGTGCTATTTGGAGGCTGAAAACGCGTTTTTGACACTTTTGAATGAAAAACTGTTTTTTGTGGCCAAAATGAACTCAAATGTCAAAGTTCTCATTTTCAGTTGAAGAACGTGTTATTTCTTGTCACTTTGTAAGTGGAGAAGTCCAAACAGTGCTATTTGGAGTTGAAAACTCTTTTTTGAAACTTTGAATGAAAAACTGATTTGTATGTACAATATGCACTCAAAAGTGACGAAAGTGTTATTTCTTGTCACCTTGTAAGTGGAGAAGTCCAAACAGTGCTATTTGGAGCTGAAAACGCTTTTTTGAAACTTTTGAATGAAAAACTGATTTTTGTGGCCAAAATGCACTCAAAAGTGACGAAAGTGTTATTTCTTGTCACCTTGTAAGTGGAGAAGTCTAAACAGTGCTATGTGGAGCTGAAAACGCTTTTTTGACACTTTTGAATGAAAAACTGTTTTTTGTGGCCAAAATGCACTCAAAAGTGACGAAAGTGTTATTTCTTGTCACCTTGTAAGTGGAGATGTCTAAACAGTGCTATGTGGAGCTGAAAACGCTTTTTTGACACTTTTGAATGAAAAACTGATTTTTGTGGCCAAAATGAACTCAAAAGTCAAAGTTCTCATTTGCAGTTGAAGAACGCGTTATTTCTTGTCACCTTGTAAGTGGAGAAGTCCAAACAGTGCTATTTGGAGCTGAAAACGCTTTTTTGAAACTTTTGAATGAAAAACTGATTTTTGTGGCCAAAATGCACTCAAAAGTGACGAAAGTGTTATTTCTTGTCACCTTGTAAGTGGAGAAGTCTAAACAGTGCTATGTGGAGCTGAAAACGTTTTTTTGACACTTTTGAATGAAAAACTGATTTTTGTGGCCAAAAAGAACTCAAAAGTCAAAGTTTTCATTTGCAGTTGAAGAACGCGTTATTTCTTGTCACCTTGTAAGTGGAGAAGTCCAAACAGTGCTATTTGGAGCTGAAAACGCTTTTTTGAAACTTTTGAATGAAAAACTGATTTTTGTGGCCAAAATGCACTCAAAAGTGACGAAAGTATTATTTCTTGTCACCTTGTAAGTGGAGAAGTCTAAACAGTGCTATGTGGAGCTGAAAACGCTTTTTTGACACTTTTGAATGAAAAACTGATTTTTGTGGCCAAAATGAACTCAAAAGTGACGAAAGTGTTATTTCTTGTCACCTTGTAAGTGGAGAAGTGCAAACAGTGTTATTTGGAGCTGAAAACGCGTTTTTGACACTTTTGAATGAAAAACTGTTTTTTGTGACCAAAATGAATTTAAAAGTCAAAGTCTCATTTGTAGTTGAAGAAAGTGTTATTTCTTGTCACCTTGCAAGTGGAGAAGTCTAGACAGTGCTATTTGGAGCTGAAAACGCTTTTTTGACACTTTTGAATGAAAAACTTATTTGTATGTACAATATGCACTCAAAAGTGAAGAAATTGTTATTTCTTGTCACTTTGTAAGTGGAGAAGTCCAAACAGTGCCTTTTGGAGCTGAAAACGCGTTTTTGACACTTTTGAATGAAAAACTGTTTTTTGTGGCCAAAATGAATTTAAAAGTCAAAGTTCTCATTTGTAGTTGAAGAAAGTGTTATTTCTTGTCACTTTGTAAGTGGAGAAGTCCAAACAGTGCTATTTGGAGCTGAAAACGCTTTTTTGAAACTTTTGAATGAAAAACTGATTTTTGTGGCCAAAATGCACTCAAAAGTGACGAAAGTATTATTTCTTGTCACTTTGTAAGTGGAGAAGTCTAAACAGTGCTATGTGGAGCTGAAAACGCTTTTTTGACACTTTTGAATGAAAAACTGATTTTTGTGGCCAAAATGAACTCAAAAGTGACGAAAGTGTTATTTCTTGTCACCTTGTAAGTGGAGAAGTGCAAACAGTGTTATTTGGAGCTGAAAACGCGTTTTTGACACTTTTGAATGAAAAACTGTTTTTTGTGACCAAAATGAATTTAAAAGTCAAAGTTCTCATTTGTAGTTGAAGAAAGTGTTATTTCTTGTCACCTTGCAAGTGGAGAAGTCTAGACAGTGCTATTTGGAGCTGAAAACGCTTTTTTGACACTTTTGAATGAAAAACTTATTTGTATGTACAATATGCACTCAAAAGTGAAGAAATTGTTATTTCTTGTCACCTTGTAAGTGGAGAAGTCCAAACAGTGCCTTTTGGAGCTGAAAACGCGTTTTTGACACTTTTGAATGAAAAACTGTTTTTTGTGGCCAAAAAGCACTCAAAAGTGACGAAAGTGTTATTTCTTGTCACCTTGTAAGTGGAGAAGTCCAAACAGTGCTATTTGGAGATGAAAACGCGTTTTTGACACTTTTTAATGAAAAACTGTTTTTTGTGGCCAAAATGAACTCAAAAGTCAAAGTTCTCATTTGCAGTTGAAGAACGCGTTATTTCTTGTCACCTTGTAAGTGGAAAAGTCCAAACAGTGCTACTTGGAGCTGAAAACGCTTTTTTGAAACTTTTGAATGAAAAACTGATTTTTGTGGCCAAAATGCACTCAAAAGTGATGAAAGTGTTATTACTTGTCACCTTGTAACTGGAGTAGTCTAAACAGTGCTATGTGGAGCTTAAAACGCTTTTCTGACACTTTTGAATGAAAAACTGATTTTTGTGGCCAAAATGAACTCAAAAGTGACGAAAGTGTTATTTCTTGTCACCTTGTAAGTGGAAAAGTCCAAACAGTGTTATTTGGAGCTGAAAACGCGTTTTTGACACTTTTGAATGAAAAACTGTTTTTTGTGGCCAAAATGAATTTAAAAGTCAAAGTTCTCATTTGTAGTTGAAGAAAGTGTTATTTCTTGTCACCTTGCAAGTGGAGAAGTCTAGACAGTGCTATTTGGAGCTGAAAACGCTTTTTTGACACTTTTGAATGAAAAACTTATTTGTATGTACAATATGCACTCAAAAGTGAAGAAATTGTTATTTTTTGTCACCTTGTAAGTGGAGAAGTCCAAACAGTGCCTTTTGGAGCTGAAAACGCGTTTTTGACACTTGAATGAAAAACTGTTTTTTGTGGCCAAAAAGCACTCAAATGTCAAAGTTCTCATTTTCAGCTGAAGAACGTGTTATTTCTTGTCACCTTGTAAGTGGAGAAGTCCAAACAGTGCTATTTGGAACTGAAAATGCTTTTTTGAAACTTTTGAATGAAAAACTGATTTTTATGTACAATATGCACTCAGAAGTGAAGAAAGTGTTATTTCTTGTCACCTTGTAAGTGGTGAAGTCCAAACAGTGCTATTTGGAGCTGAAAACGCGTTTTTGACACTTTTGAATGAAAAACAGTTTTTTGTGGCCAAAATGAACTCAAAAGTCAAAGTTCTCATTTGCAGTTGAAGAACGTGTTATTTCTTGTCACCTTGTAAGTGGAGAAGTCCAAACAGTGCTATTTGGAGCTGAAAACACTTTTTTGAGTACAATATGCACTCAAAAGTAAAGAAAGTGTTATTTCTTGTCACCTTGTAAGTGGAGAAGTCCAAACAGTGCCTTTTGGAGCTGAAAACGCGTTTTTGACACTTTTGAATGAAAAACTGATTTTTGTGGCCAAAATGCACTCAAAAGTGACGAAAGTGTTATTTCTTGTCACCTTGTAAGTGGAAAAGTCCAAACAGTGCTATTTGGAGGCTGAAAACGCGTTTTTGACACTTTTTAATGAAAAACTGTTTTTTGTGGCCAAAATGAACTCAAATGTCAAAGTTCTCATTGTCAGTTGAAGAACGTGTTATTTCTTGTCACCTTGTAAGTGGAGAAGTCCAAACAGTGCTATTTGGAGCTGAAAACGCATTTTTGACACTTTTGAATGAAAAACTGTTTTTTGTGGCCAAAATGAACTCAAAAGTCAAAGTTCTCATTTGCAGTTGAAGAACGCGTAATTTTTTGTCACCTTGTAAGTGGAGAAGTCCAAACAGTGCTATTTGGAACTGAAAATGCTTTTTTGAAACTTTTGAATGAAAAACTGATTTGTATGTACAATATGCACTCAAAAGTGAAGAAAGTGTTATTTCTTGTCACCTTGTAAGTGGAGAAGTCCAAACACTGCTGTTTGGAGCTGAAAACGCTTTTTTGACACTTTTGAATGACAAACTGATTTTTATGTACAATATGCACTCAAAAGTGACGAAAGTGTTATTTCTTGTCACTTTGTAAGTGGAGAAGTCCAAACAGTGCTATTTGGAGGCTGAAAACGCGTTTTTGACACTTTTGAATGAAAAACTGATTTTTGTGGCCAAAATGAACTCAAATGTCAAAGTTCTCATTTTCAGTTGAAGAACGTGTTATTTCTTGTCACCTTGTAAGTGGAGAAGTCCAAACAGTGCTATTTGGAGTTGAAAACTCTTTTTTGAAACTTTTGAATGAAAAACTGATTTTTATGTACAATATGCACTCAAAAGTGAAGAAAGTGTTATTTCTTGTCACCTTGTAAGTGGAGAAGTCCAAACACTGCTGTTTGGAGCTGAAAACGCTTTTTTGACACTTTTGAATGAAAAACTGTTTTTTGTGGCCAAAATGAACTCAAAAGTCAAAGAACTCATTTGCAGTTGAAGAACGTGTTATTTCTTGTCACCTTGTAAGTGGAGAAGTCCAAACAGTGCCTTTTGGAGCTGAAAACGCGTTTTTGACACTTTTGAATGAAAAACGGATTTTTGAGGCCAAAATGCACTCAAAAGTGACGAAAGTGTTATTTCTTGTCACCTTGTAAGTGGAGAAGTCCAAACAGTGCCTTTTGGAGCTGAAAACGCGTTTTTGACACTTTTGAATGAAAAACTGATTTTTGTGGCCAAAATGCACTCAAAAGTGACGAAAGTGTTATTCCTTGTCACCTTGTAAGTGGAGAAGTCCAAACAGTGCTATTTGGAGGCTGAAAACGCGTTTTTGACACTTTTTAATGAAAAACTGTTTTTTGTGGCCAAAATGAACTCAAATGTCAAAGTTCTCATTGTCAGTTGAAGAACGTGTTATTTCTTGTCACTTTGTAAGTGGAGAAGTCCAAACAGTGCTATTTGGAGCTGAAAACGCATTTTTGACACTTTTGAATGAAAAACTGTTTTTTGTGGCCAAAATGAACTCAAAAGTCAAAGTTCTCATTTGCAGTTGAAGAACGCGTAATTTTTTGTCACCTTGTAAGTGGAGAAGTCCAAACAGTGCTATTTGGAACTGAAAATGCTTTTTTGAAACTTTTGAATGAAAAACTGATTTGTATGTACAATATGCACTCAAAAGTGAAGAAAGTGTTATTTCTTGTCACCTTGTAAGTGGAGAAGTCCAAACACTGCTGTTTGGAGCTGAAAACGCTTTTTTGACACTTTTGAATGACAAACTGATTTTTATGTACAATATGCACTCAAAAGTGACGAAAGTGTTATTTCTTGTCACTTTGTAAGTGGAGAAGTCCAAACAGTGCTATTTGGAGGCTGAAAACGCGTTTTTGACACTTTTGAATGAAAAACTGATTTTTGTGGCCAAAATGAACTCAAATGTCAAAGTTCTCATTTTCAGTTGAAGAACGTGTTATTTCTTGTCACCTTGTAAGTGGAGAAGTCCAAACAGTGCTATTTGGAGTTGAAAACTCTTTTTTGAAACTTTTGAATGAAAAACTGATTTTTATGTACAATATGCACTCAAAAGTGAAGAAATTGTTATTTCTTGTCACCTTGTAATTGGAGAAGTCCAAACAGTGCCTTTTGGAGCTGAAAACGCGTTTTTGACACTTTTGAATGACAAACTGATTTTTATGTACAATATGCACTCAAAAGTGACGAAAGTGTTATTTCTTGTCACTTTGTAAGTGGAGAAGTCCAAACAGTGCTATTTGGAGGCTGAAAACGCGTTTTTGACACTTTTGAATGAAAAACTGTTTTTTGTGGCCAAAATGAACTCAAATGTCAAAGTTCTCATTTTCAGTTGAAGAACGTGTTATTTCTTGTCACCTTGTAAGTGGAGAAGTCCAAACAGTGCTATTTGGAGTTGAAAACTCTTTTTTGAAACTTTTGAATGAAAAACTGATTTTTATGTACAATATGCACTCAAAAGTGAAGAAAGTGTTATTTCTTGTCACCTTGTAAGTGGAGAAGTCCAAACACTGCTGTTTGGAGCTGAAAACGCTTTTTTGACACTTTTGAATGAAAAACTGTTTTTTGTGGCCAAAATGAACTCAAAAGTCAAAGAACTCATTTGCAGTTGAAGAACGTGTTATTTCTTGTCACCTTGTAAGTGGAGAAGTCCAAACAGTGCCTTTTGGAGCTGAAGACGCGTTTTTGACACTTTTGAATGAAAAACGGATTTTTGAGGCCAAAATGCACTCAAAAGTGACGAAAGTGTTATTTCTTTTCACCTTGTAAGTGGAAAAGTCCAAACAGTGCTATTTGGAGCTGAAAACACTTTTCTGACACTTTTGAATGAAAAACTGTTTTTTGTGGCCAAAATGAACTCAAATGTCAAAGTTCTCATTTTCAGTTGAAGAACGTGTTATTTCTTGTCACCTTGTAAGTGGAGAAGTGCAAACAGTGCTATTTGGAGATGAAAACGCGTTTTTGACACTTTTGAATGAAAAACTGTTTTTTGTGGCCAAAATGAACTCAAAAGTCAAAGTTCTCATTTGCAGTTGAAGAACGTGTTATTTCTTGTCACCTTGTAAGTGGAAAAGTCCAAACAGTGCTACTTGGAGCTGAAAACGCTTTTTTGAAACTTTTGAATGAAAAACGGATTTTTGTGGCCAAAATGCACTCAAAAGTGATGAAAGTGTTATTTCTTGTCACCTTGTAACTGGAGTAGTCTAAACAGTGCTATGTGGAGCTGAAAACGCTTTTCTGACACTTTTGAATGAAAAACTGATTTTTGTGGCCAAAATGAACTCAAAAGTGACGAAAGTGTTATTTCTTGTCACCTTGTAAGTGGAGAAGTCCAAACAGTGTTATTTGGAGCTGAAAACGCGTTTTTGACACTTTTGAATGAAAAACTGTTTTTTGTGGCCAAAATGATTTTAAAAGTCAAAGTTCTCATTTGTAGTTGAAGAAAGTGTTATTTCTTGTCACCTTGCAAGTGGAGAAGTCTAGACAGTGCTATTTGGAGCTGAAAACGCTTTTTTGACACTTTTGAATGAAAAACTTATTTGTATGTACAATATGCACTCAAAAGTGAAGAAATTGTTATTTCTTATCACCTTGTAATTGGAGAAGTCCAAACAGTGCCTTTTGGAGCTGAAAACGCGTTTTTGACACTTTTGAATGAAAAACTGTTTTTTGTAGACAAAAAGCACTCAAATGTCAAAGTTCTCATTTTCAGTTGAAGAACGTGTTATTTCTTGTCACCTTGTAAGTGGAGAAGTCCAAACAGTGCTATTTGGAGCTGAAAACTCTTTTTTGAAACTTTTGAATGAAAAACTGATTTTTATGTACAATATGCACTCAAAAGTCAAAGTTCTCATTTGCAGTTGAAGAACGCGTTATTTTTTGTCACCTTGTAAGTGGAGAAGTCCAAACAGTGCTATTTGGAACTGAAAATGCTTTTTTGAAACTTTTGAATGAAAAACTGATTTTTATGTACAATATGCACTCAGAAGTGAAGAAAGTGTTATTTTTTGTCACCTTGTAAGTGGTGAAGTCCAAACAGTGCTATTTGGAGATGAAAACGCGTTTTTGACACTTTTGAATGAAAAACTGTTTTTTGTGGCCAAAATGAACTCTAAAGTCAAAGTTCTCATTTGCAGTTGAAGAACGTGTTATTTCTTGTCACCTTGTAAGTGGAGAAGTCCAAACAGTGCTATTTGGAGCTGAAAACGCTTTTTTGAAACTTTTGAATGAAAAACTGATTTGTATGTACAATATGCACTCAAAAGTGAAGAAAGTGTTATTTCTTGTCACCTTGTAAGTGGAGAAGTCCAAACAGTGCTATTTGGAGGCTGAAAACGCGTTTTTGACACTTTTGAATGAAAAACTGTTTTTTGTGGCCATAATGAACTCAAAAGTCAAAGTTCTCATTTGCAGTTGAAGAACGTGTTATTTCTTGTCACCTTGTAAGTGGAGAAGTCCAAACAGTGCTATTTGGAGCTGAAAACACTTTTTTGAGTACAATATGCACTCAAAAGTAAAGAAAGTGTTATTTCTTGTCACCTTGTAAGTGGAGAAGTCCAAACAGTGCCTTTTGGAGCTGAAAACGCGTTTTTGAAACTTTTGAATGAAAAACTGATTTGTATGTACAATATGCACTCAAAAGTGACGAAAGTGTTATTTCTTGTCACCTTGTAAGTGGAGAAGTCCAAACAGTGCTATTTGGAGCTGAAAACGCTTTTTTGAAACTTTTGAATGAAAAACTGATTTTTGTGGCCAAAATGCACTCAAAAGTGACGAAAGTGTTATTTCTTGTCACCTTGTAAGTGGAGAAGTCCAAACAGTGTTATTTGGAGCTGAAAACGCGTTTTTGACACTTTTGAATGAAAAACTTATTTGTATGTACAATATGCACTCAAAAGTGAAGAAATTGTTATTTCTTGTCACCTTGTAAGTGGAGAAGTCCAAACAGTGCTATTTGGAGCTGAAAACACTTTTTTGAGTACAATATGCACTCAAAAGTAAAGAAAGTGTTATTTCTTGTCACCTTGTAAGTGGAGAAGTCCAAACAGTGCCTTTTGGAGCTGAAAACGCGTTTTTGACACTTTTGAATGAAAAACTGATTTTTGTGGCCAAAATGAACTCAAATGTCAAAGTTCTCATTGTCAGTTGAAGAACGTGTTATTTCTTGTCACCTTGTAAGTGGAGAAGTCCAAACAGTGCTATTTGGAGCTGAAAACGCATTTTTGACACTTTTGAATGAAAAACTGTTTTTTGTGGCCAAAATGAACTCAAAAGTCAAAGTTCTCATTTGCAGTTGAAGAACGCGTAATTTTTTCTTGTCACCTTGTAAGTGGAGAAGTCCAAACAGTGCTATTTGGAACTGAAAATGCTTTTTTGAAACTTTTGAAAGAAAAACTGATTTTTATGTACAATATGCACTCAGAAGTGAAGAAAGTGTTATTTCTTGTCACCTTGTAAGTGGTGAAGTCCAAACAGTGCTATTTGGAGATGAAAACGCGTTTTTGACACTTTTGAATGAAAAACTGTTTTTTGTGGCCAAAATGAACTCAAAAGTCAAAGTTCTCATTTGCAGTTGAAGAACGTGTTATTTCTTGTCACCTTGTAAGTGGAGAAGTCCAAACAGTGCTATTTGGAGCTGAAAACGCTTTTTTGAAACTTTTGAATGAAAAACTGATTTGTATGTACAATATGCACTCAAAAGTGAAGAAAGTGTTATTTCTTGTCACCTTGTAAGTGGAGAAGTCCAAACACTGCTGTTTGGAGCTGAAAACGCTTTTTTGACACTTTTGAATGACAAACTGATTTTTATGTACAATATGCACTCAAAAGTAAAGAAAGTGTTATTTCTTGTCACTTTGTAAGTGGAGAAGTCCAAACAGTGCCTTTTGGAGCTTAAAACGCGTTTTTGACACTTTTGAATGAAAAACTGATTTTTGTGGCCAAAATGCACTCAAAAGTGACGAAAGTGTTATTTCTTGTCACCTTGTAAGTGGAGAAGTCCAAACACTGCTGTTTGGAGCTGAAAACGCTTTTTTGACACTTTTGAATGACAAACTGATTTTTATGTACAATATGCACTCAAAAGTAAAGAAAGTGTTATTTCTTGTCACTTTGTAAGTGGAGAAGTCCAAACAGTGCCTTTTGGAGCTTAAAACGCGTTTTTGACACTTTTGAATGAAAAACTGTTTTTTGTGGCAAAAATGAACTCAAATGTCAAAGTTCTCATTTTCAGTTGAAGAACGTGTTATTTCTTGTCACCTTGTAAGTGGAGAAGTGCAAACAGTGCTATTTGGAGATGAAAACGCGTTTTTGACACTTTTGAATGAAAAACTGTTTTTTGTGGCCAAAATGAACTCAAAAGTCAAAGTTCTCATTTGCAGTTGAAGAACGTGTTATTTCTTGTCACCTTGTAAGTGGAAAGGTCCAAACAGTGCTATTTGGAACTGAAAATGCTTTTTTGAGTACAATATGCACTCAAAAGTAAAGAAAGTGTTATTTCTTGTCACTTTGTAAGTGGAGAAGTCCAAACAGTGCTATTTGGAGCTGAAAACGCTTTTCTGACACTTTTGAATGAAAAACTGATTTTTGTGGCCAAAATGAACTCAAAAGTGACGAAAGTGTTATTTCTTGTCACCTTGTAAGTGGAGAAGTCCAAACAGTGTTATTTGGAGCTGAAAACGCGTTTTTGACACTTTTGAATGAAAAACTGTTTTTTGTGGCCAAAGTGATTTTAAAAGTTAAAGTTATAATTTGTAGTTGAAGAAAGTGTTATTTCTTGTCACCTTGCAAGTGGAGAAGTCTAGACAGTGCTATTTGGAGCTGAAAACGCTTTTTTGACACTTTTGAATGAAAAACTTATTTGTATGTACAATATGCACTCAAAAGTGAAGAAATTGTTATTTCTTGTCACCTTGTAATTGGAGAAGTCCAAACAGTGCCTTTTGGAGCTGAAAACGCGTTTTTGACACTTTTGAATGAAAAACTGTTTTTTGTGGCCAAAAAGCACTCAAATGTCAAAGTTCTCATTTTCAGTTGAAGAACGTGTTATTTCTTGTCACCTTGTAAGTGGAGAAGTCCAAACAGTGCTATTTGGAGCTGAAAACTTTTTTTTGAAACTTTTGAATGAAAAACTGATTTTTATGTACAATATGCACTCAAAAGTCAAAGTTCTCATTTGCAGTTGAAGAACGCGTTATTTTTTGTCACCTTGTAAGTGGAGAAGTCCAAACAGTGCTATTTGGAACTGAAAATGCTTTTTTGAAACTTTTGAATGAAAAACTGATTTTTATGTACAATATGCACTCAGAAGTGAAGAAAGTGTTATTTCTTGTCACCTTGTAAGTGGTGAAGTCCAAACAGTGCTATTTGGAGATGAAAACGCGTTTTTGACACTTTTGAATGAAAAACTGTTTTTTGTGGCCAAAATGAACTCTAAAGTCAAAGTTCTCATTTGCAGTTGAAGAACGTGTTATTTCTTGTCACCTTGTAAGTGGAGAAGTCCAAACAGTGCTATTTGGAGCTGAAAACGCTTTTTTGAAACTTTTGAATGAAAAACTGATTTGTATGTACAATATGCACTCAAAAGTGAAGAAAGTGTTATTTCTTGTCACCTTGTAAGTGGAGAAGTCCAAACAGTGCTATTTGGAGCTGAAAACGCGTGTTTGACACTTTTGAATGAAAAACAGTTTTTTGTGGCCATAATGAACTCAAAAGTCAAAGTTCTCATTTGCAGTTGAAGAACGTGTTATTTCTTGTCACCTTGTAAGTGGAGAAGTCCAAACAGTGCTATTTGGAGCTGAAAACACTTTTTTGAGTACAATATGCACTCAAAAGTAAAGAAAGTGTTATTTCTTGTCACCTTGTAAGTGGAGAAGTCCAAACAGTGCCTTTTGGAGCTGAAAACGCGTTTTTGAAACTTTTGAATGAAAAACTGATTTGTATGTACAATATGCACTCAAAAGTGACGAAAGTGTTATTTCTTGTCACCTTGTAAGTGGAGAAGTCCAAACAGTGCTATTTGGAGCTGAAAACGCTTTTTTGAAACTTTTGAATGAAAAACTGATTTTTGTGGCCAAAATGCACTCAAAAGTGACGAAAGTGTTATTTCTTGTCACCTTGTAAGTGGAGAAGTCTAAACAGTGCTATGTGGAGCTGAAAACGCTTTTTTGACACTTTTGAATGAAAAACTGTTTTTTGTGGCCAAAATGCACTCAAAAGTGACGAAAGTGTTATTTCTTGTCACCTTGTAAGTGGAGAAGTCTAAACAGTGCTATGTGGAGCTGAAAACGCTTTTTTGACAATTTTGAATGAAAAACTGATTTTTGTGGCCAAAATGAACTCAAAAGTCAAAGTTCTCATTTGCAGTTGAAGAACGCGTTATTTCTTGTCACCTTGTAAGTGGAAAAGTCCAAACAGTGCTATTTGGAGCTGAAAACGCTTTTTTGAAACTTTTGAATGAAAAACTGATTTTTGTGGCCAAAATGCACTCAAAAGTGACGAAAGTGTTATTTCTTGTCACCTTGTAAGTGAAGTCTAAACAGTGCTATGTGGAGCTGAAAACGCTTTTTTGACACTTTTGAATGAAAAACTGATTTATGTGGCCAAAATGAACTCAAAAGTGACGAAAGTGTTATTTCTTGTCACCTTGTAAGTGGAGAAGTCCAAACAGTGTTATTTGGAGCTGAAAACGCGTTTTTGACACTTTTGAATGAAAAACTTATTTGTATGTACAATATACACTCAAAAGTGAAGAAATTGTTATTTCTTGTCACCTTGTAAGTGGAGAAGTCCAAACAGTGCCTTTTGGAGCTGAAAACGCGTTTTTGACACTTTTGAATGAAAAACTGTTTTTTGTGGCCAAAAAGCACTCAAATGTCAAAGTTCTCATTTTCAGTTGAAGAACGTGTTATTTCTTGTCACCTTGTAAGTGGAGAAGTCCAAACAGTGCTATTTGGAGTTGAAAACTCTTTTTTGAAACTTTTGAATGAAAAACTGATTTTTGTGGCCAAAATGCACTCAAAAGTGACGAAAGTGTTATTTCTTGTCACCTTGTAAGTGGAGAAGTCTAAACAGTGCTATGTGGAGCTGAAAACGCTTTTTTGACACTTTTGAATGAAAAACTGTTTTTTGTGGCCAAAATGCACTCAAAAGTGACGAAAGTGTTATTTCTTGTCACCTTGTAAGTGGAGAAGTCTAAACAGTGCTATGTGGAGCTGAAAACGCTTTTTTGACACTTTTGAATGAAAAACTGATTTTTTTGGCCAAAATGAACTCAAAAGTCAAAGTTCTCATTTGCAGTTGAAGAACGCGTTATTTCTTGTCACCTTGTAAGTGGAGAAGTCCAAACAGTGCTATTTGGAGCTGAAAACGCTTTTTTGAAACTTTTGAATGAAAAACTGATTTTTGTGGCCAAAATGCACTCAAAAGTGACGAAAGTGTTATTTCTTGTCACCTTGTAAGTGGAGAAGTCTAAACAGTGCTATGTGGAGCTGAAAACGTTTTTTTGACACTTTTGAATGAAAAACTGATTTTTGTGGCCAAAAAGAACTCAAAAGTCAAAGTTCTCATTTGCAGTTGAAGAACGCGTTATTTCTTGTCACCTTGTAACTGGAGTAGTCTAAACAGTGCTATGTGGAGCTGAAAACGCTTTTCTGACACTTTTGAATGAAAAACTGATTTTTGTGGCCAAAATGAACTCAAAAGTGACGAAAGTGTTATTTCTTGTCACCTTGTAAGTGGAGAAGTCTAAACAGTGCTATGTGGAGCTGAAAACGCTTTTTTGACACTTTTGAATGAAAAACTGATTTTTGTGGCCAAAATGAACTCAAAAGTGACGAAAGTGTTATTTCTTGTCACCTTGTAAGTGGAGAAGTGCAAACAGTGTTATTTGGAGCTGAAAACGCGTTTTTGAAACTTTTGAATGAAAAACTGATTTTTATGTACAATATGCACTCAAAAGTCAAAGTTCTCATTTGCAGTTGAAGAACGCGTTATTTTTTGTCACCTTGTAAGTGGAGAAGTCCAAACAGTGCTATTTGGAACTGAAAATGCTTTTTTGAAACTTTTGAATGAAAAACTGATTTTTATGTACAATATGCACTCAGAAGTGAAGAAAGTGTTATTTCTTGTCACCTTGTAAGTGGTGAAGTCCAAACAGTGCTATTTGGAGATGAAAACGCGTTTTTGACACTTTTGAATGAAAAACTGTTTTTTGTGGCCAAAATGAACTCTAAAGTCAAAGTTCTCATTTGCAGTTGAAGAACGTGTTATTTCTTGTCACCTTGTAAGTGGAGAAGTCCAAACAGTGCTATTTGGAGCTGAAAACGCTTTTTTGAAACTTTTGAATGAAAAACTGATTTGTATGTACAATATGCACTCAAAAGTGAAGAAAGTGTTATTTCTTGTCACTTTGTAAGTGGAGAAGTCCAAACAGTGCTATTTGGAGCTGAAAACGCGTTTTTGACACTTTTGAATGAAAAACAGTTTTTTGTGGCCATAATGAACTCAAAAGTCAAAGTTCTCATTTGCAGTTGAAGAACGTGTTATTTCTTGTCACCTTGTAAGTGGAGAAGTCCAAACAGTGATCTTTGGAGCTGAAAACACTTTTTTGAGTACAATATGCACTCAAAAGTAAAGAAAGTGTTATTTCTTGTCACCTTGTAAGTGGAGAAGTCCAAACAGTGCCTTTTGGAGCTGAAAACGCGTTTTTGAAACTTTTGAATGAAAAACTGATTTGTATGTACAATATGCACTCAAAAGTGACGAAAGTGTTATTTCTTGTCACCTTGTAAGTGGAGAAGTCCAAACAGTGCTATTTGGAGCTGAAAACGCTTTTTTGAAACTTTTGAATGAAAAACTGATTTTTGTGGCCAAAATGCACTCAAAAGTGACGAAAGTGTTATTTCTTGTCACCTTGTAAGTGGAGAAGTCTAAACAGTGCTATGTGGAGCTGAAAACGCTTTTTTGACACTTTTGAATGAAAAACTGTTTTTTGTGGCCAAAATGCACTCAAAAGTGACGAAAGTGTTATTTCTTGTCACCTTGTAAGTGGAGAAGTCTAAACAGTGCTATGTGGAGCTGAAAACGCTTTTTTGACACTTTTGAATGAAAAACTGATTTTTGTGGCCAAAATGAACTCAAAAGTCAAAGTTCTCATTTGCAGTTGAAGAACGCGTTATTTCTTGTCACCTTGTAAGTGGAAAAGTCCAAACAGTGCTATTTGGAGCTGAAAACGCTTTTTTGAAACTTTTGAATGAAAAACTGATTTTTGTGGCCAAAATGCACTCAAAAGTGACGAAAGTGTTATTTCTTGTCACCTTGTAAGTGGAGAAGTCCAAACAGTGTTATTTGGAGCTGAAAACGCGTTTTTGACACTTTTGAATGAAAAACTTATTTGTATGTACAATATGCACTCAAAAGTGAAGAAATTGTTATTTCTTGTCACCTTGTAAGTGGAGAAGTCCAAACAGTGCCTTTTGGAGCTGAAAACGCGTTTTTGACACTTTTGAATGAAAAACTGTTTTTTGTGGCCAAAAAGCACTCAAATGTCAAAGTTTTCATTTTCAGTTGAAGAACGTGTTATTTCTTGTCACCTTGTAAGTGGAGAAGTCCAAACAGTGCTATTTGGAACTGAAAATGCTTTTTTGAAACTTTTGAATGAAAAACTGATTTTTATGTACAATATGCACTCAGAAGTGAAGAAAGTGTTATTTCTTGTCACCTTGTAAGTGGTGAAGTCCAAACAGTGCTATTTGGAGCTGAAAACGCGTTTTTGACACTTTTGAATGAAAAACAGTTTTTTGTGGCCAAAATGAACTCAAAAGTCAAAGTTCTCATTTGCAGTTGAAGAACGTGTTATTTCTTGTCACCTTGTAAGTGGAGAAGTCCAAACAGTGCTATTTGGAGCTGAAAACACTTTTTTGAGTACAATATGCACTCAAAAGTAAAGAAAGTGTTATTTCTTGTCACCTTGTAAGTGGAGAAGTCCAAACAGTGCCTTTTGGAGCTGAAAACGCGTTTTTGACACTTTTGAATGAAAAACTGATTTTTGTGGCCAAAATGCACTCAAAAGTGACGAAAGTGTTATTTCTTGTCACCTTGTAAGTGGAGAAGTCCAAACAGTGCTATTTGGAGGCTGAAAACGCGTTTTTGACACTTTTTAATGAAAAACTGTTTTTTGTGGCCAAAATGAACTCAAATGTCAAAGTTCTCATTGTCAGTTGAAGAACGTGTTATTTCTTGTCACCTTGTAAGTGGAGAAGTCCAAACAGTGCTATTTGGAGCTGAAAACGCATTTTTGACACTTTTGAATGAAAAACTGTTTTTTGTGGCCAAAATGAACTCAAAAGTCAAAGTTCTCATTTGCAGTTGAAGAACGCGTAATTTTTTGTCACCTTGTAAGTGGAGAAGTCCAAACAGTGTTATTTGGAACTGAAAATGCTTTTTTGAAACTTTTGAATGAAAAACTGATTTTTATGTACAATATGCACTCAGAAGTGAAGAAAGTGTTATTTCTTGTCACCTTGTAAGTGGTGAAGTCCAAACAGTGCTATTTGGAGATGAAAACGCGTTTTTGACACTTTTGAATGAAAAACTGTTTTTTGTGGCCAAAATGAACTCAAAAGTCAAAGTTCTCATTTGCAGTTGAAGAACGTGTTATTTCTTGTCACCTTGTAAGTGGAGAAGTCCAAACAGTGCTATTTGGAGCTGAAAACGCTTTTTTGAAACTTTTGAATGAAAAACTGATTTGTATGTACAATATGCACTCAAAAGTGAAGAAAGTGTTATTTCTTGTCACCTTGTAAGTGGAGAAGTCCAAACAGTGCTATGTGGAGCTGAAAACTCTTTTTTGAAACTTTTGAATGAAAAACTGATTTGTATGTACAATATGCACTCAAAAGTGAAGAAAGTGTTATTTCTTGTCACATTGTAAGTGGAGAAGTCCAAACACTGCTGTTTGGAGCTGAAAACGCTTTTTTGACACTTTTGAATGACAAACTGATTTTTATGTACAATATGCACTCAAAAGTAAAGAAAGTGTTATTTCTTGTCACTTTGTAAGTGGAGAAGTCCAAACAGTGCCTTTTGGAGCTTAAAACGCGTTTTTGACACTTTTGAATGAAAAACTGATTTTTGTGGCCAAAATGCACTCAAAAGTGACGAAAGTGTTATTTCTTGTCACTTTGTAAGTGGAGAAGTCCAAACAGTGCTATTTGGAGATGAAAACGCGTTTTTGACACTTTTGAATGAAAAACTGTTTTTTGTGGCCAAAATGAACTCTAAAGTCAAAGTTCTCATTTGCAGTTGAAGAACGTGTTATTTCTTGTCACCTTGTAAGTGGAGAAGTCCAAACAGTGCTATTTGGAGATGAAAACGCGTTTTTGACACTTTTGAATGAAAAACTGTTTTTTGTGGCCAAAATGAACTCTAAAGTCAAAGTTCTCATTTGCAATTGAAGAACGTGTTATTTCTTGTCACCTTGTAAGTGGAGAAGTCCAAACAGTGCTATTTGGAGCTGAAAACGCTTTTTTGAAACTTTTGAATGAAAAACTGATTTGTATGTACAACATGCACTCAGAAGTGAAGAAAGTGTTATTTCTTGTCACCTTGTAAGTGGTGAAGTCCAAACAGTGCTATTTGGAGATGAAAACGCGTTTTTGACACTTTTGAATGAAAAACTGTTTTTTGTGGCCAAAATGAACTCTAAAGTCAAAGTTCTCATTTGCAGTTGAAGAACGTGTTATTTCTTGTCACCTTGTAAGTGGAGAAGTCCAAACAGTGCTATTTGGAGCTGAAAACGCTTTTTTGAAACTTTTGAATGAAAAACTGATTTGTATGTACAACATGCACTCAAAAGTGAAGAAAGTGTTATTTCATGTCACCTTGTAAGTGGAGAAGTCCAAACAGTGCTATTTGGAGCTGAAAACGCGTTTTTGACACTTTTGAATGAAAAACTGTTTTTTGTGGCCATAATGAACTCAAAAGTCAAAGTTCTCAGTTGCAGTTGAAGAACGTGTTATTTCTTGTCACCTTGTAAGTGGAGAAGTCCAAACAGTGCCTTTTGGAGCTGAAAACGCGTTTTTGAAACTTTTGAATGAAAAACTGATTTGTATGTACAATATGCACTCAAAAGTGACGAAAGTGTTATTTCTTGTCACCTTGTAAGTGGAGAAGTCCAAACAGTGCTATTTGGAGCTGAAAACGCTTTTTTGAAACTTTTGAATGAAAAACTGATTTTTGTGGCCAAAATGCACTCAAAAGTGACGAAAGTGTTATTTCTTGTCACCTTGTAAGTGGAGAAGTCTAAACAGTGCTATGTGGAGCTGAAAACGCTTTTTTGACACTTTGAATGAAAAACTGTTTTTTGTGGCCAAAATGCACTCAAAAGTGACGAAAGTGTTATTTCTTGTCACCTTGTAAGTGGAGAAGTCTAAACAGTGCTATGTGGAGCTGAAAACGCTTTTTTGACACTTTTGAATGAAAAACTGATTTTTGTGGCCAAAATGAACTCAAAAGTCAAAGTTCTCATTTGCAGTTGAAGAACGCGTTATTTCTTGTCACCTTGTAAGTGGAAAAGTCCAAACAGTGCTATTTGGAGCTGAAAACACTTTTTTGAAACTTTTGAATGAAAAACTGATTTTTGTGGCCAAAATGCACTCAAAAGTGACGAAAGTGTTATTTCTTGTCACCTTGTAAGTGAAGTCTAAACAGTGCTATGTGGAGTTGAAAACGCTTTTTTGACACTTTTGAATGAAAAACTGATTTTTGTGGCCAAAATGAACTCAAAAGTGACGAAAGTGTTATTTCTTGTCACCTTGTAAGTGGAGAAGTCCAAACAGTGTTATTTGGAGCTGAAAACGCGTTTTTGACACTTTTGAATGAAAAAATGTTTTTTGTGACCAAAATGAATTTAAAAGTCAAAGTTCTCATTTGTAGTTGAAGAAAGTGTTATTTCTTGTCACCTTGCAAGTGGAGAAGTCTAGACAGTGCTATTTGGAGCTGAAAACGCTTTTTTGACACTTTTGAATGAAAAACTTATTTGTATGTACAATATGCACTCAAAAGTGAAGAAATTGTTATTTCTTGTCACCTTGTAAGTGGAGAAGTCCAAACAGTGCCTTTTGGAGCTGAAAACGAGTTTTTGACACTTTTGAATGAAAAACTGTTTTTTGTGGCCAAAAAGCACTCAAAAGTGACGAAAGTGTTATTTCTTGTCACCTTGTGAGTGGAGAAGTCCAAACAGTGCTATTTGGAGATGAAAACGCGTTTTTGACACTTTTGAATGAAAAACTGTTTTTTGTGGCCAAAATGAACTCAAAAGTCAAAGTTCTCATTTGCAGTTGAAGAACGCGTTATTTCTTGTCACCTTGCAAGTGGAGAAGTCTAGACAGTGCTATTTGGAGCTGAAAACGCTTTTTTGACACTTTTGAATGAAAAACTTATTTGTATGTACAATATGCACTCAAAAGTGAAGAAATTGTTATTTCTTGTCACCTTGTAAGTGGAGAAGTCCAAACAGTGCCTTTTGGAGCTGAAAACGCGTTTTTGACACTTTTGAATGAAAAACTGTTTTTTGTGGCCATAATGAACTCAAAAGTCAAAGTTCTCATTTGCAGTTGAAGAACGTGTTATTTCTTGTCACCTTGTAAGTGGAGAAGTCCAAACAGTGCCTTTTGGAGCTGAAAACGCGTTTTTGAAACTTTTGAATGAAAAACTGATTTGTATGTACAATATGCACTCAAAAGTGACGAAAGTGTTATTTCTTGTCACCTTGTAAGTGGAGAAGTCCAAACAGTGCTATTTGGAGCTGAAAACGCTTTTTTGAAACTTTTGAATGAAAAACTGATTTTTGTGGCCAAAATGCACTCAAAAGTGACGAAAGTGTTATTTCTTGTCACCTTGTAAGTGGAGAAGTCTAAACAGTGCTATGTGGAGCTGAAAACGCTTTTTTGACACTTTTGAATGAAAAACTGTTTTTTGTGGCCAAAATGCACTCAAAAGTGACGAAAGTGTTATTTCTTGTCACCTTGTAAGTGGAGAAGTCTAAACAGTGCTATGTGGAGCTGAAAACGCTTTTTTGACACTTTTGAATGAAAAACTGATTTTTGTGGCCAAAATGAACTCAAAAGTCAAAGTTCTCATTTGCAGTTGAAGAACGCGTTATTTCTTGTCACCTTGTAAGTGGAAAAGTCCAAACAGTGCTATTTGGAGCTGAAAACACTTTTTTGAAACTTTTGAATGAAAAACTGATTTTTGTGGCCAAAATGCACTCAAAAGTGACGAAAGTGTTATTTCTTGTCACCTTGTAAGTGAAGTCTAAACAGTGCTATGTGGAGTTGAAAACGCTTTTTTGACACTTTTGAATGAAAAACTGATTTTTGTGGCCAAAATGAACTCAAAAGTGACGAAAGTGTTATTTCTTGTCACCTTGTAAGTGGAGAAGTCCAAACAGTGTTATTTGGAGCTGAAAACGCGTTTTTGACACTTTTGAATGAAAAAATGTTTTTTGTGACCAAAATGAATTTAAAAGTCAAAGTTCTCATTTGTAGTTGAAGAAAGTGTTATTTCTTGTCACCTTGCAAGTGGAGAAGTCTAGACAGTGCTATTTGGAGCTGAAAACGCTTTTTTGACACTTTTGAATGAAAAACTTATTTGTATGTACAATATGCACTCAAAAGTGAAGAAATTGTTATTTCTTGTCACCTTGTAAGTGGAGAAGTCCAAACAGTGCCTTTTGGAGCTGAAAACGAGTTTTTGACACTTTTGAATGAAAAACTGTTTTTTGTGGCCAAAAAGCACTCAAAAGTGACGAAAGTGTTATTTCTTGTCACCTTGTGAGTGGAGAAGTCCAAACAGTGCTATTTGGAGATGAAAACGCGTTTTTGACACTTTTGAATGAAAAACTGTTTTTTGTGGCCAAAATGAACTCAAAAGTCAAAGTTCTCATTTGCAGTTGAAGAACGCGTTATTTCTTGTCACCTTGCAAGTGGAGAAGTCTAGACAGTGCTATTTGGAGCTGAAAACGCTTTTTTGACACTTTTGAATGAAAAACTTATTTGTATGTACAATATGCACTCAAAAGTGACGAAAGTGTTATTTCTTGTCACCTTGTAAGTGGAGAAGTCCAAACAGTGCCTTTTGGAGCTGAAAACGCGTTTTTGACACTTTTGAATGAAAAACTGTTTTTTGTGGCCAAAAAGCACTCAAATGTCAAAGTTCTCATTTTCAGTTGAAGAAAGTGTTATTTCTTGTCACCTTGTAAGTGGAGAAGTCCAAACAGTGCTATTTGGAGCTGAAAACTCTTTTTTGAAACTTTTGAATGAAAAACTGATTTTTATGTACAATATGCACTCAAAAGTGAAGAAAGTGTTATTTCTTGTCACCTTGTAAGTGGAGAAGTCTAAACAGTGCTATGTGGAGCTGAAAACGCTTTTTTGACACTTTTGAATGAAAAACTGTTTTTTGTGGCCAAAATGCACTCAAAAGTGACGAAAGTGTTATTTCTTGTCACCTTGTAAGTGGAGAAGTCTAAACAGTGCTATGTGGAGCTGAAAACGCTTTTTTGACACTTTTGAATGAAAAACTGATTTTTGTGGCCAAAATGAACTCAAAAGTCAAAGTTCTCATTTGCAGTTGAAGAACGCGTTATTTCTTGTCACCTTGTAAGTGGAAAAGTCCAAACAGTGCTATTTGGAGCTGAAAACGCTTTTTTGAAACTTTTGAATGAAAAACTGATTTTTGTGGCCAAAATGCACTCAAAAGTGACGAAAGTGTTATTTCTTGTCACCTTGTAAGTGAAGTCTAAACAGTGCTATGTGGAGTTGAAAACGCTTTTTTGACACTTTTGAATGAAAAACTGATTTTTGTGGCCAAAATGAACTCAAAAGTGACGAAAGTGTTATTTCTTGTCACCTTGTAAGTGGAGAAGTCCAAACAGTGTTATTTGGAGCTGAAAACGCGTTTTTGACACTTTTGAATGAAAAAATGTTTTTTGTGACCAAAATGAATTTAAAAGTCAAAGTTCTCATTTGTAGTTGAAGAAAGTGTTATTTCTTGTCACCTTGCAAGTGGAGAAGTCTAGACAGTGCTATTTGGAGCTGAAAACGCTTTTTTGACACTTTTGAATGAAAAACTTATTTGTATGTACAATATGCACTCAAAAGTGAAGAAATTGTTATTTCTTGTCACCTTGTAAGTGGAGAAGTCCAAACAGTGCCTTTTGGAGCTGAAAACGAGTTTTTGACACTTTTGAATGAAAAACTGTTTTTTGTGGCCAAAAAGCACTCAAAAGTGACGAAAGTGTTATTTCTTGTCACCTTGTGAGTGGAGAAGTCCAAACAGTGCTATTTGGAGATGAAAACGCGTTTTTGACACTTTTGAATGAAAAACTGTTTTTTGTGGCCAAAATGAACTCAAAAGTCAAAGTTCTCATTTGCAGTTGAAGAACGCGTTATTTCTTGTCACCTTGCAAGTGGAGAAGTCTAGACAGTGCTATTTGGAGCTGAAAACGCTTTTTTGACACTTTTGAATGAAAAACTTATTTGTATGTACAATATGCACTCAAAAGTGAAGAAATTGTTATTTCTTGTCACCTTGTAAGTGGAGAAGTCCAAACAGTGCCTTTTGGAGCTGAAAACGCGTTTTTGACACTTTTTAATGAAAAACTGTTTTTTGTGGCCAAAAAGCACTCAAATGTCAAAGTTCTCATTTTCAGTTGAAGAACGTGTTATTTCTTGTCACCTTGTAAGTGAAAAAGTCCAAACAGTGCTATTTGGAGCTGAAAACTCTTTTTTGAAACTTTTGAATGAAAAACTGATTTTTATGTACAATATGCACTCAAAAGTGAAGAAAGTGTTATTTCTTGTCACCTTGTAAGTGGTGAAGTCCAAACAGTGCCTTTTGGAGCTGAAAACGCGTTTTTGAAACTTTTGAATGAAAAACTGATTTGTATGTACAATATGCACTCAAAAGTGACGAAAGTGTTATTTCTTGTCACCTTGTAAGTGGAGAAGTCCAAACAGTGCTATTTGGAGCTGAAAACGCTTTTTTGAAACTTTTGAATGAAAAACTGATTTTTGTGGCCAAAATGCACTCAAAAGTGACGAAAGTGTTATTTCTTGTCACCTTGTAAGTGGAGAAGTCTAAACAGTGCTATGTGGAGCTGAAAACGCTTTTTTGACACTTTTGAATGAAAAACTGTTTTTTGTGGCCAAAATGCACTCAAAAGTGACGAAAGTGTTATTTCTTGTCACCTTGTAAGTGGAGAAGTCTAAACAGTGCTATGTGGAGCTGAAAACGCTTTTTTGACACTTTTGAATGAAAAACTGATTTTTGTGGCCAAAATGAACTCAAAAGTCAAAGTTCTCATTTGCAGTTGAAGAACGCGTTATTTCTTGTCACCTTGTAAGTGGAAAAGTCCAAACAGTGCTATTTGGAGCTGAAAACACTTTTTTGAAACTTTTGAATGAAAAACTGATTTTTGTGGCCAAAATGCACTCAAAAGTGACGAAAGTGTTATTTCTTGTCACCTTGTAAGTGAAGTCTAAACAGTGCTATGTGGAGTTGAAAACGCTTTTTTGACACTTTTGAATGAAAAACTGATTTTTGTGGCCAAAATGAACTCAAAAGTGACGAAAGTGTTATTTCTTGTCACCTTGTAAGTGGAGAAGTCCAAACAGTGTTATTTGGAGCTGAAAACGCGTTTTTGACACTTTTGAATGAAAAAATGTTTTTTGTGACCAAAATGAATTTAAAAGTCAAAGTTCTCATTTGTAGTTGAAGAAAGTGTTATTTCTTGTCACCTTGCAAGTGGAGAAGTCTAGACAGTGCTATTTGGAGCTGAAAACGCTTTTTTGACACTTTTGAATGAAAAACTTATTTGTATGTACAATATGCACTCAAAAGTGAAGAAATTGTTATTTCTTGTCACCTTGTAAGTGGAGAAGTCCAAACAGTGCCTTTTGGAGCTGAAAACGAGTTTTTGACACTTTTGAATGAAAAACTGTTTTTTGTGGCCAAAAAGCACTCAAAAGTGACGAAAGTGTTATTTCTTGTCACCTTGTGAGTGGAGAAGTCCAAACAGTGCTATTTGGAGATGAAAACGCGTTTTTGACACTTTTGAATGAAAAACTGTTTTTTGTGGCCAAAATGAACTCAAAAGTCAAAGTTCTCATTTGCAGTTGAAGAACGCGTTATTTCTTGTCACCTTGCAAGTGGAGAAGTCTAGACAGTGCTATTTGGAGCTGAAAACGCTTTTTTGACACTTTTGAATGAAAAACTTATTTGTATGTACAATATGCACTCAAAAGTGAAGAAATTGTTATTTCTTGTCACCTTGTAAGTGGAGAAGTCCAAACAGTGCCTTTTGGAGCTGAAAACGCGTTTTTGACACTTTTGAATGAAAAACTGTTTTTTGTGGCCAAAAAGCACTCAAATGTCAAAGTTCTCATTTTCAGTTGAAGAAAGTGTTATTTCTTGTCACCTTGTAAGTGGAGAAGTCCAAACAGTGCTATTTGGAGCTGAAAACTCTTTTTTGAAACTTTTGAATGAAAAACTGATTTTTATGTACAATATGCACTCAAAAGTGAAGAAAGTGTTATTTCTTGTCACCTTGTAAGTGGAGAAGTCTAAACAGTGCTATGTGGAGCTGAAAACGCTTTTTTGACACTTTTGAATGAAAAACTGTTTTTTGTGGCCAAAATGCACTCAAAAGTGACGAAAGTGTTATTTCTTGTCACCTTGTAAGTGGAGAAGTCTAAACAGTGCTATGTGGAGCTGAAAACGCTTTTTTGACACTTTTGAATGAAAAACTGATTTTTGTGGCCAAAATGAACTCAAAAGTCAAAGTTCTCATTTGCAGTTGAAGAACGCGTTATTTCTTGTCACCTTGTAAGTGGAAAAGTCCAAACAGTGCTATTTGGAGCTGAAAACGCTTTTTTGAAACTTTTGAATGAAAAACTGATTTTTGTGGCCAAAATGCACTCAAAAGTGACGAAAGTGTTATTTCTTGTCACCTTGTAAGTGAAGTCTAAACAGTGCTATGTGGAGTTGAAAACGCTTTTTTGACACTTTTGAATGAAAAACTGATTTTTGTGGCCAAAATGAACTCAAAAGTGACGAAAGTGTTATTTCTTGTCACCTTGTAAGTGGAGAAGTCCAAACAGTGTTATTTGGAGCTGAAAACGCGTTTTTGACACTTTTGAATGAAAAAATGTTTTTTGTGACCAAAATGAATTTAAAAGTCAAAGTTCTCATTTGTAGTTGAAGAAAGTGTTATTTCTTGTCACCTTGCAAGTGGAGAAGTCTAGACAGTGCTATTTGGAGCTGAAAACGCTTTTTTGACACTTTTGAATGAAAAACTTATTTGTATGTACAATATGCACTCAAAAGTGAAGAAATTGTTATTTCTTGTCACCTTGTAAGTGGAGAAGTCCAAACAGTGCCTTTTGGAGCTGAAAACGAGTTTTTGACACTTTTGAATGAAAAACTGTTTTTTGTGGCCAAAAAGCACTCAAAAGTGACGAAAGTGTTATTTCTTGTCACCTTGTGAGTGGAGAAGTCCAAACAGTGCTATTTGGAGATGAAAACGCGTTTTTGACACTTTTGAATGAAAAACTGTTTTTTGTGGCCAAAATGAACTCAAAAGTCAAAGTTCTCATTTGCAGTTGAAGAACGCGTTATTTCTTGTCACCTTGCAAGTGGAGAAGTCTAGACAGTGCTATTTGGAGCTGAAAACGCTTTTTTGACACTTTTGAATGAAAAACTTATTTGTATGTACAATATGCACTCAAAAGTGAAGAAATTGTTATTTCTTGTCACCTTGTAAGTGGAGAAGTCCAAACAGTGCCTTTTGGAGCTGAAAACGCGTTTTTGACACTTTTGAATGAAAAACTGTTTTTTGTGGCCAAAAAGCACTCAAATGTCAAAGTTCTCATTTTCAGTTGAAGAACGTGTTATTTCTTGTCACCTTGTAAGTGGAAAAGTCCAAACAGTGCTATTTGGAGCTGAAAACTCTTTTTTGAAACTTTTGAATGAAAAACTGATTTTTATGTACAATATGCACTCAAAAGTGAAGAAAGTGTTATTTCTTGTCACCTTGTAAGTGGTGAAGTCCAAACAGTGCTATTTGGAGCTGAAAACGCATTTTTGACACTTTTGAATGAAAAACTGTTTTTTGAGGCCAAAATAAACTCAAAAGTCAAAGTTCTCATTTGCAGTTGAAGAACGCGTTATTTTTTGTCACCTTGTAAGTGGAGAAGTCCAAACAGTGCTATTTGGAACTGAAAATGCTTTTTTGAAACTTTTGAATGAAAAACTGATTTTTATGTACAATATGCACTCAAAAGTAAAGAAAGTGTTATTTCTTGTCACCTTGTAAGTGGAGAAGTCCAAACAGTGCCTTTTGGAGCTGAAAACGCGTTTTTGACACTTTTGAATGAAAAACTGATTTTTGTGGCCAAAATGCACTCAAAAGTGACGAAAGTGTTATTTCTTGTCACCTTGTAAGTGGAGAAGTCCAAACAGTGCTATTTGGAGGCTGAAAACGCGTTTTTGACACTTTTGAATGAAAAACTGTTTTTTGTGGCCAAAATGAACTCAAATGTCAAAGTTCTCATTTTCAGTTGAAGAACGTGTTATTTCTTGTCACCTTGTAAGTGGAGAAGTCCAAACAGTGCTATTTGGAGTTGAAAACTCTTTTTTGAAACTTTTGAATGAAAAACTGATTTGTATGTACAATATGCACTCAAAAGTGACGAAAGTGTTATTTCTTGTCACCTTGTAAGTGGAGAAGTCCAAACAGTGCTATTTGGAGCTGAAAACGCTTTTTTGAAACTTTTGAATGAAAAACTGATTTTTGTGGCCAAAATGCACTCAAAAGTGACGAAAGTGTTATTTATTGTCACCTTGTAAGTGGAGAAGTCTAAACAGTGCTATTTGGAGCTGAAAACGCTTTTTTGACACTTTTGAATGAAAAACTGTTTTTTGTGGCCAAAATGCACTCAAAAGTGACGAAAGTGTTATTTCTTGTCACCTTGTAAGTGGAGAAGTCTAAACAGTGCTGTGTGGAGCTGAAAACGCTTTTTTGACACTTTTGAATGAAAAACTGATTTTTGTGGCCAAAATGAACTCAAAAGTCAAAGTTCTCATTTGCAGTTGAAGAACGCGTTATTTCTTGTCACCTTGTAAGTGGAGAAGTCCAAACAGTGCTATTTGGAGCTGAAAACGCTTTTTTGAAACTTTTGAATGAAAAACTGATTTTTGTGGCCAAAATGCACTCAAAAGTGACGAAAGTGTTATTTCTTATCACCTTGTAAGTGAAGTCTAAACAGTGCTATGTGGAGCTGAAAACGCTTTTTTGACACTTTTGAATGAAAAACTGATTTTTGTGGCCAAAATGAACTCAAAAGTGACGAAAGTGTTATTTCTTGTCACCTTGTATGTGGAGAAGTCCAAACAGTGTTATTTGGAGCTGAAAACGCGTTTTTGACACTTTTGAATGAAAAAATGTTTTTTGTGACCAAAATGAATTTAAAAGTCAAAGTTCTCATTTGTAGTTGAAGAAAGTGTTATTTCTTGTCACCTTGTATGTGGAGAAGTCTAAACAGTGCTATGTGGAGCTGAAAACGCTTTTTTGACACTTTTGAATGAAAAACTGATTTTTGTGGCCAAAATGAACTCAAAAGTCAAAGTTCTCATTTGCAGTTGAAGAACGCGTTATTTCTTGTCACCTTGTAAGTGGAAAAGTCCAAACAGTGCTATTTGGAGCTGAAAACGCTTTTTTGAAACTTTTGAATGAAAAACTGATTTTTGTGGCCAAAATGCACTCAAAAGTGACGAAAGTGTTATTTCTTGTCACCTTGTAAGTGAAGTCTAAACAGTGCTATGTGGAGTTGAAAACGCTTTTTTGACACTTTTGAATGAAAAACTGATTTTTGTGGCCAAAATGAACTCAAAAGTGACGAAAGTGTTATTTCTTGTCACCTTGTAAGTGGAGAAGTCCAAACAGTGTTATTTGGAGCTGAAAACGCGTTTTTGACACTTTTGAATGAAAAAATGTTTTTTGTGACCAAAATGAATTTAAAAGTCAAAGTTCTCATTTGTAGTTGAAGAAAGTGTTATTTCTTGTCACCTTGCAAGTGGAGAAGTCTAGACAGTGCTATTTGGAGCTGAAAACGCTTTTTTGACACTTTTGAATGAAAAACTTATTTGTATGTACAATATGCACTCAAAAGTGAAGAAATTGTTATTTCTTGTCACCTTGTAAGTGGAGAAGTCCAAACAGTGCCTTTTGGAGCTGAAAACGAGTTTTTGACACTTTTGAATGAAAAACTGTTTTTTGTGGCCAAAAAGCACTCAAAAGTGACGAAAGTGTTATTTCTTGTCACCTTGTGAGTGGAGAAGTCCAAACAGTGCTATTTGGAGATGAAAACGCGTTTTTGACACTTTTGAATGAAAAACTGTTTTTTGTGGCCAAAATGAACTCAAAAGTCAAAGTTCTCATTTGCAGTTGAAGAACGCGTTATTTCTTGTCACCTTGCAAGTGGAGAAGTCTAGACAGTGCTATTTGGAGCTGAAAACGCTTTTTTGACACTTTTGAATGAAAAACTTATTTGTATGTACAATATGCACTCAAAAGTGAAGAAATTGTTATTTCTTGTCACCTTGTAAGTGGAGAAGTCCAAACAGTGCCTTTTGGAGCTGAAAACGCGTTTTTGACACTTTTGAATGAAAAACTGTTTTTTGTGGCCAAAAAGCACTCAAATGTCAAAGTTCTCATTTTCAGTTGAAGAACGTGTTATTTCTTGTCACCTTGTAAGTGGAAAAGTCCAAACAGTGCTATTTGGAGCTGAAAACTCTTTTTTGAAACTTTTGAATGAAAAACTGATTTTTATGTACAATATGCACTCAAAAGTGAAGAAAGTGTTATTTCTTGTCACCTTGTAAGTGGTGAAGTCCAAACAGTGCTATTTGGAGCTGAAAACGCATTTTTGACACTTTTGAATG
The DNA here is from genome assembly GCF_053564925.1 of Oryzias latipes. Lineage (NCBI taxonomy): Eukaryota > Metazoa > Chordata > Actinopteri > Beloniformes > Adrianichthyidae > Oryzias > Oryzias latipes. The sequence goes on from NC_136245.1 coordinate 12,488,111, forward strand.
AAAAACTGTTTTTTGAGGCCAAAATAAACTCAAAAGTCAAAGTTCTCATTTGCAGTTGAAGAACGCGTTATTTTTTGTCACCTTGTAAGTGGAGAAGTCCAAACAGTGCTATTTGGAACTGAAAATGCTTTTTTGAAACTTTTGAATGAAAAACTGATTTTTATGTACAATATGCACTCAAAAGTAAAGAAAGTGTTATTTCTTGTCACCTTGTAAGTGGAGAAGTCCAAACAGTGCCTTTTGGAGCTGAAAACGCGTTTTTGACACTTTTGAATGAAAAACTGATTTTTGTGGCCAAAATGCACTCAAAAGTGACGAAAGTGTTATTTCTTGTCACCTTGTAAGTGGAGAAGTCCAAACAGTGCTATTTGGAGGCTGAAAACGCGTTTTTGACACTTTTGAATGAAAAACTGTTTTTTGTGGCCAAAATGAACTCAAATGTCAAAGTTCTCATTTTCAGTTGAAGAACGTGTTATTTCTTGTCACCTTGTAAGTGGAGAAGTCCAAACAGTGCTATTTGGAGTTGAAAACTCTTTTTTGAAACTTTTGAATGAAAAACTGATTTGTATGTACAATATGCACTCAAAAGTGACGAAAGTGTTATTTCTTGTCACCTTGTAAGTGGAGAAGTCCAAACAGTGCTATTTGGAGCTGAAAACGCTTTTTTGAAACTTTTGAATGAAAAACTGATTTTTGTGGCCAAAATGCACTCAAAAGTGACGAAAGTGTTATTTATTGTCACCTTGTAAGTGGAGAAGTCTAAACAGTGCTATTTGGAGCTGAAAACGCTTTTTTGACACTTTTGAATGAAAAACTGTTTTTTGTGGCCAAAATGCACTCAAAAGTGACGAAAGTGTTATTTCTTGTCACCTTGTAAGTGGAGAAGTCTAAACAGTGCTGTGTGGAGCTGAAAACGCTTTTTTGACACTTTTGAATGAAAAACTGATTTTTGTGGCCAAAATGAACTCAAAAGTCAAAGTTCTCATTTGCAGTTGAAGAACGCGTTATTTCTTGTCACCTTGTAAGTGGAGAAGTCCAAACAGTGCTATTTGGAGCTGAAAACGCTTTTTTGAAACTTTTGAATGAAAAACTGATTTTTGTGGCCAAAATGCACTCAAAAGTGACGAAAGTGTTATTTCTTATCACCTTGTAAGTGAAGTCTAAACAGTGCTATGTGGAGCTGAAAACGCTTTTTTGACACTTTTGAATGAAAAACTGATTTTTGTGGCCAAAATGAACTCAAAAGTGACGAAAGTGTTATTTCTTGTCACCTTGTATGTGGAGAAGTCCAAACAGTGTTATTTGGAGCTGAAAACGCGTTTTTGACACTTTTGAATGAAAAAATGTTTTTTGTGACCAAAATGAATTTAAAAGTCAAAGTTCTCATTTGTAGTTGAAGAAAGTGTTATTTCTTGTCACCTTGCAAGTGGAGAAGTCTAGACAGTGCTATTTGGAGCTGAAAACGCTTTTTTGACACTTTTGAATGAAAAACTTATTTGTATGTACAATATGCACTCAAAAGTGAAGAAATTGTTATTTCTTGTCACCTTGTAAGTGGAGAAGTCCAAACAGTGCCTTTTGGAGCTGAAAACGAGTTTTTGACACTTTTGAATGAAAAACTGTTTTTTGTGGCCAAAAAGCACTCAAAAGTGACGAAAGTGTTATTTCTTGTCACCTTGTGAGTGGAGAAGTCCAAACAGTGCTATTTGGAGATGAAAACGCGTTTTTGACACTTTTGAATGAAAAACTGTTTTTTGTGGCCAAAATGAACTCAAAAGTCAAAGTTCTCATTTGCAGTTGAAGAACGCGTTATTTCTTGTCACCTTGCAAGTGGAGAAGTCTAGACAGTGCTATTTGGAGCTGAAAACGCTTTTTTGACACTTTTGAATGAAAAACTTATTTGTATGTACAATATGCACTCAAAAGTGAAGAAATTGTTATTTCTTGTCACCTTGTAAGTGGAGAAGTCCAAACAGTGCCTTTTGGAGCTGAAAACGCGTTTTTGACACTTTTGAATGAAAAACTGTTTTTTGTGGCCAAAAAGCACTCAAATGTCAAAGTTCTCATTTTCAGTTGAAGAACGTGTTATTTCTTGTCACCTTGTAAGTGGAGAAGTCCAAACAGTGCTATTTGGAGCTGAAAACTCTTTTTTGAAACTTTTGAATGAAAAACTGATTTTTATGTACAATATGCACTCAAAAGTGAAGAAAGTGTTATTTCTTGTCACCTTGTAAGTGGTGAAGTCCAAACAGTGCTATTTGGAGCTGAAAACGCATTTTTGACACTTTTGAATGAAAAACTGTTTTTTGAGGCCAAAATGAACTCAAAAGTCAAAGTTCTCATTTGCGGTTGAAGAACGCGTTATTTTTTGTCACCTTGTAAGTGGAGAAGTCCAAACAGTGCTATTTGGAACTGAAAATGCTTTTTTGAAACTTTTGAATGAAAAACTGATTTTTATGTACAATATGCACTCAAAAGTAAAGAAAGTGTTATTTCTTGTCACCTTGTAAGTGGAGAAGTCCAAACAGTGCCTTTTGGAGCTGAAAACGCGTTTTTGACACTTTTGAATGAAAAACTGATTTTTGTGGCCAAAATGCACTCAAAAGTGACGAAAGTGTTATTTCTTATCACCTTGTAAGTGGAGAAGTCCAAACAGTGCTATTTGGAGGCTGAAAACGCGTATTTGACACTTTTGAATGAAAAACAGTTTTTTGTGGCCAAAATGAACTCAAATGTCAAAGTTCTCATTTTCAGTTGAAGAACGTGTTATTTCTTGTCACCTTGTAAGTGCAGAAGTCCAAACAGTGCTATTTGGAGTTGAAAACGCTTTTTTGAAACTTTTGAATGAAAAACTGATTTGTATGTACAATATGCACTCAAAAGTGACGAAAGTGTTATTTCTTGTCACCTTGTAAGTGAAGTCTAAACAGTGCTATGTGGAGCTGAAAACGCTTTTTTGACACTTTTGAATGAAAAACTGATTTTTGTGGCCAAAATGAACTCAAAAGTGACGAAAGTGTTATTTCTTGTCACCTTGTAAGTGGAGAAGTCCAAACAGTGTTATTTGGAGCTGAAAACGCGTTTTTGACACTTTTGAATGAAAAAATGTTTTTTGTGACCAAAATGAATTTAAAAGTCAAAGTTCTCATTTGTAGTTGAAGAAAGTGTTATTTCTTGTCACCTTGCAAGTGGATAAGTCTAGACAGTGCTATTTGGAGCTGAAAACGCTTTTTTGACACTTTTGAATGAAAAACTTATTTGTATGTACAATATGCACTCAAAAGTGAAGAAATTGTTATTTCTTGTCACCTTGTAAGTGGAGAAGTCCAAACAGTGCCTTTTGGAGCTGAAAACGAGTTTTTGACACTTTTGAATGAAAAACTGTTTTTTGTGGCCAAAAAGCACTCAAAGGTGACGAAAGTGTTATTTCTTGTCACCTTGTAAGTGGAGAAGTCCAAACAGTGCTATTTGGAGATGAAAACGCGTTTTTGACACTTTTGAATGAAAAACTGTTTTTTGTGGCCAAAATGAACTCAAAAGTCAAAGTTCTCATTTGCAGTTGAAGAACGCGTTATTTCTTGTCACCTTGCAAGTGGAGAAGTCTAGACAGTGCTATTTGGAGCTGAAAACGCTTTTTTGACACTTTTGAATGAAAAACTTATTTGTATGTACAATATGCACTCAAAAGTGAAGAAATTGTTATTTCTTGTCACCTTGTAAGTGGAGAAGTCCAAACAGTGCTATTTGGAGATGAAAACTCTTTTTTGAAACTTTTGAATGAAAAACTGTTTTTTGTGGCCAAAAAGCACTCAAATGTCAAAGTTCTCATTTTCAGTTGAAGAACGTGTTATTTCTTGTCACCTTGTAAGTGGAGAAGTCCAAACAGTGCTATTTGGAGCTGAAAACTCTTTTTTGAAACTTTTGAATGAAAAACTGATTTTTATGTACAATATGCACTCAAAAGTGACGAAAGTGTTATTTCTTGTCACCTTGTAAGTGGAGAAGTCCAAACAGTGCTATTTGGAGCTGAAAACGCTTTTTTGAAACTTTTGAATGAAAAACTGATTTTTGTGGCCAAAATGAACTCAAATGTCAAAGTTCTCATTTGCAGTTGAAGAACGTGTTATTTCTTGTCACCTTGTAAGTGGAGAAGTCCAAACAGTGCTATTTGGAGTTGAAAACTCTTTTTTGAAACTTTTGAATGAAAAACTGATTTGTATGTACAATATGCACTCAAAAGTGAAGAAAGTGTTATTTCTTGTCACTTTGTAAGTGGAGAAGTCCAAACAGTGCTATTTGGAGCTGAAAACGCTTTTTTGAAACTTTTGAATGAAAAACTGATTTTTGTGGCCAAAATGCACTCAAAAGTGACGAAAGTGTTATTTCTTGTCACCTTGTAAGTGGAGAAGTCTAAACAGTGCTATTTATAGCTGAAAACGCTTTTTTGACACTTTTGAATGAAAAACTGTTTTTTGTGGCCAAAATGCACTCAAAAGTGACGAAAGTGTTATTTCTTGTCACCTTGTAAGTGGAGAAGTCTAAACAGTGCTGTGTGGAGCTGAAAACGCTTTTTTGACACTTTTGAATGAAAAACTGATTTTTGTGGCCAAAATGAACTCAAAAGTCAAAGTTCTCATTTGCAGTTGAAGAACGCGTTATTTCTTGTCACCTTGTAAGTGGAAAAGTCCAAACAGTGCTATTTGGAGCTGAAAACGCTTTTTTGAAACTTTTGAATGAAAAACTGATTTTTGTGGCCAAAATGCACTCAAAAGTGACGAAAGTGTTATTTCTTGTCACCTTGTAAGTGAAGTCTAAACAGTGCTATGTGGAGCTGAAAACGCTTTTTTGACACTTTTGAATGAAAAACTGATTTTTGTGGCCAAAATGAACTCAAAAGTGACGAAAGTGTTATTTCTTGTCACCTTGTAAGTGGAGAAGTCCAAACAGTGTTATTTGGAGCTGAAAACGCGTTTTTGACACTTTTGAATGAAAAAATGTTTTTTGTGACCAAAATGAATTTAAAAGTCAAAGTTCTCATTTGTAGTTGAAGAAAGTGTTATTTCTTGTCACCTTGCAAGTGGAGAAGTCTAGACAGTGCTATTTGGAGCTGAAAACGCTTTTTTGACACTTTTGAATGAAAAACTTATTTGTATGTACAATATGCACTCAAAAGTGAAGAAATTGTTATTTCTTGTCACCTTGTAAGTGGAGAAGTCCAAACAGTGCCTTTTGGAGCTGAAAACGAGTTTTTGACACTTTTGAATGAAAAACTGTTTTTTGTGGCCAAAAAGCACTCAAAGGTGACGAAAGTGTTATTTCTTGTCACCTTGTAAGTGGAGAAGTCCAAACAGTGCTATTTGGAGATGAAAACGCGTTTTTGACACTTTTGAATGAAAAACTGTTTTTTGTGGCCAAAATGAACTCAAAAGTCAAAGTTCTCATTTGCAGTTGAAGAACGCGTTATTTCTTGTCACCTTGCAAGTGGAGAAGTCTAGACAGTGCTATTTGGAGCTGAAAACGCTTTTTTGACACTTTTGAATGAAAAACTTATTTGTATGTACAATATGCACTCAAAAGTGAAGAAATTGTTATTTCTTGTCACCTTGTAAGTGGAGAAGTCCAAACAGTGCTATTTGGAGATGAAAACTCTTTTTTGAAACTTTTGAATGAAAAACTGATTTGTATGTACAATATGCACTCAAAAGTGACGAAAGTGTTATTTCTTGTCACCTTGTAAGTGGAAAAGTCCAAACAGTGCTATTTGGAGCTGAAAACGCTTTTTTGAAACTTTTGAATGAAAAACTGATTTTTGTGGCCAAAATGCACTCAAAAGTGACGAAAGTGTTATTTCTTGTCACCTTGTAAGTGGAGAAGTCTAAACAGTGCTATTTGTAGCTGAAAACGCTTTTTTGACACTTTTGAATGAAAAACTGTTTTTTGTGGCCAAAATGCACTCAAAAGTGACGAAAGTGTTATTTCTTGTCACCTTGTAAGTGGAGAAGTCTAAACAGTGCTGTGTGGAGCTGAAAACGCTTTTTTGACACTTTTGAATGAAAAACTGATTTTTGTGGCCAAAATGAACTCAAAAGTCAAAGTTCTCATTTGCAGTTGAAGAACGCGTTATTTCTTGTCACCTTGTAAGTGGAAAAGTCCAAACAGTGCTATTTGGAGCTGAAAACGCTTTTTTGAAACTTTTGAATGAAAAACTGATTTTTGTGGCCAAAATGCACTCAAAAGTGACGAAAGTGTTATTTTTTGTCACCTTGTAAGTGAAGTCTAAACAGTGCTATGTGGAGCTGAAAACGCTTTTTTGACACTTTTGAATGAAAAAATGTTTTTTGTGACCAAAATGAATTTAAAAGTCAAAGTTCTCATTTGTAGTTGAAGAAAGTGTTATTTCTTGTCACCTTGCAAGTGGAGAAGTCTAGACAGTGCTATTTGGAGCTGAAAACGCTTTTTTGACACTTTTGAATGAAAAACTTATTTGTATGTACAATATGCACTCAAAAGTGAAGAAATTGTTATTTCTTGTCACCTTGTAAGTGGAGAAGTCCAAACAGTGCCTTTTGGAGCTGAAAACGAGTTTTTGACACTTTTGAATGAAAAACTGTTTTTTGTGGCCAAAAAGCACTCAAAGGTGACGAAAGTGTTATTTCTTGTCACCTTGTAAGTGGAGAAGTCCAAACAGTGCTATTTGGAGATGAAAACGCGTTTTTGACACTTTTGAATGAAAAACTGTTTTTTGTGGCCAAAATGAACTCAAAAGTCAAAGTTCTCATTTGCAGTTGAAGAACGCGTTATTTCTTGTCACCTTGCAAGTGGAGAAGTCTAGACAGTGCTATTTGGAGCTGAAAACGCTTTTTTGACACTTTTGAATGAAAAACTTATTTGTATGTACAATATGCACTCAAAAGTGAAGAAATTGTTATTTCTTGTCACCTTGTAAGTGGAGAAGTCCAAACAGTGCTATTTGGAGATGAAAACTCTTTTTTGAAACTTTTGAATGAAAAACTGTTTTTTGTGGCCAAAAAGCACTCAAATGTCAAAGTTCTCATTTTCAGTTGAAGAACGTGTTATTTCTTGTCACCTTGTAAGTGGAGAAGTCCAAACAGTGCTATTTGGAGCTGAAAACTCTTTTTTGAAACTTTTGAATGAAAAACTGATTTTTATGTACAATATGCACTCAAAAGTGAAGAAAGTGTTATTTCTTGTCACCTTGTAAGTGGTGAAGTCCAAACAGTGCTATTTGGAGCTGAAAACGCATTTTTGACACTTTTAAATGAAAAACTGATTTTTATGTACAATATGCACTCAAAAGTAAAGAAAGTGTTATTTCTTGTCACCTTGTAAGTGGAGAAGTCCAAACAGTGCCTTTTGGAGCTGAAAACGCGTTTTTGACACTTTTGAATGACAAACTGATTTTTGTGGCCAAAATGAACTCAAATGTCAAAGTTCTCATTTTCAGTTGAATAACGTGTTATTTCTTGTCACCTTGTAAGTGGAGAAGTCCAAACAGTGCTATTTGGAGTTGAAAACTCTTTTTTGAAACTTTTGAATGAAAAACTGATTTTTGTGGCCAAAATGCACTCAAAAGTGACGAAAGTGTTATTTCTTGTCACCTTGTAAGTGGAGAAGTCTAAACAGTGCTATGTGGAGCTGAAAACGCTTTTTTGACACTTTTGAATGAAAAACTGTTTTTTGTGGCCAAAATGCACTCAAAAGTGACGAAAGTGTTATTTCTTGTCACCTTGTAAGTGGAGAAGTCTAAACAGTGCTATGTGGAGCTGAAAACGCTTTTTTGACACTTTTGAATGAAAAACTGATTTTTGTGGCCAAAATGAACTCAAAAGTCAAAGTTCTCATTTGCAGTTGAAGAACGCGTTATTTCTTGTCACCTTGTAAGTGGAGAAGTCCAAACAGTGCTATTTGGAGCTGAAAACGCTTTTTTGAAATTTTTGAATGAAAAACTGATTTTTGTGGCCAAAATGCACTCAAAAGTGACGAAAGTGTTATTTCTTGTCACCTTGTAAGTGGAGAAGTCTAAACAGTGCTATGTGGAGCTGAAAACGTTTTTTTGACACTTTTGAATGAAAAACTGATTTTTGTGGCCAAAAAGAACTCAAAAGTCAAAGTTCTCATTTGCAGTTGAAGAACGCGTTATTTCTTGTCACTTTGTAAGTGGAGAAGTCCAAACAGTGCTATTTGGAGCTGAAAACGCTTTTTTGAAACTTTTGAATGAAAAACTGATTTTTGTGGCCAAAATGCACTCAAAAGTGACGAAAGTATTATTTCTTGTCACCTTGTAAGTGGAGAAGTCTAAACAGTGCTATGTGGAGCTGAAAACGCTTTTTTGACACTTTTGAATGAAAAACTGATTTTTGTGGCCAAAATGAACTCAAAAGTGACGAAAGTGTTATTTCTTGTCACCTTGTAAGTGGAGAAGTCCAAACAGTGTTATTTGGAGCTGAAAACGCGTTTTTGACACTTTTGAATGAAAAACTGTTTTTTGTGACCAAAATGAATTTAAAAGTCAAAGTTCTCATTTGTAGTTGAAGAAAGTGTTATTTCTTGTCACCTTGCAAGTGGAGAAGTCTAGACAGTGCTATTTGGAGCTGAAAACGCTTTTTTGACACTTTTGAATGAAAAACTTATTTGTATGTACAATATGCACTCAAAAGTGAAGAAATTGTTATTTCTTGTCACCTTGTAAGTGGAGAAGTCCAAACAGTGCCTTTTGGAGCTGAAAACGCGTTTTTGACACTTTTGAATGAAAAACTGATTTTTGTGGCCAAAAAGCACTCAAAACTGACGAAAGTGTTATTTCTTGTCACCTTGTAAGTGGAGAAGTCCAAACAGTGCCTTTTGGAGCTGAAAACGAGTTTTTGACACTTTTGAATGAAAAACTGTTTTTTGTGGCCAAAAAGCACTCAAAGGTGACGAAAGTGTTATTTCTTGTCACCTTGTAAGTGGAGAAGTCCAAACAGTGCTATTTGGAGATAAAAACGCGTTTTTGACACTTTTGAATGAAAAACTGTTTTTTGTGGCCAAAATGAACTCAAAAGTCAAAGTTCTCATTTGCAGTTGAAGAACGCGTTATTTCTTGTCACCTTGCAAGTGGAGAAGTCTAGACAGTGCTATTTGGAGCTGAAAACGCTTTTTTGACACTTTTGAATGAAAAACTTATTTGTATGTACAATATGCACTCAAAAGTGAAGAAATTGTTATTTCTTGTCACCTTGTAAGTGGAGAAGTCCAAACAGTGCCTTTTGGAGCTGAAAACGCGTTTTTGACACTTTTGAATGAAAAACTGTTTTTTGTGGCCAAAAAGCACTCAAAACTGACGAAAGTGTTATTTCTTGTCACCTTGTAAGTGGAGAAGTCCAAACAGTGCCTTTTGGAGCTGAAAACGAGTTTTTGACACTTTTGAATGAAAAACTGTTTTTTGTGGCCAAAAAGCACTCAAAGGTGACGAAAGTGTTATTTCTTGTCACCTTCTAAGTGGAGAAGTCCAAACAGTGCTATTTGGAGATAAAAACGCTTTTTTGACACTTTTGAATGAAAAACTTATTTGTATGTACAATATGCACTCAAAAGTGAAGAAATTGTTATTTCTTGTCACCTTGTAAGTGGAGAAGTCCAAACAGTGCCTTTTGGAGCTGAAAACGCGTTTTTGACACTTTTGAATGAAAAACTGTTTTTTGTGGCCAAAAAGCACTCAAATGTCAAAGTTCTCATTTTCAGTTGAAGAACGTGTTATTTCTTGTCACCTTGTAAGTGGAGAAGTCCAAACAGTGCTATTTGGAGCTGAAAACTCTTTTTTGAAACTTTTGAATGAAAAACTGATTTTTATGTACAATATGCACTCAAAAGTGAAGAAAGTGTTATTTCTTGTCACCTTGTAAGTGGTGAAGTCCAAACAGTGCTATTTGGAGCTGAAAACGCATTTTTGACACTTTTGAAATAAAAACTGTTTTTTGAGGCCAAAATGAACTCAAAAGTCAAAGTTCTCATTTGCAGTTGAAGAACGCGTTATTTTTTGTCACCTTGTAAGTGGAGAAGTCCAAACAGTGCTATTTGGAACTGAAAATGCTTTTTTGAAACTTTTGAATGACAAACTGATTTTTATGTACAATATGCACTCAAAAGTAAAGAAAGTGTTATTTCTTGTCACCTTGTAAGTGGAGAAGTCCAAACAGTGCCTTTTGGAGCTGAAAACGCGTTTTTGACACTTTTGAATGAAAAACTGATTTTTGTAGCCAAAATGCACTCAAAAGTGACGAAAGTGTTATTTCTTATCACCTTGTAAGTGGAGAAGTCCAAACAGTGCTATTTGGAGGCTGAAAACGCGTTTTTGAAACTTTTGAATGAAAAACTGTTTTTTGTGGCCAAAATGAACTCAAATGTCAAAGTTCTCATTTTCAGTTGAAGAACGTGTTATTTCTTGTCACCTTGTAAGTGGAGAAGTCCAAACAGTGCTATTTGGAGTTGAAAACTCTTTTTTGAAACTTTTGAATGAAAAACTGATTTGTATGTACAATATGCACTCAAAAGTGACGAAAGTGTTATTTCTTGTCACCTTGTAAGTGGAGAAGTCCAAACAGTGCTATTTGGAGCTGAAAACGCTTTTTTGAAACTTTTGAATGAAAAACTGATTTTTGTGGCCAAAATGCACTCAAAAGTGACGAAAGTGTTATTTCTTGTCACCTTGTAAGTGGAGAAGTCTAAACAGTGCTATGTGGAGCTGAAAACGTTTTTTTGACACTTTTGAATGAAAAACTGATTTTTGTGGCCAAAAAGAACTCAAAAGTCAAAGTTCTCATTTGCAGTTGAAGAACGCGTTATTTCTTGTCACCTTGTAAGTGGAGAAGTCCAAACAGTGCTATTTGGAGCTGAAAACGCTTTTTTGAAACTTTTGAATGAAAAACTGATTTTTGTGGCCAAAATGCACTCAAAAGTGACGAAAGTATTATTTCTTGTCACCTTGTAAGTGGAGAAGTCTAAACAGTGCTATGTGGAGCTGAAAACGCTTTTTTGACACTTTTGAATGAAAAACTGATTTTTGTGGCCAAAATGAACTCAAAAGTGACGAAAGTGTTATTTCTTGTCACCTTGTAAGTGGAGAAGTCCAAACAGTGTTATTTGGAGCTGAAAACGCATTTTTGACACTTTTGAATGAAAAAATGTTTTTTGTGACCAAAATGAATTTAAAAGTCAAAGTTCTCATTTGTAGTTGAAGAAAGTGTTATTTCTTGTCACCTTGCAAGTGGAGAAGTCTAGACAGTGCTATTTGGAGCTGAAAACGCTTTTTTGACACTTTTGAATGAAAAACTTATTTGTATGTACAATATGCACTCAAAAGTGAAAAAATTGTTATTTCTTGTCACCTTGTAAGTGGAGAAGTCCAAACAGTGCCTTTTGGAGCTGAAAACGAGTTTTTGACACTTTTGAATGAAAAACTGTTTTTTGTGGCCAAAAAGCACTCAAAGGTGACGAAAGTGTTATTTCTTGTCACCTTGTAAGTGGAGAAGTCCAAACAGTGCTATTTGGAGATGAAAACGCGTTTTTGACACTTTTGAATGAAAAACTGTTTTTTGTGGCCAAAATGAACTCAAAAGTCAAAGTTCTCATTTGCAGTTGAAGAACGCGTTATTTCTTGTCACCTTGCAAGTGGAGAAGTCCAAACAGTGCTATTTGGAGCTGAAAACGCTTTTTTGACACTTTTGAATGAAAAACTTATTTGTATGTACAATATGCACTCAAAAGTGAAGAAATTGTTATTTCTTGTCACCTTGTAAGTGGAGAAGTCCAAACAGTGCTATTTGGAGATGAAAACTCTTTTTTGAAACTTTTGAATGAAAAACTGATTTGTATGTACAATATGCACTCAAAAGTGACGAAAGTGTTATTTCTTGTCACCTTGTAAGTGGAGAAGTCCAAACAGTGCTATTTGGAGCTGAAAACGCTTTTTTGAAACTTTTGAATGAAAAACTGATTTTTGTGGCCAAAATGCACTCAAAAGTGACGAAAGTGTTATTTCTTGTCACCTTGTAAGTGGAGAAGTCTAAACAGTGCTGTGTGGAGCTGAAAACGCTTTTTTGACACTTTTGAATGAAAAACTGATTTTTGTGGCCAAAATGAACTCAAAAGTCAAAGTTCTCATTTGCAGTTGAAGAACGCGTTATTTCTTGTCACCTTGTAAGTGGAAAAGTCCAAACAGTGCTATTTGGAGCTGAAAACGCTTTTTTGAAACTTTTGAATGAAAAACTGATTTTTGTGGCCAAAATGCACTCAAAAGTGACGAAAGTGTTATTTTTTGTCACCTTGTAAGTGAAGTCTAAACAGTGCTATGTGGAGCTGAAAACGCTTTTTTGACACTTTTGAATGAAAAAATGTTTTTTGTGACCAAAATGAATTTAAAAGTCAAAGTTCTCATTTGTAGTTGAAGAAAGTGTTATTTCTTGTCACCTTGCAAGTGGAGAAGTCTAGACAGTGCTATTTGGAGCTGAAAACGCTTTTTTGACACTTTTGAATGAAAAACTTATTTGTATGTACAATATGCACTCAAAAGTGAAGAAATTGTTATTTCTTGTCACCTTGTAAGTGGAGAAGTCCAAACAGTGCCTTTTGGAGCTGAAAACGAGTTTTTGACACTTTTGAATGAAAAACTGTTTTTTGTGGCCAAAAAGCACTCAAAGGTGACGAAAGTGTTATTTCTTGTCACCTTGTAAGTGGAGAAGTCCAAACAGTGCTATTTGGAGATGAAAACGCGTTTTTGACACTTTTGAATGAAAAACTGTTTTTTGTGGCCAAAATGAACTCAAAAGTCAAAGTTCTCATTTGCAGTTGAAGAACGCGTTATTTCTTGTCACCTTGCAAGTGGAGAAGTCTAGACAGTGCTATTTGGAGCTGAAAACGCTTTTTTGACACTTTTGAATGAAAAACTTATTTGTATGTACAATATGCACTCAAAAGTGAAGAAATTGTTATTTCTTGTCACCTTGTAAGTGGAGAAGTCCAAACAGTGCTATTTGGAGATGAAAACTCTTTTTTGAAACTTTTGAATGAAAAACTGTTTTTTGTGGCCAAAAAGCACTCAAATGTCAAAGTTCTCATTTTCAGTTGAAGAACGTGTTATTTCTTGTCACCTTGTAAGTGGAGAAGTCCAAACAGTGCTATTTGGAGCTGAAAACTCTTTTTTGAAACTTTTGAATGAAAAACTGATTTTTATGTACAATATGCACTCAAAAGTGAAGAAAGTGTTATTTCTTGTCACCTTGTAAGTGGTGAAGTCCAAACAGTGCTATTTGGAGCTGAAAACGCATTTTTGACACTTTTAAATGAAAAACTGATTTTTATGTACAATATGCACTCAAAAGTAAAGAAAGTGTTATTTCTTGTCACCTTGTAAGTGGAGAAGTCCAAACAGTGCCTTTTGGAGCTGAAAACGCGTTTTTGACACTTTTGAATGACAAACTGATTTTTGTGGCCAAAATGAACTCAAATGTCAAAGTTCTCATTTTCAGTTGAATAACGTGTTATTTCTTGTCACCTTGTAAGTGGAGAAGTCCAAACAGTGCTATTTGGAGTTGAAAACTCTTTTTTGAAACTTTTGAATGAAAAACTGATTTGTATGTACAATATGCACTCAAAAGTGACGAAAGTGTTATTTCTTGTCACCTTGTAAGTGGAGAAGTCCAAACAGTGCTATTTGGAGCTGAAAACGCTTTTTTGAAACTTTTGAATGAAAAACTGATTTTTGTGGCCAAAATGCACTCAAAAGTGACGAAAGTGTTATTTCTTGTCACCTTGTAAGTGGAGAAGTCTAAACAGTGCTATGTGGAGCTGAAAACGCTTTTTTGACACTTTTGAATGAAAAACTGTTTTTTGTGGCCAAAATGCACTCAAAAGTGACGAAAGTGTTATTTCTTGTCACCTTGTAAGTGGAGAAGTCTAAACAGTGCTATGTGGAGCTGAAAACGCTTTTTTGACACTTTTGAATGAAAAACTGATTTTTGTGGCCAAAATGAACTCAAAAGTCAAAGTTCTCATTTGCAGTTGAAGAACGCGTTATTTGTTGTCACCTTGTAAGTGGAGAAGTCCAAACAGTGCTATTTGGAGCTGAAAACGCTTTTTTGAAATTTTTGAATGAAAAACTGATTTTTGTGGCCAAAATGCACTCAAAAGTGACGAAAGTGTTATTTCTTGTCACCTTGTAAGTGGAGAAGTCTAAACAGTGCTATGTGGAGCTGAAAACGTTTTTTTGACACTTTTAAATGAAAAACTGATTTTTGTGGCCAAAAAGAACTCAAAAGTCAAAGTTCTCATTTGCAGTTGAAGAACGCGTTATTTCTTGTCACCTTGTAAGTGGAGAAGTCCAAACAGTGCTATTTGGAGCTGAAAACGCTTTTTTGAAACTTTTGAATGAAAAACTGATTTTTGTGGCCAAAATGCACTCAAAAGTGACGAAAGTATTATTTCTTGTCACCTTGTAAGTGGAGAAGTCTAAACAGTGCTATGTGGAGCTGAAAACGCTTTTTTGACACTTTTGAATGAAAAACTGATTTTTGTGGCCAAAATGCACTCAAAAGTGACGAAAGTGTTATTTCTTGTCACCTTGTAAGTGGAGAAGTCTAAACAGTGCTATGTGGAGCTGAAAACGTTTTTTTGACACTTTTAAATGAAAAACTGATTTTTGTGGCCAAAAAGAACTCAAAAGTCAAAGTTCTCATTTGCAGTTGAAGAACGCGTTATTTCTTGTCACCTTGTAAGTGGAGAAGTCCAAACAGTGCTATTTGGAGCTGAAAACGCTTTTTTGAAACTTTTGAATGAAAAACTGATTTTTGTGGCCAAAATGCACTCAAAAGTGACGAAAGTATTATTTCTTGTCACCTTGTAAGTGGAGAAGTCTAAACAGTGCTATGTGGAGCTGAAAACGCTTTTTTGACACTTTTGAATGAAAAACTGATTTTTGTGGCCAAAATGAACTCAAAAGTGACGAAAGTGTTATTTCTTGTCACCTTGTAAGTGGAGAAGTCCAAACAGTGTTATTTGGAGCTGAAAACGCGTTTTTGACACTTTTGAATGAAAAACTGTTTTTTGTGACCAAAATGAATTTAAAAGTCAAAGTTCTCATTTGTAGTTGAAGAAAGTGTTATTTCTTGTCACCTTGCAAGTGGAGAAGTCTAGACAGTGCTATTTGGAGCTGAAAACGCTTTTTTGACACTTTTGAATGAAAAACTTATTTGTATGTACAATATGCACTCAAAAGTAAAGAAAGTGTTATTTCTTGTCACCTTGTAAGTGGAGAAGTCCAAACAGTGCCTTTTGGAGCTGAAAACGCGTTTTTGACACTTTTGAATGAAAAACTGTTTTTTGTGGCCAAAAAGCACTCAAATGTCAAAGTTCTCATTTTCAGTTGAAGAACGTGTTATTTCTTGTCACCTTGTAAGTGGAGAAGTCCAAACAGTGCTATTTGGAGCTGAAAACTCTTTTTTGAAACTTTTGAATGAAAAACTGATTTTTATGTACAATATGCACTCAAAAGTGAAGAAAGTGTTATTTCTTGTCACCTTGTAAGTGGTGAAGTCCAAACAGTGCTATTTGGAGCTGAAAACGCATTTTTGACACTTTTGAAATAAAAACTGTTTTTTGAGGCCAAAATGAACTCAAAAGTCAAAGTTCTCATTTGCAGTTGAAGAACGCGTTATTTTTTGTCACCTTGTAAGTGGAGAAGTCCAAACAGTGCTATTTGGAACTGAAAATGCTTTTTTGAAACTTTTGAATGACAAACTGATTTTTATGTACAATATGCACTCAAAAGTAAAGAAAGTGTTATTTCTTGTCACCTTGTAAGTGGAGAAGTCCAAACAGTGCCTTTTGGAGCTGAAAACGCGTTTTTGACACTTTTGAATGAAAAACTGATTTTTGTGGCCAAAATGCACTCAAAAGTGACGAAAGTGTTATTTCTTATCACCTTGTAAGTGGAGAAGTCCAAACAGTGCTATTTGGAGGCTGAAAACGCGTTTTTGAAACTTTTGAATGAAAAACTGTTTTTTGTGGCCAAAATGAACTCAAATGTCAAAGTTCTCATTTTCAGTTGAAGAACGTGTTATTTCTTGTCACCTTGTAAGTGGAGAAGTCCAAACAGTGCTATTTGGAGTTGAAAACTCTTTTTTGAAACTTTTGAATGAAAAACTGATTTGTATGTACAATATGCACTCAAAAGTGACGAAAGTGTTATTTCTTGTCACCTTGTAAGTGGAGAAGTCCAAACAGTGCTATTTGGAGCTGAAAACGCTTTTTTGAAACTTTTGAATGAAAAACTGATTTTTGTGGCCAAAATGCACTCAAAAGTGACGAAAGTGTTATTTCTTGTCACCTTGTAAGTGGAGAAGTCTAAACAGTGCTATGTGGAGCTGAAAACGTTTTTTTGACACTTTTGAATGAAAAACTGATTTTTGTGGCCAAAAAGAACTCAAAAGTCAAAGTTCTCATTTGCAGTTGAAGAACGCGTTATTTCTTGTCACCTTGTAAGTGGAGAAGTCCAAACAGTGCTATTTGGAGCTGAAAACGCTTTTTTGAAACTTTTGAATGAAAAACTGATTTTTGTGGCCAAAATGCACTCAAAAGTGACGAAAGTATTATTTCTTGTCACCTTGTAAGTGGAGAAGTCTAAACAGTGCTATGTGGAGCTGAAAACGCTTTTTTGACACTTTTGAATGAAAAACTGATTTGTATGTACAATATGCACTCAAAAGTGAAGAAATTGTTATTTCTTGTCACCTTGTAAGTGGAGAAGTCCAAACAGTGCCTTTTGGAGCTGAAAACGCGTTTTTGACACTTTTGAATGAAAAACTGTTTTTTGTGGCCAAAAAGCACTCAAAAGTGACGAAAGTGTTATTTCTTGTCACCTTGTAAGTGGAGAAGTCCAAACAGTGCTATTTGGAGATGAAAACGCGTTTTTGACACTTTTGAATGAAAAACTGTTTTTTGTGGCCAAAATGAACTCAAAAGTCAAAGTTCTCATTTGCAGTTGAAGAACGCGTTATTTCTTGTCACCTTGTAAGTGGAAAAGTCCAAACAGTGCTACTTGGAGCTGAAAACGCTTTTTTGAAACTTTTGAATGAAAAACTGATTTTTGTGGCCAAAATGCACTCAAAAGTGATGAAAGTGTTATTTCTTGTCACCTTGTAACTGGAGTAGTCTAAACAGTGCTACGTGGAGCTGAAAACGCTTTTCTGACACTTTTGAATGAAAAACTGATTTTTGTGGCCAAAATGAACTCAAAAGTGACTAAAGTGTTATTTCTTGTCACCTTGTAAGTGGAGAAGTCCAAACAGTGTTATTTGGAGCTGAAAACGCGTTTTTGACACTTTTGAATGAAAAACTGTTTTTTGTGGCCAAAATGAATTTAAAAGTCAAAGTTCTCATTTGTAGTTGAAGAAAGTGTTATTTCTTGTCACCTTGCAAGTGGAGAAGTCCAAACAGTGTTATTTGGAGTTGAAAACTCTTTTTTGACACTTTTGAATGAAAAACTTATTTGTATGTACAATATGCACTCAAAAGTGAAGAAATTGTTATTTCTTGTCACCTTGTAAGTGGAGAAGTCTAAACAGTGCCTTTTGGAGCTGAAAACGCGTTTTTGA
Source organism: Oryzias latipes (assembly GCF_053564925.1). NCBI lineage: Eukaryota > Metazoa > Chordata > Actinopteri > Beloniformes > Adrianichthyidae > Oryzias > Oryzias latipes. The sequence goes on from NC_136245.1 coordinate 12,505,756, forward strand.
CACTTTTGAATGAAAAACTGTTTTTTGTGGCCAAAAAGCACTCAAATGTCAAAGTTCTCATTTTCAGTTGAAGAACGTGTTATTTCTTGTCACCTTGTAAGTGGAAAAGTCCAAACAGTGCTATTTGGAGCTGAAAACGCTTTTTTGAAACTTTTGAATGAAAAACTGATTTTTGTGGCCAAAATGCACTCAAAAGTGACGAAAGTGTTATTTCTTGTCACCTTGTAAGTGAAGTCTAAACAGTGCTATGTGGAGCTGAAAACGCTTTTTTGACACTTTTGAATGAAAAAATGTTTTTTGTGACCAAAATGAATTTAAAAGTCAAAGTTCTCATTTGTAGTTGAAGAAAGTGTTATTTCTTGTCACCTTGCAAGTGGAGAAGTCTAGACAGTGCTATTTGGAGCTGAAAACGCTTTTTTGACACTTTTGAATGAAAAACTTATTTGTATGTACAATATGCACTCAAAAGTGAAGAAATTGTTATTTCTTGTCACCTTGTAAGTGGAGAAGTCCAAACAGTGCCTTTTGGAGCTGAAAACGAGTTTTTGACACTTTTGAATGAAAAACTGTTTTTTGTGGCCAAAAAGCACTCAAAGGTGACGAAAGTGTTATTTCTTGTCACCTTGTAAGTGGAGAAGTCCAAACAGTGCTATTTGGAGATGAAAACGCGTTTTTGACACTTTTGAATGAAAAACTGTTTTTTGTGGCCAAAATGAACTCAAAAGTCAAAGTTCTCATTTGCAGTTGAAGAACGCGTTATTTCTTGTCACCTTGCAAGTGGAGAAGTCTAGACAGTGCTATTTGGAGCTGAAAACGCTTTTTTGACACTTTTGAATGAAAAACTTATTTGTATGTACTATATGCACTCAAAAGTGAAGAAATTGTTATTTCTTGTCACCTTGTAAGTGGAGAAGTCCAAACAGTGCTATTTGGAGATGAAAACTCTTTTTTGAAACTTTTGAATGAAAAACTGTTTTTTGTGGCCAAAAAGCACTCAAATGTCAAAGTTCTCATTTTCAGTTGAAGAACGTGTTATTTCTTGTCACCTTGTAAGTGGAGAAGTCCAAACAGTGCTATTTGGAGCTGAAAACTCTTTTTTGAAACTTTTGAATGAAAAACTGATTTTTATGTACAATATGCACTCAAAAGTGAAGAAAGTGTTATTTCTTGTCACCTTGTAAGTGGTGAAGTCCAAACAGTGCTATTTGGAGCTGAAAACGCATTTTTGACACTTTTAAATGAAAAACTGTTTTTTGAGGCCAAAATGAACTCAAAAGTCAAAGTTCTCATTTGCAGTTGAAGAACGCGTTATTTTTTGTCACGTTGTAAGTGGAGAAGTCCAAACAGTGCTATTTGGAACTGAAAATGCTTTTTTGAAACTTTTGAATGAAAAACTGATTTTTATGTACAATATGCACTCAAAAGTAAAGAAAGTGTTATTTCTTGTCACCTTGTAAGTGGAGAAGTCCAAACAGTGCCTTTTGGAGCTGAAAACGCGTTTTTGACACTTTTGAATGACAAACTGATTTTTGTGGCCAAAATGCACTCAAAAGTGACGAAAGTGTTATTTCTTATCACCTTGTAAGTGGAGAAGTCCAAACAGTGCTACTTGGAGGCTGAAAACGCGTTTTTGAAACTTTTGAATGAAAAACTGTTTTTTGTGGCCAAAATGAACTCAAATGTCAAAGTTCTCATTTTCAGTTGAATAACGTGTTATTTCTTGTCACCTTGTAAGTGGAGAAGTCCAAACAGTGCTATTTGGAGTTGAAAACTCTTTTTTGAAACTTTTGAATGAAAAACTGATTTGTATGTACAATATGCACTCAAAAGTGACGAAAGTGTTATTTCTTGTCACCTTGTAAGTGGAGAAGTCCAAACAGTGCTATTTGGAGCTGAAAACGCTTTTTTGAAACTTTTGAATGAAAAACTGATTTTTGTGGCCAAAATGCACTCAAAAGTGACGAAAGTGTTATTTCTTGTCACCTTGTAAGTGGAGAAGTCTAAACAGTGCTATGTGGAGCTGAAAACGCTTTTTTGACACTTTTGAATGAAAAACTGTTTTTTGTGGCCAAAATGCACTCAAAAGTGACGAAAGTGTTATTTCTTGTCACCTTGTAAGTGGAGAAGTCTAAACAGTGCTATGTGGAGCTGAAAACGCTTTTTTGACACTTTTGAATGAAAAACTGATTTTTGTGGCCAAAATGAACTCAAAAGTCAAAGTTCTCATTTGCAGTTGAAGAACGCGTTATTTCTTGTCACCTTGTAAGTGGAGAAGTCCAAACAGTGCTATTTGGAGCTGAAAACGCTTTTTTGAAATTTTTGAATGAAAAACTGATTTTTGTGGCCAAAATGCACTCAAAAGTGACGAAAGTGTTATTTCTTGTCACCTTGTAAGTGGAGAAGTCTAAACAGTGCTATGTGGAGCTGAAAACGTTTTTTTGACACTTTTGAATGAAAAACTGATTTTTGTGGCCAAAAAGAACTCAAAAGTCAAAGTTCTCATTTGCAGTTGAAGAACGCGTTATTTCTTGTCACCTTGTAAGTGGAGAAGTCCAAACAGTGCTATTTGGAGCTGAAAACGCTTTTTTGAAACTTTTGAATGAAAAACTGATTTTTGTGGCCAAAATGCACTCAAAAGTGACGAAAGTATTATTTCTTGTCACCTTGTAAGTGGAGAAGTCTAAACAGTGCTATGTGGAGCTGAAAACGCTTTTTTGACACTTTTGAATGAAAAACTGATTTTTGTGGCCAAAATGAACTCAAAAGTGACGAAAGTGTTATTTCTTGTCACCTTGTAAGTGGAGAAGTCCAAACAGTGTTATTTGGAGCTGAAAACGCGTTTTTGACACTTTTGAATGAAAAACTGTTTTTTGTGACCAAAATGAATTTAAAAGTCAAAGTTCTCATTTGTAGTTGAAGAAAGTGTTATTTCTTGTCACCTTGCAAGTGGAGAAGTCTAGACAGTGCTATTTGGAGCTGAAAACGCTTTTTTGTAACTTTTGAATGAAAAACTTATTTGTATGTACAATATGCACTCAAAAGTGAAGAAATTGTTATTTCTTGTCACCTTGTAAGTGGAGAAGTCCAAACAGTGCCTTTTGGAGCTGAAAACGCGTTTTTGACACTTTTGAATGAAAAACTGTTTTTTGTGGCCAAAAAGCACTCAAAACTGACGAAAGTGTTATTTCTTGTCACCTTGTAAGTGGAGAAGTCCAAACAGTGCCTTTTGGAGCTGAATACGAGTTTTTGACACTTTTGAATGAAAAACTGTTTTTTGTGGCCAAAAAGCACTCAAAGGTGACGAAAGTGTTATTTCTTGTCACCTTGTAAGTGGAGAAGTCCAAACAGTGCTATTTGGAGATAAAAACGCGTTTTTGACACTTTTGAATGAAAAACTGTTTTTTGTGGCCAAAATGAACTCAAAAGTCAAAGTTCTCATTTGCAGTTGAAGAACGCGTTATTTCTTGTCACCTTGCAAGTGGAGAAGTCTAGACAGTGCTATTTGGAGCTGAAAACGCTTTTTTGACACTTTTGAATGAAAAACTTATTTGTATGTACAATATGCACTCAAAAGTGAAGAAATTGTTATTTCTTGTCACCTTGTAAGTGGAGAAGTCCAAACAGTGCTATTTGGAGATGAAAACTCTTTTTTGAAACTTTTGAATGAAAAACTGTTTTTTGTGGCCAAAAAGCACTCAAATGTCAAAGTTCTCATTTTCAGTTGAAGAACGTGTTATTTCTTGTCACCTTGTAAGTGGAGAAGTCCAAACAGTGCTATTTGGAGCTGAAAACTCTTTTTTGAAACTTTTGAATGAAAAACTGATTTTTATGTACAATATGCACTCAAAAGTGAAGAAAGTGTTATTTCTTGTCACCTTGTAAGTGGTGAAGTCCAAACAGTGCTATTTGGAGCTGAAAACGCATTTTTGACACTTTTAAATGAAAAACTGTTTTTTGAGGCCAAAATGAACTCAAAAGTCAAAGTTCTCATTTGCAGTTGAAGAACGCGTTATTTTTTGTCACGTTGTAAGTGGAGAAGTCCAAACAGTGCTATTTGGAACTGAAAATGCTTTTTTGAAACTTTTGAATGAAAAACTGATTTTTATGTACAATATGCACTCAAAAGTAAAGAAAGTGTTATTTCTTGTCACCTTGTAAGTGGAGAAGTCCAAACAGTGCCTTTTGGAGCTGAAAACGCGTTTTTGACACTTTTGAATGACAAACTGATTTTTGTGGCCAAAATGCACTCAAAAGTGACGAAAGTGTTATTTCTTATCACCTTGTAAGTGGAGAAGTCCAAACAGTGCTACTTGGAGGCTGAAAACGCGTTTTTGAAACTTTTGAATGAAAAACTGTTTTTTGTGGCCAAAATGAACTCAAATGTCAAAGTTCTCATTTTCAGTTGAATAACGTGTTATTTCTTGTCACCTTGTAAGTGGAGAAGTCCAAACAGTGCTATTTGGAGTTGAAAACTCTTTTTTGAAACTTTTGAATGAAAAACTGATTTGTATGTACAATATGCACTCAAAAGTGACGAAAGTGTTATTTCTTGTCACCTTGTAAGTGGAGAAGTCCAAACAGTGCTATTTGGAGCTGAAAACGCTTTTTTGAAACTTTTGAATGAAAAACTGATTTTTGTGGCCAAAATGCACTCAAAAGTGACGAAAGTGTTATTTCTTGTCACCTTGTAAGTGGAGAAGTCTAAACAGTGCTATGTGGAGCTGAAAACGCTTTTTTGACACTTTTGAATGAAAAACTGTTTTTTGTGGCCAAAATGCACTCAAAAGTGACGAAAGTGTTATTTCTTGTCACCTTGTAAGTGGAGAAGTCTAAACAGTGCTATGTGGAGCTGAAAACGCTTTTTTGACACTTTTGAATGAAAAACTGATTTTTGTGGCCAAAATGAACTCAAAAGTCAAAGTTCTCATTTGCAGTTGAAGAACGCGTTATTTCTTGTCACCTTGTAAGTGGAGAAGTCCAAACAGTGCTATTTGGAGCTGAAAACGCTTTTTTGAAATTTTTGAATGAAAAACTGATTTTTGTGGCCAAAATGCACTCAAAAGTGACGAAAGTGTTATTTCTTGTCACCTTGTAAGTGGAGAAGTCTAAACAGTGCTATGTGGAGCTGAAAACGTTTTTTTGACACTTTTGAATGAAAAACTGATTTTTGTGGCCAAAAAGAACTCAAAAGTCAAAGTTCTCATTTGCAGTTGAAGAACGCGTTATTTCTTGTCACCTTGTAAGTGGAGAAGTCCAAACAGTGCTATTTGGAGCTGAAAACGCTTTTTTGAAACTTTTGAATGAAAAACTGATTTTTGTGGCCAAAATGCACTCAAAAGTGACGAAAGTATTATTTCTTGTCACCTTGTAAGTGGAGAAGTCTAAACAGTGCTATGTGGAGCTGAAAACGCTTTTTTGACACTTTTGAATGAAAAACTGATTTTTGTGGCCAAAATGAACTCAAAAGTGACGAAAGTGTTATTTCTTGTCACCTTGTAAGTGGAGAAGTCCAAACAGTGTTATTTGGAGCTGAAAACGCGTTTTTGACACTTTTGAATGAAAAACTGTTTTTTGTGACCAAAATGAATTTAAAAGTCAAAGTTCTCATTTGTAGTTGAAGAAAGTGTTATTTCTTGTCACCTTGCAAGTGGAGAAGTCTAGACAGTGCTATTTGGAGCTGAAAACGCTTTTTTGTAACTTTTGAATGAAAAACTTATTTGTATGTACAATATGCACTCAAAAGTGAAGAAATTGTTATTTCTTGTCACCTTGTAAGTGGAGAAGTCCAAACAGTGCCTTTTGGAGCTGAAAACGCGTTTTTGACACTTTTGAATGAAAAACTGTTTTTTGTGGCCAAAAAGCACTCAAAACTGACGAAAGTGTTATTTCTTGTCACCTTGTAAGTGGAGAAGTCCAAACAGTGCCTTTTGGAGCTGAATACGAGTTTTTGACACTTTTGAATGAAAAACTGTTTTTTGTGGCCAAAAAGCACTCAAAGGTGACGAAAGTGTTATTTCTTGTCACCTTGTAAGTGGAGAAGTCCAAACAGTGCTATTTGGAGATAAAAACGCGTTTTTGACACTTTTGAATGAAAAACTGTTTTTTGTGGCCAAAATGAACTCAAAAGTCAAAGTTCTCATTTGCAGTTGAAGAACGCGTTATTTCTTGTCACCTTGCAAGTGGAGAAGTCTAGACAGTGCTATTTGGAGCTGAAAACGCTTTTTTGACACTTTTGAATGAAAAACTTATTTGTATGTACAATATGCACTCAAAAGTGAAGAAATTGTTATTTCTTGTCACCTTGTAAGTGGAGAAGTCCAAACAGTGCCTTTTGGAGCTGAAAACGCGTTTTTGACACTTTTGAATGAAAAACTGTTTTTTGTGGCCAAAAAGCATTCAAATGTCAAAGTTCTCATTTTCAGTTGAAGAACGTGTTATTTCTTGTCACCTTGTAAGTGGAGAAGTCCAAACAGTGCTATTTGGAGCTGAAAACTCTTTTTTGAAACTTTTGAATGAAAAACTGATTTTTATGTACAATATGCACTCAAAAGTGAAGAAAGTGTTATTTCTTGTCACCTTGTAAGTGGTGAAGTCCAAACAGTGCTATTTGGAGCTGAAAACGCATTTTTGACACTTTTGAAATAAAAACTGTTTTTTGAGGCCAAAATGAACTCAAAAGTCAAAGTTCTCATTTGCAGTTGAAGAACGCGTTATTTTTTGTCACCTTGTAAGTGGAGAAGTCCAAACAGTGCTATTTGGAACTGAAAATGCTTTTTTGAAACTTTTGAATGAAAAACTGATTTTTATGTACAATATGCACTCAAAAGTAAAGAAAGTGTTATTTCTTGTCACCTTGTAAGTGGAGAAGTCCAAACAGTGCCTTTTGGAGCTGAAAAAGCGTTTTTGAAACTTTTGAATGAAAAACTGATTTTTGTGGCCAAAATGCACTCAAAAGTGACGAAAGTGTTATTTCTTGTCACCTTGTAAGTGGAGAAGTCTAAACAGTGCTATGTGGAGCTGAAAAAGTTTTTTTGACACTTTTGAATGAAAAACTGATTTTTGTGGCCAAAATGCACTCAAAAGTGACGAAAGTGTTATTTCTTGTCACCTTGTAAGTGGAGAAGTCTAAACAGTGCTATGTGGAGCTGAAAAAGTTTTTTTGACACTTTTGAATGAAAAACTGATTTTTGTGGCCAAAAAGAACTCAAAAGTCAAAGTTCTCATTTGCAGTTGAAGAACGCGTTATTTCTTGTCACCTTGCAAGTGGAGAAGTCTAGACAGTGCTATTTGGAGCTGAAAACGCTTTTTTGACACTTTTGAATGAAAAACTTATTTGTATGTACTATATGCACTCAAAAGTGAAGAAATTGTTATTTCTTGTCACCTTGTAAGTGGAGAAGTCCAAACAGTGCTATTTGGAGATGAAAACTCTTTTTTGAAACTTTTGAATGAAAAACTGTTTTTTGTGGCCAAAAAGCACTCAAATGTCAAAGTTCTCATTTTCAGTTGAAGAACGTGTTATTTCTTGTCACCTTGTAAGTGGAGAAGTCCAAACAGTGCTATTTGGAGCTGAAAACTCTTTTTTGAAACTTTTGAATGAAAAACTGATTTTTATGTACAATATGCACTCAAAAGTGAAGAAAGTGTTATTTCTTGTCACCTTGTAAGTGGTGAAGTCCAAACAGTGCTATTTGGAGCTGAAAACGCATTTTTGACACTTTTAAATGAAAAACTGTTTTTTGAGGCCAAAATGAACTCAAAAGTCAAAGTTCTCATTTGCAGTTGAAGAACGCGTTATTTTTTGTCACGTTGTAAGTGGAGAAGTCCAAACAGTGCTATTTGGAACTGAAAATGCTTTTTTGAAACTTTTGAATGAAAAACTGATTTTTATGTACAATATGCACTCAAAAGTAAAGAAAGTGTTATTTCTTGTCACCTTGTAAGTGGAGAAGTCCAAACAGTGCCTTTTGGAGCTGAAAACGCGTTTTTGACACTTTTGAATGACAAACTGATTTTTGTGGCCAAAATGCACTCAAAAGTGACGAAAGTGTTATTTCTTATCACCTTGTAAGTGGAGAAGTCCAAACAGTGCTACTTGGAGGCTGAAAACGCGTTTTTGAAACTTTTGAATGAAAAACTGTTTTTTGTGGCCAAAATGAACTCAAATGTCAAAGTTCTCATTTTCAGTTGAATAACGTGTTATTTCTTGTCACCTTGTAAGTGGAGAAGTCCAAACAGTGCTATTTGGAGTTGAAAACTCTTTTTTGAAACTTTTGAATGAAAAACTGATTTGTATGTACAATATGCACTCAAAAGTGACGAAAGTGTTATTTCTTGTCACCTTGTAAGTGGAGAAGTCCAAACAGTGCTATTTGGAGCTGAAAACGCTTTTTTGAAACTTTTGAATGAAAAACTGATTTTTGTGGCCAAAATGCACTCAAAAGTGACGAAAGTGTTATTTCTTGTCACCTTGTAAGTGGAGAAGTCTAAACAGTGCTATGTGGAGCTGAAAACGCTTTTTTGACACTTTTGAATGAAAAACTGTTTTTTGTGGCCAAAATGCACTCAAAAGTGACGAAAGTGTTATTTCTTGTCACCTTGTAAGTGGAGAAGTCTAAACAGTGCTATGTGGAGCTGAAAACGCTTTTTTGACACTTTTGAATGAAAAACTGATTTTTGTGGCCAAAATGAACTCAAAAGTCAAAGTTCTCATTTGCAGTTGAAGAACGCGTTATTTCTTGTCACCTTGTAAGTGGAGAAGTCCAAACAGTGCTATTTGGAGCTGAAAACGCTTTTTTGAAATTTTTGAATGAAAAACTGATTTTTGTGGCCAAAATGCACTCAAAAGTGACGAAAGTGTTATTTCTTGTCACCTTGTAAGTGGAGAAGTCTAAACAGTGCTATGTGGAGCTGAAAACGTTTTTTTGACACTTTTGAATGAAAAACTGATTTTTGTGGCCAAAAAGAACTCAAAAGTCAAAGTTCTCATTTGCAGTTGAAGAACGCGTTATTTCTTGTCACCTTGTAAGTGGAGAAGTCCAAACAGTGCTATTTGGAGCTGAAAACGCTTTTTTGAAACTTTTGAATGAAAAACTGATTTTTGTGGCCAAAATGCACTCAAAAGTGACGAAAGTATTATTTCTTGTCACCTTGTAAGTGGAGAAGTCTAAACAGTGCTATGTGGAGCTGAAAACGCTTTTTTGACACTTTTGAATGAAAAACTGATTTTTGTGGCCAAAATGAACTCAAAAGTGACGAAAGTGTTATTTCTTGTCACCTTGTAAGTGGAGAAGTCCAAACAGTGTTATTTGGAGCTGAAAACGCGTTTTTGACACTTTTGAATGAAAAACTGTTTTTTGTGACCAAAATGAATTTAAAAGTCAAAGTTCTCATTTGTAGTTGAAGAAAGTGTTATTTCTTGTCACCTTGCAAGTGGAGAAGTCTAGACAGTGCTATTTGGAGCTGAAAACGCTTTTTTGTAACTTTTGAATGAAAAACTTATTTGTATGTACAATATGCACTCAAAAGTGAAGAAATTGTTATTTCTTGTCACCTTGTAAGTGGAGAAGTCCAAACAGTGCCTTTTGGAGCTGAAAACGCGTTTTTGACACTTTTGAATGAAAAACTGTTTTTTGTGGCCAAAAAGCACTCAAAACTGACGAAAGTGTTATTTCTTGTCACCTTGTAAGTGGAGAAGTCCAAACAGTGCCTTTTGGAGCTGAATACGAGTTTTTGACACTTTTGAATGAAAAACTGTTTTTTGTGGCCAAAAAGCACTCAAAGGTGACGAAAGTGTTATTTCTTGTCACCTTGTAAGTGGAGAAGTCCAAACAGTGCTATTTGGAGATAAAAACGCGTTTTTGACACTTTTGAATGAAAAACTGTTTTTTGTGGCCAAAATGAACTCAAAAGTCAAAGTTCTCATTTGCAGTTGAAGAACGCGTTATTTCTTGTCACCTTGCAAGTGGAGAAGTCTAGACAGTGCTATTTGGAGCTGAAAACGCTTTTTTGACACTTTTGAATGAAAAACTTATTTGTATGTACAATATGCACTCAAAAGTGAAGAAATTGTTATTTCTTGTCACCTTGTAAGTGGAGAAGTCCAAACAGTGCCTTTTGGAGCTGAAAACGCGTTTTTGACACTTTTGAATGAAAAACTGTTTTTTGTGGCCAAAAAGCATTCAAATGTCAAAGTTCTCATTTTCAGTTGAAGAACGTGTTATTTCTTGTCACCTTGTAAGTGGAGAAGTCCAAACAGTGCTATTTGGAGCTGAAAACTCTTTTTTGAAACTTTTGAATGAAAAACTGATTTTTATGTACAATATGCACTCAAAAGTGAAGAAAGTGTTATTTCTTGTCACCTTGTAAGTGGTGAAGTCCAAACAGTGCTATTTGGAGCTGAAAACGCATTTTTGACACTTTTGAAATAAAAACTGTTTTTTGAGGCCAAAATGAACTCAAAAGTCAAAGTTCTCATTTGCAGTTGAAGAACGCGTTATTTTTTGTCACCTTGTAAGTGGAGAAGTCCAAACAGTGCTATTTGGAACTGAAAATGCTTTTTTGAAACTTTTGAATGAAAAACTGATTTTTATGTACAATATGCACTCAAAAGTAAAGAAAGTGTTATTTCTTGTCACCTTGTAAGTGGAGAAGTCCAAACAGTGCCTTTTGGAGCTGAAAAAGCGTTTTTGACACTTTTGAATGAAAAACTGATTTTTGTGGCCAAAATGCACTCAAAAGTGACGAAAGTGTTATTTCTTATCACCTTGTAAGTGGAGAAGTCCAAACAGTGCTATTTGGAGGCTGAAAACGCGTTTTTGAAACTTTTGAATGAAAAACTGTTTTTTGTGGCCAAAATGAACTCAAATGTCAAAGTTCTCATTTTCAGTTGAAGAACGTGTTATTTCTTGTCACCTTGTAAGTGGAGAAGTCCAAACAGTGCTATTTGGAGTTGAAAACTCTTTTTTGAAACTTTTGAATGAAAAACTGATTTGTATGTACAATATGCACTCAAAAGTGACGAAAGTGTTATTTCTTGTCACCTTGTAAGTGGAGAAGTCCAAACAGTGCTATTTGGAGCTGAAAACGCTTTTTTGAAACTTTTGAATGAAAAACTGATTTTTGTGGCCAAAATGCACTCAAAAGTGACGAAAGTGTTATTTCTTGTCACCTTGTAAGTGGAGAAGTCTAAACAGTGCTATGTGGAGCTGAAAAAGTTTTTTTGACACTTTTGAATGAAAAACTGATTTTTGTGGCCAAAAAGAACTCAAAAGTCAAAGTTCTCATTTGCAGTTGAAGAACGCGTTATTTCTTGTCACCTTGTAAGTGGAGAAGTCCAAACAGTGCTATTTGGAGCTGAAAACGCTTTTTTGAAACTTTTGAATGAAAAACTGATTTTTGTGGCCAAAATGCACTCAAAAGTGACGAAAGTATTATTTCTTGTCACCTTGTAAGTGGAGAAGTCCAAACAGTGCCTTTTGGAGCTGAAAAAGCGTTTTTGACACTTTTGAATGAAAAACTGATTTTTGTGGCCAAAATGCACTCAAAAGTGACGAAAGTGTTATTTCTTATCACCTTGTAAGTGGAGAAGTCCAAACAGTGCCTTTTGGAGCTGAAAACGCGTTTTTGACACTTTTGAATGAAAAACTGTTTTTTGTGGCCAAAAAGCACTCAAAAGTGACGAAAGTGTTATTTCTTGTCACCTTGTAAGTGGAGAAGTCCAAACAGTGCTATTTGGAGATGAAAACGCGTTTTTGACACTTTTGAATGAAAAACTGTTTTTTGTGGCCAAAATGAACTCAAAAGTCAAAGTTCTCATTTGCAGTTGAAGAACGCGTTATTTCTTGTCACCTTGTAAGTGGAAAAGTCCAAACAGTGCTACTTGGAGCTGAAAACGCTTTTTTGAAACTTTTGAATGAAAAACTGATTTTTGTGGCCAAAATGCACTCAAAAGTGATGAAAGTGTTATTTCTTGTCACCTTGTAACTGGAGTAGTCTAAACAGTGCTACGTGGAGCTGAAAACGCTTTTCTGACACTTTTGAATGAAAAACTGATTTTTGTGGCCAAAATGAACTCAAAAGTGACGAAAGTGTTATTTCTTGTCACCTTGTAAGTGGAGAAGTCCAAACAGTGTTATTTGGAGCTGAAAACGCGTTTTTGACACTTTTGAATGAAAAACTGTTTTTTGTGGCCAAAAAGAACTCAAAAGTCAAAGTTCTCATTTGCAGTTGAAGAACGCGTTATTTCTTGTCACCTTGTAAGTGGAGAAGTCCAAACAGTGCTATTTGGAGCTGAAAACGCTTTTTTGAAACTTTTGAATGAAAAACTGATTTTTGTGGCCAAAATGCACTCAAAAGTGACGAAAGTATTATTTCTTGTCACCTTGTAAGTGGAGAAGTCCAAACAGTGCCTTTTGGAGCTGAAAAAGCGTTTTTGACACTTTTGAATGAAAAACTGATTTTTGTGGCCAAAATGCACTCAAAAGTGACGAAAGTGTTATTTCTTATCACCTTGTAAGTGGAGAAGTCCAAACAGTGCTATTTGGAGGCTGAAAACGCGTTTTTGAAACTTTTGAATGAAAAACTGTTTTTTGTGGCCAAAATGAACTCAAATGTCAAAGTTCTCATTTTCAGTTGAAGAACGTGTTATTTCTTGTCACCTTGTAAGTGGAGAAGTCCAAACAGTGCTATTTGGAGTTGAAAACTCTTTTTTGAAACTTTTGAATGAAAAACTGATTTGTATGTACAATATGCACTCAAAAGTGACGAAAGTGTTATTTCTTGTCACCTTGTAAGTGGAGAAGTCCAAACAGTGCTATTTGGAGCTGAAAACGCTTTTTTGAAACTTTTGAATGAAAAACTGATTTTTGTGGCCAAAATGCACTCAAAAGTGACGAAAGTGTTATTTCTTGTCACCTTGTAAGTGGAGAAGTCTAAACAGTGCTATGTGGAGCTGAAAAAGTTTTTTTGACACTTTTGAATGAAAAACTGATTTTTGTGGCCAAAAAGAACTCAAAAGTCAAAGTTCTCATTTGCAGTTGAAGAACGCGTTATTTCTTGTCACCTTGTAAGTGGAGAAGTCCAAACAGTGCTATTTGGAGCTGAAAACGCTTTTTTGAAACTTTTGAATGAAAAACTGATTTTTGTGGCCAAAATGCACTCAAAAGTGACGAAAGTATTATTTCTTGTCACCTTGTAAGTGGAGAAGTCTAAACAGTGCTATGTGGAGCTGAAAACGCTTTTTTGACACTTTTGAATGAAAAACTGATTTTTGTGGCCAAAATGAACTCAAAAGTGACGAAAGTGTTATTTCTTGTCACCTTGTAAGTGGAGAAGTCCAAACAGTGTTATTTGGAGCTGAAAACGCGTTTTTGACACTTTTGAATGAAAAACTGTTTTTTGTGACCAAAATGAATTTAAAAGTCAAAGTTCTCATTTGTAGTTGAAGAAAGTGTTATTTCTTGTCACCTTGCAAGTGGAGAAGTCTAGACAGTGCTATTTGGAGCTGAAAACGCTTTTTTGACACTTTTGAATTAAAAACTGATTTGTATGTACAATATGCACTCAAAAGTGAAGAAATTGTTATTTCTTGTCACCTTGTAAGTGGAAAAGTCCAAACAGTGCCTTTTGGAGCTGAAAACGCGTTTTTGACACTTTTGAATGAAAAACTGTTTTTTGTGGCCAAAAAGCACTCAAAAGTGACGAAAGTGTTATTTCTTGTCACCTTGTAAGTGGAGAAGTCCAAACAGTGCTATTTGGAGATGAAAACGCGTTTTTGACACTTTTGAATGAAAAACTGTTTTTTGTGGCCAAAATGAACTCAAAAGTCAAAGTTCTCATTTGCAGTTGAAGAACGCGTTATTTCTTGTCACCTTGTAAGTGGAAAAGTCCAAACAGTGCTACTTGGAGCTGAAAACGCTTTTTTGAAACTTTTGAATGAAAAACTGATTTTTGTGGCCAAAATGCACTCAAAAGTGATGAAAGTGTTATTTCTTGTCACCTTGTAACTGGAGTAGTCTAAACAGTGCTACGTGGAGCTGAAAACGCGTTTCTGACACTTTTGAATGAAAAACTGATTTTTGTGGCCAAAATGAACTCAAAAGTGACGAAAGTGTTATTTCTTGTCACCTTGTAAGTGGAGAAGTCCAAACAGTGTTATTTGGAGCTGAAAACGCGTTTTTGACACTTTTGAATGAAAAACTGTTTTTTGTGGCCAAAATGAATTTAAAAGTCAAAGTTCTCATTTGTAGTTGAAGAAAGTGTTATTTCTTGTCACCTTGCAAGTGGAGAAGTCCAAACAGTGCTATTTGGAGTTGAAAACTCTTTTTTGACACTTTTGAATGAAAAACTTATTTGTATGTACAATATGCACTCAAAAGTGAAGAAATTGTTATTTCTTGTCACCTTGTAAGTGGAGAAGTCTAAACAGTGCCTTTTGGAGCTGAAAACGCGTTTTTGACACTTTTGAATGAAAAACTGTTTTTTGTGGCCAAAAAGCACTCAAATGTCAAAGTTCTCATTTTCAGTTGAAGAACGTGTTATTTCTTGTCACCTTGTAAGTGGAGAAGTCCAAACAGTGCTATTTGGAACTGAAAATGCTTTTTTGAAACCTTTGAATGAAAAACTGATTTTTATGTACAATATGCACTCAGAAGTGACGAAAGTGTTATTTCTTGTCACCTTGTAAGTGGTGAAGTCCAAACAGTGCTATTTGGAGATGAAAACGCGTTTTTGACACTTTTGAATGAAAAACTGTTTTTTGTGGCCAAAAAGCACTCAAATGTCAAAGTTCTCATTTTCAGTTGAAGAACGTGTTATTTCTTGTCACCTTGTAAGTGGAGAAGTCCAAACAGTGCTATTTGGAACTGAAAATGCTTTTTTGAAACCTTTGAATGAAAAACTGATTTTTATGTACAATATGCACTCAGAAGTGACGAAAGTGTTATTTCTTGTCACCTTGTAAGTGGTGAAGTCCAAACAGTGCTATTTGGAGATGAAAACGCGTTTCTGACACTTTTGAATGAAAAACTGATTTTTGTGGCCAAAATGAACTCAAAAGTGACGAAAGTGTTATTTCTTGTCACCTTGTAAGTGGAGAAGTCCAAACAGTGTTATTTGGAGCTGAAAACGCGTTTTTGACACTTTTGAATGAAAAACTGTTTTTTGTGGCCAAAATGAATTTAAAAGTCAAAGTTCTCATTTGTAGTTGAAGAAAGTGTTATTTCTTGTCACCTTGCAAGTGGAGAAGTCCAAACAGTGCTATTTGGAGTTGAAAACTCTTTTTTGACACTTTTGAATGAAAAACTTATTTGTATGTACAATATGCACTCAAAAGTGAAGAAATTGTTATTTCTTGTCACCTTGTAAGTGGAGAAGTCTAAACAGTGCCTTTTGGAGCTGAAAACGCGTTTTTGACACTTTTGAATGAAAAACTGTTTTTTGTGGCCAAAAAGCACTCAAATGTCAAAGTTCTCATTTTCAGTTGAAGAACGTGTTATTTCTTGTCACCTTGTAAGTGGAGAAGTCCAAACAGTGCTATTTGGAACTGAAAATGCTTTTTTGAAACCTTTGAATGAAAAACTGATTTTTATGTACAATATGCACTCAGAAGTGACGAAAGTGTTATTTCTTGTCACCTTGTAAGTGGTGAAGTCCAAACAGTGCTATTTGGAGATGAAAACGCGTTTTTGACACTTTTTAATGAAAAACTGTTTTTTGTGGCCAAAATGAACTCAAAAGTCAAAGTTCTCATTTGCAGTTGAAGAACGTGTTATTTCTTGTCACCTTGTAAGTGGAGAAGTCCAAACAGTGCTATTTGGAGCTGAAAACGCTTTTTTGAAAACTTTTGAATGAAAAACTGATTTGTATGTACAATATGCACTCAAAAGTGAAGAAAGTGTTATTTCTTGTCACCTTGTAAGTGGAGAAGTCCAAACAGTGCTATTTGGAGCTGAAAACGCGTTTTTGACACTTTTGAATGAAAAACAGTTTTTTGTGGCCATAATGAACTCAAAAGTCAAAGTTCTCATTTGCAG
Organism: Oryzias latipes; assembly: GCF_053564925.1. Classification (NCBI taxonomy): domain Eukaryota; kingdom Metazoa; phylum Chordata; class Actinopteri; order Beloniformes; family Adrianichthyidae; genus Oryzias; species Oryzias latipes. The sequence continues at coordinate 12,521,790 of NC_136245.1, forward strand.
TTGAAGAACGTGTTATTTCTTGACACCTTGTAAGTGGAGAAGTCCAAACAGTGCTATTTGGAGCTGAAAACACTTTTTTGAGTACAATATGCACTCAAAAGTAAAGAAAGTGTTATTTCTTGTCACCTTGTAAGTGGAGAAGTCCAAACAGTGCCTTTTGGAGCTTAAAACGCGTTTTTGACACTTTTGAATGAAAAACTGATTTTTGTGGCCAAAATGCACTCAAAAGTGACGAAAGTGTTATTTCTTGTCACCTTGTAAGTGGAGAAGTCCAAACAGTGCTATTTGGAGGCTGAAAACGCGTTTTTGACACTTTTTAATGAAAAACTGTTTTTTGTGGCCAAAATGAACTCAAATGTCAAAGTTCTCATTGTCAGTTGAAGAACGTGTTATTTTTTGTCACCTTGTAAGTGGAGAAGTCCAAACAGTGCTATTTGGAGCTGAAAACGCGTTTTTGACACTTTTGAATGAAAAACTGTTTTTTGTGGCCAAAATGAACTCAAAAGTCAAAGTTCTCATTTGCAGTTGAAGAACGTGTTATTTCTTGTCACCTTGTAAGTGGAGAAGTCCAAACAGTGCTATTTGGAGCTGAAAACGCTTTTTTGAAACTTTTGAATGAAAAACTGATTTTTGTGGCCAAAATGCACTCAAAAGTGACGAAAGTATTATTTCTTGTCACCTTGTAAGTGGAGAAGTCCAAACAGTGCCTTTTGGAGCTGAAAAAGCGTTTTTGACACTTTTGAATGAAAAACTGATTTTTGTGGCCAAAATGCACTCAAAAGTGACGAAAGTGTTATTTCTTATCACCTTGTAAGTGGAGAAGTCCAAACAGTGCTATTTGGAGGCTGAAAACGCGTTTTTGAAACTTTTGAATGAAAAACTGTTTTTTGTGGCCAAAATGAACTCAAATGTCAAAGTTCTCATTTTCAGTTGAAGAACGTGTTATTTCTTGTCACCTTGTAAGTGGAGAAGTCCAAACAGTGCTATTTGGAGTTGAAAACTCTTTTTTGAAACTTTTGAATGAAAAACTGATTTGTATGTACAATATGCACTCAAAAGTGACGAAAGTGTTATTTCTTGTCACCTTGTAAGTGGAGAAGTCCAAACAGTGCTATTTGGAGCTGAAAACGCTTTTTTGAAACTTTTGAATGAAAAACTGATTTTTGTGGCCAAAATGCACTCAAAAGTGACGAAAGTGTTATTTCTTGTCACCTTGTAAGTGGAGAAGTCTAAACAGTGCTATGTGGAGCTGAAAAAGTTTTTTTGACACTTTTGAATGAAAAACTGATTTTTGTGGCCAAAAAGAACTCAAAAGTCAAAGTTCTCATTTGCAGTTGAAGAACGCGTTATTTCTTGTCACCTTGTAAGTGGAGAAGTCCAAACAGTGCTATTTGGAGCTGAAAACGCTTTTTTGAAACTTTTGAATGAAAAACTGATTTTTGTGGCCAAAATGCACTCAAAAGTGACGAAAGTATTATTTCTTGTCACCTTGTAAGTGGAGAAGTCTAAACAGTGCTATGTGGAGCTGAAAACGCTTTTTTGACACTTTTGAATGAAAAACTGATTTTTGTGGCCAAAATGAACTCAAAAGTGACGAAAGTGTTATTTCTTGTCACCTTGTAAGTGGAGAAGTCCAAACAGTGTTATTTGGAGCTGAAAACGCGTTTTTGACACTTTTGAATGAAAAACTGTTTTTTGTGACCAAAATGAATTTAAAAGTCAAAGTTCTCATTTGTAGTTGAAGCAAGTGTTATTTCTTGTCACCTTGCAAGTGGAGAAGTCTAGACAGTGCTATTTGGAGCTGAAAACGCTTTTTTGACACTTTTGAATTAAAAACTGATTTGTATGTACAATATGCACTCAAAAGTGAAGAAATTGTTATTTCTTGTCACCTTGTAAGTGGAGAAGTCCAAACAGTGCCTTTTGGAGCTGAAAACGCGTTTTTGACACTTTTGAATGAAAAACTGTTTTTTGTGGCCAAAAAGCACTTAAAAGTGACGAAAGTGTTATTTCTTGTCACCTTGTAAGTGGAGAAGTCCAAACAGTGCTATTTGGAGATGAAAACGCGTTTTTGACACTTTTGAATGAAAAACTGTTTTTTGTGGCCAAAATGAACTCAAAAGTCAAAGTTCTCATTTGCAGTTGAAGAACGCGTTATTTCTTGTCACCTTGTAAGTGGAAAAGTCCAAACAGTGCTACTTGGAGCTGAAAACGCTTTTTTGAAACTTTTGAATGAAAAACTGATTTTTGTGGCCAAAATGCACTCAAAAGTGATGAAAGTGTTATTTCTTGTCACCTTGTAACTGGAGTAGTCTAAACAGTGCTACGTGGAGCTGAAAACGCTTTTCTGACACTTTTGAATGAAAAACTGATTTTTGTGGCCAAAATGAACTCAAAAGTGACGAAAGTGTTATTTCTTGTCACCTTGTAAGTGGAGAAGTCCAAACAGTGTTATTTGGAGCTGAAAACGCGTTTTTGACACTTTTGAATGAAAAACTGTTTTTTGTGGCCAAAATGAATTTAAAAGTCAAAGTTCTCATTTGTAGTTGAAGAAAGTGTTATTTCTTGTCACCTTGCAAGTGGAGAAGTCCAAACAGTGCTATTTGGAGTTGAAAACTCTTTTTTGACACTTTTGAATGAAAAACTTATTTGTATGTACAATATGCACTCAAAAGTGAAGAAATTGTTATTTCTTGTCACCTTGTAAGTGGAGAAGTCTAAACAGTGCCTTTTGGAGCTGAAAACGCGTTTTTGACACTTTTGAATGAAAAACTGTTTTTTGTTGCCAAAAAGCACTCAAATGTCAAAGTTCTCATTTTCAGTTGAAGAACGTGTTATTTCTTGTCACCTTGTAAGTGGAGAAGTCCAAACAGTGCTATTTGGAACTGAAAATGCTTTTTTGAAACCTTTGAATGAAAAACTGATTTTTATGTACAATATGCACTCAGAAGTGACGAAAGTGTTATTTCTTGTCACCTTGTAAGTGGTGAAGTCCAAACAGTGCTATTTGGAGATGAAAACGCGTTTTTGACACTTTTGAATGAAAAACTGTTTTTTGTGGCCAAAATGAACTCAAAAGTCAAAGTTCTCATTTGCAGTTGAAGAACGTGTTATTTCTTGTCACCTTGTAAGTGGAGAAGTCCAAACAGTGCTATTTGGAGCTGAAAACGCTTTTTTGAAAACTTTTGAATGAAAAACTGATTTGTATGTACAATATGCACTCAAAAGTGAAGAAAGTGTTATTTCTTGTCACTTTGTAAGTGGAGAAGTCCAAACAGTGCTATTTGGAGCTGAAAACGCGTTTTTGACACTTTTGAATGAAAAACAGTTTTTTGTGGCCATAATGAACTCAAAAGTCAAAGTTCTCATTTGCAGTTGAAGAACGTGTTATTTCTTGACACCTTGTAAGTGGAGAAGTCCAAACAGTGCTATTTGGAGCTGAAAACACTTTTTTGAGTACAATATGCACTCAAAAGTAAAGAAAGTGTTATTTCTTGTCACCTTGTAAGTGGAGAAGTCCAAACAGTGCCTTTTGGAGCTTAAAACGCGTTTTTGACACTTTTGAATGAAAAACTGATTTTTGTGGCCAAAATGCACTCAAAAGTGACGAAAGTGTTATTTCTTGTCACCTTGTAAGTGGAGAAGTCCAAACAGTGCTATTTGGAGGCTGAAAACGCGTTTTTGACACTTTTTAATGAAAAACTGTTTTTTGTGGCCAAAATGAACTCAAATGTCAAAGTTCTCATTGTCAGTTGAAGAACGTGTTATTTTTTGTCACCTTGTAAGTGGAGAAGTCCAAACAGTGCTATTTGGAGCTGAAAACGCGTTTTTGACACTTTTGAATGAAAAACTGTTTTTTGTGGCCAAAATGAACTCAAAAGTCAAAGTTCTCATTTGCAGTTGAAGAACGTGTTATTTCTTGTCACCTTGTAAGTGGAGAAGTCCAAACAGTGCTATTTGGAGCTGAAAACGCTTTTTTGAAACTTTTGAATGAAAAACTGATTTGTATGTACAATATCCACTCAAAAGTGAAGAAAGTGTTATTTCTTGTCACCTTGTAAGTGGAGAAGTCCAAACAGTGCTATTTGGAGCTGAAAACTCTTTTTTGACACTTTTGAATGAAAAACTGATTTGTATGTACAATATGCACTCAAAAGTGAAGAAAGTGTTATTTCTTGTCACCTTGTAAGTGGAGAAGTCCAAACACTGCTGTTTGGAGCTGAAAACGCTTTTTTGACACTTTTGAATGAAAAACTGTTTTTTGTGGCCAAAATGAACTCAAATGTCAAAGTTCTCATTTTCAGTTGAAGAACGTGTTATTTCTTGTCACCTTGTAAGTGGAGAAGTCCAAACAGTGCTATTTGGAGTTGAAAACTCTTTTTTGAAACTTTTGAATGAAAAACTGATTTTTATGTACAATATGCACTCAAAAGTGAAGAAAGTGTTATTTCTTGTCACCTTGTAAGTGGAGAAGTCCAAACAGTGCCTTTTGGAGCTGAAAACGCGTTTTTGACACTTTTGAATGAAAAACTGTTTTTTGTGGCCAAAAAGCACTCAAAAGTGACGAAAGTGTTATTTCTTGTCACCTTGTAAGTGGAGAAGTCCAAACAGTGCTATTTGGAGATGAAAACGCGTTTTTGACACTTTTGAATGAAAAACTGTTTTTTGTGGCCAAAATGAACTCAAAAGTCAAAGTTCTCATTTGCAGTTGAAGAACGCGTTATTTCTTGTCACCTTGTAAGTGGAAAAGTCCAAACAGTGCTACTTGGAGCTGAAAACGCTTTTTTGAAACTTTTGAATGAAAAACTGATTTTTGTGGCCAAAATGCACTCAAAAGTGATGAAAGTGTTATTTCTTGTCACCTTGTAACTGGAGTAGTCTAAACAGTGCTACGTGGAGCTGAAAACGCTTTTCTGACACTTTTGAATGAAAAACTGATTTTTGTGGCCAAAATGAACTCAAAAGTGACGAAAGTGTTATTTCTTGTCACCTTGTAAGTGGAGAAGTCCAAACAGTGTTATTTGGAGCTGAAAACGCGTTTTTGACACTTTTGAATGAAAAACTGTTTTTTGTGGCCAAAATGAATTTAAAAGTCAAAGTTCTCATTTGTAGTTGAAGAAAGTGTTATTTCTTGTCACCTTGCAAGTGGAGAAGTCCAAACAGTGCTATTTGGAGTTGAAAACTCTTTTTTGACACTTTTGAATGAAAAACTTATTTGTATGTACAATATGCACTCAAAAGTGAAGAAATTGTTATTTCTTGTCACCTTGTAAGTGGAGAAGTCTAAACAGTGCCTTTTGGAGCTGAAAACGCGTTTTTGACACTTTTGAATGAAAAACTGTTTTTTGTTGCCAAAAAGCACTCAAATGTCAAAGTTCTCATTTTCAGTTGAAGAACGTGTTATTTCTTGTCACCTTGTAAGTGGAGAAGTCCAAACAGTGCTATTTGGAACTGAAAATGCTTTTTTGAAACCTTTGAATGAAAAACTGATTTTTATGTACAATATGCACTCAGAAGTGACGAAAGTGTTATTTCTTGTCACCTTGTAAGTGGTGAAGTCCAAACAGTGCTATTTGGAGATGAAAACGCGTTTTTGACACTTTTGAATGAAAAACTGTTTTTTGTGGCCAAAATGAACTCAAAAGTCAAAGTTCTCATTTGCAGTTGAAGAACGTGTTATTTCTTGTCACCTTGTAAGTGGAGAAGTCCAAACAGTGCTATTTGGAGCTGAAAACGCTTTTTTGAAAACTTTTGAATGAAAAACTGATTTGTATGTACAATATGCACTCAAAAGTGAAGAAAGTGTTATTTCTTGTCACCTTGTAAGTGGAGAAGTCCAAACAGTGCTATTTGGAGCTGAAAACGCGTTTTTGACACTTTTGAATGAAAAACAGTTTTTTGTGGCCATAATGAACTCAAAAGTCAAAGTTCTCATTTGCAGTTGAAGAACGTGTTATTTCTTGACACCTTGTAAGTGGAGAAGTCCAAACAGTGCTATTTGGAGCTGAAAACACTTTTTTGAGTACAATATGCACTCAAAAGTAAAGAAAGTGTTATTTCTTGTCACCTTGTAAGTGGAGAAGTCCAAACAGTGCCTTTTGGAGCTTAAAACGCGTTTTTGACACTTTTGAATGAAAAACTGATTTTTGTGGCCAAAATGCACTCAAAAGTGACGAAAGTGTTATTTCTTGTCACCTTGTAAGTGGAGAAGTCCAAACAGTGCTATTTGGAGGCTGAAAACGCGTTTTTGACACTTTTTAATGAAAAACTGTTTTTTGTGGCCAAAATGAACTCAAATGTCAAAGTTCTCATTGTCAGTTGAAGAACGTGTTATTTTTTGTCACCTTGTAAGTGGAGAAGTCCAAACAGTGCTATTTGGAGCTGAAAACGCGTTTTTGACACTTTTGAATGAAAAACTGTTTTTTGTGGCCAAAATGAACTCAAAAGTCAAAGTTCTCATTTGCAGTTGAAGAACGTGTTATTTCTTGTCACCTTGTAAGTGGAGAAGTCCAAACAGTGCTATTTGGAGCTGAAAACGCTTTTTTGAAACTTTTGAATGAAAAACTGATTTGTATGTACAATATGCACTCAAAAGTGAAGAAAGTGTTATTTCTTGTCACCTTGTAAGTGGAGAAGTCCAAACAGTGCTATTTGGAGCTGAAAACTCTTTTTTGACACTTTTGAATGAAAAACTGATTTGTATGTACAATATGCACTCAAAAGTGAAGAAAGTGTTATTTCTTGTCACCTTGTAAGTGGAGAAGTCCAAACACTGCTGTTTGGAGCTGAAAACGCTTTTTTGACACTTTTGAATGAAAAACTGTTTTTTGTGGCCAAAATGAACTCAAATGTCAAAGTTCTCATTTTCAGTTGAAGAACGTGTTATTTCTTGTCACCTTGTAAGTGGAGAAGTCCAAACAGTGCTATTTGGAGTTGAAAACTCTTTTTTGAAACTTTTGAATGAAAAACTGATTTTTATGTACAATATGCACTCAAAAGTGAAGAAAGTTTTATTTCTTGTCACCTTGTAAGTGGAGAAGTCCAAACAGTGCTATTTGGAGCTGAAAACGCTTTTTTGACACTTTTGAATGAAAAACTGTTTTTTGTGGCCAAAATGAACTCAAATGTCAAAGTTCTCATTTTCAGTTGAAGAACGTGTTATTTCTTGTCACCTTGTAAGTGGAGAAGTGCAAACAGTGCTATTTGGAGATGAAAACGCGTTTTTGACACTTTTGAATGGAAAACTGTTTTTTGTGGCCAAAATGAACTCAAAAGTCAAAGTTCTCATTTGCAGTTGAAGAACGTGTTATTTCTTGTCACCTTGTAAGTGGAAAAGTCCAAACAGTGCTACTTGGAGCTGAAAACGCTTTTTTGAAACTTTTGAATGAAAAACGGATTTTTGTGGCCAAAATGCACTCAAAAGTGATGAAAGTGTTATTTCTTGTCACGTTGTAACTGGAGTAGTCTAAACAGTGCTACGTGGAGCTGAAAACGCTTTTCTGACACTTTTGAATGAAAAACTTATTTGTATGTACAATATGCACTCAAAAGTGAAGAAATTGTTATTTCTTGTCACCTTGTAACTGGAGTAGTCTAAACAGTGCTACGTGGAGCTGAAAACGCTTTTCTGACACTTTTGAATGAAAAACTGATTTTTGTGGCCAAAATGAACTCAAAAGTGACGAAAGTGTTATTTCTTGTCACCTTGTAAGTGGAGAAGTCCAAACAGTGTTATTTGGAGCTGAAAACGCGTTTTTGACACTTTTGAATGAAAAACTGTTTTTTGTGGCCAAAATGAATTTAAAAGTCAAAGTTCTCATTTGTAGTTGAAGAAAGTGTTATTTCTTGTCACCTTGCAAGTGGAGAAGTCCAAACAGTGCTATTTGGAGTTGAAAACTCTTTTTTGACACTTTTGAATGAAAAACTTATTTGTATGTACAATATGCACTCAAAAGTGAAGAAATTGTTATTTCTTGTCACCTTGTAAGTGGAGAAGTCTAAACAGTGCCTTTTGGAGCTGAAAACGCGTTTTTGACACTTTTGAATGAAAAACTGTTTTTTGTGGCCAAAATGAACTCAAATGTCAAAGTTCTCATTTGCAGTTGAAGAACGTGTTATTTCTTGTCACCTTGTAAGTGGAGAAGTCCAAACAGTGCTATTTGGAACTGAAAATGCTTTTTTGAAACCTTTGAATGAAAAACTGATTTTTATGTACAATATGCACTCAGAAGTGACGAAAGTGTTATTTCTTGTCACCTTGTAAGTGGTGAAGTCCAAACAGTGCTATTTGGAGATGAAAACGCGTTTTTGACACTTTTGAATGAAAAACTGTTTTTTGTGGCCAAAATGAACTCAAAAGTCAAAGTTCTCATTTGCAGTTGAAGAACGTGTTATTTCTTGTCACCTTGTAAGTGGAGAAGTCCAAACAGTGCTATTTGGAGCTGAAAACGCTTTTTTGAAAACTTTTGAATGAAAAACTGATTTGTATGTACAATATGCACTCAAAAGTGAAGAAAGTGTTATTTCTTGTCACCTTGTAAGTGGAGAAGTCCAAACAGTGCTATTTGGAGCTGAAAACGCGTTTTTGACACTTTTGAATGAAAAACAGTTTTTTGTGGCCATAATGAACTCAAAAGTCAAAGTTCTCATTTGCAGTTGAAGAACGTGTTATTTCTTGTCACCTTGTAAGTGGAGAAGTCCAAACAGTGCTATTTGGAGCTGAAAACACTTTTTTGAGTACAATATGCACTCAAAAGTAAAGAAAGTGTTATTTCTTGTCACCTTGTAAGTGGAGAAGTCCAAACAGTGCTATTTGGAGGCTGAAAACGCATTTTTGACACTTTTGAATGAAAAACTGTTTTTTTTGGCCAAAATGAACTCAAAAGTCAAAGTTCTCATTTGCAGTTGAAGAACGCGTAATTTCTTGTCACCTTGTAAGTGGAGAAGTCCAAACAGTGCTATTTGGAGCTGAAAACTCTTTTTTGACACTTTTGAATGAAAAACTGATTTGTATGTACAATATGCACTCAAAAGTGAAGAAAGTGTTTTTTCTTGTCACCTTGTAAGTGGAGAAGTCCAAACACTGCTGTTTGGAGCTGAAAACGCTTTTTTGACACTTTTGAATGAAAAACTGTTTTTTGTGGCCAAAATGAACTCAAATGTCAAAGTTCTCATTTTCAGTTGAAGAACGTGTTATTTCTTGTCACCTTGTAAGTGGAGAAGTCCAAACAGTGCTATTTGGAGTTGAAAACTCTTTTTTGAAACTTTTGAATGAAAAACTGATTTTTATGTACAATATGCACTCAAAAGTGAAGAAAGTGTTATTTCTTGTCACCTTGTAAGTGGAGAAGTCCAAACAGTGCTATTTGGAGTTGAAAACTCTTTTTTGAAACTTTTGAATGAAAAACTGATTTTTATGTACAATATGCACTCAAAAGTGAAGAAAGTGTTATTTCTTGTCACCTTGTAAGTGGAGAAGTCCAAACAGTGCTATTTGGAGCTGAAAACGCGTTTTTGACACTTTTGAATGAAAAACTGTTTTTTGTGGCCAAAATGAACTCAAAAGTCAAAGTTCTCATTTGCAGTTGAAGAACGTGTTATTTCTTGTCACCTTGTAAGTGGAGAAGTCCAAACAGTGCTATTTGGAGCTGAAAACGCTTTTTTGAAAACTTTTGAATGAAAAACTGATTTGTATGTACAATATGCACTCAAAAGTGAAGAAAGTGTTATTTCTTGTCACCTTGTAAGTGGAGAAGTCCAAACAGTGCTATTTGGAGCTGAAAACGCGTTTTTGACACTTTTGAATGAAAAACAGTTTTTTGTGGCCATAATGAACTCAAAAGTCAAAGTTCTCATTTGCAGTTGAAGAACGTGTTATTTCTTGACACCTTGTAAGTGGAGAAGTCCAAACAGTGCTATTTGGAGCTGAAAACACTTTTTTGAGTACAATATGCACTCAAAAGTAAAGAAAGTGTTATTTCTTGTCACCTTGTAAGTGGAGAAGTCCAAACAGTGCTTTTTGGAGCTTAAAACGCGTTTTTGACACTTTTGAATGAAAAACTGATTTTTGTGGCCAAAATGCACTCAAAAGTGACGAAAGTGTTATTTCTTGTCACCTTGTAAGTGGAGAAGTCCAAACAGTGCTATTTGGAGGCTGAAAACGCGTTTTTGACACTTTTTAATGAAAAACTGTTTTTTGTGGCCAAAATGAACTCAAATGTCAAAGTTCTCATTGTCAGTTGAAGAACGTGTTATTTTTTGTCACCTTGTAAGTGGAGAAGTCCAAACAGTGCTATTTGGAGCTGAAAACGCATTTTTGACACTTTTGAATGAAAAACTGTTTTTTTTGGCCAAAATGAACTCAAAAGTCAAAGTTCTCATTTGCAGTTGAAGAACGCGTAATTTTTTGTCACCTTGTAAGTGGAGAAGTCCAAACAGTGCTATTTGGAACTGAAAATGCTTTTTTGAAACTTTTGAATGAAAAACTGATTTTTATGTACAATATGCACTTAGAAGTGAAGAAAGTGTTATTTCTTGTCACCTTGTAAGTGGTGAAGTCCAAACAGTGCTATTTGGAGATGAAAACGCGTTTTTGACACTTTTGAATGAAAAACTGTTTTTTGTGGCCAAAATGAACTCAAAAGTCAAAGTTCTCATTTGCAGTTGAAGAACGTGTTATTTCTTGTCACCTTGTAAGTGGAGAAGTCCAAACAGTGCTATTTGGAGCTGAAAACGCTTTTTTGAAACTTTTGAATGAAAAACTGATTTGTATGTACAATATGCACTCAAAAGTGAATAAAGTGTTATTTCTTGTCACCTTGTAAGTGGAGAAGTCCAAACAGTGCTATTTGGAGCTGAAAACTCTTTTTTGACACTTTTGAATGAAAAACTGATTTGTATGTACAATATGCACTCAAAAGTGAAGAAAGTGTTATTTCTTGTCACTTTGTAAGTGGAGAAGTCCAAACACTGCTGTTTGGAGCTGAAAACGCTTTTTTGACACTTTTGAATGAAAAACTGTTTTTTGTGGCCAAAATGAACTCAAATGTCAAAGTTCTCATTTTCAGTTGAAGAACGTGTTATTTCTTGTCACCTTGTAAGTGGAGAAGTCCAAACAGTGCTATTTGGAGCTGAAAACGCGTTTTTGACACTTTTGAATGAAAAACAGTTTTTTGTGGCCATAATGAACTCAAAAGTCAAAGTTCTCATTTGCAGTTGAAGAACGTGTTATTTCTTGTCACCTTGTAAGTGGAGAAGTCCAAACAGTGCTATTTGGAGCTGAAAACACTTTTTTGAGTACAATATGCACTCAAAAGTAAAGAAAGTGTTATTTCTTGTCACCTTGTAAGTGGAGAAGTCCAAACAGTGCCTTTTGGAGCTGAAAACGCGTTTTTGACACTTTTGAATGAAAAACTGATTTTTGTGGCCAAAATGCACTCAAAAGTGACGAAAGTGTTATTTCTTGTCACCTTGTAAGTGGAGAAGTCCAAACAGTGCTATTTGGAGGCTGAAAACGCGTTTTTGACACTTTTTAATGAAAAACTGTTTTTTGTGGCCAAAATGAACTCAAATGTCAAAGTTCTCATTGTCAGTTGAAGAACGTGTTATTTCTTGTCACCTTGTAAGTGGAGAAGTCCAAACAGTGCTATTTGGAGCTGAAAACGCATTTTTGACACTTTTGAATGAAAAACTGTTTTTTGTGGCCAAAATGAACTCAAAAGTGAAGAAAGTGTTATTTCTTGTCACCTTGTAAGTGGAGAAGTCCAAACACTGCTGTTTGGAGCTGAAAACGCTTTTTTGACACTTTTGAATGAAAAACTGTTTTTTGTGGCCAAAATGAACTCAAAAGTCAAAGAACTCATTTGCAGTTGAAGAACGTGTTATTTTTTTGTCACCTTGTAAGTGGAGAAGTCCAAACAGTGCCTTTTGGAGCTGAAAACGCGTTTTTGACACTTTTGAATGAAAAACGGATTTTTGAGGCCAAAATGCACTCAAAAGTGACGAAAGTGTTATTTCTTTTCACCTTGTAAGTGGAGAAGTCCAAACAGTGCTATTTGGAGCTGAAAACGCTTTTTTGACACTTTTGAATGAAAAACTGTTTTTTTTGGCCAAAATGAACTCAAAAGTCAAAGTTCTCATTTGCAGTTGAAGAACGCGTAATTTTTTGTCACCTTGTAAGTGGAGAAGTCCAAACAGTGCTATTTGGAACTGAAAATGCTTTTTTTAAACTTTTGAATGAAAAACTGATTTTTATGTACAATATGCACTCAGAAGTGAAGAAAGTGTTATTTCTTGTCACCTTGTAAGTGGTGAAGTCCAAACAGTGCTATTTGGAGATGAAAACGCGTTTTTGACACTTTTGAATGAAAAACTGTTTTTTGTGGCCAAAATGAACTCAAAAGTCAAAGTTCTCATTTGCAGTTGAAGAACGTGTTATTTCTTGTCACCTTGTAAGTGGAGAAGTCCAAACAGTGCTATTTGGAGCTGAAAACGCTTTTTTGAAACTTTTGAATGAAAAACTGATTTGTATGTACAATATGCACTCAAAAGTGAAGAAAGTGTTATTTCTTGTCACCTTGTAAGTGGAGAAGTCCAAACAGTGCTATTTGGAGCTGAAAACTCTTTTTTGACACTTTTGAATGAAAAACTGATTTGTATGTACAATATGCACTCAAAAGTGAAGAAAGTGTTATTTCTTGTCACCTTGTAAGTGGAGAAGTCCAAACACTGCTGTTTGGAGCTGAAAACGCTTTTTTGACACTTTTGAATGAAAAACTGTTTTTTGTGGCCAAAATGAACTCAAATGTCAAAGTTCTCATTTTCAGTTGAAGAACGTGTTATTTCTTGTCACCTTGTAAGTGGAGAAGTCCAAACAGTGCTATTTGGAGTTGAAAACTCTTTTTTGAAACTTTTGAATGAAAAACTGATTTTTATGTACAATATGCACTCAAAAGTGAAGAAAGTGTTATTTCTTGTCACCTTGTAAGTGGAGAAGTCCAAACAGTGCTATTTGGAGCTGAAAACGCTTTTTTGACACTTTTGAATGAAAAACTGTTTTTTGTGGCCAAAATGAACTCAAATGTCAAAGTTCTCATTTTCAGTTGAAGAACGTGTTATTTCTTGTCACCTTGTAAGTGGAGAAGTGCAAACAGTGCTATTTGGAGATGAAAACGCGTTTTTGACACTTTTGAATGGAAAACTGTTTTTTGTGGCCAAAATGAACTCAAAAGTCAAAGTTCTCATTTGCAGTTGAAGAACGTGTTATTTCTTGTCACCTTGTAAGTGGAAAAGTCCAAACAGTGCTACTTGGAGCTGAAAACGCTTTTTTGAAACTTTTGAATGAAAAACGGATTTTTGTGGCCAAAATGCACTCAAAAGTGATGAAAGTGTTATTTCTTGTCACGTTGTAACGGGAGTAGTCTAAACAGTGCTACGTGGAGCTGAAAACGCTTTTCTGACACTTTTGAATGAAAAACTTATTTGTATGTACAATATGCACTCAAAAGTGAAGAAATTGTTATTTCTTGTCACCTTGTAACTGGAGTAGTCTAAACAGTGCTACGTGGAGCTGAAAACGCTTTTCTGACACTTTTGAATGAAAAACTGATTTTTGTGGCCAAAATGAACTCAAAAGTGACGAAAGTGTTATTTCTTGTCACCTTGTAAGTGGAGAAGTCCAAACAGTGTTATTTGGAGCTGAAAACGCGTTTTTGACACTTTTGAATGAAAAACTGTTTTTTGTGGCCAAAATGAATTTAAAAGTCAAAGTTCTCATTTGTAGTTGAAGAAAGTGTTATTTCTTGTCACCTTGCAAGTGGAGAAGTCCAAACAGTGCTATTTGGAGTTGAAAACTCTTTTTTGACACTTTTGAATGAAAAACTTATTTGTATGTACAATATGCACTCAAAAGTGAAGAAATTGTTATTTCTTGTCACCTTGTAAGTGGAGAAGTCTAAACAGTGCCTTTTGGAGCTGAAAACGCGTTTTTGACACTTTTTAATGAAAAACTGTTTTTTGTGGCCAAAATGAACTCAAATGTCAAAGTTCTCATTTGCAGTTGAAGAACGTGTTATTTCTTGTCACCTTGTAAGTGGAGAAGTCCAAACAGTGCTATTTGGAACTGAAAATGCTTTTTTGAAACCTTTGAATGAAAAACTGATTTTTATGTACAATATGCACTCAGAAGTGACGAAAGTGTTATTTCTTGTCACCTTGTAAGTGGTGAAGTCCAAACAGTGCTATTTGGAGATGAAAACGCGTTTTTGACACTTTTGAATGAAAAACTGTTTTTTGTGGCCAAAATGAACTCAAAAGTCAAAGTTCTCATTTGCAGTTGAAGAACGTGTTATTTCTTGTCACCTTGTAAGTGGAGAAGTCCAAACAGTGCTATTTGGAGCTGAAAACGCTTTTTTGAAAACTTTTGAATGAAAAACTGATTTGTATGTACAATATGCACTCAAAAGTGAAGAAAGTGTTATTTCTTGTCACCTTGTAAGTGGAGAAGTCCAAACAGTGCTATTTGGAGCTGAAAACGCGTTTTTGACACTTTTGAATGAAAAACAGTTTTTTGTGGCCATAATGAACTCAAAAGTCAAAGTTCTCATTTGCAGTTGAAGAACGTGTTATTTCTTGTCACCTTGTAAGTGGAGAAGTCCAAACAGTGCTATTTGGAGCTGAAAACACTTTTTTGAGTACAATATGCACTCAAAAGTGACGAAAGTGTTATTTCTTGTCACCTTGTAAGTGGAGAAGTCCAAACAGTGCTATTTGGAGGCTGAAAACGCGTTTTTGACACTTTTTAATGAAAAACTGTTTTTTGTGGCCAAAATGAACTCAAATGTCAAAGTTCTCATTGTCAGTTGAAGAACGTGTTATTTCTTGTCACCTTGTAAGTGGAGAAGTCCAAACAGTGCTATTTGGAGCTGAAAACGCATTTTTGACACTTTTGAATGAAAAACTGTTTTTTTTGGCCAAAATGAACTCAAAAGTCAAAGTTCTCATTTGCAGTTGAAGAACGCGTAATTTTTTGTCACCTTGTAAGTGGAGAAGTCCAAACAGTGCTATTTGGAACTGAAAATGCTTTTTTGAAACTTTTGAATGAAAAACTGATTTTTATGTACAATATGCACTCAGAAGTGAAGAAAGTGTTATTTCTTGTCACCTTGTAAGTGGTGAAGTCCAAACAGTGCTATTTGGAGATGAAAACGCGTTTTTGACACTTTTGAATGAAAAACTGTTTTTTGTGGCCAAAATGAACTCAAAAGTCAAAGTTCTCATTTGCAGTTGAAGAACGTGTTATTTCTTGTCACCTTGTAAGTGGAGAAGTCCAAACAGTGCTATTTGGAGCTGAAAACGCTTTTTTGAAACTTTTGAATGAAAAACTGATTTGTATGTACAATATGCACTCAAAAGTGAAGAAAGTGTTATTTCTTGTCACCTTGTAAGTGGAGAAGTCCAAACAGTGCTATTTGGAGCTGAAAACTCTTTTTTGACACTTTTGAATGAAAAACTGATTTGTATGTACAATATGCACTCAAAAGTGAAGAAAGTGTTATTTCTTGTCACCTTGTAAGTGGAGAAGTCCAAACACTGCTGTTTGGAGCTGAAAACGCTTTTTTGACACTTTTGAATGAAAAACTGTTTTTTGTGGCCAAAATGAACTCAAATGTCAAAGTTCTCATTTTCAGTTGAAGAACGTGTTATTTCTTGTCACCTTGTAAGTGGAGAAGTCCAAACAGTGCTATTTGGAGCTGAAAACGCGTTTTTGACACTTTTGAATGAAAAACAGTTTTTTGTGGCCATAATGAACTCAAAAGTCAAAGTTCTCATTTGCAGTTGAAGAACGTGTTATTTCTTGTCACCTTGTAAGTGGAGAAGTCCAAACAGTGCTATTTGGAGCTGAAAACACTTTTTTGAGTACAATATGCACTCAAAAGTAAATAAAGTGTTATTTCTTGTCACCTTGTAAGTGGAGAAGTCCAAACAGTGCCTTTTGGAGCTGAAAACGCGTTTTTGACACTTTTGAATGAAAAACTGATTTTTGTGGCCAAAATGCACTCAAAAGTGACGAAAGTGTTATTTCTTGTCACCTTGTAAGTGGAGAAGTCCAAACAGTGCTATTTGGAGGCTGAAAACGCGTTTTTGACACTTTTTAATGAAAAACTGTTTTTTGTGGCCAAAATGAACTCAAATGTCAAAGTTCTCATTGTCAGTTGAAGAACGTGTTATTTCTTGTCACCTTGTAAGTGGAGAAGTCCAAACAGTGCTATTTGGAGCTGAAAACGCATTTTTGACACTTTTGAATGAAAAACTGTTTTTTTTGGCCAAAATGAACTCAAAAGTCAAAGTTCTCATTTGCAGTTGAAGAACGCGTAATTTTTTGTCACCTTGTAAGTGGAGAAGTCCAAACAGTGCTATTTGGAACTGAAAATGCTTTTTTGAAACTTTTGAATGAAAAACTGATTTTTATGTACAATATGCACTCAGAAGTGAAGAAAGTGTTATTTCTTGTCACCTTGTAAGTGGTGAAGTCCAAACAGTGCTATTTGGAGATGAAAACGCGTTTTTGACACTTTTGAATGAAAAACTGTTTTTTGTGGCCAAAATGAACTCAAAAGTCAAAGTTCTCATTTGCAGTTGAAGAACGTGTTATTTCTTGTCACCTTGTAAGTGGAGAAGTCCAAACAGTGCTATTTGGAGCTGAAAACGCTTTTTTGAAACTTTTGAATGAAAAACTGATTTGTATGTACAATATGCACTCAAAAGTGAAGAAAGTGTTATTTCTTGTCACCTTGTAAGTGGAGAAGTCCAAACAGTGCTATTTGGAGCTGAAAACTCTTTTTTGACACTTTTGAATGAAAAACTGATTTGTATGTACAATATGCACTCAAAAGTGAAGAAAGTGTTATTTCTTGTCACCTTGTAAGTGGAGAAGTCCAAACACTGCTGTTTGGAGCTGAAAACGCTTTTTTGACACTTTTGAATGAAAAACTGTTTTTTGTGGCCAAAATGAACTCAAATGTCAAAGTTCTCATTTTCAGTTGAAGAACGTGTTATTTCTTGTCACCTTGTAAGTGGAGAAGTCCAAACAGTGCTATTTGGAGTTGAAAACTCTTTTTTGAAACTTTTGAATGAAAAACTGATTTTTATGTACAATATGCACTCAAAAGTGAAGAAAGTGTTATTTCTTGTCACCTTGTAAGTGGAGAAGTCCAAACAGTGCTATTTGGAGCTGAAAACGCTTTTTTGACACTTTTGAATGAAAAACTGTTTTTTGTGGCCAAAATGAACTCAAATGTCAAAGTTCTCATTTTCAGTTGAAGAACGTGTTATTTCTTGTCACCTTGTAAGTGGTGAAGTCCAAACAGTGCTATTTGGAGATGAAAACGCGTTTTTGACACTTTTGAATGAAAAACTGTTTTTTGTGGCCAAAATGAACTCAAAAGTCAAAGTTCTCATTTGCAGTTGAAGAACGTGTTATTTCTTGTCACCTTGTAAGTGGAGAAGTCCAAACAGTGCTATTTGGAGCTGAAAACGCTTTTTTGAAACTTTTGAATGAAAAACTGATTTGTATGTACAATATGCACTCAAAAGTGAAGAAAGTGTTATTTCTTGTCACCTTGTAAGTGGAGAAGTCCAAACAGTGCTATTTGGAGCTGAAAACTCTTTTTTGACACTTTTGAATGAAAAACTGATTTGTATGTACAATATGCACTCAAAAGTGAAGAAAGTGTTATTTCTTGTCACCTTGTAAGTGGAGAAGTCCAAACACTGCTGTTTGGAGCTGAAAACGCTTTTTTGACACTTTTGAATGAAAAACTGTTTTTTGTGGCCAAAATGAACTCAAATGTCAAAGTTCTCATTTTCAGTTGAAGAACGTGTTATTTCTTGTCACCTTGTAAGTGGAGAAGTCCAAACAGTGCTATTTGGAGCTGAAAACGCGTTTTTGACACTTTTGAATGAAAAACAGTTTTTTGTGGCCATAATGAACTCAAAAGTCAAAGTTCTCATTTGCAGTTGAAGAACGTGTTATTTCTTGTCACCTTGTAAGTGGAGAAGTCCAAACAGTGCTATTTGGAGCTGAAAACACTTTTTTGAGTACAATATGCACTCAAAAGTAAATAAAGTGTTATTTCTTGTCACCTTGTAAGTGGAGAAGTCCAAACAGTGCCTTTTGGAGCTGAAAACGCGTTTTTGACACTTTTGAATGAAAAACTGATTTTTGTGGCCAAAATGCACTCAAAAGTGACGAAAGTGTTATTTCTTGTCACCTTGTAAGTGGAGAAGTCCAAACAGTGCTATTTGGAGGCTGAAAACGCGTTTTTGACACTTTTTAATGAAAAACTGTTTTTTGTGGCCAAAATGAACTCAAATGTCAAAGTTCTCATTGTCAGTTGAAGAACGTGTTATTTCTTGTCACCTTGTAAGTGGAGAAGTCCAAACAGTGCTATTTGGAGCTGAAAACGCATTTTTGACACTTTTGAATGAAAAACTGTTTTTTTTGGCCAAAATGAACTCAAAAGTCAAAGTTCTCATTTGCAGTTGAAGAACGCGTAATTTTTTGTCACCTTGTAAGTGGAGAAGTCCAAACAGTGCTATTTGGAACTGAAAATGCTTTTTTGAAACTTTTGAATGAAAAACTGATTTTTATGTACAATATGCACTCAGAAGTGAAGAAAGTGTTATTTCTTGTCACCTTGTAAGTGGTGAAGTCCAAACAGTGCTATTTGGAGATGAAAACGCGTTTTTGACACTTTTGAATGAAAAACTGTTTTTTGTGGCCAAAATGAACTCAAAAGTCAAAGTTCTCATTTGCAGTTGAAGAACGTGTTATTTCTTGTCACCTTGTAAGTGGAGAAGTCCAAACAGTGCTATTTGGAGCTGAAAACGCTTTTTTGAAACTTTTGAATGAAAAACTGATTTGTATGTACAATATGCACTCAAAAGTGAAGAAAGTGTTATTTCTTGTCACCTTGTAAGTGGAGAAGTCCAAACAGTGCTATTTGGAGCTGAAAACTCTTTTTTGACACTTTTGAATGAAAAACTGATTTGTATGTACAATATGCACTCAAAAGTGAAGAAAGTGTTATTTCTTGTCACCTTGTAAGTGGAGAAGTCCAAACACTGCTGTTTGGAGCTGAAAACGCTTTTTTGACACTTTTGAATGAAAAACTGTTTTTTGTGGCCAAAATGAACTCAAATGTCAAAGTTCTCATTTTCAGTTGAAGAACGTGTTATTTCTTGTCACCTTGTAAGTGGAGAAGTCCAAACAGTGCTATTTGGAGTTGAAAACTCTTTTTTGAAACTTTTGAATGAAAAACTGATTTTTATGTACAATATGCACTCAAAAGTGAAGAAAGTGTTATTTCTTGTCACCTTGTAAGTGGAGAAGTCCAAACAGTGCTATTTGGAGCTGAAAACGCTTTTTTGACACTTTTGAATGAAAAACTGTTTTTTGTGGCCAAAATGAACTCAAATGTCAAAGTTCTCATTTTCAGTTGAAGAACGTGTTATTTCTTGTCACCTTGTAAGTGGTGAAGTCCAAACAGTGCTATTTGGAGATGAAAACGCGTTTTTGACACTTTTGAATGAAAAACAGTTTTTTGTGGCCAAAATGAACTCAAAAGTCAAAGTTCTCATTTGCAGTTGAAGAACGTGTTATTTCTTGTCACCTTGTAAGTGGAGAAGTCCAAACAGTGCTATTTGGAGCTGAAAACGCTTTTTTGAAACTTTTGAATGAAAAACTGATTTGTATGTACAATATGCACTCAAAAGTGAAGAAAGTGTTATTTCTTGTCACCTTGTAAGTGGAGAAGTCCAAACAGTGCTATTTGGAGCTGAAAACTCTTTTTTGACACTTTTGAATGAAAAACTGATTTGTATGTACAATATGCACTCAAAAGTGAAGAAAGTGTTATTTCTTGTCACCTTGTAAGTGGAGAAGTCCAAACACTGCTGTTTGGAGCTGAAAACGCTTTTTTGACACTTTTGAATGAAAAACTGTTTTTTGTGGCCAAAATGAACTCAAATGTCAAAGTTCTCATTTTCAGTTGAAGAACGTGTTATTTCTTGTCACCTTGTAAGTGGAGAAGTCCAAACAGTGCTATTTGGAGCTGAAAACGCGTTTTTGACACTTTTGAATGAAAAACAGTTTTTTGTGGCCATAATGAACTCAAAAGTCAAAGTTCTCATTTGCAGTTGAAGAACGTGTTATTTCTTGTCACCTTGTAAGTGGAGAAGTCCAAACAGTGCTATTTGGAGCTGAAAACACTTTTTTGAGTACAATATGCACTCAAAAGTAAAGAAAGTGTTATTTCTTGTCACCTTGTAAGTGGAGAAGTCCAAACAGTGCCTTTTGGAGCTGAAAACGCGTTTTTGACACTTTTGAATGAAAAACTGATTTTTGTGGCCAAAATGCACTCAAAAGTGACGAAAGTGTTATTTCTTGTCACCTTGTAAGTGGAGAAGTCCAAACAGTGCTATTTGGAGGCTGAAAACGCGTTTTTGACACTTTTTAATGAAAAACTGTTTTTTGTGGCCAAAATGAACTCAAATGTCAAAGTTCTCATTGTCAGTTGAAGAACGTGTTATTTCTTGTCACCTTGTAAGTGGAGAAGTCCAAACAGTGCTATTTGGAGCTGAAAACGCATTTTTGACACTTTTGAATGAAAAACTGTTTTTTTTGGCCAAAATGAACTCAAAAGTCAAAGTTCTCATTTGCAGTTGAAGAACGCGTAATTTTTTGTCACCTTGTAAGTGGAGAAGTCCAAACAGTGCTATTTGGAACTGAAAATGCTTTTTTGAAACTTTTGAATGAAAAACTGATTTTTATGTACAATATGCACTCAGAAGTGAAGAAAGTGTTATTTCTTGTCACCTTGTAAGTGGTGAAGTCCAAACAGTGCTATTTGGAGATGAAAACGCGTTTTTGACACTTTTGAATGAAAAACTGTTTTTTGTGGCCAAAATGAACTCAAAAGTCAAAGTTCTCATTTGCAGTTGAAGAACGTGTTATTTCTTGTCACCTTGTAAGTGGAGAAGTCCAAACAGTGCTATTTGGAGCTGAAAACGCTTTTTTGAAACTTTTGAATGAAAAACTGATTTGTATGTACAATATGCACTCAGAAGTGACGAAAGTGTTATTTCTTGTCACCTTGTAAGTGGAGAAGTCCAAACAGTGCTATTTGGAGCTGAAAACTCTTTTTTGACACTTTTGAATGAAAAACTGATTTGTATGTACAATATGCACTCAAAAGTGAAGAAAGTGTTATTTCTTGTCACCTTGTAAGTGGAGAAGTCCAAACACTGCTGTTTGGAGCTGAAAACGCTTTTTTGACACTTTTGAATGAAAAACTGTTTTTTGTGGCCAAAATGAACTCAAATGTCAAAGTTCTCATTTTCAGTTGAAGAACGTGTTATTTCTTGTCACCTTGTAAGTGGAGAAGTCCAAACAGTGCTATTTGGAGTTGAAAACTCTTTTTTGAAACTTTTGAATGAAAAACTGATTTTTATGTACAATATGCACTCAAAAGTGAAGAAAGTGTTATTTCTTGTCACCTTGTAAGTGGAGAAGTCCAAACAGTGCTATTTGGAGCTGAAAACGCTTTTTTGACACTTTTGAATGAAAAACTGTTTTTTGTGGCCAAAATGAACTCAAATGTCAAAGTTCTCATTTTCAGTTGAAGAACGTGTTATTTCTTGTCACCTTGTAAGTGGTGAAGTCCAAACAGTGCTATTTGGAGATGAAAACGCGTTTTTGACACTTTTGAATGAAAAACTGTTTTTTGTGGCCAAAATGAACTCAAAAGTCAAAGTTCTCATTTGCAGTTGAAGAACGTGTTATTTCTTGTCACCTTGTAAGTGGAGAAGGCCAAACAGTGCTATTTGGAGCTGAAAACGCTTTTTTGAAAACTTTTGAATGAAAAACTGATTTGTATGTACAATATGCACTCAAAAGTGAAGAAAGTGTTATTTCTTGTCACCTTGTAAGTGGAGAAGTCCAAACAGTGCTATTTGGAGCTGAAAACGCGTTTTTGACACTTTTGAATGAAAAACAGTTTTTTGTGGCCATAATGAACTCAAAAGTCAAAGTTCTCATTTGCAGTGGAAGAACGTGTTATTTCTTGTCACCTTGTAAGTGGAGAAGTCCAAACAGTGCTATTTGGAGCTGAAAACACTTTTTTGAGTACAATATGCACTCAAAAGTAAAGAAAGTGTTATTTCTTGTCACCTTGTAAGTGGAGAAGTCCAAACAGTGCCTTTTGGAGCTGAAAACGCGTTTTTGACACTTTTGAATGAAAAACTGATTTTTGTGGCCAAAATGCACTCAAAAGTGACGAAAGTGTTATTTCTTGTCACCTTGTAAGTGGAGAAGTCCAAACAGTGCTATTTGGAGGCTGAAAACGCGTTTTTGACACTTTTGAATGAAAAACTGTTTTTTGTGGCCAAAATGAACTCAAATGTCAAAGTTCTCATTTGCAGTTGAAGAACGTGTTATTTCTTGTCACCTTGTAAGTGGAGAAGTCCAAACAGTGCTATTTGGAACTGAAAATGCTTTTTTGAAACCTTTGAATGAAAAACTGATTTTTATGTACAATATGCACTCAGAAGTGACGAAAGTGTTATTTCTTGTCACCTTGTAAGTGGTGAAGTCCAAACAGTGCTATTTGGAGATGAAAACGCGTTTTTGACACTTTTGAATGAAAAACTGTTTTTTGTGGCCAAAATGAACTCAAAAGTCAAAGTTCTCATTTGCAGTTGAAGAACGTGTTATTTCTTGTCACCTTGTAAGTGGAGAAGTCCAAACAGTGCTATTTGGAGCTGAAAACGCTTTTTTGAAAACTTTTGAATGAAAAACTGATTTGTATGTACAATATGCACTCAAAAGTGAAGAAAGTGTTATTTCTTGTCACCTTGTAAGTGGAGAAGTCCAAACAGTGCTATTTGGAGCTGAAAACGCGTTTTTGACACTTTTGAATGAAAAACAGTTTTTTGTGGCCATAATGAACTCAAAAGTCAAAGTTCTCATTTGCAGTTGAAGAACGTGTTATTTCTTGTCACCTTGTAAGTGGAGAAGTCCAAACAGTGCTATTTGGAGCTGAAAACACTTTTTTGAGTACAATATGCACTCAAAAGTAAAGAAAGTGTTATTTCTTGTCACCTTGTAAGTGGAGAAGTCCAAACAGTGCTATTTGGAGGCTGAAAACGCGTTTTTGACACTTTTTAATGAAAAACTGTTTTTTTTGGCCAAAATGAACTCAAATGTCAAAGTTCTCATTGTCAGTTGAAGAACGTGTTATTTCTTGTCACCTTGTAAGTGGAGAAGTCCAAACAGTGCTATTTGGAGCTGAAAACGCATTTTTGACACTTTTGAATGAAAAACTGTTTTTTTTGGCCAAAATGAACTCAAAAGTCAAAGTTCTCATTTGCAGTTGAAGAACGCGTAATTTTTTGTCACCTTGTAAGTGGAGAAGTCCAAACAGTGCTATTTGGAACTGAAAATGCTTTTTTGAAACTTTTGAATGAAAAACTGATTTTTATGTACAATATGCACTCAGAAGTGAAGAAAGTGTTATTTCTTGTCACCTTGTAAGTGGTGAAGTCCAAACAGTGCTATTTGGAGATGAAAACGCGTTTTTGACACTTTTGAATGAAAAACTGTTTTTTGTGGCCAAAATGAACTCAAAAGTCAAAGTTCTCATTTGCAGTTGAAGAACGTGTTATTTCTTGTCACCTTGTAAGTGGAGAAGTCCAAACAGTGCTATTTGGAGCTGAAAACGCTTTTTTGAAACTTTTGAATGAAAAACTGATTTGTATGTACAATATGCACTCAAAAGTGAAGAAAGTGTTATTTCTTGTCACCTTGTAAGTGGAGAAGTCCAAACAGTGCTATTTGGAGCTGAAAACTCTTTTTTGACACTTTTGAATGAAAAACTGATTTGTATGTACAATATGCACTCAAAAGTGAAGAAAGTGTTATTTCTTGTCACCTTGTAAGTGGAGAAGTCCAAACACTGCTGTTTGGAGCTGAAAACGCTTTTTTGACACTTTTGAATGAAAAACTGTTTTTTGTGGCCAAAATGAACTCAAATGTCAAAGTTCTCATTTTCAGTTGAAGAACGTGTTATTTCTTGTCACCTTGTAAGTGGAGAAGTCCAAACAGTGCTATTTGGAGCTGAAAACGCTTTTTTGACACTTTTTAATGAAAAACTGTTTTTTGTGGCCAAAATGAACTCAAATGTCAAAGTTCTCATTGTCAGTTGAAGAACGTGTTATTTCTTGTCACCTTGTAAGTGGAGAAGTCCAAACAGTGCTATTTGGAGCTGAAAACGCATTTTTGACACTTTTGAATGAAAAACTGTTTTTTTTGGCCAAAATGAACTCAAAAGTCAAAGTTCTCATTTGCAGTTGAAGAACGCGTAATTTTTTGTCACCTTGTAAGTGGAGAAGTCCAAACAGTGCTATTTGGAACTGAAAATGCTTTTTTGAAACTTTTGAATGAAAAACTGATTTTTATGTACAATATGCACTCAGAAGTGAAGAAAGTGTTATTTCTTGTCACCTTGTAAGTGGAGAAGTCCAAACAGTGCTATTTGGAGCTGAAAACGCTTTTTTGAAACTTTTGAATGAAAAACTGATTTGTATGTACAATATGCACTCAAAAGTGAAGAAAGTGTTATTTCTTGTCACCTTGTAAGTGGAGAAGTCCAAACAGTGCTATTTGGAGCTGAAAACTCTTTTTTGACACTTTTGAATGAAAAACTGATTTGTATGTACAATATGCACTCAAAAGTGAAGAAAGTGTTATTTCTTGTCACCTTGTAAGTGGAGAAGTCCAAACACTGCTGTTTGGAGCTGAAAACGCTTTTTTGACACTTTTGAATGAAAAACTGTTTTTTGTGGCCAAAATGAACTCAAATGTCAAAGTTCTCATTTTCAGTTGAAGAACGTGTTATTTCTTGTCACCTTGTAAGTGGAGAAGTCCAAACAGTGCTATTTGGAGCTGAAAACGCGTTTTTGACACTTTTGAATGAAAAACAGTTTTTTGTGGCCATAATGAACTCAAAAGTCAAAGTTCTCATTTGCAGTTGAAGAACGTGTTATTTCTTGTCACCTTGTAAGTGGAGAAGTCCAAACAGTGCTATTTGGAGCTGAAAACACTTTTTTGAGTACAATATGCACTCAAAAGTAAATAAAGTGTTATTTCTTGTCACCTTGTAAGTGGAGAAGTCCAAACAGTGCCTTTTGGAGCTGAAAACGCGTTTTTGACACTTTTGAATGAAAAACTGATTTTTGTGGCCAAAATGCACTCAAAAGTGACGAAAGTGTTATTTCTTGTCACCTTGTAAGTGGAGAAGTCCAAACAGTGCTATTTGGAGGCTGAAAACGCGTTTTTGACACTTTTTAATGAAAAACTGTTTTTTGTGGCCAAAATGAACTCAAATGTCAAAGTTCTCATTGTCAGTTGAAGAACGTGTTATTTCTTGTCACCTTGTAAGTGGAGAAGTCCAAACAGTGCTATTTGGAGCTGAAAACGCATTTTTGACACTTTTGAATGAAAAACTGTTTTTTTTGGCCAAAATGAACTCAAAAGTCAAAGTTCTCATTTGCAGTTGAAGAACGCGTAATTTTTTGTCACCTTGTAAGTGGAGAAGTCCAAACAGTGCTATTTGGAACTGAAAATGCTTTTTTGAAACTTTTGAATGAAAAACTGATTTTTATGTACAATATGCACTCAGAAGTGAAGAAAGTGTTATTTCTTGTCACCTTGTAAGTGGTGAAGTCCAAACAGTGCTATTTGGAGATGAAAACGCGTTTTTGACACTTTTGAATGAAAAACTGTTTTTTGTGGCCAAAATGAACTCAAAAGTCAAAGTTCTCATTTGCAGTTGAAGAACGTGTTATTTCTTGTCACCTTGTAAGTGGAGAAGTCCAAACAGTGCTATTTGGAGCTGAAAACGCTTTTTTGAAACTTTTGAATGAAAAACTGATTTGTATGTACAATATGCACTCAAAAGTGAAGAAAGTGTTATTTCTTGTCACCTTGTAAGTGGAGAAGTCCAAACAGTGCTATTTGGAGCTGAAAACTCTTTTTTGACACTTTTGAATGAAAAACTGATTTGTATGTACAATATGCACTCAAAAGTGAAGAAAGTGTTATTTCTTGTCACCTTGTAAGTGGAGAAGTCCAAACACTGCTGTTTGGAGCTGAAAACGCTTTTTTGACACTTTTGAATGAAAAACTGTTTTTTGTGGCCAAAATGAACTCAAATGTCAAAGTTCTCATTTTCAGTTGAAGAACGTGTTATTTCTTGTCACCTTGTAAGTGGAGAAGTCCAAACAGTGCTATTTGGAGTTGAAAACTCTTTTTTGAAACTTTTGAATGAAAAACTGATTTTTATGTACAATATGCACTCAAAAGTGAAGAAAGTGTTATTTCTTGTCACCTTGTAAGTGGAGAAGTCCAAACAGTGCTATTTGGAGCTGAAAACGCTTTTTTGACACTTTTGAATGAAAAACTGTTTTTTGTGGCCAAAATGAACTCAAATGTCAAAGTTCTCATTTTCAGTTGAAGAACGTGTTATTTCTTGTCACCTTGTAAGTGGTGAAGTCCAAACAGTGCTATTTGGAGATGAAAACGCGTTTTTGACACTTTTGAATGAAAAACTGTTTTTTGTGGCCAAAATGAACTCAAAAGTCAAAGTTCTCATTTGCAGTTGAAGAACGTGTTATTTCTTGTCACCTTGTAAGTGGAGAAGGCCAAACAGTGCTATTTGGAGCTGAAAACGCTTTTTTGAAAACTTTTGAATGAAAAACTGATTTGTATGTACAATATGCACTCAAAAGTGAAGAAAGTGTTATTTCTTGTCACCTTGTAAGTGGAGAAGTCCAAACAGTGCTATTTGGAGCTGAAAACGCGTTTTTGACACTTTTGAATGAAAAACAGTTTTTTGTGGCCATAATGAACTCAAAAGTCAAAGTTCTCATTTGCAGTGGAAGAACGTGTTATTTCTTGTCACCTTGTAAGTGGAGAAGTCCAAACAGTGCTATTTGGAGCTGAAAACACTTTTTTGAGTACAATATGCACTCAAAAGTAAAGAAAGTGTTATTTCTTGTCACCTTGTAAGTGGAGAAGTCCAAACAGTGCCTTTTGGAGCTGAAAACGCGTTTTTGACACTTTTGAATGAAAAACTGATTTTTGTGGCCAAAATGCACTCAAAAGTGACGAAAGTGTTATTTCTTGTCACCTTGTAAGTGGAGAAGTCCAAACAGTGCTATTTGGAGGCTGAAAACGCGTTTTTGACACTTTTTAATGAAAAACTGTTTTTTGTGGCCAAAATGAACTCAAATGTCAAAGTTCTCATTGTCAGTTGAAGAACGTGTTATTTCTTGTCACCTTGTAAGTGGAGAAGTCCAAACAGTGCTATTTGGAGCTGAAAACTCTTTTTTGACACTTTTGAATGAAAAACTGATTTGTATGTACAATATGCACTCAAAAGTGAAGAAAGTGTTATTTCTTGTCACCTTGTAAGTGGAGAAGTCCAAACACTGCTGTTTGGAGCTGAAAACGCTTTTTTGACACTTTTGAATGAAAAACTGTTTTTTGTGGCCAAAATGAACTCAAAAGTCAAAGAACTCATTTGCAGTTGAAGAACGTGTTATTTCTTGTCACCTTGTAAGTGGAGAAGTCCAAACAGTGCCTTTTGGAGCTGAAAACGCTTTTTTGACACTTTTGAATGAAAAACGGATTTTTGAGGCCATAATGAACTCAAAAGTCAAAGTTCTCATTTGCAGTTGAAGAACGTGTTATTTCTTGTCACCTTGTAAGTGGAGAAGTCTAGACAGTGCTATTTGGAGCTGAAAACGCTTTTTTGACACTTTTGAATGAAAAACAGTTTTTTGTGGCCATAATGAACTCAAAAGTCAAAGTTCTCATTTGCAGTTGAAGAACGCGTTATTTCTTGTCACCTTGCAAGTGGAGAAGTCTAGACAGTGCTATTTGGAGCTGAAAACGCTTTTTTGACACTTTTGAATGAAAAACTTATTTGTATGTACAATATGCACTCAAAAGTGAAGAAATTGTTATTTCTTGTCACCTTGTAAGTGGAGAAGTCCAAACAGTGCCTTTTGGAGCTGAAAACGCGTTTTTGACACTTTTGAATGAAAAACTGTTTTTTGTGGCCAAAAAGCATTCAAATGTCAAAGTTCTCATTTTCAGTTGAAGAACGTGTTATTTCTTGTCACCTTGTAAGTGGAGAAGTCCAAACAGTGCTATTTGGAGCTGAAAACTCTTTTTTGAAACTTTTGAATGAAAAACTGATTTTTATGTACAATATGCACTCAAAAGTGAAGAAAGTGTTATTTCTTGTCACCTTGTAAGTGGTGAAGTCCAAACAGTGCTATTTGGAGCTGAAAACGCATTTTTGACACTTTTGAAATAAAAACTGTTTTTTGAGGCCAAAATGAACTCAAAAGTCAAAGTTCTCATTTGCAGTTGAAGAACGCGTTATTTTTTGTCACCTTGTAAGTGGAGAAGTCCAAACAGTGCTATTTGGAACTGAAAATGCTTTTTTGAAACTTTTGAATGAAAAACTGATTTTTATGTACAATATGCACTCAAAAGTAAAGAAAGTGTTATTTCTTGTCACCTTGTAAGTGGAGAAGTCCAAACAGTGCCTTTTGGAGCTGAAAACGCGTTTTTGACACTTTTGAATGAAAAACTGTTTTTTGTGGCCAAAATGAACTCAAATGTCAAAGTTCTCATTTTCAGTTGAAGAACGTGTTATTTCTTGTCACCTTGTAAGTGGAGAAGTCCAAACAGTGCTATTTGGAGTTGAAAACTCTTTTTTGAAACTTTTGAATGAAAAACTGATTTGTATGTACAATATGCACTCAAAAGTGACGAAAGTGTTATTTCTTGTCACCTTGTAAGTGGAGAAGTCCAAACAGTGCTATTTGGAGCTGAAAACGCTTTTTTGAAACTTTTGAATGAAAAACTGATTTTTGTGGCCAAAATGCACTCAAAAGTGACGAAAGTGTTATTTCTTGTCACCTTGTAAGTGGAGAAGTCTAAACAGTGCTATGTGGAGCTGAAAACGTTTTTTTGACACTTTTGAATGAAAAACTGATTTTTGTGGCCAAAAAGAACTCAAAAGTCAAAGTTCTCATTTGCAGTTGAAGAACGCGTTATTTCTTGTCACCTTGTAAGTGGAGAAGTCCAAACAGTGCTATTTGGAGCTGAAAACGCTTTTTTGAAACTTTTGAATGAAAAACTGATTTTTGTGGCCAAAATGCACTCAAAAGTGACGAAAGTATTATTTCTTGTCACCTTGTAAGTGGAGAAGTCTAAACAGTGCTATGTGGAGCTGAAAACGCTTTTTTGACACTTTTGAATGAAAAACTGATTTTTGTGGCCAAAATGAACTCAAAAGTGACGAAAGTGTTATTTCTTGTCACCTTGTAAGTGGAGAAGTCCAAACAGTGTTATTTGGAGCTGAAAACGCGTTTTTGACACTTTTGAATGAAAAACTGTTTTTTGTGACCAAAATGAATTTAAAAGTCAAAGTTCTCATTTGTAGTTGAAGAAAGTGTTATTTCTTGTCACCTTGCAAGTGGAGAAGTCTAGACAGTGCTATTTGGAGCTGAAAACGCTTTTTTGACACTTTTGAATTAAAAACTGATTTGTATGTACAATATGCACTCAAAAGTGAAGAAATTGTTATTTCTTGTCACCTTGTAAGTGGAGAAGTCCAAACAGTGCCTTTTGGAGCTGAAAACGCGTTTTTGACACTTTTGAATGAAAAACTGTTTTTTGTGGCCAAAAAGCACTCAAAAGTGACGAAAGTGTTATTTCTTGTCACCTTGTAAGTGGAGAAGTCCAAACAGTGCTATTTGGAGATGAAAACGCGTTTTTGACACTTTTGAATGAAAAATTGTTTTTTTGTGGCCAAAATGAACTCAAAAGTCAAAGTTCTCATTTGCAGTTGAAGAACGCGTTATTTCTTGTCACCTTGTAAGTGGAAAAGTCCAAACAGTGCTACTTGGAGCTGAAAACACTTTTTTGAAACTTTTGAATGAAAAACTGATTTTTGTGGCCAAAATGCACTCAAAAGTGATGAAAGTGTTATTTCTTGTCACCTTGTAACTGGAGTAGTCTAAACAGTGCTACGTGGAGCTGAAAACGCTTTTCTGACACTTTTGAATGAAAAACTGATTTTTGTGGCCAAAATGAACTCAAAAGTGACGAAAGTGTTATTTCTTGTCACCTTGTAAGTGGAGAAGTCCAAACAGTGTTATTTGGAGCTGAAAACGCGTTTTTGACACTTTTGAATGAAAAACTGTTTTTTGTGGCCAAAATGAATTTAAAAGTCAAAGTTCTCATTTGTAGTTGAAGAAAGTGTTATTTCTTGTCACCTTGCAAGTGGAGAAGTCCAAACAGTGCTATTTGGAGTTGAAAACTCTTTTTTGACACTTTTGAATGAAAAACTTATTTGTATGTACAATATGCACTCAAAAGTGAAGAAATTGTTATTTCTTGTCACCTTGTAAGTGGAGAAGTCTAAACAGTGCCTTTTGGAGCTGAAAACGCGTTTTTGACACTTTTGAATGAAAAACTGTTTTTTGTGGCCAAAAAGCACTCAAATGTCAAAGTTCTCATTTTCAGTTGAAGAACGTGTTATTTCTTGTCACCTTGTAAGTGGAGAAGTCCAAACAGTGCTATTTGGAACTGAAAATGCTTTTTTGAAACCTTTGAATGAAAAACTGATTTTTATGTACAATATGCACTCAGAAGTGACGAAAGTGTTATTTTTTGTCACCTTGTAAGTGGTGAAGTCCAAACACTGCTGTTTGGAGCTGAAAACGCGTTTTTGACACTTTTGAATGAAAAACTGTTTTTTGTGGCCAAAATGAACTCAAAAGTCAAAGTTCTCATTTGCAGTTGAAGAACGTGTTATTTCTTGTCACCTTGTAAGTGGAGAAGTCCAAACAGTGCTATTTGGAGCTGAAAATGCTTTTTTGAAAACTTTTGAATGAAAAACTGATTTGTATGTACAATATGCACTCAAAAGTGAAGAAAGTGTTATTTCTTGTCACCTTGTAAGTGGAGAAGTCCAAACAGTGCTATTTGGAGCTGAAAACGCGTTTTTGACACTTTTGAATGAAAAACAGTTTTTTGTGGCCATAATGAACTCAAAAGTCAAAGTTCTCATTTGCAGTTGAAGAACGTGTTATTTCTTGTCACTTTGTAAGTGGAGAAGTCCAAACAGTGCTATTTGGAGCTGAAAACACTTTTTTGAGTACAATATGCACTCAAAAATAAAGAAAGTGTTATTTCTTGTCACCTTGTAAGTGGAGAAGTCCAAACAGTGCCTTTTGGAGCTTAAAACGCGTTTTTGACACTTTTGAATGAAAAACTGATTTTTGTGGCCAAAATGCACTCAAAAGTGACGAAAGTGTTATTTCTTGTCACCTTGTAAGTGGAGAAGTCCAAACAGTGCTATTTGGAGGCTGAAAACGCGTTTTTGACACTTTTTAATGAAAAACTGTTTTTTGTGGCCAAAATGAACTCAAATGTCAAAGTTCTCATTGTCAGTTGAAGAACGTGTTATTTCTTGTCACCTTGTAAGTGGAGAAGTCCAAACAGTGCTATTTGGAGCTGAAAACGCATTTTTGACACTTTTGAATGAAAAACTGTTTTTTTTGGCCAAAATGAACTCAAAAGTCAAAGTTCTCATTTGCAGTTGAAGAACGCGTAATTTTTGTCACCTTGTAAGTGGAGAAGTCCAAACAGTGCTATTTGGAACTGAAAATGCTTTTTTGAAACTTTTGAATGAAAAACTGATTTTTATGTACAATATGCACTCAGAAGTGAAGAAAGTGTTATTTCTTGTCACCTTGTAAGTGGTGAAGTCCAAACAGTGCTATTTGGAGATGAAAACGCGTTTTTGACACTTTTGAATGAAAAACTGTTTTTTGTGGCCAAAATGAACTCAAAAGTCAAAGTTCTCATTTGCAGTTGAAGAACGTGTTATTTCTTGTCACCTTGTAAGTGGAGAAGTCCAAACAGTGCTATTTGGAGCTGAAAACGCTTTTTTGAATCTTTTGAATGAAAAACTGATTTGTATGTACAATATGCACTCAAAAGTGAAGAAAGTGTTATTTCTTGTCACCTTGTAAGTGGAGAAGTCCAAACAGTGCTATTTGGAGCTGAAAACGCGTTTTTGACACTTTTGAATGAAAAACTGATTTGTATGTACAATATGCACTCAAAAGTGAAGAAAGTGTTATTTCTTGTCACCTTGTAAGTGGAGAAGTCCAAACACTGCTGTTTGGAGCTGAAAACGCTTTTTTGACACTTTTGAATGAAAAACTGTTTTTTGTGGCCAAAATGAACTCAAATGTCAAAGTTCTCATTTTCAGTTGAAGAACGTGTTATTTCTTGTCACCTTGTAAGTGGAGAAGTCCAAACAGTGCTATTTGGAGCTGAAAACGCGTTTTTGACACTTTTGAATGAAAAACAGTTTTTTGTGGCCATAATGAACTCAAAAGTCAAAGTTCTCATTTGCAGTTGAAGAACGTGTTATTTCTTGTCACCTTGTAAGTGGAGAAGTCCAAACAGTGCTATTTGGAGCTGAAAACACTTTTTTGAGTACAATATGCACTCAAAAGTAAAGAAAGTGTTATTTCTTGTCACCTTGTAAGTGGAGAAGTCCAAACAGTGCCTTTTGGAGCTGAAAACGCGTTTTTGACACTTTTGAATGAAAAACTGATTTTTGTGGCCAAAATGCACTCAAAAGTGACGAAAGTGTTATTTCTTGTCACCTTGTAAGTGGAGAAGTCCAAACAGTGCTATTTGGAGGCTGAAAACGCGTTTTTGACACTTTTTAATGAAAAACTGTTTTTTGTGGCCAAAATGAACTCAAATGTCAAAGTTCTCATTGTCAGTTGAAGAACGTGTTATTTCTTGTCACCTTGTAAGTGGAGAAGTCCAAACAGTGCTATTTGGAGCTGAAAACGCATTTTTGACACTTTTGAATGAAAAACTGTTTTTTGTGGCCAAAATGAACTCAAAAGTGAAGAAAGTGTTATTTCTTGTCACCTTGTAAGTGGAGAAGTCCAAACACTGCTGTTTGGAGCTGAAAACGCTTTTTTGACACTTTTGAATGAAAAACTGTTTTTTGTGGCCAAAATGAACTCAAAAGTCAAAGAACTCATTTGCAGTTGAAGAACGTGTTATTTCTTGTCACCTTGTAAGTGGAGAAGTCCAAACAGTGCCTTTTGGAGCTGAAAACGCTTTTTTGACACTTTTGAATGAAAAACGGATTTTTGAGGCCAAAATGCACTCAAAAGTGACGAAAGTGTTATTTCTTTTCACCTTGTAAGTGGAGAAGTCCAAACAGTGCTATTTGGAGCTGAAAACGCTTTTTTGACACTTTTGAATGAAAAACTGTTTTTTGTGGCCAAAATGAACTCAAATGTCAAAGTTCTCATTTGCAGTTGAAGAACGCGTAATTTTTTGTCACCTTGTAAGTGGAGAAGTCCAAACAGTGCTATTTGGAACTGAAAATGCTTTTTTGAAACTTTTGAATGAAAAACTGATTTTTATGTACAATATGCACTCAGAAGTGAAGAAAGTGTTATTTCTTGTCACCTTGTAAGTGGTGAAGTCCAAACAGTGCTATTTGGAGATGAAAACGCGTTTTTGACACTTTTGAATGAAAAACTGTTTTTTGTGGCCAAAATGAACTCAAAAGTCAAAGTTCTCATTTGCAGTTGAAGAACGTGTTATTTCTTGTCACCTTGTAAGTGGAGAAGTCCAAACAGTGCTATTTGGAGCTGAAAACGCTTTTTTGAAACTTTTGAATGAAAAACTGATTTGTATGTACAATATGCACTCAAAAGTGAAGAAAGTGTTATTTCTTGTCACCTTGTAAGTGGAGAAGTCCAAACAGTGCTATTTGGAGCTGAAAACTCTTTTTTGACACTTTTGAATGAAAAACTGATTTGTATGTACAATATGCACTCAAAAGTGAAGAAAGTGTTATTTCTTGTCACCTTGTAAGTGGAGAAGTCCAAACACTGCTGTTTGGAGCTGAAAACGCTTTTTTGACACTTTTGAATGAAAAACTGTTTTTTGTGGCCAAAATGAACTCAAATGTCAAAGTTCTCATTTTCAGTTGAAGAACGTGTTATTTCTTGTCACCTTGTAAGTGGAGAAGTCCAAACAGTGCTATTTGGAGCTGAAAACGCATTTTTGACACTTTTGAATGAAAAACTGTTTTTTGTGGCCAAAATGAACTCAAAAGTGAAGAAAGTGTTATTTCTTGTCACCTTGTAAGTGGAGAAGTCCAAACACTGCTGTTTGGAGCTGAAAACGCTTTTTTGACACTTTTGAATGAAAAACTGTTTTTTGTGGCCAAAATGAACTCAAAAGTCAAAGAACTCATTTGCAGTTGAAGAACGTGTTATTTCTTGTCACCTTGTAAGTGGAGAAGTCCAAACAGTGCCTTTTGGAGCTGAAAACGCTTTTTTGACACTTTTGAATGAAAAACGGATTTTTTAGGCCAAAATGCACTCAAAAGTGACGAAAGTGTTATTTCTTTTCACCTTGTAAGTGGAGAAGTCCAAACAGTGCTATTTGGAGCTGAAAACGCTTTTTTGACACTTTTGAATGAAAAACTGTTTTTTGTGGCCAAAATGAACTCAAATGTCAAAGTTCTCATTTGCAGTTGAAGAACGCGTAATTTTTTGTCACCTTGTAAGTGGAGAAGTCCAAACAGTGCTATTTGGAACTGAAAATGCTTTTTTGAAACCTTTGAATGAAAAACTGATTTTTATGTACAATATGCACTCAGAAGTGACGAAAGTGTTATTTCTTGTCACCTTGTAAGTGGTGAAGTCCAAACACTGCTGTTTGGAGCTGAAAACGCGTTTTTGACACTTTTGAATGAAAAACTGATTTTTATGTACAATATGCACTCAGAAGTGAAGAAAGTGTTATTTCTTGTCACCTTGTAAGTGGTGAAGTCCAAACAGTGCTATTTGGAGATGAAAACGCGTTTTTGACACTTTTGAATGAAAAACTGTTTTTTGTGGCCAAAATGAACTCAAAAGTCAAAGTTCTCATTTGCAGTTGAAGAACGTGTTATTTCTTGTCACCTTGTAAGTGGAGAAGTCCAAACAGTGCTATTTGGAGCTGAAAACGCTTTTTTGAAAACTTTTGAATGAAAAACTGATTTGTATGTACAATATGCACTCAAAAGTGAAGAAAGTGTTATTTCTTGTCACCTTGTAAGTGGAGAAGTCCAAACAGTGCTATTTGGAGCTGAAAACGCGTTTTTGACACTTTTGAATGAAAAACAGTTTTTTGTGGCCATAATGAACTCAAAAGTCAAAGTTCTCATTTGCAGTTGAAGAACGTGTTATTTCTTGTCACTTTGTAAGTGGAGAAGTCCAAACAGTGCTATTTGGAGCTGAAAACACTTTTTTGAGTACAATATGCACTCAAAAGTAAAGAAAGTGTTATTTCTTGTCACCTTGTAAGTGGAGAAGTCCAAACAGTGCCTTTTGGAGCTTAAAACGCGTTTTTGACACTTTTGAATGAAAAACTGATTTTTGTGGCCAAAATGCACTCAAAAGTGACGAAAGTGTTATTTCTTGTCACCTTGTAAGTGGAGAAGTCCAAACAGTGCTATTTGGAGGCTGAAAACGCGTTTTTGACACTTTTTAATGAAAAACTGTTTTTTGTGGCCAAAATGAACTCAAATGTCAAAGTTCTCATTGTCAGTTGAAGAACGTGTTATTTCTTGTCACCTTGTAAGTGGAGAAGTCCAAACAGTGCTATTTGGAGCTGAAAACGCATTTTTGACACTTTTGAATGAAAAACTGTTTTTTTTGGCCAAAATGAACTCAAAAGTCAAAGTTCTCATTTGCAGTTGAAGAACGCGTAATTTTTGTCACCTTGTAAGTGGAGAAGTCCAAACAGTGCTATTTGGAACTGAAAATGCTTTTTTGAAACTTTTGAATGAAAAACTGATTTTTATGTACAATATGCACTCAGAAGTGAAGAAAGTGTTATTTCTTGTCACCTTGTAAGTGGTGAAGTCCAAACAGTGCTATTTGGAGATGAAAACGCGTTTTTGACACTTTTGAATGAAAAACTGTTTTTTGTGGCCAAAATGAACTCAAAAGTCAAAGTTCTCATTTGCAGTTGAAGAACGTGTTATTTCTTGTCACCTTGTAAGTGGAGAAGTCCAAACAGTGCTATTTGGAGCTGAAAACGCTTTTTTGAATCTTTTGAATGAAAAACTGATTTGTATGTACAATATGCACTCAAAAGTGAAGAAAGTGTTATTTCTTGTCACCTTGTAAGTGGAGAAGTCCAAACAGTGCTATTTGGAGCTGAAAACGCGTTTTTGACACTTTTGAATGAAAAACTGATTTGTATGTACAATATGCACTCAAAAGTGAAGAAAGTGTTATTTCTTGTCACCTTGTAAGTGGAGAAGTCCAAACACTGCTGTTTGGAGCTGAAAACGCTTTTTTGACACTTTTGAATGAAAAACTGTTTTTTGTGGCCAAAATGAACTCAAATGTCAAAGTTCTCATTTTCAGTTGAAGAACGTGTTATTTCTTGTCACCTTGTAAGTGGAGAAGTCCAAACAGTGCTATTTGGAGCTGAAAACGCGTTTTTGACACTTTTGAATGAAAAACAGTTTTTTGTGGCCATAATGAACTCAAAAGTCAAAGTTCTCATTTGCAGTTGAAGAACGTGTTATTTCTTGTCACCTTGTAAGTGGAGAAGTCCAAACAGTGCTATTTGGAGCTGAAAACACTTTTTTGAGTACAATATGCACTCAAAAGTAAAGAAAGTGTTATTTCTTGTCACCTTGTAAGTGGAGAAGTCCAAACAGTGCCTTTTGGAGCTGAAAACGCGTTTTTGACACTTTTGAATGAAAAACTGATTTTTGTGGCCAAAATGCACTCAAAAGTGACGAAAGTGTTATTTCTTGTCACCTTGTAAGTGGAGAAGTCCAAACAGTGCTATTTGGAGGCTGAAAACGCGTTTTTGACACTTTTTAATGAAAAACTGTTTTTTGTGGCCAAAATGAACTCAAATGTCAAAGTTCTCATTGTCAGTTGAAGAACGTGTTATTTCTTGTCACCTTGTAAGTGGAGAAGTCCAAACAGTGCTATTTGGAGCTGAAAACGCATTTTTGACACTTTTGAATGAAAAACTGTTTTTTGTGGCCAAAATGAACTCAAAAGTGAAGAAAGTGTTATTTCTTGTCACCTTGTAAGTGGAGAAGTCCAAACACTGCTGTTTGGAGCTGAAAACGCTTTTTTGACACTTTTGAATGAAAAACTGTTTTTTGTGGCCAAAATGAACTCAAAAGTCAAAGAACTCATTTGCAGTTGAAGAACGTGTTATTTCTTGTCACCTTGTAAGTGGAGAAGTCCAAACAGTGCCTTTTGGAGCTGAAAACGCTTTTTTGACACTTTTGAATGAAAAACGGATTTTTGAGGCCAAAATGCACTCAAAAGTGACGAAAGTGTTATTTCTTTTCACCTTGTAAGTGGAGAAGTCCAAACAGTGCTATTTGGAGCTGAAAACGCTTTTTTGACACTTTTGAATGAAAAACTGTTTTTTGTGGCCAAAATGAACTCAAATGTCAAAGTTCTCATTTGCAGTTGAAGAACGCGTAATTTTTTGTCACCTTGTAAGTGGAGAAGTCCAAACAGTGCTATTTGGAACTGAAAATGCTTTTTTGAAACTTTTGAATGAAAAACTGATTTTTATGTACAATATGCACTCAGAAGTGAAGAAAGTGTTATTTCTTGTCACCTTGTAAGTGGTGAAGTCCAAACAGTGCTATTTGGAGATGAAAACGCGTTTTTGACACTTTTGAATGAAAAACTGTTTTTTGTGGCCAAAATGAACTCAAAAGTCAAAGTTCTCATTTGCAGTTGAAGAACGTGTTATTTCTTGTCACCTTGTAAGTGGAGAAGTCCAAACAGTGCTATTTGGAGCTGAAAACGCTTTTTTGAAACTTTTGAATGAAAAACTGATTTGTATGTACAATATGCACTCAAAAGTGAAGAAAGTGTTATTTCTTGTCACCTTGTAAGTGGAGAAGTCCAAACAGTGCTATTTGGAGCTGAAAACTCTTTTTTGACACTTTTGAATGAAAAACTGATTTGTATGTACAATATGCACTCAAAAGTGAAGAAAGTGTTATTTCTTGTCACCTTGTAAGTGGAGAAGTCCAAACACTGCTGTTTGGAGCTGAAAACGCTTTTTTGACACTTTTGAATGAAAAACTGTTTTTTGTGGCCAAAATGAACTCAAATGTCAAAGTTCTCATTTTCAGTTGAAGAACGTGTTATTTCTTGTCACCTTGTAAGTGGAGAAGTCCAAACAGTGCTATTTGGAGCTGAAAACGCATTTTTGACACTTTTGAATGAAAAACTGTTTTTTGTGGCCAAAATGAACTCAAAAGTGAAGAAAGTGTTATTTCTTGTCACCTTGTAAGTGGAGAAGTCCAAACACTGCTGTTTGGAGCTGAAAACGCTTTTTTGACACTTTTGAATGAAAAACTGTTTTTTGTGGCCAAAATGAACTCAAAAGTCAAAGAACTCATTTGCAGTTGAAGAACGTGTTATTTCTTGTCACCTTGTAAGTGGAGAAGTCCAAACAGTGCCTTTTGGAGCTGAAAACGCTTTTTTGACACTTTTGAATGAAAAACGGATTTTTTAGGCCAAAATGCACTCAAAAGTGACGAAAGTGTTATTTCTTTTCACCTTGTAAGTGGAGAAGTCCAAACAGTGCTATTTGGAGCTGAAAACGCTTTTTTGACACTTTTGAATGAAAAACTGTTTTTTGTGGCCAAAATGAACTCAAATGTCAAAGTTCTCATTTGCAGTTGAAGAACGCGTAATTTTTTGTCACCTTGTAAGTGGAGAAGTCCAAACAGTGCTATTTGGAACTGAAAATGCTTTTTTGAAACTTTTGAATGAAAAACTGATTTTTATGTACAATATGCACTCAGAAGTGAAGAAAGTGTTATTTCTTGTCACCTTGTAAGTGGTGAAGTCCAAACAGTGCTATTTGGAGATGAAAACGCGTTTTTGACACTTTTGAATGAAAAACTGTTTTTTGTGGCCAAAATGAACTCAAAAGTCAAAGTTCTCATTTGCAGTTGAAGAACGTGTTATTTCTTGTCACCTTGTAAGTGGAGAAGTCCAAACAGTGCTATTTGGAGCTGAAAACGCTTTTTTGAAACTTTTGAATGAAAAACTGATTTGTATGTACAATATGCACTCAAAAGTGAAGAAAGTGTTATTTCTTGTCACCTTGTAAGTGGAGAAGTCCAAACAGTGCTATTTGGAGCTGAAAACTCTTTTTTGACACTTTTGAATGAAAAACTGATTTGTATGTACAATATGCACTCAAAAGTGAAGAAAGTGTTATTTCTTGTCACCTTGTAAGTGGAGAAGTCCAAACACTGCTGTTTGGAGCTGAAAACGCTTTTTTGACACTTTTGAATGAAAAACTGTTTTTTGTGGCCAAAATGAACTCAAATGTCAAAGTTCTCATTTTCAGTTGAAGAACGTGTTATTTCTTGTCACCTTGTAAGTGGAGAAGTCCAAACAGTGCTATTTGGAGTTGAAAACTCTTTTTTGAAACTTTTGAATGAAAAACTGATTTTTATGTACAATATGCACTCAAAAGTGAAGAAAGTGTTATTTCTTGTCACCTTGTAAGTGGAGAAGTCCAAACAGTGCTATTTGGAGCTGAAAACGCTTTTTTGACACTTTTGAATGAAAAACTGTTTTTTGTGAACAAAATGAACTCAAATGTCAAAGTTCTCATTTTCAGTTGAAGAACGTGTTATTTCTTGTCACCTTGTAAGTGGAGAAGTGCAAACAGTGCTATTTGGAGATGAAAACGCGTTTTTGACACTTTTGAATGGAAAACTGTTTTTTGTGGCCAAAATGAACTCAAAAGTCAAAGTTCTCATTTGCAGTTGAAGAACGTGTTATTTCTTGTCACCTTGTAAGTGGAAAAGTCCAAACAGTGCTACTTGGAGCTGAAAACGCTTTTTTGAAACTTTTGAATGAAAAACGGATTTTTGTGGCCAAAATGCACTCAAAAGTGATGAAAGTGTTATTTCTTGTCACGTTGTAACTGGAGTAGTCTAAACAGTGCAATGTGGAGCTGAAAACGCTTTTCTGACACTTTTGAATGAAAAACTGATTTTTGTGGCCAAAATGAACTCAAAAGTGACGAAAGTGTTATTTCTTGTCACCTTGTAAGTGGAGAAGTCCAAACAGTGTTATTTGGAGCTGAAAACGCGTTTTTGACACTTTTGAATGAAAAACTGTTTTTTGTGGCCAAAATGATTTTAAAAGTCAAAGTTCTCATTTGTAGTTGAAGAAAGTGTTATTTCTTGTCACCTTGCAAGTGGAGAAGTCTAGACAGTGCTATTTGGAGCTGAAAACGCTTTTTTGACACTTTTGAATGAAAAACTTATTTGTATGTACAATATGCACTCAAAAGTGAAGAAATTGTTATTTCTTGTCACCTTGTAACTGGAGTAGTCTAAACAGTGCTACGTGGAGCTGAAAACGCTTTTCTGACACTTTTGAATGAAAAACTGA
This sequence comes from Oryzias latipes, assembly GCF_053564925.1. Taxonomy (NCBI): domain Eukaryota; kingdom Metazoa; phylum Chordata; class Actinopteri; order Beloniformes; family Adrianichthyidae; genus Oryzias; species Oryzias latipes. Next base: position 12,562,449 of record NC_136245.1, read on the forward strand.
TTTTTGTGGCCAAAATGAACTCAAAAGTGACGAAAGTGTTATTTCTTGTCACCTTGTAAGTGGAGAAGTCCAAACAGTGTTATTTGGAGCTGAAAACGCGTTTTTGACACTTTTGAATGAAAAACTGTTTTTTGTGGCCAAAATGAATTTAAAAGTCAAAGTTCTCATTTGTAGTTGAAGAAAGTGTTATTTCTTGTCACCTTGCAAGTGGAGAAGTCCAAACAGTGCTATTTGGAGTTGAAAACTCTTTTTTGACACTTTTGAATGAAAAACTTATTTGTATGTACAATATGCACTCAAAAGTGAAGAAATTGTTATTTCTTGTCACCTTGTAAGTGGAGAAGTCTAAACAGTGCCTTTTGGAGCTGAAAACGCGTTTTTGACACTTTTGAATGAAAAACTGTTTTTTGTGGCCAAAATGAACTCAAATGTCAAAGTTCTCATTTGCAGTTGAAGAACGTGTTATTTCTTGTCACCTTGTAAGTGGAGAAGTCCAAACAGTGCTATTTGGAACTGAAAATGCTTTTTTGAAACCTTTGAATGAAAAACTGATTTTTATGTACAATATGCACTCAGAAGTGACGAAAGTGTTATTTCTTGTCACCTTGTAAGTGGTGAAGTCCAAACAGTGCTATTTGGAGCTGAAAACGCGTTTTTGACACTTTTGAATGAAAAACTGTTTTTTGTGGCCAAAATGAACTCAAAAGTCAAAGTTCTCATTTGCAGTTGAAGAACGTGTTATTTCTTGTCACCTTGTAAGTGGAGAAGTCCAAACAGTGCTATTTGGAGCTGAAAACGCTTTTTTGAAAACTTTTGAATGAAAAACTGATTTGTATGTACAATATGCACTCAAAAGTGAAGAAAGTGTTATTTCTTGTCACCTTGTAAGTGGAGAAGTCCAAACAGTGCTATTTGGAGCTGAAAACACTTTTTTGAGTACAATATGCACTCAAAAGTAAAGAAAGTGTTATTTCTTGTCACCTTGTAAGTGGAGAAGTCCAAACAGTGCCTTTTGGAGCTGAAAACGCGTTTTTGACACTTTTGAATGAAAAACTGATTTTTGTGGCCAAAATGCACTCAAAAGTGACGAAAGTGTTATTTCTTGTCACCTTGTAAGTGGAGAAGTCCAAACAGTGCTATTTGGAGGCTGAAAAGGCGTTTTTGACACTTTTTAATGAAAAACTGTTTTTTGTGGCCAAAATGAACTCAAATGTCAAAGTTCTCATTGTCAGTTGAAGAACGTGTTATTTCTTGTCACCTTGTAAGTGGAGAAGTCCAAACAGTGCTATTTGGAGCTGAAAACGCATTTTTGACACTTTTGAATGAAAAACTGTTTTTTTTGGCCAAAATGAACTCAAAAGTCAAAGTTCTCATTTGCAGTTGAAGAACGCGTAATTTTTTGTCACCTTGTAAGTGGAGAAGTCCAAACAGTGCTATTTGGAACTGAAAATGCTTTTTTGAAACTTTTGAATGAAAAACTGATTTTTATGTACAATATGCACTCAGAAGTGAAGAAAGTGTTATTTCTTGTCACCTTGTAAGTGGTGAAGTCCAAACAGTGCTATTTGGAGATGAAAACGCGTTTTTGACACTTTTGAATGAAAAACTGTTTTTTGTGGCCAAAATGAACTCAAAAGTCAAAGTTCTCATTTGCAGTTGAAGAACGTGTTATTTCTTGTCACCTTGTAAGTGGAGAAGTCCAAACAGTGCTATTTGGAGCTGAAAACGCTTTTTTGAAACTTTTGAATGAAAAACTGATTTGTATGTACAATATGCACTCAAAAGTGAAGAAAGTGTTATTTCTTGTCACCTTGTAAGTGGAGAAGTCCAAACAGTGCTATTTGGAGCTGAAAACTCTTTTTTGACACTTTTGAATGAAAAACTGATTTGTATGTACAATATGCACTCAAAAGTGAAGAAAGTGTTATTTCTTGTCACCTTGTAAGTGGAGAAGTCCAAACACTGCTGTTTGGAGCTGAAAACGCTTTTTTGACACTTTTGAATGAAAAACTGTTTTTTGTGGCCAAAATGAACTCAAATGTCAAAGTTCTCATTTTCAGTTGAAGAACGTGTTATTTCTTGTCACCTTGTAAGTGGAGAAGTCCAAACAGTGCTATTTGGAGCTGAAAACGCGTTTTTGACACTTTTGAATGAAAAACAGTTTTTTGTGGCCATAATGAACTCAAAAGTCAAAGTTCTCATTTGCAGTTGAAGAACGTGTTATTTCTTGTCACCTTGTAAGTGGAGAAGTCCAAACAGTGCTATTTGGAGCTGAAAACACTTTTTTGAGTACAATATGCACTCAAAAGTAAAGAAAGTGTTATTTCTTGTCACCTTGTAAGTGGAGAAGTCCAAACAGTGCCTTTTGGAGCTGAAAACGCGTTTTTGACACTTTTGAATGAAAAACTGATTTTTGTGGCCAAAATGCACTCAAAAGTGACGAAAGTGTTATTTCTTGTCACCTTGTAAGTGGAGAAGTCCAAACAGTGCTATTTGGAGGCTGAAAACGCGTTTTTGACACTTTTTAATGAAAAACTGTTTTTTGTGGCCAAAATGAACTCAAATGTCAAAGTTCTCATTGTCAGTTGAAGAACGTGTTATTTCTTGTCACCTTGTAAGTGGAGAAGTCCAAACAGTGCTATTTGGAGCTGAAAACGCATTTTTGACACTTTTGAATGAAAAACTGTTTTTTTTGGCCAAAATGAACTCAAAAGTCAAAGTTCTCATTTGCAGTTGAAGAACGCGTAATTTTTTGTCACCTTGTAAGTGGAGAAGTCCAAACAGTGCTATTTGGAACTGAAAATGCTTTTTTGAAACTTTTGAATGAAAAACTGATTTTTATGTACAATATGCACTCAGAAGTGAAGAAAGTGTTATTTCTTGTCACCTTGTAAGTGGTGAAGTCCAAACAGTGCTATTTGGAGATGAAAACGCGTTTTTGACACTTTTGAATGAAAAACTGTTTTTTGTGGCCAAAATGAACTCAAAAGTCAAAGTTCTCATTTGCATTTGAAGAACGTGTTATTTCTTGTCACCTTGTAAGTGGAGAAGTCCAAACAGTGCTATTTGGAGCTGAAAACGCTTTTTTGAAACTTTTGAATGAAAAACTGATTTGTATGTACAATATGCACTCAAAAGTGAAGAAAGTGTTATTTCTTGTCACCTTGTAAGTGGAGAAGTCCAAACAGTGCTATTTGGAGCTGAAAACTCTTTTTTGACACTTTTGAATGAAAAACTGATTTGTATGTACAATATGCACTCAAAAGTGAAGAAAGTGTTATTTCTTGTCACCTTGTAAGTGGAGAAGTCCAAACACTGCTGTTTGGAGCTGAAAACGCTTTTTTGACACTTTTGAATGAAAAACTGTTTTTTGTGGCCAAAATGAACTCAAATGTCAAAGTTCTCATTTTCAGTTGAAGAACGTGTTATTTCTTGTCACCTTGTAAGTGGTGAAGTCCAAACAGTGCTATTTGGAGATGAAAACGCGTTTTTGACACTTTTGAATGAAAAACTGTTTTTTGTGGCCAAAATAAACTCAAAAGTCAAAGAACTCATTTGCAGTTGAAGAACGTGTTATTTCTTGTCACCTTGTAAGTGGAGAAGGCCAAACAGTGCTATTTGGAGCTGAAAACGCTTTTTTGAAAACTTTTGAATGAAAAACTGATTTGTATGTACAATATGCACTCAAAAGTGAAGAAAGTGTTATTTCTTGTCACCTTGTAAGTGGAGAAGTCCAAACAGTGCTATTTGGAGCTGAAAACGCGTTTTTGACACTTTTGAATGAAAAACAGTTTTTTGTGGCCATAATGAACTCAAAAGTCAAAGTTCTCATTTGCAGTGGAAGAACGTGTTATTTCTTGTCACCTTGTAAGTGGAGAATTCCAAACAGTGCTATTTGGAGCTGAAAACACTTTTTTGAGTACAATATGCACTCAAAAGTAAAGAAAGTGTTATTTCTTGTCACCTTGTAAGTGGAGAAGTCCAAACAGTGCCTTTTGGAGCTGAAAACGCGTTTTTGACACTTTTGAATGAAAAACTGATTTTTGTGGCCAAAATGCACTCAAAAGTGACGAAAGTGTTATTTCTTGTCACCTTGTAAGTGGAGAAGTCCAAACAGTGCTATTTGGAGGCTGAAAACGCGTTTTTGACACTTTTTAATGAAAAACTGTTTTTTGTGGCCAAAATGAACTCAAATGTCAAAGTTCTCATTGTCAGTTGAAGAACGTGTTATTTCTTGTCACCTTGTAAGTGGAGAAGTCCAAACAGTGCTATTTGGAGCTGAAAACGCATTTTTGACACTTTTGAATGAAAAACTGTTTTTTTTGGCCAAAATGAACTCAAAAGTCAAAGTTCTCATTTGCAGTTGAAGAACGCGTAATTTTTTGTCACCTTGTAAGTGGAGAAGTCCAAACAGTGCTATTTGGAACTAAAAATGCTTTTTTGAAACTTTTGAATGAAAAACTGATTTTTATGTACAATATGCACTCAGAAGTGAAGAAAGTGTTATTTCTTGTCACCTTGTAAGTGGTGAAGTCCAAACAGTGCTATTTGGAGATGAAAACGCGTTTTTGACACTTTTGAATGAAAAACTGTTTTTTATGGCCAAAATGAACTCAAAAGTCAAAGTTCTCATTTGCAGTTGAAGAACGTGTTATTTCTTGTCACCTTGTAAGTGGAGAAGTCCAAACAGTGCTATTTGGAGCTGAAAACGCTTTTTTGAAACTTTTGAATGAAAAACTGATTTGTATGTACAATATGCACTCAAAAGTGAAGAAAGTGTTATTTCTTGTCACCTTGTAAGTGGAGAAGTCCAAACAGTGCTATTTGGAGCTGAAAACTCTTTTTTGACACTTTTGAATGAAAAACTGATTTGTATGTACAATATGCACTCAAAAGTGAAGAAAGTGTTATTTCTTGTCACCTTGTAAGTGGAGAAGTCCAAACACTGCTGTTTGGAGCTGAAAACGCTTTTTTGACACTTTTGAATGAAAAACTGTTTTTTGTGGCCAAAATGAACTCAAATGTCAAAGTTCTCATTTTCAGTTGAAGAACGTGTTATTTCTTGTCACCTTGTAAGTGGAGAAGTCCAAACAGTGCTATTTGGAGCTGAAAACGCGTTTTTGACACTTTTGAATGAAAAACAGTTTTTTGTGGCCATAATGAACTCAAAAGTCAAAGTTCTCATTTGCAGTTGAAGAACGTGTTATTTCTTGTCACATTGTAAGTGGAGAAGTCCAAACAGTGCTATTTGGAGCTGAAAACACTTTTTTGAGTACAATATGCACTCAAAAGTAAAGAAAGTGTTATTTCTTGTCACCTTGTAAGTGGAGAAGTCCAAACAGTGCCTTTTGGAGCTGAAAACGCGTTTTTGACACTTTTGAATGAAAAACTGATTTTTGTGGCCAAAATGCACTCAAAAGTGACGAAAGTGTTATTTCTTGTCACCTTGTAAGTGGAGAAGTCCAAACAGTGCTATTTGGAGGCTGAAAACGCGTTTTTGACACTTTTTAATGAAAAACTGTTTTTTGTGGCCAAAATGAACTCAAATGTCAAAGTTCTCATTGTCAGTTGAAGAACGTGTTATTTCTTGTCACCTTGTAAGTGGAGAAGTCCAAACAGTGCTATTTGGAGCTGAAAACGCATTTTTGACACTTTTGAATGAAAAACTGTTTTTTTTGGCCAAAATGAACTCAAAACTCAAAGTTCTCATTTGCAGTTGAAGAACGCGTAATTTTTTGTCACCTTGTAAGTGGAGAAGTCCAAACAGTGCTATTTGGAACTGAAAATGCTTTTTTGAAACTTTTGAATGAAAAACTGATTTTTATGTACAATATGCACTCAGAAGTGAAGAAAGTGTTATTTCTTGTCACCTTGTAAGTGGTGAAGTCCAAACAGTGCTATTTCAGATGAAAACGCGTTTTTGACACTTTTGAATGAAAAACTGTTTTTTGTGGCCAAAATGAACTCAAAAGTCAAAGTTCTCATTTGCAGTTGAAGAACGTGTTATTTCTTGTCACCTTGTAAGTGGAGAAGTCCAAACAGTGCTATTTGGAGCTGAAAACGCTTTTTTGAAACTTTTGAATGAAAAACTGATTTGTATGTACAATATGCACTCAAAAGTGAAGAAAGTGTTATTTCTTGTCACCTTGTAAGTGGAGAAGTCCAAACAGTGCTATTTGGAGCTGAAAACTCTTTTTTGACACTTTTGAATGAAAAACTGATTTGTATGTACAAAATGCACTCAAAAGTGAAGAAAGTGTTATTTCTTGTCACCTTGTAAGTGGAGAAGTCCAAACACTGCTGTTTGGAGCTGAAAACGCTTTTTTGACACTTTTGAATGAAAAACTGTTTTTTGTGGCCAAAATGAACTCAAATGTCAAAGTTCTCATTTTCAGTTGAAGAACGTGTTATTTCTTGTCACCTTGTAAGTGGAGAAGTCCAAACAGTGCTATTTGGAGCTGAAAACGCGTTTTTGACACTTTTGAATGAAAAACAGTTTTTTGTGGCCATAATGAACTCAAAAGTCAAAGTTCTCATTTGCAGTTGAAGAACGTGTTATTTCTTGTCACCTTGTAAGTGGAGAAGTCCAAACAGTGCTATTTGGAGCTGAAAACACTTTTTTGAGTACAATATGCACTCAAAAGTAAAGAAAGTGTTATTTCTTGTCACCTTGTAAGTGGAGAAGTCCAAACAGTGCCTTTTGGAGCTGAAAACGCGTTTTTGACACTTTTGAATGAAAAACTGATTTTTGTGGCCAAAATGCACTCAAAAGTGACGAAAGTGTTATTTCTTGTCACCTTGTAAGTGGAGAAGTCCAAACAGTGCTATTTGGAGGCTGAAAACGCGTTTTTGACACTTTTTAATGAAAAACTGTTTTTTGTGGCCAAAATGAACTCAAATGTCAAAGTTCTCATTGTCAGTTGAAGAACGTGTTATTTCTTGTCACCTTGTAAGTGGAGAAGTCCAAACAGTGCTATTTGGAGCTGAAAACGCATTTTTGACACTTTTGAATGAAAAACTGTTTTTTTTGGCCAAAATGAACTCAAAAGTCAAAGTTCTCATTTGCAGTTGAAGAACGCGTAATTTTTTGTCACCTTGTAAGTGGAGAAGTCCAAACAGTGCTATTTGGAACTGAAAATGCTTTTTTGAAACTTTTGAATGAAAAACTGATTTTTATGTACAATATGCACTCAGAAGTGAAGAAAGTGTTATTTCTTGTCACCTTGTAAGTGGTGAAGTCCAAACAGTGCTATTTGGAGATGAAAACGCGTTTTTGACACTTTTGAATGAAAAACTGTTTTTTGTGGCCAAAATGAACTCAAATGTCAAAGTTCTCATTTTCAGTTGAAGAACGTGTTATTTCTTGTCACCTTGTAAGTGGAGAAGTCCAAACAGTGCTATTTGGAGCTGAAAACGCGTTTTTGACACTTTTGAATGAAAAACAGTTTTTTGTGGCCATAATGAACTCAAAAGTCAAAGTTCTCATTTGCAGTTGAAGAACGTGTTATTTCTTGTCACCTTGTAAGTGGAGAAGTCCAAACAGTGCTATTTGGAGCTGAAAACACTTTTTTGAGTACAATATGCACTCAAAAGTAAAGAAAGTGTTATTTCTTGTCACCTTGTAAGTGGAGAAGTCCAAACAGTGCCTTTTGGAGCTGAAAACGCGTTTTTGACACTTTTGAATGAAAAACAGATTTTTGTGGCCAAAATGCACTCAAAAGTGACGAAAGTGTTATTTCTTGTCACCTTGTAAGTGGAGAAGTCCAAACAGTGCTATTTGGAGGCTGAAAACGCGTTTTTGACACTTTTTAATGAAAAACTGTTTTTTGTGGCCAAAATGAACTCAAATGTCAAAGTTCTCATTGTCAGTTGAAGAACGTGTTATTTCTTGTCACCTTGTAAGTGGAGAAGTCCAAACAGTGCTATTTGGAGCTGAAAACGCATTTTTGACACTTTTGAATGAAAAACTGTTTTTTTTGGCCAAAATGAACTCAAAAGTCAAAGTTCTCATTTGCAGTTGAAGAACGCGTAATTTTTTGTCACCTTGTAAGTGGAGAAGTCCAAACAGTGCTATTTGGAACTAAAAATGCTTTTTTGAAACTTTTGAATGAAAAACTGATTTTTATGTACAATATGCACTCAGAAGTGAAGAAAGTGTTATTTCTTGTCACCTTGTAAGTGGTGAAGTCCAAACAGTGCTATTTGGAGATGAAAACGCGTTTTTGACACTTTTGAATGAAAAACTGTTTTTTGTGGCCAAAATGAACTCAAAAGTCAAAGTTCTCATTTGCAGTTGAAGAACGTGTTATTTCTTGTCACCTTGTAAGTGGAGAAGTCCAAACAGTGCTATTTGGAGCTGAAAACGCTTTTTTGAAACTTTTGAATGAAAAACTGATTTGTATGTACAATATGCACTCAAAAGTGAAGAAAGTGTTATTTCTTGTCACCTTGTAAGTGGAGAAGTCCAAACAGTGCTATTTGGAGCTGAAAACTCTTTTTTGACACTTTTGAATGAAAAACTGATTTGTATGTACAATATGCACTCAAAAGTGAAGAAATTGTTATTTCTTGTCACCTTGTAAGTGGAAAAGTCCAAACACTGCTGTTTGGAGCTGAAAACGCTTTTTTGACACTTTTGAATGAAAAACTGTTTTTTGTGGCCAAAATGAACTCAAATGTCAAAGTTCTCATTTTCAGTTGAAGAACGTGTTATTTCTTGTCACCTTGTAAGTGGAGAAGTCCAAACAGTGCTATTTGGAGCTGAAAACACTTTTTTGAGTACAATATGCACTCAAAAGTAAAGAAAGTGTTATTTCTTGTCACCTTGTAAGTGGAGAAGTCCAAACAGTGCCTTTTGGAGCTGAAAACGCGTTTTTGACACTTTTGAATGAAAAACTGATTTTTGTGGCCAAAATGCACTCAAAAGTGACGAAAGTGTTATTTCTTGTCACCTTGTAAGTGGAAAAGTCCAAACAGTGCTATTTGGAGGCTGAAAACGCGTTTTTGACACTTTTTAATGAAAAACTGTTTTTTGTGGCCAAAATGAACTCAAATGTCAAAGTTCTCATTGTCAGTTGAAGAACGTGTTATTTCTTGTCACCTTGTAAGTGGAGAAGTCCAAACAGTGCTATTTGGAGCTGAAAACGCATTTTTGACACTTTTGAATGAAAAACTGTTTTTTTTGGCCAAAATGAACTCAAAAGTCAAAGTTCTCATTTGCAGTTGAAGAACGCGTAATTTTTTGTCACCTTGTAAGTGGAGAAGTCCAAACAGTGCTATTTGGAACTGAAAATGCTTTTTTGAAACTTTTGAATGAAAAACTGATTTTTATGTACAATATGCACTCAGAAGTGAAGAAAGTGTTATTTCTTGTCACCTTGTAAGTGGTGAAGTCCAAACAGTGCTATTTGGAGATGAAAACGCGTTTTTGACACTTTTGAATGAAAAACTGTTTTTTGTGGCCAAAATGAACTCAAATGTCAAAGTTCTCATTTTCAGTTGAAGAACGTGTTATTTCTTGTCACCTTGTAAGTGGAGAAGTCCAAACAGTGCTATTTGGAGCTGAAAACGCGTTTTTGACACTTTTGAATGAAAAACAGTTTTTTGTGGCCATAATGAACTCAAAAGTCAAAGTTCTCATTTGCAGTTGAAGAACGTGTTATTTCTTGTCACCTTGTAAGTGGAGAAGTCCAAACAGTGCTATTTGGAGCTGAAAACACTTTTTTGAGTACAATATGCACTCAAAAGTAAAGAAAGTGTTATTTCTTGTCACCTTGTAAGTGGAGAAGTCCAAACAGTGCCTTTTGGAGCTGAAAACGCGTTTTTGACACTTTTGAATGAAAAACAGATTTTTGTGGCCAAAATGCACTCAAAAGTGACGAAAGTGTTATTTCTTGTCACCTTGTAAGTGGAGAAGTCCAAACAGTGCTATTTGGAGGCTGAAAACGCGTTTTTGACACTTTTTAATGAAAAACTGTTTTTTGTGGCCAAAATGAACTCAAATGTCAAAGTTCTCATTGTCAGTTGAAGAACGTGTTATTTCTTGTCACCTTGTAAGTGGAGAAGTCCAAACAGTGCTATTTGGAGCTGAAAACGCATTTTTGACACTTTTGAATGAAAAACTGTTTTTTTTGGCCAAAATGAACTCAAAAGTCAAAGTTCTCATTTGCAGTTGAAGAACGCGTAATTTTTTGTCACCTTGTAAGTGGAGAAGTCCAAACAGTGCTATTTGGAACTAAAAATGCTTTTTTGAAACTTTTGAATGAAAAACTGATTTTTATGTACAATATGCACTCAGAAGTGAAGAAAGTGTTATTTCTTGTCACCTTGTAAGTGGTGAAGTCCAAACAGTGCTATTTGGAGATGAAAACGCGTTTTTGACACTTTTGAATGAAAAACTGTTTTTTGTGGCCAAAATGAACTCAAAAGTCAAAGTTCTCATTTGCAGTTGAAGAACGTGTTATTTCTTGTCACCTTGTAAGTGGAGAAGTCCAAACAGTGCTATTTGGAGCTGAAAACGCTTTTTTGAAACTTTTGAATGAAAAACTGATTTGTATGTACAATATGCACTCAAAAGTGAAGAAAGTGTTATTTCTTGTCACCTTGTAAGTGGAGAAGTCCAAACAGTGCTATTTGGAGCTGAAAACTCTTTTTTGACACTTTTGAATGAAAAACTGATTTGTATGTACAATATGCACTCAAAAGTGAAGAAATTGTTATTTCTTGTCACCTTGTAAGTGGAAAAGTCCAAACACTGCTGTTTGGAGCTGAAAACGCTTTTTTGACACTTTTGAATGAAAAACTGTTTTTTGTGGCCAAAATGAACTCAAATGTCAAAGTTCTCATTTTCAGTTGAAGAACGTGTTATTTCTTGTCACCTTGTAAGTGGAGAAGTCCAAACAGTGCTATTTGGAGCTGAAAACGCGTTTTTGACACTTTTGAATGAAAAACAGTTTTTTGTGGCCATAATGAACTCAAAAGTCAAAGTTCTCATTTGCAGTTGAAGAACGTGTTATTTCTTGTCACCTTGTAAGTGGAGAAGTCCAAACAGTGCTATTTGGAGCTGAAAACACTTTTTTGAGTACAATATGCACTCAAAAGTAAAGAAAGTGTTATTTCTTGTCACCTTGTAAGTGGAGAAGTCCAAACAGTGCCTTTTGGAGCTGAAAACGCGTTTTTGACACTTTTGAATGAAAAACTGATTTTTGTGGCCAAAATGCACTCAAAAGTGACGAAAGTGTTATTTTTTGTCACCTTGTAAGTGGAAAAGTCCAAACAGTGCTATTTGGAGGCTGAAAACGCGTTTTTGACACTTTTTAATGAAAAACTGTTTTTTGTGGCCAAAATGAACTCAAATGTCAAAGTTGTCATTGTCAGTTGAAGAACGTGTTATTTCTTGTCACCTTGTAAGTGGAGAAGTCCAAACAGTGCTATTTGGAGCTGAAAACGCATTTTTGACACTTTTGAATGAAAAACTGTTTTTTTTGGCCAAAATGAACTCAAAAGTCAAAGTTCTCATTTGCAGTTGAAGAACGCGTAATTTTTTGTCACCTTGTAAGTGGAGAAGTCCAAACAGTGCTATTTGGAACTGAAAATGCTTTTTTGAAACTTTTGAATGAAAAACTGATTTTTATGTACAATATGCACTCAGAAGTGAAGAAAGTGTTATTTCTTGTCACCTTGTAAGTGGTGAAGTCCAAACAGTGCTATTTGGAGATGAAAACGCGTTTTTGACACTTTTGAATGAAAAACTGTTTTTTGTGGCCAAAATGAACTCAAATGTCAAAGTTCTCATTTTCAGTTGAAGAACGTGTTATTTCTTGTCACCTTGTAAGTGGAGAAGTCCAAACAGTGCTATTTGGAGCTGAAAACGCGTTTTTGACACTTTTGAATGAAAAACAGTTTTTTGTGGCCATAATGAACTCAAAAGTCAAAGTTCTCATTTGCAGTTGAAGAACGTGTTATTTCTTGTCACCTTGTAAGTGGAGAAGTCCAAACAGTGCTATTTGGAGCTGAAAACACTTTTTTGAGTACAATATGCACTCAAAAGTAAAGAAAGTGTTATTTCTTGTCACCTTGTAAGTGGAGAAGTCCAAACAGTGCCTTTTGGAGCTGAAAACGCGTTTTTGACACTTTTGAATGAAAAACTGATTTTTGTGGCCAAAATGCACTCAAAAGTGACGAAAGTGTTATTTCTTGTCACCTTGTAAGTGGAGAAGTCCAAACAGTGCTATTTGGAGGCTGAAAATGCGTTTTTGACACTTTTTAATGAAAAACTGTTTTTTGTGGCCAAAATGAACTCAAATGTCAAAGTTCTCATTGTCAGTTGAAGAACGTGTTATTTCTTGTCACCTTGTAAGTGGAGAAGTCCAAACAGTGCTATTTGGAGCTGAAAACGCATTTTTGACACTTTTGAATGAAAAACTGTTTTTTTTGGCCAAAATGAACTCAAAAGTCAAAGTTCTCATTTGCAGTTGAAGAACGCGTAATTTTTTGTCACCTTGTAAGTGGAGAAGTCCAAACAGTGCTATTTGGAACTGAAAATGCTTTTTTGAAACTTTTGAATGAAAAACTGATTTTTATGTACAATATGCACTCAGAAGTGAAGAAAGTGTTATTTCTTGTCACCTTGTAAGTGGTGAAGTCCAAACAGTGCTATTTGGAGATGAAAACGCGTTTTTGACACTTTTGAATGAAAAACTGTTTTTTGTGGCCAAAATGAACTCTAAAGTCAAAGTTCTCATTTGCAGTTGAAGAACGTGTTATTTCTTGTCACCTTGTAAGTGGAGAAGTCCAAACAGTGCTATTTGGAGCTGAAAACGCTTTTTTGAAACTTTTGAATGAAAAACTGATTTTTATGTACAATATGCACTCAAAAGTGAAGAAAGTGTTATTTCTTGTCACCTTGTAAGTGGAGAAGTCCAAACAGTGCTATTTGGAGCTGAAAACGCTTTTTTGACACTTTTGAATGAAAAACTGTTTTTTGTGGCCAAAATGAACTCAAATGTCAAAGTTCTCATTTTCAGTTGAAGAACGTGTTATTTCTTGTCACCTTGTAAGTGGAGAAGTGCAAACAGTGCTATTTGGAGATGAAAACGCGTTTTTGACACTTTTGAATGGAAAACTGTTTTTTGTGGCCAAAATGAACTCAAAAGTCAAAGTTCTCATTTGCAGTTGAAGAACGTGTTATTTCTTGTCACCTTGTAAGTGGAAAAGTCCAAACAGTGCTACTTGGAGCTGAAAACGCTTTTTTGAAACTTTTGAATGAAAAACGGATTTTTGTGGCCAAAATGCACTCAAAAGTGATGAAAGTGTTATTTCTTGTCACGTTGTAACTGGAGTAGTCTAAACAGTGCTATGTGGAGCTGAAAACGCTTTTCTGACACTTTTGAATGAAAAACTGATTTTTGTGGCCAAAATGAACTCAAAAGTGACGAAAGTGTTATTTCTTGTCACCTTGTAAGTGGAGAAGTCCAAACAGTGTTATTTGGAGCTGAAAACGCGTTTTTGACACTTTTGAATGAAAAACTGTTTTTTGTGGCCAAAATTGATTTTAAAAGTCAAAGTTCTCATTTGTAGTTGAAGAAAGTGTTATTTCTTGTCACCTTGCAAGTGGAGAAGTCTAGACAGTGCTATTTGGAGCTGAAAACGCTTTTTTGACACTTTTGAATGAAAAACTTATTTGTATGTACAATATGCACTCAAAAGTGAAGAAATTGTTATTTCTTGTCACTTTGTAATTGGAGAAGTCCAAACAGTGCCTTTTGGAGCTGAAAACGCGTTTTTGACACTTTTGAATGAAAAACTGTTTTTTGTGGCCAAAATGATTTTAAAAGTCAAAGTTCTCATTTGTAGTTGAAGAAAGTGTTATTTCTTGTCACCTTGCAAGTGGAGAAGTCTAGACAGTGCTATTTGGAGCTGAAAACGCTTTTTTGACACTTTTGAATGAAAAACTTATTTGTATGTACAATATGCACTCAAAAGTGAAGAAATTGTTATTTCTTGTCACCTTGTAATTGGAGAAGTCCAAACAGTGCCTTTTGGAGCTGAAAACGCGTTTTTGACACTTTTGAATGAAAAACTGTTTTTTGTGGCCAAAATGAACTCAAATGTCAAAGTTCTCATTGTCAGTTGAAGAACGTGTTATTTCTTGTCACCTTGTAAGTGGAGAAGTCCAAACAGTGCTATTTGGAGCTGAAAACGCATTTTTGACACTTTTGAATGAAAAACTGTTTTTTTTGGCCAAAATGAACTCAAAAGTCAAAGTTCTCATTTGCAGTTGAAGAACGCGTAATTTTTTGTCACCTTGTAAGTGGAGAAGTCCAAACAGTGCTATTTGGAACTGAAAATGCTTTTTTGAAACTTTTGAATGAAAAACTTATTTTTATGTACAATATGCACTCAGAAGTGAAGAAAGTGTTATTTCTTGTCACCTTGTAAGTGGTGAAGTCCAAACAGTGCTATTTGGAGATGAAAACGCGTTTTTGACACTTTTGAATGAAAAACTGTTTTTTGTGGCCAAAATGAACTCTAAAGTCAAAGTTCTCATTTGCAGTTGAAGAACGTGTTATTTCTTGTCACCTTGTAAGTGGAGAAGTCCAAACAGTGCTATTTGGAGCTGAAAACGCTTTTTTGAAACTTTTGAATGAAAAACTGATTTTTATGTACAATATGCACTCAAAAGTGAAGAAAGTGTTATTTCTTGTCACCTTGTAAGTGGAGAAGTCCAAACAGTGCTATTTGGAGCTGAAAACGCTTTTTTGACACTTTTGAATGAAAAACTGTTTTTTGTGGCCAAAATGAACTCAAATGTCAAAGTTCTCATTTTCAGTTGAAGAACGTGTTATTTCTTGTCACCTTGTAAGTGGAGAAGTGCAAACAGTGCTATTTGGAGATGAAAACGCGTTTTTGACACTTTTGAATGGAAAACTGTTTTTTGTGGCCAAAATGAACTCAAAAGTCAAAGTTCTCATTTGCAGTTGAACAACGTGTTATTTCTTGTCACCTTGTAAGTGGAAAAGTCCAAACAGTGCTACTTGGAGCTGAAAACGCTTTTTTGAAACTTTTGAATGAAAAACGGATTTTTGTGGCCAAAATGCACTCAAAAGTGATGAAAGTGTTATTTCTTGTCACGTTGTAACTGGAGTAGTCTAAACAGTGCTATGTGGAGCTGAAAACGCTTTTCTGACACTTTTGAATGAAAAACTGATTTTTGTGGCCAAAATGAACTCAAAAGTGACGAAAGTGTTATTTCTTGTCACCTTGTAAGTGGAGAAGTCCAAACAGTGTTATTTGGAGCTGAAAACGCGTTTTTGACACTTTTGAATGAAAAACTGTTTTTTGTGGCCAAAATTGATTTTAAAAGTCAAAGTTCTCATTTGTAGTTGAAGAAAGTGTTATTTCTTGTCACCTTGCAAGTGGAGAAGTCTAGACAGTGCTATTTGGAGCTGAAAACGCTTTTTTGACACTTTTGAATGAAAAACTTATTTGTATGTACAATATGCACTCAAAAGTGAAGAAATTGTTATTTCTTGTCACCTTGTAATTGGAGAAGTCCAAACAGTGCCTTTTGGAGCTGAAAACGCGTTTTTGACACTTTTGAATGAAAAACTGTTTTTTGTGGCCAAAATGATTTTAAAAGTCAAAGTTCTCATTTGTAGTTGAAGAAAAAGTGTTATTTCTTGTCACCTTGCAAGTGGAGAAGTCTAGACAGTGCTATTTGGAGCTGAAAACGCTTTTTTGACACTTTTGAATGAAAAACTTATTTGTATGTACAATATGCACTCAAAAGTGAAGAAATTGTTATTTCTTGTCACCTTGTAATTGGAGAAGTCCAAACAGTGCCTTTTTGAGCTGAAAACGCGTTTTTGACACTTTTGAATGAAAAACTGTTTTTTGTGGCCAAAAAGCACTCAAAAGTGACGAAAGTGTTATTTCTTGTCACCTTGTAAGTGGAGAAGTCCAAACAGTGCCTTTTGGAGCTGAAAACGCGTTTTTGACACTTTTGAATGAAAAACTGATTTTTGTGGCCAAAATGCACTCAAAAGTGACGAAAGTGTTATTTCTTGTCACCTTGTAAGTGGAGAAGTCCAAACAGTGCTATTTGGAGGCTGAAAACGCGTTTTTGACACTTTTTAATGAAAAACTGTTTTTTGTGGCCAAAATGAACTCAAAAGTCAAAGTTCTCATTTGCAGTTGAAGAACGCGTAATTTTTTGTCACCTTGTAAGTGGAGAAGTCCAAACAGTGCTATTTGGAACTAAAAATGCTTTTTTGAAACTTTTGAATGAAAAACTGATTTTTATGTACAATATGCACTCAGAAGTGAAGAAAGTGTTATTTCTTGTCACCTTGTAAGTGGTGAAGTCCAAACAGTGCTATTTGGAGCTGAAAACGCGTTTTTGACACTTTTGAATGAAAAACTGTTTTTTGTGGCCAAAATGAACTCAAAAGTCAAAGTTCTCATTTGCAGTTGAAGAACGTGTTATTTCTTGTCACCTTGTAAGTGGAGAAGTCCAAACAGTGCTATTTGGAGCTGAAAACGCTTTTTTGAAACTTTTGAATGAAAAACTGATTTGTATGTACAATATGCACTCAAAAGTGAAGAAAGTGTTATTTCTTGTCACCTTGTAAGTGGAGAAGTCCAAACAGTGCTATTTGGAGCTGAAAACTCTTTTTTGACACTTTTGAATGAAAAACTGATTTGTATGTACAATATGCACTCAAAAGTGAAGAAAGTGTTATTTCTTGTCACCTTGTAAGTGGAGAAGTCCAAACACTGCTGTTTGGAGCTGAAAACGCTTTTTTGACACTTTTGAATGAAAAACTGTTTTTTGTGGCCAAAATGAACTCAAATGTCAAAGTTCTCATTTTCAGTTGAAGAACGTGTTATTTCTTGTCACCTTGTAAGTGGAGAAGTCCAAACAGTGCTATTTGGAGCTGAAAACGCGTTTTTGACACTTTTGAATGAAAAACAGTTTTTTGTCGCCATAATGAACTCAAAAGTCAAAGTTCTCATTTGCAGTTGAAGAACGTGTTATTTCTTGTCACCTTGTAAGTGGAGAAGTCCAAACAGTGCTATTTGGAGCTGAAAACACTGTTTAAAGTACAATATGCACTCAAAAGTAAAGAAAGTGTTATTTCTTGTCACGTTGTAAGTGGAGAAGTCCAAACAGTGCCTTTTGGAGCTGAAAACGCGTTTTTGACACTTTTGAATGAAAAACTGATTTTTGTGGCCAAAATGCACTCAAAAGTGACGAAAGTGTTATTTCTTGTCACCTTGTAAGTGGAGAAGTCCAAACAGTGCTATTTGGAGGCTGAAAACGCGTTTTTGACACTTTTTAATGAAAAACTGTTTTTTGTGGCCAAAATGAACTCAAATGTCAAAGTTCTCATTGTCAGTTGAAGAACGTGTTATTTCTTGTCACCTTGTAAGTGGAGAAGTCCAAACAGTGCTATTTGGAGCTGAAAACGCATTTTTGACACTTTTGAATGAAAAACTGTTTTTTTTGGCCAAAATGAACTCAAAAGTCAAAGTTCTCATTTGCAGTTGAAGAACGCGTAATTTTTTGTCACCTTGTAAGTGGAGAAGTCCAAACAGTGCTATTTGGAACTGAAAATGCTTTTTTGAAACTTTTGAATGAAAAACTGATTTTTATGTACAATATGCACTCAGAAGTGAAGAAAGTGTTATTTCTTGTCACCTTGTAAGTGGTGAAGTCCAAACAGTGCTATTTGGAGATGAAAACGCGTTTTTGACACTTTTGAATGAAAAACTGTTTTTTGTGGCCAAAATGAACTCAAATGTCAAAGTTCTCATTTTCAGTTGAAGAACGTGTTATTTCTTGTCACCTTGTAAGTGGAGAAGTCCAAACAGTGCTATTTGGAGCTGAAAACGCGTTTTTGACACTTTTGAATGAAAAACAGTTTTTTGTGGCCATAATGAACTCAAAAGTCAAAGTTCTCATTTGCAGATGAAGAACGCGTTATTTTTTGTCACCTTGTAAGTGGAGAAGTCCAAACAGTGCTATTTGGAACTGAAAATGCTTTTTTGAAACTTTTGAATGAAAAACTGATTTTTATGTACAATATGCACTCAGAAGTGAAGAAAGTGTTATTTCTTGTCACCTTGTAAGTGGTGAAGTCCAAATAGTGCTATTTGGAGATGAAAACGCGTTTTTGACACTTTTGAATGAAAAACTGTTTTTTGTGGCCAAAATGATTTTAAAAGTCAAAGTTCTCATTTGTAGTTGAAGAAAGTGTTATTTCTTGTCACCTTGCAAGTGGAGAAGTCTAGACAGTGCTATTTGGAGCTGAAAACGCTTTTTTGACACTTTTGAATGAAAAACTTATTTGTATGTACAATATGCACTCAAAAGTGAAGAAATTGTTATTTCTTCTCACCTTGTAATTGGAGAAGTCCAAACAGTGCCTTTTGGAGCTGAAAACGCGTTTTTGACACTTTTGAATGAAAAACTGTTTTTTGTGGCCAAAAAGCACTCAAAAGTGACGAAAGTGTTATTTCTTGTCACCTTGTAAGTGGAGAAGTCCAAACAGTGCCTTTTGGAGCTGAAAACGCGTTTTTGACACTTTTGAATGAAAAACTGATTTTTGTGGCCAAAATGCACTCAAAAGTGACGAAAGTGTTATTTCTTGTCACCTTGTAAGTGGAGAAGTCCAAACAGTGCTATTTGGAGGCTGAAAACGCGTTTTTGACACTTTTTAATGAAAAACTGTTTTTTGTGGCCAAAATGAACTCAAAAGTCAAAGTTCTCATTTGCAGTTGAAGAACGCGTAATTTTTTGTCACCTTGTAAGTGGAGAAGTCCAAACAGTGCTATTTGGAACTAAAAATGCTTTTTTGAAACTTTTGAATGAAAAACTGATTTTTATGTACAATATGCACTCAGAAGTGAAGAAAGTGTTATTTCTTGTCACCTTGTAAGTGGTGAAGTCCAAACAGTGCTATTTGGAGATGAAAACGCGTTTTTGACACTTTTGAATGAAAAACTGTTTTTTGTGGCCAAAATGAACTCAAAAGTCAAAGTTCTCATTTGCAGTTGAAGAACGTGTTATTTCTTGTCACCTTGTAAGTGGAGAAGTCCAAACAGTGCTATTTGGAGCTGAAAACGCTTTTTTGAAACTTTTGAATGAAAAACTGATTTGTATGTACAATATGCACTCAAAAGTGAAGAAAGTGTTATTTCTTGTCACCTTGTAAGTGGAGAAGTCCAAACAGTGCTATTTGGAGCTGAAAACTCTTTTTTGACACTTTTGAATGAAAAACTGATTTGTATGTACAATATGCACTCAAAAGTGAAGAAAGTGTTATTTCTTGTCACCTTGTAAGTGGAGAAGTCCAAACACTGCTGTTTGGAGCTGAAAACGCTTTTTTGACACTTTTGAATGAAAAACTGTTTTTTGTGGCCAAAATGAACTCAAATGTCAAAGTTCTCATTTTCAGTTGAAGAACGTGTTATTTCTTGTCACCTTGTAAGTGGAGAAGTCCAAACAGTGCTATTTGGAGCTGAAAACGCGTTTTTGACACTTTTGAATGAAAAACAGTTTTTTGTGGCCATAATGAACTCAAAAGTCAAAGTTCTCATTTGCAGTTGAAGAACGTGTTATTTCTTGTCACCTTGTAAGTGGAGAAGTCCAAACAGTGCTATTTGGAGCTGAAAACACTTTTTAGAGTACAATATGCACTCAAAAGTAAAGAAAGTGTTATTTCTTGTCACCTTGTAAGTGGAGAAGTCCAAACAGTGCCTTTTGGAGCTGAAAACGCGTTTTTGACACTTTTGAATGAAAAACTGATTTTTGTGGCCAAAATGCACTCAAAAGTGACGAAAGTGTTATTTCTTGTCACCTTGTAAGTGGAGAAGTCCAAACAGTGCTATTTGGAGGCTGAAAACGCGTTTTTGACACTTTTTAATGAAAAACTGTTTTTTGTGGCCAAAATGAACTCAAATGTCAAAGTTCTCATTGTCAGTTGAAGAACGTGTTATTTCTTGTCACCTTGTAAGTGGAGAAGTCCAAACAGTGCTATTTGGAACTGAAAAAGCATTTTTGACACTTTTGAATGAAAAACTGTTTTTTTTGGCCAAAATGAACTCAAAAGTCAAAGTTCTCATTTGCAGTTGAAGAACGCGTAATTTTTTGTCACCTTGTAAGTGGAGAAGTCCAAACAGTGCTATTTGGAACTGAAAATGCTTTTTTGAAACTTTTGAATGAAAAACTGATTTTTATGTACAATATGCACTCAGAAGTGAAGAAAGTGTTATTTCTTGTCACCTTGTAAGTGGTGAAGTCCAAACAGTGCTATTTGGAGATGAAAACGCGTTTTTGACACTTTTGAATGAAAAACTGTTTTTTGTGGCCAAAATGAACTCAAATGTCAAAGTTCTCATTTTCAGTTGAAGAACGTGTTATTTCTTGTCACCTTGTAAGTGGAGAAGTCCAAACAGTGCTATTTGGAGCTGAAAACGCGTTTTTGACACTTTTGAATGAAAAACAGTTTTTTGTGGCCATAATGAACTCAAAAGTCAAAGTTCTCATTTGCAGATGAAGAACGCGTTATTTTTTGTCACCTTGTAAGTGGAGAAGTCCAAACAGTGCTATTTGGAACTGAAAATGCTTTTTTGAAACTTTTGAATGAAAAACTGATTTTTATGTACAATATGCACTCAGAAGTGAAGAAAGTGTTATTTCTTGTCACCTTGTAAGTGGTGAAGTCCAAATAGTGCTATTTGGAGATGAAAACGCGTTTTTGACACTTTTGAATGAAAAACTGTTTTTTGTGGCCAAAATGAACTCTAAAGTCAAAGTTTTCATTTGCAGTTGAAGAACGTGTTATTTCTTGTCACCTTGTAAGTGGAGAAGTCCAAACAGTGCTATTTGGAGCTGAAAACGCTTTTTTGAAACTTTTGAATGAAAAACTGATTTGTATGTACAATATGCACTCAAAAGTGAAGAAAGTGTTATTTCTTGTCACCTTGTAAGTGGAGAAGTCCAAACAGTGCTATTTGGAGCTGAAAACGCGTTTTTGACACTTTTGAATGAAAAACAGTTTTTTGTGGCCAAAATGAACTCAAAAGTCAAAGTTCTCATTTGCAGTTGAAGAACGTGTTATTTCTTGTCACCTTGTAAGTGGAGAAGTCCAAACAGTGCTATTTGGAGCTGAAAACACTTTTTTGAGTACAATATGCACTCAAAAGTAAAGAAAGTGTTATTTCTTGTCACCTTGTAAGTGGAGAAGTCCAAACAGTGCCTTTTGGAGCTGAAAACGCGTTTTTGACACTTTTGAATGAAAAACTGATTTTTGTGGCCAAAATGCACTCAAAAGTGACGAAAGTGTTATTTCTTGTCACCTTGTAAGTGGAGAAGTCCAAACAGTGCTATTTGGAGGCTGAAAACGCGTTTTTGACACTTTTTAATGAAAAACTGTTTTTTGTGGCCAAAATGAACTCAAATGTCAAAGTTCTCATTGTCAGTTGAAGAACGTGTTATTTCTTGTCACCTTGTAAGTGGAGAAGTCCAAACAGTGCTATTTGGAGCTGAAAACGCATTTTTGACACTTTTGAATGAAAAACTGTTTTTTGTGGCCAAAATGAACTCAAAAGTGAAGAAAGTGTTATTTCTTGTCACCTTGTAAGTGGAGAAGTCCAAACACTGCTGTTTGGAGCTGAAAACGCTTTTTTGACACTTTTGAATGAAAAACTGTTTTTTGTGGCCAAAATGAACTCAAAAGTCAAAGAACTCATTTGCAGTTGAAGAACGTGTTATTTCTTGTCACCTTGTAAGTGGAGAAGTCCAAACAGTGCCTTTTGGAGCTGAAAACGCGTTTTTGACACTTTTGAATGAAAAACGGATTTTTGAGGCCAAAATGCACTCAAAAGTGACGAAAGTGTTATTTCTTTTCACCTTGTAAGTGGAGAAGTCCAAACAGTGCTATTTGGAGCTGAAAACGCTTTTTTGACACTTTTGAATGAAAAACTGTTTTTTGTGGCCAAAATGAACTCAAATGTCAAAGTTCTCATTTGCAGTTGAAGAACGCGTAATTTTTTGTCACCTTGTAAGTGGAGAAGTCCAAACAGTGCTATTTGGAACTGAAAATGCTTTTTTGAAACTTTTGAATGAAAAACTGATTTTTATGTACAATATGCACTCAGAAGTGAAGAAAGTGTTATTTCTTGTCACCTTGTAAGTGGTGAAGTCCAAACAGTGCTATTTGGAGATGAAAACGCGTTTTTGACACTTTTGAATGAAAAACTGTTTTTTGTGGCCAAAATGAACTCAAAAGTCAAAGTTCTCATTTGCAGTTGAAGAACGTGTTATTTCTTGTCACCTTGTAAGTGGAGAAGTCCAAACAGTGCTATTTGGAGCTGAAAACGCTTTTTTGAAACTTTTGAATGAAAAACTGATTTGTATGTACAATATGCACTCAAAAGTGAAGAAAGTGTTATTTCTTGTCACCTTGTAAGTGGAGAAGTCCAAACAGTGCTATTTGGAGCTGAAAACTCTTTTTTGACACTTTTGAATGAAAAACTGATTTGTATGTACAATATGCACTCAAAAGTGAAGAAAGTGTTATTTCTTGTCACCTTGTAAGTGGAGAAGTCCAAACACTGCTGTTTGGAGCTGAAAACGCTTTTTTGACACTTTTGAATGAAAAACTGTTTTTTGTGGCCAAAATGAACTCAAATGTCAAAGTTCTCATTTTCAGTTGAAGAACGTGTTATTTCTTGTCACCTTGTAAGTGGAGAAGTCCAAACAGTGCTATTTGGAGTTGAAAACTCTTTTTTGAAACTTTTGAATGAAAAACTGATTTTTATGTACAATATGCACTCAAAAGTGAAGAAAGTGTTATTTCTTGTCACCTTCTAAGTGGAGAAGTCCAAACAGTGCTATTTGGAGCTGAAAACGCTTTTTTGACACTTTTGAATGAAAAACTGTTTTTTGTGGCCAAAATGAACTCAAAAGTCAAAGTTCTCATTTGCAGTTGAAGAACGTGTTATTTCTTGTCACCTTGTAAGTGGAAAAGTCCAAACAGTGCTACTTGGAGCTGAAAACGCTTTTTTGAAACTTTTGAATGAAAAACGGATTTTTGTGGCCAAAATGCACTCAAAAGTGATGAAAGTGTTATTTCTTGTCACCTTGTAAGTGGAGAAGTCCAAACAGTGTTATTTGGAGCTGAAAACGCGTTTTTTAACACTTTTGAATGAAAAACTGTTTTTTGTGGCCAAAATGATTTTAAAAGTCAAAGTTCTCATTTGTAGTTGAAGAAAGTGTTATTTCTTGTCACCTTGCAAGTGGAGAAGTCTAGACAGTGCTATTTGGAGCTGAAAACGCTTTTTTGACACTTTTGAATGAAAAACTTATTTGTATGTACAATATGCACTCAAAAGTGAAGAAATTGTTATTTCTTGTCACCTTGTAATTGGAGAAGTCCAAACAGTGCCTTTTGGAGCTGAAAACGCGTTTTTGACACTTTTGAATGAAAAACTGTTTTTTGTGGCCAAAAAGCACTCAAATGTCAAAGTTCTCATTTTCAGTTGAAGAACGTGTTATTTTTTGTCACCTTGTAAGTGGAGAAGTCCAAACAGTGCTATTTGGAGCTGAAAACTCTTTTTTGAAACTTTTGAATGAAAAACTGATTTTTATGTACAATATGCACTCAAAAGTCAAAGTTCTCATTTGCAGATGAAGAACGCGTTATTTTTTGTCACCTTGTAAGTGGAGAAGTCCAAACAGTGCTATTTGGAACTGAAAATGCTTTTTTGACACTTTTGAATGAAAAACTGTTTTTTGTGGCCAAAATGAACTCAAATGTCAAAGTTCTCATTTGCAGTTGAAGAACGCGTAATTTTTTGTCACCTTGTAAGTGGAGAAGTCCAAACAGTGCTATTTGGAACTGAAAATGCTTTTTTGAAACTTTTGAATGAAAAACTGATTTTTATGTACAATATGCACTCAGAAGTGAAGAAAGTGTTATTTCTTGTCACCTTGTAAGTGGTGAAGTCCAAACAGTGCTATTTGGAGATGAAAACGCGTTTTTGACACTTGAATGAAAAACTGTTTTTTGTGGCCAAAATGAACTCAAAAGTCAAAGTTCTCATTTGCAGTTGAAGAACGTGTTATTTCTTGTCACCTTGTAAGTGGAGAAGTCCAAACAGTGCTATTTGGAGCTGAAAACGCTTTTTTGAAACTTTTGAATGAAAAACTGATTTGTATGTACAATATGCACTCAAAAGTGAAGAAAGTGTTATTTCTTGTCACCTTGTAAGTGGAGAAGTCCAAACAGTGCTATTTGGAGCTGAAAACTCTTTTTTGACACTTTTGAATGAAAAACTGATTTGTATGTACAATATGCACTCAAAAGTGAAGAAAGTGTTATTTCTTGTCACCTTGTAAGTGGAGAAGTCCAAACACTGCTGTTTGGAGCTGAAAACGCTTTTTTGACACTTTTGAATGAAAAACTGTTTTTTGTGGCCAAAATGAACTCAAATGTCAAAGTTCTCATTTTCAGTTGAAGAACGTGTTATTTCTTGTCACCTTGTAAGTGGAGAAGTCCAAACAGTGCTATTTGGAGTTGAAAACTCTTTTTTGAAACTTTTGAATGAAAAACTGATTTTTATGTACAATATGCACTCAAAAGTGAAGAAAGTGTTATTTCTTGTCACCTTCTAAGTGGAGAAGTCCAAACAGTGCTATTTGGAGCTGAAAACGCTTTTTTGACACTTTTGAATGAAAAACTGTTTTTTGTGGCCAAAATGAACTCAAAAGTCAAAGTTCTCATTTGCAGTTGAAGAACGTGTTATTTCTTGTCACCTTGTAAGTGGAAAAGTCCAAACAGTGCTACTTGGAGCTGAAAACGCTTTTTTGAAACTTTTGAATGAAAAACGGATTTTTGTGGCCAAAATGCACTCAAAAGTGATGAAAGTGTTATTTCTTGTCACCTTGTAAGTGGAGAAGTCCAAACAGTGTTATTTGGAGCTGAAAACGCGTTTTGTAACACTTTTGAATGAAAAACTGTTTTTTGTGGCCAAAATGATTTTAAAAGTCAAAGTTCTCATTTGTAGTTGAAGAAAGTGTTATTTCTTGTCACCTTGCAAGTGGAGAAGTCTAGACAGTGCTATTTGGAGCTGAAAACGCTTTTTTGACACTTTTGAATGAAAAACTTATTTGTATGTACAATATGCACTCAAAAGTGAAAAAATTGTTATTTCTTGTCACCTTGTAATTGGAGAAGTCCAAACAGTGCCTTTTGGAGCTGAAAACGCGTTTTTGACACTTTTGAATGAAAAACTGTTTTTTGTGGCCAAAATGATTTTAAAAGTCAAAGTTCTCATTTGTAGTTGAAGAAAGTGTTATTTCTTGTCACCTTGCAAGTGGAGAAGTCTAAACAGTGCTATTTGGAGCTGAAAACGCATTTTTGACACTTTTGAATGAAAAACTTATTTGTATGTACAATATGCACTCAAAAGTGAAGAAATTGTTATTTCTTGTCACCTTGTAATTGGAGAAGTCCAAACAGTGCCTTTTGGAGCTGAAAACGCGTTTTTGACACTTTTGAATGAAAAACTGTTTTTTGTGGCCAAAAAGCACTCAAATGTCAAAGTTCTCATTTTCAGTTGAAGAACGTGTTATTTCTTGTCACCTTGTAAGTGGAGAAGTCCAAACAGTGCTATTTGGAGCTGAAAACTCTTTTTTGAAACTTTTGAATGAAAAACTGATTTTTATGTACAATATGCACTCAAAAGTCAAAGTTCTCATTTGCAGATGAAGAACGCGTTATTTTTTGTCACCTTGTAAGTGGAGAAGTCCAAACAGTGCTATTTGGAACTGAAAATGCTTTTTTGAAACTTTTGAATGAAAAACTGATTTTTATGTACAATATGCACTCAGAAGTGAAGAAAGTGTTATTTCTTGTCACCTTGTAAGTGGTGAAGTCCAAATAGTGCTATTTGGAGATGAAAACGCGTTTTTGACACTTTTGAATGAAAAACTGTTTTTTGTGGCCAAAATGAACTCTAAAGTCAAAGTTCTCATTTGCAGTTGAAGAACGTGTTATTTCTTGTCACCTTGTAAGTGCAGAAGTCCAAACAGTGCTATTTGGAGCTGAAAACGCTTTTTTGAAACTTTTGAATGAAAAACTGATTTGTATGTACAATATGCACTCAAAAGTGAAGAAAGTGTTATTTCTTGTCACCTTGTAAGTGGAGAAGTCCAAACACTGCTGTTTGGAGCTGAAAACGCTTTTTTGACACTTTTGAATGAAAAACTGTTTTTTGTGGCCAAAATGAACTCAAAAGTCAAAGAACTCATTTGCAGTTGAAGAACGTGTTATTTCTTGTCACCTTGTAAGTGGAGAAGTCCAAACAGTGCCTTTTGGAGCTGAAAACGCGTTTTTGACACTTTTGAATGAAAAACGGATTTTTGAGGCCAAAATGCACTCAAAAGTGACGAAAGTGTTATTTCTTTTCACCTTGTAAGTGGAGAAGTCCAAACAGTGCTATTTGGAGCTGAAAACGCTTTTTTGACACTTTTGAATGAAAAACTGTTTTTTGTGGCCAAAATGAACTCAAATGTCAAAGTTCTCATTTGCAGTTGAAGAACGCGTAATTTTTTGTCACCTTGTAAGTGGAGAAGTCCAAACAGTGCTATTTGGAACTGAAAATGCTTTTTTGAAACTTTTGAATGAAAAACTGATTTTTATGTACAATATGCACTCAGAAGTGAAGAAAGTGTTATTTCTTGTCACCTTGTAAGTGGTGAAGTCCAAACAGTGCTATTTGGAGATGAAAACGCGTTTTTGACACTTTTGAATGAAAAACTGTTTTTTGTGGCCAAAATGAACTCAAAAGTCAAAGTTCTCATTTGCAGTTGAAGAACGTGTTATTTCTTGTCACCTTGTAAGTGGAGAAGTCCAAACAGTGCTATTTGGAGCTGAAAACGCTTTTTTGAAACTTTTGAATGAAAAACTGATTTGTATGTACAATATGCACTCAAAAGTGAAGAAAGTGTTATTTCTTGTCACCTTGTAAGTGGAGAAGTCCAAACAGTGCTATTTGGAGCTGAAAACTCTTTTTTGACACTTTTGAATGAAAAACTGATTTGTATGTACAATATGCACTCAAAAGTGAAGAAAGTGTTATTTCTTGTCACCTTGTAAGTGGAGAAGTCCAAACACTGCTGTTTGGAGCTGAAAACGCTTTTTTGACACTTTTGAATGAAAAACTGTTTTTTGTGGCCAAAATGAACTCAAATGTCAAAGTTCTCATTTTCAGTTGAAGAACGTGTTATTTCTTGTCACCTTGTAAGTGGAGAAGTCCAAACAGTGCTATTTGGAGTTGAAAACTCTTTTTTGAAACTTTTGAATGAAAAACTGATTTTTATGTACAATATGCACTCAAAAGTGAAGAAAGTGTTATTTCTTGTCACCTTCTAAGTGGAGAAGTCCAAACAGTGCTATTTGGAGCTGAAAACGCTTTTTTGACACTTTTGAATGAAAAACTGTTTTTTGTGGCCAAAATGAACTCAAAAGTCAAAGTTCTCATTTGCAGTTGAAGAACGTGTTATTTCTTGTCACCTTGTAAGTGGAAAAGTCCAAACAGTGCTACTTGGAGCTGAAAACGCTTTTTTGAAACTTTTGAATGAAAAACGGATTTTTGTGGCCAAAATGCACTCAAAAGTGATGAAAGTGTTATTTCTTGTCACCTTGTAAGTGGAGAAGTCCAAACAGTGTTATTTGGAGCTGAAAACGCGTTTTTTAACACTTTTGAATGAAAAACTGTTTTTTGTGGCCAAAATGATTTTAAAAGTCAAAGTTCTCATTTGTAGTTGAAGAAAGTGTTATTTCTTGTCACCTTGCAAGTGGAGAAGTCTAGACAGTG
This sequence comes from Oryzias latipes, assembly GCF_053564925.1. NCBI lineage: Eukaryota > Metazoa > Chordata > Actinopteri > Beloniformes > Adrianichthyidae > Oryzias > Oryzias latipes. Next base: position 12,590,337 of record NC_136245.1, read on the forward strand.
CTATTTGGAGCTGAAAACGCTTTTTTGACACTTTTGAATGAAAAACTTATTTGTATGTACAATATGCACTCAAAAGTGAAGAAATTGTTATTTCTTGTCACCTTGTAATTGGAGAAGTCCAAACAGTGCCTTTTGGAGCTGAAAACGCGTTTTTGACACTTTTGAATGAAAAACTGTTTTTTGTGGCCAAAAAGCACTCAAATGTCAAAGTTCTCATTTTCAGTTGAAGAACGTGTTATTTCTTGTCACCTTGTAAGTGGAGAAGTCCAAACAGTGCTATTTGGAGCTGAAAACTCTTTTTTGAAACTTTTGAATGAAAAACTGATTTTTATGTACAATATGCACTCAAAAGTCAAAGTTCTCATTTGCAGATGAAGAACGCGTTATTTTTTGTCACCTTGTAAGTGGAGAAGTCCAAACAGTGCTATTTGGAACTGAAAATGCTTTTTTGACACTTTTGAATGAAAAACTGTTTTTTGTGGCCAAAATGAACTCAAATGTCAAAGTTCTCATTTGCAGTTGAAGAACGCGTAATTTTTTGTCACCTTGTAAGTGGAGAAGTCCAAACAGTGCTATTTGGAACTGAAAATGCTTTTTTGAAACTTTTGAATGAAAAACTGATTTTTATGTACAATATGCACTCAGAAGTGAAGAAAGTGTTATTTCTTGTCACCTTGTAAGTGGTGAAGTCCAAACAGTGCTATTTGGAGATGAAAACGCGTTTTTGACACTTGAATGAAAAACTGTTTTTTGTGGCCAAAATGAACTCAAAAGTCAAAGTTCTCATTTGCAGTTGAAGAACGTGTTATTTCTTGTCACCTTGTAAGTGGAGAAGTCCAAACAGTGCTATTTGGAGCTGAAAACGCTTTTTTGAAACTTTTGAATGAAAAACTGATTTGTATGTACAATATGCACTCAAAAGTGAAGAAAGTGTTATTTCTTGTCACCTTGTAAGTGGAGAAGTCCAAACAGTGCTATTTGGAGCTGAAAACTCTTTTTTGAAACTTTTGAATGAAAAACTGATTTTTATGTACAATATGCACTCAGAAGTGAAGAAAGTGTTATTTCTTGTCACCTTGTAAGTGGTGAAGTCCAAACAGTGCTATTTGGAGATGAAAACGCGTTTTTGACACTTTTGAATGAAAAACTGTTTTTTGTGGCCAAAATGAACTCAAATGTCAAAGTTCTCATTTTCAGTTGAAGAACGTGTTATTTCTTGTCACCTTGTAAGTGGAGAAGTCCAAACAGTGCTATTTGGAGCTGAAAACGCGTTTTTGACACTTTTGAATGAAAAACAGTTTTTTGTGGCCATAATGAACTCAAAAGTCAAAGTTCTCATTTGCAGATGAAGAACGCGTTATTTTTTGTCACCTTGTAAGTGGAGAAGTCCAAACAGTGCTATTTGGAACTGAAAATGCTTTTTTGAAACTTTTGAATGAAAAACTGATTTTTATGTACAATATGCACTCAGAAGTGAAGAAAGTGTTATTTCTTGTCACCTTGTAAGTGGTGAAGTCCAAATAGTGCTATTTGGAGATGAAAACGCGTTTTTGACACTTTTGAATGAAAAACTGTTTTTTGTGGCCAAAATGATTTTAAAAGTCAAAGTTCTCATTTGTAGTTGAAGAAAGTGTTATTTCTTGTCACCTTGCAAGTGGAGAAGTCTAGACAGTGCTATTTGGAGCTGAAAACGCTTTTTTGACACTTTTGAATGAAAAACTTATTTGTATGTACAATATGCACTCAAAAGTGAAGAAATTGTTATTTCTTGTCACCTTGTAATTGGAGAAGTCCAAACAGTGCCTTTTGGAGCTGAAAACGCGTTTTTGACACTTTTGAATGAAAAACTGTTTTTTGTGGCCAAAAAGCACTCAAAAGTGACGAAAGTGTTATTTCTTGTCACCTTGTAAGTGGAGAAGTCCAAACAGTGCCTTTTGGAGCTGAAAACGCGTTTTTGACACTTTTGAATGAAAAACTGATTTTTGTGGCCAAAATGCACTCAAAAGTGACGAAAGTGTTATTTCTTGTCACCTTGTAAGTGGAGAAGTCCAAACAGTGCTATTTGGAGGCTGAAAACGCGTTTTTGACACTTTTTAATGAAAAACTGTTTTTTGTGGCCAAAATGAACTCAAAAGTCAAAGTTCTCATTTGCAGTTGAAGAACGCGTAATTTTTTGTCACCTTGTAAGTGGAGAAGTCCAAACAGTGCTATTTGGAACTAAAAATGCTTTTTTGAAACTTTTGAATGAAAAACTGATTTTTATGTACAATATGCACTCAGAAGTGAAGAAAGTGTTATTTCTTGTCACCTTGTAAGTGGTGAAGTCCAAACAGTGCTATTTGGAGATGAAAACGCGTTTTTGACACTTTTGAATGAAAAACTGTTTTTTGTGGCCAAAATGAACTCAAAAGTCAAAGTTCTCATTTGCAGTTGAAGAACGTGTTATTTCTTGTCACCTTGTAAGTGGAGAAGTCCAAACAGTGCTATTTGGAGCTGAAAACGCTTTTTTGAAACTTTTGAATGAAAAACTGATTTGTATGTACAATATGCACTCAAAAGTGAAGAAAGTGTTATTTCTTGTCACCTTGTAAGTGGAGAAGTCCAAACAGTGCTATTTGGAGCTGAAAACTCTTTTTTGACACTTTTGAATGAAAAACTGATTTGTATGTACAATATGCACTCAAAAGTGAAGAAAGTGTTATTTCTTGTCACCTTGTAAGTGGAGAAGTCCAAACACTGCTGTTTGGAGCTGAAAACGCTTTTTTGACACTTTTGAATGAAAAACTGTTTTTTGTGGCCAAAATGAACTCAAATGTCAAAGTTCTCATTTTCAGTTGAAGAACGTGTTATTTCTTGTCACCTTGTAAGTGGAGAAGTCCAAACAGTGCTATTTGGAGCTGAAAACGCGTTTTTGACACTTTTGAATGAAAAACAGTTTTTTGTGGCCATAATGAACTCAAAAGTCAAAGTTCTCATTTGCAGTTGAAGAACGTGTTATTTCTTGTCACCTTGTAAGTGGAGAAGTCCAAACAGTGCTATTTGGAGCTGAAAACACTTTTTAGAGTACAATATGCACTCAAAAGTAAAGAAAGTGTTATTTCTTGTCACCTTGTAAGTGGAGAAGTCCAAACAGTGCCTTTTGGAGCTGAAAACGCGTTTTTGACACTTTTGAATGAAAAACTGATTTTTGTGGCCAAAATGCACTCAAAAGTGACGAAAGTGTTATTTCTTGTCACCTTGTAAGTGGAGAAGTCCAAACAGTGCTATTTGGAGGCTGAAAACGCGTTTTTGACACTTTTTAATGAAAAACTGTTTTTTGTGGCCAAAATGAACTCAAATGTCAAAGTTCTCATTGTCAGTTGAAGAACGTGTTATTTCTTGTCACCTTGTAAGTGGAGAAGTCCAAACAGTGCTATTTGGAACTGAAAAAGCATTTTTGACACTTTTGAATGAAAAACTGTTTTTTTTGGCCAAAATGAACTCAAAAGTCAAAGTTCTCATTTGCAGTTGAAGAACGCGTAATTTTTTGTCACCTTGTAAGTGGAGAAGTCCAAACAGTGCTATTTGGAACTGAAAATGCTTTTTTGAAACTTTTGAATGAAAAACTGATTTTTATGTACAATATGCACTCAGAAGTGAAGAAAGTGTTATTTCTTGTCACCTTGTAAGTGGTGAAGTCCAAACAGTGCTATTTGGAGATGAAAACGCGTTTTTGACACTTTTGAATGAAAAACTGTTTTTTGTGGCCAAAATGAACTCAAATGTCAAAGTTCTCATTTTCAGTTGAAGAACGTGTTATTTCTTGTCACCTTGTAAGTGGAGAAGTCCAAACAGTGCTATTTGGAGCTGAAAACGCGTTTTTGACACTTTTGAATGAAAAACAGTTTTTTGTGGCCATAATGAACTCAAAAGTCAAAGTTCTCATTTGCAGATGAAGAACGCGTTATTTTTTGTCACCTTGTAAGTGGAGAAGTCCAAACAGTGCTATTTGGAACTGAAAATGCTTTTTTGAAACTTTTGAATGAAAAACTGATTTTTATGTACAATATGCACTCAGAAGTGAAGAAAGTGTTATTTCTTGTCACCTTGTAAGTGGTGAAGTCCAAATAGTGCTATTTGGAGATGAAAACGCGTTTTTGACACTTTTGAATGAAAAACTGTTTTTTGTGGCCAAAATGAACTCTAAAGTCAAAGTTTTCATTTGCAGTTGAAGAACGTGTTATTTCTTGTCACCTTGTAAGTGGAGAAGTCCAAACAGTGCTATTTGGAGCTGAAAACGCTTTTTTGAAACTTTTGAATGAAAAACTGATTTGTATGTACAATATGCACTCAAAAGTGAAGAAAGTGTTATTTCTTGTCACCTTGTAAGTGGAGAAGTCCAAACAGTGCTATTTGGAGCTGAAAACGCGTTTTTGACACTTTTGAATGAAAAACAGTTTTTTGTGGCCAAAATGAACTCAAAAGTCAAAGTTCTCATTTGCAGTTGAAGAACGTGTTTTTTCTTGTCACCTTGTAAGTGGAGAAGTCCAAACAGTGCTATTTGGAGCTGAAAACACTTTTTTGAGTACAATATGCACTCAAAAGTAAAGAAAGTGTTATTTCTTGTCACCTTGTAAGTGGAGAAGTCCAAACAGTGCCTTTTGGAGCTGAAAACGCGTTTTTGACACTTTTGAATGAAAAACTGATTTTTGTGGCCAAAATGCACTCAAAAGTGACGAAAGTGTTATTTCTTGTCACCTTGTAAGTGGAGAAGTCCAAACAGTGCTATTTGGAGGCTGAAAACGCGTTTTTGACACTTTTTAATGAAAAACTGTTTTTTGTGGCCAAAATGAACTCAAATGTCAAAGTTCTCATTGTCAGTTGAAGAACGTGTTATTTCTTGTCACCTTGTAAGTGGAGAAGTCCAAACAGTGCTATTTGGAGCTGAAAACGCATTTTTGACACTTTTGAATGAAAAACTGTTTTTTGTGGCCAAAATGAACTCAAAAGTGAAGAAAGTGTTATTTCTTGTCACCTTGTAAGTGGAGAAGTCCAAACACTGCTGTTTGGAGCTGAAAACGCTTTTTTGACACTTTTGAATGAAAAACTGTTTTTTGTGGCCAAAATGAACTCAAAAGTCAAAGAACTCATTTGCAGTTGAAGAACGTGTTATTTCTTGTCACCTTGTAAGTGGAGAAGTCCAAACAGTGCCTTTTGGAGCTGAAAACGCGTTTTTGACACTTTTGAATGAAAAACGGATTTTTGAGGCCAAAATGCACTCAAAAGTGACGAAAGTGTTATTTCTTTTCACCTTGTAAGTGGAGAAGTCCAAACAGTGCTATTTGGAGCTGAAAACGCTTTTTTGACACTTTTGAATGAAAAACTGTTTTTTGTGGCCAAAATGAACTCAAATGTCAAAGTTCTCATTTGCAGTTGAAGAACGCGTAATTTTTTGTCACCTTGTAAGTGGAGAAGTCCAAACAGTGCTATTTGGAACTGAAAATGCTTTTTTGAAACTTTTGAATGAAAAACTGATTTTTATGTACAATATGCACTCAGAAGTGAAGAAAGTGTTATTTCTTGTCACCTTGTAAGTGGTGAAGTCCAAACAGTGCTATTTGGAGATGAAAACGCGTTTTTGACACTTTTGAATGAAAAACTGTTTTTTGTGGCCAAAATGAACTCAAAAGTCAAAGTTCTCATTTGCAGTTGAAGAACGTGTTATTTCTTGTCACCTTGTAAGTGGAGAAGTCCAAACAGTGCTATTTGGAGTTGAAAACGCTTTTTTGAAACTTTTGAATGAAAAACTGATTTGTATGTACAATATGCACTCAAAAGTGAAGAAAGTGTTATTTCTTGTCACCTTGTAAGTGGAGAAGTCCAAACAGTGCTATTTGGAGCTGAAAACTCTTTTTTGACACTTTTGAATGAAAAACTGATTTGTATGTACAATATGCACTCAAAAGTGAAGAAAGTGTTATTTCTTGTCACCTTGTAAGTGGAGAAGTCCAAACACTGCTGTTTGGAGCTGAAAACGCTTTTTTGACACTTTTGAATGAAAAACTGTTTTTTGTGGCCAAAATGAACTCAAATGTCAAAGTTCTCATTTTCAGTTGAAGAACGTGTTATTTCTTGTCACCTTGTAAGTGGAGAAGTCCAAACAGTGCTATTTGGAGTTGAAAACTCTTTTTTGAAACTTTTGAATGAAAAACTGATTTTTATGTACAATATGCACTCAAAAGTGAAGAAAGTGTTATTTCTTGTCACCTTCTAAGTGGAGAAGTCCAAACAGTGCTATTTGGAGCTGAAAACGCTTTTTTGACACTTTTGAATGAAAAACTGTTTTTTGTGGCCAAAATGAACTCAAAAGTCAAAGTTCTCATTTGCAGTTGAAAAACGTGTTATTTCTTGTCACCTTGTAAGTGGAAAAGTCCAAACAGTGCTACTTGGAGCTGAAAACGCTTTTTTGAAACTTTTGAATGAAAAACGGATTTTTGTGGCCAAAATGCACTCAAAAGTGATGAAAGTGTTATTTCTTGTCACCTTGTAAGTGGAGAAGTCCAAACAGTGTTATTTGGAGCTGAAAACGCGTTTTTTAACACTTTTGAATGAAAAACTGTTTTTTGTGGCCAAAATGATTTTAAAAGTCAAAGTTCTCATTTGTAGTTGAAGAAAGTGTTATTTCTTGTCACCTTGCAAGTGGAGAAGTCTAGACAGTGCTATTTGGAGCTGAAAACGCTTTTTTGACACTTTTGAATGAAAAACTTATTTGTATGTACAATATGCACTCAAAAGTGAACAAATTGTTATTTCTTGTCACCTTGTAATTGGAGAAGTCCAAACAGTGCCTTTTGGAGCTGAAAACGCGTTTTTGACACTTTTGAATGAAAAACTGTTTTTTGTGGCCAAAAAGCACTCAAATGTCAAAGTTCTCATTTTCAGTTGAAGAACGTGTTATTTCTTGTCACCTTGTAAGTGGAGAAGTCCAAACAGTGCTATTTGGAGCTGAAAACTCTTTTTTGAAACTTTTGAATGAAAAACTGATTTTTATGTACAATATGCACTCAAAAGTCAAAGTTCTCATTTGCAGATGAAGAACGCGTTATTTTTTGTCACCTTGTAAGTGGAGAAGTCCAAACAGTGCTATTTGGAACTGAAAATGCTTTTTTGACACTTTTGAATGAAAAACTGTTTTTTGTGGCCAAAATGAACTCAAATGTCAAAGTTCTCATTTGCAGTTGAAGAACGCGTAATTTTTTGTCACCTTGTAAGTGGAGAAGTCCAAACAGTGCTATTTGGAACTGAAAATGCTTTTTTGAAACTTTTGAATGAAAAACTGATTTTTATGTACAATATGCACTCAGAAGTGAAGAAAGTGTTATTTCTTGTCACCTTGTAAGTGGTGAAGTCCAAACAGTGCTATTTGGAGATGAAAACGCGTTTTTGACACTTGAATGAAAAACTGTTTTTTGTGGCCAAAATGAACTCAAAAGTCAAAGTTCTCATTTGCAGTTGAAGAACGTGTTATTTCTTGTCACCTTGTAAGTGGAGAAGTCCAAACAGTGCTATTTGGAGCTGAAAACGCTTTTTTGAAACTTTTGAATGAAAAACTGATTTGTATGTACAATATGCACTCAAAAGTGAAGAAAGTGTTATTTCTTGTCACCTTGTAAGTGGAGAAGTCCAAACAGTGCTATTTGGAGCTGAAAACTCTTTTTTGACACTTTTGAATGAAAAACTGATTTGTATGTACAATATGCACTCAAAAGTGAAGAAAGTGTTATTTCTTGTCACCTTGTAAGTGGAGAAGTCCAAACACTGCTGTTTGGAGCTGAAAACGCTTTTTTGACACTTTTGAATGAAAAACTGTTTTTTGTGGCCAAAATGAACTCAAATGTCAAAGTTCTCATTTTCAGTTGAAGAACGTGTTATTTCTTGTCACCTTGTAAGTGGAGAAGTCCAAACAGTGCTATTTGGAGTTGAAAACTCTTTTTTGAAACTTTTGAATGAAAAACTGATTTTTATGTACAATATGCACTCAAAAGTGAAGAAAGTGTTATTTCTTGTCACCTTCTAAGTGGAGAAGTCCAAACAGTGCTATTTGGAGCTGAAAACGCTTTTTTGACACTTTTGAATGAAAAACTGTTTTTTGTGGCCAAAATGAACTCAAAAGTCAAAGTTCTCATTTGCAGTTGAAGAACGTGTTATTTCTTGTCACCTTGTAAGTGGAAAAGTCCAAACAGTGCTACTTGGAGCTGAAAACGCTTTTTTGAAACTTTTGAATGAAAAACGGATTTTTGTGGCCAAAATGCACTCAAAAGTGATGAAAGTGTTATTTCTTGTCACCTTGTAAGTGGAGAAGTCCAAACAGTGTTATTTGGAGCTGAAAACGCGTTTTTTAACACTTTTGAATGAAAAACTGTTTTTTGTGGCCAAAATGATTTTAAAAGTCAAAGTTCTCATTTGTAGTTGAAGAAAGTGTTATTTCTTGTCACCTTGCAAGTGGAGAAGTCTAGACAGTGCTATTTGGAGCTGAAAACGCTTTTTTGACACTTTTGAATGAAAAACTTATTTGTATGTACAATATGCACTCAAAAGTGAAAAAATTGTTATTTCTTGTCACCTTGTAATTGGAGAAGTCCAAACAGTGCCTTTTGGAGCTGAAAACGCGTTTTTGACACTTTTGAATGAAAAACTGTTTTTTGTGGCCAAAATGATTTTAAAAGTCAAAGTTCTCATTTGTAGTTGAAGAAAGTGTTATTTCTTGTCACCTTGCAAGTGGAGAAGTCTAAACAGTGCTATTTGGAGCTGAAAACGCATTTTTGACACTTTTGAATGAAAAACTTATTTGTATGTACAATATGCACTCAAAAGTGAAGAAATTGTTATTTCTTGTCACCTTGTAATTGGAGAAGTCCAAACAGTGCCTTTTGGAGCTGAAAACGCGTTTTTGACACTTTTGAATGAAAAACTGTTTTTTGTGGCCAAAAAGCACTCAAATGTCAAAGTTCTCATTTTCAGTTGAAGAACGTGTTATTTCTTGTCACCTTGTAAGTGGAGAAGTCCAAACAGTGCTATTTGGAGCTGAAAACTCTTTTTTGAAACTTTTGAATGAAAAACTGATTTTTATGTACAATATGCACTCAAAAGTCAAAGTTCTCATTTGCAGATGAAGAACGCGTTATTTTTTGTCACCTTGTAAGTGGAGAAGTCCAAACAGTGCTATTTGGAACTGAAAATGCTTTTTTGAAACTTTTGAATGAAAAACTGATTTTTATGTACAATATGCACTCAGAAGTGAAGAAAGTGTTATTTCTTGTCACCTTGTAAGTGGTGAAGTCCAAATAGTGCTATTTGGAGATGAAAACGCGTTTTTGACACTTTTGAATGAAAAACTGTTTTTTGTGGCCAAAATGAACTCTAAAGTCAAAGTTCTCATTTGCAGTTGAAGAACGTGTTATTTCTTGTCACCTTGTAAGTGCAGAAGTCCAAACAGTGCTATTTGGAGCTGAAAACGCTTTTTTGAAACTTTTGAATGAAAAACTGATTTGTATGTACAATATGCACTCAAAAGTGAAGAAAGTGTTATTTCTTGTCACCTTGTAAGTGGAGAAGTCCAAACACTGCTGTTTGGAGCTGAAAACGCTTTTTTGACACTTTTGAATGAAAAACTGTTTTTTGTGGCCAAAATGAACTCAAAAGTCAAAGAACTCATTTGCAGTTGAAGAACGTGTTATTTCTTGTCACCTTGTAAGTGGAGAAGTCCAAACAGTGCCTTTTGGAGCTGAAAACGCGTTTTTGACACTTTTGAATGAAAAACGGATTTTTGAGGCCAAAATGCACTCAAAAGTGACGAAAGTGTTATTTCTTTTCACCTTGTAAGTGGAGAAGTCCAAACAGTGCTATTTGGAGCTGAAAACGCTTTTTTGACACTTTTGAATGAAAAACTGTTTTTTGTGGCCAAAATGAACTCAAATGTCAAAGTTCTCATTTGCAGTTGAAGAACGCGTAATTTTTTGTCACCTTGTAAGTGGAGAAGTCCAAACAGTGCTATTTGGAACTGAAAATGCTTTTTTGAAACTTTTGAATGAAAAACTGATTTTTATGTACAATATGCACTCAGAAGTGAAGAAAGTGTTATTTCTTGTCACCTTGTAAGTGGTGAAGTCCAAACAGTGCTATTTGGAGATGAAAACGCGTTTTTGACACTTTTGAATGAAAAACTGTTTTTTGTGGCCAAAATGAACTCAAAAGTCAAAGTTCTCATTTGCAGTTGAAGAACGTGTTATTTCTTGTCACCTTGTAAGTGGAGAAGTCCAAACAGTGCTATTTGGAGCTGAAAACGCTTTTTTGAAACTTTTGAATGAAAAACTGATTTGTATGTACAATATGCACTCAAAAGTGAAGAAAGTGTTATTTCTTGTCACCTTGTAAGTGGAGAAGTCCAAACAGTGCTATTTGGAGCTGAAAACTCTTTTTTGACACTTTTGAATGAAAAACTGATTTGTATGTACAATATGCACTCAAAAGTGAAGAAAGTGTTATTTTTTGTCACCTTGTAAGTGGAGAAGTCCAAACACTGCTGTTTGGAGCTGAAAACGCTTTTTTGACACTTTTGAATGAAAAACTGTTTTTTGTGGCCAAAATGAACTCAAATGTCAAAGTTCTCATTTTCAGTTGAAGAACGTGTTATTTCTTGTCACCTTGTAAGTGGAGAAGTCCAAACAGTGCTATTTGGAGTTGAAAACTCTTTTTTGAAACTTTTGAATGAAAAACTGATTTTTATGTACAATATGCACTCAAAAGTGAAGAAAGTGTTATTTCTTGTCACCTTCTAAGTGGAGAAGTCCAAACAGTGCTATTTGGAGCTGAAAACGCTTTTTTGACACTTTTGAATGAAAAACTGTTTTTTGTGGCCAAAATGAACTCAAAAGTCAAAGTTCTCATTTGCAGTTGAAGAACGTGTTATTTCTTGTCACCTTGTAAGTGGAGAAGTCCAAACAGTGCTATTTGGAGCTGAAAACGCTTTTTTGAAACTTTTGAATGAAAAACTGATTTGTATGTACAATATGCACTCAAAAGTGAAGAAAGTGTTATTTCTTGTCACCTTGTAAGTGGAGAAGTCCAAACAGTGCTATTTGGAGCTGAAAACTCTTTTTTGACACTTTTGAATGAAAAACTGATTTGTATGTACAATATGCACTCAAAAGTGAAGAAAGTGTTATTTTTTGTCACCTTGTAAGTGGAGAAGTCCAAACACTGCTGTTTGGAGCTGAAAACGCTTTTTTGACACTTTTGAATGAAAAACTGTTTTTTGTGGCCAAAATGAACTCAAATGTCAAAGTTCTCATTTTCAGTTGAAGAACGTGTTATTTCTTGTCACCTTGTAAGTGGAGAAGTCCAAACAGTGCTATTTGGAGTTGAAAACTCTTTTTTGAAACTTTTGAATGAAAAACTGATTTTTATGTACAATATGCACTCAAAAGTGAAGAAAGTGTTATTTCTTGTCACCTTCTAAGTGGAGAAGTCCAAACAGTGCTATTTGGAGCTGAAAACGCTTTTTTGACACTTTTGAATGAAAAACTGTTTTTTGTGGCCAAAATGAACTCAAAAGTCAAAGTTCTCATTTTCAGTTGAAGAACGTGTTATTTCTTGTCACCTTGTAAGTGGAGAAGTCCAAACAGTGCTATTTGGAGCTGAAAACTCTTTTTTGAAACTTTTGAATGAAAAACTGATTTTTATGTACAATATGCACTCAAAAGTCAAAGTTCTCATTTGCAGATGAAGAACGCGTTATTTTTTGTCACCTTGTAAGTGGAGAAGTCCAAACAGTGCTATTTGGAACTGAAAATGCTTTTTTGAAACTTTTGAATGAAAAACTGATTTTTATGTACAATATGCACTCAGAAGTGAAGAAAGTGTTATTTCTTGTCACCTTGTAAGTGGTGAAGTCCAAATAGTGCTATTTGGAGATGAAAACGCGTTTTTGACACTTTTGAATGAAAAAACTGTTTTTTGTGGCCAAAATGATTTTAAAAGTCAAAGTTCTCATTTGTAGTTGAAGAAAGTGTTATTTCTTGTCACCTTGCAAGTGGAGAAGTCTAGACAGTGCTATTTGGAGCTGAAAACGCTTTTTTGACACTTTTGAATGAAAAACTTATTTGTATGTACAATATGCACTCAAAAGTGAAGAAATTGTTATTTCTTGTCACCTTGTAATTGGAGAAGTCCAAACAGTGCCTTTTGGAGCTGAAAACGCGTTTTTGACACTTTTGAATGAAAAACTGTTTTTTGTGGCCAAAAAGCACTCAAATGTCAAAGTTCTCATTTTCAGTTGAAGAACGTGTTATTTCTTGTCACCTTGTAAGTGGAGAAGTCCAAACAGTGCTATTTGGAGCTGAAAACTCTTTTTTGAAACTTTTGAATGAAAAACTGATTTTTATGTACAATATGCACTCAAAAGTCAAAGTTCTCATTTGCAGATGAAGAACGCGTTATTTTTTGTCACCTTGTAAGTGGAGAAGTCCAAACAGTGCTATTTGGAACTGAAAATGCTTTTTTGAAACTTTTGAATGAAAAACTGATTTTTATGTACAATATGCACTCAGAAGTGAAGAAAGTGTTATTTCTTGTCACCTTGTAAGTGGTGAAGTCCAAATAGTGCTATTTGGAGATGAAAACGCGTTTTTGACACTTTTGAATGAAAAACTGTTTTTTGTGGCCAAAATGAACTCAAAAGTCAAAGTTCTCATTTGCAGTTGAAGAACGTGTTATTTCTTGTCACCTTGTAAGTGGAGAAGTCCAAACAGTGCTATTTGGAGCTGAAAACACTTTGAGTACAATATGCACTCAAAAGTAAAGAAAGTGTTATTTCTTGTCACCTTGTAAGTGGAGAAGTCCAAACAGTGCTATTTGGAGCTGAAAACGCTTTTTTGAAACTTTTGAATGAAAAACTGATTTGTATGTACAATATGCACTCAAAAGTGAAGAAAGTGTTATTTCTTGTCACCTTGTAAGTGGAGAAGTCCAAACAGTGCTATTTGGAGCTGAAAACGCGTTTTTGACACTTTTGAATGAAAAACAGTTTTTTGTGGCCAAAATGAACTCAAAAGTCAAAGTTCTCATTTGCAGTTGAAGAACGTGTTATTTCTTGTCACCTTGTAAGTGGAGAAGTCCAAACAGTGCTATTTGGAGCTGAAAACACTTTTTTGAGTACAATATGCACTCAAAAGTAAAGAAAGTGTTATTTCTTGTCACCTTGTAAGTGGAGAAGTCCAAACAGTGCCTTTTGGAGCTGAAAACGCGTTTTTGACACTTTTGAATGAAAAACTGATTTTTGTGGCCAAAATGCTTTCAAAAGTGACGAAAGTGTTATTTCTTGTCACCTTGTAAGTGGAGAAGTCCAAACAGTGCTATTTGGAGGCTGAAAACGCGTTTTTGACACTTTTTAATGAAAAACTGTTTTTTGTGGCCAAAATGAACTCAAATGTCAAAGTTCTCATTGTCAGTTGAAGAACGTGTTATTTCTTGTCACCTTGTAAGTGGAGAAGTCCAAACAGTGCTATTTGGAGCTGAAAACGCATTTTTGACACTTTTGAATGAAAAACTGTTTTTTGTGGCCAAAATGAACTCAAAAGTGAAGAAAGTGTTATTTCTTGTCACCTTGTAAGTGGAGAAGTCCAAACACTGCTGTTTGGAGCTGAAAACGCTTTTTTGACACTTTTGAATGAAAAACTGTTTTTTGTGGCCAAAATGAACTCAAAAGTCAAAGAACTCATTTGCAGTTGAAGAACGTGTTATTTCTTGTCACCTTGTAAGTGGAGAAGTCCAAACAGTGCCTTTTGGAGCTGAAAACGCGTTTTTGACACTTTTGAATGAAAAACGGATTTTTGAGGCCAAAATGCACTCAAAAGTGACGAAAGTGTTATTTCTTTTCACCTTGTAAGTGGAGAAGTCCAAACAGTGCTATTTGGAGCTGAAAACGCTTTTTTGACACTTTTGAATGAAAAACTGTTTTTTGTGGCCAAAATGAACTCAAAAGTCAAAGAACTCATTTGCAGTTGAAGAACGTGTTATTTCTTGTCACCTTGTAAGTGGAGAAGTCCAAACAGTGCCTTTTGGAGCTGAAAACGCGTTTTTGACACTTTTGAATGAAAAACGGATTTTTGAGGCCAAAATGCACTCAAAAGTGACGAAAGTGTTATTTCTTTTCACCTTGTAAGTGGAGAAGTCCAAACAGTGCTATTTGGAGCTGAAAACGCTTTTTTGACACTTTTGAATGAAAAACTGTTTTTTGTGGCCAAAATGAACTCAAAAGTCAAAGTTCTCATTTGTAGTTGAAGAAAGTGTTATTTCTTGTCACCTTGCAAGTGGAGAAGTCTAGACAGTGCTATTTGGAGCTGAAAACGCTTTTTTGACACTTTTGAATGAAAAACTTATTTGTATGCACAATATGCACTCAAAAGTGAAGAAATTGTTATTTCTTGTCACCTTGTAATTGGAGAAGTCCAAACAGTGCCTTTTTGAGCTGAAAACGCGTTTTTGACACTTTTGAATGAAAAACTGTTTTTTGTGGCCAAAAAGCACTCAAATGTCAAAGTTCTCATTTTCAGTTGAAGAACGTGTTATTTCTTGTCACCTTGTAAGTGGAGAAGTCCAAACAGTGCTATTTGGAGCTGAAAACTCTTTTTTGAAACTTTTGAATGAAAAACTGATTTTTATGTACAATATGCACTCAAAAGTCAAAGTTCTCATTTGCAGATGAAGAACGCGTTATTTTTTGTCACCTTGTAAGTGGAGAAGTCCAAACAGTGCTATTTGGAACTGAAAATGCTTTTTTGAAACTTTTGAATGAAAAACTGATTTTTATGTACAATATGCACTCAGAAGTGAAGAAAGTGTTATTTCTTGTCACCTTGTAAGTGGTGAAGTCCAAATAGTGCTATTTGGAGATGAAAACGCGTTTTTGACACTTTTGAATGAAAAACTGTTTTTTGTGGCCAAAATGAACTCTAAAGTCAAAGTTCTCATTTGCAGTTGAAGAACGTGTTATTTCTTGTCACCTTGTAAGTGGAGAAGTCCAAACAGTGCTATTTGGAGCTGAAAACGCTTTTTTGAAACTTTTGAATGAAAAACTGATTTGTATGTACAATATGCACTCAAAAGTCAAAGTTCTCATTTGCAGATGAAGAACGCGTTATTTTTTGTCACCTTGTAAGTGGAGAAGTCCAAACAGTGCTATTTGGAACTGAAAATGCTTTTTTGAAACTTTTGAATGAAAAACTGATTTTTATGTACAATATGCACTCAGAAGTGAAGAAAGTGTTATTTCTTGTCACCTTGTAAGTGGTGAAGTCCAAATAGTGCTATTTGGAGATGAAAACGCGTTTTTGACACTTTTGAATGAAAAACTGTTTTTTGTGGCCAAAATGAACTCAAAAGTCAAAGTTCTCATTTGCAGTTGAAGAACGTGTTATTTCTTGTCACCTTGTAAGTGGAGAAGTCCAAACAGTGCTATTTGGAGCTGAAAACACTTTGAGTACAATATGCACTCAAAAGTAAAGAAAGTGTTATTTCTTGTCACCTTGTAAGTGGAGAAGTCCAAACAGTGCCTTTTGGAGCTGAAAACGCTTTTTTGACACTTTTGAATGAAAAACTGATTTTTGTGGCCAAAATGCACTCAAAAGTGACGAAAGTGTTATTTCTTGTCACCTTGTAAGTGGAGAAGTCCAAACAGTGCTATTTGGAGGCTGAAAACGCGTTTTTGACACTTTTTAATGAAAAACTGTTTTTTGTGGCCAAAATGAACTCAAATGTCAAAGTTCTCATTGTCAGTTGAAGAACGTGTTATTTCTTGTCACCTTGTAAGTGGAGAAGTCCAAACAGTGCTATTTGGAGCTGAAAACGCATTTTTGACACTTTTGAATGAAAAACTGTTTTTTGTGGCCAAAATGAACTCAAAAGTGAAGAAAGTGTTATTTCTTGTCACCTTGTAAGTGGAGAAGTCCACACACTGCTGTTTGGAGCTGAAAACGCTTTTTTGACACTTTTGAATGAAAAACTGTTTTTTGTGGCCAAAATGAACTCAAAAGTCAAAGAACTCATTTGCAGTTGAAGAACGTGTTATTTCTTGTCACCTTGTAAGTGGAGAAGTCCAAACAGTGCCTTTTGGAGCTGAAAACGCGTTTTTGAAACTTTTGAATGAAAAACTGATTTGTATGTACAATATGCACTCAAAAGTGAAGAAAGTGTTATTTCTTGTCACCTTGTAAGTGGAGAAGTCCAAACAGTGCTATTTGGAGCTGAAAACTCTTTTTTGACACTTTTGAATGAAAAACTGATTTGTATGTACAATATGCACTCAAAAGTGAAGAAAGTGTTATTTTTTGTCACCTTGTAAGTGGAGAAGTCCAAACACTGCTGTTTGGAGCTGAAAACGCTTTTTTGACACTTTTGAATGAAAAACTGTTTTTTGTGGCCAAAATGAACTCAAATGTCAAAGTTCTCATTTTCAGTTGAAGAACGTGTTATTTCTTGTCACCTTGTAAGTGGAGAAGTCCAAACAGTGCTATTTGGAGTTGAAAACTCTTTTTTGAAACTTTTGAATGAAAAACTGATTTTTATGTACAATATGCACTCAAAAGTGAAGAAAGTGTTATTTCTTGTCACCTTCTAAGTGGAGAAGTCCAAACAGTGCTATTTGGAGCTGAAAACGCTTTTTTGACACTTTTGAATGAAAAACTGTTTTTTGTGGCCAAAATGAACTCAAAAGTCAAAGTTCTCATTTGCAGTTGAAGAACGTGTTATTTCTTGTCACCTTGTAAGTGGAGAAGTCCAAACAGTGCTATTTGGAGCTGAAAACGCTTTTTTGAAACTTTTGAATGAAAAACTGATTTGTATGTACAATATGCACTCAAAAGTGAAGAAAGTGTTATTTCTTGTCACCTTGTAAGTGGAGAAGTCCAAACAGTGCTATTTGGAGCTGAAAACTCTTTTTTGACACTTTTGAATGAAAAACTGATTTGTATGTACAATATGCACTCAAAAGTGAAGAAAGTGTTATTTTTTGTCACCTTGTAAGTGGAGAAGTCCAAACACTGCTGTTTGGAGCTGAAAACGCTTTTTTGACACTTTTGAATGAAAAACTGTTTTTTGTGGCCAAAATGAACTCAAATGTCAAAGTTCTCATTTTCAGTTGAAGAACGTGTTATTTCTTGTCACCTTGTAAGTGGAGAAGTCCAAACAGTGCTATTTGGAGTTGAAAACTCTTTTTTGAAACTTTTGAATGAAAAACTGATTTTTATGTACAATATGCACTCAAAAGTGAAGAAAGTGTTATTTCTTGTCACCTTCTAAGTGGAGAAGTCCAAACAGTGCTATTTGGAGCTGAAAACGCTTTTTTGACACTTTTGAATGAAAAACTGTTTTTTGTGGCCAAAATGAACTCAAAAGTCAAAGTTCTCATTTGCAGTTGAAGAACGTGTTATTTCTTGTCACCTTGTAAGTGGAAAAGTCCAAACAGTGCTACTTGGAGCTGAAAACGCTTTTTTGAAACTTTTGAATGAAAAACGGATTTTTGTGGCCAAAATGCACTCAAAAGTGATGAAAGTGTTATTTCTTGTCACCTTGTAAGTGGAGAACTCCAAACAGTGTTATTTGGAGCTGAAAACGCGTTTTTTAACACTTTTGAATGAAAAACTGTTTTTTGTGGCCAAAATGATTTTAAAAGTCAAAGTTCTCATTTGTAGTTGAAGAAAGTGTTATTTCTTGTCACCTTGCAAGTGGAGAAGTCTAGACAGTGCTATTTGGAGCTGAAAACGCTTTTTTGACACTTTTGAATGAAAAACTTATTTGTATGTACAATATGCACTCAAAAGTGAAGAAATTGTTATTTCTTGTCACCTTGTAATTGGAGAAGTCCAAACAGTGCCTTTTGGAGCTGAAAACGCGTTTTTGACACTTTTGAATGAAAAACTGTTTTTTGTGGCCAAAATGATTTTAAAAGTCAAAGTTCTCATTTGTAGTTGAAGAAAGTGTTATTTCTTGTCACCTTGCAAGTGGAGAAGTCTAAACAGTGCTATTTGGAGCTGAAAACTCTTTTTTGACACTTTTGAATGAAAAACTGATTTGTATGTACAATATGCACTCAAAAGTGAAGAAATTGTTATTTCTTGTCACCTTGTAATTGGAGAAGTCCAAACAGTGCCTTTTGGAGCTGAAAACGCGTTTTTGACACTTTTGAATGAAAAACTGTTTTTTGTGGCCAAAAAGCACTCAAATGTCAAAGTTCTCATTTTCAGTTGAAGAACGTGTTATTTCTTGTCACCTTGTAAGTGGAGAAGTCCAAACAGTGCTATTTGGAGCTGAAAACTCTTTTTTGAAACTTTTGAATGAAAAACTGATTTTTATGTACAATATGCACTCAAAAGTCAAAGTTCTCATTTGCAGATGAAGAACGCGTTATTTTTTGTCACCTTGTAAGTGGAGAAGTCCAAACAGTGCTATTTGGAACTGAAAATGCTTTTTTGAAACTTTTGAATGAAAAACTGATTTTTATGTACAATATGCACTCAGAAGTGAAGAAAGTGTTATTTCTTGTCACCTTGTAAGTGGTGAAGTCCAAATAGTGCTATTTGGAGATGAAAACGCGTTTTTGACACTTTTGAATGAAAAAACTGTTTTTTGTGGCCAAAATGATTTTAAAAGTCAAAGTTCTCATTTGTAGTTGAAGAAAGTGTTATTTCTTGTCACCTTGCAAGTGGAGAAGTCTAGACAGTGCTATTTGGAGCTGAAAACGCTTTTTTGACACTTTTGAATGAAAAACTTATTTGTATGTACAATATGCACTCAAAAGTGAAGAAATTGTTATTTCTTGTCACCTTGTAATTGGAGAAGTCCAAACAGTGCCTTTTGGAGCTGAAAACGCGTTTTTGACACTTTTGAATGAAAAACTGTTTTTTGTGGCCAAAAAGCACTCAAATGTCAAAGTTCTCATTTTCAGTTGAAGAACGTGTTATTTCTTGTCACCTTGTAAGTGGAGAAGTCCAAACAGTGCTATTTGGAGCTGAAAACTCTTTTTTGAAACTTTTGAATGAAAAACTGATTTTTATGTACAATATGCACTCAAAAGTCAAAGTTCTCATTTGCAGATGAAGAACGCGTTATTTTTTGTCACCTTGTAAGTGGAGAAGTCCAAACAGTGCTATTTGGAACTGAAAATGCTTTTTTGAAACTTTTGAATGAAAAACTGATTTTTATGTACAATATGCACTCAGAAGTGAAGAAAGTGTTATTTCTTGTCACCTTGTAAGTGGTGAAGTCCAAATAGTGCTATTTGGAGATGAAAACGCGTTTTTGACACTTTTGAATGAAAAACTGTTTTTTGTGGCCAAAATGAACTCAAAAGTCAAAGTTCTCATTTGCAGTTGAAGAACGTGTTATTTCTTGTCACCTTGTAAGTGGAGAAGTCCAAACAGTGCTATTTGGAGCTGAAAACACTTTGAGTACAATATGCACTCAAAAGTAAAGAAAGTGTTATTTCTTGTCACCTTGTAAGTGGAGAAGTCCAAACAGTGCTATTTGGAGCTGAAAACGCTTTTTTGAAACTTTTGAATGAAAAACTGATTTGTATGTACAATATGCACTCAAAAGTGAAGAAAGTGTTATTTCTTGTCACCTTGTAAGTGGAGAAGTCCAAACAGTGCTATTTGGAGCTGAAAACGCGTTTTTGACACTTTTGAATGAAAAACAGTTTTTTGTGGCCAAAATGAACTCAAAAGTCAAAGTTCTCATTTGCAGTTGAAGAACGTGTTATTTCTTGTCACCTTGTAAGTGGAGAAGTCCAAACAGTGCTATTTGGAGCTGAAAACACTTTTTTGAGTACAATATGCACTCAAAAGTAAAGAAAGTGTTATTTCTTGTCACCTTGTAAGTGGAGAAGTCCAAACAGTGCCTTTTGGAGCTGAAAACGCGTTTTTGACACTTTTGAATGAAAAACTGATTTTTGTGGCCAAAATGCTTTCAAAAGTGACGAAAGTGTTATTTCTTGTCACCTTGTAAGTGGAGAAGTCCAAACAGTGCTATTTGGAGGCTGAAAACGCGTTTTTGACACTTTTTAATGAAAAACTGTTTTTTGTGGCCAAAATGAACTCAAATGTCAAAGTTCTCATTGTCAGTTGAAGAACGTGTTATTTCTTGTCACCTTGTAAGTGGAGAAGTCCAAACAGTGCTATTTGGAGCTGAAAACGCATTTTTGACACTTTTGAATGAAAAACTGTTTTTTGTGGCCAAAATGAACTCAAAAGTGAAGAAAGTGTTATTTCTTGTCACCTTGTAAGTGGAGAAGTCCAAACACTGCTGTTTGGAGCTGAAAACGCTTTTTTGACACTTTTGAATGAAAAACTGTTTTTTGTGGCCAAAATGAACTCAAAAGTCAAAGAACTCATTTGCAGTTGAAGAACGTGTTATTTCTTGTCACCTTGTAAGTGGAGAAGTCCAAACAGTGCCTTTTGGAGCTGAAAACGCGTTTTTGACACTTTTGAATGAAAAACGGATTTTTGAGGCCAAAATGCACTCAAAAGTGACGAAAGTGTTATTTCTTTTCACCTTGTAAGTGGAGAAGTCCAAACAGTGCTATTTGGAGCTGAAAACGCTTTTTTGACACTTTTGAATGAAAAACTGTTTTTTGTGGCCAAAATGAACTCAAAAGTCAAAGAACTCATTTGCAGTTGAAGAACGTGTTATTTCTTGTCACCTTGTAAGTGGAGAAGTCCAAACAGTGCCTTTTGGAGCTGAAAACGCGTTTTTGACACTTTTGAATGAAAAACGGATTTTTGAGGCCAAAATGCACTCAAAAGTGACGAAAGTGTTATTTCTTTTCACCTTGTAAGTGGAGAAGTCCAAACAGTGCTATTTGGAGCTGAAAACGCTTTTTTGACACTTTTGAATGAAAAACTGTTTTTTGTGGCCAAAATGAACTCAAAAGTCAAAGTTCTCATTTGTAGTTGAAGAAAGTGTTATTTCTTGTCACCTTGCAAGTGGAGAAGTCTAGACAGTGCTATTTGGAGCTGAAAACGCTTTTTTGACACTTTTGAATGAAAAACTTATTTGTATGCACAATATGCACTCAAAAGTGAAGAAATTGTTATTTCTTGTCACCTTGTAATTGGAGAAGTCCAAACAGTGCCTTTTTGAGCTGAAAACGCGTTTTTGACACTTTTGAATGAAAAACTGTTTTTTGTGGCCAAAAAGCACTCAAATGTCAAAGTTCTCATTTTCAGTTGAAGAACGTGTTATTTCTTGTCACCTTGTAAGTGGAGAAGTCCAAACAGTGCTATTTGGAGCTGAAAACTCTTTTTTGAAACTTTTGAATGAAAAACTGATTTTTATGTACAATATGCACTCAAAAGTCAAAGTTCTCATTTGCAGATGAAGAACGCGTTATTTTTTGTCACCTTGTAAGTGGAGAAGTCCAAACAGTGCTATTTGGAACTGAAAATGCTTTTTTGAAACTTTTGAATGAAAAACTGATTTTTATGTACAATATGCACTCAGAAGTGAAGAAAGTGTTATTTCTTGTCACCTTGTAAGTGGTGAAGTCCAAATAGTGCTATTTGGAGATGAAAACGCGTTTTTGACACTTTTGAATGAAAAACTGTTTTTTGTGGCCAAAATGAACTCTAAAGTCAAAGTTCTCATTTGCAGTTGAAGAACGTGTTATTTCTTGTCACCTTGTAAGTGGAGAAGTCCAAACAGTGCTATTTGGAGCTGAAAACGCTTTTTTGAAACTTTTGAATGAAAAACTGATTTGTATGTACAATATGCACTCAAAAGTCAAAGTTCTCATTTGCAGATGAAGAACGCGTTATTTTTTGTCACCTTGTAAGTGGAGAAGTCCAAACAGTGCTATTTGGAACTGAAAATGCTTTTTTGAAACTTTTGAATGAAAAACTGATTTTTATGTACAATATGCACTCAGAAGTGAAGAAAGTGTTATTTCTTGTCACCTTGTAAGTGGTGAAGTCCAAATAGTGCTATTTGGAGATGAAAACGCGTTTTTGACACTTTTGAATGAAAAACTGTTTTTTGTGGCCAAAATGAACTCAAAAGTCAAAGTTCTCATTTGCAGTTGAAGAACGTGTTATTTCTTGTCACCTTGTAAGTGGAGAAGTCCAAACAGTGCTATTTGGAGCTGAAAACACTTTGAGTACAATATGCACTCAAAAGTAAAGAAAGTGTTATTTCTTGTCACCTTGTAAGTGGAGAAGTCCAAACAGTGCCTTTTGGAGCTGAAAACGCGTTTTTGACACTTTTGAATGAAAAACTGATTTTTGTGGCCAAAATGCACTCAAAAGTGACGAAAGTGTTATTTCTTGTCACCTTGTAAGTGGAGAAGTCCAAACAGTGCTATTTGGAGGCTGAAAACGCGTTTTTGACACTTTTTAATGAAAAACTGTTTTTTGTGGCCAAAATGAACTCAAATGTCAAAGTTCTCATTGTCAGTTGAAGAACGTGTTATTTCTTGTCACCTTGTAAGTGGAGAAGTCCAAACAGTGCTATTTGGAGCTGAAAACGCATTTTTGACACTTTTGAATGAAAAACTGTTTTTTGTGGCCAAAATGAACTCAAAAGTGAAGAAAGTGTTATTTCTTGTCACCTTGTAAGTGGAGAAGTCCACACACTGCTGTTTGGAGCTGAAAACGCTTTTTTGACACTTTTGAATGAAAAACTGTTTTTTGTGGCCAAAATGAACTCAAAAGTCAAAGAACTCATTTGCAGTTGAAGAACGTGTTATTTCTTGTCACCTTGTAAGTGGAGAAGTCCAAACAGTGCCTTTTGGAGCTGAAAACGCGTTTTTGACACTTTTGAATGAAAAACGGATTTTTGAGGCCAAAATGCACTCAAAAGTGACGAAAGTGTTATTTCTTTTCACCTTGTAAGTGGAGAAGTCCAAACAGTGCTATTTGGAGCCGAAAACGCTTTTTTGACACTTTTGAATGAAAAACTGTTTTTTGTGGCCAAAATGAACTCAAAAGTCAAAGGTCTCATTTGCAGTTGAAGAACGTGTTATTTCTTGTCACCTTGTAAGTGGAAAAGTCCAAACAGTGCTACTTGGAGCTGAAAACGCTTTTTTGAAACTTTTGAATGAAAAACGGATTTTTGTGGCCAAAATGCACTCAAAAGTGATGAAAGTGTTATTTCTTGTCACGTTGTAACTGGAATAGTCTAAACAGTGCTATGTGGAGCTGAAAACGCTTTTCTGACACTTTTGAATGAAAAACTGATTTTTGTGGCCAAAATGAACTCAAAAGTGACGAAAGTGTTATTTCTTGTCACCTTGTAAGTGGAGAAGTCCAAACAGTGTTATTTGGAGCTGAAAACGCGTTTTTGACACTTTTGAATGAAAAACTGTTTTTTGTGGCCAAAATGATTTTAAAAGTCAAAGTTCTCATTTGTAGTTGAAGAAAGTGTTATTTCTTGTCACCTTGCAAGTGGAGAAGTCTAGACAGTGCTATTTGGAGCTGAAAACGCTTTTTTGACACTTTTGAATGAAAAACTGATTTGTATGTACAATATGCACTCAAAAGTGAAGAAATTGTTATTTCTTGTCACCTTGTAATTGGAGAAGTCCAAACAGTGCCTTTTGGAGCTGAAAACGCGTTTTTGACACTTTTGAATGAAAAACTGTTTTTTGTGGCCAAAATGATTTTAAAAGTCAAAGTTCTCATTTGTAGTTGAAGAAAGTGTTATTTCTTGTCACCTTGCAAGTGGAGAAGTCTAGACAGTGCTATTTGGAGCTGAAAACGCTTTTTTGACACTTTTGAATGAAAAACTTATTTGTATGTACAATATGCACTCAAAAGTGACGAAAGTGTTATTTCTTTTCACCTTGTAAGTGGAGAAGTCCAAACAGTGCTATTTGGAGCTGAAAACGCTTTTTTGACACTTTTGAATGAAAAACTGTTTTTTGTGGCCAAAATGAACTCAAAAGTCAAAGGTCTCATTTGCAGTTGAAGAACGTGTTATTTCTTGTCACCTTGTAAGTGGAGAAGTCCAAACAGTGCTATTTGGAGATGAAAACGCGTTTTTGACACTTTTGAATGAAAAACTGTTTTTTGTGGCCAAAATGAACTCAAAAGTCAAAGTTCTCATTTGCAGTTGAAGAACGCGTTATTTCTTGTCACCTTGTAAGTGGAAAAGTCCAAACAGTGCTACTTGGAGCTGAAAACGCTTTTTTGAAACTTTTGAATGAAAAACTGATTTTTGTGGCCAAAATGCACTCAAAAGTGATGAAAGTGTTATTTCTTGTCACCTTGTAACTGGAGTAGTCTAAACAGTGCTACGTGGAGCTGAAAACGCTTTTCTGACACTTTTGAATGAAAAACTGATTTTTGTGGCCAAAATGAACTCAAAAGTGACGAAAGTGTTATTTCTTGTCACCTTGTAAGTGGAGAAGTCCAAACAGTGTTATTTGGAGCTGAAAACGCGTTTTTTACACTTTTGAATGAAAAACTGTTTTTTGTGGCCAAAATGAATTTAAAAGTCAAAGTTCTCATTTGTAGTTGAAGAAAGTGTTATTTCTTGTCACCTTGCAAGTGGAGAAGTCTAGACAGTGCTATTTGGAGCTGAAAACGCTTTTTTGACACTTTTGAATGAAAAACTTATTTGTATGTACAATATGCACTCAAAAGTGAAGAAAGTGTTATTTCTTGTCACCTTGTAAGTGGAGAAGTCCAAACAGTGCTATTTGGAGCTGAAAACGCTTTTCTGACACTTTTGAATGAAAAACTGATTTTTGTGGCCAAAATGAACTCAAAAGTGACGAAAGTGTTATTTCTTGTCACCTTGTAAGTGGAGAAGTCTAAACAGTGCCTTTTGGAGCTGAAAACGCGTTTTTGACACTTTTGAATGAAAAACTGTTTTTTATGGCCAAAAAGCACTCGAATGTCAAAGTTCTCATTTTCAGTTGAAGAACGTGTTATTTCTTGTCACCTTGTAAGTGGATGAAGTCCAAACAGTGCTATTTGGAGCTGAAAACGCTTTTTTGAAAACTTTTGAATGAAAAACTGATTTGTATGTACAATATGCACTCAAAAGTGAAGAAAGTGTTATTTCTTGTCACCTTGTAAGTGGAGAAGTCCAAACAGTGCTATTTGGAGCTGAAAACGCGTTTTTGACACTTTTGAATGAAAAACAGTTTTTTGTGGCCATAATGAACTCAAAAGTCAAAGTTCTCATTTGCAGTTGAAGAACGTGTTATTTCTTGTCACCTTGTAAGTGGAGAAGTCCAAACAGTGCTATTTGGAGCTGAAAACACTTTTTTGAGTACAATATGCACTCAAAAGTAAAGAAAGTGTTATTTCTTGTCACCTTGTAAGTGGAGAAGTCCAAACAGTGCCTTTTGGAGCTGAAAACGCGTTTTTGACACTTTTGAATGAAAAACTGATTTTTGTGGCCAAAATGCACTCAAAAGTGACGAAAGTGTTATTTCTTGTCACCTTGTAAGTGGAAAAGTCCAAACAGTGCTATTTGGAGGCTGAAAACGCGTTTTTGACACTTTTTAATGAAAAACTGTTTTTTGTGGCCAAAATGAACTCAAATGTCAAAGTTCTCATTGTCAGTTGAAGAACGTGTTATTTCTTGTCACCTTGTAAGTGGAGAAGTCCAAACAGTGCTATTTGGAGCTGAAAACGCTTTTTTGAAACTTTTGAATGAAAAACTGATTTGTATGTACAATATGCACTCAAAAGTGAAGAAAGTGTTATTTCTTGTCACCTTGTAAGTGGAGAAGTCCAAACAGTGCTATTTGGAGCTGAAAACGCTTTTTTGAAAACTTTTGAATGAAAAACTGATTTGTATGTACAATATGCACTCAAAAGTGAAGAAAGTGTTATTTCTTGTCACCTTGTAAGTGGAGAAGTCCAAACAGTGCTATTTGGAGCTGAAAACGCGTTTTTGACACTTTTGAATGAAAAACAGTTTTTTGTGGCCATAATGAACTCAAAAGTCAAAGTTCTCATTTGCAGTTGAAGAACGTGTTATTTCTTGTCACCTTGTAAGTGGAGAAGTCCAAACAGTGCTATTTGGAGCTGAAAACACTTTTTTGAGTACAATATGCACTCAAAAGTAAAGAAAGTGTTATTTCTTGTCACCTTGTAAGTGGAGAAGTCCAAACAGTGCCTTTTGGAGCTGAAAACGCGTTTTTGACACTTTTGAATGAAAAACTGATTTTTGTGGCCAAAATGCACTCAAAAGTGATGAAAGTGTTATTTCTTGTCACCTTGTAACTGGAGTAGTCTAAACAGTGCTATGTGGAGCTGAAAACGCTTTTCTGACACTTTTGAATGAAAAACTGATTTTTGTGGCCAAAATGAACTCAAAAGTGACGAAAGTGTTATTTCTTGTCACCTTGTAAGTGGAGAAGTCCAAACAGTGTTATTTGGAGCTGAAAACGCGTTTTTGACACTTTTGAATGAAAAACTGTTTTTTGTGGCCAAAATGATTTTAAAAGTCAAAGTTCTCATTTGTAGTTGAAGAAAGTGTTATTACTTGTCACCTTGCAAGTGGAGAAGTCTAGACAGTGCTATTTGGAGCTGAAAACGCTTTTTTGACACTTTTGAATGAAAAACTTATTTGTATGTACAATATGCACTCAAAAGTGAAGAAATTGTTATTTCTTGTCACCTTGTAATTGGAGAAGTCCAAACAGTGCCTTTTTGAGCTGAAAACGCGTTTTTGACACTTTTGAATGAAAAACTGTTTTTTGTGGCCAAAATGATTTGAAAAGTCAAAGTTCTCATTTGTAGTTGAAGAAAGTGTTATTTCTTGTCACCTTGCAAGTGGAGAAGTCTAGACAGTGCTATTTGGAGCTGAAAACGCTTTTTTGACACTTTTGAATGAAAAACTTATTTGTATGTACAATATGCACTCAAAAGTGAAGAAATTGTTATTTCTTGTCACCTTGTAAGTGGAGAAGTCCAAACAGTGCCTTTTGGAGCTGAAAACGCGTTTTTGACACTTTTGAATGAAAAACTGTTTTTTGTGGCCAAAAAGCACTCAAATGTCAAAGTTCTCATTTTCAGTTGAAGAACGTGTTATTTCTTGTCACCTTGTAAGTGGAGAAGTCCAAACAGTGCTATTTGGAGCTGAAAACTCTTTTTTGAAACTTTTGAATGAAAAACTGATTTTTATGTACAATATGCACTCAAAAGTCAAAGTTCTCATTTGCAGATGAAGAACGCGTTATTTTTTGTCACCTTGTAAGTGGAGAAGTCCAAACAGTGCTATTTGGAACTGAAAATGCTTTTTTGAAACTTTTGAATGAAAAACTGATTTTTATGTACAATATGCACTCAGAAGTGAAGAAAGTGTTATTTCTTGTCACCTTGTAAGTGGTGAAGTCCAAACAGTGCTATTTGGAGATGAAAACGCGTTTTTGACACTTTTGAATGAAAAACTGTTTTTTGTGGCCAAAATGAACTCAAAAGTCAAAGTTCTCATTTGCAGTTGAAGAACGTGTTATTTCTTGTCACCTTGTAAGTGGAGAAGTCCAAACAGTGCTATTTGGAGCTGAAAACGCTTTTTTGAAACTTTTGAATGAAAAACTGATTTGTATGTACAATATGCACTCAAAAGTGAAGAAAGTGTTATTTCTTGTCACCTTGTAAGTGGAGAAGTCCAAACAGTGCTATTTGGAGCTGAAAACGCTTTTTTGACACTTTTGAATGAAAAACAGTTTTTTGTGGCCATAATGAACTAAAAAGTCAAAGTTCTCATTTGCAGTTGAAGAACGTGTTATTTCTTGTCACCTTGTAAGTGGAGAAGTCCAAACAGTGCTATTTGGAGCTGAAAACACTTTTTTGAGTACAATATGCACTCAAAAGTAAAGAAAGTGTTATTTCTTGTCACCTTGTAAGTGGAGAAGTCCAAACAGTGCCTTTTGGAGCTGAAAACGCGTTTTTGACACTTTTGAATGAAAAACTGATTTTTGTGGCCAAAATGCACTCAAAAGTGACGAAAGTGTTATTTCTTGTCACCTTGTAAGTGGAGAAGTCCAAACAGTGCTATTTGGAGGCTGAAAACGCGTTTTTGACACTTTTTAATGAAAAACTGTTTTTTGTGGCCAAAATGAACTCAAATGTCAAAGTTCTCATTGTCAGTTGAAGAACGTGTTATTTCTTGTCACCTTGTAAGTGGAGAAGTCCAAACAGTGCTATTTGGAGCTGAAAACGCATTTTTGACACTTTTGAATGAAAAACTGTTTTTTGTGGCCAAAATGAACTCAAAAGTCAAAGTTCTCATTTGCAGTTGAAGAACGTGTTATTTCTTGTCACCTTGTAAGTGGAGAAGTCCAAACAGTGCCTTTTGGAACTGAAAACGCGTTTTTGACACTTTTGAATGAAAAACGGATTTTTGAGGCCAAAATGCACTCAAAAGTGACGAAAATGTTATTTCTTTTCACCTTGTAATTGGAGAAGTCCAAACAGTGCCTTTAGGAGCTAAAAACGCTTTTTTGACACTTTTGAATGAAAAACTGTTTTTTGTGGCCAAAATGAACTCAAATGTCAAAGTTCTCATTTTCAGTTGAAGAACGTGTTATTTCTTGTCACCTTGTAAGTGGAGAAGTCCAAACAGTGCTATTTGGAGCTGAAAACGCTTTTTTGAAACTTTTGAATGAAAAACTGATTTGTATGTACAATATGCACTCAAAAGTGAAGAAAGTGTTATTTCTTGTCACCTTGTAAGTGGAGAAGTCCAAACACTGCTGTTTGGAGCTGAAAACGCTTTTTTGACACTTTTGAATGAAAAACTGTTTTTTGTGGCCAAAATGAACTCAAAAGTCAAAGAACTCATTTGCAGTTGAAGAACGTGTTATTTCTTGTCACCTTGTAAGTGGAGAAGTCCAAACAGTGCCTTTTGGAGCTGAAAACGCGTTTTTGACACTTTTGAATGAAAAACGGATTTTTGAGGCCAAAATGCACTCAAAAGTGACGAAAGTGTTATTTCTTTTCACCTTGTACGTGGAGAAGTCCAAACAGTGCTATTTGGAGCTGAAAACGCTTTTTTGACACTTTTGAATGAAAAACTGTTTTTTGTGGCCAAAATGAACTCAAATGTCAAAGTTCTCATTTTCAGTTGAAGAACGTGTTATTTCTTGTCACCTTGTAAGTGGAGAAGTCCAAACAGTGCTATTTGGAGTTGAAAACTCTTTTTTGAAACTTTTGAATGAAAAACTGATTTTTATGTACAATATGCACTCAAAAGTGGAGAAAGTGTTATTTCTTGTCACCTTGTAAGTGGAAAAGTCCAAACAGTGCTATTTGGAGCTGAAAACGCTTTTTTGAAACTTTTGAATGAAAAACTGTTTTTTGTGGCCAAAATGAACTCAAAAGTCAAAGTTCTCATTTGCAGTTGAAGAACGTGTTATTTCTTGTCACCTTGTAAGTGGAAAAGTCCAAACAGTGCTACTTGGAGCTGAAAACGCTTTTTTGAAACTTTTGAATGAAAAACGGATTTTTGTGGCCAAAATGCACTCAAAAGTGATGAAAGTGTTATTTCTTGTCACCTTGTAACTGGAGTAGTCTAAACAGTGCTATGTGGAGCTGAAAACGCTTTTCTGACACTTTTGAATGAAAAACTGATTTTTGTGGCCAAAATGAACTCAAAAGTGACGAAAGTGTTATTTCTTGTCACCTTGTAAGTGGAGAAGTCCAAACAGTGTTATTTGAAGCTGAAAACGCGCTTTTGACACTTTTGAATGAAAAACTGTTTTTTGTGGCCAAAATGATTTTAAAAGTCAAAGTTCTCATTTGTAGTTGAAGAAAGTGTTATTTCTTGTCACCTTGCAAGTGGAGAAGTCTAGACAGTGCTATTTGGAGCTGAAAACGCTTTTTTGACACTTTTGAATGAAAAATTATTTGTATGTACAATATGCACTCAAAAGTGAAGAAATTGTTATTTCTTGTCACCTTGTAATTGGAGAAGTCCAAACAGTGCCTTTTGGAGCTGAAAACGCGTTTTTGACACTTTTGAATGAAAAACTGTTTTTTGTGTTCAAAATGATTTGAAAAGTCAAAGTTCTCATTTGTAGTTGAAGAATGTGTTATTTCTTGTCACCTTGCAAGTGGAGAAGTCTAGACAGTGCTATTTGGAGCTGAAAACGCTTTTTTGACACTTTTGAATGAAAAACTTATTTGTATGTACAATATGCACTCAAAAGTGAAGAAATTGTTATTTCTTGTCACCTTGTAATTGGAGAAGTCCAAACAGTGCCTTTTGGAGCTGAAAACGCGTTTTTGTCACTTTTGAATGAAAAACTGTTTTTTGTGGCCAAAAAGCACTCAAATGTCAAAGTTCTCATTTTCAGTTGAAGAACGTGTTATTTCTTGTCACCTTGTAAGTGGAGAAGTCCAAACAGTGCTATTTGGAGCTGAAAACTCTTTTTTGAAACTTTTGAATGAAAAACTGATTTTTATGTACAATATGCACTCAAAAGTCAAAGTTCTCATTTGCAGATGAAGAACGCGTTATTTTTTGTCACCTTGTAAGTGGAGAAGTCCAAACAGTGCTATTTGGAACCGAAAATGCTTTTTTGAAACTTTTGAATGAAAAACTGATTTTTATGTACAATATGCACTCAGAAGTGAAGAAAGTGTTATTTCTTGTCACCTTGTAAGTGGTGAAGTCCAAACAGTGCTATTTGGAGATGAAAACGCGTTTTTGACACTTTTGAATGAAAAACTGTTTTTTGTGGCCAAAATGAACTCTAAAGTCAAAGTTCTAATTTGCAGTTGAAGAACGTGTTATTTCTTGTCACCTTGTAAGTGGAGAAGTCCAAACAGTGCTATTTGGAGCTGAAAACGCTTTTTTGAAACTTTTGAATGAAAAACTGATTTGTATGTACAATATGCACTCAAAAGTGAAGAAAGTGTTATTTCTTGTCACCTTGTAAGTGGAGAAGTCCAAACAGTGCTATTTGGAGCTGAAAACGCGTTTTTGACACTTTTGAATGAAAAACAGTTTTTTGTGGCCATAATGAACTAAAAAGTCAAAGTTCTCATTTGCAGTTGAAGAACGTGTTATTTCTTGTCACCTTGTAAGTGGAGAAGTCCAAACAGTGCTATTTGGAGCTGAAAACACTTTTTTGAGTACAATATGCACTCAAAAGTAAAGAAAGTGTTATTTCTTGTCACCTTGTAAGTGGAGAAGTCCAAACAGTGCCTTTTGGAGCTGAAAACGCGTTTTTGACACTTTTGAATGAAAAACTGATTTTTGTGGCCAAAATGCACTCAAAAGTGACGAAAGTGTTATTTCTTGTCACCTTGTAAGTGGAAAAGTCCAAACAGTGCTATTTGGAGGCTGAAAACGCGTTTTTGACACTTTTTAATGAAAAACTGTTTTTTGTGGCCAAAATGAACTCAAATGTCAAAGTTCTCATTTGCAGTTGAAGAACGCGTAATTTTTTGTCACCTTGTAAGTTGAGAAGTCCAAACAGTGCTTTTTGGAACTGAAAATGCTTTTTTGAAACTTTTGAATGAAAAACTGATTTTTATGTACAATATGCACTCAGAAGTGAAGAAAGTGTTATTTCTTGTCACCTTGTAAGTGGTGAAGTCCAAACAGTGCTATTTGGAGATGAAAACGCGTTTTTGACACTTTTGAATGAAAAACTGTTTTTTGTGGCCAAAATGAACTCAAAAGTCAAAGTTCTCATTTGCAGTTGAAGAACGTGTTATTTCTTGTCACCTTGTAAGTGGAGAAGTCCAAACAGTGCTATTTGGAGCTGAAAACGCTTTTTTGAAACTTTTGAATGAAAAACTGATTTGTATGTACAATATGCACTCAAAAGTGAAGAAAGTGTTATTTCTTGTCACCTTGTAAGTGGAAAAGTCCAAACAGTGCTATTTGGAGCTGAAAACTATTTTTTGACACTTTTGAATGAAAAACTGATTTGTATGTACAATATGCACTCAAAAGTGAAGAAAGTGTTATTTCTTGTCACCTTGTAAGTGGAGAAGTCCAAACACTGCTGTTTGGAGCTGAAAACGCTTTTTTGACACTTTTGAATGACAAACTGATTTTTATGTACAATATGCACTCAAAAGTAAAGAAAGTGTTATTTCTTGTCACGTTGTAAGTGGAGAAGTCCAAACAGTGCCTTTTGGAGCTTAAAACGCGTTTTTGACACTTTTGAATGAAAAACTGTTTTTTGTGGCCAAAATGAACTCAAATGTCAAAGTTCTCATTTTCAGTTGAAGAACGTGTTATTTCTTGTTACCTTGTAAGTGGAGAAGTCCAAACAGTGCTATTTGGAGATGAAAACGCGTTTTTGACACTTTTGAATGAAAAACTGTTTTTTGTGGCCAAAATGAACTCAAAAGTCAAAGTTCTCATTTGCAGTTGAAGAACGCGTTATTTCTTGTCACCTTGTAAGTGGAAAAGTCCAAACAGTGCTACTTGGAGCTGAAAACGCTTTTTTGAAACTTTTGAATGAAAAACTGATTTTTGTGGCCAAAATGCACTCAAAAGTGATGAAAGTGTTATTTCTTGTCACCTTGTAACTGGAGTAGTCTAAACAGTGCTATGTGGAGCTGAAAACGCTTTTCTGACACTTTTGAATGAAAAACTGATTTTTGTGGCCAAAATGAACTCAAAAGTGACGAAAGTGTTATTTCTTGTCACCTTGTAAGTGGAGAAGTCCAAACAGTGTTATTTGGAGCTGAAAACGCGTTTTTGACACTTTTGAATGAAAAACTGTTTTTTGTGGCCAAAATGAATTTAAAAGTCAAAGTTCTCATTTGTAGTTGAAGAAAGTGTTATTTCTTGTCACCTTGCAAGTGGAGAAGTCTAGACAGTGCTATTTGGAGCTGAAAACGCTTTTTTGACACTTTTGAATGAAAAACTTATTTGTATGTACAATATGCACTCAAAAGTGAAGAAATTGTTATTTCTTGTCACCTTGTAAGTGGAGAAGTCCAAACAGTGCCTTTTGGAGCTGAAAACGCGTTTTTGACACTTTTGAATGAAAAACTGTTTTTTGTGGCCAAAAAGCACTCAAATGTCAAAGTTCTCATTTTCAGTTGAAGAACGTGTTATTTCTTGTCACCTTGTAAGTGGAGAAGTCCAAACAGTGCTATTTGGAGCTGAAAACTCTTTTTTGAAACTTTTGAATGAAAAACTGATTTTTATGTACAATATGCACTCAGAAGTGAAGAAAGTGTTATTTCTTGTCACCTTGTAAGTGGTGAAGTCCAAACAGTGCTATTTGGAGATGAAAACGCGTTTTTGACACTTTTGAATGAAAAACTGTTTTTTGTGGCCAAAATGAACTCAAAAGTCAAAGTTCTCATTTGCAGTTGAAGAACGCGTTATTTCTTGTCACCTTGTAAGTGGAGAAGTCCAAACAGTGCTATTTGGAGCTGAAAACACTTTTTTGAGTACAATATGCACTCAAAAGTAAAGAAAGTGTTATTTCTTGTCACCTTGTAAGTGGAGAAGTCCAAACAGTGCCTTTTGGAGCTGAAAACGCGTTTTTGACACTTTTGAATGAAAAACTGATTTTTGTGGCCAAAATGCACTCAAAAGTGACGAAAGTGTTATTTCTTGTCACCTTGTAAGTGGAGAAGTCCAAACAGTGCTATTTGGAGGCTGAAAACGCGTTTTTGACACTTTTTAATGAAAAATTGTTTTTTGTGGCCAAAATGAACTCAAATGTCAAAGTTCTCATTGTCAGTTGAAGAACGTGTTATTTCTTGTCACCTTGTAAGTGGAGAAGTCCAAACAGTGCTATTTGGAGCTGAAAACGCATTTTTGACACTTTTGAATGAAAAACTGTTTTTTGTGGCCAAAATGAACTCAAAAGTCAAAGTTCTCATTTGCAGTTGAAGAACGCGTAATTTTTTGTCACCTTGTAAGTGGAGAAGTCCAAACAGTGCTATTTGGAACTGAAAATGCTTTTTTGAAACTTTTGAATGAAAAACTGATTTGTATGTACAATATGCACTCAAAAGTGAAGAAAGTGTTATTTCTTGTCACCTTGTAAGTGGAGAAGTCCAAACAGTGCTGTTTGGAGCTGAAAACGCTTTTTTGACACTTTTGAATGACAAACTGATTTTTATGTACAATATGCACTCAAAAGTAAAGAAAGTGTTATTTCTTGTCACGTTGTAAGTGGAGAAGTCCAAACAGTGCCTTTTGGAGCTTAAAACGCGTTTTTGACACTTTTGAATGAAAAACTGTTTTTTGTGGCCAAAATGAACTCAAATGTCAAAGTTCTCATTTTCAGTTGAAGAACGTGTTATTTCTTGTCACATTGTAAGTGGAGAAGTCCAAACAGTGCTATTTGGAGATGAAAACGCGTTTTTGACACTTTTGAATGAAAAACTGTTTTTTGTGGCCAAAATGAACTCAAAAGTCAAAGTTCTCATTTGCAGTTGAAGAACGCGTTATTTCTTGTCACCTTGTAAGTGGAAAAGTCCAAACAGTGCTACTTGGAGCTGAAAACGCTTTTTTGAAACTTTTGAATGAAAAACTGATTTTTGTGGCCAAAATGCACTCAAAAGTGATGAAAGTGTTATTTCTTGTCACCTTGTAACTGGAGTAGTCTAAACAGTGCTATGTGGAGCTGAAAACGCTTTTCTGACACTTTTGAATGAAAAACTGATTTTTGTGGCCAAAATGAACTCAAAAGTGACGAAAGTGTTATTTCTTGTCACCTTGTAAGTGGAGAAGTCCAAACAGTGTTATTTGGAGCTGAAAACGCGTTTTTGACACTTTTGAATGAAAAACTGTTTTTTGTGGCCAAAATGAATTTAAAAGTCAAAGTTCTCATTTGTAGTTGAAGAAAGTGTTATTTCTTGTCACCTTGCAAGTGGAGAAGTCTAGACAGTGCTATTTGGAGCTGAAAACGCTTTTTTGACACTTTTGAATGAAAAACTTATTTGTATCCACAATATGCACTCAAAAGTGAAGAAATTGTTATTTCTTGTCACCTTGTAAGTGGAGAAGTCCAAACAGTGCAATTTGGAGATGAAAACGCGTTTTTGACACTTTTGAATGAAAAACTGTTTTTTGTGGCCAAAATGAACTCAAAAGTCAAAGTTCTCATTTGCAGTTGAAGAACGTGTTATTTCTTGTCACCTTGTAAGTGGAGAAGTCCAAACAGTGCTATTTGGAGCTGAAAACGCTTTTTTGAAAACTTTTGAATGAAAAACTGATTTGTATGTACAATATGCACTCAAAAGTGAAGAAAGTGTTATTTCTTGTCACCTTGTAAGTGGAGAAGTCCAAACAGTGCTATTTGGAGCTGAAAACGCGTTTTTGACACTTTTGAATGAAAAACAGTTTTTTGTGGCCATAATGAACTCAAAAGTCAAAGTTCTCATTTGCAGTTGAAGAACGTGTTATTTCTTGTCACCTTGTAAGTGGAGAAGTCCAAACAGTGCTATTTGGAGCTGAAAACACTTTTTTGAGTACAATATGCACTCAAAAGTAAAGAAAGTGTTATTTCTTGTCACCTTGTAAGTGGAGAAGTCCAAACAGTGCCTTTTGGAGCTGAAAACGCGTTTTTGACACTTTTGAATGAAAAACTGATTTTTGTGGCCAAAATGCACTCAAAAGTGACGAAAGTGTTATTTCTTGTCACCTTGTAACTGGAGAAGTCCAAACAGTGCTATTTGGAGGCTGAAAATGCGTTTTTGACACTTTTTAATGAAAAACTGTTTTTTGTGGCCAAAATGAACTCAAATGTCAAAGTTCTCATTGTCAGTTCAAGAACGTGTTATTTCTTGTCACCTTGTAAGTGGAGAAGTCCAAACAGTGCTATTTGGAGCTGAAAACTCTTTTTTGAAACTTTTGAATGAAAAACTGATTTGTATGTACAATATGCACTCAAAAGTGAAGAAAGTGTTATTTCTTGTCACCTTGTAAGTGGAGAAGTCCAAACACTGCTGTTTGCAGCTGAAAACGCTTTTTTGACACTTTTGAATGACAAATTGATTTTTATGTACAATATGCACTCAAAAGTAAAGAAAGTGTTATTTCTTGTCACTTTGTAAGTGGAGAAGTCCAAACAGTGCCTTTTGTAGCTTAAAACGCGTTTTTGACACTTTTGAATGAAAAACTGATTTTTGTGGCCAAAATGCACTCAAAAGTGACGAAAGTGTTATTTCTTGTCACTTTGTAAGTGGAGAAGTCCAAACAGTGCTATTTGGAGGCTGAAAACGCGTTTTTGACACTTTTGAATGAAAAACTGTTTTTTGTGGCCAAAATGAACTCAAATGTCAAAGTTCTCATTTTCAGTTGAAGAACGTGTTATTTCTTGTCACCTTGTAAGTGGAGAAGTCCAAACAGTGCTATTTGGAGTTGAAAACTCTTTTTTGAAACTTTTGAATGAAAAACTGATTTTTATGTACAATATGCACTCAAAAGTGAAGAAAGTGTTATTTCTTGTCACCTTGTAAGTGGAGAAGTCCAAACAGTGCTATTTGGAGCTGAAAACGCTTTTTTGACACTTTTGAATGAAAAACTGTTTTTTGTGGCCAAAATGAACTCAAAAGTCAAAGTTCTCATTTGCAGTTGAAGAACGTGTTATTTCTTGTCACCTTGTAAGTGGAAAAGTCCAAACAGTGCTACTTGGAGCTGAAAACGCTTTTTTGAAACTTTTGAATGAAAAACGGATTTTTGTGGCCAAAATGCACTCAAAAGTGATGAAAGTGTTATTTCTTGTCACCTTGTAACTGGAGTAGTCTAAACAGTGCTATGTGGAGCTGAAAACGCTTTTCTGACACTTTTGAATGAAAAACTGATTTTTGTGGCCAAAATGAACTCAAAAGTGACGAAAGTGTTATTTCTTGTCACCTTGTAAGTGGAGAAGTCCAAACAGTGTTATTTGGAGCTGAAAACGCGTTTTTGACACTTTTGAATGAAAAACTGTTTTTTGTGGCCAAAATGATTTTAAAAGTCAAAGTTCTCATTTGTAGTTGAAGAAAGTGTTATTTCTTGTCACCTTGCAAGTGGAGAAGTCTAGACAGTGCTATTTGGAGCTGAAAACGCTTTTTTGACACTTTTGAATGAAAAACTTATTTGTATGTACAATATGCACTCAAAAGTGAAGAAATTGTTATTTCTTGTCACCTTGTAATTGGAGAAGTCCAAACAGTGCCTTTTTGAGCTGAAAACGCGTTTTTGACACTTTTGAATGAAAAACTGTTTTTTGTGGCCAAAATGATTTGAAAAGTCAAAGTTCTCATTTGTAGTTGAAGAAAGTGTTATTTCTTGTCACCTTGCAAGTGGAGAAGTCTAGACAGTGCTATTTGGAGCTGAAAACGCTTTTTTGACACTTTTGAATGAAAAACTTATTTGTATGTACAATATGCACTCAAAAGTGAAGAAATTGTTATTTCTTGTCACCTTGTAAGTGGAGAAGTCCAAACAGTGCCTTTTGGAGCTGAAAACGCGTTTTTGACACTTTTGAATGAAAAACTGTTTTTTGTGGCCAAAAAGCACTCAAATGTCAAAGTTCTCATTTTCAGTTGAAGAACGTGTTATTTCTTGTCACCTTGTAAGTGGAGAAGTCCAAACAGTGCTATTTGGAGCTGAAAACTCTTTTTTGAAACTTTTGAATGAAAAACTGATTTTTATGTACAATATGCACTCAAAAGTCAAAGTTCTCATTTGCAGATGAAGAACGCGTTATTTTTTGTCACCTTGTAAGTGGAGAAGTCCAAACAGTGCTATTTGGAACTGAAAATGCTTTTTTGAAACTTTTGAATGAAAAACTGATTTTTATGTACAATATGCACTCAGAAGTGAAGAAAGTGTTATTTCTTGTCACCTTGTAAGTGGTGAAGTCCAAACAGTGCTATTTGGAGATGAAAACGCGTTTTTGACACTTTTGAATGAAAAACTGTTTTTTGTGGCCAAAATGAACTCAAAAGTCAAAGTTCTCATTTGCAGTTGAAGAACGTGTTATTTCTTGTCACCTTGTAAGTGGAGAAGTCCAAACAGTGCTATTTGGAGCTGAAAACGCTTTTTTGAAACTTTTGAATGAAAAACTGATTTGTATGTACAATATGCACTCAAAAGTGAAGAAAGTGTTATTTCTTGTCACCTTGTAAGTGGAGAAGTCCAAACAGTGCTATTTGGAGCTGAAAACGCTTTTTTGACACTTTTGAATGAAAAACAGTTTTTTGTGGCCATAATGAACTAAAAAGTCAAAGTTCTCATTTGCAGTTGAAGAACGTGTTATTTCTTGTCACCTTGTAAGTGGAGAAGTCCAAACAGTGCTATTTGGAGCTGAAAACACTTTTTTGAGTACAATATGCACTCAAAAGTAAAGAAAGTGTTATTTCTTGTCACCTTGTAAGTGGAGAAGTCCAAACAGTGCCTTTTGGAGCTGAAAACGCGTTTTTGACACTTTTGAATGAAAAACTGATTTTTGTGGCCAAAATGCACTCAAAAGTGACGAAAGTGTTATTTCTTGTCACCTTGTAAGTGGAGAAGTCCAAACAGTGCTATTTGGAGGCTGAAAACGCGTTTTTGACACTTTTTAATGAAAAACTGTTTTTTGTGGCCAAAATGAACTCAAATGTCAAAGTTCTCATTGTCAGTTGAAGAACGTGTTATTTCTTGTCACCTTGTAAGTGGAGAAGTCCAAACAGTGCTATTTGGAGCTGAAAACGCATTTTTGACACTTTTGAATGAAAAACTGTTTTTTGTGGCCAAAATGAACTCAAAAGTCAAAGTTCTCATTTGCAGTTGAAGAACGTGTTATTTCTTGTCACCTTGTAAGTGGAGAAGTCCAAACAGTGCCTTTTGGAACTGAAAACGCGTTTTTGACACTTTTGAATGAAAAACGGATTTTTGAGGCCAAAATGCACTCAAAAGTGACGAAAATGTTATTTCTTTTCACCTTGTAATTGGAGAAGTCCAAACAGTGCCTTTAGGAGCTAAAAACGCTTTTTTGACACTTTTGAATGAAAAACTGTTTTTTGTGGCCAAAATGAACTCAAATGTCAAAGTTCTCATTTTCAGTTGAAGAACGTGTTATTTCTTGTCACCTTGTAAGTGGAGAAGTCCAAACAGTGCTATTTGGAGCTGAAAACGCTTTTTTGAAACTTTTGAATGAAAAACTGATTTGTATGTACAATATGCACTCAAAAGTGAAGAAAGTGTTATTTCTTGTCACCTTGTAAGTGGAGAAGTCCAAACACTGCTGTTTGGAGCTGAAAACGCTTTTTTGACACTTTTGAATGAAAAACTGTTTTTTGTGGCCAAAATGAACTCAAAAGTCAAAGAACTCATTTGCAGTTGAAGAACGTGTTATTTCTTGTCACCTTGTAAGTGGAGAAGTCCAAACAGTGCCTTTTGGAGCTGAAAACGCGTTTTTGACACTTTTGAATGAAAAACGGATTTTTGAGGCCAAAATGCACTCAAAAGTGACGAAAGTGTTATTTCTTTTCACCTTGTACGTGGAGAAGTCCAAACAGTGCTATTTGGAGCTGAAAACGCTTTTTTGACACTTTTGAATGAAAAACTGTTTTTTGTGGCCAAAATGAACTCAAATGTCAAAGTTCTCATTTTCAGTTGAAGAACGTGTTATTTCTTGTCACCTTGTAAGTGGAGAAGTCCAAACAGTGCTATTTGGAGTTGAAAACTCTTTTTTGAAACTTTTGAATGAAAAACTGATTTTTATGTACAATATGCACTCAAAAGTGGAGAAAGTGTTATTTCTTGTCACCTTGTAAGTGGAAAAGTCCAAACAGTGCTATTTGGAGCTGAAAACGCTTTTTTGAAACTTTTGAATGAAAAACTGTTTTTTGTGGCCAAAATGAACTCAAAAGTCAAAGTTCTCATTTGCAGTTGAAGAACGTGTTATTTCTTGTCACCTTGTAAGTGGAAAAGTCCAAACAGTGCTACTTGGAGCTGAAAACGCTTTTTTGAAACTTTTGAATGAAAAACGGATTTTTGTGGCCAAAATGCACTCAAAAGTGATGAAAGTGTTATTTCTTGTCACCTTGTAACTGGAGTAGTCTAAACAGTGCTATGTGGAGCTGAAAACGCTTTTCTGACACTTTTGAATGAAAAACTGATTTTTGTGGCCAAAATGAACTCAAAAGTGACGAAAGTGTTATTTCTTGTCACCTTGTAAGTGGAGAAGTCCAAACAGTGTTATTTGAAGCTGAAAACGCGTTTTTGACACTTTTGAATGAAAAACTGTTTTTTGTGGCCAAAATGATTTTAAAAGTCAAAGTTCTCATTTGTAGTTGAAGAAAGTGTTATTTCTTGTCACCTTGCAAGTGGAGAAGTCTAGACAGTGCTATTTGGAGCTGAAAACGCTTTTTTGACACTTTTGAATGAAAAATTATTTGTATGTACAATATGCACTCAAAAGTGAAGAAATTGTTATTTCTTGTCACCTTGTAATTGGAGAAGTCCAAACAGTGCCTTTTGGAGCTGAAAACGCGTTTTTGACACTTTTGAATGAAAAACTGTTTTTTGTGTTCAAAATGATTTGAAAAGTCAAAGTTCTCATTTGTAGTTGAAGAATGTGTTATTTCTTGTCACCTTGCAAGTGGAGAAGTCTAGACAGTGCTATTTGGAGCTGAAAACGCTTTTTTGACACTTTTGAATGAAAAACTTATTTGTATGTACAATATGCACTCAAAAGTGAAGAAATTGTTATTTCTTGTCACCTTGTAATTGGAGAAGTCCAAACAGTGCCTTTTGGAGCTGAAAACGCGTTTTTGTCACTTTTGAATGAAAAACTGTTTTTTGTGGCCAAAAAGCACTCAAATGTCAAAGTTCTCATTTTCAGTTGAAGAACGTGTTATTTCTTGTCACCTTGTAAGTGGAGAAGTCCAAACAGTGCTATTTGGAGCTGAAAACTCTTTTTTGAAACTTTTGAATGAAAAACTGATTTTTATGTACAATATGCACTCAAAAGTCAAAGTTCTCATTTGCAGATGAAGAACGCGTTATTTTTTGTCACCTTGTAAGTGGAGAAGTCCAAACAGTGCTATTTGGAACTGAAAATGCTTTTTTGAAACTTTTGAATGAAAAACTGATTTTTATGTACAATATGCACTCAGAAGTGAAGAAAGTGTTATTTCTTGTCACCTTGTAAGTGGTGAAGTCCAAACAGTGCTATTTGGAGATGAAAACGCGTTTTTGACACTTTTGAATGAAAAACTGTTTTTTGTGGCCAAAATGAACTCTAAAGTCAAAGTTCTAATTTGCAGTTGAAGAACGTGTTATTTCTTGTCACCTTGTAAGTGGAGAAGTCCAAACAGTGCTATTTGGAGCTGAAAACGCTTTTTTGAAACTTTTGAATGAAAAACTGATTTGTATGTACAATATGCACTCAAAAGTGAAGAAAGTGTTAT
The DNA here is from genome assembly GCF_053564925.1 of Oryzias latipes. Lineage (NCBI taxonomy): Eukaryota > Metazoa > Chordata > Actinopteri > Beloniformes > Adrianichthyidae > Oryzias > Oryzias latipes. Next base: position 12,631,697 of record NC_136245.1, read on the forward strand.
TTCTTGTCACCTTGTAAGTGGAGAAGTCCAAACAGTGCTATTTGGAGCTGAAAACGCGTTTTTGACACTTTTGAATGAAAAACAGTTTTTTGTGGCCATAATGAACTAAAAAGTCAAAGTTCTCATTTGCAGTTGAAGAACGTGTTATTTCTTGTCACCTTGTAAGTGGAGAAGTCCAAACAGTGCTATTTGGAGCTGAAAACACTTTTTTGAGTACAATATGCACTCAAAAGTAAAGAAAGTGTTATTTCTTGTCACCTTGTAAGTGGAGAAGTCCAAACTGTGCCTTTTGGAGCTGAAAACGCGTTTTTGACACTTTTGAATGAAAAACTGATTTTTGTGGCCAAAATGCACTCAAAAGTGACGAAAGTGTTATTTCTTGTCACCTTGTAAGTGGAAAAGTCCAAACAGTGCTATTTGGAGGCTGAAAACGCGTTTTTGACACTTTTTAATGAAAAACTGTTTTTTGTGGCCAAAATGAACTCAAATGTCAAAGTTCTCATTTGCAGTTGAAGAACGCGTAATTTTTTGTCACCTTGTAAGTTGAGAAGTCCAAACAGTGCTTTTTGGAACTGAAAATGCTTTTTTGAAACTTTTGAATGAAAAACTGATTTTTATGTACAATATGCAATCAGAAGTGAAGAAAGTGTTATTTCTTGTCACCTTGTAAGTGGTGAAGTCCAAACAGTGCTATTTGGAGATGAAAACGCGTTTTTGACACTTTTGAATGAAAAACTGTTTTTTGTGGCCAAAATGAACTCAAAAGTCAAAGTTCTCATTTGCAGTTGAAGAACGTGTTATTTCTTGTCACCTTGTAAGTGGAGAAGTCCAAACAGTGCTATTTGGAGCTGAAAACGCTTTTTTGAAACTTTTGAATGAAAAACTGATTTGTATGTACAATATGCACTCAAAAGTGAAGAAAGTGTTATTTCTTGTCACCTTGTAAGTGGAAAAGTCCAAACAGTGCTATTTGGAGCTGAAAACTATTTTTTGACACTTTTGAATGAAAAACTGATTTGTATGTACAATATGCACTCAAAAGTGAAGAAAGTGTTATTTCTTGTCACCTTGTAAGTGGAGAAGTCCAAACACTGCTGTTTGGAGCTGAAAACGCTTTTTTGACACTTTTGAATGACAAACTGATTTTTATGTACAATATGCACTCAAAAGTAAAGAAAGTGTTATTTCTTGTCACGTTGTAAGTGGAGAAGTCCAAACAGTGCCTTTTGGAGCTTAAAACGCGTTTTTGACACTTTTGAATGAAAAACTGTTTTTTGTGGCCAAAATGAACTCAAATGTCAAAGTTCTCATTTTCAGTTGAAGAACGTGTTATTTCTTGTTACCTTGTAAGTGGAGAAGTCCAAACAGTGCTATTTGGAGATGAAAACGCGTTTTTGACACTTTTGAATGAAAAACTGTTTTTTGTGGCCAAAATGAACTCAAAAGTCAAAGTTCTCATTTGCAGTTGAAGAACGCGTTATTTCTTGTCACCTTGTAAGTGGAAAAGTCCAAACAGTGCTACTTGGAGCTGAAAACGCTTTTTTGAAACTTTTGAATGAAAAACTGATTTTTGTGGCCAAAATGCACTCAAAATTGATGAAAGTGTTATTTCTTGTCACCTTGTAACTGGAGTAGTCTAAACAGTGCTATGTGGAGCTGAAAACGCTTTTCTGACACTTTTGAATGAAAAACTGATTTTTGTGGCCAAAATGAACTCAAAAGTGACGAAAGTGTTATTTCTTGTCACCTTGTAAGTGGAGAAGTCCAAACAGTGTTATTTGGAGCTGAAAACGCGTTTTTGACACTTTTGAATGAAAAACTGTTTTTTGTGGCCAAAATGAATTTAAAAGTCAAAGTTCTCATTTGTAGTTGAAGAAAGTGTTATTTCTTGTCACCTTGCAAGTGGAGAAGTCTAAACAGTGCTATTTGGAGCTGAAAACGCTTTTTTGACACTTTTGAATGAAAAACTTATTTGTATGTACAATATGCACTCAAAAGTGAAGAAATTGTTATTTCTTGTCACCTTGTAAGTGGAGAAGTCCAAACAGTGCCTTTTGGAGCTTAAAACGCGTTTTTGACACTTTTGAATGAAAAACTGTTTTTTGTGGCCAAAATGAACTCAAATGTCAAAGTTCTCATTTTCAGTTGAAGAACGTGTTATTTCTTGTCACCTTGTAAGTGGAGAAGTCCAAACAGTGCTATTTGGAGATGAAAACGCGTTTTTGACACTTTTGAATGAAAAACTGTTTTTTGTGGCCAAAATGAACTCAAAAGTCAAAGTTCTCATTTGCAGTTGAAGAACGCGTTATTTCTTGTCACCTTGTAAGTGGAAAAGTCCAAACAGTGCTACTTGGAGCTGAAAACGCTTTTTTGAAACTTTTGAATGAAAAACTGATTTTTGTGGCCAAAATGCACTCAAAAGTGATGAAAGTGTTATTTCTTGTCACCTTGTAACTGGAGTAGTCTAAACAGTGCTATGTGGAGCTGAAAACGCTTTTCTGACACTTTTGAATGAAAAACTGATTTTTGTGGCCAAAATGAACTCAAAAGTGACGAAAGTGTTATTTCTTGTCACCTTGTAAGTGGAGAAGTCCAAACAGTGTTATTTGGAGCTGAAAACGCGTTTTTGACACTTTTGAATGAAAAACTGTTTTTTGTGGCCAAAATGAATTTAAAAGTCAAAGTTCTCATTTGTAGTTGAAGAAAGTGTTATTTCTTGTCACCTTGCAAGTGGAGAAGTCTAGACAGTGCTATTTGGAGCTGAAAACGCTTTTTTGACACTTTTGAATGAAAAACTTATTTGTATGTACAATATGCACTCAAAAGTGAAGAAATTGTTATTTCTTGTCACCTTGTAAGTGGAGAAGTCCAAACAGTGCCTTTTGGAGCTGAAAACGCGTTTTTGACACTTTTGAATGAAAAACTGTTTTTTGTGGCCAAAAAGCACTCAAATGTCAAAGTTCTCATTTTCAGTTGAAGAACGTGTTATTTCTTGTCACCTTGTAAGTGGAGAAGTCCAAACAGTGCTATTTGGAGCTGAAAACTCTTTTTTGAAACTTTTGAATGAAAAACTGATTTTTATGTACAATATGCACTCAGAAGTGAAGAAAGTGTTATTTCTTGTCACCTTGTAAGTGGTGAAGTCCAAACAGTGCTATTTGGAGATGAAAACGCGTTTTTGACACTTTTGAATGAAAAACTGTTTTTTGTGGCCAAAATGAACTCAAAAGTCAAAGTTCTCATTTGCAGTTGAAGAACGCGTTATTTCTTGTCACCTTGTAAGTGGAGAAGTCCAAACAGTGCTATTTGGAGCTGAAAACACTTTTTTGAGTACAATATGCACTCAAAAGTAAAGAAAGTGTTATTTCTTGTCACCTTGTAAGTGGAGAAGTCCAAACAGTGCCTTTTGGAGCTGAAAACGCGTTTTTGACACTTTTGAATGAAAAACTGATTTTTGTGGCCAAAATGCACTCAAAAGTGACGAAAGTGTTATTTCTTGTCACCTTGTAAGTGGAGAAGTCCAAACAGTGCTATTTGGAGGCTGAAAACGCGTTTTTGACACTTTTTAATGAAAAATTGTTTTTTGTGGCCAAAATGAACTCAAATGTCAAAGTTCTCATTGTCAGTTGAAGAACGTGTTATTTCTTGTCACCTTGTAAGTGGAGAAGTCCAAACAGTGCTATTTGGAGCTGAAAACGCATTTTTGACACTTTTGAATGAAAAACTGTTTTTTGTGGCCAAAATGAACTCAAAAGTCAAAGTTCTCATTTGCAGTTGAAGAACGCGTAATTTTTTGTCACCTTGTAAGTGGAGAAGTCCAAACAGTGCTATTTGGAACTGAAAATGCTTTTTTGAAACTTTTGAATGAAAAACTGATTTTTATGTACAATATGCACTCAGAAGTGAAGAAAGTGTTATTTCTTGTCACCTTGTAAGTGGTGAAGTCCAAACAGTGCTATTTGGAGATGAAAACGCGTTTTTGACACTTTTGAATGAAAAACTGTTTTTTGTGGCCAAAATGAACTCAAAAGTCAAAGTTCTCATTTGCAGTTGAAGAACGTGTTATTTCTTGTCACCTTGTAAGTGGAGAAGTCCAAACAGTGCCTTTTGGAACTGAAAACGCGTTTTTGACACTTTTGAATGAAAAACGGATTTTTGAGGCCAAAATGCACTCAAAAGTGACGAAAGTGTTATTTCTTTTCACCTTGTAATTGGAGAAGTCCAAACAGTGCCTTTAGGAGCTAAAAACGCTTTTTTGACACTTTTGAATGAAAAACTGTTTTTTGTGGCCAAAATGAACTCAAATGTCAAAGTTCTCATTTTCAGTTGAAGAACGTGTTATTTCTTGTCACCTTGTAAGTGGAGAAGTCCAAACAGTGCTATTTGGAGCTGAAAACGCTTTTTTGAAACTTTTGAATGAAAAACTGATTTGTATGTACAATATGCACTCAAAAGTGAAGAAAGTGTTATTTCTTGTCACCTTGTAAGTGGAGAAGTCCAAACAGTGCTGTTTGGAGCTGAAAACGCTTTTTTGACACTTTTGAATGACAAACTGATTTTTATGTACAATATGCACTCAAAAGTAAAGAAAGTGTTATTTCTTGTCACGTTGTAAGTGGAGAAGTCCAAACAGTGCCTTTTGGAGCTTAAAACGCGTTTTTGACACTTTTGAATGAAAAACTGTTTTTTGTGGCCAAAATGAACTCAAATGTCAAAGTTCTCATTTTCAGTTGAAGAACGTGTTATTTCTTGTCACATTGTAAGTGGAGAAGTCCAAACAGTGCTATTTGGAGATGAAAACGCGTTTTTGACACTTTTGAATGAAAAACTGTTTTTTGTGGCCAAAATGAACTCAAAAGTCAAAGTTCTCATTTGCAGTTGAAGAACGCGTTATTTCTTGTCACCTTGTAAGTGGAAAAGTCCAAACAGTGCTACTTGGAGCTGAAAACGCTTTTTTGAAACTTTTGAATGAAAAACTGATTTTTGTGGCCAAAATGCACTCAAAAGTGATGAAAGTGTTATTTCTTGTCACCTTGTAACTGGAGTAGTCTAAACAGTGCTATGTGGAGCTGAAAACGCTTTTCTGACACTTTTGAATGAAAAACTGATTTTTGTGGCCAAAATGAACTCAAAAGTGACGAAAGTGTTATTTCTTGTCACCTTGTAAGTGGAGAAGTCCAAACAGTGTTATTTGGAGCTGAAAACGCGTTTTTGACACTTTTGAATGAAAAACTGTTTTTTGTGGCCAAAATGAATTTAAAAGTCAAAGTTCTCATTTGTAGTTGAAGAAAGTGTTATTTCTTGTCACCTTGCAAGTGGAGAAGTCTAGACAGTGCTATTTGGAGCTGAAAACGCTTTTTTGACACTTTTGAATGAAAAACTTATTTGTATCCACAATATGCACTCAAAAGTGAAGAAATTGTTATTTCTTGTCACCTTGTAAGTGGAGAAGTCCAAACAGTGCCTTTTGGAGCTGAAAACGCGTTTTTGACACTTTTGAATGAAAAACTGTTTTTTGTGGCCAAAAAGCACTCAAATGTCAAAGTTCTCATTTTCAGTTGAAGAACGTGTTATTTCTTGTCACCTTGTAAGTGGAGAAGTCCAAACAGTGCTATTTGGAGCTGAAAACTCTTTTTTGAAATTTTTGAATGAAAAACTGATTTTTATGTACAATATGCACTCAGAAGTGAAGAAAGTGTTATTTCTTGTCACCTTGTAAGTGGTGAAGTCCAAACAGTGCTATTTGGAGATGAAAACGCGTTTTTGACACTTTTGAATGAAAAACTGTTTTTTGTGGCCAAAATGAACTCAAAAGTCAAAGTTCTCATTTGCAGTTGAAGAACGCGTTATTTCTTGTCACCTTGTAAGTGGAGAAGTCCAAACAGTGCTATTTGGAGCTGAAAACACTTTTTTGAGTACAATATGCACTCAAAAGTAAAGAAAGTGTTATTTCTTGTCACCTTGTAAGTGGAGAAGTCCAAACAGTGCTATTTGGAGCTGAAAACGCGTTTTTGACACTTTTGAATGAAAAACTGATTTTTGTGGCCAAAATGCACTCAAAAGTGACGAAAGTGTTATTTCTTGTCACCTTGTAAGTGGAAAAGTCCAAACAGTGCTATTTGGAGGCTGAAAACGCGTTTTTGACACTTTTTAATGAAAAACTGTTTTTTGTGGCCAAAATGAACTCAAATGTCAAAGTTCTCATTGTCAGTTGAAGAACGTGTTATTTCTTGTCACCTTGTAAGTGGAGAAGTCCAAACAGTGCTATTTGGAGCTGAAAACGCATTTTTGACACTTTTGAATGAAAAACTGTTTTTTGTGGCCAAAATGAACTCAAAAGTCAAAGTTCTCATTTGCAGTTGAAGAACGCGTAATTTTTTGTCACCTTGTAAGTGGAGAAGTCCAAACAGTGCTATTTGGAACTGAAAATGCTTTTTTGAAACTTTTGAATGAAAAACTGATTTTTATGTACAATATGCACTCAGAAGTGAAGAAAGTGTTATTTCTTGTCACCTTGTAAGTGGTGAAGTCCAAACAGTGCTATTTGGAGATGAAAACGCGTATTTGACACTTTTGAATGAAAAACTGTTTTTTGTGGCCAAAAAGCACTCAAATGTCAAAGTTCTCATTTTCAGTTGAAGAACGTGTTATTTCTTGTCACCTTGTAAGTGGAGAAGTCCAAACAGTGCTATTTGGAGCTGAAAACTCTTTTTTGACACTTTTGAATGAAAAACTGATTTTTATGTACAATATGCACTCAGAAGTGAAGAAAGTGTTATTTCTTGTCACCTTGTAAGTGGTGAAGTCCAAACAGTGCTATTTGGAGATGAAAACGCGTATTTGACACTTTTGAATGAAAAACTGTTTTTTGTGGCCAAAATGAACTCAAAAGTCAAAGTTCTCATTTGCAGTTGAAGAACGTGTTATTTCTTGTCACCTTGTAAGTGGAGAAGTCCAAACAGTGCCTTTTGGAACTGAAAACGCGTTTTTGACACTTTTGAATGAAAAACGGATTTTTGAGGCCAAAATGCACTCAAAAGTGACGAAAGTGTTATTTCTTTTCACCTTGTAATTGGAGAAGTCCAAACAGTGCCTTTAGGAGCTAAAAACGCTTTTTTGACACTTTTGAATGAAAAACTGTTTTTTGTGGCCAAAATGAACTCAAATGTCAAAGTTCTCATTTTCAGTTGAAGAACGTGTTATTTCTTGTCACCTTGTAAGTGGAGAAGTCCAAACAGTGCTATTTGGAGCTGAAAACGCTTTTTTGAAACTTTTGAATGAAAAACTGATTTGTATGTACAATATGCACTCAAAAGTGAAGAAAGTGTTATTTCTTGTCACCTTGTAAGTGGAGAAGTCCAAACAGTGCTATTTGGAGCTGAAAACGCGTTTTTGACACTTTTGAATGAAAAACAGTTTTTTGTGGCCATAATGAACTAAAAAGTCAAAGTTCTCATTTGCAGTTGAAGAACGTGTTATTTCTTGTCACCTTGTAAGTGGAGAAGTCCAAACAGTGCTATTTGGAGCTGAAAACACTTTTTTGAGTACAATATGCACTCAAAAGTAAAGAAAGTGTTATTTCTTGTCACCTTGTAAGTGGAGAAGTCCTAACAGTGCCTTTTGGAGCTGAAAACGCGTTTTTGACACTTTTGAATGAAAAACTGATTTTTGTGGCCAAAATGCACTCAAAAGTGACGAAAGTGTTATTTCTTGTCACCTTGTAAGTGGAGAAGTCCAAACAGTGCTATTTGGAGGCTGAAAACGCGTTTTTGACACTTTTTAATGAAAAACTGTTTTTTGTGGCCAAAATGAACTCAAATGTCAAAGTTCTCATTGTCAGTTGAAGAACGTGTTATTTCTTGTCACCTTGTAAGTGGAGAAGTCCAAACAGTGCTATTTGGAGCTGAAAACGCGTTTTTGACACTTTTGAATGAAAAACTGATTTTTGTGGCCAAAATGCACTCAAAAGTGACGAAAGTGTTATTTCTTGTCACCTTGTAAGTGGAGAAGTCCAAACAGTGCTATTTGGAGGCTGAAAACGCGTTTTTGACACTTTTTAATGAAAAACTGTTTTTTGTGGCCAAAATGAACTCAAAAGTCAAAGTTCTCATTTGCAGTTGAAGAACGCGTAATTTTTTGTCACCTTGTAAGTGGAGAAGTCCAAACAGTGCTATTTGGAACTGAAAATGCTTTTTTGAAACTTTTGAATGAAAAACTGATTTTTATGTACAATATGCACTCAGAAGTGAAGAAAGTGTTATTTCTTGTCACCTTGTAAGTGGTGAAGTCCAAACAGTGCTATTTGGAGATGAAAACGCGTTTTTGACACTTTTGAATGAAAAACTGTTTTTTGTGGCCAAAATGAACTCAAAAGTCAAAGTTCTCATTTGCAGTTGAAGAACGTGTTATTTCTTGTCACCTTGTAAGTGGAGAAGTCCAAACAGTGCTATTTGGAGCTGAAAACGCTTTTTTGAAACTTTTGAATGAAAAACTGATTTGTATGTACAATATGCACTCAAAAGTGAAGAAAGTGTTATTTCTTGTCACCTTGTAAGTGGAGAAGTCCAAACAGTGCTATTTGGAGCTGAAAACTCTTTTTTGAAACTTTTGAATGAAAAACTGATTTGTATGTACAATATGCACTCAAAAGTGAAGAAAGTGTTATTTCTTGTCACCTTGTAAGTGGAGAAGTCCAAACACTGCTGTTTGGAGCTGAAAACGCTTTTTTGACACTTTTGAATGACAAACTGATTTTTATGTACAATATGCACTCAAAAGTAAAGAAAGTGTTATTTCTTGTCACGTTGTAAGTGGAGAAGTCCAAACAGTGCCTTTTGGAGCTTAAAACGCGTTTTTGACACTTTTGAATGAAAAACTGTTTTTTGTGGCCAAAATGAACTCAAATGTCAAAGTTCTCATTTTCAGTTGAAGAACGTGTTATTTCTTGTCACCTTGTAAGTGGAGAAGTCCAAACAGTGCTATTTGGAGATGAAAACGCGTTTTTGACACTTTTGAATGAAAAACTGTTTTTTGTGGCCAAAATGAACTCAAAAGTCAAAGTTCTCATTTGCAGTTGAAGAACGCGTTATTTCTTGTCACCTTGTAAGTGGAAAAGTCCAAACAGTGCTACTTGGAGCTGAAAACGCTTTTTTGAAACTTTTGAATGAAAAACTGATTTTTGTGGCCAAAATGCACTCAAAAGTGATGAAAGTGTTATTTCTTGTCACCTTGTAACTGGAGTAGTCTAAACAGTGCTATGTGGAGCTGAAAACGCTTTTCTGACACTTTTGAATGAAAAACTGATTTTTGTGGCCAAAATGAACTCAAAAGTGACGAAAGTGTTATTTCTTGTCACCTTGTAAGTGGAGAAGTCCAAACAGTGTTATTTGGAGCTGAAAACGCGTTTTTGACACTTTTGAATGAAAAACTGTTTTTTGTGGCCAAAATGAATTTAAAAGTCAAAGTTCTCATTTGTAGTTGAAGAAAGTGTTATTTCTTGTCACCTTGCAAGTGGAGAAGTCTAGACAGTGCTATTTGGAGCTGAAAACGCTTTTTTGACACTTTTGAATGAAAAACTTATTTGTATGTACAATATGCACTCAAAAGTGAAGAAATTGTTATTTCTTGTCACCTTGTAAGTGGAGAAGTCCAAACAGTGCCTTTTGGAGCTGAAAACGCGTTTTTGACACTTTTGAATGAAAAACTGTTTTTTGTGGCCAAAAAGCACTCAAATGTCAAAGTTCTCATTTTCAGTTGAAGAACGTGTTATTTCTTGTCACCTTGTAAGTGGAGAAGTCCAAACAGTGCTATTTGGAGCTGAAAACTCTTTTTTGAAACTTTTGAATGAAAAACTGATTTTTATGTACAATATGCACTCAGAAGTGAAGAAAGTGTTATTTCTTGTCACCTTGTAAGTGGTGAAGTCCAAACAGTGCTATTTGGAGATGAAAACGCTTTTTTGACACTTTTGAATGAAAAACTGTTTTTTGTGGCCAAAGTGAACTCAAAAGTCAAAGTTCTCATTTGCAGTTGAAGAACGCGTTATTTCTTGTCACCTTGTAAGTGGAGAAGTCCAAACAGTGCTATTTGGAGCTGAAAACACTTTTTTGAGTACAATATGCACTCAAAAGTAAAGAAAGTGTTATTTCTTGTCACCTTGTAAGTGGAGAAGTCCAAACAGTGCCTTTTGGAGCTGAAAACGCGTTTTTGACACTTTTGAATGAAAAACTGTTTTTTGTGGCCAAAATGCACTCAAAAGTGACGAAAGTGTTATTTCTTGTCACCTTGTAAGTGGAGAAGTCCAAACAGTGCTATTTGGAGGCTGAAAACGCGTTTTTGACACTTTTTAATGAAAAATTGTTTTTTGTGGCCAAAATGAACTCAAATGTCAAAGTTCTCATTGTCAGTTGAAGAACGTGTTATTTTTTGTCACCTTGTAAGTGGAGAAGTCCAAACAGTGCTATTTGGAGCTGAAAACTCTTTTTTGACACTTTTGAATGAAAAACTGTTTTTTGTGGCCAAAATGAACTCAAAAGTCAAAGTTCTCATTTGCAGTTGAAGAACACGTAATTTTTTGTCACCTTGTAAGTGGAGAAGTCCAAACAGTGCTATTTGGAACTGAAAATGCTTTTTTGAAACTTTTGAATGAAAAACTGATTTTTATGTACAATATGCACTCAGAAGTGAAGAAAGTGTTATTTCTTGTCACCTTGTAAGTGGTGAAGTCCAAACAGTGCTATTTGGAGATGAAAACGCGTTTTTGACACTTTTGAATGAAAAACTGTTTTTTGTGGCCAAAATGAACTCAAAAGTCAAAGTTCTCATTTGCAGTTGAAGAACGTGTTATTTCTTGTCACCTTGTAAGTGGAGTAGTCCAAACAGTGCCTTTTGGAACTGAAAACGCGTTTTTGACACTTTTGAATGAAAAACGGATTTTTGAGGCCAAAATGCACTCAAAAGTGACGAAAGTGTTATTTCTTTTCACCTTGTAATTGGGAGAAGTCCAGACAGTGCCTTTAGGAGCTAAAAACGCTTTTTTGACACTTTTGAATGAAAAACTGTTTTTTGTGGCCAAAATGAACTCAAATGTCAAAGTTCTCATTTTCAGTTGAAGAACGTGTTATTTCCTGTCACCTTGTAAGTGGAGAAGTCCAAACAGTGCTATTTGGAGCTGAAAACTCTTTTTTGAAACTTTTGAATGAAAAACTGATTTGTATGTACAATATGCACTCAAAAGTGAAGAAAGTGTTATTTCTTGTCACCTTGTAAGTGGAGAAGTCCAAACAGTGCTATTTGGAGCTGAAAACTCTTTTTTGAAACTTTTGAATGAAAAACTGATTTTTATGTACAATATGCACTCAGAAGTGAAGAAAGTGTTATTTCTTGTCACCTTGTAAGTGGTGAAGTCCAAACAGTGCTATTTGGAGATGAAAACGCGTTTTTGACACTTTTGAATGAAAAACTGTTTTTTGTGGCCAAAATGAACTCAAAAGTCAAAGTTCTCATTTGCAGTTGAAGAACGTGTTATTTCTTGTCACCTTGTAAGTGGAGAAGTCCAAACAGTGCTATTTGGAGCTGAAAACGCTTTTTTGAAACTTTTGAATGAAAAACTGATTTGTATGTACAATATGCACTCAAAAGTGAAGAAAGTGTTATTTCTTGTCACCTTGTAAGTGGAGAAGTCCAAACAGTGCTATTTGGAGCTGAAAACTCTTTTTTGAAACTTTTGAATGAAAAACTGATTTGTATGTACAATATGCACTCAAAAGTGAAGAAAGTGTTATTTCTTGTCACCTTGTAAGTGGAGAAGTCCAAACACTGCTGTTTGGAGCTGAAAACGCTTTTTTGACACTTTTGAATGACAAACTGATTTTTATGTACAATATGCACTCAAAAGTAAAGAAAGTGTTATTTCTTGTCACGTTGTAAGTGGAGAAGTCCAAACAGTGCCTTTTGGAGCTTAAAACGCGTTTTTGACACTTTTGAATGAAAAACTGTTTTTTGTGGCCAAAATGAACTCAAATGTCAAACTTCTCATTTTCAGTTGAAGAACGTGTTATTTCTTGTCACCTTGTAAGTGGAGAAGTCCAAACTGTGCTATTTGGAGCTGAAAACTCTTTTTTGAAACTTTTGAATGAAAAACTGATTTTTGTGGCCAAAATGAACTCAAAAGTCAAAGTTCTCATTCGCAGTTGAAGAACGCGTTATTTCTTGTCACCTTGTAAGTGGAGAAGTCCAAACAGTGCTATTTGAAGCTGAAAACGCTTTTTTGAAACTTTTGAATGAAAAACTGATTTTTATGTACAATATGCACTCAAAAGTGAAGAAAGTGTTATTTCTTGTCACCTTGTAAGTGGAGAAGTCTAAACAGTGCTATTTGGAGCTGAAAACGCTTTTTTGACACTTTTGAATGAAAAACTGATTTTTATGTACAATATGCACTCATAAGTGAAGAAAGTGTTATTTCTTGTCACCTTGTAAGTGGAAAAGTCCAAACAGTGCTATTTGGAGCTGAAAACGCGTTTTTGACACTTTTGAATGAAAAACTGTTTTTTGTGGCCAAAATGAACTCAAAAGTCAAAGAACTCATTTGCAATTGAAGAACGTGTTATTTCTTGTCACCTTGTAAGTGGAGAAGTCCAAACAGTGCCTTTTGGAACTGAAAACGCGTTTTTGACACTTTTGAATGAAAAACGGATTTTTGAGGCCAAAATGCACTCAAAAGTGACGAAAGTGTTATTTCTTTTCACCTTGTAAGTGGAGAAGTCCAAACAGTGCCTTTTGGAGATAAAAACGCTTTTTTGACACTTTTGAATGAAAAACTGTTTTTTGTGGCCAAAATGAACTCAAATGTCAAAGTTCTCATTTTCAGTTGAAGAACGTGTTATTTCTTGTCACCTTGTAAGTGGAGAAGTCCAAACAGTGCTATTTGGAGCTGAAAACTCTTTTTTGAAACTTTTGAATGAAAAACTGATTTGTATGTACAATATGCACTCAAAAGTGACGAAAGTGTTATTTTTTGTCACCTTGTAAGTGGAGAAGTCCAAACAGTGCCTTTTGGAGCTGAAAACGCGTTTTTGACACTTTTGAATGAAAAACTGATTTGTATGTACAATATGCACTCAAAAGTGACGAAAGTGTTATTTTTTGTCACCTTGTAAGTGGAGAAGTCCAAACAGTGCTATTTGGAGCTGAAAACGCGTTTTTGACACTTTTGAATGAAAAACTGTTTTTTGTGGCCAAAATGAACTCAAATGTCAAAGTTCTCATTTTCAGTTGAAGAACGTGTTATTTCTTGTCACCTTGTAAGTGGAGAAGTCCAAACAGTGCTATTTGGAGCTGAAAACTCTTTTTTGAAACTTTTGAATGAAAAACTGATTTTTGTGGCCAAAATGAACTCAAAAGTCAAAGTTCTCATTCGCAGTTGAAGAACGCGTTATTTCTTGTCACCTTGTAAGTGGAGAAGTCCAAACAGTGCTATTTGAAGCTGAAAACGCTTTTTTGAAACTTTTGAATGAAAAACTGATTTGTATGTACAATATGCACTCAAAAGTGAAGAAAGTGTTATTTCTTGTCACCTTGTAAGTGGAGAAGTCCAAACAGTGCTATTTGGAGCTGAAAACTCTTTTTTGAAACTTTTGAATGAAAAACTGATTTGTATGTACAATATGCACTCAAAAGTGACGAAAGTGTTATTTTTTGTCACCTTGTAAGTGGAGAAGTCCAAACAGTGCCTTTTGGAGCTGAAAACGCGTTTTTGACACTTTTGAATGAAAAACTGATTTGTATGTACAATATGCACTCAAAAGTGACGAAAGTGTTATTTTTTGTCACCTTGTAAGTGGAGAAGTCCAAACAGTGCTATTTGGAGCTGAAACGCGTTTTTGACACTTTTGAATGAAAAACTGTTTTTTGTGGCCAAAATGAACTCAAATGTCAAAGTTCTCATTTTCAGTTGAAGAACGTGTTATTTCTTGTCACCTTGTAAGTGGAGAAGTCCAAACAGTGCTATTTGGAGCTGAAAACTCTTTTTTGAAACTTTTGAATGAAAAACTGATTTTTGTGGCCAAAATGAACTCAAAAGTCAAAGTTCTCATTCGCAGTTGAAAAACGCGTTATTTCTTGTCACCTTGTAAGTGGAGAAGTCCAAACAGTGCTATTTGAAGCTGAAAACGCTTTTTTGAAACTTTTGAATGAAAAACTGATTTGTATGTACAATATGCACTCAAAAGTGAAGAAAGTGTTATTTCTTGTCACCTTGTAAGTGGAGAAGTCCAAACAGTGCTATTTGGAGCTGAAAACTCTTTTTTGAAACTTTTGAATGTAAAACTGATTTTTATGTACAATATGCACTCAGAAGTGAAGAAAGTGTTATTTCTTGTCACCTTGTAAGTGGTGAAGTCCAAACAGTGCTATTTGGAGATGAAAACGCGTTTTTGACACTTTTGAATGAAAAACTGTTTTTTGTGGCCAAAATGAACTCAAAAGTCAAAGTTCTCATTTGCAGTTGAAGAACGTGTTATTTCTTGTCACATTGTAAGTGGAGAAGTCCAAACAGTGCTATTTGGAGCTGAAAACGCTTTTTTGAAACTTTTGAATGAAAAACTGATTTGTATGTACAATATGCACTCAAAAGTGAAGAAAGTGTTATTTCTTGTCACCTTGTAAGTGGAGAAGTCCAAACAGTGCTATTTGGAGCTGAAAACTCTTTTTTGAAACTTTTGAATGAAAAACTGATTTGTATGTACAATATGCACTCAAAAGTGAAGAAAGTGTTATTTCTTGTCACCTTGTAAGTGGAGAAGTCCAAACACTGCTGTTTGGAGCTGAAAACGCTTTTTTGACACTTTTGAATGACAAACTGATTTTTATGTACAATATGCACTCAAAAGTAAAGAAAGTGTTATTTCTTGTCACGTTGTAAGTGGAGAAGTCCAAACAGTGCCTTTTGGAGCTTAAAACGCGTTTTTGACACTTTTGAATGAAAAACTGTTTTTTGTGGCCAAAATGAACTCAAATGTCAAAGTTCTCATTTTCAGTTGAAGAACGTGTTATTTCTTGTCACCTTGTAAGTGGAGAAGTCCAAACAGTGCTATTTGGAGCTGAAAACTCTTTTTTGAAACTTTTGAATGAAAAACTGATTTTTGTGGCCAAAATGAACTCAAAAGTCAAAGTTCTCATTCGCAGTTGAAGAACGCGTTATTTCTTGTCACCTTGTAAGTGGAGAAGTCCAAACAGTGCTATTTGAAGCTGAAAACGCTTTTTTGAAACTTTTGAATGAAAAACTGATTTTTATGTACAATATGCACTCAAAAGTGAAGAAAGTGTTATTTCTTGTCACCTTGTAAGTGGAGAAGTCTAAACAGTGCTATTTGGAGCTGAAAACGCTTTTTTGACACTTTTGAATGAAAAACTGATTTTTATGTACAATATGTACTCATAAGTGAAGAAAGTGTTATTTCTTGTCACCTTGTAAGTGGAGAAGTCCAAACAGTGCTATTTGGAGCTGAAAACGCGTTTTTGACACTTTTGAATGAAAAACTGTTTTTTGTGGCCAAAATGAACTCAAAAGTCAAAGAACTCATTTGCAGTTGAAGAACGTGTTATTTCTTGTCACCTTGTAAGTGGAGAAGTCCAAACAGTGCCTTTTGGAACTGAAAACGCGTTTTTGACACTTTTGAATGAAAAACGGATTTTTGAGGCCAAAATGCACTCAAAAGTGACGAAAGTGTTATTTCTTTTCACCTTGTAAGTGGAGAAGTCCAAACAGTGCCTTTTGGAGATAAAAACGCTTTTTTGACACTTTTGAATGAAAAACTGTTTTTTTGGCCAAAATGAACTCAAATGTCAAAGTTCTCATTTTCAGTTGAAGAACGTGTTATTTCTTGTCACCTTGTAAGTGGAGAAGTCCAAACAGTGCTATTTGGAGCTGAAAACTCTTTTTTGAAACTTTTGAATGAAAAACTGATTTGTATGTACAATATGCACTCAAAAGTGACGAAAGTGTTATTTTTTGTCACCTTGTAAGTGGAGAAGTCCAAACAGTGCCTTTTGGAGCTGAAAACGCGTTTTTGACACTTTTGAATGAAAAACTGATTTGTATGTACAATATGCACTCAAAAGTGACGAAAGTGTTATTTTTTGTCACCTTGTAAGTGGAGAAGTCCAAACAGTGCTATTTGGAGCTGAAAACGCGTTTTTGACACTTTTGAATGAAAAACTGTTTTTTGTGGCCAAAATGAACTCAAATGTCAAAGTTCTCATTTTCAGTTGAAGAACGTGTTATTTCTTGTCACCTTGTAAGTGGAGAAGTCCAAACAGTGCTATTTGGAGCTGAAAACTCTTTTTTGAAACTTTTGAATGAAAAACTGATTTTTGTGGCCAAAATGAACTCAAAAGTCAAAGTTCTCATTCGCAGTTGAAGAACGCGTTATTTCTTGTCACCTTGTAAGTGGAGAAGTCCAAACAGTGCTATTTGAAGCTGAAAACGCTTTTTTGAAACTTTTGAATGAAAAACTGATTTGTATGTACAATATGCACTCAAAAGTGAAGAAAGTGTTATTTCTTGTCACCTTGTAAGTGGAGAAGTCCAAACAGAGCCTTTTGGAGCTGAAAACGCGTTTTTGACACTTTTGAATGAAAAACTGATTTGTATGTACAATATGCACTCAAAAGTGACGAAAGTGTTATTTTTTGTCACCTTGTAAGTGGAGAAGTCCAAACAGTGCTATTTGGAGCTGAAATCGCGTTTTTGACACTTTTGAATGAAAAACTGTTTTTTGTGGCCAAAATGAACTCAAATGTCAAAGTTCTCATTTTCAGTTGAAGAACGTGTTATTTCTTGTCACCTTGTAAGTGGAGAAGTCCAAACAGTGCTATTTGGAGCTGAAAACTCTTTTTTGAAACTTTTGAATGAAAAACTGATTTTTGTGGCCAAAATGAACTCAAAAGTCAAAGTTCTCATTCGCAGTTGAAGAACGCGTTATTTCTTGTCACCTTGTAAGTGGAGAAGTCCAAACAGTGCTATTTGAAGCTGAAAACGCTTTTTTGAAACTTTTGAATGAAAAACTGATTTGTATGTACAATATGCACTCAAAAGTGAAGAAAGTGTTATTTCTTGTCACCTTGTAAGTGGAGAAGTCCAAACAGTGCTATTTGGAGCTGAAAACGCTTTTTTGAAACTTTTGAATGAAAAACTGATTTGTATGTACAATATGCACTCAAAAGTGACGAAAGTGTTATTTTTTGTCACCTTGTAAGTGGAGAAGTCCAAACAGTGCCTTTTGGAGCTGAAAACGCGTTTTTGACACTTTTGAATGAAAAACTGATTTGTATGTACAATATGCACTCAAAAGTGACGAAAGTGTTATTTTTTGTCACCTTGTAAGTGGAGAAGTCCAAACAGTGCTATTTGGAGCTGAAAACGCATTTTTGACACTTTTGAATGAAAAACTGTTTTTTGTGGCCAAAATGAACTCAAATGTCAAAGTTCTCATTTTCAGTTGAAGAACGTGTTATTTCTTGTCACCTTGTAAGTGGAGAAGTCCAAACAGTGCTATTTGGAGCTGAAAACTCTTTTTTGAAACTTTTGAATGAAAAACTGATTTTTGTGGCCAAAATGAACTCAAAAGTCAAAGTTCTCATTCGCAGTTGAAGAACGCGTTATTTCTTGTCACCTTGTAAGTGGAGAAGTCCAAACAGTGCTATTTGAAGCTGAAAACGCTTTTTTGAAACTTTTGAATGAAAAACTGATTTTTATGTACAATATGCACTCATAAGTGAAGAACGTGTTATTTCTTGTCACCTTGTAAGTGGAGAAGTCCAAACAGTGCCTTTTGGAACTGAAAACGCGTTTTTGACACTTTTGAATGAAAAACGGATTTTTGAGGCCAAAATGCACTCAAAAGTGAGGAAAGTGTTATTTCTTGTCACCTTGTAAGTGGAGAAGTCCAAACAGTGCTATTTGGAGCTGAAAACTCTTTTTTGAAACTTTTGAATGAAAAACTGATTTTTGTGGCCAAAATGAACTCAAATGTCAAAGTTCTCATTTTCAGTTGAAGAACGTGTTATTTCTTGTCACCTTGTAAGTGGAGAAGTCCAAACAGTGCTATTTGGAGCTGAAAACTCTTTTTTGAAACTTTTGAATGAAAAACTGATTTGTATGTACAATATGCACTCAAAAGTGACGAAAGTGTTATTTTTTGTCACCTTGTAAGTGGAGAAGTCCAAACAGTGCCTTTTGGAGCTGAAAACGCGTTTTTGACACTTTTGAATGAAAAACTGATTTGTATGTACAATATGCACTCAAAAGTGACGAAAGTGTTATTTTTTGTCACCTTGTAAGTGGAGAAGTCCAAACAGTGCTATTTGGAGCTGAAAACGCGTTTTTGACACTTTTGAATGAAAAACTGTTTTTTGTGGCCAAAATGAACTCAAATGTCAAAGTTCTCATTTTCAGTTGAAGAACGTGTTATTTCTTGTCACCTTGTAAGTGGAGAAGTCCAAACAGTGCTATTTGGAGCTGAAAACTCTTTTTTGAAACTTTTGAATGAAAAACTGATTTTTGTGGCCAAAATGAACTCAAAAGTCAAAGTTCTCATTCGCAGTTGAAGAACGAGTTATTTCTTGTCACCTTGTAAGTGGAGAAGTCCAAACAGTGCTATTTGAAGCTGAAAACGCTTTTTTGAAACTTTTGAATGAAAAACTGATTTGTATGTACAATATGCACTCAAAAGTGAAGAAAGTGTTATTTCTTGTCACCTTGTAAGTGGAGAAGTCCAAACAGTGCTATTTGGAGCTGAAAACTCTTTTTTGAAACTTTTGAATGAAAAACTGATTTTTATGTACAATATGCACTCAGAAGTGAAGAAAGTGTTATTTCTTGTCACCTTGTAAGTGGTGAAGTCCAAACAGTGCTATTTGGAGATGAAAACGCGTTTTTGACACTTTTGAATGAAAAACTGTTTTTTGTGGCCAAAATGAACTCAAAAGTCAAAGTTCTCATTTGCAGTTGAAGAACGTGTTATTTCTTGTCACCTTGTAAGTGGAGAAGTCCAAACAGTGCTATTTGGAGCTGAAAACGCTTTTTTGAAACTTTTGAATGAAAAACTGATTTGTATGTACAATATGCACTCAAAAGTGAAGAAAGTGTTATTTCTTGTCACCTTGTAAGTGGAGAAGTCCAAACAGTGCTATTTGGAGCTGAAAACTCTTTTTTGAAACTTTTGAATGAAAAACTGATTTGTATGTACAATATGCACTCAAAAGTGAAGAAAGTGTTATTTCTTGTCACCTTGTAAGTGGAGAAGTCCAAACACTGCTGTTTGGAGCTGAAAACGCTTTTTTGACACTTTTGAATGACAAACTGATTTTTATGTACAATATGCACTCAAAAGTAAAGAAAGTGTTATTTCTTGTCACGTTGTAAGTGGAGAAGTCCAAACAGTGCCTTTTGGAGCTTAAAACGCGTTTTTGACACTTTTGAATGAAAAACTGTTTTTTGTGGCCAAAATGAACTCAAATGTCAAAGTTCTCATTTTCAGTTGAAGAACGTGTTATTTCTTGTCACCTTGTAAGTGGAGAAGTCCAAACAGTGCTATTTGGAGCTGAAAACTCTTTTTTGAAACTTTTGAATGAAAAACTGATTTTTGTGGCCAAAATGAACTCAAAAGTCAAAGTTCTCATTTGCAGTTGAAGAACGCGTTATTTCTTGTCACCTTGTAAGTGGAGAAGTCCAAACAGTGCTATTTGAAGCTGAAAACGCTTTTTTGAAACTTTTGAATGAAAAACTGATTTTTATGTACAATATGCACTCAAAAGTGAAGAAAGTGTTATTTCTTGTCACCTTGTAAGTGGAGAAGTCTAAACAGTGCTATTTGGAGCTGAAAACGCTTTTTTGACACTTTTGAATGAAAAACTGATTTTTATGTACAATATGCACTCATAAGTGAAGAAAGTGTTATTTCTTGTCACCTTGTAAGTGGAGAAGTCCAAACAGTGCTATTTGGAGCTGAAAACGCGTTTTTGACACTTTTGAATGAAAAACTGTTTTTTGTGGCCAAAATGAACTCAAAAGTCAAAGAACTCATTTGCAGTTGAAGAACGTGTTATTTCTTGTCACCTTGTAAGTGGAGAAGTCCAAACAGTGCCTTTTGGAACTGAAAACGCGTTTTTGACACTTTTGAATGAAAAACGGATTTGTGAGGCCAAAATGCACTCAAAAGTGACGAAAGTGTTATTTCTTTTCACCTTGTAAGTGGAGAAGTCCAAACAGTGCCTTTTGGAGATAAAAACGCTTTTTTGACACTTTTGAATGAAAAACTGTTTTTTGTGGCCAAAATGAACTCAAATGTCAAAGTTCTCATTTTCAGTTGAAGAACGTGTTATTTCTTGTCACCTTGTAAGTGGAGAAGTCCAAACAGTGCTATTTGGAGCTGAAAACTCTTTTTTGAAACTTTTGAATGAAAAACTGATTTGTATGTACAATATGCACTCAAAAGTGACGAAAGTGTTATTTTTTGTCACCTTGTAAGTGGAGAAGTCCAAACAGTGCCTTTTGGAGCTGAAAACGCGTTTTTGACACTTTTGAATGAAAAACTGATTTGTATGTACAATATGCACTCAAAAGTGACGAAAGTGTTATTTTTTGTCACCTTGTAAGTGGAGAAGTCCAAACAGTGCTATTTGGAGCTGAAAACGCGTTTTTGACACTTTTGAATGAAAAACTGTTTTTTGTGGCCAAAATGAACTCAAATGTCAAAGTTCTCATTTTCAGTTGAAGAACGTGTTATTTCTTGTCACCTTGTAAGTGGAGAAGTCCAAACAGTGCTATTTGGAGCTGAAAACTCTTTTTTGAAACTTTTGAATGAAAAACTGATTTTTGTGGCCAAAATGAACTCAAAAGTCAAAGTTCTCATTCGCAGTTGAAGAACGCGTTATTTCTTGTCACCTTGTAAGTGGAGAAGTCCAAACAGTGCTATTTGAAGCTGAAAACGCTTTTTTGAAACTTTTGAATGAAAAACTGATTTGTATGTACAATATGCACTCAAAAGTGAAGAAAGTGTTATTTCTTGTCACCTTGTAAGTGGAGAAGTCCAAACAGTGCTATTTGGAGCTGAAAACTCTTTTTTGAAACTTTTGAATGAAAAACTGATTTTTATGTACAATATGCACTCAGAAGTGAAGAAAGTGTTATTTCTTGTCACCTTGTAAGTGGTGAAGTCCAAACAGTGCTATTTGGAGATGAAAACGCGTTTTTGACACTTTTGAATGAAAAACTGTTTTTTGTGGCCAAAATGAACTCAAAAGTCAAAGTTCTCATTTGCAGTTGAAGAACGTGTTATTTCTTGTCACCTTGTAAGTGGAGAAGTCCAAACAGTGCTATTTGGAGCTGAAAACGCTTTTTTGAAACTTTTGAATGAAAAACTGATTTGTATGTACAATATGCACTCAAAAGTGAAGAAAGTGTTATTTCTTGTCACCTTGTAAGTGGAGAAGTCCAAACAGTGCTATTTGGAGCTGAAAACTCTTTTTTGAAACTTTTGAATGAAAAACTGATTTGTATGTACAATATGCACTCAAAAGTGAAGAAAGTGTTATTTCTTGTCACCTTGTAAGTGGAGAAGTCCAAACACTGCTGTTTGGAGCTGAAAACGCTTTTTTGACACTTTTGAATGACAAACTGATTTTTATGTACAATATGCACTCAAAAGTAAAGAAAGTGTTATTTCTTGTCACGTTGTAAGTGGAGAAGTCCAAACAGTGCCTTTTGGAGCTTAAAACGCGTTTTTGACACTTTTGAATGAAAAACTGTTTTTTGTGGCCAAAATGAACTCAAATGTCAAAGTTCTCATTTTCAGTTGAAGAACGTGTTATTTCTTGTCACCTTGTAAGTGGAGAAGTCCAAACAGTGCTATTTGGAGCTGAAAACTCTTTTTTGAAACTTTTGAATGAAAAACTGATTTTTGTGGCCAAAATGAACTCAAAAGTCAAAGTTCTCATTTGCAGTTGAAGAACGCGTTATTTCTTGTCACCTTGTAAGTGGAGAAGTCCAAACAGTGCTATTTGAAGCTGAAAACGCTTTTTTGAAACTTTTGAATGAAAAACTGATTTTTATGTACAATATGCACTCAAAAGTGAAGAAAGTGTTATTTCTTGTCACCTTGTAAGTGGAGAAGTCTAAACAGTGCTATTTGGAGCTGAAAACGCTTTTTTGACACTTTTGAATGAAAAACTGATTTTTATGTACAATATGCACTCATAAGTGAAGAAAGTGTTATTTCTTGTCACCTTGTAAGTGGAGAAGTCCAAACAGTGCTATTTGGAGCTGAAAACGCGTTTTTGACACTTTTGAATGAAAAACTGTTTTTTGTGGCCAAAATGAACTCAAAAGTCAAAGAACTCATTTGCAGTTGAAGAACGTGTTATTTCTTGTCACCTTGTAAGTGGAGAAGTCCAAACAGTGCCTTTTGGAACTGAAAACGCGTTTTTGACACTTTTGAATGAAAAACGGATTTGTGAGGCCAAAATGCACTCAAAAGTGACGAAAGTGTTATTTCTTTTCACCTTGTAAGTGGAGAAGTCCAAACAGTGCCTTTTGGAGATAAAAACGCTTTTTTGACACTTTTGAATGAAAAACTGTTTTTTGTGGCCAAAATGAACTCAAATGTCAAAGTTCTCATTTTCAGTTGAAGAACGTGTTATTTCTTGTCACCTTGTAAGTGGAGAAGTCCAAACAGTGCTATTTGGAGCTGAAAACTCTTTTTTGAAACTTTTGAATGAAAAACTGATTTGTATGTACAATATGCACTCAAAAGTGACGAAAGTGTTATTTTTTGTCACCTTGTAAGTGGAGAAGTCCAAACAGTGCCTTTTGGAGCTGAAAACGCGTTTTTGACACTTTTGAATGAAAAACTGATTTGTATGTACAATATGCACTCAAAAGTGACGAAAGTGTTATTTTTTGTCACCTTGTAAGTGGAGAAGTCCAAACAGTGCTATTTGGAGCTGAAAACGCGTTTTTGACACTTTTGAATGAAAAACTGTTTTTTGTGGCCAAAATGAACTCAAATGTCAAAGTTCTCATTTTCAGTTGAAGAACGTGTTATTTCTTGTCACCTTGTAAGTGGAAAAGTCCAAACAGTGCTATTTGGAGCTGAAAACTCTTTTTTGAAACTTTTGAATGAAAAACTGATTTTTGTGGCCAAAATGAACTCAAAAGTCAAAGTTCTCATTCGCAGTTGAAGAACGCGTTATTTCTTGTCACCTTGTAAGTGGAGAAGTCCAAACAGTGCTATTTGAAGCTGAAAACGCTTTTTTGAAACTTTTGAATGAAAAACTGATTTGTATGTACAATATGCACTCAAAAGTGAAGAAAGTGTTATTTCTTGTCACCTTGTAAGTGGAGGAGTCCAAACAGTGCTATTTGGAGCTGAAAACTCTTTTTTGAAACTTTTGAATGAAAAACTGATTTGTATGTACAATATACACTCAAAAGTGACGAAAGTGTTATTTTTTGTCACCTTGTAAGTGGAGAAGTCCAAACAGTGCCTTTTGGAGCTGAAAACGCGTTTTTGACACTTTTGAATGAAAAACTGATTTGTATGTACAATATGCACTCAAAAGTGACGAAAGTGTTATTTTTTGTCACCTTGTAAGTGGAGAAGTCCAAACAGTGCTATTTGGAGCTGAAAACGCGTTTTTGACACTTTTGAATGAAAAACTGTTTTTTGTGGCCAAAATGAACTCAAATGTCAAAGTTCTCATTTTCAGTTGAAGAACGTGTTATTTCTTGTCACCTTGTAAGTGGAGAAGTCCAAACAGTGCTATTTGGAGCTGAAAACTCTTTTTTGAAACTTTTGAATGAAAAACTGATTTTTGTGGCCAAAATGAACTCAAAAGTCAAAGTTCTCATTCGCAGTTGAAGAACGCGTTATTTCTTGTCACCTTGTAAGTGGAGAAGTCCAAACAGTGCTATTTGAAGCTGAAAACGCTTTTTTGAAACTTTTGAATGAAAAACTGATTTGTATGTACAATATGCACTCAAAAGTGAAGAAAGTGTTATTTCTTGTCACCTTGTAAGTGGAGAAGTCCAAACAGTGCTATTTGGAGCTGAAAACTCTTTTTTGAAACTTTTGAATGAAAAACTGATTTTTATGTACAATATGCACTCAGAAGTGAAGAAAGTGTTATTTCTTGTCACCTTGTAAGTGGTGAAGTCCAAACAGTGCTATTTGGAGATGAAAACGCGTTTTTGACACTTTTGAATGAAAAACTGTTTTTTGTGGCCAAAATGAACTCAAAAGTCAAAGTTCTCATTTGCAGTTGAAGAACGTGTTATTTCTTGTCACCTTGTAAGTGGAGAAGTCCAAACAGTGCTATTTGGAGCTGAAAACGCTTTTTTGAAACTTTTGAATGAAAAACTGATTTGTATGTACAATATGCACTCAAAAGTGAAGAAAGTGTTATTTCTTGTCACCTTGTAAGTGGAGAAGTCCAAACAGTGCTATTTGGAGCTGAAAACTCTTTTTTGAAACTTTTGAATGAAAAACTGATTTGTATGTACAATATGCACTCAAAAGTGAAGAAAGTGTTATTTCTTGTCACCTTGTAAGTGGAGAAGTCCAAACACTGCTGTTTGGAGCTGAAAACGCTTTTTTGACACTTTTGAATGACAAACTGATTTTTATGTACAATATGCACTCAAAAGTAAAGAAAGTGTTATTTCTTGTCACGTTGTAAGTGGAGAAGTCCAAACAGTGCCTTTTGGAGCTTAAAACGCGTTTTTGACACTTTTGAATGAAAAACTGTTTTTTGTGGCCCAAAAGGATCTCAAATGTCAAAGTTCTCATTTTCAGTTGAAGAACGTGTTATTTCTTGTCACCTTGTAAGTGGAGAAGTCCAAACAGTGCTATTTGGAGCTGAAAACTCTTTTTTTGAAACTTTTGAATGAAAAACTGATTTTTGTGGCCAAAATGAACTCAAAAGTCAAAGTTCTCATTCGCAGTTGAAGAACGCGTTATTTCTTGTCACCTTGTAAGTGGAGAAGTCCAAACAGTGCTATTTGAAGCTGAAAACGCTTTTTTGAAACTTTTGAATGAAAAACTGATTTTTATGTACAATATGCACTCAAAAGTGAAGAAAGTGTTATTTCTTGTCACCTTGTAAGTGGAGAAGTCTAAACAGTGCTATTTGGAGCTGAAAACGCTTTTTTGACACTTTTGAATGAAAAACTGATTTTTATGTACAATATGCACTCATAAGTGAAGAAAGTGTTATTTCTTGTCACCTTGTAAGTGGAGAAGTCCAAACAGTGCTATTTGGAGCTGAAAACGCGTTTTTGACACTTTTGAATGAAAAACTGTTTTTTGTGGCCAAAATGAACTCAAAAGTCAAAGAACTCATTTGCAGTTGAAGAACGTGTTATTTCTTGTCACCTTGTAAGTGGAGAAGTCCAAACAGTGCCTTTTGGAACTGAAAACGCGTTTTTGACACTTTTGAATGAAAAACGGATTTTTGAGGCCAAAATGCACTCAAAAGTGACGAAAGTGTTATTTATTTTTTACCTTGTAAGTGGAGAAGTCCAAACAGTGCCTTTTGGAGATAAAAACGCTTTTTTGACACTTTTGAATGAAAAACTGTTTTTTGTGGCCAAAATGAACTCAAATGTCAAAGTTCTCATTTTCAGTTGAAGAACGTGTTATTTCTTGTCACCTTGTAAGTGGAGAAGTCCAAACAGTGCCTTTTGGAGCTGAAAACACTTTTTTGAAACTTTTGAATGAAAAACTGATTTGTATGTACAATATGCACTCAAAAGTGACGAAAGTGTTATTTTTTGTCACCTTGTAAGTGGAGAAGTCCAAACAGTGCCTTTTGGAGCTGAAAACGCGTTTTTGACACTTTTGAATGAAAAACTGATTTGTATGTACAATATGCACTCAAAAGTGACGAAAGTGTTATTTTTTGTCACCTTGTAAGTGGAGAAGTCCAAACAGTGCTATTTGGAGCTGAAAACGCGTTTTTGACACTTTTGAATGAAAAACTGTTTTTTGTGGCCAAAATGAACTCAAATGTCAAAGTTCTCATTTTCAGTTGAAGAACGTGTTATTTCTTGTCACCTTGTAAGTGGAGAAGTCCAAACAGTGCCTTTTGGAGCTGAAAACGCGTTTTTGACACTTTTGAATGAAAAACTGATTTGTATGTACAATATGCACTCAAAAGTGACGAAAGTGTTATTTTTTGTCACCTTGTAAGTGGAGAAGTCCAAACAGTGCTATTTGGAGCTGAAAACGCGTTTTTGACACTTTTGAATGAAAAACTGTTTTTTGTGGCCAAAATGAACTCAAATGTCAAAGTTCTCATTTTCAGTTGAAGAACGTGTTATTTCTTGTCACCTTGTAAGTGGAGAAGTCCAAACAGTGCTATTTGGAGCTGAAAACTCTTTTTTGAAACTTTTGAATGAAAAACTGATTTTTGTGGCCAAAATGAACTCAAAAGTCAAAGTTCTCATTCGCAGTTGAAGAACGCGTTATTTCTTGTCACCTTGTAAGTGGAGAAGTCCAAACAGTGCTATTTGAAGCTGAAAACGCTTTTTTGAAACTTTTGAATGAAAAACTGATTTGTATGTACAATATGCACTCAAAAGTGAAGAAAGTGTTATTTCTTGTCACCTTGTAAGTGGAGAAGTCCAAACAGTGCTATTTGGAGCTGAAAACGCTTTTTTGAAACTTTTGAATGAAAAACTGATTTGTATGTACAATATGCACTCAGAAGTGACGAAAGTGTTATTTTTTGTCACCTTGTAAGTGGAAAAGTCCAAACAGTGCCTTTTGGAGCTGAAAACGCGTTTTTGACACTTTTGAATGAAAAACTGATTTGTATGTACAATATGCACTCAAAAGTGACGAAAGTGTTATTTTTTGTCACCTTGTAAGTGGAGAAGTCCAAACAGTGCTTTTTGGAGCTGAAAACGCATTTTTGACACTTTTGAATGAAAAACTGTTTTTTGTGGCCAAAATGAACTCAAATGTCAAAGTTCTCATTTTCAGTTGAAGAACGTGTTATTTCTTGTCACCTTGTAAGTGGAGAAGTCCAAACAGTGCTATTTGGAGCTGAAAACTCTTTTTTGAAACTTTTGAATGAAAAACTGATTTTTGTGGCCAAAATGAACTCAAAAGTCAAAGTTCTCATTCGCAGTTGAAGAACGCGTTATTTCTTGTCACCTTGTAAGTGGAGAAGTCCAAACAGTGCTATTTGAAGCTGAAAACGCTTTTTTGAAACTTTTGAATGAAAAACTGATTTTTATGTACAATATGCACTCAAAAGTGAAGAAAGTGTTATTTCTTGTCACCTTGTAAGTGGAGAAGTCTAAACAGTGCTATTTGGAGCTGAAAACGCTTTTTTGACACTTTTGAATGAAAAACTGATTTTTATGTACAATATGCACTCATAAGTGAAGAAAGTGTTATTTCTTGTCACCTTGTAAGTGGAGAAGTCCAAACAGTGCTATTTGGAGCTGAAAACGCGTTTTTGACACTTTTGAATGAAAAACTGTTTTTTGTGGCCAAAATGAACTCAAAAGTCAAAGAACTCATTTGCAGTTGAAGAACGTGTTATTTCTTGTCACCTTGTAAGTGGAGAAGTCCAAACAGTGCCTTTTGGAACTGAAAACGCGTTTTTGACACTTTTGAATGAAAAACGGATTTTTGAGGCCAAAATGCACTCAAAAGTGAAGAAAGTGTTATTTCTTTTCACCTTGTAAGTGGAGAAGTCCAAACAGTGCCTTTTGGAGATAAAAACGCTTTTTTGACACTTTTGAATGAAAAACTGTTTTTTGTGGCCAAAATGAACTCAAATGTCAAAGTTCTCATTTTCAGTTGAAGAACGTGTTATTTCTTGTCACCTTGTAAGTGGAGAAGTCCAAACAGTGCTATTTGGAGCTGAAAACTCTTTTTTGAAACTTTTGAATGAAAAACTGATTTGTATGTACAATATGCACTCAAAAGTGACGAAAGTGTTATTTTTTGTCACCTTGTAAGTGGAGAAGTCCAAACAGTGCCTTTTGGAGCTGAAAACGCGTTTTTGACACTTTTGAATGAAAAACTGATTTGTATGTACAATATGCACTCAAAAGTGACGAAAGTGTTATTTTTTGTCACCTTGTAAGTGGAGAAGTCCAAACAGTGCTATTTGGAGCTGAAAACGCGTTTTTGACACTTTTGAATGAAAAACTGTTTTTTGTGGCCAAAATGAACTCAAATGTCAAAGTTCTCATTTTCAGTTGAAGAACGTGTTATTTCTTGTCACCTTGTAAGTGGAGAAGTCCAAACAGTGCTATTTGGAGCTGAAAACTCTTTTTTGAAACTTTTGAATGAAAAACTGATTTTTGTGGCCAAAATGAACTCAAAAGTCAAAGTTCTCATTCGCAGTTGAAGAACGCGTTATTTCTTGTCACCTTGTAAGTGGAGAAGTCCAAACAGTGCTATTTGAAGCTGAAAACGCTTTTTTGAAACTTTTGAATGAAAAACTGATTTGTATGTACAATATGCACTCAAAAGTGAAGAAAGTGTTATTTCTTGTCACCTTGTAAGTGGAGAAGTCTAAACAGTGCTATTTGGAGCTGAAAACGCTTTTTTGACACTTTTGAATGAAAAACTGATTTTTATGTACAATATGCACTCATAAGTGAAGAAAGTGTTATTTCTAGTCACCTTGTAAGTGGAGAAGTCCAAACAGTGCTATTTGGAGCTGAAAACGCGTTTTTGACACTTTTGAATGAAAAACTGTTTTTTGTGGCCAAAATGAATTTAAAAGTCAAAGTTCTCATTTGCAGTTGAAGAACGTGTTATTTCTTGTCACCTTGTAAGTGGAGAAGTCCAAACAGTGCTATTTGGAGCTGAAAACGCTTTTTTGAAACTTTTGAATGAAAAACTGATTTGTATGTACAATATGCACTCAAAAGTGAAGAAAGTGTTATTTCTTGTCACCTTGTAAGTGGAGAAGTCCAAACAGTGCTATTTGGAGCTGAAAACGCGTTTTTGACACTTTTGAATGAAAAACTGTTTTTTGTGGCCAAAATGAACTCAAAAGTCAAAGTTCTCATTTGCAGTTGAAGAACGTCTTATTTCTTGTCACCTTGTAAGTGGAGAAGTCCAAACAGTGCAATTTGGAGCTGAAAACACTTTTTTGACACTTTTGAATGAAAAACTGATTTGTATGTACAATATGCACTCAAAAGTGAAGAAAGTGTTATTTCTTGTCACCTTGTAAGTGGAGAAGTTCAATCACTGCTGTTTGGAGCTGAAAACTCTTTTTTGAAACTTTTGAATGAAAAACTGATTTGTATGTACAATATGCACTCAAAAGTGAAGAAAGTGTTATTTCTTGTCACCTTGTAAGTGGAGAAGTCCAAACAGTGCTATTTGGAGCTGAAAACGCTTTTTTGAGACTTTTAAATGAAAAGCGGTTTTTTGTGGCCAAAATGAACTCAAAAGTCAAAGTTCTCATTTTCAGTTGAAGAACGTTTTATTTCTTGTCACCTTGTAAGTGGAGAAGTCCAAACAGTGCTATTTGGAGCTGAAAACTCTTTTTTGACACTTTTGAATGAAAAACTGATTTGTATGTACAATATGCACTCAAAAGTGACGAAAGTGTTATTTTTTGTCACCTTGTAAGTGGAGAAGTCCAAACAGTGCTATTTGGAGCTGAAAACGCTTTTTTGAAACTTTTGAATGGACTTCTCCACTTACAAGGTGACAAGAAATAACACTTTCTTCACTTTTGAGTGCATATTGTACATAAAAATCAGTTTTTCATTCAAAAGTGTCAAAAAAGCGTTTTAAGCTCCAAATAGCACTGTTTGGACTTCTCCACTTACAAGGTGACAAGAAATAACACGTTCTTCAACTGAAAATGAGAACTTTGACATTTAAGTTCATTTTGGCCACAAAAAACAGTTTTTCATTCAAAAGTGTCAAAAAAGCGTTTTCAGCTCCAAACAGCAGTGATTGGACTTCTCCACTTACAAAGTGACAAGAAATAACACTTTCGTCACTTTTGAGTGCATTTTGGCCACAAAAATCAGTTTTTCATTCAAAAGTGTCAAAAACGCGTTTTCAGCTCCAAAAGGCACTGTTTGGACTTCTCCACTTACAAAGTGACAAGAAATAACACTTTCTTCACTTTTGAGTGCATATTGTACATACAAATCAGTTTTTCATTCAAAAGTGTCACATAAGCGTTATCAGCTCCTAAATAGCACTGTTTAGACTTTTCCACTTACAAGGTGACAAAAAGTAAACACTTTCTTCACTTTTGAGTGCATATTGTACATAAAAATAAGTTTTTCATTCAAAAGTGTCAAAAAAGCGTTTTCAGCTCCAAACAGCACTGTTTGGACTTCTCCACTTACAAGGTGTCCAGAAATAACACGTTCTTCAACTGCAAATGAGTTCTTTGACTTTTGAGGTCATTTTGGCCACAAAAAACAGTTTTTCATTCAAAAGTGTCAAAAACGCGTTTTCATCTCCAAATAGCACTGTCTAGACTTCTCCACTTACAAGGTGACAAGAAATAACACTTTTTCACTTTTGAGTGCATATTGTACATACAAATCAGTTTTTCATTCAAAAGTTTCAAAAATGAGTTTTCAGCTCCAAACAGCAGTGATTGGACTTCTCCACTTACAAGGTGACAAGAAATAACAGTTTCTTCACTTTTGAGTGCATATTGTACATAAAAATCAGTTTTTCATTCAAAAGTGTCAAAAAAGCGTTTTAAGCTCCAAATAGCACTGTTTGGACTTCTCCACTTACAAGGTGACAAGAAATAACACGTTCTTCAACTGAAAATGAGAACTTTGACATTTAAGTTCATTTTGGCCACAAAAAACAGTTTTTCATTCAAAAGTGTCAAAAAAGCGTTTTCAGCTCCAAACAGCAGTGATTGGACTTCTCCACTTACAAGGTGTCCAGAAATAACACGTTCTTCAACTGCAAATGAGTTCTTTGACTTTTGAGGTCATTTTGGCCACAAAAAACAGTTTTTCATTCAAAAGTGTCAAAAACGCGTTTTCATCTCCAAATAGCACTGTCTAGACTTCTCCACTTACAAGGTGACAAGAAATAACACTTTTTCACTTTTGAGTGCATATTGTACATACAAATCAGTTTTTCATTCAAAAGTTTCAAAAAAGAGTTTTCAGCTCCAAACAGCAGTGATTGGACTTCTCCACTTACAAGGTGACAAGAAATAACAGTTTCTTCACTTTTGAGTGCATATTGTACATACAAATCAGTTTTTCATTCAAAAGTGTCAAAAAAGCGTTTTAAGCTCCAAATAGCACTGTTTGGACTTCTCCACTTACAAGGTGACAAGAAATAACACGTTCTTCAACTAAAAATAAGAACTTTGACATTTAAGTTCATTTTGGCCACAAAAAACAGTTTTTCATTCAAAAGTGTCAAAAAAGCGTTTTCAGCTCCAAACAGCAGTGATTGGACTTCTCCACTTACAAAGTGACAAGAAATAACACTTTCGTCACTTTTGAGTGCATTTTGGCCACAAAAATCAGTTTTTCATTCAAAAGTGTCAAAAACGCGTTTTCAGCTCCAAAAGGCACTGTTTGGACTTCTCCACTTACAAAGTGACAAGAAATAACACTTTCTTCACTTTTGAGTGCATATTGTACATACAAATCAGTTTTTCATTCAAAAGTGTCACAAAAGCGTTTTCAGCTCCAAATAGCACTGTTTAGACTTTTCTTCTTACAAAGTGACCAAAAACTAAACACTTTCTTCACTTTTGAGTGCATATTGTACATAAAAATAAGTTTTTCATTCAAAAGTGTCAAAAAAGCGTTTTCAGCTCCAAACAGCACTGTTTGGACTTTTCCACTTACAAGGTGACAAGAAATAACACTTTCTTCACTTTTGAGTGCATATTGTACATAAAAATCAGTTTTTCATTCAAAAGTGTCACAAAAGTGTTCTCAGCTCCAAATAGCACTGTTTGGACTTCTCCACGTACAAGGTGACAAGAAATAAGATTTTCTTCACTTTTGAGTGCATATTGTACATAAAAATCAGTTTTTCATTCAAAAGTGTCAAAAAAGCGTTTTAAGCTCCAAATAGCACTGTTTGGACTTATCCACTTACAAGGTGACAAGAAATAACACGTTCTTCAACTGAAAATGAGAACTTTGACATTTAAGTTCATTTTGGCCACAAAAAACAGTTTTTCATTCAAAAGTGTCAAAAAAGCGTTTTCAGCTCCAAACAGCAGTGATTGGACTTCTCCACTTACAAAGTGACAAGAAATAACACTTTCGTCACTTTTGAGTGCATTTTGGCCACAAAAATCAGTTTTTCATTCAAAAGTGTCAAAAACGCGTTTTCAGCTCCAAAAGGCACTGTTTGGACTTCTCCA
Organism: Oryzias latipes; assembly: GCF_053564925.1. NCBI lineage: Eukaryota > Metazoa > Chordata > Actinopteri > Beloniformes > Adrianichthyidae > Oryzias > Oryzias latipes. The sequence goes on from NC_136245.1 coordinate 12,664,118, forward strand.
CTTACAAAGTGACAAGAAAAAACACTTTCTTCACTTTTGAGTGCATATTGTACATACAAATCAGTTTTTCATTCAAAAGTGTCACAAAAGCGTTTTCAGCTCCAAATAGCACTGTTTAGACTTTTCCACTTACAAGGTGACAAAAACTAAACACTTTCTTCACTTTTGAGTGCATATTGTACATAAAAATAAGTTTTTCATTCAAAAGTGTCAAAAAAGCGTTTTCAGCTCCAAACAGCACTGTTTGGACTTCTCCACTTACAAGGTGTCCAGAAATAACACGTTCTTCAACTGCAAATGAGTTCTTTGACTTTTGAGTTCATTTTGGCCACAAAAAACAGTTTTTCATTCAAAAGTCACAAAAAAGCGTTTTCAGCTCCAAATAGCACTGTCTAGACTTCTCCACTTACAAGGTGACAAGAAATAACACTTTCTTCACTTTTGAGTGCATATTGTACAAACAAATCAGTTTTTCATTCAAAAGTTTCAAAAAAGAGTTTTCAGCTCCAAACAGCAGTGATTGGACTTCTCCACTTACAAGGTGACAAGAAATAACAGTTTCTTCACTTTTGAGTGCATATTGTACATACAAATCAGTTTTTCATTCAAAAGTGTCAAAAAAGCGTTTTAAGCTCCAAATAGCACTGTTTGGACTTCTCCACTTACAAGGTGACAAGAAATAACACGTTCTTCAACTGAAAATGAGAACTTTGACATTTAAGTTCATTTTGGCCACAAAAAACAGTTTTTTATTCAAAAGTGTCAAAAAAGCGTTTTCAGCTCCAAACAGCAGTGATTGGACTTCTCCACTTACAAAGTGACAAGAAATAACACTTTCGTCACTTTTGAGTGCATTTTGGCCACAAAAATCAGTTTTTCATTCAAAAGTGTCAAAAACGCGTTTTCAGCTCCAAAAGGCACTGTTTGGACTTCTCCACTTACAAAGTGACAAGAAATAACACTTTCTTCACTTTTGAGTGCATATTGTACATACAAATCAGTTTTTCATTCAAAAGTGTCACAAAAGCGTTTTCAGCTCCAAATAGCACTGTTTAGACTTTTCCACTTACAAGGTGACAAAAACTAAACACTTTCTTCACTTTTGAGTGCATATTGTACATAAAAATAAGTTTTTCATTCAAAAGTGTCAAAAAAGCGTTTTCAGCTCCAAACAGCAGTGATTGGACTTCTCCACTTACAAGGTGACAAGAAATAACAGTTTCTTCACTTTTGAGTGCATATTGTACATACAAATCAGTTTTTCATTCAAAAGTGTCAAAAAAGCGTTTTAAGCTCCAAATAGCACTGTTTGGACTTCTCCACTTACAAGGTGACAAGAAATAACACTTTCTTCACTTTTGAGTGCATATTGTACATACAAATCAGTTTTTCATTCAAAAGTGTCACAAAAGCGTTTTCAGCTCCAAATAGCACTGTTTAGACTTTTCCACTTACAAGGTGACAAAAACTAAACACTTTCTTCACTTTTGAGTGCATATTGTACATAAAAATAAGTTTTTCATTCAAAAGTGTCAAAAAAGCGTTTTCAGCTCCAAACAGCAGTGATTGGACTTCTCCACTTACAAGGTGACAAGAAATAACAGTTTCTTCACTTTTGAGTGCATATTGTACATAAAAATAAGTTTTTCATTCAAAAGTGTCAAAAAAGCGTTTTAAGCTCCAAATAGCACTGTTTGGACTTCTCCACTTACAAGGTGACAAGAAATAACACTTTCTTCACTTTTGAGTGCATATTGTACATACAAATCAGTTTTTCATTCAAAAGTGTCACAAAAGCGTTTTCAGCTCCAAATAGCACTGTTTAGACTTTTCCACTTACAAGGTGACAAAAACTAAACACTTTCTTCACTTTTGAGTGCATATTGTACATAAAAATAAGTTTTTCATTCAAAAGTGTCAAAAAAGCGTTTTCAGCTCCAAACAGCAGTGATTGGACTTCTCCACTTACAAGGTGACAAGAAATAACACGTTCTTCAACTGAAAATGAGAACTTTGACATTTAAGTTCATTTTGGCCACAAAAAACAGTTTTTCATTCAAAAGTGTCAAAAAAGCGTTTTCAGCTCCAAACAGCAGTGATTGGACTTCTCCACTTACAAAGTGACAAGAAATAACACTTTCGTCACTTTTGAGTGCATTTTGGCCACAAAAATCAGTTTTTCATTCAAAAGTGTCAAAAACGCGTTTTCAGCTCCAAAAGGCACTGTTTGGACTTCTCCACTTACAAAGTGACAAGAAATAACACTTTCTTCACTTTTGAGTGCATATTGTACATACAAATCAGTTTTTCATTCAAAAGTGTCACAAAAGCGTTTTCAGCTCCAAATAGCACGGTTTAGACTTTTCCACTTACAAGGTGACAAAAACTAAACACTTTCTTCACTTTTGAGTGCATATTGTACATAAAAATAAGTTTTTCATTCAAAAGTGTCAAAAAAGCGTTTTCAGCTCCAAACAGCACTGTTTGGACTTCTCCACTTACAAGGTGTCCAGAAATAACACTTTCTTCACTTTTGAGTGCATATTGTACATAAAAATCAGTTTTTCATTCAAAAGTGTCACAAAAGTGTTCTCAGCTCCAAATAGCACTGTTTGGACTTCTCCACTTACAAGGTGACAAGAAATAACATTTTCTTCACTTTTGAGTGCATATTGTACATAAAAATCAGTTTTTCATTCAAAAGTGTCAAAAAAGCGTTTTAAGCTCCAAATAGCACTGTTTGGACTTCTCCACTTACAAGGTGACAAGAAATAACACGTTCTTCAACTGAAAATGAGAACTTTGACATTTAAGTTCATTTTGGCCACAAAAAACAGTTTTTCATTCAAAAGTGTCAAAAAAGCGTTTTCAGCTCCAAACAGCAGTGATTGGACTTCTCCACTTACAAAGTGACAAGAAATAACACTTTCGTCACTTTTGAGTGCATTTTGGCCACAAAAATCAGTTTTTCATTCAAAAGTGTCAAAAACGCGTTTTCAGCTCCAAAAGGCACTGTTTGGACTTCTCCACTTACAAAGTGACAAGAAAAAACACTTTCTTCACTTTTGAGTGCATATTGTACATACAAATCAGTTTTTCATTCAAAAGTGTCACAAAAGCGTTTTCAGCTCCAAATAGCACTGTTTAGACTTTTCCACTTACAAGGTGACAAAAACTAAACACTTTCTTCACTTTTGAGTGCATATTGTACATAAAAATCAGTTTTTCATTCAAAAGTGTCAAAAAAGCGTTTTCAGCTCCAAACAGCACTGTTTGGACTTCTCCACTTACAAGGTGTCCAGATATAACACGTTCTTCAACTGCAAATGAGTTCTTTGACTTTTGAGTTCATTTTGGCCACAAATAACAGTTTTTCATTCAAAAGTCACAAAAAAGCGTTTTCAGCTCCAAATAGCACTGTCTAGACTTCTCCACTTACAAGGTGACAAGAAATAACACTTTCTTCACTTTTGAGTGCATATTGTACATACAAATCAGTTTTTCATTCAAAAGTTTCAAAAAAGAGTTTTCAGCTCCAAACAGCAGTGATTGGACTTCTCCACTTACAAGGTGACAAGAAATAACAGTTTCTTCACTTTTGAGTGCATATTGTACATACAAATCAGTTTTTCATTCAAAAGTGTCAAAAAAGCGTTTTAAGCTCCAAATAGCACTGTTTGGACTTCTCCACTTACAAGGTGACAAGAAATAACACGTTCTTCAACTGAAAATGAGAACTTTGACATTTAAGTTCATTTTGGCCACAAAAATCAGTTTTTCATTCAAAAGTGTCAAAAACGCGTTTTCAGCTCCAAAAGGCACTGTTTGGACTTCTCCACTTACAAAGTGACAAGAAATAACACTTTCTTCACTTTTGAGTGCATATTGTACATACAAATCAGTTTTTCATTCAAAAGTGTCACAAAAGCGTTATCAGCTCCAAATAGCACTGTTTAGACTTTTCCACTTACAAGGTGACAAAAACTAAACACTTTCTTCACTTTTGAGTGCATATTGTACATAAAAATCAGTTTTTCATTCAAAAGTGTCAAAAAAGCGTTTTCAGCTCCAAACAGCATTGTTTGGACTTCTCCACTTACAAGGTGTCCAGAAATAACACGTTCTTCAACTGCAAATGAGTTCTTTGACTTTTGAGTTCATTTTGGCCACAAAAAACAGTTTTTCATTCAAAAGTCACAAAAAAGCGTTTTCAGCTCCAAATAGCACTGTCTAGACTTCTCCACTTACAAGGTGACAAGAAATAACACTTTCTTCACTTTTGAGTGCATATTGTACATACAAATCAGTTTTTCATTCAAAAGTGTCAAAAAAGCGTTTTAAGCTCCAAATAGCACTGTTTGGACTTCTCCACTTACAAGGTGACAAGAAATAACACGTTCTTCAACTGAAAATGAGAACTTTGACATTTGAGTTCATTTTGGCCACAAAAAACAGTTTTTCATTCAAAAGTCACAAAAAAGCGTTTTCAGCTCCAAATAGCACTGTCTAGACTTCTCCACTTACAAGGTGACAAGAAATAACACTTTCGTCACTTTTGAGTGCATTTTGGCCACAAAAATCAGTTTTTCATTCAAAAGTGTCAAAAACGCGTTTTCAGCTCCAAAAGGCACTGTTTGGACTTCTCCACTTACAAAGTGACAAGAAATAACACTTTCGTCACTTTTGAGTGCATATTGTACATACAAATCAGTTTTTCATTCAAAAGTGTCAAAAAAGCGTTTTCAGCTCCAAACAGCACTGTTTGGACTTCTCCACTTACAAGGTGTCCAGAAATAACACGTTCTTCAACTGCAAATGAGTTCTTTGACTTTTGAGTTCATTTTGGCCACAAAAAACAGTTTTTCATTCAAAAGTCACAAAAAAGCGTTTTCAGCTCCAAATAGCACTGTCTAGACTTCTCCACTTACAAGGTGACAAGAAATAACACTTTCTTCACTTTTGAGTGCATATTGTACATACAAATCAGTTTTTCATTCAAAAGTTTCAAAAAAGAGTTTTCAGCTCCAAACAGCAGTGATTGGACTTCTCCACTTACAAGGTGACAAGAAATAACAGTTTCTTCACTTTTGAGTGCATATTGTACATACAAATCAGTTTTTCATTCAAAAGTGTCAAAAAAGCGTTTTAAGCTCCAAATAGCACTGTTTGGACTTCTCCACTTACAAGGTGACAAGAAATAACACGTTCTTCAACTGAAAATGAGAACTTTGACATTTAAGTTCATTTTGGCCACAAAAAACAGTTTTTCATTCAAAAGTGTCAAAAAAGCGTTTTCAGCTCCAAACAGCAGTGATTGGACTTCTCCACTTACAAAGTGACAAGAAATAATACTTTCGTCACTTTTGGCATTTTGGCCACAAAAATCAGTTTTTCATTCAAAAGTGTCAAAAACGCGTTTTCAGCTCCAAAAGGCACTGTTTGGACTTCTCCACTTACAAGGTGACAAGAAATAACATTTTCTTCACTTTTGAGTGCATATTGTACATAAAAATCAGTTTTTCATTCAAAAGTGTCAAAAAAGCGTTTTAAGCTCCAAATAGCACTGTTTGGACTTCTCCACTTACAAGGTGACAAGAAATAACACGTTCTTCAACTGAAAATGAGAACTTTGACATTTAAGTTCATTTTGGCCACAAAAATCAGTTTTTCATTCAAAAGTGTCAAAAAAGTGTTCTCAGCTCCAAATAGCACTGTTTGGACTTCTCCACTTACAAGGTGACAAGAAATAACATTTTCTTCACTTTTGAGTGCATATTGTACATAAAAATCAGTTTTTTATTCAAAAGTGTCAAAAAAGCGTTTTAAGCTCCAAATAGCACTGTTTGGACTTCTCCACTTACAAGGTGACAAGAAATAACACGTTCTTCAACTGAAAATGAGAACTTTGACATTTAAGTTCATTTTGGCCACAAAAAACAGTTTTTCATTCAAAAGTGTCAAAAAAGCGTTTTCAGCTCCAAACAGCAGTGATTGGACTTCTCCACTTACAAAGTGACAAGAAATAACACTTTCGTCACTTTTGAGTGCATTTTGGCCACAAAAATCAGTTTTTCATTCAAAAGTGTCAAAAACGCGTTTTCAGCTCCAAAAGGCACTGTTTGGACTTCTCCACTTACAAGGTGACAAGAAATAACACTTTCTTCACTTTTGAGTGCATATTGTACATAAAAATAAGTTTTTCATTCAAAAGTGTCAAAAAAGCGTTTTCAGCTCCAAATAGCACTGTTTAGACTTTTCCACTTACAAGGTGACAAAAACTAAACACTTTCTTCACTTTTGAGTGCATATTGTACATAAAAATCAGTTTTTCATTCAAAAGTGTCAAAAAAGCGTTTTAAGCTCCAAATAGCACTGTTTGGACTTCTCCACTTACAAGGTGACAAGAAATAACACGTTCTTCAACTGAAAATGAGAACTTTGACATTTAAGTTCATTTTGGCCACAAAAAACAGTTTTTCATTCAAAAGTGTCAAAAAAGCGTTTTCAGCTCCAAACAGCAGTGATTGGACTTCTCCACTTACAAAGTGACAAGAAATAACAATTTCGTCACTTTTGAGTGCATTTTGGCCACAAAAATCAGTTTTTCATTCAAAAGTGTCAAAAACAAGTTTTCAGCTCCAAAAGGCACTGTTTGGACTTCTCCACTTACAAAGTGACAAGAAATAACACTTTCTTCACTTTTGAGTGCATATTGTACATACAAATCAGTTTTTCATTCAAAAGTGTCACAAAAGCGTTTTCAGCTCCAAATAGCACTGTTTAGACTTTTCCACTTACAAGGTGACAAAAACTAAACACTTTCTTCACTTTTGAGTGCATATTGTACATAAAAATAAGTTTTTCATTCAAAAGTGTCAAAAAAGCGTTTTCAGCTCCAAACAGCACTGTTTGGACTTCTCCACTTACAAGGTGTCCAGAAATAACACGTTCTTCAACTGCAAATGAGTTCTTTGACTTTGAGTTCATTTTGGCCACAAAAAACAGTTTTTCATTCAAAAGTCACAAAAAAGCGTTTTCAGCTCCAAATAGCAATGTCTAGACTTCTCCACTTACAAGGTGACAAGAAATAACACTTTCTTCACTTTTGAGTGCATATTGTACATACAAATCAGTTTTTCATTCAAAAGTTTCAAAAAAGAGTTTTCAGCTCCAAACAGCAGTGATTGGACTTCTCCACTTACAAGGTGACAAGAAATAACACTTTCTTCACTTTTGAGTGCATATTGTACATACAAATCAGTTTTTCATTCAAAAGTGTCAAAAAAGCGTTTTAAGCTCCAAATAGCACTGTTTGGACTTCTCCACTTACAAGGTGACAAGAAATAACACGTTCTTCAACTGAAAATGAGAACTTTGACATTTAAGTTCATTTTGGCCACAAAAAACAGTTTTTCATTCAAAAGTGTCAAAAAAGCGTTTTCAGCTCCAAACAGCAGTGATTGGACTTCTCCACTTACAAAGTGACAAGAAATAACACTTTCGTCACTTTTGAGTGCATTTTGGCCACAAAAATCAGTTTTTCATTCAAAAGTGTCAAAAACGCGTTTTCAGCTCCAAAAGGCACTGTTTGGACTTCTCCACTTACAAGGTGACAAGAAATAACATTTTCTTCACTTTTGAGTGCATATTGTACATAAAAATCAGTTTTTCATTCAAAAGTGTCAAAAACGCGTTTTAAGCTCCAAATAGCACTGTTTGGACTTCTCCACTTACAAGGTGACAAGAAATAACACGTTCTTCAACTGAAAATGAGAACTTTGACATTTAAGTTCATTTTGGCCACAAAAAACAGTTTTTCATTCAAAAGTGTCAAAAAAGCGTTTTCAGCTCCAAACAGCAGTGATTGGACTTCTCCACTTACAAAGTGACAAGAAATAACACTTTCGTCACTTTTGAGTGCATTTTGGCCACAAAAATCAGTTTTTCATTCAAAAGTGTCAAAAACGCGTTTTCAGCTCCAAAAGGCACTGTTTGGACTTCTCCACTTACAAAGTGACAAGAAATAACACTTTCTTCACTTTTGAGTGCATATTGTACATACAAATCAGTTTTTCATTCAAAAGTGTCACAAAAGCGTTTTCAGCTCCAAATAGCACTGTTTAGACTTTTCCACTTACAAAGTGACAAAAACTAAACACTTTCTTCACTTTTGAGTGCATATTGTACATAAAAATCAGTTTTTCATTCAAAAGTGTCAAAAAAGCGTTTTCAGCTCTAAACAGCACTGTTTGGACTTCTCCACTTACAAGGTGTCCAGATATAACACATTCTTCAACTGCAAATGAGTTCTTTGACTTTTGAGTTCATTTTGGCCACAAAAAACAGTTTTTCATTCAAAAGTCACAAAAAAACGTTTTCAGCTCCAAATAGCACTGTCTAGACTTCTCCACTTACAAGGTGACAAGAAATAACACTTTCTTCACTTTTGAGTGCATATTGTACATACAAATCAGTTTTTCATTCAAAAGTGTCAAAAAAGCGTTTTAAGCTCCAAATAGCACTGTTTGGACTTCTCCACTTACAAGGTGACAAGAAATAACACGTTCTTCAACTGAAAATGAGAACTTTGACATTTAAGTTCATTTTGGCCACAAAAAACAGTTTTTCATTCAAAAGTGTCAAAAAAGCGTTTTCAGCTCCAAACAGCAGTGATTGGACTTCTCCACTTACAAAGTGACAAGAAATAACACTTTCGTCACTTTTGAGTGCATTTTGGCCACAAAAATCAGTTTTTCATTCAAAAGTGTCAAAAAAGCGTTTTCAGCTCCAAAAGGCACTGTTTGGACTTCTCCACTTACAAAGTGACAAGAAATAACACTTTCTTCACTTTTGAGTGCATATTGTACATACAAATCAGTTTTTCATTCAAAAGTGTCACAAAAGCGTTTTCAGCTCCAAATAGCACTGTTTAGACTTTTCCACTTACAAGGTGACAAAAACTAAACACTTTCTTCACTTCTGAGTGCATATTGTACATAAAAATAAGTTTTTCATTCAAAAGTGTCAAAAAAGCGTTTTCAGCTCCAAACAGCACTGTTTGGACTTCTCCACTTACAAGGTGACAAGAAATAACACTTTCTTCACTTTTGAGTGCATATTGTACATAAAAATCAGTTTTTCATTCAAAAGTGTCACAAAAGTGTTCTCAGCTCCAAATAGCACTGTTTGGACTTCTCCACGTACAAGGTGACAAGAAATAAGATTTTCTTCACTTTTGAGTGCATATTGTACATAAAAATCAGTTTTTCATTCAAAAGTGTCAAAAAAGCATTTTAAGCTCCAAATAGCACTGTTTGGACTTCTCCACTTACAAGGTGACAAGAAATAACACGTTCTTCAACTGAAAATGAGAACTTTGACATTTAAGTTCATTTTGGCCACAAAAAACAGTTTTTCATTCAAAAGTGTCAAAAAAGCGTTTTCAGCTCCAAACAGCAGTGATTGGACTTCTCCACTTACAAAGTGACAAGAAATAACACTTTCGTCACTTTTGAGTGCATTTTGGCCACAAAAATCAGTTTTTCATTCAAAAGTGTCAAAAACGCGTTTTCAGCTCCAAAAGGCACTGTTTGGACTTCTCCACTTACAAAGTGACAAGAAATAACACTTTCTTCACTTTTGAGTGCATATTGTACATACAAATCAGTTTTTCATTCAAAAGTGTCACAAAAGCGGTTTCAGCTCCAAATAGCACTGTTTAGACTTTTCCACTTACAAGGTGACAAAAACTAAACACTTTCTTCACTTTTGAGTGCATATTGTACATAAAAATAAGTTTTTCATTCAAAAGTGTCAAAAAAGCGTTTTCAGCTCCAAACAGCACTGTTTGGACTTCTCCACTTACAAGGTGTCCAGAAATAACACGTTCTTCAACTGCAAATGAGTTCTTTGACTTTTGAGTTCATTTTGGCCACAAAAAACAGTTTTTCATTCAAAAGTCACAAAAAAGCGTTTTCAGCTCCAAATAGCACTGTCTAGACTTCTCCACTTACAAGGTGACAAGAAATAACACTTTCTTCACTTTTGAGTGCATATTGTACATACAAATCAGTTTTTCATTCAAAAGTTTCAAAAAAGAGTTTTCAGCTCCAAACAGCAGTGATTGGACTTCTCCACTTACAAGGTGACAAGAAATAACAGTTTCTTCACTTTTGAGTGCATATTGTACATACAAATCAGTTTTTCATTCAAAAGTGTCAAAAAAGCGTTTTAAGCTCCAAATAGCACTGTTTGGACTTCTCCACTTACAAGGTGACAAGAAATAACACGTTCTTCAACTGAAAATGAGAACTTTGACATTTAAGTTCATTTTGGCCACAAAAAACAGTTTTTTATTCAAAAGTGTCAAAAAAGCGTTTTCAGCTCCAAACAGCAGTGATTGGACTTCTCCACTTACAAAGTGACAAGAAATAACACTTTCGTCACTTTTGAGTGCATTTTGGCCACAAAAATCAGTTTTTCATTCAAAAGTGTCAAAAACGCGTTTTCAGCTCCAAAAGGCACTGTTTGGACTTCTCCACTTACAAGGTGACAAGAAATAACACTTTCTTCACTTTTGAGTGCATATTGTACATAAAAATAAGTTTTTCATTCAAAAGTGTCAAAAAAGCGTTTTCAGCTCCAAACAGCACTGTTTGGACTTCTCCACTTACAAGGTGACAAGAAATAACACTTTCTTCACTTTTGAGTGCATATTGTACATAAAAATCAGTTTTTCATTCAAAAGTGTCACAAAAGTGTTCTCAGCTCCAAATAGCACTGTTTGGACTTCTCAACTTACAAGGTGACAAGAAATAACATTTTCTTCACTTTTGAGTGCATATTGTACATAAAAATCAGTTTTTCATTCAAAAGTGTCAAAAAAGCGTTTTAAGCTCCAAATAGCACTGTTTGGACTTCTCCACTTACAAGGTGACAAGAAATAACACGTTCTTCAACTGAAAATGAGAACTTTGACATTTAAGTTCATTTTGGCCACAAAAAACAGTTTTTCATTCAAAAGTGTCAAAAAAGCGTTTTCAGCTCCAAACAGCAGTGATTGGACTTCTCCACTTACAAAGTGACAAGAAATAACACTTTCGTCACTTTTGAGTGCATATTGTACATACAAATCAGTTTTTCATTCAAAAGTGTCAAAAAAGCGTTTTCAGCTCCAAACAGCACTGTTTGGACTTCTCCACTTACAAGGTGTCCAGAAATAACACGTTCTTCAACTGCAAATGAGTTCTTTGACTTTTGAGTTCATTTTGGCCACAAAAAACAGTTTTTCATTCAAAAGTCACAAAAAAGCGTTTTCAGCTCCAAATAGCACTGTCTAGACTTCTCCACTTACAAGGTGACAAGAAATAACACTTTCTTCACTTTTGAGTGCATATTGTACATACAAATCAGTTTTTCATTCAAAAGTTTCAAAAAAGAGTTTTCAGCTCCAAACAGCAGTGATTGGACTTCTCCACTTACAAGGTGACAAGAAATAACAGTTTCTTCACTTTTGAGTGCATATTGTACATACAAATCAGTTTTTCATTCAAAAGTGTCAAAAAAGCGTTTTAAGCTCCAAATAGCACTGTTTGGACTTCTCCACTTACAAGGTGACAAGAAATAACACGTTCTTCAACTGAAAATGAGAACTTTGACATTTAAGTTCATTTTGGCCACAAAAAACAGTTTTTCATTCAAAAGTGTCAAAAAAGCGTTTTCAGCTCCAAACAGCAGTGATTGGACTTCTCCACTTACAAAGTGACAAGAAATAACACTTTCGTCACTTTTGAGTGCATTTTGGCCACAAAAATCAGTTTTTCATTCAAAAGTGTCAAAAACGCGTTTTCAGCTCCAAAAGGCACTGTTTGGACTTCTCCACTTACAAGGTGACAAGAAATAACACTTTCTTCACTTTTGAGTGCATATTGTACATAAAAATAAGTTTTTCATTCAAAAGTGTCAAAAAAGCGTTTTCAGCTCCAAACAGCACTGTTTGGACTTCTCCACTTACAAGGTGACAAGAAATAACACTTTCTTCACTTTTGAGTGCATATTGTACATAAAAATCAGTTTTTCATTCAAAAGTGTCACAAAAGCGTTCTCAGCTCCAAATAGCACTGTTTGGACTTCTCAACTTACAAGGTGACAAGAAATAACATTTTCTTCACTTTTGAGTGCATATTGTACATAAAAATCAGTTTTTCATTCAAAAGTGTCAAAAAAGCGTTTTAAGCTCCAAATAGCACTGTTTGGACTTCTCCACTTACAAGGTGACAAGAAATAACACGTTCTTCAACTGAAAATGAGAACTTTGACATTTAAGTTCATTTTGGCCACAAAAAACAGTTTTTCATTCAAAAGTGTCAAAAAAGCGTTTTCAGCTCCAAACAGCAGTGATTGGACTTCTCCACTTACAAAGTGACAAGAAATAACACTTTCGTCACTTTTGAGTGCATATTGTACATACAAATCAGTTTTTCATTCAAAAGTGTCAAAAAAGCGTTTTCAGCTCCAAACAGCACTGTTTGGACTTCTCCACTTACAAGGTGTCCAGAAATAACACGTTCTTCAACTGCAAATGAGTTCTTTGACTTTTGAGTTCATTTTGGCCACAAAAAACAGTTTTTCATTCAAAAGTCACAAAAAAGCGTTTTCAGCTCCAAATAGCACTGTCTAGACTTCTCCACTTACAAGGTGACAAGAAATAACACTTTCTTCACTTTTGAGTGCATATTGTACATACAAATCAGTTTTTCATTCAAAAGTTTCAAAAAAGAGTTTTCAGCTCCAAACAGCAGTGATTGGACTTCTCCACTTACAAGGTGACAAGAAATAACAGTTTCTTCACTTTTGAGTGCATATTGTACATACAAATCAGTTTTTCATTCAAAAGTGTCAAAAAAGCGTTTTAAGCTCCAAATAGCACTGTTTGGACTTCTCCACTTACAAGGTGACAAGAAATAACACGTTCTTCAACTGAAAATGAGAACTTTGACATTTAAGTTCATTTTGGCCACAAAAAACAGTTTTTCATTCAAAAGTGTCAAAAAAGCGTTTTCAGCTCCAAACAGCAGTGATTGGACTTCTCCACTTACAAAGTGACAAGAAATAACACTTTCGTCACTTTTGAGTGCATTTTGGCCACAAAAATCAGTTTTTCATTCAAAAGTGTCAAAAACGCGTTTTCAGCTCCAAAAGGCACTGTTTGGACTTCTCCACTTACAAGGTGACAAGAAATAACACTTTCTTCACTTTTGAGTGCATATTGTACATAAAAATAAGTTTTTCATTCAAAAGTGTCAAAAAAGCGTTTTCAGCTCCAAACAGCACTGTTTGGACTTCTCCACTTACAAGGTGACAAGAAATAACACTTTCTTCACTTTTGAGTGCATATTGTACATAAAAATCAGTTTTTCATTCAAAAGTGTCACAAAAGTGTTCTCAGCTCCAAATAGCACTGTTTGGACTTCTCAACTTACAAGGTGACAAGAAATAACATTTTCTTCACTTTTGAGTGCATATTGTACATAAAAATCAGTTTTTCATTCAAAAGTGTCAAAAAAGCGTTTTAAGCTCCAAATAGCACTGTTTGGACTTCTCCACTTACAAGGTGACAAGAAATAACACGTTCTTCAACTGAAAATGAGAACTTTGACATTTAAGTTCATTTTGGCCACAAAAAACAGTTTTTCATTCAAAAGTGTCAAAAAAGCGTTTTCAGCTCCAAACAGCAGTGATTGGACTTCTCCACTTACAAAGTGACAAGAAATAACACTTTCGTCACTTTTGAGTGCATTTTGGCCACAAAAATCAGTTTTTCATTCAAAAGTGTCAAAAACGCGTTTTCAGCTACAAAAGGCACTGTTTGGACTTCTCCACTTACAAGGTGTCCAGAAATAACACGTTCTTCAACTGCAAATGAGTTCTTTGACTTTTGAGTTCATTTTGGCCACAAAAAACAGTTTTTCATTCAAAAGTCACAAAAAAGCGTTTTCAGCTCCAAATAGCACTGTCTAGACTTCTGCACTTACAAGGTGACAAGAAATAACACTTTCTTCACTTTTGAGTGCATATTGTACATACAAATCAGTTTTTCATTCAAAAGTGTCACAAAAGCGTTTTCAGCTCCAAATAGCACTGTTTAGACTTTTCCACTTACAAGGTGACAAAAACTAAACACTTTCTTCACTTTTGAGTGCATATTGTACATAAAAATAAGTTTTTCATTCAAAAGTGTCAAAAAAGCGTTTTCAGCTCCAAACAGCACTGTTTGGACTTCTCCACTTACAAGGTGTCCAGAAATAACACGTTCTTCAACTGCAAATGAGTTCTTTGACTTTTGAGTTCATTTTGGCCACAAAAAACAGTTTTTCATTCAAAAGTCACAAAAAAGCGTTTTCAGCTCCAAATAGCACTGTCTAGACTTCTGCACTTACAAGGTGACAAGAAATAACACTTTCTTCACTTTTGAGTGCATATTGTACATACAAATCAGTTTTTCATTCAAAAGTTTCAAAAAAGAGTTTTCAGCTCCAAACAGCAGTGATTGGACTTCTCCACTTACAAGGTGACAAGAAATAACACTTTCTTCACTTTTGAGTGCATATTGTACATACAAATCAGTTTTTCATTCAAAAGTGTCAAAAAAGCGTTTTAAGCTCCAAATAGCACTGTTTGGACTTCTCCACTTACAAGGTGACAAGAAATAACACGTTCTTCAACTGAAAATGAGAACTTTGACATTTAAGTTCATTTTGGCCACAAAAAACAGTTTTTTATTCAAAAGTGTCAAAAAAGCGTTTTCATCTCCAAACAGCAGTGATTGGACTTTCCACTTACAAAGTGACAAGAAATAACACTTTCGTCACTTTTGAGTGCATTTTGGCCACAAAAATCAGTTTTTCATTCAAAAGTGTCACAAAAGTGTTATCAGCTCCAAATAGCACTGTTTGGACTTCTCCACTTACAAGGTGACAAAAACTAAACACTTTCTTCACTTTTGAGTGCATATTGTACATAAAAATCAGTTTTTCATTCAAAAGTGTCACAAAAGTGTTCTCAGCTCCAAATAGCACTGTTTGGACTTCTCCACTTACAAGGTGACAAGAAATAACATTTTCTTCACTTTTGAGTGCATATTGTACATAAAAATCAGTTTTTCATTCAAAAGTGTCAAAAAAGCGTTTTAAGCTCCAAATAGCACTGTTTGGACTTCTCCACTTACAAGGTGACAAGAAATAACACGTTCTTCAACTGAAAATGAGAACTTTGACATTTAAGTTCATTTTGGCCACAAAAAACAGTTTTTCATTCAAAAGTGTCAAAAAAGCGTTTTCAGCTCCAAACAGCAGTGATTGGACTTCTCCACTTACAAAGTGACAAGAAATAACACTTTCGTCACTTTTGAGTGCATTTTGGCCACAAAAATCAGTTTTTCATTCAAAAGTGTCAAAAACGCGTTTTCAGCTCCAAAAGGCACTGTTTGGACTTCTCCACTTACAAAGTGACAAGAAATAACACTTTCTTCACTTTTGAGTGCATATTGTACATACAAATCAGTTTTTCATTCAAAAGTGTCACAAAAGCGTTTTCAGCTCCAAATAGCACTGTTTAGACTTTTCCACTTACAAGGTGACAAAAACTAAACACTTTCTTCACTTTTGAGTGCATATTGTACATAAAAATAAGTTTTTCATTCAAAAGTGTCAAAAAAGCGTTTTCAGCTCCAAACAGCACTGTTTGGACTTCTCCACTTACAAGGTGTCCAGAAATAACACGTTCTTCAACTGCAAATGAGTTCTTTGACTTTTGAGTTCATTTTGGCCACAAAAAACAGTTTTTCATTCAAAAGTCACAAAAAAGCGTTTTCAGCTCCAAATAGCACTGTCTAGACTTCTCCACTTACAAGGTGACAAGAAATAACACTTTCTTCACTTTTGAGTGCATATTGTACATAAAAATCAGTTTTTCATTCAAAAGTGTCACAAAAGTGTTTTCAGCTCCAAACAGCAGTGATTGGACTTCTCCACTTACAAAGTGACAAGAAATAACACTTTCGTCACTTTTGAGTGCATTTTGGCCACAAAAATCAGTTTTTCATTCAAAAGTGTCAAAAACGCGTTTTCAGCTCCAAATTGCACTGTTTGGACTTCTCCACTTACAAGGTGACAAGAAATAACACATTCTTCAACTGCAAATGAGAACTTTGACATTTAAGTTCATTTTGGCCACAAAAACAGTTTTTCATTCAAAAGTGTCAAAAAAGCGTTTTCAGCTCCAAACAGCACTGTTTGGACTTCTCCACTTACAAGGTGACAAGAAATAACACTTTCTTCACTTTTGAGTGCATATTGTACATAAAAATCAGTTTTTCATTCAAAAGTGTCACAAAAGTGTTCTCAGCTCCAAATAGCACTGTTTGGACTTCTCCACTTACAAGGTGACAAAAACTAAACACTTTCTTCACTTTTGAGTGCATATTGTACATAAAAATCAGTTTTTCATTCAAAAGTGTCAAAAAAGCGTTTTAAGCTCCAAATAGCACTGTTTGGACTTTTCCACTTACAAGGTGACAAGAAATAACACTTTCTTCACTTTTGAGTGCATATTGTACATAAAAATCAGTTTTTCATTCAAAAGTGTCACAAAAGTGTTCTCAGCTCCAAATAGCACTGTTTGGACTTCTCCACTTACAAGGTGACAAGAAATAACATTTTTATTCACTTTTGAGTGCATATTGTACATAAAAATCAGTTTTTCATTCAAAAGTATCAAAAAAGCGTTTTAAGCTCCAAATAGCACTGTTTGGACTTCTCCACTTACAAGGTGACAAGAAATAACACGTTCTTCAACTGAAAATGAGAACTTTGACATTTAAGTTCATTTTGGCCACAAAAAACAGTTTTTCATTCAAAAGTGTCAAAAAAGCGTTTTCAGCTCCAAACAGCAGTGATTGGACTTCTCCACTTACAAAGTGACAAGAAATAACACTTTCTTCACTTTTGAGTGCATATTGTACATACAAATCAGTTTTTCATTCAAAAGTGTCACAAAAGCGGTTTCAGCTCCAAATAGCACTGTTTAGACTTTTCCACTTACAAGGTGACAAAAACTAAACACTTTCTTCACTTTTGAGTGCATATTGTACATAAAAATAAGTTTTTCATTCAAAAGTGTCAAAAAAGCGTTTTCAGCTCCAAACAGCACTGTTTGGACTTCTCCACTTACAAGGTGTCCAGAAATAACACGTTCTTCAACTGCAAATGAGTTCTTTGACTTTTGAGTTCATTTTGGCCACAAAAAACAGTTTTTCATTCAAAAGTCACAAAAAAGCGTTTTCAGCTCCAAATAGCACTGTCTAGACTTCTCCACTTACAAGGTGACAAGAAATAACACTTTCTTCACTTTTGAGTGCATATTGTACATACAAATCAGTTTTTCATTCAAAAGTTTCAAAAAAGAGTTTTCAGCTCCAAACAGCAGTGATTGGACTTCTCCACTTACAAGGTGACAAGAAATAACAGTTTCTTCACTTTTGAGTGCATATTGTACATACAAATCAGTTTTTCATTCAAAAGTGTCAAAAAAGCGTTTTAAGCTCCAAATAGCACTGTTTGGACTTCTCCACTTACAAGGTGACAAGAAATAACACGTTCTTCAACTGAAAATGAGAACTTTGACATTTAAGTTCATTTTGGCCACAAAAAACAGTTTTTTATTCAAAAGTGTCAAAAAAGCGTTTTCAGCTCCAAACAGCAGTGATTGGACTTCTCCACTTACAAAGTGACAAGAAATAACACTTTCGTCACTTTTGAGTGCATTTTGGCCACAAAAATCAGTTTTTCATTCAAAAGTGTCAAAAACGCGTTTTCAGCTCCAAAAGGCACTGTTTGGACTTCTCCACTTACAAGGTGACAAGAAATAACACTTTCTTCACTTTTGAGTGCATATTGTACATAAAAATAAGTTTTTCATTCAAAAGTGTCAAAAAAGCGTTTTCAGCTCCAAACAGCACTGTTTGGACTTCTCCACTTACAAGGTGACAAGAAATAACACTTTCTTCACTTTTGAGTGCATATTGTACATAAAAATCAGTTTTTCATTCAAAAGTGTCACAAAAGTGTTCTCAGCTCCAAATAGCACTGTTTGGACTTCTCAACTTACAAGGTGACAAGAAATAACATTTTCTTCACTTTTGAGTGCATATTGTACATAAAAATCAGTTTTTCATTCAAAAGTGTCAAAAAAGCGTTTTAAGCTCCAAATAGCACTGTTTGGACTTCTCCACTTACAAGGTGACAAGAAATAACACGTTCTTCAACTGAAAATGAGAACTTTGACATTTAAGTTCATTTTGGCCACAAAAAACAGTTTTTCATTCAAAAGTGTCAAAAAAGCGTTTTCAGCTCCAAACAGCAGTGATTGGACTTCTCCACTTACAAAGTGACAAGAAATAACACTTTCGTCACTTTTGAGTGCATATTGTACATACAAATCAGTTTTTCATTCAAAAGTGTCAAAAAAGCGTTTTCAGCTCCAAACAGCACTGTTTGGACTTCTCCACTTACAAGGTGTCCAGAAATAACACGTTCTTCAACTGCAAATGAGTTCTTTGACTTTTGAGTTCATTTTGGCCACAAAAAACAGTTTTTCATTCAAAAGTCACAAAAAAGCGTTTTCAGCTCCAAATAGCACTGTCTAGACTTCTCCACTTACAAGGTGACAAGAAATAACACTTTCTTCACTTTTGAGTGCATATTGTACATACAAATCAGTTTTTCATTCAAAAGTTTCAAAAAAGAGTTTTCAGCTCCAAACAGCAGTGATTGGACTTCTCCACTTACAAGGTGACAAGAAATAACAGTTTCTTCACTTTTGAGTGCATATTGTACATACAAATCAGTTTTTCATTCAAACGTGTCAAAAAAGCGTTTTAAGCTCCAAATAGCACTGTTTGGACTTCTCCACTTACAAGGTGACAAGAAATAACACGTTCTTCAACTGAAAATGAGAACTTTGACATTTAAGTTCATTTTGGCCACAAAAAACAGTTTTTCATTCAAAAGTGTCAAAAAAGCGTTTTCAGCTCCAAACAGCAGTGATTGGACTTCTCCACTTACAAAGTGACAAGAAATAACACTTTCGTCACTTTTGAGTGCATTTTGGCCACAAAAATCAGTTTTTCATTCAAAAGTGTCAAAAACGCGTTTTCAGCTCCAAAAGGCACTGTTTGGACTTCTCCACTTACAAGGTGACAAGAAATAACACTTTCTTCACTTTTGAGTGCATATTGTACATAAAAATAAGTTTTTCATTCAAAAGTGTCAAAAAAGCGTTTTCAGCTCCAAACAGCACTGTTTGGACTTCTCCACTTACAAGGTGACAAGAAATAACACTTTCTTCACTTTTGAGTGCATATTGTACATAAAAATCAGTTTTTCATTCAAAAGTGTCACAAAAGTGTTCTCAGCTCCAAATAGCACTGTTTGGACTTCTCAACTTACAAGGTGACAAGAAATAACATTTTCTTCACTTTTGAGTGCATATTGTACATAAAAATCAGTTTTTCATTCAAAAGTGTCAAAAAAGCGTTTTAAGCTCCAAATAGCACTGTTTGGACTTCTCCACTTACAATGTGACAAGAAATAACACGTTCTTCAACTGAAAATGAGAACTTTGACATTTAAGTTCATTTTGGCCACAAAAAACAGTTTTTCATTCAAAAGTGTCAAAAAAGCGTTTTCAGCTCCAAACAGCAGTGATTGGACTTCTCCACTTACAAAGTGACAAGAAATAACACTTTCGTCACTTTTGAGTGCATTTTGGCCACAAAAATCAGTTTTTCATTCAAAAGTGTCAAAAACGCGTTTTCAGCTACAAAAGGCACTGTTTGGACTTCTCCACTTACAAGGTGTCCAGAAATAACACGTTCTTCAACTGCAAATGAGTTCTTTGACTTTTGAGTTCATTTTGGCCACAAAAAACAGTTTTTCATTCAAAAGTCACAAAAAAGCGTTTTCAGCTCCAAATAGCACTGTCTAGACTTCTGCACTTACAAGGTGACAAGAAATAACACTTTCTTCACTTTTGAGTGCATATTGTACATACAAATCAGTTTTTCATTCAAAAGTGTCACAAAAGCGTTTTCAGCTCCAAATAGCACTGTTTAGACTTTTCCACTTACAAGGTGACAAAAACTAAACACTTTCTTCACTTTTGAGTGCATATTGTACATAAAAATAAGTTTTTCATTCAAAAGTGTCAAAAAAGCGTTTTCAGCTCCAAACAGCACTGTTTGGACTTCTCCACTTACAAGGTGTCCAGAAATAACACGTTCTTCAACTGCAAATGAGTTCTTTGACTTTTGAGTTCATTTTGGCCACAAAAAACAGTTTTTCATTCAAAAGTCACAAAAAAGCGTTTTCAGCTCCAAATAGCACTGTCTAGACTTCTGCACTTACAAGGTGACAAGAAATAACACTTTCTTCACTTTTGAGTGCATATTGTACATACAAATCAGTTTTTCATTCAAAAGTTTCAAAAAAGAGTTTTCAGCTCCAAACAGCAGTGATTGGACTTCTCCACTTACAAGGTGACAAGAAATAACAGTTTCTTCACTTTTGAGTGCATATTGTACATACAAATCAGTTTTTCATTCAAAAGTGTCAAAAAAGCGTTTTAAGCTCCAAATAGCACTGTTTGGACTTCTCCACTTACAAGGTGACAAGAAATAACACGTTCTTCAACTGAAAATGAGAACTTTGACATTTAAGTTCATTTTGGCCACAAAAAACAGTTTTTTATTCAAAAGTGTCAAAAAAGCGTTTTCATCTCCAAACAGCAGTGATTGGACTTTCCACTTACAAAGTGACAAGAAATAACACTTTCGTCACTTTTGAGTGCATTTTGGCCACAAAAATCAGTTTTTCATTCAAAAGTGTCACAAAAGTGTTCTCAGCTCCAAATAGCACTGTTTGGACTTCTCCACTTACAAGGTGACAAAAACTAAACACTTTCTTCACTTTTGAGTGCATATTGTACATAAAAATCAGTTTTTCATTCAAAAGTGTCACAAAAGTGTTCTCAGCTCCAAATAGCACTGTTTGGACTTCTCCACTTACAAGGTGACAAGAAATAACATTTTCTTCACTTTTGAGTGCATATTGTACATAAAAATCAGTTTTTCATTCAAAAGTGTCAAAAAAGCGTTTTAAGCTCCAAATAGCACTGTTTGGACTTCTCCACTTACAAGGTGACAAGAAATAACACGTTCTTCAACTGAAAATGAGAACTTTGACATTTAAGTTCATTTTGGCCACAAAAAACAGTTTTTCATTCAAAAGTGTCAAAAAAGCGTTTTCAGCTCCAAACAGCAGTGATTGGACTTCTCCACTTACAAAGTGACAAGAAATAACACTTTCGTCACTTTTGAGTGCATTTTGGCCACAAAAATCAGTTTTTCATTCAAAAGTGTCAAAAACGCGTTTTCAGCTCCAAAAGGCACTGTTTGGACTTCTCCACTTACAAAGTGACAAGAAATAACACTTTCTTCACTTTTGAGTGCATATTGTACATACAAATCAGTTTTTCATTCAAAAGTGTCACAAAAGCGTTTTCAGCTCCAAATAGCACTGTTTAGACTTTTCCACTTACAAGGTGACAAAAACTAAACACTTTCTTCACTTTTGAGTGCATATTGTACATAAAAATAAGTTTTTCATTCAAAAGTGTCAAAAAAGCGTTTTCAGCTCCAAACAGCACTGTTTGGACTTCTCCACTTAGAAGGTGTCCAGAAATAACACGTTCTTCAACTGCAAATGAGTTCTTTGACTTTTGAGTTCATTTTGGCCACAAAAAACAGTTTTTCATTCAAAAGTCACAAAAAAGCGTTTTCAGCTCCAAATAGCACTGTCTAGACTTCTCCACTTACAAGGTGACAAGAAATAACACTTTCTTCACTTTTGAGTGCATATTGTACATACAAATCAGTTTTTCATTCAAAAGTTTCAAAAAAGAGTTTTCAGCTCCAAACAGCAGTGATTGGACTTCTCCACTTACAAAGTGACAAGAAATAACACTTTCGTCACTTTTGAGTGCATTTTGGCCACAAAAATCAGTTTTTCATTCAAAAGTGTCAAAAACGCGTTTTCAGCTCCAAATTGCACTGTTTGGACTTCTCCACTTACAAGGTGACAAGAAATAACACATTCTTCAACTGCAAATGAGAACTTTGACATTTAAGTTCATTTTGGCCACAAAAAACAGTTTTTCATTCAAAAGTGTCAAAAACGCGTTTTCAGCTCCAAATAGCACTGTTTGGACTTCTCCACTTACAAGGTGACAAGAAATAACACTTTCTTCACTTTTGAGTGCATATTGTACATACAAATCAGTTTTTCATTCAAAAGTTTCAAAAAAGAGTTTTCAGCTCCAAACAGCAGTGATTGGACTTCTCCACTTACAAAGTGACAAGAAATAACAGTTTCTTCACTTTTGAGTGCATATTGTACATACAAATCAGTTTTTCATTCAAAAGTGTCAAAAAAGTGTTTTCAGCTCCAAATTGCACTGTTTGGACTTCTCCACTTACAAGGTGACAAGAAATAACACATTCTTCAACTGCAAATGAGAACTTTGACATTTAAGTTCATTTTGGCCACAAAAACAGTTTTTCATTCAAAAGTGTCAAAAAAGCGTTTTCAGCTCCAAACAGCACTGTTTGGACTTCTCCACTTACAAGGTGACAAGAAATAACACTTTCTTCACTTTTGAGTGCATATTGTACATAAAAATCAGTTTTTCATTCAAAAGTGTCACAAAAGTGTTCTCAGCTCCAAATAGCACTGTTTGGACTTCTCCACTTACAAGGTGACAAAAACTAAACACTTTCTTCACTTTTGAGTGCATATTGTACATAAAAATCAGTTTTTCATTCAAAAGTGTCAAAAAAGCGTTTTAAGCTCCAAATAGCACTGTTTGGACTTTTCCACTTACAAGGTGACAAGAAATAACACTTTCTTCACTTTTGAGTGCATATTGTACATAAAAATCAGTTTTTCATTCAAAAGTGTCACAAAAGTGTTCTCAGCTCCAAATAGCACTGTTTGGACTTCTCCACTTACAAAGTGACAAGAAATAACATTTTCTTCACTTTTGAGTGCATATTGTACATAAAAATCAGTTTTTCATTCAAAAGTGTCAAAAAAGCGTTTTAAGCTCCAAATAGCACTGTTTGGACTTCTCCACTTACAAGGTGACAAGAAATAACACGTTCTTCAACTGAAAATGAGAACTTTGACATTTAAGTTCATTTTGGCCACAAAAAACAGTTTTTCATTCAAAAGTGTCAAAAAAGCGTTTTCAGCTCCAAACAGCAGTGATTGGACTTCTCCACTTACAAAGTGACAAGAAATAACACTTTCGTCACTTTTGAGTGCATTTTGGCCACAAAAATCAGTTTTTCATTCAAAAGTGTCAAAAACGCGTTTTCAGCTCCAAAAGGCACTGTTTGGACTTCTCCACTTACAAAGTGACAAGAAATAACACTTTCTTCACTTTTGAGTGCATATTGTACATACAAATCAGTTTTTCATTCAAAAGTTTCACAAAAGCGTTTTCAGCTCCAAATAGCACTGTTTAGACTTTTCCACTTACAAGGTGACAAAAACTAAACACTTTCTTCACTTTTGAGTGCATATTGTACATAAAAATAAGTTTTTCATTCAAAAGTGTCAAAAAAGCGTTTTCAGCTCCAAACAGCACTGTTTGGACTTCTCCACTTACAAGGTGTCCAGAAATAACACGTTCTTCAACTGCAAATGAGTTCTTTGACTTTTGAGTTCATTTTGGCCACAAAAAACAGTTTTTCATTCAAAAGTCACAAAAAGCGTTTTCAGCTCCAAATAGCACTGTTTAGACTTTTCCACTTACAAGGTGACAAAAACTAAACACTTTCTTCACTTTTGAGTGCATATTGTACATACAAATCAGTTTTTCATTCAAAAGTTTCAAAAAAGAGTTTTCAGCTCCAAACAGCAGTGATTGGACTTCTCCACTTACAAAGTGACAAGAAATAACAGTTTCTTCACTTTTGAGTGCATATTGTACATACAAATCAGTTTTTCATTCAAAAGTGTCAAAAAAGTGTTTTCAGCTCCAAATTGCACTGTTTGGACTTCTCCACTTACAAGGTGACAAGAAATAACACATTCTTCAACTGCAAATGAGAACTTTGACATTTAAGTTCATTTTGGCCACAAAAACAGTTTTTCATTCAAAAGTGTCAAAAAAGCGTTTTCAGCTCCAAAAGGCACTGTTTGGACTTCTCCACTTACAAAGTGACAAGAAATAACACTTTCTTCACTTTTGAGTGCATATTGTACATACAAATCAGTTTTTCATTCAAAAGTTTCACAAAAGCGTTTTCAGCTCCAAATAGCACTGTTTAGACTTTTCCACTTACAAGGTGACAAAAACTAAACACTTTCTTCACTTTTGAGTGCATATTGTACATAAAAATAAGTTTTTCATTCAAAAGTGTCAAAAAAGCGTTTTCAGCTCCAAACAGCACTGTTTGGACTTCTCCACTTACAAGGTGTCCAGAAATAACACGTTCTTCAACTGCAAATGAGTTCTTTGACTTTTGAGTTCATTTTGGCCACAAAAAACAGTTTTTCATTCAAAAGTCACAAAAAGCGTTTTCAGCTCCAAATAGCACTGTTTAGACTTTTCCACTTACAAGGTGACAAAAACTAAACACTTTCTTCACTTTTGAGTGCATATTGTACATACAAATCAGTTTTTCATTCAAAAGTTTCAAAAAAGAGTTTTCAGCTCCAAACAGCAGTGATTGGACTTCTCCACTTACAAAGTGACAAGAAATAACAGTTTCTTCACTTTTGAGTGCATATTGTACATACAAATCAGTTTTTCATTCAAAAGTGTCAAAAAAGTGTTTTCAGCTCCAAATTGCACTGTTTGGACTTCTCCACTTACAAGGTGACAAGAAATAACACATTCTTCAACTGCAAATGAGAACTTTGACATTTAAGTTCATTTTGGCCACAAAAACAGTTTTTCATTCAAAAGTGTCAAAAAAGCGTTTTCAGCTCCAAACAGCACTGTTTGGACTTCTCCACTTACAAGGTGACAAGAAATAACACTTTCTTCACTTTTGAGTGCATATTGTACATAAAAATCAGTTTTTCATTCAAAAGTGTCACAAAAGTGTTCTCAGCTCCAAATAGCACTGTTTGGACTTCTCCACTTACAAGGTGACAAGAAATAACATTTTCTTCACTTTTGAGTGCATATTGTACATAAAAATCAGTTTTTCATTCAAAAGTGTCAAAAAAGCGTTTTAAGCTCCAAATAGCACTGTTTGGACTTCTCCACTTACAAGGTGACAAGAAATAACACGTTCTTCAACTGAAAATGAGAACTTTGACATTTAAGTTCATTTTGGCCACAAAAAACAGTTTTTCATTCAAAAGTCACAAAAAAGCGTTTTCAGCTCCAAATAGCACTGTCTAGACTTCTCCACTTACAAGGTGACAAGAAATAACACTTTCTTCACTTTTGAGTGCATATTGTACATACAAATCAGTTTTTCATTCAAAAGTTTCAAAAAAGAGTTTTCAGCTCCAAACAGCAGTGATTGGACTTCTCCACTTACAAGGTGACAAGAAATAACAGTTTCTTCACTTTTGAGTGCATATTGTACATACAAATCAGTTTTTCATTCAAAAGTGTCAAAAAAGCGTTTTAAGCTCCAAATAGCACTGTTTGGACTTCTCCACTTACAAGGTGACAAGAAATAACACGTTTTTCAACTGAAAATGAGAACTTTGACATTTAAGTTCATTTTGGCCACAAAAAACAGTTTTTCATTCAAAAGTGTCAAAAAAGCGTTTTCAGCTCCAAACAGCAGTGATTGGACTTCTCCACTTACAAAGTGATAAGAAATAACACTTTCGTGACTTTTGAGTGCATTTTGGCCACAAAAATCAGTTTTTCATTCAAAAGTGTCAAAAACGCGTTTTCAGCTCCAAAAGGCACTGTTTGGACTTCTCCACTTACAAAGTGACAAGAAATAACACTTTCTTCACTTTTGAGTGCATATTGTACATACAAATCAGTTTTTCATTCAAAAGTGTCACAAAAGCGTTTTCAGCTCCAAATAGCACTGTTTAGACTTCTCCACTTACAAGGTGACAAAAACTAAACACTTTCTTCACTTTTGAGTGCATATTGTACATAAAAATCAGTTTTTCATTCAAAAGTGTCACAAAAGTGTTCTCAGCTCCAAATAGCACTGTTTGGACTTCTCCACTTACAAGGTGACAAGAAATAACATTTTCTTCACTTTTGAGTGCATATTGTACATAAAAATCAGTTTTTCATTCAAAAGTGTCAAAAAAGCGTTTTAAGCTCCAAATAGCACTGTTTGGACTTCTCCACTTACAAGGTGACAAGAAATAACACGTTCTTCAACTGAAAATGAGAACTTTGACATTTAAGTTCATTTTGGCCACAAAAAACAGTTTTTCATTCAAAAGTGTCAAAAAAGCGTTTTCAGCTCCAAACAGCAGTGATTGGACTTCTCCACTTACAAAGTGACAAGAAATAACACTTTCGTCACTTTTGAGTGCATTTTGGCCACAAAAATCAGTTTTTCATTCAAAAGTGTCAAAAACGCGTTTTCAGCTCCAAAAGGCACTGTTTGGACTTCTCCACTTACAAAGTGACCAGAAATAACACTTTCTTCACTTTTGAGTGCATATTGTACATACAAATCAGTTTTTCATTCAAAAGTGTCACAAAAGCGTTTTCAGCTCCAAATAGCACTGTTTAGACTTTTCCACTTACAAGGTGACAAAAACTAAACACTTTCTTCACTTTTGAGTGCATATTGTACATAAAAATCAGTTTTTCTTTCAAAAGTGTCAAAAAAGCGTTTTCAGCTCCAAACAGCACTGTTTGAACTTCTCCACTTACAAGGTGTCCAGAAATAACACGTTCTTCAACTGCAAATGAGTTCTTTGACTTTTGAGTTCATTTTGGCCACAAAAAACAGTTTTTCATTCAAAAGTCACAAAAAAGCGTTTTCAGCTCCAAATAGCACTGTTTAGACTTTTCCACTTACAAGGTGACAAAAACTAAACACTTTCTTCACTTTTGAGTGCATATTGTACATACAAATCAGTTTTTCATTCAAAAGTTTCAAAAAAGAGTTTTCAGCTCCAAACAGCAGTGATTGGACTTCTCCACTTACAAAGTGACAAGAAATAACAGTTTCTTCACTTTTGAGTGCATATTGTACATACAAATCAGTTTTTCATTCAAAAGTGTCAAAAAAGTGTTTTCAGCTCCAAATTGCACTGTTTGGACTTCTCCACTTACAAGGTGACAAGAAATAACACATTCTTCAACTGCAAATGAGAACTTTGACATTTAAGTTCATTTTGGCCACAAAAACAGTTTTTTATTCAAAAGTGTCAAAAAAGCGTTTTCAGCTCCAAACAGCACTGTTTGGACTTCTCCACTTACAAGGTGACAAGAAATAACACTTTCTTCACTTTTGAGTGCATATTGTACATAAAAATCAGTTTTTCATTCAAAAGTGTCACAAAAGTGTTCTCAGCTCCAAATAGCACTGTTTGGACTTCTCCACTTACAAGGTGACAAAAACTAAACACTTTCTTCACTTTTGAGTGCATATTGTACATAAAAATCAGTTTTTCATTCAAAAGTGTCAAAAAAGCGTTTTAAGCTCCAAATAGCACTGTTTGGACTTCTCCACTTACAAGGTGACAAGAAATAACACTTTCTTCACTTTTGAGTGCATATTGTACATAAAAATCAGTTTTTCATTCAAAAGTGTCACAAAAGTGTTCTCAGCTCCAAATAGCACCTTTTGGACTTCTCCACTTACAAAGTGACAAGAAATAACATTTTCTTCACTTTTGAGTGCATATTGTACATAAAAATCAGTTTTTCATTCAAAAGTGTCAAAAAAGCGTTTTAAGCTCCAAATAGCACTGTTTGGACTTCTCCACTTACAAGGTGACAAGAAATAACACGTTCTTCAACTGAAAATGAGAACTTTGACATTTAAGTTCATTTTGGCCACAAAAAACAGTTTTTCATTCAAAAGTGTCAAAAAAGCGTTTTCAGCTCCAAACAGCAGTGATTGGACTTCTCCACTTACAAAGTGACAAGAAATAACACTTTCGTCACTTTTGAGTGCATTTTGGCCAAAAAAATCAGTTTTTCATTCAAAAGTGTCAAAAACGCGTTTTCAGCTCAAAAAGGCACTGTTTGGACTTCTCCACTTACAAAGTGACAAGAAATAACACTTTCTTCACTTTTGAGTGCATATTGTGCATACAAATCAGTTTTTCATTCAAAAGTGTCACAAAAGCGTTTTCAGCTCCAAATAGCACTGTTTAGACTTTTCCACTTACAAGGTGACAAAAACTAAACACTTTCTTCACTTTTGAGTGCATATTGTACATAAAAATAAGTTTTTCATTCAAAAGTGTCAAAAAAGCGTTTTCAGCTCCAAACAGCACTGTTTGGACTTCTCCACTTACAAGGTGACAAGAAATAACACTTTCTTCACTTTTGAGTGCATATTGTACATAAAAATCAGTTTTTCATTCAAAAGTGTCACAAAAGTGTTCTCAGCTCCAAATAGCACTGTTTGGACTTCTCCACTTACAAGGTGACAAGAAATAACATTTTCTTCACTTTTGAGTGCATATTGTACATAAAAATCAGTTTTTCATTCAAAAGTGTCAAAAAAGCGTTTTAAGCTCCAAATAGCACTGTTTGGACTTCTCCACTTACAAGGTGACAAGAAATAACACGTTCTTCAACTGAAAATGAGAACTTTGACATTTAAGTTCATTTTGGCCACAAAAAACAGTTTTTCATTCAAAAGTGTCAAAAAAGCGTTTTCAGCTCCAAACAGCAGTGATTGGACTTCTCCACTTACAAAGTGACAAGAAATAACACTTTCGTCACTTTTGAGTGCATTTTGGCCACAAAAATCAGTTTTTCATTCAAAAGTGTCAAAAACGCGTTTTCAGCTCCAAAAAGCACTGTTTGGACTTCTCCACTTACAAAGTGACAAGAAATAACACTTTCTTCACTTTTGAGTGCATATTGTACATACAAATCAGTTTTTCATTCAAAAGTGTCAAAAAAGCGTTTTCAGCTCCAAATAGCACTGTTTAGACTTTTCCACTTACAAGGTGACAAAAACTAAACACTTTCTTCACTTTTGAGTGCATATTGTACATAAAAATCAGTTTTTCATTCAAAAGTGTCAAAAAAGCGTTTTCAGCTCCAAACAGCACTGTTTGGACTTCTCCACTTACAAGGTGACAAAAAATAACACTTTCTTCACTTTTGAGTGCATATTGTACATAAAAATCAGTTTTTCATTCAAAAGTGTCACAAAAGTGTTCTCAGCTCCAAATAGCACTGTTTGGACTTCTCCACTTACAAGGTGACAAAAACTAAACACTTTCTTCACTTTTGAGTGCATATTGTACATAAAAATCAGTTTTTCATTCAAAAGTGTCAAAAAAGCGTTTTAAGCTCCAAATAGCACTGTTTGGACTTCTCCACTTACAAGGTGACAAGAAATAACACGTTCTTCAACTGAAAATGAGAACTTTGACATTTAAGTTCATTTTGGCCACAAAAAACAGTTTTTCATTCAAAAGTGTCAAAAAAGCGTTTTCAGCTCCAAACAGCACTGTTTGGACTTCTCCACTTACAAGGTGACAAGAAATAACACTTTCTTCACTTTTGAGTGCATATTGTACATAAAAATCAGTTTTTCATTCAAAAGTGTCACAAAAGTGTTCTCAGCTCCAAATAGCACTGTTTGGACTTCTCCACTTACAAGGTGACAAGAAATAACATTTTCTTCACTTTTGAGTGCATATTGTACATAAAAATCAGTTTTTCATTCAAAAGTGTCAAAAAAGCGTTTTAAGCTCCAAATAGCACTGTTTGGACTTCTCCACTTACAAGGTGACAAGAAATAACACGTTCTTCAACTGAAAATGAGAACTTTGACATTTAAGTTCATTTTGGCCACAAAAAACAGTTTTTCATTCAAAAGTGTCAAAAAAGCGTTTTCAGCTCCAAACAGCAGTGATTGGACTTCTCCACTTACAAAGTGACAAGAAATAACACTTTCGTCACTTTTGAGTGCATTTTGGCCACAAAAATCAGTTTTTCATTCAAAAGTGTCAAAAACGCGTTTTCAGCTCCAAAAGGCACTGTTTGGACTTCTCCACTTACAAAGTGACAAGAAATAACACTTTCTTCACTTTTGAGTGCATATTGTACATACAAATCAGTTTTTCATTCAAAAGTGTCAAAAAAGCGTTTTCAGCTCCAAATAGCACTGTTTAGACTTTTCCACTTACAAGGTGACAAAAACTAAACACTTTCTTCACTTTTGAGTGCATATTGTACATAAAAATCAGTTTTTCATTCAAAAGTGTCAAAAAAGCGTTTTCAGCTCCAAACAGCACTGTTTGGACTTCTCCACTTACAAGGTGACAAAAAATAACACTTTCTTCACTTTTGAGTGCATATTGTACATAAAAATCAGTTTTTCATTCAAAAGTGTCACAAAAGTGTTCTCAGCTCCAAATAGCACTGTTTGGACTTCTCCACTTACAAGGTGACAAAAACTAAACACTTTCTTCACTTTTGAGTGCATATTGTACATAAAAATCAGTTTTTCATTCAAAAGTGTCAAAAAAGCGTTTTAAGCTCCAAATAGCACTGTTTGGACTTCTCCACTTACAAGGTGACAAGAAATAACACGTTCTTCAACTGAAAATGAGAACTTTGACATTTAAGTTCATTTTGGCCACAAAAAACAGTTTTTCATTCAAAAGTGTCAAAAAAGCGTTTTCAGCTCCAAACAGCAGTGATTGGACTTCTCCACTTACAAAGTGACAAGAAATAACACTTTCGTCACTTTTGAGTGCATTTTGGCCACAAAAATCAGTTTTTCATTCAAAAGTGTCACAAAAGCGTTTTCAGCTCCAAATAGCACTGTTTAGACTTTTCCACTTACAAGGTGACAAAAACTAAACACTTTCTTCACTTTTGAGTGCATATTGTACATAAAAATCAGTTTTTCATTCAAAAGTGTCAAAAACGCGTTTTCAGCTCCAAAAGGCACTGTTTGGACTTCTCCACTTACAAAGTGACAAGAAATAACACTTTCTTCACTTTTGAGTGCATATTGTACATACAAATCAGTTTTTCATTCAAAAGTGTCACAAAAGCGTTTTCAGCTCCAAATAGCACTGTTTAGACTTTTCCACTTACAAGGTGACAAAAACTAAACACTTTCTTCACTTTTGAGTGCATATTGTACATAAAAATCAGTTTTTCATTCAAAAGTGTCAAAAAAGCGTTTTCAGCTCCAAACAGCACTGTTTGGACTTCTCCACTTACAA
The DNA here is from genome assembly GCF_053564925.1 of Oryzias latipes. NCBI lineage: Eukaryota > Metazoa > Chordata > Actinopteri > Beloniformes > Adrianichthyidae > Oryzias > Oryzias latipes. Next base: position 12,695,617 of record NC_136245.1, read on the forward strand.
GGTGTCCAGAAATAACACGTTCTTCAACTGCAAATGAGTTCTTTGACTTTTGAGTTCATTTTGGCCACAAAAAACAGTTTTTCATTCAAAAGTCACAAAAAAGCGTTTTCAGCTCCAAATAGCACTGTTTAGACTTCTACACTTACAAGAAATAACACTTTCTTCACTTTTGAGTGCATATTGTACATACAAATCAGTTTTTCATTCAAAAGTTTCAAAAAAGAGTTTTCAGCTCCAAACAGCAGTGATTGGACTTCTCCACTTACAAAGTGACAAGAAATAACAGTTTCTTCACTTTTGAGTGCATATTGTACATACAAATCAGTTTTTCATTCAAAAGTGTCAAAAAAGTGTTTTCAGCTCCAAATTGCACTGTTTGGACTTCTCCACTTACAAGGTGACAAGAAATAACACATTCTTCAACTGCAAATGAGAACTTTGACTTTTGAATTCATTTTGGCCACAAAAAACAGTTTTTCATTCAAAAGTGTCAAAAACGCGTTTTCAGCTCCAAATAGCACTGTTTGGACTTCTCCACTTACAAGGTGACAAGAAATAACACTTTCTTCACTTTTGAGTGCATATTGTACATAAAAATAAGTTTTTCATTCAAAAGTGTCAAAAAAGCGTTTTCAGCTCCAAACAGCACTGTTTGGACTTCTCCACTTACAAGGTGACAAGAAATAACACTTTCTTCACTTTTGAGTGCATATTGTACATAAAAATCATTTTTTCATTCAAAAGTGTCACAAAAGTGTTCTCAGCTCCAAATAGCACTGTTTGGACTTCTCCACTTACAAGGTGACAAGAAATAACATTTTCTTCACTTTTGAGTGCATATTGTACATAAAAATCAGTTTTTCATTCAAAAGTGTCAAAAAAGCGTTTTAAGCTCCAAATAGCCCTGTTTGGACTTCTCCACTTACAAGGTGACAAGAAATAACACGTTCTTCAACTGAAAATGAGAACTTTGACATTTAAATTCATTTTGGCCACAAAAAACAGTTTTTCATTCAAAAGTGTCAAAAAAGCGTTTTCAGCTCCAAACAGCAGTGATTGGACTTCTCCACTTACAAAGTGACAAGAATTAACACTTTCGTCACTTTTGAGTGCATTTTGGCCACAAAAATCAGTTTTTCATTCAAAAGTGTCAAAAAAGCGTTTTCAGCTCCAAATAGCACTGTTTAGACTTTTCCACTTACAAGGTGACAAAAACTAAACACTTTCTTCACTTTTGAGTGCATATTGTACATAAAAATCAGTTTTTCATTCAAAAGTGTCAAAAAAGCGTTTTCAGCTCCAAACAGCACTGTTTGGACTTCTCCACTTACAAGGTGACAAGAAATAACACTTTCTTCACTTTTGAGTGCATATTGTACATAAAAATCAGTTTTTCATTCAAAAGTGTCACAAAAGCGTTTTCAGCTCCAAATAGCACTGTTTGGACTTCTCCACTTACAAGGTGACAAGAAATAACACGTTCTTCAACTGAAAATGAGAACTTTGACATTTAAGTTCATTTTGGCCACAAAAAACAGTTTTTCATTCAAAAGTGTCAAAAAAGCGTTTTCAGCTCCAAACAGCAGTGATTGGACTTCTCCACTTACAAAGTGACAAGAAATAACACTTTCGTCACTTTTGAGTGCATTTTGGCCACAAAAATCAGTTTTTCATTCAAAAGTGTCAAAAACGCGTTTTCAGCTCCAAAAGGCACTGTTTGGACTTCTCCACTTACAAAGTGACAAGAAATAACACTTTCTTCACTTTTGAGTGCATATTGTACATACAAATCAGTTTTTCATTCAAAAGTGTCACAAAAGCGTTTTCAGCTCCAAATAGCACTGTTTAGACTTTTCCACTTACAAGGTGACAAAAACTAAACACTTTCTTCACTTTTGAGTGCATATTGTACATAAAAATAAGTTTTTCATTCAAAAGTGTCAAAAAAGCGTTTTCAGCTCCAAACAGCACTGTTTGGACTTTTCCACTTACAAGGTGTCCAGAAATAACACGTTCTTCAACTGCAAATGAGTTCTTTGACTTTTGAGTTCATTTTGGCCACAAAAAACAGTTTTTCATTCAAAAGTCACAAAAAAGCGTTTTCAGCTCCAAATAGCACTGTCTAGACTTCTCCACTTACAAGGTGACAAGAAATAACACTTTCTTCACTTTTGAGTGCATATTGTACATACAAATCAGTTTTTCATTCAAAAGTTTCAAAAAAGAGTTTTCAGCTCCAAACAGCAGTGATTGGACTTCTCCACTTACAAGGTGACAAGAAATAACAGTTTCTTCACTTTTGAGTGCATATTGTACATACAAATCAGTTTTTCATTCAAAAGTGTCAAAAAAGCGTTTTAAGCTCCAAATAGCACTGTTTGGACTTCTCCACTTACAAGGTGACAAGAAATAACACGTTCTTCAACTGAAAATGAGAACTTTGACATTTAAGTTCATTTTGGCCACAAAAAACAGTTTTTCATTCAAAAGTGTCAAAAAAGCGTTTTCAGCTCCAAACAGCAGTGATTGGACTTCTCCACTTACAAAGTGACAAGAAATAACACTTTCGTCACTTTTGAGTGCATTTTGGCCACAAAAATCAGTTTTTCATTCAAAAGTGTCAAAAACGCGTTTTCAGCTCCAAAAGGCACTGTTTGGACTTCTCCACTTACAAAGTGACAAGAAATAACACTTTCTTCACTTTTGAGTGCATATTGTACATACAAATCAGTTTTTCATTCAAAAGTGTCACAAAAGCGTTTTCAGCTCCAAATAGCACTGTTTGGACTTTTCCACTTACAAGGTGACAAAAACTAAACACTTTCTTCACTTTTGAGTGCATATTGTACATAAAAATAAGTTTTTCATTCAAAAGTGTCAAAAAAGCGTTTTCAGCTCCAAACAGCACTGTTTGGACTTCTCCACTTACAAGGTGACAAGAAATAACACTTTCTTCACTTTTGAGTGCATATTGTACATAAAAATCAGTTTTTCATTCAAAAGTGTCACAAAAGTGTTCTCAGCTCCAAATAGCACTGTTTGGACTTCTCCACGTACAAAGTGACAAGAAATAACATTTTCTTCACTTTTGAGTGCATATTGTACATAAAAATCAGTTTTTCATTCAAAAGTGTCAAAAAAGCGTTTTAAGCTCCAAATAGCACTGTTTGGACTTCTCCACTTACAAGGTGACAAGAAATAACACGTTCTTCAACTGAAAATGAGAACTTTGACATTTAAGTTCATTTTGGCCACAAAAAACAGTTTTTCATTCAAAAGTGTCAAAAAAGCGTTTTCAGCTCCAAACAGCAGTGATTGGACTTCTCCACTTACAAAGTGACAAGAAATAACACTTTCGTCACTTTTGAGTGCATTTTGGCCACAAAAATCAGTTTTTCATTCAAAAGTGTCACAAAAGCGTTTTCAGCTCCAAATAGCACTGTTTAGACTTTTCGACTTACAAGGTGACAAAAACTAAACACTTTCTTCACTTTTGAGTGCATATTGTACATAAAAATCAGTTTTTCATTCAAAAGTGTCAAAAAAGCGTTTTCAGCTCCAAACAGCACTGTTTGGACTTCTCCACTTACAAGGTGTCCAGAAATAACACGTTCTTCAACTGCAAATGAGTTCTTTGACTTTTGAGTTCATTTTGGCCACAAAAAACAGTTTTTCATTCAAAAGTCACAAAAAAGCGTTTTCAGCTCCAAATAGCACTGTTTAGACTTCTCCACTTACAAGAAATAACACTTTCTTCACTTTTGAGTGCATATTGTACATACAAATCAGTTTTTCATTCAAAAGTTTCAAAAAAGAGTTTTCAGCTCCAAACAGCAGTGATTGGACTTCTCCACTTACAAAGTGACAAGAAATAACAGTTTCTTCACTTTTGAGTGCATATTGTACATACAAATCAGTTTTTCATTCAAAAGTGTCAAAAAAGTGTTTTCAGCTCCAAATTGCACTGTTTGGACTTTTCCACTTACAAGGTGACAAGAAATAACACATTTTTCAACTGCAAATGAGAACTTTGACTTTTGAATTCATTTTGGCCACAAAAAACAGTTTTTCATTCAAAAGTGTCAAAAACGCGTTTTCAGCTCCAAATAGCACTGTTTGGACTTCTCCACTTACAAGGTGACAAGAAATAACACTTTCTTCACTTTTGAGTGCATATTGTACATAAAAATCAGTTTTTCATTCAAAAGTGTCAAAAAAGCGTTTTCAGCTCCAAACAGCACTGTTTGGACTTCTCCACTTACAAGGTGACAAGAAATAACACTTTCTTCACTTTTGAGTGCATATTGTACATAAAAATCAGTTTTTCATTCAAAAGTGTCACAAAAGTGTTCTCAGCTCCAAATAGCACTGTTTGGACTTCTCCACTTACAAGGTGACAAGAAATAACATTTTCTTCACTTTTGAGTGCATATTGTACATAAAAATCAGTTTTTCATTCAAAAGTGTCAAAAAAGCGTTTTAAGCTCCAAATAGCCCTGTTTGGACTTCTCCACTTACAAGGTGACAAGAAATAACACGTTCTTCAACTGAAAATGAGAACTTTGACATTTAAGTTCATTTTGGCCACAAAAAACAGTTTTTCATTCAAAAGTGTCAAAAAAGCGTTTTCAGCTCCAAACAGCAGTGATTGGACTTCTCCACTTACAAAGTGACAAGAAATAACACTTTCGTCACTTTTGAGTGCATTTTGGCCACAAAAATCAGTTTTTCATTCAAAAGTGTCAAAAACGCGTTTTCAGCTCCAAAAGGCACTGTTTGGACTTCTCCACTTACAAAGTGACAAGAAATAACACTTTCTTCACTTTTGAGTGCATATTGTACATACAAATCAGTTTTTCATTCAAAAGTGTCACAAAAGCGTTTTCAGCTCCAAATAGCACTGTTTGGACTTCTCCACTTACAAGGTGACAAGAAATAACACGTTCTTCAACTGAAAATGAGAACTTTGACATTTAAGTTCATTTTGGCCACAAAAAACAGTTTTTCATTCAAAAGTGTCAAAAAAGCGTTTTCAGCTCCAAACAGCAGTGATTGGACTTCTCCACTTACAAAGTGACAAGAAATAACACTTTCGTCACTTTTGAGTGCATTTTGGCCACAAAAATCAGTTTTTCATTCAAAAGTGTCACAAAAGCGTTTTCAGCTCCAAATAGCACTGTTTAGACTTTTCCACTTACAAGGTGACAAAAACTAAACACTTTCTTCACTTTTGAGTGCATATTGTACATAAAAATCAGTTTTTCATTCAAAAGTGTCAAAAACGCGTTTTCAGCTCCAAAAGGCACTGTTTGGACTTCTCCACTTACAAAGTGACAAGAAATAACACTTTCTTCACTTTTGAGTGCATATTGTACATACAAATCAGTTTTTCATTCAAAAGTGTCACAAAAGCGTTTTCAGCTCCAAATAGCACTGTTTAGACTTTTCCACTTACAAGGTGACAAAAACTAAACACTTTCTTCACTTTTGAGTGCATATTGTACATAAAAATCAGTTTTTCATTCAAAAGTGTCAAAAAAGCGTTTTCAGCTCCAAACAGCACTGTTTGGACTTCTCCACTTACAAGGTGTCCAGAAATAACACGTTCTTCAACTGCAAATGAGTTCTTTGACTTTTGAGTTCATTTTGGCCACAAAAAACAGTTTTTCATTCAAAAGTCACAAAAAAGCGTTTTCAGCTCCAAATAGCACTGTTTAGACTTCTACACTTACAAGAAATAACACTTTCTTCACTTTTGAGTGCATATTGTACATACAAATCAGTTTTTCATTCAAAAGTTTCAAAAAAGAGTTTTCAGCTCCAAACAGCAGTGATTGGACTTCTCCACTTACAAAGTGACAAGAAATAACAGTTTCTTCACTTTTGAGTGCATATTGTACATACAAATCAGTTTTTCATTCAAAAGTGTCAAAAAAGTGTTTTCAGCTCCAAATTGCACTGTTTGGACTTCTCCACTTACAAGGTGACAAGAAATAACACATTCTTCAACTGCAAATGAGAACTTTGACTTTTGAATTCATTTTGGCCACAAAAAACAGTTTTTCATTCAAAAGTGTCAAAAACGCGTTTTCAGCTCCAAATAGCACTGTTTGGACTTCTCCACTTACAAGGTGACAAGAAATAACACTTTCTTCACTTTTGAGTGCATATTGTACATAAAAATAAGTTTTTCATTCAAAAGTGTCAAAAAAGCGTTTTCAGCTCCAAACAGCACTGTTTGGACTTCTCCACTTACAAGGTGACAAGAAATAACACTTTCTTCACTTTTGAGTGCATATTGTACATAAAAATCATTTTTTCATTCAAAAGTGTCACAAAAGTGTTCTCAGCTCCAAATAGCACTGTTTGGACTTCTCCACTTACAAGGTGACAAGAAATAACATTTTCTTCACTTTTGAGTGCATATTGTACATAAAAATCAGTTTTTCATTCAAAAGTGTCAAAAAAGCGTTTTAAGCTCCAAATAGCCCTGTTTGGACTTCTCCACTTACAAGGTGACAAGAAATAACACGTTCTTCAACTGAAAATGAGAACTTTGACATTTAAATTCATTTTGGCCACAAAAAACAGTTTTTCATTCAAAAGTGTCAAAAAAGCGTTTTCAGCTCCAAACAGCAGTGATTGGACTTCTCCACTTACAAAGTGACAAGAATTAACACTTTCGTCACTTTTGAGTGCATTTTGGCCACAAAAATCAGTTTTTCATTCAAAAGTGTCAAAAAAGCGTTTTCAGCTCCAAATAGCACTGTTTAGACTTTTCCACTTACAAGGTGACAAAAACTAAACACTTTCTTCACTTTTGAGTGCATATTGTACATAAAAATCAGTTTTTCATTCAAAAGTGTCAAAAAAGCGTTTTCAGCTCCAAACAGCACTGTTTGGACTTCTCCACTTACAAGGTGACAAGAAATAACACTTTCTTCACTTTTGAGTGCATATTGTACATAAAAATCAGTTTTTCATTCAAAAGTGTCACAAAAGTGTTCTCAGCTCCAAATAGCACTGTTTGGACTTCTCCACTTACAAGGTGACAAAAACTAAACACTTTCTTCACTTTTGAGTGCATATTGTACATAAAAATCAGTTTTTCATTCAAAAGTGTCAAAAAAGCGTTTTAAGCTCCAAATAGCACTGTTTGGACTTCTCCACTTACAAGGTGACAAGAAATAACACGTTCTTCAACTGAAAATGAGAACTTTGACATTTAAGTTCATTTTGGCCACAAAAAACAGTTTTTCATTCAAAAGTGTCAAAAAAGCGTTTTCAGCTCCAAACAGCAGTGATTGGACTTCTCCACTTACAAAGTGACAAGAAATAACACTTTCGTCACTTTTGAGTGCATTTTGGCCACAAAAATCAGTTTTTCATTCAAAAGTGTCACAAAAGCGTTTTCAGCTCCAAATAGCACTGTTTAGACTTTTCCACTTACAAGGTGACAAAAACTAAACACTTTCTTCACTTTTGAGTGCATATTGTACATAAAAATCAGTTTTTCATTCAAAAGTGTCAAAAACGCGTTTTCAGCTCCAAAAGGCACTGTTTGGACTTCTCCACTTACAAAGTGACAAGAAATAACACTTTCTTCACTTTTGAGTGCATATTGTACATACAAATCAGTTTTTCATTCAAAAGTGTCACAAAAGCGTTTTCAGCTCCAAATAGCACTGTTTGGACTTCTCCACTTACAAGGTGACAAGAAATAACACGTTCTTCAACTGAAAATGAGAACTTTGACATTTAAGTTCATTTTGGCCACAAAAAACAGTTTTTCATTCAAAAGTGTCAAAAATGCGTTTTCAGCTCCAAACAGCAGTGATTGGACTTCTCCACTTACAAAGTGACAAGAAATAACACTTTCGTCACTTTTGAGTGCATTTTGGCCACAAAAATCAGTTTTTCATTCAAAAGTGTCAAAAACGCGTTTTCAGCTCCAAAAGGCACTGTTTGGACTTCTCCACTTACAAAGTGACAAGAAATAACACTTTCTTCACTTTTGAGTGCATATTGTACATACAAATCAGTTTTTCATTCAAAAGTGTCACAAAAGCGTTTTCAGCTCCAAATAGCACTGTTTAGACTTTTCCACTTACAAGGTGACAAAAACTAAACACTTTCTTCACTTTTGAGTGCATATTGTACATAAAAATAAGTTTTTCATTCAAAAGTGTCAAAAAAGCGTTTTCAGCTCCAAACAGCACTGTTTGGACTTTTCCACTTACAAGGTGTCCAGAAATAACACGTTCTTCAACTGCAAATGAGTTCTTTGACTTTTGAGTTCATTTTGGCCACAAAAAACAGTTTTTCATTCAAAAGTCACAAAAAAGCGTTTTCAGCTCCAAATAGCACTGTCTAGACTTCTCCACTTACAAGGTGACAAGAAATAACACTTTCTTCACTTTTGAGTGCATATTGTACATACAAATCAGTTTTTCATTCAAAAGTTTCAAAAAAGAGTTTTCAGCTCCAAACAGCAGTGATTGGACTTCTCCACTTACAAGGTGACAAGAAATAACAGTTTCTTCACTTTTGAGTGCATATTGTACATACAAATCAGTTTTTCATTCAAAAGTGTCAAAAAAGCGTTTTAAGCTCCAAATAGCACTGTTTGGACTTCTCCACTTACAAGGTGACAAGAAATAACACGTTCTTCAACTGAAAATGAGAACTTTGACATTTAAGTTCATTTTGGCCACAAAAAACAGTTTTTCATTCAAAAGTGTCAAAAAAGCGTTTTCAGCTCCAAACAGCAGTGATTGGACTTCTCCACTTACAAAGTGACAAGAAATAACACTTTCGTCACTTTTGAGTGCATTTTGGCCACAAAAATCAGTTTTTCATTCAAAAGTGTCAAAAACGCGTTTTCAGCTCCAAAAGGCACTGTTTGGACTTCTCCACTTACAAAGTGACAAGAAATAACACTTTCTTCACTTTTGAGTGCATATTGTACATACAAATCAGTTTTTCATTCAAAAGTGTCACAAAAGCGTTTTCAGCTCCAAATAGCACTGTTTGGACTTTTCCACTTACAAGGTGACAAAAACTAAACACTTTCTTCACTTTTGAGTGCATATTGTACATAAAAATAAGTTTTTCATTCAAAAGTGTCAAAAAAGCGTTTTCAGCTCCAAACAGCACTGTTTGGACTTCTCCACTTACAAGGTGACAAGAAATAACACTTTCTTCACTTTTGAGTGCATATTGTACATAAAAATCAGTTTTTCATTCAAAAGTGTCACAAAAGTGTTCTCAGCTCCAAATAGCACTGTTTGGACTTCTCCACGTACAAAGTGACAAGAAATAACATTTTCTTCACTTTTGAGTGCATATTGTACATAAAAATCAGTTTTTCATTCAAAAGTGTCAAAAAAGCGTTTTAAGCTCCAAATAGCACTGTTTGGACTTCTCCACTTACAAGGTGACAAGAAATAACACGTTCTTCAACTGAAAATGAGAACTTTGACATTTAAGTTCATTTTGGCCACAAAAAACAGTTTTTCATTCAAAAGTGTCAAAAAAGCGTTTTCAGCTCCAAACAGCAGTGATTGGACTTCTCCACTTACAAAGTGACAAGAAATAACACTTTCGTCACTTTTGAGTGCATTTTGGCCACAAAAATCAGTTTTTCATTCAAAAGTGTCACAAAAGCGTTTTCAGCTCCAAATAGCACTGTTTAGACTTTTCGACTTACAAGGTGACAAAAACTAAACACTTTCTTCACTTTTGAGTGCATATTGTACATAAAAATCAGTTTTTCATTCAAAAGTGTCAAAAAAGCGTTTTCAGCTCCAAACAGCACTGTTTGGACTTCTCCACTTACAAGGTGTCCAGAAATAACACGTTCTTCAACTGCAAATGAGTTCTTTGACTTTTGAGTTCATTTTGGCCACAAAAAACAGTTTTTCATTCAAAAGTCACAAAAAAGCGTTTTCAGCTCCAAATAGCACTGTTTAGACTTCTCCACTTACAAGAAATAACACTTTCTTCACTTTTGAGTGCATATTGTACATACAAATCAGTTTTTCATTCAAAAGTTTCAAAAAAGAGTTTTCAGCTCCAAACAGCAGTGATTGGACTTCTCCACTTACAAAGTGACAAGAAATAACAGTTTCTTCACTTTTGAGTGCATATTGTACATACAAATCAGTTTTTCATTCAAAAGTGTCAAAAAAGTGTTTTCAGCTCCAAATTGCACTGTTTGGACTTTTCCACTTACAAGGTGACAAGAAATAACACATTTTTCAACTGCAAATGAGAACTTTGACTTTTGAATTCATTTTGGCCACAAAAAACAGTTTTTCATTCAAAAGTGTCAAAAACGCGTTTTCAGCTCCAAATAGCACTGTTTGGACTTCTCCACTTACAAGGTGACAAGAAATAACACTTTCTTCACTTTTGAGTGCATATTGTACATAAAAATCAGTTTTTCATTCAAAAGTGTCAAAAAAGCGTTTTCAGCTCCAAACAGCACTGTTTGGACTTCTCCACTTACAAGGTGACAAGAAATAACACTTTCTTCACTTTTGAGTGCATATTGTACATAAAAATCAGTTTTTCATTCAAAAGTGTCACAAAAGTGTTCTCAGCTCCAAATAGCACTGTTTGGACTTCTCCACTTACAAGGTGACAAGAAATAACATTTTCTTCACTTTTGAGTGCATATTGTACATAAAAATCAGTTTTTCATTCAAAAGTGTCAAAAAAGCGTTTTAAGCTCCAAATAGCCCTGTTTGGACTTCTCCACTTACAAGGTGACAAGAAATAACACGTTCTTCAACTGAAAATGAGAACTTTGACATTTAAGTTCATTTTGGCCACAAAAAACAGTTTTTCATTCAAAAGTGTCAAAAAAGCGTTTTCAGCTCCAAACAGCAGTGATTGGACTTCTCCACTTACAAAGTTACAAGAAATAACACTTTCGTCACTTTTGAGTGCATTTTGGCCACAAAAATCAGTTTTTCATTCAAAAGTGTCAAAAACGCGTTTTCAGCTCCAAAAGGCACTGTTTGGACTTCTCCACTTACAAAGTGACAAGAAATAACACTTTCTTCACTTTTGAGTGCATATTGTACATACAAATCAGTTTTTCATTCAAAAGTGTCACAAAAGCGTTTTCAGCTCCAAATAGCACTGTTTAGACTTTTCCACTTACAAGGTGACAAGAAATAACACGTTCTTCAACTGAAAATGAGAACTTTTACATTTAAGTTCATTTTGGCCACAAAAAACAGTTTTTCATTCAAAAGTGTCAAAAAAGCGTTTTCAGCTCCAAACAGCAGTGATTGGACTTCTCCACTTACAAAGTGACAAGAAATAACACTTTCGTCACTTTTGAGTGCATTTTGGCCACAAAAATCAGTTTTTCATTCAAAAGTGTCAAAAACGCGTTTTCAGCTCCAAAAGGCACTGTTTGGACTTCTCCACTTACAAAGTGACAAGAAATAACACTTTCTTCACTTTTGAGTGCATATTGTACATACAAATCAGTTTTTCATTCAAAAGTGTCACAAAAGCGTTTTCAGCTCCAAATAGCACTGTTTAGACTTTTCCACTTACAAGGTGACAAAAACTAAACACTTTCTTCACTTTTGAGTGCATATTGTACATAAAAATCAGTTTTTCATTCAAAAGTGTCAAAAAAGCGTTTTAAGCTCCAAATAGCACTGTTTGGACTTCTCCACTTACAAGATGACAAGAAATAACACTTTCTTCACTTTTGAGTGCATTTTGGCCACAAAAAACAGTTTCTCATTCAAAAGTCACAAAAAAGCGTTTTCAGCTCCAAACAGCAGTGATTGGACTTCTCCACTTACAAAGTGACAAGAAATAACACTTTCGTCACTTTTGAGTGCATATTGTACATACAAATCAGTTTTTCATTCAAGTGTCAAAAAAGCGTTTTAAGCTCCAAATAGCACTGTTTGGACTTCTCCACTTACAAGGTGACAAGAAATAACACGTTCTTCAACTGAAAATGAGAACTTTGACATTTAAGTTCATTTTGGCCACAAAAAACAGTTTTTCATTCAAAAGTGTCAAAAAAGCGTTTTCAGCTCCAAACAGCAGTGATTGGACTTCTCCACTTACAAAGTGACAAGAAATAACACTTTCGTCACTTTTGAGTGCATTTTGTACATACAAATCAGTTTTTCATTCAAAAGTGTCAAAAAAGCGTTTTAAGCTCCAAATAGCACTGTTTGGACTTCTCCACTTACAAGGTGACAAGAAATAACACGTTCTTCAACTGAAAATGAGAACTTTGACATTTAAGTTCATTTTGGCCACAAAAAACAGTTTTTCATTCAAAAGTGTCAAAAAAGCGTTTTCAGCTCCAAACAGCAGTGATTGGACTTCTCCACTTACAAAGTGACAAGAAATAACACTTTCGTCACTTTGAGTGCATTTTGGCCACAAAAATCAGTTTTTCATTCAAAAGTGTCAAAAACGCGTTTTCAGCTCCAAAAGGCACTGTTTGGACTTCTCCACTTACAAAGTGACAAGAAATAACACTTTCTTCACTTTTGAGTGCATATTGTACATACAAATCAGTTTTTCATTCAAAAGTGTCACAAAAGCGTTTTCAGCTCCAAATAGCACTGTTTAGACTTTTCCACTTACAAGGTGACAAAAACTAAACACTTTCTTCACTTTTGAGTGCATATTGTACATAAAAATCAGTTTTTCATTCAAAAGTGTCAAAAAAGCGTTTTAAGCTCCAAATAGCACTGTTTGGACTTCTCCACTTACAAGATGACAAGAAATAACACTTTCTTCACTTTTGAGTGCATTTTGGCCACAAAAAACAGTTTCTCATTCAAAAGTGTCACAAAAGTGTTCTCAGCTCCAAATAGCACTGTTTGGACTTCTCCACTTACAAGGTGACAAGAAATAACACTTTCTTCACTTTTGAGTGCATATTGTACATAAAAATAAGTTTTTCATTCAAAAGTGTCAAAAAAGCGTTTTCAGCTCCAAACAGCACTGTTTGGACTTCTCCACTTACAAGGTGTCCAGAAATAACACGTTCTTCAACTGCAAATGAGTTCTTTGACTTTTGAGTTCATTTTGGCCACAAAAAACAGTTTTTCATTCAAAAGTCACAAAAAAGCGTTTTCAGCTCCAAACAGCAGTGATTGGACTTCTCCACTTACAAAGTGACAAGAAATAACACTTTCGTCACTTTTGAGTGCATATTGTACATACAAATCAGTTTTTCATTCAAGTGTCAAAAAAGCGTTTTAAGCTCCAAATAGCACTGTTTGGACTTCTCCACTTACAAGGTGACAAGAAATAACACGTTCTTCAACTGAAAATGAGAACTTTGACATTTAAGTTCATTTTGGCCACAAAAAACAGTTTTTCATTCAAAAGTGTCAAAAAAGCGTTTTCAGCTCCAAACAGCAGTGATTGGACTTCTCCACTTACAAAGTGACAAGAAATAACACTTTCGTCACTTTTGAGTGCATTTTGGCCACAAAAATCAGTTTTTCATTCAAAAGTGTCAAAAACGCGTTTTCAGCTCCAAAAGGCACTGTTTGGACTTCTCCACTTACAAAGTGACAAGAAATAACACTTTCTTCACTTTTGAGTGCATATTGTACATACAAATCAGTTTTTCATTCAAAAGTGTCACAAAAGCGTTTTCAGCTCCAAATAGCACGGTTTAGACTTTTCCACTTACAAGGTGACAAAAACTAAACACTTTCTTCACTTTTGAGTGCATATTGTACATAAAAATAAGTTTTTCATTCAAAAGTGTCAAAAAAGCGTTTTCAGCTCCAAACAGCACTGTTTGGACTTTTCCACTTACAAGGTGTCCAGAAATAACACGTTCTTCAACTGCAAATGAGTTCTTTGACTTTTGAGTTCATTTTGGCCACAAAAAACAGTTTTTCATTCAAAAGTCACAAAAAAGCGTTTTCAGCTCCAAATAGCACTGTCTAGACTTCTCCACTTACAAGGTGACAAGAAATAACACTTTCTTCACTTTTGAGTGCATATTGTACATACAAATCAGTTTTTCATTCAAAAGTTTCAAAAAAGAGTTTTCAGCTCCAAACAGCAGTGATTGGACTTCTCCACTTACAAGGTGACAAGAAATAACAGTTTCTTCACTTTTGAGTGCATATTGTACATACAAATCAGTTTTTCATTCAAAAGTGTCAAAAAAGCGTTTTAAGCTCCAAATAGCACTGTTTGGACTTCTCCACTTACAAGGTGTCCAGAAATAACACGTTCTTCAACTGCAAATGAGTTCTTTGACTTTTGAGTTCATTTTGGCCACAAAAAACAGTTTTTCATTCAAAAGTCACAAAAAAGCGTTTTCAGCTCCAAATAGCACTGTCTAGACTTCTCCACTTACAAGGTGACAAGAAATAACACTTTCTTCACTTTTGAGTACATATTGTACATACAAATCAGTTTTTCATTCAAAAGTTTCAAAAAAGAGTTTTCAGCTCCAAACAGCAGTGATTGGACTTCTCCACTTACAAGGTGACAAGAAATAACAGTTTCTTCACTTTTGAGTGCATATTGTACATACAAATCAGTTTTTCATTCAAAAGTGTCAAAAAAGCGTTTTAAGCTCCAAATAGCACTGTTTGGACTTCTCCACTTACAAGGTGACAAGAAATAAAACGTTCTTCAACTGAAAATGAGAACTTTGACATTTAAGTTCATTTTGGCCACAAAAAACAGTTTTTCATTCAAAAGTGTCAAAAAAGCGTTTTCAGCTCCAAACAGCAGTGATTGGACTTCTCCACTTACAAAGTGACAAGAAATAACACTTTCGTCACTTTTGAGTGCATTTTGGCCACAAAAATCAGTTTTTCATTCAAAAGTGTCAAAAACGCGTTTTCAGCTCCAAAAGGCACTGTTTGGACTTCTCCACTTACAAAGTGACAAGAAATAACACTTTCTTCACTTTTGAGTGCATATTGTACATACAAATCAGTTTTTCATTCAAAAGTGTCACAAAAGCGTTTTCAGCTCCAAATAGCACGGTTTAGACTTTTCCACTTACAAGGTGACAAAAACTAAACACTTTCTTCACTTTTGAGTGCATATTGTACATAAAAATAAGTTTTTCATTCAAAAGTGTCAAAAAAGCGTTTTCAGCTCCAAACAGCACTGTTTGGACTTCTCCACTTACAAGGTGTCCAGAAATAACACTTTCTTCACTTTTGAGTGCATATTGTACATACAAATCAGTTTTTCATTCAAAAGTGTCACAAAAGAGTTTTCAGCTCCAAATAGCACTGTTTGGACTTTTCCACTTACAAGGTGACAAAAACTAAACACTTTCTTCACTTTTGAGTGCATATTGTACATAAAAATAAGTTTTTCATTCAAAAGTGTCAAAAAAGCGTTTTCAGCTCCAAACAGCACTGTTTGGACTTCTCCACTTACAAGGTGACAAGAAATAACACTTTCTTCACTTTTGAGTGCATATTGTACATAAAAATCAGTTTTTCATTCAAAAGTGTCACAAAAGTGTTCTCAGCTCCAAATAGCACTGTTTGGACTTCTCCACGTACAAGGTGACAAGAAATAACATTTTCTTCACTTTTGAGTGCATATTGTACATAAAAATCAGTTTTTCATTCAAAAGTGTCAAAAAAGCGTTTTAAGCTCCAAATAACACTGTTTGGACTTCTCCACTTACAAGGTGACAATAAATAACACGTTCTTCAACTGAAAATGAGAACTTTGACATTTAAGTTCATTTTGGCCACAAAAAACAGTTTTTCATTCAAAAGTGTCAAAAAAGCGTTTTCAGCTCCAAACAGCAGTGATTGGACTTCTCCACTTACAAAGTGACAAGAAATAACACTTTCGTCACTTTTGAGTGCATTTTGGCCACAAAAATCAGTTTTTCATTCAAAAGTGTCACAAAAGCGTTTTCAGCTCCAAATAGCACTGTTTAGACTTTTCCACTTACAAGGTGACAAAAACTAAACACTTTCTTCACTTTTGAGTGCATATTGTACATAAAAATCAGTTTTTCATTCAAAAGTGTCAAAAAAGCGTTTTCAGCTCCAAACAGCACTGTTTGGACTTCTCCACTTACAAGGTGTCCAGAAATAACACGTTCTTCAACTGCAAATGAGTTCTTTGACTTTTGAGTTCATTTTGGCCACAAAAAACAGTTTTTCATTCAAAAGTCACAAAAAAGCGTTTTCAGCTCCAAATAGCACTGTCTAGACTTCTCCACTTACAAGGTGACAAGAAATAACACTTTCTTCACTTTTGAGTGCATATTGTACATACAAATCAGTTTTTCATTCAAAGGTTTCAAAAAAGAGTTTTAAGCTCCAAATAGCACTGTTTGGACTTCTCCACTTACAAGGTGACAAGAAATAACAGTTTCTTCACTTTTGAGTGCATATTGTACATACAAATCAGTTTTTCATTCAAAAGTGTCACAAAAGCGTTTTCAGCTCCAAATAGCACTATTTAGACTTTTCCACTTACAAGGTGACAAAAACTAAACACTTTCTTCACTTTTGAGTGCATATTGTACATACAAATCAGTTTTTCATTCAAAAGTGTCAAAAAAGTGTTTTCAGCTCCAAATTGCACTGTTTGGACTTCTCCACTTACAAGGTGACAAGAAATAACACTTTCTTCACTTTTGAGTGCATATTGTACATACAAATCAGTTTTTCATTCAAAAGTGTCACAAAAGCGTTTTCAGCTCCAAATAGCACTGTTTAGACTTTTCCACTTACAAGGTGACAAAAACTAAACACTTTCTTCACTTTTGAGTGCATATTGTACATACAAATCAGTTTTTCATTCAAAAGTGTCAAAAAAGCGTTTTAAGCTCCAAATAGCACTGTTTGGACTTCTCCACTTACAAGGTGACAAGAAATAACACGTTCTTCAACTGCAAATGAGAACTTTGACTTTTGAATTCATTTTGGCCACAAAAAACAGTTTTTCATTCAAAAGTGTCAAAAACGCGTTTTCAGCTCCAAATAGCACTGTTTGGACTTCTCCACTTACAAGGTGACAAGAAATAACACTTTCTTCACTTTTGAGTGCATATTGTACATACAAATCAGTTTTTCATTCAAAAGTGTCACAAAAGCGTTTTCAGCTCCAAATAGCACTGTTTAGACTTTTCCACTTACAAGGTGACAAAAACTAAACACTTTCTTCACTTTTGAGTGCATATTG
Source organism: Oryzias latipes (assembly GCF_053564925.1). Lineage (NCBI taxonomy): Eukaryota > Metazoa > Chordata > Actinopteri > Beloniformes > Adrianichthyidae > Oryzias > Oryzias latipes. The sequence continues at coordinate 12,712,816 of NC_136245.1, forward strand.
TACATAAAAATAAGTTTTTCATTCAAAAGTGTCAAAAAAGCGTTTTCAGCTCCAAACAGCACTGTTTGGACTTCTCCACTTACAAGGTGTCCAGAAATAACACGTTCTTCAACTGCAAATGAGTTCTTTGACTTTTGAGTTCATTTTGGCCACAAAAAACAGTTTTTCATTCAAAAGTCACAAAAAAGCGTTTTCAGCTCCAAATAGCACTGTCTAGACTTCTCCACTTACAAGGTGACAAGAAATAACACTTTCTTCACTTTTGAGTGCATATTGTACATACAAATCAGTTTTTCATTCAAAGGTTTCAAAAAAGAGTTTTAAGCTCCAAATAGCACTGTTTGGACTTCTCCACTTACAAGGTGACAAGAAATAACAGTTTCTTCACTTTTGAGTGCATATTGTACATACAAATCAGTTTTTCATTCAAAAGTGTCAAAAAAGCGTTTTAAGCTCCAAATAGCACTGTTTGGACTTCTCCACTTACAAGGTGACAAGAAATAACACTTTCTTCACTTTTGAGTGCATATTGTACATAAAAATCAGTTTTTCATTCAAAAGTGTCACAAAAGCGTTTTCAGCTCCAAATAGCACTGTTTGGACTTCTCCACTTACAAAGTGACAAGAAATAACACTTTCGTCACTTTTGAGTGCATTTTGGCCACAAAAATCAGTTTTTCATTCAAAAGTGTCAAAAACGCGTTTTTCATTCAAAGGTTTCAAAAAAGAGTTTTCAGCTCCAAAAGGCACTGTTTGGACTTCTCCACTTACAAAGTGACAAGAAATAACACTTTCTTCACTTTTGAGTGCATATTGTACATACAAATCAGTTTTTCATTCAAAAGTGTCACAAAAGCGTTTTCAGCTCCAAATAGCACTGTTTAGACTTTTCCACTTACAAGGTGACAAAAACTAAACACTTTCTTCACTTTTGAGTGCATATTGTACATAAAAATAAGTTTTTCATTCAAAAGTGTCAAAAAAGCGTTTTCAGCTCCAAACAGCACTGTTTGGACTTCTCCACTTACAAGGTGTCCAGAAATAACACGTTCTTCAACTGCAAATGAGTTCTTTGACTTTTGAGTTCATTTTGGCCACAAAAAACAGTTTTTCATTCAAAAGTCACAAAAAAGCGTTTTCAGCTCCAAATAGCACTGTCTACACTTCTCCACTTACAAGGTGACAAGAAATAACACTTTCTTCACTTTTGAGTGCATATTGTACATACAAATCAGTTTTTCATTCAAAGGTTTCAAAAAAGAGTTTTCAGCTCCAAACAGCAGTGATTGGACTTCTCCACTTACAAGGTGACAAGAAATAACAGTTTCTTCACTTTTGAGTGCATATTGTACATACAAATCAGTTTTTCATTCAAAAGTGTCAAAAAAGCGTTTTAAGCTCCAAATAGCACTGTTTGGACTTCTCCACTTACAAGGTGTCCAGAAATAACACGTTCTTCAACTGCAAATGAGTTTTTTGACTTTTGAGTTCATTTTGGCCACAAAAAACAGTTTTTCATTCAAAAGTGTCAAAAAAGCGTTTTCAGCTCCAAACAGCAGTGATTGGACTTCTCCACTTACAAAGTGACAAGAAATAACACTTTCGTCACTTTTGAGTGCATTTTGGCCACAAAAATCAGTTTTTCATTCAAAAGTGTCACAAAAGCGTTTTCAGCTCCAAATAGCACTGTTTAGACTTTTCCACTTACAAGGTGACAAAAACTAAACACTTTCTTCACTTTTGAGTGCATATTGTACATAAAAATCAGTTTTTCATTCAAAAGTGTCAAAAAAGCGTTTTCAGCTCCAAACAGCACTGTTTGGACTTCTCCACTTACAAGGTGTCCAGAAATAACACGTTCTTCAACTGCAAATGAGTTCTTTGACTTTTGAGTTCATTTTGGCCACAAAAAACAGTTTTTCATTCAAAAGTCACAAAAAAGCGTTTTCAGCTCCAAATAGCACTGTCTACACTTCTCCACTTACAAGGTGACAAGAAATAACACTTTCTTCACTTTTGAGTGCATATTGTACATACAAATCAGTTTTTCATTCAAAGGTTTCAAAAAAGAGTTTTCAGCTCCAAACAGCAGTGATTGGACTTCTCCACTTACAAGGTGACAAGAAATAACAGTTTCTTCACTTTTGAGTGCATATTGTACATACAAATCAGTTTTTCATTCAAAAGTGTCAAAAAAGCGTTTTAAGCTCCAAATAGCACTGTTTGGACTTCTCCACTTACAAGGTGTCCAGAAATAACACGTTCTTCAACTGCAAATGAGTTTTTTGACTTTTGAGTTCATTTTGGCCACAAAAAACAGTTTTTCATTCAAAAGTGTCAAAAAAGCGTTTTCAGCTCCAAACAGCAGTGATTGGACTTCTCCACTTACAAAGTGACAAGAAATAACACTTTCGTCACTTTTGAGTGCATTTTGGCCACAAAAATCAGTTTTTCATTCAAAAGTGTCACAAAAGCGTTTTCAGCTCCAAATAGCACTGTTTAGACTTTTCCACTTACAAGGTGACAAAAACTAAACACTTTCTTCACTTTTGAGTGCATATTGTACATAAAAATCAGTTTTTCATTCAAAAGTGTCAAAAAAGCGTTTTCAGCTCCAAACAGCACTGTTTGGACTTCTCCACTTACAAGGTGTCCAGAAATAACACGTTCTTCAACTGCAAATGAGTTCTTTGACTTTTGAGTTCATTTTGGCCACAAAAAACAGTTTTTCATTCAAAAGTCACAAAAAAGCGTTTTCAGCTCCAAATAGCACTGTTTAGACTTCTCCACTTACAAGAAATAACACTTTCTTCACTTTTGAGTGCATATTGTACATACAAATCAGTTTTTCATTCAAAAGTTTCAAAAAAGAGTTTTCAGCTCCAAACAGCAGTGATTGGACTTCTCCACTTACAAAGTGACAAGAAATAACAGTTTCTTCACTTTTGAGTGCATATTGTACATACAAATCAGTTTTTCATTCAAAAGTGTCAAAAAAGTGTTTTCAGCTCCAAATTGCACTGTTTGGACTTCTCCACTTACAAGGTGACAAGAAATAACACATTCTTCAACTGCAAATGAGAACTTTGACTTTTGAATTCATTTTGGCCACAAAAAACAGTTTTTCATTCAAAAGTGTCAAAAACGCGTTTTCAGCTCCAAATAGCACTGTTTGGACTTCTCCACTTACAAGGTGACAAGAAATAACACTTTCTTCACTTTTGAGTGCATATTGTACATACAAATCAGTTTTTCATTCAAAAGTGTCAAAAAAGCGTTTTCAGCTCCAAACAGCACTGTTTGGACTTTTCCACTTACAAGGTGACAAGAAATAACACTTTCGTCACTTTTGAGTGCATTTTGGCCACAAAAATCAGTTTTTCATTCAAAAGTGTCACAAAAGCGTTTTCAGCTCCAAATAGCACTGTTTAGACTTTTCCACTTACAAGGTGACAAAAACTAAACACTTTCTTCACTTTTGAGTGCATATTGTACATAAAAATCAGTTTTTCATTCAAAAGTGTCAAAAAAGCGTTTTCAGCTCCAAACAGCACTGTTTGGACTTCTCCACTTACAAGGTGTCCAGAAATAACACGTTCTTCAACTGCAAATGAGTTCTTTGACTTTTGAGTTCATTTTGGCCACAAAAAACAGTTTTTCATTCAAAAGTCACAAAAAAGCGTTTTCAGCTCCAAATAGCACTGTTTAGACTTCTCCACTTACAAGAAATAACACTTTCTTCACTTTTGAGTGCATATTGTACATACAAATCAGTTTTTCATTCAAAAGTTTCAAAAAAGAGTTTTCAGCTCCAAACAGCAGTGATTGGACTTCTCCACTTACAAAGTGACAAGAAATAACAGTTTCTTCACTTTTGAGTGCATATTGTACATACAAATCAGTTTTTCATTCAAAAGTGTCAAAAAAGTGTTTTCAGCTCCAAATTGCACTGTTTGGACTTCTCCACTTACAAGGTGACAAGAAATAACACATTCTTCAACTGCAAATGAGAACTTTGACTTTTGAATTCATTTTGGCCACAAAAAACAGTTTTTCATTCAAAAGTGTCAAAAACGCGTTTTCAGCTCCAAATAGCACTGTTTGGACTTCTCCACTTACAAGGTGACAAGAAATAACACTTTCTTCACTTTTGAGTGCATATTGTACATACAAATCAGTTTTTCATTCAAAAGTGTCAAAAAAGCGTTTTCAGCTCCAAACAGCACTGTTTGGACTTTTCCACTTACAAGGTGACAAGAAATAACACTTTCTTCACTTTTGAGTGCATATTGTACATAAAAATCAGTTTTTCATTCAAAAGTGTCACAAAAGTGTTCTCAGCTCCAAATAGCACTGTTTGGACTTCTCCACTTACAAGGTGACAAGAAATAACATTTTCTTCACTTTTGAGTGCATATTGTACATAAAAATCAGTTTTTCATTCAAAAGTGTCAAAAAAGCGTTTTAAGCTCCAAATAGCCCTGTTTGGACTTCTCCACTTACAAGGTGACAAGAAATAACACGTTCTTCAACTGAAAATGAGAACTTTGACATTTAAGTTCATTTTGGCCACAAAAATCAGTTTTTCATTCAAAAGTGTCAAAAACGCGTTTTCAGCTCCAAAAGGCACTGTTTGGACTTCTCCACTTACAAAGTGACAAGAAATAACACTTTCTTCACTTTTGAGTGCATATTGTACATACAAATCAGTTTTTCATTCAAAAGTGTCACAAAAGCGTTTTCAGCTCCAAATAGCACTGTTTAGACTTTTCCACTTACAAGGTGACAAAAACTAAACACTTTCTTCACTTTTGAGTGCATATTGTACATACAAATCAGTTTTTCATTCAAAAGTGTCAAAAAAGCGTTTTAAGCTCCAAATAGCACTGTTTGGACTTCTCCACTTACAAGGTGACAAGAAATAACACGTTCTTCAACTGAAAATGAGAACTTTGACATTTAAGTTCATTTTGGCCACAAAAAACAGTTTTTCATTCAAAAGTGTCAAAAAAGCGTTTTCAGCTCCAAACAGCAGTGATTGGACTTCTCCACTTACAAGGTGACAAGAAATAACACTTTCTTCACTTTTGAGTGCATATTGTACATAAAAATAAGTTTTTCATTCAAAAGTGTCAAAAAAGCGTTTTCAGCTCCAAACAGCACTGTTTGGACTTCTCCACTTACAAGGTGTCCAGAAATAACACTTTCTTCACTTTTGAGTGCATATTGTACATACAAATCAGTTTTTCATTCAAAGGTTTCAAAAAAGAGTTTTAAGCTCCAAATAGCACTGTTTGGACTTCTCCACTTACAAGGTGACAAGAAATAACAGTTTCTTCACTTTTGAGTGCATATTGTACATACAAATCAGTTTTTCATTCAAAAGTGTCAAAAAAGCGTTTTAAGCTCCAAATAGCACTGTTTGGACTTCTCCACTTACAAGGTGACAAGAAATAACACTTTCTTCACTTTTGAGTGCATATTGTACATAAAAATCAGTTTTTCATTCAAAAGTGTCACAAAAGTGTTCTCAGCTCCAAATAGCACTGTTTGGACTTCTCCACTTACAAGGTGACAAGAAATAACACTTTCTTCACTTTTGAGTGCATATTGTACATAAAAATAAGTTTTTCATTCAAAAGTGTCAAAAAAGCGTTTTCAGCTCCAAACAGCACTGTTTGGACTTCTCCACTTACAAGGTGTCCAGAAATAACACGTTCTTCACTTTTGAGTGCATATTGTACATACAAATCAGTTTTTCATTCAAAAGTGTCAAAAAAGCGTTTTAAGCTCCAAATAGCACTGTTTGGACTTCTCCACTTACAAGGTGACAAGAAATAACACTTTCTTCACTTTTGAGTGCATATTGTACATAAAAATCAGTTTTTCATTCAAAAGTGTCACAAAAGTGTTCTCAGCTCCAAATAGCACTGTTTGGACTTCTCCACTTACAAAGTGACAAGAAATAACACTTTCGTCACTTTTGAGTGCATTTTGGCCACAAAAATCAGTTTTTCATTCAAAAGTGTCAAAAACGCGTTTTCAGCTCCAAAAGGCACTGTTTGGACTTCTCCACTTACAAAGTGACAAGAAATAACACTTTCTTCACTTTTGAGTGCATATTGTACCTACAAATCAGTTTTTCATTCAAAAGTGTCACAAAAGCGTTTTCAGCTCCAAATAGCACTGTTTAGACTTTTCCACTTACAAGGTGACAAAAACTAAACACTTTCTTCACTTTTGAGTGCATATTGTACATAAAAATAAGTTTTTCATTCAAAAGTGTCAAAAAAGCGTTTTCAGCTCCAAACAGCACTGTTTGGACTTCTCCACTTACAAGGTGTCCAGAAATAACACGTTCTTCAACTGCAAATGAGTTCTTTGACTTTTGAGTTCATTTTGGCCACAAAAAACAGTTTTTCATTCAAAAGTCACAAAAAAGCGTTTTCAGCTCCAAATAGCACTGTCTACACTTCTCCACTTACAAGGTGACAAGAAATAACACTTTCTTCACTTTTGAGTGCATATTGTACATACAAATCAGTTTTTCATTCAAAAGTTTCAAAAAAGAGTTTTCAGCTCCAAACAGCAGTGATTGGACTTCTCCACTTACAAGGTGACAAGAAATAACAGTTTCTTCACTTTTGAGTGCATATTGTACATACAAATCAGTTTTTCATTCAAAAGTGTCAAAAAAGCGTTTTAAGCTCCAAATAGCACTGTTTGGACTTCTCCACTTACAAGGTGTCCAGAAATAACACGTTCTTCAACTGCAAATGAGTTTTTTGACTTTTGAGTTCATTTTGGCCACAAAAAACAGTTTTTCATTCAAAAGTCCCAAAAAAGCGTTTTCAGCTCCAAATAGCACTGTCTAGACTTCTCCACTTACAAGGTGACAAGAAATAACACTTTCTTCACTTTTGAGTGCATATTGTACATACAAATCAGTTTTTCATTCAAAAGTGTCAAAAAAGCGTTTTCAGCTCCAAACAGCAGTGATTGGACTTCTCCACTTACAAAGTGACAAGAAATAACACTTTCGTCACTTTTGAGTGCATTTTGGCCACAAAAATCAGTTTTTCATTCAAAAGTGTCAAAAACGCGTTTTCAGCTCCAAAAGGCACTGTTTGGACTTCTCCACTTACAAAGTGACAAGAAATAACACTTTCTTCACTTTTGAGTGCATATTGTACATACAAATCAGTTTTTCATTCAAAAGTGTCACAAAAGCGTTTTCAGCTCCAAATAGCACTATTTAGACTTTTCCACTTACAAGGTGACAAAAACTAAACACTTTCTTCACTTTTGAGTGCATATTGTACATAAAAATCAGTTTTTCATTCAAAAGTGTCACAAAAGTGTTCTCAGCTCCAAATAGCACTGTTTGGACTTCTCCACTTACAAGGTGACAAGAAATAACACGTTCTTCAACTGCAAATGAGTTCTTTGACTTTTGAGTTCATTTTGGCCACAAAAAACAGTTTTTCATTCAAAAGTCACAAAAAAGCGTTTTCAGCTCCAAATAGCACTGTCTAGACTTCTCCACTTACAAGGTGACAAGAAATAACACTTTCTTCACTTTTGAGTGCATATTGTACATACAAATCAGTTTTTCATTCAAAAGTTTCAAAAAAGAGTTTTCAGCTCCAAACAGCAGTGATTGGACTTCTCCACTTACAAGGTGACAAGAAATAACAGTTTCTTCACTTTTGAGTGCATATTGTACATACAAATCAGTTTTTCATTCAAAAGTGTCAAAAAAGCGTTTTAAGCTCCAAATAGCACTGTTTGGACTTCTCCACTTACAAGGTGTCCAGAAATAACACGTTCTTCAACTGCAAATGAGTTCTTTGACTTTTGAGTTCATTTTGGCCACAAAAAACAGTTTTTCATTCAAAAGTCACAAAAAAGCGTTTTCAGCTCCAAATAGCACTGTCTAGACTTCTCCACTTACAAGGTGACAAGAAATAACAGTTTCTTCACTTTTGAGTGCATATTGTACATACAAATCAGTTTTTCATTCAAAAGTGTCAAAAAAGCGTTTTAAGCTCCAAATAGCACTGTTTGGACTTCTCCACTTACAAGGTGTCCAGAAATAACACGTTCTTCAACTGCAAATGAGTTTTTTGACTTTTGAGTTCATTTTGGCCACAAAAAACAGTTTTTCATTCAAAAGTCACAAAAAAGTGTTTTCAGCTCCAAATAGCACTGTCTAGACTTCTCCACTTACAAGGTGACAAGAAATAACACTTTCTTCACTTTTGAGTGCATATTGTACATACAAATCAGTTTTTCATTCAAAAGTGTCAAAAAAGCGTTTTCAGCTCCAAACAGCAGTGATTGGACTTCTCCACTTACAAAGTGACAAGAAATAACACTTTCGTCACTTTTGAGTGCATTTTGGCCACAAAAATCAGTTTTTCATTCAAAAGTGTCAAAAACGCGTTTTCAGCTCCAAAAGGCACTGTTTGGACTTCTCCACTTACAAAGTGACAAGAAATAACACTTTCTTCACTTTTGAGTGCATATTGTACATACAAATCAGTTTTTCATTCAAAAGTGTCACAAAAGCGTTTTCAGCTCCAAATAGCACTATTTAGACTTCTCCACTTACAAGGTGACAAGAAATAACACTTTCTTCACTTTTGAGTGCATATTGTACATAAAAATCAGTTTTTCATTCAAAAGTGTCACAAAAGTGTTCTCACCTCCAAATAGCACTGTTTGGACTTCTCCACGTACAAGGTGACAAGAAATAACATTTTCTTCACTTTTGAGTGCATATTGTACATAAAAATCAGTTTTTCATTCAAAAGTGTCAAAAAAGCGTTTTAAGCTCCAAATAGCACTGTTTGGACTTCTCCACTTACAAGGTGACAAGAAATAACACGTTCTTCAACTGAAAATGAGAACTTTGACATTTAAGTTCATTTTGGCCACAAAAAACAGTTTTTCATTCAAAAGTGTCAAAAAAGCGTTTTCAGCTCCAAACAGCAGTGATTGGACTTCTCCACTTACAAAGTGACAAGAAATAACACTTTCGTCACTTTTGAGTGCATTTTGGCCACAAAAATCAGTTTTTCATTCAAAAGTGTCACAAAAGCGTTTTCAGCTCCAAATAGCACTGTTTAGACTTTTCCACTTACAAGGTGACAAAAACTAAACACTTTCTTCACTTTTGAGTGCATATTGTACATAAAAATCAGTTTTTCATTCAAAAGTGTCACAAAAGTGTTCTCAGCTCCAAATAGCACTGTTTGGACTTCTCCACTTACAAGGTGACAAGAAATAACATTTTCTTCACTTTTGAGTGCATATTGTACATAAAAATCAGTTTTTCATTCAAAAGTGTCAAAAAAGCGTTTTAAGCTCCAAATAGCACTGTTTGGACTTCTCCACTTACAAGGTGACAAGAAATAACACGTTCTTCAACTGAAAATGAGAACTTTGACATTTAAGTTCATTTTGGCCACAAAAAACAGTTTTTCATTCAAAAGTGTCAAAAAAGCGTTTTCAGCTCCAAACAGCAGTGATTGGACTTCTCCACTTACAAAGTGACAAGAAATAACACTTTCGTCACTTTTGAGTGCATTTTGGCCACAAAAATCAGTTTTTCATTCAAAAGTGTCAAAAACGCGTTTTCAGCTCCAAAAGGCACTGTTTGGACTTCTCCACTTACAAAGTGACAAGAAATAACACTTTCTTCACTTTTGAGTGCATATTGTACATACAAATCAGTTTTTCATTCAAAAGTGTCACAAAAGCGTTTTCAGCTCCAAATAGCACTATTTAGACTTTTCCACTTACAAGGTGACAAAAACTAAACACTTTCTTCACTTTTGAGTGCATATTGTACATAAAAATCAGTTTTTCATTCAAAAGTGTCACAAAAGTGTTCTCAGCTCCAAATAGCACTGTTTGGACTTCTCCACTTACAAGGTGACAAGAAATAACACGTTCTTCAACTGCAAATGAGTTCTTTGACTTTTGAGTTCATTTTGGCCACAAAAAACAGTTTTTCATTCAAAAGTCACAAAAAAGCGTTTTCAGCTCCAAATAGCACTGTCTAGACTTCTCCACTTACAAGGTGACAAGAAATAACACTTTCTTCACTTTTGAGTGCATATTGTACATACAAATCAGTTTTTCATTCAAAAGTTTCAAAAAAGAGTTTTCAGCTCCAAACAGCAGTGATTGGACTTCTCCACTTACAAGGTGACAAGAAATAACAGTTTCTTCACTTTTGAGTGCATATTGTACATACAAATCAGTTTTTCATTCAAAAGTGTCAAAAAAGCGTTTTAAGCTCCAAATAGCACTGTTTGGACTTCTCCACTTACAAGGTGTCCAGAAATAACACGTTCTTCAACTGCAAATGAGTTCTTTGACTTTTGAGTTCATTTTGGCCACAAAAAACAGTTTTTCATTCAAAAGTCACAAAAAAGCGTTTTCAGCTCCAAATAGCACTGTCTAGACTTCTCCACTTACAAGGTGACAAGAAATAACAGTTTCTTCACTTTTGAGTGCATATTGTACATACAAATCAGTTTTTCATTCAAAAGTGTCAAAAAAGCGTTTTAAGCTCCAAATAGCACTGTTTGGACTTCTCCACTTACAAGGTGTCCAGAAATAACACGTTCTTCAACTGCAAATGAGTTTTTTGACTTTTGAGTTCATTTTGGCCACAAAAAACAGTTTTTCATTCAAAAGTCACAAAAAAGTGTTTTCAGCTCCAAATAGCACTGTCTAGACTTCTCCACTTACAAGGTGACAAGAAATAACACTTTCTTCACTTTTGAGTGCATATTGTACACACAAATCAGTTTTTCATTCAAAAGTGTCAAAAAAGCGTTTTCAGCTCCAAACAGCAGTGATTGGACTTCTCCACTTACAAAGTGACAAGAAATAACACTTTCGTCACTTTTGAGTGCATTTTGGCCACAAAAATCAGTTTTTCATTCAAAAGTGTCAAAAACGCGTTTTCAGCTCCAAAAGGCACTGTTTGGACTTCTCCACTTACAAAGTGACAAGAAATAACACTTTCTTCACTTTTGAGTGCATATTGTACATACAAATCAGTTTTTCATTCAAAAGTGTCACAAAAGCGTTTTCAGCTCCAAATAGCACTATTTAGACTTTTCCACTTACAAGGTGACAAAAACTAAACACTTTCTTCACTTTTGAGTGCATATTGTACATACAAATCAGTTTTTCATTCAAAAGTTTCAAAAAAGAGTTTTCAGCTCCAAACAGCAGTGATTGGACTTCTCCACTTACAAGGTGACAAGAAATAACAGTTTCTTCACTTTTGAGTGCAAATTGTACATACAAATCAGTTTTTCATTCAAAAGTGTCAAAAAAGCGTTTTAAGCTCCAAATAGCACTGTTTGGACTTCTCCACTTACAAGGTGTCCAGAAATAACACGTTCTTCAACTGCAAATGAGTTCTTTGACTTTTGAGTTCATTTTGGCCACAAAAAACAGTTTTTCATTCAAAAGTCACAAAAAAGCGTTTTCAGCTCCAAATAGCAGTGATTGGACTTCTCCACTTACAAGGTGACAAGAAATAACAGTTTCTTCACTTTTGAGTGCATATTGTACATACAAATCAGTTTTTCATTCAAAAGTTTCAAAAAAGAGTTTTCAGCTCCAAACAGCAGTGATTGGACTTCTCCACTTACAAGGTGACAAGAAATAACAGTTTCTTCACTTTTGAGTGCATATTGTACATACAAATCAGTTTTTCATTCAAAAGTGTCAAAAAAGCGTTTTAAGCTCCAAATAGCACTGTTTGGACTTCTCCACTTACAAGGTGACAAGAAATAACACGTTCTTCAACTGAAAATGAGAACTTTGACATGTAAGTTCATTTTGGCCACAAAAAACAGTTTTTCATTCAAAAGTGTCAAAAAAGCGTTTTCAGCTCCAAACAGCAGTGATTGGACTTCTCCACTTACAAAGTGACAAGAAATAACACTTTCGTCACTTTTGAGTGCATTTTGGCCACAAAAATCAGTTTTTCATTCAAAAGTGTCAAAAACGCGTTTTCAGCTCCAAAAGGCACTGTTTGGACTTCTCCACTTACAAAGTGACAAGAAATAACACTTTCTTCACTTTTGAGTGCATATTGTACATACAAATCAGTTTTTCATTCAAAAGTGTCACAAAAGCGTTTTCAGCTCCAAATAGCACTGTTTAGACTTTTCCACTTACAAGGTGACAAAAACTAAACACTTTCTTCACTTTTGAGTGCATATTGTACATAAAAATAAGTTTTTCATTCAAAAGTGTCAAAAAAGCGTTTTCAGCTCCAAACAACACTGTTTGGACTTCTCCACTTACAAGGTGACAAGAAATAACACTTTCTTCACTTTTGAGTGCATATTGTACATAAAAATCAGTTTTTCATTCAAAAGTGTCACAAAAGTGTTCTCACCTCCAAATAGCACTGTTTGGACTTCTCCACGTACAAGGTGACAAGAAATAACATTTTCTTCACTTTTGAGTGCATATTGTACATAAAAATCAGTTTTTCATTCAAAAGTGTCAAAAAAGCGTTTTAAGCTCCAAATAGCACTGTTTGGACTTCTCCACTTACAAGGTGACAAGAAATAACACGTTCTTCAACTGAAAATGAGAACTTTGACATTTAAGTTCATTTTGGCCACAAAAAACAGTTTTTCATTCAAAAGTGTCAAAAAAGCGTTTTCAGCTCCAAACAGCAGTGATTGGACTTCTCCACTTACAAAGTGACAAGAAATAACACTTTCGTCACTTTTGAGTGCATTTTGGCCACAAAAATCAGTTTTTCATTCAAAAGTGTCACAAAAGCGTTTTCAGCTCCAAATAGCACTGTTTAGACTTTTCCACTTACAAGGTGACAAAAACTAAACACTTTCTTCACTTTTGAGTGCATATTGTACATAAAAATCAGTTTTTCATTCAAAAGTGTCACAAAAGTGTTCTCAGCTCCAAATAGCACTGTTTGGACTTCTCCACTTACAAGGTGACAAGAAATAACATTTTCTTCACTTTTGAGTGCATATTGTACATAAAAATCAGTTTTTCATTCAAAAGTGTCAAAAAAGCGTTTTAAGCTCCAAATAGCACTGTTTGGACTTCTCCACTTACAAGGTGACAAGAAATAACACGTTCTTCAACTGAAAATGAGAACTTTGACATTTAAGTTCATTTTGGCCACAAAAAACAGTTTTTCATTCAAAAGTGTCAAAAAAGCGTTTTCAGCTCCAAACAGCAGTGATTGGACTTCTCCACTTACAAAGTGACAAGATATAACACTTTCGTCACTTTTGAGTGCATTTTGGCCACAAAAATCAGTTTTTCATTCAAAAGTGTCAAAAACGCGTTTTCAGCTCCAAAAGGCACTGTTTGGACTTCTCCACTTACAAAGTGACAAGAAATAACACTTTCTTCACTTTTGAGTGCATATTGTACATACAAATCAGTTTTTCATTCAAAAGTGTCACAAAAGCGTTTTCAGCTCCAAATAGCACTGTTTAGACTTTTCCACTTACAAGGTGACAAAAACTAAACACTTTCTTCACTTTTGAGTGCATATTGTACATAAAAATAAGTTTTTCATTCAAAAGTGTCAAAAAAGCGTTTTCAGCTCCAAACAGCACTGTTTGGACTTCTCCACTTACAAGGTGTCCAGAAATACCACGTTCTTCAACTGCAAATGAGTTCTTTGACTTTTGAGTTCATTTTGGCCACAAAAAACAGTTTTTCATTCAAAAGTCACAAAAAAGCGTTTTCAGCTCCAAATAGCACTGTCTAGACTTCTCCACTTACAAGGTGACAAGAAATAACACTTTCTTTACTTTTGAGTGCATATTGTACATACAAATCAGTTTTTCATTCAAAAGTGTCAAAAAAGCGTTTTCAGCTCCAAACAGCAGTGATTGGACTTCTCCACTTACAAAGTGACAAGAAATAACACTTTCGTCACTTTTGAGTGCATATTGTACATACAAATCAGTTTTTCATTCAAAAGTGTCACAAAAGCGTTTTCAGCTCCAAATAGCACTATTTAGACTTTTCCACTTACAAGGTGACAAAAACTAAACACTTTCTTCACTTTTGAGTGCATATTGTACATAAAAATCAGTTTTTCATTCAAAAGTTTCAAAAAAGCGTTTTAAGCTCCAAATAGCACTGTTTGGACTTCTCCACTTACAAGGTGACAAGAAATAACACTTTCTTCACTTTTGAGTGCATATTGTACATAAAAATAAGTTTTTCATTCAAAAGTGTCAAAAAAGCGTTTTCAGCTCCAAACAGCACTGTTTGGACTTCTCCACTTACAAGGTGTCCAGAAATAACACGTTCTTCAACTGCAAATGAGTTCTTTGACTTTTGAGTTCATTTTGGCCACAAAAAACAGTTTTTCATTCAAAAGTCACAAAAAAGAGTTTTCAGCTCCAAATAGCACTGTCTAGACTTCTCCACTTACAAGGTGACAAGAAATAACACTTTCTTCACTTTTGAGTGCATATTGTACATACAAATCAGTTTTTCATTCAAAGGTTTCAAAAAAGAGTTTTCAGCTCCAAACAGCAGTGATTGGACTTCTCCACTTACAAGGTGACAAGAAATAACAGTTTCTTCACTTTTGAGTGCATATTGTACATACAAATCAGTTTTTCATTCAAAAGTGTCAAAAAAGCGTTTTAAGCTCCAAATAGCACTGTTTGGACTTCTCCACTTACAAGGTGACAAGAAATAACACGTTCTTCAACTGAAAATGAGAACTTTGACATTTAAGTTCATTTTGGCCACAAAAAACAGTTTTTCATTCAAAAGTGTCAAAAAAGCGTTTTCAGCTCCAAACAGCAGTGATTGGACTTCTCCACTTACAAAGTGACAAGAAATATCACTTTCGTCACTTTTGAGTGCATTTTGGCCACAAAAATCAGTTTTTCATTCAAAAGTGTCAAAAACGCGTTTTCAGCTCCAAAAGGCACTGTTTGGACTTCTCCACTTACAAAGTGACAAGAAATAACACTTTCTTCACTTTTGAGTGCATATTGTACATTCAAATCAGTTTTTCATTCAAAAGTGTCACAAAAGCGTTTTCAGCTCCAAATAGCACTGTTTAGACTTTTCCACTTACAAGGTGACAAGAACTAAACACTTTCTTCACTTTTGAGTGCATATTGTACATAAAAATAAGTTTTTCATTCAAAAGTGTCAAAAAAGCGTTTTCAGCTCCAAACAGCACTGTTTGGACTTCTCCACTTACAAGGTGTCCAGAAATAACACGTTCTTTAACTGCAAATGAGAACTTTGACGTTTGAGTTCATTTTGGCCACAAAAAACAGTTTTTCATTCAAAAGTGTCAAAAAAGCGTTTTCAGCTCCAAATAGCACTGTCTAGACTTCTCCACTTACAAGGTGACAAGAAATAACACTTTCTTCACTTTTAAGTTCATTTTGGCCACAAAAAACAGTTTTTCATTCAAAAGTGTCAAAAAAGCGTTTTCAGCTCCAAACAGCAGTGATTGGACTTCTCCACTTACAAGGTGACAAGAAATAACAGTTTCTTCACTTTTGAGTGCATATTGTACATACAAATTAGTTTTTCATTCAAAAGTGTCAAAAAAGCGTTTTAAGCTCCAAATAGCACTGTTTGGACTTCTCCACTTACAAGGTGACAAGAAATAACACGTTCTTCAACTGAAAATGAGAACTTTGACATTTAAGTTCATTTTGGCCACAAAAAACAGTTTTTCATTCAAAAGTGTCAAAAAAGCGTTTTCAGCTCCAAACAGCAGTGATTGGACTTCTCCACTTACAAAGTGACAAGAAATAACACTTTCGTCACTTTTGAGTGCATTTTGGCCACAAAAATCAGTTTTTCATTCAAAAGTGTCAAAAACGCGTTTTCAGCTCCAAAAGGCACTGTTTGGACTTCTCCACTTACAAAGTGACAAGAAATAACACTTTCGTCACTTTTGAGTGCATTTTGGCCACAAAAATCAGTTTTTCATTCAAAAGTGTCACAAAAGTGTTCTCAGCTCCAAATAGCACTGTTTGGACTTCTCCACTTACAAGGTGACAAAAACTAAACACTTTCTTCACTTTTGAGTGCATATTGTACATAAAAATCAGTTTTTCATTCAAAAGTGTCACAAAAGTGTTCTCAGCTCCAAATAGCACTGTTTGGACTTCTCCACTTACAAGGTGACAAGAAATAACATTTTCTTCACTTTTGAGTGCATATTGTACATAAAAATCAGTTTTTCATTCAAAAGTGTCAAAAAAGCGTTTTAAGCTCCAAATAGCACTGTTTGGACTTCTCCACTTACAAGGTGACAAGAAATAACACGTTCTTCAACTGAAAATGAGAACTTTGACATTTAAGTTCATTTTGGCCACAAAAAACAGTTTTTCATTCAAAAGTGTCAAAAAAGCGTTTTCAGCTCCAAACAGCAGTGATTGGACTTCTCCACTTACAAAGTGACAAGAAATAACACTTTCGTCACTTTTGAGTGCATTTTGGCCACAAAAATCAGTTTTTCATTCAAAAGTGTCAAAAACGCGTTTTCAGCTCCAAAAGGCACTGTTTGGACTTCTCCACTTACAAAGTGACAAGAAATAACACTTTCTTCACTTTTGAGTGCATATTGTACATACAAATCAGTTTTTCATTCAAAAGTGTCACAAAAGCGTTTTCAGCTCCAAATAGCACTGTTTAGACTTTTCCACTTACAAGGTGACAAAAACTAAACACTTTCTTCACTTTTGAGTGCATATTGTACATAAAAATAAGTTTTTCATTCAAAAGTGTCAAAAAAGCGTTTTCAGCTCCAAACAGCACTGTTTGGACTTCTCCACTTACAAGGTGTCCAGAAATAACACGTTCTTCAACTGCAAATGAGTTCTTTGACTTTTGAGTTCATTTTGGCCACAAAAAACAGTTTTTCATTCAAAAGTCACAAAAAAGCGTTTTCAGCTCCAAATAGCACTGTCTAGACTTCTCCACTTACAAGGTGACAAGAAATAACACTTTCTTCACTTTTGAGTGCATATTGTACATACAAATCAGTTTTTCATTCAAAAGTTTCAAAAAAGAGTTTTCAGCTCCAAACAGCAGTGATTGGACTTCTCCACTTACAAAGTGACAAGAAATAACACTTTCGTCACTTTTGAGGGCATTTTGGCCACAAAAATCAGTTTTTCATTCAAAAGTGTCAAAAACGCGTTTTCAGCTCCAAATTGCACTGTTTGGACTTCTCCACTTACAAGGTGACAAGAAATAACACATTCTTCAACTGCAAATGAGAACTTTGACATTTAAGTTCATTTTGGCCACAAAAAACAGTTTTTCATTCAAAAGTGTCAAAAACGCGTTTTCAGCTCCAAATAGCACTGTTTGGACTTCTCCACTTACAAGGTGACAAGAAATAACACTTTCTTCACTTTTGAGTGCATATTGTACATACAAATCAGTTTTTCATTCAAAAGTTTCAAAAAAGAGTTTTCAGCTCCAAACAGCAGTGATTGGACTTCTCCACTTACAAAGTGACAAGAAATAACAGTTTCTTCACTTTTGAGTGCATATTGTACATACAAATCAGTTTTTCATTCAAAAGTGTCAAAAAAGTGTTTTCAGCTCCAAATTGCACTGTTTGGACTTCTCCACTTACAAGATGACAAGAAATAACACATTCTTCAACTGCAAATGAGAACTTTGACATTTAAGTTCATTTTGGCCACAAAAACAGTTTTTCATTCAAAAGTGTCAAAAAAGCGTTTTCAGCTCCAAACAGCACTGTTTGGACTTCTCCACTTACAAGGTGACAAGAAATAACACTTTCTTCACTTTTGAGTGCATATTGTACATAAAAATCAGTTTTTCATTCAAAAGTGTCACAAAAGTGTTCTCAGCTCCAAATAGCACTGTTTGGACTTCTCCACTTACAAGGTGACAAAAACTAAACACTTTCTTCACTTTTGAGTGCATATTGTACATAAAAATCAGTTTTTCATTCAAAAGTGTCAAAAAAGCGTTTTAAGCTCCAAATAGCACTGTTTGGACTTTTCCACTTACAAGGTGACAAGAAATAACACTTTCTTCACTTTTGAGTGCATATTGTACATAAAAATCAGTTTTTCATTCAAAAGTGTCACAAAAGTGTTCTCAGCTCCAAATAGCACTGTTTGGACTTCTCCACTTACAAGGTGACAAGAAATAACATTTTCTTCACTTTTGAGTGCATATTGTACATAAAAATCAGTTTTTCATTCAAAAGTGTCAAAAAAGCGTTTTAAGCTCCAAATAGCACTGTTTGGACTTCTCCACTTACAAGGTGACAAGAAATAACACGTTCTTCAACTGAAAATGAGAACTTTGACATTTAAGTTCATTTTGGCCACAAAAAACAGTTTTTCATTCAAAAGTGTCAAAAAAGCGTTTTCAGCTCCAAACAGCAGTGATTGGACTTCTCCACTTACAAAGTGACAAGAAATAACACTTTCGTCACTTTTGAGTGCATTTTGGCCACAAAAATCAGTTTTTCATTCAAAAGTGTCACAAAAGCGTTTTCAGCTCCAAATAGCACTGTTTGGACTTCTCCACTTACAAGGTGACAAAAACTAAACACTTTCTTCACTTTTGAGTGCATATTGTACATAAAAATCAGTTTTTCATTCAAAAGTGTCAAAAAAGCGTTTTAAGCTCCAAATAGCACTGTTTGGACTTTTCCACTTACAAGGTGACAAGAAATAACACTTTCTTCACTTTTGAGTGCATATTGTACATAAAAATCAGTTTTTCATTCAAAAGTGTCACAAAAGTGTTCTCAGCTCCAAATAGCACTGTTTGGACTTCTCCACTTACAAGGTGACAAGAAATAACATTTTCTTCACTTTTGAGTGCATATTGTACATAAAAATCAGTTTTTCATTCAAAAGTGTCAAAAAAGCGTTTTAAGCTCCAAATAGCACTGTTTGGACTTCTCCACTTACAAGGTGACAAGAAATAACACGTTCTTCAACTGAAAATGAGAACTTTGACATTTAAGTTCATTTTGGCCACAAAAAACAGTTTTTCATTCAAAAGTGTCAAAAAAGCGTTTTCAGCTCCAAACAGCAGTGATTGGACTTCTCCACTTACAAAGTGACAAGAAATAACACTTTCGTCACTTTTGAGTGCATTTTGGCCACAAAAATCAGTTTTTCATTCAAAAGTGTCACAAAAGCGTTTTCAGCTCCAAATAGCACTGTTTAGACTTTTCCACTTACAAGGTGACAAAAACTAAACACTTTCTTCACTTTTGAGTGCATATTGTACATAAAAATCAGTTTTTCATTCAAAAGTGTCACAAAAGTGTTCTCAGCTCCAAATAGCACTGTTTGGACTTCTCCACTTACAAGGTGACAAGAAATAACATTTTCTTCACTTTTGAGTGCATATTGTACATAAAAATCAGTTTTTCATTCAAAAGTGTCAAAAAAGCGTTTTAAGCTCCAAATAGCACTGTTTGGACTTCTCCACTTACAAGGTGACAAGAAATAACACGTTCTTCAACTGAAAATGAGAACTTTGACATTTAAGTTCATTTTGGCCACAAAAAACAGTTTTTCATTCAAAAGTGTCAAAAAAGCGTTTTCAGCTCCAAACAGCAGTGATTGGACTTCTCCACTTACAAAGTGACAAGATATAACACTTTCGTCACTTTTGAGTGCATTTTGGCCACAAAAATCAGTTTTTCATTCAAAAGTGTCA
The DNA here is from genome assembly GCF_053564925.1 of Oryzias latipes. NCBI lineage: Eukaryota > Metazoa > Chordata > Actinopteri > Beloniformes > Adrianichthyidae > Oryzias > Oryzias latipes. Next base: position 12,732,565 of record NC_136245.1, read on the forward strand.
AAAACGCGTTTTCAGCTCCAAAAGGCACTGTTTGGACTTCTCCACTTACAAAGTGACAAGAAATAACACTTTCTTCACTTTTGAGTGCATATTGTACATACAAATCAGTTTTTCATTCAAAAGTGTCACAAAAGCGTTTTCAGCTCCAAATAGCACTGTTTAGACTTTTCCACTTACAAGGTGACAAAAACTAAACACTTTCTTCACTTTTGAGTGCATATTGTACATAAAAATAAGTTTTTCATTCAAAAGTGTCAAAAAAGCGTTTTCAGCTCCAAACAGCACTGTTTGGACTTCTCCACTTACAAGGTGTCCAGAAATACCACGTTCTTCAACTGCAAATGAGTTCTTTGACTTTTGAGTTCATTTTGGCCACAAAAAACAGTTTTTCATTCAAAAGTCACAAAAAAGCGTTTTCAGCTCCAAATAGCACTGTCTAGACTTCTCCACTTACAAGGTGACAAGAAATAACACTTTCTTTACTTTTGAGTGCATATTGTACATACAAATCAGTTTTTCATTCAAAAGTGTCAAAAAAGCGTTTTCAGCTCCAAACAGCAGTGATTGGACTTCTCCACTTACAAAGTGACAAGAAATAACACTTTCGTCACTTTTGAGTGCATATTGTACATACAAATCAGTTTTTCATTCAAAAGTGTCACAAAAGCGTTTTCAGCTCCAAATAGCACTATTTAGACTTTTCCACTTACAAGGTGACAAAAACTAAACACTTTCTTCACTTTTGAGTGCATATTGTACATAAAAATCAGTTTTTCATTCAAAAGTTTCAAAAAAGCGTTTTAAGCTCCAAATAGCACTGTTTGGACTTCTCCACTTACAAGGTGACAAGAAATAACACTTTCTTCACTTTTGAGTGCATATTGTACATAAAAATAAGTTTTTCATTCAAAAGTGTCAAAAAAGCGTTTTCAGCTCCAAACAGCACTGTTTGGACTTCTCCACTTACAAGGTGTCCAGAAATAACACGTTCTTCAACTGCAAATGAGTTCTTTGACTTTTGAGTTCATTTTGGCCACAAAAAACAGTTTTTCATTCAAAAGTCACAAAAAAGAGTTTTCAGCTCCAAATAGCACTGTCTAGACTTCTCCACTTACAAGGTGACAAGAAATAACACTTTCTTCACTTTTGAGTGCATATTGTACATACAAATCAGTTTTTCATTCAAAGGTTTCAAAAAAGAGTTTTCAGCTCCAAACAGCAGTGATTGGACTTCTCCACTTACAAGGTGACAAGAAATAACAGTTTCTTCACTTTTGAGTGCATATTGTACATACAAATCAGTTTTTCATTCAAAAGTGTCAAAAAAGCGTTTTAAGCTCCAAATAGCACTGTTTGGACTTCTCCACTTACAAGGTGACAAGAAATAACACGTTCTTCAACTGAAAATGAGAACTTTGACATTTAAGTTCATTTTGGCCACAAAAAACAGTTTTTCATTCAAAAGTGTCAAAAAAGCGTTTTCAGCTCCAAACAGCAGTGATTGGACTTCTCCACTTACAAAGTGACAAGAAATATCACTTTCGTCACTTTTGAGTGCATTTTGGCCACAAAAATCAGTTTTTCATTCAAAAGTGTCAAAAACGCGTTTTCAGCTCCAAAAGGCACTGTTTGGACTTCTCCACTTACAAAGTGACAAGAAATAACACTTTCTTCACTTTTGAGTGCATATTGTACATTCAAATCAGTTTTTCATTCAAAAGTGTCACAAAAGCGTTTTCAGCTCCAAATAGCACTGTTTAGACTTTTCCACTTACAAGGTGACAAGAACTAAACACTTTCTTCACTTTTGAGTGCATATTGTACATAAAAATAAGTTTTTCATTCAAAAGTGTCAAAAAAGCGTTTTCAGCTCCAAACAGCACTGTTTGGACTTCTCCACTTACAAGGTGTCCAGAAATAACACGTTCTTTAACTGCAAATGAGAACTTTGACGTTTGAGTTCATTTTGGCCACAAAAAACAGTTTTTCATTCAAAAGTGTCAAAAAAGCGTTTTCAGCTCCAAATAGCACTGTCTAGACTTCTCCACTTACAAGGTGACAAGAAATAACACTTTCTTCACTTTTAAGTTCATTTTGGCCACAAAAAACAGTTTTTCATTCAAAAGTGTCAAAAAAGCGTTTTCAGCTCCAAACAGCAGTGATTGGACTTCTCCACTTACAAGGTGACAAGAAATAACAGTTTCTTCACTTTTGAGTGCATATTGTACATACAAATTAGTTTTTCATTCAAAAGTGTCAAAAAAGCGTTTTAAGCTCCAAATAGCACTGTTTGGACTTCTCCACTTACAAGGTGACAAGAAATAACACGTTCTTCAACTGAAAATGAGAACTTTGACATTTAAGTTCATTTTGGCCACAAAAAACAGTTTTTCATTCAAAAGTGTCAAAAAAGCGTTTTCAGCTCCAAACAGCAGTGATTGGACTTCTCCACTTACAAAGTGACAAGAAATAACACTTTCGTCACTTTTGAGTGCATTTTGGCCACAAAAATCAGTTTTTCATTCAAAAGTGTCAAAAACGCGTTTTCAGCTCCAAAAGGCACTGTTTGGACTTCTCCACTTACAAAGTGACAAGAAATAACACTTTCGTCACTTTTGAGTGCATTTTGGCCACAAAAATCAGTTTTTCATTCAAAAGTGTCACAAAAGTGTTCTCAGCTCCAAATAGCACTGTTTGGACTTCTCCACTTACAAGGTGACAAAAACTAAACACTTTCTTCACTTTTGAGTGCATATTGTACATAAAAATCAGTTTTTCATTCAAAAGTGTCACAAAAGTGTTCTCAGCTCCAAATAGCACTGTTTGGACTTCTCCACTTACAAGGTGACAAGAAATAACATTTTCTTCACTTTTGAGTGCATATTGTACATAAAAATCAGTTTTTCATTCAAAAGTGTCAAAAAAGCGTTTTAAGCTCCAAATAGCACTGTTTGGACTTCTCCACTTACAAGGTGACAAGAAATAACACGTTCTTCAACTGAAAATGAGAACTTTGACATTTAAGTTCATTTTGGCCACAAAAAACAGTTTTTCATTCAAAAGTGTCAAAAAAGCGTTTTCAGCTCCAAACAGCAGTGATTGGACTTCTCCACTTACAAAGTGACAAGAAATAACACTTTCGTCACTTTTGAGTGCATTTTGGCCACAAAAATCAGTTTTTCATTCAAAAGTGTCAAAAACGCGTTTTCAGCTCCAAAAGGCACTGTTTGGACTTCTCCACTTACAAAGTGACAAGAAATAACACTTTCTTCACTTTTGAGTGCATATTGTACATACAAATCAGTTTTTCATTCAAAAGTGTCACAAAAGCGTTTTCAGCTCCAAATAGCACTGTTTAGACTTTTCCACTTACAAGGTGACAAAAACTAAACACTTTCTTCACTTTTGAGTGCATATTGTACATAAAAATAAGTTTTTCATTCAAAAGTGTCAAAAAAGCGTTTTCAGCTCCAAACAGCACTGTTTGAACTTCTCCACTTACAAGGTGTCCAGAAATAACACGTTCTTCAACTGCAAATGAGTTCTTTGACTTTTGAGTTCATTTTGGCCACAAAAAACAGTTTTTCATTCAAAAGTCACAAAAAAGCGTTTTCAGCTCCAAATAGCACTGTCTAGACTTCTCCACTTACAAGGTGACAAGAAATAACACTTTCTTCACTTTTGAGTGCATATTGTACATACAAATCAGTTTTTCATTCAAAAGTTTCAAAAAAGAGTTTTCAGCTCCAAACAGCAGTGATTGGACTTCTCCACTTACAAAGTGACAAGAAATAACACTTTCGTCACTTTTGAGGGCATTTTGGCCACAAAAATCAGTTTTTCATTCAAAAGTGTCAAAAACGCGTTTTCAGCTCCAAATTGCACTGTTTGGACTTCTCCACTTACAAGGTGACAAGAAATAACACATTCTTCAACTGCAAATGAGAACTTTGACATTTAAGTTCATTTTGGCCACAAAAAACAGTTTTTCATTCAAAAGTGTCAAAAACGCGTTTTCAGCTCCAAATAGCACTGTTTGGACTTCTCCACTTACAAGGTGACAAGAAATAACACTTTCTTCACTTTTGAGTGCATATTGTACATACAAATCAGTTTTTCATTCAAAAGTTTCAAAAAAGAGTTTTCAGCTCCAAACAGCAGTGATTGGACTTCTCCACTTACAAAGTGACAAGAAATAACAGTTTCTTCACTTTTGAGTGCATATTGTACATACAAATCAGTTTTTCATTCAAAAGTGTCAAAAAAGTGTTTTCAGCTCCAAATTGCACTGTTTGGACTTCTCCACTTACAAGGTGACAAGAAATAACACATTCTTCAACTGCAAATGAGAACTTTGACATTTAAGTTCATTTTGGCCACAAAAACAGTTTTTCATTCAAAAGTGTCAAAAAAGCGTTTTCAGCTCCAAACAGCACTGTTTGGACTTCTCCACTTACAAGGTGACAAGAAATAACACTTTCTTCACTTTTGAGTGCATATTGTACATAAAAATCAGTTTTTCATTCAAAAGTGTCACAAAAGTGTTCTCAGCTCCAAATAGCACTGTTTGGACTTCTCCACTTACAAGGTGACAAAAACTAAACACTTTCTTCACTTTTGAGTGCATATTGTACATAAAAATCAGTTTTTCATTCAAAAGTGTCAAAAAAGCGTTTTAAGCTCCAAATAGCACTGTTTGGACTTTTCCACTTACAAGGTGACAAGAAATAACACTTTCTTCACTTTTGAGTGCATATTGTACATAAAAATCAGTTTTTCATTCAAAAGTGTCACAAAAGCGTTTTCAGCTCCAAATAGCACTGTTTAGACTTTTCCACTTACAAGGTGACAAGAACTAAACACTTTCTTCACTTTTGAGTGCATATTGTACATAAAAATAAGTTTTTCATTCAAAAGTGTCAAAAAAGCGTTTTCAGCTCCAAACAGCACTGTTTGGACTTCTCCACTTACAAGGTGTCCAGAAATAACACGTTCTTTAACTGCAAATGAGAACTTTGACGTTTGAGTTCATTTTGGCCACAAAAAACAGTTTTTCATTCAAAAGTGTCAAAAAAGCGTTTTCAGCTCCAAATAGCACTGTCTAGACTTCTCCACTTACAAGGTGACAAGAAATAACACTTTCTTCACTTTTAAGTTCATTTTGGCCACAAAAAACAGTTTTTCATTCAAAAGTGTCAAAAAAGCGTTTTCAGCTCCAAACAGCAGTGATTGGACTTCTCCACTTACAAGGTGACAAGAAATAACAGTTTCTTCACTTTTGAGTGCATATTGTACATACAAATTAGTTTTTCATTCAAAAGTGTCAAAAAAGCGTTTTAAGCTCCAAATAGCACTGTTTGGACTTCTCCACTTACAAGGTGACAAGAAATAACACGTTCTTCAACTGAAAATGAGAACTTTGACATTTAAGTTCATTTTGGCCACAAAAAACAGTTTTTCATTCAAAAGTGTCAAAAAAGCGTTTTCAGCTCCAAACAGCAGTGATTGGACTTCTCCACTTACAAAGTGACAAGAAATAACACTTTCGTCACTTTTGAGTGCATTTTGGCCACAAAAATCAGTTTTTCATTCAAAAGTGTCAAAAACGCGTTTTCAGCTCCAAAAGGCACTGTTTGGACTTCTCCACTTACAAAGTGACAAGAAATAACACTTTCGTCACTTTTGAGTGCATTTTGGCCACAAAAATCAGTTTTTCATTCAAAAGTGTCACAAAAGTGTTCTCAGCTCCAAATAGCACTGTTTGGACTTCTCCACTTACAAGGTGACAAAAACTAAACACTTTCTTCACTTTTGAGTGCATATTGTACATAAAAATCAGTTTTTCATTCAAAAGTGTCACAAAAGTGTTCTCAGCTCCAAATAGCACTGTTTGGACTTCTCCACTTACAAGGTGACAAGAAATAACATTTTCTTCACTTTTGAGTGCATATTGTACATAAAAATCAGTTTTTCATTCAAAAGTGTCAAAAAAGCGTTTTAAGCTCCAAATAGCACTGTTTGGACTTCTCCACTTACAAGGTGACAAGAAATAACACGTTCTTCAACTGAAAATGAGAACTTTGACATTTAAGTTCATTTTGGCCACAAAAAACAGTTTTTCATTCAAACGTGTCAAAAAAGCGTTTTCAGCTCCAAACAGCAGTGATTGGACTTCTCCACTTACAAAGTGACAAGAAATAACACTTTCGTCACTTTTGAGTGCATTTTGGCCACAAAAATCAGTTTTTCATTCAAAAGTGTCAAAAACGCGTTTTCAGCTCCAAAAGGCACTGTTTGGACTTCTCCACTTACAAAGTGACAAGAAATAACACTTTCTTCACTTTTGAGTGCATATTGTACATACAAATCAGTTTTTCATTCAAAAGTGTCACAAAAGCGTTTTCAGCTCCAAATAGCACTGTTTAGACTTTTCCACTTACAAGGTGACAAAAACTAAACACTTTCTTCACTTTTGAGTGCATATTGTACATAAAAATAAGTTTTTCATTCAAAAGTGTCAAAAAAGCGTTTTCAGCTCCAAACAGCACTGTTTGGACTTCTCCACTTACAAGGTGTCCAGAAATAACACGTTCTTCAACTGCAAATGAGTTCTTTGACTTTTGAGTTCATTTTGGCCACAAAAAACAGTTTTTCATTCAAAAGTCACAAAAAAGCGTTTTCAGCTCCAAATAGCACTGTCTAGACTTCTCCACTTACAAGGTGACAAGAAATAACACTTTCTTCACTTTTGAGTGCATATTGTACATACAAATCAGTTTTTCATTCAAAAGTTTCAAAAAAGAGTTTTCAGCTCCAAACAGCAGTGATTGGACTTCTCCACTTACAAAGTGACAAGAAATAACACTTTCGTCACTTTTGAGGGCATTTTGGCCACAAAAATCAGTTTTTCATTCAAAAGTGTCAAAAACGCGTTTTCAGCTCCAAATTGCACTGTTTGGACTTCTCCACTTACAAGGTGACAAGAAATAACACATTCTTCAACTGCAAATGAGAACTTTGACATTTAAGTTCATTTTGGCCACAAAAAACAGTTTTTCATTCAAAAGTGTCAAAAACGCGTTTTCAGCTCCAAATAGCACTGTTTGGACTTCTCCACTTACAAGGTGACAAGAAATAACACTTTCTTCACTTTTGAGTGCATATTGTACATACAAATCAGTTTTTCATTCAAAAGTTTCAAAAAAGAGTTTTCAGCTCCAAACAGCAGTGATTGGACTTCTCCACTTACAAAGTGACAAGAAATAACAGTTTCTTCACTTTTGAGTGCATATTGTACATACAAATCAGTTTTTCATTCAAAAGTGTCAAAAAAGTGTTTTCAGCTCCAAATTGCACTGTTTGGACTTCTCCACTTACAAGGTGACAAGAAATAACACATTCTTCAACTGCAAATGAGAACTTTGACATTTAAGTTCATTTTGGCCACAAAAACAGTTTTTCATTCAAAAGTGTCAAAAAAGCGTTTTCAGCTCCAAACAGCACTGTTTGGACTTCTCCACTTACAAGGTGACAAGAAATAACACTTTCTTCACTTTTGAGTGCATATTGTACATAAAAATCAGTTTTTCATTCAAAAGTGTCACAAAAGTGTTCTCAGCTCCAAATAGCACTGTTTGGACTTCTCCACTTACAAGGTGACAAAAACTAAACACTTTCTTCACTTTTGAGTGCATATTGTACATAAAAATCAGTTTTTCATTCAAAAGTGTCAAAAAAGCGTTTTAAGCTCCAAATAGCACTGTTTGGACTTTTCCACTTACAAGGTGACAAGAAATAACACTTTCTTCACTTTTGAGTGCATATTGTACATAAAAATCAGTTTTTCATTCAAAAGTGTCACAAAAGTGTTCTCAGCTCCAAATAGCACTGTTTGGACTTCTCCACTTACAAGGTGACAAGAAATAACATTTTCTTCACTTTTGAGTGCATATTGTACATAAAAATCAGTTTTTCATTCAAAAGTGTCAAAAAAGCGTTTTAAGCTCCAAATAGCACTGTTTGGACTTCTCCACTTACAAGGTGACAAGAAATAACACGTTCTTCAACTGAAAATGAGAACTTTGACATTTAAGTTCATTTTGGCCACAAAAAACAGTTTTTCATTCAAAAGTGTCAAAAAAGCGTTTTCAGCTCCAAACAGCAGTGATTGGACTTCTCCACTTACAAAGTGACAAGAAATAACACTTTCGTCACTTTTGAGTGCATTTTGGCCACAAAAATCAGTTTTTCATTCAAAAGTGTCAAAAACGCGTTTTCAGCTCCAAAAGGCACTGTTTGGACTTCTCCACTTACAAAGTGACAAGAAATAACACTTTCTTCACTTTTGAGTGCATATTGTACATACAAATCAGTTTTTCATTCAAAAGTTTCACAAAAGCGTTTTCAGCTCCAAATAGCACTGTTTAGACTTTTCCACTTACAAGGTGACAAAAACTAAACACTTTCTTCACTTTTGAGTGCATATTGTACATAAAAATAAGTTTTTCATTCAAAAGTGTCAAAAAAGCGTTTTCAGCTCCAAACAGCACTGTTTGGACTTCTCCACTTACAAGGTGTCCAGAAATAACACGTTCTTCAACTGCAAATGAGTTCTTTGACTTTTGAGTTCATTTTGGCCACAAAAAACAGTTTTTCATTCAAAAGTCACAAAAAGCGTTTTCAGCTCCAAATAGCACTGTTTAGACTTTTCCACTTACAAGGTGACAAAAACTAAACACTTTCTTCACTTTTGAGTGCATATTGTACATACAAATCAGTTTTTCATTCAAAAGTTTCAAAAAAGAGTTTTCAGCTCCAAACAGCAGTGATTGGACTTCTCCACTTACAAAGTGACAAGAAATAACAGTTTCTTCACTTTTGAGTGCATATTGTACATACAAATCAGTTTTTCATTCAAAAGTGTCAAAAAAGTGTTTTCAGCTCCAAATTGCACTGTTTGGACTTCTCCACTTACAAGGTGACAAGAAATAACACATTCTTCAACTGCAAATGAGAACTTTGACATTTAAGTTCATTTTGGCCACAAAAACAGTTTTTCATTCAAAAGTGTCAAAAAAGCGTTTTCAGCTCCAAAAGGCACTGTTTGGACTTCTCCACTTACAAAGTGACAAGAAATAACACTTTCTTCACTTTTGAGTGCATATTGTACATACAAATCAGTTTTTCATTCAAAAGTTTCACAAAAGCGTTTTCAGCTCCAAATAGCACTGTTTAGACTTTTCCACTTACAAGGTGACAAAAACTAAACACTTTCTTCACTTTTGAGTGCATATTGTACATAAAAATAAGTTTTTCATTCAAAAGTGTCAAAAAAGCGTTTTCAGCTCCAAACAGCACTGTTTGGACTTCTCCACTTACAAGGTGTCCAGAAATAACACGTTCTTCAACTGCAAATGAGTTCTTTGACTTTTGAGTTCATTTTGGCCACAAAAAACAGTTTTTCATTCAAAAGTCACAAAAAAGCGTTTTCAGCTCCAAATAGCACTGTTTAGACTTCTCCACTTACAAGAAATAACACTTTCTTCACTTTTGAGTGCATATTGTACATACAAATCAGTTTTTCATTCAAAAGTTTCAAAAAAGAGTTTTCAGCTCCAAACAGCAGTGATTGGACTTCTCCACTTACAAAGTGACAAGAAATAACAGTTTCTTCACTTTTGAGTGCATATTGTACATACAAATCAGTTTTTCATTCAAAAGTGTCAAAAAAGTGTTTTCAGCTCCAAATTGCACTGTTTGGACTTCTCCACTTACAAGGTGACAAGAAATAACACATTCTTCAACTGCAAATGAGAACTTTGACTTTTGAATTCATTTTGGCCACAAAAAACAGTTTTTCATTCAAAAGTGTCAAAAACGCGTTTTCAGCTCCAAATAGCACTGTTTGGACTTCTCCACTTACAAGGTGACAAGAAATAACACTTTCTTCACTTTTGAGTGCATATTGTACATAAAAATCAGTTTTTCATTCAAAAGTGTCAAAAAAGCGTTTTAAGCTCCAAATAGCCCTGTTTGGACTTCTCCACTTACAAGGTGACAAGAAATAACACGTTCTTCAACTGAAAATGAGAACTTTGACATTTAAGTTCATTTTGGCCACAAAAAACAGTTTTTCATTCAAAAGTGTCAAAAAAGCGTTTTCAGCTCCAAACAGCAGTGATTGGACTTCTCCACTTACAAAGTGACAAGAAATAACACTTTCGTCACTTTTGAGTGCATTTTGGCCACAAAAATCAGTTTTTCATTCAAAAGTGTCAAAAACGCGTTTTCAGCTCCAAAAGGCACTGTTTGGACTTCTCCACTTACAAAGTGACAAGAAATAACACTTTCTTCACTTTTGAGTGCATATTGTACATACAAATCAGTTTTTCATTCAAAAGTGTCACAAAAGCGTTTTCAGCTCCAAATAGCACTGTTTAGACTTTTCCACTTACAAGGTGACAAAAACTAAACACTTTCTTCACTTTTGAGTGCATATTGTACATACAAATCAGTTTTTCATTCAAAAGTGTCAAAAAAGCGTTTTAAGCTCCAAATAGCACTGTTTGGACTTCTCCACTTACAAGGTGACAAGAAATAACACGTTCTTCAACTGAAAATGAGAACTTTGACATTTAAGTTCATTTTGGCCACAAAAAACAGTTTTTCATTCAAAAGTGTCAAAAAAGCGTTTTCAGCTCCAAACAGCAGTGATTGGACTTCTCCACTTACAAAGTGACAAGAAATAACACTTTCGTCACTTTTGAGTGCATTTTGGCCACAAAAATCAGTTTTTCATTCAAAAGTGTCAAAAACACGTTTTCAGCTCCAAAAGGCACTGTTTGGACTTCTCCACTTACAAAGTGACAAGAAATAACACTTTCTTCACTTTTGAGTGCATATTGTACATACAAATCAGTTTTTCATTCAAAAGTGTCACAAAAGCATTTTCAGCTCCAAATAGCACTGTTTAGACTTTTCCACTTACAAGGTGACAAAAACTAAACACTTTCTTCACTTTTGAGTGCATATTGTACATAAAAATCAGTTTTTCATTCAAAAGTGTCAAAAAAGCGTTTTAAGCTCCAAATAGCACTGTTTGGACTTCTCCACTTACAAGGTGACAAGAAATAACACTTTCTTCACTTTTGAGTGCATATTGTACATAAAAATCAGTTTTTCATTCAAAAGTGTCACAAAAGTGTTCTCAGCTCCAAATAGCACTGTTTGGACTTCTCCACTTACAAGGTGACAAGAAATAACACTTTCTTCACTTTTGAGTGCATATTGTACATAAAAATAAGTTTTTCATTCAAAAGTGTCAAAAAAGCGTTTTCAGCTCCAAACAGCACTGTTTAGACTTTTCCACTTACAAGGTGACAAAAACTAAACACTTTCTTCACTTTTGAGTGCATATTGTACATAAAAATCAGTTTTTCATTCAAAAGTGTCACAAAAGTGTTCTCAGCTCCAAATAGCACTGTTTGGACTTCTCCACTTACAAGGTGACAAGAAATAACACTTTCTTCACTTTTGAGTGCATATTGTACATAAAAATAAGTTTTTCATTCAAAAGTGTCAAAAAAGCGTTTTCAGCTCCAAACAGCACTGTTTGGACTTCTCCACTTACAAGGTGTCCAGAAATAACACGTTCTTCAACTGCAAATGAGTTCTTTGACTTTTGAGTTCATTTTGGCCACAAAAAACAGTTTTTCATTCAAAAGTCACAAAAAAGCGTTTTCAGCTCCAAATAGCACTGTCTAGACTTCTCCACTTACAAGGTGACAAGAAATAACACTTTCTTCACTTTTGAGTGCATATTGTACATACAAATCAGTTTTTCATTCAAAAGTGTCAAAAAAGTGTTTTCAGCTCCAAATTGCACTGTTTGGACTTCTCCACTTACAAGGTGACAAGAAATAACACATTCTTCATCTGCAAATGAGAACTTTGACTTTTGAATTCATTTTGGCCACAAAAAACAGTTTTTCATTCAAAAGTGTCAAAAACGCGTTTTCAGCTCCAAATAGCACTGTTTGGACTTCTCCACTTACAAGGTGACAAGAAATAACACTTTCTTCACTTTTGAGTGCATATTGTACATAAAAATCAGTTTTTCATTCAAAAGTGTCAAAAAAGCGTTTTCAGCTCCAAACAGCACTGTTTGGACTTCTCCACTTACAAGGTGACAAGAAATAACACTTTCTTCACTTTTGAGTGCATATTGTACATAAAAATCAGTTTTTCATTCAAAAGTGTCACAAAAGTGTTCTCAGCTCCAAATAGCACTGTTTGGACTTCTCCACTTACAAGGTGACAAGAAATAACATTTTCTTCACTTTTGAGTGCATATTGTACATAAAAATCAGTTTTTCATTCAAAAGTGTCAAAAAAGCGTTTTAAGCTCCAAATAGCCCTGTTTGGACTTCTCCACTTACAAGGTGACAAGAAATAACACGTTCTTCAACTGAAAATGAGAACTTTGACATTTAAGTTCATTTTGGCCACAAAAAACAGTTTTTCATTCAAAAGTGTCAAAAAAGCGTTTTCAGCTCCAAACAGCAGTGATTGGACTTCTCCACTTACAAAGTGACAAGAAATAACACTTTCGTCACTTTTGAGTGCATTTTGGCCACAAAAATCAGTTTTTCATTCAAAAGTGTCAAAAACGCGTTTTCAGCTCCAAAAGGCACTGTTTGGACTTCTCCACTTACAAAGTGACAAGAAATAACACTTTCTTCACTTTTGAGTGCATATTGTACATACAAATCAGTTTTTCATTCAAAAGTGTCACAAAAGCGTTTTCAGCTCCAAATAGCACTGTTTAGACTTTTCCACTTACAAGGTGACAAAAACTAAACACTTTCTTCACTTTTGAGTGCATATTGTACATACAAATCAGTTTTTCATTCAAAAGTGTCAAAAAAGCGTTTTAAGCTCCAAATAGCACTGTTTGGACTTCTCCACTTACAAGGTGACAAGAAATAACACGTTCTTCAACTGAAAATGAGAACTTTGACATTTAAGTTCATTTTGGCCACAAAAAACAGTTTTTCATTCAAAAGTGTCAAAAAAGCGTTTTCAGCTCCAAACAGCAGTGATTGGACTTCTCCACTTACAAAGTGACAAGAAATAACACTTTCGTCACTTTTGAGTGCATTTTGGCCACAAAAATCAGTTTTTCATTCAAAAGTGTCAAAAACGCGTTTTCAGCTCCAAAAGGCACTGTTTGGACTTCTCCACTTACAAAGTGACAAGAAATAACACTTTCTTCACTTTTGAGTGCATATTGTACATACAAATCAGTTTTTCATTCAAAAGTGTCACAAAAGCGTTTTCAGCTCCAAATAGCACTGTTTAGACTTTTCCACTTACAAGGTGACAAAAACTAAACACTTTCTTCACTTTTGAGTGCATATTGTACATAAAAATCAGTTTTTCATTCAAAAGTGTCAAAAAAGCGTTTTAAGCTCCAAATAGCACTGTTTGGACTTCTCCACTTACAAGGTGACAAGAAATAACACTTTCTTCACTTTTGAGTGCATATTGTACATAAAAATCAGTTTTTCATTCAAAAGTGTCACAAAAGTGTTCTCAGCTCCAAATAGCACTGTTTGGACTTCTCCACTTACAAGGTGACAAGAAATAACACTTTCTTCACTTTTGAGTGCATATTGTACATAAAAATAAGTTTTTCATTCAAAAGTGTCAAAAAAGCGTTTTCAGCTCCAAACAGCACTGTTTAGACTTTTCCACTTACAAGGTGACAAAAACTAAACACTTTCTTCACTTTTGAGTGCATATTGTACATAAAAATCAGTTTTTCATTCAAAAGTGTCACAAAAGTGTTCTCAGCTCCAAATAGCACTGTTTGGACTTCTCCACTTACAAGGTGACAAGAAATAACACTTTCTTCACTTTTGAGTGCATATTGTACATAAAAATAAGTTTTTCATTCAAAAGTGTCAAAAAAGCGTTTTCAGCTCCAAACAGCACTGTTTGGACTTCTCCACTTACAAGGTGTCCAGAAATAACACGTTCTTCAACTGCAAATGAGTTCTTTGACTTTTGAGTTCATTTTGGCCACAAAAAACAGTTTTTCATTCAAAAGTCACAAAAAAGCGTTTTCAGCTCCAAATAGCACTGTCTAGACTTCTCCACTTACAAGGTGACAAGAAATAACACTTTCTTCACTTTTGAGTGCATATTGTACATACAAATCAGTTTTTCATTCAAAGGTTTCAAAAAAGAGTTTTAAGCTCCAAATAGCACTGTTTGGACTTCTCCACTTACAAGGTGACAAGAAATAACAGTTTCTTCACTTTTGAGTGCATATTGTACATACAAATCAGTTTTTCATTCAAAAGTGTCAAAAAAGCGTTTTAAGCTCCAAATAGCACTGTTTGGACTTCTCCACTTACAAGGTGACAAGAAATAACACTTTCTTCACTTTTGAGTGCATATTGTACATAAAAATCAGTTTTTCATTCAAAAGTGTCACAAAAGTGTTCTCAGCTCCAAATAGCACTGTTTGGACTTCTCCACTTACAAGATGACAAGAAATAACACTTTCTTCACTTTTGAGTGCATATTGTACATAAAAATAAGTTTTTCATTCAAAAGTGTCACAAAAGTGTTCTCAGCTCCAAACAGCACTGATTGGACTTCTCCACTTACAAGGTGTCCAGAAATAACACGTTCTTCAACTGCAAATGAGTTCTTTGACTTTTGAGTTCATTTTGGCCACAAAAAACTGTTTTTCATTCAAAAGTCACAAAAAAGCGTTTTCAGCTCCAAATAGCACTGTCTAGACTTCTCCACTTACAAGGTGACAAGAAATAACACTTTCTTCACTTTTGAGTGCATATTGTACATACAAATCAGTTTTTCATTCAAAGGTTTCAAAAAAGAGTTTTAAGCTCCAAATAGCACTGTTTGGACTTCTCCACTTACAAGGTGACAAGAAATAACAGTTTCTTCACTTTTGATTGCATATTGTACATACAAATCAGTTTTTCATTCAAAAGTGTCAAAAAAGCGTTTTAAGCTCCAAATAGCACTGTTTGGACTTCTCCACTTACAAAGTGACAAGAAATAACACTTTCTTCACTTTTGAGTGCATATTGTACATAAAAATCAGTTTTTCATTCAAAAGTGTCACAAAAGTGTTCTCAGCTCCAAATAGCAGTGATTGGACTTCTCCACTTACAAAGTGACAAGAAATAACACTTTCGTCACTTTTGAGTGCATTTTGGCCACAAAAATCAGTTTTTCATTCAAAAGTGTCAAAAACGCGTTTTCAGCTCCAAAAGGCACTGTTTGGACGTCTCCACTTACAAAGTGACAAGAAATAACACTTTCTTCACTTTTGAGTGCATATTGTACATACAAATCAGTTTTTCATTCAAAAGTGTCACAAAAGCGTTTTCAGCTCCAAATAGCACTGTTTAGACTTTTCCACTTACAAGGTGACAAAAACTAAACACTTTCTTCACTTTTGAGTGCATATTGTACATAAAAATAAGTTTTTCATTCAAAAGTGTCAAAAAAGCGTTTTCAGCTCCAAACAGCACTGTTTGGACTTCTCCACTTACAAGGTGTCCAGAAATAACACGTTCTTCAACTGCAAATGAGTTCTTTGACTTTTGAGTTCATTTTGGCCACAAAAAACAGTTTTTCATTCAAAAGTCGCAAAAAAGCGTTTTCAGCTCCAAATAGCACTGTCTACACTTCTCCACTTACAAGGTGACAAGAAATAACACTTTCTTCACTTTTGAGTGCATATTGTACATACAAATCAGTTTTTCATTCAAAAGTTTCAAAAAAGAGTTTTCAGCTCCAAACAGCAGTGATTGGACTTCTCCACTTACAAGGTGACAAGAAATAACAGTTTCTTCACTTTTGAGTGCATATTGTACATACAAATCAGTTTTTCATTCAAAAGTGTCAAAAAAGCGTTTTAAGCTCCAAATAGCACTGTTTGGACTTCTCCACTTACAAGGTGTCCAGAAATAACACGTTCTTCAACTGCAAATGAGTTTTTTGACTTTTGAGTTCATTTTGGCCACAAAAAACAGTTTTTCATTCAAAAGTCACAAAAAAGCGTTTTCAGCTCCAAATAGCACTGTCTAGACTTCTCCACTTACAAGGTGACAAGAAATAACACTTTCTTCACTTTTGAGTGCATATTGTACATACAAATCAGTTTTTCATTCAAAAGTGTCAAAAAAGCGTTTTCAGCTCCAAACAGCAGTGATTGGACTTCTCCACTTACAAAGTGACAAGAAATAACACTTTCGTCACTTTTGAGTGCATTTTGGCCACAAAAATCAGTTTTTCATTCAAAAGTGTCAAAAACGCGTTTTCAGCTCCAAAAGGCACTGTTTGGACTTCTCCACTTACAAAGTGACAAGAAATAACACTTTCTTCACTTTTGAGTGCATATTGTACATACAAATCAGTTTTTCATTCAAAAGTGTCACAAAAGCGTTTTCAGCTCCAAATAGCACTATTTAGACTTTTCCACTTACAAGGTGACAAAAACTAAACACTTTTTTTCACTTTTGAGTGCATATTGTACATAAAAATCAGTTTTTTATTCAAAAGTGTCACAAAAGTGTTCTCAGCTCCAAATAGCACTGTTTGGACTTCTCCACTTACAAGGTGACAAGAAATAACACTTTCTTCACTTTTGAGTGCATATTGTACATAAAAATAAGTTTTTCATTCAAAAGTGTCAAAAAAGCGTTTTCAGCTCCAAACAGCACTGTTTGGACTTCTCCACTTACAAGGTGTCCAGAAATAACACGTTCTTCAACTGCAAATGAGTTCTTTGACTTTTGAGTTCATTTTGGCCACAAAAAACAGTTTTTCATTCAAAAGTCACAAAAAAGCGTTTTCAGCTCCAAATAGCACTGTCTAGACTTCTCCACTTACAAAGTGACAAGAAATAACACTTTCTTCACTTTTGAGTGCATATTGTACATACAAATCAGTTTTTCATTCAAAGGTTTCAAAAAAGAGTTTTAAGCTCCAAATAGCACTGTTTGGACTTCTCCACTTACAAGGTGACAAGAAATAACAGTTTCTTCACTTTTGAGTGCATATTGTACATACAAATCAGTTTTTCATTCAAAAGTGTCAAAAAAGCGTTTTAAGCTCCAAATAGCACTGTTTGGACTTCTCCACTTACAAGGTGACAAGAAATAACACTTTCTTCACTTTTGAGTGCATATTGTACATACAAATCAGTTTTTCATTCAAAAGTGTCAAAAAAGCGTTTTCAGCTCCAAACAGCAGTGATTGGACTTCTCCACTTACAAAGTGACAAGAAATAACACTTTCGTCACTTTTGAGTGCATTTTGGCCACAAAAATCAGTTTTTCATTCAAAAGTGTCAAAAACGCGTTTTCAGCTCCAAAAGGCACTGTTTGGACTTCTCCACTTACAAAGTGACAAGAAATAACACTTTCTTCACTTTTGAGTGCATATTGTACATACAAATCAGTTTTTCATTCAAAAGTGTCACAAAAGCGTTTTCAGCTCCAAATAGCACTGTTTAGACTTTTCCACTTACAAGGTGACAAAAACTAAACACTTTCTTCACTTTTGAGTGCATATTGTACATAAAAATCAGTTTTTCATTCAAAAGTGTCAAAAAAGCGTTTTAAGCTCCAAATAGCACTGTTTGGACTTCTCCACTTACAAGGTGACAAGAAATAACACTTTCTTCACTTTTGAGTGCATATTGTACATAAAAATCAGTTTTTCATTCAAAAGTGTCACAAAAGTGTTCTCAGCTCCAAATAGCACTGTTTGGACTTCTCCACTTACAAGGTGACAAGAAATAACACTTTCTTCACTTTTGAGTGCATATTGTACATAAAAATAAGTTTTTCATTCAAAAGTGTCAAAAAAGCGTTTTCAGCTCCAAACAGCACTGTTTAGACTTTTCCACTTACAAGGTGACAAAAACTAAACACTTTCTTCACTTTTGAGTGCATATTGTACATAAAAATCAGTTTTTCATTCAAAAGTGTCACAAAAGTGTTCTCAGCTCCAAATAGCACTGTTTGGACTTCTCCACTTACAAGGTGACAAGAAATAACACTTTCTTCACTTTTGAGTGCATATTGTACATAAAAATAAGTTTTTCATTCAAAAGTGTCAAAAAAGCGTTTTCAGCTCCAAACAGCACTGTTTGGACTTCTCCACTTACAAGGTGTCCAGAAATAACACGTTCTTCAACTGCAAATGAGTTCTTTGACTTTTGAGTTCATTTTGGCCACAAAAAACAGTTTTTCATTCAAAAGTCACAAAAAAGCGTTTTCAGCTCCAAATAGCACTGTCTAGACTTCTCCACTTACAAGGTGACAAGAAATAACACTTTCTTCACTTTTGAGTGCATATTGTACATACAAATCAGTTTTTCATTCAAAGGTTTCAAAAAAGAGTTTTAAGCTCCAAATAGCACTGTTTGGACTTCTCCACTTACAAGGTGACAAGAAATAACAGTTTCTTCACTTTTGAGTGCATATTGTACATACAAATCAGTTTTTCATTCAAAAGTGTCAAAAAAGCGTTTTAAGCTCCAAATAGCACTGTTTGGACTTCTCCACTTACAAGGTGACAAGAAATAACACTTTCTTCACTTTTGAGTGCATATTGTACATAAAAATCAGTTTTTCATTCAAAAGTGTCACAAAAGTGTTCTCAGCTCCAAATAGCACTGTTTGGACTTCTCCACTTACAAGATGACAAGAAATAACACTTTCTTCACTTTTGAGTGCATATTGTACATAAAAATAAGTTTTTCATTCAAAAGTGTCACAAAAGTGTTCTCAGCTCCAAACAGCACTGATTGGACTTCTCCACTTACAAGGTGTCCAGAAATAACACGTTCTTCAACTGCAAATGAGTTCTTTGACTTTTGAGTTCATTTTGGCCACAAAAAACTGTTTTTCATTCAAAAGTCACAAAAAAGCGTTTTCAGCTCCAAATAGCACTGTCTAGACTTCTCCACTTACAAGGTGACAAGAAATAACACTTTCTTCACTTTTGAGTGCATATTGTACATACAAATCAGTTTTTCATTCAAAGGTTTCAAAAAAGAGTTTTAAGCTCCAAATAGCACTGTTTGGACTTCTCCACTTACAAGGTGACAAGAAATAACAGTTTCTTCACTTTTGATTGCATATTGTACATACAAATCAGTTTTTCATTCAAAAGTGTCAAAAAAGCGTTTTAAGCTCCAAATAGCACTGTTTGGACTTCTCCACTTACAAAGTGACAAGAAATAACACTTTCTTCACTTTTGAGTGCATATTGTACATAAAAATCAGTTTTTCATTCAAAAGTGTCACAAAAGTGTTCTCAGCTCCAAATAGCAGTGATTGGACTTCTCCACTTACAAAGTGACAAGAAATAACACTTTCGTCACTTTTGAGTGCATTTTGGCCACAAAAATCAGTTTTTCATTCAAAAGTGTCAAAAACGCGTTTTCAGCTCCAAAAGGCACTGTTTGGACTTCTCCACTTACAAAGTGACAAGAAATAACACTTTCTTCACTTTTGAGTGCATATTGTACATACAAATCAGTTTTTCATTCAAAAGTGTCACAAAAGCGTTTTCAGCTCCAAATAGCACTGTTTAGACTTTTCCACTTACAAGGTGACAAAAACTAAACACTTTCTTCACTTTTGAGTGCATATTGTACATAAAAATAAGTTTTTCATTCAAAAGTGTCAAAAAAGCGTTTTCAGCTCCAAACAGCACTGTTTGGACTTCTCCACTTACAAGGTGTCCAGAAATAACACGTTCTTCAACTGCAAATGAGTTCTTTGACTTTTGAGTTCATTTTGGCCACAAAAAACAGTTTTTCATTCAAAAGTCGCAAAAAAGCGTTTTCAGCTCCAAATAGCACTGTCTACACTTCTCCACTTACAAGGTGACAAGAAATAACACTTTCTTCACTTTTGAGTGCATATTGTACATACAAATCAGTTTTTCATTCAAAAGTTTCAAAAAAGAGTTTTCAGCTCCAAACAGCAGTGATTGGACTTCTCCACTTACAAGGTGACAAGAAATAACAGTTTCTTCACTTTTGAGTGCATATTGTACATACAAATCAGTTTTTCATTCAAAAGTGTCAAAAAAGCGTTTTAAGCTCCAAATAGCACTGTTTGGACTTCTCCACTTACAAGGTGTCCAGAAATAACACGTTCTTCAACTGCAAATGAGTTTTTTGACTTTTGAGTTCATTTTGGCCACAAAAAACAGTTTTTCATTCAAAAGTCACAAAAAAGCGTTTTCAGCTCCAAATAGCACTGTCTAGACTTCTCCACTTACAAGGTGACAAGAAATAACACTTTCTTCACTTTTGAGTGCATATTGTACATACAAATCAGTTTTTCATTCAAAAGTGTCAAAAAAGCGTTTTCAGCTCCAAACAGCAGTGATTGGACTTCTCCACTTACAAAGTGACAAGAAATAACACTTTCGTCACTTTTGAGTGCATTTTGGCCACAAAAATCAGTTTTTCATTCAAAAGTGTCAAAAACGCGTTTTCAGCTCCAAAAGGCACTGTTTGGACTTCTCCACTTACAAAGTGACAAGAAATAACACTTTCTTCACTTTTGAGTGCATATTGTACATACAAATCAGTTTTTCATTCAAAAGTGTCACAAAAGCGTTTTCAGCTCCAAATAGCACTATTTAGACTTTTCCACTTACAAGGTGACAAAAACTAAACACTTTTTTTCACTTTTGAGTGCATATTGTACATAAAAATCAGTTTTTTATTCAAAAGTGTCACAAAAGTGTTCTCAGCTCCAAATAGCACTGTTTGGACTTCTCCACTTACAAGGTGACAAGAAATAACACTTTCTTCACTTTTGAGTGCATATTGTACATAAAAATAAGTTTTTCATTCAAAAGTGTCAAAAAAGCGTTTTCAGCTCCAAACAGCACTGTTTGGACTTCTCCACTTACAAGGTGTCCAGAAATAACACGTTCTTCAACTGCAAATGAGTTCTTTGACTTTTGAGTTCATTTTGGCCACAAAAAACAGTTTTTCATTCAAAAGTCACAAAAAAGCGTTTTCAGCTCCAAATAGCACTGTCTAGACTTCTCCACTTACAAAGTGACAAGAAATAACACTTTCTTCACTTTTGAGTGCATATTGTACATACAAATCAGTTTTTCATTCAAAGGTTTCAAAAAAGAGTTTTAAGCTCCAAATAGCACTGTTTGGACTTCTCCACTTACAAGGTGACAAGAAATAACAGTTTCTTCACTTTTGAGTGCATATTGTACATACAAATCAGTTTTTCATTCAAAAGTGTCAAAAAAGCGTTTTAAGCTCCAAATAGCACTGTTTGGACTTCTCCACTTACAAGGTGACAAGAAATAACACTTTCTTCACTTTTGAGTGCATATTGTACATAAAAATCAGTTTTTCATTCAAAAGTGTCACAAAAGTGTTCTCAGCTCCAAATAGCACTGTTTGGACTTCTCCACTTACAAGGTGACAAGAAATAACACTTTCTTCACTTTTGAGTGCATATTGTACATAAAAATAAGTTTTTCATTCAAAAGTGTCAAAAAAGCGTTTTCAGCTCCAAACAGCACTGTTTGGACTTCTCCACTTACAAGGTGTCCAGAAATAACACGTTCTTCAACTGCAAATGAGTTCTTTGACTTTTGAGTTCATTTTGGCCACAAAAAACAGTTTTTCATTCAAAAGTCACAAAAAAGCGTTTTCAGCTCCAAATAGCACTGTCTAGACTTCTCCACTTACAAGGTGACAAGAAATAACACTTTCTTCACTTTTGAGTGCATATTGTACATACAAATCAGTTTTTCATTCAAAGGTTTCAAAAAAGAGTTTTAAGCTCCAAATAGCACTGTTTGGACTTCTCCACTTACAAGGTGACAAGAAATAACAGTTTCTTCACTTTTGAGTGCATATTGTACGTACAAATCAGTTTTTCATTCAAAAGTGTCAAAAAAGCGTTTTAAGCTCCAAATAGCACTGTTTGGACTTCTCCACTTACAAGGTGACAAGAAATAACACTTTCTTCACTTTTGAGTGCATATTGTACATAAAAATCAGTTTTTCATTCAAAAGTGTCACAAAAGTGTTCTCAGCTCCAAATAGCACTGTTTGGACTTCTCCACTTACAAAGTGACAAGAAATAACACTTTCGTCACTTTTGAGTGCATTTTGGCCACAAAAATCAGTTTTTCATTCAAAAGTGTCAAAAACGCGTTTTCAGCTCCAAAAGGCACTGTTTGGACTTCTCCACTTACAAAGTGACAAGAAATAACACTTTCTTCACTTTTGAGTGCATATTGTACATACAAATCAGTTTTTCATTCAAAAGTGTCACAAAAGCGTTTTCAGCTCCAAATAGCACTGTCTAGACTTCTCCACTTACAAGGTTTCACTTTCTTCACTTTTGAGTGCATATTGTACATACAAATCAGTTTTTCATTCAAAAGTTTCAAAAAAGAGTTTTCAGCTCCAAACAGCAGTGATTGGACTTCTCCACTTACAAGGTGACAAGAAATAACAGTTTCTTCACTTTTGAGTGCATATTGTACATACAAATCAGTTTTTCATTCAAAAGTGTCAAAAAAGCGTTTTAAGCTCCAAATAGCACTGTTTGGACTTCTCCACTTACAAGGTGTCCAGAAATAACACGTTCTTCAACTGCAAATGAGTTTTTTGACTTTTGAGTTCATTTTGGCCACAAAAAACAGTTTTTCATTCAAAAGTCACAAAAAAGCGTTTTCAGCTCCAAATAGCACTGTCTAAACTTCTCCACTTACAAGGTGACAAGAAATAACACTTTCTTCACTTTTGAGTGCATATTGTACATACAAATCAGTTTTTCATTCAAAAGTGTCAAAAAAGCGTTTTCAGCTCCAAACAGCAGTGATTGGACTTCTCCACTTACAAAGTGACAAGAAATAACACTTTCGTCACTTTTGAGTGCATTTTGGCCACAAAAATCAGTTTTTCATTCAAAAGTGTCAAAAACGCGTTTTCAGCTCCAAAAGGCACTGTTTGGACTTCTCCACTTACAAAGTGACAAGAAATAACACTTTCTTCACTTTTGAGTGCATATTGTACATACAAATCAGTTTTTCATTCAAAAGTGTCACAAAAGCGTTTTCAGCTCCAAATAGCACTATTTAGACTTTTCCACTTACAAGGTGACAAAAACTAAACACTTTCTTCACTTTTGAGTGCATATTGTACATAAAAATCAGTTTTTCATTCAAAAGTGTCAAAAAAGCGTTTTAAGCTCCAAATAGCACTGTTTGGACTTCTCCACTTACAAGGTGACAAGAAATAACACTTTCTTCACTTTTGAGTGCATATTGTACATAAAAATCAGTTTTTCATTCAAAAGTGTCACAAAAGTGTTCTCAGCTCCAAATAGCACTGTTTGGACTTCTCCACTTACAAGGTGACAAGAAATAACACTTTCTTCACTTTTGAGTGCATATTGTACATAAAAATAAGTTTTTCATTCAAAAGTGTCAAAAAAGCGTTTTCAGCTCCAAACAGCACTGTTTGGACTTCTCCACTTACAAGGTGTCCAGAAATAACACGTTCTTCAACTGCAAATGAGTTCTTTGACTTTTGAGTTCATTTTGGCCACAAAAAACAGTTTTTCATTCAAAAGTCACAAAAAAGCGTTTTCAGCTCCAAATAGCACTGTCTAGACTTCTCCACTTACAAGGTGACAAGAAATAACACTTTCTTCACTTTTGAGTGCATATTGTACATACAAATCAGTTTTTCATTCAAAGGTTTCAAAAAAGAGTTTTCAGCTCCAAACAGCAGTGATTGGACTTCTCCACTTACAAGGTGACAAGAAATAACAGTTTCTTCACTTTTGAGTGCATATTGTACATACAAATCAGTTTTTCATTCAAAAGTGTCAAAAAAGCGTTTTAAGCTCCAAATAGCACTGTTTGGACTTCTCCACTTACAAGGTGACAAGAAATAACACGTTCTTCAACTGAAAATGAGAACTTTGACATTTAAGTTCATTTTGGCCACAAAGAACAGTTTTTCATTCAAAAGTGTCAAAAAAGCGTTTTCAGCTCCAAACAGCAGTGATTGGACTTCTCCACTTACAAAGTGACAAGAAATAACACTTTCGTCACTTTTGAGTGCATTTTGGCCACAAAAATCAGTTTTTCATTCAAAAGTGTCAAAAACGCGTTTTCAGCTCCAAAAGGCACTGTTTGGACTTCTCCACTTACAAAGTGACAAGAAATAACACTTTCTTCACTTTTGAGTGCATATTGTACATACAAATCAGTTTTTCATTCAAAAGTGTCACAAAAGTGTTCTCAGCTCCAAATAGCACTGTTTGGACTTCTCCACTTACAAGGTGACAAGAAATAACATTTTCTTCACTTTTGAGTGCATATTGTACATAAAAATCAGTTTTTCATTCAAAAGTGTCAAAAAAGCGTTTTAAGCTCCAAATAGCACTGTTTGGACTTCTCCACTTACAAGGTGACAAGAAATAACACGTTCTTCAACTGAAAATGAGAACTTTGACATTTAAGTTCATTTTGGCCACAAAAAACAGTTTTTCATTCAAAAGTGTCAAAAAAGCGTTTTCAGCTCCAAACAGCAGTGATTGGACTTCTCCACTTACAAAGTGACAAGATATAACACTTTCGTCACTTTTGAGTGCATTTTGGCCACAAAAATCAGTTTTTCATTCAAAAGTGTCAAAAACGCGTTTTCAGCTCCAAAAGGCACTGTTTGGACTTCTCCACTTACAAAGTGACAAGAAATAACACTTTCTTCACTTTTGAGTGCATATTGTACATACAAATCAGTTTTTCATTCAAAAGTGTCACAAAAGCGTTTTCAGCTCCAAATAGCACTGTTTAGACTTTTCCACTTACAAGGTGACAAAAACTAAACACTTTCTTCACTTTTGAGTGCATATTGTACATAAAAATAAGTTTTTCATTCAAAAGTGTCAAAAAAGCGTTTTCAGCTCCAAACAGCACTGTTTGGACTTCTCCACTTACAAGGTGTCCAGAAATACCACGTTCTTCAACTGCAAATGAGTTCTTTGACTTTTGAGTTCATTTTGGCCACAAAAAACAGTTTTTCATTCAAAAGTCACAAAAAAGCGTTTTCAGCTCCAAATAGCACTGTCTAGACTTCTCCACTTACAAGGTGACAAGAAATAACACTTTCTTTACTTTTGAGTGCATATTGTACATACAAATCAGTTTTTCATTCAAAAGTGTCAAAAAAGCGTTTTCAGCTCCAAACAGCAGTGATTGGACTTCTCCACTTACAAAGTGACAAGAAATAACACTTTCGTCACTTTTGAGTGCATATTGTACATACAAATCAGTTTTTCATTCAAAAGTGTCACAAAAGCGTTTTCAGCTCCAAATAGCACTATTTAGACTTTTCCACTTACAAGGTGACAAAAACTAAACACTTTCTTCACTTTTGAGTGCATATTGTACATAAAAATCAGTTTTTCATTCAAAAGTTTCAAAAAAGCGTTTTAAGCTCCAAATAGCACTGTTTGGACTTCTCCACTTACAAGGTGACAAGAAATAACACGTTCTTCAACTGAAAATGAGAACTTTGACATTTAAGTTCATTTTGGCCACAAAGAACAGTTTTTCATTCAAAAGTGTCAAAAAAGCGTTTTCAGCTCCAAACAGCAGTGATTGGACTTCTCCACTTACAAAGTGACAAGAAATAACACTTTCGTCACTTTTGAGTGCATTTTGGCCACAAAAATCAGTTTTTCATTCAAAAGTGTCAAAAACGCGTTTTCAGCTCCAAAAGGCACTGTTTGGACTTCTCCACTTACAAAGTGACAAGAAATAACACTTTCTTCACTTTTGAGTGCATATTGTACATACAAATCAGTTTTTCATTCAAAAGTGTCACAAAAGTGTTCTCAGCTCCAAATAGCACTGTTTGGACTTCTCCACTTACAAGGTGACAAGAAATAACATTTTCTTCACTTTTGAGTGCATATTGTACATAAAAATCAGTTTTTCATTCAAAAGTGTCAAAAAAGCGTTTTAAGCTCCAAATAGCACTGTTTGGACTTCTCCACTTACAAGGTGACAAGAAATAACACGTTCTTCAACTGAAAATGAGAACTTTGACATTTAAGTTCATTTTGGCCACAAAAAACAGTTTTTCATTCAAAAGTGTCAAAAAAGCGTTTTCAGCTCCAAACAGCAGTGATTGGACTTCTCCACTTACAAAGTGACAAGATATAACACTTTCGTCACTTTTGAGTGCATTTTGGCCACAAAAATCAGTTTTTCATTCAAAAGTGTCAAAAACGCGTTTTCAGCTCCAAAAGGCACTGTTTGGACTTCTCCACTTACAAAGTGACAAGAAATAACACTTTCTTCACTTTTGAGTGCATATTGTACATACAAATCAGTTTTTCATTCAAAAGTGTCACAAAAGCGTTTTCAGCTCCAAATAGCACTGTTTAGACTTTTCCACTTACAAGGTGACAAAAACTAAACACTTTCTTCACTTTTGAGTGCATATTGTACATAAAAATAAGTTTTTCATTCAAAAGTGTCAAAAAAGCGTTTTCAGCTCCAAACAGCACTGTTTTGACTTCTCCACTTACAAGGTGTCCAGAAATACCACGTTCTTCAACTGCAAATGAGTTCTTTGACTTTTGAGTTCATTTTGGCCACAAAAAACAGTTTTTCATTCAAAAGTCACAAAAAAGCGTTTTCAGCTCCAAATAGCACTGTCTAGACTTCTCCACTTACAAGGTGACAAGAAATAACACTTTCTTTACTTTTGAGTGCATATTGTACATACAAATCAGTTTTTCATTCAAAAGTGTCAAAAAAGCGTTTTCAGCTCCAAACAGCAGTGATTGGACTTCTCCACTTACAAAGTGACAAGAAATAACACTTTCGTCACTTTTGAGTGCATATTGTACATACAAATCAGTTTTTCATTCAAAAGTGTCACAAAAGCGTTTTCAGCTCCAAATAGCACTATTTAGACTTTTCCACTTACAAGGTGACAAAAACTAAACACTTTCTTCACTTTTGAGTGCATATTGTACATAAAAATCAGTTTTTCATTCAAAAGTTTCAAAAAAGCGTTTTAAGCTCCAAATAGCACTGTTTGGACTTCTCCACTTACAAGGTGACAAGAAATAACACTTTCTTCACTTTTGAGTGCATATTGTACATAAAAATAAGTTTTTCATTCAAAAGTGTCAAAAAAGCGTTTTCAGCTCCAAACAGCACTGTTTGGACTTCTCCACTTACAAGGTGTCCAGAAATAACACGTTCTTCAACTGCAAATGAGTTCTTTGACTTTTGAGTTCATTTTGGCCACAAAAAACAGTTTTTCATTCAAAAGTCACAAAAAAGAGTTTTCAGCTCCAAATAGCACTGTCTAGACTTCTCCACTTACAAGGTGACAAGAAATAACACTTTCTTCACTTTTGAGTGCATATTGTACATACAAATCAGTTTTTCATTCAAAGGTTTCAAAAAAGAGTTTTCAGCTCCAAACAGCAGTGATTGGACTTCTCCACTTACAAGGTGACAAGAAATAACAGTTTCTTCACTTTTGAGTGCATATTGTACATACAAATCAGTTTTTCATTCAAAAGTGTCACAAAAGCGTTTTCAGCTCCAAATAGCACTGTCTAGACTTCTCCACTTACAAGGTTTCACTTTCTTCACTTTTGAGTGCATATTGTACATACAAATCAGTTTTTCATTCAAAAGTTTCAAAAAAGAGTTTTCAGCTCCAAACAGCAGTGATTGGACTTCTCCACTTACAAGGTGACAAGAAATAACAGTTTCTTCACTTTTGAGTGCATATTGTACATACAAATCAGTTTTTC
Organism: Oryzias latipes; assembly: GCF_053564925.1. Classification (NCBI taxonomy): domain Eukaryota; kingdom Metazoa; phylum Chordata; class Actinopteri; order Beloniformes; family Adrianichthyidae; genus Oryzias; species Oryzias latipes. The sequence goes on from NC_136245.1 coordinate 12,760,479, forward strand.
ATTCAAAAGTGTCAAAAAAGCGTTTTAAGCTCCAAATAGCACTGTTTGGACTTCTCCACTTACAAGGTGTCCAGAAATAACACGTTCTTCAACTGCAAATGAGTTTTTTGACTTTTGAGTTCATTTTGGCCACAAAAAACAGTTTTTCATTCAAAAGTCACAAAAAAGCGTTTTCAGCTCCAAATAGCACTGTCTAAACTTCTCCACTTACAAGGTGACAAGAAATAACACTTTCTTCACTTTTGAGTGCATATTGTACATACAAATCAGTTTTTCATTCAAAAGTGTCAAAAAAGCGTTTTCAGCTCCAAACAGCAGTGATTGGACTTCTCCACTTACAAAGTGACAAGAAATAACACTTTCGTCACTTTTGAGTGCATTTTGGCCACAAAAATCAGTTTTTCATTCAAAAGTGTCAAAAACGCGTTTTCAGCTCCAAAAGGCACTGTTTGGACTTCTCCACTTACAAAGTGACAAGAAATAACACTTTCTTCACTTTTGAGTGCATATTGTACATACAAATCAGTTTTTCATTCAAAAGTGTCACAAAAGCGTTTTCAGCTCCAAATAGCACTATTTAGACTTTTCCACTTACAAGGTGACAAAAACTAAACACTTTCTTCACTTTTGAGTGCATATTGTACATAAAAATCAGTTTTTCATTCAAAAGTGTCAAAAAAGCGTTTTAAGCTCCAAATAGCACTGTTTGGACTTCTCCACTTACAAGGTGACAAGAAATAACACTTTCTTCACTTTTGAGTGCATATTGTACATAAAAATCAGTTTTTCATTCAAAAGTGTCACAAAAGTGTTCTCAGCTCCAAATAGCACTGTTTGGACTTCTCCACTTACAAGGTGACAAGAAATAACACTTTCTTCACTTTTGAGTGCATATTGTACATAAAAATAAGTTTTTCATTCAAAAGTGTCAAAAAAGCGTTTTCAGCTCCAAACAGCACTGTTTGGACTTCTCCACTTACAAGGTGTCCAGAAATAACACGTTCTTCAACTGCAAATGAGTTCTTTGACTTTTGAGTTCATTTTGGCCACAAAAAACAGTTTTTCATTCAAAAGTCACAAAAAAGCGTTTTCAGCTCCAAATAGCACTGTCTAGACTTCTCCACTTACAAGGTGACAAGAAATAACACTTTCTTCACTTTTGAGTGCATATTGTACATACAAATCAGTTTTTCATTCAAAGGTTTCAAAAAAGAGTTTTCAGCTCCAAACAGCAGTGATTGGACTTCTCCACTTACAAGGTGACAAGAAATAACAGTTTCTTCACTTTTGAGTGCATATTGTACATACAAATCAGTTTTTCATTCAAAAGTGTCAAAAAAGCGTTTTAAGCTCCAAACAGCAGTGATTGGACTTCTCCACTTACAAAGTGACAAGAAATAACACTTTCGTCACTTTTGAGTGCATATTGTACATACAAATCAGTTTTTCATTCAAAAGTGTCACAAAAGCGTTTTCAGCTCCAAATAGCACTATTTAGACTTTTCCACTTACAAGGTGACAAAAACTAAACACTTTCTTCACTTTTGAGTGCATATTGTACATAAAAATCAGTTTTTCATTCAAAAGTTTCAAAAAAGCGTTTTAAGCTCCAAATAGCACTGTTTGGACTTCTCCACTTACAAGGTGACAAGAAATAACACTTTCTTCACTTTTGAGTGCATATTGTACATAAAAATAAGTTTTTCATTCAAAAGTGTCAAAAAAGCGTTTTCAGCTCCAAACAGCACTGTTTGGACTTCTCCACTTACAAGGTGTCCAGAAATAACACGTTCTTCAACTGCAAATGAGTTCTTTGACTTTTGAGTTCATTTTGGCCACAAAAAACAGTTTTTCATTCAAAAGTCACAAAAAAGCGTTTTCAGCTCCAAATAGCACTGTCTAGACTTCTCCACTTACAAGGTGACAAGAAATAACACTTTCTTCACTTTTGAGTGCATATTGTACATACAAATCAGTTTTTCATTCAAAGGTTTCAAAAAAGAGTTTTCAGCTCCAAACAGCAGTGATTGGACTTCTCCACTTACAAGGTGACAAGAAATAACAGTTTCTTCACTTTTGAGTGCATATTGTACATACAAATCAGTTTTTCATTCAAAAGTGTCAAAAAAGCGTTTTAAGCTCCAAATAGCACTGTTTGGACTTCTCCACTTACAAGGTGACAAGAAATAACACGTTCTTCAACTGAAAATGAGAACTTTGACATTTAAGTTCATTTTGGCCACAAAGAACAGTTTTTCATTCAAAAGTGTCAAAAAAGCGTTTTCAGCTCCAAACAGCAGTGATTGGACTTCTCCACTTACAAAGTGACAAGAAATAACACTTTCGTCACTTTTGAGTGCATTTTGGCCACAAAAATCAGTTTTTCATTCAAAAGTGTCAAAAACGCGTTTTCAGCTCCAAAAGGCACTGTTTGGACTTCTCCACTTACAAAGTGACAAGAAATAACACTTTCTTCACTTTTGAGTGCATATTGTACATACAAATCAGTTTTTCATTCAAAAGTGTCACAAAAGTGTTCTCAGCTCCAAATAGCACTGTTTGGACTTCTCCACTTACAAGGTGACAAGAAATAACATTTTCTTCACTTTTGAGTGCATATTGTACATAAAAATCAGTTTTTCATTCAAAAGTGTCAAAAAAGCGTTTTAAGCTCCAAATAGCACTGTTTGGACTTCTCCACTTACAAGGTGACAAGAAATAACACGTTCTTCAACTGAAAATGAGAACTTTGACATTTAAGTTCATTTTGGCCACAAAAAACAGTTTTTCATTCAAAAGTGTCAAAAAAGCGTTTTCAGCTCCAAACAGCAGTGATTGGACTTCTCCACTTACAAAGTGACAAGATATAACACTTTCGTCACTTTTGAGTGCATTTTGGCCACAAAAATCAGTTTTTCATTCAAAAGTGTCAAAAACGCGTTTTCAGCTCCAAAAGGCACTGTTTGGACTTCTCCACTTACAAAGTGACAAGAAATAACACTTTCTTCACTTTTGAGTGCATATTGTACATACAAATCAGTTTTTCATTCAAAAGTGTCACAAAAGCGTTTTCAGCTCCAAATAGCACTGTTTAGACTTTTCCACTTACAAGGTGACAAAAACTAAACACTTTCTTCACTTTTGAGTGCATATTGTACATAAAAATAAGTTTTTCATTCAAAAGTGTCAAAAAAGCGTTTTCAGCTCCAAACAGCACTGTTTGGACTTCTCCACTTACAAGGTGTCCAGAAATACCACGTTCTTCAACTGCAAATGAGTTCTTTGACTTTTGAGTTCATTTTGGCCACAAAAAACAGTTTTTCATTCAAAAGTCACAAAAAAGCGTTTTCAGCTCCAAATAGCACTGTCTAGACTTCTCCACTTACAAGGTGACAAGAAATAACACTTTCTTTACTTTTGAGTGCATATTGTACATACAAATCAGTTTTTCATTCAAAAGTGTCAAAAAAGCGTTTTCAGCTCCAAACAGCAGTGATTGGACTTCTCCACTTACAAAGTGACAAGAAATAACACTTTCGTCACTTTTGAGTGCATATTGTACATACAAATCAGTTTTTCATTCAAAAGTGTCACAAAAGCGTTTTCAGCTCCAAATAGCACTATTTAGACTTTTCCACTTACAAGGTGACAAAAACTAAACACTTTCTTCACTTTTGAGTGCATATTGTACATAAAAATCAGTTTTTCATTCAAAAGTTTCAAAAAAGCGTTTTAAGCTCCAAATAGCACTGTTTGGACTTCTCCACTTACAAGGTGACAAGAAATAACACTTTCTTCACTTTTGAGTGCATATTGTACATAAAAATAAGTTTTTCATTCAAAAGTGTCAAAAAAGCGTTTTCAGCTCCAAACAGCACTGTTTGGACTTCTCCACTTACAAGGTGTCCAGAAATAACACGTTCTTCAACTGCAAATGAGTTCTTTGACTTTTGAGTTCATTTTGGCCACAAAAAACAGTTTTTCATTCAAAAGTCACAAAAAAGAGTTTTCAGCTCCAAATAGCACTGTCTAGACTTCTCCACTTACAAGGTGACAAGAAATAACACTTTCTTCACTTTTGAGTGCATATTGTACATACAAATCAGTTTTTCATTCAAAGGTTTCAAAAAAGAGTTTTCAGCTCCAAACAGCAGTGATTGGACTTCTCCACTTACAAGGTGACAAGAAATAACAGTTTCTTCACTTTTGAGTGCATATTGTACATACAAATCAGTTTTTCATTCAAAAGTGTCACAAAAGCGTTTTCAGCTCCAAATAGCACTGTCTAGACTTCTCCACTTACAAGGTTTCACTTTCTTCACTTTTGAGTGCATATTGTACATACAAATCAGTTTTTCATTCAAAAGTTTCAAAAAAGAGTTTTCAGCTCCAAACAGCAGTGATTGGACTTCTCCACTTACAAGGTGACAAGAAATAACAGTTTCTTCACTTTTGAGTGCATATTGTACATACAAATCAGTTTTTCATTCAAAAGTGTCAAAAAAGCGTTTTAAGCTCCAAATAGCACTGTTTGGACTTCTCCACTTACAAGGTGTCCAGAAATAACACGTTCTTCAACTGCAAATGAGTTTTTTGACTTTTGAGTTCATTTTGGCCACAAAAAACAGTTTTTCATTCAAAAGTCACAAAAAAGCGTTTTCAGCTCCAAATAGCACTGTCTAAACTTCTCCACTTACAAGGTGACAAGAAATAACACTTTCTTCACTTTTGAGTGCATATTGTACATACAAATCAGTTTTTCATTCAAAAGTGTCAAAAAAGCGTTTTCAGCTCCAAACAGCAGTGATTGGACTTCTCCACTTACAAAGTGACAAGAAATAACAGTTTCGTCACTTTTGAGTGCATTTTGGCCACAAAAATCAGTTTTTCATTCAAAAGTGTCAAAAACGCGTTTTCAGCTCCAAAAGGCACTGTTTGGACTTCTCCACTTACAAAGTGACAAGAAATAACACTTTCTTCACTTTTGAGTGCATATTGTACATACAAATCAGTTTTTCATTCAAAAGTGTCACAAAAGCGTTTTCAGCTCCAAATAGCACTATTTAGACTTTTCCACTTACAAGGTGACAAAAACTAAACACTTTCTTCACTTTTGAGTGCATATTGTACATAAAAATCAGTTTTTCATTCAAAAGTGTCAAAAAAGCGTTTTAAGCTCCAAATAGCACTGTTTGGACTTCTCCACTTACAAGGTGACAAGAAATAACACTTTCTTCACTTTTGAGTGCATATTGTACATAAAAATCAGTTTTTCATTCAAAAGTGTCACAAAAGTGTTCTCAGCTCCAAATAGCACTGTTTGGACTTCTCCACTTACAAGGTGACAAGAAATAACACTTTCTTCACTTTTGAGTGCATATTGTACATAAAAATAAGTTTTTCATTCAAAAGTGTCAAAAAAGCGTTTTCAGCTCCAAACAGCACTGTTTGGACTTCTCCACTTACAAGGTGTCCAGAAATAACACGTTCTTCAACTGCAAATGAGTTCTTTGACTTTTGAGTTCATTTTGGCCACAAAAAACAGTTTTTCATTCAAAAGTCACAAAAAAGCGTTTTCAGCTCCAAATAGCACTGTCTAGACTTCTCCACTTACAAGGTGACAAGAAATAACACTTTCTTCACTTTTGAGTGCATATTGTACATACAAATCAGTTTTTCATTCAAAGGTTTCAAAAAAGAGTTTTCAGCTCCAAACAGCAGTGATTGGACTTCTCCACTTACAAGGTGACAAGAAATAACAGTTTCTTCACTTTTGAGTGCATATTGTACATACAAATCAGTTTTTCATTCAAAAGTGTCAAAAAAGCGTTTTAAGCTCCAAATAGCACTGTTTGGACTTCTCCACTTACAAGGTGACAAGAAATAACACGTTCTTCAACTGAAAATGAGAACTTTGACATTTAAGTTCATTTTGGCCACAAAGAACAGTTTTTCATTCAAAAGTGTCAAAAAAGCGTTTTCAGCTCCAAACAGCAGTGATTGGACTTCTCCACTTACAAAGTGACAAGAAATAACACTTTCGTCACTTTTGAGTGCATTTTGGCCACAAAAATCAGTTTTTCATTCAAAAGTGTCAAAAACGCGTTTTCAGCTCCAAAAGGCACTGTTTGGACTTCTCCACTTACAAAGTGACAAGAAACAACACTTTCTTCACTTTTGAGTGCATATTGTACATACAAATCAGTTTTTCATTCAAAAGTGTCACAAAAGTGTTCTCAGCTCCAAATAGCACTGTTTGGACTTCTCCACTTACAAGGTGACAAGAAATAACATTTTCTTCACTTTTGAGTGCATATTGTACATAAAAATCAGTTTTTCATTCAAAAGTGTCAAAAAAGCGTTTTAAGCTCCAAATAGCACTGTTTGGACTTCTCCACTTACAAGGTGACAAGAAATAACACGTTCTTCAACTGAAAATGAGAACTTTGACATTTAAGTTCATTTTGGCCACAAAAAACAGTTTTTCATTCAAAAGTGTCAAAAAAGCGTTTTCAGCTCCAAACAGCAGTGATTGGACTTCTCCACTTACAAAGTGACAAGATATAACACTTTCGTCACTTTTGAGTGCATTTTGGCCACAAAAATCAGTTTTTCATTCAAAAGTGTCAAAAACGCGTTTTCAGCTCCAAAAGGCACTGTTTGGACTTCTCCACTTACAAAGTGACAAGAAATAACACTTTCTTCACTTTTGAGTGCATATTGTACATACAAATCAGTTTTTCATTCAAAAGTGTCACAAAAGCGTTTTCAGCTCCAAATAGCACTGTTTAGACTTTTCCACTTACAAGGTGACAAAAACTAAACACTTTCTTCACTTTTGAGTGCATATTGTACATAAAAATAAGTTTTTCATTCAAAAGTGTCAAAAAAGCGTTTTCAGCTCCAAACAGCACTGTTTGGACTTCTCCACTTACAAGGTGTCCAGAAATACCACGTTCTTCAACTGCAAATGAGTTCTTTGACTTTTGAGTTCATTTTGGCCACAAAAAACAGTTTTTCATTCAAAAGTCACAAAAAAGCGTTTTCAGCTCCAAATAGCACTGTCTAGACTTCTCCACTTACAAGGTGACAAGAAATAACACTTTCTTTACTTTTGAGTGCATATTGTACATACAAATCAGTTTTTCATTCAAAAGTGTCAAAAAAGCGTTTTCAGCTCCAAACAGCAGTGATTGGACTTCTCCACTTACAAAGTGACAAGAAATAACACTTTCGTCACTTTTGAGTGCATATTGTACATACAAATCAGTTTTTCATTCAAAAGTGTCACAAAAGCGTTTTCAGCTCCAAATAGCACTATTTAGACTTTTCCACTTACAAGGTGACAAAAACTAAACACTTTCTTCACTTTTGAGTGCATATTCTACATAAAAATCAGTTTTTCATTCAAAAGTTTCAAAAAAGCGTTTTAAGCTCCAAATAGCACTGTTTGGACTTCTCCACTTACAAGGTGACAAGAAATAACACGTTCTTCAACTGCAAATGAGTTCTTTGACTTTTGAGTTCATTTTGGCCACAAAAAACAGTTTTTCATTCAAAAGTCACAAAAAAGCGTTTTCAGCTCCAAATAGCACTGTCTAGACTTCTCCACTTACAAGGTGACAAGAAATAACACTTTCTTCACTTTTGAGTGCATATTGTACATACAAATCAGTTTTTCATTCAAAGGTTTCAAAAAAGAGTTTTCAGCTCCAAACAGCAGTGATTGGACTTCTCCACTTACAAGGTGACAAGAAATAACAGTTTCTTCACTTTTGAGTGCATATTGTACATACAAATCAGTTTTTCATTCAAAAGTGTCAAAAAAGCGTTTTAAGCTCCAAATAGCACTGTTTGGACTTCTCCACTTACAAGGTGACAAGAAATAACACGTTCTTCAACTGAAAATGAGAACTTTGACATTTAAGTTCATTTTGGCCACAAAGAACAGTTTTTCATTCAAAAGTGTCAAAAAAGCGTTTTCAGCTCCAAACAGCAGTGATTGGACTTCTCCACTTACAAAGTGACAAGAAATAACACTTTCGTCACTTTTGAGTGCATTTTGGCCACAAAAATCAGTTTTTCATTCAAAAGTGTCAAAAACGCGTTTTCAGCTCCAAAAGGCACTGTTTGGACTTCTCCACTTACAAAGTGACAAGAAATAACACTTTCTTCACTTTTGAGTGCATATTGTACATACAAATCAGTTTTTCATTCAAAAGTGTCACAAAAGTGTTCTCAGCTCCAAATAGCACTGTTTGGACTTCTCCACTTACAAGGTGACAAGAAATAACATTTTCTTCACTTTTGAGTGCATATTGTACATAAAAATCAGTTTTTCATTCAAAAGTGTCAAAAAAGCGTTTTAAGCTCCAAATAGCACTGTTTGGACTTCTCCACTTACAAGGTGACAAGAAATAACACGTTCTTCAACTGAAAATGAGAACTTTGACATTTAAGTTCATTTTGGCCACAAAAAACAGTTTTTCATTCAAAAGTGTCAAAAAAGCGTTTTCAGCTCCAAACAGCAGTGATTGGACTTCTCCACTTACAAAGTGACAAGATATAACACTTTCGTCACTTTTGAGTGCATTTTGGCCACAAAAATCAGTTTTTCATTCAAAAGTGTCAAAAACGCGTTTTCAGCTCCAAAAGGCACTGTTTGGACTTCTCCACTTACAAAGTGACAAGAAATAACACTTTCTTCACTTTTGAGTGCATATTGTACATACAAATCAGTTTTTCATTCAAAAGTGTCACAAAAGCGTTTTCAGCTCCAAATAGCACTGTTTAGACTTTTCCACTTACAAGGTGACAAAAACTAAACACTTTCTTCACTTTTGAGTGCATATTGTACATAAAAATAAGTTTTTCATTCAAAAGTGTCAAAAAAGCGTTTTCAGCTCCAAACAGCACTGTTTGGACTTCTCCACTTACAAGGTGTCCAGAAATACCACGTTCTTCAACTGCAAATGAGTTCTTTGACTTTTGAGTTCATTTTGGCCACAAAAAACAGTTTTTCATTCAAAAGTGTCACAAAAGCGTTTTCAGCTCCAAATAGCACTATTTAGACTTTTCCACTTACAAGGTGACAAAAACTAAACACTTTCTTCACTTTTGAGTGCATATTGTACATAAAAATCAGTTTTTCATTCAAAAGTTTCAAAAAAGCGTTTTAAGCTCCAAATAGCACTGTTTGGACTTCTCCACTTACAAGGTGACAAGAAATAACATTTTCTTCACTTTTGAGTGCATATTGTACATAAAAATCAGTTTTTCATTCAAAAGTGTCAAAAAAGCGTTTTAAGCTCCAAATAGCACTGTTTGGACTTCTCCACTTACAAGGTGACAAGAAATAACACGTTCTTCAACTGAAAATGAGAACTTTGACATTTAAGTTCATTTTGGCCACAAAAAACAGTTTTTCATTCAAAAGTGTCAAAAAAGCGTTTTCAGCTCCAAACAGCAGTGATTGGACTTCTCCACTTACAAAGTGACAAGATATAACACTTTCGTCACTTTTGAGTGCATTTTGGCCACAAAAATCAGTTTTTCATTCAAAAGTGTCAAAAACGCGTTTTCAGCTCCAAAAGGCACTGTTTGGACTTCTCCACTTACAAAGTGACAAGAAATAACACTTTCTTCACTTTTGAGTGCATATTGTACATACAAATCAGTTTTTCATTCAAAAGTGTCACAAAAGCGTTTTCAGCTCCAAATAGCACTGTTTAGACTTTTCCACTTACAAGGTGACAAAAACTAAACACTTTCTTCACTTTTGAGTGCATATTGTACATAAAAATAAGTTTTTCATTCAAAAGTGTCAAAAAAGCGTTTTCAGCTCCAAACAGCACTGTTTGGACTTCTCCACTTACAAGGTGTCCAGAAATACCACGTTCTTCAACTGCAAATGAGTTCTTTGACTTTTGAGTTCATTTTGGCCACAAAAAACAGTTTTTCATTCAAAAGTCACAAAAAAGCGTTTTCAGCTCCAAATAGCACTGTCTAGACTTCTCCACTTACAAGGTGACAAGAAATAACACTTTCTTTACTTTTGAGTGCATATTGTACATACAAATCAGTTTTTCATTCAAAAGTGTCAAAAAAGCGTTTTCAGCTCCAAACAGCAGTGATTGGACTTCTCCACTTACAAAGTGACAAGAAATAACACTTTCGTCACTTTTGAGTGCATATTGTACATACAAATCAGTTTTTCATTCAAAAGTGTCACAAAAGCGTTTTCAGCTCCAAATAGCACTATTTAGACTTTTCCACTTACAAGGTGACAAAAACTAAACACTTTCTTCACTTTTGAGTGCATATTGTACATAAAAATCAGTTTTTCATTCAAAAGTTTCAAAAAAGCGTTTTAAGCTCCAAATAGCACTGTTTGGACTTCTCCACTTACAAGGTGACAAGAAATAACACTTTCTTCACTTTTGAGTGCATATTGTACATAAAAATAAGTTTTTCATTCAAAAGTGTCAAAAAAGCGTTTTCAGCTCCAAACAGCACTGTTTGGACTTCTCCACTTACAAGGTGTCCAGAAATAACACGTTCTTCAACTGCAAATGAGTTCTTTGACTTTTGAGTTCATTTTGGCCACAAAAAACAGTTTTTCATTCAAAAGTCACAAAAAAGAGTTTTCAGCTCCAAATAGCACTGTCTAGACTTCTCCACTTACAAGGTGACAAGAAATAACACTTTCTTCACTTTTGAGTGCATATTGTACATACAAATCAGTTTTTCATTCAAAGGTTTCAAAAAAGAGTTTTCAGCTCCAAACAGCAGTGATTGGACTTCTCCACTTACAAGGTGACAAGAAATAACAGTTTCTTCACTTTTGAGTGCATATTGTACATACAAATCAGTTTTTCATTCAAAAGTGTCAAAAAAGCGTTTTAAGCTCCAAATAGCACTGTTTGGACTTCTCCACTTACAAGGTGACAAGAAATAACACGTTCTTCAACTGAAAATGAGAACTTTGACATTTAAGTTCATTTTGGCCACAAAAAACAGTTTTTCATTCAAAAGTGTCAAAAAAGCGTTTTCAGCTCCAAACAGCAGTGATTGGACTTCTCCACTTACAAAGTGACAAGAAATATCACTTTCGTCACTTTTGAGTGCATTTTGGCCACAAAAATCAGTTTTTCATTCAAAAGTGTCAAAAACGCGTTTTCAGCTCCAAACAGCAGTGATTGGACTTCTCCACTTACAAAGTGACAAGAAATATCACTTTCGTCACTTTTGAGTGCATTTTGGCCACAAAAATCAGTTTTTCATTCAAAAGTGTCAAAAAAGCGTTTTAAGCTCCAAATAGCACTGTTTGGACTTCTCCACTTACAAGGTGACAAGAAATAACACTTTCTTCACTTTTGAGTGCATATTGTACATAAAAATAAGTTTTTCATTCAAAAGTGTCAAAAAAGCGTTTTCAGCTCCAAACAGCACTGTTTGGACTTCTCCACTTACAAGGTGTCCAGAAATAACACGTTCTTCAACTGCAAATGAGTTCTTTGACTTTTGAGTTCATTTTGGCCACAAAAAACAGTTTTTCATTCAAAAGTCACAAAAAAGAGTTTTCAGCTCCAAATAGCACTGTCTAGACTTCTCCACTTACAAGGTGACAAGAAATAACACTTTCTTCACTTTTGAGTGCATATTGTACATACAAATCAGTTTTTCATTCAAAGGTTTCAAAAAAGAGTTTTCAGCTCCAAACAGCAGTGATTGGACTTCTCCACTTACAAGGTGACAAGAAATAACAGTTTCTTCACTTTTGAGTGCATATTGTACATACAAATCAGTTTTTCATTCAAAAGTGTCAAAAAAGCGTTTTAAGCTCCAAATAGCACTGTTTGGACTTCTCCACTTACAAGGTGACAAGAAATAACACGTTCTTCAACTGAAAATGAGAACTTTGACATTTAAGTTCATTTTGGCCACAAAAAACAGTTTTTCATTCAAAAGTGTCAAAAAAGCGTTTTCAGCTCCAAACAGCAGTGATTGGACTTCTCCACTTACAAAGTGACAAGAAATATCACTTTCGTCACTTTTGAGTGCATTTTGGCCACAAAAATCAGTTTTTCATTCAAAAGTGTCAAAAACGCGTTTTCAGCTCCAAAAGGCACTGTTTGGACTTCTCCACTTACAAAGTGACAAGAAATAACACTTTCTTCACTTTTGAGTGCATATTGTACATACAAATCAGTTTTTCATTCAAAAGTGTCACAAAAGCGTTTTCAGCTCCAAATAGCACTGTTTAGACTTTTCCACTTACAAGGTGACAAAAACTAAACACTTTCTTCACTTTTGAGTGCATATTGTACATAAAAATAAGTTTTTCATTCAAAAGTGTCAAAAAAGAGTTTTCAGCTCCAAACAGCACTGTTTGGACTTCTCCACTTACAAGGTGTCCAGAAATAACACGTTCTTTAACTGCAAATGAGAACTTTGACGTTTGAGTTCATTTTGGCCACAAAAAACAGTTTTTCATTCAAAAGTGTCAAAAAAGCGTTTTCAGCTCCAAATAGCACTGTCTAGACTTCTCCACTTACAAGGTGACAAGAAATAACACTTTCTTCACTTTTAAGTTCATTTTGGCCACAAAAAACAGTTTTTCATTCAAAAGTGTCAAAAAAGCGTTTTCAGCTCCAAACAGCAGTGATTGGACTTCTCCACTTACAAGGTGACAAGAAATAACAGTTTCTTCACTTTTGAGTGCATATTGTACATACAAATTAGTTTTTCATTCAAAAGTGTCAAAAAAGCGTTTTAAGCTCCAAATAGCACTGTTTGGACTTCTCCACTTACAAGGTGACAAGAAATAACACGTTCTTCAACTGAAAATGAGAACTTTGACATTTAAGTTCATTTTGGCCACAAAAAACAGTTTTTCATTCAAAAGTGTCAAAAAAGCGTTTTCAGCTCCAAACAGCAGTGATTGGACTTCTCCACTTACAAAGTGACAAGAAATAACACTTTCGTCACTTTTGAGTGCATTTTGGCCACAAAAATCAGTTTTTCATTCAAAAGTGTCAAAAACGCGTTTTCAGCTCCAAAAGGCACTGTTTGGACTTCTCCACTTACAAAGTGACAAGAAATAACACTTTCTTCACTTTTGAGTGCATATTGTACATAAAAATCAGTTTTTCATTCAAAAGTGTCAAAAAAGCGTTTTCAGCTCCAAACAGCACTGTTTGGACTTCTCCACTTACAAGGTGTCCAGAAATAACACGTTCTTCAACTGCAAATGAGTTCTTTGACTTTTGAGTTCATTTTGGCCACAAAAAACAGTTTTTCATTCAAAAGTCACAAAAAAGAGTTTTCAGCTCCAAATAGCACTGTCTAGACTTCTCCACTTACAAGGTGACAAGAAATAACACTTTCTTCACTTTTGAGTGCATATTGTACATACAAATCAGTTTTTCATTCAAAGGTTTCAAAAAAGAGTTTTCAGCTCCAAACAGCAGTGATTGGACTTCTCCACTTACAAGGTGACAAGAAATAACAGTTTCTTCACTTTTGAGTGCATATTGTACATACAAATCAGTTTTTCATTCAAAAGTGTCAAAAAAGCGTTTTAAGCTCCAAATAGCACTGTTTGGACTTCTCCACTTACAAGGTGACAAGAAATAACACGTTCTTCAACTGAAAATGAGAACTTTGACATTTAAGTTCATTTTGGCCACAAAAAACAGTTTTTCATTCAAAAGTGTCAAAAAAGCGTTTTCAGCTCCAAACAGCAGTGATTGGACTTCTCCACTTACAAAGTGACAAGAAATATCACTTTCGTCACTTTTGAGTGCATTTTGGCCACAAAAATCAGTTTTTCATTCAAAAGTGTCAAAAACGCGTTTTCAGCTCCAAAAGGCACTGTTTGGACTTCTCCACTTACAAAGTGACAAGAAATAACACTTTCTTCACTTTTGAGTGCATATTGTACATACAAATCAGTTTTTCATTCAAAAGTGTCACAAAAGCGTTTTCAGCTCCAAATAGCACTGTTTAGACTTTTCCACTTACAAGGTGACAAAAACTAAACACTTTCTTCACTTTTGAGTGCATATTGTACATAAAAATAAGTTTTTCATTCAAAAGTGTCAAAAAAGAGTTTTCAGCTCCAAACAGCACTGTTTGGACTTCTCCACTTACAAGGTGTCCAGAAATAACACGTTCTTTAACTGCAAATGAGAACTTTGACGTTTGAGTTCATTTTGGCCACAAAAAACAGTTTTTCATTCAAAAGTGTCAAAAAAGCGTTTTCAGCTCCAAATAGCACTGTCTAGACTTCTCCACTTACAAGGTGACAAGAAATAACACTTTCTTCACTTTTAAGTTCATTTTGGCCACAAAAAACAGTTTTTCATTCAAAAGTGTCAAAAAAGCGTTTTCAGCTCCAAACAGCAGTGATTGGACTTCTCCACTTACAAGGTGACAAGAAATAACAGTTTCTTCACTTTTGAGTGCATATTGTACATACAAATTAGTTTTTCATTCAAAAGTGTCAAAAAAGCGTTTTAAGCTCCAAATAGCACTGTTTGGACTTCTCCACTTACAAGGTGACAAGAAATAACACGTTCTTCAACTGAAAATGAGAACTTTGACATTTAAGTTCATTTTGGCCACAAAAAACAGTTTTTCATTCAAAAGTGTCAAAAAAGCGTTTTCAGCTCCAAACAGCAGTGATTGGACTTCTCCACTTACAAAGTGACAAGAAATAACACTTTCGTCACTTTTGAGTGCATTTTGGCCACATAAATCAGTTTTTCATTCAAAAGTGTCAAAAACGCGTTTTCAGCTCCAAAAGGCACTGTTTGGACTTCTCCACTTACAAAGTGACAAGAAATAACACTTTCTTCACTTTTGAGTGCATATTGTACATAAAAATCAGTTTTTCATTCAAAAGTGTCAAAAACGCGTTTTCAGCTCCAAAAGGCACTGTTTGGACTTCTCCACTTACAAAGTGACAAAAACTAAACACTTTCTTCACTTTTGAGTGCATATTGTACATAAAAATCAGTTTTTCATTCCAAAGTGTCAAAAAAGCGTTTTAAGCTCCAAATAGCACTGTTTGGACTTCTCCACTTACAAAGTGACAAGAAATAACACTTTCTTCACTTTTGAGTGCATATTGTACATAAAAATCAGTTTTTCATTCAAAAGTGTCACAAAAGTGTTCTCAGCTCCAAATAGCACTGTTTGGACTTCTCCACTTACAAGGTGACAAGAAATAACACTTTCTTCACTTTTGAGTGCATATTGTACATAAAAATAAGTTTTTCATTCAAAAGTGTCAAAAAAGCGTTTTCAGCTCCAAACAGCACTGTTTGGACTTCTCCACTTACAAGGTGTCCAGAAATAACACGTTCTTTAACTGCAAATGAGTTCTTTGACTTTTGAGTTCATTTTGGCCACAAAAAACAGTTTTTCATTCAAAAGTCACAAAAAAGCGTTTTCAGCTCCAAATAGCCCTGTTTAGACTTCTCCACTTACAAGGTGACAAGAAATAACACTTTCTTCACTTTTGAGTGCATATTGTACATACAAATCAGTTTTTCATTCAAAGGTTTCAAAAAAGAGTTTTCAGCTCCAAACAGCAGTGATTGGACTTCTCCACTTACAAGGTGACAAGAAATAACAGTTTCTTACCTTTTGAGAGCATATTTTACATACAAATCAGTTTTTCATTAAAAAGTGTCAAAAAAGCGTTTTAAGCTCCAAATAGCACTGTTTGGACTTCTCCACTTACAAGGTGACAAGAAATAACACGTTCTTCAACTGAAAATGAGAACTTTGACATTTAAGTTCATTTTGGCCACAAAAAACAGTTTTTCATTCAAAAGTGTCAAAAAAGCGTTTTCAGCTCCAAACAGCAGTGATTGGACTTCTTCACTTACAAAGTGACAAGAAATAACACTTTCGTCACTTTTGAGTGCATTTTGGCCACAAAAATCAGTTTTTCATTCAAAAGTGTCAAAAACGCGTTTTCAGCTCCAAAAGGCACTGTTTGGACTTCTCCACTTACAAAGTGACAAGAAATAACACTTTCTTCACTTTTGAGTGCATATTGTACATACAAATCAGTTTTTCATTCAAAAGTGTCACAAAAGCGTTTTCAGCTCCAAATAGCACTGTTTAGACTTTTCCACTTACAAGGTGACAAAAACTAAACACTTTCTTCACTTTTGAGTGCATATTGTACATAAAAATAAGTTTTTCATTCAAAAGTGTCAAAAAAGCGTTTTCAGCTCCAAACAGCACTGTTTGGACTTCTCCACTTACAAGGTGTCCAGAAATAACACGTTCTTCAACTGCAAATGAGTTCTTTGACTTTTGAGTTCATTTTGGCCACAAAAAACAGTTTTTCATTCAAAAGTCACAAAAAAGCGTTTTCAGCTCCAAATAGCACTGTCTAGACTTCTCCACTTACAAGGTGACAAGAAATAACACTTTCTTCACTTTTGAGTGCATATTGTACATACAAATCAGTTTTTCATTCAAAAGTTTCAAAAAAGAGTTTTCAGCTCCAAACAGCAGTGATTGGACTTCTCCACTTACAAGGTGAAAAAACTAAACACTTTCTTCACTTTTGAGTGCATATTGTACATACAAATCAGTTTTTCATTCAAAAGTGTCAAAAAAGCGTTTTAAGCTCCAAATAGCACTGTTTGGACTTCTCCACTTACAAGGTGACAAGAAATAACACGTTCTTCAACTGAAAATAAGAACTTTGACATTTAAGTTCATTTTGGCCACAAAAAACAGTTTTTCATTCAAAAGTGTCAAAAAAGCGTTTTCAGCTCCAAACAGCAGTGATTGGACTTCTCCACTTACAAAGTGACAAGAAATAACACTTTCGTCACTTTTGAGTGCATTTTGGCCACAAAAATCAGTTTTTCATTCAAAAGTGTCAAAAACGCGTTTTCAGCTCCAAAATGCACTGTTTGGACTTCTCCACTTACAAAGTGACAAGAAAAAACACTTTCTTCAACTGAAAATGAGAACTTTGACATTTAAGTTCATTTTGGCCACAAAAAACAGTTTTTCATTCAAAAGTGTCAAAAAAGCGTTTTCAGCTCCAAACAGCAGTGATTGGACTTCTCCACTTACAAGGTGACAAGAAATAACAGTTTCTTCACTTTTAAATGCATATTGTACATACAAATTAGTTTTTCATTCAAAAGTGGCAAAAAAGCGTTTTAAGCTCCAAATAGCACTGTTTGGACTTCTCCACTTACAAGGTGACAAGAAATAACACGTTCTTCAACTGAAAATGAGAACTTTGACATTTAAGTTCATTTTGGCCACAAAAAACAGTTTATCATTCAAAAGTGTCAAAAAAGCGTTTTCAGCTCCAAACAGCAGTGATTGGACTTTTCCACTTACAAAGTGACAAGAAATAACACTTTCATCACTTTTGAGTGCATTTTGGCCACAAAAATCAGTTTTTCATTCAAAAGTGTCAAAAACGCGTTTTCAGCTCCAAAAGGCACTGTTTGGACTTCTCCACTTACAAGGTGTCCAGAAATAACACGTTCTTCAACTGCAAATGAGTTCTTTGACTTTTGAGTTCATTTTGGCCACAAAAAACAGTTTTTCATTCAAAAGTCACAAAAAAGCGTTTTCAGCTCCAAATAGCACTGTCTAGACTTCTCCACTTACAAGGTGACAAGAAATAACACTTTCTTCACTTTTGAGTGCATATTGTACATACAAATCAGTTTTTCATTCAAAAGTGTCAAAAAAGCGTTTTCAGCTCCAAACAGCAGTGATTGGACTTCTCCACTTACAAAGTGACAAGAAATAACACTTTCGTCACTTTTGAGTGCATTTTGGCCACAAAAATCAGTTTTTCATTCAAAAGTGTCAAAAACGCGTTTTCAGCTCCAAAAGGCACTGTTTGGACTTCTCCACTTACAAAGTGACAAGAAATAACACTTTCTTCACTTTTGAGTGCATATTGTACATACAAATCAGTTTTTCATTCAAAAGTGTCACAAAAGCGTTTTCAGCTCCAAATAGCACTGTTTAGACTTTTCCACTTACAAGGTGACAAGAAATAACAGTTTCTTCACTTTTGAGAGCATATTGTACATACAAATCAGTTTTTCATTCAAAAGTGTCAAAAAAGCGTTTTAAGCTCCAAATAGCACTGTTTGGACTTCTCCACTTACAAGGTGACAAGAAATAACACGTTCTTCAACTGAAAATGAGAACTTTGACATTTAAGTTCATTTTGGCCACAAAAAACAGTTTTTCATTCAAAAGTGTCAAAAAAGCGTTTTCAGCTCCAAACAGCAGTGATTGGACTTCTCCACTTACAAAGTGACAAGAAATAACACTTTCGTCACTTTTGAGTGCATATTGTACATACAAATCAGTTTTTCATTCAAAAGTGTCACAAAAGTGTTCTCAGCTCCAAATAGCACTGTTTGGACTTCTCCACTTACAAGGTGACAAGAAATAACATTTTCTTCACTTTTGAGTGCATATTGTACATAAAAATCAGTTTTTCATTCAAAAGTGTCAAAAAAGCGTTTTAAGCTCCAAATAGCACTGTTTGGACTTCTCCACTTACAAGGTGACAAGAAATAACACGTTCTTCAACTGAAAATGAGAACTTTGACATTTAAGTTCATTTTGGCCACAAAAAACAGATTTTCATTCAAAAGTGTCAAAAAAGCGTTTTCAGCTCCAAACAGCAGTGATTGGACTTCTCCACTTACAAAGTGACAAGAAATAACACTTTCGTCACTTTTGAGTGCATTTTGGCCACAAAAATCAGTTTTTCATTCAAAAGTGTCAAAAACGCGTTTTCAGCTCCAAAAGGCACTGTTTGGACTTCTCCACTTACAAAGTGACAAGAAATAACACTTTCTTCACTTTTGAGTGCATATTGTACATACAAATCAGTTTTTCATTCAAAAGTGTCACAAAAGCGTTTTCAGCTCCAAATAGCACTGTCTAGACTTCTCCACTTACAAGGTGACAAGAAATAACACTTTCTTCACTTTTGAGTGCATATTGTACATACAAATCAGTTTTTCATTCAAAAGTTTCAAAAAAGAGTTTTCAGCTCCAAACAGCAGTGATTGGACTTCTCCACTTACAAGGTGACAAGAAATAACAGTTTCTTCACTTTTGAGTGCATATTGTACATACAAATCAGTTTTTCATTCAAAAGTGTCAAAAAAGCGTTTTAAGCTCCAAATAGCACTGTTTGGACTTCTCCACTTACAAGGTGTCCAGAAATAACACGTTCTTCAACTGCAAATGAGTTCTTTGACTTTTGAGTTCATTTTGGCCACAAAAAACAGTTTTTCATTCAAAAGTCACAAAAAAGCGTTTTCAGCTCCAAATAGCAGTGATTGGACTTCTCCACTTACAAGGTGACAAGAAATAACAGTTTGTTCACTTTTGAGTGCATATTGTACATACAAATCAGTTTTTCATTCAAAAGTTTCAAAAAAGAGTTTTCAGCTCCAAACAGCAGTGATTGGACTTCTCCACTTACAAGGTGACAAGAAATAACAGTTTCTTCACTTTTGAGTGCATATTGTACATACAAATCAGTTTTTCATTCAAAAGTGTCAAAAAAGCGTTTTAAGCTCCAAATAGCACTGTTTGGACTTCTCCACTTACAAGGTGACAAGAAATAACACGTTCTTCAACTGAAAATGAGAACTTTGACATTTAAGTTCATTTTGGCCACAAAAAACAGTTTTTCATTCAAAAGTGTCAAAAAAGCGTTTTCAGCTCCAAACAGCAGTGATTGGACTTATCCACTTACAAAGTGACAAGAAATAACACTTTCGTCACTTTTGAGTGCATTTTGGCCACAAAAATCAGTTTTTCATTCAAAAGTGTCAAAAACGCGTTTTCAGCTCCAAAAGGCACTGTTTGGACTTCTCCACTTACAAAGTGACAAGAAATAACACTTTCTTCACTTTTGAGTGCATATTGTACATACAAATCAGTTTTTCATTCAAAAGTGTCACAAAAGCGTTTTCAGCTCCAAATAGCACTGTTTAGACTTTTCCACTTACAAGGTGACAAAAACTAAACACTTTCTTCACTTTTGAGTGCATATTGTACATAAAAATAAGTTTTTCATTCAAAAGTGTCAAAAAAGCGTTTTCAGCTCCAAACAGCACTGTTTGGACTTCTCCACTTACAAGGTGACAAGAAATAACACTTTCTTCACTTTTGAGTGCATATTGTACATAAAAATCAGTTTTTCATTCAAAAGTGTCACAAAAGTGTTCTCAGCTCCAAATAGCACTGTTTGGACTTCTCCACGTACAAGGTGACAAGAAATAACATTTTCTTCACTTTTGAGTGCATATTGTACATAAAAATCAGTTTTTCATTCAAAAGTGTCAAAAAAGCGTTTTAAGCTCCAAATAGCACTGTTTGGACTTCTCCACTTACAAGGTGACAAGAAATAACACGTTCTTCAACTGAAAATGAGAACTTTGACATTTAAGTTCATTTTGGCCACAAAAAACAGTTTTTCATTCAAAAGTGTCAAAAAAGCGTTTTCAGCTCCAAACAGCAGTGATTGGACTTCTCCACTTACAAAGTGACAAGAAATAACACTTTCGTCACTTTTGAGTGCATTTTGGCCACAAAAATCAGTTTTTCATTCAAAAGTGTCACAAAAGCGTTTTCAGCTCCAAATAGCACTGTTTAGACTTTTCCACTTACAAGGTGACAAAAACTAAACACTTTCTTCACTTTTGAGTGCATATTGTACATAAAAATCAGTTTTTCATTCAAAAGTGTCAAAAAAGCGTTTTCAGCTCCAAACAGCACTGTTTGGACTTCTCCACTTACAAGGTGTCCAGAAATAACACGTTCTTCAACTGCAAATGAGTTCTTTGACTTTTGAGTTCATTTTGGCCACAAAAAACAGTTTTTCATTCAAAAGTCACAAAAAAGCGTTTTCAGCTCCAAATAGCACTGTTTAGACTTCTCCACTTACAAGAAATAACACTTTCTTCACTTTTGAGTGCATATTGTACATACAAATCAGTTTTTCATTCAAAAGTTTCAAAAAAGAGTTTTCAGCTCCAAACAGCAGTGATTGGACTTCTCCACTTACAAAGTGACAAGAAATAACAGTTTCTTCACTTTTGAGTGCATATTGTACATACAAATCAGTTTTTCATTCAAAAGTGTCAAAAAAGTGTTTTCAGCTCCAAATTGCACTGTTTGGACTTCTCCACTTACAAGGTGACAAGAAATAACACATTCTTCAACTGCAAATGAGAACTTTGACTTTTAAGTTCATTTTGGCCACAAAAAACAGTTTTTCATTCAAAAGTGTCAAAAAAGCGTTTTCAGCTCCAAACAGCAGTGATTGGACTTCTCCACTTACAAAGTGACAAGAAATAACACTTTCGTCACTTTTGAGTGCATTTTGGCCACAAAAATCAGTTTTTCATTCAAAAGTGTCAAAAACGCGTTTTCAGCTCCAAAAGGCACTGTTTGGACTTCTCCACTTACAAGGTGACAAGAAATAACACGTTCTTCAACTGAAAATGAGAACTTTGACATTTAAGTTCATTTTGGCCACAAAAAACAGTTTTTCATTCAAAAGTGTCAAAAAAGCGTTTTCAGCTCCAAACAGCAGTGATTGGACTTCTCCACTTACAAAGTGACAAGAAATAACACTTTCGTCACTTTTGAGTGCATTTTGGCCACAAAAATCAGTTTTTCATTCAAAAGTGTCAAAAACGCGTTTTCAGCTCCAAAAGGCACTGTGTGGACTTCTCCACTTACAAAGTGACAAGAAATAACACTTTCTTCACTTTTGAGTGCATATTGTACATACAAATCAGTTTTTCATTCAAAAGTGTCACAAAAGCGTTTTCAGCTCCAAATAGCACTGTTTAGACTTTTCCACTTACAAGGTGACAAAAACTAAACACTTTCTTCACTTTTGAGTGCATATTGTACATAAAAATCAGTTTTTCATTCAAAAGTGTCAAAAAAGCGTTTTAAGCTCCAAATAGCACTGTTTGGACTTCTCCACTTACAAGGTGACAAGAAATAACACTTTCTTCACTTTTGAGTGCATATTGTACATAAAAATCAGTTTTTCATTCAAAAGTGTCACAAAAGTGTTCTCAGCTCCAAATAGCACTGTTTGGACTTCTCCACTTACAAGGTGACAAGAAATAACACTTTCTTCACTTTTGAGTGCATATTGTACATAAAAATAAGTTTTTCATTCAAAAGTGTCAAAAAAGCGTTTTCAGCTCCAAACAGCACTGTTTAGACTTTTCCACTTACAAGGTGACAAAAACTAAACACTTTCTTCACTTTTGAGTGCATATTGTACATAAAAATCAGTTTTTCATTCAAAAGTGTCACAAAAGTGTTCTCAGCTCCAAATAGCACTGTTTGGACTTCTCCACTTACAAGGTGACAAGAAATAACACTTTCTTCACTTTTGAGTGCATATTGTACATAAAAATAAGTTTTTCATTCAAAAGTGTCAAAAAAGCGTTTTCAGCTCCAAACAGCACTGTTTGGACTTCTCCACTTACAAGGTGTCCAGAAATAACACGTTCTTCAACTGCAAATGAGTTCTTTGACTTTTGAGTTCATTTTGGCCACAAAAAACAGTTTTTCATTCAAAAGTCACAAAAAAGCGTTTTCAGCTCCAAATAGCACTGTCTAGACTTCTCCACTTACAAGGTGACAAGAAATAACACTTTCTTCACTTTTGAGTGCATATTGTACATACAAATCAGTTTTTCATTCAAAGGTTTCAAAAAAGAGTTTTAAGCTCCAAATAGCACTGTTTGGACTTCTCCACTTACAAGGTGACAAGAAATAACAGTTTCTTCACTTTTGAGTGCATATTGTACATACAAATCAGTTTTTCATTCAAAAGTGTCAAAAAAGCGTTTTAAGCTCCAAATAGCACTGTTTGGACTTCTCCACTTACAAGGTGACAAGAAATAACACTTTCTTCACTTTTGAGTGCATATTGTACATAAAAATCAGTTTTTCATTCAAAAGTGTCACAAAAGTGTTCTCAGCTCCAAATAGCACTGTTTGGACTTCTCCACTTACAAGATGACAAGAAATAACACTTTCTTCACTTTTGAGTGCATATTGTACATAAAAATAAGTTTTTCATTCAAAAGTGTCACAAAAGTGTTCTCAGCTCCAAACAGCACTGTTTGGACTTCTCCACTTACAAGGTGTCCAGAAATAACACGTTCTTCAACTGCAAATGAGTTCTTTGACTTTTGAGTTCATTTTGGCCAAAAAAAACAGTTTTTCATTCAAAAGTCACAAAAAAGCGTTTTCAGCTCCAAATAGCACTGTCTAGACTTCTCCACTTACAAGGTGACAAGAAATAACACTTTCTTCACTTTTGAGTGCATATTGTACATACAAATCAGTTTTTCATTCAAAGGTTTCAAAAAAGAGTTTTAAGCTCCAAATAGCACTGTTTGGACTTCTCCACTTACAAGGTGACAAGAAATAACAGTTTCTTCACTTTTGATTGCATATTGTACATACAAATCAGTTTTTCATTCAAAAGTGTCAAAAAAGCGTTTTAAGCTCCAAATAGCACTGTTTGGACTTCTCCACTTACAAGGTGACAAGAAATAACACTTTCTTCACTTTTGAGTGCATATTGTACATAAAAATCAGTTTTTCATTCAAAAGTGTCACAAAAGTGTTCTCAGCTCCAAATAGCAGTGATTGGACTTCTCCACTTACAAAGTGACAAGAAATAACACTTTCGTCACTTTTGAGTGCATTTTGGCCACAAAAATCAGTTTTTCATTCAAAAGTGTCAAAAACGCGTTTTCAGCTCCAAAAGGCACTGTTTGGACTTCTCCACTTACAAAGTGACAAGAAATAACACTTTCTTCACTTTTGAGTGCATATTGTACATACAAATCAGTTTTTCATTCAAAAGTGTCACAAAAGCGTTTTCAGCTCCAAATAGCACTGTTTAGACTTTTCCACTTACAAGGTGACAAAAACTAAACACTTTCTTCACTTTTGAGTGCATATTGTACATAAAAATAAGTTTTTCATTCAAAAGTGTCAAAAAAGCGTTTTCAGCTCCAAACAGCACTGTTTGGACTTCTCCACTTACAAGGTGTCCAGAAATAACACGTTCTTCAACTGCAAATGAGTTCTTTGACTTTTGAGTTCATTTTGGCCACAAAAAACAGTTTTTCATTCAAAAGTCACAAAAAAGCGTTTTCAGCTCCAAATAGCACTGTCTAGACTTCTCCACTTACAAGGTGACAAGAAATAACACTTTCTTCACTTTTGAGTGCATATTGTACATACAAATCAGTTTTTCATTCAAAAGTTTCAAAAAAGAGTTTTCAGCTCCAAACAGCAGTGATTGGACTTCTCCACTTACAAGGTGACAAGAAATAACAGTTTCTTCACTTTTGAGTGCATATTGTACATACAAATCAGTTTTTCATTCAAAAGTGTCAAAAAAGCGTTTTAAGTTTCAAATAGCACTGTTTGGACTTCTCCACTTACAAGGTGTCCAGAAATAACACGTTCTTCAACTGCAAATGAGTTTTTTGACTTTTGAGTTCATTTTGGCCACAAAAAACAGTTTTTCATTCAAAAGTCACAAAAAAGCGTTTTCAGCTCCAAATAGCACTGTCTAGACTTCTCCACTTACAAGGTGACAAGAAATAACACTTTCTTCACTTTTGAGCTCATATTGTACATACAAATCAGTTTTTCATTCAAAAGTGTCAAAAAAGCGTTTTCAGCTCCAAACAGCAGTGATTGGACTTCTCCACTTACAAAGTGACAAGAAATAACACTTTCGTCACTTTTGAGTGCATTTTGGCCACAAAAATCAGTTTTTCATTCAAAAACGCGTTTTCAGCTCCAAAAGGCACTGTTTGGACTTCTCCACTTACAAAGTGACAAGAAATAACACTTTCTTCACTTTTGAGTGCATATTGTACATACAAATCAGTTTTTCATTCAAAAGTGTCACAAAAGCGTTTTCAGCTCCAAATAGCACTATTTAGACTTTTCCACTTACAAGGTGACAAAAACTAAACACTTTCTTCACTTTTGAGTGCATATTGTACATAAAAATCAGTTTTTCATTCAAAAGTGTCAAAAAAGCGTTTTAAGCTCCAAATAGCACTGTTTGGACTTCTCCACTTACAAGGTGACAAGAAATAACACTTTCTTCACTTTTGAGTGCATATTGTACATAAAAATCAGTTTTTCATTCAAAAGTGTCACAAAAGTGTTCTCAGCTCCAAATAGCACTGTTTGGACTTCTCCACTTACAAGGTGACAAGAAATAACACTTTCTTCACTTTTGAGTGCATATTGTACATAAAAATAAGTTTTTCATTCAAAAGTGTCAAAAAAGCGTTTTCAGCTCCAAACAGCACTGTTTGGACTTCTCCACTTACAAGGTGTCCAGAAATAACACGTTCTTCAACTGCAAATGAGTTCTTTGACTTTTGAGTTCATTTTGGCCACAAAAAACAGTTTTTCATTCAAAAGTCACAAAAAAGCGTTTTCAGCTCCAAATAGCACTGTCTAGACTTCTCCACTTACAAGGTGACAAGAAATAACACTTTCTTCACTTTTGAGTGCATATTGTACATACAAATCAGTTTTTCATTCAAAGGTTTCAAAAAAGAGTTTTCAGCTCCAAACAGCAGTG
Organism: Oryzias latipes; assembly: GCF_053564925.1. NCBI lineage: Eukaryota > Metazoa > Chordata > Actinopteri > Beloniformes > Adrianichthyidae > Oryzias > Oryzias latipes. The sequence continues at coordinate 12,786,181 of NC_136245.1, forward strand.
ATTGGACTTCTCCACTTACAAGGTGACAAGAAATAACAGTTTCTTCACTTTTGAGTGCATATTGTACATACAAATCAGTTTTTCATTCAAAAGTGTCAAAAAAGCGTTTTAAGCTCCAAATAGCACTGTTTGGACTTCTCCACTTACAAGGTGACAAGAAATAACACGTTCTTCAACTGAAAATGAGAACTTTGACATTTAAGTTCATTTTGGCCACAAAGAACAGTTTTTCATTCAAAAGTGTCAAAAAAGCGTTTTCAGCTCCAAACAGCAGTGATTGGACTTCTCCACTTACAAAGTGACAAGAAATAACACTTTCGTCACTTTTGAGTGCATTTTGGCCACAAAAATCAGTTTTTCATTCAAAAGTGTCAAAAACGCGTTTTCAGCTCCAAAAGGCACTGTTTGGACTTCTCCACTTACAAAGTGACAAGAAATAACACTTTCTTCACTTTTGAGTGCATATTGTACATACAAATCAGTTTTTCATTCAAAAGTGTCACAAAAGTGTTCTCAGCTCCAAATAGCACTGTTTGGACTTCTCCACTTACAAGGTGACAAGAAATAACATTTTCTTCACTTTTGAGTGCATATTGTACATAAAAATCAGTTTTTCATTCAAAAGTGTCAAAAAAGCGTTTTAAGCTCCAAATAGCACTGTTTGGACTTCTCCACTTACAAGGTGACAAGAAATAACACGTTCTTCAACTGAAAATGAGAACTTTGACATTTAAGTTCATTTTGGCCACAAAAAACAGTTTTTCATTCAAAAGTGTCAAAAAAGCGTTTTCAGCTCCAAACAGCAGTGATTGGACTTCTCCACTTACAAAGTGACAAGAAATAACACTTTCGTCACTTTTGAGTGCATTTTGGCCACAAAAATCAGTTTTTCATTCAAAAGTGTCAAAAACGCGTTTTCAGCTCCAAAAGGCACTGTTTGGACTTCTCCACTTACAAAGTGACAAGAAATAACACTTTCTTCACTTTTGAGTGCATATTGTACATACAAATCAGTTTTTCATTCAAAAGTGTCACAAAAGCGTTTTCAGCTCCAAATAGCACTGTTTAGACTTTTCCACTTACAAGGTGACAAAAACTAAACACTTTCTTCACTTTTGAGTGCATATTGTACATAAAAATAAGTTTTTCATTCAAAAGTGTCAAAAAAGCGTTTTCAGCTCCAAACAGCACTGTTTGGACTTCTCCACTTACAAGGTGTCCAGAAATACCACGTTCTTCAACTGCAAATGAGTTCTTTGACTTTTGAGTTCATTTTGGCCACAAAAAACAGTTTTTCATTCAAAAGTCACAAAAAAGCGTTTTCAGCTCCAAATAGCACTGTCTAGACTTCTCCACTTACAAGGTGACAAGAAATAACACTTTCTTTACTTTTGAGTGCATATTGTACATACAAATCAGTTTTTCATTCAAAAGTGTCAAAAAAGCGTTTTCAGCTCCAAACAGCAGTGATTGGACTTCTCCACTTACAAAGTGACAAGAAATAACACTTTCGTCACTTTTGAGTGCATATTGTACATACAAATCAGTTTTTCATTCAAAAGTGTCACAAAAGCGTTTTCAGCTCCAAATAGCACTATTTAGACTTTTCCACTTACAAGGTGACAAAAACTAAACACTTTCTTCACTTTTGAGTGCATATTGTACATAAAAATCAGTTTTTCATTCAAAAGTTTCAAAAAAGCGTTTTAAGCTCCAAATAGCACTGTTTGGACTTCTCCACTTACAAGGTGACAAGAAATAACACTTTCTTCACTTTTGAGTGCATATTGTACATAAAAATAAGTTTTTCATTCAAAAGTGTCAAAAAAGCGTTTTCAGCTCCAAACAGCACTGTTTGGACTTCTCCACTTACAAGGTGTCCAGAAATAACACGTTCTTCAACTGCAAATGAGTTCTTTGACTTTTGAGTTCATTTTGGCCACAAAAAACAGTTTTTCATTCAAAAGTCACAAAAAAGAGTTTTCAGCTCCAAATAGCACTGTCTAGACTTCTCCACTTACAAGGTGACAAGAAATAACACTTTCTTCACTTTTGAGTGCATATTGTACATACAAATCAGTTTTTCATTCAAAGGTTTCAAAAAAGAGTTTTCAGCTCCAAACAGCAGTGATTGGACTTCTCCACTTACAAGGTGACAAGAAATAACACTTTCTTTACTTTTGAGTGCATATTGTACATACAAATCAGTTTTTCATTCAAAAGTGTCAAAAAAGCGTTTTAAGCTCCAAATAGCACTGTTTGGACTTCTCCACTTACAAGGTGACAAGAAATAACACGTTCTTCAACTGAAAATGAGAACTTTGACATTTAAGTTCATTTTGGCCACAAAAAACAGTTTTTCATTCAAAAGTGTCAAAAAAGCGTTTTCAGCTCCAAACAGCAGTGATTGGACTTCTCCACTTACAAAGTGACAAGAAATATCACTTTCGTCACTTTTGAGTGCATTTTGGCCACAAAAATCAGTTTTTCATTCAAAAGTGTCAAAAACGCGTTTTCAGCTCCAAAAGGCACTGTTTGGACTTCTCCACTTACAAAGTGACAAGAAATAACACTTTCTTCACTTTTGAGTGCATATTGTACATACAAATCAGTTTTTCATTCAAAAGTGTCACAAAAGCGTTTTCAGCTCCAAATAGCACTGTTTAGACTTTTCCACTTACAAGGTGACAAAAACTAAACACTTTCTTCACTTTTGAGTGCATATTGTACATAAAAATAAGTTTTTCATTCAAAAGTGTCAAAAAAGAGTTTTCAGCTCCAAACAGCACTGTTTGGACTTTTCCACTTACAAGGTGTCCAGAAATAACACGTTCTTTAACTGCAAATGAGAACTTTGACGTTTGAGTTCATTTTGGCCACAAAAAACAGTTTTTCATTCAAAAGTGTCAAAAAAGCGTTTTCAGCTCCAAATAGCACTGTCTAGACTTCTCCACTTACAAGGTGACAAGAAATAACACTTTCTTCACTTTTGAGTGCATATTGTACATACAAATCAGTTTTTCATTCAAAAGTTTCAAAAAAGAGTTTTCAGCTCCAAACAGCAGTGATTGGACTTCTCCACTTACAAGGTGACAAGAAATAACAGTTTCTTCACTTTTGAGTGCATATTGTACATACAAATCAGTTTTTCATTCAAAAGTTTCAAAAAAGAGTTTTCAGCTCCAAACAGCAGTGATTGGACTTCTCCACTTACAAGGTGACAAGAAATAACACTTTCTTCACTTTTGAGTGCATATTGTACATACAAATCAGTTTTTCATTCAAAGGTTTCAAAAAAGAGTTTTCAGCTCCAAACAGCAGTGATTGGACTTCTCCACTTACAAGGTGACAAGAAATAACAGTTTCTTCACTTTTGAGTGCATATTGTACATACAAATCAGTTTTTCATTCAAAAGTGTCAAAAAAGCGTTTTAAGCTCCAAATAGCACTGTTTGGACTTCTCCACTTACAAGGTGACAAGAAATAACACGTTCTTCAACTGAAAATGAGAACTTTGACATTTAAGTTCATTTTGGCCACAAAGAACAGTTTTTCATTCAAAAGTGTCAAAAAAGCGTTTTCAGCTCCAAACAGCAGTGATTGGACTTCTCCACTTACAAAGTGACAAGAAATAACACTTTCGTCACTTTTGAGTGCATTTTGGCCACAAAAATCAGTTTTTCATTCAAAAGTGTCAAAAACGCGTTTTCAGCTCCAAAAGGCACTGTTTGGACTTCTCCACTTACAAAGTGACAAGAAATAACACTTTCTTCACTTTTGAGTGCATATTGTACATACAAATCAGTTTTTCATTCAAAAGTGTCACAAAAGTGTTCTCAGCTCCAAATAGCACTGTTTGGACTTCTCCACTTACAAGGTGACAAGAAATAACATTTTCTTCACTTTTGAGTGCATATTGTACATAAAAATCAGTTTTTCATTCAAAAGTGTCAAAAAAGCGTTTTAAGCTCCAAATAGCACTGTTTGGACTTCTCCACTTACAAGGTGACAAGAAATAACACGTTCTTCAACTGAAAATGAGAACTTTGACATTTAAGTTCATTTTGGCCACAAAAAACAGTTTTTCATTCAAAAGTGTCAAAAAAGCGTTTTCAGCTCCAAACAGCAGTGATTGGACTTCTCCACTTACAAAGTGACAAGAAATAACACTTTCGTCACTTTTGAGTGCATTTTGGCCACAAAAATCAGTTTTTCATTCAAAAGTGTCAAAAACGCGTTTTCAGCTCCAAAAGGCACTGTTTGGACTTCTCCACTTACAAAGTGACAAGAAATAACACTTTCTTCACTTTTGAGTGCATATTGTACATACAAATCAGTTTTTCATTCAAAAGTGTCACAAAAGCGTTTTCAGCTCCAAATAGCACTGTTTAGACTTTTCCACTTACAAGGTGACAAAAACTAAACACTTTCTTCACTTTTGAGTGCATATTGTACATAAAAATAAGTTTTTCATTCAAAAGTGTCAAAAAAGCGTTTTCAGCTCCAAACAGCACTGTTTGGACTTCTCCACTTACAAGGTGTCCAGAAATACCACGTTCTTCAACTGCAAATGAGTTCTTTGACTTTTGAGTTCATTTTGGCCACAAAAAACAGTTTTTCATTCAAAAGTCACAAAAAAGCGTTTTCAGCTCCAAATAGCACTGTCTAGACTTCTCCACTTACAAGGTGACAAGAAATAACACTTTCTTTACTTTTGAGTGCATATTGTACATACAAATCAGTTTTTCATTCAAAAGTGTCAAAAAAGCGTTTTCAGCTCCAAACAGCAGTGATTGGACTTCTCCACTTACAAAGTGACAAGAAATAACACTTTCGTCACTTTTGAGTGCATATTGTACATACAAATCAGTTTTTCATTCAAAAGTGTCACAAAAGCGTTTTCAGCTCCAAATAGCACTATTTAGACTTTTCCACTTACAAGGTGACAAAAACTAAACACTTTCTTCACTTTTGAGTGCATATTGTACATAAAAATCAGTTTTTCATTCAAAAGTTTCAAAAAAGCGTTTTAAGCTCCAAATAGCACTGTTTGGACTTCTCCACTTACAAGGTGACAAGAAATAACACTTTCTTCACTTTTGAGTGCATATTGTACATAAAAATAAGTTTTTCATTCAAAAGTGTCAAAAAAGCGTTTTCAGCTCCAAACAGCACTGTTTGGACTTCTCCACTTACAAGGTGTCCAGAAATAACACGTTCTTCAACTGCAAATGAGTTCTTTGACTTTTGAGTTCATTTTGGCCACAAAAAACAGTTTTTCATTCAAAAGTCACAAAAAAGAGTTTTCAGCTCCAAATAGCACTGTCTAGACTTCTCCACTTACAAGGTGACAAGAAATAACACTTTCTTCACTTTTGAGTGCATATTGTACATACAAATCAGTTTTTCATTCAAAGGTTTCAAAAAAGAGTTTTCAGCTCCAAACAGCAGTGATTGGACTTCTCCACTTACAAGGTGACAAGAAATAACACTTTCTTTACTTTTGAGTGCATATTGTACATACAAATCAGTTTTTCATTCAAAAGTGTCAAAAAAGCGTTTTAAGCTCCAAATAGCACTGTTTGGACTTCTCCACTTACAAGGTGACAAGAAATAACACGTTCTTCAACTGAAAATGAGAACTTTGACATTTAAGTTCATTTTGGCCACAAAAAACAGTTTTTCATTCAAAAGTGTCAAAAAAGCGTTTTCAGCTCCAAACAGCAGTGATTGGACTTCTCCACTTACAAAGTGACAAGAAATATCACTTTCGTCACTTTTGAGTGCATTTTGGCCACAAAAATCAGTTTTTCATTCAAAAGTGTCAAAAACGCGTTTTCAGCTCCAAAAGGCACTGTTTGGACTTCTCCACTTACAAAGTGACAAGAAATAACACTTTCTTCACTTTTGAGTGCATATTGTACATACAAATCAGTTTTTCATTCAAAAGTGTCACAAAAGCGTTTTCAGCTCCAAATAGCACTGTTTAGACTTTTCCACTTACAAGGTGACAAAAACTAAACACTTTCTTCACTTTTGAGTGCATATTGTACATAAAAATAAGTTTTTCATTCAAAAGTGTCAAAAAAGAGTTTTCAGCTCCAAACAGCACTGTTTGGACTTTTCCACTTACAAGGTGTCCAGAAATAACACGTTCTTTAACTGCAAATGAGAACTTTGACGTTTGAGTTCATTTTGGCCACAAAAAACAGTTTTTCATTCAAAAGTGTCAAAAAAGCGTTTTCAGCTCCAAATAGCACTGTCTAGACTTCTCCACTTACAAGGTGACAAGAAATAACACTTTCTTCACTTTTGAGTGCATATTGTACATACAAATCAGTTTTTCATTCAAAAGTTTCAAAAAAGAGTTTTCAGCTCCAAACAGCAGTGATTGGACTTCTCCACTTACAAGGTGACAAGAAATAACAGTTTCTTCACTTTTGAGTGCATATTGTACATACAAATTAGTTTTTCATTCAAAAGTGTCACAAAAGCGTTTTCAGCTCCAAATAGCACTATTTAGACTTTTCCACTTACAAGGTGACAAAAACTAAACACTTTCTTCACTTTTGAGTGCATATTGTACATAAAAATCAGTTTTTCATTCAAAAGTTTCAAAAAAGCGTTTTAAGCTCCAAATAGCACTGTTTGGACTTCTCCACTTACAAGGTGACAAGAAATAACACTTTCTTCACTTTTGAGTGCATATTGTACATAAAAATAAGTTTTTCATTCAAAAGTGTCAAAAAAGCGTTTTCAGCTCCAAACAGCACTGTTTGGACTTCTCCACTTACAAGGTGTCCAGAAATAACACGTTCTTCAACTGCAAATGAGTTCTTTGACTTTTGAGTTCATTTTGGCCACAAAAAACAGTTTTTCATTCAAAAGTCACAAAAAAGAGTTTTCAGCTCCAAATAGCACTGTCTAGACTTCTCCACTTACAAGGTGACAAGAAATAACACTTTCTTCACTTTTGAGTGCATATTGTACATACAAATCAGTTTTTCATTCAAAGGTTTCAAAAAAGAGTTTTCAGCTCCAAACAGCAGTGATTGGACTTCTCCACTTACAAGGTGACAAGAAATAACACTTTCTTTACTTTTGAGTGCATATTGTACATACAAATCAGTTTTTCATTCAAAAGTGTCAAAAAAGCGTTTTAAGCTCCAAATAGCACTGTTTGGACTTCTCCACTTACAAGGTGACAAGAAATAACACGTTCTTCAACTGAAAATGAGAACTTTGACATTTAAGTTCATTTTGGCCACAAAAAACAGTTTTTCATTCAAAAGTGTCAAAAAAGCGTTTTCAGCTCCAAACAGCAGTGATTGGACTTCTCCACTTACAAAGTGACAAGAAATATCACTTTCGTCACTTTTGAGTGCATTTTGGCCACAAAAATCAGTTTTTCATTCAAAAGTGTCAAAAACGCGTTTTCAGCTCCAAAAGGCACTGTTTGGACTTCTCCACTTACAAAGTGACAAGAAATAACACTTTCTTCACTTTTGAGTGCATATTGTACATACAAATCAGTTTTTCATTCAAAAGTGTCACAAAAGCGTTTTCAGCTCCAAATAGCACTGTTTAGACTTTTCCACTTACAAGGTGACAAAAACTAAACACTTTCTTCACTTTTGAGTGCATATTGTACATAAAAATAAGTTTTTCATTCAAAAGTGTCAAAAAAGAGTTTTCAGCTCCAAACAGCACTGTTTGGACTTTTCCACTTACAAGGTGTCCAGAAATAACACGTTCTTTAACTGCAAATGAGAACTTTGACGTTTGAGTTCATTTTGGCCACAAAAAACAGTTTTTCATTCAAAAGTGTCAAAAAAGCGTTTTCAGCTCCAAATAGCACTGTCTAGACTTCTCCACTTACAAGGTGACAAGAAATAACACTTTCTTCACTTTTGAGTGCATATTGTACATACAAATCAGTTTTTCATTCAAAAGTTTCAAAAAAGAGTTTTCAGCTCCAAACAGCAGTGATTGGACTTCTCCACTTACAAGGTGACAAGAAATAACAGTTTCTTCACTTTTGAGTGCATATTGTACATACAAATCAGTTTTTCATTCAAAAGTTTCAAAAAAGAGTTTTCAGCTCCAAACAGCAGTGATTGGACTTCTCCACTTACAAGGTGACAAGAAATAACACTTTCTTCACTTTTGAGTGCATATTGTACATACAAATCAGTTTTTCATTCAAAAGTGTCAAAAACGCGTTTTCAGCTCCAAAAGGCACTGTTTGGACTTCTCCACTTACAAAGTGACAAAAACTAAACACTTTCTTCACTTTTGAGTGCATATTGTACATAAAAATCAGTTTTTCATTCAAAAGTGTCAAAAAAGCGTTTTAAGCTCCAAATAGCACTGTTTGGACTTCTCCACTTACAAAGTGACAAGAAATAACACTTTCTTCACTTTTGAGTGCATATTGTACATAAAAATCAGTTTTTCATTCAAAAGTGTCACAAAAGTGTTCTCAGCTCCAAATAGCACTGTTTGGACTTCTCCACTTACAAGGTGACAAGAAATAACACTTTCTTCACTTTTGAGTGCATATTGTACATAAAAATAAGTTTTTCATTCAAAAGTGTCAAAAAAGCGTTTTCAGCTCCAAACAGCACTGTTTGGACTTCTCCACTTACAAGGTGTCCAGAAATAACACGTTCTTTAACTGCAAATGAGTTCTTTGACTTTTGAGTTCATTTTGGCCACAAAAAACAGTTTTTCATTCAAAAGTCACAAAAAAGCGTTTTCAGCTCCAAATAGCACTGTGTAGACTTCTCCACTTACAAGGTGACAAGAAATAACACTTTCTTCACTTTTGAGTGCATATTGTACATACAAATCAGTTTTTCATTCAAAGGTTTCAAAAAAGAGTTTTCAGCTCCAAACAGCAGTGATTGGACTTCTCCACTTACAAGGTGACAAGAAATAACAGTTTCTTCACTTTTGAGAGCATATTGTACATACAAATCAGTTTTTCATTCAAAAGTGTCAAAAAAGCGTTTTAAGCTCCAAATAGCACTGTTTGGACTTCTCCACTTACAAGGTGACAAGAAATAACACGTTCTTCAACTGAAAATGAGAACTTTGACATTTAAGTTCATTTTGGCCACAAAAAACAGTTTTTCATTCAAAAGTGTCAAAAAAGCGTTTTCAGCTCCAAACAGCAGTGATTGGACTTCTTCACTTACAAAGTGACAAGAAATAACACTTTCGTCACTTTTGAGTGCATTTTGGCCACAAAAATCAGTTTTTCATTCAAAAGTGTCAAAAACGCGTTTTCAGCTCCAAAAGGCACTGTTTGGACTTCTCCACTTACAAAGTGACAAGAAATAACACTTTCTTCACTTTTGAGTGCATATTGTACATACAAATCAGTTTTTCATTCAAAAGTGTCACAAAAGCGTTTTCAGCTCCAAATAGCACTGTTTAGACTTTTCCACTTACAAGGTGACAAAAACTAAACACTTTCTTCACTTTTGAGTGCATATTGTACATAAAAATAAGTTTTTCATTCAAAAGTGTCAAAAAAGCGTTTTCAGCTCCAAACAGCACTGTTTGGACTTCTCCACTTACAAGGTGTCCAGAAATAACACGTTCTTCAACTGCAAATGAGTTCTTTGACTTTTGAGTTCATTTTGGCCACAAAAAACAGTTTTTCATTCAAAAGTCACAAAAAAGCGTTTTCAGCTCCAAATAGCACTGTCTAGACTTCTCCACTTACAAGGTGACAAGAAATAACACTTTCTTCACTTTTGAGTGCATATTGTACATACAAATCAGTTTTTCATTCAAAAGTTTCAAAAAAGAGTTTTCAGCTCCAAACAGCAGTGATTGGACTTCTCCACTTACAAGGTGACAAGAAATAACACTTTCTTCACTTTTGAGTGCATATTGTACATACAAATCAGTTTTTCATTCAAAAGTGTCAAAAAAGCGTTTTAAGCTCCAAATAGCACTGTTTGGACTTCTCCACTTACAAGGTGACAAGAAATAACACGTTCTTCAACTGAAAATAAGAACTTTGACATTTAAGTTCATTTTGGCCACAAAAAACAGTTTTTCATTCAAAAGTGTCAAAAAAGCGTTTTCAGCTCCAAACAGCAGTGATTGGACTTCTCCACTTACAAAGTGACAAGAAATAACACTTTCGTCACTTTTGAGTGCATTTTGGCCACAAAAATCAGTTTTTCATTCAAAAGTGTCAAAAACGCGTTTTCAGCTCCAAAAGGCACTGTTTGGACTTCTCCACTTACAAAGTGACAAGAAAAAACACTTTCTTCAACTGAAAATGAGAACTTTGACATTTAAGTTCATTTTGGCCACAAAAAACAGTTTTTCATTCAAAAGTGTCAAAAAAGCGTTTTCAGCTCCAAACAGCAGTGATTGGACTTCTCCACTTACAAGGTGACAAGAAATAACAGTTTCTTCACTTTTAAATGCATATTGTACATACAAATTAGTTTTTCATTCAAAAGTGGCAAAAAAGCGTTTTAAGCTCCAAATAGCACTGTTTGGACTTCTCCACTTACAAGGTGACAAGAAATAACACGTTCTTCAACTGAAAATGAGAACTTTGACATTTAAGTTCATTTTGGCCACAAAAAACAGTTTTTCATTCAAAAGTGTCAAAAAAGCGTTTTCAGCTCCAAACAGCAGTGATTGGACTTCTCCACTTACAAAGTGACAAGAAATAACACTTTCGTCACTTTTGAGTGCATTTTGGCCACAAAAATCAGTTTTTCATTCAAAAGTGTCAAAAACGCGTTTTCAGCTCCAAAAGGCACTGTTTGGACTTCTCCACTTACAAGGTGTCCAGAAATAACACGTTCTTCAACTGCAAATGAGTTCTTTGACTTTTGAGTTCATTTTGGCCACAAAAAACAGTTTTTCATTCAAAAGTGTCACAAAAGCGTTTTCAGCTCCAAATAGCACTGTTTAGACTTTTCCACTTACAAGGTGACAAGAAATAACAGTTTCTTCACTTTTGAGAGCATATTGTACATACAAATCAGTTTTTCATTCAAAAGTGTCAAAAAAGCGTTTTAAGCTCCAAATAGCACTGTTTGGACTTCTCCACTTACAAGGTGACAAGAAATAACACGTTCTTCAACTGAAAATGAGAACTTTGACATTTAAGTTCATTTTGGCCACAAAAAACAGTTTTTCATTCAAAAGTGTCAAAAAAGCGTTTTCAGCTCCAAACAGCAGTGATTGGACTTCTCCACTTACAAAGTGACAAGAAATAACACTTTCGTCACTTTTGAGTGCATATTGTACATACAAATCAGTTTTTCATTCAAAAGTGTCACAAAAGTGTTCTCAGCTCCAAATAGCACTGTTTGGACTTCTCCACTTACAAGGTGACAAGAAATAACACTTTCGTCACTTTTGAGTGCATATTGTACATAAAAATCAGTTTTTCATTCAAAAGTGTCAAAAAAGCGTTTTAAGCTCCAAATAGCACTGTTTGGACTTCTCCACTTACAAGGTGACAAGAAATAACACGTTCTTCAACTGAAAATGAGAACTTTGACATTTAAGTTCATTTTGGCCACAAAAAACAGTTTTTCATTCAAAAGTGTCAAAAAAGCGTTTTCAGCTCCAAACAGCAGTGATTGGACTTCTCCACTTACAAAGTGACAAGAAATAACACTTTCGTCACTTTTGAGTGCATTTTGGCCACAAAAATCAGTTTTTCATTCAAAAGTGTCAAAAACGCGTTTTCAGCTCCAAAAGGCACTGTTTGGACTTCTCCACTTACAAAGTGACAAGAAATAACACTTTCTTCACTTTTGAGTGCATATTGTACATACAAATCAGTTTTTCATTCAAAAGTGTCACAAAAGCGTTTTCAGCTCCAAATAGCACTGTTTAGACTTTTCCACTTACAAGGTGACAAAAACTAAACACTTTCTTCACTTTTGAGTGCATATTGTACATAAAAATAAGTTTTTCATTCAAAAGTGTCAAAAAAGCGTTTTCAGCTCCAAACAGCACTGTTTGGACTTCTCCACTTACAAGGTGTCCAGAAATACCACGTTCTTCAACTGCAAATGAGTTCTTTGACTTTTGAGTTCATTTTGGCCACAAAAAACAGTTTTTCATTCAAAAGTCACAAAAAAGCGTTTTCAGCTCCAAATAGCACTGTCTAGACTTCTCCACTTACAAGGTGACAAGAAATAACACTTTCTTTACTTTTGAGTGCATATTGTACATACAAATCAGTTTTTCATTCAAAAGTGTCAAAAAAGCGTTTTCAGCTCCAAACAGCAGTGATTGGACTTCTCCACTTACAAAGTGACAAGAAATAACACTTTCGTCACTTTTGAGTGCATATTGTACATACAAATCAGTTTTTCATTCAAAAGTGTCACAAAAGCGTTTTCAGCTCCAAATAGCACTATTTAGACTTTTCCACTTACAAGGTGACAAAAACTAAACACTTTCTTCACTTTTGAGTGCATATTGTACATAAAAATCAGTTTTTCATTCAAAAGTTTCAAAAAAGCGTTTTAAGCTCCAAATAGCACTGTTTGGACTTCTCCACTTACAAGGTGACAAGAAATAACACTTTCTTCACTTTTGAGTGCATATTGTACATAAAAATAAGTTTTTCATTCAAAAGTGTCAAAAAAGCGTTTTCAGCTCCAAACAGCACTGTTTGGACTTCTCCACTTACAAGGTGTCCAGAAATAACACGTTCTTCAACTGCAAATGAGTTCTTTGACTTTTGAGTTCATTTTGGCCACAAAAAACAGTTTTTCATTCAAAAGTCACAAAAAAGAGTTTTCAGCTCCAAATAGCACTGTCTAGACTTCTCCACTTACAAGGTGACAAGAAATAACACTTTCTTCACTTTTGAGTGCATATTGTACATACAAATCAGTTTTTCATTCAAAGGTTTCAAAAAAGAGTTTTCAGCTCCAAACAGCAGTGATTGGACTTCTCCACTTACAAGGTGACAAGAAATAACAGTTTCTTCACTTTTGAGTGCATATTGTACATACAAATCAGTTTTTCATTCAAAAGTGTCAAAAAAGCGTTTTAAGCTCCAAATAGCACTGTTTGGACTTCTCCACTTACAAGGTGACAAGAAATAACACGTTCTTCAACTGAAAATGAGAACTTTGACATTTAAGTTCATTTTGGCCACAAAAAACTGTTTTTCATTCAAAAGTGTCAAAAAAGCGTTTTCAGCTCCAAACAGCAGTGATTGGACTTCTCCACTTACAAAGTGACAAGAAATATCACTTTCGTCACTTTTGAGTGCATTTTGGCCACAAAAATCAGTTTTTCATTCAAAAGTGTCAAAAACGCGTTTTCAGCTCCAAAAGGCACTGTTTGGACTTCTCCACTTACAAAGTGACAAGAAATAACACTTTCTTCACTTTTGAGTGCATATTGTACATACAAATCAGTTTTTCATTCAAAAGTGTCACAAAAGCGTTTTCAGCTCCAAATAGCACTGTTTAGACTTTTCCACTTACAAGGTGACAAAAACTAAACACTTTCTTCACTTTTGAGTGCATATTGTACATAAAAATAAGTTTTTCATTCAAAAGTGTCAAAAAAGAGTTTTCAGCTCCAAACAGCACTGTTTGGACTTCTCCACTTACAAGGTGTCCAGAAATAACACGTTCTTTAACTGCAAATGAGAACTTTGACGTTTGAGTTCATTTTGGCCACAAAAAACAGTTTTTCATTCAAAAGTTTCAAAAAAGAGTTTTCAGCTCCAAATAGCACTGTTTGGACTTCTCCACTTACAAGGTGTCCAGAAATAACACGTTCTTCAACTGCAAATGAGTTCTTTGACTTTTGAGTTCATTTTGGCCACAAAAAACAGTTTTTCATTCAAAAGTCACAAAAAAGCGTTTTCAGCTCCAAATAGCACTGTCTAGACTTCTCCACTTACAAGGTGACAAGAAATAACACTTTCTTCACTTTTGAGTGCATATTGTACATACAAATCAGTTTTTCATTCAAAAGTTTCAAAAAAGAGTTTTCAGCTCCAAACAGCAGTGATTGGACTTCTCCACTTACAAGGTGACAAGAAATAACATTTTCTTCACTTTTGAGTGCATATTGTACATAAAAATCAGTTTTTCATTCAAAAGTGTCAAAAAAGCGTTTTAAGCTCCAAATAGCACTGTTTGGACTTCTCCACTTACAAGGTGACAAGAAATAACACGTTCTTCAACTGAAAATGAGAACTTTGACATTTAAGTTCATTTTGGCCACAAAAAACAGTTTTTCATTCAAAAGTGTCAAAAAAGCGTTTTCAGCTCCAAACAGCAGTCATTGGACTTCTTCACTTACAAAGTGACAAGAAATAACATTTTCGTCACTTTTGAGTGCATTTTGGCCACAAAAATCAGTTTTTCATTCAAAAGTGTCAAAAACGCGTTTTCAGCTCCAAAAGGCACTGTTTGGACTTCTCCACTTACAAAGTGACAAGAAATAACACTTTCTTCACTTTTGAGTGCATATTGTACATACAAATCAGTTTTTCATTCAAAAGTGTCACAAAAGCGTTTTCAGCTCCAAATAGCACTGTTTAGACTTTTCCACTTACAAGGTGACAAAAACTAAACACTTTCTTCACTTTTGAGTGCATATTGTACATAAAAATAAGTTTTTCATTCAAAAGTGTCAAAAAAGCGTTTTCAGCTCCAAACAGAACTGTTTGGACTTCTCCACTTACAAGGTGTCCAGAAATAACACGTTCTTCAACTGCAAATGAGTTCTTTGACTTTTGAGTTCATTTTGGCCACAAAAAACAGTTTTTCATTCAAAAGTCACAAAAAAGCGTTTTCAACTCCAAATAGCACTGTCTAGACTTCTCCACTTACAAGGTGACAAGAAATAACACTTTCTTCACTTTTGAGTGCATATTGTACATACAAATCAGTTTTTCATTCAAAAGTTTCAAAAAAGAGTTTTCAGCTCCAAACAGCAGTGATTGGACTTCTCCACTTACAAGGTGACAAGAAATAACAGTTTCTTCACTTTTGAGTGCATATTGTACATACAAATCAGTTTTTCATTCAAAAGTGTCAAAAAAGCGTTTTAAGCTCCAAATAGCACTGTTTGGACTTCTCCACTTACAAGGTGACAAGAAATAACACGTTCTTCAACTGAAAATGAGAACTTTGACATTTAAGTTCATTTTGGCCACAAAAAACAGTTTTTCATTCAAAAGTGTCAAAAAAGCGTTTTCAGCTCCAAACAGCAGTGATTGGACTTCTCCACTTACAAAGTGACAAGAAATAACACTTTCGTCACTTTTGAGTGCATTTTGGCCACAAAAATCAGTTTTTCATTCAAAAGTGTCAAAAACGCGTTTTCAGCTCCAAAAGGCACTGTTTGGACTACTCCACTTACAGAGTGACAAGAAAAAACACTTTCTTCACTTTTGAGTGCATATTGTACATACAAATCAGTTTTTCATTCAAAAGTGTCACAAAAGCGTTTTCAGCTCCAAATAGCACTGTTTGGACTTCTCCACTTAAAAGGTGACAAGAAATAACACGTTCTTCAACTGCAAATGAGAACTTTGACATTTAAGTTAATTTTGGCCACAAAAAACAGTTTTTCATTCAAAAGTGTCAAAAAAGCGTTTTCAGCTCCAAACATCAGTGATTGGACTTCTCATCTTACAAAGTGACAAGAAATAACACTTTCGTCACTTTTGAGTGCATTTTGGCCACAAAAAACAGTTTTTCATTCAAAAGTGTCAAAAACGCGTTTTCAGCTCCAAATAGCACTGTTTGGACTTCTCCACTTACAAGGTGACAAGAAATAACACTTTCTTCACTTTTGAGTGCATATTGTACATACAAATCAGTTTTTCATTCAAAAGTTTCAAAAAAGCGTTTTCAGCTCCAAATAGCACTGTTTGGACTTCTCCACTTACAAGGTGACAAAAAATAACACGTTCTTCAACTGCAAATGAGAACTTTGACATTTAAGTTCATTTTGGCCACAAAAAACAGTTTTTCATTCAAAAGTGTCAAAAAAGCGTTTTCAGCTCCAAACAGCAGTGATTGGACTTCTCCACTTACAAAGTGACAAGAAATAACACTTTCGTCACTTTTGAGTGCATTTTGGCCACAAAAATCAGTTTTTCATTCAAAAGTGTCAAAAACGCGTTTTCAGCTCCAAAAGGCACTGTTTGGACTTCTCCACTTACAAAGTGACAAGAAATAACACTTTCTTCACTTTTGAGTGCATATTGTACATACAAATCAGTTTTTCATTCAAAAGTGTCACAAAAGCGTTTTCAGCTCCAAATAGCACTGTTTAGACTTTTCCACTTACAAGGTGACAAAAACTAAACACTTTCTTCACTTTTGAGTGCATATTGTACATAAAAATCAGTTTTTCATTCAAAAGTGTCAAAAAAGCGTTTTAAGCTCCAAATAGCACTGTTTGGACTTCTCCACTTACAAGGTGACAAGAAATAACACTTTCTTCACTTTTGAGTGCATATTGTACATAAAAATCAGTTTTTCATTCAAAAGTGTCAAAAAAGCGTTTTAAGGTCCAAATAGCACTGTTTGGACTTCTCCACTTAAAAGGTGAGAAGAAATAACACGTTCTTCAACTGAAAATGAGAACTTTGACATTTAAGTTCATTTTGGCCACAAAAAACAGTTTTTCATTCAAAAGTGTCAAAAAAGCGTTTTCAGCTCCAAACAGCAGTGATTGGACTTCTCCACTTACAAAGTGACAAGAAATAACACTTTCGTCACTTTTGAGTGCATTTTGGCCACAAAAAACAGTTTTTCATTCAAAAGTGTCAAAAACGCGTTTTCAGCTCCAAATAGCACTGTTTGGACTTCTCCACTTACAAGGTGACAAGAAATAACAGTTTTTTCACTTTTGAGTGCATATTGTACATACAAATCAGTTTTTCATTCAAAAGTGTCAAAAAAGCGTTTTAAGCTCCAAATAGCACTGTTTGGACTTCTCCACTTACAAGGTGACAAGAAATAACACGTTCTTCAACTGAAAATGAGAACTTTGACATTTAAGTTCATTTTGGCCACAAAAAACAGTTTTTCATTCAAAAGTGTCAAAAAAGCGTTTTCAGCTCCAAACAGCAGTGATTGGACTTCTCCACTTACAAGGTGACAAGAAATAACAGTTTCTTCACTTTTGAGTGCATATTGTACATACAAATCAGTTTTTCATTCAAAAGTGTCAAAAAAGCGTTTTAAGCTCCAAATAGCACTGTTTGGACTTCTCCACTTACAAGGTGACAAGAAATAACACGTTCTTCAACTGAAAATGAGAACTCTGACATTTAAGTTCATTTTGGCCACAAAAAACAGTTTTTCATTCAAAAGTGTCAAAAAAGCGTTTTCAGCTCCAAAAGGCACTGTTTGGACTTCTCCACTTACAAAGTGACAAGAAATAACACTTTCTTCACTTTTTGAGTGCATATTGTACATACAAATCAGTTTTTCATTCAAAAGTGTCACAAAAGCGTTTTCAGCTCCAAATAGCACTGTTTAGACTTTTCCACTTACAAGGTGACAAAAAGTAAACACTTTCTTCACTTTTGAGTGCATATTGTACATAAAAATCAGTTTTTCATTCAAAAGTGTCAAAAAAGCGTTTTAAGCTCCAAATAGCACTGTTTGGACTTCTCCACTTACAAGGTGACAAGAAATAACACTTTCTTCACTTTTGAGTGCATATTGTACATAAAAATCAGTTTTTCATTCAAAAGTGTCACAAAAGTGTTCTCAGCTCCAAATAGCACTGTTTGGACTTCTCCACTTACAAGGTGACAAGAAAAAACACTTTCTTCACTTTTGAGTGCATATTGTACATAAAAATAAGTTTTTCATTCAAAAGTGTCAAAAAAGCGTTTTCAGCTCCAAACAGCACTGTTTGGACTTCTCCACTTACAAGGTGTCCAGAAATAACACGTTCTTCAACTGCAAATGAGTTCTTTGACTTTTGAGTTCATTTTGGCCACAAAAAACAGTTTTTCATTCAAAAGTCACAAAAAAGCGTTTTCAGCTCCAAATAGCACTGTCTACACTTCTCCACTTACAAGGTGACAAGAAATAACACTTTCTTCACTTTTGAGTGCATATTGTACATACAAATCAGTTTTTCATTCAAAGGTTTCAAAAAAGAGTTTTCAGCTCCAAACAGCAGTGATTGGACTTCTCCACTTACAAGGTGACAAGAAATAACATTTTCTTCACTTTTGAGTGCATATTGTACATAAAAATCAGTTTTTCATTCAAAAGTGTCAAAAAAGCGTTTTAAGCTCCAAATAGCACTGTTTGGACTTCTCCACTTACAAGGTGACAAGAAATAACACGTTCTTCAACTGAAAATGAGAACTTTGACATTTAAGTTCATTTTGGCCACAAAAAACAGTTTTTCATTCAAAAGTGTCAAAAAAGCGTTTTCAGCTCCAAACAGCAGTGATTGGACTTCTTCACTTACAAAGTGACAAGAAATAACACTTTCGTCACTTTTGAGTGCATTTTGGCCACAAAAATCAGTTTTTCATTCAAAAGTGTCAAAAACGCGTTTTCAGCTCCAAAAGGCACTGTTTGGACTTCTCCACTTACAAAGTGACAAGAAATAACACTTTCTTCACTTTTGAGTGCATATTGTACATACAAATCAGTTTTTCATTCAAAAGTGTCACAAAAGCGTTTTCAGCTCCAAATAGCACTGTTTAGACTTTTCCACTTACAAGGTGACAAAAACTAAACACTTTCTTCACTTTTGAGTGCATATTGTACATAAAAATAAGTTTTTCATTCAAAAGTGTCAAAAAAGCGTTTTCAGCTCCAAACAGAACTGTTTGGACTTCTCCACTTACAAGGTGTCCAGAAATAACACGTTCTTCAACTGCAAATGAGTTCTTTGACTTTTGAGTTCATTTTGGCCACAAAAAACAGTTTTTCATTCAAAAGTCACAAAAAAGCGTTTTCAGCTCCAAATAGCACTGTCTAGACTTCTCCACTTACAAGGTGACAAGAAATAACACTTTCTTCACTTTTGAGTGCATATTGTACATACAAATCAGTTTTTCATTCAAAAGTTTCAAAAAAGAGTTTTCAGCTCCAAACAGCAGTGATTGGACTTCTCCACTTACAAGGTGACAAGAAATAACAGTTTCTTCACTTTTGAGTGCATATTGTACATACAAATCAGTTTTTCATTCAAAAGTGTCACAAAAGCGTTTTCAGCTCCAAATAGCACTGTTTGGACTTCTCCACTTAAAAGGTGACAAGAAATAACACGTTCTTCAACTGCAAATGAGAACTTTGACATTTAAGTTCATTTTGGCCACAAAAAACAGTTTTTCATTCAAAAGTGTCAAAAAAGCGTTTTCAGCTCCAAACATCAGTGATTGGACTTCTCATCTTACAAAGTGACAAGAAATAACACTTTCGTCACTTTTGAGTGCATTTTGGCCACAAAAAACAGTTTTTCATTCAAAAGTGTCAAAAACGCGTTTTCAGCTCCAAATAGCACTGTTTGGACTTCTCCACTTACAAGGTGACAAGAAATAACACTTTCTTCACTTTTGAGTGCATATTGTACATACAAATCAGTTTTTCATTCAAAAGTTTCAAAAAAGCGTTTTCAGCTCCAAATAGCACTGTTTGGACTTCTCCACTTACAAGGTGACAAAAAATAACACGTTCTTCAACTGCAAATGAGAACTTTGACTTTTAAATTCATTTTGGCCACAAAAAACAGTTTTTCATTCAAAAGTGTCAAAAACGCGTTGTCAGCTCCAAATAGCACTGTTTGGACTTCTCCACTTACAAGGTGACAAGAAATAACACTTTCTTCACTTATGAGTGCATATTGTACATAAAAATCAGTTTTTCATTCAAAAGTGTCAAAAAAGCGTTTTCAGCTCCAAATAGCACTGTTTAGACTTCTCCACTTACAAGGTGTCCAGAAATAACACGTTCTTCAACTGCAAATGAGTTCTTTGACTTTTGAGTTCATTTTGGCCACAAAAAACAGTTTTTCATTCAAAAGTCACAAAAAAGCGTTTTCAGCTCCAAATAGCACTGTCTAGACTTCTCCACTTACAAGGTGACAAGAAATAACACTTTCTTCACTTTTGAGTGCATATTGTACATACAAATCAGTTTTTCATTCAAAAGTGTCACAAAAGCGTTTTCAGCTCCAAATAGCACTGTTTAGACTTTTCCACTTACAAGGTGACAAAAACTAAACACTTTCTTCACTTTTGAGTGCATATTGTACATAAAAATAAGTTTTTCATTCAAAAGTGTCAAAAAAGCGTTTTCAGCTCCAAACAGCACTGTTTGGACTTCTCCACTTACAAGGTGTCCAGAAATAACACGTTCTTCAACTGCAAATGAGTTCTTTGACTTTTGAGTTCATTTTGGCCACAAAAAACAGTTTTTCATTCAAAAGTCACAAAAAAGCGTTTTCAGCTCCAAATAGCACTGTCTAGACTTCTCCACTTACAAGGTGACAAGAAATAACACTTTCTTCACTTTTGAGTGCATATTGTACATACAAATCAGTTTTTCATTCAAAAGTTTCAAAAAAGAGTTTTCAGCTCCAAACAGCAGTGATTGGACTTCTCCACTTACAAGGTGACAAGAAATAACAGTTTCTTCACTTTTGAGTGCATATTGTACATACAAATCAGTTTTTCATTCAAAAGTGTCAAAAAAGCGTTTTAAGCTCCAAACAGCAGTGATTGGACTTCTTCACTTACAAAGTGACAAGAAATAACACTTTCGTCACTTTTGAGTGCATTTTGGCCACAAAAATCAGTTTTTCATTCAAAAGTGTCAAAAACGCGTTTTCAGCTCCAAAAGGCACTGTTTGGACTTCTCCACTTACAAAGTGACAAGAAATAACACTTTCTTCACTTTTGAGTGCATATTGTACATACAAATCAGTTTTTCATTCAAAAGTGTCACAAAAGCGTTTTCAGCTCCAAATAGCACTGTTTAGACATTTCCACTTACAAGGTGACAAAAACTAAACACTTTCTTCAACTGCAAATGAGAACTTTGACTTTTAAATTCATTTTGGCCACAAAAAACAGTTTTTCATTCAAAAGTGTCAAAAACGCGTTGTCAGCTCCAAATAGCACTGTTTGGACTTCTCCACTTACAAGGTGACAAGAAATAACACTTTCTTCACTTATGAGTGCATATTGTACATAAAAATCAGTTTTTCATTCAAAAGTGTCAAAAAAGCGTTTTCAGCTCCAAATAGCACTGTTTAGACTTCTCCACTTACAAGGTGACAAGAAATAACACTTTCTTCACTTTTGAGTGCATATTGTACATAAAAATCAGTTTTTCATTCAAAAGTTTCAAAAAAGCATTTTCAGCTTCAAACAGCACTGTTTGGACTTCTCCACTTACAAGGTGACAAGACATAACGCGTTCTTCAACTGCAAATGAGAACTTTGACTTTTGAGTTCATTTTGGCCACAAAAATCAGTTTTTCATTCAAAAGTTTCAAAAAAGAGTTTTCAGCTCCAAATAGCACTGTTTGGACTTCTCCACTTACAAGGTGACAAGAAATAACACGTTCTTCAACTGAAAATGAGAACTTTGACATTTGAGTTCATTTTGGCCACAAAAAACACTTTTTCATTCAAAAGTGTCAAAAACGCGTTTTCAGCTCCAAATAGCACTGTTTGGACTTCTCCACTTACAAGGTGACAAAAAATAACACTTTCGTCACTTTTGAGTGCATATTGTACATACAAATCAGTTTTTCATTCAAAAGTGTCAAAAACGCGTTTTCAGCTCCAAAAGGCACTGTTTGGACTTCTCCACTTACAAGGTGACAAAAAATAACACTTTCGTCACTTTTGAGTGCATATTGTACATACAAATCAGTTTTTCATTCAAAAGTTTCAAAAAAGAGTTTTCAGCTCCAAATAGCATTGTTTGGACTTCTCCACTTACAAGGTGACAAGAAATAACACGTTCTTCAACTGAAAATTAGAACTTTGACATTTGAGTTCATTTTGGCCAAAAAAAACAGTTTTTCATTCAAAAGTGTCAAAAAAGCGTTTTCAGCTCCAAAGAGCACTGTTTGGACTTCTCCACTTACAAGGTGAAAAGAAATAACACTTTCGTCACTTTTGAGTGCATTTTGGCCTCAAAAATCCGTTTTTCATTCAGAAGTGTCAAAAACGCGTTTTCAGCTCCAAAAGGCACTGTTTGGACTTCTCCACTTACAAGGTGACAAGAAATAACAGGTTCTTCAACTGCAAATGAGTTTTTTGACTTTTGAGTTCATTTTGGCCACAAAAAACAGTTTTTCATTCAAAAGTGTCAAAAAAGCGTTTTCAGCTCCAAATAGCACTGTTTAGACTTCTCCACTTACAAGGTGACAAGGTGACAAGAAATAAACACTTTCTTCACTTTTGAGTGCATATTGTACATAAAAATCAGTTTGTCATTCAAAAGTGTCAAAAAAGCGTTTTCAGCTCCAAACAGCAGTGATTGGACTTCTCCACTTACAAAGTGACAAGAAATAACACTTTCGTCACTTTTGAGTGCATTTTGGCCACAAAAATCAGTTTTTCATTCAAAAGTGTCAAAAACGCGTTTTCAGCTCCAAAAGGCACTGTTTGGACTTCTCCACTTACAAAGTGACAAGAAATAACACTTTCTTCACTTTTGAGTGCATATTGTACATACAAATCAGTTTTTCATTCAAAAGTGTCACAAAAGCGTTTTCAGCTCAAAATAGCACTATTTAGACTTTTCCACTTACAAGGTGACAAAAACTAAACACTTTCTTCACTTTTGAGTGCATATTGTACATAAAAATCAGTTTTTCATTCAAAAGTGTCAAAAAAGCGTTTTAAGCTCCAAATAGCACTGTTTGGACTTCTCCACTTACAAGGTGACAAGAAATAACACTTTCTTCACTTTTGAGTGCATATTGTACATAAAAATCAGTTTTTCATTCAAAAGTGTCACAAAAGTGTTCTCAGCTCCAAATAGCACTGTTTGGACTTCTCCACTTACAAGGTGACAAGAAATAACACGTTCTTCACTTTTGAGTGCATATTGTACATACAAATCAGTTTTTCATTCAAAGGTTTCAAAAAAGAGTTTTCAGCTCCAAACAGCAGTGATTGGACTTCTCCACTTACAAGGTGACAAGAAATAACAGTTTCTTCACTTTTGAGTGCATATTGTACATACAAATCAGTTTTTCATTCAAAAGTGTCAAAAAAGCGTTTTAAGCTCCAAATAGCACTGTTTGGACTTCTCCACTTACAAGGTGACAAGAAATAACACGTTCTTCAACTGAAAATGAGAACTTTGACATTTAAGTTCATTTTGGCCACAAAAAACAGTTTTTCATTCAAAAATGTCAAAAAAGCGTTTTCAGCTCCAAACAGCAGTGATTGGACTTCTCCACTTACAAAATGACAAGAAATAACACTTTCGTCACTTTTGAGTGCATTTTGGCCACAAAAATCAGTTTTTCATTCAAAAGTGTCAAAAACGCGTTTTCAGCTCCAAAAGGCACTGTTTGGACTTCTCCACTTACAAAGTGACAAGAAATAACACTTTCTTCACTTTTGAGTGCATATTGTACATACAAATCAGTTTTTCATTCAAAAGTGTCACAAAAGTGTTCTCAGCTCCAAATAGCACTGTTTGGACTTCTCCACTTACAAGGTGACAAGAAATAACATTTTCTTTACTTTTGAGTGCATATTGTACATAAAAATCAGTTTTTCATTCAAAAGTGTCAAAAAAGCGTTTTCAGCTCCAAACAGCACTGTTTGGACTTCTCCACTTACAAGGTGTCCAGAAATAACACGTTCTTCAACTGCAAATGAGAACTTTGACGTTTGAGTTCATTTTTTGCCACAAAAAACAGTTTTTCATTCAAAAGTGTCAAAAAAGCGTTTTCAGCTCCAAATAGCACTGTCTAGACTTCTCCACTTACAAGGTGACAAGAAATAACACTTTCTTCACTTTTGAGTGCATATTGTACATACAAATCAGTTTTTCATTCAAAAGTGTCAAAAAAGCGTTTTAAGCTCCAAATAGCACTGTTTGGACTTCTCCACTTACAAGGTGACAAGAAATAACACTTTCTTCACTTTTGAGTGCATATTGTACATAAAAATCAGTTTTTCATTCAAAAGTGTCACAAAAGTGTTCTCAGCTCCAAATAGCACTGTTTGGACTTCTCCACTTACAAGGTGACAAGAAATAACACTTTCTTCACTTTTGAGTGCATATTGTACATAAAAATAAGTTTTTCATTCAAAAGTGTCAAAAAAGCGTTTTCAGCTCCAAACAGCACTGTTTGGACCTCTCCACTTACAAGGTGTCCAGAAATAACACGTTCTTCAACTGCAAATGAGTTCTTTGACTTTTGAGTTCATTTTGGCCACAAAAAACAGTTTTTCATTCAAAAGTGTCAAAAAAGCGTTTTCAGCTCCAAACAGCAGTGATTGGACTTCTCCACTTACAAAGTGACAAGAAATAACACTTTCGTCACTTTTGAGTGCATTTTGGCCACAAAAATCAGTTTTTCATTCAAAAGTGTCAAAAACGCGTTTTCAGCTCCAAAAGGCACTGTTTGGACTTCTCCACTTACAAAGTGACAAGAAATAACACTTTCTTCACTTTTGAGTGCATATTGTACATACAAATCAGTTTTTCATTCAAAAGTGTCAAAAAAGCGTTTTCAGCTCCAAACAGCAGTGTTTGGACCTCTCCACTTACAAAGTGACAAGAAATAACACTTTCTTCACTTTTGAGTGCATATTGTACATAAAAATCAGTTTTTCATTCAAAAGTTTCAAAAAAGAGTTTTCAACTCCAAATAGCACTGTTTGGACTTCTCCACTTACAAGGTGACAAGAAATAACACTTTCGTCACCTTTGAGTGCATTTTGGCCACAGAAATCAGTTTTTCATTCAAAAGTGTCAAAAACGCGTTTTCAGCTCCAAAAGGCACTGTTTGGACTTCTCCACTTACAAGGTGACAAGGAATAACACTTTCTTTACTTTTGAGTGCATATTGTACATAAAAATCAGTTTGTCATTCAAAAGTGTCAAAAAAGCGTTTTTAGCTCCAAACAGCAGTGTTTGGACTTCTCCACTTACAAGGTGACAAGAAATAACACTTTCTTCACTTTTGAGTGCATATTGTACATACAAATCAGTTTTTCATTCAAAAGTGTCACAAAAGCGTTTTCAGCTCCAAATAGCACTGTTTGGACTTCTCCACTTACAAGGTGACAAGAAATAACACGTTCTTCAACTGAAAATGAGAACTTTGACATTTAAGTTCATTTTGGCCACAAAAAACAGTTTTTCATTCAAAAGTGTCAAAAAAGCGTTTTCAGCTCCAAACAGCAGTGATTGGACTTCTCCACTTACAAGGTGACAAGAAATAACAGTTTCTTCACTTTTGAGTGCATATTGTACATACAAATCAGTTTTTCATTCAAAAGTGTCAAAAAAGCGTTTTAAGCTCCAAATAGCACTGTTTGGACTTCTCCACTTACAAGGTGACAAGAAATAACACGTTCTTCAACTGAAAATGAGAACTTTGACATTTAAGTTCATTTTGGCCACAAAAAACAGTTTTTCATTCAAAAGTGTCAAAAAAGCGTTTTCAGCTCCAAACAGCAGTGATTGGACTTCTCCACTTACAAGGTGACAAGAAATAACAGTTTCTTCACTTTTGAGTGCATATTGTACATACAAATCAGTTTTTCATTCAAAAGTGTCAAAAAAGCGTTTTCAGCTCCAAACAGCAGTGATTGGACTTCTCCACTTACAAAGTGACAAGAAATAACACTTTCGTCACTTTTGAGTGCATTTTGGCCACAAAAATCAGTTTTTCATTCAAAAGTGTCAAAAACGCGTTTTCAGCTCCAAAATGCACTGTTTGCACTTCTCCACTTACAAAGTGACAAGAAATAACACTTTCTTCACTTTTGAGTGCATATTGTACATACAAATCAGTTTTTCATTCAAAAGTGTCACAAAAGCGTTTTCAGCTCCAAATAGCACTGTTTAGACTTTTCCACTTACAAGGTGACAAAAACTAAACACTTTCTTCACTTTTGAGTGCATATTGTACATAAAAATAAGTTTTTCATTCAAAAGTGTCAAAAAAGCGTTTTCAGCTCCAAACAGCACTGTTTGGACTTCTCCACTTACAAGGTGTCCAGAAATAACACGTTCTTCAACTGCAAATGAGTTCTCTGACTTTTGAGTTCATTTTGGCCACAAAAAACAGTTTTTCATTCAAAAGTCACAAAAAAGCGTTTTCAGCTCCAAATAGCACTGTCTAGACTTCTCCACTTACAAGGTGACAAGAAATAACACTTTCTTCACTTTTGAGTGCATATTGTACATACAAATCAGTTTTTCATTCAAAAGTGTCAAAAAAGCGTTTTCAGCTCCAAACAGCAGTGATTGGACTTTTCCACTTACAAAGTGACAAGAAATAACACTTTCGTCACTTTTGAGTGCATTTTGGCCACAAAAAACAGTTTTTCATTCAAAAGTGTCAAAAACGCGTTTTCAGCTCCAAATAGCACTGTTTGGACTTCTCCACTTACAAGGTGACAAGAAATAACAGTTTCTTCACTTTTGAGTGCATATTGTACATACAAATCAGTTTTTCATTCAAAAGTGTCACAAAAGCGTTTTCAGCTCCAAATAGCACTGTTTAGACTTTTCCACTTACAAGGTGACAAAAACTAAACACTTTCTTCAACTGCAAATGAGAACTTTGACTTTTAAATTCATTTTGGCCACAAAAAACAGTTTTTCATTCAAAAGTGTCAAAAACGCGTTGTCAGCTCCAAATAGCACTGTTTGGACTTCTCCACTTACAAGGTGACAAGAAATAACGCGTTCTTCAACTGCAAATGAGAACTTTGACTTTTGAGTTCATTTTGGCCACAAAAATCAGTTTTTCATTCAAAAGTTTCAAAAAAGAGTTTTCAGCTCCAAATAGCACTGTTTGGACTTCTCCACTTACAAGGTGACAAGAAATAACACGTTCTTCAACTGAAAATGAGAACTTTGACATTTGAGTTCATTTTGGCCACAAAAAACACTTTTTCATTCAAAAGTGTCAAAAACGCGTTTTCAGCTCCAAATAGCACTGTTTGGACTTCTCCACTTACAAGGTGACAAAAAATAACACTTTCGTCACTTTTGAGTGCATATTGTACATACAAATCAGTTTTTCATTCAAAAGTGTCAAAAACGCGTTTTCAGCTCCAAACAGAAGTGATTGGACTTCTTCACTTACAAAGTGACAAGAAATAACACTTTCGTCACTTTTGAGTGCATTTTGGCCACAAAAATCAGTTTTTCATTCAAAAGTGTCAAAAACGCGTTTTCAGCTCCAAAAGGCACTGTTTGGACTTCTCCACTTACAAAGTGACAAGAAATAACACTTTCTTCACTTTTGAGTGCATATTGTACATACAAATCAGTTTTTCATTCAAAAGTGTCACAAAAGCGTTTTCAGCTCCAAATAGCACTGTTTAGACTTTTCCACTTACAAGGTGACAAAAACTAAACACTTTCTTCAACTGCAAATGAGAACTTTGACTTTTAAATTCATTTTGGCCACAAAAAACAGTTTTTCATTCAAAAGTGTCAAAAACGCGTTGTCAGCTCCAAATAGCACTGTTTGGACTTCTCCACTTACAAGGTGACAAGAAATAACACTTTCTTCACTTATGAGTGCATATTGTACATAAAAATCAGTTTTTCATTCAAAAGTGTTAAAAAAGCGTTTTCAGCTCCAAATAGCACTGTTTAGACTTTTCCACTTACAAGGTGACAAGAAATAACACTTTCTTCACTTTTGAGTGCATATTGTACATAAAAATCAGTTTTTCATTCAAAAGTTTCAAAAAAGCATTTTCAGCTTCAAACAGCACTGTTTGGACTTCTCCACTTACAAGGTGACAAGACATAACGCGTTCTTCAACTGCAAATGAGAACTTTGACTTTTGAGTTCATTTTGGCCACAAAAATCAGTTTTTCATTCAAAAGTTTCAAAAAAGAGTTTTCAGCTCCAAATAGCACTGTTTGGACTTCTCCACTTACAAGGTGACAAGAAATAACACGTTCTTCAACTGAAAATGAGAACTTTGACATTTGAGTTCATTTTGGCCACAAAAAACACTTTTTCATTCAAAAGTGTCAAAAACGCGTTTTCAGCTCCAAATAGCACTGTTTGGACTTCTCCACTTACAAGGTGACAAAAAATAACACTTTTGTCACTTTTGAGTGCATTTTGGCCACAAAAATCAGTTTTTCATTCAAAAGTGTCAAAAACGCGTTTTCAGCTCCAAAAGGCACTGTTTGGACTTCTCCACTTACAAGGTGACAAAAAATAACACTTTCGTCACTTTTGAGTGCATATTGTACATACAAATCAGTTTTTCATTCAAAAGTTTCAAAAAAGAGTTTTCAGCTCCAAATAGCATTGTTTGGACTTCTCCACTTACAAGGTGACAAGAAATAACACGTTCTTCAACTGAAAATTAGAACTTTGACATTTGAGTTCATTTTGGCCAAAAAAAACAGTTTTTCATTCAAAAGTGTCAAAAAAGCGTTTTCAGCTCCAAAGAGCACTGTTTGGACTTCTCCACTTACAAGGTGAAAAGAAATAACACTTTCGTCACTTTTGAGTGCATTTTGGCCTCAAAAATCCGTTTTTCATTCAGAAGTGTCAAAAACGCGTTTTCAGCTCCAAAAGGCACTGTTTGGACTTCTCCACTTACAAGGTGACAAGAAATAACAGGTTCTTCAACTGCAAATGAGTTTTTTGACTTTTGAGTTCATTTTGGCCACAAAAAACAGTTTTTCATTCAAAAGTGTCAAAAAAGCGTTTTCAGCTCCAAATAGCACTGTTTAGACTTCTCCACTTACAAGGTGACAAGGTGACAAGAAATAAACACTTTCTTCACTTTTGAGTGCATATTGTACATAAAAATCAGTTTGTCATTCAAAAGTGTCAAAAAAGCGTTTTCAGCTCCAAACAGCAGTGTTTGGACCTCTCCACTTACAAAGTGACAAGAAATAACACTTTCTTCACTTTTGAGTGCATATTGTACATAAAAATCAGTTTTTCATTCAAAAGTTTCAAAAAAGAGTTTTCAACTCCAAATAGCACTGTTTGGACTTCTCCACTTACAAGGTGACAAGAAATAACACTTTCGTCACCTTTGAGTGCATTTTGGCCACAGAAATCAGTTTTTCATTCAAAAGTGTCAAAAACGCGATTTCAGCTCCAAAAGGCACTGTTTGGACTTCTCCACTTACAAGGTGACAAGGAATAACACTTTCTTTACTTTTGAGTGCATATTGTACATAAAAATCAGTTTGTCATTCAAAAGTGTCAAAAAAGCGTTTTTAGCTCCAAACAGCAGTGTTTGGACTTCTCCACTTACAAGGTGACAAGAAATAACACTTTCTTCACTTTTGAGTGCATATTGTACATACAAATCAGTTTTTCATTCAAAAGTGTCACAAAAGCGTTTTCAGCTCCAAATAGCACTGTTTGGACTTCTCCACTTACAAGGTGACAAGAAATAACACGTTCTTCAACTGAAAATGAGAACTTTGACATTTAAGTTCATTTTGGCCACAAAAAACAGTTTTTCATTCAAAAGTGTCAAAAAAGCGTTTTCAGCTCCAAACAGCAGTGATTGGACTTCTCCACTTACAAGGTGACAAGAAATAACAGTTTCTTCACTTTTGAGTGCATATTGTACATACAAATCAGTTTTTCATTCAAAAGTGTCAAAAAAGCGTTTTAAGCTCCAAATAGCACTGTTTGGACTTCTCCACTTACAAGGTGACAAGAAATAACACGTTCTTCAACTGAAAATGAGAACTTTGACATTTAAGTTCATTTTGGCCACAAAAAACAGTTTTTCATTCAAAAGTGTCAAAAAAGCGTTTTCAGCTCCAAACAGCAGTGATTGGACTTCTCCACTTACAAGGTGACAAGAAATAACAGTTTCTTCACTTTTGAGTGCATATTGTACATACAAATCAGTTTTTCATTCAAAAGTGTCAAAAAAGCGTTTTCAGCTCCAAACAGCAGTGATTGGACTTCTCCACTTACAAAGTGACAAGAAATAACACTTTCGTCACTTTTGAGTGCATTTTGGCCACAAAAATCAGTTTTTCATTCAAAAGTGTCAAAAACGCGTTTTCAGCTCCAAAATGCACTGTTTGCACTTCTCCACTTACAAAGTGACAAGAAATAACACTTTCTTCACTTTTGAGTGCATATTGTACATACAAATCAGTTTTTCATTCAAAAGTGTCACAAAAGCGTTTTCAGCTCCAAATAGCACTGTTTAGACTTTTCCACTTACAAGGTGACAAAAACTAAACACTTTCTTCACTTTTGAGTGCATATTGTACATAAAAATAAGTTTTTCATTCAAAAGTGTCAAAAAAGCGTTTTCAGTTCCAAACAGCACTGTTTGGACTTCTCCACTTACAAGGTGTCCAGAAATAACACGTTCTTCAACTGCAAATGAGTTCTTTGACTTTTGAGTTCATTTTGGCCACAAAAAACAGTTTTTCATTCAAAAGTCACAAAAAAGCGTTTTCAGCTCCAAATAGCACTGTCTAGACTTCTCCACTTACAAGGTGACAAGAAATAACACTTTCTTCACTTTTGAGTGCATATTGTACATACAAATCAGTTTTTCATTCAAAAGTGTCAAAAAAGCGTTTTCAGCTCCAAACAGCAGTGATTGGACTTTTCCACTTACAAAGTGACAAGAAATAACACTTTCGTCACTTTTGAGTGCATTTTGGCCACAAAAAACAGTTTTTCATTCAAAAGTGTCAAAAACGCGTTTTCAGCTCCAAATAGCACTGTTTGGACTTCTCCACTTACAAGGTGACAAGAAATAACAGTTTTTTCACTTTTGAGTGCATATTGTACATACAAATCAGTTTTTCATTCAAAAGTGTCAAAAAAGCGTTTTAAGCTCCAAATAGCACTGTTTGGACTTCTCCACTTACAAGGTGACAAGAAATACCACGTTCTTCAACTGAAAATGAGAACTTTGACATTTAAGTTCATTTTGGCCACAAAAAACAGTTTTTCATTCAAAAGTGTCAAAAAAGCGTTTTCAGCTCCAAACAGCAGTGATTGGACTTCTCCACTTACAAGGTGACAAGAAATAACAGTTTCTTCACTTTTGAGTGCATATTGTACATACAAATCAGTTTTTCATTCAAAAGTGTCAAAAAAGCGTTTTAAGCTCCAAATAGCACTGTTTGGACTTCTCCACTTACAAGGTGACAAGAAATAACACGTTCTTCAACTGAAAATGAGAACTTTGACATTTAAGTTCATTTTGGCCACAAAAAACAGTTTTTCATTCAAAAGTGTCAAAAAAGCGTTTTCAGCTCCAAACAGCAGTGACTGGACTTCTCCACTTACAAAGTGACAAGAAATAACACTTTCGTCACTTTTGAGTGCATTTTGGCCACAAAAAACAGTTTTTCATTCAAAAGTGTCAAAAACGCGTTTTCAGCTCCAAATAGCACTGTTTGGACTTCTCCACTTACAAGGTGACAAGAAATAACAGTTTCTTCACTTTTGAGTGCATATTGTACATACAAATCAGTTTTTCATTCAAAAGTGTCAAAAAAGCGTTTTAAGCTCCAAATAGCACTGTTTGGACTTCTCCACTTACAAGGTGACAAGAAATACCACGTTCTTCAACTGAAAATGAGAACTTTGACATTTAAGTTCATTTTGGCCACAAAAAACAGTTTTTCATTCAAAAGTGTCAAAAAAGCGTTTTCAGCTCCAAACAGCAGTGATTGGACTTCTCCACTTACAAGGTGACAAGAAATAACAGTTTCTTCACTTTTGAGTGCATATTGTACATACAAATCAGTTTTTCATTCAAAAGTGTCAAAAAAGCGTTTTAAGCTCCAAATAGCACTGTTTGGACTTCTCCACTTACAAGGTGACAAGAAATAACACGTTCTTCAACTGAAAATGAGAACTTTGACATTTAAGTTCATTTTGGCCACAAAAAACAGTTTTTCATTCAAAAGTGTCAAAAAAGCGTTTTCAGCTCCAAACAGCAGTGACTGGACTTCTCCACTTACAAAGTGACAAGAAATAACACTTTCGTCACTTTTGAGTGCATTTTGGCCACAAAAATCAGTTTTTCATTCAAAAGTGTCAAAAACGCGTTTTCAGCTCCAAAAGGCACTGTTTGGACTTCTCCACTTACAAAGTGACAAGAAATAACACTTTCTTCACTTTTGAGTGCATATTGTACATACAAATCAGTTTTTCATTCAAAAGTGTCACAAAAGCGTTTTCAGCTCCAAATAGCACTGTTTAGACTTTTCCACTTACAAGGTGACAAGAAATAACAGTTTCTTCACTTTTGAGAGCATATTGTACATACAAATCAGTTTTTCATTCAAAAGTGTCAAAAAAGCGTTTTAAGCTCCAAATAGCACTGTTTGGACTTCTCCACTTACAAGGTGACACGAAATAACACGTTCTTCAACTGAAAATGAGAACTTTGACATTTAAGTTCATTTTGGCCACAAAAAACAGTTTTTCATTCAAAAGTGTCAAAAAAGCGTTTTCAGCTCCAAACAGCAGTGATTGGACTTCTCCACTTACAAAGTGACAAGAAATAACACTTTCGTCACTTTTGAGTGCATATTGTACATACAAATCAGTTTTTCATTCAAAAGTGTCACAAAAGTGTTCTCAGCTCCAAATAGCACTGTTTGGACTTCTCCACTTACAAGGTGACAAGAAATAACATTTTCTTCACTTTTGAGTGCATATTGTACATAAAAATCAGTTTTTCATTCAAAAGTGTCAAAAAAGCGTTTTAAGCTCCAAATAGCACTGTTTGGACTTCTCCACTTACAAGGTGACAAGAAATAACACGTTCTTCAACTGAAAATGAGAACTTTGACATTTAAGTTCATTTTGGCCACAAAAAACAGTTTTTCATTCAAAAGTGTCAAAAAAGCGTTTTCAGCTCCAAACAGCAGTGATTGGACTTCTCCACTTACAAAGTGACAAGAAATAACACTTTCGTCACTTTTGAGTGCATTTTGGCCACAAAAATCAGTTTTTCATTCAAAGGTGTCAAAAACGCGTTTTCAGCTCCAAAAGGCACTGTTTGGACTTCTCCACTTACAAAGTGACACGAAATAACACTTTCTTCACTTTTGAGTGCATATTGTACATACAAATCAGTTTTTCATTCAAAAGTGTCAAAAAAGCGTTTTCAGCTCCAAACAGCACTGTTTGGACTTCTCCACTTACAAAGTGTCCAGAAATAACACGTTCTTCAACTGCAAATGAGTTCTTTGACTTTTGAGTTCATTTTGGCCACAAAAAACAGTTTTTCATTCAAAAGTCACAAAAAAGCGTTTTCAGCTCCAAATAGCACTGTCTAGACTTCTCCACTTACAAGGTGACAAGAAATAACACTTTCTTCACTTTTGAGTGCATATTGTACATACAAATCAGTTTTTCATTCAAAAGTTTCAAAAAAGAGTTTTCAGCTCCAAACAGCAGTGATTGGACTTCTCCACTTACAAGGTGACAAGAAATAACAGTTTCTTCACTTTTGAGTGCATATTGTACATACAAATCAGTTTTTCATTCAAAAGTGTCAAAAACGCGTTTTCAGCTCCAAAAGGCACTGTTTGGACTTCTCCACTTACAAAGTGACAAGAAAAAACACTTTCTTCAACTGAAAATGAGAACTTTGACATTTAAGTTCATTTTGGCCACAAAAAACAGTTTTTCATTCAAAAGTGTCAAAAAAGCGTTTTCAGCTCCAAACAGCAGTGATTGGACTTCTCCACTTACAAAGTGACAAGAAATAACACTTTCGTCACTTTTGAGTGCATTTTGGCCACAAAAATCAGTTTTTCATTCAAAAGTGTCAAAAAAGCGTTTTCAGCTCCAAACAGCAGTGATTGGACTTTTCCACTTACAAAGTGACAAGAAATAACACTTTCGTCACTTTTGAGTGCATTTTGGCCACAAAAAACAGTTTTTCATTCAAAAGTGTCAAAAACGCGTTTTCAGCTCCAAATAGCACTGTTTGGACTTCTCCACTTACAAGGTGACAAGAAATAACAGTTTCTTCACTTTTGAGTGCATATTGTACATACAAATCAGTTTTTCATTCAAAAGTGTCAAAAAAGCGTTTTAAGCTCCAAATAGCACTGTTTGGACTTCTCCACTTACAAGGTGACAAGAAATACCACGTTCTTCAACTGAAAATGAGAACTTTGACATTTAAGTTCATTTTGGCCACAAAAAACAGTTTTTCATTCAAAAGTGTCAAAAAAGCGTTTTCAGCTCCAAACAGCAGTGATTGGACTTCTCCACTTACAAGGTGACAAGAAATAACAGTTTCTTCACTTTTGAGTGCATATTGTACATACAAATCAGTTTTTCATTCAAAAGTGTCAAAAAAGCGTTTTAAGCTCCAAATAGCACTGTTTGGACTTCTCCACTTACAAGGTGACAAGAAATAACACGTTCTTCAACTGAAAATGAGAACTTTGACATTTAAGTTCATTTTGGCCACAAAAAACAGTTTTTCATTCAAAAGTGTCAAAAAAGCGTTTTCAGCTCCAAACAGCAGTGACTGGACTTCTCCACTTACAAAGTGACAAGAAATAACACTTTCGTCACTTTTGAGTGCATTTTGGCCACAAAAATCAGTTTTTCATTCAAAAGTGTCAAAAACGCGTTTTCAGCTCCAAATAGCACTGTTTGGACTTCTCCACTTACAAGGTGACAAGAAATAACAGTTTCTTCACTTTTGAGTGCATATTGTACATACAAATCAGTTTTTCATTCAAAAGTGTCAAAAAAGCGTTTTAAGCTCCAAATAGCACTGTTTGGACTTCTCCACTTACAAGGTGACAAGAAATACCACGTTCTTCAACTGAAAATGAGAACTTTGACATTTAAGTTCATTTTGGCCACAAAAAACAGTTTTTCATTCAAAAGTGTCAAAAAAGCGTTTTCAGCTCCAAACAGCAGTGATTGGACTTCTCCACTTACAAGGTGACAAGAAATAACAGTTTCTTCACTTTTGAGTGCATATTGTACATACAAATCAGTTTTTCATTCAAAAGTGTCAAAAAAGCGTTTTAAGCTCCAAATAGCACTGTTTGGACTTCTCCACTTACAAGGTGACAAGAAATAACACGTTCTTCAACTGAAAATGAGAACTTTGACATTTAAGTTCATTTTGGCCACAAAAAACAGTTTTTCATTCAAAAGTGTCAAAAAAGCGTTTTCAGCTCCAAACAGCAGTGACTGGACTTCTCCACTTACAAAGTGACAAGAAATAACACTTTCGTCACTTTTGAGTGCATTTTGGCCACAAAAATCAGTTTTTCATTCAAAAGTGTCAAAAACGCGTTTTCAGCTCCAAATAGCACTGTTTAGACTTTTCCACTTACAAGGTGACAAGAAATAACAGTTTCTTCACTTTTGAGAGCATATTGTACATACAAATCAGTTTTTCATTCAAAAGTGTCAAAAAAGCGTTTTAAGCTCCAAATAGCACTGTTTGGACTTCTCCACTTACAAGGTGACACGAAATAACACGTTCTTCAACTGAAAATGAGAACTTTGACATTTAAGTTCATTTTGGCCACAAAAAACAGTTTTTCATTCAAAAGTGTCAAAAAAGCGTTTTCAGCTCCAAACAGCAGTGATTGGACTTCTCCACTTACAAAGTGACAAGAAATAACACTTTCGTCACTTTTAAATGCATATTGTACATACAAATCAGTTTTTCATTCAAAAGTGTCACAAAAGTGTTCTCAGCTCCAAATAGCACTGTTTGGACTTCTCCACTTACAAGGTGAGAAGAAATAACATTTTCTTCACTTTTGAGTGCATATTGTACATAAAAATCAGTTTTTCATTCAAAAGTGTCAAAAAAGCGTTTTAAGCTCCAAATAGCACTGTTTGGACTTCTCCACTTACAAGGTGACAAGAAATAACACGTTCTTCAACTGAAAATGAGAACTTTGACATTTAAGTTCATTTTGGCCACAAAAAACAGTTTTTCATTCAAAAGTGTCAAAAAAGCGTTTTCAGCTCCAAACAGCAGTGATTGGACTTCTCCACTTACAAAGTGACAAGAAATAACACTTTCGTCACTTTTGAGTGCATTTTGGCCACAAAAATCAGTTTTTCATTCAAAGGTGTCAAAAACGCGTTTTCAGCTCCAAAAGGCACTGTTTGGACTTCTCCACTTACAAAGTGACACGAAATAACACTTTCTTCACTTTTGAGTGCATATTGTACATACAAATCAGTTTTTCATTCAAAAGTGTCAAAAAAGCGTTTTCAGCTCCAAACAGCACTGTTTGGACTTCTCCACTTACAAAGTGTCCAGAAATAACACGTTCTTCAACTGCAAATGAGTTCTTTGACTTTTGAGTTCATTTTGGCCACAAAAAACAGTTTTTCATTCAAAAGTCACAAAAAAGCGTTTTCAGCTCCAAATAGCACTGTCTAGACTTCTCCACTTACAAGGTGACAAGAAATAACACTTTCTTCACTTTTGAGTGCATATTGTACATACAAATCAGTTTTTCATTCAAAAGTTTCAAAAAAGAGTTTTCAGCTCCAAACAGCAGTGATTGGACTTCTCCACTTACAAGGTGACAAGAAATAACAGTTTCTTCACTTTTGAGTGCATATTGTACATACAAATCAGTTTTTCATTCAAAAGTGTCAAAAACGCGTTTTCAGCTCCAAAAGGCACTGTTTGGACTTCTCCACTTACAAAGTGACAAGAAAAAACACTTTCTTCAACTGAAAATGAGAACTTTGACATTTAAGTTCATTTTGGCCACAAAAAACAGTTTTTCATTCAAAAGTGTCAAAAAAGCGTTTTCAGCTCCAAACAGCAGTGATTGGACTTCTCCACTTACAAAGTGACAAGAAATAACACTTTCGTCACTTTTGAGTGCATTTTGGCCACAAAAATCAGTTTTTCATTCAAAAGTGTCAAAAACGCGTTTTCAGCTCCAAAAGGCACTGTTTGGACTTCTCCACTTACAAAGTGACAAGAAATAACACGTTCTTCACTTTTGAGTGCATATTGTACATACAAATCAGTTTTTCATTCAAAAGTGTCACAAAAGTGTTCTCAGCTCCAAATAGCACTGTTTGGACTTCTCCACTTACAAGGTGACAAGAAATAACATTTTCTTCACTTTTGAGTGCATATTGTACATAAAAATCAGTTTTTCATTCAAAAGTGTCAAAAAAGCGTTTTAAGCTCCAAATAGCACTGTTTGGACTTCTCCACTTACAAGGTGACAAGAAATAACACGTTCTTCAACTGAAAATGAGAACTTTGACATTTAAGTTCATTTTGGCCACAAAAAACAGTTTTTCATTCAAAAGTGTCAAAAAAGCGTTTTCAGCTCCAAACAGCAGTGATTGGACTTCTCCACTTACAAAGTGACAAGAAATAACACTTTCGTCACTTTTGAGTGCATTTTGGCCACAAAAATCAGTTTTTCATTCAAAAGTGTCAAAAACGCGTTTTCAGCTCCAAAAGGCACTGTTTGGACTTCTCCACTTACAAAGTGACAAGAAATAACACTTTCTTCACTTTTGAGTGCATATTGTACATACAAATCAGTTTTTCATTCAAAAGTGTCACAAAAGCGTTTTCAGCTCCAAATAGCACTGTTTAGACTTTTCCACTTACAAGGTGACAAAAACTAAACACTTTCTTCACTTTTGAGTGCATATTGTACATAAAAATAAGTTTTTCATTCAAAAGTGTCAAAAAAGCGTTTTCAGTTCCAAATAGCACTGTTTGGACTTCTCCACTTACAAGGTGACAAGAAATAACACGTTCTTCAACTGAAAATGAGAACTTTGACATTTAAGTTCATTTTGGCCACAAAAAACAGTTTTTCATTCAAAAGTGTCAAAAAAGCGTTTTCAGCTCCAAACAGCAGTGATTGGACTTCTCCACTTACAAAGTGACAAGAAATAACACTTTCGTCACTTTTGAGTGCATTTTGGCCACAAAAATCAGTTTTTCATTCAAAAGTGTCAAAAACGCGTTTTCAGCTCCAAAAGGCACTGTTTGGACTTCTCCACTTACAAAGTGACAAGAAATAACACTTTCTTCACTTTTGAGTGCATATTGTACATACAAATCAGTTTTTCATTCAAAAGTGTCACAAAAGCGTTTTCAGCTCCAAATAGCACTGTTTAGACTTTTCCACTTACAAGGTGACAAAAACTAAACACTTTCTTCACTTTTGAGTGCATATTGTACATAAAAATAAGTTTTTCATTCAAAAGTGTCAAAAAAGCGTTTTCAGTTCCAAATAGCACTGTTTGGACTTCTCCACTTACAAGGTGACAAGAAATAACACGTTCTTCAACTGAAAATGAGAACTTTGACATTTAAGTTCATTTTGGCCACAAAAAACAGTTTTTCATTCAAAAGTGTCAAAAAAGCGTTTTAAGCTCCAAATAGCACTGTTTGGACTTCTCCACTTACAAGGTGACAAGAAATAACACGTTCTTCAACTGAAAATGAGAACTTTGACATTTAAGTTCATTTTGGCCACAAAAAACAGTTTTTCATTCAAAAGTGTCAAAAAAGCGTTTTCAGCTCCAAACAGCAGTGACTGGACTTCTCCACTTACAAAGTGACAAGAAATAACACTTTCGTCACTTTTGAGTGCATTTTGGCCACAAAAATCAGTTTTTCATTCAAAAGTGTCAAAAACGCGTTTTCAGCTCCAAAAGGCACTGTTTGGACTTCTCCACTTACAAAGTGACAAGAAATAACACTTTCTTCACTTTTGAGTGCATATTGTACATACAAATCAGTTTTTCATTCAAAAGTGTCACAAAAGCGTTTTCAGCTCCAAATAGCACTGTTTAGACTTTTCCACTTACAAGGTGACAAGAAATAACAGTTTCTTCACTTTTGAGAGCATATTGTACATACAAATCAGTTTTTCATTCAAAAGTGTCAAAAAAGCGTTTTAAGCTCCAAATAGCACTGTTTGGACTTCTCCACTTACAAGGTGACACGAAATAACACGTTCTTCAACTGAAAATGAGAACTTTGACATTTAAGTTCATTTTGGCCACAAAAAACAGTTTTTCATTCAAAAGTGTCAAAAAAGCGTTTTCAGCTCCAAACAGCAGTGATTGGACTTCTCCACTTACAAAGTGACAAGAAATAACACTTTCGTCACTTTTGAGTGCATATTGTACATACAAATCAGTTTTTCATTCAAAAGTGTCACAAAAGTGTTCTCAGCTCCAAATAGCACTGTTTGGACTTCTCCACTTACAAGGTGACAAGAAATAACATTTTCTTCACTTTTGAGTGCATATTGTACATAAAAATCAGTTTTTCATTCAAAAGTGTCAAAAAAGCGTTTTAAGCTCCAAATAGCACTGTTTGGACTTCTCCACTTACAAGGTGACAAGAAATAACACGTTCTTCAACTGAAAATGAGAACTTTGACAGTTAAGTTCATTTTGGCCACAAAAAACAGTTTTTCATTCAAAAGTGTCAAAAAAGCGTTTTCAGCTCCAAACAGCAGTGATTGGACTTCTCCACTTACAAAGTGACAAGAAATAACACTTTCGTCACTTTTGAGTGCATTTTGGCCACAAAAATCAGTTTTTCATTCAAAAGTGTCAAAAACGCGTTTTCAGCTCCAAAAGGCACTGTTTGGACTTCTCCACTTACAAAGTGACAAGAAATAACACTTTCTTCACTTTTGAGTGCATATTGTACATACAAATCAGTTTTTCATTCAAAAGTGTCACAAAAGTGTTCTCAGCTCCAAATAGCACTGTTTGGACTTCTCCACTTACAAGGTGACAAGAAATAACATTTTCTTCACTTTTGAGTGCATATTGTACATAAAAATCAGTTTTTCATTCAAAAGTGTCAAAAAAGCGTTTTAAGCTCCAAATAGCACTGTTTGGACTTCTCCACTTACAAGGTGACAAGAAATAACACGTTCTTCAACTGAAAATGAGAACTTTGACATTTAAGTTCATTTTGGCCACAAAAAACAGTTTTTCATTCAAAAGTGTCAAAAAAGCGTTTTCAGCTCCAAACAGCAGTGATTGGACTTCTCCACTTACAAAGTGACAAGAAATAACACTTTCGTCACTTTTGAGTGCATTTTGGCCACAAAAATCAGTTTTTCATTCAAAAGTGTCAAAAACGCGTTTTCAGCTCCAAAAGGCACTGTTTGGACTTCTCCACTTACAAAGTGACAAGAAATAACACTTTCTTCACTTTTGAGTGCATATTGTACATAAAAATCAGTTTTTCATTCAAAAGTGTCACAAAAGTGTTCTCAGCTCCAAATAGCACTGTTTGGACTTCTCCACTTACAAGGTGACAAGAAATAACACTTTCTTCACTTTTGAGTGCATATTGTACATAAAAATAAGTTTTTCATTCAAAAGTGTCAAAAAAGCGTTTTCAGCTCCAAACAGCACTGTTTGGACCTCTCCACTTACAAGGTGTCCAGAAATAACACGTTCTTCAACTGCAAATGAGTTCTTTGACTTTTGAGTTCATTTTGGCCACAAAAAACAGTTTTTCATTCAAAAGTCACAAAAAAGCGTTTTCAGCTCCAAATAGCACTGTCTAGACTTCTCCACTTACAAGGTGACAAGAAATAACACTTTCTTCACTTTTGAGTGCATATTGTACATACAAATCAGTTTTTCATTCAAAGGTTTCAAAAAAGAGTTTTCAGCTCCAAACAGCAGTGATTGGACTTCTCCACTTACAAGGTGACAAGAAATAACAGTTTCTTCACTTTTGAGTGCATATTGTACATACAAATCAGTTTTTCATTCAAAAGTGTCAAAAAAGCGTTTTAAGCTCCAAATAGCACTGTTTGGACTTCTCCACTTACAAGGTGACAAGAAATAACACGTTCTTCAACTGAAAATGAGAACTTTGACATTTAAGTTCATTTTGGCCACAAAAAACAGTTTTTCATTCAAAAATGTCAAAAAAGCGTTTTCAGCTCCAAACAGCAGTGATTGGACTTCTCCACTTACAAAATGACAAGAAATAACACTTTCGTCACTTTTGAGTGCATTTTGGCCACAAAAATCAGTTTTTCATTCAAAAGTGTCAAAAACGCGTTTTCAGCTCCAAAAGGCACTGTTTGGACTTCTCCACTTACAAAGTGACAAGAAATAACACTTTCTTCACTTTTGAGTGCATATTGTACATACAAATCAGTTTTTCATTCAAAAGTGTCACAAAAGTGTTCTCAGCTCCAAATAGCACTGTTTGGACTTCTCCACTTACAAGGTGACAAGAAATAACACTTTCTTCACTTTTGAGTGCATATTGTACATACAAATCAGTTTTTCATTCAAAAGTGTCAAAAAAGCGTTTTCAGCTCCAAACAGCACTGTTTGGACTTCTCCACTTACAAGGTGTCCAGAAATAACACGTTCTTCAACTGCAAATGAGAACTTTGACGTTTGAGTTCATTTTGGCCACAAAAAACAGTTTTTCATTCAAAAGTGTCAAAAAAGCGTTTTCAGCTCCAAATAGCACTGTCTAGACTTCTCCACTTACAAGGTGACAAGAAATAACACTTTCTTCACTTTTGAGTGCATATTGTACATACAAATCAGTTTTTCATTCAAAAGTTTCAAAAAAGAGTTTTCAGCTCCAAACAGCAGTGATTGGACTTCTCCACTTACAAGGTGACAAGAAATAACACTTTCGTCACTTTTGAGTGCATATTGTACATACAAATTAGTTTTTCATTCAAAAGTGTCAAAAAAGCGTTTTAAGCTCCAAATAGCACTGTTTGGACTTCTCCACTTACAAGGTGACAAGAAATAACACGTTCTTCAACTGAAAATGAGAACTTTGACATTTAAGTTCATTTTGGCCACAAAAAACAGTTTTTCATTCAAAAGTGTCAAAATAGCGTTTTCAGCTCCAAACAGCAGTGATTGGACTTTTCCACTTACAAAGTGACAAGAAATAACACTTTCGTCACTTTTGAGTGCATTTTGGCCACAAAAATCAGTTTTTCATTCAAAAGTGTCAAAAACGCGTTTTCAGCTCCAAAAGGCACTGTTTGGACTTCTCCACTTACAAAGTGACAAGAAATAACACTTTCTTCACTTTTGAGTGCATATTGTACATACAAATCAGTTTTTCATTCAAAAGTGTCACAAAAGCGTTTTCAGCTCCAAATAGCACTGTTTAGACTTTTCCACTTACAAGGTGACAAAAACTAAACACTTTCTTCACTTTTGAGTGCATATTGTACATAAAAATAAGTTTTTCATTCAAAAGTGTCAAAAAAGCGTTTTCAGCTCCAAACAGCACTGTTTGGACTTCTCCACTTACAAGGTGTCCAGAAATAACACGTTCTTCAACTGCAAATGAGTTCTTTGACTTTTGAGTTCATTTTGGCCACAAAAAACAGTTTTTCATTCAAAAGTCACAAAAAAGCGTTTTCAGCTCCAAATAGCACTGTCTAGACTTCTCCACTTACAAGGTGACAAGAAATAACACTTTCTTCACTTTTGAGTGCATATTGTACATACAAATCAGTTTTTCATTCAAAAGTTTCAAAAAAGAGTTTTCAGCTCCAAACAGCAGTGATTGGACTTCTCCACTTACAAGGTGACAAGAAATAACAGTTTCTTCACTTTTGAGTGCATATTGTACATACAAATCAGTTTTTCATTCAAAAGTGTCAAAAAAGCGTTTTAAGCTCCAAATAGCACTGTTTGGACTTCTCCACTTACAAGGTGACAAGAAATAACACGTTCTTCAACTGAAAATGAGAACTTTGACATTTAAGTTCATTTTGGCCACAAAAAACAGTTTTTCATTCAAAAGTGTCAAAAAAGCGTTTTCAGCTCCAAACAGCAGTGATTGGACTTCTCCACTTACAAAGTGACAAGAAATAACACTTTCGTCACTTTTGAGTGCATTTTGGCCACAAAAATCAGTTTTTCATTCAAAAGTGTCAAAAACGCGTTTTCAGCTCCAAAAGGCACTGTTTGGACTTCTCCACTTACAAAGTGACAAGAAATAACACTTTCGTCACTTTTGAGTGCATATTGTACATACAAATTAGTTTTTCATTCAAAAGTGTCAAAAAAGCGTTTTAAGCTCCAAATAGCACTGTTTGGACTTCTCCACTTACAAGGTGACAAGAAATAACACGTTCTTCAACTGAAAATGAGAACTTTGACATTTAAGTTCATTTTGGCCACAAAAAACAGTTTTTCATTCAAAAGTGTCAAAAAAGCGTTTTCAGCTCCAAACAGCAGTGATTGGACTTCTCCACTTACAAAGTGACAAGAAATAACACTTTCGTCACTTTTGAGTGCATTTTGGCCACAAAAATCAGTTTTTCATTCAAAAGTGTCAAAAACGCGTTTTCAGCTCCAAAAGGCACTGTTTGGACTTCTCCACTTACAAAGTGACAAGAAATAACACTT
This sequence comes from Oryzias latipes, assembly GCF_053564925.1. Lineage (NCBI taxonomy): Eukaryota > Metazoa > Chordata > Actinopteri > Beloniformes > Adrianichthyidae > Oryzias > Oryzias latipes. Next base: position 12,829,789 of record NC_136245.1, read on the forward strand.
TCTTCACTTTTGAGTGCATATTGTACATATAAATCAGTTTTTCATTCAAAAGTGTCACAAAAGCGTTTTCAGCTCCAAATAGCACGGTTTAGACTTTTCCACTTACAAGGTGACAAAAACTAAACACTTTCTTCACTTTTGAGTGCATATTGTACATAAAAATAAGTTTTTCATTCAAAAGTGTCAAAAAAGCGTTTTCAGCTCCAAACAGCACTGTTTGGACTTCTCCACTTACAAGGTGTCCAGAAATAACACGTTCTTCAACTGCAAATGAGTTCTTTGACTTTTGAGTTCATTTTGGCCACAAAAAACAGTTTTTCATTCAAAAGTCACAAAAAAGCGTTTTCAGCTCCAAATAGCACTGTCTAGACTTCTCCACTTACAAGGTGACAAGAAATAACACTTTCTTCACTTTTGAGTGCATATTGTACATACAAATCAGTTTTTCATTCAAAAGTTTCAAAAAAGAGTTTTCAGCTCCAAACAGCAGTGATTGGACTTCTCCACTTACAAGGTGACAAGAAATAACACGTTCTTCAACTGAAAATGAGAACTTTGACATTTAAGTTCATTTTGGCCACAAAAAACAGTTTTTCATTCAAAAGTGTCAAAAAAGCGTTTTCAGCTCCAAACAGCAGTGATTGGACTTCTCCACTTACAAAGTGACAAGAAATAACACTTTCGTCACTTTTGAGTGCATTTTGGCCACAAAAATCAGTTTTTCATTCAAAAGTGTCAAAAACGCGTTTTCAGCTCCAAAAGGCACTGTTTGGACTTCTCCACTTACAAAGTGACAAGAAAAAACACTTTCTTCAACTGAAAATGAGAACTTTGACATTTAAGTTCATTTTGGCCACAAAAAACAGTTTTTCATTCAAAAGTGTCAAAAAAGCGTTTTCAGCTCCAAACAGCAGTGATTGGACTTCTCCACTTACAAGGTGACAAGAAATAACAGTTTCTTCACTTTTGAGTGCATATTGTACATACAAATTAGTTTTTCATTCAAAAGTGTCAAAAAAGCGTTTTAAGCTCCAAATAGCACTGTTTGGACTTCTCCACTTACAAGGTGACAAGAAATAACACGTTCTTCAACTGAAAATGAGAACTTTGACATTTAAGTTCATTTTGGCCACAAAAAACAGTTTTTCATTCAAAAGTGTCAAAAAAGCGTTTTCAGCTCCAAACAGCAGTGATTGGACTTCTCCACTTACAAAGTGACAAGAAATAACACTTTCGTCACTTTTGAGTGCATTTTGGTCACAAAAATCAGTTTTTCATTCAAAAGTGTCAAAAACGCGTTTTCAGCTCCAAAAGGCACTGTTTGGACTTCTCCACTTACAAAGTGACAAGAAATAACACTTTCTTCACTTTTGAGTGCATATTGTACATACAAATCAGTTTTTCATTCAAAAGTGTCACAAAAGCGTTTTCAGCTCCAAATAGCACTGTTTAGACTTTTCCACTTACAAGGTGACAAAAACTAAACACTTTCTTCACTTTTGAGTGCATATTGTACATAAAAATAAGTTTTTCATTCAAAAGTGTCAAAAAAGCGTTTTCAGCTCCAAACAGCACTGTTTGGACTTCTCCACTTACAAGGTGTCCAGAAATAACACGTTCTTCAACTGCAAATGAGTTCTTTGACTTTTGAGTTCATTTTGGCCACAAAAAACAGTTTTTCATTCAAAAGTCACAAAAAAGCGTTTTCAGCTCCAAATAGCACTGTCTAGACTTCTCCACTTACAAGGTGACAAGAAATAACACTTTCTTCACTTTTGAGTGCATATTGTACATACAAATCAGTTTTTCATTCAAAAGTGTCAAAAACGCGTTTTCAGCTCCAAAAGGCACTGTTTGGACTTCTCCACTTACAAGGTGACAAGAAATAACAGTTTCTTCACTTTTGAGTGCATATTGTACATACAAATCAGTTTTTCATTCAAAAGTGTCAAAAACGCGTTTTCAGCTCCAAAAGGCACTGTTTGGACTTCTCCACTTACAAAGTGACAAGAAAAAACACTTTCTTCAACTGAAAATGAGAACTTTGACATTTAAGTTCATTTTGGCCACAAAAAACAGTTTTTCATTCAAAAGTGTCAAAAAAGCGTTTTCAGCTCCAAACAGCAGTGATTGGACTTCTCCACTTACAAAGTGACAAGAAATAACACTTTCGTCACTTTTGAGTGCATTTTGGCCACAAAAATCAGTTTTTCATTCAAAAGTGTCAAAAACGCGTTTTCAGCTCCAAAAGGCACTGTTTGGACTTCTCCACTTACAAAGTGACAAGAAATAACACTTTCTTCACTTTTGAGTGCATATTGTACATACAAATCAGTTTTTCATTCAAAAGTGTCACAAAAGTGTTCTCAGCTCCAAATAGCACTGTTTGGACTTCTCCACTTACAAGGTGACAAGAAATAACATTTTCTTCACTTTTGAGTGCATATTGTACATAAAAATCAGTTTTTCATTCAAAAGTGTCAAAAAAGCGTTTTAAGCTCCAAATAGCACTGTTTGGACTTCTCCACTTACAAGGTGACAAGAAATAACACGTTCTTCAACTGAAAATGAGAACTTTGACATTTAAGTTCATTTTGGCCACAAAAAACAGTTTTTCAATCAAAAGTGTCAAAAAAGCGTTTTCAGCTCCAAACAGCAGTGATTGGACTTCTCCACTTACAAAGTGACAAGAAATAACACTTTCGTCACTTTTGAGTGCATTTTGGCCACAAAAATCAGTTTTTCATTCAAAAGTGTCAAAAACGCGTTTTCAGCTCCAAAAGGCACTGTTTGGACTTCTCCACTTACAAAGTGACAAGAAATAACACTTTCTTCACTTTTGAGTGCATATTGTACATACAAATCAGTTTTTCATTCAAAAGTGTCACAAAAGCGTTTTCAGCTCCAAATAGCACTGTTTAGACTTTTCCACTTACAAGGTGACAAAAACTAAACACTTTCTTCACTTTTGAGTGCATATTGTACATAAAAATAAGTTTTTCATTCAAAAGTGTCAAAAAAGCGTTTTCAGCTCCAAACAGCACTGTTTGGACTTCTCCACTTACAAGGTGTCCAGAAATAACACGTTCTTCAACTGCAAATGAGAACTTTGACGTTTGAGTTCATTTTGGCCACAAAAAACAGTTTTTCATTCAAAAGTGTCAAAAAAGCGTTTTCAGCTCCAAATAGCACTGTCTAGACTTCTCTACTTACAAGGTGACAAGAAATAACACTTTCTTCACTTTTGAGTGCATATTGTACATACAAATCAGTTTTTCATTCAAAAGTTTCAAAAAAGAGTTTTCAGCTCCAAACAGCAGTGATTGGACTTCTCCACTTACAAGGTGACAAGAAATAACACTTTCGTCACTTTTGAGTGCATATTGTACATACAAATTAGTTTTTCATTCAAAAGTGTCAAAAAAGCGTTTTAAGCTCCAAATAGCACTGTTTGGACTTCTCCACTTACAAGGTGACAAGAAATAACACGTTCTTCAACTGAAAATGAGAACTTTGACATTTAAGTTCATTTTGGCCACAAAAAACAGTTTTTCATTCAAAAGTGTCAAAAAAGCGTTTTCAGCTCCAAACAGCAGTGATTGGACTTCTCCACTTACAAAGTGACAAGAAATAACACTTTCGTCACTTTTGAGTGCATTTTGGCCACAAAAATCAGTTTTTCATTCAAAAGTGTCAAAAACGCGTTTTCAGCTCCAAAAGGCACTGTTTGGACTTCTCCACTTACAAAGTGACAAGAAAAAACACTTTCTTCAACTGAAAATGAGAACTTTGACATTTAAGTTCATTTTGGCCACAAAAAACAGTTTTTCATTCAAAAGTGTCAAAAAAGCGTTTTCAGCTCCAAACAGCAGTGATTGGACTTCTCCACTTACAAGGTGACAAGAAATAACAGTTTCTTCACTTTTGAGTGCATATTGTACATACAAATTAGTTTTTCATTCAAAAGTGTCAAAAAAGCGTTTTAAGCTCCAAATAGCACTGTTTGGACTTCTCCACTTACAAGTTGACAAGAAATAACACGTTCTTCAACTGAAAATGAGAACTTTGACATTTAAGTTCATTTTGGCCACAAAAAACAGTTTTTCATTCAAAAGTGTCAAAAAAGCGTTTTCAGCTCCAAACAGCAGTGATTGGACTTCTCCACTTACAAAGTGACAAGAAATAACACTTTCGTCACTTTTGAGTGCATTTTGGTCACAAAAATCAGTTTTTCATTCAAAAGTGTCAAAAACGCGTTTTCAGCTCCAAAAGGCACTGTTTGGACTTCTCCACTTACAAAGTGACAAGAAATAACACTTTCTTCACTTTTGAGTGCATATTGTACATACAAATCAGTTTTTCATTCAAAAGTGTCACAAAAGCGTTTTCAGCTCCAAATAGCACTGTTTAGACTTTTCCACTTACAAGGTGACAAAAACTAAACACTTTCTTCACTTTTGAGTGCATATTGTACATAAAAATAAGTTTTTCATTCAAAAGTGTCAAAAAAGCGTTTTCAGCTCCAAACAGCACTGTTTGGACTTCTCCACTTACAAGGTGTCCAGAAATAACACGTTCTTCAACTGCAAATGAGTTCTTTGACTTTTGAGTTCATTTTGGCCACAAAAAACAGTTTTTCATTCAAAAGTCACAAAAAAGCGTTTTCAGCTCCAAATAGCACTGTCTAGACTTCTCCACTTACAAGGTGACAAGAAATAACATTTTCTTCACTTTTGAGTGCATATTGTACATAAAAATCAGTTTTTCATTCAAAAGTGTCAAAAAAGCGTTTTAAGCTCCAAATAGCACTGTTTGGACTTCTCCACTTACAAGGTGACAAGAAATAACACGTTCTTCAACTGAAAATGAGAACTTTGACATTTAAGTTCATTTTGGCCACAAAAAACAGTTTTTCATTCAAAAGTGTCAAAAAAGCGTTTTCAGCTCCAAACAGCAGTGATTGGACTTCTCCACTTACAAAGTGACAAGAAATAACACTTTCGTCACTTTTGAGTGCATTTTGGCCACAAAAATCAGTTTTTCATTCAAAAGTGTCAAAAACGCGTTTTCAGCTCCAAAAGGCACTGTTTGGACTTCTCCACTTACAAAGTGACAAGAAATAACACTTTCTTCACTTTTGAGTGCATATTGTACATACAAATCAGTTTTTCATTCAAAAGTGTCACAAAAGCGTTTTCAGCTCCAAATAGCACTGTTTAGACTTTTCCACTTACAAGGTGACAAAAACTAAACACTTTCTTCACTTTTGAGTGCATATTGTACATAAAAATAAGTTTTTCATTCAAAAGTGTCAAAAAAGCGTTTTCAGCTCCAAACAGCACTGTTTGGACTTCTCCACTTACAAGGTGTCCAGAAATAACACGTTCTTCAACTGCAAATGAGAACTTTGACGTTTGAGTTCATTTTGGCCACAAAAAACAGTTTTTCATTCAAAAGTGTCAAAAAAGCGTTTTCAGCTCCAAATAGCACTGTCTAGACTTCTCTACTTACAAGGTGACAAGAAATAACACTTTCTTCACTTTTGAGTGCATATTGTACATACAAATCAGTTTTTCATTCAAAAGTTTCAAAAAAGAGTTTTCAGCTCCAAACAGCAGTGATTGGACTTCTCCACTTACAAGGTGACAAGAAATAACACTTTCGTCACTTTTGAGTGCATATTGTACATACAAATTAGTTTTTCATTCAAAAGTGTCAAAAAAGCGTTTTAAGCTCCAAATAGCACTGTTTGGACTTCTCCACTTACAAGGTGACAAGAAATAACACGTTCTTCAACTGAAAATGAGAACTTTGACATTTAAGTTCATTTTGGCCACAAAAAACAGTTTTTCATTCAAAAGTGTCAAAAAAGCGTTTTCAGCTCCAAACAGCAGTGATTGGACTTCTCCACTTACAAAGTGACAAGAAATAACACTTTCGTCACTTTTGAGTGCATTTTGGCCACAAAAATCAGTTTTTCATTCAAAAGTGTCAAAAACGCGTTTTCAGCTCCAAAAGGCACTGTTTGGACTTCTCCACTTACAAAGTGACAAGAAATAACACTTTCTTCACTTTTGAGTGCATATTGTACATACAAATCAGTTTTTCATTCAAAAGTGTCACAAAAGCGTTTTCAGCTCCAAATAGCACTGTTTAGACTTTTCCACTTACAAGGTGACAAAAACTAAACACTTTCTTCACTTTTGAGTGCATATTGTACATAAAAATCAGTTTTTCATTCAAATGTGTCAAAAAAGCGTTTTAAGCTCCAAATAGCACTGTTTGGACTTCTCCACTTACAAGGTGACAAGAAATAACACTTTCTTCACTTTTGAGTGCATATTGTACATAAAAATCAGTTTTTCATTCAAAAGTGTCAAAAAAGCGTTTTAAGCTCCAAATAGCACTGTTTGGACTTCTCCACTTAAAAGGTGACAAGAAATAACACGTTCTTCAACTGAAAATGAGAACTTTGACATTTAAGTTCATTTTGGCCACAAAAAACAGTTTTTCATTCAAAAGTGTCAAAAAAGCGTTTTCAGCTCCAAACAGCAGTGATTGGACTTCTCCACTTACAAAGTGACAAGAAATAACACTTTCGTCACTTTTGAGTGCATTTTTGCCACAAAAAACAGTTTTTCATTCAAAAGTGTCAAAAACGCGTTTTCAGCTCCAAATAGCACTGTTTGGACTTCTCCACTTACAAGGTGACAAGAAATAACAGTTTCTTCACTTTTGAGTGCATATTGTACATACAAATCAGTCTTTCATTCAAAAGTGTCAAAAAAGCGTTTGAAGCTCCAAATAGCACTGTTTGGACTTCTCCACTTACAAGGTGACAAGAAATAACACGTTCTTCAACTGAAAATGAGAACTTTGACATTTAAGTTCATTTTGGCCACAAAAAACAGTTTTTCATTCAAAAGTGTCAAAAAAGCGTTTTCAGCTCCAAACAGCAGTGATTGGACTTCTCCACTTACAAGGTGACAAGAAATAACAGTTTTTTCACTTTTGAGTGCATATTGTACATACAAATCAGTTTTTCATTCAAAAGTGTCAAAAAAGCGTTTTAAGCTCCAAATAGCACTGTTTGGACTTCTCCACTTACAAGGTGACAAGAAATAACACGTTCTTCAACTGAAAATGAGAACTTTGACATTTAAGTTCATTTTGGCCACAAAAAACAGTTTTTCATTCAAAAGTGTCAAAAAAGCGTTTTCAGCTCCAAAAGGCACTGTTTGGACTTCACTTACAAAGTGACAAGAAATAACACTTTCTTCACTTTTTGAGTGCATATTGTACATACAAATCAGTTTTTCATTCAAAAGTGTCACAAAAGCGTTTTCAGCTCCAAATAGCACTGTTTAGACTTTTCCACTTACAAGGTGACAAAAACTAAACACTTTCTTCACTTTTGAGTGCATATTGTACATAAAAATCAGTTTTTCATTCAAAAGTTTCAAAAAAGCGTTTTAAGCTCCAAATAGCACTGTTTGGACTTCTCCACTTACAAGGTGACAAGAAATAACACTTTTTTCACTTTTGAGTGCATATTGTACATAAAAATCAGTTTTTCATTCAAAAGTGTCAAAAAAGCGTTTTCAGCTCCAAATAGCACTGTCTAGACTTCTCCACTTACAAGGTGACAAGAAATAACACTTTCTTCACTTTTGAGTGCATATTGTACATACAAATCAGTTTTTCATTCAAAGGTTTCAAAAAAGAGTTTTCAGCTCCAAACAGCAGTGATTGGACTTCTCCACTTACAAGGTGACAAGAAATAACATTTTCTTCACTTTTGAGTGCATATTGTACATAAAAATCAGTTTTTCATTCAAAAGTGTCAAAAAAGCGTTTTAAGCTCCAAATAGCACTGTTTGGACTTCTCCACTTACAAGGTGACAAGAAATAACACGTTCTTCAACTGAAAATGAGAACTTTGACATTTAAGTTCATTTTGGCCACAAAAAACAGTTTTTCATTCAAAAGTGTCAAAAAAGCGTTTTCAGCTCCAAACAGCAGTGATTGGACTTCTTCACTTACAAAGTGACAAGAAATAACACTTTCGTCACTTTTGAGTGCATTTTGGCCACAAAAATCAGTTTTTCATTCAAAAGTGTCAAAAACGCGTTTTCAGCTCCAAAAGGCACTGTTTGGACTTTTCCACTTACAAAGTGACAAGAAAAAACACTTTCTTCACTTTTGAGTGCATATTGTACATACAAATCAGTTTTTCATTCAAAAGTGTCACAAAAGCGTTTTCAGCTCCAAATAGCACTGTTTGGACTTCTCCACTTAAAAGGTGACAAGAAATAACACGTTCTTCAACTGCAAATGAGAACTTTGACATTTAAGTTCATTTTGGCCACAAAAAACAGTTTTTCATTCAAAAGTGTCAAAAAAGCGTTTTCAGCTCCAAACAGCAGTGATTGGACTTCTCCTCTTACAAAGTGACAAGAAATAACACTTTCGTCACTTTTGAGTGCATTTTGGCCACAAAAAACAGTTTTTCATTCAAAAGTGTCAAAAACGCGTTTTCAGCTCCAAATAGCACTGTTTGGACTTCTCCACTTACAAGGTGACAAGAAATAACACTTTCTTCACTTTTGAGTGCATATTGTACATACAAATCAGTTTTTCATTCAAAAGTTTCAAAAAAGCGTTTTCAGCTCCAAATAGCACTGTTTGGACTTCTCCACTTACAAGGTGACAAAAAATAACACGTTCTTCAACTGCAAATGAGAACTTTGACTTTTAAATTCATTTTGGCCACAAAAAACAGTTTTTCATTCAAAAGTGTCAAAAACGCGTTGTCAGCTCCAAATAGCACTGTTTGGACTTCTCCACTTACAAGGTGACAAGAAATAACACTTTCTTCACTTATGAGTGCATATTGTACATAAAAATCAGTTTTTCATTCAAAAGTGTCAAAAAAGCGTTTTCAGCTCCAAATAGCACTGTTTAGACTTCTCCACTTACAAGGTGTCCAGAAATAACACGTTCTTCAACTGCAAATGAGTTCTTTGACTTTTGAGTTCATTTTGGCCACAAAAAACAGTTTTTCATTCAAAAGTCACAAAAAAGCGTTTTCAGATCCAAATAGCACTGTCTAGACTTCTCCACTTACAAGGTGACAAGAAATAACACTTTCTTCACTTTTGAGTGCATATTGTACATACAAATCAGTTTTTCATTCAAAAGTGTCACAAAAGCGTTTTCAGCTCCAAATAGCACTGTTTAGACTTTTCCACTTACAAGGTGACAAAAACTAAACACTTTCTTCACTTTTGAGTGCATATTGTACATAAAAATAAGTTTTTCATTCAAAAGTGTCAAAAAAGCGTTTTCAGCTCCAAACAGCACTGTTTGGACTTCTCCACTTACAAGGTGTCCAGAAATAACACGTTCTTCAACTGCAAATGAGTTCTTTGACTTTTGAGTTCATTTTGGCCACAAAAAACAGTTTTTCATTCAAAAGTCACAAAAACGCGTTTTCAGCTCCAAAAGGCACTGTTTGGACTTTTCCACTTACAAAGTGACAAGAAAAAACACTTTCTTCACTTTTGAGTGCATATTGTACATACAAATCAGTTTTTCATTCAAAAGTGTCACAAAAGCGTTTTCAGCTCCAAATAGCACTGTTTGGACTTCTCCACTTAAAAGGTGACAAGAAATAACACGTTCTTCAACTGCAAATGAGAACTTTGACATTTAAGTTCATTTTGGCCACAAAAAACAGTTTTTCATTCAAAAGTGTCAAAAAAGCGTTTTCAGCTCCAAACAGCAGTGATTGGACTTCTCCTCTTACAAAGTGACAAGAAATAACACTTTCGTCACTTTTGAGTGCATTTTGGCCACAAAAAACAGTTTTTCATTCAAAAGTGTCAAAAACGCGTTTTCAGCTCCAAATAGCACTGTTTGGACTTCTCCACTTACAAGGTGACAAGAAATAACACTTTCTTCACTTTTGAGTGCATATTGTACATACAAATCAGTTTTTCATTCAAAAGTTTCAAAAAAGCGTTTTCAGCTCCAAATAGCACTGTTTGGACTTCTCCACTTACAAGGTGACAAAAAATAACACGTTCTTCAACTGCAAATGAGAACTTTGACTTTTAAATTCATTTTGGCCACAAAAAACAGTTTTTCATTCAAAAGTGTCAAAAACGCGTTGTCAGCTCCAAATAGCACTGTTTGGACTTCTCCACTTACAAGGTGACAAGAAATAACACTTTCTTCACTTATGAGTGCATATTGTACATAAAAATCAGTTTTTCATTCAAAAGTGTCAAAAAAGCGTTTTCAGCTCCAAATAGCACTGTTTAGACTTCTCCACTTACAAGGTGTCCAGAAATAACACGTTCTTCAACTGCAAATGAGTTCTTTGACTTTTGAGTTCATTTTGGCCACAAAAAACAGTTTTTCATTCAAAAGTCACAAAAAAGCGTTTTCAGATCCAAATAGCACTGTCTAGACTTCTCCACTTACAAGGTGACAAGAAATAACACTGTGAAGAAACTGGATTTTCTAGAAAGGACTGTATTAAATTTTAGGTTCGTACCCGTCAGTTTCTTGCACACAGAAATAAATGAATAACGACTCAGAGACAGTTACTTATCTTTTGTGGAGGTTTTACTTCGCACAAACACGAAGGGGACAGACATGAACATGGTACATTCAAAGTCCGAACCAAAGAGTTCAGGGATGGGCTTTGGTATAAAAACCCTGCATTTGCATATTCAGAAGATCGTCCAATGGACCTCGTGTGAAAATCACGCCCACAGGTTACTGCTGGAGAGAAGCTCCAAGGCTAAAGTGAAGATAAGTCTGAGGCCTGCTCAGCAGAAAACACATGCACAGAAAAGAGGGAGTATGGGAAGAAACTGTTAGAACAATAGTTTGGCTGTGCTTTCTTCAAATGTAATATAATTTTGAGATGACAATACATGCTCAGTGAATTAAGTTTAAACCATTAGTGTAATAAAAGTTAAAGGCAGTTTCTAACTATTCTTCACATACCCCCCTGTTTGTCATATCAAAATTATATATGCAGGTAAATTCAAAAGAAAACATAAAATCACCGTGAATAAATGAGCATATCAGAGTTGGTAGGTGATACATGAGTGTTGATGCGAAAACCTCCAGGGCTAAACTTATACCATCTGTAGGAAACCTTCATTGAGCAGTCAGGGAGGGCAAAACTCATCAACGGCTCTGTGCCCCTCAGCAGTCATCCGTAAGGATACGCATGCATCACCAGTCCAAACCTCGGCACAAAATCATTAATTAAAGTTACATACTACAGTAGGAAATAAAGATAATAAAGAAATGCAAATCTAATAAAAGAAAAAACAAGAAAAGAAAAAGTAAAAATTAACTCCTTAAAAACCAGTGTCAACCATGGATGGATTTGGGCCGGGTGAATTATAGGTATAGTGTTGATAAAGTTGGCCTGACAGCGATCATTCATTTGACACATGGAATCAAACAGGTGACGAAAAGAAAAAAGAAAAACAACACACAGAGGACCGGAGTGACTAGTTTTATCAGTACACTCCACCAGAAGTAAACCAGTAAAGTGGGGACCCAGACCAGTAGGCGTCAGTCATCTGAGAAGAAATGTGTGATTTAAGGGCCTTGACCTCACTGATGATGTGAGTGAGATCTCCAGAGGAAGAGGGAATAAAAGTACAAGATGAAACCACGAGGAACAGCTGGACCCATGTTAGCTGGTTCGAAGCTCACTGTAGCTGGAAGAGAGCAGCGCTAGAGGAAACACTTCAGGGAGCGCCCCTCGCCAGGAGTAGTGTCACACTGCAGCGGCTTCGTAGTTGGACGTCAACCAGGGATGTGTCTCAAAATGTCAGTCTCATAGGCTCTCAGCAATTTACAGTGGCTTACGTGAATCCAGGAGGGTCGTACAGCAATTCGTACTGCGGTTGGCATGGTGAGGAGAACCTTGAAGGGTCCTGTCCACTTCAGGTGTGACCAATCAGTCCGTTGGATGGCCTTCGAGTAAAGCAGGTCACCGACGGAGGCCTTCTGGTCAGGAGGCAGAGTCTGTGGGGAGGAGAGAGCTGGAGGCAGACTCAATGTTTCCTTTGTTCTCACAGCTTTCTTCAAACAATCATGTAAATCATCAATGGTGTCAATAGAGTCACGCATGAGAGTAGAAAAAAAATCAGGAAAAAAAATAAAATAAATAAAAATAAAAAAAAAATAAAAAATTGTGAAAAAAACAGATTGAAAGTGAAACAGACAAGAACTGCGTCTCATTATAACAGCACGCACCATGAGCAGGCTGATAACAGTTTGACTAATGGGAAAGTTTGAACGGAAGGGAGTGGAGCATACTGCATGTGATTCTGGAGAATTCGCACAAGAGAATCACAGGTGACATTGTTTCAACTATCAGCAGCGCAAGCAGCTGTGGGGGGCTGATCAGATAAGGTGGTGAGGTCCAGGGAGAGAAATAATTTTGCTAGAAGCAGAAACTAAATGTCCCAAAAAAATTTTAACCTGTGCTTGGGCCAGCTGGAGGTTAGTCTTACTGCACTTATTCCCCTGAGAGTTAAAACTTCGAAAGATTAGCAACATGTCCATTAAAAAAAAAAATGTAAGGCGAGTTAGTGAACCAGATATCCTCAGGAATGCTTTTAAGGGGTCAATCCTGATTTACAAGCAGAAATGCAGGGACCTGATTAGTGGGGTCAGAAGGCTGCAATCAAACTTTTTATGAGCAGGGAGAGTGAACTAAAAAAAAGGAAAGGCTGCACCAGCCATCCGAGTCTGATCATGTTTATACAAGAGGGAGGTCTGTCCTGCACAAACTGATCCACGGCTGCTTTGTAAGAAATGATACTTTCTATAGCTTTTTTCTGAACATCTACCCTAGTCCATGTCCTAAACACTAAAATACACACTAAAACACGTCCTATCATTATTCGGAGAGCAGAGAAAGCTGTTACACCTGCTTACAACGGAGAAATCACCCCTCCTTTCTGCGAGTCCTCATCAGCCTGTCTGCAGGCTCGGGCACGCGCACTCTGATCTGTGAAGCTGCTCCCCCTCCTTCTGCTCTGTCCTGCACTCTGAGGCTGCTTAACTTTCTATGAAATCCATAATCTTTAACCCATTTATCCAAATACTTGATTAATGTCTGATCCTGACTTCCCACATACTTCCAAACTGAAAAGCTTTCTGGACCTGATCAATGTGCTTTCTTACTGTCTTTGTTAGATTTTGTGAATGAGCCCCACCCATCTTTTTGAGGTTTTTGATCGACGATCAGCTACAAACGTTCTCAATTTCAATCACAAACCAGAGTTCCCACCCAAGTGACCCGTTTTATGGATTCTCCAGCACTGAATCTAATCAGCAGAAAAAGCTTGGAGAATCAGAAAAGAAAACTAATTATTTGTCAACTGAGTCACTATTTTGTTTTAGAACGAGGCATTAATCAAAGCGAGCACACACGACAGGGTCCGTCGAAAAAAAGAACATTGAGACATAGAGACAGACACAAAGACATAAAAACGTTACATACACATACAGCTTCCCCGAAGCTCCGTTTCACTGTTTTCACACACACCCTCCGCGAGGGTTTGAACCAACGACACCGCGTGTCAAAACAACTTCTTCTGAGTCCCACCGCGTGGGTAATTCGTCCACAGCTCCGCGAGCTGGTTTATTCTCTCTCCCTCCGCGAGGGGTCAAACCAATGACACCGCGTGTCAAAATAACTTCATGTCCCACCGCGTGGGTACACCGCTCCGCGAGCGTATTTATCCTTTAGTCTTCCGACGACACCGCGTGTCGTTAATCTAACCTTATCACCCACCGCGTGGGCCGCTCCGCGAGCGTAGTTATTCTTTACAATTCCGACGACACCGCGTGTCATTAATATAACGTCATCACCCACCGCGTGGGCCGCTCCGCGAGCGTAGTTATTCTTTACTATTCCGACGACACCGCGTGTCATTAATATAACGTCATCACCCACCGCGTGGGCCGCTCCGCGAGCGTAGTTATTCTTTACTATTCCGACGACACCGCGTGCCGTTAATATAACCTTATAACCCACCGCGTGGGATAAGGTGAACACAGCTTCTGTAAGCTGCACTCTTTTTCTCTCCTCCTGCAAAGGAGGACACATGCACCCGCAGCTGTCTGGCTGCAGGCGCTCCTGTGTCCAACGTGCACGCGCAGCACCCTGACCGCTGCTCTACTGTTTCCCAAAAGATGATGCGCGCACACACGAGGACACAGATAAATTCAACATAACATCCTAACAAGTAAAGAGAGGACAGACTTTCTGTGTGGCATACTCACTTCAAGCAATGAACCTCGCTATGCGATGAGGGTCCGACGTGGCCGAGGGCAAAACTGGATCCGGGGCGAGGGCCGCTGATCCTGAAGGCGGATGTGTCAATGCTGAGGCTGTGATCTCAGACCGCATGCGGTTTTCAGGCAACCCCCCCCAGGGGTTCCAGCGATGTCCAGGGCGTCAGTCGGCCGGCTCAGAAGGACCAAATGTGAAGAAACTGGATTTTCTAGAAAGGACTGTATTAAATTTTAGGTTCGTACCCGTCAGTTTCTTGCACACAGAAATAAATGAATAACGACTCAGAGACAGTTACTTATCTTTTGTGGAGGTTTTACTTCGCACAAACACGAAGGGGACAGACATGAACATGGTACATTCAAAGTCCGAACCAAAGAGTTCAGGGATGGGCTTTGGTATAAAAACCCTGCATTTGCATATTCAGAAGATCGTCCAATGGACCTCGTGTGAAAATCACGCCCACAGGTTACTGCTGGAGAGAAGCTCCAAGGCTAAAGTGAAGATAAGTCTGAGGCCTGCTCAGCAGAAAACACATGCACAGAAAAGAGGGAGTATGGGAAGAAACTGTTAGAACAATAGTTTGGCTGTGCTTTCTTCAAATGTAATATAATTTTGAGATGACAATACATGCTCAGTGAATTAAGTTTAAACCATTAGTGTAATAAAAGTTAAAGGCAGTTTCTAACTATTCTTCACATCACTTTCTTCACTTTTGAGTGCATATTGTACATACCAATCAGTTTTTCATTCAAAAGTGTCACAAAAGCGTTTTCAGCTCCAAATAGCACTGTTTAGACTTTTCCACTTACAAGGTGACAAAAACTAAACACTTTCTTCACTTTTGAGTGCATATTGTACATAAAAATAAGTTTTTCATTCAAAAGTGTCAAAAAAGCGTTTTCAGCTCCAAACAGCACTGTTTGGACTTTTCCACTTACAAGGTGTCCAGAAATAACACGTTCTTCAACTGCAAATGAGTTCTTTGACTTTTGAGTTCATTTTGGCCACAAAAAACAGTTTTTCATTCAAAAGTCACAAAAAAGCGTTTTCAGCTCCAAATAGCACTGTCTAGACTTCTCCACTTACAAGGTGACAAGAAATAACACTCTCTTCACTTTTGAGTGCATATTGTACATACAAATCAGTTTTTCATTCAAAAGTTTCAAAAAAGAGTTTTCAGCTCCAAACAGCAGTGATTGGACTTCTCCACTTACAAGGTGACAAGAAATAACAGTTTCTTCACTTTTGAGTGCATATTGTACATACAAATCAGTTTTTCATTCAAAAGTGTCAAAAAAGCGTTTTAAGCTCCAAACAGCAGTGATTGGACTTCTTCACTTACAAAGTGACAAGAAATAACACTTTCGTCACTTTTGAGTGCATTTTGGCCACAAAAATCAGTTTTTCATTCAAAAGTGTCAAAAACGCGTTTTCAGCTCCAAAAGGCACTGTTTGGACTTCTCCACTTACAAAGTGACAAGAAATAACACTTTCTTCACTTTTGAGTGCATATTGTACATACAAATCAGTTTTTCATTCAAAAGTGTCACAAAAGCGTTTTCAGCTCCAAATAGGCCTGTTTAGACTTTTCCACTTACAAGGTGACAAAAACTAAACACTTTCTTCAACTGCAAATGAGAACTTTGACTTTTAAATTCATTTTGGCCACAAAAAACAGTTTTTCATTCAAAAGTGTCAAAAACGCGTTGTCAGCTCCAAATAGCACTATTTGGACTTCTCCACTTACAAGGTGACAAGAAATAACACTTTCTTCACTTATGAGTGCATATTGTACATAAAAATCAGTTTTTCATTCAAAAGTGTCAAAAAAGCGTTTTCAGCTCCAAATAGCACTGTTTAGACTTCTCCACTTACAAGGTGACAAGAAATAACACTTTCTTCACTTTTGAGTGCATATTGTACATAAAAATCAGTTTTTCATTCAAAAGTTTCAAAAAAGCATTTTCAGCTTCAAATAGCACTGTTTGGACTTCTCCACTTACAAGGTGACAAGAAATAACGCGTTCTTCAACTGCAAATGAGAACTTTGACTTTTGAGTTCATTTTTGGCCACAAAAATCAGTTTTTCATTCAAAAGTTTCAAAAAAGAGTTTTCAGCTCCAAATAGCACTGTTTGGACTTCTCCACTTACAAGGTGACAAGAAATAACACGTTCTTCAACTGAAAATGAGAACTTTGACATTTGAGTTCATTTTGGCCACAAAAAACACTTTTTCATTCAAAAGTGTCAAAAACGCGTTTTCAGCTCCAAATAGCACTGTTTGGACTTCTCCACTTACAAGGTGACAAAAAATAACACTTTCGTCACTTTTGAGTGCATATTGTACATACAAATCAGTTTTTCATTTAAAAGTGTCAAAAACGCGTTTTCAGCTCCAAAAGGCACTGTTTGGACTTCTCCACTTACAAGGTGACAAAAAATAACACTTTCGTCACTTTTGAGTGCATATTGTACATACAAATCAGTTTTTCATTCAAAAGTTTCAAAAAAGAGTTTTCAGCTCCAAATAGCATTGTTTGGACTTCTCCACTTACAAGGTGACAAGAAATAACACGTTCTTCAACTGAAAATTAGAACTTTGACATTTGAGTTCATTTTGGCCACAAAAAACAGTTTTTCATTCAAAAGTGTCAAAAAAGCGTTTTCAGCTCCAAAGAGCACTGTTTGGACTTCTCCACTTACAAGGTGAAAAGAAATAACACTTTCGTCACTTTTGAGTGCATTTTGGCCTCAAAAATCCGTTTTTCATTCAAAAGTGTCAAAAACGCGTTTTCAGCTCCAAAAGGCACTGTTTGGACTTCTCCACTTACAAGGTGACAAGAAATAACAGGTTCTTCAACTGCAAATGAGTTTTTTGACTTTTGAGTTCATTTTGGCCACAAAAAACAGTTTTTCATTCAAAAGTGTCAAAAAAGCGTTTTCAGCTCCAAATAGCACTGTTTAGACTTTTCCACTTACAAAGTGACAAGAAATAACACTTTCGTCACTTTTGAGTGCATTTTGGCCACAAAAATCAGTTTTTCATTCAAAAGTGTCAAAAACGCGTTTTCAGCTCCAAAAGGCACTGTTTGGACTTCTCCACTTACAAAGTGACAAGAAATAACACTTTCTTCACTTTTGAGTGCATATTGTACATACAAATCAGTTTTTCATTCAAAAGTGTCACAAAAGCGTTTTCAGCTCCAAATAGCACTGTTTAGACTTTTCCACTTACAAGGTGACAAAAACTAAACACTTTCTTCACTTTTGAGTGCATATTGTACATAAAAATCAGTTTGTCATTCAAAAGTGTCAAAAAAGCGTTTTCAGCTCCAAACAGCAGTGTTTGGACCTCTCCACTTACAAAGTGACAAGAAATAACACTTTCTTCACTTTTGAGTGCATATTGTACATAAAAATCAGTTTTTCATTCAAAAGTTTCAAAAAAGAGTTTTCAACTCCAAATAGCACTGTTTGGACTTCTCCACTTACAAAGTGACAAGAAATAACACTTTCGTCACTTTTGAGTGCATTTTGGCCACAAAAATCAGTTTTTCATTCAAAAGTGTCAAAAACGCGTTTTCAGCTCCAAAAGGCACTGTTTGGACTTCTCCACTTACAAAGTGACAAGAAATAACACTTTCTTCACTTTTGAGTGCATATTGTACATACAAATCAGTTTTTCATTCAAAAGTGTCACAAAAGCGTTTTCAGCTCCAAATAGCACTGTTTAGACTTTTCCACTTACAAGGTGACAAAAACTAAACACTTTCTTCACTTTTGAGTGCATATTGTACATAAAAATCAGTTTGTCATTCAAAAGTGTCAAAAAAGCGTTTTCAGCTCCAAACAGCAGTGTTTGGACCTCTCCACTTACAAAGTGACAAGAAATAACACTTTCTTCACTTTTGAGTGCATATTGTACATAAAAATCAGTTTTTCATTCAAAAGTTTCAAAAAAGAGTTTTCAACTCCAAATAGCACTGTTTGGACTTCTCCACTTACAAAGTGACAAGAAATAACACTTTCGTCACTTTTGAGTGCATGTTGGCCACAGAAATCAGTTTTTCATTCAAAAGTGTCAAAAACGCGTTTTCAGCTCCAAAAGGCACTGTTTGGACTTCTCCACTTACAAAGTGACAAGGAATAACACTTTTTTTACTTTTGAGTGCATATTGTACATAAAAATCAGTTTGTCATTCAAAAGTGTCAAAAAAGCGTTTTCAGCTCCAAACAGCAGTGTTTGGACTTCTCCACTTACAAGGTGACAAGAAAAAACACTTTCTTCACTTTTGAGTGCATATTGTACATACAAATCAGTTTTTCATTCAAAAGTTTCAAAAAAGTGTTTTCAGCTCCAAATAGCACTGTTTGGACTTCTCCACTTACAAGGTGACAAGAAATAACACGTTCTTCAACTGCAAATGAGAACTTTGACTTTTGAGTTCATTATGGCCACAAAAAACAGTTTTTCATTCAAAAGTGTCAAAAACGCGTTTTCAGCTCCAAATAGCACTGTTTGGACTTCTCCACTTACAAGGTGACAAGAAATAACACTTTCTTCACTTTTGAGTGCATATTGTACACAAAAATCAGTTTTTCATTCAAAAGTTTCAAAAAAGCGTTTTCAGCTCCAAATAGCACTGTTTGGACTTCTCCACTTACAAGGTGACAAGAAATAACGCGTTCTTCAACTGCAAATGAGAACTTTGACTTTTGAGTGCATTTTGGCCTCAAAAATCCGTTTTCATTCAAAAGTGTCAAAAACGCGTTTTCAGCTCCAAAAGGCACTGTTTGGACTTCTCCACTTACAAGGTGACAAGAAATAACACGTTCTTCATCTGCAAATGAGTTTTTTGACTTTTGAGTTCATTTTGGCCACAAAAAACAGTTTTTCATTCAAAAGTGTCAAAAAAGCGTTTTCAGCTCCAAATAGCACTGTTTAGACTTCTCCACTTACAAGGTGACAAGAAATAAACACTTTCTTCACTTTTGAGTGCATATTGTACATAAAAATCAGTTTGTCATTCAAAAGTGTCAAAAAAGCGTTTTCAGCTCCAAACAGCAGTGTTTGGACCTCTCCACTTACAAGGTGACAAGAAATAACACTTTCTTCACTTTTGATTGCATATTGTACATTAAAATCAGTTTTTCATTCAAAAGTTTCAAAAAAGAGTTTTCAACTCCAAATAGCACTGTTTGGACTTCTCCACTTACAAGGTGACAAGAAATAACACTTTCGTCACTTTTGAGTGCATTTTGGCCACAGAAATCAGTTTTTCATTCAAAAGTGTCAAAAACGCGTTTTCAGCTCCAAAAGGCACTGTTTGGATTTCTCCACTTACAAGGTGACAAGAAATAACACTTTCGTCACTTTTGAGTGCATATTGTACATAAAAATCAGTTTGTCATTTAAAAGTGTCAAAAAAGCGTTTTCAGCTCCAAACAGCAGTGTTTGGACTTCTCCACTTACAAAGTGACAAGAAATAACACTTTCTTCACTTTTGAGTGCATATTGTACATACAAATCAGTTTTTCATTCAAAAGTTTCAAAAAAGCGTTTTCAGCTCCAAATAGCACTGTTTGGACTTCTCCACTTACAAGGTGACAAGAAATAACGCGTTCTTCAACTGCAAATGAGAACTTTGACTTTTGAGTTCATTTAGGCCACAAAATTCAGTTTTTCATTCAAAAGTTTCAAAAAAGAGTTTTCAGCTCCAAATAGCACTGTTTGGACTTCTCCACTTACAAGGTGACAAGAAATAACACGTTCTTTAACTGAAAATGAGAACTTTGACATTTGAGTTCATTTTGGCCACAAAAAACAGTTTTTCATTCAAAAGTGTCAAAAACGCGTTTTCAGCTCCAAAAGGCACTGTTTGGACTTCTCCACTTACAAGGTGACAAGAAATAACACTTTCTTTACTTTTGAGTGCATATTGTACATAAAAATCAGTTTTTCATTCAAAAGTGTCAAAAAAGCGTTTTCAGCTCCAAACAGCAGTGTTTGGACTTCTCCACTTACAAGGTGACAAGAAAAAACACTTTCTTCACTTTTGAGTGCATATTGTACATACAAATCAGTTTTTCATTCAAAAGTTTCAAAAAAGCGTTTTTAGCTCCAAATAGCACTGTTTGGACTTCTCCACTTACAAGGTGACAAGAAATAACACGTTCTTCAACTGAAAATGATAACTTTGACATTTAAGTTCATTTTGGCCACAAAAAACAGTTTTTCATTCAAAAGTGTCAAAAAAGCGTTTTCAGCTCCAAACAGCAGTGATTGGACTTCTCCACTTACAAAGTGACAAGAAATAACACTTTCGTCACTTTTGAGTGCATTTTGGCCACAAAAATCAGTTTTTCATTCAAAAGTGTCACAAAAGCGTTTTCAGCTCCAAATAGCACTGTTTAGACTTTTCCACTTACAAGGTGACAAAAACTAAACACTTTCTTCACTTTTGAGTGCATATTGTACATACAAATCAGTTTTTCATTCAAAAGTGTCACAAAAGCGTTTTCAGCTCCAAATAGCACTGTTTAGACTTTTCCACTTACAAGGTGACAAAAACTAAACACTTTCTTCACTTTTGAGTGCATATTGTACATAAAAATAAGTTTTTCATTCAAAAGTGTCAAAAAAGCGTTTTCAGCTCCAAACAGCACTGTTTGGACTTCTCCACTTACAAGGTGTCCAGAAATAACACGTTCTTCAACTGCAAATGAGTTCTTTGACTTTTGAGTTCATTTTGGCCACAAAAAACAGTTTTTCATTCAAAAGTCACAAAAAAGCGTTTTCAGCTCCAAATAGCACTGTCTAGACTTCTCCACTTACAAGGTGACAAGAAATAACACTTTCTTCACTTTTGAGTGCATATTGTACATACAAATCAGTTTTTCATTCAAAAGTTTCAAAAAAGAGTTTTCAGCTCCAAACAGCAGTGATTGGACTTCTCCACTTACAAGGTGACAAGAAATAACAGTTTCTTCACTTTTGAGTGCATATTGTACATAAAAATCAGTTTTTCATTCAAAAGTGTCAAAAAAGCGTTTTAAGCTCCAAATAGCACTGTTTGGACTTCTCCACTTACAAGGTGACAAGAAATAACACGTTCTTCAACTGAAAATGAGAACTTTGACATTTAAGTTCATTTTGGCCACAAAAAACAGTTTTTCATTCAAAAGTGTCAAAAAAGCGTTTTCAGCTCCAAACAGCAGTGATTGGACTTCTCCACTTACAAAGTGACAAGAAATAACACTTTCGTCACTTTTGAGTGCATTTTGGCCACAAAAATCAGTTTTTCATTCAAAAGTGTCAAAAACGCGTTTTCAGCTCCAAAAGGCACTGTTTGGACTTCTCCACTTACAAAGTGACAAGAAATAACATTTTCTTCACTTTTGAGTGCATATTGTACATACAAATCAGTTTTTCATTCAAAAGTGTCACAAAAGCGTTTTCAGCTCCAAATAGCACTGTTTAGACTTTTCCACTTACAAGGTGACAAAAACTAAACACTTTCTTCACTTTTGAGTGCATATTGTACATAAAAATAAGTTTTTCATTCAAAAGTGTCAAAAAAGCGTTTTCAGCTCCAAACAGCACTGTTTGGACTTCTCCACTTACAAGGTGTCCAGAAATAACACGTTCTTCAACTGCAAATGAGTTCTTTGACTTTTGAGTTCATTTTGGCCACAAAAAACAGTTTTTCATTCAAAAGTCACAAAAAAGCGTTTTCAGCTCCAAATAGCACTGTTTAGACTTCTCCACTTACAAGGTGACAAGAAATAACACTTTCTTCACTTTTGAGCGCATATTGTACATACAAATCAGTTTTTCATTCAAAAGTTTCAAAAAAGAGTTTTCAGCTCCAAACAGCAGTGATTGGACTTCTCCACTTACAAGGTGACAAGAAATAACAGTTTCTTCACTTTTGAGTGCATATTGTACATACAAATCAGTTTTTCATTCAAAAGTGTCAAAAAAGTGTTTTCAGCTCCAAATTGCACTGTTTGGACTTCTCCACTTACAAGGTGACAAGAAATAACACGTTCTTCAACTGCAAATGAGAACTTTGACTTTTGAATTCATTTTGGCCACAAAAAACAGTTTTTTATTCAAAAGTGTCAAAAACGCGTTTTCAGCTCCAAATAGCACTGTTTGGACTTCTCCACTTACAAGGTGACAAGAAATAACACTTTCTTCACTTTTGAGTGCATATTGTACATACAAATCAGTTTTTCATTCAAAAGTTTCAAAAAAGCGTTTTCAGCTCCAAATAGCACTGTTTGGACTTCTCCACTTACAAGGTGACAAGAAATAAGACGTTCTTCAACTGCAAATGAGAACTTTGACTTTTAAATTCATTTTGGCCACAAAAAACAGTTTTTCATTCAAAAGTGTGAAAAACGCGTTTTCAGCTCCAAATAGCACTGTTTGGACTTCTCCACTTACAAGGTGACAAGAAATAACACTTTCTTCACTTATGAGTGCATATTGTACATAAAAATAAGTTTTTCATTCAAAAGTGTCAAAAAAGCGTTTTCAGCTCCAAACAGCACTGTTTGGACTTCTCCACTTACAAGGTGTCCAGAAATAACACGTTCTTCAACTGCAAATGAGTTCTTTGACTTTTGAGTTCATTTTGGCCACAAAAAACAGTTTTTCATTCAAAAGTCACAAAAAAGCGTTTTCAGCTCCAAATAGCACTGTTTAGACTTCTCCACTTACAAGGTGACAAGAAATAACACTTTCTTCACTTTTGAGCGCATATTGTACATACAAATCAGTTTTTCATTCAAAAGTTTCAAAAAAGAGTTTTCAGCTCCAAACAGCAGTGATTGGACTTCTCCACTTACAAGGTGACAAAAACTAAACACTTTCTTCACTTTTGAGTGCATATTGTACATAAAAATAAGTTTTTCATTCAAAAGTGTCAAAAAAGCGTTTTCAGCTCCAAACAGCATTGTTTGGACTTCTCCACTTACAAGGTGTCCAGAAATAACACGTTCTTCAACTGCAAATGAGTTCTTTGACTTTTGAGTTCATTTTGGCCACAAAAAACAGTTTTTCATTCAAAAGTCACAAAAAAGCGTTTTCAGCTCCAAATAGCACTGTCTAGACTTCTCCACTTACAAGGTGACAAGAAATAACACTTTCTTCACTTTTGAGTGCATATTGTACATACAAATCAGTTTTTCATTCAAAAGTTTCAAAAAAGAGTTTTCAGCTCCAAACAGCAGTGATTGGACTTCTCCACTTACAAGGTGACAAGAAATAACAGTTTCTTCACTTTTGAGTGCATATTGTACATAAAAATCAGTTTTTCATTCAAAAGTGTCAAAAAAGCGTTTTAAGCTCCAAATAGCACTGTTTGGACTTCTCCACTTACAAGGTGACAAGAAATAACACGTTCTTCAACTGAAAATGAGAACTTTGACATTTAAGTTCATTTTGGCCACAAAAAACAGTTTTTCATTCAAAAGTGTCAAAAAAGCGTTTTCAGCTCCAAACAGCAGTGATTGGACTTCTCCACTTACAAAGTGACAAGAAATAACACTTTCGTCACTTTTGAGTGCATTTTGGCCACAAAAATCAGTTTTTCATTCAAAAGTGTCAAAAACGCGTTTTCAGCTCCAAAAGGCACTGTTTGGACTTCTCCACTTACAAAGTGACAAGAAATAACATTTTCTTCACTTTTGAGTGCATATTGTACATACAAATCAGTTTTTCATTCAAAAGTGTCACAAAAGCGTTTTCAGCTCCAAATAGCACTGTTTAGACTTTTCCACTTACAAGGTGACAAAAACTAAACACTTTCTTCACTTTTGAGTGCATATTGTACATAAAAATAAGTTTTTCATTCAAAAGTGTCAAAAAAGCGTTTTCAGCTCCAAACAGCACTGTTTGGACTTCTCCACTTACAAGGTGTCCAGAAATAACACGTTCTTCAACTGCAAATGAGTTCTTTGACTTTTGAGTTCATTTTGGCCACAAAAAACAGTTTTTCATTCAAAAGTCACAAAAAAGCGTTTTCAGCTCCAAATAGCACTGTTTAGACTTCTCCACTTACAAGGTGACAAGAAATAACACTTTCTTCACTTTTGAGCGCATATTGTACATACAAATCAGTTTTTCATTCAAAAGTTTCAAAAAAGAGTTTTCAGCTCCAAACAGCAGTGATTGGACTTCTCCACTTACAAGGTGACAAGAAATAACAGTTTCTTCACTTTTGAGTGCATATTGTACATACAAATCAGTTTTTCATTCAAAAGTGTCAAAAAAGTGTTTTCAGCTCCAAATTGCACTGTTTGGACTTCTCCACTTACAAGGTGACAAGAAATAACACGTTCTTCAACTGCAAATGAGAACTTTGACTTTTGAATTCATTTTGGCCACAAAAAACAGTTTTTTATTCAAAAGTGTCAAAAACGCGTTTTCAGCTCCAAATAGCACTGTTTGGACTTCTCCACTTACAAGGTGACAAGAAATAACACTTTCTTCACTTTTGAGTGCATATTGTACATACAAATCAGTTTTTCATTCAAAAGTTTCAAAAAAGCGTTTTCAGCTCCAAATAGCACTGTTTGGACTTCTCCACTTACAAGGTGACAAGAAATAAGACGTTCTTCAACTGCAAATGAGAACTTTGACTTTTAAATTCATTTTGGCCACAAAAAACAGTTTTTCATTCAAAAGTGTCAAAAACGCGTTTTCAGCTCCAAATAGCACTGTTTGGACTTCTCCACTTACAAGGTGACAAGAAATAACACTTTCTTCACTTATGAGTGCATATTGTACATAAAAATAAGTTTTTCATTCAAAAGTGTCAAAAAAGCGTTTTCAGCTCCAAACAGCACTGTTTGGACTTCTCCACTTACAAGGTGTCCAGAAATAACACGTTCTTCAACTGCAAATGAGTTCTTTGACTTTTGAGTTCATTTTGGCCACAAAAAACAGTTTTTCATTCAAAAGTCACAAAAAAGCGTTTTCAGCTCCAAATAGCACTGTTTAGACTTCTCCACTTACAAGGTGACAAGAAATAACACTTTCTTCACTTTTGAGCGCATATTGTACATACAAATCAGTTTTTCATTCAAAAGTTTCAAAAAAGAGTTTTCAGCTCCAAACAGCAGTGATTGGACTTCTCCACTTACAAGGTGACAAGAAATAACAGTTTCTTCACTTTTGAGTGCATATTGTACATACAAATCAGTTTTTCATTCAAAAGTGTCAAAAAAGTGTTTTCAGCTCCAAATTGCACTGTTTGGACTTCTCCACTTACAAGGTGACAAGAAATAACACGTTCTTCAACTGCAAATGAGAACTTTGACATTTGAATTCATTTTGGCCACAAAAAACAGTTTTTTATTCAAAAGTGTCAAAAACGCGTTTTCAGCTCCAAATAGCACTGTTTGGACTTCTCCACTTACAAGGTGACAAGAAATAACACTTTCTTCACTTTTGAGTGCATATTGTACATACAAATCAGTTTTTCATTCAAAAGTTTCAAAAAAGCGTTTTCAGCTCCAAATAGCACTGTTTGGACTTCTCCACTTACAAGGTGACAAGAAATAAGACGTTCTTCAACTGCAAATGAGAACTTTGACTTTTAAATTCATTTTGGCCACAAAAAACAGTTTTTCATTCAAAAGTGTCAAAAACGCGTTTTCAGCTCCAAATAGCACTGTTTGGACTTCTCCACTTACAAGGTGACAAGAAATAACACTTTCTTCACTTATGAGTGCATATTGTACATAAAAATCAGTTTTTCATTCAAAAGTTTCAAAAAAGAGTTTTCAGCTCCAAACAGCACTGTTTGGACTTCTCCACTTACAAGGTGACAAGAAATAACACTTTCTTCACTTATGAGTGCATATTGTACATAAAAATCAGTTTTTCATTCAAAAGTTTCAAAAAAGAGTTTTCAACTCCAAATAGCACTGTTTGGACTTCTCCACTTACAAGGTGACAAGAAATAACACTTTCGTCACTTTTGAGTGCATTTTGGCCACAGAAATCAGTTTTTCATTCAAAAGTGTCAAAAACGCGTTTTCAGCTCCAAAAGGCACTGTTTGGACTTCTCCACTTACAAGGTGACAAGGAATAACACTTTCTTTACTTTTGAGTGCATATTGTACATAAAAATCAGTTTGTCATTCAAAAGTGTCAAAAAAGCGTTTTCAGCTCCAAACAGCAGTGTTTGGACTTCTCCACTTACAAGGTGACAAGAAATAACACTTTCTTCACTTTTGAGTGCATATTGTACATACAAATCAGTTTTTCATTCAAAAGTTTCAAAAAAGTGTTTTCAGCTCCAAATAGCACTGTTTGGACTTCTCCACTTACAAGGTGACAAGAAATAACACGTTCTTCAACTGCAAATGAGAACTTTGACTTTTGAGTTCATTATGGCCACAAAAATCAGTTTTTCATTCAAAAGTTTCAAAAAAGAGTTTTCAGCTCCAAATAGCACTGTTTGGACTTCTCCACTTACAAGGTGACGAGAAATAACACGTTCTTCAACTGAAAATGAGAACTTTGACATTTGAGTTCATTTTGGCCACAAAAAACAGTTTTTCATTCAAAAGTGTCAAAAAAGCGTTTTCAGCTCCAAATAGCACTGTTTGGACTTCTCCACTTACAAGGTGAAAAGAAATAACACTTTCGTCACTTTTGAGTGCATTTTGGCCTCAAAAATCCGTTTTCATTCAAAAGTGTCAAAAACGCGTTTTCAGCTCCAAAAGGCACTGTTTGGACTTCTCCACTTACAAGGTGACAAGAAATAACACGTTCTTCAACTGCAAATGAGTTTTTTGACTTTTGAGTTCATTTTGGCCACAAAAAACAGTTTTTCATTCAAAAGTGTCAAAAAAGCGTTTTCAGCTCCAAATAGCACTGTTTAGACTTCTCCACTTACAAGGTGACAAGAAATAAACACTTTCTTCACTTTTGAGTGCATATTGTACATAAAAATCAGTTTGTCATTCAAAAGTGTCAAAAAAGCGTTTTCAGCTCCAAACAGCAGTGTTTGGACCTCTCCACTTACAAGGTGACAAGAAATAACACTTTCTTCACTTTTGAGTGCATATTGTACATAAAAATCAGTTTTTCATTCAAAAGTTTCAAAAAAGAGTTTTCAACTCCAAATAGCACTGTTTGGACTTCTCCACTTACAAGGTGACAAGAAATAACACTTTCGTCACTTTTGAGTGCATTTTGGCCACAGAAATCAGTTTTTCATTCAAAAGTGTCAAAAACGCGTTTTCAGCTCCAAAAGGCACTGTTTGGACTTCTCCACTTACAAGGTGACAAGAAATAACACTTTCTTTACTTTTGAGTGCATATTGTACATAAAAATCAGTTTTTCATTCAAAAGTTTCAAAAAAGAGTTTTCAACTCCAAATAGCACTGTTTGGACTTCTCCACTTACAAGGTGACAAGAAATAACACTTTCGTCACTTTTGAGTGCATTTTGGCCACAGAAATCAGTTTTTCATTCAAAAG
Source organism: Oryzias latipes (assembly GCF_053564925.1). Classification (NCBI taxonomy): domain Eukaryota; kingdom Metazoa; phylum Chordata; class Actinopteri; order Beloniformes; family Adrianichthyidae; genus Oryzias; species Oryzias latipes. The sequence continues at coordinate 12,857,638 of NC_136245.1, forward strand.
TGTCAAAAACGCGTTTTCAGCTCCAAAAGGCACTGTTTGGACTTCTCCACTTACAAGGTGACAAGAAATAACACTTTCTTTACTTTTGAGTGCATATTGTACATAAAAATCAGTTTGTCATTCAAAAGTGTCAAAAAAGCGTTTTCAGCTCCAAATAGCACTGTTTGGACTTCTCCACTTACAAGGTGACAAGAAATAACACTTTCTTCACTTTTGAGTGCATATTGTACATAAAAATCAGTTTTTCATTCAAAAGTTTCAAAAAAGCGTTTTCAGCTCCAAATAGCACTGTTTGGACTTCTCCACTTACAAGGTGACAAGAAATAACGCGTTCTTCAACTGCAAATGAGAACTTTGACTTTTGAGTTCATTTTGGCCACAAAAATCAGTTTTTCATTCAAAAGTTTCAAAAAAGAGTTTTCAGCTCCAAATAGCACTGTTTGGACTTCTCCACTTACAAGGTGACAAGAAATAACACGTTCTTCAACTGAAAATGAGAACTTTGACATTTGAGTTCATTTTGGCCACAAAAATCAGTTTTTCATTCAAAAGTTTCAAAAAAGCGTTTTCAGCTCCAAATAGCACTGTTTGGACTTCTCCACTTACAAGGTGACAAGAAATAACGCGTTCTTCAACTGCAAATGAGAACTTTGACTTTTGAGTTCATTTTGGCCACAAAAAACAGTTTTTCATTCAAAAGTGTCAAAAAAGCGTTTTCAGCTCCAAATAGCACTGTTTAGACTTCTCCACTTACAAGGTGACAAGAAATAAACACTTTCTTCACTTTTGAGTGCATATTGTACATAAAAATCAGTTTGTCATTCAAAAGTGTCAAAAAAGCGTTTTCAGCTCCAAACAGCAGTGTTTGGACCTCTCCACTTACAAGGTGACAAGAAATAACACTTTCTTCACTTTTGAGTGCATATTGTACATAAAAATCAGTTTTTCATTCAAAAGTTTCAAAAAAGAGTTTTCAACTCCAAATAGCACTGTTTGGACTTCTCCACTTACAAGGTGACAAGAAATAACACTTTCGTCACTTTTGAGTGCATTTTGGCCACAGAAATCAGTTTTTCATTCAAAAGTGTCAAAAACGCGTTTTCAGCTCCAAAAGGCACTGTTTGGACTTCTCCACTTACAAGGTGACAAGAAATAACACTTTCTTTACTTTTGAGTGCATATTGTACATAAAAATCAGTTTGTCATTCAAAAGTGTCAAAAAAGCGTTTTCAGCTCCAAACAGCAGTGTTTGGACTTCTCCACTTACAAAGTGACAAGAAATAACACTTTCTTCACTTTTGAGTGCATATTGTACATACAAATCAGTTTTTCATTCAAAAGTTTCAAAAAAGCGTTTTCAGCTCCAAATAGCACTGTTTGGACTTCTCCACTTACAAGGTGACAAGAAATAACGCGTTCTTCAACTGCAAATGAGAACTTTGACTTTTGAGTTCATTTAGGCCACAAAATTCAGTTTTTCATTCAAAAGTGTCAAAAAAGCGTTTTCAGCTCCAAATAGCACTGTTTGGACTTCTCCACTTACAAGGTGAAAAGAAATAACACTTTCGTCACTTTTGAGTGCATATTGTACATAAAAATCAGTTTTTCATTCAAAAGTTTCAAAAAAGAGTTTTCAACTCCAAATAGCACTGTTTGGACTTCTCCACTTACAAGGTGACAAGAAATAACACTTTCGTCACTTTTGAGTGCATTTTGGCCACAGAAATCAGTTTTTCATTCAAAAGTGTCAAAAACGCGTTTTCAGCTCCAAAAGGCACTGTTTGGACTTCTCCACTTACAAGGTGACAAGAAATAACACTTTCTTTACTTTTGAGTGCATATTGTACATAAAAATCAGTTTGTCATTCAAAAGTGTCAAAAAAGCGTTTTCAGCTCCAAATAGCACTGTTTGGACTTCTCCACTTACAAGGTGACAAGAAATAACACTTTCTTCACTTTTGAGTGCATATTGTACATAAAAATCAGTTTTTCATTCAAAAGTTTCAAAAAAGAGTTTTCAGCTCCAAATAGCACTGTTTGGACTTCTCCACTTACAAGGTGACAAGAAATAACACGTTCTTCAACTGAAAATGAGAACTTTGACATTTGAGTTCATTTTGGCCACAAAAAACAGTTTTTCATTCAAAAGTGTCAAAAAAGCGTTTTCAGCTCCAAATAGCACTGTTTGGACTTCTCCACTTACAAGGTGAAAAGAAATAACACTTTCGTCACTTTTGAGTGCATTTTGGCCTCAAAAATCCGTTTTCATTCAAAAGTGTCAAAAACGCGTTTTCAGCTCCAAACAGCAGTGTTTGGACTTCTCCACTTACAAAGTGACAAGAAATAACACTTTCTTCACTTTTGAGTGCATATTGTACATACAAATCAGTTTTTCATTCAAAAGTGTCACAAAAGCGTTTTCAGCTCCAAATAGCACTGTTTAGACTTTTCCACTTACAAGGTGACAAAAACTAAACACTTTCTTCACTTTTGAGTGCATATTGTACATAAAAATAAGTTTTTCATTCAAAAGTGTCAAAAAAGCGTTTTCAGCTCCAAACAGCACTGTTTAGACTTCTCCACTTACAAGGTGACAAGAAATAAACACTTTCTTCACTTTTGAGTGCATATTGTACATAAAAATCAGTTTGTCATTCAAAAGTGTCAAAAAAGAGTTTTCAACTCCAAATAGCACTTTTTGGACTTCTCCACTTACAAGGTGACAAGAAATAACACTTTCGTCACTTTTGAGTGCATTTTGGCCACAGAAATCAGTTTTTCATTCAAAAGTGTCAAAAACGCGTTTTCAGCTCCAAAAGGCACTGTTTGGACTTCTCCACTTACAAGGTGACAAGAAATAACACTTTCTTTACTTTTGAGTGCATATTGTACATAAAAATCAGTTTGTCATTCAAAAGTGTCAAAAAAGCGTTTTCAGCTCCAAACAGCAGTGTTTGGACTTCTCCACTTACAAGGTGACAAGAAAAAACACTTTCTTCACTTTTGAGTGCATATTGTACATACAAATCAGTTTTTCATTCAAAAGTTTCAAAAAAGTGTTTTCAGCTCCAAATAGCACTGTTTGGACTTCTCCACTTACAAGGTGACAAGAAATAACACGTTCTTCAACTGCAAATGAGAACTTTGACTTTTGAGTTCATTATGGCCACAAAAAACAGTTTTTCATTCAAAAGTGTCAAAAACGCGTTTTCAGCTCCAAATAGCACTGTTTGGACTTCTCCACTTACAAGGTGACAAGAAATAACACTTTCTTCACTTTTGAGTGCATATTGTACACAAAAATCAGTTTTTCATTCAAAAGTTTCAAAAAAGCGTTTTCAGCTCCAAATAGCACTGTTTGGACTTCTCCACTTACAAGGTGACAAGAAATAACGCGTTCTTCAACTGCAAATGAGAACTTTGACTTTTGAGTGCATTTTGGCCTCAAAAATCCGTTTTCATTCAAAAGTGTCAAAAACGCGTTTTCAGCTCCAAAAGGCACTGTTTGGACTTCTCCACTTACAAGGTGACAAGAAATAACACGTTCTTCATCTGCAAATGAGTTTTTTGACTTTTGAGTTCATTTTGGCCACAAAAAACAGTTTTTCATTCAAAAGTGTCAAAAAAGCGTTTTCAGCTCCAAATAGCACTGTTTAGACTTCTCCACTTACAAGGTGACAAGAAATAAACACTTTCTTCACTTTTGAGTGCATATTGTACATAAAAATCAGTTTGTCATTCAAAAGTGTCAAAAAAGCGTTTTCAGCTCCAAACAGCAGTGTTTGGACCTCTCCACTTACAAGGTGACAAGAAATAACACTTTCTTCACTTTTGATTGCATATTGTACATTAAAATCAGTTTTTCATTCAAAAGTTTCAAAAAAGAGTTTTCAACTCCAAATAGCACTGTTTGGACTTCTCCACTTACAAGGTGACAAGAAATAACACTTTCGTCACTTTTGAGTGCATTTTGGCCACAGAAATCAGTTTTTCATTCAAAAGTGTCAAAAACGCGTTTTCAGCTCCAAAAGGCACTGTTTGGATTTCTCCACTTACAAGGTGACAAGAAATAACACTTTCGTCACTTTTGAGTGCATATTGTACATAAAAATCAGTTTGTCATTTAAAAGTGTCAAAAAAGCGTTTTCAGCTCCAAACAGCAGTGTTTGGACTTCTCCACTTACAAAGTGACAAGAAATAACACTTTCTTCACTTTTGAGTGCATATTGTACATACAAATCAGTTTTTCATTCAAAAGTTTCAAAAAAGCGTTTTCAGCTCCAAATAGCACTGTTTGGACTTCTCCACTTACAAGGTGACAAGAAATAACGCGTTCTTCAACTGCAAATGAGAACTTTGACTTTTGAGTTCATTTAGGCCACAAAATTCAGTTTTTCATTCAAAAGTTTCAAAAAAGAGTTTTCAGCTCCAAATAGCACTGTTTGGACTTCTCCACTTACAAGGTGACAAGAAATAACACGTTCTTTAACTGAAAATGAGAACTTTGACATTTGAGTTCATTTTGGCCACAAAAAACAGTTTTTCATTCAAAAGTGTCAAAAAAGCGTTTTCAGCTCCAAATAGCACTGTTTGGACTTCTCCACTTACAAGGTGAAAAGAAATAACACTTTCGTCACTTTTGAGTGCATTTTGGCCTCAAAAATCCGTTTTCATTCAAAAGTGTCAAAAACGCGTTTTCAGCTCCAAATAGCACTGTTTGGACTGCTCCACTTACAAGGTGACAAGAAATAACACTTTCGTCACTTTTGAGTGCATTTTGGCCACAGAAATCAGTTTTTCATTCAAAAGTGTCAAAAACGCGTTTTCAGCTCCAAAAGGCTGCAACTGCAAATGAGAACTTTGACTTTTGAGTTCATTTTGGCCACAAAAAACAGTTTTTCATTCAAAAGTTTCAAAAAAGAGTTTTCAACTCCAAATAGCACTGTTTGGACTTCTCCACTTACAAGGTGACAAGAAATAACACTTTCGTCACTTTTGAGTGCATTTTGGCCACAGAAATCAGTTTTTCATTCAAAAGTGTCAAAAACGCGTTTTCAGCTCCAAAAGGCACTGTTTGGACTTCTCCACTTACAAGGTGACAAGAAATAACACTTTCTTTACTTTTGAGTGCATATTGTACATAAAAATCAGTTTGTCATTCAAAAGTGTCAAAAAAGCGTTTTCAGCTCCAAACAGCAGTGTTTGGACTTCTCCACTTACAAGGTGACAAGAAATAACACTTTCTTCACTTTTGAGTGCATATTGTACATACAAATCAGTTTTTCATTCAAAAGTTTCAAAAAAGCGTTTTCAGCTCCAAATAGCACTGTTTGGACTTCTCCACTTACAAGGTGACAAGAAATAAGACGTTCTTCAACTGCAAATGAGAACTTTGACTTTTAAATTCATTTTGGCCACAAAAAACAGTTTTTCATTCAAAAGTGTCAAAAACGCGTTTTCAGCTCCAAATAGCACTGTTTGGACTTCTCCACTTACAAGGTGACAAGAAATAACACTTTCTTCACTTATGAGTGCATATTGTACATAAAAATCAGTTTTTCATTCAAAAGTTTCAAAAAAGAGTTTTCAGCTCCAAACAGCACTGTTTGGACTTCTCCACTTACAAGGTGACAAGAAATAACACTTTCTTCACTTATGAGTGCATATTGTACATAAAAATCAGTTTTTCATTCAAAAGTTTCAAAAAAGAGTTTTCAACTCCAAATAGCACTGTTTGGACTTCTCCACTTACAAGGTGACAAGAAATAACACTTTCGTCACTTTTGAGTGCATTTTGGCCACAGAAATCAGTTTTTCATTCAAAAGTGTCAAAAACGCGTTTTCAGCTCCAAAAGGCACTGTTTGGACTTCTCCACTTACAAGGTGACAAGGAATAACACTTTCTTTACTTTTGAGTGCATATTGTACATAAAAATCAGTTTGTCATTCAAAAGTGTCAAAAAAGCGTTTTCAGCTCCAAACAGCAGTGTTTGGACTTCTCCACTTACAAGGTGACAAGAAATAACACTTTCTTCACTTTTGAGTGCATATTGTACATACAAATCAGTTTTTCATTCAAAAGTTTCAAAAAAGTGTTTTCAGCTCCAAATAGCACTGTTTGGACTTCTCCACTTACAAGGTGACAAGAAATAACACGTTCTTCAACTGCAAATGAGAACTTTGACTTTTGAGTTCATTATGGCCACAAAAATCAGTTTTTCATTCAAAAGTTTCAAAAAAGAGTTTTCAGCTCCAAATAGCACTGTTTGGACTTCTCCACTTACAAGGTGACGAGAAATAACACGTTCTTCAACTGAAAATGAGAACTTTGACATTTGAGTTCATTTTGGCCACAAAAAACAGTTTTTCATTCAAAAGTGTCAAAAAAGCGTTTTCAGCTCCAAATAGCACTGTTTGGACTTCTCCACTTACAAGGTGAAAAGAAATAACACTTTCGTCACTTTTGAGTGCATTTTGGCCTCAAAAATCCGTTTTCATTCAAAAGTGTCAAAAACGCGTTTTCAGCTCCAAAAGGCACTGTTTGGACTTCTCCACTTACAAGGTGACAAGAAATAACACGTTCTTCAACTGCAAATGAGTTTTTTGACTTTTGAGTTCATTTTGGCCACAAAAAACAGTTTTTCATTCAAAAGTGTCAAAAACGCGTTTTCAGCTCCAAATAGCACTGTTTGGACTTCTCCACTTACAAGGTGACAAAAAATAACACTTTCGTCACTTTTGAGTGCATATTGTACATACAAATCAGTTTTTCATTCAAAAGTGTCAAAAACGCGTTTTCAGCTCCAAAAGGCACTGTTTGGACTTCTCCACTTACAAGGTGACAAAAAATAACACTTTCGTCACTTTTGAGTGCATATTGTACATACAAATCAGTTTTTCATTCAAAAGTTTCAAAAAAGAGTTTTCAGCTCCAAATAGCATTGTTTGGACTTCTCCACTTACAAGGTGACAAGAAATAACACGTTCTTTAACTGAAAATTAGAACTTTGACATTTGAGTTCATTTTGGCCACAAAAAACAGTTTTTCATTCAAAAGTGTCAAAAAAGCGTTTTCAGCTCCAAAGAGCACTGTTTGGACTTCTCCACTTACAAGGTGAAAAGAAATAACACTTTCGTCACTTTTGAGTGCATTTTGGCCTCAAAAATCCGTTTTTCATTCAAAAGTGTCAAAAACGCGTTTTCAGCTCCAAAAGGCACTGTTTGGACTTCTCCACTTACAAGGTGACAAGAAATAACAGGTTCTTCAACTGCAAATGAGTTTTTTGACTTTTGAGTTCATTTTGGCCACAAAAAACAGTTTTTCATTCAAAAGTGTCAAAAAAGCGTTTTCAGCTCCAAATAGCACTGTTTAGACTTCTCCACTTACAAGGTGACAAGGTGACAAGAAATAAACACTTTCTTCACTTTTGAGTGCATATTGTACATAAAAATCAGTTTGTCATTCAAAAGTGTCAAAAAAGCGTTTTCAGCTCCAAATAGCACTGTTTGGACCTCTCCACTTACAAAGTGACAAGAAATAACACTTTCTTCACTTTTGAGTGCATATTGTACATAAAAATCAGTTTTTCATTCAAAAGTTTCAAAAAAGAGTTTTCAACTCCAAATAGCACTGTTTGGACTTCTCCACTTACAAGGTGACAAGAAATAACACTTTCGTCACTTTTGAGTGCATGTTGGCCACAGAAATCAGTTTTTCATTCAAAAGTGTCAAAAACGCGTTTTCAGCTCCAAAAGGCACTGTTTGGACTTCTCCACTTACAAAGTGACAAGGAATAACACTTTCTTTACTTTTGAGTGCATATTGTACATAAAAATCAGTTTGTCATTCAAAAGTGTCAAAAAAGCGTTTTCAGCTCCAAACAGCAGTGTTTGGACTTCTCCACTTACAAGGTGACAAGAAAAAACACTTTCTTCACTTTTGAGTGCATATTGTACATACAAATCAGTTTTTCATTCAAAAGTTTCAAAAAAGCGTTTTTAGCTCCAAATAGCACTGTTTGGACTTCTCCACTTACAAGGTGACAAGAAATAACACGTTCTTCAACTGAAAATGATAACTTTGACATTTAAGTTCATTTTGGCCACAAAAAACAGTTTTTCATTCAAAAGTGTCAAAAAAGCGTTTTCAGCTCCAAACAGCAGTGATTGGACTTCTCCACTTACAAAGTGACAAGAAATAACACTTTCGTCACTTTTGAGTGCATTTTGGCCACAAAAATCAGTTTTTCATTCAAAAGTGTCACAAAAGCGTTTTCAGCTCCAAATAGCACTGTTTAGACTTTTCCACTTACAAGGTGACAAAAACTAAACACTTTCTTCACTTTTGAGTGCATATTGTACATACAAATCAGTTTTTCATTCAAAAGTGTCACAAAAGCGTTTTCAGCTCCAAATAGCACTGTTTAGACTTTTCCACTTACAAGGTGACAAAAACTAAACACTTTCTTCACTTTTGAGTGCATATTGTACATAAAAATAAGTTTTTCATTCAAAAGTGTCAAAAAAGCGTTTTCAGCTCCAAACAGCACTGTTTGGACTTCTCCACTTACAAGGTGTCCAGAAATAACACGTTCTTCAACTGCAAATGAGTTCTTTGACTTTTGAGTTCATTTTGGCCACAAAAAACAGTTTTTCATTCAAAAGTCACAAAAAAGCGTTTTCAGCTCCAAATAGCACTGTCTAGACTTCTCCACTTACAAGGTGACAAGAAATAACACTTTCTTCACTTTTGAGTGCATATTGTACATACAAATCAGTTTTTCATTCAAAAGTTTCAAAAAAGAGTTTTCAGCTCCAAACAGCAGTGATTGGACTTCTCCACTTACAAGGTGACAAGAAATAACAGTTTCTTCACTTTTGAGTGCATATTGTACATAAAAATCAGTTTTTCATTCAAAAGTGTCAAAAAAGCGTTTTAAGCTCCAAATAGCACTGTTTGGACTTCTCCACTTACAAGGTGACAAGAAATAACACGTTCTTCAACTGAAAATGAGAACTTTGACATTTAAGTTCATTTTGGCCACAAAAAACAGTTTTTCATTCAAAAGTGTCAAAAAAGCGTTTTCAGCTCCAAACAGCAGTGATTGGACTTCTCCACTTACAAAGTGACAAGAAATAACACTTTCGTCACTTTTGAGTGCATTTTGGCCACAAAAATCAGTTTTTCATTCAAAAGTGTCAAAAACGCGTTTTCAGCTCCAAAAGGCACTGTTTGGACTTCTCCACTTACAAAGTGACAAGAAATAACATTTTCTTCACTTTTGAGTGCATATTGTACATACAAATCAGTTTTTCATTCAAAAGTGTCACAAAAGCGTTTTCAGCTCCAAATAGCACTGTTTAGACTTTTCCACTTACAAGGTGACAAAAACTAAACACTTTCTTCACTTTTGAGTGCATATTGTACATAAAAATAAGTTTTTCATTCAAAAGTGTCAAAAAAGCGTTTTCAGCTCCAAACAGCACTGTTTGGACTTCTCCACTTACAAGGTGTCCAGAAATAACACGTTCTTCAACTGCAAATGAGTTCTTTGACTTTTGAGTTCATTTTGGCCACAAAAAACAGTTTTTCATTCAAAAGTCACAAAAAAGCGTTTTCAGCTCCAAATAGCACTGTTTAGACTTCTCCACTTACAAGGTGACAAGAAATAACACTTTCTTCACTTTTGAGCGCATATTGTACATACAAATCAGTTTTTCATTCAAAAGTTTCAAAAAAGAGTTTTCAGCTCCAAACAGCAGTGATTGGACTTCTCCACTTACAAGGTGACAAGAAATAACAGTTTCTTCACTTTTGAGTGCATATTGTACATACAAATCAGTTTTTCATTCAAAAGTGTCAAAAAAGTGTTTTCAGCTCCAAATTGCACTGTTTGGACTTCTCCACTTACAAGGTGACAAGAAATAACACGTTCTTCAACTGCAAATGAGAACTTTGACTTTTGAATTCATTTTGGCCACAAAAAACAGTTTTTTATTCAAAAGTGTCAAAAACGCGTTTTCAGCTCCAAATAGCACTGTTTGGACTTCTCCACTTACAAGGTGACAAGAAATAACACTTTCTTCACTTTTGAGTGCATATTGTACATACAAATCAGTTTTTCATTCAAAAGTTTCAAAAAAGCGTTTTCAGCTCCAAATAGCACTGTTTGGACTTCTCCACTTACAAGGTGACAAGAAATAAGACGTTCTTCAACTGCAAATGAGAACTTTGACTTTTAAATTCATTTTGGCCACAAAAAACAGTTTTTCATTCAAAAGTGTGAAAAACGCGTTTTCAGCTCCAAATAGCACTGTTTGGACTTCTCCACTTACAAGGTGACAAGAAATAACACTTTCTTCACTTATGAGTGCATATTGTACATAAAAATAAGTTTTTCATTCAAAAGTGTCAAAAAAGCGTTTTCAGCTCCAAACAGCACTGTTTGGACTTCTCCACTTACAAGGTGTCCAGAAATAACACGTTCTTCAACTGCAAATGAGTTCTTTGACTTTTGAGTTCATTTTGGCCACAAAAAACAGTTTTTCATTCAAAAGTCACAAAAAAGCGTTTTCAGCTCCAAATAGCACTGTTTAGACTTCTCCACTTACAAGGTGACAAGAAATAACACTTTCTTCACTTTTGAGCGCATATTGTACATACAAATCAGTTTTTCATTCAAAAGTTTCAAAAAAGAGTTTTCAGCTCCAAACAGCAGTGATTGGACTTCTCCACTTACAAGGTGACAAAAACTAAACACTTTCTTCACTTTTGAGTGCATATTGTACATAAAAATAAGTTTTTCATTCAAAAGTGTCAAAAAAGCGTTTTCAGCTCCAAACAGCATTGTTTGGACTTCTCCACTTACAAGGTGTCCAGAAATAACACGTTCTTCAACTGCAAATGAGTTCTTTGACTTTTGAGTTCATTTTGGCCACAAAAAACAGTTTTTCATTCAAAAGTCACAAAAAAGCGTTTTCAGCTCCAAATAGCACTGTCTAGACTTCTCCACTTACAAGGTGACAAGAAATAACACTTTCTTCACTTTTGAGTGCATATTGTACATACAAATCAGTTTTTCATTCAAAAGTTTCAAAAAAGAGTTTTCAGCTCCAAACAGCAGTGATTGGACTTCTCCACTTACAAGGTGACAAGAAATAACAGTTTCTTCACTTTTGAGTGCATATTGTACATAAAAATCAGTTTTTCATTCAAAAGTGTCAAAAAAGCGTTTTAAGCTCCAAATAGCACTGTTTGGACTTCTCCACTTACAAGGTGACAAGAAATAACACGTTCTTCAACTGAAAATGAGAACTTTGACATTTAAGTTCATTTTGGCCACAAAAAACAGTTTTTCATTCAAAAGTGTCAAAAAAGCGTTTTCAGCTCCAAACAGCAGTGATTGGACTTCTCCACTTACAAAGTGACAAGAAATAACACTTTCGTCACTTTTGAGTGCATTTTGGCCACAAAAATCAGTTTTTCATTCAAAAGTGTCAAAAACGCGTTTTCAGCTCCAAAAGGCACTGTTTGGACTTCTCCACTTACAAAGTGACAAGAAATAACATTTTCTTCACTTTTGAGTGCATATTGTACATACAAATCAGTTTTTCATTCAAAAGTGTCACAAAAGCGTTTTCAGCTCCAAATAGCACTGTTTAGACTTTTCCACTTACAAGGTGACAAAAACTAAACACTTTCTTCACTTTTGAGTGCATATTGTACATAAAAATAAGTTTTTCATTCAAAAGTGTCAAAAAAGCGTTTTCAGCTCCAAACAGCACTGTTTGGACTTCTCCACTTACAAGGTGTCCAGAAATAACACGTTCTTCAACTGCAAATGAGTTCTTTGACTTTTGAGTTCATTTTGGCCACAAAAAACAGTTTTTCATTCAAAAGTCACAAAAAAGCGTTTTCAGCTCCAAATAGCACTGTTTAGACTTCTCCACTTACAAGGTGACAAGAAATAACACTTTCTTCACTTTTGAGCGCATATTGTACATACAAATCAGTTTTTCATTCAAAAGTTTCAAAAAAGAGTTTTCAGCTCCAAACAGCAGTGATTGGACTTCTCCACTTACAAGGTGACAAGAAATAACAGTTTCTTCACTTTTGAGTGCATATTGTACATACAAATCAGTTTTTCATTCAAAAGTGTCAAAAAAGTGTTTTCAGCTCCAAATTGCACTGTTTGGACTTCTCCACTTACAAGGTGACAAGAAATAACACGTTCTTCAACTGCAAATGAGAACTTTGACTTTTGAATTCATTTTGGCCACAAAAAACAGTTTTTTATTCAAAAGTGTCAAAAACGCGTTTTCAGCTCCAAATAGCACTGTTTGGACTTCTCCACTTACAAGGTGACAAGAAATAACACTTTCTTCACTTTTGAGTGCATATTGTACATACAAATCAGTTTTTCATTCAAAAGTTTCAAAAAAGCGTTTTCAGCTCCAAATAGCACTGTTTGGACTTCTCCACTTACAAGGTGACAAGAAATAAGACGTTCTTCAACTGCAAATGAGAACTTTGACTTTTAAATTCATTTTGGCCACAAAAAACAGTTTTTCATTCAAAAGTGTCAAAAACGCGTTTTCAGCTCCAAATAGCACTGTTTGGACTTCTCCACTTACAAGGTGACAAGAAATAACACTTTCTTCACTTATGAGTGCATATTGTACATAAAAATAAGTTTTTCATTCAAAAGTGTCAAAAAAGCGTTTTCAGCTCCAAACAGCACTGTTTGGACTTCTCCACTTACAAGGTGTCCAGAAATAACACGTTCTTCAACTGCAAATGAGTTCTTTGACTTTTGAGTTCATTTTGGCCACAAAAAACAGTTTTTCATTCAAAAGTCACAAAAAAGCGTTTTCAGCTCCAAATAGCACTGTTTAGACTTCTCCACTTACAAGGTGACAAGAAATAACACTTTCTTCACTTTTGAGCGCATATTGTACATACAAATCAGTTTTTCATTCAAAAGTTTCAAAAAAGAGTTTTCAGCTCCAAACAGCAGTGATTGGACTTCTCCACTTACAAGGTGACAAGAAATAACAGTTTCTTCACTTTTGAGTGCATATTGTACATACAAATCAGTTTTTCATTCAAAAGTGTCAAAAAAGTGTTTTCAGCTCCAAATTGCACTGTTTGGACTTCTCCACTTACAAGGTGACAAGAAATAACACGTTCTTCAACTGCAAATGAGAACTTTGACATTTGAATTCATTTTGGCCACAAAAAACAGTTTTTTATTCAAAAGTGTCAAAAACGCGTTTTCAGCTCCAAATAGCACTGTTTGGACTTCTCCACTTACAAGGTGACAAGAAATAACACTTTCTTCACTTTTGAGTGCATATTGTACATACAAATCAGTTTTTCATTCAAAAGTTTCAAAAAAGCGTTTTCAGCTCCAAATAGCACTGTTTGGACTTCTCCACTTACAAGGTGACAAGAAATAAGACGTTCTTCAACTGCAAATGAGAACTTTGACTTTTAAATTCATTTTGGCCACAAAAAACAGTTTTTCATTCAAAAGTGTCAAAAACGCGTTTTCAGCTCCAAATAGCACTGTTTGGACTTCTCCACTTACAAGGTGACAAGAAATAACACTTTCTTCACTTATGAGTGCATATTGTACATAAAAATCAGTTTTTCATTCAAAAGTTTCAAAAAAGAGTTTTCAGCTCCAAACAGCACTGTTTGGACTTCTCCACTTACAAGGTGACAAGAAATAACACTTTCTTCACTTATGAGTGCATATTGTACATAAAAATCAGTTTTTCATTCAAAAGTTTCAAAAAAGAGTTTTCAACTCCAAATAGCACTGTTTGGACTTCTCCACTTACAAGGTGACAAGAAATAACACTTTCGTCACTTTTGAGTGCATTTTGGCCACAGAAATCAGTTTTTCATTCAAAAGTGTCAAAAACGCGTTTTCAGCTCCAAAAGGCACTGTTTGGACTTCTCCACTTACAAGGTGACAAGGAATAACACTTTCTTTACTTTTGAGTGCATATTGTACATAAAAATCAGTTTGTCATTCAAAAGTGTCAAAAAAGCGTTTTCAGCTCCAAACAGCAGTGTTTGGACTTCTCCACTTACAAGGTGACAAGAAATAACACTTTCTTCACTTTTGAGTGCATATTGTACATACAAATCAGTTTTTCATTCAAAAGTTTCAAAAAAGTGTTTTCAGCTCCAAATAGCACTGTTTGGACTTCTCCACTTACAAGGTGACAAGAAATAACACGTTCTTCAACTGCAAATGAGAACTTTGACTTTTGAGTTCATTATGGCCACAAAAATCAGTTTTTCATTCAAAAGTTTCAAAAAAGAGTTTTCAGCTCCAAATAGCACTGTTTGGACTTCTCCACTTACAAGGTGACGAGAAATAACACGTTCTTCAACTGAAAATGAGAACTTTGACATTTGAGTTCATTTTGGCCACAAAAAACAGTTTTTCATTCAAAAGTGTCAAAAAAGCGTTTTCAGCTCCAAATAGCACTGTTTGGACTTCTCCACTTACAAGGTGAAAAGAAATAACACTTTCGTCACTTTTGAGTGCATTTTGGCCTCAAAAATCCGTTTTCATTCAAAAGTGTCAAAAACGCGTTTTCAGCTCCAAAAGGCACTGTTTGGACTTCTCCACTTACAAGGTGACAAGAAATAACACGTTCTTCAACTGCAAATGAGTTTTTTGACTTTTGAGTTCATTTTGGCCACAAAAAACAGTTTTTCATTCAAAAGTGTCAAAAAAGCGTTTTCAGCTCCAAATAGCACTGTTTAGACTTCTCCACTTACAAGGTGACAAGAAATAAACACTTTCTTCACTTTTGAGTGCATATTGTACATAAAAATCAGTTTGTCATTCAAAAGTGTCAAAAAAGCGTTTTCAGCTCCAAACAGCAGTGTTTGGACCTCTCCACTTACAAGGTGACAAGAAATAACACTTTCTTCACTTTTGAGTGCATATTGTACATAAAAATCAGTTTTTCATTCAAAAGTTTCAAAAAAGAGTTTTCAACTCCAAATAGCACTGTTTGGACTTCTCCACTTACAAGGTGACAAGAAATAACACTTTCGTCACTTTTGAGTGCATTTTGGCCACAGAAATCAGTTTTTCATTCAAAAGTGTCAAAAACGCGTTTTCAGCTCCAAAAGGCACTGTTTGGACTTCTCCACTTACAAGGTGACAAGAAATAACACTTTCTTTACTTTTGAGTGCATATTGTACATAAAAATCAGTTTTTCATTCAAAAGTTTCAAAAAAGAGTTTTCAACTCCAAATAGCACTGTTTGGACTTCTCCACTTACAAGGTGACAAGAAATAACACTTTCGTCACTTTTGAGTGCATTTTGGCCACAGAAATCAGTTTTTCATTCAAAAGTGTCAAAAACGCGTTTTCAGCTCCAAAAGGCACTGTTTGGACTTCTCCACTTACAAGGTGACAAGAAATAACACTTTCTTTACTTTTGAGTGCATATTGTACATAAAAATCAGTTTGTCATTCAAAAGTGTCAAAAAAGCGTTTTCAGCTCCAAATAGCACTGTTTGGACTTCTCCACTTACAAGGTGACAAGAAATAACACTTTCTTCACTTTTGAGTGCATATTGTACATAAAAATCAGTTTTTCATTCAAAAGTTTCAAAAAAGCGTTTTCAGCTCCAAATAGCACTGTTTGGACTTCTCCACTTACAAGGTGACAAGAAATAACGCGTTCTTCAACTGCAAATGAGAACTTTGACTTTTGAGTTCATTTTGGCCACAAAAATCAGTTTTTCATTCAAAAGTTTCAAAAAAGAGTTTTCAGCTCCAAATAGCACTGTTTGGACTTCTCCACTTACAAGGTGACAAGAAATAACACGTTCTTCAACTGAAAATGAGAACTTTGACATTTGAGTTCATTTTGGCCACAAAAATCAGTTTTTCATTCAAAAGTTTCAAAAAAGCGTTTTCAGCTCCAAATAGCACTGTTTGGACTTCTCCACTTACAAGGTGACAAGAAATAACGCGTTCTTCAACTGCAAATGAGAACTTTGACTTTTGAGTTCATTTTGGCCACAAAAAACAGTTTTTCATTCAAAAGTGTCAAAAAAGCGTTTTCAGCTCCAAATAGCACTGTTTAGACTTCTCCACTTACAAGGTGACAAGAAATAAACACTTTCTTCACTTTTGAGTGCATATTGTACATAAAAATCAGTTTGTCATTCAAAAGTGTCAAAAAAGCGTTTTCAGCTCCAAACAGCAGTGTTTGGACCTCTCCACTTACAAGGTGACAAGAAATAACACTTTCTTCACTTTTGAGTGCATATTGTACATAAAAATCAGTTTTTCATTCAAAAGTTTCAAAAAAGAGTTTTCAACTCCAAATAGCACTGTTTGGACTTCTCCACTTACAAGGTGACAAGAAATAACACTTTCGTCACTTTTGAGTGCATTTTGGCCACAGAAATCAGTTTTTCATTCAAAAGTGTCAAAAACGCGTTTTCAGCTCCAAAAGGCACTGTTTGGACTTCTCCACTTACAAGGTGACAAGAAATAACACTTTCTTTACTTTTGAGTGCATATTGTACATAAAAATCAGTTTGTCATTCAAAAGTGTCAAAAAAGCGTTTTCAGCTCCAAACAGCAGTGTTTGGACTTCTCCACTTACAAAGTGACAAGAAATAACACTTTCTTCACTTTTGAGTGCATATTGTACATACAAATCAGTTTTTCATTCAAAAGTTTCAAAAAAGCGTTTTCAGCTCCAAATAGCACTGTTTGGACTTCTCCACTTACAAGGTGACAAGAAATAACGCGTTCTTCAACTGCAAATGAGAACTTTGACTTTTGAGTTCATTTAGGCCACAAAATTCAGTTTTTCATTCAAAAGTGTCAAAAAAGCGTTTTCAGCTCCAAATAGCACTGTTTGGACTTCTCCACTTACAAGGTGAAAAGAAATAACACTTTCGTCACTTTTGAGTGCATATTGTACATAAAAATCAGTTTTTCATTCAAAAGTTTCAAAAAAGAGTTTTCAACTCCAAATAGCACTGTTTGGACTTCTCCACTTACAAGGTGACAAGAAATAACACTTTCGTCACTTTTGAGTGCATTTTGGCCACAGAAATCAGTTTTTCATTCAAAAGTGTCAAAAACGCGTTTTCAGCTCCAAAAGGCACTGTTTGGACTTCTCCACTTACAAGGTGACAAGAAATAACACTTTCTTTACTTTTGAGTGCATATTGTACATAAAAATCAGTTTGTCATTCAAAAGTGTCAAAAAAGCGTTTTCAGCTCCAAATAGCACTGTTTGGACTTCTCCACTTACAAGGTGACAAGAAATAACACTTTCTTCACTTTTGAGTGCATATTGTACATAAAAATCAGTTTTTCATTCAAAAGTTTCAAAAAAGAGTTTTCAGCTCCAAATAGCACTGTTTGGACTTCTCCACTTACAAGGTGACAAGAAATAACACGTTCTTCAACTGAAAATGAGAACTTTGACATTTGAGTTCATTTTGGCCACAAAAAACAGTTTTTCATTCAAAAGTGTCAAAAAAGCGTTTTCAGCTCCAAATAGCACTGTTTGGACTTCTCCACTTACAAGGTGAAAAGAAATAACACTTTCGTCACTTTTGAGTGCATTTTGGCCTCAAAAATCCGTTTTCATTCAAAAGTGTCAAAAACGCGTTTTCAGCTCCAAACAGCAGTGTTTGGACTTCTCCACTTACAAAGTGACAAGAAATAACACTTTCTTCACTTTTGAGTGCATATTGTACATACAAATCAGTTTTTCATTCAAAAGTGTCACAAAAGCGTTTTCAGCTCCAAATAGCACTGTTTAGACTTTTCCACTTACAAGGTGACAAAAACTAAACACTTTCTTCACTTTTGAGTGCATATTGTACATAAAAATAAGTTTTTCATTCAAAAGTGTCAAAAAAGCGTTTTCAGCTCCAAACAGCACTGTTTAGACTTCTCCACTTACAAGGTGACAAGAAATAAACACTTTCTTCACTTTTGAGTGCATATTGTACATAAAAATCAGTTTGTCATTCAAAAGTGTCAAAAAAGAGTTTTCAACTCCAAATAGCACTTTTTGGACTTCTCCACTTACAAGGTGACAAGAAATAACACTTTCGTCACTTTTGAGTGCATTTTGGCCACAGAAATCAGTTTTTCATTCAAAAGTGTCAAAAACGCGTTTTCAGCTCCAAAAGGCACTGTTTGGACTTCTCCACTTACAAGGTGACAAGAAATAACACTTTCTTTACTTTTGAGTGCATATTGTACATAAAAATCAGTTTGTCATTCAAAAGTGTCAAAAAAGCGTTTTCAGCTCCAAATAGCACTGTTTGGACTTCTCCACTTACAAGGTGACAAGAAATAACACTTTCTTCACTTTTGAGTGCATATTGTACATACAAATCAGTTTTTCATTCAAAAGTGTCAAAAAAGCGTTTTAAGCTCCAAATAGCACTGTTTGGACTTCTCCACTTACAAGGTGACAAGAAATAACACGTTCTTCAACTGAAAATAAGAACTTTGACATTTAAGTTCATTTTGGCCACAAAAATCAGTTTTTCATTCAAAAGTTTCAAAAAAGAGTTTTCAGCTCCAAATAGCACTGTTTGGACTTCTCCACTTACAAGGTGACAAGAAATAACACGTTCTTCAACTGAAAATGAGAACTTTGACATTTGAGTTCATTTTGGCCACAAAAAACAGTTTTTCATTCAAAAGTGTCAAAAAAGCGTTTTCAGCTCCAAATAGCACTGTTTGGACTTCTCCACTTACAAGGTGAAAAGAAATAACACTTTCGTCACTTTTGAGTGCATTTTGGCCTCAAAAATCCGTTTTCATTCAAAAGTGTCAAAAACGCGTTTTCAGCTCCAAACAGCAGTGTTTGGACTTCTCCACTTACAAAGTGACAAGAAATAACACTTTCTTCACTTTTGAGTGCATATTGTACATACAAATCAGTTTTTCATTCAAAAGTGTCACAAAAGCGTTTTCAGCTCCAAATAGCACTGTTTAGACTTTTCCACTTACAAGGTGACAAAAACTAAACACTTTCTTCACTTTTGAGTGCATATTGTACATAAAAATAAGTTTTTCATTCAAAAGTGTCAAAAAAGCGTTTTCAGCTCCAAACAGCACTGTTTGGACTTCTCCACTTACAAGGTGTCCAGAAATAACACGTTCTTCAACTGCAAATGAGTTTTTTGACTTTTGAGTTCATTTTGGCCACAAAAAACAGTTTTTCATTCAAAAGTGTCAAAAAAGCGTTTTCAGCTCCAAATAGCACTGTTTAGACTTCTCCACTTACAAGGTGACAAGAAATAAACACTTTCTTCACTTTTGAGTGCATATTGTACATAAAAATCAGTTTGTCATTCAAAAGTGTCAAAAAAGAGTTTTCAACTCCAAATAGCACTTTTTGGACTTCTCCACTTACAAGGTGACAAGAAATAACACTTTCGTCACTTTTGAGTGCATTTTGGCCACAGAAATCAGTTTTTCATTCAAAAGTGTCAAAAACGCGTTTTCAGCTCCAAAAGGCACTGTTTGGACTTCTCCACTTACAAGGTGACAAGAAATAACACTTTCTTTACTTTTGAGTGCATATTGTACATAAAAATCAGTTTGTCATTCAAAAGTGTCAAAAAAGCGTTTTCAGCTCCAAATAGCACTGTTTGGACTTCTCCACTTACAAGGTGACAAGAAATAACACTTTCTTCACTTTTGAGTGCATATTGTACATACAAATCAGTTTTTCATTCAAAAGTGTCAAAAAAGCGTTTTAAGCTCCAAATAGCACTGTTTGGACTTCTCCACTTACAAGGTGACAAGAAATAACACGTTCTTCAACTGAAAATAAGAACTTTGACATTTAAGTTCATTTTGGCCACAAAAATCAGTTTTTCATTCAAAAGTTTCAAAAAAGAGTTTTCAGCTCCAAATAGCACTGTTTGGACTTCTCCACTTACAAGGTGACAAGAAATAACACGTTCTTAAACTGAAAATGAGAACTTTGACATTTGAGTTCATTTTGGCCACAAAAATCAGTTTTTCATTCAAAAGTGTCAAAAAAGCGTTTTCAGCTCCAAATAGCACTGTTTAGACTTCTCCACTTACAAGGTGACAAGAAATAAACACTTTCTTCACTTTTGAGTGCATATTGTACATAAAAATCAGTTTGTCATTCAAAAGTGTCAAAAAAGCGTTTTCAGCTCCAAACAGCAGTGTTTGGACCTCTCCACTTACAAGGTGACAAGAAATAACACTTTCTTCACTTTTGAGTGCATATTGTACATAAAAATCAGTTTTTCATTCAAAAGTTTCAAAAAAGAGTTTTCAACTCCAAATAGCACTGTTTGGACTTCTCCACTTACAAGGTGACAAGAAATAACACTTTCGTCACTTTTGAGTGCATTTTGGCCACAGAAATCAGTTTTTCATTCAAAAGTGTCAAAAACGCGTTTTCAGCTCCAAAAGGCACTGTTTGGACTTCTCCACTTACAAGGTGACAAGAAATAACACTTTCTTTACTTTTGAGTGCATATTGTACATAAAAATCAGTTTGTCATTCAAAAGTGTCAAAAAAGCGTTTTCAGCTCCAAACAGCAGTGTTTGGACTTCTCCACTTACAAAGTGACAAGAAATAACACTTTCTTCACTTTTGAGTGCATATTGTACATACAAATCAGTTTTTCATTCAAAAGTTTCAAAAAAGCGTTTTCAGCTCCAAATAGCACTGTTTGGACTTCTCCACTTACAAGGTGACAAGAAATAACGCGTTCTTCAACTGCAAATGAGAACTTTGACTTTTGAGTTCATTTAGGCCACAAAATTCAGTTTTTCATTCAAAAGTTTCAAAAAAGAGTTTTCAGCTCCAAATAGCACTGTTTGGACTTCTCCACTTACAAGGTGACAAGAAATAACACGTTCTTCAACTGAAAATGAGAACTTTGACATTTGAGTTCATTTTGGCCACAAAAAACAGTTTTTCATTCAAAAGTGTCAAAAAAGCGTTTTCAGCTCCAAATAGCACTGTTTGGACTTCTCCACTTACAAGGTGAAAAGAAATAACACTTTCGTCACTTTTGAGTGCATTTTGGCCTCAAAAATCCGTTTTCATTCAAAAGTGTCAAAAACGCGTTTTCAGCTCCAAACAGCAGTGTTTGGACTTCTCCACTTACAAAGTGACAAGAAATAACACTTTCTTCACTTTTGAGTGCATATTGTACATACAAATCAGTTTTTCATTCAAAAGTGTCACAAAAGCGTTTTCAGCTCCAAATAGCACTGTTTAGACTTTTCCACTTACAAAGTGACAAAAACTAAACACTTTCTTCACTTTTGAGTGCATATTGTACATAAAAATAAGTTTTTCATTCAAAAGTGTCAAAAAAGCGTTTTCAGCTCCAAACAGCACTGTTTGGACTTCTCCACTTACAAGGTGTCCAGAAATAACACGTTCTTCAACTGCAAATGAGTTTTTTGACTTTTGAGTTCATTTTGGCCACAAAAAACAGTTTTTCATTCAAAAGTGTCAAAAAAGCGTTTTCAGCTCCAAATAGCACTGTTTAGACTTCTCCACTTACAAGGTGACAAGAAATAAACACTTTCTTCACTTTTGAGTGCATATTGTACATAAAAATCAGTTTGTCATTCAAAAGTGTCAAAAAAGAGTTTTCAACTCCAAATAGCACTTTTTGGACTTCTCCACTTACAAGGTGACAAGAAATAACACTTTCGTCACTTTTGAGTGCATTTTGGCCACAGAAATCAGTTTTTCATTCAAAAGTGTCAAAAACGCGTTTTCAGCTCCAAAAGGCACTGTTTGGACTTCTCCACTTACAAGGTGACAAGAAATAACACTTTCTTTACTTTTGAGTGCATATTGTACATAAAAATCAGTTTGTCATTCAAAAGTGTCAAAAAAGCGTTTTCAGCTCCAAATAGCACTGTTTGGACTTCTCCACTTACAAGGTGACAAGAAATAACACTTTCTTCACTTTTGAGTGCATATTGTACATACAAATCAGTTTTTCATTCAAAAGTGTCAAAAAAGCGTTTTAAGCTCCAAATAGCACTGTTTGGACTTCTCCACTTACAAGGTGACAAGAAATAACACGTTCTTCAACTGAAAATAAGAACTTTGACATTTAAGTTCATTTTGGCCACAAAAATCAGTTTTTCATTCAAAAGTTTCAAAAAAGAGTTTTCAGCTCCAAATAGCACTGTTTGGACTTCTCCACTTACAAGGTGACAAGAAATAACACGTTCTTCAACTGAAAATGAGAACTTTGACATTTGAGTTCATTTTGGCCACAAAAAACAGTTTTTCATTCAAAAGTGTCAAAAAAGCGTTTTCAGCTCCAAATAGCACTGTTTGGACTTCTCCACTTACAAGGTGAAAAGAAATAACACTTTCGTCACTTTTGAGTGCATTTTGGCCTCAAAAATCCGTTTTCATTCAAAAGTGTCAAAAACGCGTTTTCAGCTCCAAACAGCAGTGTTTGGACTTCTCCACTTACAAAGTGACAAGAAATAACACTTTCTTCACTTTTGAGTGCATATTGTACATACAAATCAGTTTTTCATTCAAAAGTGTCACAAAAGCGTTTTCAGCTCCAAATAGCACTGTTTAGACTTTTCCACTTACAAGGTGACAAAAACTAAACACTTTCTTCACTTTTGAGTGCATATTGTACATAAAAATAAGTTTTTCATTCAAAAGTGTCAAAAAAGCGTTTTCAGCTCCAAACAGCACTGTTTGGACTTCTCCACTTACAAGGTGTCCAGAAATAACACGTTCTTCAACTGCAAATGAGTTTTTTGACTTTTGAGTTCATTTTGGCCACAAAAAACAGTTTTTCATTCAAAAGTGTCAAAAAAGCGTTTTCAGCTCCAAATAGCACTGTTTAGACTTCTCCACTTACAAGGTGACAAGAAATAAACACTTTCTTCACTTTTGAGTGCATATTGTACATAAAAATCAGTTTGTCATTCAAAAGTGTCAAAAAAGAGTTTTCAACTCCAAATAGCACTTTTTGGACTTCTCCACTTACAAGGTGACAAGAAATAACACTTTCGTCACTTTTGAGTGCATTTTGGCCACAGAAATCAGTTTTTCATTCAAAAGTGTCAAAAACGCGTTTTCAGCTCCAAAAGGCACTGTTTGGACTTCTCCACTTACAAGGTGACAAGAAATAACACTTTCTTTACTTTTGAGTGCATATTGTACATAAAAATCAGTTTGTCATTCAAAAGTGTCAAAAAAGCGTTTTCAGCTCCAAATAGCACTGTTTGGACTTCTCCACTTACAAGGTGACAAGAAATAACACTTTCTTCACTTTTGAGTGCATATTGTACATACAAATCAGTTTTTCATTCAAAAGTGTCAAAAAAGCGTTTTAAGCTCCAAATAGCACTGTTTGGACTTCTCCACTTACAAGGTGACAAGAAATAACACGTTCTTCAACTGAAAATAAGAACTTTGACATTTAAGTTCATTTTGGCCACAAAAATCAGTTTTTCATTCAAAAGTTTCAAAAAAGAGTTTTCAGCTCCAAATAGCACTGTTTGGACTTCTCCACTTACAAGGTGACAAGAAATAACACGTTCTTAAACTGAAAATGAGAACTTTGACATTTGAGTTCATTTTGGCCACAAAAATCAGTTTTTCATTCAAAAGTGTCAAAAAAGCGTTTTCAGCTCCAAATAGCACTGTTTAGACTTCTCCACTTACAAGGTGACAAGAAATAAACACTTTCTTCACTTTTGAGTGCATATTGTACATAAAAATCAGTTTGTCATTCAAAAGTGTCAAAAAAGCGTTTTCAGCTCCAAACAGCAGTGTTTGGACCTCTCCACTTACAAGGTGACAAGAAATAACACTTTCTTCACTTTTGAGTGCATATTGTACATAAAAATCAGTTTTTCATTCAAAAGTTTCAAAAAAGAGTTTTCAACTCCAAATAGCACTGTTTGGACTTCTCCACTTACAAGGTGACAAGAAATAACACTTTCGTCACTTTTGAGTGCATTTTGGCCACAGAAATCAGTTTTTCATTCAAAAGTGTCAAAAACGCGTTTTCAGCTCCAAAAGGCACTGTTTGGACTTCTCCACTTACAAGGTGACAAGAAATAACACTTTCTTTACTTTTGAGTGCATATTGTACATAAAAATCAGTTTGTCATTCAAAAGTGTCAAAAAAGCGTTTTCAGCTCCAAACAGCAGTGTTTGGACTTCTCCACTTACAAAGTGACAAGAAATAACACTTTCTTCACTTTTGAGTGCATATTGTACATACAAATCAGTTTTTCATTCAAAAGTTTCAAAAAAGCGTTTTCAGCTCCAAATAGCACTGTTTGGACTTCTCCACTTACAAGGTGACAAGAAATAACGCGTTCTTCAACTGCAAATGAGAACTTTGACTTTTGAGTTCATTTAGGCCACAAAATTCAGTTTTTCATTCAAAAGTTTCAAAAAAGAGTTTTCAGCTCCAAATAGCACTGTTTGGACTTCTCCACTTACAAGGTGACAAGAAATAACACGTTCTTCAACTGAAAATGAGAACTTTGACATTTGAGTTCATTTTGGCCACAAAAAACAGTTTTTCATTCAAAAGTGTCAAAAAAGCGTTTTCAGCTCCAAATAGCACTGTTTGGACTTCTCCACTTACAAGGTGAAAAGAAATAACACTTTCGTCACTTTTGAGTGCATTTTGGCCTCAAAAATCCGTTTTCATTCAAAAGTGTCAAAAACGCGTTTTCAGCTCCAAACAGCAGTGTTTGGACTTCTCCACTTACAAAGTGACAAGAAATAACACTTTCTTCACTTTTGAGTGCATATTGTACATACAAATCAGTTTTTCATTCAAAAGTGTCACAAAAGCGTTTTCAGCTCCAAATAGCACTGTTTAGACTTTTCCACTTACAAGGTGACAAAAACTAAACACTTTCTTCACTTTTGAGTGCATATTGTACATAAAAATAAGTTTTTCATTCAAAAGTGTCAAAAAAGCGTTTTCAGCTCCAAACAGCACTGTTTGGACTTCTCCACTTACAAGGTGTCCAGAAATAACACGTTCTTCAACTGCAAATGAGTTTTTTGACTTTTGAGTTCATTTTGGCCACAAAAAACAGTTTTTCATTCAAAAGTGTCAAAAAAGCGTTTTCAGCTCCAAATAGCACTGTTTAGACTTCTCCACTTACAAGGTGACAAGAAATAAACACTTTCTTCACTTTTGAGTGCATATTGTACATAAAAATCAGTTTGTCATTCAAAAGTGTCAAAAAAGAGTTTTCAACTCCAAATAGCACTTTTTGGACTTCTCCACTTACAAGGTGACAAGAAATAACACTTTCGTCACTTTTGAGTGCATTTTGGCCACAGAAATCAGTTTTTCATTCAAAAGTGTCAAAAACGCGTTTTCAGCTCCAAAAGGCACTGTTTGGACTTCTCCACTTACAAGGTGACAAGAAATAACACTTTCTTTACTTTTGAGTGCATATTGTACATAAAAATCAGTTTGTCATTCAAAAGTGTCAAAAAAGCGTTTTCAGCTCCAAATAGCACTGTTTGGACTTCTCCACTTACAAGGTGACAAGAAATAACACTTTCTTCACTTTTGAGTGCATATTGTACATACAAATCAGTTTTTCATTCAAAAGTGTCAAAAAAGCGTTTTAAGCTCCAAATAGCACTGTTTGGACTTCTCCACTTACAAGGTGACAAGAAATAACACGTTCTTCAACTGAAAATAAGAACTTTGACATTTAAGTTCATTTTGGCCACAAAAATCAGTTTTTCATTCAAAAGTTTCAAAAAAGAGTTTTCAGCTCCAAATAGCACTGTTTGGACTTCTCCACTTACAAGGTGACAAGAAATAACACGTTCTTCAACTGAAAATGAGAACTTTGACATTTGAGTTCATTTTGGCCACAAAAAACAGTTTTTCATTCAAAAGTGTCAAAAAAGCGTTTTCAGCTCCAAATAGCACTGTTTGGACTTCTCCACTTACAAGGTGAAAAGAAATAACACTTTCGTCACTTTTGAGTGCATTTTGGCCTCAAAAATCCGTTTTCATTCAAAAGTGTCAAAAACGCGTTTTCAGCTCCAAACAGCAGTGTTTGGACTTCTCCACTTACAAAGTGACAAGAAATAACACTTTCTTCACTTTTGAGTGCATATTGTACATACAAATCAGTTTTTCATTCAAAAGTGTCACAAAAGCGTTTTCAGCTCCAAATAGCACTGTTTAGACTTTTCCACTTACAAGGTGACAAAAACTAAACACTTTCTTCACTTTTGAGTGCATATTGTACATAAAAATAAGTTTTTCATTCAAAAGTGTCAAAAAAGCGTTTTCAGCTCCAAACAGCACTGTTTGGACTTCTCCACTTACAAGGTGTCCAGAAATAACACGTTCTTCAACTGCAAATGAGTTTTTTGACTTTTGAGTTCATTTTGGCCACAAAAAACAGTTTTTCATTCAAAAGTGTCAAAAAAGCGTTTTCAGCTCCAAATAGCACTGTTTAGACTTCTCCACTTACAAGGTGACAAGAAATAAACACTTTCTTCACTTTTGAGTGCATATTGTACATAAAAATCAGTTTGTCATTCAAAAGTGTCAAAAAAGAGTTTTCAACTCCAAATAGCACTTTTTGGACTTCTCCACTTACAAGGTGACAAGAAATAACACTTTCGTCACTTTTGAGTGCATTTTGGCCACAGAAATCAGTTTTTCATTCAAAAGTGTCAAAAACGCGTTTTCAGCTCCAAAAGGCACTGTTTGGACTTCTCCACTTACAAGGTGACAAGAAATAACACTTTCTTTACTTTTGAGTGCATATTGTACATAAAAATCAGTTTGTCATTCAAAAGTGTCAAAAAAGCGTTTTCAGCTCCAAATAGCACTGTTTGGACTTCTCCACTTACAAGGTGACAAGAAATAACACTTTCTTCACTTTTGAGTGCATATTGTACATACAAATCAGTTTTTCATTCAAAAGTGTCAAAAAAGCGTTTTAAGCTCCAAATAGCACTGTTTGGACTTCTCCACTTACAAGGTGACAAGAAATAACACGTTCTTCAACTGAAAATAAGAACTTTGACATTTAAGTTCATTTTGGCCACAAAAATCAGTTTTTCATTCAAAAGTTTCAAAAAAGAGTTTTCAGCTCCAAATAGCACTGTTTGGACTTCTCCACTTACAAGGTGACAAGAAATAACACGTTCTTAAACTGAAAATGAGAACTTTGACATTTGAGTTCATTTTGGCCACAAAAATCAGTTTTTCATTCAAAAGTTTCAAAAAAGCGTTTTCAGCTCCAAATAGCACTGTTTGGACTTCTCCACTTACAAGGTGACAAGAAATAACGCGTTCTTCAACTGCAAATGAGAACTTTGACTTTTGAGTGCATTTTGGCCTCAAAAATCCGTTTTCATTCAAAAGTGTCAAAAACGCGTTTTCAGCTCCAAAAGGCACTGTTTGGACTTCTCCACTTACAAGGTGACAAGAAATAACACGTTCTTCAACTGCAAATGAGTTTTTTGACTTTTGAGTTCATTTTGGCCACAAAAAACAGTTTTTCATTCAAAAGTGTCAAAAAAGCGTTTTCAGCTCCAAATAGCACTGTTTAGACTTCTCCACTTACAAGGTGACAAGAAATAAACACTTTCTTCACTTTTGAGTGCATATTGTACATAAAAATCAGTTTGTCATTCAAAAGTGTCAAAAAAGCGTTTTCAGCTCCAAACAGCAGTGTTTGGACCTCTCCACTTACAAGGTGACAAGAAATAACACTTTCTTCACTTTTGAGTGCATATTGTACATTAAAATCAGTTTTTCATTCAAAAGTTTCAAAAAAGAGTTTTCAACTCCAAATAGCACTGTTTGGACTTCTCCACTTACAAGGTGACAAGAAATAACACTTTCGTCACTTTTGAGTGCATTTTGGCCACAGAAATCAGTTTTTCATTCAAAAGTGTCAAAAACGCGTTTTCAGCTCCAAAAGGCACTGTTTGGATTTCTCCACTTACAAGGTGACAAGAAATAACACTTTCGTCACTTTTGAGTGCATATTGTACATAAAAATCAGTTTGTCATTTAAAAGTGTCAAAAAAGCGTTTTCAGCTCCAAACAACAGTGTTCGGACTTCTCCACTTACAAAGTGACAAGAAATAACACTTTCTTCACTTTTGAGTGCATATTGTACATACAAATCAGTTTTTCATTCAAAAGTTTCAAAAAAGCGTTTTCAGCTCCAAATAGCACTGTTTGGACTTCTCCACTTACAAGGTGACAAGAAATAACGCGTTCTTCAACTGCAAATGAGAACTTTGACTTTTGAGTTCATTTAGGCCACAAAATTCAGTTTTTCATTCAAAAGTTTCAAAAAAGAGTTTTCAGCTCCAAATAGCACTGTTTGGACTTCTCCACTTACAAGGTGACAAGAAATAACACGTTCTTTAACTGAAAATGAGAACTTTGACATTTGAGTTCATTTTGGCCACAAAAAACAGTTTTTCATTCAAAAGTGTCAAAAAAGCGTTTTCAGCTCCAAATAGCACTGTTTGGACTTCTCCACTTACAAGGTGAAAAGAAATAACACTTTCGTCACTTTTGAGTGCATTTTGGCCTCAAAAATCCGTTTTCATTCAAAAGTGTCAAAAACGCGTTTTCAGCTCCAAATAGCACTGTTTGGACTTCTCCACTTACAAGGTGACAAGAAATAACACTTTCGTCACTTTTGAGTGCATTTTGGCCACAGAAATCAGTTTTTCATTCAAAAGTGTCAAAAACGCGTTTTCAGCTCCAAAAGGCTGCAACTGCAAATGAGAACTTTGACTTTTGAGTTCATTTTGGCCACAAAAAACAGTTTTTCATTCAAAAGTTTCAAAAAAGAGTTTTCAACTCCAAATAGCACTGTTTGGACTTCTCCACTTACAAGGTGACAAGAAATAACACTTTCGTCACTTTTGAGTGCATTTTGGCCACAGAAATCAGTTTTTCATTCAAAAGTGTCAAAAACGCGTTTTCAGCTCCAAAAGGCACTGTTTGGACTTCTCCACTTACAAGGTGACAATAAATAACACTTTCTTTACTTTTGAGTGCATATTGTACATAAAAATCAGTTTGTCATTCAAAAGTGTCAAAAAAGCGTTTTCAGCTCCAAACAGCAGTGTTTGGACTTCTCCACTTACAAGGTGACAAGAAATAACACTTTCTTCACTTTTGAGTGCATATTGTACATACAAATCAGTTTTTCATTCAAAAGTTTCAAAAAAGCGTTTTCAGCTCCAAATAGCACTGTTTGGACTTCTCCACTTACAAGGTGACAAGAAATAAGACGTTCTTCAACTGCAAATGAGAACTTTGACTTTTAAATTCATTTTGGCCACAAAAAACAGTTTTTCATTCAAAAGTGTCAAAAACGCGTTTTCAGCTCCAAATAGCACTGTTTGGACTTCTCCACTTACAAGGTGACAAGAAATAACACTTTCTTCACTTATGAGTGCATATTGTACATAAAAATCAGTTTTTCATTCAAAAGTTTCAAAAAAGAGTTTTCAGCTCCAAACAGCACTGTTTGGACTTCTCCACTTACAAGGTGACAAGAAATAACACTTTCTTCACTTATGAGTGCATATTGTACATAAAAATCAGTTTTTCATTCAAAAGTTTCAAAAAAGAGTTTTCAACTCCAAATAGCACTGTTTGGACTTCTCCACTTACAAGGTGACAAGAAATAACACTTTCGTCACTTTTGAGTGCATTTTGGCCACAGAAATCAGTTTTTCATTCAAAAGTGTCAAAAACGCGTTTTCAGCTCCAAAAGGCACTGTTTGGACTTCTCCACTTACAAGGTGACAAGGAATAACACTTTCTTTACTTTTGAGTGCATATTGTACATAAAAATCAGTTTGTCATTCAAAAGTGTCAAAAAAGCGTTTTCAGCTCCAAACAGCAGTGTTTGGACTTCTCCACTTACAAGGTGACAAGAAATAACACTTTCTTCACTTTTGAGTGCATATTGTACATACAAATCAGTTTTTCATTCAAAAGTTTCAAAAAAGTGTTTTCAGCTCCAAATAGCACTGTTTGGACTTCTCCACTTACAAGGTGACAAGAAATAACACGTTCTTCAACTGCAAATGAGAACTTTGACTTTTGAGTTCATTATGGCCACAAAACCAGTTTTTCATTCAAAAGTTTCAAAAAAGAGTTTTCAGCTCCAAATAGCACTGTTTGGACTTCTCCACTTACAAGGTGACGAGAAATAACACGTTCTTCAACTGAAAATGAGAACTTTGACATTTGAGTTCATTTTGGCCACAAAAAACAGTTTTTCATTCAAAAGTGTCAAAAAAGCGTTTTCAGCTCCAAATAGCACTGTTTGGACTTCTCCACTTACAAGGTGAAAAGAAATAACACTTTCGTCACTTTTGAGTGCATTTTGGCCTCAAAAATCCGTTTTCATTCAAAAGTGTCAAAAACGCGTTTTCAGCTCCAAAAGGCACTGTTTGGACTTCTCCACTTACAAGGTGACAAGAAATAACACGTTCTTCAACTGCAAATGAGTTTTTTGACTTTTGAGTTCATTTTGGCCACAAAAAACAGTTTTTCATTCAAAAGTGTCAAAAAAGCGTTTTCAGCTCCAAATAGCACTGTTTAGACTTCTCCACTTACAAGGTGACAAGAAATAAACACTTTCTTCACTTTTGAGTGCATATTGTACATAAAAATCAGTTTGTCATTCAAAAGTGTCAAAAAAGCGTTTTCAGCTCCAAACAGCAGTGTTTGGACCTCTCCACTTACAAGGTGACAAGAAATAACACTTTCTTCACTTTTGAGTGCATATTGTACATAAAAATCAGTTTTTCATTCAAAAGTTTCAAAAAAGAGTTTTCAACTCCAAATAGCACTGTTTGGACTTCTCCACTTACAAGGTGACAAGAAATAACACTTTCGTCACTTTTGAGTGCATTTTGGCCACAGAAATCAGTTTTTCATTCAAAAGTGTCAAAAACGCGTTTTCAGCTCCAAAAGGCACTGTTTGGACTTCTCCACTTACAAGGTGACAAGAAATAACACTTTCTTTACTTTTGAGTGCATATTGTACATAAAAATCAGTTTTTCATTCAAAAGTTTCAAAAAAGAGTTTTCAACTCCAAATAGCACTGTTTGGACTTCTCCACTTACAAGGTGACAAGAAATAACACTTTCGTCACTTTTGAGTGCATTTTGGCCACAGAAATCAGTTTTTCATTCAAAAGTGTCAAAAACGCGTTTTCAGCTCCAAAAGGCACTGTTTGGACTTCTCCACTTACAAGGTGACAAGAAATAACACTTTCTTTACTTTTGAGTGCATATTGTACATAAAAATCAGTTTGTCATTCAAAAGTGTCAAAAAAGCGTTTTCAGCTCCAAATAGCACTGTTTGGACTTCTCCACTTACAAAGTGACAAGAAATAACACTTTCTTCACTTTTGAGTGCATATTGTACATAAAAATCAGTTTTTCATTCAAAAGTTTCAAAAAAGCGTTTTCAGCTCCAAATAGCACTGTTTGGACTTCTCCACTTACAAGGTGACAAGAAATAACGCGTTCTTCAACTGCAAATGAGAACTTTGACTTTTGAGTTCATTTTGGCCACAAAAATCAGTTTTTCATTCAAAAGTTTCAAAAAAGAGTTTTCAGCTCCAAATAGCACTGTTTGGACTTCTCCACTTACAAGGTGACAAGAAATAACACGTTCTTCAACTGAAAATGAGAACTTTGACATTTGAGTTCATTTTGGCCACAAAAATCAGTTTTTCATTCAAAAGTTTCAAAAAAGCGTTTTCAGCTCCAAATAGCACTGTTTGGACTTCTCCACTTACAAGGTGACAAGAAATAACGCGTTCTTCAACTGCAAATGAGAACTTTGACTTTTGAGTGCATTTTGGCCTCAAAAATCCGTTTTCATTCAAAAGTGTCAAAAACGCGTTTTCAGCTCCAAAAGGCACTGTTTGGACTTCTCCACTTACAAGGTGACAAGAAATAACACGTTCTTCAACTGCAAATGAGTTTTTTGACTTTTGAGTTCATTTTGGCCACAAAAAACAGTTTTTCATTCAAAAGTGTCAAAAAAGCGTTTTCAGCTCCAAATAGCACTGTTTAGACTTCTCCACTTACAAGGTGACAAGAAATAAACACTTTCTTCACTTTTGAGTGCATATTGTACATAAAAATCAGTTTGTCATTCAAAAGTGTCAAAAAAGCGTTTTCAGCTCCAAACAGCAGTGTTTGGACCTCTCCACTTACAAGGTGACAAGAAATAACACTTTCTTCACTTTTGAGTGCATATTGTACATAAAAATCAGTTTTTCATTCAAAAGTTTCAAAAAAGAGTTTTCAACTCCAAATAGCACTGTTTGGACTTCTCCACTTACAAAGTGACAAGAAATAACACTTTCGTCACTTTTGAGTGCATTTTGGCCACAGAAATCAGTTTTTCATTCAAAAGTGTCAAAAACGCGTTTTCAGCTCCAAAAGGCACTGTTTGGACTTCTCCACTTACAAGGTGACAAGAAATAACACTTTCTTTACTTTTGAGTGCATATTGTACATAAAAATCAGTTTGTCATTCAAAAGTGTCAAAAAAGCGTTTTCAGCTCCAAACAGCAGTGTTTGGACTTCTCCACTTACAAAGTGACAAGAAATAACACTTTCTTCACTTTTGAGTGCATATTGTACATACAAATCAGTTTTTCATTCAAAAGTTTCAAAAAAGCGTTTTCAGCTCCAAATAGCACTGTTTGGACTTCTCCACTTACAAGGTGACAAGAAATAACGCGTTCTTCAACTGCAAATGAGAACTTTGACTTTTGAGTTCATTTAGGCCACAAAATTCAGTTTTTCATTCAAAAGTTTCAAAAAAGAGTTTTCAGCTCCAAATAGCACTGTTTGGACTTCTCCACTTACAAGGTGACAAGAAATAACACGTTCTTCAACTGAAAATGAGAACTTTGACATTTGAGTTCATTTTGGCCACAAAAAACAGTTTTTCATTCAAAAGTGTCAAAAAAGCGTTTTCAGCTCCAAATAGCACTGTTTGGACTTCTCCACTTACAAGGTGAAAAGAAATAACACTTTCGTCACTTTTGAGTGCATTTTGGCCTCAAAAATCCGTTTTCATTCAAAAGTGTCAAAAACGCGTTTTCAGCTCCAAACAGCAGTGTTTGGACTTCTCCACTTACAAAGTGACAAGAAATAACACTTTCTTCACTTTTGAGTGCATATTGTACATACAAATCAGTTTTTCATTCAAAAGTGTCACAAAAGCGTTTTCAGCTCCAAATAGCACTGTTTAAACTTTTCCACTTACAAGGTGACAAAAACTAAACACTTTCTTCACTTTTGAGTGCATATTGTACATACAAATCAGTTTTTCATTCAAAAGTGTCAAAAAAGCGTTTTCAGCTCCAAATAGCACTGTTTAGACTTCTCCACTTACAAGGTGACAAGAAATAAACACTTTCTTCACTTTTGAGTGCATATTGTACATAAAAATCAGTTTGTCATTCAAAAGTGTCAAAAAAGAGTTTTCAACTCCAAATAGCACTGTTTGGACTTCTCCACTTACAAGGTGACAAGAAATAACACTTTCGTCACTTTTGAGTGCATTTTGGCCACAGAAATCAGTTTTTCATTCAAAAGTGTCAAAAACGCGTTTTCAGCTCCAAAAGGCACTGTTTGGACTTCTCCACTTACAAGGTGACAAGAAATAACACTTTCTTTACTTTTGAGTGCATATTGTACATAAAAATCAGTTTGTCATTCAAAAGTGTCAAAAAAGCGTTTTCAGCTCCAAATAGCACTGTTTGGACTTCTCCACTTACAAGGTGACAAGAAATAACACTTTCTTCACTTTTGAGTGCATATTGTACATAAAAATCAGTTTTTCATTCAAAAGTTTCAAAAAAGCGTTTTCAGCTCCAAATAGCACTGTTTGGACTTCTCCACTTACAAGGTGACAAGAAATAACGCGTTCTTCAACTGCAAATGAGAACTTTGACTTTTGAGTTCATTTTGGCCACAAAAATCAGTTTTTCATTCAAAAGTTTCAAAAAAGAGTTTTCAGCTCCAAATAGCACTGTTTGGACTTCTCCACTTACAAGTTGACAAGAAATAACACGTTCTTCAACTGAAAATGAGAACTTTGACATTTGAGTTCATTTTGGCCACAAAAATCAGTTTTTCATTCAAAAGTTTCAAAAAAGCGTTTTCAGCTCCAAATAGCACTGTTTGGACTTCTCCACTTACAAGGTGACAAGAAATAACGCGTTCTTCAACTGCAAATGAGAACTTTGACTTTTGAGTGCATTTTGGCCTCAAAAATCCGTTTTCATTCAAAAGTGTCAAAAACGCGTTTTCAGCTCCAAAAGGCACTGTTTGGACTTCTCCACTTACAAGGTGACAAGAAATAACACGTTCTTCAACTGCAAATGAGTTTTTTGACTTTTGAGTTCATTTTGGCCACAAAAAACAGTTTTTCATTCAAAAGTGTCAAAAAAGCGTTTTCAGCTCCAAATAGCACTGTTTAGACTTCTCCACTTACAAGGTGACAAGAAATAAACACTTTCTTCACTTTTGAGTGCATATTGTACATAAAAATCAGTTTGTCATTCAAAAGTGTCAAAAAAGCGTTTTCAGCTCCAAACAGCAGTGTTTGGACCTCTCCACTTACAAGTTGACAAGAAATAACACTTACTTCACTTTTGAGTGCATATTGTACATTAAAATCAGTTTTTCATTCAAAAGTTTCAAAAAAGAGTTTTCAACTCCAAATAGCACTGTTTGGACTTCTCCACTTACAAGGTGACAAGAAATAACACTTTCGTCACTTTTGAGTGCATTTTGGCCACAGAAATCAGTTTTTCATTCAAAAGTGTCAAAAAAGCGTTTTCAGCTCCAAATAGCACTGTTTGGACTTCTCCACTTACAAGGTGAAAAGAAATAACACTTTCGTCACTTTTGAGTGCATTTTGGCCTCAAAAATCCGTTTTCATTCAAAAGTGTCAAAAACGCGTTTTCAGCTCCAAAAGGCACTGTTTGGACTTCTCCACTTACAAGGTGACAAGAAATAACACGTTCTTCAACTGCAAATGAGTTTTTTGACTTTTGAGTTCATTTTGGCCACAAAAAACAGTTTTTCATTCAAAAGTGTCAAAAAAGCGTTTTCAGCTCCAAATAGCACTGTTTAGACTTCTCCACTTACAAGGTGACAAGAAATAAACACTTTCTTCACTTTTGAGTGCATATTGTACATAAAAATCAGTTTGTCATTCAAAATTGTCAAAAAAGCGTTTTCAGCTCCAAACAGCAGTGTTTGGACCTCTCCACTTACAAGGTGACAAGAAATAACACTTTCTTCACTTTTGAGTGCATATTGTACATAAAAATCAGTTTTTCATTCAAAAGTTTCAAAAAAGAGTTTTCAACTCCAAATAGCACTGTTTGGACTTCTCCACTTACAAAGTGACAAGAAATAACACTTTCGTCACTTTTGAGTGCATTTTGGCCACAGAAATCAGTTTTTCATTCAAAAGTGTCAAAAACGCGTTTTCAGCTCCAAAAGGCACTGTTTGGACTTCTCCACTTACAAGGTGACAAGAAATAACACTTTCTTTACTTTTGAGTGCATATTGTACATAAAAATCAGTTTTTCATTCAAAAGTTTCAAAAAAGAGTTTTCAACTCCAAATAGCACTGTTTGGACTTCTCCACTTACAAGGTGACAAGAAATAACACTTTCGTCACTTTTGAGTGCATTTTGGCCACAGAAATCAGTTTTTCATTCAAAAGTGTCAAAAACGCGTTTTCAGCTCCAAAAGGCACTGTTTGGACTTCTCCACTTACAAGGTGACAAGAAATAACACTTTCTTTACTTTTGAGTGCATATTGTACATAAAAATCAGTTTGTCATTCAAAAGTGTCAAAAAAGCGTTTTCAGCTCCAAATAGCACTGTTTGGACTTCTCCACTTACAAGGTGACAAGAAATAACACTTTCTTCACTTTTGAGTGCATATTGTACATAAAAATCAGTTTTTCATTCAAAAGTTTCAAAAAAGCGTTTTCAGCTCCAAATAGCACTGTTTGGACTTCTCCACTTACAAGGTGACAAGAAATAACGCGTTCTTCAACTGCAAATGAGAACTTTGACTTTTGAGTTCATTTTGGCCACAAAAATCAGTTTTTCATTCAAAAGTTTCAAAAAAGAGTTTTCAGCTCCAAATAGCACTGTTTGGACTTCTCCACTTACAAGGTGACAAGAAATAACACTTTCTTCACTTTTGAGTGCATATTGTACATAAAAATCAGTTTTTCATTCAAAAGTTTCAAAAAAGCGTTTTCAGCTCCAAATAGCACTGTTTGGACTTCTCCACTTACAAGGTGACAAGAAATAACGCGTTCTTCAACTGCAAATGAGAACTTTGACTTTTGAGTGCATTTTGGCCTCAAAAATCCGTTTTCATTCAAAAGTGTCAAAAACGCGTTTTCAGCTCCAAAAGGCACTGTTTGGACTTCTCCACTTACAAGGTGACAAGAAATAACACGTTCTTCAACTGCAAATGAGTTTTTTGACTTTTGAGTTCATTTTGGCCACAAAAAACAGTTTTTCATTCAAAAGTGTCAAAAAAGCGTTTTCAGCTCCAAATAGCACTGTTTAGACTTCTCCACTTACAAGGTGACAAGAAATAAACACTTTCTTCACTTTTGAGTGCATATTGTACATAAAAATCAGTTTGTCATTCAAAATTGTCAAAAAAGCGTTTTCAGCTCCAAACAGCAGTGTTTGGACCTCTCCACTTACAAGGTGACAAGAAATAACACTTTCTTCACTTTTGAGTGCATATTGTACATAAAAATCAGTTTTTCATTCAAAAGTTTCAAAAAAGAGTTTTCAACTCCAAATAGCACTGTTTGGACTTCTCCACTTACAAGGTGACAAGAAATAACACTTTCGTCACTTTTGAGTGCATTTTGGCCACAGAAATCAGTTTTTCATTCAAAAGTGTCAAAAACGCGTTTTCAGCTCCAAAAGGCACTGTTTGGACTTCTCCACTTACAAGGTGACAA
Organism: Oryzias latipes; assembly: GCF_053564925.1. Taxonomy (NCBI): domain Eukaryota; kingdom Metazoa; phylum Chordata; class Actinopteri; order Beloniformes; family Adrianichthyidae; genus Oryzias; species Oryzias latipes. Next base: position 12,894,766 of record NC_136245.1, read on the forward strand.
GAAATAACACTTTCTTTACTTTTGAGTGCATATTGTACATAAAAATCAGTTTGTCATTCAAAAGTGTCAAAAAAGCGTTTTCAGCTCCAAACAGCAGTGTTTGGACTTCTCCACTTACAAAGTGACAAGAAATAACACTTTCTTCACTTTTGAGTGCATATTGTACATACAAATCAGTTTTTCATTCAAAAGTTTCAAAAAAGCGTTTTCAGCTCCAAATAGCACTGTTTGGACTTCTCCACTTACAAGGTGACAAGAAATAACGCGTTCTTCAACTGCAAATGAGAACTTTGACTTTTGAGTTCATTTAGGCCACAAAATTCAGTTTTTCATTCAAAAGTTTCAAAAAAGAGTTTTCAGCTCCAAATAGCACTGTTTGGACTTCTCCACTTACAAGGTGACAAGAAATAACACGTTCTTCAACTGAAAATGAGAACTTTGACATTTGAGTTCATTTTGGCCACAAAAAACAGTTTTTCATTCAAAAGTGTCAAAAAAGCGTTTTCAGCTCCAAATAGCACTGTTTGGACTTCTCCACTTACAAGGTGAAAAGAAATAACACTTTCGTCACTTTTGAGTGCATTTTGGCCTCAAAAATCCGTTTTCATTCAAAAGTGTCAAAAACGCGTTTTCAGCTCCAAACAGCAGTGTTTGGACTTCTCCACTTACAAAGTGACAAGAAATAACACTTTCTTCACTTTTGAGTGCATATTGTACATACAAATCAGTTTTTCATTCAAAAGTGTCACAAAAGCGTTTTCAGCTCCAAATAGCACTGTTTAAACTTTTCCACTTACAAGGTGACAAAAACTAAACACTTTCTTTACTTTTGAGTGCATATTGTACATAAAAATAAGTTTTTCATTCAAAAGTGTCAAAAAAGCGTTTTCAGCTCCAAACAGCACTGTTTGGACTTCTCCACTTACAAGGTGTCCAGAAATAACACGTTCTTCAACTGCAAATGAGTTTTTTGACTTTTGAGTTCATTTTGGCCACAAAAAACAGTTTTTCATTCAAAAGTGTCAAAAAAGCGTTTTCAGCTCCAAATAGCACTGTTTGGACTTCTCCACTTACAAGGTGACAAGAAATAAACACTTTCTTCACTTTTGAGTGCATATTGTACATAAAAATCAGTTTTTCATTCAAAAGTTTCAAAAAAGCATTTTCAGTTCCAAATAGCACTGTTTGGACTTCTCCACTTACAAGGTGACAAAAAATCACGCGTTCTTCAACTGCAAATGAGAACTTTGACTTTTGAGTTCATTTTGGCCACAAAAAACAGTTTTTCATTCAAAAGTGTCGAAAATGCGTTTTCAGCTCCAAATAGCACTGTTTGGACTTCATCACTTACAAGGTGACAAGAAATAACACTTTCGTCACTTTTGAGTGCATATTGTACATACAAATCAGTTTTTCATTCAAAAGTTTCAAAAAAGAGTTTTCAGCTCCAAATAGCACTGTTTGGACTTCTCCACTTACAAGGTGACAAGAAATAACACGTTCTTCAACTGAAAATGAGAACTTTGACATTTTAGTTCATTTTGGCCACAAAAAACAGTTTTTCATTCAAAAGTGTCAAAAAAGCGTTTTCAGCTCCAAACAGCAGTGATTGGACTTCTCCACTTACAAGGTGACAAGAAATAACACTTTCGTCACTTTTGAGTGCATTTTGGCCACAAAAATCAGTTTTTCATTCAAAAGTGTCAAAAACGCGTTTTCAGCTCCAAAAGGCACTGTTTGGACTTCTCCACTTACAAAGTGACAAGAAATAACACTTTCTTCACTTTTGAGTGCATATTGTACATACAAATCAGTTTTTCATTCAAAAGTGTCACAAAAGCGTTTTCAGCTCCAAATAGCACTGTTTAGACTTTTCCACTTACAAGGTGACAAAAACTAAACACTTTCTTCACTTTTGAGTGCATATTGTACATAAAAATCAGTTTTTCATTCAAAAGTGTCAAAAAAGCGTTTTCAGCTCCAAACAGCACTGTTTGGACTTCTCCACTTACAAGGTGACCAGAAATAACACGTTCTTCAACTGCAAATGAGTTCTTTGACTTTTGAGTTCATTTTGGCCACAAAAAACAGTTTTTCATTCAAAAGTGTCAAAAAAGCGTTTTCAGCTCCAAATAGCACTGTTTGGACCTCTCCACTTACAAGGTGACAAGAAATAATACTTTCTTCACTTCTGAGTGCATATTGTACATAAAAATCAGTTTTTCATTCAAAAGTTTCAAAAAAGCATTTTCAGTTCCAAATCGCACTGTTTGGACTTCTCCACTTACAAGGTGACAAAAAATCACGCGTTCTTCAACTGCAAATGAGAACTTTGACTTTTGAGTTCATTTTGGCCACAAAAAACAGTTTTTCATTCAAAAGTGTCAAAAAAGCGTTTTCAGCTCCAAACAGCAGTGATTGGACTTCTCCACTTACAAGGTGACAAGAAATAACACTTTCGTCACTTTTGAGTGCATTTTGGCCACAAAAATCAGTTTTTCATTCAAAAGTGTCAAAAACGCGTTTTCAGCTCCAAAAGGCACTGTTTGGACTTCTCCACTTACAAAGTGACAAGAAATAACACTTTCTTCAGTTTTGAGTGCATATTGTACATACAAATCAGTTTTTCATTCAAAAGTGTCACAAAAGCGTTTTCAGCTCCAAATAGCACTGTTTAGACTTTTCCACTTACAAGGTGACAAAAACTAAACACTTTCTTCACTTTTGAGTGCATATTGTACATAAAAATCAGTTTTTCATTCAAAAGTGTCAAAAAAGCGTTTTCAGCTCCAAACAGCACTGTTTGGACTTCTCCACTTACAAGGTGACCAGAAATAACACGTTCTTCAACTGCAAATGAGTTCTTTGACTTTTGAGTTCATTTTGGCCACAAAAAACAGTTTTTCATTCAAAAGTGTCAAAAAAGCGTTTTCAGCTCCAAATAGCACTGTTTGGACTTCTCCACTTACAAGGTGACAAGAAATAATACTTTCTTCACTTCTGAGTGCATATTGTACATAAAAATCAGTTTTTCATTCAAAAGTTTCAAAAAAGCATTTTCAGTTCCAAATAGCACTGTTTGGACTTCTCCACTTACAAGGTGACAAAAAATCACGCGTTCTTCAACTGCAAATGAGAACTTTGACTTTTGAGTTCATTTTGGCCACAAAAAACAGTTTTTCATTCAAAAGTGTCGAAAATGCGTTTTCAGCTCCAAATAGCACTGTTTGGACTTCTCCACTTACAAGGTGACAAGAAATAACACTTTCGTCACTTTTGAGTGCATTTTGGCCACAAAAATCAGTTTTTCATTCAAAAGTGTCAAAAACGCGTTTTCAGCTCCAAAAGGCACTGTTTGGACTTCTCCACTTACAAAGTGACAAGAAATAACACTTTCTTCACTTTTGAGTGCATATTGTACATACAAATCAGTTTTTCATTCAAAAGTGTCACAAAAGCGTTTTCAGCTCCAAATAGCACTGTTTAGACTTTTCCACTTACAAGGTGACAAAAACTAAACACTTTCTTCACTTTTGAGTGCATATTGTACATAAAAATCAGTTTTTCATTCAAAAGTGTCAAAAAAGCGTTTTCAGCTCCAAACAGCACTGTTTGGACTTCTCCACTTACAAGGTGACCAGAAATAACACGTTCTTCAACTGCAAATGAGTTCTTTGACTTTTGAGTTCATTTTGGCCACAAAAAACAGTTTTTCATTCAAAAGTGTCAAAAAAGCGTTTTCAGCTCCAAATAGCACTGTTTGGACTTCTCCACTTACAAGGTGACAAGAAATAATACTTTCTTCACTTCTGAGTGCATATTGTACATAAAAATCAGTTTTTCATTCAAAAGTTTCAAAAAAGCATTTTCAGTTCCAAATAGCACTGTTTGGACTTCTCCACTTACAAGGTGACAAAAAATCACGCGTTCTTCATCTGCAAATGAGAACTTTGACTTTTGAGTTCATTTTGGCCACAAAAAACAGTTTTTCATTCAAAAGTGTCGAAAATGCGTTTTCAGCTCCAAATAGCACTGTTTGGACTTCACCACTTACAAGGTGACAAGAAATAACACTTTCGTCACTTTTGAGTGCATATTGTACATACAAATCAGTTTTTCATTCAAAAGTTTCAAAAAAGAGTTTTCAGCTCCAAATAGCACTGTTTGGACTTCTCCACTTACAAGGTGACAAGAAATAACACGTTCTTCAACTGAAAATGAGAACTTTGACATTTTAGTTCATTTTGGCCACAAAAAACAGTTTTTCATTCAAAAGTGTCAAAAAAGCGTTTTCAGCTCCAAACAGCAGTGATTGGACTTCTCCACTTACAAGGTGACAAGAAATAACACTTTCGTCACTTTTGAGTGCATTTTGGCCACAAAAATCAGTTTTTCATTCAAAAGTGTCAAAAACGCGTTTTCAGCTCCAAAAGGCACTGTTTGGACTTCTCCACTTACAAAGTGACAAGAAATAACACTTTCTTCACTTTTGAGTGCATATTGTACATACAAATCAGTTTTTCATTCAAAAGTGTCACAAAAGCGTTTTCAGCTCCAAATAGCACTGTTTAGACTTTTCCACTTACAAGGTGACAAAAACTAAACACTTTCTTCACTTTTGAGTGCATATTGTACATAAAAATCAGTTTTTCATTCAAAAGTGTCAAAAAAGCGTTTTCAGCTCCAAACAGCACTGTTTGGACTTCTCCACTTACAAGGTGACCAGAAATAACACGTTCTTCAACTGCAAATGAGTTCTTTGACTTTTGAGTTCATTTTGGCCACAAAAATCAGTTTTTCATTCAAAAGTGTCAAAAACGCGTTTTCAGCTCCAAAAGGCACTGTTTGGACTTCTCCACTTACAAAGTGACAAGAAATAACACTTTCTTCACTTTTGAGTGCATATTGTACATACAAATCAGTTTTTCATTCAAAAGTGTCACAAAAGCGTTTTCAGCTCCAAATAGCACTGTTTAGACTTTTCCACTTACAAGGTGACAAAAACTAAACACTTTCTTCACTTTTGAGTGCATATTGTACATAAAAATCAGTTTTTCATTCAAAAGTGTCAAAAAAGCGTTTTCAGCTCCAAACAGCACTGTTTGGACTTCTCCACTTACAAGGTGACCAGAAATAACACGTTCTTCAACTACAAATGAAAACTTTGACTTTTAAATTCATTTTGGCCACAAAAAACAGTTTTTCATTCAAAAGTGTCAAAAACGCGTTTTCAGCTCCAAAAGGCACTGTTTGGACTTCTCCACTTACAAGGTGACAAGAAATAACACTTTCTTTACTTTTGAGTGCATATTGTACAGATAAATCAGTTTGTCATTCAAAAGTTTCAAAAAAGTGTTTTCAGCTCCAAATAGCACTGTTTGGACTTCTCCACTTACAAGGTGACAAGAAACAACACTTTCTTCACTTTTGAGTGCATATTGTACATACAAATCAGTTTTTAATTCAAAAGTTTCAAAAAAGTGTTTTCAGCTCCAAAAAGCACTGTTTGGACTTCTCCACTTACAAGGTGACAAGGAATAACACGTTCTTCAACTGCAAATGAGAACTTTGACTTTTGAGTTCATTTTGGCCACAAAAAACAGTTTTTCATTCAAAAGTGTCAAAAACGCGTTTTCATCTCCAAATAGCACTGTTTGGACTTCACCACTTACAAGGTGACAAGAAATAACACTTTCTTCACTTCTGAGTGCATATTGTACATAAAAATCAGTTTTTCATTCAAAAGTTTCAAAAAAGCGTTTTCAGTTCCAAATAGCACTGTTTGGACTTCTCCACTTACAAGGTGACAAAAAATAACGCGTTCTTCAACTGCAAATGAGAACTTTGACTTTTGAGTTCATTTTGGCCACAAAAAACAGTTTTTCATTCAAAAGTGTCAAAAAAGCGTTTTAAGCTCCAAATAGCACTGTTTGGACTTCTCCACTTACAAGGTGACAAGAAATAACACTTTTCACTTTTGAGTGCATTTTGTACATAAAAATCAGTTTTTCATTCAAAAGTTTCAAAAAAGAGTTTTCAGCTCCAAATAGCACTGTTTGGACTTCTCCACTTACAAGGTGACAAAAAATCACGCGTTCTTCAACTGCAAATGAGAACTTTGACTTTTGAGTTCATTTTGGCCGCAAAAAACAGTTTTTCATTCAAAAGTGTCAAAAACGCATTTTCAGCCCCAAATAGCACTGTTTAGACTTCTCCACTTACAAGGTGACAAGAAATAAACACTTTCTTCACTTTTGAGTGCATATTGTACATACAAATCAGTTTTTCATTCAAAAGTTTCAAAAAAGCGTTTTCAGCTCCAAATAGCACTGTTTGGACTTCTCCACTTACAAGGTGAAAAGAAATAACACGTTTTTCAACTGCAAATGAGAACTTTGACTTTTGAGTTCATTTTGGCCACAAAAAACAGTTTTTCATTCAAAAGTGTCAAAAACGCGTTTTCAGCTCCAAATAGCACTGTTTGGACTTCACCACTTACAAGGTGACAAGAAATAACACTTTCGTCACTTTTGAGTGCATATTGTACATAAAAATCAGTTTTTCATTCAAAAGTTTCAAAAAAGAGTTTTCAGCTCCAAATAGCACTGTTTGGATTTCTCCACTTACAAGGTGACAAGAAATAACACGTTCTTCAACTGAAAATGAGAACTTTGACATTTGAGTTCATTTTGGCCACAAAAAACAGTTTTTCATTCAAAAGTGTCAAAAACGCGTTTTCAGCCTCCAAATAGCACTGTTTGGACTTCTCCACTTACAAGGTGAGAAGAAATAACACTTTCGTCACTTTTGAGTGCTTTTAGGCCACAAAAAACAGTTTTTCATTCAAAAGTGTCAAAAACGCGTTTTCAGCTCCAAAAGGCACTGTTTGGACTTCTCCACTTACAAGGTGACAAGAAATAACACGTTCTTCAACTGAAAATGAGAACTTTGACATTTGAGTTCATTTTGGCCACAAAAAACAGTTTTTCATTCAAAAGAGTCAAAAACGCGTTTTCATCTCCAAATAGCACTGTTTGGACTTCTCCACTTACAAGGTGACAATAATAACACTTTCGTCACTTTTGGGTGCATTTTGGCCACAAAAATCAGTTTTTCATTCAAAAGTGTCAAAAACGCGTTTTCAGCTCCAAAAGGCACTGTTTGGACTTCTCCACTTACAAGGTGACAAGAAATAACACTTTCTTTACTTTTGAGTGCATATTGTACAGATAAATCAGTTTGTCATTCAAAAGTTTCAAAAAAGTGTTTTCAGCTCCAAATAGCACTGTTTGGACTTCTCCACTTACAAGGTGACAAGAAACAACACTTTCTTCACTTTTGAGTGCATATTGTACATACAAATCAGTTTTTAATTCAAAAGTTTCAAAAAAGCGTTTTCAGTTCCAAAAAGCACTGTTTGGACTTCTCCACTTACAAGGTGACAAGGAATAACACGTTCTTCAACTGCAAATGAGAACTTTGACTTTTGATTTCATTTTGGCCACAAAAAACAGTTTTTCATTCAAAAGTGTCAAAAACGCGTTTTCATCTCCAAATAGCACTGTTTGGACTTCACCACTTACAAGGTGACAAGAAATAACACTTTCTTCACTTCTGAGTGCATATTGTACATAAAAATCAGTTTTTCATTCAAAAGTTTCAAAAAAGCGTTTTCAGTTCCAAATAGCACTGTTTGGACTTCTCCACTTACAAGGTGACAAAAAATAACGCGTTCTTCAACTGCAAATGAGAACTTTGACTTTTGAGTTCATTTTGGCCACAAAAAACAGTTTTTCATTCAAAAGTGTCAAAAATGCGTTTTCAGCTCCAAATAGCACTGTTTGGACTTCTCCACTTACAAGGTGACAAGAAATAACACTTTTCACTTTTGAGTGCATTTTGTACATAAAAATCAGTTTTTCATTCAAAAGTTTCAAAAAAGAGTTTTCAGCTCCAAATAGCACTGTTTGGACTTCTCCACTTACAAGGTGACAAGAAATAACACTTTCTTCACTTCTGAGTGCATATTGTACATAAAAATCAGTTTTTCAGTCAAAAGTTTCAAAAAAGCATTTTCAGTTCCAAATAGCACTGTTTGGACTTCTCCACTTACAAGGTGACAAAAAAACACGCGTTCTTCAACTGCAAATGAGAACTTTGACTTTTGAGTTCATTTTGGCCACAATAAACAGTTTTTCATTCAAAAGTGTCAAAAATGCGTTTTCAGCTCCAAAAGGCACTGTTTGGACTTCTCCACTTACAAGGTGACAAGAAATAACAATTTCTTCACTTTTGAGTGCATACTGTACATACAAATAAGTTTTTCATTCAAAAGTGTCAAAAAAGCGTTTTCAGCTCCAAATAGCACTGTCTAGACTTCTCCACTTGCAAGGTGACAAGAAATAACACTTTCTTCAACTACAAATGAAAACTTTGACTTTTAAATTCATTTTGGCCACAAAAAACAGTTTTTCATTCAAAAGTGTCAAAAACGCGTTTTCAGCTCCAAAAGGCACTGTTTGGACTTCTCCACTTACAAGGTGACAAGAAATAACACGTTCTTCAACTGAAAATGAGAACTTTGACATTTGAGTTCATTTTGGCCACAAAAAACAGTTTTTCATTCAAAAGAGTCAAAAACGCGTTTTCATCTCCAAATAGCACTGTTTGGACTTCTCCACTTACAAGGTGACAATAATAACACTTTCGTCACTTTTGGGTGCATTTTGGCCACAAAAATCAGTTTTTCATTCAAAAGTGTCAAAAACGCGTTTTCAGCTCCAAAAGGCACTGTTTGGACTTCTCCACTTACAAGGTGACAAGAAATAACACTTTCTTTACTTTTGAGTGCATATTGTACAGATAAATCAGTTTGTCATTCAAAAGTTTCAAAAAAGTGTTTTCAGCTCCAAATAGCACTGTTTGGACTTCTCCACTTACAAGGTGACAAGAAACAACACTTTCTTCACTTTTGAGTGCATATTGTACATACAAATCAGTTTTTAATTCAAAAGTTTCAAAAAAGCGTTTTCAGTTCCAAAAAGCACTGTTTGGACTTCTCCACTTACAAGGTGACAAGGAATAACACGTTCTTCAACTGCAAATGAGAACTTTGACTTTTGATTTCATTTTTGCCACAAAAAACAGTTTTTCATTCAAAAGTGTCAAAAACGCGTTTTCATCTCCAAATAGCACTGTTTGGACTTCACCACTTACAAGGTGACAAGAAATAACACTTTCTTCACTTCTGAGTGCATATTGTACATAAAAATCAGTTTTTCATTCAAAAGTTTCAAAAAAGCGTTTTCAGTTCCAAATAGCACTGTTTGGACTTCTCCACTTACAAGGTGACAAAAAATAACGCGTTCTTCAACTGCAAATGAGAACTTTGACTTTTGAGTTCATTTTGGCCACAAAAAACAGTTTTTCATTCAAAAGTGTCAAAAATGCGTTTTCAGCTCCAAATAGCACTGTTTGGACTTCTCCACTTACAAGGTGACAAGAAATAACACTTTTCACTTTTGAGTGCATTTTGTACATAAAAATCAGTTTTTCATTCAAAAGTTTCAAAAAAGAGTTTTCAGCTCCAAATAGCACTGTTTGGACTTCTCCACTTACAAGGTGACAAGAAATAACACTTTCTTCACTTCTGAGTGCATATTGTACATAAAAATCAGTTTTTCAGTCAAAAGTTTCAAAAAAGCATTTTCAGTTCCAAATAGCACTGTTTGGACTTCTCCACTTACAAGGTGACAAAAAAACACGCGTTCTTCAACTGCAAATGAGAACTTTGACTTTTGAGTTCATTTTGGCCACAATAAACAGTTTTTCATTCAAAAGTGTCAAAAATGCGTTTTCAGCTCCAAATAGCACTGTTTGGACTTCTCCACTTACAAGGTGACAAGAAATAACACTTTTCACTTTTGAGTGCATATTGTACATAAAAATCAGTTTTTCATTCAAAAGTTTCAAAAAAGAGTTTTCAGCTCCAAATAGCACTGTTTGGACTTCTCCACTTACAAGGTGACAAGAAATAACACGTTCTTCAACTGACAATGAGAACTTTGACATTTGAGTTCATTTTGGCCGCAAAAAACAGTTTTTCATTCAAAAGTGTCAAAAACGCATTTTCAGCCCCAAATAGCACTGATTAGACTTCTCCACTTACAAGGTGACAAGAAATAAACACTTTCTTCACTTTTGAGTGCATATTGTACATAAAAATCAGTTTGTCATTCAAAAGTGTCAAAAAAGCGTTTTCAGCTCCAAACAGCAGTGTTTGGACTTCTCCACTTACAAGGTGACAAGAAATAACACTTTCTTCACTTTTGAGTGCATATTGTACTTAAAAATCAGTTTTTCATTCAAAAGTTTCAAAAAAGAGTTTTCAACTCCAAATAGCACTGTTTGGACTTCTCCACTTACAAGGTGACAAGAAATAACACGTTCTTCAACTGAAAATGAGAACTTTGACATTTGAGTTCATTTTGGCCACAAAAAACAGTTTTTCATTCAAAAGTGTCAAAAACGCGTTTTCAGCCTCCAAATAGCACTGTTTGGACTTCTCCACTTACAAGGTGATAAGAAATAACACTTTGTTTACTTTTGAGTGCATATTGTACATAAAAATCAGTTTGTCATTCAAAAGTGTCAAAAAAGCGTTTTCAGCTCCAAATTGCAATGTTTGGACTTCTCCACTTACAAGGTGACAAGAAATAACACGTTCTTCAACTGCAAATGAGAACTTTGACTTTTGAGTTCATTATGGCCACAAAAAACAGTTTTCATTCAAAAGTGTCAAAAACGCGTTTTCAGCTCCAAATAGCACTGTTTGGACTTCTCCACTTACAAGGTGACAAGAAATAACACTTTCTTCACTTTTGAGTGCATATTGTACATACAAATCAGTTTTTCATTCAAAATGTCAAAGTTCTCATTTTCAGTTGAAAAACGTGTTATTTCTTGTCACCTTGTAAGTGGAGAAGTCCAAACAGTGCTATTTGGAGATGAAAACGCGTTTTTGACACTTTTGAATGAAAAACTGTTTTTTGTGGCCAAAATGCACTCAAAAGTAAAGAAAGTGCTATTTCTTGTCACCTTGTAAGTGGAGGAGTCCAAACAGTGCTATTTGGAGCTGAAAACGCGTTTTTGACACTTTTGAATGAAAAACTGATTTTTATGTACAATATGCACTCAAAAGTGAAGAAAGTGTTATTTCTTGTCACCTTGTAAGTGGAGAAGTCCAAACAGTGCTATTTGGAGATGAAAACGCGTTTTTGACACTTTTCAATGAAAAACTGTTTTTTGTGGCCAAAATGAACTCAAAAGTCAAAGTTCTCATTTGCAGTTGAAGAACGTGTTATTTTTTTGTCACCTTGTAAGTGGAGAAGTCCAAACAGTGCTATTTGGAGCTGAAAACGCTTTTTTGAAACTTTTGAATGAAAAACTGATTTGTATGTACAATATGCACTCAAAAGTGAAGAAAGTTTTTAGTTTTTGTCACCTTGTAAGTGGAAAAGTCTAAACAGTGCTATTTGGAGCTGAAAACGTTTTTGTGACACTTTTGAATGAAAAACTGATTTTTGTGGCCAAAATGCACTCAAAAGTGACGAAAGTGTTATTTCTTGTCACCTTGTAAGTGGACAAGTCCAATCACTGCTGTTTGGAGCTGAAAACGCTTTTTTGACACTTTTGAATGAAAAACTGTTTTTTGTGGCCAAAATGAACTCAAATGTCAAAGTTCTCATTTTCAGTTGAAGAACGTGTTATTTCTTGTCACCTTGTAAGTGGAGAAGTCCAAACAGTGCTATTTGGAGCTGAAAACTCTTTTTTGAAACTTTTGAATGAAAAACTGATTTGTATGTACAATATGCACTCAAAAGTGACGAAAGTGTTATTTTTTGTCACCTTGTAAGTGGAGAAGTCCAAACAGTGCTATTTGGAGCTTAAAACGCTTTTTTGACACTTTTGAATGAAAAACTGTTTTTTGTGGCCAAAATGAACTCAAAAGTCAAAGTTCTCATTTGCAGTTGAAGAACGTGTTATTTCTTGTAAACTTATAAGTGGAGAAGTCCAAACAGTGCTATTTGAAGCTGAAAACACTTTTGTGACACTCTTGAATGAAAAACTGATTTTTATGTACAATATGCACTCAAAAGTGAAGAAAGTGTTATTTCTTGTCACCTTGTAAGTGGAGAAGTCCAAACAGTGCTATTTGGAGATGAAAACGCGTTTTTGACACTTTTGAATGAAAAACTGTTTTTTGTGGCCAAAATGAACTCAAAAGTCAAAGTTCTCATTTGCAGTTGAAGAACGTGTTATTTCTTGTCACCTTGTAAGTGGAGAAGTCCAAACAGTGCTATTTGGAGCTGAAAACACTTTTGTGACACTTTTGAATGAAAAACTGATTTTTATGTACAATATGCACTCAAAAGTGACGAAAGTGTTATTTCTTGTCACCTTGTAAGTGGAGAAGTCCAAACAGTGCTGTTTGGAGCTGAAAACACTTTTTTGACACTTTTGAATGAAAAACTAATTTTTATGTACAATATGCACTCAAACGTGACGAAAGTGTTATTTCTTGTCACCTTGTAAGTGGAGAAGTCCAAACAGTGCTGTTTGGAGCTGAAAACGCTTTTTTGACACTTTTGAATGAAAAACTGATTTTTGTGGCCAAAATGAATTTAAAAGTGAAGAAAGTGTTTAGTTTTTGTCACCTTGTAAGTGGAAAAGTCTAAACAGTGCTATTTGGAGCTGAAAACGCTTTTGTGACACTTTTGAATGAAAAACTGATTTGTATGTACAATATGCACTCAAAAGTGAAGAAAGTGTTATTTCTTGTCACTTTGTAAGTGGAGAAGTCCAAACAGTGCCTTTTGGAGCTGAAAACGCGTTTTTGACACTTTTGAATGAAAAACTGATTTTTGTGGCCAAAATGCACTCAAAAGTGACGAAAGTGTTATTTCTTGTCACCTTGTAAGTGGAGAAGTCCAATCACTGCTGTTTGGAGCTGAAAACGCTTTTTTGACACTTTTGAATGAAAAACTGTTTTTTGTGGCCAAAATGAACTCAAATGTCAAAGTTCTCATTTTCAGTTGAAGAACGTGTTATTTCTTGTCACCTTGTAAGTGGAGAAGTCCAAACAGTGCTATTTGGAGCTGAAAACTCTTTTTTGAAACTTTTGAATGAAAAACTGATTTGTATGTACAATATGCACTCAAAAGTGACGAAAGTGTTATTTTTTGTCACCTTGTAAGTGGAGAAGTCCAAACAGTGCTATTTGGAGCTTAAAACGCTTTTTTGACACTTTTGAATGAAAAACTGTTTTTTGTGGCCAAAATGAACTCAAAAGTCAAAGTTCTCATTTGCAGTTGAAGAACGTGTTATTTCTTGTAAACTTATAAGTGGAGAAGTCCAAACAGTGCTATTTGAAGCTGAAAACACTTTTGTGACACTCTTGAATGAAAAACTGATTTTTATGTACAATATGCACTCAAAAGTGAAGAAAGTGTTATTTCTTGTCACCTTGTAAGTGGAGAAGTCCAAACAGTGCTATTTGGAGATGAAAACGCGTTTTTGACACTTTTGAATGAAAAACTGTTTTTGTGGCCAAAATGAACTCAAAAGTCAAAGTTCTCATTTGCAGTTGAAGAACGTGTTATTTCTTGTAAACTTGTAAGTGGAGAAGTCCAAACAGTGCTATTTGAAGCTGAAAACACTTTTGTGACACTTTTGAATGAAAAACTGATTTTTATGTACAATATGCACTCAAAAGTGAAGAAAGTGTTATTTCTTGTCACTTTGTAAGTGGAGAAGTCCAAACAGTGCTATTTGGAGCTGAAAACACTTTTGTGACACTTTTGAATGAAAAACTGATTTTCTGATTCTCCACTTACAAGGTGACAATAAATAACACGTTCTTCAACTGAAAATGAGAACTTTGACATTTTGAATGAAAAACTGATTTGTATGTACAAAATGCACTCAAAAGTGAAGAAAGTGTTATTTCTTGTCACCTTGTAAGTGGAGAAGTCCAAACAGCGCTATTTGGACCTGAAAACGCGTTTTTGACACTTTTGAATGAAAACTGTTTTTTGTGGCCATAATGAACTCAAAAGTCAAAGTTCTCATTTGCAGTTGAAGAACGTGTTATTTCTTGTCACCTTGTAAGTGGAGAAGTCCAAACATTGCAATTTGGAGCTGAAAACGCTTTTTTGACACTTTTGAATGACAAACTGATTTTTATGTACAATATGCACTCAAAAGTAAAGAAAGTGTTATTTCTTATCACCTTGTAAGTGGAGAAGTCCAAACAGTGCTATTTGGAGGCTGAAAACGCGTTTTTGACACTTTTGAATGAAAAACTGTTTTTTGTGGCCAAAATGAACTCAAATGTCAAAGTTCTCATTTTCAGTTGAAGAACGTGTTATTTCTTGTCACCTTGTAAGTGGAGAAGTCCAAACACTGCTATTTGGAGCTGAAAACGCTTTTTTGACACTTTTGAATGACAAACTGATTTTTATGTACAATATGCACTCAAAAGTGAAGAAAGTGTTTATTTCTTGTCACCTTGTAAGTGGAGAAGTCTAAACAGTGCTATTTGGGGCTGAAAATGCGTTTTTGACACTTTTGAATGAAAAACTGTTTTTTGCGGCCAAAATGAACTCAAAAGTCAAAGTTCTCATTTGCAGTTGAAGAACGTGTTATTTCTTGTCACCTTGTAAGTGGAGAAGTCCAAACAGTGCTATTTGGAGTTGAAAACACTTTTGTGACACTTTTGAATGAAAAACTGATTTTTATGTACAATATGCACTCAAAAGTGACGAAAGTGTTATTTCTTGTCACTTTGTAAGTGGAGAAGTCCAAACAGTGCTGTTTGGAGCTGAAAACACTTTTTTGACACTTTTGAATGAAAAACTAATTTTTATGTACAATATGCACTCAAACGTGACGAAAGTGTTATTTCTTGTCACCTTGTAAGTGGAGAAGTCCAAACAGTGCTGTTTGGAGCTGAAAACGCTTTTTTGAAAATTTTGAATGAAAAACTGATTTTTGTGGCCAAAATGAATTTAAAAGTCAAAGTTCTCATTTGCAGTTGAAGAACGTGTTATTTTTTGTCACCCTGTAAGTGGAGAAGTCCAAACAGTGCTATTTGGAGCTGAAAACGCTTTTTTGAAACTTTTGAATGAAAAACTGATTTGTATGTACAATATGCACTCAAAAGTGAAGAAAGTGTTATTTCTTGTCACCTTGTAAGTGGAGAAGTCCAAACAGTGCTATTTGGAGCTGAAAACGCTTTTTGACACTTTTGAATGAAAAACTGTTTTTTGTGGCCAAAATGCACTCAAAAGTAAAGAAAGTGCTATTTCTTGTCACCTTGTAAGTGGAGGAGTCCAAACAGTGCTATTTGGAGCTGAAAACGCGTTTTTGACACTTTTGAATGAAAAACTGATTTTTATGTACAATATGCACTCAAAAGTGAAGAAAGTGTTATTTCTTGTCACCTTGTAAGTGGAGAAGTCCAAACAGTGCTATTTGGAGATGAAAACGCGTTTTTGACACTTTTCAATGAAAAACTGTTTTTTGTGGCCAAAATGAACTCAAAAGTCAAAGTTCTCATTTGCAGTTGAAGAACGTGTTATTTTTTTGTCACCTTGTAAGTGGAGAAGTCCAAACAGTGCTATTTGGAGCTGAAAACGCTTTTTTGAAACTTTTGAATGAAAAACTGATTTGTATGTACAATATGCACTCAAAAGTGAAGAAAGTTTTTAGTTTTTGTCACCTTGTAAGTGGAAAAGTCTAAACAGTGCTATTTGGAGCTGAAAACGTTTTTGTGACACTTTTGAATGAAAAACTGATTTTTGTGGCCAAAATGCACTCAAAAGTGACGAAAGTGTTATTTCTTGTCACCTTGTAAGTGGACAAGTCCAATCACTGCTGTTTGGAGCTGAAAACGCTTTTTTGACACTTTTGAATGAAAAACTGTTTTTTGTGGCCAAAATGAACTCAAATGTCAAAGTTCTCATTTTCAGTTGAAGAACGTGTTATTTCTTGTCACCTTGTAAGTGGAGAAGTCCAAACAGTGCTATTTGGAGCTGAAAACTCTTTTTTGAAACTTTTGAATGAAAAACTGATTTGTATGTACAATATGCACTCAAAAGTGACGAAAGTGTTATTTTTTGTCACCTTGTAAGTGGAGAAGTCCAAACAGTGCTATTTGGAGCTTAAAACGCTTTTTTGACACTTTTGAATGAAAAACTGTTTTTTGTGGCCAAAATGAACTCAAAAGTCAAAGTTCTCATTTGCAGTTGAAGAACGTGTTATTTCTTGTAAACTTATAAGTGGAGAAGTCCAAACAGTGCTATTTGAAGCTGAAAACACTTTTGTGACACTCTTGAATGAAAAACTGATTTTTATGTACAATATGCACTCAAAAGTGAAGAAAGTGTTATTTCTTGTCACCTTGTAAGTGGAGAAGTCCAAACAGTGCTATTTGGAGATGAAAACGCGTTTTTGACACTTTTGAATGAAAAACTGTTTTTTGTGGCCAAAATGAACTCAAAAGTCAAAGTTCTCATTTGCAGTTGAAGAACGTGTTATTTCTTGTCACCTTGTAAGTGGAGAAGTCCAAACAGTGCTATTTGGAGCTGAAAACACTTTTGTGACACTTTTGAATGAAAAACTGATTTTTATGTACAATATGCACTCAAAAGTGACGAAAGTGTTATTTCTTGTCACCTTGTAAGTGGAAGAGTCCAAACAGTGCTGTTTGGAGCTGAAAACACTTTTTTGACACTTTTGAATGAAAAACTAATTTTTATGTACAATATGCACTCAAACGTGACGAAAGTGTTATTTCTTGTCACCTTGTAAGTGGAGAAGTCCAAACAGTGCTGTTTGGAGCTGAAAACGCTTTTTTGAAAATTTTGAATGAAAAACTGATTTTTGTGGCCAAAATGAATTTAAAAGTCAAAGTTCTCATTTGCAGTTGAAGAACGTGTTATTTTTTGTCACCCTGTAAGTGGAGAAGTCCAAACAGTGCTATTTGGAGCTGAAAAGGCTTTTTTGAAACTTTTGAATGAAAAACTGATTTGTATGTACAATATGCACTCAAAAGTGAAGAAAGTGTTATTTCTTGTCACCTTGTAAGTGGAGAAGTCCAAACAGTGCTATTTGGAGCTGAAAACGCTTTTTGACACTTTTGAATGAAAAACTGTTTCTTGTGGCCAAAATGCACTCAAAAGTAAAGAAAGTGCTATTTCTTGTCACCTTGTAAGTGGAGAAGTCCAAACAGTGCTATTTGGAGCTGAAAACGCGTTTTTGACACTTTTGAATGAAAAACTGATTTTTATGTACAATATGCACTCAAAAGTGAAGAAAGTGTTATTTCTTGTCACCTTGTAAGTGGAGAAGTCCAAACAGTGCTATTTGGAGATGAAAACGCGTTTTTGACACTTTTCAATGAAAAACTGTTTTTTGTGGCCAAAATGAACTCAAAAGTCAAAGTTCTCATTTGCAGTTGAAGAACGTGTTATTTTTTTGTCACCTTGTAAGTGGAGAAGTCCAAACAGTGCTATTTGGAGCTGAAAACGCTTTTTTGAAACTTTTGAATGAAAAACTGATTTGTATGTACAATATGCACTCAAAAGTGAAGAAAGTGTTTAGTTTTTGTCACCTTGTAAGTGGAAAAGTCTAAACAGTGCTATTTGGAGCTGAAAACGCTTTTGTGACACTTTTGAATGAAAAACTGATTTGTATGTACAATATGCACTCAAAAGTGAAGAAAGTGTTATTTCTTGTCACTTTGTAAGTGGAGAAGTCCAAACAGTGCCTTTTGGAGCTGAAAACGCGTTTTTGACACTTTTGAATGAAAAACTGATTTTTGTGGCCAAACTGCACTCAAAAGTGACGAAAGTGTTATTTCTTGTCACCTTGTAAGTGGAGAAGTCCAATCACTGCTGTTTGGAGCTGAAAACGCTTTTTTGAAAATTTTGAATGAAAAACTGATTTTTGTGGCCAAAATGAATTTAAAAGTCAGAGTTCTCATTTGCAGTTGAAGAACGTGTTATTTTTTGTCACCTTGTAAGTGGAGAAGTCCAAACAGTGCTATTTGGAGCTGAAAACGCTTTTTTGAAACTTTTGAATGAAAAACTGATTTGTATGTACAATATGCACTCAAAAGTGACGAAAGTGTTATTTTTTGTCACCTTGTAAGTGGAGAAGTCCAAACAGAGCTATTTGGAGCTTAAAACGCTTTTTTGACACTTTTGAATGAAAAACTGTTTTTTGTGGCCAAAATGAACTCAAAAGTCAAAGTTCTCATTTGCAGTTGAAGAACGTGTTATTTCTTGTAAACTTATAAGTGGATAAGTCCAAACAGTGCTATTTGAAGCTGAAAACACTTTTGTGACACTCTTGAATGAAAAACTGATTTTTATGTACAATATGCACTCAAAAGTGAAGAAAGTGTTATTTCTTGTCACCTTGTAAGTGGAGAAGTCCAAACAGTGCTATTTGGAGATGAAAACGCGTTTTTGACACTTTTGAATGAAAAACTGTTTTTTGTGGCCAAAATGAACTCAAAAGTCAAAGTTCTCATTTGCAGTTGAAGAACGTGTTATTTCATGTAAACTTGTAAGTGGAGAAGTCCAAACAGTGCTATTTGAAGCTGAAAACACTTTTGTGACACTTTTGAATGAAAAACTGATTTTTATGTACAATATGCACTCAAAAGTGAAGAAAGTGTTATTTCTTGTCACCTTGTAAGTGGAGAAGTCCAAACAGTGCTATTTGGAGCTGAAAACACTTTTGTGACACTTTTGAATGAAAAACTGATTTTTATGTACAATATGCACTCAAAAGTGACGAAAGTGTTATTTCTTGTCACCTTGTAAGTGGAGAAGTCCAAACAGTGCTGTTTGGAGCTGAAAACACTTTTTTGACACTTTTGAATGAAAAACTAATTTTTATGTACAATATGCACTCAAACGTGACGAAAGTGTTATTTCTTGTCACCTTGTAAGTGGAGAAGTCCAAACAGTGCTATTTGGAGCTGAAAACACTTTTGTGACACTTTTGAATGAAAAACTGATTTTTATGTACAATATGCACTCAAAAGTGACGAAAGTGTTATTTCTTGTCACCTTGTAAGTGGAAGAGTCCAAACAGTGCTGTTTGGAGCTGAAAACACTTTTTTGACACTTTTGAATGAAAAACTAATTTTTATGTACAATATGCACTCAAACGTGACGAAAGTGTTATTTCTTGTCACCTTGTAAGTGGAGAAGTCCAAACAGTGCTTTTTGGAGCTGAAAACGCTTTTTTGAAAATTTTGAATGAAAAACTGATTTTTGTGGCCAAAATGAATTTAAAAGTCAAAGTTCTCATTTGCAGTTGAAGAACGTGTTATTTTTTGTCACCCTGTAAGTGGAGAAGTCCAAACAGTGCTATTTGGAGCTGAAAAGGCTTTTTTGAAACTTTTGAATGAAAAACTGATTTGTATGTACAATATGCACTCAAAAGTGAAGAAAGTGTTATTTCTTGTCACCTTGTAAGTGGAGAAGTCCAAACAGTGCTATTTGGAGCTGAAAACGCTTTTTGACACTTTTGAATGAAAAACTGTTTCTTGTGGCCAAAATGCACTCAAAAGTAAAGAAAGTGCTATTTCTTGTCACCTTGTAAGTGGAGAAGTCCAAACAGTGCTATTTGGAGCTGAAAACGCGTTTTTGACACTTTTGAATGAAAAACTGATTTTTATGTACAATATGCACTCAAAAGTGAAGAAAGTGTTATTTCTTGTCACCTTGTAAGTGGAGAAGTCCAAACAGTGCTATTTGGAGATGAAAACGCGTTTTTGACACTTTTCAATGAAAAACTGTTTTTTGTGGCCAAAATGAACTCAAAAGTCAAAGTTCTCATTTGCAGTTGAAGAACGTGTTATTTTTTTGTCACCTTGTAAGTGGAGAAGTCCAAACAGTGCTATTTGGAGCTGAAAACGCTTTTTTGAAACTTTTGAATGAAAAACTGATTTGTATGTACAATATGCACTCAAAAGTGAAGAAAGTGTTTAGTTTTTGTCACCTTGTAAGTGGAAAAGTCTAAACAGTGCTATTTGGAGCTGAAAACGCTTTTGTGACACTTTTGAATGAAAAACTGATTTGTATGTACAATATGCACTCAAAAGTGAAGAAAGTGTTATTTCTTGTCACTTTGTAAGTGGAGAAGTCCAAACAGTGCCTTTTGGAGCTGAAAACGCGTTTTTGACACTTTTGAATGAAAAACTGATTTTTGTGGCCAAACTGCACTCAAAAGTGACGAAAGTGTTATTTCTTGTCACCTTGTAAGTGGAGAAGTCCAATCACTGCTGTTTGGAGCTGAAAACGCTTTTTTGAAAATTTTGAATGAAAAACTGATTTTTGTGGCCAAAATGAATTTAAAAGTCAGAGTTCTCATTTGCAGTTGAAGAACGTGTTATTTTTTGTCACCTTGTAAGTGGAGAAGTCCAAACAGTGCTATTTGGAGCTGAAAACGCTTTTTTGACACTTTTGAATGAAAAACTGATTTGTATGTACAATATGCACTCAAAAGTGACGAAAGTGTTATTTTTTGTCACCTTGTAAGTGGAGAAGTCCAAACAGAGCTATTTGGAGCTTAAAACGCTTTTTTGACACTTTTGAATGAAAAACTGTTTTTTGTGGCCAAAATGAACTCAAAAGTCAAAGTTCTCATTTGCAGTTGAAGAACGTGTTATTTCTTGTAAACTTATAAGTGGATAAGTCCAAACAGTGCTATTTGAAGCTGAAAACACTTTTGTGACACTCTTGAATGAAAAACTGATTTTTATGTACAATATGCACTCAAAAGTGAAGAAAGTGTTATTTCTTGTCACCTTGTAAGTGGAGAAGTCCAAACAGTGCTATTTGGAGATGAAAACGCGTTTTTGACACTTTTGAATGAAAAACTGTTTTTTGTGGCCAAAATGAACTCAAAAGTCAAAGTTCTCATTTGCAGTTGAAGAACGTGTTATTTCTTGTAAACTTGTAAGTGGAGAAGTCCAAACAGTGCTATTTGAAGCTGAAAACACTTTTGTGACACTTTTGAATGAAAAACTGATTTTTATGTACAATATGCACTCAAAAGTGAAGAAAGTGTTATTTCTTGTCACCTTGTAAGTGGAGAAGTCCAAACAGTGCTATTTGGAGCTGAAAACACTTTTGTGACACTTTTGAATGAAAAACTGATTTTTATGTACAATATGCACTCAAAAGTGACGAAAGTGTTATTTCTTGTCACCTTGTAAGTGGAGAAGTCCAAACAGTGCTGTTTGGAGCTGAAAACACTTTTTTGACACTTTTGAATGAAAAACTAATTTTTATGTACAATATGCACTCAAACGTGACGAAAGTGTTATTTCTTGTCACCTTGTAAGTGGAGAAGTCCAAACAGTGCTGTTTGGAGCTGAAAACGCTTTTTTGAAAATTTTGAATGAAAAACTGATTTTTGTGGCCAAAATGAATTTAAAAGTCAGAGTTCTCATTTGCAGTTGAAGAACGTGTTATTTTTTGTCACCTTGTAAGTGGAGAAGTCCAAACAGTGCTATTTGGAGCTGAAAACGCTTTTTTGAAACTTTTGAATGAAAAACTGATTTGTATGTACAATATGCACTCAAAAGTGAAGAAAGTGTTATTTCTTGTCACCTTGTAAGTGTAGAAGTCCAAACAGTGCTATTTGGAGCTGAAAACGCTTTTTTGACACTTTTGAATGAAAAACTGTTTTTTGTGGCCAAAATGCACTCAAAAGTAAAGAAAGTGCTATTTCTTGTCACCTTGTAAGTGGAGAAGTCCAAACAGTGCTATTTGGAGCTGAAAACGCGTTTTTGACACTTTTGAATGAAAAACTGATTTTTATGTACAATATGCACTCAAAAGTGAAGAAAGTGTTATTTCTTGTCACCTTGTAAGTGGAGAAGTCCAAACAGTGCTATTTGGAGATGAAAACGCGTTTTTGACACTTTTCAATGAAAAACTGTTTTTTGTGGCCAAAATGAACTCAAATGTCAAAGTTCTCATTTTCAGTTGAAGAACGTGTTATTTCTTGTCACCTTGTAAGTGGAGAAGTCCAAACAGTGCTATTTGGAGTTGAAAACTCTTTTTTGAAACTTTTGAATGAAAAACTGATTTTTATGTACAATATGCACTCAAAAGTGAAGAAAGTGTTATTTCTTGTCACCTTGTAAGTGGAGAAGTCCAAACACTGCTGTTTGGAGCTGATAACGCTTTTTTGACACTTTTGAATGACAAACTGCTTTTTATGTACAATATGCACTCAAAAGTGAAGAAAGTGTTTATTTCTTGTCACCTTGTAAGTGGAGAAGTCTAAACAGTGCTATTTGGGGCTGAAAATGCGTTTTTGACACTTTTGAATGAAAAACTGTTTTTTGTGGCCAAAATGAACTCAAAAGTCAAAGTTCTCATTGTCAGTTGAAGAACGTGTTATTTCTTGTCACCTTGTAAGTGGAGAAGTCCAAACAGTGCTATTTGGAGCTGAAAACTCTTTTTTGAAACTTTTGAATGAAAAACTGATTTTTATGTACAATATGCACTCAAAAGTGAAAAGTGTTATTTCTTGTCACCTTGTAAGTGGAGAAGTCCAAACAGTGCTATTTGGAGCTGAAAACGCATTTTTGACACTTTTGAATGAAAAACTGTTTATTGTGGCCAAAATGAACTCAAAAGTCAAAGTTCTCATTTGCAGTTGAAGAACGCGTGATTTTTTGTCACCTTGTAAGTGGAGAAGTCCAAACAGTGCTATTTGGAGCTGAAAACTCTTTTTTGAAACTTTTGAATGAAAAACTGATTTGTATGTACAATATGCACTCAAAAGTGACGAAAGTGTTATTTTTTGTCACCTTGTAAGTGGAGAAGTCCAAACAGTGCTATTTGGAGCTTAAAACGCTTTTTTGACACTTTTGAATGAAAAACTGATTTTTATGTACAATATGCACTCAAAAGTGACGAAAGTGTTATTTCTTGTCACCTTGTAAGTGGAGAAGTCCAAACAGTGCTGTTTGGAGCTGAAAACACTTTTTTGACACTTTTGAATGAAAAACTAATTTTTATGTACAATATGCACTCAAACGTGACGAAAGTGTTATTTCTTGTCACCTTGTAAGTGGAGAAGTCCAAACAGTGCTGTTTGGAGCTGAAAACGCTTTTTTGAAAATTTTGAATGAAAAACTGATTTTTGTGGCCAAAATGAATTTAAAAGTCAGAGTTCTCATTTGCAGTTGAAGAACGTGTTATTTTTTGTCAACTTGTAAGTGGAGAAGTCCAAACAGTGCTATTTGGAGCTGAAAAGGCTTTTTTGAAACTTTTGAATGAAAAACTGATTTGTATGTACAATATGCACTCAAAAGTGAAGAAAGTGTTATTTCTTGTCACCTTGTAAGTGGAGAAGTCCAAACAGTGCTATTTGGAGCTGAAAACGCTTTTTTGACACTTTTGAATGAAAAACTGTTTTTTCTGGCCAAAATGCACTCAAAAGTAAAGAAAGTGCTATTTCTTGTCACCTTGTAAGTGGAGAAGTCCAAACAGTGCTATTTGGAGCTGAAAACGCGTTTTTGACACTTTTGAATGAAAAACTGATTTTTATGTACAATATGCACTCAAAAGTGAAGAAAGTGTTATTTCTTGTCACCTTGTAAGTGGAGAAGTCCAAACAGTGCTATTTGGAGATGAAAACGCGTTTTTGACATTTTTCAATGAAAAACTGTTTTTTGTGGCCAAAATGAACTCAAAAGTCAAAGTTCTCATTTGCAGTTGAAGAACGTGTTATTTCTTGTCACCTTGTAAGTGGAGAAGTCCAAACAGTGCTATTTGGAGCTGAAAACTCTTTTTTGAAACTTTTGAATGAAAAACTGATTTTTATGTACAATATGCACTCAAAAGTGAAGAAAGTGTTATTTCTTGTCACCTTGTAAGTGGTGAAGTCCAAACAGTGCTATTTGGAGCTGAAAACACTTTTTTGAAACTTTTGAATGAAAAACTGATTTTTATGTACAATATGCACTAAAAATTGAAGAAAGTGTTATTTCTTGTCACCTTGTAAGTGGAGAAGTCTAAACAGTGCTATGTGGAGCTGAAAACGCTTTTTTGACACTTTTGAATGAAAAACTGATTTTTATGGCCAAAATGAACTCAAAAGTGACGAAAGTGTTATTTCTTGTCACCTTGCAAGTGGAGAAGTCTAGACAGTGCTATTTGGTGCTGAAAACGCTTTTTTGACACTTTTGAAAGAAAAACTGTTTTTTGTGGCCAAAAAGAACTCAAATGTCAAAGTTCTCATTTTCAGTTGAAGAACGTGTTATTTCTTGTCACCTTGTAAGTGGAGAAGTTCAAACAGTGCCATTTGGAGCTGAAAACGCTTTTTTGAAACTTTTGAATGAAAAACTGATTTTTATGTACAATATACACTAAAAATTGAAGAAAGTGTTCTTTCTTGTCACCTTGTAAGTGGAGAAGTCTAGACAGTGCTATTTGGTGCTGAAAACGCTTTTTTGACACTTTTGAAAGAAAAACTGTTTTTTGTGGCCAAAAAGAACTCAAATGTCAAAGTTCTCATTTTCAGTTGAAGAACGTGTTATTTCTTGTAAACTTGTAAGTGGAGAAGTCCAAACAGTGCTATTTGGAGCTGAAAACACTTTTTTGAAACTTTTGAATGAAAAACTGATTTTTATGTACAATATGCACTAAAAATTGAAGAAAGTGTTATTTCTTGTCACCTTGTAAGTGGAGAAGTCTAAACAGTGCTATGTGGAGCTGAAAACGCTTTTTTGACACTTTTGAATGAAAAACTGATTTTTATGGCCAAAATGAACTCAAAAGTGACGAAAGTGTTATTTCTTGTCACCTTGCAAGTGGATAAGTCTAGACAGTGCTATTTGGTGCTGAAAACGCTTTTTTGACACTTTTGAAAGAAAAACTGTCTTTTGTGGCCAAAAAGAACTCAAAAGTCAAAGTTCTCATTTGTAGTTGAAGAAAGTGTTATTTCTTGTCACCTTGTAAGTGGAGAAGTTCAAACAGTGCCATTTGGAGCTGAAAACGCTTTTTTGAAACTTTTGAATGAAAAACTGATTTTTATGTACAATATGCACTCAAAAGTGAAGAAATTGTTATTTCTTGCCACCTTGCAAGTGGAGAAGTCCAAACAGTGCTATTTGGAGCTTAAAACGCTTTTTTGACACTTTTGAATGAAAAACTGTTTTTTGTGGCCAAAATGAACTCAAATGTCAAAGTTCTCATTTTCAGTTGAAGAACGTGTTATTTCTTGTAAACTTGTAAGTGGAGAAGTCCAAACAGTGCTATTTGAAGCTGAAAACACTTTTGTGACACTTTTGAATGAAAAACTGATTTTTGTGGCCAAAATGAATTTAAAAGTCAAAGTTCTCATTTGCAGTTGAAGAACATGTTATTTCTTGTCACCTTGTAAGTGGAGAAGTCCAAACAGTGCTATTTGGAGCTGAAAATGCATTTTTGACACTTTTGAATGAAAAACTGTTTTTTGTGGCCAAAATGAACTCAAAAGTCAAAGTTCTCATTTGCAGTTGAAGAACGTGTTATTTCTTGTAAACTTGTAAGTGGAGAAGTCCAAACAGTGCTATTTGAAGCTGAAAACACTTTTGTGACACTTTTGAATGAAAAACTGATTTTTATGTACAATATGCACTCAAAAGTGAAGAAAGTGTTATTTCTTGTCACCTTGAAAGTGGAGAAGTCCAAACAGTGCTATTTGGAGCTGAAAACGCTTTTTTGAAACTTTTGAATGAAAAACTGATTTTTATTTACAATATGCACTCAAAAGTGAAGAAAGTGTTATTTCTTGTCACCTTGTAAGTGGAGAAGTCTAAACAGTGCTATTTGGAGCTGAAAACGCTTTTTTGACACTTTTTTTTTTTATAACTTAAGTTTTATTTTTCATTTTTGTTAACAAGATATAAGACACTTGAACATGACATCAAACGAATTGAATCTTACAAAGAGAAGAAAACGAAAGAAAAAGAATGATAATAATAACTAAAAATAAACAGATAAAAAAGACAAGGAAAAAAAAAAAGAAAATTGAACATGTCAGCCACCATTCCAGAAATGTAAACACGTTATACATCGACCAGTGAGTTTTTATATACAGTCCATTTGTCCCATTTTTCCTTAAAATGTCTTTCTCTCAATCTTAAAGCAAAAGTCATCTTTTCCATAATATAAATCTCCTCCACTATTTCAGTCCAGTCTGTAATGGTTGGTGGTTCTGGCTTAAGCCATCTTCTGGTTATTGCTTTCCTTGCTGCAATCAGGAATATTTTCACCAAATACTGATCTTGAGAAATAATTGTTTCAGAAATGTTGCCCAGATGTAATACTATCTGCTTGAAGGGGATTGTGTAGCGCAAAGCGTTTGTTAAGAAATGATGAATGGAATGCCAAAATGGTACTATTTGCGAACAGTTCCAGAAGATATGAGAATGATTTGCCTTTACTGCACCACACTGTCTCCAACACATCTGTGGATTTGCTGATAGTTTACTTTTAATTGAAGGTGTAATAAAGAAACGCATGAGGTTTTTCCAATTAAATTCCCTCCATTTCATTGATGTGGTAGAGGACTGAGTTGATGCACATGTTGAATACCATTCTTTCTCTGAAATAGTGATGGACATTTCTTTTTCCCACTTTTCTTTAACATATAAAGTTGTGTTTTTCTGACATGAAATGAGGCTGTGGTACAGTTTAGAGATCGTTTTGGATGATTTATGCTGGTACGCTCCAATTACTACCTCTAAGACTGGGTTTTGTTCACTCCCCTCTTCTGATCTAATTGCTTTGTTAAAATATTCCCTCACCTGGAGGTATCGAAAAAAATCATGGTTGGTGAGTCCAAATTCCACCTTTAAGTCCTGGAAGTCCCTCATCTTATTTTTGTTTGTGATTGTGGCAAAGGCTGTAACCCCCTTTGTTCTCCACTGATTAAATGTGGAATCGTCTTTTGCTGGTTTGAAGTCTTTGTCAAGATAAATCCATTTAAGTATTTTCTTTTCCTTTTTCAGCCTTAATTGCCGTACTACCTTTTGCCAAAGTTCCATGGTATATGTTGTTATTGGATTTAATAATGTGGTAATGTTGTTTGGTAAGTCCTCCTCTCCTAAAAGGGTCTGAATCGGGTGTCCTGATACACCTATCTCAATCTCTTTCCACCTGGAATAGTATTCAGAGTCACACCAACAGCAAATGTAGCGCATCTGTGCTGCAAAAAAATATAATTTCAGATTGGGGAGAGACATTCCCCCTTTATCTTTAGGCAATTGTAATGTTGCATATCTAATCCTGGGTTTTTTCCCTTCCCATATAAATCTGGATATCATCCTGTCCCATTCTATGAACTGCTTGGGAGGTATTTCTATTGGAAGTGACTGGAATAGGAAGAGTAGCATTGGTAAGATGTTCATTTTCACCACATTTATCCCATCTGTTAAATCAAAAGGGTAAGTTGACCATCTCTTAATATCCAGATTGATGTTTAAGTTAACTGTATTATAATTTTCTTCGTATAGGAGTGACAAATTTTTGGGTAAAAAGACTCCAAGGTACTTAATTCTTTTATTGTCCCACTTAATATTGTAGCTAGATGCAGTTTTTTCTGATGGGGAGTGGTTGAAAAGCAGGGTTTGAGTTTTAGAAATATTTAATTTATATCCCGCAAGAGATGTTAAATTCTTTCAGGAGTGTCATTAGTTTAGGCATGGAAGTGTTTATGTTCTTTAAGAACAGTAACACGTCGTCTGCAAATAATCCAATTTTTTGTTCTCTGCCGTCAATTTTGATTCCTTCTAGTTCCTCGCACTGCCGGATGGCCTGGGCCAGTGGCTCAATATATAGAGAAAAAAGAGTCGGACTGATGCCGCAGCCCTGCCTCGTTCCTCTTTTTAACTCGAATCGGTCTGTGAGGGAGCCGTTTATTTTTATTCTAGCTGTAGGCTTGTCATAGATGGCTTTTATACATTTAATTGAGTTCTGTGTGAATCCAACTTTCTCTAGGGTTTGGTAGAGGAAATCCCAGTTCACCCTATCAAAAGCCTTTTCTGCATCAAGGCTAATTAGAGCTGCTTTTATTTTGTTTTTAGTTATGGTGTGAATTACATGCAAGCTTCTTCTAATGTTATCCTGGGTTTGTCTGCCTCTCACAAAACCAGTTTGGTCTTCATCAATTAACTCAGCAATAAATGTTTCAAATCTTTTAGTTAAGATTGATGTATAGATTTTATAATCCACGTTTAACATTGATATTGGTCTATAATTAGTGCAATTCTGTCTATCTTTATTTTCCTTGGGGATTAAAGTGATTATTGCGTCTTTCCATGAAGGTGGAGTCCTACCTTCTTTGTGGGTATAATTTAGGGCTCTTAGTAAAAGTGGCATTACTTCCAGTTTAAATTTTCTGTACCACTCTATGGGGAATCCATCACTACCTGGAGCTTTATTTGTTTTAAATCTACCTATTGCCTTTTCAACTTCTTGTTGTGTTATTTCCTTTGTTATTATTTTATTTTGGATTTGTCCTATACAAGGTAGATCTAGTTTGTCTAAAAAACTTTTAATTGCTACCCTGTCAGTGGCGCCCTCTTGTGAGTACAAACTGCTATAATAACAGTAAAAGGTGTTTTCTATTTTTTTGAAACTTTTGAATGAAAAACTGATTTTTATGTACAATATGCACTCATAAGTGAAGAAAGTGTTATTTCTTGTCACCTTGTAAGTGGAGAAGTCCAAACAGTGCTATTTGGAGCTGAAAACGCGTTTTTGACAATTTTGAATGAAAAACTGTTTTTTGTGGCCAAAATGAATTTAAAAGTCAAAGTTCTCATTTGCAGTTGAAGAACGTGTTATTTCTTGTCACCTTGTAAGTGGAGAAGTCCAAACAGTGCTATTTGGAGCTGAAAACGCTTTTTTGAAACTTTTGAATGAAAAACTTATTTGTATGTACAATATTCACTCAAAAGTGAAGAAAGTGTTATTTCTTGTCACCTTGTAAGTGGAGAAGTCCAAACAGTGCTATTTGGAGCTGAAAACGCGTTTTTGACTCTTTTGAATGAAAAACTGTTTTTTGTGGCCAAAATGAATTTAAAAGTCAAAGTTCTCATTTGTAGTTGAAGAACGTGTTATTTCTTGTCACCTTGCAAGTGGAGAAGTCCAAACAGTGCTATTTGGAGCTGAAAACGCTTTTTTGAAACTTTTGAATGAAAAACTGATTTGTATGTACAATATGCACTCAAAAGTGAAGAAAGTGTTATTTCTTGTCACCTTGTAAGTGGAGAAGTCCAAACAGTGCTATTTGGAGATGAAAACGCGTTTTTGACACTTTTGAATGAAAAACTGTTTTTTGTGGCCAAAATGCACTCAAAAGTGAAGAAAGTGCTATTTCTTGTCACCTTGTAAGTGGAGAAATCCAGTGCTATTTGGAGCTGAAAACACTTTTTTGAAACTTTTGAATGAAAAACTGATTTTTATGTACAATATGCACTCAAAAGTGAAGAAAGTGTTATATCTTGTCACCTTGTAAGTGGAGAAGTCCAAACAGTGCTATTTGGAGCTGAAAACTCTTTTTTGAAACTTTTGAATGAAAAACTGATTTTTATGTACAATATGCACTCAAAAGTGAAGAAAGTGTTATTTCTTGTCAATTTGTAAGTGGTGAAGTCCAAACAGTGCTATGTGGAGCTTAAAACGCTTTTTTGACACTTTTGAATGAAAAACTGTTTTTTGTGGCCAAAATGAACTCAAAAGTCAAAGTTCTCATTTGCAGTTGAAGAACGTGTTATTTCTTGTAAACTTGTAAGTGGAGAAGTACAAACAGTGCTATTTGAAGCTGAAAACACTTTTGTGACACTTTTGAATGAAAAACTGATTTTTATGTACAATATGCACTCAAAAGTGAAGAAAATGTTATTTCTTGTCACCTTGTAAGTGGAGAAGTCCAAACAGTGCTATTTGGAGCTTAGAAAACTTTTGTGAAACTTTTGAATGAAAAACTGATTTTTATGTACAATATGCACTCAAAAGTGAAGAAAGTGTTATTTCTTGTCACCTTGTAAGTGGAGAAGTCCAAACAGTGCTATTTGGAGCTGAAAACGCATTTTTGACACTTTTGAATGAAAAACTGTTTTTTGTGGCCAAAATGAACTCAAAAGTCAAAGTTCTCATTTGCAGTTGAAGAACGCGTTATTTCTTGTCACCTTGTAAGTGGAGAAGTCCAAACAGTGCTATTTGGAGCTGAAAACGCTTTTTTGAAACTTTTGAATGAAAAACTGATTTTTATGTACAATATGCACTCAAAAGTGAAGAAAGTGTTATTTCTTGTCACCTTGTAAGTGGAGAAGTCCAAACAGTGCTATTTGGAGCTGAAAACGCGTTTTTGACACATTTGAATGAAAAACTGTTTTTTGTGGCCAAAATGAACTCAAAAGTCAAAGTTCTCATTTGCAGTTGAAGAACGTGTTATTTCTTGTCACCTTGTAAGTGGAGAAGTCCAAACAGTGCAATTTGGAGCTGAAAACACTTTTTTGACACTTTTGAATGAAAAACTGATTTGTATGTATAATATGCACTCAAAAGTGAAGAAAATGTTATTTCTTGTCACCTTGTAAGTGGCGAAGTCCAAACAGTGCAATTTGGAGCTGAAAACACTTTTGTGACACTTTTGAATGAAAAACTGATTTGTATGTACAATATGCACTCAAAAGTGAAGAAAGTGTTATTTCTTGTCACCTTGTAAGTGGAGAAGTCTAAACAGTGCTATTTGGAGCTGAAAACGCTTTTTTGACACTTTTGAATGAAAAACTGATTTTTATGTACAAAATGCACTCAAAAGTGAAGAAAGTGCTATTTCTTGTCACCTTGTAAGTGGAGAAATCCAGTGGTATTTGGAGCTGAAAACACTTTTTTGAAACTTTTGAATGAAAAACTGATTTTTATGTACAATATGCACTCAAAAGTGAAGAAAGTGTTATTTCTTGTCACCTTGTAAGTGGAGAAGTCCAAACAGTGCTATTTGGAGCTGAAAACGCATTTTTGACACTTTTGAATGAAAAACTGTTTTTTGTGGCCAAAATGAACTCAAACGTCAAAGTTCTCATTTGCAGTTGAAGAACGCGTTATTTCTTGTCACCTTGTAAGTGGAGAAGTCCAAACAGTGCTATTTGGAGCTGAAAACGCTTTTTTGAAACTTTTGAATGAAAAACTGATTTGTATGTACAATATGCACTCAAAAGTGAAGAAAGTGTTATTTCTTGTCACCTTGTAAGTGGAGAAGTCCAAACAGTGCTATTTGGAGCTGAAAACGCGTTTTTGACACTTTTGAATGAAAAACTGTTTTTTGTGGCCAAAATGCACTCAAAAGTGAAGAAAGTGCTATTTCTTGTCACCTTGTAAGTGGAGAAATCCAGTGGTATTTGGAGCTGAAAACACATTTTTGAAACTTTTGAATGAAAAACTGATTTTTATGTACAATATGCACTCAAAAGTGAAGAAAGTGTTATTTCTTGTCACCTTGTAAGTGGAGAAGTCCAAACAGTGCTATTTGGAGCTGAAAACGCTTTTTTGAAACTTTTGAATGAAAAACTGATTTTTATGTACAATATGCACTCAAAAGTGAAGAAAGTGTTATTTCTTGTCACCTTGTAAGTGGAGAAGTCCAAACAGTTTTTTTTGACACTTTTGAATGAAAAACTGTTTTTTGTGGCAAAAAATGAACTCAAAAGTCAATGTTCTCATTTGCAGTTGAAGAACGTGTTATTTCTTGTCACCTTGTAAGTGGAGAAGTCCAAACAGTGCAATTTGGAGCTGAAAACACTTTTTTGACACTTTTGAATGAAAAACTGATTTGTATGTATAATATGCACTCAAAAGTGAAGAAAATGTTATTTCTTGTCACCTTGTAAGTGGCGAAGTCCAAACAGTGCAATTTGGAGCTGAAAACACTTTTGTGACACTTTTGAATGAAAAACTGATTTGTATGTACAATATGCACTCAAAAGTGAAGAAAGTGTTATTTCTTGTCACCTTGTAAGTGGAGAAGTCTAAACAGTGCTATTTGGAGCTGAAAACGCTTTTTTGACACTTTTGAATGAAAAACTGATTTTTATGTACAAAATGCACTCAAAAGTGAAGAAAGTGCTATTTCTTGTCACCTTGTAAGTGGAGAAATCCAGTGGTATTTGGAGCTGAAAACACTTTTTTGAAACTTTTGAATGAAAAACTGATTTTTATGTACAATATGCACTCAAAAGTGAAGAAAGTGTTATTTCTTGTCACCTTGTAAGTGGAGAAGTCCAAACAGTGCTATTTGGAGCTGAAAACGCATTTTTGACACTTTTGAATGAAAAACTGTTTTTTGTGGCCAAAATGAACTCAAACGTCAAAGTTCTCATTTGCAGTTGAAGAACGCGTTATTTCTTGTCACCTTGTAAGTGGAGAAGTCCAAACAGTGCTATTTGGAGCTGAAAACGCTTTTTTGAAACTTTTGAATGAAAAACTGATTTGTATGTACAATATGCACTCAAAAGTGAAGAAAGTGTTATTTCTTGTCACCTTGTAAGTGGAGAAGTCCAAACAGTGCTATTTGGAGCTGAAAACGCGTTTTTGACACTTTTGAATGAAAAACTGTTTTTTGTGGCCAAAATGCACTCAAAAGTGAAGAAAGTGCTATTTCTTGTCACCTTGTAAGTGGAGAAATCCAGTGGTATTTGGAGCTGAAAACACATTTTTGAAACTTTTGAATGAAAAACTGATTTTTATGTACAATATGCACTCAAAAGTGAAGAAAGTGTTATTTCTTGTCACCTTGTAAGTGGAGAAGTCCAAACAGTGCTATTTGGAGCTGAAAACGCTTTTTTGAAACTTTTGAATGAAAAACTGATTTTTATGTACAATATGCACTCAAAAGTGAAGAAAGTGTTATTTCTTGTCACCTTGTAAGTGGAGAAGTCCAAACAGTTTTTTTTGACACTTTTGAATGAAAAACTGTTTTTTGTGGCAAAAAATGAACTCAAAAGTCAATGTTCTCATTTGCAGTTGAAGAACGCGTTATTTCTTGTCACCTTGTAAGTGGAGAAGTCCAAACAGTGCTATTTGGAGCTGAAAACGCTTTTTTGAAACTTTTGAATGAAAAACTGATTTTTATGTACAATATGCACTCAAAAGTGAAGAAAGTGTTATTTCTTGTCACCTTGTAAGTGGAGAAGTCCAAACAGTGCTATTTGGAGCTGAAAACGCATTTTTGACACTTTTGAATGAAAAACTGATTTTTATGTACAATATGCACTCAAAAGTGAAGAAAGTGTTATTTCTTGTCACCTTGTAAGTGGAGAAGTCCAAACAGTGCTATTTGGAGCTGAAAACGCATTTTTGACACTTTTGAATGAAAAACTGTTTTTTGTGGCCAAAATGAACTCAAACGTCAAAGTTCTCATTTGCAGTTGAAGAACGCGTTATTTCTTGTCACCTTGTAAGTGGAGAAGTCCAAACAGTGCTATTTGGAGCTGAAAACGCTTTTTTGAAACTTTTGAATGAAAAACTGATTTGTACGTACAATATGCACTCAAAAGTGAAGAAAATGTTATTTCTTGTCACCTTGTAAATGGAGAAGTCCAAACAGTGCTATTTGTAACTGAAAACACTTTTGTGACACTTTTGAATGAAAAACTGATTTTTATGTACAATATGCACTCAAAAGTGAAGAAAGTGTTATTTCTTGTCACCTTGTAAGTGGAGAAGTCCAAACAGCGCTATTTGGAGCTGAAAACGCATTTTTGACAATTTTGATGAAAAACTGTTTTTTGTGGCCAAAATGAACTCAAAAGTCAAAGTTCTCATTTGCAAGTTGAAGAACGCGTTATTTCTTGTCACCTTGTAAGTGGAGAAGTCCAAACAGTGCTATTTGGAGCTGAGAACACTTTTGTGAAACTTTTGAATGAAAAACTGATTTTTATGTACAATATGCACTCAAAAGTGAAGAAAGTGTTATTTCTTGTCACCTTGTAAGTGGAGAAGTCTAAACAGTGCTATTTGGAGCTGAAAACGCTTTTTTGACACTTTTGAATGAAAAACTGATTTTTATGTACAATATGCACTCAAAAGTGAAGAAAGTGTTATTTCTTGTCACCTTGTAAGTGGAGAAGTCCAAACAGTGCTATTTGGAGCTGAAAACGCGTTTTTGACACATTTGAATGAAAAACTGTTTTTTGTGGCCAAAATGAACTCAAAAGTCAAAGTTCTCATTTGCAGTTGAAGAACGTGTTATTTCTTGTCACCTTGTAAGTGGAGAAGTCCAAACAGTGCAATTTGGAGCTGAAAACACTTTTTTGACACTTTTGAATGAAAAACTGATTTGTTTGTATAATATGCACTCAAAAGTGAAGAAAATGTTATTTCTTGTCACCTTGTAAGTGGCGAAGTCCAAACAGTGCAATTTGGAGCTGAAAACACTTTTGTGACACTTTTGAATGAAAAACTGATTTTTATGTACAATATGCACTCAAAAGTGAAGAAAGTGTTATTTCTTGTCACCTTGTAAGTGGAGAAGTCTAAACAGTGCTATTTGGAGCTGAAAACGCTTTTTTGACACTTTTGAATGAAAAACTGATTTTTATGTACAATATGCACTCAAAAGTGAAGAAAGTGTTATTTCTTGTCACCTTGTAAGTGGAGAAGTCCAAACAGTGCTATTTGGAGCTGAAAACGCATTTTTGACACTTTTGAATGAAAAACTGTTTTTTGTGGCCAAAATGAACTCAAACGTCAAAGTTCTCATTTGCAGTTGAAGAACGCGTTATTTCTTGTCACCTTGTAAGTGGAGAAGTCCAAACAGTGCTATTTGGAGCTGAAAACGCTTTTTTGAAACTTTTGAATGAAAAACTGATTTGTATGTACAATATGCGCTCAAAAGTGAAGAAAGTGTTATTTCTTGTCACCTTGTAAGTGGAGAAGTCCAAACAGTGCTATTTGGAGCTGAAAACGCGTTTTTGACACTTTTGAATGAAAAACTGTTTTTTGTGGCCAAAATGCACTCAAAAGTGAAGAAAGTGCTATTTCTTGTCACCTTGTAAGTGGAGAAATCCAGTGGTATTTGGAGCTGAAAACACTTTTTTGAAACTTTTGAATGAAAAACTGATTTTTATGTACAATATGCACTCAAAAGTGAAGAAAGTGTTATTTCTTGTCACCTTGTAAGTGGAGAAGTCCAAACAGTGCTATTTGGAGCTGAAAACGCATTTTTGACACTTTTGAATGAAAAACTGTTTTTTGTGGCCAAAATGAACTCAAACGTCAAAGTTCTCATTTGCAGTTGAAGAACGCGTTATTTCTTGTCACCTTGTAAGTGGAGAAGTCCAAACAGTGCTATTTGGAGCTGAAAACGCTTTTTTGAAACTTTTGAATGAAAAACTGATTTGTATGTACAATATGCACTCAAAAGTGAAGAAAGTGTTATTTCTTGTCACCTTGTAAGTGGAGAAGTCCAAACAGTGCTATTTGGAGCTGAAAACGCGTTTTTGACACTTTTGAATGAAAAACTGTTTTTTGTGGCCAAAAAGCACTCAAAAGTGAAGAAAGTGCTATTTCTTGTCACCTTGTAAGTGGAAAAGTCCAAACAGTGCTATTTGGAGCTGAAAACGCTTTTTTGAAACTTTTGAATGAAAAACTGATTTGTATGTACAATATGCACTCAAAAGTGAAGAAAGTGTTATTTCTTGTCACCTTGTAAGTGGAGAAGTCCAAACAGTGCTATTTGGAGCTGAAAACGCGTTTTTGACACTTTTGAATGAAAAACTGTTTTTTGTGGCCAAAAAGCACTCAAAAGTGAAGAAAGTGCTATTTCTTGTCACCTTGTAAGTGGAGAAATCCAGTGGTATTTGGAGCTGAAAACACTTTTTTGAAACTTTTGAATGAAAAACTGATTTTTATGTACAATATGCACTCAAAAGTGAAGAAAGTGTTATTTCTTGTCACCTTGTAAGTGGAGAAGTCCAAACAGTGATATTTGGAGCTGAAAACGCATTTTTGACACTTTTGAATGAAAAACTGTTTTTTGTGGCCAAAATGAACTCAAAAGTCAATGTTCTCATTTGCAGTTGAAGAACGCGTTATTTCTTGTCACCTTGTAAGTGGAGAAGTCCAAACAGTGCTATTTGGAGCTGAAAACTCTTTTTTGAAACTTTTGAATGAAAAACTGATTTTTATGTACAATATGCACTCAAAAGTGAAGAAAGTGTTATTTCTTGTCACCTTGTAAGTGGAGAAGTCCAAACAGTGCTATTTGGAGCTGAAAACGCATTTTTGACACTTTTGAATGAAAAACTGATTTTTATGTACAATATGCACTCAAAAGTGAAGAAAGTGTTATTTCTTGTCACCTTGTAAGTGGAGAAGTCCAAACAGTGCTATTTGGAGCTGAAAACGCATTTTTGACACTTTTGAATGAAAAACTGTTTTTTGTGGCCAAAATGAACTCAAACGTCAAAGTTCTCATTTGCAGTTGAAGAACGCGTTATTTCTTGTCACCTTGTAAGTGGAGAAGTCCAAACAGTGCTATTTGGAGCTGAAAACGCTTTTTTGAAACTTTTGAATGAAAAACTGATTTGTATGTACAATATGCACTCAAAAGTGAAGAAAATGTTATTTCTTGTCACCTTGTAAATGGAGAAGTCCAAACAGTGCTATTTGTAGCTGAGAACACTTTTGTGACACTTTTGAATGAAAAACTGATTTTTATGTACAATATGCACTCAAAAGTGAAGAAAGTGTTATTTCTTGTCACCTTGTAAGTGGAGAAGTCCAAACAGTGCTATTTGGAGCTGAAAACGCATTTTTGACACTTTTGAATGAAAAACTGTTTTTTGTGGCCAAAATGAACTCAAACGTCAAAGTTCTCATTTGCAGTTGAAGAACGCGTTATTTCTTGTCACCTTGTAAGTGGAGAAGTCCAAACAGTGCTATTTGGAGCTGAAAACGCTTTTTTGAAACTTTTGAATGAAAAACTGATTTGTATGTACAATATGCGCTCAAAAGTGAAGAAAGTGTTATTTCTTGTCACCTTGTAAGTGGAGAAGTCCAAACAGTGCTATTTGGAGCTGAAAACGCGTTTTTGACACTTTTGAATGAAAAACTGTTTTTTGTGGCCAAAATGCACTCAAAAGTGAAGAAAGTGCTATTTCTTGTCACCTTGTAAGTGGAGAAATCCAGTGGTATTTGGAGCTGAAAACACTTTTTTGAAACTTTTGAATGAAAAACTGATTTTTATGTACAATATGCACTCAAAAGTGAAGAAAGTGTTATTTCTTGTCACCTTGTAAGTGGAGAAGTCCAAACAGTGCTATTTGGAGCTGAAAACGCATTTTTGACACTTTTGAATGAAAAACTGTTTTTTGTGGCCAAAATGAACTCAAACGTCAAAGTTCTCATTTGCAGTTGAAGAACGCGTTATTTCTTGTCACCTTGTAAGTGGAGAAGTCCAAACAGTGCTATTTGGAGCTGAAAACGCTTTTTTGAAACTTTTGAATGAAAAACTGATTTGTATGTACAATATGCACTCAAAAGTGAAGAAAGTGTTATTTCTTGTCACCTTGTAAGTGGAGAAGTCCAAACAGTGCTATTTGGAGCTGAAAACGCGTTTTTGACACTTTTGAATGAAAAACTGTTTTTTGTGGCCAAAAAGCACTCAAAAGTGAAGAAAGTGCTATTTCTTGTCACCTTGTAAGTGGAGAAATCCAGTGGTATTTGGAGCTGAAAACACTTTTTTGAAACTTTTGAATGAAAAACTGATTTTTATGTACAATATGCACTCAAAAGTGAAGAAAGTGTTATTTCTTGTCACCTTGTAAGTGGAGAAGTCCAAACAGTGCTATTTGGAGCTAAAAACGCATTTTTGACACTTTTGAATGAAAAACTGTTTTTTGTGGCCAAAATGAACTCAAAAGTCAATGTTCTCATTTGCAGTTGAAGAACGCGTTATTTCTTGTCACCTTGTAAGTGGAGAAGTCCAAACAGTGCTATTTGGAGCTGAAAACGCTTTTTTGAAACTTTTGAATGAAAAACTGATTTTTATGTACAATATGCACTCAAAAGTGAAGAAAGTGTTATTTCTTGTCACCTTGTAAGTGGAGAAGTCCAAACAGTGCTATTTGGAGCTGAAAACGCATTTTTGACACTTTTGAATGAAAAACTGATTTTTATGTACAATATGCACTCAAAAGTGAAGAAAGTGTTATTTCTTGTCACCTTGTAAGTGGAGAAGTCCAAACAGTGCTATTTGGAGCTGAAAACGCATTTTTGACACTTTTGAATGAAAAACTGTTTTTTGTGGCCAAAATGAACTCAAACGTCAAAGTTCTCATTTGCAGTTGAAGAACGCGTTATTTCTTGTCACCTTGTAAGTGGAGAAGTCCAAACAGTGCTATTTGGAGCTGAAAACGCTTTTTTGAAACTTTTGAATGAAAAACTGATTTGTATGTACAATATGCACTCAAAAGTGAAGAAAATGTTATTTCTTGTCACCTTGTAAATGGAGAAGTCCAAACAGTGCTATTTGTAGCTGAGAACACTTTTGTGACACTTTTGAATGAAAAACTGATTTTTATGTACAATATGCACTCAAAAGTGAAGAAAGTGTTATTTCTTGTCACCTTGTAAGTGGAGAAGTCCAAACAGTGCTATTTGGAGCTGAAAACGCGTTTTTGACACTTTTGAATGAAAAACTGTTTTTTGTGGCCAAAAAGCACTCAAAAGTGAAGAAAGTGCTATTTCTTGTCACCTTGTAAGTGGAGAAATCCAGTGGTATTTGGAGCTGAAAACACTTTTTTGAAACTTTTGAATGAAAAACTGATTTTTATGTACAATATGCACTCAAAAGTGAAGAAAGTGTTATTTCTTGTCACCTTGTAAGTGGAGAAGTCCAAACAGTGCTATTTGGAGCTGAAAACGCATTTTTGACACTTTTGAATGAAAAACTGTTTTTTGTGGCCAAAATGAACTCAAAAGTCAATGTTCTCATTTGCAGTTGAAGAACGCGTTATTTCTTGTCACCTTGTAAGTGGAGAAGTCCAAACAGTGCTATTTGGAGCTGAAAACGCTTTTTTGAAACTTTTGAATGAAAAACTGATTTTTATGTACAATATGCACTCAAAAGTGAAGAAAGTGTTATTTCTTGTCACCTTGTAAGTGGAGAAGTCCAAACAGTGCTATTTGGAGCTGAAAACGCATTTTTGACACTTTTGAATGAAAAACTGATTTTTATGTACAATATGCACTCAAAAGTGAAGAAAGTGTTATTTCTTGTCACCTTGTAAGTGGAGAAGTCCAAACAGTGCTATTTGGAGCTGAAAACGCATTTTTGACACTTTTGAATGAAAAACTGTTTTTTGTGGCCAAAATGAACTCAAACGTCAAAGTTCTCATTTGCAGTTGAAGAACGCGTTATTTCTTGTCACCTTGTAAGTGGAGAAGTCCAAACAGTGCTATTTGGAGCTGAAAACGCTTTTTTGAAACTTTTGAATGAAAAACTGATTTGTATGTACAATATGCACTCAAAAGTGAAGAAAATGTTATTTCTTGTCACCTTGTAAATGGAGAAGTCCAAACAGTGCTATTTGTAGCTGAGAACACTTTTGTGACACTTTTGAATGAAAAACTGATTTTTATGTACAATATGCACTCAAAAGTGAAGAAAGTGTTATTTCTTGTCACCTTGTAAGTGGAGAAG
This sequence comes from Oryzias latipes, assembly GCF_053564925.1. Classification (NCBI taxonomy): domain Eukaryota; kingdom Metazoa; phylum Chordata; class Actinopteri; order Beloniformes; family Adrianichthyidae; genus Oryzias; species Oryzias latipes. Next base: position 12,934,564 of record NC_136245.1, read on the forward strand.
TCCAAACAGTGCTATTTGGAGCTGAAAACGCATTTTTGACACTTTTGAATGAAAAACTGTTTTTTGTGGCCAAAATGAACTCAAACGTCAAAGTTCTCATTTGCAGTTGAAGAACGCGTTATTTCTTGTCACCTTGTAAGTGGAGAAGTCCAAACAGTGCTATTTGGAGCTGAAAACGCTTTTTTGAAACTTTTGAATGAAAAACTGATTTGTATGTACAATATGCGCTCGAAAGTGAAGAAAGTGTTATTTCTTGTCACCTTGTAAGTGGAGAAGTCCAAACAGTGCTATTTGGAGCTGAAAACGCGTTTTTGACACTTTTGAATGAAAAACTGTTTTTTGTGGCCAAAATGCACTCAAAAGTGAAGAAAGTGCTATTTCTTGTCACCTTGTAAGTGGAGAAATCCAGTGGTATTTGGAGCTGAAAACACTTTTTTGAAACTTTTGAATGAAAAACTGATTTTTATGTACAATATGCACTCAAAAGTGAAGAAAGTGTTATTTCTTGTCACCTTGTAAGTGGAGAAGTCCAAACAGTGCTATTTGGAGCTGAAAACGCATTTTTGACACTTTTGAATGAAAAACTGTTTTTTGTGGCCAAAATGAACTCAAACGTCAAAGTTCTCATTTGCAGTTGAAGAACGCGTTATTTCTTGTCACCTTGTAAGTGGAGAAGTCCAAACAGTGCTATTTGGAGCTGAAAACGCTTTTTTGAAACTTTTGAATGAAAAACTGATTTGTATGTACAATATGCACTCAAAAGTGAAGAAAGTGTTATTTCTTGTCACCTTGTAAGTGGAGAAGTCCAAACAGTGCTATTTGGAGCTGAAAACGCGTTTTTGACACTTTTGAATGAAAAACTGTTTTTTGTGGCCAAAAAGCACTCAAAAGTGAAGAAAGTGCTATTTCTTGTCACCTTGTAAGTGGAGAAATCCAGTGGTATTTGGAGCTGAAAACACTTTTTTGAAACTTTTGAATGAAAAACTGATTTTTATGTACAATATGCACTCAAAAGTGAAGAAAGTGTTATTTCTTGTCACCTTGTAAGTGGAGAAGTCCAAACAGTGCTATTTGGAGCTAAAAACGCATTTTTGACACTTTTGAATGAAAAACTGTTTTTTGTGGCCAAAATGAACTCAAAAGTCAATGTTCTCATTTGCAGTTGAAGAACGCGTTATTTCTTGTCACCTTGTAAGTGGAGAAGTCCAAACAGTGCTATTTGGAGCTGAAAACGCTTTTTTGAAACTTTTGAATGAAAAACTGATTTTTATGTACAATATGCACTCAAAAGTGAAGAAAGTGTTATTTCTTGTCACCTTGTAAGTGGAGAAGTCCAAACAGTGCTATTTGGAGCTGAAAACGCATTTTTGACACTTTTGAATGAAAAACTGATTTTTATGTACAATATGCACTCAAAAGTGAAGAAAGTGTTATTTCTTGTCACCTTGTAAGTGGAGAAGTCCAAACAGTGCTATTTGGAGCTGAAAACGCATTTTTGACACTTTTGAATGAAAAACTGTTTTTTTGTGGCCAAAATGAACTCAAACGTCAAAGTTCTCATTTGCAGTTGAAGAACGCGTTATTTCTTGTCACCTTGTAAGTGGAGAAGTCCAAACAGTGCTATTTGGAGCTGAAAACGCTTTTTTGAAACTTTTGAATGAAAAACTGATTTGTATGTACAATATGCACTCAAAAGTGAAGAAAATGTTATTTCTTGTCACCTTGTAAATGGAGAAGTCCAAACAGTGCTATTTGTAGCTGAGAACACTTTTGTGACACTTTTGAATGAAAAACTGATTTTTATGTACAATATGCACTCAAAAGTGAAGAAAGTGTTATTTCTTGTCACCTTGTAAGTGGAGAAGTCCAAACAGTGCTATTTGGAGCTGAAAACGCATTTTTGACAATTTTGATGAAAAACTGTTTTTTGTGGCCAAAATGAACTCAAAAGTCAAAGTTCTCATTTGCAAGTTGAAGAACGCGTTATTTCTTGTTACCTTGTAAGTGGAGAAGTCCAAACAGTGCTATTTGGAGCTGAGAACACTTTTGTGAAACTTTTGAATGAAAAACTGATTTTTATGTACAATATGCACTCAAAAGTGAAGAAAGTGTTATTTCTTGTCACCTTGTAAGTGGAGAAGTCCAAACAGTGCTATTTGGAGCTGAAAACGCGTTTTTGACACATTTGAATGAAAAACTGTTTTTTGTGGCCAAAATGAACTCAAAAGTCAAAGTTCTCATTTGCAGTTGAAGAAAGTGTTATTTCTTGTCACCTTGTAAGTGGAGAAGTCCAAACAGTGCAATTTGGAGCTGAAAACACTTTTTTGACACTTTTGAATGAAAAACTGATTTGTATGTATAATATGCACTCAAAAGTGAAGAAAATGTTATTTCTTGTCACTTTGTAAGTGGAGAAGTCCAAACAGTGCAATTTGGAGCTGAAAACACTTTTGTGACACTTTTGAATGAAAAACTGATTTTTATGTACAATATGCACTCAAAAGTGAAGAAAGTGTTATTTCTTGTCACCTTGTAAGTGGAGAAGTCTAAACAGTGCTATTTGGAGCTGAAAACGCTTTTTTGACACTTTTGAATGAAAAACTGATTTTTATGTACAATATGCACTCAAAAGTGAAGAAAGTGTTATTTCTTGTCACCTTGTAAGTGGAGAAGTCCAAACAGTGCTATTTGGAGCTGAAAACGCATTTTTGACACTTTTGAATGAAAAACTGTTTTTTGTGGCCAAAATGAACTCAAACGTCAAAGTTCTCATTTGCAGTTGAAGAACGCGTTATTTCTTGTCACCTTGTAAGTGGAGAAGTCCAAACAGTGCTATTTGGAGCTGAAAACGCTTTTTTGAAACTTTTGAATGAAAAACTGATTTGTATGTACAATATGCACTCAAAAGTGAAGAAAATGTTATTTCTTGTCACCTTGTAAATGGAGAAGTCCAAACAGTGCTATTTGTAGCTGAGAACACTTTTGTGACACTTTTGAATGAAAAACTGATTTTTATGTACAATATGCACTCAAAAGTGAAGAAAGTGTTATTTCTTGTCACCTTGTAAGTGGAGAAGTCCAAACAGTGCTATTTGGAGCTGAAAACGCGTTTTTGACACTTTTGAATGAAAAACTGTTTTTTGTGGCCAAAAAGCACTCAAAAGTGAAGAAAGTGCTATTTCTTGTCACCTTGTAAGTGGAGAAATCCAGTGGTATTTGGAGCTGAAAACACTTTTTTGAAACTTTTGAATGAAAAACTGATTTTTATGTACAATATGCACTCAAAAGTGAAGAAAGTGTTATTTCTTGTCACCTTGTAAGTGGAGAAGTCCAAACAGTGCTATTTGGAGCTGAAAACGCATTTTTGACACTTTTGAATGAAAAACTGATTTTTATGTACAATATGCACTCAAAAGTGAAGAAAGTGTTATTTCTTGTCACCTTGTAAGTGGAGAAGTCCAAACAGTGCTATTTGGAGCTGAAAACGCATTTTTGACACTTTTGAATGAAAAACTGTTTTTTGTGGCCAAAATGAACTCAAACGTCAAAGTTCTCATTTGAAGTTGAAGAACGCGTTATTTCTTGTCACCTTGTAAGTGGAGAAGTCCAAACAGTGCTATTTGGAGCTGAAAACGCTTTTTTGAAACTTTTGAATGAAAAACTGATTTGTATGTACAATATGCACTCAAAAGTGAAGAAAATGTTATTTCTTGTCACCTTGTAAATGGAGAAGTCCAAACAGTGCTATTTGTAGCTGAGAACACTTTTGTGACACTTTTGAATGAAAAACTGATTTTTATGTACAATATGCACTCAAAAGTGAAGAAAGTGTTATTTCTTGTCACCTTGTAAGTGGAGAAGTCCAAACAGTGCTATTTGGAGCTGAAAACGCATTTTTGACAATTTTGATGAAAAACTGTTTTTTGTGGCCAAAATGAACTCAAAAGTCAAAGTTCTCATTTGCAAGTTGAAGAACGCGTTATTTCTTGTCACCTTGTAAGTGGAGAAGTCCAAACAGTGCTATTTGGAGCTGAGAACACTTTTGTGAAACTTTTGAATGAAAAACTGATTTTTGTGGCCAAAATGCACTCAAAAGTGAAGAAAGTGCTATTTCTTGTCACCTTGTAAGTGGAGAAATCCAGTGGTATTTGGAGCTGAAAACACTTTTTTGAAACTTTTGAATGAAAAACTGATTTTTATGTACAATATGCACTCAAAAGTGAAGAAAGTGTTATTTCTTGTCACCTTGTAAGTGGAGAAGTCCAAACAGTGCTATTTGGAGCTGAAAACGCATTTTTGACACTTTTGAATGAAAAACTGTTTTTTGTGGCCAAAATGAACTCAAAAGTCAATGTTCTCATTTGCAGTTGAATTACGCGTTATTTCTTGTCACCTTGTAAGTGGAGAAGTCCAACCAGTGCTATTTGGAGCTGAAAACGCTTTTTTGAAACTTTTGAATGAAAAACTGATTTTTATGTACAATATGCACTCAAAAGTGAAGAAAGTGTTATTTCTTGTCACCTTGTAAGTGGAGAAGTCCAAACAGTGCTATTTGGAGCTGAAAACGCATTTTTGACACTTTTGAATGAAAAACTGATTTTTATGTACAATATGCACTCAAAAGTGAAGAAAGTGTTATTTCTTGTCACCTTGTAAGTGGAGAAGTCCAAACAGTGCTATTTGGAGCTGAAAACGCGTTTTTGACACTTTTGAATGAAAAACTGTTTTTTGTGGCCAAAAAGCACTCAAAAGTGAAGAAAGTGCTATTTCTTGTCACCTTGTAAGTGGAGAAATCCAGTGGTATTTGGAGCTGAAAACACTTTTTTGAAACTTTTGAATGAAAAACTGATTTTTATGTACAATATGCACTCAAAAGTGAAGAAAGTGTTATTTCTTGTCACCTTGTAAGTGGAGAAGACCAAACAGTGCTATTTGGAGCTAAAAACGCATTTTTGACACTTTTGAATGAAAAACTGTTTTTTGTGGCCAAAATGAACTCAAAAGTCAATGTTCTCATTTGCAGTTGAAGAACGCGTTATTTCTTGTCACCTTGTAAGTGGAGAAGTCCAAACAGTGCTATTTGGAGCTGAAAACGCTTTTTTGAAACTTTTGAATGAAAAACTGATTTGTATGTACAATATGCACTCAAAAGTGAAGAAAATGTTATTTCTTGTCACCTTGTAAATGGAGAAGTCCAAACAGTGCTATTTGTAGCTGAGAACACTTTTGTGACACTTTTGAATGAAAAACTGATTTTTATGTACAATATGCACTCAAAAGTGAAGAAAGTGTTATTTCTTGTCACCTTGTAAGTGGAGAAGTCCAAACAGTGCTATTTGGAGCTGAAAACGCATTTTTGACAATTTTGATGAAAAACTGTTTTTTGTGGCCAAAATGAACTCAAAAGTCAAAGTTCTCATTTGCAAGTTGAAGAACGCGTTATTTCTTGTTACCTTGTAAGTGGAGAAGTCCAAACAGTGCTATTTGGAGCTGAGAACACTTTTGTGAAACTTTTGAATGAAAAACTGATTTTTATGTACAATATGCACTCAAAAGTGAAGAAAGTGTTATTTCTTGTCACCTTGTAAGTGGAGAAGTCCAAACAGTGCTATTTGGAGCTGAAAACGCGTTTTTGACACATTTGAATGAAAAACTGTTTTTTGTGGCCAAAATGAACTCAAAAGTCAAAGTTCTCATTTGCAGTTGAAGAAAGTGTTATTTCTTGTCACCTTGTAAGTGGAGAAGTCCAAACAGTGCAATTTGGAGCTGAAAACACTTTTTTGACACTTTTGAATGAAAAACTGATTTGTATGTATAATATGCACTCAAAAGTGAAGAAAATGTTATTTCTTGTCACCTTGTAAGTGGAGAAGTCCAAACAGTGCAATTTGGAGCTGAAAACACTTTTGTGACACTTTTGAATGAAAAACTGATTTTTATGTACAATATGCACTCAAAAGTGAAGAAAGTGTTATTTCTTGTCACCTTGTAAGTGGAGAAGTCTAAACAGTGCTATTTGGAGCTGAAAACGCTTTTTTGACACTTTTGAATGAAAAACTGATTTTTATGTACAATATGCACTCAAAAGTGAAGAAAGTGTTATTTCTTGTCACCTTGTAAGTGGAGAAGTCCAAACAGTGCTATTTGGAGCTGAAAACGCATTTTTGACACTTTTGAATGAAAAACTGTTTTTTGTGGCCAAAATGAACTCAAACGTCAAAGTTCTCATTTGCAGTTGAAGAACGCGTTATTTCTTGTCACCTTGTAAGTGGAGAAGTCCAAACAGTGCTATTTGGAGCTGAAAACGCTTTTTTGAACTTTTGAATGAAAAACTGATTTGTATGTACAATATGCACTCAAAAGTGAAGAAAGTGTTATTTCTTGTCACCTTGTAAGTGGAGAAGTCCAAACAGTGCTATTTGGAGCTGAAAACGCGTTTTTGACACTTTTGAATGAAAAACTGTTTTTTGTGGCCAAAATGCACTCAAAAGTGAAGAAAGTGCTATTTCTTGTCACCTTGTAAGTGGAGAAATCCAGTGGTATTTGGAGCTGAAAACACTTTTTTGAAACTTTTGAATGAAAAACTGATTTTTATGTACAATATGTACTCAAAAGTGAAGAAAGTGTTATTTCTTGTCACCTTGTAAGTGGAGAAGTCCAAACAGTGCTATTTGGAGCTGAAAACGCATTTTTGACACTTTTGAATGAAAAACTGTTTTTTGTTGCCAAAATGAACTCAAAAGTCAATGTTCTCATTTGCAGTTGAATTACGCGTTATTTCTTGTCACCTTGTAAGTGGAGAAGTCCAAACAGTGCTATTTGGAGCTGAAAACGCTTTTTTGAAACTTTTGAATGAAAAACTGATTTTTATGTACAATATGCACTCAAAAGTGAAGAAAGTGTTATTTCTTGTCACCTTGTAAGTGGAGAAGTCCAAACAGTGCTATTTGGAGCTGAAAACGCATTTTTGACACTTTTGAATGAAAAACTGATTTTTATGTACAATATGCACTCAAAAGTGAAGAAAGTGTTATTTCTTGTCACCTTGTAAGTGGAGAAGTCCAAACAGTGCTATTTGGAGCTGAAAACGCATTTTTGACACTTTTGAATGAAAAACTGTTTTTTGTGGCCAAAATGAACTCAAACGTCAAAGTTCTCATTTGAAGTTGAAGAACGCGTTATTTCTTGTCACCTTGTAAGTGGAGAAGTCCAAACAGTGCTATTTGGAGCTGAAAACGCTTTTTTGAAACTTTTGAATGAAAAACTGATTTGTATGTACAATATGCACTCAAAAGTGAAGAAAATGTTATTTCTTGTCACCTTGTAAATGGAGAAGTCCAAACAGTGCTATTTGTAGCTGAGAACACTTTTGTGACACTTTTGAATGAAAAACTGATTTTTATGTACAATATGCACTCAAAAGTGAAGAAAGTGTTATTTCTTGTCACCTTGTAAGTGGAGAAGTCCAAACAGTGCTATTTGGAGCTGAAAACGCATTTTTGACAATTTTGATGAAAAACTGTTTTTTGTGGCCAAAATGAACTCAAAAGTCAAAGTTCTCATTTGCAAGTTGAAGAACGCGTTATTTCTTGTCACCTTGTAAGTGGAGAAGACCAAACAGTGCTATTTGGAGCTAAAAACGCATTTTTGACACTTTTGAATGAAAAACTGTTTTTTGTGGCCAAAATGAACTCAAAAGTCAATGTTCTCATTTGCAGTTGAAGAACGCGTTATTTCTTGTCACCTTGTAAGTGGAGAAGTCCAAACAGTGCTATTTGGAGCTGAAAACGCTTTTTTGAAACTTTTGAATGAAAAACTGATTTGTATGTACAATATGCACTCAAAAGTGAAGAAAATGTTATTTCTTGTCACCTTGTAAATGGAGAAGTCCAAACAGTGCTATTTGTAGCTGAGAACACTTTTGTGACACTTTTGAATGAAAAACTGATTTTTATGTACAATATGCACTCAAAAGTGAAGAAAGTGTTATTTCTTGTCACCTTGTAAGTGGAGAAGTCCAAACAGTGCTATTTGGAGCTGAAAACGCATTTTTGACAATTTTGATGAAAAACTGTTTTTTGTGGCCAAAATGAACTCAAAAGTCAAAGTTCTCATTTGCAAGTTGAAGAACGCGTTATTTCTTGTTACCTTGTAAGTGGAGAAGTCCAAACAGTGCTATTTGGAGCTGAGAACACTTTTGTGAAACTTTTGAATGAAAAACTGATTTTTATGTACAATATGCACTCAAAAGTGAAGAAAGTGTTATTTCTTGTCACCTTGTAAGTGGAGAAGTCCAAACAGTGCTATTTGGAGCTGAAAACGCGTTTTTGACACATTTGAATGAAAAACTGTTTTTTGTGGCCAAAATGAACTCAAAAGTCAAAGTTCTCATTTGCAGTTGAAGAAAGTGTTATTTCTTGTCACCTTGTAAGTGGAGAAGTCCAAACAGTGCAATTTGGAGCTGAAAACACTTTTTTGACACTTTTGAATGAAAAACTGATTTGTATGTATAATATGCACTCAAAAGTGAAGAAAATGTTATTTCTTGTCACCTTGTAAGTGGAGAAGTCCAAACAGTGCAATTTGGAGCTGAAAACACTTTTGTGACACTTTTGAATGAAAAACTGATTTTTATGTACAATATGCACTCAAAAGTGAAGAAAGTGTTATTTCTTGTCACCTTGTAAGTGGAGAAGTCTAAACAGTGCTATTTGGAGCTGAAAACGCTTTTTTGACACTTTTGAATGAAAAACTGATTTTTATGTACAATATGCACTCAAAAGTGAAGAAAGTGTTATTTCTTGTCACCTTGTAAGTGGAGAAGTCCAAACAGTGCTATTTGGAGCTGAAAACGCATTTTTGACACTTTTGAATGAAAAACTGTTTTTTGTGGCCAAAATGAACTCAAACGTCAAAGTTCTCATTTGCAGTTGAAGAACGCGTTATTTCTTGTCACCTTGTAAGTGGAGAAGTCCAAACAGTGCTATTTGGAGCTGAAAACGCTTTTTTGAACTTTTGAATGAAAAACTGATTTGTATGTACAATATGCACTCAAAAGTGAAGAAAGTGTTATTTCTTGTCACCTTGTAAGTGGAGAAGTCCAAACAGTGCTATTTGGAGCTGAAAACGCGTTTTTGACACTTTTGAATGAAAAACTGTTTTTTGTGGCCAAAATGCACTCAAAAGTGAAGAAAGTGCTATTTCTTGTCACCTTGTAAGTGGAGAAATCCAGTGGTATTTGGAGCTGAAAACACTTTTTTGAAACTTTTGAATGAAAAACTGATTTTTATGTACAATATGTACTCAAAAGTGAAGAAAGTGTTATTTCTTGTCACCTTGTAAGTGGAGAAGTCCAAACAGTGCTTTTTGGAGCTGAAAACGCATTTTTGACACTTTTGAATGAAAAACTGTTTTTTGTTGCCAAAATGAACTCAAAAGTCAATGTTCTCATTTGCAGTTGAATTACGCGTTATTTCTTGTCACCTTGTAAGTGGAGAAGTCCAAACAGTGCTATTTGGAGCTGAAAACGCTTTTTTGAAACTTTTGAATGAAAAACTGATTTTTATGTACAATATGCACTCAAAAGTGAAGAAAGTGTTATTTCTTGTCACCTTGTAAGTGGAGAAGTCCAAACAGTGCTATTTGGAGCTGAAAACGCATTTTTGACACTTTTGAATGAAAAACTGATTTTTATGTACAATATGCACTCAAAAGTGAAGAAAGTGTTATTTCTTGTCACCTTGTAAGTGGAGAAGTCCAAACAGTGCTATTTGGAGCTGAAAACGCATTTTTGACACTTTTGAATGAAAAACTGTTTTTTGTGGCCAAAATGAACTCAAACGTCAAAGTTCTCATTTGAAGTTGAAGAACGCGTTATTTCTTGTCACCTTGTAAGTGGAGAAGTCCAAACAGTGCTATTTGGAGCTGAAAACGCTTTTTTGAAACTTTTGAATGAAAAACTGATTTGTATGTACAATATGCACTCAAAAGTGAAGAAAATGTTATTTCTTGTCACCTTGTAAATGGAGAAGTCCAAACAGTGCTATTTGTAGCTGAGAACACTTTTGTGACACTTTTGAATGAAAAACTGATTTTTATGTACAATATGCACTCAAAAGTGAAGAAAGTGTTATTTCTTGTCACCTTGTAAGTGGAGAAGTCCAAACAGTGCTATTTGGAGCTGAAAACGCATTTTTGACAATTTTGATGAAAAACTGTTTTTTGTGGCCAAAATGAACTCAAAAGTCAAAGTTCTCATTTGCAAGTTGAAGAACGCGTTATTTCTTGTCACCTTGTAAGTGGAGAAGTCCAAACAGTGCTATTTGGAGCTGAGAACACTTTTGTGAAACTTTTGAATGAAAAACTGATTTTTGTGGCCAAAATGCACTCAAAAGTGAAGAAAGTGCTATTTCTTGTCACCTTGTAAGTGGAGAAATCCAGTGGTATTTGGAGCTGAAAACACTTTTTTGAAACTTTTGAATGAAAAACTGATTTTTATGTACAATATGCACTCAAAAGTGAAGAAAGTGTTATTTCTTGTCACCTTGTAAGTGGAGAAGTCCAAACAGTGCTATTTGGAGCTGAAAACGCATTTTTGACACTTTTGAATGAAAAACTGTTTTTTGTGGCCAAAATGAACTCAAAAGTCAATGTTCTCATTTCCAGTTGAATTACGCGTTATTTCTTGTCACCTTGTAAGTGGAGAAGTCCAACCAGTGCTATTTGGAGCTGAAAACGCTTTTTTGAAACTTTTGAATGAAAAACTGATTTTTATGTACAATATACACTCAAAAGTGAAGAAAGTGTTATTTCTTGTCACCTTGTAAGTGGAGAAGTCCAAACAGTGCTATTTGGAGCTGAAAACGCATTTTTGACACTTTTGAATGAAAAACTGATTTTTATGTACAATATGCACTCAAAAGTGAAGAAAGTGTTATTTCTTGTCACCTTGTAAGTGGAGAAGTCCAAACAGTGCTATTTGGAGCTGAAAACGCATTTTTGACACTTTTGAATGAAAAACTGTTTTTTGTGGCCAAAATGAACTCAAAAGTCAAAGTTCTCATTTGCAAGTTGAAGAACGCGTTATTTCTTGTCACCTTGTAAGTGGAGAAGTCCAAACAGTGCTATTTGGAGCTGAGAACACTTTTGTGAAACTTTTGAATGAAAAACTGATTTTTATGTACAATATGCACTCAAAAGTGAAGAAAGTGTTATTTCTTGTCACCTTGTAAGTGGAGAAGTCCAAACAGTGCTATTTGGAGCTGAAAACGCATTTTTGACACTTTTGAATGAAAAACTGTTTTTTGTGGCCAAAATGAACTCAAACGTCAAAGTTCTCATTTCCAGTTGAAGAACGCGTTATTTCTTGTCACCTTGTAAGTGGAGAAGTCCAAACAGTGCTATTTGGAGCTGAAAACGCTTTTTTGAAACTTTTGAATGAAAAACTGATTTGTATGTACAATATGCACTCAAAAGTGAAGAAAGTGTTATTTCTTGTCACCTTGTAAGTGGAGAAGTCCAAACAGTGCTATTTGGAGCTGAAAACGCGTTTTTGACACTTTTGAATGAAAAACTGTTTTTTGTGGCCAAAATGCACTCAAAAGTGAAGAAAGTGCTATTTCTTGTCACCTTGTAAGTGGAGAAATCCAGTGGTATTTGGAGCTGAAAACACTTTTTTGAAACTTTTGAATGAAAAACTGATTTTTATGTACAATATGCACTCAAAAGAGAAGAAAGTGTTATTTCTTGTCACCTTGTAAGTGGAGAAGTCCAAACAGTGCTATTTGGAGCTGAAAACGCATTTTTGACACTTTTGAATGAAAAACTGTTTTTTGTGGCCAAAATGAACTCAAAAGTCAATGTTCTCATTTGCAGTTGAATTACGCGTTATTTCTTGTCACCTTGTAAGTGGAGAAGTCCAAACAGTGCTATTTGGAGCTGAAAACGCTTTTTTGAAACTTTTGAATGAAAAACTGATTTTTATGTACAATATGCACTCAAAAGTGAAGAAAGTGTTATTTCTTGTCACCTTGTAAGTGGAGAAGTCCAAACAGTGCTATTTGGAGCTGAAAACGCATTTTTGACACTTTTGAATGAAAAACTGATTTTTATGTACAATATGCACTCAAAAGTGAAGAAAGTGTTATTTCTTGTCACCTTGTAAGTGGAGAAGTACAAACAGTGCTATTTGGAGCTGAAAACGCATTTTTGACACTTTTGAATGAAAAACTGTTTTTTGTGGCCAAAATGAACTCAAACGTCAAAGTTCTCATTTGAAGTTGAAGAACGCGTTATTTCTTGTCACCTTGTAAGTGGAGAAGTCCAAACAGTGCTATTTGGAGCTGAAAACGCTTTTTTGAAACTTTTGAATGAAAAACTGATTTGTATGTACAATATGCACTCAAAAGTGAAGAAAATGTTATTTCTTGTCACCTTGTAAATGGAGAAGTCCAAACAGTGCTATTTGGAGCTGAGAACACTTTTGTGACACTTTTGAATGAAAAACTGATTTTTATGTACAATATGCACTCAAAAGTGAAGAAAGTGTTATTTCTTGTCACCTTGTAAGTGGAGAAGTCCAAACAGTGCTATTTGGAGCTGAAAACGCATTTTTGACAATTTTGATGAAAAACTGTTTTTTGTGGCCAAAATGAACTCAAAAGTCAAAGTTCTCATTTGCAAGTTGAAGAACGCGTTATTTCTTGTCACCTTGTAAGTGGAGAAGTCCAAACAGTGCTATTTGGAGCTGAGAACACTTTTGTGAAACTTTTGAATGAAAAACTGATTTTTGTGGCCAAAATGCACTCAAAAGTGAAGAAAGTGCTATTTCTTGTCACCTTGTAAGTGGAGAAATCCAGTGGTATTTGGAGCTGAAAACACTTTTTTGAAACTTTTGAATGAAAAACTGATTTTTATGTACAATATGCACTCAAAAGTGAAGAAAGTGTTATTTCTTGTCACCTTGTAAGTGGAGAAGTCCAAACAGTGCTATTTGGAGCTGAAAACGCATTTTTGACACTTTTGAATGAAAAACTGTTTTTTGTGGCCAAAATGAACTCAAAAGTCAATGTTCTCATTTGCAGTTGAATTACGCGTTATTTCTTGTCACCTTGTAAGTGGAGAAGTCCAACCAGTGCTATTTGGAGCTGAAAACGCTTTTTTGAAACTTTTGAATGAAAAACTGATTTTTATGTACAATATGCACTCAAAAGTGAAGAAAGTGTTATTTCTTGTCACCTTGTAAGTGGAGAAGTCCAAACAGTGCTATTTGGAGCTGAAAACGCATTTTTGACACTTTTGAATGAAAAACTGATTTTTATGTACAATATGCACTCAAAAGTGAAGAAAGTGTTATTTCTTGTCACCTTGTAAGTGGAGAAGTCCAAACAGTGCTATTTGGAGCTGAAAACGCATTTTTGACACTTTTGAATGAAAAACTGTTTTTTGTGGCCAAAATGAACTCAAACGTCAAAGTTCTCATTTGTAGTTGAAGAACGCGTTATTTCTTGTCACCTTGTAAGTGGAGAAGTCCAAACAGTGCTATTTGGAGCTGAGAACACTTTTGTGAAACTTTTGAATGAAAAACTGATTTGTATGTACAATATGCACTCAAAAGTGAAGAAAGTGTTATTTCTTGTCACCTTGTAAGTGGAGAAGTCCAAACAGTGCTATTTGGAGCTGAAAACGCATTTTTGACACTTTTGAATGAAAAACTGTTTTTTGTGGCCAAAATGAACTCAAACGTCAAAGTTCTCATTTGCAGTTGAAGAACGCGTTATTTCTTGTCACCTTGTAAGTGGAGAAGTCCAAACAGTGCTATTTGGAGCTGAAAACGCTTTTTTGAAACTTTTGAATGAAAAACTGATTTGTATGTACAATATGCACTCAAAAGTGAAGAAAGTGTTATTTCTTGTCACCTTGTAAGTGGAGAAGTCCAAACATGGCTATTTGGAGCTGAAAACGCGTTTTTGACACTTTTGAATGAAAAACTGTTTTTTGTGGCCAAAATGCACTCAAAAGTGAAGAAAGTGCTATTTCTTGTCACCTTGTAAGTGGAGAAATCCAGTGGTATTTGGAGCTGAAAACACTTTTTTGAAACTTTTGAATGAAAAACTGATTTTTATGTACAATATGCACTCAAAAGTGAAGAAAGTGTTATTTCTTGTCACCTTGTAAGTGGAGAAGTCCAAACAGTGCTATTTGGAGCTGAAAACGCATTTTTGACACTTTTGAATGAAAAACTGTTTTTTGTGGCCAAAATGAACTCAAAAGTCAATGTTCTCATTTGCAGTTGAAGAACGCGTTATTTCTTGTCACCTTGTAAGTGGAGAAGTCCAAACAGTGCTATTTGGAGCTGAAAACGCTTTTTTGAAACTTTTGAATGAAAAACTGATTTTTATGTACAATATGCACTCAAAAGTGAAGAAAGTGTTATTTCTTGTCACCTTGTAAGTGGAGAAGTCCAAACAGTGCTATTTGGAGCTGAAAACGCATTTTTGACACTTTTGAATGAAAAACTGATTTTTATGTACAATATGCACTCAAAAGTGAAGAAAGTGTTATTTCTTGTCACCTTGTAAGTGGAGAAGTCCAAACAGTGCTATTTGGAGCTGAAAACGCATTTTTGACACTTTTGAATGAAAAACTGTTTTTTGTGGCCAAAATGAACTCAAACGTCAAAGTTCTCATTTGCAGTTGAAGAACGCGTTATTTCTTGTCACCTTGTAAGTGGAGAAGTCCAAACAGTGCTATTTGGAGCTGAAAACGCTTTTTTGAAACTTTTGAATGAAAAACTGATTTGTATGTACAATATGCACTCAAAAGTGAAGAAAATGTTATTTCTTGTCACCTTGTAAATGGAGAAGTCCAAACAGTGCTATTTGTAGCTGAGAACACTTTTGTGACACTTTTGAATGAAAAACTGATTTTTATGTACAATATGCACTCAAAAGTGAAGAAAGTGTTATTTCTTGTCACCTTGTAAGTGGAGAAGTCCAAACAGTGCTATTTGGAGCTGAAAACGCATTTTTGACAATTTTGATGAAAAACTGTTTTTTGTGGCCAAAATGAACTCAAAAGTCAAAGTTCTCATTTGCAAGTTGAAGAACGCGTTATTTCTTGTCACCTTGTAAGTGGAGAAGTCCAAACAGTGCTATTTGGAGCTGAGAACACTTTTGTGAAACTTTTGAATGAAAAACTGATTTTTATGTACAATATGCACTCAAAAGTGAAGAAAGTGTTATTTCTTGTCACCTTGTAAGTGGAGAAGTCTAAACAGTGCTATTTGGAGCTGAAAACGCTTTTTTGACACTTTTGAATGAAAAACTGATTTTTATGTACAATATGCACTCAAAAGTGAAGAAAGTGTTATTTCTTGTCACCTTGTAAGTGGAGAAGTCCAAACAGTGCTATTTGGAGCTGAAAACGCGTTTTTGACACATTTGAATGAAAAACTGTTTTTTGTGGCCAAAATGAACTCAAAAGTCAAAGTTCTCATTTGCAGTTGAAGAACGTGTTATTTCTTGTCACCTTGTAAGTGGAGAAGTCCAAACAGTGCAATTTGGAGCTGAAAACACTTTTTTGACACTTTTGAATGAAAAACTGATTCGTATGTATAATATGCACTCAAAAGTGAAGAAAATGTTATTTCTTGTCACCTTGTAAGTGGAGAAGTCCAAACAGTGCAATTTGGAGCTGAAAACACTTTTGTGACACTTTTGAATGAAAAACTGATTTTTATGTACAATATGCACTCAAAAGTGAAGAAAGTGTTATTTCTTGTCACCTTGTAAGTGGAGAAGTCTAAACAGTGCTATTTGGAGCTGAAAACGCTTTTTGACACTTTTGAATGAAAAACTGATTTTTATGTACAATATGCACTCAAAAGTGAAGAAAGTGTTATTTCTTGTCACCTTGTAAGTGGAGAAGTCCAAACAGTGCTATTTGGAGCTGAAAACGCATTTTTGACACTTTTGAATGAAAAACTGTTTTTTGTGGCCAAAATGAACTCAAACGTCAAAGTTCTCATTTGCAGTTGAAGAACGCGTTATTTCTTGTCACCTTGTAAGTGGAGAAGTCCAAACAGTGCTATTTGGAGCTGAAAACGCTTTTTTGAAACTTTTGAATGAAAAACTGATTTGTATGTACAATATGCACTCAAAAGTGAAGAAAGTGTTATTTCTTGTCACCTTGTAAGTGGAGAAGTCCAAACAGTGCTATTTGGAGCTGAAAACGCGTTTTTGACACTTTTGAATGAAAAACTGTTTTTTGTGGCCAAAATGCACTCAAAAGTGAAGAAAGTGCTATTTCTTGTCACCTTGTAAGTGGAGAAATCCAGTGGTATTTGGAGCTGAAAACACTTTTTTGAAACTTTTGAATGAAAAACTGATTTTTATGTACAATATGCACTCAAAAGTGAAGAAAGTGTTATTTCTTGTCACCTTGTAAGTGGAGAAGTCCAAACAGTGCTATTTGGAGCTGAAAACGCATTTTTGACACTTTTGAATGAAAAACTGTTTTTTGTGGCCAAAATGAACTCAAAAGTCAATGTTCTCATTTGCAGTTGAAGAACGCGTTATTTCTTGTCACCTTGTAAGTGGAGAAGTCCAAACAGTGCTATTTGGAGCTGAAAACGCTTTTTTTAAACTTTTGAATGAAAAACTGATTTTTATGTACAATATGCACTCAAAAGTGAAGAAAGTGTTATTTCTTGTCACCTTGTAAGTGGAGAAGTCCAAACAGTGCTATTTGGAGCTGAAAACGCATTTTTGACACTTTTGAATGAAAAACTGATTTTTATGTACAATATGCACTCAAAAGTGAAGAAAGTGTTATTTCTTGTCACCTTGTAAGTGGAGAAGTCCAAACAGTGCTATTTGGAGCTGAAAACGCATTTTTGACACTTTTGAATGAAAAACTGTTTTTTGTGGCCAAAATGAACTCAAACGTCAAAGTTCTCATTTGCAGTTGAAGAACGCGTTATTTCTTGTCACCTTGTAAGTGGAGAAGTCCAAACAGTGCTATTTGGAGCTGAAAACGCTTTTTTGAAACTTTTGAATGAAAAACTGATTTGTATGTACAATATGCACTCAAAAGTGAAGAAAATGTTATTTCTTGTCACCTTGTAAATGGAGAAGTCCAAACAGTGCTATTTGTAGCTGAGAACACTTTTGTGACACTTTTGAATGAAAAACTGATTTTTATGTACAATATGCACTCAAAAGTGAAGAAAGTGTTATTTCTTGTCACCTTGTAAGTGGAGAAGTCCAAACAGTGCTATTTGGAGCTGAAAACGCCTTTTTGACACATTTGAATGAAAAACTGTTTTTTGTGGCCAAAATGAACTCAAAAGTCAAAGTTTTCATTTGCAGTTGAAGAACGTGTTATTTCTTGTCACCTTGTAAGTGGAGAAGTCCAAACAGTGCAATTTGGAGCTGAAAACACTTTTGTGACACTTTTGAATGAAAAACTGATTTTTATGTACAATATGCACTCAAAAGTGAAGAAAGTGTTATTTCTTGTCACCTTGTAAGTGGAGAAGTCTAAACAGTGCTATTTGGAGCTGAAAACGCTTTTTTGACACTTTTGAATGAAAAACTGATTTTTATGTACAATATGCACTCAAAAGTGAAGAAAGTGTTATTTCTTGTCACCTTGTAAGTGGAGAAGTCCAAACAGTGCTATTTGGAGCTGAAAACGCATTTTTGACACTTTTGAATGAAAAACTGTTTTTTGTGGCCAAAATGAACTCAAACGTCAAAGTTCTCATTTGCAGTTGAAGAATGCGTTATTTCTTGTCACCTTGTAAGTGGAGAAGTCCAAACAGTGCTATTTGGAGCTGAAAACGCTTTTTTGAAACTTTTGAATGAAAAACTGATTTGTATGTACAATATGCACTCAAAAGTGAAGAAAGTGTTATTTCTTGTCACCTTGTAAGTGGAGAAGTCCAAACAGTGCTATTTGGAGCTGAAAACGCGTTTTTGACACTTTTGAATGAAAAACTGTTTTTTGTGGCCAAAATGCACTCAAAAGTGAAGAAAGTGCTATTTCTTGTCACCTTGTAAATGGAGAAGTCCAAACAGTGCTATTTGTAGCTGAGAACACTTTTGTGACACTTTTGAATGAAAAACTGATTTTTATGTACAATATGCACTCAAAAGTGAAGAAAATGTTATTTCTTGTCACCTTGTAAATGGAGAAGTCCAAACAGTGCTATTTGTAGCTGAGAACACTTTTGTGACACTTTTGAATGAAAAACTGATTTTTATGTACAATATGCACTCAAAAGTGAAGAAAGTGTTATTTCTTGTCACCTTGTAAGTGGAGAAGTCCAAACAGTGCTATTTGGAGCTGAAAACGCATTTTTGATAATTTTGATGAAAAACTGTTTTTTGTGGCCAAAATGAACTCAAAAGTCAAAGTTCTCATTTGCAAGTTGAAGAACGCGTTATTTCTTGTCACCTTGTAAGTGGAGAAGTCCAAACAGTGCTATTTGGAGCTGAGAACACTTTTGTGAAACTTTTGAATGAAAAACTGATTTTTATGTACAATATGCACTCAAAAGTGAAGAAAGTGTTATTTCTTGTCACCTTGTAAGTGGAGAAGTCTAAACAGTGCTATTTGGAGCTGAAAACGCATTTTTGACACTTTTGAATGAAAAACTGATTTTTATGTACAATATGCACTCAAAAGTGAAGAAAGTGTTATTTCTTGTCACCTTGTAAGTGGAGAAGTCCAAACATTGCTATTTGGAGCTGAAAACGCGTTTTTGACACATTTGAATGAAAAACTGTTTTTTGTGGCCAAAATGAACTCAAAAGTCAAAGTTCTCATTTGCAGTTGAAGAACGTGTTATTTCACGTCACCTTGTAAGTGGAGAAGTCCAAACAGTGCAATTTGGAGCTGAAAACACTTTTTTGACACTTTTGAATGAAAAACTGTTTTTTGTGGCCAAAATGAACTCAAACGTCAAAGTTCTCATTTGCAGTTGAAGAACGCGTTATTTCTTGTCACCTTGTAAGTGGAGAAGTCCAAACAGTGCTATTTGGAGCTGAAAACGCTTTTTTTAAACTTTTGAATGAAAAACTGATTTTTATGTACAATATGCACTCAAAAGTGAAGAAAGTGTTATTTCTTGTCACCTTGTAAGTGGAGAAGTCCAAACAGTGCTATTTGGAGCTGAAAACGCATTTTTGACACTTTTGAATGAAAAACTGATTTTTATGTACAATATGCACTCAAAAGTGAAGAAAGTGTTATTTCTTGTCACCTTGTAAGTGGAGAAGTCCAAACAGTGCTATTTGGAGCTGAAAACGCATTTTTGACACTTTTGAATGAAAAACTGTTTTTTGTGGCCAAAATGAACTCAAACGTCAAAGTTCTCATTTGCAGTTGAAGAACGCGTTATTTCTTGTCACCTTGTAAGTGGAGAAGTCCAAACAGTGCTTTTTGGAGCTGAAAACGCTTTTTTGAAACTTTTGAATGAAAAACTGATTTGTATGTACAATATGCACTCAAAAGTGAAGAAAATGTTATTTCTTGTCACCTTGTAAATGGAGAAGTCCAAACAGTGCTATTTGTAGCTGAGAACACTTTTGTGACACTTTTGAATGAAAAACTGATTTTTATGTACAATATGCACTCAAAAGTGAAGAAAGTGTTATTTCTTGTCACCTTGTAAGTGGAGAAGTCCAAACAGTGCTATTTGGAGCTGAAAACGCATTTTTGACAATTTTGATGAAAAACTGTTTTTTGTGGCCAAAATGAACTCAAAAGTCAAAGTTCTCATTTGCAAGTTGAAGAACGCGTTATTTCTTGTCACCTTGTAAGTGGAGAAGTCCAAACAGTGCTATTTGGAGCTGAGAACACTTTTGTGAAACTTTTGAATGAAAAACTGATTTTTATGTACAATATGCACTCAAAAGTGAAGAAAGTGTTATTTCTTGTCACCTTGTAAGTGGAGAAGTCTAAACAGTGCTATTTGGAGCTGAAAACGCTTTTTTGACACTTTTGAATGAAAAACTGATTTTTATGTACAATATGCACTCAAAAGTGAAGAAAGTGTTATTTCTTGTCACCTTGTAAGTGGAGAAGTCCAAACAGTGCTATTTGGAGCTGAAAACGCGTTTTTGACACATTTGAATGAAAAACTGTTTTTTGTGGCCAAAATGAACTCAAAAGTCAAAGTTCTCATTTGCAGTTGAAGAACGTGTTATTTCACGTCACCTTGTAAGTGGAGAAGTCCAAACAGTGCAATTTGGAGCTGAAAACACTTTTTTGACACTTTTGAATGAAAAACTGATTTGTATGTATAATATGCACTCAAAAGTGAAGAAAATGTTATTTCTTGTCACCTTGTAAGTGGAGAAGTCCAAACAGTGCAATTTGGAGCTGAAAACACTTTTGTGACACTTTTGAATGAAAAACTGATTTTTATGTACAATATGCACTCAAAAGTGAAGAAAGTGTTATTTCTTGTCACCTTGTAAGTGGAGAAGTCTAAACAGTGCTATTTGGAGCTGAAAACGCTTTTTTGACACTTTTGAATGAAAAACTGATTTTTATGTACAATATGCACTCAAAAGTGAAAAAAGTGTTATTTCTTGTCACCTTGTAAGTGGAGAAGTCCAAACAGTGCTATTTGGAGCTGAAAACGCATTTTTGACACTTTTGAATGAAAAACTGTTTTTTGTGGCCAAAATGAACTCAAACGTCAAAGTTCTCATTTGCAGTTGAAGAACGCGTTATTTCTTGTCACCTTGTAAGTGGAGAAGTCCAAACAGTGCTATTTGGAGCTGAAAACGCTTTTTTGAAACTTTTGAATGAAAAACTGATTTGTATGTACAATATGCACTCAAAAGTGAAGAAAATGTTATTTCTTGTCACCTTGTAAATGGAGAAGTCCAAACAGTGCTATTTGTAGCTGAGAACACTTTTGTGACACTTTTGAATGAAAAACTGATTTTTATGTACAATATGCACTCAAAAGTGAAGAAAGTGTTATTTCTTGTCACCTTGTAAGTGGAGAAGTCTAAACAGTGCTATTTGGAGCTGAAAACGCTTTTTTGACACTTTTGAATGAAAAACTGATTTTTATGTACAATATGCACTCAAAAGTGATGAAAGTGTTATTTCTTGTCACCTTGTAAGTGGAGAAGTCCAAACAGTGCTATTTGGAGCTGAAAACGCATTTTTGACACTTTTGAATGAAAAACTGTTTTTTGTGGCCAAAATGAACTCAAAAGTCAATGTTCTCATTTGCAGTTGAAGAACGCGTTATTTCTTGTCACCTTGTAAGTGGAAAAGTCCAAACAGTGCTATTTGGAGCTGAAAACGCTTTTTTGAAACTTTTGAATGAAAAACTGATTTTTATGTACAATATGCACTCAAAAGTGAAGAAAGTGTTATTTCTTGTCACCTTGTAAGTGGAGAAGTCCAAACAGTGCTATTTGGAGCTGAAAACGCATTTTTGACACTTTTGAATGAAAAACTGATTTTTATGTACAATATGCACTCAAAAGTGAAGAAAGTGTTATTTCTTGTCACCTTGTAAGTGGAGAAGTCCAAACAGTGCTATTTGGAGCTGAAAACGCATTTTTGACACTTTTGAATGAAAAACTGTTTTTTGTGGCCAAAATGAACTCATACGTCAAAGTTCTCATTTGCAGTTGAAGAACGCGTTATTTCTTGTCACCTTGTAAGTGGAGAAGTCCAAACAGTGCTATTTGGAGCTGAAAACGCTTTTTTGAAACTTTTGAATGAAAAGCTGATTTGTATGTACAATATGCACTCAAAAGTGAAGAAAGTGTTATTTCTTGTCACCTTGTAAGTGGAGAAGTCCAAACAGTGCTATTTGGAGCTGAAAACGCGTTTTTGACACATTTGAATGAAAAACTGTTTTTTGTGGCCAAAATGAACTCAAAAGTCAAAGTTCTCATTTGCAGTTGAAGAACGTGTTATTTCACGTCACCTTGTAAGTGGAGAAGTCCAAACAGTGCAATTTGGAGCTGAAAACACTTTTTTGACACTTTTGAATGAAAAACTGATTTGTATGTATAATATGCACTCAAAAGTGAAGAAAATGTTATTTCTTGTCACCTTGTAAGTGGAGAAGTCCAAACAGTGCAATTTGGAGCTGAAAACACTTTTGTGACACTTTTGAATGAAAAACTGATTTTTATGTACAATATGCACTCAAAAGTGAAGAAAGTGTTATTTCTTGTCACCTTGTAAGTGGAGAAGTCTAAACAGTGCTATTTGGAGCTGAAAACGCTTTTTTGACACTTTTGAATGAAAAACTGATTTTTATGTACAATATGCACTCAAAAGTGAAGAAAGTGTTATTTCTTGTCACCTTGTAAGTGGAGAAGTCCAAACAGTGCTATTTGGAGCTGAAAACGCATTTTTGACACTTTTGAATGAAAAACTGTTTTTTGTGGCCAAAATGCACTCAAAAGTGACGAAAGTGTTATTTCTTGTCACCTTGTAAGTGGAGAAGTCCAAACAGTGCTATTTGTAGCTGAGAACACTTTTGTGACACTTTTGAATGAAAAACTGTTTTTTGTGGCCAAAATGAACTCAAAAGTCAATGTTCTCATTTGCAGTTGAAGAACGCGTTATTTCTTGTCACCTTGTAAGTGGAAAAGTCCAAACAGTGCTATTTGGAGCTGAAAACGCTTTTTTGAAACTTTTGAATGAAAAACTGATTTTTATGTACAATATGCACTCAAAAGTGAAGAAAGTGTTATTTCTTGTCACCTTGTAAGTGGAGAAGTCCAAACAGTGCTATTTGGAGCTGAGAAACGCATTTTTGACACTTTTGAATGAAAAACTGATTTTTATGTACAATATGCACTCAAAAGTGAAGAAAGTGTTATTTCTTGTCACCTTGTAAGTGGAGAAGTCCAAACAGTGCTATTTGGAGCTGAAAACGCATTTTTGACACTTTTGAATGAAAAACTGTTTTTTGTGGCCAAAATGAACTCATACGTCAAAGTTCTCATTTGCAGTTGAAGAACGCGTTATTTCTTGTCACCTTGTAAGTGGAGAAGTCCAAACAGTGCTATTTGGAGCTGAAAACGCTTTTTTGAAACTTTTGAATGAAAAGCTGATTTGTATGTACAATATGCACTCAAAAGTGAAGAAAATGTTATTTCTTGTCACCTTGTAAATGAAGAAGTCCAAACAGTGCTATTTGTAGCTGAGAACACTTTTGTGACACTTTTGAATGAAAAACTGATTTTTATGTACAATATGCACTCAAAAGTGAAGAAAGTGTTATTTCTTGTCACCTTGTAAGTGGAGAAGTCCAAACAGTGCTATTTGGAGCTGAAAACGCATTTTTGACAATTTTGATGAAAAACTGTTTTTTGTGGCCAAAATGAACTCAAAAGTCAAAGTTCTCATTTGCAGTTGAAGAACGTGTTATTTTTTGTCACCTAAGTGGAGAAGTCCAAACAGTGCTATTTGGAACTGAAAATGCTTTTTTGAAACTTTTGAATGAAAAACTGATTTTTATGTACAATATGCACTCAAAAGTGAAGAAAGTGTTATTTCTTGTCACCTTGTAAGTGGAGAAGTCCAAACAGTGCTATTTGGAGCTGAAAACGCATTTTTGACACTTTTGAATGAAAAACTGATTTTTATGTACAATATGCACTCAAAAGTGAAGAAAGTGTTATTTCTTGTCACTTTGTAAGTGGAGAAGTCCAAACAGTGCTATTTGGAGCTTAAAACGCATTTTTGACACTTTTGAATGAAAAACTGTTTTTTGTGGCCAAAATGAACTCAAACGTCAAAGTTCTCATTTGCAGTTGAAGAACGCGTTATTTCTTGTCACCTTGTAAGTGGAGAAGTCCAATCACTGCTGTTTGGAGCTGAAAACGCTTTTTTGACACTTTTGAATGACAAACTGATTTTTATGTACAATATGCACTCAAAAGTGAAGAAAATGTTATTTCTTGTCACCTTGTAAATGGAGAAGTCCAAACAGTGCTATTTGTAGCTGAGAACACTTTTGTGACACTTTTGAATGAAAAACTGATTTTTATGTACAATATGCACTCAAAAGTGAAGAAAGTGTTATTTCTTGTCACCTTGTAAGTGGAGAAGTCCAAACAGTGCTATTTGGAGCTGAAAACGCATTTTTGACAATTTTGAATGAAAAACTGTTTTTTGTGGCCAAATTGAACTCAAAAGTCAAAGTTCTCATTTGCAAGTTGAAGAACGCGTTATTTTTTGTCACCTTGTAAGTGGAGAAGTCCAAACTGTGCTATTTGGAGCTGAAATCTCTTTTTTGACACTTTTGAATGAAAAACTGATTTTTATGTACAATATGCACTCAAAAGTGAAGAAAGTGTTATTTCTTGTCACCTTGTAAGTGGAGAAGTCCAAACAGTGCTATTTGGAGCTGAAAACGCATTTTTGACACTTTTGAATGAAAACTGTTTTTTGTGGCCAAAATGAACTCAAAAGTCAAAGTTCTCATTTGCAAGTTGAAGAACGCGTTATTTCTTGTCACCTTGTAAGTGGAGAAGTCCAAACTGTGCCATTTGGAGCTGAAAACGCTTTTTTGACACTTTTGAATGACAAACTGATTTTTATGTACAATATGCACTCAAAAGTGAAGAAAGTGTTATTTCTTGTCACCTTGTAAGTGGAGAAGTCTAAACAGTGCTATTTGGAGCTGAAAACGCTTTTTTGACACTTTTGAATGAAAAACTGATTTTTATGTACAATATGCACTCAAAAGTGAAGAAAGTGTTATTTCTTGTCACCTTGTAAGTGGAGAAGTCCAAACAGTGCTATTTGGAGCTGAAAACGCGTTTTTGACACTTTTGAATGAAAAACTGTTTTTTGTGGCCAAAATGAATTTAAAAGTCAAAGTTCTCATTTGCAGTTGAAAAACGTGTTATTTCTTGTCACCTTGCAAGCGGAGAAGTCCAAACAGTGCTATTTGGAGCTGAAAACGCTTTTTTGAAACTTTTGAATGAAAAACTGATTTTTATGTACAATATGCACTCAAAAGTGAAGAAAGTGTTATTTCTTGTCACCTTGTAAGTGGAGAAGTCCAAACAGTGCTATTTGGAGCTGAAAACGCATTTTTGACACTTTTGAATGAAAAACTGATTTTTATGTACAATATGCACTCAAAAGTGAAGAAAGTGTTATTTCTTGTCACCTTGTAAGTGGAGAAGTCCAAACAGTGCTATTTGGAGCTGAAAACGCATTTTTGACACTTTTGAATGAAAAACAGTTTTTTGTGGCCAAAATGAACTCAAACGTCAAAGTTCTCATTTGCAGTTGAAGAACGCGTTATTTCTTGTCACCTTGTAAGTGGAGAAGTCCAAACAGTGCTATTTGGAGCTGAAAACGCTTTTTTGAAACTTTTGAATGAAAAACTGATTTGTATGTACAATATGCACTCAAAAGTGAAGAAAATGTTATTTCTTGTCACCTTGTAAATGGAGAAGTCCAAACAGTGCAATTTGTAGCTGAGAACACTTTTGTGACACTTTTGAATGAAAAACTGATTTTTATGTACAATATGCACTCAAAAGTGAAGAAAGTGTTATTTCTTGTCACCTTGTAAGTGGAGAAGTCCAAACAGTGCTATTTGGAGCTTAAAACGCATTTTTGACACTTTTGAATGAAAAACTGTTTTTTGTGGCCAAAATGAACTCAAACGTCAAAGTTCTCATTTGCAGTTGAAGAACGCGTTATTTCTTGTCACCTTGTAAGTGGAGAAGTCCAAACAATGCTATTTGGAGCTGAAAACGCTTTTTTGAAACTTTTGAATGAAAAACTGATTTGTATGTACAATATGCACTCAAAAGTGAAGAAAGTGTTATTTCTTGTCACCTTGTAAGTGGAGAAGTCTAAACAGTGCTATCTGGAGCTGAAAACGCTTTTTTGACACTTTTGAATGAAAAACTGATTTTTATGTACAATATGCACTCAAAAGTGAAGAAAGTGTTATTTCTTGTCACCTTGTAAGTGGAGAAGTCCAAACAGTGCTATTTGGAGCTGAAAACGCGTTTTTGACACTTTTGAATGAAAAACTGTTTTTTATGGCCAAAATGAATTTAAAAGTCAAAGTTCTCATTTGCAGTTGAAGAACGTGTTATTTCTTGTCACCTTGCAAGTGGAGAAGTCCAAACAGTGCTATTTGGAGCTGAAAACGCTTTTTTGAAACTTTTGAATGAAAAACTGATTTTTATGTACAATATGCACTCAAAAGTGAAGAAAGTGTTATTTCTTGTCACCTTGTAAGTGGATAAGTCCAAACAGTGCTATTTGGAGCTGAAAACGCATTTTTGACACTTTTGAATGAAAAACTGATTTTTATGTACAATATGCAGTCAAAAGTGAAGAAAGTGTTATTTCTTGTCACCTTGTAAGTGGAGAAGTCCAAACAGTGCTATTTGGAGCTGAAAACGCATTTTTGACACTTTTGAATGAAAAACTGATTTTTATGTACAATATGCACTCAAAAGTGATGAAAGTGTTATTTCTTGTCACCTTGTAAGTGGAGAAGTCCAAACAGTGCTATTTGGAGCTGAAAACGCATTTTTGACACTTTTGAATGAAAAACTGTTTTTTGTGGCCAAAATGAACTCAAAAGTCAATGTTCTCATTTGCAGTTGAAGAACGCGTTATTTCTTGTCACCTTGTAAGTGGAAAAGTCCAAACAGTGCTATTTGGAGCTGAAAACGCTTTTTTGAAACTTTTGAATGAAAAACTGATTTTTATGTACAATATGCACTCAAAAGTGAAGAAAGTGTTATTTCTTGTCACCTTGTAAGTGGAGAAGTCCAAACAGTGCTATTTGGAGCTGAAAACGCATTTTTGACACTTTTGAATGAAAAACTGATTTTTATGTACAATATGCACTCAAAAGTGAAGAAAGTGTTATTTCTTGTCACCTTGTAAGTGGAGAAGTCCAAACAGTGCTATTTGGAGCTGAAAACGCATTTTTGACACTTTTGAATGAAAAACTGTTTTTTGTGGCCAAAATGAACTCATACGTCAAAGTTCTCATTTGCAGTTGAAGAACGCGTTATTTCTTGTCACCTTGTAAGTGGAGAAGTCCAAACAGTGCTATTTGGAGCTGAAAACGCTTTTTTGAAACTTTTGAATGAAAAGCTGATTTGTATGTACAATATGCACTCAAAAGTGAAGAAAGTGTTATTTCTTGTCACCTTGTAAGTGGAGAAGTCCAAACAGTGCTATTTGGAGCTGAAAACGCGTTTTTGACACATTTGAATGAAAAACTGTTTTTTGTGGCCAAAATGAACTCAAAAGTCAAAGTTCTCATTTGCAGTTGAAGAACGTGTTATTTCACGTCACCTTGTAAGTGGAGAAGTCCAAACAGTGCAATTTGGAGCTGAAAACACTTTTTTGACACTTTTGAATGAAAAACTGATTTGTATGTATAATATGCACTCAAAAGTGAAGAAAATGTTATTTCTTGTCACCTTGTAAGTGGAGAAGTCCAAACAGTGCAATTTGGAGCTGAAAACACTTTTGTGACACTTTTGAATGAAAAACTGATTTTTATGTACAATATGCACTCAAAAGTGAAGAAAGTGTTATTTCTTGTCACCTTGTAAGTGGAGAAGTCTAAACAGTGCTATTTGGAGCTGAAAACGCTTTTTTGACACTTTTGAATGAAAAACTGATTTTTATGTACAATATGCACTCAAAAGTGAAGAAAGTGTTATTTCTTGTCACCTTGTAAGTGGAGAAGTCCAAACAGTGCTATTTGGAGCTGAAAACGCATTTTTGACACTTTTGAATGAAAAACTGTTTTTTGTGGCCAAAATGCACTCAAAAGTGACGAAAGTGTTATTTCTTGTCACCTTGTAAGTGGAGAAGTCCAAACAGTGCTATTTGTAGCTGAGAACACTTTTGTGACACTTTTGAATGAAAAACTGTTTTTTGTGGCCAAAATGAACTCAAAAGTCAATGTTCTCATTTGCAGTTGAAGAACGCGTTATTTCTTGTCACCTTGTAAGTGGAAAAGTCCAAACAGTGCTATTTGGAGCTGAAAACGCTTTTTTGAAACTTTTGAATGAAAAACTGATTTTTATGTACAATATGCACTCAAAAGTGAAGAAAGTGTTATTTCTTGTCACCTTGTAAGTGGAGAAGTCCAAACAGTGCTATTTGGAGCTGAGAAACGCATTTTTGACACTTTTGAATGAAAAACTGATTTTTATGTACAATATGCACTCAAAAGTGAAGAAAGTGTTATTTCTTGTCACCTTGTAAGTGGAGAAGTCCAAACAGTGCTATTTGGAGCTGAAAACGCATTTTTGACACTTTTGAATGAAAAACTGTTTTTTGTGGCCAAAATGAACTCATACGTCAAAGTTCTCATTTGCAGTTGAAGAACGCGTTATTTCTTGTCACCTTGTAAGTGGAGAAGTCCAAACAGTGCTATTTGGAGCTGAAAACGCTTTTTTGAAACTTTTGAATGAAAAGCTGATTTGTATGTACAATATGCACTCAAAAGTGAAGAAAATGTTATTTCTTGTCACCTTGTAAATGAAGAAGTCCAAACAGTGCTATTTG
The DNA here is from genome assembly GCF_053564925.1 of Oryzias latipes. Taxonomy (NCBI): domain Eukaryota; kingdom Metazoa; phylum Chordata; class Actinopteri; order Beloniformes; family Adrianichthyidae; genus Oryzias; species Oryzias latipes. The sequence continues at coordinate 12,963,136 of NC_136245.1, forward strand.
TAGCTGAGAACACTTTTGTGACACTTTTGAATGAAAAACTGATTTTTATGTACAATATGCACTCAAAAGTGAAGAAAGTGTTATTTCTTGTCACCTTGTAAGTGGAGAAGTCCAAACAGTGCTATTTGGAGCTGAAAACGCATTTTTGACAATTTTGATGAAAAACTGTTTTTTGTGGCCAAAATGAACTCAAAAGTCAAAGTTCTCATTTGCAGTTGAAGAACGTGTTATTTTTTGTCACCTAAGTGGAGAAGTCCAAACAGTGCTATTTGGAACTGAAAATGCTTTTTTGAAACTTTTGAATGAAAAACTGATTTTTATGTACAATATGCACTCAAAAGTGAAGAAAGTGTTATTTCTTGTCACCTTGTAAGTGGAGAAGTCCAAACAGTGCTATTTGGAGCTGAAAACGCATTTTTGACACTTTTGAATGAAAAACTGATTTTTATGTACAATATGCACTCAAAAGTGAAGAAAGTGTTATTTCTTGTCACTTTGTAAGTGGAGAAGTCCAAACAGTGCTATTTGGAGCTTAAAACGCATTTTTGACACTTTTGAATGAAAAACTGTTTTTTGTGGCCAAAATGAACTCAAACGTCAAAGTTCTCATTTGCAGTTGAAGAACGCGTTATTTCTTGTCACCTTGTAAGTGGAGAAGTCCAATCACTGCTGTTTGGAGCTGAAAACGCTTTTTTGACACTTTTGAATGACAAACTGATTTTTATGTACAATATGCACTCAAAAGTGAAGAAAATGTTATTTCTTGTCACCTTGTAAATGGAGAAGTCCAAACAGTGCTATTTGTAGCTGAGAACACTTTTGTGACACTTTTGAATGAAAAACTGATTTTTATGTACAATATGCACTCAAAAGTGAAGAAAGTGTTATTTCTTGTCACCTTGTAAGTGGAGAAGTCCAAACAGTGCTATTTGGAGCTGAAAACGCATTTTTGACAATTTTGAATGAAAAACTGTTTTTTGTGGCCAAATTGAACTCAAAAGTCAAAGTTCTCATTTGCAAGTTGAAGAACGCGTTATTTTTTGTCACCTTGTAAGTGGAGAAGTCCAAACTGTGCTATTTGGAGCTGAAATCTCTTTTTTGACACTTTTGAATGAAAAACTGATTTTTATGTACAATATGCACTCAAAAGTGAAGAAAGTGTTATTTCTTGTCACCTTGTAAGTGGAGAAGTCCAAACAGTGCTATTTGGAGCTGAAAACGCATTTTTGACACTTTTGAATGAAAACTGTTTTTTGTGGCCAAAATGAACTCAAAAGTCAAAGTTCTCATTTGCAAGTTGAAGAACGCGTTATTTCTTGTCACCTTGTAAGTGGAGAAGTCCAAACTGTGCCATTTGGAGCTGAAAACGCTTTTTTGACACTTTTGAATGACAAACTGATTTTTATGTACAATATGCACTCAAAAGTGAAGAAAGTGTTATTTCTTGTCACCTTGTAAGTGGAGAAGTCTAAACAGTGCTATTTGGAGCTGAAAACGCTTTTTTGACACTTTTGAATGAAAAACTGATTTTTATGTACAATATGCACTCAAAAGTGAAGAAAGTGTTATTTCTTGTCACCTTGTAAGTGGAGAAGTCCAAACAGTGCTATTTGGAGCTGAAAACGCGTTTTTGACACTTTTGAATGAAAAACTGTTTTTTGTGGCCAAAATGAATTTAAAAGTCAAAGTTCTCATTTGCAGTTGAAAAACGTGTTATTTCTTGTCACCTTGCAAGCGGAGAAGTCCAAACAGTGCTATTTGGAGCTGAAAACGCTTTTTTGAAACTTTTGAATGAAAAACTGATTTTTATGTACAATATGCACTCAAAAGTGAAGAAAGTGTTATTTCTTGTCACCTTGTAAGTGGAGAAGTCCAAACAGTGCTATTTGGAGCTGAAAACGCATTTTTGACACTTTTGAATGAAAAACTGATTTTTATGTACAATATGCACTCAAAAGTGAAGAAAGTGTTATTTCTTGTCACCTTGTAAGTGGAGAAGTCCAAACAGTGCTATTTGGAGCTGAAAACGCATTTTTGACACTTTTGAATGAAAAACAGTTTTTTGTGGCCAAAATGAACTCAAACGTCAAAGTTCTCATTTGCAGTTGAAGAACGCGTTATTTCTTGTCACCTTGTAAGTGGAGAAGTCCAAACAGTGCTATTTGGAGCTGAAAACGCTTTTTTGAAACTTTTGAATGAAAAACTGATTTGTATGTACAATATGCACTCAAAAGTGAAGAAAATGTTATTTCTTGTCACCTTGTAAATGGAGAAGTCCAAACAGTGCAATTTGTAGCTGAGAACACTTTTGTGACACTTTTGAATGAAAAACTGATTTTTATGTACAATATGCACTCAAAAGTGAAGAAAGTGTTATTTCTTGTCACCTTGTAAGTGGAGAAGTCCAAACAGTGCTATTTGGAGCTTAAAACGCATTTTTGACACTTTTGAATGAAAAACTGTTTTTTGTGGCCAAAATGAACTCAAACGTCAAAGTTCTCATTTGCAGTTGAAGAACGCGTTATTTCTTGTCACCTTGTAAGTGGAGAAGTCCAAACAATGCTATTTGGAGCTGAAAACGCTTTTTTGAAACTTTTGAATGAAAAACTGATTTGTATGTACAATATGCACTCAAAAGTGAAGAAAGTGTTATTTCTTGTCACCTTGTAAGTGGAGAAGTCTAAACAGTGCTATCTGGAGCTGAAAACGCTTTTTTGACACTTTTGAATGAAAAACTGATTTTTATGTACAATATGCACTCAAAAGTGAAGAAAGTGTTATTTCTTGTCACCTTGTAAGTGGAGAAGTCCAAACAGTGCTATTTGGAGCTGAAAACGCGTTTTTGACACTTTTGAATGAAAAACTGTTTTTTATGGCCAAAATGAATTTAAAAGTCAAAGTTCTCATTTGCAGTTGAAGAACGTGTTATTTCTTGTCACCTTGCAAGTGGAGAAGTCCAAACAGTGCTATTTGGAGCTGAAAACGCTTTTTTGAAACTTTTGAATGAAAAACTGATTTTTATGTACAATATGCACTCAAAAGTGAAGAAAGTGTTATTTCTTGTCACCTTGTAAGTGGATAAGTCCAAACAGTGCTATTTGGAGCTGAAAACGCATTTTTGACACTTTTGAATGAAAAACTGATTTTTATGTACAATATGCAGTCAAAAGTGAAGAAAGTGTTATTTCTTGTCACCTTGTAAGTGGAGAAGTCCAAACAGTGCTATTTGGAGCTGAAAACGCATTTTTGACACTTTTGAATGAAAAACTGTTTTTTGTGGCCAAAATGAACTCTAACGTCAAAGTTCTCATTTGCAGTTGAAGAACGCGTTATTTCTTGTCACCTTGTAAGTGGAGAAGTCCAAACAGTGCTATTTGGAGCTGAAAACGCTTTTTTGAAACTTTTGAATGAAAAACTGATTTGTATGTACAATATGCACTCAAAAGTGAAGAAAATGTTATTTCTTGTCACCTTGTAGATGGAGAAGTCCAAACAGTGCTATTTGTAGCTGAGAACACTTTTGTGACACTTTTGAATGAAAAACTGATTTTTATGTACAATATGCACTCAAAACTGAAGAAAGTGTTATTTCTTGTCACCTTGTAAGTGGAGAAGTCCAAACAGTGCTATTTGGAGCTGAAAACGCTTTTTTGAAACTTTTGAATGAAAAACTGATTTTTATGTACAATATGCACTCAAAAGTGAAGAAAGTGTTATTTCTTGTCACCTTGTAAGTGGAGAAGTCTAAACAGTGCTATTTGGAGCTGAAAACGCTTTTTGACACTTTTGAATGAAAAACTGATTTTTATGTACAATATGCACTCAAAAGTGAAGAAAGTGTTATTTCTTGTCACCTTGTAAGTGGAGAAGTCCAAACAGTGCTATTTGGAGCTGAAAACGCATTTTTGACACTTTTGAATGAAAACTGTTTTTTGTGGCCAAAATGAACTCAAAAGTCAAAGTTCTCATTTGCAAGTTGAAGAACGCGTTTTATTCTTGTCACCTTGTAAGTGGAGAATTCCAAACTGTGCTATTTGGAGCTGAGAACACTTTTGTGAAACTTTTGAATGAAAAACTGATTTTTATGTACAATATGCACTCAAAAGTGAAGAAAGTGTTATTTCTTGTCACCTTGTAAGTGGAGAAGTCTAAACAGTGCTATTTGGAGCTGAAAACGCTTTTTTGACACTTTTGAATGAAAAACTGATTTTTATGTACAATATGCACTCAAAAGTGAAGAAAGTGTTATTTCTTGTCACCTTGTAAGTGGAGAAGTCCAAACAGTGCTATTTGTAGCTTAAAACGCATTTTTGACACTTTTGAATGAAAAACTGTTTTTTGTGGCCAAAATGAACTCAAACGTCAAAGTTCTCATTTGCAGTTGAAGAACGCGTTATTTCTTGTCACCTTGTAAGTGGAGAAGTCCAAACAGTGCTATTTGGAGCTGAAAACGCGTTTTTGACACTTTTGAATGAAAAACTGTTTTTTGTGGCCAAAATGAATTTAAAAGTCAAAGTTCTCATTTGCAGTTGAAGAACGTGTTATTTCTTGTCACCTTGCAAGTGGAGAAGTCTAGACAGTGCTATTTGGAGCTGAAAACGCTTTTTTGACACTTTTGAATGAAAAACTGATTTTTATGTACAATATGCACTCAAAAGTGAAGAAATTGTTATTTCTTGTCACCTTGTAAGTGGAGAAGTCCAAACAGTGCCTTTTGGAGCTGAAAACGCGTTTTTGACACTTTTGAATGAAAAACTGTTTTTTGTCGCCAAAATGAACTCAAAAGTCAAAGTTCTCATTTGCAGTTGAAGAACGTGTTATTTCTTGTCACCTTGTAAGTGGAGAAGTCCAAACAGTGCAATTTGGAACTGAAAACACTTTTTTGACACTTTTGAATGAAAAACTGATTTGTATGTACAATATGCACTCAAAAGTGAAGAAAGTGTTATTTCTTGTCACCTTGTAAGTGGAGAAGTCCAATCACTGCTGTTTGGAGCTGAAAACGCTTTTTTGACACTTTTGAATGACAAACTGATTTTTATGTACAATATGCACTCAAAAGTGAAGAAAGTGTTTAGTTCTTGTCACCTTGTAAGTGGAGAAGTCTAAACAGTGCTATTTGGAGCTGAAATCTCTTTTTTGAAACTTTTGAATGAAAAACTGATTTGTATGTACGATATGCACTCAAAAGTGAAGAAAGTGTTATTTCTTGTCACCTTGTAAGTGGAAAAGTCTAAACAGTGCTATTTGGAGCTGAAAACGCTTTTTTGAGACTTTTGAATGAAAAACTGTTTTTTGTGGCCAAAATGAACTCAAAAGTCAAAGAACTCATTTGCAGTTGAAGAACGTGTTATTTCTGGTCACCTTGTAAGTGGAGAAGTCCAAACAGTGCTGTTTGGAGCTGAAAACGCTTTTTTGACACTTTTGAATGAAAAACTTATTTTTATGTACAATATGCACTCAAAAGTGAAGAAAGTGTTTAGTTCTTGTCACCTTGTAAGTGGAAAAGTCTAAACAGTGCTATTTGGAGCTGAAAACGCTTTTGTGACACTTTTGAATGACAAACTGATTTTTATGTACAATATGCACTAAAAAGTGAAGAAAGTGTTTAGTTCTTGTCACCTTGTAAGTGGAGAAGTCTAAACAGTGCTATTTGGAGCTGAAATCTCTTTTTTGAAACTTTTGAATGAAAAACTGATTTGTATGTACAATATGCACTCAAAAGTGAAGAAAGTGTTATTTCTTGTCACCTTGTAAGTGGAGAAGTCTAAACAGTGCTATTTGGAGCTGAAAACGCTTTTTTGAGACTTTTGAATGAAAAACTGTTTTTTGTGGCCAAAATGAACTCAAAAGTCAAAGAACTCATTTGCAGTTGAAGAACGTGTTATTTCTGGTCACCTTGTAAGTGGAGAAGTCCAAACAGTGCTGTTTGGAGCTGAAAACGCTTTTTTGACACTTTTGAATGAAAAACGTATGTGTACAATATGCACTCAAAAGTGAAGAAAGTGTTTAGTTCTTGTCAGTTTGTAAGTGGAAAAATCTAAACAGTGCTATTTGGAGCTGAAAACGCTTTTTTGAAACTTTTGAATGAAAAACTGATTTTTATGTACAATATGCACTCAAAACTGAAGAAAGTGTTATTTCTTGTCACCTTGTAAGTGGATAAGTCCAAACAGTGCTATTTGGAGCTGAAAACGCATTTTTGACACTTTTGAATGAAAAACTGATTTTTATGTACAATATGCAGTCAAAAGTGAAGAAAGTGTTATTTCTTGTCACCTTGTAAGTGGAGAAGTCCAAATAGTGCTATTTGGAGCTGAAAACGCATTTTTGACACTTTTGAATGAAAAACTGTTTTTTGTGGCCAAAATGAACTCAAACGTCAAAGTTCTCATTTGCAGTTGAAGAACGCGTTATTTCTTGTCACCTTGTAAGTGGAGAAGTCCAAACAGTGCTATTTGGAGCTGAAAACGCTTTTTTGAAACTTTTGAATGAAAAACTGATTTGTATGTACAATATGCACTCAAAAGTGAAGAAAATGTTATTTCTTGTCACCTTGTAGATGGAGAAGTCCAAACAGTGCTATTTGTAGCTGAGAACACTTTTGTGACAGTTTTGAATGAAAAACTGATTTTTATGTACAATATGCACTCAAAAGTGAAGAAAGTGTTATTTCTTGTCACCTTGTAAGTGGAGAAGTCCAAACAGTGCTATTTGGAGCTGAAAACGCATTTTTGACAATTTTGAATGAAAAACTGTTTTTTGTGGCCAAAATGAACTCAAAAGTCAAAGTTCTCATTTGCAAGTTGAAGAACGCGTTATTTCTTGTCACCTTGTAAGTGGAGAAGTCCAAACAGTGCTATTTGGAGCTGAGAACACTTTTGTGAAACTTTTAAATGAAAAACTGATTTTTATGTACAATATGCACTCAAAAGTGAAGAAAGTGTTATTTCTTGTCACCTTGTAAGTGGAGAAGTCTAAACAGTGCTATTTGGAGCTGAAAACGCTTTTTTGACACTTTTGAATGAAAAACTGATTTGTATGTACAATATGCACTCAAAAGTGAAGAAAGTGTTATTTCTTGTCACCTTGTAAGTGGAGAAGTCCAAACAGTGCTATTTGGAGCTGAGAACACTTTTGTGAAACTTTTAAATGAAAAACTGATTTTTATGTACAATATGCACTCAAAAGTGAAGAAAGTGTTATTTCTTGTCACCTTGTAAGTGGAGAAGTCTAAACAGTGCTATTTGGAGCTGAAAACGCTTTTTTGACACTTTTGAATGAAAAACTGATTTGTATGTACAATATGCACTCAAAAGTGAAGAAAGTGTTATTTCTTGTCACCTTGTAAGTGGAGAAGTCCAAACAGTGCTATTTGGAGCTGAAAACGCGTTTTTGACACTTTTGAATGAAAAACTGTTTTTTGTGGCCAAAATGAATTTAAAAGTCAAAGTTCTCATTTGCAGTTGAAGAACGTGTTATTTCTTGTCACCTTGCAAGTGGAGAAGTCTAGACAGTGCTATTTGGAGCTGAAAACGCTTTTTTGACACTTTTGAATGAAAAACTGATTTTTATGTACAATATGCACTCAAAAGTGAAGAAAGTGTTATTTCTTGTCACCTTGTAAGTGGAGAAGTCCAAACAGTGCCTTTTGGAGCTGAAAACGCGTTTTTGACACTTTTGAATGAAAAACTGTTTTTTGTCGCCAAAATGAACTCAAAAGTCAAAGTTCTCATTTGCAGTTGAAGAACGTGTTATTTCTTGTCACCTTGTAAGTGGAGAAGTCCAAACAGTGCAATTTGGAGCTGAAAAAACTTTTTTGACACTTTTGAATGAAAAACTGATTTGTATGTACAATATGCACTCAAAAGTGAAGAAAGTGTTATTTCTTGTCACCTTGTAAGTGGAGAAGTCCAATCACTGCTGTTTGGAGCTGAAAACGCTTTTTTGACACTTTTGAATGACAAACTGATTTTTATGTACAATATGCACTCAAAAGTGAAGAAAATGTTATTTCTTGTCACCTTGTAAATGGAGAAGTCCAAACAGTGCTATTTGTAGCTGAGAACACTTTTGTGACACTTTTGAATGAAAAACTGATTTTTATGTACAATATGCACTCAAAAGTGAAGAAAGTGTTATTTCTTGTCACCTTGTAAGTGGAGAAGTCCAAACAGTGCTATTTGGAGCTGAAAACGCATTTTTGACAATTTTGAATGAAAAACTGTTTTTTGTGGCCAAATTGAACTCAAAAGTCAAAGTTCTCATTTGCAAGTTGAAGAACGCGTTATTTTTTGTCACCTTGTAAGTGGAGAAGTCCAAACTGTGCTATTTGGAGCTGAAATCTCTTTTTTGACACTTTTGAATGAAAAACTGATTTTTATGTACAATATGCACTCAAAAGTGAAGAAAGTGTTATTTCTTGTCACCTTGTAAGTGGAGAAGTCCAAACAGTGCTATTTGGAGCTGAAAACGCATTTTTGACACTTTTGAATGAAAACTGTTTTTTGTGGCCAAAATGAACTCAAAAGTCAAAGTTCTCATTTGCAAGTTGAAGAACGCGTTATTTCTTGTCACCTTGTAAGTGGAGAAGTCCAAACTGTGCCATTTGGAGCTGAAAACGCTTTTTTGACACTTTTGAATGACAAACTGATTTTTATGTACAATATGCACTCAAAAGTGAAGAAAGTGTTATTTCTTGTCACCTTGTAAGTGGAGAAGTCTAAACAGTGCTATTTGGAGCTGAAAACGCTTTTTTGACACTTTTGAATGAAAAACTGATTTTTATGTACAATATGCACTCAAAAGTGAAGAAAGTGTTATTTCTTGTCACCTTGTAAGTGGAGAAGTCCAAACAGTGCTATTTGGAGCTGAAAACGCGTTTTTGACACTTTTGAATGAAAAACTGTTTTTTGTGGCCAAAATGAATTTAAAAGTCAAAGTTCTCATTTGCAGTTGAAAAACGTGTTATTTCTTGTCACCTTGCAAGCGGAGAAGTCCAAACAGTGCTATTTGGAGCTGAAAACGCTTTTTTGAAACTTTTGAATGAAAAACTGATTTTTATGTACAATATGCACTCAAAAGTGAAGAAAGTGTTATTTCTTGTCACCTTGTAAGTGGAGAAGTCCAAACAGTGCTATTTGGAGCTGAAAACGCATTTTTGACACTTTTGAATGAAAAACTGATTTTTATGTACAATATGCACTCAAAAGTGAAGAAAGTGTTATTTCTTGTCACCTTGTAAGTGGAGAAGTCCAAACAGTGCTATTTGGAGCTGAAAACGCATTTTTGACACTTTTGAATGAAAAACAGTTTTTTGTGGCCAAAATGAACTCAAACGTCAAAGTTCTCATTTGCAGTTGAAGAACGCGTTATTTCTTGTCACCTTGTAAGTGGAGAAGTCCAAACAGTGCTATTTGGAGCTGAAAACGCTTTTTTGAAACTTTTGAATGAAAAACTGATTTGTATGTACAATATGCACTCAAAAGTGAAGAAAATGTTATTTCTTGTCACCTTGTAAATGGAGAAGTCCAAACAGTGCAATTTGTAGCTGAGAACACTTTTGTGACACTTTTGAATGAAAAACTGATTTTTATGTACAATATGCACTCAAAAGTGAAGAAAGTGTTATTTCTTGTCACCTTGTAAGTGGAGAAGTCCAAACAGTGCTATTTGGAGCTGAAAACGCATTTTTGACAATTTTGAATGAAAAACTGTTTTTTGTGGCCAAAATGAACTCAAAAGTCAAAGTTCTCATTTGCAAGTTGAAGAACGCGTTATTTCTTGTCACCTTGTAAGTGGAGAAGTCCAAACTGTGCTATTTGGAGCTGAGAACACATTTGTGAAACTTTTGAATGAAAAACTGATTTTTATGTACAATATGCACTCAAAAGTGAAGAAAGTGTTATTTCTTGTCACCTTGTAAGTGGAGAAGTCTAAACAGTGCTATTTGGAGCTGAAAACGCTTTTTTGACACTTTTGAATGAAAAACTGATTTTTATGTACAATATGCACTCAAAAGTGAAGAAAGTGTTATTTCTTGTCACCTTGTAAGTGGAGAAGTCCAAACAGTGCTATTTGGAGCTGAAAACGCGTTTTTGACACTTTTGAATGAAAAACTGTTTTTTGTGGCCAAAATGAATTTAAAAGTCAAAGTTCTCATTTGCAGTTGAAGAACGTGTTATTTCTTGTCACCTTGCAAGTGGAGAAGTCTAGACAGTGTTATTTGGAGCTGAAAACGCTTTTTTGACACTTTTGAATGAAAAACTGATTTTTATGTACAATATGCACTCAAAAGTGAAGAAATTGTTATTTCTTGTCACCTTGTAAGTGGAGAAGTCCAAACAGTGCCTTTTGGAGCTGAAAACGCGTTTTTGACACTTTTGAATGAAAAACTGTTTTTTGTCGCCAAAATGAACTCAAAAGTCAAAGTTCTCATTTGCAGTTGAAGAACGTGTTATTTCTTGTCACCTTGTAAGTGGAGAAGTCCAAACAGTGCAATTTGGAGCTGAAAACACTTTTTTGACACTTTTGAATGAAAAACTGATTTGTATGTACAATATGCACTCAAAAGTGAAGAAAGTGTTATTTCTTGTCACCTTGTAAGTGGAGAAGTCCAAACAGTGCTATTTGGAGCTGAAAACGCATTTTTGACACTTTTGAATGAAAACTGTTTTTTGTGGCCAAAATGAACTCAAAAGTCAAAGTTCTCATTTGCAAGTTGAAGAACGCGTTATTTCTTGTCACCTTGTAAGTGGAGAAGTCCAAACTGTGCTATTTGGAGCTGAGAACACTTTTGTGAAACTTTTGAATGAAAAACTGATTTTTATGTACAATATGCACTCAAAAGTGAAGAAAGTGTTATTTCTTGTCACCTTGTAAGTGGAGAAGTCTAAACAGTGCTATTTGGAGCTGAAAACGCTTTTTTGACACTTTTGAATGAAAAACTGATTTTTACGTACAATATGCACTCAAAAGTGAAGAAAGTGTTATTTCTTGTCACCTTGTAAGTGGAGAAGTCCAAACAGTGCTATTTGGAGCTGAAAACGCGTTTTTGACACTTTTGAATGAAAAACTGTTTTTTGTGGCCAAAATGAATTTAAAAGTCAAAGTTCTCATTTGCAGTTGAAAAACGTGTTATTTCTTGTCACCTTGCAAGCGGAGAAGTCCAAACAGTGCTATTTGGAGCTGAAAACGCTTTTTTGAAACTTTTGAATGAAAAACTGATTTTTATGTACAATATGCACTCAAAAGTGAAGAAAGTGTTATTTCTTGTCACCTTGTAAGTGGAGAAGTCCAAACAGTGCTATTTGGAGCTGAAAACGCATTTTTGACACTTTTGAATGAAAAACTGATTTTTATGTACAATATGCACTCAAAAGTGAAGAAAGTGTTATTTCTTGTCACTTTGTAAGTGGAGAAGTCCAAACAGTGCTATTTGGAGCTTAAAACGCATTTTTGACACTTTTGAATGAAAAACTGTTTTTTGTGGCCAAAATGAACTCAAACGTCAAAGTTCTCATTTGCAGTTGAAGAACGCGTTATTTCTTGTCACCTTGTAAGTGGAGAAGTCCAAACAGTGCTATTTGGAGCTGAAAACGCGTTTTTGACACTTTTGAATGAAAAACTGTTTTTTGTGGCCAAAATGAATTTAAAAGTCAAAGTTCTCATTTGCAGTTGAAGAACGTGTTATTTCTTGTCACCTTGCAAGTGGAGAAGTCTAGACAGTGCTATTTGGAGCTGAAAACGCTTTTTTGACACTTTTGAATGAAAAACTGATTTTTATGTACAATATGCACTCAAAAGTGAAGAAATTGTTATTTCTTGTCACCTTGTAAGTGGAGAAGTCCAAACAGTGCCTTTTGGAGCTGAAAACGCGTTTTTGACACTTTTGAATGAAAAACTGTTTTTTGTCGCCAAAATGAACTCAAAAGTCAAAGTTCTCATTTGCAGTTGAAGAACGTGTTATTTCTTGTCACCTTGTAAGTGGAGAAGTCCAAACAGTGCAATTTGGAGCTGAAAACACTTTTTTGACACTTTTGAATGAAAAACTGATTTGTATGTACAATATGCACTCAAAAGTGAAGAAAGTGTTATTTCTTGTCACCTTGTAAGTGGAAAAGTCTAAACAGTGCTATTTGGAGCTGAAAACGCTTTTTTGAAACTTTTGAATGAAAAACTGTTTTTTGTGGCCAAAATGAACTCAAAAGTCAAAGAACTCATTTGCAGTTGAAGAACGTGTTATTTCTGGTCACCTTGTAAGTGGAGAAGTCCAAACAGTGCTGTTTGGAGCTGAAAACGCTTTTTTGACACTTTTGAATGAAAAACTTATTTTTATGTACAATATGCACTCAAAAGTGAAGAAAGTGTTTAGTTCTTGTCACCTTGTAAGTGGAAAAGTCTAAACAGTGCTATTTGGAGCTGAAAACGCTTTTGTGACACTTTTGAATGACAAACTGATTTTTATGTACAATATGCACTAAAAAGTGAAGAAAGTGTTTAGTTCTTGTCACCTTGTAAGTGGAGAAGTCTAAACAGTGCTATTTGGAGCTGAAATCTCTTTTTTGAAACTTTTGAATGAAAAACTGATTTGTATGTACAATATGCACTCAAAAGTGAAGAAAGTGTTATTTCTTGTCACCTTGTAAGTGGAGAAGTCTAAACAGTGCTATTTGGAGCTGAAAACGCTTTTTTGAGACTTTTGAATGAAAAACTGTTTTTTGTGGCCAAAATGAACTCAAAAGTCAAAGAACTCATTTGCAGTTGAAGAACGTGTTATTTCTGGTCACCTTGTAAGTGGAGAAGTCCAAACAGTGCTGTTTGGAGCTGAAAACGCTTTTTTGACACTTTTGAATGAAAAACTTATTTTTATGTACAATATGCACTCAAAAGTGAAGAAAGTGTTTAGTTCTTGTCACCTTGTAAGTGGAAAAGTCTAAACAGTGCTATTTGGAGCTGAAAACGCTTTTGTGACACTTTTGAATGAAAAACTGATTTGTATGTACAATATGCACTCAAAAGTGAAGAAAGTTTTATTTCTTGTCACTTTGTAAGTGGAGAAGTCCAAACAGTGCCTTTTGGAGCTGAAAATGCGTTTTTGACACTTTTGAATGAAAAACTGATTTTTGTGGCCAAAATGCACTCAAAAGTGACGAAAGTGTTATTTCTGGTCACCTTGTAAGTGGAGAAGTCCAAACAGTGCTATTTGGAGCTGAAAACACTTTTGTGAAACTTTTGAATGAAAAACTGATTTTTATGTACAATATGCACTCAAAAGTGAAGAAAGTGTTATTTCTTGTCACCTTGTAAGTGGAGAAATCTAAACAGTGCTATTTGGAGCTGAAAATGCTTTTTTGACACTTTTGAATGAAAAACTGATTTTTATGTACAATATGCATTCAAAAGTGAAGAAAGTGTTATTTCTTGTCACCTTGTAAGTGGAGAAGTCCAAACAGTGCTATTTGGAGCTGAAAACGCATTTTTGACACTTTTGAATGAAAACTGTTTTTTGTGGCCAAAATGAACTCAAAAGTCAAAGTTCTCATTTGCAAGTTGAAGAACGCGTTATTTCTTGTCACCTTGTAAGTGGAGAAGTCCAAACAGTGCTATTTGGAGCTGAAAACGCGTTTTTGACACTTTTGAATGAAAAACTGTTTTTTGTGGCCAAAATGAATTTAAAAGTCAAAGTTCTCATTTGCAGTTGAAAAACGTGTTATTTCTTGTCACCTTGCAAGCGGAGAAGTCCAAACAGTGCTATTTGGAGCTGAAAACGCTTTTTTGAAACTTTTGAATGAAAAACTGATTTTTATGTACAATATGCACTCAAAAGTGAAGAAAGTGTTATTTCTTGTCACCTTGTAAGTGGAGAAGTCCAAACAGTGCTATTTGGAGCTGAAAACGCATTTTTGACACTTTTGAATGAAAAACTGATTTTTATGTACAATATGCACTCAAAAGTGAAGAAAGTGTTATTTCTTGTCACTTTGTAAGTGGAAAAGTCCAAACAGTGCTATTTGGAGCTTAAAACGCATTTTTGACACTTTTGAATGAAAAACTGTTTTTTGTGGCCAAAATGAACTCAAACGTCAAAGTTCTCATTTGCAGTTGAAGAACGCGTTATTTCTTGTCACCTTGTAAGTGGAGAAGTCCAAACAGTGCTATTTGGAGCTGAAAACGCGTTTTTGACACTTTTGAATGAAAAACTGTTTTTTGTGGCCAAAATGAATTTAAAAGTCAAAGTTCTCATTTGCAGTTGAAGAACGTGTTATTTCTTGTCACCTTGCAAGTGGAGAAGTCTAGACAGTGCTATTTGGAGCTGAAAACGCTTTTTTGACACTTTTGAATGAAAAACTGATTTTTATGTACAATATGCACTCAAAAGTGAAGAAATTGTTATTTCTTGTCACCTTGTAAGTGGAGAAGTCCAAACAGTGCCTTTTGGAGCTGAAAACGCGTTTTTGACACTTTTGAATGAAAAACTGTTTTTTGTCGCCAAAATGAACTCAAAAGTCAAAGTTCTCATTTGCAGTTGAAGAACGTGTTATTTCTTGTCACCTTGTAAGTGGAGAAGTCCAAACAGTGCAATTTGGAGCTGAAAACACTTTTTTGACACTTTTGAATGAAAAACTGATTTGTATGTACAATATGCACTCAAAAGTGAAGAAAGTGTTATTTCTTGTCACTTTGTAAGTGGAGAAGTCCAATCACTGCTGTTTGGAGCTGAAAACGCTTTTTTGACACTTTTGAATGACAAACTGATTTTTATGTACAATATGCACTCAAAAGTGAAGAAAGTGTTTAGTTCTTGTCACCTTGTAAGTGGAGAAGTCTAAACAGTGCTATTTGGAGCTGAAATCTCTTTTTTGAAACTTTTGAATGAAAAACTGATTTGTATGTACAATATGCACTCAAAAGTGAAGAAAGTGTTATTTCTTGTCACCTTGTAAGTGGAAAAGTCTAAACAGTGCTATTTGGAGCTGAAAACGCTTTTTTGAGACTTTTGAATGAAAAACTGTTTTTTGTGGCCAAAATGAACTCAAAAGTCAAAGAACTCATTTGCAGTTGAAGAACGTGTTATTTCTGGTCACCTTGTAAGTGGAGAAGTCCAAACAGTGCTGTTTGGAGCTGAAAACGCTTTTTTGACACTTTTGAATGAAAAACTTATTTTTATGTACAATATGCACTCAAAAGTGAAGAAAGTGTTTAGTTCTTGTCACCTTGTAAGTGGAAAAGTCTAAACAGTGCTATTTGGAGCTGAAAACGCTTTTGTGACACTTTTGAATGACAAACTGATTTTTATGTACAATATGCACTAAAAAGTGAAGAAAGTGTTTAGTTCTTGTCACCTTGTAAGTGGAGAAGTCTAAACAGTGCTATGTGGAGCTGAAAACGCTTTTTTGACACTTTTGAATGAAAAACTTATTTTTATGTACAATATGCACTCAAAAGTGAAGAAAGTGTTTAGTTCTTGTCACCTTGTAAGTGGAAAAGTCTAAACAGTGCTATTTGGAGCTGAAAACGCTTTTGTGACACTTTTGAATGAAAAACTGATTTTTATGTACAATATGCACTCAAAAGTGAAGAAAGTGTTTAGTTCTTGTCACCTTGTAAGTGGAAAAGTCTAAACAGTGCTATTTGGAGCTGAAAACGCTTTTGTGACACTTTTGAATGAAAAACTGATTTGTATGTACAATATGCACTCAAAAGTGAAGAAAGTTTTATTTCTTGTCACTTTGTAAGTGGAGAAGTCCAAACAGTGCCTTTTGGAGCTGAAAATGCGTTTTTGACACTTTTGAATGAAAAACTGATTTTTGTGGCCAAAATGCACTCAAAAGTGACGAAAGTGTTATTTCTGGTCACCTTGTAAGTGGAGAAGTCCAAACAGTGCTATTTGGAGCTGAGAACACTTTTGTGAAACTTTTGAATGAAAAACTGATTTTTATGTACAATATGCACTCAAAAGTGAAGAAAGTGTTATTTCTTGTCACCTTGTAAGTGGAGAAATCTAAACAGTGCTATTTGGAGCTGAAAATGCTTTTTTGACACTTTTGAATGAAAAACTGATTTTTATGTACAATATGCATTCAAAAGTGAAGAAAGTGTTATTTCTTGTCACCTTGTAAGTGGAGAAGTCCAAACAGTGCTATTTGGAGCTGAAAACGCATTTTTGACACTTTTGAATGAAAACTGTTTTTTGTGGCCAAAATGAACTCAAAAGTCAAAGTTCTCATTTGCAAGTTGAAGAACGCGTTATTTCTTGTCACCTTGTAAGTGGAGAAGTCCAAACTGTGCTATTTGGAGCTGAAATCTCTTTTTTGAAACTTTTGAATGAAAAACTGATTTTTATGTACAATATGCACTCAAAAGTGAAGAAAGTGTTATTTCTTGTCACCTTGTAAGTGGAGAAGTCTAAACAGTGCTATTTGGAGCTGAAAACGCTTTTTTGAGACTTTTGAATGAAAAACTGTTTTTTGTGGCCAAAATGAACTCAAAAGTCAAAGAACTCATTTGCAGTTGAAGAACGTGTTATTTCTGGTCACCTTGTAAGTGGAGAAGTCCAAACAGTGCTGTTTGGAGCTGAAAACGCTTTTTTGACACTTTTGAATGAAAAACTTATTTTTATGTACAATATGCACTCAAAAGTGAAGAAAGTGTTTAGTTCTTGTCACCTTGTAAGTGGAAAAGTCTAAACAGTGCTATTTGGAGCTGAAAACGCTTTTGTGACACTTTTGAATGAAAAACTGATTTGTATGTACAATATGCACTCAAAAGTGAAGAAAGTGTTATTTCTTGTCACTTTGTAAGTGGAGAAGTCCAAACAGTGCCTTTTGGAGCTGAAAACGCGTTTTTGACACTTTTGAATGAAAAACTGATTTTTGTGGCCAAAATGCACTCAAAAGTGACGAAAGTGTTATTTCTGGTCACCTTGTAAGTGGAGAAGTCCAAACAGTGCTATTTGGAGCTGAGAACACTTTTGTGAAACTTTTGAATGAAAAACTGATTTTTATGTACAATATGCACTCAAAAGTGAAGAAAGTGTTATTTCTGGTCACCTTGTAAGTGGAGAAGTCCAAACAGTGCTATTTGGAGCTGAGAACACTTTTGTGAAACTTTTGAATGAAAAACTGATTTTTATGTACAATATGCACTCAAAAGTGAAGAAAGTGTTATTTCTTGTCACCTTGTAAGTGGAGAAATCTAAACAGTGCTATTTGGAGCTGAAAATGCTTTTTTGACACTCTTGAATGAAAAACTGATTTTTATGTACAATATGCATTCAAAAGTGAAGAAAGTGTTATTTCTTGTCACCTTGTAAGTGGAGAAGTCCAAACAGTGCTATTTGGAGCTGAAAACGCATTTTTGACACTTTTGAATGAAAACTGTTTTTTGTGGCCAAAATGAACTCAAAAGTCAAAGTTCTCATTTGCAAGTTGAAGAACGCGTTATTTCTTGTCACCTTGTAAGTGGAGAAGTCCAAACTGTGCTATTTGGAGCTGAAATCTCTTTTTTGAAACTTTTGAATGAAAAACTGATTTTTATGTACAATATGCACTCAAAAGTGAAGAAAGTGTTATTTCTTGTCACCTTGTAAGTGGAGAAGTCTAAACAGTGCTATTTGGAGCTGAAAACGCTTTTTTGAGACTTTTGAATGAAAAACTGTTTTTTGTGGCCAAAATGAACTCAAAAGTCAAAGAACTCATTTGCAGTTGAAGAACGTGTTATTTCTGGTCACCTTGTAAGTGGAGAAGTCCAAACAGTGCTGTTTGGAGCTGAAAACGCTTTTTTGACACTTTTGAATGAAAAACTTATTTTTATGTACAATATGCACTCAAAAGTGAAGAAAGTGTTTAGTTCTTGTCACCTTGTAAGTGGAAAAGTCTAAACAGTGCTATTTGGAGCTGAAAACGCTTTTGTGACACTTTTGAATGAAAAACTGATTTGTATGTACAATATGCACTCAAAAGTGAAGAAAGTGTTATTTCTTGTCACTTTGTAAGTGGAGAAGTCCAAACAGTGCCTTTTGGAGCTGAAAACGCGTTTTTGACACTTTTGAATGAAAAACTGATTTTTGTGGCCAAAATGCACTCAAAAGTGACGAAAGTGTTATTTCTGGTCACCTTGTAAGTGGAGAAGTCCAAACAGTGCTATTTGGAGCTGAGAACACTTTTGTGAAACTTTTGAATGAAAAACTGATTTTTATGTACAATATGCACTCAAAAGTGAAGAAAGTGTTATTTCTTGTCACCTTGTAAGTGGAGAAATCTAAACAGTGCTATTTGGAGCTGAAAACGCTTTTTTGACACTTTTGAATGAAAAACTGATTTTTATGTACAATATGCACTCAAAAGTGAAGAAAGTGTTATTTCTTGTCACTTTGTAAGTGGAAAAGTCCAAACAGTGCTATTTGGAGCTGAAAACGCATTTTTGACACTTTTGAATGAAAACTGTTTTTTGTGGCCAAAATGAACTCAAAAGTCAAAGTTCTCATTTGCAAGTTGAAGAACGCGTTATTTCTTGTCACCTTGTAAGTGGAAAAGTCCAAACTGTGCTATTTGGAGCTGAAAACGCTTTTTTGAAACTTTTGAATGAAAAACTGATCTTTATGTACAATATGCACTCAAAAGTGAAGAAAGTGTTATTTCTTGTCACCTTGTAAGTGGAGAAGTCCAAACAGTGCTATTTGGAGCTGAAAACGCATTTTTGACACTTTTGAATGAAAAACTGATTTTTATGTACAATATGCACTCAAAAGTGAAGAAAGTGTTATTTCTTGTCACCTTGTAAGTGGAGAAGTCTAAACAGTGCTATTTGGAGCTGAAAACGCTTTTTTGAGACTTTTGAATGAAAAACTGTTTTTTGTGGCCAAAATGAACTCAAAAGTCAAAGAACTCATTTGCAGTTGAAGAACGTGTTATTTCTGGTCACCTTGTAAGTGGAGAAGTCCAAACAGTGCTGTTTGGAGCTGAAAACGCTTTTTTGACACTTTTGAATGAAAAACTTATTTTTATGTACAATATGCACTCAAAAGTGAAGAAAGTGTTTAGTTCTTGTCACCTTGTAAGTGGAAAAGTCTAAACAGTGCTATTTGGAGCTGAAAACGCTTTTGTGACACTTTTGAATGAAAAACTGATTTGTATGTACAATATGCACTCAAAAGTGAAGAAAGTGTTATTTCTTGTCACTTTGTAAGTGGAGAAGTCCAAACAGTGCCTTTTGGAGCTGAAAACGCGTTTTTGACACTTTTGAATGAAAAACTGATTTTTGTGGCCAAAATGCACTCAAAAGTGACGAAAGTGTTATTTCTGGTCACCTTGTAAGTGGAGAAGTCCAAACAGTGCTATTTGGAGCTGAGAACGCTTTTTTGACACTTTTGAATGAAAAACTGATTTTTATGTACAATATGCACTCAAAAGTGAAGAAAGTGTAATTTTTGTCACTTTGTAAGTGGAAAAGTCCAAACAGTGCTATTTGGAGCTGAAAACGCATTTTTGACACTTTTGAATGAAAACTGTTTTTTGTGGCCAAAATGAACTCAAAAGTCAAAGTTCTCATTTGCAGTTGAAGAACGCGTTATTTCTTGTCACCTTGTAAGTGGAGAAGTCCAAACAGTGCTATTTGGAGCTGAAAACGCTTTTTTGAAACTTTTGAATGAAAAACTGATTTGTATGTACAATATGCACTCAAAAGTGAAGAAAATGTTATTTCTTGTCACCTTGTAAATGGAGAAGTCCAAACAGTGCTATTTGTAGCTGAGAACACTTTTGTGACACTTTTGAATGAAAAACTGATTTTTATGTACAATATGCACTCAAAAGTGAAGAAAGTGTTATTTCTTGTCACCTTGTAAGTGGAGAAGTCTAAACAGTGCTATTTGGAGCTGAAAACGCTTTTTTGACACTTTTGAATGAAAAACTGATTTTTATGTACAATATGCACTCAAAAGTGAAGAAAGTGTTATTTCTTGTCACCTTGTAAGTGGAGAAGTCCAAACAGTGCTATTTGGAGCTGAAAACGCATTTTTGACAATTTTGAATGAAAAACTGTTTTTTGTGGCCAAAATGAACTCAAAAGTCAAAGTTCTCATTTGCAAGTTGAAGAACGCGTTATTTCTTATCACCTTGTAAGTGGAGAAGTCCAAACAGTGCTATTTGGAGCTGAGAACACTTTTGTGAAACTTTTGAATGAAAAACTGATTTTTATGTACAATATGCACTCAAAAGTGAAGAAAGTGTTATTTCTTGTCACCTTGTAAGTGGAAAAGTCTAAACAGTGCTATTTGGAGCTGAAAACGCGTTTTTGACATTTTTGAATGAAAAACTGATTTTTATGTACAATATGCACTCAAAAGTGAAGAAAGTGTTATTTCTTGTCACCTTGTAAGTGGAGAAGTCCAAACAGTGCTATTTGGAGCTGAAAACGCATTTTTGACACTTTTGAATGAAAACTGTTTTTTATGGCCAAAATGAACTCAAAAGTCAAAGTTCTCATTTGCAAGTTGAAGAACGCGTTATTTCTTGTCACCTTGTAAGTGGAGAAGTCCAAACTGTGCTATTTGGAGCTGAGAACACTTTTGTGAAACTTTTGAATGAAAAACTGATTTTTATGTACAATATGCACTCAAAAGTGAAGAAAGTGTTATTTCTTGTCACCTTGTAAGTGGAGAAGTCCAAACAGTGCTATTTGGAGCTGAAAACGCGTTTTTGACACTTTTGAATGAAAAACTGATTTTTATGTACAATATGCACTCAAAAGTGAAGAAAGTGTTATTTCTTGTCACCTTGTAAGTGGAGAAGTCCAAACAGTGCTATTTGGAGCTGAAAACGCGTTTTTGACACTTTTGAATGAAAAACTGTTTTTTGTGGCCAAAATGAATTTAAAAGTCAAAGTTCTCATTTGCAGTTGAAGAACGTGTTATTTCTTGTCACCTTGCAAGTGGAGAAGTCTAGACAGTGTTATTTGGAGCTGAAAACGCTTTTTTGACACTTTTGAATGAAAAACTGATTTTTATGTACAATATGCACTCAAAAGTGAAGAAATTGTTATTTCTTGTCACCTTGTAAGTGGAGAAGTCCAAACAGTGCCTTTTGGAGCTGAAAACGCGTTTTTGACACTTTTGAATGAAAAACTGTTTTTTATGTACAATATGAATTTAAAAGTCAAAGTTCTCATTTGCAGTTGAAAAACGTGTTATTTCTTGTCACCTTGCAAGCGGAGAAGTCCAAACAGTGCTATTTGGAGCTGAAAACGCTTTTTTGAAACTTTTGAATGAAAAACTGATTTTTATGTACAATATGCACTCAAAAGTGAAGAAAGTGTTATTTCTTGTCACCTTGTAAGTGGAGAAGTCCAAACAGTGCTATTTGGAGCTGAAAACGCATTTTTGACACTTTTGAATGAAAAACTGATTTTTATGTACAATATGCACTCAAAAGTGAAGAAAGTGTTATTTCTTGTCACCTTGTAAGTGGAGAAGTCCAAACAGTGCTATTTGGAGCTTAAAACGCATTTTTGACACTTTTGAATGAAAAACTGTTTTTTGTGGCCAAAATGAACTCAAACGTCAAAGTTCTCATTTGCAGTTGAAGAACGCGTTATTTCTTGTCACCTTGTAAGTGGAGAAGTCCAAACAGTGCTATTTGGAGCTGAAAACGCGTTTTTGACACTTTTGAATGAAAAACTGTTTTTTGTGGCCAAAATGAATTTAAAAGTCAAAGTTCTCATTTGCAGTTGAAGAACGTGTTATTTCTTGTCACCTTGCAAGTGGAGAAGTCTAGACAGTGCTATTTGGAGCTGAAAACGCTTTTTTGACACTTTTGAATGAAAAACTGATTTTTATGTACAATATGCACTCAAAAGTGAAGAAATTGTTATTTCTTGTCACCTTGTAAGTGGAGAAGTCCAAACAGTGCCTTTTGGAGCTGAAAACGCGTTTTTGACACTTTTGAATGAAAAACTGTTTTTTGTCGCCAAAATGAACTCAAAAGTCAAAGTTCTCATTTGCAGTTGAAGAACGTGTTATTTCTTGTCACCTTGTAAGTGGAGAAGTCCAAACAGTGCAATTTGGAGCTGAAAACACTTTTTTGACACTTTTGAATGAAAAACTGATTTGTATGTACAATATGCACTCAAAAGTGAAGAAAGTGTTATTTCTTGTCACTTTGTAAGTGGAGAAGTCCAATCACTGCTGTTTGGAGCTGAAAACGCTTTTTTGACACTTTTGAATGACAAACTGATTTTTATGTACAATATGCACTCAAAAGTGAAGAAAGTGTTTAGTTCTTGTCACCTTGTAAGTGGAAAAGTCTAAACAGTGCTATTTGGAGCTGAAAACGCTTTTTTGAGACTTTTGAATGAAAAACTGTTTTTTGTGGCCAAAATGAACTCAAAAGTCAAAGAACTCATTTGCAGTTGAAGAACGTGTTATTTCTGGTCACCTTGTAAGTGGAGAAGTCCAAACAGTGCTGTTTGGAGCTGAAAACGCTTTTTTGACACTTTTGAATGAAAAACTTATTTTTATGTACAATATGCACTCAAAAGTGAAGAAAGTGTTTAGTTCTTGTCACCTTGTAAGTGGAAAAGTCTAAACAGTGCTATTTGGAGCTGAAAACGCTTTTGTGACACTTTTGAATGACAAACTGATTTTTATGTACAATATGCACTAAAAAGTGAAGAAAGTGTTTAGTTCTTGTCACCTTGTAAGTGGAGAAGTCTAAACAGTGCTATTTGGAGCTGAAATCTCTTTTTTGAAACTTTTGAATGAAAAACTGATTTGTATGTACAATATGCACTCAAAAGTGAAGAAAGTGTTATTTCTTGTCACCTTGTAAGTGGAGAAGTCTAAACAGTGCTATTTGGAGCTGAAAACGCTTTTTTGAGACTTTTGAATGAAAAACTGTTTTTTGTGGCCAAAATGAACTCAAAAGTCAAAGAACTCATTTGCAGTTGAAGAACGTGTTATTTCTGGTCACCTTGTAAGTGGAGAAGTCCAAACAGTGCTGTTTGGAGCTGAAAACGCTTTTTTGACACTTTTGAATGAAAAACTTATTTTTATGTACAATATGCACTCAAAAGTGAAGAAAGTGTTTAGTTCTTGTCACCTTGTAAGTGGAAAAGTCTAAACAGTGCTATTTGGAGCTGAAAACGCTTTTGTGACACTTTTGAATGAAAAACTGATTTGTATGTACAATATGCACTCAAAAGTGAAGAAAGTTTTATTTCTTGTCACTTTGTAAGTGGAGAAGTCCAAACAGTGCCTTTTGGAGCTGAAAATGCGTTTTTGACACTTTTGAATGAAAAACTGATTTTTGTGGCCAAAATGCACTCAAAAGTGACGAAAGTGTTAT
The DNA here is from genome assembly GCF_053564925.1 of Oryzias latipes. Classification (NCBI taxonomy): domain Eukaryota; kingdom Metazoa; phylum Chordata; class Actinopteri; order Beloniformes; family Adrianichthyidae; genus Oryzias; species Oryzias latipes. The sequence goes on from NC_136245.1 coordinate 12,986,478, forward strand.
TTCTGGTCACCTTGTAAGTGGAGAAGTCCAAACAGTGCTATTTGGAGCTGAGAACACTTTTGTGAAACTTTTGAATGAAAAACTGATTTTTATGTACAATATGCACTCAAAAGTGAAGAAAGTGTTATTTCTTGTCACCTTGTAAGTGGAGAAATCTAAACAGTGCTATTTGGAGCTGAAAATGCTTTTTTGACACTTTTGAATGAAAAACTGATTTTTATGTACAATATGCACTCAAAAGTGAAGAAAGTGTTATTTCTTGTCACCTTGTAAGTGGAGAAGTCCAAACAGTGCTATTTGGAGCTGAAAACGCATTTTTGACACTTTTGAATGAAAACTGTTTTTTGTGGCCAAAATGAACTCAAAAGTCAAAGTTCTCATTTGCAAGTTGAAGAACGCGTTATTTCTTGTCACCTTGTAAGTGGAGAAGTCCAAACTGTGCTATTTGGAGCTGAAATCTCTTTTTTGAAACTTTTGAATGAAAAACTGATTTTTATGTACAATATGCACTCAAAAGTGAAGAAAGTGTTATTTCTTGTCACCTTGTAAGTGGAGAAGTCTAAACAGTGCTATTTGGAGCTGAAAACGCTTTTTTGAGACTTTTAAATGAAAAACTGTTTTTTGTGGCCAAAATGAACTCAAAAGTCAAAGAACTCATTTGCAGTTGAAGAACGTGTTATTTCTGGTCACCTTGTAAGTGGAGAAGTCCAAACAGTGCTGTTTGGAGCTGAAAACGCTTTTTTGACACTTTTGAATGAAAAACTTATTTTTATGTACAATATGCACTCAAAAGTGAAGAAAGTGTTTAGTTCTTGTCACCTTGTAAGTGGAAAAGTCTAAACAGTGCTATTTGGAGCTGAAAACGCTTTTGTGACACTTTTGAATGAAAAACTGATTTGTATGTACAATATGCACTCAGAAGTGAAGAAAGTGTTATTTCTTGTCACTTTGTAAGTGGAGAAGTCCAAACAGTGCCTTTTGGAGCTGAAAACGCGTTTTTGACACTTTTGAATGAAAAACTGATTTTTTTGGCCAAAATGCACTCAAAAGTGACGAAAGTGTTATTTCTGGTCACCTTGTAAGTGGAGAAGTCCAAACAGTGCTATTTGGAGCTGAGAACACTTTTGTGAAACTTTTGAATGAAAAACTGATTTTTATGTACAATATGCACTCAAAAGTGAAGAAAGTGTTATTTCTTGTCACCTTGTAAGTGGAGAAATCTAAACAGTGCTATTTGGAGCTGAAAACGCTTTTTTGACACTTTTGAATGAAAAACTGATTTTTATGTACAATATGCACTCAAAAGTGAAGAAAGTGTTATTTCTTGTCACTTTGTAAGTGGAAAAGTCCAAACAGTGCTATTTGGAGCTGAAAACGCATTTTTGACACTTTTGAATGAAAACTGTTTTTTGTGGCCAAAATGAACTCAAAAGTCAAAGTTCTCATTTGCAAGTTGAAGAACGCGTTATTTCTTGTCACCTTGTAAGTGGAGAAGTCCAAACTGTGCTATTTGGAGCTGAAAATGCTTTTTTGAAACTTTTGAATGAAAAACTGATCTTTATGTACAATATGCACTCAAAAGTGAAGAAAGTGTTATTTCTTGTCACCTTGTAAGTGGAGAAGTCCAAACAGTGCTATTTAGAGCTGAAAACGCATTTTTGACACTTTTGAATGAAAAACTGTTTTTTGTGGCCAAAATGAACTCAAACGTCAAAGTTCTCATTTGCAGTTGAAGAACGCGTTATTTCTTGTCACCTTGTAAGTGGAGAAGTCCAAACAGTGCTATTTGGAGCTGAAAACGCTTTTTTGAAACTTTTGAATGAAAAACTGATTTGTATGTACAATATGCACTCAAAAGTGAAGAAAATGTTATTTCTTGTCACCTTGTAAATGGAGAAGTCCAAACAGTGCTATTTGTAGCTGAGAACACTTTTGTGACACTTTTGAATGAAAAACTGATTTTTATGTACAATATGCACTCAAAAGTGAAGAAAGTGTTATTTCTTGTCACCTTGTAAGTGGAGAAGTCTAAACAGTGCTATTTGGAGCTGAAAACGCTTTTTTGACACTTTTGAATGAAAAACTGATTTTTATGTACAATATGCACTCAAAAGTGAAGAAAGTGTTATTTCTTGTCACCTTGTAAGTGGAGAAGTCCAAACAGTGCTATTTGGAGCTGAAAACGCGTTTTTGACACTTTTGAATGAAAAACTGTTTTTTGTGGCCAAAATGAATTTAAAAGTCAAAGTTCTCATTTGCAGTTGAAGAACGTGTTATTTCTTGTCACCTTGCAAGTGGAGAAGTCTAGACAGTGCTATTTGGAGCTGAAAACGCTTTTTTGACACTTTTGAATGAAAAACTGATTTTAATGTACAATATGCACTCAAAAGTAAAGAAATTGTTATTTCTTGTCACCTTGTAAGTGGAGAAGTCCAAACAGTGCCTTTTGGAGCTGAAAACGCGTTTTTGACACTTGTGAATGAAAAACTATTTTTGTCGCCAAAATGAACTCAAAAGTCAAAGTTCTCATTTGCAGTTGAAGAACGTGTTATTTCTTGTCACCTTGTAAGTGGTGAAGTGCAAACAGTGCAATTTGGAGCTGAAAACACTTTTTTGACACTTTTGAATGAAAAACTGATTTGTATGTACAATATGCACTCAAAAGTGAAGAAAGTGTTATTTCTTGTCACCTTGTAAGTGGAGAAGTCCAATCACTGCTGTTTGGAGCTGAAAACGCTTTTTTGACACTTTTGAATGACAAACTGATTTTTATGTACAATATGCACTCAAAAGTGAAGAAAGTGTTTAGTTCTTGTCACCTTGTAAGTGGAGAAGTCTAAACAGTGCTATTTGGAGCTGAAATCTCTTTTTTGACACTTTTGAATGACAAACTGATTTTTATGTACAATATGCACTCAAAAGTGAAGAAAGTGTTTAGTTCTTGTCACCTTGTAAGTGGAGAAGTCTAAACAGTGCTATTTGGAGCTGAAAACGCTTTTGTGACACTTTTGAATGACAAACTGATTTTTATGTACAATATGCACTAAAAAGTGAAGAAAGTGTTTAGTTCTTGTCACCTTGTAAGTGGAGAAGTCTAAACAGTGCTATTTGGAGCTGAAATCTCTTTTTTGAAACTTTTGAATGAAAAACTGATTTGTATGTACAATATGCACTCAGAAGTGAAGAAAGTGTTATTTCTTGTCACCTTGTAAGTGGAAAAGTCTAAACAGTGCTATTTGGAGCTGAAAACGCTTTTGTGACACTTTTGAATGACAAACTGATTTTTATGTACAATATGCACTAAAAAGTGAAGAAAGTGTTTAGTTCTTGTCACCTTGTAAGTGGAAAAGTCTAAACAGTGCTATTTGGAGCTGAAAACGCTTTTGTGACACTTTTGAATGAAAAACTGATTTTTATGTACAATATGCACTCAAAAGTGAAGAAAGTGTTATTTCTTGTCACCTTGTAAGTGGAGAAATCTAAACAGTGCTATTTGGAGCTGAAAACGCTTTTTTGACACTTTTGAATGAAAAACTGATTTTTATGTACAATATGCACTCAAAAGTGAAGAAAGTGTTATTTCTTGTCACCTTGTAAGTGGAGAAGTCCAAACAGTGCTATTTGGAGCTGAAAACGCATTTTTGACACTTTTGATCGAAAACTGTTTTTTGTGGCCAAAATGAACTCAAAAGTCAAAGTTCTCATTTGCAAGTTGAAGAACGCGTTATTTCTTGTCACCTTGTAAGTGGAGAAGTCCAAACTGTGCTATTTGGAGCTGAAATCTCTTTTTTGAAACTTTTGAATGAAAAACTGATTTGTATGTACAATATGCACTCAAAAGTGAAGAAAGTGTTATTTCTTGTCACCTTGTAAGTGGAGAAGTCCAAACAGTGCTATTTGGAGCTGAAAACGCTTTTTTGAGACTTTTGAATGAAAAACTGTTTTTTGTGGCCAAAATGAACTCAAAAGTCAAAGAACTAATTTGCAGTTGAAGAACGTGTTATTTCTGGTCACCTTGTAAGTGGAGAAGTCCAAACAGTGCTGTTTGGAGCTGAAAACGCTTTTTTGACACTTTTGAATGAAAAACTTATTTTTATGTACAATATGCACTCAAAAGTGAAGAAAGTGTTTAGTTCTTGTCACCTTGTAAGTGGAAAAGTCTAAACAGTGCTATTTGGAGCTGAAAACGCTTTTGTGACACTTTTGAATGACAAACTGATTTGTATGTACAATATGCACTCAAAAGTGAAGAAAGTGTTATTTCTTTTCACTTTGTAAGTGGAGAAGTCCAAACAGTGCCTTTTGGAGCTGAAAACGCGTTTTTGACACTTTTGAATGAAAAACTGATTTTTGTGGCCAAAATGCACTCAAAAGTGACGAAAGTGTTATTTCTGGTCACCTTGTAAGTGGAGAAGTCCAAACAGTGCTATTTGGAGCTGAAAACACTTTTGTGAAACTTTTGAATGAAAAACTGATTTTTATGTACAATATGCACTCAAAAGTGAAGAAAGTGTTATTTCTTGTCACCTTGTAAGTGGAGAAATCTAAACAGTGCTATTTGGAGCTGAAAACGCTTTTTTGACACTTTTGAAGGAAAAACTGATTTTTATGTACAATATGCACTCAAAAGTGAAGAAATTGTTATTTCTTGTCACCTTGTAAGTGGAGAAGTCCAAACAGTGCCTTTTGGAGCTGAAAACGCATTTTTGACACTTGTGAATGAAAAACTATTTTTGTCGCCAAAATGAACTCAAAAGTCAAAGTTCTCATTTGCAGTTGAAGAACGTGTTATTTTTTGTCACCTTGTAAGTGGTGAAGTGCAAACAGTGCAATTTGGAGCTGAAAACACTTTTTTGACACTTTTGAATGAAAAACTGATTTGTATGTACAATATGCACTCAAAAGTGAAGAAAGTGTTATTTCTTGTCACCTTGTAAGTGGAGATGTCCAATCACTGCTGTTTGGAGCTGAAAACGCTTTTTTGAGACTTTTGAATGAAAAACTGTTTTTTGTGGCCAAAATGAACTCAAAAGTCAAATAACTCATTTGCATTTGAAGAACGTGTTATTTCTGGTCACCTTGTAAGTGGAGAAGTCCAAACAGTGCTATTTGGAGCTGAAAACGCTTTTGTGACACTTTTGAATGACAAACTGATTTTTATGTACAATATGCACTAAAAAGTGAAGAAAGTGTTTAGTTCTTGTCACCTTGTAAGTGGAGAAGTCTAAACAGTGCTATTTGGAGCTGAAATCTGTTTTTTGAAACTTTTGAATGAAAAACTGATTTGTATGTACAATATGCACTCAAAAGTGAAGAAAGTGTTATTTCTTGTCACCTTGTAAGTGGAAAAGTCTAAACAGTGCTATTTGGAGCTGAAAACGCTTTTTTGAGACTTTTGAATGAAAAACTGTTTTTTGTGGCCAAAATGAACTCAAAAGTCAAAGAACTCATTTGCAGTTGAAGAACGTGTTATTTCTGGTCACCTTGTAAATGGAGAATTCCAAACAGTGCTGTTTTGAGCTGAAAACGCTTTTTTGACACTTTTGAATGAAAAACTTATTTTTATGTACAATATGCACTCAAAAGTGAAGAAAGTGTTTAGTTCTTGTCACCTTGTAAGTGGAGAAGTCTAAACAGTGCTATTTGGAGCTGAAATCTCTTTTTTGAAACTTTTGAATGAAAAACTGATTTGTATGTACAATATGCACTCAAAAGTGAAGAAAGTGTTATTTCTTGTCACCTTGTAAGTGGAGAAGTCTAAACAGTGCTATTTGGAGCTGAAAACGCTTTTTTGAGACTTTTGAATGAAAAACTGTTTTTTGTGGCCAAAATGAACTCAAAAGTCAAATAACTCATTTGCAGTTGAAGAACGTGTTATTTCTGGTCACCTTGTAAGTGGAGAAGTCCAAACAGTGCTGTTTGGAGCTGAAAACGCTTTTTTGACACTTTTGAATGAAAAACTTATTTTTATGTACAATATGCACTCAAAAGTGAAGAAAGTGTTTAGTTCTTGTCACCTTGTAAGTGGAAAAGTCTAAACAGTGCTATTTGGAGCTGAAAACGCTTTTGTGACACTTTTGAATGACAAACTGATTTTTATGTACAATATGCACTAAAAAGTGAAGAAAGTGTTTAGTTCTTGTCACCTTGTAAGTGGAGAAGTCTAAACAGTGCTATTTGGAGCTGAAATCTCTTTTTTGAAAATTTTGAATGAAAAACTGATTTGTATGTACAATATGCACTCAAAAGTGAAGAAAGTGTTATTTCTTGTCACCTTGTAAGTGGAAAAGTCTAAACAGTGCTATTTGGAGCTGAAAACGCTTTTTTGAGACTTTTGAATGAAAAACTGTTTTTTGTGGCCAAAATGAACTCAAAAGTCAAAGAACTCATTTGCAGTTGAAGAACGTGTTATTTCTGGTCACCTTGTAAGTGGAGAAGTCCAAACAGTGCTGTTTGGAGCTGAAAACGCTTTTTTGACACTTTTGAATGAAAAACTTATTTTTATGTACAATATGCACTCAAAAGTGAAGAAAGTGTTTAGTTCTTGTCACCTTGTAAGTGGAAAAGTCTAAACAGTGCTATTTGGAGCTGAAAACGCTTTTGTGACACTTTTGAATGAAAAACTGATTTGAATGTACAATATGCACTCAAAAGTGAAGAAAGTGTTATTTCTTGTCACTTTGTAAGTGGAGAAGTCCAAACAGTGCCTTTTGGAGCTGAAAATGCGTTTTTGACACTTTTGAATGAAAAACTGATTTTTGTGGCCAAATGCACTCAAAAGTGACGAAAGTGTTATTTCTGGTCACCTTGTAAGTGGAGAAGTCCAAACAGTGCTATTTGGAGCTGAGAACACTTTTGTGAAACTTTTGAATGAAAAACTGATTTTTATGTACAATATGCACTCAAAAGTGAAGAAAGTGTTATTTCTTGTCACCTTGTAAGTGGAGAAATCTAAACAGTGCTATTTGGAGCTGAAAACGCTTTCTTGACACTTTTGAATGAAAAACTGATTTGTATGTACAATATGCACTCAAAAGTGAAGAAAGTGTTATTTCTTGTCACCTTGTAAGTGGAGAAGTCCAAACAGTGCTATTTGGAGCTGAAAACGCATTTTTGACACTTTTGAATGAAAACTGTTTTTTGTGGCCAAAATGAACTCAAAAGTCAAAGTTCTCATTTGCAAGTTGAAGAACGCGTTATTTCTTGTCACCTTGTAAGTGGAGAAGTCCAAACTGTGCTATTTGGAGCTGAAATCTCTTTTTTGAAACTTTTGAATGAAAAACTGATTTTTATGTACAATATGCACTCAAAAGTGAAGAAAGTGTTATTTCTTGTCACCTTGTAAGTGGAGAAGTCTAAACAGTGCTATTTGGAGCTGAAAACGCTTTTTTGAGACTTTTAAATGAAAAACTGTTTTTTGTGGCCAAAATGAACTCAAAAGTCAAAGTTCTCATTTGCAGTTGAAGAACGTGTTATTTCTGGTCACCTTGTAAGTGGAGAAGTCCAAACAGTGCTGTTTGGAGCTGAAAACGCTTTTTTGACACTTTTGAATGAAAAACTTATTTTTATGTACAATATGCACTCAAAAGTGAAGAAAGTGTTTAGTTCTTGTCACCTTGTAAGTGGAAAAGTCTAAACAGTGCTATTTGGAGCTGAAAACGCTTTTGTGACACTTTTGAATGAAAAACTGATTTGTATGTACAATATGCACTCAGAAGTGAAGAAAGTGTTATTTCTTGTCACTTTGTAAGTGGAGAAGTCCAAACAGTGCCTTTTGGAGCTGAAAACGCGTTTTTGACACTTTTGAATGAAAAACTGATTTTTTTGGCCAAAATGCACTCAAAAGTGACGAAAGTGTTATTTCTGGTCACCTTGTAAGTGGAGAAGTCCAAACAGTGCTATTTGGAGCTGAGAACACTTTTGTGAAACTTTTGAATGAAAAACTGATTTTTATGTACAATATGCACTCAAAAGTGAAGAAAGTGTTATTTCTTGTCACCTTGTAAGTGGAGAAATCTAAACAGTGCTATTTGGAGCTGAAAACGCTTTTTTGACACTTTTGAATGAAAAACTGATTTTTATGTACAATATGCACTCAAAAGTGAAGAAAGTGTTATTTCTTGTCACTTTGTAAGTGGAAAAGTCCAAACAGTGCTATTTGGAGCTGAAAACGCATTTTTGACACTTTTGAATGAAAACTGTTTTTTGTGGCCAAAATGAACTCAAAAGTCAAAGTTCTCATTTGCAAGTTGAAGAACGCGTTATTTCTTGTCACCTTGTAAGTGGAGAAGTCCAAACTGTGCTATTTGGAGCTGAAAATGCTTTTTTGAAACTTTTGAATGAAAAACTGATCTTTATGTACAATATGCACTCAAAAGTGAAGAAAGTGTTATTTCTTGTCACCTTGTAAGTGGAGAAGTCCAAACAGTGCTATTTGGAGCTGAAAACGCATTTTTGACACTTTTGAATGAAAAACTGATTTTTATGTACAATATGCACTCAAAAGTGAAGAAAGTGTTATTTCTTGTCACCTTGTAAGTGGAGAAGTCCAAACAGTGCTATTTAGAGCTGAAAACGCATTTTTGACACTTTTGAATGAAAAACTGTTTTTTGTGGCCAAAATGAACTCAAACGTCAAAGTTCTCATTTGCAGTTGAAGAACGCGTTATTTCTTGTCACCTTGTAAGTGGAGAAGTCCAAACAGTGCTATTTGGAGCTGAAAACGCTTTTTTGAAACTTTTGAATGAAAAACTGATTTGTATGTACAATATGCACTCAAAAGTGAAGAAAATGTTATTTCTTGTCACCTTGTAAATGGAGAAGTCCAAACAGTGCTATTTGTAGCTGAGAACACTTTTGTGACACTTTTGAATGAAAAACTGATTTTTATGTACAATATGCACTCAAAAGTGAAGAAAGTGTTATTTCTTGTCACCTTGTAAGTGGAGAAGTCTAAACAGTGCTATTTGGAGCTGAAAACGCTTTTTTGACACTTTTGAATGAAAAACTGATTTTTATGTACAATATGCACTCAAAAGTGAAGAAAGTGTTATTTCTTGTCACCTTGTAAGTGGAGAAGTCCAAACAGTGCTATTTGGAGCTGAAAACGCATTTTTGACACTTTTGAATGAAAAACTGTTTTTTGTGGCCAAAATGAATTTAAAAGTCAAAGTTCTCATTTGCAGTTGAAGAACGTGTTATTTCTTGTCACCTTGCAAGTGGAGAAGTCTAGACAGTGCTATTTGGAGCTGAAAACGCTTTTTTGACACTTTTGAATGAAAAACTGATTTTAATGTACAATATGCACTCAAAAGTAAAGAAATTGTTATTTCTTGTCACCTTGTAAGTGGAGAAGTCCAAACAGTGCCTTTTGGAGCTGAAAACGCGTTTTTGACACTTGTGAATGAAAAACTATTTTTGTCGCCAAAATGAACTCAAAAGTCAAAGTTCTCATTTGCAGTTGAAGAACGTGTTATTTCTTGTCACCTTGTAAGTGGTGAAGTGCAAACAGTGCAATTTGGAGCTGAAAACACTTTTTTGACACTTTTGAATGAAAAACTGATTTGTATGTACAATATGCACTCAAAAGTGAAGAAAGTGTTATTTCTTGTCACCTTGTAAGTGGAGAAGTCCAATCACTGCTGTTTGGAGCTGAAAACGCTTTTTTGACACTTTTGAATGACAAACTGATTTTTATGTACAATATGCACTCAAAAGTGAAGAAAGTGTTTAGTTCTTGTCACCTTGTAAGTGGAGAAGTCTAAACAGTGCTATTTGGAGCTGAAATCTCTTTTTTGAAACTTTTGAATGAAAAACTGATTTGTATGTACAATATGCACTCAAAAGTGAAGAAAGTGTTATTTCTTGTCACCTTGTAAGTGGAGAAGTCTAAACAGTGCTATTTGGAGCTGAAAACGCTTTTTTGAGACTTTTGAATGAAAAACTGTTTTTTGTGGCCAAAATGAACTCAAAAGTCAAAGAACTCATTTGCAGTTGAAGAACGTGTTATTTCTGGTCACCTTGTAAGTGGAGAAGCCCAAACAGTGCTGTTTGGAGCTGAAAACGCTTTTTTGACACTTTTGAATGAAAAACTTATTTTTATGTACAATATGCACTCAAAAGTGAAGAAAGTGTTTAGTTCTTGTCACCTTGTAAGTGGAAAAGTCTAAACAGTGCTATTTGGAGCTGAAAACGCTTTTGTGACACTTTTGAATGACAAACTGATTTTTATGTACAATATGCACTAAAAAGTGAAGAAAGTGTTTAGTTCTTGTCACCTTGTAAGTGGAGAAGTCTAAACAGTGCTATTTGGAGCTGAAATCTCTTTTTTGAAACTTTTGAATGAAAAACTGATTTGTATGTACAATATGCACTCAGAAGTGAAGAAAGTGTTATTTCTTGTCACCTTGTAAGTGGAAAAGTCTAAACAGTGCTATTTGGAGCTGAAAACGCTTTTTTGAGACTTTTGAATGAAAAACTGTTTTTTGTGGCCAAAATGAACTCAAAAGTCAAAGAACTCATTTGCAGTTGAAGAACGTGTTATTTCTGGTCACCTTGTAAGTGGAGAAGTCCAAACAGTGCTGTTTGGAGCTGAAAACGCTTTTTTGACACTTTTGAATGAAAAACTTACTTTTATGTACAATATGCACTCAAAAGTGAAGAAAGTGTTTAGTTCTTGTCACCTTGTAAGTGGAAAAGTCTAAACAGTGCTATTTGGAGCTGAAAACGCTTTTGTGACACTTTTGAATGAAAAACTGATTTGAATGTACAATATGCACTCAAAAGTGAAGAAAGTGTTATTTCTTGTCACTTTGTAAGTGGAGAAGTCCAAACAGTGCCTTTTGGAGCTGAAAATGCGTTTTTGACACTTTTGAATGAAAAACTGATTTTTGTGGCCAAAATGCACTCAAAAGTGACGAAAGTGTTATTTCTGGTCACCTTGTAAGTGGAGAAGTCCAAACAGTGCTATTTGGAGCTGAGAACACTTTTGTGAAACTTTTGAATGAAAAACTGATTTTTATGTACAATATGCACTCAAAAGTGAAGAAAGTGTTATTTCTTGTCACCTTGTAAGTGGAGAAATCTAAACAGTGCTATTTGGAGCTGAAAACGCTTTTTTGACACTTTTGAATGAAAAACTGATTTGTATGTACAATATGCACTCAAAAGTGAAGAAAGTGTTATTTCTTGTCACCTTGTAAGTGGAGAAGTCCAAACAGTGCTATTTGGAGCTGAAAACGCTTTTTTGAGACTTTTGAATGAAAAACTGTTTTTTGTGGCCAAAATGAACTCAAAAGTCAAAGAACTAATTTGCAGTTGAAGAACGTGTTATTTCTGGTCACCTTGTAAGTGGAGAAGTCCAAACAGTGCTGTTTGGAGCTGAAAACGCTTTTTTGACACTTTTGAATGAAAAACTTATTTTTATGTACAATATGCACTCAAAAGTGAAGAAAGTGTTTAGTTCTTGTCACCTTGTAAGTGGAAAAGTCTAAACAGTGCTATTTGGAGCTGAAAACGCTTTTGTGACACTTTTGAATGACAAACTGATTTGTATGTACAATATGCACTCAAAAGTGAAGAAAGTGTTATTTCTTGTCACTTTGTAAGTGGAGAAGTCCAAACAGTGCCTTTTGGAGCTGAAAACGCGTTTTTGACACTTTTGAATGAAAAACTGATTTTTGTGGCCAAAATGCACTCAAAAGTGACGAAAGTGTTATTTCTGGTCACCTTGTAAGTGGAGAAGTCCAAACAGTGCTATTTGGAGCTGAAAACACTTTTGTGAAACTTTTGAATGAAAAACTGATTTTTATGTACAATATGCACTCAAAAGTGAAGAAAGTGTTATTTCTTGTCACCTTGTAAGTGGAGAAATCTAAACAGTGCTATTTGGAGCTGAAAACGCTTTTTTGACACTTTTGAAGGAAAAACTGATTTTTATGTACAATATGCACTCAAAAGTGAAGAAATTGTTATTTCTTGTCACCTTGTAAGTGGAGAAGTCCAAACAGTGCCTTTTGGAGCTGAAAACGCATTTTTGACACTTGTGAATGAAAAACTATTTTTGTCGCCAAAATGAACTCAAAAGTCAAAGTTCTCATTTGCAGTTGAAGAACGTGTTATTTTTTGTCACCTTGTAAGTGGTGAAGTGCAAACAGTGCAATTTGGAGCTGAAAACACTTTTTTGACACTTTTGAATGAAAAACTGATTTGTATGTACAATATGCACTCAAAAGTGAAGAAAGTGTTATTTCTTGTCACCTTGTAAGTGGAGATGTCCAATCACTGCTGTTTGGAGCTGAAAACGCTTTTTTGAGACTTTTGAATGAAAAACTGTTTTTTGTGGCCAAAATGAACTCAAAAGTCAAATAACTCATTTGCATTTGAAGAACGTGTTATTTCTGGTCACCTTGTAAGTGGAGAAGTCCAAACAGTGCTATTTGGAGCTGAAAACGCTTTTGTGACACTTTTGAATGAAAAACTGATTTGTATGTACAATATGCACTCAAAAGTGAAGAAAGTGTTATTTCTTGTCACCTTGTAAGTGGAGAAGTCCAAACAGTGCTATTTGGAGCTGAAAACGCTTTTTTGAGACTTTTGAATGAAAAACTGTTTTTTGTGGCCAAAATGAACTCAAAAGTCAAAGAACTAATTTGCAGTTGAAGAACGTGTTATTTCTGGTCACCTTGTAAGTGGAGAAGTCCAAACAGTGCTGTTTGGAGCTGAAAACGCTTTTTTGACACTTTTGAATGAAAAACTTATTTTTATGTACAATATGCACTCAAAAGTGAAGAAAGTGTTTAGTTCTTGTCACCTTGTAAGTGGAAAAGTCTAAACAGTGCTATTTGGAGCTGAAAACGCTTTTGTGACACTTTTGAATGACAAACTGATTTGTATGTACAATATGCACTCAAAAGTGAAGAAAGTGTTATTTCTTGTCACTTTGTAAGTGGAGAAGTCCAAACAGTGCCTTTTGGAGCTGAAAACGCGTTTTTGACACTTTTGAATGAAAAACTGATTTTTGTGGCCAAAATGCACTCAAAAGTGACGAAAGTGTTATTTCTGGTCACCTTGTAAGTGGAGAAGTCCAAACAGTGCTATTTGGAGCTGAAAACACTTTTGTGAAACTTTTGAATGAAAAACTGATTTTTATGTACAATATGCACTCAAAAGTGAAGAAAGTGTTATTTCTTGTCACCTTGTAAGTGGAGAAATCTAAACAGTGCTATTTGGAGCTGAAAACGCTTTTTTGACACTTTTGAAGGAAAAACTGATTTTTATGTACAATATGCACTCAAAAGTGAAGAAATTGTTATTTCTTGTCACCTTGTAAGTGGAGAAGTCCAAACAGTGCCTTTTGGAGCTGAAAACGCATTTTTGACACTTGTGAATGAAAAACTATTTTTGTCGCCAAAATGAACTCAAAAGTCAAAGTTCTCATTTGCAGTTGAAGAACGTGTTATTTTTTGTCACCTTGTAAGTGGTGAAGTGCAAACAGTGCAATTTGGAGCTGAAAACACTTTTTTGACACTTTTGAATGAAAAACTGATTTGTATGTACAATATGCACTCAAAAGTGAAGAAAGTGTTATTTCTTGTCACCTTGTAAGTGGAGATGTCCAATCACTGCTGTTTGGAGCTGAAAACGCTTTTTTGAGACTTTTGAATGAAAAACTGTTTTTTGTGGCCAAAATGAACTCAAAAGTCAAATAACTCATTTGCATTTGAAGAACGTGTTATTTCTGGTCACCTTGTAAGTGGAGAAGTCCAAACAGTGCTATTTGGAGCTGAAAACGCTTTTGTGACACTTTTGAATGACAAACTGATTTTTATGTACAATATGCACTAAAAAGTGAAGAAAGTGTTTAGTTCTTGTCACCTTGTAAGTGGAGAAGTCTAAACAGTGCTATTTGGAGCTGAAATCTCTTTTTTGAAACTTTTGAATGAAAAACTGATTTGTATGTACAATATGCACTCAAAAGTGAAGAAAGTGTTATTTCTTGTCACCTTGTAAGTGGAAAAGTCTAAACAGTGCTATTTGGAGCTGAAAACGCTTTTTTGAGACTTTTGAATGAAAAACTGTTTTTTGTGGCCAAAATGAACTCAAAAGTCAAAGAACTCATTTGCAGTTGAAGAACGTGTTATTTCTGGTCACCTTGTAAATGGAGAATTCCAAACAGTGCTGTTTTGAGCTGAAAACGCTTTTTTGACACTTTTGAATGAAAAACTTATTTTTATGTACAATATGCACTCAAAAGTGAAGAAAGTGTTTAGTTCTTGTCACCTTGTAAGTGGAGAAGTCTAAACAGTGCTATTTGGAGCTGAAATCTCTTTTTTGAAACTTTTGAATGAAAAACTGATTTGTATGTACAATATGCACTCAAAAGTGAAGAAAGTGTTATTTCTTGTCACCTTGTAAGTGGAGAAGTCTAAACAGTGCTATTTGGAGCTGAAAACGCTTTTTTGAGACTTTTGAATGAAAAACTGTTTTTTGTGGCCAAAATGAACTCAAAAGTCAAATAACTCATTTGCAGTTGAAGAACGTGTTATTTCTGGTCACCTTGTAAGTGGAGAAGTCCAAACAGTGCTGTTTGGAGCTGAAAACGCTTTTTTGACACTTTTGAATGAAAAACTTATTTTTATGTACAATATGCACTCAAAAGTGAAGAAAGTGTTTAGTTCTTGTCACCTTGTAAGTGGAAAAGTCTAAACAGTGCTATTTGGAGCTGAAAACGCTTTTGTGACACTTTTGAATGACAAACTGATTTTTATGTACAATATGCACTAAAAAGTGAAGAAAGTGTTTAGTTCTTGTCACCTTGTAAGTGGAGAAGTCTAAACAGTGCTATTTGGAGCTGAAATCTCTTTTTTGAAACTTTTGAATGAAAAACTGATTTGTATGTACAATATGCACTCAAAAGTGAAGAAAGTGTTATTTCTTGTCACCTTGTAAGTGGAAAAGTCTAAACAGTGCTATTTGGAGCTGAAAACGCTTTTTTGAGACTTTTGAATGAAAAACTGTTTTTTGTGGCCAAAATGAACTCAAAAGTCAAAGAACTCATTTGCAGTTGAAGAACGTGTTATTTCTGGTCACCTTGTAAGTGGAGAAGTCCAAACAGTGCTGTTTGGAGCTGAAAACGCTTTTTTGACACTTTTGAATGAAAAACTTATTTTTATGTACAATATGCACTCAAAAGTGAAGAAAGTGTTTAGTTCTTGTCACCTTGTAAGTGGAAAAGTCTAAACAGTGCTATTTGGAGCTGAAAACGCTTTTGTGACACTTTTGAATGAAAAACTGATTTGAATGTACAATATGCACTCAAAAGTGAAGAAAGTGTTATTTCTTGTCACTTTGTAAGTGGAGAAGTCCAAACAGTGCCTTTTGGAGCTGAAAATGCGTTTTTGACACTTTTGAATGAAAAACTGATTTTTGTGGCCAAATGCACTCAAAAGTGACGAAAGTGTTATTTCTGGTCACCTTGTAAGTGGAGAAGTCCAAACAGTGCTATTTGGAGCTGAGAACACTTTTGTGACACTTTTGAATGAAAAACTTATTTTTATGTACAATATGCACTCAAAAGTGAAGAAAGTGTTATTTCTTGTCACCTTGTAAGTGGAGAAATCTAAACAGTGCTATTTGGAGCTGAAAACGCTTTCTTGACACTTTTGAATGAAAAACTGATTTGTATGTACAATATGCACTCAAAAGTGAAGAAAGTGTTATTTCTTGTCACCTTGTAAGTGGAGAAGTCCAAACAGTGCTATTTGGAGCTGAAAACGCATTTTTGACACTTTTGAATGAAAACTGTTTTTTGTGGCCAAAATGAACTCAAAAGTCAAAGTTCTCATTTGCAAGTTGAAGAACGCGTTATTTCTTGTCACCTTGTAAGTGGAGAAGTCCAAACTGTGCTATTTGGAGCTGAAATCTCTTTTTTGAAACTTTTGAATGAAAAACTGATTTGTATGTACAATATGCACTCAAAAGTGAAGAAAGTGTTATTTCTTGTCACCTTGTAAGTGGAGAAAGTCTAAACAGTGCTATTTGGAGCTGAAAACGCTTTTTTGAGACTTTTGAATGAAAAACTGTTTTTTGTGGCCAAAATGAACTCAAAAGTCAAAGAACTCATTTGCAGTTGAAGAACGTGTTATTTCTGGTCACCTTGTAAGTGGAGAAGTCCAAACAGTGCTGTTTGGAGCTGAAAACGCTTTTTTGACACTTTTGAATGAAAAACTTATTTTTATGTACAATATGCACTCAAAAGTGAAGAAAGTGTTTAGTTCTTGTCACCTTGTAAGTGGAAAAGTCTAAACAGTGCTATTTGGAGCTGAAAACGCTTTTGTGACACTTTTGAATGAAAAACTGATTTGTATGTACTATATGCACTCAAAAGTGAAGAAAGTGTTATTTCTTGTCACCTTGTAAGTGGAGAAGTCTAAACAGTGCTATTTGGAGCTGAAAACGCATTTTTGACACTTTTGAATGAAAAACTGTTTTTTGTGGCCAAAATGAACTCAAAAGTCAAAGAACTCATTTGCAGTTGAAGAACGCGTTATTTCTTGTCACCTTGTAAGTGGAGAAGTCCAAACTGTGCTATTTGGAGCTGAAATCTCTTTTTTGAAACTTTTGAATGAAAAACTGATTTGTATGTACAATATGCACTCAAAAGTGAAGAAAGTGTTATTTCTTGTCACCTTGTAAGTGGAGAAGTCTAAACAGTGCTATTTGGAGCTGAAAACGCTTTTTTGAGACTTTTGAATGAAAAACTGTTTTTTGTGGCCAAAATGAACTCAAAAGTCAAAGAACTCATTTGCAGTTGAAGAACGTGTTATTTCTGGTCACCTTGTAAGTGGAGAAGTCCAAACAGTGCTGTTTGGAGCTGAAAACGCTTTTTTGACACTTTTGAATGAAAAACTTATTTTTATGTACAATATGCACTCAAAAGTGAAGAAAGTGTTTAGTTCTTGTCACCTTGTAAGTGGAAAAGTCTAAACAGTGCTATTTGGAGCTGAAAACGCTTTTGTGACACTTTTGAATGAAAAACTGATTTGTATGTACAATATGCACTCAAAAGTGAAGAAAGTGTTATTTCTTGTCACTTTGTAAGTGGAGAAGTCCAAACAGTGCCTTTTGGAGCTGAAAACGCGTTTTTGACACTTTTGAATGAAAAACTGTTTTTTGTGGCCAAAATGAACTCAAACGTCAAAGTTCTCATTTGCAGTTGAAGAACGCGTTATTTCTTGTCACCTTGTAAGTGGAGAAGTCCAAACAGTGCTATTTGGAGCTGAAAACGCTTTTTTGAAACTTTTGAATGAAAAACTGATTTGTATGTACAATATGCACTCAAAAGTGAAGAAAATGTTATTTCTTGTCACCTTGTAAATGGAGAAGTCCAAACAGTGCTATTTGTAGCTGAGAACACTTTTGTGACACTTTTGAATGAAAAACTGATTTTTATGTACAATATGCACTCAAAAGTGAAGAAAGTGTTATTTCTTGTCACCTTGTAAGTGGAGAAGTCCAAACAGTGCTATTTGGAGCTGAAAACGCATTTTTGACAATTTTGAATGAAAAACTGTTTTTTGTGGCCAAAATGAACTCAAAAGTCAAAGTTCTCATTTGCAAGTTGAAGAACGCGTTATTTCTTGTCACCTTGTAAGTGGAGAAGTCCAAACTGTGCTATTTGGAGCTGAGAACACTTTTGTGAAACTTTTGAATGAAAAACTGATTTTAATGTACAATATGCACTCAAAAGTGAAGAAATTGTTATTTCTTGTCACCTTGTAAGTGGAGAAGTCCAAACAGTGCCTTTTGGAGCTGAAAACGCGTTTTTGACACTTTTGAATGAAAAACTGTTTTTTGTCGCCAAAATGAACTCAAAAGTCAAAGTTCTCATTTGCAGTTGAAGAAAGTGTTATTTCTTGTCACCTTGTAAGTGGAGAAGTCCAATCACTGCTGTTTGGAGCTGAAAACGCTTTTTTGACACTTTTGAATGACAAACTGATTTTTATGTACAATATGCACTCAAAAGTGAAGAAAGTGTTTAGTTCTTGTCACCTTGTAAGTGGAGAAGTCTAAACAGTGCTATTTGGAGCTGAAATCTCTTTTTTGAAACTTTTGAATGAAAAACTGATTTGTATGTACAATATGCACTCAAAAGTGAAGAAAGTGTTATTTCTTGTCACCTTGTAAGTGGAGAAGTCTAAACAGTGCTATTTGGAGCTGAAAACGCTTTTTTGAGACTTTTGAATGAAAAACTGTTTTTTGTGGCCAAAATGAACTCAAAAGTCAAAGAACTCATTTGCAGTTGAAGAACGTGTTATTTCTGGTCACCTTGTAAGTGGAGAAGTCCAAACAGTGCTGTTTGGAGCTGAAAACGCTTTTTTGACACTTTTGAATGAAAAACTTATTTTTATGTACAATATGCACTCAAAAGTGAAGAAAGTGTTTAGTTCTTGTCACCTTGTAAGTGGAAAAGTCTAAACAGTGCTATTTGGAGCTGAAAACGCTTTTGTGACACTTTTGAATGACAAACTGATTTTTATGTACTATATGCACTAAAAAGTGAAGAAAGTGTTTAGTTCTTGTCACCTTGTAAGTGGAGAAGTCTAAACAGTGCTATTTGGAGCTGAAATCTCTTTTTTGAAAGTTTTGAATGAAAAACTGATTTGTATGTACAATATGCACTCAAAAGTGAAGAAAGTGTTATTTCTTGTCACCTTGTAAGTGGAGAAGTCTAAACAGTGCTATTTGGAGCTGAAAACGCTTTTTTGAGACTTTTGAATGAAAAACTGTTTTTTGTGGCCAAAATGAACTCAAAAGTCAAAGAACTCATTTGCAGTTGAAGAACGTGTTATTTCTGGTCACCTTGTAAGTGGAGAAGTCCAAACAGTGCTGTTTGGAGCTGAAAACGCTTTTTTGACATTTTTGAATGAAAAACTTATTTTTATGTACAATATGCACTCAAAAGTGAAGAAAGTGTTTAGTTCTTGTCACCTTGTAAGTGGAAAAGTCTAAACAGTGCTATTTGGAGCTGAAAACGCTTTTGTGACACTTTTGAATGAAAAACTGATTTGTTTGTACAATATGCACTCAAAAGTGAAGAAAGTGTTATTTCTTGTCACTTTGTAAGTGGAGAAGTCCAAACAGTGCCTTTTGGAGCTGAAAACGCGTTTTTGACACTTTTGAATGAAAAACTGTTTTTTGTGGCCAAAATGAATTTAAAAGTCAAAGTTCTCATTTGCAGTTGAAGAACGTGTTATTTCTTGTCACCTTGCAAGTGGAGAAGTCTAGACAGTGCTATTTGGAGCTGAAAACGCTTTTTTGACACTTTTGAATGAAAAACTGATTTTAATGTACAATATGCACTCAAAAGTGAAGAAATTGTTATTTCTTGTCACCTTGTAAGTGGAGAAGTCCAAACAGTGCCTTTTGGAGCTGAAAACGCGTTTTTGACACTTTTGAATGAAAAACTGTTTTTTGTCGCCAAAATGAACTCAAAAGTCAAAGTTCTCATTTGCAGTTGAAGAAAGTGTTATTTCTTGTCACCTTGTAAGTGGAGAAGTCCAATCACTGCTGTTTGGAGCTGAAAACGCTTTTTTGACACTTTTGAATGACAAACTGATTTTTATGTACAATATGCACTCAAAAGTGAAGAAAGTGTTTAGTTCTTGTCACCTTGTAAGTGGAGAAGTCTAAACAGTGCTATTTGGAGCTGAAATCTCTTTTTTGAAACTTTTGAATGAAAAACTGATTTGTATGTACAATATGCACTCAAAAGTGAAGAAAGTGTTATTTCTTGTCACCTTGTAAGTGGAGAAGTCTAAACAGTGCTATTTGGAGCTGAAAACGCTTTTTTGAGACTTTTGAATGAAAAACTGTTTTTTGTGGCCAAAATGAACTCAAAAGTCAAAGAACTCATTTGCAGTTGAAGAACGTGTTATTTCTGGTCACCTTGTAAGTGGAGAAGTCCAAACAGTGCTGTTTGGTGCTGAAAACGCTTTTTTGACATTTTTGAATGAAAAACTTATTTTTATGTACAATATGCACTCAAAAGTGAAGAAAGTGTTTAGTTCTTGTCACCTTGTAAGTGGAAAAGTCTAAACAGTGCTATTTGGAGCTGAAAACGCTTTTGTGACACTTTTGAATGAAAAACTGATTTGTTTGTACAATATGCACTCAAAAGTGAAGAAAGTGTTATTTCTTGTCACTTTGTAAGTGGAGAAGTCCAAACAGTGCCTTTTGGAGCTGAAAACGCGTTTTTGACACTTTTGAATGAAAAACTGTTTTTTGTGGCCAAAATGAATTTAAAAGTCAAAGTTCTCATTTGCAGTTGAAGAACGTGTTATTTCTTGTCACCTTGCAAGTGGAGAAGTCTAGACAGTGCTATTTGGAGCTGAAAACGCTTTTTTGACACTTTTGAATGAAAAACTGATTTTAATGTACAATATGCACTCAAAAGTGAAGAAATTGTTATTTCTTGTCACCTTGTAAGTGGAGAAGTCCAAACAGTGCCTTTTGGAGCTGAAAACGCGTTTTTGACACTTTTGAATGAAAAACTGTTTTTTGTCGCCAAAATGAACTCAAAAGTCAAAGTTCTCATTTGCAGTTGAAGAAAGTGTTATTTCTTGTCACCTTGTAAGTGGAGAAGTCCAATCACTGCTGTTTGGAGCTGAAAACGCTTTTTTGACACTTTTGAATGACAAACTGATTTTTATGTACAATATGCACTCAAAAGTGAAGAAAGTGTTTAGTTCTTGTCACCTTGTAAGTGGAGAAGTCTAAACAGTGCTATTTGGAGCTGAAATCTCTTTTTTGAAACTTTTGAATGAAAAACTGATTTGTATGTACAATATGCACTCAAAAGTGAAGAAAGTGTTATTTCTTGTCACCTTGTAAGTGGAGAAGTCTAAACAGTGCTATTTGGAGCTGAAAACACTTTTTTGAGACTTTTGAATGAAAAACTGTTTTTTGTGGCCAAAATGAACTCAAAAGTCAAAGAACTCATTTGCAGTTGAAGAACGTGTTATTTCTGGTCACCTTGTAAGTGGAGAAGTCCAAACAGTGCTGTTTGGAGCTGAAAACGCTTTTTTGAAACTTTTGAATGAAAAACTTATTTTTATGTACAATATGCACTCAAAAGTGAAGAAAGTGTTTAGTTCTTGTCACCTTGTAAGTGGAAAAGTCTAAACAGTGCTATTTGGAGCTGAAAACGCTTTTGTGACACTTTTGAATGACAAACTGATTTTTATGTACAATATGCACTAAAAAGTGAAGAAAGTGTTTAGTTCTTGTCACCTTGTAAGTGGAGAAGTCTAAACAGTGCTATTTGGAGCTGAAATCTCTTTTTTGAAACTTTTGAATGAAAAACTGATTTGTATGTACAATATGCACTCAAAAGTGAAGAAAGTGTTATTTCTTGTCACCTTGTAAGTGGAGAAGTCTAAACAGTGCTATTTGGAGCTGAAAACGCTTTTTTGAGACTTTTGAATGAAAAACTGTTTTTTGTGGCCAAAATGAACTCAAAAGTCAAAGAACTCATTTGCAGTTGAAGAACGTGTTATTTCTGGTCACTTTGTAAGTGGAGAAGTCCAAACAGTGCTGTTTGGAGCTGAAAACGCTTTTTTGACATTTTTGAATGAAAAACTTATTTTTATGTACAATATGCACTCAAAAGTGAAGAAAGTGTTTAGTTCTTGTCACCTTGTAAGTGGAAAAGTCTAAACAGTGCTATTTGGAGCTGAAAACGCTTTTGTGACACTTTTGAATGAAAAACTGATTTGTTTGTACAATATGCACTCAAAAGTGAAGAAAGTGTTATTTCTTGTCACTTTGTAAGTGGAAAAGTCCAAACAGTGCCTTTTGGAGCTGAAAACGCGTTTTTGACACTTTTGAATGAAAAACTGATTTTTGTGGCCAAAATGCACTCAAAAGTGACGAAAGTGTTATTTCTGGTCACCTTGTAAGTGGAGAAGTCCAAACAGTGCTATTTGTAGCTGAGAACACTTTTGTGACACTTTTGAATGAAAAACTGATTTTTATGTACAATATGCACTCAAAAGTGAAGAAAGTGTTATTTCTTGTCACCTTGTAAGTGGAGAAGTCCAAACAGTGCTATTTGGAGCTGAAAACGCATTTTTGACAATTTTGAATGAAAAACTGTTTTTTGTGGCCAAAATGAACTCAAAAGTCAAAGTTCTCATTTGCAAGTTGAAGAACGCGTTATTTCTTGTCACCTTGTAAGTGGAGAAGTCCAAACTGTGCTATTTGGAGCTGAGAACACTTTTGTGAAACTTTTGAATGAAAAACTGATTTTAATGTACAATATGCACTCAAAAGTGAAGAAATTGTTATTTCTTGTCACCTTGTAAGTGGAGAAGTCCAAACAGTGCCTTTTGGAGCTGAAAACGCGTTTTTGACACTTTTGAATGAAAAACTGTTTTTTGTCGCCAAAATGAACTCAAAAGTCAAAGTTCTCATTTGCAGTTGAAGAAAGTGTTATTTCTTGTCACCTTGTAAGTGGAGAAGTCCAATCACTGCTGTTTGGAGCTGAAAACGCTTTTTTGACACTTTTGAATGACAAACTGATTTTTATGTACAATATGCACTCAAAAGTGAAGAAAGTGTTTAGTTCTTGTCACCTTGTAAGTGGAGAAGTCTAAACAGTGCTATTTGGAGCTGAAATCTCTTTTTTGAAACTTTTGAATGAAAAACTGATTTGTATGTACAATATGCACTCAAAAGTGAAGAAAGTGTTATTTCTTGTCACCTTGTAAGTGGAGAAGTCTAAACAGTGCTATTTGGAGCTGAAAACGCTTTTTTGACACTTTTGAATGAAAAACTTATTTTTATGTACAATATGCACTCAAAAGTGAAGAAAGTGTTTAGTTCTTGTCACCTTGTAAGTGGAAAAGTCTAAACAGTGCTATTTGGAGCTGAAAACGCTTTTGTGACACTTTTGAATGACAAACTGATTTTTATGTACAATATGCACTAAAAAGTGAAGAAAGTGTTTAGTTCTTGTCACCTTGTAAGTGGAGAAGTCTAAACAGTGCTATTTGGAGCTGAAATCTCTTTTTTGAAACTTTTGAATGAAAAACTGATTTGTATGTACAATATGCACTCAAAAGTGAAGAAAGTGTTATTTCTTGTCACCTTGTAAGTGGAGAAGTCTAAACAGTGCTATTTGGAGCTGAAAACGCTTTTTTGAGACTTTTGAATGAAAAACTGTTTTTTGTGGCCAAAATGAACTCAAAAGTCAAAGAACTCATTTGCAGTTGAAGAACGTGTTATTTCTGGTCACCTTGTAAGTGGAGAAGTCCAAACAGTGCTGTTTGGAGCTGAAAACGCTTTTTTGACATTTTTGAATGAAAAACTTATTTTTATGTACAATATGCACTCAAAAGTGAAGAAAGTGTTTAGTTCTTGTCACCTTGTAAGTGGAAAAGTCTAAACAGTGCTATTTGGAGCTGAAAACGCTTTTGTGACACTTTTGAATGAAAAACTGATTTGTTTGTACAATATGCACTCAAAAGTGAAGAAAGTGTTATTTCTTGTCACTTTGTAAGTGGAGAAGTCCAAACAGTGCCTTTTGGAGCTGAAAACGCGTTTTTGACACTTTTGAATGAAAAACTGTTTTTTGTGGCCAAAATGAATTTAAAAGTCAAAGTTTTCATTTGCAGTTGAAGAACGTGTTATTTCTTGTCACCTTGCAAGTGGAGAAGTCTAGACAGTGCTATTTGGAGCTGAAAACGCTTTTTTGACACTTTTGAATGAAAAACTGATTTTAATGTACAATATGCACTCAAAAGTGAAGAAATTGTTATTTCTTGTCACCTTGTAAGTGGAGAAGTCCAAACAGTGCCTTTTGGAGCTGAAAACGCGTTTTTGACACTTTTGAATGAAAAACTGTTTTTTGTCGCCAAAATGAACTCAAAAGTCAAAGTTCTCATTTGC
This sequence comes from Oryzias latipes, assembly GCF_053564925.1. Lineage (NCBI taxonomy): Eukaryota > Metazoa > Chordata > Actinopteri > Beloniformes > Adrianichthyidae > Oryzias > Oryzias latipes. The sequence goes on from NC_136245.1 coordinate 13,010,427, forward strand.
AGTTGAAGAAAGTGTTATTTCTTGTCACCTTGTAAGTGGAGAAGTCCAATCACTGCTGTTTGGAGCTGAAAACGCTTTTTTGACACTTTTGAATGACAAACTGATTTTTATGTACAATATGCACTCAAAAGTGAAGAAAGTGTTTAGTTCTTGTCACCTTGTAAGTGGAAAAGTCTAAACAGTGCTATTTGGAGCTGAGAACACTTTTGTGAAACTTTTGAATGAAAAACTGATTTTTATGTACAATATGCACTCAAAAGTGAAGAAAGTGTTATTTCTTGTCACCTTGTAAGTGGAGAAATCTAAACAGTGCTATTTGGAGCTGAAAACGCTTTTTTGACACTTTTGAATGAAAAACTGATTTTTATGTACAATATGCACTCAAAAGTCAAAGAACTCATTTGCAGTTGAAGAACGTGTTATTTCTGGTCACCTTGTAAGTGGAGAAGTCCAAACAGTGCTGTTTGGAGCTGAAAACGCTTTTTTGACACTTTTGAATGAAAAACTTATTTTTATGTACAATATGCACTCAAAAGTGAAGAAAGTGTTTAGTTCTTGTCACCTTGTAAGTGGAAAAGTCTAAACAGTGCTATTTGGAGCTGAAAACGCTTTTGTAACACTTTTGAATGACAAACTGATTTTTATGTACAATATGCACTAAAAAGTGAAGAAAGTGTTTAGTTCTTGTCACCTTGTAAGTGGAGAAGTCTAAACAGTGCTATTTGGAGCTGAAATCTCTTTTTTGAAACTTTTGAATGAAAAACTGATTTGTATGTACAATATGCACTCAAAAGTGAAGAAAGTGTTATTTCTTGTCACCTTGTAAGTGGAGAAGTCTAAACAGTGCTATTTGGAGCTGAAAACGCTTTTTTGAGACTTTTGAATGAAAAACTGTTTTTTGTGGCCAAAATGAACTCAAAAGTCAAAGAACTCATTTGCAGTTGAAGAAAGTGTTATTTCTGGTCACCTTGTAAGTGGAGAAGTCCAAACAGTGCTGTTTGGAGCTGAAAACGCTTTTTTGACATTTTTGAATGAAAAACTTATTTTTATGTACAATATGCACTCAAAAGTGAAGAAAGTGTTTAGTTCTTGTCACTTTGTAAGTGGAAAAGTCTTAACAGTGCTATTTGGAGCTGAAAACGCTTTTGTGACACTTTTGAATGAAAAACTGATTTGTATGTACTATATGCACTCAAAAGTGAAGAAAGTGTTATTTCTTGTCACCTTGTAAGTGGAGAAGTCCAAACAGTGCTATTTGGAGCTGAAAACGCATTTTTGACACTTTTGAATGAAAACTGTTTTTTGTGGCCAAAATGAACTCAAAAGTCAAAGTTCTCATTTGCAAGTTGAAGAACGCGTTATTTCTTGTCACCTTGTAAGTGGAGAAGTCCAAACTGTGCTATTTGGAGCTGAAATCTCTTTTTTGAAACTTTTGAATGAAAAACTGATTTGTATGTACAATATGCACTCAAAAGTGAAGAAAGTGTTATTTCTTGTCACCTTGTAAGTGGAGAAGTCTAAACAGTGCTATTTGGAGCTGAAAACGCTTTTTTGAGACTTTTGAATGAAAAACTGTTTTTTGTGGCCAAAATGAACTCAAAAGTCAAAGAACTCATTTGCAGTTGAAGAACGTGTTATTTCTGGTCACCTTGTAAGTGGAGAAGTCCAAACAGTGCTGTTTGGAGCTGAAAACGCTTTTTTGACACTTTTGAATGAAAAACTTATTTTTATGTACAATATGCACTCAAAAGTGAAGAAAGTGTTTAGTTCTTGTCACCTTGTAAGTGGAAAAGTCTAAACAGTGCTATTTGGAGCTGAAAACGCTTTTGTGACACTTTTGAATGAAAAACTGATTTGAATGTACAATATGCACTCAAAAGTGAAGAAAGTGTTATTTCTTGTCACTTTGTAAGTGGAGAAGTCCAAACAGTGCCTTTTGGAGCTGAAATCGCGTTTTTGACACTTTTGAATGAAAAACTGATTTTTGTGGCCAAAATGCACTCAAAAGTGACGAAAGTGTTATTTCTGGTCACCTTGTAAGTGGAGAAGTCCAAACAGTGCTATTTGGAGCTGAGAACACTTTTGTGAAACTTTTGAATGAAAAACTGATTTTTATGTACAATATGCACTCAAAAGTGAAGAAAGTGTTATTTCTTGTCACCTTGTAAGTGGAGAAATCTAAACAGTGCTATTTGGAGCTGAAAACGCTTTTTTGACACTTTTGAATGAAAAACTGATTTTTATGTACAATATGCACTCAAAAGTGAATAAAGTGTTATTTCTTGTCACCTTGTAAGTGGAGAAGTCCAAACAGTGCTATTTGGAGCTGAAAACGCATTTTTGACACTTTTGAATGAAAACTGTTTTTTGTGGCCAAAATGAACTCAAAAGTCAAAGTTCTCATTTGCAAGTTGAAGAACGCGTTATTTCTTGTCACCTTGTAAGTGGAGAAGTCCAAACTGTGCTATTTGGAGCTGAAAACGCTTTTTTGAAACTTTTGAATGAAAAACTGATTTTTATGTACAATATGCACTCAAAAGTGAAGAAAGTGTTATTTCTTGTCACCTTGTAAGTGGAGAAGTCCAAACAGTGCTATTTGGAGCTGAAAACGCATTTTTGACACTTTTGAATGAAAAACTGATTTTTATGTACAATATGCACTCAAAAGTGAAGAAAGTGTTATTTCTTGTCACCTTGTAAGTGGAGAAGTCCAAACAGTGCTATTTAGAGCTGAAAACGCATTTTTGACACTTTTGAATGAAAAACTGTTTTTTGTGGCCAAAATGAACTCAAACGTCAAAGTTCTCATTTGCAGTTGAAGAACGCGTTATTTCTTGTCACCTTGTAAGTGGAGAAGTCCAAACAGTGCTATTTGGAGCTGAAAACGCTTTTTTGAAACTTTTGAATGAAAAACTGATTTGTATGTACAATATGCACTCAAAAGTGAAGAAAATGTTATTTCTTGTCACCTTGTAAATGGAGAAGTCCAAACAGTGCTATTTGTAGCTGAGAACACTTTTGTGACACTTTTGAATGAAAAACTGATTTTTATGTACAATATGCACTCAAAAGTGAAGAAAGTGTTATTTCTTGTCACCTTGTAAGTGGAGAAGTCCAAACAGTGCTATTTGGAGCTGAAAACGCATTTTTGACAATTTTGAATGAAAAACTGTTTTTTGTGGCCAAAATGAACTCAAAAGTCAAAGTTCTCATTTGCAAGTTGAAGAACGCGTTATTTCTTGTCACCTTGTAAGTGGAGAAGTCCAAACTGTGCTATTTGGAGCTGAGAACACTTTTGTGAAACTTTTGAATGAAAAACTGATTTTAATGTACAATATGCACTCAAAAGTGAAGAAATTGTTATTTCTTGTCACCTTGTAAGTGGAGAAGTCCAAACAGTGCCTTTTGGAGCTGAAAACGCGTTTTTGACACTTTTGAATGAAAAACTGTTTTTTGTCGCCAAAATGAACTCAAAAGTCAAAGTTCTCATTTGCAGTTGAAGAAAGTGTTATTTCTTGTCACCTTGTAAGTGGAGAAGTCCAATCACTGCTGTTTGGAGCTGAAAACGCTTTTTTGACACTTTTGAATGACAAACTGATTTTTATGTACAATATGCACTCAAAAGTGAAGAAAGTGTTTAGTTCTTGTCACCTTGTAAGTGGAGAAGTCTAAACAGTGCTATTTGGAGCTGAAATCTCTTTTTTGAAACTTTTGAATGAAAAACTGATTTGTATGTACAATATGCACTCAAAAGTGAAGAAAGTGTTATTTCTTGTCACCTTGTAAGTGGAGAAGTCTAAACAGTGCTATTTGGAGCTGAAAACGCTTTTTTGAGACTTTTGAATGAAAAACTGTTTTTTGTGGCCAAAATGAACTCAAAAGTCAAAGAACTCATTTGCAGTTGAAGAACGTGTTATTTCTGGTCACCTTGTAAGTGGAGAAGTCCAAACAGTGCTGTTTGGAGCTGAAAACGCTTTTTTGACATTTTTGAATGAAAAACTTATTTTTATGTACAATATGCACTCAAAAGTGAAGAAAGTGTTTAGTTCTTGTCACCTTGTAAGTGGAAAAGTCTAAACAGTGCTATTTGGAGCTGAAAACGCTTTTGTGACACTTTTGAATGAAAAACTGATTTGTTTGTACAATATGCACTCAAAAGTGAAGAAAGTGTTATTTCTTGTCACTTTGTAAGTGGAGAAGTCCAAACAGTGCCTTTTGGAGCTGAAAACGCGTTTTTGACACTTTTGAATGAAAAACTGTTTTTTGTGGCCAAAATGAATTTAAAAGTCAAAGTTTTCATTTGCAGTTGAAGAACGTGTTATTTCTTGTCACCTTGCAAGTGGAGAAGTCTAGACAGTGCTATTTGGAGCTGAAAACGCTTTTTTGACACTTTTGAATGAAAAACTGATTTTAATGTACAATATGCACTCAAAAGTGAAGAAATTGTTATTTCTTGTCACCTTGTAAGTGGAGAAGTCCAAACAGTGCCTTTTGGAGCTGAAAACGCGTTTTTGACACTTTTGAATGAAAAACTGTTTTTTGTCGCCAAAATGAACTCAAAAGTCAAAGTTCTCATTTGCAGTTGAAGAAAGTGTTATTTCTTGTCACCTTGTAAGTGGAGAAGTCCAATCACTGCTGTTTGGAGCTGAAAACGCTTTTTTGACACTTTTGAATGACAAACTGATTTTTATGTACAATATGCACTCAAAAGTGAAGAAAGTGTTTAGTTCTTGTCACCTTGTAAGTGGAAAAGTCTAAACAGTGCTATTTGGAGCTGAGAACACTTTTGTGAAACTTTTGAATGAAAAACTGATTTTTATGTACAATATGCACTCAAAAGTGAAGAAAGTGTTATTTCTTGTCACCTTGTAAGTGGAGAAATCTAAACAGTGCTATTTGGAGCTGAAAACGCTTTTTTGACACTTTTGAATGAAAAACTGATTTTTATGTACAATATGCACTCAAAAGTCAAAGAACTCATTTGCAGTTGAAGAACGTGTTATTTCTGGTCACCTTGTAAGTGGAGAAGTCCAAACAGTGCTGTTTGGAGCTGAAAACGCTTTTTTGACACTTTTGAATGAAAAACTTATTTTTATGTACAATATGCACTCAAAAGTGAAGAAAGTGTTTAGTTCTTGTCACCTTGTAAGTGGAAAAGTCTAAACAGTGCTATTTGGAGCTGAAAACGCTTTTGTAACACTTTTGAATGACAAACTGATTTTTATGTACAATATGCACTAAAAAGTGAAGAAAGTGTTTAGTTCTTGTCACCTTGTAAGTGGAGAAGTCTAAACAGTGCTATTTGGAGCTGAAATCTCTTTTTTGAAACTTTTGAATGAAAAACTGATTTGTATGTACAATATGCACTCAAAAGTGAAGAAAGTGTTATTTCTTGTCACCTTGTAAGTGGAGAAGTCTAAACAGTGCTATTTGGAGCTGAAAACGCTTTTTTGAGACTTTTGAATGAAAAACTGTTTTTTGTGGCCAAAATGAACTCAAAAGTCAAAGAACTCATTTGCAGTTGAAGAACGTGTTATTTCTGGTCACCTTGTAAGTGGAGAAGTCCAAACAGTGCTGTTTGGAGCTGAAAACGCTTTTTTGACACTTTTGAATGAAAAACTTATTTTTATGTACAATATGCACTCAAAAGTGAAGAAAGTGTTTAGTTCTTGTCACTTTGTAAGTGGAAAAGTCTAAACAGTGCTATTTGGAGCTGAAAACGCTTTTGTGACACTTTTGAATGAAAAACTGATTTGTATGTACTATATGCACTCAAAAGTGAAGAAAGTGTTATTTCTTGTCACCTTGTAAGTGGAGAAGTCCAAACAGTGCTATTTGGAGCTGAAAACGCATTTTTGACACTTTTGAATGAAAACTGTTTTTTGTGGCCAAAATGAACTCAAAAGTCAAAGTTCTCATTTGCAAGTTGAAGAACGCGTTATTTCTTGTCACCTTGTAAGTGGAGAAGTCCAAACTGTGCTATTTGGAGCTGAAATCTCTTTTTTGAAACTTTTGAATGAAAAACTGATGTGTATGTACAATATGCACTCAAAAGTGAAGAAAGTGTTATTTCTTGTCACCTTGTAAGTGGAGAAGTCTAAACAGTGCTATTTGGAGCTGAAAACGCTCTTTTGAGACTTTTGAATGAAAAACTGTTTTTTGTGGCCAAAATTAACTCAAAAGTCAAAGAACTCATTTGCAGTTGAAGAACGTGTTATTTCTGGTCACCTTGTAAGTGGAGAAGTCCAAACAGTGCTGTTTGGAGCTGAAAACGCTTTTTTGACACTTTTGAATGAAAAACTTATTTTTATGTACAATATGCACTCAAAAGTGAAGAAAGTGTTTAGTTCTTGTCACCTTGTAAGTGGAAAAGTCTAAACAGTGCTATTTGGAGCTGAAAACGCTTTTGTGACACTTTTGAATGAAAAACTGATTTGTATGTACAATATGCACTCAAAAGTGAAGAAAGTGTTATTTCTTGTCACTTTGTAAGTGGAGAAGTCCAATCACTGCTGTTTGGAGCTGAAAACGCTTTTTTGAGACTTTTGAATGAAAAACTGTTTTTTGTGGCCAAAATGAACTCAAAAGTCAAAGAACTCATTTGCAGTTGAAGAACGTGTTATTTCTGGTCACCTTGTAAGTGGAGAAGTCCAAACAGTGCTGTTTGGAGCTGAAAACGCTTTTTTGACACTTTTGAATGAAAAACTTATTTTTATGTACAATATGCACTCAAAAGTGAAGAAAGTGTTTAGTTCTTGTCACCTTGTAAGTGGAAAAGTCTAAACAGTGCTATTTGGAGCTGAAAACGCTTTTGTGACACTTTTGAATGACAAACTGATTTTTATGTACAATATGCACTAAAAAGTGAAGAAAGTGTTTAGTTCTTGTCACCTTGTAAGTGGAGAAGTCTAAACAGTGCTATTTGGAGCTGAAATCTCTTTTTTGAAACTTTTGAATGAAAAACTGATTTGTATGTACAATATGCACTCAAAAGTGAAGAAAGTGTTATTTCTTGTCACCTTGTAAGTGGAGAAGTCTAAACAGTGCTATTTGGAGCTGAAAACGCTTTTTTGAGACTTTTGAATGAAAAACTGTTTTTTGTGGCCAAAATGAACTCAAAAGTCAAAGAACTCATTTGCAGTTGAAGAACGTGTTATTTCTGGTCACCTTGTAAGTGGAGAAGTCCAAACAGTGCTGTTTGGAGCTGAAAACGCTTTTTTGACATTTTTGAATGAAAAACTTATTTTTATGTACAATATGCACTCAAAAGTGAAGAAAGTGTTTAGTTCTTGTCACCTTGTAAGTGGAAAAGTCTAAACAGTGCTATTTGGAGCTGAAAACGCTTTTGTGACACTTTTGAATGAAAAACTGATTTGTTTGTACAATATGCACTCAAAAGTGAAGAAAGTGTTATTTCTTGTCACTTTGTAAGTGGAGAAGTCCAAACAGTGCCTTTTGGAGCTGAAAACGCGTTTTTGACACTTTTGAATGAAAAACTGTTTTTTGTGGCCAAAATGAATTTAAAAGTCAAAGTTCTCATTTGCAGTTGAAGAACGTGTTATTTCTTGTCACCTTGCAAGTGGAGAAGTCTAGACAGTGCTATTTGGAGCTGAAAACGCTTTTTTGACACTTTTGAATGAAAAACTGATTTGTATGTACAATATGCACTCAAAAGTGAAGAAATTGTTATTTCTTGTCACCTTGTAAGTGGAGAAGTCCAAACAGTGCCTTTTGGAGCTGAAAACGCGTTTTTGACACTTTTGAATGAAAAACTGTTTTTTGTCGCCAAAATGAACTCAAAAGTCAAAGTTCTCATTTGCAGTTGAAGAAAGTGTTATTTCTTGTCACCTTGTAAGTGGAGAAGTCCAATCACTGCTGTTTGGAGCTGAAAACGCTTTTTTGACACTTTTGAATGACAAACTGATTTTTATGTACAATATGCACTCAAAAGTGAAGAAAGTGTTTAGTTCTTGTCACCTTGTAAGTGGAGAAGTCTAAACAGTGCTATTTGGAGCTGAAATCTCTTTTTTGAAACTTTTGAATGAAAAACTGATTTGTATGTACAATATGCACTCAAAAGTGAAGAAAGTGTTATTTCTTGTCACCTTGTAAGTGGAGAAGTCTAAACAGTGCTATTTGGAGCTGAAAACGCTTTTTTGAGACTTTTGAATGAAAAACTGTTTTTTGTGGCCAAAATGAACTCAAAAGTCAAAGAACTCATTTGCAGTTGAAGAACGTGTTATTTCTGGTCACCTTGTAAGTGGAGAAGTCCAAACAGTGCTGTTTGGAGCTGAAAACGCTTTTTTGACATTTTTGAATGAAAAACTTATTTTTATGTACAATATGCACTCAAAAGTGAAGAAAGTGTTTAGTTCTTGTCACCTTGTAAGTGGAAAAGTCTAAACAGTGCTATTTGGAGCTGAAAACGCTTTTGTGACACTTTTGAATGAAAAACTGATTTGTTTGTACAATATGCACTCAAAAGTGAAGAAAGTGTTATTTCTTGTCACTTTGTAAGTGGAGAAGTCCAAACAGTGCCTTTTGGAGCTGAAAACGCGTTTTTGACACTTTTGAATGAAAAACTGTTTTTTGTGGCCAAAATGAATTTAAAAGTCAAAGTTCTCATTTGCAGTTGAAGAACGTGTTATTTCTTGTCACCTTGCAAGTGGAGAAGTCTAGACAGTGCTATTTGGAGCTGAAAACGCTTTTTTGACACTTTTGAATGAAAAACTGATTTTAATGTACAATATGCACTCAAAAGTGAAGAAATTGTTATTTCTTGTCACCTTGTAAGTGGAGAAGTCCAAACAGTGCCTTTTGGAGCTGAAAACGCGTTTTTGACACTTTTGAATGAAAAACTGTTTTTTGTCGCCAAAATGAACTCAAAAGTCAAAGTTCTCATTTGCAGTTGAAGAAAGTGTTATTTCTTGTCACCTTGTAAGTGGAGAAGTCCAATCACTGCTGTTTGGAGCTGAAAACGCTTTTTTGACACTTTTGAATGACAAACTGATTTTTATGTACAATATGCACTCAAAAGTGAAGAAAGTGTTTAGTTCTTGTCACCTTGTAAGTGGAGAAGTCTAAACAGTGCTATTTGGAGCTGAAATCTCTTTTTTGAAACTTTTGAATGAAAAACTGATTTGTATGTACAATATGCACTCAAAAGTGAAGAAAGTGTTATTTCTTGTCACCTTGTAAGTGGAGAAGTCTAAACAGTGCTATTTGGAGCTGAAAACGCTTTTTTGAGACTTTTGAATGAAAAACTGTTTTTTGTGGCCAAAATGAACTCAAAAGTCAAAGAACTCATTTGCAGTTGAAGAACGTGTTATTTCTGGTCACCTTGTAAGTGGAGAAGTCCAAACAGTGCTGTTTGGAGCTGAAAACGCTTTTTTGACACTTTTGAATGAAAAACTTATTTTTATGTACAATATGCACTCAAAAGTGAAGAAAGTGTTTAGTTCTTGTCACCTTGTAAGTGGAAAAGTCTAAACAGTGCTATTTGGAGCTGAAAACGCTTTTGTGACACTTTTGAATGACAAACTTATTTTTATGTACAATATGCACTCAAAAGTGAAGAAAGTGTTTAGTTCTTGTCACCTTGTAAGTGGAGAAGTCTAAACAGTGCTATTTGGAGCTGAAAACGCTTTTGTGACACTTTTGAATGAAAAACTGATTTGTTTGTACAATATGCACTCAAAAGTGAAGAAAGTGTTATTTCTTGTCACTTTGTAAGTGGAGAAGTCCAAACAGTGCCTTTTGGAGCTGAAAACGCGTTTTTGACACTTTTGAATGAAAAACTGTTTTTTGTGGCCAAAATGAATTTAAAAGTCAAAGTTCTCATTTGCAGTTGAAGAACGTGTTATTTCTTGTCACCTTGCAAGTGGAGAAGTCTAGACAGTGCTATTTGGAGCTGAAAACGCTTTTTTGACACTTTTGAATGAAAAACTGATTTTAATGTACAATATGCACTCAAAAGTGAAGAAATTGTTATTTCTTGTCACCTTGTAAGTGGAGAAGTCCAAACAGTGCCTTTTGGAGCTGAAAACGCGTTTTTGACACTTTTGAATGAAAAACTGTTTTTTGTCGCCAAAATGAACTCAAAAGTCAAAGTTCTCATTTGCAGTTGAAGAAAGTGTTATTTCTTGTCACCTTGCAAGTGGAGAAGTCTAGACAGTGCTATTTGGAGCTGAAAACGCTTTTTTGACACTTTTGAATGACAAACTGATTTTTATGTACAATATGCACTCAAAAGTGAAGAAAGTGTTTAGTTCTTGTCACCTTGTAAGTGGAGAAGTCTAAACAGTGCTATTTGGAGCTGAAATCTCTTTTTTGAAACTTTTGAATGAAAAACTGATTTGTATGTACAATATGCACTCAAAAGTGAAGAAAGTGTTATTTCTTGTCACCTTGTAAGTGGAGAAGTCTAAACAGTGCTATTTGGAGCTGAAAACGCTTTTTTGAGACTTTTGAATGAAAAACTGTTTTTTGTGGCCAAAATGAACTCAAAAGTCAAAGAACTCATTTGCAGTTGAAGAACGTGTTATTTCTGGTCACCTTGTAAGTGGAGAAGTCCAAACAGTGCTGTTTGGAGCTGAAAACGCTTTTTTGACACTTTTGAATGAAAATCTTATTTTTATGTACAATATGCACTCAAAAGTGAAGAAAGTGTTTAGTTCTTGTCACCTTGTAAGTGGAAAAGTCTAAACAGTGCTATTTGGAGCTGAAAACGCTTTTGTGACACTTTTGAATGACAAACTGATTTTTATGTACAATATGCACTAAAAAGTGAAGAAAGTGTTTAGTTCTTGTCACCTTGTAAGTGGAGAAGTCTAAACAGTGCTATTTGGAGCTGAAATCTCTTTTTTGAAACTTTTGAATGAAAAACTGATTTGTATGTACAATATGCACTCAAAAGTGAAGAAAGTGTTATTTCTTGTCACCTTGTAAGTGGAGAAGTCTAAACAGTGCTATTTGGAGCTGAAAACGCTTTTTTGAGACTTTTGAATGAAAAACTGTTTTTTGTGGCCAAAATGAACTCAAAAGTCAAAGAACTCATTTGCAGTTGAAGAACGTGTTATTTCTGGTCACCTTGTAAGTGGAGAAGTCCAAACAGTGCTGTTTGGAGCTGAAAACGCTTTTTTGACATTTTTGAATGAAAAACTTATTTTTATGTACAATATGCACTCAAAAGTGAAGAAAGTGTTTAGTTCTTGTCACCTTGTAAGTGGAAAAGTCTAAACAGTGCTATTTGGAGCTGAAAACGCTTTTGTGACACTTTTGAATGAAAAACTGATTTGTTTGTACAATATGCACTCAAAAGTGAAGAAAGTGTTATTTCTTGTCACTTTGTAAGTGGAAAAGTCCAAACAGTGCCTTTTGGAGCTGAAAACGCGTTTTTGACACTTTTGAATGAAAAACTGATTTTTGTGGCCAAAATGCACTCAAAAGTGACGAAAGTGTTATTTCTGGTCACCTTGTAAGTGGAGAAGTCCAAACAGTGCTATTTGTAGCTGAGAACACTTTTGTGACACTTTTGAATGAAAAACTGATTTTTATGTACAATATGCACTCAAAAGTGAAGAAAGTGTTATTTCTTGTCACCTTGTAAGTGGAGAAGTCCAAACAGTGCTATTTGGAGCTGAAAACGCATTTTTGACAATTTTGAATGAAAAACTGTTTTTTGTGGCCAAAATGAACTCAAAAGTCAAAGTTCTCATTTGCAAGTTGAAGAACGCGTTATTTCTTGTCACCTTGTAAGTGGAGAAGTCCAAACTGTGCTATTTGGAGCTGAGAACACTTTTGTGAAACTTTTGAATGAAAAACTGATTTTAATGTACAATATGCACTCAAAAGTGAAGAAATTGTTATTTCTTGTCACCTTGTAAGTGGAGAAGTCCAAACAGTGCCTTTTGGAGCTGAAAACGCGTTTTTGACACTTTTGAATGAAAAACTGTTTTTTGTCGCCAAAATGAACTCAAAAGTCAAAGTTCTCATTTGCAGTTGAAGAAAGTGTTATTTCTTGTCACCTTGTAAGTGGAGAAGTCCAATCACTGCTGTTTGGAGCTGAAAACGCTTTTTTGACACTTTTGAATGACAAACTGATTTTTATGTACAATATGCACTCAAAAGTGAAGAAAGTGTTTAGTTCTTGTCACCTTGTAAGTGGAGAAGTCTAAACAGTGCTATTTGGAGCTGAAATCTCTTTTTTGAAACTTTTGAATGAAAAACTGATTTGTATGTACAATATGCACTCAAAAGTGAAGAAAGTGTTATTTCTTGTCACCTTGTAAGTGGAGAAGTCTAAACAGTGCTATTTGGAGCTGAAAACGCTTTTTTGACACTTTTGAATGAAAAACTTATTTTTATGTACAATATGCACTCAAAAGTGAAGAAAGTGTTTAGTTCTTGTCACCTTGTAAGTGGAAAAGTCTAAACAGTGCTATTTGGAGCTGAAAACGCTTTTGTGACACTTTTGAATGACAAACTGATTTTTATGTACAATATGCACTAAAAAGTGAAGAAAGTGTTTAGTTCTTGTCACCTTGTAAGTGGAGAAGTCTAAACAGTGCTATTTGGAGCTGAAATCTCTTTTTTGAAACTTTTGAATGAAAAACTGATTTGTATGTACAATATGCACTCAAAAGTGAAGAAAGTGTTATTTCTTGTCACCTTGTAAGTGGAGAAGTCTAAACAGTGCTATTTGGAGCTGAAAACGCTTTTTTGAGACTTTTGAATGAAAAACTGTTTTTTGTGGCCAAAATGAACTCAAAAGTCAAAGAACTCATTTGCAGTTGAAGAACGTGTTATTTCTGGTCACCTTGTAAGTGGAGAAGTCCAAACAGTGCTGTTTGGAGCTGAAAACGCTTTTTTGACATTTTTGAATGAAAAACTTATTTTTATGTACAATATGCACTCAAAAGTGAAGAAAGTGTTTAGTTCTTGTCACCTTGTAAGTGGAAAAGTCTAAACAGTGCTATTTGGAGCTGAAAACGCTTTTGTGACACTTTTGAATGAAAAACTGATTTGTTTGTACAATATGCACTCAAAAGTGAAGAAAGTGTTATTTCTTGTCACTTTGTAAGTGGAGAAGTCCAAACAGTGCCTTTTGGAGCTGAAAACGCGTTTTTGACACTTTTGAATGAAAAACTGTTTTTTGTGGCCAAAATGAACTCAAAAGTCAAAGAACTCATTTGCAGTTGAAGAACGTGTTATTTCTGGTCACCTTGTAAATGGAGAATTCCAAACAGTGCTGTTTTGAGCTGAAAACGCTTTTTTGACACTTTTGAATGAAAAACTTATTTTTATGTACAATATGCACTCAAAAGTGAAGAAAGTGTTTAGTTCTTGTCACCTTGTAAGTGGAGAAGTCTAAACAGTGCTATTTGGAGCTGAAATCTCTTTTTTGAAACTTTTGAATGAAAAACTGATTTGTATGTACAATATGCACTCAAAAGTGAAGAAAGTGTTATTTCTTGTCACCTTGTAAGTGGAGAAGTCTAAACAGTGCTATTTGGAGCTGAAAACGCTTTTTTGAGACTTTTGAATGAAAAACTGTTTTTTGTGGCCAAAATGAACTCAAAAGTCAAATAACTCATTTGCAGTTGAAGAACGTGTTATTTCTGGTCACCTTGTAAGTGGAGAAGTCCAAACAGTGCTGTTTGGAGCTGAAAACGCTTTTTTGACACTTTTGAATGAAAAACTTATTTTTATGTACAATATGCACTCAAAAGTGAAGAAAGTGTTTAGTTCTTGTCACCTTGTAAGTGGAAAAGTCTAAACAGTGCTATTTGGAGCTGAAAACGCTTTTGTGACACTTTTGAATGAAAAACTGATTTGAATGTACAATATGCACTCAAAAGTGAAGAAAGTGTTATTTCTTGTCACTTTGTAAGTGGAGAAGTCCAAACAGTGCCTTTTGGAGCTGAAAATGCGTTTTTGACACTTTTGAATGAAAAACTGATTTTTGTGGCCAAATGCACTCAAAAGTGACGAAAGTGTTATTTCTGGTCACCTTGTAAGTGGAGAAGTCCAAACAGTGCTATTTGGAGCTGAGAACACTTTTGTGAAACTTTTGAATGAAAAACTGATTTTTATGTACAATATGCACTCAAAAGTGAAGAAAGTGTTATTTCTTGTCACCTTGTAAGTGGAGAAATCTAAACAGTGCTATTTGGAGCTGAAAACGCTTTCTTGACACTTTTGAATGAAAAACTGATTTGTATGTACAATATGCACTCAAAAGTGAAGAAAGTGTTATTTCTTGTCACCTTGTAAGTGGAGAAGTCCAAACAGTGCTATTTGGAGCTGAAAACGCATTTTTGACACTTTTGAATGAAAACTGTTTTTTGTGGCCAAAATGAACTCAAAAGTCAAAGTTCTCATTTGCAAGTTGAAGAACGCGTTATTTCTTGTCACCTTGTAAGTGGAGAAGTCCAAACTGTGCTATTTGGAGCTGAAATCTCTTTTTTGAAACTTTTGAATGAAAAACTGATTTTTATGTACAATATGCACTCAAAAGTGAAGAAAGTGTTATTTCTTGTCACCTTGTAAGTGGAGAAGTCTAAACAGTGCTATTTGGAGCTGAAAACGCTTTTTTGAGACTTTTAAATGAAAAACTGTTTTTTGTGGCCAAAATGAACTCAAAAGTCAAAGTTCTCATTTGCAGTTGAAGAACGTGTTATTTCTGGTCACCTTGTAAGTGGAGAAGTCCAAACAGTGCTGTTTGGAGCTGAAAACGCTTTTTTGACACTTTTGAATGAAAAACTTATTTTTATGTACAATATGCACTCAAAAGTGAAGAAAGTGTTTAGTTCTTGTCACCTTGTAAGTGGAAAAGTCTAAACAGTGCTATTTGGAGCTGAAAACGCTTTTGTGACACTTTTGAATGAAAAACTGATTTGTATGTACAATATGCACTCAGAAGTGAAGAAAGTGTTATTTCTTGTCACTTTGTAAGTGGAGAAGTCCAAACAGTGCCTTTTGGAGCTGAAAACGCGTTTTTGACACTTTTGAATGAAAAACTGATTTTTTTGGCCAAAATGCACTCAAAAGTGACGAAAGTGTTATTTCTGGTCACCTTGTAAGTGGAGAAGTCCAAACAGTGCTATTTGGAGCTGAGAACACTTTTGTGAAACTTTTGAATGAAAAACTGATTTTTATGTACAATATGCACTCAAAAGTGAAGAAAGTGTTATTTCTTGTCACCTTGTAAGTGGAGAAATCTAAACAGTGCTATTTGGAGCTGAAAACGCTTTTTTGACACTTTTGAATGAAAAACTGATTTTTATGTACAATATGCACTCAAAAGTGAAGAAAGTGTTATTTCTTGTCACTTTGTAAGTGGAAAAGTCCAAACAGTGCTATTTGGAGCTGAAAACGCATTTTTGACACTTTTGAATGAAAACTGTTTTTTGTGGCCAAAATGAACTCAAAAGTCAAAGTTCTCATTTGCAAGTTGAAGAACGCGTTATTTCTTGTCACCTTGTAAGTGGAGAAGTCCAAACTGTGCTATTTGGAGCTGAAAATGCTTTTTTGAAACTTTTGAATGAAAAACTGATCTTTATGTACAATATGCACTCAAAAGTGAAGAAAGTGTTATTTCTTGTCACCTTGTAAGTGGAGAAGTCCAAACAGTGCTATTTGGAGCTGAAAACGCATTTTTGACACTTTTGAATGAAAAACTGATTTTTATGTACAATATGCACTCAAAAGTGAAGAAAGTGTTATTTCTTGTCACCTTGTAAGTGGAGAAGTCCAAACAGTGCTATTTAGAGCTGAAAACGCATTTTTGACACTTTTGAATGAAAAACTGTTTTTTGTGGCCAAAATGAACTCAAACGTCAAAGTTCTCATTTGCAGTTGAAGAACGCGTTATTTCTTGTCACCTTGTAAGTGGAGAAGTCCAAACAGTGCTATTTGGAGCTGAAAACGCTTTTTTGAAACTTTTGAATGAAAAACTGATTTGTATGTACAATATGCACTCAAAAGTGAAGAAAATGTTATTTCTTGTCACCTTGTAAATGGAGAAGTCCAAACAGTGCTATTTGTAGCTGAGAACACTTTTGTGACACTTTTGAATGAAAAACTGATTTTTATGTACAATATGCACTCAAAAGTGAAGAAAGTGTTATTTCTTGTCACCTTGTAAGTGGAGAAGTCTAAACAGTGCTATTTGGAGCTGAAAACGCTTTTTTGACACTTTTGAATGAAAAACTGATTTTTATGTACAATATGCACTCAAAAGTGAAGAAAGTGTTATTTCTTGTCACCTTGTAAGTGGAGAAGTCCAAACAGTGCTATTTGGAGCTGAAAACGCGTTTTTGACACTTTTGAATGAAAAACTGTTTTTTGTGGCCAAAATGAATTTAAAAGTCAAAGTTCTCATTTGCAGTTGAAGAACGTGTTATTTCTTGTCACCTTGCAAGTGGAGAAGTCTAGACAGTGCTATTTGGAGCTGAAAACGCTTTTTTGACACTTTTGAATGAAAAACTGATTTTAATGTACAATATGCACTCAAAAGTAAAGAAATTGTTATTTCTTGTCACCTTGTAAGTGGAGAAGTCCAAACAGTGCCTTTTGGAGCTGAAAACGCGTTTTTGACACTTGTGAATGAAAAACTATTTTTGTCGCCAAAATGAACTCAAAAGTCAAAGTTCTCATTTGCAGTTGAAGAACGTGTTATTTCTTGTCACCTTGTAAGTGGTGAAGTGCAAACAGTGCAATTTGGAGCTGAAAACACTTTTTTAACACTTTTGAATGAAAAACTGATTTGTATGTACAATATGCACTCAAAAGTGAAGAAAGTGTTATTTCTTGTCACCTTGTAAGTGGAGAAGTCCAATCACTGCTGTTTGGAGCTGAAAACGCTTTTTTGACACTTTTGAATGACAAACTGATTTTTATGTACAATATGCACTCAAAAGTGAAGAAAGTGTTTAGTTCTTGTCACCTTGTAAGTGGAGAAGTCTAAACAGTGCTATTTGGAGCTGAAATCTCTTTTTTGAAACTTTTGAATGAAAAACTGATTTGTATGTACAATATGCACTCAAAAGTGAAGAAAGTGTTATTTCTTGTCACCTTGTAAGTGGAGAAGTCTAAACAGTGCTATTTGGAGCTGAAAACGCTTTTTTGAGACTTTTGAATGAAAAACTGTTTTTTGTGGCCAAAATGAACTCAAAAGTCAAAGAACTCATTTGCAGTTGAAGAACGTGTTATTTCTGGTCACCTTGTAAGTGGAGAAGTCCAAACAGTGCTGTTTGGAGCTGAAAACGCTTTTTTGACACTTTTGAATGAAAAACTTATTTTTATGTACAATATGCACTCAAAAGTGAAGAAAGTGTTTAGTTCTTGTCACCTTGTAAGTGGAAAAGTCTAAACAGTGCTATTTGGAGCTGAAAACGCTTTTGTGACACTTTTGAATGACAAACTGATTTTTATGTACAATATGCACTAAAAAGTGAAGAAAGTGTTTAGTTCTTGTCACCTTGTAAGTGGAGAAGTCTAAACAGTGCTATTTGGAGCTGAAATCTCTTTTTTGAAACTTTTGAATGAAAAACTGATTTGTATGTACAATATGCACTCAGAAGTGAAGAAAGTGTTATTTCTTGTCACCTTGTAAGTGGAAAAGTCTAAACAGTGCTATTTGGAGCTGAAAACGCTTTTTTGAGACTTTTGAATGAAAAACTGTTTTTTGTGGCCAAAATGAACTCAAAAGTCAAAGAACTCATTTGCAGTTGAAGAACGTGTTATTTCTGGTCACCTTGTAAGTGGAGAAGTCCAAACAGTGCTGTTTGGAGCTGAAAACGCTTTTTTGACACTTTTGAATGAAAAACTTACTTTTATGTACAATATGCACTCAAAAGTGAAGAAAGTGTTTAGTTCTTGTCACCTTGTAAGTGGAAAAGTCTAAACAGTGCTATTTGGAGCTGAAAACGCTTTTGTGACACTTTTGAATGAAAAACTGATTTGAATGTACAATATGCACTCAAAAGTGAAGAAAGTGTTATTTCTTGTCACTTTGTAAGTGGAGAAGTCCAAACAGTGCCTTTTGGAGCTGAAAACGCGTTTTTGACACTTTTGAATGAAAAACTGATTTTTGTGGCCAAAATGCACTCAAAAGTGACGAAAGTGTTATTTCTGGTCACCTTGTAAGTGGAGAAGTCCAAACAGTGCTATTTGGAGCTGAGAACACTTTTGTGAAACTTTTGAATGAAAAACTGATTTTTATGTACAATATGCACTCAAAAGTGAAGAAAGTGTTATTTCTTGTCACCTTGTAAGTGGAGAAATCTAAACAGTGCTATTTGGAGCTGAAAACGCTTTTTTGACACTTTTGAATGAAAAACTGATTTGTATGTACAATATGCACTCAAAAGTGAAGAAAGTGTTATTTCTTGTCACCTTGTAAGTGGAGAAGTCCAAACAGTGCTATTTGGAGCTGAAAACGCTTTTTTGAGACTTTTGAATGAAAAACTGTTTTTTGTGGCCAAAATGAACTCAAAAGTCAAAGAACTAATTTGCAGTTGAAGAACGTGTTATTTCTGGTCACCTTGTAAGTGGAGAAGTCCAAACAGTGCTGTTTGGAGCTGAAAACGCTTTTTTGACACTTTTGAATGAAAAACTTATTTATATGTACAATATGCACTCAAAAGTGAAGAAAGTGTTTAGTTCTTGTCACCTTGTAAGTGGAAAAGTCTAAACAGTGCTATTTGGAGCTGAAAACGCTTTTGTGACACTTTTGAATGACAAACTGATTTGTATGTACAATATGCACTCAAAAGTGAAGAAAGTGTTATTTCTTGTCACTTTGTAAGTGGAGAAGTCCAAACAGTGCCTTTTGGAGCTGAAAACGCGTTTTTGACACTTTTGAATGAAAAACTGATTTTTGTGGCCAAAATGCACTCAAAAGTGACGAAAGTGTTATTTCTGGTCACCTTGTAAGTGGAGAAGTCCAAACAGTGCTATTTGGAGCTGAAAACACTTTTGTGAAACTTTTGAATGAAAAACTGATTTTTATGTACAATATGCACTCAAAAGTGAAGAAAGTGTTATTTCTTGTCACCTTGTAAGTGGAGAAATCTAAACAGTGCTATTTGGAGCTGAAAACGCTTTTTTGACACTTTTGAAGGAAAAACTGATTTTTATGTACAATATGCACTCAAAAGTGAAGAAATTGTTATTTCTTGTCACCTTGTAAGTGGAGAAGTCCAAACAGTGCCTTTTGGAGCTGAAAACGCATTTTTGACACTTGTGAATGAAAAACTATTTTTGTCGCCAAAATGAACTCAAAAGTCAAAGTTCTCATTTGCAGTTGAAGAACGTGTTATTTTTTGTCACCTTGTAAGTGGTGAAGTGCAAACAGTGCAATTTGGAGCTGAAAACACTTTTTTGACACTTTTGAATGAAAAACTGATTTGTATGTACAATATGCACTCAAAAGTGAAGAAAGTGTTATTTCTTGTCACCTTGTAAGTGGAGATGTCCAATCACTGCTGTTTGGAGCTGAAAACGCTTTTTTGAGACTTTTGAATGAAAAACTGTTTTTTGTGGCCAAAATGAACTCAAAAGTCAAATAACTCATTTGCATTTGAAGAACGTGTTATTTCTGGTCACCTTGTAAGTGGAGAAGTCCAAACAGTGCTATTTGGAGCTGAAAACGCTTTTGTGACACTTTTGAATGACAAACTGATTTTTATGTACAATATGCACTAAAAAGTGAAGAAAGTGTTTAGTTCTTGTCACCTTGTAAGTGGAGAAGTCTAAACAGTGCTATTTGGAGCTGAAATCTCTTTTTTGAAACTTTTGAATGAAAAACTGATTTGTATGTACAATATGCACTCAAAAGTGAAGAAAGTGTTATTTCTTGTCACCTTGTAAGTGGAAAAGTCTAAACAGTGCTATTTGGAGCTGAAAACGCTTTTTTGAGACTTTTGAATGAAAAACTGTTTTTTGTGGCCAAAATGAACTCAAAAGTCAAAGAACTCATTTGCAGTTGAAGAACGTGTTATTTCTGGTCACCTTGTAAATGGAGAATTCCAAACAGTGCTGTTTTGAGCTGAAAACGCTTTTTTGACACTTTTGAATGAAAAACTTATTTTTATGTACAATATGCACTCAAAAGTGAAGAAAGTGTTTAGTTCTTGTCACCTTGTAAGTGGAGAAGTCTAAACAGTGCTATTTGGAGCTGAAATCTCTTTTTTGAAACTTTTGAATGAAAAACTGATTTGTATGTACAATATGC
Source organism: Oryzias latipes (assembly GCF_053564925.1). Taxonomy (NCBI): domain Eukaryota; kingdom Metazoa; phylum Chordata; class Actinopteri; order Beloniformes; family Adrianichthyidae; genus Oryzias; species Oryzias latipes. The sequence goes on from NC_136245.1 coordinate 13,030,666, forward strand.
ACTCAAAAGTGAAGAAAGTGTTATTTCTTGTCACCTTGTAAGTGGAGAAGTCTAAACAGTGCTATTTGGAGCTGAAAACGCTTTTTTGAGACTTTTGAATGAAAAACTGTTTTTTGTGGCCAAAATGAACTCAAAAGTCAAATAACTCATTTGCAGTTGAAGAACGTGTTATTTCTGGTCACCTTGTAAGTGGAGAAGTCCAAACAGTGCTGTTTGGAGCTGAAAACGCTTTTTTGACACTTTTGAATGAAAAACTTATTTTTATGTACAATATGCACTCAAAAGTGAAGAAAGTGTTTAGTTCTTGTCACCTTGTAAGTGGAAAAGTCTAAACAGTGCTATTTGGAGCTGAAAACGCTTTTGTGACACTTTTGAATGACAAACTGATTTTTATGTACAATATGCACTAAAAAGTGAAGAAAGTGTTTAGTTCTTGTCACCTTGTAAGTGGAGAAGTCTAAACAGTGCTATTTGGAGCTGAAATCTCTTTTTTGAAACTTTTGAATGAAAAACTGATTTGTATGTACAATATGCACTCAAAAGTGAAGAAAGTGTTATTTCTTGTCACCTTGTAAGTGGAAAAGTCTAAACAGTGCTATTTGGAGCTGAAAACGCTTTTTTGAGACTTTTGAATGAAAAACTGTTTTTTGTGGCCAAAATGAACTCAAAAGTCAAAGAACTCATTTGCAGTTGAAGAACGTGTTATTTCTGGTCACCTTGTAAGTGGAGAAGTCCAAACAGTGCTGTTTGGAGCTGAAAACGCTTTTTTGACACTTTTGAATGAAAAACTTATTTTTATGTACAATATGCACTCAAAAGTGAAGAAAGTGTTTAGTTCTTGTCACCTTGTAAGTGGAAAAGTCTAAACAGTGCTATTTGGAGCTGAAAACGCTTTTGTGACACTTTTGAATGAAAAACTGATTTGAATGTACAATATGCACTCAAAAGTGAAGAAAGTGTTATTTCTTGTCACTTTGTAAGTGGAGAAGTCCAAACAGTGCCTTTTGGAGCTGAAAATGCGTTTTTGACACTTTTGAATGAAAAACTGATTTTTGTGGCCAAATGCACTCAAAAGTGACGAAAGTGTTATTTCTGGTCACCTTGTAAGTGGAGAAGTCCAAACAGTGCTATTTGGAGCTGAGAACACTTTTGTGAAACTTTTGAATGAAAAACTGATTTTTATGTACAATATGCACTCAAAAGTGAAGAAAGTGTTATTTCTTGTCACCTTGTAAGTGGAGAAATCTAAACAGTGCTATTTGGAGCTGAAAACGCTTTCTTGACACTTTTGAATGAAAAACTGATTTGTATGTACAATATGCACTCAAAAGTGAAGAAAGTGTTATTTCTTGTCACCTTGTAAGTGGAGAAGTCCAAACAGTGCTATTTGGAGCTGAAAACGCATTTTTGACACTTTTGAATGAAAACTGTTTTTTGTGGCCAAAATGAACTCAAAAGTCAAAGTTCTCATTTGCAAGTTGAAGAACGCGTTATTTCTTGTCACCTTGTAAGTGGAGAAGTCCAAACTGTGCTATTTGGAGCTGAAATCTCTTTTTTGAAACTTTTGAATGAAAAACTGATTTGTATGTACAATATGCACTCAAAAGTGAAGAAAGTGTTATTTCTTGTCACCTTGTAAGTGGAGAAAGTCTAAACAGTGCTATTTGGAGCTGAAAACGCTTTTTTGAGACTTTTGAATGAAAAACTGTTTTTTGTGGCCAAAATGAACTCAAAAGTCAAAGAACTCATTTGCAGTTGAAGAACGTGTTATTTCTGGTCACCTTGTAAGTGGAGAAGTCCAAACAGTGCTGTTTGGAGCTGAAAACGCTTTTTTGACACTTTTGAATGAAAAACTTATTTTTATGTACAATATGCACTCAAAAGTGAAGAAAGTGTTTAGTTCTTGTCACCTTGTAAGTGGAAAAGTCTAAACAGTGCTATTTGGAGCTGAAAACGCTTTTGTGACACTTTTGAATGAAAAACTGATTTGTATGTACTATATGCACTCAAAAGTGAAGAAAGTGTTATTTCTTGTCACCTTGTAAGTGGAGAAGTCCAAACAGTGCTATTTGGAGCTGAAAACGCATTTTTGACACTTTTGAATGAAAACTGTTTTTTGTGGCCAAAATGAACTCAAAAGTCAAAGTTCTCATTTGCAAGTTGAAGAACGCGTTATTTCTTGTCACCTTGTAAGTGGAGAAGTCCAAACTGTGCTATTTGGAGCTGAAATCTCTTTTTTGAAACTTTTGAATGAAAAACTGATTTGTATGTACAATATGCACTCAAAAGTGAAGAAAGTGTTATTTCTTGTCACCTTGTAAGTGGAGAAGTCTAAACAGTGCTATTTGGAGCTGAAAACGCTTTTTTGAGACTTTTGAATGAAAAACTGTTTTTTGTGGCCAAAATGAACTCAAAAGTCAAAGAACTCATTTGCAGTTGAAGAACGTGTTATTTCTGGTCACCTTGTAAGTGGAGAAGTCCAAACAGTGCTGTTTGGAGCTGAAAACGCTTTTTTGACACTTTTGAATGAAAAACTTATTTTTATGTACAATATGCACTCAAAAGTGAAGAAAGTGTTTAGTTCTTGTCACCTTGTAAGTGGAAAAGTCTAAACAGTGCTATTTGGAGCTGAAAACGCTTTTGTGACACTTTTGAATGAAAAACTGATTTGTATGTACAATATGCACTCAAAAGTGAAGAAAGTGTTATTTCTTGTCACTTTGTAAGTGGAGAAGTCCAAACAGTGCCTTTTGGAGCTGAAAACGCGTTTTTGACACTTTTGAATGAAAAACTGTTTTTTGTGGCCAAAATGAACTCAAACGTCAAAGTTCTCATTTGCAGTTGAAGAACGCGTTATTTCTTGTCACCTTGTAAGTGGAGAAGTCCAAACAGTGCTATTTGGAGCTGAAAACGCTTTTTTGAAACTTTTGAATGAAAAACTGATTTGTATGTACAATATGCACTCAAAAGTGAAGAAAATGTTATTTCTTGTCACCTTGTAAATGGAGAAGTCCAAACAGTGCTATTTGTAGCTGAGAACACTTTTGTGACACTTTTGAATGAAAAACTGATTTTTATGTACAATATGCACTCAAAAGTGAAGAAAGTGTTATTTCTTGTCACCTTGTAAGTGGAGAAGTCCAAACAGTGCTATTTGGAGCTGAAAACGCATTTTTGACAATTTTGAATGAAAAACTGTTTTTTGTGGCCAAAATGAACTCAAAAGTCAAAGTTCTCATTTGCAAGTTGAAGAACGCGTTATTTCTTGTCACCTTGTAAGTGGAGAAGTCCAAACTGTGCTATTTGGAGCTGAGAACACTTTTGTGAAACTTTTGAATGAAAAACTGATTTTAATGTACAATATGCACTCAAAAGTGAAGAAATTGTTATTTCTTGTCACCTTGTAAGTGGAGAAGTCCAAACAGTGCCTTTTGGAGCTGAAAACGCGTTTTTGACACTTTTGAATGAAAAACTGTTTTTTGTCGCCAAAATGAACTCAAAAGTCAAAGTTCTCATTTGCAGTTGAAGAAAGTGTTATTTCTTGTCACCTTGTAAGTGGAGAAGTCCAATCACTGCTGTTTGGAGCTGAAAACGCTTTTTTGACACTTTTGAATGACAAACTGATTTTTATGTACAATATGCACTCAAAAGTGAAGAAAGTGTTTAGTTCTTGTCACCTTGTAAGTGGAGAAGTCTAAACAGTGCTATTTGGAGCTGCAATCTCTTTTTTGAAACTTTTGAATGAAAAACTGATTTGTATGTACAATATGCACTCAAAAGTGAAGAAAGTGTTATTTCTTGTCACCTTGTAAGTGGAGAAGTCTAAACAGTGCTATTTGGAGCTGAAAACGCTTTTTTGAGACTTTTGAATGAAAAACTGTTTTTTGTGGCCAAAATGAACTCAAAAGTCAAAGAACTCATTTGCAGTTGAAGAACGTGTTATTTCTGGTCACCTTGTAAGTGGAGAAGTCCAAACAGTGCTGTTTGGAGCTGAAAACGCTTTTTTGACACTTTTGAATGAAAAACTTATTTTTATGTACAATATGCACTCAAAAGTGAAGAAAGTGTTTAGTTCTTGTCACCTTGTAAGTGGAAAAGTCTAAACAGTGCTATTTGGAGCTGAAAACGCTTTTGTGACACTTTTGAATGACAAACTGATTTTTATGTACAATATGCACTAAAAAGTGAAGAAAGTGTTTAGTTCTTGTCACCTTGTAAGTGGAGAAGTCTAAACAGTGCTATTTGGAGCTGAAATCTCTTTTTTGAAACTTTTGAATGAAAAACTGATTTGTATGTACAATATGCACTCAAAAGTGAAGAAAGTGTTATTTCTTGTCACCTTGTAAGTGGAGAAGTCTAAACAGTGCTATTTGGAGCTGAAAACGCTTTTTTGAGACTTTTGAATGAAAAACTGTTTTTTGTGGCCAAAATGAACTCAAAAGTCAAAGAACTCATTTGCAGTTGAAGAACGTGTTATTTCTGGTCACCTTGTAAGTGGAGAAGTCCAAACAGTGCTGTTTGGAGCTGAAAACGCTTTTTTGACATTTTTGAATGAAAAACTTATTTTTATGTACAATATGCACTCAAAAGTGAAGAAAGTGTTTAGTTCTTGTCACCTTGTAAGTGGAAAAGTCTAAACAGTGCTATTTGGAGCTGAAAACGCTTTTGTGACACTTTTGAATGAAAAACTGATTTGTTTGTACAATATGCACTCAAAAGTGAAGAAAGTGTTATTTCTTGTCACTTTGTAAGTGGAGAAGTCCAAACAGTGCCTTTTGGAGCTGAAAACGCGTTTTTGACACTTTTGAATGAAAAACTGTTTTTTGTGGCCAAAATGAATTTAAAAGTCAAAGTTCTCATTTGCAGTTGAAGAACGTGTTATTTCTTGTCACCTTGCAAGTGGAGAAGTCTAGACAGTGCTATTTGGAGCTGAAAACGCTTTTTTGACACTTTTGAATGAAAAACTGATTTTAATGTACAATATGCACTCAAAAGTGAAGAAATTGTTATTTCTTGTCACCTTGTAAGTGGAGAAGTCCAAACAGTGCCTTTTGGAGCTGAAAACGCGTTTTTGACACTTTTGAATGAAAAACTGTTTTTTGTCGCCAAAATGAACTCAAAAGTCAAAGTTCTCATTTGCAGTTGAAGAAAGTGTTATTTCTTGTCACCTTGTAAGTGGAGAAGTCCAATCACTGCTGTTTGGAGCTGAAAACGCTTTTTTGACACTTTTGAATGACAAACTGATTTTTATGTACAATATGCACTCAAAAGTGAAGAAAGTGTTTAGTTCTTGTCACCTTGTAAGTGGAGAAGTCTAAACAGTGCTATTTGGAGCTGAAATCTCTTTTTTGAAACTTTTGAATGAAAAACTGATTTGTATGTACAATATGCACTCAAAAGTGAAGAAAGTGTTATTTCTTGTCACCTTGTAAGTGGAGAAGTCTAAACAGTGCTATTTGGAGCTGAAAACGCTTTTTTGAGACTTTTGAATGAAAAACTGTTTTTTGTGGCCAAAATGAACTCAAAAGTCAAAGAACTCATTTGCAGTTGAAGAACGTGTTATTTCTGGTCACCTTGTAAGTGGAGAAGTCCAAACAGTGCTGTTTGGAGCTGAAAACGCTTTTTTGACATTTTTGAATGAAAAACTTATTTTTATGTACAATATGCACTCAAAAGTGAAGAAAGTGTTTAGTTCTTGTCACCTTGTAAGTGGAAAAGTCTAAACAGTGCTATTTGGAGCTGAAAACGCTTTTGTGACACTTTTGAATGAAAAACTGATTTGTTTGTACAATATGCACTCAAAAGTGAAGAAAGTGTTATTTCTTGTCACTTTGTAAGTGGAGAAGTCCAAACAGTGCCTTTTGGAGCTGAAAACGCGTTTTTGACACTTTTGAATGAAAAACTGTTTTTTGTGGCCAAAATGAATTTAAAAGTCAAAGTTCTCATTTGCAGTTGAAGAACGTGTTATTTCTTGTCACCTTGCAAGTGGAGAAGTCTAGACAGTGCTATTTGGAGCTGAAAACGCTTTTTTGACACTTTTGAATGAAAAACTGATTTTAATGTACAATATGCACTCAAAAGTGAAGAAATTGTTATTTCTTGTCACCTTGTAAGTGGAGAAGTCCAAACAGTGCCTTTTGGAGCTGAAAACGCGTTTTTGACACTTTTGAATGAAAAACTGTTTTTTGTCGCCAAAATGAACTCAAAAGTCAAAGTTCTCATTTGCAGTTGAAGAAAGTGTTATTTCTTGTCACCTTGTAAGTGGAGAAGTCCAATCACTGCTGTTTGGAGCTGAAAACGCTTTTTTGACACTTTTGAATGACAAACTGATTTTTATGTACAATATGCACTCAAAAGTGAAGAAAGTGTTTAGTTCTTGTCACCTTGTAAGTGGAGAAGTCTAAACAGTGCTATTTGGAGCTGAAATCTCTTTTTTGAAACTTTTGAATGAAAAACTGATTTGTATGTACAATATGCACTCAAAAGTGAAGAAAGTGTTATTTCTTGTCACCTTGTAAGTGGAGAAGTCTAAACAGTGCTATTTGGAGCTGAAAACGCTTTTTTGAGACTTTTGAATGAAAAACTGTTTTTTGTGGCCAAAATGAACTCAAAAGTCAAAGAACTCATTTGCAGTTGAAGAACGTGTTATTTCTGGTCACCTTGTAAGTGGAGAAGTCCAAACAGTGCTGTTTGGAGCTGAAAACGCTTTTTTGACACTTTTGAATGAAAAACTTATTTTTATGTACAATATGCACTCAAAAGTGAAGAAAGTGTTTAGTTCTTGTCACCTTGTAAGTGGAAAAGTCTAAACAGTGCTATTTGGAGCTGAAAACGCTTTTGTGACACTTTTGAATGACAAACTTATTTTTATGTACAATATGCACTCAAAAGTGAAGAAAGTGTTTAGTTCTTGTCACCTTGTAAGTGGAGAAGTCTAAACAGTGCTATTTGGAGCTGAAAACGCTTTTGTGACACTTTTGAATGAAAAACTGATTTGTTTGTACAATATGCACTCAAAAGTGAAGAAAGTGTTATTTCTTGTCACTTTGTAAGTGGAGAAGTCCAAACAGTGCCTTTTGGAGCTGAAAACGCGTTTTTGACACTTTTGAATGAAAAACTGTTTTTTGTGGCCAAAATGAATTTAAAAGTCAAAGTTCTCATTTGCAGTTGAAGAACGTGTTATTTCTTGTCACCTTGCAAGTGGAGAAGTCTAGACAGTGCTATTTGGAGCTGAAAACGCTTTTTTGACACTTTTGAATGAAAAACTGATTTTAATGTACAATATGCACTCAAAAGTGAAGAAATTGTTATTTCTTGTCACCTTGTAAGTGGAGAAGTCCAAACAGTGCCTTTTGGAGCTGAAAACGCGTTTTTGACACTTTTGAATGAAAAACTGTTTTTTGTCGCCAAAATGAACTCAAAAGTCAAAGTTCTCATTTGCAGTTGAAGAAAGTGTTATTTCTTGTCACCTTGTAAGTGGAGAAGTCCAATCACTGCTGTTTGGAGCTGAAAACGCTTTTTTGACACTTTTGAATGACAAACTGATTTTTATGTACAATATGCACTCAAAAGTGAAGAAAGTGTTTAGTTCTTGTCACCTTGTAAGTGGAGAAGTCTAAACAGTGCTATTTGGAGCTGAAATCTCTTTTTTGAAACTTTTGAATGAAAAACTGATTTGTATGTACAATATGCACTCAAAAGTGAAGAAAGTGTTATTTCTTGTCACCTTGTAAGTGGAGAAGTCTAAACAGTGCTATTTGGAGCTGAAAACGCTTTTTTGAGACTTTTGAATGAAAAACTGTTTTTTGTGGCCAAAATGAACTCAAAAGTCAAAGAACTCATTTGCAGTTGAAGAACGTGTTATTTCTGGTCACCTTGTAAGTGGAGAAGTCCAAACAGTGCTGTTTGGAGCTGAAAACGCTTTTTTGACACTTTTGAATGAAAAACTTATTTTTATGTACAATATGCACTCAAAAGTGAAGAAAGTGTTTAGTTCTTGTCACCTTGTAAGTGGAAAAGTCTAAACAGTGCTATTTGGAGCTGAAAACGCTTTTGTGACACTTTTGAATGACAAACTGATTTTTATGTACAATATGCACTAAAAAGTGAAGAAAGTGTTTAGTTCTTGTCACCTTGTAAGTGGAGAAGTCTAAACAGTGCTATTTGGAGCTGAAATCTCTTTTTTGAAACTTTTGAATGAAAAACTGATTTGTATGTACAATATGCACTCAAAAGTGAAGAAAGTGTTATTTCTTGTCACCTTGTAAGTGGAGAAGTCTAAACAGTGCTATTTGGAGCTGAAAACGCTTTTTTGAGACTTTTGAATGAAAAACTGTTTTTTGTGGCCAAAATGAACTCAAAAGTCAAAGAACTCATTTGCAGTTGAAGAACGTGTTATTTCTGGTCACCTTGTAAGTGGAGAAGTCCAAACAGTGCTGTTGGGAGCTGAAAACGCTTTTTTGACATTTTTGAATGAAAAACTTATTTTTATGTACAATATGCACTCAAAAGTGAAGAAAGTGTTTAGTTCTTGTCACCTTGTAAGTGGAAAAGTCTAAACAGTGCTATTTGGAGCTGAAAACGCTTTTGTGACACTTTTGAATGAAAAACTGATTTGTTTGTACAATATGCACTCAAAAGTGAAGAAAGTGTTATTTCTTGTCACTTTGTAAGTGGAAAAGTCCAAACAGTGCCTTTTGGAGCTGAAAACGCGTTTTTGACACTTTTGAATGAAAAACTGATTTTTGTGGCCAAAATGCACTCAAAAGTGACGAAAGTGTTATTTCTGGTCACCTTGTAAGTGGAGAAGTCCAAACAGTGCTATTTGTAGCTGAGAACACTTTTGTGACACTTTTGAATGAAAAACTGATTTTTATGTACAATATGCACTCAAAAGTGAAGAAAGTGTTATTTCTTGTCACCTTCTAAGTGGAGAAGTCCAAACAGTGCTATTTGGAGCTGAAAACGCATTTTTGACAATTTTGAATGAAAAACTGTTTTTTGTGGCCAAAATGAACTCAAAAGTCAAAGTTCTCATTTGCAAGTTGAAGAACGCGTTATTTCTTGTCACCTTGTAAGTGGAGAAGTCCAAACTGTGCTATTTGGAGCTGAGAACACTTTTGTGAAACTTTTGAATGAAAAACTGATTTTAATGTACAATATGCACTCAAAAGTGAAGAAATTGTTATTTCTTGTCACCTTGTAAGTGGAGAAGTCCAAACAGTGCCTTTTGGAGCTGAAAACGCGTTTTTGACACTTTTGAATGAAAAACTGTTTTTTGTCGCCAAAATGAACTCAAAAGTCAAAGTTCTCATTTGCAGTTGAAGAAAGTGTTATTTCTTGTCACCTTGTAAGTGGAGAAGTCCAATCACTGCTGTTTGGAGCTGAAAACGCTTTTTTGACACTTTTGAATGACAAACTGATTTTTATGTACAATATGCACTCAAAAGTGAAGAAAGTGTTTAGTTCTTGTCACCTTGTAAGTGGAGAAGTCTAAACAGTGCTATTTGGAGCTGAAATCTCTTTTTTGAAACTTTTGAATGAAAAACTGATTTGTATGTACAATATGCACTCAAAAGTGAAGAAAGTGTTATTTCTTGTCACCTTGTAAGTGGAGAAGTCTAAACAGTGCTATTTGGAGCTGAAAACGCTTTTTTGACACTTTTGAATGAAAAACTTATTTTTATGTACAATATGCACTCAAAAGTGAAGAAAGTGTTTAGTTCTTGTCACCTTGTAAGTGGAAAAGTCTAAACAGTGCTATTTGGAGCTGAAAACGCTTTTGTGACACTTTTGAATGACAAACTGATTTTTATGTACAATATGCACTAAAAAGTGAAGAAAGTGTTTAGTTCTTGTCACCTTGTAAGTGGAGAAGTCTAAACAGTGCTATTTGGAGCTGAAATCTCTTTTTTGAAACTTTTGAATGAAAAACTGATTTGTATGTACAATATGCACTCAAAAGTGAAGAAAGTGTTATTTCTTGTCACCTTGTAAGTGGAGAAGTCTAAACAGTGCTATTTGGAGCTGAAAACGCTTTTTTGAGACTTTTGAATGAAAAACTGTTTTTTGTGGCCAAAATGAACTCAAAAGTCAAAGAACTCATTTGCAGTTGAAGAACGTGTTATTTCTGGTCACCTTGTAAGTGGAGAAGTCCAAACAGTGCTGTTTGGAGCTGAAAACGCTTTTTTGACATTTTTGAATGAAAAACTTATTTTTATGTACAATATGCACTCAAAAGTGAAGAAAGTGTTTAGTTCTTGTCACCTTGTAAGTGGAAAAGTCTAAACAGTGCTATTTGGAGCTGAAAACGCTTTTGTGACACTTTTGAATGAAAAACTGATTTGTTTGTACAATATGCACTCAAAAGTGAAGAAAGTGTTATTTCTTGTCACTTTGTAAGTGGAGAAGTCCAAACAGTGCCTTTTGGAGCTGAAAACGCGTTCTTGACACTTTTGAATGAAAAACTGTTTTTTGTGGCCAAAATGAATTTAAAAGTCAAAGTTCTCATTTGCAGTTGAAGAACGTGTTATTTCTTGTCACCTTGCAAGTGGAGAAGTCTAGACAGTGCTATTTGGAGCTGAAAACGCTTTTTTGACACTTTTGAATGAAAAACTGATTTTAATGTACAATATGCACTCAAAAGTGAAGAAATTGTTATTTCTTGTCACCTTGTAAGTGGAGAAGTCCAAACAGTGCCTTTTGGAGCTGAAAACGCGTTTTTGACACTTTTGAATGAAAAACTGTTTTTTGTCGCCAAAATGAACTCAAAAGTCAAAGTTCTCATTTGCAGTTGAAGAAAGTGTTATTTCTTGTCACCTTGTAAGTGGAGAAGTCCAATCACTGCTGTTTGGAGCTGAAAACGCTTTTTTGACACTTTTGAATGACAAACTGATTTTTATGTACAATATGCACTCAAAAGTGAAGAAAGTGTTTAGTTCTTGTCACCTTGTAAGTGGAAAAGTCTAAACAGTGCTATTTGGAGCTGAGAACACTTTTGTGAAACTTTTGAATGAAAAACTGATTTTTATGTACAATATGCACTCAAAAGTGAAGAAAGTGTTATTTCTTGTCACCTTGTAAGTGGAGAAATCTAAACAGTGCTATTTGGAGCTGAAAACGCTTTTTTGACACTTTTGAATGAAAAACTGATTTTTATGTACAATATGCACTCAAAAGTCAAAGAACTCATTTGCAGTTGAAGAACGTGTTATTTCTGGTCACCTTGTAAGTGGAGAAGTCCAAACAGTGCTGTTTGGAGCTGAAAACGCTTTTTTGACACTTTTGAATGAAAAACTTATTTTTATGTACAATATGCACTCAAAAGTGAAGAAAGTGTTTAGTTCTTGTCACCTTGTAAGTGGAAAAGTCTAAACAGTGCTATTTGGAGCTGAAAACGCTTTTGTAACACCTTTGAATGACAAACTGATTTTTATGTACAATATGCACTAAAAAGTGAAGAAAGTGTTTAGTTCTTGTCACCTTGTAAGTGGAGAAGTCTAAACAGTGCTATTTGGAGCTGAAATCTCTTTTTTGAAACTTTTGAATGAAAAACTGATTTGTATGTACAATATGCACTCAAAAGTGAAGAAAGTGTTATTTCTTGTCACCTTGTAAGTGGAGAAGTCTAAACAGTGCTATTTGGAGCTGAAAACGCTTTTTTGAGACTTTTGAATGAAAAACTGTTTTTTGTGGCCAAAATGAACTCAAAAGTCAAAGAACTCATTTGCAGTTGAAGAACGTGTTATTTCTGGTCACCTTGTAAGTGGAGAAGTCCAAACAGTGCTGTTTGGAGCTGAAAACGCTTAATTTGACACTTTTGAATGAAAAACTTATTTTTATGTACAATATGCACTCAAAAGTGAAGAAAGTGTTTAGTTCTTGTCACTTTGTAAGTGGAAAAGTCTAAACAGTGCTATTTGGAGCTGAAAACGCTTTTGTGACACTTTTGAATGAAAAACTGATTTGTTTGTACAATATGCACTCAAAAGTGAAGAAAGTGTTATTTCTTGTCACTTTGTAAGTGGAGAAGTCCAAACAGTGCCTTTTGGAGCTGAAAACGCGTTTTTGACACTTTTGAATGAAAAACTGATTTTTGTGGCCAAAATGCACTCAAAAGTGACGAAAGTGTTATTTCTGGTCACCTTGTAAGTGGAGAAGTCCAAACAGTGCTATTTGGAGCTGAGAACACTTTTGTGAAACTTTTGAATGAAAAACTGATTTTTATGTACAATATGCACTCAAAAGTGAAGAAAGTGTTATTTCTTGTCACCTTGTAAGTGGATAAATATAAACAGTGTTATTTGGAGCTGAAAACGCTTTTTTGACACTTTTGAATGAAAAACTGATTTGTATGTACAATATGCACTCAAAATTGAAGAAAGTGTTATTTCTTGTCACCTTGTAAGTGGAGAAGTCCAAACAGTGCTATTTGGAGCTGAAAACGCATTTTTGACACTTTTGAATGAAAACTGTTTTTTGTGGCCAAAATGAACTCAAAAGTCAAAGTTCTCATTTGCAAGTTGAAGAACGCGTTATTTCTTGTCACCTTGTAAGTGGAGAAGTCCAAACTGTGCTATTTGGAGCTGAGAACACTTTTGTGAAACTTTTGAATGAAAAACTGATTTTTATGTACAATATGCACTCAAAAGTGAAGAAAGGGTTATTTCTTGTCATCTTGTAAGTGGAGAAGTCTAAACAGTGCTATTTGGAGCTGAAAACGCTTTTTTGACACTTTTGAATGAAAAATTGATTTTTATGTACAATATGCACTCAAAAGTGAAGAAAGTGTTATTTCTTGTCACCTTGTAAGTGGAGAAATCCAAACAGTGCTATTTGGAGCTGAAAACGCGTTTTTGACACTTTTGAATGAAAAACTGTTTTTTGTGGCCAAAATGAATTTAAAAGTCAAAGTTCTCATTTGCAGTTGAAGAACGTGTTATTTCTTGTCACCTTGTAAGTGGAGAAGTCCAACAGTGCTATTTGGAGCTGAAAACTCTTTTTTGAAACTTTTGAATGAAAAACTGATTTTTATGTACAATATGCACTCAAAAGTGAAGAAAGTGTTATTTCTTGTCACCTTGTAAGTGGAGAAGTCTAAACAGTGCTATTTGGAGCTGAAAACGCTTTTTTGACACTTTTGAATGAAAAACTGATTTTTATGTACAATATGCACTCAAAAGTGAAGAAAGTGTTATTTCTTGTCACCTTGTAAGTGGAGAAATCCAAACAGTGCTATTTGGAGCTGAAAACGCGTTTTTGACACTTTTGAATGAAAAACTGTTTTTGGGGGCCAAAATGAATTTAAAAGTCAAAGTTCTCATTTGCAGTTGAAGAACGTGTTATTTTTTTGTCACCTTGCAAGTGGAGAAGTCTAGACAGTGCCATTTGGAGCTGAAAACGCTTTTTTGACACTTTTGAATGAAAAACTGATTTTTATGTACAATATGCACTCAAAAGTGAAGAAATTGTTATTTCTTGTCACCTTGTAAGTGGAGAAGTCCGAACAGTGCCTTTTGGAGCTGAAAACGCGTTTTTGACACTTTTGAATGAAAAACTGTTTTTTGTCGCCAAAATGAACTCAAAAGTCAAAGTTCTCATTTGCAGTTGAAGAACGTGTTATTTCTTGTCACCTTGTAAGTGGAGAAGTCCAAACAGTGCAATTCGGAGCTGAAAACACTTTTTTGACACTTTTGAATGAAAAACTGATTTGTATGTACAATATGCACTCAAAAGTGAAGAAAGTGTTATTTCTTGTCACCTTGTAAGTGGAGAAGTCCAAACAGTGCTATTTGGAGCTGAAAACGCATTTTTGACACTTTTGAATGAAAAACTGTTTTTTGTGGCCAAAATGAACTCAAAAGTCAAAGTTCTCATTTGCAAGTTGAAGAACGCGTTATTTCTTGTCACCTTGTAAGTGGAGAAGTCCAAACTGTGCTATTTGGAGCTGAGAACACTTTTGTGAAACTTTTGAATGAAAAACTGATTTTTATGTACAATATGCACTCAAAAGTGAAGAAAGGGTTATTTCTTGTCATCTTGTAAGTGGAGAAGTCTAAACAGTGCTATTTGGAGCTGAAAACGCTTTTTTGACACTTTTGAATGAAAAACTGATTTTTATGTACAATATGCACTCAAAAGTGAAGAAAGTGTTATTTCTTGTCACCTTGTAAGTGGAGAAATCCAAACAGTGCTATTTGGAGCTGAAAACGCGTTTTTGACACTTTTGAATGAAAAACTGTTTTTTGTGGCCAAAATGAATTTAAAAGTCAAAGTTCTCATTTGCAGTTGAAGAACGTGTTATTTCTTGTCACCTTGTAAGTGGAGAAGTCCAACAGTGCTATTTGGAGCTGAAAACTCTTTTTTGAAACTTTTGAATGAAAAACTGATTTTTATGTACAATATGCACTCAAAAGTGAAGAAAGTGTTATTTCTTGTCACCTTGTAAGTGGAGAAGTCTAAACAGTGCTATTTGGAGCTGAAAACGCTTTTTTGACACTTTTGAATGAAAAACTGATTTTTATGTACAATATGCACTCAAAAGTGAAGAAAGTGTTATTTCTTGTCACCTTGTAAGTGGAGAAATCCAAACAGTGCTATTTGGAGCTGAAAACTCGTTTTTGACACTTTTGAATGAAAAACTGTTTTTTGTGGCCAAAATGAATTTAAAAGTCAAAGTTCTCATTTGCAGTTGAAGAACGTGTTATTTCTTGTCACCTTGCAAGTGGAGAAGTCTAGACAGTGCTATTTGGAGCTGAAAACGCTTTTTTGACACTTTTGAATGAAAAACTGATTTTTATGTACAATATGCACTCAAAAGTGAAGAAATTGTTATTTCTTGTCACCTTGTAAGTGGAGAAGTCCGAACAGTGCCTTTTGGAGCTGAAAACGCGTTTTTGACACTTTTGAATGAAAAACTGTTTTTTGTCGCCAAAATGAACTCAAAAGTCAAAGTTCTCATTTGCAGTTGAAGAACGTGTTATTTCTTGTCACCTTGTAAGTGGAGAAGTCCAAACAGTGCAATTCGGAGCTGAAAACACTTTTTTGACACTTTTGAATGAAAAACTGATTTGTATGTACAATATGCACTCAAAAGTGAAGAAAGTGTTATTTCTTGTCACCTTGTAAGTGGAAAAGTCCAATCACTGCTGTTTGGAGCTGAAAACGCTTTTTTGACACTTTTGAATGACAAACTGATTTTTATGTACAATATGCACTCAAAAGTGAAGAAAGTGTTTAGTTCTTGTCACCTTGTAAGTGGAGAAGTCTAAACAGTGCTATTTGGAGCTGAAATCTCTTTTTTGAAACTTTTGAAGGAAAAACTGATTTGTATGTACAATATGCACTCAAAAGTGAAGAAAGTGTTATTTCTTGTCACCTTGTAAGTGGAGAAGTCTAAACAGTGCTATTTGGAGCTGAAAACGCTATTTTGAGACTTTTGAATGAAAAACTGTTTTTTGTGGCCAAAATGAACTCAAAAGTCAAAGAACTCATTTGCAGTTGAAGAACGTGTTATTTCTGGTCACCTTGTAAGTGGAGAAGTCCAAACAGTGCTGTTTGGAGCTGAAAACGCTTTTTTGACACTTTTGAATGAAAAACTTATTTTTATGTACAATATGCACTCAAAAGTGAAGAAAGTGTTTAGTTCTTGTCACCTTGTAAGTGGAAAAGTCTAAACAGTGCTATTTGGAGCTGAAAACGCTTTTGTGACACTTTTGAATGAAAAACTGATTTTTGTGGCCAAAATGAACTCAAAAGTCAAAGTTCTCATTTGCAAGTTGAAGAACGCGTTATTTCTTGTCACCTTGTAAGTGGAGAAGTCCAAACTGTGCTATTTGGAGCTGAGAACACTTTTGTGAAACTTTTGAATGAAAAACTGATTTTTATGTACAATATGCACTCAAAAGTGAAGAAAGTGTTATTTCTTGTCATCTTGTAAGTGGAGAAGTCTAAACAGTGCTATTTGGAGCTGAAAACGCTTTTTTGACACTTTTGAATGAAAAACTGATTTTTATGTACAATATGCACTCAAGAATGAAGAAAGTGTTATTTCTTGTCACCTTGTAAGTGGAAAAATCCAAACAGTGCTATTTGGAGCTGAAAACGCGTTTTTGACACTTTTGAATGAAAAACTATTTTTTGTGGCCAAAATGAATTTAAAAGTCAAAGTTCTCATTTGCAGTTGAAGAACGTGTTATTTCTTGTCACCTTGTAAGTGGAGAAGTCCAAGCAGTGCTATTTGGAGCTGAAAACTCTTTTTTGAAACTTTTGAATGAAAAACTGATTTTATGTACAATATGCACTCAAAAGTGAAGAAAGTGTTATTTCTTGTCACCTTGTAAGTGGAGAAGTCTAAACAGTGCTATTTGGAGCTGAAAACGCTTTTTTGACACTTTTGAATGAAAAACTGATTTTTATGTACAATATGCATTCAAAAGTGAAGAAAGTGTTATTTCTTGTCACCTTGTAAGTGGAGAAATCCAAACAGTGCTATTTGGAGCTGAAAACGCGTTTTTGACACTTTTGAATGAAAAACTGTTTTTTGTGGCCAAAATGAATTTAAAAGTCAAAGTTCTCATTTGCAGTTGAAGAACGTGTTATTTCTTGTCACCTTGCAAGTGGAGAAGTCTAGACAGTGCTATTTGGAGCTGAAAACGCTTTTTTGACACTTTTGAATGAAAAACTGATTTTTATGTACAATATGCACTCAAAAGTGACGAAAGTGTTATTTCTTGTCACCTTGTAAGTGGAGAAGTCCAAACAGTGCTATTTGGAGCTGAAAACACTTTTTTGACACTTTTGAATGAAAAACTGATTTGTATGTACAATATGCACTCAAAAGTGAAGAAAGTGTTATTTCTTGTCACCTTGTAAGTGGAGAAATCCAAACAGTGCTATTTGGAGCTGAAAACGCGTTTTTGACACTTTTGAATGAAAAACTGTTTTTTGTCGCCAAAATGAACTCAAAAGTCAAAGTTCTCATTTGCAGTTGAAGAACGTGTTATTTCTTGTCACCTTGTAAGTGGAGAAGTCTAGACAGTGCTATTTGGAGCTGAAAACGCTATTTTGAGACTTTTGAATGAAAAACTGTTTTTTGTGGCCAAAATGAACTCAAAAGTCAAAGAACTCATTTGCAGTTGAAGAACGTGTTATTTCTGGTCACCTTGTAAGTGGAGAAGTCCAAACAGTGCTGTTTGGAGCTGAAAACGCTTTTTTGACACTTTTGAATGAAAAACTTATTTTTATGTACAATATGCACTCAAAAGTGAAGAAAGTGTTTAGTTCTTGTCACCTTGTAAGTGGAGAAGTCTAAACAGTGCTATTTGGAGCTGAAAACGCTTTTGTGACACTTTTGAATGAAAAACTGATTTTTGTGGTCAAAATGCACTCAAAAGTGACGAAAGTGTTATTTCTTGTCACCTTGTAAGTGGAGAAGTCCAAACAGTGCTATTTGGAGCTGAAAACGCTTTTTCGACACTTTTGAATGAAAAACTGTTTTTTGTGGCCAAAATGAACTCAAAAGTCAAAGTTCTCATTTGCAGTTGAAGAACGTGTTATTTCTTGTCACCTTGTAAGTGGAGAAGTCCAAACAGTGCTGTTTGGAGCTGAAAACGCTTTTTTGACACTTTTGAATGAAAAACTTATTTTTATGTACAATATGCACTCAAAAGTGAAGAAAGTGTTTAGTTCTTGTCACCTTGTAAGTGGAAAAGTCTAAACAGTGCTATTTGGAGCTGAAAATGCTTTTGTGACACTTTTGAATGACAAACTGATTTTTATGTACAATATGCACTAAAAAGTGAAGAAAGTGTTTAGTTCTTGTCACCTTGTAAGTGGAGAAGTCTAAACAGTGCTATTTGGAGCTGAAATTTTTTTTTTGAAACTTTTGAATGAAAAACTGATTTGTATGTACAATATGCACTCAAAAGTGAAGAAAGTGTTATTTCTTGTCACCTTGTAAGTGGAGAAGTCTAAACAGTGCTATTTGGAGCAGAAAACGCTTTTTTGAGACTTTTGAATGAAAAACTGTTTTTTGTGGCCAAAATGAACTCAAAAGTCAAAGAACTCATTTGCAGTTGAAGAACGTGTTATTTCTGGTCACCTTGTAAGTGGAGAAGTCCAAACAGTGCTGTTTGGAGCTGAAAACGCTTTTTTGACACTTTTGAATGAAAAACGTATTTTTATGTACAATATGCACTCAAAAGTGAAGAAAGTGTTTAGTTCTTGTCACCTTGTAAGTGGAAAAGTCTAAACAGTGCTATTTGGAGCTGAAAACGCTTTTGTGACACTTTTGAATGAAAAACTGATTTGTATGTACAATATGCACTCAAAAGTGAAGAAAGTGTTATTTCTTGTCACTTTGTAAGTGGAGAAGTCCAAACAGTGCCTTTTGGAGCTGAAAACGCGTTTTTGACACTTTTGAATGAAAAACTGATTTTTGTGGCCAAAATGCACTCAAAAGTGACGAAAGTGTTATTTCTGGTCACCTTGTAAGTGGAGAAGTCCAAACAGTGCTATTTGGAGCTGAGAACACTTTTGTGAAACTTTTGAATGAAAAACTGATTTTTATGTACAATATGCACTCAAAAGTGAAGAAAGTGTTATTTCTTGTCACCTTGTAAGTGGAAAAATCTAAACAGTGCTATTTGGAGCTGAAAACGCTTTTTTGACACTTTTGAATGAAAAACTGATTTTTATGTACAATATGCACTCAAAAGTGAAGAAAGTGTTATTTCTTGTCACCTTGTAAGTGGAGAAGTCCAAACAGTGCTATTTGGAGCTGAAAACGCATTTTTGACACTTTTGAATTAAAACTGTTTTTTGTGGCCAAAATGAACTCAAAAGTCAAAGTTCTCATTTGCAAGTTGAAGAACGCGTTATTTCTTGTCACCTTGTAAGTGGAGAAGTCCAAACAGTGCTATTTGGAGCTAAAAACTCTTTTTTGAAACTTTTGAATGAAAAACTGATTTGTATGTACAATATGCACTCAAAAGTGACGAAAGTGTTATTTCTTGTCACCTTGTAAGTGGAGAAGTCCAAACAGTGCTATTTGGAGCTTAAAACGCTTTTTTGACACTTTTGAATGAAAAACTGTTTTTTGTGGCCAAAATGAACTCAAACGTCAAAGTTCTCATTTGCAGTTGAAGAACGTGTTATTTCTTGTAAACTTGTAAGTGGAGAAGTCCAAACAGTGCTATTTGAAGCTGAAAACACTTTTGTGACACTTTTGAATGAAAAACTGATTTTTATGTACAATATGCACTCAAAAGTGAAGAAAGTGTTATTTCTTGTCACCTTATAAGTGGAGAAGTCCAAACAGTGCTATTTGGAGCTGAAAACGCTTTTTTGAAACTTTTGAATGAAAAACTGATTTTTATGTACAATATGCACTCAAAAGTGAAGAAAGTGTTATTTCTTGTCACCTTGTAAGTCGAGAAGTCTAAACAGTGCTATTTGGAGCTGAAAACGCTTTTTTGACACTTTTGAATGAAAAACTGATTTTTATGTACAATATGCACTCAAAAGTGAAGAAAGTGTTATTTCTTGTCACCTTGTAAGTGGAGAAGTCCAAACAGTGCTATTTGGAGCTGAAAACGCTTTTTTGACACTTTTGAATGAAAAACTGATTTTTATGTACAATATGCACTCAAAAGTGAAGAAAGTGTTATTTCTTGTCACCTTGTAAGTGGAGAAGTCCAAACAGTGCTATTTGGAGCTGAAAACTCTTTTTTGAAACTTTTGAATGAAAAACTGATTTGTATGTACAATATGCACTCAAAAGTGACGAAAGTGTTATTTTTTGTCACCTTGTAAGTGGAGAAGTCCAAACAGTGCTGTTTGGAGCTTAAAACGCTTTTTTGACACTTTTGAAAGAAAAACAGTTTTTTGTGGCCAAAATGAACTCAAAAGTCAAAGTTCTCATTTGCAGTTGAAGAACGTGTTATTTCTTGTAAACTTGTAAGTGGAGAAGTCCAAACAGTGCTATTTGAAGCTGAAAACACTTTTGTGACACTTTTAAATGAAAAACTGATTTTTATGTACAATATGCACTCAAAAGTGAAGAAAGTGTTATTTCTTGTCACCTTGTAAGTGGAGAAGTCCAAACAGTGCTATTTGGAGCTGAAAACGCTTTTTTGAAACTTTTGAATGAAAAACTGATTTTTATGTACAATATGCACTCAAAAGTGAAGAAAGTGTTATTTCTTGTCACCTTGTAAGTGGAGAAGTCCAAACAGTGCTATTTGGAGCTGAAAACGCATTTTTGACACTTTTGAATGAAAAACTGTTTTTTGTGGCCAAAATGAATTTAAAAGTCAAAGTTCTCATTTGCAGTTGAAGAACGTGTTATTTCTTGTCACCTTGCAAGTGGAGAAGTCCAAACAGTGCAATTTGGAGCTGAAAACGCTTTTTTGACACTTTTGAATGAAAAACTGATTTGTATGTACAATATGCACTCAAAAGTGAAGAAAGTGTTATTTCTTGTCACCTTGTAAGTGGAGAAGTCCAATCACTGCTGTTTGGAGCTGAAAACGCTTTTTTGACACTTTTGAATGACAAACTGATTTTTATGTACAATATGCACTCAAAAGTGAAGAAAGTGTTTAGTTCTTGTCACCTTGTAAGTGGAGAAGTCTAAACAGTGCTATTTGGAGCTGAAATCTCTTTTTTGAAACTTTTGAATGAAAAACTGATTTTTATGTACAATATGCACTCAAAAGTGAAGAAAGTGTTATTTCTTGTCACCTTGTAAGTGGAGAAGTCTAAACAGAGCTATTTGGAGCTGAAAACGCTTTTTTGAGACTTTTGAATGAAAAACTGTTTTTTGTGGCCAAAATGAACTCAAAAGTCAAAGAACTCATTTGCAGTTGAAGAACGTGTTATTTCTGGTCACCTTGTAAGTGGAGAAGTCCAAACAGTGCTGTTTGGAGCTGAAAACGCTTTTTTGACACTTTTGAATGAAAAACTTATTTTTATGTACAATATGCACTCAAAGGTGAAGAAAGTGTTTAGTTCTTGTCACCTTGTAAGTGGAAAAGTCTAAACAGTGCTATTTGGAGCTGAAAACGCTTTTGTGACACTTTTGAATGAAAAACTGATTTGTATGTACAATATGCACTCAAAAGTGAAGAAAGTGTTATTTCTTGTCACTTTGTAAGTGGAAAAGTCCAAACAGTGCCTTTTGGAGCTGAAAACGCGTTTTTGACACTTTTGAATGAAAAACTGATTTTTGTGGCCAAAATGCACTCAAAAGTGACGAAAGTGTTATTTTTTGTCACCTTGTAAGTGGAGAAGTCTAGACAGTGCTATTTGGAGCTGAAAACGCTTTTTTGACACTTTTGAATGAAAAACTGATTTTTATGTACAATATGCACTCAAAAGTGAAGAAATTGTTATTTCTTGTCACCTTGTAAGTGGAGAAGTCCGAACAGTGCCTTTTGGAGCTGAAAACGCGTTTTTGACACTTTTGAATGAAAAACTGTTTTTTGTCGCCAAAATGAACTCAAAAGTCAAAGTTCTCATTTGCAGTTGAAGAACGTGTTATTTCTTGTCACCTTGTAAGTGGAGAAGTCTAGACAGTGCTATTTGGAGCTGAAAACGCTTTTTTGACACTTTTGAATGACAAACTGATTTTTATGTACAATATGCACTCAAAAGTGAAGAAAGTGTTTAGTTCTTGTCACCTTGTAAGTGGAGAAGTCTAAACAGTGCTATTTGGAGCTGAAATCTCTTTTTTGAAACTTTTGAATGAAAAACTGATTTTTATGTACAATATGCACTCAAAAGTGAAGAAAGTGTTATTTCTTGTCACCTTGTAAGTGGAGAAGTCCAAACAGTGCTATTTGGAGCTGAAAACGCGTTTTTGACACTTTTGAATGAAAAACTGTTTTTTGTGGCCAAAATGAATTTAAAAGTCAAAGTTCTCATTTGCAGTTGAAAAACGTGTTATTTCTTGTCACCTTGCAAGCGGAGAAGTCCAAACAGTGCTATTTGGAGCTGAAAACGCTTTTTTGAAACTTTTGAATGAAAAACTGATTTTTATGTACAATATGCACTCAAAAGTGAAGAAAGTGTTATTTCTTGTCACCTTGTAAGTGGAGAAGTCCAAACAGTGCTATTTGGAGCTGAAAACGCTTTTTTGACACTTTTGAATGAAAAACTGATTTTTATGTACAATATGCACTCAAAAGTGAAGAAATTGTTATTTCTTGTCACCTTGTAAGTGGAGAAGTCCGAACAGTGCCTTTTGGAGCTGAAAACGCGTTTTTGACACTTTTGAATGAAAAACTGTTTTTTGTCGCCAAAATGAACTCAAAAGTCAAAGTTCTCATTTGCAGTTGAAGAACGTGTTATTTCTTGTCACCTTGTAAGTGGAGAAGTCTAGACAGTGCTATTTGGAGCTGAAAACGCTTTTTTGACACTTTTGAATGACAAACTGATTTTTATGTACAATATGCACTCAAAAGTGAAGAACGTGTTATTTCTTGTCACCTTGTAAGTGGAGAAGTCTAGACAGTGCTATTTGGAGCTGAAAACGCTTTTTTGACACTTTTGAATGAAAAACTGATTTGTATGTACAATATGCACTCAAAAGTGAAGAAAGTGTTATTTCTTGTCACCTTGTAAGTGGAGAAGTCCAATCACTGCTGTTTGGAGCTGAAAACGCTTTTTTGACACTTTTGAATGACAAACTGATTTTTATGTACAATATGCACTCAAAAGTGAAGAAAGTGTTTAGTTCTTGTCACCTTGTAAGTGGAGAAGTCTAAACAGTGCTATTTGGAGCTGAAATCTCTTTTTTGAAACTTTTGAATGAAAAACTGATTTTTATGTACAATATGCACTCAAAAGTGAAGAAAGTGTTATTTCTTGTCACCTTGTAAGTGGAGAAGTCCAAACAGTGCTATTTGGAGCTGAAAACGCGTTTTTGACACTTTTGAATGAAAAACTGTTTTTTGTGGCCAAAATGAATTTAAAAGTCAAAGTTCTCATTTGCAGTTGAAAAACGTGTTATTTCTTGTCACCTTGCAAGCGGAGAAGTCCAAACAGTGCTATTTGGAGCTGAAAACGCTTTTTTGAAACTTTTGAATAAAAAACTGATTTTTATGTACAATATGCACTCAAAAGTCAAAGTTCTCATTTGCAGTGGAAGAATGTGTTATTTCTTGTCACCTTGTGAGTGGAGAAGTCCAAACAGTGCTGTTTGGAGCTTAAAACGCTTTTTTGACACTTATGAATGAAAAACTGGTTTTTATGTACAATACGCACTAAAAAGTGAAGAAAGTGTTATTTCTTGTCACCTTGTAAGTGGAGAAGTCCAAACAGTGCTATTTGGAGCTGAAAACTCTTTTTTGAAACTTTTGAATGAAAAACTGATTTGTATGTACAATATGCACTCAAAAGTGACGAAAGTGTTATTTTTTGTCACCTTGTAAGTGGAGAAGTCCAAACAGTGCTGTTTGGAGCTTAAAACGCTTTTTTGACACTTTTGAAAGAAAAACAGTTTTTTGTGGCCAAAATGAACTCAAAAGTCAAAGTTCTCATTTGCAGTTGAAGAACGTGTTATTTCTTGTAAACTTGTAAGTGGAGAAGTCCAAACAGTGCTATTTGAAGCTGAAAACACTTTTGTGACACTTTTAAATGAAAAACTGATTTTTATGTACAATATGCACTCAAAAGTGAAGAAAGTGTTATTTCTTGTCACCTTGTAAGTGGAGAAGTCCAAACAGTGCTATTTGGAGCTGAAAACGCTTTTTTGAAACTTTTGAATGAAAAACTGATTTTTATGTACAATATGCACTCAAAAGTGAAGAAAGTGTTATTTCTTGTCACCTTGTAAGTGGAGAAGTCCAAACAGTGCTATTTGGAGCTGAAAACGCATTTTTGACACTTTTGAATGAAAAACTGTTTTTTGTGGCCAAAATGAATTTAAAAGTCAAAGTTCTCATTTGCAGTTGAAGAACGTGTTATTTCTTGTCACCTTGCAAGTGGAGAAGTCCAAACAGTGCAATTTGGAGCTGAAAACGCTTTTTTGACACTTTTGAATGAAAAACTGATTTGTATGTACAATATGCACTCAAAAGTGAAGAAAGTGTTATTTCTTGTCACCTTGTAAGTGGAGAAGTCCAATCACTGCTGTTTGGAGCTGAAAACGCTTTTTTGACACTTTTGAATGACAAACTGATTTTTATGTACAATATGCACTCAAAAGTGAAGAAAGTGTTTAGTTCTTGTCACCTTGTAAGTGGAGAAGTCTAAACAGTGCTATTTGGAGCTGAAATCTCTTTTTTGAAACTTTTGAATGAAAAACTGATTTTTATGTACAATATGCACTCAAAAGTGAAGAAAGTGTTATTTCTTGTCACCTTGTAAGTGGAGAAGTCTAAACAGAGCTATTTGGAGCTGAAAACGCTTTTTTGAGACTTTTGAATGAAAAACTGTTTTTTGTGGCCAAAATGAACTCAAAAGTCAAAGAACTCATTTGCAGTTGAAGAACGTGTTATTTCTGGTCACCTTGTAAGTGGAGAAGTCCAAACAGTGCTGTTTGGAGCTGAAAACGCTTTTTTGGCACTTTTGAATGAAAAACTTATTTTTATGTACAATATGCACTCAAAGGTGAAGAAAGTGTTTAGTTCTTGTCACCTTGTAAGTGGAAAAGTCTAAACAGTGCTATTTGGAGCTGAAAACGCTTTTGTGACACTTTTGAATGAAAAACTGATTTGTATGTACAATATGCACTCAAAAGTGAAGAAAGTGTTATTTCTTGTCACTTTGTAAGTGGAAAAGTCCAAACAGTGCCTTTTGGAGCTGAAAACGCGTTTTTGACACTTTTGAATGAAAAACTGATTTTTGTGGCCAAAATGCACTCAAAAGTGACGAAAGTGTTATTTCTTGTCACCTTGTAAGTGGAGAAGTCTAGACAGTGCTATTTGGAGCTGAAAACGCTTTTTTGACACTTTTGAATGACAAACTGATTTTTATGTACAATATGCACTCAAAAGTGAAGAAAGTGTTTAGTTCTTGTCACCTTGTAAGTGGAGAAGTCTAAACAGTGCTATTTGGAGCTGAAATCTCTTTTTTGAAACTTTTGAATGAAAAACTGATTTGTATGTACAATATGCACTCAAAAGTGAAGAAAGTGTTATTTCTTGTCACCTTGTAAGTGGAGAAGTCTAAACAGAGCTATTTGGAGCTGAAAACGCTTTTTTGAGACTTTTGAATGAAAAACTGTTTTTTGTGGCCAAAATGAACTCAAAAGTCAAAGAACTCATTTGCAGTTGAAGAACGTGTTATTTCTTGTCACCTTGTAAGTGGAGAAGTCTAGACAGTGCTATTTGGAGCTGAAAACGCTTTTTTGACACTTTTGAATGAAAAACTGATTTGTATGTACAATATGCACTCAAAAGTGAAGAAAGTGTTATTTCTTGTCACCTTGTAAGTGGAGAAGTCCAATCACTGCTGTTTGGAGCTGAAAACGCTTTTTTGACACTTTTGAATGACAAACTGATTTTTATGTACAATATGCACTCAAAAGTGAAGAAAGTGTTTAGTTCTTGTCACCTTGTAAGTGCAGAAGTCTAAACAGTGCTATTTGGAGCTGAAATCTCTTTTTTGAAACTTTTGAATGAAAAACTGATTTGTATGTACAATATGCACTCAAAAGTGAAGAAAGTGTTATTTCTTGTCACCTTGTAAGTGGAGAAGTCTAAACAGTGCTATTTGGAGCTGAAAACGCTTTTTTGAGACTTTTGAATGAAAAACTGTTTTTTGTGGCCAAAATGAACTCAAAAGTCAAAGAACTCATTTGCAGTTGAAGAACGTGTTATTTCTGGTCACCTTGTAAGAGGAGAAGTCCAAACAGTGCTGTTTGGAGCTGAAAACGCTTTTTTGACACTTTTGAATGAAAAACTGATTTTTATGTACAATATGCACTCAAAAGTGAAGAAAGTGTTTAGTTCTTGTCACCTTGTAAGTGGAAAAGTCTAAACAGTGCTATTTGGAGCTGAAAACGCTTTTGTGACACTTTTGAATGACAAACTGATTTTTATGTACAATATGCACTCAAAAGTGAAGAAAGTGTTTAGTTCTTGTCACCTTGTAAGTGGAGAAGTCTAAACAGTGCTATTTGGAGCTGAAATCTCTTTTTTGAAACTTTTGAATGAAAAACTGATTTGTATGTACAATATGCACTCAAAAGTGAAGAAAGTGTTATTTCTTGTCACCTTGTAAGTGGAGAAGTCTAAACAGTGCTATTTGGAGCTGAAAACGCTTTTTTGAGACTTTTGAATGAAAAACTGTTTTTTGTGGCCAAAATGAACTCAAAAGTCAAAGAACTCATTTGCAGTTGAAGAACGTGTTATTTCTGGTCACCTTGTAAGTGGAGAAGTCCAAACAGTGCTGTTTGGAGCTGAAAACGCTTTTTTGACACTTTTGAATGAAAAACTTATTTTTATGTACAATATGCACTCAAAAGTGAAGAAAGTGTTTAGTTTTTGTCACCTTGTAAGTGGAAAAGTCTAAACAGTGCTATTTGGAGCTGAAAACGCTTTTTTGACACTTTTGAATGAAAAACTTATTTGTATGTACAATATGCACTCAAAAGTGAAGAAAGTGTTATTTCTTGTCACTTTGTAAGTGGAGAAGTCCAAACAGTGCCTTTTGGAGCTGAAAACGCGTTTTTGACACTTTTGAATGAAAAACTGATTTTTGTGGCCAAAATGCACTCAAAAGTGACGAAAGTGTTATTTCTTGTCACCTTGTAAGTGGAGAAGTCCAAACAGTGCTATTTGGAGCTGAAAACGCTTTTTCGACACTTTTGAATGAAAAACTGTTTTTTGTGGCCAAAATGAACTCAAAAGTCAAAGTTCTCATTTGCAGTTGAAGAACGTGTTATTTCTTGTCACCTTGTAAGTGGAGAAGTCCAAACAGTGCTATTTGGAGCTGAAAACTCTTTTTTGAAACTTTTGAATGAAAAACTGATTTGTATGTACAATATGCACTCAAAAGGGACGAAAGTGTTATTTTTTGTCACCTTGTAAGTGGAAAAGTCCAAACAGTGCTGTTTGGAGCTTAAAACGCTTTTTTGACACTTTTGAAAGAAAAACTGTTTTTTGTGGCCAAAATGAACTCAAAAGTCAAAGTTCTCATTTGCAGTTGAAGAACGTGTTATTTCTTGTAAACTTGTAAGTGGAGAAGTCCAAACAGTGCTATTTGAAGCTGAAAACACTTTTGTGACACTTTTGAATGAAAAACTGATTTTTATGTACAATATGCACTCAAAAGTGAAGAAAGTGTTATTTCTTGTCACCTTGTAAGTGGAGAAGTCCAAACAGTGCTATTTGGAGCTGAAAACGCATTTTTGACACTTTTGAATGAAAAACTGTTTTTTGTGGCCAAAATGAATTTAAAAGTCAAAGTTCTCATTTGCAGTTGAAGAACGTGTTATTTCTTGTCACCTTGCAAGTGGAGAAGTCCAAACAGTGCAATTTGGAGCTGAAAACGCTTTTTTGACACTTTTGAATGAAAAACTGATTTGTATGTACAATATGCACTCAAAAGTGAAGAAAGTGTTATTTCTTGTCACCTTGTAAGTGGAGAAGTCCAATCACTGCTGTTTGGAGCTGAAAACGCTTTTTTGACACTTTTGAATGACAAACTGATTTTTATGTACAATATGCACTCAAAAGTGAAGAAAGTGTTTAGTTCTTGTCACCTTGTAAGTGGAGAAGTCTAAACAGTGCTATTTGGAGCTGAAATCTCTTTTTTGAAACTTTTGAATGAAAAACTGATTTGTATGTACAATATGCACTCAAAAGTGAAGAAAGTGTTATTTCTTGTCACCTTGTAAGTGGAGAAGTCTAAACAGAGCTATTTGGAGCTGAAAACGCTTTTTTGAGACTTTTGAATGAAAAACTGTTTTTTGTGGCCAAAATGAACTCAAAAGTCAAAGAACTCATTTGCAGTTGAAGAACGTGTTATTTCTGGTCACCTTGTACGTGGAGAAGTCCAAACAGTGCTGTTTGGAGCTGAAAACGCTTTTTTGACACTTTTGAATGAAAAACTTATTTGTATGTACAATATGCACTCAAAAGTGAAGAAAGTGTTATTTCTTGTCACTTTGTAAGTGGAGAAGTCCAAACAGTGCCTTTTGGAGCTGAAAACGCGTTTTTGACACTTTTGAATGAAAAACTGATTTTTGTGGCCAAAATGCACTCAAAAGTGACGAAAGTGTTATTTCTTGTCACCTTGTAAGTGGAGAAGTCCAAACAGTGCTATTTGGAGCTGAAAACGCTTTTTCGACACTTTTGAATGAAAAACTGTTTTTTGTGGCCAAAATGAACTCAAAAGTCAAAGTTCTCATTTGCAGTTGAAGAACGTGTTATTTCTTGTCACCTTGTAAGTGGAGAAGTCCAAACAGTGCTATTTGGAGCTGAAAACTCTTTTTTGAAACTTTTGAATGAAAAACTGATTTGTATGTACAATATGCACTCAAAAGGGACGAAAGTGTTATTTTTTGTCACCTTGTAAGTGGAAAAGTCCAAACAGTGCTGTTTGGAGCTTAAAACGCTTTTTTGACACTTTTGAAAGAAAAACTGTTTTTTGTGGCCAAAATGAACTCAAAAGTCAAAGTTCTCATTTGCAGTTGAAGAACGTGTTATTTCTTGTAAACTTGTAAGTGGAGAAGTCCAAACAGTGCTATTTGAAGCTGAAAACACTTTTGTGACACTTTTGAATGAAAAACTGATTTTTATGTACAATATGCACTCAAAAGTGAAGAAAGTGTTATTTCTTGTCACCTTGTAAGTGGAGAAGTCCAAACAGTGCTATTTGGAGCTGAAAACGCATTTTTGACACTTTTGAATGAAAAACTGTTTTTTGTGGCCAAAATGAATTTAAAAGTCAAAGTTCTCATTTGCAGTTGAATAACGTGTTATTTCTTGTCACCTTGCAAGTGGAGAAGTCCAAACAGTGCAATTTGGAGCTGAAAACGCTTTTTTGACACTTTTGAATGAAAAACTGATTTGTATGTACAATATGCACTCAAAAGTGAAGAAAGTGTTATTTCTTGTCACCTTGTAAGTGGAGAAGTCCAATCACTGCTGTTTGGAGCTGAAAACGCTTTTTTGACACTTTTGAATGACAAACTGATTTTTATGTACAATATGCACTCAAAAGTGAAGAAAGTGTTTAGTTCTTGTCACCTTGTAAGTGGAGAAGTCTAAACAGTGCTATTTGGAGCTGAAATCTCTTTTTTGAAACTTTTGAATGAAAAACTGATTTGTATGTACAATATGCACTCAAAAGTGAAGAAAGTGTTATTGCTTGTCACCTTGTAAGTGGAGAAGTCTAAACAGAGCTATTTGGAGCTGAAAACGCTTTTTTGAGACTTTTGAATGAAAAACTGTTTTTTGTGGCCAAAATGAACTCAAAAGTCAAAGAACTCATTTGCAGTTGAAGAACGTGTTATTTCTGGTCACCTTGTACGTGGAGAAGTCCAAACAGTGCTGTTTGGAGCTGAAAACGCTTTTTTGACACTTTTGAATGAAAAACTTATTTGTATGTACAATATGCACTCAAAAGTGAAGAAAGTGTTATTTCTTGTCACTTTGTAAGTGGAGAAGTCCAAACAGTGCCTTTTGGAGCTGAAAACGCGTTTTTGACACTTTTGAATGAAAAACTGATTTTTGTGGCCAAAATGCACTCAAAAGTGACGAAAGTGTTATTTCTTGTCACCTTGTAAGTGGAGAAGTCCAAACAGTGCTATTTGGAGCTGAAAACGCTTTTTCGACACTTTTGAATGAAAAACTGTTTTTTGTGGCCAAAATGAACTCAAAAGTCAAAGTTCTCATTTGCAGTTGAAGAACGTGTTATTTCTTGTCACCTTGTAAGTGGAGAAGTCCAAACAGTGCTATTTGGAGCTGAAAACTCTTTTTTGAAACTTTTGAATGAAAAACTGATTTGTATGTACAATATGCACTCAAAAGGGACGAAAGTGTTATTTTTTGTCACCTTGTAAGTGGAAAAGTCCAAACAGTGCTGTTTGGAGCTTAAAACGCTTTTTTGACACTTTTGAAAGAAAAACTGTTTTTTGTGGCCAAAATGAACTCAAAAGTCAAAGTTCTCATTTGCAGTTGAAGAACGTGTTATTTCTTGTAAACTTGTAAGTGGAGAAGTCCAAACAGTGCTATTTGAAGCTGAAAACACTTTTGTGACACTTTTGAATGAAAAACTGATTTTTATGTACAATATGCACTCAAAAGTGAAGAAAGTGTTATTTCTTGTCACCTTGTAAGTGGAGAAGTCCAAACAGTGCTATTTGGAGCTGAAAACGCTTTTTTGAAACTTTTGAATGAAAAACTGATTTTTATGTACAATATGCACTCAAAAGTGAAGAAAGTGTTATTTCTTGTCACCTTGTAAGTGGAGAAGTCCAAACAGTGCTATTTGGAGCTGAAAACGCATTTTTGACACTTTTGAATGAAAAACTGTTTTTTGTGGCCAAAATGAATTTAAAAGTCAAAGTTCTCATTTGCAGTTGAAGAACGTGTTATTTCTTGTCACCTTGCAAGTGGAGAAGTCCAAACAGTGCAATTTGGAGCTGAAAACGCTTTTTTGACACTTTTGAATGAAAAACTGATTTGTATGTACAATATGCACTCAAAAGTGAAGAAAGTGTTATTTCTTGTCACCTTGTAAGTGGAGAAGTCCAATCACTGCTGTTTGGAGCTGAAAACGCTTTTTTGACACTTTTGAATGACAAACTGATTTTTATGTACAATATGCACTCAAAAGTGAAGAAAGTGTTTAGTTCTTGTCACCTTGTAAGTGGAGAAGTCTAAACAGTGCTATTTGGAGCTGAAATCTCTTTTTTGAAACTTTTGAATGAAAAACTGATTTGTATGTACAATATGCACTCAAAAGTGAAGAAAGTGTTATTGCTTGTCACCTTGTAAGTGGAGAAGTCTAAACAGAGCTATTTGGAGCTGAAAACGCTTTTTTGAGACTTTTGAATGAAAAACTGTTTTTTGTGGCCAAAATGAACTCAAAAGTCAAAGAACTCATTTGCAGTTGAAGAACGTGTTATTTCTGGTCACCTTGTACGTGGAGAAGTCCAAACAGTGCTGTTTGGAGCTGAAAACGCTTTTTTGACACTTTTGAATGAAAAACTTATTTTTATGTACAATATGCACTCAAAGGTGAAGAAAGTGTTTAGTTCTTGTCACCTTGTAAGTGGAAAAGTCTAAACAGTGCTATTTGGAGCTGAAAACGCTTTTGTGACACTTTTGAATGAAAAACTGATTTGTATGTACAATATGCACTCAAAAGTGAAGAAAGTGTTATTTCTTGTCACTTTGTAAGTGGAGAAGTCCAAACAGTGCTATTTGGAGCTGAAAACGCTTTTTTGAAACTTTTGAATGAAAAACTGATTTGTATGTACAATATGCACTCAAAAGTGAAGAAAGTGTTATTTCTTGTCACCTTGTAAGTGGAGAAGTCTAAACAGAGCTATTTGGAGCTGAAAACGCTTTTTTGAGACTTTTGAATGAAAAACTGTTTTTTGTGGCCAAAATGAACTCAAAAGTCAAAGAACTCATTTGCAGTTGAAGAACGTGTTATTTCTGGTCACCTTGTACGTGGAGAAGTCCAAACAGTGCTGTTTGGAGCTGAAAACGCTTTTTTGACACTTTTGAATGAAAAACTTATTTGTATGTACAATATGCACTCAAAAGTGAAGAAAGTGTTATTTCTTGTCACTTTGTAAGTGGAGAAGTCCAAACAGTGCCTTTTGGAGCTGAAAACGCGTTTTTGACACTTTTGAATGAAAAACTGATTTTTGTGGCCAAAATGCACTCAAAAGTGAAGAAAGTGTTTAGTTCTAGTCACCTTGTAAGTGGAAAAGTCTAAACAGTGCTATTTGGAGCTGAAAACGCTTTTGTGACACTTTTGAATGACAAACTGATTTTTATGTACAATATGCACTCAAAAGTGAAGAAAGTGTTTAGTTCTTGTCACCTTGTAAGTGGAGAAGTCTAAACAGTGCTATTTGGAGCTGAAAACGCTTTTTTGAAACTTTTGAATGAAAAACTGATTTGTATGTACAATATGCACTCAAAAGTGAAGAAAGTGTTATTTCTTGTCACCTTGTAAGTGGAGAAGTCTAAACAGTGCTATTTGGAGCTGAAATCTCTTTTTTGAAACTTTTGAATGAAAAACTGATTTTTATGTACAATATGCACTCAAAAGTGAAGAAAGTGTTATTTCTTGTCACCTTGTAAGTGGAGAAGTCTAAACAGAGCTATTTGGAGCTGAAAACGCTTTTTTGAGACTTTTGAATGAAAAACTGTTTTTTGTGGCCAAAATGAACTCAAAAGTCAAAGAACTCATTTGCAGTTGAAGAACGTGTTATTTCTGGTCACCTTGTAAGTGGAGAAGTCCAAACAGTGCTGTTTGGAGCTGAAAACGCTTTTTTGACACTTTTGAATGAAAAACTTATTTTTATGTACAATATGCACTCAAAAGTGAAGAAAGTGTTTAGTTCTTGTCACCTTGTAAGTGGAAAAGTCTAAACAGTGCTATTTGGAGCTGAAAACGCTTTTGTGACACTTTTGAATGAAAAACTGATTTGTATGTACAATATGCACTCAAAAGTGAAGAAAGTGTTATTTCTTGTCACTTTGTAAGTGGAGAAGTCCAAACAGTGCCTTTTGGAGCTGAAAACGCGTTTTTGACACTTTTGAATGAAAAACTGATTTTTGTGGCCAAAATGCACTCAAAAGTGACGAAAGTGTTATTTCTTGTCACCTTGTAAGTGGAGAAGTCTAGACAGTGCTATTTGGAGCTGAAAACGCTTTTTTGACACTTTTGAATGAAAAACTGATTTTTATGTACAATATGCACTCAAAAGTGAAGAAATTGTTATTTCTTGTCACCTTGTAAGTGGAGAAGTCCGAACAGTGCCTTTTGGAGCTGAAAACGCGTTTTTGACACTTTTGAATGAAAAACTGTTTTTTGACGCCAAAATGAACTCAAAAGTCAAAGTTCTCATTTGCAGTTGAAGAACGTGTTATTTCTTGTCACCTTGTAAGTGGAGAAGTCTAGACAGTGCTATTTGGAGCTGAAAACGCTTTTTTGACACTTTTGAATGAAAAACTGATTTGTATGTACAATATGCACTCAAAAGTGAAGAAAGTGTTATTTCTTGTCACCTTGTAAGTGGAGAAGTCCAATCACTGCTGTTTGGAGCTGAAAACGCTTTTTTGACACTTTTGAATGACAAACTGATTTTTATGTACAATATGCACTCAAAAGTGAAGAAAGTGTTTAGTTCTTGTCACCTTGTAAGTGGAGAAGTCTAAACAGTGCTATTTGGAGCTGAAATCTCTTTTTTGAAACTTTTGAATGAAAAACTGATTTGTATGTACAATATGCACTCAAAAGTGAAGAAAGTGTTATTTCTTGTCACCTTGTAAGTGGAGAAGTCTAAACAGTGCTATTTGGAGCTGAAAACGCTTTTTTGAGACTTTTGAATGAAAAACTGTTTTTTGTGGCCAAAATGAACTCAAAAGTCAAAGAACTCATTTGCAGTTGAAGAACGTGTTATTTCTGGTCACCTTGTAAGAGGAGAAGTCCAAACAGTGCTGTTTGGA
This sequence comes from Oryzias latipes, assembly GCF_053564925.1. Lineage (NCBI taxonomy): Eukaryota > Metazoa > Chordata > Actinopteri > Beloniformes > Adrianichthyidae > Oryzias > Oryzias latipes. The sequence goes on from NC_136245.1 coordinate 13,064,310, forward strand.
GCTGAAAACGCTTTTTTGACACTTTTGAATGAAAAACTGATTTTTATGTACAATATGCACTCAAAAGTGAAGAAAGTGTTTAGTTCTTGTCACCTTGTAAGTGGAAAAGTCTAAACAGTGCTATTTGGAGCTGAAAACGCTTTTGTGACACTTTTGAATGACAAACTGATTTTTATGTACAATATGCACTCAAAAGTGAAGAAAGTGTTTAGTTCTTGTCACCTTGTAAGTGGAGAAGTCTAAACAGTGCTGTTTGGAGCTGAAAACACTTTTTTGACACTTTTGAATGAAAAACTTATTTTTATGTACAATATGCACTCAAAAGTGAAGAAAGTGTTTAGTTCTTGTCACCTTGTAAGTGGAAAAGTCTAAACAGTGCTATTTGGAGCTGAAAACGCTTTTGTGACACTTTTGAATGAAAAACTGATTTTTGTGGCCAAAATGCACTCAAAAGTGACGAAAGTGTTATTTCTTGTCACCTTGTAAGTGGAGAAGTCTAGACAGTGCTATTTGGAGCTGAAAACGCTTTTTTGACACTTTTGAATGAAAAACTGATTTTTATGTACAATATGCACTCAAAAGTGAAGAAATTGTTATTTCTTGTCACCTTGTAAGTGGAGAAGTCCGAACAGTGCCTTTTGGAGCTGAAAACGCGTTTTTGACACTTTTGAATGAAAAACTGTTTTTTGTCGCCAAAATGAACTCAAAAGTCAAAGTTCTCATTTGCAGTTGAAGAACGTGTTATTTCTTGTCACCTTGTAAGTGGAGAAGTCTAGACAGTGCTATTTGGAGCTGAAAACGCTTTTTTGACACTTTTGAATGAAAAACTGATTTGTATGTACAATATGCACTCAAAAGTGAAGAAAGTGTTATTTCTTGTCACCTTGTAAGTGGAGAAGTCCAATCACTGCTGTTTGGAGCTGAAAACGCTTTTTTGACACTTTTGAATGACAAACTGATTTTTATGTACAATATGCACTCAAAAGTGAAGAAAGTGTTTAGTTCTTGTCACCTTGTAAGTGGAGAAGTCTAAACAGTGCTATTTGGAGCTGAAATCTCTTTTTTGAAACTTTTGAATGAAAAACTGATTTGTATGTACAATATGCACTCAAAAGTGAAGAAAGTGTTATTTCTTGTCACCTTGTAAGTGGAGAAGTCTAAACAGTGCTATTTGGAGCTGAAAACGCTTTTTTGAGACTTTTGAATGAAAAACTGTTTTTTGTGGCCAAAATGAACTCAAAAGTCAAAGAACTCATTTGCAGTTGAAGAACGTGTTATTTCTGGTCACCTTGTAAGAGGAGAAGTCCAAACAGTGCTGTTTGGAGCTGAAAACGCTTTTTTGACACTTTTGAATGAAAAACTGATTTTTATGTACAATATGCACTCAAAAGTGAAGAAAGTGTTTAGTTCTTGTCACCTTGTAAGTGGAAAAGTCTAAACAGTGCTATTTGGAGCTGAAAACGCTTTTGTGACACTTTTGAATGACAAACTGATTTTTATGTACAATATGCACTCAAAAGTGAAGAAAGTGTTTAGTTCTTGTCACCTTGTAAGTGGAGAAGTCTAAACAGTGCTGTTTGGAGCTGAAAACACTTTTTTGACACTTTTGAATGAAAAACTTATTTTTATGTACAATATGCACTCAAAAGTGAAGAAAGTGTTTAGTTCTTGTCACCTTGTAAGTGGAAAAGTCTAAACAGTGCTATTTGGAGCTGAAAACGCTTTTGTGACACTTTTGAATGAAAAACTGATTTGTATGTACAATATGCACTCAAAAGTGAAGAAAGTGTTATTTCTTGTCACTTTGTAAGTGGAGAAGTCCAAACAGTGCCTTTTGGAGCTGAAAACGCGTTTTTGACACTTTTGAATGAAAAACTGATTTTTGTGGCCAAAATGCACTCAAAAGTGACGAAAGTGTTATTTCTTGTCACCTTGTAAGTGGAGAAGTCCAAACAGTGCTATTTGGAGCTGAAAACGCTTTTTCGACACTTTTGAATGAAAAACTGTTTTTTGTGGCCAAAATGAACTCAAAAGTCAAAGTTCTCATTTGCAGTTGAAGAACGTGTTATTTCTTGTCACCTTGTAAGTGGAGAAGTCCAAACAGTGCTATTTGGAGCTGAAAACTCTTTTTTGAAACTTTTGAATGAAAAACTGATTTGTATGTACAATATGCACTCAAAAGTGACGAAAGTGTTATTTTTTGTCACCTTGTAAGTGGAGAAGTCCAAACAGTGCTGTTTGGAGCTTAAAACGCTTTTTTGACACTTTTGAAAGAAAAACTGTTTTTTGTGGCCAAAATGAACTCAAAAGTCAAAGTTCTCATTTGCAGTTGAAGAACGTGTTATTTCTTGTAAACTTGTAAGTGGAGAAGTCCAAACAGTGCTATTTGAAGCTGAAAACACTTTTGTGACACTTTTGAATGAAAAACTGATTTTTATGTACAATATGCACTCAAAAGTGAAGAAAGTGTTATTTCTTGTCACCTTGTAAGTGGAGAAGTCCAAACAGTGCTATTTGGAGCTGAAAACGCTTTTTTGAAACTTTTGAATGAAAAACTGATTTTTATGTACAATATGCACTCAAAAGTGAAGAAAGTGTTATTTCTTGTCACTTTGTAAGTGGAGAAGTCTAAACAGTGCTATTTGGAGCTGAAAACGCTTTTTTGACACTTTTGAATGAAAAACTGATTTTTATGTACAATATGCACTCAAAAGTGAAGAAAGTGTTATTTCTTGTCACCTTGTAAGTGGAGAAGTCCAAACAGTGCTATTTGGAGCTGAAATGCATTTTTGACACTTTTGAATGAAAAACTGTTTTTTGTGGCCAAAATGAATTTAAAAGTCAAAGTTCTCATTTGCAGTTGAAGAACGTGTTATTTCTTGTCACCTTGCAAGTGGAGAAGTCCAAACAGTGCAATTTGGAGCTGAAAACGCTTTTTTGACACTTTTGAATGAAAAACTGATTTGTATGTACAATATGCACTCAAAAGTGAAGAAAGTGTTATTTTTTGTCACCTTGTAAGTGGAGAAGTCCAATCACTGCTGTTTGGAGCTGAAAACGCTTTTTTGACACTTTTGAATGACAAACTGATTTTTATGTACAATATGCACTCAAAAGTGAAGAAAGTGTTTAGTTCTTGTCACCTTGTAAGTGGAGAAGTCTAAACAGTGCTATTTGGAGCTGAAATCTCTTTTTTGAAACTTTTGAATGAAAAACTGATTTTTATGTACAATATGCACTCAAAAGTGAAGAAAGTGTTATTTCTTGTCACCTTGTAAGTGGAGAAGTCCAAACAGTGCTGTTTGGAGCTGAAAACGCTTTTTTGACACTTTTGAATGACAAACTGATTTTTATGTACAATATGCACTCAAAAGTGAAGAAAGTGTTTAGTTCTTGTCACCTTGTAAGTGGAGAAGTCTAAACAGTGCTGTTTGGAGCTGAAAACACTTTTTTGACACTTTTGAATGAAAAACTTATTTTTATGTACAATATGCACTCAAAAGTGAAGAAAGTGTTTAGTTCTTGTCACCTTGTAAGTGGAAAAGTCTAAACAGTGCTATTTGGAGCTGAAAACGCTTTTGTGACACTTTTGAATGAAAAACTGATTTGTATGTACAATATGCACTCAAAAGTGAAGAAAGTGTTATTTCTTGTCACTTTGTAAGTGGAGAAGTCCAAACAGTGCCTTTTGGAGCTGAAAACGCGTTTTTGACACTTTTGAATGAAAAACTGATTTTTGTGGCCAAAATGCACTCAAAAGTGACGAAAGTGTTATTTCTTGTCACCTTGTAAGTGGAGAAGTCCAAACAATTCTATTTGGAGCTGAAAACGCTTTTTCGACACTTTTGAATGAAAAACTGTTTTTTGTGGCCAAAATGAACTCAAATGTCAAAGTTCTCATTTTCAGTTGAAGAACGTGTTATTTCTTGTCACCTTGTAAGTGGAGAAGTCCAAACAGTGCTGTTTGGAGCTGAAAACGCTTTTTTGACACTTTTGAATGAAAAACTGATATTTATGTACAATATGCACTCAAAAGTGAAGAAAGTGTTATTTCTTGTCACCTTGTAAGTGGAGAAGTCCAAACAGTGCTATTTGGAGCTGAAAACGCTTTTTTGAAACTTTTGAATGAAAAACTGATTTTTATGTACAATATGCACTCAAAAGTGAAGAAAGTGTAAATTCTTGTCACCTTGTAAGTGGAGGAGTCCAAACAGTGCTATTTGGAGCTGAAAACGCGTTTTTGACACTTTTGAATGAAAAACTGTTTTTTGTGGTCAAAATGAACTCAAAAGTCAAAGTTCTCATTTGCAGTTAAAGAACGTGTTATTTTTTGTCACCTTGTAAGTGGAGAAGTCCAAACAGTACTGTTTGAAGCTGGAAACGCTTTCTTGACACTTTTGAATGAAAAACTGATTTTTATGTACAATATGCACTCAAAAGTGAAGAAAGTGTAAATTCTTGTCACTTTGTAAGTGGAGAAGTCCAAACAGTGCTATTTGGAGCTGAAAACGCGTTTTTGACACTTTTGAATGAAAAACTGTTTTTTGTGGTCAAAATGAACTCAAAAGTCAAAGTTCTCATTTGCAGTTGAAGAACGTGTTATTTCTTGTCACCTTGTAAGTGGAGAAGTCCAAACAGTACTGTTTGAAGCTGGAAACGCTTTCTTGACACTTTTGAATGAAAAACTGATTTTTATGTACAATATGCACTCAAAAGTGAAGAAAGTATTATTTCTTGTCAACTTTTAAGTTGAGGAGTCCAAACAGTGCTGTTTAGAGCTGAAAATGCTTTTTTGACACTATTGAATGAAAAACTGACTTTTATGTACAATATGCACTCAAAAGTGAAAAAGTGTTATTTCTTGTCGCCTTGTAAGTGGAGAAGTCTAAACAGTGCTATTTGGAGCTGAAAACGCTTTTTTGACACTTTTGAATGAAAAACTGTTTTTTGTGGCCAAAATGAACTCAAAAGTAAAAGTTCTCATTTGCAGTTGAAGAACGTGATATTTCTTTTCACCTTGTAAGTGGAGAAGTCCAAACAGTGCTGTTTGGAGCTGAAAACGCTTTTTTGAAAATTTTGAATAAAAAACTGATTTTTATGTACAATATGCACTCAAAAGTCAAAGTTCTCATTTGCAGTGGAAGAATGTGTTATTTCTTGTCACCTTGTGAGTGGAGATGTAAAAACAGTGCTATTTGGAGCTGAAAATGCTTTTTTGACACTATTGAATGAAAAACTGGTTTTTGTGGCAAAAATTAACTCAAAAGTCAAAGTTCTCATTAACAGTGGAAGAATGTGTTATTTCTTGTCACTTTGTAAAGTGGAGAAGTCCAAACAGTACTGTTTAAAGCTGAAAACGCTTTCTTGACACTTTTGAATGAAAAATTGATTTTTATGTACAATATGCACTCAAAAGTCAAAGTTCTCATTTGCAGTGGAAGAATGTGTTATTTCTTGTCACCTTGTAAGTGGAAAAGTGCAAACAGTGCTATTTGGAGCTGAAAACGCTTTTTTGAAACTTTTGAATGAAAAACTGACTTTTATGTACAATATGCACTCAAAAGTTGAAAAAGTGTTATTTCTTATCACCTTGTAAGTGGAGAAGTCTAAACAGTGCTATTTGGAGCTGAAAACGCTTTGTTGACACTTTTGAATGAAAAACTGTTTTTTGTGGCCAAAATGAACTCAAAAGTTAAAGTTCTCATTTGCAGTTGAAGAACGTGATATTTCTTGTCACCTTGTAAGTGGAGAAGTTTAAACAGTGCTGTTTGGAGCTGAAAACGCTTTTTTGAAACTTTTGAATGAAAAACTGATTTTTATGTACAATATGCACTCAAAAGTGAAGAAAGTATTATTTCTTGTCAACTTTTAAGTGGAGGAGTCCAAACAGTGCTGTTTAGAGCTGAAAATGCTTTTTTGACACTATTGAATGAAAAACTGGTTTTTGTGGCCAAAATGAACTCAAAAGTCAAAGTTCTCATTTGCAGTGGAAGAATGTGTTATTTCTTGTCACTTTGTAAAGTGGAGAAGTCCAAACAGTACTGTTTAAAGCTGAAAACGCTTTATTGACACTTTTGAATGAAAAATTGATTTTTATGTACAATATGCACTCAAAAGTCAAAGTTCTCATTTGCAGTGGAAGAATGTGTTATTTCTTGTCACCTTGTAAGTGGAGAAGTGCAAGCAGTGCTATTTGGAGCTGAAAACGCTTTTTTGAAACTTTTGAATGAAAAACTGACATTTATGTACAATATGCACTTAAAAGTGAAAAAGTGTTATTTCTTGTCACCTTGTAAGTGGAGAAGTCTAAACAGTGCTATTTGGAGCTGAAAACGCTTTTTTGACACTTTTGAATGAAAAACTGTTTTTTGTGGCCAAAATGAACTCAAAAGTAAAAGTTTTCATTTGCAGTTGAAGAACGTGATATTTCTTGTCTCCTTGTAAGTGGAGAAGTCCAAACAGTGCTATTTGGAGCTGAAAACGCTTTTTTGAAAATTTTGAATAAAAAACTGATTTTTATGTACAATATGCACTCAAAAGTCAAAGTTCTCATTTGCAGTGGAAAAATGTGTTATTTCTTGTCACCTTGTGAGTGGAGAAGTAAAAACAGTGCTATTTGGAGCTAAAAATGCTTTTTTGACCCTATTGAATGAAAAACTGGTTTTTGTGGCAAAAATGAACTCAAAAGTCAAAGTTCTCATTAACAGTGGAAGAATGTGTTATTTCTTGTCACTTTGTAAAGTGGAGAAGTCCAAACAGTACTGTTTAGAGCTGAAAACGCTTTCTTGACACTTTTGAATGAAAAATTGATTTTTATGTACAATATGCACTCAAAAGTCAAAGTTCTCATTTGCAGTGGAAGAATGTGTTATTTCTTGTCACCTTGTAAGTGGAAAAGTGCAAACAGTGCTATCTGGAGCTGAAAACGCTTTTTTGAAACTTTTGAATGAAAAACTGACTTTTATGTACAATATGCACTCAAAAGTTGAAAAAGTGTTATTTCTTATCACCTTGTAAGTGGAGAAGTCTAAACAGTGCTATTTGGAGCTGAAAACGCTTTGTTGACACTTTTGAATGAAAAACTGTTTTTTGTGGCCAAAATGAACTCAAAAGTAAAAGTTCTCATTTGCAGTTGAAGAACGTGATATTTCTTGTCACCTTGTAAGTGGAGAAGTCCAAACAGTGCTGTTTGGAGCTGAAAACGCTTTTTTGAAAATTTTGAATAAAAAATTGTTTTTTATGTACAATATGCACTCAAAAGTCAAAGTTCTCATTTGCAGTGGAAGAATGTGTTATTTCTTGTCACCTTGTAAGTGGAGAAGTGCAAACAGCGCTATTTGGAGCTGAAAACGCTTTTTTGAAACTTTTGAATGAAAAACTGACTTTTATGTACAATATGCACTCAAAAGTGAAGAAAGTATTATTTCTTGTCACCCTGTAAGTGGAGAAGTCCAAACAGTGCTGTTTAGAGATTGAAACGCTTTTTTGACGTTTTGAATGAAAAACTAATTTTTATATACAATAAGCACTCAAAAGTGACGAAAGTGTTATTTCTTGTCACCTTGTATGTGGAGAAGTCCGAACAGTGCTGTTTGGAGCTGAAAACGCTTTTTTGACACTTTTGAATGAAAAACTGATATTTATGTACAATATGCACTCAAAAGTGAAGAAAGTGTTATTTCTTGTCACCTTGTAAGTGGAGAAGTCCAAACAGTGCTATTTGGAGCTGAAAACGCTTTTTTGAAACTTTTGAATGAAAAACTGATTTTTATGTACAATATGCACTCAAAAGTGAAGAAAGTGTAAATTCTTGTCACCTTGTAAGTGGAGAAGTCCAAACAGTACTGTTTGAAGCTGGAAACGCTTTCTTGACACTTTTGAATGAAAAACTGATTTTTATGTACAATATGCACTCAAAAGTGAAGAAAGTATTATTTCTTGTCAACTTTTAAGTGGAGGAGTCCAAACAGTGCTGTTTAGAGCTGAAAATGCTTTTTTGACACTATTGAATGCAAAACTGGTTTTTGTGGCCAAAATGAACTCAAAAGTCAAAGTTCTCATTTGCAGTGGAAGAATGTGTTATTTCTTGTCACTTTGTAAAGTGGAGAAGTCCAAACAGTACTGTTTAAAGCTGAAAACGCTTTCTTAACACTTTTGAATGAAAAATTGATTTTTATGTACAATATGCACTCAAAAGTCAAAGTTCTCATTTGCAGTGGAAGAATGTGTTATTTCTTGTCACCTTGTAAGTGGAGAAGTGCAAACAGTGCTATTTGGAGCTGAAAACGCTTTTTTGAAACTTTTGAATGAAAAACTGACTTTTATGTACAATATGCACTCAAAAGTGAAAAAGTGTTATTTCTTGTCACCTTGTAAGTGGAGAAGTCTAAACAGTGCTATTTGGAGCTGAAAACGCTTTTTTGACACTTTTGAATGAAAAACTGTTTTTTGTGGCCAAAATGAACTCAAAAGTAAAAGTTCTCATTTGCAGTTGAAGAACGTGATATTTCTTGTCACCTTGTAAGTGGAGAAGTCCAAACAGTGCTGTTTGGAGCTGAAAACGCTTTTTTGAAAATTTTGAATAAAAAACTGATTTTTATGTACAATATGCACTCAAAAGTCAAAGTTCTCATTTGCAGTGGAAAAATGTGTTATTTCTTGTCACCTTGTGAGTGGAGAAGTAAAAACAGTGCTATTTGGAGCTGAAAATGCTTTTTTGACACTATTGAATGAAAAACTGGTTTTTGTGGCAAAAATGAACTCAAAAGTCAAAGTTCTCATTTGCAGTGGAAGAATGTGTTATTTCTTGTCACTTTGTAAAGTGGAGAAGTCCAAACAGTACTGTTTAAAGCTGAAAACGCTTTCTTGACACTTTTGAATGAAAAATTGATTTTTATGTACAATATGCACTCAAAAGTCAAAGTTCTCATTTGCAGTGGAAGAATGTGTTATTTCTTGTCACCTTGTAAGTGGAGAAGTGCAAACAGTGCTATTTGGAGCTGAAAACGCTTTTTTGAAACTTTTGAATGAAAAACTGATTTTTATGTACAATATGCACTCAAAAGTGAAGAAAGTGTAAATTCTTGTCACCTTGTAAGTGGAGAAGTCCAAACAGTGCTATTTGGAGCTGAAAACGCGTTTTTGACACTTTTGAATGAAAAACTGTTTTTTGTGGTCAAAATGAACTCAAAAGTAAAAGTTCTCATTTGCAGTTGAAGAACGTGTTATTTCTTGTCATCTTGTAAGTGGAGAAGTCCAAACAGTACTGTTTGAAGCTGGAAACGCTTTCTTGACACTTTTGAATGAAAAACTGATTTTTATGTACAATATGCACTCAAAAGTGAAGAAAGTATTATTTCTTGTCAAATTTTAAGTGGAGGAGTCCAAACAGTGCTCTTTAGAGCTGAAAATGCTTTTTTGACACTATTGAATGCAAAACTGGTTTTTGTGGCCAAAATGAACTCAAAAGTCAAAGTTCTCATTTGCAGTGGAAGAATGTGTTATTTCTTGTCACTTTGTAAAGTGGAGAAGTCCAAACAGTACTGTTTAAAGCTGAAAACGCTTTCTTGACACTTTTGAATGAAAAATTGATTTTGATGTACAATATGCACTCAAAAGTCAAAGTTCTCATTTGCAGTGGAAGAAAGTGTAAATTCTTGTCACCTTGTAAGTGGAGAAGTCCAAACAGTGCTATTTGGAGCTGAAAACGCGTTTTTGACACTTTTGAATGAAAAACTGTTTTTTGTGGTCAAAATGAACTCAAAAGTAAAAGTTCTCATTTGCAGTTGAAGAACGTGTTATTTCTTGTCACCTTGTAAGTGGAGAAGTCCAAACAGTACTGTTTGAAGCTGGAAACGCTTTCTTGACACTTTTGAATGAAAAACTGATTTTTATGTACAATATGCACTCAAAAGTGAAGAAAGTATTATTTCTTGTCAACTTTTAAGTGGAGGAGTCCAAACAGTGCTGTTTAGAGCTGAAAATGCTTTTTTGACACTATTGAATGAAAAACTGTTTTTTGTGGCCAAAATGAACTCAAAAGTCAAAGTTCTCATTTGCAGTGGAAGAATGTGTTATTTCTTGTCACTTTGTAAAGTGGAGAAGTCCAAACAGTACTGTTTAAAGCTGAAAACGCTTTCTTGACACTTTTGAATGAAAAATTGATTTTTATGTACAATATGCACTCAAAAGTCAAAGTTCTCATTTGCAGTGGAAGAATGTGTTATTTCTTGTCACCTTGTAAGTGGAGAAGTGCAAACAGTGCTATTTGGAGCTGAAAACGCTTTTTTGAAACTTTTGAATGAAAAACTGACTTTTATGTACAATATGCACTCAAAAGTGAAAAAGTGTTATTTCTTGTCACCTTGTAAGTGGAGAAGTCTAAACAGTGCTATTTGGAGCTGAAAACGCTTTTTCGACACTTTTGAATGAAAAACTGTTTTTTGTGGCCAAAATGAACTCAAAAGTCAAAGTTCTCATTTGCAGTTGAAGAACGTGATATTTCTTGTCACCTTGTAAGTGGAGAAGTCCAAACAGTGCTGTTTGGAGCTGAAAACGCTTTTTTGAAAATTTTGAATAAAAAACTGATTTTTATGTACAATATGCACTCAAAAGTCAAAGTTCTCATTTGCACTGGAAGAATGTGTTATTTCTTGTCACCTTGTGAGTGGAGAAGTAAAAACAGTGCTATTTGGAGCTGAAAATGCTTTTTTGACACTATTGAATGAAAAACTGGTTTTTGTGGCAAAAATGAACTCAAAAGTCAAAGTTCTCATTAACAGTGGAAGAATGTGTTATTTCTTGTCGCTTTGTAAAGTGGAGAAGTCCAAACAGTACTGTTTAAAGCTGAAAACGCTTTCTTGACACTTTTGAATGAAAAATTGATTTTTATGTACAATATGCACTCAAAAGTCAAAGTTCTCATTTGCAGTGGAAGAATGTGTTATTTCTTGTCACCTTGTAAGTGGAAAAGTCCAAACAGTGCTATTTGGAGCTGAAAACGCTTTTTTGAAACTTTTGAATGAAAAACTGACTTTTATGTACAATATGCACTCAAAAGTTGAAAAAGTGTTATTTCTTGTCACCTTGTAAGTGGAAAAATCCAAACAGTGCTATTTGGAGCTGAAAACGCGTTTTTGACACTTTTGAATGAAAAACTATTTTTTGTGGCCAAAATGAATTTAAAAGTCAAAGTTCTCATTTGCAGTTGAAGAACGTGTTATTTCTTGTCACCTTGTAAGTGGAGAAGTCCAAGCAGTGCTATTTGGAGCTGAAAACTCTTTTTTGAAACTTTTGAATGAAAAACTGATTTTTATGTACAATATGCACTCAAAAGTGAAGAAAGTGTTATTTCTTGTCACCTTGTAAGTGGAGAAGTCTAAACAGTGCTATTTGGAGCTGAAAACGCTTTTTTGACACTTTTGAATGAAAAACTGATTTTTATGTACAATATGCATTCAAAAGTGAAGAAAGTGTTATTTCTTGTCACCTTGTAAGTGGAGAAATCCAAACAGTGCTATTTGGAGCTGAAAACGCGTTTTTGACACTTTTGAATGAAAAACTGTTTTTTGTGGCCAAAATGAATTTAAAAGTCAAAGTTCTCATTTGCAGTTGAAGAACGTGTTATTTCTTGTCACCTTGCAAGTGGAGAAGTCTAGACAGTGCTATTTGGAGCTGAAAACGCTTTTTTGACACTTTTGAATGAAAAACTGATTTTTATGTACAATATGCACTCAAAAGTGACGAAAGTGTTATTTCTTGTCACCTTGTAAGTGGAGAAGTCCAAACAGTGCTATTTGGAGCTGAAAACACTTTTTTGACACTTTTGAATGAAAAACTGATTTGTATGTACAATATGCACTCAAAAGTGAAGAAAGTGTTATTTCTTGTCACCTTGTAAGTGGAGAAATCCAAACAGTGCTATTTGGAGCTGAAAACGCGTTTTTGACACTTTTGAATGAAAAACTGTTTTTTGTCGCCAAAATGAACTCAAAAGTCAAAGTTCTCATTTGCAGTTGAAGAACGTGTTATTTCTTGTCACCTTGTAAGTGGAGAAGTCTAGACAGTGCTATTTGGAGCTGAAAACGCTATTTTGAGACTTTTGAATGAAAAACTGTTTTTTGTGGCCAAAATGAACTCAAAAGTCAAAGAACTCATTTGCAGTTGAAGAACGTGTTATTTCTGGTCACCTTGTAAGTGGAGAAGTCCAAACAGTGCTGTTTGGAGCTGAAAACGCTTTTTTGACACTTTTGAATGAAAAACTTATTTTTATGTACAATATGCACTCAAAAGTGAAGAAAGTGTTTAGTTCTTGTCACCTTGTAAGTGGAGAAGTCTAAACAGTGCTATTTGGAGCTGAAAACGCTTTTGTGACACTTTTGAATGAAAAACTGATTTTTGTGGTCAAAATGCACTCAAAAGTGACGAAAGTGTTATTTCTTGTCACCTTGTAAGTGGAGAAGTCCAAACAGTGCTATTTGGAGCTGAAAACGCTTTTTCGACACTTTTGAATGAAAAACTGTTTTTTGTGGCCAAAATGAACTCAAAAGTCAAAGTTCTCATTTGCAGTTGAAGAACGTGTTATTTCTTGTCACCTTGTAAGTGGAGAAGTCCAAACAGTGCTGTTTGGAGCTGAAAACGCTTTTTTGACACTTTTGAATGAAAAACTTATTTTTATGTACAATATGCACTCAAAAGTGAAGAAAGTGTTTAGTTCTTGTCACCTTGTAAGTGGAAAAGTCTAAACAGTGCTATTTGGAGCTGAAAATGCTTTTGTGACACTTTTGAATGACAAACTGATTTTTATGTACAATATGCACTAAAAAGTGAAGAAAGTGTTTAGTTCTTGTCACCTTGTAAGTGGAGAAGTCTAAACAGTGCTATTTGGAGCTGAAATTTTTTTTTTGAAACTTTTGAATGAAAAACTGATTTGTATGTACAATATGCACTCAAAAGTGAAGAAAGTGTTATTTCTTGTCACCTTGTAAGTGGAGAAGTCTAAACAGTGCTATTTGGAGCAGAAAACGCTTTTTTGAGACTTTTGAATGAAAAACTGTTTTTTGTGGCCAAAATGAACTCAAAAGTCAAAGAACTCATTTGCAGTTGAAGAACGTGTTATTTCTGGTCACCTTGTAAGTGGAGAAGTCCAAACAGTGCTGTTTGGAGCTGAAAACGCTTTTTTGACACTTTTGAATGAAAAACGTATTTTTATGTACAATATGCACTCAAAAGTGAAGAAAGTGTTTAGTTCTTGTCACCTTGTAAGTGGAAAAGTCTAAACAGTGCTATTTGGAGCTGAAAACGCTTTTGTGACACTTTTGAATGAAAAACTGATTTGTATGTACAATATGCACTCAAAAGTGAAGAAAGTGTTATTTCTTGTCACTTTGTAAGTGGAGAAGTCCAAACAGTGCCTTTTGGAGCTGAAAACGCGTTTTTGACACTTTTGAATGAAAAACTGATTTTTGTGGCCAAAATGCACTCAAAAGTGACGAAAGTGTTATTTCTGGTCACCTTGTAAGTGGAGAAGTCCAAACAGTGCTATTTGGAGCTGAGAACACTTTTGTGAAACTTTTGAATGAAAAACTGATTTTTATGTACAATATGCACTCAAAAGTGAAGAAAGTGTTATTTCTTGTCACCTTGTAAGTGGAAAAATCTAAACAGTGCTATTTGGAGCTGAAAACGCTTTTTTGACACTTTTGAATGAAAAACTGATTTTTATGTACAATATGCACTCAAAAGTGAAGAAAGTGTTATTTCTTGTCACCTTGTAAGTGGAGAAGTCCAAACAGTGCTATTTGGAGCTGAAAACGCATTTTTGACACTTTTGAATTAAAACTGTTTTTTGTGGCCAAAATGAACTCAAAAGTCAAAGTTCTCATTTGCAAGTTGAAGAACGCGTTATTTCTTGTCACCTTGTAAGTGGAGAAGTCCAAACAGTGCTATTTGGAGCTAAAAACTCTTTTTTGAAACTTTTGAATGAAAAACTGATTTGTATGTACAATATGCACTCAAAAGTGACGAAAGTGTTATTTTTTGTCACCTTGTAAGTGGAGAAGTCCAAACAGTGCTATTTGGAGCTTAAAACGCTTTTTTGACACTTTTGAATGAAAAACTGTTTTTTGTGGCCAAAATGAACTCAAACGTCAAAGTTCTCATTTGCAGTTGAAGAACGTGTTATTTCTTGTAAACTTGTAAGTGGAGAAGTCCAAACAGTGCTATTTGAAGCTGAAAACACTTTTGTGACACTTTTGAATGAAAAACTGATTTTTATGTACAATATGCACTCAAAAGTGAAGAAAGTGTTATTTCTTGTCACCTTATAAGTGGAGAAGTCCAAACAGTGCTATTTGGAGCTGAAAACGCTTTTTTGAAACTTTTGAATGAAAAACTGATTTTTATGTACAATATGCACTCAAAAGTGAAGAAAGTGTTATTTCTTGTCACCTTGTAAGTCGAGAAGTCTAAACAGTGCTATTTGGAGCTGAAAACGCTTTTTTGACACTTTTGAATGAAAAACTGATTTTTATGTACAATATGCACTCAAAAGTGAAGAAAGTGTTATTTCTTGTCACCTTGTAAGTGGAGAAGTCCAAACAGTGCTATTTGGAGCTGAAAACGCTTTTTTGACACTTTTGAATGAAAAACTGATTTTTATGTACAATATGCACTCAAAAGTGAAGAAAGTGTTATTTCTTGTCACCTTGTAAGTGGAGAAGTCCAAACAGTGCTATTTGGAGCTGAAAACTCTTTTTTGAAACTTTTGAATGAAAAACTGATTTGTATGTACAATATGCACTCAAAAGTGACGAAAGTGTTATTTTTTGTCACCTTGTAAGTGGAGAAGTCCAAACAGTGCTGTTTGGAGCTTAAAACGCTTTTTTGACACTTTTGAAAGAAAAACAGTTTTTTGTGGCCAAAATGAACTCAAAAGTCAAAGTTCTCATTTGCAGTTGAAGAACGTGTTATTTCTTGTAAACTTGTAAGTGGAGAAGTCCAAACAGTGCTATTTGAAGCTGAAAACACTTTTGTGACACTTTTAAATGAAAAACTGATTTTTATGTACAATATGCACTCAAAAGTGAAGAAAGTGTTATTTCTTGTCACCTTGTAAGTGGAGAAGTCCAAACAGTGCTATTTGGAGCTGAAAACGCTTTTTTGAAACTTTTGAATGAAAAACTGATTTTTATGTACAATATGCACTCAAAAGTGAAGAAAGTGTTATTTCTTGTCACCTTGTAAGTGGAGAAGTCCAAACAGTGCTATTTGGAGCTGAAAACGCATTTTTGACACTTTTGAATGAAAAACTGTTTTTTGTGGCCAAAATGAATTTAAAAGTCAAAGTTCTCATTTGCAGTTGAAGAACGTGTTATTTCTTGTCACCTTGCAAGTGGAGAAGTCCAAACAGTGCAATTTGGAGCTGAAAACGCTTTTTTGACACTTTTGAATGAAAAACTGATTTGTATGTACAATATGCACTCAAAAGTGAAGAAAGTGTTATTTCTTGTCACCTTGTAAGTGGAGAAGTCCAATCACTGCTGTTTGGAGCTGAAAACGCTTTTTTGACACTTTTGAATGACAAACTGATTTTTATGTACAATATGCACTCAAAAGTGAAGAAAGTGTTTAGTTCTTGTCACCTTGTAAGTGGAGAAGTCTAAACAGTGCTATTTGGAGCTGAAATCTCTTTTTTGAAACTTTTGAATGAAAAACTGATTTTTATGTACAATATGCACTCAAAAGTGAAGAAAGTGTTATTTCTTGTCACCTTGTAAGTGGAGAAGTCTAAACAGAGCTATTTGGAGCTGAAAACGCTTTTTTGAGACTTTTGAATGAAAAACTGTTTTTTGTGGCCAAAATGAACTCAAAAGTCAAAGAACTCATTTGCAGTTGAAGAACGTGTTATTTCTGGTCACCTTGTAAGTGGAGAAGTCCAAACAGTGCTGTTTGGAGCTGAAAACGCTTTTTTGACACTTTTGAATGAAAAACTTATTTTTATGTACAATATGCACTCAAAGGTGAAGAAAGTGTTTAGTTCTTGTCACCTTGTAAGTGGAAAAGTCTAAACAGTGCTATTTGGAGCTGAAAACGCTTTTGTGACACTTTTGAATGAAAAACTGATTTGTATGTACAATATGCACTCAAAAGTGAAGAAAGTGTTATTTCTTGTCACTTTGTAAGTGGAAAAGTCCAAACAGTGCCTTTTGGAGCTGAAAACGCGTTTTTGACACTTTTGAATGAAAAACTGATTTTTGTGGCCAAAATGCACTCAAAAGTGACGAAAGTGTTATTTTTTGTCACCTTGTAAGTGGAGAAGTCTAGACAGTGCTATTTGGAGCTGAAAACGCTTTTTTGACACTTTTGAATGAAAAACTGATTTTTATGTACAATATGCACTCAAAAGTGAAGAAATTGTTATTTCTTGTCACCTTGTAAGTGGAGAAGTCCGAACAGTGCCTTTTGGAGCTGAAAACGCGTTTTTGACACTTTTGAATGAAAAACTGTTTTTTGTCGCCAAAATGAACTCAAAAGTCAAAGTTCTCATTTGCAGTTGAAGAACGTGTTATTTCTTGTCACCTTGTAAGTGGAGAAGTCTAGACAGTGCTATTTGGAGCTGAAAACGCTTTTTTGACACTTTTGAATGACAAACTGATTTTTATGTACAATATGCACTCAAAAGTGAAGAAAGTGTTTAGTTCTTGTCACCTTGTAAGTGGAGAAGTCTAAACAGTGCTATTTGGAGCTGAAATCTCTTTTTTG
This sequence comes from Oryzias latipes, assembly GCF_053564925.1. Taxonomy (NCBI): domain Eukaryota; kingdom Metazoa; phylum Chordata; class Actinopteri; order Beloniformes; family Adrianichthyidae; genus Oryzias; species Oryzias latipes. The sequence continues at coordinate 13,081,071 of NC_136245.1, forward strand.
AAACTTTTGAATGAAAAACTGATTTTTATGTACAATATGCACTCAAAAGTGAAGAAAGTGTTATTTCTTGTCACCTTGTAAGTGGAGAAGTCCAAACAGTGCTATTTGGAGCTGAAAACGCGTTTTTGACACTTTTGAATGAAAAACTGTTTTTTGTGGCCAAAATGAATTTAAAAGTCAAAGTTCTCATTTGCAGTTGAAAAACGTGTTATTTCTTGTCACCTTGCAAGCGGAGAAGTCCAAACAGTGCTATTTGGAGCTGAAAACGCTTTTTTGAAACTTTTGAATGAAAAACTGATTTTTATGTACAATATGCACTCAAAAGTGAAGAAAGTGTTATTTCTTGTCACCTTGTAAGTGGAGAAGTCCAAACAGTGCTATTTGGAGCTGAAAACGCTTTTTTGACACTTTTGAATGAAAAACTGATTTTTATGTACAATATGCACTCAAAAGTGAAGAAATTGTTATTTCTTGTCACCTTGTAAGTGGAGAAGTCCGAACAGTGCCTTTTGGAGCTGAAAACGCGTTTTTGACACTTTTGAATGAAAAACTGTTTTTTGTCGCCAAAATGAACTCAAAAGTCAAAGTTCTCATTTGCAGTTGAAGAACGTGTTATTTCTTGTCACCTTGTAAGTGGAGAAGTCTAGACAGTGCTATTTGGAGCTGAAAACGCTTTTTTGACACTTTTGAATGACAAACTGATTTTTATGTACAATATGCACTCAAAAGTGAAGAACGTGTTATTTCTTGTCACCTTGTAAGTGGAGAAGTCTAGACAGTGCTATTTGGAGCTGAAAACGCTTTTTTGACACTTTTGAATGAAAAACTGATTTGTATGTACAATATGCACTCAAAAGTGAAGAAAGTGTTATTTCTTGTCACCTTGTAAGTGGAGAAGTCCAATCACTGCTGTTTGGAGCTGAAAACGCTTTTTTGACACTTTTGAATGACAAACTGATTTTTATGTACAATATGCACTCAAAAGTGAAGAAAGTGTTTAGTTCTTGTCACCTTGTAAGTGGAGAAGTCTAAACAGTGCTATTTGGAGCTGAAATCTCTTTTTTGAAACTTTTGAATGAAAAACTGATTTTTATGTACAATATGCACTCAAAAGTGAAGAAAGTGTTATTTCTTGTCACCTTGTAAGTGGAGAAGTCCAAACAGTGCTATTTGGAGCTGAAAACGCGTTTTTGACACTTTTGAATGAAAAACTGTTTTTTGTGGCCAAAATGAATTTAAAAGTCAAAGTTCTCATTTGCAGTTGAAAAACGTGTTATTTCTTGTCACCTTGCAAGCGGAGAAGTCCAAACAGTGCTATTTGGAGCTGAAAACGCTTTTTTGAAACTTTTGAATAAAAAACTGATTTTTATGTACAATATGCACTCAAAAGTCAAAGTTCTCATTTGCAGTGGAAGAATGTGTTATTTCTTGTCACCTTGTGAGTGGAGAAGTCCAAACAGTGCTGTTTGGAGCTTAAAACGCTTTTTTGACACTTATGAATGAAAAACTGGTTTTTATGTACAATACGCACTAAAAAGTGAAGAAAGTGTTATTTCTTGTCACCTTGTAAGTGGAGAAGTCCAAACAGTGCTATTTGGAGCTGAAAACTCTTTTTTGAAACTTTTGAATGAAAAACTGATTTGTATGTACAATATGCACTCAAAAGTGACGAAAGTGTTATTTTTTGTCACCTTGTAAGTGGAGAAGTCCAAACAGTGCTGTTTGGAGCTTAAAACGCTTTTTTGACACTTTTGAAAGAAAAACAGTTTTTTGTGGCCAAAATGAACTCAAAAGTCAAAGTTCTCATTTGCAGTTGAAGAACGTGTTATTTCTTGTAAACTTGTAAGTGGAGAAGTCCAAACAGTGCTATTTGAAGCTGAAAACACTTTTGTGACACTTTTAAATGAAAAACTGATTTTTATGTACAATATGCACTCAAAAGTGAAGAAAGTGTTATTTCTTGTCACCTTGTAAGTGGAGAAGTCCAAACAGTGCTATTTGGAGCTGAAAACGCTTTTTTGAAACTTTTGAATGAAAAACTGATTTTTATGTACAATATGCACTCAAAAGTGAAGAAAGTGTTATTTCTTGTCACCTTGTAAGTGGAGAAGTCCAAACAGTGCTATTTGGAGCTGAAAACGCATTTTTGACACTTTTGAATGAAAAACTGTTTTTTGTGGCCAAAATGAATTTAAAAGTCAAAGTTCTCATTTGCAGTTGAAGAACGTGTTATTTCTTGTCACCTTGCAAGTGGAGAAGTCCAAACAGTGCAATTTGGAGCTGAAAACGCTTTTTTGACACTTTTGAATGAAAAACTGATTTGTATGTACAATATGCACTCAAAAGTGAAGAAAGTGTTATTTCTTGTCACCTTGTAAGTGGAGAAGTCCAATCACTGCTGTTTGGAGCTGAAAACGCTTTTTTGACACTTTTGAATGACAAACTGATTTTTATGTACAATATGCACTCAAAAGTGAAGAAAGTGTTTAGTTCTTGTCACCTTGTAAGTGGAGAAGTCTAAACAGTGCTATTTGGAGCTGAAATCTCTTTTTTGAAACTTTTGAATGAAAAACTGATTTTTATGTACAATATGCACTCAAAAGTGAAGAAAGTGTTATTTCTTGTCACCTTGTAAGTGGAGAAGTCTAAACAGAGCTATTTGGAGCTGAAAACGCTTTTTTGAGACTTTTGAATGAAAAACTGTTTTTTGTGGCCAAAATGAACTCAAAAGTCAAAGAACTCATTTGCAGTTGAAGAACGTGTTATTTCTGGTCACCTTGTAAGTGGAGAAGTCCAAACAGTGCTGTTTGGAGCTGAAAACGCTTTTTTGGCACTTTTGAATGAAAAACTTATTTTTATGTACAATATGCACTCAAAGGTGAAGAAAGTGTTTAGTTCTTGTCACCTTGTAAGTGGAAAAGTCTAAACAGTGCTATTTGGAGCTGAAAACGCTTTTGTGACACTTTTGAATGAAAAACTGATTTGTATGTACAATATGCACTCAAAAGTGAAGAAAGTGTTATTTCTTGTCACTTTGTAAGTGGAAAAGTCCAAACAGTGCCTTTTGGAGCTGAAAACGCGTTTTTGACACTTTTGAATGAAAAACTGATTTTTGTGGCCAAAATGCACTCAAAAGTGACGAAAGTGTTATTTCTTGTCACCTTGTAAGTGGAGAAGTCTAGACAGTGCTATTTGGAGCTGAAAACGCTTTTTTGACACTTTTGAATGACAAACTGATTTTTATGTACAATATGCACTCAAAAGTGAAGAAAGTGTTTAGTTCTTGTCACCTTGTAAGTGGAGAAGTCTAAACAGTGCTATTTGGAGCTGAAATCTCTTTTTTGAAACTTTTGAATGAAAAACTGATTTGTATGTACAATATGCACTCAAAAGTGAAGAAAGTGTTATTTCTTGTCACCTTGTAAGTGGAGAAGTCTAAACAGAGCTATTTGGAGCTGAAAACGCTTTTTTGAGACTTTTGAATGAAAAACTGTTTTTTGTGGCCAAAATGAACTCAAAAGTCAAAGAACTCATTTGCAGTTGAAGAACGTGTTATTTCTTGTCACCTTGTAAGTGGAGAAGTCTAGACAGTGCTATTTGGAGCTGAAAACGCTTTTTTGACACTTTTGAATGAAAAACTGATTTGTATGTACAATATGCACTCAAAAGTGAAGAAAGTGTTATTTCTTGTCACCTTGTAAGTGGAGAAGTCCAATCACTGCTGTTTGGAGCTGAAAACGCTTTTTTGACACTTTTGAATGACAAACTGATTTTTATGTACAATATGCACTCAAAAGTGAAGAAAGTGTTTAGTTCTTGTCACCTTGTAAGTGCAGAAGTCTAAACAGTGCTATTTGGAGCTGAAATCTCTTTTTTGAAACTTTTGAATGAAAAACTGATTTGTATGTACAATATGCACTCAAAAGTGAAGAAAGTGTTATTTCTTGTCACCTTGTAAGTGGAGAAGTCTAAACAGTGCTATTTGGAGCTGAAAACGCTTTTTTGAGACTTTTGAATGAAAAACTGTTTTTTGTGGCCAAAATGAACTCAAAAGTCAAAGAACTCATTTGCAGTTGAAGAACGTGTTATTTCTGGTCACCTTGTAAGAGGAGAAGTCCAAACAGTGCTGTTTGGAGCTGAAAACGCTTTTTTGACACTTTTGAATGAAAAACTGATTTTTATGTACAATATGCACTCAAAAGTGAAGAAAGTGTTTAGTTCTTGTCACCTTGTAAGTGGAAAAGTCTAAACAGTGCTATTTGGAGCTGAAAACGCTTTTGTGACACTTTTGAATGACAAACTGATTTTTATGTACAATATGCACTCAAAAGTGAAGAAAGTGTTTAGTTCTTGTCACCTTGTAAGTGGAGAAGTCTAAACAGTGCTATTTGGAGCTGAAATCTCTTTTTTGAAACTTTTGAATGAAAAACTGATTTGTATGTACAATATGCACTCAAAAGTGAAGAAATGTTATTTCTTGTCACCTTGTAAGTGGAGAAGTCTAAACAGTGCTATTTGGAGCTGAAAACGCTTTTTTGAGACTTTTGAATGAAAAACTGTTTTTTGTGGCCAAAATGAACTCAAAAGTCAAAGAACTCATTTGCAGTTGAAGAACGTGTTATTTCTGGTCACCTTGTAAGTGGAGAAGTCCAAACAGTGCTGTTTGGAGCTGAAAACGCTTTTTTGACACTTTTGAATGAAAAACTTATTTTTATGTACAATATGCACTCAAAAGTGAAGAAAGTGTTTAGTTTTTGTCACCTTGTAAGTGGAAAAGTCTAAACAGTGCTATTTGGAGCTGAAAACGCTTTTTTGACACTTTTGAATGAAAAACTTATTTGTATGTACAATATGCACTCAAAAGTGAAGAAAGTGTTATTTCTTGTCACTTTGTAAGTGGAGAAGTCCAAACAGTGCCTTTTGGAGCTGAAAACGCGTTTTTGACACTTTTGAATGAAAAACTGATTTTTGTGGCCAAAATGCACTCAAAAGTGACGAAAGTGTTATTTCTTGTCACCTTGTAAGTGGAGAAGTCCAAACAGTGCTATTTGGAGCTGAAAACGCTTTTTCGACACTTTTGAATGAAAAACTGTTTTTTGTGGCCAAAATGAACTCAAAAGTCAAAGTTCTCATTTGCAGTTGAAGAACGTGTTATTTCTTGTCACCTTGTAAGTGGAGAAGTCCAAACAGTGCTATTTGGAGCTGAAAACTCTTTTTTGAAACTTTTGAATGAAAAACTGATTTGTATGTACAATATGCACTCAAAAGGGACGAAAGTGTTATTTTTTGTCACCTTGTAAGTGGAAAAGTCCAAACAGTGCTGTTTGGAGCTTAAAACGCTTTTTTGACACTTTTGAAAGAAAAACTGTTTTTTGTGGCCAAAATGAACTCAAAAGTCAAAGTTCTCATTTGCAGTTGAAGAACGTATTATTTCTTGTAAACTTGTAAGTGGAGAAGTCCAAACAGTGCTATTTGAAGCTGAAAACACTTTTGTGACACTTTTGAATGAAAAACTGATTTTTATGTACAATATGCACTCAAAAGTGAAGAAAGTGTTATTTCTTGTCACCTTGTAAGTGGAGAAGTCCAAACAGTGCTATTTGGAGCTGAAAACGCATTTTTGACACTTTTGAATGAAAAACTGTTTTTTGTGGCCAAAATGAATTTAAAAGTCAAAGTTCTCATTTGCAGTTGAAGAACGTGTTATTTCTTGTCACCTTGCAAGTGGAGAAGTCCAAACAGTGCAATTTGGAGCTGAAAACGCTTTTTTGACACTTTTGAATGAAAAACTGATTTGTATGTACAATATGCACTCAAAAGTGAAGAAAGTGTTATTTCTTGTCACCTTGTAAGTGGAGAAGTCCAATCACTGCTGTTTGGAGCTGAAAACGCTTTTTTGACACTTTTGAATGACAAACTGATTTTTATGTACAATATGCACTCAAAAGTGAAGAAAGTGTTTAGTTCTTGTCACCTTGTAAGTGGAAAAGTCTAAACAGTGCTATTTGGAGCTGAAATCTCTTTTTTGAAACTTTTGAATGAAAAACTGATTTGTATGTACAATATGCACTCAAAAGTGAAGAAAGTGTTATTTCTTGTCACCTTGTAAGTGGAGAAGTCTAAACAGAGCTATTTGGAGCTGAAAACGCTTTTTTGAGACTTTTGAATGAAAAACTGTTTTTTGTGGCCAAAATGAACTCAAAAGTCAAAGAACTCATTTGCAGTTGAAGAACGTGTTATTTCTGGTCACCTTGTACGTGGAGAAGTCCAAACAGTGCTGTTTGGAGCTGAAAACGCTTTTTTGACACTTTTGAATGAAAAACTTATTTGTATGTACAATATGCACTCAAAAGTGAAGAAAGTGTTATTTCTTGTCACTTTGTAAGTGGAGAAGTCCAAACAGTGCCTTTTGGAGCTGAAAACGCGTTTTTGACACTTTTGAATGAAAAACTGATTTTTGTGGCCAAAATGCACTCAAAAGTGACGAAAGTGTTATTTCTTGTCACCTTGTAAGTGGAGAAGTCCAAACAGTGCTATTTGGAGCTGAAAACGCTTTTTCGACACTTTTGAATGAAAAACTGTTTTTTGTGGCCAAAATGAACTCAAAAGTCAAAGTTCTCATTTGCAGTTGAAGAACGTGTTATTTCTTGTCACCTTGTAAGTGGAGAAGTCCAAACAGTGCTATTTGGAGCTGAAAACTCTTTTTTGAAACTTTTGAATGAAAAACTGATTTGTATGTACAATATGCACTCAAAAGGGACGAAAGTGTTATTTTTTGTCACCTTGTAAGTGGAAAAGTCCAAACAGTGCTGTTTGGAGCTTAAAACGCTTTTTTGACACTTTTGAAAGAAAAACTGTTTTTTGTGGCCAAAATGAACTCAAAAGTCAAAGTTCTCATTTGCAGTTGAAGAACGTGTTATTTCTTGTAAACTTGTAAGTGGAGAAGTCCAAACAGTGCTATTTGAAGCTGAAAACACTTTTGTGACACTTTTGAATGAAAAACTGATTTTTATGTACAATATGCACTCAAAAGTGAAGAAAGTGTTATTTCTTGTCACCTTGTAAGTGGAGAAGTCCAAACAGTGCTATTTGGAGCTGAAAACGCATTTTTGACACTTTTGAATGAAAAACTGTTTTTTGTGGCCAAAATGAATTTAAAAGTCAAAGTTCTCATTTGCAGTTGAAGAACGTGTTATTTCTTGTCACCTTGCAAGTGGAGAAGTCCAAACAGTGCAATTTGGAGCTGAAAACGCTTTTTTGACACTTTTGAATGAAAAACTGATTTGTATGTACAATATGCACTCAAAAGTGAAGAAAGTGTTATTTCTTGTCACCTTGTAAGTGGAGAAGTCCAATCACTGCTGTTTGGAGCTGAAAACGCTTTTTTGACACTTTTGAATGACAAACTGATTTTTATGTACAATATGCACTCAAAAGTGAAGAAAGTGTTTAGTTCTTGTCACCTTGTAAGTGGAGAAGTCTAAACAGTGCTATTTGGAGCTGAAATCTCTTTTTTGAAACTTTTGAATGAAAAACTGATTTGTATGTACAATATGCACTCAAAAGTGAAGAAAGTGTTATTGCTTGTCACCTTGTAAGTGGAGAAGTCTAAACAGAGCTATTTGGAGCTGAAAACGCTTTTTTGAGACTTTTGAATGAAAAACTGTTTTTTGTGGCCAAAATGAACTCAAAAGTCAAAGAACTCATTTGCAGTTGAAGAACGTGTTATTTCTGGTCACCTTGTACGTGGAGAAGTCCAAACAGTGCTGTTTGGAGCTGAAAACGCTTTTTTGACACTTTTGAATGAAAAACTTATTTGTATGTACAATATGCACTCAAAAGTGAAGAAAGTGTTATTTCTTGTCACTTTGTAAGTGGAGAAGTCCAAACAGTGCCTTTTGGAGCTGAAAACGCGTTTTTGACACTTTTGAATGAAAAACTGATTTTTGTGGCCAAAATGCACTCAAAAGTGACGAAAGTGTTATTTCTTGTCACCTTGTAAGTGGAGAAGTCCAAACAGTGCTATTTGGAGCTGAAAACGCTTTTTCGACACTTTTGAATGAAAAACTGTTTTTTGTGGCCAAAATGAACTCAAAAGTCAAAGTTCTCATTTGCAGTTGAAGAACGTGTTATTTCTTGTCACCTTGTAAGTGGAGAAGTCCAAACAGTGCTATTTGGAGCTGAAAACTCTTTTTTGAAACTTTTGAATGAAAAACTGATTTGTATGTACAATATGCACTCAAAAGGGACGAAAGTGTTATTTTTTGTCACCTTGTAAGTGGAAAAGTCCAAACAGTGCTGTTTGGAGCTTAAAACGCTTTTTGACACTTTTGAAAGAAAAACTGTTTTTTGTGGCCAAAATGAACTCAAAAGTCAAAGTTCTCATTTGCAGTTGAAGAACGTGTTATTTCTTGTAAACTTGTAAGTGGAGAAGTCCAAACAGTGCTATTTGAAGCTGAAAACACTTTTGTGACACTTTTGAATGAAAAACTGATTTTTATGTACAATATGCACTCAAAAGTGAAGAAAGTGTTATTTCTTGTCACCTTGTAAGTGGAGAAGTCCAAACAGTGCTATTTGGAGCTGAAAACGCTTTTTTGAAACTTTTGAATGAAAAACTGATTTTTATGTACAATATGCACTCAAAAGTGAAGAAAGTGTTATTTCTTGTCACCTTGTAAGTGGAGAAGTCCAAACAGTGCTATTTGGAGCTGAAAACGCATTTTTGACACTTTTGAATGAAAAACTGTTTTTTGTGGCCAAAATGAATTTAAAAGTCAAAGTTCTCATTTGCAGTTGAAGAACGTGTTATTTCTTGTCACCTTGCAAGTGGAGAAGTCCAAACAGTGCAATTTGGAGCTGAAAACGCTTTTTTGACACTTTTGAATGAAAAACTGATTTGTATGTACAATATGCACTCAAAAGTGAAGAAAGTGTTATTTCTTGTCACCTTGTAAGTGGAGAAGTCCAATCACTGCTGTTTGGAGCTGAAAACGCTTTTTTGACACTTTTGAATGACAAACTGATTTTTATGTACAATATGCACTCAAAAGTGAAGAAAGTGTTTAGTTCTTGTCACCTTGTAAGTGGAGAAGTCTAAACAGTGCTATTTGGAGCTGAAATCTCTTTTTTGAAACTTTTGAATGAAAAACTGATTTGTATGTACAATATGCACTCAAAAGTGAAGAAAGTGTTATTGCTTGTCACCTTGTAAGTGGAGAAGTCTAAACAGAGCTATTTGGAGCTGAAAACGCTTTTTTGAGACTTTTGAATGAAAAACTGTTTTTTGTGGCCAAAATGAACTCAAAAGTCAAAGAACTCATTTGCAGTTGAAGAACGTGTTATTTCTGGTCACCTTGTACGTGGAGAAGTCCAAACAGTGCTGTTTGGAGCTGAAAACGCTTTTTTGACACTTTTGAATGAAAAACTTATTTTTATGTACAATATGCACTCAAAGGTGAAGAAAGTGTTTAGTTCTTGTCACCTTGTAAGTGGAAAAGTCTAAACAGTGCTATTTGGAGCTGAAAACGCTTTTGTGACACTTTTGAATGAAAAACTGATTTTTATGTACAATATGCACTCAAAAGTGAAGAAAGTGTTTAGTTCTTGTCACCTTGTAAGTGGAGAAGTCTAAACAGTGCTATTTGGAGCTGAAATCTCTTTTTTGAAACTTTTGAATGAAAAACTGATTTGTATGTACAATATGCACTCAAAAGTGAAGAAAGTGTTATTTCTTGTCACCTTGTAAGTGGAGAAGTCTAAACAGTGCTATTTGGAGCTGAAAACGCTTTTTTGAGACTTTTGAATGAAAAACTGTTTTTTGTGGCCAAAATGAACTCAAAAGTCAAAGAACTCATTTGCAGTTGAAGAACGTGTTATTTCTGGTCACCTTGTAAGTGGAGAAGTCCAAACAGTGCTGTTTGGAGCTGAAAACGCTTTTTTGACACTTTTGAATGAAAAACTTATTTTTATGTACAATATGCACTCAAAAGTGAAGAAAGTGTTTAGTTTTTGTCACCTTGTAAGTGGAAAAGTCTAAACAGTGCTATTTGGAGCTGAAAACGCTTTTTTGACACTTTTGAATGAAAAACTTATTTGTATGTACAATATGCACTCAAAAGTGAAGAAAGTGTTATTTCTTGTCACTTTGTAAGTGGAGAAGTCCAAACAGTGCCTTTTGGAGCTGAAAACGCGTTTTTGACACTTTTGAATGAAAAACTGATTTTTGTGGCCAAAATGCACTCAAAAGTGACGAAAGTGTTATTTCTTGTCACCTTGTAAGTGGAGAAGTCCAAACAGTGCTATTTGGAGCTGAAAACGCTTTTTCGACACTTTTGAATGAAAAACTGTTTTTTGTGGCCAAAATGAACTCAAAAGTCAAAGTTCTCATTTGCAGTTGAAGAACGTGTTATTTCTTGTCACCTTGTAAGTGGAGAAGTCCAAACAGTGCTATTTGGAGCTGAAAACTCTTTTTTGAAACTTTTGAATGAAAAACTGATTTGTATGTACAATATGCACTCAAAAGGGACGAAAGTGTTATTTTTTGTCACCTTGTAAGTGGAAAAGTCCAAACAGTGCTGTTTGGAGCTTAAAACGCTTTTTTGACACTTTTGAAAGAAAAACTGTTTTTTGTGGCCAAAATGAACTCAAAAGTCAAAGTTCTCATTTGCAGTTGAAGAACGTGTTATTTCTTGTAAACTTGTAAGTGGAGAAGTCCAAACAGTGCTATTTGAAGCTGAAAACACTTTTGTGACACTTTTGAATGAAAAACTGATTTTTATGTACAATATGCACTCAAAAGTGAAGAAAGTGTTATTTCTTGTCACCTTGTAAGTGGAGAAGTCCAAACAGTGCTATTTGGAGCTGAAAACGCATTTTTGACACTTTTGAATGAAAAACTGTTTTTTGTGGCCAAAATGAATTTAAAAGTCAAAGTTCTCATTTGCAGTTGAAGAACGTGTTATTTCTTGTCACCTTGCAAGTGGAGAAGTCCAAACAGTGCAATTTGGAGCTGAAAACGCTTTTTTGACACTTTTGAATGAAAAACTGATTTGTATGTACAATATGCACTCAAAAGTGAAGAAAGTGTTATTTCTTGTCACCTTGTAAGTGGAGAAGTCCAATCACTGCTGTTTGGAGCTGAAAACGCTTTTTTGACACTTTTGAATGACAAACTGATTTTTATGTACAATATGCACTCAAAAGTGAAGAAAGTGTTTAGTTCTTGTCACCTTGTAAGTGGAGAAGTCTAAACAGTGCTATTTGGAGCTGAAATCTCTTTTTTGAAACTTTTGAATGAAAAACTGATTTGTATGTACAATATGCACTCAAAAGTGAAGAAAGTGTTATTGCTTGTCACCTTGTAAGTGGAGAAGTCTAAACAGAGCTATTTGGAGCTGAAAACGCTTTTTTGAGACTTTTGAATGAAAAACTGTTTTTTGTGGCCAAAATGAACTCAAAAGTCAAAGAACTCATTTGCAGTTGAAGAACGTGTTATTTCTGGTCACCTTGTACGTGGAGAAGTCCAAACAGTGCTGTTTGGAGCTGAAAACGCTTTTTTGACACTTTTGAATGAAAAACTTATTTGTATGTACAATATGCACTCAAAAGTGAAGAAAGTGTTATTTCTTGTCACTTTGTAAGTGGAGAAGTCCAAACAGTGCCTTTTGGAGCTGAAAACGCGTTTTTGACACTTTTGAATGAAAAACTGATTTTTGTGGCCAAAATGCACTCAAAAGTGACGAAAGTGTTATTTCTTGTCACCTTGTAAGTGGAGAAGTCCAAACAGTGCTATTTGGAGCTGAAAACGCTTTTTCGACACTTTTGAATGAAAAACTGTTTTTTGTGGCCAAAATGAACTCAAAAGTCAAAGTTCTCATTTGCAGTTGAAGAACGTGTTATTTCTTGTCACCTTGTAAGTGGAGAAGTCCAAACAGTGCTATTTGGAGCTGAAAACTCTTTTTTGAAACTTTTGAATGAAAAACTGATTTGTATGTACAATATGCACTCAAAAGGGACGAAAGTGTTATTTTTTGTCACCTTGTAAGTGGAAAAGTCCAAACAGTGCTGTTTGGAGCTTAAAACGCTTTTTTGACACTTTTGAAAGAAAAACTGTTTTTTGTGGCCAAAATGAACTCAAAAGTCAAAGTTCTCATTTGCAGTTGAAGAACGTGTTATTTCTTGTAAACTTGTAAGTGGAGAAGTCCAAACAGTGCTATTTGAAGCTGAAAACACTTTTGTGACACTTTTGAATGAAAAACTGATTTTTATGTACAATATGCACTCAAAAGTGAAGAAAGTGTTATTTCTTGTCACCTTGTAAGTGGAGAAGTCCAAACAGTGCTATTTGGAGCTGAAAACGCATTTTTGACACTTTTGAATGAAAAACTGTTTTTTGTGGCCAAAATGAATTTAAAAGTCAAAGTTCTCATTTGCAGTTGAAGAACGTGTTATTTCTTGTCACCTTGCAAGTGGAGAAGTCCAAACAGTGCAATTTGGAGCTGAAAACGCTTTTTTGACACTTTTGAATGAAAAACTGATTTGTATGTACAATATGCACTCAAAAGTGAAGAAAGTGTTATTTCTTGTCACCTTGTAAGTGGAGAAGTCCAATCACTGCTGTTTGGAGCTGAAAACGCTTTTTTGACACTTTTGAATGACAAACTGATTTTTATGTACAATATGCACTCAAAAGTGAAGAAAGTGTTTAGTTCTTGTCACCTTGTAAGTGGAGAAGTCTAAACAGTGCTATTTGGAGCTGAAATCTCTTTTTTGAAACTTTTGAATGAAAAACTGATTTGTATGTACAATATGCACTCAAAAGTGAAGAAAGTGTTATTGCTTGTCACCTTGTAAGTGGAGAAGTCTAAACAGAGCTATTTGGAGCTGAAAACGCTTTTTTGAGACTTTTGAATGAAAAACTGTTTTTTGTGGCCAAAATGAACTCAAAAGTCAAAGAACTCATTTGCAGTTGAAGAACGTGTTATTTCTGGTCACCTTGTACGTGGAGAAGTCCAAACAGTGCTGTTTGGAGCTGAAAACGCTTTTTTGACACTTTTGAATGAAAAACTTATTTGTATGTACAATATGCACTCAAAAGTGAAGAAAGTGTTATTTCTTGTCACTTTGTAAGTGGAGAAGTCCAAACAGTGCCTTTTGGAGCTGAAAACGCGTTTTTGACACTTTTGAATGAAAAACTGATTTTTGTGGCCAAAATGCACTCAAAAGTGACGAAAGTGTTATTTCTTGTCACCTTGTAAGTGGAGAAGTCCAAACAGTGCTATTTGGAGCTGAAAACGCTTTTTCGACACTTTTGAATGAAAAACTGTTTTTTGTGGCCAAAATGAACTCAAAAGTCAAAGTTCTCATTTGCAGTTGAAGAACGTGTTATTTCTTGTCACCTTGTAAGTGGAGAAGTCCAAACAGTGCTATTTGGAGCTGAAAACTCTTTTTTGAAACTTTTGAATGAAAAACTGATTTGTATGTACAATATGCACTCAAAAGGGACGAAAGTGTTATTTTTTGTCACCTTGTAAGTGGAAAAGTCCAAACAGTGCTGTTTGGAGCTTAAAACGCTTTTTTGACACTTTTGAAAGAAAAACTGTTTTTTGTGGCCAAAATGAACTCAAAAGTCAAAGTTCTCATTTGCAGTTGAAGAACGTGTTATTTCTTGTAAACTTGTAAGTGGAGAAGTCCAAACAGTGCTATTTGAAGCTGAAAACACTTTTGTGACACTTTTGAATGAAAAACTGATTTTTATGTACAATATGCACTCAAAAGTGAAGAAAGTGTTATTTCTTGTCACCTTGTAAGTGGAGAAGTCCAAACAGTGCTATTTGGAGCTGAAAACGCTTTTTTGAAACTTTTGAATGAAAAACTGATTTTTATGTACAATATGCACTCAAAAGTGAAGAAAGTGTTATTTCTTGTCACCTTGTAAGTGGAGAAGTCCAAACAGTGCTATTTGGAGCTGAAAACGCATTTTTGACACTTTTGAATGAAAAACTGTTTTTTGTGGCCAAAATGAATTTAAAAGTCAAAGTTCTCATTTGCAGTTGAAGAACGTGTTATTTCTTGTCACCTTGCAAGTGGAGAAGTCCAAACAGTGCAATTTGGAGCTGAAAACGCTTTTTTGACACTTTTGAATGAAAAACTGATTTGTATGTACAATATGCACTCAAAAGTGAAGAAAGTGTTATTTCTTGTCACCTTGTAAGTGGAGAAGTCCAATCACTGCTGTTTGGAGCTGAAAACGCTTTTTTGACACTTTTGAATGACAAACTGATTTTTATGTACAATATGCACTCAAAAGTGAAGAAAGTGTTTAGTTCTTGTCACCTTGTAAGTGGAGAAGTCTAAACAGTGCTATTTGGAGCTGAAATCTCTTTTTTGAAACTTTTGAATGAAAAACTGATTTGTATGTACAATATGCACTCAAAAGTGAAGAAAGTGTTATTGCTTGTCACCTTGTAAGTGGAGAAGTCTAAACAGAGCTATTTGGAGCTGAAAACGCTTTTTTGAGACTTTTGAATGAAAAACTGTTTTTTGTGGCCAAAATGAACTCAAAAGTCAAAGAACTCATTTGCAGTTGAAGAACGTGTTATTTCTGGTCACCTTGTACGTGGAGAAGTCCAAACAGTGCTGTTTGGAGCTGAAAACGCTTTTTTGACACTTTTGAATGAAAAACTTATTTTTATGTACAATATGCACTCAAAGGTGAAGAAAGTGTTTAGTTCTTGTCACCTTGTAAGTGGAAAAGTCTAAACAGTGCTATTTGGAGCTGAAAACGCTTTTGTGACACTTTTGAATGAAAAACTGATTTGTATGTACAATATGCACTCAAAAGTGAAGAAAGTGTTATTTCTTGTCACTTTGTAAGTGGAGAAGTCCAAACAGTGCTATTTGGAGCTGAAAACGCTTTTTTGAAACTTTTGAATGAAAAACTGATTTGTATGTACAATATGCACTCAAAAGTGAAGAAAGTGTTATTTCTTGTCACCTTGTAAGTGGAGAAGTCTAAACAGAGCTATTTGGAGCTGAAAACGCTTTTTTGAGACTTTTGAATGAAAAACTGTTTTTTGTGGCCAAAATGAACTCAAAAGTCAAAGAACTCATTTGCAGTTGAAGAACGTGTTATTTCTGGTCACCTTGTACGTGGAGAAGTCCAAACAGTGCTGTTTGGAGCTGAAAACGCTTTTTTGACACTTTTGAATGAAAAACTTATTTGTATGTACAATATGCACTCAAAAGTGAAGAAAGTGTTATTTCTTGTCACTTTGTAAGTGGAGAAGTCCAAACAGTGCCTTTTGGAGCTGAAAACGCGTTTTTGACACTTTTGAATGAAAAACTGATTTTTGTGGCCAAAATGCACTCAAAAGTGAAGAAAGTGTTTAGTTCTAGTCACCTTGTAAGTGGAAAAGTCTAAACAGTGCTATTTGGAGCTGAAAACGCTTTTGTGACACTTTTGAATGACAAACTGATTTTTATGTACAATATGCACTCAAAAGTGAAGAAAGTGTTTAGTTCTTGTCACCTTGTAAGTGGAGAAGTCTAAACAGTGCTATTTGGAGCTGAAAACGCTTTTTTGAAACTTTTGAATGAAAAACTGATTTGTATGTACAATATGCACTCAAAAGTGAAGAAAGTGTTATTTCTTGTCACCTTGTAAGTGGAGAAGTCTAAACAGTGCTATTTGGAGCTGAAATCTCTTTTTTGAAACTTTTGAATGAAAAACTGATTTTTATGTACAATATGCACTCAAAAGTGAAGAAAGTGTTATTTCTTGTCACCTTGTAAGTGGAGAAGTCTAAACAGAGCTATTTGGAGCTGAAAACGCTTTTTTGAGACTTTTGAATGAAAAACTGTTTTTTGTGGCCAAAATGAACTCAAAAGTCAAAGAACTCATTTGCAGTTGAAGAACGTGTTATTTCTGGTCACCTTGTAAGTGGAGAAGTCCAAACAGTGCTGTTTGGAGCTGAAAACGCTTTTTTGACACTTTTGAATGAAAAACTTATTTTTATGTACAATATGCACTCAAAAGTGAAGAAAGTGTTTAGTTCTTGTCACCTTGTAAGTGGAAAAGTCTAAACAGTGCTATTTGGAGCTGAAAACGCTTTTGTGACACTTTTGAATGAAAAACTGATTTGTATGTACAATATGCACTCAAAAGTGAAGAAAGTGTTATTTCTTGTCACTTTGTAAGTGGAGAAGTCCAAACAGTGCCTTTTGGAGCTGAAAACGCGTTTTTGACACTTTTGAATGAAAAACTGATTTTTGTGGCCAAAATGCACTCAAAAGTGACGAAAGTGTTATTTCTTGTCACCTTGTAAGTGGAGAAGTCTAGACAGTGCTATTTGGAGCTGAAAACGCTTTTTTGACACTTTTGAATGAAAAACTGATTTTTATGTACAATATGCACTCAAAAGTGAAGAAATTGTTATTTCTTGTCACCTTGTAAGTGGAGAAGTCCGAACAGTGCCTTTTGGAGCTGAAAACGCGTTTTTGACACTTTTGAATGAAAAACTGTTTTTTGACGCCAAAATGAACTCAAAAGTCAAAGTTCTCATTTGCAGTTGAAGAACGTGTTATTTCTTGTCACCTTGTAAGTGGAGAAGTCTAGACAGTGCTATTTGGAGCTGAAAACGCTTTTTTGACACTTTTGAATGAAAAACTGATTTGTATGTACAATATGCACTCAAAAGTGAAGAAAGTGTTATTTCTTGTCACCTTGTAAGTGGAGAAGTCCAATCACTGCTGTTTGGAGCTGAAAACGCTTTTTTGACACTTTTGAATGACAAACTGATTTTTATGTACAATATGCACTCAAAAGTGAAGAAAGTGTTTAGTTCTTGTCACCTTGTAAGTGGAGAAGTCTAAACAGTGCTATTTGGAGCTGAAATCTCTTTTTTGAAACTTTTGAATGAAAAACTGATTTGTATGTACAATATGCACTCAAAAGTGAAGAAAGTGTTATTTCTTGTCACCTTGTAAGTGGAGAAGTCTAAACAGTGCTATTTGGAGCTGAAAACGCTTTTTTGAGACTTTTGAATGAAAAACTGTTTTTTGTGGCCAAAATGAACTCAAAAGTCAAAGAACTCATTTGCAGTTGAAGAACGTGTTATTTCTGGTCACCTTGTAAGAGGAGAAGTCCAAACAGTGCTGTTTGGAGCTGAAAACGCTTTTTTGACACTTTTGAATGAAAAACTGATTTTTATGTACAATATGCACTCAAAAGTGAAGAAAGTGTTTAGTTCTTGTCACCTTGTAAGTGGAAAAGTCTAAACAGTGCTATTTGGAGCTGAAAACGCTTTTGTGACACTTTTGAATGACAAACTGATTTTTATGTACAATATGCACTCAAAAGTGAAGAAAGTGTTTAGTTCTTGTCACCTTGTAAGTGGAGAAGTCTAAACAGTGCTGTTTGGAGCTGAAAACACTTTTTTGACACTTTTGAATGAAAAACTTATTTTTATGTACAATATGCACTCAAAAGTGAAGAAAGTGTTTAGTTCTTGTCACCTTGTAAGTGGAAAAGTCTAAACAGTGCTATTTGGAGCTGAAAACGCTTTTGTGACACTTTTGAATGAAAAACTGATTTTTGTGGCCAAAATGCACTCAAAAGTGACGAAAGTGTTATTTCTTGTCACCTTGTAAGTGGAGAAGTCTAGACAGTGCTATTTGGAGCTGAAAACGCTTTTTTGACACTTTTGAATGAAAAACTGATTTTTATGTACAATATGCACTCAAAAGTGAAGAAATTGTTATTTCTTGTCACCTTGTAAGTGGAGAAGTCCGAACAGTGCCTTTTGGAGCTGAAAACGCGTTTTTGACACTTTTGAATGAAAAACTGTTTTTTGTCGCCAAAATGAACTCAAAAGTCAAAGTTCTCATTTGCAGTTGAAGAACGTGTTATTTCTTGTCACCTTGTAAGTGGAGAAGTCTAGACAGTGCTATTTGGAGCTGAAAACGCTTTTTTGACACTTTTGAATGAAAAACTGATTTGTATGTACAATATGCACTCAAAAGTGAAGAAAGTGTTATTTCTTGTCACCTTGTAAGTGGAGAAGTCCAATCACTGCTGTTTGGAGCTGAAAACGCTTTTTTGACACTTTTGAATGACAAACTGATTTTTATGTACAATATGCACTCAAAAGTGAAGAAAGTGTTTAGTTCTTGTCACCTTGTAAGTGGAGAAGTCTAAACAGTGCTATTTGGAGCTGAAATCTCTTTTTTGAAACTTTTGAATGAAAAACTGATTTGTATGTACAATATGCACTCAAAAGTGAAGAAAGTGTTATTTCTTGTCACCTTGTAAGTGGAGAAGTCTAAACAGTGCTATTTGGAGCTGAAAACGCTTTTTTGAGACTTTTGAATGAAAAACTGTTTTTTGTGGCCAAAATGAACTCAAAAGTCAAAGAACTCATTTGCAGTTGAAGAACGTGTTATTTCTGGTCACCTTGTAAGAGGAGAAGTCCAAACAGTGCTGTTTGGAGCTGAAAACGCTTTTTTGACACTTTTGAATGAAAAACTGATTTTTATGTACAATATGCACTCAAAAGTGAAGAAAGTGTTTAGTTCTTGTCACCTTGTAAGTGGAAAAGTCTAAACAGTGCTATTTGGAGCTGAAAACGCTTTTGTGACACTTTTGAATGACAAACTGATTTTTATGTACAATATGCACTCAAAAGTGAAGAAAGTGTTTAGTTCTTGTCACCTTGTAAGTGGAGAAGTCTAAACAGTGCTGTTTGGAGCTGAAAACACTTTTTTGACACTTTTGAATGAAAAACTTATTTTTATGTACAATATGCACTCAAAAGTGAAGAAAGTGTTTAGTTCTTGTCACCTTGTAAGTGGAAAAGTCTAAACAGTGCTATTTGGAGCTGAAAACGCTTTTGTGACACTTTTGAATGAAAAACTGATTTGTATGTACAATATGCACTCAAAAGTGAAGAAAGTGTTATTTCTTGTCACTTTGTAAGTGGAGAAGTCCAAACAGTGCCTTTTGGAGCTGAAAACGCGTTTTTGACACTTTTGAATGAAAAACTGATTTTTGTGGCCAAAATGCACTCAAAAGTGACGAAAGTGTTATTTCTTGTCACCTTGTAAGTGGAGAAGTCCAAACAGTGCTATTTGGAGCTGAAAACGCTTTTTCGACACTTTTGAATGAAAAACTGTTTTTTGTGGCCAAAATGAACTCAAAAGTCAAAGTTCTCATTTGCAGTTGAAGAACGTGTTATTTCTTGTCACCTTGTAAGTGGAGAAGTCCAAACAGTGCTATTTGGAGCTGAAAACTCTTTTTTGAAACTTTTGAATGAAAAACTGATTTGTATGTACAATATGCACTCAAAAGTGACGAAAGTGTTATTTTTTGTCACCTTGTAAGTGGAGAAGTCCAAACAGTGCTGTTTGGAGCTTAAAACGCTTTTTTGACACTTTTGAAAGAAAAACTGTTTTTTGTGGCCAAAATGAACTCAAAAGTCAAAGTTCTCATTTGCAGTTGAAGAACGTGTTATTTCTTGTAAACTTGTAAGTGGAGAAGTCCAAACAGTGCTATTTGAAGCTGAAAACACTTTTGTGACACTTTTGAATGAAAAACTGATTTTTATGTACAATATGCACTCAAAAGTGAAGAAAGTGTTATTTCTTGTCACCTTGTAAGTGGAGAAGTCCAAACAGTGCTATTTGGAGCTGAAAACGCTTTTTTGAAACTTTTGAATGAAAAACTGATTTTTATGTACAATATGCACTCAAAAGTGAAGAAAGTGTTATTTCTTGTCACTTTGTAAGTGGAGAAGTCTAAACAGTGCTATTTGGAGCTGAAAACGCTTTTTTGACACTTTTGAATGAAAAACTGATTTTTATGTACAATATGCACTCAAAAGTGAAGAAAGTGTTATTTCTTGTCACCTTGTAAGTGGAGAAGTCCAAACAGTGCTATTTGGAGCTGAAATGCATTTTTGACACTTTTGAATGAAAAACTGTTTTTTGTGGCCAAAATGAATTTAAAAGTCAAAGTTCTCATTTGCAGTTGAAGAACGTGTTATTTCTTGTCACCTTGCAAGTGGAGAAGTCCAAACAGTGCAATTTGGAGCTGAAAACGCTTTTTTGACACTTTTGAATGAAAAACTGATTTGTATGTACAATATGCACTCAAAAGTGAAGAAAGTGTTATTTTTTGTCACCTTGTAAGTGGAGAAGTCCAATCACTGCTGTTTGGAGCTGAAAACGCTTTTTTGACACTTTTGAATGACAAACTGATTTTTATGTACAATATGCACTCAAAAGTGAAGAAAGTGTTTAGTTCTTGTCACCTTGTAAGTGGAGAAGTCTAAACAGTGCTATTTGGAGCTGAAATCTCTTTTTTGAAACTTTTGAATGAAAAACTGATTTTTATGTACAATATGCACTCAAAAGTGAAGAAAGTGTTATTTCTTGTCACCTTGTAAGTGGAGAAGTCCAAACAGTGCTGTTTGGAGCTGAAAACGCTTTTTTGACACTTTTGAATGACAAACTGATTTTTATGTACAATATGCACTCAAAAGTGAAGAAAGTGTTTAGTTCTTGTCACCTTGTAAGTGGAGAAGTCTAAACAGTGCTGTTTGGAGCTGAAAACACTTTTTTGACACTTTTGAATGAAAAACTTATTTTTATGTACAATATGCACTCAAAAGTGAAGAAAGTGTTTAGTTCTTGTCACCTTGTAAGTGGAAAAGTCTAAACAGTGCTATTTGGAGCTGAAAACGCTTTTGTGACACTTTTGAATGAAAAACTGATTTGTATGTACAATATGCACTCAAAAGTGAAGAAAGTGTTATTTCTTGTCACTTTGTAAGTGGAGAAGTCCAAACAGTGCCTTTTGGAGCTGAAAACGCGTTTTTGACACTTTTGAATGAAAAACTGATTTTTGTGGCCAAAATGCACTCAAAAGTGACGAAAGTGTTATTTCTTGTCACCTTGTAAGTGGAGAAGTCCAAACAATTCTATTTGGAGCTGAAAACGCTTTTTCGACACTTTTGAATGAAAAACTGTTTTTTGTGGCCAAAATGAACTCAAATGTCAAAGTTCTCATTTTCAGTTGAAGAACGTGTTATTTCTTGTCACCTTGTAAGTGGAGAAGTCCAAACAGTGCTGTTTGGAGCTGAAAACGCTTTTTTGACACTTTTGAATGAAAAACTGATATTTATGTACAATATGCACTCAAAAGTGAAGAAAGTGTTATTTCTTGTCACCTTGTAAGTGGAGAAGTCCAAACAGTGCTATTTGGAGCTGAAAACGCTTTTTTGAAACTTTTGAATGAAAAACTGATTTTTATGTACAATATGCACTCAAAAGTGAAGAAAGTGTAAATTCTTGTCACCTTGTAAGTGGAGGAGTCCAAACAGTGCTATTTGGAGCTGAAAACGCGTTTTTGACACTTTTGAATGAAAAACTGTTTTTTGTGGTCAAAATGAACTCAAAAGTCAAAGTTCTCATTTGCAGTTAAAGAACGTGTTATTTTTTGTCACCTTGTAAGTGGAGAAGTCCAAACAGTACTGTTTGAAGCTGGAAACGCTTTCTTGACACTTTTGAATGAAAAACTGATTTTTATGTACAATATGCACTCAAAAGTGAAGAAAGTGTAAATTCTTGTCACTTTGTAAGTGGAGAAGTCCAAACAGTGCTATTTGGAGCTGAAAACGCGTTTTTGACACTTTTGAATGAAAAACTGTTTTTTGTGGTCAAAATGAACTCAAAAGTCAAAGTTCTCATTTGCAGTTGAAGAACGTGTTATTTCTTGTCACCTTGTAAGTGGAGAAGTCCAAACAGTACTGTTTGAAGCTGGAAACGCTTTCTTGACACTTTTGAATGAAAAACTGATTTTTATGTACAATATGCACTCAAAAGTGAAGAAAGTATTATTTCTTGTCAACTTTTAAGTTGAGGAGTCCAAACAGTGCTGTTTAGAGCTGAAAATGCTTTTTTGACACTATTGAATGAAAAACTGACTTTTATGTACAATATGCACTCAAAAGTGAAAAAGTGTTATTTCTTGTCGCCTTGTAAGTGGAGAAGTCTAAACAGTGCTACTTGGAGCTGAAAACGCTTTTTTGACACTTTTGAATGAAAAACTGTTTTTTGTGGCCAAAATGAACTCAAAAGTAAAAGTTCTCATTTGCAGTTGAAGAACGTGATATTTCTTTTCACCTTGTAAGTGGAGAAGTCCAAACAGTGCTGTTTGGAGCTGAAAACGCTTTTTTGAAAATTTTGAATAAAAAACTGATTTTTATGTACAATATGCACTCAAAAGTCAAAGTTCTCATTTGCAGTGGAAGAATGTGTTATTTCTTGTCACCTTGTGAGTGGAGATGTAAAAACAGTGCTATTTGGAGCTGAAAATGCTTTTTTGACACTATTGAATGAAAAACTGGTTTTTGTGGCAAAAATTAACTCAAAAGTCAAAGTTCTCATTAACAGTGGAAGAATGTGTTATTTCTTGTCACTTTGTAAAGTGGAGAAGTCCAAACAGTACTGTTTAAAGCTGAAAACGCTTTCTTGACACTTTTGAATGAAAAATTGATTTTTATGTACAATATGCACTCAAAAGTCAAAGTTCTCATTTGCAGTGGAAGAATGTGTTATTTCTTGTCACCTTGTAAGTGGAAAAGTGCAAACAGTGCTATTTGGAGCTGAAAACGCTTTTTTGAAACTTTTGAATGAAAAACTGACTTTTATGTACAATATGCACTCAAAAGTTGAAAAAGTGTTATTTCTTATCACCTTGTAAGTGGAGAAGTCTAAACAGTGCTATTTGGAGCTGAAAACGCTTTGTTGACACTTTTGAATGAAAAACTGTTTTTTGTGGCCAAAATGAACTCAAAAGTTAAAGTTCTCATTTGCAGTTGAAGAACGTGATATTTCTTGTCACCTTGTAAGTGGAGAAGTTTAAACAGTGCTGTTTGGAGCTGAAAACGCTTTTTTGAAACTTTTGAATGAAAAACTGATTTTTATGTACAATATGCACTCAAAAGTGAAGAAAGTATTATTTCTTGTCAACTTTTAAGTGGAGGAGTCCAAACAGTGCTGTTTAGAGCTGAAAATGCTTTTTTGACACTATTGAATGAAAAACTGGTTTTTGTGGCCAAAATGAACTCAAAAGTCAAAGTTCTCATTTGCAGTGGAAGAATGTGTTATTTCTTGTCACTTTGTAAAGTGGAGAAGTCCAAACAGTACTGTTTAAAGCTGAAAACGCTTTATTGACACTTTTGAATGAAAAATTGATTTTTATGTACAATATGCACTCAAAAGTCAAAGTTCTCATTTGCAGTGGAAGAATGTGTTATTTCTTGTCACCTTGTAAGTGGAGAAGTGCAAGCAGTGCTATTTGGAGCTGAAAACGCTTTTTTGAAACTTTTGAATGAAAAACTGACATTTATGTACAATATGCACTTAAAAGTGAAAAAGTGTTATTTCTTGTCACCTTGTAAGTGGAGAAGTCTAAACAGTGCTATTTGGAGCTGAAAACGCTTTTTTGACACTTTTGAATGAAAAACTGTTTTTTGTGGCCAAAATGAACTCAAAAGTAAAAGTTTTCATTTGCAGTTGAAGAACGTGATATTTCTTGTCTCCTTGTAAGTGGAGAAGTCCAAACAGTGCTATTTGGAGCTGAAAACGCTTTTTTGAAAATTTTGAATAAAAAACTGATTTTTATGTACAATATGCACTCAAAAGTCAAAGTTCTCATTTGCAGTGGAAAAATGTGTTATTTCTTGTCACCTTGTGAGTGGAGAAGTAAAAACAGTGCTATTTGGAGCTAAAAATGCTTTTTTGACCCTATTGAATGAAAAACTGGTTTTTGTGGCAAAAATGAACTCAAAAGTCAAAGTTCTCATTAACAGTGGAAGAATGTGTTATTTCTTGTCACTTTGTAAAGTGGAGAAGTCCAAACAGTACTGTTTAGAGCTGAAAACGCTTTCTTGACACTTTTGAATGAAAAATTGATTTTTATGTACAATATGCACTCAAAAGTCAAAGTTCTCATTTGCAGTGGAAGAATGTGTTATTTCTTGTCACCTTGTAAGTGGAAAAGTGCAAACAGTGCTATCTGGAGCTGAAAACGCTTTTTTGAAACTTTTGAATGAAAAACTGACTTTTATGTACAATATGCACTCAAAAGTTGAAAAAGTGTTATTTCTTATCACCTTGTAAGTGGAGAAGTCTAAACAGTGCTATTTGGAGCTGAAAACGCTTTGTTGACACTTTTGAATGAAAAACTGTTTTTTGTGGCCAAAATGAACTCAAAAGTAAAAGTTCTCATTTGCAGTTGAAGAACGTGATATTTCTTGTCACCTTGTAAGTGGAGAAGTCCAAACAGTGCTGTTTGGAGCTGAAAACGCTTTTTTGAAAATTTTGAATAAAAAATTGTTTTTTATGTACAATATGCACTCAAAAGTCAAAGTTCTCATTTGCAGTGGAAGAATGTGTTATTTCTTGTCACCTTGTAAGTGGAGAAGTGCAAACAGCGCTATTTGGAGCTGAAAACGCTTTTTTGAAACTTTTGAATGAAAAACTGACTTTTATGTACAATATGCACTCAAAAGTGAAGAAAGTATTATTTCTTGTCACCCTGTAAGTGGAGAAGTCCAAACAGTGCTGTTTAGAGATTGAAACGCTTTTTTGACGTTTTGAATGAAAAACTAATTTTTATATACAATAAGCACTCAAAAGTGACGAAAGTGTTATTTCTTGTCACCTTGTATGTGGAGAAGTCCGAACAGTGCTGTTTGGAGCTGAAAACGCTTTTTTGACACTTTTGAATGAAAAACTGATATTTATGTACAATATGCACTCAAAAGTGAAGAAAGTGTTATTTCTTGTCACCTTGTAAGTGGAGAAGTCCAAACAGTGCTATTTGGAGCTGAAAACGCTTTTTTGAAACTTTTGAATGAAAAACTGATTTTTATGTACAATATGCACTCAAAAGTGAAGAAAGTGTAAATTCTTGTCACCTTGTAAGTGGAGAAGTCCAAACAGTACTGTTTGAAGCTGGAAACGCTTTCTTGACACTTTTGAATGAAAAACTGATTTTTATGTACAATATGCACTCAAAAGTGAAGAAAGTATTATTTCTTGTCAACTTTTAAGTGGAGGAGTCCAAACAGTGCTGTTTAGAGCTGAAAATGCTTTTTTGACACTATTGAATGCAAAACTGGTTTTTGTGGCCAAAATGAACTCAAAAGTCAAAGTTCTCATTTGCAGTGGAAGAATGTGTTATTTCTTGTCACTTTGTAAAGTGGAGAAGTCCAAACAGTACTGTTTAAAGCTGAAAACGCTTTCTTAACACTTTTGAATGAAAAATTGATTTTTATGTACAATATGCACTCAAAAGTCAAAGTTCTCATTTGCAGTGGAAGAATGTGTTATTTCTTGTCACCTTGTAAGTGGAGAAGTGCAAACAGTGCTATTTGGAGCTGAAAACGCTTTTTTGAAACTTTTGAATGAAAAACTGACTTTTATGTACAATATGCACTCAAAAGTGAAAAAGTGTTATTTCTTGTCACCTTGTAAGTGGAGAAGTCTAAACAGTGCTATTTGGAGCTGAAAACGCTTTTTTGACACTTTTGAATGAAAAACTGTTTTTTGTGGCCAAAATGAACTCAAAAGTAAAAGTTCTCATTTGCAGTTGAAGAACGTGATATTTCTTGTCACCTTGTAAGTGGAGAAGTCCAAACAGTGCTGTTTGGAGCTGAAAACGCTTTTTTGAAAATTTTGAATAAAAAACTGATTTTTATGTACAATATGCACTCAAAAGTCAAAGTTCTCATTTGCAGTGGAAAAATGTGTTATTTCTTGTCACCTTGTGAGTGGAGAAGTAAAAACAGTGCTATTTGGAGCTGAAAATGCTTTTTTGACACTATTGAATGAAAAACTGGTTTTTGTGGCAAAAATGAACTCAAAAGTCAAAGTTCTCATTTGCAGTGGAAGAATGTGTTATTTCTTGTCACTTTGTAAAGTGGAGAAGTCCAAACAGTACTGTTTAAAGCTGAAAACGCTTTCTTGACACTTTTGAATGAAAAATTGATTTTTATGTACAATATGCACTCAAAAGTCAAAGTTCTCATTTGCAGTGGAAGAATGTGTTATTTCTTGTCACCTTGTAAGTGGAGAAGTGCAAACAGTGCTATTTGGAGCTGAAAACGCTTTTTTGAAACTTTTGAATGAAAAACTGATTTTTATGTACAATATGCACTCAAAAGTGAAGAAAGTGTAAATTCTTGTCACCTTGTAAGTGGAGAAGTCCAAACAGTGCTATTTGGAGCTGAAAACGCGTTTTTGACACTTTTGAATGAAAAACTGTTTTTTGTGGTCAAAATGAACTCAAAAGTAAAAGTTCTCATTTGCAGTTGAAGAACGTGTTATTTCTTGTCATCTTGTAAGTGGAGAAGTCCAAACAGTACTGTTTGAAGCTGGAAACGCTTTCTTGACACTTTTGAATGAAAAACTGATTTTTATGTACAATATGCACTCAAAAGTGAAGAAAGTATTATTTCTTGTCAAATTTTAAGTGGAGGAGTCCAAACAGTGCTCTTTAGAGCTGAAAATGCTTTTTTGACACTATTGAATGCAAAACTGGTTTTTGTGGCCAAAATGAACTCAAAAGTCAAAGTTCTCATTTGCAGTGGAAGAATGTGTTATTTCTTGTCACTTTGTAAAGTGGAGAAGTCCAAACAGTACTGTTTAAAGCTGAAAACGCTTTCTTGACACTTTTGAATGAAAAATTGATTTTGATGTACAATATGCACTCAAAAGTCAAAGTTCTCATTTGCAGTGGAAGAAAGTGTAAATTCTTGTCACCTTGTAAGTGGAGAAGTCCAAACAGTGCTATTTGGAGCTGAAAACGCGTTTTTGACACTTTTGAATGAAAAACTGTTTTTTGTGGTCAAAATGAACTCAAAAGTAAAAGTTCTCATTTGCAGTTGAAGAACGTGTTATTTCTTGTCACCTTGTAAGTGGAGAAGTCCAAACAGTACTGTTTGAAGCTGGAAACGCTTTCTTGACACTTTTGAATGAAAAACTGATTTTTATGTACAATATGCACTCAAAAGTGAAGAAAGTATTATTTCTTGTCAACTTTTAAGTGGAGGAGTCCAAACAGTGCTGTTTAGAGCTGAAAATGCTTTTTTGACACTATTGAATGAAAAACTGTTTTTTGTGGCCAAAATGAACTCAAAAGTCAAAGTTCTCATTTGCAGTGGAAGAATGTGTTATTTCTTGTCACTTTGTAAAGTGGAGAAGTCCAAACAGTACTGTTTAAAGCTGAAAACGCTTTCTTGACACTTTTGAATGAAAAATTGATTTTTATGTACAATATGCACTCAAAAGTCAAAGTTCTCATTTGCAGTGGAAGAATGTGTTATTTCTTGTCACCTTGTAAGTGGAGAAGTGCAAACAGTGCTATTTGGAGCTGAAAACGCTTTTTTGAAACTTTTGAATGAAAAACTGACTTTTATGTACAATATGCACTCAAAAGTGAAAAAGTGTTATTTCTTGTCACCTTGTAAGTGGAGAAGTCTAAACAGTGCTATTTGGAGCTGAAAACGCTTTTTTGACACTTTTGAATGAAAAACTGTTTTTTGTGGCCAAAATGAACTCAAAAGTCAAAGTTCTCATTTGCAGTTGAAGAACGTGATATTTCTTGTCACCTTGTAAGTGGAGAAGTCCAAACAGTGCTGTTTGGAGCTGAAAACGCTTTTTTGAAAATTTTGAATAAAAAACTGATTTTTATGTACAATATGCACTCAAAAGTCAAAGTTCTCATTTGCACTGGAAGAATGTGTTATTTCTTGTCACCTTGTGAGTGGAGAAGTAAAAACAGTGCTATTTGGAGCTGAAAATGCTTTTTTGACACTATTGAATGAAAAACTGGTTTTTGTGGCAAAAATGAACTCAAAAGTCAAAGTTCTCATTAACAGTGGAAGAATGTGTTATTTCTTGTCGCTTTGTAAAGTGGAGAAGTCCAAACAGTACTGTTTAAAGCTGAAAACGCTTTCTTGACACTTTTGAATGAAAAATTGATTTTTATGTACAATATGCACTCAAAAGTCAAAGTTCTCATTTGCAGTGGAAGAATGTGTTATTTCTTGTCACCTTGTAAGTGGAAAAGTCCAAACAGTGCTATTTGGAGCTGAAAACGCTTTTTTGAAACTTTTGAATGAAAAACTGACTTTTATGTACAATATGCACTCAAAAGTTGAAAAAGTGTTATTTCTTATCACCTTGTAAGTGGAGAAGTCTAAACAGTGCTATTTGGAGCTGAAAACGCTTTGTTGACACTTTTGAATGAAAAAACTGGTTTTTGTGGCAAAAATGAACTCAAAAGTCAAAGTTCTCATTAACAGTGGAAGAATGTGTTATTTCTTGTCACTTTGTAAAGTGGAGAAGTCCAAACAGTACTGTTTAAAGCTGAAAACGCTTTCTTGACACTTTTGAATGAAAAACTGACTTTTATGTACAATATGAACTCAAAAGTGAAGAAAGTATTATTTCTTGTCACCCTGTAAGTGGAGAAGTCCAAACAGTGCTGTTTAGAGATTGAAACGCTTTTTTGACGTTTTGAATGAAAAACTGATTTTTATATACAATAAGCACTCAAAAGTGACGAAAGTGTTATTTCTTGTCACCTTGTATGTGGAGAAGTCCGAACAGTGCTGTTTGGAGCTGAAAACGCTTTTTTGACACTTTTGAATGAAAAACTGATATTTATGTACAATATGCACTCAAAAGTGAAGAAAGTGTTATTTCTTGTCACCTTGTAAGTGGAGAAGTCCAAACAGTGCTATTTGGAGCTGAAAACGCTTTTTTGAAACTTTTGAATGAAAAACTGATTTTTATGTACAATATGCACTCAAAAGTGAAGAAAGTGTAAATTCTTGTCACCTTGTAAGTGGAGAAGTCCAAACAGTGCTATTTGGAGCTGAAAACGCGTTTTTGACACTTTTGAATGAAAAACTGTTTTTTGTGGTCAAAATGAACTCAAAAGTCAAAGTTCTCATTTGCAGTTGAAGAACGTGATATTTCTTGTCACCTTGTAAGTGGAGAAGTCCAAACAGTACTGTTTGAAGCTGGAAACGCTTTCTTGACACTTTTGAATGAAAAACTGATTTTTATGTACAATATGCACTCAAAAGTGAAGAAAGTATTATTTCTTGTCAACTTTTAAGTGGAGGAGTCCAAACAGTGCTGTTTAGAGCTGAAAATGCTTTTTTGACACTATTGAATAAAAAACTGGTTTTTGTGGCCAAAATGACCTCAAAAGTCAAAGTTCTCATTTGCAGTGGAAAAATGTGTTATTTCTTGTCACTTTGTAAAGTGGAGAAGTCCAAACAGTACTGTTTAAAGCTGAAAATGCTTTCTTGACACTTTTGAATGAAAAATTGATTTTTATGTACAATATGCACTCAAAAGTCAAAGTTCTCATTTGCAGTGGAAGAATGTGTTATTTCTTGTCACCTTGTAAGTGGAGAAGTGCAAACAGTGCTATTTGGAGCTGAAAACGCTTTTTTGAAACTTTTGAATGAAAAACTGACTTTTATGTACAATATGCACTCAAAAGTGAAAAAGTGTTATTTCTTGTCACCTTGTAAGTGGAGAAGTCTAAACAGTGCTATTTGGAGCTGAAAACGCTTTTTTGAAACTTTTGAATGAAAAACTGTTTCTTGTGGCCAAAATGAACTCAAAAGTAAAAGTTCTCATTTGCAGTTGAAGAACGTGATATTTCTTGTCACCTTGTAAGTGGAGAAGTCCAAACAGTGCTGTTTGGAGCTGAAAACGCTTTTTTGAAAATTTTGAATAAAAAACTGATTTTTATGTACAATATGCACTCAAAAGTCAAAGTTCTCATTTGCAGTGGAAGAATGTGTTATTTCTTGTCACCTTGTGAGTGGAGAAGTCCAAACAGTGCTGTTTGGAGCTTAAAACGCTTTTTTGACACTTATGAATGAAAAACTGGTTTTTATGTACAATACGCACTAAAAAGTGAAGAAAGTGTTATTTCTTGTGACCTTGTAAGTGGAGGAGTCCAAACAGTGCTATTTGGAGCTGAAAACGCGTTTTCGACACTTTTGAATAAAAAATTGTTTTTTGTGGCCAAAATGAACTCAAAAGTCAAGTTCTCATTTGCAGTTGAAGAACGTGTTATTTTCTTGTCACCTTGTAACTGGAGAAGTCCAAACAGTGCTGTTTGGAGCTGAATACGCTTTTTTGACACTTTTGAATGAAAAACTGATATTTATGTACAATATTCACTCCAACGTGAAGAAAGTGTTATTTCTTGTCACCTTGTAAGTGGAGAAGTCCAAACAGTGCTGTTTGGAGCTGAAAACGCTTTTTTGACACTTTTGAATGAAAAACTGATTTTTATGTACAATATGCACTCAAAAGTGAAGAAAGTGTAAATTGTTGTCACCTTGTAAGTGGAAAAGTCCAAACAGTGCTATTTGGAGCTGAAAACGCGTTTTTGACACTTTTGAATGAAAAACTGTTTTTTGTGGTCAAAATGAACTCAAAAGTCAAAGTTCTCATTTGCAGTTGAAGAACGTGATATTTCTTGTCACCTTGTAAGTGGAAAAGTCCAAACAGTGCTATTTGGAGCTGAAAACGCGTTTTTGACACTTTTGAATGAAAAACTGATTTTTATGTACAATATGCACTCAAAAGTGAAGAAAGTGTTATTTCTTGTGACCTTGTAAGTGGAGGAGTCCAAACAGTGCTATTTGGAGCTGAAAACTCGTTTTCGACACTTTTGAATAAAAAATTGTTTTTTGTGGCCAAAATGAACTCAAAAGTCAAGTTCTCATTTGCAGTTGAAGAACGTGTTATTTCTTGTCACCTTGTAAGTGGAGAAGTCCAAACAGTACTGTTTGAAGCTGGAAACGCTTTCTTGACACTTTTGAATGAAAAACTGATTTTTATGTACAATATGCACTCAAAAGTGAAGAAAGTATTATTTCTTGTCAACTTTTAAGTGGAGGAGTCCAAACAGTGCTGTTTAGAGCTGAAAATGCTTTTTTGACACTATTGAATGAAAAACTGGTTTTTGTGGCCAAAATGAACTCAAAAGTCAAATTTCTCATTTGCAGTGGAAGAATGTGTTATTTCTTGTCACTTTGTAAAGTGGAGAAGTCCAAACAGTACTGTTTAAAGCTGAAAACGCTTTCTTGACACTTGAATGAAAAATTGATTTTTATGTACAATATGCACTCAAAAGTCAAAGTTCTCATTTGCAGTGGAAGAATGTGTTATTTCTTGTCACCTTGTAAGTGGAGAAGTGCAAACAGTGCTATTTGGAGCTGAAAACGCTTTTTTGAAACTTTTGAATGAAAAACTGACTTTTATGTACAATATGCACTCAAAAGTGAAAAAGTGTTATTTCTTGTCACCTTGTAAGTGGAGAAGTCTAAACAGTGCTATTTGGAGCTGAAAACGCTTTTTTGACACTTTTGAATGAAAAACTGTTTTTTGTGGCCAAAATGAACTCAAAAGTAAAAGTTCTCATTTGCAGTTGAAGAACGTGATATTTCTTGTCACCTTGTAAGTGGAGAAGTCCAAACAGTGCTGTTTGGAGCTGAAAACGCTTTTTTGAAAAATTTGAATAAAAAACTGATTTTTATGTACAATATGCACTCAAAAGTCAAAGTTCTCATTTGCACTGGAAGAATGTGTTATTTCTTGTCACCTTGTGAGTGGAGAAGTAAAAACAGTGCTATTTGGAGCTGAAAATAATTTTTTGACACTATTGAATGAAAAACCTGTTTTTGTGGCAAAAATGAACTCAAAAGTCAAAGTTCTCATTAACAGTGGAAGAATGTGTTATTTCTTGTCGCTTTGTAAAGTGGAGAAGTCCAAACAGTACTGTTTAAAGCTGAAAACGCTTTCTTGACACTTTTGAATGAAAAATTGATTTTTATGTACAATATGCACTCAAAAGTCAAAGTTCTCATTTGCAGTGGAAGAATGTGTTATTTCTTGTCACCTTGTAAGTGGAAAAGTCCAAACAGTGCTATTTGGAGCTGAAAACGCTTTTTTGAAACTTTTGAATGAAAAACTGACTTTTATGTACAATATGCACTCAAAAGTTGAAAAAGTGTTATTTCTTATCACCTTGTAAGTGGAGAAGTCTAAACAGTGCTATTTGGAGCTGAAAACGCTTTGTTGACACTTTTGAATGAAAAAACTGGTTTTTGTGGCAAAAATGAACTCAAAAGTCAAAGTTCTCATTAACAGTGGAAGAATGTGTTATTTCTTGTCACTTTGTAAAGTGGAGAAGTCCAAACAGTACTGTTTAAAGCTGAAAACGCTTTCTTGACACTTTTGAATGAAAAACTGACTTTTATGTACAATATGAACTCAAAAGTGAAGAAAGTATTATTTCTTGTCACCCTGTAAGTGGAGAAGTCCAAACAGTGCTGTTTAGAGATTGAAACGCTTTTTTGACGTTTTGAATGAAAAACTGATTTTTATATACAATAAGCACTCAAAAGTGACGAAAGTGTTATTTCTTGTCACCTTGTATGTGGAGAAGTCCGAACAGTGCTCTTTGGAGCTGAAAACGCTTTTTTGACACTTTTGAATGAAAAACTGATATTTATGTACAATATGCACTCAAAAGTGAAGAAAGTGTTATTTCTTGTCACCTTGTAAGTGGAGAAGTCCAAACAGTGCTATTTGGAGCTGAAAACGCTTTTTTGAAACTTTTGAATGAAAAACTGATTTTTATGTACAATATGCACTCAAAAGTGAAGAAAGTGTAAATTCTTGTCACCTTGTAAGTGGAGAAGTCCAAACAGTGCTATTTGGAGCTGAAAACGCGTTTTTGACACTTTTGAATGAAAAACTGTTTTTTGTGGTCAAAATGAACTCAAAAGTCAAAGTTCTCATTTGCAGTTGAAGAACGTGATATTTCTTGTCACCTTGTAAGTGGAGAAGTCCAAACAGTACTGTTTGAAGCTGGAAACGCTTTCTTGACACTTTTGAATGAAAAACTGATTTTTATGTACAATATGCACTCAAAAGTGAAGAAAGTATTATTTCTTGTCAACTTTTAAGTGGAGGAGTCCAAACAGTGCTGTTTAGAGCTGAAAATGCTTTTTTGACACTATTGAATAAAAAACTGGTTTTTGTGGCCAAAATGACCTCAAAAGTCAAAGTTCTCATTTGCAGTGGAAAAATGTGTTATTTCTTGTCACTTTGTAAAGTGGAGAAGTCCAAACAGTACTGTTTAAAGCTGAAAATGCTTTCTTGACACTTTTGAATGAAAAATTGATTTTTATGTACAATATGCACTCAAAAGTCAAAGTTCTCATTTGCAGTGGAAGAATGTGTTATTTCTTGTCACCTTGTAAGTGGAGAAGTGCAAACAGTGCTATTTGGAGCTGAAAACGCTTTTTTGAAACTTTTGAATGAAAAACTGACTTTTATGTACAATATGCACTCAAAAGTGAAAAAGTGTTATTTCTTGTCACCTTGTAAGTGGAGAAGTCTAAACAGTGCTATTTGGAGCTGAAAACGCTTTTTTGAAACTTTTGAATGAAAAACTGTTTCTTGTGGCCAAAATGAACTCAAAAGTAAAAGTTCTCATTTGCAGTTGAAGAACGTGATATTTCTTGTCACCTTGTAAGTGGAGAAGTCCAAACAGTGCTGTTTGGAGCTGAAAACGCTTTTTTGAAAATTTTGAATAAAAAACTGATTTTTATGTACAATATGCACTCAAAAGTCAAAGTTCTCATTTGCAGTGGAAGAATGTGTTATTTCTTGTCACCTTGTGAGTGGAGAAGTCCAAACAGTGCTGTTTGGAGCTTAAAACGCTTTTTTGACACTTATGAATGAAAAACTGGTTTTTATGTACAATACGCACTAAAAAGTGAAGAAAGTGTTATTTCTTGTGACCTTGTAAGTGGAGGAGTCCAAACAGTGCTATTTGGAGCTGAAAACGCGTTTTCGACACTTTTGAATAAAAAATTGTTTTTTGTGGCCAAAATGAACTCAAAAGTCAAGTTCTCATTTGCAGTTGAAGAACGTGTTATTTTCTTGTCACCTTGTAACTGGAGAAGTCCAAACAGTGCTGTTTGGAGCTGAATACGCTTTTTTGACACTTTTGAATGAAAAACTGATATTTATGTACAATATTCACTCCAACGTGAAGAAAGTGTTATTTCTTGTCACCTTGTAAGTGGAGAAGTCCAAACAGTGCTGTTTGGAGCTGAAAACGCTTTTTTGACACTTTTGAATGAAAAACTGATTTTTATGTACAATATGCACTCAAAAGTGAAGAAAGTGTAAATTGTTGTCACCTTGTAAGTGGAAAAGTCCAAACAGTGCTATTTGGAGCTGAAAACGCGTTTTTGACACTTTTGAATGAAAAACTGTTTTTTGTGGTCAAAATGAACTCAAAAGTCAAAGTTCTCATTTGCAGTTGAAGAACGTGTTATTTCTTGTCACCTTGTAAGTGGAAAAGTCCAAACAGTGCTATTTGGAGCTGAAAACGCGTTTTTGACACTTTTGAATGAAAAACTGATTTTTATGTACAATATGCACTCAAAAGTGAAGAAAGTGTTATTTCTTGTGACCTTGTAAGTGGAGGAGTCCAAACAGTGCTATTTGGAGCTGAAAACTCGTTTTCGACACTTTTGAATAAAAAATTGTTTTTTGTGGCCAAAATGAACTCAAAAGTCAAGTTCTCATTTGCAGTTGAAGAACGTGTTATTTCTTGTCACCTTGTAAGTGGAGAAGTCCAAACAGTACTGTTTGAAGCTGGAAACGCTTTCTTGACACTTTTGAATGAAAAACTGATTTTTATGTACAATATGCACTCAAAAGTGAAGAAAGTATTATTTCTTGTCAACTTTTAAGTGGAGGAGTCCAAACAGTGCTGTTTAGAGCTGAAAATGCTTTTTTGACACTATTGAATGAAAAACTTGTTTTTGTGGCCAAAATGAACTCAAAAGTCAAAGTTCTCATTTGCAGTGGAAGAATGTGTTATTTCTTGTCACTTTGTAAAGTGGAGAAGTCCAAACAGTGCTGTTTAGAGATTGAAACGCTTTTTTGACGTTTTGAATGAAAAACTGATTTTTATATACAATAAGCACTCAAAAGTGACGAAAGTGTTATTTCTTGTCACCTTGTATGTGGAGAAGTCCGAACAGTGCTGTTTGGAGCTGAAAACGCTTTTTTGACACTTTTGAATGAAAAACTGATATTTATGTACAATATGCACTCAAAAGGGAAGAAAGTGTTATTTCTTGTCACCTTGTAAGTGGAGAAGTCCAAACAGTGCTATTTGGAGCTGAAAACGCTTTTTTGAAACTTTTGAATGAAAAACTGATTTTTATGTACAATATGCACTCAAAAGTGAAGAAAGTGTAAATTCTTGTCACCTTGTAAGTGGAGAAGTCCAAACAGTGCTATTTGGAGCTGAAAACGCGTTTTTGACACTTTTGAATGAAAAACTGTTTTTTGTGGTCAAAATGAACTCAAAAGTCAAAGTTCTCATTTGCAGTTGAAGAACGTGATATTTCTTGTCACCTTGTAAGTGGAGAAGTCCAAACAGTACTGTTTGAAGCTGGAAACGCTTTCTTGACACTTTTGAATGAAAAACTGATTTTTATGTACAATATGCACTCAAAAGTGAAGAAAGTATTATTTCTTGTCAACTTTTAAGTGGAGGAGTCCAAACAGTGCTGTTTAGAGCTGAAAATGCTTTTTTGACACTATTGAATAAAAAACTGGTTTTTGTGGCCAAAATGACCTCAAAAGTCAAAGTTCTCATTTGCAGTGGAAGAATGTGTTATTTCTTGTCACTTTGTAAAGTGGAGAAGTCCAAACAGTACTGTTTAAAGCTGAAAATGCTTTCTTGACACTTTTGAATGAAAAATTGATTTTTATGTACAATATGCACTCAAAAGTCAAAGTTCTCATTTGCAGTGGAAGAATGTGTTATTTCTTGTCACCTTGTAAGTGGAGAAGTGCAAACAGTGCTATTTGGAGCTGAAAACGCTTTTTTGAAACTTTTGAATGATAAACTGACTTTTATGTACAATATGCACTCAAAAGTGAAAAAGTGTTATTTCTTGTCACCTTGTAAGTGGAGAAGTCTAAACAGTGCTATTTGGAGCTGAAAACGCTTTTTTGAAACTTTTGAATGAAAAACTGTTTCTTGTGGCCAAAATGAACTCAAAAGTAAAAGTTCTCATTTGCAGTTGAAGAACGTGATATTTCTTGTCACTTTGTAAGTGGAGAAGTCCAAACAGTGCTGTTTGGAGCTGAAAACGCTTTTTTGAAAATTTTGAATAAAAAACTGATTTTTATGTACAATATGCACTCAAAAGTCAAAGTTCTCATTTGCAGTGGAAGAATGTGTTATTTCTTGTCACCTTGTGAGTGGAGAAGTCCAAACAGTGCTGTTTGGAGCTTAAAACGCTTTTTTGACACTTATGAATGAAAAACTGGTTTTTATGTACAATACGCACTCAAAAGTGAAGAAAGTGTTATTTCTTGTGACCTTGTAAGTGGAGGAGTCCAAATAGTGCTATTTGGAGCTGAAAACGCGTTTTCGACACTTTTGAATAAAAAATTGTTTTTTGTGGCCAAAATGAACTCAAAAGTCAAGTTCTCATTTGCAGTTGAAGAACGTGTTATTTTCTTGTCACCTTGTAACTGGAGAAGTCCAAACAGTGCTGTTTGGAGCTGAATACGCTTTTTTGACACTTTTGAATGAAAAACTGATATTTATGTACAATATTCACTCCAACGTGAAGAAAGTGTTATTTCTTGTCACCTTGTAAGTGGAGAAGTCCAAACAGTGCTGTTTGGAGCTGAAAACGCTTTTTTGACACTTTTGAATGAAAAACTGATTTTTATGTACAATATGCACTCAAAAGTGAAGAAAGTGTAAATTGTTGTCACCTTGTAAGTGGAAAAGTCCAAACAGTGCTATTTGGAGCTGAAAACGCGTTTTTGACACTTTTGAATGAAAAACTGTTTTTTGTGGTCAAAATGAACTCAAAAGTCAAAGTTCTCATTTGCAGTTGAAGAACGTGTTATTTCTTGTCACCTTGTAAGTGGAAAAGTCCAAACAGTGCTATTTGGAGCTGAAAACGCGTTTTTGACACTTTTGAATGAAAAACTGATTTTTATGTACAATATGCACTCAAAAGTGAAGAAAGTGTTATTTCTTGTGACCTTGTAAGTGGAGGAGTCCAAACAGTGCTATTTGGAGCTGAAAACGCGTTTTCGACACTTTTGAATAAAAAATTGTTTTTTGTGGCCAAAATGAACTCAAAAGTCAAGTTCTCATTTGCAGTTGAAGAACGTGTTATTTCTTGTCACCTTGTAAGTGGAGAAGTCCAAACAGTACTGTTTGAAGCTGGAAACGCTTTCTTGACACTTTTGAATGAAAAACTGATTTTTATGTACAATATGCACTCAAAAGTGAAGAAAGTATTATTTCTTGTCAACTTTTAAGTGGAGGAGTCCAAACAGTGCTGTTTAGAGCTGAAAATGCTTTTTTGACACTATTGAATGAAAAACTGGTTTTTGTGGCCAAAATGAACTCAAAAGTCAAAGTTCTCATTTGCAGTGGAAGAATGTGTTATTTCTTGTCACTTTGTAAAGTGGAGAAGTCCAAACAGTACTGTTTAAAGCTGAAAACGCTTTCTTGACACTTGAATGAAAAATTGATTTTTATGTACAATATGCACTCAAAAGTCAAAGTTCTCATTTGCAGTGGAAGAATGTGTTATTTCTTGTCACCTTGTAAGTGGAGAAGTGCAAACAGTGCTATTTGGAGCTGAAAACGCTTTTTTGAAACTTTTGAATGAAAAACTGACTTTTATGTACAATATGCACTCAAAAGTGAAAAAGTGTTATTTCTTGTCACCTTGTAAGTGGAGAAGTCTAAACAGTGCTATTTGGAGCTGAAAACGCTTTTTTGACACTTTTGAATGAAAAACTGTTTTTTGTGGCCAAAATGAACTCAAAAGTAAAAGTTCTCATTTGCAGTTGAAGAACGTGATATTTCTTGTCACCTTGTAAGTGGAAAAGTCCAAACAGTGCTGTTTGGAGCTGAAAACGCTTTTTTGAAAATTTTGAATAAAAAACTGATTTTTATGTACAATATGCACTCAAAAGTCAAAGTTCTCATTTGCACTGGAAGAATGTGTTATTTCTTGTCACCTTGTGAGTGGAGAAGTAAAAACAGTGCTATTTGGAGCTGAAAATGCTTTTTTGACACTATTGAATGAAAAACTGGTTTTTGTGGCAAAAATGAACTCAAAAGTCAAAGTTCTCATTAACAGTGGAAGAATGTGTTATTTCTTGTCACTTTGTAAAGTGGAGAAGTCCAAACAGTACTGTTTAAAGCTGAAAACGCTTTCTTGACACTTTTGAATGAAAAATTGATTTTTATGTACAATATGCACTCAAAAGTCAAAGTTCTCATTTGCAGTGGAAGAATGTGTTATTTCTTGTCACCTTGTAAGTGGAGAAGTGCAAACAGTGCTATTTGGAGCTGAAAACGCTTTTTTGAAACTTTTGAATGAAAAACTGACTTTTATGTACAATATGCACTCAAAAGTTGAAAAAGTGTTATTTCTTATCACCTTGTAAGTGGAGAAGTCTTAACAGTGCTATTTGGAGCTGAAAACGCTTTGTTGACACTTTTGAATGAAAAACTGTTTTTTGTGTCCAAAATGAACTCAAAAGTCAAAGTTCTCATTTGCAGTTGAAGAACGTGATATTTCTTGTCACCTTGTAAGTGGAGAAGTCCAAACAGTGCTGTTTGGAGCTGAAAACGCTTTTTTGAAAATTTTGAATAAATAATTGATTTTTATGTACAATATGCACTCAAAAGTCAAAGTTCTCATTTGCAGTGGAAGAATGTGTTATTTCTTGTCACCTTGTAAGTGGAGAAGTCCAAACAGTGCTATTTGGAGCTGAAAACGCTTTTTTGAAACTTTTGAATGAAAAACTGACTTTTATGTACAATATGCACTCAAAAGTGAAGAAAGTATTATTTCTTGTCACCCTGTAAGTGGAGAAGTCCAAACAGTGCTGTTTAGAGATTGAAACGCTTTTTTGTCGTTTTGAATGAAAAACTGATTTTTATATACAATAAGCACTCAAAAGTGACGAAAGTGTTATTTCTTGTCACCTTGTATGTGGAGAAGTCCGAACAGTGCTGTTTGGAGCTGAAAACGCTTTTTTGACACTTTTGAATGAAAAACTGATATTTATGTACAATATGCACTCAAAAGTGAAGAAAGTGTTATTTCTTGTCACCTTGTAAGTGGAGAAGTCCAAACAGTGCTATTTGGAGCTGAAAACGCTTTTTTGAAACTTTTGAATGAAAAACTGATTTTTATGTACAATATGCACTCAAAAGTGAAGAAAGTGTAAATTTTTGTCACCTTGTAAGTGGAGAAGTCCAAACAGTGCTATTTGGAGCTGAAAACGCGTTTTTGACACTTTTGAATGAAAAACTGTTTTTTGTGGTCAAAATGAACTCAAAAGTCAAAGTTCTCATTTGCAGTTGAAGAACGTGATAATTCTTGTCACCTTGTAAGTGGAGAAGTCCAAACAGTACTGTTTGAAGCTGGAAACGCTTTCTTGACACTTTTGAATGAAAAACTGATTTTTATGTACAATATGCACTCAAAAGTGAAGAAAGTATTATTTCTTGTCAACTTTTAAGTGGAGGAGTCCAAACAGTGCTGTTTAGAGCTGAAAATGCTTTTTTGACACTATTGAATAAAAAACTGGTTTTTGTGGCCAAAATGACCTCAAAAGTCAAAGTTCTCATTTGCAGTGGAAGAATGTGTTATTTCTTGTCACTTTGTAAAGTGGAGAAGTCCAAACAGTACTGTTTAAAGCTGAAAATGCTTTCTTGACACTTTTGAATGAAAAATTGATTTTTATGTACAATATGCACTCAAAAGTCAAAGTTCTCATTTGCAGTGGAAGAATGTGTTATTTCTTGTCACCTTGTAAGTGGAGAAGTGCAAACAGTGCTATTTGGAGCTGAAAACGCTTTTTTGACACTTTTGAATGAAAAACTGACTTTTATGTACAATATGCACTCAAAAGTGAAAAAGTGTTATTTCTTGTCACCTTGTAAGTGGAGAAGTCTAAACAGTGCTATTTGGAGCTGAAAACGCTTTTTTGAAACTTTTGAATGAAAAACTGTTTCTTGTGGCCAAAATGAACTCAAAAGTAAAAGTTCTCATTTGCAGTTGAAGAACGTGATATTTCTTGTCACCTTGTAAGTGGAGAAGTCCAAACAGTGCTGTTT
The DNA here is from genome assembly GCF_053564925.1 of Oryzias latipes. Taxonomy (NCBI): domain Eukaryota; kingdom Metazoa; phylum Chordata; class Actinopteri; order Beloniformes; family Adrianichthyidae; genus Oryzias; species Oryzias latipes. Next base: position 13,121,386 of record NC_136245.1, read on the forward strand.
GGAGCTGAAAACGCTTTTTTGAAAATTTTGAATAAAAAACTGATTTTTATGTACAATATGCACTCAAAAGTCAAAGTTCTCATTTGCAGTGGAAGAATGTGTTATTTCTTGTCACCTTGTGAGTGGAGAAGTCCAAACAGTGCTGTTTGGAGCTTAAAACGCTTTTTTGACACTTATGAATGAAAAACTGGTTTTTATGTACAATACGCACTAAAAAGTGAAGAAAGTGTTATTTCTTGTGACCTTGTAAGTGGAGGAGTCCAAACAGTGCTATTTGGAGCTGAAAACGCGTTTTCGACACTTTTGAATAAAAAATTGTTTTTTGTGGCCAAAATGAACTCAAAAGTCAAGTTCTCATTTGCAGTTGAAGAACGTGTTATTTTCTTGTCACCTTGTAACTGGAGAAGTCCAAACAGTGCTGTTTGGAGCTGAATACGCTTTTTTGACACTTTTGAATGAAAAACTGATATTTATGTACAATATTCACTCCAACGTGAAGAAAGTGTTATTTCTTGTCACCTTGTAAGTGGAAAAGTCCAAACAGTGCTGTTTGGAGCTGAAAACGCTTTTTTGACACTTTTGAATGAAAAACTGATTTTTATGTACAATATGCACTCAAAAGTGAAGAAAGTGTAAATTGTTGTCACCTTGTAAGTGGAAAAGTCCAAACAGTGCTATTTGGAGCTGAAAACGCGTTTTTGACACTTTTGAATGAAAAACTGTTTTTTGTGGTCAAAATGAACTCAAAAGTCAAAGTTCTCATTTGCAGTTGAAGAACGTGTTATTTCTTGTCACCTTGTAAGTGGAAAAGTCCAAACAGTGCTATTTGGAGCTGAAAACGCGTTTTTGACACTTTTGAATGAAAAACTGATTTTTATGTACAATATGCACTCAAAAGTGAAGAAAGTGTTATTTCTTGTGACCTTGTAAGTGGAGGAGTCCAAACAGTGCTATTTGGAGCTGAAAACGCGTTTTCGACACTTTTGAATAAAAAATTGTTTTTTGTGGCCAAAATGAACTCAAAAGTCAAGTTCTCATTTGCAGTTGAAGAACGTGTTATTTCTTTTCACCTTGTAAGTGGAGAAGTCCAAACAGTACTGTTTGAAGCTGGAAACGCTTTCTTGACACTTTTGAATGAAAAACTGATTTTTATGTACAATATGCACTCAAAAGTGAAGAAAGTATTATTTCTTGTCAACTTTTAAGTGGAGGAGTCCAAACAGTGCTGTTTAGAGCTGAAAATGCTTTTTTGACACTATTGAATGAAAAACTGGTTTTTGTGGCCAAAATGAACTCAAAAGTCAAAGTTCTCATTTGCAGTGGAAGAATGTGTTATTTCTTGTCACTTTGTAAAGTGGAGAAGTCCAAACAGTACTGTTTAAAGCTGAAAACGCTTTCTTGACACTTGAATGAAAAATTGATTTTTATGTACAATATGCACTCAAAAGTCAAAGTTCTCATTTGCAGTGGAAGAACGTGATATTTCTTGTCACCTTGTAAGTGGAGAAGTCCAAACAGTGCTGTTTGGAGCTGAAAACGCTTTTTTGAAAATTTTGAATAAAAAACTGATTTTTATGTACAATATGCACTCAAAAGTCAAAGTTCTCATTTGCACTGGAAGAATGTGTTATTTCTTGTCACCTTGTGAGTGGAGAAGTAAAAACAGTGCTATTTGGAGCTGAAAATGCTTTTTTGACACTATTGAATGAAAAACTGGTTTTTGTGGCAAAAATGAACTCAAAAGTCAAAGTTCTCATTAACAGTGGAAGAATGTGTTATTTCTTGTCACTTTGTAAAGTGGAGAAGTCCAAACAGTACTGTTTAAAGTTGAAAACGCTTTCTTGACACTTTTGAATGAAAAATTGATTTTTATGTACAATATGCACTCAAAAGTCAAAGTTCTCATTTGCAGTGGAAGAATGTGTTATTTCTTGTCACCTTGTAAGTGGAGAAGTGCAAACAGTGCTATTTGGAGCTGAAAACGCTTTTTTGAAACTTTTGAATGAAAAACTGACTTTTATGTACAATATGCACTCAAAAGTTGAAAAAGTGTTATTTCTTATCACCTTGTAAGTGGAGAAGTGCAAACAGTGCTATTTGGAGCTGAAAACGCTTTTTTGAAACTTTTGAATGAAAAACTGACTTTTATGTACAATATGCACTCAAAAGTGAAGAAAGTATTATTTTTTGTCACCCTGTAAGTGGAGAAGTCCAAACAGTGCTGTTTAGAGATTGAAACGCTTTTTTGACGTTTTGAATGAAAAACTGATTTTTATATACAATAAGCACTCAAAAGTGACGAAAGTGTTATTTCTTGTCACCTTGTATGTGGAGAAGTCCGAACAGTGCTGTTTGGAGCTGAAAACGCTTTTTTGACACTTTTGAATGAAAAACTGATATTTATGTACAATATGCACTCAAAAGTGAAGAAAGTGTTATTTCTTGTCACCTTGTAAGTGGAGAAGTCCAAACAGTGCTATTTGGAGCTGAAAACGCTTTTTTGAAACTTTTGAATGAAAAACTGATTTTTATGTACAATATGCACTCAAAAGTGAAGAAAGTGTAAATTCTTGTCACCTTGTAAGTGGAGAAGTCCAAACAGTGCTATTTGGAGCTGAAAACGCGTTTTTGACACTTTTGAATGAAAAACTGTTTTTTGTGGTCAAAATGAACTCAAAAGTCAAAGTTCTCATTTGCAGTTGAAGAACGTGATATTTCTTGTCACCTTGTAAGTGGAGAAGTCTAAACAGTGCTATTTGGAGCTGGAAACGCTTTTTTGAAACTTTTGAATGAAAAACTGTTTCTTGTGGCCAAAATGAACTCAAAAGTAAAAGTTCTCATTTGCAGTTGAAGAACGTGATATTTCTTGTCACCTTGTAAGTGGAGAAGTCCAAACAGTGCTGTTTGGAGCTGAAAACGCTTTTTTGAAAATTTTGAATAAAAAACTGATTTTTATGTACAATATGCACTCAAAAGTCAAAGTTCTCATTTGCAGTGGAAGAATGTGTTATTTCTTGTCACCTTGTGAGTGGAGAAGTCCAAACAGTGCTGTTTGGAGCTTAAAACGCTTTTTTGAAACTTTTGAATGAAAAACTGTTTTTTGTGGTCAAAATGAACTCAAAAGTCAAAGTTCTCATTTGCAGTTAAAGAACGTGTTATTTCTTGTCACCTTGTAAGTGGAAAAGTCCAAACAGTGCTATTTGGAGCTGAAAACGCGTTTTTGACACTTTTGAATGAAAAACTGATTTTTATGTACAATATGCACTCAAAAGTGAAGAAAGTGTTATTTCTTGTGACCTTGTAAGTGGAGGAGTCCAAACAGTGCTATTTGGAGCTGAAAACGGGTTTTCGACACTTTTGAATAAAAAATTGTTTTTTGTGGCCAAAATGAACTCAAAAGTCAAGTTCTCTTTTGCAGTTGAAGAACGTGTTATTTCTTGTCACCTTGTAAGTGGAGAAGTCCAAACAGTACTGTTTGAAGCTGGAAACGCTTTCTTGACACTTTTGAATGAAAAACTGATTTTTATGTACAATATGCACTCAAAAGTGAAGAAAGTGTTATTTCTTGTCACCTTGTAAGTGGAGAAGTCCAAACAGTGCTATTTGGAGCTGAAAACGCTTTTTTGAAACTTTTGAATGAAAAACTGATTTTTATGTACAATATGCACTCAAAAGTGAAGAAAGTGTAAATTCTTGTCACCTTGTAAGTGGATAAGTCCAAACAGTGCTATTTGGAGCTGAAAACGCGTTTTTGACACTTTTGAATGAAAAACTGTTTTTTGTGGTCAAAATGAACTCAAAAGTCAAAGTTCTCATTTGCAGTTGAAGAACGTGATATTTCTTGTCACCTTGTAAGTGGAGAAGTCCAAACAGTACTGTTTGAAGCTGGAAACGCTTTCTTGACACTTTTGAATGAAAAACTGATTTTTATGTACAATATGCACTCAAAAGTGAAGAAAGTATTATTTCTTGTCAACTTTTAAGTGGAGGAGTCCAAACAGTGCTGTTTAGAGCTGAAAATGCTTTTTTGACACTATTGAATAAAAAACTGGTTTTTGTGGCCAAAATGACCTCAAAAGTCAAAGTTCTCATTTGCAGTGGAAGAATGTGTTACTTCTTGTCACTTTGTAAAGTGGAGAAGTCCAAACAGTACTGTTTAAAGCTGAAAATGCTTTCTTGACACTTTTGAATGAAAAATTGATTTTTATGTACAATATGCACTCAAAAGTCAAAGTTCTCATTTGCAGTGGAAGAATGTGTTATTTCTTGTCACCTTGTAAGTGGAGAAGTGCAAACAGTGCTATTTGGAGCTGAAAACGCATTTTTGAAACTTTTGAATGAAAAACTGATTTTTATGTACAATATGCACTCAAAAGTGAAGAAAGTGTAAATTCTTGTCACCTTGTAAGTGGAGAAGTCTAAACAGTGCTATTTGGAGCTGAAAACGCTTTTTTGACACTTTTGAATGAAAAACTGTTTTTTGTGGCCAAAATGAACTCAAAAGTAAAAGTTCTCATTTGCAGTTGAAGAACGTGATATTTCTTGTCACCTTGTAAGTGGAGAAGTCCAAACAGTGCTGTTTGGAGCTGAAAACGCTTTTTTGAAAATTTTGAATAAAAAACTGATTTTTATGTACAATATGCACTCAAAAGTCAAAGTTCTCATTTGCAGTGGAAGAATGTGTTATTTCTTGTCACCTTGTGAGTGGAGAAGTCCAAACAGTGCTGTTTGGAGCTTAAAACGCTTTTTTGACACTTATGAATGAAAAACTGGTTTTTATGTACAATACGCACTCAAAAGTGAAGAAAGTGTTATTTCTTGTGACCTTGTAAGTGGAGGAGTCCAAACAGTGCTATTTGGAGCTGAAAACGCGTTTTCGACACTTTTGAATAAAAAATTGATTTTTGTGGCCAAAATGAACTCAAAAGTCAAGTTCTCAGTTGCAGTTGAAGAACGTGTTATTTTCTTGTCACCTTGTAACTGGAGAAGTCCAAACAGTGCTGTTTGGAGCTGAAAACGCTTTTTTGACACTTTTGAATGAAAAACTGATATTTATGTACAATATTCACTCCAACGTGAAGAAAGTGTTATTTCTTGTCACCTTGTAAGTGGAGAAGTCCAAACAGTGCTGTTTGGAGCTGAAAACGCTTTTTTGACACTTTTGAATGAAAAACTGATTTTTATGTACAATATGCACTCAAAAGTGAAGAAAGTGTAAATTGTTGTCACCTTGTAAGTGGAAAAGTCCAAACAGTGCTATTTGGAGCTGAAAACGCGTTTTTGACACTTTTGAATGAAAAACTGTTTTTTGTGGTCAAAATGAACTCAAAAGTCAAAGTTCTCATTTGCAGTTGAAGAACGTGTTATTTCTTGTCACCTTGTAAGTGGAAAAGTCCAAACAGTGCTATTTGGAGCTGAAAACGCGTTTTTGACACTTTTGAATGAAAAACTGATTTTTATGTACAATATGCACTCAAAAGTGAAGAAAGTGTTATTTCTTGTGACCTTGTAAGTGGAGGAGTCCAAACAGTGCTATTTGGAGCTGAAAACGCGTTTTCGACACTTTTGAATAAAAAATTGTTTTTTGTGGCCAAAATGAACTCAAAAGTCAAGTTCTCATTTGCAGTTGAAGAACGTGTTATTTTCTTGTCACCTTGTAAATGGAGAAGTCCAAACAGTGCTGTTTGGAGCTGAAAACGCTTTTTTGACACTTTTGAATGAAAAACTGATATTTATGTACAATATGCACTCCAACGTGAAGAAAGTGTTATTTCTTGTCACCTTGTAAGTGGAGAAGTCCAAACAGTGCTGTTTGGAGCTGAAAACGCTTTTTTGACACTTTTGAATGAAAAACTGATTTTTATGTACAATATGCACTCAAAAGTGAAGAAAGTGTAAATTCTTGTCACCTTGTAAGTGGAAAAGTCCAAACAGTGCTATTTGGAGCTGAAAACGCGTTTTTGACACTTTTGAATGAAAAACTGTTTTTTGTGGTCAAAATGAACTCAAAAGTCAAAGTTCTCATTTGCAGTTGAAGAACGTGTTATTTCTTGTCACCTTGTAAGTGGAAAAGTCCAAACAGTGCTATTTGGAGCTGAAAACGCGTTTTTGACACTTTTGAATGAAAAACTGATTTTTATGTACAATATGCACTCAAAAGTCAAAGTTCTCATTTGCAGTGGAAGAATGTGTTATTTCTTGTCACCTTGTAAGTGGAGGAGTCCAAACAGTGCTATTTGGAGCTGAAAACGCGTTTTCGACACTTTTGAATAAAAAATTGTTTTTTGTGGCCAAAATGAACTCAAAAGTCAAAGTTCTCATTTGCAGTTGAAGAACGTGTTATTTTTTGTCACCTTGTAAGTGGAGAAGTCCAAACAGTACTGTTTGGAGCTGAAAACGCTTTCTTGACACTTTTGAATGAAAAACTGAATTTTATGTACAATATGCACTTAAAAGTCAAAGTTCTCATTTGCAGTGGAATAATGTGTTATTTCTTGTCACCTTGTAAGTGGAGAAGTAAAAACAGTGCTATTTGAAGCTGAAAACGTTTTTTTGTAAATTTGAATGAAAAACTAACTTTTATGTACAATATGCACTCAAAAGTGAAGAAAGTATTATTTCTTGTCACCCTGTAAGTGGAGAAGTCCAAACAGTGCTGTTTAGAGATTGAAACGCTTTTTTGACGTTTTGAATGAAAAACTGATTTTTATATACAATAAGCACTCAAAAGTGACGAAAGTGTTATTTCTTGTCACCTTGTATGTGGAGAAGTCCGAACAGTGCTGTTTGGAGCTGAAAACGCTTTTTTGACACTTTTGAATGAAAAACTGATATTTATGTACAATATGCACTCAAAAGTGAAGAAAGTGTTATTTCTTGTTACCTTGTAAGTGGAAAAGTCCAAACAGTGTTATTTGGAGCTGAAAACGCGTTTTTGACACTTTTGAATGAAAAACTGTTTTTTGTGGCCAAAATGAACTCAAAAGTAAAAGTTCTCATTTGCAGTTGAAGAACGTGATATTTCTTGTCACCTTGTAAGTGGAGAAGTCCAAACAGTGCTGTTTGGAGCTGAAAACGCTTTTTTGAAAATTTTGAATAAAAAACTGATTTTTATGTACAATATGCACTCAAAAGTCAAAGTTCTCATTTGCACTGGAAGAATGTGTTATTTCTGGTCACCTTGTGAGTGGAGAAGTAAAAACAGTGCTATTTGGAGCTGAAAATGCTTTTTTGACACTATTGAATGAAAAACTGGTTTTTGTGGCAAAAATGAACTCAAAAGTCAAAGTTCTCATTTGCAGTGGAAGAATGTGTTATTTCTTGTCACCTTGTAAGTGGAGAAGTGCAAACAGTGCTATTTGGAGCTGAAAACGCTTTTTTGAAACTTTTGAATGAAAAACTGATATTTATGTACAATATGCACTCAAAAGTGAAGAAAGTGTTATTTCTTGTCACCTTGTAAGTGGAGAAGTCCAAACAGTGCTATTTGGAGCTGAAAACGCTTTTTTGAAACTTTTGAATGAAAAACTGATTTTTATGTACAATATGCACTCAAAAGTGAAGAAAGTGTAAATTCTTGTCACCTTGTAAGTGGAGAAGTCCAAACAGTGCTATTTGGAGCTGAAAACGCGTTTTTGACACTTTTGAATGAAAAACTGTTTTTTGTGGTCAAAATGAACTCAAAAGTCAAAGTTCTCATTTGCAGTTGAAGAACGTGATATTTCTTGTCACCTTGTAAGTGGAGAAGTCCAAACAGTACTGTTTGAAGCTGGAAACGCTTTCTTGACACTTTTGAATGAAAAACTGATTTTTATGTACAATATGCACTCAAAAGTGAAGAAAGTATTATTTGTTGTCAACTTTTAAGTGGAGGAGTCCAAACAGTGCTGTTTAGAGCTGAAAATGCTTTTTTGACACTATTGAATAAAAAACTGGTTTTTGTGGCAAAAATGAACACAAAAGTCAAAGTTCTCATTAACAGTGGAAGAATGTGTTATTTCTTGTCACTTTGTAAAGTGGAGAAGTCCAAACAGTACTATTTAAAGCTGAAAACGCTTTCTTGACACTTTTGAATGAAAAATTGATTTTTATGTACAATATGCACTCAAAAGTCAAAGTTCTCATTTGCAGTGGAAGAATGTGTTATTTCTTGTCACCTTGTAAGTGGAGAAGTGCAAACAGTGCTATTTGGAGCTGAAAATGCTTTTTTGACACTTTTGAATGAAAAACTGTTTCTTGTGGCCAAAATGAACTCAAAAGTAAAAGTTCTCATTTGCAGTTAAAGAACGTGATATTTCTTGTCACCTTGTAAGTGGAGAAGTCCAAACAGTGCTGTTTGGAGCTGAAAACGCTTTTTTGAAAATTTTGAATAAAAAACTGATTTTTATGTACAATATGCACTCAAAAGTCAAAGTTCTCATTTGCAGTGGAAGAATGTGTTATTTCTTGTCACCTTGTGAGTGGAGAAGTAAAAACAGTGCTATTTGGAGCTGAAAATGCTTTTTTGACACTATTGAATGAAAAACTGGTTTTTGTGGCAAAAATGAACACAAAAGTCAAAGTTCTCATTAACAGTGGAAGAATGTGTTATTTCTTGTCACTTTGTAAAGTGGAGAAGTCCAAACAGTACTATTTAAAGCTGAAAACGCTTTCTTGACACTTTTGAATGAAAAATTGATTTTTATGTACAATATGCACTCAAAAGTCAAAGTTCTCATTTGCAGTGGAAGAATGTGTTATTTCTTATCACCTTGTAAGTGGAGAAGTCTAAACAGTGCTATTTGGAGCTGAAAACGCTTTGTTGACACTTTTGAATGAAAAACTGTTTTTGTGGCCAAAATGAACTCAAAAGTAAAAGTTCTCATTTGCAGTTGAAGAACGTGATATTTTTTGTCACCTTGTAAGTGGAGAAGTCCAAACAGTGCTGTTTGGAGCTGAAAACGCTTTTTTGAAAATTTTGAATAAAAAATTGATTTTTTATGTACAATATGCACTCAAAAGTCAAAGTTCTCATTTGCAGTGGAAGAATGTGTTATTTCTTGTCACCTTGTAAGTGGAGAAGTGCAAACAGTGCTATTTGGAGCTGAAAACGCTTTTTTGAAACTTTTGAATGAAAAACTGACTTTTATGTACAATATGCAATCAAAAGTGAAGAAAGTATTATTTCTTGTCACCCTGTAAGTGGAGAAGTCCAAACAGTGCTGTTTAGAGATTGAAACGCTTTTTTGACGTTTTGAATGAAAAACTGATTTTTATATACAATAAGCATTCAAAAGTGACGAAAGTGTTATTTCTTGTCACCTTGTATGTGGAGAAGTCCGAACAGTGCTGTTTGGAGCTGAAAACGCTTTTTTGACACTTTTAAATGAAAAACTGATATTTATGTACAATATGCACTCAAAAGTGAAGAAAGTGTTATTTCTTGTCACCTTGTAAGTGGAGAAGTCCAAACAGTGCTATTTGGAGCTGAAAACGCGTTTTTGACACTTTTGAATGAAAAACTGTTTTTTGTGGTCAAAATGAACTCAAAAGTCAAAGTTCTCATTTGCAGTTGAAGAACGTGTTATTTCTTGTCACCTTGTAAGTGGAGAAGTCCAAACAGTACTGTTTGAAGCTGAAAACGCGTTTTTGACACTTTTGAATGAAAAACTGTTTTTTGTGGTCAAAATGAACTCAAAAGTCAAAGTTCTCATTTGCAGTTGAAGAACGTGTTATTTCTTGTCACCTTGTAAGTGGAGAAGTCCAAACAGTACTGTTTGAAGCTGGAAACGCTTTCTTGACACTTTTGAATGAAAAACTGATTTTTATGTACAATATGCACTCAAAAGTGAAGAAAGTATTATTTCTTGTCAACTTTTAAGTGGAGGAGTCCAAACAGTGCTGTTTAGAGCTGAAAATGCTTTTTTGACACTATTGAATGAAAAACTGTTTTTTGTGGCCAAAATGAACTCAAAAGTCAAAGTTCTCATTTGCAGTGGAAGAATGTGTTATTTCTTGTCACTTTGAAAAGTGGAGAAGTCCAAACAGTACTGTTTAAAGCTGAAAACGCTTTCTTGACACTTTTGAATGAAAAATTGATTTTTATGTACAATATGCACTCAAAAGTCAAAGTTCTCATTTGCAGTGGAAGAATGTGTTATTTCTTGTCACCTTGTAAGTGGAGAAGTGCAAACAGTGCTATTTGGAGCTGAAAACGCTTTTTTGAAACTTTTGAATGAAAAACTGACTTTTATGTACAATATGCACTCAAAAGTGAAAAAGTGTTATTTCTAGTCACCTTGTAAGTGGAGAAGTCTAAACAGTGCTATTTGGAGCTGAAAACGCTTTTTTGAAACTTTTGAATGAAAAACTGTTTCTTGTGGCCAAAATGAACTCAAAAGTAAAAGTTCTCATTTGCAGTTGAAGAACGTGATATTTCTTGTCACCTTGTAAGTGGAGAAATCCAAACAGTGCTGTTTGGAGCTGAAAACGCTTTTTTGAAAATTTTGAATAAAAAACTGATTTTTATGTACAATATGCACTCAAAAGTCAAAGTTCTCATTTGCAGTGGAAGAATGTGTTATTTCTTGTCACCTTGTGAGTGGAGAAGTAAAAACAGTGCTATTTGGAGCTGAAAATGCTTTTTTGACACTATTGAATGAAAAACTGGTTTTTGTGGCAAAAATGAACTCAAAAGTCAAAGTTCTCATTAACAGTGGAAGAATGTGTTATTTCTTGTCACTTTGTAAAGTGGAGAAGTCCAAACAGTACTGTTTAAAGCTGAAAACGCTTTCTTGACACTTTTGAATGAAAAATTGATTTTTATGTACAATATGCACTCAAAAGTCAAAGTTCTCATTTGCAGTGGAAGAATGTGTTATTTCTTGTCACCTTGTAAGTGGAGAAGTGCAAACAGTGCTATTTGGAGCTGAAAACGCGTTTTTGACACTTTTGAATGAAAAACTGTTTTTTGTGGTCAAAATGAACTTAAAAGTCAAAGTTCTCATTTGCAGTTGAAGAACGTGTTATTTCTTGTCACCTTGTAAGTGGAGAAGTCCAAACAGTACTGTTTGAAGCTGGAAACGCTTTTTTGACACTTTTGAATGAAAAACTGATTTTTATGTACAATATGCACTCAAAAGTGAAGAAAGTATTATTTCTTGTCAACTTTTAAGTGGAGGAGTCCAAACAGTGCTGTTTAGAGCTGAAAATGCTTTTTTGACACTATTGAATGAAAAACTGGTTTTTGTGGCCAAAATGAACTCAAAAGTCAAATTTCTCATTTGCAGTGGAAGAATGTGTTATTTCTTGTCACTTTGTAAAGTGGAGAAGTCCAAACAGTACTGTTTAAAGCTGAAAACGCTTTCTTGACACTTTTGAATGAAAAATTGATTTTTATGTACAATATGCACTCAAAAGTCATAGTTCTCATTTGCAGTGGAAGAATGTGTTATTTCTTGTCACCTTGTAAGTGGAGAAGTGCAAACAGTGCTATTTGGAGCTGAAAACGCTTTTTTGAAACTTTTGAATGAAAAACTGACTTTTATGTACAATATGCACTCAAAAGTGAAAAAGTGTTATTTCTTGTCACCTTGTAAGTGGAGAAGTCTAAACAGTGCTATTTGGAGCTGAAAACGCTTTTTTGAAACTTTTGAATGAAAAACTGTTTCTTGTGGCCAAAATGAACTCAAAAGTAAAAGTTTTCATTTGCAGTTAAAGAACGTGATATTTCTTGTCACCTTGTAAGTGGAGAAGTCCAAACAGTGCTGTTTGGAGCTGAAAACGCTTTTTTGAAAATTTTGAATAAAAAACTGATTTTTATGTACAATATGCACTCAAAAGTCAAAGTTCTCATTTGCAGTGGAAGAATGTGTTATTTCTTGTCACCTTGTGAGTGGAGAAGTCCAAACAGTGCTGTTTGGAGCTTAAAACGCTTTTTTGACACTTATGAATGAAAAACTGGTTTTTATGTACAATACGCACTCAAAAGTGAAGAAAGTGTTATTTCTTGTGACCTTGTAAGTGGAGGAGTCCAAACAGTGCTATTTGGAGCTGAAAACGCGTTTTCGACACTTTTGAATAAAAAATTGTTTTTTGTGGCCAAAATGAACTCAAAAGTCAAGTTCTCAGTTGCAGTTGAAGAACGTGTTATTTTCTTGTCACCTTGTAACTGGAGAAGTCCAAACAGTGCTGTTTGGAGCTGAAAACGCTTTTTTGACACTTTTGAATGAAAAACTGATATTTATGTACAATATTCACTCCAACGTGAAGAAAGTGTTATTTCTTGTCACCTTGTAAGTGGAGAAGTCCAAACAGTGCTGTTTGGAGCTGAAAACGCTTTTTTGACACTTTTGAATGAAAAACTGATTTTTATGTACAATATGCACTCAAAAGTGAAGAAAGTGTAAATTGTTGTCACCTTGTAAGTGGAAAAGTCCAAACAGTGCTATTTGGAGCTGAAAACGCGTTTTTGACACTTTTGAATGAAAAACTGTTTTTTGTGGTCAAAATGAACTCAAAAGTCAAAGTTCTCATTTGCAGTTGAAGAACGTGTTATTTCTTGTCACCTTGTAAGTGGAAAAGTCCAAACAGTGCTATTTGGAGCTGAAAACGCGTTTTTGACACTTTTGAATGAAAAACTGATTTTTATGTACAATATGCACTCAAAAGTGAAGAAAGTGTTATTTCTTGTGACCTTGTAAGTGGAGGAGTCCAAACAGTGCTATTTGGAGCTGAAAACGCGTTTTCGACACTTTTGAATAAAAAATTGTTTTTTGTGGCCAAAATGAACTCAAAAGTCAAGTTCTCATTTGCAGTTGAAGAACGTGTTATTTTCTTGTCACCTTGTAAATGGAGAAGTCCAAACAGTGCTGTTTGGAGCTGAAAACGCTTTTTTGACACTTTTGAATGAAAAACTGATATTTATGTACAATATGCACTCCAACGTGAAGAAAGTGTTATTTCTTGTCACCTTGTAAGTGGAGAAGTCCAAACAGTGCTGTTTGGAGCTGAAAACGCTTTTTTGACACTTTTGAATGAAAAACTGATTTTTATGTACAATATGCACTCAAAAGTGAAGAAAGTGTAAATTGTTGTCACCTTGTAAGTGGAAAAGTCCAAACAGTGCTATTTGGAGCTGAAAACGCGTTTTTGACACTTTTGAATGAAAAACTGTTTTTTGTGGTCAAAATGAACTCAAAAGTCAAAGTTCTCATTTGCAGTTGAAGAACGTGTTATTTCTTGTCACCTTGTAAGTGGAAAAGTCCAAACAGTGCTATTTGGAGCTGAAAACGCGTTTTTGACACTTTTGAATGAAAAACTGATTTTTATGTACAATATGCACTCAAAAGTCAAAGTTCTCATTTGCAGTGGAAGAATGTGTTATTTCTTGTCACCTTGTAAGTGGAGGAGTCCAAACAGTGCTATTTGGAGCTGAAAACGCGTTTTCGACACTTTTGAATAAAAAATTGTTTTTTGTGGCCAAAATGAACTCAAAAGTCAAAGTTCTCATTTGCAGTTGAAGAACGTGTTATTTTTTGTCACCTTGTAAGTGGAGAAGTCCAAACAGTACTGTTTGGAGCTGAAAACGCTTTCTTGACACTTTTGAATGAAAAACTGAATTTTATGTACAATATGCACTTAAAAGTCAAAGTTCTCATTTGCAGTGGAATAATGTGTTATTTCTTGTCACCTTGTAAGTGGAGAAGTAAAAACAGTGCTATTTGAAGCTGAAAACGTTTTTTTGTAAATTTGAATGAAAAACTAACTTTTATGTACAATATGCACTCAAAAGTGAAGAAAGTATTATTTCTTGTCACCCTGTAAGTGGAGAAGTCCAAACAGTGCTGTTTAGAGATTGAAACGCTTTTTTGACGTTTTGAATGAAAAACTGATTTTTATATACAATAAGCACTCAAAAGTGACGAAAGTGTTATTTCTTGTCACCTTGTATGTGGAGAAGTCCGAACAGTGCTGTTTGGAGCTGAAAACGCTTTTTTGACACTTTTGAATGAAAAACTGATATTTATGTACAATATGCACTCAAAAGTGAAGAAAGTGTTATTTCTTGTTACCTTGTAAGTGGAAAAGTCCAAACAGTGTTATTTGGAGCTGAAAACGCGTTTTTGACACTTTTGAATGAAAAACTGTTTTTTGTGGCCAAAATGAACTCAAAAGTAAAAGTTCTCATTTGCAGTTGAAGAACGTGATATTTCTTGTCACCTTGTAAGTGGAGAAGTCCAAACAGTGCTGTTTGGAGCTGAAAACGCTTTTTTGAAAATTTTGAATAAAAAACTGATTTTTATGTACAATATGCACTCAAAAGTCAAAGTTCTCATTTGCACTGGAAGAATGTGTTATTTCTGGTCACCTTGTGAGTGGAGAAGTAAAAACAGTGCTATTTGGAGCTGAAAATGCTTTTTTGACACTATTGAATGAAAAACTGGTTTTTGTGGCAAAAATGAACTCAAAAGTCAAAGTTCTCATTTGCAGTGGAAGAATGTGTTATTTCTTGTCACCTTGTAAGTGGAGAAGTGCAAACAGTGCTATTTGGAGCTGAAAACGCTTTTTTGAAACTTTTGAATGAAAAACTGATATTTATGTACAATATGCACTCAAAAGTGAAGAAAGTGTTATTTCTTGTCACCTTGTAAGTGGAGAAGTCCAAACAGTGCTATTTGGAGCTGAAAACGCTTTTTTGAAACTTTTGAATGAAAAACTGATTTTTATGTACAATATGCACTCAAAAGTGAAGAAAGTGTAAATTCTTGTCACCTTGTAAGTGGAAAAGTCCAAACAGTGCTATTTGGAGCTGAAAACGCGTTTTTGACACTTTTGAATGAAAAACTGTTTTTTGTGGTCAAAATGAACTCAAAAGTCAAAGTTCTCATTTGCAGTTGAAGAACGTGTTATTTCTTGTCACCTTGTAAGTGGAAAAGTCCAAACAGTGCTATTTGGAGCTGAAAACGCGTTTTTGACACTTTTGAATGAAAAACTGATTTTTATGTACAATATGCACTCAAAAGTGAAGAAAGTGTTATTTCTTGTGACCTTGTAAGTGGAGGAGTCCAAACAGTGCTATTTGGAGCTGAAAACGCGTTTTCGACACTTTTGAATAAAAAATTGTTTTTTGTGGCCAAAATGAACTCAAAAGTCAAGTTCTCATTTGCAGTTGAAGAACGTGTTATTTTCTTGTCACCTTGTAAATGGAGAAGTCCAAACAGTGCTGTTTGGAGCTGAAAACGCTTTTTTGACACTTTTGAATGAAAAACTGATATTTATGTACAATATGCACTCCAACGTGAAGAAAGTGTTATTTCTTGTCACCTTGTAAGTGGAGAAGTCCAAACAGTGCTGTTTGGAGCTGAAAACGCTTTTTTGACACTTTTGAATGAAAAACTGATTTTTATGTACAATATGCACTCAAAAGTGAAGAAAGTGTAAATTGTTGTCACCTTGTAAGTGGAAAAGTCCAAACAGTGCTATTTGGAGCTGAAAACGCGTTTTTGACACTTTTGAATGAAAAACTGTTTTTTGTGGTCAAAATGAACTCAAAAGTCAAAGTTCTCATTTGCAGTTGAAGAACGTGTTATTTCTTGTCACCTTGTAAGTGGAAAAGTCCAAACAGTGCTATTTGGAGCTGAAAACGCGTTTTTGACACTTTTGAATGAAAAACTGATTTTTATGTACAATATGCACTCAAAAGTCAAAGTTCTCATTTGCAGTGGAAGAATGTGTTATTTCTTGTCACCTTGTAAGTGGAGGAGTCCAAACAGTGCTATTTGGAGCTGAAAACGCGTTTTCGACACTTTTGAATAAAAAATTGTTTTTTGTGGCCAAAATGAACTCAAAAGTCAAAGTTCTCATTTGCAGTTGAAGAACGTGTTATTTTTTGTCACCTTGTAAGTGGAGAAGTCCAAACAGTACTGTTTGGAGCTGAAAACGCTTTCTTGACACTTTTGAATGAAAAACTGAATTTTATGTACAATATGCACTTAAAAGTCAAAGTTCTCATTTGCAGTGGAATAATGTGTTATTTCTTGTCACCTTGTAAGTGGAGAAGTAAAAACAGTGCTATTTGAAGCTGAAAACGTTTTTTTGTAAATTTGAATGAAAAACTAACTTTTATGTACAATATGCACTCAAAAGTGAAGAAAGTATTATTTCTTGTCACCCTGTAAGTGGAGAAGTCCAAACAGTGCTGTTTAGAGATTGAAACGCTTTTTTGACGTTTTGAATGAAAAACTGATTTTTATATACAATAAGCACTCAAAAGTGACGAAAGTGTTATTTCTTGTCACCTTGTATGTGGAGAAGTCCGAACAGTGCTGTTTGGAGCTGAAAACGCTTTTTTGACACTTTTGAATGAAAAACTGATATTTATGTACAATATGCACTCAAAAGTGAAGAAAGTGTTATTTCTTGTTACCTTGTAAGTGGAAAAGTCCAAACAGTGTTATTTGGAGCTGAAAACGCGTTTTTGACACTTTTGAATGAAAAACTGTTTTTTGTGGCCAAAATGAACTCAAAAGTAAAAGTTCTCATTTGCAGTTGAAGAACGTGATATTTCTTGTCACCTTGTAAGTGGAGAAGTCCAAACAGTGCTGTTTGGAGCTGAAAACGCTTTTTTGAAAATTTTGAATAAAAAACTGATTTTTATGTACAATATGCACTCAAAAGTCAAAGTTCTCATTTGCACTGGAAGAATGTGTTATTTCTGGTCACCTTGTGAGTGGAGAAGTAAAAACAGTGCTATTTGGAGCTGAAAATGCTTTTTTGACACTATTGAATGAAAAACTGGTTTTTGTGGCAAAAATGAACTCAAAAGTCAAAGTTCTCATTTGCAGTGGAAGAATGTGTTATTTCTTGTCACCTTGTAAGTGGAGAAGTGCAAACAGTGCTATTTGGAGCTGAAAACGCTTTTTTGAAACTTTTGAATGAAAAACTGATATTTATGTACAATATGCACTCAAAAGTGAAGAAAGTGTTATTTCTTGTCACCTTGTAAGTGGAGAAGTCCAAACAGTGCTATTTGGAGCTGAAAACGCTTTTTTGAAACTTTTGAATGAAAAACTGATTTTTATGTACAATATGCACTCAAAAGTGAAGAAAGTGTAAATTCTTGTCACCTTGTAAGTGGAGAAGTCCAAACAGTGCTATTTGGAGCTGAAAACGCGTTTTTGACACTTTTGAATGAAAAACTGTTTTTTGTGGTCAAAATGAACTCAAAAGTCAAAGTTCTCATTTGCAGTTGAAGAACGTGATATTTCTTGTCACCTTGTAAGTGGAGAAGTCCAAACAGTACTGTTTGAAGCTGGAAACGCTTTCTTGACACTTTTGAATGAAAAACTGATTTTTATGTACAATATGCACTCAAAAGTGAAGAAAGTATTATTTGTTGTCAACTTTTAAGTGGAGGAGTCCAAACAGTGCTGTTTAGAGCTGAAAATGCTTTTTTGACACTATTGAATAAAAAACTGGTTTTTGTGGCAAAAATGAACACAAAAGTCAAAGTTCTCATTAACAGTGGAAGAATGTGTTATTTCTTGTCACTTTGTAAAGTGGAGAAGTCCAAACAGTACTATTTAAAGCTGAAAACGCTTTCTTGACACTTTTGAATGAAAAATTGATTTTTATGTACAATATGCACTCAAAAGTCAAAGTTCTCATTTGCAGTGGAAGAATGTGTTATTTCTTGTCACCTTGTAAGTGGAGAAGTGCAAACAGTGCTATTTGGAGCTGAAAATGCTTTTTTGACACTTTTGAATGAAAAACTGTTTCTTGTGGCCAAAATGAACTCAAAAGTAAAAGTTCTCATTTGCAGTTAAAGAACGTGATATTTCTTGTCACCTTGTAAGTGGAGAAGTCCAAACAGTGCTGTTTGGAGCTGAAAACGCTTTTTTGAAAATTTTGAATAAAAAACTGATTTTTATGTACAATATGCACTCAAAAGTCAAAGTTCTCATTTGCAGTGGAAGAATGTGTTATTTCTTGTCACCTTGTGAGTGGAGAAGTAAAAACAGTGCTATTTGGAGCTGAAAATGCTTTTTTGACACTATTGAATGAAAAACTGGTTTTTGTGGCAAAAATGAACACAAAAGTCAAAGTTCTCATTAACAGTGGAAGAATGTGTTATTTCTTGTCACTTTGTAAAGTGGAGAAGTCCAAACAGTACTATTTAAAGCTGAAAACGCTTTCTTGACACTTTTGAATGAAAAATTGATTTTTATGTACAATATGCACTCAAAAGTCAAAGTTCTCATTTGCAGTGGAAGAATGTGTTATTTCTTATCACCTTGTAAGTGGAGAAGTCTAAACAGTGCTATTTGGAGCTGAAAACGCTTTGTTGACACTTTTGAATGAAAAACTGTTTTTTGTGGCCAAAATGAACTCAAAAGTAAAAGTTCTCATTTGCAGTTGAAGAACGTGATATTTTTTGTCACCTTGTAAGTGGAGAAGTCCAAACAGTGCTGTTTGGAGCTGAAAACGCTTTTTTGAAAATTTTGAATAAAAAATTGATTTTTTATGTACAATATGCACTCAAAAGTCAAAGTTCTCATTTGCAGTGGAAGAATGTGTTATTTCTTGTCACCTTGTAAGTGGAGAAGTGCAAACAGTGCTATTTGGAGCTGAAAACGCTTTTTTGAAACTTTTGAATGAAAAACTGTTTTTTGTGGTCAAAATGAACTCAAAAGTCAAAGTTCTCATTTGCAGTTGAAGAAAGTATTATTTCTTGTCAACTTTTAAGTGGAGGAGTCCAAACAGTGCTGTTTAGAGCTGAAAATGCTTTTTTGACACTATTGAATGAAAAACTGGTTTTTGTGGCCAAAATGAACTCAAAAGTCAAAGTTCTCATTTGCAGTGGAAGAATGTGTTATTTCTTGTCACTTTGAAAAGTGGAGAAGTCCAAACAGTACTGTTTAAAGCTGAAAACGCTTTCTTGACACTTTTGAATGAAAAATTGATTTTTATGTACAATATGCACTCAAAAGTCAAAGTTCTCATTTGCAGTGGAAGAATGTGTTATTTCTTGTCACCTTGTAAGTGGAGAAGTGCAAACAGTGCTATTTGGAGCTGAAAACGCTTTTTTGAAACTTTTGAATGAAAAACTGACTTTTATGTACAATATGCACTCAAAAGTGAAAAAGTGTTATTTCTAGTCACCTTGTAAGTGGAGAAGTCTAAACAGTGCTATTTGGAGCTGAAAACGCTTTTTTGAAACTTTTGAATGAAAAACTGTTTCTTGTGGCCAAAATGAACTCAAAAGTAAAAGTTCTCATTTGCAGTTGAAGAACATGATATTTCTTGTCACCTTGTAAGTGGAGAAATCCAAACAGTGCTGTTTGGAGCTGAAAACGCTTTTTTGAAAATTTTGAATAAAAAACTGATTTTTATGTACAATATGCACTCAAAAGTCAAAGTTCTCATTTGCAGTGGAAGAATGTGTTATTTCTTGTCACCTTGTGAGTGGAGAAGTAAAAACAGTGCTATTTGGAGCTGAAAATGCTTTTTTGACACTATTGAATGAAAAACTGGTTTTTGTGGCAAAAATGAACTCAAAAGTCAAAGTTCTCATTAACAGTGGAAGAATGTGTTATTTCTTGTCACTTTGTAAAGTGGAGAAGTCCAAACAGTACTGTTTAAAGCTGAAAACGCTTTCTTGACACTTTTGAATGAAAAATTGATTTTTATGTACAATATGCACTCAAAAGTCAAAGTTCTCATTTGCAGTGGAAGAATGTGTTATTTCTTGTCACCTTGTAAGTGGAGAAGTGCAAACAGTGCTATTTGGAGCTGAAAACGCGTTTTTGACACTTTTGAATGAAAAACTGTTTTTTGTGGTCAAAATGAACTTAAAAGTCAAAGTTCTCATTTGCAGTTGAAGAACGTGTTATTTCTTGTCACCTTGTAAGTGGAGAAGTCCAAACAGTACTGTTTGAAGCTGGAAACGCTTTTTTGACACTTTTGAATGAAAAACTGATTTTTATGTACAATATGCACTCAAAAGTGAAGAAAGTATTATTTCTTGTCAACTTTTAAGTGGAGGAGTCCAAACAGTGCTGTTTAGAGCTGAAAATGCTTTTTTGACACTATTGAATGAAAAACTGGTTTTTGTGGCCAAAATGAACTCAAAAGTCAAATTTCTCATTTGCAGTGGAAGAATGTGTTATTTCTTGTCACTTTGTAAAGTGGAGAAGTCCAAACAGTACTGTTTAAAGCTGAAAACGCTTTCTTGACACTTTTGAATGAAAAATTGATTTTTATGTACAATATGCACTCAAAAGTCATAGTTCTCATTTGCAGTGGAAGAATGTGTTATTTCTTGTCACCTTGTAAGTGGAGAAGTGCAAACAGTGCTATTTGGAGCTGAAAACGCTTTTTTGAAACTTTTGAATGAAAAACTGACTTTTATGTACAATATGCACTCAAAAGTGAAAAAGTGTTATTTCTTGTCACCTTGTAAGTGGAGAAGTCTAAACAGTGCTATTTGGAGCTGAAAACGCTTTTTTGAAACTTTTGAATGAAAAACTGTTTCTTGTGGCCAAAATGAACTCAAAAGTAAAAGTTTTCATTTGCAGTTAAAGAACGTGATATTTCTTGTCACCTTGTAAGTGGAGAAGTCCAAACAGTGCTGTTTGGAGCTGAAAACGCTTTTTTGAAAATTTTGAATAAAAAACTGATTTTTATGTACAATATGCACTCAAAAGTCAAAGTTCTCATTTGCAGTGGAAGAATGTGTTATTTCTTGTCACCTTGTGAGTGGAGAAGTAAAAACAGTGCTATTTGGAGCTGAAAATGCTTTTTTGACACTATTGAATGAAAAACTGGTTTTTGTGGCAAAAATGAACACAAAAGTCAAAGTTCTCATTAACAATTGAAGAATGTGTTATTTCTTGTCACCTTGTAAGTGGAGAAGTGCAAACAGCGCTATTTGGAGCTGAAAACGCTTTTTTGACACTTTTGAATGAAAAACTGTTTTTTGTGGCCAAAATGAACTCAAAAGTAAAAGTTCTCATTTGCAGTTGAAGAACGTGATATTTTTTGTCACCTTGTAAGTGGAGAAGTCCAAACAGTGCTGTTTGGAGCTGAAAACGCTTTTTTGAAAATTTTGAATAAAAAATTGATTTTTATGTACAATATGCACTCAAAAGTCAAAGTTCTCATTTGCAGTGGAAGAATGTGTTATTTCTTGTCACCTTGTAAGTGGAGAAGTGCAAACAGTGCTATTTGGAGCTGAAAACGCTTTTTTGAAACTTTTGAATGAAAAACTGACTTTTATGTACAATATGCAATCAAAAGTGAAGAAAGTATTATTTCTTGTCACCCTGTAAGTGGAGAAGTCCAAACAGTGCTGTTTAGAGATTGAAACGCTTTTTTGACGTTTTGAATGAAAAACTGATTTTTATATACAATAAGCACTCAAAAGTGACGAAAGTGTTATTTCTTGTCACCTTGTATGTGGAGAAGTCCGAACAGTGCTGTTTGGAGCTGAAAACGCTTTTTTGACACTTTTAAATGAAAAACTGATATTTATGTACAATATGCACTCAAAAGTGAAGAAAGTGTTATTTCTTGTCACCTTGTAAGTGGAGAAGTCCAAACAGTGCTATTTGGAGCTGAAAACGCGTTTTTGACACTTTTGAATGAAAAACTGTTTTTTGTGGTCAAAATGAACTCAAAAGTCAAAGTTCTCATTTGCAGTTGAAGAACGTGTTATTTCTTGTCACCTTGTAAGTGGAGAAGTCCAAACAGTACTGTTTGAAGCTGAAAACGCGTTTTTGACACTTTTGAATGAAAAACTGTTTTTTGTGGTCAAAATGAACTCAAAAGTCAAAGTTCTCATTTGCAGTTGAAGAACGTGTTATTTCTTGTCACCTTGTAAGTGGAGAAGTCCAAACAGTACTGTTTGAAGCTGGAAACGCTTTCTTGACACTTTTGAATGAAAAACTGATTTTTATGTACAATATGCACTCAAAAGTGAAGAAAGTATTATTTCTTGTCAACTTTTAAGTGGAGGAGTCCAAACAGTGCTGTTTAGAGCTGAAAATGCTTTTTTGACACTATTGAATGAAAAACTGGTTTTTGTGGCCAAAATGAACTCAAAAGTCAAAGTTCTCATTTGCAGTGGAAGAATGTGTTATTTCTTGTCATTTTGAAAAGTGGAGAAGTCCAAACAGTACTGTTTAAAGCTGAAAACGCTTTCTTGACACTTTTGAATGAAAAATTGATTTTTATGTACAATATGCACTCAAAAGTCAAAGTTCTCATTTGCAGTGGAAGAATGTGTTATTTCTTGTCACCTTGTGAGTGGAGAAGTAAAAACAGTGCTATTTGGAGCTGAAAATGCTTTTTTGACACTATTGAATGAAAAACTGGTTTTTGTGGCAAAAATGAACTCAAAAGTCAAAGTTCTCATTAACAATGGAAGAATGTGTTATTTCTTGTCACTTTGTAAAGTGGAGAAGTCCAAACAGTACTGTTTAAAGCTGAAAACGCTTTCTTGACACTTTTGAATGAAAAATTGATTTTTATGTACAATATGCACTCAAAAGTCAAAGTTCTCATTTGCAGTGGAAGAATGTGTT
This sequence comes from Oryzias latipes, assembly GCF_053564925.1. Taxonomy (NCBI): domain Eukaryota; kingdom Metazoa; phylum Chordata; class Actinopteri; order Beloniformes; family Adrianichthyidae; genus Oryzias; species Oryzias latipes. The sequence continues at coordinate 13,143,948 of NC_136245.1, forward strand.
ATTTCTTGTCACCTTGTAAGTGGAGAAGTGCAAACAGTGCTATTTGGAGCTGAAAACGCTTTTTTGAAACTTTTGAATGAAAAACTGACTTTTATGTACAATATGCACTCAAAAGTTGAAAAAGTGTTATTTCTTATCACCTTGTAAGTGGAGAAGTCTAAACAGTGCTATTTGGAGCTGAAAACGCTCTGTTGACACTTTTGAATGAAAAACTGTTTTTTGTGGCCAAAATGAACTCAAAAGTAAAAGTTCTCATTTGCAGTTGAAGAACGTGATATTTTTTGTCACCTTGTAAGTGGAGAAGTCCAAAAAGTGCTGTTTGGAGCTGAAAACGCTTTTTTGAAAATTTTGAATAAAAAATTGATTTTTATGTACAATATGCACTCAAAAGTCAAAGTTCTCATTTGCAGTGGAAGAATGTGTTATTTCTTGTCACCTTGTAAGTGGAGAAGTGCAAACAGTGCTATTTGGAGCTGAAAACGCTTTTTTGAAACTTTTGAATGAAAAACTGACTTTTATGTACAATATGCAATCAAAAGTGAAGAAAGTATTATTTCTTGTCACCCTGTAACTGGAGAAGTCCAAACAGTGCTGTTTAGAGATTGAAACGCTTTTTTGACGTTTTGAATGAAAAACTGATTTTTATATACAATAAGCACTCAAAAGTGACGAAAGTGTTATTTCTTGTCACCTTGTATGTGGAGAAGTCCGAACAGTGCTGTTTGGAACTGAAAACGCTTTTTTGACACTTTTGAATGAAAAACTGATATTTATGTACAATGTGCACTCAAAAGTGAAGAAAGTGTTATTTTTTGTCACCTTGTAAGTGGAGAAGTCCAAACAGTGCTATTTGGAGCTGAAAACGCGTTTTTGACACTTTTGAATGAAAAACTGTTTTTTGTGGTCAAAATGAACTCAAAAGTCAAAGTTCTCATTTGCAGTTGAAGAACGTGTTTTTTCTTGTCACCTTGTAAGTGGAGAAGTCCAAACAGTACTGTTTGAAGCTGGAAACGCTTTCTTGACACTTTTGAATGAAAAACTGACTTTTATGTACAATATGCACTCAAAAGTGAAGAAAGTATTATTTCTTGTCAACTTTTAAGTGGAGGAGTCCAAACAGTGCTGTTTAGAGCTGAAAATGCTTTTTTGACACTATTGAATGAAAAACTGGTTTTTGTGGCCAAAATGAAAAAAGTCAAAGTTCTCATTTGCAGTGGAAGAATGTGTTATTTCTTGTCACTTTGTAAAGTGGAGAAGTCCAAACAGTACTGTTTAAAGCTGAAAACGCTTTCTTGACACTTTTGAATGAAAAATTGATTTTTATGTACAATATGCACTCAAAAGTCAAAGTTCTCATTTGCAGTGGAAGAATGTGTTATTTCTTGTCACCTTGTAAGCGGAGAAGTGCAAACAGTGCTATTTGGAGCTGAAAACGCTTTTTTGAAACTTTTGAATGAAAAACTGACTTTTATGTACAATATGCACTCAAAAGTGAAAAAGTGTTATTTCTTGTCACCTGGTAAGTGGAGAAGTCTAAACAGTGCTATTTGGAGCTGAAAACGCTTTTTTGACACTTTTGAATGAAAAACTGTTTTTTGTGGCCAAAATGAACTCAAAAGTAAAAGTTCTCATTTGCAGTTGAAGAACGTGATATTTCTTGTCACCTTGTAAGTGGAGAAGTCCAAACAGTGCTGTTTGGAGCTGAAAACGCTTTTTTGAAAATTTTGAATAAAAAACTGATTTTTATGTACAATATGCACTCAAAAGTGAAAAAGTGTTATTTCTTGTCACCTTGTAAGTGGAGAAGTCTAAACAGTGCTATTTGGAACTGAAAACGCTTTTTTGACACTTTTGAATGAAAAACTGTTTTTTGTGGCCAAAATGAACTCAAAAGTAAAAGTTCTCATTTGCAGTTGAAGAACGTGATATTTCTTGTCACCTTGTAAGTGGAGAAGTCCAAACAGTGCTGTATGGACCTGAAAACGCTTTTTTGAAAATTTTGAATAAAAAACTGATTTTTATGTACAATATGCACTCAAAAGTCAAAGTTCTCATTTGCAGTGGAAGAATGTGTTATTTCTTGTCACCTTGTGAGTGGAGAAGTCCAAACAGTGCTGTTTGGAGCTTGAAACGCTTTTTTGACACTTATGAATGAAAAACTGATTTTTATGTACAATACGCACTCAAAAGTGAAGAAAGTGTTATTTCTTGTGACCTTGTAAGTGGAGGAGTCCAAACAGTGCTATTTGGAGCTGAAAACGCGTTTTCGACACTTTTGAATGAAAAATTGTTTTTTGTGGCCAAAATGAACTCAAAAGTCAAGTTCTCATTTGCAGTTGAAGAACGTGTTATTTTCTTGTCACCTTGTAACTGGAGAAGTCCAAACAGTGCTGTTTGGAGCTGAAAACGCTTTTTTGACACTTTTGAAAGAAAAACTGATATTTATGTACAATATGCACTCGAAAGTGAAAAAGTGTTATTTCTTGTCACATTGTAAGTGGAGAAGTCCAAACAGTGCTATTTGGAGCTGAAAACGCTTTTTTGAAACTTTTGAATGAAAAACTGATTTTTATGTACAATATGCACTCAAAAGTGAAGAAAGTGTAAATTCTTGTCACCTTGTAAGTGGAGAAGTCCAAACAGTGCTATTTGGAGCTGAAAACGCGTTTTTGACACTTTTGAATGAAAAACTGTTTTTTGTGGTCAAAATGAACTCAAAAGTCAAAGTTCTCATTTGCAGTTGAAGAACGTGTTATTTTCTTGTCACCTTGTAACTGGAGAAGTCCAAACAGTGCTGTTTGGAGCTGAAAACGCTTTTTTGACACTTTTGAAAGAAAAACTGATATTTATGTACAATATGCACTCGAAAGTGAAAAAGTGTTATTTCTTGTCACATTGTAAGTGGAGAAATCCAAACAGTGCTATTTGGAGCTGAAAACGCTTTTTTTAAACTTTTGAATGAAAAACTGATTTTCATGTACAATATGCACTCAAAAGTGAAGAAAGTGTAAATTCTTGTCACCTTGTAAGTGGAGAAGTCCAAACAGTGCTATTTGGAGCTGAAAACGCTTTTTTGAAACTTTTGAATGAAAAACTGACTTTTATGTACAATATGCAATCAAAAGTGAAGAAAGTATTATTTCTTGTCACCCTGTAACTGGAGAAGTCCAAACAGTGCTGTTTAGAGATTGAAACGCTTTTTTGACGTTTTGAATGAAAAACTGATTTTTATATACAATAAGCACTCAAAAGTGACGAAAGTGTTATTTCTTGTCACCTTGTATGTGGAGAAGTCCGAACAGTGCTGTTTGGAGCTGAAAACGCTTTTTTGACACTTTTGAATGAAAAACTGATATTTATGTACAATATGCACTCAAAAGTGAAGAAAGTGTAAATTCTTGTCACCTTGTAAGTGGAGAAGTCCAAACAGTGCTATTTGGAGCTGAAAACGCGTTTTTGACACTTTTGAATGAAAAACTGTTTTTTGTGGTCAAAATGAACTCAAAAGTCAAAGTTCTCATTTGCAGTTGAAGAACGTGTTATTTTCTTGTCACCTTGTAACTGGAGAAGTCCAAACAGTGCTGTTTGGAGCTGAAAACGCTTTTTTGACACTTTTGAAAGAAAAACTGATATTTATGTACAATATGCACTCGAAAGTGAAAAAGTGTTATTTATTGTCACATTGTAAGTGGAGAAATCCAAACAGTGCTATTTGGAGCTGAAAACGCTTTTTTGAAACTTTTGAATGAAAAACTGATTTTTATGTACAATATGCACTCAAAAGTGAAGAAAGTGTAAATTCTTGTCACCTTGTAAGTGGAGAAGTCCAAACAGTGCTATTTGGAGCTGAAAACGCTTTTTTGAAACTTTTGAATGAAAAACTGACTTTTATGTACAATATGCAATCAAAAGTGAAGAAAGTATTATTTCTTGTCACCCTGTAACTGGAGAAGTCCAAACAGTGCTGTTTAGAGATTGAAACGCTTTTTTGACGTTTTGAATGAAAAACTGATTTTTATATACAATAAGCACTCAAAAGTGACGAAAGTGTTATTTCTTGTCACCTTGTATGTGGAGAAGTCCGAACAGTGCTGTTTGGAGCTGAAAACGCTTTTTTGACACTTTTGAATGAAAAACTGATATTTATGTACAATATGCACTCAAAAGTGAAGAAAGTGTTATTTCTTGTCACCTTGTAAGTGGAGAAGTCCAAACAGTGCTATTTGGAGCTGAAAACGCTTTTTTGAAACTTTTGAATGAAAAACTGATTTTTATGTACAATATGCACTCAAAAGTGAAGAAAGTGTAAATTCTTGTCACCTTGTAAGTGGAGAAGTCCAAACAGTGCTATTTGGAGCTGAAAACGCGTTTTTGACACTTTTGAATGAAAAACTGTTTTTTGTGGTCAAAATGAACTCAAAAGTCAAAGTTCTCATTTGCAGTTGAAGAACGTGTTTTTTCTTGTCACCTTGTAAGTGGAGAAGTCCAAACAGTACTGTTTGAAGCTGGAAACGCTTTCTTGACACTTTTGAATGAAAAACTGACTTTTATGTACAATATGCACTCAAAAGTGAAGAAAGTATTATTTCTTGTCAACTTTTAAGTGGAGGAGTCCAAACAGTGCTGTTTAGAGCTGAAAATGCTTTTTTGACACTATTGAATGAAAAACTGGTTTTTGTGGCCAAAATGAAAAAAGTCAAAGTTCTCATTTGCAGTGGAAGAATGTGTTATTTCTTGTCACTTTGTAAAGTGGAGAAGTCCAAACAGTACTGTTTAAAGCTGAAAACGCTTTCTTGACACTTTTGAATGAAAAATTGATTTTTATGTACAATATGCACTCAAAAGTCAAAGTTCTCATTTGCAGTGGAAGAATGTGTTATTTCTTGTCACCTTGTAAGCGGAGAAGTGCAAACAGTGCTATTTGGAGCTGAAAACGCTTTTTTGAAACTTTTGAATGAAAAACTGACTTTTATGTACAATATGCACTCAAAAGTGAAAAAGTGTTATTTCTTGTCACCTGGTAAGTGGAGAAGTCTAAACAGTGCTATTTGGAGCTGAAAACGCTTTTTTGACACTTTTGAATGAAAAACTGTTTTTTGTGGCCAAAATGAACTCAAAAGTAAAAGTTCTCATTTGCAGTTGAAGAACGTGATATTTCTTGTCACCTTGTAAGTGGAGAAGTCCAAACAGTGCTGTTTGGAGCTGAAAACGCTTTTTTGAAAATTTTGAATAAAAAACTAATTTTTATGTACAATATGCACTCAAAAGTGAAAAAGTGTTATTTCTTGTCACCTTGTAAGTGGAGAAGTCTAAACAGTGCTATTTGGAACGGAAAACGCTTTTTTGACACTTTTGAATGAAAAACTGTTTTTTGTGGCCAAAATGAACTCAAAAGTAAAAGTTCTCATTTGCAGTTGAAGAACGTGATATTTCTTGTCACCTTGTAAGTGGAGAAGTCCAAACAGTGCTGTATGGACCTGAAAACGCTTTTTTGAAAATTTTGAATAAAAAACTGATTTTTATGTACAATATGCACTCAAAAGTCAAAGTTCTCATTTGCAGTGGAAGAATGTGTTATTTCTTGTCACCTTGTGAGTGGAGAAGTCCAAACAGTGCTGTTTGGAGCTTAAAACGCTTTTTTGACACTTATGAATGAAAAACTGATTTTTATGTACAATACGCACTCAAAAGTCAAAGTTCTCATTTGCAGTGGAAGAATGTGTTATTTCTTGTCACCTTGTAAGTGGAGAAGTGCAAACAGTGCTATTTGGAGCTGAAAACGCTTTTTTGAAACTTTTGAATGAAAAACTGATTTTTATGTACAATATGCACTCAAAAGTGAAGAAAGTGTAAATTCTTGTCACCTTGTAAGTGGAGAAGTCCAAACAGTGCTATTTGGAGCTGAAAACGCGTTTTTGACACTATTGAATGAAAAACTGGTTTTTGTGGCCAAAATGAAAAAAGTCAAAGTTCTCATTTGCAGTGGAAGAATGTGTTATTTCTTGTCACTTTGTAAAGTGGAGAAGTCCAAACAGTGCTGTTTGGAGCTGAAAACGCTTTTTTGACACTTTTGAAAGAAAAACTGATATTTATGTACAATATGCACTCGAAAGTGAAAAAGTGTTATTTCTTGTCACATTGTAAGTGGAGAAATCCAAACAGTGCTATTTGGAGCTGAAAACGCTTTTTTGAAACTTTTGAATGAAAAACTGATTTTTATGTACAATATGCACTCAAAAGTGAAGAAAGTGTAAATTCTTGTCACCTTGTAAGTGGAGAAGTCCAAACAGTGCTATTTGGAGCTGAAAACGCTTTTTTGAAACTTTTGAATGAAAAACTGACTTTTATGTACAATATGCAATCAAAAGTGAAGAAAGTATTATTTCTTGTCACCCTGTAACTGGAGAAGTCCAAACAGTGCTGTTTAGAGATTGAAACGCTTTTTTGACGTTTTGAATGAAAAACTGATTTTTATATACAATAAGCACTCAAAAGTGACGAAAGTGTTATTTCTTGTCACCTTGTATGTGGAGAAGTCCGAACAGTGCTGTTTGGAGCTGAAAACGCTTTTTTGACACTTTTGAATGAAAAACTGATATTTATGTACAATATGCACTCAAAAGTGAAGAAAGTGTTATTTCTTGTCACCTTGTAAGTGGAGAAGTCCAAACAGTGCTATTTGGAGCTGAAAACGCTTTTTTGAAACTTTTGAATGAAAAACTGATTTTTATGTACAATATGCACTCAAAAGTGAAGAAAGTGTAAATTCTTGTCACCTTGTAAGTGGAGAAGTGCAAACAGTGCTATTTGGAGCTGAAAACGCGTTTTTGACACTTTTGAATGAAAAACTGTTTTTTGTGGTCAAAATGAACTCAAAAGTCAAAGTTCTCATTTGCAGTTGAAGAACGTGTTTTTTCTTGTCACCTTGTAAGTGGAGAAGTCCAAACAGTACTGTTTGAAGCTGGAAACGCTTTCTTGACACTTTTGAAAGAAAAACTGACTTTTATGTACAATATGCACTCAAAAGTGAAGAAAGTATTATTTCTTGTCAACTTTTAAGTGGAGGAGTCCAAACAGTGCTGTTTAGAGCTGAAAATGCTTTTTTGACACTATTGAATGAAAAACTGGTTTTTGTGGCCAAAATGAAAAAAGTCAAAGTTCTCATTTGCAGTGGAAGAATGTGTTATTTCTTGTCACTTTGTAAAGTGGAGAAGTCCAAACAGTACTGTTTAAAGCTGAAAACGCTTTCTTGACACTTTTGAATGAAAAATTGATTTTTATGTACAATATGCACTCAAAAGTCAAAGTTCTCATTTGCAGTGGAAGAATGTGTTATTTCTTGTCACCTTGTAAGCGGAGAAGTGCAAACAGTGCTATTTGGAGCTGAAAACGCTTTTTTGAAACTTTTGAATGAAAAACTGACTTTTATGTACAATATGCACTCAAAAGTGAAAAAGTGTTATTTCTTGTCACCTGGTAAGTGGAGAAGTCTAAACAGTGCTATTTGGAGCTGAAAACGCTTTTTTGACACTTTTGAATGAAAAACTGTTTTTTGTGGCCAAAATGAACTCAAAAGTAAAAGTTCTCATTTGCAGTTGAAGAACGTGATATTTCTTGTCACCTTGTAAGTGGAGAAGTCCAAACAGTGCTGTTTGGAGCTAAAAACGCTTTTTTGAAAATTTTGAATAAAAAACTAATTTTTATGTACAATATGCACTCAAAAGTGAAAAAGTGTTATTTCTTGTCACCTTGTAAGTGGAGAAGTCTAAACAGTGCTATTTGGAACGGAAAACGCTTTTTTGACACTTTTGAATGAAAAACTGTTTTTTGTGGCCAAAATGAACTCAAAAGTAAAAGTTCTCATTTGCAGTTGAAGAACGTGATATTTCTTGTCACCTTGTAAGTGGAGAAGTCCAAACAGTGCTGTATGGACCTGAAAACGCTTTTTTGAAAATTTTGAATAAAAAACTGATTTTTATGTACAATATGCACTCAAAAGTCAAAGTTCTCATTTGCAGTGGAAGAATGTGTTATTTCTTGTCACCTTGTGAGTGGAGAAGTCCAAACAGTGCTGTTTGGAGCTTAAAACGCTTTTTTGACACTTATGAATGAAAAACTGATTTTTATGTACAATACGCACTCAAAAGTGAAGAAAGTGTAAATTCTTGTCACCTTGTAAGTGGAAAAGTCCAAACAGTGCTATTTGGAGCTGAAAACGCTTTTTTGACACTTTTGAAAGAAAAACTGACTTTTATGTACAATATGCACTCAAAAGTTGAAAAAGTGTTATTTCTTATCACCTTGTAAGTGGAGAAGTCTAAACAGTGCTATTTGGAGCTGAAAACGCTCTGTTGACACTTTTGAATGAAAAACTGTTTTTTGTGGCCAAAATGAACTCAAAAGTAAAAGTTCTCATTTGCAGTTGAAGAACGTGATATTTTTTGTCACCTTGTAAGTGGAGAAGTCCAAAAAGTGCTGTTTGGAGCTGAAAACGCTTTTTTGAAAATTTTGAATAAAAAATTGATTTTTATGTACAATATGCACTCAAAAGTCAAAGTTCTCATTTGCAGTGGAAGAATGTGTTATTTCTTGTCACCTTGTAAGTGGAGAAGTGCAAACAGTGCTATTTGGAGCTGAAAACGCTTTTTTGAAACTTTTGAATGAAAAACTGACTTTTATGTACAATATGCAATCAAAAGTGAAGAAAGTATTATTTCTTGTCACCCTGTAACTGGAGAAGTCCAAACAGTGCTGTTTAGAGATTGAAACGCTTTTTTGACGTTTTCAATGAAAAACTGATTTTTATATACAATAAGCACTCAAAAGTGACGAAAGTGTTATTTCTTGTCACCTTGTATGTGGAGAAGTCCGAACAGTGCTATTTGGAGCTGAAAACGCTTTTTTGAAACTTTTGAATGAAAAACTGATTTTTATGTACAATATGCACTCAAAAGTGAAGAAAGTGTAAATTCTTGTCACCTTGTAAGTGGAGAAGTCCAAACAGTGCTATTTGGAGCTGAAAACGCGTTTTTGACACTTTTGAATGAAAAACTGTTTTTTGTGGTCAAAATGAACTCAAAAGTCAAAGTTCTCATTTGCAGTTGAAGAACGTGTTTTTTCTTGTCACCTTGTAAGTGGAGAAGTCCAAACAGTACTGTTTGAAGCTGGAAACGCTTTCTTGACACTTTTGAATGAAAAACTGACTTTTATGTACAATATGCACTCAAAAGTGAAGAAAGTATTATTTCTTGTCAACTTTTAAGTGGAGGAGTCCAAACAGTGCTGTTTAGAGCTGAAAATGCTTTTTTGACACTATTGAATGAAAAACTGGTTTTTGTGGCCAAAATGAAAAAAGTCAAAGTTCTCATTTGCAGTGGAAGAATGTGTTATTTCTTGTCACTTTGTAAAGTGGAGAAGTCCAAACAGTACTGTTTAAAGCTGAAAACGCTTTCTTGACACTTTTGAATGAAAAATTGATTTTTATGTACAATATGCACTCAAAAGTCAAAGTTCTCATTTGCAGTGGAAGAATGTGTTATTTCTTGTCACCTTGTAAGCGGAGAAGTGCAAACAGTGCTATTTGGAGCTGAAAACGCTTTTTTGAAACTTTTGAATGAAAAACTGACTTTTATGTACAATATGCACTCAAAAGTGAAAAAGTGTTATTTCTTGTCACCTGGTAAGTGGAGAAGTCTAAACAGTGCTATTTGGAGCTGAAAACGCTTTTTTGACACTTTTGAATGAAAAACTGTTTTTTGTGGCCAAAATGAACTCAAAAGTAAAAGTTCTCATTTGCAGTTGAAGAACGTGATATTTCTTGTCACTTTGTAAGTGGAGAAGTCCAAACAGTGCTGTTTGGAGCTGAAAACGCTTTTTTGAAAATTTTGAATAAAAAACTGATTTTTATGTACAATATGCACTCAAAAGTGAAAAAGTGTTATTTCTTGTCACCTTGTAAGTGGAGAAGTCTAAACAGTGCTATTTGGAACTGAAAACGCTTTTTTGACACTTTTGAATGAAAAACTGTTTTTTGTGGCCAAAATGAACTCAAAAGTAAAAGTTCTCATTTGCAGTTGAAGAACGTGATATTTCTTGTCACCTTGTAAGTGGAGAAGTCCAAACAGTGCTGTATGGACCTGAAAACGCTTTTTTGAAAATTTTGAATAAAAAACTGATTTTTATGTACAATATGCACTCAAAAGTCAAAGTTCTCATTTGCAGTGGAAGAATGTGTTATTTCTTGTCACCTTGTGAGTGGAGAAGTCCAAACAGTGCTGTTTGGAGCTTAAAACGCTTTTTTGACACTTATGAATGAAAAACTGATTTTTATGTACAATACGCACTCAAAAGTGAAGAAAGTGTTATTTCTTGTGACCTTGTAAGTGGAGGAGTCCAAACAGTGCTATTTGGAGCTGAAAACGCGTTTTCGACACTTTTGAATGAAAAATTGTTTTTTGTGGCCAAAATGAACTCAAAAGTCAAGTTCTCATTTGCAGTTGAAGAACGTGTTATTTTCTTGTCACCTTGTAACTGGAGAAGTCCAAACAGTGCTGTTTGGAGCTGAAAACGCTTTTTTGACACTTTTGAAAGAAAAACTGATATTTATGTACAATATGCACTCGAAAGTGAAAAAGTGTTATTTCTTGTCACATTGTAAGTGGAGAAGTCCAAACAGTGCTATTTGGAGCTGAAAACGCTTTTTTGAAACTTTTGAATGAAAAACTGATTTTTATGTACAATATGCACTCAAAAGTGAAGAAAGTGTAAATTCTTGTCACCTTGTAAGTGGAGAAGTCCAAACAGTGCTATTTGGAGCTGAAAACGCGTTTTTGACACTTTTGAATGAAAAACTGTTTTTTGTGGTGAAAATGAACTCAAAAGTCAAAGTTCTCATTTGCAGTTGAAGAACGTGTTATTTTCTTGTCACCTTGTAACTGGAGAAGTCCAAACAGTGCTGTTTGGAGCTGAAAACGCTTTTTTGACACTTTTGAAAGAAAAACTGATATTTATGTACAATATGCACTCGAAAGTGAAAAAGTGTTATTTCTTGTCACATTGTAAGTGGAGAAGTCCAAACAGTGCTATTTGGAGCTGAAAACGCTTTTTTGAAACTTTTGAATGAAAAACTGATTTTTATGTACAATATGCACTCAAAAGTGAAGAAAGTGTAAATTCTTGTCACCTTGTAAGTGGAGAAGTCCAAACAGTGCTATTTGGAGCTGAAAACGCTTTTTTGAAACTTTTGAATGAAAAACTGACTTTTATGCACAATATGCAATCAAAAGTGAAGAAAGTATTATTTCTTGTCACCCTGTAACTGGAGAAGTCCAAACAGTGCTGTTTAGAGATTGAAACGCTTTTTTGACGTTTTGAATGAAAAACTGATTTTTATATACAATAAGCACTCAAAAGTGACGAAAGTGTTATTTCTTGTCACCTTGTATGTGGAGAAGTCCGAACAGTGCTATTTGGAGCTGAAAACGCTTTTTTTAAACTTTTGAATGAAAAACTGATTTTTATGTACAATATGCACTCAAAAGTGAAGAAAATGTAAATTCTTGTCACCTTGTAAGTGGAGAAGTCCAAACAGTGCTATTTGGAGCTGAAAACGCGTTTTTGACACTTTTGAATGAAAAACTGTTTTTTGTGGTCAAAATGAACTCAAAAGTCAAAGTTCTCATTTGCAGTTGAAGAACGTGTTTTTTCTTGTCACCTTGTAAGTGGAGAAGTCCAAACAGTACTGTTTGAAGCTGGAAACGCTTTCTTGACACTTTTGAATGAAAAACTGACTTTTATGTACAATATGCACTCAAAAGTGAAGAAAGTTTTATTTCTTGTCAACTTTTAAGTGGAGGAGTCCAAACAGTGCTGTTTAGAGCTGAAAATGCTTTTTTGACACTATTGAATGAAAAACTGGTTTTTGTGGCCAAAATGAAAAAAGTCAAAGTTCTCATTTGCAGTGGAAGAATGTGTTATTTCTTGTCACTTTGTAAAGTGGAGAAGTCCAAACAGTACTGTTTAAAGCTGAAAACGCTTTCTTGACACTTTTGAATGAAAAATTGATTTTTATGTACAATATGCACTCAAAAGTCAAAGTTCTCATTTGCAGTGGAAGAATGTGTTATTTCTTGTCACCTTGTAAGCGGAGAAGTGCAAACAGTGCTATTTGGAGCTGAAAACGCTTTTTTGAAACTTTTGAATGAAAAACTGACTTTTATGTACAATATGCACTCAAAAGTGAAAAAGTGTTATTTCTTGTCACCTGGTAAGTGGAGAAGTCTAAACAGTGCTATTTGGAGCTGAAAACGCTTTTTTGACACTTTTGAATGAAAAACTGTTTTTTGTGGCCAAAATGAACTCAAAAGTAAAAGTTCTCATTTGCAGTTGAAGAACGTGATATTTCTTGTCACCTTGTAAGTGGAGAAGTCCAAACAGTGCTGTTTGGAGCTGAAAACGCTTTTTTGAAAATTTTGAATAAAAAACTGATTTTTATGTACAATATGCACTCAAAAGTGAAAAAGTGTTATTTCTTGTCACCTTGTAAGTGGAGAAGTCTAAACAGTGCTATTTGGAACTGAAAACGCTTTTTTGACACTTTTGAATGAAAAACTGTTTTTTGTGGCCAAAATGAACTCAAAAGTAAAAGTTCTCATTTGCAGTTGAAGAACGTGATATTTCTTGTCACCTTGTAAGTGGAGAAGTCCAAACAGTGCTGTATGGACCTGAAAACGCTTTTTTGAAAATTTTGAATAAAAAACTGATTTTTATGTACAATATGCACTCAAAAGTCAAAGTTCTCATTTGCAGTGGAAGAATGTGTTATTTCTTGTCACCTTGTGAGTGGAGAAGTCCAAACAGTGCTGTTTGGAGCTTAAAACGCTTTTTTGACACTTATGAATGAAAAACTGATTTTTATGTACAATACGCACTCAAAAGTGAAGAAAGTGTTATTTCTTGTGACCTTGTAAGTGGAGGAGTCCAAACAGTGCTATTTGGAGCTGAAAACGCGTTTTCGACACTTTTGAATGAAAAATTGTTTTTTGTGGCCAAAATGAACTCAAAAGTCAAGTTCTCATTTGCAGTTGAAGAACGTGTTATTTTCTTGTCACCTTGTAACTGGAGAAGTCCAAACAGTGCTGTTTGGAGCTGAAAACGCTTTTTTGACACTTTTGAAAGAAAAACTGATATTTATGTACAATATGCACTCGAAAGTGAAAAAGTGTTATTTCTTGTCACATTGTAAGTGGAGAAGTCCAAACAGTGCTATTTGGAGCTGAAAACGCTTTTTTGAAACTTTTGAATGAAAAACTGATTTTTATGTACAATATGCACTCAAAAGTGAAGAAAGTGTAAATTCTTGTCACCTTGTAAGTGGAGAAGTCCAAACAGTGCTATTTGGAGCTGAAAACGCGTTTTTGACACTTTTGAATGAAAAACTGTTTTTTGTGGTGAAAATGAACTCAAAAGTCAAAGTTCTCATTTGCAGTTGAAGAACGTGTTATTTTCTTGTCACCTTGTAACTGGAGAAGTCCAAACAGTGCTGTTTGGAGCTGAAAACGCTTTTTTGACACTTTTGAAAGAAAAACTGATATTTATGTACAATATGCACTCGAAAGTGAAAAAGTGTTATTTCTTGTCACATTGTAAGTGGAGAAGTCCAAACAGTGCTATTTGGAGCTGAAAACGCTTTTTTGAAACTTTTGAATGAAAAACTGATTTTTATGTACAATATGCACTCAAAAGTGAAGAAAGTGTAAATTCTTGTCACCTTGTAAGTGGAGAAGTCCAAACAGTGCTATTTGGAGCTGAAAACGCTTTTTTGAAACTTTTGAATGAAAAACTGACTTTTATGTACAATATGCAATCAAAAGTGAAGAAAGTATTATTTCTTGTCACCCTGTAACTGGAGAAGTCCAAACAGTGCTGTTTAGAGATTGAAACGCTTTTTTGACGTTTTGAATGAAAAACTGATTTTTATATACAATAAGCACTCAAAAGTGACGAAAGTGTTATTTCTTGTCACCTTGTATGTGGAGAAGTCCGAACAGTGCTGCTTGGAGCTGAAAACGCTTTTTTGACACTTTTGAATGAAAAACTGATATTTATGTACAATATGCACTCAAAAGTGAAGAAAGTGTTATTTCTTGTCACCTTGTAAGTGGAGAAGTCCAAACAGTGCTATTTTGAGCTGAAAACGCTTTTTTGAAACTTTTGAATGAAAAAGTGATTTTTATGTACAATATGCACTCAAAAGTGAAGAAAGTGTAAATTCTTGTCACCTTGTAAGTGGAGAAGTCCAAACAGTGCTATTTGGAGCTGAAAACGCGTTTTTGACACTTTTGAATGAAAAACTGTTTTTTGTGGTCAAAATGAACTCAAAAGTCAAAGTTCTCATTTGCAGTTGAAGAACGTGTTTTTTCTTGTCACCTTGTAAGTGGAGAAGTCCAAACAGTACTGTTTGAAGCTGGAAACGCTTTCTTGACACTTTTGAATGAAAAACTGACTTTTATGTACAATATGCACTCAAAAGTGAAGAAAGTATTATTTCTTGTCAACTTTTAAGTGGAGGAGTCCAAACAGTGCTGTTTAGAGCTGAAAATGCTTTTTTGACACTATTGAATGAAAAACTGGTTTTTGTGGCCAAAATGAAAAAAGTCAAAGTTCTCATTTGCAGTGGAAGAATGTGTTATTTCTTGTCACTTTGTAAAGTGGAGAAGTCCAAACAGTACTGTTTAAAGCTGAAAACGCTTTCTTGACACTTTTGAATGAAAAATTGATTTTTATGTACAATATGCACTCAAAAGTCAAAGTTCTCATTTGCAGTGGAAGAATGTGTTATTTCTTGTCACCTTGTAAGCGGAGAAGTGCAAACAGTGCTATTTGGAGCTGAAAACGCTTTTTTGAAACTTTTGAATGAAAAACTGACTTTTATGTACAATATGCACTCAAAAGTGAAAAAGTGTTATTTCTTGTCACCTGGTAAGTGGAGAAGTCTAAACAGTGCTATTTGGAGCTGAAAACGCTTCTTTGACACTTTTGAATGAAAAACTGTTTTTTGTGGCCAAAATGAACTCAAAAGTAAAAGTTCTCATTTGCAGTTGAAGAACGTGATATTTCTTGTCACCTTGTAAGTGGAGAAGTCCAAACAGTGCTGTTTGGAGCTGAAAACGCTTTTTTGAAAATTTTGAATAAAAAACTGATTTTTATGTACAATATGCACTCAAAAGTCAAAGTTCTCATTTGCAGTGGAAGAATGTGTTATTTCTTGTCACCTTGTGAGTGGACAAGTCCAAACAGTGCTGTTTGGAGCTGAAAACGCTTTTTTGACACTTATGAATGAAAAACTGATTTTTATGTACAATACGCACTCCAACGTGAAGAAAGTGTTATTTCTTGTCACCTTGTAAGTGGAGAAGTCCAAACAGTGCTGTTTGGAGCTGAAAACGCTTTTTTGACACTTTTGAATGAAAAACTAACTTTTATGTACAATATGCACTCAAAAGTGAAGAAAGTGTAAATTCTTGTCACCTTGTAAGTGGAAAAGTCCAAACAGTGCTATTTGGAGCTGAAAACGCGTTTTTGACACTTTTGAATGAAAAACTGTTTTTTGTGGTCAAAATGAACTCAAAAGTCAAAGTTCTCATTTGCAGTTGAAGAACGTGTTATTTCTTGTCACCTTGTAAGTGGAAAAGTCCAAACAGTGCTATTTGGAGCTGAAAACGCGTTTTTGACACTTTTGAATGAAAAACTGATTTTTATGTACAATATGCACTCAAAAGTGAAGAAAGTATTATTTCTTGTCACCTTTTAAGTGTAGGAGTCCAAACAGTGCTGTTTAGAGCTGAATATGCTTTTTTGACACTTTTGAATGAAAAACTGTTTTTTGTGGCCAAAATGAACTCAAAAGTCAAAGTCCTCATTTGCAGTGGAAGAATGTGTTATTTCTTGTCACTTTGTAAGTGGAGAAGTCCAAACAGTACTGTTTAAAGCAGAAAACGCTTTCTTGACACTTTTGAATGAAAAACTGATTTTTATGTACAATATGCACTCAAAAGTCAAAGTTCTCATTTGCAGTTGAAGAATGTGTTATTTCTTGTCACCTTGTAAGTTGAGAAGTCCAAACAGTGCTATTTGGAGCTGAAAACGCTTTTTTGACACTTTTGAATAAAAAACTGATTTTTATGTACAATATGCTCTCAAAAGTGAAGAAAGTGTTATTTCCTGTTACCTTGTAAGTGGAGAAGTCCAAACAGTGTTATTTGGAGCTGAAAACGCGTTTTTGACACTTTTGAATGAAAAACAGTTTTTTGTGGCCAAAATGAACTCAAAAGTCAAAGTTCTCATTTGCAGTTGAAGAACGTGTTATTTCTTGTCACCTTGTAAGTGGAGAAGTCCAAACAGTACTGTTTGGAGCTGAAAACGCTTTCTTGACACTTTTGAATGAAAAACTGAATTTTATGTACAATATGCACTTAAAAGTCAAAGTTCTCATTTGCAGTGGAAGAATGTGTTATTTCTTGTCACCTTGTAAGTGGAGAAGTAAAAACAGTGCTATTTGAAGCTGAAAACGTTTTTTTGTAAATTTGAATGAAAAACTGATATTTATGTACAATATGCACTCAAAAGTGAAGAAAGTATTTTTTCTTGTCACCTTGTAAGTGGAGAAGTCCAAACAGTGCTGTTTAGAGATTAAAACGCTTTTTTGACACTTTTGAATAAAAAACTGTTTTTTGTGGCCAAAATGAACTCAAAAGTCAAAGTTATCATTTGCAGTTGAAGAACGTGTTATTTCTTGTCACCTTGTAAGTGGAGAAGTCCAAACAGTGCTGTTTAGAGATTAAAACACTTTTTTGACACTTTTGAATGAAAAACAGTTTTTTGTGGCCAAAATGAACTCAAAAGTCAAAGTTCTCATTTGCAGTTGAAGAACGTGTTATTTCTTGTCACCTTGTAAGTGGAGAAGTCCAAACAGTACTGTTTGGAGCTGAAAACGCTTTCTTGACACTTTTGAATGAAAAACTGATTTTTATGTACAATATGCACTTAAAAGTCAAAGTTCTCATTTGCAGTGGAAGAATGTGTTATTTCTTGTCACCTTGTAAGTGGAGAAGTAAAAACAGTGCTATTTGAAGCTGAAAACGTTTTTTTGTAAATTTGAATGAAAAACTGATATTTATGTACAATATGCACTCAAAAGTGAAGAAAGTATTTTTTCTTGTCACCTTGTAAGTGGAGAAGTCCAAACAGTGCTGTTTAGAGATTAAAACGCTTTTTTGACACTTTTGAATAAAAAACTGTTTTTTGTGGCCAAAATGAACTCAAAAGTCAAAGTTATCATTTGCAGTTGAAGAACGTGTTATTTCTTGTCACCTTGTAAGTGGAGAAGTCCAAACAGTACTGTTTGGAGCTGAAAACACTTTTTTGACACTTTTGAATGAAAAACTGATTTTTATGTACAATATGCACTCAAACGTGAAGAAAGTGTTATTTCTTGTCACATTGTAAGTTGAGAAGTCAAAACAATGCTTTTTAGAGCTGAAAACGCTTTTTTAACACTTTTGAATGAAAAACGGATTTTTGTGCACATAATGCACTTAAAAGTCAAAGTCCTCATTTTCAGCTAAAGAAAGTGTTATTTGTCACATTGTAAGTGGAGAAGTCCAAACAGTACTGTTTGGAGCTGAAAACGCTTTTTTGACACTTTTGAATGAAAAACTGATTTTTATGTCCAATATGCACTCAAAAGTGAAGAAAGTGTTATTTCCTGTCGCCTTGTAAGTGGAGAAGTCCAAACAGTGCTATATGGAGTTGAAAACGCTTTTTTGACACTTTTGAATGAAAAACTGATTTTTGTGGCCAAAATGAACTCAAAAGTCAAAGTTCTCATTTGCAGTTGAAGAACGTGTTATTTCTTGTCACCTTGTAAGTGGAGAAGTCCAAACAGTGCTGTGTGGAGTTTGAAACGCTTTTTTGACACTTTTGAATAAAGAACTGATTTTTATGTACAATATGCACTCAAAAGTCAAAATTTTCATTTGCAGTTGAAGAACGTGTTATTTCTTGTCACCTTGTAAGTGGAGAAGTCCAAACAGTGCTGTTTGGAGCTGAAAACGCTTTTTTGAAACTTTTGAATGAAAAACTGATTTTTATGTACAATATGCACTCAAAAGTGAGCCAGTTTAGCTCGTGCTGGTTTGCGGTGCCTTCCGTCCATGAAACCCAGGTTCAACTCCAGGCTGCTCCCTGTTCCCTTCTCTACTTCTATGCCGGTCCCAAGCCCAGTTGCTTTGAGAGGGCTGCGTCAGGAAGGGCATCCGGCGTAAAACATTGCCAAGTTTACCATGCAACTCGTTCACTGTGGCGACCCCAGATGGGAAAAGACGAAAGAGAACCAACCATGCACTCAAAAGTGAAGAAAGTGTTAATTCTTGTCACCTTGTAAGTGGAGAAGTTTAAACAGTGCTATTTGGAGCTGAAAACACTTTTTTGACACTTTTGAATGAAAAACTGATTTTTATGTACAATATGCACTCAAAAGTGAAGAAAGTGTTATTTCTTGTCACCATGTAAGTGGAGAAGTCTAAACAGTGCTATTTGGAGCTGAAAACGCTTTTTTGACACTTTTGAATGAAAAACTGATTTTTGTGCACAAAATGCACTCAAAAGTCAAAGTTCTCATTTGCAGTTGAAAAAAGTGTTATTTCTTGTCACACTGTAAGTTGAATAATCAAAACAGTCATATTCAGAACCGAAAAAGCTTTTTTCACACTTTTGACTGACAAAATGGTTTTTGAGTTCAAAACACACTGAAAAGTCAAAGTTCTTATTTTCAGTAGAAGAAAGTATTATTTCTTGTCACACTGTAAGTTCAGAAGTCAAAACAGTGCTATTTAGAGCTGAAAACGCTTTTTTGACAATTTTGACACTTTTGACTGACAGAATGTTTTTTTTCAAAACGCAATCAAAAGTCAAAGTTCTTACTTACAGTTCAAGAAAGTTTTATTTTTTGTCACATTGTCAGTTGAAAAGTCAAAACAGTCTAATTTGGAGCCAAAAACGCTTTTTTGACACTTTTGACTAACAAAATGGTTTTCGAGTTCAAAACGCAATCAAAAGACAAAGTTCTTACTTACAGTTCAAGAAAGTTTTATTTTTTGTCACATTGTCAGTTGAAAAGTCAAAACAGTCTAATTTGGAGCCGAAAACGCTTTTTTGACACTTTTGACTAACAAAATGGTTTTTGACTTCAAAACGCAATCAAAAGACAAAGTTCTTACTTACAGTTCAAGAAAGTTTTATTTTTTGTCACATTGTCAGTTGAAAAGTCAAAACAGTCTAATTTGGAGCCGAAAACGCTTTTTTGACACTTTTGACTAACATAATGGTTTTTGACTTCAAAACGCAATCAAAAGACAAAGTTCTTACTTACAGTTCAAGAAATTTTTATTTTTTGTCACATTGTCAGTTTAAAAGTCAAAACAGTCTAATTTGGAGCTGAAAACGCTTTTTTGACACTTTTGAATGAAAAACTGATTTTTGTGCACAAAATGCACTCAAAAGTCAAAGTTCTCATTTGCAGTTGAAGAAAGTGTTATTTCTTGTCACATTGTAAGTTGAGAAGTCAAAACAGTGCTATTTAGAGCTGAAAATGCTTTTTTGACACTTTTGAATTAAGAACTGATTTTTGTGCACACAATCCACTCAAAACTCTCATGTCCAATGTCATTGCTGTGTTCTTGTGTGAACTGATGGATGAGATCATTATCGGAGGAAACATCAGGTGAAGAATTATGGGGGCATCAAGACAGCTCATCTACATCAAGGTTTGGTTTGCCAACATGATTCTGGAGTGTAAAATTGTAGTTGGAAAGTACAGCAAGCCAGCGATGACTGGCCATGTCCAATTTAGCTGATGTATGTATGTTAATTTGTTGTTTTCAGTGATAACAACAAAACTGGCTCCATATCAAGAAATGTTTCTGTTATGGACCATTTCAATGCCAGAAACTCCAGTTTGTGTGCTGGATACCTTACTTTGCTTGATGAGAGCCCACGGCTTGCACAGGCGATGACCTTCATATGAGCGTCCTGCTCCTGGTACAGAGCAGCAGAGGTTCTGCAGAACTTCGGCCCGCTTTGCCGATAGCATTTTAGCCGGTGCAAAATGCATGAGCCTATTGGCCGCTGAGGCTGCTGTGCTTCACTCGTTTTTGTCTAAGCCGCTAAAAAGGCACAGAGTTTCTTTTTGGTATCCATCCCAAGTAAAAACGAAGTCGTATGGTTTAGATAACACCACAGATAAAGCCTTCTTATCTTTGGATGCCGAAAAAGCGTTTGACAAGGTTGAATGGCCTTATCTTTTTAACGTCTTACATCGATTTGGGTATGGCAAAAACTTCCTAAAATGGGTGCGCTTGCTGTACTTAAATGCTACTGCTGAGGGGGTGACAAACAAAAATGTCTCGCAGCCGATTACGATAAAGAGAGGATGTAGACAAGGTTGCCCTTTGTCGACCCTCCTTTTTACATTGGGAAGGAAAAAAGGAAAAATAAGGATGTAGCAGGAATAACAATCGGGCACGAAGAACACAAAATTGCATTGTATGCAGATGATGTTATCCTATTCATCTCAAACATGAGTAAAACAATTCCAATTATCTTAAAATTAATAGAAAACTTTGGCAAGATCTCTGGTTATACAGTCAATAATACAAAATCATCCATTCTAGTACTTGATGAAAAACAAGCTAGCAATCCTAACTCGCAGGCTTTATCATTTAAACTCGTGGATCATTTTACATATTTAGGTATAGAAATCAGACGTAAACTAAACGATGTTGTTAGGGTTAACTATGAATCTTTGATAAATGAAACTACAGTGTC
Source organism: Oryzias latipes (assembly GCF_053564925.1). NCBI lineage: Eukaryota > Metazoa > Chordata > Actinopteri > Beloniformes > Adrianichthyidae > Oryzias > Oryzias latipes. The sequence continues at coordinate 13,164,831 of NC_136245.1, forward strand.
TGTTGATAGGTGGATGTCCTTACCTCTGTCCTTGATGGGAAGAATTAATGTTATAAAAATGAATATTCTCCCCAAAATGTTGTACGCGTTTCAGAATTTGCCATTGCCCCCACCTGATGATTTCTTTTCAAAAATCAAAAAACAATTTCTTGCATTTATTTGGAAAAATGATAAAGCACGAATTTGGTTATCCATAATGCAACTGCCAGGGTGGGTTAAAATGTCCAAATATAATTTGGTATCATTGGGCTACACAATTAAGATCAATAACATTTTATTTTGAAATTATTGATGCCCCCCAGTGGAAAGAAATGGAATCTGTTGGTCTAGATTTAGCACTGCCATATTATCTTTATTCAGATACGATTTTTAACTTGATTAAGAAAACTACAAATCCAATTGTTAAATACATGATAAAAATCTGGTCTAGTGTATACAAGCATACAATTGATAGTAATAACTTATCTCTGTACACCCCAATTTGGGGAAACCAGTATTTTATCCCAGGGAGGGCAGATATTGTCTTTCAAGACTGGTCTTCGAGAGGATTAAAATCAATACAGGATCTATATTTACCAAATTCAGAATCACTAATGTCCTTTGACGAACTGACATGCAAGTATAACATTGATAGGAAATGTTTCTTTAAATTCCTTCAATTACGGAGTTTTATTAGAGAAAGGCAGGGTAATCAATTAACTAAGCCAAAAAAAAACATCACTTGAAAGAATGCTTTCTAAAAATAGTCGGAATAAAGGTGCCATATCAGAATTTTATGATCTTTTGTTGTCCAACTCTAAGGAAAACTAAGGAAAAAATTTAAGGCCTGGAATGAGGATCTCAAAACAACCTTGTCAAAGGAAGATTGGGAGTTAGCTTGTAGCAAAGTTCACAAACAGATAATCAGTACTCGGTTTAGGGTTCTGCTATAAAAGTGGCTTATGAGAACATATATAACACCAGCGCAACTGAACCGATATAACAGTAATATTCCCGATATCTGTTGTAAGTGTGCTGAAGCTAAAGGGACTCTCTTCCACTGCATGTGGCAATGCCCTGAGATAAGACTTTTTTGGGAGGAGGTTAGAAAAGCAGTGGAGATGATTGTTTCAAAAACTGTTCCAACAAATCCTATTATGTTTATTCTAGGTATATATCCTTCAAATCCCAAGTTTAGTAAAAACGAACAAATTATGATTGACATGTGTTTTTTACAAGCAAAAAGAACCATTGCAATGTTTTGGAGAAGAACCTGTAGGCCCAAATTGACTCAGTGGGTGAAACAGATGCTCGTAGTTTTTCCATTACAAAGGATTACCGTAAATTCCGGACTACAAAGCGCACCCGATTACAAGCCGCACCCACCCATATTCACGTGTTTGACTGCTTTTATACATACACAAGCCGCGTCAGAGTACAAGCCGCGCATGTGTTAGCCGGTATTGTCATCCTGACAGATCACGGCCAGAATCCCAGAGTGAGTGCAATTCATTAGCACATTGTGGGTGGTGCCAGTTTTGCCTCTGGGTCACGTATTTGAGTGTATCGACATCTGTCAAACAGCATGGACCTCTATTCTGTTCACAAGTCCCTCAGTTATGGTGTTTTTATTTCATTTTTTTTTTACTTATTGACAATCTAGGTATCTAACATAAAATTACAAACAGTAACCATATAATCAACATTACATCCCTCAGTTATAATGAGGAAATTTACATCCGCGATTCCACATTTCCCATGAGTCTTAGGGGCTAAAGGCGGGGCCAACGCCCGGCTCGCCATACTGCTGTACGTGTTTAAGAATGAGTATCAGCAGTGCATGGATGGGTGAACGGGAAAAGCTCTCCTTCCGCTTGTGTCGCAGCAGCGTTATGGGAGTAACAGGACTGGTTAGAAAACACACCGGTAAAATAAAGCAGCGGCGACTGAAAAGCGCGCGCCTCAGCGCGATACGCGCGCCTCAGTGCGGCGCGTGCGTCAGAATTCAGAAGCCTCTGCACTCCGCGGACGCCTCTGCGCTCCGCGCTCGCCCCGCGCGCTCCTTGTCTCCCCTTCCTATCTACTCCGACACCTCTGGCCAGGGCAGCTTCAAGGAGGAGCACTTCGTCCCCGTTGCGCCGGTGGATGGAGCAATTCGTTTCTGTGCAAAGCAATCGGACTTAATACTGTACGTTTTGTGTATGAGGGGCGGGTGCGTTGTTACGTGTGGGAGCCATCAGACTGCCATCGGCCCCGCAGCTCAATCAGCAGGAGAAGATGTCTCCAGCTCACACGGAGGCTGTGAGTTTTTCAAAGCAAAATTCCGCTTTTACGGTTTCCTTAGAAACCGTAAATGGAGTGTAAATTCACTCCATGCGCTGTTCTCTCCGTCACGCAGCAAACCGGCTTTTCCAAACCCGTTGGTGAAGGTGGACTTTTTTACGCTGCTTTTAACGATTGCTTTTAACTTGAAAGCTTCATCATAATGTAGCGGCGATCACGTGCACGTTGGGTCTAATGGCCCCAAAGGATTCTGGGATGCGGCCGGGCATGCGTGTTTCGTTTTGTTGAACCATGACTGAAGTGTCTAAGACCTGAAGTCAAGTCCATGCTGTTTGGCTGCTAAGAGGTGTGTTGAATAAAAATGCCTCGTGCTTGGTGTCAGATAGAAAATTCAAACTATTCACTGAGTTCGAAAGTACGTACATGGCGGCCGCCAATTAAATCCATAAATTAGCCGTGTCACTGAATAAGCCGCAAGGCTGTAAACGCAGGAAAAAAGTAGCGGCTTGTAGTCCGGAAATTACGGTACATGTATTAGGAAAGGAAAGTTGGAACTGTTTGGAGAAATGTGGGGTCCTCTAAAAAGTTTTGTGAGGAGTCTTAATTTGGAGAATGGATCTGTGGATGACCAAGACTAACTGAGAATACTCTGTAAACCCTCAGTATTTAAAATAAAAAAAAATGCATTTGTATTTGAAAAATGTATCAAAAGATGGCTTTTCTTTAATTTCCTGATTAGTAGAGGTTGATCTGTTTTTTGTTCTTCTTGTTATTGTTTAATTGTTTTTTCTGTGTTCTATTTTATTTATTCTATTTTAGTTCACATGTACAAATTGGATGTAAAGCTTGTGATTATGTTTGATAATGTACCAAAAATTAAAATAAAAACAATATTACAAAATAAAAAAATGAAGTAGTTCATTTCTCATAACAACGAAACAAGCTACCTATGGCTGCGGTGTAGAGCTGCTCAAAGAGGCTCCGTGTGCTCTTCTGCCAACTAGCGGTCGGAGGGTAAAGTGGAAAACAAGAGTCAGACGCTGAAGGACGCTCATAAATAATTAAATAAATATAGTCCTGACAGCATTTTGAATCGACACAAGTATCGCCAAATGAACTATCGCGATATTTTGCCGGATTGATTTTTTCTTACACCCCTATTATTTAGTGCTGTTACAGTCATTGGATAAAAACTTTTTCAGTGTTTTTGTACATCTAGTTAAATAAATTATTTATGTCTGTCTTAAACAAAATCCCTACAAACAAGCGTCTTTATTTTCTCTTCATGCTTAATGATACTGTAAATCTTGCTCAGTACAGCTGCAAGACACTTTTGTGACTATTTTACTTTAGTAGTTTTTACCTGAATATTTCCAAGCCTTTTTTTAACATTGCTATAGCGTACCTGCTGTCTCTCAACCATTTAGAGAAGATTCTCTTCATTCACACTACATTTTGTCCCTCTTGCGTTTTCTGTTTTGAGCCCCAGATTGTTTTTTCTTTTGCCTTTCCATTTAAAGCGCGCTGTCATCAGATGATCACACAATTCAAATAAATACAATCAGAAGCATGCGAGAGCCCGTTCCAGCACGTCCCCCACGTTCGTGCACGTGGGGGTGGAGATACATGCATGCTGCCGAAGTGAACCGTGTGTTTATAAGGGGAAACAGATCCTACCCAGACCAACCAGCCAGACCAGGGGAGGAGGGGCGAAACCCCCAGGCTGGGAGCGCCCCAGGTGACGGGACCCAAGCAGCCCAGGAGGGGGGAAGGAGGGGACTGCCCACCCACCTAGCCAGGCGCAGAGGCGGCGAGAGGCATACGCAAACCCAGCGTCTGGGCCCCCAGGACACAGGACAGGCGTGCTTGGCCATACCAGGCGGCAGCCATGGGGGCAGCCATGGGGGCAGCCATGGGGGCAGCCATGGGGGCAGCCATGGGGGCCACAGGGCGCCGGACACCAAGACACAGGCCAAAGACGAAGCAAGGGCCCCCCTGTCTCCACAAGCCAGCCCCGGCACCCGACCCAAGCAACCCAGAGATAACCGCACAACCCCCCCCCCCACTACTCTACCCTCTACAACCCTCCTCACCTGCCATATTATCCGACTCCTCCTCCCATTAACCCCTAATGCCCTCCCTACGCACACATGCTTACAATCTTTTTGATGCCCCCAACCCCCTTCGCCACACAAATCATCTGACTAGAAAACGTTTGACCTCCAGGCTTTTCACTAGTCAGAGCCAGTTCTTCTATTACATTAAACCCAATGTGGCGTTCAAGGTCACCCCGAGCTACCAAAATTAGAACCAGCACTGGTTTGTCACGACTTCCACACACAGCATTTTGCGACAGGGTGAAATCAATTCCAATCCATCCTTCATATGGAATTGTAGTTCCATTAGCAGCTGAGAGATCTAATGCTCCTTCTTCAAGCAATTCTTCCACTGGTCTCACTTCAGTGTCTGGAAGGTATGTTTTTTCCAGTGTGCTCCCACAATTGACACTTGTGACCCTGTATCCCACAGCACTGTGGTGTCAACGCCACCAAGGGAGGCTCGGACTAATCATCTCTTCCCTACTTGCTTGGCTGTTTGTTGCTGCTTACCAGTATGGGGTGTTCTCTGGTTGAGCTCCTCCACATGGCTCATCTTTACTTCAGCATGTGATTGAATTTCGATCTTGTTGGTGGAAGCTGCAACATTTTTGGTGCGACAATCAGCTGCCCAATGATCTGTGCTCCCATACTTAACAGTGGTTGCATCTTCCTTCTTGGTTGGTCACTTGGCACTGTTGACACTGTTTGTTTATCCTTGTTTGTGGACGGGGCTTCCAGCTTCGTTGATCGCTCATTTTTACTTTTTGTGGTCTTGGATACTGATTTAAACTTGCAATTTGCGAGGACAGATTCTGAATGGCTTCACATATCTTTGTTGCTTTGGTCAACCTTCTCCATCAGTGTGTCACGTTTCGTTGTTTCAATCTGTTTGCTCTTTTTCTTTGCCTCTTGTGGCAGAATATTTTCATCAAGATGGCTGTTCTCCTCACCCACAGCTGCCACCTTAACCATTCTTGGTTTAAATTTTGTTGAAAGCTTGTTCCTTCTTTCCATTTCCAGGCTATATGCAGCTGTCATTCTTTCCAGAAGTTCCTCATCCGTTACCAGTGGGTTTTGCAGATATGGTTTTAAATCAGCTCGGATGATGTCATCTTGAAGACCAGTAATGATTGTTTGAAGGAACTGATTTTGGATTAATTCTGAACTGTATTTCAATCCAGACTCAGCTCTTTCTGAAGCAAATAGAACTTGCTGTCTTAAATCCATGGCTTTTCTTTGAGTTTCTTTGGATTCTTGCACTGCACAAGTAAGTGAGTGGTAAAGTTCTGTGGCATCTTTTTCAATGTAATGTGTCCGCAATATTTGTCTGAGAGAGTGAAGGGTCAAATCCACTCTGCTCTCCAGGTAGCTTTTCAGTTTTGTTTTGAATGATGGCCTCCACAACTTCTCCTTCATCATATCCCTTTTTCAGAGCTCTTTGAACTTGTCTTTCCAGACTGGCATATCCTAATTTATCTTTTTGGTTTGGATCTCCAATCTGTCCTATAATTTTCAGATCCTTCCTGTAAAATGGGTGGACAAATGTTGTTTTGTTTTTTTTTTCAGTTATGGTAACTGTTTCAGGTATGTTTGACTCTGAGACTGACTCATTTTCTCTAAATGCACTTTTGGATGCAGCGCCATTTTCTGCCACGGGGTGGCGCTGAGACGCCGTTTTCTTTGAATGAAACTCAGAGCTCGTCTTTTTCTTGCAGCTCATCCAGTGGCGGTTCTACACTAACTTACTCCCTGGGCGAGTAACCCCACAGGCACCCCCCCCCCCCCCCCCGCACACATACAAAATTTGACAACATTCTGTTGTGTTCCCTATCTTCTATTTAGCCATTTTACACAAAAAATGCATGAATTTTCTAGACTCGTATTACAGGTGGGTCAAACTCAGTCACACAGTTAAAAACACGCTTAAGGTTTGGGCCGGTTCATTTACTGAACACACTAAAGCTAAACTTTTAACACAAGTTAAGGAACACAAGTTAAACCTTAAATAACTTGTAATATTTTGCTCTCCATAGAAACATATTCTGTCAAAATTATACAAATATGAACATGCTGCAGAACAAAACAAAGAAAGCCTGGAAATATTAATCAGAAATAACAAATCAAATATTTCCGTTTTTTTTGCTCTTTTATCGTTTTTTAGAGCATTTTTTTTAGAGCTGGACTCCTGCTTCATTTTTAGCAATAATTTCTTAATGTGTGACGTCCTGTGTGTATCTTTGTGAAACATATCAGAGGGATTAGATCTAAAAAAAAACTTATTGTGATTAATATGCTTAGGTCTTATAAAACATTAAAGACTAAATCATAGAACTCATCAGTGGGATTACTCCAAAAATATTTGGCATTTCCCTAAATTTGTGCAACACCAACAGTAGAAACCCTCCAAAAAAACTCAATCCATAAAAAATGGTCTGCGCCCACCACCCCTGTTACGGTTTCTGTTTCTCTGCCCTTGTAATTTGTTTCCTTTTTGTTCTGGCATGTTTTGAGTTTAACTTCCTGTCTTATTTTGTAGGGTTTCCTGTTTCGTTTTTGTTGTGAGTTTTACTTTGGTTCCCCATCCTTCCTGATTGTGTTCACCTGTGTCTCGGTTGTCTGTATGTATATAAGTCTTGTCATTCCCTTCCTCCTGGGCTGGTCCATAGTATGTTAGTCAGTATGTTAGTCTGCTCTCCCCGTTTCGAGTGTTTAGTGTTTCGAGTTTCTAGCCTGCCGTCTGCAGTGGTTTTGGTTTTGTGTCCTCTCTCGCTCTCTGCGCCTGGGTGCTTCCTCCCTTCTCCCCCCGTAACAACCCCTCCCCCTCCCCCTCCCCTTCCCTTTTACACACGCGGCTCCGTCTCTATGACGGGAGGCGCAGCTGCGGCCAGAGTTGATTGTCAGATAGAAAAAGACTCCCAATCACCTGTTAGTGTGATTCAGCCAGCTACCGGCGAGTTGCGCCCCCCTCTCGAGTTTTTTGACTTATGTTCCAAAGACTACCGCAAAGAGGTGTGGCCGCAAGCATCTTGCAGCGGGCGGTGGTCACGTGCGCAACAATTAGCATCTGTAAATCTTTTGGACTGCTGACATAGATTTACTCTCGCATTTTCTCTTTTCTCTTTTTTTTTTTTTTTGTTTCTTTTTATTTCTTATTCCCTTTTGTGTTTATTATTAATAATTAGTATTTTTTAAAGAATGCAACATGTTTGTTCTGTATTCAGAATTCTATTGTACATTATATGTGCATAATTGTTGTATTTTCTTGTTTTGTATGTTGCAATTGTTCAATAAAAAAAATAAATAAATAAATAAATAAATAAATTAAAAAAAAAAAAAAAAAAAACGTGCGCGTCGGGTCTGCTGTGTCGGAGCAAGTAATTGTGGGAAATAATCCCCATTGCCTGCTTTTGTCGAAATTTGGTTGAGCACGGGTGTTTGTTTTGCCTAATTCTTTTTCATGTGCCTGTTTTACGTTGTTTCACTCTGAGTTATTTCATCTTTTTTTTTGCACCATAAGTGTGAAGAGGAAACAGGATTAAGACATTCTTAATAGTCTGATGTGTCAAATTTAAAGTGTTAAGTGTCGGCAGCTGAAGCAATTTCAAATTAAAAACGCAAAGTTGCCTCTTTGAATATAGTAGTACATTGTAACGCATCGGGCACGGCATTTGCCCCCCTATGAAGTACCGCCCACATCGCCCATATCAAAAACCGCCACTGAGCTCATCAATCTTGTCATTAAATGCTTCTAGCAAAGACATTCCCTCATCTTCAAGTGATGTTACTTCTTCACTTTCTATGAACTGCAGGATTTGTCTCCTCAGCTTACGAGGTAAGTCTTTCTCACGCTCGCTGACAGGAACCCCAAGTGATTGACAGGCTTCGTTTAACTCCGGAACAGACGTCATGAGCTTTTCCTCTATTTCGTCATAGACACTCTCCCATGCAGCTGCTATCTTTACACTGGTAGACATGGTCGCAGAGTCTTTATTTTTGCCGTTTTCGTTTTTGCAAGACAACTTCAAACACTTTAGCAGGCTAAGCTAGTAAAGCTGGCATCATGGCGGTCACTCACGTGTCTTTTTGAATGGACCTCGTTGCAGAAAGCACTCCAACCGGGCGGAAACACCAAATTTATGTTGCACCCTTGAAAACAGACAGGACTTCGTCTTCTTTTTGGCAACTTTATTCACCCCGGACTTTGTGTATTTTTATATTTAGTGCTCTCTTCTGAGGCAGCCAGAGCAAGACAAGAAAATGTGATGGCATACACATCAAAGCGATCTCAATTTTGCACATGCGCACATTGCAAACATGGAGACACTGCTGTCTTTTCAAAATAAACGAATATAGTTAATAACTAAAATAAGAAATGTTTTCACATCTTTCATGGACCATGCCTTAATTTAAGTAAATGAATGTGGAATTTTCTGGCTGCAACACTTCCCTCTGAAAATGTTTGTTCAAATTTCTGTAACACATCCATTTTTGCACCTGATTCAGCGAGAGCAGCCTGTATTGCATGTAGCTCTATTCTAGCCTTTAGCTCAGTTTCCTTCCTTTTCTCTTGAACTTCGTGTTCTGCGTCTCTTATTTTTCTTTGGGTGTGCCATTCCGCTTCTTCTCTCTCTATGGCTAGTCTTTCCATAAAAGCAGCAGCCTTTGCCTTTAGTGATGCTTGCTCTTTTGCAGCTTGCAATCTTACAGAAGAAGATGAAGACGATGAAGTTCCACTCTCTGAAGGTGACTTGTGGTGATGCTTACTGCTCCTCTTTGAGGATGTAGATCTGCTATCTGAGGGTTTTATCTCCGTATTGCATTCTTCAGCCATTTGTGAGCGTTTTGTCACCTCTTTCATCCATTCTTCACATTTCCAAAAGAACTGGTTAAATGTTTGGTTTTTAGGTTCAAACCAACTTCTTTGATCTTTTAAATAATCCTTTTGATCCATATGCCTTTGCAAATCCTCATTTAAATCAACAAACTCTTGGTGCAAGTTATGAAAATCAATGCGCAACTTGTTGTTTACAATGTCCACATTTGCATCATCTTCCATTAATAGATCGATTTCCTTTGTCATGCTTGTTAATTGTGCAAGCTTACTTCTGCGTGCTTGAACTTTTCTAGATATATAATCTTCCAAGGCTCTCAGTCATTTTTATAGTCCGTTTTTCACTGTTTGATCCTCCATATTAGGAAAACATAAAAGGCATTTGGCTCTTTGATCCTTGATTGACGGTTCAGAGAAACTGTAGCAGTTACTTACTTCCAGCGATTTCCTGCTCCTTTTCTTGTCCAATGTCAGTATGGTTGTGCAGTACAGCAATAAAGAGCCAAGTTTTTTGACTGTATAGGATGTATAGTTCCAGTGTTAAGTCCTCAGTTTTGACGCTCCTGCAGCTCTCGTCCTTATCCAACGATCCAATAAAAATCCACATTCCAAAAGTAAAAGAGAAAAATCTTTAATTCCTTTTCTTCAGGTTGAAAAATGAACAATAATCCACAGTGAACTTAAGGGAAAAACTGAATAAATATTTATGCAAATTAACGAGAAGAACTTGGCAAAGTCAAAAAACTGTTTGACTCCATTCCAAAATTGAGACTGACATGCATCTGCTGCGTGACCACCAGTGAACCACAGAGTGAAACCCCGGCTCCCCCTACTGGCTGTAAACTGAATAACACACTGACTGCAAAATGGTCATCTCTGGCATTAAAACCCTTTTGCTATCTTAGATGACCCTATCCTTGCATTGACGTGTTATTCTTACCATGACAAAGGTGGATAAAGGTGGAAAGATTTCATGTAATCCATGGACACCGGTGAAGATCACAAATCATTGAAGAAAAAAGGTTCAGCGCACTGTCTAGATGACCCAACTCCCAATGTTAAAGTGCCTAGGATAGCACAAGGGTTATGGCGTCTACACTTGATTTGTGTTAGTTATGCCTGTAACACAATGCCTAAATAGATACCCTCCAGTGTTTTATTGCTTTCTATGTCTTCCAAGTCTGTGATAAAATAAATGAATTAATGTTGAGACTAATTTGTTTATATAAAAAAAGGTAATTTGTATTACTTTCCCCTACAAATGTCACATAGCTAAATATATTAATACTTTATTTTAAAATTTTACTTAATTTCCATGACGTGTAAAAGACAAAAAATGTTTTTGCTGCCCTTTTCCGACTTTGAGCTCCTGCCCCTTTAAAATCCTTTACACATCCATGCTGCTCTGCGTATTTTTTACGTTACAAAAACAATCTTTTTCAAACACCATTTTTTGTCTGCTTCTGATTCACAAGGATTTGAATAAAGAAATACTCAGAAATGCAATTTTGAGCTTACTATTCTTTATATATGTTCTTAATCAAAAAATACCACAAAGAATATGTTAAAAACATCAAAAACACTATTTTCATTGCCAATTTTCATTGTTGTAGCCTTTCCACTTATGAGTGGTGTCAGATAAATGCATCTAGACATTAAAGAAAAACACAATTATAAACAACAAACCACAACAAGAATCAAGTTTCTCATGCACGAGGGAGAGGAGCAAGAGTGACAGAAAACGAACGTCTACCACGCTTCTCTTCTCAAAGGTCTGCCTCTCCTCGTGCTGCTTTTATTAAGAACACAAGAAGGAGGTAACATTTTCAAGACAAAGAGAAAAAGTTCATTAGGGGGTGTCATACAATGACCCATTTGGTGGATTCTAACTTCAAACAGTATTCCTTATCAGCTGAGGACAGTGTGTCGTAAAACCCCCTCTTAGCTGGGGATGAGAAGCAGATGAACAAACACACAGAACTGTTTTCAGAAGAGGTAAAAAGGTCAATCTGAGTTAACATTTAAACATACATTTCACCAAATATATTTAAGCAATGATAATAATAAAACAAATTCCTTCACATACTCCCTCCTTTTTATCATTGATAAATGTCAAAATCTCACATCCAATATCACATCTCTTTTCAGTTTTCTGTGACATCTTCATTTTCATAACACTTTCAATTTACACTCAGATGAGAAGTTCTTTTTTTTCTCTCTCAAGTCATTTCAGTTTCAAAATCATTACAGTCATCTTGTTCTCCCTTTAATAACAAGTTGTATTCTTAAATCATAAGAACACTTTTTACTCCACCATTCACTGCTCTGGAAATCATAGATTGAATACAAGGAAAAATGCACATAGTGAACACACAACATGGGATCAGTACCATAAGAATAGGTGTCACTATTTTTAACAAAAGTTGCCACCAGGAACCAAAAGCAAACCAGGAGAAGAAATCCCAAGATTGGGGTTTCCTGTCATCCTGCATTGCCTGCTGAACCTTTTCAAGTTGATGTAATGCTTCAGTGATGCTGTGACCTTCATCTGTGTTGTCAGGAATAAATGTACAACAGGTATGATTTAACATTTTACAAACACCTCCCTCCTGAGCAACCAATAAGTCCAAAACCAATCTGTTCTGTGGAACCATAAGTCTCATGTTTGACATTTCTTCATTATAGCCTTTAAATGCTTTAGTTGTAGCGTTCAAAAATAAACCTAATCAATAATCAATGGTCTCAATTCTGAGAGCGTTTGTAGCATTTCCCACTCAGGGAAACAATGCCATAGTTACCTTTTCCCCAGTATTCCAGTGTTTATGGTCTTCAGGAACATCTGATCCCCAAATGGAATCATGTGGCTTGACATCAATAAGGTTACGTCTGTGACGCAGGTGAGGCTCATGGACTGCAGAAACTATGAAAGTGTGACCTGTGACCTTTACAGCAACACAAATCCCACTCCAGTCTCTAGGCAGACTGAGGTAGAGGGCCTGCCCACATAACCAAAACATTTGATCAACCACAAAAGTACCATTGTTACCTGGAATTAAATCTGGATTAGATTCAACACAACGTCCTCCAGGGCAGGGAACAGCATAACCATGGGAAACTCTGTCATTGATTATCTGGACTGTGAAGGGAACAAGAAGTTCACGACACATCTTTGTTGGCAAAGTTCCTAAAAACTTTGTGCCATTGTTAGTTATGCAATGTGAAAACACAGTTCCTGGTTCCACACTAGCATATGGAGCTAATGGTTTTTTCAATTTCAGTTTTTTAAACTGATACAAACTCTTACAACTCGGTCTTACAAGAGTACCATTTGAAGTGGTGACGGCTCCAGTACTACTATACCCTCTGGTACTATATTCAATAACACAGTCGCTTTTCCACTCAGAAAATTTCTTTGCCTGTAAATTAGGATGTAGTGATGAAGTTGGAATTACAGAACAAACATAACAATCAGATCTATCCCTTTCCTTAGCCAGTAACACAACATACCTATACCAAGAATTTGTCATATACAGGTGAGTTATGTTCATTTTTGGACTATTCAAAACATCATGTTCATCAATACTCAGCCATCGCCGAGAAATGTTTCTTTCCTCGTTGGTGGTTCTTCTTGCAGGTGGATAATGATTCCAAAAGAACCAAATCCTTGTGGTGGCTCCTGTCAGGAGTAGCAGGAACATTAAACAAAATAAACTGTCTCTTAGCCCAGTTTGACACGCCATGGTGGATATGTGCCTATCTTCGGGAGGGAGAGGTTACTAGCACATCACCTCCTCAAGTCCTCTAACAGTGTAGGATCCGTGTAGTGCAAAAGAGATCTGGTGTGCTTTCTTCCCTAAGACTAGGTGGATCTCCCGGTTTCACTGACGTTGAGACAAGCAGCTTCTATACGGCTGCCTCCCTTTGTAGTCAGACTTCCCCACCTAGCAGTTGGAATTAGCCTCACCCAGATGCTTTTTCTTGCAGTGTGATAGATGGATCCAAAACGTCCTTTCAGCAATCTTTACAGCTGTTGGTGTAGTCAGCAGGACTTGGAATGGCCCTTCCCCCCGTGGGCTGGACCAACACTTCCTTTTTATGGCCTCCACAAACACCCAGTCACCAACCTGCACTGGTGAGGTGTCCTGTGGAGATAAAAAGGAATCTGGCACTTGATTTGTCCTTTGCACATCTTTAGTGGTAAACATTTTCCTGAAATAATCCACTAAATTTGCATCATCATCTGGAGAATGTTGCTGTGTAGGATCAGGGTCTGGTAACCCATAAGAACGTCCATATAACATTTCAAAAGGCGTTAAAGGTTGACCTGCTGTGCGTGTGATACGCATGCTTAGCTGAACTAAGTCTATGCAGTCAGGCCACTGTCTGTTTGTCTCTTCCATGCATTTCTTTAACTTTGATTTGATAGTGCCATTAGTTCTCTCAACTAATCCTGCACTCTGTGGGTTATAACTACAATGTCTCTTTAAATCAATACAAAGATGTTGAGCCATTTTGTCTATCACTTGATTTACAAAAAGATTTTTGAATAGAGAATAAATCCATAAGTTGTATAATATTTCTCTAATAAGTTCACCATCCCCCCTGTTGAATCATGGCAAGGCCCATGACTCAAAATTGCTGCCCATTTGTACATGGATTTTGGTAAAATAGGTTTTCCTTCTGTGCTGACATAAAGACCTTGTTCTAACTTTGCTCCTTTTTTCAACCATAGATCTTTTCTTGTTGTGGTGCGCTGTGTTGCATTTCTTTTAAAACATCAGCGGGTGCATCTGCAGTCACATCCTCATTTGTGCATATTTCTACATCTTTTATTGCAGCTTGCTTTTCTGTTGCATCTGCAAAGGCACTTCCTTTAGAAATATGATCTGTTCTTCGTGTGTGTGTCTCACATTTACATCTTGCTACTTTAGATGGTAACATTATAGCAGTTAACAATTCTTTCAGTAAGTCTACATGCGTTACTGGTTTTCCTGTTGACGTTTTTAACCCTGAGTTCTTCCACTGTTGACAAAACAAATGCACTGTAGCAAACGCATATTGGCTATCAGTATAGATCGTAACTGGCTTATCTTTAAACAGTTTGCATGCTTCAGTTAAAGCTGTCAACTCTGCTGATTGTGCTGAGTAATTTCCACGCAGGGGTCCTACAGAACCTTATCTTGAGTTACAACAGCATAGCCTACTTTATTTCTGCCTGTTTCCACTTTCTTTGCTGACCCATCAACAAAAACTATTTCTCTTTCAGTGAGATCTAAAAATTCATCACCAATTGGTTGAATTTCTAGTTCTGATTCATCTTTTATCTTGTCATTTCTTTTACCATCTAGTCAATCTGATTTCTTCCTTTCAGGACAATCTCTCTCTCCCAATGATCTCTCTGTCCACAAATCCAACATCCATCATCAACTTGCTCTGACCCTCTGTTGCCACTTCCTCTAAACCTTCCTCTAAAACTTCCTTTAAAATTTCCTTTTCCACGACCACGATCTCTTCCTCTCTTCACATTCCTTCCAAAAAACACATCACTACTTTCCTCCTGCCAAAATGTAACTGCACTTTGATTCCTAAATTTCTTTTTATTCACCATCACTTTTTCTGCATGAACAGCAAAATTCATAAACTGTTGTAGCGCTCCTGTAGGTAGATCAATGTAATGCTTCCTTATCCAGTCTGCAATCTCTGGTCTCATAGCTTGCAGTAAAGCTTGTTTCAGCTGCTGTCTATAGGGACTTTCATCATTATCATTATCTCTGAGTCCACTGTTAGCTTTAAAACTTCTTCAAATCTGACTCTAAAATCAGACACTAACTCTCCATTTTTTTTTTTAGTTTGACCAATCTTTCCATAATCAGGTCTCATTGGAAATGCTTCTCTAATTCTTTGTCCTAAAAGTGTAAGACTTTGAACCAACTCTTAACTGTTATGCGGAAGAGGTCTGGGTGGATCGTCATCATTCATAGGATTCCTTTACTTTTGCCCAGTCTGCTTTCATAGCAGTCATACATGCTTTCTGACATTTAATGCCATTCAGATGATAAACTCTCTGAACTTCCATCATTTGCCCGTGAGAGATAACTCCCCTCACTGCCTTCCTAACATCCTCTAATGTCCTGGGGCCTCATTTATAAACGTTGCGTACGCACAAAAGAAGGCGTACGCCACTCTCTACGCAATAGTTGAGATTTATAAAAAGCAAACTTGACGGGAAAATGTGCGGTCCTCCACGCAAGCTCTGACCCAGGCGTACGCACAAAAACGGGTGAAATGAGAAATGGCGACACCGTCGGCAGATAGAAGAAACACGTGAAAGTGACAGTGTGTGCCAAATCGTGCTGGCATGTGCTGTGCTACACAATGTGGCACAGCTTAAAAACGTGCCTCTACCCCCTGGCGCTGATTGCTGTGTTGGCCCCGACCCTGAACCCCATCCCCACGCATTTGAGCCAAATGCTGCTGCTGTGCGCCAGCGTTTGGAAGTGATGCGTCGCTTATAAAGAAAAAGAGGTGTGGAAAATATTATTTATTTAAGAATTCCCTCATCGTGCAGTTTATTTCAGTCAGGGCGATCTTGATTTCGCCCAACTCCTTGGCCACCTCTCTGATTGAACTACTGACTTCCCTCTGCATTTCAAGGACTGCATTAGTGAGGAAACGTCCACTGCTGGAGGGTTGAGAGCCGCGTGCCGTGGAGACGCTGGGTCCAGATGGCTGCTCAGCTGCAGCATCGTAACCACTGGCCCCGCTGGAACACCCAGCAACTAAAATAAAATTGTTCTATATTAATAATCTGTAATTGTGTAGCCTGCATACATGTGACTTGACTGCATTCATTTTAATTACCTTAAATTCCGGGTTATAAAGCGCACCCAAGCCGCACCCACCTATTTTAACGTGCGCATCAGTATACAAGCCACTGCCTCGACAAAGCGCGTCCTGACTACCAGAGTGTGCATGGCTCATTACCACACTGTGGGCAGGTACTGGCCTTGTCTCAAGCTCATGTATCTAATTACACCCACATCTGAAACAGCATGGACCTCTATTCTGTTCACAAGTTCCTCAGTTATGGGTTTTTTTTTTGTTTTTTTTTTTTTTTTTTTTAACTTATTGACAAACTAGGTATCATACATAAAATTACTAACAGTAACCATATAATCAACATTACATCCCTCAGTTATGATGAGGAAATTTACATCCGCGATCCCCCATTTCCCATGAGTCTTAGGGGCTAAAGGCGGGGCCAACGCCCGGCTCGCCACACTGTTGTTCGTGTTTAAGAATGAGCAAGGAGCAGCAGTGCATGGAGGGGTGAAAAGGAACAGCTCTCCTTCCACTTGTGTCGCGGCAGCATTATGGTACTAACGGGGCTGGTTAAAAAACATCAGTAAAATAGTGCGCGCCTCAGCGCGATACGCTCGCGCTGAGGCGCACGTAAATATGTGTTATTCACACATATTTACGTGCAGCCAGCCGAGTCACTATGACTCAGAGGTAAATACACTTCTGAGCATGCGCTGTTCTCTCCGTCACGCACCTGACCGGCATTTCCATTTACTGATGGGGGATTTTTTCACGCTGCTTTTAACGATTGCTTTTAACTTCAAAGCTTTATCATATTGTAGCGGCGATCAAGTGCACGTTGGGTCTAATGGCACCAAAGGATTCTGGGATGCGGCCGGGCATCCGTGTTTCTTTTTGTTGAACCATGACTGAAGTGTCTAAGGCTGTGTCCGAATTACCGCCCTAACCCCTATATAGTGCACTATATAGTGCGGTCGCCATTTTGTAGTGCTGTCCGAATCTACAGTTCAAAAATCACGTGCACTAGAAATTTCCCAGATTTCTCTACGAAAAACCAGTGTGGATCGATGCTCACTCGATCGGCGAATATTGCCCAGAATGCACTGCATTCATACCAGAATGCATTGCGTGTGACCCACAATACACCGCGCTTGAATTATTCCAAGATGGCGGACGGTTGCGCGAGAAAGATGACTTAAAAATGTAAGTATATTCAAAAGTATCAAGTATCTGTTGTAAAATATATTTGTAAATACGTAAGATGATGTGTTTAATATGTTATATTCCTCAATCGACAACCTACATTGTTTGGAAGCTTATCAATTTCGGTAATGCTAAAGCTAACGCTAGCGCGAATTAGCGCCGAATGCTAAAAACAAACGCTGTTGATATTACATAAAAAAATGAGTGAGTTCTAACCGTAGTAATAAGTTATTAACACATCTTTTAAATGTGTTTATATATGTAGGGACTGACGAGGATAAGGAAAATCTGATCCATCTGTGGATGGAGAAAGATAGCCTGTTTGTTTTCAGGCAAGCTCGTGCCGGATGGGAGTAAGACACACTTCATCAGATTTGTATTTATTTATCATTAAACTGTAATCGTTGTCATGTTGGGGTAAGGGTTGTTGTTGAAAGAGGAGAGGAGGAAAGAGCACGAAGGGACAAAGAGTGACAGGAGAGTCTGTTAAGCTTACCTGAGTTTAAAATATTGTTCACAAAATGTAACGTCGTCGTTGTTTTTGCAATTTGTTTAATAAATGCAGTAACAAAAATGAATTATTTACATGCATTATTTAAATCTGAGCCATTTTTAACAATCTCAAAAGAATTTTCATATAAATATCAAATGTACATATTTACATTTTCGTTTTATATGTTAACATTTATTTTTATACATCTTAACAATAATCCTGGTCTTCTAGAGTCATGTGTGTCACAGTTGGAGCTGAAAGGAAAGCAGAGATTTGTCCTCGCAGACGGACGCCACTTTACCCGTCCTACTGGTTCCTGCTGTGGCTCAACATCTGTGGCTCCAAGCAGTCCCCTTCGCTGATGCACAGATTGTGCAGAACTGGACTGCAGGCAATGATTTTCATTGCAAAGGTTGGTTTTACTTCCAGTGCCCCCAGAAATATTGCTCTCCTCCTCATCTTCATAATGCCAAATGCTCTCTCCACCACAGAGCATGCCTTGGCGTGGTGCTGGTTGTAACGGGCCTGAAGCGCATTCCTCATGGGTTCCCTGTAGGGTGTCAGCTGCGTGATGGGATGAAGAATGCAGGGATACCCACCATCACCCAAAAGGATCCTTCAGGTGGGTAATGTTTTATTTACATAAATTGGGCTTTTACGTAGAACCTGTGAACTGAGGACTGATCCTTGATTCCCAACAAAAATATCTCTAAATTTGGCATTAGTCACGTACAGCCTGCAGTTGAATGGAATAAAAAAGCTTCCTGTTAAAATAACAAGCTGCATTTTCTTTTAGGGCCTTTATTCTTATGTGGCAGCCATCAGTGTTCCCCACGACCTTTTGGAAGGTGGAAGACCAAGCGAGCTGCTAAAAAACCTGAGGTGACTAATGGCAATTCATTCCCACTGGATGCTGGGTGACCCTGCTCATCAGCTGGAGGATCCGGTCTGCCGTCCTGTGGACAACGTCGCTCACAGTGGACCGTGGCATGTCAAAGGCCCTGGTTACCACACCGTAAGATGTGCCACACGCCAGCCAGAAAAGAAACACCAGGACCTCAGTCTCCTGTACACCCCCCCAGCGTGTGAGGAACCCAAAGCTAATCCACCAGATGCTCAATGGTCCTGCAGGTCAACCGATCTGCGGGTCTGCCGGTCTGGTCTTGTGTGGGACTGACCGTCAGCGTGAAGGGCCACGACAGACACCTTTATGTTGGCAAAGCAGTAGAGACGTGGAAGACCCTGTAAAATAGAAAAATAATTATTTCATTGAGAAAATTAAATCTGATTTTTTTTTAATGTTTCATTTTATTCTGATGTCTTAAATTTTAGTTTATGACGTATTTATAAATGCTGGAAAATCTCGTGGGTTTTTTTGGCTGGGTTTTTGGATTTTTATATAAATATTTAAAAATTAAAGTATTTTTGTTTAAAACAAGTGATATGGTTTGACTCTGAATAAAAAATACTAAACTTTGATCTCACAAGTGTTTCATGTATTTAGACTATACAGTTCATAATCCAGTGTTGAAAAAGAATGTTAAACTCTTACCCAGCAGACTGTATAACCTTGAGCACCCAGAGGAAATCTTCTGAGACGTCTGTTCCTCCTCCTTGCTGTCCTGTGATTCTGCATATCTGCTCGTTTTTGGTTTGATCTCACGAAAAACGGTTGAATTATTGCCAGGAACACGGACAGATTCATATATAAAGCTATTTTCAGTAAGGTAGAAGATAAAACTACAGAAAAAAAATGCTTCCTCGCAAGAGCCCGTAAATCGTTCAGCGGCACAAAAATAAATATTGCCATGGACTAATGACTTGAGGGTTTATTTATCAACAAATACATAAAATCTACACCAATGTGTTTGTAATCTTATTTTTTATAAATCAGCCACGTTTTCACAGCAGATTCATAAATAGTCTTCATAATATGTTCATATTTATTATATTTTTACTTTGACAAATGGGTGTCATTCTCGGCGTTGAATAGAAGTAGTTCCCCTCCAGACCAGGTGGTGGCGGTAATGCGCCGCTTTGTTTTCGTGCCAAGCGCCATTTGAAAACACCCGAAAGAGAAAACTAGTGAGCACGGGTGTCCGAATTGCTTTGAAAATTCAGAGAACTATATAGAGAACTATATAGTGCCGCACTATATAGGGTTTTAGTAGTTAGGGGTTAGGGCGGTAATTCGGACACAGCTTCAGACCTGAAGTGACCTCCATGCTGTTTGGCTGCTCAGAGGTGTGTTAAAAAAAATGACTTGTGCTTGGTGGTGGATGGCGCATACAAAACCATTCACCGAGCCCGAATATACGTACATGGCGGCCGCCAATCAAATCCATAAATTAGCCGCGTCACAGAATAAGCCGCAGGGCTGTGAGCGCAGGAAAAAAGTAGCGGCTTGTAGTCCGGAAATTACGGTATTTCTCTTACCTGACCTTGGCGCGTCGGCGTCCCCTCCGTCTCAGTCAGGTGACTGAGGCGGAGGAGGACGCCGATAAGGGGGACTTAATAGGGATTCCCCAATAATAGCGGCCAGTTTCTCATCAAGAGGGGTCAGCTCCGGTCCCCCACCCCCACCCCCCCACGTGGCGGACACACTCTGCCGATGCAGCGCTAGACGTTTTTTTGCCTCGACTTTGATGTCCGATCATTTCTTTCATTTCTTTTTTATTTCGGCCACGGTCCGAGGTTGTGAGGCTACAGCATTTACGGCGTCTGCCACCGTTTGCCGCTCACGTGCCTTTTTGGCATTAGTAATGCCCACACTGTGCCCTCCAAAAAACGTTTTATCCTCTTTTCCACCTCGCCAACGATAACTTCTACTTCACATTGAGTGAAGTTACGTTTTTTTGATTTCCTCTCTGTGTTTGCCATGATTTAGCAAGCCATGAATATTAATTTGTGGGCGTTTCACGGACTATTTATGGGCAACTATGGGCGTGTCATGTAGCCGCAAAAGCTGCGCTGCATTTAGAATCGGTTGTGATTTATAAAGGGAAAGATGCGTAGGATGTGCGTGCGCACGGTTTAATAAATCCGAATATTTCTGTGCGTACGCACGTCCTATGTTTCATCCGTACGCCACAAAAAGTTTTATAAATGAGGCCCCAGGTCCTAAACACAAGAAGTGTAGGCCTCTGGCCATCTTCTCCAGCTCTGGGATTGGGCACTTCAATCATTGGGTTCAGATGACTCTCCAGCTTCTTCCAAACCAACCCCCAAAGTTTCTTTCCATTCATGTTTTTTCCCTTTTCCTCCTAACATTATTTTTCCTTTTTCTGGTGTATTTAAATCAGTCAGTGGTGGGTAAAAACCCGTCAACAGAGGAGCATTTGTCCCCTGGTAGGGAGGAGGTGAGAAATCAGCTGGTTTCTGCTCTCCCCCCCTTTTCATCCTGCCCCTGCTCGGTCTGCAGCCCGTGCAGCCTGCTGTTGCAGGGGTCTGAGTCTCACAACTGATTTATCCTCCTCTTTTTTAGGAATCAGACATGCTTCTCTAGTTTTACTTTTCTGAATGCCATTCTTTATTTTTCATTGCTTCATTTAAGCACAGTTTTGCAAAAATTAATTCTTCACTATTTCTTTGTTTCTTTTTTAGTTTTTATTCTGGTTTGAATTGGTAACCGTTGAACTAATTCAGTACATTCCCCTTAAAATTGTAGTTTTATCCCATTTTACCAAGAATGTAGTTGAACCTGGATGAACCTCTTTCCATATATTTATAATCTCATGTTAATTCAACTTTTTTATTTGAATTCCCTATGTTTTAATTTTCTTTTATTTACGTTAGTCACAGAGTGTGATCAGAACCAACAGAGAATTTCTCTCAGGACCGAATTTCACTCCCCGTGCAACAAGCTTCTAGGTCAGACCTATTGTCTGATCCGGTCACACGTTTAGGGTCCTCCCAGGAGCAAAACCCGTTTTAGACTCTGGGTTCTTTTCACCTAAAGCCTAATGAGATGAAATCTTGTTCTACTTCAACAAGCAGCCTTGTGTTAACACCGCAAGGTTTCCAGCTGCCCACTGTTTCGAAAAAGTTCACTCCATTTACACATGCACACACATTCCCAAAAAAAACTTTTTTATTTTATTTTTGTTGTTTTTCTAGGCCTTTTAGGGACTTGAACCCTCTTACGCGTTTTAGGCTGCAGGACTCGAACCTACACCTTTATACAGAATTCTGGACTTTTCCGGGACTCCAAACCCACACGTGTTTTAGGCAACAGGACTTGAACCTGTCCCTCAGAATTCTGGGCCACTTCGGGGACTTGAACCCCTGAATAAGCGCTTTACTTGCCTTGTCGTTGTGGTCTGACTGGTTAACGAATAACGTCAATCTGGACACAGGGATCAGACCAGTCGATTGGCCGGCGTAGAATTCACTACGACGGACTTTTCTCCGGAGAGCTAGTCTCACGGGCTGTGCACAGACTTCAATCGGCATGATCCTCCCCCAAGGACGCAGATATGTTGTCATCCGGCTCGAATGGACCAAAGAATGTCAGATAAATGCATCTAGACATTAAAGAAAAACACAATTATAAACAACAAACCACAACAAGAATCAAGTTTCTCATGCACGAGGGAGAGGAGCAAGAGTGACAGAAAACGAACGTCTACCACGCTTCTCTTCTCAAAGGTCTGCCTCTCCTCGTGCTGCTTTTATTAAGAACACAAGAAGGAGGTAACATTTTCAAGACAAAGAGAAAAAGTTCATTAGGGGGTGTCATACAATGACCCCTTTGGTGGATTCTAACTTCAAACAGTATTCCTTATCAGCTGAGGACAGTGTGTCGTAAAACCCCCTCTTAGCTGGGGATGAGAAGCAGATGAACAAACACACAGAACTGTTTTCAGAAGAGGTAAAAAGGTCAATCTGAGTTAACATTTAAAAATACATTTCACCAAATACATTTAAGCAATGATAATAATAAAACAAATTCCTTCACAAGTGGACAGTACAAGTTTAGTAGCAACAAGGCAAGCATAATTCATAGCTGATGTTGTCTGACCTGGCCTTGAAGGATGCCATCTGTGATCAGCCTGGACTGTTAATCAACAAGGAGGGCAATAATCTCATGGCCAATAAGAGGATTCAGATTGCAAATTAAGTTATGTATGTTCCATGTACACGTTTTTCCAGTTATTTCCTCTAACTCCCACCTCATTAGTGATTTTTCACAGCCAATGCTTTCACAGTTTTTTTTTACTGAACTGCAAAACTGTTTTTACAGTCATAATCAATTCAGACGGACCCCACACCCCTTCCCCATTAGGAAAAAGGCTAAAGCTTAAAGCTCTGATCCTCTTTATGCATCGACCAGCCCGCCATTGCCCCCCTCATCACACAAATGTTAACACAAAGAAAAGTTAAATAAAGCAAATCAATAATAGTCAATGATCAATACTCACAAGAGAAAAGCATAAATATAAAATTTAAAAAGCCAAATTTTGAAATCTAAATAAAAAATAGCTCCACTTTACTCTAGAAACAAGATGAAAGCACTAAAAGACACCAAGAAGTGTTTCTAATCATAACCTTCCACTTGTCAAGTAATCCGTAGGGATTTTAGACATGTAAGCATGTCATACTTCCCATGATTTCTGAAAAGGTATTTAGGAGTTTTCTAAAATAAATAATATTTGTGATTGGTTTATTGGTCAAAGTAATAAAGTTTGGATCATAAATCTTTATTTTTTTATTGGACTAATTCTTCAGAGCTGTTTGTTGAGGTATGCTTTAGAGCCAATGTAATGTCAGCCAAGCAGCTCAGCAGAGGATAATGGTATTTAGATGTTCTGCAAACACCCAGATCTTCTCAGTCAGCAACATTAATGGGGGCATGAGGCATCCTGCTCATGTGCTCCATGCTTAGGCAAAGGAGGTATTAGAAACAACTAACCCTGGACAGGCAGAGCTACAGAGTAAACCCAGGGGGATCACTATGGGGAGCACTAAAAAGGTGGGAAACATTTGGAACAGAAGGCAGAGTCTTTTTTCCAACTACAAAGTAACAGACTCAGATGCAAGCAGAAGACCTTCAGAGATCGTTTATCCTTTAGCCAAGGAGAGCTGCGTGAAGACATGGAACTCTATGCAAGAGCTGAGCAGAGACATCTATGATATTTATGCAGAATATGAGGAAGAAGAGGATGAATGTCCTTCAATAGGCTTCCCCAGACAGATCTCACCCTCTAAGAAGAACTATGTGATCAACATCAATGTAGGAGGGAAGCCTTACCAGATAGCCTACAAGATGGCAGCAAAGTACCCTAAGACCAGGATAGGACGACTGGCCACCTACACAGATCACAACATGAAGTTGGACCTCTGTGATGACTATATAGTGACTAACAATGAGTACTTCTTTGATCGGGATCCAGAGATCTTTCATTGCATTTTCAACTTCTACAGGACTGGGGTGTTGTGGATCAAAGACGAGCTGTGTCCTCGCAATTTCCTAGAGGAGATCAACTACTGGGGTGTTAGGATCAAAAACACTCACCGGTGCTGCCGCATTTCCTTTGAGGAGAGACAGGATGAGCTAAACGAGCAGCTGAAAATCCAGAGGGAGCTAGAAGCTGAGGTGGAGATTGAGGAAAACGAGGAGCTATTCCATGACATGTTCATGGGCCAAACACGGAGAGCTATCTGGAACCTTATGGAAAAGCCTTTTTCTTCTGTCAAAGCAAAGGTGATGGCTGTGGCCTCCAGTCTGTTTGTCCTGATCTCCCTGGTGGCCATGACTCTCAACACTGTTGAGGAGATGCAGTACAGAACCCATACAGGTCAGCTCAGTGGCAAGACATACTGGGAGTATGTGGAGTCCATGTGCATTGCCTTTTTCACCATGGAGTATCTGCTGCGACTGATTTCCACACCCGATCTCACAGCCTTCAGCAGGAGTGTGCTCAACACAGTGGACCTAATCGCCATCCTGCCTCAGTATCTGCAGGGCGTCCTGGAGTTCTTTGACAGTGAAAAAAACTACATAAAGCATGAAGCTGACATGCAGGCAGTGGGGCAGGTTGGAAAGCTGGGGCAAGTGCTAAGGATTATGAGATTGATGAGAATCTTTCGGATCTTAAAGCTGGCACGTCACTCCACAGGTCTGAGGGCGTTTGGGTTCACTCTGCGTCAGTGCTACCAGCAAGTAGGCTGCCTCTTTCTTTTCATCGCCATGGGCATTTTCAGCTTCTCTGCGATGGTTTACACCGTGGAGCATGACATGCCACAGACAAACTTTACCAGCATACCTCATGCGTGGTGGTGGGCAGCTGTAAGTGCAACTCTGTACAACAAACACTGTAGGATTTTGTTATCAGTAACACAATCAAAAAAGTAGAATATTTCAGACAAAATATTTAAACTACTCAAAAGCTGGCTTATTGCATGTAGAGCATGTATTGCAATGATTTCACTCAGAACAATGAGCCCAGCTCTGCTTAAGGTAGTGTCCCCTTGTGCTCCAAATGACGTGATCGGTAGCTGCATTTTCATTACACATGAGAAAAACTTTATTGAATTCCTAGAAATGTAAAAAAAACACACAATTTTGCAATTACATGGTTTCATAATTATGCGAATAAACACGAACCAATTCACACTATAAGTCATTCAAAAACACTGTGATGGATAATAATAAGTATTGTTTAAAGTTAATTCTATTAAAGAACATAAAGGGAGTATTTGGATGTCGTCACAGCAGTGTCAGACGTGCCGCGCAGCTAGACCATTGACAGTTTCTATATATGTCAATGAGCTAGACACAGAGACGCATGTGAGAAGCCTGGGGGGTATTCCAGAAAGCAGGTTATGCTAGCTCTCACGATAAGTTTGAGGCTAAGGAAGTTGATAACCTCAGCTTTCGGTTCCAGAAATGGAGGTATGTTTCAGGGTAGGTCAAGTTGCCCTAGCAACTCATGCTCTGAACATAACCTGGTCCGGAGCAGGTTTAGTTGAAGCTTAGTTTGTTTACAGAGAGGTGAGGCAGCATGGAGTGTCCATTTGAAGATGATTTAGTGGATGAAGAAGCTCAGATAATACTTTTTCCACAGTGAGATGGTGATAAGACCACATATGGATGTTGGAAAAATAATTCTTTTACTTTGATCTAACTTAATTATTTGTTTCAGTTAAGATAAATCTTTTTTTTGTAAGTCAGTTTAAAAATTACACGTAGTTTTCAGACAGTTATTTTATTTTCATTCAAATTAATTCAATTAAGTAGGTGTAACTTTAGTGCTGCTGTTAGATCGGCACTGCAAAGGATTGTGGGATATCATTCCCTATGCCTGTCTGGACGAATTTGGGTTTAAGTGTGGGTTTTTGACCAAATGTGTTTAGTTGTTTAGCTGTTTTACTGTGTTTTACCATGTTTTGCCGAGTTATTTTGCCCTACTGAGCTTACGTCTCTGCACCATGAGTGAGAGTGAAGGAGAGGATGATGAGTTTATATACCACCCCTACAGTACATTGGTGCAACAACAATGACGGTAAATTCCTTATTGAGAGTTTGCACTCCGTACATTTTTCCCCCCGTCTTTTTTATTGTTATAAAAATGAGAATATCTGCCGGCTCAAACTTAGACATTTGAGAGTTCAAGAAAAATAATTAATTAAGATGGAAAAAAGATTAATTGAATTGGAGTAATGTGACATTTAGTTAAACAAATATGTAAATTTGAGTTGTATAAACAATTATTGAGTTTTATAGACGTAAGAAATTAGGTTAAATAAATTTAACTCAATTGTTTGTTCCCAATAGAAGTAATTCATTTAAATTGGCAGAATTGGATACGTTATATATATATATATATATATATATATATATATATATATATATATATATATATATATATATATAGATATATATGCGTCACAAGGAAAATGCAAACAAGATCAGAAACTCGTGCGTTTACTTTGTCTGCTCTTTTTCTACACGCAGAAACTCTTTCTTTTACTGATGATGCAGCCGTGTTACTTTTTTATGGACGTGTAATCTTCATACGCCGTCATTAAAATCTCAGACTCCGTCTCTCTGAAGTACAGCGTTTTCTTTTTTTTTCACCACGCGTTTCCATGGTGACTCCAGAAATCAGCGATCTATTGAGAATGTCTTTATGTACCTGGTGTGCACGCCCATTAACCCAGGGTTACCAAGTCGAGCGTAATTACGCCAACTCTTATCCGGTCTTTTGGAACCGACATACCCAGAGTAAGCAAGTTCAGGCGAATTTCAGCCAGAGTTCAGGCTCAAAGTCAGGCTAGTTTAAACATGCTTCCTGGAATACCCCCCTGTTCAGCAGTTAAACACTTTTTACTATTTGATAACATGACAAGATATAGTCAAATTGCTGCAATGCCACTAGCGCTGATCATCATCTATCAAAGGAGATGTCAGTGTCTAATTCTGGCCATGGAGTTGCTGGCTACGTGGAAGCAGCTACAGATGAACCGATTTTGGGAATTTGTTGATGGTGATTTTACAGAGGAGCTGTTGATCCAACAATTCCACATGACAAACGTTTGATAATCTGTGTGATCCAGTGGGACCTCTTGTGATCTAGAGGTTTTGTGGACCTCTAGTGTTTCCATTGCAGTTTTAAGAAATATGTCCGTTTCGATAAGCCTCAAAAACCATCACCTCCTACTGCAGAAACTTTTGTTTGATAAATGCGAGTTTTTTGAAAACTGTAGTTTCCATTGAGGAAATGTATTATTGCAAATCAAATTTGCTGGTAATGGAATTGCAGCTTCTGTTGTCAATGACAAGATTGAAAACATATTTAGCAATGTTGGCTTCAGATGGAACAAGTAGAATTCAAAGTGTTTTAATTTGGTAACTCAATAAAATTTATTAACAGTTATTGACAAAAACTCTCAAACTGGTGGTAGAGTCTTTTAAAAGTGTGGGGAGAACACAAAACTACAAAACTACAAAGAGTGATAATAATAATGAATGACGTTGCTATACTCTGATTATGTTAAAGGTGTTTTCGTGCAGTTGTGATTTGGGTGATCTAGAAAATTATTCAGAGATGAAAAATGACTCTTTTGTGGGGTTTGAAAGTAAAATATAGGGACAGACGGTTCAGTCTGTGCCAAACCTGCCAGTACAACGTTTCTTCCTTTTTAAGTTAGTCATCTGTTTTTCTCTCTCACCACTAATTGTCCTTTTTTAATGCTTTACAGGTCAGCATCTCCACTGTTGGTTATGGGGACGTGTACCCTGAGACCATGCTGGGTCGCGTGTTTGCGTTTATCTGCATCGCCTTTGGAATAATCCTTAATGGGCTGCCCATATCAATCCTCTTCAACAAGTTCTCTGACTATTACTCTAAACTTAAATCCAATCAGTACACCGCCTCAATGAAGAAACGGGGGAAGATGAGATTTGCCAAGAGGACGGTAAACAAGCTCGGCAGTATATTTGGTAACAAACAATAATTTCCCATCTCAGCAAAGATCTGACAGGATTTGATGTACTGTTGAACAGAAAAGCATAAGATGGGACAGAAGAGACTAAACAAAAGCAAGAAATTTGCTTATGTCACAATCACATGTGTGTATCTACAGCTGTTTCAAGCAAGTTAATAGAAAGATTTAAGTCAATTCCAAAAACGGGCATGAGTTAATTAAAGAATATCTGTAAACTGATCTCTTCTTAAATTTGACAACATTCTAGCAACAAAAATGTTCCAATTTAGGTTTTATGTTTTTGAGTCTTCTTTTTAAAGATATCTAAACTTAATTTGCATCTTAGGGTGGCTGTATAGCTCAGTTGGCTGGGTGGAAGACTGTCATGCAGGAAACCTGCGTTTGCTTCCTGGGGCGACAGTGGCTCAGGTGGTTGAGCGGGTCGTCCAATGATCGAAGGGTTGGCGGTTCGATCCCCACTCCCACCAGCCAAAATGTCGTTGTGTCCTTGGGCAAGACACTTCACCCTCCTTGCCTCCAGTGCAGCTCCACTGGTGTGTGGATGTGCATGAATGATCCCGGTGATGGTCAGAGGGGCCGTAGGCGCGAAATGGCAGCCACGTCTCTGTCAGTCTGCCCCAGGGCAGCTGTGGCTACAACCGTAGCTTACCATCACCAAGTATGAATGAGGAGTGAATGAATAATGGACATAATGTAAGCGCTTTGTGTGTCTTGAAAAGCGCAGATAAATCCAATCCATTATTATTATTATTATAATAATATTATAAATCCAGTGTGGGAAACCCCCTCCTGTTTCCCAAAAACCTATGTTGGTTTCCCTGTACCTTTAAAATACAGGGTTGTGTTAGGAAGGGCATCTGGCATAAAAACTCTGCCTAAGGGTCACCACAGTGGTACTAAAAAGGTGAACAACCTTTATAGGAAATCTCAAAATGTTGGACCGGCTTCTGATGTTTTTTGCATTTTTTTAACAGCTTGTAATCTTCAAACTATGCAATATAATTTACTTGCTGTAAAATGCAATATTATCACAGAGTGCAGTCTCAAATCTTTTTTGCAATAAACATTTTTTCTTGATTTTGTCGAAAAGGCTGTCTTTCTTACAACAATAGTAAATTGTGTACCTTCAGAGAAAGCCCACTACAATACCTTTACAATACAAACCGAGTCAGATACAGCGTCAAGAGACAGAAGATCAGGTCCAAATATAACACTCTGTAAGGAAGGCAGAGTGGCACAAACTTTTCACTGAGTGTGGCTCAAGTGCAGTGCTTAAGTAGACTGTGATTGATTGAGTGAATGAGAGTAAGGTGAGTGGCAACCAGGAACTGCACGCTGGGGTTGCTGGGAGGTGTAGTCCATTCAGTTCTCTGGAGGTGGAAAGGAAGGAAAAGGAGTGGTAGTTACCACTGGTGACCTGAGGAGTAGAAAGAGTACTTCTGACACTGTATTGTTATTGTTGTTAAAGCAGCTGGATAGCTCAGTTGATGATCCACAGCTGTCTTCAGTTCAGTTAATTACCCTCAGCCTATTTAAGTGTCTTGGTTTCTGTTCTTCCTTGTCAGGTCATCTGCTATGTTTTGTCACAGTTTTGTTTCTCCTCATAGTTTTGTCCTCCTCATAGTTTTGTCATGTCATGTTTAAGTTTGCCTATTAAATGTTTTAGTTCCTGTCACCAAGCTTGGTCTCCTGCATTTGGGTCCTCCACCACCAGTTCCGGACAGGTTGACCCAGCGTGTTAGATCGTCTTGTGTGCTTTTCAGTAATGGGGTGTTTAGCTGGTTTAGCTGCACCATTTCTGATAGTTTGGGGGAAAAATAGATACCTAGATATTTGATGTTGCCTGATTTGACTGGTATTGTGAGTCATTACTGAACAGTAATGCGGAACAGTAATTACGGAACAGACTTATTCCAATTGATGGAATAGTCTGATATGGAGGAGAATTCATTAATAATTGTTGCTGTTTCATTTACAGAACGTGAATTATATAAAAACAATATGTCATCTGCATAGAGACTAATTTTATGAAGGCTGTGTTTGGTTTTAATTCCTTTAATGCTCTCCTGCCGTCTTTATTGCTGTAGCTAGAGGCTCAATAAATATAGCAAAAAGAGAGGGGGAGAGTGGGCAACCCTGTCTGGTTCCTCTTCAGAGAAAAAACCTGTTTGAAGTCTGTTTATTAGTTCTGACTGATGCATTGGGGTTGTGATATAATATTTTAATCCAATTGTTGAATGATTCTCCAAAACCAAATTTATGGAGGGCAGCAATGAGGAACTTCCAATTTACTCTGTCCAAAGACTTTTTCAGCATTCAGCGATAGTATGGTCATTTCCTGGTTTTTAATGCTGGCAAAGTCAATTATATTAACGAGTCTGCAGACATTGTCATCCAAGTGTCTGCCTTTGATGAATCCTGTTTGATCAAGGTGAATTATGTGAGGAGTGATTTTTTTCTATTCTTGGTGCTTGTGCTTTGCTGATAATTTTTACATCTGCATTGATTAAAGAAATTGGGCAATAGCTTGAAGGGCTCGTTGTTAGAGTTCACGAGTCTGGACCCAGAAGCAGGACAGAACAGAGATGGTTGGTGAGAAAGAGTTTTTAATCAGTCCCACAGTGGTGGTGGGGAAGTTCCGGCTAAGACGGCTGGATCCTGGACGGCAGATGAGACCAGAGGTGTGGAGGATGCTGGAGGCAATGTCTGAAGGAAACAGATTAACAGTGGATTAGGATTCTTGGCATAGGCGTGGGCATAGGCATAGAAATGGCTTTGACAAGGTCTAGAGTTTAGCATAGGTCAATACTCTACCGCTGAGAGCAGACGGACTGAAATCGGCTGGAAGGTGAGGAGTCCATAAATAGGCTGAAGGTTGACTTGACGAGGAGACTGGAAACAGGTCAGGCGATTATTCCCCGGTAGGAGTGGGAGGAGCCCATAATCCTCACACTCGTGGGATCCTTGTTGGTTTTAGGAGAATTATATTGGCGGGGTTCATGTTAGGTGGCATTGATTGGCTTTCCTTGATAAATTTTACCAATTTTACCATGTTCCCAATTTTTTTTTTATAAAACTCAGCAGGAAAGCCGTCAGACCCTGGTGCTTTACCATTAGGCATACGAACCAGAGCTTCATGAAGCTCAGACATCGAGAGCAGTGAGTTTAAGTTTGCCGTCTGATCTTCATTTAATCTGGGTAGATTTATTTTATCAAGAAATGAGTTGATGCTTTGCTTTGATGGGTTAATCTGTGATGTGTATAAGTTTTTTTACAAGTCTTTAAACGCGACATTGATTTTGATCGGATCATGAGTGACATTTCCTGTTTGGTCAATGATGGAAGTGATTGTTGATTTTTCTTTATTAATTTTAAGGTGATTAGCAAGAAATTTGCCAGATTTGTTTGAGTTTTCAAATCTTTCAAGTCATAGCCTTTGTATTTGCATTTGTGTTTGTTTATTAATGATGTCATTTAACTGAAGCTTTAATGTTTTCAGATCTCCCAGAATGTGTTCCTGTGCAGAATCAGCATAAGCAGTCTCCAGAGTTTTGATTTTATTTTCTAGTTCTAATAAATCTGCTTTCTCTTTGTGTTTTTAATGTGTTGAGTGAGCAGTCATGATTTTCCCTCTCATGACTGCTTTTGCTGTTTCCCAAAGAAGACATGGTGAGATATCCGGAGTCAAGACTTCAATCATTTTTTGGTATTTCAAAAGAGATGTTTTAAACCTCCAGGTCTTACCTAAGGGTGTGGAAATTTCCTTAATTTCTTTTATAGAAACTGGTGCAAATTACTGGGTGTTTTTGAAATGGTGACCTTCAAAGACACCAGTAATTCAATCCCAGCTGAAGTCGTCTAAGATTTAGATGCACTCAACCTGGAGTGCTGCTGTTGGTGTTTTTTGAAAGCTCATGTCATAATCCGTAACACTAAGAAATAAAAGCAATTTGGCGGATTGATTTTTCATTTTATTTTTGAGTAATCAAACGCAGCTTTATTGTGAAACTGAAAAAGCATTTTGGGTATTGTAGCACCATTGCGTTCTTCCATTGTGTCCACCAGGTGTCAGTAGTTAGCTTACAGAGAGCTGTGGCTTAGGTCAAAACCACAGAAGTCGTTTACTTATTGCAGATCTCAGCGGTGCTTGACCTTTGTTGCTTCTAGCAAACAAACTGTAAAGCCATGGCGCCTCCTGTTGCAGTGTCTCCTTTAATTAAGGTCTGTGTTCTCAATTATAGCCAAAAATGGTTTACTTGTTGGTTTTATCATAAAATGAACGTATTAAATGTAATTAGCTCTTCAACCTAACATAAGATTATGCTAACGTGCTATAAGTTAACTGTCGGGAAGAAGATAGCTTCTACTTTTTGTGATGTCATTTCAATTCGATAGGTTAAATTAAATAAACTACGTTGTTTCGATTTATTTAATATTAAGCCTTTATAAATGAATTTAATATTAAACTTTTATTGCGTTGGCGTCGGGTTTATTTCACACATGCCTCACTTTTACTAGGTAGTAATTTAGCAACTACACATTCCTCGTATGAAGAAAAAGGTACTGACTGCATGGACGACCGACTACCTCACCAACAGACCACAGTATGTGAGGCTACACAACTGTGTGTCGGAGGTGGTGGTTTCCAGCACTGGTGCTCCTCAGGGGACGGTGCTCTCACCGTTCCTGTTCACCCTTTATACCTCGGACTTTACCTACAACACCGGCACTTGTCACCTCCAGAAGTTCTCTGACGACTCGGCCATTGTTGGCTGTGTGTCGGGGGGGAACGAGCTGGAGTACAGGTCAGTCATCAAGGACTTTGTGGACTGGTGTCAGCGTAATCACCTGTGCTTGAACACCAGTAAAACAAAGGAGATGGTGATTGATTTCCGGAGGAGAACACCACAATTCACACCGGTGAGCATCCAGGGCTCGGACGTTGAGGTAGTGGACAGTTTTAAGTACCTGGGTGTTCACCTCAACAAGAAACTGGACTGGACTCAAAACACTGATGCCCTGTATAAGAAAGGCCAATGTCGCCTCCACCTTCTGAGGAGACTGAGGTCCTTTGTAGTGTGCAGGCCTCTCTTAAGGACATTTTATGACTCTGTGGTGGCCTCTGTTGTCCACTACGCCGTGGCCTGTTGGGGAGCAGGCAGCACAGACCGGGACAGGAAGAGACTTAACAAGCTCTCTCTTTCCTTTTCCGTCCGTCCAACACCAAAGATTTTCAAACATGATTGAAATTAATAAAGTTTGGCCTCAATTACAAAAGGGGTTTATTCAGACATACCTTTGGTTTGTCTGAAGATTAATAACCCCTCTTGTTAAAGTAAAATATGTCCAACACAAGAGGCCCTCAGCTCTCATCTGTCTGCCTAGCTGTTGGACAGGACAAGTTAAAAAAAAAAAAAAAAGAAAGTTAGAAGATTTAGAAACTGTTTAATGTGTGTTCGTTGTTGTTTCAAGACTTTAAGAGGAGAGACTCGTGCGCCGAGAAGCTGTCTCTTTAACCCAATGCATCATGGGAGATGTAGTGCAAAAATGTTAAGACACTTTTCTGACCAAAAGCTTTTAACTGTGCTGATGCTCAAATCTGCATCCCATTTTGTTATCGGGATTTAAATAAATTTTGAAACAGCGACATTTTTTGCTCGGTAAATATAATTTTACCCAATCTCCCTTATAGTTACGTTGACAGTAACTTAAGCATCTTCAGAGCTATAGAGGATTTTTGACTAAATAAGATCCATATTTCAATATGGAAAATTCCTAAAAAAATAAATAGAGTAAATTCTGACCAAATCTTTGTTGTTGTGGGACAATAAAGTAATGATTAGTCCGTACTTAAAGTTTGGTGACAGAAGCTTTAGTATCTTCAGAGCTATTAAACATTTATGACCAAAAATGATCCATATTTCAATATGAAAAATTCCTAAAAATAAACTAAGTGAAATTCTGTCCAAATCTCTGTTATTGTATGACAATTAGGTCATGATTAGTCAGTACAAGAGGTTTGGTGTCATAAACTTAAGCATCTTCAGAGCTTTTGGGGATTTTTGTTATCATTCATACCTCCATCAATTTTTATATGCAATAAAATCCTATATTTTTCTGATTTTTATTGAGATAATAATAGATCGATCATTCTTGTTTTTTTATTTTTACCCCTTTTGAATGCTCAGAGACACGGAAGTAGCGGCAGAAAGCGGCTTTTGCAGCAAGATCATGGACGGAGAGTGCAGGATCATGATGATGTAAATGAACGTAATTTACCGATTGATGCTTTTGAGCTTTTTAAAATAAATAAATCTGATCTTTAAACATCCTCTGTGCCTTCAATCATATTTAATGAGACACACACAGACAGAAATGTGAAAGTATCTGGAAATCCAACTATATGAATGCCTATGATGTGAATAACAGGATAAAAGCTTCTATATTTAAATTTATTATGTCATGACATGGGCGATGTAGAAAAGCACACCTCTATATGACCAACTCGATGGGCAGATCAGTCAACCAAATGGCAACATAAAATGTGAAAATAC
Source organism: Oryzias latipes (assembly GCF_053564925.1). Lineage (NCBI taxonomy): Eukaryota > Metazoa > Chordata > Actinopteri > Beloniformes > Adrianichthyidae > Oryzias > Oryzias latipes. Next base: position 13,199,544 of record NC_136245.1, read on the forward strand.
AGGTAAAAAAATAGATAATATGACATTTATACGTTAAAAAAATAATAAGAATAAGACTAATAATAATTAAGAAGTTAGAATATTTTAAACTATAAACTATGGGGACGAGATGCTGGAATACGAGGAGGCCTCAGGTAGAATCCTGAGTTTGCCAAAGTAATCTAAAACCGAACCCCAGACTGAGAAAAATTTGTCCCTCGATCCCCGAGCTGAAGATTTTATTTTCTCAAGTTGTAATAGTTGCATAAGATCAGTCAGCCACAGGGACACCCTTTGTGTCTTTTTCTTAGCGTATCTGGGTATTGGTGTGTAACACCAAATATGGCTGCTTCTGCACTAGGCTGGAAAGTGATATAGAGTCCATCTGATAAGGTTTTAAAAATTGTAGACCAATAGTTCACCAAAGCAGCACATGACCAGAAGATGTGGGTTAGATTGGCTGGACTTTTTTGACATCTGTCACGATTTGCACTCCGATGAGGATAAATTCTTGACAGTCTTCCTTTAGAGAAGTGAGCCCTATATAGAATTTTAAACTGTATTATATTTAACTTGGCACAAGAGGTACTGTGGCGAACTCTTTGTAAGACGCTGTTCCACACATTATCATCCAAACTCCACTCAAGCTCTTCCTCCCAGCTACTTCTTATTTTCAGAAGAGCTGTGCTGTCATGAAGTGATATGCAGTCTGAAATTGATCTTTTTGGATTAAGTGGCAACTCACAGACCTCATCTAACGCAGAGACTGGGGGTATGTTAGGGAAGTTAGGGTCATGTTGCTGAAGGAAGTGAAAAAAGTGAGAGTGAGGCAGATTAAATTTGGATGCAAGATCAGTGAAGCTTGCAAATATACCACTTAGCTACATGTCCTCATAGTTGACAATACCTTTTTCCCAAAGTGGTAAGAACCTGAGTGAGTCCATACGTCTGTCTGAATTGAAACATAATTTTTAAGGTATTTGTAACTACTGGATTGTATGTAATATAGTGTGAAATGACACAGGGGAGACTAAATTCAATCAGGAATGCCAAAGTTGTTGTTTTACAGGAGGCTTCATATCGACACCAGTTGATGTCAGGAGCCTGGAGGCCCAGTAGTAGTGGTACAGATTTGGTAGGGCTAAGCCACCTTGATGTTTAGGTCTTGTTTAGTAATAATTTTAAACGGACTCTTGGGTTCTTACCGCTCCAGATGAATGAAAAAAAGCTTTTGTCGACTGATTTAAAAAAATATTTTGGGATGTACAGGGGGACACACCGAAACAGGTAAAGGAATCTGGGAAGTATATTCATTATTATATAGTTTACTTTATATATAAAAAAAAAAAATTTAACTGTGGGGCAGTGGGTTCTGTACTCACAGACTTAAAATACTTAGATTGTTTGCCATTCGTGATCACAGAAGCTACAGGAAAAGTATACAAAAGAGCCAGATCCAGGAGATAAAATTTAGACCATATCGAAATGTTACTAGACATTCAAATAGATAGTACCATTCAGTACCATTCAGTCCTGTCAAAGGCTTTCTCTGCTTCCAATGAGACAACCACCTCGGGTATCTCAGTGGACGCAGGAGAATAAACAGCGTTCAAGATAGCACGTATGTTAGTAAAAGACTGGCGTCCAGAGATGAAACCAGTTTGGTCAACTGAAATAACATTGTGTATTGTTGGGTCTAAACGCCAGGCTAGAATTTTGGCTAAAATTTTTACATCACTATTTAAAAGAGAAATAGGATGGAATGAGCCACATTCAGAGGTATCCGTTCCCAGTTCAGAAGGAGGGTGGTGATATTTTCTGTAAGTGTTCTTGGAAGTGAACCATGGGAAAAAGAGTTGTTGAACATAGAGTAAAATTTAAAGAACTCCAGAGGGTAGCCATCTTGGCCAAGTGCCTTTCCACTCTGCATTTCAGTTATTGCATCAGTTACTTCCACAAGTTGCAGTGGGCGTTCAGTCTCATTCCTGTGGTGAGGGGTTATGCATGGGGCATTGAGATTATTAAGGAACTGTTTCATTTCACTGTGAGCATTTTTGGATTCAGATTTATAAATATTTGAGTAAAATGAGGAGAATGTACTATTTATTTCATCTGGATCTATTGCTAAGAAACCATTGGGTTTCCTTATTTGAAGAATTTGTCGATTGGCTGTTCGTCGTTTAAGTTGGTGTGCAAGAAAACGACCTGCCTTTTCCCCATGCTCATAGTGATGTCCTCGTGACGTAAGCAATAAACATTCTGTTTTAGCTGTGGATAAGAGATTATATTTAGTCTGGAGGTCGAAACTGCTTCTATACAGTTCTGGAGAAGCGGCAGTAGCATATAATGAATTAACTTCGTTCAATGCTGACTTGAGCTGGTCTTGTTCAAGCTTCTTCGACTCATTGAGTCGAACTGTGTATGAACTGTAATTACTGTTTTAAGTGTTTCCCAAAGTAATGATGGAGTGGCATCTTTATTTAATTCTACATATTCGTCTATTTTTTTAGCAATGAATTTACAGAACTCGCTGTCCGCTAGTAACGTTTTATCTAGTTTCCAGGGGAGGGCGACATTTGCATCGCAGAGAAATTTTTAGGTCTAAGAGCACGGGGCGTGATCTGTATAGTTGAGTAATTAACTTTAGAAACCAGCAGGATGAGGCTTTTATCAATAAAAAAAACAATCTATTCTGCTAAATGAATGATGTACAGGTGAGAAGAAGAAGAAGAAGGAACGACCTTGTGGGTAAAGAGTGCGCCAAGGGTCAACACACCCTATTAGTTCCATAAAAACTGCTGTAGATCTAGCCATTCTTGATTGTTTTGTGGGTTTGGGATTTGACCGGTCAAATGTAGGATCAATTACGCAGTTTAAGTCACCTCCAAAGATTAGTTGGTTGGAATTTATGTTAGGTATTAGTAAGGTACTTTTCATGATGAAATCCCCATCATCCCAGTTGGGAGCATAAACATTAACCAAAACAACAGGTTCATTGTAAAGAACCCTGGAGACCATGACAAAGCGACCTTGTGGGTCTGATATGATCCTGGTAGGTCTGAATGGTACTTTTTTGTTTACCAGAATGGCAGAGCCCCTGGATATGGAATTATAATTTGAATGGAAATCTGCCCAATCCAAGATTTTCTAAGGTCTGATCTGATCTTTGTTCTGTAGGTGGGTTTCTTGGAAAAAAGCGAGTTCACATTTTAAAGATTTGAGATGATTAAAGATTCATGCTGATTTTACAGGTCAATTCGGCCCTCTCACATTCCAGCTAACAAATTTCACACCAGCTTGTCTCTTATAAGCGCTCATTTATAGAAAAAAAAATGTTAAGACAAAAAGGGGGAAATATAAGGAAGGTATACTATATGGCCTTGCAGAGAGTTTAAAAGTTTGTTGAATCACCCAAAACCAGGAGAGTTCCCACCCAAATTCCCATCCCAAAACCCATGCACAAACTGTCCCTGAACAAAAACACCTATACTTGCTTCTGTAACTGAGACAAGCAACAGGCCAAACACCATTCCACAAATCTTCTGGTGAAATATCTTTTTATCAGAAGGGCTTCCTATAATTATTTTTAAATTTTTAAAAAATAATGTGTTTACATTTATATGTACATACATGTACTCACCTAAATGCATATATATACACACACCCACACATACATACACCCATATACAGAGAAAAAAAAAACCCCAGTAGAGCCGCAGTTCACCATGGAAAACATCAAATAAATTAGAAGGACAGAAATGAAATAATTGATTAATAATTCATTAATTAATTAGAAGGAAAGAAAAGAAAATTACTCAGAAATTATAAATTAAACTTCAAAAAGAAAGAAAATGCAACACAATTCGCAGGGTGGATGTGAAAATGAAAATGCAATCCCCCCTTTGCATTTTCGCTGTAACCCTTGTGCTATCCTACGCACTTTAGCTTTGGGAGGTTGGTCATATAGACCCCACAAGACAGTGCGCTGAACCTTTCTCCTTCAATGATTTGTGATCTTCACTGGTGTCCATGGATTACATGTAATCTTCTTCACCTTTATCCACCTTTGTCACGGTAGGTATAACACGTCAATGTAAGGGTGGGGTCATAGGATAGTACAAAGGGTTAATTATGTAACAAGATAGGTGATTTCTAAGTAGAAAATGAGAAAGCTTTTTGAAGGATTGATTTTTTTTTGAGTCATTTAATGCAGTTACATTTTGAAAATGATAACACATTTCTGTTAATCCATTTTAATGGTCAAATTAGACATTTCTAAATGAATTTTGCGGTGAGGCAAGCCTCACCAGCAGCTTTTTCTCCGCCCTAACAATCAGTGCTCTGACAACACGTCAGTGTTAAAATTGAGACATGTCAGACATGAGGGGAGGCGCTCCGGAGCATCACCTGGACTTCCGCTCCGAATGTGACTGCACAACTATCGCGTAACTACGAAATAGTATTTCGTGGGAACGGAATATTATCTTGTGGGAATGGAATTATATTTCATGCGAACAAGATGTTAATTGTTGGGAACAAATTATCTGCTTGCTGGCAGTGATGTCCAAGCACCCTCCCCTACCAAGGGTCCTACTTGTCTAAGGTGCAATTAAAACCGAGAGGGGAAGGGCCCGTTTCCATTCGCCAACCGTGGGAGGATGGGAGGGAGACCACTACCAAGTAGCTCCTCCCCCAAAATCACCACGAAAAGTGATCATATGAGGAAAAGGGTAAGTCGGGACAACTGTTAGACTGGCCTCCAGTTGGTGAAACAACTGCCCCCAGACCCACCGCAGCATTGGACCTTGGTCTCTGGTCAGGTCTCAATGGGACAGAGGTAGCCAACTAGCTGGGGCAACCACCGATTGCCTCAGTAGAGACCCAAACTTGCCAAACCTCCAAGGTCTCGTACTGATAGTGGACCCACCTCTTCCCCCAGGCACCCCCCCCCCCCCCCATTTGGGAATTGGCCAGGTTTTAAGGGCCTCCACTTTTACCCAAGTGCTTAACTGACATTCTAGAAAACTTTCATTTTTCAGAGACAACTTCCACCTATATTCTCACAGGTGATTTAACCAATTTAGGAATCACATCTCAAGCGGTTTTTAAAACACAATGAGATCCTCAAAGACTAAAACTTCCTTGAGGTTTGCCGCCCATGCATTTCTCCAAAAGCCTCTAGAAAGTGCTAGGACGTTAGTTATGCCTTGAGGCATTCTGTTGAACTCCCGGAAGCCGAATGGACAACCAAAAGCAGTTTTCTGCTTGTCAACTTCCTCAATTTGGTAATAACCTGACTGAGAGTAGAGAAAACCATTTGGAACCTGTAAAAGTTGAGGTTTCTTCCATGTTAGGGAGTGCATATGCATCTTTAACTTCCTATAGTTTATGCATAGTCTGCCAACCCCATTTTTCTTCCAATAGGTGAAGAGAAGGAAGATTCAGACTAATTACTCCTGCTTGACTGAGTTCTTGCAAATGCCGAACAGCATCCAGATCTTGTAGACATATCAGGCAAGACTTGTGTAAAAGCTGACTCATCATCTAAGTTGATGCTTGATGCAGTCTGTATGACAATAGTCTAGATCATGCTGAGCAAAGACATCGAGCATGGTACTTAGTTTTTCCACTATCTTCTCATTCCACTTTAAGGAAACATGAGAATCACCAAAATGTAGTCAGTTTTGTAGATTAACTTTGCTTATGTGGCAAGTGGTGTAGCAGAAAGATGAAACAACGCCACCCCGGGCACAGCGTCCGGGGAACCCAAAGGCGCGCAGATTACTATTCAAAATGAGGCCAAGACGTGGTAACCGGTCTAAACACAATTTTATTAATGCTAAAATGTATTAAAAACAAGGGACTCAATCACGCTGGGGAGGGGGAAAAAAATGGGGGGGGGGCCCTTCGAGGGCCGAGGCTTACCAACGGAACGCTGGGCCGACCCACAGAGGAGATTGCCACTGTTGTCGCCCGACACGCTTCGTCGCTACACTCTGCCCTAAAAAAGACGAGGGGGGGGGGGAATAATAATTAAAGGGTCGGTAATAGTGTTTGAGCATTTAAAAATAAATAAATAAACAATGCCCACCCTCACTCACGCACCAACACACACACCATGAAACCAAAAGGTAAAAACAGGATAAAACCAGCACAGGTCCTTGGGAAGGGCGTGGCACCTCTCAGCAGGTTCTCTGACCATGGAGAAGAGGGGTGGACGCCGCTCTCTGTTAGCTGCAGTAGAGGCCAAGAAGATGGGTGTCTGGGCTCAGAGTGCAGCCTGAAGCCCACTGGCAGGAGCTGGAACACCAAGGGCTGGAGTTGGCAGCCACAAGCTGCAGTTGTACCCACCACACTCAGGTTCTTCAGACACTCTGCCCTGCTGCAGAGAGGAGTGTATCCTATGGGTAGAAAGGTCGAGCTGCTAGCCCACTGGCTGAAGCAAGCTGTAACTGCTGTGCGATGAAATACAGGGAAGCCAAACAAAAAAGCAGTGGCGCCTCAGCTGCCCCTAAATACAAACAAATCTGTCAAAACCCCAATTCATGAACATTAAAACTAAACAGGCAGAGACCAAACAAAGTGATCACCTGAGCAGGGAGGAGAAACTCATCCACGCCTCAAGCTCACTTGGGCATAGAGGGGAGCTCCAGATGCCAGAGCACTTTTTTTTCCAGCTAAAAATGAAATTTGTTTAAAACCCAAAGCAGATTCACAGGGAGACAGCGTCACCACACTTACCAGGAAGCACAGTGGGTTAGCCACCAGGAAATTGGCAGTGTAAGAGCACCACACTCCAAGTGCTGCAAGTGTTGGGCAAAACGATTTTTATACTGCTCCCAGGTAGTCAGGGGGATTGCCTGCAGCTTTGCAGCATCACCCTGCTACTCTTACTTGCTACAATTTCTTCCAGTGCCTGAATCTCAGCGATGACAGTTCATGGAGAAATGACATGCTTGTTTTCATTGCGCAAAGCAACTGGTACTTTCCGTGGGAAAGAGTCAGACAGAATAATCGAACAGTTACTGACTAACACAGCTCCTGGCAAAGAAGCTTTTGAAGGAGGTTTAATGACAACCCATTTGCCAGTGGTTTCAGTTTTAACACATGCAAAACCCTCTCAAACACAGTGTTGACCAGTGGGAGTAATCTGTGGCTCACTTCCAGACAACCTTACTATTCCTAGGCAACTGTTCTCTTTCTGCTTATATCTGTGATGCATAACTTTTAGAACAACTTTTAGAGCACTTATGAAACCTAAATAAGGCACTGCTTGTCTGTTTGCAGCTTTTTTCAAAAGCTCATTAAAAGGCTAAAAGGCTAAATGTGAAAGTTGTAGTGGTACTCTTCATGGCTTTATTCTGTACCCCGTTTGCAGTCTGTCCAGCAACTGTTATTCGAAACGCGAGTGAGACCTGTTCTTCTTTCAACTTTTTATTCCAAAACTGAAAATTACACAAACACTTGTTCAAAAAAACTATGTCACTTCCAACTTTCTCAGACTTCAATCTCACAATGCAGTCTTGTTAACAGCATCTCTGTGACGTAGCGGTATTTAATTGGAAGCTCAAACAGGGATTATTTAACTTCATAACCATTAAATGGAAGCAGTGAATTTGGCTCCAACATAATCCGGCCCCTAATTGGTTAGCAGGATGACTAAGCAATTTCAAACTCAAACATAGAGAGGCAAATACTTCAAACATCCATAATACACATCCTCTTTCCTTTTTCTTCAGATACTGCTTTTTCCAGCAGACGCAGTTTATTCACACGCCTTTTTAGCAGACAAGTCTTGGTCTTTATCCTTACTCTACTCACTGTCCCACTGGAATCTGGTATCGTTTCTAGCACCTTCCCCAGAACCCAAGAGTTGCGTGGGGAAGAACTGTCCACAAGGAGGACATCTCCAGCCATAAAATTTCTTCTACAGTGTTCCTGTTGTTGTGAAAGATATTCACAGTCCATCTGGTCCAGAATAAATCCACAAGAAACTGGACCTGTCTCCATCTTCTTCTTGAGTAAAAGTCATTTTTGGTAAAGATTCCAGGGGGCAGGCTGGGCAGGGCTGGGATTTTAGCAACAGCAAGTGGTTTGGTGTCAAATGCTCAACATCATTCACATCATCTGACACAGTGGTGAGCGGTCTACCTTTGATGATACTTTCAACTTCACACATTATTGTGTGTAGGCAGTCATCATTAACTGTCTGCTCCTTCAGTAGACAATTTAGTATTCTGCGTACAGTCTGTCTTTCCCACACCCCACCTTGGTGGGAGGCAGCTGGGCTGGGTTGAATATCCACTTTACTCCTTTTAGTTGCAACGCTGGTTCAACTATGTCATTGTCCATCTGTTGGATAGCTTCTGTTGGATAGCTTCCCTGAGCTCCTTTTAAGCAGACATTAAGTTTGTGCCATTATCTGACATCATCCATCTCATAATGGAAACTGTGTGAACTGTGTGAAAAACTGTGTTTTTTCAGCTAGAAGCTGAAAAAAGTCCGCCCCTCCAATGGCAGATGGTCATCTCGAACATTTTTCTGGTTCATATCTTACCGGGGGTCTCCCCAAGTTTGACCTTTTCAGACCGACATAGGTTCAAGGCCGACATAGGTTCAAAGCATCAAAGCCCACAAGTGCTTCTGGAGGGTCAGGTGGAGCAGCTGGTGGTTGTCTTTCAGGGCATGTTGGTTTTGTCCCATTATTAGTCTTAGCAACCACAACGTTGGAGGTGGAAGTCTGGGCCTGAGGTCAGCTGATTGCCTATTGGTGTCCACTAGAGTACTAGAGTAGCCTCAAACGGAACAAGGGGACACGTTCGCAGGTTTTTTCGGTGTACAGTGCGGGTTAGTGCTTCCTTACCCTCTGGCTGCAAGATATACACTGGACTACCTTCTGAGAGCTTGGAGACCACTGCAAAAGGTGCAGGAGAAATCTTGCAGCAGGCTTCCCTTTTACCCTTCTGCAAAAATTACAAACCAGTACCCTCTCTTCAGGCAACAGGGGTGTTGGGTGGGTACGGTTGTTGTAAAGCCTCTGATCCAGTGCCTGTTCTGAGTTTGTTGTCTCACAAATTTATAAGCATTCTGTAGTGCCTTATGATGAGAGTTCACCCAACCTTGCAATGTCTGTAGCTTGCTCCTTAGGTCCAAGTCCTGTCAACCAGTCTACTGACCTCTACTGGTTTTAGGCCAATATGCCGTAGAGCAACTTTTCTTGCAGCCATATAAGAGACACAGTTCTTTGAATAGTAAGGATTCTAGGGCAGCACCGCGATCAGTTAGAATCCATTCTGGACAACCAAACTTCTGAATCCAACCATTGTACACCGTTCAAGCAGTATATATATATATATATATATATATATATATATATATATATATATATATATATATTGCATACTGGAACGGCTTGGGCATACTTTAAAAAAAGTCGGTCATGGCCAGGATATAAGGTCACCAGTCTTCAGGTCGACCCAGGGACAAATGATCCAACCCCACCACCTCGAAAGGGTATGATGTCGTGATGGACACCAGTGGTGCTCTCACCTCAGGGCCACGTTTTGCACAGACACACTGAAGGCAGGTGCTGGTCCAGTCCTTTACTTCTCTAGCCATTTGTGGCCAGTAGCAGCGTTGACGCAGGGTCGCTTGTGTCCTATCACTGTTTGGATTACCCATCTCTTAATGTTGGTTGCCCCACAGGTCCTTAGCTTCACTTCTGGGAATAAGAACTTTGAAAACCTCTTGCCCTGAACCGGCCACCAAATACACCTCCCTAACACCCCATTGCAGAGCTCAATCTTGTCCCACTGTCTGAGAAGCAGTTTCAAATTTTCAGAGGCAATCTCACATACCTCAGGTTGATTTATATGCTGAAGCTTCTACTGGCGCAGCTGTCTGCTCTCTCAGTCCTCAACTGTAGTCTCCACTTGGGTTATATTATGGCAAACTGGCTTTTCCTCTGAATACAGCCATGACAGTGCATCTGCATTTTTGTTTTGCGTCCGTGGCCTGTAGTTGATTGTGCACTTGTGTACTTGCTAACCGCGCCACCAAACATTGCTCCACAGCACCCAACCAAGCTGAGTCCAAGTGCACCAGGGGGGTATTGTCCAAGTACACAGTAAACTCAACCCCATACAGATAGTCTTTGAATTTTTTCAGTAACCGCCCATTTCAAAGCTAGCAACTCCAACTTTGCTCAGTTGGATACGAGCTGTGACTGGCGTACGCTATGACCCGCTCTTTCCCATTGTCTGGGTTATGACTTTTTCCTTGATAAAGAGAAGAACCACACAGGAGATGAGAGGTTTTGCTTGACTTTCTGCAGAAGGAGAATCGGTCTGTCACAGTGCGAAATGTTATAGAGGAGTTCTGCCTTCGTAGTGCATGGAGCCTCTTTTTATTGAAAACTGAAGGTTGCAGACATGAATGTGGGTAATTTAATCAGGAACAACAGGAACATCATATTCTTGTATAATCAGAACTTTTCAGATCACTGTTTTCTGAAAGACAGAACTGAGACAATCAAATTATGGTGAAAATGTAAGCAAATGGTGATTACGTAACTCTAACACCCATTCTCCACATGGGCAAGAATAGCTCCCAAACCTTCAAAATTATAGGGGTACACAATGGGCGAATTCCTATCTGCGCAGCCGACCCATAGATAAGGGCATTTAATGGCAGGGCTATCTTGGAAAACCCAGAGATTAACCTGCAGTAATACCCCGCAAAGCCCAGGAAGGACTGAACCTACTTCACTATTTGAGGAACAGACCAGTCTCTCACGACCGCAGTCTTTTGCGACACCCTGCTCACTAATAATGTGCCAAAGGTACGTTACCTCTTTCTGGAATAGAAGACACTTCTTTGGTTGTAGCTTCAATGAAAATACAATCACATCTTCAAGGTAGATTAGCAATGAGTCATTCACCATTCCCCCTAACCAGCGCAGCATTAGTCGCTGAGAAGTAGCTGAGGCATTACAAAGTCCAAAGTACATTTGATCAAATTCCCACTATCACAACCCTGGAGTCCCCCTCTGCTACCTGGATCCAGAGCACCATCTCCAACTGAGGTGGGATCACAACAGGCAACTGATGAGTCATTTTACATAGTGGAGCTGATCCTGCAACAACGCCAAAAGTTACAGGTGTCACACCTCTGTGATTCAATCAGCTCAATAAACACTGTGCAAAAATATAATAAAAAAAGAACATAAAACATGATTAAAGGTCACAGCTGAAAATAAGTCCATCTAGTCTTTTTACTATCTCATTGGTTAATAAACACTCTGCATACGACGGTGCCCCGTTACTGAATCATTCCCTTTTATATCACATAACCATTGTGCTATCCTAGGCACTTTAACATTGGGAGTTGGGTCACCTAGACCCACTAGCCCTTGTGCTTTCTTAGATGACCCCACTCTTGCATTGACGTGTTCTCCCTACCATGACAAAGGTGGATAAAGGCGGAAAGATTTCATGTAATTCATGGACACCAGTGAGGTTCACAAATCATTGAAGAGAAAAAAGGTTCAGCAGACTGTCTAGTGGGTCTAGATGACCCAAATCCCAATGTTAAAGTGCTTAGGATAGCACAAGGGTTAGACAGTGCACTGAACCTTTTTTCTTTAATGATTTGTGATCTTCACTGGTGTCCATTGATTATATGAAATCTTTCCACCTTTATCCACCTTTATCATGGTAGGAATAACACGTCAATGCAAGGGTGGGGTCATCTAAGATAGCACAAGGGTTAAAACAATAACTTACCATCTTACTCACCTGTGTTTTCCTTCCGGGTTCCAAGGCCTGGGTCTGCCTCGCTTAGCGTGCCATGAAATTTTACTTGCACATTTTAACTTTTATTCTGGATTGTGGTTCCAGTGTTTTGTGTTGATTCACTTTAAATGTATTTAAAAGGAGAAGGATAAAAATATTAAAGGAGAAGAAATCAGGTTGAACAGCTGAAGATTCTGTGGAATATTTATGAAATTTTAGGAAATAGTGACTCTTTTGTGTATTTGTTTCAGTTTTTATGGAAGACGCAACTGATGGGGAGAATATGGGTTGCATAGACTCTGGTACAGGGGTCTCAAACTCACGGCCCCCAAGATGATATTTTGCGGTCCCCGCCTTATTATGAAAGTTTAATGTTAATGCGTCCCGCCAGTTTGTATGAAGGACACTTTTTCAGTGTTGTGCGCAGAGCTGACGAACCAACCACTCACAGTATATGACTCTTGGGGGTGGGAGATTAACCGGGCTTGAAAGCAGGAGAACATTTAGGGAAACCTGACAGCCCCCTCCCCGGACCACATTTAGGACTTTCTTACTTTCCTTTTCATAACGTATTTATTTGGCATGTAATTTTCTAAATACATGCAGTCAGTGCTGAACTTGTTTCTGGGTCGCACGGATCCGGAGGAAGGTTGAGGATATGGTTACGGTTTTGCGTAGCGGCGTCTTAACCCCAACCAAACGGTTCTTGTGCGCGGCTGTGACTGCAGCTCACCGCTCCCCCATGAGATGGGTCAGCTGAGGAGAATAAATGTCACACATGACAGCTAACGGGACTTTAACATTCAACACGTGCGAGCAACAACAACATTTAGTCTTAAAAACACTAAAAATAATATGGGGAAAATGCAACGAGAGGCGTGTTTGAGATGAACAGCGCCAGCGAGACTGAAGGAGAACAGGAAGTTGGAGCTGTCCTTAACTTTCATTCAATTTAGTTTTAATATGCCTCTCCCCCTTAGTATGATCAGTGTTATTATATCTTTTATATTTATTTTAATGTTTTGTGATGTCAACTAAAAAAACCTTCAGGACACGTTTCCCATAATGCATTGTTTTGTGGTCATTTTTGGCTTTCAGTCAGTGCAGTACTAAATTTCCAGCTGCGTTCGCTTAGGTTGGCGCCTTGTTCCCGCCCCTTTCTCCTCTCGTGATATTTTTGTGATGATTGACAAGTGATGTTGGAGCAAAAACAAAAAATACATGTCACACACCAGGGGCCTGTTTCAGAAAGGAGGTTAAAGGCCCGTACACACCGGGACGAATTTCGCGCGTGATTTTCGCCGACGTTTAACGCCTCGTGACTAAACAAAGGGAACCAATGAGAGTGTGCACACCGACGCAAAAAAACGTCAAAGCGTCAAAAAAGAAAAACGCCTCGGGTTCGTTTTTTTCTTTTGACGCGTCGCGTCGAAATCTATTCGACCAATGATAACGGCGCTTTTGCACACGTGTCTGGAGCCTCTGAAGTTACAGTAAAACACAACTTGGGGGCGCTCAAACACAAAACTGAAAAAAAACCCTGAAATTAGGGAAACACTGGGTTTTCCGTTTCAGAATGGGAGGTTTGTTAAACCAGAGAAAGCAGAGTAAGTCAAACCCGTTTCTGTAAGAGAGGTAACTTATACTCAGAGTCAGTGTCCATGGTTACTTACACTGTGAACCTAACCTGGTCGGGAGCAGGTTTTATTCTCTAAACTCAAGGTTTCTGCCGGTCCCCTCCCCTATTTAAAGACGAAGCGGTATTTTTCGCTTTTACCTTGATTGCCCACATTTCCGTCACACAGAGACGGTCTAAGTGACAAGAATGGCTTATCCTTTTTTGTAGGACCCAATAGACGAGGAAGCTGCATTAATTCGTAGAGAATTACATTTACGTCGTGCGAGGATTTTGAGACCTAGACTCGATTTTTTTGTCATTTGCCCAAACGTTTTTGTTTACCGTTTTTCGTTGCAGTCAATTACAGTGAATGAAAACAACATTAGATATGTATTGCTATGTAGATGTTTCATATGTCAAATATTGTCAACAAAGCCTACATCCATGACATGCTCAAATTTTACCTGATTAAATTATGTTTTTATACTTAATTTTTAGCTGCTGCCATGTTCTTTTAATTCCTGCAGGATTGCATCTACATGAAAATGAAATCAGGGACATTTAATTAGATTAATGTAACAATTACTTTTTGGAAACACAATTTGCTAGTACTGCTCACTTTCTTAATCCCGTATAAACCTATACCACTTGATCAATACAAGGGTAGACAAAAGTTCACTTTTAAAAACACAATTGCATGTATTAATATTAAACAGACCAACGTTTGCAAGAGGGGAAGGTTAACAAAAAAAGTCCTCCAAACATTACCGACGTTAAATGCATTTTTCCCCCGATTGGTTCTGTACACTATGCAGCATTTCATGCAATTACACCAGGAAAAACACTTCAAAAGTACACCTAAATATCGCCATTTTTTATTTCACACCTTACGCTATTTAAAAAGTTATTACAGCCAATATTTCATAACAATGATTTAAATGCAAACTTGCGCATCAACTTGAGCAGCTGTTTTCCCACGCTAACTGTCTCTGTTTTGCAGATGCAGCGGTGTTGCATTTCTTCCGGAATATGTGCTCATATTCACTGTAACTCTGCAGCAGCACGTCAAGTTAAGCTATCGAAAAATATGCAGACCTCTTTTTTTTCCACGGTTGCCATGGTGACTCGTAATATCTCGTAATATATGTGGGAATCAGTCTTTATTTTGTTCTGGACACCACTGGAAACACAAATTCATATGATGGTTTCTCAGATCGCAGCAGCATTTCCGCCTTCAGCGATCGTCGGGAGCTTCGCGCTCCGCTGTGCGAAGGCAGCTGGCGGTCCGAAGAACAAAGCTTGTCCGCGGTGCGTCAGGAGGAGGACCACAGCAGGCGGACATGCTGCTATAGTCCTGAGAAGCTGTGGAAACTCATCAGAAGTTCACAACCATCACAAAACCCTCGTCTCTGCCGCTAACACAGTCTGCTCCTGGTGCGTGTGTGTGCGTCCAGTGTTGCCAGATCTGAGTGACAGTTTCCAGCCCAAACTCATCGTAAAACCCGCCCACGTCAATAAAAACCAGCCCAAATCTCAACCTAGCAAAAACCTAATGTTGAACGTAAAAGTATAGCCGTAGCCTAATAAAAAATGACGCAATAATAATAAATTATTATATAATAAGTCTGTTATAATAATTTTTTTTATAAAATAAGTACAGAAAATCCAGTTATAGGTTTCTCGTATCGTGTACTCTAGATGGCTTTTGATGGCGCCCCCCTCTTTCTGCCACTGCCAGTTGCTGGACCACAGCGTATGTCAATCAGCGGTGGGCTGGTGACTGGTGGATTAGAGGGGGCGGGGCCTACCTGGGTGCGTGTTGGCTGAACGTTCTCCTCCGGCTGAGTGTATAAGCAGGCTGCGCTATTTTTGTTCGAGCTGTAACCATTCTGACAAGGTTAATAAAAGCCAATAAAAGCCCTGCATCATCTCCATCTTTTGGAAATGAACCCAAACGGCAGAATAGGGTTCTGACTCTGCAGAGGCTCTGGGAGTTTTAAAACAGCGTCAATTATTCGCTGATTTTTGTTATTCACGGGGAGGGGGGGGACTAAACAGGGGGATTACTGTAATGTTTCATATATTCACAATGCTTTTTTTAGGCTATATATTAATTAGTATACTTTTACTTAATATTTTAAATAATAAGAAAAATAATAATAATGACAATAAAACCGCTAAATATTTTGAAAAGCAGCCCAAATTTTATAGACCCGCCCAATGCCAATTTTACCCGCCCAACATAACCAAAAGAAGCCCAATTGGGCGGAAACCCGCCCAATCTGGCAACACTGTGTGCGTCAGTCAGCAGCCGGACACACGGAGAAAGCAGTGACGTCATTGCCCCGCCTCCCCTCTGCTAATGCTTATTCGAAATGAATATTTTTTTTTTTTTTTTTTTTTTTTTTATTCGAAATGAATATTGTGACAAGGTGCGCGGGGTGGATGTTAAAATGCAAATGCAATCCCCTCTTTGCATTTTCGTTTTAATTATGACACAGAATAAGCGGTTTTAGGTATAAAATGAAAAAGAATTTTGAAATATTGTTTTTTCTTTTTAATTTTGAGTCAAAAAATGCAGCTACATTTTGAAAATTAAAAAGCATTTCTGTTAATCCATTTTAATTGTCAAATTAGACATTTCTAAATGAATTATGCTACACATTTACCAGGAACCTTTTTGAAAATGAAATGTCAAATACCATTTTATTTATCATTTTAATTAAGTGACAGAAAAAGCTGGGTTGAGGAAGGAAATGAAAAAGCATTTTGAAGTATTGCTTTTTCTTTTTAATTTTGAGTCAAAAAATGCAGCTTCATTTTGAAAATTAAAAAGCATTTCAATTAATCCATTTTGAATGTCAAATTAGACATTTCTAAATGAATTATGCTACACATTTACCATGGAACGTCTTGAAATGTCAAATACCATTTTAATTTTAATTTTAATTAAGTGCCAGAATAAGCTGTGTTGAGGAAGGAAATGAAAAAGCATTTTGGTGGTTTGCTTTTTCATTATATTTTTGAGTCAAAAAATGCTTTTTCATTTTGAAAATGAAAAAGCATTTCTGGTTTTGACTTTGCTTTTTATTTATGCTACATAATCGCTTCCATAGCGGTGTGGGCACCGGATCTAGACCCTGCTTTCAGCGGCTCCCTGGTAAATTGAGTTTGAGACCTATGAGTCTACATGGTCTACATGTTGTGACATAGCCCTCCACCCACACTCCAGACCAGGTGGTGGCGGTAATGCACCATTCTGCTGTTTGCATCTGCTATTAAAAAAATAAGTTAAAGAAGAAAAAAACACGGCTGTTGAGCTCTGTGGCGGCCATAGCAGGTGGAAGGTAGGTGAAAGCTCATCTTTGTGCATACGCTTCTCACGTGTCACAGGTATACTTGCTGTCCAAATGTATTTTAGCAGCAGTTTTCGAGTAGGTTTGCAAAAATCAATACGCCACCAAGAGTCACGTCAAGGGAACTGGCAAAGTGCAAGCCAACTAGCTTGCTAGCTTTAACTGCTATTGACGCTAACGATAGATGGAGCCAGTTTAGCTCGTGCTGGTTTGCAGCGCCTTCCGTCCGTGAAACCCGGGTTCGACTCCAGGCTGCTCCCTGTTCACTTCTCTACCTCTGCCGGTTCCAAGCCCGGTTAGAGAAGGTTGCGTCAGGAAGGGCATCCGGCGTAAAACATTTTACAAAACAATTTACCATGCGACTTGTTCGCTGTGGCGACCCCTGATGGGAGAAGCCGAAAGTGGAAGACGCTAACGATAGATATGTTTCAGTTGTGAGTCTCGTTTGTGGCTGTATTTTTGTTCAAAATACTACTTGCAGGGAGGAATTTTAGTTTACCAAAGCGTTTTTTGACATTAAGATGCATCCCCTAGTCTGTAAACTAAAACAAAACAAAAATTATAAAATTAAGATTGTAGTTTCAACTTGATGATCTCGACTTTTAATGTTGTTTAATGTTTTGAAGTCCACAGAGTCATTCAAATTTACTTGTGCTATATACCACAGTTTCTGATAGTTTTTAAAAATTGCTAACGCTCTTCTTAGCTAAACTTTTTTTTGATGAATTGAAAATGTTTAATTCAGAATCTTTTTATGATTAAGTTTTTTGTCAGACTACATATTTAATTTAGAAAGGTGTGATATATATATATATATATATATATATATATATATATATATATATATATATATATATATATATATATATATATATATATATATAATTATTAAAAAATTAAATTGTTGGTAAAGTGATCTCTTTGGAAATCAGGAGTAGTCTCATTGCTGTGGGTTTTTTCCCCCTTCTTTTTAACCTGCTGTTCACTGTCTTTGAGTTACCAAGGGCATACCATGTTTGTTACGGTAGGCTGTGTAAACTGATATGGCTGTTGTCCCATTGCTTCCCTTCACCATACTCATGACCTTGGTTAAGCTGAGGTCCTTTAAAACACACTGTTCTCTCGAAGCTCTTTCTTATGCTTCAGAAGTGTTGTTAATTATTTGTTAACCAACATGTTTTTTTAAGGTGTTCTTTTTAGTTTTCTTGGATCAAATGATCTGAATACCTAAGAAAAACAGCGCCTCACACACTTATGCTATTTATCCAAATTTTAACTTAAAAATGCAGAAGTAATGCTTTACCCATTAATTAAATTGTTGAGCAACAGGGATGAAAAATGAATGCAAAATGCAGAAAAGCACTCTGTGGTTAAAAAGGTATCACATTTCTAACTAATTTTCAGAAAATGTAGATTGAAAAAGGAATGTTTTTATTTTGTCTGGGTGAAAAATTGCATTGCAAGACTGGTTTTTAGGTAAATGCCACATACTTAATGCTAAACTTTACAAGGCCTTTTTACAAGCTTTGCGGTCATTCATTCATGCATAGCTTTTTAACATTTTACCTTCCATGACTCCTAACTTTTTATTTTCTGACATTTTGTTGTTGTCTTGGGTGTTTTAAGTTTAGGTTGTATTTACTTTATTTATACACAATATTTTAATTTCGGCGGAGTAAAGGGTGAATAATGGTTTATTTATTGTACAGTGGGGTAAAAAGATATTTAGTCAGCCACCAATTGTGAAAGTTCTCTCACTTAAAAAGATGAGAGAGGCTTGTAATTTTCATCAGGTGTCTCAACTGTGAGATAAAAAATTAGGGAAAATATTTATATTATTAAGTTATGGTGGAAAATAAGTATTTGGTCACCTACAAACAGGCAATATTTCTGGCTCTCACAGACATGTAACTTAATCTGTAAGAGGATCCTCTGTCCACAACTTCAAACAGTCATACTCCAAACTCCACTATGGCCAAGACCAAAGAGCAGTCTAAAGGCCTGTTCACACCGGGACGAATTTCGCCGGCGATTTTCGCCGACGTTTAACGCCTCGTGACTAAACAAAGGGCACCAACGAGAGTGTGCACACCGACGCGAAAAAACGCCACGCGTTAAAGCGTCAAAAAAAAAAGACGCCTCGGGTTCGTTTTTTTCTTCCGACGCGTGCGCTTCGAAATCTACTCGACCAATGAGAATGGCGCTTTTGCTCACGTGTCTGGAGCTTCTGAAGTTACAGTAAAACACAACTTGGGGGCGCTCAAACACAAAACTGCCTTGCTGAGCACACATACCAGCGAAGAAGATAGACGCCAAGTAGCGTCTACACAGCCGCGAAGCAATAATGACGGACATTCTAAAATATCCCCGAACTAAGCACCAGTTGGAGCTACTGGTGCTTGAAATATTCATGTTTTCTTTGTTTGATTCTGACAAGCGTGTAAATACTTGCTCTCTTCTTCTGAGTGAAAAGCGACTTTAAGAAGCGTAAAGTTGCGCAGCGCCACCTTGTGTACAGGAGTATTTCTGTTTTACATTAAGCGCCATCTAATGTCAGGGAATGAAATTGCATGTTCACTCCACTCATCGTCAGCGAAAATCGCCTGGGTGTGAACACAAAAAACGTGGCGAAAAACGCTGGCGAATAACGCCTGGCGAATATTCGTCCCGGTGTGTACGGGCCTTAAAGGGCCGTACACACCGGGACGAAGATCGGCGCATGTTATTCGCCAGAGTTTTTCAACACGTTTTTTGTGTTCACACCCAAGCAATTTTCGCTGACGATGAGCCGAGTGAAGATAGAAATTCATTCCCTGACATTAGATGGCGCTTAATGTAAAACAGAAATACCCCTGTACACAAGGTGGCGCTGCGCAACCTTACGCTTTTCACTCAGAAGAAGAGAGCAAGTATTTTCGCGCTTGTCAGAATCATACAAAGAAAACATGAGTATTTCACGCACCAGTAGCTCCAGCTCCAGTTCCAGCGATGAAGAAATTATTGTTCTGTTGAATGATGAAAGACGCCGATTTTGGGTACATCCCATTTCCACTGGTACAAGAGCTGAAAATGTATCATGAGCGTTTTCGGGAATATTTTAGAATGTCCGTCAGTGAGTTTGAAAATTTACTTCAACAACTGACGAAAGAACTCATTGTCTTATTTCTTCGCGGTGTAGACGTTACCTGGCGTATATCTTCTTCGACGTTATGCATGTGTGTTCAGCAAGACAGTTTTGTGTTTGAGCGCCCCCAAGTTGTGGTTTACTGTAACTTCAGAGGCTCCAGACACGTGTGCAAAAGCGCCATTCTCATTGGTCGTATAGTTTTTGACGCGGTGCGTCAAACCAAAAAAACGAACACAAGGCGTTTTTAAAAAATGATGCTATTAAGCGTGGCGTTTTTCGCGTCGTTGTGCACACTCACATTGGTGCCCTTTGTTTAGTCACGAGGCGTTAAACATCTGCGAATATCCCGCGTGAAATTAGTCCCGGTGTGAACAGGCCTTAAGGACACCAGAAACCAAATTCTTAACCTGCACCAGGCCAGGAAGACTGAATCTGCAATAGAAAAGCAGCTTGGTGTGAAGAAATCACCTGTGGGAGCAATTATTAAGAAATGGAAGACATACAAGACAACTGATAATATTCCTCCATCTGAGGCTCCCCACAAGTTCTCACCCCATCGGGTCAAAATGATACAAGAATGGTGAGCAAAAATCCTAGAACTACACGGCGGGACCTAGTGAATGACCTGCAGCGAGCTGGGACTAGGGATGGGTATCGTTAAGGTTTTAACGGTACTACTACTCTTATTGATGCTGCTTATCAATCCGGTATTTTAACGGTACTCTTATCGATACTTTTTGAGGACGAAAAATATACAAATAAATAAATAAAATAACAAATAAGGAACATAAAGTGTCTTCTTTCCTCATTATGCAACAGCATTGTTTTTTTAACAAAACATTTGACTTTATACATGATAATGTCACAATACAAACCTGGAATGTACGTGGATGTGCTAGACCAGAGGTCGCTAACCTGAACCTCTCAAAGAGCCATTTGGATCAATTTCCCACTGAGATGAAAGAACAGGGAGCTGCAACACTAGAAAAAATGTTTTTTCCGATATATCGTGATAGTTCATTTGGCCATACTTATATTGATTGAAAATGCTGTCAGGATATTTATTTAATTATTTAACTATTTGTATTCTTTATGAGAGTGATGTTTCCTTTGATCTTTTGCCCATTTTCCACAAACCTTGAATAGACACCCAGAGTTAAGATGAGTGAAATGATGGAAAGAAACTCACTTTGATGCAGACTCCTTAATTTTTATTTATTTTCTTTAAATCCATTAAACCCAATACATTATATTAATTTTATGGATGACAACTAGTTTTTATTAGGAAGGAGCTCTTAGTTTGTTGCGAGTCTGGAATCATAAGCGGTGAGTCTAAGCCACGCCCCCGCCTCTCTCCCGCATCATATGGTCATTGTAGCAGCAAAATGACAGGATAGTGGGGGCATCCTGACACAAAGTTAATTCATTTTACGCGGAAATGGGTGGTCTTATTCTACGGGGATAAAATGATTTTCTTTTTACTTTTTTGGGCGCTCACGTGTCCCCTAGGAGATCGGCACTGACTCTGCCGGCGATCACAGCTGCAGACACGCCCCTCTGTCAGTCCGTGTGCTTATGCTGCTCTTTTCGTTCTACCTGCTCGGTACTACCTGACGGTGTTAAAGGCACCACGACACTCTGAGAACATGATAGTTATTTTACAATAACACAGAGAGCCGCAGCATTTTGGACCGTTAAGCTCTTTCTGCCATCGTATATCTTTGGTAGCGTTCCTGTGTGTGCTTCCTTGTCGTGTCTTGTGTGCGCGCTCGCCGCATGCTGTCTGAACAACCCCCCCCCGTGCACACAAATAACCAGAGAGACCTCTCCTCTTCAGCGAGAATAGCGAAATTAATATCACCATTGACTAACGGAAAATTGACTGACTTGTAGAGTTACATATGGCAGATAAAGTTTATATCTTGTGGGACACAAAAAAAGCGATGTCTCCAGTACCGATAGCAGAACCGTTGAGGTCAGATCTTAACGATATTGCGGTCTTGAAGTATGTTGCCCCGGGGCCCGTTCAATACCGGCGCTGGGTACCCATCCCTAGCTGGGACCAAAGTAATAAAGGTTACCATCAGTAACACACTACGCCACCAGGGACTCTGTGTCATACGTGTCACCTTGCTAAAGCCAGCACATGTGCAAGCCTGTCTAAAGTTTGCTAGAGAGCATTTGGATGATCCAGTAGAGGATTGGGAGAATGTCCTATGGTCAGATGAAACCAAAATAGAACTTTTTGGTAAGAACTCTTCTCGTCCTGTTTGGAGGAGAAAAAAATGCTCCTCCAAAGGCTACTTTAGCATACCCATGGTAAAGTATGGAGGTGGTAACATCATGCTTTGTGACTGCTGTTTTTCAGCAAAGGGACCAGGACGACTGATCCATGTAAAGGAAAGAATGAATAGGCCCATGCATCGTCTGATATTGAGTGAAAACCTTCCATCAGCAAGGGCATTGAAGATG
This sequence comes from Oryzias latipes, assembly GCF_053564925.1. NCBI lineage: Eukaryota > Metazoa > Chordata > Actinopteri > Beloniformes > Adrianichthyidae > Oryzias > Oryzias latipes. The sequence goes on from NC_136245.1 coordinate 13,221,888, forward strand.
AAACGTGGCTAGGTCTTTCAACGTGACAACGATCCCAAACAGGAAAGAGCCAAAATACTAGGGATGTAACGATACACGTAGTTGAACCGAACCGTTTTGGTATGGCAGTTTCAGTTCGGTTCACGTCTGTACCATTTCGGTACGTTTTTTCTTTTTTTTCCCCCCGCATATACATTGTAACGACCCAGCAGCTTTGTCACTCGTAGCAGCAAAACGAGAGCCGAGCTGGTAATTAACTAGCTGCGATTACTGTCTTTGCCCCATGCTCCTCAAGCCCTCAAACAGTCAGAGTGAGAGTAGACAGGAAAATAGATTGGTCCATCTCCTTTCCGGCATTAAAACCCATTTATTATAAATATACACGAACAGCGTAATGACATGAACCTCACTTCACTTCATAGCTCTCTCAGTGATGGTGAAGGATTCAACACACAATACTTCACAATTCCCATGAGTCTTAGTGGCTATAGGCGGGGCTACCCAGGTTGCCACTGTATTAACTTTGCGCCAAGGCGGAACTAATGTACCTTCGAGACGCAATTAGGTGACGGACAGTAAGCATGTCAACATATGGCTAATGCAGACGCAAGGGCAGAGATGAGGACCCCCCCCCCCCCCAATATCCTTACGCTCTCCTGTCTGGGAACACTTTGGCTTTGTTGTCAGCATCCACGGAGGAAAAAGAAAATTGGATAAGTCGAATGCTGTGTGTTGGCATTGTTACACAAAGATAGTGTATGCCACAAGTGACGCATCCAATCTGTTAACAAACTTAAAACGGCATCACCAGACTGTAACAATCGCGTCTACAAGAAAATGTGCAAGTTAAAATGTTTTTCTTCAGGCCAGTGTTAAGTATCCAAAGTTTTTGGTTCCTGGCACCTAATAGTTTTTCTTACTTTATTAAGCAGATCACCTACATAACATTTGGTTCGGTACTACTGTTAAACAGCAGTATCGAACCAAAATTTACCAAACCGAGCCCTATGAAATTCTGGATTGAACCGAATTGAGATTTTAACGTATTATTACACCCCTACAAAATACCAGAAAACGTTTATGAAAACCTTGTGGAGACTTACAGTAAACGTTTGACAGCTGTCATTGCCAACAAAGGATATATAACAAAGTATTGAGTTGACCTTTTGTTATGACCAAATATTTTTTGTCCACCATAATTTACAAATTCATTCTTTAAAAATCAGACAATGTCATTTTCTAGATTGTTTTCCTTCCTTTTTGTCTCTCATAAGCTGCGGGTACATTGATAAAAGTAATCCTAATGAACGAAATAAAAATGTGTCATGTAATTGGAATACTCTGCCCCGATTATACTCATTCAGATCAAAATTGCTTTCAGATTGAGATAGGTGGGTGCCTATTGTTGATTCGATCGTGGTGCACATAAACCGTTTATTCCGATCGTGGGTCACTACTGTGCTGGCTTTGCGTCATGCATAGACGGTGTGGCGCTCCAGAGAAAGCAAGTTTATGAGCAGATCAGCCGGACTCGTAACTTCATGTTTGCAGGCAGGGGAGGGTGCTTTGTTACGGTGTGTGCTCTGAAGGAGGCTTTGGACCGCAGTCCGTCCGGGCGCTCTGCGGGAGCGAGCTGCTGGGAGGATAATAGAAGAGGAGCGGCTTTAAGACAGTGTGTGAGCTAATGGAGGCGCCTTTTGAATGGAGAAAAACCTGCACAGTCCTGAGAAACCGTGTAAACAATCATGTGAATTCATGTTTCCAATCTTGTCTAGACAAAATAAAGGCTGATGTTATTCCCACATATTTACGCTCAGTCAAGATGCACATTGCGGCATTGCACGGCATTTTAAATTCATCCACGGCTAAATGTTGTTGTTGGCACGTATTAGCCCAACCATTCTTCTGGCTCCGTTTTGCCAAGAAAGCACGAATTAAAAAGAATTATGAGCGAACAAACACTTAATAATTATCAAAACAATAATAAAAGCATGTTTAGAAGATCGTTTTGCTCTATGCTGCAGGTTTTTTTGTTTACAACAGAACTTGACGTTTCTTCTACGGTCGTTTCCGCTATTTTAGATAGTTCTACACATGTCAAAATGATTTATTCCAACCGAAAGTGTGGGGTATGTAAACGTTTGTTATAGTCAAATAAGGTATATCTGGGCCCATGTGCACAGTTCAATTCTAATCCGATCTTTGATCCAATCAAAGATATTTTGCACATGTAACCTCAGCTATGAGTGAGGTAAACCTTTGATTAAAATTGCAGGCCTCTCTCATCTTTTTAAGTGGGAAAACTTACTCAATTGGTGGCTGACTAAATAATTTTTTGCCCCGCTGTATCACAAGTTTTATAGCCTTAATATGAAATCAAAAGTAGTTAGGCATCTTGTTTATGATTACTGCTGGTCTAAAGGCCTGTTCACACCGGGACGAATTTCGCCGGCGATTTTCGCCGACGTTTAACGCCTCGTGACTAAACAAAGGGCACCAATGAGAGTGTGCACACCGACGCAAAAAACGCCACGCGCCAAAGCGTCAAAAAAAAAAACGCCTCGGGTTCGTTTTTTTTATTCGACCAATGAGAATGGCACTTTTGCACACGTGTCTGGAGCTTCTGAAGTTACAGTAAAACACAACTTGGGGGCGCTCAAACACAAAACTGCCTTGCTGAGCACACATACCAGCGAAGAAGATAGACGCCAAGTAGCGTCTACACTGCAGCGAAGAAATAATGACGGACATTCTAAAATATCCCCGAACCAAGCACCAGTTGGAGCTACTGGTGCTTGAAATATTCATGTTTTCTTTGTATTATTCTGACAAGTGCGTAAATACTTGCTCTCTTCTTCTGAGTGAAAAGCGACTTTAAGAATCGTAAAGTTGCACAGCGCCACCTTGTGTACAGGAGTATTTCTGTTTACATTAAGCGCCATCTAATGTCAGGGAATGAAATTGCATGTTCGCTCGGCTCATCGTCAGCGAAAATCGCCTGGGTGTGAACACAAAAAACGTGGCGAAAAACGCTGGCGAATAACGCCTGGCGAATATTCGTCCCGGTGTGTACGGGCCTTAAGGTTGCGAAACATGATGCACTTTCTTTGGTTTTTGAGTTTGCTTTTGTATACAAACGAAGAGAATTTCCCTCTGAAAAAGAGGAACACTGGCAAATGCAACTGAAAGAAACAAATAGACTGGGAAAAAAAAAGCAGAAATTAATGTATTGTATAATACTACAGCTGTATAGAGGCTGTTTTATTTCTTAACAAAGTTTATTGGTTACAGCTTTTATTCTTTTTTTTACTGAAACCTGCCTGTCTGTCCTCCTGCTGTAGGTTGTATGTAGTTGCTGGATCCTGTGGAGGAGGAGGAGTGGTGCCATATTCCCCTTTTGTCCTCTCATGTCCCCTCGTGTGTTACCCTGTGTATTAGTGACCCCAAACCCCCACCCACCTCCTTTCCTGAGCTCTCCTGTTGTGTTGCCACTCAAGTCCTAAGCCCCCCTCATACCCCATGCTTGGGACAAAGCTGGCTCACTGCAACACCAATGACTGCCTGGATTGTCCTGCCTGTCAGCCTGGCTGCCTTCTCCATCACAGGAATATGGATAGTGTGAGTCTGATTGTCTCTAGTTGTTCTGTCAACACATAAACACTGTTCTTATTGTGTACATAATAACGAGAGAGAAAAGAATCAGCAAAAACAACTGGTGTAGTGATTATACCTTATTTACTTCTAAATGTTAATAAATAAATGCAAACTCTTTAAATCAAGGTTTATTTTTGTTCTACAGATATTACATGGCTGTGATGAATCACCATGTGTGTCCCGTGGAGAACTGGTTGGTGATATTTCTCCTGTTGCATTCATTTGCTGCTGGATTAAACAAACTGAGCTCAGTGTTTTTTGTTGTTGCAGGACCTACAATGCTACGTGCACAGAAGACTTGCCCCGACCAGGCTTCCCGAAGGCATGCTGCACCATCCAGGACATTCCTCTCATCAGGTCTTTGGTTTTTTTTTTATAACTTGAACTTTGGCTTTGTCTCAGAAAACAGAAGTTACTGTGTTGGAATGAATTCCTTGTAGCATCTTGTGTTGCTGCTCTGTGCCACGGTTTGCATAACTTTCATGTGTGAAACCTTAAAAAAAAAAAGCTTTTCAAGATTGCGAAGTTCAAAAGCCCTTTTGTCAGAAATGACTATGGCTATGGCTATGGTATATGAATAAGTGTAATTTCACACAGTTGTCCCACCTCGAGTTCTTAGCTTTTCCCATGGCTTTTTGCTCTCCAGTAAGATCCTGTAGGGCAGGTGTCGGGAACCTTTTTGGCCAAGAAGGCATTTATGTATGGCCACATAAAGAGCCATACAATAATGTAGTGTCCCTTTCCCACACTGAGGCACGGAGACTTAACCTCTTTTAAGGTTATTTATTCTGGTTACTGCAGACCACAACAAACGCCGTACAATTAATTCAGCAACTCCTCAGTCTCTCCCGCCGGGACGACAGCGCTTCTCCCAACTTTATATTCAACTGCTCCCGCTCCAGCCATCCAATTACCCTTATTCGGCCCATAGCTGAACCCCATTGGTCCAAATTACCTAACAACAGGCTGAGCGACAGAACTGAGAGCCAATCAGATCTCTGCTTGATGCGTTCAATGAACTCCAGAACTTCTAACGCGGCCCAACAGCCAACCAGTCAAAGTCAGTCCACGACAATATGTGTATCACTAAATATTCAAGTGAATGTGTGGATTTGATATAATTTCAACATTTTTAAAGTACAATAAGTCTGTGGATTATTTTTAATAACATTGTTATGCTGTTGCTAATAAATGATGAGTATTTCTTGTGGTAGTTTTGCTGATTGTCTAGTCTGGTTGATACGTGGTGAGTTTCTGCTTCATGCAGGCGTTGAGACTTTAAACGTGATCGTAGGTCTGAATGTTCTGTAGATGTGACAAAGACTGCTCACATGCAGACGCGGATCCAAACACACACTCACACGCTGCAGTGAAGGGCAGCGGGTTTTAATTGTTTACAATCCCTGCGCGATTCCCTTTGCTGACCGTCACCACAACCCCCCCCCCCCAAACCCTCTGCTTTCTTCCTCACACATCCCGTCCCCGCAACTGCGCGCTCTTTCTCAGAGACGGGAGCGCGCAGTTTTAGGCACGGCAATTCACAGGTTTCCAGTTGGTACAAACTCTGTGAAATAATAGATAATATTAAACTTATAGTGCTGGCGCAGATCCTTCTCTCCAAGCACCGCTACTACTGCGCGCCTCTGGCATCGCATCGCGCCCGGGAAGGACCGGTCTAATGAAAAAAAAAGTATAATTAAAAATTTGTCTGCGAGCCACAGGTGACCATCAAAAGAGCCATATATGGCTCGCGAGCCATAGGTTCCCGACCCCTGCTGTAGGGGTTCAAGTCCAGTTTAAAAACAAAGTTGTATAGGGATTTAGCAGAATTTCTGCTTTGATTGTTGTTAGCATGTCAACAGTCCTGTACTGTCTGCAGTGTTCAGTTGTGGCAGTCCTGTATCACTGACTTTACAGTTTGAGTCCCAGAGAACATACAAGCTAAATGTCAGCACAGTTGCAATTAGTTTTATATTAACTACTAGTTAATTTCAATTAATAAAAAAACTATTACATCAGTTCCAACTGCTTTAGTGCAGCTAATTATCTTCGTCTCCCTAACATTTGTATTTTTAGGGAGAAACTTAGATGTTGATCTGTGTGCTAAACAACAATGGCGGTAAACCATACTCTCTGCTTTATGACATGGGCAGATTCTGGAGGAGAAAAAAGACAAAAAAATAGTTTGTTAATGCAAACTCCAGGATAACATGCATTGTCTAAGCTGGTAGCTGGGAAGATGAATATGTTTTTAAAGTAAAACAAATGTGATCAGGAAAATGCTTGTTTCTCTTAAAGAACCAGAAATCACACACCACATTCTCTGAACAGTTCTTGTAATTTAGCATACTATGCATTTAAAGCTGTCATTTGTCATGTACACTGATAAACAGTAGGGCTGCAAGGGGTCACGGATGATCCGTACAAAACAGAACAGATAAACCCAGCATAACGGAACAGAATGTTTATGTCAAATTTCTGCTTTTAAATGTCAGATTTATTGAGGCTACACAGTGGCGAAGTGGTTAGCGCTCTCGCCTCACAGCAAGAAAGCCCCGGTTCAAGTCCCGGCTGGGGGACATGAAAAACACAACATCAATGGGGGACCTTTCTGTGTGGAGTTTGCATGTTCTCCCCGTGCATGCGTGGGTTTTCTCCGGGATCTCCGGCTTCCTCCCACCATCCAAAAACATAGGTTGATTGGCAACTCTAAATTGTCCATAGGTGTGAGAGCGAATGGATGTGTGATTGAGGATATTCTACCCTGCAACAGACTGCAACTGCCACCCTTTCTACCGCAATCGGGTCCTTTTGTTTCTTCTGCAAGTTGGTTTTTGTCCTCAAGCGAAGATTTTCCTTTCAAGCTTGTATAAATGAGGGGTGCTGGTTTATTTATAACTTTCGCTCATGCCACTGTATTATTTTAAAACATAAAAAATGAGGCCAAATATTGAGTCAGCAAGTGAACAGGTATACTAATGTGTATTCAAATTTGTGTTTTTATCCTGTTGTCTGCAGTAAATGTGGCTCTTACCCTCCTGAAAGCTGTCTCTTCAGCCTGATAGGGAACGTTGGAGCCTTCATGGGTAAGAGGGACTTAAGGAGAAGCATGTCTCTGTTCTATAGTCAAATATTGCTGCATCACACTATAATAACTCTATTGCTACATATTGTTTTATCAACTCTAATTGAAAGCTGCTGCTGTTACCCGTTTAAAAGGGTGAAAGAGGCAATTCTCTCACTGCTAATACGTAAAAAGATCCAATTATCGGGAGTTGACATTTATATTTAGATTTTTTTAATGTTGTAGTGGTTGATGAATATCTAATATACCTGTGTCAACTTTTCTTTAATTAAAGGTTCATTTAACAAACAGTTTTGCTTGTATTAAACATTTTACAGCACTGTCTCATGTTTCAAGAAGCTCTAGTCTAGTTTTTTGAGGTTAAAGGTTAGCAAAACACAGTAATTCCAGAATATCTCAAATAAATATTTGCAATAATTATGGAGTTAGTTCATGTTTATTTTAAAGCGTTTATTACCGGTATTTACAAAATTTACAGAATCTTCAATTCCCGTAAGCTTCTGCTGATTCTGCAAAAACATTCAAACATTGCTCTAGCTAACTTTATATATACTTGTGGAAGGTACAAATATGTTCACATTAATCACATCGATTTTAGTTGCCTTTCTATTCCAATATTTTTTGACAGTCGTCCCAGTTACTCTGGCTTCGATCTAACTTTAACTTGAAGTCGAAAATAAGCTTCTCTTCTCTCTTAAGCTTTTCCACTTTACTAATCTGACATTATTTTAAAGTATTTCTGTTTTTCTAATGTTTGGTTTCTGCACAAATAATTTTTTGAAATAATTGAGTTTGTGTCGGGTTTTCTGAGCATCTCCTTAGCGGATCAATCAAAACAAATGTGAAAAACATGAGGGATTCTTCCATAAGTCTTTTATTTCATGTTTCACTGTAGTTTGGAGTCTGGATGCTGTTGCTGTAGGCACAAACTGCAGCACTAGTGTCAGACTCTGCCGTCTGTAGAAAACTGCATCTTTGTTTGAACATATTCGAGCAGCCATGTTTGTTCTCCCACAGTGGTGATGGTGTGCTTCCTGCGCTATGCTCAGATGATAGAACACAGTCACCAAGGTTTGGTTAACACCAGTGCGCTGGTCTCTGGCTGCATCAACGCCATCGGTTTGGTCATGGTGGGAAACTTTCAGGTAAAAATGACAATAAATGAGCTGAAGTGAACAACCCTGATCTTTAACCCTTGTGCTATCATAGATGACCCCACCCTTGCATTGACGTGTTCTCCCTACCATGACAAAGGTGGAAAGACTTCATGTAATCCATGGACACCAGTGAGGTTCACAAATCATTGAAGAAAAAAGGTTCAGTGAACTGTCTAGTGGGTCTAGATGACCCAACTCCCAATGTTAAAGTACCTGGGGTAGCACAAGGGTTACACTCAGTAGGTACACATAAAGAAACAGGAGCACAAGTCTCATCATGATGTCCTGTGTCTGTCTGGCAGGTCGATCATGCCAAATCTCTTCATTACGTTGGTGCTGGCGTTGCGTTTCCAGCAGGACTGCTGTTTGTGTGCCTGCAATGTGTGCTCACCTACAGGGTGGCCATGACCACTCTGGACTACTGGATGGCTCACTTCAGGGTGGCTTTGTCGTTGGGAGCCATGATATCGCTTGTCCTCAGTATCCTTTAGAAAAGACTTTTATTAAGCTTATTCATCAGCAGAAACACTTGGTTTCCTTAACTTGCTCTTCCTCCAGGTGGCATCTTCTTCATCCATGAGAGTTTCCTCCTCCAGCATGCTGCAGCCATCTGCGAGTGGATCTTCACTGTGGACATCCTGATCTTCTATGGTACTTTCACCTACGAGTTTGGCACCGTCACCAGAGAGACCATGATGGCGGGCCTGCAGATGAGCCAGCACACCTCAGGGGTCATGATGGGCCCCGGCTCCCACAGCTCTACACTGGCCAGCGCCACCAAGGGCCTCAAGTCTCCTGGTGGAAGCAGCACATCAACGCATCTCAACTGTACTCCAGAGAGCGTAGCTATGTTGTAGCTCCACAGAAGGAATGTGGACAGTCCCTCAATGGACTTCCACTGAAAAGATGCAACGGTAGAAGAAGCATGGGGAAGAAGAGGGAGAGTTCCTGTATGTTAACCTTCTAACCAACACCAGGTATCTCCATTGATATTGCTGTACAATCTTTTCTTTTCATCCCTGCTGCAAAGAAAGTGTTTGAAGAAGCTCAGAATGTCTAAAGAGAGCTTGAGCACTGCAGCCATGAATGTTTGGGGTAAATTAAGTATGGAAAAAGAGTGCTGCCTGGATGGATTTCTCTCTATTTTTCCCAATTATATTTCAAACCATTGTCTTCATAAAAAGACAAATCTCCCATTTTTAATCCTGCCCACCTGCTTTGCATTTTATATTTTTTGCACGGCACACCTGCTGAGAGGAAAACTACATTTTTTGTTGGAATTTTGTAAAGGAAATAGAAAATAGTGAATGTCTGAGAAGTAAATAAAGTACACTTCACTGGCTGCAAGTTCACGGTCAGTCTAATCAGTGCTGCATCAACTGTCCCATTCACTTCAATCTTTATAAGTTGCACTAAAAATTTTGACTCAAATGATAACATTTTTGCAAGATCTTACAAAACGTGAGATTGGATAAGTGCATTTAATGCCAGTAGAGGTAAATTGATGTTTTGTGTGTGTGTGTAATGACTCCTGTGGTTACGGATTAATTCACGTGCTGCATGATCCGAGTTCCTTTGTAACATTGACATTTCACATTAACCATTTTTACGTCACAATGCAATAATTGTCCTCAATGATCTACTATTTGATGCTTCACAGGAACAAGTTATGCCTTTTTTTCCCGTGTGTTCGAGGAGAGCACAGGGCTCTTGTTGTTTGATAGATATTTGAAGTGACCTCTTCTGATAGGTTGTAAAGGTGAAATGATAATGTAAGTGTTGCATATGTTTAGTCCGAACACTGCTCCGACTCCAGGCTGGAACCTTGGAAGCCTTATTTGATGCAAAAGAAAATCTTTTCTATTAAGTATGACATCATGTGACACTTTTGTAAAAGTTGCACAGAGGATTTTCTTTACAAAGGTGTGCCCAATCAAGATACTGCCATACAGTGTGTAAACAGTGCTTACATTTCCTGTTCAACTTTTATTTTCATAAAGAATTTTCTGCGGAGACTGCACGGTGGCGCAGTGGTTAGCGCTCTTGTCTCAAAGCAAGAAGGCCCCGGTTCAAGTCCCGGCTGAGGGACCTGAACCAGAACATCAATGGGGGACCTTTCTGTGTGGAGTTTGCATGTTCTCCCCGTGTATGCATGGGTTTTCTCCGGGGACTCCGGCTTCCTCCCACTGTCCAAAAACATGCTACATAGGTGAATTGCTCAACCTAAATTGTCCCTAGGTGTGAATGTGAGAGTGCATTGGTGTGTGATTGCGGACACTCTACCCTGCGACAGACTGGTGAACTGTCCAGGGTGTCCCCTGCCTTTGCCCACAAGTGGCCGGGATAGGCTCTGGCAGCCCTGTGACCCCGAAAGGGAAAAACGGATTAGAAGATGAAAGAATTTACTGCTGTTGTTGAAACACAAGACTGCCACAAAACCATTAAAAGGCCTATACCATGCATTTTTCTTTATTAAGCTTTAAGTATATTATATAATGTTCATTCCTCACTAAAAGTAACTTCAAAGCAGTATTTTGATCCATTCACGCATTTTTAAATATTTTTCTTAAAACCTGAGCACCAGCCCCTCCCAACCCACAAAAATGAGCAGGTTCTCGAGCTGATATAGTCTGCGCTGCCAGCATCGCCCTCAGGTTAACGCACACACCCACTTTCTCTGTCAAAAACACTTTATTTTATTTTTATTTTATATGCACAATATGCACATCCATCTTTGCAAAAGTTCTGTTTGTTTTCTTGGGCGAGACACGGATACTCTGCAGAGGCCAGTGTTCTATAAATCCTTCCTACCCGTGAAATTTTCCAACCTATACCGAAATTACTTCATATTTTCAGCTTTGACAGACCGCCCATAAATCTGTGCTATGCTGTTGTCTGCCGATTTTGTGAGTTTAGGTTACATTCATATGCTTAATGTAGCTAATTTAATTCTTCATTAGTTAACTTAGTTCTGGACTTTGAGGCGAGCTCACTACTTAACTTCTGGGACTTGTGGTTTCATAACTTTGCAGCAGATCCGTGCCTACAATGACAGAGGGGCACTGTAGACACGGATCTACCGTGGATCTTCTGGATTATCTCCATGCCGCTCATTAATGACAGCTGCACACGTTTCTTATACTCGCGCCTGCACACATGTATACATTAGGGCTGCACGATATGAAGAAAAACTCACGATTTGCGATATTAATGATCAATATTGCAATGACGATAAACCTTGCAATACATTAAAAAATAGCAAAACAAGTAAAAACACCATTTCCATGACACTGCAACAGCCTAATTTAAATAAGTCATCATACCTTAAATTATACTCCAAATGACCTTAGTCTACAGAGGAGACAAGCATCTAACATAAAAGGGCTCCATCCAGAGATTTATTTGATTCGTTAAATACTTCAAGCTGCCATTAGATTTTTTTAGCACATTTAAGGTTACCATTTATTGCAATTTTCGCCTTCTTTTGCAATATGCGTATTGCACACCTTAATACAGCGATAGCGATAAATTTGCGATTTTATTGTGCAGGCCTAATGTACATTTTAACCCATGGCACTGTGCTACCCCCTCCTGTGAGTCTGCGCTGCTTCCCCGTAAATCTTTCCTACCCTGCTGTGTTTACGACCCAACACCAAAACTGTCGTTCGTTCATATACAGTAGGTAGTATTATCTGATAAGGTAGGAAATTTGGATAGCTATATCTATAATTTTTTGCAACAGCTAGGAGACTCTCACGAGGTAGGATAAATGGTTAGAGCACAGGCTCTAGGTTGACGTCATGAAATTGGCGGCACCCACAAGGAGCGAAAGCTGGTGCCTCAGAGATCGAGTTGTTTTACTTCCGGATTGGAAAAGAACTCAGGAAAATAATATGTAATTTAAAAAAATCATTTTTTTGTGTGCCAAAGGTAATAAATTATCATATACATGGATATTGTTTACCCAAAAAAAGGCTTAACAATAGCATGTATAGGCTGTTTAAAGAAGCCATCTACAGTCAGCCTTTTGGTTTTAAGAATCTGCTTCACAAACTCCTGTCTGAACACTTTTCTTCTCTGCTTTAATTTCATACTCTCCGAAAGGCTTAATGTAAGCTAATGGTGAAAGCACGTTTTAAAGGGCGCATCTCCTACCTCTCATCCTTTATAAGGTTTGATGGCTGAAAAGACTGAAAGCAGCAGTGTCTACATGTTCTCAGTTTTTATGCTGGTTTCAGGTTTTCATGATGGTGGTTCAGAGCTCTGTCTGAGCCTTTGGTTTCTTTTTGGAACTGCAGCAGATCATGTTTTGGGATCAACTGAAAAGTTTTTTTTTGCTTTGTTCACTTGAAGTAGGTCATGAACTGGTAGCAATGCACTGGTTTAGCCTTATCCCTTGCACATACATGTTTTTTTTTATGTGTAGCCTACGTCACCAGTCACACAGGTTGTGATGAACTGGCAGCTTGTGCGAGCCCTTACATCTGGGTTACAACTTATACTGAACCACTAACAATCAACACACCAAATATTAAATTCGGTTTGTTTTCTTTGATCTGCCTGACCTGTACATTTCTTGAACCTTTTACATGTCTATGAAATGTACTGCTTCTGTTTGCTTCGACTTAAACTAGTCTGGGGACAGAGGCAACAAAGAATTCTTCAAAACCAACACAATTTTTTTCCCCTTTTTTAAATTGTGTAAATATGAATTGTCTATCATTTAGTTTTCATTTGACAGATTTACATAAAATAAATAAAGTGATAAATTTTTCACTGAGTATTTTTTTTTCAAAGTTGTGCTGATGTTGTGAACATTTCAGGGGATATTAAATGAACTTCAAATCTACGGCTGAGTATTTTCATTAAAACAGATTTAGAAGGATGGAAATCTAACGTGGGCCAGAAGGGCTTACATCTAATAAGTGTTCTTTTCGTAACCCTTGTGCTATCTTAGATTGACCCAACCCTTACATTGACGTGTTCTCCGTACCATGACAAAGGTGGATAAGGTGGAAAGATTTCTACATGAAATCTTTGGACACCAGTGAAGGTTCTAGTGTCTAGACAGTGCGCTGAACCTTTTTTCTTCAATGATTTGTGATCTTCACTGGTGTACATGGATTACATGAAATCCTAGTCACCTTTATCCGGCCGTGGTGCAGCGGTAGGGTGGTCGACCCATGATGGTAATATTGTAGGTTTGATTCCCGCCTTGCACGCCCATGAGTCGAAGTGTCCTTGGGCAAGACACTGAACCCCACCTTGCCTCTGGTGGGAGGTTGGCGCCAGTGTTCAGCAGCTGAGCCACCAGTGTGTGAATGAGTCTGTGAGAGTAAAGCGCTTTTGGCCTTGGAGGTAGAAAAGCGCTATAAGTATATGCCATTTACCATTTACCACCTTTTTCATGGTAGGGATAACACGTCAATGTAAAGTGAGGGGCATAGGATAGAACAAGGGTTAAATGTGTATCATGAGGCACTACAGCCAAATTCTAACCATAAGGGTTGCATTATTTTCAGAAAAGCACATTTGAGCAACATTGACAGGCATGAGAGGGAAACTCCAGCATTTCAATAAGACAGGTGTAGGAAAAAATGACGTTAATCTTTGAGAGTTAAACCTAAATTAACAAAATATAATTTATTGTATTACACAAAATTATTAGTCGCACCTAAAACCCACACATTTTAATATAAAGTACTTTGTAGCACTGACACTTTAGACTGAAGAGCATTTAAAATGTTCAAGATTTTTTGTGTTCTCAAATTATCACACGAAACTGGTCAAATGTGGTTTTTAATAGAGCTGCCAGATGCAGCAGTTATTGTACCAAAATGAATGGCTCACACTAAGAAAGATAAGAGAGTCATGATTTCAACTATGTGCAGCTTGTACATTTCTGAGGGTTTCAGTAGCAGACTGATGTGGGGTGGCTTCATGTGTACATGGCTCCGTGAAGGTGCTCTAGCCGGTGCTCCCTCTGTTTTCTTCTCTCCTTAAAAAAAAAAAAAAGTTTTCACAGCTGACATGTTATATTACACACTGATCTCACATTTCCACACTTGCCTTGTCTTTTTTAAACTCCTCATATTCTGGATTGTCAGTCGGTAGTTCCAGTCGGCAAAGGGGACAGGAGTTTGTCTACAATTAAAACAGACAAAAGTCGTATGCTTTATGAAACTTAAAAAAAACAAAAAAAAAATTCATCAGAATGCTTTCTAACATTACCTTGCCTAACCATGGCAGTATGCAACCTGAGTGGAATAGATGCTTGCAAGGCATTTCTCGAACTGTTTCTTGCTCCTCGAACTCCAGCAAACACACAGGACATTTGACTCCTTTGTCTACATCAACAAAAAGTCATTTTATTTCCTGAAAATAATGCTTGGTAAATAAATAACTGCAAAATTAGTGATTTTTGTTGCGTATTGATAATCATTCAAGTCTATTGAGGTTTATTTTTTCAAAACAAAAGGTTGACCAGAGAGCAAAATTTCACATTTCGGAAATGAAAACATATTTTGTTACCTAAGGTTTCACAAAAACTTAAGTAATTTTTGACTTTTATATGAATATTTTTTTAACCAGTTCAAAGAATTTAAGAATAATAGAAGCGAGTAGTTTCTCCATCTTTCTCTTTATAGAAAACAATTACAGATAAATACAAAACTACATCTTCTCAGCTGAGGAATAGGAATAGGTCGGACATAATTTTGGCTCTGATCTTATTAAAGACACGTGCCTTCCTTATTTAAAGCAGGTAAAATCAAAGTCACTTGTGAAAGGTGTGGTGCATTTAAGGTGAGCCTTAATCTAAACAGAATATCTTTATTATCTTTTTTGTATAGCTGCCCTTGAGCTGGTCTGGTCGGTCACCTGCTTGTTCTGCAGAAATGATTACCACAGTCAGGCTCTGCACAACAGTTTTAGCAGCTGGAGGAGGAAGTCGCTGGTCCCAGTCTGACAAGTCTAGCGACCCGGAGTCAAATAAGTCCAAACCCTGCATCAAAGACCTGCACGCAAACAGATGAAAACTGATGAGTCAGAAGGAGTTTTAACCAAATGTGTGGATTGGAACCGGTCTATTCTCACCTGGCCAACTCAAGCAGAGCGTTCTGCCGGTACTGTTCCTCTGGGTTGGTGGGCTCACAGTTGTGCTCATCAAAGTAAGAAGCCATTCTAGGACCAGAACCTTACTAACAGACAAATTGGACATAACTTACTGATTAATGGTAGTGTCATTCCACCAAACACGTCATGAAATTCAACCAGTAAACAAAGCAAACCCTGTTTTATCTCAAAGCAGCCAAGACAGCATTGAATGGGGTTTGCGTAAAAAACAAAAGCGAAACATACTGTTAGGAAACACGAGAACAGTCAAGGAAAAGCCAGAGGTCATTATCATTTATGAGCAAAACTTCAAATATTGAAGGGAGTTTAACTGAAAATATAGCTAAAGGAAAAAAAGAAGAAAGTGTCGTTGCGTGCGGTCAGCCCTGAACTTTTTTCTTGGCTGCACGGACCAAGAGGAAGGGTTAAAGTTAGGATTACAGATAGTTAGAAACCACAAAATGGTTCCTGGGTGCGACTGTTTCTGCTGCTCACCGCTCCTCCAGGGGATGGATCAAATGTGGAGAACACATTTCACACACCTAGGAATGTGACAGCTAATCGGACTTTAACTTTAGTTTAAAATACGTGCGGCCAACAACAAAATATAGCCTTGTTGCACGCACAAATATATTTGGGAAATGCGTTTTCCCATCACTTTTTATGCTGGTCCCACGTAAATACGTGCGAATAACATCAGCTTATCAAGATAGCAGAACCTTTGTACACATCTTATATATTTTCTTATAAATGTTGATTCAAGAAAAACATTACAGGACTCACCCGAGAACTAAGCAAAAAAATATCATTCTTCCGTCTTTCTCGTTTCCAGGTCATATGGTTCTTCGTCCAATCAAAACAAAAAAAGTCTTCTTTTCTGTTTTTTTCCTAGATATGATGGCAAAAACAATTAGCACTACCGCCACCACGTGGACAGCATTGAAATTAATTAATTTTGAGGAAATGTGTGGTGATCATCTTCCACGGTTTATTTACAATTTAATGTCCGGAATTTTTCCAAGAATTAAACAACTCCAAGCAAGACATTTCAGTCACAATAGCCTCAGATACTAATTTAAAAATCAGCATTTCATGCAAATGTTTAAAGCTCATCTTTTACACATAAGGAAAAGCTTTTGCTGTGCTGGGTCATAAACTGAGGAAGACAATTTGAAGTTCCCTTCCAGATCAATGGACAGACCTAATTTAGAAAACCAATTCGTTCCAATCATTCTGGCGTAAAGGTCTGCAAGAATTTGTTAATATGGTTTAATCATAAGATTCCTGTATGCCCCAAATTCTGCTTACTAGGTGACCTGAATAACATCAACATAGAATCTAACAAGGCTTATATGGTTCTCACCGCTGTATGTATCGCGCACCCTGCCGGACTTGGCAGGGTTTCCTGGGCTGGTGCCTTCTGGGCGCAGGGTAGGCACTGCGGCTGAACGGGAACGGCGGCCAGGTGCCGTGCTGGGCGGCTGGTCGCCGCGGCGGAGGCTGGGGCTGGGGTCGTCTGCCCACGGCCGGTGTTTCGCCCGTGGCCAGTAGTTGGCGCATGGCCTGGCCTCCCGGAGGTCGACGTTGCATTCACAGCAGGGGTAATGGGGCTCCCTTGGGTGTTTTTTTTCTTTTAATATTATTATTATTATTTTCTTTGAATTTATTTCTTTATTTCATTTTATTTCTTTTATTATACTAATTATTTTCTTTGAATTTATTTCTTTATTTCAATTTATTTCTTTTATTATGGCCCGCAGCACTCACAGAGTGCAAGGACCATATTGTAACTGCTACGAGGGTCGAACACTCAAAAAGGTCCAAAACGTCAAAAAAACGCGTCAAAACGCCAAAAAATGGGGTCAAAAGTCGCCCAAAGCACACAATGACACGACAATTGTGTAACGCAACAAAAATACACAAACACACGCACAACACCATCGCACAAACGACAACGTTGTAATCGCAAAATGACGACAAAAACACAAAAAAGCCCTCAAAAGACAGGTTTAAAGCCAAAAATACATGCCCAGCCTATAGTAAAAGACAGGCCGCATTGAAATACATAGGAAATCCTAACCGCAAAAACTTCTATATTGTTTTTGCTTCGTTTTTATTCTTATTCTTTCTTTCTTCCACTTTGACCTCAAATTTGACCCCCGCCACATACCCGAAAACTCACCAAAATTGGCACACATCTGGGATGAATTGAAAATGAATTTTCGGCAAAGAGTACGTCACCCCCCCCACGACGATGACATCACGGCGAGCGTTCCCGTAAAAAAAATGAATGGGCCGAAAATCGCTTATGGGGCCAAAAAAAAATATTTCGAAATACAGTTACGAAACCAAAACACGCGTGTTGGAGATATCCCAAAGAAGTTCTGAAATCATTATGGGATGGCCACACGACCTACGGCTTGGCGGCCATTTTGTGGCGAACTCAGAGAAATGGCGATTTTCGTGTTTTTTCACAATATGCGAAAACGACACTTATGTTCAAGCGATTTTCACAAAATTGCACACACATGCCACAAACACGATTCTAAAACTACCAAAGAAGTTTTGTTGACCTTTGACCTTGGCAAGGGGCGGCCATCTTGAATTTTCATAAAAAAGCACCTTTAGTAACGGATACAAACGAGAACTCGTCCTAGGGATTTTTCTCGATCTTTTTGAAACTTCTCGGGCATCAATGGCAAGCTACTGTGGACAAAATGTTGGAATTAGAAGTTGTAGAATTTGAAACGCGTGCGCGTGGCGAATTCGCAACCGTCGCCATTTTAGCTAGCTCGCACATATTTTATCGGAATAGCCTGAAACGGAAATATGCGATACCCTGGCCCACACTGAACAAAATGATGTCACATACGACAAAATCGATAAAGGAATGTGGCCGTGGTAAACAAAAAACGATCGCAAAAAAAAGTGCTGACTCGGCAAAAAAAAATTTTTTCGGATTTTATTTTTAAGAATCGGCTAACGAAACCCAGATAACTTTGTCGGGTATATCCAAAGAAAGTTTTGAAATCATTACGTGGTGGCGACATGACCTACGGTTTGGCGGCCATTTTGTGCCAAAATCTGCCATTTTGAGTTTTTCGCGTTTTTACACAATATGGAAAAATGAACTTTTTTTCGAGCGATTTTCACGAAATTTGACTTGAATGTCCTTAGCGTAAGTCTACAATCACCTCTGGGGTTTCGTCGACCTTTGACCTCGGGAAAAGGCGGCCATCTTGAATTTTCTATAAAAAACACCTTTACCACCGGATTCAAACGTAAACTTGTCGTTGGAATTTTCATCCATTGTCTCGAAACTTTTTGAGCATCAATGGCAAGCTACTGTGGAAAAAATGTTGGAATTAGAAGTTGTAGATTTTAAACGGCGTGCGCGTGGCGAGCTAGCAAAGTGGCGCACTGTTATAACTCCTATGTTTTTCAAAGGACTACTGTGAAATTTGAATGCATGCAATAATGCCTGAAACTGCATACATTGAAAAACACTGGATATGGACATATAAGGAATGTGGGCGTGGTTAGCATAAAACCACTGTTGCTAAGGACGACAAAAAGTTTACTTTTACCGATTTGTCCGAAACTGACGTCAATCTGTTCGTCCTCCCGAGGGGACGAAAACATAAAATAGTTGCTATGGAGATAAAATCAACAGAAAAGCCGCCATTTTGAAAAAAAGTTTTTTTTTTTACTAACTTATGACACATAGCTCTCACCAATGGAGGAATGTGTTTTTCTGAGTCAGTTGATGATGCTGCTCGCTATGCTAGCACCTTTAGCCAGATTAGCATAGCTAGCATAGTTAGCATAATTAGCATTTTAGGTAATTTGTTTTTCTGAGTCAGTTGATGATGCTGATCGCTATGCTAGCACTTTTAGCCACATTAGCATAGCTACCATAGTTAGCATAATTAGCATTTTAGGTAATGTGTTTTTCTGAGTCAGCTGATGATGCTGATCGCTATGCTAGCACTTTAAGCCACATTAGCATAGCTAGCATAATTAGCATAATTAGCATTTTAGGTAATGTGGTTTTCTGAGTCAGTTGATGATGCTGATCGCTATGCTAGCACTTTTAGCCACATTAGCATAGTTAGCATAATTAGCAAAATCAGCCTTTACTAGCTTTTAATTTGTGGGCGGTGAGGGCGGCGGTGGTGCGTAGAGTTGGGCGTAGAAGGCGTGTTGCGTCTGCGGGCCATACAACGCCGCTTGCGGCTTTAATTATTATTACTATTAGTAGTATTTATTATTATTATTAGTTCCTTATTTATTATCATTATTAATCTATTTTGGGTTCTCCATTTATTTTTTTAGGGGGGGCGCCCTGGGGAGGGGTGCTAGTCAGGGCATGAATGGTGGGGCTGGACCTCCTGCCCCTCCGTTTTGGCACCGGGCCCCTTCCTTGCTGACTGTCTATCAGCGCTGGCGAGGCTCTGGCCTCTATCTGCGGCTGCCTGGCCGCCCTGGGAGGAGGGGCGCCTACCCCGGCCGGCTGGGGCGCCGGTCGCTCGGGGGTGCTTTCTTCCCCCGGTTGTGCCCATCTGCATGCTCCTCCCCGCTCCCACCCAATAAATGTTGCACACAGGCACATATGGCTCCGGGAACTGGATGGGGGGGTTATGCTGGCAGGGCTCACTGGGGGCATCTTTCTCTGGGTCGCGTCGGCGCCCGCCCTCCATCCACTTTTACCTACATATTAGACACCCTGATTCATCTAGCGCCTTGTGGGGATGGTCTGGTGGAGGGAGGCACGGTGAAACATCCATGCTCATATTTCACTGGTCCTCCCCACAATTTTAACTTACACTTAAGACACACATACTGCATGTTAGCAGCACACACACAGCAAATACATACCACACACAGAGGGACCCCGGAGTGGGGGGGGCTCTGCTGCTTGGCAGCAGTGGGGCCTGCCACAGTGGAGACCTCCTATTTTACCTGCAGCACAGACACAACACACCCACACCACCATACATCAGTGGGGTCGGGGAGGGGCGGCCGGTCTTCTCCCGCCTGGTCCTCTCAGGGCGGCCGGGCTTGTGGGTATCCTGTCGGGTGCGGTGGTGGTCTGGCGTGAGGCGCTGGGGGGGTCGATCGGCCGGAGGGTGTTACTGCGTGGCGACGGGGGGTGGGGGGCAACCAGAACATTGTGAGTATGTGTGCGAGAGTGCATGGGTGGGACGGACCTGGGGGCTGGCTCACTGGGATCCTCTGAGGCTCTCCCTACCAATTACAGAGTAGGGAGGGCAGTGGAGGGGTTTGGGAGGAGCGGTCAGATAATATGGCAGGTGAGGAGGGTTGTAGAGGGTAGGGTTATGGGGGTGGGGGGGGTGGAGCTGTGGGTGCGCGGCGATCTCTGGGTTGCTCGGGTCGGGTGCTGGCTTGCAGAGACGGGGTGCCGGTTGGGTGGTGGGCGGCTCATGGGTTCTCGGGGCCCTGGCCTCGTCCTTGGTCCTTGTCTCAGGTCTGGTGCCCGGTGGCCCCCATGGCTGCTGCCTGGTACGGCTAAGCGCTCCTGTCCTGTGGCCTGGGGGCCCGGACGCCGGTTTCGCCTATGCCTCTGGGCGCCGGGGGGGGGGGGGGGGGGGGTGTTCTCTGTGCCTGACTGGGGGGGTGGGCGGTCCCCTCCTCCCCCGCTCCCAGGCTGCTTGGGTCCTAATGCCAGGGGCGCTCCTGGCCTGTGAATCTGTCCTCCCCTCTCCTGGTCTGGCTGGCGAGGATCTGGTTCCCCTTATGAACACATGGTTCACTTTGGAAGCATGCATGTATCTCCACCCCCACGTGCACGTGCACACTGCTCCCTGTCTGCTTCATCCCTCCTCCTAACCCAAAGTGCATTGATGGACAGACATTTTCCCTCATCTTCGTGTTAGAATTTCACCTTTGATGTAATATTTGTCTTTCCAGCAGATCTGGTATAATTGTTACAGCTTAAAATAATAACTTATTCAAATCAGTACTTGTATCCCCCACTTTCTCACCTCTCTTTCCTTTACTCTCTTCCACCCCCACCCCCCCTCTTACATTCTTCCCCTTCCCTCCCCACAGACACTTAATGTAACAAATGAATAAAAAATAATACAACAAAAAGGGGTTTATACAAACCTATACTCTGGTTTCTCGAAGCTCTATAACCTGTTTTTGTGATAGTAAAACCTGTCCAACACAAATGGCCTTCAGCTCTAATCTGTTTGCTCAGCTGTTTGACAGAACAAGTTAGAAAAAATAAGAAAACCAATTGATATAAGAAAAATCCTGTTGCAACTTATTGTTTGCGAAACATTCATGTGCAGAATAAAACTATGACTGTAGAAATTCACTTTTAATATTTGACATTTAAAGTGACAAAGTAACAAAAAAAGTGAATATTGCATTGGTTAAAACTGTTACACTCATTTAAAGGGGCTGGTTACATGACAAATAGAAGGAAAACAATTTTGTCACTACAGTTACCTGAATAAAAATAAAAGGTACATTTTTTATTTTATAACTGTAGAGATAAAGCCAGTTGAGATGTTGGAGTAAATCACAATAGTCATCTGGCAAACCACACAGGTCTTTTTCAGTGGCCTTCACATTATAAAGCACTCTAACAGCACAACAGGACAAAGACTATTAACCTGCCTCCAGGAAGTTTCTGGATTTGCCAGTGTTATTTGACATAGGACTGAGAAACAATTCCAAGATCAATACATGCTTCAACACAGAAGTGGTAATCCGCAGTTGCAAATCTACAAGAATGGTGTAGCTGCATTGATTAAAAAAAAAAAAAAAAGAAGAGTAAGAATCTGTTAATCTGAATTGTGATCTACAATCAGGACCATAAATATTTGGACAGAGACACATTTTTTCTAATTTAGTTTCTGTACATTACCACAGTGAATTTTAAATAAAACAACTCAGATGCCATTGAAGTGCAGACTTTCAGCTTTTCTTCCATGTGTTGAACAAAAAGATTGCATAAAAATGTGGAAAAACTAAAGCATTTTTTAAACACAATCCCTTCATTTCATGGCCTCGTAAGTAATTGGACAATTGTCTTCCATGCTATTGCATGGGCAGCTGTGGGCAATTCCCTTGTTATGTCATTATGAGTGAAACAGATAAAAGGCCTGGAGTTGATTAGAGGACTCGTGCTTGCATTTTGAAGATTTTGTTGTGAACGGAAAACATGCGGTCAAAGGAGCTCTCCATGCAGGTGAAAGGAACCATCATTAAGCTGAGAAAACAGGGAAAAAAAGAAGAAATTGCTGCAGTATTAGGAGTGGCAAAATCAACAGTGTGGTACATCCTGAGAAAGAAAGCACTGGTGAATTCAAAAAGACCTGGACGTCCACAGAAGACAACAGTGGTGATTGCAGAATCATTTCCATGGTAAAGAGGAACCCGTTCATAACAGCCATCCAAGTGAACAACACTCTCCAGGAGGTAGGCGTATCAATATCCAAGTCTACCATAAAAAGAAGACTGCATGAAAGTAGATACAGAGGGTACACTGCAAGATGCAAACCACTCATAAGCCTCAAGAATAGGAAGGCTAGATTGGACTTTGCCAAAAAGCCTCTAAAAAAGCCAGCACAGTTCTGGAAAAACATTCTTTGGACAGATGAAACCAAAATCAACCTCTACCAGAATGATGGCAGGAGAAAAGCATGGAGAAGGCGTGGAGAAGCTCATGATCCAAAGCACACTACATCATCAGTAAAACACTGAAAGCAGTGTGATGGCCTGGGCGTGCATGGGTGCTAGTGGCACTGGGATACTAGCGTTTATTGATGTGACACAGGACAGATGCAGCCGAATGAATTCTGAGCTGTTCAGAGACATACTGTCTGCGCAGATCGAGGTGAATGCAGCCAAACTGATTGGGCAGCGTTTCATAATACAGATGGACAACGACCGAAAACATACAGCCAAAGCAACTCAGGAGTTTATTAAAGCAAAGAAATGGGAATATTCTTGAATGGTCAAGTCAGTCACCTGATCTTAACCCATTTGAGCATGCATTTCACTTGTTGAAGCCTAAACTTTAGACAGACAGGCCCACAAACAAACAGCAACTGAAAGCCACTGCAGTAAAGGCCTGGCAGAGCATCCAGGAGGAGAAAACCCAGCATCTGGTGATGTCCAGGAGTTCAAGACTTCAGGCTGTCATTGCCAACAAAGCGTTTTCAACCAGATATTAGTAATGACCATTTTGTTTTCAGTTATTTCATTTGTCCAATTACTTACGAGCCCATGAAATGAAGGGATTGTGTTTAAAAAATGCTTTAGTTTTTCACATTAATGCAATTGTTTTGTTCAACCCATGGAATAAAAGCTGAAAGTCTGCACTTCAATGGCATCTGAGTTGTTTTATTTAAAATTCACTGTGGTAATGTGAAGAAAATAAATTAGAAAAAATGTGTGTCTGTCCAAATATTTATGTTTTAGACTGTATATTTCTCCTCCCAGTGTCTGAATGCATCCCCCCTTAACTAGTATGGATATTTTATTGGTTTTCATTGAAAAAGGAATGATTTAGCATCACACAAAGTGAAAGAGCAGTTTGTGGATGACTAAGAACAGATTTTCCTTCAAACTTCACCACAAACACCATGCACATTAACTTCTACCTTCAAAAAAAGTGTTTAACGGATTTTGGAAAGAGTAAAACTGACTAACTCACAAAAGTTTACTTAAAAAATATCGTCAAAAACTGCTAAAAATAACACTCAACCAGTGAGCAACACCATCAAGCCCTCACAGTGTTTGCTTGATGGTGTTTTATTCAGTGTTATTAATTCAACATCTGAAAAGACACAAAATTAGGTTTAGCCAAAAGCTACATACACAAAACTGTTTTCCTCCTGTCTATTAATATTTAAAGAATCCTGTCAAATATAAAAGTATCTGCACACTGAAAATGCAGCTACATAAAGGGTATACCGCAGTGTAATGTTTTTCCCCAAAATTTAGAAATACCTTTTAATAATCGAGACACAATAGCCACGTTTACATGGGCAAAAGTAATCGGAAAGAACACCTGATCGGAAAGAAAATGCGTCATGTAAACGCGCCATTCGGAATACTCTGCCCCGGTCAGACTCGTTCGGATCAAAATTTATTTCCGATCGAGATAGGTGGGTTATACCGATCGTTTATCCGATCGTGGAGCATGTAAACGGTCATTCCGATCGTGTGTCACTACTGCTCTGGTTTACGTCATGCATAGACGGTGTTTCGCTGAGAGAAAGCTTTGGAGCTCAAACAGGACCGACCAGCTGCTCTGCGGACGCCTCGTGAAAAGCGCCCCTCTGCTCTCCCCTCTCTTTCACCCCTCACGAGGGAGATGCGGGGAAGGAGCGCTTCGTGCCCCCCAACGCTCACTCGGTCCACTGGCACCCGAGTGAGCAGAACAGCTGGATCAATAACTTCGTGTCTGATGGGAGGAGGATGCTTTGTTACGTGTGCGTTTTTTTTTGTTTTGTTATGTGTGGGAGAATTCAGACTGCGAGCCGTCCCGCCGCTCTGGGTTAGCGGCTGCAGGACTCAAGAGGAACTGCCAGCACACACAGCGGCTTTGGGGAAGCAGAAATAAATATCGCTCAGTCCTTAGAAACTGTTCAAACAATCACGTGGATTTGTGTTTCCAGTTGTGTCCCGACAAAATAAAGACTGATGTTATTCCCACACATTTACGTGCATGTTCATGACATCAATAAAAGCACGTTTGGAAGATCGTCTCTTATATTACCGAGCTGCTGCATAAAATAAATGTCTGTGGCAGCTGTTTGATTAGAACGGGACTTATTTCCTCATCCGGGAGTTTTTAACACTACTGCGCATGCCCAAATCATTCATTCCGACCGAAAGTGTGAGCCATGGGAACCTTTGTTCTAATCGGAAAAAGGTTTTCTGATCCCTTGTGCACGGGTGAATTTTAACCCGACCATTGATCCGATCAAGATATTCTGCCCATGTAACCGCGGCTACTGATTGGAACATATATGTCATCTCATATGTCGCACCAAGCTAATAAGATCCCTAACTGAAAAGTTTGACGAAGCAGCTGTGACAGTAGGGTTTGTCGTTCTGCTCTTTGAAGGTGCCTTTGTTGAGCTGTTTCAAACAAAAGGCACAAACAAAGTGCTCTGGGTGGAACTTCTTGGACATGGCTGTGATGCAGCGTCCTGTGATGGGCTTCTGACAGCCAGAGCAGAGGGAGCCACGCCGCTCGTGGTAGTGCACTTCACAGTAGGGCTGGCCGTCGTGCTCAAAGAAACTTCCATTCACAAATGGGGTGAAGCACTCCTGCAGACACAAACACACAAACTCAGGCTCCATTTGTCTTGTTAGGAATAACCTGAGGATGCTACGTTACTTACCCTGCAAACAAAACACTCCGGATGCCAAAGGCAGTTCAGCGCTGAGATGTAATTTTCCAGAATGGCTCTGGCACAGCCGCCACATTTTGGTGCGAACATGTCAAAGTAATCATTCCTGCAATAAGCTTTTCCATCCTTTTCATGAAAACCTTCAAAGGTAAAACAATTATTTTTAATTAGTTCGTAACAAGGATGCTCAGACCTCCTTACCTCCAGATACCTCTACTAGCTATTTGGGAAAGATATGGAGAATGAAGGAGTAGATGCGTGGAGTGTTTTGGTAATCCAAAACACTCATGGAAATAACACGGAACCTGGTTGAAAACCGGCTTTAATTTTGATTAAAAAATTATATCTATATATCTATATCTATATATAGATATATATATTTACTTATTTTGGACTTTTTATTTCAAAACTGTGGCTTTTGCTTTTCTATTTTAAAAGTGGTCTTTTAAATATTCTTTATTATTTTGAATTATTTTTACTTTAAGGCAAAATTTAAAAAAACTTTTGTTTTCTAGGAAATAGTTTCTGCAGAGCAGCAGGAGTTCATTAGAAATTCGCCTGAGTTGTGAGCTGGACCATTGGCGTGGAGTAAGCCTTCCCCCACTTCCTTTCTCCACTATTGAGAGCTCTCTATTTACACTCTCTCCCTTACAGCCCCTCTCAATCCCAACCTAACATTACTGGTGCAACAGAAATGACAAGCAATGTTGGAGCTACGTAATCGTACAGTTTTGAGACAAATGCCAGCTCGGACGAGAAAATCCAAGACATACATGGATCTGGTCGTCTACAAGTGGACATATTAGAATGGAGTGGAGCAAGGAGCTTATAGCCTGCCCAGCATATTTTCTACATCAGAAATACACTCTTTTCCCAGCTGCATTTTTTCCGTCTGCTCCTGATTCACAACAATTTGAATAAACAATATTTAGAAATGTTAAGCTTAATTGTCTGTGTTCCAAATTCTATTTAAGTGTCTGTCAATAAGATAAAGCTATTTTCAAAGCATCGGATGCAGTGGTGTAAAGAACCCCGCCACTAGAGTCTAGAGCAGGGTTCACAAACACAGTGCCCGCGGGCACCAGGTTGCCCCCTAAAATTCACTGTGGTAATGTACAGAAACAAAATTAGAAAGAATGTGTCTCTGTCCAAATATTTTTGGTCCTGTCTGTAAATACATCTCTTTATGTTGAGCAATAAAATATTTTTTGCATTTTAACAAATGATTTACAAAGTAGCAGAAATGTTTGTTCAGCCGCGTGTGCACTTAAAAACATAGCTCACTTTAAAGCTAACCAAGATTTCCCAAAATTTCTGCATTACCACTGCATAATTCATCAGCAGGTGTTATGTGTAAAAGAGATCGGGTTTTGGCATGTGATGACTCCCGGTGTGAAAATCATAAACAACATTTTCTCTGTGGATTTACACAGAAAAAAGTGCTGCACTTTCCCTCTGTGCCGTCAGTGCTGAAAGACATTGCTTCTGCATCTGAGACATTTGACAAAGTGGCAGAAAAGTACTGTGAAGTCATAAACAGACATGGGCTAAAACTACCAAAAAAAAAATATACCAGGTGTTGTCAGTGCAGGGCTCCAGACTAACTTTTTTCACTAGGAGCACAGTGGCCCCTAACTGAAAATTTTAGGGGCGCAACCAGAAAATTTAGGGGCGCATACCGTAAATCAACATGCTAACCAAATCTACTAATTTCCACTGTATTACTAATAAATACTTTAATAATAGATGCAGAAATTACAATGTGCTGTTTCAAATTCAGTGTCACATTTTAATCTCCACTTTTGAAAATGCAACAACAGGGAAACTGACAGCACCATCGCTGTCATGACAGTACAAATGAGTAAAGAAAACGGATGGAAATTTATCTTTGTGACACCAAATAGGTGCAGCCAAGATGCACAATAAGCGTGTTTGAGATCACCCAGGTGAACTCAACGCTGCGCAGATCACCTGGTGTGAGCCATATATTTTTGTTTTTGCTCCAACATCAACTGTCAATCATCGTTGGTCTCCCCAACGATCCAGGCGAGGTGCCGGTTCATCTCAAACACGTCTATCGTTGCATTTTCCCCACGTATTTTCAGTGAGTCTAAAACTAATGTTGTTTTTGCCCGCACGTGTTTAAAGTTCAAGCCCCGTTAGCTGTCACGCATGTAGGTGTGGGACATTTATTCTCCTCAGCTGACCCGACTCCCGCGGGACGGGAGCGGTGTGCTGCCGTAACGGCCGTGCATAACTGTTTGATGCGCCGCCGTAACCGTAACCAAAACACTAAACCTTCCTCCGGGTCTGTGAGACCCAGAGAAAAGTTCAGCACGGACTGCATGTATTCAGAAAATTACGAGCGAATAGATACGTTCTAGAAAGGAAAGTAAGGAACTCCTTAGTGTGGTCCGGGGAGGGAGGGGGCTGTCAGGTGTCCTGCTTTCAAGCCCTGTCATTGTCCCGCCCCCAAGAGTAATTTACACCAATGTGATTGATTGGTCATCTCCGTGCACGACAATGAAAAAGTGTCATTCATTAAAACTGGCGGGCTGCAGTTACATTAAATTTTCATATTAAGTCGGGGGCCGCAAAATATCATCTTGGGGGCCGCAAATAGCCCGCGGGCCACGAATTTGAGACCCCTGCTTTACATTAGCCGCAGGTCGGAAGAATGAATCAATGGTTCGCTTGCTCATAGCTCAGACGCACATATCAGGTTGTGACTATATTTGTCTCCGTTTCCTTCCCACAGATGTTTACGCGCGCGCGAATATCTCTAGGCCCCGCCCCTCCACATATTTTAGCCACTTACAGTGACTTACTCTTCTCACACGCAGTGGCCGCCTCACAGACAGGTATCACGCGAGAGTGTGTGCTCGCGTTTCATGAGTATGTGCGCGAGTGTGTGTCTGCCTGCGTGTGTGTGCGCTCGCGTCTCAGATTATTTCATTGATCATTGACGTGCCCCTTCCACGTTTAATGTATAAAAAATATTGAGGGTGGGGGAGGCAAATTTACTGGTCGCACATGTGCGACTGGATGTAAAATTCAGTCGCACACTCTCAAATTTTGGTTGCAAAATGCGAGCAATTGGTCGCAGTCTGGAGCCCTGCAGTGGAAACATGGCAATGGCAAAGTTGAATTAAAATATTGAAGAAATGCCATGTAGCGGTTATAATTTTGGTAAAGACACTGCAAATTTGGTCATCAGTTCAAAATGTGACAAGATTTAAAAATATGTAAGTGAATTTTTCTTTAACATTACATAATTGATAAATTATGCAACAAAGGGAAAATGGGAAAAAAAATTCTATGAAATGTAGGGATGTAAGGGATCATCTGAATATTGGTATGTTTCCCGCCTTGTTGTCATTATTGACAATTACTGTGAGAAATCATTAAAGTGATGAATCTTTTCACATATATGAGTATCATTAATCTTTATTAATTAATAACTAAAGGTAAACTGAGGAAAATTTGTTATTTAAGGAGAGCCTATCAAACTGGTAGACCTACGAATACCTATAAAGTAGCTCTCAGTAGCCGCGTTTACATGGGCAAAAGTAATCGGAATGAACGCCTGATCAGAAAGAAAATGCGTCATGTAAACGCGCCATTCGGAATAGTCGGAATAGATCCATCTAAAACTTATTTAGTGACATCACCAGATTTCTAATGGGATTTATTTTGAAATTCCACATCAGATTCATCTAAAACCTATTTTGTGACATCACCAGGTGGGATACTATCAGTGAGAAGTGAAATGACTCTGTGGAAACTAGCAGTTTTCATTTTACAGCTCTATCAACATGACAATAACGCTGTAATAACAGATTTCAATTGGGTTTTATTTTGAAATTCCACATCAGATCCGTCTGAAACTTATTTTGGGACATCACCAGGTGGGATACTATCAGTGAGAAGTGAAATGACTCTGTGGAAACTAGCAGTTTTCATTTTACAGCTCTGTCAACATATGGCAATAACGCATTTATAAATGATTTCAATTGGGTTTTATTTTGAAATTCCACATCAGATCGCTCTGAAACTTATTTTAGGAAATCACCAGGTGGGATAGTATGAGTGAGAAGTGAAATGACTCTGTGGAAACTAGCAGTTTTCATTTTACAGCTCTGTCAACATATGACAATAACGCTGTAATAACAGATTTCAATTGGGTTTTATTTTGAAATTCCACATCAGATCCATCTGAAACATATTTTGAGACATCACCAGGTGGGATACTATCAGTGAGAAGTGAAATGACTCTGTGGAAACTAGGAGTTTTCATTTTACAGGTCTGTCAACATATGACAATAACGCTGTAATAACAGATTTCAATTGCTTTTTATTTTGAAATTCCACATCAGATCCATCTGAAACATATTTTGTGACATCACCAGGTGGGATACTATCAGTGAGAAGTGAAATGACTCTGTGGAAACTAGCAGTTTTCATTTTACAGCTTTGACAACATGCGAGTGTGAAAGTGTGAGCCATGGGAACGTTTGTTCTAATCGGAAAAAGGTTTTCTGCGCCCATGTGCACGGGTGAATTTTAACCCGACCATTGATCCGATCAAGATATTTTCAAAAAGGTTGGTGACCCCTGATCTTCATGCATGACAATGCCCATCTCATGCTGCCAAGAATACCTTTGTATCATCAATTAAAGAAGATAAGCTGATGGTGTAGTCCCCCATCCCCCCTGACCTCAACCCTACTGAGAACCTTTGGAGCATCCTCAAGCAAAATGGAACTTGACCGATTAAGATGTTTTTGATTGGAATAGCTTTTGATTTCAGTAAATTTGACCTCTTAATGCAGTAAATTCAACAAATGACCATTTTCAATTCTTTAGAATTTATAAAATTTTGTGGAACTCTGTTGTGCATAATAATGTGGAACAGTGCATTTTAAGGGTTTTAATTTTGATAAAAATACTGTTATCTTTAGGTTGTTTGTTCAATAAAATTTAATATATACTCAATGGTAAGTGACATAAAAAATTATGCTGACTGTCTTTTACACTGAGTATTTAGAAAAATCATGGAAAAATATAATTTGCATAGTAATTTCGAACACGCCACACGTCCTCCATACTCCATACAAACGCCACAAGAACATGTTGGAAAAAAAAAAAAAAATTTCAGCAGAGTGGGGTTTAAAGAAGGGAATTTTCCAAAATGAGCTTGGCAATAACTAAATACCTTCTGGGCCAAAGAAGGATCCACACTGGGCACAGAAGAAATGTTCAGGATGCCATGTCCGGTCCAGTGCGGTAACCACTTTCTAAATGGACATAACAACATTTGATATGTGCCTCCGTCACCATGGCAACGCTCGTCCGTGTGCAAAACTTACATCCAGTATGGGCCCATTGCAGTAGTAGCACCGTGGAGAGAACAGATTATGGTAATCTTTCTCGCAGTACGGCTGTCCTTCTCGCTCAAAAAAGTTTCTGGAGCCTATTTCCTCCTGACAGTGCGTGCACACGAAATGTTCAGGGTGCCATGTGCGGCCCATGGCAGTCACCACCTGACCAGTTGGGAGAGTCGATTTTGAATAGGTTAACAGCCACCATGGTCATTAAATGCATCACAAACTCACACCTCTGACTCACCTGTCCCACAATAGGCTTGCAGCAGGCACCACAGACTCCTTTAGCAACCGTTTGAACTCCGAGTTTGTGGAGGTCAGACTGCAGGCTGCCCAGCATGTTGTCCAGCTTGTTGACCTGCGTTGGAGGCCCGCCAGAAGCACCACCTTTCCATTGTGCCATAATCTGAAATGTTTGAAAAATACTCATGGTGGGACTTTGAGCCACAGAAAAGCGAAGGAGATCAATAATGTGTTGTAAAATTCAGGGAACATCTTAAAGTGAGGAAACCACAGATGGCAAGAGACTCGTGCCTGCATCAGAGGGAAGATTGGATCATACTCTGTTTGGCAGCCTACAGACACCAGGACTTTGGGGGCAGCTGGTTGCACTGGCTTCACTGCAGGTGGTCTGGCTGGGGTGTTGAGAACAGGAAGGGGCTGCGGCTTTGGACTCTGATGGTCCTTAATTGGGGCTTGCGGAGGTGGGGTTGTTTTAATCTGTGGAGGTGCAACAAAAACTAGCTGCTGAACGTGGGTGGTTTGTGGGGGGGTGCAGGCAGGTAGAGGAGGTGGTGGTGGTATCGGGACAGGAGAGTGCGAAACTGGGACTTGTGCTTTAGATTCTTCTACAACGGGGGCTCGACAGGAGGTAGGAGGAAACAGAGGAGGGAGTACCCTCCTGGCAGGGAGAGGTGACTCCGAGGGAAAAACAATCTAATGAAAAGTAAAGACAGAAAGGAGGAAACAGATGGGAAAATGTGAAGAAAGCAAGAGGAAGTAAATGGAAATGTTTTTTTTTTCTTTCAAAATTGACAGCAAACCTTGTCCACATCAGTGGAAACCCCCTCAAGACGGAAACGCTGAGGTTTGGAGGAGACGACGACGCCCTCAGTCAGCCAGTCGTCAGACTGTTTGCGCCGCCGCTCTGAGCGAGCGATCCCCAGCTTCCCCTGCAGCTCCTCTATTAGGCGGTCCTGGGAGCTGTTTTTGTTGACAATGATGGGTCCCATCTTCCTGCGTATTTGGCCATCCCGGTACATGGGGTGAAAGTTGTCCGTCTCCTTAGTACGCCTGATCACTGATTTGATCTACATGGGCACAGCGAGCACCTTATTCGTCCATCCACAGTGATCAGAAATCAGAGTGAGCAGCATGCTAGGAAGGTCTTGACACACTTCATGTCATTCTTACATGCTTGGGTCAGAGGTAATGATCATTTAAGATGCCACTTTTCAGGGTCTCTCCTCATGCTGCACTATCACACAAAGATTAGTGCAGCAAAGCAGTACGTTAACTGTGTGCAACATCTAAAAACTTAAAGAAAAGTCTCATCTAACTAAACGACAATCATGCTTGCCTGTTATTGATTGATTTTATTCCCTTTTCCTACTTCTTACTAGCTGGGAGCTTAGTGGAGCACAACAGAAGAAACATGTGTTCAGGCAAGAGCTGCAGCAAAGCATGCATACATGTCCTGATGCAGACACTCTGTCAATAGTAGGAGTCTGAAGCAGGGGGAGGTCCAGAGCAACATCAGGGCTCCCCGGGCATGAGGAGGGGGTCATGGAATCATCCATCCAGCTGGCCTCTGTCAGCGGCGTCATGCTGCCATCTGTGTACAGCCTCTCTGTGTAAGGAGTCATGGTGCCATCCAGTCCGTCACGCAGGGACATTGACAGCTCCTCGTCAGCCCAATCCAGACCTCCGTTCCCCTCAGTGCCCCCGTCTTGTGAGTAGTCCGTGAGAGTGTTGGTTGCTGCAGTGAAAGTGTTCGGCTGCACACTGCTTCTGTCCATCGGTAGGATGAGCTCCTCCTGCGCTTCTCTGTGGAGATGACATGCGTCTATGCTCAGGTGCGCCTCCTGTCCTGTGTGATTGGGACTGAAGCTCATTTCCAGCAGCTTGTCCAGTGCCTCATCCAGGGAGGGTTCCACTATGGGGGGCTGCTGCACAGTGAGAGGAGTGTCACACTGGGCTACTGATGACAGCTGTCTGCTGGTAAAAGTGAACTTAGGAGGTGAGGGCACCAATACTGAGGAGACTGGAGATGGTGATGATATTTTGGACAGGCTGTATGCAGACGGTTGGGACACTGCAACAGGGTGGGGTAACAAGTCCGGAGGAGTAAGCCTTTTTGAAGGAAGTGAGTTATAGAAATTTAAATTATTTTTAAAGCAGCAAGCATACTCTTTGCTTAGAAGCTCCGCAGCACAAGACACTTTACCAACAGCAACTGAAGGCGAGATCCGCTCACCAGACAGGCTGGAAGACTTGGAAGCCTTCTGGTCCACGACAGTTTCAACAGGAAAGGCAAAGAGGTTGGCAATATTGGAAAGGCTCGAGCCGTTTGACAACAAACTGGAGTTGGAGGGAGCAGACTGAGAGAGGACTAGCAAGGTCTTGGTTTGAGAAACCAGCATGGTGGCAGAACCTTCCATCTCAGAGTCCAGGTCT
Source organism: Oryzias latipes (assembly GCF_053564925.1). NCBI lineage: Eukaryota > Metazoa > Chordata > Actinopteri > Beloniformes > Adrianichthyidae > Oryzias > Oryzias latipes. The sequence continues at coordinate 13,255,336 of NC_136245.1, forward strand.
ACGTCGCTTGCTGCAGACAGTGAGGATGCAGGACTGTGAGCAGGACACTGGCCTGGACGAGGCACCAACCTGCCACCACTGCTTTCATCCTCGTCTATGTGCAGCTCTACACCAGCAGACAATGACAATAGAGTAGAGGCAGGTGGGTGGGATAGACTAAGGGAAGAGAAAGGCACAAGGGTGACAGCGGAGGAAAATGAAGGAAAGCTGGAGGGTGCCTTTCCTGGGTCTTGCAAAGCCCCCCAAGAATTAGGCTAGAGAACAGAAAGCAGAAATAGGATGAAGACAAAGAGGAACGAAATCATCAGAACTATCAGAGGAGGGTCAGCGTTTACAGTTTTTCACTCTTGTAGCTTTTTACCTTGAAGTCAGACAAAGAGGCCATCAGTTCATCCAGTTCCCTTGTGGCACAGGAAGCGGAAATTCTGGTTTGTTGTTGCGAGGGCGTATCCAAATCACTGTGGCGAGCAGGAGGGCTGTACATGAAGAGTTGAGGTCAGCTGAGATTTTAATCCCCATCAAGACAAGACTGTCAGAATAAGACTTTATTACCTCATATCTGTAAAAATATGCAAACAAGATTAAAGAATGCAGCTGTGTCTGCGCACACATGCAAACATTTTCTAATCCTCTAAATCTTGTTTTATTCTTTCAACACTTCCTCACACAAACAGACACATTTTGCAAAAGCTCTTTTAGGACAGAAAGCACCAGATGGTCTGATGTGAGTTCTGCTGCTTATGGGTTCATTACTGTAGCAGACACATTCAAGACTCAACGCGAGTCAAAGAAAGGAACAGCACCTTGGTGAAGGCACTGGTCCTTCAAGCTCGTCCAGCAGGCTCTTCACCGTGGGTCGGGATTCCTCCAACTTTGCACCGTTTCTTATTGATTTCTCCTGAGATGGGGGACTTAGAAGGATCTCAGGGGTGCCCCCATTTTCAAAGTGGATGATGCTGCAGGATGGTAAAGGTGGAGCTGCCTCTTCTGCAAAGTGAAACACAAGTAATGACACTTTCCACAAACACAAATACTTGACAGTAGTTGTCCTTTATCTGTCCTTTATCTAGCCCTCGTTCCTTTTTGATATTTTATTCCTTTAAGTCAGAAATGTATCAAGCACATCAGGACATACAGTACAGGAGAATAAACAAGCATTCAGCAGTTACTGCTGAGCTCCTAAGGTCCCCCTGCTTTAGCCACCACATATCCAGGCCTGTCTAATGTTTTCCAGAGACCATTCTGGATGATCCATAGGATTTGGACAATCTTGTGGTCAGATAGGACCAAAACGGAACTCTGGTATAAACACCACCTGCCATGTTCAGAAAAGAAAGAATGCTGAGTTGCATCTAAAGAACAGCAAACCCACTGTGAAGCATGGGGTCATCATGTGAACATCATGGTCTGGGGTTGCTTTTCTGCAAAGGGACCAGGATGACATAAGAATGGACCAAAATAGCAGCTACAGTCCAAACTTGGTGAGGACCTTTGACCTCTGTCATTGACTACCAGAGTTACATTCCAAAGTTATTAGCAAATTAAATATTTTCTGCACCATCCCATAAATAAGGGACTGTATGGTAGTACAGGCTCTTGCCTCACAGCGGGAAGGTCCGGGTTTAAATCCTAGCTGGGACACTTCTGTAGGAGTTTGTATGTTTTCCCTGTTCACGTGTGGGCTTTCTCCAAGCACTCCAGTTGCCCTTTACAGTCCAAAAACATGCTTCATAGGTTAATTGGTCACTCTCAAGTGTCCCTAGATATGCATGTGTGAGTGTGTGTGGAAGTGATTATGTGCCCTGCGACTGACAACCTGTCCAGGGTGTAACCCGCCTTTGTCCATCTGTAGCCGGGACAGGCTCCAGCAACCCCTGACCCCGAAAAGGATATAGCGGGTTTAGAAAATGAATAGATGGATATATAAATACATTCTTTAAAAACATACATTATCCTGGATTTTGTTTTACATTCTGTCTGTCACAGTTAAAGGGTATCTATGATAAACATTAAAGACCAAATTCATCTTTTTCAGTGAGACTATGGAAGCATTCTGTTGCATAATTAAAAAATAAAAGTAAATACCAGAAATGCTTTTTCATTTTCAAAATAAAGCTGCGTTTGTTGACTAAAAATTAAAATAAAAAAATCAATCTTCCAAACCGCATTTTCCTTTTTCAAAATCGCTCATTCTGCCACTTACTTAAAATAATAAAGAAAATGGTATTTCACATTTCATTTTCACAAAGTACTCTAGTAAATGTGTACCAAATTTCAATTAGAAACATCTAATTTGATGATTAAAATGGATTAACAGAAATGCTTTCAATTTAACTGCATCAATAGACTCAAAAGAAATTAAAAATCAATCCTCCAAAATGCTTTTTTATTTTCTACTTCAACACACTTTAGCACGGTTAACCGCGACACCGTGATTATTGCTGCTTCATCACCGCGGTGTTCAAAAATCCTACATCGTCACAGCTCTAAGCCGCACTGCTCCAAGTGGGATGAGCCGACACACCTCAAAACTATGTCCACCTGTTAAAATCCATTGAAGTTTACTCAGACAAAAAAACACAACTTTCTATGCGGGGGTGTGGTCGTGACAGTGTGGCAAAGTTGGGCGTCTCGCCGTTCACAAAAAAGTTGCTCTCACGTGCAAGTTCCTTGTCAGATCTCACTGAAATTAAATCGATTTGCCCCACCTAATTATTGAAAAACACAGTTTTTGTCACATTTTGACCTGTCTTTTCCCAGTGCTTTGTCCGATGTGCATGAAATTAAAACTGGAGGTACTCAGAAGGGTCTTCTCTCATAATCGGAGGTTTCATGGGTGTACACCTGACCGTGCCTGCGTAAGCCACAGCCAAACAGGAAGTGGTTGATTTCGCTGCACTCATAATAAAAATTCAAAAAAAATCTGCCTTTGTATCAGGAAGCTAGGATTTCAGAATTCAATGCCATTTACAAATCTCCACCTTTGATACGCAGCTCTATACTTGATCTTGCTGAAAGTGATTTCTGAAATTTCGGACTTGAACAAATAATTTTTATCATAACTTCTCTTTAAGCTATCAACACCAAACTGCCCAGAAATATACGTTTTTATTTGCTACTGCTTCCTAAATATTTTCTGAATTTAAAAAGTTACAGATGAATTTTGAGACATTTTTCCATCCAAAAATGTCCAAAAAAGTTTCTTTAAGGCAAAACTACAAACACCTATTTTTTTCTTTATTTAGCATTCAGATATACATACAAAACCTACAAAGAGGAAGGTATCTGTGTCCTACTGCCTTCCATATTTTTTCTGAATTTTAGGTGGAACAGATGAATTTTAAGACATTTTTTTCATCGCAAAATCTGTGCTTTTTCTGTCTGGACTCCAAACAAATATTTTTTTTCATAACTTATCTTTCAGTTATCATAATCAAACTTCATAAACATATAGCTGTACGTGTCCGAATGATCCCTGATTATTTTCAGAATTTTAGAAATGAACTGGTGAATTTTAAGAATTATTCTTCATTACATTAGTTTTCAACAGCTTTTTTCTACTCTAATTTGCAGCTACAACCCTTTCTCCCCAGAGTATCAGACGTTAGCCCCCCTACCCCCGCCTGCACCTCTGGTGTCAGGTTATTTAGCAGGACAATGCTTCCCTCTGCAGGCAATCCTCTGACTCCCTGGAAAGTTTATTTTGTCTATGCCTCTGCCAGTTTTAGTCTTGATAGTTATTTTGTTTTAATTGATGTGTTTTTACTCAGGTGCATCAGAGGCACCATTGCTGCTTCGTATGATTTTCGTTGATTTCATTGCTTAGCAGTCGCGGCCAGCTCAGATCATCTTCCAAAAGTCTTGGCCTTACTGTACGTGCAGATGCCCTCAAACTTGCCTTTTGCTATCCTGAGCAGCTCTGCACTGGTGGCACTTCGATCCAGCTGCTGAATCCCCATTAAGAGGTAATTCTGGCGCTTGCTGGACTCTCTTGGATTCAATGAGGATGTCTTAACAAGAATTGAACCTCTATCCTTGAAGTCCTTTTTTCTTTTTTTTAACTTGTCCTGTCCAACAGCTGGGCAGACAGTTGAGAGCTGAAGGCCTCTCGTGTTGGACATATTTTAATTTAACAACAGGGGTTATGGATCTTCTGACATACCAGAGGTATGTCTGAATAAAGCCCTTTTGTAATCGAGGCCAAACTTTATTCATTTTACTCATATTTGAAAATCTTTTATGTTGGACCGGACGGAAAAAGAAAGGAGGAAAGAAGAGAGAGAAGAGATGTTAGAGAGGGGAGGATAGGAGGGTGATTATAGAGGGGGCCCACGGTTGGTCCAGGAGAGAGCAAGGCAGGAGCCAGCCTGGAAGGGGTCCACAGGAAGTGTTGTAAACATGGCCAGACAAAGGCAGTTGTGTTGGAGTGTATAATTTGAGGGGTAAAGGGAGTGTGTACTAAAGGGGTGCAGTTAAAATTTGCGGGTTGGGCACTGAGAGGACATCTCCTGATTACTCACAGTGATGTCCAATCACCCTCCCCACCAAGGGCCCCTAAATGACTAAGGTGCAGTTAAAATTGGCAGGTAGGGCATCTCCTGCTTGCTGGCAGTGATGTCCAAGAACCCCCCCTACCAAGAGTCCTACATGTCTAAAGTGCAATTAAAACCGGGGGGGGGGGGGGGGGGGGGGGGGTATTCCATACGGCAACCATGGGAGGGGGAACACTGCCAAGTAGCTCCTCCCCCCAAGGTGCATCGCAGGCTGACCCCCTCCCCTTGCCCCCATCGCCCTAATAAGAGATTATATGAGGAAGGGGATAAGTCGGGGACAGCTGGTAGACTGTCCCCCGGTGGTCAAACAGGCGTCCCCCAGCCCCCCTCGGCATAGGGCTCCTCAGCTAAATGCTACTTATAGCTTTAATTCATGTTGTAATTCAACATTTTGAAATAAGTAGTGAGTAAATATAACTAACTTATTTTTTAAAGTGTTCCCAACACTGATTAGTAGATTAAATGTCTGCATCAATTAGTTATCTCAGCACTTTCTTCTAATGCAGTGTTTTTCAACCTTTTTTTAGCCACGGCACACTTTAACCTTGACAAAAATCCCGCGGCACATCAGCATCCAAAAAAAAAGGAGAAACTCATAGTCTGTATTGATCTACAGTCCCTCCACAATCTCACATGCATTTTTGTGATAATTGTGGCAGAAAAAGCTGGAAGCTGCAGTTGTTTTTTCTAAAAGATGTAAGAAAAGTTAAAAGTTTTAAGACGTTAAGAGGAGAGACTCATTGTGCGGTAAGACGCTGTCACTTTAACCCAATGCATCATGGGAGATGTAGTGCAAAAGTCCGCCGACCGCAGACAGACAAGCGTCTCTGAGCTTCATTGTTTTGATCACTCGTTCCACGGTCTGACACCGGATTCTGTGGAAAGCCACACCGCTAAAGACAAGCTTTAGCTGGTATTTTTGTTAGAACTGAGCGACATTTTTAGCTAAATCGAAACAAGGAAGTGTAGACTTTAACCACTTCTGATTGGTCAGACTGATGACATGTGATTAAGACTCCAAGAATGATTGGTGGAGACAGTTAAAGGGGCGGGACTTTTCCTAAAACAAAGCTTAAGCTGCGGCTAAATCGCGGTACCGTCATTCTTATCAAAATGTCTTTGATAAAATCAAATAAACACAAAGAAAAAAGTATTTTATGATCTTTCATATTCCTAATTTCTCAGTGTTTTATCAGGGCCTGTTTGGATGAACAAAGAGCTGATATCCTGGAAATGGTAAATGTTTTTAGATCAGTTAATGGGGGCAATTTCCCACGGCACACTTGACCATCTCCCACGGCACACTAGTGTGCCGCGGCACACTGGTTGAAAAACACTGTTCTAACTAGAGACACATACCAGAGAAACACGAGGAGTCTTCAAGTCTTACCTGTAGTGGGGAAGGAAGGGGAGCTTTTTTGGACTGCATTAAGTTCCAGTAAAAGTCTGTCGAGCTCTGACAGGTTACTGCCGAGGCCAGATGTCATGGCTACAGAAGATGAGTCGGAAGTCTTGTGTTTGTTTGGAAAACTGTGAAGAACAGAATGACCAAAGGATTAAAAAAACAAAACACATGAGATTGAATTCTCAGGTTGTTACAACATCTCCTGGGCAGGAAGAATACCTGTAAACGTGGTCCTCTTCAGCGTGAGACAGGGGGGAACTGCTGCTGTCCCTAGACCACAAGCTCTTCTGGGCTGAACCTACAGACTGCAGAAAGAGCATCAATCATTTACCAGGCTTGATTTTTTTTATTTCAAAATAAAAGAAAAACTGACAATTAATCTGTAGATCAAACAAAAATTCTCTAAATTTACAGAATCTCAAGTGAAAGATAAAATCTAAACTAAAATTGAAAAGAATTTGGGAGAAGATCTTGTAAAACTTTAATTCTCATGGGGGGAGGAAGGGCATGTCCAAAGTTAGGGAAATTTTTCAACAACTTGAAGACATTTTAAGACATTTGAAGACAACAAATTGAAGACATTTTATCTGATATTAAGAGATAGTTGGAGGCAAAAGGAGAACAGTTCGAGTTTTTTCAGTAGCGTTCGATGCAAAACCGACTCATCCAACTCATTTTGTTTTATAGCAGTGAACAATTTCTCTGTGAGCGCCCTGATGACGCTCCTGCAGATGAAGCTCAGTGAGTGTCGCAGTCGACACCAACAGCTCCCTCTTGCCAACTTTTACTGCTAGCTGGATAAAGGCAGCTTTCAACAAATGTGAACATTTGCTAAGAAAATGCTGAGATTGTTTGGCTCCACAAACTTGTGAGAGAAGACATGTTCTGTTATGAACCTTAACAAGAACCGTGTGAGAACTAGAGTAAAGGACTCCCACTTGTGGGACATCTTGCGCATCAAAACCATAGTCTTTGAGCCAGATCTGACTTGTCTCCTGTGGTGAATCAATTCTAAAGTCAGTGGGTCATTTTGTGTGTGTTGACACTACAGGGATTTGTACCGAAAAAGATAACTGTTAAGTTTTCCTGTTCAAACTGTTTAAATGTAAAAGTTAATCTAACATTTCATGAACCTAGATTTAACGTTTTCTTTTTCAGACAAACTTTTTACTTAATTTCATTTCTACTCTTCAAATGTGGAATGTTGGTCAAAATGTATTTAGATGTGTTGACAGTCTATGTGAGGAAATAAAAATACCACTGCAAAAAACATGTTCATTAAACTGTTGATTCGCATTTTATCTTATTAAAATAATTCAAAAACGCAGATGGAATGGTTGGCCCTCACACAGTTTCACCTCACCTAACAAAAAAATAAATGTAAAAGGAGGTGCCCTCGTATAAAGCCAGTCCCTCTGAGACCTACTAGCTGACATGAGAGGTGGGAGTTTGGACGATCAGTCAGGGTCCCGTTCAGAGCCTCAGCTGAGGGTGGGGGAGGAAGAGGTGGTGGTGTTGACACATCTTGGAAGGACTGTCCTCCGGTGGGGATGGAATACGGAGTTTCATCAGGTAGAAAGACTGGACGCTTTGAGATGTGGGATGTTGTTGATTCTAAGTCTGCAAGCAAAGCATCTGAAAGACATGAAACAAAGTAAAGGCAAAGCCAATTATGACTAAAATACCAGTATTGATTCCCACCTACTTTAGAAAAACATGTCTTTTTTTTTGCAAAATTTATTTTAGACTTCTTTAAACAAATATGTCAAAGGAAAAATAATAAACATCCAGAAGAGTTACAGTTTTAACTGTTTATTGACTGTGATTTCAGGTATTTTGATAGAATCAGGAAAGGCAAAGATGACAATCTTGGAAACAATAAAATAAAAAGAAATCTGCATATTTCTCTTAAAATTATTTTGGAGTTATCTTATTTTACAGTCCAATAGTGGACATACCAGAAAGTTCCTCTCCCTAATGTCACGTGTGAAAAAAGCTCAGAAAACCATCAAAAACTCTTAAACGTCCTTTTATAGTTCGGAGTGATTTCCATGGATAAAATTTGTCTCTGTAAAAGGGACGTGGGAGTACAGATTAAGCTTCAAAATCGAGGAGGCAGATGACAGTGTCCATGGGTCAAATGAGATGCCATGTGTCTGACAACTTTAGAAAAACAGGATGATGTGATGTGGCAGGGATTCCAATCTGCAGAGCAGCCAAAAAGCCAAAAACCAAGATGCAGTGAAGTCAAGGCTTCAATTCAACTCAATTCAATTTTTTAAAATATAGCCCAATATTTACAACAATAGTCATCTCAATGGGCTTCATACCGGTAATTGCGTAATAAACAAGAATCATAAAGAACATGAAGTCATAGAATTCAACGAGTATTTGCTAATCTAAACTAAACAGACTAAACTAAACTGGGCATCCTTGCCCTTAGACCCTCCTTCACGGTAAGGAAAAACTCAAAATTAAAAAATACACAAATAAATAAAAACAGATTCTGCAAAAATATGCGCCCACATGAAGGAGGGATCCTCCCCAGGACGGATAGGCGATGTACCAGAGCTCTTCGAGTAGAATTAGCTTATCTAACTCTACAACTACATGTTTGAATAGTCCAGCAGATGGGCTTCATCCAGATGAGAGGAAGGATGGCTGAGGGCGAAAGAAGAGCCAGAGGTAGGGTCCACAACCAGGTGTAGGAGCAGGAGCAGAGACGAGGGACATGGTCGTGTGCTGGAGCACAATGTATGAATCGCACTGCACGATGCAGAGGCATGGAGAACTGAATGATAAATAAATCAAGAATGAGCAGCATGTTATGTCAACAAAAATCACATTTGTTATCTTGACTTAAAATTTTAAGACAGCTCTTAAAATGTGTTGAAATTTCATGTGTTCTTTTACAGTGTACCATTGGGGTAATAAATGATAATGGAGTTGACAAGCAGAGAACAAATCTGAATCCAGGCCAGTACGGAGGGGGCTAAGTTACCCTGTTGAAACTATTCCGCAACACAAGAACAAAATAGACTTTTACGTCATACATCCCATCTATCAACAGCCTGTCCAGAATAGAAGGTAATCATTGGTGGTATGCTGTCATAGTGCAGATACTAGGATCTGCTACAGTTTTTTTTAAAACCCCTATACATTATAGATCGAACTACCATAAAAACTAACTGCAGTTGCTGTTGAAAAAGAGAAACACTTTTAATGGGTAATCTCTTAAATGTAACATGAATAAATGCTCTAACATGTTTTCTTTTCTCAGTTATTCGGTTTAGGTACAATAATGTTGTTCATAGCTGTAGGTATTCATCACACTGATCACTTTCAAAACATGTCCACCAGGGAAATGAACCTTGCATCCCCAGTAAACAATTTTCCCTTCACCTTTGTAAAACATTATTCTCTAACAAAAGCTAACCCATCATTACAATCAATGGAGGTGTTGCTGAAGCACATAAACGTGCATCAGTCATTACGTACAATGATTTCCATACTCACATATTCGGCTTGTCTGTGGATGCCCGAATGTGTGGAGGCATGGTTTTGTTTTAAACAGACACAGATAGCATTCACATCAAGAAGTGATAACATGTGGCCTGAACACTAAAAGGAATGGGGGAGTGGTTAAAAAGACCCAGGAGGAACATCCTTTTAGTGTCCTTCCAGCATAAAATTAAGAAGGAAAAAAAAAATATCTTGTTCAAAATGTATGCCTAAACGCAACCAAAAAGTTAGAATATTAAGAATATTATATTCTTAGTTGTAAAATTCAAAGTAATTAATCTTGTATAAGATTCAGTTAGTGTAGGAGTATTGTGTAAACTATAATCTCTTTCAACTCTTCATCTTTGGACCAATGTAGGGTCCTGTCCAGAAGCCAAATGTTCAAGTTTGCTTTAAACCACATGGTAGCACCAACCTATTTAAAGCACTAAGCTCAGAGAGTACCCACGTCTGTGCAAATGTGCTGAAATATCAGGACCGGCTCAAAATAATCTGCACCTGGCGCTGAGTCGCTAAACAAGGCATTACCCAAGTTGAGCTTGTCCCCTCATAAAACAAAAACTTGAGATAGAGAAATACCACAAATGGCTCTAGAACCAAAGTGATTTTAAAAAGTGCATTGAACTAGCTAAGCCAAAAATTATTAAACTTTTAAGGAATTCAAATGTATTCCCAGAAAGTATGTTTTGGCATAGAAAACGGAGACATTGATGGGGCCCTTCATGTGAAGCCTTTCCATCGAATAATCAAACACAAGTTTAATTCAGGCAAAAGGGTGTAAACTCCAAATACCTTTACCTAAAACTGTCTTAGTAAAAGTCACAATTAAAGCAACAGGTTTGCGTTCTTTATATAAAACTAATAAAAGGCTATAAAAAAATATTCTGAACAGAGGATGGTCTTTTCAAATCAGTCTGACCTGTGACATGATGAACACTGAGCCAGAGGGTATTTTTTCTCTTCGCACACTTTTCTGCAACCATAAACAGGACACTAGACTAAATTTTTGCTCTGGTCGCACCGGTGTGCCTTACTTTTTTTCCTAGGTGCACCAGGACGAAGGTTTGGTGCACCACCTTCTTAACCAAACTGCATTTAACTCAGCAGTTTTACATGGCCACATTTTTATTCATTTATTCATTTTCTATTACATTTTGTCCCTTTCAAGGTCACGGGGCTGCCGGAGCCTATCCCGGCCACTTGTGGGCAAAGGCAGTGGATGTCCTGGACAGGTCGCCAGTCTGTCGCAGGGTAGAATGTCCACATTCACACACCCATTCACTCTCACACTCACACCTATGGACAATTTAGAGTTGCCAATTAACCTATGAAGCATGATTTTGGACAGTGGAAGGAAGCCGGAGATCCCGGAGAGAACCCATGCATGCACAGGGAGAACATGCAAACTCCACACAGAAAGGTCCCCATTGATGTTATGTTTTTCATGTCCCCCAGCTGGGACTCGAACTGGGGGCCTTTTTGCTGTGAGGCAAGATCGCTAACCACTGTGCCACAGTGCAGCCCACACATTCCTTTTTAATTGGTGTCAATTAAGGACTTGAAAATGATTAACATACAAACTGGTATTTGAAACACAATTCTACAATAATGATTAATTTACATGAAAAAGTTGGTGTTTAAAGACCCACTTCTATGAAAAATGTGTTTTTGCTGTTTGAACATGTTCTTGTAGCATTTGTCTTGTGATAGAGGGCATATATAAAATAATTTAAGATTAAAACAGCATTTTTGAGCATCCCTTTATTCAGAGCAAATAAAAATGCTCCGTTTGAAAAGCTCAAATTTGTGAAACCAAGTGAAATGTGTGGACTAAAGTCTTGCTGCTTCGCTCCGTTCTGATGCATCCATTTATAGATAAATAGTAGGGGTGTAACGATACGCTAAAATCTCATTTCGGTTTGATTCAGAGTTTCATAGGGCTCGGTTCGATACGTTTCGGTTCGGTACGGCTGCCTAATAAAATACAAATCTGCCTGATATATGAACTGCTATTTTATAAAATATTATCTTATTGTTATTTATTGTGTGTGTTTTACTGTCGGACACCTGAATTTCTCCCTTGGGAGATTAATAAAGCTTTAATCTATCTATTTTCTGTATTTTTTCTGTACAAAAAGCCAGAAAATAATTACTTACAAAATGCATTTATTGGTTTTATACAACAATAAATAAAGTTGACCTCTCTAGGTGATCTGCTTAATAAAATAAAAACTCTTAGCTGCCAGGAACTACAAACTTTGACTCATTAACACTGGCCTGAAAATTTACTTGCACATTTATTTTCTTGTATACCCGATTGTTACGGTCGGGTCATGCCGTTTTAAGAGCATTAACAGATCTATTCTGTGGCATACACTATCTTTGTGTAACGATGTCAACACAACAGCACAGGAGCACAGGAGAGCGTAAGCTAAGCATTAGCCATGCTGATCCTGTGGACATGCGCACTGTCACCTCCGTCACCTAATAGCTGTTGAAGCTGAACTGCAATGACGTTTCTGACCGTGGAAGGCGGATCTTCCATCGGGGTTTGCATACCCGTTTGGACTTATTGCCGTTCTCCATAACTTAGCTACACAAACTGAACGCGCGCTCACACACAGTCTTAAGGCCCGTACACACCAGGACGAATATTCGCCAGCTTTTTTCGCCACGTTTTTTGTGTTCACACCCAGGCGATTTTCGCTGACGATGAGCCGAGCGAACATGCAATTTCATTCCCTGACATTAGATGGCGCTTAATGTAAAACAGAAATACCCCCTGCAAACAAGGTGGCGCTGCGCAACTTTACGCTTCTTAAAGTCGCTTTTCACTCAGAAGAAGAGAGCAAGTATTTACGCGCTTGTCAGAATCAAACAAAGAAAACATGAATATTTCAAGCACCAGTAGCTCCAGCTCCAGTTCCAGCGATGACGAAATTGTTCTGTTGAATGATGAAAGACACCGGAAAAGACGCAGATTTTGAGTACATCCCATAGTCACGAGATGAGAAGAACATGGGGAGTTTTATCGACTGGTACAAGAGCTGAAAATGTATCATTAGCGTTTTCGGGGATATTTTAGAATGTCCGTCAGTGAGTGTATCTTCTTCGTCTTATTTCTTAGCGGCAGTGTAGACGCTACTTGGCGTATATCTTCTTCGCCGTGACGTATGTGTGCTCAGCAAGACAGTTTTGTGTTTGAGCGCCCCCAAGTTGTGTTTTACTGTAACTTCAGAAGCTCCAGACACGTGTGCAGAAGCGCCATTCTCATTGGTCGTATAGTTTTTGACGCGGTACATCAAACCAAAAAAAAAGGAACCCGAGGCGTTTTTTAAAAAAATTACGCTTTTACGCGTGGCGTTTTTCGCGTCGGTGTGCACACTCACATTGGTGTCCTTTGTTTAGTCACGAGGCGTTAAACGTCGGCGAATATCGCGCGCAAAATTAGTCCCGGTGTGTACGGGCCTTTACGCTGCGCGCGACATGCTCTGCCGCCCCCCCTCCCCCGCCCCCCTTCCTACAGGCACGCAAGTGCAGAAACCAGTGAGAGTCTGGGCGGAATACCGCGAGTAACGTTAGTTCCGCCTCAACGCAAAGTTAATACATTTACGGGGGGGAAAATAAACAAACGAAACGGTACGAACGTGAACCGAACCTAAAGTGTACCGTTACACCCCTAATAAATAGAATAATTTCCATCTTTGTTTTCCTTGTCTGAGCTAATATCTGGCTCAAAACTGTAAGTCTGGAAGACTCCAATATCGCTTGCCGATTTTGTTTCACTAGTAATGTTATGTTGTGGTTGTGAGGGGTTGTAACTAGTGGTAGAGAATGTAAACAAGGATTTTATTGCAATCTTTGTTACTTCGACACCAACAGTCCCGCCCACAACTCAGAGATGGATTTCTAATGAACCCCTGCCGCTTTGCAATAATAAGGTCTTAGAAAATAAAACAGATTTTTTTATTTCTCGCTTGCAGAGGTCTGATTTCATGCTTCCTTGAGATGCGCGTTGTCATTTTGCTCTTGTTAGCCTTTTTTTCATCTTCTTTTCACTTTCTTCTGGTGTTCTATTTTTCTTGTCATAAAATTTCATCCCGTTTCTCTGATGTATGTTTTATTGCAGATAAGACATGGTACTTTGTAGATAATGTTGCATTTATTATTTTTGCTCGATCTGGGCTTTCGGGTGTACCAGGAGTTGTCTACATTTTTTGTGTGGTTTGACCGGGGTACTAATGTGGATATTTTTTCATGGCCCTTTGGATGCGTTCTGCTATTCCTCTAATGTATGGCAATATGACTATTCCTTTTCTGTCTGTCTTTTTTTCTTCTTCTTGTTTCTTTGTATTTTCTCTGCTTTACCCGTTTTTGTCCCTTTTTTAGTGCCGATGAGTTTGATTGACAGATTCACTAGCCAATGGTGACATTAGTTGACCTGCTCCGTCAGATGAGTCTCAATATTCACCGTAGAAAAATCTCTCACACACACGGGGAGATTCACAAACGAGAACGGGATTTTGAATGCAAATTCTGCAATTCGAATGATCTGTGAGTTCACATCACATGTGTACCTAAAAATCATGTTTGTGAAGCACTTACTGTGCATTTCTGATACATTTATTGTGAATTTCTAAAATGTTTTTGTGAAAAACAGTGTGCACATTTGTGAGAAACACTTATTGTGCATTTGTAAAACATTTAGTGTGCATGTGTGAAACACAATCTGTGTGTTTGTGAAACACAGGGTGTGTATTTCCGAATTTATTTTTCACGTTTGCATAAAATGACATTTGTGAATCGGAGCGTGTGCATTTGTAAAACAGATTGTGTGCATTTCTGATTATTGAGACTGAATTAACTCCATACTCATCAGGCTCATCTAGCCCAGCCATCTTGTCCTGTGAAGTAGGCTGCCTTTCGTCATGCGTGCAGCAACACCCAACGCAAACTCAGAGAAATCAAGAACGAGTGGTGGACCATCCTTGCAGAAAGAACTCAGCACTGTGCAGACACTGGCGACTCCAGGGGGTTCTACGAAGCCCTTAAGGCAGTGTACGGGCCCACGCACCAAATCCAGAGTCCCTTGCGCAGCTCAGACGAACGGAAGCTTCTAGCAGACAAGACTTCCATCTTGGACCGCTGGACTGAACAGCGTCCAGCGGTCTGATTGTGTGGTCGGCGTGTCAGCAATTCTCCGTATTCCCCAGCAACCACTTAAGGAGGAACTGGATGAGGCGCCTTCTATGGAAGAGACCTTAAAAGCCATTAAGCAACTGAAAAGTGGCAAGGCAGCAGGAGTTGACGGCATACCACCAGAGTTATGGAAGCATGGTGGCCCAGCGCTACACTCCAAACTCCATGAACTGTTTATCTGCTGCTGGGAGCAGGGAAAATTACCGCAAGATCTCCGTGATGCAGTCATCATCCCCCTCTACAAGAACAAGGGAGTAAATTCTGATTGCTCAAACTACAGAGGGATTACTCTACTCTCCATCGCAGGGAAAATCCTCGCAAGAATCCTACTCAACAGACTTGTGCCCACCATTGCCAAAGACCATCTTCCAGAATCCCAATGTGGCTTCAGAAGCAACAGGAGCACAACTGACATGGTGTTTGTCCTCCGACAGCTTCAAGAAAAGTGTCGTGAGCAGAACAAGGCACTCTATGTAACCTTTGTCGACCTGACCAATGCGTTTGACACTGTGAGCCGAAAAGGCCTGTGGCAGATCATGGAACGTCTCGGCTGCCCACCCAAATTCCTCAACATGGTTGTTCAGCTGCACGAAGACCAGAACGCTCAGATCAGGCTCAATAGCGACCTTTCAGACACTTTCCCCATCATCAACGGCGTAAAACAGGGCTGTGTCTTGGCACCCACTCTTTTTACGATCTTCTTCAGCATGATGCTGAAGCAAGCCACTGATGGCCCTGATGACGAGGATGCCGTGTACATTCGCTACCGCCTCGATGGCAGCTTGTTCAACCTGAGACGACTGAAGGCTCACACCAAGACCTGTGAGCAAATGATCAGTGACCTCCTCTTTGCAGATGACGCAGCACTCCTAGCTCACACTCAGAGAGCACTTCAGCGATTAACTTCCTGCTTCGCAGATGCTGCCAAGCTGTTCGGACTTGAAGTTAGTCTGAAGAAGACAGAGGTCCTCCACCAGCCAGTACCTCGGGAAGTGTACCAGCCTCCCCATGTCTATATCGGAGAGACAGAACTGAAAGCTGTCCAGCAGTTTACCTACTTGGGGTGCACAATTACCTCAGATGCCAGGATTGACAAAGAGTTAGACAACAGGCTCGCCAAGGCGAATAGTGCCTTTGGCAGACTCCACAGTCGGGTGTGGAACAACAAGCACCTGAAGAAACCCACCAAGATCAGTGTTTACGGGGCAGTTGTGGTGACCACCCTTCTTTCCGGCTCTGAGTCTTGGGTCACCTACCAGCACCACCTGCGAGTCCTCGAACGTTTCCACCAGCGCTGTCTACGCACCATTCTTGGCATCCATTGGAGCGACTTTGTCACCAATGTCGAAGTCCTTGAGAGGGCACACATCCAAAGCATAGAGGCCATGCTTCTTAAGTCACAACTGCGGTGGGCTGGACATGTACACAGGATGGAGGACCACCGACTGCCAAAGATCACTCTGTATGGCGAACTTGCATCAGGCCAGCGAAATAGAGGGGCACCAAAAAAGAGATACAAAGACTCTCTTAAGAAATCCCTTGGTGCTTGCAACATCGACCATCGTCAGTGGTCTACTCTGGCAAAAGATCGTGACACCTGGCGCCAGTACATCAAAGACGCTGTCTCCTCTTTTGAAGACAAGCGACGGACTAGTCTAAAAGACAAACGACAAAGGAGAATAGCCGGCCTCACGACTGTACTGAATCTAGAACAGACTTTCACCTGCAGCCTCTGCTGCAGGGTCTGCCTTTCCCATATTGGATTGCTCAGCCACGAGCGAGCTTGTAGAAGACGTGGACAGCCCTCTTCATAATCTTCGTTTTACGAAGCCTCGCCATGATTTGTATTGTAGTTTTTACTGGCATCCTAGTGAACAATGACACTATGGGAAATAAATATTTTATCATCCGCACTGAAGAAAACAGACATTGTATATGCATCATGGAGGCAATGGAGATCAGAAAGCGAGCCCAAAAAACTATGAACAGAGATGATGATGATGCTCTCACACTTGGTGCACACTTGGAGACTGGGAGATTACGGCATATGTGTGACGCAAATTTAATGTGAGTTCCCGCTCAAATGGCTGCACTGGAGGGCTGTCCGTGTCCCAGCCAACGCACAACTCCGAACAGTCTCAGAGAGGAGGAGGCAAAATGAGGAACTTAATGCGCTCTCTCATTTCCGATATCAAGCCTAATTATATTAACACACCCACAATCAGCCAAACAGCATGGACGTCACTTCTGCCCTCAAACCCCTCACTCATGGTGAAACAAAAAGAAACACCCATGCTCAGCCCTATTTTTGCCGCATCCCACAATCCCTTGCTGCCAATAGATCCAACGTGCACGTGACCGCCACTACAATATGACGCAGCTTTCAAGTTAAAAGCAATTGTTAAAAGCAGTGTGAAAAAAATCCACCATCAACAACGGGTTTGGACAGCGCAAGCTCAGGAGGGAATTTGCCTCAGGATGAGTATGACACTGACAGCAACAACAATTCCAATCAGACACTGAGGAGGAAGACTTCCATGGTTTCAGTGCACAGGAGGAAGATGAAGAAAGCTCTCAGTGACTTTTACGTTCATGTTTTTTTAAACCAGCCCTCTTAGTGCTGTGTTATGGTGAGTCACTGTCGTGAAAGAAAACTCCCAGCGCATGCGCTGCGTAGCTCGTGCTTCTGCGTGTGCTGCTCAGAGGCACGCGCGTGCCTATAAGTTACTCCTGGACACCACTGTGAACTCTGATCTAGGCTTTTTTTTTTTAGAAAGAAGAGCTCAGGTATATTATTAAAACTTTGAAAACTCTTTCTGTGTACCGTCTTTCTTGGTAAATATATCATGTGTTGAACCTTTCCTGCGATTACTTTCTTACTTTCTGACTGTGATCGGAAAATCCGCCGAAGGCGGATCTTCCTAAAGTTGTTCACTTCCCCGTTCGGACCCTCAGAGCCTCCAGAGTGGGTTAATGAAGAATCATTCATCGGTCTTCTGGGGAAACTTTCTTTAAAAACAGTTCTCTTTCACTCTGTATAACAGAGATAAACACACACCCCCAACACACTTTCACTGCTCTTGCTCTCACTCCCTCTCACGCTGCAAGTGCGCTCTCCCCTCCTTCCGCTCCCTCCTCCTCCTACTTACACACGCGCAGGTTTCAAAACATACACATCCTCAATCTACATCACATGTTTCAGTGTGGGCACATGCGGCTTATAGACAGGTGCGGCTTATGTATGTACGACATGGTTTATCCTTTAAAAATGTAATGAGTGCGGCTTGTAATCAGGTGCGCTCTATAGCCCGGAAATTACGGTATTTACGATGTCCACATAAAGAAATTAATAATAAATAATAATAAACAATCATACACGATTGGTTTTATATTACGTCCCTTTCTGTTAGAAGCCGTGTTTCCACTTCGTTGTTGTGTTTCTGGATTTGGTCATTTGTGATGGGATTGCTTTATGCGAGTCGGTTTTTGGTAATTTGCACCCAGATTTGCTTTTGTGTTTCAGGACTCAGTAATTTGTTCCGTGATTTCGTAATTAGTTCCATGATTTGCTGTTGCGTTGTGTTTAGTATTTGTTCATTTGAACTGGGATTTGTTGTTGTTGTATCTTAAATGTTGAAAAAAAATTGTGGTAGACAAAAGAATGTAAACATTGGAGCTGATGCTCCGATATTAAAGGATTTTAACAGACTTATTTTATTCGCTCTAACTGCCGCAAGAACCAGGCTTGTGTGCACAGGGACCCTAACTGAACGGCTCTAATGTGCATTCTCATAAACAAAAACAATCCCTTCTTTGAAGTGTGTTACACCTGCACACAAATATAAAGAAATTGATTTTTTTTTTACACTGATAACAACTGTCAAGCATTGCCACTGACTATGAGCACCACACGTTCAAACCACTGTATGAGGAAATCCAGCAATGACATTTTTATCATCACTAAAGCAGCACTGAAGCTTGTTGGCATGTGGAAAGCTGCTTTAAAGAAAGAAAAAAATATATTTTTTGGTTCCAGACTGCGGGTGGGAGTGACAAAGGACAAACTGCAGCTCTGCTCTAACAACTCAATGGTCCATTGTGCGTTCTGTGAATGAATCCAGCCAATATAACTTGATCTAATAATTCTGATGAATTCATTAAATACGTAAAACAAAACCTTGGTTTTCAGCCATTCTGTCAGAAGGTCCTGTGTAGACACAAATCTTCATTATGTTTAGCAAACAAGTCATGTGGACATATCCCACACATTCTTGTGGCAGTGGGTTCATGTCTGGTCTTGACTATTGAAGGCCATACACAACTCCCTGCCACAGTCCTGCAGTGTTTATCAGATGGGAATGAAGCTTCGTGGAGAATTCCATACATTCCATCATTCAAGCAAGCAACCATGTGAGAACAGAAGGGCTCAAACCCACAATAAAAGTTCAAATAGTGCATCTCTAAAATCAAAGACCCTTAGCATTAAACCAACATTAAGACAAAACTTTCACTTCCATAGAATTTTGATTGTGGGTATTACAAGAATGTGCTTAAATCCGAAACATTTGTAAACCAGAAAATGAAAGTAACACAGACAATTACAAGGCCCTTTTTAACTACAGCATGCTTCGAATTCCACAATAAGAGCCATTATTATTTCCCTTATTTGTAGCATGAAGAATCCTGTGAATTGGATAATGCCAGGGCTGTCTAACCTTTTCAATTAGCAGTTGGGCAGCAGGGGTGGGTCATAAGGGTCCACAGCTTACCTGTTAATAGCAGTGAGCTAAGGAGCACAACCAGTTGTCAACCAACAGTCTCAAAAAGGAACCCGGCCCCCTCACCAACCTAACGTGATATTTATATCGAACAAGACAGACCGGGCCAGGGGAAGGGGATGGAGGTTGAGATGCAAGTTAGAAAGACAGGGGGAATCCAATGCAAAACAGGATGGAAGCAAACAATCTGTACACATCCGTAATCCTACTTTGCTGATTTCACTGATCGCATGTTGTTTTTAAAATGCAACTCCTATGATAAATAAGGGAACACTGTAAATTAAAGCAACCTGCGTAACAAATTTTGTCCTGATTCAGAAATGGAAAAGAAATTAAGAGAATTAGCAGAAATTAGTCTAAATATGCTAAAAAGAGTAAAATATGTTTTATTCTCGCATCATTATAGTCCAGCTCTTTCTTTCACTTTTTTTTTTAATAAAACTCCACAAAAAAGTTCAAATAATCCATCTATAGAGCTGGGGTCGGCAACCTTTACCACTCAAAGAGCCATTAGGATCTATTTCCCACAGAAATGAAAGCACAGGGAGCCTAGGGTGTTAGAAAAAATTGTTTTGTTCTACATAGCGTGATAGTTCATTTGGCGATACTTGTAATGATTCGAAATGCTGTCAGAATATTTATTTAATTATTTATTTTAATTATTTATGAGCGTGATGTTTCCTCTGATCTTTTGTCCATTTGTCACAAGTTTGAATAAACTTTTCTGTCTTTGTTGCAGGGTCTGGAATCATAAGTGGTTAGTCTAACCCCTTTCCCCGCCTCTCTACCTGTTCACATCCTCTGCAGCTCCAAGTTGTTTTGTCCCGCATGCAACCCCCCTCTTCCAGCGTGTCCTACACAGACAGCGTAACATACGGTCATCATAGCAGCAAGTTAACAGGATAGGAAGGGTGCACTAAGGCAAATGTAAATAATTTTTGTGCGGAAATGGGTGGTTTTAGTCTATGAAAAAAAATGGCTTTCATGTGCCCCCTCCGAGATTGCCACTGACTGTCTTTTTAGAAGAACTTTCCATCCCATAACAGACTCTGGTCTGCATTCACAGCTGCAGACACGCCCCCTCCGCCTGTTCACGCTGCTCTCCTCTTCCTGCCCACTCGCACTACCCGACTGTGTTAAAGGCACCACGACAATCTTAGAACATAACAGTTATTTTACAAAACTATAAAGAGCCGCAGCACAAGGATGAAAGAGCCGAATGTGGCACCGGAGCCGGAGGTTAGTCACCATACTACTAGAAAACTATAGAAAAATGCACCAGATTTAGAAGGCTTGAGGATTCTGAGACCACAGCTGCACACAATATTTAATCGTTAAAAGTCTGTAGTACTGCAAACTCCTAAAATCAAAGAGGACACCACTACTGAAAGCTGGACTGGAATTAATCTGAGGTAGAAGCAGAAACATGACATCTGAAAACACATTTCCTCCCATAATGATGACACAAGCAGTGAGGACCAGGTGAAATATTGAGATAGACAGTAACTTGCCCACTCAGTAAATACATAGAAGCCAGAGAAGATTATTTAAAAATCTTAGTTCTGTTAGGTAAAGATTTTTTTTCCCCATAATCATAACGATTACATTTGAGTCCTTATTAGGAACAAAAGTCAAATGACTTTTCTCCAAGAGTGCATTTATTCATTTTTATTATTTTAATCATTAACAGACATTCAGTATGGCAAACCAGGCACTTCTAGTACAAAATTGAAAAGCAAAATGAAGAACTTAAGCTGCAATTAAGTAAAAAATGTAATGAAAAAGTGAAGTGAAAAGATTTTTACTGAAAATCACAGAATTCACCTCTCTGGGGAAAATGCAAAAGCTTTTGAAAGCTCTGTAAGGTTAGAAGAGCTTGTGTTCTGTTTAACTCAGCCTTTCTCAAAGAGTGGTCCGCGGACCACTGGTGGTCCGTGAGCGCCCCCTAGTGGTCCGTGAGGCGGCACGGCGGCAACCGGAAAAGTTAGTCGGCCTTGGAGTTGAACGTCAACTTAAAATGTGGATCAGTGGCATAGGACAGGGTCGCTTAAAAGAAACTCAGATGAAACATATGACACAACTGTAAAGGTGCTACGAGTTGATGAAAATTCGAGTAGTTCCGTTAACAACGGTACGGAGGTCCAGGAAGATGTGGCTAACGTCATAGCGAATTCATCAAAAGAGACCCCGCCGCAAAGCTGTGAAAGTCGCCATCAGCGTGAAAAATCCTCCGCTAAGGTGAAACGAAAATATCACAGCGACTACATACAGTTCGGGTTTTTTTGGACTGGAGAGGAGGAAGATCCCAAACCACACTGTGTTTTGTGCTATGAAACTTTGGCTAACGAGGCAATGAAACCTGCAAAATTAAAGAGGCATCTGGAAACTAAGCACAAGGAGTACCAGGGGAAACCTATTGGATTTTTTTGAAAGAAAACGCGATGAACTGAAGAAACATATGATGAAAGAGACCTCCCAGTTTTTTGCACCTGGAGAAAATGCGAAGGCTACAGAGGCGTCATACAAGGTATCCCTCTTGATTGCTAAAGCAGGAAAACCTCATTCAATTGGTGAGAATTTAGTTAAACCAGCTGCAAAGGGGATGGCTAACATATTGTTTGGGGGAAAAGCCGGCGACAAAATTAACAGGATTCCTCTCTAATGACACCGTCCAGCGGCACATAAAAGCTATGGCTGAAAGTGTCGAACATCAGTTGGTGAGACGTTTACGCCAAAGTCAGTTTTTCTCACTACAATTGGATGAATCTATCGACCTGGGGAATGAAGCAAATCTGTTGTGTTTTGTGAGATACATCTATGCCGGTGGATTGCATGATGAGTTTCTCTTTTGTCGTTCCTTACCAACCAACACAACAGGAGAAGCAATTTTTCATTCACTCAATGATTTCATTGTGAAGAATAACTTGGACTGGTCAAGATGTGTCGGGATTTGCACCGACGGTGCAACCGCAATGACTGGAAAACAGAAAGGCCTCGTAGCGCGCAATAGCGCGCATTAGCGCCATCTGCAGCAGCAACACACTGTTGCATCCACCGTGAACAACTGGCTGTGAAAAAAATGCCACAGTGCCTAAAATCAGTACTGGATGAGAGTGTGAAAATAGTTAACAAGATCAAAGCAAAACCACTCAACTCGCGTCTTTTTAAAGCTGTGTGTGAAGAAATGGGAAGTGAACACACAAAACTTTTTCACACTGAAGTTCGCTGGTTGTCGCGTGGAAAAGTCCTCACCCGTCTGTTTGAACTGCGAGATGAGGTAATGTTATTCCTGCACCACAGTGATGAACTGTACGACAGAATGCATGATTTCCAGTGGCTTGCAAAGTTGGCATACTTGGCTGATATTTTCAGCACTCTCAATACTTTGAATGTGGCACTGCAAGGGAAGACTGTCACCATCTTCAATGTCCAGGACAAAATTAAAGCTACACGCCTCAAGATGGAATTGTGGTGTGGCCGTCTCGATCGCAGAGAATTCGACAGTTTTCCAACACTCGCTGATTTTCTCCTTGCTTCTGGGGAGGATGTGGATGGGAGCACAGTTGCATCCTTCAAACAACATCTGCAAGACCTACACTCACAGCTAGGAATATATTTCCCAAAATTAGATGCAAGCTTTGATTGGATCAGAAATCCATTTGGGGACAAAACGCACATTGAGCAATTCACTTCCAAGCTTTCACCAACAGAGGTTGACAGCCTTGTGGACATTGCATCAGATGGGACACTGAAGACAACTTTCAGGGAGAAAGGTTTGACTGACTTTTGGCTCCACATCCAACCTGAGCATCCCCAGCTGGCTGACTCTGCTCTGAAACTGTTGATGCCGTTTCCAACTACCTACAACTGTGAAGTTGGATTTTCCACACTTGTTGGCCTGAAAACAAAGCAGCGCAACCGAATCAGTGTGGACTACGATATGAGACTGAAACTCTCCAGTTTGCAGCCAGACATTGCTTCACTCATGGCCCAGAAAAAGCAGCACCATTCTTCCCATTAAGATGGCAAAAAAGACAGTGAGTGAGTAGAGACTTTGATATTGGTAAAGCTGTTGTTTTGGGAGCAGTTCAGAATTAGGTGGTCCGTGAGTGTTTGTGTTATGGGTTAAGTGGTCCTTGGTCTGAAAAAGTTTGAGAAACACTGGTTTAACTCCATCACCCAGACTTATTTGTAAAATAATAAGCACTAGCCAGCCATATCTGACGAATAAAGTCACAAGGCCATGGAGCTGAGGATGCCTAAAACATGACGGAAAGAAACAGAAAGGGAAACACCAGTATGGCCCAAACTGCTGCAGGAAGATTACAATGGAGGGCTGAAGCTGTCCTCTGCACTCATGTTTGTTGGCCTTTGCTCATTGTTTTTCTCCATTTACTCAGGATGTGGTGCGGGCTTGGTTGCCTAAGTGATAAGGTCAGCCATGCAGCCCCCTCTTCCCCAGATCCAGAAACAGGATGGGTGTGGAACTTTGGAACAAAACTGATTTACAGCCAGGCACTTTTTCAAGCCTTGCTGCCTGTGCACTGGTTAGGGTTGGAATGCACAAACGCTGAAGCTTTAACATGGTGATGATAGTTAGTTTGGCAATACTAACTGCTGCCACACTAAGCAAAAGAAACCACTTCAGACCTCTAAAGGCGTCTAAAGATATGTAGGACAGCTGGAAAAGAACAGCACATATCTTTTATTTATTTTTATTTTTATAAACTTGTCCTGTCCAACAGCTGGGCAGACAGATGAGAGCTGAGGGCCTCTTGTGTTGGACATATTTTACTTTAACAATAGGGGTTATTAATCTTCATACAAACCAGAGGTATGTCTGAATAAACCCCTTTTGTAATTGAGGCCAAACTTTATTAATTTCAACCATGTTTGAAAATCTTGGGTGTTGGACCGGACGGAAAAGGAAAGAAGGGAAGAAAAGGGAGGGATGTTAGAGAGAGAGGGGGGTAGGAGGGTGATAATAGGAGGGGAGGGGGATAAGACCATGAAGCAGCATAAAGCAACAAGTTTACTGGTTGTTTATCGTTACGGTAAGGTTCAAATGTAGTACAAAAAGGGCGGGGCCTGTCCACACACACACTCAAATGTTATCAACACACCTGTTAGCTGCAAAAATGTCCACATGTCGACATGAACACAAAACAGATAGTGTTCACACGCATACTTATGCCTTAAAACCAACTAGTGTGAAATATTTCAGTCATTAAACCATGCAAACTGTTAGTGCAAAGGTGAGCTAACACCTGTGCTCAGGTGAGTGTTTATGTTCTTCTAAAATGGATGGTGGAACGTGAAAAGAAGGAGGGAGAGTGCCCAGCCATCCCCACCCCAAGACCCCCGCCGCAGCAACAGCGGCAGCCGGAATCCCCCCAACACCACACGGGAACAGGCAGGGAACAACCGCCCCTCGGGCGACCAAGACCGCCACCCAGGCCAGGGCCAGCAGGACCGCCGCGAGGCCCCCAGAGCCAGAGAGCAGGGAGGCATGGAGGGAAAGAGAGCGCCGCCCCAGCCCAACCAGGAGAGCAGCCCCCCCGCCGCGCCGGGAGAGCCCAACGCAGGGCCCTTCCGGAGAAGGACGCCCACAGCCCCAGACGAGCACCCCATCACCACCCAGGAGTTCCGGGCATCCCCCCGCCCCAACCCCAGGTACGAGCCAGGACCCCCCAAGGGAGACCCGCTCCGCACTCCAGGCAGCCACCCACCCGGCCCACGGTTGGTCCAGGGAGGAGCAAGGCAGGGGCCCGCCGCCCCCTCCCAGGAGGGGGGAACCCCGGGGAAAAAAGGGGGCCCACAAGTGGTGTTGTATATATGGCCCGACCAGGCTCGGCCACAGTTGGAAATTTGGCGGGGCCCAGCGCTCAGGGGCAAGGACCAGGACCCACCCCCCAGGGACACGAACACCCCCGGCTCAGGTGTGATGTATACCCCCCCACAGCGCGGAGAGAGAACCGCCGGGCCCAGGAAGCAGGCACCCAGGGGACACGGCCGCCGTTGCCAAGGGGCCCGCACCCCCCACCGGGGAAGGGGTAGGGGACAGATGGTCATAGGTCCCACCTTCCTTGCAAAATGTGTGTGCGTGTATGTGTGTTTGAGAGGGTGTGTGTGTGCATGTGTGTGTATTTATGTTGGAATGTATATATTGAGGGGGGAGGGGTGTGTGTACTAAGGGGGAGCAGTTAAAATTGACGGGTAGGGCACTAAGGGGACATCTCCTGGTTACTCACAGTGATGTCCCCTCACCCTCCCCACCAAGGGGCCCTGAATGTCTAGGGTGAGGTTAAAATTGGAGGGTAGGGTGCTAGGAGGACAACTGCTGCTTGCTGGCAGTGATGTCCAAGCAACCCCTCTACCAAGAACCCTACATGTCTAAGGTGCAAATAAAACCGAAAGAAGGGGGGCCCACTCCATACGGCAACCATAGGACATATCTTTGACCAAGTCTGACAAAAATTACAAAAAAATTATTCTTTATAAGTTCCAGAAACAATGTGTGTTTGCAAGACGGTGCAACTGTGTGCTCAACTCCAACAGCCAACAAATAGTAAACCCCTATGAAAAACAGCAATTTCCTTTTTATATAAAGATTAAATTAAATCTCAAGCATTTATTGTATTTTGTGACTTAATTTTAATAGCACCTAACAATTTTTATCTCATGAACATTTTTAAAGCTTATGGTACTTATTTGGAAAAGCTCCTGGGAGCTCTTTTTCTTAATAAATTTGAAAGTTGCATTTGAATAAAACCGTCAATATTTCTGGAGTTTTATCTCCTTAACACTCAGTTATTGCTTGCAAACATGAAACTTGGCTGAGTGAAAGACGGTGATTTGTCTGTCTGACATAAACACGAAGAATTCGCAGAAAGCTAATTCGCAACCCAAAAGCAAAAAAAGCAGGGCTCCAGACTGCGAGCAATTGGTCGCATTTTGCGACCAAAATTTGAGAGTGTGGGACTGAATTTTACATCCAGTCGCACATGCGCGACCAGTAAATTTGCCTCCCCCACCCTTCGTATTTTTTATACATTAAACGTGGAAGGGGCACGTCAATGATCAATGAAATAATCAATGAGACGCAAGCCCACACGGACGCAGGCAGACACACACACTCGCGCACATACTCATGAAACGCGAAAACGTACACTCTCGCGTGATACCTGTCTGTGAGGCGGCCACTGCGTGTGAGAAGAATAGGGAAAGCCACTGTAAGTGGCTAAAATGCGTGTAAGGGGAGGGGCCTAGAGATAATCGAGTGCGCGTAAACATCTGTGGGAAGGAAACTGAGACAAATATCACAACCTGATATGTGCGTCTGAACTATGGGCAAGCGAACTATTGATTCGTTCTTCCGACCTGCAGCTAGTGTACCAGTGCCAGAGTGTACAGCAGGGGTCTCAAACTCGCGGCCCGCAGGCTATTTGCGGCCCCCAAGATGATATTTTGAAGGTTTAATGTTTAATATGAAGGTTTAATGTTACTGCAGCCCGCCAGTTTGTATGAATGACACTTTTTCATTGTCGTGCGCGGAGCTGACCAACCAATCACAGTGGGGTATATGACTCTTGGGGGCGTGACAATGACAGGGTTCGAAAGCAGGACACCTGACAGCCCCCTCCCTGAACCACATTAAGGAGTTCCTTACTTTCCTTTAGAACGTATCTATTCGCTCGTAATTTTCTAAATACATGCAGTCCGTGCTGAACTTTTCTCTGGGCCGCACAGACCCGGAGGAAGGTTTAGGTTTTGGTGACGGTTACGGCGGCGTATCAGACGGTTTATGCGCGGCTGTTATTACGGCAGCTCATCGCTCCCGCGGGAGTCGGGTCAGCTGAGGAGAATAAATGTCCCACACCTACATGCGTGACAGCTAACGGGGCTTGAACTTTAAACACGCTCGAGCAAAAACAACATTAGTTTTAGACACACTGAAAATACGTGGGGAAAATGCAACGATAGACGTGTTTGAGATGAACCGGCGGCTCGCCTGGATCGTTGGGGACACCAGGTGGGGGGGCTGTGAGATGAAAGCGAATCTGCAGCAAGACTGAAGGAGGACAGGAAATTGGAGTTGTCCTTAACATTCAATTTAGTTTCAATATTCTTCTCCCCCTTAGTATGATCTGTGTTATTACATATTTTATGATTATTTTAATGTTTTGTGATGTATGTAGCCTTTTTTAATGAATTGGTATTTTAAATTATTTTAATTAATCTAGCCACAGGGGTTGCAAGCCAGTAACTTCTGTGCCGGTCCCAAGCCCGGATAAATAGAGAGGGTTGCGTCAGGAAGGGCATCCGGCGTAAAAATTGCCAAAATAACCATGCGAATCATCCACAACACTTTAGACATACCGGATCGGTCGAG
Source organism: Oryzias latipes (assembly GCF_053564925.1). Classification (NCBI taxonomy): domain Eukaryota; kingdom Metazoa; phylum Chordata; class Actinopteri; order Beloniformes; family Adrianichthyidae; genus Oryzias; species Oryzias latipes. The sequence continues at coordinate 13,283,185 of NC_136245.1, forward strand.
GCCCGGGTTAACAACGACCGCCACCGATGCTGTTAACCTACAGGGTGTCGGTGGAAATTTGACTACTGTTGGTGGAAGAAAGAGGGGAGGCAGAAGGGTCCGTTGCCAGAGAGAGAAGGGAAAAGGCAGGAACATAGGTTTGAGAATAGGGACTCTTAACGTTGGCACAATGACAGGGAAAGGCAGAGAGCTGGCAGACATGATGGAGAGAAGGAAGGTAGATGTACTGTGTGTGCAGGAGACAAGGTGGAAGGGCAGCAAGGCACGTAGTATTGGAGGAGGATACAAACTTTTCTATCATGGTGTTGATAGGAAGAGAAACGGGGTAGGAGTGATTCTGAAGGGGGAGTTTGTAAACAGTGTTCTAGAGGTGAAAAGAGTCTCAGACAGGATGATGAGCCTAAAGTTAGAAATTGAAGGGGTGATGGTGAATGTAGTCAGTGGGTATGCGCCACAGGTTGGCTGTGAGTTAGAAGTGAAGGAGAGATTCTGGAATGAGTTGGATGAGGTCATAGAGAGTTTTCCCAGAGGAGAGAGAGTTGTTATTGGAGCAGACTTTAATGGGCATGTTGGTGAGGGCAACAGAGGTGATGAGGAGGTGATGGGCAGGTTTGGTGTGAAGGAAAGGAATCTGGAGGGACAGATGGTGGTGGACTTTGCGAAGAGGATGGAAATGGCTGTAGTCAACACTTACTTCCTGAAGAGAGAGGAACATAGAGTGACATACAGAAGTGGAGGTAGGAGTACTCAGGTGGACTACATCCTATGTAGACGAGGTCATTTGAGAGAGGTTAATGACTGCAAAGTGGTAGTAGGAGAGAGTGTAGCCAGACAGCACCGCATGGTGGTGTGTAAGATGACTCTGGAGGTCAGGAAGAAGAAGAGAGGGAAAACAGAAAAGAAGACCAAGTGGTGGAAGCTACAGAATGAAGAAACTTGTGAGGAATTTAGGCAGAAGTTGAGGCAGGTCCTGGGTGGTCAGGATGAGCTTCCAGAGGACTGGGAAACTACAGCAGAGATTATCAGGGAAACAGGTAGGAAGGTGCTAGGTGTGTCATCTGGAAAGAGGAAAGACGGTAAAGAGACTTGGTGGTGGAATGAGGAAGTACAGGAATGCGTCCAGAGGAAGAGGTTGGCTAAAAGGAAGTGGGATGTAGAAAGGACTGAGGAAGGTAGACAGGAGTACAAGGAAGCGCAGCGTAGAGTGAAGAGAGAGGTGGCAAAGGCCAAACAGAAAGCTTACGATGAGCTTTATGACAGGTTAGACACAAAGGAAGGAGAGAAGGACTTGTACAGGCTAGCCAGACAGAGAGACAGAGATGGGAAGGACGTGCAACAGATAAGGGTGATTAAGGACAGAGATGGAAAGGTGCTAACAACCCAAGAGAGTGTACAGAAAAGATGGAAGGAGTATTTTGAGGAGCTGATGAACGAGGAAAATGACAGGGAAAGAAGGGAGGAAGATGTGGTTGTTGTGGAGCAGGAAGTAGCAGAGATTGGAAAGGATGAGGTTAGGAAGGCTCTGAAAAGGATGAAGAGCGGAAAGGCCGTTGGTCCTGATGACGTACCTGTGGAGGTATGGAAGTGCTTAGGAGAGACAGCAGTGGAATTTCTAACGAGGTTGTTCAATAGGATTTTAGAGAGTGAGAAGATGCCTGAGGAATGGAGGAGAAGCGTTCTGGTCCCGATCTTTAAGAACAAGGGTGACATGCAGAACTGCAGCAACTATAGAGGAATAAAGTTGATGAGCCACACAATGAAGCTGTGGGAAAGAGTAGTGGAAGCCAGGCTTAGGAAGAAGGTGGAGATTTGTGAGCAGCAGTATGGTTTCATGCCCCGTAAGAGCACCACTGATGCCATTTTTGCTTTGAGAATGTTGATGGAAAAGTACAGAGAAGGTCAGAAGGAGCTGCATTGTGTGTTCGTAGATTTAGAGAAGGCGTATGACAGGGTGCCGAGGGAGGAGCTGTGGTACTGTATGAGATTGTCTGGAGTGGCAGAGAAGTATGTCAGAGTAGTTCAGGACATGTATGAGAGAAGTATGACGGTGGTGAGATGTGCTGTAGGTCAGACAGAGGAGTTCAAGGTGGAGGTGGGACTACACCAAGGATCAGCTTTGAGTCCTTTTTTGTTTGCTATGCTGATGGACAGGCTGACAGATGAGGTAAGACAGGAATCTCCCTGGACAATGATGTTTGCGGATGACATTGTAATTTGCAGTGAGAGTAGAGAGCAGGTGGAGGAACAGCTAGAGAGGTGGAGGTTTGCTCTGGAAAGAAGAGGCATGAAGGTCAGTCGTAGTAAGACAGAATACATGTGTCTGAACGAGAGGGATCAAGGTAGAAGCGTTAGGTTACAGGGGGCTGAGGTGAAGAAGGTGCAGGAGTTTAAGTACTTGGGGTCAACAGTTCAGTGTGATGGGGATTGTGGAAAAGAGGTGAAGAGGCGAGTGCAGGCAGGTTGGAGCGGGTGGAGGAAAGTGTCAGGAGTGTTGTGTGACAGAAGAGTGCCAGCAAGACTCAAAGGAAAGGTGTACAAGACAGTGGTGAGACCAGCTCTGCTCTATGGGTTAGAGACGGTAGCAGTGAGACAGAGACAAGAGGCTGAGATGGAGGTAGCAGAGATGAAGATGTTGAGGTTCTCCTTAGGAGTGACCAGGTTAGACAGGATAAGGAACGAGTACATCAGAGGGACGGCTCATGTTGCCTGTGTTAGCGACAAAGTCAGAGAAGCCAGACTGAGATGGTTTGGACATGTTCAGAGGAGGGATAGTGGATATATTGGTAGAAGGATGTTGGAGATGGAGCTGCCTGGCCGGAGGGCAAGAGGACGGCCAAAGAGGAGATATATGGATGTCTTAACAGAGGACATGAAGTTGGCTAACGTTAGGGTAGAAGATGTTCATGATAGAGTGAGGTGGAAAAGGATGATTCGCTGTGGCGACCCCTGATGGGAAAAGCCAAAAGAGAAAGAAGAAGATTTTAAATTATTTTAATTAATCACTCCACTACAAAAACCATCAGGACACATGTCCCATAATGCATTGTTTTGTAGTCTGTAGGGCAGCTTTCAGTCAGTTCAGTTTCCAGCTGTGCCCGGGTAGGTTTGCCCCTTGCTCCCACCCCTTTCTCGCGATATTTTTGTGATGATTGACAGTTGATGTTGGAGCAAAAACAAAAATATATGTCACACACCAGGTGATCTGCGCAGCGTTGAGTTCACCTGGGTGATCTCAAACACGCTTATTGTGCATCTTGGCTGCACTTATTTGGTGTCACAAAGATAAATTTCCATCCGTTTTCTTTACTTATCTGTACTGTCATGACAGCGATGGTGCTGTCATTTTACCTTCTTGTTGCATCTTCAAAAGTGCAGAATAAAATGTGACACTGAATTAGAAACAGCACATTGTAATTTCTGCATCTATTATTAAAGTATTTATTAGTAATACAGTGGAAATTAGTAGATTTGATTAGAATGTTGATTTACAGTATGCGCCCCTAAATTTTCTGGTTGCGCCCCTAAAATTTTCAGTTAGGGGCCACTGTGCTCCTAGTGAAAAAAGTTAGTCTGGAGCCCTGAAAAGCCAAGAAGCTTTTCCGTGAGGTAAACATCTGAGTGACTGACATGTCCTCTTGATCACATAACTAATGAAAAAAATGTTAGGTCTCGCTGTCACCTGTTTGTGTCTGTAAAGAACTGATTGGACAAATCTGCTGGAAATATTAGACTCAGTGGAACTGTCAAAGAGTGTGCTAACAATCTTCTAAAGGAAGTCCTTCTCTGCTGATTTAAAAAAGTTAGTGTACATCAGATTATGCAGTTATAGAACATATATACACTATATTACCAAAAGTATTTGTTCACCCATCCAAATGATCAGAATCAGATGTCCTAATCACTTGGCCTGGCCACAGGTGTATAAAATCAAGCAATCCAGCATGGAGATAGTTTTTACAAACATTTGTGAAAGAATGGGCCGCTCTCAGGAGCTCAGTGAATCACGGAATTGTCTTAGGATGGCACCTACATAACAAATCCAGTCCAGAGAACTTCATGGAATGGGTTTCCATGGCCGAGCAGCTGCATCCAAGCCACTCGTCACCAAGTGCAATGCAAGGCGTTGGATGCAGTGGTGTAAAGCACCCACCACTAGACTCTAAAGCAGTGGACACGTTCTCTGGAGTCACATTTTTCCATCTCGCAATCTGAACGGTTCCATTTTTTACTGAACTGTGCCAAGTGGGAAATTTGGTTGAGGGGGAATTATGGTGTGGTTGTTTTTCAAGATTTGGGCTTGGCCCCTTAGTTCCAGTGAAAGGAACTCTGAATGCTTCAGGATACCAAAACATTTTGGTATCCTCTACAACTCAATGCTCCCAACGTTGTGGGAACAGTTTGGAGAGGACCCCGTCGTCTTCCAACAAGGTCCATGAAGATGATATATTCTGGTGTGGATGAACTTGACTGGCCTGCAAAGAGTCCTGACCCTAACCCGAAAGAACAGCTTTTGGATGAATTAGAACAGAGACTGACGGTGGTGGTTATAGTGTGTCGTCAGTGTTCTGCAGCGGAGCCGCCAGTAGTGTGTGAATGTGTGTGTGAATTGGTAAATGTGACTGTACAGTGATCCCTCGCTATAACGCGGTTTACTTTTCACGGTTTCGCTACTTCACGGATTTGCATCGTGCATTGTGTTCTGCATTCTGATTGGCTAAAAAGTCACTCCACTTCTTCTCCATCTGTGCGTCAATAACGTTGCAGTTTAATAAGTACACGTACGTAAAACAGCTTGCCAAATTTACATTACGTACGCAAAAATTCTCTTCCAATTTCGAGTTTCTCTAAAACCCATAATGTCGACAAAATGCTGTGAACTGACAAAAGCACCTGCGACAACGACTACCTATCACTATGTTCTTCTCCCGAACAAACCGCAGGCTTCAAAAGAAGAAAACACTGCAGAGCGGAGTCAGGATGCAGTGACTCAGTCTGAAGAGCAGTGAAATACATCTGAGTCAGTATTTGTCCAAGTGTACTTTGTATTTTTTTCATAATCATTTTAAATTTTCTCCCGTTTAATCCAATTACCCGCCAATTTGCATCCAAGATTAGCACCGCCCACCACGACCGCCAATTTGATTAGCATCAATTTGAAGCCTTCTGTTCACATTGATGATTAAAATTATTATTTGACAGTACAGTACAGAAGTTATTTATTGAAAAAAACGTTTCTAAAGTACTTTTATTTGTGAAACAAATGCTTGAGCCTGTAATATGGTTTGTTCTTTCTTTCTTTTCACTGTATAATAGAGTATTTAATTGTATTATAATTGTAAAAAAAAATTGAGGTTTATACTTTACAGACTACAGACACAATATCTTCCGGCGGGGGGCCACGTCGCGCACTTAACACACGCAGCTTGTAATGGAAATGAATACAATGGAAATTAATCATTAAAATGCAGTAAATTTGTCTTATTTCCTTGCGAGACGGAAACTTCTGTTGTATAATGAGGTTGTGTGTGTGCTTGTGAAACCACGCACATGTGTGTAAGAAGAGGGAGCACGTGCAGCGCAAGAGGGAGTGAAGGGGGGCGCAGCTGCAGGGAGTGAAGAACAGTAATAAAAGGTTTCCGCCAGAAGCCCATGAAGTCTGAACACAGGACTAGCAGAAAAAGTAAATTATCAGCAAAGATGAATGTGTTTATTATAGTTTCAATTAGAGCCCTGCGCAGGACTGCTTTCTTCATCCCGCTCCCGCCTGCACCCAAATTTTTGACCATTACCGCCCGCTCCTGCAAAACGTATGTGTTACACTCGCCCGATCCCGCAATATGTATGTCCACTCCCGCCCGCACCCGCAAAACTGTGAATTTATTCCCGCACAATAATAAAGATGCATTGTTTTTGTGTCTTCTCCCGTCCCCCAGGAAAAAAAAACACGTATTTGTATTGATATTATTAAAGAGATTAATGGGGTTGTTTGTTTCGTTTCCTTGGCCTGCATGTAAAATAAAAACAATTGAGAAGCTTATCCAAACGTCAGACTTTCCTTGTTTAGCTGCTGTGCTGTAAATCAGCGGCCCCCAACCTTTATTGTGCCACGGACCGGTTTGATGTCTGGCAAAATTCTCATGGACCGGTATATTATATGTGGTAGACACACGCTGCAGCAACGCTACAATAAAGGCAGAGACGCATGAGAAGACGTACTCTGCACTTTTATTATGACATTCAAAACATTGTACATCGCACAGGTGTCATCATCCTCTCTCCTTACCACACTCATGGTGCTAAAAAGAAGTAAACACAACAGGAAGAAATAACTAAGGGTGAAACAACATAACTGCCAGATGAAAGGACCCACAGGCAAAAAGAAACTCCCCAGCTCAACCCTATTTTGACCAAAGCAGGCAAAGGGGATTGATTTAATTCCCTGTGATGCCAGCTCAGAGAGTAACCCCTGGCTGAAGCCTGTGGAACTCAGACCGCAGACCAAACGTGCACGTGACCGACACTACAATACAACAAAGTAATATGACTTGCATGAAAACTGTGGTATTTTCTAAACACAACAATAAACACGAATTATGACATGAGCAACGTCGTCTCTGCCCGCAAGGCTCTCTGGTCGCTATGCTAATGTTTAAACATGCCTTCAAAATGAGTGCATGGAAAATCCAACTCACCACAATGCTGAATGTTTCGAGGGAATTTCCCATTGGGATAGGGCTGTATTTTAAGTAGGACTCCTGATACTGTCTATTAAATGTTGCTTTGTCTTTTTGAAAGTCGAATGCTCCTCTCCTGTCTCCTGGCTGGGTCTTTTCCCCTTGGCAAAGCAACTTTCCAAAGAAGTTTGTTTTTTTATTGATTTTGCTAGCTCCTGGGTTTTATTTTAGCTGTAACTTATCACATGACCGAGAAGAGCGAATTGTCCTGTGTAAAGAGTCACATAGACAGATGTAACAGAGAATCGGGCAATTTTTCAAAATAAAACATCTTTCAGATTCTGAAATAAATAAAACGGAAGTCATGCAAGTTATTTATTCTTTCTGTGCGGCCCGGTACCAAATGACCCACGGACTGGTACCGGTCCACGGCCCGGGGATTGGGGACCGCTGCTGTAAATACCTTGTTTGAGGTTATTTTCGACATCATCTATTGACATCTTCTCCATCATGTCGCAAGGCAATTTCCATATCCCGTGGTGTTTTTTTTAGCCACCCATTCCTGCCCGCAGCTAAATTCAAGCCGCCCGCTCCCGCGAGATTTGCGTTGGGTCCCGTGGGACCCGGCTGGACCCAATCCCAATGCAGCCATCTTGTTCCAATCACGCACCATATGCAGAACTTTCAAACAATAAAAAAACGTTCCAAAAAAAACCGTGCGTAGATGCGGTTATCGTCACACTACCCTAATTTTAACCCTGAACTTTCGCTGAAGTCCGCCTGAACTTGCTTACACTGGGTATGTTGGTTCCAAAAGACCAGATATGAGTTAGCGTAATTACGCTCGACTTGATAACCCTGGGTTAATGCTCGTGCACGGCAAGTACATAAAGGAATTCTCAATAGATCACCAATTTCCGGAGTCACCATGCAAACGCGTGGAGGAAAAAAGAGCGCTATACTCCAGTGAGACGGCGTCTGAGATTTTAATGACAATGTATGAAGAGTATAAGCCCATCAAAAAAAAAATAATACAGCTGCATCAGTAAATATATTCAACTTATCCAACTCAAATGAATTAATTCAATTGGTAACAAGCAATTGAGTTAAAATTATTCAACGTAATTTCTTATGTCTATCCAAGTCAATAATTGTTTATAAAACTCAAATTCATCCAACTAAATGTCATGTTACTCCAATTCAATTAAATGTTTTTCCATCTTAATTTATTGTACTTCTTGAACTCTCATTTGTCTAAGATTGAGACCGCAGATATTCTCATTTTTATAACATTAAAATGGATGCTGCAGTGTGGATTTGCAATACGAAACTTGCATTCATTTATCATGACTGACTTATCTACAGTTTTTTGATTGTTAACAGTAGGGGTGCTAAATAAGCTCATCATCCTCTCACTTCCTCTCACTCAAGGTGTAGAAAAAATTAAACATAGTAGGACAAAATAACTCGGCAAAACACAGTAAAACAGCTACAACTAAACACATTTGATGAAAAACAGGCAAAGGGAATGGTATCCCACAATTCCTTGCTTCCAATCTAACAGCAGCACCAGAAGTTACACCTACTTAACTGAATTAATTTGAATGAAAGTAAAATAACTGTCTGATAACTACGAGTTATTTTTAAGTTGACTGAACTCAAAAAATGATTTATCTTAAATGAAGCACATAATTAAGTTAGATCAATGTAAAAAAAAATGTATCCTTACAACATCGATACGTGGTCTTATCACCCTCTCACGGTGGAAAAGGTATTATCTGAGCTTCTTCATCCACTAAATCATCTTCAAATGGACAGGCCATGCTCCTTCACCTCTCCGAAACCAACTAACCTTCAACTAAACCTGCTGCATACCAGGTTATGTTTAGAGCATGAGTTGCTATGGCAACTTGACATAACCTGAAAGAAACATACCTCCGTCTTTTGAACGGAAAGGTTATCCGCTTCCTTAGCCTCAAACTTACCGTGGTAACACACTTAACCTTACTTTTGGAATATACCCCCCCCCCCCCCCCCCCCAGATCCTGGCTACACCACAATCTATCAACGAACAAACCCACCGACAACTGACAACACTCATGATACACATGACTGCATTTTTGTTATAAATCCGATCGGTTGCAGTTAAGTACAGAGGCCTGCTGACATCAAGTTAAAAAAAAAAAAGAGTAGCCCGGGGCAAGAGTTAAGAAGGTAACGTTAATGCTCCGTGACTAAACGTCAGCGAATAGCTCGTGCACACACACACAACAGCTAGCAAGTGCGAGCGCTTTTGATAGAGGTTATCAACTAGAGAAACTCAGAAAGCATAGAGAGAGTTTAAAAGTAAGAGGTACTACATGCTAGCGATGTCCGGTAGCTAGCTAAGTCGCTGCGATGCTTAGATTGGACATTAAATTTCATTAAACGTGCAGTAGGGTAACTTTTTCTACATCCGTCTGCAACTGTTCTGTCTCATAATAGACAAAATGAACATCGCTACTAGACTCACGCAATGACTAAGACCTGAGGTAAACATGAATAGTTTCCTTAACTTGGAATCGAAGGACAGTTTTGCTTCATAGTTAGGACTAAAGTTGTCACTCTGTGTTGACCGCTCATCATTAGCACTGAAAACACGATTTTTTTAAAGGACGAAAAACAAGATTGACTTACCTAAATCGTCCATAGTGGGTTGCTTAGTTGGTGCCTGCCTCCGTAGTTTTGCTGGTTAAGCTTCCGTTCTGTTCACGAAGTCTTGTTTTCCCGTCTTCTAACTTCACCAACTTCACTGCTGCTCTGTAAATTAGGTTAGGATTGGTCGCGTGAACGCGCGGCACTCACAGGACGGGCACGTGTACATCCGTGGCGCTTTCAGTGAACAAATGCGACACCTCGTGGTCGATATTTAAAATGTACTTTCTTTCTTGTAAGAGTTTCTGTCTGAATAAAAATTGTGCTTAGTGACATTGGACCGGCGGAGATAATACAAAAACGATTCCCGCGCAGTTTGCAAAAAAAATCTTTAAAAATCACACATTGAGATTTTTAAAGATTTACCTAAACGAGGGGGGGGCTCGTTTAGGTAAACCTTTGATTGACATCACAGACCTCTCTAATCTTTTAGGTGGGAAAACTGGTGGCTGACTAAAGTTTTCATACTAACCAATCTCTCAATGCTGTTGGCATCAAGAGAATGCCAAAAGTGTGCAAAGCAGTAATACAACTTAATAATCCACTACCTGCACCCTGATCATCCTCAGTTTGCACTGTTTGCACAATTTTATTTCTATTTATTGTTCTGACCATTATAATTTTTTTTATTTTGCTTACTGTTGTTCGTTTTTTCTATTCTTAAGTGTTTTATGTCGCACATTAGCACCGCAGCAAATTCCTATTCTGTGAAACTGCTCTGTTCACTGAAAATGGCAATAAATACTCCTTGAATCCCTTGAAAGCAAAAGGTGGCTACTTTGAAGAACCTAGAATATGACATATTTTCAGTTGTTTCACACTTTTTTTGTTATGTATATAATTCCACGTGTTAATTCATAGTTTTGATACCTTCAGTGTAAATCTATAATATTCACAGTCATGAAAATAATGAAAACTCTTTGAATGAGAAGCTGTGCCCAAACTTTTGGTCTGTACTGTATGTATGTATATGCAATAAATTTTAAAGAAGTAACTGAGTGCAGCTGGCGCCTCAAACAAAGGCCTGTTTCTCACCAGTTCGATTCATGGTCACCCTAGACGGCTCAGTGTTAAAGCATGGCGGGTGATGGGTGAATGCATACTGGAAAACTGAATAGAATTTTTAAAAACTGCATAATGTCTAAGGCCAAAGCCTACCTGTAGCAACATGAATTTCTTGCTGACCTCCCACACATGCACGTCCTTCAGAGCTTTGCCGTGCTTATTTAAAGACTCGGTAGTTAGTATAGGCTGTTTGAGATTTTTTTCTTTCATTCAAAACACAAATGGAATACAGTAAATAACAAAGAACAAAAAACTGTATATTAATTGTTCAAAATAAACGCCAGGGAGTATACTTACACAAAAACAGAATTATATAATATTACAAAGCTGAGCAATATAACATGTTTTTATTGCTTTTTTGTTTGTACTGGGGGAAATGGAATGTAAGTAAAAATCTAATTTGGGCCAATAAATGAAAAAGAAATTGGGAGTGTTATTGTTAAATTTAGTTTTTTGAATACAAAACTTGATTTGTCAACCAAATCAGGAGATTTATTGAATTAAATTGAGATGAAAGTTTATTATCATAATTAATGGAACCAAATAAGATGTTTTCTATGTTAACGTAAAATGTGGATAATTTTTTTTAAACAGATTTTTTAATCTGTCCCAAATTATTTCAGTGTATCTGCAAGTCCAAAAAATATGTATCAGTGTTTCCTCAAATTGAAAACAGAAAGAACAGTTTTTAGTATTATCCTTTTTTAACCTTTTGCCTATACGGTTTTGTTGGAGAAAACCTCTGAATGATCTTGAATAATGATTAATCAATAATTTAGAAAATAAAAATGAATTTGATATCAACTTTATTTCTTGAGGTTCTTTTGACTAGCTTTGCAATGATGCCAACTTTCCTTGGATTAGACAAGTAATGAGAAAGTTATGACACTAAAAACACTTATCTTTGCCTGGTTCACAAAAGATTTATTGTTTTGTTTTTTATTAAGGATAAAGATATTGTCTTCCTCTTTCAATAACTGACTTAACCACTTTATTTTAAAAGAGTTGTTTAAAGTTTCAAAGGTTAATACTTCCTTGCCCCCATATTTTCTGGTGTTACATAAAACATTTTTCCTTAAGTAATGACATTTTTTCCTCCAAATAAAATCAAATAATGTTTTGTTTAATAGGTTACAGATGTGTTTTGGCATTTCTAAAGACAGAGACACATAGACAGATCTAGAGATTCCCTCAGCTTTAGATAACAGAATTCTACCGTTCAGAGAAAGATCTCTCATTAACCACATGTTATATCTTTTGATAATTTGTTCAGTTATTGGCTTGAAATTAACTTCACTGCGATTTTTTTCATTTTTATCAATAATTATACCAAGATATGTAAGTGAAGATTTAACTGGAATACCGTTGATTTCTGGTGAATCACAATCTTTTAGTGGAAACAGGACAGATTTGTTAAGGTTCATTTCTAAACCAGAGACTCCAGAAAAGTCCTTGATTCCTTTAATTGCATTTGTTATTTCATGTTTATTGGCCAAAAAAATTGTTGTGTCATCTGCTAGTTGAGAGAGTTTAAATTCTCTCCCCAAAGCTGTAATACCACGAAATGGACATTTTTTTAAATGAAGGGCCATAACCTGAGCAACTAGTAAAAAGAGAAAAGGGCTGAGAGGACATCCCTGCCGGATTCCTCTGTTAATGTCAAATCTGGGAGTTGTGCCATGTGCCAGTTTAATGGAGCTGTTGCATCCATTGTATAGAACCTCAATTGCCTTTAAAAATCTTTTTCCAAATCCAAATTCTTTAATAACTCGAATCATAAAACTGTGACTAATTGTGTCAAATGCCTTGTAGGAGTCAACAAATAAGATAAAACTATCATCTTTAATATATTCATTATAATCAATCATGTCAAGTATTAATCTGATGTTGTTGGCAATATTTCTACCAGGCATGAAACCGGATTGTTCTTCATCAATTATGTTTTCCAGTCCTGGTTTCAATCTTTTGGCAAAAATAAGAGCGAATATTTTAGCATCATTGTTTAACAGACTAATTGGTCTCCAGTTTTCTATGCATAATTTATCTTTTTGTGGTTTGGGGATGAGTTTGATGAGGCCTTGTCTGAGAGTTGGGGGCAATATACCAATGTCTAAAGCTTCTTCAAATAAATTTGATAGAAAAGGGGTAGATTTAGCAATAAAGAATTTATAAAACTCACTTGTTAGTCCATCATTACCTGGACTTTTATTATCTTTAAGAGATTTAATACAGTCTTCAACTTCCTCTGTCTTAATTTTCTGGTCACAAGTCTTTTCAAAAGTTTCACTGACTTTTCCAATCTTATCTTTAATATTGTTAATAAATAATTCAATATCTTCTTCTCTAAAGCAATCTTTGGTGTAAAGTCTCTGATAAAATTTGGCAACATATTGAGAAACCTTTTTTGTATCTTCACTTATTGAATTGCCAATTTTAATTTGACGTAGACAGGAAATTTCGAAATTTCTTTTTTCTAAGTTGAAAAAATATTTAGTACATTTTTCACCTTGTTCTAACCATTTTCTTCTGGATCTAACAAATGCTCCTCGTGCTTTTTCTTCATACACTTTATTCAATTCTGATTGCAAAGAAATGAGTAAGTTTTGTTCTAGATCAGATAAATTCGTTTTTTCATTGATAATCATTATTTTTCTTATTAGTTCTGACTCTCTTTTTTGTTTTGCTTTAGCAATTTTCTTCCCAAATGATATTGCCAAAGATCTTATTTCATACTTCATTAACTCCCAACTATTTGAATATTTTTTTAATGTAAAGGCTTGTTTCCAGTATTTATCAATTAGTTTTTCTACTCCACCAGTAAATTCTTTATTGTTTAATAGTAAATTATTCAATTTCCAATAGTCTACGTTGCATTTGGGTGCATCAGTTTCCATATTAATTTTAATGGACACTGTATTGTGGTCTGAAAAAACATTGGGTATAATCTCAACGGAATCAACTGTTTTTCTACGTCATTAGAAATTAGCCAAAAATCAATGCGGGAACACTGAGATCTGTCCTTATTGCTCCAAGTAAATATTTTCTTATCAGGATGTTTATGTCTCCATATGTCAATCAAGTCTATTACATATGTTTTTCAACTCTTTTGCGTCTTCTTTCCTTGGTGGAAATCTATCAAGGTGGCCATTCATTACAGCATTAAAATCTCCTCCCCATAAAATCTCAGTGGTGGGATATTTTTGTAGGAGTGTCTTAATTTTTTCTTCCAATGTTAAAAAGATTGTATTGTTGTTTGTTGGATTATTGGAGGCATATGTATTAATTCAAATAAAATAAAATTGGTCAAAATTCACTACAAGAACAATCCATCTCCCATTTTTGTCAATTAAATGCTCAAGAGTGCGGCCTTTAAATTTGCCCTGTAGAATAATTACCCCTGCTGACCTGTTGCTACCAAAAGAAAACCAGACATTTTTACCCCATTGACTTCTCCAAAACTCCCTATCTGCTTCAGAAGCGTGTGTCTCTTGAATGAAATAAAAGTCTGCATTTTTATTTTGGCAATATAAAAAAACACATTTTCTTTTCAGTTGGTCTCTAATACCCCTGGCATTCACAGTTAGAACAGATAATGACATGAACTATAAGAACAAGAAAAAAGAGAAAATTAACTTAGGAACTTCCTGGTTTTGTTCAGGAACCGCTGCACATATTCAATATGCCTTAAACTTTGAGTCTGTTTATACCGTCATACTGACCTTTACAAACGTATTTAGAATAGAATAGAATGCCTTTATTGTCACTGTACACATGTACAATTCACATCACACACACATGCAGTGAAATTAAAGCCGCTCACTATTCAGTGCAAACATACAAGAGAGAAAAAACTCGCAGAATAATATAATAATAATAAAATAAAATAATTTCTCAAAATGAAGGGCACAATTTACAAATTACAAACTACAAAAGAACAAAATCTACAATAGAAATTTCTGCAGAGAGGTAGTTATGACAGACAGAAGAAACCTGCTGTGTCCATGAATGCAGAGATATATTGCACTTAATGTATTGCACATGATGGGATGGTATTGCACATATTGGGATGGTTTTTACATGATGGGATGCGCATAGTGAGAGAGAGAGACATGGAGGTGGAGCTGTCAGTGACCGTGCATGTGGGAGTTCAGGATGGTTATGGCTTTTGGGAAAAAACTGTTTTTAAGGCGGTTTGTCCTTGATCTGATGCACCTGTAGCGCCTTCCTGAGGGCAACAGGTCAAACAGTCCAGAGCCAGGGTGGGAACTGTCTTTTATGATCTTCCCCGCTCTGCCTAGACAACGGGAGGAATAGATGTCCGACATGGAGGGGAGAGGGGAGCCGATGATCCTCTGAGCTGCTTTGACTACCCTCTGCAGTCTCTCCCTGTCCGCCATGGTGCAGCTGCCGTACCACACTGTAATGCAGTACGTCAGAAGGCTTTCTATGGACGTGCGGTAGAAGGTTGTCAGCAGGCTGGGGTCCAGATTGTTCTTCCTGAGGACCCGCAGAAAGTGGAGTCTCTGCTGAGCCTTCTTGATGACCTCTGTGATGTTCTCTGTCCAGGAGATGTTGTTGGACAATACAACACCCAGAAACCGGAAGGTGTGAACCCTCTCCACACGCTCTCCATTGATGTAGAGGGGAGCTGGGTCGGTGCTGTGCCTCCTGAAGTCCACCATGATCTCTTTGGTTTTCTTGGTGTTCAGAGCTAGGTTGTTGTCTGAGCACCAAGCTGCCAGCTTCAGGACCTCCTCCCTGTAGGCTGCCTCGTCTCCCTTTGAGATGAGTCCGACAACTGTGGTGTCATCAGCAAACTTCACGATGAGGTTGCTGTCGTGCTGCGGACTGCAGTCGTAGGTGTAGAGGCAGTACAGGAGGGGGCTCAGCACACAGCCCTGTGGAGAGCCAGTGCTCAGCGTGCGTGTGGGGGAGAGGTGGGGGCCCAGCCTCACTGCCTGGGGCCGGTCAGTGAGGAAGTCCTTTATCCAGGCACATGTGAGGGGGGGCAGGCCTATAGTGTCCAGTTTCCTGATGAGAATGTCCGGGATGATTGTATTAAAGGCAGAGCTGTAGTCCACAAAGAGCATCCGAACATAGCTCTGCTGCTCCTCCAGGTGGCTCAGCGCTGCATGCAGGGCTAAGGCGATGGCATCTTCTGTAGACCGGTTTGTGCGGTATGCAAACTGGTGGGGGTCGAGGTCTGGGGGGAGGTGATCGTTGATGTGCTGGAGGACCAGTCTCTCGAAGCACTTCATGATTACAGCATGATTACAACATGATTTCAGCTTAACTCAGTAGTATTTCCTTGCCGTTTACGAAAGCCCTGTTTCCAATGAAATAGGCTTTCTCTCCTTTCTTCCTGGCTGCCTCCACTGCTGCCCATAAGCGGCTGCGAGCTTCTTTATCAGCAGATGTGAGATCTTCCTGGAGACGAAGATGATGATCCAGTAGATAGACGTTCTTTTTAGAACTTTTCCACAGGAGATCTCTGGCCGATCTGGACAGGAACCTGATGATTATGGGTCGGGGACGTTGATTGGTTCCATTCCCACTGGGCTTTCCAACTCTGTGTGCGATGTCGATTGCTGAAACCACCACTGCAGAATCTTTGGTTGGTAACATCTCTTTAAAAATGTCTTGAACTCTTGTTTTGACATCCTCTGGATTTCTTTCAGGGACACCAGACAGGCGTAGATTCACTCTTCTGCTGTAGCGATCTGCATCATTCATTTTGGTTTCCATCTCTCCAACCTTCTTTTCCAGCTCTTCACATTGCTTTTATAGGCTCTCATTTAGTTTTTTCAAGTCCATGACCTCCTGATGGCAAAACTCAAGCGACTTCTTCAAATTGTCAATTTGGACAGTATTGTAATGCACAGCTTCGTCGGTTTTGTCTGCTCGTTCGTTAATTTTTTCGGTAACTGCTTTGATGATGGTGGACTGAAGCTCAGACAAAGTCGGCTCAGTTGCAGCGCTTTTCTCAGGATTATTTTGCTTTTCTTCTCCTCTCACCTTCTTGGGGGGGATGTTTCATAGGTGTATTTGGCATTGAAGAGCATTCTTCATCATCCTTCATGTGACATGCATAAGAATGGGTCTCTCTGATGTTTCGTTTTTCCTTAGAAGCATCCACTTCCATATTTTCCAAAGAGCTGCTGCGGTTGAGAGAGCCACGGATATCTTTTGATTTCTTCATCATTATTAGTTTAGATTTCGAAATATTAATTTGAAAAAACTCCACGGAAAACCTTTTTCTGTTGTTTCAAGGCAAAGGGTCGGCGAAAAAAACAGTTTGTGCAGCGAATTCCAAGTTTTAAGAACTCACAGAAGTTTCTTACATGCGGTCGTGGTCGCCATCTTGGCCAGCCTCCCCGTCCCGAGAAGCTGTGTACATCATCAGGGGAGTACAAACGTCACAAAGCCATCTCCCCTGCCGCTGACACAAAGCTGCTTCTAGACATGACTGTGCCTCTTAGCAGCCGGACACACAGAGGTAGCAATGGCGTCATCACCCCGCCTCCCCTCTGGAAATGCTAAGTGGAATTGAATTATGAGACACTTTTCGCAGGGTGGATGTGACAACACAAATGCAATCCCCTCTTTGCATTTTCGTTTTAATTATGACACACAATAAGCAGTTTTAAAGTATAAAATGAAAAAGCATTTTGAAGTATTGCTTTTTCATTTTAATTTTGAGTCATTTGATGCAGTTACATTTTGAAAATTAAAAAGCATTTCTGTTAATTCATTTCAATTGTCAAATTAGACATTTCTAAATGAATTTTGCTACACATATACCAGATAACTTTTTGAAAATGAAATGTCAAATACCATTTTCATTATCATTTGAATTAAGTGACAGAATAAGCAGTGTTGAAAAAGAAAAGGAAAAAGCATTCTAAAAGTAATGCTTTTTCATTTTAATTTTGAGTCAAAAAATGCAGCTTCATTTTGAAAATTAAAAAGCATTCCTGTTAATTCATTTTAATTGTCAAATTAGACATTTCTAAATGAATTTAGCTACACATAGAACCTTTTGAAAATGAAATGTCAAATACCATTTTCTTTATCATTTTAACTGACAGAATATTCTGTTACTTCCCACCGTCCAAAAGCATGCTTCAGGTTAATTGGCAACTCTAAATTGTCCATAGGTGTGACTGTGAGAGTGAATGGGTATGTGATGTGGACATTCTACCCTGCGAAAAACTGATGACCTGTCCAGGGCATCCCCTGCCTTCACCCACAAGTGGCTGGGATAAGCTCCAGCAGCTCCGGAGTTAGGGGCGCAGCTAACCTTTAATTAAAGACACCAGCTTCTTTAATCCTAAAGAAGCTCTCTTTTTGTTTACTTCCTTTTTTGTTTTTTATTTATGTCTTTAAATTCTGTGTGGTCTTTCATTTCACTAAATACTAGGGGTATTAGGGATTCTGTTAAAAGAAAAATCACTTTTCTTGTTTTGCAAAAGCCAAAAAGTTCAATGTTGTCGTTTACAAGAAACTCACTCTAATGAGAATGATGAAAAGTTTTGGTCCAATCGGTGGGGAGATAAAATCCTTTTTTCTCATGGCACCAACCGATCAGCAGGGGTCGCTATATTACTAAATAATTTTTCTGGCAAGCTTTTAGTTAAAAAAAGAAGGAAAAAGGAAGTCATAAGGCACAAAAATTCATCTGTGGTTCTGTTTCAGTGTGTCCTTTAAAAGTTAAATTCAATTTTTTTTATTTCTCAGGGACAGATGAATGATGCACATTAAAAGCATCACCACAATGAGCCAGAATTAGACCAGCGGCTATTCCGCTTCTGTTTTCCCCGAAACAGATTTGAAAAATGTCGACCATAAAAGCTAAAAAGAACAATTGAAAATATCAATAAAAAGGACATACAAGACAAATGCAAATAAAAAGACAATAAAAATTAAAATACCTACATGAAAAAATAGACTACATACATTACAAAACATTAAAATGAATATAAAGATATAACAGCACAGATCCTACTATAAAAATTCAGCCGGTTCATTTCAAATGATGTGTCTAAGACTTAACGCGATCTCTGTGATAACTACTTGTGGGGCCAGGTAAAACGATTTAAAGGAAAAGTACATGAAAAACAAGTGGGTCACACATTTCTGTAAAAACATTTTTTTATTCGTAATAATCAGAATGCCAGTGACATTTAAAAAGAAAAGTTCTATTTCCTCCCTTCTCCAACTAGTCATCAGATTTTTCCATGTTGCAAACACAGGTTGTGGGCATAACTTAAGTTTACATTTAAAAAAAAAAGCTTAAATTGTTAAAAGTTAAGATTCAACTGATTTTAGTTTTCTCTCCTCCTTCTCAGTCAGGGGCTGCTGGGACAGGATCTTCCCATGCAGTCTGTGGTGCTTGCCTATTCCCAGCTTTGGCAGGCCTCGATTCAGTCCCTCCAGCAGAACACATGACTTGCACAGTGCCTGGCTCGAGATGTAGCCACAGCGGCTGCAAGTTCCCTGGACAGGCATCTTCACCCCCTCCCGCACAGACAAGTTCTCACCAGAGTGGATGATATCTACAATGGAGCTGGGCCTTATACTTTCTAGATCCTTCAGAAAGGTTCTTGCATGTCCACGATAAGCATTTGGAGAATAGATGCATTCAGTGGAAAAGTAGTCCAACTTCTTAAAATAGGCATACAGAACAATCTCTTTCTCATAAGCATATTTGAGAGGCTTGCAACGTGGCACAACACCTTCACCCTCACTGGCTGTGGAAATTGTAGTGCAGCGTCGCAGACGTGCAATGTCCCCTCGCAGGACGTTCATCAAAACGGTCTCTGCTACATCATCAGCGTTATGACCTGGGCAAGAAAATATTTTTCTTAAACAGAAAGTTAAAACTGTTAATGTATTCACACTTTTGTAATATTTGACACATACCTGTACATATCTTATCAACTTTCAGCATGAGGGCTCCCCTGTCCAGCGCCTGTCTTCTGAACACCCCACAGAACGTGCAGTTATTTTTCCGTCCCACCTGCTTTACTATAGCATCCATAGTCCAGCCATACAGTTCTTCATACGACACAATCTTCAGGGGAAGCTCATACTGCTGCTGATTCCTCTTCACTGTCTCCAAAGAGTCGTCCCTGTAACCTGTGATCCCCTCATCCACTGAGATGAGCATAAGCTCAAGACCATAGTTGTATCGCTCATTCAGGACCTTCATGACATGTGCAAGAACAGTGGAATCTTTTCCTCCAGAGGCAGCGATTGCTACAGTTTCACCAGATTTGAAGAGACTTGCATTGACTATGGTCTGATGTACCTCCTCCTCAAAGGCCATAAAGAAACACTCCTTGCAGAGCGAGTGGCCAGTTTTGGGGCGTTTCAACATGGCTCGCTTCTCAACGCAGCTGCTGCAGGAAACAGGCATCTTAGCTGTGGAATACGGGAAAAACAAAATAATTATTACATTCATTCATTCATTCATCCATACTTCATTCATTTGAATGAAATGAAAAAATTGAATGAATAATTTTTACACTTTAAAAATTGTTTCCAAGTCAAAAGCATACTTTTAAAACATAATACTCACAGGCTTAGGGACAATCAAATAACTCAAGACTACAGTACTCTTTATTTAAGGTATACTATAGAAATTAATTATTTTTTTATATTGGGTTGCTTTTATTTATTTTTATGCTTACTAAATGTCAATAGTTGCATTCTTTGTGACCACTTTCATACTCTGACAACTATCTTTAACTGTTTCTGCTAGAAGTCCCTGAAAATATTTATAAATAAAACATAATAAATTAAATGTACAAAAATCCATATTCAACCCATTTTATGTTTTGTCTAAATCTAGCTGAATAAAGGAAAACTATCCCTTCATTTTCTTAGTGATCCCTTTTGGGATAACAGGGCTCCTAGAGCCTAACCCTAGGACGGGGTACACGTTGGACAGGTCGCCAGCCTGCTGTTTCGGGGCCACACAAATCACACACCCATTCATACTCACAGTCACAAGAAGGGACAATATAGAGTAATCAATCCACCAAAAACATAGCAAATATACTTCATAGGTGGAATACAAAGGTAAATCTAGTTAACTTAATTAGAATCAGCTATTAGATTTCAAGCATTATTCAATATTGTAAATATGAATTGCTCTCACGAAGGTGAAATTTCTTAAATGTCATAACAATGATGACAAAGTCAAATTCAGATTTAGGTTTTTCATAATAATAATTATAAATTAAGTTTGGAACACGAACACTCGGGTTAAATTGTTTTTCGTCCCACATTACATTACTATTAAGTTTATTAAAACTTTTCTAAATAGTAGTATCTTCCAACTTATTTTTAACCAAAAGTTTACATTCATTAACCCCACCAGTTCCTTAACTCTGCACTGCACACCAGAAAACCGACCTGACTACTAAACAAACAAGTAATACCTGGAGCATATAATTAAGGATACGATAAATACAAAAAAGTCATTCCTACTGTAATTGTTTTAAATATTTGAGAAGCAAAACAACACCAAATGACTCGTCGTACCGTAGTAGGTTAGGTACTGTAGAGCACCACATGATCTGATGGACAAAAGTTAGGTAAGCTAGCAAGCTACGACAAACGAATTAGTAAATTTGACATGAAATAATTATGTATTACCATTATTCAAACAACATGTGTTTCTTTTGGGTATTTTAAAAAGGGAAATCGCTTCTTAAAATATAAGAATATCCATACTTTTGTAGTGGAAGCGCAGACTTTCAATAAATCCTGTTTTCAGAACACTTCCTCCTCAGCGGAAAACAGGAAGTGTATTCTGCTTGCAGCGCACCCTACTGTTCGGAATTTGCCACTGCGCATGCTTTTAATAGTCACCTCAAAACAGTTAATAATAATAAAAAGATCAGAATAAAAGTAATAAAGCACAAAGTCTTAGGGCAACACTCATTTATTAGTATGCTTGACAGCTTAGAACAGAATCTCACTACTGCAACAGCTGCAATAGATATCAAAATGCAGTATTATGTAATTGAAAGGCAAGGAATAGCAGCTGGAAGAGGTCAAGGTCGCTGAGGTTAGGATTCATGACCCAAATCAGTCACATGCTTAGTTTACTGGGTGAAATGCCCCTCTCTGATGCCACTGCATGTCTTTGATCCGCCGCACAGACTGGATCTGGGGAATCTGGGATCCAAACTCTGAGCTGTCCTTGTACTCCCCCTTCTCAAACAAGTACTGATAGCCCCTGTATCCTGGATACTGATAGCCCACCCAGCTGGTGCAGCAGGAGCACAGCCGAGAGGGAAAGTAGATTTTAGAGGTGAAATGATGGTTGGCAAGAGACATGCTTTCGTAGGAGGTACTTACTTGCCGCTCTGTACCCTAACAGAGGAGACCTTCTCTTGGTAGCCATGAGCATGGAAGCTGGGAACATCATCATCAATAATTTCTATCTTCTTTCCTGCAAAGCCAGGGTTTTCGTAAAGGACAATCTTGTGCTCCTGGCTGTCCTAAAATACAAAAAACAAACAAACAAACAAACAATAGATGACATATTTAAAAGCAGATAGATTCATCTTTTATGGATTGAGTTATAAAAGGTTTTTTTTTTGTACCACTTTAATTGGGCAGAATGAAAGAATGGTGTCACTACGCCTGCTGTTGGTCCAGGAATCCCAGCGAGGATACTCCCCCTTCTCAAACACATACTGCTCTCCCTTACAGCTGGTCTGTACATATCCCACCCATCTGACAAGGAAGACATGGTTCACACAGGTGAAAAGGCATTCAACTTCAATTAGCTTCTCCATTCCTTTAGTCAACCCCCTACAAATATGTTAAGCCCATGCTTTTGTTGTCTTAGTTAATCATCTATTTTTCTATCTAGCCCACACTCACAGCCCACACAGCACCAGTATGGAGCCCACTTTCTCCATGCCTGCTTCCTGGAGGTTGTTACAGGGACCAGTCAGCTCATGGCAGCGTCCTTGGAAGTTTTCCTGCTCATAGATGAACAGCTGTGTTCACGGAGGAAAAAAAAGATCAAACTGATGAACTAGTGATAAAAGTATTGAAAAATACTACCTCTAAAACTTTTTTATTTTATAACTTTTTTGATCTCTAAAGGATTTCTACTCACCTTAAAAGCACTGGTACCGGGCTGCTGCTGCTTGGATGCAGGGATTGGATGGTCTGTGGCCATAGCGAATGGATTTGCAAGGATAAAACTGTAAAGTAAATCAAAGAAATTTCTGACTTAATCTAGGGATACTGAGCAGTTGATATCAAACGCTAGTTAGTGTTTTCATGACGCAAAAAAGTTCATCTGTTATTTTTGGATGGATATTTATGAAGAGGTTCAATCTTTGATTCTATCAGAAAAGGCACAACATCATGAGCACACATTACTACACATCAACAAACAGAGTCTCCAGATAATAAACACAGAGGACAGCCACAATGAACCTGAACACCTAAAAAATAGAAAAAAAAATTGAAATATTTTGCCACAACAGCCATGAATCCTTGCCGTTACCTGTCTGTGCCAGTGTGCTTGTGTTGGCATGATGAGCCTAATTTATACTGCACGCCCAGGGGTGGAAACTTTGCCAACAGGGCCTGCAGCGTCCAAACATGAGAGCAGATCAACCAGCCATAGGCCCCACAAAAACCAATATGAGGGGGTCATCGTCACACTCCCACAGAGTTATTTCATTAGTTGTCAGTTTTGTCCAGCCAGTCATTGTTTGATATTCACATGATTCAGCACAATAAGTGCCAAGAGTTCCACACCTACAATGAGAAAGAGAATGAGGGAGGACTGTGAAAGATGGGTTTTTACTGCGCTGGAGGGGTTCATATTGAGATAATAAATGTGATCATTTCTACAAGTTTAAATGATTTTATTTTGAAAAATTTTATTCTGAAGGAATGAAGGAAAATATGAGGATTTGAATCTTTTAAACAACATCTTATCCCTCCTGATAAGAGTAAACCTCAGTGGCTATGCATTTCTTTTCAAACAAAAAATTTCTACTACCTCACCACTCTAAGACCACTCTCAGACAATTCTGCATCAAACACATTAATTACAGCTGCCATTTGTTTTGTGTTCTGTTTAAAAACGATTGATTAGACATTTTAGCTAAATCTTTCCTGTACATTTACATTATATAAATATATGGTTTTACTAAACATGTAGCTGTATTCTTCAACACTGCTACAGTTACTGAACCAGCTTATATTGAAACTTTTAATAATCTCTCTGAAAAAAAAAGTGACAGTTTGCAAAATGAGGTACTATCCCTAGTATTTTAAAATGTAGGATCAGAATTAAAGTGATCCGGATTACCAAATCCTTTTATCTAATTCCATGGATCAAAGATATTTATACCAATATTTCAAAACATTGCCGGTGTGGGTACCGGATGTTCTCGGGTTGCCAGATGTTCTCGGGGTCCTTCAGGGTCCTTCCAATGAGTTATATCACTAGAGGAGACATCACGTGGTTCCTCATGGGAGGAGAGCACCGCCATCTTGGTGAGGTCAAGTTTTGAAGACCAAACCACTTTTTATAACATTTAATAAAGAGCTCTGTTTTTACTTTCAATCACTTCATTATATGAAAAAGAAGAATGGCTTGAAATTGCTTAGTTTTGTTCAGAAATACAAACTTCATGAGTACCCCTAACTTAACTATTTAGATTTTTTCTATGTTCCTTTATTTTATTTTACTTATGTTTTTATTTATTTGTGTGTTATGTTCATTGTTTCTTTTTTCCCCTCTATTCTTTATTTTCTATGTTAATATATTATGTTTGGCAATGGTGACTGATCTTCGAAGCAATATTCATTACATTGTTATTGTTCGTTGTTAACGTTGATGTCATTGTTAATGTATGATACCGCAATTGTCAATAAAGTTTTAAAAAAAACTTAGCGACGTTAACTCATTGGTCGTGGCAACTTACAGCCAATCAAATAGTGTGACGTCATCATTGGTCGAAGGACCCCGAAGGACCCCGAGAACATCTGGCAGCCCGAGAACATCCGGTACCCACACCGGATCAGATCAAATATGCTCAGATTTGTCAGCATAGCGATTTCCAGATCTGCCCCACCCACAGAATCCGACACACACCTGGAAAAAGGCGGAGCTTTCTCCTTCAACGAAGTCTGTAGGACTTTTGCGACTAAACATGAGTAATATTTTGCTCTAGAATGACCATTTTTAAAATTTCACAAACCAATTGATCACATTTTTTAAATAAATATAGTATTCATCATAAGAATGTAGCTTCTGTAACCAAAAAAAAAAGAATTTTACGGAACTTTTGTTCAGTCGAGCTGGCTTTATTGAGGAGGACACAGGCTTTTTAACATACTATGTTCAAACATCACTTTAATTTTACACCAGGGGTGGACTTACCATAAGGCAAAAGTATGCGATTGCCTGAAACCCCCAACAGTTTAAGGGCTCCGAGCTGAACATACAACTTAAAAGTGTCAAAAGTAGATTTTACGCCCATCGGAGGGACGCCAGGGCTGACCGGGAAGCTGCATGAAGGACCTTAAAGCCTGTCAGTCTGCTCCCCTCCTGATCTGCCTTGATGCATGTGGCTGATGCTTGTGCAGCACCCGAAAGTTCCCCTTTGTTTGTGTTCTCTTCAGCCGCAGAAACGCTGGTTTTCCTCCTCCATTATCCCTTTCAATGGTGGACCTTTGAGGGGCGGCTTTGGAGATGGACTTTTTTAAGCTGGGACTTAAATCGTGTTTTTTGTCTTATCTTTGTTATTATTTTAACCTGTTGCAACTGTTTTCATAGATAACTATTTATTAAATAACATTTTAAATATTTTTATTGTTTAAATAAATTTTGCACAGAGTTTATTGAGCTGATTGAATCACCAGTGTGACATTCTGTTTTCGTAGAATTGAAAGACTGCCACTTGGAGGTGGGAGGACAGGTATATTCTCCCCACACCAAGAGACCCTAATTGTGGATATGGATATGGTCCATTAGAACAATGCGATTAAACTGGGGGAAATTCAACAGAAGATCATTGAGGACCATGTAAGTTTTTAGGTTGTCAACAGTGTCAGCCTCTTTACTGTTGATCGTGTCCTCAAACGCAACAGACTTCGCATGAAATAGCTATACAGAGTGCCCTGTGATTGCAACTCAGAGTCAAACAGCAAAGATTCCAGTTTGTACAGGTTGGCATATATCCAGACACATTAATTATTATTTACTCTATGTAGTGATTAACTGTATGGCCAAAATCACTGTTTCTGTATCACTCACAAAACAATATCTATTTGTACAGAGGGTTTTTCAACTGGATGCAGTGGGAAGACCCCAAGAATACATCTACATGGAAGAAGCTGGGTTTTAACGCTCGTGCTATCCTAGGCACTTTAACATTGGGAGTTGGGTCATCTAGACCCACTAGACAGTGCGCTGAACCTTTTTTCTTCAATGATTTGTGATCTTCACTGGTGTCCATGGATTACATGAAATCCTCTTCACCTTTATCCACCTTTGTCATGGTAGGGATAACACGTCAATGTAAGGGTGGGCTCATAGGATAGCACAAGGGTTAAGTAATCTCACCGAAAGGAGGAGAGGCCGTAATGTGATTAGCCATCGGGTTTGTTGGTGTTCACCAAACAAATACTGAAAGTAAACAGTCTGGAGGTGATGGGAACTAGCGGAGGTAGGTTAGGACCAGGGATAAGTATGAGCTGCTGGGTTATGAGTTCTATTTTGGAAGGGAAAAAGGATGTAAGGGTGTTGCAAAAATCTAAAGTATGTAACGTAATTGCTAGGTTATATAGCGCACCTGAGTGCAAGCTGCGCCCTACCAATTTAATGAGGATTAACCATTTTCTACATGCACAAGCCGCACTTGTATGCAAGCTGCATGTTGTGGCAATTCAATTGGCAAGTCACTGAGACCACAGTAGTATCAGAGAGGGCAGGGTAACCAGTAGTTTAACCTATTTATTTGAACACACCCACATCTGCCAAACAGCATGGACCTCACTTCAGCTCACATTTACCTCACTTATGGTGTGGAAATTTTCCTTCATATTCCCCCCTTCCCATAAGTCTAAAGGGTTTAAGGCGGGGCTAACCCCCAGTTCACCACACTGTGTTGTAGATTGAGGATGTGTATGTGCTGAAACCGCGTGCATGTTTAAGAAGGAGCAAGGAGCTGCAGCGGAACGCGAGAGCAGCTCTTCCCTCCTTCCGGCAGTAACACGGCAGCAATGTGGAAATAACAGGGCTGGTTGAAAAAACATTCCAGTAAAAGAGAGCAGCAGTCTTATAAGCGCGCGCGGCACGCGCCTATGAGCGCTCTACGCGGCTCTGGCACCCAGCAGACCGGCTTTTCCAAAACCGTTGGTGATGGTGGATTTTTTCACACTGCTTTTAACGATTGCTTTTAACTTGAAATTATATTATAGTGGCTACAATATATCATATTGTAGTGGCGGTTTACGTGTACGTTGGGTCTAATGGCACCAAAGGATTGTGGGATGCAGCTGATCATGGGTGTTTCTTGTATTGCACCATGACTAACAATTGAAGTGAGGTCCATACTGTGTGGCTTCTTGAGTGCGTGTCAAAGCAATCACGCTTGATGCTGAACATAGAATTGTGCAGGCAGTCTCCACTCTGAGACTGCCAGTGTGCACCCGGCGGCTGATAAATAAAAGCATAAATTAGCCACATCATTGAATAAGCTGAAGGGTCAAAAGTTGGTAACAAAAGTGGCGACTTATGGTCTGGAAAATACGGTAGGTGAGGAGAAACTGACTTTGATGGTTCCGTTATTTGAGAGTATAGCGTAAAGGACTTTGAAATTTCCATCGCTTGAGTTTATTATGCTGAAGTAATATGGAGATTTGGCATTGGAGATGGAGTCTTTATAGAGGAGAAGATGGTTGGAGTACATGTCTCTATGGATAGAAAGGGATTTTCCTGTAGTCTTTCCAGTTGACTTTTGTTCACGATAGGCTAATAAGTTGAACTAGAACTCCTGGTGAACTCCTATTCTTTAATTATTTGTGGGTTGTTTTCCCTTACCTTTTTTGATTGTTCTTAATATTTGAGCAAAAGTATCAGTAGTTGTCGGTAAAGTTCAATTGGATTCCAGTAGTTCATGTTTTTCTCTGACTGACTGCAAAAATGGTTGATGTAATATATTCAAAATGTGCTAAAGTTGGACTTTAAATCAAATTAGGAAGAAATACATAATGGATGATAAATTACTGCTAATTAATTACTGATTTATATTTTGGGTGTTTTTTTGTTGGGTCTGTTGGTTTTTGGATTACTTTTGGGATGGAAAACCATGACTATCTAGCAACACCGGCAGAGATTAAATGATGATTCAAAGCAATTATTAAAAAAAAAGTGGTAAAACGAAGCATAGTGAACCGACTTGCTCTGGATCTGCAGGAGTTCATGTGTTTTTTTTATTTTTGTCATTAGAAGGAGAAACCAACACAGGAACAGCCTCAGATCCTGTTCTCAACTAGGATCAGAATAATCCTAATTTTTAGAATCAAAATGATCCAGGATTCAATCCAAAGTTTTGAGATACTCTTCAATCCTTGAATACGGATTAAAGGCAGGATTGTAAATACAATTTCTAATCTACGGGATCAAATATGGCTTGAAATACACAATTTCAGATCAGGATCCAATCCAGGTGGTTCAATCCTATTGATTTATCTCCAAAATACTGTGCCCAATCAGATTAGACAGCCTCTTTAAAACTATAAGAGTTGAATCAGAGTACCTAGAAATGTTAACTATTTTGCTCTCAGTTCAGAACAAACCTAGAAAAATTGTAAAATTGTTTAAAAAAAACTATTAGAAACATTTTAAGATATGTTCTATTATCATTCTGGTTTAAAGCATTTGGTTTTCTTTGCACTCTGAAGTATACCTGTTGAGCAGGTGTTGTCAACATGATATTTAATGGTAAATTCATGAGTATAGAGGGGTACAGTACACTGTGTTTCAATAGCATAGCATACATACAGCATGACACCATTGTCAATACTGATATGCAGATCAACAGAATATCAGGCTTATGCCCTCTTCCATCTGGATGAATTTTTAAGCTCTTTGAAGTTATCTTGAGGTTGGCTAAATAGACTGCAAAGATCTCAGGATCTGTAGCTCTTGCTGTAGTTCGTCCAGATCGCAGAGGTTGACGCTTTGAAAGCACAACACCACCAAATAAAAAAAGGCCAGATCAAACAGCTTTTATTCCCCACTGAAATAAACATGGCAATGGTCACAGAGCACAAGCAGTGTTTGCCATGGTTGGGTAGGCAGAGGGCAGAAACTGTGGGCAACAGGGGGCTTGGAGGTATGTCAGGATCCTGCTCAGCTGGTTCCAGCCGAAGCAGGAAGAACAGGAGGTCCTGGGGTGGGATCAGGATCCGGGCCAGGGGCAGGAGCAGGGTCTGGAAGGATGAAACAACCCCTCTTGTGCCACTGCATGTCCCGCACCCTTCGGACAGATTGGATCTGAGGAGCAGGGGCCTCCCAGTCATTCCAGTGCTTAAAGTCTCCCCGCTCAAAGATGAACTGTTGTCCCCTGTAGCCAGGGTACATATAGCCAACCCATCTGAAAGAAAAATAAAGAGAACTATCACTGTGACACGTGTGTGTGAGGGTACAAGCATCTAAATATTTATAATATGACTGAAGTCGCTTACGTTCCATTCAGAGATTTGACACTAGCTACACGGTCCTGAAAACCATGGCCCCACAAACTTGGCACGTCATCATCAACAATCTCCATCTTTCTCCCAGTAAACTTAGGGTTCTCAAACAAGTGTAGCTTGTGTTCTGCGCTATCCTAAAAGAAGAGAACCAGACATTAGGAAACCTCAGAATCCTTTACATTTCTCACATCATGAGATCAAAATAAGTTTTTTGTGTGCTCTTTTCAGCCAGATTTGGACACTCACCACTTTGAGAGGCCTTAGAGACAAGAGGGAGTAGCTGCTTTGACTGTTGGTCCAGGTGTCCCAGCGTGGGTACTCGCCCTTCTCCAAAACAAACTGCTCCCCAGTAAACCCATGCCGATCATAACCCACCCATCTGGGAGGAGGATCATACTTCATCCTCATTGCACCTCAGCAAAGAAAAATATTAGGCTTTTTGTATAACTTACGGTCCTGACTCAACAATCAGAGAGCCGACCTTCTCCAGCCCCTTCTCCGTCACGCCTTTACATTCTGCAAAAATCTCTGCCTTGCAGCCCTGGAAGTTTTCAAACTCAAAAAGCACCACCTGTTTCACAGACATAATTTATTTTATGGAAATAGGTGTTTATTTCTGCACATATGGTGATAGTAAAGACAAAAGGAGGGCAAAGGTACACATAGAGAAACACTAAAATCACAGCTTACTTAAGTCTCAATATCCCCTTTCTTTGGATATTGAGGCACCTAATTTTTGTGGAGTGGAGTTTTTTATGTCTGGTAAGAGGCAAATAAAGTACCTTATATGTAGCTCCAGCTCCACCCTGGCTTTTTCCTACAGCCAGCTGCTCTGGGGCACTCTGCTGCTCAGACATCCTTCTGATTCTCTCCTTCTCCACTGTTTTTGGCAGCAAATAGCACCATCCATCAGGAATATAAACACAGACAAAAAAGTAATTTCTTTGTTTATTTTTTCCTTCTGATTTTATACCATATTCCTAATTTATTTCACAAACAAAAAACAAGAAACAATAATCTCAGAAATTCAGGTATTCACATTAAAGCGTTGTGTAGCTCCATTGCAAACTCTCTACCCTTGATGTATCAAAAATCTATTTACATGGATTTACCTGCTAAGATGTGGTAGTGCCCTTCTTTTTCAGTGCCACTTGGTGTTTGGTGGGTTTGAGCCATTAGAGGGCAGGGACGGGGAGGGTATTTATGGTTTATTTCTGGCCACAACAGCAAAAAAATGGGGAGCTGTTGATACAGCAAGTCTGTCGCTCACATTGTGTCCGACACACTGCCTCTCAATAGGCAGCTGTGTTGGCACACTCTGCCCTGCCTGTCCGCTTAGCTGCCAGCAAGCGCTGTGTGCGGGCACAGGGAAAGAGAGCCAAGAGGAATCAGCAAACAGGCCTGCTCAGCGCAAACACACAAATGCATGGACACCCCCACCCCCCACCCAAGCTACCACCAATCTCAATCCAATCTTAATCGTTAGTTCATATTTAACAGTGAGAGATTGAAAATCACCAGGAAAATCAAGATAGACTTTAAAGAATTGTCTGAATTTCTTTGCATTTTAGTGAGAGAAGTAAGAAATTAAAAACTTCTCAGTACTTTGCGGCAAAATCCTTATTATCAAGCACAGAGTTAAGACGTTTCTTGCAGTTGTTAAAGCAGGTTTTTGCACATATCAGGAAGAATTTGGTCCACTCTTCTATGCAAAAGACTTCTAAATCATTTTTTGTAGCTAGCATTTGGCAACTCCAAGTTTCAGCTCTCTCTGTAGGTTTTCCATTGGACTTAGGTCCAGAGACTGGCTGGGCCACTCATGACCTTTATATGTTTGTTCTTTACCATTCCTTGGTTGCCTTGGCTGTAAGAGTTGGGTCTTTATCCTATTGGAAGACCCATGCACAACCCATTTTAAGCCTCCTGGCAAAGGGAAGGAGGTTTTCACATGATTTGACAGTACGAGGCTCCATCCATCTTCCCATCCACACGGTGAAGTAGCCCTGTGCAGAAAGTGGGGTTCTGGGATTCACAGCCAGCTAAATTCTCTTTTGGATCCTATCCCCCTAACACAGGCTTATCAGCTGGGCAAACAGATGAGAGCTGAAGGCCTCTTGTGTTGGACATATTTTACCTTAACAACAGGGGTTATGAATCTTCTGACAAATCAGAGGTATGTCTGAAATAAACCCCTTTTGTAATCAAGGCCAAACTTTATTCATTTTAATCGTATTTGAAAATGTTTTGTGTTGGACCGGACGGAAAAGGAAAGAAGGGAAGAAAAGAGAGGGATGTTAGAGAGGGGGATAGGAGGGTGATCATAGGAGGGGGGAGGGGGGTAAAACCATGAAGCAGCATAAAGCAACAGGCTACTGGATGATTGAAATCATTATGGTAAGGTTCAGATGCAAATCTCAAAGGGACGGGGCCTGTCCACACACACACTCAAATGTTAAAAACACACCTGTTAGCTGCAATAATGTCCACATGTCAACATGTACACAATACAAATATTGTTTACACACGCGTACTTATGCATACAAGCCAACTAGTGTGAAATACTTCATTCAATCATGCCATCTATTAGTGCCAATGTGAGCTAATTGATTGAGTGATTCAAAAGATTTAAATCCAAACCATTGTGAAAATGAATGCTTAAGTACCCCTAGGGCCCTGTCTGTGCCTGGTGGGGATGGTGTTCTCGGGATCACAGGACCACAGTACCTTCTCCCAATCACTCTCTAAATCATGAAGGTGTTCACTGGCAAACTTCAGGCAGGTCTGTACACGTGCCTTCATATATACGGGCACTGTGCGGGCACTGTAAAATGTTAAACCACTGCAATATAAAGTATTTATAATGGTTTTCTTGGTGACTGTGGTCCCAGCTGCTTTAAGATGATGAACTAACTCCTGCCATGTTGTTTTATGCCCATTTCTCACTGTTCTGAGATCAAGTTTGGATTGTTGGTCATGTTGTAATTCTTGCATTTTTACACCAACAATTGTCCCATTAACCTCCAGATTCTTGCTGATAGTTTTGCAGCCCATTACGGTCTTGCGGAGGTCTACAATCTTTTTCCTTAAAAGGGTCTATACCATGCAAAATCAATTTTTTGAGCTTTCAAGTGTATTAAAATGTTCATTCCTCACAAATCAAGAGAGATTGAGTAGTTTTATTTCCGGGTAGGAAACTGAGGTTTATTGAAACAAGAAACTTGAAAAAATTGCTGAAGATGTTTGACAAAACTTTGCAGAAATATTCAAGACCATGAGTGTAAACCTGCAGGAAAGGTTTTTCCATTGTAATGCTGCAGTTAAGTTACATTGCAGAAAAGCCATAAAGAAAAACCGCAAGATTCAGAAGTTAGAAAATTGTCTATAAATGGCAGAAAAAGGATAATAGAGAACGCAATCTCTAAAAAGTTGCTTAGGGATTATAATGTTTCTTAAAAGTCCATGAAGCAACCATCCTCCGCTTTAAGTCAGATGGTTCAGGCATTAATTTCTGATAATGCAGACTTTGCCGGCAATTAACCCTTACACGTTTTGCCTTAAAACCTGTCTACACTGTAGCGATTATGTCACCTGCTCTAGGTATGCCAACATTCCACAATACACACTAATATTATAATCCAACGAACGGCCAAAAATTGCCTAATTTCAAACGGCTGCAGTCAAAACCTAATTGAAATATCTCAAATAAAAGCATTCTTGCAAAGGCCAAAGCCTCCACTACATTTGAAAATTTTATGGCATCTTACCTGAAAAATTGTAGGAGGAGATACATTTCAAAAACAGTGAAGTAAAAGCGGACTCCTATAATTGACTTCTATTATATTCGATATTATAAAATACTTCAGTTATTTGGATAACTATAAATATTTCCAAGATTGTTTAGTGACAACAGAAAAGTCCACAAAAAACAGAACAAATGAATGTTTGAATTTTTTGAATAGCACGAATGCAGACG
Source organism: Oryzias latipes (assembly GCF_053564925.1). Classification (NCBI taxonomy): domain Eukaryota; kingdom Metazoa; phylum Chordata; class Actinopteri; order Beloniformes; family Adrianichthyidae; genus Oryzias; species Oryzias latipes. Next base: position 13,316,344 of record NC_136245.1, read on the forward strand.
TTAGGATTGCAGAAAGTTTGAATTTGCAGAAGAGCCTTCCCCATGTATTTTTTATGGCAAAAGTTATAGCAATTTTGTGGAATTGTAGAAAAAACACAAGTTGCCGAAGTTTGCAACATCGTCTCCAGTCAACAGCTGTTCCAGAGTCCAAACTCCAGACCTGTGAAGGGTCAACTGAAGTCCAGGGGTGGCATCATCACAAATGTCCAACCTTGCTCCAAAGATCAAAGGCTCTTTTAAAGAGCCAAAATAGAGAGGGAGATTTTTTTCGTTTCATGACATTAAAAAGGTGCCACGAAGAAAAATAACACGAAGAAGACTAAATTCTTATTTCCCTTCAAATCAATGTATATAAATACTTTAAAGTCAATTTCTTGATTTTTTTTACCTCACTGTTTAGCAGAACCTACCTTTACAATGACTTTTAATGAAGCTGTTATGTCAAAGACAGTTTTTGTTGCTTAAAATATGAAGTGCCTGAAAAAAAACCTTTTTAAATGACAAATGAATAATAAATGTCTAGATCGTATCCATTTAGGTAAGCCCATTGAGATGACTATTGTTGTAAATATTGGGCTATATAAATTTATATAAAATTAATTAAATTAAAAGAATTGGACTGTATTGTATTGATGAAAAGTTAGTTTAATCTTTTATGGATTGATTCATGGACCATGTATCGAGATGCGTATCGAATCATGTGAGAAGGAAAAATACACCCGTATTTTAACTTTTTTAAAGAAAACCATAACAGACTCAAAACCGAGTACAAGTAAACTTTTATTTAGAATTTGTTGCATTTGAGGACACTGGCCAAAAAAACAGTGCAATATACATGGTTACTTTCAAATAAAAAGGGCCAAAGTAGGATATGAAAAAAAACCTCACACTCCAGGATAAAGAAAAATATCTGTATACATCTAGAAACCTTGGACAGTCACTCCGAAGCCTCAATGAACACCATCACTTCTATTAGAGGCTCAAAAAGAGAGGGCACACATCAGAGCTGTAGTGCATCAAGTGAAAAAGTGCTTAGCAGGAAGTGTAGAGTGGAGTGGCTGATGGCAAACATCATTAGGAGGTAAAGCCATAAATCCGACATTCATGTTTGTTTGGAGCATTAAAAACGGCAAAGTGGACTCATTAATCAGTGCTGTGGGAAAACTTCCACCAGAGGAGAGTAAGACACTGGAGCTCAACCAAACTAGGAAGATTGTGCATGCATATGAGATTTGAACAAAAGACAAAATTGCACTTTTTATTTGGGAAAGACAATGTCAAAACCTGAGTGAGAAATATGTGAAGCCTACAACCGTATGGCTTTCGTTGGACGCTCGCAGCTACAATCATTTTTGTCTTTGACAGAAGTGAAGTAGTGTTTGTGCTGATTTGGAGTGTGTGCGTTTGTCCCATCTCTTATCTACAAGCTAATCAGACATACATATACACACATATATATATATATATATATATATATATATATATATATATATATACATACATGTGTATATATATATATACACAGCATGTAGCAAATAGCCTCTAGGTGTAATTTTTCATTGCAAAAATGATTTCTAAGTGTGTGAAAAACCAAATATATTACATCGTTACATTCGTTAGTTATCGATCAATCAAGTTAGAGGTGCTTCTTCTCCAACAGTTCATTAATGAATGAAATTATACCCGATAGCAACCAAAAAAAAAAAAAAGGAAAAAAAAGGGTTGGATTCCGTTAACAACTTGCACCACTATCCCACAACATGTGGATGCAGATTCAAAGTACTTGCACATATTTTGCTGGCTGCAATGATAAATGTATAGTAAAAAGGTCCCGCAACTTAGACGTCCCAAAAAGGTGCCTGACAAAAAAAACCAAAAACCTCATGACGTACAACACATTTTGTCATGTCTCCTGGTCCCTGTTCAAATGTTTGTGTGAAGTCTGTCCAAATGAAGCAGAGCTTCACAGGTTCAAGCATCGAAAACATGAAGATGTTTATTCTCCTTGTTCGTTTTCTTTTTCCACTTGGCAAAAAGGCACCATACACATTTATTGACCCAGAATGGAAGAAAAAAAAAAAAAAGTTAACAAAGAATATTTATAATATATATATTCACATCAGCAGCTGTGGATCTAACCTTCCGACTCTCTGGGTCAAAGGCTTCTGATTATCAAAGATTCATCTGTTAAGGCAACCTTTAGGAGAGAATGAAGAGGACATATGTCAAAGGTGAAACATTAATAACTTTGCTTTAAATTTGCTTGTTTATCAAGAATTAGGGCTGCAGAGTTGAATTTCTTTTTACCTACTAGTTTAATTGTTTTCATTTTCATATTGACTAAAACGCTTCTTGGATTTTAGCTCTTTCAACCACTTGGGGGAGTCTTTCTCTCTGGAAGAGACAAGGAGTGGGAAAACTTTAGGTGTGACAACTCCCCAAAATTCCCCTGAATTTACTGGGTTATTGGCTTACCCATTTTCTTTCCCGCCAAGTGGCGGAAGCACGCGGGTTGCTTGAGGGAGGAATGGAGACTTGGGAGAGCGGGTCGGCTGGGATGGAGACGGAGCAGGTCCATCAGTTTGATTGTCTGAGTCACTCCTCCTCTTCAATTGAGCCTGATGACAAAAAAGGAAGAAGTTAGTAAAGCTGGTAAACTTTCAGCGTGTCATGATGGAGAAACAATTGTACACCTTTTTCTTTAAATTTTAATAAGCTCAGTTTGGTAGTACTTCGCTATATAATGGTTCACCTTTCAGCGTCTCGCAGATTTTTTTCAGTATATTTATTGCATGTTTTTTTTTTACAGCTCATTGTGTAATGTGTCCTGATTGGCAGATCTCGTCAATTAATCTCCATGCTGTGTCTCCTGTACGGAATGTGTTCAGTTTTCCAAATGTACATATATTTTCTATCGCAAGCAGATCTTTGTTTTTATTCTTTAATACTGAACTTATTTTTCTATTAAGGTTTGGACTCTGAGTTTAAACAAGAGAGAAAAGTGTCAAAATCTGTCTGAGAAAAGACTGATAAAATGTGTTGTGAGGAGTTTGACAGCAGTAAAATATCTATAATAAGTGTAAAAAATAAAGACTACTATGGATTTCACATATCGTGATAAATGACCGACTACTGTACATCATAGTACTGTGTTGTACTGTACACCCTTCATGGTTGCTCTTTAAAATGTGAGGATAAACTAGAGCTGGGCGATATGGCCAAAAAATAAAATCTCCGATTTTTTCCTTCCAAATTCAAATTTTGATTTTAATCTATTTTTTCTCACTGCTTTTACTTTCTTTAACAAAAATGAGAAATTGTGGAAAATATTTAACAAAAACTATTTTATTTTAGAATCACCTTTGGAAATTGGCTATAACACAAAGTTCAACTAAATGCAAGCTGTAAAATGTTTCTAGAACATTGCAGCACGTTTTGTGAGCTATCGCTAGCTTGAGAATCTCATAAAGAGAAAAACTAGAATGCGCTCCGCAGAGCGTTTTTGATGGCAACTTCCTTGAGACAGATTTTACTGCGTGTGATTTGATGTTTGAAATCACAACTCCAGTGACCAAACCCTAATTTTTGACTTTTTGACTGGTAGATAAAAAAAATCTGCCAAATAAATGATTCCATTATTTGACAATGAAAAACTATAATATACAGTCAGAGGACCATAAATATTTGGACAGAGACACATTTTTCTGATTTAGTTTCTGTACATTTCCACAGTAAATTTTAAATAAAACAACTCAGATGCCACTGAAGTGCAGACTTTCAGCTTTTATTCCATGGGTTGAACAAAACGATTGCATACAAATGTGAAAAACTAAAGCATTGGATCTCATGTGAAAGAACAGCTCTTCAGAAAGACAGAACTTCCTTTTTGATTCCTTACCTAAAAATACTATTAAAAAGATTGAAAGTGTTTTTTGTTCAGATCATTTTTCTCTTAAACTGTTGGAGTGATTTAGCTAGAATAAAAAAAGTACTTCATCAGTTATGAGTCCACTTTCAGAGATTCCAAATTGACAATAGTTAGATAAATACAATTCATTCAAATTAGTTTAGAAATTAGTTAAGAATTTGTTTGCATCTGATGATTTGATGAATACACTACTGTACTCTAAAATTATATAGCTAAAATTATAAAGCGACAATTTTGAAATAAAAACTAAAACTGCCAGTTTCTTTTCTGCGATTGATTCAAGGCAGATTTGCTTGCTTCCATGTAAAAACAAGTCTGCAGTCAACCTCTACTATATCAGTCATCAGCCTTCCTATATTATTAGTCTTTTTTGTGATATGGGCCGACCCCAGCAAAAGGCAACTGAAGATCCCAGAGACCTTCCTGCCCCTTTGTGGTAGCAATTGTAATAGAATACAGTTGGGTGAAGAGGTAAAATGGTGTTTCTGGCACAACCAAACAGATCCAGACAGAACTCTTTGATTTTTTAACTATGGCACATTCTCTTCTAGTGAATAAAACACTATGAATGTCTGTCATCAGTTACAGCATTGGGACTGATGGTAAATAACAGATATAGAGAAAGACATGGACCTAGAACTGCTGCATCACCTTTAGCGCTGAAGGGTCTAAGACGGGAAACACTGCGACCCTTTGTAGCTGTGAAGGAACACTGAGGCCAACATCAACTCCTCTGGTGGGCTTCTCAGATTCCAGCTCAGTCTCCTGACTCTCAGGCTTTGCTTCTGTTGTAAGGAGACACATAAGGTAGTTTATGTCTTCATTCGCAGGTTTATAACTTCACTCACCGAAATTCCTTTATTCCGGATGAACAAGCATAAACAAAGGGAATTTTTCAGTGCAACACTAAAAACAAAAAGGTGATAAGAAATGTCTAAAATGAGTAGTGTTTTTGGTTAAAAAGTTGCAACCTCTTATCAGATAATGAGAAGAAGTCAGTGCTCTAAAATAGCTAAAAGGTGTGTTCACTAAAGATACACTTTGACAGATTCTAAACCGGAAACTGCCTGGATGTTTGTTTAAAGGGATTATATCATGCAAAATCAAAAATTATTTTTAGCTCTTAAGTGTATTATAATTTTAATTCCACACAAAAAATCCCACAGCAGTCACAAAGCGGGGAACAGCCTCTTCCAGGAAGTGTCAAGGCTGCCAGCACTGCCCCCAGGCTAACACACACACAAAAAAGCAAAAGTTCAGATGTTCAAGACAGCATGTCTTGGTTGATGCCATGAAATGGGCAGCACCCAAGAGGAGCAAAAGCTGGTACTTCTGGGTAGGAAAATGAGCTGCGAAAATAATTTCATAAAAGATGCTTAGTGTGCAAAAAGGTTCTATATTTTCTTGTATATTAATATATACATGATAAATCCTGACATTAAAGTCTGATTTATCATAGTTCTATACAGGCCTTATTTGATCTTAATCTTTTTAAAGTAGCTCTAGATATTGCCTGAATTGCATATCATGCCCAATTTATCATATACAATAACAAGGAAGTCAAATTTTATTAGATTATATTTAACGTTTCATTTTAAGCAATAAAGAAAGAAGGAAAATACAAACAAAAATCTTTTTTTAAAAGACCAGAAAAAAAAGTTGGAAAAATCTATTTTTATCATGATCAACTTTCTCAACATGTAAATCCTGCAGTTTTTTCTTGAATATATTTTTGGGATGTTAAACATTTTAGCATTAAAAGCTTTGATGGATGTAAATCCTTTAAATGTTTATAAACATGTTAGATGTTAAAATAAAGATTGTACAGACAGGAGTCCTGCATTATCTAATTACTGTAAAACCTTAGTTTTACGCAACATTATTTAACAAAGCGAAAATTAATTTTTTAATATATTTTCATGCAAACCTGTAAATTAGCTTTTCCTTGATTTTTCACAAAGTACAAAGTATTTTCTAGAATAGAAACTTAAGAATCTTTTTTCAGCGAGATGAAAATTAATAAAATATCAGAGCGTCAGACAAACCTGTTGAATCCCGATAAAGCCAGTCCTCTGTGGTTGCTGCAGGTGGTGCAGCGCTCTGTCGTACTGCTCTGGTGGGCCGCATGCGTGGTGCCCGTTTCTTCCCCAGCTGGGCTTTGGAGCGAAGAGCACTGTTGTCCAACAAAGTGGTTGGAGCCTAAATGTCGAGACAAAAAAAGGTAGAGCAAATAAATGTTCAAGAACCCATTTGTAGTGAAGCATATTTTACATGAACTACAGCTCAAAACACTTACTTCAGGAAATGTGAGAGGCTGTGTTTCTGATGAAGAGGGGGGAGGAAGGCCATCCAAAGTGTCTTTGTCAGACAGCAGTCCGTTATCACAGAGGGAAGTTGGTGGAGATGACTTTCTTTGTGACAGACTAAGAAAGCTGTCTGAACTAGGAGTGATAGACGTCAGGCTGCCAAGACAAAATATTTTTTTAAACCCATGAAACAGTTTGGGTCAAATAGTAAAATAGCTCAGAATCTGAATCTTAACTGTCAGAATTTCCAAATTACTGCAACAGTGCAGCAAAAAGCTTTAAACCTAATTTGTAACAAAGTAGTTTATATATTTTATGTAAAACTTTTGCACTTTTCTTTTTTTTTTTAATACAAACTGCCCTCTTGTTTGTTCTTATTAGTGCTTAAATTGATTACTTTGACCAGAAGGAGGCAACAAAGAATAAAAAAATTAAAAATTAATTAATTTTGCAAGGGCAGTTTTTGATAGCACCTTAAAAAAATGTTTTATGATATTTTAAAGGGGTCTGACATTTTTATCTTCGTGTATGTCCAGTGTGAGACATAATCTTTAAAAAAATCTGGAAATCACGTTGCATGATTTTTTAACTGATTTATTTGTGTGCTACTGCTGCGAAAAAGTATTTGAACCTGAGAAAATTGTTAAAATGTAAATGTATACTTTGTTTACACAGGTCAAATGTAGTATTTCAAACTGCAGGACGTGTTTTGACCCATTTGGTGGGACCCTCCAAAGGTTTGAATGGAAAGGGAGCTGAGGCCAGATTTGGTGTGGTGAAACTGTGTGAGACCATTCCATCTGCATTCTTCAACTATTTCATTAAATTGGTTATGCACGCAGGCAAATGCAGTTGTTAACCCACCCTGTCAGCCCTTCCTGACAAAATCCTGTATGACCCTGGGAGGTAGGCAGCAGTGTGAAGGGTCTTGAGACCTTGTCCACCTTGGGAAGCAAACCCAGAGCTTCTTACGTGACAGTACTACACCCAAAGCGAACTGAGCTATCCAGCCTTGCAGTGGTATTTTCACTTTGTCACATAGAACACAAACACATACATTTAAACCAAAATAAAAATGAATTCCCCATTTGAAGACTAGAAATAAATTAAAGAAAAAGTCTGTCTGAAAATTAAAATTGATCGACAATAAATCTGGGTTCATATGAAATGTTACATTTTATTCACATTAAATGCTCACTGTGGATTTCTACATTTAAACTGTTTGAATAGGAAAACTTAACACAGCTATCTTTTTTAGTACAAACCACTAGTTTTAATCACACACAGACAAATACTGCGATTTCATAATTGATTCACCACAAGAGACTGAACAAATAACTTATCTGCTCTAATGTAATGGCTGATGCTGAGATCTGAATTGCATCAAAAAGATCAGATCTGGCTCAAAGACTATGGTTTTGATGCGCAAGATGTCCCACAAGTGAGAGTCCTTTACTCTTGTCCTCACGCAGTTCATGTTTAAGTTAATGAAAGAACATGTCTTCTTGCACAAGTATGTGGAGCCAAACAAGCTCAGCATTTTCTTAGCAAATGTTCACATCTGTTGAAAGCTCCCTTTATCCAGTTAAGAGTAAAAGTTGGCAAGAGGGAGCGACACTCACTGAGCTTCATCTGCAGGAGCGTCACAGAGAAATTGTTCACTCCTCTAAAACAAAATGAGTCGGAAAAGTCTGTTTTCATCGAAGGCTACTGAAAAATAAAAACTGTTCTCCTTTTGGCTCCAACAGTCTCTTAATATCTGAAGAAAAGTCTTCAATTCTCCAGACCACAGCTTTACAAGCCAGGGAAACATTAGCGAACTCCTGCTTCTTCTCAGAGGAAATGTTCTCCACTTTTTTCATCATGCAGTCTTTAATTAATTTCCCATCAATAAAAGATTTGCAGTGCTTTGTATTCAGTGTTGCTCCCCCGTAGCTCGCTTTTGTAGTGTTTTCATTTGACTCAACTACGTCTGCCAACCAACAACCACCAGCATTAATGTGGGGTTCAGTGTCTTGCCCAAGGACACTTCAACACATGAGCGGGCAAGGCGGGAAACAAACCTGTGATCTTTCGATCAGAGGTCCACCTCTGCACCACAGCTGCCCTATTGACATTGCAGAGTCAAACTTTTTGAGAGGGATGGCACAAAAAATGTCCTAGAGCCACAAAGATCTAAATTCATTAACATCTATGGCTGAATCTGAATTCTTCCCCTACCTGATTGTTCCAATTATAAAAGCATTTGGAGCTGTAACGGTGTCTGAACTTTTTATGGGAAGCCTGACATTGCAAAGCAAAGCAGGAACTATTTATCAAATCTGTGCAGGTAAACTGTAACTGTAATTTTGTATGTATTAGACAAAAACACCAATGAATCATTATCAGATAAATGAATGTTTACTTTTGGAAAAACACCATTCCTGATCATGAAAAGATAAATATTTCAGACTGATAACTAACATCTCAGGGAGCAAAGATGCCTATAAGCTCCCTTGGAAAAGGTACAATTTTAGTACACAAAAAAAATGCAACAAAAAATTCCTATATGTTTATTTACTTTGGTAAAACAGTGTTTAGAAAATACCTCGAGCCCTGAAAATGGGATTTGAAAGAAATCAGTGACTCCATGATAAACAGATACAGTCAGAATTTGAAGTCTCACCTGATGAGTCTTTTATTTAGAAAAATGTCAGCTCAAGCTTTTGATTTTCAAATTATTCTTCTTTTTAAGATTCTACTCTTCATACTAATAATACATACATTTACACTAAAGATGCTGTCTAAAACCATTCACTTTAATAGGATTTGACTTTCTTTTATTCCAGAAGAGAACAAAACCCACCCCAAGTTTGTACAGATTTGGAACACGATTCAAATCTTAAAGATCATACATTTTGCAGATATAAAATTCCAGTAAAAGCACTTAACACAATAAAGTTTGATCCCTCATTGACACAACAATTACTGCATACAGTGAAGTGTGTTTTTACCTGTCATCGGATCGCAGTTCCGTCTCCCAGGTTCCATACTGACTGTCAGTCTCACGAACTGGCGTTTCAGAGTGTTTCTGTTTCCTTTCCTCTTCACCACTTTGTGTTTGCTGCAACAAGGAGAGAGAAGAAACAGGAAGTTAACTAATGCTGAAAGCTGCTTCAGTGAAAATTTATAAGACAATGAATAATTTATGATCCACTGAATAAAATAAAATGATGTGTAGTATAATACAGTCAGGACCATAAATATTTGGACAGAGAATCATTTGTCTAATTTTGTTTCTGTACATTACTACAGTGAATTTAAAAATAAAACATCTCAGGTGCCATTGAAGTGCAGACTTTCAGCTTTTATTCCATGGGCTGAACAAAAAAATTGCATGCAAATGTGAAAAACTAAAGCATTTTTTAAACACAATCCCTTCATTTCATGGGCTCATAAGTAATTGGACAAATGAAATAACTGAAAACAAAATGGTTATTACTAATATTTGGTTGAAAGCCCTTGTTGGCAATGACAGCCTGAAGTCTTGAACTCCTGGACATCACCAGATGTGGGGTTTTCTCCTTCTGGGTTTTCTCCTTCTGGATGCTCTGCCAGGCCTTTACTGCAGCGGCTTTCAGTTGCTGTTTGTTTGTGGGCCTTTCTGTCTAAGGTTTAGTCTTCAAAAAGTGAAATGCATGCTCAAATGGGTTAAGATCAGGTGACTGACTTGACTATTCAAGAATAAGCCACTTCTTTGCTATAATAAACTCCTGAGTTGCTTTGGCTGTATGTTTTGGGTTGTTGTCCATCTGTATTATGAAACGCCGCCCAATCAGTTTGGCTGCATTCACCTGGATCTGCGCAGATGGTATGTCTCTGAACAGCTCAGAATTCATTCGGTTGCATCTGTCCTGTGTCACGTCATCAATAAACACTAGTGTACCAGTGCCACTAGCAGCCATGCACGCCCAGGCCATCACACTGCCTTCAGTGTTTTACTGATGATGTAGTGTGCTTTGGATCATGAGCTTCTCCACGCCTTCTCCATGCTTTTCTCCTGCCATCATTCTGGTAGAGGTTGATTTTGGTTTCATCTGTCCAAAGAATGTTTTACCAGAACTGTGCTGGCTTTTTTAGAGGCTTTTTGGCAAAGTCCAATCTAGCCTTCCTATTCTTGAGGCTTATGAGTGGTTTGCATCTTGCAGTGTACCCTCTGTATCTACTTACATGCAGTCTTCTTTTTATGGTAGACTTGGATATTGATACGCCTACCTCCTGGAGAGTGTTGTTCACTTGGATGGCTGTTGTGAATGGGTTCCTCTTCACCATGGAAATGATTCTGCCATCATCCACCACTGTTGTCTTCTGTGGACGTCCAGGGTTTTTTTGCGATGCAGAGTTCACTAGTGCTTTCTTTCTTTCTCAGGATGGACCACACTGTTGATTTTGCCACTTCTAATACTGCAGCAATTTCTCGCATGGTTTTTTTCTGTTTTCTCAGCTTAATGATGGCTCCTTTCACCTGCATGAGCTCCTTTGACTGCATGTAGTCTGTTCACAGCAAAATCTTCAAAATGCAAGCACGAGTCTTCTAATCAACTCCAGCCCTTTTATCTGCTCCACTCATGATGACATCACAAGGGAATTGCCCACACTTGCCCATGCAATAGCATGGAAGTCAATTGTCCAATTACTTACGAGCCCATGAAATGAAGGGATTGTGTTTAAAAAATGCTTTAGTTTTTCACATTTGTATGCAATCTTTTTGTTCAACCCATGGAATAAAAGCTAAAAGTCTGCACTTCAATGGCATCTGAGTTGTTTTATTTAAAATTCACTGTAGTAATGTACAGTGTAGAAAAAATGTGTCTCTGTCCAAATATTTATGGTCCTGACTGTATTTTGGCCCTTAAAAAGGCCTTTTACCATAAAAAACAGTCGGGGAGAGAACTTGTAAGATGCTAGAGTAAAGACAGAGACAAATGAAGGAACTAAAAAAAATTCTCCAAATCCTGAACAAGTGTAGGTTAGATACAGGCTACAGATGAGGATGTGAAGGTTGTTGTTAGTGAGGTGTCAGGAGTAATGATGATGGAGCAGCAGGATGTCAGTGGTGGCAAGAAGGGTAATGGATGAGTTAATAGAGACATGAGTAGAGTGGGTACAAAGAGAGGCGGAAGGGTGAGCGTGTTTGCAGTTTACTGAACCTTGCCTCTTATAATGAGGCTGGTGTAGAGGATATATTGTCTAAAAACCAAACAGCTCTCAGGAGGGATGGCCTGCACATGAACTGATAACCCTGGCCTATATGGGCAGGGAGAACCACAGTAGAAGATCCTGTCACCAGAAGTCGCTTAAGGGGACATCTGTAACATTTAATACACCTGACTCTGGTTGACAGTGAGCCCTTAGCTGGTGATACAGTGCCTTGCGAAAGTATTCGGCCCCCTTGAACCTTTCCCCCTTTTGCCACATTTCAGGCTGCAAACATATGTTGTGTCCCAACTCCTTAGCTACCCCTAGCTACTAAAAAACTATATACAGTACAGTTTGGACAAACCTTCTCATTCAAATGAATGGGAAGGTGTGTCCAAACTTTTGGTCTGTACTGTAGTGCAGCACTATGTTGTGCCTTGAATTTTAAAAGCAATTCGGACACCATGCTCACTACTTTTATTTTATTTTTTAAACAGCGGATATGACGTCATCGATATCACAAAGTCAAAATCTAATTAATATGAGCGTTTTATCATGTCATCCACCCATCTGCTACATGTTGATGTAGGTTGCTAACACAGCTGCCAAACCAGGTCTCACAAATTTCTGCCTATAAAAATTCCAGGCCTGTGTAATTGTTTAGAGCAGCCAAACTTTTACCTGATCTGCGAAGGCTGCAACAAGGCCTTTGCTTCAACATGCTGAAGAAAGGCACTGCAGTGCAGGAACTGAATGATGGATATAATGAGGGTTTATAATCCAACATAATTTGTTTCATGCTACACGATCATTTCTAAATTATAACGTTATGATGATTCTTAAGGTTTTTAGGATTCATAATTCATCACAAACGTATAAAAACAATTACCATAAAGAAAACTTTCAATATCGTTGGCAAAAGCTAACATCATCTGGATATGAAGGGTGTGTCAAAGGGAAATAACACAAAGGGTGGATAAAAGGAAGGACAAAGGACAGAAGGCGTTGAAGGAAGGAGCAGGAACAAGCGTGTGGAAAATTCTCCTTGATAACGGACTGTTTGCTGCACATTAACCAACAACAGCAGTCTGCAGATGGTGAGCTGAAAAAGCAAAGCTCTGGTCTAGCGCCTAAAAAAAGCGGTTACATCAGGGACTACAACGGAGTGAGCAACTACTGTGGACACATAATACATGCGTTTGCATGCACATAGCGGTTGTGGCAGAAACCTGGTTTTCAATGCAGTCGGCGGGTTCCTTTCAGGGTTATTATTTGTGAACAGACAGCGGTAAACTATAAATCTTTCTCTTTAAATACTTTTGTATTTTAAAAAAAAATGAGCAAACCTGATGTTACCTTCTAATAAAGGTGATGTCTCTTAACAGCTGTAAATTGTACTTGCAGTGTGTCATCACACTTTGTACTCATCTGTCCAAATCTGTGGACCGACTCTGGGATGGGTGGGATGGAAAAAATTAAGTGTAACCCATTAACCATAACCCATCAGTGCGAACATTCTCCGTACGCACTGCTTCTATGAGTTTGATCTCATGCTAGCAGATGAAAATCCAAGTTCCATGTCTGAGCACACTGAAATACAGATTCGGCTATGTAGAGAACAGCAGAGCACACAAAAAGCTAACACAAAAGTTAACAAGCAAACACTGCACACACAACAGAGATGAAGAATGTCAAATCCTGACTTGTCTTAAAAGTTTTTCTCACGGTGAACTGAACCTGATGCAGAGGTGTTTTCCAAATGCAAGCAGCTATCCTCAGTGATCATAACATCTAGCCTAAATTGCAGAAAGAGCAGCTGTTTGTCTTAACTGCCATTTCTCATCATGTTCTAGTAATTAATGCATTTTCAGGTCATTTATGCTTCTTCCTGATAGATTATTCCTTTTAGTTTAACTGCATGATCAGAATGAATGGGCTCAGTCTAGTTTAGCTTGACAGTACATATAACCTTTAAATCCACTTATGTCATAGAGCTACAAGTGCCTTCACATACATGTCTTAGATCAGGGGTCAGCAACCTGCGGCTCTTTCATCCTTGTGTTACGGCTCTCTGTGGATTGTAAAATACCTACCATGTTCTCAGATTGTTGTGGTGCCTTTAACACCGTCAGGTAGTGTGAGTGGGCAGGAAGAAGAGAGCAGCGTGAACGCCGACCAGGGTCAGTTATAGGATGGAAAGTTCTTCTAAAAACACAGTCAGTGGTAATCTCGTACGGGGCACATAATTAAATAAACATCCTGACAGCATTTGGAAGCAATACAAGTATTGCCAAATGAATTATCGCGATATTTTGGTGAAACGATTTTTTCGAAAACCCCAGTGTTGCGGCTCCCTGTGCTTTCATTTCTGTGGGAAACTGATCCAATTGGCTCTTTGAGTGATAAAGGTTGCTGACCCCTTTCTTAAATGTTTCCATCATTTACAGTCACTAACGGTTACAGTAAGTAACAGAGTGTAAATACATTTTCTTCAGTTGAGTAAATAATGTCCAGTTAATAAATAAAACAGCATTTTTTGAAATACCTGCTAATGACACTAATATGTAAATGAAAGATGCCAAAGCCTCTCATCTGTATAAAGACTTATTGGTATGTGTCTGACAAACTGACCTCTACCGCCATTTATACTCTGATGCTGCTTCTAAAAGAAACAGAATAACAGCCGTTATCTTAAACTATGGCTATGTCCGAATTCTCACCCTAACCCCTTTATTATGCACTACATAGTGTGTTCGCCATTTTGTAGTGCTGTCCGAATTTACAATTCCAAAATCAAAAGCCCTAGAAAGTTCCCAGAAGTCTCTGCGAAAAACCAGTGTACATTGATGCTCACTATATCGGCGAATGTAGACCACAATGCATTGTGTCGGAACAATTTTTGCCACAAAAAAATGTATTTAAATGTATTGTTTTAATAAATCATCAACATATTTATCTTCAGAAGACAGTAGACTCATAAATAATTGTCGCAAAACACTCATATCAATTAGATTTTAACTACGTTAAATTGATGACGTCATATCCTCCTCCTCATAGGCTCCTCAGGGAGTGTGCAGACCAGCTCTGTGTGGTGATGCTGTTCATATTAAATATGAGCCTCAGACTGCAGAAGGTACCAGTCCTCTGGAGGACTTCCTGCCTGGTTCCGGTTCCAAAGGTACCTCGTCCTACGGAACCGAACCACTTCAGACCTGTCGCCTTGACTCCCCACCTGATGAAGGCTATGGAGAGGATCATCCTCAGCCATCTCCGCACTCAGGTGAGCTCGGCACTGGACCTGCTGCAGTTTGCATATCGACCAGGCATCGGGGTGGATGACGCCATCATCTACCTGCAGCATCGGGCCCTGTCTCACCTGGAGGCCCCTGGGAGCACTGTGAGAGTCATGTTTTTTGATTTCTCCAGTGCTTTCAACACAATTCAGCCATCACTGCTGAGGAGGAAGCTGGAGGTAGCAGGTGTGGACCAACATCTGGTTGCTTGGACCATCAACTACCTCACAGACAGGCCACAGTTTGTGAGGCTGTGTGACTGTGTGTCTGATGTGGTGGTCTGCAGCATGGGGCACCTCAAGGGACTTTGCTCTCCCCATTCCTGTTTACCCTGTACACATCAGACTTCACCTACGACTCCCACCACTGTCATCTGCAGAAGTTCTCAGACGACAGTGCCATTGTGGGCTGTGTATCAGGGGGGGATGAGCAGGAGTACAGGGGGGTCATCACTGACTTTGTTAGCTGGTGTGAAGTTAACCAGCTGCTGCTTAACACCAGCAAGACAAAGGAGCTGATCCTGGACTTCAAGAGGTCCTCACCATCACAGTCACCGGTGAACATCCAGGGTTCAGACATTGAGGTCGTGGACACATTTAAATATCTGGGTGTTCACCTGAACAACAGACTGGACTGGTCCAACAACACGGATGCTCTGTACAGGAGGGGCCAGAGTCGCCTTCACCTGCTGAGGAGACTGAGGTCCTTTGGCGTGTGCAGACAGCTGCTGAGGACCTTTTACGACACTGTGGTGGCCTCAGTGGTCCTTTATGGAATTGTGTGCTGGGCGGGGGGCAGTGCAGGCTGAGACTTGAAGAGGCTTAACAAACTGGTTAGGAGGGCCGGGTCTGTCCTGGGCTGCACACTTGAGTCCATCGAGGAGGTGGCGGACAGGAGGATGTTAGCTAAGCTGACATCCATCATGGATAACCCCTCCCACCCCCTGCACCAAACTGTAGAGGCGCTGACCAGCTCCTTCAGCACAAGACTGTTGCACCCTCAGTGTAAGAAGGAGCGCTACCGCAGGTCATTCCTCCCCACAGCCATCAGACTGTACAACACCGTGTCAAAGTGACACTCCACAGTCCCAGGGGTGTTTTTCTGTTTAGTAATTGATTCATTTACTTTTGTTGTAGTTGTTGTTTTTCAATTTTAAATTGTTTTTTGTTCCTGAACAGTTGTTTGTTTTTGTTTTTGGTGTGAACTTCATTAGTTATTTCTGTATTTTGAAAAAATTTGTAATGTTTTTTTACATTTTACATGTTTTGCAGACCGCATGTTTTTTACACTTTTGCAGCTGTATTTATTTAATATTTATTTCTTTATTTAATAAGAATCTCATTTTTGATAATAATTTTTCATAATAATTTTAGTAATATTTTTAATTATCTAATATAAATGTCACTTGTGATGTCCTTTATTGATGTTATATTATATAGATTATTTCTGAATGTCGTGTTGCTGCCACAGAAATGAAATTTCCCCATTGTGGGATTAATAAAGTCATCTATCTATCTATCTATCTATCTATCTATCCGCCGTTTGAAAGAAAAAGAAAAAAAGTAGTGAGCATGGGGTGCGAATTGCTTTTAAAATTCAGGGCACTACATAGTGCCGCACTTTATTGTTTTTTAGTAGTTAGGGGTTAGGGTGGGAATTCGGACTTTGCCTAAGACATAACCCCTAGGCAGTGACAACACCTCTCACTCATAAAAATTTTGACTCATGAGGTGTGCTGCACTTGAAGAAACAGGTATTTGTGCAAAGCAGTTTCTCTGCAATGTATAAATTCCTATAAGAGACTTCTACAGTTTGTATGACCATCAAAAAGCCTAAAGGTCATAATAAAGGCAAAATGAAGCTGAATATAGATCATATTTCAATAATCATCACACTTCACCAATTTCTAATGACAGAAGTAAACAAAATGACACAGGATACTGTAGAGGGACCAATCCAAACAGGTGCCATCTCTGTCACAGAACAATGGTCAGACATCTTCATTTTATTTGTTACAAATGAATAACCACAAATTGATCCTTAATCAGAATGACGTGTGCATTAATCCTGAAGAATGACCAGCAAGGAATTTAAAAAAATCTATAGAAACGCAATTTAAGAGTTAAAACTACTGAAAAAAATTAGGAGCTATTTTCCTATTTTTTAAGCAAATGTATGTCTACAACCTTCAACGTGACCTAAAACCAGCAAATGTTTGACACTTGAATGAAAACAAAAAAACAACTAGAATGTTCTGAACTGTCCATGTTCAAGCAGCCACTTCCAATGAAAAATCTATTGCAGAAACTTGCATTTTGGGATTCTGTCTTTAAAAGCCTCATGTTTACACATAGCTAAGCAAATTTTTACAATGTTTTGGGGCTCTATGTATAAGAGACCATTGAACACGCACTACAAGTTAAACCAGGTCGAACTTTGAAAAACTCAGAGACTCGGGTTTGGTAGTGATGTAGGGATTTGGTTAACCGTATCTTGTGAACCCAGACACTGTGACAAGCCTGACAATGTCTGCGTTTGTTTTTCAAATAAACATAAACCAAGGCCACTCTTCTGAAGTGATGGTAATCTATATCTGCCATTAAAAGGACGCTAGCAATGAACCGAACCGTTTCCATATTGTGCCCAAATCGTAAGATTTAAACCCAGGGCTCGACATAGCCATTTGTCCGCTGGCCCGGTCCTGTTTTTCGAGCAGTGCGGACCACAAGACTTTACTTTTCACTTGTCCGCTCGGGCCACTAAAATATCTAACGGTTTATATATTCTTCACCTTTTTCAATAAAGTAAATTTTGCGAAAACGTGTAGATTTACCTCGTCTTCATAATGTAGTTTTTCTGCTAGTCCTGTGTTCAGACTTCAAGGGTTTCTATGGGAAACCTTTGATCACTTCTCCTCTCCCGCCTGCGCGCGCGCGGCTTTCACTGCCGAGCACCACGCGGCACGCGCTCACTACTTTTTTTTTCAAACTTTATTGAATGTAACAATTCAATACAAAACAATGTTAAACAGCAACAACTAAGGCACAAGCCAGTGGGTTATTATTACATTTGATTATAAATCCGACACCGTCACTGAAGAGAGACTGAAGCATGTCAGAGATGTGGAAGACATGGCAGGAATAGATAGGAATATGTTGGATGGAGTAGTGGGTATAATTAGTAGTATGGACAGCAAGATATTTAATGAATGCATTGAAGATGAAACTGTATCCACTAAGCTTTAAGCTGAATGTCAAAGAATCAAAGGCAACTCCAAATACCTGAATCTCAGACTCAAATGCAGTAGAATGTTAAACTACTTAATTTTGTTTTTCTTTACAACACTGTAAGCAGTAAGTATTTCTAGTTAGCTGAATGATCTCAGTTAGACCTGCACAATATGAGGAAAACTCGCGATATGCGATATCAGAGATTAAAATTGCGATAACGATATAATTTGCGGTATATAAACAAACAGCATTCTTCTTCCACTTTCGGCTTCTCCCATCAGGGGTCGCCACAGCGAACAAGTTGCATGGTAAATTTGGCAATGTTTTATGCCGGATGCCCTTCCTGACGCAACCTTCTCAAACCGGGCTCGGGACCGGCTCAGAGGTAGAGAAGGGAACAGGGAGCAGCCCGGAGTCGAACCCTGGTTTCATGGACGGAAGGCGCCGCAAACCAGCACGAGCTAAACCAGCTCCCATATAAACAAACAGCAAAATAACCAAATAACCATTCCCAGTTTAAAAATTATACTCCAAATGACCCTCGTTGACATAGGTTACAAACATCTAACATAACAGGGCTCCATCTGATTGGTCAACAATGTGAAGGCGTCCATCCGATTGGTCAAATGCATTAAGGGATTTATTTGATTCGTTAAATGGTTCAAGCTGCCATTAGATTGTTTTAACACATTTAAGATTTATGATTTATTGCGATATTTGCCGTTAAAAGCACCATGAAAACTTCTGAACTAGTGTTACCTACTACACTGCAGTGCTCTCTTCAAAACATCTGAAACAGACTAGAGCAGATTTAAGTTTGATATGGTCTATTTTCAGTCATTGAAAAGTGTAGAAATAAGTGATGTCACCAGAATGCACCAAATTGCACCATATTAATAGTTTCCGGGGGGGCATGCCCCCGGACCCCCCTAAAGTTGCAAGCACCTGCGAAGCGGCGGGTCCCGCTATGCGCGGTGTCGGGCCAGTAACTTTCAGGCAGGGCCAGTAAGTTTCAAAAACTACTGGCCCTGTGGGCCAGTGCAAATTTCTGGGCTATGTCAACCCCTGAAACCGCTTAGACATTCTGCACCAAGCCTCTTCCAACTGTAGGTGGCAGACATGCACTAGTAAACAGCAGCAAAAATCCTCTCCCTGCTTGTCTAATGTGAACACAATGGGCCAAACTTGACTTCTTCCTGAATTCGTATCAAGTGTTCCCAGTGTATATGTAGCTCAACAGAAAAACTAAAGTTTGAAATGATTGTCAGACTTCATAGACTCCATGGAGTAACATATCAGTTACACATTCTGGAGTAACAGTAAAGTAAGAGAGAAATATGATGGAAGCATGTAAAGACAGAAGAAGCAGCATGTTTAACTCTGGGCCACATGCCTAATAAAACAGCAGCTATTACCACCAACACATGGACATTACTACAAAATAACTTAAACTTTATTTGAGTCTGGCAGATGTTCAGACTTCTAAACATGCAACTAATGCATCATAAAGAAGCTTTAAAAGATATGTGTCTGTCTGTACCATAAATGTGCTGCTAAATGCAGGTTACACCTGCTAAATGTGAATAGCGTCTTACATCACTGGGGGTGTTGGGCGCTGCTCGTCTACGTAAGGACAAGTGCTGCTGGCTGCGCAAAGAAAACCTGCGGATGGACTCCCTGCTGTGGGATGCTAGGGAGCGTAAGTAGTTAGTCCTCTTAAAGCCTTCCACTTCATTGTCTTCTCTTCCTCCCCTCTCCACCGAGATGGACAGAAAGTTAAACGACCCGTGAAGGGAGCGACGGACATTTCCAACCCACTCTGACACGTGAGAGTGAGCCACTGACAGCTTATATCCAAGGTACTCCATCACGATGCTCTGCTGGCTGAAGAGAGGCTTCAATCTGAGCTTGGACTCTTGCTATCACAGTAGCGGAGGAACATTAGAAGCTACATATGCGGGAGAGACAGCAGTCCAGGGATGGAGTCTCAAGTCTTTACTGACGCTGGGTCAATGCTGCAGCAACGAGGAAGGTGACGGAGGGAGCAACGACAAAGCTCATTCACCCCCAGGTCGTGATTCAGCACAGATATCACAAGTCATCCAGAGACCGGGACACTCCCAGTTTCACTCATAAGGGCAGTCCCGCCGGAGCCACTGGGATTCTTGTTTCAACACATCAGAACTAAGGCTCCACTCAGTCTGTCCCAGCTGAACATGGAAGCTTTCTAATGTCTATTTCAATGCTTACAAGATATGCCTGCTATGATACCTCTGCTACAACATACAAACAGCAACCCAGAGGTTACAAAAGGCCAGAACACATAAAGAACAAGGCTCAGTCAAACTGCTTCACGCCCTCTAAAAGGTTTTCTATATTTTTAAAGCCTTTAATCACCTCTGAACTAAAAGAAAAAAAAACATTTCTATGTGTTTGGAAGGACGTTTACTTAAAAAACAAAAAAAAAAACTCATTTGTAATGTTTAGCCAAATCCCTTTGAGTTAATCAACTGTGAACTTCTGCCCTGACCTACAACCAAAATCCCCGCACAGGTACTATTGTCCCAGAGCTGACACCGACACATTCATATCCAAAAATAAGGCTCAGGTTTGGAGTTAAATAATCCATCCGTCTGACAAGGCTACCTCCTGGTGGTGCAGTGTTCAGAGCTGCAGAAGGATTTCACAGCTGGTGGTAAAAACGAAGAGATGCTAAAGTCTTTAGTACTCCGTTGAGGAAAAACAGACAGCAGCAAAAGACAAAAAGAGAGCGTATAGTGTGAAGGGGAAAAAAACACATGCAGGAAAAGAAGAGCAAATTGCCTCCGTTTAACTTTTTTGCAGGCAACAGCGGGTATGAGAAAATGCGTCAGCAGTTGCTATTTGTAGTCTGCTTTACAGGACTCACTGTCAAGGAGAAACTGGGTGGAGAGAGGGAGGGAACAGATTCAGGGAGAGTGAGATGGAGAATGGGAGGTCCCTGATTCAGAGAGGCAAAGGGAGGGGGAGAAAGAGGAGATGGGTGATGAATTTTTTGCAGTGCTCTCCTGATCCAGCCCAGTTCAGAAGCAGCAGGTACAATGATAATACGATAATAAAAAAGTAGATTTAACCGCATACTAAACTAGTTTGACTAAAACCAAGATTCCTCAAAGGCAAGCAAATGTTTGATCTACTTCCACTCAGCTCAGCTTATGCAAACAACAGAGCAGCCCTTCCTGACATGAACTCACAGGATTTTGTTACATTGAATGCCTGAATAAGATGCTGCATTAGCCTCTGAGCAAATGAGTGGAAACGGGCTAAAACAAGGTCAAAAATTGCCCGCATGTGCTTCAAAACTGCCAACTTTCAGTGACTTAAAAACAAAGTCATCGACCTCCAAACAAAAGACTCTTTAATAATTGTGGATTCTTTAATAATTGTGAATATCTGTGAGTTAGGATGATTAGACAACTTAGACAGCACATAAATATTTTTAATATTCATTTATATATGTGCTTCAGATGATTACCTATATTATTGAGACTGAGGCAGCTGATTTAATTGACTCTGTACTCCAAGCATTTTTCTTTAGCTGCCTAATCTTGGCCTGAAAGTTGGGGGCTTTTTCATCTGCTTTAATCTTTTTTTTGCGTTCAGGGCATCTGCTCTGCAACTAATCAGGGATTTTAGGTCTCATTCTGGTATTTACTTGAGCTTTTCAGAAGGCTTAGTCAGCTGCTTCCTCATTAAAAAAACTACTGTTGTCTTTGATGCTCTCAATAACATATGTTATAAAGTGCAAAATAGGTGAGAAGGAAAACACTTAGGCAGCACAGACTTTAATATAAACACATGATAGCTCAAAGATAAAGTCAGAGGGGAAGTTTCTAAGTGGAGCATACCTGTCTTTCCAGCACCCTTATTCTGAACTAGACAATATGGCTGGCCATTATTGCTAGAGTTGCATTACTCACAGAAGATTGTGCAACAACAATATTAAGACACAAGATGCAAACTATATGTTTTTATTTATTTTATTTGTTTTCTTGAAAATACGTTTAAAATATTTAAAGCATCTGAGTGTTTTCAGACTGGACACATTTGGTTTGCTTAAAGTGAACCAGAGTTCATTTCCCCCGATAATCCGGAACAAATTTTCAGTCTGGATACACCCAAGCGGACCCTGGTCCAGGACCATGAATTGCTCTCTGACCCATCTTCCAAGGTGGTCTAGATTCATTTACAATCGGACTGAGTTTGGGATGGCTTTGAAATTCCTGAGTCTTAATATGGTCCATGCCCGGAGCCGAAGAATTGAATCAAAACGGCCACCATAGCCGGTCATAAAGCAAAGATTGTGGTGTTATCAAACAGAAAAAAGGGTCCAACTGTTTACTTGATAGGATGTTTCTTTTGCAGCTGAAAGCGCTTCTTACATGCTTCACTGTCTCATTTCATCCTGAAAAAAGCTACCTTGTAGTTCCTTAACAGAATTCTCTTAAAAACAATGCCATAAAACCACAACAATGAGACACAGCAACTCATTGAAATTTGGTCAGATGAATGCAGGCTGATCAAAACAACTTTTATTGTGATGCATTATTATTCTCGCTGCTTTCCTGACTATGTATATGTGATAAACACTTATCAGCGTACATCAGTCATCTTCTTGCCAGTAACAACCTTGCAGCATGCTTACACCATACCAAAAAAAAAGAAAAAAAGAAAGCAAGTAAAACGTGTTGTAGCTGAGCAGCAACATATAATGTTTGAATAAGAAAACTATCCCAACGATTACAAAGTGCAGGACTTCCACAACCTCTGCCTCTAGTTGCTTTACTCCGCCCTCATACATTCTGGCCAATGACCAAAGAGATCTTTAGTCTCATGGTTTGTTTACAAGCTTTGGTCAGGGACAGAAAGTCCTCTAGATCAGTGTTTTTAAACGTTTTTTGAGCCACGGTACACCTTAACCTTGACAAAAATCCCGCGGCACACCAGCATCCCAAAATTTAAAAAAATAGGAGAAACTCAGTCTGTATTGATCTACAACCCCTCCGCAATCTCACATGCATTTTTGTGATAATTGTGGCAGAAAAAGCTGGAAGCTGCAGCTGTTTTTTCTGAAAGATGTAAGAAAAGTTAAGTTAAAAGATTTAAAAACTGTTTGATGTGTGTTCGTTGTGGTTTCAAGACGTTTAACAAAAAACGGCTCATTGTGCGCTGAGACGTTGTCACTTTAACCCAATGCATCATGGGAGATGTAGTGCAAACAGCCGCCGAACGCAGAAAGACTAGCATCTCTGAGCTTCATTATTTTGCTCACTTTTTCCACGGTCTAAAGGCCCGTACACACCGGGACGAATTTCGCCCGCAATATTCGCCGACGTTTAACGCCTCATGACTAAACAAAGGGCACCAATGTGAGTGTGCACACCAACGCGAAAAAAAGTCACGCGTAAAAGCGTCATTTTTTAAAAAACGCCTCGGGTTCGTTTTTTTGGTTTGACGCGCCGCGTCGAAAACTATACGACCAATAAGAATGGCGCTTTTGCACACATGTCTAGAGCTTCTAAAGTTACAGTATAACACAACTTGGGGGCGCTCAAACACAAAACTGCCTTTCTGAGCACATATACCAGCGAACACTGCCGCGAAGAAATAATGACGGACATTCTAAAATATCCCCGAACCAAGCTCCAGTTGGAGCAACTGGTGCTTGAAATATTCATGTTTTCTTTGTATGATTCTGACAAGCACGTAAATACTTGCTCTCTTCTTCTGAGTGAAAAGCGACTAAGAAGCGTAAAGTTGCGCAGGGCCACCTTGTGTACAGGAGTATTTCTGTTTTACATTAAGCGCCATCTAATGTCAGGGAATGAAATTGCATGTTCGCTCGGCTCATCGTCAGCGAAAATCGCCACTAAAGACGAGCTTTAGCAGGTATATTTGTTGGAACTGAGCGACTTTATGAGCAGAATCAGAACAAGGAAGTGAAGACTTTAACCACTTCTGATTGGTCAGGCTGATGACGTATGATTAAGCCTCCAAGAATGATTGGTGGAGACAGTTAAAGGGGCAGGACTTTTCAAAACACAGTTATAGCTGCAGCTAAATCGCGGTACCGCCATTCTTATCAAAATGTCTTTAATAAAATCAAATAAACACAGAGAAAAAACTATTTTATGATCTTTCATATTGAATTGGAATTTACAAGGTTTATGCATTTAGATTATATAAAAATACATTAATAATCTATATATGGTGTGGACATATTTATATTAATTTGGATGCCAGTGGTGGCGGCCGTGGTGCAGCGGTAGGGCGGTCGTCCCATGATCGTAAGGTTGCAGGTTCGATTCCCGCCTTGCACGCCCATGAGTCGAAGTGTCCTTGGGCAAGACACTGAACCCCACCTTGCCTCTGGTGGTAGGCGGGCGCCTGTGTTTGGCAGCGGAGCGACCACCAGTGTGTGACTGTGTGTGTGAATGTGTGTGTGACTGGGTGAATGGGTCTGTGACTGTAAAGCGCTTTGTCCTTGTAGGAAGAAAGGCGCTATATAAGTATACGCCATTTACCATTTACCAGTTCACATACTGTAAAACTCAGTGGTGGGCGGTCAGGGCCTTCAAGGCGTTCTCTGAAGGCCTAAAAAATATCTGAATCATCTGTTAATTATATTTTGTCCATGCATACTCCTTAAATCATTCCAAATGGTCTGTCCATTCCCTTTTATTGTGTTTATGAGGGTTATGCTGCTTATAGACAGACGTATTTTCATATTGCAGGATTTAATCAATTCCATTTCAGCTGTCCTTTGTTGCCAAGCAGGGTCAGAGCCAAAGAGGCCTTCACCATGAGTTCTGAAGGCCTTCTAATGCAAAATAAATGTCAGAGATTAATTTCTTACAACCAATCAGATTTTGAGTTGGTGTCAGAAGGGCCATCTAGCAGGCTTAGGCAAAGTCACAGTTGTCAGACCGACTGATTTGACAGACGTTTAAGGAATACAGGAAACATTTCCTACATGCAGCCTTGCCCAGTTTGACAAAGAGAACTTTTTGATTCGTCTCAGTTAAAACAGAGCTAACTGTAATGTACGCCATGGATGATTTTGCAGGAAAATCTTCCACTGATCTCCTTGACTTCCTTCATCAGAAAAATCTGAGCGAGAGCATGAGCAGCAGGACAGAGTTGTGTGTTTGGCGCTGACCATCCTCGTGTCCACTGCATCCGTCGAGCGGAAATTTTCGGCCCTAAAGCGAATTAAAACCTACGCAGAAACACAGCTGGACAGACTTGACTCTAAGCACTGGCCTTGATGGTATAGAAAAGGACCTCTTGACGGAACTGAAGCGCAATAATCTACATGACAGGGTGATCAACTGTTTTTGTAGAAAGAGGGGAGGATGGATTTTGTCTTCAAATAATCAGATTTTTTGATGAGTGAAATAATAAATATCATAATAAATAATATTCCCAATTTATGTGGTATTTTTTTTTTTTTTTGCTGGCTGTAGTTGCAAAACGAGATTTGTTTACCGTTTTGTTTATTCCGTTTATTTAGAGGCATTTATTGTGGCTACAGGAATTTTCAATATGCAATGCAAAGCTAGTTTCTGCATCGTAAAATGGTTAATGAGGGGTTGAATGATTCAGACGTAGCACGACTGAAGGCCTGGGTGTGTAATGCACGGTCCGCCACTGGTAAAACTATAAAAAGGAGAAGCTCCAACAAAAACGTGCAGATCATTGTTTTGCCTATGAGGGCATTTCACTTTAGCCATTAGGGGGAGCTCACCCTATAGCATAACACTTTATTCCAGGAGATTTTAGAAAAAAACTGTGTTTTAGAACACAAATGGTTACTTTGGGGAAAAAAACTCTTGGAAGAGTTTGGAGAAGTCATGCCTGTGAGTTTGTAAAGCTGTTCATCAAGTCAGCAATATTTGTTTAGGTCGAACAAGTGTTAGCATTACCCGTTCTATGGAAAATTCTATTATACGTACGTATCAAGTTAGTGGACTTTGGGTATGTGGTAGGTCACCTGAAAATGAAAGACATAAAAGATCGATCTCTACTTTTATGAATCGATTATTGATTCATTCATCTTGGATCAAGTCTGATTGATTAATTGATTATATCAACCCAGCCCTAGTGATAGATCTGAGGACCAGAAAAGAGAAGCACTGTTCTAGATCCTAGAAGTACTGGTGGTGCTCATGAATCCGGACTTCGCCTCTAGATGAAGCTGTTGATCGTGTACTGACCCGAACTTCAGTAGCAGCCCTGCCTTTACACAGCACAGCAGAATCCCTGCTTCCAAAGCCAGCTCACAATTACTGTATCAATGACTAAGAGCAGAGTAAACCTTACCCAGTACAAATGATCAAAAGAGCACCCTTGACCTAAATGCATGTGTGTAAACAGAACTAATGAATAGTAGATCTGGAGTTGCATTTGTTTTTATCTCATATAGAAATCTAAGAAAAATAACTGCCAGCAACAGGTTTAAAGGAAAAGCAGGTATAACAGGTACAGGAGAAACATAAATCTTCTGTTAAAAATCAGGGGAAAAAGTAAAGAAACAAATACTATTTAATAGTTTTCTTATCTAATCCTGAGTATCTCTAACTGGAGGAGTTTTATAACTTTTGTCTAAAGTCTAAGATGTAAAACAGGTGAAAATAAAGTAATCAGCCCCTGAAAGTCTTTCATTACTGAGGCTAAACAGCAACTAGCTTTTATTTAGCTTCATTGTTTTTCAGAATAGAGAGACTAAAATAAAAATACTAGAATCGCAAAATAATTTTGTGATAAAGTTTGTGACATTTGGTTAAGTAAAGCCTTCAAAAGTTATACTGCTTGATAAAAGAAGCTAGTTTAAGGGTGTATTCAGACTGGAAAAATCATTTGTTATCCACTTAATTTGTTCCGCATCGAGTCCCGAACCTTGTGTTTGGTCTGCATTCAGACTGGCATCAAGCAGGCCCTTCTGTTAGGGATCAAAGCTTGCAAACAAAACCATGTGACTAAAGATCTCTTCACTCATTGGCCAGGAACAACGAAGTCAAAAAAACAAGAGAAAGACAGACGTGTTGCGCTTTACAATTATTATAGGGACTGCTAACTTATTAAAATTCGACTTAAGTTTAATAAGTTTAACTGTTGAATGTCTGGAACAAAACTTTTTATCTATTACTTTGGTACGGCATAGGCAAGCTGCAAGGCGGTCCTGCAAGGAGACATGTAGTGTGTGCTTTAACTCAGTGGATGCAAGCAACTGCAATGCTGAGGAGATGTCGGGTAAGAAGGTATGCTACTAAGTGTTTATGGCACATAGATTGTCAGGAAAACAGTGAAAAGCAATGTCTTTATCTTTAAAAGTTGTTTTAATGAGCCTGCATTCCTCTCACTACATTTCAAGGAGTTGTTGTGTCTCATCATTGTGGTATGATAGCATTGTTTTTTAAGGGATTCCATTAAGGAAACTACAAAATGGCTTTTGGGGGTTGACATCACAGCAGCGCTCCGCATGTGCTGCCTATCGAGACACAGAAAAGCATGTAAAAAGCATTTTAGCATTAAGCATTTAAGCTGTTAAAATAAACATCAGCAGTTGGACTTTTGTTTTCAGTTTGATGACCTATTGGTGGACTTTAGCTCTGCATTTAATACCATCGTCCCAGAGCTCTTCCACCACAAACTGTCCCAGCTCACTGTGACTCTCCCTACCTTTCAGTGGATCACCAGTTTCCTCACTGACAGGAGGCAGCAGGTGAGACTGGGACACTTCACATCCAGGACCCGGAACCTTAACACCCCCAGGGCTGTGTTGTCCCCCCTCTCTGGTTTTCTCCCTCTACACAAACGACTGTTGCCCCCTGCGTGAAACTCTTGAAGTTTGCAGACGACACCACAGTCATTGGGCTCATCCGGGACGGTGAGAGGCTGCATACAGAGAAGTGGAGCGGCTAGCCGGAACCACCTGGAGTAGAACCCACTTAAAACGGGGGAGATGACTTCAGGAGGACCCCCCCACCCCACAACTCACAAATCTCCACAGCACTGTCCCCTCAACAGACTCAAACAGGTTCCAAGGGTCCACCATCTCACGGGACCTTAAGTGGACCTCTCACTAAACTTCGGAAAAAGGCTCAGCAGAGGTTGCACTTCCTGCAACAACTCAAGAAGTTCAACCAGCCTCAGGAGCTGCTGACCATCTTCTACACTGCAATAATCCAATCTGTCCTGACCACATCCATCACGGTCTTGTTTGGATCAGCAAGTACACACAACAGGAACATATTGCAGAGAACCATCAGATCCGCTGAGAGGATTATTGGTTCCAGCCTTCCCTCCATTCAGGACCTGTACCGATCCAGGGTCAGGAAGCGGGCTGGCAGAATCACAAAAAAACCCTCTTATCCCGGACACTGCCTTTTCAGCCTCCTCCCATCAGGGCGGCGCTTTAGGACCACTCCCCACAAAGACAGCTTCTTCCCCCGAGCCGTCACTCTAATAAACTCCTGACCACTCAAGAACACAGAACAAAACCACAGAAACTGTCACACCGGAACAACTGTTGCATTTTTATTTAGTCATTTTAATTTAGTTTTGTTTATTTATTCCTATATTTACCTTATATTACTTTTCTTTTTCGATATTTATCCCCATTTGTCTTACCCCTTTACAAGATGACCGTTTTGGTCCAGTTGTTCCGCTCCGGGAACAGATTATATTCAGACTTTATGGAAAATGGTAAATGTTGTGTACTTATATAGCGCTTTTCTACCCAAAGCGCTTTTCAGTCACAGACCCATCCACCCACACTGGCACCAACCTTCCACAAGAGGCAAGGTGGTGGTTTTACCAGCTTCAGTGTCTTGCCCAAGGACTCTTCGACACATGGGCTGGCAAGGCAGGAATTGAGCCCGCAATATTCTGATCGGAGGTCGACCGCCCTTCCACTGTACCACCCCTAGAATTTAAATTTCTCAGAGTGAACCGAAGCTCAGTCCCATTGGAAATGAATAGAGACCACATCGAAAGTTGGTTCAGAGAGCGGTTCGTGGTCCTGGACCAGGGTCCACTTGGGTGTTTCAAACTGAAAATTTGTTCTGGACTCCGGAGGAAACGAACACTGGTTCACTTTAAGCGAACCAAATGTGTCCAGTCTGAATACACCCTGACCCTGGGCTCACACTGCATCGAGTCCGGGTCTGGTCTAGTTACTGTAGATGACTCGTATTGGCTACGGATTGCTGCAGTCCTGCTGCAGCCCAGGCTCTGTCCTTTTCGTTGCTATCCTTATAAAAAAACATGCAGTGTCATAAACGATGGGTTGGTTCTGGACCTCTGTGATCAGCCTCTGATCATCCATAGTGTGAAATTACCGATTTGATGCTCTACCACAAAGTTTGTAATCCTGGGTCAGCGGAAATGAAGTAATGGGTTTTCACCAAGGTGAAAACAGCAAATACAGCAGAAAATATGTTTTATTTTTAAAAAACGTACTGGATGTACCTCACACTCGCTCTTATGATTTCCGGATGAGGTTGTTTAATTAGCCCCAACTCCACAAAAAATTTCTCTGTTCACGCCGGCGTCTGGCCAAAGTTTGGAGACAACAAATGGAGCGCCAGAGAGGCTGGACCGGAGTAGAAGCAGTGCGAGTGCCTTTCGCACTAAGTTATGGAAAGACCACGGTGGCCGCATAAAATATTGACTATTATCATAGAGTAAAGAGGCGTTTAGTGTTTTCTGAAGACAAATTCAAAAATAGAAGATTTCAATGTTTGAATACTAAATTGTCTAAATTACTTTATCCCTTTATTTTGATGTAAAATGATGTTTACTGTAAATTGGTAAAAGTAATATTTAGTGTTAAGTATTGAAATAAAGTCATGGATGAAGTTTTTATATTTGTAGATACATCTCAAACTCAAAAGGGCACCTTTGTATTCTTATTCATTTGATAACTTTACAAAGCCCGGTGATATTGGGGTATACAATCTGAATTTAAATGTTTCTAACATCAGCAGGAGCAGCAGTTTGTTATTCATCTCTCTTCGCTTTACTTACCCAGCTATGGCTTTCGTGCTCTCTGTTAGCACTGCGACTTCTCATCCTGGAGAGACTTTCCTCCACTGAGCTGTTTGAGCGTGCAGATTTTCGCGACATACTTCTGGAACGCATCCTATTCAGCTCCTTTCAAAAAGAAAATAGATGTATAATATGTAAAACATCAAACACAGATTTGTAAAAAGCATTCTCCAAAGACTGCTTTACTTGAGGTCTCAAATGATCTTTTTAATGAATTGATTTTTTAATGAATGAATTACCGCCTGCTCTTTATACTTCAGATGATAAAGATTTGGAAACAAATCAACTTCAGAAAGAGATGGGATTCTCTGGGTCTGGCTGCCAGTGGTTGAGGTTTAGGCACAACCCTGTTCAGGTGTGCCTGAATAGCTATAGTCTGGACTGCCAACAAAAGCAGATGGTCAATATTTGATTTTATACAAACAAACAAAAGTCATTTAAAAAAAAGAAAATTTCATATACAGTTAAGCTAAATTAATTATTAATTCCTGTTTTTAAGTGCTTTTATTTTTTTCTCCTCAGTCTTAGCTACCTGCAACCATTTAGCCTTCAATGAACCTGGAAATTGAAATCTTCAAAGTCCATACACATGTTTTGAATTTTGGGCTAACCTGTATTTTATGGATGACTGTAGAAATTGCTGATTCATTTTTATTACGGTCAAAAGACACTCAAAGCTTTAATAGAAAAGTTTTTATTTGACTGTTTTGCTCCACTTTTATTCATAATATTTGGCCTTGCTTCCATTTGGGACAGGTGTTTTAAAAATAAATAACTAAGTTATATACCGTAATTTCCGGACTACAAGCCGCTACTTTTTTCCTGCGCTTACAGCCCTGCGGCTTATTCAGTGACGCGGCTAATTTATGGATTTAATTAGCGGCAGCCATGTACGTACTTTCAAACTCAGTGAATAGTTTGAATTCCTTATCTAACACCAAGCACAAGGCATTTATATTCAACACACCTCTAAGCAGCCAAACAGCATGGACTGACTTCAGGTCTTAGACACTTCAGTCATGGTTCAACAAAATGAAACACGCATGCCCGGCCGCATCCCAGAATCCTTTGGTGCCATTAGACCCAACGTGCACGTGATCGCCACTACAATATGATGAAGCTTTCAAGTTAAAAGCAATCGTTAAAAGCAGCGTAAAAAAGTCCACCGACACCAACGGGTTTGGAAAAGCCGGTTTGCTGCGTGACGGAGAGAACAGCGCATGGAGTGAATTTACACTCCATTTACGGTTTGTAAGGAAACCGTAAAAGCGGAATTTTGCTTTGAAAAGCTCACAGCCTCCTTGTGAGCTGGAGACATCTTCTCCTCCTGCTGCTCTTATAGAGCTGCGGGGCCGATGGCAGTCTGAAGGCTCCCACACGTAACAACGCACCCGCCCCTCATACACAAAACGTACAGTATTAAGTCCAATTGCTTTGCACAGAAACGATTTGCTCCATCCACCGGCGCAACGGGGACGAAGTGCTCCTCCTTGAAGCCGCCCTGGCCAGAGGTGTCGGAGTAGATAGGAAGGGGAGACAAGGAGCGCGCGGGGCGGGAGCGGAGCGCAGAGGCGTCCGCGGAGTGCAGAGGCTTCTGAATTCTGACGCACGCGCCGCACTGAGGCGCGCGTATCACGCTGAGGCGCGCGCTTTTCAGTCGCCGCTGCTGTATTTTACCGGTGTGTTTTTTAACCAGCCCTGTTACTCCCATAACGCTGCCGCGACACAAGCGGAAGGAGAGCTTTTCCCGTTCACCCCTCCATGCACTGCTGATACTTGCTCATTCTTAAACACGTACAACAGAATGGCGAGCCGGGCATTGGCCCCGCCTTTAGCCCCTAAGACTCATGGGAAATGTGGAATCGCGGATGTAAATTTCCTCATCATAACTGAGGGATGTAATGTTGATTATATGGTTACTGTTTGTAATTTTATGTATGATACCTAGATTGTCAATAAGTAAAAAAAAAAATGAAATAAAAACACCATAACTGAGGAACTTGTGAACAGAATAGAGGTCCATGCTGTTTGACAGATGTCGATCCACTCAAATACATGAGCCAGAGGCAAAGCTGGCACCACCCACAATGTGCTAATGAATTGCACTCACTCTGGGATGCTGGCCGTGATCTGTCAGGATGACTATATCGCCTAACACATGCGCGGCTTGTACTCTGACGCGGCTTGTGTATGTATAAAACTAATTAAACACGTCAAAAAGGGTGGGTGCGGCTTGTAATCGGGTGCGCTTTGTAGTCCGGAATTTACGGTAATTATAACAGTTAACCGTGAAAACTAAAGTCATAGTTAAAGTCCCATCAGCACCTAGGTGTGTGAAATTTGTTCTCCTTATTTGACATTTGAAAGAGAAGCATTTCCTTAGTAATGTGTGTCCCTTTTTTCTCTCACCTGAGATCCCTGCGATCTCCTGGGGCTTCTGCTTTGTGATTCTCTAGGAATCCAAATCTCTTCTCCCCGAGGGCTGGCAGAAAAGGCTCCAAGAGAATTCCTAATTTTTTCTTCTGCCCCGGAAAGAGGGCTGGTGTGAAAACGCTCATTCAGAAAAGCGGGCCAGTCATTCTGTCGATTTTGGTGTTGTTCGTCTTGTTTGCAGAACACCTGTGTGGGGCTGATGGCGCAGATTGACTTTCTGAGTTCAACCACAGGTTTGTCTACTGTCACCTCTACAGGCTGTAGCTCCCATGGATCCTGAGGAGACATTGTCCATACAGCAGTAGCCTGCGGTGGTACTTTCCAGTTTAAATCTCTTTCGGGCACAGAATTTGACTTAAACCCGAATGCAGCATCAAGTTCCTGAATATCAGACACTGGAAACAAGTCTTTGTTTGGGGAGGGTTGTGCTTCAGGTTTAGGAGAGTCTATGTCGAGAATAGCAGGCTTGTGTGGCTCCCTCCAGCGCATGGAGGGGTCCCCGTGATGGGAAGAGGCTTTATGCAACAACTCATCTCTGAGCACCGAGTCCAAATCCAGCACCCTCGGCCTCATGGCTGATGATTCCAATTTTAGTCGCTCCTCATCCTTCCGCTGCTTTTCTCTGAGTCGCCGTCTTTCCACCTCTTGCTGTTTGGCAACTTGTCTTATTTTTTCAGCTTCTTCTTTTTCCATCTTCTCTTTTAATTCTTGTTTGCTCAACTTTTGGCTTTCAAATTCGTGCTCATCTAAATCTAGCTGATTCTCCCGCTTTCTCAGCTTTTGTCTTGTCACCTCTTTCTGAAGCTCAATTTCACTTTGTTTTTCCCGTTCTTTTTCAAGCTCTTTTAGTTTTAAAAGTTCTTGTTCTAGTGCAACCTGTCTTAATTGTTCAGCCTCTTCAGCAAGCAGCTGCCTCTCCAACTCTTTTTGCTTTTGTTTTTGCAGTTCCAGCTGTTGCCTTTCCAGCTCCCTTTTTTCTACCTCTTTTTTGTGATTTTTCTGTTGCATTTCCAGTTGCAGCCTTTCCCTGTCCAACTGTTTTTGCCTTTCTTTTTCAAGCTCTTTTAGTTTTAAAAGTTCTTGTTCTTGTGCAACCTTTCTTAATTGTTCAGCCTCTTCAGCAAGCAGCTGCCTCTCCAACTCTCTTTGCTTTTGTTTTTGCAGTTCAAGCTGTTGCCTTTCCAGCTCCCTTTTTTCTTCCTCTTTTTTGTGTTTTTCCTGTTGCATTTCCAGTTGCAGCCTTTCCCTGTCCAACTCTCTTTGCCTTTCTTCATCCCTTTGCCTCTCTTTTGCCTGCTCTCTCTTTTGCTCCTGTAATTTTTCCCTTTCAATTTCTCTCAGTCTTTCCAGCTCTTCTTTTTCTTTCTCCAAATGCCACTGTCGTTCTTTTTCATCCCTCTGCCTTAGCTTTTCAATTTCCAGCCACCTCTTTCTCTGCATCTCTTTTTGATTTTCCCTTTCAACTTCTCTCTGATGCTCTAGTTCTTTTTGCCTTGCCCTCTCTTTTTCCAGCTCTCTAAATCTCATCCATTCTTTTTCCAATGCCACCAGTTTGATTTTTTCTGCCTCTTCAACAAGCCACTGATTCTCCCTCTCTTTCTGCAGTTCTAACGGTTGCCTCTCCAGCTCTTTTTTCTCTGTTTCTTCCATTTTCTGTTTCTGCTTTTGCATTTCAAGGTGTTGCTGCTCCTTGTCCAACTCTCTTTGCCTCTCTTCATCCCTTTTACTCTGTCTCTCCTTTGCCAGCTCTCTTTCTTGCTCTAGTTCTTTTTGCCTTGCCCTTTCAATTCCCAACTCTTCTTTTTCTTTCTCCAACTGCCACTGTCGTTCTTTTTCCTCCCTCTGCCTGAGGTTTTCAATTTCCAGCCACCTCTTTCTCTGCATCTCTTTTTGCGTTTCTCTTTCAACTTCTCTCTGATGCTCTAGTTCTTTTTGCCTTGCCCTCTCTTTTTCCAGCTGTTTAAATCTCATCCATTCTTTTTCCAATGCCACCAGTTTGATTTTTTCTGCCTCTTCAACAAGCCACTGATTCTCCCTCTCTTTCTGCAGTTCTAACTGTTGCCTCTCCAGCTCTTTTTTCTCCGTTTCTTTCATTTTCTGTTTCTGCTTTTGCATTTCAAGGAGCTGTTGCTCCTTGTCCAACTCTCTTTGCCTCGCTTCATCCCTTTTCCTCTGTCTCTCCTTTCCCAGCAACTTTTCTCTCTTTTCCCTTTGCCTTTCTAGGTCTCGTCTTTCTTGCTCTTGCTGAATCTCATTTTTCCTTTCCTGCTGCTTCTGTTTCTGCCTTTCTCTCTCAGTTTCCCTTTGTTTTTCAAGGTCTTTTACCATTTCTTGATCCGTCATCTTTATTTTTTCTGCCTCTTTGATGTTCTCTTTTTGTTTCGGTCTCTCTAGCTCATGAAGCTGTGATCTTTCCTTCTCTTTTAGCTTGGGTTTTTTAATCTCTAAAAGCTCTTGTCTTTCTAGTTCTATAATTCTCTCCAAACTTCTTTTCTTCTCCTCCTCCAGTTGTCTTTGCGCCTGATAGGCCGGCTCCCTCACACGTTCTTGTAGATTTTGTATTTCTGTTTCTTGGTTTTCTTTCTCGATTTGTTGCTCTGTTTTCTCCACAACTTCTATTATTTTTTCTTTGGTCTGTTTGTCTGTGTGTGATGTGGTGTCCATGGGAGACAACTGCCTTCTCATCATTGCTTCAAGCTGTTGCAGAGAAGAAGCACTCCTCTCTAAGGCTTCCTCTAAAGACACATTCCTCTTGACGGAAATAATTTTACCTTGTGAGCCCACCAGAGCTGACCTTACAGGGAAATAATCAGAAGGCACAGTCATTTCTCCAAAGCTTGTTCCTGCATCTTTGGGAGAACTAGGCTCCTGCATTTGTCCAGTCAAAGCAAAGTAAGTTGCCCTTGGTTTCAGGTGTTCTTCTTTCTCCCTTGTTAAATAATTATGTGCAGCAGCACCTTCTTCCTCTTCTGCCCATCTCTGTCTATCACCTTCTTTATCCACTGGCGAATCCCTTTGAAATTCCTTTTCTGTCCCTTTCTCCAAACTCAGGTCTTGGTTGAGATCAGCCATTGTCCACTTTGGTAAAGCTCCTACTCTCAAAAACCGCGGCACTGGCATCACTTCTACAGGGGGCTGTATTTGCGGCTGATCCATCCATTCGACCCCCGGTCTGCTCATGTCCGAACGGCTGTAGCGGAGTGTCATGGCCTTATCTTCCCATTGAGCTGATGGGACGCTCTCACTAACTGCCCTTTTCTCTTCAATCGCCTGGACTGTGTCAAAAGCAGGCACCACACGAAGAGGACTGGATGGGGATGCAGGTTCTTTGAAAGCAAAGGGGGGCAGTGCTCCATCCATAGTTTCTCTCTTGAATGAAGGATTCCTGGAAAAATTCTTTGCCATGCTTGCAGAGTTCTTCTCTGACATTGTCACAATGTGCCTCTCTATATCAAACACAAATGCTCGCAAAGTGTGTAATTCACCAGCAGGACCACCATTCTGGGAGGGGTTGCTTGTCTCTTTTTCAGATGATGTGCAGTCATCCTTGAGCTGCTCTTCAGATTCTTTCAAATTATAAAGAATCTTGTTTTCGTTGGGAGTGTTAGCCAACTCTTCATCCTGCAGAAATGAGAACAAGCCCTTTGAACTCTTTACTGATTAAATTATGCTTTGACCTATACTTTGCTTCTGACATGCATGATTTCAACATGAATAAGTCTTTAGAAAGCAGGACACTTTGCAAAATAAGAAAATAAACCAAAAAAAAGAAAATATGGGTATATTATGAAAGAAAGACAGGAATGCTGGAGTGGAGCTACCCCGCCCCCTTCTCATTCCCATTGCTGAGAGCTTGGAGCAGGGAGTTTGTGGCCCACCCATTGCATTTTCACAAATACGCTCTTTTTCAAACATCAATTTTCATCTGCTCCTAATTCACAAAAATTTAAATAAAGACTCAGAAATTGCATTTTTTAGCTTATTTTTGTTTGATAAATATATCCTGCATCATCAGAAAAATGCCACAAGAACATTTTAAAAACCCAAAAAAAGACTATTTTCATCAGAGTGGGTCTTTAAAGGATTTTGTGAGCATTACTAGTACCTTCTTGATGTGCACGGATGTCATAACAGTAGGTGTGGTGATGAAAAAGTTATCGAAGGTTTTCTGAAGTGACCTCTTTCCCACAATCTGTTTTTGGTGTTTCATAACCCTAAGCCACCTGGGACAAGTCATTGTAGCCATCTTGGGTTTCCCAGGTAGCTTTGTGCGTCTTATGCACTTTTGTGTTTGTTGTTACAATAGCCAAATTTTCAAGTAATATCATTGACACAAAAACCCTTTAGATCTTAGTAAAAAAAATTGAAAATATATCTTAAATTAAGAAAGCACATTTGTTAACAATAATGGAAAAAAAATCAACTTGAACTTTACTAATAAGAAGTGTTTAAACAGTCTTATATTTCACCCAGACTATACCTGCTCAATGGCAAGAACAAGACCCAGGCAATAAACAGCTACACACTGCCAGTTATCAGATACCCTGCAGGAATAATAAGATGGCCAAAGGAAGAGATACAGTCCACGGGTGTTAAGACATGAAAGCACCTCACCATACATGGAGGGTTCCATCCCAAATCAGGCACCCTGAGACTGTATGCTAGCCGCAAGGAAGGAGCCCAAGGACTAGTGAGCGTTGAAGCCACTATCCTGGATAAAACATCCAAGATGCATAAATACATCAAGCTCAAGGCCCCAACTGACAGTGTGCTCAGTGAATGTCTCAGGCAATGGAGAGCAGAGGATACAGTGCTGGAGGACAGAACCTCATGGGAGGACAAACCCCTGCATGGGATGTACCACCGGACCATAACTGAAGTGGCTGATATCAAGAAGTCCTACCAATGGCTAGAAAGGGCTGGCCTATAGGACGGCACTGAAGCACTCATCCTGGCAGCTCAGGAACAAGCCCTGAGCACAAGAGCGATAGACGCTCAGATCTACCCCACCAGACAAGACCCAAGGTGTAGGCTGTGCAAAGAGGCGCCTGAAACAATCCAGCACATAACTGCAGGGTGTAAGATGCTGGCAGGGAAAGCATACATGGAGCGCCACAATCAAGTGGCTGGAATAATATACAGAAACATGTGTGAAGAATATGGACTGGAAACCTCAAAAACCTCCAAAAGTGGTAGAGAATGAGAGAGCAAAGATCCTGTGGGACATCCAGACTGATAGGATGTTAATAGCGAACCAACCAGACATTGTAGTGGTGGATAAAGAACAGAGGAAAACCGTTGTGGTGGATGTGGCAGTGCCAAGCGATGGGAACATCAGGAAGAAGGAGCATGGAGAAATACCAGGGACTCAGAGAAGAACTGGACAAAGCATGGAAAGTGAAGGTGACAGTGGTGCCCCTGGTAATTGGAGTACTCAGGGCAGTAACCCCCAAGCTGGAGGAGTGGCTACAACAGATCCCTGGAAAGACCTCAGAGCTCTTAGTCCAGAAAAGAGCAGTGCTAGGAACAGCTAAGATACTGCGCAGGACCCTCAAGCTCCCAGGCCTCTGGTAGAGGACCCGAACTTGGGTGAGAAACCACCCGCGGAAGGGTGAGAGGGGCGTTTAAAAAAAAAAAAAAAATATATATATATATATATATATATATATATATATATATATATGGTAAGGCGCAGGACTGTCATGCAGGAAACCCGGGTTCGATTCCCAGGGCGGAATGAACAATTAATGGCAATGAAAAATGGGGCAATTACCATGACAATGGAAATGGGGCAATTACCATAACAATGACGGGCAATTAACATCACCCAGTGAGGGTCCTTGCGTCAGGTGCTGAGGGACCAGAGCACCCTGATGGAAAGTGGGCTACTGGAACAAGACGGAAATGGACTAGATGTGAGAACAAGGTTCTGTTAGAATGCTACTACTCAAGTAATCCCACCCAGAGGGGTTACATGCAGAGAATGTGGAATGAATGGATGCTTCGAAACCCACAATCAGGGCTAACTGCCAAACAACTGGTAGCCCAGTGCTCTAACATCCACAAACGGCAACTCCTATCACAACTTGAGATTGAAGCAATACAATACAATGCCACGGGAGAGCCAGAACAACAGGTCAGAGAGGAGGTTATACCACACTCCCACCCTGAGATTGGGTACACAGCCCCAACAACCACAATTACACTGAGCGAGGCAGCAACTGACCTGAAAGACAAGATCATGTCTACAATGAACACTAGGCAACCCCGACACCAGCTACAACGGTTAAGTGATGTACCGCCTGAAAGTCTACTGGAAACTGTGAATGAAGCATTGAGGGCAATTCCTACCACAACCATCACAGAAACCAATGAACTGGTTTACACTTCAGCAGCAGTGATCCTTGAGATGCTTGGCTATAAGAGCAACCATGGAAGAAAACAGTACCCACCATGGAAGCAACGGTTAGAGGCCAAAATCAAGGCAACTCGGAAGGATGTGAGTAAGCTGACAGAGGCTCAAAGAGGTACAATGAGAAAGCAAGTACCTAAGAGATACAGCCAGATGTCCATACCTGAAGCACTGGAAACTGCCAAACAAAGGCTCCTAGCCATGAGCAGCCGCCTAAAGAGGTACACAAGAGACAATGAAGCCAGACGAATAAACAGGCTCTTCGCAACTCAACCTGCAAAAGTGTATGCTCAGTGGCAGGGTCAAAACAGCCGAGCAGACCCACCGAGGCTGGAAACTGAACAGTACTGGAAAAGTATATGGGAGAAAGAGACAGCACATAACAGCAATGCCCAGTGGCTGGTCTCTCTGAGAAAAGAACATAGCAACCTCCCTGAACAGAATCCAGTAACCATCACAGTGGCTGACATCCAAGAAAGAGTCTCAGGTATGAAGAACTGGACAGCACCGGGCCCTGACATGATACATGCCTACTGGCTAAAGAAGCTTACCGCACTCCACGAGCGCCTGGCAGCACAAATGAACCAGCTGCTTAGAGATGGGACTCACCCCGAATGGCTAACGGAAGGGCGAACGATCCTGATCCAGAAGGATCCCTCAAAGGGTGCAATCCCATCCAACTACCGGCCAATAACCTGTCTGTCCACAACATGGAAGCTCATGTCAGGCATCATTGCAACCAAGATAAACAGGCACATGGATCAATTCATGAGTAACACACAGAAGGGCATTGGTAGAGACTCCAGAGGAGCCAAACACCAACTCCTGGTCGACAGAACAGTCGCCCAAGACTGCAAGTCACGACATACCAACCTGTGCACAGCCTGGATTGATTACAAGAAGGCCTATGACTCAATGCCACACACATGGATCACTGAATGCTTGGAGCTGTACAACATCAACAGGACTCTAAGAGCCTTCATAGGAAACTCGATGAAGCTGTGGAAAACCACCCTTGAAGCCAATGGGAAGCCACTTGCACAAGTGTCCATCAAATGTGGGATATACCAAGGTGATGCTCTGTCCCCACTGCTGTTCTGCATAGGTCTGAACCCCCTCAGCCAAATAATCAACAAGACTGGCTATGGATACCGACTCAGAAATGGGGCCAACATCAGTCACCTCCTCTACATGGATGACATCGAGCTATATGCTAAGAGCGAGCGTGACATTGACTCCCTGATCCACACCACCAGGATCTACAGTACTGACATTGGGATGTCATTCGGGCTCGAGAAATGCAGCCGGATGGTGACAAAGACAGGCAAGGTAGTCCACACAGGAGGGGTCTCACTCCCAGAAGGAACAATAGCAGACATTGAGGACAGTTAAAAGTACCTTGGAATCCCACAGGCAAATGGCAACCTGGAGCAGGTGTGTATATGTGTATATGTGTGTGTATATGTGTGTGTGTATATATATATATATATATATATATATATATATATATATATGCTCCCATGATTACAGGTTTGACTGAAAACTGCTCCAAGCCCCTTGAGATGTAAAATCATGTCCTCTGTTATTAATTCTGCAAACTAAAAGTAGAGTGAACCCATCTAGAACCTAGTCCTACAGAACTTTTCCTTCTCTTACCTCTCTTTGAGAAACTTTACTGATCTCATGGCGGTCTGCTGCATCAGTGACAGTATTTAAGTCTGGTGATTTCTCGGATGAAAACCTGATGAACATACATCACATGACAAAGAGCATGCATGACAAATGGAACTCATGAACAGAGACACGAAACACAGACAAACAAAAGAGGTCAAAGTGAGGTTCTCACCTTTTGGTAAGGTCAATGGACAAAGGGCGAGGTTTTGGTGTTGGCTTCATGGCTGGCCTCTGAGTTGGATCCTCAGTCAGCTGTTTAATCAGCTGTTTAACACCAACAGATGTTTCAGTCTCAGGATTCGACTGCACTGGAGATTGAGGATCCAACCCCTGGCCTGTGAACCCTGCCACAGACAAAGATGAAGAATCGAAAGGGTGACTGATGCAGGACTTGATCTTAGGCCTCTGATTTTCCTCTTCAGTCTCTTTCACCACGTTTTCTTCAGTCTTCTTTTCACTCTTTAGGGCTGGATCTGGGGCATCTTCAATTTTTTGGGGCAGTACCTTCTCTGCTGGAGCATTTTCTTGAGTATTCACATTATTACTTTTACGGTGGAGTGACAGACCAATTGACTCAAACTTGGATGTGAGATCAGCAGAGAGGGGTCTCCTCCCAGCCCTCCGAGGAGCAGGAACAGGTTTCTCTACCTTATTTAAACTATCTGGAAAGATAGCGGATACAGGTCTGGGCCTGGAGCTTTTGGGTCGCAGTCGTACTGATACTTCATGCTTAGCTTCATCTTTTTCTTCTTTATCAAACCCTACTT
Source organism: Oryzias latipes (assembly GCF_053564925.1). Taxonomy (NCBI): domain Eukaryota; kingdom Metazoa; phylum Chordata; class Actinopteri; order Beloniformes; family Adrianichthyidae; genus Oryzias; species Oryzias latipes. The sequence goes on from NC_136245.1 coordinate 13,357,655, forward strand.
CATCAAGAAACCCCATTGACTTGGCTCTTGTAATTGAAGCTCCAACTTTATTTTTTGACTTCACATTGGTCTCTTTCTCCTTTACAGTAGTGCCACACCACTCTGCTGCTGAAGGTACTGCAAAACTCTTGGAATAGACAAAACTTGACACAACAGGTTTTTGTCTCTTGGCTGATGAAGAAGAAGTCGGCTTATCCTGATCATCTGGATCAAATGGAGAGGCTGATTTAAATGGCTGGGCAACTGGCTTTGTTGTCTGCGCAGAATTTAACTTGTTTGATGTTTTATAGAAGGTAGGAGCCGGCTGAGTGGAGTTGGCTAACAAAGGCTTTGTGTTTAGTTTTGGAGTACTTGGCAGATATGGTTTGTGCCCAGCCATTCGGGTGGACTCTGGTCTAGGTTTGCTTTGGGGCTTAGGGGCAATTATGGGCTTAATAGTCAGGTTTCTCTCTACAACAAATGGTTTGGGAGTAAGTCTAGCCTTTTGAGTTGAGACAGGTTTGCTTGGTTCAGATGCAATGACTTTAGATTTGTCAACAGATGGGATCTCAATGCAACTCTTATTGCTGGAATCAGAAAGTGGACTCAGATGAAGTCCTGCTGCTGCCACCGTTAACCCCAACTCTCCAGGTTGAACATCCACTTGAGCAGCCATCCCTTTAAAGGAACAAAAAGCAGAAGAGCTTAATAAAAAGGGAGAATTTAAAAGTTATTTTTTATCATAGCTCGATAACAAAAGGCAAATATTGTCACTATGTGAAACCTTTTCAGACTTTGTTCAGGGAGTGCCTCCTACCTTAGCTCAATCACAATATATAAGGGTCTTCTAATAATTTTTTGTAACTAAATTGAGCTTTAATGGTAAAACAAAAGACCAACTGTCACTCAGCCTATCCAGTGGGTGCAGTTTCCTGTGTATAAGAAGAACCCAGTGATGCAGTGCTGTAATGTTTCTCAATGGTGGGTGTAATAAACTTAAAAGGAAACAAAGACTGTTTAAAAAGTTAAACTTGTCATTTTCCATTAAAGCCTGACCGCTGTGCTAAAAGATCAATGGGACTTGGAAACAAGAAATCACATGTATTTTTTACCATATATAAAGTGTAAATGTTAATATACTGAATAAATTCTTACATGCCAACAGATCATGTTTAAACAGGTCACCAACCTCTTCATATCTAATAATAGAATCAACTCTTTCATAAGTCTAATGTATTAAACGCTTTGGTTCAAGTCCATTTACCACAAACTCCTGGAAAGCCACTAATAGGTGATGTATTTAGACTGTGAGAATAATTTACAATGGAGTGATTTATTTACAATGACATCTATAAATGTCTAAGAGAAACAAAAGGAGACTACAGTCAGAATGGCTTTTGTGCTGATGTTAAGAGTAGGTGAAACTGTGTTGCTCAATACTTAGAACTAGGGCTGGGTGATTTAGCAATTTCATTGATTAATTCACATTTGTCATTTTAGATGATTAATTTTTGGGAAAAATCAATATTTTATTTTCCCAGCTCTCTGCCGTCTTGTGCTACCGTTGTTTGGAGTGAAGTCTGTCCGTCGGTCTCTCGCAAAGCGCAGATGTGAGTGAAAACATCAGCAAGCAAAGAGGAGATACTTCTGCAATGCAAAGGAAACTTTATTGATCTCCTGGTGGTCTGCTCCCTCAGTGACCATGTCCATTTCTTTTGAATCCATTATCAAGTGAATGTTGTTCCTCTTAAAGCTGGAGTTTTCTCTATTACTTGTTTTGCCTTTTTTAATATTTTTCCTTCACTCCAACTCTGATTTACTGTACACTCTGAGCTTTGTGTACGACACTGTGTATCTTTCCCTTTTTGATATTAATGAACATCTTGCGGACAACTGTTTGAAAATCTTTTCGGGGATTATATGGCCTGTTGATGCATACTGACTGTTAAAGTTTTAAAGTTATTTTCTGATCACGTGTGACACCATGAGTATAAAACATAGGCCTTTATGGAAATTTCCTGCAATACAAAATTAAGTTTCAAATTATTATTGTAAAAAGTATGTTGGAGTAAATACTTGAAATAAATCAGCTTTTGAGTAATGAACCCAAATAATGTATGATTTGAATTTTAAACTAAATTAACTAATAAATCTAGTTTTTGTTTGTATTTAAATTTTTTATATGTACCTACATTGTGCAGAAAGTAAAGTTCTACAAAGTGCCATCGTGTTCCTTCCTTGTTTTCACTCCAGGGATTAATCATTGAAATGAACTCTTCCATAAATACATACCTGCTTATGTTTAAAGACATTCAACGATTGAGCTCCACAACTTTTTCAATTAGTTGGTAATACCGTCTTCCCATTTACTAAGAAGATATGGTTATCTTTAAAAAAAACACGTCAATTTGCCTGATTTGCTTACAACGTGGATTTTGACAGTAAAATCTTTTTTTTAATTTTAAAAAACATGAAAAACCTAGGAAACAATACTGGCCCGTTAAGGTTTCACATTTGATCATGCCTTCCACATGTTGCTGTTACTTTTTTTATCAACATCTGATAGGTATTTTGGACAAACAAAAAAGACATAATTGCTGAAAAAATAAATAAAATCCCAGTTTTACATACCTATCCAGATGACAACCTCCTGCTGAAGAGCCACTATGTCATAGCACAAAGAAGCAACACGTTGAGGAAACCTAAAGGAAACACACGTTGAGTCAAAGCACACAAGCTTGTCAGAGACAATGAATCAGAGAGAAAAAAAAATCACAGCAAAACTCAAATTCTATTTTACTGCCTGCTTTCCTATAAACTGATAGATGATGCACCAAGCAAAGGCTAAGCAAACAGTCACACCCAGACATTTGAGCAGATGCATTTTGTGCAATGCTCCAGGAAATTCATTAATGCAGCTCTGCAACCTTTCCAGTACATATATTTGCATTATGACCTCGATTACACTTCACATCTCATGACACCAATCCTTTAATAATGTATTTGGATAAACTCAATCTGAGGTGGTCAAAAAAATTGAACCGTTACTAAAAAATAATGTGATAAGATTTACTGAAAAAAAAACTGCAAAAGCTGAAAACTTTTCTTTCCAAGTTGCCAGGAAACAGTTTTTCCTTGATGGAATGCAAAATATTCAGTGATGGTGGGTCAAGCAAAACAACAGCCTGGACTGAGGAAGTTTCTACTTTGAATGTTCAGAAACACACTAACTTCACGTAATGCCCTGATAAAAATCTAAGTTATTCCTGTCAATCGTAAAAAATAAATTAAATACATTTGGCAGGGGTTAAAATTATAAAAAATCCGCTCTGTCTTCGTTAAAAAAATTCCAGAACTCCATGTGGGTGAAGCTGGGATACAATAAGTTGTGTTTTCACAGTAGACAAGCCAATAACCTGGTCTATCCAGTTCCACAGAGGAAGTTTCCTTACATGGGACAACAAGGTTCAAACCAACTCATCCAACAACCCGAAGTTCACTGAGAGAGCTTTGTTATGAAATAAAGCTGTACAATGAACACGCAGCTGTTGTCAAAACGCAGATAACTTTAGGTGTGTTTACAACACTTTACCGACAGTGACAGGGTTCAAAACAAACTAGTTTGGTATAAAACATCCGATAAACACCTGCAGACTACCATTGATTGAGCACAAACGTATACAGTACGGCGTTTACTCACAAAAGCCGACTTTTAAACAACTTTGGAACAAGCTGAAGCGACTTTAACGGCGTTAACTTTAACGGCGACAAATTTGCCAAAACGAAATTATATCAAGATAATATGGCGATTTACGGGGAAAAACGTTTAAGAAAAAAATTCCCCCCCCCCCCTGTTTCTTTCCACCTCTCATTGTGAACAGTACATTACCTGTTTTATGAGACAAAGATAAGAAGCAGTGATGCGTTGTACACAAGTGCAGAAAAAGGTAAGACTCATTCAAAGTGAAACTTTGAAGTTAGGAAAGTCTACTAGACTAATGTCCAATATTTCAAGTCAGAAGTTCTAAATGCAACAACAAGTTGTTCGCTAGCAACCATAAGCTAACAACTCAAGATGCTGAAGTCACAAAATGGAACACGGACTGCATTTACGATCGTTTAAAGTGAGGCAGACTTACCGAACGGTGTAACTAAGATTTCTCTTCTGGTCTCCGAGAAAATTGTGGAAAATCCAGACACATCCAAAAAAGAATCAAGAGACGTCACAGTTAATTAATGCTGAGACCAACGCAGGGGCTGAATAAGCTAGTTTACTAAGCTAGCCAAATGACTGGCTATCCCCGACTCAGGTTGCACTGTTGTTGACAAGACCGACTACTAGACAGCTGTGGGCAGGAGATGCAGTCCGACTGGTTTAGGAGCATGAAGGTTCCGGTTGTTACGCCATTGCTGTCAAAATAAAAGCCAATTTGTAGATTTTTTTTTCTAAAGAAGACAATCATCTGATCAGATGATTGAAAAATAACTACAGTAAGTCATTAAAGAAAAAAAAACCCTCCAAGCTGGATCTCCTGGCGCAGAACTGTACCAGTCACAATAAAACTTACTGATACTAGCCACACGTGGAAAAAATAAGTAATGTAAACACTGTTAATTTGTTAAAGGAAACAAACATAACATTCACTGATTGTGCACAAGTCTTTATTTAATACAAAAGACTAGTTCCCTTACTAGTCTATTAACCTGCTCAAAAACAAAAAGAACTCCCACACATCTGTTATCTCCATTCAGGTTTAACAATTGTTTAATCTCAGAAAACCTCCATCACCAGATTTCAACACTGAAAAAAAATTAGCGGAGAAAAAGTAAAGGAAAGAATTAAGCCAATGGTGAAACAACTAAAAAATAAAGTGAGTTTATATTCTAAACAAGCAGAATATGGATGATGATGAAATCGCTTTACCTTTATTCTAGGAAAGCATTTGTTGCTAAATACTGCAGCGATAACATTTGCATTACTTTTAAGATGGCTTACAGAGGAGCAAACCCAAGTTGTTATCTATGATCTTTAAACATGAAAATATGTTTTTGCTTGTGTAGCAATGTTAGGTTTCAAACATACTGTGGAGGGTTAAATGTCGCAGAGATTTAAGAGGTGCAATGTTCCTGCAGCTGGCTGACTGCTACTTGAGTAAAAAGCACCCTTAAATCTTTTAATGTAATTTGTCTGCAAAGTATCCCATAGTTTACATCATGTAGGTGCAGTGCTGGGGGTTAGTCTGAGAAAATGGTCACATCCGAATTATTCTGACGTTTGAAGCACATAAACTGTTAGCGCCAGCAGCTTCTTTTCATTTGTGAACTACTTATTACCTTAAGGCCTTCAGCAGGACATGAGAATGACACACAAGCTTAGACCAAAATTACTCTTAAGAACACCAATGGGTTGAAATACCCATAAACTGAAAAGAAAAAAAAACGCTACAGCAGCAAAAATGCTAGCTACAAACCAGCCCCCCTTTTTCAAGAAAAATTACCAGGGAACTAAATAAACAAAGGAACACCCTCTGTGAACAATATGAATGGATGAACTTCAGTGTTGCCTATTTTGTGTGAACGATGGAAGTGCTGAAAAGCAGTTTATGCTTTTTCTTCTTCTTCTTTCCACCTTTTTCATCTAAAATAAAGAAGAAACCAAAACCATCAAATGAGCAGAAGCAACAAACCTGAATTAACAAGACTTTGGTAATGTTAAATTCACAGACCGGGTTCGACCACCATTTGAGGTGGTGAAGCTGTTCCGTTGTCCAACTCCAGAAGAGCCTTCTCAAAAGCCTGGCTGAAGGAATTCTGAAAGCTGGGAACAGGAACACGCTCTGATCCGTCGCTCTCGCCATCACTGTCGGCTGCTGGGGGGGCGAGCAGCTTATCTGCAACAGATGTATAATTGTGTGAAATTCTGGAAACATTTGGGGTGTTTCTGATTCTTTTGTAAAAAAAATAAAAATAAATACACACACATATGTTAAATAATTTTTACCAAAAAAAAGTGACATTCTTTAAACTCTTCTCAAAGACTCCATTATAATTCCCCAAAGTAATGAGGATACTCTAGGAAAGAGGTTTTGAGCAACCAGGGTACAACTTTAAAAATGTATAAAAACATTAAATTTCTAGAAAACTCTTCAAATATAGGGCATATGAATAATCAGAGGTTTCCTTTACATTGATATTATTTTGGAAAAGGGTTAAATATTATGATCAACAGAGACACAAGTAATGCTTGCTTTGTTTGTCTGTGGGGATTTTCTGAATTTTCTCAATTAAGGTCATATTTTGAGTGACGTTCATTAATGCGGTTTGCGGTGCTCCATGTACATGGGGTTGCTGAGTTTACAAAAACATTTACATCTAAACAGGTACTTTTTACAAGAGATTTATTTTATATACATTTTACTTTGTGAAAAACAGTGTGTCCAGAAAACAAAGTAGGAATCATTATTCTCAGACATTAGTTAAATGCATCAATACCATTTGATAAATCTTGCATGTTAATTTAAAATGGACAACAACTTTAAGCAATACAACTATTGAGAACAACAGTTTCCTATTTAGGTTACCTTTCTTTTGAGTGATTTTGGGTCCAACATCAACCCTGGCTTTTCCATCTCTTAGCATCTTTGAAAGACAGAAATTCACATCATGTGGTGTTATCTCAGGGTTTCCTCTTAAAGACACCAGAGGCCTTTAGTAATGGCATCACTATGCACACCTGTGCAAAAGACATGCAGTGAGAATCCTCCTCCAGGCTGCCCACTGTCTGCGGAGTCAGGAGTCTCACACCATCTAAAAATAAGGACATTTTTATTAGAAGTTCTCCTTACATTAACTTTGGATGAGAGTGGTTAAATCTCAGCCCTCAAGGGGTCAGTACCTGCTTCCTTTTTATCTATTCTGTCATTGTAGCTTCTGCTATTGGAACACACCGGATTCAGGTAATCACAAGTTAAGCGGTACACTGACCCATGAGGACTGGGCAATTCTGGCTCAAAAACGTTACTAATAAATAGTCTTTGTTCATTTCCAGATATCTAAGACAGAACAGCAAATAACAGATAAAATGACATTTCTTACCAGAGGAGGGACTGCTGCTGAGGGGGGATGGAGGGGAAAAAATTAGATCAGACTGAATCGGAGGACTAAAGTTGTGAGGAGGAGAGCCAAATGCTGGGAAATGATGGAAGTTCTCCAGTCCAATGTGCACCTCTGGATCTGGAACAGTAAAGACACTCAGGAACATCAACAAATGCAAATTGAAAATAAAAAATGGAGAGGATACAACATTTTTAGTAGTAACTTGTCAGGGGCTGCACTTACATTTACCCTGCTTTTTGTTCTCCTCAATTTCAATTCTTTTCTCCCTGCGTTTCTCATCTCTTACTTTCTTCTGCCTCATGCGCCTTCTTTTCTCCAAGTCATCTAAAAGTTGTTAATTTTAAATAGTGACTTTCGAGAGAGAGAAAAAAAAACAACAAAAATCATCTCTGAAACTGAATTTGGCATGTTCCAACCTGCAAATGTATCCAGAGTCTCTTTGGAAACAACTGGCGGCTCAAGAACTAACTCACAAATGCTGAATTCACATGTGAGAGGCAGATGAGCCAGATAGCGATGCCGACGACGAATATCCTGCAACAAATAGTGGACAAATGAATAAACAAAGACTAACAGCACAAAGATACATGGACTGAGGTCTTTTTTTCTTTATTTTTTTCATGCCTCAGTGACTGTGTGTCCAACTATCTCCACTACAGTGGCAGTGATGGAGTCAGGACAGGCCTCCAAGCTGCCATATTCACGCAAAAGACAGCGAACATTCAGAGGATGAAGGAACATCTGCTGGCAGTCCTCAGCTGAAGGAAAAAACACAGAAAGGGAAAATCTATTTTAGAAAAGTTTAAAAAACTTGCAGGACATTTAGAATTATTAATACAAGACATAAAACTGCTACTCTAAATGACACCATAACCTAAAAACAGTCTAGTAATCCAGGAGTTCAACCTAGTTTAACCTAAAATCAGTACCATGTTATGTAAACAGGAGCCAGCTGAACTGTTTTGTAGATCAAGTTTGTAGCTACACAAGGATATACTTTAGCTTCCCCATAAAAAAACGAGATTATGCGTGTAATCTGAAATTATCATCATAATCATTATTGTGGTCAAAATGAAAGCACAAAAGTTTAAAAAAGAAAAAAGGGGGCAAGAAAAAAATTACCCTGGTAGAAGTAGTAGTAAGGTCCATGCACCACACCGGTTGAAGGGTGAACAGACTCTCCCTGATTGGCTGGGATCACCACATCAAGCTGAGGCTCACAGGCAGCACCCAGCCCACTCTCAGGAGGGTTTTCCAGCTCGTTCTCCAGATTGGGTTCTGGACAGTTTGGCAGTTCTTCTGTAAGCTCTTCCACTTCATCATCAAATGCTGAAGAGTACTGCAGTACAGGCTGCAGGGAACAAATTGCTCCATATAAATCAAGATATTTTTCGGATAAACGTGCATGAAGACTGAAAAATATGTTAATATTGTGTAAAAGTGAAACGATAAAATGTGTATACCTTAGCACTGCCAATGATAGTAACCACTTCCTCAACAAGGAAAGGAGGTTCTTTCAGAGTCAGAGAGGACAAGACAGGGGTGTTGACGCAATCCATTTGCTGTTTCAGAAGCTTTTCTTCCTCCTCCTATAATGCAAAAATACACACTTTTTATTTTGATATTAATTAGCGCAAAGTTTTTTCTACTAAAATTGTGAATGTAAAAAATTTAACTGAATCACTTCAGCTTTGTTTAACATTACAGAAGCCAAAAACGGCCAACCCTACTTTTTTTGGGAGAGTTTTCTCGTAAAAACAACATCTATCTCGTTAAACAAAATTCATTTTCTTGTGATAAAGAAGAATAAAGTATAGTGTCCGTGTCTCCTCACACTGAGACGCAGAGACGTTTCTGTTTTATGTCCCTTTATTTTATGGTTACTGTAGGCTGTAACCAACACTGTACAGCTTTCGCCAACAACTCTCAACAACAGCAAAAGAAACGCTCTTCAAAAGTTTTTTATGCTGGTTATTTTATTTATTTATAAATTGAGCTGCGCTCCTCTGATTCCTGAATGCTGTTTCATGGACCAGGCACCCTTCCCTTTATTATCCTAAAACCACAGACAACAAGTTGAATGACAGAACCCAGGGCCCACAAACGTCTCTGCCTGGTGCGTTCACTGAGCTCTGGACATTAGCAGTACCCAAACAGCCACCCAGCCCAACGCAGCCAAATACAATCCTTTTTTTCTACAATCCGCTGCAAAACAAACCATTTTGTCAGAGAAATTTTTGAACACCAGAGGAACCGATTGATTTCTAATTGATCACTTTAATTAAGGTCGGCAGAGTTTTTGCTGATGTTGGTCATATAAACAGAGTCCAAATCAGTCATTGTCACTTAAGGAAAAGTTTAGTGCGGCTACAGCTGGGCAGGCGGCTGCTGTTCAGTGACCCTGCGGTTGCTGTCAATTTCATCAATGATCAGATGAAGGGATCAGGCCATCTAAACCAGTGGTCCCCAACCTTTTTGTCACCGCGGACCGGTACAACGCAACACACGTTTACCGCGGACCGGTGGGGGTGGGGTGGGGGTGGGGGTGGGGGGTTGAGGTGCAGCGCAAAGCACGTTTACCGTTGCCTGTTAAAGGCAGATTTCCAGATTTTCCAGGTTTTTTAGCGGGTGCAGGTTCCTCTTCTGTCCCTTCATTGGACCATTTCCCCTTGTTTTTTGCACATTTTGGTTGTTTGGGTTTAATTTTAGCGGGGTGTATCACATGATGTTTGGTGTGTCGCGACTTTGATGTGCGTTAAGTGTGACGGATGTAACAGAGAGAATTCGGTCACTTTTCAAAATAAAACGTTTTTTTCGAGAAAAACAATAAAATGGAAATTATTTTTTCTTTCTGTTCGTCCTGGTGCCAAGTGTCCCGCGGCCCAGTGGTTGGGGACCACTGATCTAAACGGTTACAGAATAGCTGCTGCTGTTACATGTGCAAAATGTCTTCGATCGGATCACAGATCGGATTAGAATTGAACTTCGCACGTGCTCCCAGAAAAACTATTTCCGATTATAACAAACGTTTACGCTGCAATGCTCAGAGACATGGTTTTTACGCGCAGAGCAGCCGGCCGGTCCTGTTTGCGCTCAAAAGCCTCCTCTGGAACACCACACCGTCTATGCATGATGCAAAGCCAGAGCAGTAACGACCCACGATCGGAATGAACTGTTTACATGCACCACGATCGGATCAACAATCGGCATAACCCACCTATCTCATTCAGAAAGATATTTTAACATGAATTAGTCTGATCGGGGCAGAGTATTCCGAACGGCATGCTTGCATGACGCATTTTTCTTCTGAACAGGCGTTCATTCCAATTACTTTTGTCCATGTAACCGCGGCTACTGATGCATGTAGGGGGAGGAAAGAATGACTGTGTGTCAGTCGGGACTTGGGTTTTAATAATGATAAAACACTTGAGAAAAACAAAAAAAGTAGGGTTTTTGGCTTCCGTATAACATTTATTAAGATTATGTAATATCCCAACATCTGAACAGTTTGGTGGGTTGTGTTTGTCTACCTGCAAAAGACAAAGAGCATTCTGAATGAAGCAGCCTTGAGCTTCCTCTTCCTGGGTCAGCTGAGCCTGCAGGATCGCCTTCTCCTCTGTGACAAGGCTCAAAACTTGCACCGGGGATGTGAGAAGCAGCTTGGAATATGGGCTCAAACAAGCATCTACAAAACACACAATCCACAACTTTGAATGCATTAAACTTGACTTTTTTTCTTTTACTGCTCTTTTACCCAATTTAAATGGTTAAAAGGCAAATTAAATTAAAGATCTATAAATTAAAGATCCATACCTTCAAAGCGAACAGGCTCCTCAACCTTCACCCACTGGGAGCTCGGCATGGCCACCAGAGCCCCCTTTTCTCTTCTCATCAGGCGCATGGTGATGACATCTCCAACCACATATTGCCGTGTCTCCATCGCAACCACACTAAAACCAAAGTAGTAGTTAAAAACTCAATTGTAACTGATCTTTGTGTTTACCACGCTCATTTTGGCATTAAAAAAGGAAAAAAATTCCAATAATAAAAAACAATAAGTCTTCGAGTTTACAATACAAATGAATTATATAAAAATAATGAAAATAAAAAGGAAAAGTAGTCAACATGATTTTAACAAGTTACTTCTTGTTTTAGCAGAAAAAGAAATTTCCTTGTAGTATACTTAACATTTTCTCATTTTGTCACAGGAGCCTCTGTCTGCAAGCTTTTTATGCTTAATTTGTTTATTTTAAACATGCAAATCTTAAAATACAAACTGTTATTTTCTGGGGGGTTTTAATTGGAATTTGAAGATTAAATGATAGCAGATTTATTGTTTTTTGACTCATTATTTTAGTATTTTACTTCAGGATTTTGTTTTGTTAGTTATTTCTGTCTTCCTTACCTCTTCAGATCTGCAGTGTGCACGGCTTCATAGCAGATGGGACACTTGGACCAGCTCTTGTCACTGAGAGACAAGTAGTGCAACATGCACGGCCAGCAGAATATGTGCCCACACCGGGTGATGCGAGCTGCCACAGGAGGGTACAGGCAGATGGGGCAAGAGGGCACCTCATGGCTATGGATGCGCTATAATTGTTCAATAATGGTTTGTCATCATAAACGTTGGATTTTGAGGTGCTTCGGTACAAGAATAAAGAACTTAAAACTAACTTTCTAGAATATTTGTTATTTTTCTGTTCTAAGAATGATTGATTTCTTCAATCAAAAGCAACAGATACTTACAACTTGCTGCACACAGTCCCAGTTGACAAGAGTGTCTGGATCAGTGAAGTGAGCCTTGTAGTCCTGGTCATCAGACACCACAAACTGGCAACTGAACCACAAAGACAGGATGACATACACATGCTTAACATTCACAGATAAAAGTTTGATAGCCTCAAAACCTGCTTACTTGGCCTGCAGAAAAAGCTCCTTGTTGAAAGGCTTGTTCTTGTGGCCCCATTTGTTACGGCGACCCCAACAAGAGGGTCCCCCATCTCCGATGCCACCATTACCTCCACGAGGTTCAAAAGTGAAGTTAAGCAGGTGGTTCAAGCTTATCTTCTTCGGTCCAGCAAACTGAGCCGGGCTAAACTCAGCCCGGCGTGTCTCTGCTACCTGGGAAGCCAGAAATTGATGAGTTACAAAAAATGTTGCTTTCTCTGTACATTCAAGGAGCATTTGTTCTTTATATAACCAACCTCTTCGCGTCGTCCTCCACCTGCAGCTCCATACTGTCGTCCTCCACCTCTCTGAGGGGGTCTCTTGTCAAAATTTTTGCTTTTCTGTGTATTGGTGCGACGAGGACCAGGAAAACTTTCTGCTTTAGGAAAGGGGGGCTCACGCTTACGACTGAAACGTTTCGACCCTCCATTATTTTTACCATCTGAAATTTAGATTAAAAGATAAAAAAATTGTTTAATAAAAGCTTCAATATGCTTTTTAAAAAGTTTTGTTTTTATAAACAGGGGTATAACGCATAATCAACTAAATCAACCATTATATTTCTATGATTCAATTTTAGGTCAGAGAATCGGACTGTATTAAATATGAGTTCAAAATGAGCAAATAACGACTATGAATCCCATCGTCAAGCACAAATTATTATAGGAGTTGAATAGTTAAAATTAAAATCTAATCGTGTGCTTTATTTGATTAAACAAAGAGCTTCTGATTAGAATCATGGCAATAAGTAATGTTCTTAAAAGTTCTGTTATTTTCCCTAATCATAAATAAACTTGAAAGTAAAGAAAGAATGCCTTTGATATATATAGTTTAATCTGAAACTCATTATCTCAAGACTGTATATTAGAGATCGTTATTGTCCTTGTAATTTGTCACTTGACAAAGAAACGTTAATAAGCATTACAAATTAATCTCAGTAACTTTAATTCTGAAAGTTCATAATCAGTAAGAATTTCTGTTATTTTAAAAACCAACTTAATAGAAGTTCTGATTGAAAATAAGTTCTAAAACTTTTATCGGCTTCAGAAGTTTATTAAATGTAACTATTAATGTAATGTAACTAACTTTTAATTGTAACTATTTCCAGAGCAAGTCACTTATGGGTGACGCATCTAAAATTGGATAAAGATCATGGAAGTCAATTGCTTGAAAGAGCAGATGCCAGCTGCAGCTCCAAGAGCTGATAGGTCAAATGGTTTGGGAGTGACGTCACTTGCTGATAAACAACTTGTGCAGTACAGCTAGGCCCCAAAAGGCCACAATGCGGAGCTTATACGCTCACAGCGCCTCGTGCATGTAGCGAAGTGTTCAGAATAAAGACTTTACCGGTTTTGGGTTTAGATTCGCCCGGTGTGGGACCCGCAGAAGTCCAACGGGGCGGAACCTTGGTACTGTTGGGGTTTTTCTCCATGTTTTTCTCCGTGCAGTGAGCTGTGTTGAGGCAGAGCTCCGTGAAGAGAGCCGCTGAGCTCTCTAGCATCAAAAACGGAAAATGGGTTGCAGTGAGCGTAAGTAAGGCGACGACGGCCCTGGTTCATTTCTGTCAAACGCGGAGACCCCATCACGGCGACATCTTGACTATAAACAAACCAGAGGGGAAAAAATAGAGACACGATTTTGGCGTCTCAAGTTACGCGCTGTCAAAGGAAAGAACGAAAGTTCGCCACGCGAGGCCAACCCCTCCCGAACCTAACAGAGTTCGCTTGTAAAGGAATAATAGTTGGCCTTAACAGAGCGTTAAGTGTCTTCCACAAAGTGGAAAACGCGCTATTTGAAAGATTTAGCCAGAAATCTGTATCGAAAATCCAAGGCGTGCTGTAATGGCGACGGGTCGCCAGACAAGAACCCGAGAGCCCCGGATGTTTCTTGTACCGTGTCCCAAACAGCAGGGCAGTATGGGAGATGTAGTAAAATTATTAATTTAGCACAACTTAACTTTAGGTCAAATATTATAAATATAATAGACAATATTAATCTTTAAAACACAAAAATGACATTGACAAGACGTTTGAAACATTTGGTTTTTCATTAAAGATAAAAGACACATCAACACAGTCAAACTCATCAAAATGTTATCAAACTTTTATTTGTCCTTATTACAAGTACTGCAATACCCTTCCGTAAGTACAACTTTGTTAAAAACAAAACAAAGGAATATTTACATTATTCCGTTGCCCAAACAAAAACTATTTTGAAACAAAGTATATAGAAATGCGAGCCTTTTGGTTTGACCCTAAAATATGAATAATACCACATGCAACAAAACATTAAATCCAAATTATTATCTGCTAATTCAACATTTCTGCTGTTTTTCAAAATAGGAGTGTGTAAGCCAATTGGTGAAGAGGGGGCACTATCCACCAGGTATCCACTTTGATCACTCTCTTTCATCTTCAAACTCAGATCCACCCTCGTATGTTGGTTTGCTTCCACGTGTTGGAAGGCAATTAAGAATTTCTTGACAAACTTGATCTTTTTCTGCTGCGAAATAAAAAATACATTAAGAAACATTTGAATAGTTTTCTTTTTACTTAACTAAATCAATACTAAACCAATTCCAAAATTTGATTCCAAATTAATTACTAAGAATTTTAGTTAGTAATGCTGAAAAATGTGAAAAAGGATTCAGCATGAAGGTCTTTATTCAGCTTAATTGTTACCTGCATTTTTACATTTAGGGAGAATTCGTTGGAGCTGCTGGGTGTTGTAGCGGATTAAAAATTTCTGACATGTTCTAATTGTTCCTGAAAAAGATCAGAAAAACAAAAGTGAATTAGAAAGGCTTTTATTTACAACTCATGGTAACACATGCAAGTAAGGTTCCTTCTAAGCAGAGCATGCATGTCCTACCTCCTACATGCAAACAGTTCAGAAAACATGGGATTTGTTGCCCTCGACTTTCAATATTGGTGATGAAAGGTAATGCAGACCAGAGGAGTTGGTAACAGCTTTTAGGGAAACGTAGAAACACCATTCCATTGTGAACATTTAGGTATTTCACTATAAAAAAGGACATACAGAAAAGGTAAAGAAACAAGTGTCTTAACATTTGTTCCAAACAATGTTATAGTTAAATGGATTCACAACATACTTCTATCTTTTTTGTGTATGCTGAAGTAAAGATGGATGCAGACATTTAAAAAAGGAAAATTTAAATAAAAAGGTGCATGAAGAGAAAAAAATGAAACTATAACACAAAGAAAAACTTGTCAGAAATTAGGAGTTAAAAATTTTATTTAATAAGCACTCATTTAATTAAAAAAACGCATTTCATGTATTTTTTTTTAAAAAGTATTTGAAATCTTTACATTGTATGAATTAATGTAACAGTTTACACTGTCTAACAGATTCATTTCTTGGTGTAATGTTTATTTCAGTATTGCTGCTATATTTTGTATTTAAATATTTTTCTTATTTTTGTAGTTTTAATCTTTAATATTTCCTTACTCAAGAAATGAGAAAACAAAAAAAAATGCACAAATCTTGCGCAAATACTCACCAGATAATCGTATACTACAGAGTGCCGCCCCGTAGTCACCGTGCATGCGGGCCACCGCTGATCTCACTGCCCCTGCAACAGCACGGTCATCCAGAAGCAACAGGTCCCTGCTCTCCGAAACATTAACCTCGCACAGCAAATATCTGATGATAATGGGAACACGTTTAGTGAATAATAACCTACAATAACAAAAAATATGGAATAAAGTCTTTAAAGGAGCACGTTTTACCTCGACTTCACCCGCACCATGGCTTCTTCTGCGATGCCGTTCAGAGTATTTCCGTCAACAGATCCGGGTCCTTCGGCTAGCACCGCCCTGTGGGTATGGCTGGGATTCTAGGTGCACTTGGCTTATGACACGGGGCAACACGGAAGTACGTCTCCCAACCAAATGACAATTTAGGAATCCTAATAGGAGATAAAGTTGTTTCACAAACGTAGGAAATGACAAAGAAAAGAAATAACAAGGAAAAAAAGACAAAAATTAACTGCTATAATTAAAAATAAAGTAAAACTTTGACCGTTTAACTCACAACACACGCTCAAAGAAAACGGGGAAACTCGAAAAATAAATTATTCAGACCCTTTTGGTAACCATGACAACGACAGTCGCTTTCAACCAATCAAACTCTTTTTGTGAGATCTTTCACGCCATCTTGAATCTACACTCACCGTTTTTCTTAAGAAGAGAAAAACTGTTTTTATACTTATGGTTTCTGGGATATGAACGTTTCTCGAAATAAGCCCTTACAGGTGACCAGAAAAGGAGGTAGGGAAGCAGACGACGGTTTGGAGACGAAGCAGGAAGATTGAAAAAGTGGTGGAGGCATGCTGAAAAAGCTGAAGTCGAGGCGCAGCCAAACGGAGAAGTGGCCTGTGGTCACGGAGGATGAACTCCGGGCACTGGGGAAAGAAATTTCCCCGGACCATGTGCTGGGTCTTCGGACTGTCACTAAAGGTATTGTTGGTGTTGGAGAATGTTTATTATTATTATTATTGTTATAAATAAAATCCATGTAGTTGCTCTGTTCAATTGAGACAAAGAATGCAGGGCTAAATAAAGTTAATGTTAATCTTTAAACTATTTTAAACATTTCAATACAACAATGCCAACCAAAAAGACAGATTAAGGTAAATCAATAAAATAGACAGTACATGAGTCAAAACCTTTTCTTTTCCTTTTTCTAAATAGCAACAACTTTAATTCTGAAAGTTCATTATCAGGAAGCATTTCCTGTTATTTAAAAACCAACATATTAGTTGCCCGATTAAAAAGAAGCTCAAAAACTGATATATCTGCTTCAGAAGTTAGTGAAAATATGAAACTTTTATTTTCAGACTGTCAAACGAATCCAACACACAAAGAAAAATCCGATTTCAACGACAAAACAATATTTTTAATGTATTTATTTCATTTGAAATTGAAATAGCCACAGCTCCCCGGCCACTTCCTTCACCACCTCTGCAGGGACCCGAGACGTTCCCAGGACAGCCGAGAGATGTAATCTCTCCAGCGTGTCCTGGGTCTTCCTTGGGGCCTCCGCCTCGTGAGAAATGCCCGGAAACCCCCCCCAGGGAGGCGTCCAGTAGGCATCGGACCAGATGCCCGAGCCATCTCAACTGGCTCCTCTCAACTGTGGAGGAGCAGAGACTACTCCAAGCTCTCTGCGGGTGACCAAGCTTCTCATATAGGGGGTTCTGAAGCACCCAGCCACCCTATGGAGGAAGCTAATTTCAGCCACTTGTACACGTTGTTCCTTCGGTCATGACCCAGAGCTCATGACCAAATTATTCCAAAGTATTGGAACGAAGATCGACCATTAAGATGGACCGCTTTGCTTTCTGCCTAAGCTCTCTCTCCACAATGGACCAGTACAGCTACCGCATAATGGCGGACGCCGCTCCAATCCACCTGTCAATTTCATGCTCCTTTCTCCCTCATTCGTGAACAAGACCCCAAGATAAATAAACTCCTCCACCAGGGGCAGGGGCATTCCACCCACCCAGAAAAGGCAAACTACCTATCTCCAGTCAAGAACCATGGCTTCAAATTTGGCGGGACTGACCCTCATCCCAGTCGCTTCACACTTGGCCGCAAACTGCCCCAATGCATGCTGGAGGTCCTGGCTTGATAAAGCCAACAGGATAACATAATCTGCAAAGAAAGTAGAGGAAATCCTGTGGTCCTCAAACCAGATCCTCTTCTCCCCATGGCTGTGCCTAGATATTCTGTCCATAAAGACTATGAACAGAACCGGTGATAAAGAGCAGCCCTGCACCGGGAACAGATTCAACTTACAGCCGGCTATACGAACCAAGCTTCTCTCCTAGACCAGAAAGCCCTCAGTAAGGCTCCCCGGACCCCAGATTCCCAGAGCACCCTCTTTAGGACACCACGAGGGACGCTGTTGAACGCCTTCTCCAAATCCACAAAACACCTGGACTGGATGAGTGAACTCCCACGAACCCACCAACACTCTGGTGGGTTTGTGGGAGTTCGCAAAGTTGATCATTGACCTCCTGACTAGAGTGTCCTGATGCCACATGTTCAAACATATAGTTTGTTATAGACAAACTGTGATGAGCACAGCAGTCCATCAACAAAACACCGTTCAGGTTCAGATCAGGGAGGCCATTCCTACCAATCATGCGGCTCCAGGTGCCGCTGTCATTGCCCACCGGGGCATTGAAGTCCCCCAGGAGGACAAGGAAGTCCCTTGTAGCGGCACTTCCCAGTACCCCATCGAGAGACAACAAGAAGGCCGGGAACTCCAAACTGGTGTTCCGCCTGTAGGCTGAAACCACAGCCAGAGACTTGTCCCCCTACCCTAAGAAGGACCATGACCCTCACGTCCTCCGGGGTAAACTCCACCACTTGGCGGCTGAGCTGAGGGCTCATGAGTAAGCCCACACCAGCCTGCCGCCTCTCACCATGAGCAACTGCAGATTGGTAGAGTCCAACCCCGTTCGAGGGACTGATTTTCAGAGCCAAGACTGTGCATGGAGGTGAGCCTAACTATATCTAGCTGGTACCTCTCAACCTCCCACACAAGCTCAGGTTCCTTCCCTCCCAGAGAGGTGATGTTCCATGTCCCAAAAGCCCAGTGCCATGACCAGTGTTTGGGCTGCCGAGGCACCCACCTTCGACTGCCACCCAAAGCACATTTGGCCCCTTCGGAGCGCTCCTACAAGTGGTGGGCCCATGGGAGAGTGATCCCACATCATTTTTTCGGGGCCCGTGGGAAGAGGCCAGGACTCACCAGTGAACCCCAACCCCAAGCCTGGCTCCAGAGTGGGGCCCCGGGACACCAATCTGGGCGATGTGGAATCTTTAGATGTGCTTCTGATAAAGGGGGTTCTGAACTGCTCTTTGTCTGGCTCATCACCCAGGTCCTGTCTGCCATTGGAGACCCTTAGCTGACCTCGGCTTAGCTCCTGGAATCACTCAAGCTCTCAAACCCCTCCACTATGTTATGGTGCCAGTTCATAGGGGGATTAGGGACTTCTGTTATTTCAAAAGCAACATATTAGAAGCCCTGTTTGAAAAAAAAAATTCTCAAACACTTAAAATAAATAAATATAGGGGCAGAACTCAGAATATGTAAACACATTCTAACTTTACTGAAGTAATTTAATGGGATCAGGTAGCATGTTAAAAAACGAGTTGGGGTCACCCAAAGCGTCCATATGTGACACCGAGGGGTCCCTACCACTGTGTCAATATATGCAGAGTTGGGAGTGAGAACGTGTCGCAACATCAAATGAGACCTACATCAAAGAACACAGCAGCAAAAATGAATCAATGAATGGCTTATTTTTGTCTGTAGGGAAAATGGACAGAAAATGAGTTATATAATATGAATTTAATGGTTGAAAATAAAAATATAATCAATGCATAGGTAGTTGTGCGGGGTTTTAGTAAAATACTAAAATTGAAGCTACACCATATACTCTGTTTTACTTTTTCATTTGTAGCTCTACACTACTGTACTGTAGTGATCTACAAGGGGTTTGAACTTTTACTTGTGTAGAATGCATAATTTATTATCAATGAATACATCAAGTAAAAAATTTTTACTCAGTATCCTGTTTTATGTTTCAGATTATCTTTGCAGACTCGAGGACAATATCTACAACATTGACTTCACGCGTTTTAAAATCAGAGATCTTGACACAGAAACAGTGCTGTTTGAGATAGCCAAACCTCCGAACAGTGGTAAGTCATCCATTAAGACTTTCCAAAATATAAACAGTGTTGTGGCTACAGATCTTTATATAGCCAAAAATTGATAAAATATAATTTAACTAAAAGAAAGTCACGAAAAGCATTGAAATAAAAGTTTGAAAATTCAAATTGTGGTAAGTTTTAAAATTCTAAATGAGTTGTTCTTTTTTTTTCTTCTCAAGCAGACTGACACCAAATACAACTTCCAAAATATGCTGTCATAAAATCATAAACGGTTCAACAAGTATTTCTAACCAGAAGGTTAATAAGCTAATGGAAAATGCAAGATAACTGTAAATGAGAAGTAGCATAATATACGGATATTTGTGGTGCCTAAAATCAGCATACAGAAATCCTCATGTGTAGCATAATTAAAAGTCAACACCAGAAATGCTTTTTCATTTTCAAAATCAAGCTGCATTTTTTGACTCAAAACTGCATCAAATGACTTAAAAATAAAAGTAATAATCAATACTTCAAAATGTTTTTTCCTTTTTACTTAAAAACGGATTATTCTGTGTTATAATTAAAACAGAAGTGTAAAGAGGAGATTGCATTTTCATTTTCACATCCACCCTGCGAAAACTGTTGCATAATTCAATTCCAATTAGCATTTCCAAACGGGAAGGGACCTTGCAGCCAAGAAAAAAAGCACTGACCGCACGGATTAAAAAAAATATGAACGACCAGGCCCTTAATAATAATCATAACAGTAATAAAAGCACATTTAGAAGATACATGTTGGTCCAACCAGCAAACTGCAAACATTTAGCATGGCAAATCTGCTAGAGCTGTTGATGGGGCTCCAGTTGACCTCAAACAGCAAACAGTGGAAAGCTGGAGGAGACTATCTTCTAAATGTGCTTTTAGAAGAAGAAGGGTTAGCATTAGGCTAATACGTGGAAAAAACATTAGCCGTGGAGGAACATAACTCTGGGTGGTCAATCCAGCAATGAGTAAATCCAGTAAATATGTGGGAATTACATCAGCCTTTATTTTGTCTGGACGCCACAAATTCATATGATAGTTTAGAGTTTCTCAGATCTCAGAAAATGAAAAAAGCATTTTGAAGTATTGATTTTTAATTTTATTTTTGAGTCATGTGATACAGTTACATTTTAAAAATGAAAAAGTATTTCTGTTTATCCATTTTAATTGTCAAATTAGATATTTCTAAATGAATTTTGCTACATTTACTAGAGAACTTTTTGAAAATGAAATGTCAAATAACATTTTCTTTATCATTTTAATTAAGTGACAGAATAAGCAGTGTTGAAGAAGAAAATGAAAAAGCATTTTGGCGGATTGCTTTTTCATTTTAATTTTGAGTCAAAAAATGCAGCTTCATTTTGAAAATGAAAAAGCATTTCTGGTTTTGACTTATAGATTTAAATATGCTACACAAATGCTTCCATAGCTGACCTGCTGAGTCTGTTGTTTTGATTAGGTTCTGTGGTGAATGAAAAGGACAGTATGGATTTGGATGTCGCTGCGGGACGTTTTGTCAGATACCAATTCACACCGGCGTTTCTAAAGTTGCGCACGGTTGGTGCAACGTAAGTAAACAGACTGTGTTTTTGGGGAAACAGCTTAAATGTTCTCACTATGGTTGACTTTAAAACATAATGTTTGTTTGTTGTCTCTCTCCAATTGTAGTGTTGAATTCACAGTTGGCGACCGACCCATAAACAGCTTTCGAATGATTGAGAGGCATTATTTTCAGGGTCGCCTTCTCAAGAATTTCGATTTTGACTTTGGTTTTTGTATACCAAACAGCCGCAATACATGTGAACACATTTATGAGTTTCCGCAGCTTCCAGATGACCTCAGTGAGTTTTTTTCAGTTTCAGTCATGTGCAGTCTGTCAATAAATATGTAATAAAAATGTTTATTATTTATTATTCTTTGTTTCTCTTTCTTGTTGTTCAGTTCGCCAAATGGTGGCCCACCCGTATGAGACCAGATCAGACAGTTTCTACTTTGTGGACAATAAACTCATCATGCACAACAAGGCTGATTATGCCTATAATGGTGGGCTCTGATGGCAGAATGGTTGCTTTTTCTTCCAAGGGATAGACTCTTGGATAATATCTATCCACAGTTTAATTTTCAAGGGCACAGAGGTATCTTTTTTAACAATTTTTAACAGACCTGCTCGATGTTCGACAGGCCAGCTCTGCCTTCAACTGTAACCGAGGATTTGTCAAACAGCACTATAAAGAGCTCAAGTTCTAGGTTTCAAAAATATGTTTCCTTCAATGTTTCTTTTATGAAATCTGCTTGTCTTGATTTTTGTTTGTCATTCCAGCATTATTGGTAATATTTGTTTGATTTTGGGCTAAGGTTGTCTCTGCTGGAAGGGAACACTTTGACTCACAGAATTCTAAAAGCTCCACCTTTAGACTGGCTTGGTTTGACATTACTGAAATGCAGAAGATGTTCTTTGTATCTTACAGGAAAGCAAGCTCTAGTGTATGCCCTTCAGTATTGTTAGGAGCAGATGAAGGTGTAGCATGGGTAAGTCTTTTTTAAAGTAGATTTTTGTTTTTCTGTGTTTGCTAGAAGGACTAAAAAGTTTTGCCTTGTACACATTATAAGTTGTATTCAGTGACATTCTTCTACTATTAGACAGGGTTCCCACTTTTTATGATACATTTTCAGGGTTAAAGACCTTTTCCTGTGGTCCAATTCCATCTTTTCAATGGTTGTAGTAAAATCTTAACTTTCTGAGAGGGACCCCTGGGCTTCCTGGATCTGAAAGAACATTGTGTCTTTCTATATCTGTGACATATCTGGTGTTGTTGCCTTTGTCCACTTTACTTTGGCTAGAGTCTTTAGGCTGTCTACCTGGTTTACGGTTGTACATGTGATAGGAGTGTGATTCTGGTCGGCTACTGGAGTCTTGGGTTTAGTGGTTACAGATGAAAGGTTTCTGCAGCAGCACACAACCTGATGGTGTGGAGAGATGCAGCTTGTTAGTTATTATCTAAATGATCGTAGATGTAAAACCTAGATACCATTTTGTTCTTCTTCTCACAGAAAACTTTATAAGATAATATGATAGAATGTCTTGTATGTATTAAACTTCAGACTTGGTGGGAAGGGGGCTTTGCTTTGGGACCATTGAACTGTATTCTTCCTTTTTAGAAGAGACAAAAGAAAAATATGGATAATTTTGGAACTAGTTGGCAGGCTGCATTTCTATATGTCTGAATATGCGTCATGTCAAGTGATAATCCCTTGTTAACTCAGACATGATCTACATATATTCATTAGCACTGTTTAGTACTTGTATGTGCCTTAATTCATGGTAAAGAAACCTTGCTTACAGGTATAATGGCACTGAGCAGAGGGAAAGTTCACCAATCATATCTCAGTATATATGCTATACTGTTTTGTATGAAGTAAAATGTTTTGTGTTATGTGATTTTTATACAGTAGGCAATTTTTTAAATTATTGCTACAGTTAAAAAAGATCCGTAATGATCAATGGGAATGACACAAAAAGCAAACCAGCTATCGGGTTCATGAGAAATGTGGTCACATGAGCTTTTTGCATTGTTGCAAGTCTTTTTCCTCTTTACCCTGGCTCACTTAGTGTGAACGTGCTGGGAGTCTACTTTACCATTCATTGTGTCATTGTTTCTGGGTTTTTAAACCCTCTTTTCTGTGGAGCAGCATATAAACTGCATAGGAAGACTGTGATGTGAATCTGGTGCAGTCCAGTTTTTATAGTGGCTTATTTTCAAAGTGACACATTGGTGTATTATCATGACTGTTGTTAATAAATAAGCCTGACAAAAATAGAATGTCTGGTTATAATTTTTACTTCTAATATCCTTAATGTAGGTTTTTGATGTATTAGCGGGATTGTTATTGTTTTGACTTGCTAGCTAACCAGCTGCCTTATCTTTAAAGTAGTAGCTATTGATTTGGAAATAAGTTAACTTTATTATATTGGTGCTATTTTTTAACAATTACTGTAAAACACAAGAATCGTCTTTCAAATGCGCTTCCTCCCCTTTTTGTAGTTGAAAATATACATTTCCCATAGTGCTCTTCTGAAAACACTACACCAGAACCAATGGCTGTGTCCGAATTACCGCCCTAACCCCTATATAGTGCACTATATAGTGCGGTCGCCATTTTGTAGTGCTGTCCGAATCTACAGTTCAAAAATCACGTGCACTAGAAATTTCCCAGAATTCTCTACGAAAAACCAGTGTGGATCGATGCTCACTCGATAGGCGAATATTGCCCAGAATGCACTGCGTTCATACCAGAATGCATTGCGCGTGACCCACAATACACTGCGTTTGAATTATTCGAAGATGGCGGACGGTTGCGCTAGAAAGAGGACTTAAAAATGTAAGTATATTTAAAAGTATCTTGTATATGTTGTAAAATATATTTGTAAATACGTAAGATGGTGTGTTTAATATGTTTTATTCCTCAATCGACTATCTACATTGTTTTGAAGCTCATCAATTTCGGTAATGCTAAAGCTAACGCTAGCGCGAATTAGCATTGAAGGCTAAAAACAAACGCTGTTGATAGTACATCAAAAAGCAGTGAGTTCTAACCGTAGTCATAAGTTATTAACACATTTTAAAAATGTGTTTATATATGTAGGGACAGACGAGGATGAGGAAAATCTGATCCATCTGTGGATGGAGAAAGCCTGTTTGTTTTCAGGCAAGCTCGTGCCGGATGGAAGTAAGACACTTGATCAGATTTGTATTTATTTATCATTAAACTGTAATCGTTGTCATGTTGGGGTAAAGGTTGTTGTTGAAAGAGGAGAGGAGGAGAGAGCAAGAAGGGACAAAGAGTGACAGGAGAGTCTGTTAAGCTTACCTGATTTTAAAATATTGTTCACAAAATGTAACGTCGTCGTTGTTTTTGCAATTTGTTTAATAAATGCAGTAACAAAAATGAATTATTTACATGTATTATTTAAATCTGAGGATTTTCATATAAATATCAAATGTACATATTTACATTTTCGTTTTATGTTAACATTTATTTTTATACATCTTAACAATAATCCTGGTTTTCTAGAGTCATGTGTGTCACAGTTGGAGCTGAAAGGAAAGCAGAGATTTGTCCTCGCAGACGGACGCCACTTTACCCGTCCTACTGGTTCCTACTGTGGCTCAACATCTGTGGCTCCCAGCAGTCCCCTTCTCTGATGCACAGATTGTGCAGAACTGAACTGCAGGCAATGATTTTCATTGCAGAGGTTGGTTTTACTTCCAGTGCCCCAGAAATATTGCTCTCCTCCTCATTTGCCAAATGCTCTCTCTCCACCACAGAGCGTGCCTTGGCGTGGTGCTGGTTGTAACGGGCCTGAACCGCATTCCTCACGGGTTCCCTGTAGGGTGTCAGCAGCGTGATGGGATGAGCAATGCAGGGATACCCACCATCACCCAAAAGGATCCTTCAGGTGGGTAATGTTTGATTTACATAAATTGGGCTTTGACGTAGAACCTGTGAACTGTGGACTGATCCTTGATTCCCAACAAAAATATCTCTAAATTTGGCATTAGTCATGTACAGCCTGCAGTTGAATGGAATAAAAAAGCTGCATTTTCTTTTAGGGCCTTTATTCTTCGGTGGCAGCCATCAATGCTCCCTACGACCTTTTGGAAGGTGGAAGACCAAGGAAGCTGCTAAAAACCAGAGGTGACTAATGGCAGTTCATTCCCACTGGATGCTGGGTGACCCTGCTCATCAGCTGGAGGATGCGGTCTGCCGTCCTGTGGACAATGTCACTCACAGTGGACCGTGTCATGTCAAAGGCCCTGGCTACCACACCGTAAGATGTGCCACATGCCAGCCAGAAAAGAAACACAAGCTGCTCCACCAGATGCTCAATGGTCCTGCGGGTCAACCGATCTGCGGGTCTGCCGGTCTGGTCTTGTGTCGGACTGAGCGTCAGCGTGAAGGGCCACGACAGACACCTATATGTTGGCAAAGTAGTAGAGACGTGGAAGACCCTGTAAAATAGAAAAATAATTATTTCATTTAGAAAATTAAATCTGATTTTTTTGAATGTTTCATTTTATTCTGATGTCTTACATTTTAGTTTATGACGTATTTATAAATGCTGGAAAATCTCGTGGTTTTTTTTGGCTGGGTTTTTGGATTTTTATATAAATATTTAAAAATTAAAGTATTTTTGTTTAAAACAAGTGATATGGTTTGACTGAATAAAAAATACTAAACTTTGATCTCACAAGTGTTTCATGTAGTTAGACTATACAACTCATAATCCAGTGTTGAAAAAGAATTTTAAACTCTAAAGGCCTGTTCACACCGGGACGAATTTCGCCGGCGATTTTCGCCGACCTTTAACGCCTCGTGACTAAACAAAGGGCACCAATGAGAGTGTGCACACCGACGCGAAAAAACGCCACGCGCCAAACAGTCTGCTGGTTACCCAGCAGACTGTGTAACCTTGAGCACAATTAGTGACAAATGCCTAAATTGATCTAATAAAAAACTTTAAGTTTAACTCACAAGTTGTTCATGTCTGGTCAGGGGCATCCAGGGGAAATCTTCTGAGACGTCTGCTTCTCCTTGCTGTCCTGTGATGCTGCATATCTGCTCGTTTTTGGTTTGATCCCATGAAAAACGGTGGAATTATTGCCAGGAACACGGACAGATTCATATATAAAGCTATTTTCAGTAAGGTAGAAGAGAAAACAACAGAAAAAAAATGCCTCCTCGCAAGAGCCCGTAAATCGTTCAGCGGCACAAAAATAAATATTGCCATGGAGTAATAACATGGGGGTTTATTTATCAACAAATACATAAAATCACCACCAATGTGTTTGTAATTTTATTATTTATAAATCAGCCACATTTTCCATGATCAGAACACAGCAGATTCATAAATAGTCTTCATAAAATGTTCATATTTATTGTATTTTTAATTTGACAAATGGGTGTCATTCTCCGCATTAAATAGAAGTAGTTCCCCTCCAGACCAGGTGGTGGCGGTAATGCGCCACTTTGTTTCCGTGCCAAGCGCCATTTGAAAACACCCGAAAGAGAAAACTAGTGAGCACGGGTGTCCGAATTGCTTTGAAAATTCAGAGAACTATATAGAGAACTATATAGTGCCGCACTATATAGGGTTTTAGTAGTTAGGGGTTAGGGCAGTAATTCGGACACAGCCAATGAGTTATATCACTAGAGGAGACACGCCCACTTTAGAAGCCTGGCCGACGGTGGCGGAGCGCGACGCCATCTTGGTGAGGTCGACGACGCCCACATGACATTGATTTCTATTGATTTTAGTGGTGTCTAAGTAGCTTTTATAAACTGTATATATTTTTAGATTTAAATGTATTTATACATATATATATAAATATATTATATTTTATGTGTATATATATATATATATATATATATATATATATATATATATATATATATATATATATATATATATATATATTATATTTTATGTGTATATATATATATATATATATATATATATATATATATATATATAAATATATTATATTTTATGTGTATATATATATTATATTTTATGTGTATATATATATATATTATATTTTATGTGTATATATATATATATATATATATATATATATATATAAATATATTATATTTTATGTGTATGTATATATATATATATATATATATATATATATATATATATATATATATATATATATATATATATACATACACATAAAATATAATATATTTATATATATATATATATATATATATATATATATATATATATATATATATATATATATATATATATATATATATATATACATACATACATACATCATACCTCTTGGATACCTGCAAGAAAAGTTCAGTCACTGAGTCAGAAATGTGTTCAAATGCATTCACTGCAGCAGTAACTTGACCTCACCAAGATAGCGGTGCTCTCCTCCCATGAGGAACCACGTGATGTCTCCTCTAGTGATATAACTCATTGACCAGAACAAGCAACTGATTCAACATGGCGGCAGATAGTAGCAGTAGCGACGACGAAGAGCTGAAAAAATGTAGGGAAGCAGTCTGGGACACGCATATTCACAAAGCGAAGGGTGAATATTTATTTTCTCATTTTTGTGTCAATAAAAAGATGAACCATTCATGCAGGTCCGTGTAGCCTGCAAAAATGTGTAGCTCCGTGAATTCTCCGTATGTTTTGCTGCACATTCATTCACGTGAATAGGTTAAACATGTTGGGAAAAGACGTAATTCAGATATGAAATTACCATAATGTTGGTTTGTAGTAGGATTTTTGAGGCTTAAATTCATTTAGCTAAACTTGTTTTACAAAAATGCAAGTTTGTCATTTAACTTTTATTGTTTCTGATCATTGAGCACTTCTGCATATTTAAGATGCGGACAGCAATGAGAAAGAGTCAAAGCGGTAAGTACCGGTTGAAGAAAATTATTTTTTCATTTCAACGAATGTGTGTGCCCGTGCGTGCGTTAAGGATGACTTAGCCTTTTTAAAATTTGAGTTTGATTTCTTTTTTACTTTTTGTTGAAAACAGTGTTGTTGTCGCGGGGCATGATCATGATGCCAAAAATGAGCTCCAAGTCACCCAAGGGTTTCAAAAACACGTGGCTAAAAAACTGGGACATTATCTCGACAGGTACAGTGATGTGGGATTTTTTAAAATGCTTTATCAAAAATTGTAAACCCCAGTACTATTGTGGTTTTTTTCAGTTGCCTTTCAGAGACGCGGTCTAAAACTTCAAACTATCTGACATTAACAAACTGCGAAGATGGTGATGATGACGGAGGTAAAGTTTTGTTGCTTCCTTCAAACTTTGCTTTTTGTTTAACCTTTTATAGTTTTAAGGATGACTTTTTATGTTCTTTAGGGTTTCGTCTATTTTCAACATCTATCCCAGGACAGAAAGTTACCGAGCTTCCATCTACTGTGAGGCGGCGACCCATCCCAAGTTCAAGGTCTTCTTGATTACTTTGATTACAATGTTGAGTTACTTTGTATAGTTCTATTCTGATCCTTCTACTTAAAAATTTCCCCTGAGCAGTGACAGCGACAGTGAGATGGAAATGAGGTTGAGGGAGACAGCTGTGTCTGTGGAGGATCTTGTACCCGCATCCGCTCTCCTGTCTTCCTTAACAGAGCCTGTAGGCCTGGAAAAAATAAAGAAAAATGCAGCTAAACGAGAAGAGAATCCCAAGAAAAAGAAGAAAAGGAAAGACTAAATAATTAAGAGACTGAACAAAATTCCGCTTGTAATTCCAAAGCAGTTGGAGTGCAGTGTGAACTCACTCCTGTCAAGGTAAAAAGAAAATCGGAAAGACAAAGCTAAACATGTATTTATATTTTTAAATAACTATCCACTGCTTTGGGATGTATTTTTTGTTACAGACGTAGTCTTAAGGTGATTGAACTTTATAACGTCTTATACAGAAAACGTTTAGAATCCAATGGGCTGCTGTTTTTATCACATTGTTCTTTTCTACATGTAAAGTTATTTTTATGATTGAAAATAAAACAAACAAACATTGTTGTCAGGTTTTACTTAATTTACTTTTTGTTTTAATATTACAAAACATTTGAATAAAAAAGTACATTTCAGTGTTGATCATGACTTGATTGTCTGTTGTTTCAAAGATGAATATCCTCTAGAGCATGTTCTAATAAAGAATGAGTCAGTCAGTCTCAGGTGTGATCTCTATGGCGTCCCCCGTCCCCAGGTTTCTTTGGAAATTTCCGGCAGAAAGGAAGAAAACCTCACATCAGCAGCGAGGTTTTACTGTGCTGTGGACACCATTTGTGTAGGCATATAGGAGCTGATGTCTGTCTGTGATGGTGAGAGGAGGAGAGACTGATGACGCTCCGTGGTCTGAGAGG
Source organism: Oryzias latipes (assembly GCF_053564925.1). Classification (NCBI taxonomy): domain Eukaryota; kingdom Metazoa; phylum Chordata; class Actinopteri; order Beloniformes; family Adrianichthyidae; genus Oryzias; species Oryzias latipes. Next base: position 13,387,341 of record NC_136245.1, read on the forward strand.
AAGAATAAAGCTCCAGACTTTCAGAAGACGCTTTTCAAAACAAAAGAAAAATCACAGGTTAGCTTCAATTTCTGAGGAAATCTTTTGAACCACATGTGAGATTTTAAAGTGTCTTATTTCTTCTGTGCTCCTAGGAAATGACCAATACGTGAAAGAAAACAATCAAGTTTAAAGTCCTTGAACAGTAATGAATAACTTATGTTATTAGTTCTTAAGAAGATTTTTCTACTTAAAATGTTAGTGTTTTGCCATAGAAGCTAGCACAGGGGTGGGCAAACTATGGCCATTTCTAACCATGAAACTATTATCTGGCCAGCCAAACTGGAGTAAATCACGCTGATAATACTTAATGTTTTATTTTCTAGTGTGTCCCCATAGATGGTGAACTAAAAATTACCGTAACTGACCTTTGTTTAGGTGCAGAAAGTTATTCTGCATTGATGTTGGAAGATTTGTGGGATTTTTTTCATGTTCATGTGTGTTTTCCAAGTCCGGCAGTCATTTTTCCGATCATTCCTACGCCACATGAACGCAGCATTTCTCTAAGTTGCATTTTTCCCTGAGGGACATCAACCCATCAATGCAATCGGCACCAAAATTAGAACAAAAGCCACAGTTTTTAAATAAAAACTCCAAAATGTTCTGTTTTAAAATATATACATTTATTTTTATTCAAAATGAAAGCATATTTTTGTCCAGACTCCATGGTATTGTCTTATGAAGTGGATTACCAAAACACGCATCTGATCTGCTTTTGGTCCGGCCCCTTTGCCAAATTTTAGAATTCATTGTGGCCCATGAGTCTATAAATTTGCCCGCTCCTGAGCTAGCAGAATTATTTTTTAGCATTTTTTATAAGCTACATCTGTATTGTTCATTGTTTTGTTGAATAAATCCTTACACCTGAATTAAGTGCACTTTTTATATCAAGACCATAAATCTCTAAATGCAGCTATGGGCATAAATACAAAGCAAACATTAAATAAGTTAAAGCTTGTGCAATTTCCTTTTCAAAAAGTAACCCTTCTCTGAGAAATGTTCTGTAAATGTAAAAATTGCACAAATGGGAATTGTTTTTGTTTGATGGACTGGATTGTTGAAAACAATTGGAGAAAACAAGATGAGTGATGAGTTTAAAAGTTAATTTAACAAAAAATGAGATCCACTGCTGTGGATTGATGACTATTTTCCAAACACTTGTGATAAAATCTGTGTGCCTTTGGCAGTCAGTCTGGCTCAGGCAAGTCAAAAGAGTTGAATGAGACGTCATTTGGTGTGATCCATGCCCAAATTCTGATGATAGTCTGGTTAATCTGCTCAGCCCAGTCTGAAGAGATAGTAGAGCATCACGGCTAGCAGAATTTCATCTCTGAACTGAACTGAAACTATCTCAATGTTGTTTTGGGAGAGAGATGCTGCTTAACCCTTGTGCTATCCCAGGCACTTTAACAATGGGAGTTGAGTCATCTAGACCCACTGCGATGAACCTTTCTTCTTCAATGATTTGTGATCTTCACTGGTGTCCACGGATTACGTGAAATCTTCCCACCTTTGTCATGGTAGGAATAACACGTCAATGCAAGGGTGGGGTCATCTAAGATAGCACAAGGGTTAATACTCTCACAACTTCTCTTTGTATTCTCAATGCTCTCACTTCTTTCCTTGCAGTTGTCCTAGGATAATTTGGAAGCATTTGAGGAAAGTCACTTCTGCAGATTTGGAAGAAAAGGGTAGTTTTAAACGTTATTTAACCCTTGTGTGGTGTTCATATTGTTGTTACTCAGCCAGTGTTCGTGGGTCTGGTGGACCCGTTGCATGTTGTGGTTTTAAATGCCTCACAATCAAACACTTTGATGTTAAAATACTCGACAGATCTTTACCTCATCCAATTACAAGCAGTATATTTGGTCAATATTTGCCCTTTACCTTTGTTAGATCACATTCATAACTCATTATTTAAAACGTGATAAAGAAAATCAATTAAAATCAAGATATGAGAGGAAACACATTTTCAATTGAAGCAAGAGTTTTCAAAACTAATGACTTGTTTTTCCGTATTGTTCCCACCATGGTCAGCTTCCTCTTTAGGAACTCCTTTCCCAGCTTGTACGAGGTAAAATAGTTGTTGCATGTGATATTTTGTCCACTGATGCCCTGAGACATGTCCAGGACAAATCTCATTCCTTGGTTTTTCTCAGGGGCTCCTCCATCAGGTTTCCCTGTGTAGACTTGTAAATCCCAAGCATATGAGGAAGTGGCATCACAGGCAGCCCAGATCTTTATACCATACTTTGCAGGTTTAGATGGTATATACTGCCGAAAGGGGCAGCGGCCCCTAAATGGCATCAGCTGTTCATCAATGGTGACATTTGGCCCAGGGTTTTACACTGTTCTGAATTTTCAGAAATGTGATCCTCTAATTCTGAAACTTTCTCTTCTGAATCCTCTCCCTCTACATCATCATCAAAAACTGTTCTCTCTTCTAAAATCAATTCCAGGGCCCTCTGCGCAGACTGTCTTTTGGCCATTTTGATCAGTTCTGATAAGAAACCACACTGGCCAAACTATATTTATAGTGTCCCGCCTCCAATTTGTAGCAGATAAAGAGTGAGAAATTAAAGATTCCCGCAAGAAAGTCAAATGGTCAAATGTGCGGGAGAACGAGAGGAAATAGAGTTGATGCTTGAATTTTGCAACAATGTTATAACCTTGTGCGGAACCGCAGGTCCAGAAACACAGAATTGACATTTACAGTCAATCTTTCTCTCTCTGCCAGTCTCTCTCTCTCTTTCTCACTGGTCACAGACTCACACACACACACACAGCAGGCCCAGACAGGTGGAGGACAGAGTATATGTACACAAAACATCAATTTCCACACTTCTATTAGCCCCGGGTCCAGTGGACCCGAACATCTTAAATGTAATAGAAATGTGTTGGGGGGGTGTACGGTGTGTGGTCATTAAAAATGTATTCTGATATCTGTTCTTCACAGAAAATGAGCCAAGGCCAGTGAGTCTGAGTTTGAAAAAGTAATTATTTCTTTCATTTTTCTTTTAATAAAAAATGAAAACGGGTCCCACAGACCCGAACACCATATAAGGGTTAAAGGACGGCTGTGGTGCAGGGAAAGAACAGTGGACCTCTGACTGGTGGTCACGTGTGTTTAAGTGTTCTTGGGCAAGACACTGAACCCGCATTGCTCCATGAGGTTTAGGATGGTTGAGCTTGGCACCATTGTAAGACACCATCAGTGTGTGAATTTGTGTGTGCATGGGTGAAGTGCGTTTGACCTTAAAGCAAGGTACAAAAGCACTATATGAGTGTTTTGTTATTGCCTCTTTTCCTACAAATATTTGTAAAGTTTGTATAAAAGTGTGTATGCATGTTGATTTTACTTCAGTGTATTTTAACCCACTTTTTGATCTTTTTCGCTGGCAAAAAAGCCAAAATAAATATTCTTGGTTAAAAGAAAGTGAGACTTTTCATTAAATTCCACAGTGTCCCATCTAAATTGAATTATTAAAATAACATTTTTAATTTTTTACTTTTGTAAATGTTTTTTAACTAATAAATAATAATAGTTTTTCAAGTATTGTCACTTTTCTTCATTGTTCACTCTACCTGGCACAGGTGTGTGCGGCTGCAGATGCATAGAGTCTTCCTGTAGAGGCGGGTCTGTCTGTTCTTCTGGGTCAGTCGTGAGAATCTTCCAGGGGGAAAATTTCAAGTCAGGGTTAAAAAGTAGAATTGACTAGGTTGTAAACCGAACAAGAAACCTGTCCAGGTACCTGTCTGACTGCGGCGAGGCTCGTCAGAGTCCCTAGACCGCTGCTGTCAGCAATGACCATGGCCTGTGACAGCAAACTGGATGAGTGATATGGGGGTGAGTCTGACTTGTACACTGTGAGGAGAAGCAGATGAATGAGTCTATACATCAGTGTCTCAGCTAGCTTGGAGGTGGGGGCTCAACCTTACTGTGGTATGGCAGCTGAGCCATGGTAGCCATCAATGGACTGGCAGCCATGTGACCCTGGAGCTGCTGTGATATGGGCTGTTGGTGAGATGCATGAAGCTGCTGCTGGAAGGAGATTGGTTGCAAGGTCGTGAACCCACCCCCCATGTTGTTGATAACGGGCACAGTTTGAGGCTGTGTGGAGGCCAAACCTGAAAAATTCCAGAAAAAATCATAATTGTGGTCAGCAGAAAGGAAATTGAGTTTTCCTAGAGTCCGCATTACCAATGAGAAGAGAGGACTCCCCCAGGCTCATGACGCCAGGCACAGAAGCCATGATGAGGCTCTGGGAGGAAGCAGGAGAGGCAGAGAGGCTGTGCAGAGAGGTCAGGGTGCTTACTGGAGGCAGCGGGCCACTACTGGACACCTGCAGTCACAGGTAAGCCCGGTTGTCATGGCAGCAGAACATTTTGTCTAAAGTGGTGAAGAATCACCAGGCAGATTCTCACCAGCTTGGGGTTATGGCTCTCAAGGAGTGTGTGGCTGGGCTCCAGCTGGATGGGACTGACCATGAGGCGCCCTGCCCTCTCCCCTCCATTGCCTCTAGCTGAACTCACTGTGTCACCTGACATCTGTTGGGTGAACTTCACACCTGAGAAATAAAAGTTAACATGATTTACAGCTTTTATAGCTAGGATGTATTTCTGTAGATCTGGAAACGGAGGAGTTACCATGCTCGGGACTTGCAGAAAGGGCGGTGTTAGAGGAAGCTGATTGGTTGGCGTAAGGTGTGTCGAGGGACAGCCTGTGTTTGAAAGCGTCTTCTTTACGGCGGTTGGCAAACCAATTGTAGACTCGGACTTCGGTAACCAGGTTTGAGCCCAGGCCAGCAAGCTGAGAGGGAGACACGCCCCTTTGGAGACACTCTGCCCTAAAAAAAACAAAGGCCATCCAAAAGATTTGATTGCAGCTCAACTCTGCAAATACAAGACAATTTATCATCTGTAACAGATGATATATTGATGATGAAAAGTTGAAAATGAAAGCATCCTCCCTCACCTGTTGCACTCCTCTACCAGCCCCTCTCTTTCCTCTTTGCTGGGGTTCTTCTGTCGCTCGTAAGCCTGAAACAGGATCTGCAGAGATGCAGGACCCCACTTGAACCGGTTCCTCCGTCCCTTCTTGCTCTCGTCTCCCTGCTCCTCTACCATTGTAAGGCCATGTTTGGCATTGGTAAACTCTGCAATTAGATAACATTTTCTGTAAGACATATGTCTCAGTCTCGGAGAATGATCGGACTGGGAGAGTTGTGTACTCACGCTGGCTGATCTCGTACTGCTTCTTGACATACCAGCTGTACAGAGCAGCTCTCTTTTGGTTCTTCATAGGTGTGCCTTTGTTGAGATGCTGGGACAAGTGGGACTGGTTGAGCCCTGTCGACTCCACCACTTCTCTCTGAGGTAAGTTGTGCTGCTGCATGTAGCTTTTCACCATTTTTGCAACGTGCCAGGGCTCCTCCCTGTTACACAGAAGGGCCGTTTTTGCATGCATTAGACTCAGCCACCTTTGTGATGAATGATGAGTTTCACAATTTCGGCCAGGATCCAGTATGCTTCTTTTGTTCCCACCAAATTTCAGTCAAAGATAATTTGTTTGCTTATTTGCAAAAGAAAGAATGTCTCTCATCAACTTTCCAATACAACATAAAATTAAAAAAAACTTCAATGTTTTCTTGAGATCTAGGTGTCATCTCATTTTGTGAATAACTACATGATGCATTTATTTTACTCATCATTAAATATCATTGTTTATTCTAAAATTCTCCCATTTAATTTTAACAAAAAATTTATTACAACAATTTGATTTAAAGCATATCTGTGTTTCAAAAATGAAAAATCTTCCATTTACATCTTGTGGCCAATCTGTTACAGATGCTTTTTCAAGCAACTGCAACAAAAACATGTGATGCACCAATGACTTAATAAATTATGTTAAATTATTTAAAAGGACTTAAAAAAAACATATTTTAGTTTGATTTTGCCAATAAAATCATTTAAGTTCTATTTGAACATGATTTGTCTTGTATTGTTAATGGAATTGCTGTATTGTAATTTAAATTTTAATCTAAACACATTCTCCACAGTGACATAGTGGTAGAGTGTCCGTCTTGAGATTTGAAGGGTCATTTCATGGTAAAGACTCAAATACTGAACACTTAACTACAAATCGGTCCCAGTGTTTCCCTGGTTGACATCCAGTGTTATGGGGGGGGGGGGGGGGGGGGGTACATTTCACACATCCAGGTGTGAAAGAATTGATGGGACTTCAGGTCTATATTAATTTCAGTACATTCACGGTGTCCCCAGTAAAGAGACACATTTTAAAATGTATTATTTGATGATGGACTGGAAAACAAAACCATCAAAATCATTGAAGTTTTAGTTGAGTATCCTTGTTTGAATGCTTCATTATATAATGTGTTACACGACTCCATATACATTAAAAATAGACCCTGTCTGCCATTCTATCAGTTTTGTACTTTTAGTAGAATAAGATGAGCATTTTTCTTTTTTTAAACCCCTGTGCTAGTTCTGCAGTTTTGCAGGTTGTAACAACATGAAGCTCAGAGTGTGAACATTCAGGGGGAAGTTCCAGAGTATTGACAGAGAGAGATAAGGGAGAGCACACTGGAGCAAAGTCCAGCTCTTTCAGACCAGTGGAGGGGAAAAATGTGTGAAAGGTTTATGAGGACTCATTTGACAGTTCAACTCACAATTTTGATCAGGAAAAATGCATGATAATTTGAATATTTTCAACTTTATAAAATTTTAGTGATAGATATAAAAGTTAAAATAACTAATGTGATATCTGACATGTTTATGAATGTGTTCTATTTCCCATATAAACATTTCATATGAACTTGTTAAAACTTGTAAAAACTTTTTGGATTTTCTTAACTTATTTTCAAAACTGGGTGCTAAAAAATTGTTGAAGGATTTCAAGTCCTCGAGACCAGCCCAACTCCATTAATCTTCACCTACCTGTATGCTTGTAGCGTATATATTAAGAAATGGCAAAGGAATAATGATGGGAGTGGGTAATTAGTAACTAGCAAAGGAGGAACCCTCTTTAAATTCGCCTCAGGAGCCAGAATGCAGAGAGAGACAGAGGAGCATGTAAAGGAAGGAGGGAGGATTTTGAAAAGAAAGGTGAGCTCAGCCTGGAAGAATTAGAAAATATGGATGCAGACAGGTAAACTGGTGCTTCAATATGCAGGGGGATCTGCGTTTTTGTGGGCAAAGTCAAAGTAGGAGCAAGATAATTAAGCAGCGTTGATGATGATGCAGTCACTTTTCCTAGATTTTAACAGATCAGATAAGTTCAGTGTCATAGTTGTGAAGATGATGTTGCCCTGGAGTTTACAGAGAAGCATGGGATCTACTCACTGCAGTAACTGGTCGACTTCAGTCCTCAGCTTTGACACTTCATCCGCAGGAAGCTTCTCTATCTCACGGAATATAGGAGGTGGGAAATCGGTTTCCCCCTCCTCAGAACTCTCTCCATCTCCTCTTTCTCCTCTCTCTGCACCAACACTCGCTCTGTTTTTTTCCATTTCCCCCACAGCTTGGACCAGGATGTCTCTGGAAAGTCCGGATTCCAGCAGGGCCCAGATCAGCTGCTCCTGCAGGGCAGTCAAACGCCCCGGCCTCACTTTGACTCCACCGGCCCTCTCGTCTCCCTCCATTAGTCCTTTGCCTTACGTTGCTACTTCCTCACAAGCAAACTCTGCTCGCATGTGCTCAACCTCGGTCAAAAGGAGGCCAGACAGTCAACGCAGAGCCTCATTGTCACACCTGCAGTCCCTCCTCAGTTTAGGAAAAAAATGCACTTTTAGTTTTCCCTGTTGAATTTCTTCCCAATGCTTCCTGAGCTGCCTGGTTTTAGCTCTCCACCTGCTGTTTTGCTTTCAAAGGTCAATTTTCTTTTTTTTTAACCTGCCTCCTCTTCACCCCCTCCTCCTTACAAGCGCCCTGTGAACTTTGTACCCACTCCCTCAGTCCCCAACAGTGACCAAAGTGCAGTTTAAAGAAAAATCAAAATAAAAGTATAGAACTGCACATCTGCAAAACCCTCAGCACACTGCATCAAGCAAAAAACGAAAAAAATAACACAAATGACATGAGAGGAGAAGCTGCAGAGATTTAACTTCTTCACAAACACTTCACTTTCACAACTAAACAACATTTTTGGAACTTTGACTTATTTCCTTATGCTATACCGTATTCACATTTTTTAAAAAGCTTAGACCAAAGGACTGCAAAAATTAGTGTAAGAAAACGTTTTTCTACCTCCCCATATTTTCCAGTAGAGGGCGCTGTTGTATATGTTTTCATCAAAACCTCCAGGCTTCAGTCTCTATCTTTGTAGTGCAGGGCTGCTCACACTTTTTATTTATAGATCTACCTACATACACCCACACTCACAACATCAACAGGACTCTTAAGAGCCTTCATAGGAAGCTCAAAACTGTGGAAAACCACCCTTGAAGCCTATGGCAAGGCACTTGCACAAGTGTCCATCAAATGTGGGATGTACCAAGGTGAAGCTCTGTCCCCACTGCTGTTCTGCATAGGTCTGAACCCCCTCAGCCAAATAAAACTGGCTATGGATAACGACTTAGAATTGGGGCCACCATCATTCGCCTCCACATGGATGACATCAAGCTATATGCTAAGAGTGAGTGTGACATTGACTCCCTGATCTACACCAGGATCTAAAGTACTGACATTGGGACGTTATTCTGGCTAGAGAAATGCATTTGGATGGTGACAAAGAGAGGCTAGGTAGTCCACACAGGAGGTGTCTCACTCCCAGAAGGAACAATAGCAGACATTGAGGACAGTAACATGTATCTTGGATTTCCACAGGCAAATGGCAACCTAGAACAGGCAACAAGGAAAACTGCGACAGCCAAATACCTGCAACGAGTAAGGCAAGTCCTGAAAAGCCAGCTCAATGGCAAGAACAAGACCCGGGCAATAAACTGTTACGCACTGCCAGTTATCAGATACCCTGCAGGAATAATAAGATGGCCGAAAGCTTCTCCCCATACATGGAGGGTTCCATCCCAAATCCAGCACCCTGAGAAGGAGAACTAAAAGACAGCAAGGCAATGCTGCTGTAGACTAAACTTGACATCATAAATCTTTGTTGATAAGTACTTGGTGTTTTACACTTTACATTTAACTTTCCAGATGTTTGGAAGCTCATTTGTTTGATTTACAATTTATTAAAGTTTTATTTATTGATGGTTGGTTTGCAGGATCTCCGCAGCCCATCGGCCGGGTTTCCCTGCAGATGTCCACTTGAATCCTTTCTTCCTCCATCAAAGACCAGGGGCCTGTTTCAGAAAGGAGGTTCAACCAACTCTGAGGTTAAACTTGAACTCTGAGTTGGTCAATCGAGAGATTAACAACTCTGAGTTTTCTGTTTCAGAGAAGCTGATCGGAGTTAGGTCAATCAATTCTGAGTGGACTGATTCGGAGGTGAGCGTGCGCACTGCGACTATAAGAAGCCATTACCAATGGAGCGCAGATATCACGAGTCACCATGGCAACCGTGAAAACAAAGAGGTCTGCATATTTTTCGCCAGCTGAACTTGACGTGCTGCTGCAGAGTTACAGTGAATATGAGCACATATTCCAGAAGAAAAGCAACACCGCTGCATCTGCAAAACAGAGACAGTTAGCGTGGGAAAACATAGCTGCTCAAGTTAATGCCTAAGTTTGCATTTAGTCATTGTTGTAAAATATTGGCTGTAATAACTTTCTAAATAGCGTAAGGTGTGAAATAAAAAATGGCGATATTTAGGTGTACTTTTGAAGTGTTATTCCTGGTGTAATTTTATGAAATGCTGCATAGTGTACAGAACCAATCTGGGGGAAAATGCATTTAAAGTCGGTAATGTTTAGAGGACTTTTTTGTTAACCTTCCCCTCATGCAAACGTTAGTCAGTTTAATATTAATACATGCAATTGTGTCTTTAAAAGTGAACCTTTGTCTACTGTTGAACCTTTCGCTGCGCGAAGACTTCTCCTTTCTTTTCTCTCGTCTTTCCGACCGACCGTGGTCAGAAGCGCAGGGGAGATTTCCTTCAGGGCCGAAGGGAATTCTCCTTCGGGGTTCACTTCCCGTGGGAAACCCTCAACCTCCAGAGCGGATTAAGAATGACTCCAAAACAGTTATTCTGGGAATGACACCTTCTCTTTATTTAACTAAGTGCTCCGTCCTCCAAACACACAATATATACCACGCACACACCTCTGCTCCGTGCTCACCCCCCCCCCCCCCCCCCATCTGCACCTGCACTCGCCCCTCCCCTTGTCTCTCGTGGATCGCACCCCGCTCAGCACACACACGCTGCAACACTACCCTTGTATTGATCAAGTGGTATAGGTTTATATGGGATTAAGAAAGTAAGCAGTGCTAGCAAATTGTGTTTCCAAAAAGTAATTGTTACATTAATCTAATTCAATGTCCCTGATTTCATTTTCATGTAGATGCAATCCTGCAGGAATTAAAAGAACATGGCAGCAGCTAAAAATGAAGTATAAAAACATAATTCAATCAGGTCAAATGTGAGCATGTCATGAATGTAGGCTTTGTTGACAATATTTGACATATGAAACATCTACATAGCAATATCTAATGTTGTTTTCATTGTATATATGTAATTGACTGCAACGAAAAACGGTAAAGCTCAAACAAAAACGTATGGGGAAATGACAAAAAATCGAGTCTTCTCAAAATCCTCGCACGAGGTAAATATAATTCTCTATGAATGAATGCAGCCTCCTCGTCTATTGGGTCCTCCAAAAAAGGACAAGCCATTCTTGTCACTTAGACCGTCTCTGTGTGACAGAAATGTGGGCAATGAAGGTTAAAGCGAAAAATACCGCTTCGTCTTTAAAAAGGGGAGGGGACCGGCAGAAACCTTGAGTTTAGAGGATAAAACCTGCTCCCGACCAGGTTAGGTTCACAGCATAAGTAACCATGGACACTGACTCAGAGTATAAGTTACCTCTCTTTCAGAAACGGGTTACTCTGCTTTCTCTGGTTTAACAAACCTCCCATTCTGAAACGGAAAACCCAGGGTTTCCCTGATTTCAGGGTTAACGCACTCAGAGTTTACACTTAACCTCCTTTCAGAAACAGGCCCCTGGGGCCTGTTTCAGAAAGGAGGTTCAACCAACTCTGAGGTTAAACTTGAACTCTGAGTTGGTCAATCGAGATATTAACAACTCTGAGTTTTCTGTTTCTGAGAAGCTGATTGGAGTTAGGTCAATCAACTCTGAGTGGACTGATTCGGAGGTAAGCGTGCGCACCGCGACTACAAGAAGCCATTATCAATGGAGCGCAGATATTACGAGTCACCATGGCAACTGTGGGAAAAAAGAGGTCTGCGTATTTTTCGCCAGCTGAACTTGACGTGCTGCTGCAGAGTTACAGTGAATATGAGCACATATTCCAGAAGAAAAGCAACACCGCTGCATCTGCAAAACAGAGACAGTTAGCGTGGGAAAACATAGCTGCTCAAGTTAATGCGCAAGTTTGCATTTAAATCATTGTTATAAAATATTGGCTGTAATAACTTTTTAAATAGCGTAAGGTGTGAAATAAAAATGGCGACATTTAGGTGTACTTTTGAAGTGTTATTCCTGGTGTAATTGCATGAAATGCTGCATAGTGTACAGAACCAATCTGGGGGAAAAATGCATTTAACGTCGGTAATGTTTAGGGACTTTTTTGTTAACCTTCCCCTCTTGCAAACGTTGGTCAGTTTAAAAGGTGAATAAGCGGGTGGGTTGAATGAATGTGTACATTTTAGAGTGCACCTTGATTACACTAAATGCTCCTGCAAAGGCAGGAGGCCCGGGCACCCCACACCCCAGAGCTAGAGGCAGACAGCACAGCAACCCGGCCGATCCAGGCATCCAAGAGCCTCACCGTCAGACAAAGATCCAAGAGCAACCACCCTCCCGTGCACCTGACCCCGAAAGATAGAAACGGAGACGGAGGTCATGACCCAGTAGCCCCCCGGTCGAGGAGAAAGAGAAACAGAGAACACGCTGAGCCGGAGCCCCGGCCCCAGCAGGGACCCGCCCCGCCCCAAGGCGCACCGGGCCTCTGCCCAATGCCCCAGCCGCTCGAGACCTACGCCGGAGCCCAGATGAGAGGCACGCCACCCCCCGGGAGTCCTGAGCCCCCACCCGCCCCCAACCCCAGAGGCAGGCCAGCGCAGCCCATGGTCAGCCCACACTGCGCACCCGTGCAACCTGCCCGCCAGCCCCACCGAGGTCAAGAGGGGGGAAGCGGTAGAAACCGACCGCCCGAGTGGAAAGGCGGACGCAGGCGACCAGCGGAGGCCCCAGACAGGGCCAGGGGACGGTGACCCTGAGGACCAGGCTCTAGTTGCTGTAAGCAATGATGGAAAAGATTGGGGTGTCCCGGTATGCCCAATAGAGGAGCCCCACCCGGCCCCAGGTGATGCCGTCCAGCCCGCTCAGATTTTGTAGACTCCCTTCCTGCACGGAGAAAGAGCTGCAAGATCAGGGACGCAGGAGCCCCCACGGCGCCACCAACACCCCGGCAGCAGATGCCGGCCAATCCTACTCAGCGTGGGGGGTAGGGGACAGGGAGCAATGTGAACATCCCCCTCTCGTTGTGTTTGTATACGTGTGTGCGTTTTAAGAGGTGCAGTTAAAATTGGTGGACAGGGGCGATACAAACTCTTCCATTCTACAACAGCAGAATCTGATCATCCAAGTGTGTCCACCACAGGGCCCTACATGAGTGTCTTGTGTATGTTGGTGCTTAGTGTGTGGTGTATGTTCTAGGAGGGGTCCAATTAAAATTGGTTGATGCTTCCACCAATTTTAGAACAGAGCCCCAGCCCCAGGCAACCGGGTCCCCAATGGGAGCTCTGGTTCCCTGGCGCCTGAACCCCGGACCCATCAGACGTCCCCCGATCACATCATCCCCATCCCCCCCAGGCAACCGAGTGTTCCACCCCCAACCCCCAGCAGCCCCGGCCAAGCCAACAGGAGGCGCCCAATGGCACAGGCAGGCCAACCAGGACAGCACCAACAACCCCCCGGGACCAGAGATGACGGGGGCCCAGCCCCGGAGGCAGGCGAGCCCTCCTCCCGGACCTTGAGCAGTCCCGAAAAGCCGGGGGATGAGACAGCAACTATCCGAGCAGGGTCCCTTGCCCCACGCGCTCCCAACTCCCGACGCCCCATTACTTTACATGTTAAAGAAAAGGGGGAGAAGGAAATGTCCATCACTATTTCAGAGAAAGAATGGTACTTAATGTGTGCATTAACTCAGTCTTCTACCACATTACTGAAATGGAGGGAATTTAACTGGAAAAACCTCATGCGCTTCTTTATTACCCCTTCAATCAAAAGCAAACAATCAGCAAATCCACAGACGTGTTGGAGAAAAAATGTGATACAGTAAATGCAAACCATTCCCATATCTTCTGGATCTGTTTGCAAATAGGGCCATTTTGGCATTGCATCCATCGTGTTTAAACACAAATTCTGCACTATACAATCCCACTCAGTTAGTATTACATCTGGGTAAAATGTCTGAAACGGTCATAGTTAAAGATCAGTATCTGGTAAAAATATTGCTAATTGCAGCAAGGAAGGCAATAACTAGACAATGGCTGAAGCCAGAACCCCCACGCATCACAGACTGAAATAGTGGAGGAGATCAACATCATGGAAAACTATGTTTTGCTTTAAGACTGACAGAAGGAAAATTCAAGAAAAAATGGGACAGATGGTCTGAATATAAAAAAATCTCTGGTCATTGCATGATTTTTCTGTTTATACTTTTGGAACGGCTGCTGTCGTGTCTTATTTCCCCCCTTTTCTTTTTCATTTATGATTATTATTTTTTTACTCTTCTTCTCTTTGTTTGAAAACTTATTTTGCTTGATATCATGTACATTTGTGTTATGTCTTGCTTGAAAAAAATAAATAAAATTTAAGTAAAAAAAAAAAAGAAAGCCGCGTTTTGCGGATTATTTTATAACATGCATCTCTTCACAAAAAAATAGCTCCACATGAACTATCTCATCTTCTTTTTTAATGCTAATATCTCTACCTGTTTTGGTCTTCTTAGTGGTGGAATTGCACATTTCGGTTATTTCTTTAAAAAGATAACTCGCCACAGAAATGGGATAGAAATTTCCTTTTTTTTTTAAAAACATACTAACAATTTTTACTCTTCATGAGTGGGCCGGATTAAGCCATCTGGCGGGCCGGACACGTATGTTTGACACCCAAGATTTAGAGCAACCAATTAACCTATGAAGCATGTTTTTGGAAGCCAGAGTCCCCGAAAAACCCACGAATGCATGGGGTGAACATGTAAACTCCACACAGAGAAGCCCCTGATGTTTCAGATCCCCTAGCTGGGGCTCGAACTGGGCCTTCTAGCCAGAGTACTAACCACTGTGCCACTGGTAGCCCATTTAAAAAAAATATTAAATAACAACCTTTGTTGTTATTTACAACACCCCTTGTGGGCCCTCTTTTTTCCCCGGGGTTCCCCCCTCCTGGGCGGGGGCGGCGGGCCCCTGCCTTGCTCCTCCCTGGACCAACCGTGGGCCGGGCGGATGGCTGCCTGGAGTGCGGAGCGGGTCTCCCTTGGGGGGTCCTGGCTCGTACCTGGGGTTGGGGCGGGGGGATGCCCAGAACTCCTGGGTGGTGGTGGGGTGCTCGTCTGGGGCTGTGGGCGTCCCTCTCCGGTGGGGCCCTGCGTTGGGTTCTCCCGGCGCGGCGGGGGGGCTGTTCTCCTGGTTGGGCTGGGGCGGCCCTCTCTTTCCCTCCGTGCCTCCCTGCTCTCTGGCTCTGGGGGCCTTGCGGCGGTCCTGCTGGCCCTGGCCTGGGTGGCGGGCTTGGTCGCCCGGGCGGCGGTTGTTCCCTGCCGGTTTCCGTGTGGCGTGGGGGGGATTCCGGCTGCCGCTGCTGCTGCGGTGGGGGTCTTGGGGTGGGGATGGCTGGGCGCTCTCCCTCCTTCTTTACACATTCCACCATCCATTTTAGAAGAACATGAGCACTCACCTGAGCACGGGTGTTGGCTCACCTTTGCACTGGCGGTTTGCGTGACTGAATGACTGAAATGTTTCACACTAGTTGGTTTTAAGGCATAAGTATGCGTGTGAGCACTATCTGTTTTGTGTACATGTCGACAGATGGACATTTTTGCAGCTAGCAGGTGTGTTTGACACTTGGGTGTGTGTGTGGACAGGCTCCGCCCTTTTTGTACTGCATTTGAGCCTTACCATGGTGATTAACAACCAGTAAACTTGTTGCTTTATGCTGCTTCATGGTCTTATCCCCCTTCCCCTCCTACTATCACCCTCCTTCCCCCCCTCTCTCTAACGTCCCTCTCTCTTCTTCCCCTCTTTCCTTTTCCGTCCGGTCCAACACCAAAGATCTTCAAACATGTTTGAAATTAATAAAGTTTGGCCTCAATTACAAAAGGGGTTTATTCAGACATACCTTTGGTTTGTCTGAAGATTAATAACCCCTCTTGTTAAAGTAAAATATGTCCAACACAAGAGGCCCTCAGCTCTCATCTGTTTGCCCAGCTGTTGGACAGGACAAGGTAAAAAAAAAAAAAATAACAACCTTTGTTCTTTTGGCTGCTCACGACGGTCTAATCCCAGCTCATGTTTCCTTTAAGTGGGTGAACCATCCAACGCTTTTATTAGTTTCTTGTCTTTTTTATTGTTCCCTCAAATAGATCATTTGTACCCACAAATTATTGTGTACGCAAATTCGCATTGTGTGGCCACAATTTAGCATTTTATTAGCATTTTGTGGCCATAAATGAACATTTCATTTGCATTTTGCAGGCACAATTAGCATTTTTTCAGCAGTTTGTGCACACAAATTAGTATTTTGTAGGCACAAATTAGCCTTTTGTGCACACAAATTAGTAGTTTGTAAGCATAAATTAGCATTTTGTGTGCACATATTAGTATTTTGTTGGCATAAGTTTCCATTTTGTACGCTGTGATGCAGTATGACAGGATGCTCTCGATGGTTGAGCGTCGAAGGTTACCAGCAGCTCCTGGCTCACATTGTTCTTCCTGAGCCTTCTCAGGAAGTACCGACGCTGCTGTGCCTTTCTGATGACAGCCATGGTGTTGATAGACCATGCAAGGTCAGCCGAGATGGTGGTGCCCAGGAGGGTGAAGCTGTGGACCCTGTCCACACAGTTTTCGTTGATGTAGAGTGGGGGTGGGTCTGCTCTGTTCTTCTTGAAGTCCAAGATGATCTCCTTGGTCTTGGTGGTGTTCAGGGTGAGGTTAGTAGCCTGACACCAACTGGACAGTTTCAGGACTTCATCTCTGTAGGCTGTCTCATCACCCCCAGAGAGCAGCCCCACCACAGTAGGGTCTTCTGCAAACTTCACTATGGTGTTGCTGGTGTGGGCTGGTCTGCAGTCTGCTGTGTGGAGCGTGTACAGCAGAGGACTCAGCACACATCCCTATGGGGAGCCTGTGTTCAGCATCCGGGTGGAGGAGAAGTAGGGACTGTGTTTGACTGTCTGTGGTCTGTTTGTAAGGAAGTCCTTGATCCAGGTACAGGTGAGTGGGTGGAGTCCTAGGTCAGGCAGTTTGCTGAACAGAATGTCAGGAATGATGGTATTAAAGGCTGAGCTATAGTCAACAAAGAGCACCCTGGTGTAGGTGTCTCTGTGTTCCAGGTGGCTCAGCGCAGTGAGGAGAGTGATGGATAGGACATCCTCCGTTGATCTGTTTGGTTTGTAAGCGAACTGGAGGGGGTTAAAGGTTGGAGGAAGGCATTCTTTCATGCATCCTAGGAGCAGCCGTTCCACACACTTGGTGATGACAGGGGTGAGTGCAACTGGACGGTAGTCCGTGAGGTAGGCTGTGGATGACTTTTTGGGTATTGGAATGATGATGGATGACTTCAGGCAAGCAGGGATGAAAGCCTGTGCTTGCGACAGGTTAAAGATTTTTGTGAAGACCTGGGGGAGCTGGTCGGCGCAGGCCCGCAAAGCCTTCCCAGGGACTCCATCAGGTCCAACCGCTTTCCTGAGGTTTACCCTGCTGAACATCCATGCCACGTCCTGTGTCTGCAGCGTCAGGGGTTCGGAGCTGGAAGCAGAGAGAGGATGAGGTGATGGGACTTCAGACTGCAGTGGTGTGGTCTCGAAGCGCGAGAAGAACGCGTTCAGCTCCTCCGCTAGTGCAGCGCTGGAGTGTGTTTCGGTGCTGGTCTGTCCCCTGAAGTTGGTCAGCTGTTGTAGTTCCTGCCACACCGAGGGTTGTTGTTGGAGAAGTGGTCCTCTATTTGTCTTTTGTAATCCAATTTGGCCTTCCTGATCCCTCTCTTCCGGTCAGCTCTGGAGGTCCTGTACAGATCCTTGTTCCCTGACCTAAAGGCAGTGGCATGGCCTTTTAGGAGTAGCCTGACCTTTTTGGTCATCCAGGGTAGCAATTGATGAGACTTAGTAAAAAACATTGTGATAATTGTTTTCTAAATGATTGAAAAACTAAAGAACCAAATAACCAAATCTCATAATAAAATGTAAAAAATGACAGACACCAAAATTGGAATGTTTTGGAATAATTTATTAGGAATTTTAAAAAGTTTTTCCCCCTCATAAGAAAACCATGACAGGAAAAACGAAAATCATTAAATGTTACAGTGTTGACAAGGTTGTTATTAGTCAGCATCAAAGTCTGACACATCTGCAGCAGTGATAGTATCAAAATTTAAAACCTGGTGTTTGCAGATTGAGGGTACTTTTGTTCTTAAGCTGTTGTCTTTAAGAAAAATACATTTATTTGTAATTAGGCAGTGTCACATCTCAGTAACTCTTGGTTTGGTCTACAAAGAGACGTCACATTGCTTCAGTCTGTGACTTCCAGTGGATATACAGTAATGGATAAGGGTGGGAGTAACCTGTGTGGAGGAGCCGGTTTCAGAAAGGTTTACCTATCCACACTCTGACATACAAAAAAAAAAGTACAATTCACATTTTTTTTAACCGAGGAACCATTTGCAAAAAATCTGCACATGGCACATTGAAAACCAATGTGTTTAAAAACATGACAATCTTGCTCGAAGATCAACACACCCTACAGAGGGATTCAGCCATGAACTGTGCATGACAGACCCTGCAAGGTAACCCCTCTAGTTCCTTCACAAATCATCAGCACATTTGAAAACGGTATAACGAGAACAGCGTCAAAAGCCTGCCTCCTCTGCTGAACGAGGAGCGTCTTTACACTCCCCAAAAGACAGCATCTGATTTTCAGAACACATGATTCCCAGATGCCTGAAGAGAAATACAGTGTATAGCTGGTCTAACATAGACAGACAAATCAAAATGTCCTCGACCTCCAGCTGGGACTTTAATATGTAACAGTCAAGCTTTAAAACATGACTAAGTAATCATACCACTTAAAAAGTATTCAGCCTCCCGGACACAAACTTTAGCAGATCCCTGCCACGCCAAAACCAGTCCTATTTACAATATTTTACAAAATTTGTACAGTTTGCCAGGACTAGTTGAGAAACTAATGACCATCTTGTCTGACTGGTGTTAGAGTAGCAAGTTATTGTTGAAAACTAACAAGATATACAATTCATGACATATTTTCAAGAAATAGAATTAATACCAAATGTCAAAATTAAGTATGAACTAGAGATAAATATTGTTTTCCAGTTATTTTCTAGCTCCAGGCCCCAGGCTTCCAGCAGGACTCCTCAGAGATGCAGTGTATCTCAGAGATGAGGTTGGAAAGGTCGAATAACCCAAGAAACAGTTAAAACAAATGCTGACAGACAGTCATCATGAAAACAGAAGAAACAAACCCAGCCAACATGACAAAAATAAAAGCGCAAAGAAAAAAGATTTCAATGTGGTGCTGTTGTGTGAAGTGACATGTTTCTTTTGCTTTTTTATGTTTTTTTCCCAAGTTTTGCAAAGTTTTCTTACTTTTTTTGTTTTATTTTTTTATTTGTCGGTTTAAAGTATCAGATTATTCGGCTGGATGTGGCTGATACAAGGACCGGTGGGGTGAAAGTTCAGTCATCACTGAGAGAGACGGGCCAGATCAGCTCTGGAGCAGCTTCTACTCCTTCCAGCTCTCAGTCTGCAGTTCTGCACTGAAACACAAAGCAGCTGGATCACTTACTGGTCAGGTAACAGGTGTTTTTCAGATGTTGCATTGAAGAAAACGACAAGTAAAAGAGCAATGACTTACACTCTCAGTGGTAGCCGTTAGTGAAGGCTGTTGCAATCAAAGGGCCCTATGGAACCAAGCATGCAACGTTTAATTCAGGGGTGTCAAACTCATTTTCACCGGGGGCCACATCAGCATCGTGGCTGTCCTCAAAGGGCCAGATATAACTTATACGTGTAACTAAATGTAATGGAAAACTACTCAATGTTAAATAACTCAATATTTAGTTATTATAACCTTTTAATGTGACAATTACAGTTGCATAAAAAACATATGTTTGCTTGTTACTCTAGCATAAATCCTTTTAAAATGCATTCTGCGAGGTTGGGTAATATTGACAGTGTTTAACTCCTAATTTATAGTTACCCAATCTGATATTTCAAGTCTGATTCCCCCTAGATATGAATAAATACAAACCAATTTTGTGTTTTCTTTTGCTCTCGCGGGCCACATAAAATGACATGGCGGGCAACATTTGGCCCGCGGGCCTTGAGTTTGACACATGTGGTTTGATGCTTTCAACCCAAATTGAAAACAGTCCATCTGTTCTAAAATGTTCTAAAATTGTGAATAATAAATCCACAATATATAAAAACATTTTTTTCCAGAAAGTGGTTAATTTTAATATTTCTTTACAAGAGTCGCTGAATCTTTAGGAAGAACTAAAAAAATAAAAATAAATAAAAGATAAAACCAAGCTAGTGTCTATGAAACAAAAGTTATACTAAACAAAGTCATAGATTCCCACCAACAAAGCTGAGGTTGTCTTATGAAGTGAATGTCTAATTCCTTCTACAAAGCCCTGTGAGCATGTTCACCATGTTCTCCTTCAATTACACTTTAAACAACTGTGAATGTTTTTAAGAGCTTAGATTCTAGCTGCTAGAATCTTGTGCTTCCTTTTCAGTTTTTAGATAAAGTAAATATAAATGAAAATGGTGTAAATATACAGTTATCAGTAAAAAGCTGGTGATTGAAAATGTATAAAAAGCTTTGAAAAATCCTTTGAGGAGCTCGAGTACAGCTTCGTACACAAGAATAAGAAGTATCTATATAACTTAAACATTATACACAGATACACAAAAAAGCCAATACGATTTAATTAAAAATACTTTTTTCAAATTATCATTTTGTGTCTTTTGAATGTACTTATAAAACTTTCTTCCTAGTTGTATTTCTTCTTATCCAATTATGTTGAAAATGGTGATTAGATTTTCCTCATTAGTACAGTAGCATAAAAAAAGTGGCTGGATGGCTCAGTCGGCTGTTGGTGTTGGACTGGCACGCTTGAAACCTGGGTTTACCTTCCAGGGCATGCAATGAGTACAGTCCAGTGTGAGTCCTTAGGTAAGACCCTTCAAGCTGCGGCCTAACTGTTTCTGGGTCTCCTAGGAACCTTAAACACACAGTTGTGTCAGGAAGGGCACCCAGCATAAAACTCACTGCCAAACCACCTGTGTGAATCATTGCCGTGGCGACCCCTGACAGGATGTGCCAAAAGGTGAACAAGTACAGTGGCATAAAAAAACTAAATAGTTTGCTGCACATTTAACAGTGAATTATATTTAGGAGAACATTAAGGAAAAAATATGAAATATGAAATTAAATGCCTTCTTATGAGACATAACACTTGTTTAAGGCTTGGTTTACAAAACATCTCTGTTACCTT
Source organism: Oryzias latipes (assembly GCF_053564925.1). Classification (NCBI taxonomy): domain Eukaryota; kingdom Metazoa; phylum Chordata; class Actinopteri; order Beloniformes; family Adrianichthyidae; genus Oryzias; species Oryzias latipes. The sequence goes on from NC_136245.1 coordinate 13,408,269, forward strand.
TACACCATAAAACCAACATTTCTGGCTTCTCTGAGACTGTGACCCAAACAATAACTGACCTTGTAGAGTGTTTTACACAAATCCCTACAAACTAAAGAAGACCTTTTAGTTTAAATAACGTGTAAAAGTCTAAAAATATAAGATAAATCCTGATTTAGATTGCTGTTTCTTGTTTGTGTGGGTGCAACAAACAGGCACTGTGAACCAAATTGTTCATAATCAAATATGCTTTTTTTTAAAAATAAAAATATGCTTTGTGTTTCCAATAAAAATGTTATGCATTTAGTCCATATATCATAGGTTAAAAATGACAAAAAATCCTATTTATTTCAAAAGGAGTACATTGGACACATAACCTGCAGGTTGAAGGTCAAACTCATAAGTGGAGACAGTCACTCACCCCCAAACTGTGGCTGAATCCAGTGCTTGGTGCGGGGCTGGCAGCGCTGAGGTAACTGCTAACAGCTGACTCCTGACTGGCTGTTCCATAAAGGTCAGCCATTGGACCTGGGCTGCTTGTACCTAAGAATCCAGCTGAACGAGAAGGAGTGGAACCTAAAAGCAAAATACAATGTTACTTCTTAAATACAATCAAGGCCCAAAACAATAATAAAATCCCATTTAGAAAACGCAGATTTTTAAAAATGTTTGTCTTAAAAAGTATGGTTTCTTTCATAAAAAGGAAGGAAAAAACACATTTCCATTGAGTTTTACAGTTAGGACATCTATGATTAAATTAAATCAAAAAAATCATAAATATGTAAATTTTTTAAATCTGTAAGGATTTCAAATAATTTTAAACCAAGCTCATGTGTGTCTCTTTTAGGCTGAGAGGCCACTCAGTTCAGAGAACGAAAAGAGCAATCAAAATAGAAAATATTTAAAGACGACCTACGACTGTGTCTCTACTAAAATATCTTGCTATCAAAAATAACTAATTAAACTATTATCTAGCAGACATGTGACATAACAATTTGCATAAACTCAGTTACCTTTACTTTAGTACATTTTGAGAAAAATGTTACTCCACCAAATAGTTCTGTTGCTCTTTAGGTTTTACTTTTAATTCCAAACTTTACAGAAAATGCCTATAACCCTTGTGCTATCCTAGGCACTTTAACGTTGGGAGTTGGGTCATCTAGACCCACTAGACAGTGCTAAGTTCTGGTAAATCACCAGTCTGTCCTGGGGAAAGATCCCTTCTTCATGCGGGCACCCCTGATGTTTCTTCTTTTTTTCCAGAATCCGTTTTTTTTTGGGGGTTTTTCCTAAAAGAAGCGGGGTCTAAGGGCAGGGATGCCCCGTTTAGCTTAGTCAGTTTGTTAGTTCAACTGAGTATTTTCCTTTTGAATTCTATGTATTTATGATGCTTTTATGTTTAACTTTTTCAATTACCGATACGAAGCCCATCGAAACAACTGTTGTTGTGAATTTGGGCTATACAAATAAAATTGAATTAAATTAAATTAACTAGCAGTTAATCCGCTTCTACAATAGATTTTTGTCAACAAACAACTTTTTTTCTCATCTCAATCAGGATGTTGGGCCAAAGCTGCATGCTTATTATGGATTGTCTTGCCATTTGAGACTTTCGTTGTTTGCTTATTCCTCATTACATATCAACTGTACTTGGTAAAGTCATTGAAAGCAAACAAATCTGCCCAGGTGCCATTAAACGTACTGTTTTCTCCAGGAACTTCAAAGTTTTAAAAATTCACCATCGTTGTCCTACCTGGGTCGGAACATTGTTGGGATTACACGCCGGCGGGAGTTCTGGCGGTGACGCAGGTCAATGGTCACAAAACTTTACTTAAAAAATGCCAACATTTAGATTTTGTTTTAAACCTAATACTCAGCCCGTTAGTTTTTTTGTTTTGTTTTTTAAGAATATTTTTATGAACTTCTCCTGTTTACTGTTTGCTGACGTAGTTGTTGGCACAATGGAGCTGCTCCAAGGACAAGCAGCTCGCCTGGTTCCGACCCACTCCTGGTTCAGACTTGCTCACAAAAATACAGCTGGTCGACAGATGACCAGGTTCAGGGTTTTATTCACTTCTCATTCAACATGTACTGTCTTTTTAGAAAAACTTTCCATCCCATAGCTAACTATACCTGGGTGCAGTGTGCAAACCGAAGCGTGGTTCAATGTGGGCGGGGTTACACATGTTTAACCCAGAGAACAAAACGGCTCTTATCTCATATAAATATATCTCATATTTTGCACTTGAATAGAAAATGCAATTCGCTTCTTTTTTTTGCCTCTGCATTCCCTGCTTCTGCTCAGTGGACGGACACACCACCCTCCCCCCATCCTCAGCGCGTTCGCAGACGCAGCAAGTCAATGATCAGGATGTCATTTATGTTATAAACCCTGGAGACGATCATAGTCGCAGGCAGATCCAAACAACGCGCGAGTGTGGATACGACTGGTGCAATCATGGCCGATCCCTTGGCTCTTTAAAGCGAACTACAAGAGCCGCCAGTGTGTGGCCACACTGTCCTTCACTCTTTCTTACTTCTTTTTCTCCTCAAGCCGCTCATAATTGGTCAATACGTGTTTGTGCTGATTGTATGTATATGTATTTTCCAAGCACTGGCAAGCTACACACTTACGTAGCTGTCCGCTACATGCAGAGAAACACAGCCACACACTAACGTAGCACCAAGTAGATGACCGGCTACTATTGAGTCATCGATCGGTAGTAATGACCGAATTTGAAGACGCTATTTTTTTCCACATTTCTCCGCTTGGATGGATAAATATAAGGGTAGGGAGAAGCTGTAGAGGTAGGGAAGCATTTTGGATTCAGCCATAGGCATTGGCCAGAAAAGCTGAACTTTTTTGTATTATTTTTAGTATTTAGTGTTTTGCAGATTATTTTCAATACTCTTCTCTTTACAACAACAGCTCCATATGAACTATCTCATTTGACTTTTTTTATGCTAATATCTCTATAGCTACATTTTTATGTAAAAAGGACTCCAGAGCTTTCAAGGAATAAAGAGGTTTTAGCTGAAGCTTCAGAAAAATGGATGGCCTTAGTTTTTTTGTGTTTTTACAAATCTCCCCCTTGTTGTTGGTGTTTCTGTGGAGGTAGACCCGGCCTCAATTTGGACCATAACGTCATAAAAGACCATAAATGTCCTGGTGACAATTTTTAGGAATAGCAGATAAAGTACAAGGTCTTTGGTCCATTGAAAAAGTAATTCTGGTATAAAGGTATGTAAGATGTAAAATGGCATGCTTGGATCATTGACTGTCTAAGACACCTGGACCGAGTGTGACATCACCCATAGAAAATAGCTTACTTCTGGTTACATTTTTTCACAATACGTTTGCCGCCACGTTGAAACCAGAAATAATCAACAAACAGTGATTGGTGTGAGTTGGTCTGAGTCAACATTTATATGGCAACCACTCTTGCCAATCAGAAGTGAGCTTGTTGGAAGGCCACACCCCTACCACTTGAAAGCAGGCTTGGGAGGACATGTCAATCAAACGTTTTGAACGTGAGACCACATACTTTAATAACTGAGTAATAGCTGTTTATTTTTCAATAGGAGTCTATGGAGTTTTGGCTTCTTGAAACCAGCAGATACTTCCTATTAATGCGAGGGGGGAGGGGTCACTCAGCCCAGGTCTCATATACAGTCAGTGGATAGGACCATTTTTATAAGAAATTAACCTTAGTTAAATGTTAAGCAAAAATGCATTAGCTATTGGACACATCTGTAGGGAGATTTAAAACATTTCCCAGAAGTCAATGTGTTTACTGACTGTTCATATGATTATACCTCTGACAACTGCTGCTGCCGCTGCTGCTGCAGCCATCGGTCCGTATGCTGTAAGAGGAATGGCTGAAAAGACAGAAACGTCAAGATTCCATTGCAGTACAGTCACCCCAGAAAGTCAAATAACTGAAAAAGGCCTCTGGTAAATCCAGTGGAGGGACGCTTCAAAGCAAATCGCAATGTCTACATCATGTGAGTCGTGCTGCCTTCAGATGGAAGACAAGGAGGATCAACAAACACAAACATGCAAACCAGAGGTGATTATGCTAATGTGTGGTGTGGCAGACTGACAGCATGCTGCTTGTAAAGTCCAGAGGAGGGTCTGACTGACCTGTGAGCTCAGGGGGGTGGGGTGAAGTCAGAAGGGGAGTCCTCTCTAAGTGGAACTCTAAAACAGAAACATCAGAGTGCTGTTGAGACTCACACTGCCGTCACCAGCAAGGACAGCACGCACACACTTCAAAGCCTGGGGAACACCTCACATGTGAGCAGGTAAGCACACAAGGCTGGAGGAACGCAAACAGGGGTTAAAGGATGGAAAGAGGCTTGACAGTCCAAACAGAGTGATCATTCTATAACACTAAGAAATAAGGCAGATGTCATTTCATTTAATTAACTAGCAGCTTCACGTTTTTTTCTTAAAGGCAAAACAATTGACTAAAGTTTTCTTTGGTGGAAGTCTAGCATGCATGCACACACTCACACAAAGCGTTTCCTCTCCCTGATTTTTACAAGCAGCCATTTACATTTCCAGTGTTTCATGTTTGTATTTGTTCAGCATAAACAGGTTGGTTTTCCATTTAAAGATTTTGCAAAAGGTTTTCTCAAAAGGTAATGAAGCACCACTCATTCTTTGCTCTTAGTATTTTTCAAACTGTTCTGATTAAACTCAAAAGTAACATTAAATAAAAAAAAATCTATCTGTAAATAAATTAAATACAACAATTTAGATATAGCACAACCATGTCACTTTTGTGGAGGTTGTATAAGTCCGAAATATGTCATTTAGATTAGTCAAATTATAACATAGCCAGGTCAGATTAGGATTTCCCAGCATTTAGTTCAGATCAGGTGATAAATCGTCATTTCATTTTGCTTTTTACAACATAACTTAAAAAAGAAATGAATTCCTAGTACCAGTACTTAGCTCTAACTTTTTTCATTACTTCTAAGAATCCTTCTCATTGCTGTACTTTTTTCTGTGTTAGTTGGAAATTCCGACCTCTGCAGTTCTTCTGAATGCTTATATATAGCTCCAAAGCTGCAAACAGATTTTAATGGACACAATGGGAGATGCAGAGGAGTAGAGCTGCAAGTTTTACTGCCGAAACCAACTGCTTGACTAAAAATAAGAACATTTTACATTAGTTTACATTACAAGATCTTTTTTTTTTTTTACAATTTTAACATGAAGTCTGTACAAAATTGGTTTTTGTAAAATTTTTGTCATAATTTCTATTTTCACTTTGTGTCTCTGTTTCGTTGTTTTTCAAAAAAAACTGCCAACTACGCTCTTTCCACCATGAATTTAATAGTTGCCTATGCTGACTAAATATGGCTGCGCCTTTCTTTGTCAGTGTGAGAGCTGATTACCAGGGAACTGGTAGGTGTATCCGGGAGTGATGCCTGCATAGCTCCGGCTGGTGTAAGTGGCAGTCTGGAAGCCTGGATAACCTGCAGGCAGAAGAAAATCAGATATAGCCTCTGAATTTAAGATTAAGTCCAATTTTATTAATACCAGAGTGCTTTACAATTAACATGCAGCTGGGTGATACTTCTGGAAGGGATTTCTTTTACAAGGATATGACTCAATAGTTCACCAGTTTGTCACACTAAAGATTTTCAGTTGCACTCCTACACTTTATGAACTGATTTGGTGACAACACTCAAAGGGACAACTACCATATTACAGCACAACTGAATGCAAGTATTCACGTTTTATTTCTTCTCAGTGCAGTTGACATCTCGTCATCTTTAATGGCTGATTAAAGAACTACAACACAGAAGAAAGCAGTTTTCAGACTGGACAGTAGGTGGTGGCATTAGTGCAGCAAGACCAGCGTTCAGGGATCAAGCTACAGTCAAAACCAAACTTGGAAAAATGAGTTAACCCTTGTGCTATCCTATGGGGTCAAATGGCCATTGACGTGTTAGTCCTACTATGACACAGGTGGATATAGGTGGAGAGGATTTCATGTAATCCATGGACACTATAGAAGATCACAAATCATTGAAGAAAAAAGGTTCAGCGCATTGTCTAGTGGGCTCTAGATGACCCCACTCCAATTGTCAAAGTGCCTAATAGCACATGGGTTAACAGAATAAAGCATATAAAAAAAAATTCAACATTTGAGAAATCCTGTCAAAACGTTTAATAATGAGATGCTTGAGAAGGTAACACGATATCTTGGCTATCAAATGGCTTTAAAAAAAACTAATTTAAAACAAAAAAAGCTAACATTTAATAACGGGAGCATGATCAATAACAGGTAGAAAACTCAAAACAAATCTCTTATAAAACCTGTTTTCTCCCCACTTTTAATCTCTTGAGATGTAATCCAAGCTGTATGGTGAGAAAAAACCTAGCTAAAGTCAGCAGTTCACTTCACTTTTCAACAAACTCCATGGGATTGTCCATGTGACTTTTGAGGCTGCAGCTCTTCTACTGTTGAAGTGAAAACTATTAGCTTCAGGTTTGTGGTTCTGTCCCTTCTGTCCTGATCAATATCAACTTACCCAGCATGCCAATGCCCAGCATGAAGGCGTCCATACCGTATGGCATAACCCGAGAGCGTCCCCTAGCTGAGCCTGTGGGAGACATCACCTCCTTGGGCTGGGCTTTTTTACACTCCACCTGTTTCCAGAGTTGGGAAAAATCAGACCGTGCATTTGGAAAGCGTTGGTGGAAATTAATCTGAGCTGCTCACCATTTTGTTGTTGATCTCGTGGAAGTGAATTTCGCAGACTTTTTCAACCACATCTTCATTCTCAAACGTCACAAACCCAAATCCTAAAGAGCAAAAAGAAAGTTCAGAATAATTGACACAGTATGGTGGAATAAGACCGGGGGTGCTCATTACGTCGAAAGACATGACGGTGAATCGTGGGCCATCCAAGATTAAATAAACAAAAAAAATGTGTTTTTTTTTTAAATCCATCGACAAATCATCACTGTCACCATGTAATATGCCACTTGATTGACACCAAGTGACATACAGAATGGCCAATCTGAAACATACGTCACTGTGTTTAACTACACTGAGTGCACTTTCTTTTTCTTCCTTTCTTTCTTCTCCCGGCACGCATTGGCGCTTATGTTGGCCCGCTGCGAGCCAGGTCCCCGGCGAAAGACCACTCCAGCCCACAGTTTATTGAGGCCTGCGAGCCGGCCCGCATCCTCGATCGGAAGTCTGAGACGCCCCGTCTGACCCCGCCATCCTACCACGGGGCCTGCTGCCGGTTCCACGGTTCCTGGCAGAGGGATCCGAGCCCACTCAAGCAGTACTGTCCACAAGCACGTGGTTCTCAAGCCCTCCGCTGTTTGATCAGCCGTGGTTAAACCAGCCGCACTTTAGAAATGTAATGCTCCCCTCATTATGTTTACAGCAAATCATAAGACAAGATCATCACTGCTTTCTGTCTTCATAATGAAACACCTTTTCTGTTCTAATTAGGTATTACTACAAAATAATATGAATACACACGACAAAGCTTTTTCTTCACAAAGATTTGTGTACTCTTACTGTGTAGTTTTTGTTATTGGTACATAAAAATAATATTTTAGACAGAAAATGTATTAGAAGTTGTCAATTTTGAAGTGGAATAAAGTGACTTTGGCGCATAACTCCAGACCATGAGTAGTATTGTTCTACATGTCCTGCACTGGAGCTAGTTGTCTCAAAAGTAGCTTGCATGCCAAAAAAGTGTGGGCATCCTTGACTTAGACGGTAGGCCCATCTGTACAGTAATAGAGCTAAGGAGTTTGCAGTAATTAGTGTTGCAATAGCCTCTTAACATGTTTTTCCCCTCCCCCTTTTATTCAGTACTGCTTTTCTGCACTCATCTTTTCTACCCTCCCTTCCTGGCCAGGACCAGGAAAAGCTGGTAGCCTGTCATAATCGATCAAACCAAGGATGAAGAGGAGGTGCTTAAAGAGGCTTTATCCTGATCCTGATTAACGGACTGGCTAATTAGACTAGCCTCGTTTGCCTCCTCCAGCTCAACCCACAGGAAGGAGACTCCTGCGGGGGGTAAAGGAGGATCAATAGACACCCAAGAAGTACTGGAGGAAGGGTTGCAGATTGAAGAAAAACATAGGAACAGAAAATAAGGGAGGTGGGGAAAAGATGGCTGGAGAGAAGGGTCGGTTCATCTCACCTCTATGTCTGTTTGTGGTCTTGTCAAACATGAGCATAGCATCGTCGACCTTAGGAGAAAAAAAAACAACACTTTATTTTACACAACGCTTGCCTGCCACATGCATATTGCCTGACCTCAGCCCTTCTCAAGTTCTGCAGGGAGGCTCAGCAACAGATGGACAGAAAGGCGGAAGAGAGGGGGGATGAGGGGACTGGAGAGGAGCGACAGGTTACAAAGGGAAGCCCAGGGGGCAAAAGATGGGAAAATATGCTGAAAATCATACGACAAGCCCCAGTACTGTGTGCCACCAACAGATGTACCAGAGAAAGAGAAAGCTGGAAGTCGTGTTGATAAACTCTCAATGTTCATAAAATTTAAACACCCTCTCTCAAGTTTGGTATTTCCATGGCAACTGCTTAAAAACTCACTCCAACATCAAATGTGTTTTTATGAATGGTGGGAGACAGAGGACTGCAAAGAGAGAAACTTTTACACACAAGTAGTCACAAGCAGAAAGGTAAATCTGGCAAGCAGGTGGAGACCTGATGATAGAGGAGAGCTGATAGTTTGCGGAGTAGAGGCAGGTGGAGATATGGTGAAAGAGTACAGAGAGTCCTGTATGAGAGAAAGATTGGGTCAAAGTGGAAAGGGAAGAAAAGGAAGAAACAAAGGGAGAGGGAGAACAAAGAGCCCTGGAGGCTTTGTTTGTTGGCACAGTCAGCCATAATTCCTCCTCCTCTTCCCGCTTTGACCTCTTACTCTGGCCCAGCCTCCCTTATGGAGCTAGGACACCGGTGTCTATTCAATGCACAATCTCACTTCTTGTGTAAAAGTTTATTCTTTTATTTTGCTTGCACTTTTCTCAAATTACAAGCATACATGATTGCGTCTAAACGCGTCAACATTTGGCAAATCAATCTGAGCTCTCAGTCTATAATAAGTGCACTGGATGTGCTCCACAGAATGATCTGTCACAGTAGGCAGAGGAGTGTCAGTGATAGGACAGCAGGAGTGTGTAAGTGTGTGTGAGAACCCTGGGGGCACTTTGCCCACTCAAAGGTCAAAGGTGAAGGAAGACTGTCAGCGGGAAAGAGGACCTTTTAGTCCACCTCTCAAGCCACTCCATCTTTTCAATTTGACATTGGTTCATTTTTATTCAACGTTAGATGTTACCTTTAACGACAAACTTTCACACAAAACAGATCATTTCAACTCAGAACAATCAAAACCACAAAACACAGTCTGACCAGAAGAAGAAGGGAATAGAGCTTGCACAGAGTACACACCATAATTATGACTTTATTCTGTTTCAAATCATACAATAAGACTTCAGTGAAATAACTACATTCAACTCCACAAACAAAACTGCTGGTCAGCATTTCAAACACTGGACATTTTTAATGACTTTGTGCCAAACAATATTCCCCCTCATTCTTTTTTTTCATCGTAACTCTCATCTTCCTGGTTTTCCGCTGCCCATCCCTCTCCACACTTCTTTGTGCACACCAGGACGGGACACAAAAGATCCACTGAGGCAGTCTAATCAGGAACTTCCATGGATGGCTGCAGCTTACATTTCACCATCCATCCCTCGATATCTCTCTTCACAAAAATTCATCTAGACATTATGATTGAAGAGGGAGCACAGAGAAACTCGAGGCTAAAGCTTCGGCACTAAAGATAAAGTACAGCATCGTCGGACACTGAATGCAAAACACCGGCATTGGCTTCTCCAACCTGTGAATGTTTTCAGAGTAACGGTGAAGTGACTTAAAAAAAGTTTTTTTTCAACTTTCTTTCTGCTGTTTCCATTAAAAGATTTACCAAACAATAAAATCTGTGCTCGTTTGTCAATTAAAAAGCAAGTTTGGCCGAAGAAAGTTCAGTATGCTGATAGGTTCTAAACAAACTAACAAAATATTTGCCTAGCTTTGTGTAGCGACGAAATGCACTTGTTTCCACCCCCCAGCACACAAATGCTCCATCTTTGCCCCAGTTCCCTCTCCTATGCCTCCACCGGACCCTCCCTCACCAGCTAGGCCCTTTGTCAGCCCATCATCTTTTCTCTGACTCAAAGCTTTCAGTCTTCTAAATTACGAATAAGAAACTTATAAAAACTTCTAGAACGAAAATGATTTTAGAAACAAATATGGCAACAGTGGGACACATTTGCTAGAAACAATTCAAGAAGCTCTTAACTTGCATATTTCTTTGGTTTTCAAATCTAAATTTACCCCCCCCCCACACACACACACATACACACACACTCCCACCTCATTCAAACTCCCCCAAACACCACCTCATCTCTTCTCCTTCAGAACAAAAACCCCTTACCCACAGAGTTACTCAGGGACAATGGGCAAACCCGGTCACCACGGTAACGGGCTAGGAGGGGGTTGTGGGTAATAGCAGCTGTTACATCAGATTAATTTAGATTCTGATAATCCCTCCTCTTTCCTCACCATCACCACACACTCAGTAGAAAACTTTTGTGACCCCCCACTCCATCTCCAAATCTCCCTCCTACCGCCTTCACCTCCCACCATTCCCTTTCTTTCTCAGCACCCTCTACCAGTTCTCCTAAGTTTGCCTGCTGCTCGGGGAGCCTCACAGCCTCATTCTTTTTCCTACTTTCTTAAGGCCCGATTTCGCCGGCGATTTTCGCCGACGTTTAACGCCTCGTGACTAAACAAAGGGCACCAATGTGAGTGTGCACACCGACGCGAAAAAACGCCACGCGTCAAAGCGTCAAAAAAAAAACAAACGCCTCGGGTTCGTTTTTTTTTTTTGACGCCTCGCGTCGAAATCTATTCGACCAATGAGAATGGCGCTTTTGCACACGTGTCTGGAGCTTCTGAGGTTACAGTAAAACATAACTTGGGGGCGCTCAAACACAAAACTGCCTTGCTGAGCACACATACCAGCGAAGAAGATAGACGCCAAGTAGCGTCTACACTGCCGCGAAGAAATAATGATGGACATTCTAAAATATCCCCGAACCAAGCATCAGTTGGAGCTACTGGTGCTTGAAATATTCATGTTTTCTTTGTATTATTCTGACAAGCGTGTAAATGCTTGCTCTCTTCTTCTGAGTCAAAAGCGACTTTAAGAAGCGTAAAGTTGGGCAGCGCCACCTTGTGTACAGGAGTATTTCTGTTTACATTAAGCGCCATCTAATGTCAGGGAATGAAATTGCATGTTCGCTCGGCTCATCGTCAGTGAAAATCGCCTGGGTGTGAACACAAAAAATGTGGCGAAAAACGCTGGCGAATAACGCCTGCCGAATATTCGTCCCGGTGTGTACGGGCCTTTACAGTTCTTTTTCTCCCTCCATTCTTGCCTTCCTCATCTTACTTGCAGTAACTCCTTAATCTCCAAGCAGCTGATATACTCAAAGTGAAAATTTTCTCAGAATTTGTGGTGAATAGAGTTAGCCGAGATGGTGGGATGTGGAAATATGTGTTTCTGAGCTGTTAGTTTGCTTTTATCAGCACTAATGCCACTAAAAAAGGAAGTCCCACTACGACTCATCTTTTAAATATAAATCTACTTGAGATTTTCTTATTGGTATCTTCATGACCGCTTTGACAAACTTTTCAAAACATCACTCACCTTTCCAAACTGGTCAAAGTATTGTTTGACGTCCTCGATGGTTGTGTTCACTGACAGGCCGCCCACAAAGATCTTCTTAGTTCGAGTCACCAGCTGAAAGCAGACGAGGATGTACTCACCAACTTGGCTAATTAGAAAGATCTGAATTTAGACCTCAGTCTGCTTTGGTTGCTTTCAAACAGCTCTATGTAATGCATGCAGCAACAAAGTAACGCAACCACCAAAGTTATGATATTAAATGACACAAAAATGCACAGCTTTGATTATTTTTTTCATATTCTATCAGAGCCAACACATATTTTTTTTAAACAATGTTTATCACCATGAAAACTCAAAGATGTGTAAAGTTAAAAATCCAGAAGTTTATTATTTAAAAAAAAACAAATAGTTTTAACCAGTATGGAGTAAAGTGTAACAGTTTGCAGAGCTGACCACAATGTTTCAAAGCAGCTTTAACTTCCAGCTACCGTTAAGTAAAAAACGACCACTTCGAATTTTATGGCAGGTTAATTTCTTGTTTTCTACCTTGCTTTCTACCTAAATGTATGTCTACAAGTAAAAAAAAGAGAAAATGACACAGAAAGAGACAGCAAATTCCAAACACCCTAAAAGAAGGGATAAAAGTTAAAATTGTAAAGATTTTTGTTAACATGGTCTCACATAAATCTTCAGAGTAGTCAACCACGCTCGTGTTCATCAGATTACATAGCATTAGCCTAGATAAGAGATTGAAATGCTCCACATGCACGAACCTGCTGCAAACAATACACAACAGAAGACAATTTAGCTCACCTTGGGTTGAGCTCTTCGAGGGAAGGCCACTTTTGGATCAATCTAGAGGATACAGAAATAGAGAGAACTGGTTAGTGAAATGTATGTACAGAATAGAAGACCTGTTGCTCTCCTTCTTTATGCTGTAATGTCTAACATTTAACCTCAATGTCATGCTTATAAACAAGGAGCATTTCTACAGGTGTATTCAGAACATTTTAGATGGACAAACATTCACACACAAGCTTCAATCTAGCTTATAAATATAAAATAATTATTTTGTGAAATTTGATGTTATATGTTAAAGCCAGAATTCTTTTTCTCTTTATAAAAATGCAAGAAAAAAAAATTATATATATATATATATATATATATATATATATATATATATATATATATATATATATATATATATATATATATATATATATATATATATATATATATATATATATATATATATATATATATATATATATGTATGTCTGATTAGCTTGTAGATAAGAGATGGGACAAACGCACACACTCCAAATCAGCACAAACACTACTTCACCTCTGTCAAAGACAAAAATGATTGTAGCTGCGAGCGTCCAACGAAAGCCATACGGTTGTAGGCTTCACATATTTCTCACTCAGGTTTTGACATTGTCTTTCCCAAATAAAAAGTGCAATTTTGTCTTTTGTTCAAATCTCATATGCATGCACAATCTCATTATTCTATTGGTTTTACCAGATTATATATATATATATATATATATATATATATATATATATATATATATATATATATATATATATATATATATATATATATATATATATATATATATATATATATATTATCTGGTAAAACCAATAGAATAATGATAATAACATTACAGAGAAGAAGTGATGGAAACATTTTTGTTGTTGCAAAAAATAGTCTCGAAAATTTTAAAAATCAGTTTATAAGCAGAAAAATTAAAGGATTGACATATTGTGGATAAATGTAAAAATAAGATGTTTTTCTCAGAAAATAAAATGACATCTGCTTCATTAAAAAGTGTTTTTGCTACAACGTTTCAACAGCTTAGAACATCCAAACATTTTCACAATCACCACTGAGCAGTGATTTATGCATATAAGAACACTTTTATTTTTTCAAATAACCAAATTATTTTCCCCATGTAAAAGAGCACATTTAAAAAAGCTCTGTTGATCACTTAATATTTGAAACCAATAATCCCTTTTACAGACTTTAAAATATCTAATGTAACTCCTCATGTCAATTTGGATAGAAAGAGCTTAAAAACCTATTATTATGGCCCGCAGCAGCAGTCACTGACTGCAAGGACCATATTGTTTTCGCAGTTGAAACGACGACTTTGCCGCCTTTCAGCGAGAATGTGACCCCCGCCGCATGCTCGAAAAGTCACCAAAATGTGCACACACCTGGGATAAATTGCGAATGAATTTTCCACAAAGTCAACGTCACCCCCCCGAAGACGATGACATCACGGCCAGCGATCCCGTCAAAAAAATGAATGGGCCGAAAATCGCGTATGGGGCCGAACAAAATGTACTTCAGAATACAGTTGCGAAACCCAAACACACGTTTTGGGGATATCCTAAAGAAGTTTTGAAATCATTACGGGACGGCCACACGACCTACGGCCTGGCGGCCATTTTGTGGCGAACTCTGAGAATTGGCGATTTTTGTCTTCGTCTTAGGGATTTTTCGCCATTGTCTCGTAATTTCTTAGGCATCCATAGCAAGGTGATGCGGACAAAATGTTGGAATTAGAAGTTGTAAATTTTGAACGGCGTGCGCGTGGCGGATACTCAACCGTTGCGTTCTTAGCTAGCTCGCACATCTTTTATCGGAATGTCGTGAAGAGGAAATATGCGATTCCCTGGCCCACGCTGAACAAAACGAAGTCATGCACGACAAGATCGATGAAGGAATGAGGGCGTGGTAAGCAAAAAAATGTCGCAAAAAAATGTGCCGACTCGGCAAAAAAAAAAAAAATCTGGATTTTTTTTTTAGGAATCGGTTAACGAAACCCAGATAAGTTTGTCGGGTATATCCAAACAAAGTTTTGAAATCATTGCGTGATGGCGACACGACCTATGGTTTGGCGGCCATTTTGTGCCAAAATCTGCCATTTTGAGATTTTCGCGTTTTTACACGATATGGAAAAAGGAACTTTTTTTCGAGCGATTTTCACGAAATTTGACTTGCATGTACCTAGCCTAAGTCTACAATCACCTCTGGAGTTTCGTCAACCTTTGACTTCAATGCTAACACTTTTATCCACATTAGCATAGCTAGCATAGTTAGCATAAATAGCATTTTAGGTAATGTGTTTTTCTGAGAGAGTTGATGATGCTGATCACAATGCTAGCAGTTTTAGCCACATTAGCATAACTAACATAGTTAGCATAATTAGCATTTTGAGCAATGTGTTTTTCTGAGAGAGTTGATGATGCTGATTGCAAAGCTAGCACTTTTAGCCACATTAGCATAGTTAGCATAATTAGAAAATCCAGCCTTGACTAGCTTTTAATTTGTTGAAGGTGAGGGCGGAGAGGGCGGCGGTGGTGCGTAGAGTTGGGCGTGGAAGGCGGGTTGCGTATGCGGGCCATACAACGCCACTTGCGGCTTTAATTTGTCTTTTTAACCATCTTCATTCTATTCTTGAATGTGACTATGCTTGTGATTGTATTTTCTAATAAACACAAACACCTTTGTGCGTGTTTATGCACGTGAGTATTAAGATTGGATCCCTGGGAACGTCCAGTGAACCCCAGCCTCTATTGTCACCATCCTGTGACATGTGATCTCCTGGAATCTCACACAGGCACCACAATCACATACACGCCTCACGTCCTCAGTGAGGAGCACTGAGAGTGTGTCTGAGAGGGAGTGAGAGAAAAACTAGGTTTCAGAGAAAACAGAAGCCGTCAATCATGGCTCACTGATGGCAGCACGACTTTGTTTGGGTTCGCTTGCTTCATTTATTTTTAAAGACAGGATAAAAAGGACTATATGATTCTGTCCTGCTTTAGGCGATCTGGATCGTCCTCTGCCCTGTCGTTGTGCTTGCTTTTGTTCCCAGGAAAGAGAAGAAGTTTCACCTTTGTTACCAGCTTCAATCTTCTGAATCTCTACCAACACAATCTAAAACAGCAAACTGGCCCAGTGATTGTCACCAAGGTTAAGATCTACGCCATGCCTTTAGGATGCAATCACAAACAGGCTGTAAAATTGGAGTTTAAGACTTCTATATTAGTCTAAACTGGTCTAATAGAGCTAGAGAACAGCTAGACTACACCACACTGTACTGCTGTTACACTAACAGACAGTGAGACCGTACAGGGCTGTGATTAGTCTGTAACCATGAGAGGGTAGAGTTGAACTACAGTAGAGCTAGAGCCTCTATGGTAAACCACATGTGTTTACCAGAATAATGGCAACAATGTTGACATCACCGCAAGTTTAAGTTCTTCTCTTTTTTATTATTTCTGTTCTAGAGAGCAGAGTGAGAAAACTAGATGCTAAAAACTTGAGGATCAGATGCAGAGTCTACTGTTTAGTCTCTATGGTGGCTAGACTACTCTGATAGTCACCTCCGGTCACCAACCCTCCCGATGTCCAACACTCCTGTCACATTCAAAAACAAACAAACACACACACAAACAAATAAATCAAACACATGACAGCCCACAGCACATCCGAGTGGAGTAAAGTGTGGACATTAAACAGATTAGGTTGCCGCATGAATGAAAAGGGGATTTGATTCCTGCGAACAAGTGTTGACTGCAAGAGATTAAGTTCAAAACTCCTCCCCTTTCTTACATGTTTTACTTACCGGTACCTAAAATTGTGTATCTACAAACAAACATTTGGTGTAGAAGCAAGATGGGGTGAAATATTGGAACCTGCTTTTAGTTTGATGCATCCAAGAATTAAGTGCTCTCCCTGAGTAACCATTCACAATCAACATTGGATAAAGTAGTGCAACAATGCTTGTATCAGGTCATTAATTAAGCAACATCAAATTAAGAAGTAAAGTTGCTATCCGGTAACCAAAAACAAATGATAACACAAAAAAGAGACTACAAAAAAACAAACAAAGTGGTTTCCTTATGACACAGAGGAGTCATCCGCTTCTAGCATCCACACACATTATGCTTTGATGATTTCACTACCAGGTAGGTCAACAAGCAGTCCTGTTACATATGTTGATTTCTTATCTAAAAACCAGCTTGCTCTGGATCAGTTTATGTTTCCAGCATGGGCTGCCATGGTGATAAACCAACTAGCTCCGTGACACTTGAACAGTTGAACCTAAATTTACCTCACTAAGCCCCTAATCCAGCTTCATGGTACAGACCCCAAATCCTAAAAGGTAAATACCCCCCGGTGAACCACTCATGACAATACACTACCAAAATACCTCAAGGAAGCAAATACAAAAGAAAAAAAATGATAAACAACAAATAGAAAAAAGAAGTAGTTTTAGTAGAAAAAGTAGTGGAAAAAGTTTTTCTTTCTTTACTTAATTTCCTGAGTCCAATATAGCTCTGGACTTTGAGCTCTGCACCACTCCAAGGCCCCATTTACACTGCATGGTTCAAGTGACCCAATTCCGATTTTTTACTCTCATGTGGCACAGATCGGATAAGACCGGTGAACGTGTAAAGCAGGAAAAAAGCGCATGGATTCCGATTTTTTCAGATCGGATTGACGCCTCATTCATTTGTGGAAATAAATCGGAAACGAATCGGATACGTGCCTTTGCGTGTGCCATGTAAGCAGACAAATCGGATATTCCCCAGTAAATGCGAATCGTACCTCAGTGACGTCAACTCAGGACACCACCAACTGAGATCACATGACTTATTAAGGTGCTTTTGTGTGCTGATTTTGCTGTTCAAGTGGGACACCGTTGCTCTGGAACAGGCTAGAAGCCATTTATTTCTTCGCTTGGATCAAACTGTTAGTACAGCACAACGTCTGCAAACACTTCCTCAATCAAAACTCAGAGAGACCACATACAGCAGAGCAGCCCTCCTTTTTCCTCTCCTGCGCATCCCCTTTCGTGCGCCTGCCTCTTCCAGGAGCGCCCAAGTGAACGCCTCCTTCCGTCGCTGCATTGCCTCCATGACAACCGCAGTCACACAAAAGAAACACAACAAAAAAAGGGGGGGGAAGCTAAGCTGCTAACAAGCAGCTCTAGCAGATTTCACCATGCTAAACGTTTGCCGTTTGGACCAACACGCATCTACTAAATGTGCTTTTATTACTCTTATTATTATTATTAAGGGCTTGCGGATTAATTTTTTTAATCCGTGCAGTTAGTGCTCAGGTCCGCGGAAGGCGGAAATACTGCTACGTAGTCCTCAGAACGTCTACGTTTGATAGTTTCAACATTGTATGGTGTAAATGCAAAAATCGGATATGGGTCACTTTTAAAAGATGATGTAAGCGGGTCGTCAAAAAAATCGGATATAGTCAGAAAATCAGATTTGGGTATCAAGACCTACAGTGTAAATGCAGCCCAATTCTCCGCTTTCCAGACATTCTATTGATAATTTGCAGATATTTTAAGGAACGATTGTCTATTTACACAGTACTACTTTGCTTTAAGTGGTTTTTTTTTAGTAGGCTGAGGGGCTCAGATTAGATTTCACATACTCTGGAATAAAATAATTTACTGCTAAAACAAGGCAGTGGAATTGTGGTGCCATTGGCTTATTTTGCCTCTGCAGGACTTTTGTAGTTGAGGTAAAAGCAGTGAATTATTTAAATTATTAAATTATTAAATTATTTGGCAGCTGGGTAGCTCGGTTGGTAAGGTAGAAGGCTGTCACGCAGGAATCCAGGGCTCTATTCTGGAAGGGGAATAAACAATGGTAATGGGGGCAATTACCATATCAAAGGCGAGCAATTCACATCACCCAGTGGGGGCCCTTGGGCTAGACCCTCAACGCTGCTGCGTCCCGAGCGCGGCTCGGCTGCAGCTCACCACCCCCCCAGGGGATGGGCCAAATGCGGAGAAGAATTTCCCCATTGTAGGATTAATAAAGTATCTCTTATAATGTACTGCTTTTTTCTCAACTGCAAAAGTCCTGCAGAGGCAAAATAAGCCCATGGCACCACAATTCCACTGCCGTGCTTTACAGTTTAGTTCCCAGTATATCTGGCTAGTGCTGTTACTCCAGAATATGCTGAGAGCTGAACAACATTTATTTTTTTAAAGTCCGACTCCGATTATCTTTAGATCTATATTAAAAGCCTCAGCAGTGGTCTTTTAAAAACCTGTGTCGTTTTCTTGTACATGGTTTCTCCAGAGCGGCAGGAGTTCATTAGAAATTTGCCTCTGAGTTGTGGGTGGGAGTGTTGCAGCAGAGTAACCCCGTCCCCACATCCTGTCATCCTGTCATCCATGTTTACGTGCTCTCCCACTAGCTTACATCCCCTTACAACCCCAACCTAACATAAACGATGAAACAATATGGCAAGCAATATTGGAGCTATCCAAACGTACAGTTTTTAGCCAGCTCAGACGAGGAAAACAAAGACATAAATGGATCTACTCGTCTACAAGTGGATCTATCCGAATGGAGCGCAGCAGGGAGCTTGTGGCCTGCCGATTGTAGGTTCTACGTCAAAGTTACAAGCTTTTTCCAATTTTTTAGCCTCCTCTTGATTCGTAACAATTTCAATAGAGAAATACTCAGAAATGCAATTTTAATCTTAATTTTTCTTATATATGTCCTCCATCATGAAAAAAAAGCAACTACTCTGAAGACTACCACTAGGTTTTGACATTGTTCTTGGAAGAGTCTTCTTTGTCTTTATTTTTCTCTACAGAGACATTAGGCTCCAAACTTTTTGGAAATGATATTCCAACCACTGCAAGAGAGATGGATATCAGCAACAACTATTGTCCTTTGATGGCGTCCTTGTGTTATCACACACAAACAACTTCTAAGCAGCAAACTGTCAGACCTTCAGTTTTCATTGAGGCGGCTGGATGCAGTGATGGCCAGTTCTTCGAGGTCAGTTTGAAGGGATAGGTCCGGGTTTAGTTGTTCACACATATCTTTAGAATTTTTAGGTCACTTTTTCTAAAGTCATCATCAATCATTTGAATTTAACCAACCATATAACCCAAAATATCTTAATAAAGTGTCGGTTCATTAACTATACTCAACGCGAAGAACATCAAAGTTAAATTCTGTAAGACTTTTAGAATGTAGTTTAATCTGATGAATTCAAAAAGGTCACATTTCCATAACAGTATTCCAATTTAAGATGAGTTTAAAGAAATGTTCGCTTAAAGTGCAATCAATCTCCACTAAATGTTGTGTCAATGTATCAAAACCATTGATTTCTTTGGAAGCAATTTATTCTATCAAGTAAATTGGCTTTTCCATTAGTTTTTAATACGAGCTTTAATAATATGAGTTAGCATTTCACCTTTGTATACCAACAGTTACATGAAAACAGTTTTTCACAACCAAAAAAATGCATTTTAGAGGTGTATATTCAAAAAAATGAAAAGCTTCTAGAATCTAGTTGAACCAGAATTGAGATGATGCAATAGTTTAGCAGTGAAAGTCAGACCTACCAGTATTTTTATATAACTGGACGACAAAGAATTTACAAGTTTGTAAGAATTCATTTCAACTAGAAATCTTTCAAAATCAAATCTAATAAAAATAAGACATATATATCTAAATAAGATATAAGCATAATCAGTAAATTAAATGATTGAAGGTAATTTTTCTTTTGTCGTGACCAAAAACTGGAACTTGTGTAGTGGATCTTGTTGGACAAATATTCTCGCGTTCAAAGTTTTTACAAAGATAAACAAAATTCATGCCATATGAAACACTGGCGATTAGTTTAAGAGCTCAGTGAAAACCTCCTCTTGTATAAGGCCACTAGAAATTACTGATCCTTTCCATGTGTTGTTTGGATGGAAGTCTTACAAAAGCACAACATGGTAAAGAAACAGCGAAGAGGCTGAAGGTAATTCCAAAAGGGGTTTATGAAATCAGGGTAATCCTTTTTAACCAGCTACATCCCAGCAAAGCAACAGTTGGCTGAGTGTGCTGCCTGTCACAGTCTGAGCTGGAAACACACTTAACACAACCTGCCGATTGGGCAGCACTCAACATCTCAGAGGAACAACTCTAGCTTGATGACTTCAATCCTATTAGTTAGGAGAACCATAGTAATCACAGATGGGGTTATCCAACGCCACCCCCACCCTCCCTTCTAACAGACTAAAACATTAGGAGCACTTTTTTTCCAACTCTGGAAGAAATAGAGTGGGTCACAACAAATGTCTAATGCATCTCAGTCTTTGTTCCGAAACACTGCTGACTGAAAACTTGCTTCAAAAAGGTGCAACTTGCATCTCTGAGTTAGAAGGAACCTGAAGGGTATCAGCAGTTAATATAGACCGCAGTAAATCCAGCTCTTGACCTACTGCGCCGGTAAAAACTGGATAGCATCTGTCCTTTAACACAATGAGTGCCAATAAATACTTGTGCAAGACTGTATTTTCCTCCTCAGGCTCATGGCTGCGTAAAGCTGTAGCTGTTCAGTCGGTGGCAGTGTGGCACATTCTTTCTGTTGCCACTGGAGAACTTTTCTCTTGCCCCTCTCTAACAGGATAACCTCCTCTCATGAAAGAGAGAGGGGGGAGGAGTGGTCTGAAAGGCCCACTCTACTCACCATCAAACCCCCGTGGCTGATCACTGAGCCCTTTCTGTGACAAACACGGACTTGCTGAGACCGCCATGGGCCCTTGGCAAAGGCTACCATCACACCTGAGTGCAACTCACAGGAGACCCTGCCATGGCCCACTAGCCTGTGCAGGAACAGGCCTTCTGTCCCTAGGGCAGACTTTTTGCGTGTTTGTGAACTATGATCTGATTCAACTTAATAAGTTGCTCATCAAGAGAGGTGGTGGGAAGCAGCGCTGACAGAGTTCCTCACTAAGGGAGCATCAATGCAGTTTGATTTGGGGTATTTTAAAGTGGTTGTAAGGGATAAATATGGTTATTTTGTCTTTCTGTGACCAAGCCATTCTTCAATCGTGGAAAGGGGGTGTCACTATGGAAACAAATCCCATGGTGAGTTGGTGGCATCCAGCCATGATGGCACTACTCATCATAGCTGTCATGCCTGCAAGTGACACTATACCACAGGGATAACAAACTGGAAAATATCAAAACATTAAAATCAGGAAAAAAGTAATTTCTTATCCAAATTGGGAATAATGTTCAATGGGTTGCAACTTTCTAAAACAACCAATGAATTTGTCCCTCCATTGACTTTCTATTGCAACCTCAAGCTTTAAATGCTCACAAAGGTGCATCGCTCAAAGCACAAAAGGGGGAAGAAGAAACAGGCTATCCTCATTTCAATACAGTGACTAACCCTCAGCCATCACCACTCCCACTGAGGAGAGAGGCGGGGGCAGTGGTCCCTATGGCGACCAACGGGCCACATTGTTCCTACACCAGCCCACATTCATTACTGACAAAAAAAAAGAAGCATACACACACATACACAATCACACACTCTGCAAAAGAGCCCGTTATTACATTTCAAGTTACAGTTTGCACAGGTGGAAGGACGTGCTTCACTGACTTAAACTTGTCACTTTATGCTCCCTGAGATCAAGCATCTGATTGTTGCTGTCACACCTTGATGGAATCAGGTTGCATTTTACTTCTTCCACTGAGAAACTTTTTTTAGGTCAATTCGACCCCCCAGGGGATAGAAAATAAAACAAGTCTTGGTTCACCCATCCAATGAGTCCAATTCAGAGATTGGCAGCGAATACAAGCCCGTCCTGTTCCCCTTGTTTCTATGGAAATTGACACTGGGTGACATTTTCTTGCCTTCTTGTTAATCAGAGGAGAGAGGAAAAGAAAACACTTTCCCCATGTGTCAGATGAGCGATAGTTTGAACATATAAAGCGCTGCAGCAGGCGGCCTCAATGTGTTCACTGATGACAAAGAGAGGAGCAACAGCACCATCAAACCTTAGCAAACTCGCTCAAATGCAGCAATGTTACACCTCTTTGGCAGATTATTGGAAAATCCACTAATCAAACAGTGAGCAATGGGATTAGTCAGTGGTGGGAAGTAAATACAGAGAACTCACTGTTTTTGAGTCCAGCTCATGCCTGCTCTGAGCCAAAACTTTATCCACGCCGGCCTGGTCAACAAAAGTGACAAATCCAAACCCCCTGTAGGAAATTAGGAGAGCAGATTATTACTGACATAGGAAGTGATGTTACATGAGGAGAAGCAAGGAATCACGCAGGCCAGATAAACTTTCAGCTCCTGCGGAGGAGCTGGGCATGCAGCTCCCTCACCTCGAACGCTTAGTAACTGGATCCCGCATCACCATGCACTCTTTCACTTCGCCATACTTGCAGAAGTACTCCTTCAGACCCTCTGGGAAACAAAAACAAAAAAGTGGCATGAAAATAATCATTATGTCTAAAGTAATCAAATTTGATTTTTAAAAATAAAAATTTGCAAAGAGTTAAGGCTGAGATTTATTTATTTATTCTTTGTCATAAAACTTCAATCATTTTTGGATGAAAGGTGTCAACATATATTCAACAAGATGAGGGTTTAATCATTTCAAATTCTAACATGTTTTTATGAATTACCAGTATGTGATGAATGAGGGTATTCATTTAGAAGCAGGTTTCACAGCAAAATTCCACAGAGGAAACTATTTTAATTAGAGGAAACAGAAACTCTAAAAAAAATATTTGGTACAATAAAAAAACTAACACCCTGACTTCATTTAGAGCTACAAGTGGAAACTGATTTACCTTGTGTTGTCTGCCAGCTTAGTCCACCTATGAACATTTTACTGTGAAAGAGAAGAGAAATATTTACGTTTCAACAAAGGGTCAGAATGTTTCCTTGCAGTCCCAGTCATAGCGAAGTTGTTACTGAGGTTTTCAGAGTGTACTCCAGGAGTAACGGCCGGATTTGAAGAGTATCGTTTCTGCTTTTACGCTAATGGAGGTGTGTATACGAATGAGTGAGAAGGTGGTACAGCACCGGGATTGTTTTTCTAAGGCGCGCGGGACGACGCAAAGTTTGA
The DNA here is from genome assembly GCF_053564925.1 of Oryzias latipes. Taxonomy (NCBI): domain Eukaryota; kingdom Metazoa; phylum Chordata; class Actinopteri; order Beloniformes; family Adrianichthyidae; genus Oryzias; species Oryzias latipes. The sequence continues at coordinate 13,431,941 of NC_136245.1, forward strand.
AAAGAAAAGAAAACTAGGGGGAAAAAAACACAAAAGTTTCTTCTTATTACCAGGGGTCGTGGGGAGAGTCCGCGTTGGACAGGCTGCTCTGGCTCCCTTCTGTCTCCATTCCGTGTCCTCGAGCCGTGTGTGGGGGTCTGGATGCCGCTGCGTGGGTCCGGGCCGAGTCGTCCGGGATAACAGGCGGAGAGTGAGTGAGAGGAGCTGGGCGGGTTTGGCCCGGGGTGACAGAAAGGGGAGCGGGCCAGATGCAGGCTGGGACAGACTCCACCTCCTCCACTCAGTCCCTGCTGCTGTCCCTCTCTCATCCCACCACCAAGGCACGCCGCCCGGCGTCCAGCTAGCTGCTGCTAGCACCACCGCTTTAGGTACATATTTCAACGTAAAAGCATCATAAAAGCAATTTCATGTTACTATAATAATCATCATCTAATAATAAGGTCTAAGGATAACTTTGTATTAATGCTACTTAAATAATATTTTTTGATGCAACTCTACTCATACTTAAACTAAAGTGCAGTTTTTTTTGCCTTTACTCGTCCCTAATAAGTTTATCAATAACATTTATTAATAATTAGTTTTGACCAGACTTCTCATATTTGCATGTAATTATTATAATTAATTTATGTGACTGGAATTCAAGTATTTTACAGTTTTAAACACTAATACTGTCTCTAAAAGTGTGTAAAATGGTATGATTAGCCAAATTTTTCAATGAGTTCTGGCTGAAGTTAAAAAAAGTTAACTTTGCTGCCACATGTGGTGTGAACTGTTAAAGAAATAAATTCATGAAAGCAGAAAAGTGGCACTTTCAGTTTGTTTGAGTTATCAGATTATTCAAATGATCAGGTAACCAGGTTAAACTTCTTTTTTCAAAGGCGGTACGAACCATAATACCATGGTAAGATGCTAGCTGTATAAAAGTAATCAGAAAAATGGATGCTTAAATATATGTGCACAAAGCTTTTTTTAAGTACGTATTCTATTTTAAGATTAAGCCATGTAACTTAATGTTTTTGATGCAACACATCAGATCTGATTAAAGCAATCTCAGATATTTGTAGTCATGTAAATTGACCTAGAAACAACAATATTTATTTTATTTGTTTGTTTTTTTATTTTATTTATTCATTCATTCATTCATTTATATATTTATTTAACCAATACTGGGTCATTATTGTGAAGAAAAAGTTTGTTTACTCCTGCCGTATTCTGGCAAGCCATGACTAAATTTTCCCCCACAGGGAACGATAAAGGTAGTTGTCTTTGGTTTTATCCTAACCTGTTCAGAATTCTTCTTGAAGCTGTTTCAACAGATAAAGGAGGTGAGAGAGTGCAGTGAAAGTTTGACAGACTTCAAACTTTATATTAATGATGTGTGGTTTCTTACATATATGCTTTGTCATATAGTCATCTTCATAATAGCCCAAACATAACTGGGCTCTAGACGAAATTTTTGCACTGGTTGCACTGGTGTGCCTAACTTTATTTCTTAGGTGCACCAGCACGAAAGTTTGGTGCAGCCACCTTCTCAACCACATTGTATTTAGCTTAGCAGATTTACACAGTTCTTTTCCTTTTTAATTGCGGTATAAGAATTAAGCCTTGAAAATAATTAACAGACAATCTGGTAAACATAAAGCCCTTTAATCTGCAATAATGATAAATGACATGAAAAAGTTGGTGTTTAAAGTCCTACTCCAATGAAATCCAAGCTTTTGGTGTTTTAAACATGTTCTTGTAGAATGTAAAGATAGAGGACAAATATAAAAGAATTTAAGATTAAAACTGCATTTCTGAGTATGTCTTTATTCAGATCTGAGTAAATAAAAACATGCTGTTTGAAAAGCTCAAATTTGTGATGCAGCAAGTGAAATGGGTGGACTAATGTCTCCCTGCTCTGCCTCATTCTGATGGATCCACTTGCAGACAAATAGATCCGTGTATGTCTTCATTTTACTTGTCTGAGCTGGTATTTGGCGCAAAACTGTACAGCTGGATAGTTCAAATATTGCCCGCCATTTTTGTTGCACCGAAAATTTATATTGGAGTTGTCAGGGGCTGTAAGCTAGCAGGAGAGAATGTAATCAAAGATTTCATTGGATATCAGCAGGGTTACTTCCGCGCCAACAGTCCTGCCCACAAATCAAAGGTGATTTTCTGATGAACTGTTGCTGCTCTGCAGAAACTATATCCTAGAAAACTACACGGATTTTTTGATTTAACTTAAAAACGGCATAATCATAATTAAAAGACCACTGGGAACACTTGTAGATCAAAAGATGATCGGAGTGGGACTTTGAAATGCTTCACTGAAGTGAAATTTCAACTTAAAAACTAAATAACTTGTTTTGTGATTAGTACAGAGCATATCCAGAATCACTTCATAGTTATGTCCTGAATTAAAAGATTTTTCAGTAGCAACAGCAAATGTACTGTATGTTTGGGTCAGCAATAACATTCGTGTTTTTGGTTAAAGGCGCTTTCATGTCTAATAATTGTCTGTTAAAATGATGCACAAACGTCATTATCCAGTCAGTGCTGATGCTACAATACCTACCTTTTCCAATTTCATCTTTGCTTAATTTTTTCTTTGCTTAACATTTCTTTTTATTTTCTGGAAAGTACTTTTGTTTTCTGAAACGTTTTATTTTTATTGTTATTTATTTTTAAAACGTCACCTAATATAGGTTTTTTTTTTATAGACAGTAAATCTTCAGCCATTCACACGATCACTGTGAATCAGCTGATTCTAACGCAGAGAAAAGCGGCTTTTATTTCTGCCTTTGCACCGATATGCAACACATTAATATCGTAGAGAGCTGCGACGCGAAGCTGCTTTTCTCTGCTTCAGAATCTGCTGGAATCATGATAATTATGTTAATAGTTGAAAAGTTACAGTAGTCAAAAGAATCCATACAGCAGGAGTGGAGTTTAAACGCCAGCACTGGGCGTATGTGCACAGGGTACATGCGCACGGACCAAAACTACACATTCTAACAAATAAAAACAAGCATTTTTATTCAAGGTGTGTGTCACACCTACACACACATACAGGAGAGAGGCTTTTAGAGTTGCAGAAATGATGTTTCTTCTTTTGGCTGATGTGATTCGCACGTATTTACGTGCGATCAGCACAAAAATTGATGGAAATTCATCACGTTGGCCACACGTAATACGTATGTCCAAGGTTGCATTTTGCTGTTGGCCTCATGTAATTAAAATGAAACTTAAAATGTAAGTCCCATTAGTTCCCACACACACCTAAGTGTGTGAAATGTGTTCTCCTTCATTTGGTCAATCCCATGTAGGACTGGTGAGCAGCAGAAACAGCCGGACTCAGGAACCATTTAACCATAAAACCCTAATCGTATCCTTAACCCTTCCTCTAGGTCAGTGCCCCCAAGAAAAAAAGTTCAGGACTTGCCGCACATATTTCAAAAGTTACATGTGAATAGACATTTTTTTTGCATTTTTTTATTTTTTCTTCCTTTCTTCCTTTTTGTTTTTGTGGGCGCTCCATTAAAACATCCCGTCAGATGTGGGACCAAATTGCATAACTTTGTCTAATAACTCTGATTTTTCCAAATTTGACAATTTATAAACAGACAGTTTCAAAATCTATAAATGTAGGAAGAATATATGTGCGTCTATGTTTTTGACTACAGTGCAATCAGGAATGTGTCCCCCTTTTTAAATGTGCCCCATATTGCAAACTGGCTTATGCTAAGAAGTTTGTGTGCTCATTCATTGGTGGGCTTTAAGTATTTAATCGGCACCAAAGCCAGCTCCAGCTAATCTTCTAAACATTGACTCAACATGTGACCTGGTAACTAGCGTTAAGGCCGATCATTATCAATAGCCACAGAAATTTAAACAAAGTCGAATTGATTTACAGACCAGATGCTGTCCTGGCATTTGTTTGAGATGAGGTTTGAGACTCTAAAACTTAAGTTTGAAGTTGGTTTTGCTTATTTTTTTGGAGCGCTGTTATCCATTGAAACACATAACTTACTGAGACCGGCCGAAAGAGTGTAGCTGTGCAGACACATTGTTCTCTCCAACACATTGAGCGTAGCAGCGAGTGTCCTGCCTGCACGTAGGCCTTCTCTCTGCAGAATAGATGAAGCTTTGGAAGTGGGACAGAGGCTATTTGGACAGGAATTAAGGGGTGTGTTAAATTTCTGCATGCATGATCAATGGAGTTGAATGGTGGAACTGGGGGTGGGGAGAGGAGGGGGCAGCACACTAGGTTGAGGTAGTGACAAACTGGAGGACATACAGAGAGACCGCCAGCAATGGCGTACTAATGAGAGATGGACAGTTTGGATTGTCCCAATACCAATCACCGCAGCTTTGAGTTCTGTGTCGAGAAAAAATGCGAGCTCTATTGTGTGCTGCATGTGTTCCTTTTTGATAAACCTGGCCTGAGTGATGGAGCATTAGTCACAGCACTGTCGGAGCTGCTGGAAGTCTGAGCACACTGCCCTCTGTCCGCCTGGGTGAAGAGTTTCCCCAGAATAGTACAATGGAACTTAATTACAGGTCAGTGGCATGTCTCAGGAAGATAGAGGCAGTTCTGTTACCCCTTCCAAATACAATATAATGCCATCTTCCCAATGGTGGGGTGGGGTAACAAGAGCTCGACATAAAAAGGTGCTGATGGGCTGAACCTGAGAATGGTACAGGTTAATCCATTCAGAAAAAGTAAGCATTTTAATCTGAAAAGAGAGAGCAAAGATAAAAGACCGCTTTAACTCTGAGGTTTTTGCCCATTTGGTTTTGCCCTTTTTTCCTTAGAGCTCCAACTTATCATTCCTGCCAGTGTTTGACAGGAAACAAGAGGTGGACGAAAGAGCACAGGGTGTCACGATGAGGGGTTGGCTCGAGAGCCGGTAGGACCCAGATGCAGAGGCGGAGGCACAGAGTTCAGGGACTAGAGGGTTTAATGAACAAAAAGCGCTGCAGAGCAGGATTTCAGAACAAACAAAAACTTACTGTGGCGTGGCGAGGGACATGGAAACATGAGTGTGGCAAAAACATGGAGACACGAATACCATGACAAAAGGTAATGGACCAGCACAGGAGGAAGGCAGAGACAAGACTTAAATACAGACAGGGCAGACAAGACACAGGTGAAAACGATCAGGGCAGATGGGGACCAAAGGAAGTAAAACTCAAGAACCAAGACAAGACAGGAAACCTTTCAAAATAAAACAGGAAACAGAACCAAACAAGACAAAACAAGAACCAAGACGAAAAACAAGACACAAACTCAAAACCTGACAGTACCCCCCCTCAAGGAACCGCTCTGAGGTTCCAAAAGTGTCCCAAGGGGGGGGCCCCGGAGGACAAACCTCGACGGGCATAAGAGTCCAAAGACTCCAGAGGACGGCTGGGGGTCCGCGCCGTCCGGCGAGGCAGGTCCGGAGGACAGCTGGGGGGCCGAGCGGTCCGGCGAGGCAGATCAGGCGAGGCGGCAGGCGTGGAGTCGGCGGGCCGGTCAGGCATGGGGTCGTCAGGCAGGGGGTCATCAGGCAGGGGGTCGGCCAGCAGGGGGTCGGCCGGCAGGGGGTCGGCCGGCATGCGGATGGCATGCCGCATGCGGCCGGCCGGCATGCAGTCGGCCGGCATGCAGTCGGCCGGCATGCAGTCGGCCGGCATGCAGTCGGCCGGCATGCAGTCGGCCGGCATGCAGTCGGCCGGCGGGTCGGGCCAGCGGTCGGCCGGCGGGTCGGGCCAGCAGTCGGCCGGCGGGTCGGGCCAGCAGTCGGCCGGCGGGTCGGGCCAGCAGTCGGCCGGCGGGTCGGGCGTGGAGCCGAGCTCTGGCGGGTCGGGCGTGGAGCCGAGCTCCGGCGGGTCGGGCGTGGAGCCGAGCTCCGGCGGGTCGGGCGTGGAGCCGAGCTCCGGCGGGTCGGGCGTGGAGCCGAGCTCCGGCGGGTCGGGCGTGGAGCCGAGCTCCGGCGGGTCGGGCGTGGAGCCGAGCTCCGGCGGGACGGGTGTGGAGCCGAGCTCCGGCGGGTCAGGCGTGGAGCCGTTGGAAGCTGGGACCGGTCAGGGTGCAGCCGACAACCCCCTGGGAGCAGGGACCGGGCGGGGTGCAGCCGGCATCCCCCTGGGAGCCGGGACGGGTCGGGGTGCAGGCGGCACCCTCCTGGGAGCCGGGACAGGTCGGGGTGCAGGCGGTGCATGCGGACGGCATGCCGCATGCGGACGGCCGGCATGCAGTCGGCCGGCATGCAGTCGGCCGGCGGGTCGGGCCAGCAGTCGGCCGGCGGGTCGGGCCAGCAGTCGGCCGGCGGGTCGGGCGTGGAGCCGAGCTCTGGCGGGTCGGGCGTGGAGCCGAGCTCCGGCGGGTCAGGCGTGGAGCCGTTGGAAGCGGGGACCGGTCAGGGTGCAGCCGACAACCCCCTGGGAGCAGGGACCGGGCGGGGTGCAGCCGGCATCCCCCTGGGAGCCGGGACGGGTCGGGGTGCAGGCGGCACCCTCCTGGGAGCCGGGACAGGTCGGGGTGCAGGCGGCACCCTCCTGGGAGCCGGGACGGGTCGGGGTGCAGGCGGCACCCTCCTGGGAGCCGGGACGGGTCGGGGTGCAGGCGGCACCCTCCTGGGAGCCGGGACGGGTCGGGGTGCATCCCTGACCACCATTGGATGAGGGTTGTGCAGCCGCATGTCCCGCTCTGCTGGGTCCAGAAAATATGGCTGGTCCATTCTGTCACGATGAGGGGTTGGCTCGATAGCCGGTAGGACCCAGATGCAGAGGCGGAGGCACAGAGTTCAGGGACAAGAGGGTTTAATGAACAAAAAGCGCTGCAGAGCAGGATTTCAGAACAAACAAAAACTTACTGTGGCGTGGCGAGGGACATGGAAACATGACGTGGCAAAAACATGGAGACATGAACACCATGACAAAAGGTAATGGACCAGCACAGGAGGAAGGCATAGACAAGACTTAAATACAGACAGGGCAGACAAGACACAGGTGAAAACAATCAGGGCAGATGGGGACCAAAGGAAGTTAAACTCAAGAACCAAGACAAGACAGGAAACCTTTCAAAATAAAACAGGAAACAGAACCAAACAAGACAGAACAAGAACCAAGACGAAAAACAAGACACAACAAACTCAAAACATGACACAGGGATTCCAACAGAAACAGAGGAAATTGTGAGTTTGAAACCACCTGTGAGGGTGCAGGGAATCTAAACCTGCTCACATTTTCAATCTAAACCTGCTCACAAAGTCAAAACATTTGAAATCGGGTTATACATGAATATTTATTTTAAGAAGTTACAGTTAGTTACACAAAAATAAAAAAGGAGTTCTAGAAAGCAGAAGGTTGACATTTTACTCGTGCGTTACGATGCTAACAATTATGTGATCATTAAATTTTATAACCATTTTAACAATCGTTACCAAAACCCTTCTAGAAAACAAAACAAAAACAATGCTCCTTTTTGTGGTTTTCACAATGTCTTTAGACTAGGTCTCTTTGGGAAAAACACACTCCAGCTGCCACAGAAGTCCATCAGCCTGGGCTACAGACAGGAGAAGGCGAGGCTTGTGCTTGAGCTGAGAGTCTCAGCCAACCGACCCTTTTGTAAGAAACACCAAGCCACCTGTCCGAACCAGGTGCAAATGGAGGCAAAAGAGGCCGTCATTAAGGCCATCAGCAAGCATAAACACAACAAATTTGTGGGAAGGACGCAGTCAGGAAAAGCGGGCTTAGGCTGGGGAACAGCCCCCAAGTTCTGGTCCAAAGCCACAAGACGGGAGAGGAAAAAGACAGTGATTGAAGAGATGACCAGGAGCTAAGAAAACCAGTACAAGATCAAAGCACTCAGCCAGCCACAACAAGGGCGATGGACAACATGGGAAGGCTTGGTTAATAGGACCATCAGGTGGTCCAACATGTGGAAGATGCCTCAAGCAAGACTGAGCTTCCTCATCAGGGCCACCTATGACAAACTACCAAGCAAGACTGAGCTTCCTCATCAGGGCCACCTATGACACCCTACCCAGCCCCAACTGCCATCTCTGCAGCACTACAAACCCTACGTTACAACACATCCTATCCAGTTGCAAGGCAGCTCTGGCCCAGGGTAGGTACACATGGCGGCACAACCAAGTCTTGAGGAAACTGGCTAAGGCCCTTGAAGTACGGAGGATAGAGGCAGCCAAAGATCATCTCACAAAGACACCTACATTGATTCACTTTGTTGGAGAAGGGGCTGGAGCACAGAACACCATCCAGAGAGGGACACCATCACTACTAACACCAGGATGTGACTGGAACTTAAGGGTGGACCATGACCGTCAGCTTAAGTTCCAGTGAGCAGAGCTCACAATCCCTTGGGAGGGAGGAATGGAGGCTGCATACGAAAGGAAGATGGACAAATACGCTGAGCTGAGTGCAGAGAGACTGGGTGATCAACCATCATCTGCCCGGTTGAGGTTGGTTGCAGGGGCTTTGTTGGAACATCCACCAAGCTCATGCTTAGGAAGATGGCAGTGACTGGGTAGAAGTTGAAGAAGGCACTCAAGGACTTGGTGGAAGAGGTGGAAAAAGCCAGTTTCTGGTTATGGTTAAGGAGGAGGGACAGTTCATGGGGAAAAAATGGGTCCTAGGGGCAGCTGCAGGCGGCGGCAGGGAGACGTCTCTGCCGTTGCTTCACCACCGTGAGATGTTCCGGGATTAATGGACCGAAACATCAATGAAGAGTGGCTTCTGGCTGATGAGCCTGCAGCTGCCCTACTGGCGGAGATGCGTCATGTAGAAACACCACGCAGGAATCTTTTACCTGTGCTTTCACCTAGACTGGAAAATCATCTAGTCCAGACCGACTCCGCTTAATTTGGTCCGGATCGAGTCCTAAACCATTCATTTGGTCTGTATTCAGACAGCCATCAAGAGGACTTTCCTGCTTTGAACCAAAGTTTGTGAACAAAACCATGCCTAAAGGTCTCTTCAGTCAGTGTCCAGAAATTACGAGGGACAGGCAAGGCAACTAAAGCTACAAATTATGGAAGTCTTGCACTTTGCAATCCTTGTTGGGATAGTTCACTTATTCAAACTTTATACTTCATGGAACAATTTTTAACGCCTGTTTCAACATCAGGTACAACACCTTTAACTGCTACTTTGGTACGGCAGAGTCATGCTGGAAGGTGGCTGCCAAAGAGACATTGGCTATGAACGTACACTGATAAGTGTAAATGACATAAATTGTCCAGAAAACAGTGTAAGCCAGGGATGGGCAAACTATTTGACTCGTGGGCCAGATAGGGTTCTAAAATTCGATAGGAGGGCTGGACCAGGAGCAGATGGGTGGGGTGAGAAAGAAATAACGTGGAATCTGGATGAAAACATTTGGATTGAAAATTATATTTTAAAACAGAACATCTTAGAGTTTTTAGTTTAAAACTTGTTCTCATTTTAGAGCCAGTTGCACCAATGGCTTGATGTACTACATGTAAAATTTAGAGAAATGAGACATGTGGTGTTTGAATGATCGTAAGAATGAAAAACATCAAATCTTCCAACACCACATGGATGCTAGCAGGGTCCCCAAACTTTTTCTAGTGAGGGCCACAATAACTCTTTTTCTTTAAAACTTTAAACTTCGCTTGTTTTTCTTTTATTGTGAAGCCGTTTGGGGAGTTGTAAAGTGCTACATGAATAAAGTTTCATTCATTCTCTCATTCATTCATGATATTTTAGAAAAATAAATAACACAATTTCTGAAATAAAAAATGACCAAATAATTTTAATAATAACTTTGATTTTCAAAGACAAAAAGTCAGGAAAAACAATACTGATAGACTTTAAAAAGAACAATAGTCTATCCTCTCCCATTATAGTCGCGTTGAGACCTTGAGGACTGCAGCTCCTCATACGTCTCAGAGTTTGCACTAAACTTCCAGAATATTACTGAGCAGCTGCGTTGTGTCCTGCATGTCTGTTTCTCATCCAGTAATAATGAAAAAAAAGCACATTTATGTCACCTGCTGCAGCTAGGCATATATCTGCGTTACCTTTTCACCAGTACAGAGCTCCTTTGTTTATTGCAGGAGTTACATTCTAAAAATAACCCATGATCGGTGAATTCCGCAAAGGAAAACTCCTCACTAGTGTTGTGAGATCAATGTGTGGGTGTGTGTTGAAGCCGGTGTGTGTGCGCTTGCGCGTGTGCAGGAAGGAGGGGGGCTGGAGCGAGAGTGAGTGTTTGGAGTGCGCATTCAATTTTTGTGATTGAGTTACGGAAAATAAGTAATTAGAAATTTTCTCCAAAAATAATAGATTGGTTCATCTGTTGACCCACTCTGGAGTCTCTGAGGGTTTGAATGGGGAAGTGAACCCCAAAGGCAGATCCGCCTTCGGCCCTTGAGAAGATTCCCTAGCGTCTTCCAACCACGGTCAGAAAACCACGCAGGAAAAGTTTAACACTACACACTATCCTTTTCTCAGACAGACATGAGAATTTTCACCCTTTTCTCTTGTTTAAATTCTCAATGTTCAAACTTTCATAGAAAATAAGTCCAGGATCTTAGAAGGAAAACAAAGATCTGATCACGATCAAAGATTTCAGTAGATCTGGGGGGTATTCCAGGAAGCATGTTTAAACTACCTTGACTTAAACCCTGAACTCTGGCTGAAATCCGCCTGAACTTGCTTACTCCAGGTATGTCGGTTCCAAAAGACCGGATATGAGTTAGCGTAATTATGCTCGACTTGGTAACCCTGGGTTAATGCACGTGAACGGCGTGTATATAAAGACATTCTCAATGGATCGCCAATTTCCGGAGTCACAATGGAAACGCGTGGTGGGAAAAAAAAAAGCGCTACACTTCAGTGAGACAGAGTCGGAGATTTAAATGACGGCGTATGAGGATTATGAGGATGTCCATCAAAAAAGTAATACTGCTATATCAGCAAAAAAGAGTTTCTGCTTTCCATTTTCCTTGTGACGCATATATATATATAACTTATCCAATTTTGCCAACTTAAATGAATTACTTCTATTGGTAACAAGTAATTGAGTTAAATTTATTCAACCTAATTTCTTACGTCTACTCTATGAAATTCATTAATTGTTTATCAACTCAAATTTACATATGTATCTAACTAAATGTCATATTACTCCAATTCAACTAATATTTCTTCCATCTTAATTAATTATAATTCTTGAACTATGTCTAAGTTTGAGCCGGCAGATATACTCATTTGTATAACAATAAAAAGAACGAAACAATATGCCTAGGGTGCATGAATCCATTCATATATTTCCATCATTGTCACTACAATAATGAGTTGGTAGGGGTGCTATATAACCTCATCATCTTCTTCCTCCCTCTCACTCAAGGTGCATAGGCTTAAGCATAGAAGGACAAAATAACTCGGCAAAACACTGTAAAATAGCTAAAAAACTAAACACATTTGGTCAAAAACCCACACTTAAACCCAAATCCGTCCAGACATGCAAAGGGAATGGTATCCCACAATCCTTTGCGGTGCCGATCTAACAGCAGCACCAAATTTACACCTACTTAATTGAATTAATTTGAATGAAAGTACACTGACCAAAAATATAAATGCAACACTTTTGTTATTGCTCCCATTTTTTATGGTATGAACTCAATGATGTGAAACATTTTCCACATGCACAAAATAACCAGTTCTCTGAAATATTGTTCACAAATCTGTCTAAAACTGTGATAGTGAGCACTTCTCCTTTGCCAAGACAATCCATCCCACCTCGCAGATGTGCCATATAAAGATGCTGATTAGACAGCATGATTATTACACATGCCTTAGACTGGCCACAAGAAAAGGCCACTCTGAAATCTTCAGTTTTGTTTTATTGAGGGGGTCAGGGGACTCAGACAACCAGTCAGTATCTGTTGTGACCACCATTTGCCTCATGAAGAGCGACACATCTCCTTCGCATAGAGTTGATCAGGTTGTCTATTGTGGCCTCTGGAATGTTGGTCCACTCTTCTTCAATGGCTTCAATGACTTCCTTAGCCTCAAACTTACCGTGGGAGCTAGGATAACCTGCTTTCTGGAATACCCCCCTGAAGAGCTCCGCGTTTCTGTACAGGAGACACGGCATGGAGGAGATTTATTGACAAGGTCTTCAGCCAATCAGGACACAGAACACTGTGCGCTGTTTGAAACAAAACAAAAAAGCAGCATAATTGCTCTAAAAGAACGAGCAAAACCACGTAAGATGTGCATAGAAAGGTAGGAATGCCTTCTGTTCTGTTTGACAGGGATTTTAGAGGGATTCAGACCGGAGTATAGACTGCAGAATGGTGGAATAAATGTTCTATGCAGGTCTTGATAGTATGGCCAGATAAAATAAAATCGTGCTTCTCTAATATTGTTCAGTGGGCCGGACCAAACATGGAGGCGGGCTTGATCCGGCCCGCGGGCCATAGTTTGCCCACCCCTGGTGTAAGCAATATGTATCATGTTTAAAGTTGTTTTAACAAGTCTGCGTTCATTCAACCACATGAGATGCTGTGTCTCATCATCGTGGCCTCATGGCATTGTTTTAAAGTTAAATATGTTAAGGAACCACATGGTAGCTTTTTGATGACATTACATCAGCATTGGGTGCGTACTGCTGACAATCGTCATGGCTCATCGGTTTCTTCATTCCTAATCTGTTTACATCACATACATCACATCACCAGCTACGGTGGCCATTTTGATCCAACTGTTCTGCTGAGAATGGATTGTTTTCAGACTGAGGGTGTTTTCAACCTGGACGCATTTGGTTTGCTTAAAGTGAACAAGAGATTGTAGTGTTATCAAACAGAAAAAAAAGAGTCCAACTGTTAACTTGTTAGAACGTTTATTTGACACAGCTGAAAGTACTTCTTACATGCTTCTCTGTGTCTCCTAAAGCAGCTCGTGCCCGGTGCTGCTGCGTCGTCATCCCTAAAAGCTACCTTGTAGTTACAGAATTCTTTTAAAAACAATGCCATAACACCACAACTATGAGATCCCGCAAATAATTGAAATTTGGTCAGATGAATGCAGGCTCATCAAAACAACTTTTAATGTGATACATATGCTCCTCACTGTTTTCCCTACAATCTATATGTGATAAACATTTATTAGCATACCTTCTTAGTTGTTCTTTTGCCACTAACCTTGTCTTGCAGCATGACTCCACCATACCCCAAAAAAAAGTTAAAAGGTGTTGTACCAGATCTTGATACAGGCGTTGAAAATTGGTCAGCGACATATAAAGTTTGAATAAATAAACTATACTGACAAGGACTGCAAAGCGCAAGACTTCCATAATTTCTGCCTCCAGTTGGTTTGCCCTGCCTTCTTAATTCCTGGCCAATGACTTAAGAGATCTTTAGTCACATGGTTTTGTTTACAAGCTTTGATCCACAACAGGGGGTATTCCAGGGGCCTGTTTCAGAAAGGAGGTTAAGTGTAAACTCTGAGTGCGTTAACACTGAAATCAGGGAAACCCTGGGTTTTCCGTTTCAGAATGGGAGGTTTGTTAAACCAGAGTAAGCAGAGTAAGTCAAACCCGTTTCTGAAAGAGAGGTAACTTATACTCGGAGTCAGTGTCCATGGTCACTTACGCTGTAAACCTAACCTGGTCAGGAGCAGGTTTTATTCCCTAAACTCAAGGTTTCTGCTGGTCCCCTCCCCTTTTTAAAGACGAAGCGGTATTATTTGCTTTAACCATTGAAACAAAACATTGCCCACATTTCCGTCACACAGAGACGGTCTAAGTGACAAGAATGGCTTGTCCTTTTTTTTGGAGGACCCAATAGACGAGGAGGCTGCATTCATTCGTAGAGAATTACATTTACGTCGTGCGAGGATTTTGAGACCTAGACTCGATTTTTTTGTCATTTCCCCATACGTTTTTGTTTGAGCGTTACCGTCTTTCGTTGCAATCAATTACATATATACAATGAAAACAACATTAGATATCTATTGCTATGTAGATGTTTCATATGTCAAATATTGTATATTGTATAAATATCGCCATTTTTATTTCACACCTTACGCTATTTAGAAAGTTATTACAGCCAATATTTTATAACAATGATTTAAATGCAAACTTACGCATTAACTTGAACAGCTATGTTTTCCCACGCTAAGTGTCTCTGTTTTGCAGATGCAGCAGTGTTGCTTTTCTTCCGGAATATGTGCTCATATTCACTGCAACTCTGCACAAGCACGTCAAGTTCAGCTGGCGAAAAATACGGAGACCTCGTAGTTAACCTCGGAGTTAAGCGTGCGGTGCGCACGCTTAACTCCGAATCAGTCCACTCAGAGTTGATTGACCTAACTCCGATCAGCTTCTCTGAAACAGAAAACTCAGAGTTGTTAATCTCTCGATTGACCAACTCAGAGTTCAAGTTTAACCTCAGAGTTGGTTGAACCTCCTTTCTGAAACAGGCCCCGGGGGGTATTCCAGGAAGCATGTTTAAACTAGCCTGACTTTAAGCCTGAACTCTGGCTGAAATCCGCCTGAACTTGCTTACTCTGGGTATGTCGGTTCCAAAAGACCGGATATGAGTTGGCGTAATTACGCTCGACTAGGTAACCCTGGGTTAACGCACGGTAAATAAAGACATTCTCAATAGATCGACGATTTCTGGAGTCACCATGGAAACGCGTGGAGAAAAAAAAAAAAAAAGAAAGCGCGACACTTGAGACGGAAGTGAGACGGAGTCTGAGATTTTAATGACGGCGGATAGAAATTATAAGTCCATCAAAAAAGTAACACGGCTGAAAGATAATTTAGTTAAATTTATTCAAACTTAATAATTGTTTATACAACTCAAATTTACGTATTTATCTAACTAAATGTCACATTACTTCATTAATCTTTTTTCCATCTTAATTACTTATATTTCTTGAACTTTCATATGTCTAAGTTTGAGCCGGCAGACATGCTCATTTTTATAACAATAAAAAGAACGGAAAGTTTGAGCCGGCAGATATGCTCATTTTTATAACTATAAAAAGAACGGAAAAAAATGCACGGAGTGCTAAAATTCATCACAGAATATTCCATCACTGTCATAACAGGTTTGGGTGGTAGAGGTGCTATATAAACTCATCATCCTCTACTTTACTCTCACTCATGGTGCAGAGACTTAAGCATAGTAGGACAAAATAGCTCGGCAAAACACGGTAAAACAGCTATACAACTAAACACATTTTGTAAAAAACCCACACTTAAACCCAAATCCGTCCAGACAGGCAAAGGGAATGATATCCCAGGATCCCTTGCGGTGCCGATCTAACAGCAGCATCAAAGTTACACCTACTTAATTGAATTAATTTGAACGAAAGGAAAATAATTGTCTGAAAACTATGTGTTATTTTTAAGGTGACCTAACAAAAAGATGATTTATCTTAACTGAAGCAAATAATTAAGTTAGATCAAAGTAAAAAAGTTTATCTTTCCAACATCCATATGTGGTCTTATCACCCTCTCATGGTGGAGAAAGTATTATCTGAGCTTTTTCATCCACTAAATCATCTTCAAACGGACACGCCATGCTGTTTCACCTCTCTGTAAACAAACTAATCTTCAACTAAACCTGCTCCGGACCAGGTTATGTTCAGAGCATGAGTTGCCATGGTAACTTGACCTACCCTGAAACATACCTCCATTTCTGGAACCGAAAGCTGAGTTTATCAACTTCCTTAGCCTCAAACTTATCGTGGGAGCTAGCATAACCTGCTTTCTGGAATACCCCCCGGAGCTCCTCTGTGGTTTGGTCCACACAAACCCTCAAACTACAAAAACAGAGTCGTAGATGTTTGCTGCAGCAGACAGATAGCTTGTCTCTATTTGATCTCTAATGTCAGCAAAGCCGCGCGGATATCGCTGAAACATGTAATCTCTCTGACTGGCACACCGCTGAGTTGGTATCGAGGAATATGAGTCGATTTCCATGGATGAGCCAATGAGCGTTTAGATCCCGCCCACTATCACTGATTGACAGACAAACCTATTCTCCAGAAAAAGCTCTTCATGAAATAAATAAGCCATTGTGAAAAACAGCAACATGAAATAAAAACAAAGCTACTTTGGAAAATATTGATTTTGAAATACGAGCTTCTGAAAAAAGACAGAATTATAATAATATTCCACATGATTAAAAATTAATATTTTAAAATGCTGTTTTAAAATAATGAACAGGTTTTTAAAGCAAAATGAAATATATTGAATAATATAATGGCTTATATAAAATCAGTATGCAGGTTTTTCACAATTTCCTGATCTTTTTATATATTTATGAGAGATTTATTGGTTAATTGTGTATTTGCATGAGGTCATATTTATTTATTTAATTAAATATTTATTTATTTAATTATGAACAGTATAGGACTCCATACAGAACGGGTACAGCATGACCAACAGGCACAGCCAGCTTCTACTAACTTCAGCGAGCGCGTTTACCGAACACACACACACCCACAGGTAGACCCCGCCCCCTCTCTCCCATCAGTCACCAGCCCACCGCTGATTGACACACACTGTGGTCTAGCAACTGACAGAAAGAGGGGGGCGCCAGCAGCCTGCAGCTCTGTCCAAACCCTGGGTCGTTTCACTACCCCCCCCCCCCCCCCACCAAGTCCCTCGCCCACGTGGGACACATATTACCTGACCCACAATTTTACACACCAGGAACGTGTAAAGAAAAACGGGACAGAACCATCATCATCAACACAGTTTTCCTCTTTTTTTTTTCTTTTTTCTTTTTTTTTTAAAGAAGGTTTGGGTAGACCACCAGACCTTCCGGAGGGACCAGGGCGCATTCTTGCCCTCTAAAACAAACTGTCCCACCATTAACAACTTTCCCTGCTAAAAGGAAGCAACAAAGTCTCTGAATCGGCTTGGAACTTTCCTCTGACGCTGCGGCCTACCCCGCGGAGGCAACAGGGTTAAGAGGGTTGGTGTTGCTGCCGCTGGAAGTGGATCTGGAGAAGCTGGAGGGGCAGAAAAGGGACTTGGTGTAGAAACCAGCAAGGATGGGACAGCTGGCGTTGTCTGTGTAGGCGCAGCAGAGATACCCCGATAGGGAGCCAGTCTGTCTCTGTGGAGAATCCCCTTTCTCCCTCTGTGTGGAAACTGCACCCTATAAACGACTTCTCCTAGCCTCTCTAGGACCCTGTATGGCCCAATCCACTGGCTGTCCAGCTTTAGACATCGTCCCTTTTTGCGTTGGGGGCTGTAAACCCACACTGGCTCGTCAACTACGAAATGTCTTCCTTTAGCTTTCACATCATAGTGGCGCTTTTGTCTCTGTCCGGCACTTCGCTGCTGTTCCCGAGCAAGAGTATGTGCGGAGTCCAGACGCTCCTGAAGTTTCCAAGCATACTCAGGCCCCAGACTCGTGTCTTCAGAATCGGGTGGCCGGCCAAAAGCCATCATGGCCGGTGTACGGAGCTCTCTTCCCAACATGAGAAGAGCAGGTGTACAGGATGTGGATTCCTGCACAGCTGACCGACATGCCATTAGCACCAGGGGAAGGTGGTCATCCCAGTCATTTTGGTGCTTTGATGTGATGATAGCTAGTTGCTGCCCCAAGGTGCGGTGAAATCTTTCCACCAATCCATCACTCTGCGGTCGCAAGGGGGTGGTGCGAGTCTTGTGGGCACCAAGGCGATCGCACATGAGGGCAAACACCCGAGACTCAAAGTTCCGGCCCTGGTCGGAGTGTATGGTCTCCGGAACCCCAAAACGGCTGATCATGCCCCCCAGAAGGGCATCCACCACCGTTTCTGCCTCCTGGTCAGGCAATGCGTACGCCTCTGGCCACCGAGTAAAATAATCTATAGCAGAAAGAACATAACGGTTACCTCTAGAAGAGTGCGGCAACGGGCCCACAATGTCAACAGCCACCCTCTACATCGGCCCTCCCACCTGAAATGGTTGGAGAGGAGCATGTGACTGGCCTGAAAAAATGTCCAGACCCCGCCACTCCATGCATGGCCCGCAGCACCTCCAATTGAAGGCCCTTTGGGACCACGATCTGCCACTTCTTCTCACCCGTTGCAGGCGCCACCCATGCCCGCTGTAAGACACCCTGTTCTAACCGCAGAGCCTCAAACTTAGACCAAAACCCCTTGCTTGCGGTGGATAGTGCTGCCACTTCCTCCCACGGTCGGCGCTGCTGTGCGACAACCCACTGCAGCACAGGCTGTAGGTCCACATCCTGCTCCTGTTGCCGTTTCCACTCTCCCATGTCTACAGTCTGCAGCCCCCGGCAAGTCCACTCGACTACTGGCTGCTCTGTGGCCCCCATTCCTACCTCCTGTAGCTCCTTTTCTCTGGCCTCCCTCTTCTCACAAAATCGACAAGCATCTGCTGCACATGGACGGCGAGAGAGAGCTTCTTTATTAGCGTGGCGTGCCCCAGCCCTATGCTCCACCTTAAAGTCAAAAGCTTGGAGCTCTTCAGGCTCCTTGAACATCATGAGCAATTGCAGTGCAGAGTGATCAGTCCTCACTGTGAATCTTAATCCACACAGGTAGTATTTAAAATGTCTGATTGACAGCACCACTGCTAGCAGTTCTCTGCGGGTGACGCAATACCGCTTTTCGTGCTTGTTAAAATCCCGGCTAAAATAAGCGACCACCCGCTCCCCTTCTGGCCCCGCCTGGGACAACACGCCTCCCACTCCAATACTGCTAGCATCTGTGTCTAAGATGAAGGGTAAGGAGGGATCAGCCGGAGCCAACACTGGAGCTTCACTCAATGCACGCTGTAGGCAACTGAAAGCCTCCTGGCATGCCTCGGTCCATACATAGTCTCTGTCCTTTTGCATAAGCTGAAACAAAGGAGCGGCTGTGCATGCAAAACCCCGTACGAACATACGGTAGTATGACGCCAGGCCTAAAAAACTCTTCAGTTGTTTCTGAGTGGTTGGAGTGGGCCAGTCAGTTACAGCCTGCACCTTTTCCTTCATAGTGCCAATCCCCTCTCCTCCCACCTTATGTCCCAGAAAGAACACCTCCCACTGCATGAAGTGACACTTGTCTGGATGTAACTTCAGGCCAGCCATCCTGATTCTTGTCAGGACCAGCTGCAAGGAACCCAAGGCTGCCTCAAAGGAGCTGCCATGCACAAGTATGTCATCCAGATAGACCAGACATTGTTGGCGGGGTACATCGGCCAGAACTTTGTCCATCAGTCTGGCAAAAGTAGCTGGGGCATTACAGAGTCCAAAACAAAGGACCTTGAACTGCCACAAGCGTCGTCCAGTACAAAACAGAGGCACTTGGTAATACCCACTGCGGAGGTCTAAGGAGGAAAACCAGGAGGACCCTGAAACCAGATCTAGCGACTCATCAATGCGCGGAAGCGGGTACGAGTCTTTCTTTGTCACAGAGTTCAGAGGCCTGTAGTCAGAGCAGAGACGCCAACCTGACACCTTCTTTGGGACCATGACCACAGCTGCCGCCCATGGACTGTCTGAAGGTTCGATTATGTCTGCCTGCAGCATTTTGGTCACAGCCTCATCACATGCCTGCTGTCGAGCCAGTGGGAGTCGACGCGGGCGGGACTTAATAGGCCGTGCATCACCCGTGTCAATCTCATGTTGCACCAGCTCCGTCCTCCCCACCTCTTCATCACTCATGGCAAAACAGTCCTGAAACTCCACTAGCAGTTCCCACAACCGGTCCCGTTGTTGTGGTTCAAGACCCTCGCAGTTTTTCTCCCATATTTCTCTTATCACCTCCACCGCTCCCTCTCTCTCCATTTGAGCTCCAGCAGGAGAGGTTGATGCGCAAAAATGTCTGCTTGAAGTGGCACAACCGCTGTTACTCCCAGAAGGTGACTCTTGGAAGGGAGTGACACCAACTGTGTCTGCGGCCCTAGCTGTTAGCCGCTCTGGGTGTCCTTCTTCACTACACCTAGGAAACAAGGTGAAAACCGACCCCGCGAAGAAGTTCACAGTCCCTCTTAACAGATCTAACTGACAGCCTGCAGCCCTTAAAAAATCCAGGCCCAGAATACACGGGTCCTGCACTGCCGCTATCCAAGCGGTGTGGCGAAGTGTTCTCCCCCCAACAGTCCAAGAGAGCACACCTTTGCCTTTCATTGGGGCCAGCTCACCTGTGACAGTGCGTAGACGTACCAAAGTGGGCTCCAGCACGGTTCCCTCTGGAACCACGTCAGGTCTCACTACAGTGACTGTTGACCCTGTATCCATTAGCGCCAAACAGGGAACCCCTTCAACTGTGACAGGAACGTAGCAAGAGTCTCCAGTGCCGGCACGTCCCACCGTGATGATTGGCTCCCAGTGTGTGGTGGCGTCTGCTTCTGGGGAAGGCTGCGCCTCCTGGTGGTAGCGAGAGAATTAGCTGGGGTGGCACATGCAAAGCAGAGGTCTGGGTCTGCATATCCCCCTTTATGCAGACCCAGAGTCGTTTCCCTGCAGTCTGTTTGAGTTGGGACACTCTCTGACCAAATGTCCAGGCTGACCACATCCACAGCAGGCCTTGGGACCTGGGTGAGGTCAGCGGGCTGTCTGTAATGATACAGCTCTCAACAGTTCAGTCATTTCACTCACCCAGGCCGGCTTCTCCACTGTATGACTCTGCAGTTCCCCTGGCAGGGCGGTCTCCATAAGAACCGGGCCCACCAGAAACCGACACTCCCCACACATTCTCCCTCTCCACTGCCATCTCCAGGGCTGCCTGCAGGGTCTGAGGGTGCAGCAGCTGCATCTGAATGCGCAGCTCTGAGGGTGTGAGAGCTCTAATGAACTGGTCCCGCGCCAACTCGCTCTGTACGCCAGGGGACATGTGTGCATAGGCCCGCCGGGTCAGGTTTTCCACATCGTTGGCCAACAACCGTAGTGGCTCACCAGACTTCCTGACCCGGTTACTCAGTTCATTGCGCAGGAGTTCAGGTTGTAAGCACTGTCCAAAATGTCGCTGTAGAGCACCCACTAGTGCTCCATAATCACGTCTGTCAGCCGGGTTCAGCAGCAAAAGACAGGACAACGCATCATCGGTGAGGGAAAGTGCCAGGTTTAGAGCCTTCTTTTGAACAGTCCATCCTTCAGCTTCCGCCAACAGCTCAAATTGCGCCAGAAACGCTTCCCAATCTGACCTACCGGTGTACTTGGGGATCTTGGTGGTTGAGACAACAACTGGCGTTCTAGAGCCGACGTTCCCGCTCAAGGCTGCATCATGGCCGCCGATTCCGGAGCGGATAGAAGTGTCGCGTGCCAATGGAGTTAGTCCCGCTGCGTCAGCCATTCTCACTGCGGCCTCCCTCACGCGGTCTCTTCCTTCACTTGTAGCTTTAGCGAACTCCTTGACTGCGTCATCCGACCAGCCGCATGCGCCGTCTTCCCCCGTTTCTCCGCTCACCTCTTCTTTTACTTTAGTCTTTCGCCGCACGGCCATGCTTCCAAAGCTAGCTCCAGCTAGCACAGCTAATCCGAGCGCCGGCGTGAACCAGTCTGACCGTCAGTACGCCGCCCCGCGTCCGAAATCACTTCTGACACCAGTGTAGTGATTGCAAGGAAGCTCCTTAGGCGGCCGGTTGTCAAACAGCTCTTTAATAATATTTCTCTATCTCAAAACGGGTACAGCATGACCAACAGGCACAGCCAGCTTCTACTAACTTCAGCGAGCGCGTTCACCGAACACACACACACCCACAGGTAGACCCCGCCCCCTCTCTCCCATCAGTCACCAGCCCACCGCTGATTGACACACACTGTGGTTTAGCAACTGACAGAAAGAGGGGGGCGCCAGCCACCTGCAGCTCTGTCCAAACCCTGGGTCGTTACAATATTTATATGAGATAAGAGCCGTTTTGTCCTCTTTTGTTAAACATGTGTAACCCCGCCTACATTGTACCACGCCTTGGTCTGCCCACTGCACCCAGGTATAGTTGGCCATGGGATGGAAAATTCTTTTAAAAAGACTGTACATGTTGAATGAGAAGTGTCGACCAGTTGTATTTTTGTGAGCAAGGCTGAACCAGGAGTGGGTCGGAACCAGGCGAGCTGCTCATCCTTGGAGCAGCTCCCTTGTGCCAACGACTACGTCAGCAAACAGTAAACAGGAGAAGTTCATACAAATATTTTTAAAAAACAAAACAAAAAACTAATGGGCTGAGTATTAGGTTTAAAACAAAATCTAAATGTTGACATTTTTTAGGTAAAAATTTGTGACTATTGACCTGCGTCACCGCCAGAACTCCCGCCGGCGTGTAATCCCAACAATGTTCCGACCCAGGTAGGACAACGATGGTGAATTTTTAAAACTTTGAAGTTCCTGAAGAAAACAGTACATTTAATGGCACCTGGGCAGATTTGTTTGCTTTCAATGACTTTTACAGTTGATATGTAATGAGGAATAAGCAAATAAAAAAAGTCTCAAATGGCAAGACAATCCATAATAAGCATGCAGCTTTGGCCCAACATCCTGATTGAGATGAGAAAAAATGTTGTTTGTTGACAAAAATCTATTGTAGAAGCGGATTAACTGCTAGTTGATTACCACATATTTGCTCGTTTTGTGGCCTCTCAGGAAGTAGTTCTCCTTGGAAACCAATTAAATGATAGAGGATACAGAAAAAATGAACATCTCTTCACGAAATTTAAAAATGACTGAAATGATGAAATTCACTGGAAACACCAGGTTTTCCAAAGGGTATTGCGGCTCCCTTTGTTTTAATTTCTGTGGGAAACTGGTCCAAATGGCTCTTTGAGTGGTTAAGGTTGCAGACACCTGGTCTAGATTAATTATTGAACGACATTATAACGAACACACTTGTCCCCATATTTCATTTCATCCATCTATTTATCTTTAGAACACACTGAATCCCTTTTGGTGTCTTGGGGCTGCTGTATCCTACCGAGCCACTGTTGGGTTAAGACGGAGTACACCCTGAACAGGTTGTCAGTCTGTTGCAGGGCCATTCTCACACTCACTTGCACACTTAAGGGCAATTTTGAGACAACAATAAACCTGTGTTTTTTGATTGTGGAAAGAGACGGGTGCCCAGAGGAAACCCATCCATGCATGAGGAGAACATGCAAACTCCACACAGAAGGGACCCAGCTGGGATTCAACGCCAGCCTTCTTGCTGTGAAGCGAGAGTGCTACCCGCTGCGCCACGGTTCAGCACCCATTTCACTTTATTTCACACAAAATTATGTTTACAGAGAAGAAAAACACTCAGGCTTAACACTGCTGCCCTATCATAGACCTAGATTTCTTGAAATCATGGGTTTTCAATGACCTTTAAAATAAAAAAGGGGCATGTCTACTTTGAACATATTACAAAATTGATGTATAGCATTTTTTTTCCTAAAGTTAGGAATTAAAAGTAAAACTTAAGGAGCAACAGAAATATTTAGTGGAGTAACATTTTTCTCAAAATGTACTAAAGTGACGGTAAATGATTTTATGTAAATTGTTATGTCACATGTCTGCTAGATAATTATTTCAACCTGGCACATCTTGTCAGGGGTCGCCACAGCAATGATTCACACAGGTGGTTTGGCAGTGAGTTTTTTATGCTGTGTGCCCTTCCTGACACAACTCTGTATTTAAGGTTCCTAGGTGACCCAGAAAAAGAAAGACAACTAGGAAGAAAGTTTTATAAGTACATTCAAAAGACACAAAAATAATCATTTGAAAAAAGTATTTTTAATTAAACCTTATTGGCTTTTTTGTGTATCTGTGTATAATGTTTAAGTTATTTAGATACTTCTTATTCTTGTGTGTGAAGCTGTACTCGAGCTCCTCAAAGGATTTTTCAAAGCATTGTTAATCACCAGCTTTTTACTGATAAGTGTATATTTACACTATTTGCGTTTATATTTACTTTATCTAAAAACTGAGAAGGAAGGGCTATATTCTAGATGCTAGAATCTAAGCTCTTAAAAACATTCACAGTTGTTTAAAGTGTAATTGAAGGAGAACGTGGCAAACATGCTCACAGGGCTTTGTAGAAGGAATTAGACATTCACTTCCTAAGACAACCTCAGCTTTGTTGGTGGGAATCTATGGCTTTGTTTAGTATAAATTTTGTTTCATATACACTAGCTTGGTTTTATCTTTTTTTTATTTTTTATGTTTATATGTTGTAGATTAATTATTCACAATTTTAGAACATTTTAGAACAGATGGACTGTTTTCAATTTGGGTTGAAAGCATTAAACGTTGCATGCTTGGTTCCACAGGGCCCTTTGACTGCAACAGCCTTCACTAACGGCTACCACTGAGAGTGTAAGTCACTGCTCTTCTACTTGTCTTTTTCTTCAATGCAACATCTGAAAAACACCTGTTACCTGACCAGTAAGTGATCCAGCTGCTTTGTGTTTCAGTGCAGAACTGCAGACTGAAAGCTGGAAGGGTTAGAAGCTGCTACAGAGCTGATCTGGCCCGTCTGTCAGTGTGTCCTGTCAGTGATGATTGAAACTTCACCTCACTGGTCCTTGTGTCAGCCACATCCAGCCGAATAATCTGATACTTTAAAAAAGCAAAAGAAACATGTCACTTTACACAACAGCACCACAATTAAATATTTTTTTCTGTGCGTTTTTGTTTTTGTCATGTTGGCTGTGTTTGTTTTTTCTTTTTTTCGTGATTACTGTCTGTCGGCATTTGTTTTAACTGTTTCTTGGGTTATTTGACATTTCCAACCTGCTCTACATTCTCCATAGGTGTGAATGTGAGAGTGTATGGGTGTGTGATTTGTGGTCCTGCGACAGACTGACGACCTGTCCAGGATGTCTTCTGCCTCTGTCTGCTCCCGAGTGGCCGGGATAGGCTCCGGCAGCCCCATGACCCCGAAAGGGACAAAATGGGTTTAGAAGATGAATGAATAATAAAAATGCCTGTATTGCATTTATGTGATATTGTTTCAGACCAGAATTCACAGATACATCAACCGAGATTCTTGTAGGAATTGTCAAAGGACTACAAAACAATTTGATAAAAAAAAAAAATCAATGAATATTTGTTCAATATTTTTACTTCACCAATTTTGTATTACGTCATCTTACTTGAAATCAAACAACCACCAACAACTCTATTTTTTGTTTGTCAAAAAAGGCACATTTGTGAATTAATACATCATATGTTTGAAACCAGCATTATATGTATTGGGCTCATTTCCTCATTTTGTTTATGTCTTCTGAGTCCCTCTCATAACCTGCTCTGATGGATAATTTCTCTCTTCCATTTTCTCTGCTTCGCTGCATCCTCTTCCCTCCTTTCAACTCCACACTCCCAGTGTCTCAGAGCTGTGGCTTTGGCCCTCATATTTGCCATCTTACGGGACATTACAGGACGCCATGAGGGGCCAGCTCGCTGGTTTCTGTGCCTCATCAGTATCATGGTCTCTCCTCTATTACTGGACTAGGGAGGCTCCATATGTTCAGTTAAGAAATTTGATCTTGTGATCCTTAATGTAGACGTGAATGTACACTTTACTGCGGCGTATATGCAGGGCACCCATGATCCGATAATTAACACACTTTTTTCTTCCTACAGCATGGGATCTGTAAAAGTGGAGAAGAAATTTAGACTGCATTGGTGAGATGGGCTTTGCTGGCTGTAGGGGGGGCTCTGCGTCTGTCATTAACAGCTCACTTCACTGTTGGATGCACTTTGGGTTCTGGGGTTGTGTAAATTACATTGTAATGAAACTATATTCCAAAAGTTTTATTATTGCAAGGTGAAAGGAATGATTAATTCTTCTTCACAGTAGTTAGCAAAAGTAGAACTTTCATAACTATGCAGAGGATTTAGTATTGCTGAGTTCAGGAAGAGCCATGTCTGAAATATTACAGAACTGACAAGGGTCTAGTATCCTTCACAAAACAATTCATTTAGAAAAACAGGTCTGAAGTTAAAATGCAAAAGACCATAATAAAACAATTACAACGTTAGCCCATTTAACCCAAAGAAGTAAAAAATAAAAAGTATCTAGTATTTAAGCATGTTGATCCAGATCAATAATTAAGCTGACACATGAAAGTCTTTGACAAAAGGTAAATATAACTTCAAAAACAATAGTTCAGCTTTACACTTTCTGTCTGGCATTCAGCAAATAGGCAGGAAATCTTTGGAATAACATTCTAAGTAAACCCAGGTAAACCTGGAGGTTTCATTGACCTTATTTTGACCCTGACAGACCAAAATGGGTTGAAGTGTGAATGTGAAGGAGTCATAAATTGGATGAGCTGCCACACCCCATACACAGTTACACATGAGACTGATAAGGGTTTTCTTTTACCATCTCTCATGTGGCTGTCATGGTTTGAGTTTGTTGTGTCTTGTTTTTCGTTTTAGTTCTTGTTCTGTCTTGTTTGGTTCTGTTTCCTGTTTTGTTTTGAAAAGTTTCCTGTCTTGTCTTGTTTCTTGAGTTTTACTTCCTTTGGTCCCCATCTGCCCTGATCGTGTTCACCTGTGTCTTGTCTGCCCTGTCTGTATTTAAGTCTTGTCTCTGCCTTCCTCCTGTGCTGGTCCATTAGCTTTGTCATGGTGTTTTTGTCATCTTGTCTTCATGCCTTGTTCCATGTTTTTGCCACGCTCTTGTTCCATGTTTCAAGCCACGCCAAAGTAAGTTTTTTTTTCTTTGTAATTCTGCTCTGCAGCGCTTTTTGTTTGTATTAAACCCCTTGTCCTTGAACCGTGTGCCTCCGCCTCTGCGTCTGGGTCCTTCCGGCTCTCGAGCCTCCCCCGCCGTGAAAGTGGCAGGCAAAAACATCGACTGCAGATGTTCTGTCAAGAGCTCCTGTTGGAGGGAAACATATTGAATTACCAAAGGAAGACATAAACCTGTATGTGGACATGGTTATAAGCAGCCTACCAACTACTGAGAGCAGGCTTCAGCAAATCAAGACACATCAGGAGAATAACATTGTTATTCAGCAACTCAAAAAGTGTTGCATGGAAGGATGGCCTGATACATTCTCAGCTTAAAGGTCCCTGCAGTCTTACTTGCAGTTCTCTGGAGATCTCTCAGTTCACAGTGGTTTGCTACTTTACAATAGTAGAATAGTGATTCCAGAATCACTGAAGGACAGTCTTTCAAAGCTGCACAAAGAAAATCTGGGGATAACTAAGGCTGCATTTACACTGCAGGTCTTGATGCCCATATCCGATTTTCTGACTATATCCGATTTTTTTTGACGACCCGCTTACATCATCTTTTAAAAGTGACCTGTATCCGATATTTGCATTTAAACTATACAATGCTGAAACTATCAAACGTAGACGTTCTGAGGACTACGTAGCAGTATTTCCGCCTTCCGCGGACCTGAGCACTAACTGCACGGATTAAAAAAATTAATCCGCAAGCCCTTAATAAGCATTTCCGCATTCCGCAGACCTCGTTTGGACTATTGTGTGACTGCGGTTTTCATGGAGGCAACGCAGCGACGGAAGGAGGCGTTGCCTTGGGCACTCCTGAGGGGATGCACGGGGGAGTAAAAGGAGGGCTGCTCGGCCGTCTTATGTGCTCTCTCTAAGTTTTGAATGAGGAAGTGTTTGCAGATGTGTTGTACTTACAGTTTGATCCAAGTGTTGAACCTTTTCTGCGCAATGACTTCTTTTTCCGACCGTGGTCAGAAGCGCACGGGAGATTTTCTCAAGGGCCGAAGGCGGATTCTGCACAGAGTGGGTTAAGAAAGACTCCAAAAAATTCTTTTGGGGGAGACACCTTCTTTTTATTACGGTTTTCCGACACTCTGCCGCTAAGCGCTCACACCCCCTCTCCTCTCCTTACACACACACACAGCACGCGCGGTCGCCATCATACACGCCCACACTCCGCAATGCAAGCAAATAAATAAACAGCTTCTAGCCTGTTCCAGAGCAACGGTGTCCCGCTTGATTAGTTACCGTTTGCGTCCCGACCGGGACCGGACCGGAAATAACAGCGGTTTCCGCCTACGGTCTGAAGCCTGAGGCTGAAAGGTAACACGCTGACAGCAAAATCAGTGCACAAAAGCACCTTCATAAGTCATGTGATCTCAGTTGGTGGTGTCCTGAGTTGATGTCACTGACGTACGACTCGCATTTACTGGGGAATATCCGATTTGTCTGCTTACATGGCACACGCAAATGCACGTATCTGATCCGTATCCGATTTATTTCCACATATGAGTGAGGCCTGGATCCGATCTGAGAAAAACGGAATCCATGCGCTTTTGTCCTGCTTACACGTTCACCGGTCATATCCAATCTGTGGCGCATGAGAGGAAAAAATCGGAATTGGGTCACTTGAACCATGCAGTGTAAATGCGGCCTAAGTGCAGAGCAAGAGCCAAGTCTAACAGACAGGGCTGTGGGGGATAGTTTGTCCTCATGGTGCACCATAGGCTAACCTTCATGGCCACCACCTGTCTGTTAAGCTGTGATTGGCCCACTAGGCTGATAAATAGCAGCTGTGGAAGTCCCAACTAGACTCTGGTTTCCTGGCTTGACCAAGGTGAGTGATCTTTTGTGAACCTTTTACTAAAGTTTTTAAGAATTTGTGTTGGCAACATTTTAAACTATTTATATTAAGGATGGGAATTGAAGCCCCATGAAGCTTCCTTTGGGGTTCATGTAATTGTGCCGGAAAAATGAACCACCCTTCAGTGCTTTGAAACCACACAGAACAGCGGCATCTGGTGGTGGACTGGACGTATATCATATGCTTCAACTAAGCTCCTTGTAACACTTCAATGTGGAAATGATGATGAAAAAACGTAAAACAAAACAATGTTGTTAATGATTATTAAAAAGAACAATGTAAAACAACACAACATGTGACGTTTTCTGTGAGAAGTGTTTGACAGCAACACACACATCTCGTGAAGAAAAAAAACGCAAAGCAAAAAAAAACAACTGTAAATTGCTGGCCTTGAATCCAGAATCCCTGGATGTGACTCCCATCGACCGTTCCACTGAGCTATCGCTGCTGATGCTAACTTGTCTTCCCAGTGCATTGTTTTATTAGGAAAAATCGAGTACAAACGATCTTGAGCCACAGTATGTTTCTTACTAGGAGTCATGGTAAAGTGCCATGAACTGACGCTGATTCTGATACAGGGGAAACAATAGAACTGGTCGGGAAATGTTCGGGATTCATTTCGTGTTTCTAAAGAATAGCGCGCCCAACTGTTAGTAACAAAGTAAGATCTGAACCGTGGTTCGACAAAAACGAAGGATTTGGCGCGTCATGCGTCATCAATCACGTGATCTGCGCTAGTTGACACACGCCCCGAAACATTGTGCCGAAACACTCCGTTTCATGAAAGTGAAACGCGCGCCGAAGCGCCGTGTCAAACGGGCCATCCCTAATTTATATTAACAGGTGGCGATATGAGTTCTGACCATGGGTCATGAGAGGTAAAATAGGGTTCGTAAACATGTCCCAGGGAGAACTCATTTATTTTTATTTTTTTTCCAGCAGAGTTGCCACTGCTGTTTTGCTTGTAGTGTTTTTAGCCATTGTTTTTAATGTTTTAATCGAGCTTGACACCCTTGTTTTTATCCATTTTAAACTGTGTGCCCATCTTAGTTTTTTTGGTGGTTGGACCTGGTTGGAGGTGGCTGCCTTCTCCCTTCATCCTTGCTGTGGTTGCCATATGGTAGTGTGGTGTAAAGGGGGACCCCCCTGTTTCGGCCCACAAGTGGTGGTGTCCTGCTCAGGTGCACCTCCTCTATTTTGTGTTTTCTTTTAATCACTGTTGGGGTTATGGTGTGTTTGTATTGGGGCCCTGAGCAGGTACTCCTGGTGAAGAGGTTGATTGGAGATCTCCATTCGCGTTATGAGTTGGCTACCCACTTGTGCAGTGGGGCCGTAGAGTCCTTGGAGGCAGCTGCCCTCATTCAGTGTTATATTGTAACTTCTTTCTTTTCTGTTACTTCTGTCAGGTTTTTCATAAATTATATATTCTTGCTACTACCAAATCTAGTCTCCATTTGGGGTGTGAATGTGAGACGGCATTCGGTCACACAAGTAGTCAGTTTGGTGGCCAGGTCTCAGCAAAGAGTTGACAGAAATGACAGAACAATGTGATGTCTGTGCTCGACTAGTGATTACTTTGTAATATTTGATTGGCTGTACAGTCGTTGACACACTAATACATGAGAAACATGGGTTGTGTCTGAATTCCCACCCTAACTGTGAATTTTAAAAGCAATTCGGACACCATGCTCACTACTTTTTTTTTTTTTTTTTTTTTTTTAACGGCGGACATGACATCATTGATTTCACAAAGTTAAAATCTAATTAAAATGAGCGTTTTACCTATAATTCAGGGTAAACAATTAACCTATGATGTATGTTTTTGGACGGTTGGAGAAAGCCTGAGTCCCCGGAGAAAATCCACGTATGCACGGGGAGAACATGCAAACTCTACACAGAAAGGTTCCCCCCCTTTGATGTTCTGTTTCACTCAAACCGGGGGCCTTCTTGCTGTGAAGCAAGAGCGCTAACCACTGCACCACCATACAAAATACTGTAATAGAAAACAATATAATAAAGACCCATGGATGACAACTGAGAAATGCATGTGTAGCCCATGTAATATTTGTTGTTTCACCAAAATTGCCCCTTGTCTTTTTTTTTTGTTGTTTGTATGAAAATGTTCTAAGCTGATAGTTTTATTTTGATGGTTCACTGCTACTTCTTGTTCTTTCGCGGCATTCCACTCCGTCTCTGTGAGGACGGTAAGCGGCAGACTTTGCTCTCACTAGTTTAGATGAAGTTTAAAACTTAGAAATACGATGTTCATAAGTTAAAACTTTCCTCAAACCATTTTCATGTTTGCTACTTGTGTGAAATATTGTGACATCCCTGTGTTCTGTTCTCAGTGCTCTGTTGGTGGAGGACTGTGGGCGTGGCGAGAGAGAGTAAAGCCGCGAGACCAGAGGGAAGTTTGTTCTTTTTGTAGGTTCTCTTGGTTGTATGGCGTGGTTACGGCTGACAGTAATGAGAGCTGTTCGTGAATAAACCAGGAGTTTGTGGTAAAACCAGCATCTGCATTCTTTGGAACTCCACATTGGTGTCTGAGGGGAAAAAAAAATTCAAAAAAAAGGTAGAAACTGGAAGTTCTGACTCACCTCGCTGCTAGTCTGTTCGTCCTCACTGTGCATTGCAACTCGGAGAAGATGGCAACGCCACGAGGAAAACTCGACGCTCGTCACAAAATTTAGGAGGAGGCGGTACACGATCACGCTGGTCTTTCTGGCCATCTCGTGTGATTGAGCCACGCTGATTAACACGTAGCCCGTCAGCGAGGGAGCCAGCGCCGGCACAAAAAACGTGCGGATAGTGGTGTCAGGTCGAATGTAAACAAAGATAGCGGTGCCTTGTCCGGCCAGATCCAAATGAAAACTCCGAAATACTCCGGCAAAGCAGCTTGGGAGGCCTTCCATGCCCAGTTAGAACTTTTAGCGTGGGCTGCGGGCTGGTCAGAAGATGTTAAAGCTCTGCAGCTCGCCATGTGCCTCACAGACAAAGCATTAACATACCTGCTGCTGCTTAGCCCTGCAGAAAGTGGTGATCATATACCTTTTGTCAGTGCTCTACAGCGACGGTTTAGACGGTATTGCAGACCCAGTGTTCTTCGTTCGGAGTTGGCAAACAGACGGACACATGACGGTAAGCCGCTCCGTGTATTGGCCAATGACATTGAAACCTTAACACATGCCTGCTTATGTGCAGAGTGAACTGGCCAGAGATCAGGGGTGTATTCCAGAAAGCAGGTTATGCTAGCTCCCACGGTAAGTTTGAGGCTAAGGAAGTTGATAACCTCAGCTTTCGGTTCCAGAAATGGAGGTATGTTTCAGGGTATGTCAAGTTGCCATGGCAACTCATGCTCTGAACATAACCTGGTCTGGAGCAGGTTTAGTTGAAGGTTAGTTTGTTTTCAGTGAGGTGAAGCAGCATGGCGTGTTCATTTGAAGATGATTTAGTGGATGAAGAAGCTCAGATAATACTTTTTCCACCGTGAGAGGGTGATAAGACCACATATGGATGTTGGAAAAATAAACTTTTAACAAGCTTTGTTAACACATTAACAAGCATTATAAATTAATTTATAGGGTGTTAGTAAGACATATATTAGTACAAGAAGTCTAATAAGGTTTATTAAATTACTTAGTTAACACATTTACAAGCATTATTATTAGGATGTTTTCAAGATGCTAATGATGCATTTACTGATATAGGTGCCTAACAAATGTGTCAGTGTTAATAAGCTTAATAAGATTTATTAACAACCTTTGTTAACAAATTAAGAAGTATTATTATTGTTTGGGGTTCTAGTAAGATATTTATTAGCATTATAGATGCCTGACACAAGCCTAAGTGTTCATAAGCTTAATAAGTTTTATTAACTAACGTAACAAATTAATGGGCTTTATTAATATGTCAGATGCTAGGAAGATATTTATTAGCATTATAGATGTCTTGCAAATACCTGAAAGTGTTAATAAGATTTATTAATATCTAATGTCAGACCATTCATTCATTCATTTTCTTAACCGTTTTATCCCTTTCGGGGTCACGGGGCTGCCGGAGCCTATCCCGGCCACTTGTGGGCGAAGGCAGGGGGGACACCCTGAACAAGTCGCCAGTTTGTTGCAGGGTAGAATGTCCTCACTCACACATCCATTCACTCTCGCACTCACACCTATGGTCAATTTAGAGTTGCCAATTAACCTATGAAGCATGTTTTTAGATGGTGGGAGGAAGCCGGAGACCCCGGAGAGAACCCACGCATGCACGGGGAGAACATGCAAACTCCACACAGAAAGGTCCCCCATTGATGTCAGACCATATTCTTCTAAATCCATATTACTAAACTGCTTATTAGCTTTACAAATGTATTAATTATCTTTGTTAATAGTTTATTAATTGTTTTGCAGCACCCCATCTAAAGTGTGGACGTTTTTTACCACAAGCAACCACAAAGCATAAAGATTGTAAAAAGAACTTTATGACATTAAAACAGACTAAACATACACAAATCGTTCTGTAAAAGATATTTAATAATCTAATTCAGACAAATAAAAACATTTTTAAAACATATATACTGGTGTTGGATGACTAGCATCATATCTAATAAGGATAAGTATTAGCATCTATCCTGAGTGAAACATTCATTGCAAATCCCATCACCAGGAGACAATTTTCTGCATTCAATGCCAACAGCATTCAACCACTGTTGCCTTGCTTCAAAGTCCACAAGAAAGTAAGTTGCACAAGCCAATTTTTGAAGAACGAAGACAATAAACCTACAGGAGCCATGCTAAAGCTAACACGCTAACCTGCCCATCTTTGATTCATAATCAAAGATGGGCAGGTTAACTAATGTCACCATTGGCTAATGAATCTGTCAATCAAACTCATCAGCAAAACAAGCGTGCTCACTTTCAGCCAATTGAATGGCCTCTTAGACTTTGCTTTCACACAGGTGACGAAAAAAGCCCCGCCCATCTTTGATTCTGTACCGGTCGGTCGTTAGCGTGTTAGCTTTAGCATGGCTCCTGTAGGTTTATTGTCTTCGTTCTTCCAAAATTACTGGCTTGTTCAACTTTCTTGTCGACTTTGAAGCAAGGCAACAGTGGTTGAATGCTGTTGGCATTGAATGCAGAGAATTGTCTCCAGGTGATGGGATTTGCAATGAATGTTTCACTCAGGATAGATGCTAATACTTTATCCTTATTAGCTATGATGCTAGTCATCCAACACCAGTATATATGTTTTAACAAAACTTTTATTTGTCTGAATTAAATTTGTATATATCTTTTACAGAACGATTTGTGTATGTTTAGTCTGTTTTAATGTCATAAAGTTCTTTTTACAATCTTTATGCTTTGTGGTTGTTTGTGGTAAAAAACGTCCACACTTTAGATGGGGTGCTGCAAAACAATTAATAAACTATTAACAAAGTTAATTAATACATTTGTAAAGCTTATAAGCAGTTTAGTAATATGGATTTAGAAGACAATGGTCTGACTTTAGATGTTAATAAATCTTATTAACACTTTCAGGTATTTGCAAGACATCTATAATGCTAATAAATATCTTCCAAGCATCTGACACATTAATAAAGCCTATTAATTTGTTACGTTAGTTAATAAAACTTATTAAGCTTATGAACACTTAGGCTTGTGTCAGGCATCTATAATGCTAATAAATATCTTACTAGAACCCCAAACAATAATAATACTTCTTAATTTGTTAACAAAGGTTGTTAATAAATCTTATTAAGCTTATTAACACTGACATATTTGTTAAGCACCTATAATATCAGTAAATGCATCATTAGCATCTTGAAAACATCCTAATAATAATGCTTGTAAATGTGTTAACTAAGTAATTTAATAAACCTTATTAGACTTATTGTACTAATAAATGTTTTACTAACACCCTATGAATTAATTTATAATGCTTGTTAATGTGTTAACAAAGCTTGTTAAGGAATCTTAATATAAAGTGTTACCACTTTTTTACAGTGTTGATCTAACTTAATTATTTTCTTCAGTTAAGATAAATCATTTGTTGTTAAGTCAGTTTAAAAATAACACGTAGTTTTCAGACAGTTATTTTACTTTCTTTCAAATTAATTCAGTTAAGTAGATGTAACTTTGGTGCTGCTGTTAGAGCGGCATCGCAAGGGATTGTGGGACACCATTCCCTTTGCCTGTCTGGACAGATTTGGGTTTAAGTGTGGGTTTTTGACAAAATGTGTTTAGTTGTTTAGCTGTTTTACTGTGTTTTGCCGAGTTATTTTGTCCTACTTTGCTTAAGCCTTTGCACCATGAGAGAGAGGGAGAGGATGATTAGTTTATATAGCACCCCTACAGACAAGTGGTGTATTGACAAGGTTGGAAAAAAAGACCCCACTCCCACGAATATATGCACTTATCACATATTGATTAATTCTTTTTATCATTATAAAAATGATGCACATCTGCCGGCTCAAACTTAGACACATGAGAGTTCAAAAATTGTAATTCATTAAGATGGAAAAAAAAAATTAATTGAATTTGAAGTAATATGACATTTAGTTAAATAAATATGTAAATTTGAGTTGTATAAACACTTAATGAGTTTTATAGACGTAAGAAATTAGGTTGAATAAATTTAACTCAATTACTTGTTACCAATAGAAGTAATTCATTGAAGGTGGCAAAATTGGACAAAGGTTATATATATGCATCACAAGGAAAATGGAAATAAGATCAGAAACTCGTGCGTTTACTTTGTTCTTACAAGCAGAAACTCTTTCTTTTGCTGATGCAGCCGTATTACTTTTTTGATGGTCTTATAATCTTCATACACCCTCATTAATCTCAGACTCCGTCTCACTGTAGTGTAGCGCTCTTTTTTTCCACCACGCATTTCCATGGTGATTCCGGAAATCGGCAATCCATTGAGAATGTCTTTATGTACTTGACGAGCACGTGCATTAAGCCAGGGTTACCAAGTCGAGCGTAATTACGCTAACTCGTATCCGGTCTTTTGGAACCGACATATCCAGAGTAAGCAAGTTAAGGCTGATTTCAGCCAGAGTTCAGGCTTAAAGTCAGGGTAGTTTAAACATGCTTCCTGGAATACCCCCCAGTTCATCAGAGCCATAAACCCCAGAGAGCTGCGGATACAGACACAATTGGCACACCCCTCTAGCCTGCAAGAGGCTCTGGAGCAAGAGATCGTAAGAGCAGCAGCAACAGAGAACGACTATGTTGGCAGCGGTCCAGTTCTAAGGACAGGGGTGCACCCAGACTCAAGCCAAGAAAAGCAAGTATGGGCTGACGAATTGACTGAACTGATCCGAGCGGTGTCATTACAACCACCACGTAGTGGCACTTGCTCTCGCTGGGACCCTCCCGTTTGCTGGGTGTGCGGCCAACCTGGCCTAATTAGCGTGCAATGCCCAAAGCAGGCTGGTGTTTAGGGAAATGACTCCGGGCCTGTGTAGATGGGACAACACAGGCCCCCCTGCCTCGCTCCCCCTGGATGAAGCTCACTTTAGCAGTTTGAACAGAGCTTCACTGTAGCCAAAGACAGATGACGACAACACAGAGTCATTGAGGGTGGTGGGCCGGACTAATAAAAGGGATTTTTGTAACACGCCCGTTGCCCTGGCCGGGACCCCTTGCATAGCTCTGAGTGACAGCGGCTCCACAGCTACGCTTTTGAGACCTGACCTGGTTCCAGTGGGAACACAGCTGGAACCTCAGATTGTGAAACTGCGGACAGTGTCTGGTGAGCTCGACCCTATGCTGGAGAAAGGAACCAGCCATACGGATAGCCATACGGATTGAGGAACTGTCTGTAGACTTTAAGGTGTGGGTTGCAGCAATGCAGATCCCTGCATATTGGGACTGGACTTTCCACCTTTGAACATTTAATGGAGAAGGTGCTGGCCGACTCCCCACGACAGGAATGTCTGATCTATTTGGACGACATTCTTGTCCACGGGAGCTCCTTTGAGACAGCTTTGGGGTCTCTGTGGCAAATGGAGAATAGTTGCAGGAGGTCTGAAGCTCCACCCTCACAAATGTTGCTTTATGAAAAGAGAGCTTGAGTTTCTGGAGCACAGGATTGGTGGAGAGGGCACCAGCACACTGGAGGAGAAAGTGCAAGCAGTGAGAGACTGGCCAACCCCCATCTATCTGAGAGAGCTGAAGAGTTTCATTGCCCTGGCTTACTACTACAGATGATTTATGCGTGGCTTCTCTTGTATAGCTAATCTTCCGTTCATTTTAGACACAGATGCCAGTGAGGTAGGGATGGGGGCAGGACTGAGCCAAGTTGGACCAGTGGGAGAGAGAGTGGTGGCGTACTTCAGTCGTACTTTCAACAAAGCAGAGAGCCGCTGCTGCGTGATGTGCAGAGAACTCCTTGCCATTGTGAGAGCAGTTAGCCTCTTTAAATATTACCTGTGTGGACTGTCCGTACTGACCACTCAGCACTTCAATGGCTGATGTCCTTCAAGGAGCCAGAAGGGCAGATTGTGCGTTGGCTGGAGGCCAATATTGTTGAGAAACTTAAACTATTGTCGGACTGTCATGGTGCCTCTGTCAGCTACTCTCCCCCTCCCCCTCTCTGCTCTGCTCTGCGACCAGCTGGTTCCATTCACCTCATCAGCATGCAGCTTCATAATGAGATCCAAGACCAGTATTCAACGCCAGTTCGTTGTTCTTCTACGGTGCACAGTCTGGTCAACTCATGTTCTTGTTCTTGCCTAACTTTGCCACGTTAATATTCCTCTCTGCTACTTACCCCCAGGAATTATCACCACAGGTGCTCCTCTGGTCGCAGTCTTCAGTCCATGCTCCTCGTCCGGTCCTGACAT
Source organism: Oryzias latipes (assembly GCF_053564925.1). Lineage (NCBI taxonomy): Eukaryota > Metazoa > Chordata > Actinopteri > Beloniformes > Adrianichthyidae > Oryzias > Oryzias latipes. The sequence continues at coordinate 13,469,293 of NC_136245.1, forward strand.
CCTGCCAAGAACTCCTGTTTCTGCCGCCGAACCGTCCAGCCTGCCTCGCCTACGCATCAAGATTCATTCCACTCTCAAGTCCTAATTACGGATGACAAAATAAGATGGAAGCCACAAATAAAGCAAGTCAGAGCTAAACTTGCTAAAAGCATAGCAGTGTTGGGAAAAACGCATCATACATTCACTCACAAAGCATGTCTACTAATATATTCATCGATAATACTACCACATTTACAATACAGTGTTAAAGTCTTATAAAACAAATCTACAATGTTTGTACATACTGTAACGACCCAGCTGGTACGTCACTCGTAGCGAGGAAAATGAGAGCCAAGCTGTCAGTCAACTGAGCCGTGTCCCATACGCCGCACGACTCCGAACAGTCTCAAAGAGGAGAAGGCAGTAACAGAAGCTGAATGCGTAACCTCTTTTCCGGCATTAAGCCCATTTATTTTGAAAAAACACAACACTGAACATCACACATGGATTATCATCCTCTCCCCTTCCCATACTCATGGTGCAACAAAAAGAAACAAACATAACAGGAAGAACAAAACTGCCATATGAAAAAAAACGTGGGCAAAAAGAAACACTCGTGCTCAGCCCTATTTTTAGCAGGGGACCGCATCCCACAATCCCCTGCTGCCAGCAGACCCAACGTGCATGTGACCGCCACTACATTACAAAAAAAAACTATTCGAATAGTTCATGGTGTGGATTATGGGACACAAATGCACTATTTTTAAAGTCAGGTTTATTGAAATTATGGTAACTTGTAAAACTTAAAACAGCACTCATCCAATAAAGCCAGAAATAACTTGCTAACAATAAACTTACAAGAAATGTTCAAGGACACAGATGGGAACTCTGAATGGATGCTGAACTTCAAAAAGCCGTGCATTCGCACTACAAAAAGTAAAGGGGTTATCAATTTGTAGTGTGGATTTATGGAACGGATTGGACGAAAGTTAAAAACAAACCAAAAGTTTAAATGCATTCAAAAAAATCTAAAAGATGTCACTGATGGAACTGTACAAGGCAAGAAATTGTCACTAAAAACAAAAATGTCACTTCTGCATAGATGCAGAAGTGTCACAGAGACACGGAAGTTACAGCTGAAAGCGGCTTTTGCGGCCGGATGGAGAGCATATCCGTGTTTATGAATTACTTATGACGTGAACAGCTATTCCGTTCGCACAAATTAATTCTTTCGTTCGCACGAATTAATTATTTCGATGGAACAAAATGGTATTTCGTGGGAGCGGAATATTATATTGTGGGAACGGAATATTATTTCGTGCGAACAAGATATTAATTTGTGGGAACAAGAAAAATTTTATTTTTTTAATGTCAGGACACGAGCTCAGTACATTTGTGCTTGAAATAAAGAAAATTGCATTGAAATTGTTGTTCCATGTATGGTTAATAAAGTTTTTTTTTTAACTCCAACTTCCTGTTCTCGTGCAGTCTCGCTGCAGTTCCGCGTTCGCCTTTCCCCGCCTCCGCCTGCTGCAGCCACCTAGTCTCGCCAACGATCATCCAGGCGAGGCGCTGGTTCATCTCAAATCTCAAACACGCCTAATAAACGATGAGAAACGGGATGAAACGGCAAACAACCAGAGGGAAGGAGGAAAAACCCGCGCTCTAAACTAGGTTACGTTACTGCTGAGCCGTCGCGTGCGCACAGGAACAGTCTCGCGCTTAGGACTTAATTGTTGTTGTTTTCAACTATTCCAGACCAAACTCATGTAGTTCAGCCTGGAACAACAGGAAGGTCGTCGATCGGGACCTGCAGACCTTTGGACCTCAGGCTGATGTAGACAACCGAACATTAGCATACGACTTTTTATTTACTCGAGAAAAGTTCGTTTTTTTCATGAGCCATTTCCCTTTGCAGTCCAACGGTTACATTAGTCGTAAACAGGATTTCCGCGCGATTTTTGTTTAAACTCCTGGTTGGATTGACAGAGAACCACCCGGTAAAGGACGGAGGATGGGCAACAGCAGCAGCGACAGGTCCAGCGGGGAACGGTTATACCGAGATGGACAGCCCGGAGGGAAGGAGACGCGACCCAACATCATGATGGATAGCAGCGAGGATGCAGACCTCTTCCAGAGGGAAGATGCCAAGGTGTGGGAAGGAATTTAAGCCACTAATATCGTGCAATTATTAAACAAAACAAACATTTAATCAATCCATCTTCTTCCGGTTATCCGGACTGGCTGGGTCGCAGGGGCAGCAGTTTAAACCCCTCGTGCTATCTTGCATTGACGTGTTATCCCTCCCATGACGACAGGATTCCATGTCTGCCATTTACACCAGTAAAGATTTTAAAAATTAACTGAAGGAAAAGTTCAGGGACCTGGGTTCCAGATGACCCCACTCCCAACGTTAACGTGCCTTGGAGGATAGCACAGGGGCTAAGCAAAGATGCCCAAACTTCGTTCTCCTTGGCCACTTCCTCCCACTCCTGAGGGACCCTGAGACGATCCCAGACTATCTGAGATATGTAGCCTCTTCAGTGTGTCCTGGGTCTTCCCCGTGGCCTCCACCCAGTGAGACATGCCCAGAACACCTCCCATCCGGACCAGATCCCCAACTTAAGCCACCTCATCTGGATCCTCTCCATGTGGAGGGCAGCGGCTCACCTCCAACCGAGCTCTTCACCCTATCTCTAAGGAGGCCCAGCCACCCTACGAAAGGAGCTCATTTCAGCCACTCATGGATATAAATGCTTCTTTTACCTGCTTACTTTGAATTTGATGTGCAGTGAATCATCTCTTTTCACAAACATTACTTTCTTTTGACCCCTCACTCCAAACCTCTCTTTATCTTTTGTAAAAGTGTTCCTAGAGGTCTTTCAATTATGATTATGCTGTTTTAGAGAAAAAAACCCGGTGTCATTTAGAGCACTTGCATATCTAGTCGTCTGCTAGTGCTTGCATCAGAATGGATCAGAGCAGGTAGCTTGTGGCTTCCTGTAGTAGCTTCTATGTCACATCTTTGAGCTCTTTGAGATGGCATTTTTACATCTGCTCCTGATTCACAACAATTTGAATAAAATATACAGAATACAGTTTTATTCTTAATTGTCTTTATATATGTCCCCAATCACCAGAAAAATGCCACAAGAACATGTTAAAAAACACCAAAAACAGGATTTACATTAATGATAGGTTCTGCAAATTTAAACAGAGTAAAACAAACATTTATTATTCCAGGTCCAGCATCACTGACTTTCAGGACCAAGCAGTTTCATTTGATTTTGTGTAGGGTCTCATTGGCTTAATAAATGCATTATCTTCCCCTTAGTCTCACATCTGTTTCGTCAGCTGGTAAAGAAAGTTTGTGTTTCAAATCCGGTTCTTCTCAGGCCCCACAGGAGATGCAGGAGTTCCTGGCGTGGCAGGAGGACTTGGACTGTGACAGCAAAAGTCCAACGCATGCCAGACCGACTGTGTTCAGATGGGCCGGGGCAGCCAAGGAAGTCTTTGTTTCTGGATCTTTCAACAATTGGGCCACCAAGATCCCCCTGAATAGAAGGTCTGACTCCCCAAAAAGCAAAATTAGAGGAAGCCTTATGAATGAACCTTGGAGTTAAACGTAATTGTTTTTCAAATGCAGCCAGAAAAACTTTGTGGCGATCGTTGACCTGCCGGAGGGAGATCACCAGTACAAGTTCTGCGTGGATGGTCAGTGGACTTTGGATCCGGCTGGGGTGAGTGGAGGAGTTAAGAAGTGCCCTTTTTTTTCTTGGTGTGAAAACATGTACTGTATGTTGAGAATTGTTTCTGTTTTTGCTGACCTGTAGGCTGTGGCTACATCTAAAACTGGATCAGTGAACAATGTCATACAGGTGAAGAGAACTGACTTTGAGGTCTTCGATGCCCTCAGGATAGACTCTGAGGATTCAGCCGACATGTCTGGTGAGGGCACCCACATTAATCAACATGTTCGCAAACTTTTTTTTAATAATGATTGTAAGCAGTTTTTTTAAGGCAGAAAATGTTTACTATTTTTACAAATGGTCTTGTTTTTGAAGTATGTTAACTTTTAGGACTCCAGGATATAATTGGCTGATTTTGATTATTTTCTTTTACCTTTATACATTAACCTTAAAAAGAGCTTCTTTTTTGGTATCATTTTCTGGCATAACCACGGCTGTGTGACCTTACAGTTTGTTTGTTTTCTCAGTTTGCCAAACTGTTTTAACACACTGAACATAACTCAAAAAGCCAAATTAAAGTATAAAATTTAATTTTTTTATTGTGAAAATCACAAAAAGGACCTTTTTTTCTTGTTTGCTTAAAATGAAAATATATGAGAATGAGTATATATGAGAAAACTATAGGAAACTGTAACTATTGCAAACTACAATGTTAAAAGCAGCTTTTCACATTAAAATGCAGCCAATGTCTCAAGCGCTTTTGTACTGCTATTCCTAAAAGAGGTTTCAAAATTAAATTGATTAAAATAAATAATAAAATAAATAATTGTGGACCCTCCCAAAAAATCTTTTCTTCATTTGAACACACATGAGCACATCACAAGCGTGTTCAAAGTTTGACCAACGACAAAGCAATACACAACTTTTAAAAAAACAAATACTGGCAACATTTTAGCAGTTTTCTGCATTTCCATTACGAAAAACTGAATAGAAACCTTTCAGAAAAACTCATTTCATTTAGAAATGCTGTAGTTCTCATAGAAATGCTTAGTATCATTCCAAAGACTAGTTTCTGTCCAGTTGCATAAACAGGGCCACATCACTAATCTGACATTTCCAAGCTGACTCCCTCCTGATTTAGTCTACCTGGAGGCGGCGTTTGCATTTCAGTCTACCCTTTGTTCAAATTTTTGTCATCATCTGTGACGATGGGCACTCGAGAACACTTGTCTCGTTCTGCTTGGCTCTTCTCCTTTCATTGTTTGTTTCTAACCCGCAAAATGTCTCAAACCTCTGAAATATTTCCACCTGCAAAACTTCACAGCCACTATTCCCACCTTGTTCTCCCTTAAATTCGTGCCAGCAACCAGGGACATGAAATGTATTGGCTGGTTGATGTCATGACTATTTTGGTCTTTGGGACAAAGACTGATACCACATTTTTTGCTTGAAAGCGTTGTCAGCATGCAGCTTCCTCCTGAAACAAATGTGCATTGGGACTGCGACATGCAGGTAAACGCACTGAAAAAAACTACAGCATACCTTTGATGATTTGATTGATGATTTGAGAAATCTTTAAGGTAGAACAAAAACGTAATTAAAACCCCATTTGGTTTAACATTTTTTTTTTTAAGTCCGCCCCCGATTTAAAAATCCAGTAATGTGAATGGGACACTCTGGAGCATTTGTTGACTTTTCTGCTCTTCTACCAACAATTCTCACTTAGAATTACAAGTGGAACCATGAAGTTAATTTCTGAGCAAATTCTGTCCAGATTTACGGAATATATGCTTCATCAAATCATCATGTGGGGTGGCCGTGGTGCATCATGGGCGGTCGACCCATGATCGTAATATTACAGGTTCGATTCCCGCCTTGCATGCCCATGAGTCGAAGTGTCCTTGGGCAAGACACTGAACCCCACCTTGCCTCTGGTGGTAGGCGGGCGCCTGTGTTTGGCAGCGGAGCCGCCACCAGTGTGTGAATGTGTGTGTGACTGGGTGAATGGGTCTGTGACTGTAAAGCACTTTGTCCTTGTAGGAAGAAAGGCGCTATATAAGTATACGCCATTTACCATCTAATACAGTTTTAAAATGAACGTGCTTATAAGTGTTTCCACTGACTCAAACATCCTGTCTTTCTTGCCTGTTTAACCCTGTGCGTATTCCAGCAGCTGCGGATTTAACTGCAATAGTTTTCCCTAAGACTTTTCATTCCAATTGGGTCTTTATTGAAAAACTGTTTTCTCATGTCGACGTAAATGCATGATAGTATCTGGTATTAATTTTTAGAATTTGATTTTCTTAGAGTTAAGCACGAAGTTATAACACCAAAGTTAATGGCCTACTCCCATGAAAATCCTGTTTTTGGTGAACATGTTTTTGTGACATTTTTCTGATGATTGAGGACATATATAAAGAAAATTAAGCATAAAATTGTATTTCTTTATTTTAATTATTGTGAATCAGGAGCAGAAGAAAAAAATGCATTTTGAAAAAGACTGTGTTTGTGATGTAGAAAATACACTGGGCGTGCCGGAAACTCCCTGATCCGCTCCATACTGATGTATCCACTTGTAGACGACGAAATCTGTCTATGTCTCTGTTTTCCTTATCTGTAATGGCATCTGGCTCAAAACTGTATGGCTTGATAGCTTCAACATTTGTTCGCTATTTTTGTTGCTCCGGTAATGTTAGTTTAGGGATGTGAGGGGCTGCAAACTAATATTAAGATTAAGATAAACTTTGTTAATCCCCATAGGGAAATTCAATAGCAGCAGGCAGGAGAGCGTGTAAACAGAGAGTTCTCAGCTATGGGGAGGTGAAGGGGGCGGGGTTACTTAGTGCCAACAGTCCCTCCCACAACCACCCACCGCTCTGCAGAACCTATGTCCCAGTAAACAACACAAGTTTTTTTTTATTTTGGCTAAAAACAGCATAATCATAATTAAAAGACCACTGGGAACGCTTTTACAATAGATCAGGTGATGATTGGAGTTTTGGTCATTGATCCTTTGTGTTGAACTATGTGGAACTATGGATATATACATTGATACAACTTAAATATATGTATTGCACGTAACTTTTATTGTACTTCCGGACTATTAGATATTGCACATGATTGGTATACAGATGTCACAGTGTTTTTATTTTGAGGTTCACATTTTGTTCAGGACGTTGACAGCTCTGGGAAAAAAACTTTTTTTTAGTCTATTGGTGCGAGCTTTGTGTGTTCTGTACCGCCGTTCTGACGGTAGCAGTAGGAACAGGTGATGGTTGGGATGGTGTCGGTGTCATTGTCAGTGTTCAGATTTTCTAAAATAATTATATTGTTGTTTTTGTTGTTTCAGACCTATCAAGCTCCCCACCAGGCCCCTACCAACAAAACGCATATGTGATGAAGCCAGAGGACAAACTCAAACAGCCCCCCATCCTGCCCCCTCACCTGCTCCAGGTGCTGCTCAACAAGGACACGGGGATCTCTGTAGGTTAAGCTTGCATGCTTGTTCATCTTTCCATGAAGCAAATCCTGTAAGAACTTTCTTAATCTCTCATCAGTGTGATCCAACGCTGCTTCCAGAACCCAACCACGTCATGCTCAACCACCTGTACGCCCTTTCTATCAAGGTTAGAGAGAAAATACTTTCCTTTTTTTACTCTGAGCTATAAAGTGTGTGCACTTATGTAACTTTGTTTACCTCACCCTATTAGTGGGGTAGCTGTAGTGTAGTTGAAGTGCCCCAGCATTAAACTTATCAAGATATCTCAAAATTACTCTGATCTCACTCTATCTGGAGAAGTAGACCACTTAAAAGACAAAGCCAGGACCGTTTACTTCAAAAATGTTCATTTAACTCGACAGATTGACCTATATTTTCTGCCAAAATCAATGTTGACAGAGCTGTGGAAATCGGTAATCCTACCTGCTGATATTTACACAGTCACACCACACAGTACAGAATTTGAAGGCTTTCAGGAGCCATGGCTTTGATTAGTGTTTATGCTTCTTTATGCTCTAAATTTTCCAAAGTAATTCAATGTTGTTCTCATTCTAACCTCTTTGTCTGAGGAAAGGTCAGGTAGGAGAAGAATTATTGACGCCAAGTTTGCGATAGACGAGCATCACTTGTGATGCCAGTGATAAACAGTGAACAAGGAACTTGCATTGAGAGGGGTGAAGCGTATCATCCAATAACACTCAATTGCACACAAACACACAGCACCTTAACCCTACTCTCACCTGTCAGATTTTTAATGTTGCTGGCTTTAGATTAAATTATTTAACAGGTGAAAAATAACTAGATGTGTGGTCAGCTAACTTTCATGCTGCAAAAAAAAAAAAAATCCAGCAATCAGAAATGTAAACAAAAAAAACTAGAAAAGATGCATTACCTGCGATAGTGCTAGCATGAATGCTTTTTATTTTTATCCTTATAGCTAATTCTTTCCAAGTTTTTATGCAGTGGATAGGATCTGGGCTATTGTCATGTGAGGTGATCAAAGAACTGGCATGCTTCCAGTCATTGAATCCAGGGTTTGTTAAACTAATTTTCTTTTTGGAAAAGAGTTTGCAGCACCGAATACACCAACCATGTTCTTTTCACCTCTTCTCCATTAACTTAATGTTTTTTAAGTACTGGTGATGACAGCTTCTTCCATCGTTATCATTCTTGGGGGAAAAAAATGTGCAAACCAGATCTGTTCGATTCCTGTCAATCATAGATGAGGGCCAGTTAGCTTGGTCAGTGGGCAGTTTTTCATCAACTGAACCCCCATAATGGATGGAGATTTTTTGTGTGTTTGTAATCCTAAAAAAGGCACATACATTGTGAATAAATTAGTGTTTGCGGAATTTGTTGAGGCAGTATGGATTGTCATACATTTTATGAAATTATGTTCACACTGTGACTGACAATGTAAATATATACTATATCTACTTTCAATTTTATTTATTTTATTTATACTGCACTAGTAACTTACATGATGTGCAAAGCTGATGTTTCTTGCTGTTGTGGATCAGATGCAAATGGGCCTTCAGTGTCTTTGGAAATGTTTGGCTCTGCATCCTGATCTTCCAAAACGGGTTCTGAAGTGGTTTCAGTCTCTTTGAGTGACAGACTGAGGTAGATGGCTGTGGGACATCATTTTCGTCTTGGACGGTAGCAGGTGCTTCAAAATATTTTAGAAGTGCATCTAATATGAAAGGAAAAACAGAACATTCTTACAAAATATTTAGACACATATAACAAAGTAGAGGGGATTAAAACTGTTTAAAAAAATGCAATTTCTGGCAACAAGCTGAGGAACCACCACAAAATAATTCTAATAATACTGAGAATAAGAGACATAGTACTGAATATATGTAATTACAAATATCTAAATAATTTGAAAGCAAATCATCATGTCGTATTAAGCTATTTTAATAAAAGCACGAGTTTAGTGATTGGTTAGATATGAGTGAATATAAAATTGTATTTAATTAGCTGAATTTATTGCACAAATTCAGTTTGGATTAACTAAAAGTTTTGGCTAACAAAAGCCTTAGCCTAACTACTCTTCAAATATTATTGTGCATGTTTAATAAAGTTGTCTTAGGTTTAAGTAATGCCAGTAAAAAGTTTCTCTTGGTCTTCTTTCTTATTTTTTCTAAATTGAGCACCGGATGGTTTTGTCCTTTTCATTTTATTGTGCTCACGAAAACAAACAAGTTAGCATATTCTGACACCAACTACCGCTTAGCACATCAGCTTGGCTAATAGCCAATACTTCTTAGTATGATTGATAGATTGGAATTGGGTTTTACAAATACATTCATGGTGAATGCTGTCCGTAATTTGATATGAAGGTAGTTTGAGCTAGAGATGATAGCCTGAAAAAGACTTCCAATTACCTGTGTTTGTGTGTGATTTACTCAGCCACCGGGAATTGCGACCCCTCTCGAATTTTTGGACTTGTGTTCCAAAGAGTGACGCAAAGAGGTGTGGGCTAGAGCCCTGCGCGGGACTATTTTCTTCATCCCGCTCCCGCCCGCGCCCGCTGAATTTTTGACCAATCCCGCCCGCTCCCGCAACGTATGCGTTACACTCCCGCCCGCTCCCGCAATATGTATGTCCACTCCCGCCCGCACCCGCAAAACTCAGAGAATTCAGTCCCGCACAGTAATAGAGATGCATTGATTTTGTATCGTCCCCCGTCCCGCAGGAAAAAAACACGTATTTTTATTGATATTACTAAAGAGATTCATGTCCCTCCTCCAGCCTCATCTTTTGATGCATTCCTCTTGTGTAATGTGCAACTTAAATATTAAATATATTTTCACAAATCCTGTTCGGTTAAAAGTGTCCGTGTGTGCGCGCGCAGACAGACGGCCTGAAGCGCACTCTTAGTAAGAGGCGGGGCGGGGCGCACCCCCAACATCAGGTTACATGACAGAGCCCATTGGGCGTCTCTACCTGGTGCCTTCACGGAGCTTCAGTACATAAGAATCCAACAGCCACACAGCCTAACGTAATCCGCTAATATATATTCATGAGATATTCATGCCAGCACTGATCCCGCGGGGTTTATTTTTTGCCGCCCGCTCCCGCCCGCAGCACAATCCAAACCGCCCAATCCCGCGAGATTTGGGTTGGGTCCCGCGGGACCCGATCCCAATGCAGCCCTCTAGTGTGGGCGCATGTTTCAGTGTCGTGCAGCAGAGGGCTCAGTGTAACATTTAAAATGAAACCTTCAGATGACAATGATGGACGTGCTTAGCTATTCATATGGTAGGGGCGGTCACGTGCACGCTGGGTCTGCTGTCGGAGCTGGTAAAGCAGGGAATTGTGGGATACAATCCCTTTGCCTGCTCTGGTCGAAAGGGGGTTGAGCACAGGTTTTTCTTTTGCCCATGTGCCCTTTTATGTGGCTGTTTTATGTTGTTTCACCCTTAGTTATTTCATCCTGTTGTTCTTACTTCTTCTTTTTTTGCACCATGAGTGTGGGGAGGGGAGAGGATGATCACCCTGGTGCGATGTAAAACGTTATGCATTTCAAAATAAAAACTCAAAGTATTTCTTATTCCGTCACCCTGCCTCCTTCATTGTAGCATTTCTAAAATATAGAAATGAAAAACTGAATGATTATTTTCCCTCGTCGGCCCCTTGGAAAATTCCACCCTGAGCAACGGCCCATATCGCCCATATCATAAACCGCCACAGAGTCCACAGCTGCATTAGATTAGTTCAGGGATGCCCACACTTTTTTGGCATGCCAGCTACTTTTGAGATGACAAGCATCAAAAGATCAAATCAAATCAAAGTTTATTTGTATAGCACCTTTAAAACACAAGGCATACAACGTGTTTTACAAGATGAAATTTAAAAACAAAGGACAAGACAAACAAATATGTAATTAAAAACCGGCACAATGCCAAACCCCCCACCCCACACACACACACACATATACTCACTCGCTGTGATAAAAGACAAAAAGATGCAATGTAAAAAAACCTGGCTTTGTACTGAGGTTGAGGAAACTAAGTTTTGAGGACATGTCCACCTCGGTGACACCCAACCCAGGTTCACAGAGTCCACTACCACAGACAGGATCCCCCAGATCTAGACAAAGAGCCAGACCTGAGAGATCCCGTTGCAGCGATGTGGAGGAAAACTGGAATTACAGCTAAAATGTCAAAGGAGTAAAATAAAAGATAAAATAAATTAAAAGGAAAATAAGTACAGAAATAAACCTTAGTAGACATATAAAATGGTAAAAGTGAGTAAATACATTAAAATGAATAAATAGATTGATTTAAAAAATAGCTATATACACATATACATATCAAATTGAAAAAAAGGGAAAATAAAAATATCCAATAAATTCCTAAATTTCAATTAAAAGCAAGATTTAAAAGGTAGGTTTTGAGCCTTCCTTTAAAAACATGAACAAAAGATCAACCTACCTGTCTGTAGCAGCTACTGCACCTAGCACTTCTGCTACTTCCAGTCACAGCGGCCGCTTGATCATGCGCTTTTTGGAATAAAACTTTATTCCACATTGTAAGCTTAATCTATCCTATCTATCTGTCTCTCCGTCCATCTGTCTGTTGGCGTAAGGCCTTCTTAGGTTCAGATGGTTAAGGACACTAAAAACCTAATGAGCTGTGGGAAAAGAAAAAAATCACACACTGCATAAAGTTTCAAACCTTTGCAATGGGAGAGCCAGGTTGATCTGCAAAAAAGTGCTCTGCTTCTGATCTGAGCTCAAAACCCCACGGCAGGCAGTTTTACTATCCAACGGAATAACATGTGTGAATCAAGTCCTACAATAGCTCTGTGTCTATCCGTACAAGCACAAGATTAAGAGACCAACAGTTCCAGGTGTGAAGGACAGATGTTTCTTTTCTGTTCGATAAGCAATTCAGCACAGACAAAAAGCATAAACAGCCTTCAGCACTTCCATGTCCTTATATGGTGGTGCGTGCCGGTTCCGCTTGCAGTCGTAATTACAACACACAATATTCGTGTATATAAAGAAGCAAGTAAAATGGAAGCAAATTTGTCTCATTTCGAAATAAAAGTATATACTCCCATGCTTTTTTCATTTTTGCAATAAAGCTGCGTTCATTGACTCAAAAATAAAATGAAACATCAAATAGATTATTTTCTTCTTCTTCAACACCGCTTATTCTGTCACTTAATAAAAATGCTAAAGAAAATGGTATTTGACATTTCATTTTCAAAAAGTTCTCTAGTAAATGTATAGTAAAATTCAATTAGAAATATCTAATCTGACAATTAAAATGGATTAACAGAAAGGCTCTTTCATTTCCACAATGTAACTGCATCAATTGACTCAAAAAAAAAAATCAATCCTCCAAAATGCTTTTTCATTTTTTTACCTTAAGACCGCTAATTTTGTGACATAATTAAAGCGATTATGCAAAAAGGGGATTGCATTTTTGATTTCACATCCGCTGCATGAAAAGTGTTGCATAATTCAATTCCGGTCAGCAGTTCCAGGAGGTAGGTGGGGCGAAGAAATCCGTGCTCACTCTTCTTCTGCATTGTTGGCCCTACCAGCAAACGACCTGGCGTTCTCACATATGTGCACAATTCTTGTTGGGATTACCTTCCCAGTTGGAGTTACGAAAAGTTTCACAGTATGTTGCCTGTGACAGCAAGACTCCCGTAACCCCTGCAGGGATTAAGCGGGTTAGAAGATGGATGGAGGAAATAATTTGACAGCAATGAATATAGACATCAAAATAAATCATGTGTTTATATTATCCGACCTTTTGTCTGTTTTTTTCTTTAAGTTAAAGCCCAGTTAAAACGTCCATTCTCCTTCAGGGGCAGGCGCGTGAACAGTCGCCATGAAGCCGTCACATGACTCGCTTTCGAATGGGGCGGCAGAGGGATTTGGGGAGCAGCTACTGGACCTAGCACTTCCGCTACTTCCAGTCACAGCGGCTGCTTGCTCATGTGCTTTTTTTGAATAAAACTTTATTCCACATTGTAAGCTTAAGCAATCTATAGCTTCTGACAAAATTTCCCAACCTCTTGGTCCCCACTCTTATATTATTGCGTCGTCCCTCTTTTTTCCAGTGCCAAAATGAAAAAGCATTTCTGTTAATCCATTTTAATTGTCATATTAGATATTTCTTATTCAATTTTGCTACACATTTACAAGAGAACTTTTTGAAAATGAAATGTTAAATACCATTTTCTTTATCATTTTAATTAAATGAAGAATAAAAAGTAAAGGCCATTTGGCGAACTGATTTTTAATTTTATTTTTGAGTCAATGAATGCAGCTTTATTGTAAAAATTAAAAAGCATTTCCGGTAAATGGTGTTTACTTGTATAGCGCTTTCTACCTTCCTCAAAGGCCCAAAGCGCTTTACAGTCACAAACCAATCCACACGCTGGTGGCGGCTCCCCTGCCAACACTGGCGCCACATTCCATCAGAGGTAAGGTGGGGTTCAGTGTCTTGCCCAGGGACACTTCGACGGGAAATGAATCTGCATTCTTCCGATCAGAGGTCGACCGCTTTACCGCTGCACCACAAATATGAGACACATACAGTATGCTTCCATACCTGCCTGCCTGACCCTGATTTAGCTTTGTGGATTTTTAGCTGAGGTAACAAACTTCAATCGGAACCAGCCATCTGCCTGTTTTGTGACACTCTGGATGAGTTGTGACTTTCACAACCTCCAAACAAATGTTCATATCTTCAAAACTGTTTCACTTATCCTAACCATTGTGAAAATCACAATGCTTTGGTCTACAACGTGTGAAAGTTTCATGTCTATAGGTTTAAGTATGTTCTCACAATCCCAAGTGAAAAACATGATTTGGTGTGAGAAGCAGCAGGCAGATTTTGAACAGTCGGGTATTTGAAATGACCTAAAATTTGCACAAACTGTAAACTATATTTGCATAAAAAACACAAGTTATTTTGAAAAGCTGAATACATGTAAATTGATCAATCTTCCCTCAAGATTTTAAAGTTTGAATGGTGTCGATAGCTAAAAGTAAGCAGAAGTTTATACGTTTCAAGTGCACATTTTTGAAGGATTTGAAGAATTTTTCTTTCATTTCCTATGGGGCAAATTTTTCCAAATATTTTAAATACTGTATAGTTTATGACTACCAAGATTACAAGCACTAATGCCCTGAACGAGCTGAAGGTTTTGAGACCAAGATTGCTGAAATAGCTGAAAAACGTACAAAAAGCAGCAGGAGAATCTCAATGATTGTGTGAATGCTTTGAAGATTCACACAATCAGCTGATAACCTGACCCACTTTCTGCTGATGAGCATTTACTGCAGATCCACAGATTTCAGTATGCCGGCTTTTGCATTTAATAGTTTGAATTCACTGTTTTTTGCCTCTTAGGACCCACAGTTTTGGCTGACTCCATTTTATCATCACAAGTACCACGACATCCAGCAGCTTTAGAGGAATTAACCATATTTTTTAGAGTTCCCTTCAACTCTTCATAAGACATCCAGCCAAAATGGCACCAATCAACCTGTGGCATCATGTGCATGCCCTTTGCTGCGATGAATGTGGGAATATTTTTAAACTACTAATGTCAAGTAGTTAAATGTGTGTTTTTTTTTATATATATATAAGTGAAGTAGGAACTCAAAGGTGCTTATCTTGATACAATCAACAGACTATCAATTCATGCTTTTGTTGTTTTTTCAGACCAGGCTTAAATGCAGCTCTCATGTTGCTATGTTTGTTTCAGGATGGCGTGATGGTTCTCAGCGCAACTCACCGATACAAGAAGAAGTATGTGACCACTCTCCTTTACAAGCCAATATAGACTTCAGTGGCACCACTCAGCCTTTTATTTTGAAAAGGGTTGAAATGAACAGCTGTTGATTTTCTTTTATTGAAACTGGACTAACTTGTATGCCTGATTTTAGACACTTGCAAGACTGTTTTTCATACAAACTATTTTAAGTCATACTTGTCAATAAATAATTCTTAATCACAAAAACGTTTTTCCCTTTTTCTTCCCAGTCTTATTTGTCCAAATTTGTGAAAAGAAGTCAAGCTGGTTGGAAATCGGAACAATTCAAATGTGATTTTAAAAGAACAGTCAATTTTACCATTGGGGATATACTTTTTTAAGTCCACTGCATCTTCAATAAAATGTTAAAATTGTTAAATCTTTTAAATTTGATAGAAATGAATGTCTTTGCAAAGCTGCTGACAAGAAAGGATTCAATTTTTCAAATGTTTCTTTCCCACCAGTCTCTTCCAGCGTTTACATCACCACTGTAATTGACAATTGCAGTTTTTTGCAGCAAACATCTGGCTATTCAAAGATTTTTTTTTGTAAAGGTTAAAAAATGTTGCTACACATTAATTTCAAACAGCGGCACCTAATTTCTCACAGCTCCAAACAGTTCTTGGTTTGTTACAATTTGTTTCAGAAATGAATTGAATATATAGTGGGGCAAAAAGGTTTTTAGTCAGCCACCAATTGTGCCAGTTCTCTTACTCAAAAACAGGTGAGAGGTCTGCAATTTTCCTTATAGGTATACCTCAACTATGAGAGACAAAATGAGAAGAATAATCTAGAGAATCACATTGTACGATTTTCCAAGAATTTCTTTGTACATTTTGGTGGAAAATAAGTATTTGGTCAGTAACAAAAGTTCAACTCTATAGTTTGTTATATGCCCTTTGTTTGCAATGACAGCAGTCAAACTTTTTCTGTAAGTCTTCACAAGGTTTTCACAAACTGTTGCTGGTATTTTTCCTCCATTCAGATCTCCTCTAGACGAATGATGTTTTAAGGTTGTCGCTGGCCAACACGGACTTTCAACTCCCTCCAAAGATTTTCTATGGGGTTGAGATCTGGAGACTGGCTAGGCCACTCCAGGATCTTGAAATGCTTCTCATCGATCAGTGTGTTTGGGATCATTGTCACGGTGAAAGACCCAGCCATGTTTCATCTTCAAAGCCCTTGCTGATGGAAGGAGGTTTGGAAGGACTATGATGTTTGCAGATGATATTGTAGTGAGAGCAGGGAACAGGTGGAGGAGAAGCTAGAGAGAAATGAAGGTTAGCCACGTCAAAATGGAGTGAAGCTACAGAAAGAAGAGATAAAGAAGGTGGAGAATTTAAAGTATCTAGGGTCAACAGTTCAGAGTAATGGATAGAGTGTAAAAGAAGTGAAGAAGTGAGTGCAGGCAGGTTGGAATGGATGGAGAAAAGTGTCAGATGGGATATGTGATAGGAGAGTTTCAGCTCAAATGAAAGGAAAGGTTTACAAAAATGTGGTGAGACCAGCCATGTTATTCAACCTAAAGACAGTGGTCCGGAGGAAAAGACAGGAGGCAGAGCTGGAGGTAGCAGAGATGAAGATGCTGAGGTTCTCTTTGGGAGTGACCAGGATGGATTCAGGAATGTGTAGATCGAAGGGAGAGCGCATGTCAGAGGTTTTGGAGATAAAGTCAGAGAGGCCAGAGTGAGATGGTATGGACATGTCCGGAGGAGAGATGGTGAATATACTAATACTAGGATGCTGAGTCTAGAGTCTGTGTGTTCAGCACATCCGTTTGTCTTGGAGCGTCACATGACTTTGAGCAGCCACTTGGACCGCTAAGTTAGTAGCCCAAAGCTAAAAAGCTGATAAAAGCCAAACAATTAAACATATATGGACAGTTTCTTTGGGGAGCCAGGGAGGAACCCGAAGAAAAGAAAGACTTCAAAGAAAAATAAAGCTGCTATCTCAAAATGTAACCGCTTTGCTGAAGATGCAGCGACTGACTTGAATGTTTCACACTTGCAAATAATAACATTTCAGACACAGTGGATGCGTGTTTATTATTATATTTAGAAAATACTAGTTTTACGACAGTTGTGTCATTTCATTTTGCTTTATTTCTCCACCATTAAAAGTTGGATGCGGCTAAAGTTAGCGTCCGGTTGTTAGCATCCACTTTGACGTTAAAGGGAAAATCTTCATCACAAGGTTTGTTTAAACAAGCAGCAAACATTTTACAGAGAATTAAGATTCAATCAAATAAAGTGGAAACTTGTGAAGAGGACATTAATGAATTTTCCAACAGCAAGGCTGAATTAGGCAGGTATTAGTTAAGAAACTCCAGCACAGAAAATGTTCCTCTGTGTAAAAAAATACACAACCAGCATTTAAGTAAAAACAAAATATGATCAGTCTCTTTGCCCTGAAAGATGGTCTGAGTAAGGGTTGAGTTTCACGTTTTATAATAGTGTTCCATGAAAAAAAATAAAATAAACTAACGTTGCTTTTATAAAATCATTTACAAATCAGAAACAACTTCTACAGATCAGCATCTTTGTTTCATTTATACGACGGAGTATTAGGGCCACCAAAAAAAAAAAATTAGAGCCACCAAAAAAAAAAAAAGTAAAATTACGAGATTTTATCTCGTAAATTTAGGAGATAAAAACTCGTAAATTTACGACTTTTTATCTCATAAATTTACGACTTAAAATCTCATAAATTTAAGAGAAAAAAGTCGTAGATTAAGGAAAAAACACCGAAGTTGTCCGTTTATTGGAGCCTAGCTTGAAGATGAAGTATGTGGAGCCTTTTGTGAAGCTTCATTTCCGGATTATTATAGGTTTAAAACAAAGAGATTCTGAACCTTTTGGCGACTCAAAATCAGATTAGTTTCCGTGTAGCAGTCTTTCCGGGGTTCAGTGTCAGTAAAGCGGAGTTTAATATGTAAAATAAGGAGCTCAGAGACATGTTTGGGTGTAGACAATCGCTGCAGCCTTTATTCTCCTTTTCATTCACATTTTCTGAAGTTCATTTGTCTCATTACGTCATGAACCTGTCATCCCAACACCAATGCGGAAGTAAACAGTGTTACAAACGCCCCCTCCTGCAGATGAAATGTCCCGTTTCAGCATAAAACAATAAAGAGGAATGAAAATAGTGTTTTATATTAGCTTTGGAACGTTGAAAATGCCAAAAAAAAGTGCTCCTCCTTTTGTGTGACGGAAGCGTCACACAGACGTAGAGTCTTGTCTTTGGTGGAGGAAGAAAGGATTCAAGCGAACAGCTGCAGGGACACCGACGACGGCTTCATCGGGCTGCAGAGATCCTGCAAACCAACCATCAATAAATAAAACTTTAATGAATCGTAAATCAAACAAATGACCTTCCAGACATTTGGAACGTTATCAATAAACATTCAGCTCACCTGTTCAACAAAGTTTAGTCGGTCTGCTCTGCTGCTGCACGGCGTTCACCTGCTGCTCTGCATGCTCACTTCCACTGTAATCTCCTAAAATTACGAGTTTTTTTCTCCTAAATTTACGAGTTTTTATCTCCTAAATTTACGAGATAAAATCTCGTATAAAATTACGATAAATTACTTTTCTTTTTTTGGTGGTTCTAATTTTTTTTTTTTTTTTTTGGTGGCCCTAATACTCCGTCGTATTTGATCTCCTAAATTTATGAGAAAAAACTCGTAATTTTACAAGATTTTAAGTCGTAAATTTATGAGAAAAAAAATCGTAAATTTACGATATTAAGTGCAAGTGTGCATACAGAGCAGCAGGTGAACGTTCCAAATATCTGGAAACTCATTTGTTTGATTTACAATTTATTAAAGTTTTATTTATTGATGGTTGGTTTGCAGGATCCCTGCAGCCCGATGAAGCCATCGGTGTCCCTGCAGTTTTCCACTTGAAACCGCGGTCAAGTGAGCCAACATCTGCGGAAGTGCGGTCTCGCTAGCCGTCACTAACTTTCTGCATGCGCGTTTACATCATAGTTTACGGTGCACACCGCCAGCGAGCTGAAAAGACGGTATAAAGCGCTAATATCACCCATGTCACAGTTACTCATTATCAAATAACATGTACTGTGTTCAGAAATCAATGAGAGACATTGCAGCTCTATATTGTCATTTGATGTACAGATTTATTCATTTATATTGCATGTCTGACCATTCTATAATGAACTACCAAAAATAAAGTGTTTGTTTGAAATATATGCATTGAGTCAGATTCTAAAAGTGAGTTTGAACACTAACAAGAGTGTTTTGTGTGTTGTTGAGCATGGCATGGAATGGACTGAAACAGAGATAAAGATTCTCCACGTAAAATGCCACATCTGGTCCAGTCATGTCAATTCATTCTAAAGTGGCTTCTGTCTAAGATTACACAAAACTTTCAATGGAATATTGTTGGTAACGATCTTAACTAATATCACAGAAAGTTTGAAGAAGATTTACTGTATAAAATTAGAGATATTGCCATTATAGTCTCATTCGGGCTGTCTCATTCATAGTCAGAGTGTAACATGGAAACCACCCAAAATGCCACTTTATTAAAAGATTACACAAAAGTTTCACTGGATTATTGTTGGTAAGGATCTTAACTAATATAACAGCAAGTTTGAAGAAGATTTACTGTATAAAATTAGAGATATTGTCATTATAGTCTCATTCAGGCTGTCTCATTGAGACAGCATATAACATGGAAACCACCCAAAATGCCACTTTATTAAAAGATTACACAAAACTTTCAATGGAATATTGTTGGTTAGCATCTTAACTAATATCACAGCAAGTTTGAAGAAGATTTACTGTATAAAATTAGAGATATTGTCATTATAGTCTCATTCAGGCCTCCTTATTCAGTCAGCATATAACATGGAAACCACCCAAAATGCCACTTTATTAAAAGATTACACAAAAGTTTCACTGGATTATTGTTGGTTAGCATCTTAACTAATATCACAGCAAGTTTGAAAAAGATTTACTGTATAAAATTAGAGATATTGTCATTATAGTCCCATTCAGGCCTCCTCATTCATAGTCAGTGTAACATGGAAACCACCCAAAATGCCACTTTATTAAAAGATTACACAAAACTTTCAATGGAATATTGTTGTTAATGATGTTCACTAATATCACAGCAGGTTTGAAGAAGATTTACTGTATAAAATTACAGATATTGTCATTATAGTCTCATTCAGGCCTCCTCATTCACAGTCAGCATATAACATGGAAACCACCCAAAATGCCACTTTATTGAAAGATTACACAAAAGTTTCACTGGATTATTGTTGTTAAGGATCTTAACTAATATCACAGCAAGTTTGAAGAAGATTTACTGTATAAAATTAGAGATATTATCATTATAGTCTCATTCAGGCCTCCTCATTCATGGTCATAGTGTAACATGGAAACCACCCAAAATGCCACTTTATAAAAAGGTTACACAAAACTTTCAATGGAATATTGTTGTTAATTATGTTCACTAATATCACATCAAGTTTGAAGAAGATTTACTGTATAAAATTAGAGATATTATCATTATAGTCTCATTCAGGCCTCCTCATTCATAGTCAGAGTGTAACATGGAAACCACCCAAAATGCCACTTTATTAAAAGATTACACAAAAGTTTCACTGGATTATTGTTGGTAAGGATCTTAACTAATATCACAGCAAGTTTGAAGAATATTTACTGTATAAAATTAGAGAAATCAAAGTTATAGTACACTTATGCATGCTGCCTTTACAGTCATAGTATTACTTATGACCTTTCAAAATAAAATTTGTTACAAAGGTGACGCCAAACATTTAACATATTATTGTTGTAAGTGTCGTTCATTAACATCACGGCAAGTTTGAACAAATTTGACTGGAGAAAATTAGAGAAAGTCAAGTTATAGACCAATTCACATTCACAGTGTAATATTTAAACCTTACAAAATACCCCTTTTTTCAAAGGTGACGCTAAACGTTCACTAGATTATTGTTAGTAATGGTGTCCATCATCATCATCACAGCAAGTTTGAAGAAGAATGACTGTAGAAAAGTAAAGATATTTACATAATAGACCAATTCAGGCCTCCTTTTTCATAGTATAAAATGTTTATAAACCTCTATATTAAGTAAATACATGGTTAGAGTATTTTTCTGCAGTAAATCTTCTTCAAACTTGCTGTGATGAACATGAACATCATCACCAACAATAATCCAGTGAAATTTTAGCGTCACCTTTTAATAAAGTAGCATTTTAGATAGTTTACATGTTACACTCTGACTATGAATGAAGAGGCCTGGATCGGTCTATTAGATCAATTTCTCTAATTTTCTCCAGTCAATCTACTTCAAACTTGCTGTGATGTTAGTGAACATCATCACCAACAATAATCCAGTGGAAGTTTTACATCACCTTTGGAAAAAGTGGCATTTTGGGTGGATCAAATGTTCTTCTTTAACTATAAAGGCAGGATGCTTAGGACAGTGTTTTTCAACCAGTGTGCCGCGGCACACTAGTGTGCCGTGGGAGATGGTAAAGTGTGCCGTGGGAAATTGCCCTCATTAATCATTAACTGATCTAAAAACATTTCCCATCTCCAGGAAATCAGCTCTTTGTTCATCCAAACTGGCCCTGATAAAACACTGAGTAGTTAGGAATATAAAAGATCTTAAAATTACTTTTTTCTTTGTGTTTATTTAATTCTATTAAAGACATTTTGATAAGAATGATGTTACCGCGATTTACCTGCAGCTATGACAGTTTGCGGAAAGGTCCCGCCCCTTTAACTGTCTCCACCAATCATTCTTGAAGTCTTAATCACATGTCATCAGTCTGACCAATCAGAAGTGGTTAAAGTCTTCACTTCCTTGTTCTTAATTCTGCTGATAAAGTCACTCAGTTCTAACAAAAATACCAGCTAAAGCTCTTCTTTAGCGGTGTAGCTTTCCACAGAGTCCGTTGTCAGACCGTGGAACAAGTGAACAATACAATGAAGCTCAGAGACGCGAGTCTTTCTGCAAGTTTTCGGCAGTTTTCACACTACATCTCCCATGATGCATTGGCTTAAAGGGCCAGTGTCACAATGAGTTGTCCTTGAGAAACGCCTTGAAACCACAACAAACAAACAGTTTCTAAATTTTCTAATTTAACTTTCATTTCATCTCTTAGAAAAAACAGCCGCAACTTCCTGCTTTTCCGGCCACAATTATCACAAAAATGCACGTGAGATTGCGGGCGGGCGGGCGGGGGGGGGGGGGGGGGGGGGGGCTGTCGATCAATACAGACCATGAATTTCTGTTTTTTTTTTGGATGCTGGTGTGCCGCGGGATTTTTGTCAAGGTTAAAGTGTGCCGTGGCTCAAAAAAGGTTGAAAAACACTGGCTTAGGAGAACTAAAACTTGAAATTCTCTAATTTTCTCCAGTCAATATTCTTCAAACTTGCTGAGATGATCATGAATATCATAACTAACAATAATCCACTTGAATTTTTGTGTAATCTTTTAATAAAGTGGTATTTTGGGTGGTTTCCATGTTATATGCTGGCTCAATGAGACAGCCTGAATGAGACTATAATGACAATAGCTCTAATTTTATACAGTAAATCTTCTTCAAACTTGCTGTGATATTAGTTAAGATCGTTACCAACAATAATCCAGTGAAACTTTTGTGTAATCTTTCAATAAAGTGGCATTTTGGGGGGTGTCCATGTTACACTCTGACTATGAATGAGGAGGCCTGAATGAGACTATAATGATAATATCTCTAATTTTATACAGTAAATCTTCTTCAAACTTGCAGTTATACTGTTTCATTCCATTCCATGCCATGCTCAACAACACACAAAACACTCTTGTTAGTGTTCAAACTCACTTTTAGAATCTGACTTAATGCATATATTTCAAACAAACACTTTATTCTTGGTAGTTCATTATAGAATGGTCAGACATGCAATATAAATGAATAAATCTGTACATCAAATGACAATATAGAGCTGCAATGTCTCTCATTGATTTCTGAGCACAGTACATGTTATTTGATAATGAGTAACTGTGACATGGGTGATATTAGCGCTTTATACCGTCTTTTCAGCTCGCTGGCGGTGTGCACCGTAAACTATGATGTAAACGCGCATGCAGAAAGTTAGTGACGGCTAGCGAGACCGCACTTCCGCGGATGTCGGCTCACTTGACCGCGGTCACTTGAATCCTTTCTTCCTCCACCAAAAACAAGATCTCTACAATTGTGTGACGCGTCCGTCTGAGGAGGAGGATCACTTTTTTGGCATTTTCAACGTTCTAATGCTAATATAATAGACTATTTTCATTCATCTTTGTTGTTTGATGATATAACGGGACGTTTACTTCCGCATTGGTGTTCGGATCTGATGACAGGTTCATGACGTAAGGTGACAGATGAACTTCAGGGTTTGTGAATGAAAAGGAGAATAAAAGCTGCAACGATCCTCTGCACCCAAACGTGTCTCTGAGCTCCTTTTACATATGAAACTCCGCTTTACTGACACTGAACCCCGGAAAACCGGCTCCACTGACAATAATCTGATTTTGAGTCGCCAAAGGTTCAGAATCTCTTTGTTT
This sequence comes from Oryzias latipes, assembly GCF_053564925.1. Taxonomy (NCBI): domain Eukaryota; kingdom Metazoa; phylum Chordata; class Actinopteri; order Beloniformes; family Adrianichthyidae; genus Oryzias; species Oryzias latipes. Next base: position 13,492,837 of record NC_136245.1, read on the forward strand.
AAAACCGATAATAAACCTGGAAATAAAGCTTCACAAATGGCTCCACATCTTTCATCTTCAAGCGATGCTTCGATAAACGGACAACTTTGGTGTTTTCTCCTTGTTAATCTATGAATTTTTACGAGTAAAATTACGAGATAAAATGTCGTAATTTTACTTTTTTTTGGTGGCCCTAATACTCCGTCGTACATTTAATCTTTGTCATCTGAAAAAAAAAAATCGACTAATGTTTTCCGGTTTAAAAAAAAAAAACTAAACCACTTGTAGCATTTTTATTTGGAAGATAGGTTTTTCAGAAACCGGAAGCTTTAAAAAAATCAAACTCAAACTTTTTCCCCGTTCGGACTGGTCCATAAAAATTTTGTCTGAGGTGGAGTATGCAGAAGACAGTGGATGGAGGAAGCTGAAAGGAAAAGAACAAGAAACATGAAACTCACAGTCTATAAAATCTTTTTTGTGAAGTTTTATAGAAATCCAACTGTACTATTTGCTCTTTACATTTTACCAAATTTTTTGTTTGTTTTTTAACATTTATTTATTGTCGTTTCAACAGTATGATCTTTTTCACTAATGATCTCAAATGGTCTTGCATTTTGCCAGGCCACAGCGGATTTTTTTTTCGTAATCTGTTTTGTCTGGACAAAGTAAGGTTAAATAAATAAAAATAAATAAATAAAATCAAGAGTTGCTTGTGCATGCATTGGGCTTTTCAATGCAACGTTTTTAGCCTTGTTAGTGCACAGCCTGAACGCTAGAGAGCGCTATGGATGAAGATGTTGATCTGTGGTTACCCAGAAAAGCAGGAAGAAAAAGAAATGGGGAAGTCAGAAACGAAAATGGCGACTCTCGGGCGCTTCTCCAAGGTGCTGCTGCGGTCTTCTTTGAACCAAACTCGGCGTCAGCTCGCTGCTGCTGCTGCTGAGGGAGGGGAGCATTCAGGTAAATGTTAAACTTTCATCTGTGTCATTCTTAGTGTCTTATGTATTTACAGGAAGAAGAAATCCAATTTGTACTGAAAGTGACCTTGCTAAGCTACTGCTAGCTTGTCCTGTTAGCATTAGCGTAATTTGTTGTCGGAATAAAGGTGACTGAAAAATTAGTTTTTGCTGTTACAAGTTTAAACTGCTGCAAGAAATTATTTAGAAAAGATACGATAGGGCCAACATGGAAGACTTCTTTTTGTTCATTATTTTGGCGACAACTCTTAAACCATTAGACATAAGTGTAAAAGAAAGTAGGAACCTTGTTTGTGTGATTTGTCTCTCCACTTAAGATAGTGATCATGTGTGAACAATAAATTTTTTTCTTATTGTTGAATATTTGAACATTGAATTCTGTTGCTTTTAGGTTCCTTGGTTTGCTGTACAAATACAAAAAAAATAAAGTTAAAATGAGTCTTTTTGAGCTATTCTGAACATGATATTAATGACTTAAACTGTTTTCTATGAGTAAAATGTTTGGATTTAAAATAATAAAAATTAAGAATTTTTCATTTATCTATTTATTAATGGTTGGATAAAGATTTTTGCTGTCCTATTTCCAAATGTTAGTTGATTTCATTTTTTTGAGGTTCAACAGGCTAAATGATTTCATTCTTCTACAGCCAAAACATGGAAGATCCTGACTTTCATCGTTGCTCTGCCTGGTGTCGCCGTGTGCATGTTAAACACCTTCTTAAAGGAGCAACACCATGAACATACACAACCAGAATTTGTTCCATATTCCCATCTTCGCATTCGTTCAAAGGTCTGACCAATTCACAGCAATCGGCACATTTACAGAAGCAATCTCAATATTGGTTTAATCTTGTCATGGTTCTTTTGTTTAGCGTTTTCCCTGGGGAGATGGCAACAAAAGCCTTTTCCACAACCCACATGTGAACGCTCTTCCTGATGGTTACGAAGGACATGACGAGTAAACCTTCATAAAGTCACTCAAGTCCTTTGTCGGCAACTGTTAGAGGACCATACTCCTATTTACAGTTTACTCTTTGTCATGCTTTTGTTGCTTTTACCTCTGTGCTTTCAGCACGGAGCACCAAAAAAACAAAATAATAATTCCACTTTTGTGGACCATTAAAAACAAAATGTCAGCTACAATTGAACTAGCATAAATAAAATATTGTTATCTTAGTTGTGTGTTTTGTTTTCTATTTATTACACTTCAGGTTTTAGATGTTAGATGAGGAAGGAAAATGATGTCAAAGAACCTGGACATTGGTGTTAAATTAACAAGTTTTCTGCTGCACTTTTGTCTATAGGGTGATGCGGAATCATGCTGGTTAAAAAAAGTAAAATTAGAAAAAAAACGTTATTTTTAATCTTGTCCTTGTAGAGATGTTGGATGGATAACATGTGGTCACACTCTTACTTTGCTTAGATGTGGAGGTTGCACTTCTTACAAGGAGCCAGGGATGCTTATACATCACTTTGCACAGTCTAAAGTCCCAGAATGACCAATAAATGTCACTTTGGTAAAATAAAAGTACTGGTACCAGCTGTGGCCCCAAACCCAACCAGCTTTTTCCTTTCCCAGTAAAAGCCATAGAATAACTAACCTCCACTTGAATTTGTAGCAGGGGAAAAACTTTCCACTTAGCTAGAAGTGTCATGGAGCCTAATATAATTCATTTAATTTACTGTGATAAATTGATTAGAACTAGGTCCACCCAGGGCAGATTAGGAACGAGCAGTGGGTTATATTGCTGTTTTCTGGATTAGTTTAGAATGGGTACAGTACAGTTAAGAGCATTACAATGCCAAATATGTATTACAATTATGGTGAAATGTGAATAATGGCACAATAAATGATTTATCCAGGACATGTTGACAAAATCTTATACTATAACACCACCAATATTTATTTGTTTAAAGCACAAAAAGGCACATGAAAAAACTCAATTGACTTTGGTCTTGCAGCCACATAGGCCTCAGGTTATCAATTCTGTAACATTCTAAGCACACATTAACACGTTCTAAAATGAAGGAAACTGAGGCTGGAAGCTCACTTCTAAAATCAATATGTGCCACAATTGTCACTTTAGATATTTTTTTATTTCACTGCTTATTTTGATAAGTCAGAGAATAAATACAGAAGTTACATTGATATATTACAATTCAAGTAATTAATGGGTTTTTCTAAACGGTGATTTCTCTGAACAGCATTAAGCAGCAGGGGATCAATGTAAAAGCAGAATGATCAAAGGTGACACGGCATATGAAGGTAGAAACAGGCTTAAACCTTAATCCGTATGGTAATGGTTTATTTGTTTTCAGATACACGACTATGATGCTACCACGGGACACGTCACTCCCTCTTTGTTCCAGACTCCACCCCTTTCACGTGAACGCGCCTTAAACCGAATTAGAAAATCCTGGGTTAACAAAGCCTGTCGCTTTATTGCCTGATGTCGCTGCTTATCTGTGCCCCGTTCCCGCCTCTCAGAGGACTTTTCGGTGCGACATGCCAGTGGGAGCTCACACTCCGGCGTCATCAACTACACTAGGACGTGAGTTACGATTCGATTTCTGAATCTAGCATTCTAACATCTCGGATAACTGCGCGCGGCCGCTCAGCCGCGTAAGGGGAGAGCAATCGAACACCGAGAGCGAGATCATGATGATGATGAACTCGGACAGAGGTGAGAAAATGTGGGAAAATACGAAAATAAAAACAACCGAAATCACTACGATGGCACATCCTTCACTTTACTGTGGGCTCCTTTGTTTTGGTTTTTGTGTGTAGACTTCCAGATGATTAAAAAACAGGAGAGGGCGCACTTCTTCAGCTCCAAAGAACAGGAACTTATTCTGAAGTTGTATGAAGAAGAGCGAGAGATCCTCACAGCTAAATCCAACACCACCAGCGCCTCCAAACTCAGGGAGGAAGCCTGGCAGAGAATCGCTGATAAAATAAATGCGTAAGAATACCTGTGACATGGAGATTGCTGCATTTGAGAAAAAACATCTGTATATTCGCAAATCTACGAGTTCAATTCTTAATTTTTCTTTGAAATAAAGAAATCCTACAAAATATATTGATGAAAACTTTTCATAATCCGGACTCAGATTAGGGCTATTTACAGTGGTGGACAAAATTGTTGGTACCCCTCAGTTAAAGAAAGTCCACAATTCTCACTGAAATGACTTGAAACGTTTAAAAGTAACAATAAATTAAAATGTATTGAAAATTAAATAATCAAAATCAGCCATTACTTTTGAGTTGTTGATTAACAGAATTATAAAAAAAAAATGAAATAGGGCTGGACAAAAATGATGGTACCCATAACTGACTATTTTGTTGCACAACCTTTTGAGGCAGTCACTGCTATTAAACTGCTTCTGTATTTGTCAATGAGCCTTCTGCACTTGTCCACATGTATTTTGGCCCACTCCTCATGAGCAAACTGCTCCAGTTGTCTCCATTTGTCTTCTCCACATGGCATGTTTCAGCTCCTTCCACAGATGTTCAATGGGATTCAGATCTGGGCTCATAGAAGGCCACTTCAGAATAGTCCAACGCTTTTCTCTTAGCCGTTCTTGGGTGTTTTTGGCTTTGTGTTTTGGATCGTTGTCCTGTTGGAAGACCTGCGACTGAGACCAAGCTTTCTGACAGTAGGCAACACATTTCTATCCAAAATGCCTTGATAATCTTGAGATTCCATTTGACCTTGCACAACTTCAAGACACCCTGTGCCAGATGCAGCAAAGCAGCCCCAAAACATAACTGAGCCTCCTCCATGTTTCACGGTAGGGACAGTGTTCTTTTCATTGTATGCTTCATTTTTGAGTCTACGAGCATAGAGCTGATGTGCCTTACCAAAAAGCTCCAGTTTTGTCTCATTTTTTACAAATTCCAGTCTGGCTTTTTTTCTGATTTCCTTTCAACAGTGGTGTCCTCCTTGGTCGTCTCCCCTGAAGTTCACTCTGGCTCAAACAACGATGAATGGTGCGATCTGACACTGATGTACCTTGATCTAGGAGTTCACCTTTAATGTCTTTGGAGGTTGTTCTGGGCTCTTTGGATACAGTTCCAACTATCCGTCTCCTCAATTTGTCATCAATTCTCCTCTTCCGGCCACGTCCAGCGATGTTGGCTACTGTCTCGTGGGTCTTAAACTTCTGAATAATATGTGCCACTGCCGTCACTGGAACTTCAAGCTGCTTAGAGATGGTTTTATAGCCTTTACCTTTACGATGTTTTTCTACAACTTTGTTTCTAATGTCCTGGGACAATTCTCTCCTTGGCTTTCTGTTGTTACACACCTTTTCACCAAACAGCAATGTGACTATTTGTCTAGGTTCACACTGCAGGCTGAAACGACCCAATTCCGATTTTTTTGCCCCAATGCGACCCAATTCCGATCTTTTCATGACAGTCTGAACGACACAGATCCAATCTTTTCAAATGCGACCCAGGCCACTTGGGTATGCCGTCCTGATTCCGATCTTTTCAATTGCAACCGCCGTCTGACCAGGCCAGGCCACCTCCCTTTAAATAGGCAGACTGACTGATTATGGGTTTGAAAACAGCTGTGATGTCAATTAAAGGACATACCTGAGATCATTATGACCCCCCGGGCAATTAGTTCTCAGTCTTTTATGGAGGTACAATCATTTTTGTCCAGCCCTATTTCATTAGGTTTTTTTTTTTTTTTTTATAATTCTGTTAACAACTCAAAAGTAATGGCTGATTTTGATTATTTAATTTTCAATACATTTTAATTTATTGTTACTTTTGAATGTTTCAAGTCATTTCAGTGAGCATTGTGGACTTTCTTTTTTTAACTGAGGGGTACCAACAATTTTGTCCACCACTGTATTTTAACAGATTAAGTAGTTGGCTAATGTAGCCAGGATGAGTGCAGTGATAATGCATTTACTCTTCCCAGAGCTTCAGATAGTGGATATGAAAGGACATGGCAACAAGTCAAAGTCAAACACAAGAACATTGTCCAGACAGGTATTTGAATCTGGAAACCACAGAATCAAAGAACACTTCTAAATCAAATTTATTCATCTTACATTCAATTATTTTTTCGGATTTACAATGTTTAAATCTGTCCTGATGCAGCAAAAAGAAAGATCGCAGAGGTGATGAGGGCTGAGGGGGTTTCGGTCACACCCTCTCTGACCTCTGCTGAGGAGGACGTGCTGCATCACAGGGACAGTGCATTCAGAGTAGAAGTCCTGCCTGGGGGGGCCTGCATCTGCCCCATGAGTGGATCTGACAGCTCTTTCATGAGTGGTAGCTTCATTTTAGTTTCTTTGAAAAGTAAATCCTCTCAACTTTACACCATAGCTTCATTGTGTCCTCCCTCTATGATTAAAGTGTCTGGCCATCCGGTCCTCCTCCTGCCTGTAGCCAAGACTGAACCAGAGAGCTTGAGTGGGGATGACACGGACATCAGTGAGACTCATCTTAATGGGGTGAGCACCTGCAGATGGAAATTCTTCAAAGATATTCCTTCAAATCATACAGCTTGCTTTTCTTAGGAAGTGCACCACAGCAGCTTCCAGGAGGAAGGGAACTCTGAAGGAGCTACAAGTGGGGGCAGCAGCCATGAGATGACATGTGTGAGTCAGCACAGAGCTTTGCTAATGATACTAATGATTATTAATCCAAAAACATGTTTTTGAAAATGATTATTTAACTTAACATGCTAAAACGTGTTTTTGTTCGTTATAATTTTCTCAGAAGCAGACAGAAGACCTAAAGACTCTTTACTGCTCCTATCTCAAAAAGGAAATGGATAACCGGGACCAGGAAATGGCATACAGAGCACTTAAAATGAGGAAGCTGGAAAAAGAAATTCAGTTACTTGACAAACAGCTCATGTGACAGTGAAACCGCTTTTTTAAAGTCCATCCACAATAATAAAGAATACATTTTAACATCAGGCCAGACAGCAACAAAATCACCTATCATCTTTTGGACCTCTTGTAAAAGAGTTCCCAGTAGTCTTTTAATTATGATTGTGCCATTTTAGCCAAAATCAATAAGACTGCATAGTTTTCTTGGACATCATTTCTGCAGAGCAGCAGGAGTTCAAAAGAAATTTGCCTCTAAGTTGTGGGTGGGACTGATGGTTAAGGGGCAAACCTTCCCCCACTTCCTATCACTCGTCTGTTTGCGTGTTCTCATGCTAGCTCACAGCCTCTCACAACCCCAACGTGACATTACCAGTGCAACAAATACAGCATTTTTGTCTCCCCCTGATTTCCGATTTGATAAAAAAAATAATTAAAAAAACTCAGAAATGAAATGTTAAGCTTAACTTTCTTTACATAAGTCCTCCATCATATAAAAAAAGATGTTAAACACACCAAAAACAAGATTTTCCCCAGGATGGGTCTTGAATGCTGCACAGTGTTGTGCAGCCTCATGTGATGCGGTCAGGTTGTTCCCATGGAGACACATTTTCATATGCCTTTCATCCTGGTCCAGAAAAGTATTTGATGACTTTTAAGAGAAACAAAAAATGAAAAGATAGGACACATTCTGAAATGTTAAAATAATGTACTTTTCTTCCAACTGTGCCAAGCAGGGAGCACTAACAGAAAACCTCAGGAATGGATGGATAATGGAAGCTGCAGTTTGGATGCATTTCAACACAAAAATATCCATGAGCAATGAACATACATGTAGACATGCAGCATGCCTGCATTCACTCACTGAACTTTATTGACTTTTTAGTGTGGATTTTAAATTAGTTTTTGTTGCTTAGTAAAACCACTGGCTTGTTAATTTGTGCAGAGAAGACTAGAAACATTGTGGAGACCTTATTTCCTGTTGCTTAACTTTAACGAAAGGGGTAGGAAGGAACACAGGTGTTAAATGGTCCCAAAAGAATTGGAAATATATTTTCTAACTAGAAGCACTTGTTTTTTGTTTTGTTTTTTAAACTGTATTTATTTCACATTGTATTTAGGTATTAATGCTTGTAATTTATTTGAATGAAGTTGTAAATATATCAGTTCAACCAAAATTGTGTTTCTATTTGTTGTTTTATTTATTTGACTCATGAATATGGGAAACATGATTTTTGGAGGATTTTTGTTGTTGCAGCTATTAAATAATTTGGAATTTTTAGTTTCATTTGATATTTTATATTAGCTATGACTGAAAAATTATTATATTATTGGAAATGTATTGGAATCATGTAGTTTTATAACTAAAACCCAACAAAGTTTGCTTGAAAACATTAAAAACAAAAGAAGAAAATGTTCACTTAGCTGAGGGCTTGCTGTGTGTGAAACATTAAGGAAAATATTCCCAGATATTGTGGCTTTTTATGCCTTTATTGATAGATTATAGGCGGATTTTCCACAGGAAAGTGTTTCTTTATGTAATGTCTATTAAAATTATATTAAAACTTTCCAGAGGATAGAAGAAGCCCACAGTTGTATACAATTTATAATTCTCGTAGGGAATTGAAACTGCCCACGCTTGCTCTCAGTCCTCACTAAGGTCTGGATGTCCTGCCAGTGAGCCACACAGAAGCGTGGCTGCTTGGGAATGAACGCAGTTTTTTAAATGACAAAATTACAATACAATAAACAAATTGTAGTATAGGCGTACTTATATACATATATCTTCAAGTACAGCAAAAATCACAATATAAAAAAGTTTAACAATACCTTTTTACTACGTAGTCGACCCATAATAAAAAAAAAACATGATGAAATAACAAAAAAAGGTTAAAAATCGAGGAATTACGGATATGGGTTTACAAATTATAAATTAATTTAAAAGCTTTTAGTAGTTTGAATGTTTTGGATATTGTGCGATTTTATATTTTTAATTTTTCTGAGGAGGCCAAATACATTTTTAAATCGGTTTCATTAAAACTTTTTAGTAAGAGGACTTCACTCAGTTGGACTTAGAAGAACTTCAAAATAAATACTCAATATCATAGTTGGTGGTGATTTCATGATTTCTTAGACAAATTTCCCACCAAATATAGTCACCCAAATACAGTTTTTGAAAAGTTTTTCTGAAATCTACGATCAATCACTGGTTGGTTACCAGACTAGTCACATCTTAAATTACAGAGTTTAATTTCTGCTGCACCACTGACTGACCATGGTGTTATAGTGGCAATAGGGATTCGTCTGAGAACCTTCAGACTTATTTAACAATGCCACCTTGGGATTTTGGCACAAGGAAACACTAATGCCAAGGCACAGTCTGTGCAATGTTAGAGTTGAAGACAGAATTAAAAGTAGACATAAATTTATATTACATTCAGGTTAAAAAGTGGTTAAACAAAATAGTTTAAGAAAAACCCAGAAGTAAATAAGTATAATAAATAAGCAAGTCAGCAAGCTTGGCATAACCCTCCATAAATCGTCGATAGTAACTGGCAAACCCCAAAATGAACGCAGCTCCAATGCTGTCTTAGGGGGTTCCAGTTAGCCAGGTCAGTATAGACACGCCGGTCAGAAATGACCCACGTAAAAATAATAATAATAATAATAATGTTAGGCGCCTTTCTAGGAACCCAAGGTCGCCGTACATAAAAGTGAAAATAAAAATAAAAGCAATAAAATGAACATTTAAAATAGGCCAGGAATAACAAGTTATGGAGGGAAATAGGCAAGTTGGAAAAGGTGAGTTTTTAGTTTCTTGGTGAATTGTGAGAAAGAGCCAATGTTTCTGAGGTCAGGAGGTAGTGAGTTCCAGAGCCTGGGGTCAGAGCAGCTGAAAGCTCTGCTCCCCATAGTGACAAAGCGAGCAGTGGGGAATGCACCTCTCACTGGAAGAATGCACCTTTGGATAGCTTCACCTTCAAGCTTTTTGATTGAAGGCACCCCAGCACCACCTCCAACCTCTCTAGATGTGGAGGTATGGTCGAAGAGAATACCATTATATCAAGAAGGTAGAGGAGCAAAGACTGGCCTTGTTGATCACCAAAAATCCTTTGCATTCATCTTTGAAAGGTGCTGGGAGCATTACATAGTCCAAATGGCATTCGATTACATTCAAACGATTCAAAAGGGGGGCAGAAGGCCGTTTTATGTCATTAGGCTTCTGCCACTGGGACCTGGTTATAGCCACTAGCCAAGTCCATGGTTGTGAACCAGTGGGCACCTGTCAACAAATCCAAAGATTCCTTAATATGGGACAATGGGAACGCATCCTTTCTGGTCTTGGCATTTAATGGGTAGTAGTCTACGCACATCCAAAGAGTGCCATCCCTTTATCTGACAAGTGCAAGTGTCATCCCAAGAACACCAGGTAGTTGTGAACCTGCAAAATCAAACCTTAAAATCAAGGTCAGGTTTTAAAGCCACGTTTTGACTTTGCACACTCTTGGCATTCTCTTAATGAGCTTGAAATGTTTTTCACTTCACAGGTGTGCCCTGTCAGGTTTAATAAGTGGGATTTCTTGCCTTATAAATGTGGTTGGGACCACCAGTTGTGTTGTGGAGAAGTCATGTGGATACACAGCTGATAGTCCTACCGAATAGACTGTTAGAATTTGAATTGTGGCAAGAAAAAAGCAGAGAAGTACAGAAAAACAGGTGGCCATCCGTACTTTCAGAAATGAATGTCAGTCAGTCCAAAAAATTTGGAAAACTTTGAAAGTGTCCCCAATTGCAGTCACAAAAACCATCAAGCGCTACAAAGAAACTGGCTCAGGAAAGGAAGACCAAGAGTCACCTCTGCTGCGGAGGATAAATTCATCTGAGTCACCAGCCTCAGAAATCGCAGGTTAACAGCAGCTCAGATTAGAGACCAGGTCAATGGCACACAGAGTTCTAGCAGCAGACACAGCTCTAAATTAACTGTTAAAAAGAGACTGTGTGAATCAGGCCTTCATGGTAGAATATCTGCTAGGAAACCACTGCTAAAGAAGGCAACAAGCAGAAGGGACTTGTTTGGGCTGAAGAACACAATGAATGAACATTAGACCAGTGGAAATCTGTGCTTTGGTCTGATGAGTCCAAATTTGAGATTTTTGGTTCCAACCACCATGTCTTTGTGCGATGCAGAAAAGGTGAATGGATGGACTCTACATGTCTGGTTCCCACCATGAAACATGGAGGAGGAGGTGTGATGGTGTGGGGGTGCTTTGCTGGTGACACTGTTGGGGATTTATTCAAAATTGAAGGCATACTGAACCAGCATGGCTACAACAGCATCTTGCTGCAGCATGCTATTCCATCCAGTTTGCATCTAGTAGCATTTTGTATTTTTCAACAAGACAATGACTCCATCACACCTCCAGACTGTGTAAGGACTATTTGACCAAGAATAAGAGCAATGGGGTGCTGCGCCAGATGACCTGACCATCACAGTTATCGGACCTGAACCCAATTGAGATAGTTTGGGGTGAGCTGGACCGCAGAGTGAAGGCAAAAGGGTCAACAAGTGCTAAGCATCTCTGGGAACACCTTCAAGACTGTTGGAAGACCATTTCAGGTGACTACCTCTTGAAGCTCATCAAGAGAATGCCAAGAGTGTACAAAGCAGTAATCAAAGCAAAAAGTGGCTACTATGAAGAACCTACAATAGGACATATTTTCAGTTGATTTACACTTTTTTGTTATGTATATAATTCCAAATGTGTTAATTCAGTTTTGAAGCCTTCAGTGTGAATCTACAATTTTTATATTTATGAAAATAAAAAAAAACTCTTTGAATGAGAAGATGTGTCCAAACTTTTGGTCTGTACTGTATGTATAAAATACATTATGTGATTCTATTGTTAATAACATATTTATAAAGGCAACACATTCATCTGTCAGTCTGCCCCAGGGCAGCTGTGGCTACAACCATAGCTTACCATCACCAAGTATGAATGAGGAGTGAATGAATAATGGACACAATGTAAGCGCTTTGAGTGTCTTGAAAAGCGCAGATAAATCCAATCAAACAAATTCCAATTATTATTTTATTATTATCAACAAGTTCTATTAGCATATTGGAACTTGTTGATTGTTGATGAAAATGAGACAATTTGACTGGAAGCTTCCCAACGAAAAATGAAAATTTCAGCGAGAAATTTAGATTGAACAATTTACCAAAGAATTACTATGGGGAAAATGTCCATAGACTGTTTGGATTCTTAAGAAATCTTTTAATCCAACTAATTTTTAGAATCTGATTAAAGTCAGTAAAGGCTAAAGGTCACCTAATCCTTCATCAGATAAGGAGTTATATAGAACAGTTAATCTGAGTTTGTGAGTTTTGTTTTTCCATAGAAAATTAAACAAGATTTTATCCAAGTTGGAACTTTGAGTTTTGATGACCTCTAGTGGCGCAAAAAAATAAGAAGCTTGAGACATCTCTTCTGCTTTGCTTAACCTTGGTGCTGCTATCTTAGTGGGTCCAGATGACCCCACCCTAACATTGACGTGTTTTCCCTGCCATGACAAAGGTGGATAAAGGTAAGGAGGATTTCATGTAATCCATGGACATCAGTGAAGATCACAAATAATTGAAGAAAAAAGGTTCAGCGCACTGTCTTGTGGGGTACAGATGACCCCACTCCCAATGTTAAAGTGCCTTTGATAGCACAACAGTTAATTAAACTCTACAATGTATTGATAAGTCCCTGGTGGTTGACCAGCCATTAAACTTATTTTTGATAGACTCAGTAACAGGTAAGATTTCCATCCACATCTTTACGTTCTTTTATACTTTAATACCTCAATATGTAACTGATTTCTTTCTCAGGAATACCACAAATGTCATTAGCAGTACATATTTTAAAGGTAAAATTTCACAGTTTTTTAAATTAGGTTTTAATCCAGAAACACTTGAAAGCGTAGTTATTACAGATAAAGCCCCCAGAGGTCCTTTGATATCTCTTAAAAAATTGTAGTATTGTTTGCAAGTTGAAAAATGTTAAAATCTTTATCAAGTAACTTAATTCCTTTTCCATTTGGCCAACAAGTAAAACAATATGGGGGAGGCTGGACATCCTTGTTGGACTCCTTTGTTAATGTTAAATCTACTAGAAGTGCCAAAGTTGAACAGCACTATTATTGTAGGGAATTTCAAAGGCTTTAATGAAAAACTGACAAATGTTTGAAAAAGATGAGGTGTCGATAATAAATTGATGGTTAACTGTGTCAAAAGCTTTCTAAAAATCTAAAAAGAGAATTACAGGATCTCCAGGGATCATTTCTATATACCATATTCCATCAAGTCCAGTACCAGATTTGGGGGTAACGAATTACTGTAATTTCATTACTTTTGTCAGTAAGGAGTAAGTTCACAAATTACAGTTCAAATTGTAATATTTAAATCACAATAACTAGACTACAGAAACCCTCATTACTTCATTAGTCACATTTTGGTGCAGTGAAACCATAGATGACTAATAAACAAATTAATTTGTGTAAACACTTCGCATGTGTGCTAATGCAGAGTTGGAGATTGATCAAAGTAAGATGAAAAGACAGAAAATATGGAAATGGACATTCGTAGGGGCATTCGGCAACTGGAGATATGTTGTTTATTTTCATTTTGTTGAAAACAAAGGCAATAACATTTCAGTTAATTTTATGTCCTGGGGCCTGTTGCACAAAAGTAGGATAAGGGATTAAGCCAGGATATCTTGGTGATCCTGGCTCAATTGATCCCCAATCCGGTTGCACTAAAGCTGGATAGGGGGCAGGAGGATATGTTATGGTATAAATTACCATGGAGATTTATTCTGTGGAGCTAGCCTGCTCCAGACCAGGCTAAATTCCAGGATCTATTTAATCTCATCCCTAATGTCAGTCAGCAGTCGCCACAACTGGAAACCAATAGTTATTTCACTGCTCACTATACATTGTTATCACATATAACTAGACTAGTTATATCTAAAACTAGACTAGTTTTAGATGATGTTGCTATCATCAGATAATTTACAGTTTCCCATAGACTATAAGGCTATATGTAAAATAATAGAATATTAGGGCCACAGACGGGAAAAAATGACAAGTCATAATATTGTAACCAGTTGTTTTAAAGGAGGACAGTTGTTAAAATGACAGATGTGGGGCATTTCGTGAAATTGTGCTTCAGTATGGTTTCATAAACGAAGACATGCTGATGTGCCAGAATATGGAGTATCACTATCAAAACTGTAAAAAGAATATGTTGCTTTTCTGCAGAAGGAACCAGCCTCATAAATTTATGACTTTATCCTTTTTTCCTTAGTGGGCCCTAGTACTCTGTCATATAAAATAATATACATTCCATTTAAAACACAATGTGTAACATTATGTTCCTTTATTGAATAAGGACAAAGTAAAGCAGGTAAATTACACTCAAAAAAAGGTTCACTTTGAATGAACATAAGAAAATTATGGAAATGATTTCCACATGATTAGATAGGGTGACTTGAACAAAAATGAATCATATTGGTCCTACTTAATGTACTTAGGTTCAAACTAATAAATTTAAGTTGATTCAATCTAAATACTGCAGTTGGACCCAACTTTAAATTAATATTGTTGCTCACTCTGAAAAGATAAAAGTTGATCCAACTTAACTGAATCACTTCAATTGGTCACACCTCATTAAATTAAGTTTATTCAACTTAAATTTGTATGACTACCTAACACAATTTATGTTGATATAACTTAATTTTTTGCTTTAATTTTATTTATACATCTGACATTGATAAGGTTTTCCAAAGTTTCAACCAACGGGTCTTTTAATTTTCACATCAGAGACATGAAATACGCAGTAATGTCCCACATCACAAGACAGGAGTTTAAATAAGGCGATTTCTGTTTTATGTTACATGAACAGTTTACCGCACAAGGGGGTGGAGCATCATCCTCTCCCACACTCTAACTCATGGTGCAGAAAAGAAATAAACATATCAGTTTAAATCACTAGTTAAAACAGAGTAAAACAGCTAGACAATAAAACCCATGGACAAAAAGACCCCAATCTGCCCAGATAGACAAAGAAAATGGAATCCCACAATTCCTTGCAATTAATAATGTATCCAATTTAATAGTATCATATTGGATCAACATGATTGAAATTAGTAACTTTTAAATGGATTATTTTTATGTACGATCGACACGATTCATTCACGTAAGATTTACAAACATAAAGTTTTCTGGTTGAAATGACAAGTTACATTTTCGTAAACTTAATTGGCTGGAAATTTAATTTAAATTCTTTTTGAGTGTGCTTTATCACTTTGGCGGTGTTGCCTTTCTTCTTAATTATATCTTTAACCTCCTCGTATGCCTCCATGAGGATTTGTGCTTCCGACAGGGAAAAGTACGCGGCTCTAGTTGCCATGGTAAATCAGTTTATCTGTGATCTGTGGCAGGGTCTATTTGAGTGAGCCGTGAGCGCGCACCTATCCAGGATTGGTTACACCTGGGGCCTGTTTCAGAAAGGAGGTTCAACCAACTCTGAGGTTAAACTTGAACTCTGAGTTGGTCAATCGAGAGATTAACAACTCTGAGTTTTCTGTTTCAGAGAAGCTGATTGGAGTTAGGTCAATCAATTCTGAGTGGACTGATTCGGAGTTAAGCGTGCGCACCGCGACTATAAGAAGCCATTATCAATGGAGCGCAGATATCACGAGTCACCATGGCAACCGTGAAAAAAAGAGGTCTGCTTATTTTTCGCCAGCTGAACTTGACGTGCTGCTGCAGAGTTACAGTGAAAATGAGCACATATTCCAGAAGAAAAGCAACACCGCTGCATCTGCAAAACAGAGACAGTTAGCGTGGGAAAACGTAGCTGCTCAAGTTAATGCGTAAGTTTGCATTTAAATCAATCAATAAAAATTTTGGTTGTAATAACTTTTTAAATAGCGTAAGGTGTGAAATAAAAAATGGCGAAATTTAGGTGTACTTTTGAAGTGTTATTCCTGGTGTAATTGCAGGAAATGCTGCATAGTGTACAGAACCAATCTGGGGGAAAAATGCATTTAACGTCGGTAATGTTTAGAGGAATTTTTTGTTAACCTTCCCCTCTTGCAAACGTTGGTCAGTTTAATATTAATACATGCAATTGTAGCCGGCCTCACAGGGTTCGGTGTCGGTAGATGTGAATGAAATTATGGCGCTCAGACACACACGTCTGTTCACTCCACATGTCTCTTTATTATAAATCTTACACAGCAGAACACATGCCCCCTACAGTCCCACTACCGTAACTGCAGTAGTAAATGCATGAACATGAGACACTGCATGGGCTGCTACAGAATTGTGTTTTTAAAAGTGAACTTTTGTCTACCCTTGTATTGATCGAGTGGTATAGGTTTATATGGGATTAAGAAAGTAAGCAGTACTAGGAAATTGTGTTTCCAAAAAGTAATTGTTACATTAATCTAATTCAATGTCCCTGATTTCATTTTCATGTAGATGCAATCCTGCAGGAATTAAAAGAACATGGCAGCAGCTAAAAATGAAGTATAAAAACATAATTCAATCAGGTCAAATTTGAGCATGTCATAGATGTAGGCTTTGTTGACAATATTTGACATATGAAACATCTACATAGCAATACCTAATGTTGTTTTCATTGTATATATGTAATTGACTGCACCGAAAAACGGTAACGCTCAAACAAAAACGTATGGGGAAATGACAAAAAATCGAGTCTAGGTCTCAAAATCCTCCCACGACGTAAATGTAATTCTCTAGGAATTAATGCAGCCTCCTCGTCTATTGGGTCCTCCAAAAAAGGACAAGACATTCTTGTCACTTGTCTCTGTGTGACGGAAGTTTGGACAATGAAGGTTAAAGCAAAAAATACCGCTTCGTCTTTAAAAAGGGGAGGGGACCGGCAGAAACCTTGAGTTTAGAGAATAAAACCTGCTCCTGACCAGGTTAGGTTCACAGCATAAGTAACCATGGACACTGACTCAGAGTATAAATTACCTCTCTTTCAGAAACGGGTTTGACTTACTCTGCTTTCTTTGGTTTAAGAAACATCCCATTCTGAAACGGAAAACCCAGGGTTTCCCTGATTTCAGGGTTAACGCACTCAGAGTTTACACTTAACCTCCTTTCTGAAACAGGCCCCTGGCTTGATGAATCCGTGTCTGCTCATCCTGGCTTGGTCTTTGTGCAACCAATTAAGCCTGGAAGCACATGTTTTGGCTTCATTGAGCTCAGCTCAGTCATTTATCCCGGATGTCTTAATTCTACTTTTGTGCAACAGGCCCCTGGAGATGAACTGCTTTCCACTGCCTTGGTGTCAACGAGCAACCTGTCTATCCGCTATGTTGGCTACTAAAAAATGTACATTTTTTATGTTTGTGTGTTCAAATTAACAAGGTGGTGCTAAAAAGCCTGATTGCCCTTGTGTAGCCTCTGTTTTTGTTTTGTGCATTTTACAAAGGTATCTTGTTTGTGCTAGTTTTAGTCCCTTGAGAATTTTAATGTGAGTGGAAAAATGTAAAGTAGCAAGTAGAGAATCACTTTTTTAAATTGAAGAATGAGTAAAGTAATTTAATTACAATTTTATACAGTAACTAAAGAAAAGTAATCAATTAGTCTTTAAAAGTCATTGATCGAACGCTAAGTCTAATGTTATCAGAAATGTGCCGACCAAGCATAGAACCATTATGGGACTCATGGATGATGGCACGTAATCCATTTTTTTGTGTTTTAGCTAACACCAGAGCCAGTAAATATAATAGTCATTATTCAATAATGTAATTCCATGCCAATTGTCTATGATTAAAGGATCCAATTTTGTTTTTTTGCATTGTTATAACGCCTTGCTTCATTGCGTGAAAGATTAACAGGTGGGGAAAATTCAGAAACATCCGTTGAGTATCTGTAATATAATTATGTGGTCAATCCATCATTGCTATAGTGATTTGTTGAATTAGTGGTTTTTAATTCCCAACTTATCTCTTCTGTTGATAAATTTTCACATTTCTGTTTCAAAATGCCACTTGCTTTTTCAGCTAATAGTTAATTTAATACAGCAGTACTGTCAGGACAGCTGTCGTTTTAAGATCCCTGTAAAGATGTGATACGTATTTTGAAATTGTATTTAATTAGTATTTTTTAAAGAATGTAACACGTTTGTTCTGTATTCAGAATTCTATTGTACATTATATGTGCATAATTGTTGTATTTTCTTGTTTTGTATGTTGCAATTGTTCAATACAAAAAAAAAAAAAAAAGAAAAACGTGAAAGCTTTCCTCCAGAGTAAACACTTCCTGCTTCATCGAAGCCGCTAATGGGCGTTTACAGTTTGCACATGCAGACGTGGTTAATCGAAATACGAAGACGTGATTCGTGAAAGCCTCACACTTCCATGCGCACTGTGGACGAAACTTGGATCTCAGAAACACACACTTTATAATTCATATTTTGTGTGAGTAATTTAAATCATTTTAGACATTCCTAGAAGATGTCTGCAAAAAATAACAATTAAAAAAGAAAGTTTTTCAGTTAAAAAATTTCTAGTATTGGCCCACAAGCATTTGGAAAGCAGAATTTATTTTGTTAAAACTGGAAATTGAAACATGTTTTGATTTTAGATGCTCACTTTTACTTACTAAATCAGACAAAAAGTTACCACCTACTGTGGTTGTTTAAATGTTAAATTTAATGTTAATTTGGTTTCATGTTCTACTAAGTCTCATATGTTGGAGAAAATATGAGAACATGTGAATGTTTAAGGGTGTATGTAGTTAATTTAATTAACAATTTTATAGAGACTGACAAGACTACCATTGTTGGAGAACAGATAAAAAAAAACATAAATGATCTGGTTAACACTACATTGAATTTTCATTATCTACAAAACTATTCCACTGGAATGACTGTTTTATGCAGTATCAATGTGACAGACATTTTCTGACCCAGTTATTTACAGAATCGAGAGAAAAAGTAGGAATAAAACTTTAAAATCAACATGTACAATCATTTTTTGTGATCATTTGTTAAGATTATTTTAAGTTGCTTTTCTTGTTTATTATTAGTATTTTTAGCTCAATTATGACACTCGATTTCCTGATCATCATTATCTCACAATAAATATTCAACTTATGTTGTTCATATAAATCTTAACCAACCCATAAAATAGGCAATACAGTGACGTCATGTCTTTGTGGCAAACAAAATTACGTAAACAAAGAACTAAACCACAGAGGTACAAAAAAAAAATAATAAAATAAAATAAAAACTTTTATTTTCCAGAGAAAAGTGTGTGTTATTGTTGAGTTCTCAAAAAATTTTCTGAAATCGAGAGTATTTTGTCCTTGTTTGCTCGCCGTACTTTCACATGACTTCCACTGCGTGTGACTGGCCTGCATTCCTTCAGTGTCACTATCGGTTCTTAACTTAGTGCCATGTTTTCATGTCGGCTGCGGAATGCAAATATTTAGTTGTCCGAAGGCGCGTGTCCCGCTGCGTGACCTGACGTGGATCTGCCGCCATCATTCCATGGTTCGCGGGAGGGTCTGACCGAGTCTGAATGGTGTAACTCGTTTTTTTTTTTGTTATCCATAACCTGCTTACATAGATAGAATAACCCATGGCTGAACTCATACTGCCAGACTCGAGAAGGTGAGACTGTCTGTCTGAGGTTCTGATCTTCTTCAGAAACTCTGCAGGATTAGTGATCATTACTGCTGTGATCTTAAACATTTCTGTTTGTAACATAGGAGTTCATGGTAAATCATTGTCAATTTACATATTCAGTTTGCTTTAATGTTGCAGGTGTCATTATTTCTTCCTCTATGATGGATCCAAAGTCAGAGGAGAAGACGATCCTACAAGAAAGGGAATCTGTTACTTCTACCCTGAGGAGGTCTGAGCTTCACAGGACTTAGTTGCTTGTGGAAGCAGTGTGTATGGTGATCGTGAACCCCTCAGAGCTGATTCTATCATTGTTTTCCCCTTGACAGACTCCTTTAGATAAGCAGGACTTGCTCTGCAGTCAGCTGGCTGGTGTTGGCCGCTGTGTGTCTGAGCTGTCCTCCTCTCAGGTGAGCACTCTCAGGCTGCGACGCTGCAAGTTCGCTATACGGATGAAGGATGACTTTTTCTGGGTGAGTGAGGACTCTTCCAGACAGTTCAGTAGCAAAATCTAAGGGTCTTTCTGACTTTGAGTTTTCTTGTCTCCCTCAGGCTCTGGGCTGCTCGGTGGATACCCCCACTGTCAGTGTCTGCGAGCTCCTGCATCAGCTCATAAACCTCTTCTGCTTCTATAACGGCCCTGTTCGCATGAGCTATGAGGTGCAGCCTGCTGCTCTTTTGTTCTATGCATAGAGTCTTCATTATTCTCAAGATCAAGTCAAAAAATCATAAAAAATGTCTACTTTTATCAGTTATTTCAGATTCAAAAAGTTGTTTCTCTTCTTTCTTATAATCTTAGACATATTGCTAAATGGTTATATGCTTGCAAGTTAACCCTTATGTGGTGTTCGGGTCTGTGGGACCCGTTTTCATTTTTTTTCAAAAGAAAAATGATACAATTAATTAATTTTTCAAACTCAGACTCACTGACCTTGGCTCATTTTCTGTGAAGAACAGATATCAGAATACATTTTTAATGACCACACACCGTATACCCCCCCAACACATTTCTATTACATATAAGATGTTCGGGTCCACTGGACCCGGGGCTAATAGAAGTGTGGAAATTGATGTTTTATGTACCTACTCTCTGTCCTCCACCTGTCTGGGCCTGCTGTGTGTGTGTGGGTGTGTGTAGGTGTGTATGTGTGTGTGTGTGACCAGTGAGAAAGAGAGAGAGAAAGTGGCAGAGAGAGAAAGATTCACTGTAAATGTGAGTTCTGTTTCTGCACCTGCGGTTCCCGCACGAGGTTGCAACATTGTTAGAATAATTCAAGCATCAACTCTGTTTGCTCCCGTTCTCCCGCACATTTGACCATTTGACTTTCTTGCGGGAATCTTTAATATCTCGCTCTTTATCTGCTACAAATTGGAGGCGGGACACTATAAATATAGCTTTGCCAGTGTGGTTTCTCATCACAACTGATCAAAATGGCCAAAAGACTTTCTGCGCAGAGGGCCCTGGAATTGATTTTAGAAGAGAGAGACGTTTTTGAGGATGATGTAGAGGGAGACGATTCAGAAGAGGAGGTTTCAGAATTAGAGGATCACATTTCTGAAAATTCAGAGTCTGACAGTGACTCTGAAGAAGATGATTAGATTGGGGCAGCCGTGGTGCAGCGGTAGGGCGGTCGACCCATGATCGTAATATTGCAGGTTCGATTCCCGCCTTGCACGCCCATGAGTCGAAGTGTCCTTGGGCAAGACACTGAACCCCACCTTGCCTCTGGTGGTAGGCGGGCACCTGTGTTTGGCAGCGGAGCCGCCACCAGTGAGTGAATGTGTGTGTGACTGGGTCTGTGACTGTAAAGCGCTTTGTTCTTGTAGGAAGAAAGGCGCTATATAAGTATATGCCATTTGCAATTTACCATTCAGATTGAGCATCAGCCAGTTCCAAAACGAAGCCATCAGCACCCAGCCACAGGACCAGGCCATCAGCAGCCAGGACCATGTGTTGTACAGGCTAGTGGCTAGAAGGCCATGTGTTCAATGGGGCTGATGTGTTGTCTTGACTAATAGGTTTACTCTATGTGTTCAGCTTGTGTTGTGCACCTGAATGGGTTCAGTTTCTGTGTTCAAATAAATAAAGGCCGGAGGTTTGAAATCCCTTGCTTCACTTGAAAATTTGTTTCCACTCATATCTTGATTTTAATTGATTTTCTTTATCACGTTTTAAATAATGAGTTATGAATGTGATCTAACAAAGGTAAAGGGCAAATATCAACCAAATATACTGATTGTAATTGGATGAGGTAAACATCTGTCGAGTATTTTAACATCAAAGTGTTTGATTGTGAGGCATTAAAAACCACAACATGCAACGGGTCCACCAGACCCACGAACACTGGCTGAGTAACAACAATATGAACACCACACAAGGGTTAAGCAAAAACACTTATAAATGCTTTTTGTCTATTATTTTATCGTTATTAAATATGTACATGTTTTTTCCAATAGCTTAACAGTCGGGAAACTCTGGCAGCGAGGTGGACTTGCTTCCTGTCACACCTGCTGTCAGCACAATCACCGCTGCACTACATCTTCAGCTGTTTGAGGACCATGGATTTGACTAACGTATGTACAGGATATCAACAAAGTTCTGCTTTTGCTTAGAGTTCAATTCTGCTTCTTCACACAGGTCAGGATATGACTGTCACTGTGCACACTGCAATGTTGTGTAAGCAACCAGCAAATGGTTTATTGTGCAAACAGACCATTTTTGCAACTTTATTGCAAATGCAATTTGGAGATTTTACTTAGTTTTTACGCGAATGGGGATAAAAATGGTGTCCAATGACATGAAACGTTGTGCTTTATTGAAAACCCTAACAGATGACAAAGTTTCTTTCAATCTTATCATCTTGGTTAATCATTTGAATCAAGTTGTTTTTGAAACATAGAAAATAAAAAAAAGTGTATATTCTCAAAGTAAATTTTCAGACACGTAATGTAAAAATATGTAGCAATTATAAATTATAATTCATAAAGTTACCCATTGTAAAGCTTTTTGAGTGAGTTGCTCTCAAAAATTACATCTTATTTAAAACTGAAAATGTCATTTAATGAGCTTTACTTGTGAATCAAAGGTCTTTTCGGTTGTCCGTTCCCCTCACAGAGCCATCAGGCTTGTGATGTCAGTGTTTGTGATAAAAGACAGATTTATCAGAGTTTATATTAGGAGGAACATAAACTCTGACATGCTGCATTTAGCTTCAAATACAGTGGTTTGCAGAATTTACTGACCTATCGGCAGTCGAGCCACTTTTTCGGATTAAACCTGTGCATTTTCCAGAAATGCTGCTGTACTTATCAGAAAAAAATCCTTGAATAAAATGAACAGCATGCTCCAAAATTTGTACAACCCCCAACCACCAGGCCCGTCCGCTGAAGAAATATTGAATACTGTATTCATTTTATTACGAGTCTGAACTATCTTTTATTTTGAAAATATTACCGGACCTGTCCAGTAGGAAGAAAAAACAAAACGGCTGTATATTGTTGATTATCCCCATCCCATTATTTTATATATGTCTGAGTAAAGGAGTATCCAATCACAAAAAAGTCTCAGCCTTGTGTGGTTTGATTGACAGACTCATTCTGCTGAAAAAGCCCATCATGAAATAAATAAGTCATTCTGAAAAACAGAAATGTAAAATAAAAACAAAGCTACTTTAGAAAATATTGATTTTGAAATCTGAGTTTCCAAAAAAGCCATAGAATTATAATAATATTCAACATGATTAAAAATAAATATTTTAAAATGCTGTTTTAAAATAATGAACAGGTTTTTAAAGACAAATGAAATATATTTAATAAAATAATGGGTAATTTAAAATGTGTGTGCAAGCTTTTCCAAATTTCATGATCTTTTTATATATTTATGAGAGATCTATTGGTTGATTGTGTGATTGCACAAGGTCGCATTTGTTTTTTGAATTATGAACAAGTTGGGACTCCACGGTAATCAAGGTGGGAACATTTCAAGCCTTCGGAACTGCTTCAGAACTTTGATTTAGGGTTTTCTATAGCCTTTAATACCTTTTTTTAGTTTAGTTAACATGTATAAATAGATAAATGGAAAAGTATTTTAAATAAGGCAATACATTTCTGAGAAAAGAAAAAGGCAAACCGTGATCGGGCACGCACCAAAAAAAGCATCATAATGACATACAATTAACAATTCTTAAAATTACATATGTTTTAACAATTGTTTAAAATGATTATACAGTCAATGTCATGCAAACTTAGTAGTTTAAGAATAATAGCTACAACATCAAAAACATAACAGTAAAACAAAACATGTTTGAAATAGAACAGGCAGAACCATAGCTTATAGAAACCTGCCCCTAAAAAGAAATTAAAGTAGTTTGAATGTTATTTGGGGTCAAGGGGTTGCCACAGCCTGTCCCAGCTATTGTTGCGCAAAAACGAGTTACGCCTTGGACAGGTCACCAGTCCGTTGCAGCTCTTAATTTTTCATTGTTTTTGTCTTTATAAACATATAACACTATTGTAGTGTTCATATTAGCAGCATAAAAATACTTTATTATAGTGTTTGTTTGTAGAATAGATTTAAACAGCAGAAAGTAGGAATATGTGATTTAATCTGTGGTGTATTTAATCTTAAACCTACCTGTCTCATTAAATGTTTAATAATAATAATAGTAGTAAATTTTAGTAGGTGCCTTTCTCTGAACTCAATGTCACCGAACAGGGATAAAAGCACAAATTTCAAAAAACATAAATGTTAGGTTAAAAGTTTAAAAAGACAAATACACTACAATCAGGATGAGTAGGCTAGTCTGAAACGATGAGTTTTGAGGCTGGAGATGACTCACGGAGTGAGTCCATAATCCGCAGGTTAGGGGGTTGGGAGTTCCAGAGTTGTGGGGCAGAGTGAGTGAATGCCCTGCATTCAGCGACGACGGGGGTGTTCCGGAGGTGGAAGTAGGCAGTCCAGGTGACGTTGTTGATGTGAGAAGTGAAGGAATGAGTGCTGTCGAGGCTCTTAACATGAGGGGAGGGGAAAATTAGGGAGTAATCAAAAGGAATTATGAAATGATTAATTTTACTGAGAGTGGACGTGGTGCCCACAAGTAGAAGTTCTGTTTTATTGCTTTTTAGTTTGAGGAAATTAGAGGTGAACCAGGATTTTAATGAGTGAAGACAGCTAGTGATGGAGGCAGGTGGGTGAGCAGAGTGTGGTTTGGTGGAGATGTGATCTGGGCCTCATCTGCATAGCTGTGAAAATGTATTTAGTTGATAAACTTAAACTGGTCAATTTTCTATGCAAATGGAGAATGTTTCCCTGCACAAACAGAAACACAAACACCCTAACATTATGCTTCCTGTTCTCAGGTGGACCCGCTTCTCCTCCTCAAAGCTGCTCTCATCCTTCAGGCGTGTCAGCGCTGCCCTCTAGTGTTAGCAGGCTGCATTATCTTCAAAGGAAGGTAACAAGATATTTTTCATATTTGCATCTCTATCAGAATGTTTTTTATGATTGGTTCTGAAATATGTGAATCATCTCTGTCCTTTAAGAGTTGTTAGCACACAACTGTCTCCCGAACTGACGATGAAGGTCATGGTTCATGAGAGGGAAATGTATAACAAGGTAGGACATAAAAGTTTCATCCAGCTGTCTTCAAAGGAATTATCCATTTTGGACTGTTAATTTGCCAGCCCCATAAACTCTTTTTTGTCTTTATAGCTTTGTTAGTATTTTGACAAATTACCTTCCTAGCAAAGGTTTACTTAACAAAAGTATTTTACATTTAGACAATAAAAGAATTTTTTAATGCGAACTGTCAATCGCTTTAGTGTGGTGAAACTGCGTGAGGGCCAACCATTTGGCCTGCGTTCTTGAACTATTTTTAATAAGATTAAATGCAATTGAAAAGTTAATTAACATTTTCATTGCAGTGTTTTTTTTTTATTTCTTCACATAAACCATAAACACATCTAAATGCACTTTAGCCCAAATGACTGTGAATGGGTTGTACAAAAAAAATTATTGAAAAGCACTTGTTAGAATAACCATTTGGCACTTAAAAAGCACAGTCAAATATTACCCCTCTCCTTTCGCTAAAAAAAAAAGAATAATAAGTCTTAATCATTTTCTGCGTCCAGCGGCACGTCTTGAGCTATAGCAGTCTGCGTCCGCGAAGACAGCAGGGAGGGGAGGGGGGAGGGGCCGAGTTACGTGGTCAAAGCAACTTGTCACCTGGATTGCTGGGTATTTGGGATTAAATGCATAACTGATGCTAGTGGCTAGTGGGATGGCTGTGGGGTGGCCACTGAGGTGACACCTGGTGGCGCCAATTGCAGCCCTGGACTTTTTTTGTAAATTTAGCTTCTTTCTAACTGGTAGGACAGGTTAATCCTGGTTTGATCAAAACTTTAGATACAAATGGACTGCATTATAATTGTATTTTCTAACTTTTATCTAAAATAAATACAATATATGTTGTATTTTGTATGAAGGCCCAAAGGACAAACGGCACAAGCGCACCAGGTTCATTTGGGTGTGCTGTCAGCTCCACAGGTGTGTTTCTGACTCCTCCTGAACTGCAACACCTGCGGTCTCCTCCTGTCAACAAAGATTCAAGGTTCTCTCTTCACTTCTTCACTTTTTTTCCGCTTGAAAGAATTTTCATTGTGTCTTGAGTGACTTTGAAGAAACTTCTGACTGTCTCAAAAATGTTTCCACCCTCAGCTCCCACTCTTCTTCCCAAAAGGATGCTCTGCCAAGGAGGAGCCGCCTCTCCAGAACACTGTCAGACACTCCCTCCAGTGAGCCAGAGCCATCAGATCCAACTTCCCCTCACTCTTCTCAAAAGCTAAGCGTCCACCCTCATTGGTCAGAGTTGGATAATTCAGTGTTTAGCCCAACTCCAACACAGAGTGCTGCAGGTTCAACCACCTGCTCACCTCGGGCACAGAGGCCTTCTTCCTCACAGAGGAGAAACTCCCATAAAGCTGAGGAGGAAACTTTGCACAAGTTCTACTATCAAAGTTTTCACGATAGCACAAGAGGAGTCAGCCAGATAGAAGGTGAAGAAAGCTCCACATGTGAAGGAAACCTCCATCTAAATGGAGGTGACGGAGCTTGCGAGACAGAATTTGACTTTAGTGGACCTTCTGCCAATGTTAAGACGGTGTCTGGAGATAATGAAGCCTGCTGCAGGAGTACTAAAGATCACATGACAGAGGTGAAGCACCTCACTCTTCCTCACCCTCATACGTTAGAGAGCAATGAGCAGAGTTCTCTGATCGCCATGACGCTCTACGTCCACCGGGTCAACAGCTTGGTGCTGGCTCTGCTAGTAGAACCTCATTTCTTGAATGACACGGCTTCTATTGAGGAAGTGGTGAGAAAAGTAGCATTTCATTATGTTTTTGTTCCCGTGTTTTCTGTAGATTTGCATTATAATGCATTTCCTTTATGATCAGTATCACAGCAGCCTGGCTTCACTCAATGGACTGGAAGCCCATCTGCATACCATCTCCCCAGCAGCACCAGAACCTGCAGGACAATACTTATTTGCCCACTATGACTGCATTCAGAACACTCTAACAAGTAAGGTCCTGCTGTCACTTTATTCATCTCCATCTCTGTTCTGCCTAGTCTTTCTTTTTCACAAAAATAAATAAAATCAGGAAAATCTGCCGGTTTATCTGGTTTGTGGGGAGGTTGTACTTTATATTTGTCTCTGAATGAGCTAGCTAACGCATAATTACTTAGACTGTGATCAACATTCTTTTGTGCAGCAGGCAAGTCTGTCCAGGTTAATGGTCCTCTGTTATTTTGTGCCTCTGCAGCCAACGTGTCTGGCCGAGCGGTTGGAGCC
Source organism: Oryzias latipes (assembly GCF_053564925.1). NCBI lineage: Eukaryota > Metazoa > Chordata > Actinopteri > Beloniformes > Adrianichthyidae > Oryzias > Oryzias latipes. Next base: position 13,520,208 of record NC_136245.1, read on the forward strand.
CTAGAGCATCCTTTTGTCAGAGCCACGTCGCTGCTTCACTCGCATTTCTGTAGCACAGAAACTCTGCAGGAGGCTATTATCAGGTCAGCCCAACTCTGATGTCTTAGGGGGAGCCCTTTTTGTCTAGTTGGGGGTGGGGATATATTTGTCACTTTGTTGTACTGCACTCATCCTGAAAAATGTTTTTTTTTTCTTTACTGTTTAAGCAACATCCCAACTGTTTACTTGTGTTCTCTCTTTTTGACATGTGACTCTCCCCCTCCCTCATCCAGGAGTGCTGGCACTGCAGTGTATGGAACCCGCAACGTGGCGCAGGAAACTTTCTTCCAGCAGCTCGGTGGACCCCCGAGGAACTCGGGTATCCCAAACCACCAGGACAGCGCTTTTTCACTGCCGAGCAAAGCTCGACATCGACTGTTGAAACATGGAGTGAACCTGCTCTGACTGCACAGTATCAGGACGCCTGAACTTAGTATTTATAAAGAGTTGGTTTTTCCTCAAAAACATTTACATTTACTATATTGAGCTCAAATATAACCTCATTTTTTCTGCATAAACATTCCATGACTTCAAGATAAGAACATAAATGTTAATGTGTCAGAAACTAAACCTGAAATTTCAGATCAAACTTAAGCATTTTTCCTGCACATTCTGATGATTTTTTGCTGCAGAAAACCTCAACTTTGTTGTTGTAAGTTTCCATTTTATGAAGAACATTTAATCTACAAACATGAGTGTCATTTTTGTTTGCGGCTTCAGTTGCTTGTTTTGTTGAAGCTTATTTTAAATGAAAAAAAAATCAAATTTAAAAATGCCCTTGTAAGTTTTCTTTTTTCTGATTACTGTTCTTTATGGGAACAGCTCTTGGTGGTCTCCACCTCCAAAGTGTCTCATTGGAGTGCGTGTGCGCATTGATATGAAGTTAAATGATTTTTTTCTTCGGTGTTTAAGTATGTGCCATGCGTGGTGTTTTTAAGCAGCTTCTTGATGGTTCTTATAAGGAGTGATTAGAGTCATTAGCTAAGTGTTTAAATCTGAATAGATGCGGTCGCTGCGCTTCGGGGCGCCTAATTATGTACGTGCATTAAGAGAAAGCCGTGAGGGTAAAAAGGAGCGGTGAGGGGCAGGGTCTGCGGGGAGGGACAGGATTCAAATTGTAAAGTTGTTCCCTTTGTCAGTGGGGTATATAGCGCGGACGAGACGCTACAAAGGAAAACGTTGGAGAGCTGGAAAGAGGATCATCCAGGATCCTGGCGCTCACTATGACTGTCTCACGCTGCATTTGGATTGCTTCATTTTTCATCTCTGTCATGACAAGTGACACTGGAGTATGCGCTCGCTCAGTGGACTCGTTGGGATTTCTGTCACAGGCTTCAAACGCAGCAGGTTCTGATCTGGCTTTACGCACGGACACGCACTGGGAGAGATGCGCAAAGCTGACTGCGCCATGGCTGGAAAACGCGCAGGAAGCTCCCGGAACTCTTCTGGCCACGTTGCTGCAGCTTCGTGTGCGGCCGTTCTCTCCGGGCACCTCAAGTGCTTTGGTTTTTCCTGGAAAGAATCTTTTCAGTTTTATCCGACGGGTCTATCGTTGTTGTCAAGACGGAGTGATCTGCAGGGACGTCAGAGGCATCCAAGGCAGCAAGAGAGGAGGTAAGAGACCAGATAATTAGCAAATTTTCTCTGTATTGATGATATTGGGATCATTTCAAGAATTAATGACCCAGGTTTTGAAAGCAACCCCCATTTGGGAAAATTCTGGGAGTTTGAAGCTCCACAAACACAAAGTAGGACAAGTTTGAGAAAGTTTCTGTGAATGAAAGTGACACAATGGCTGAGACTAAACAGACACAAAATGAAGGGAGAGATGCATGAGACAAGATTTAAGCCAGCCTTTTTGTAGAATTTCTAGGTTAAGCTTTAACGCAACCCTCAGAAAAAGTGCTCTATTCAAATGTACTATGCTGAGTCTATAACAAAAATGAGACTATACTTTAGGTTTACTTTTTATATTCATTATATATTTATATATATTATAAACTCAAAATGTTCCAATTTAGTCTGAAGTCTGGATACAAATGAGTCTCAACTTGTTTACTATAACTGAGAGCCTGCTGGCAGATTAGTCTTGTCCAGTGGCACATTTTGTAATTGATCATGTCATAAATCAGGATGTGTGCTGAACTTCCATTCTTCCTCCTCTTTAGATTCAGTCGTGGAGTTTGTCCTCACAAGAGATATTTTGGCACTGGCAGTTATGAGAGCTGAGCTTCACCTTCACCTTCATCTTCATCAAAATGTGGATTTCCTCCCAGTGATTCAGTTTTTGTCCAAACACAACCTCCCCACCAGGTAAACCCCTTCAAAATGCTTTAAAGCGATTGGTGTCGAGGTTTGCTGTGGTCCTCTGGGTTTTGTTGTAAAGCCAGCTGTCTAACATCTCCTCCAGGTATAGCGTGGGGTCACGCGGTGACACTGTGGAGCTCAGGGTGGACCTCCTCTTCCTCTTCCAGAGTCTGCAGAGGTCGATAGGTGGTGCTGGACGAGGCTCCAGCTTGACAAACATTCGACAGTCAATGCTCTTCTCCGGCGAGGATCCACCGGGGGACCCCCATGATGAAATGTGGGGGGAAGGGCTTGCCAGCACACTACCGGCTCTGGATCTGGGCTTGATCTTGGGTTGCAGAAAGGCTGGTTCTTGGGTACCCTGTGGAAGAAGAAGCATTCAACTCTCACACACTCCTTTCATGGTTCTGTACTACAGATAAGACATTTAAAATATCCCCCCTCATGGACATTTGTCCCCAAACATAAAAGTATGCACTTCAATGATTTATTTATGTTTTTTTAAGCCATAAATGTATAAAAACAATTGTAAATATTTTAGTAGTTTGTGTGGTTTTTCGTGTAAGAAAAATGTCATTTACTTTGGTTTTCCACTTGTAACCCTTGTGCTATCCTAGGCACTTTAACATTGGAAGTTGGGTCATCTACACCCACTAGACAGTGCGCTGAACCTTTTTTCTTCAATGATTTGTGATGTTCACTGGTGTCCATGGATTATATGAAATCTTTCCACCTTTATCCACCTTTGTCATGGTAGGAATAAGATGTCAATGTAAGGGTGGGGTCATCTAAGATAGCACAAGGGTTAAATGACCCCACCCTTACATTGACATCTTATTCCTACCATGACAAAGGTGAATAAAGGTGGAAAGATGTCATGTAATCCATGGACAACAGTGAGGTTCACAAATCATTGTAGAAAAATGGTTCAGCACACTGTTTAGTGGGTCTAGATGACCCAACTCCCAATGTTAAAGTGCCTAGGATAGCGCAAGGGTTAAAGGGCATTTTAACAGATAATGGGCAAAAAACAAGAACTAACAACTAAGGGAACAAACAGGGGGGTATTCCAGGAAGCATGTTTAAACTAGCCTGACTTTAAACCTAAACTCTGGCTGAAATCCGCCTGAACTTGCTTACTCTGGGTATGTCGGTTCCAAAAGACCGGATATGAGTTGGCGTAATTACGCTCGACTTGGTAACCCTGGGTTAATGCACGTGCACAGCAGGTACATGAAGACATTCTCAATGGATCGCCGATTTCCGGAGTCACCATGGAAACGCGTGGTGAAAAAAAGAGAGCGCTACACTTCAGTGAGACGGAGTCTGAGATTAATGACGGCGTATGAAGATTATACGTCCATCAAAAAAGTTTGCTGCATCAGCAAAAGAAAGAGTTTCTGCTTGTAGTAGAAGAACAGACAAAGTAAACGCACGAGTTTCTGATCTTTTTTCCATTTTCCTTGTGACGCATATATATATATATATATATATATATATATATATATATATATATATATATAGCTTATCCAATTTTTTTATCCTTAAATAAATTACTTCTATTGGTAACAAGTACTTCAGTTAAATTTATTCAACCTAATTTATTACGTCTATAAAACTCTAATTGTTTATACAACTCAAATTTACATATTTATTTAACTAAATGTCATATTACTCCAATTCAATTAACATTTTTTCCATCTTAATAAATTATAATTCTTGAACTCTCATATGTCTAAGTTTGAGCCGGCAGATATACTCATTTTTATAACAATAAAAAGAACGAAATAATATACAAAGTACAAACATTCGCATTTTGTATTCATTCATTTTTTTGCTGAGTTGAATGAAAAAATACATGTATCCTTTTAGGTATTTTCTAACGTTGTTATAACAGGGTTCAATGTAGGGGTGCTATATAAAGTCATCATCCTCTCCCTCCCTCTCCCTTATGGTGCAGAGACTAAAGCAAAGTAGGACAAAATAACTCTGCAAAACACGGTAAAACACAGTAAAACAGCTAAACAACTAAACACATTTGGTCAAAAACCCACACTTAAAACCAAATCCGTCCAGACAAGCAAAGGGAATGGTTTCCTACAATCCCTTCGGTGCCGATCTAACAGCAGCACCAAAGTTACACCTACTTAATTGAATTAATTTGAATGAAAATAAAATAACTGTCTGAAAACTACGTGTTATTTTTAAACTGACTTAAAAAAAGATTTTTAATGATCTTAACTGAAGCAAATAATTAAGTTAGATCAACAATGTAAAAAAGTTAACTTTTCCAACATCCATATGTGGTGTTATCACCCTCTCACGGTGGAAAAAGTATTATCTGAGCTTCTTCATCCACTAAATCATCTTCAAATGGACACGCCATGCTGCTTCACCTCTCTCAAAACAAACTAACCTTCAACTAAACCTGCTCCAGACCAGGTTATGTTCAGAGCATGAGTTACAATGGCAACTTGACATATCCTGAAACATACCTCCATTTCTGGAACCGAAAGCTGAGGTTATCAACTTCATTAGCCTCAAACTTACCGTGGGAGCTAGCATAACCTGCTTTCTGGAATACCCCCCAGATCAGTTTGCATCCCACATCTTACCTTTTGTAATGTCAGCAAATTGACCAAAACATTTCATAACCTTCCATCAGTTTCTGTTTACCTTTAGAGAGGAATGAAGATAAAAGAAACAAAATAATAAAAACAGCAGACAGATTTTATGATAAAATAGCACATTTATTAAAAAGACAGTATTAATCAGCATGTCCCCGTTTTGCAGCAGTATGCCACTTGTGATGCAGAAGATCAAAGGTTTTACAATTTTTTCCCAATCCGGCTGCTGCCTCAAGCTCCCGAAGAACTACGATTTATCCAACAAATGTCTCTACAGTTTGACAGGATAAATCAAAACCCGACATGGTTCTTTTAGTGTGTGATTTGCTGCCTGGATGTTCCACCATCCCACTTCAAATAGGCCTTGAATTAATTTTTAGAGGAAAAAAAATATATACATTTCTATTAAAAACACAACAGATTCACTGGCTTTTATTTGCTTTTAATAATTTTTAACCAAATCTCATGACATTCATTGTGTTTATTAGCCTCTTTTTTTATATGATAGAAAAAAAGCCTCTCAAAAACAATGGTTGGTCACTGTAAAAACACTTTGATGAAATGGGGACAATTCTTTGGTTCTTAAGTGACCAAAACAAGCACCCACACTCACAAACACACTTTAAATATTTGAGTTCCCACTGCAGCATAACTGACAAATCAGGATGGATTTAAAAAAAAGAAGGCATTTTTTCCTGTTTAATGTCAAATTAAGAAACAGCCAAGGTAAATAAGTTTTGATTTTTAAATTTAAAATTCTTGATCTTATATCGTCAAAAGTCAAAATGTGTGGAATAAATAACCATGAAAACTTTGACAGGATCAAAAACAAACAAAGTCTTGCTTTACTATAAACCTCCAAGAAAAATGTCAAGGCAAACAATTAGGATAAAGCACAATTTAGTCAATAAATCAAGGCATCAAAGACGAGGAAAAAAGCAAAAGAAAAAAAATCAGTTTAAAATGTATCAAGCAGTGCAAAATGTCACACTAATAAAATATCACGGTTTAAAAGACAGAGATCCTGAGCAGAAAAAAAATGTACAAATTATAAAACATCAGGTCAGCCCCTCACCAATTTAAGTTATATTTCATAAAATGGAAGATCACATAGTTCAGTCTCACAATTTCATTTATTTGACTTTATCAGTCAGTTTATGAGGCTGACTGTAAAAAAAATAAAAATAAAATAAATTTGAAAAAAATGTTCACGTTCTCCCCAAAAAGAAAGGCCACAAGTCTTCAGAAAAAAAAATCTAACACATCAACTTTGACACAAAACAAATGGAAGGACAACTGATGCAACAAAAATGGTGTTTCTGTACCGTATATACACATGCAACTGTGTAGAAAAGCCAGACTGGTGACTTTGGTGCTAAAAATCAAAACTTTTTTTTCCAAAAACAGAAAGGTGCTCATGAGTTCAAAATGAATTGATGTGTACAAAAGAAAGACATTTCATCGCAGACATCAAGTAAACCGTTTATGAGAATGACAAAAAATGTATATAAAAAAAAAAAAGAGTTCGTTAGGAAAGACGCACAGCTCCTGGATTTTTGTTTTTTCTTATCCAAGTCGGAACAGCTGAACTAGTGAGGTGAAGGAGGGTTTCAGGTGGAGGCAAAGTCATCCTTGTTGGAGAAGATCTAAGCACTTAAGGAGGCAATTTCACAGACAAACGCTAAAGTGAAGAAAAACTTAGCCAAAGGCGAATAACAAACTGCTTTCCATTCAGCTACAAATGATTCAAAATCAAAATGAATGTTGTCAGAAAACCGAACTAAAAAGGTTGAAAGATTTGAAGAACTGAACAAAAGTTGATGAAATTTGGTAAATAAAATTTTCAGCTTTAATTCATTTTTGTGCTTTTTTAATTAGCCTTTTCTGCATATAGAGAAACTGTTTATGGCTCAGTAGTTGAAATCATTCTTAACTCAAAAGCTTTTTTGAAGGAAAAATCTCACATACCAAAAATGTATACATTTTAACCTATTGCTTTTATCAATTCCTACAGAGCCTATATCACTACTTTTGTCCAGTTCAGAAAACCTTATCTGTAATCATTTTTTTAAATAAAGAGGCCACTGTGTTCTCCATTTCTTACACAGTAAAAAGGCATTCTTTTAGTGACACAAAAAAGGCAGGCATGCAATAAGAGTAAAAAAAAATATAAAAAAAAGAAAGCACCAATTATTAATATTAAAGCCTATCAGGGTTAAACATGATTTTCAAAATGTATCCAGCTTTTGAGGGAAAAACACAGCATTTTAAACATTTTTTATTCAACCTAAATTATTAGGTGGAAGAATGTCAAAGATAATTCTTCTAGATAAATCCAATCTTTGTTTATGGAAAGGAGAAGATGTGGGCAGTGCTTATACTGCCCGTTGCACAATTGGGGCTTTCAGCTTCTTATGGAAGATAAATGATGGCACATCCATAAAAAGGCCAACTACATTGTGAAAAAAAAGGAAGGAGCTGTAAAATGGGAAAAGAGTTTACCATTACCTTTGATGACTTTTATTCAGTTTAACCTGTATTTAACACCACCGCGCTCAATCTGAAGGGCACCCGGTAAAAAAACTCTCCGGGTTAAAAAATTGAGTTCATATCCATCAATTCTGAGCTCTGAGCTACAGAAATGTGGCTTTAATCCACGAAGACTGGGATCTATAAATCCTGCCCAACCTCTGCGTAAAATTGACTAACATTGTTCAAAAACAAAGAAGAAGAAAAAAAAGGTCAGCAGAGAGGTGGATGCGAAACAGACGCAGAATCTCACGCCACACACTTGCTGCGTCTCCTCATCTTCCAGAGGTAACGTTTACTTCACCTGGCAGTGGCTTTTTGTCTCTTTATCCTCTGCTGTTCCAATTTTTGCCCCCAGCCTTCTTCACCTCTCTCTTGTTTGTATGTTTTTACCTGTGCTGCTGTTGTCAGCTCAACTTCTTTCCCACTTTCTCCCTTTTTCTCTTCATCGTCTTGTGTCCATTAAGCCCCGATTTCTCTCTGTCCCTCTGCTTGTTTGTTTTCATTCTCACAGCCGACATAGGCAGAACAGTGTTGGGATGAACACCCCAAAAGCAACAAGGATAGGAAACATTAAGCTGCTGTTGTCAGCTGCGTAAGGATTTGGTGTTCTGGGGCCTGATTGGACCCTGTTCTTGGAACGAGACAAGACGGGCTTCTTGCCGCCCTCTTCACCTCCTTCACTTTCGTCATCGTCGTCGTCCTCACCTTCATCATGCTTCTCCAAGCCAGGGTGAGGTTGGAGTTTTGGTACATCTGTCAGGTAAAAAAACAAAAACAAAAAACAGGTTAAGTTAGCTAAAAATCATTAAGAAACTGAGACTCAAATGTATCATTCAGAGTTTGATTGCTCTTCATCACCAAAATTACACAGAAACAATGAATCCAATTCACCTCCTAGAGTCCCTTTCATCACATATAGAGCACAAATCTTGGGGTTGTCATAATAACCCTGAAAATAAAAAAGAAGCAAATCAGAGTTAACAGAGTCTATAAAGATTAGTTGGTGTCATCTTAAGATCCACATATTTAATGCAAGAAAACTTTTACTTCATCCAACTTATTTAGACTTTTTTATGCTTTCACCTTAAAAGTAAGTCCTTCAGCCTGTAGATATAAACTTGTGCTATCTTAGATGACCCCACCCTTACATTGACGTGTTCTCCCTACCATGACAAAGGTGGATGAAGGTGGAAAGATTTCATGTAATCCATGGACACCAGTGAAGATCACAAATCATTGAAGAAAAAAGGTTTAGAGCACTGTCTAGTGGATCTAGATGACCCAACTCCCCACGTTAAAGTGATTAGGATAGCACAAGGGTTAAATTTGAACCATGTGCAACGTGGTAGAGCTGGAATTGATTTTAAAAACTGGAAAGGAAACAGTAAAATATACCTCTTAAAAAAACAGATGTCACAAAAAGAAAAAGGATGTTGCTGCACAAACCTATTGTATATATTGCTAACAAATATATGTAGGGTAATTATCAAAAAAAAAACAAATGTGAATTTTACTTTTCCCCCATAAAGAGTAACTTGAAAATTGTAAAAAAAAAAAAAAAAAAAAAAATGTATTTAGGTGTGCTGAAACAGTCTGAAGCACGGGGTAAAAATACATCCATCCGTTAGACAGGTCACCAGTCTGTCAAAGGACACACAATCCCTCCCATCCACACCTATGCACACTTTAAGCAGCCAATTAACCTATGAAGTGTGTTTTTGGATAAATACTTAATTTTAATATCAATGTTAAATCCTTACAAAAAAACCCAGAGCAGTCATTTGCTCCATTCATGCATTCCTGAGCATTCCTCTAAAAACCTGCTCCCAATCCGCAAAAATGAGTGGGTTCTCACATTCATAAGTATGAAAGTGAGAACAGCCCCTTCCAGGAAGAGTCTGTGCAGTCAGCACCACCCCCAGGCTAACACAAACACCCACTTTCTACGCAGAGCTAGTGGTGATATGCAAAAACTCTTTTATTTTATATGCACAATATGTACATCCATCTTTGCAAAAAATTGGATATTGTTTGTTTTTGTGAGCGAAACGCAGAGATGCTGCTAAGGCCGACTCTAGGTTGACTTCATGAAATAGGCAGCACCCAGACGGAGAGAAGGCCGGTGCCTCAGAGATCGAGATCTTACTTCCGGGTAGGAAAATTAGCTCAGTGTGCCAAAAGGTAATATATGATCATACATATGGATATAGTTTACTTTGAAAGGTTTAAGAAAAGCATGATATAAGCCTTTTAACGTGTTTGCTGTTCAAAAGTGTAACACAAAAACATTACTTTCAACAGATCTGTGACAAAACTTTTTTTAATTGTGCAAAAAGAGTCATAAATTTCTAAAATTATATAAATAAATAAAAACACATGAGAATAAAATAATAAATTATTTTATTATGTTTCCTTTCCGGTAAGCACATTTCAGAAGTTTTTTTTTTTTAAATTTAAATTGATTTTCAGCAAAAACCTATTCCGGTAAGACCAACAAACAAGTAAACATCTAAACTTTACACTGATGTTGTATTAAACAACCTCTCCACGTTATTAGCAAAGATTCATCATTAAATGAGAAGCACAGTGCGTCTTACACCAGCATATTAAACTAAACTCACCTTTACAAACTCCACAGCGAGCTTGCCATTAAAAGTGGACACCTCTCCTTGCACGGTCAGTTTGCCTCGGTTAATGGAGAAGGGCACTATCTCATCATGAGCAGTACTGTGACCCACTCGATCAAAGATGTCCAGATCTTTTACCACCACATGGCCGTTTAGGCGAACATCAAACACCTAGAGACACATTTTCACAATGTTTACATTTATATAATTGTAGTTCCTACATCAATAAAAAACCCACATCCTTGCCAAATGAACAAGAATAGTTTTGAATCACGTGCTTTTTACAGTATTTACATTTTAAGAGGAAATTAAACTTACTTTTTGCTGCGACTGTGCAAAGTAGACCTCTGAAAATTTCAAGACTAATATATAGTTTCCTTCCTCACGAATGGGAATGTCATAACCAAAAGTGTCCTCATTGTAGCGCTCTGTCTGGTACAGAATCTGGTCCTCTGGACTGGAGCGTAGTATTGGGAGGCGTACACCATAATCAGATGCTATAGAAGGAAAACAGCATCAAGTGCTGTTCAAAACGTATAGATACCACAAAAAACAGCTATTCATCGAAATATAGCATTGGGTTATAGATCCACTCCAATCATCTTTTGATCCATTATAAAGAAGTGTTACCAGTGGTCTTTGAATTATGATTTTGCCGTTTTTAGTCAAAGTAAAAAACCTGTCTGTTTTCTTTTACATAGTTTCTGCAGAGGAAAAGTAGTTCTTTAGAAATTAACCTCCGGGTTGGGGGTGGGACAGTTGGCACTGAGCAAGCAAGCCCCCACTTCCCATCATCCATCTGTTTACACTCTCCTGCTAGCTTAAACCCACTCACAACCCCAACCTAACATTGGCGGCGCTGTAAAAATGACGAGCAATATTGGAGCTGTCCAGCTGTGCAGTTTTGAGCCAGATACCAGCTCAGGCCAGGAAAACAAAGACGTACATGGAACTGGTCGTCTGCAAGTGGATGCATCAGAATGGAGCAGAGCAGGGAGCTTGTGGCCTACCGATTGTAGCAACAACATCAAAGCTATTTTAAACTGCTTTTTTTTTTGTCTGCTCCTGATTTACAAGTTGAATTTAAAAATTTAACTCAGAAATTTAATTTTAGGCCCATTTTTCTTTATTTCTGTGCTCCATCATGAGAAAATGTTACAAGAAGATATTAAAAACACGATTTACATTGCAGTGGGTCTTTAAATAATTGATGTTTTATAAATTGGGCCAGGAATGAATACTGCCGTTTGATCATATCACCTACTTCCTTTACATGCAAAGAGGGGCGGGGCTGCGGCCCTCAATGCTGACTCCTCATTAGTTTGTAGTCACTTGCGGAAGACATGCATGGAAAGGTTTATGCTGGAAACGTACGTTACTCCAAGTTAGCCAACACCAACCGTTGCAATTGACAGCTGAAGCCCAGCCACGCTTATGAAAAAATAAAATAAATAATAACTGATTAATACCAATGCTCACCTTTACCAACTTTTCCTTCCAACGGGTCCTTTTTAAAATGAATACCATGTACGTCTACATGTGCTTCACCACCGGCATTTACAGCCCAGATAACCCGCTCTGCGAGGTTGGGGCCCCCGCCGTTCGCCACGCAGTGCTTGGTCAGCAGCGACAGAAGCGCTGCGACCAGACCGGCGACAAGCTGTGCCGTGAGCCGCTGCATTCTCGCACCTTACAGCAGTCTGCTCCGACACACACACTCACAGGACAGCGTCGGTTTACACCAACACGAAGCCCTTTCGAATGAAATTGACAGAACACGGGATTAGCAAGCAAAAGGAGCTAGCCAGCATGTAAGTGACATGAAACATGATATTTAAAGTTAGCCAGTGTGCTAACGTTAACAGTAGTAACGATAGTTTTGACACAGATGAGTAATAAATATTTTACAGACTCCAGCGGAACTAATTCAAAACATTCTAATTCTACACAGAAAAACAGAAGACAAAGAGGAACTGGCAGTAGTTAACGATTTCGCTTTTGTAGTCCATGATCTAGCTAACGTACCTGCTTAACCAGAAATTCTTGGTGTGTGTGTCTGTGGACGGCTACAGATGTATCTCTTACCTTTCCCTTCCACAACAATTTAAACCTATTTTTTGTCAGTGTGCAGCAGTCGTATTTCTGCTTGGGTCAGTGTCACACACAAGGAGTACTGAGTAAAACAACTTTCCTTTCTGCGGCAGCTGGCCACAGCCTCTATCACTGACATTCATTCAATCTCGATTTTAACGTTTGCTCTTTTGCTAGCTAAAGTGCTACCTAACATGACGTTTACAATGACCGATGATTGACAGCTACAATGTCGAATCACATCCTCCATTTAATGCTTCCTGGTTGTTGTGAAAAAAATGTTTTAGTTTTAGTGTTTTCTACTGTTACTTTAAAAATGTTTTTATTTAGTACAATTTTCATTTGAACATACTGGCATGAAAAATTACCGTTCGATAAGAAAATATACTTTTTTTTTTATCCTCAATTCACCGATGCAGGCGGGGCGAAATTATAGGTCTTATTTTCCAATAGTTTTGATAACCTTCATTGCAATAGATAGAAATATATTATTAAATCATGTTTAATATTTGTAGACTATTTCGGTGTCAATGATATTATCACTAGATTTACGATTTATTAAAGATGTTGAAACATATTTTAACCAGAGCGTCTTACACGTGTTCTCAAAGGAGTCGCTACGACCCCCTAATCTTTTCCAGTTTGGTATAGTCCTTTTCTTGTCCAATCAGAGAGGTCCAACGCAACGCGCACGCTGTGCTGGAAAATGACTGGATAGTTACTACGGCGACGGCCCTGTAGATGACAGCTTGATTTTATAAGCACATTTTTGCCAGTTTACACTAAAATTGCTCCTAGAAGCTTTTTCCAGACACAGGTTGACATAAATAATCATGAGGGAAATTGTTTACCTATAATAATCAAATTACCTTCTCACACATTAGATTAGATTTGCTTTATTGTCATTGTGCATAGTTATGAGATTTAAGGATCGCCATCAGTGCAAGAACAGCAAGGAAGGGACAAATAATAAAAAACACAGTAATACAATAAAATCAAACAAACAAACAAACAAACTCATAATACTACCCTGTATCTTTTGTGTTTTCTTGATACCCGTTTTAAAAATGTACCTTCTCAAAAATAAATAAATGCCACAAATATGCTTGTGAATTTGACTTTTCATATTAGTTTGCCTCACTATTCTTTGTTTTACATTATTGTAAATTATTTTTATCATGTAATAAATAAATATTCTTGATTAAATGTTTCCATGTCTTTAAAATAAATATTGTATCTTCATAAAATTTTCTGGAAACAGGAAACCCCATTTTATTCATTTATGTCGGAATAATCTGTCAGATTAACGGTCAGGAAGCCAAAGGCCAGACAATAAGCCAGCATAGTTTCCTATTTGACATTTTTCAAAGAAAGATACCATCACTCCACTGCTGCAGGTAGGGCACTTTCATTTCAAGATTTACAGTCAAGCGGATTAAGGGATTGGCATTGTGGGCAATCACCCAGGGCAGCATCCTGCCAGACGTAGTTTTTAGGGGGGCAAAAGCAAAAGTATAAAAGCATTAGGATGAGCTTTATAATTTATATGAGCAACAATTTCATTTTAGATATGAAAGAAGGCGCTAAACCATCACATTTCTCAATTAGGAACAAAAGAAAAGCATAAGAGGAGAAAGATACCCAACACAAAGTTATGTACAGAGCTACTCTTCTCCTGTCAGTAGAGAGGCTTTTAATTAAAGTAATTTTAACATGTTCATGCTCTGCAGTTTTACTTCAACTGCTGTTACTTTTAGGGCAAAAATATATGATTTTTCTTAGGTATATTTAGAGTGCACAACCTACAATGCAATTACAGATTAACCAGTCAAGTTGTTATTCTGGTAAACTTTAATTGACGTGGTGTATAAAATCAGAAAAAAATACATTTTTGGATGTCAAACTCCTGTACTTTTTTCAGAGCACTTTTGGGCATCTTTAAAACATGTTTCTGCTTCTAGTTAAATTGAAACTGAACTGATATGTTTGGGATTATTGTCATGCTGGATGATCCAGCCATGTTTAATTTTCACTGATGGAAAATTCTTTTGTGTGTGTTATTTCCTCATTCGCTTAGCAGCTGTCCTTAAAATCTGATATGTTGTCCGAACCAGAAGATGAAAATCAAGACCCATCTAGTTCCACTTTTCTTGAGTAAAGAAAGGGGGGAGGGGGGATCCTCGGCCAACCTGCTCAACCTCCCGAGCTACTGCCCACTAATAAATTACTTAGCATCTGCAGTCCCTCAGAATGCCAACACAATGGAAGGAACACTCAACAGCAATACTAAAAAACAAAACACAAATACAGTTTGAGAAAAAACTATTTATAGAAGTCATGAACATGAACTACCAGTGACAGATTGTGCAGAAAATAAGTATTTGATCAATAACAAAAGTTCACCTTAAGACGTTGGGATGTAAGCCTGGTTGACAATGGTATAGGTTAAAGGTTTCTTGTAGGTCTTCACCAGGCTTGCTCACACCGTACCATATTTTGGTCCATTTTTCCATGTACATATTCTCAGGGGCTGTGATGCTTTTTGATGCTTTGTGGCAACACAGACTTTCAACTCCCTCCAGATTTTTTGCTGGATTGAGGTCCAAAGACTGGCTATGCTACTGCTGAACCTTGAAATGCTTTTTACTTAGCAGCTACTTTGTTGTCTAGATCAGTGGTCCCCAACCCATGGGCTGTGAACTGGTACCGGTCCGTGGGCCACTTGGTACAGGGCCGCTGACAGAAAAAAGATGCATACAACTTCGATTATTTTTGTTACGTTTATCTTCTGATACTAAAGGAAGTTTTATTTTGGAAAACTGCCAGATTCTACTTCATCCGTCTGGCTCGATGCATGACATGACTTTAAGTAGCTGTGTGGACAGCAAAGTTGGTAGAAACACTAAAACATATTTGGAAAGAGTTAGTGTGAGGAAACCGAAGAACAGCCTTTGAGTTCAAAGAAAAATAAAGCTACTATTTACAGAAAAAAATGGGAGTCCTTCTCCAAATAAGGATTTACTGATCAGATGCTCCTCGCTCTGCCTAATATGCAGCAACTAATGTCTGAATGTTTCACAAACGCAGATAATAAAGTTTCAGACATAGACATGTTTGTTATTGTATTTAGAAAATACTAGTTTTACGACAGTTGTGTCATTTCATTTTTCTTCATTTATCCATAACACCTTAAAGTCAGACGCAGCTTAAAAGTTAGTGTCTGGTTGTTAGCATCCACTTTGATTTTAAAGGTAAAATTTTCATTACAAAGTCTAAGTTAAAACCGCAAAACTTGTAAAAAGAACATTTATGAATTTTTCCTACAGCAAGGCAGAATTAAGCAGGTATCTGTTAAAAAACGTCAGCACAGCAAATGATCCTCTGTGTTAAAAAAACAAAGTTAGTCAGGATTTATGTTTAAAAAAAAATTGATTAATCTTTTTGCCTTGAAAGATGATCATAGATTTGGTTGGGTTTTAGTGTTATAATAATATTCTAGGACAAAAAAAACACGAATGTTGCTTTTATTGAATTGTTTGCAAATCAGAAACAACTTCTACAAATCAACAACTTTGTTTTATTGAATCTTTGTCATCTGTAAAAACAAAATTACTAATGTTTTCAGATGTTTTTTAAACACAATTCCTTGTTGTAACTTTTTCATTTGAAAAACAGTTTTTTTTATAATCCGGAATCTTAAAAATATTAAATACAAACTTCATTTAATAGAAACTTTCCTAGACAGGTCCATGAAAATATTGTCTGAGATGAAACCGATCCGGGCCTGAAAAAGGTTGGCGACCACTGACCTAGATGATGTGATTGGAATCATTGTCATGCTGGAAGATCAAGCCATGTTTAATCCTTAATGCTCTCAATGATGGAAGTTTTTGTTGTTGTTAAGTTTTAAGTTTATATTTAAGATTTTAAGTATCACTGATAAAAATTGGACGCAGTTTTATCCTTGAGATCAAATAAAGTACCACCTAACTTTGCTACGTCAAATAAACCTTTTTCAGAGGGTAAGCCATGTGGAGTAGTTTTCTCAGGGTAAAATTCAAGCTAGAACTGCCACTGCTTACAGTTAAATCATTATTGTATGAAGGTTCTTTCTTAACATTGTCCTTTTAACAACACAAAAGTTTGTCCCCCAACATAACAGTAAAATAAAGCTCAAATGTAAACATATTTTATTTGTCTACAATGGCGAAATATTTTTTTGGACCAAAGTACAAATGTGCATACGAAGTTCAATGAATGTCATTCTTTGGCATGCATACAAAATAATAACACGTGTGGTACATTACCACACCTACAAACCCAATGATAGTAACATACAGTACAAATACAACATAGTTAGATCAACTGCAAATACAGTTTACTTATGTAATCTATTCTAGTAAATGCTGGGACATTAAAAAAATACAGCTCCAATAGTTTTATTGAATTTAAACATGTGAGCCTTTAAAAACTTAAAGTCTAGAAATGGTCCATATTGCTGCAAGCCGCTACTTCTCTGGGTGCATGAGCACTTGGCTTTCTTTATTTTAACTTTAGAAGAGCAGCACATTTTATAAGGTATTTTGATTGTACCACTGTCGTACAAACATGAGTAGACAATACATACAGTCAGGACTATAAATATTTGGACAGAGACACATTTTTTCTTATTTAGTTTCTGTACATTACCACAGTGAATTTTAAATAAAACAACTCAGATTCCATTGAAGTGCAGACTTTCAGCTTTTATTCCATGGGCTGAACAAAAAGATTGCATAAAAATGTGAAAAACTAAAGCATTTTTTGAACACAATCCCTTCATTTCATGGACTTGTAAGTAGTTGGACAATTGACTTTCATGCTATTGCATGGGCAGGTGTGGGCAATTCCCTTGTTATGTCATTATGAGTGAAACAGATAAAAGGCCTGGAGTTGATTAGCCCTTGTGCTATCTTAGATAACCCCACCGTTACATTGACGTGTTCTCCCTACCATGACAAAGTTTATTAAGGTGGAAAGATTTCATGTAATCCATGGACACCAGTGAGGTTCACAAATCATTGAAGAAAAAAGGTTCAGCGCACTGTCTAGTGGGCCTAGATGACCCAACTCCCAATGTGAAAATGTGAAGGGTTACACAAGGGTTAAAGGACTTGTGCTTGCATTTTGAAGATTTTGCTGTGAACAGACAACATGCGGTCAAAGGAGCTCTCAAAGCAGGTGAAAGGAGCCATTATTAAGCTGAGAAAACCGGGAAAAAAACATGCCAGAAATTGCTACAGTATTAGGAGTGGCAAAATCAACAGTGTGGTACATCCTGAGAAAGAAAGCACTGGTGAACTCGGCAACGCAAAAAAACCTGGACGTCCACGGAAGACAACAGTAATGGATGATCGCAGAATCATTTCCATGGTGAAGAGGAACCT
Source organism: Oryzias latipes (assembly GCF_053564925.1). NCBI lineage: Eukaryota > Metazoa > Chordata > Actinopteri > Beloniformes > Adrianichthyidae > Oryzias > Oryzias latipes. The sequence continues at coordinate 13,537,857 of NC_136245.1, forward strand.
GTTCACAACAGCCAACCCAGTGAACAACACTCTCCAGGAGGTAGGCGTATCAATATCCAAGTCTACCATAAAAAGAAGACTGCATGAAAGTAGATACAGAGGGTACACTGCAAGATGCAAACCACTCATAAGCCTCAAGAATAGGAAAGCTAGATTGGACTTTGCTAAAAAGCATCTAAAAAAGCCAGCACAGTTCTGGAAAACATTCTTTGGACAGATGAAACCAAAATCAACCTCTACCAGAATGATGGCAAGAGAAACGTATGGAGAAAGCGTGGAGAAGCTCATGATCCAAAGCACACTACAGTATCAGTAAAACACTGTGGAGGCAGTGTGATGGCCTGGGCGTGCATGGCTGCTAGTGGCACTGGTACACTAGTGTTTATTGATGATGTGACACAGGACAGAAGCAATGAATTCTGAGGTGTTCAGAGACATACCATCTGCGCAGATCCAGGTGAATGCAGCCAAACTGATTGGGCGGCGTTTCATAATACAGATGGACAACGACCCAAAACATACAGCCAAAGCAACTCAGGAGTTTATTAAAGCAAAGAAGTGGAATATTCTTGAATGGCCAAGTCAGTCACTTGATTTTAACCCATTTGAGCATGCATTTCACTTGTTGAAGACTAAACTTTAGACAGAAAGGCCCACAAACAAACAGCAACTGAAAGCCGCTGCAGTAAAGGCCTGGCAGAGCATCCAGAAAGAGAAACCCCAGCATATGATGATGTCCATGACTTCAAGACTTCAGGCTGTCATTGCCAACAAGGGCTTTCAACCAAATCTTAGTAATGACCATTTTGTTTTCAGTTATTTCATTTGTCCAATTACTTACGAGCCCATGAAATGAAAGGATTGTATTTCAAAAATGCTTTAGTTTTTCACATTTTTATGCAATCTTTTTGTTCAGCTCATGGAATAAAAGCTGAAAGTCTGCACTTCAATGGCATCTGAGTTGTTTTATTTAAAATTCACTGTGGTAATGTACAGAAACTAAATTAGAAAAAATGTCTCTGTCCAAATATATATGGTCCTGACTGTATGCAAGGCATATAAAATAGATCTTTGCTGCATCTCAGACAGTGACTGTTTTGATTAACTGGACTTGCACAGTGAAAACGTACAGTTACATACAGATCTGAGTCTACCACATGACTGTGTTGGTGGAGCACCAATATTATGCAAAGGTACATACAACTTCTTATACAATGCATAGGAAGTGGATTCTTACAGAAACATTCAACAGAGCTGATTGTTTGACATCCTTTCAGCATCGAGTCTGATTCTGATGTTACTGAACATCGAAGGCGACATTTGGAGGTGCTTCACACATGATGAGACAGGACATGAGCTAGTCAGATGGAGACTTATTTGGTGACAATTAAAGTGCAAAAAAGAAAAAAAAAAACATATTTTAGGCAATTATGAGCTATGCTACAGCAAATTCCGCCTCAGTTCAAACGAGACTTCTGTTTTCTGGAAGAACACTTATTGATTGAAAGAGTGAGGTGATTCTTTGCTTCAAATAGTTTTAATTCCAGTGTGGTTTAGATCTAAATGGCTCAGAGGGTTTCGGCATGTCCCTGCTTCTATGTGGTCGGGAGGACAAAAAGGACATAGCTTCACATTCAGTGCTGATCATTTGTATGATCTCAGCGAGACATCATTCGTACGAACTCTGTAAGAAGAGATAAGGAGCATTAAATACTGCTGCTCAACACTCGACAGTGCGCTTTGACGAGTGCTTTGTGAAAGATGTTTTACCTTCAAAGTCAACAAGTCCGTCACCGTTCAAATCCACGTCCCTCAGGATGTCCTCTACTTCTTTTAGACCAACCTGCATAACAAACAAATGAACGAGGTCAGGAAACATGCGTGCGGTTTTGAGCTATCAAGTCTTAGTTTGGCCCAGTTCTTACTTGCTGGCCCAACAGTTTCCTCATTGCATCTCGGAGCTCAGATGTGCTTATGGCTCCATCTCCATTTGTGTCAAACTAAGAACAGCACACAACAGAAATAAAGAATAAAAAAATACACACAACAAAAATCAGCATTTAAACTCTTACCTCTCGAAAAGCATCTTTCAACTCCTTAATGCCAATCATGTCGGCAGTTTCAGCAAGGAGTTTGGGACCCATCAATTCCACAAAATCGTCAAAATCCACATGACCTCCCACTAAAGACAAATAATAAAACTTCAAACTTGAAATAATTTACTCCAAACAGTCATGTAAATGTCAAATGAAGATATGCCTACAGTTCATGTTTATCTGTTGACTCAGCTCTATCAGCTCCATTTCAGTAGGCATGTATCCCATGGTCCTCATACAGTTTCCTAGATCTTTGCAGCTGATAAAACCATCTTTGTCTTTGTCAAACTCTTTGAAAGCATCTCGCAGTTCTGTAAAAATAGCATGTATATCAACGCAGGAATTAAATGTCTTCATTTATAGCTGGATTTATTCTAAAATGGTGTTTACTTTGCTTTATTATTTTCAAAACACATTGGATTGAGTTTAAAGTGAAGAGCATCTTACCATCCATTTCTTCTGGTCGCAGCTCTCTATCCTGTAAAGAAATACTATTAGTGATCAGTATAAAAACTCAATGTCAGCTTTTAGAAAAAGCTTATGAGCTTCATGTAAGCTTTCCACTGAAAGCTATCCTTAACCCTTGACTTAAGTGGTGCCCAAATCTAAATCTACACATTTTAATGAACTGCAGCGAAATAACAGTTGGGTAAAACTACCACCCATATTGATGTGCTCTTAAAGAAAATACTGATCACTATCAAGCAGGACAGAACAACACTAGCACTTACATATACATTTTTTCTGCTTCTTGTTTATAATGAATGCAACCTTTAAAGGACAGAAAGAGGCAGACACACTCCAGAGCCACCAGGGGTTAACAGTAGACGAAGAGAGAAGTCTAAACACAAAGCGGTGACGTCTGAACAGAATCACTGACCGAAACGGCATGCGCCCAAAACAACCAACGTTTGCAGAGGACCATCAGCGCTTCTTCTGTCAGTCAATCCCTGCCAGCTCATCCCACATCAGCAGTCACTGACAGTTTTACAGACATATTCAAGCCATCGTCGAGACATAGGAAGTTTTTTCCTATGTTCTAACGCAACAAAACAAGGACTCATAAGAGCTCTTTGTGCTTATTCTGTGTAAAACTGACATAATGCAAAACAGATGGCTAAATGTTCTATTAATGATGACTTGATTCTGGCATTCAGACCTGAAAGGCTTTTTAGATGGCTATTTGCTTTTTATTTGCACAAAGAATGGAAATAGCGGGGTGAGTGTTTCTGACCCTTGATGAGAAAAAAATCTCAATCACATCATATCCTAATTTATTTGTGACATCACAGTTTTTTGGAATAAAAAGCTTAGACAGGAGCTCTTACTCCTGACTTTGTACAAAGCCAATTTATGCAGGTTACAGCTTTATGGTCAGCAAATTTTCAAGTAGTTACAAATCTGTCAGTCGTTTTCTCTCCATTAGTTTCTTTTTAAACACTAGACCATATATGGCAGGTGTGCACCTTGCTTTAGAGCTTTGTTGTCACTGGTGTGTGGGTTCCTAAAAGCGGAGAATTGAAGGATATTTATCTGAGAAAACAGTGGTGATAATAGTTTATGTGTTTATGAGAGTCAGAGGGACAAAGTAAAAGGTGGACTGTCTAAATCTGGGCTTTTATACGCCTGAAAAGTAGAGAGCACTCATCTAATGTGACAGGATAATGATCACAATACTGTGGTTATTTTTGAACACAGATAAAAACCGTGTTTGTTCAGACTTACGTACAGCCTGCATGCACTTTGCCATGCCTTTACTCAGGAAGACACAGGTTTGTCCCAATAGGTTGCTCACGAGAACGCAGTTTTGTGTCATGGAAACAATGGAGTCCTGATAAGGCCCAAGATACCCTGACTGGGCAATCTCTGCACATGACAGCACCAGCCTCAGTCTCCTCTCAGCATCCTGGACCATCTTCCAATGGGTGGGCAGAGAAAAAAAGTTGTTGGTGTACACTTTTTTTACATTTTACGGAAAAAAACCCTAATAAATAAAGCCCGATGCACAATATATCTGTGTGTTATACAAGAGCCTATGTAAGAAAACAATGTCATCTACATGAAAACATGGTGGAAAAATCACCTAAATACATCTATAAAACAGCATGTTGCCAACTTTCCACCCATTGCTCATAACAGTTTACTTGCCACTTGTACAGACTGGCACCTCACACCTATACACTGTCTGACAAAGAGTAAACAGAAGCAGAAAAAGTAGAATGAAAGCAGTAGGGAGCAGGCTAAGACTTTCACTGCAGGCACATTTTCTTCTACAGGACATTGAGCTCTCATTAGTAAGTGGCTCCTGTTGAACAGCCGAGGCTTGCCAAAATCCAATATCACATCTACATTAGGACTTTAAGAATCTCAAAGCAGGAGAGACGAACAAGTAACACTTCCTTCTCAACAAACTCATGACACCATGGCCTGAATCTAAAATAAATCTACTCAAACTGAAGCATGAATTGAATCTTTTTAGCTGTACGGAGTTTCAAAAATTGCGCAAAAATGACCTAAGTCATCCTAAGTCCAAAGCAAAGAAAGTAATATGTTACAATTAACCTTTAAAAGCGCTAAAGTCTAGGAAATTTCAGGGTGTGAAGTTTGTTTTTTAAAATCTTACCGCTCTCAGAGGCCAGTCTAAGCAGTTTCCCATTCCAAAGGAGAAAAAAGACATTAAATACGACCATAAGGAATTTTTCTCCACCAGGTTTGCAGTTTGGGTTTTGTGAGGAAGACAAACTCTACTTTTAGCAAGACCCATGAAACCAAAGATTCTAATAAAATCTAAAGCAGGACAAATATGTTGGAACTTTAGTCCACTGAGCTTCTGGGGTAAATGAATGTTGCAACAGTAGGGACACCATCGAGTGAGGGAGAGAGGAGAAGAAAACAGACGAGGGAGGGATGTGGACCAAGGAAGGAAACGGAATAATGCCTATTAAAGGAGAGGAGATGTCTGAAAGATATTGCACACTGCTGACACACCAGCCAAACTACAGAAAACACAAATTACACAAAGTATGCATATAAAAAAAAATTGACAAAACTGTCTCCAGTCTTCCCACCAGAGAGGCCGTCTGGGTTGCACGCATATTGAGGTGACCTTGACCATTAAAAAAACCCTCCTCCGGTCTAAAAAAATGTTAGGACCTGATGCTTTTTTCTTATAAAAAACATTTTGTCAATACGCATTTGATGCAGAATTTCACATTTTCACCATGTGGCTGTTTGTGTGTCCTTCACAGGCAATGGCAAGGTTACTCTGACCTGCACACACTGTGTGGCACCAAACACAAGCACACAAAGCAGCAAAGCAGCAACTGACATTTGCAGAGACAGTGTCATCTGCAGGTGTGCACAGGTAGTTGCAAATAGAAGAAAAATTGCATCAATTTTTAATGTATTGTGTGTATGTTGCTCTCAAATGGAGCTTTCCATTTCTTGCCCATGACTGAACTCCTCACCATTGACAGTGGGTGTGTAATCAAAGAGCATTTTAGGGGTCACGGTAATGTTTTCGCAGAGCTGCTCACAGTCTGACTCACTGGCTATTTGCAGAGATGGCTTTTATACTATCAGTACTAGAAGAAGTTTCTTTTCAACCCACAAAGGACTAATTCTGCGTTTCCATGACGGAACTGATCAATGACAGAAAGATTCCCTGTTCAGCTCATGGTAATCATTTCCTGTTCAAAAGTGAGTACCATACAAGGAAGCAAATAAAATCTGACCTCTGGAAGATGTAAAAGAGAAAATTTCGTCACCAGACCCAAATTATGCTAATGGTTTAAGGGGACTCAAATAGATCCTCAGCTCAAAAATAGAGCCTCCAGCATCACTGATCATCTTCAAACACAAAAACACAATAGATGCAGTGTTCCTGATGGAGGGTTGCAGGAAGATGAACAAAGCACGAAGCCCGTGCTTTCAACAAAAGAAACATTTGCACATCAGACTTCCACCTCTCTGCTAGTGGAACATCCAACTTGTCCTACATCCACTTCAAAAAGAAAGCTGCCTGATAGAGTGCAGTCTGTAGGAGGAAGCAGTATTTTACAAATTACATAAGGAGAAAAAAATGGTGATGGGAGCTGTTTGTCTGATAGGCAGGTAGAACAACAGCAAAGATCAAAACAGCAAAGCATGGGAGGCTTTAGATGCTTTCAGATCAAACTGAAGCCTTGTATGTGTTTTATATCTAGCCACCCCTTGGAGTACTAAAAGACACCAACACTGTCACGATTTGCCAGGGATTTCCAGACTGTCTTCCTCAAATTAATTTCAAATATCAATCTTCTAAATCCTGCTAAACCCTGCCGAAGGTTTGTTTTTGTTTGGAGTCTCACCTGACCAAAGAGTGAACTGATGATGGTTCTCAGATTGATATCAGACGCAGATGAAACCAGGCTCGGCCTCCGTGCGCGGCGGGACGACCTGTTGGACTGCGGGACAAGAGAGCAGGAAGACGTGGATGGACTGCTGCCTTTGGTCAGACGGCTCCCCTTGTGGGCCCTAGGCTCACACAGCGGGACCCTGTCGTCATTGCTATCTGACAGGGAGGGTGCTCTCGGGACCGGGTGGGAGCGCGCGTGGCCCCGGCTGGGACGCTGCGGTTCGGACGCTTCAGCCGGAGCTCGGTCCTCGCGGTGGTGCCTCCTGCGGCGATGGTGGCGATGTTTGGAGGTCCTGCAGCGCTCCCCCTCACCTTGGCCTGCCTCGCTGTTCGCCGCCAGCGGATCGGGGACTTGGTTTGAACACGCACGTGATTTGCACTCGCTCCGCGTGGTCGAGTTGTGGCCGTCCTGGCAGGCGCCCACCGTAGAGGGGTGGCACAGTGGTCTGCGGGCACTTACGTCACCGTCGGCCGTGTGGAAGGATTCTTCCGTTCTCCCGTTGCCTTGGAGTTCGGCGGGACGGTGGCGATGCTGGTGTTGATGGTGATATTGCCCCCTATGGCTTTCAGCCGCGCGCTCGGGGTGGTGTGTCGGTTTTTTTGCCGCAGACTTCAGGAGGGAGGTCGTGGATTCAGATTTCGGGAAGGAGGTGCTCATTGCGCCGGATCTCATTCACTCTGCCAGACGGCGGAGCCGCAGAGCGCGTCACCTGTTCATTAATGTGTTTTTTCCCCCTTTTCTTTTATGGCACCGTTACTGTGACGTAGGAAAGAACGACATAACACAAACATACTCCCGAATTTAAATCAGAAATATAAATGGTCATCAATTTATTAAAGATTTGCTCTCATTTTCTAAAAAATAATGTCCTATTTGTGCGTGTCCTTAAGCTTTCCAGAGAGAAAACTCTTCCATGAAAAAATATAAAAACCTGCATTGTTTGCTTTAATAATTCAGGACTTGGATGAAAACATAGACCATAATGTACCTGTCCTAAATTATTGAAAATTTGAAAAATAAAATAGTGAATTAAAAAAATATATATTGTAGATTTAAACTTAATATTCATTTGAAAACATATATGTAAATTTAAAACTTGAATAAAAAGAAAAATGCAAACCCAAAACTGTAACAAAATATGTTTATTTGTATTTTCAACTTTTGTTTTCATTTCTGCCTCTTCTTTTTCAGTTCTGTTTTCTGTTTCAATTCAGTTTTTAAGTTTTCGCTGTGAAGCTGATCCAAATTTTAAGTGGAGCAGGGCTTTAAGCCCATTGGCTACTGGGACATGATTTCCCATGATTCCCAAAGAGGTCATGGTGATGTCCCGGCTTGGGGACCTGAAACAGAACACTAATATGGTACCTTTCTGTGTGGAGTTTGCATCTTCTCCCCGTTTTGAGACTTCCACCATCCAAAAACATGCTTCAAAGGTTAATTGGTTACTTTAACCCTTGTGCTATCCTAGGCACTTTAACATTGGGAGTTGGGTCATGTAGACCCACTGGACAGTGCGCTGAACCTTTTTTCTTCAATGATTTGTGAACCTCACTGGTGTCCATGGATTACATGAAATCTTTCCACTTTTATCCACCTTTGTCATGGCAGGGAGAACAAGTCAATGCAAGGGTGGGGTCATCTAAGATAGCACAAGGGTTAAATCACATGTGTCAAACTTAGGCCCAGTGTGATTATAATTGGCCTGCGAGACCATATCAAATGTGCATTAGAGCTGGCTCACAGTACATACCATACTGTATACTGACAGCCATGCTCCAGTCACATCGGGCAAATTAATTTCACCCTCCACAAAAATGGCCAAACGAAAGATAGAATACAGGAGCTTTCAAGACTGTTGAGAGGCAGATTATCTGTTCACGAATATAAGGGACAGACCTGCTTGTTATGGCGTTTCATGGCTGTCATTAATTGAACAAGCGCAAAGATAACTGCGCAAGTGGATTGAAGATCTGAGTAAGCGAACCTTACAACCGCGCAAGCGCAATGCTAACCGAGCAACCCCGCATTTAACAACTGCAATCCTAACTGAGCGGCGATCCTGCGCACTCACTGGGTTTGCGTGCAGTGTTAAAGGGGTGTTTTTGTCACTTGGGGGTGGTGTCCAGGGGGGGTGTTTGACACTTGGGGGCGGTAACCTTTCTGGTTGATCTGACTGGCCGAAATTTGCATGTCAAATGGCAGTGGGGCGGGACTTTCATTTTTTAGAGGCTTAAATAGAATAATAATGGGGGATGTAAAGTGGATTGAAACGTTAACGAATACACAAATACAGTTCTCACATGAGAAAAACTTACAGCAAGAAAAACCTGCTGCACTTTCTTACCTTGGTCTTGGGTCGTTGATTAACATTTTAATCCACTTTACATCAGCTGTTTTTTATGCTATTAAAGCCTATAAAACAGGGGTGGCAAACAAGTTTAACACATAGAGCTGAAATTTTTGACTGTGATAGTCAAAAAGCCACATCAAACACTGAAGACATACACACACAAACACAGAATTAAGCCATATTATTTCCAATAACACACTCCTCTACTCCTCTACTTACAATACAATATCACTGGATTAAAGTGCGCAGTTTAAGTTATGGGTGTTTTTTTGTGCATTTAATGTTAAAACATAACGGTAAAACATGCATGCTAGTGTGTGTTTTAAAAAAGGAGAAAAAACGAAATTAAAAGGAGCGGAAGATGGACAGCTTTTCATTTTAATCTGCTAGAAGTTGCTGCACTTGAGTTGATCTTCCAACCTAGCCTTATTTCCACGGAAACTCAGCTGTATCTTCTTGATCTTTCAAAGTTCGTTTTCCAGCTTCCTCCTCTTGCGAACCAAGGCATTAATCTTGAATTCTTTCGCAGCTGCTTGATTCCCACGTTCCTCTGCGTAGCTGATAGCCTGCAGTTTAAACTGTGGTTCATCGTTGTGTCTCTTTGCAGGCGGCATTTCTATATCTATCAAACATATACCTGCATCTTTGTACTATTGGGCGGGATGGGGGGTCTTCTTTCACGTCCGCACTTCCCTCCTTATCGTTCTCATTCTGTCTTTACCAACGTCCTCTTTACCGAAGTCACACAACAACACTTTATGGCAGCACATAGGGCACTCCTTACATTTTGGAGATCTTTTTTTTTTATTATTGTTTTCAAAATTTGAACAATTCGATCACAAAAAAATTTGAACAATTTAAGCATCAAGCATCAAAAAGATGTCAACTCCCCCACCCCACCCCGCCCTTCAACTTGAGACAGCCATACAAGTAAAATAATTAAAAGAAAAAAAAAATAAAAATAAATAAATATATATATATATATATATACTGACCAAAAATATAAACGCAACACTTTTGTTATTGCTCCCATTTTTTAATGGTATGAACTCAAAGACACTCAGTGAAACATTTTACACATACACAAAATAACTAGTTCTCTGAAATATTGTTCACAAATCTGTCTAAATCTGTGATAGTGAGCACTTCTCCTTTGCCAAGACAATCCATCCCACCTTGCAGGTGTGCCATATCAAGATGCTGATTAGACAGCATGATTATTGCACAGGTGTGCCTTAGACTGGCCACAAGAAAAGGCCACTCTGAAATCTTCAGTTGTATCACACAGCATAATGCCACAGATGTCGCAAGTTTTGAGGGAGCGTGCAATTGGCATGCTGATGGCAGGAATGTCCACCAGAGCTGTTGCTAGGGAATTAAATTTCCATTTCTCCACCATAAGCCGTCTCCAAAGGCGTTTCCGAGAATTTGGCAGCACATCTAACCGGCCTCACAACCGCAGACCACGTGTAACCACACCAGCCCAAGACCTCCACATCCAGCATGTCCACCTCCAAGATCATCTGAGACCAGCCACTCGGACAGCTGCTGAAACAATCGGTTTGCATAACCACAGAATTTCTGCACAAACTGTCAGAAACCGTCTCAGGGAAGCTCATCTGCATGCTCGTCGTCCTCATCGAGGTCTCGACCTCACTCCAGTTCGTCGTCGTAACTTGAGTGGGCAAATGCTCACATGCGATGGCGTCTGGCACGTTGGAGAGGTGTTCTCTTCACAGATGACTCCCGGTTTACACTGTTCAGGGCAGATGGCAGACAGCGTGTGTGGCGTTGTGTGGGTCAGGGGTTTTCTGATGTCAATGTTGTGGATCGAGTAGCCCATGGTGGTGGTGGGGTTATGGTATGGGCAGGCATATGTTATGGGCGAAGAACACAGGTGCATTTCATTGATGGCATTTTGAATGCACAGAGATACCATGGCGAGATCCTGGGGCCCATTGTTGTGCCGTACATCCAACAACATCACCTCATGTTGCAGCATAATAATGCATGGCCCCATGTTGCAAGGATCTGTACACAATTCTTGGAAGCTGAAAACATCCCAGTTCTTGCATGGCCAGCATACTCACCGGACATGTCACACATTGAGCATGTTTGGGATGCGCGTATACGACAGCGTGTTCCAGTTCCTGCCAATATCTAGCAACTTCGCACAGCCATTGAAGAAGAGTGGACCAACATTTCACAGGCCACAATAGACAACCTGATCAACTCTATGCAAAGGAGATGTGTCGCACTTCATGAGGCAAATGGTGGTCACACCAGATACTGACTGGTTGTCTGAGTCCCCTGACCCCCTCAATAAAACAAAACTGAAGATTTCAGAGTGGCCTTTTCTTGTGGCCAGTCTAAGGCACACCTGTGCAATAATCATGCTGTCTAATCAGCATCTTGATATGGCACACCTGCGAGGTGGGATGGATTGTCTTGGCAAAGGAGAAGTGTTCACTATCACAGATTTAGACAGATTTGTGAACAACGACTTTTCTACATCATTAACAGCGGAGGTGTACATAAGATGAGAAGAAATAAAATGTCTCAGTTGGAGATATGCAAAAAAATGTTGTTGAAAGGACATAACAGTGTTGTCTTTAATTAATTCCCCGAATACATTAATCCCTAAATTACGCCAGGAGGAGAACACAGATGGGCCCAGACCAGCAGGAAAATCAGGATTTTGAATTATAGGGGAAAGCAACGACTTAACTTTTGTCTTTTACCAGGTGTTTTAACCCATCACACCAAACTCTAATACCGTTGTAAAAAATACGATTTTTTTCTAATCGTTAGTGGGATTTTGGCCCCATCACAGGTGATCAATCCCCAGGGAGAATGAGGAGAGCATGCCCATGAGTCAATGCAGTTCTCCCTCTTTAGATATGTATGTAGCCACAGCCATTAATGATGGGTGTGGCATGCCCAGTTATAGAAAATTATATTTGGAGTTGACAACTTGTTCCAAATCAGTTAAGTGTGCTTACAGGTTCAAAATATGTGTAATAATGTTTCTTCATATTGTTCCCAAAATGTATAGTTATAATTACCTTAAGGTCTTGGTTTTATTAAAGAGTTTGATGGGCATTTTGTCAGCCTTACAGGTGCAGAGCAGTGGGAAGTCCAGGCCACCCAGCTGAGAGAGTTGGGGATAAAATTCCGTAAAGAGTTTGGGTGTTTCAAAAACTCAAAATTTAACCTTAAAAGGGATATTTAAAGTATTAAAATTCAGAAAGTTCAGGCTACCATTACTGTAGTCATTCATCAGAACAGATTTCCTAATGTGTGTTATTTTTCCAGACAAAGTCAAATAATATTTTATGGACAGTTTTGCGTAACCCTTGTGCTATCCTAGGCACTTTAACATTGGGAGTTGGGTCATCTAGACCCACTAGACAGTGCTCTGAACCTTTTTTCTTCCATGATTTGTGATCTTCACTGGTGTCCATGGATTACATGAAATCTTTCCTCCTTTATCCACCTTTGTCATGCTAGGGAGAACACGTCAATGCAAGGGAAGGGTTATCCAAGATAGCACAAGGGTTAAGTTGCTGATATATAGAGATTGAGCTGCATAAGTGACTCTAGAGAGCCCTTCAGCCTTGGAAAGGAGAATTCTACCTTTAATAGATAGATCTGTTATAAGAGCCAAAGGTTGAATCTTTTGTTTCATTTTCATTGGAAGAAAATTAGTGTCATCATTATCATTTTCATTTTTAGTTATTTTATACCAAGATAGGTGCCAGTTTTTACAGGAATATTGAGAAATGAATTCACATCACTTTATTTGATTGGTCAATGTTCATACTAAGTTCAAATATGGCCAAAGTTCATTTTTTCAGATTTAATTTAAGACCCAAAGCGTTGGAGAAAAAGTTTAACCACATCTATTGCCTACTGAATTTGTGAGCTGTCTTTAAAATAAAAGAGTTGTATCATCTGCAAGCGGACTAGTAACAATGGATCTATGAGCGATCCATTGTTCCATTGCTGCACCACGCCCTATCGTGGTGCAGCGGTAGAGCGGTCGACCCACGATCGTAAACTTGCAGGTTCGAATACCGCTTTGCACGCCCATGAGTCGATGCGTCCGTGGGCAAGACAATGAACCCCACCTTGCCTCTGGTGGTAGGCGGGCGCCTGTGTTCGGCAGCGGAGCAAGCACCAGTGTGTGAAAGTGTGTATGCACTGGTGAACGGGACTGTGACTGTGAAGTGCTTTGGGCCTTGTTGGTAGAAAAGCGCTATGTAAGTATATGCCATTTAACATTTACGCCATTTAACTTATAATGGACTAGATTTAATATAATCGCAGAGATCCTGAGCTACAAGAAGAAACAGATATGGGAGATATAGGACATCTCGATATAATTACACATTTAATATCAAATTTCTGAGATTAACCTAATAGAACAGGTAGGGTTGTTGTAGAGAGGTTTTATGACTTTGCAGAAGTAGCTGCCAAAACCAAATTTTTGTAAAGAGTGATATAAAAATCATGTTCCACTGCATCAAAAGCCTTGAAAAAAATCTAGAAACAACATGAAAGAGTTATCTGCAATTAGATATGAATAATTGAGTAAATCAATTACAAATTGAATATTATTTGAGATGTGTCTGTTGGGTAAAAATCCAGATTGTGATTCGTGTATCATAGAGTGAAGAACAGATTGAATCCGTTATGCAAATATTGACGCCAATATTTTGTAATCATTTTTAAAGAGGCAGATGGATGAGTCGCCAGTTGACAATATAAAGTACATTTTTGTGAGATTTTGGAATGAGGATGATAAGGCCTTAAGTCATACTCCATGGTAAGGTATCCAAGGATATATACTCTCATTGAAAACTCCTAATAAGATGGGCGCCATCTGCTGGGAGAAAAGTGTGTACAATTCAGAGGTCCTTCAATACATACACTAAAGAGCTTGAATTTACTTAAGTAGTTCATGCAAGCACAGTGTCTGTTTACAGTGTTGCCAGATTGGGCAAAAAACGTATGGTAATTGATTCATTGTTACACTCTTTCTATACTGTAAATCCCGCCAACATTTGTTTTCTAGTTTTCATTTTCAAAACGTTATTGCTTGGGCAGCTCACCGACAGAAAGCAGTTCACATTTTAGAAAATTCTATAGAACTGAAGATTCAAAACAGTGATGTGAAATAAAGAATTCCAACACAGATTGCCTAAATAGGAGACTTGACAGTTTATTAAATTTACAGAAATACTATTCAAAATCCACATAATGTTTTGAAAAAAAGAAAAACAAGTTCTTAATCAAAATGCAAGCAAAATTCTTGCCCCCATCATCCACCGCATCTGAAGCCAATACTTTGGGAATTTTAAACAGCTATTGGTGGACTGCTCTGCGTGTGCGTCAGTGTTATCTGCTGTTGTAAACAGTGTGTGAGAACCACACCTTTTGTAAACATTAGAACTGAATGGATGGGTATCTTGAATTGCATCAGACAACCAAAGCAGCAGAAGATTCATTTTTACTTCCTGACAGTGTGTACCTTCTTGAAGAGCTGCTAAAGGGTTTGTGGCTTTTGTAATGGATACAGTGCAATCAAAACATTACTTGGTGAATTAAAAGCATCACACAACAACAGAGAGTGGACTTCATAAACATTTCACAGAATATACTGATTGGATGTGTCAGAAAAGACGTTCATAGTTGGTGGTTTTCAATCACTTGAGATAGAAATTAAGACAACACAATAGTTAAAGCACTGAAGACAATCATTTCAAAATATCTCAGACCAGTCAGAGCAGTTTTTTCTTTTTCTTCACTTTAGGGTTATTTACAAAAATACAAACCTGATATCAAATGCAACTAAATTACAAGAGTCAAGAAGTTTACCAAAAAAGTCTTGATCTTCAGTCCCACACTTACAGCTTGCACTTCAGATGTGCAAGAAACCATTTAACCATGGCACTGGTTTTCAGAGTGGAGCACAATTCACTGTAACACCTGTGAGTCAGAGTCAATGGCTAAATATTCTGACCACGGCTGACATTGGACCTCAATTATTAAACCACACGCATAAAATCTGTTCATCCTCATTAGTGATAAGCTGGGGGATGGTTTTGTTCTACTTTTATAACACGAAAACTGATAGAAAATATTTCAGCACTTGAATTGAAACTTATCACATTTAAATTCTAAAGTATCCTGCATCTCTTAACCATTTTGGTCTTAATTTACTCATCATATAGATAAGGTTAGTGAAATTTAAACAGTAATTTAGTTATTGCATTTTAACTACTTCAACAATAGCTGCAGTTACCTGGACCAAAGTAATCGGAATAAATGCCTGATCAGAATAAAAATGGGTCATGTAAACATGCCGTTCAAAATACTCTTCCCCGATCAGACTCATGAGTCAAAAAAAAAATATTTCTAATCGAGATATGTGGGTTATGCCAATTATTGATCCGATCATGGTGCATGTAAACAGTTTATCCCGATAGTGGGTCACAACTGTTCTGGCTCTTACGTCGTGCGTAGATAGTGTGGCACTACAGAGGAGGCCGGCCGGCTGCTCCACGCAAGCGAGGCATGTCTTTGTTTCTTTGTGTTTGCGGGCAGGGGAGGTTGCTTTGTTAAGGTGTGCCATCCGGAGGATGCATCGGACAGCAGTCTGTCAGGCTGCCCTGCATGAGCGAGCTGCTCACGCATGAGAACCATGTCTCCCGGGAGAACTGTGTCTCCGAGCAGAGGAGTGGCTTTGTATGCAGAATGTTGCTCATGGCAGTAATGAGAAAATGGCAGTACTGAGAAACCGTGCAAACAATCATGTGAATTTGTGTTACCACTCATGTCCTGACAAAATAAAGGCTGATATTATTCCCACATATCTACGCGCAGCCAAGATGTACATTGCAGCATTGCCCCCAGAGATTTTAACTACAACTACAATTCTAACCCTGCTTCTACTGGGTTCATTCAGGCAAGAATAAAGCACTGGCCGCACGGATTAAAAAAATTATGAGCGAACAGGCACTTAATAATAATTATAACAACAATAAAAGCACGTTTAGAAGATCATCTCGCTCTATGCCACAGCTTTGTTTCTTTACAACGGAACTCGCTATTTTTTCTTCTACGGCCATTTCCGGTATTTTAGATAGTACTACTCATGTCAAAATGATTTGTTCCAACCGAAAGTGTGGCATGTGTAAACGTTTGTTGTAATCAGATAAAGTTTTTCTGGGCCCATGTACACAGTTCAGTTCTAATCTGATCTTTGATCCACTCAAAGATATTTTGCACATGTAACCACAGCTAATGTTTCTATGTAAGACATAATGAGCAATACAATCACTCACAGAACATTAACCATCTGTGAGCAGGCAAGCCATTCATTCATTTATCAGATTACCAGATTAACAAATTCTGATGAAAATGAGTGCAAAGAAAAAAAAAATGGAAATGATTCAAACCATAAACTCAAATTACAACATAAAAAACACAAAACCCTAAATTATTAATTTTGTAAGCCCTTTCATAATTATTTGCAGTGTTGTTTGCCTTTTTTAAAAGCTGAAGACTGATTATGTCTGATAAATGACTACTGAGTAATCCTGTTGCATTAATCTCAAACAGGAAAACCTATAAATTGATATCATCATATTCTTTCCAATTCCCCTTCAAACAACTTAACTGTCTTAATGGAAATTCAAAAAATAAGAACATACATTTATATGTAGTATATTGGAAATTATTTTCCAGTAAAGATGATCCAACACAAAAAGTATTCAACATGTTTTAAGCACTGTTTCATTACTACAATAAGATTGCATCTCTGAACCTAAGTATTAAAACAGCACAAGACTAGTGTCAAAACATATTCTAAAGACAGCCATTGGAGCCCAATCCTTCAACTTCGGACGATAGAGGACCAACTGTTCTTTAAGAAAATATGCGTGAATGTATTTCAATGCATGTGGGCCAAGCTGGTGCACTGCCCACATAGGTAATGGACGGTTTAAGCTCAACTAATTGGAACACGTCATCCAGCTGGACAGGGTTTGACTCCTTTAACATTTTCTTTAGTAAGACTGGAGCCGGTGGCCATCGATAAGGTCTATACAGGAACCTTCCGGCAGCTCTTCCACCCGGAGCATCTGATCACTGGGAAAGAAGATGCGACCAACTATGCTTGCAGTACAAGCTTCACCTCTCTGCTGATGGGGGGTCTTCCTGTTCACTGCCATGTATCCGGCTCCTCAGATGTCCACCGCGGTGGTGGAACCCTACAACTCCATTCTGACCGCCCACACCACCCTAGAGCAGTCCGACTGTGCTTTCATGGTGGCCGAGGCCATCTACAACATCTAGTGCAGGAACCTGGTCATTGATCATCCTAACTACACCAACCTGAACTGGCAGATTGGGCAAATTTTGTCCTCCATTACTGCCTTCCTGTGATTTGATGGCACCTTAAACGTAGACCTGAGGGAGTTCCAGACCAACACAGTTCCTTACCCCTTGGATCCACTTCCCTCTGGCCGCCTCTGCCCCTGTGATCTCTGCAGGGAAAGCATCCTATTAGCAGCTAACAGTGCCAGATATCACAAATGCCTACTGCAAACCAGCCAATTAGATGGTAAAGTGCGATCTTCGCCACAGCAAGTACATGGCCTGCTGTCTCCTGTACCGTGGAGACACGGTGCCTTAAGACGTCAATTCTGTCATTGCCACCATCAAGGCCAGGTGCAGAATCCAGTTTGTGGACTAGTGTCCAACAGGGTTCAAGCGGACATCAAATACCAGCCCCCCACTGTAGAGCCATCTGCATGCTGAGCAACATCATCACCATTGCCGAGGCCTGGGCCTGCCTGGACCACATATTTGAACTCAGTGTACGCCATGAGGACTTTGGTGCACTGGTATGTGGGGGAGTTCTCTGAGGCCTGAGAGGACATGGCAAAACTGGAGAAGGATTAGAAGGGGGTGGAAACCAACAGCGTTGGAGAGGAAGACAAGGTGGAAGAGTACTAAGATTGTCTCGTACAGGGTTGAGTTTAATGTTGAAGGAAAAAAAACACATTCTACAGGAAGGTCATCTAAAGCAGCCAAAGAGTAATTCCAGTCAGACTAAACTGGAACTTTGAAATTTTTTACACAGTTATGATTTTTGTTATACCTCAAATATTGAGGAAAATAATTAGCTTGTCCCATGGATGCAACTCAGTGCTTTTAATTATGTCGACATGGATAATCTTCTGAAGTTCAAAGCAAAAAAAAAAAGTTTTGTTGTGTACAACAGGGTACTTTCATATCGATCATGTCGCATTTCTGCTCTATTCTCTATTTGTCACAGAACAGATATAAATCAGACCATATTTTTTTCAGTCTTGTCTTTTTCTGGCAAATTGATGTGAATTCTAGTCTGTCTCTTGATCTTACAGACCTGGCAACAGCAGTGGACTTCTGCTGTGGAATTTGGTCAGAAACATTCTTCATACCAGTGATTTGCCCCCAGAAAACTAAAGGTTAATTAAAAAAGCTAAACATTTTGTATAATCTCCAGCATAACGAGAAAATCTCAGTAAATCTATAGTTTCACATTGACTTAAAATTACTCTTCTACACAACAAAACTTGTCTGGACTGGTACAGGTCGCCTTAACCATGCCTACATGAGCAAATGCAATGAACTACTCCCGTGTGATTGAACGGTTGTATATTTAAGTCACTATTAAAAATCAGCAGCTAAGGCTGTGGCCAGTGACTCCATATAAACACATTATCCTGACTGATATCACACACAATTGAGCCTAAGAGTATTTCTCTTAGATAACGCAGTTGTGATCCCAGCAACTCCTGCATGAAAACACCTCTAGACCCATACAGGTACGGGTAGCCAGAATTTGCACCACAGATTGACACCGAGCTTCATCCAGGAGGTTACACAAAAAGCCAGAAAAAATTGAAAAAACACCCAGTGGTAGTGTACAGTTAGAAAATGAGATAATGTCTGTTAGGAATAAAAAATACAGCAAAGAGCTGCAGAAAATCCCTCCTTGACATGGGACCGTTTCCTGCCAGATTCTTTTTGTTAATTATTTGAGTTTGTGAGTAGATCAGCAGAATGTATAATAGTAACAGTCTGACAGGGCATATCCCAACATTCCTGTTGCCAAGAAATTTGATTGTGCATTTTAGAAGTGCCTTATTATTACGGCTCATACCATGGTGCGAGTGAATTCTCGACTCTGATTGGCTGCTGGGTTAACATTAAAAAGTGATAATGCACAGTGAAAAAACGCCTAAAAAGAAGTTCTGGTCGCATGGCTCAAATGTTCTACATAACTGGCTTCTTTTAAAGAAACTTTTGATTTTTTATCTGGACAAAAACAAGCGGCAAGAGAAGAACTTTCTCCCTGAACGGATGCTTTATTTAACCTATCGTGGTGATTAGTCATGTAAACGTGACAATGCGGCGCACAACGTAACAAATAGTCTGCTTTTTGTGAAAAAGCGATCCAAACCGAAAAAATACCAAGAATAGTACTAAAAAATAATTAAATATTTATTTCTTTTGTAAGTTACCATGGTAAAATTCGGAGTGTGCATTATCAGAATTAACCATCCTCCGCCTTGCGTCGGATGATTCAGGCTTCCATGGCGTCCTTGGCCATTAACCCTTACTTGTTTTACACTGCAACACATGGGAAACTGCAGTAGATAAAAGAGGCCCAATGTTCAGTTATTTCCCTTCAATATTGTTTAAATTGGACTATATGTACACAGTGTAGGTGAAAGCCGGTCTACAAGAAAGTCTTGGTTGTAGAATGCAGAATGAATCCGATCCAGGTCTGAGCTTAGAGTTTCAGCTTCACATGAACGGACGTAGAAGCTCGTCAAAATGGGTCAATGAGCGCAGTGGGACAACTGCCCCGCCCACTGTACCAGCCCTTTCTGTTTCACACTCCGCAACCAGGACCCACTAAGTAAAGTTCCTCCCCGACTTACACACTTCCCTTATTGCCACCTGTTTCACTCATTTTCCCTCTTTGTCATCTAAATGGCCTGGAGTGAAAATATAGTCTAAGGCTTGTCTCTCAGCAGCAGCTACATTGGGATGCCACAGATCCACCATGAAGACCACTCTGGGGCCGTCCTCCAGGTTACCTGCATCCACAAAAAGCAGAAACATTAATCACTCAAATAGGATGACATTCTGACTTTTGCTGATTGATTTTCAATATCACTGGATATTATTGCACTGCTTCAAATCAATTCTACTCCATTTAGAAAACAGAAACAAACCCCATAACATGTTAATCCTATCTTACCCTCATGAAAGGCTCTGTGGAGAAACGAGTCGTCAAAAAGCAGACAGCTGCCCTCAGACCAGCACTGTGGCTCTCCGCCGACTACAAGCTCGCAGGATGGTGGTACTCTGAGACCTAGCAGAAAAAGATTCAAAACAATCTTTAGGTCATTCCAGGTCAAGACACATGCATCTCAAATGACCTGCATAACTAGCAAGTTGATTAAATTGTGGCTGTGGTTCATAACATCTGGAATGAATACACCCAAGTGGACCCTGGTCAGGGATCTATAACTGCTCTCTGACCCATCTTTCGAGGTGGTCTTGGTTTGTTTCCAATTAGACTAAGCTTCGGTTTGCTCTGAGATTCCTCGGTCTGAATACAATCCGTTCCTGGAGTGGAACAACTGAACCAAACGGCCACCGTAACTAGTTGTCATGGGATATAAACAGGGTAAGAATGCAGCAACTAATGAGCCGCGGACAAATATAAGGCAACGATTGTCATGTTATCAATCGTTAGGGTCCAACTCCTTACTTTTTGGAACGTTTTGTTTTAATACAGCTGAAAACGAGTCTTGCACGCTTTTCTGTGTCTCGATTCGTGGCACGCCCAATGCTGCTGTGATGTCATCCTAAATACTACCTCGTAGTTCCTTAACAGAATTCTCTTAAAACAATGCCATTACACCACGACAATGAGACACAGCAACTCCTTGAAATGTAGTGGGATGAATGCAGGCTCATTAAAACTTTTAACTTGATACCAATTGCTCACGTTGCTTCTCACTGTTTTTTCTCACATGTTTTAATCTAAGTCATAAATACTTATCAGTGAATGTTCTTAGACGTGTTCTTGCCAGTAACCACCCTAAAGCATGCCTCCACCGCACCAAAAAAGCAAGTAAAAAGTGTGGAGCCTGGCGTTGATACAGACGTTTATAATTTGTGAGCGAAATATAAAGTTTGAATGAACTATCCCGACAAGATCTGCAAAGCGCAAGACTTCCATATTTTCTGCCTCTAGTTGCTACGTTCCGCCGTCATAATTCCTGACGAATGAGTGAAGAGATCTTTAGTCATGTGGTTTTATCTACCAGCTTTAGTTTGAAACAGGAAAGTCCGCTTCATGGCAGTCTGAATACAGACCAAACGCAAATTAAGTCGACTGGGTCCAGAACAACGATTTTTCCAGTCTGGATACATCCTAACTTTTATCAGTGAATTCAGTACAGATGGAAATATATCTAAAGCTCAGGTGCAGTTCAAGCAATAACACATGTTAGCATAAGGTGCATTTCAGGCATTACTCTAGAAATCCTTCTGTTGTTTTGGTTAAATTCACTGAGCATCTTCATTTGTGGTTCATTTAATTCTCTTACCCAGGTGGCAGCGCAACCTGACATTTGTGGGACCATAGTGCTCCGTAATAAGAGCTCCAGGCGTCAGTACGGAGAAGCAGGCGTTTCCAAATACGTTGTTGGCAATGAAGGTGCGCAGCTGCCCCAGCACCCGCCATGCCCGCGGACATCTCCTGACATTCAGGACCAAAGGGGTACCTTGGTTGACCAGGTAGTAGGTCCACCACTGCCCACGAGGGGTGTTATTAGCTTTCCACCCTGGTGGGAGGGAGGAGCCACCGCGAGCTGGAGGCTGGTGGTAGATGCTTTCAAACTCAGCGAGAAGGGCCGGGAAGCTCTGTTCCAACAGCTCCACATCATGTCTTTGAACTTCTCTGGAAAAGAAAGGAGCAGACGGCAGATCGGGGAGGAAGAAGACCTCGGGACGCTGAATAGTTGGTCGGCTGTTAAGGTATCTGCCTTGGTCACGGACTCCTTTGTGAACCCTGCCCATACCTGACCAGGTATAGCGCTTGGCATACTCCTGCAGACTGTGGTAGAGCCTCTGGTTCAGACTCTCGCCGGCACTGGTACAGCGAAAGCACTCTGATGACTGGCAAAAAGCAAAGCCATTCTGCTCCTCCAGCATTGATCCACGCTTTCCTTTTTCCCTGTTACGGCAGTCTGAGCTCATGAAACCCCCCACCACCCCTCCAATCCGGCCAGGCCCCACAAGATACCTCCCACGCAGTGGGCTGGAGCCATGCTCTTGGCCCACTCTGTAGCAGTACCACATAAACAGCAGCAGAACACACATGGCAATGGAAAGAGCACAGATCTCACATTCCCTCACAGACTGCATCCCTCCAGCAACCATCTCTCTAATGCTCTCTAGTGACCACTCCATGCCGAATTCTTTCAGGATTGCTGAACCTGATAAAAACGACAGATCCGTTAACGTGTCTTGTCTGGGTTGTGATTGAAAGGGACCTTAACCTCAACACAGGCTGATGCTGAGTCTTTTGTCAGGCAGCTCTTATGATAGCCTCTGACGTAAACAGTCTGCTTGTTTGATCTGACCCTCTCGCTCTCCAGACTTAACATTTCAGCACTGTGCATCGTGGGAAGGTTTCTCCTTGCATGATGTCTGGCTGTGCAGTGTTTATGCTGCTCCTTTCCTTGTTCTGCAAACAGGCACCGCACTTTGGGGTTATCTTTTTCCTGGAAAAAAAGAGAAAGAGGCACAACAAAGTGAGATGTTGTATATAAAGTCAACGTGCATCTCTGAAATGTGATGGAAAATCATCATCTGGTGTTCTAAGCTCTCCTGCTAAGAGAGCTATTTTTTTCAATTGGCATTTTTGTCTGCTTCTGATTCACCACTTTTTGAATACTCAAAAACACATTTTTTATTGTTTTTATTTCTTTATATATGTCATCTGTAATGAGAAAAATGCTGCAAGAACATGTTAAAAAAAACACAATTTTTATTGAAGTGAGGCTTTAACAGCTTTTATTAATTAATTCCTATTTTATTTACATGCAATGACTTCACAATTACTGCAGGGTAGAGATGGGTGGATCGATCTGAGTACCGATACCAAGGTGAAGTATTGATACTAGCGTGATGAGATTGATACTTTCGTCACAGTTTTTTATTTATACGTACAGTAACAAGCTTGAATTTGCTCACAGAGTTCATGGGAGGGTTCATGTAAACAGCACCCCCCTCCACTGCTGATCACACCCTGTGATCCCCTTCTTCATCGGACAGCAGAGAGAGTCATTTAAGAGCCACATATTTGCACGCAACTGCAAAGAATTTTTGTTTAGGCAAGGTTTGACTAACACAACAAATAGGTTAATCAAATGAAGAAAACCCATTCAATGGGTCTTTAACTTAACTCACGGTTTTTCTTTAAACATTTTTTTAACCGTTTTTTAAACTAGTGACTCTTATTTTATTGTGTCCTTTATTTTAAAGATATATGTTTATGGTGCTGTTTTTTGTTACATTGTGTTTCTTTATTTTATTTTGCACAAGTTACTGCTTTATTATTATTATTATTGTAGTATGCTATTATTAATACTGTATACACATTCTATGTTTGATGCATGTTCAGTTCAGATTTTTGAAATTCCTTAAACATTTTTATTTGAGGAAAGTCTATGTCCTGTGTTTTATAATACAATTAATTAACAAAAATGTGTGTATTTCCAAAAGTATTCTATATTCAAAAAGTTTAAGAAAAAAGTATCTGTATCTGTCGGTGATACTAGCCCTGTTTTTACCTGGTATCGGATCAATAGCCAAATTCCCAGTATCGCCCATTCCCACTGCAGGGATCACTAGAGAGGGAGCAAAACAGTGTCAATTCAGTGTCGACACAGTTTGGGTAATGTGTCAATACTACTCGCGATATTTCATTTGGCGATACCTGTATCGATTCAAAATTGGTCAAAACTATATTTATTTAATTATTTATGAGCCTGTTCCCTTCTCTACTTCTGTGCTGGTCCCAAGCCCGGTTGCTTTGAGAGGGTTGCGTCAGGAAGGGCATCCGGCGTAAAACATTGCCAAGTTTACCATGCGACTCGTTCGCTGTGGCGACCCCTGATGGGAAAAGCCGAAAGGGAAAACAAACAAACAAACAAACATGAGCGTCCTTCAGCGTCTGACTCTTGTTTCCACTTAAACCCCGCTAGTTGGCAGCATTGCCCACTGAGCCTCTTTGAACAGCTCTACACCACGCAAAACAACTACAAGATCTCAGCGAGAAACAGCTTTTTTGTTTTTATGAGACATGCACTACTTAGTTTTTACTTAGGAAGGATACCGAACCGAAACTCGTTTCCATGTTCCTGCCAGTACCATTTAAAAACGCGGATTGCGGTGCTTTGTAGTAGAGTTGGGCGATGTCCCTTAAATTGGCAGTTGACGTTTGTAGCTTGCCGTCTTTGGCTGTAGTTGTAGTTGATGTTTGCAGTAAACCATCGGGATGGACGATATCGTCGGGGTGTGTGTGTGTGTGTTAATTTTTCGTTATAATAATTATTATATAAATAGTATTAGTTATTTTACTTTATTACTTTATTTTTATTTTATTTCCCAACTAATGACTCATCCGCAATGATCCAGTATTAACTGAGGGAAGTGACTTTAACAAAAAAAAAAAATGAACAAAATAGCAAAGAACACTTCGCTCACAAAATGCAGGACTGCTTGTGGTTCCTAGAGTTAATAAAAGTACGGTTGGAGGTAGAGCGTTTAGCCACCAAGTCCCTGTTTTATGGAATAAGCTCCCAGCTCATGTAAGAGAGACCGACACAGTTTGTACATTCAAAGTTAGACTGAAAACATTCCTCTTTGGAAAGGCTTATTGCCAGACTAGTTAGTATTCAGAGATTATTTAACTTAATGTTAATTTGTTCAATTAAAATTAATAACAATAACAATTTGTCTTTAGTAGTCTGCTAGAAGTTGAAGCTTGGGTAGCTATGGTGCACTGGGGTCCTGCCCTATTTTTTCTAGGGCTGAAACGATTCCTCGAGTTACTCGAGTTACTCGATTACAAAAATTCCTCGAGGCAAAAACTCTGCCTCGAAGCCTCGTTAAATTCCTATGACGCGCACTATACGCGCAACGCAGGGATTTGATTGTGTCACACGGACCGTTTATTCACATGGACCTTTTGAATTTAGTTGGCGCGATGGCGGAGAATAGATCTATAAATAAACTGCAGAAATTGTCTAAAGTGTGGGATCATTACACACTTAATAAAGAAGAGAACAAGGTGCAGTGTCTCTACTGCAAAATAGAGCTGGCATACCACAACAGCATCTGAACAGAAGACATCTGCGCGACCGCTGGAACCCCGAGGCCTTAGGCGCGGGACCCGCGCGTGCCACCGGCAGCGAGCGAGGGGCGGTGTCAGCCGCTCCGCGCCCCCTCTGCCGCGACCAGCGCAGGCCGCCTCGGCGGGCGGCGAGAGCCCCTAGCTGCGGTATTCAGGCGACCGGGCCTGCTGTGAACACTTTAATTTTTTCAAAGTAAACGCTTCGGACCCCGCGGGACACTCAGCTAAGAGCATTGGGGGGGCGCCGAGAGGCAGGGGCTGGGACAGGCGGTAGCTCGCCTTTCGGCGGACCGCGAGGCTTCTTTAAGCATTGCAAAAATAACAAAAGCATTATTTTTACACGAAAAATAAACAATGATAATGATCAAATATGTTTTTCTGATTCTTTTATTTTTAATGGCCTTCCATTTTGGTGTTGTGTCACCCTTTCAAAGTCTTCTGTCCCCCCCCATACAAAATGTTCTAGCTCAGCGACATTTCTCAAGACCAACTTAAAAACACCAAAAGTAACATTTGCATCAGAGCGGATCTTTAAAATCAAATGCTTGTTCATTTTACAGCCACATCATTTTTGTTATGCATTATTTGTTTTGGTTGTTCAAAAACACACACAAATCGTTTTATCTGATTACTCGATTAATCGATCGATTAAGTGCTAAATTAATCGATTGCAAAAAGAATCGATAGCTGCAGCCCTAATTTTTTCATCTACTTCTACCCTTCCTCTCTCTATTCTTGATCATTATTCATCATTTAGTTCTCCATGCCTCTGTTTTGTGCAGTGCGATTCATGTACTGTCCCTTTTTCCCTCTCCCCTCATGGGGAGTGGGAGTGCTTCCAGATTCCAGTTGGCTCATCCGTGCTCCTGTTCCTGACCGTGTACCTCGTCTCTGGCTCGCCTCTACTACTGCTTCTACACCTGGCTGTGGATCCTGCCTCTGGCTCATCTCTGGCCCCTGACTGTCCCCCCAACTCTGGCTGGATGAAGCTTGTCTGCTGGACTTTAAATATGTAGTTGTAGAGTTAGATAAGTTAATTCTTCTCTAAGAGTTCTGGTAAATCGCCTGTCCGTCCTGGGGGAGGATCCCTCCATCATGTGGGCACCCCTGAGGTTCCTTCGTTTTTTCCGGAATCTGTTTTGTTTAGGAGTTTTTCCTTACCGCGAAGGGGGGTCTAAGGGCAGGGATTCCAGTATAGCTTAGTCAGTTTGTTCATTCCTTTTAGTATTTTCCTATTGAACTCTATGTATTCATGATCCTTTTGATTTTATGTTTCACTTTTTCAATTACCGATATGAAGCCCATCTAGACGACTGTTGTTGGGAATTTGGGCTATACAAATAAAATTGAATTGAATTCAAAGAAGTAGTCCGCTCCTGCACTGAATTAGTCAAGTGTACCAGTGGAGCGCGGACTTACAGCTTTGTGTTTGAGGGGAAGGGGGGATGCTTTGTTACGTGTGCACTATGTGTGGGAGACTTAGGATTGCGATCCGTCGCGCAGCTCTAGGTGAACGAGCTACGGAACTCAGGAGAACCGGGTCTAAAAATGTGTGTCCTAGCAGAGTTCGGACCGCCAGCACACACAGAGGCTTTGTTTGGGGCAGAGAGTGTGTGAGCTTTTCAAGCAGAAATGTCGCTCAGTCCTTAGAAACCGTTCAAACAATCACGTAGATTTGTGTTTCCAGTCATGTCCCGAAAAAATAAAGGCTGATGTTATTCCCACACATTTACGTGCAGCCAAGATGCAGATTGCAGAATTTCCCGCATGGATTTTATGTCCATCCAAAGCTAATATTGTAGTCCGTGTTAGCATACTGCTAACCCTGGCTTCTTTCCGGCTCCGTTCTTCAACAGAGAAAGCACTGACCACATGGATTAAAAATAAAATAATGAGCGAACAGGTGCTTCATAATAACCATAACATTAAGAAAAGCACGTTTAGAAGATCATCTTGTATATTACCGAGCTGACATTTCTATGTATATAGCCGCTCGGCAGAACTCATTTCCTTTTCCTGTATTTCAAACACTACTGCGCATGCGCGAATGATTTGTTCCGACCGAAAGTGTGACCCCATGTGAACGTTTGTTATATTTTGAAAACATTTTTCTGTGCCCATGTACACGGTTGAATTCTAATCCGACCATTGATCCGATCAAGATATTTTGCATATGTAATCGCGGCTTATAGTGTCGACTCGCAGCGTGGCGGGGGCGTGGCATCACGATGGTGTCTCTCCATCGTGAGGTCAGTCACCCATCACGATGGACGATACCATCGTCCATCTGTAGCGGACTCAGATAAGAACGAGTGAAGCATTGCAGCTGCATAGTGGCTCATGCATGGAGCTTCAGTCAAAATGCTGTCAGCATAGCAGGCCAAAGTTTTTCGGAACCTAACAGTAATATATTCTAGTTCAGCGACTTGATGGATCAGACTGATGTATACAACGCTCTGAAAAAAGGCCAAGGTTGTAGGCATAAGAGGTGAAATCCGTGTTTACTTTCGCGTGTGAGAAAACAGCTGCAGTGCAGACTGTCATGGAAATAAAGCATCTTATCCACATCAAGTGCTCTCTTTCACCCTGTCATGTTGCCTTATCACACTACATGTTTTTTTCTAAGTCATACTCTTTAAAAAAATAAAACATTTACGGTACAATGTCCCAATGCGTATCGTACCGTGAGACTCTTGCCAATACACAACCCTAATCAATACAATCATGGAGGCATCATCATCATTCCATCACTACAATTTCGGGCTCAGCTTTCAGCACACTATTTCATGAAACCTACCATCAGTGAGCAACTGGCTGAAGCTGTGAGTTATGTAAACAGTGAGGAAAAACCCACCCACATTTTTTAACAGGCCTTTATGGGTTTCTCAGTAGGAGTTTCACAGATCCTCAGATGGAGGATGGTGGAAACGTGTGGTTTGTCCATCCCATTAAAATTGAAAAAGGGGCTAGAGTGTGATTATAATGTTAATGGACAGGCAGCCACAAAGAGAAGAGTGGAATGCGTCAAGTGTGATCGAAAACTCTAACCAAAAATGGTCCAGCAACGCTGCTCTGATAGATCCTCCCCTACATCCAGTCTTATCAGCATAAGGGGCGAAAACACTCCACTCTTTTGTTTTCACTCCTCCGACCACCACAGCTGCTGTGTTTAGGCCAACTGCCATCCAAATAAAGTGACCAAAATACTGGGTGGGCTGTGGCGTTCAAAATCTTTAAGTAAAAAACTAAAAACGTCGCGTGCTCGTTTAAGGTGTTTGGCGCATGTTTAAATACGTACCTACTCAACATTGAAGA
Organism: Oryzias latipes; assembly: GCF_053564925.1. Classification (NCBI taxonomy): domain Eukaryota; kingdom Metazoa; phylum Chordata; class Actinopteri; order Beloniformes; family Adrianichthyidae; genus Oryzias; species Oryzias latipes. The sequence goes on from NC_136245.1 coordinate 13,566,513, forward strand.
CGGCGGCCAGCTGCGAGAAGAGGCAGTCGCACAGGTGTTTCTCCAGGCGAAGACTGCACTGTCTACTGCAATAGACAGATGTCACAATTCGCCAGCTCAAGTCGTAACCGCAAAATGACGAGGAAAGAACAATACTAATCGCTCCTATCGACGAAGAAACGGAAAGACCTCCTGTCTGTGGTGGTGCAGGGTTCAGAAAATACTGAGGTAGATAGTATACCTCCGTCACAGAAGCCAACCAGCGTCATCTGAACAATTTAGGATCTCCGAGCCAGTGTTTCCGATCTATCCTTTCACAATAAAGTCTTTACCTTGTGGGAATTTAATTCATTAACAAAATACCACAAACAAAATTATTTATTGCCCAGTTTTAAATTATACTTATTTATAAGAATAATTGGATTAATACACGTATTAGTATGTTTAGATTTACTGACAGCGAACAAGCTGTTGAAGTGTTTACTTTGAAAATAAAACAACACATCCGGCTCCCGCTGTTCTTGAGTGCTCAACCAGGCAGCAACTAGAGTGAGCATTTTTCCATTTACTCCCTTAAATAAGCCCCTTTCATGCCTGATGCTTAAACATTTTATTTCAGCAATGATTGCATATTTGATTCGTGACAACTCTGGGGGTAGTTAATTTTTTTCTAAGTTTGTAATTTCTATAATTTGTAATATTTTTAAATAAGCGTTTATTTTCGCTTATAACTGTCGTATAGCGGCGATGCAGCTCAGAACTGTTGGTTTACGACACTGTGGGACAGTGCAATTTCATTTTAAATGGTGTCAGAAGTTACCCGGACAGAACCTATGTAGAGTACGGAGTAAGGAGACAAAGAACTGAGCAAAATGGCTAAATTTAATCCGCCTGTCAACTTCCCTTTGACAAGCAGACAGAATGGCTGGACTGGAAACAGCGCTTTGAGATATACAGAATTGCCACGAAACTTAATAAAGATGAGAGGACGTTGCAGGTGAACTGCCTTATCTACACAATGGGCGAGGAAGCGGAGAATATTTTTAAGTCGTTTACATTTAAAGATGAGGGCAACAGAGACAAAATCGAGGTTGTCCTAGCAAAGTTCGACGACAATTTTTGATCCACGAGAGAGCGTGTTTTCACCAGCGCATGCAGCGGATAGGGGAGAAAGCAGAGAGTTTTATCTGAGCACTCTTATGAACTGTCTGAGCACTTCAACTTCAGAGCAGCCAGAGAGGAGCACATCCGTGACCAGATCGTGGTGGGGATCCAGGATAAAGAGCTCTCATGCAGGCTACAGTTGAAGTCGGATCTAACTTTGGTGCTTACAGTTCAGACTGTAACGCAAGCGGAAGAGATAGGAGCACAAGCACAAGCAAGGCGACGGTTCAAGAGGTGCGGCACAGGAATAAAAAACAGAAACTGGAGACAACAGCATAAACCAGGTAAGTCTAACGTACACAGTAAATGGGGGGAGCCTGTGAAGAAATGCGGAAGATGTGGAAAATTGCCAAACAGAGGAGATGAGAAATGTCCAGCTTCAAAAGCTAAGTGCCATAACTGCCACAAGATGGGGCATTGGGCCAGAGCATGTTGTAGCAGCAGGTCAGTGAATGAGGTCACTGAAGCAGAGAAAGGGGAGCAGACCTCCTACTTTCTCGGCTCAATATGCAATGCAAAAAGAAACAAGTCTGAAGCATGAACTGTGTTGCTCCAAGTTGAATCTGTTACTGACCAAATTAAGATTGGCACAGGGGCTGAAAATGGCAATATTATAAATGAGGACAAATTTCAGACCTTGACACATGAAATGTTTTACAGCCTCCTGACCTCCCATTAGACCGTCCCGGAGAAGAACCATCGTGCCTCGGTTGCTTTGATGCTGCAGTAGGCTACACAGGCAAGAGCTACTCATTAAAAATATATGTTGTGCATGGGCATAAAGTCAACAAAATGCTCAGCTTACTCTGTCTGTAGAAATGAACATCGTAAGAAGAGTAGATGAGATCGCAACCCACACAAATAAAGAAATAGCCAGCAGTCAGCCCTTTGGGGACCATGGTATTTTAAAAACAGATCCAGTTAAAATAGAACTGAAAGAAGGTGCCTTATCACACGCAGTCCACACAGCAAGGCGCATACCAATCCCCATGCTACAGAAATTGAAATAGGAGCTTTTAAGGATGGAGCAAAACAACATCATTATACGTGTAATACAACCGACAGACTGGTGCGCTCCAATGGTGCCAGTCTTAAAGAAGCATACGGGCAAGGCTCGGATCTGTGTCGACCTAACAAAACTGAACAAGTCGGTGAAAAGAGAGCGGTACATCCTACCTACTTCGTATGAGATAACGTCTAAATTGAGTGGTACCATGGTGTTTTCATCTCTGGATGTTGCTAGCGTGTTCTGGCAGATTCCCCTGCACCCAGATAGCTGCGGCACGTACCAGAGAACCCACAGGTATGCAAAGTGAGATTGAGTGTTGTGTAGCCACGGTAGAACAAAGCATTCCTGCCTCTCAGAGTCAAATAGACAGCATCAGAGCAGCTACAGCCAAAGACGGCAAGCTACAAACTTAGAAATGGCTGGCCAGAATACAAAGAAAAAGTTCCTGTAAATGTCCGAGCTTACATGAAAGTAAAAAATTAGCTGGTGGAGACCAATGGCCTTCTCGTTCTTGGCTGCAGAATTGTTATCCCTAAGTCTGAAAGGGGATAGATCCTGAAGAAAATACACGCAGGACACCAAGGGCTCACAAAATGCAGAGAGAGAGCTAATTCATCTGTTTGGTGGACTGGTCTTTCAGCAGAGTTAAAGAACACCTTGATTCAATGTCAGACCTGTCAGGAACAGAAGCGTACTCAACAAAACGAACTCTCATCTCCTCCTCATACCCCTCTGCCAGATCGTCCCTGGAACAGAATTGGACCGGATCTCTGCGAATACAACAAAATTAATTACCTTGTGGTATCAGACTACTACTCCTGTTTCTGAAAATATAACATCTGCCATCCACCACAAGTTTTCAAGTCATTCAGGGACTGAAGGCCACATTTGCCAGATTCGGGATTCCAGTTGAAGTGGTGAGCGACAATGGACCTCAGTTTTCCTGTGCGGAATTCAGAGAATTCGCAAGACATGGATTTCCGAAACCTTACATCAAGTCCTCACCACCCTCAAGGAAACGGTCTTACAGAGAGAGCAGTGCAAACCGCTAAGAAGATTGTCAGGCAGGAGGATCCACTCATTGCTCTCATGTGCTACCGGTCAACTCCCTGCTCCAGCACAGGAGTCACCCCTGCAGAGCTCCTCATGGGGAGAAGGATTTGCACAACGCTTCTCACCTTGGAGAAGAATCTCCAAACAAAATGGCCTGACAGAAAGGCTGTTTTTCAAAGAGATGCAGCGGAGAAGACCAAACAAGCTTTCTACTACAACCGTCCTCATGGCACTAAGTCTCTCCCTGCTCTACGTTCAGTGGACACTGTTGTTACCAAGCTGGATCAGGAAAAGAACTGGTCAACTCCAGCAGTTGTCTCGAAGGAGCAAATTACTCTAAGATCATACCTCTTGGAAACGCCACAGGGAGTGGTGTTCCGCCGTAGCTGTCGTCATCTCCGCAGCGACACCCCACAGCATGTTGTCACTGCTGCGCTTCCTACTTCACCTGAGCCGTCTGAGGTGGAACCTGTTCCTTCAGCCAGTGCTTCTGCCTCTAAGCTCCCCATTCAGACATGTCGCTTTAACTTCCCACCTGATGAAGGCCATGGAGAGGATCATCCTTAGCCATCTCTGCACCCAAGTGAGCTCAGCACTGGACCCACTGCAGTTTGCATATCGACCAGGCATCGGGGTGGATGATGCCATCATCTACCTGCAGCATCGGACCCTGTCTCACCAGGAGTCCCCAGGGAGCACTGTGAGAGTCATGTTTTTTGATTTCTCCAGTGCTTTCAACACAATTCAGCCATCACTGCTGAGGAGGAAGCTGGAGGTTGCAGGTGTGGACCAACATTTGGCTGCTTGGACCATCGGCTATCTCACAGACAGGCCACAGTTTGTGAGGCTGCGTGACTGTGTGTCGGATGTGGTGGTCTGCAGCACGGGGGCACCTCAAGGGACTGTGCTCTACCCATTCCTGTTCACCCTGTACACATTGGACTTCACCTATGACTCCCACCACTGTCACCTGCAAAAGTTCTCAGATGACAGTGCCAATGTGGGCTGTGTATCGGGGGGGACGAGCAGGAGCACAGGGGGGTCATCTCTGACTTTGTTGCCTGGTGTGAAATTAACCACCTGCTGCTAAATACCAGCAAGACGTAGGAGCTGGTCCTTGTCTTCAGGAGGTCTCCTACTCCACACTCACCGGTGAAAATCCAGGGTTCCGACATTGAGATTGTGGACACATTTAAATACCTGGGTGTTCACCTGAACAACAGACTGGACTGTACAGGAGGGGCCAGAGTCCCCTTCACCTGCTAAGGAGACTGAGGTCGTTCGGCGTGTGCAGACAGCTGCTGAGGACCTTTTACGACACTGTGATGGCCTCAGTGGTCCTCTATGGAGTTGTGTGCTGGGCGGGTGGCAGTACAGACAGAGACTGGAGGAGGCTCAACAAACTGGTTAGGAGGGCCGGCTGTGTTCTGGGCTGCACACTTGAGTCCATCGAGGAGGTGGCGGACAGGAGGATGTTGGTTAAGCTGACATCAATCATGGATAACCCCTCCCACCCCCTGCACGAAACTGTAGAAGCGCTGACCAGCTCCTTCAGTACGAGACTGTTGCACCCACAGTGCAAGAAGGAGCGCTACCGCAGGTCATTCCTCCCCACAGCCATCAGACTGTACAACACCGTGTTAAAGTGACACTCCACCTTCCCGCTGGTGTTTTTCTTTCTTTTACTAACTTATTAATTTACTTTTGTTGCAGTTGTTGCTGTTTTTCAATTGTTTTTTTTGTTCCTGAACGGTTGTTTGTTTTGGTGTGTACTTTATCACTTACTTATTTTTGCATTAAAATTTTTTATTTATTTACAGTTGATCACATGTTTTTGCAGTTGATCACGTTTTTTAAACTTTTGCAGCTGCATTTATTTAATATTTATGTATTTATTTATTTAATACGAATGTCATTTTTGATCAGAATTGTCATAATAATTTTCATAATAATTTTTAATAATTTAATACTAATGTCATTTTTGATGTCCTTTTTTTGATGTTGACATATATAGATTATTTCTGAATGTCGTTTTTGCTGCCACAGATAAATGAAATTTCCCCATAGTGGGATTAATAAAGTCATCTATCTATCTATCTATCTATCTATCTATCTATCTATCTATCTATCTATCTATCTATCTATCTATCTATCTATCTATCTATCTATCTATCTATCTATCTATCTATCTATCTATCTATCTATCTATCTATCTATCTATCTATCTATCTATCTATCTATCTATCTATCTATCTATCTATCTATCTATCTATCTATCTATCTATCTATCTATCTATCTATCTATCTATCTATCTATCTATCTATCTATCTATCTATCTATCTATCTATCTATCTATCTATCTATCTATCCATTCAACCTCAGGTCATCACAGCTGCAAGTTCTCTAGCAGCTGCTTCAATGACTGTCTACACACATTCTGGACAGATAAGCAAACCTGTCAAGAGACTGGACTTGTAGTCTCTATGCTCTGCAATGTGCACAATATGGCCTTTGGGTGAGGTGGGGGGTTCTTTCGGGAAAAAAAAAGGGGGAGAAGAAACAGAAGAAGACAAGACAGAAGACAAAGATGGACTGAGTCTAAGTTATATGAATGTTTGAAATGTGAATTTTGAATGTAGTTCATTGATGATGGTTAATTGCTCCTTGAAACTGATTCGTTCGGGTATCGGAACCTACTGTTTTACCACGTGCTATGTTTGCAGAAAGATAGACATTATTCTCAAAGTTAAATGGTTCTGTTAGAAAATCCAATTTCAATTTATGTTTAATATATTATACAAATGTTTTACAACGTAAAACATGCTGAAGTATGTTTTTTGTACTATTTGTTTTCTTTTGAAAAAGGGGGAAATGTAATAAAATGAATGATGCAGCTCAGAACTGTTGGTTTACGACACTGTGATTTACAGCAGTCAAGTATAAAGGTGCGTGTGTGGAGAGTGTTAATAAAAGTGTTCTTCTTTCAACCACCGAACTATTGCCACTTGTCATTCTACAATAACATGATCCTGGTGTGATTTTCGATTTGGAATTGTTGATCCGGACAGCACTACAAAATGGCGAACACGCTAGTTAAGGAATTCGGACACAACCTACAATTCCAAAATAGAGTGCCTTAGAAATTTCCGAGAAGTCTCTGCGAAAAACCAGTGTATGTACACTAGGTTGGCGAATATAGACCACAAAACATTGGGTTTGAGCAATTTTTGAAAAGAAAATGTAGTTTTTCAATAAAATATTAACGCTTTAATCATCAGAACACAGTTGATTCATAAATGGTTGCACTCATTTCAATGACACTTTCACTTTACCGTTAAAAAAAAAAAAAGTATGGTGTCCGAATTGCTTTTAAAATCCAGTTCACTATATAGTCCCGCACTATTGCAGTTAGGGATTAGGGTCGGAATTCGGACATAGTGTGCTGCTGCAGTGTGTGCACACCTAGAAAAGCAGTTTGTATGAAATTTGTTTTTGTAAACTGACCCTAAAACTCCATCGTACTCTGTAGAGTTTTTTTTACGTAAATGTATGACTTTTTTATTGTAGATTTACAAGTTTTTTTTCTTAAATCTACGACTTTAAATCTCGTAAATTCACTACTTCTTTCTCGTAATTGAACAGTTATGACTTTTTTTCTCGTAAATTTACAACTTAAAAGTAAAAAAAAATTGTTTCTTCATAAACTGGCACTAAAACTCTGTCTTACATTCCTGTGGCGAGTTATTTTTTAAAGAAACAACCAAAATGCGCAATTCCGCCACTAGGGAGAGCAAAGGAAGAGCAAAACAGGAGAAACGGCAAGCATATCTTTGCACGTGCCAAAAGCGAAACCTAACAGCTCTGTGTCTGGGTAAGATGCAGTTTGGTTCTCTGTAATCCCCACCGCTGTTACGTTGCTATAAAAAGGATCAGTAGTGACACCCTAATTACCAAAAATTTGTCAAAAAGAAAAAATGGTTGAAGTGGAGTTCAGAGCTTTCCAGGAAAATTGACAATTGTAAAACCAGTGTGGTTGGTATATAATCAACAGGTTGCAGTGCTCCAAGAATATAACGTTCAGCACCACTATGAGACTAACCATACAGAAAAGTTTCACCATTTGCAGGGCAGTTAAGAAAAGAGAAGATTTACCAACTACTAGCTAGACCAGGGGTCGGGAACCTTTTTGGCCAAGAGAGCCATAAATGCCACATATTTTGAAATGTAATTTCGAAAGAGCCATACAATAATGTAGTGTCCTTTTCTCACACTGAGGCAAGGAGACTAAACCTCTTTTAAAGTTCTTTATTCCGATTACTGCAGACCGCAACAAACGCCGTTCAATTAATTCAGCAACTCCTGAATCTCTCCCGCCGAGACGAGTGCGCTTCTCCCAACTTTATATTCCCCTGCTACCGCTGCAGCCCCTCCCATTTCCCTTATTCGGCCCATAGCTGAACCCCATTGGTCCAAACTACCTAACAACAGGCTGAGCGACAGAACTGAGGGCCAATCAGATCTCTGCTTGACGCGTTCAATGAACTCCAGAACTTTTAACGCGGCCCGACAGCCATCCAACTCAGTCCGCGACAATTTGTTTAAAACTAAATATACAAGTGAATGTGTGCATTTGATTTAATTTCAACATTTTTAAAGTACAATAAGTCTGTGGATTCTTTTTAATAACATTGTTATGCTGTTGCTAATAAATGGTGAGTATTTCTCGTGGTAGTTTTGCTGATGGTCTAGTCTGGTTGATACGTGGTGAGTTTCTGCTTCATGCAGGCGTTGAGACTTTAAACGTGATCGTAGGTCTGAATGTTCTGTAGATGTGAGACAGACTGATCACATGCAGATCTGGAGTCAAACACACACTCACACGCTGCAGTGAGTGACGGGCAACGGGTTTTACGTTTTTACAATCCCTGCGCGATTCACCTGCTGCCTGTCCCCACAACACCTCAGCCCCACCCCCCTGCTTTCTCCCTCACACATCCCGTCCCCGCATCTGCGCGCTCTTTCTCAGAGACGGGAGCGCGCAGTTTTAGGCACGTCAATTCACAGGTTTCCAGCTGGTACAAACTCTGTGAATTAATAGATAATAGTAACTGATAGCGCTGGCGCAGATTTCTCTCTCTAAGCACTGCTACTACTGCGCGCCTCTGGCATCGCATCGCGCCCGAGGACTGGTCTAATGAAAAAAAAAAAACTATAATTAAAGATTTGTCTGCGAGCCACATGTGACCATCAAAAGAGCCATATATGGCTCGCGAGCCATAGGTTCCCGACCCCTGAGCTAGACTGAGTAAACAACCCTATGCATTTACTGCAGCCGTGACGTCAGTGATGGAGTAGGCTACACAAAATGGTTAATACCTTACCCAGATTTAGCACCAGTATAGCTTACAAATACTATAATATGAAGCACCTCGCTTTCATAATTTCAGAGGACTAGCAAACTAAAGTCTCTGGATTTGGGCCCTTCTTGAATTAACAGGGGCGCTGCCATATTAGATAACTAGTGCTGCCATCTGTTACGGCCGCTAGAGGCCGCTATAATTAATATTTATTAGGCACCTGCCTATATGGCAGTGGGGGAAACATTTTTTTTTTAAAGAAACAGCAACATTAATCAGAATTTGTGATCCTCTCCCCAGCGTGGTAAGAGTTCTATCTGCTGGTTTTTTTTTTTTTTGAGTGATGAGTGGATTGAGTGCAGTATTCACAGTTTGTCAGTTTGTCAGTTGTGTCAGTTTGCTATAGATGACTGAAAATGTGTATGTAAAATTTAATATTGGTTATGTCTGTACAATGAAATATTTTGTATGGAAGCGATTCTGTAGCATAAATAAAAAGCAAAGTCAAAACCAGAAATGCTTTTTAATTTTCAAAATGAAGCAGCATTTTTTGACTCAAAATTAAAAATAAAAAGCAATACTTCAAAATGCTTTTTCATTTCCTTCCTCAATACAGATTATTCTGTCACTTAATTAAAATGATAATGAAAATGGTATTTGACATTTCATTTTAAAAAAGGTCCATGGTAAATGTGTACCAAAATTCATTTAGAAATGTCTAATTTGACAATTAAAATGGATTAACAGAAATGCTTTTTCATTTTCAAAATGTAGCTGCATTTTTTGACTCAAAATTAAAAAGAAAAAGCAATATTTCAAAATGCTTTTTCATTTTATACTTAAAACCTCTTATTCTGTGTCATTATTAAAACGAAAATGCAAAGAGGGGATTGCATTTGCATTTTAACATCCACCCTGCGCACCTTGTCGCAATATTCATTTCGAAAAAGCATTAGCAGAGGGGAGGCGGGGCGATGACGTCACTGCTTTCTCTGTGTGTCCGGCCGCTGAGCGACACACACGCACCAGGAGCAGACTGTGTTAGCGGCAGAGAAAACGGCTTTGAGTTGGTTGTGAACTTCTGATGAGTTTCCACAGCTTCTCAGGACTAAATAGCAGCATTTCCGCCTTCTGCGGTCCTCCTCCGGACGCACCGCGGACAAGCTTTGTTCTGCGGACCGCCAGCTGCCTTCGCATAGCGGAGCGCAAAGCTCCAATCATGATCGCTGAAGGCGGAAATGCTGCTGCGATCTGAGAAACCATCATATGAATTTGTGTTTCCAGTGGTGTCCAGAACAAAATAAAGACTGATGTAATTCCCACATATTTACACATTTATTTGCAGCTTCGCGGTGAATTTGCTGTTTGATTAATAAGATCCAGGTTTGAGCAGTCCAGGTCCAGAGGTTTGTGAACAGGACACGGTTTTAGGTGATCTTAATGTGAAACATGCAGCAGAATGTTCATTTAGTGCCCTCGTGAATCAGAAGCTGTGAATCGCAAGTCAACTTCAGCGTCGTCTGACCGCACGGATTTAAAAACATATGATCGAGCAGAGCAGGCCCTTAATAATAATCATGACAGTAATAAAAGCACATTATGAAGATAGTCTCCTGCAGCTTCGCGCTGAGTGAGTGTTTTTGGTCCAAGCAGCAAACGTTTACCACAGTGAAATCTGCTATCTGTTGATGGGGCTCCAGCTGTCATCAAACAGCAAATTCCGCGCGAAGCTGCAGATAAATTTGTAAATATGTGGGAATTACATCAGTCTTTATTTTGTTCTGGACACCACTGGAAACACAAATTCATATGATGGTTTCTCAGATCGCAGCAGCATTTCCGCCTTCAGCGATCATGATTGGAGCTTTGCGCTCCGCTATGCGAAGGCAGCTGGCGGTCCGCAGAACAAAGCTTGTCCGCGGTGCGTCCGGAGGAGGACCGCAGAAGGCGGACATGCTGCTATGTAGTCCTGAGAAGCTGTGGAAACTCATCAGAAGTTCACAACCAACTCAAAGCCGTTTTCTCTGCCGCTAACACAGTCTGCTCCTGGTGCGTGTGTGTCGCTCAGCGGCCGGACACACAGAGAAAGCAGTGACGTCATCGCCCGGCCTCCCCTCTGCTAATGCTTTTTCGAAATGAATATTGCGACAAGGTGCGCAGGGTGGATGTTAAAATGCAAATGCAATCCCCTCTTTGCATTTTCGTTTTAATAATGACACAGAATAAGCGGTTTTAAGTATAAAATGAAAAAGCATTTTGAAATATTGCTTTTTCTTTTTAATTTTGAGTCAAAAAATGCAGCTACATTTTGAAAATGAAAAAGCATTTCTGTTAATCCATTTTAATTGTCAAATTAGACATTTCTAAATGAATTTTGGTACACATTTACCAGAGAACGTCTTGAAAATGAAATGTCAAATACCATTTTCATTTTAATTTTATTTAAGTGACAGAACAAGCTGTGTTGAGGAAAGAAATGAAAAAGCATTTTGGTGGATTGCTTTTTCATTTTATTTTTGAGTCAAAAAATGCAGCTTCATTTTGAAAATTAAAAAGCATTTCTATTAATCCATTTTAATTGTCAAATTAGACATTTCTAAATGAATTATGCTACACATTTACCAGAGAACGTCTTGAAAATGAAATGTCAAATACCATTTTCATTTTAATTTTATTTAAGTGACAGAACAAGCTGTGTTGAGGAAAGAAATGAAAAAGCATTTTGGTGGATTGCTTTTTTATTTTTTATTTTTGAGTCAAAAAATGCAGCTTCATTTTGAAAATTAAAAAACATTTCTGGTTTTGACTTTGCTTTTTATTTATGCTACATAATCGCTTCCATAATTTTGGAGCAGTTTAACAGCAGTTTAATATATATATTTGTTTATCTTTTCCAAGAATTATTATTATTATTGTTGTTGGTTTTTTTTCAACATTCTGTTTTTACAGTTTTACCATTCAATTGGATGTGTGCTACACCAAGGGAGATTAAAACCACTCAACAACCACGTTAATGTAGTGAATTTAATTCCTACATTAAAGTCAAACACGCTGGGAGAATCAACCCAACTACTGCCAAAGCGAAAGCCATGATGTCAGAAGAAAAAGGCAAGGAGCAGCAGACTCTCAAGCGACAGCGTGGGGCTGCAAAAGGGATTGTCACACGCCTGATCAGCCAAGTGAATGAACTTATGATCCAAGACCGGCTGAATGAAACTGAGGTCATGCTGCACGCTCTTACGGAGGCTGAAACAAAGTTCCAGGAAGCTCATATGCGATATCACAGCACCCTAGAAGATGAGGACGACACAGATGCTTCATCCAGATATTTGTCAGCTGTATTACGTGACATCCATGACTTGCGTCATGCAGCTATGACCTGGATATATGAAGAGGGACAACAAACCCATGACGGCCAAGAGACCGAGCAGGCATCAACTAGTCGACCAACCAGCGACTCTCCTTTTCTAGAACAGATCTTTGCTGAGCTCAAAGAGATCCGTGAGCACAGGCTACATGAGAAGCAAGAATTCTACAAGCTCATGGTGGAGCAGGAGGAACGACTACGCAGTGAGCTGCATTTACAGTCTGGCAGGCAACTGCAGTCAAGTACAAGAAACCTGGGTCCTTCATCACCACTAGGGGCATCGGCCAACAATGAAACATCAGTAGCCGAACTGCTAGAGTTGTCACGGCGACAACACCAGGCACATATTGACACAATGCGACTACCTCCTGCTGATATTATTAAGTTTGATGGAGAGCCACTGAAATACTGGCAGTTCATGCGACTGTTCACCACCCTGGTCGATAAGGACACAGTCCCAGATGAAGAAAAGCTTATTCGGCTCCACCACTACATTTTCGGCCAAGCTAGGGAGGCCATCTGACACTGTCTGTATCACCCTGTGCCAAGTGTGGGTTATACTGAAGCCATGGCAACGCTCAAGAAACGATTCGGCAATCCATACACCATTTCCCAGGCCTGGAGTGGCAAGGTTCTGACTTACAAGTCGATAAAGGACAACACACAGCTGCAAGGCTTCGCTGACACCCTCCGCAGCTGCAGAGACACACTAAAAGCCATGAAGTGTGAGGAGGAATTAAATGGAGGGCGTGCACTGCTACAAATTGTAGAGAAACTGCCATATGATCTCAAGAAGAAGTGGCTGACGGTTAATTATGAGATCACTAGATCGGGCCGCCTACCAAGGCTGGATGATGTTGTTAAACTTGTTGAAGAGGAAGCTGAGAAGAGATCAGATCCCATCTTTGGATCTCTCCTCACCCACAGCATGTCAACCAGCACATCATCCAAGTCATCATCAAAGCCGATGAAGGCACAGTCCTTTGCCACAGAGTCAGAGGCCACCAGCTCCAAGGCCAAAGGCGGTACCCTCAAATGTCCCAAGTGCAGCGGAGAACACTTCCTTAACCAGTGCTCCTCTTTCAGAGGCATGATAGTACAAGACAGGCCGACACTGGTGCGACAGAAAAAACTTTGCCAAAACTGCTTCATGACGGGGCATACTAGAGAAACCTGCACCCGCAAATGGGTTTGCAAGGTGCCTGGGTGTGGACAAAGGCATAACAGTTGGCTTCATTCTGCAATAGTAGCGACAACAACCAACAACAACCAATCTACCACAACAACCAACAACAACCCACCTGTTACAGCCAGTGTAGAAGAACCAACTGCAAACCAACAAACAGAGATCCAGGCCACTGCTACCAGGAAGCGTAACCACCCTAATGGGCAGAAAGTTGCTCTACCCATTCTACCAGTCGTGGTCTCCGATCCAGACAACCACTTCTCGATCAACGCCTTCGCCCTTCTATATAATGGGGCAAATGCCACCTTATGCTCCAAGCAGCTGATTCGTGCACTACGGCTTGAGACACATAGGATGAACATTAAACTGAGTACTATGGAGTCAAAGAATGTCAACGTTGACACCCTGTCTGTGGATTTACGGGTGGAAGACCATCAACGCAGAGAATCTTACCTGCTGAAGGGTGTTCTCAGTCGTGACCGCCTGAACATCAGCCTTAACAACCTGGTCACGGTGGAGGAAATATCTCAGTTTACCCATCTACAGGACATCGCTGAAAACATATGTCCTGGGGACATTGATTTAGCCAATGAGGTTCACCTGCTAATTGGGCTTGACCAACCTGACATACTGGCCCCACGTGAAGTCTGACGCGGTGAGGCAGGTGAGCCCTATGCAACCTTGACTGGTCTCGGATGGACTCTCAATGGTCCAGTCTCTGGTGTCCTAGATAACTTTTCAGCTAACTGCACTCAAGCAGAGACAGCTCTGCAGCAAGTTGTGGAAAAGTTCTGGAAGCTTGATGATCTGGCTCATGTAAATAGCGACTTACCATCAGCTTCTGATCGAGAAGTTCTGGAACTTTGGAAGAGGAACGTTACCAAAGAAGATGGACATTATGTGTTGCCCATACCTTTCAAACAGCATCCTCCTCAACTACCAAACAACTACCAAATGGCCAAGCACAGGCTGGACCTATTAGGGAAAAGGTTGACTAAGGATCCAGACCTGAAACAGATGTACAAACAGAGCATTAATGACTCCTTGCAGAAAGGGTATGCTGAGGAAGTGAAAGATAAAGATGGTGTAGATGGAGCCATATGGTACTTGCCACACCATCCTGTGCTAAACCCTAAAAAACCAGGCAAGGTGCGCATAGTCTATGACTGTGCTGCTCGCTATCAAGGAGCTTCTCTGAACGACCGCATACATCAAGGCCCAGACTTGACTAATAAATTACTGGGCGTACTTCTAAAGTTCAGACAAGAGCCTGTTGCACTGAACGCCGACATTGAAGGCATGTTCTACCAGGTCAGAGTACCACCAAACCAAAGAGATGCACTTCGGTTCCTGTGGTGGCAAGATGATGACCCAAACAAACCACCCAAACAATATCGCATGACTGCTCACCTTTTCGGGGGTGTATGGAGTCCAAGTGCTGCTGCCTTTGCCCTACAAAGAGCTGGAGAAGACAACAAGGGAGCAACGGGGATGATGCGGTCCAAACCGTGAAGAGGAACTTCTATGTCGAAGACTGCTTGAAGTCCTTACCCACAGAGGACGCGGCTATCGCACTCGCCTCAGAACTCCGTCAACTACTTGCCAACGGGGGCTTCAAGCTTACTAAGTGGTTGAGCAACTCTAAAAGGGTGATGAAATTTATCCCAGCTGATGAATGGGCCAAGTCTGTGTGCGAGCTCAACCTTGATCAAGACGACTTACCTTATGAGCGCACCTTGGGTGTATTGTGGAATGCGGAGCAGGACTGTTTCACCTTTGATGCTAGACCCATCAGCAGACCAGCAACAAAAAGAGGTCTGCTGTCCGCAACCAGCTCCGTCTACGACCCCTTGGGGTTTGCAAGTCCTTTCGTACTAAAAGCAAAATTGCTCTTCCAAGAGCTGTGTCGTCAGAAGTTGGACTGGGATGCACAACTTCCAGAAGCCATTGCAGATCAGTGGAGGAGGTGGTTGACAGATCTACCCCTCCTATCTGCTCTGACTATTCCCAGATGCCTCAGAATAACAACGCCTGGCAATTCTTCAGAAGTCCAGCTGCATCACTTCTCTGATGCCTCAGAGGCTGCATACGGTGCTATATCCTACCTCAGGGTGAACAACAGGTGCACACTCATCATGTCCAAGGCTAGGTTGGCCCCATTAAACCCAACCACCATACCGCGCCTGAAGTTGCTCGCTGCTGTCACTGCAACTGATCTGGACCAGCATATCAAACTCCATCTAGAAATTCCTGTGGATCAAACCTTCTTCTGGACTGATAGCACTAATGTGCTTCACTACATTAACAATCAAGAACGACGCTTTGCCACCTTTGTTGCCAACCGCATAGCAAAGATTCAGGAACTGATGCAAAGGAGACTTGAATATATGAGCACTTGTTAAAATTTGATTCTGCAACACATGCAATTGCCTGTTTAGTACTATAAATTTGCTTCTTTAATACATTTGGGAATTGTAGAAACTAGGGATAAGCGATTTACTTTCGCAATCGCTCATCGGGGCCGGGATGTTACGGCCGCTAGAGGCCGCTACAAGTAATGTTTATTGGGCGCCTGCCTATTTTGGCATTTAAGAGCCACTGTAAGTTGATGTTGTGGGTGCCACCATTTTGAATTTGCCGCGGGAGCAGTTTTCAAAGCTTCTAGCCTTTGTTTTGATGCAGTGGAGGAAAAAAAAAATTTAAAGAAACAGCAACATTTATCAGAATTTGTGATCCTCTCCCCAGCGTGGTAAGAGTTAGATCTGCTGTTTTTTTTTTTGAGTGATGAGTGGATTGAGCGCAGTATTCACAGTTTGTCAGTTGTGTCAGTTTGCTATAGATGACTGAAAATGTGTATGTAAAATTTAATATTGGTTATGTCTGTACAATGGAATATTTTGGAGCAGTTTAACAGCAGTTTAATATATATATTTGTTTATCTTTTCCAAGAATTATTATTATTATTGTTTTTTTTTTTCAACATTCTGTATTTACAGTTTGACCATTCAATTGGATGTGTGCTACACCAAGGGAGATTAAAACCACTCAACAACCACGTTAATGTAGTGAATTTAATTCCTACACCATCTATGGGATAAAGCTAAACCCATGCAAGAGAGGCCCAAATCCAGGAATTTTGCACTTAATGCATTTTAAATGTCAAGCATAGTCAATACATTACAACGGACTTGGGACTTTTTTGCACATAATGAGATTGCTTTTCCCTTGAAGACCATAGAACATATAATATCTCTGCAGATCCACGAGTGCTCCTCCCAACCCTGTGTCTGAGGCATCACACTGTACCGTGAGTTCTTCCTCCGGGCTGTAATACTTCAGAACAGGAGCATTAGTAAAAATTTCCTTTAGTTTTATAAATGCATCTTCGTGTTGTTTGTTCCAGCTCCATTCACAGCCTTTATGTGTGAGTTTTCTCAACACCTCACACTGGTCAGAGAGATGTGGGCAGAACTTGGCTAAATAGTTCACCATTCATAAGAGCCTCTGTACTGCTTTGACATCTGCAGGTTGTGGCATTTCATTGATGGCTCTCAATTTTTCAGGGTCTATCTTCAACCCATCAGCTGTTAGAAGATGTCCAATGTAGGCAACTTCTTTTTGACGCAGTTTCAATTTTTCTGCGTTTAGTTTGATGTTCTACTGTCTGCACCTGTTTAAGAACAGTCTTAGTTTGTCATCATGATCATGTTCAGCCGCCTCTTGTGTCTCCCCTTGGCCTGTGATCAGTATATCATCTGAGATTATGTACAGACCAGGTAGGTTCTCCAGAGCCTGTGTCAACTTCCTCTGAAAGATCTCTGGTGCAGCACTGATTCCCATTGGCATCCTGAGCCAGCGGTAACGTCCAAATGGGGTGGAAAATGTTGTCAGGTAACTGGACTCTTCTTCCAGTTTGACATGCCAGAATCCACTTTTGACATCACACACTGTGAAAACTTTAGCTTTGGACAGATCCGGCAGAATATCTTCGATAGTCGGCATAGGGAAATGGCTGCGCTTCAGTTCTTTGTTTAGGGGGCTTGGATCAATGCAAACCCTTGGTTTTCCATTTGATTTTTGGACAACCACCATACCGCTAATCCAGTCTGTGCTTCGCTCTACAGGCGAGATTATTTCTCTGTGCACTAAATCTTGTAGTTCATCTTTCAGCTGTTTCATCATTGCTACAAGAACACGTCTTTTTGGTAGCTGCACAGGTTTGACGGACTTATCTATTTCAACTTTGTAAACTCCGTCCAGACATCCATCTCCTGTGAACACGTCAGCATATTCAGTCTTTATCTGTTCTAATGTCCACTGCTCCTTTGAGGGACTCTGTGTTGTGTGACGATGCTGTCTATTGCCATGATGTTCTCATAATGGACTTTAGTTTCATGCCCTCACTCGCTCTTTTGCCCAACAGCGGCACAGAGCAGTCTTTATTCACCACTTGGAACTCCAGCTTGTAAAGCTTCTGGTTCCGAGGGTTTCTCAGATTCAGTTTGCATTTTCCTAGTGGTCTGAGCTTGCTTTTGTTGTACATGACTAGAAGTGTCTTTGTGTCTTCCAGTCTTGTATCAGGATTCAGTAAGTTAACTGGGATAACATTGCAAGTAGCACCACAATCTATTTGGAATTTTACAATGTCTTTGCCTAAGAGCATGCCAGCAAAAGGTTTAGTTTCTGTTTCCTTTTTACTGTCTGTTGCATGCTCTGCCTCTGATCCTGTCACACATTGGATTTCTTCATATTCATCACTGTCGCATTCCGCCACATTATGCACTGATCTCTTTTTACTATGTTCTGCTCGCATTTTACACTTAACTGCAAAATGGTTCTCCTCGCCACATTTTTTGCATTTCTTGCCATAAGCTGGGCACTTCTCCTTATTTCTGTCATGTGATTTGCAATCATAGATGCTCAATATTTTATAAGAAAACTGTTTGAAGGAAAGATTTTTTTTTTTTTTAAATATCTTCCTAACCATGTGATGAGAGTCATGTTTTTCTCACGCAGCAGTCTTTCTCTCATTTGCGCATTGTTAATTCCAAACACAATACGATCTCTGATCAGAGAGTCTCTTAAAGTCCCGAAATTGCAGGATTTGGTCAGCAGCTTCAACTCCGTGACGTAGCTGTAGATTGACTGACCCCCACCTTGGTTCCTCGAGAAAAACTTGTAGTGTTCCACTGTCTCATTAGTTCCTGGGCTACAGTGATCATCAAACCTCTCAATTATGTTTGCAATCTTCCATGCATCCCGCGCTATGGAGACAAATTAGACTCAGTCGGATTTGTGCGTGCGTAATTCTTGATTTGTGGGTAAATTAGGATTTGTGTATGCATATTCTTGCTTTGTGCGTGTGTAAATTAGGATTTGTGCATAAATTTGGATTTGTGCGTGATCTGTTACTCACATAATACGTTTTGTGTATAAGTTAAAAAAATATAAAATGAAAAAAATACAAATTGCAATTTACGAATGCACAAATTAAGATTACAACAGCTTGAAACTACTTACACACACACATCTTTAAAAAACACGCACGAATCCCTTGTTACACACACACGAAGCCAAAGTTACGCACGGATCTACCGTGAGACTGTTTGCTATGGAGTGATATTTTTGCCACCACGTTGCACACAAAACTTTCTAAGTTGAACACAAAACTTTCTAACTTTTTTGCTCAAAAATTGTTTTTTTTTGCTTTCAAAAACGTTTTTTGCGTTTGCAAAACACATTTTTTTGCGTGCGTTGTGTCAAATCTCGCTTTTGTCCTATGTTTGATTTTGCTGACTACTTTGAGCGCGACTTAGCGTGATATGACTGCCACTGACATCGCCAAAAAGAAATTTGCAAGCGTTGTGTGTCATCTCACTTGTTCCTATCTTTGCTGAGTTAAGTTTCAGTTTGACGTGACCAATTTAATTACTAATTGAAAATTAAAAATGACTTTTTATTAAGTCATTTTTATTTTACTTAATAAAAATGAACTAATGCTAAAAAAAGAAAGTATGAATTATTGTTAAAATTATATTTAAAAAAATGAAAACGTCTTCATCCAAAAATACATAAATGAGGGTAAAAAGAGCTGGTTCAGCCTCTGAGCCTCGGCAGCAGACACCATGTTAGATTCATATGGCAATGTGATTAGTTAGAATCTGGACCAATCATCAGCTGTTTGATGGCAGCTTGGTCACGTCAAACCGAAACTTAACTCAGCAAAGATAGGAAAAAAGTAAGATGACACACAACGCTTGCAAATTTCTTTTTGGCGATGTCAGTGGCAGTCATATCACGCTAAGTCGCGCTCAAAGTAGTCAGCAAAATCAAAGATAAGACAAAAGCGAGATTTGACACAACGCACGCAAAAAAAAAAATGTGTTTTGCAAACGCAAAAAAAGTTTTTGAAAGCAAAAAAAACAATTTTTGAGCAAAAAAGTTAGAAAGTTTTGTGTGCAACGTGGTGGCAGAAATATCACTCCATAGCAAACAGTCTCACGGTAGATCCGTGCGTAACTTTGGCTTCGTGTGTGCGTAACAAGGGATTCGTGCGTGTTTTTAAAGATGTGTGTGTGTAAGTAGTTTCAAGCTGTTGTAATCTTAATTTGTGCATACGTAAATTGCATTTTGTATTTTTTTCATTTTATATTTTTTTAACTTATACACAAAACGTATTATGTGAGTAACAAATCACGCACAAATCCAAATTTATGCACAAATCCTAATTGACGCACGCACAAAGCAAGAATATGCACACACAAATCCTAATTTACGCACAAATCAAAAATTACGCACGCACAAATCCGACTGAGTCTAATTTCTCTCCATAAAATCCACATAGAGGATGAATTCATCTCTTCAGGTCTTCCAAATCCGTGAAAGGTTTCGGGACTCAAAACAGAGCGGCTGTGGAGGTTTCAGACCTTCCATGGCTTCACGTTATCAATGCCGGTCTCAGACTTTCCCGCGACTCCAAGTGCGCTGGTATTTTCAAAAATAATTCTCCGCCGCTGCCACCATGTTATATTCTGGTTTTCTTCCAAGAAACGTAACACAGAATATTTCAATTCTACCCAACAGGGCAGTACTTTTGATTAACTCAGGCAGGTCAAACTCTTACAGTGCAGCTCAGGTGCATGCTCTCATTCATTCTGACTGTGCAACGTCCGACTGGAAACAAAACACACAACAATAGTTCCTATTGTTACACAAGTAACCACCCTGCAACATGCCTCCACCAGACCAAAAAAGCCTACTTAAAAGAATAAAAACCTGCATGCACAGGTGTGATTGAGGTAAACCCCTGGAGAGAGGAGGCAAAAGGAATAGCATTGTTTTGCAAAATAAACTTCATTTGAAGTCAACTTTCACCTTCAGTCTTGTTAAAAACCTGGTATTTAAAACCACATAATAGCCTTTTCTGGTTTTATGTAAATCGAACAATTTTGATGTTAGATAATTTTAAAGTTCTTCGTGGTGAAAGTCCGGCAAATATTAAAAATAAATAGTTTTAGTAAAAATAAACTTTTTTTTGTAGTTCATTCATTCATCTTCTATTTTTCCCTTTAGGGGTCACGGAGCTGCCGGAGCCTAACCCGGCCACTAGCGGGCAAAGGCAGGGGACACCCTGGACAGGTCGCCAGTCTGTGCCAGGGCCACAATCACACACCCATGCACTCTCACATTCACACCTACCCATGCATGCATGGGGAGAACATGCAAACTCCACACAGAAAGGTCCCCCACTGATGTTCTGTTTCCTGCCCCCCTGCCGGGACTTAAACAGGGGGCCTTCTTGTTGAGAGACAAAAGTGCCAACCACTGCGCAACCGTGCAGCCCATTTTATTTTTGTAGTTTTCACTGAAAAAATTGGCAGAAATTGTGCTCAGTGTCAAGTAAAACTGGTGGCAGGAAAACAAGGTGGGTCACTTTGTTACAAGTAAAACCTCCAGCAGACAGGGGAACACTATAAGTCAGGAAAAGCAGCAGTGGAGGAACTGTCACACTGAGAAAAACAGCTTTTGTTGTTTTGGTGCTGAAGCCACACCCCTTGTCTCTTTCACTTTGCCCTGAATAGAGGTCAGGTCACGTGCATTACGTCCATTCTATAAAGCTAATAAATCCACAATCCAGAAGATTATTTTAGAGAAAAGCACTTTAGTAAAAATTCTTTTTCAGGCAGGCTGGAGAGAGCTGGTGATTAGTGTGAGACAGGTGAACATACTGAAACTGATCACAACCAGACAGTGAAAGAACAGGAAGAGTTTCAAATTTAATTTAATTACTTGAACTAGTGCCAACCACTACACTCATCTGCAGCCTGCAGACACAACGCTAAAAAAGATCCCACCTTCTTTAACGACACTTGTTTCTGTTTTTAACTCCACACGTATTAAGTTAGTTACACTTTAGGAATTAATCCTGTTTTTTGATAAACAAACTCTCTTCCATTTCAGGTCCAACAACAAATGTTTGTCACCACATCTGTTTGCTTCTTCAATGTTCCATCAACAAGTATTTAACCGTAAACCCAGCTTGTTTTCTGTCTTTCAAATTATAGACTTATCTGTCATGAAAAGAGAAGAGGACATTTTCAGGTTGATTTCTTACAGTTTTATGGAAATCAAATATATTTTCATGACCCACACTGTACATACTTTAAACTGGAATTAACCTGAGAATAAAGTTAAAAGTATAAAAAATATGACCGGGGTTTTACACATCTTTGATTTCTAATCATCATATTTCAGATTGCATTTGCGCTCCTAGTATTCCTCCAATCCAGTCTGTACCACAGTTTGTGTGACACTGATGTCCTGCAACCCTTCCTTTAAAGGCTTCCTTGTGGAGTCTGGATTGTCTCTCTTTGACAGCTGCATGGTTTCAGGTCATATTTTTTGTTCCATCCATAGTCAAGCTTCAGCAGTGAACACTTTGGCATCCTCTGCCTTTATTTGGTCTCTCATTGTGACATAGCCAACCAGGAAACGCTTTCTCAAACCATTCATTTATAGTCACTCTTGCTTTGTCATGATATCCAGATAGTTGGTGAACTAGCTGAAAGTTGTGGTCTCAAATAATGCATTTGCTTGTATCGTATCAGTTATTTTTTTGAGTTTCTTAGTTTAACTTGTTTTTGTTTGTTCCCCAGAATTATATCACTAAGAAGTCAAACCATCTAGCAGAATTGAGCTTTATTCAGGAGGAAATGTTCTGCAACACATCAGTCTGAGTTTCCTCTCTGTACTTTTGAACTTAAAAGATTAACAAGTTAAAAAGCGGAAGGACTTATTTAAAGGTTATTAGAAGCACCTTTTCACCACAAAACAAACAAACAAAGTTACCAACATGACTGACATTGAACTATTTTTCAGCAATCCTCACCTTTAATGTGAAGATTACTTTAGAGATTTCTTTAATTTTAAAAACAACTCTCAATCCACTTTCACTGGCAGAAACGATTATAACTTTTAAAATACTGTCACTTGCTACAAATAAGGTGTGATGCAAAAACTCGTTTCTCCGGGTCTTCCACTCCTTCAAGGCATCTGGGCTACAACAACCTGCTGTCTTTCCCTGCAGGCTTAATTTGTTTAGTTAACCAAACATTTCAAGAGTTCATATCTAGTTTCTCCAGTCAGGTTCGTTGGAAAAAAACTGAGCAAGAAGCCACATCCTAACCCCTGGTAATATAACCCTTGAAGTGTTGCTTCATCATGTCTCGTCCTGAGCACTCCTCTCCAGGATTGCTGTAGTACTTTGCAGGGAAGTTCGTGCGCAGAGGAAACGCACACCCATTGCGTTTAGTTCGAGCCATGGCGCGGTCGAAAGCAAAGGTTTATCTCTGTTGCGCGCTGATTCTGATCAGCTTTATATCCATAATTGTGTGTATAGCTGTGTTTGCAAGGCGCAGGTGTCCAAGTGTATCTTTCTTTAAAGCAGCAGTCGCCACAGACTCAAAGATATGCTCGGAAATTGGAAGGTAGGTGCACTCTCGCCCACATCATCATGTTTGCGTATGATTGCGCCTGTTACGCAAAGCTGTCAAAGCAGAGTTTGAGTCTCTGGAGCCATATTCATTAATATTTTTTCTTATTGAAGAAAAATAACAAGTGTAACAACAGTAATAAGTGAGAGTCTGCTCTTGCGTGAATTGTTTCAGGGGCATACTTGAAAAAGGGGGCTCTGCGGTAGATGCCGCTATTGCCGCGCTGCTGTGCACTTTTTTGGCGAATCCGCACAGTGCAGGGATTGGAGGGGGCTCCATATTCACAGTGATGGACAGCTCTGGTAGCAGACACTCACATTTTCTCAGTTGTATTCCTTTTCTCTTTGTCATAATCTTACACACACATGGAATTGAAGTTATTATGTTTGACATTTTAAAGGTGATGTCAAAATCATCAACTCCAGAGAGGTAGCGCCTGCAAAAGGGAAATCTGACTTGCTGAAGTCCTGTCCTGAGAAGAGCATGACAGGTAGTCTGGAATGCCCGGAAAATTCACGTTTTCCTGTAAAGGAGTCTGTCCCATTCTGTATGTTTTTCTTGTTTTCTGTTGTGTCAGCTGACAGACTGCTGTAAAGATTTCACACTGAGGTAAAGTGAGTTGGAAATTAGACATCCGGCAGATATTAGCTCTGTTCAAATTTAGGGACCGTCAACAAATCTTCGCGGTTTTCTTCAATTTCTTTTAAATTATTGGACCAATTACGCCAAATCACCCTAGAATAGTAAAACTAATGAAACGTTATCGGGGACAGCAGTTTGGATTAGCTTTTAAGGCTTTTTCTGTTTTTTTTTCATTTTTGTGTGCATAAAGTTTTACGTTTTTCTTCAGTAGCGTCTAGGGTATTGGACCCAAATTAGCCAAATCACTTTAAAATAGTAAATCTAATCAACCATTATCGGGGACAGCAGTCTAGATTAGATTATATATCTTTTTCTGATTTTTATAATTTTTGTATGTAAAGTTTTGCGTTTTTCTTCAATAGCTTTTAAGGTATAGGACCAAATCAGCCCAAATCGCTCCAAAATAGTAAACCAGAATAACTACTATCAGAAACAGCAGTTTAGATCAGTGTTTAAGGTTTTTGAGGCTTTTTTTATCTTAGTTTATTTTAGTGTAAATTTCAGCCCCAGTCCTATATTCTTCCCAGAGCAAATGTCTGCCGAATGTCCACTATCCAACTAACTTCACCTCGGTAGAATTCACAGATGTGCAGATTTCCTACCAGAAAAAAATTAACAATGTCTTATCATGAAAAATTCGGCAGTGACAATTTGCCCTGACACAGGTTCACTAACTTCTACTGAAATACTGGTGCCTCAAAACAAAATTCTGGTTTCCAAAGTAAGCTGACCTTCTGACCTCACATGGTGACTGGAGAATCCTCTCTTTTATCCAGAGATCTGCAACCTTCAAGACTAAAAGAGCCTTTCTGTTCTAAACCCAGTTGGGGCCACTAATCCTGACTTTACTCTTTAGAAGAATATTGCATTGCTTTGGATTCATGTTATAATTACAAATAAATACCCCCCCCCCCCCCCCCCAAAAAAAAGTCTATTAACCGAAATATTAACTGACTTATTACTTTGTTTAATTTAAATGGTAAGCAATGCTGTTTTCCGGAATATAACATTTGTTTTGACTAATGACAAAAGCGCCTATGACTTCCTGTTAAATACAACTTTGTCCCACATCCTGCTCCAGCATGCAAAGCCCGTGACCTGACATGTAAAAAAATAATCAAATCGGTCCCATGAATTATTATTTTGTTATCACGAAATAATAACTTGTTCCCACTGAATAATTAAATCGTTCCCACGAATTGATTAAATAGTTCCTTTAAAATATTAGTTCGTTTGAACGAAGAAATGTTTAAAATGAAGAAAATCCTAAAAGCGAGTGTTAAATATAAAATAAAACTAAATCTCAAGAAATGCAAATCATGCAATTTATCTATACTGTTCAAATGAACTTAAACTAGTTTTTTTGGATCTCACATATTCTCTTTGCATGTGTGTTGACATTTGGTTTCTTTCTATGAACTAACATGTGCATTAAATATTATGGTCAATCGTCAGAGGAACCTACCTTATTTTAGACTTTAGGAGATTTCTGAAGTGAATGAAGGAAATGTGTGATGAGCTAAAATTAATCTTTTTCCATATTTCCATTTATCAGGTGTAAAATGGATTGGAGTTCCAGGAGAAATTCGTGGATATGAAGCGGCTCACAAGCTGTATGGAAAGTTGCCCTGGGCTGATCTCTTTCAGCCCACCATCAAGCTGGCAAGAAAGGGAATGCCCATCTCTGATATCCTACATTCATACATTAAGCAAATCCCAAATTCAAATGAGACCCAGTCTTTACGGTATGGACAAAAGAATAACAAGATGTTCCAAAAAATGTTACAATAGCATTTTAAACTGATCTTTCGTTCATTTTTATTTCTTTTCTGCTTTGAAGAAAATTATTTACAGACGACAACAATAACTTTCTTAAAGCTGGAGACTTTGTAAAGTTTGAAAAACTGGCAGACACTCTGGAGATGATTGCAAACCAAGGAGCAGATGTCTTTTATACTGGAAAAATAGCAAAAGATTTAGTCCAGGATGTGAAGGCAGCAGGTATGGTCAGACAGTTTTCAGAGAGTTCAATCTTAATTTATGCAGCCATTAATAGGTTTGAGTTTGCTTTTGGTGATCAGACAGCATTTGTTTCATTGGCTTTGCTCAGGAGGAACACTTGAGCTTCAGGACCTGGCATCATACAATGCTACCTTGACTGACGCCTGGAATGTGTCTATGTGGGAGTATCAGATGTACTTCCCCCCACCGCCTGCAGGAGGAAGCCTCCTCACCCTCATCCTCAACATCATGAGAGGTTCCCATTGGCAGAGCTGTCATTTCTCACAGTCACACATGTGAAACAAAATTATGAAGCTTAATTTAAGGAATTGCTTCAACTGATTAGTATTTTCAAGTATTATGCTTCTATGTGTGTTTCTTTGTAGGTTATCAGTTAAATCCAGAAGGTCTGACTGGGGAAAAAAAGACACTATTTTATCATCGTTACATTGAATCTTTCAAGTTTGCAAATGGACTGAAGAAATACATTCGAGATCCAAGGTTCACTTCGGAAAAGGTTAGTTCTGCAAAGCTCTTCTAAAGTATTTTGTTGTCAGCCACAAGATTTTAGCTGAATTTGTTAGTTATTTTTAAAAAAGAGAAGGGAACATTTTGATTTCTTGTGGCTATAAATATTTTTCTGCTCTATCTACAGCACAGGTCTCCTACATACATGCACACATGCATACATGCATTTATCTTTGTAGACCCACACACTTTAATTTTATTTTTGTCGTGTTAGTTAGTATTTCTGTTGATGTTCTAGCGAATTGAGGAAATTTCAACCTTACTTTTGTAACCCTTGTGCTATCCAAGGCACTTTAACATTAGGAGTGGGGTCATCTGGACCCCATAAGATAGCACAAGGGTTAATGGAAGGCGTCACTGTTCTCCATAGCTCAAGAACATAAATGGGAAGCCGGCTGAGTGATCTACAGATGCCAGTTTCCTTTGACTGACAGTGTGGGTCTCTGGGATGATTTAGTTTGCTGGACTAGTAAAGGGGTTTTGGGCCACAACAAATTCTAAAAGTTTTTTGCTGAGGATTTACAGACTGGCAGTTGCGCTTTGACAATACATGTGGTTGCTCTACAACTTTCTTGTTTTGCTTAATTGTTGGGTTATTAGTTTTCTTCTTTGGCCCACTCCACATAAAAAAAACTTGCTTGGAATAGATGACGATTCTGTAGGAGCAGACTAAATTATCCTTTTTGTTTGTTTTCTTATTTTAGCCTTTTTTAAGGTTATGTACCAGAATATTTAAGCCTAATGATTGTAATTTGTGCCATGTTCCCCCTTGCAGTGTCTGCTGTATTGGTGTACCATACTTTCCTTTGTGCCTTGCAACAAGTTTTAAACAAGTCTCAATCATGTGATCTTCCAAGTGGTGTCCCATTTGGCAGACCTGTATTACAATTATGAACAATCCCATAGCATTGTTGCTAATGTCAACTTCTTTGCCACATTTGCACATTTCTATCTCCTGCACTGCGCAACTCTTTATGAAGTATTTATATTTTTTGAGCCACAAAGAATTCAGATTCTTTATTCTCTTTTTTTCTGAAGATTTTCATGGTTTTCATGGGTTTTCAGTTAATATTCCCATTGTACCAAAAACACAATTTTCATCAGAGTGGGTCTTTAAAATTTCTTATTTGTTTCTATATTTCTCACAGAGGGCAAAGCAATTCACAGAAGAAAGCTTTGCTGACCACATACGAAGCTTGATCACAGATGACAAGACGCATGACCTCCAGTTTTACAACGTTACTCCACACCTGGACAGCATTGGCACCACGCATGTGTCGGTGCTACATGAAGATGGATCTGCCGTTGCTGTCACCAGCACCATAAACACCATGTCAGTGACCCAAAAGATCTGCTTCACAGCTGAGAGAATTAAAAAACAATACCAATCGATAACAGATGAAACAAAGAAGTAGTTGTGTTTGTATCAGAATGAAAAGATTGAAGAGGTTTAAAAAGATTATGTTTATAAAGAAGAAAGTCGTTCCAAACAAAACTATTTTATAACAGCATGTGTAGTGAGCTTACATGTGTGAGAAATGACTTTATGTTGAAATGCTTTTTCTTTGTTTTTTCTTCTTAAAGTTTTGGGTCCATGGTTGTGTCTCCAAAAACAGGCATCATCCTGAATAACGAGTTGAAAGACTTTTGCGGGAGAGCGGACAGTATCTTACCTGGTAATCTGATGAGCATCATTTAATTTTTGTCTTAGCTTCTTTAAGAAAAACTAGAATGTAGTTATTTTAGATACTTGATGGTAATAACATAGTTTTTTTTGGTCTCACTGTCCAACTGAAAAAGAGCAGGAAGAAAAGAGGCAACTTTTTAACATTTAAACTCTTCTTATTACTAACCTTGTAACACATAATCACAACTAGAAGTTCTGTTAACAGGAGAGCGTCCCCCCTCATCCATGTCCCCCGTTGTGCTGAGGTCTAAATCAAAGACACTAGTGATTGGAGGATCTGGTGGGAGTATGATTACGACAGCAATGGCATCGGTATGTGTCTATAGTTGTCACTCTAAATGCAGAAAAGATTTAGAGCTTTCAATTCTAATAAAAAAGCTGTCTTTATATCTATATTTTGGATGTTGATTATCAGATTTAAATCACAACAACCATTTATTAATATATGAAAAAAACAATGTTTTTGTTTTCAAGGCTCTCATTAACCATCTATGGTTAGGAAAAAGTCTTGAGGACGCTATTAATACGTCTGTGGTTTTTGTGGATAATACAAATGCAGTGAAGTTTGAACCTGATTTTGACAAGGTAAAAAGCTTTTTTTTGTTAACATAATGTAATGCCTTTGCTCTATCTGAATTATTTCTTCTTTTTGCTCCTCAGGATGTGATTGAGGGTCTTAAAGCACTGGGACACAGCCTTGCAACGACCACAAGATTTTACAACGTTGTTAACGCTGTGGAGAAAGAGGATGGCTGCATCTTGGCTGTGTCTGATGTCAGAAAAAAGGGAGAGCCAGATGGTTACTAAGCTCAAATAAGATGATTGTCACTAAAATAATTTTGGAAATGTGAAAACAAAGAAAAAACTGCAGAATGTGTACAGTACAGACCAAAAGTTTGGACACACCTTCTCATTCAAATGAATGGGAAGGTGTGTCTAAACTTTTTGTCTGTACTGTATATCTGAAAAAAACAGTGCAGAAGGGTTCCACCAACTGAACTCACATTGATAATATCAACAAATAGCTATTTTATACAACCTTTTTTAAAACAGTTTTTGACCTTATACAATAAAGCAATTCCTCTTTATCGAATGTTTTACCTTGTTTGATTTTGTAATGTTTAACATTAATTTCATTACTTCAAACATTCAACATCTCCATCTTTCTGTGTAGGTGATTCTGGTTATAGTAATTGCATCCAGGTCAAAAAGAATGTTTCAAGCTCTATAAATTGGTTTCATTTGGCATCATACATTCTTCCTCTTTGTCGCAAAGTGAGAACTGTTTTGTTATTTATAAAATGGCTGCAAATGAAACATACATCACTTCTTGTCACTAATAAAAAAAATGTCTAAAGGTAAGCATGCCCATAGTTACAGAAACTGAGAATATTGGAACTCTACATTTTTTACTCACATAAACAATAAAAGTATAAAATAAAGAAAAGGTTTTGTGTCCCTCACCCGAAGATGCAGTGACAAACTTGGAGTTTCTCTGGAAGAGATGACAGTAGTAAGTGGACCAAAGGGAAAGCACCCACCTTCAGGCTAGATATCTGCAATTTCTATTTCCAGTGTGCTGGCATGACTGGAAATGGTGAAGATGATGGTATATAAAATGATGCGCCTTCGTCCTGAGTTGCCATTTTTCCCATCTTGATGACAATTAAATCAATCATTTACAAGAACATGAGCCGAAGAAAATATACAGTGGATGTCTTCACACCAGAACGATGTGAAAACTAAAAATGTAAAAAAAAAGGTTTGTTGTTTCTAGGGGAAAATATCCTGGAAATCCAAGTCCTTCATCAAGTATAACAAATGTTTATCATTTCATTTTAAAAGTGATGTTGTCATGGCAATAGTAACAGCCTAAGTGACTAGACATGTTGTAGGCGAGGTAACCTCTGGTACCTGAGAAAAAAACAGAAGTCCACTCTTTGGTGTTCCTTTAAAGTGTCAGATGAGGGCAGTGTTGGCTTTTTGACTAAAATGTCAAAGGCTGGACCTTAAAATCTGAATAGAACAGAAGAATTAAGAACATAAACCAAATCAAAAATTGAACCTAACCAAACACCAAGCCATTTGGCAATAGACTTTCACCATGTGGGACAAAAAAAGAAAGATGTTTAATCCAAATGTTAAGCTCTCTGAGCTGCAGAGTTCTATGAAATTCAGGAAAGCTCATCTCATCCCATTAACTCATAAGAAGACAGACCTTTTTTATCCTTCCATAGAGAAATGACAAACTAAATAGACTTTAAAAACTTTAAAGGACAAAAATCTTAAACATTTGTTTTTTTAAACATCAAAGACAAACAGAAACAAGAAAATACACTAAATGACATTTGACTTCCTTCCAAGTTGAAATTGTCAAAATGTATCACACACATTTGAAATCTGCGTCACAATGGGGTAAAACAGGAAGAAAAGAGATAACAGTTCAGTTCTATTTTCCCCGACCAAAACCAAGGAGAAGTTGCAACGCCTTACTGCACTCTTTCAAACAATCCACCCTGCTTTGTATCTACATGTATTGCTGTTATACAGTGGAGGAAATTGGTATTTGACTCCTTGACAGAATTTTTAGGTTTGTCCACTTATTTGAAACTGACAGTCTGTCATCTTTTTGGAAGGTTCATTAGAGATAAACAATCACAAAGCAAATCAAGATATTCACATCAAAGAATTTATATAAGTCATTCAACTTATTATTATAACCATTTTTGAAACTGGCCCGTCAAATGGGAGATAATCATTTGTTTTCTGGCTTTACTTGTGTTTTTTGTTCAGTCATTTATACATCTTCTAAAACCGTTTTGTCCCTTTCAGGGTCACTGGGCTTCCGGAGCCTATCATGGCCACTTTTGGGCGAAGGCAAGGGACATCCTGGACAGGTCGCCAGTCTTTCACTGGGCTACTTTTGTTTTTGCAATGTAAATTAAAACAAATGAACAAAGTACTTCCCTAACTTATGCATTTAAAAAGGATGGAAATGCTTCCTGACTGAAATATATAACATATATATATATTTTTTGTCATATATTACTCTTAGGTGAAGTCTTCACAGACCTTTGACAGTTAGTTTGACGGCCTACAGCTGAGCTTCTGGGGGGTATTAAAAAACAGGTTATGTGAGTTACCACGGTAAGTTTGAGGCTAAGGAAGCGGATAACCTCAGCTTTCGGTTCCAAAAATGGAGGTATGTTTAAGGGTATGCTTAGTTCCCATAGCACCTTATGCTCTGAACATAACCTGGTCTGGAGCAGGTTTAGTTGAAGGTTAGTGTGTTTTCAGAGAGGTGAAGGAGCATGGCGTGTCCATTTGAAGTTGATTTAGGGGATGAAGAAGCTCAGATAATACTTTTCCCACCATGAGAGGGTAATAAGACATGTATGGATGTTGTAAAGATAAACTTTTTTGCATTGATCTAACTTAATTATTCGCTTCAGTTAAGATAAATAATTATTTTTTAGTTCAGTCCACTTAAAAATAACACGTAGTTTTCAGAAATTTATTTTACTTTTATTCAAATTAATTCAATGAAGTAGGTGTAACTTTGGTGCTGCTGTTAGATCGGCAGCTCAAGAAAATGTGGGATACCATTCCCTTTGCCTCTCTGGACAGATTTGGGTACAAGTGTAGGTTTTTGTCTAAATATGTTTAGTTGTAGCTGTTTTACTGTGTTTTGCCGAGTTTTTTTGCCCTGTTATGTTTAATTCTTTCTGCACCATGAGTGAGAGGGAGGGAGAGGATGATGAGGTTATTTAGCACCCTTAGTGCATAATTCTGGTGTTAGAACTGAAGTTACAGTCAGAGCCATACTAATTAATTTAAATTTATTTATTGTAAATCTGCAAAGTGTCATTTATTTTATTTTTATAAAAATGAGAAAATCTGCAGCCTCTAACTTAAACATATTTGAGTTCAAGAAGTACAATAAATTACAATAAATTACCTCTTTCTCTAG
The DNA here is from genome assembly GCF_053564925.1 of Oryzias latipes. NCBI lineage: Eukaryota > Metazoa > Chordata > Actinopteri > Beloniformes > Adrianichthyidae > Oryzias > Oryzias latipes. The sequence continues at coordinate 13,598,449 of NC_136245.1, forward strand.
GTAGTGTCCCAGCTGCTTTTAAACATGCTGTGGTGCAACCACTTCTTAAAAAGAACAGCTTGGATCCTACTGTTTTGTCTAACTTCAGGCCAAATATCAAAGCTGCCTTTTCTTTCAAAATCCCAGAGAAGGTGGTATATCTTCAGCTACAGGACCATTTAGAGCTTTGTGGCATTTTTGACAAATTCCAGTCTGGTTTTAGATCATGTCACAGTACGGAAACAGCTCTACTCAGAGTATGTAACGATTTGCTTTTAATTGTTGATTCTGGAGCTTCTGCCGTTTTAATCCTTCTTGATCTCACTGCAGCGTTTGACACAGTGGACCATGATATTTTACTTTCTCGATTAGAGCAGTCTGTTGGCGTGAGAGGCACAGCACGTAACCCTTGTGCTATCCTGGGCACTTTAACATTGGGAATTGGGTCATCTAGACCCACTAGACAGTGCGCTGACCCCTTTTTCTTCAATGATTTGTGATCTTCACTGGTGTCTATGGATTAAATGAAATCTTTCCACCTTTATCCACCTTTGTCATGGTAGGAATAACTCGTCAATGGTCATCTTAACCCCGTAGGATAGCACAAGGGATAATGTGGCCTATCACTGTTATGCAGATGATATCCAGATTTATCTACCATTAAAATCTGGTGGGGCCTAGTGTGTAGAGAACCTACAGAAGTGTTTAGAGGATGTTAAAACTTGGATGAACTCAAATTTCCTCTGCGTAACCCTTGTGCTATCTTAGATGACCCCACACTTACATTGACGTGTTATTCCTACCATGACAAAGGTGGATGAAAGTTGAAAGATTTCATGTAATCCACGGACACCAGTGAAGATCACAAATCATTGAAGAAAAAAGGTTCAGCGCACTATCTAGTGGATCTAGATGACCCAACTCCCAACGTTAAAGTGCCTAGGATAGCACTAGGGTTAAATGAAAAGAAAACCGAATTACCTCTGTTTGGGAAAACTGATCTTCTGACAGAATCCAGCAGCGCCATTGGATCATTGAACTCTAACCTGTCTTCTAGCAGAAATCTTGGGGTCATTTTAGACAGTAGTTTTAAATTTGATCGACAAGTTTGTGCAGTAGACCAGTCTTCTTTTTTTCATCTCCGATTAATTACCACAGTAAAGCCATATCTTCCACATGACACCCTGGAAAGGGTTGTTCATGCCTTAATTCTTTTAGACTGGACTACTGTAATTCCCTTTATTCTGGAATGGAGCAGTCCCTCCTACGCCCTCTTCAGCTGGTCCAAAATTCAGCTGCCCGTGTACTAACGGGGACCAGATGGCGTGATCACATTACTCCAATACTACGCTCTCTACACTGGTTGGTGGTATCTTTTAGAATTGATTTTAAAATGTTACTTCTGACTTTTAAGTGTTTACATGGTTTAGCACCTGTTTATCTCACTGAGCTCCTGCAGCACCATCACCCTTGTAGAGCTTTGCGATCCGCAGATCAGATGCTCCTGGTGGTTCCCAGAACTCGACTTGTGACTAAGGGTGACAGAGCCTTTTCGGTGGCTGCCCCTAAACTCTGGAATTCTCTCCCTGTGTCTGTGAGGTCTTCCAGGTCCTTATATGATTTTAAATCTTTCCTAAAAACTCATCTTTTTTCATTGGCTTTTATACGGTGGCCCTGAAGTGCAAACCATTTAACAAATCACTCGATACAAAAACATTTTTAAGATCACAGCAACTATTTAAAAAGCAGTATTACATTTTAGAAAAACAAAACAAAATTTCAGAAACCAAAACATAAAAAAGAAAAAAGAAAAAAACATTTCAGAAAACAAAATTCATTTCCAGAAAAAAAAAAAAAAAAATTAAAAAATGAAAACATTTCAGAAAACAAAATTAATTTCCCGAAAAAAAAAGAAATATTAAAAAATGAAAAAATTTCAGAAAAAAATGAAATATTAAAAAATGAAAAACATTTCAGAAAAAAATGAAATATTAAAAAATGAAAAAATTTCAGAAAAAAATGAAAAACATTTCAGAACACAGAATGAATTTCCAGAAAACAAAACGAAATCTTCAAAAATGAAAAACATTTCCAAACCGGAAGAAGCAGGTACTATGGGACAACGCTGATTGGATGATGATGTTTGTCAATCATTTGAACTAAAAATCGTCCAAACAACAATGTACCATAATAATCCACGTATTTCCCATTTATATATTAAATCAAAAATGCAGCAAACAGATAATGAAGGTTTAAATTATTTTTTGAATATTTCGTATGAAGCAGAACGGTCACCCGGAAGTAGTTTGTGTGGCTGACGTCCGTTCCGCAGGTAAACAATGAAAGGAAAGGACGATAAAACGTTAACTTAAACTTTAATCTTTGCATATTTAGCGGATGTGATGACAGAACGCACGCAGAAATGTCAACACCAACCAGGTTTACAAATGTTTCGAAATTTCTGTGGGAGGATTCTGTCTGAAGCAGCAGTTGCGAAGAAACGGGTGTTAAAGACGGCGCACATCAGGAAATGCAGTCCCGCCATCCACAGATAAGGTATGGAGGCACATTTGTTTGATCTAATAAATTCAGCGTTAAACGTGATTTCTAGGTGGGTGTTTACAGACAGATCCAAGATCCTTCAGTCATACGTTAATGACAGGTTACCTCATCAGCTGGAGAGGGGGTCACGTGGGCAGGATTCTCAGACAGGTGAACCAGCAAAGCTGTCAGGTAAACTGCAGCAGTTTGTGTCTCAGAATAACATTTATGAATGCTTCTTATTCACACTATTAAGATCTGTGACTTTAGAGTGTGTCAGTGCACAGAAACATGACAGTAAATGACTGGATGTGCACATCATCAGACATGTACAGGTGTGTAACTAAAGGTGGCAAAGTCTGTATGGTAAAAAAAATCTTTAAAAAAAACCATTTTAGTCTTTCAGGCAGAGGAGGAATACCAAATTGTTTTAGAATGTATTTTTATAAGACTGAAATAATGTATTTTATTCTGAGTTTGGTGTTTTGACCCCCTCCCTAATGAATTTCTGGTTTAACCCATTTTCTCCTCATTTTGATGAACTCAACTTTTTCCTGAATGAAAGATGAACGGCAGCTGATGTTTTTCTGTCAGGGATTTTTAATTAATTTATTTCTGTCAGGGATTTCAATGGAGCTGGAGTCCAGTGCAGAGGAAGCTGCAAGCATGTACGAGCAGGAACTGGGGTCCCTTACCTGTGCATCTTCCTCTGGATGTGATGCTGAGCAGCAATGTGGACAAACCTTCCCTGACATGACTCTTTTTGATATAGTTGTTAAGCACAAACAGACTTTCCCAGATGCATTTTTTCCTCTAATAAATGTGACTGACAGGTACGCTGAGTAAATGCTGAATGTAAACGTAACATTTGATTGACTGCATGAAGAAGCCCATAAAGGAAAATCCACAACTGTTTCTTTGTTTCTGTTACTGAATAACGTATTCATGTTAAGTTTTCAATAAATATACTGCATTGCTATTAAACAAATTTGTTTATTTTTATATCCATTATTACAATCCTCACGTCAGCATTCAGTTTTTTCATTGACAAAGAAACATTTATAAACAACAGCTTTGAAAATCAAACATCAACTTTGTTAATAAAGCTTTAAAACCTAAAATGGTAAACATGGAAAAACTCCTAAATGAAGCAAGTCTAATATGAACATTTTAAACTGGAGTTTTGCTTAAAGGAACATTAAGTTGTTTGGAGTTGTACAAGTGTTTGATGCGATTCCTCATAGATGTGATTTCCAGATCATCAGCCCGACGCTAAAGCCAGGAATTGTGCTTCGTTTTTCACTCCCCACTGCATCATTTACAACTAATCAGGCGTATGCAGCAGGTTAAAGACTTTTTTTAAAGGACCTGCAACTTAAAAAAAAAAATTAGATATTAAGGTAAAATAATATTTATTGATTACATTGCACATAAATCATGGTGACTTGCCTGTACACTGCACAATGATATGAATGACTTTAGTCTTCTTGTATTCCCATGTAGAGCTGCCATCTGTTCTTCTGCAGCACAAACCTTTCTGGAACTTCGCTTTGAGTAACTTCACCTGCAGAAATATCACATGTTAATTCAATTAAGTATTTTATAAACTTTTAAAATTTATTTTTAAGTGTCAGTATATGTACATGCATGGTTCAAAAATATACAATGCACTTTAATATTATTTCCCATAAGAACTTGTTTACTGATTTCAGTCTTAAAGTCGATTTTTAGCAACACTGATGCCATATAATTACTGTATAAATCACAGAATCAGGCTGGCTCGGAGCTTTTTCTCTCATGTTGTCACCGAAAACGGGAACGGCTATCATGTGAAAACGGTTCGTCTCATCGGGTTCCTTTTGCGCATGCGCAAGATAAAAATAAATTATCTTTTCAAAGCAGCACTTTAATTAATATCCTAAAATTAACATCCTTAGAGACATGTGACTGACAAAAGAAAAGATCACAGACTTGATTCTTACCTGAAGATGATTGACAGCGTGAACCTCGCAGCCGTAGACATTAGCGCACAGCGTTCAAAGTAAAAGTGCTCACAAACTACTTCCGGGTGATCGTGTGTCAGGCGAAATATTAAAGAAATAATTTAAAAGTTCATTAACAGTTTGCTGCAATTTTTATTTTTTTATATAAATGGGAAATACGTGGATTTTTATAGTACATTGTTGTTTGGACGATAAAATCCAGCATCGCTTCATTTAAAATACTTTTCAGTTCAACTGATTGACAAAAATCATCATCCAATCAGCGTTGTCCCATAGTACCTGCCTCTTCCGGTTTGGAAATGTTTTTCATTTTTGAAGATTTCATTTTTTTTCTGAAATGTTTTTCATTTTTTAATATTTCATTTTTTTTTCTGTAAATTAATTTTGTTTTCTGAAATGTTTTCATTTTTTAATATTTCTTTTTTTTCCTGGAAATTAATTTTGTTTTCTGATTTTTTTTTTCTTTTTTTAATGTTTTTTTTTAAGTTTGGGTTTCTGAATTTTTTTTTTGTTTTCTAAATGTAATACTGCTTTTTAACTTTATTTTTTTTTTTTTTAATTGTTGTTGTGATCTTAAAAATGTTTTTGTATCGAGTGATTTGTTGAATGCTTTGCACTTCAGGGCCACCGTACTTTTAACACCAGAGTAGATGACAATTAGGCCAGCTCTTTTAGTGTTTTTATTAATGTTTATTTTACTGCTACTGTTATATTTTATTTTTTCTGCTTGTAATTGTATTTTATCTTACCTGTGCAGAACTTTGGATCTCTGGTGGATGTTAAACTGCTATACAAATCAAGTTTTGATTGATTGATTGAATATGGAAAAACATTTAATTGAATTGCCGTAATATGACATTTAGTTAGATAAATATGTACATTTGAGTAGTATAAAAAACTATTGAGTTGGATAGACATAAGAAATTAGGTTGAATACATTTAACTCAATCACTTGTTGCCAATTGAATCAATTCATTTGAGTTTTATAAGTTGTATATATATTTACCCAGAGTAAGCAAGTTCAGGCGGGTTTCAGCCAGTTCAGGGTCAAAGTCAGGGCAGTTTAGTCTTGCTTTCTGGAATACCCCCCAGTTCTGCCTCCTTGTGGTCTTTTGTGTATTTTTTGTTTTTTCCTTTCAGGGCCAAGTTGATTTTATGTTACAACACCCGTGCTGATGCTCACCAGCACATACAGTCTACCTGAAAGACTCTATTCCTCCATGCCTGGCATCACCATTTCTTCTTTAGTGTACTATGAACTACTAGTACTGAATACATTGTTCCCTTAAATAAAGTATTTCATGGAAACAAATTGACATTTCTTGCAGATGATGCTGTTTTGTTGGCAACATCAAACCAGGACATTCAGCATGTGAAGTGGGCCATCAGTCCCTTCACATTTAGCTCACAGTTGAACGTGAAGTCTCTCGGATGAGGGACAGTATCGCCTGGTCTGAGGCCATGTTTCTCAATGGGATAAAGAGAGCTCATGTCCAAGGTGGTGCTTAAGGATCTTAGCGTCTTTTTCAAAAGTGAGGGAAAATCAGAGCATGAAATCGAGAAGTTGTTGTGGTGTTTGATGTTATTGTGGCAGGAGAGGGAGAAGAGGGAACTGAGTCAGATAGAGAAGCTCTCAATTTATCTGTCGATCTTGTTCCAATATTCACCTATAGTCATGAGTTCTGGGTCATGACTGAAAGAACAAGGTCTTGGATACATGCAGCTGCTGATATTACACATCAAGACGAGCCAGCTGAGGTGGCTTGTGCATCTGGTCGAGATGCCTCTTGGAAACCTTGCTGGGGAGGTGTTCTAGCAATGTCTCACCGAGTGAAGACCCTGGGGAAGACCCTGGGCACGCTGGACAAGTCTCTTGGCTGGCCTGGAAATGCTTCTGTATTCATCTGGAGGAGCTGGAGGAAATGGCAGCAAAACTCTATGCAAAGCACATTGGGGCAGTCAGTGTAGTAATCGGAAGTGACATAATCTTGTAGAGTTACTGCCAACAATCTTGAATAGATTCAGAGAAGAATGCCAGAAAGAGACCTTTAGCAGAAGTATCATAGAGAGATAAATGGGGACTGATGAACAGCAAACAGTGAAAATGTTGGTGGAGCTACAAACAACATGAAAAACAAGTAAAGTTAATGGGATGCTGTAAAAAGTGCAAGGATATAGGAATGGAGAGATTCTTGGTGAACTTCATAGTTATTTATTAAGACAATTATATTTTAACATAACTAAACACTTCTTTAATTTTGTTTTAGCTTTAGCGACAAAAACAAAATTTCTATCCTAGAATTAAGGTTCCCCAACAGGCTGGGACTTAATCTGAAGACCAGTGCTCTCCAGTGTTGTATGTGACTTCCTAAAAAAATGTTGAGTGATCACAATCAAATATAAATCATATTCTGAGAATTTATATACATTCTTATGACTGGTTTTTGAATGCTGTCAGTTCCAGCAGCGATGTAGAGCAAACTGATATTGTTTGGCAATGTGAAGGATTAAATCAGTTCTGAAAAGAAAAGGTCAGGAGTTGACTTCCTGGTGTTTTTGAGGTGGGCTGCATTGTCCTGTCACGTGGTATTTGGACCACAGGGGTGTGACACTCACACTGTGCCCCGACCTTCTAGGAACCACCTGTTGCAAATGCCATATTACCATGTCTGGCAGCATGAGCAAAAGGTTGCCAGGAGAGGATCAAGGGCAGGGGCTCATGCGACCACTCGACCCTTCCCTGGCAAACTGATGGCAGCTCAGGCTTTTCTCTGATAGCACATTGCAGCATAGATGATCCACCGGTGGTTCATAAACAAGCGCAGCACTCCAACTACTAATCCCAAACAGCACGGTCTGAGCTGGTTTCATTTTATGACTGTCTTTGGAGACAATTTGTGCAAAGAAATACAGCCTTTGTGCCTGTGTGAAGCTGCAGCTCTTCCTGATAACACCGCTATTTCGGCAGATCAGTGGGCTCTTTTTGTCAAAACTGAAATAAAAGCAAAGAGCTCAGGTTGGATCAGTCCTTTTATTGGCAGTCATATTTTGAGACAAGTACACGCAGGGAAAAGTTCAACACTGACACACAAAACAAAAACTTTAAACCCAGTGGACACAAGTGTGCAGAGTTCAAAAAAACATTCATCTAACACATTCCATGTAAATGGTGCTACTTCCGCATGGGAGCAAAATTCATAAACAAATTAGTTTCTTGTGAATTCTCATCCATCACGTCTTCTTTGTCTACCACTCAGGCTTACATGGGCAGGGGGTCCGCTGGATTTCATAGTACTCAAAGTCATTACAATTACAGAAATGACAGACAAAACACGCAGCAATAAGACAATTACAGACGCAATTGGACGGTTACAAACAGGTATAATGCAAGAAAACATTTATTATATATTAGGTAATGTCCATGTTCCTTCTTACATTTAGCAGTCATAACGTCATCATGTCACTTCGAGGAGGTATACTTTCAAAATCTGCTTTTGCAAATCTCAGCCATTTAAATATTTTGAACAAAATAGTGCTTTAAAGTGCATTGGAGTGTTTTGCTACTGCAGACAGACTATAACAGAAAGCCAGCTCTCACAGATGTGTGTCAGGACCACTGCAATAACACATGGAAAGGTCGACAAACGTGTGGAGACAAACAGCAGTAGGATTTTGGGCACAGCTCAGCAGCCCAGATTAACATCTGTCTGTTGTCTCACAAATGCACTGAAACACTGTGGTGATTAGAGCAGCTCAGTAATTACAAAGGTGGATATCAGGCTCTTAGGCCAGTACAAAAACACTGACAGCTATTCATTGATGAGTCCTACCTGTTTTCTTCTAAGATTTCTTTGTTCACCAAAGTTCACAAAATAGCCAATGGAAACACAACAGAGCGGTGTTTTGTGTCCTTGTTTACAACGACACAAGGGGGTGCTGGGGCATTCACAAGTGGACATTTGGAAAGGGGGGGAAAAGGCAAAAAGTCGACCTAGCAGTTTTCCAGGTGTCACGTGATGGGTTGTCGGCTGTATAGTCTGTTGAACTTGTGTCATAGCTTTTGTTGAGAGATTAACAGAGAACACACAATGCAGAGCTAGGCCCTGCCTGCCAGAGACAGCCTCAGCCCTAGTAGAGAACCCAGAAACACGGTTTCCAGACCAACACAAGTCCCACTTCAGCTGCCGCGGGGATGCTGCTGATTCAACTGACCAACTAAATCACATCTGCTTGAGACTGGCTCCTCGGCTGCCACTGTCCCAGAGAAAGAACAACAGAGGGGGAGAAACAGAGGGAGGGAAAGCTTGTTCTCTAACTTCTCCAGCCCACCCTCCAATGAAACCACATCTTGTTTCCAAGAGCACCAACACAGTAAGTCCACCATCCACAGCAATGTAACTATCTTGTGTGGGTAACTCAGAGATGGTTAGGAGTAGCTTGGTAGCTGTGTCAGGACGAGAAGTTTACAATGTGGGCACTGGTCTCCCTCGTGACTGGGCTCGTGGTGTGAGGTCGTAAAGGTGAAGGACATAAGAGAGTGCTGTGAGACATTTTAATCACAGCCGGATAAGCCCAGAGAAAAAAACACTCCATCACCTCTCACAATAGTGGAATGTGAAGTCTTTGGAGAGTTGCTTTTCTCCCAAACCCCACGGCTCCAACTCAAATTTATTCTCTAGCTCATCGTCCTCTTCCTCTTCCTCCTCATAGTGGCTGGGCTCCTCGATAGAAGTCTCCATGTGGTAGCAGTAGGGCTGACCTTCTGTGTACTCATAGATGGTTGGGAGGCTGCTCTTCAGGCTGCAGCGTCGGCGTAGAGCGACCAGAAGCGGTTGAGGCATGGTGAAAATGTCCACATTGTTGCCCAGGTCAATCCACGCCAAACTGGAGAATTTCTGGGGGTCTTTGAGCAACTCCGTCAGATCTTTAAGAATACCCAGCGTGAGGCGGTTACCGTTAAGAGCCAGGGTGCTGAGTTTGGGCAGCGAGGCCAGAAGCGGCAGGAGCAGCCTCAGGCTCTCATCCTGAAGGTCTGTAAAGCTGATGTCCACAGCCATCACACTGTCTCTGTTGTTTTGGAGGTAAAAAGCAACTTGCCGGACATCACGAGGGGACAGAGGGATTCCAGACAAGTCTACAGTGTCACTGGACAGTTTCTTCTGTAGGGTCGTCTTGAGACTGTTGGGAAACATGCAAAGAAAAGTTACTTCAATGACTCCTTTGAACACAACGCAAGTTAACAGAAACTTTATTGTTAGAGTTAGTTTTCATACGCAACATGTGATGCTTCAATCCTAAGAAAATATTTTTATCTTAACTTAATTTATCTGATTGCAAAATATCCTATTTTTACACAAATACAGCATCAGAAAATAACTAAAAAAGAATTTTAAAACAAAAATAAGACATTACTACGATCATCAGTTTAATAATTTACTCTACTGACCGTCATAAAAAAACATTGGCGGAGGGAATGCTACTTTTATATTTTTATTGTAAAGGACCATCCAAGCAAACTACAGCTCAAGATCCAACTGTGGTAAAACTTAACTCCAATTAGAAAGTACTTTATAATGCTGAGAGTCTTCCCGGGTGTAGTAATTCTAGCAAATATGTCCTCGGATTAAAGCAAAAAAGTAAACAACAGCTGGATCTGAGAATTTGTAGATCTTAAACTGTAAGAGAAGAACAAAAGGCAAAACCTGAACATGTACATGTTTGGAAAAAAACAATCTTCCATTTTACCAGACTATGGAAGCAGGACTGAAGTTTGAATATGCATCTGAATAAATATAAATACTTCCTCAACAAGACAGATGAGACCAAAGTGTGGTTGTTTATTATAATGCTCAATGTCACGCTTGGAGAAAACAAAGCATCTTGCAAGGAATATGAACTATTCTGGGTAACACGCAGAATATAAACATCACTCAGAATGGCAGCAAAATGTTTAATTGGGGAAATTAAACATTTTGCAACATTAAAATACATAAGTTTTCTTTTAGTAATGCGGACATCTGAAAGTGTTCGACACTTTGATCCGGTAATCTTCAGTCAGACAAAAATAGCCTGAAGCAGTGACCGTGTAACTCCTCGTCAGCTCTCGCCTTTAGAGATTATATCCTCCTTCAGTGGTTGAATGGGTCATGCAACAACTTTTGTAAGAGTGGGGTAATTTTCAGTTTTAAATTGGGCCATACACTGAGATGCAAAACGGGCAATTACAACAAATTACATAAGAAATGATTAAGAGGGAAATGGTCCAAACAATATCTCATATACAGTGAGTTACACATTCAATTTCTTTAAACAATTGTCATTATTTGTCAGATTTTCAAAAATAAGTTCAAATTGAGGAAAGTAATTTGTACAGAGACGTGTTGTGCTGTTCTAGTTCTACTGTTCTTGGTCTATGTGCATTTTTTTCTCCCTGGGAGTATGCAGTTTAACCCTTGTGCTATCTTAGATGACCCCACGCTTACATTGTCGTGTTCTCCCTACCATGACAAAGGTGGATAAAGGTGGAAAGATTTCATGTAATCCATGGACACCAGTGAAGATCACAAATCATTGAAGAAAAAAGGTTCAGAGCACTGTCTAGTGGGTCTGGATGACCCAACTCCCAATGTTAAAGTGCCTAGGATAGCACAATGGATAAAGTGCAAGTCTGCCATCTGTCTATTATATTGCAAGCCTTTGAATCTCTTTAAAAGTCCTTCAGGAAATATTAAAAGTAGAGTGCACAGAAGGGATCTTTCTCAGAAGCAACAGTTGCTTCACATTTCAGAGGAGAATAAATACATTATTTATACTCTCTGTTGACCCTGTTTTCTCAGTCAGTTCCATTTGCCTGTGCCTATCTCTGCCCACCCATGAGGACGTTGTGCATTTAACTAGGGCTGTTCCTGAAATGACCTGCAATGTTGATGTGGTGTCTCAGTAAATTGAAGCATCCTCTGGTGCTTTATAACTTACAGTGACATCCAATGCAGTACCTGTCACTTGTGATGCTTTGAGGTATACTTTTTGCTAAAAAAAATGATGTGCCGCTTTTTTAATGGCTGGTGCTGAGTTGATGAGCAATCAAGTTTACTAATGCGACTGAGAAAAAACTTTTTATCTAAAAATAATTTGTAAAAAAAATCTGTCCTTTTTAAAAAAAAATGATTATCACTGCTGTTATTATTATCACTTATATTTGACAAAATCGTCATATTCCGTAAAACTTCTTATGACCATGATAGACTGCATTGGTAGTGGCTATCAATGCATAAGTCTCTCATTTTAAATAGTCTGAACCTGTCTGACCTTTAAAATGACAAAAAACTGTTTGTCTGAAACACTATTTAAAACAATTTCCTACCCTCCTTCAAGATTATTCATGCATAAAAAATACAGATCTCTTAAGAAGTAGGGATGTTTGCATGTTTCACTTAAACACAGATAAAGAAGCTTAATTGAAATAAAAAACTCAGGAAGGCAGATTGAATCAGGTGCTTTGATGTCTGCAGTTTGTTAAAGTTTTGTTCGTGGACGCCCAAATTTTACAAGAGTTCATGTTTTGTTAACCTCCTTTTTTGTGAAATTTGATAGCATCTCTTTTGTCTAGTAACAACCGTTTTGATTCTCCTATGATTCAATGAAATTACACAGTGTAATCTTTGCAGCTGAACCAATGGGAGATAAAGACATTTTATTTGCTTGTGATTATTTAAGGACAAAGGGAAAGAAAGTGGAAATTAGGTTAATGGAACAGAGACGACTGTCTGAAAATTAAGAGATGATTATGCCCTCAGGGTTGACCTTGAGCTTTACAAAGGAAACAAGAGCATGTCTGAGTCATGGCTTACACCAGACTCAATGTCAAGCATTTAGGCATGTAAAAATTAAAAAAGAAAGATCAAAATCTAAATTAGATTAGCAGGATAGAAGAGGTTCTCATTTAGAATCAGTGTGGCATTTTGGCCCTACGACAGACTGGCAACCTGTCCAGAGTGTACCCTACGTTTACAAAACAGTAGCTGGGATAGGCTCCAGCAACTCGGTGACTCCAAAAGGCATTGAGCAGGTTCTGTGGATGGATAGTTGAATGTGGCATTTTAAAAAAAGTGTTACATACTGTGTTTACAGAAATCTGTGGGCATAGCCAATGCTAGAGTATGATGGAATAAAAAAAACAATTAAAAACTCAGAGTAGCGGAAAGATTTTACAAAAGTGATAAGAGCAGAATTTAAGACACTTGGTAACAAAGAGAACAAAATCCACAAAAACAACATTAAGATTTGAAGTTGGTTTTGTGTAGGACTGTCACACGGGGAACCTGGGTTCACTTCTCAGGGCATATACATGTGTATAACCACAGCATTTAAGAGTTTAGATAAATTTATTGTGTTTAGCCTAAAGTCAGGGACAGAGCTACAGGTGAGCAAGGGGGGCAGCTGCCCCAGGAAAAGCTCTTCTTTGCAAAAATTGTTAAAAAGCAATGCATTCTGATCTATATTTGCCAATATAGTGAGCATCGATGCACAGTGTTTTTTTGTAGAGACTTCTAGAAAATTTATAGGACACTTGATTTTGGAATTGTAGATTCGGACAGCACTGCAAAATGCCGAACCACTACATAGTGCACTATGTAGTGACTAGTGAATGAATGCGGACATAGCCATAGATTGTTCAAGTTTGCATATGCATATTGAAGTTTATTTATTCTACTAAAATAAAATAGATCTTTTTAGAATGTTATTGATCCCATAATGGGGAAATTATCTTGATAGCCATAGCGCTGTAGAAGATGGAATAAAACAGATCATAATACAGCGATCTCTGGCCGCAGTTTGTCGGTGGGGCGACAGCAGCTGAACATGTAAACAATGCATAAGCAGATAGTTTCAGACCCAGAAGTGGTGGGAAAAAAAGGTGTATGTCTGTCATGATGATATTAAGAGAAGAGGATAACAAAACAAAAACAGCTAAGCTAACTCGGAGATTTTGCATTTACGCATGTTTCTTATTGACAGTTATCTTACTCCATATCACATGGAATGTGCTGTATACAAATGCTGTATATATTTGTATTAATATTCTGTGCTAAAGTGAATTTATGTTGATGATTTATGCTGACTCAGCCAGCAACAAAGCCTCCCTAATTACTTGATTATAGCTAGCGACATGCAGAGTATGTAAAGTCTTCAGGTTTTTTTTAGTCTAATGCACTTTCAGAGTCTCTGAGATGCTGCATGCCTGATGGATTCCATATCCTTTCTCTTCTCTGTCTAATTAACTATAAGCATAACAAAGCCTGATTCATGCAGGTCGACAGCTCAGTGTCTAATTCTGACAGAGCCAAATGTTTCAGCCTTTTCTTTTGTGTGCTGATAGCTCAACTCCCTCATATATCTCCAGAGAAGTGTGCAGAGTTTTTAGCGTCTATTCAACTAAAGAATAACCAGTTAGATAGAACAAGCGTATAATAATTTGTCTGTTAAAAAAGGAGGTGCAGAAAATCTTTTTGTTCCTATAAAAACTGCAAGCATGCCTTGCACAATTCAATTATTTTGTTCTTTCATTTACAAAAAAAGTCAAACTATGTGTTTTCTTTAAAGATTTAGAAGTGAGAAACACACAATCTGGAAATTTATTCACAGTTCGGGCTGCCGTGTCATTCTTGTCAGGCATGCGCCCAGCCAGCTCTGTCCTATTTCAATGTCAGCTACAAAGATGAAAATCTTTCATGCTTGTCAGGGAGCTGAGCACTGCTCTCTGTTGTTCTATGCTGCAAATTTATTACAGAGGATACCTGGAAAGAAGAACTTACCAGGCCTGGGATTTCCGTCTGGACATGCTCTGCCTCAGCCACTTTGAATGAGGGGTCAGGTGGTAGATCAACTGTCTACAAATCTTATCAGCAGACTTTATAATGTCTGCGTCCTGAAGAAGAAAACAGAGAGTATTCACTATAAGTCATAGAGAAGAGCCAATGTCTCTACTCTTCACACAACAGTTTTAAGTGTGAATTTTTCTGCTTGGGTGCTTTACATCAGTGATTAAAAACATTTTTTAATTAATCTCAAACATAACTTTTAATGTGTTTTATATGAACAATAAACATTGTCTCATTGTGCTACTGAAACCCAGATCTGGTCCTGAGCAAAACTCAATTTCGTTTCCTTGTTGGAGCAAGAAAATCTAATCACATGCGAGTACATAATGGGATGTAGGGGGGTGGAGGGCAGGAAGCAGCCAGGGAAGGCGAGATTCAACACAGTCACAAGTAGACACTGCTAAATCACTTTATTAACTATGTTGCTGAAGCTCCGTCACTGCTCTTTTACAAACATCACCACATAAGCTGTTGATACATTCTCATTTTTGCTTTGGAGATATTTTGTTCTTCCATTTTTTGTGAATCATTTTTTTCACAAAATTCTGCAATCTGTACTAGATCCCAAACTAAACATGTTTTAAATGGATCAAATTTAAATAGATTTTTTTTAAACTTTTTTGTGGTTGTCATAACTGACCTTTTTCGGACACTGCATCTCTCGAGCTAAGCCGACCAGAAGTTCGTGTGAGATCGGGTCCACTAGATTTAGGAAGGCAGCGTTTTTGTACAGGATGTCATTCAGGGATGTGCCTTCCAACCCCAGATCCTGTCAAAGCATAAAAAATACAAGGAACTGAACATATATCTCTGAAACAATGTTAAAGATATTGCACATGAAAAAGAAGCATACAAATAGAAGTAAGGGCCAGAAACGCCTTATGTACCTGCTGCATAAGGGTACCCTAACTCTAAATTGGGAAGATGAAAGGAGTGGTTTGCTTCAAATATTCATAAAAAGGAGGCTTTCATCTACAGCTGGACAGGGAAATCTCAGGGAATGGCACAGCATAAAAACTAAGTGTCAAACTGCATTTTCCAAGTCACCACAGCACATTTAATGTTTACATAAAAACATGAAATCACCCGAATCTTTCAGTAGTGAAGTGAAAACTTTGGCTGGGATGTTTTTTTTTCTAATCCAATCACACAACATTGGGTTCTAATCCAAGGAGTTGTCATATTTCTCTTATCATAGATATTTAAAAGTGATACTTAGGTTGTTATTTAAGAAATATGAATAAATCAGAAAAACCAAACAAAAATGCTAAATTATTCTTATTTACTTGTATTGTTTTAATGACATTAGTTTTTTCCATTCTGTTTGATGCTTTTTGTTTACAGTTTTTCAACCTTCAGATTACCTCAATTTGAATTGAAAACGTATGTGTATGTATATAAATATGCAAAATTTAACCTAATTTTAACTGAACTAAAATAGTTTGAAACATATTCAATTCCCATAAACTAAGCTGGTATGAAACAAACTGAATGTAACTGATTTGAGGTCAACTGGGCTAAAAATGGCAACTCTACTGTATGTGCGTTTGATAGAAAAGACAGAAAATATGATACAATCCCAAAAGATTTGCAACAAAAAATACCAAGTGTTGTACAAGAAGACAAGTACTTTTTGAAACAAGAAGTACTCAGCTGTATAGCTGAGAGTACCAAGCTGTACTTATCAATGTGTCCACCTTCAAATTCCTAATGAGGTAAGCTCTTATGCTGTCTTTACAACTTTAATTAGAGAAGAAAAAGCCTAAGAGATGCTCCATACGGTCTGCTCATACAGCCTGGACACACATCTACATACACATTCTTTGTTTTTCTTCAAAATAGTTCAGCATTTATTATTATAGACACTATGAGTGGGAGGCATGCGGCTCCCCATCACCAGCTCCCTTTCTAATGAGTTCAACAAGTTCGAATCTTCAAGTCCTCTGTGATCGCACTGGTCCTCGTCGCAACGCTGAACAACCCAAGACCTGTTGCTCTCACTACTGCAGCAATGAGAGTCTGGCAAGGTTGGAACAGACACACATCAACTCCTGGGTCGGCAAATCAGCAGACCTCTGCCAGTTTCCCTACCGCCCCAACTTATCAGGTACTCCACCCTCCAACATCTGGAAACTAAGAACACCTATGCTCGGTTATTGTTCCCGTTTTCCAGCTCCGCCTTTATTACCATCAGGCCGTGGAAGCTAACTGCCAAACTCACTGAACTGGGAGTACCAACACCCCCCAAAACTGGATCCTGGACTTCCTAATGGACAGACCAAAGGTGGTGAGGATGGGAAAGAAGGTTTCTGCAGAGCTGAGAGTAAGCACAGAAACTCCACAGGGGTGCTGCCTCAGTCCAAAGCTATTTTCACTGTACACCTGCATCTCCCCAGACAACAACAACATCATCATTAAGTATGTAGACGACACAACTGTCCTCGGTTTCATCAGAAGAGGGGACGAGTCTGCATAAAGAGACGCATTCAGAGACGCATAAAGAGACCTGGTGAGCAGGATTACTATCTACGGCGAGGAAAATGACCTTTAAAAAAACAACAGAAATAATCATAGATTAAAGAAGGAAAGCGGACCATCTGCCACAGGTTTCTGGGTCTGAATATCACAGACAGCCTCAGGTGAGAAAGAAACACTGGTGTCACAGTGAAGAAAGAGTGGCCTTCATCAGGATGCTGAATAAGGCTGGACTCAAGTGCTAGACCCTCATCTAAGCCTACAGGGGGCTTGTTGAAAGCATCCTCACCATCAGACAAACAGCTTGGTTTGGAAACACCACCACGAAAGAGAAAAGCTTTGCTGCAAATGATCATCAAAACATAGGTTGTAATCTTCCATCCACCTAGACCAGGAGTGTCAAACTCATTTTGGTTCGGGCCCACATTCAACCCGTCTGATCTCAAGTGGGCAGGACCAGTAAAATAAAAGCAAAATAACCTATGGTCAGCTTGTTTTCTGTAGATTTGTTTTTGTTTTTTAGCAGTTGGAAAAAATGCCTCAACCAACACAGTAGCCTAATAACTTATTATTACACATTCATTCACAGAGGCCAATAGATCTCAAATAAAATGCATTTCACTTTTAAAAAATTGCTTTATTCAATTTTACACAGACTGAATATTTTACATCTGACACTGAAGCAATCCTGATAGTAAACTCAAGAGTAGGCTACATAAAAAAATTAAACACCCTTCCTAAAATCAAAATGGGCAGATCAATGAAAAATTAAACTAAATTAAACTTTCAAACATTTGCGAACATAACAAGAATTTGGAGTTAACCTCCCTTTCTCTCCTGAAACTTCACCCGGCCATCAATGTCAGGATTCAAATCCTGTGCAGCAACACATTTACTGTCATTCAAGTGTGCAAAACACAATGACATGTACAAGAATCTTTTCCTGTTTGGCTGCCTAAATTTTGTGGCAACACCTGCCTTCTTTCTGACATTTGATGGGGCGCCATCAGTGACCAGACTTACATCATGTGACCAGTTCACTCCAACATTTAATTACTATGCACAGTTGTATATATCCGTAGCTGTGTTTACATGGACAAAAGTAATTGGAATGAATGCCTGATTGGAATAAAAATGCGTCATGTAAACACGCCATTTGGAATACTCTGCCCCAATCAGACTCATTCTGATCAAAATTTCTTTCCGATCAAGATAGGTGGGTTATGCCGACTGTTGATCTAACGTGGTCCACATAAACAATTCTTTCCGATCGTGGGTCTCTACTGCTCTGGTTTTACATCATGCATAGATGGTGTTTTGCTCTAGAGAAAGCTTTGGAGCGCAAACAGGACCAACTGGCTGCTCCGTGCGAGCGAACCGTGCCTCTGAGCAGACCAGCTGGACTTGTGGCTTTGTGTTTGCGGACAGGGGAGGGTGCTGCTTTGTTACGTGTGCGATCCGGGGGAGGCTTCGGACCACGGTCACGTCCCGCCACTCTGTGTAAGCAAGCTGCCGGACTCAGGAGAACCATGTCCTCCGGTAGAACTGTGTCCCCAAGGACAAACAATCACGCGGATTTGTGTTACTAGTCGTGTCCAGACAAAATCAAAGCTGATGTTATTCCCATCTATTTACGTGCAGCCAAAATGCAGATTGTGGCATTGACCGCAGGGATTTTATGTTCATTCAAGGCTAATGTTGTTAGCACGTGTTGGCCTAATCCTAACCCTTTTTCCGGCTCTGTTCTGCCACAAAAAAAAGACATAATTTTGAGAAAATCTCAGCTTAGGCTCCCGCAGTGAAAGCTGCGTCTTGATGTTTCAGTGTTTCCATCTCTCTCTGACCGGGTTTGAAAAGTTGCTGTCCCGCGTTGACCCAAGAGGGAAGAAAAAAAACAGGGGGACTGATTTATAATTATTGCCTCGATTCAAATAAAAAAATATTATAAGTTTCAAGAGGCCCAAGGAGGCTGGCTCACCATCCTGCAGCAGGTCTCTGTCAGGCCTAGGAATACGAGTCGATTTCAAGGGATCAGCCAATGTGGGTTTAGATCCGACCCACTTTCACTAATTGACGGACAGACTAATTCTGCTGAAAAAGCTTATCATGAAATAAATAAAAAAATAAGTAATTCTGAAAAAAAGACAACACTTTGGAACAATTGATTTTGAAATCCGAGTTTCTTATAAAAGTCATAGAATTATAATAATAGTCAACATGATTAAAAATGAATATTTTAAATGCTGTTTTAAAATAATGAACAAGTTTTTAAAGCAAAATGAATAAAATGTATCAATGTAATGGCTGTGTGCAGGTTTTTCACAATTTTATTATCTTTTTATATATTTATGAGAAATTTATTGGTTGATTGTGTGACTGCACAAGGTCTTATTTATTTTTTTAATTATGAGCAATTTGGGACTCCATATAAAAGCACTCAAACACACACCACAGCTTCTTCCCAGCTTAAGTCAGAATGTTAGCACAGGACATAAGAGAGGGGAGACTGAACTGAACCACACAACAAAGTAAAGGGAATAATCCTCGCTGCCACACATTTTATTCATTTGGTCTATTTTAAGTTCTTACCAGCTGGGACACTAAGTACAATGAACAATGAACTGTTAACAATTAACAAGCGCAATATGCCCCAAACATGACATAAAGACAACAGTGCAATAATGAAAAGTTGAGACACTGCAATAACATGTGGTTATGACTGCATCCTGTCTCTGCGAGTCACGCATATCTTTTTACTCTTCTCTTTTCTTAAATTTTCTTCCTCATTTTTGTTTATGGTCCTTGTTAGTGTTTGTTGTTTTTTCTGTTGTCCATCTGTAATTCACTCTGGCTTGAGAGCTGCCAAAGAAAACTTCCAATGCTTTACATGAAAAAATGCAATAAACTGTTATTTTATCTTAAAACACAGACTGAACCTAAACCGTAGGAGAAGCAGCTTTTGCTCATCTGATGTGCTAAACATATAAAAATATCCCTTGTCCGTGTTTAGACATGATCAATTGTCATTTGCAAGCATGATATGAAACAAGGCTTCCTTCCAAAATCTGGAGAAGAACATTGATCTGGAGCAGAGCAAATTAGGTGTAAAAGAAAAGGCTTGAATATTCACAGGACATAATCTTATACATCTATTCTACCTGCTTGCAGTGCAAGATATAACAAAGTGGAGCTCATTTAATCAAAGTAGAGCTAACGCAGGGAGATGAAGCCCATGTTCCCTGGGATGTGGCTGTCATGAAGTCTAGCATAATAGTTTATCACCACGTGTTGATAACGCTGGCTCTACTCTCCTGTATCGTGACTTTATAATAATTATCATTAGATTGCTCGACAGCTGAGAGGGCTCTCCCTGAGAGGAGATGTTTGTGGTGGCTATTACACTTTTAATGCGGGCACCTAATCTCTCCATTTTAAAGTTATGCACTAACAGGTGAGAAAAAGGCTTCCAAAACAAGCTGCTAATTAGAACCCAGCATTGTTCACTATGTGTAATTGGATATAACAAGCTCTAGGTCACGTCTAGAATGTCTATGTTCTGTTGTGATGCTGGCAAAGAAAGCTGGGCTTAATGCAATGCAAGAAATATCCAATGTAAAAGAAAAAGCAAAAAATATAAAGGATAGAATAAAGGGAGAGTGCCAATGTGACAATGTTGAAGCACTATGAATACCAATGTTATATACTAATTATGAAAATGAAGTAAAACAAAATGTTATATCCTATAAAAATGTATGTAGGCTTAAAGGGAACTTTAAGTCTCACTCCGTTTATCTACTGTCAAAGTGTTGCCAGTGGTCTTTTTCTAGGAAATAGTTTTTTGCTAAGTGGCAGGAGTTCATCAAGAATTTGCCTCTGAGTTGTTGGCAGGACCACTGGTGTGGAGTAAGCCTGCCACTACTTCCCATCATCTATTTGTTTACACTCTCTCCCGCTAGCTTACAGCCCGTCACACCTCAACCTACATTATCAGTGCAACAAAAATGGCTAGCAATATTGGAGTTATCCAGCTGTACAGTTTTGAGCCAGATGCCAGCTCAGACGAGGAAAACGAAGACATATGTGGATCTATTTGTTTACAGGTCGATGCATTAGAATGGAGCAGAGCAGGGAGCTTTTGGCAGGGCATTGAAGCCTCTATGTCACACCTACAAGCTTTTTCCAACAGCCTTTTTTTTTACAATTTGAATAAAGAAATACCGGTACTCAGAAATGCAGAAATTCAGTGAAATTTGCTTAAGATATGTCCTCCATCATGAGAAAAATTCCAGAACAACATGTTAAAAACACCAAAAACACAATTTCCATAAAAGTGGATCTTTCATCAGCAAGTCACATAAATGGGAAAAATGAGTTTGTTTTGCTGTATTAAGAACAATCTCAAGATAAAAGAAAATGTAGTTTGGATTCAGTTAGTAAATAAATGAAATAGCATAAAGTATGCACAACAGTAAGAGATGGTTTGTTTACAGCTGTGAGGCAACAACAAAAAAAGTCACTGAAAACACTGACAGAGGCCCAATTTCCTTTTTCATCCTTGTAAATAAGAGTGAAAAACACTGTAGAATAATATCTCATTTCACATGGAAAAAACTAAACTCCAGGGCTTATTTTTTACATTGTTGCTGCTTAAAGAGAGGGAAAGGGGGGTTAATGTGGGAGCAGGAGAACAGCCTAAGGAGGGGTGGGACTGGAGAGGGAAGAACAAAGGCAGATGGATGCTGGGGGCTTGAAGGAGAGACTATTTCTGTACACATGCGTGTGGAAATATCCAGATCACATTAGAGTCAGTGAAATGTGGGGTAATGCAGTGACACAGTGTGCAGTTCTGCATTTGGAGAGCAAGCTATCCTTTGGATCCAATGTCAACACTGCGCGTCTACACACAACAGAGTGAACGTGGCTGTGAGTCACATGCTCAGTGAAGCAGTGTCAGGCACACAGCTCCTTAGAGTGGCCTACTTTCCACACAAAGAGGAAATGACTCAAGAGGACAAACCATAATTTTGGAGTCACCCAGTGGGCCAGGGTGGACCCAGGTCAAAGGTCAGAGGATGACATGTTTGCAGGAGACAAATAAACTCTCCATCAACAGTTCCCCCAACTGTGTCTCCTCCACCTGCAACCTGCGCGTGCAGAAGCGCACGTTCATCGCTGACCTTACCTTTCTCAGCAATCTGAGCACGTCGGTCGCCTGCTCCATCCGGCGCTGTCGCAGCAGCTTCTGGATCTCCTTAATCCACGCCACTCGCCTCATGTAGGGGCTGTGGTTCGTCCTCCGCAGCATCCCCGGCAGTTTGTCCGATTTCAGCATCAGTGCAAACAAAAAATCTCCGCCGCTCCGCCTGCCCCTGTCGCTCTCTCCGGCGCCGCGCAGAAGCTTGCGTCGCTTCTTGGAGAAATTCTCGTTGTCCAGGCTGTTCTGCCTGCTCAGTCTGGAGCCCATGCTAGATTGTTGTTGTTGTTGTCGTCGCCGCGCGGATGCAGATGGTGTCAGGGATGCTACTAGAACATTTAACAAAAGGACACGAGCCTGTGTGCTTCCTGTCTGGATGCTCCTCGGTGGGGAGGACAGCGCCGTAGTATTTGCGCTGGAGAACCTTGCAGAGGATTATTCCACAGCGGTCAGATTCATTTGCCCCCTCTCGTGCACCCGAGCACAATTTACACCTCTCCGTCCGTGGAATACGTGTGCCCGACTCGGATGATAATGAAGGCGAACCGGCCACTTCATCCTCTCTGCTTTACGCTGCTGTTTGGGTTTGTGTAACGTGGAGGGTCCGACCTATCACAGCTTCCAGACCCCCACCCACCCACCCACCCGCCTTTCTTGGTTTCACAATCCCTCACGAGTGACTCTACTGCAGAATAAAATGAGTCAGGAAAACCAATGTAACATTTGATGCAGTTGAAAACCACATGAAAGTGCAAACTGGATTGTTTACACACAAGTTTTTCTCCACTTTCTATACTGTTCAAATTCATGTCCTCTATGGAGGCTTCGACTCCCCCTTCAAGAGCTTAAACTTTTTCATCTCCAGCTGCTTAAAAGTGCATCTCTCCCCAGTCTAAGTGAACATGAACCTCTTTTTTTGCTGATTCGTTAAACAGACAGTTCCTAAATAAACTGTCAAACCCTGTTTGCATCTGCCACCCATCATTCTTTGACAGGCCTGTTTTGAATATCTGGGGGCAGCCACTGTGGATCCAGCCCACATCTGTTACTTAAGCTTCTCCACACCTGTTCTATTTATGGATTCAGTCCTTAGGACTTTTATCCTAATCTGACCTTATTCTTTATGGGATTCAGGCTTGAACTTGTGTAGTGCATTCCACATAATCTGCTGGCAGTTATTTCCCCTGGTTGTGCTTGCTCTCTGTAGATTATCCCTGCTGCTCTTTTTTCCCTCCAAAATGTGATTACAGATGCCCCTTGCCCTCCATTTAATGCTTCATCCCCATGAAACAAATTTGTCTTGTCAGACGTTTGGCTCTTCAGGCAATACTGAAGCAATTGATTTTTGGAAGTGGAAAACGTGACTGATTCTAGTGAAACCAGAGTTTTGACCTCAAAATGGGCAGAATCTGGACAGTCTCAGTCAGGCTGGAATGATTGACCTGGCCCTGATTTATTCCGAGTTAGGTTCTGTCCTGGGGGCAGGGTACATCCAGGTCGTGCATTTGTCACAGAGTTGCAGAGATGCAAATAATTTTGTTCACATCTGCTGTCAGTTCATGCTCACCAATAAACTCAACTCTTTGTAATTCTACAGGCACAAAGAGCAACTGTCACAAATGAGCAGCAGTGCAAACATCACTTTTCATCTAAAACTATCAGATTGCTCAAATCTAGTCAGTCCAATTACTCCTCATATGTGGGTCAGTTCAGGACAAATGTGGTTACTTAGAAGATTTAAATAACAACTGTGTAATTATTTTTTCGTATCTTTTTTGCTTCTTGATTACGAAAAGACAGATATGACTTCTGCACAAAATGTTTTTTTGAGAAGCAACAACCACAAAATGTGGGTTTGCTAAAAAAGATTTCAATTCTGACAAATTGTTCTTGTTTTATCAGATACATTTTTTCCCACTTTTAACAGAAAACATTAAAGCTAAATCTATTCACATAAATAAAGGCAGAAAATATCAATCGAAGCAAAATTTGATTTATTCTCAGTTATTCCATTCCAGTTTGTTCCAAAAATTCAAGAATTGCAAGGTCTCCTCTGGTTTCATAGCGGGTTTTTGAAATGTTTAATTTGTAAGGTCACCAATGTATTTGGGAGTTTATCTTTGCAAGGCTCTGAAAACTAGAAGTTAAATTTTAAAATCAATTCTAACTTTAACTGGGAGCCCATGTAAAGAGGTCAGTAATGGAGTTATGTGTGCTTGTTTATTGGCTCCTGTTAAAATCCTTTCCTGCAGAATTTTGAACGTTTTTAAAGAGCTTTTGTTAAAAAAGGGGAAAAAAGTGATATACAGTAATCTAAACATGAAGAAAAAAGCTTGAATAATAATCTTCAGGTCAGATCTGGATGAGATGTGTTTTATTTTTGACAAATTCCTCAGATCATAAATACAATTTTTGACAATTGAGTAGAGTGTCCTTCCAAAGATAGAGATTTAAAAAACAACACCCCAAGCTGACAGTCGATTGGAAGGGGGAACTCAGAGAATCAAGGTGCTGTTTGATGGAAGGGATTGTGTTTTCTGGGGCAAAAAAAAAATCACTGTTTCTGTCTTATGAGCATTTAAGAGTAAATGGTTATTAAATAACGATGACTTAATATCTTGACAAATTTACCGGATTGTTCAAAAGTTTCAGGGAAGAGCAATAAAGTTGTCTGTTAGCATTCTCACCTCACAGCAAGAAGGCTCTTGATTTTATCCAAACTTTCCTTTCTTTCTGTTGACTCTCCAGCTTCCTCCCACAGTTCAAACACACATTTCAAGGGTTGATTGGTGACTGTAAATCGCCCTATAGGTGCAAGTGTGTGTCTCTAATCGTGCAATGAACTGGCAACATAAGATGTGCCCCCAAGTAAACAATTATGCTCCAAAATTAAAGGGTTCACCTTTTTCTCTCCAGTTCACCACTCACACTCCCGTTTAGACTATTTATTAATCAGTAACTCTCTTTTAAAAAATATTCAAAGCTCCAACATCCATCCAATTATTAACAGTGACCATGCTCCAGTCTCTGTAAATATTTCTAGGGAAAAATACACACCCTCTGGTACAACCTGGGACGACCCTGACGAAGGCGGAAGGCATTCCGCCGAAACATGTCAGTAGGTTTTACACAAAACAAACCCAGTGTCTGATAAAAAATAATTTAACTGCTTAATAGAACTTATAGACACAATGAACTTCATTGAATTAACCTGGAGGTTTAATACGTCTCTGTAAAAGGACCAGGAATTTCTTGAATTCTTTAAAAAAGAGTGGGCAACCTTCTTAGACTTCAACAAAACTCCAGACATCTCACCGTGCATTCTCTGGGAAACAGCAAAGGCAGTCATGAGAGGGAAAATCATTTCTTATTCAACGCACAAAAAACGCAAAGAGAAAGCAGATTTATTAGAATTAGAAAATAAAATCAAAACCCTGGAGACTGCTTATGCTGCTTCTGCACAGGAAGACATTCTGGGAGATCTGAAAAAATTTAAAGCTGCATTTAAATGACATCATCAATAAACAAACACAATTTCAAATACAAAGGCTACGACTTGAAAGATTTGAAAACTCTAATAAATCTGGCAAATTTCTGGCTAATCAGCTTAAAATTAATAGAGAAAAATCATCAATCACCTCTATTACGGACCAAACAGGAAACGTCACTTATGACCCGGTCAAAATTAATAACGCATTTGAAAACTTTTATGAAAACTTGTACACACCACAGATCAATCCGTCAGAGCAAAGTATTGACTCATTTCTTAATAATGTAAACCTACCCAGGCTAAACGAGGATCAAATCACAAACTTAGACTCTCCGCTCTCGTTGTCTGAACTTCATGAAGCTCTGTTACTTATGCCCAATGGTAAAGCACCAGGGCCTGACGGCTTTCCTGCTGAGTTTTATAAAGAATTCTGGGAACAACTGGCACCAACATTTTATAAAACGGTCACATCTATTAATGAGAGCCAATCAATGCCACCTAACATGAACTCAGCCAACATAATTCTTCTTCTAAAACCAGACAAAGATCCCACTAGTCCTTCAAGCTATCGCCCTATTTCTTTAATCAATGCAGATGTAAAAATTATCTGCAAAGCACTAGCACAGAGATTAGAAAAAATCACTCCTCACATAATTCACTTCGACCAAACTGGATTCATCAAAGGCAGACACTCGGATGATAATGTCCGTAGACTAGTTAATATAATAGACTTTGCCACCATTGAAAACCAGGAAATGACGGTACTATCGCTGGATGCTGAAAAAGCCTTTGACAGAGTAAATTGGAAGTTCCTTATTGCTGCCCTCCATAAGTTTGGTTTTGGAGAAGCATTCATCAATTGGATCAAAATATTATATCACAACCCCAATGCATCAGTTAGAACTAATAAACAGACTTCAAACAGGTTTTTTTCTTGGAAGAGGAACCAGACAGGGTTGCCCACTCTCTCCTTCTCTTTTTGCTATATTCATTGAGCCTTTAGCTGCAGCAATAAGACAGAATGAAAGCATTATAGGAATAAAAACCAAACACAGCCATCATAAAATTAGTCTTTATGCGGATGACATATTACTGTTTTTAAGGAATTTACATTCTGTAACTGAAACAGCAATGATCATAAATGAATTCTCCTCCATATCAGACTATTCCATTAATTGGAATAAGTCTGTTTTATTACCACTCAACAGGAATATGGAACAAAGACTCACAATTCCAGTTAAAACAGGAAATATCAAATATCTGGGTATCTACTTTTCCCCCAAACTATCAGAACTGGTGCAGCTAAACCACACCCCATTACTGAAAAGCATACACGACGATCTAACACGCTGGACCAACCTGCCTCTGTCCCTTATGGGCAAGGTAGCCACGGTTAAAATGAAAATCTTACCCAAGGTTAATTATCTCTTCTCAATGATTCCCACACAACCACCATTAAAATGGTTCAAAACATTAGACTCATCCATATCAAGCTTTCTATGGAACAATAAACCTGCAAGAATTAGTCTGAAAACTTTAAAATCTGCAAAAAGCTGTGGAGGATTAGAATTACCTAATTTCCACAAATACTTTCTTGCAAATATATTACAATACATCTTAAAATGGTTAAAAAATAATCCAGAAACCAACTCATGGTTAGACTTGGAACAGGCGTTATGTGGAAAGATCAACCTGTCAGAGCTACCATTCATTAGCCAAACAGTTAAAAAAACAGGATTATTTCAAAACTATTAATATAAACGCCACTTTAACAGCCTGGTGGGAATTTCTCAAAATATCAAAATCAACAATTCAACCGTGCAAAATGACACCCATCTGGAAGAACCCGCACATCCTTATAAACAAAAAAATGATTCACTTCCCAGCTTGGCAAGCAGGGGGCATAAAACAACTAGAGCACATAATTATTGATAGAAGATTCATAACTCCCCAGGAACTTCAAAACAAACATGGAATAAATAACTTCTTGGAATATCAGCAACTTAAATCAAGTATTACTAAAAAGTATAAATATAAAGACGACGACTTAAAGCTACCAGATGTAGTTACCACTCTGATTAATTTTTCAATGAATAGAACTCTCTCCAAAATATACAAACTTTTATGTAATTTAGATAACAATATTGCCCTTCCAACAACAAAATGGGATGCAGATTTGAGCATCAGCACAGATGAAAGCTTCTGGTCAGAACTCTGTCTAAACACCTTTAAACTGACAAAAAGTCCAAATCTGCAGCTAATCCATCTCAAAACTCTTCACAGAATTTACTACACTGGACAGAGGATGTTCAAGATGGGTCTCAGTAACTCAGACATTTGCGAGCACTGTGATAGTAATCTACCCGACAGTTACATGCACGCACTGTGGTTCTGCACACCTGTCCAGGCTCTCTGGCAGCAGGTATGTGCCGATTTATCAGTCTGGCTTAAGGTTTCAATCACTGCCTCACCGTCACTTTGTGTGCTTGGTGACATGAGTGCCATCGACATAGAAGAAGGATTAGCATCTATCATTTTCATAACTCTTTGTATTGCCAAAAAAACTATTTTAATAAATTGGAAATACAAGAAAAATATAAAAATAAGTCAACACAGAAATCTGCTGTTTGATCATATCAGCTTGGAAAAAATGTCAGCCCAAAGTTCAAGTAACTTTGAAAGAATTCAGTCTCTCTGGTCTCCTGTGGTTGACTCCATGACTTAGGGGGTGGGGTGCTTGGTCGTCGCTGCTCCTTGCCCTTCTGCCGTGGCTTGGGGTGGGGGTCGGGGCCTCCGGTGCCTGGCGGGGGCGGGCTGGGGCGCTGCGTGGTCCTCTGGGCTTGGGTGTGGGGGTGCGTGGTGGGGGGGTGGGGTGGTGGTCTGGCTTGGCTTGGGGGGGTGGTCCCTTTGCCTGTGCTGGGGGGAATTGGCGGGGGGCCCTGCTCGGGGGGGGGGGGGGGGGGGGGCAGCGGCGCTGGATGGGCTGCCCATCTGCGCCTGGGGCTGGGATCGGCCCTTCCCTGGCTCTGGGACGGGACGGGACAACCCTCTCGGGGCCCCCGGTCGCTCTGGGTGTCATCCGCTTCGGCTGCGGGGTCTGGGGTGGGGGGCTTGTCGGCCCTGTCCTGTGGGGGGGGCGTTTTGGGGGGGAGGGGGGGCCATTATTGGTGCTGGGCGGGGGGGCTGACGGGTCGGGGTCTCCACTGAGGCAATCGGTGGTTGCCTCGGCCGGTTGGCTGCCCGTTTGCTGGGGGGGGGCTGGGGGACAGCTGTTTGACCAGTGGGGGACAGTCTACCAGCTGTCCCCAACTTACCCCCTTCCTCATATAACCTCATATTAGGGTGAGGGGGTGGGGGGTCTAGCCTGCGATGCGCCTTGGGGGGGAGCTACTTGGCAGTGGCCTCCCTCTTATGGTTGCCGTATGGAGTGGGCCCCCCCTTTTTCGGTTTTATTTGTAGGGTCCTTGGTAGGGGGGGTGCTTGGACATCACTGCCAGCAAGCAGCAGATGTCCTCCTAGCACCCTACCCGCCAATTTTAACCGTACTTTAGACATTTAGGGCCCCTTGGTGGGGAGGGTGAGGGGACATCACTGTGAGTAATCAGGAGATGTCCACTTAGTGCCCTACTCGCCAATTTTAACTGCACCCCCCTTAGTACACACACCCCTCCCCCTTCAATATATACATTCCAACATAAACACACACACATGCACACACACACCCTGTCAAACACACATACACGCACACCCATTTTGCAAGGAAGGTGGGACCTGGGCCCATCTGTCCCCTACCCCTTCCCTGGTGGGGGGTGCGGGCCCCTTGGCGACGGCGGCCGTGTCCCCTGGGTGCCGGCTTCCTGGGCCCGGTGGTGCTCTCTCCGCACGGTGGGGGGGCTCACATTACATCTGAGCCGGGGGTGTTTGTGTCCCTGGGGGGTGGGTCCTGGTCCTTGCTCATGAGCGCTGGGCCCCGCCAAACTTCCAACAGTGGCCGAGCCTGGTTGGGCCATATTTACAACACCCCTTATGGGCCCCCTTTTTTCCCCGGGGTTCCCCCCTCCTGGGCGGGGGCGGCTGGCCCCTGCCTTGCTCCTCCCTGGACCAACCGTGGGCCGGGTGGGTGGCTGCCTGGAGTGCGGAGCGGGTCTCCCTTGGGGGGTCCTGCTCGTACCTGGGGTTGGGGCGGGGGGATGCCCGGAACTCCTGGGTGGTGGTGGGGTGCTCGTCTGGGGCTGTGGGCGTCCTTCTCCGGTGGGGCCCTGCGTTGGGCTCTCCTGACGCGGCGGGGGGGCTGCTTTCCTGGTTGGGCTGGAGCGGCGCTCTCTTTCCCTCCGCGCCTCCCTGCTCTCTGGCTCTGGGGGCCTCGCGGCGGTCCTGCTGGCCCTGGCCTGGGTGGCGGTCTTGCTCGCCCGGGGGGCGGTTGTTCCCTGCCTGTTCCCGTGTGGCGTTGGGGGGATTCCGGCTGCCGCTGCTGCTGCGGCGGGGTCTGGGTGTGGGGGTGGCTGGGCGCTCCTCCTCCTTCTTTTCACATTCCACCATCCATTTTAGAAGAACATAAACACTCACCTGAACACAGGTGTTAGCTCACCTTTGCACTAATAGTTTGCATGATTGAATGAATGAAAGATTTCACACTAGTTGGTTGAAAGGCATAGGTATGCGTTTGTGAACACTATCTGTTTTGTGGACATGTTGACATGTGGACATTTTTGCAGCTAGCAGGTGTGTTGATAACATTTGAGTGTGTGTGGACAGGCCCCGCCCTTTTTGTACTACATTTGAACCGTACCGTAATGATAAACAACCAGTAAACCTGTCTGCTCTATGCTGCTTCATGGTCTTACCCCCCCTCTCACTATCACCCTCCCCTCTCTAACATCCCTCTCTCTTCTTCCCTTCTTTCCTTTTCCGTCAGGTCCAACACCAAAGATTTTCAAACATGGTTGAAATTAATAAAGTTTGGCCTCAATTACAAAAGGGGTTTATTCAGTCATACCTTTGGTTTGTCTGAAGATTAATAACCCCTCTTGTTAAAGTAAAGTATGTCCAACACAAGAGGCCCTCAGCTCTCATCTGCCTGCCTAGCTGTTGGACAGGACAAGATAAAAAAAAAACAAAAAAAAAAACAAAACAATTATGCTCCAACAATCCCCCTGACCCTGACAAGGACAAAGCAGGAATAAAAGATGGATTGATAGACATTCTTGGATGACGAGAGATCCTACAAAGATCTGCTTCCATGACCTCTGATGTGCTTTTGATCTAAAAAAAAAAGCTATTCTTCTGATAAAACTGCAACAGAAACACCAGGATTATGAATGTGGCTTTTTAGATCACAAACACAAGTCACATTTTTACTGAAAATAGGTGTGTCACCAGCTTCTAACTGCAGCCCCTGTCATTATAAGACATGTAGCTTCCCATAACAACATGTGACATCACCCTCTTTCCATGCAGTCATCTCTCAGCTGTTTGTGATGCTGCAGACTGCCCTTCTTCTGCTGGTGTGTACTGTTTGTGTGTGGCCTCTAATGTGCTGCCGTACATGCAAGCATGAAAAAGCCATCCAATTCACCGTGCAAAACCAATCAGCACTCCTCAAAGGAAAATTGAACTTCTACGCCTTTAGCCGTGGGACTAATATATGACCAGGCTCTATCTATCTGCCATTAAAAAAAACAACCTCAAGTTAGTAATAGCAGTACTAATAAATTCTGATGGAAAGCATTTGTGACTTGCAACTGTGTGGTTGTCCTCCCCTGCTATACATCAGCTCACAGCAATGAATAAACTATATCTCTGATGCAGCTGTGAATTTGGAAGATCTATGGCTTTATAGCAGTGATTAGATTTGCAATTGTTGCAGCACAGCAGAAGCCTCCATCAGTGCATAAACAGGAGTGCAGAATGGATGCAAGAAGTGCTGCCATCTTGAACCTCTGCTCCTCTGTGAAGTCTCAGGCATCTCAAACTGTCTGAGGATACTTGCAGAATAATCTAGACAGACTTTGACACGGTTACTGAGCACAGCGATGCTGCCAGCTGAGCCAATCACATGTGGCCCTGAGTCAGAGCTGAATGTGGCTTGCATCTGTAAACAGATGGCTCACATTTTCACTTTGGCAATGCTGACAGATTGATATCAAAGCGAAACGAAAGGCTTTAAAGAACCATAGAGACAAACTCAAGAGTATCACCTCAAAGTAATGACAGGGAGGCTTACACTGCTTGCAAAATAGATGCTGAACTTTGAAATGTGATAATATAAACCACATACATTTCAGATTTAGTTGATATTTGAAAAAAGTTTTTTGATCTAATGTTTACATTCTAAATCAAAAGTGAAGTTTTTTATCAAACAAATTTTTCCCCTCTTATTTTATTAGCTCCCTTTAAAGCCAAAAGAAACAGGTAGAGCAGGCAGGTGTGTGCAGGTAGCACGTACTATTATTATCTAAAAGCCATCTAAAAGCCACTAACCATCAGTGCCGCCTTATGACACATGCATGTTACCTAAAAAAAAAAGATGACATGTCAAAGACTTAAGTTGATCATACTTCACCATTCCTGTTTACAGTTGGACAGTCAGCTTACAGGTCAGCTCTTTCTATTTCTCCTCTACATTCTTTAAATATTTTTAATCAATATCTGAAAAGCTAAACACCAAAGGTGAGTGAGCTTTCTCTACAAAGCAGCAGAAACACAACTTGTAGAATTGTGTGGTTGCCATTTTTAATGATAACGATAATGTGTTTGCGCTTGAGGATCTTCTCTGATTCACAGATGTGTTGTACTCCCCGAACAGAAAAATGGTTGGGAAGTCCCTGATTGCTGGCGTGGTGGTCCTTTTAGTGGCTGCAGTGAGCCTTTTTCTCGGGGTATTCATGGCTTTTGGAAAGAAAAACACACCTCCTTCCTCAGACCACTTCTACTCAAAGGCGGCAGTGGCAGCTGATGCTGGAAAGTGTTCAGAAGTAGGGAGGTAAAAGAAGATATGAGGCATTTTTGGATCTGCTTTAGTGTTTTTGGCTGTTAAATGTTTTCTTGTACACTTAGGGACATTTTGAAGAAAAATGGTTCAGCTGTGGATGCCTCCATTGCCGCTTTACTATGTGTTGGCCTTTTGAATGCCCACAGCATGGGCATCGGAGGAGGGCTCTTTTTTGTCATCTACAATGCTTCCACAGGTGAGAGTGGTATAAGTGAGAACACTATTACATCACAAAAAATAAGATGAATTAAATAACTTTTTTTTCCTGCAGGGAAAGTGGAAACAATTGATGCAAGGGAAACAGCACCTATGAATGCCACAGAAGACATGTTTGGCAACAACACAAAGCTTTCTCGCACAGGTAGAAACTGTCAGATGATTTCCTTAATTAACAAAGGCTTTGGTGATGTGAAGGGGTTGCCATAACATGACCATAATATTTTACCGCTAACCTAAAGTACTAACAGGAAAAAAATGGTAACTGGCACTGTTTTGGTTTTGTGCAGTCTGTTAATCCAACAGCATCCCTGACAAAAGTATTGCTAAATCAAACTGAATATGGCTTAAGGCTTAGATTAAAAAGCAAGACTGTTTAAAAATGGTTTCCATCTGAACTCAACTTTGTCTCAAGGTGTAACATTGTACATTTAAGATCTTCTACAAATGATAATTTGTTTCTGTATGACAGGCGGATTGTCTATAGCCATTCCAGGGGAGATCCGGGGCTATGAGATGGCGCACAAAAGACATGGAAGACTTCCATGGAAGGAGTTGTTTGAGCCTAGCATTGCTTTGGCTCGTGATGGTTTTCCTATAGGAAAAGCCTTGGCTCATGCCCTCTTTAAGAGCAAAGATTCTATTCAAAGGAATGCCAACATGTGGTAAGTCTGATTTTAAGTTGTTCTTTAATTTTAAAACATCATCTTAAACTTTTCTCATGTCCGGGACCTGAACCTTTGATCAAACAAATTGACTATGAAACCCAATACTGCTCTCAATATGAGGTAAGTAAGTAAGTAAGTAAATCTTTATTTATATAGCACTTTTGTCAGAGAGCAACTCACAAAGTGCTTCACAATGTTAAAACAATATAAAATCAGTAGCGAGACCCAAATAAACACACACAGGTATATAAATAAAACAAACAAACACGCAGAAGTGAACACAAGTAAAAGTCAGCTAAAAGCTCTCCTAAATAAAACTTCTTAACTTGAGCTTTAAAACAATCGACTGAGTCAATCTGGCGCAGAGACAGGGGGAAGTCGTTCCAAAGTCGGGGAGCTACTGCCTGAAAGGCGACGTCTCCCCCAGTTTTAAAACGAGTTTTTTGGAACACATTAAAGATTTTTATCAGTGGACCAGTGTACGGAGTTAAAAGATCAGAAATATAGTTCTGGGTTTTTCCGTGCAAGGCTCTAAACACTAAAATCAGAATCTTAAAATCTATTCTAAATTTAAGAGGAAGCCAATGTAGAGATAAAAGCAGAGGGATGGCATGAGTGCGCTTATTGGTTACTGTTAAAAGCCTTGCAGCAGAATTCTGGACCAATTGGAGACGTTTAAGAAACTTTTTATTAAAACAAGTAAAAAGAGAATTGCAGTAGTCTAAACAAGAGGGGATAAAAGCATGGATGATCAGCTCAAGGTCAGATCTGGTTAAAATTGTCTTCAGTTTAGCCAGATTCTTCAGGTGATAAAAACAGTTTTTGACCAAGAGCTTCGAGTGACAGGTCAAGAGACATAGCTTTGTCAAGCCAGACACCAAGATTCCTGACACTGGGCTGGACAGAAGAGCTCAGTGAACCAGGGTGTCTTTTGATGGAGGGAATTTTGTCACCAGAAGCAAAAATTATTGTCTCTGTCTTATTTGGGTTCAGGAGTAAATGGATGTCATTTAACCAAACTCTAATGCTGGCCTATGGAAGCGATTCTGTAGCATAATTAGAAATAAAAGTCAAAACCAGAAATGCTGTTTCATTTTCAAAATGAAGCTGCATTTTTTGATTCAAAAATAAAATGAAAAAGCAATCCACCAAAATTCTTTTTCATTTTCTTCTTCCACACCGCTTATTCTGTCACTTAATTAAAATGATAATGAAAATGGTATTTGACATTTCATTTTCAAAACGTTCTCTGGTAAATGTGTAGCAAAATTCATTTAGAAATGTCTAATTTGACCATTAAAATGGATTAACAGACATGCTTTTTAATTTTCAAAATGTAACTGCATCAAATGACTCAAAATTAAAAAGCAATACTTCAAAATGCTTTTTCATTTCTATTAAAAAACTGCTTATTCTGTGTCATAATTAAAACGAAAATGCAAAGAGGGAATTACATTTTCATTTTAACATCCACCCTGCGAACATTGTCACATTATTCAATTCGAATAAGCATTTCCAGCGGGGAGGCGGGGGCGATGAAGTCAGTGCTATCTCTGTGTGTCCGGCTGGTAAGAGACACATGCTTGGAGCAGTGTAGCTTTGTGTTAGCGGCAGAGAAGAGGGCTTCGTGATGGTTGTGAACTTCTGATGATTTCACACAGCTTCTCAGGACTAGCAGGACGTAGCAGCATTTCCGCCTTCTGCGGACGCACCGCGGTTCATCGAAACCCCTCCCCGACAAGCTTTTTATCTTTGGACCGACAGGCGCGAGTGCTGCTACGATCTGAGAAACCATCATATGAATTTGTGTTTCCAGTGGTGTCGAGAAAAAAGAAAGGATGATGTAATTCCCACATATTTACATCCAAGATGCTCATTGCCCGTTCAGAGTTTTAAGTACCTCCACGGCTAATGTTTGAAGCACATATTAGCCTAATGCTAACCCGTCTTTCGGGTCCTCCTTGCAGCGAAGCAAAAACTCACTGACCGCACGGATTTAAAAAAATATGAGCGAGCAGGCCCTTAATAATAATCACAACAGTAATAAAGCACATTTAGAAGATAGTCTCCTGCAGCTTCGCGGTGATTTTGCTGTTCGATGACAGCTGGAGCCCCATCAAGAGATATAGCAGTTTTCGCCATGCTAAACGTTTGCTAGTTGGACCAGCACGCACTCAGCTTTGCGCTGAGTGCGTGCTGGTCCACGCCGTCTTCTAAATGTGCTTTTACTGCTCACATTTTTTTTCATTTGCTGATGAGTCTTCCAATGGGAATCATGTAGAGAGTGAATAGAATGGACCCAATACAGAATCTTGGGGAACACCACTGGACAGGATTTTTGCTTCTGAAGATAGAGAGTCAACACAGACCTTACAAGATCTACCGCTGAAATAGGAGACAAACCAGCTTAGGACGGAACCAGATAAACCGTAGTCGTTATAAAGACGTTCGATCATGATTTCATGGTTTACAGTATCAAATGCAGATTTTAGGTCTAAAAGAATGAAAATAGAGTATTGACCAGAATCTGCTGCCATGAGCACATCGTTGGAAACTTTTAAAGGAGCTGTTTCAGTTGAGTGGATGTTTTTAAAGCCGGATTGGAAAACATCACAAATATTGTTGTGTTCTAAGAATGACCTTCATTGCTCCGATGCAACCTTCTCCAAGATCTTAGCAATAAAAGGAAGTTTCGAAATGGGACAGAAATTATTTGGATCAGAGTGTTCCAAGTTAGGTTTTTTAAGCACAGGATTTATTATAGCGTGCTTCAAAAAGAGGTAACCTCTTGTGATAAAGCATACTTGCTTCTTTTACCTGCACATGAGCACATTGGGACCAGATCTCCATGGTTTCAGACAACATGAAGCGAGGAGCCAAAAACAGAAAATGTCAGAGGCAGAAGCAATCAAATGACCTTCCAATCTTTCATTATAGTTGCTCTCTTTGGCACAATGAAACAGCAGATGCCCAGATAAGATTGAATAAAACAACAAAACAGAAAAAGATACAAAGTTTTACACAACAGTGAATTTATTCAAACAAAATTGTGCAAGCCATTAAAGGACAGGCAGAAAACAGGAATAAAATCACCTTGTAAATAATGGTCTTTCCTATCAGCTCTGTTGAAGTTGCAGCATTTTGCCAATAGTGTTTTTTGTATATATGTATGATCTGAAGTGCTGTTTTTGTACATTTTTTCAGTCATTTGAAAAGCTTTTCTGCTTTACAGCTGTCTTAGTATGTACTTTGATTTTTTTTTCTTAACAGAGCTATTTCTGTCACTGGCAGGTGTATTCATAGGGCAAACCAGTTTATCATCTGGACTGTTTTCCCACAGATCCTGCTGTTCGGTCCAGTCTGTTGAATAAAGCAGATTTTAGGACAATCTGTATAAATCTTTTAAATTTTTGCAGACAGATAGTTCCTCTTGTCTTTAAGAGGATGAAGCACCCATAATAGCTAATTAAGTGTGAATGAACCAAGTGAGACCTTTTTGAATCTATTTCATATGATTTTTGTTTTTTTGTGTTCCAGTTTAAAATTTCTATCTTGTTTTTCTTTCATCGGCTCCCAGTGAGGTGTTTTGTGATTCTGAAAACAACATCTTGAAGGAGAATGATATTATTAGGTTCCCAAAGCTCGCTGACACATATCAGAGAATAGCAGAAGAAGGACCTGATGTGTTTTATAATGGGACAATGGCGAGGAGCATCGTCGAGGACATCCAGGCAGAAGGTGTTGTACTGTCTCCTGTCATAAAAATAAACAAATTAGTTTATGCTGGTAACACTTCACAGAACTCAACAAAGACACGCTCAAGGGACTGATATAAATAGCAGCATGTGATTATTTTTACTCCTCAGTCTACAATCATGACAGCTCTAATCATGTTCCAGGTGGCATTATAACCCTTGATGATTTGCTGGAGTACCAGCCGGTGCTGAATGAGAACCCTCTTAAGCTGAATATTGGGGAGTACACCATACACATCCCGGACGCCCCTTCCAGTGGGCCGGTGTTGGCGCTCATACTCAACATAGTGGACGGTGAGCAACCTGGCAGTGTGCGCAGCCATGCAAAAGAAAGCGCATCAGGCTTCTCCGGGTCATCCCAGGAATGTCCTCCCCCCTCAACTGTTCTGGAACCAGAAAACTCCTATGATGACAAATTAAATTTACATCCATCCTCCGCTGAGGCGCATAAGACCAGTGCTTAAAAACAAGCAGCATCAGAAGTAAAGGGTAGCTTTCTGAACAAGAACTTCTGATCAGGTTTTTGGTTTGAATTAATTTTAAATATAAATACTGAAAAATAAACATTTAAAAAAAGGCACAAATAAATAAACAACATTTAGTTTTGTCAGTTTTGTTGGCAAAGTGGTTTATTTAAGCATGTCCTCTTTTTTACAAACAGTTTGAAAACACCTTGACATTAATTAAGTGTTGAGTTTTCAAGTTTGGATGTTGGAATTTGTACACGTTCTTGCCTTGAATTTCTGGTCATCACTCTAACACACTGGAAAAGCTGAATCTTAAGAAAGCAAAAATGCCCTTGTTTTAAGAAAAGAAAGTCAAATTGTTCAATAGCAAAATAAGCTTAGTTTGAGAAAACATGTCTCAGTGACTAATTTTTTTCCCAAAACTAAAAGTCTCGGTAAAATCATTTTTCTTACCCCATTGGTAGATTTTTTTGCCTATTTAACGAAATTCTGCCACTGGGGTAAAATGTTTTGACTTACTGTATTTCTAAGGGGCCTGCTTTTGCAGCGTTTTTAGAGATGCTGATGTTTGAACTAATCATTTTTAAGAGACCGGAAAAGACTGTCAAAGAACACTGTGTTTTGTCAGTCTGCCCCAGGGCAGCTGTGGCTAAACCGTAGCTTACCATCACCAAGTGTGAATGAATAATGGACACAATGTAAGCGCTTTGAGCGTCTGGAAAAGCGCAGAAAAATCCAATCCATTATTATTATTATTATTATAACAATGTGAAAGTCAGTTTTTGACCGTTCTGAGAACACTTTCTCATGTTGAAACAGTCCATTTTAAACAAGCCTTTGCATGCATAACAGAATGGTGGCCTTTCTTTTTGCATTCAGAGTTTTGGTTAGCATCTCAGTGATTTCAGAAAGTGTTCTTAACTTTGTAATGTCTATGACACAATCATGTTAAGTAAAGCTTTATTATTTTGGGGCTTAAGGCCACAGGGACCCAACAAAAGGTCTTTAGCTTTGTTCCGTTTTGAACCAGAGATGTCTCCAGATTCTCTGAGCAATGATGTTATGCATCTTAAGCGGTGTGATCTGTAAAGTCTTTGCACATTGATGACAATTATTTCATAAGTATTTCAAAAATATTCAATGTTAGGAGGGCCTATGTCTATTTTTACTTATCTTCTTCTGTAAGATAATTATTTAATAGCTAATGGTGTTACTGACCTGATATCAAGTAACCTAAAAAAATATGTGGTTTTCTGGCATGTAAATCTTTTAATTTTTTTTTTTTTTGCTGTTTCAGTTATTTTTTCTCTCTGTGCTGACTCATTTGAGGCTTCGTGTTTTGTAGATGGCATATGATATTTAAGAATTTCAGGCATTTTAGTTTTTGCATTTTTTGTGTTATGTGTTTCTATTGTGAGTAAAATATTGGGTAATAGGATTTAAAAACATTTTGGCTTTCATTCCTTTTAAATATGCCCAAACATTAAAATTTCCAGCAGTAAATATTTGCTTGACTGAACATTTTGAGTGAGTAGAAAGGATTTTCTTGTTTTTTTAGGGTACAATTTCTCAGACACAAGTGTCTCTACAGCAGAAAAAAAGACTCTGACGTACCATCGGATTGTAGAGGCCTTTCGATTTGCATATGCCAAGAGGAGCAGACTGGGGGACCCAAGATATCTCAACATTACTGATGTAAGAGCTCATGCCCCCCCCCACCCCCCCCCCTATTATCTCTAGACCTAGATGGGAAATATGCAACCGATGATGTACTAATTATACAAACAACTTTCTAGGGCAGTTCTGGAGTAACCTGTCTTTCTAAAATTGCTTTAATTATCCCCTTTAAATAAATAATGATGCTAATGCCTTCCTTTTTATTATCTTTGTTTCCTTTTTCTTAACCATCCTTTAGCTGATCCAAAACATGACCTCAGACTACTTTGCTGATGGCATAAGGAATAAAATAACAGATGACACCACTCATCCAGACACCTACTATGAGCCTGACTATTTTGTCCCAGAAAACCATGGCACAGCACATCTGTCTGTTATAGCTGAGGATGGGAGCGCCGTTGCAGCCACCAGTACCATTAATTTATAGTAAGAGTTCAATGTTTTAATCTCAATCTTCCTAATTTTTTAGTTTACTTGAAAAAGCTTCATGTTGCTCCAAATGATTCAAAACAGTTTATTTGACCTCCACAGCTTTGGGTCTAAAGTAATGTCTCGATCTACTGGAATCATTTTTAACGATGAAATGGACGATTTCAGCTCCCCATACATGACCAATGGATTTGGAATCCCACCATCACCCAACAACTTCATCCAACCAGGTTACCTACAATTTTTCCTTGCACAAAATTCTACTTTTGGCTTTTAAAACTCTTTGTGAGGTCACTAAGAGGTGGGACTGTATTTTTAGTTCACCGAGCAGAAATGACCACTGTGTGCTTCCCTTTTGCAGGAAAGAGGCCCCTCTCTTCAATGTGTCCCACCATTATATTTGACAAAGAAAACAGAGTGAAGATGGTTGTAGGAGCCTCAGGAGGCACAAAAATCACCACAGCTACTGCTTTAGTATGTCGTACTCACTCACTCACATCTCTGTGCAGTACTTTTCAACACATGAGAAGATTAAAGTTAAGCTCAGTGTTTTGGAACAAAAAACAGGTCATCCTGAATTCACTCTTCTTCAACTATGACCTGAAGAAAGCTGTGAAGGAGCCACGAGTTCACAACCAGCTTAACCCAAACATGACTGTGGTTGAGCAGGGCTTTGAAAAGGTGGGTAATACATGGACAAAGAGCGCAAAATCCCTCAAACTAACATCATTTAACAGCTGTTCTTCATTCCACCAGGTTTACAGGTGGCATTACATAAATTAATTTATTAATAAAAACACTGAACATGAACAAATTTAATACAGCATGTAAAATTGCATTACGGTACTCACTAAATACAGCCACAAAAAAATTACAATTGTAAAAACAGATGTGAAAATCTTACTGAGGTTTTACAGGACTCCAGGTTTAGAAATACGAGCTGTCATTCTGACAATTCTGAGAAAAGGCCAACATCGTGCTACGGTTAGGCCAAGTCTCAGCTGTAATGACAGTTAACTTCCTAGGAACTTATCTAACACTTTATCAATTTCTGTTTCAAAGTGTAGTTATTAAAGGGCCTATATCATGCTATTCTTAAGCCTTTTATAGTAAACAATATCCATGTATATGATAACATATTAACTCTGGCACACAAAAGAACACATTTTTCATTAAATATTAGTTATTTTCTTGAGTTCTTTTCCAACCCAGAAGTATTTCTTCTGACTTCAGAGGGAAGAGGCTGTTCTGACTGGTCTATGTAAATTTGTGAGATCCTGCTCGTTTTCATGGGTTGTGAAACAATGGAGTACTTAACCCCTTCCTTTCTCGTCTTCCCAAAGAGGAAGTGCCATTGCTTCTTGCTACAGGCGCATGCCATGTTGAAACCAGTCGACAGTGATTGGTCCGAGTTGCTCTGAATCATCTTATCTATGGCAACTACTGTCGCCATTGCCGTAGATACAATAATCACCGTTGACTGGTTTCAGCATGGCGGC
Organism: Oryzias latipes; assembly: GCF_053564925.1. Classification (NCBI taxonomy): domain Eukaryota; kingdom Metazoa; phylum Chordata; class Actinopteri; order Beloniformes; family Adrianichthyidae; genus Oryzias; species Oryzias latipes. Next base: position 13,639,714 of record NC_136245.1, read on the forward strand.
ACTAATATCAGGAAGAAATGGTGAAGGATTTTGCCTCATTTCGCAAGATCTGGTGGAAAGGCATTTTCTATGGGTGACGTCCCACCTCGATTCGTCCATTGTTTTTACGGTCCATGGTTGGGACGGGCAGGTGCTCAGATAGCAGGAATACACAGAAATGTATGAATGGATGAAAATACCACTTTGCTGAAATTTATAGTGAAGAATGAACAATTATAATACCCCTTGTGCTATCCTATGACCCCACCCTTACATTGACGTGTTATCCCAACCATGACAAAGGTGGATAAAGGTGAAGAGGATTTCATGTAATCCATGGACACCAGTGAAGATCACAAATCATTGAAGAAAAAAGGTTCAGCGCACTGTCTAGTGGGTCTAGATGACCCAACTCCCAATGTTAAAGTGCCTAGGATAGCACAAGGGTTACACTTAAAAGTTAAACAAACGATTTTGCATGTTATTGACCTATAACATATAAATCACACTTCAGAATTAATAATTATTGTATATATTTTAAAATCACCATCTTCAGAAAACTGAATCTTTTTTTACTTTTGTCTGTGTAAATTTTCCACAGAGCGTCTTGGATGGTCTTGCCCAAAAAAATCATGTGACGCAGCTGCTGAGGACTCCAGACTCCGTGGTCCAGGCTGTGGTAAGGCTGGGAGAGCATCTATGTGCAGAGTCTGACCCAAGGAAAGGAGGCTACCCAGCTGGATACTGAACTTCCCTTCATATTCCTTTGTCACCCTCCCTGTGGAAACGATTTCCTCAAAGACATTCAGATAGAAACACGGTTAAAAGGAGTTGACACTGAAGACCCCAGCTATGTTTTAGATACAGAGACACAGCCAACACTCGTTTCTGTTGTCCAAACATGGAAACTATATTTCAGTGCCTCTTTAGCTCAAACTCAATAAGTCAATGTAACATGCTCTTATCTTACAATTTTAGTACGTTAGTGTTAATTTAAAGCAAGAGGTTGCACTTTAACTTTTGCATTATCACTCAGAAAAATAGACTGAGTAGGAAACCTCATTTATCAAAAACATATCCAATTAAGGAATCATAAGCAGTTAATGTTGGACAGCATCCACAATTGGATTAGATTTGCCACAAATCCTGTTATTTGAACATTAATCTAGAGAATCTGGGGTGTTGTCTATGATTGTTGTGAGGAAACTAGTTATTTCTTTGACATTTCGTATAAAAAAGAAAGGTTTGTTTTTGTCAGATAAAGCTACCAATAAAAAGCAGGATGAGAAAGCAGGTATGTCTTATGTTCAAAACAACAAAATTTGAGGTTTTTTGCCTTTTTATTAACAGGAAGTCTGTGTTTTTTCTGATGTTAAGTGGAAACAACATGTTTTTTTCTATCAGGATATTTCCCATTTTTAATGTTTAATATCGAGTTGAGGTCAAGTAAATGTAAGGCGCATTCTGAAAAATGCATTTGCAGATATATTTTTCTAAACATGCATCGTTCTCAGGCCATGTTTGTGGCAAGGCTTTAAATAAACATTTGGAGAAAAAAAACGTCATTTTATCAAAGACATTGTGTCGTTTTGTACAGGAATAATTGACAGAAAATCTCATTTTGGTTGTAATTTGTATTATGCAAAATGAGACATGCTAGAGGCCCCCAGGGTGATTTTTAGACTATATTTTGCCTTAGATTCGTGCAGCACTAGTACAACATCAGTTTTGTGCAACTCCAATAGAACATTGTTAACTATAATCGGTTGCTTATTTTTATTTGAACTTTGTGTCTCAAAAGCGATATAAGCAACTTTTTGTGGGATTCATTTAATTGTGTGAATGCTTTTTAGCATTCACTGCTTTCCTGCTCCAAGCTCGATCGCTGCAGCTCCATGGGTACTGTGACAGGCTGGCGATCTGTCCAAGGTGTTTCCTGCCTTTGCCCAATCGGGACAGTCTCTGGCAACTCAGTGGTGTGTGGTAGCGGAGTCTGGCCAACTCTCTCCATACTGACTCTTTTGAAGTGGTCTTTTGACTGAGGTTTTGTGACTGTAGTAGAAATTTCACCAGTGATGTGTAGTTCAGAAGGACACACTGAAGATGTAACATTTATGTTCTTGATGTGACACAGACGTGTCCGAGCGTCCTGTGTGTGCATGTGCAGGAGCCTTCCATCTCTGACCATCACCTTTTATGTTGTCCAGGTACAGGACAGACCAAAGGTTTGGACACACCTTCCCATTCCTTTGAATGAGAAGGTGTGTTCAAACTTTTGGTCTGTACTGTAGATGTTTTGTTATAAAACTGTTTTGTGAATTGTTCTTTATTAGTTGTAACACAGACGTTTCTGAGAGAATAAAACATGGAATTAAAGACAAACTGGATTAACTTTTCTACCCTTTGATCGAGTCACTGAAAACGTCACATGCCCAAAGATGAGTACGTGCTTGGTTGTGCTGCAGGACCTCAGATTGCGTCTGTACATTGACTGGTCATTGAAACTCGACACCCGTGACACGCAAATCGCATCCGGTGTGAATGCAGAATTGGTTTTCTGATCACATTTACATAAAGACTTATTATTTAAGACTAATAAAATGTATATAAGTGGATTCCTCAACTTGTGAGCTTGTTAAAACTGAAAGAGTTATTTTGACTTGTAGATCTTGTAGTTTAGAAAAATCAGTTACTTCGGGAAAAAGTCAGTCCATCTCAAAGTCTGTTCAATATCTAATTATGTAGATGACATTAAGCTGTGTCGCAGCCCGTCCTGCCTAAACTTTAAACCCGTTACCATGGCAACGGCACTCTCTTTCACACACACAGACACATTAGCTGCGGTTACATGTGCTAAATATCTTTGGTCGGATCAAAGATCGCATTAGAGCTGAACTTTTACATACACCACACTTTCAATCGGAATTATAATTTTGACATGCGCAGAACTACCTAAAATACCGGAAATGGCTGTAGAAGAAGAAACGGTTGTAAACGAAAAAAGCGGCGGCATAGACGAGATGATCTTCTAAACATGCTTTTATTGTTGTTATGATAATTATTAGGTGCTTGTTCGCTCATAATTCTTTTTAATCCGTGCGGCCAGTACTTTATTCTTGGCGGAACGGAGCCGGAAGAATGGTTAGGGTAAGGCTAATATATGCCAACAACATTTATTTATTTATTTATTTATTTCCAACTTGTTCTGTCCAACAGCTGAGCAAACAGATTAGAGCTGAAGGCCTTTTGTGTTGGACAGGTTTTACCATCACAAAAAGAGGTTATATAGCTTCGAGAAACCAGGGTGTAGATTTGTATAAACCCCTTTTTGTTGTATTATTTTTTATTTATTTGTTTCATTTAGTGTGTGTGGCGAGGGAGAGGGGAAGAATGTGAGGGGGTGGGGGAGTAAAAGGAAGAGAGGTCCGGCCCCCAGGCCACAGGACAGGAGCGCTTAGCCGTACCAGGGGGCAGCCATGGGGGCCTACGGGCGCCGGACAACGAGACAAGGGCGAAGGACGAAGCCAGCCCCGGCACCCGACCTGAGCAACCCAGAGATCTCCGCGCACCCACAGCCACCCCCCATAACCCTACCCACTACAACCCTCCTCCCCCGCCATATTATCTGAGCCCCCCTCCCCAACCCCCCCAATGCCCTCCCCCCTCTGTGATGGGTAGGGAAAGCCCCAGAGGATCCCAGCGAGCCAGCCCCCAAGTCCGTCCCACCCATGCACTCTCGCACACATACTCACAATCTTCTGGTTACCCCCCACCCCCCGCCGCCACGCAGTAACCCCGTCCGGCCGACCGACCCCCAGCGCCGCATGCCCGACCATCACCGCAGCCGACAGGACACCCACAAGCCAGCCGCCCTGAGAGGACCAGGCGGGTGAAGACCGGCCGCCCCTCCCCGACCCCACCCATGTATGAAGGTGTGGGTGTGCTGTGTGTGCTTTAGGTAAAATAGGAGGTTTCCAGTGTGGGGGCCCCACCGCTGCCAAGCCACAGAGCCCCCCCACTCCGGGGCCCTTCTGTGAGTGGTGTTTTTTTGCTCTGTGTGTGTCTGCTAACATGCAGTGTGTGTGTCTGAAAGTGGAAGTTAAAATTGTGGGGGGGACCAGTGAAAGATGAGCACGGATGTTTCACGTGCCTCCCTCCACTAGACCCTCCCCACAAAGCCCGAGATGAATCAGGGTGTCTAATTTTTGCTTTGAAAAGCTGCCTCCATTAGCTCACACACCGTCCCAGAGCCGCTCCTGTGCTCGGACACACCGATTGCTTACACGTGCGGAGCAGCCGGTTGGTCCTGTTTGCGATCCAACGCTTACTCTGGAGCGAAATCTGCTATGCATGACATAAAACCAGAGCAGTAGAAACCCATGATCGGAATAAACTGTTCATATGCACCACGATCAGATCAACAATTGGCATAACCCACCTATTTTGATCGGAAAGAAATTTTGATCAGAATGAGTCTGATCTGGGCAGAGTATTCCGAACGGCATGTTTACATGACACATTTTTTTCTGATTAGGCAGGCGTTCATTCCAATTACTTTTGTCCATGTAAACGCAGCTAGTGATACAGGCTTTACAGTATTCCAGTGGACCTTTGAAGCTGTCAATAATGCATGCATATTTTTTATTCACTGTTTTCTGTAGATCCAAAACAGATCAATTTCATCACACATGTTTGAAATAAATTCAGTTGAGAACAGTTTTTTTTCTAACTTGACCTGTCCAACAGCTGAGCAAGCAGATCAGAGCCAAAGAAACAAGAGTGTCATAAGTTAATTGCATGACTTAGCTCTCACATTCACACACCTACACACACCAACAAATAGCCTGCACACAGCTATTTACAGGTTTTAAGTATATTCATACATCAACGATGGAAGATTTATCTCACAAGACTTTTGCACATAGATAGATACATGGAAGCTTTGCATAACCAATACTCTTGAACAGGGGTGTTAAAACAGTACCCATGCCCACGTTGGTGCAGAAGTAAATAAACAGGTGGGTTGAACGAATGTGTGCATCTTAAATTGTACTGTAGCAGACTGAGTTGGACTGGGTGGCTGTTTGGTCGGATTCTAAGTCCCAGAGTTCATTGAACGCATCAAGCAGAGATGCTGGTCTGTCGTTGGAGCAATGGGGTTCAGCTATGGGCCGAATAAGGGAAATAGGAGGGCCGGTGCGGGAGCGGGGGAATTAAAAGTTAGGCGAACGCTCTCTTTACGGGAGAGATGTAAGAGTTTATCCTGCCCCCCCCCCCCCCCGGCTGAGGAGTAGGAGGAACAGAGGGCGCACATCGCCAGAGCCCCCAACAGGGCAGGGACCCTTCCCACCCCAAGGTGCTCTGGGACCGCACGAGACCTCACCTATCCCGGCGCCAAGACGAGAAGAACGCCACCGCCCGGAAGTCCTGAGCCCCAAACCCCCAAGGCAGGCTGGGACCACCCATGGCCAGCCACCACTGCACACTGGGAAGCGGCAGAAACCAACTGCCCGACTGGGAAGGCAGACACAGGCAACCAGCGGAGGCCCCAGACCAGGGCCAGGTGACGGTGAGCCTGAGGACCAGGCTCTAGTTGCTGTATGAAAAAATGATGAAAATTTGGGGTGCCCTGGTGTGCCCAGAAAAGGGGCCCTAACTGCTACTCGGGTGATACGGTTGACCTATCTCAGATGTTGACTCTGTCTCCCCCTCTGGTCACCAGCGGGAACCATCTCCGGAGTTCTAGCAACAGTTCATGGATGCTGCACACCTGACTCGCATTCAAAGATTTCCCTAAAGCCACAGCACCATGGTGCCTACAATTAGTGACTCAATGTATCATTTTGTGCATAAAAGAACTTTCATGCCATTTTGACAACAAAGATAGTATTGAACAATTTTAGTAATCTCTAATGCTTTTTAATTAAACCAAGAAAGACAGGAATAAGTAGACAAATGATTTTTGTTTTAAATTTAAAAATTGATTTAAAATGAAAACGGTTTTAAAAGATCTACATGAAAATAGCAGAAAACAGAACCTAGTTTTTCAAATAATTTTAAGTTAACAAATTTTAACAAAAAACAAGGAAGCTCAATCATTGCAGTACACTGGGAGCCACATCCTCCTCAAACTCTTTCTTGTGAAGGTCATCACTATTCTCTCTGATAGGCAAATTAGGTTTTACTGAATGTGCATACATTCAAGTATGACTTCCGATAAGGCTAACTAAATGCAACATAAAGGACAAATTCCCTTTGTGCAGCCCTCAGGGAGATTAGCTACACTAAAGCACTAGAGCAAACAGGCTGTCTCATGGTCAGACACACTGCAGCAGCTACATGCATTCAGACATGGTCAAGACACTAGTTGGTTTAAAGACATGTTGACATGTGGACATTTTTGCAGCTAGCAGGTGTGTTGATAACATTTCAGTGTGTGTGGACAGGCCCCGCCCTTTTTGTACTACATTTGAACCTTACCGTAATGATAAACAACCAGTAAACCTGTCTGCTCTATGCTGCTTCATGGTCTTACCCCCCCCCCTCTAACATCCCTTTCTCTTCTTCCCTTCTTTCCTTTTCCGTCCAGTCCAACACCAAAGATTTTCAAACATGATTGAAATTAATAAAGTTTGGCCTCAATTACAAAAGGGGTTTATTCAGACATACCTTTGGTTTGTCTGAAGATTAATAACTCCTCTTGTTAAAGTAAAATATGTCCAACACAAGAGGCCCTCAGCTCTCATCTGTCTGCCCAGCTGTTGGACAAAACAAGTTAGAAAAATAAAAAATGGTCAAGATGACATGCTTAAGTCCACGACACCAGAACGGAGAAAAATGGTGAGTTTCAAAATTTGGAACGTGGATATTAATACAAGGCTGGAAGACAGCAGGCTTCTATGTTTACACCAGACTGAGGCTGTCGTCTCAGAGGGTCAACATCAGACCAGACTCTTTTCAGCCAAGCAACAAAAGCCCAGCTGGTCTGGAACCAACATTTGTGCCATTTTCTCCAAGTCTTATGAGCACCACTCTTCCCCATACTGGTGCTCGGCTTGAATTTCAGGTCATTTTGCCCGCGTCGCGCAGGAGCTGCTGCCACCTTATTGGATCATTTGACATTTAGTTGGATAAGATAGAACTAATGTGGTCTTCGAGTGTAATGAATCAAATAGTGATTACAAATAAGACAAGATGAGAATTTTTTTTGTATGTATTGAACGTAAAATTTTAGACAGAACACAACAAAACAAACATCAAAAAGGGAATTCACTTTCCAGCGTGTGCCGTCATCGAGGCTACACAGTTTGATTTTCCACCTCTGGCTTACAGCTTTTTTAGCATTCTATGGGCAATATATACTTCATCCAGACCACTGAAACACATTACTCTTGCAGATAACTGTGATATTACCCTCGTTCATCAAAAAGCAGATGGTAAATTAGCATAAATGTGGCAAATCTCACCTATTCAAACTGAGGTGATGAGGCTTGGAAGACGCTTTTAAAACATCAGTTATAGTCAGCGACAAAAAAACATAAACAAAGCATTTTAGCATAGAGAAATCACAGTGGGGGCTTTTTACCACCTAGTGGTGAGTTGCAGCATGACAGGTCTCATTATTGTGGTAATGGAATGTTATCAGAGACGCATGGAGACAGGTGGAGCTGGTGACTGCAGCTCCTGGTTCAGCAGCCGGAACAGCATGGAGCTTTTGTTGCTCTGCAAGGTCTGTCCGAGGGAACGGTGCAGCTGAGCCTGGAGGTAGCTGACGTCCCGCAGCCGCTCCTTACAGTTCAGTTTAGAGAAGTAGGCTGCAGCCTCGTTCAGTGAGGCAACAGCCAAGCGTATCAAAGGCAGATCTGCCAGGACACAAAAATCAGCAGGATTTAATAGGGAAGAAACCTGTTTAACTGGCATGAAACGAGAGAGAGGTTACCTGGTTGACCTTGTCCATTTGGCTTGAACCCAGCTACAGCCATCTGACAGCGAGCTGCCAGCAACATGGCGCGGCCTTTGTCCAGGACGGCTCCATGTGCCAGAATTGGCTCCATGGCTTCGTGGAGAACGCAAAGAGCCTGCTCAGGGACTCCCAGCATCAGCTGCAAAAGGAGAAAACAGAAACTTCAGACCAAAAGTACTGTGCTTCTTTTCATCTCTTTATCAACACCTGCAACACCGCCCAGCGTGAACTAAACTGGACGAGTTCCAGTGCTTGAATGCAGTCACTGTTCCTGCTGGCTGTGACCTGGGTGAAGGCCAGATGAAGGATGGTTTCTGAGGCCAGGGCCTGCAGGTGGTGCTCTCTGGCCAGAGCCAAGGCCTGCAGGACGAGAGGAAGAGCTGTGGAGAAGCCAGATGACTCCCAGTGATGCTCAGCCATGGACAGCATTGCCCTAGTGTGAGTCAAAACAGTATGCAGATTAAGTTGAAAAAAAAAGAAAAACAAAGACATGTTTCTGAGTTGACAAAAGCAAGTTGATTTTCTTGCTCGTCTCCTCAGTTCTTGTAGAAATGTATGTGAAACGAACAAAAGCTACCTGATAATAATTTCTGTGCATTTGGTTCTCTCACAGTGAACCTGCAGCTGTTGTAAGATTTTGTGAGCTTCGGTGCTGCGGTTCAGAGCCTTCAGAACTTGTGCTTTTCTAAAAAATAAATAAATAAATGGAACAACTCAGCATCACAGAGAACTGACGTGTTGGAAGCCAAACTTCCTGTGGCGTGCAGGAGTTTACCTGTAAAGGCCTTCGGTTTTGTTTAAGGCGGAGATCGCTGCCACTAGCGGCTCTGCCAAAAGATACTTTCCTTTGTTCATGTGTCTGTCAAACTGGATCTTCAGATCACAAAGCATCCAAAGCTGAACAGGAGATCAGAGTAAACAGTGTTAATCAGCTGCAAAAGTTTCCTGCTCATGTAAGAGCAACATCAGATTTAAATGAAAAACTACATGTATTTAATAGATTTTGATTCTTTACAAAATTTTCATTTTAATTAAAGTTTGAGAATTTGTTTTAAGAATTAATTTAACTCTAATTTTATTTGAAATAACCCATAAATACAGTGCTTTCCAAATTACTATGCAAATGATATTTTTCTATGATTTTTCTAAATACTCAATGCAAATGACAGCATAATTTTCAAGTCACCAACCATTAGAGTATATATTAAATGTTATCGAACAAACCTCCTAAATATAGTAATATTTTTATCAAAAATAAAAACCTTAAAATGCACTGTTCCATAATATTATTCACAACAGAGTTCTACAACATTTTATAGTTTCCAAAGAAGCCCCTTCCTGTTCTCAGCAGGATGAAAATGAAAAGAATCATTTGTCGAATTTACTGCGTTTGGAGGTCAAATTTAGTGAAATCAAAAGCTATTCCAATCAAACAGTTCAAGTTACATTATAGGACTGCTTATTTTCTAGCAGCTTCACAATTCTAGCCTCCACTGAACTTGTGAGTTTTTGGAGAGTTTCTGCTTGGATTTCCGTGCAGGAAGTCAGAAAAGCCTCCCAGACGTGCTCTTTGGATGTGATTTGTCTGACTCCGCCACATCTTTGCAGAGGTCACAGAATTGTTGGGACATGATGGCGATCCACCAACCAGCAAATACTCCATCCATCTGGACCATCCAGGGTTGCACGGCACTCATCACTGAACAAGATTATTTGAAACTGAGTCTTTATGTATGTCTGGGCTCACTGCAGCCATTTCTGCTTGTGGGTGTTGTTTAGGGGTGATCGAATAGAAGGTTTAGGTATAACTGCAAGCCTCTGGAGGATCCTACACCTTAATGTTGGTGGGACTCCAGAAACACCAGCACCTTCAAATATGTGCTTGCTGCTTGTAATGATATTTTAGCAGCTGCTCTATTTTTTTGTCAGGCAGAAACCTTCCTTATTCTGTCTTTATCTGCACAAACCCGTGTGAGCTCTGAATCAGCCACAAATCTCTTAAAAGTACGATGATCAAGCCTAAGTTTTTGCGAAATATCCTTCTCCAAAGGCATTTAACTATTTCATGGTTATCAGTATCAGAGAGATCCATTTTCTTTCCCATATTGCTTGAAAGTGATGGTCTGTTTATAATGTGGAACATCCTTTTTTAGCACCGTAGTTTTTCCTTTAGTTGAATTCACCTGGCAAACATCACACGTGTCTTAGATTCAGTGATTCAAAGAGCCCGGAGACAATATCATCCAGAAGTTTAATTGAAAAACAAAGAATTTTATCTTTATCTTTTAAATACATTTTGCATAATAATTTGGTATGTACAGCAGAAAATAGTGTATACTCATTTAACACTTTTCGACGTTCATTAATCCTAAAAGAGCTTTACAGCAATAAATTCAATTCCTCCTTGCACACACAGAGTAACAAACCGATGGTGGCAGAGCTACAATGCAAGACACTAGCAATGCGTCTTGCTCAAGGACACAAGGAAAAGCAGAGCGGGAAGCGAAAAATTCTGGGAAGTTAAACTTTAATTTTGTATTGTAACCAAAAGAATTTAACACATTTAGAGCTTTGACATGATTTTTACCGCTAATAAATGTTCCACCCCTTCCAACTGTTCAGCACCAAACAGAAGAACTTACCTTTGCATGTTGTGTGTGAGGAGGAAACTGTTCTTTCAGATGCTGCAAAATCTCTGAAACAGCCCCATACAGGCCCTGCAACGAAAGCAAAATTGGAGAGCAGACCTAACGCAGCACAGAGAGAATGATAAGCCTGCCCGGTGCGTGGTTGGTGGCGAGGGGGAAAGGGAGGCGAAGTGGAATCTGTTACCTGCTCAGCGTGCAGCTCTGCCAAGTGGCAGAGAGCAATGGCAAAAGCTTCTGTGTTATTCTGCTGGACCCCGAAGTTGACTGGCTCCAGGCTGCTCATGTTGAGAAGCAGCTGGGCCTGCTGCAGAGCCATGGTACTGCAAAGGACACGAGACACCAACTTTTCACTTACTTTTCCGATCAAAGTTCTCAGCGTGCAGGAGATTCAGCTGCCGGAAAGACTTATTGATACACAAGACACTCACTTCATTAGTTTGACCTAATGTAAGTCGGGCAGAGTGTGTGTTTGAGCGAGCAGTCAACAGTGAGCCAAGCTGACACTTGTGCGCAGGGGCAGAACTGCGACGCGACTGACCTCTTCCCGTACATCCTCCATATGGACGTGGTCTGGGCAAGGCTGATCTCGATCAGCTCCGACAGACTGTGCTTCCAGTGCAAGATGTCCGTGTCCTTCAGAGCGTCCATCAGTTTGTGTGCAGTCTTACCCTGTGTCGCCCCCTGCTGAACCAAAGACTGAATGCCCAGAGAAGCCAAGTACTGCAACATAAAAGAACAAAAACAAGCATTATTTCCAAAAAGAGAAAAAAAAAAAAAAATCGTTGAACCTCAATTTAATAGTTATTACAAAAGTCAAAACTAATGTTGAAACAAACCTAATTTCTAAATTTGTAGCCAATAATGTTCAAGAGTGATGCCACATACCTCTGAATTTATTATAGAGTTATTTTCAAACAAAAAAGAAAAATTCTTTTAAATTCTTCAAGAGCTTGAATTTAATTTTAGATGTAAACTAAATTAAAAACGGCATCTGCGAGCTGTAACTGGTGGAGATAAAAAGTAATGCAGACCAGTCACTTTATTACATAAAATAATAAATGCAGTAAATTGTGCAAAGAAATAATTTCCTGATAGCTTAAACAGGAATTTAAGAATTGTTGCATTATAAACATGTGATGTATGGACGTGGGACTTGAGGTGGCCGGATCTGGTGGATGGACTCCTTTTAAAGGAGGTGCCGATTCAGTACACTCTTTCTTTTGATCTGGTTACCAGTAATTTGTTTTGGAAGTCAGTTTTATAGTAACTCGATTTATTTAGCAAAATTAAGAACAAGGTCAGAAATGTTAAAAAGTGAAATACTTTTAATTTATATTATTTAATAGGCAACATTTATATATTATTGGTTATATATAGGATGACTATTTCCATACACAGATTTAAAGTTTATTTGGCATTTTTGGATGAACTGTTCTAATCGTTACGATTCAATGAGGTTCATTGTGTCTATGAATTATACTGCGTACTTAAATTATTTTTTAATCAGAAAAAAAAATAATTTAAGTACGCTGTTCTAATCATTGTTGTATTAATTTGCCTTTTTCCCTGTTGTTACTTTTCTCTGCTTAAAGTGGGAATCCAACTTTATGAACAGTGCAGGCGGAGCCTAATGATGGCAAACTTTTACAAATCAAAGCAGCAGGATGTGGAATTAAGACACAAAAATACACTCACAGCTTTTTTTCCCACCTGTAATTGCTAAACATGACAGGGCTACATTATTCTGGAGTTTTGATTTTTTACAACTATCCACAAAAATTATTCTTAATGTTGACATTCTTATTTGGGAGCTACTGATTCACTCACCGGCAGGCAGAATTGTGCAGCCATTTTCACCGAATCTTCTGTCAGAACTGTGCTGTCAAATCCTTTCATCTGTTCCAACGTGTAGACCCAGCTCTGACAGATAAAACTTCTGTTAGACCAGTCAGGTTCTGATACGGCCCGTCTGCAGCTGCCCATGCTTGTCCAGACTTTATTCTTTCTCTCACATGCAGGCTACCCTCCCCGTTACTTATCTATCCAAACTGAGACACTTACAGATGTGGAAATGAGAAAAAAATAATAAAGAGTGCCACCACCGTTTTTCTAAAATGTATTCCTCTAAAGAAGAAAGACACAGATTCTTTTTGAACTGGAAAGCATCTCTTCTGCTTGTTATTGCTGCAGCTCATTGTCCTGATCTGTGTAACATGGGCAGATGTCAGTATGGTTGACCCGCTTTACCAGACAGTGCTGCAGGCACACGTGGTCGTTAGACTCCTGGGCGATGCGAATGGCCTCCTGTAGCGCCAGATCAGCCTGCTGACTAAAATGAGAAACATTCCTCTAATAAACCATTCTCTCTTCAAAGACAACCTGCGCACACTTGTACTCACTAGTGACCAAAGCGGCAGTGGAGGCTCGCCAGGTTCAGAGCAGCGTAGCGAAGGCTCCGTCCGTAACCTTCATCGCCGTTGCTCTTTCCATCGTTTCCAGACAAAATGAAGCGGTCAAAATAGTGTAGAAGACTGTGGGTGGAGAGGAATATATCTTGGACTCTCATGCTGTTCAAGTAATTCAGGTAGTGCTGTGGACAGACAGAAAGACCACACCAGTGGAGGCAAATCCGTCCCTCTGACAGGGTTGTTAAAGACAAAGGGTCAGCAGATGAGACTCACGGCTTCTGCAAAATCGGGGTTAAACTTGAGCATGTTATTGAGCTCTTCCTGCAGTTCGGCGGGTTTCAGGGCTTTGTTTTCATCGTTCTTCATGAGATACGCCTGTAGAGAGGGGTTTCCAAAAATGCAGAGCTCTTTAGTGCTACGTGTCTCTTCAACTAAATGTTTGTTAGTGTGTGCTCACCTGGCGTGCAAGAAAGTACTCTGCTTGTTTTTGAGACAGGGGCCCTTTGCTCGGAGCGTTATCAATTCTAGAACAAAACAAGGCACACATAAAAATCTTCTGTCATCCTTTATTTTTCCTTTATGAAAGAATCAGTCATTTCAACACAAAGCTGCCACTAACCGAAGTTCTGACAAATGGAGTGGAGTGTCCAGTGCCTTGCTTTCCATCCTGTCACCCACTGTGTCTTCCGTGCTGGTGAGATCCATGTCCGAGTCGTCTGCAGCCAACACCGACAAACTCACCTGACCCTCTGAGGGTTTGCTGCAATGACTGTGATAGTACTCCTGCAGGGACTTATAAAGCTTGTAAACTTGACTGAAAGACAGCTTGTTGTAGGCCAGCAGCATGTGTCTCATGAACAGACCTGTAGAGCCAGAAAATCACAGTTATCTGCATTCTGGGAGCTGCTGTGTGAAGTGAGAAACTCACCAACAACACTGGTTTTATAGGCTTCCGAATCAAAGGCAGTGAACGGGGTTGGAAGGGTGGAAAAGAAGTACTCCATGTCTTTCAGCTCACCCTCTGCCATTTCCTGTAGCCTTTAAAAAGAGAATGACGTATTTTCTAATATGAAGGGTTGCCTGGATATAATCAATGTCCCAAAATGAAAGTAGTGGGGTGATTTTCATCTTTTGTGTATTCTGCATAATTTAAAGACACTGTAAAAACAAGAAAGAAACCCTTTGATTTTTGAGCTTTTAGATCAAACTGCAAATAATTTGAAATATCCTAAAAGTCTTTCCACAAAAGTTTGATTTTTTTCCCCTTTCTTTTTAACAATATATGTTAGTCTTTCCAAAGCTAGACATGTCATCAATTCTTTTGTCCACACCGTCGAGGATGTGTCCATGCGCTTACACAACAGTGGAAGAGATGGGAAAATATTTACTAAATATATTACAACAAGCAACTAACGTACGTAAAATAAATTAAATAGGAAAAATAGGGAATCATTTACTTTAATAAGGAAAACTTTCCACTATTTCCCCAAAATTCAAAGACTGATTATGCAATTTATTGTGGCACATATTGTGTTCCGGCTCAGCTGTCAAATGAGATGCCATCAAATCTATAAAACCTTTGGCGCCTTTTCACAGCTTCAGCATCAATGAAGCTTTAATGACTGTGATGCCAAAACAGAGATTTCAGGACTTCGACATAAACAGAGATCAGCTGACAGATCTGAAACTGCTTTTCAGCGTATTGTGTGGAAATTGAACGTACAGCAAGCTTGAATGGCACTGGGGCAGAGAAATGGTCAAATGTGTAATCACATAGCAGAACATTGTATTACCAAAATATATTGATTTTAAAGATTAGTTTTATACTGCATTTCTATTTGTATTTTGTATATTGATGTTTACATCCGTTTACATTCTTATCTGTGCTGTGTCTTCCTCTTAAAATCTTTTTTATTTCTTCAAAAATATCGTCCTGCCAGTAGACTGCAGATAGAGACTATCTTTTGGCTAAATCCAGCCATTGTTACATTTGTTTTAAATGTGAATTAATATGCATTGTTCCTTTTTTGATGAATAAATGTTTAAAGGGGGTCAGGGTAGAGCTGAAGAAGCAAACCTGAGTTTGATTGCGTATGCAGTCTGCGGACAGCACTCCTCCACAGTCCTCAGAAACTGCCCGAGAGAGAGATCCGGACCCTTTAGAAGACGAGAACAGAAACGCAATCAGACAAACTAAACACATGATCGTGCAGCAAAGTTCTAGATAATGTGTGAAAGGGTAAAAACTCATAGACCTGCTGAAGGGGAAGAATAAGTTTGTTCAGTCGCCTCCTTTCCAGCAGGCTGATCTTTGCAGCGGTCATCTCGTACAGCAGCGCCAACACGGAAATCTTATACGGCGTCACCCAGTCCTTGATGCCGAACACGTTGGCGTGCACCACTCCGTTTGTCATCATCGGATTGAAATACAGACTTTCATGTACACTAGCCATCTTTACCAGCTTTGCCCCATTTAATAGCAAGATACATTACAGATACATCTTAGCCGGACAGACAGGAGCTAGCTAGCTAAAACTACTAGCAGCGGGGAAATCTCTGTAGTTTCAGGAAGTCTCTTAAACCAGCAAAATCATCTGGGTTTATCCTTTGCTAGCTGGGAAACAATTATGATGCAGTGACAGTCCGATCACATAGCTTAATTTGATAGCGATTGTTAACAGAAGCCGCCACGATATTTTCAAACCGCTTTCCGTTTGTCGCATGAAATTTGCGTCATTACGTCAGGACTTGGAAAAAGTTAGCGAAATAGTAATAATTATATTTTTCTATATTTCCATTTTTCTAAAGTACTGAATAGCTATTATATATGAATTTATCAGTGTATGATTGTGTGTATGTACGTTAGGTATATTTTTTGCCTAGTTATTTTCTTGTTCCTTTCACTCATTTTGAACTACAACAGGAAATCTTTGTACTTGTTCACCCTCTAGCGGTAAAAGATCAATAACACAATCTAATGCAACTAGAAGTTAAATCCATATTATTATTTTATACGTAGTTTTGACTAGACGACATAATCCCCCCCCAATTTTCATTTCAGATGTTGCAATATAATCTTTTGAATCCATGTCCCTCCCCAAGGATCATCCTTCATTCACCTGTTCCCTAGTTAAATTTACACGTTTCCTTAATTCAAATCTGTAGAGCGTTTTTTTATAGGCAGTCCATAAAAACTAGAATTTAATGGATACTACTTTTATTCATATATATTCAGTTCTGCAAACTCCCTATTTTGTTCAGTCTTTTCCAGCAGGTTTTCACAACTTTCTCTGTGAATTATCTTTTCAAGAACATATTAATTATGAGATACTTTTATAATTTTATAAAGCTATGTCTGTTGTGCTTTGACTTGAAATGCTCCTTCATGTATGTGTAGGACAGGTGATTCCTGTGACCACAGGGTGGCAGCACTGTCGAGACTAGCCCTTGTGCTCAAATGAGTGGGCCAGATGGGACACCGTAGTTCGGTTGGGGTTTTGCTGGGTTGGCGCCATTTTGTCTTCAGTTTCCTTGTGCATGTTCTGAAGGTAAGATGGGCTGTGCGGCCCCGCAGGTTGTTACAGTTACACATGTTAAAACTGGTAATTTGTAATCTTGTTTCATGACTGTTCATTAAACTGTTTTAAACTTTTAAGTTGAAAAAGAAGTATGAGGCATTTGCACTTAGTTTAGTTTAAATAAAGTTTTGTTAGGAAGCAGCCGTTAGCTAGTTGTCAGGGGGGAGGGGTCCGTGAGCAGGCTGCACGTGACGGCGATGCAGGCAGACATGATTTAATTCCGTGGGATTTAGACGCTGAAAGATATATTATTTTTGTATGATGTCTCTGTAATTATCATTTTGTATTAACCTTTGGTAACCTTATTAATTTATGGTTTTATTCTGATTTATGTTTCTTTTGTTTTAAATTTACAATTTGCAATGTCTAAGTTTACCTGACACGAGTTTCCTTGTGCATGTTCTGAAGCTGCCTGACTGCTGAGTGGATGTCAAGTTCTAATTAAAACAACAGGAGTTTGTGGTTCAGTCACAATCCTGAATCCAGCATCCAGTGTCCTGTGGTTCTCTCTTCGTCACTCCACCACCATACAACATCAATAAAAACACAACGCAGAGGGATGGCGTCGAGGGGCCGGAAGCAGACTTGCTGATGCTGAGGGTTACATCTTTGGTGCCGTGACCCGGATTGTGACAGTCTCTTGGACCCTGCAGACTCTGATTCTAGATAGGCATCCACCTACAAAACGGGTATCCTTTATTCTCAAGAAGTGGAGTGTAAGTGATTGAGTTTTCCTGTTTTTGATATATAGTGAAAAAAAAAAAAAAAAAAAATCAGTGTCATTATTTTAATTCTAAGCTAAATATAACCTGATGTATTTTTTTTCTCTCCCTTTTCTTTAAAAGTGTGCTATTAGTTTTCAAGATTATGTCTTATGCAGCTACTTGGTTTAACTTGGAGACATTTTGAACAAGTGGGTTATTGCTGGACTGTTATATGGTTTTGATTTGAATCGTGACTGAATTTTATTTTTCTTCTGCTGAATTTGACTTTATTTTTACATTGCCTACCCTCATACCTTGGGCTATAAAGTATAACTAGTCCCACGCCCAGTTCCAAATACACTCCTAGCATTCAGAACGGACATTTTTTTTTTTTTTGCATGTGTGCATAATAGCGGCAGGCAGAATAAGATGTTAAGCGAGTACATAGACCCTCCACTAAACCTGGGGATGTCTCCAGGTGCACCTGCACACAGCTGTCCTCCTCAGGGTCCAGCACTAAGCCACTCTCATGAACTTGATGAGATCAAAGTTATTCCCTGCAGTGATGGGAGAATGGCAGAACACAACACAGCAAGCCAACAGCCAGTAGTGAGACCAAAGCAGCTCTATGACACCACCCGTTATACCAGCCCCCACTCGCAGCTCTTGGGTTTTGAGTCCCAGCCTCATAGACACCCCCTGGGGCAAGACCCAGAGTCATGGCTAAGCTTGCAGCCCCCTGTGCTCTCACCATATTACACTACACCAGCCCCTCCGGCCCAAGTCAGCATTCCTCAGCCAATGGCCCCGCTTAGCGACATTCGGCACCCCGTGCCACAACAAGCACCAACTGTGCCAGAGCTCCCCATACATCCCCAAGCTGTCTCCCACCTCAGCCCTCCGCTCACTCCAAGGCAACAGGGGTACATGGGGTACTCCCAATCCTGCACCGTGCCCTATGCTCCTGCACTGAACCACCATCACCCACCAGCTGATGCCACCGCAAATGGCACTCCACCTACAGGATGTGTCTCCCAGATGCCCACACTGCCGTCACCTATTTTTTACTCTCAAGGCCCTTCAACTGCTGCCTTACCTCCAACCATGGGTGCATTGGAATCCAGCCTGACTCTGTCAACCCCTATAAACCTGAAGACCACATCCCATAACCACACTGCTACCGCAATCCATCCCCAACACACTATGCCATCCAAACTACCACCACAGGTGGCTCCCCCATCTCATTCCACCAACCCATTATTGGCCTCATATGCACCTAATCCCCCATTAAGAAACTCCGGGACTACTCCAAACCCAAGCACTGCACATATGACATATGGTGGATTTATGCAGACACACCAGGAGAGAAATGTCCAAGTTTTTACGGGCCATACAGATAGCAAAATGCTGGTTGATGATTGGATACGGGATATGCAGTACCTTCTGGATGCAATTGAATTACCAGCACACCTCCGCTTTTCAACTGTGGTGAGGCACCTGAGTGGAGAAGCTCGGAAACTGGTTTTGAACCTGCCCTCTTCTGAGCAGACACCAGAAAAAGCCTTTGAGGAACTGCGGGCGGAATATGGTGATGCTCAGGGCTCCTTGGATCCATTAGCTGACTTCTATGAGCGCACCCAAAGGCCTGGGGAATCTGCCTGCTCATATGCAATTGCCCTTGAATCCATCCTGCGCTCGGTAGAAGAAAGCCAAAGAAGGAGCAGGCCCTTCCCAGATCGCGACAGCAAGCTCACCCGACAATTTCTGAGGGGACTCTGTGATGAAGAGGTGTTTGTTAGAATTGCCCCCATGAAGCCTAGGCTCTTAAGCTTCTGAGAGTTGCAAGTTGAGCTGCGAGATCTGGCAAGAGAATCCAAAAAGTTCCACTCCCAGCCCAAGTCAAAGAAACCAGGTACACAGGTTCAATTTGCAGCGGAGTATAGCACAAATGTCAAAGCTGAAAGAGCTAAACCATCCTCTGAGCTATCAGCACTGACAGAACTGGTGCAAAAGTTAGCCATTAATCAAGAGGAACATATGGCCAAATTATCAAGACTTGAGGCAAGAATTGCTGGTCCTCCTCTGAGCCGCCCATCATGGCCCCAGTCCCCCCCTGCTCCTTCGCCAAGACCTCGCCCACCCGCCCCTCCTTACTCCACCCCGCCCATGACGAACACTGAAAAAAATCAGAGTTTTGTATGTTATCGATGTGGGAAGCAGGGACATATAGCTCGTGTCTGCAAAGCAGCGTTCCCCAGCCCCTGCCCTAATCCTACCTGGGCTCAGCAGCCGCAGCCATCAACCCTTGCTGAAGAGGCTGCCATGCCACCATCACAGGCTTTAAACTCTTAGAGCCCGTGGGAGTGGGGGTCACCATGGGCAAGCAGCAAAGTTCCCCACAGCAGGAGGGAGAAGCTTATGATGGAGGAAAAGGACCATCTCTGGTGGGCCCACGGAATGAGGGTGAAGTGGAAGTCAGTGGTACGAAGTGTAAAGCGCTCATTGACTCTGGCTCACAAGTGACTAGCATCACGCATACGTTCTGGTGTAGCCATCCTACCCTCAAAGAACAACAGCTGCAAGCTTCCAAGATACCAATTGAAGGTGCTGGAGGCCAGACAGTGCCTTACTATGGCGTGGTGCATATAAACTTGAAACTGTTAGGCCAAGACTACAAGATGGTGCCTGCTTTTGTTGTTCCAGATTCTGTGTACCGTTCAACGGTCCCCCTGCTGATAGGCACAAATGTGCTGCGGGCTGCTAAACATGATCTCCAAGTCACTCATGGGCAGCAGTTCCTCCATCAAATCAAGGAACACTATCCTGAGTGGTATACAGCCCTGTTGCAACTTGGGGATGCCATCCAGGGCAACATGGATGGCCTGGTGGGCCCTGCTGTGTACACAGGCAAGAAGGTTTTAATTCCGGGAGGAAAAGAAGTTGACTTGTGGTGCAAAATTAAATCTGGCCCACAAAGAAAGACATTTACGGCTGTTATTGAAGGCCATCCATTTCTGCATCTCCCCCCAAACCTCCTGGTCGCAAAGGTACTTGCCGATGTTAACAAAGGCTGTGCCCCAGTCCGCGTCATGAACCTTTCTGAGCGAGCTGTGACTATCATGCCTCACACAAAACTGGCCAATGTATTCCTGGTCCGCAATGTGGTGGAGTTTGCAGGTGACGAGCAGGAGGAGGGTGAAGGACAACAGGAAGATGGTGCGTGTCTGAGTTTTGGCCAGGTGGTGAAAGGTGCTGGTGTCAATCTGACTGAAGCAGCTGTGGAGAATGAACAACAGCGCTCCCTTCTGCTGGAGCTTGTGGAGAAGAATGCAGATGTGTTTTCGCAGCACCCAACAGATTTTGGTCACACAAAAACAGTACAGCATGAAATTCCCCTCGTTGATTCTAAACCCTTTCGGCTCCCATACCGTAAGATTCCCCCCTCCCAGTGGCAGGATGTCAGGCGCCTGCTAGGTGAAATGGAGACTGCAGGAGTCATTCGGCCAAGCAAGAGCCCGTATGCTTCGCCAGTGGTGATTGTTACAAAGAAGGATGGGTCATTAAGGCTGTGCATTGATTACAGACGGCTTAACTCCTGCAGTACGAGAGACGCATTTCCCTTGCCAAGGATTGAGGAGGCGCTGGAGTCACTGGGCCAGGCAAAGTATTTCTCCACACTTGATCTGACATCGGGTTACTGGCAGGTGGAGGTGGCAGAGCATGATAGGCACAAAACAGCATTCAGCACTCCTATGGGACTGTTTGAAGCCAACAGGATGCCTTTTGGGCTACAGAATGCACCATCCACTTTTCAGAGGCTCATGACTTGCTGCTTTGGGGACATGAATTTCACTCATCTTCTGATTTATCTGGATGACCTCATAATTTTCTCAAAATCATTTGAGGAACACCTGGAAAGGCTGCAGCTGGTGTTTGACCGACTCCGTGAGCATGGGCTGAAGCTAAAGCCCTCCAAGTGCCTACTGGTGAGGGAAGAGGTGCAATATCTCGGTCATTTGGTGTCTGCTGAAGGAATTAGAACGGATCCAGAAAAGATCAGTAAGGTTAAGAACTGGCCTCAGCCAACCACTAGAAAAGAAGTCCTGCAGTTTCTGGGGTTTGCAGGATATTACAGGCGGTATGTGCAGAACTACTCCACACTGGCAGCTCCTTTGTATCGCCTCACCTCAGGCGATCCCAGAAAGAAGAAAAGAGGGAAGATGCAGTGCACAAACTCTGGCCAACCATTTGTGTGGACGAGCGAATGTGCGGAGGCATTTGACTCCTTGAAGGAAAGACTGGTCACTGCACCTGTGCTTGGTTACCCTGACTACAACAGGCCTTTCATTCTTCAGACTGATGCATCAGGAGAAGGGCTCGGTGCTGTGCTGGCGCAGGTGCAGGATGGAGCAGAGAGGGTCATAGCCTATGGAAGCCGAGGGTTGAGCCCCGCAGAGTCGAGATACCCAGCACATAAACTTGAGTTTCTAGCACTGAAATGGGCAGTCACGGACAAATTTTATGACCACCTCTACGGGCGAGAATTTTCTGTCCAGACTGATAACAACCCCCTCAAGTATGTGATGACTACTGCAAAACTGGATGCAACAGGTCAGCGGTGGGTGTCTCGGCTGTCAGCATTTAATTTCAACATCCAGTACCGCAGAGGCCAGAATAACACCAATGCTGATGCCCTCTCTCGCCTGTCCACCCAGGATGTTTCGGATGTTCTGCAGATGTGCCCACAGCGGGTGCAAACAAGTGTGTTAGCAGAACTTCCTCCTGCTGTTTTAGGAGAGCCTGAGACCAGTGAACCTCCTATGTCAGAGCCTTACGGGGATGTGGGGACTGAGTCGCTCCCTGCCATGACAACACAAGAGATGCGGGCTGCTCAGAGGGGGGACCCCGTTATTGGTTCAGTCCTTCACTTTAAGAGCCGGGGCCACAAACCCTGTCGCGGGGTGAGACTCAGTGGTGACACGCAAGGAAGACTCCTCTTAAAGGAGTGGAGGAGGTTGGTAATAAAAGATGGAATTCTGTACCGGAACATGGAGGACACTCACAGAGGTGCAGTCCACCAGCTCGTTTTGCCTGAGCAACTTCGAAATTCAGTCAAAACTGCTCTTCATGATGACTCGGGGCATCTGGGATTTGAGAGAACGCTGCAGATGATCAGAGAGCGGTTTTACTGGCCAAGAATGTTCCAGGATGTAAAAACATGGTGCGAGCAATGCGAAAGATGCTGCCTCAGGAAAACACCAACCGCAGGTCTCAGAGCTCCTCTGGTCAGTATTCACAGTAGCGCACCCATGGAGCTTGTGTGTGTGGACTTTTTGACCCTGGAAAAGTCCAAAGGTGGAATAGAGAATGTACTTATTGTAACAGACCACTTTTCCCGATATGCACAGGCCTACCCCACTAAAGACCAAAAAGCTCGCACAGTGGCTAAAGTGCTCTGGAAAAACTTCTTTTGCAGATTTGGTTTCCCATCAAAATTGCATGCAGACCAAGGTCGCAATTTTGAGAGTGCTATTGTGAGAGAGCTGTGCAAATGTGTCGGCATCACCAAAACACACACCACGCCTTACCATCCCCAGGGGAATGGAGTGACCGAGAGGTTCAACAGAACTCTGCTCAATATGCTTGGGACACTTGAGCCGCACCTGAAACTCCACTGGCATGAACATTTAGATGCCATGACACATGCTTATAACTGCACACGGCATGATTCCACAGGCTATACACCTTACTTCCTGATGTTTGGGAGACACCCCAGGCTTCCAGTGGACCTTGTTTTTGGACTTTCTATCAGGGCTGAGGAATGTGGGTACAGTGACTATGTGCAGACCCTCTCTGACTGTCTTTCACAGGCCTACGCCCAGGCTAACAAAACATCTCAACATGCCAAAGGACAGCAGAAGAAGTACTATGACCGAACTGCAAAAAGCCACGCCTTCAGCCCAGGGGATCGAGTGCTGGTCAAGGTCTGTCATATAGAGGGGCGACAAAAGCTTGGGGACAAATGGGAGTGTCACCCGTACATTGTGGTGAAAAAACAGAAGGGCATCCCGGTCTATGTGGTGCGTCCAGAGAATGGAGGAGCAGAACGAGTTGTTCATAGAAACCTTCTCACTCAGTGCATGTTCCTCCCAGTGGAGCAGAATGAGGATCCTGTGGAGGAGCTGCTAGAGACTGACGTAACAACTGGAGACAAAGGCACCGAGCCAGGTGTGATGGAGGACAGAGTGCTGGGGGATGTGGAGGACAATGTGGAAAGGGATGTGCAAGACTTGACAGATGGTGAGCATGAACACGACAACATGGTGGACTTCAGCGCAGAACTGATGAACGAGGCAACAGAGACAACAGCAGCTACAAGTGGGGGTCACACTTCTCAAGTTCCTGACTTTCCAAAAAGAAACCCACCTAGGAATAGGCGCCCCCCAAAAAAACTGTGCCTACTACACCAGGCCGCAGGGCCTTTGAAAGACCAAGAAAAGATAAACCGAGGCTGGGAGTTGTGGCAGAGAGTGAAAGCTAGGAGAGAAGCTCTGTCATAATGATCCATTAGAAATAGTTAATTCCTTTGGGTTCAAAATACACAAAATTTTAATGGGACACAATATGGTTTGTTCGGTGGGTGGTCTTTGAAGGGCTAGGGCAGGGGCATTTGTCTGATGGCTGGGACGCCATCAATTAAAGTCGGGGTGGATGTAGGACAGGTGACTCCTGTGACCACAGGGTGGCAGCACTGTCGAGACTAGCCCTTGTGCTCAAATGAGTGGGCCAGATGGGACACCGTAGTTCGGTTGGGGTTTTGCTGGGTTGGCGCCATTTTGTCTTCAGTTTCCTTGTGCATGTTCTGAAGGTAAGATGGGCTGTGCGGCCCCGCAGGTTGTTACAGTTACACATGTTAAAACTGGTAATTTGTAATCTTGTTTCATGACTGTTCATTAAACTGTTTTAAACTTTTAAGTTGAAAAAGAAGTATGAGGCATTTGCACTTAGTTTAGTTTAAATAAAGTTTTGTTAGGAAGCAGCCGTTAGCTAGTTGTCAGGGGGGAGGGGTCCGTGAGCAGGCTGCACGTGACGGCGATGCAGGCAGACATGATTTAATTCCGTGGGATTTAGACGCTGAAAGATATATTATTTTTGTATGATGTCTCTGTAATTATCATTTTGTATTAACCTTTGGTAACCTTATTAATTTATGGTTTTATTCTGATTTATGTTTCTTTTGTTTTAAATTTACAATTTGCAATGTCTAAGTTTACCTGACACGAGTTTCCTTGTGCATGTTCTGAAGCTGCCTGACTGCTGAGTGGATGTCAAGTTCTAATTAAAACAACAGGAGTTTGTGGTTCAGTCACAATCCTGAATCCAGCATCCAGTGTCCTGTGGTTCTCTCTTCGTCACTCCACCACCATACAACATCAATAAAAACACAACGCAGAGGGATGGCGTCGAGGGGCCGGAAGCAGACTTGCTGATGCTGAGGGTTACATATGTAAATACTCCTTTTCGATAAATGAGGTATCCCATCTCCCCCCTTAAGCCTAGAAAAAACTCTTAGCTGTTCTTTGACAGATACAGTGGCGGTTTTTGATATGGGCGATGTGGGCGGTCGCCCGGGCGGCACTTCATAGGGGGCGGCATTTGCCGTGCCCGATGCGTGCGTTGCACATATTGTGCTATGATATTCAAAGAGGAAGCTTGACGCCTTTAATTTGAAATTGCTTCAGCTGCCGACACTTAACACTTTTGTTCGGACACAGAAGACTCTTAAGAATGTCTTCATACTATTTGCTCTTCACACTTATGGTGCAAAAAAAAAAAAAAGATGAAATAACGTAAAACAGGCACATGAAAAGGAATTAGGCAGAACAATCACCCGTGCTCAACCCAATTTCGACAAAAGCAGGCAATGGGGATTATTTCCCACAATTCCTTGCTCTGACACGGCAGACCCGACACGCACGTGACCACCGCCCTCTGCTGCAAGACGCTTGCGGCCACACCTCTTTGCCTTAGTCTTTGGAACACAAGTCAAAAAACTCGAGAGGGGGGCGCAACTCGCCGGTGGCTGGCTGAATCACACTAACAGGTGATTGGGAGTCTCTATCTGACAATCAACTCTGGGCCGCAGCTGCGCCTCCCGTCATTGAGACGGAGCCGCGTGTGTCAGAGGGAGGGGGAGGGGTGGTGGGGGCAGACCATTTTTTATGGATTGAGTTTTTTTGGAGGATTTCTACTGTTAGTGTTGCACAAATTTAGGGAAATGCCAAATATTTTTGGAGTAATCCCACTGATGAGTTCTATGATTTAGTCTTTAATGTTTTATAAGACCTAAACATAGTAATCACAATAAGTTGTTTTTCCTAGATCTAATCCCTCTGATATGTTTCACAAAGACACACACAGGACGTCACACATTAAGAAATTATTGCTAAAAATGAAGCAGGAGTCCAGCTCTAAAAAAATGCTCTAAAAAATGATAAAAGAGCAAAAAAAAACGGAATTTTATTGATTCGTAATTTCTTATTAATATTTCCAGGCTTTCTTTGTTTTGTTCTGCAGCATGTTCATATTGGTATAATTTTGACAGAATATATTTCTATGGAGAGCAAAATATTACGGGGGGGGCGCTGGTGGGGTTACTCGCCCAGGGAGTAAGTCAGTGTAGAACCACCACTGGACAGATAGATCTGTTTGTCTGGGTCCTTCATGATAAATTTATATGTTATTTTTGCAGTCATCCCCCCCCCCCCCCCCTTCTCCTCAAATAAAATTAATTGTGAAAAAAAGAAAAAAAGTGATTTTTTGAATGAATCTTCTTTCAGTCATCGTTTTCCATTATTTATTAATTAAAGGTTAAAATAGTAATGGGCCTTTGTGACTTAGTGTGCCATAAAATGCTTTTCTGACACTTAATTCCCCATTTGAATAAGTGTACCTCTTATTTAAGAACAATCCCATTAGCCACAAGAATCCTCCCTTTGAATATCAATGTGGCGTTACAAGAAGTCTGTTTTTCAAAAGTATATCATAGGTATCTTAAACATCAAAAATACTGTTGGTATCATTTTTTGGTAACCTGCTGTTTTCTGACATCAGCAACCAAATGAAAGGTTCCCCCAAGCCACTTTAACATTCTATGAGAACTCCTAACTCCTGTTTAGGGCTCACATTGAGCTGTTGAGCTATTTAGTTCAAATGCTTAAAACCCCTTGTGCTATCTTAGATGACCCCACCCTTACTTTGACGCGTTCTCCCTACCATGACAAAGGTAGATAAAAGTGGAAAGATTTCATTTAATCCATGGACACCAGTGAAGATCACAAATCATTGAAGAAAATAGGTTCAGAGCACTGTATAGTGGGTCTAGATGACCCAACTCCCAATGTTAAAGTGCCTAGGATAGCACAAGGGTTACCCTAAGCATTTTTTGGACGGTGGGAGGAACAAAACCCACGTATGCACGGGTATGCAAACTCAACACAGAAAGGTCTCCCATTGATGTTCTGGTTCAGGTCCCCTAGCCGGGACTCGAACCAGGGGGCCTTTTTGCTGTGAGGCAATGGCGCTAACTACTGCCATTGTGCAGCCCTTGTGCCATTACTGTAAAGTTCTTATGCAGTGAATTCTTTGTTTTTTTTTTATTTTTTAGAAAGAGCTATTTTCCCTGCATCACATATTCACATAATCCTAAAGGGAAATAGTCTTAGGTCCAGACACGTTTATTTCCTCCAGTCTTACGTAAATGTCTAATGCATCAATTTTTCATCAGTCTACTGTGTCACACTGTTGGATGGGTTTAGCTCGTACAGGCTGCATTATGCTTTGACTTGAATCCTTTTTTCTGAAACTGTTACCTTTCTCATTTTCAATTTACCCAAACTGCATTGGAAATTTCTTAAATGCTAAGTAAAGATTTATGAGCTAGATTTATTTTTCTGACAGGGTGTCTCCAGCTGGATAAAAGTATTTTAATTATTGTCACTGGTAAAACATTTGAGATGAAAATCTTCTATTTATCATGGTCACCTCTAAATATATTCGGATCCGACATCCTACCTTTTTTCTCCTGACATTCTGGCTGCAAGTTGTAAGTCTTTGTAGTTGCTTCTAAACTCCATTCTCATTTAACTTGTCATTGTTTCTGTGTACTTTTCTAGTCTGTTTTTTGTCCCCACAATAGTATTGAAGCTGGTCCATTTAGATGAATGACCTCTTCGTAGCAGCCGACTCCTATTTATTCATCATTCTCATCCTCCTCAATCTGAGTGCCACTTTTGAAAGAATCTCCCATGCAGTCCTGCTCAAATTCTCTTGCATCCAATTCAGTTCATCTCCACTCCTTTAGATCCCAGTTTTCCCCTGTTATGCTGTTCACACTGAAAGCGATTCACGTGGCCGATTCGCGTCGGCTGCATCTCTTTGCCTTGTGGTGAATTGTCTGCTTGCTGCGTGACCCAAAATGTGTTCCTTTAAGCTCGCCGTGTAGGAGGAGCTACCAGCAAATGTTTTTAGCCTGATAGCTACGTACAGCGGTATCTGTGTTTATCTCATTTACAATGCATGAAAGACACGGATGATGTTGAGACATCCGGTTTATTCATTTTGAAGAGCTCTACAGAAACATCAGTACACACGTCACCCTGTTCGGGATTGTTCAGATTCTCCCCGCTCAGTGAGCTTCTCTCCCAGTGCTGGGTCTAAAAGACGGCTGCTTCCATCTCTCTCTGACTGAGTTGGAAGGCTTGCTGTCCAGCACTAACCTGAGAGGGAGGCTAAAAAACAAGAATAAAATCAAGGGACCTTTTTTTTTTAGTATTGCCTTGATGAAAATAAGAAAAATAATATAAAGTTCAGGAGGTCCAAGCATTGACTTAACATTGAAACTGGCCGCCACCGCTGCACGAATTGTGTTCAGTGTGAACAAAGCATTCCATCTGGTGTACCTCAGGACTCTGTCCTAAAGTCTTTGCTCTTTATCTCCTTCCCCTTGTTAATATTTTCCATATAAACAACATACATTTTCATCGTGATATGCCAATGACATCCAACTTTTTTTACGCAGAGCTTTAAGTGGGAAGGTACTCACCGGTACTCAGTACCGGCACCTCTAAAAATAGCTCTTTAGAATAGCGCCACTTCTCCAGAAATACTGCTATTATTCAGTCCCGGCACTTCAAACAGACTTTAGGGGTGGGGGGATCGATCTGAGCATCGATGGTGTCGATGCCAAGGCGAAGTAACAATATCAGCGTGATGACATAGATACTTTTGATACTTTCATTGCAGTTTTCTTTAACCCTTGTGCTATCCTAGGCACTTTAACATTGGGAGTTGGGTCATCTAGACCCACTAGATAGTGCTCTGAACCTTTTTTCTTCAATGATTTGTGATCTTCACTGGTGTCCATGGATTACATGAAATCTTTCCACCTTTATCCACCTTTGTCATGGTAGGGAGAACACGTCAATGTAAGGGTTAATACGTACAGTAACAAGCTTGAATTTACTTACGTAGTTCATTCCAGCGCCAGTCTGTCTGCAGTGTTGCCAAATTGGGCAAAACAAACCCCAATTTGAGCAAAAACTCTCCCGATTTCAAGAAGCCATGGCTGCAGACAACATGGCACCCATCATATGTAGGAATAGGAAGTCCGCAACTGGAAGTTCACTTCTTACCCCCCCTTGCCTCATTTCGGTCAGAAAATACTTTTTTTTTTTTGGTCCAAAAACACAAATTTAAGTGACTACCCGAAGAGTGCCAGGTTCTTTCAGCTTTAAGTGAAGCCTTAAAACTTTTACACCGGAGATGTCTCTGTCATAACCTGCTTTCCTCTGACCATAGCTGCTTATGTAATCAACGTGAATCAGCTGATTGGCAGAGAAAAGCGGCTTTGTGGCAGTAAGGAACACTTCAAAACGCCTTTTCCCCGACACACATATAAAGTGTTACATACCAATGCAAAGCCAATTTTCTCTGCGACAGAATACGCTGATTCACTTTTATCTGTTCCAATTGCAGAAGATTTATTAGCACAGCTAAAAATCTACATATAGAATAGAGTAGAATGCCTTTATAGTCACTATACACATGTACAATTCGCATATCTAAATCAGGGTCAGGCCGACAGGGGTCAATAACAAGCATGGGATCATTGGAGAGGACACTCTCTGTAATAATCATGATCCAGTAATCATGATCGTAATGATGATAGTAATCATGATCCAGGCAAGATTCAGGGCAGGCGACAGACAAACGCAGAGATGAAACGGTCAGAAAATCAGAAGATCGGGTCTGGATATAATGCTAGGTAGCGCAGGCACAGTGGCACAAACAAAACTTCCCGCTGAGCGAGGCTCTGTGCAGTGCTGAAGTGTCATGGCAAATAAGAGTCAGGTGGGCTGCATCCAGAAACTGGTTGGCGCTGGGGTTGCTGGGAGATGTAGTACGTTAAGTAGTCTGGAGACGGCTCCCGCCGGTGACCAGAGGGGCAGACAAAGCTCTGACTGCTGACAAACCTCACCTGATCAGCATGTTTCCATCAATCATCTCTTGCCCCCTCCCCCCAAAATCAAATTAAATCCTATCAATCTTTATTTATATGGCAATTTTTATATATAACATAACATAAAATGCTTTACACCATAACACAACTATAATACCACAACAATATAGACATAAAGCCACTGACCCACACAGAACCCCCTAACCCCATTCACACACCATACCCCCTTAAATAATGGAGATACCATTTGAGAAAGGGGCTCAGCACAGAAAGAGTTTGTTGGTGTAACTGTTAATATATGGAACTTCCCTTTCTGTAGATACTAGCTGCATAGACAGCGAGATGCAGCACCCACAGGGGGGGGGGCAGGGGCCAGACCTGCAGTGGCTGAGCAGCAGCTGACCCATAGGGAGAAGATCCAACTGAGGAAGCTCTGGAAAATAGAAGTGTAAATGAGAATGCTTTGCTGCCAATCATTAGCCAATCATTGGTCTTGTTGTTAGACCTTGGTCACAGGGACACAGTGATTGGCCAATGAACAACAAGACCAATGATTGGCCAATGATTGGCAGCAAAGCATTCTGGGAAACGTGACGTACTGCTATTGTTGTTATGCTACGAGCTAAAGGTAAGTGCTTTAGGCGAAGCAGCCAGCTTAATATGATATTTTTCAGATTTTCATTGAGACAATAACAGATCGACCATTCTTGCTTTTATTTTTACCCCTATTGAATGCTCACAGAGACACGGAAGTAGCGGCAGGAAGCGGCTTTTGCAGCAAGATGACTGAGGGCGTACCACAGATCATCATCATGTGAATGAACGTGAATACGATGGATGTTTTGTGCTTTTTGAAATAAATAAATCTGTTCTCTAAACATCCTCCGTGTCTTCAATGCAATGTAATGAGACACACACAGACAGAAATGTGAAGGTATCTGCTGTAAATCTATGACGTAAATTAATAACAGGATATGATCGGCTAGTCAGTTAGCATGTAGCCTGATAGCCTTCGAATGTAAAGCAACTGACTGCTAAAGTTAATAAAAGACAAGTCCTGAATATTATTATTCCTATTCGACCCTAAACTACAATATCAGCTGTCTGTCTACCGACCAGCCAGTTGCCCAAATGCCGGCATACATCAAAGAGCTCTGCGGCGGCGCTAGTAGTAGCCTGGCAGGAGCTATCGTATGACAAAGCAGCGTAGTTATCATAAATCTTTTGATATTTTTTTATATTCATTGAGACGGTAATAAAGTGATCATTTTTGTTTTTCATGTTCCTTTTTTGAACGAATATGGGTCACAGAGACACGGAAGTTACCGCTGAAAGCGGCTTAGTTTTGCCGGCGTACAGAGAGCATATCCGCGTGAATGACTTATGACGTGAATAATTATTGCGTTCGAACGGATTAATTATTGCGTTCGAACGACATAATTATTGCGTTCGCACGAGTTAATCATTTCGAGGGAACGGAATAGTATTTTGAGGGAACGCAATAGTATCTTGTGGGAACGGAATAGTATTTCGTGCGAACGACATAATAACCTGTGGGAACAAGATATTAATCTGTGGGAACAAGATATATTTTTATATCTTAATGTCAGGACACGGGCTCCGTAAGAATGGGCTAAAAGCCAGGTTAAAGAGATGGGTTTTGAGCCTTTTCTTAAAAGCATCAATGCTCTCTGCGGGTCTCAGGTCCTCTGGCAGACTGTTCCATAAATGAGGGCCATAGTACTGAAAAATGCTTCTCTGTAGGTTTTGGTTTTTACAGCTGGATTCATACTCAACTAAAAGATCTGACAGATCAGAGGGCGCAAGACTATGGAGTCCTATACTGTTCATAATTAAATAAATAAATATTTAATTAAATAAATAAATATGGCCTCATGCAAATACAAAATCAACCAATAAATCTCTCATAAATATATAAAAAGATCATGAAATTGTGAAAAACCTGCACATTGATTTTAAATTAGCCATTATATTATTCAATATATTTCATTTTGCTTTAAAAACCTGTTCATTATTTTAAAACATTCATTTTTAATCATGTGGAATATTATTATAATTCTGTCTTTTTTCAGAAGCTCTTATTTCAAAATCAACATTTTCCAGAGTAGCTTTGTTTTTATTTTATGTTGCTGTATTTCACAATGGCGTATTTATTTCATGAAGAGCTTTTTCAGGAGAATGAGTCTATCTGTCAATCAGTGAAAGTGGGCGGGATCTAAACGCTCATTGGCTCATCCATGGAAATCGACTCATATTCCTCGATACCCGCTCAGCGGTGTGCCAGTCAGAGAGATGTCATATATTTTAGCGATATCCGCTCGGCTTTGCTGACATTAGAGATCAAATAGAGTCAAACAATCTGTCTGCTGTAGAAGATGCAAACATGGACGACTCTGTTTTTGTAGTTTGAGGGTTTGTGTGGACCAAACCACAGAGGAGCTCCGGTCGTCCACGTCTATAAGTCCCCCGTTGAAACATTCCTCATTCTTACGCCATTCACTCATAGCTCACATCGTGCTTTACACTGTGTCGGCTCGCAGGAGGTGAGCGACAGTCAGACCAGGCAGCTGCGCAAAGCGGAACAAGCCTGCTCAGGCCTCCTGAACCTTATGATATTTTTCTATTTTCATTGAGACAATGATTATAATCAGGCCCTCTGATTTTATTTTTCCCTCCCTTCAAAATGTTGAACCTTTCCTGCGATGACGTTTCTGACCGTGGTCGGAAAACGCAGCGGAGATCCGGGATTGATTGAGCAATTCTCCAGCCAGGGTTTACTCCAAGAATCAGGCTCTGTACTTTTAGGAGACCTTTTTTACTATTACTTTTCCGGGGGTCAGGGCAACAGACCCTTAACTTGCGCTCACACACTCACTCTCGCGCTGCCTGGGCGCTCTGATTTACACGTAATTTAAGACGTAGTTTGACTGCAGGACCTGAAGCAGAGACTCTCTGGGATGATCTCATGAACTCAAACATGGAAACATTGTTATCATGTGAAACTATTCAAAATAAATAAACCTGATCTTTTAACACTCCGTGTACATTGTGCATCCATGCATTGTTACTGAGATAAGCACAGGCAACCACTCCATGTGGCCATCAGGCTAAAAACATTAACTGGTAGCCCCTCCCACACGCGGCATGTTGTGTTCATGGAACTCCAGTTCATAGACGTTTTGTGGAACTCCCACAACCACCCAGCCTAACTTAGGCCACTACTAGATGTCAATGAGAAGATGAAAATTGCCGAACCGACCACAAAATCACCCGAATTATGCACACTCGCCCAAAGCCACTTTTATCCGCAAATCTAGAACAAAAACTGCCCAATTTCGTGTAACACTGTGGATGTGTTGAGGTGCATACTCCCCTTAGTGTTGAGGGGTGTGCATTGCGCTGTCACGTTAGCTGAAACATCTTCGATTGATGTAGTCAGGGTGCTGCTGCTCATGTCTGAGTAAAGGAATAGCCAATCACAAAAGTGTCTCCGCCTTGTCTAGTTTGATTGACAGACAGACACAGTCTCCTGAAAAAGCTCTTCATGAAATAAATACGCCATTGTGAAAAACAGCAACATGAAATAAAAACAAAGCTACTTTGGAAAATATTGATTTTGAAATCCAAGGTTCTGAAAAAAGACGTAGAATTATAATAATATTCCACATGATTAAAATTAATATTTTAAAATGCTGTTTTAAAATAATGAACAGGTTTTTAAAGCAAAATGAAATATATTGAATAATATAATGGCTAATTTAAAATCAGTGTGCAGGTTTTTCACAATTTCACGATCTTTTTATATATTTATGAGAGATTTATTGGTTGATTGTGTATTTGCATGAGGCCATATTTATTTATTTAATGAAATATTTATTTATTCAATTATGAACAGTATAGGACTCCATACAATACTGGTAAGACATTAAAAACTATTAAAAGTATCTTCAAATCAAACCTAAAGCATATGGGTGATGTGAGCCCGCCTCCTGGTCTTGGTAAGAACACGTACAGCAGAGTTCTGGAGAAGCTGAAAGTTCTTAATGCTAGTTTTTGGAAGACCAGCTAGCATGGCGTTACAATAATCAATTCTACTGACTATGAAAGCATTCATCAGCATATCCATATTACTTCTTATAAACGAAGATGTTCTACAAATAGATAACATATGCTTTTAAAAGTGTTTTCAAAATTAAGTTATTTAGCTTCTCCTTTTCTCATAGATCTAAGAAATGTTAGCCACATTGTTTTCTTCAAACCTATAACTTTTAGCAGTTTTCCATGATAAAATGAAGTAAATCGGCAGTGGAGTCTTTGCATCTTCTTTTTATAATCCAATTTAAAAAAAACACATTT
This sequence comes from Oryzias latipes, assembly GCF_053564925.1. Lineage (NCBI taxonomy): Eukaryota > Metazoa > Chordata > Actinopteri > Beloniformes > Adrianichthyidae > Oryzias > Oryzias latipes. The sequence goes on from NC_136245.1 coordinate 13,673,891, forward strand.
TACCTTTACTTTATTTAATTTACTTTTTGCTACTGGATTGGGCATTTTTTATAAAATAATGTTTTAACTCATCATTTAGTGTCAAAGCTAGATAACGTTTAACTGTATTCACTTATTTTAATAACTTCAAACTTCAAACGTCTTCAAACTAAAATATTTTTTGTTTTAGAGATGGAACATTGAAATAATTATTGGACTGAAGTTTAACAGATGTTTAAAACTAAGACAGCATCACAAACCTCAAAAAAACTAAAAAACCTCAGGAAAAAGTTCCATATGTGCCCTTGTCTTTATGAAACAACTGTTGCTTCAAAACAAAAACATTTATGAAACAAAGCATCTAAAAGGCAGGGTGAAATAATAGTTTAGTTTTAGAATTCATTTATTTCGAATAACTGTACAATAAATGTCATCTCTTCAAAAATGTGGAACAAGTGGAGCAATGTGAGCAATGTGAAATCAAATAAAGAAAGTTTTCAGGATAAGTTTTATTACACCTACTTAATATTTATTTATTGTTTTACATTCAATTTTTATTCTACAGATTTGACAATATCTTACATTTTCCATGTTTTTATTAAAAGGTAATTAGTTCAATGTCACATTGTTCCTCATTCCACAACCACAGTAAATAAAAGCTTTTCCTTACATATTTACAGACATTTCTATGTTGTTGCTCCACACTTTTTTTTTTCCAGTGTTATGTCACTTAGTGCTAATAATCAGCTGTCAAAAAGATCCACTGAATAGCAAAGAATAAAATAACACTTATCAATATGGAAATGTAAGCATACAGTATGGATGGAAGGCCTCACCTGAAACACATGAAAGAAGTTCAGTGATTTCACCAGAAGATGGCAGTATTGAGCCAACTTTTGATCGAGTGTATATTTCCTCTCTAAAGACTGTGTTCTAGAAGGTTAGGTTTTTTCATCTCTGCTGTTTCTGTTGAAGGTGGAGTCAGCATAGAGTTAATGACGTCCAATCAAATGTATGAGTTTTTTTTTTTTTTTTTTTTTTTTTTTTACTGAAAAGCTTCAGTAAACTAGAAAAATGCTTTTGTCAAGACATGAGTCACCACAGGCTAACATTAGCAGCTGTGTGAGTGTTGAAGAAAGGAGCAAACAGTCTTGGAAGCAACAGATAACAACAAAGTTTTGCCTTGACTTTACAGAAAAGCTCTCTGTCTGCTCAATACACTTTTGGAATTCAATTTGTTTATTAAAGCAATAAAGAAAATTAAATTAGGACAGGTGCTAACCGTAATGGCATTGACCTTGATCAGATACAAAAGGTTATGGTTTCAGTAAACTGTGTTGCCTTAAGTTATTTTTAAAATATACCAATCAATTAATGAATCTTAACATACAACAAAAAGAAGCTGGCATATCAATTGCAAAAACATAAAACATAAACTGATTTAAATATTGAATCTTTGTTGTATTGTCAGGTACCCAAACATCCTCCATGCAGACAAAAAAACCCAGTTCTGTCAAGGTTCTGAACCTTGGGTCCTATATGAGACAGTCATCAGGAGCACTCTTTTCTAGACAAGTGATCGTTTCTCTGATGTATTACACAGAGAGAAGTCTTCCTATAAAGCAAATGTGGGATTTGAGGAATGACTAGAAGACAAAAGCCGTTGATGCAACCAGCTCTGGAGGGTCCTTAACTGTTTTTACATCAGTGCTGCCTAATCCTGGTCCTCAAAATCTGCCCCCTGCCTGTTTTCCAGCTCTCCTTGTACTTCTTGCTGCTGATAACCTGGATCAGGTGTGTTGAGTCAATCAAAATGAAAACAAATCTGAGTCAGCTAATCTGCAGAAAGCAGTGCAGAGAGAGCTGTGAAACTGGCAGGATGGTAGAGGTAGGGTAGGGGGCAAGGACCAGGATTGTGCAGCCCTTAACTTTACAGAACACAATGCAAATCATCATGCTAGATAACAAATAAACATTAAGTAAAATTTGGTTTTAAACTGCCAATGAGCCAAATCTTAGCTTGATACGGTAAATGATGTAAATAGAAAGAACATTTTAGATTACAGACGTCCAGATATCAGTCTGTCTCTTAAACAATGGATTGATCTTCTAAGCACTAACACTTTCAAGAAGGCTAGACATATTTTGCTTTATGCATGTGTTCCCCCTTCTGACATTTTTGTGGCTCTGAAAAGACAAATAAAGAGTTTTTGTTGGAAAATTTGCAGTTAACTAGCTCTTCAAAGAATGGAAAACTGACCATTTGTTATTATTTAACCATGAGTGACACCTCTGTTTGTCTGTTTATTGACTTCCCAGACTCAGAGAATCATTCCTTTTCAATGGTGGTGATCATAGTCCAGTATATATCACTGGACATACTGCCCCTCTCCCTGTTCCAAATAGTACCGGCTGCCTCCAAGAAGCCAAAATCACATCTACTTCTAATGAGCAATGAACAGCTATTTCTCATGATATTTTTCAAAATAACCATTCTTGCTCTGATACTTTCTTCACAACATCTACTAGCTAATCCAAATTTTTTTTAATACTTTTTCTTTATCATGCATTATTCAAGCCATAAACTAGCGAATCAGATGGAAGGGGTATGGACTTCAAACGAGCTTACCTATGATCGCTGACAGCAGTTGCCCTAGAAACGTGACTCAGACCAACTCGGACCTATCAGCATCGACTGGCTCCAAATGGTGGTGCCCGTATCGTGGAGAAATGGCGACAGATGATGATGCTGTATTTAAACTTTGAGCTGAAGGTCCTCATTCAATCAGTTGCTCCGCCTAATTTGGGCACCAATCTGCAAACTAAGATTGTCGATAGCAAAAAATAAAAAAAAAACAGGCAAACCCCCCACTCCAGTGGAAAAACAAAAGAAAACAGAGACAGAAAAATACTCCAAAAGTACAAAAAAAAAACTTTTTACGGAAGTGGTTTTGAAAGCAAATAACATGAAGCAAACACATCTCTTTTATTTTTTCATTTTTTGCCTTTTTCTTTTTCCAAACTGTAGGGGCTTTGTCCTACAGTAAAATCTCAGCAGGGCTGTGGTCTGGACTGTACCACTTACAAAGCTTCCCCCACTTCTGCTCAAAAACCATTAGAAACACCCACCTATTTAACTCAAACCAGTCAAGCACATCAAACATAGTAAGGAACCAACAAAAAAAGATACGTTCAGCTTTTAAGGTACATCACACACTGCACTGGCTTCAGTTGTACACACCAAGAACAGCTGTTGATTAAATTCCAGCTTATATTGTGACATAAAAAATAATGGAAAATAAAAATGTTTAATCACGGCCACTTATTTGAGGACATAAAAGTTAAATTTGAAACGTGACTTAAAATTGGTCGGTATATCTTGGTCTTTCGGTTGGCACAAAAGAACAGCAGTAAAAAGACAGAGTAAATTTGTAAAGATTTTAAAAAAAGAAACACAGTAGGAAATTCAGTGTAAATACTTAGGCAGTTGTGATGAAACCTAGCTTCGTAGTTGCCTCAGATGAGACCAAAAAGAATGTTAGAAGAAAACAATTTTCTTTAACTGTTTTTATTTTTGCACAATAGTGTGGACATGTTTTCAGGAACTGCAGGAGAAAAGGGCTTAGTGGCAGAAATTTCAAACATTTGATAAATAAACTTGGGCATAACAAAGCAAAAAAAATTTGAACAAGCAGATGTCCTAACGATGAACTGAAAACCAGACACTTGTATTCATTGAGGCTTATTACACAAAAATAAAGATATTATTTGCAACCTAAACCTAGTGTAACTGACTGAGGGAAAAATATCAAATAAATCATGACCAAAACTAAGAACACATCTGAAAAAACAAACTAAAGCATTCCATTCTCACACATATGTCAAAGTAATGACTGAAAACGGCTGTCCCTGTCATGACTAGAACGCGGAGGAAGGACCCAGATGCTGAAAACCCAGAAAGGCAGAGGCAGGTAAGTGAAGAGGTAAGTATGAGGTTTAATTTTCTAACAAGACAATAACAAGACAAGGTTAACTTAGTACAGAGGCAAGGGGGGGCAGACGTAGAGCTTCAGGAGACTAGGCACCATCAGGGTTAACGGACTGGCGATGATTGCTGGAGCTGGGTCTCCTTAAGAAGAGCAGAGGCTTGATGAGGTGAGTAGTCACTGCTGAGGGAGATGAGTAGCAGCTGCTGGAGGGGGAGGAGTCTTACAGTCCACCATGACAGTCCCAATTGTTTTCTGTCCAGCAGCATTTTCAATCAGCAGTTAATCTAATTGCCTATATACTGACCAAAAAGGCATACGATCAACACATTTAAAACTTACAATGAATTTTCCTTTCTTTTCCAGCTTGCTGGGGCTTACCAGTGCCTCCTGTATCCTTTGCAGGTGGAGACATGCCCAATAAATGGGGTGGACGTCTTTTGCTGGACTAGTGTGAGTAATTTTAAAGCACAAAAGATTTGCACAAAGGTAAGAGTATCTGCAGAAAACATGTTATCATATAAAATGATGCTTCAGATATGAACATACAATCAAAATGCAGTTCTTTAAATGGTAAATAAACTGTTGTTAAAACACGCTTTGACATTTTCCATGTTACCACACACTGAGACAACCAGCCACAATTACAAAGTCAATTGTATTTTAATTTTGCAAACGGGATGATGACAGTGCAGCAAATGATGCACATAAACATAGCTGCTTTTTTTTTGCTGCTGCACAAAAACCTTAACATGTTTTTTTTTGGTTTATGGTCTCATGTATGTAGTTGTTACAATTTTGAAAGGATTGATACTTTTTTAATCTTTCTTTTGTCTTTTGTCATTTTAAGTGTTCAGTTTTGTTCTGTTTTCACATAGCCAGGTTTAAATGTATAATTTCACAGTTCTACGTGTTTCAGTCCATTAGCCGTCTGTTCATTCAAGGGAATGGTTTCCTTTTGCGAACTGCCAAAATCCTTTTTGTCTTCACTCCTTATACGTCGTGCATAGATTTGTGGTATATCCGCATTTCAGTTCACGATCTGTTTACGTTTTATTATTTAATTAGACTGTGAGTATCATTGCAAACAGATAAATCACATAGAATTTTCACTTTATGATCTTTGTCACTTGGATAGACAATCTGCTCTTTCCTTAGATAAATGTAATTAGCAAAGCAGTGGCTTTGCTCAACCCAAACACCCTCATTACTTCAATTGACGTGGTTCAGTTTACTTTCATACCATGTATCACCCCTGCGATGCCCACAGTCAAAGCATATTCACATCCTTAAATTCACACTATTAAATCTGATTATTCAACATGTTAAACTCATGTTTAGCAAAAATGTTTATACAATTTTATACAACTTGTATAAGTGAGCACCTCTTTTTTTCTTTTGAGTTGTTTCTTCTGCTCCTTGAAATCCTTATTACTCTTCAAAAGCTAGTCTGCCATGTTGTACCATTTCACTCAGTTGTCATAAATGAAACATACAGAGATCAATAAAAATATGACACACTCACCCATTAGAGTTCCTTGTGGATAAATATATATGATGTGATTTATTTAGTTTTCCCTCAGTTTAGTATTTGGGACTCCAGGTGCAGTCTCTGAGTCGGGTGGGTGTGAATCTATTTCCTAATTCATTTACATAAACCTGGCTTTCTTTCAGGTCCAGCAGATGATTTCATTTGTCTAAACAGAGTGGTTAATATAATAGGATTACAATCTGCCTGTTGGAAAATTGTCTGGAGACCTCAATTTCTTTTTAGTATATTATATTAGCCCATGGTGGCATTTTCCTGCATTTCATTCTTTTGAGTTATCTGAGATTGGACTGTCTTATATGTACGTCATTCTGCTTGATGTTTAATTTTTCCTTTAACTGCCAAGAATAGTTGTGATCCCCTTAAAAGCAGAGTAATAATATAACACAGGCAAATAAACCCCCCCCAAAAAACTTCTTAAACCTTTTTTTAATAGCCAGGCTTTCAAGACAGCTCGAGTCTGCTCTGCTAGTGTGTTTTATTTTGTTTTTAACCTTGTTAAAAGGATAATATGTTGTATATTTTTATTTGTTACTACTTACAGAAAATGTATTTCATTCTATTGGTTGCTGTTTTCATGTTTTGAGTTTTAATGTACAATGCCCTGTTTCACTGTGGGTATGTTAAGGTCCCATAGACCAGTGTTTTCCAACCAGTGTGCCGCGGCACACTAGTGTGCCGTGGGAGATGGTCAAGTGTGCCGTGGGAAATTGCCCTCATTAACTGATCTAAAAACATTTCACATCTCCAGGAAATCAGCTCTTTGTTCATCCAAACAGGCCCTGATAAAACACTGAGTAGTTAGGAATGTAAAAGATCATAAAATTATTTTTTCTTTGTGTTTATTTGATTCTATTAAAGACATTGATAAGAATGACGGTACCGCGATTAAGCTGCAACTAAAGCTGTTTGCGGAAAAGTCCCGCCCCTTTAACTGTCTCCACCAATCATTCTTGAAGGCTTAATCACGTCATCAGTCTGACCAATCAGAAGTGGTTAAAGTCTTCACTTCCTTGTTCCAATTTAGCTCAAAAAGTCGCTCAGTTCCAACAAAAATGCCAGCTAAAGCTCGTCTTTAGCTGTGTAGCTTTCCACACCGGGGGGGGGGGGGGGGGGGGGGGGCTATAGATCAATACAGACTATGGGTTTCTGCTTCTTTTTTTTTTTTGGATGCTGGTGTGCCGCAGAATTTTTGTCAAGGTTAAAGTGTGCCATGGCTCAAAAAAGGTTAAAAAACACTGCCACAGACATAAAGTGATTGATTTAAAAATATATAATTACTTTTAGCTAAACTAAACCCCGGTTTTCTGATCAATAAATTTTAACAAACCCCAGGTATGGTAATGATCTTTCTTTAAGTTTGTGGGTATAACGCTGAGCCTCTGTGCTTTGAAATCTATAAACAACCAGTCACTATTTTTCAATTGATTGAAGTCTTTTGGCACTGCTCTTTTTTGTTGTAATAACTGCATGCTGCTCCACAACTAATGAGGCTGTGCGACAAAACAAAATAACCTTTTTCAGTTCCAAAAACACAAAAAAATCAATCCTCATCTTACATGCAGACACTGCAGACTTTATTAGTTATTAATTGCCCTTAAAATCCATTATCCATCTGAAAAAAATCCCATCATGCCACAATGCATGTCTTAGGAGGAAACGCCTCTGCATGTCAGACACCATTCCTAAACTGATACCTCATTTTGCAAAAGATTCTGCTGGATAAAGGAGCGAGAGGAACAGCTGCAATTGTTTCACGCCTCCGGTTTACCCATTGATATATTTTGATAATTAATCCCTCCTTGTCCGTAGTTGTTCTCACATTAATTCCCGCCTCCACCCGAAAAGTGCACCAAAGGTTCCACATGTGCATCACAACAACCATCTGTGTCTCTACCTGCAACTGTTCACTGGTACCAATGAAGTCAACATGGAAATAGCTCCAGCAAGGAAATTCTAATGAGGCAAGAGCTCAGATCTCAGAGGCACATTCCGCTCAATGCTTCCCTTGAGGCTTGTTGCAGATTTTTCTTTCTGAAGAAAGTATTCTCTCACACAGAGGAGACATCCTCAAGTTGCTGTGAAACTAAACGAATATCTTCATTATTCTACTGTGTGCTTATTCATTTTACTTAAAATTTTACTCAGCTACATCTTTTTCAGGATGACAAACCGTGTCTAAATCACCTCAAATCCAGTAAGTCTTTTTTGAAGCATTTGTCTATTCATATATATTTAAAATAACCTTTTAAAAGCATTTCAGTATTGGGTTTCTATTTTTGCCTCCAGTAGATATATAGTGCTTAAAACAAAAGAATCCATGAGCACATAAATAAATCAGTGTCTGGAAGGATGCGACATGCACATTTATGTTACCAATAAAGCACTGATGTCATTTTACATGCAATTGAGTGAACGGAGAACTAAATGAGACAGAGGTAATGATTTTATTCCCTGTACTACTTGCGCCGAAGAACAAGCTGGAATACATGGTTTGGATCCCGATGGAACAATGAGGATGAAGAGCATCTCACAAGCAAAAGATGACTAATGTGCTACAAACAGAAATGAGGTGCAAATCAAGGTAAACTGCTTGAAAGTGCCCATCCCTAAATAGACTTTTTCCCCCTGTTTTTTGGAAGCAGCTTCTTTTCTGCAGAAGCAAAAGGATGAAACAGCATGTGCATCTCATCAGTGATTAGAACCAGTGGTGCTAAGAAACTCCAGTCTGTTCTTTGACTTTGGCCTTAACCACCTACACACAGGGTTGACCTTGCTGCTCCCTGTCCGTGGCTATGGGAGCCCACTGAGAGCTCCCTAAGAACAATTTCATCTAGGAGGATGTCAAGCATAATTTTGACAGTTAATGTGGTCATTTGGTGCATTGCTGGAAGTGATGACAATTCATTTAGTGAAACCTAAATAGCACAAATTGTCAATTAGATTTAACACTAGAAGTCCCAAGGAGAAGCAATTTAGCTTTTCTACCTATAAAACCCACAGGGCAGCCGGAAGGAGTTTTAGCTAATATCCTAAATCAGCTGTGTACAGCTACTTTTAGCTAAATAAGGCAGTTACTGGCACATCATAGGTGGGGCCATGCTAAATCACTTCAATGAAACTTGTTTTTCACTTTGTCATCTTGTAGATGAACACTCATGGTTTTTTTCCTTCACTGAGATTTATCTATACAAATAGTACAAAAAATACATTTTTACACATATTTACAAATAATGATAAAATGCTTTTCTGCATTTGCCACCTGTGTATCTGTAGCAGTTAACACATTGCACACTGGCATGATTGTTTTTGCATTGATGCTTGACCTGAGGCTAGGTATGGAAGATTTTTGCGGAAGAAATTGTTCTTTTTGTGCATTCTTTGGACCCACATGACAGTTAGCCAACTCTCTTGCCATCTGCACAAAAACGTCCACTCGTCTCCCCTGCCTCCTGGTGCATTCTCGATACAGCACATGTGCATTTAGTTCTGCCATATTATTCATGTTATAGAACACAGTCACTGACCAGCGCCATATTCACGTGCGGACAGTGTACTTCTGCACCATCTTGTCCATCACATCTACTCTGCACTTTGTGGTGTTGTAAAGGGTGACATTGTTTGGCTTCCTTTTGGTGGTATTCTCAGTCTGAACCACGCTGTGCATGCTGCTGAGAATGTAGTCAGTCTTCTTCCTTTTGGGCACATACACAGTCAGCGTGGCACCAGGGGTTGAAAACACTGAATAAAAAAGACAAGTTGTTATTTTCATAGCATTTTCACACACAAAGTAGAAACACAAAAACATAGAGCAACAAAAGACCCGCAACATACCTGGGTGGTAATTTTATCGCGGTCTGTCTACCTACCATATTGAGGATTTTCCCTGTGAATCTTATTGACTGTGCCGAGGATGGTGGTTTTCCGGCTAAGCAGTTGTTGCGCAAGTGACAACAATGTGAAGAAATTGTCCATGGTAACATTTCTGCCCTTGTTCAGGAATTTTCAGACAGTCTCTCCCCACTGGGACGACTGGGGTCCTTGCCAAGATATGGGAGGACATTGCAAATGTACCGGTACTTGGATTTTAAGTTGCAAGCCACCCAAAACTTGATCCCAGAATTGTCAGGCTTAGTTGCAATGTATTGCAGGAAACAGCAGCATGTCTTTAATGGGAAAAGATGTTCATCAACAATGATGTGTTGACCAGGGTTGTAGGATGTGATGCAGTTGGTGACGAAGGATCCCCACACAACGGAAATTGCAGCAAACGCAACTGTCTTTTCTTGGTCACTGCGGGTGGACCTTTCATCAAAGCGTAGGTGTCGCATGTCTTGGACACTGTTACGGGACCTACAGTTAGGACTATAAATATTAGACACATTCTTTCTAATTTTGTTTCTGTACATTACCACAGTGAATTTTAAATAAAACAACTCAGATGCCAATAAAGTGCAGACTTTCAGCTTTTATTCCATGGGTTGAACAAAAAGATTGCATACAAATGTGAAAAACTAAAGCATTTTTTAAACACAATCCCTTCATTTGACAAATGAAATAACTGAAAACAAAATGGTCATTACTAAGATTTGGTTGAAAGCCCTTGTTGGCAATGACAGCCTGAAGTCTTGAACTCATGGACATCACCAGATGCTGGGTTTTCTCCTTCTGGATGCTCTGCCAGGCCTTTACTGCAGCGGCTTTCAGTTGCTGTTTGTTTGTGGGCCTTTCTGTCTGAAGTTTAGTCTTCAACAAGTGAGATGCATGCTCAAATGGGTTAAGATCAGGTGACTGACTTGGCCATTCAAGAATATTCCCCTTCTTTGCTTTAACAAACTCCTGAGTTGCTTTGGCTGTATGTTTTGGGATGTTGTCCTTCTATATTATGAAACGCCACCCAATCAGTTTGGCTAGATTCACCTGGATCTGCACAGACAGTATGTCTCTGAACAGCTCAGAAAGCAGCCCTCATTGGGCTGCTTCTGTCCTGTGTCACGTCATCAATAAACACTAGTGTCCCAGTGCCACTAGCAGCCATGCACGCCCAGGCCATCACACTGCCTCCACAGTGTTTTAGTGATAATGTAGTGTGCTTTGGATCATGAGCTTCTCCATAAGTTTCTCTTGCCATCATTCTGGTAGAGGTTGGTTTTGGTTTCATCTGTCCAAAGAATGTTTTTCCAGAACTGTGCTGGCTTTTTTAGCAAAGTCCAATCTAGCTTTCCTATTCTTGAGGCTTATGAGTGGCTTGCATCTTGCAGTGTACCCTCTGTATCTACTTTCTTGCAGTCTTCTTTTTATGGTAGACTTGGATATTGATACGCCTACCTCCTGGAGAGTGTTGTTTACTTGGTTGGCTGTTGTGAATGGGTTCCTCTTCACCATGGAAATGACTCTGCCATCATCCACCACTGTTGTCTTCCGTGGACGTCCAGGTGTTTTTGCGTTGCCGAGTTCACCAGTGCTTTCTTTCTTTCTCAGGATGTACCACACTGTTGATTTTGCCACTCCTAATACTGCAGCAATTTCTCGCACATTTTTTTCTGTTTTCTCAGCTTGATGATGGCTCCTTTCACCTGCATGGAGAGCTTCTTTGACCGCATGTTGTCTGTTCACAGCAAAATCTTCAAAATGCAAGCACAAGTCCTCTAATCAACTCTATTCCTTTTACCTGCTTCACTCATGACATAACAAGGGAATTGCCCACACCTGCCCATGCAATAGCATGGAAGTCAACTGTCCAATTACTTTTTAGCCCATGAAATGAAGGGATTGTGTTTAAAAAATGCTTTAGTTTTTCAAATTTGTATGCAATCTTTTTGTTCAACCCATGGAATAAAAGCTGAAAGTCTGCACTTCAATGGCATCTGAGTTGTTTTATTTAAAATTCACTGTGGTAATGTACAGAAACAAAATTAGAAAGAATGTGTCTGTCCAAATATTTATGGTCCTGACTGTAGTTCCAATGATCTGTGGGTTTCCCAGGCTTTCTGACCAGCAGTCACATAGTGATGAAACTGTCATGGTAAGTTGGACGAGGCAGACCCAGGCGCTGATAACCCGGAAGGAAACTCAGGCGAGTAGCAAAGTGCAAAGAGTCTTTAATTTACCAAGCAGAAAATAAACAGTTAAGTTTGTTTGTTACTTCTAGCTTGGAGCTCAGGAGATGCGTCGGCGTAGCAGCAGCTCGTAGCGTCTTGAGAGCTAGGCGGAGAGCGTGGCGTGGCTGGAGCGGAGTGAGATATGCGGAGAGAATCATCACGGACTGCCTGATGTCTTGGGGCCCGTGGCGAGCGAGGAGCGAGGCGTGACTTGAAGCGTGAGGAAGATCTCCCAGGTGGACACTCGTGGAATGGGAAACCTGGAGGCGTATCAAATAAGCAAGGTAAGTAGAAGGCCAGAACATGAATCAGAACTTTAACTTGAGATTCAACATGCACCGAGGTAGGCAACGGACTGGCGATGAATGCTGGGCTGGATCTCCTTATGAAGGCAGAGAGGTGATGAGCAGTGTCCACAGCTGGTTCCAATCTTCAGGTGCACAGAGAGAGGGGAGGGGAGGAGCACTGATAGAAGCCACCATGACAGAAACCTTGGTAAGCCCCCGCAAGATGACATTTCTCATAAATGCCATTAGTTCAGGGAGGGCCATGAACCAGTCAACATGCTCTGTTTGCTGTGCATGTTGAGTAGTCCATTCTTGAATGCTATGCAGCATGTCAAGAGTGATTTTATTTATCACTGGACAATCAGGACAACGCTTCAGCAGCTGCTTCAACATAAATATGCTAAAGTTAGCATAGGAGCTAAATTTCATTTGTTGTTCTGAGGCAGATTTAAAGGTTTTACAATTACATTTACAACACAAACATAAGCACAATATTAGTGATAAAGATATTTACAATGAAACATGAGTCTAAAATAATCCAAAAAAAACAATAATAACATTATTGTCTGCAGGTCTGGTTTGTTTTCAGCCATTGTTTAATGGCTGTTCTGAAGATAAAATAGTTTTCACAGTTTCTAATGTGCTGTGGCAGTGTGATCCCTAACTGTGTGCCTCTGATTGACACCACAGTTTGGTGTAAACCAGGTACCGTAATTTCCAGATTATAAAACGCTACTTTTTGTCACACGCTTTCAACCCTGCGGCTTATTCAATGATGTGGCTAATTTGTGCATTTTTTTCTTTTTTTTTATTGTATTTTTTCTAATGGCCACTAGGGGCGCTCGAGCAGAAAGGGTAAGAGTGAGACAGGGGGAATACGGTATATGAGTCGAGGAAGACGCAAGTTTAATGTAAATTCCTGCTTTGTGAATGAATAGCACGAACAGCCCCTCATTATGGAAGATGCAAGAAGAAATGCATATGACGTAGCTTTCAAGTTAAAGCAATCGTTAAAAGCAGTGTGAAAAAAATCCACCATCACCAACAGGTTTCGAAAAGCCGGTCTGCTGCGTGACGGAGAGGACAGCGTATCATCTTCCTCCTCTTCCTCACTACTGCTCTGTTGCTCCCCTACCATCTATTTCGCTCCTTCTGCTGTACTTTTCTTCTTAAAATAAGAATATATGTTGAATTTCTCTTCATTCTCTGAAAATTGGCATAACATACATAAGCATCAACTATTGACTTTAGGTAACTCTGTGGAAACAGGACAAAAACACATCAAAATGTTGCGGCAACACAACAACCAATGCTTAAATATTGCCATGAAATGAGAGGGGCGTGTGACAGGGACATCCAGAGAAAAATAGGTAGAACTCTTGTGACAAAACATGAGTAATATTTTGCTTTAAATGGTGTATGCCGTATACTTATATAGCCCGTTTCTACCTACAAGGCCCAAGGCGCTTTACAGTCACAGACCCATTCACACACACGTGGCGGCTCCGCTGCCGAACACTGGTGCCAACCTACCAGCAGAGGCAAGGTGAGGTTCAGCGTTTTTTCTTTTCTTTTTTCTTCTTTCTATTAACTTGTTCTGTCCAACAACTGAGCTAACAGATTAGAGCTGAAGGGCGTTTGTGTTGGACAATTTGTACTATCACAAAAAGAGGTTATATAACTTCGAGAAACCAGAGTGCAGAATTGTATTAACCCGTTCTTGTTTTATTAATTTTTATTTATTTGTTACATTTACTGTGTGGGGGGAGGGAGAGGGGAAGAATGTGAAGGGGGGGGGGGGGGGGGGTGGAAGAGAGTAAAAGGAAGAGAGGTGGAGAAAGTGGGGGATACATGCACTGATTTGAATAACTTATTATTTTAAGCTGTAACGATTATACCAGATCTGCTGGAAAGACAAATATTACATGTGTATCAAAGGTGAAATTCTAACACGAAGATGAGTGGAAGACATCTGTCCATCGATGCACTGTGGGTTAGGAGGGGGGATGAAGCAGACAGGGAGCAGTGTGGCAGTGTGCACGTGCATGTAGGGGTGGAGAGACATGCATGCTGCCGAAGTGAACCGTGTGTTCATAAGGGGAACCAGATCTTCCCCAGCCCGACCAGCCAGACCAGCCAGACCAGGAGAGGGGAGGAGAGATCCCCAGGCCAGGAGTGCCCCTGGCGACGGGACCCAAACAGCCTGGGAGGGAGGGAGGAGGGGATCGCCCACCCACCTAGCCAGGTGCAGAGAAGGCCCCCCTACAGGGGCCCCCCCGGCGCCGAGAGGCATAGGCGAACCCGGCGTCTGGGCCCCCAGGCCACATGACAGGATTGCTTAGCCATACCAGGCGGCAGGCATGGGGGCCACTGGGCGCCGGACACCGAGACAAGGGCCAAGAACGAGGCCAGGGCCCCAAGAACCCATGAGCCGCCCAGCACCCAACCGGCGCCCCGTCTCCGCATGCCAGCCCCGGCACCTGACCCCAGCAACCCAGAGATCACCGCGCAACCACAGCTCCCCCCCCCCCCCCCCCCCCCCCCCATAACCCTAGCCTCTACAACCCTCCTCAACCGCTATATTATCCGACCGCTCCTCCCATACCCCCCCAATGCCCTCGATGTTCGGCGTCTAGCCCCAGGACATCGACACATGGGTGTGCAGGGCGGGAATTGAACCTGCAATATTATGGGTTGACCGCCCCTGCCGCTGCACAACGGCCGCCCCCAACAATATATGTTATAATAATTATAGATAATATTTTGCTTTATGATGACCCTTTTTAAAATTTTACAAAGCGATTCATCATAATTTGCAAATACATTGTAGGGCGGCTGTGGCTCAGATGGGTGAGCAGTGTGGAGGTCAATAGGGGTTCCATAATATTTCTATGATCTTTTCATTTTGCATTGTTTCTCTTTCGGCTTCTCCCATCAGGGGTCGCCACAGCGAACGAGTCACATGGTAAACTTGGCAATGTTTTACGCCGGATGCCCTTCCTGACGCAACCCTCTCAAAGCAACCGGGCTTGGGACCGGCACAGAGGTAGAGAAGGGAACAGGGAGCAGCCCGGAGTCAAACCCTGGTTTCACGGACGGAAGGCGCCGCAAACCAGCACGAGCTAAACCGGCCCCTTTTGCATTACTGATGTTATATTATATTTTCTTTGTTATTTTTATTATGCATTTAATGGATTCTATATATGTATGTATATTGAATTGCAGAAATATGCTTGATTCCTGCCTTCAGTAGCAGATATGTGCTGAGGTCACCAGTAGGCCTGTTTTTGACTATTTGTCTCTGTTTTCTTTCTGTGCTGGAGTGTTTATGGAGCCACGACACCTGCAATGCAGACTAGACAAAAACACACCAGTCTAATGAGGTATTTTTTATGATTTCATCTTCCCTTACAGAATAATAAAAAAGCTTTTTTGCCTTGAGGACAGAGAGAGAGAGAGCGGACAGCCACAAAGCCTTACAGGTTGTGTTTTTCCCGCCTCTCCCCTTTTGCAAAAGGTTTGAAAATTCATGCAGACTCTTGTACGTCTTTTCATTTCCCAAACTGCACATTTCATTTTTGGACGTCCTGAACCATCCGAATCTGCGAAGGCCGGACGAGACGGCAACAGCAGGCTGGCCAACTATCTAAGGATCAGCGGTTCAATCCCCGCTCCCTTGATCCCCTGTTGTTGTGTCCCCCAGCGTGGCCCCACTTGTGTGGGGCGCATTCACACACTCCTGATGATGTCCTGACTTTTTTTTCCCACTTCTGCCACTGTGTTTTTTCTGCTCTCTGCAAACATATGGGTTTTTAACCCTTGTGCTATCTTAGATGACCCCACTCTTACTTTGACGTGTTATTCCTACCATGACAGAGGTGGATAAAGATGGAAAGATTCATGTAATCCATGGACACCAGTGAAGATCACAAATCATTGAAGAAAAATTGTTCAAAGCACTATCTAGTGAGTCTAGATGACCCAAATCCCTACGTTAAAGTGCCTAGGATAGCACAAGGGTTAAAATGGTTTTATTTGTTGATGTTGTTCAACATATTTTAAATGTAGCAGTTTCACTGAATGAATTTAACATAAAAATAATCAATTATTTAGTGCAGTGCAAAAATACATTTAAAAATAATTTCCTTTAGCCCTACCCTTAATTGAATGAAGAAATCCATTAATTAATTGTCTCTAATGTAGAATGTGAAGGAACATACTAACAGTGTAGTTTGACTGTGGTCAAAGTGAACAGTATGACTCCTTGGGTCATAGATATTCAGCAGGTAAAAGTACTTGACAGGTATGAATCTCTGTTTATGAGAGCTGCTATAACTGCACCGATGGAAACCATTACCTGTCCTTAGTGGAAATTATGAAGTCAATGGTCTTGAACTGATGACCAGAACATGGAGCCCAGATTTTAGTAAGCTGCTTAGAGCTTTTCTGCCATAATAAAAATCTGCCTGCAGTGGAGCACCACTGAGCCTTCCCTGCAACACATGCTTCAAAGCAAAAGACGGATACTTAAAATATCAGGATGTGTAAAAAAAACAAAAAAAGGAAACATTATATCTCTGCTTCACTTTTAAAAACTTACATCAAACAAAAAAATAAAAAACAGAACTCAGGATGATGCTGGGCCAACACTATTTGTGTGTCAGCTATGTGAACCAATTTCGGTTGTGATTTTGAGAGGACAACCTACTGGGTGGATGACTGGGTGTGGGTGCTCGATATATATATATATCGATGTGTATTTTACCGGATGATGGATTTTTTTTCTTTTATTATTGTTTGTTCCCACTCATTCACGTACCATTACCTGCTGTCCTTTTACTGTTTTCTACTGCTTCAGTTAGTTCGCTGTTAGGAGTGTGCTGTTTTGGACAGACAGCCAGACTGCTCGTTCCCTGTGCAGCAGGTTTATTGAACAGTCAGAGCAGAAGTCAAACACATAGAGCTAAGGCAGGGTAGGGCAGGCAGAGGTCAAACATGAGCAAAAGGGTTTCAGAGTTCAGGCTTCAATTATTGAGGTTCAGGCATGGGTTGGGGCAGGCCGGTGGCAATCAGCGTTGGAGTTGGAGCAGAATCGGGGTCAGGTAAACAGATCAGGTCTGGAAAGAAACACTCATTAATAGAGACTAAAAGGCACAAACAATATTGCTTAATACTGCTTAATTCTCAGGGTGGATAATTGCCAATGGGATTCAGATGAGCGCCATCCAGGGACTACAAGCTGAGGCAGCTGGGAGATGTAGTGAGATGAGATGTGGTCAGTAGTCCGGGGTTGCCTCCCGCCAGTGACCAGAGAGGGAGACAGAGCTCTGACAACCACTGTTTAAAAACATTTTTTAAGTTTTTTTTTTCTATCCTGTTTATTTATTAGATTAAATTTCTGCCTTTAATTTGATTTCCTGCATAATTGCTTTCCAATAGCGAGAATTTCTGATATTCTTGATAATTAGGGGTGCAACTCCGGCTACGGTTTGGCACACACATGTTCCGCGGATTCCCCTCTAAACTCAGCAGTCCCCCAACCGAGGAGTAGGAGGAACAGTGAGCGCACAGAGCCGGAGCCCCCGCTAGGGTAGGGAGCTGCCCAACCCATGGCGCTCCAGCCCCAAACCCAATCTCCCAACCACATGAGACCTATGCCGCCGCCCAGATGAGGGGCACACCACCAGCCACGAGTCCTGAGGCCCCACCCATCCCTAGAAGCAGGCTGGGACTACCCTCACTGCACGCCAATTCAGCCCGCCTGCTAGCCTCACCTAGATCAAACCGGGGGAAGTGGCAGAGACTGACCACACAATAGGGGAGGCGGACACCAGCAGAACCAGACAGGGCCAGCGTACAGTGAGCCAGAGGATCAGGCTCCTGTTGCTGTGAGCAACAATGAAAAAAGTGGTGTGCCCAGGTGTGCCCAGAAATGGGGCTCCACCCAACTTCTCGGGGGATGTTGTCCACCCAGCTCAGATGTTGTGGACTCCCTTGTGGAAAAAGAACTACAAGGGGCACAGGAACCCCGCAGATGCATGCGATGCCCCAGCAGCAGCCACCAGCCCGCCCCACCCAGACTGGAGATGGGGAGACAGGGAACAATGTGACCATCCCCCCTCACTCTGTATATGTGTACGAAAGGGGTGCAATTAAAATTGGTTGACTGTGCAACTTAGACATGTAGGGCCCTTGGTAGGGGGGGTGCTTGGACATCACTGCCAGCAAGCAGCAGATGTCCTCTTAGCGCCCTACCCGCCAATTTTAACTGCACCTTAGACATTTAGGGCCCCTTGGTGTGGAGGGTGATGGGACATCACTGTGAGTAATCAGGAGATGTCCCCTCAGTGCCCTACCCGCCAATTTTAACTGCACCCCCCTAGTACACACACCCTTTACTCCTCAAAATTCCAACATAAACACACACACATGCACACACACACCCTGACAAACATAAACACACGCATTTCGCAAAGAAGGTGGGACCTTGGACCATCTGTCCCCTACCCCATCCCTGGTAGGGGGTACTGGGCCCTTGGCAACAGCTGCCGTGTCCCCTGGGTGCTGGTCTCCTGGGCCCGGCGGTCCTCTCTCCACACAGTGAGAGGGATACCTTAGCTTTCTGGCCACATACATGAATGAGGATTATGGTGCGTTAGTCTAAGAACAAAATTTAAGTAAATAATCAATTATGTTATCATGAAAGGCACATTTTTTGGTATTTAATTTTTCTGTAAAGTAACTGTTACAATTTTTATTTTACAGAATGAAGACACCATAAACGCTAAAACTGTGGTGCATCCAGAGAGGATCCAGAGAGGATCATCAAATGTTGGAATACTCAGATTTTGGAATCTGTTTTGAAGGCCAAATTGTCATCAGACTTGGACAATGTTGGACATCGTTGCCTTGGTGTTTGGAATATTTTTTGGTCTCTCAAATTGAGCTACCCACAAGGTCAGCGATACACTTAAATTTTTTTTATTTTTAATTGGAATAGAGCTGCACCCAGCTGGACTTTTTGGAAATGCTCAAAATCTCTAAACAAAAAATGGTCATGTGACCGTTTTAAGATGGCTAAAAGGAGACTGCTCTTTAAGTACATGTTAATGTGTTTTTTAAATTCTGTTAGCATTTTTTATTGTAAGTTGCAAAGTGGTTAGCTCTGACTTGCTGTTTTTCTTTCTCAATAGCCTCATAATAAATTGGCGATCTGTTCATGCTGTACCCGCCTTTGTCCAGCAGCCACAACCCCAAAAATCAGCAAAGGGGAGACAATGAATTTTTAAAATGGACTAATTTGACAAACTGCATACATGATGATGTTTAAGTTTTACGCGCCTTAAATAATTGTGCAATGTAATGGTGTGTCCTTTGCATTTTGAATATTTATTTTGGCTTCTTAATGTAAAAAAAATGTTTATCAGATTTGTAAGTTCAACAATGAAATTATTGAAATAACAGTCATGCTGGTGCAAAACATTTTAATAGTATCAGCTTATTAGAAATTGTGTTGACA
The DNA here is from genome assembly GCF_053564925.1 of Oryzias latipes. Classification (NCBI taxonomy): domain Eukaryota; kingdom Metazoa; phylum Chordata; class Actinopteri; order Beloniformes; family Adrianichthyidae; genus Oryzias; species Oryzias latipes. The sequence continues at coordinate 13,693,312 of NC_136245.1, forward strand.
AAGAAGAATTAATTCCTCTAAAAAAATAAGGTCAGTCTAACTGAAATGATTTGTGTTGGGACAACTCAAAGAAAAAATGCAAATTCAACCCAAAAAAATTGTGTCATGGCTACAGAACACTTTTCGAACCCAGATGCTGGAACCCAGAAGAAACACAGCGGGAGGCGAGCGTGGCAGGTAAGAGATTTAATTCGAGGAGCAGAGAGCAGAGCGTGAGCAGGACTGGATGTCGGTTCCAAACTGGAGACAGAGGTTAGCGGCGTCACTGGTGGATTTCTCCATAGGCAGATGCTGGCGAAGGTTGGGATACTTGAGGTGGCAGAGGCTCGTGGTGGGACCGCAGGGGAGGACAGATTGGCGAGACCGGCTGGAAGCTGATTCTGGCGACCACTCGTGGTACTGGATTCCTGAAGGTGAGTAGAGAGAGACATATTTAGTCATAGACTTGACGTAGCAAACGAACTATAGCTTGACTTGAAGACCAACTATGCACCATCAGGGGCAACGGACTGGCGAAGACTGATGATCCTGTGGCTCCTTATGAAGGCGGATGAGGTGATGAGGTAAGTGGTCGCAGGTGTTGAGAATCAGCAGCCAAGCGGAGAGGAGAGGGGGAGGAGGCCGACAGAGGCACCATATCAAATTGGGTGGCATGAGTTTCCACTATTTAATTATGTAGCTGTAACTGAAATGATTTGTGTTAGGACAACACAACAAATTAATGCAAATTCTACTCAAAAAAATAGTGTAGATCTGACTGACAAAAATTGTGTTGAGACAACACAACAAAGAAATGCATATTCAACTCAAATAAATTGTGTAAGTCTAACTGAAAGGATTTGTGTTGGGACAACACAATAAAAACATGCAAATTCAACTAAAAGAAATTGAGTGGAACGGGTTTCCACTATTTAATTGCGTTGGTTCTACAAATCCTTTTTATCAGTGTAGAAGAACATAAACACTCAATTGAGCACAGGTGTTGGCTCACCTTTGCACTAATATTTTGTGTGATTGAATGAAATATTTCACACTAGTTGGTCTGAAGGCATAAGTATGCATGTGTAAACACTATCTGTATGGTGTACATGTTAACATGTGGACATTTTTGCAGCCAACGGCTATGTTTGTAACATTTGAGTGTGTGTGTGGACAGCCCCCCCCCAATAATCACCTTCCTACCCCCCTTCTCTAATATCCCTCTTTCTTCCTCCCTCCTTTCCTTTTCCGTCCGGTCCAGCACAAAGGATTTTCAAATACGATTATACTGAATAAAGTTTGGCCTCGATTACAAAAGGGGTTTATTCAGACATAAGTCTGGTTTGTCAGAAGATTCATAACCCCTGTTGTTAAAGTAAAATATGTCCAACACAAGAGGCCTTCAACTCTCATCTGTTTGCCCAGCTGTTGGACACGACAAGTTAAAAAAAACCCAAACAACTTAATTCATATTAATTTTTTGCGTAACAGTTTTTTGTTGGACCGCATGGGAATGGAAAGGAGGGAAGAAGAGAGAGGGATGTCATAGAGGGGGGGAATAGGCGGGTGATTATAGAAGGGGGGGTGGTAAAATAAAGCATGATAAAGCAACAAGTTGCTTATAAACATCCAGCAACTTGGATATAAGACAAAATATAATTAACACATTATTCATATTATAAATAATGCGTTAATTATATTTTGTCCATGCATACTCATTAAATCATTCCAAATGGTCTGTCCATTCTCTTTTTTTTGTGTTTATGATGATTATGCTGCTTCCAGACAGAGGTATTTTCATATTGGAGCAATTGACCAATCACATTTCAGCTGTCCTTTGTTGCCAGGCAGAGTAAGGGCCTTCACTCTCCATTCCTAATGTGATGTGATGCGAAATCAATGTCGGCCATTCCTTTCTTTCAACCAATCATATTTTGAAGTGGTGTCAGCAGGGCCTTCTAGCAGACTTAGGCAATGTCACAGTATTCAGACCTTCTGATTGGACAGAAGATTCAGGAAGTCACATGAAGCCTTGCCCAGTTTGACACAGAGCCACGGAGCACTTTTTTATGGAAGCATTTGTGTAGCATAATTAAAAATAAAAGTCAAAAACAGAAATGCTTTTTCATTTTCAAAATGAAGCTGGATTTTTTGACTCAAAATTAAAATGAAAAAGCAATCTGCCAAAATGCTTTTTCCTTTTTTACTTTCTACTTCTTATTCTGTCACTTAATAAAAATGATAATGATAATGGTATTTGACATGTCAGTTTCAAAAAGTTCTCTGGTAAATGTGTAGCAAAATTCATTTGAAATGTTGTTCGTAGCAGCATTTCCGCCTTCCGCGGTCCTTCTTCGGACGCACCATGGTTCGTCGAAACTTTCCCCGGGACTAGCTTTGTCTTTGGACTGGCAGCCGGATTGCCGAAGGTGGAAGTGCTGCCACGCAGATCTGAAAAACTCAAAATCATCATATGAACATGCGTTTCTATTGGTGTCCAGACAAAATAGCATAGCATTAGCATCTTGGATGTTAATATGTGGGAATTACATCAGCCTTTATTTTTTTCTGGACAACACTGGAAACTACGGAGCCCGTGTCCTGACATAGAAAAAATAAAATATATCTCGTTCCCACAAATTAATATCTTGTTCCCACAAACTAATATTCCATGTCCAAGAAATAATATTCTGTGTCTACGAAATAATATTCCGTGTCCACGAAATAATATTCCGTTCCCATAAAATAATTAATTTGTGCGAATGAAATAATTAATTCGTGAGATCGAAATAATTATTCACGTCATAAGTCATTCAAAAACACGGATGTGCTCTCCGTCCTGCCGCAAAAGCCGCTTTCCGTGTCTCTGTGACGTACATTCGTTCAAGAAAGGAAAAAGAAAAACAAGAATGATCAATTTCTTATTGTCTCAATGAACATAAGAAAAATATCATAAGATTTAGGATGCTCAATCTTAGTGCTTCGACATACTGCGCGATTTCCTGGACATTGCTCCTAGCTCTGCCGAGATTAGCACCGCCCACCGCGACCCGAGTAATTGGATTAAACGGGAGGAAATTTAAAATGATCATGAAAAAAATACAAAGTACAGTCGGACAAAATAGTGTCTCAGGTGTATTTCACTGCTCTTCAGACTGAGCCGCTGCATCCTGACTCCGCTCTGCAGTGTTTTCTTCTTTTGAAGCCCGCGGTGCACCTGTGTTTGTTCGGGAGAAGAACATAGTGATAGGCAGTTGCTGTCGCTCTTTTTTCTATGGGTTTTAGAGAAACTCGAAATTGCAAGAGAATTTGCATGCACGTAATGTAAATTTGGCAAGCTGTTTTACGTACGTATACATATTAAACTGCAACGTTATTGACGCACAGGTAGAGAAGAAGCGGAGTGACTTTTTAGCCAATTAGAATGCAGAACACAATGCACAATGCAAAATCATGAAGTAGCGAAACTGTGAAAAGTAAACCGCGTTATAGCGAGGGATAACTGTATAGTAAACCCTTGTTTTTCGTGGGGGTTAGGTTCCAAAAAGAACCCGTGATAGGCAAAATCTGTGAAGTAGGAACCTTTTTTTTTTTGGTTACAATTATTATACAATTAAATACTCTATTTATACATTAAAAAGAAAGAAGAAACCATTTTACAGGCTCAAGCATTTGTTTCACAAATAAAAGTACTTTAGAAACGTTTTTTTCAACAAATAACTTCTGTTCTGTACTGTCAAATAATAATTTTAATCATCAATGTCTACAGAAGGCTTCAAATTGCGGAGATTAGCCCGCCCACCGCGACCCGAATAATTGGATTAAACTGGAGAAAATTTAAAATGATTGTGAAAAAAATCTAAAAGGGGTGGGGCCTGTCCACACAAACTCCAATAATGTTCACATACATACAAGTAAACATAGATATTATACAACTAACGTTCACACACGCATTTTAGTGCATTCAGACTAACACCTATGAAACATTTCATTACGTCACGCAAACTATTTGTGTAATTGTGAGATAGCACCTGTGCTCGAGTGAGAGTTTATGTTCTTCTGAGGGAGATGATGGACTGTAAAAAGATGGAGGGAGAGTGCCCAGTCATCCCCACACCAAGACCTCCGCCGCAGCGGACCCCCCCCCCCAACCCCCCAACACCCGCACCGTGGCAGATAGAGAACAACCGCCCGCCGGGCAGTCACATCCGCTACCCAGGGCAGGGCCAGCAGGACCGCCACAGGGGCACCCAATGCCAGAGAGCAGGGAGGCATAGGGGGACAGAGAGTGCAAGCTCAAGCCCAACCAGAAGAGCAGCCCCCCCGTCGCGCAAGGAGGGCCCAATCGCGGGGGACCAATGCGACGGCCTGCCCGGGAGAGCACCCCAGCCCAAGATGGGAGCCCAACCACCAACCAGGAATTCTGAGCAACCCCCAACCCCAACCCCAGGCATGAGCCAGGGCCCCCCAAGGGAGACCCCCCCCCCCCACGCTCCAGGTAGCCACCCACCCAGCCCATGGTTGGTCCAGGAAAGAGCAAGGCAGGCGCCGGCCACCCCTGCCCAGGCAGAGGATGCCCAAGAGAAGTGGGGGCCCACAAGCAGTGTTGTAAACACGACCCGACCAGGCTTACCCACAGTTGGAATTTTGGTGAAGGTTGGCGCTCGAGGGCAATAACCAGAACCCACACAGGACACGGACACCCCCCTCCTCCAGCCTGCTACCTCTTACCATGTGCAACTCCAGAATGGTAGAGAGTACAATCACACTCAAGGAACTGAGATTCAGAGCCCAGGCTCTCTGTGGAGGTGATCCCAAATATATATAGCTGGTACCTCTCAACCTTTTGCACAAGCCCAGACTCCTTTCCTCCCAGAGAGGTGACATTCCATGTCCCAAAAGCCAAGTTGCATGATCATGATTTAGACTGACGAGGCACCCACCTTCGACTGCCACCCAAACCACATTGGACCAGCCTCTTTTGAGCTCTCCTGCAGATAGTGGGCCCACTGGAGAGTGATCCCACGTCAGCTGTATACTACCGGGGTCCGTGGTAGGAGCCTTGCCAACAGCCTTGCCTATGAGCCCCAAACCCAGGCTCATAGGCAAGGCTGCTGGCTCCATGACGGGGTTCTGAACCGCTCCTTGTCTGGTTATCACCCTGAACCTGTCTGCTATGGGACACCCTACCAGGGACAGAAGCCCCAGACAGCATAGCTGCTGAGATCCCTCGAGCACTCAAACCCCACAAAGGCACCAGGAGAGGAGGAAGTCTGCCCTGGGTATTTCTGGTCTCTGGATGCAGTGGGAATGGTTTGCATAGCCGTCTTTACGGACAAAATTTCTAGGCGCAGCCAGGGCTCGGAGGGGGTCTGGTTTGGGAACCACAGGATTTCCTCTCAGCAGTTTGCAGCTAAGTGTGAAGGTGCTGGAATGAGGGTCAGCACAGCTAAGTCTGAGACCATGTTTCTTGCCTGGAAAAAGGTAGTTTGCCCTCTTTGGGTAGGTGGAGTGCTCCTGCCCCAGGTGGAGGAGTTCAAGTATCTTGGGTATTGTTCATTATTGAGTAAGATCGGAGTTTCAGATCAGCAGGCGGCTTGGAGCGGCGTCCAACGTTATGTGGTCTCTGTAACGATCTGTTGTGCTGAAGAGAGAGCTGATCCAGAAAACAAAGCTCTATATTTACCGGTCGATCTTCGTTCCAGTACTCACTTCTGGTCATGAGCTCTGGGTAATGACAAACAATGAGGTCCCGAATACAAGCGGCCAAAATAAGCATCCTCCGAAGTACGGCTTGATGCTTAAAGTTAGGGTGAGGAGCTCTGTCACCTGAAGAGAGCTCGGAGTAGAGCCACTGCTCCTCCACATCGAGAGGGGCCAGCTGAGGTTGCTAAGGCATCTTGTCCGGATGCCTCCTGGACGCCTTCCTGGGGCAGGGTTTCGGGCATGTCCCACTGGACGGAGGCACCGGGTAAGATCCAGGACACACTGGAGAGACTGTCTCTCGGCTGGCCTGGGAACGCCTTGAGGTACCCCCAGAAGAACTGGGGGGAGGGAAGTCTGTGGATCTTTAAATAGACTGCTGCCCCCTTTTTAAACACTTTTTAAAAAACTTTTTGAAATCATTTTACATGCAGGTTTGTATCAAGTTAAGACTGATCAAAAAGGCCCTCCTATCAGCTACCATGTTTCGAGATAAAGAAGCTTAAATGGGGTCAAAGCAGAAAATAGTTTCAGCATCAGTCAACGCTTTAACAGCCTCACATCTGTTCACCTTGAAACAAGAATAAACCATAATCTCGCACCCATTGTTACCTGTCGCTCAACAGTGCTGACAGCTAAATCTGATGAGCTGGCACACAAATCCAGTCAGGCAGACATTGTGTGTCCTCAAACGCACCCATCTGGATGCAAGCATTTAAGGACAAATTTCTGCATCAAAGGCTGAAAGAGTTTTGTTCAACTCTACTGAATTAGTCATATTCCGAGAAGCTTTTTTGGTAAATAGTGCGAGGTGTGAAGAGAGCCAATCGGGCATCTGCAGTACATCAGCCTGAAGCAGAAGTACATGAAGTGTAGCTGTCCTGTTTATAAGGGCTAAAATTACTGTTAGGTTTCCGAGGCAATCCTTTTACAGCTGTCTAATCCAATTAAGATTGGCAGACTTGAAGCATAGTCTCAGGGTCAAATTGAGGATAACCCAGTTTATACGCATCATACTGGCTGGTTGTTGTGTTTTGACTAAACAGAATTGAGACCAAAGAGTGAAGAACAGCTGCTAAGGACTCAAGCCACCCTGTTCTTGTTTCCTCCATGTTGCTTTGTGAGTTTTTTTTTTGTCAATGTTTTTTTTTTGTATCTCATATATTCATGAAATGTTGTAATTCTAAAGATTTAGAATATTCAAAGATTTTTTTGTTATTGTATTTCTACAACGAAAAATCTGATGGCACTCTGTCGAAAAAGAAACAGTAGACATAAAAAGAATAAAAACCAATATAAAAATAAAAAAGTTAAAAAGTACGTTAAGAAGTTTAAGTAAAATGTCATAATAAATAAACAGTGTTATGCACATTTAGTGGTATGTTTTACTGAGGGAAGTCCGAGATGAGGAAGATTTGAATCAGGGTGAGGTAGAAAGCAAGGGGGTGATGGAGACTCTGGAATGGAGACAGCTCTGGGAAAGAAACTGTTTCTCAGTCTATTTGTCCTTGTTTTCAAAACACAATAACTCTTTGCCGACTGCAGCACCACAAACAGGGATTGCCCAGGGTGGCTGCTGTCCATGCTGATGGCCCGTGCTCTTCTCTGTAGTCGCTCTTTGTACACCGCGTCCAGGTCCGCGAGCTCAGGTCCCACAATCCTCTGCGCTGTCTTCACCATCCGGAACAGGTCTCTCCTCTCCTCTGCTGTGCAGCTGCTGTACCACAATGTACAGACAGGGGCACAACTACCTAATTTCATAGGGGTATGCGGCCACATAACCCCCCCCCCCCCCACACACACACACACACAAGTACACAGACATAAATGCACATAATAAAATGTCCCATACACCCCTCCTAAAGCTATTTAAAGACTGAAGGAATGAAGGAATCTGTCGCTTTGAGATTTCTTCCATGCGTGTTGTTAAGTCGGGAGAATGACCAGAAAATGCGAACCTAATAAAATTAAGAGTTTTTATTGTCCCTAACAAAGAGCTCTAAACAAAATAAAACAGATCATTCGGGCTCCCAAATCCAACGCCTGGAATATGTAAGAAATTACAATCCGTATTTACATGCGGCTTTTCTGGGGGCCACGCTTCTTCCAAAGCATGGCCCTTTTAAGATGTGGTCAGAATCTCCTCCCCCGGAAGCATGCTGGCTGCCAAATCTCCGCCTCTGGCCGCTCGGATTGGCTGACAGAGGAGCCCGCCTACTTCCTTCAGCCCATACTTGGAATCACAGCATCTGTTCTCTGCTCCACCTGTGGTCCTCCATAGGTGTCAGGAACTTTCACCGCAGGGAGTCGATCCTAGGGCTTTGTTCTCCACACGTGAGTTGGCTCCTTCAGAGGTTACCACACATTGAATCAGTCAGAGAAGATTAATTTATGTTAATTTATCTTTGACACCATCACACCCCAGGTCTCCAAATGGCATTAGAAAATCAAAGTGTCCCTGCAGGGGGGTGAGCTTGGAGCTGCAGTCAAAACCTTCTCACATATGCAACTTGAGGAAGCTTCTTCAAAGTTCAAAGAATGCTAAAGCACACACTAAACCTTAAACATAAACTTCAATGAAATAAAAGCAAGACAAAAACCTAATAAAATGAGGACCACAAAGATAAATTCCTTCAACACCCACACAACACCTTTATTGTTTAAATGTATAAATCTCCTTACTTATTATCTGATTGGATATGACCCAGCAGAACATTTTTGTAAAATATGTCCAACCGTGTATTGCCTCAATAATTCCCCAAATGTGTGTGGTGAAGGCCATTCAGAATTTGCCCGGTAGAGGTAAGATCTTAAGCCCGAGCCCGAGTCAGAACCCTAAACCTGCCCACCGGTAGGGCCAAACGCGGGGCCCCGCCCCGGGAGAGCACCCCAGCCCAAGACAATCAACCCAACACCACAGGAATTCTGGGCATCCCCCACCCCGGGCACGGGCCAGGGCCCCCCAAGGGAGACCCGGCCCACACTCCAGACGGCCGCCCACCCAGTCTACGATTGGTCCAGGTGAGAGCAAGGCAGGGGCCAGCCACCCCTACCCAGGAGGAAGACTTCCCGGAGCGGTATCGATCCACAAGGAGTGTTGTTACCATGGCCCAACCAGGCTCACCCAAAGATGGAATTTAGAGAAGGCCAGCGCTCGAGAGCAAGGACCAGAACCCACACCACAGGAACACGGACACCCTCATGCTCATGTGTTATGTGAACCCCGGTCTTGCCAGAGAGCACAGGGATCCCTCTCCCCGTGTGGAGAGAAGACCGCTGGGCCAAGGAAATTAGCACCCAAGGAATACGGCCGCTGTTGCCAAGGGCCTGGTACCCCCTACCAGGGATGGGGTAGGGGACAGATGGTCCGAGGTCCCACCTTCCTTTTTGAGGGGTAAAGGCTGTGTGTACTAAGGGGGTGTAATTAAAATTGGCAGGTAGGGCACTGAGAGGACATCTCTTGATTACTCACAGTGATGTCCAAACACCCTCCTCACCAAGGGGCCCTAAATGTCTAAGGTGCAGTTAAAATTGGCGGGTAGGGCGCTGACAGGACATCTGCTGCTTGCTGGCAGTGATGCCCAAGTGCCCCCCCTACCAAGGGCCCTACATGTCTAAGGTGCAGTTAAAACCGACATGGGGGGGGCGTTCCCATACGACAACCAGGGGAGGGGGACCACTGCCAAGTGACTTCTCCCCCCAAGGTGCATTGCAGGCTGACCTCCCCTATTACCATAATAAGTGATTATATGAGGAGGAGGGTAAATGGGGGACAGCTGGTGGACTGTCCCAGGGTGGTGACCGTCCCCCAGACCCCCCCCAGCATTGGGCCCAGGTCTCCACAGCCCAGGTGCCCCAACCCCTGAAGCGCCAAGCCCCCAGGCCCCACACCCCTCACCCCACACAAGGAGAGAGGAGCCAAGAAAGCGCCGCCCCCCCCACGGAGCAAGCCTCGGCCCTGGGAGAACTCTGGTAATGTCTCGACAAGACTGAGGCAGTCGAACAGCCGGGGCAACCACCGATTGCCTCAGCAGAGACCCCAACCCCAACACCCACTTGTTTTCTGTCTGCGGCCCGGTACCAATTGGCCCACGGACCGGTACCGGGCCGCGGCAAGGAGGTTGAGGACCACTGTATTGTAATGTAAGAACATTGAAACATTGCTCAACACAGTTTGTTTTCTTTATTCAGATACACTATACCGTAGGGTACTTCATTAGGAATGTTACTCTGTCTCTCTGTGCCTTAAAACCAGGAGCCCGTGCTTCCTGCTTCATCAGTTAAGTTCGAGAGCGCATTTTCTTCCAAAAGAGTTCGATTTCATCCATTTTAAACACCTGCTCCGGATGATAATTATTTTTTTTTTTTTTTTTTTTTTTTTTTTTTTTTTTTTTACCTTGTCCTGTCCAACAGCTGGGCAAACAGATGAGAGCTGAGGGCCTCTTGTGTTGGACATATTTTACTTTAACAAGAGGGGTTATTAATCTTCAGACAAACCAAAGGTATGTCTGAATAGACCCCTTTTGTAATTGAGGCCAAACTTTATTAATTTCAAACATGTTTGAAGATCTTTGGTGTTGGACCGGACGGAAAAGGAAAGAGGGGAAGAAGAGAGAGGGACGTTAGAAAGAGGGGGGGAAGGAGGGTGATAGTAGGAGGGGAAGGGGGATAAGACCATGAAGCAGCATAGAGCAACAAGTTTACTGGTTGTTAATCACCATGGTAAGGCTCAAATGCAGTACAAAAAGGGCGGAGCCTGTCCACACACACACCCAAGTGTCAAACACACCTGCTAGTTGCAAAAATGTCCATCTGTCGACATGTACACAAAACAGATAGTGCTCACACGCATACTTATGCCTTAAAACCAACTAGTGTGTAACATTTCAGTCATTCAGTCACGCAAACCGCCAGTGCAAAGGTGAGCCAACACCCGTGCTCAGGTGAGTGCTCATGTTCTTCTAATATGGATGGTGGAATGTGTAAAGAAGGAAGGAGAGCGCCCAGCCATCCCCACCCCAAGACCCCCACCGCAGCAGCAGCGGCAGCCGGAATCCCCCCACGCCACACGGAAACCGGCAGGGAACAACCGCCGCCCGGGCGACCAAGCCCGCCACCCAGGCCAGGGCCAGCAGGACCGCCGCAAGGCCCCCCAGAGCCAGAGAGCAGGGAGGCACAGAGGGAAAGAGAGGGCCGCCCCAGCCCAACCAGGAGAACAGCCCCCCCGCCGCGCCGGGAGAGCCCAACGCAGGGCCCCACCGGAGAGGGACGCCCACAGCCCCAGATGAGCACCCCACCACCACCCAGGAGTTCCGGGCATCCCCCCGCCCCAACCCCAGGTACGAGCCAGGACCCCCCAAGGGAGACCCGCCCCGCACTCCAGGCAGCCATCCGCCCGGCCCACGGTTGGTCCAGGGAGGAGCAAGGCAGGGGCCCGCCGCCCCCGCCCAGGAGGGGGGAACCCCGGGGAAAAAAGAGGGCCCACAAGGGGTGTTGTAAATATGGCCCGACCAGGCTCGGCCACAGTTGGAAGTTAGGCGGGGCCCAGCGCTCAGGAGCAAGGACCAGAACCCACCCCCCAGGGACACCAACACCCCCGGCTCAGATGTAATGTGAACCCCCCCACCGCGCGGAGAGTGCACCGCCGGGCCCAGGAAGCCGGCACCCCGGGGACACGGCCGCCGCTCCAAAGGGGCCCGTACCCCCCACCAGGGAAGAGGCAGGGGACAGATGGTCCTAGGTCCCACCTTCCTTGCAAAATGTGTGTGCGTATATGTGTGTTTAAGAGGGTGTGTGTGTGCATGTGTGTGTGTTTATGTTGGGATGTATATATTGAGGGGGGAGGGGTGTGTGTACTAAGGGGGGTGCAGTTAAAATTGGCGGGTAGGGCACTAAGGGGACATCTCCTGATTACTCACAGTGATGTCCCCTCACCCTCCCCACCAAGGGGCCCTAAATGTCTAAGGTGCGGTTAAAATTGGCGGGTAGGGTGCTAGGAGGACATCTGCTGCTTGCTGGCAGTGATGTCCAAGCACCCCCCCTACCAAGGGCCCTACATGTCTAAGGTGCAAATAAAACCGAAAGAGGGGGGGCCCACTCCATACGGCAGCCATAGGAGGGGGGGCCACTGCCTAGTAAACCCCCCCCCCCAAGGCCCATCGCAGGCCAATCCCCCCACCCCCTCACCCTATTATGAGGTTATATGAGGAAGGGGGTAAGTTGGGGACAGCTGGTAGACTGTCCCCCGGTGGTCAAACAGCTGTCCCCCGCCCCCCCCCCCAGCAAGGGGGCCAGGCCCACCCAGCCCAGGGGCCCCACCCCCGGAGGCGCCGACACCCCAGGCCCAGCACCACCCACCCCACACAGAGGGAGAGGAGCCAGAAAGCGCCGGCCCCCCCCGGAGCAAGCCCAGGCCCCCACCCCCAAACGCCGGCCCTAGAAGAGCTCTGGTCAGGCCTCGACGGGACCGAGGCAGCCAACCGGCCGGGGAAACCGCCGATGGCCTCAGCGGAGACCCCGACCCGTCAACCCCCCCTGCCCCGTACCAATAGTGGCCCCCCCCCTCCCCCAGAATGCCCCCCCACAGGACAGGGCCGACAAGACCCCCCACCCCACCCCTCCCCAGACCCCGCAGCCGAAGCGGATGACACCCAGAGCGCCCGGGGGCCCCAAGAGGGTTGTCCCGTCCCGCCCCAGAGCCAGGGAAGGGCTGATCCCAGCCCCAGGCGTAGATGGGAAGCCCATCCAGTGCCGCTGGGCCCCCCCCCCCCCGAGCAGCGCCCCCCGCCAACCCCCCCCAGCACAGGCAAAGGGACCACCCCCCCAAGCCAAGCCAGAACACCACCACCCCCCCCCCCCCCACCACGCACCCCCACACCCAAGCCCAGAGGACCACGCAGCGCCCCAGCCCGCCCCACCCCGGCGCCGGACCCGACCCCCCGACCAACGGAGCCCCCACCACCCCCCGCCAGGCACCGGAGGCCCCGGCCCCCACCCCAGCCCACGGCAGAAGGGCAAGGAGCAGCGACGACCAGGCCCCCCCATCCCCTAAGTCATGGAGTCAGCTATGGGAGACCAGAGAGACCGAATTCTTTCAAAGTTACTTGAACCTTGGGCTGACATTTTTTCCAAGCTGATCTGATCAAGCAGCAGATTTCTGTGTTGACTTATATTTATATTTTTCTTGCTTTTCCAATTTGTTAAAATAGTTTTTTTAGCAATGCAAAGAGTTATGAAAATGATAGAGCCTAATCCTCCTTCTACATCGATGGCACTCATGTCACCAAGCACACAAAGTGACGGTGAAGCTGTGATTGAAACCTTAAGCCAGACTGATAAATCGGCACATACCTGCTGCCAGAGAGCCTGGACAGGCGTGCAGAACCACAGTGCATGCATGTAATTGTCGGGTAGATTACTGTCACAGTGCTGACAAATGTCTGAGTTGCTGAGACCCATCTTGAACATCCTCTGTCCAGTGTAGTAAATTCTGTGAAGGGTTTTAAAATGGATTAGCTGCAGATTTGGACTTTTTGTCAGTTTAAAGGTGTTTAGACAAAGTTCTGACCAAAAGCTTTCATCTGTGCTGATGCTCAAATCCGCATCCCATTTTGTTGTCGGAAGTGAAATGTTATTATCTAAATTACATAAAAGTTTGTATATTTTGGAGAGAGTTTTATTCATTGAGAAATTGATCAGAGTGGTAACTACATTTGGTAGCTTTAAATCGTTGTCTCTGTATTTAAATTTTTTAGTAATACTTGATTTAAGTTGCTGATATTCCAAGAAGTTATTTATTCCATGTTTGTCTTGAAGTTCCTGGGGAGTTATGAATCTTCTATCAATAATTACGTGCTCTAGTTGTTTTATGCCCCCTGCTTGCCAAGCTGGGAAGTGGATAATTTTTTTGTTTATGAGGATGTCTGGGTTGTTCCAGATGGGTGTCATTTTGCACGGTTGAATTGATGATTTTGATATTTTGAGAAATTCCCACCAGGCTGTTAAAGTGGCGTTTATATTAATAGTTTTGAAACAATCGGATGATAATTATTCTCCGCAATTATCTTCCTAAGTGCTTCAGGATCATTTACGTCCGCTTCTGAATCAGCCAATGAAATTTCTCCAAGTGGGGCACAAGCTTCGGTTATAGCGATTGAGGAACCAGTGAAAATAGCTTTGAAATATTCTTTAGCAACCTTCCCCTGCAGCAGACTTTCCCCGCAAATCTTCTCCCGCAGCCCCTCCTTCAGATGCAAAAGTCTCATATAAGCGTCTTGAGCTGTCTGAGTTATTGTGATGAACTGGAAGAGTATGTGACTGGAAAAAAAATCTGCAAATTTTTGAAAGGCAAATATTGAAATGCGAATAAGTGGGAGAACCCTGTATTGTAGAACATGCAAAACATAGCTAAGATAGCTCCTTTCATGGTGCTAATGGAAGAGTTAAAAAGACTCCGAGCTCAAAACGAGCAAAGAGATAACTGGGTTTACATTCTGGAGAAAAGAGTGGATAACATGGAACAACAAGCAAGGATGAATAATGTCATTCTCACTGGATTACAGATCAAACCTCGGGCAAAGCTAATTACACCTGGAGCTAGCATTGCTAGTGCTAAAAGCGCTAGCATTGCTAGCGGTTCTTCTGAAACTGGGAGCGATGGAGAGACTCTGGAACACCAAGTTAAATCATTTCTCAAGTCTAAAGGGATTTCCCTGAATCTAAATACCATAGAGACCTGCCACCGCTTCCCAGAAGAAAGGAGACGGATAAACCAGCGATCTTCATCAGGTTTGTGAATCAGAAGCTCAAGTTAGCACGGATGAATCAAAGGAGAAATCTGAAAGGATTTACTGTTTATCTAAATGACCATCTGACCAGAAGGAAAGCTGAAATTGCCAAACATGCCAGGTTTCGCAGGAAGCGTAAGCAGATTGAGAACACTTGGGTAAAAGGCTGCAGGATTTAGGTTAAACCACTCTGTCCAAGGTACTGGTTTTCAACAACATGGAGAACTTTAAAAAGTATTTGATTACGGACCTCTGAGCCAACAAATGCAGTTTAAATCAAAGAGGTAAATATAATTTAAAAAAAGAAGGCGCTTGGAACCTGCGCTATCTCCAAAAGTCTGAAGTGACCCTTATTTTCAGCAGAGTTCTGACCTGCAGACAACTTGAGCTCAACTTCCAGCTGCACTGATAACAGCTGTAGAAGGACATGGACCTTAACAATGTCTATCACTGATATCTAATAGATGTGTCCGTGCCTAGTGGGTGTCAAAGGGACTAATGATCAAAGCTACTAAGACAGCTGGATACTCAAGGTGAGGGTTTTATTGGAAGACTGGTTGAGCTCTTAATTGCAAATCCTCAGCATAGTGAAATGTTTGACTGTTCCCAGTAAAAAGGTTTTACACACATGACACTTTTACATGAGGCTGTTTGGCGTGCTTCAGACCAGCCCCAGAAAGTCATCTCCCTTCACCACTCTCTAGTTCTGACCAAAACCTGACTCCCTGAAAATGAAAGTCTTGGTTCACTTGCAGCTGAAGCCAGATTTCATCCACAGAGTGAATGTGGGCCGACAATCTAAACCCAAAAAGCAAAAACCAAGTGATTTAAGCCCAGTTTAGCCTATTTTAGTCAAAGAACATAAACAAAAAAGCTCAAATGCACATCCAAATATGCACTAACCAAGATAAAGTAGAAAAATGTCTCTCAGGGAAACAAAGTTTTCAGATGCCCCAAAATAGAATAGCTAGGAGAATTTATTTTTCTTTCATTTTTCGCCCTGATCAGTGTCAATTTGAATTTTGACACAGATAAAGGATGATACTATGCAAATGAATATACGTTACACCGCTGTTTTGCAATTTGCTTTGAATGTTGACACAAACACATCATGACAAATGACAATGTAATAGATTTTAAGTTAAATTCCAGACTACAAAGCGCACCCGACTACAAGCCGCACCCACCTATTTTCACGTGTTTAACTAAGCCGCGTCGGAGTACAAGCCCCATGAATTAGGCAACATTGTCATCCTGACGGATCACGTCCTGACTTACAGAGCAAGTGTGATTTATTAGCACACAGTGGGTGGAGTCAGCTTCACCTCAGGCTCATGTATTTGAGTATATCTACATCTGCCAAACAGTATGCACCTCTATTCTGTTCACAAGTTCCTTAGTTATGGTTTTTTTTTATTTAATTTTTTTTTACTTATTGACAATCTAGGTATCATACATAAAATTACAAACAGTAACCATATAATCAACATTACATCCCTCAGTTATGATGAGGAAATTTACATCCGCGATTCCCCATTTCCCATGAGTCTTAGGAGCTAAAGGCGGGGCCAACGCCCGGCTCGCCATTCTGTTATACGTGTTTAAGAATGAGCAAGTATCAGCAGTGCATGGAGGGGTGAACGGGTAAAGCTCTCCTTCCGCTTGTGTCGCGGCAGCGTTATGGGAGTAACAGGGCTGGTTAAAAAACACGCTAGTAAAATAAAGCAGCGACGACTGAAAAGCGCGCGCCTCAGCGGGATACGCGCGCCTCCTCGCGGCGCGTGGGTCAGAAGTTTCCTTCCACAACAAACACTGTTGTTCCGCGGACGCCTCGAGTAAGCCCTGGCTGCAGCCTGCAGAATGGCTCGACGCCTCCGCGCTCCCGCGCGCTCCTTGTCTCCCCTTCCTATCTACTCCGACAGCTCTGGCCAGGGCGGCTTCAAGGAGGTGCGCTTCGTCCCCATTGCGCCGGTGAACGGAGCAAATCGTGTCTGTCCGGAGCAATCAGACTTAATACTGTAAGTTTTGTGTATGAGGGGCGGATGCGTTGTTACGTGTGGGAGCCTTCAGACTGCCATCGGCCCCGCAGCTCACACGACACGCAGTCTCCAGCTCACACTGAGGCTGTGAGCATTTCAATGCAAAACTCCGCTCAGTCCTTAATAACCGTTAAAACGATCACGTCAATTTGTGTTTCCAGTCGTGTCCCGACAAAATAAAGGCTGATATTATTCCCACATATTTACGTGCAGCCAGCCGAGTCACTATGACTCAGAGGTAAATTCACTCCATGCGCTGTTCTCTTTGTCACGCAGCTGACCAGCTTTTCCAAACCCGTTGGTGATGGTGGATTTTTTCACGCTGCTTTTAACGATTGCTTTTAACTTGAAAGCTTCATCATATTGTAGCGGCGATCACGTGCACGTTGGGTCTAATGGCACCAAAGGATTCTGGGATGCGGCTGGGCATACGTGTTTCATTTTGTTGAACCATGACTGAAGTGTCTAAGACCTGAAGTGAGGTCCATGCTGTTTGGCTGCTTAGAGGTGTGTTGAAAAATAAATGACTTGTGTTTGGTATTAGAGAATTCAAACCATTCACTGTGTCCGAAAATACGCACACGGCGGCCGCCAATAAAATCCATAAATTAGCCGCGTCACTGAATAAGCCACACGGCTATAGGCGCAGGAAAAAAGTTGCGGCTTATAGTCCGGAAATTACGGTACTTTAAAATGAGTTAAAAGCAAACCATGTATTGAAATGTCATTTTTAATATTATATAGTATATTGCAAAACACATTTCCAAAATGAATGGCCAAATTGCATATTGAATTGTAAATTGCAAAATGCATTGTCTGTTATGATGTGGGATTGAGGAAGCATCCAGGCGCAGAGAAGAGGAGGCAGGAAGTTGCAGGGGAAAAGGAGCTTCAATAACTAACAAAATCTACAAACCAAAATCACTGCTGAGCAGGCTAGAAAACTCGAAATACTCAAAAGGGGAAACATCAAAACTACACTGAGACAGGGGAACAGCATAATAAACTATGGACCGGCACAGGAGGAAGGGAAAGACAGACTTAAATACTTACAGAACTGACGAGGCACAGGTGGAAACAATGAGGGCAGATGGGGACAAAAAGTAAAACTCGAAATAACAACAACACAACAGGAAAACCTACAAAACAAAACAGGAAGTTACCTCCAAACATGAAAAACAAAAGACAACTAAAAAACAGAAGGAAAGAAACTAAAACCGTTACATTGTCATTTGAAATACGGCATCAAGAACTCATCATTTAAAATGTAAGTTGTTTTGTTTTTTATTTTGTTTTTTTCAATTGTCATATTGCTTTGTACTTTTTAATACTGAATTCTAACTTGCAAAATGTATTATCTTGGTTCAAACCTAATTCGCATGTTGAATCGTCAATTGCAAAATATCTTTTCAAATTGCATGATCAAAATGCAAACTAAATTGTCAATTGAGAATGGCATATTACTTTGAAATATGAAACTTTCATCCTCTTTAGTTTGTTGTTGGAGGGGGGGGTTGTTGTTTTAGTCTAAAATATGAAACTTTCATCCTCTTTACTTTGAAATAATTCCATCTACAAAAATTTCATTACAGAGACTTTCAGGACAGTATTGTGACATTTTATGGGTAAGTGTAAGTGTTTTTCTCAAACCACCAAAAGGTCACATCGAGTAAAAAAAAGAAATTGAAACACTGCAAAGCTTTTTTTTGGCTGAAACCCATGAAATAGATCTCTGAGTTAACATCCCTACTCTGTGATTGTAATGATACATTTTAAATGTTGGAAAAAAAATTATTGATTCCTGATAACAAACCAAAAAGAGCTTATTTTGTGAGAATGAACTGTCAGACTTCTAAACAGACAACTCTGCCTGCTTCATTGCCCCACATTTCTCTTCTTTCAAATATAAATGTTTCGTATTTGATAGATCCTGAACCTGATCCATGGTTGCGTCTGTTCTCAAGCACCTCCATCAGCCTGGCAGAAACACAACGAGGGAGCTATTGATTTTTGTTCCCTTGAAATCCCTTGAAAGGAAGATATACCCCCTTGCTTTCACATAACAAAACAATTTTACTTTTTCAAAATGATTTCCAATATTCTTAACTCTAAGATCCCATTTAAGTTTAAAGACTGTTAATGTAAAGGAAATTGAACATGGATTACCTTTGCCTATGTCAATGAATCCTTAAGAAACTGGGCCAGCGTTCATATAGTTTGCGGATGTGTGACCAGCAAAAGTGTAAAATGCAATTGGCAAAATTGATTTCCATGAGCATAAAAACTTAAAACAAATGTGTTTTTAACGTAAAACTACCAACTTTACACCTGAAAAATTAAATATTTCAGCATTGGTTTTGATTATTGAAAAGAGCACCACTTTATAATTCTTTGAAATCGATGTTACAGTATGTGCATGCATTTCTGAGCAAAAAAACGTTTTAGCAGTTTATTTAAACACATTTCCACTAAATTGAGGAGCAAAAGGCTCACTCCATCTTGACAGTGTCATCTTGTAGCTCCACTTTTCATGTCAAAGTCACCTTTTGTGTCACAGCTTTATGGATAGGTACCCAATGATAAACTATCAAGTATTAAGAACATTTAATCTCACTTAATCTACCCTGAGTGTCACAACTATTCACTTTTCTCGAGTTCCTTTTTTATTATCTGTTACATGTTTCCTCTGTGTTTTTACCCCATTCTTGTCCTCAGGTGAAATTGAGCAAGTGATTTTTATTGCATTCGCTTTGGGAAATGGTTTGTCTTAAGTGTAAACAGACACCCCTGTTATTTTTATTAGAGTTGATTAGCAACACTTTCTTAAAGCACATAAAAATGGATTGGAGTAAATTCGATTTAGAATAATACCATTTTAAGCGAAAATAATCCCATCTTTACTTATTACTTAATGTTCTGTGTGATGTTCTGTGACCACATATGTCACCCTTCAAGACAGAACTGTACTCACTGAAGCCAAATTGCACATAAGCAAGCAAGAAATCCAAGCTGTTTAATTTAGCTGAGCTGCATTCATTCCATACCAGACTGAGCCACTTCTCTTTTGCACAAAATGCTGCTGTATATTTAAAGCCATGCACAGCACATCAATTTCACACGCACACACACATGCTCGATAAACCTGAGGAATCTTAACCAACTGGAGACGCCTGAAAATCAAATCATTTGTTTATTTTCAATCCAAACAACATTTCAAGTGGATATAATTAGGTAAATGGATTCTAAAGTAAATTACTTTAGAGTATGTTCAGCGCAAGTTATGACTGTTGCCCTCTTCTCCTCCTGTGCTCTCACCTGGGGGGTATTCCAGAAAGCAAGTTATGGTAGCTCCCACGGTAAGTTTGAGGCTAAGGAAGTTGATAACCTCAGCTTTCGGTTCCAGAAATGGAGGTATGTTTCAGGGTAGGTCAAGTTGCCATGGCAACTCATGCTCTGAACATGGCCTGGTCCGGAGCAGGTTTAGTTGAAGGTTAGATGTTTACAGAGAGGTGAAGCAGCATGCCGTGTCCATTTGAAGATGATTTAGTGGACGAAGAAGCTCAGATAATACTTTTTCCACCGTGAGAGGGTGATAAGACCACGTATGGATGTTGTAAAGATAAACTTTTTACTTTGATCTAACTTAATTATTTGCTTCAGTTAAGATAATTAAAAATCGGTTTTTTTTTGTTAAGTCAGTTTAAAAATAACACATGGTTTTCAGACAGTTATTTTGCTTTCATTCAAATTCATTCAATCAAGTAGGTGTAACTTTGGTGCTGCTGTTAGATCGGCACCGCAAGGGATTGTGGGATACCATTCCCTTTGCCTGTCTGGACGGATTTGGGTTTAAGTGTGGGTTTTTGACCAAATGTGTTTAGTTGTTTAGCTGTTTTACTGTGTTTTACCGTTTTTTGCCGAGTTATTTTGTCCTACTTTGCTCAAGTCTCTGCACCATGAGTGAAAGGGAGGGAGAGGATGATGAGTTTATATAGCACCCCTACATTCTTAGGGTATATTGACAATTGGAAAATTCCTAAATGAATGAATTCACTAACCACATACTGTTTTGTTCCTTTTATTGTTATAAAAATGAGGATCTGCCGGCTCAAACTTAAACATATGAGAGTTCAAGAATTTTAATTCATTATGATGGAAAAAAGATTACTTCAATTGGAGTAATATGACATTTAGTTAAATAAATATATATATATAAATAACTATTGAGTTTTATAGACGTAAGAAATTAGGTTGAATAAATTTAACTCATTTACTTGTTACCAATAGAAGTAATTCATTTAAGTTAGCAAAATTGGATAAGTTTTATATATATAAATATGCGTCACATGAAATGGAAATAAGATCAGAAACTCGTGCGTTTACTTTGTCTGTTCTTCTACTACAAGCAGAAAATCTTTCTTTTGCCGATGATGCAGCAGTATTACTTTATTGATGAACATATAATCTTCATACACCATCATTAAAATCTCAGACTCCGTCTCACTGAAGTATAGCGCTTTCTTTTTTTCTCCATGCGTTTCCATGGTGACTCCGGAAATCGGCGCTCTATTGAAAATGTCTTTATGTACTCGACGCGCACGTGCATTAACCAAGGATTACCAAGTCGAGCGTAATTACGCTAACTCATATCCGGTCTTTTGGAACCGACATACCCCGAGTAAGCAAGTTCAGGCGGATTTCAGCCAGAGTTCAGGGTTAAAGTCAGGCTAGTTTAAACATGCTTCCTGGAATACCCCCCTGGTTGCCACAGCTGCTTACCTTTTGAAATTATTGTTTAGTTATTTAAGGAGTGGCTGTTTGGTTTTTCAGTGTTGCAGTGTCTTGTCTTGTCCTGGAATCTTGTCAATGTCAAAGAGTCATTGTGGCCCAGACTTGTGAGGAATTTTTGTCTTTGTTAAAAACAGAGCTGACTGTCATGTACGCCATGGAGGATTTTGCAACTCGAAGGGTGATCGAACTGTTTTTGAGGAAAGAAAGGAGGATAGATTTTGTTTTCAAATAAATTTTGTTTTCAAATAATCTGATTTTTTGATGAGTGAAATGATAACTATCATAATAAATAATATTCAAAATGTATATGGTTATTTTCAATGTTTTTTGCTGGATGTAGTTGCATAACGAGATTTGTTTACTGTTTTGTTTATTCAGTTTATTTAGAGGCATTTATTATGGCTACAGGAATTATCATTATACAATGCAAAGCTCTTTTTTGCATTGTAAAAGGGAGGGAGGGATTGAGAGATTCAGACGTAGCACTACTGGACGCCCGGGTGTGTAATTCACGGTCCGCCACTGAGTCCAACTGAGTCCATCATCTCCAAATGGAAGTGTTTCCAATTCTTCCGGTTCCGGGTTACAGCACGGGACGCGTGTGGGCTCACGGCAGCTATACAACTATCTTCAAACGACTTAAAAAGTTGATTTTTTCCAAAAAAGAGAGCTGATCATGGCCCCTAAGAAAAGCCAGGAATACGAAGACCTTAAAAAGACTCTTGATGATATCCAAGCTATGTTGTATCCCTTTATGGAACAAGTGAATGCTTAGCTAACTCCGCTCTCAGTGCTATTGGAAGAATTCCTGAGGCTCCGCGTTAAAAAAGAGCAACGAGATAACCGGGTTGACATTCTGGAGAAAAGACTGGACGATGTGGAACAACAAGTAAGGATGAATAATGTCATTCTCACTGGAGTACCGATCAAACCTCGGGCAAAGCTAAATGCAGCTGGAGCTAGCATTGCTAATGCTAAAAGCGCTAGGAGCTCTGAAACGGAGAGCGGTGGAGAGACTCTGGAACACCAAGTGGAATCATTTCTCACATCTAAAAGGATTTCCCTGGATCTCAATACCATCGAGACCTGCCACCCGCTCCCCAGGAAAAAGGAGACGGATAAACCAGCGATCCTCATCAGGTTTGTGAATCAAAAACACAAGCTAGCTCTGATGAATCAAAGGAGGAATCTCAAAGGTTCTGCTGTTTATCTGAACCACCATCTGACCAGAAGGAATGCTGAAATCGCAAAACATGCCAGGCTTCTCAGGAAAAGTAAGCAGATTGAGAACACTTGGGTTAAAGGCTGCAGGATTTACGTCAAACCACTCGGTCCACCGGAACGGTCCAAGGTTCAGGTTGTGAACCTCATGAAGGACTTTGAGACGTGTTTGATCACGGTCGTCTGAACCAACATGCAGGGATAAATCAAAGAGCCAAATAATTTCAAGAAATATTACGCCTGGATACAACACTTTCTCCATAAGTCTGAAGTGACCTGAGAATCAACAAAGATCTGACATGCAGACAACTTGACCTCAACTCTTAGGCCCCGCTGATATCAGCTGAAGAAGGATATGGACCTTAATCTAATGTCTGCAGACATAACAGCGAAGAAAACTATAAGCTTTGTTTCAAACCGAGAAGAACGGCTGTTTATCAGCAAAAGATGAAGAAATACCAGCCTTGGACTTTCGACAAATATGGACCCTTTTTACTTTTTATTTTACTTCAAAGCATTACTTTATCATAAAAAAAAAGAGAAGAAAAAAAAAAGATAAATAAAAATACAAAAAAATAATAAAACAAATGATTAATCAATTATTGAAAATTGTCAAATTGATTGACTTTTAATGATATTATTTCACTTGTTTCAAAAAAATTGATAAGCTGTTTCATGAATTTTTCCTAATGAAACATAACTTTGCACCAGTGACTTGCAGTGAGGTTAATGGCTGGTGAGGCACTGACATCATCAGTCAGATTTACATATGAACCATACTGAGTAACTTATTCACCATTTGATTGACAAGAGTTAACGTGTTTTGTTTAAAATATCATTTCAACATGTTTTTTTCATATACAAACTGCAGCATAGAAAAAAGCACAAACGTTATAATCGTCTTACCTTTACTTGTAAATAAAATCCATACCCCGCTCCTTCTGAAGAAAATGACTTGCCGCTTGCTATCACTTATTCTATTATTTTTCAGCGTCATAATCTCAGGGCTCACCGGCGCCCCCTAACATGAGGCACGAGAACTGCTGGCCTCACCCAGTGGCTTTTTTGCCGGCGTTTAGCGCTCAGCACAAGAAACACGTCCCTCACATACAGTTCTTTATAAAAAAAACACTGTACATCATATACATATGCTAAATTATGTAAACTCAGCTCATATAGTACAAGTGATTGAACCGACATACAGAGAGAAAGCAGTACCGTCTGACTGCATAGGTATTGCACAATCCAAGGTGAGGCTCAGCGGGCTGGTGCCTCATCGCACGTCACTTCTTAGTATCTGAACGGCAAATGCGGAAATTCAGCGATTTTGAAAAGAAAAAACACCCAAAAATGGTACATTTAAATGGAAAATGACTGCAAAGCACAAATTACTGATTAAATATAATAATTGAATTTATTTTTTCTCTTTTCTTCCCATAATGACAGGTGAGGCTGTGCCTCACCTGCCTCTCCTGACTGCACGTCACTGCTTTGCACATATTATTAACGTTTGATACTTGACCAAATTTTTCTATGAAAATTCCTGAAACAGGGTTATGTCTATTTTACTGATATAGTATTATTTTCATCAATGACTTTTATAAGTAACATAATCTGCATATATTTTGGATACTTTATTGCCATACTGATTACTAAAAGTTATTTTTTACAAAATAATTTAAGTAATTCATCTTTGTCATGTGCTTTCTATGAACTGGATAATCATCATGTAATAAAATGGTTACAGTAGAACAGGGGTGGGATTATATAAGTTCGCTTCCTTCCACTCCCTTCCAAGCAATACTTAATTTTATGTCTAATTATTCAAAGTTAGATTAGTCATTGTATGAATGTATAACTGATGATTGCATTGTTTTTGTGTATTATTCCTATTTGATTGCTTGAAATAAACCATTTCAAATCAAAAGTGTTCAAGAAGTTGTCCAGCTCCTCCCACTGCCACCTCTTCAGGAACTCCTGCCTCTGCCCCAGCATCAGGCCTCAGGGAGAACTCAAAAGAATGGAATTACTCAAAACAAAATTAACTAAATGTGTGTACAATTCATTAAGTTAATTTTGTTATGTAGTACCGGTATGTAGAATAAAATAAATGGTTTACTCAGGAACAAATCCGAAGAAACATAAATGAACTTAACTTTTTTTTTTTTTTTTTTTTTTTTAACTTGTCCTGTCCAACAGCTAGGCAAACAGATGAGAGCTGAGGGCCTCTTGTGTTGGACATATTTTATTTTAACAAGAGGGGTTATTCATCTTCAGACAAACCAAAGGTATGTCTGAATAAACCCCTTTTGTAATTGAGGCCAAACTTTATTAATTTCAATCATGTTTGAAAATCTTTGGTGTTGGACCGGACGGAAAAGGAAAGAGGGGAAGAAGAGAGAGGGACGTTAGAGAGGGGGGGGGGGGTAGGAGGGTGATAATAGGAGGGGAAGGGGGGTAAGACCATGAAGCAGCATAGAGCAGACAGGTTTACTGGTCGCCCATCGCCACGGTACGGTTCAAACGTAGTACAAAAAGGGCGGGGCCTGCTCACACACACCCAAACATTACCAACACACCTGCTAGCCGCAAAAATGTCCACACGTCAACATGCACACAAAACAGATAGTGCTCACGAACGCACACCTATGCCTTCAAACCAACCAGTGTGAAATCTTTCATTCATTCAATCATGCAAACTATTAGTGCAAAGGTGAGCTAACACCTGTGCTCAGGTGAGTGTTTATGTTCTTCTAAAATGGATGGTGGAATGTGAAAAGAAGGAGGAGGAGCGCCCAGCCACCCCCACACCCATACCCCCGCCGCAGCAGCAGCGGCAGCCGGAATTCCCCCAACGCCACACGGGAACAGGCAGGGAACAACCGCCCCCCGGGGACCGCCACCCAGGCCAGGGCCAGCAGGACCGCCGCGAGGCCCCCAGAGCCAAAGAGCAGGGAGGCGCAGAGGGAAAGAGAGCGCCGCCCCAGCCCAGCCAGGAAAGCAGCCCCCCGCCGCGCCGGAAGAGCCCAACGCAGGGCCCCACCGGAGAGGGACGCCCACAGCCCCAGACGAGCACCCCACCACCACCCAGGAGTTCCGGGCATCCCCCCGCCCCGACCCCAGGTACGAGCCAGTACCCCCCAAGGGAGACCCGCTCCGCACTCCAGGCAGCCACCCACCCGGCCCACGGTTGGTCCAGGTAGGAGCAAGGCAGGGGCCCGCCGCCCCCGCCCAGGAGGGGGGAACCCCGGGGAAAAAAGGGCGGCCCACAAGGGATGTTATAAATATGGCCCGACCAGGCTCGGCCATGTTGGAAGTTTGGCGGGGGCCAGCGCCCAGGGGCAAGGACCAGGACCCACCCCCCAGGGACACGAACACCCCCGGCTCAGGTGTAATATGAACCCCCCCACCGCGTGGAGAGAGCACCGCCGGGCCCAGGGAGCCGGCACCCAAGGGACACGGCTGCCATCGCCAAGGGGCCCGCACCCCCCACCAGGGAAGGGGTAGGGGACAGATGGACCCAGGTCCCACCTTCCTTGTAAAATGTGTGTGCGTGTATGGGTGTTTGAGAGGGTGTTTGTGTGCATGTGTGTGTGTTTATGTTTGAATGTATATATTGAAGGGGGAGGGGTGTGTGTACTAAGGGGGGTGCAGTTAAAATTGGCGAGTAGGGCACTAAGGGGACATCTCCTGATTACTCACAGTGATGTCCCCTCACCTTCCACACCAAGGGGCCCTAAATGTCTAAGGTGCGGTTAAAATTGGCGGGTAGGGTGCCAGGAGGACATCTGCTGCTTGCTTGCAGTGATGTCCAAGCACCCCCCCTACCAAGGACCCTACATGTCTAAGGTGCAAATAAAACCGAAAGAGGGGGGGCCCACTCCATACGGCAACCATAGGAGGGGGGCCACTCCCAAGTAGCCCCCCCCAAGGCGCATCGCAGGCTAGACCCCCCACCCCCTCACCCTAATATGAGGTTATATAAGGAAGGGGGTAAGTTGGGGACAGCTGGTAGACTGTCCCCCGGTGGTCAAACAGCCGTCCCCCAGCCCACCCCCAGCAAAGGGGCCAGGGCCACCCAGCCCAGGGGCCCACCCCCGGAGGCGCCGACACCCCAGGCCCGGCACCACCCACCCCACACAGAGAGAGAGGAGCCAGAAAGCGTCGCCCCCCCCCGGAGCAAGCCCAGGCCCCCACCCCCAGACGCCGGCCCTAGAAGAGCTCTGGTCAGGCCTCGACGGGACCGAGGAGGCCAACCGGCCGAGGCAACCACTGATTGCCTCAGCGGAGACCCCGACCCGCTAGCCCCCCCGACCCGTACTAATAATGGGCCCCCCCTCCCCCCCAGAACGCCCCCCCACAGGACAGGGCCGACAAGCCCCCCACCCCACCCCACCCCAGACCCCGCAGCCGAAGCGGGTGACACCCAGAGCGACCGGGGGCCCCGAGAGGGTTGTCCCGTCCCGTCCCAGAGCCGGGATTATACTTGTCTGTGGTTTTGTTTTTTGGGAAATTTGCAGAAAAAAGGTCCTTTGTAGCCCTTTGTACTACTCAGACCCTATAAAAGCCCTCATCCTCAAAAAGGCTGGTGATCCCTGCTATAGCCATTCTCTTTTTTTGTATGGATGCTTTTAAAATGGATGAAGATTAAAGCACACAAATGAAGCAAAATAAAATCTCTAAATACCTTTCAAGTGTTACAAATGTGTTTTTGTCTTGCAAAATATAAAAAGACATTGATACAATACATTTTATTCTGATATCAAAAGACTTATTTCCGTGCATATTGATGATGGATGCGTACATGCCTGGCTGGCAGTGGAGGCGGTGAATCTGTGTGTTTGAGGTGCAGTTGTTGTCCACGGAGCCTGGCGGCTGATGAGTTGTTCGCTGCAGAAAGATGAACGCAGAGAATGTGTGGGAGATCTCTGAAGTTGACAGGTGTAAAAGGTTTTGTGCTGCTCGAATAGGAGCAGGTCTAATAGACAATACAATTCAACAGCATTCAGGAACAACCAACAACTTTGATTGTCATCCCCTGACAAGAAACGACGTAGTTTTCTCACCACACATATATTATTAACAAACACATGTAGTGCCGTGTGACATCTTATTTATCCATGGATGTAAAGACATGAAAATACAGGTTTTCCGATTTGTGTTTATATTTGACACATTCTTTGAAATATTTGTAGATCACATTTCAGTGGTAAATTTATGGAAATATTCAAATGGTTATTTTGTTTTCACCCCCAAAAAAGATAAAAAATAAATGTGTTATTTTTCACCACACTATAAAAATGTTGCGAAAATATAGCATATTTATATATTCCAGATTCAAGATTCAAGAAGATTCAAGGACAACTTTATTAATCCTCGAAGGGAAATTTAGTTATATAAAAGAATCTTTAAAATTTTGGACATTCCGAAGCTTTGGCACATAAACATTTCGCACTGTAAACATGTTGACACTTAACCGTGAACCTTTACATAAAAACCTCCTGGTTTAACCATGTGTTTACATTTCTGCTGCAGGATTTTATAGTCTGGGTCAGATTCAGGCCGGAGAAACATTAAAAGCACCCATCCACTCTGTCAGTGTTAGGCAAGCACTGACACACGAACTTGACAGTCCCAGCATAAACCTTCTGTCTTGTTTTTTCAACACCTTTGATAAATTCACACTCTTAAAGAGAAAACCTTTTTGTTTTTTGTAATATTTACTTAATCATTTTGGCTTGTGGTGAAGCCTTGTTTTTTCACATGAACTGACTGTCTGCACATCACATGATAAAAAGTGCATTTTGTAGGTGAGTTAATGTTCAATATAACACGTTCACACTGTGTCTGTGAAACATAATAAATTGCTTCTTGGGTAAAAAGTCCTTTACATATGAAGCTAATCTGCCTTGCTTATGTTTTGATTAAACATTTCTGATGTTTCTGAGCATGTAATTCAATTTCAAATTTTTTTTCGATATCAATTTCTTTATTTCAAACACAAATAAAAATAAACACAATGATTTAAAAAGGGAAGATGAAATTAGATAGTGTGCTTGAAAAGGAGTGGGTTGAAGAGATATCTTGTATGATTCCACCCCTTTTTATAACACCTAATGCTGTGCGTATTTCTATTTGCAGTTTTTTCCCCAAAACATTCACATTTCCACATCTGTCCATCAATACACTGTGGGTTAGGAGGACGGATGAAGCAGACAAAGAGCAGTGTGGCAGTGTGCACGTGCACGTGGGGGTGGAGATACATGCATGCTGCCAAAGTGAACCATGTGTTCATAAGGGGAACCACATCTTACCCAGCCCGACCAGCCAGGAAAAGGGAGGAGAGACCCCCCAGGCCAAGAGCGCCCCCAGGCGCCCCCCCCCCCCCCCCCCGGCGCAGAGAGGCATAGGCGAACCCGGCATCTGGGCGCCCAGGCCACAGGACAGGCCTGCTTGGCCGCACCAGGCGGCAGCCATGGGGGCCACCGGACACCGAGACATGGGCCAATGACGAAGCCAGGGCTCCGAGAACCCATGAGCCGCCCACCACCCAGCCGGAGCCCCGTCTCCGCACGCCAGCCCCCGGCACCCGACCCAAGCAACCCAGAGATCACCTAGCAACCACAGCTCCACCCCCCCTCCACTACTCCACCCTCTACAACCCTCCTCACCTGCCGTATTATCCGGTTATTTGCACTTCAACGGCATCTGAGTTGTTTTATTTAAAATTCACTGTGGTAATGTACAGAAACTATATTAGAAAGAATGTGTCTTTGTCCAAATATTTAGGGCCCTGACTGTAGTTTTCCATGCCTCTCTTTAGTACAGTGCAATTCATGTGGACCTCGCCTCTGGCTCACCTGTGCTCCGCTCCTGTACTTGGCTATGGACCTTGCCTCTGGCTAGTTTTTGCTCCTGTACCTGACCGTGTACCTTGCCTCTGGCTCGTCTCTGCTCCTGCTCCTACACTATGCAGTGGACCCTGCCTCTGGGCCTTCTGTTATGGTGTTCATGTCCTGTCTAGTCCATGGTCCTGTCTCTTGCCTCGTCCACGTTTCATGCCTCGCCAAGTAAGTTTTTGTTTTTGCTTTGTGAACCTGCTCTGCAGCGCCTTTTGTTTGTTTTCTTGTATTAAACCCACTGGTCCCTGATCCTCGTGCCTCCGCCTCTGCTTCTGGGTCCAACCGGCTCTCGAGCCACCCCCCGCACATGACAATTTAGCTAATTTTGGCTTCAAATTTTGTTTCGTTCTTTCCACCCTGTCCTGAGATTGAGGATGGTATACGAGACCTAGGGCTTTCTCAACCACAGTATCTCAAAGTCAGCACCCTTAATGTGAAACCTGTTGTCTGATCTGATCTGTTAAGGGAACCTGTGCTGTGGAAAATAATAATTGATTAGACAATTAATAACACTGATGCTGTGCTCCTGCTTTGTTGGAAAAGCTTATGTCCATCCTGTAAAGAGATCAACAGCAACCAAGAGATACTGAAACCCTTCCATGGCAAATTGTGTTGCCACATGGTTTTCTTGTTTGGTGATATGTCCAGCTGGTCTTTCGTCACCTGTTCCAACGTGATCTGGAGCAAAAGTTCTGTTAAATTCTGTGGTACAGTTAACATCATATGTATGTTACCAGAATACCTGGCTGCTTGTTTTGCTCGATCCGCAGTCTCATTTCCCCGACCAGCCAAAGTATTTTCTCCACTATGATCCCTGATAATTGCCACTAACTGTGGTCCCTACAACACTAGCAACTCTCTCATCTTTCTCTCATGTTTTATACATTTCTCATCCGCTGTGAGGAACCCTTCTCTTTGGGACTAAGGAGGCTCTGTAATCCATTGGTCCGCGGGCCACAGACCAGTCTCTGTCTGTGGACCACCTGGTACCAGGCCGCAGACAGAAAAAAATGCACTAACTTCGATTATTTCAATTTTGTTTATTTTCTGATACTAAAAGGAGTTTTTTTTGTTTGTTTGTGGAAAACTACCAGGTTGTGTTCACCACATCCATCTGTGTTTACACGTCACATGACTACAAGCAGTTGCTCGGACCGATAAGCTAGTAGCTCAATGCTTTAAACTTAATAAAAACCAAACAATAAATGGTATTTGGAGAATTTCTTCCAGGAGAAAAAAATTCAGTGAGGAAACAGAAGAACTTCAAAGACAAATAAAGCTGCTATTTACAGACAAAACCAGGAGTCCTCCTTGAAATTTGGCAGTGATCAAAATATCATCAACATACTCTATCACCATGGTGTTTTCAAGTAAGGGGCACCCCGCAAGCATCACTTCACCCCACAAGCATCACTTTCAGCACACGATTGAAAAGCACAGGGAAAAGACTGAACCCCTGTGGACGTCATATGTAATGAAGTTATTTACCCAGTAAATAAAGGAAAAATTTTAGGATCATGAGCCATCCTAAATTCCCATATTTCTGGACAAGCAAGATAGGCGTGTTACAACAGTTTTGTGAGGGCTCCAAGACTCCCTTTTTGTTGCAAACCGGCTATGGTTTTCGCAATGCTGGCCTCTGCATGTGATTTATGTGGATATTAATTTATCCAAATCAGAGTTTGAGAATTAAATGTGAACAAAAAGTAGTGCACGCACAGCAGGACCCAATGTCAGTCGGGGAGCTTGACCACAGGGGTGAAGAGAGAGATGCCAGCATGTCAGCTGCCTTGTCATGGTCCGTCATCTCTCCCACACCAGAGATTCAGCTGTTCGTGTTCTAAGGCAGAATCATCAACCGTGGATGCAACAACCTGATATACTTTAATGTGGGGGTGTATAAAAGTCCTTCTCACTCTGTACTTTGCAAATCAGTCTGAGCCTCAAATCATTTAACCATAGGACCCAAATCTGTAGCCTGATGTTTTAGATGGATGGCCAAAGACACGTAGGGGAGATTTTCTGGGCCCATGTGAAATCTTGTTCTGAGGTCAATCTGTTCTGGTTTCAGCTGGACCTCGGCAGTCACTCCCTCCTCAGCCACCGAAAATTTGTTTGACCTCTATTTATTTACTTCTAAATGTGTTAAGAAACTGTCAAGATAGAAGTGGTGTTCTTCATGATCATGGAGAAGTGTCACCTGGAGAGGGGCACCCAAGACTTCCACAACTGGAACAGACAAAGGACCCTGCCTACTCCAGGCTTCTCAGGGAGTCCACCCATCAAATTAATTGGGGTCATTACAGATTCAGTGAAAAGCAGAAGAAGAGGTTCCCCAGAGGAGCCAACCAAGGATATTGTTCGTTACAAAAGGCTACCAAGAAAGGCAGATCAAGTCTTCCAACATGTACAGAGAGCTTGGGTTCTGCCAACCCACCACTCTTCTCTGGGTAGCATCATCAACCCCCAGCATACCATCATGAACTGTCCTGGCAGAGGTGGCCCCTGTACCAGACCCCATTATTGTTGCTGTCCTGATGGGGCAACTGACCATTAAGTTTGTGCCCCGCGTCTACTCATAGGGGGCAGGGGCGTCCAGTAAGGATCAGGATACGTGCCAGAAGCCACACTCAGAGCAATTATTGGTGGTGGTAGCTATAAAGGTGAGGCTCAAGCAACAATCTGAGTTGCAGGGATCTCTTAATTATTTTTCCTTCGATCGCTGGCCTCCTTTTGGGCCTATCTGACCTGTAATTTAAACAGCTAGAGCAGGGGTCGGGAACCTTTTTGGCCGAGAGAGCCAGAAACGCCACATATTTTTAAATGTAATTTCGAAAGAGCCATACTTGAAGTGTCCCTTTCCCACACTGAGACTTAACCTCTTTTAAGGTTCTTTATTCTGGTTACTATAGACCGCAACAAACGTCGTACAATTAATTCAGCAACTCCTGAATCTCTCCCGCTGAGACGAGAGCGCTTCACCCAACTTTATATTCCCCTGCTCCCGCTCTAGCCCTCCCATTTCCCTTATTTGGCCCATAGCTGAATCCCATTGGTCCAAACTACCTAACAACAGGCTGAGCGACAGAACTGAGAGCCAATCAGATCTCTGCATGATGCGTTCAATGAACTCCAGAATTTAGAACGCGGCCCAAAAGCCAAGTTAAACTCAGTCCGCTACAATATGTCTAAAACTAAATATACAAGTGAATGTGTGCATTTTAAGTAATTTCAACATTTTTAAAGTACAATACGTCTGTGGATTATTTTTATTAACATTGTTATGTTGTTGCTGATAAATGATGAGTATTTCTCATGGTAGTTTTGCTGATGGTCTTGTCCGGTCAATACGTGGTGAGTTTCAGCTTCATGCAGGCGTTGAGACTTTAAACGTGATCGTAGGTTGCCCTGAATGTTCTTTAGATGTGAGAAAGACTGCTCACATGCAGACGCGGAGCCAAACACACACTCACATGCTGCAGTGAGTGACGGGCAGCGGGTTTTACATTTTTACAATCCCTGCGCGATTCACCTGCTGCCGGTCCCCGCAACCCCACCCCCACCCTCTGCTTTCTTCCTCACACATCCCGTCCCCGCAACTGCACGTAGTTTTAGGCACTGCAATTCACAGGTTTCCGGCTGGTACAAACTCTGTGAAATAATAGATAATAGTAAACTGATAGTGCTGGCGCAGATTTTTCTCTCCAAGCACCGCTACTACTGCGCGCCTCTGGCATCGCCCAGCGCCCGAGAAGGACTGGTCTAAAAAAAAAAAGTATAATTAAAGATTTGTCTGCAAGCCACATGTGACCATCAAAAGAGCCATATATGGCTCGCGAGCCATAGGTTCCCGACCCCTGAGCTACAGCTTCAAGTTATCAACTTCAGAATTGTGTTTATAAAGTTTGGTTTAATGCAAATTCATGAAAGCAGCTCAAGCTTTCCAACCTCCAAATGCCAGCCTATTGCCCTGTGTTAACACATGAAACTAAGTCCTACACAATCCACCCCCCTCTGAAGAGGGAGCATCACTCCAGAGCCATCACATTTCCAATGTCATATTTCACCATCACCCTCCTTCTGCTGGTGTCAAGTGGAGGGAAACAAACCTGCTGCCCCTTTTTGTAGTACCCCTACTTACCACTCGGTATCTGGCTATCCTTATCCCCCATGGCTCAGCCTCTCTGGTAAATGGCTTATACTTGTATAGCGCTTTTCTACCTACAAGGACAAAGCGCTTTACAGTCACAGTCCCATTCACCCAGTCACACACACATTCACACACTGGTGGCCGCTCCGCTGCCAAACACAGGCGCCCGCCTACCACCAGAGGCAAGGTGGGGTTCAGTGTCTTGCCCAAGGACACTTCGACTCATGGGCGTGCAAGGCGGGAATTGAACCTGCAACCTTATGATCATGGGTCGCCCTCTGCAACCCTTCAGCACCCTTCCTCTCAGTGAGTTCTACAAGCCATCTTTTTCTGACAATTAAATGTTTTATATGTGCCCACATTAACTTCTAGCACAGGATACAAACTAGATAGGGGAGGTGTGGGGGAGCAGCAGCAAGTAGAGATGGGGTGTTCTCAAACCCCCCTCTTTCTGCAATTAACCTCAGAACAATACAACTTAATATATCAATTACCGTTTTGCTCCTAAAATTCACCATTCCCTTTCATTGTTTTCATCTGTTCTGCAATTATTTCCCCAGTTAGCCATTTTACTTCTAACCAATTCAACAAAAACACACAATTCACACACACAACCATGGCTTAAAACACAGACAAACACACAGAATGACCCGAGAATAACTTTTAGACTGCAACAGTTTTCTCAAAACTAAACAAAAGCACAAAACATACCACGCTTAGGTACCCTTAAACCAAACAAAATAAACAATTTTACTGAAATAAATCCTTTAATATATGACTTGGCCAATTTTCCCTAATGTTTTCTTTTTTCTTTTCTTCATCTTATGCAACCCAACATCCCTTCTTTCTCATTTTCCTTATGTATGTTCTTTAATTTCCTGCGTGTTCAGTGATGAGTAAGAAAACCTCAGTTGGAATTTAGTCCTTTTAATAAAAAGTTTGATCAGAGTTGCACAGAGTAATCTGGGTCCCCATGGTCTTTAACACCTTAAATGGTCGTCTTCACCAAATCTGTGTTTTTAGTGGTCAGTCTCCCTTCTCCTGCCAGGAAGATAATTTATAGTTTTGTTTTTCAAAAGGAAAAATACTTAAGTCATTGCACGCCCCTATCTGGGTTTAACTAGTCTGGAGCATCATGTGGGTCAATGTAACAATGCTTTCATCAATGGGTCAATAACCAAGAATTAAAGTGTAACATAGTTTAAAGTATATTAAAAAAAACTCAATTTGGTATAAAAACCATTTATCTAGTATAAAACCCCTTTACAACATCACTGAAAACATTTCTTACATAAATAAAATCCAGTTTAGTTGGTTTTACAACACCTCTCCCTGACCTGATCCTGGGGATGGATGTTTGGTCAGATGAGTTCTTGAGATCTTGCTCTGTTTGGGTGAAGTCTTCATGGCAACAAGATAATGCTGATTTCTCCTTAAAGTCCTACGGGGTCCTTCGACCACTTATGAGTGAGCAGTTGTGTGGCTGTTGACTACAGCTCCACTTGATCCTATATCTGGTATCCACACTTCTTGTCCTGGAACGAGTTGGGCAATGGCGCTGGTTGTACTGCTGTGCATCTCTCATCCTCCTCCTTTTTTTCTTTTGAGAAAAAACTTCCATGTAGGGAAGAGCAGGTTTTAGTTGAGCTGGAAATGTTGGCATCAAGGTGTGAAACCCTGTCCCTATGAGAAAATGAGCAGGGTTGTATTCATTCTGTAGTGGAATAGATGTGCGTGCAAGCAGTGCAAGATGGGGATTATCCACTTTCTTCAGGAGATCTTTTATGGTCTTGACTGCTTTTTCAGCCTCACCATGACTTAATGGGTGTTTTGGACTGGTGGTGATGTGATGAAATCCATAGGATTTTGCAAACTCTGCAAAAAAACTCCAATTAAGGTCCATTATCTGTTATCAGCTGCTCCAGAGTGCCGTGGTGTACAAAGATAGATTTTAAGTGGTGGATCACGTTTGATGAATTTGTAGTTGTAAGCAAAGTGATTTCCACAAATTCTGATGCATAATCCACTACTAGCAGGTAAGTTTTAGTTCCCAGGATGAACAAATCTGCTCCCAGATTTTGTCACGGTCTCCCTGGGTACTGTGTTGCAAAAAGTGGCTCTAAAGTAAAGTGCTTCCCTTTACTGCAGATCCGGCAATAGAGAACTAAATTATTTGTCTGCTGGCTTAATCCAGGCCACCATACCAACTGCTGTGAAAGTTCCCTGCATTTTACTACTCCTTGATTACCTTCATGCAGAGTTGTGAGCACACCATTTTTCACTGAAGAAGGGATATAGCAAGCCTGTCACCCTTGAGTGGCAGTCTGTCAGGTACTAAAGGTGATGATCGTTTTACCCAGTAGGGTCTAATTGCTGGCTCATCGTTGTAGTGTGTCCGCCATCCTTGTTCACAGAGTTGTCTTACTCATGCACAAACAATGTCTAGCTTCAGGTCTTGTCTCAGGTGCTCAAAGTATTAAGTCAAGTTTTCTGCTATCCCGTCCACATATATATATATTTTTGTCCTCCAACAACGCTGTCTGGTGTTTCATTATTTATATGGGAGCATGTGATAACATGTCCGCCATCCACGAGCTCTTTTCTGGCACATGCGATATGGCGTAAGAATAACGAATGAGGCGCATCTTGAACAGTTGAATCCGTCAAGGAAGGGTATCCAGTTGTTGCGACCCTAACAAAATTAGGAGAGGTTTATGGTCAGTCTCCATCTGGAGGTGCCTAAAATGAGGATGTTTCTGAACGTTCCACAAGCCCAAGTGAGAGCTAAGGCTTCTTTCTCTATTTGGGCATGTCTCTGCTCTGTTTGTATGAGAGATCGTGAGATATAGGGCACAGATCGCCAATCGCTGTCCCATTTTTGGAGTAAGATGCTCCCGTTTCTATATGATGATGCATCTGCTGAGACTTTACTGTCACAATTTGGATCGTACATGGCCAGAAATGGAGGCGAAGACAAAGAGACTTTTAGGTCATGGATTGTTTGAGCCTGGGGGATCCCCTCATACCCAGTGGTTCTTTTTAGAAAGAAGGTCTCTCAGATGTTTATCTCTTTCTGCTAGCTGAGGGGTGAACTCTCCTAGCTGATTAACTGTTCCAAGGAAACTCCTTAGTTCAGAAACATTTGTTGGTTCTCACATTTTTCACACTGCTTCTGCTTTGCTTGGGTCAGGACTGGTGCCATGGCTGAGATGACATGATCTCGAAGGCCACTTCTCGCTGTGACAGGTCACATTTTTCCACATTCAGTGAAATGCCAGCTTCCTGCAACATGTAGGATCATGATCTTCTTGTGTCCTGCCCCAGACCAATGTCAATGTGGCAAGCCACACCACCCAGACTTTTGACATTCTGCTCTGAAAATGTTCAATTGCAGATGCAGTGCCAACGCATAGCCTCTTAAAATAGTAATGGCCAGAAGGTGTAATGAAGGTGATTTATTTGGCTAACTCTTCTGTAAGCGGTATTTGTCAAAATCCCATATTAACATCTAGCTTGCTGAAAATTCAAGTGTTCAAGTGTTTCTTCCACTTATGGCTGGAATTATTTACAGCATGTACACCTTCACACAGAAAAGTTAAGGTGGGTACCACCACCATGTCAGTTCTGCTAATTACACCTAAGTCATCCATGCGGGACAGTTCTAGCTTAACCTTTTGTACATTAGTGGCAATTGAACTGTGTGAGGTCTTTTAAATGAGAAAGCCTTAGCATCTGGCCTTAATTTGATGTTATATGGCTGCTTCACTTCACCAAGACCACAGCACAGTTTTGGGTAGCTGAGCTTTAGTGTCTCGATAGTGAAGGTATCTATATGAGTAAGTAGCTCCAACTTGTGAATAGCGCATCTTCCCAGCTGTGTGCAGGTGTTTCTAGATGAAGACGTCCTCGCTTGCTTCTTTATCTCCTTTATTTAGTCTCATTTCTGTCACCCCAAGAACTTTCAATGGCTTTCTTCCAGGTCCTAACAGATTCTTGATTGATTTTTGAAGAGTGGGCAGGCTACTGTTTCTAAAAATCTCTTTGAAAATCCGACGTGGCAAAACTGTAATGTCAGCTACTGTATCTATTTTGAATTACAGGTTTTTGTTCATTATTTTGATGTTATTGTTGTTGCTCCATTGCTGGTAAAACTACCAAGAGATAAAGCAATGACATTTTCCACTTCATGCAAAGTCTTTTTACACACTTTCACATAATGTCCTTTTTTCCGTATGCATAACTTACAGTTTCATCAGCTAGAAACTAACGTTTTGGTTAGGATGAAGAGACAAAGAGTCTGGGTATGATTTTGTTTTAATCTTTCTGCTGCTTTTGTGCACCCTGTTGACACATTTAGCATCTCCTGGCTGTGTCCTGATGTCACCTTGCAGTGACGATTGCTGCCTTTTTGTCATGTTAACGGAACGAAACAGATCCAGATGCTTGCAACTCAGAAGGATCACAGACACCAGAATGGAGGATAGCTAGTTTTCTTGTGAGGGGTTATCTATTGCAGTGTTTTTCAACCTTTTTTGAGCCACGGCACACTTTAACCTTGACAAAAATCCCGCGGCACACCAGCATCCAAAAAAAAAGAAGCAGAAATTCATGGTCTGTATTGATCGACAGCCCCCCCCACGCAATCTCACGTGGATTTTTGTGATAATTGTGGCAGAAAAAGCAGGAAGTTGCGGCTGTTTTTTTCTAAGAGATGAACCACCAGCTAAAGACGAGCTTTAGCTAGTATTTTTGTTAGAACTGAGCGACTTTATCAGCAGAATTAAGAACAAAGAAGTGAGGACTTTAACCACTTCTGATTGGTCAGACTGATGACATGTGATTAAGCCTTCAAGAATGATTGGCGCAGACAGTTAAAGGGGCGGGACTTTTCCTTACACAGTTATAGCTGCAGCTAAATCGCAGTACCGTGATTCTTATCAAAATGTCTTTAATAGAATTAAATAAACACAAAGAAAAATTAATTTTAAGATCTTTTATATTCCTAACTACTCAGTGTTTTATCAGGGCCTGTTTGGATGAACAAAGAGTTGATTTCCTGGAGATGGAAAATATTTTTAGATCAGTTAATGAGGGCAATTTCTCCACGGCGCACTTGACCATCTCCCACGGCACACTAGTGTGCCGCGGCACACTGGTTGAAAAACACTGATCTATTGAACTGAAACAGGGATGGATTACTTTGACCGTTGGATTGCAGCAAACTTGAGAGCGGAACTTGTGAATGTTTCTCGGGGTCATGGGAGAGAGAGGGACAGAGGAGAGGGGGCGCAAGAAGCAGGTGGTGAGTAGTGTTTCTCTGCTTCCCTTAGTGGTGTTTTGTCTGTGAAGGGAGTGAGCTGAAGCGGCTTGTGCTGTCAGTTGCGTGTAGACCTGGTGTGGCTGGGGGTTGACTCCAGACTAAGACTGTGAGGTGTGAGCAGATTAGTGGCAGAAGCGAGCGTTCTGTGATGTGTTAAGACAGGGGTGGCAAACAAGTTTGACACCAAGAGCCGAATTTTTTCACTGTGAGAGTCAAAGAGCCACACGAAAAACACTGACCTGCCAAGACGTACACACATAATACACGCACTTAAAACTGTATTATTTTCCATAAAGCACTCCTCTCCCTACAATACAACAGCAAGTGTGGTAGTTGTGTTTATTTCAAGGAAAGTGTCCGCCCTCAATACACACATCAAATGCAGCTTAGCCAGAGTTAACACAGCGAGTACCCTGGAGGTCAGATACCCCCTCCACAGACACAGGCAACGTCTCATCTCATACACACACACACTCTATCGCACTCTTTTCTCTGCCTCTCTCTGACACACACAACTACTCAGTGACGGGTGGTGAGGTTGATGGCTGGTGAGGCACTGACTCCTCTGAAGTCAGATTTACGATTGTTAAAACTGAATATTTCACCATTCACCCAACAGTATTTAACTCGTAAATCTCTGTATCTCAACATTCCTCTTTCAATGACCCTTACACCAACAAATACACAAACATCTGGACAGAGCATCCTTCTGGTGTCTGAGTAATTCATATTCACAATAAACACAAGGGTTAACCCTTGTGCTATCTTAGGTGACCCCACCCTTGCATTGACGTGTTCTCCCTACCATGAAAAAGGTGGATAAAGGTGGAAAGATTTCATGTAATCCATGGACACCAGTGAAGATCACAAATCATTGAAGAAAATCTCCCAATGGTAAAGTGCCTAGGATAGCACAAGGGTTACATACATTGCATTTCAGTTGTGTGTAGCATGAATTAATTTTAACCTTCAGTAATTACTTTTATAATTTTTAAATGTAAAATATAATGATTGACTTTCTGCATGAATAGCTGACAATTTATGGAATATTACTATATCGTAGCAATTCTGAGCTACTGCTTACTGGCTGCGTTGAAGAGCTGTCTGTGCCCTACCTTTCCAGTTTCTGAGCCCATTAATTTGAACACACCCAAACTCAACCAAACAGCATGGACCTCACTTTTGCTCATAGCCCCCTCACTCATGGTTTTACACCCA
The DNA here is from genome assembly GCF_053564925.1 of Oryzias latipes. Taxonomy (NCBI): domain Eukaryota; kingdom Metazoa; phylum Chordata; class Actinopteri; order Beloniformes; family Adrianichthyidae; genus Oryzias; species Oryzias latipes. Next base: position 13,733,421 of record NC_136245.1, read on the forward strand.
AGATTCCCCACTTTCCATGAGTTCACAAATCATTGAAGAAAAAAAAAATGCACTGTCTAGTGGGTTTAGATGACCCAACTCTCAATGTCAAAGTGTCTAGGATAGCACAAGGGTTACGTGAGTGTCGGTCAGAATGGACCGATGCCTTGATTTCACATGTTTCAAGGTAAAAAACAGGGACTGGCAGACATATATTGAGAACGTCGACAACAGCTTGAGAGTGGCTCTTTTATGCGCAGGTATTTTTCCTTTCTCCAAAACGTAACAGGGCCGTCTTTCAAAAGCAATTTCAGCCCAATCATCTCCGGTTCGCTCGCTGCCTCATCAGTGGCAAACGGGGATCTCAGGCAGTCGGTGTCTGCTTTGAAAGGGTCGATGAGAAAAGTGATCTGCGGTTGTTTCTGCTGCAGGTCCTCAAACTGCAAAGTAAAGTTCCCGTCCAGTTGCGCAAGCAGTGTCACGTACTGCGCTTTATTCATTTTGATTGCAGCCTTCTGCTGTGAGCTCCTCAAAGGAGGAAAGTGGCATGATGGCCGTTATGAATGTGCACTTTGAAAAGCTTCAACTTGTTAATAAAGGAGACAATTTGTGTTAGATCAGGAAGAGTTTTTAATTTTCTCCTGGATACGTTTTGTTTTTTTCTGCCATGAACAATTTTACTGCTTCCAAAAGCTCATAATAATAAACATAGCGACTTGCCATTCTGTTCAGTAAAAAAGTAAAAATCTTCCCATTCTTCCAGAAACGTCCTGTGTTTATCTTAATACTCTGAATTTCGCCATTTTGACCATGAGGGTAACAGTCTGCAAGCACGTCAAATGTTTAGTTATTTTTTCCAGCATTGGGCTTAACCCACGCAAATGATTGGTGGTCACTTTTGTGTCGGGAGCAGCATCAAAACAACACACTGCCAAATTACTTTTATTATTATTTATTATTTATTTTTAATATCCTCTGATGGATTTGAGTGTGGTTTAAGAGGGAAAAAACTATGAAATACTATATAGAAAATATGGGAAGACGCAAAGAGCCGCATGCTTATTGGCCAGGAGCTGCATGCGGCTCAAGAGCCGCATGTTCGCCAACCGTGTGTTAGGAACCGGTCAGTACATAAGATGAAAAATCCTGGAGACAAAAAGTTAGTAGTGAGCTTCGCAGACAATTAGACATAAGACATTATAAACTTTAAGATTATACAACAAGAGGCCAAGTACTGGCCTTGAGAAGTCAGGCAAGCTGGCTGTGAATGCTGGAGCAGGCACTTTAAATTTACGTGCAGCCAAAACAAAATCCAGCCTTGGACGCTCTAAAAATAAGTGCGGGAACCCTTTAGCTTGTACATACTGGTCGTGGCAGATCAGCGAGCTTGTGCAATTTTGTGACATCACAAAAGCTCAATAATTCAAACCGAGTGTCTTTGCAACAGATTGATTGGCATCGATTTAAAAGGACAAATACTCAGAAATGCAAAAATGAAATGATTTTTTTTAATCACATTTGTTCTCTTTCATAAGAAAAAGTACATGAACACAAGTATATGTCAGAAGCTCAAAAAAACATGATTTTCATCGGAGGGGACTTTAATTCAAAAAATCAGAATAGCAAAAACAAGTTGAAGTTTATTTTAAACGTAGATTTATCATGCTCGGCAGGACACCCTCATGCTTCCATCACTTCCGAAGGGTTAAAACGTAAAAATCTATATATTAACCACATCATTGTTTAAGCTGAAGATTTCAAAGCCTGTAAAAAAAAGAAGCAGCTTATAGTCTGGAAATTACTGTAAAAGCTGTTTATTTCTCACATGTATATGGGTGTATATGGGATTTTGGCTTGTTGGAACTACTTGGTACTTCCTGTTTGGAATGTAAGGGTTACTGATGACTCAGTCGAGTTCTCACACACAGTCAATGGTTTAAACAAGCAAAAATTTAGGATATTTTTGTCATGAATTTTGTATTCGGGAAGCTTGGTAGCTCATCATTTATGAGGTAAGTGCCCCTGGAGAATTTTGATTAAAAAAATCTACAACAGAGAAAGGTATGTCTCTCTTTGAATTACCTTTTGAGGTTCATATGAATTAAGAAATTACGTTTTTTGTAAATTAATTTCTACTGTTTTTTTTTTTTAATTTCTACTGTGGGCTGCACGGTGGCGCAGTGGTTAGCGCTCTTGCCTCACAGCAAGAAGGCCCCCAGTTCAAGTCCCAGCTGGGGGAACTGAACCAGAACACCAATGGGGGATCTTTCTGTGTGTTGTTTGCATGTTCTCCCCATCCATGCATGGGTTCTCTCTGGGGTCTCCAGCTTCCTCCCACTGTCCAAAAACATGCTTTATAGGTTAATTGGTTAATCTAAATTGTCCCTAGGTGTGAGTGAATGGGTGTGTGATTGAGGACATTCTACCCTGCGACAGACTGGCAAACTGTCCAGGGTGTCCCCTGCCTTCGCCCACAAGTGGCCGGGATAGGCTCCAGCAGCCCTGTAACCCCGAAAGGGAAAAACTGAATAGAAAATGAATGAATTAATTTCTACTGTTTTCTGTTTCTTTTTTGACAGTTTCAAATTAGTTTGAATCTTCTCTAGTTTAATAAAATCCTTGGCTTTCAGTGAGGCTGATGCTTGTCATTAGCTTTAGTCTCTTCTTACTGTTATGTTTCATTTAAATCACGGTCTGGTTCATTTTTGTGGCAACAATGAATTTTAATTATTAACCCTCCTATTATCCCTGGGATCAATTTGACCCCAATTCAATGTTTGTCATCAAAAAACAATAGTTAACCTTTTCATTTTACTTCATATTTCATGATTTTTCCTAATTTGATGGGGACAACTGATTAAGCATACAATTATCATGAGGATAGTTTTTTCAATGTCATAACACAAATTGCATACATTGGTGTTCCTCGGGGGTCAATTTGACCCCAGGCTGTTTTAGCTGTGTAAAACTTGTCTGTCTGTGTGTGACCTAACATCCCCACACCTGCAGGTGCAGAGTTGATACTTTTGAGTTGATACATAACGGGGGGGCAACTATTCACAAGAGAATTTTGGATATTTCTTGTGGCGTGGTCGGAAAACCTGCCAAAATGAGGAAGCCAATGTAAGCTTGTGTGATGATCACATCCAAGTCTTTTCAACTAGACATGCCTCCCCTCTAAAATTATCAGCTCAATTAAAATATTTTCAATTGATGGTTGTATATTTTATGTTATATATATTATAATGTTGAACTGTAACACTTGAATGTCACTTTACTTTGCTGAACTTCACTTTGCCGCAGACAACAGAATTTCCCCATCGTGGGATAAATAAAGTTTTATCTCAACTCTCAAATGAAGAGCTCAAATAATGACTTTGTTTTCAACATGACTGACTGTGTGTCTGGTGGGAATCACTCTTAGCATAAATATGTCTGCAAGGAGCATGCACAAACTCTCTGCAAATACTGTGTACAGTAGTGCATACTAAAAGCTCGACTCTGGGCATAAAGAACTGTTCCATGTTCTGACTATCTGACTTATGTACTCGTTATGACTTTTTGTTTCACACAAAAACATCACAAAAAGAAAAAAAAAGGGGGGGGAAAACTCTAACTCTGCCGCCTCCTGTCCCAAGCCCGGATAACAAAAGAGGAGGGGTGAGTGAGACTTTATAGTGGCTAACCACGAATATGTCACAGAAAAAGGAGATAAAAAATAGTAAGTAAGTAAGTATTGTTCCGAAAAGGAAAGGGGGTCACTAACATCAGCCAATATGCTTTTTTCTGTGAGAGTCATGAATGTGCACCCCAAATTAGAAAAGATTTGGATAAATCTTTTTCAAGATTTACTACAGCAAATGTCATATAATCACCAAAACCAATAGGGTTCAAATTTTTGTGGTCAAATAATGTTGTCAGTGAATTTGAGTAAATTTGAATGAAAACTTTTCAAGCTACATTCATTCTAATTTAAAAGTTTGGCCTGATGGTGGCGCTAGAGAACAGATCAACCCACTAATCTGTTTCATTATCAAAGGGCTATTTATGTAGTATTCAACACATAAACTAGGTGCCTGACACTAAAAACTTGGATAACAATTTTATGTAAATCATTTTCTGAAGGCAAATATCCCTGGGGTCAAATTGACCCTAAAAGTGAAATGTGTGAGAAATATTTGAGGATAATACGAGGGTTAAATAAATGAGTTGATATTTTGCCAACTTTGTCTTGTTTCCTCCACTGGATCTCTCACAGCAAGTTTAAGTTTAAAGTCTAACTACCTCAAAATTAGAACTTTTACTTTATTTTCCTAATTGTGACTTAGGCTTACTTCTGGATGAAAAACTAAATAATTAAAAAAACTCAAAACATTTTTAGGAGTGATTAATAGTTTCTCCTAAATAAAAATAATGATTAAAAAAACTTTTTTTCAATAATTAAGCTAAAGAAGATGCAAATTTGTTCTGTCATAAATACCTACTTCTTTGTCAGAGCGAACATAATCCTCAGCAACTAGTCTGCAAGACTGTGCTGGTGTTTTGGCACTGAGATTGTCATACCAGCTCAGTAGTATTTTAATGTCCTCATTTGGAGGCCTTTGGTCTGAATACTCACTGAAAGAAAAAGCATCAGACCATCGGGAGATGTGGGCTTTGAAAGCAATGGACCTTCTAACATGACACCGATCTGAAGCTCACATTCAAAGTAATCAGGCATTATTTATGGGAAACTATGCTGACATTTTGAGATGGGACAATTTTCCAAGCACGACAGCCACTGAGTATTTAGGGTGGGAATTAAAACTCAGAAAGAGATGATAAAAAGAGGTTCTCCAACCTAAACCCCATTTGAAGATTTAATGGAGGATGGTAAATAAGAAGAGCTACAGATGGTACATTGCATATGAACTGCTTTTTAAACAGCACTTGGAAGTCAAAAGTGCTTAAATAACCATCAGACCTTGCCAACACATTAAAAATCCTCTATACACTTAGGCACCTTATTCCTGCCTGTATATGTTTTGTTGACTTATCTATCAGTTACTTTCAGATTATATTTATGTTGTCCTTACTCTTGTGTTTCCTAAAGTCCCTTCTGTCATCACTACACCTCTATCATTCAATATATATATATATATATATATATATATATATATATATATATACATACATACAACTATTAAATGTCCAAAGGACAAAAATACAATAGATCAGAGCAAATTTTTCACAAGTTTTTAATTTATTAGTGTAACTGTAGTTGTTTTTATCACTTTCCTTTTTCTTTTTCTTTTTTTACTGTTTATTGAAACTTGATTTTATCAGTAAATCAGCCTACAGTTTGTATATTTGCCATGAATGTTTATCCTTTCAAAATAAGAGGTTTTGAACAAAATCCAATCATGTAGTCTTTGCATTGGACACAGTTTCTGAAACTGTTTACTGAAGGTTCTGGCCAAAATGTTAGGCTGTCCATCAGACAGAACAGAAAAACTTGTCTTTTATCTAAAGCATTACAATGTATCATGCATTATATCTATTCCTAAGCGCTGGAAGCTTCAGCATGCTGACCCAAAAAAGAATGTGAACAGAATTACATGCACACCAAGTCCCACTGTGTTTGGGCACATGAATACTGAAATTATGTTGGAGCTTTGCTACTGATTAATAAAAAGAGACAAGACTGCTTTAAAGACAGTCTATTGAGAGAAATTATCTTAAAAAGAGAGAGAAAAGATCAAATTAATTATTAACACATCTATCCTCTGATATTACTGTTAGTTGGCAGTTTTACATCCCAGAAAGAGAAAGGGAGAAAGCTGTCGATCATGATTGGATGTGCAATTTTTTAATCAAACTGATTTGTTTTTTTCTTCCACAATGTACCAACATCTTCACATAATCATTTTGTGTTTAAAAGGCTCACCACAAATTTATACACGAATAAACATCAACGAGGGGTAAGGCATGCATCTCAGCCTCATCTACCCTCACCAATTTCTATCTTTCATCTTTATTTTGAAAGAGATATTTTATTTTTATTTTAGATCCACGCCAATAAAAAGGGAAAATTATGTTGGGAAGCATGTTGTTTTCATAGCTGCACGAGTAAACATCAAAGTGTTTCATGGTAACATAATTTGATACAGGCACACAGTTAACCTTGAAGTTAAGCAGCCTTGATCCTGATTCCATGTCTAGGCCTACTGCCTGCTCAGAATGTGTGTTCACTCACCACATTACACTTAAGTGCAGATTAACCAATCAAATTTACATCCAACATAAAATTATTTGTTAAATTATCTTAAGCTGAACACAGGGCTAGGATTTACATTTCAATGTTTGATGGGAAATACTTTCAAGGTCAAATTCCAGTCCAAACCTAAAAGGCCATGTCACACTGTCGCTACGAACAACTTGTGTATTGTCCATGTATGACATTTTGGTCTTCCGTTATACATGCAGGATTCATAAGTGTTTTTTGCATTCATCATTTGTCGATTTGTGCAGATGTTTGTCTAGGGTTTCGGCCGACGGGTCTTTATAGAAATTTTAGAGCTGTTGAAAATGTTTGGTCAGTTGCAGTTCATGGTAAGTCTCTTGTGGGGAAGTCCCACAGAGGGCGGGTTGCAAAAGGGAGCAGATGCAACTCTGCACACGTGCCAGGCCCTTCTCGTGGATATCCCTAGCTGCAGCTCCACCCCCAATTTGCGCATATTGCACGGATAAAAATTGTTTATGGGTGAATAAAATCCGTAAACCCCCGCTTCATTAAATTTCTTCACTTTGATGTTAAGCGCACTGAGCAGTAATCATATGCCATCAAGACCATGGTCAGCGTCTGCTGCGGGCACTCGCAATGCTTTGTTCAAATTAAACAGTCGGATTCCCCTGATCTGCACCAGTTCACCAGTCAGCTGCTAGGCGCCAGCAGAGACAGCCCGCGGGGGTCCAGAGCCGGGCCTACCATACTCTGTCCCCTCCTGGGGCCTGCCCTCCGTGTGGTGCTGGACACTGCCCTGCTAGAGATCTGATCCCCATCCTAAGCTGGACAACGGGGAGAGGAGACCCCACTCGGTATATACTGCCGGAGAGGTGAAAGATCTGCTGTTTTATATTCCCATCACCAGTGACATACAATGAGGTTCACGGCTAATGAGGTACCGATGTCAACAGTAAGATTTACAAACAAATGATCCTAGTAGCTATTCATCATTTCAGTCAGACAATTCATGCAGTAAAGAAGATTTATTTCTATATTTCTTTTAGTTTGGCATAAGGCTCCGTTCAGATACATAAAACTAAGATCTCCATAGAAAAGCCGGGGATGATGATGGGGTGATGAACGCAGAGCTTGCTGAAATGGAAGAAGAGGGATTGGACCGCACACATGTATCTTAAGTAGGACGCTCAACAGGTGAGTTTATTATACTGAACCGCCCGTAACCAGTAAGCAGGTAAACGTACTGCTCGAGTTGCACACCTGAAATACTCCCAGGATCGTTCATTTAATTGGCAACACCTAAAGTGTGTTGTTTAAATTTTAAAAACATTGTTCTTCCATTTACAAACTGTAGCATTGAAAAAAATCACCAAAATTTAATTTTTTAGTCTCTTTTTCTCAATAGAGATAACTGCCATTGAAGTGGTTAAACAAAGTTTAGAGTTTAGACACGTCATCCTCCATTTAAAAAATTATGCTAAACTTGAGTATGTGTGTGGATAGGCCCAGCCCTTTTTTACTAACATTTACCCCCCGTAATCATCCTCCAGATTTCCCTAACTCTCCTTATTCCCCTTTTTTCTGTTCCCTTACCCCCTGTCTCCAAATTTCCTCCCTTCTTTCTTTCTTCTTTTCCGTCCGGTCCAACAATAAAAATGATACAAATGTTATCAATGCAATAAATAAAGTTTAGCCTAAATTACAAATAGGGTTTATACAAATACACACCATGTGTGTCAGAAGATCCACAACCCCCTGTTTTACAGTAAAATATGTCCAACACAAGAGCCCCCCCCCCGCCCCCCCCCCCCCCCGGGCAACCAGAGGCCCAGAACTGGGAAACCGCCAGAAACTGCAGCCCCCCAAACACATCCCAGCCTAACCCCCCAACCAGCCAGGACCCGACCCACCAATCCTCCCCTACTATGTGATGTGACTACTCAAATGGGATTAGGGAAAGTCTGAAGCAGACAGATTATGTTTGGAGGAAGCAGACATAATCTCTAAACTGATGTAATCTGAAAAGAGATTTCTGTACTGATTAATGCTAAGACTATTTTGGGATTTCCAGTTCAGATAGTTTTCTTTGCGATACATAAAGCGGTGAGAACCATGTTAATGTTATTTAGGTCACCTACTACTGTAGCCAAATTTGGTCACTAGAATTCAACGATAGCTCAGACTCCCATTTTGCCATGGGTAGGTAAATTGTGTTGTCTGCATTAGATACCAATTTTTAAAATTTGGAGGTAAGCATTGGGTTGTAAAAAGGTCCATGAATTGTGTTACTGTATGATGGAGTTCTAGGTCTATTATGGTCAAGAAATATTTAGTACTTATTATTGATTGTATTCTAGACATTTGTTCCTGCTAATCCCACACATTCAGGAGACTGTTTGAGGGGTAAAAATGTTCTATTATGAATAATATGTTGAAACTGTTGGATCCCTTCATTCTTTCATGACGTAAAGCAAATAATGTTTTTGTTTAGTAACATGTGAGGGTTGTTCAAAATGGAAGTGAATTTTCATGGAAATATTGTAGAGTTTTTTTTTTTTTTTTAAATTCCCACCAGACTGTTAAGAGATGAACTGATGTTGAAACTTCTGAAGCACTTATGATGTTTAATTTTAAAATTGAAAAAAATGAAACATTAGAAATGTCTGGGTTATCATAGAGAGTGTCCTCTATAACTTTTCCAGATTCATCTAACAAATCAGGTTTAAAGCTGCGCTCTCATCGTTTCTAGCCTGATCGACATGAAGCAGTGTCTGTATTTATCTCATTTACAATGCATGGAAGACACAGATGATGTTGACAGATCAGGTTTATTTATTTTGGAGAGCTCTACAAAAACTTCTGCTGTGTTTCCATCTCTCTCTGACCGAGTTTAAAGGCTTGCTGTCCCGCATTAACCCCAGAGTGGAAAAAAAACAAGAATAAAATCAAGGGACCTTTTTTTGATCATTATCTTGATGAAAAGAATGAAACATATTATAAAGTTCAGAAGGGCCAAGCAGGCTGTCTTTCCATCCAACATCAGCTCTCTGTCTGTCCGCCACCTTGCCTTCTGGGAGCAGCATAGCGAGATCAATCGCTCCAGCTCCATTGGCCCTGCAACAGATTATAGGGCCCGTGTCAAACTCAAGGCCCGCGGGCCAAATATGGCTCATCATGTAATTTTATGTGGCCCGGGAGAGCATAAAAGTTTTTAATTTCTTAAAATAAAAAATAAAAATTGGTGTGTATTTATTCATATTCAGGGGGTATCGGACTTGAAATATCGGATTGGGCTATTATATATTAGGACTTAAACACTGTTTATATAACCTAACCTGACAGAATCAAATTTAAAAGGATTTATGCTAGAGTAACAAGCAAACATGTGTTTTCTATGCAACTAATTGTCACTTTAAAAAGTTCTAATAAATAAACAGACAGAATGCAGCAGACAGAATGAGGAGCGTGCACAGCCTTTTTTTGACCATGTTCATGTTAAAGTTCATATAGAAAATAAGTGGATTTTCTCTTTGTTGTTTTATTTTTATTTTTTGACCGCAAGTGGATGACATCCTTTTTTCCCTCCATTTCTTTAATGCACTTCTATTTTCCCATTTTTTTTCTTGTGGAAAACGTGCGTCAGCCGCATGTTCTTGCCCTGATAGGTTTATTGGAAACCTACAAAAGGATTGGTAAAAGTTTTTAAAAACTGAGTTTATTGCAACTGGATTGTGTGTCGTGGTTCCTGTTGCATCTATAAATGATAAAATTTCCCAGATTTGTTACTGCTATCAAACCTCTCTCAACGTAATCTCTGTATTAAAAACTGTGTTCTTTAATTAACTATTTCACTTAGTTGAAGTTTGGCTTTCTTTATTTGTTGCAGAGTTGGTTCATCCGGTAAGGTCCTGTGGGATTCTTCTAACAATTTAATTGTTTGTTCTAAATCCACTACCTTAGCGTTTTCCTTTTTTTTGGGGATAAGATGGCGATAATTTTGCCCACCTTTCCCAGCTTCCCATAGAAGGCATGGGAAAAATCCCTGGGTGGTCATTATTTTGTAGGTGTAAGGACAATTCTTTAACAAAATACTCAATAAAGTCAGGGTCTCTGAGCAACGCTGTATTTAACCTCAGGCTCCTTGATGAAGGTGAGGATGTTTTGTTTTTTAGAGTCATGGAAACCAGTACGTGATCACTGACAGTAATGGGCTGAACCTGTGCTTCTATAGTTATAGTAAACAAGGAGCTGTTGACCAGGAAATAATCTTGCCTGGAATATGAATGATGAACTGTGGAAACAAAAATGTGAGCGCTCTTTGAAGGGTGGAATGATCGCCTAGTATCACAAAGACCAAAGTCCTCTATGTACTGCTTAACAGTATTTGCGAACTGCCAGGTTCTTCTACAATCACTGATTTAACAGTGTGCACAGATAGTGCTGAGAAGAAGGAATAAACGGATCATCTACATTGGGGGCATAAACATTAGCTAAGCATAGCTTCATGTTTTGAGTAGAAAGAGTGACTATTATAAACCTCCCTTATCGGTCTATGACCATGCTGGCTTCTGTGAATTTAATTTCCCTATTTATCAGGATTGCTACTCCTCTCTGTCTAGATTTATAGCAAGCTGAATTTATGTTAGGAAAATCAGCTGTGGCAAGGACATTCACTTATGAACAAGACATGAGTTTCTTACGGTGGCCCAGAAGGGTCACAACACAACACATTAACTTTATACACAACACATTAACTTAACACACAACACAATAACTCACAACACAACACAATAGCTCACAACACAACACATTAACTCACAACACAACACATTAACTCAACACAACACAATAACTCACAACACAACACATTAACTCACAACACAACACATTTTCTCACAACAACGTCTTCTCACACAGGCACGTGCAGTCCCCAACACACAGGACGGAGTGGAAAAAAGGAGAGGAGAGGAGCGCGCGTGCAGCGACAGAGGGGGGTGTCAGAGCGGAGGGAGGAGTGTGCGTTCATATTGTGTGTGTTTAGAGGAAGGAGAACCGTAGTACAGACAACGTTTCTGGCAACACTGCTGCTAGCTTCTCTTGTAGCAATAACATGCTCCCTCCACAGCTCACTGTGACATTACTTTCTGTTAGGTAGTTAGCTGCTCAGCCCAGTAGAAATTTCAGAATAAAAGCACTTCAATTGCTGCTTTACTTCCGTTGTGAGTTAATGTGTTGTGAGGTAAGTTAATGTGTTGTGTTGTGACCCTTCTGGGCCATGAGTTAATGTGTTGTGTTGTGAGTTAATGTGTTGTGTTGTGAGTTATTGTGTTGTGTTGTGAGTTATTGTGTTGTGAGTTATTGTGTTGTGTTGTGAGTTAATGTGTTGTGTGTTAAGTTAATGTGTTGTGTGTTAAGTTAATGTGTTGTGTGTAAAGTTAATGTGTTGTGTGTAAAGTTAGTGTGTTGTGTGTAAAGTTAGTGTGTTGTGTGTAAAGTTAGTGTGTTGTGTGTAAAGTTAATGTGTTGTGTGTAAAGTTAATGTGTTGTGTGTAAAGTTAGTGTGTTGTGTTGTGACCCTTCTGGGCCACCGTAGTTTCTTGAAGAAACACAGTCAGTTTGAAGATCTTTTAAGTTGTTCATTATTTTCAGTCTCTGAAAAAAAACATTGCACATAAACATCTCTCTGGTCCAGGCTCCGTGCACATTTCATGTAACTAACCTAAGGGTGGACACGCTGTTGTTGAAGTTAATGTTTGATAATGTCAATTAATGATCAGTGCAAAAGTAAGTATACACAAACACATACTAGTGATGTAATAGTTGCTATGTGACATTCTGTGTAACGTGCAGTTTTTGTGACTTAATGTTGGACATGTTAAGTGTCTAAGTGTGTTGTACAGATCAGTACTAATGCAGTTTGGCTGGGTTATGTGGCAGTTTAGGTGAGGGGAAGGTAGTTCATGTGAAAAAAACATAGGGAAAGTGTGTAGAGGGGGAAATGATTAAGCAACAGGGAGGGTAAAAACAGAACAAACCCATTATAAACAGGTCTGGACCTACTTAAAGCGCTGCCCCCCCCATTCGCACATATCCCACCCCACACAAAGAGAGAGGAGCCAAGAAAGCGTCGCCCCCCTCCGGAGCAAGCCCAGGCACGCTCGCCCAAGCGCCGCCCCTGGGAGATCATGAGAAGAAAGGTGTGCAGAGGGGGGAAATGATTAAACAACAGGGAGGGTAAAAACAGAACAAACCCATTATAAACAAGTCTGCAACTATGAAAGAGACTGTGACTGTGATATTACCGTAACTAAAGTAGAAAACCTTTATGCCTTGTGAGTTATGCCCAGTGTGTCAAATATAAACATAAACTATCACCTGTGCAGAGAGTGTGGATATATATCTGGTTAGTTGGTAGATCCAGGATATTTGGGTCTCGGTGAAGCTGTCCATTCAAAAAATACATTAGCTTGTTCACAGAAATGACAGCGATGGCCTTTCAACTCAGAAATTTCCTTCTGATGAGGAACAGGATCTTTTGGGGAACTGATCATCCATTCTGAAGTTGGTCCCCTGTAGCTCCCTGCCACAATGCCTCACCTCCTCTTTCTTTTTATGGAGCACGAACTTGGGCACGATGGTTCTTGGCCTGCTACTCCCTGGTCTTTCTGCTGGACTTAACTTTTTCCTCTGCGAGCTTAAGACAGGTCTGAAGGAAGCTTTCAATTTTTTCCTCTGCATAATTTATGTATTTCTTAAGCTATTTTTCGCTCTGGCAACAGCCAAGGCTGTGCCTCTCCTGCCTCCCCTGACTGCATGTTGCTGCATGTAGTTCATGATTATTGCTCTGTTTAAATGCAATAAATTAGTGATATGTGCCTCAGTTATGTATTTTTAATGTGATCTATGTGCCATATGCAAGATATAAAAGTTATACATTGTGAAAAGTCCACAAAACAAGAGGAGACATACGTGGACCTACATGGAACGGTTGTGGAAAGCCACAAATGAGTGGAAATCAAGCACAATTGCATATGATGCAAATAATAATTGAGTATGAATTAGGTAAACTAGGATATGTAAGTCTCAACCAGCCAAAAATTTTGAACAGCTCAAAACCGATTTCACGTAAAGACATGTCAGCCGAAACCTTTGACAGACATTTTTGCACATCGACGAATGACTAACGCCTGAAACACTTTTAAATTATGTATATCGGGCATGTATCACGGAAGACCGAAATTGTATATTTGGAAAATGCGCAGGTTTTTTGTGGCAGCAGTGTGACACAGCCTTCGCCTAGAATGAAATTTCCAACAAGCTCACTCTTTATTGGCGAGAGTGGTTGTTATAGAAATGGGGACTCACATACTGACCTCAACTGGCTCCAACACTGTGGCGTTCGTATCGGAAAAAAGAAAACAAGTCAGTTTGCTTCATTTGATTGGAGCCAGAAGTAAGCCATTGTCTCACGCTCATTCGGTCCCATTCTCTTATACAGTCAATGTTTTAAACCTATTTGGACCATGTGTAAAAAAAGTCAAAATTACAGTAAGCGTTCATTAGGGTATGTGAACCCATCAATTATTATGTACACTACATGTTGTTTAGATTTGACAAAGTAAAATCAATGAGTTTTAATAGACCTTTAATTTTATTTGTAACTGTTTGTTTTTATGGAATGGCATATTAAGACAACACATCCTTCCTAAAAAGACATATGTCCCTTAAAAATGTAACTAAAGTTATACTTGCTCAGCCAAATCTAGCACATTTACAGACTGAACCATTCACATTTCTCAATATGCAGTCTCCTTTTAAGCTACAATATAAAAAATAAATACAATTTACAAAAAAATAAATTGCTTGTTTTTTGACATAATTCGTTCCTTTGGGGCTCACTTAAAAAAAAAATTCTGATAAATTTGATACTTTGGAGCCCTTCAAGGTAGCAGTTTCAGTGTTTTGCTTGCAGATCCATTATAATTCACCCAGAGCTGTGTTTTCTTTTGGTTTTTCACCATAATATCCATGGGTAAGTTGGATGAAAAAAAGGTCTTCTCCTGTGGAACACTGCTGAACCTTGATCTGGCCAATTACAAAAAACACAACCAAAGAACTCCTCCCTGTCCTCTCCTGGGGTTGTGCAGTTGGCACTAGGCATGATGGGGGCATCACTTCATCTGGCTCTCTTTTTACCCTGATGCTCCCGTAAGACAACATGACCTTTAACAGCTCCAGAGTTCAATCTTGGTGCTTCCTAGCAACCGGAGGAAGGTCTTAACACAGCTGTCCCAATAGCATGAGTTCTCCTCACATTCAGCATAAGGAAATGTCCCCTACTTTCACTATTTCACATAGTCTGCTGTTGTTTTACAATTTATTGTAGATTTCTTCCTTAAAGATGAAGGTTTTCACTTGTTCTAGTTTTTGATAAAGTTTTGGTCTTCATACCAAAAATGTGCACCTTTAGTAATCTTTTACATTTTTTTTACTTGGTGCATGCCAATATTAAGATTTTTGTAAAACTGGAAGATGACTACAGGATGTGTCTTCAGGTCCGGGGGTCTGAATATCAGAAAGCTGCTTAGTGAATCTGCAAGGGTTAATAAAACTGCTGAAGATTAAATGTTATCATCTTACATTAATCATACATAGAATGATCCTTAGTATTATTTTAGTTAAATCCGGGAATATTTTTTTAATGGGCAGCATCTGTAAAATGAATTGTCAACTAACTGCATGGCCTTTTGATGCTTGTCCTGTCTCTTTACCAAGAACAGTCAATATAAAATCCGGTATCTCAGCAACCTTCAACAGCCTGAAGCCTGTAATGTTATTAAGTCAGTGTATTCATACACTGACAAAGAATTCTGGATGACAGAAAATATTTACATAACACCTTTATATTTGTTTTATAGCAGGGGTCGGGAACCTATGGCTCGCGAGCCATATATGGCTCTTTTGATGGTCACATGTGGCTCGCAGACAAATCTTTACTTATACTTTTTTTTTCATTAGACCAGTCCTTCTCGGGCGCGATGCGATGCCAGAGGCGCGCAGTAGTAGCAGTGCTTAGAGAGAGAAATCTGCGCCAGCATTATCAGTTTACTATTATCTATTATTTCACAGAGTTTGTACCAGCTGGAAACCTGTGAATTGACGTGCCTAAAACTGCGCGCTCCCGTCTCTGAGAAAGAGCGCGCAGATGCGGGGACGGGATGTGTGAGGGAGAAAGCAGAGGGTGGGGGGTTGTGGGGACCGGCAGCAGGTGAATCGCGCAGGGATTGTAAAAACGTAAAACCCGCTGTCCGTCACTCACTGCAGCGTGTGAGTATATGTTTGGCTCCCCGTCTGCATGTGATCAGTCTGTCTCACATCTACAGAACATTCAGACCTACGATCACGTTTAAAGTCTCAACGCCTGCATGAAGCAGAAACTCACCACGTATCAACCAGACTAGACCATCAGCAGAACTACCACGAGAAATACTCATCATTTATTAGCAACAGCATAACAATGTTATTAAAAAGAATCCACAGACTTATTGTACTTTAAAAATGTTGAAATTAAATCAAATGCACACATTCACTTGTATATTTAGTTTTAAACAAATTGTCGCGGACTGAGTTGGATGGCTGTTGGGTCGCGTTAAAAGTTCTGGAGTTCATTGAACGCGTCAAGCAGAGATCTGATTGGCTCTCAGTTCTGTCGCTCAGCCTGTTGTTAGGTAGTTTGGACCAATGGGGTTCAGCTATGGGCCGAATAAGGGAAATGGGAGGGCTGGAGCGGTAGGAGCGAATAAAAAGTTGGGAGACGCGCTCTCGTCTCGGCGGGAGAGATTCAGGAGTTGCTGAATTAATTGAACGGCGTTTGTTGCGGTCTGCAGTCACCAGAATAAAGAACTTTAAAAGAGGTTAAGTCTCCGTGCCTCAGTGTGGGGAAGGGACACTACATTATTGTATGGCTCTTTCGAAATTACATTTCAAAATATGTGGCATTTATGGCTCTCTTGGCCAAAAAGGTTCCCGACCCCTGTTTTATAGTAACAAGAATAAGCTTCATCGTTTCACACAGGTGTAGAAAGAAGGCGTATCCTTGTCATATACACAAAAAATGTCACTAGGCTGTGCTAGAAGCCATTTATAATATTTTGGTGCATCAACAGTCCTCAACTTCACAGGAAAGTGGGTTATTTGTGGTCGCTGTGTGGCAAACAATTTAACAAATCAGTTCATTTCAGCTCAGATGACGCCCTCCAGCTTTTACAAGCAACGACTCAGCATCTAGAGAATCCTAAAAGACAGATGAGTAAAACAAGTGAATAGTCTCTTTAAGGCAAGCTGATTTCTGTGGCATTTATGCGTAAGCCTTTGATGGGGATGAAAATGAATAAAGTAATAACTTTAATGGCTAATAGCAATTAAATGAATGATCTTCATCTGCATTTGCTGCTTTACAGCCTTTTCATACATTTACTACATGTGGTTTCTAAATTAATTATGCAGAAAAAAAATGGCAAATTGTGCAGACACAAACACCACTGCACCCTGAAAAAGCAAAGAAAACACATCAGATGTTTCTGTGCTCCACAAACAATTCTCACATTTTGATAGATAGGCTAAAAGCACATTTTTAATTCAGTCAGCTTTGGGTGAAAATGTAGAAATAGTAGCATTTTGATGTCAACTGCTTCAATTCTGCTTCGTGTTTATGAAGGACTGAGGAAAATTGTTAGAGATCAGTTGAAATTCACAATACGCTTAATGATAAATCTGATTTCAAAAAGACTAAAGTCCCAGGTTTCATGTTAAAATGTGCAGATGAGCACTAAGACTCTTTTTGTTCCTGGAAACTGCAAGGATGAGCTTTTGAACAAGATCATATCATGCAAACTTTATCTGCAGCAGAAACCTGATTTACTCTGCAAGACTTATTAATTAAAATTTAAAAACTCCTAGATTGAATGTATTGCAAAAAAATATTTCTGAAGTTTTTTTATGAAAATTAGCAAACAGCTGGAATGACATGATCTTAGCTATTTTGCAAAAATTGCTGGATTCTGCAAGTTGTGAATTACCTTTTGCCAGTGAGATTTAAATTAGGGAAGCATCTTAAAATTGATGGAGCATTCCTTGGTTTTATTCCTGGCTCCTGAGATCAGCCAGAATACCCCACTCAGTGAGTACTGACACTTCAAGATGGATTACAGACTAAAAGGAGAGGTGTGAAGCAAATAATTTCAAGATCAAAGCTATCAATCCCAAACAATGTACCTTTTCCCCTCTCAGTTCATTATATAAACTGAAATTATGGACTCTGCTGAATAGAGGGCCGTATCTGCTTTCATTCTCACTTGACAAAGCTTAAAGAAGTTAATTGAACTCATATCCCAGGATATGTGGTGAGAGGTTGTAACATTAGCTGTTTCTTGCATGCAGCTTATTGGGATGCAAAGCTGGTGCTGGCAGGGTAAACTGTGCCTTGGCAGAGATTTGGAGCAGGGGGATTGGTGCTGCTGCAGGGACATGACAGCAACAGTCTTTTTAGCCATAAGACCCCCTACTACCACCACCCCAGAAGTACACACACACACAAGCCACACCTGTGCCAACACAAATTTTCCTCATAAACGTTCTCATTTCAAGATTTTTTTTTGACTCTGTTTCGTTGGTAGTCAATTTCATTTTCCTCAAAGGGTTTCTTCAAATCTCAAAGGAAACAGTGGATGTGCATAGGGGATGTTACCTAGTCTACACAGACTATCAAAACCTCTACTTGTTGGAACCAAAGTTTAAATTTGCCACAGAAAAAACACAACCTAAGCTTTCTCATTTCATGTTCCTTTAGCATGCAGTATTGAGAACAGGAGGCAGCATAATTACCTAGAGGCTAATTTGTGTCACCAACAAGAGTAAGAGGTAAGCTGTTCCACTTAGCAGCTAGCTCTTCGTACTTAGCTCTCCCACTTTAGTATCACATGACTTTGATTGTCTACTTGCAATTTACTTAGCAACTGCAGACTCTATGTCTTTGCCACGTCTCACAGAGACCTTTTCTTAGATCTCAGTACATTGCCTAGCAACCTATTTTTTTCTTCTTTCTTCTAAAAGCAATCTGTGCTGCATGCAGTGGATGGTGACCGTTATAATTATTGTTTAATGGAGTATAACCAGAAATGTAATGCATCCTGAAACAATACAGTTATAGAAATCAGTTTTAATGAAGCACTAACTAAACATTTACAATCAGGGTTGTACATAGTGGAAGGAAAGACTAATTACACTTGAGACAGGGTGATGTTGTGAAGTGTGACTGCTTCCGATGGTTCAGTTCAGTCTTCGTTTTAGGTTGATATTTAAGATTATTTATAGCCGTCCTCTTTCATAAAAATAGTTATCTAGTGCAGTTTCTTAAAAAGGTATTGGGTTGATAAGCAGTACTTTACAATCACAATATCCTGTTTGTGGTACAGCAGGCAACACTCCCTCATTAATTTTTACCCCTGAAGAGGAGAGTATTTTGAGCACACTGCCAACTCTTGCAAACACTGGCTCAGACAGCGAAATAGCAAGGAATTTAGGAGGATAAAAAGCTGTAACCGACCCTTTACGAGCACAGAAAAAAGGCATTCACTCACTTAAAAACAGTTTGTTCTGTCTGCAAGCCCACAATCCTGTCATAGGTAAAGAAACAAAACAGGATGGAAAGTAAAACCAAACTACCTACAGATATTGGCTTAATGAAAAATGTTCTACAGGTTATAGGCACCGTGACCAAGGCTCTACTTTATAGCAAGCTGGTGCTTGTCAACACAAAACAGGCTTTACATACTTTTCCTTTTTCACTAGCAAAGGCTGAAACTTCTAAATCAAAACACTATATGTAACCCAGTCTTTGTGTAACTAAAACAGCTGCAGCCACAGCTTGAGATTTAAACTTGTTTTTCTTTTGTTTACTCTCTTTTTTTCAAACAGCCAAACACTGAAATGATCAGAACCAACCAAATGTGCTGTCTCTCATCCTCCAACAGCCCTGACTTTAGCCCGTCAACAAAGCTATTCTCACAAGGGTTTATGAAAGCCACATCTTGTGCAGTTCAGGAAATCTGTGGAATTAAGGAAAAGCTGATGTTGGATTTAGATATTAAACCATCCTCCAGTAATTCTGACTTTGTCAGGGGGGGTTGGTTCTGAGTCAGTCAAATGAAGTCTGTTTGAGAAAGGGGTGATATTTCAAAATCCTTATTGATTAAAGTAAAGACTTTTTCTTTAAAAACAGACTCCGATGAAAACCGTGTTTTGGGTGTTGCTTGTTGTGGCCTTTTTCTCATGATAAAGGACATATATATAGAAAATTTAGACTAAAATTGCATTTCTGAGTATTTCTTTATTCAAATCGTTGTGAATCAGGAGCAATAAAAAATGCAGTTGGAAAAAGCTTGGAGCTGTGATGTAGAAGGTACACTGTAAAATATGTTGCTGACGATTTTTCTGTAACTTACTTGCATGAAAAGAATTTTACAGTTTAATTACTGTAAAATGAAATACAGTACACAAATTGTTGTATTTCAGTTTACAGTTGCATTACTGTAAAATGAAAAACATTACATCGAGATTCTACTGTATCTTATTTTACAGTAATTAATCTGTAAAATGCTTTACAATAGTTACTGGCATCCAGCTGCCAGTAATTCATACAGTTATTGTAATATATTTAATTTTACAGCTGCACTATTATAAAATGAAATACAATAGCTACTGGCATCCCACTGCCAGAAGTTATTGTAAATGCTTCTACGGTAATTGTACTGTGACTCTTTTTACGATGTTTTTACCGTATTTTCATTTTCAGTTTATTTACCGTATGATAATAGTAAATAAAAAGTTACTCTGGTTCTATTATGACAACTTCTAGAGCTGTTATTAGGCCATTTTCACCTTTTACTGAGTTCATTACAGTCAGTCTTGCAGTTGTTTTTTGCCAAGGCCACATTGATTGAGCTCTTAGATCAATGCAACACCAGACAGAGATGTACAATTCTTTATTTTACACCACTGAACACTGTTAAGTCTACTTGAATGAAACTGATGAAACAAACTCAACACACAAAGATTGCCACTGGGATTTGAACCGAGGACCTCTTGCTGGATGGTGCAAACCACAGTTTCAATGTATCTATAATAAAAAGGTAAATAAACAATAAATAATAAAGTCAACAGCTAGCGTTTAGTTTTGTTTTAAACTAGCCTTATTCCCAAAAATAAAAGCCTTACAATAACTGTTCATATCTATTTATATCCAAGTTAATTGTTTTGATCATTACAATCATTCAATTTTTATCAAAAAAAAACAACAACTTGTGGAGCGTATTTTAGGCTGAGGAAGAAAAACACAAAGTTCTACAAGGAATTGAATCAGTGGTCTTCTATTATGAAGCCTTAATGTTAGCCACTGCACCACCATGTGTCATCTGCATTATTTCAAATGAAATGATCTTTTTTTCAATATTGCTAATTAGATGTTGACCCAAGTGCCTTTATTGTCAGAAAATCCATAACCGACTGTTTTAACAATAAAATGTGTTAAACACTAGAGGTCTTTAGCTCATTTGCTCGGAACAAGTACCGGTAGTATGTTTATAACCACTATTTGTTTATTCAACAAAAACTGCTGCAGAGAAAATTTAGTTCCAGGCAAGTTGGTTTCAAAGAAACACATTTGCACAATAAGCATATCAATCAGTTTAACCTCTAACATTTACGAAAGCTAAATTTTTGTGAAGCACATGGAAACAAAAGGTCACCTTTCATGTCCAATATTATATACCTGTAAATATTACATTGAATATTACAATAATGACCATGAGTATTTTCAAATTCATTGCTGCTTACAAACATTACAGTAAAATACTTCCCAGTTTACACACTCTAACCCATTGACAGTATTCTACTGTTTTCCTTTTGCAAAGTATCATACTGTACACCACAATGCAAACTGGGAGAAAATCTTACAGAATTCTGCTGTTTTTGTGTTGTACAGTACTATACTGTCAAACAGTGCAAAATTGAAAAATCTATTAGAGTATTCTGCTGTTTTTATGTTGTGTAGTGCCATACTGTAAAGTACAGTGTAATGAGAAAAGCAAAAAGGAAAAATCCTGTAACAAGAGTTGACTGTAACCAACAGAACATTATGGGAAGATAAAGAAGTGCACAATTTCATTAAAAAAAATCTACTGCTCAAGAACATTCTGGAAACATTTTCTCCCAGCCAGTTTACATCAGCTTGGCACCAACAAACTCGTTTTTTTTTGGAAACAGCAGAATGCATCATGGGAGAAGTGTTTTATGCAGAATAAGTTAAAGGTTTTGTCAAAGCTTGAAATCATTTTGCTATTTCAATGAATTTGAATGTTCAGAGTCTAAAAGTCTGTCAGATGTCTCTACAAAGCACTTAAAGCATGTAGACAGAGGGATTACGGAACATGTTTGCAGGCAACGGTCTGGCCCACAATACAGAGGCGAATTTTTTACTGAACTTCTGCCGCTCTGTTGAAACAATGTCCCAGAAATGACGATTTTCTACTTTGATTTATAGGTGGAGCTGTGCTCCTCAGTCTTAATGTCATCTCATTCACGCCTTTAACCCACACCATCCCTTTATTCCCCTATATTTCCCTAAAACCTCCCTTTATTACCGTAAAACCGCAGACAACTGGTTGACTGACAGAACCCAGGGCCAACAAACATCTCTGCGTGGTGTGTACACTGAGCTCCTGACATTAGCAGAACCCAAACAGCCACCCAGTCTAATTTAGTCTACTACAATGCTTTACTTCATTTTTCTACAATCCGCTGCAAAACAAAGTAGTTCGTCAGAAAAAAAGGTCAAACACCAGAAGAACTGATTGATTTCTAATTGTTCAGTTTAATCGAAGTCGAACTCAGGCAGAGATTTTGCTGATGTTGTTGGTTATCTAAAGACGGCCGAATCAGTCATCGTAACTTGTGGAGAAGGTTAGCGCGGATACAGCTGTGCAAGCGGCTGAAGTTTGGTGGTTGTTGTCAATTTCATCAGTGATCAGGTGAGGGGATTAGGCCGTCTACACGGTGACAGAATGATGCATGAGAGGGGCAGGAAAGACTGACGGTGTATCACTCGGGACTTGGGCTTTTATCATTACAAAAACTTGTTATCTCGTTATGAGACAGCATTAAGGTATCCGAGGGGCGCAGCTCAACTTATAAACTAAAAAATAGACTAAAAAAACAACTTTTGTGGAGTGTTTTCTTCTGCTGTTTTTGAAATAAAGAAACTTAATACAGGGAAGCTGCGTCAGCGTCAGAAGCTGCATCAGCGTCAGGAGGAGCACGTGATGCTGTAGTATCGCGAGAGCCGACGAGAGGAGTGTGGTGAGTTTACTTGGCGGCGCGTAAGTTGTGAACAAACATTTTTGATTTATTTAATTACACCGCCATATTTAAATAATCCAGAAAGTTTAAAAAATAAAAATCTGAAAAAGTTTGTCAAGCATTTGCCAGCCTGGATGACCTGGAGGACCTGGAGGATCTGGAGAATTACATCGACGAGTGTTTCAATACCTGCCTCATGAAGAAATCCAACACCGCCACTCCGTCCACCAAACGCAACCGTCCCGAAGACTCCCCGGGGGCTGCCTCCTCCCCAGGCAGCAACATGAGTGATATCCTGGATTCAATTGATAAAAGGCTCTCCAGCCTTGATTGCCGTTTAAATCTGCTGGAGATCCTCCATAAGGAATTCCAAGGTCTGCGAGAGTCTCTGGAGTTCAGCCAACAGCAGGTGCAGGAGCTCGCAGCGGAGAACCAGGCCCTCAGAGAGACCGTCAAGACCTTGGGCCACGACACCGCCCGTCTCTCTGAGGAAAACCGATCCATCAAGGAAACCCTCCTGGATCTTCAGGCGAGGAGCATGAGGGACAATCTAGTGTTCGCAGGGATTCCAGAAGAGGCAGGGGAAGTCCCGGAGAACATTGTTAAGTCCTTTATAGAGGTCCACCTGAAACTCCCCAAGGAAGAAGTCCAGAAGATCTCCTTCCACAGGGTTCACCGGCTCGGAGGAAAAAGGCCGGACAATCAGCGTCCCCGTCCTATTGTTGCTAAATTTGAACATTATAAACAAAAGATGCAGGTAAAAAGCAGAGGGCGAGAGCTGAAAGACACACATTACAGCGTGAATGATCAGTTTCCTGGCGAGATCCTCCGCCGGCGGAAAATCCTCTTCCCGCTGAGGAGGAAGCACCTGTCTGCTGGAGCCCGTGCGGTGGTTGCCGTTGATAAACTTTTTGTGAATGGCAAGCTGTTCCGGGACCCCGAGGTAACACCCTGGCTGTGCTTAAGGCTTTCAGAGGCGCACTGACATCTGCGCTGCCCAGAAGAAACCCGCAAACTTATTTAACTAGGAAATAATCGGATCATCAATAATCCACACCTCTCAGGAAAAGTGTTTTTTCTTTCTCTCACATTCATGTTTCTGTTGTTGTTTCGTTGTTTTTGTTTTTTGTTCTTTCTCTTTCCCTCTCTCTTTTCTCTTGTCCTCCCCCCTTCCCATGTTCTCATATGTGAATCAGGTAAAGTCAACGCAACCACGGTGAGTATTTATTTATGCACGGAACGGGCGCGCGCGCATACTAGCGCGCATAAGGGCATGCACACGCGATCCCGCACACACACGTTGATAAACTGCAAAAACCTCACTTAGGCTCACACAGGACGCACATAACATGCAGCTCATAGCCAAGACACGTTCACCCACAACGCATAGCGCTTGTCAGTGTAGCAGGTACGCACAGCGGGCACGCGCACACGGACGGGCACACGCACTATTTAGCCTTGCACTCTCCCGGTTAGAACAGCTATGAACAGTCTTAACATCGTTAGCTGGAATGTGCACGGACTTGGTTCTGGGCCAAAGAGATTGAAAGTGTTAAATCACCTGAATGATCTTAAAGCAGATATAGCTCTGCTGCAGGAGACCCATTTATCATTATCAGCTGGTCATCTCCTGTGCTGTTCCCAGTATCCAGCTATGTATTCTGCCAGTTTCAACTCCAAACAAAGAGGGGTTGCAGTTTTGATTAATAAAAATGTTACATTTACTCATAAGGATACAGTTACTGACCCAGAAGGCAGATTTGTAATCATTAATATATCCATTCAGAATAAAGACTTTTGCATAGCCAGCATCTATGGTCCTAATGTTGACGACTCTTCCTTCTTTCACAGATTCTTCACCTCACTCTCAGTTCACTCTGACTCCACAATCATTATAGGAGGAGACGTCAACCTTGTTTTGGACCCTGAACTTGACAGACTCAGCACAGCAGCAAACCAGCGTACATGGCAGTCTGCAAGTATTCTAAAGCAGTACATGAATGATCTGGGTCTCTGCGACGCTTGGCGCTCATGTCATCCAAGCACTAAGGGGTTCACCTTTTTTTCTCCAGTTCACCATTCACAATCTCGTTTAGATTATTTATTAGTCAGTAACTCCCTTTTGAAAGAAATTAAAAGTTCCAACATTCATCCAATTATTATCAGTGACCATGCACCAGTTTCTGTTACTATTTCAAGGGAAGTACCCAGACCCTCGGGTTCAACCTGGAGGTTTAATACGTCTCTGTTAAAAGACCAGGAATTTATTGAATTCTTTAAAAAAGAGTGGGCAACCTTCTTAGAATTCAACGATACTTCTGAAATATCACCAAGTATTCTTTGGGAAGCAGCAAAAGCAGTCATGAGAGGGAAAATCATCTCTTATTCAACGCATAAAAAACGCAAGGAGAAAGCAGATTTATTAGAATTAGGAAATAAAATAAAAACTCTGGAGACTGCTTATGCTGCTTCTGCACAGGAACACATACTGGGGGACCTGAAAAATTTAAAGCTGCAGTTAAATGACATCATCAATAAACAAACACAATTCCAGATACAAAGGCTTCGACTGGAAAGATATGAAAACTCAAATAAATCTGGCAAATTTCTAGCTAATCAGCTTAAAATTAATAAAGAAAAATCAACAATCACTTCGATTATGGACCAAACAGGGAATGTCACCCATGACCCGGTAAAAATTAATAATGCGTTTAAAGACTTTTATCAAAACTTATACACTCCACAGATCAATCCATCAGAACAAAGCATCAACTCATTTCTCAACAATATAAACCTGCCCAAGTTAAACGAAGATCAAATCACAAATTTAGACTCTCCGCTCTCGTTGTCTGAGCTTCATGAAGCTCTGTTACTTATGCCTAATGGTAAAGCACCAGGGCCTGACGGCTTTCCTGCAGAGTTTTATAAGGAATTCTGGGAACAACTGGCACCAACGTTTTATAAAACGGTAAAATTTATCAATGAAAGCCAATCTCTACCACCTAACATGAACTCTGCCAACATTATCCTTCTTCTAAAACCAGACAAAGACCCCACGAGTCCTTCAAGCTATCGCCCCATTTCTTTAATTAATGCAGATGTAAAAATTATCTGCAAAGCACTAGCACAGAGAATAGAAAAAGTCACTCCTCACATAATTGACTTTGATCAAACTGGATTCATCAAAGGCAGACACTCGGATGACAATGTCCGCAGACTCGTTAACATAATAGACTTTGCCACCATCAAAAACCAGGAAATGACTATACTATCACTGGATGCTGAAAAAGCCTTTGATAGAGTAAATTGGAAGTTCCTCATTGCTGCCCTCCATAAGTTTGGGTTTGGAGAATCATTCATCAATTGGATCAAAATATTATATCACAACCCCAATGCATCAGTTAGAACTAATAAACAGACTTCCAACAGGTTTTTTCTTGGAAGAGGAACTAGACAGGGTTGCCCACTCTCCCCCTCTCTTTTTGCAATATTTATCGAGCCTCTAGCTGCAGCAATAAGACAGAATGAGAGTATTAAAGGAATTAAAACCAAACACAGCCATCATAAAATTAGTCTCTATGCAGATGACATATTGCTGTTTTTAAGTAATATACATTCTGTAAATGAAACGGCAACAATCATTAATGAATTCTCTTCTATATCAGACTATTCCATTAATTGGAATAAATCTGTTTTATTACCACTGAACAGTAATGCGGAGCAAGGACTCACAATACCAGTTAAATCAGGTAATATAAAATATCTAGGTATTTATTTTTCCCCCAAAATATCAGAACTGGTGCTGCTAAACTACACCCCATTACTGAAAAACATACAGGACGATCTAACACGCTGGACCAACCTGCCTTTGTCCCTTATGGGCAAGGTAGCCACGGTTAAAATGAAAATCTTACCCAAAGTTAATTATCTCTTCTCAATGATTCCCACACAACCGCCATTAAAATGGTTCAAAACATTAGACTCATCCATATCAAGCTTTCTATGGAACAATAAACCTGCAAGAATTAGTCTAAAAACTTTAAAATCTGCAAAAAGCTGTGGAGGATTAGAATTACCTAACTTCCACAATTACTTTCTTGCAAATAGATTACAATACATCTTAAAATGGTTAAAAAATAATCCAGAAACCAACTCATGGTTAGACTTGGAACAGGCGTTATGTGGAAAGATCAACCTGTCAGATCTTCCATTTATTAGTCAAATAGTTAAAAAACAGGATTGTTTCAAAAGTATTAATATAAATGCCACTTTAACAGCCTGGTGGGAATTTCTCAAAATATCAAAATCATCAATTCAACCGTGCAAAATGACACCCATCTGGAACAACCCAGACATCCTCATAAACAAAAAAATTATCCACTTCCCAGCTTGGCAAGCAGGGGGCATAAAACAACTAGAGCACATAATTATTGATAGAAGATTCATAACTCCCCAGGAACTTCAAGACAAACATGGAATATATAACTTCTTGGAATATCAGCAACTTAAATCAATTATTACTAAAAAGTTTAAATACAGAGACAACGATTTAAAGCTACCAGATGTAGTTACCACTCTGATCAATTTCTCAATGAATAAAACTCTCTCCAAAATATACAAACTTTTATGTAATTTAGATAACAATATTTCACTTCCGACAACAAAATGGGATGCGGATTTGAGCATCAGCACAGATGAAAGTTTTTGGTCAGAACTTTGTCTAAACACCTTTAAAATGACAAAAAATCCAAATCTGCAGCTAATCCATTTCAAAACTCTTCACAGAATTTACTACACTGGACAGAGGATGTTCAAGATGGGTCTCAGTAACTCAGACATTTGTCAGCACTGTGACAGTAATCTACCCGACAATTACATGCATGCACTATGGTTCTGCACGCCTGTCCAGGCTCTCTGGCAGCAGGTATGTGCCGATCTATCAGTCTGGCTTAAGGTTTCAATCACAGCTTCACCGTCACTTTGTGTGCTTGGTGACATGAGTGCCATCGATGTAGAAGGAGGATTAGGCTCTATCATTTTCATAACTCTTTGCATTGCCAAAAAAACTATTTTAATAAATTGGAAAAGCAAAAAAAATATAAATATAAGTCAACACAGAAATCTGCTGCTTGATCATATCAGCTTGGAAAAAATGTCAGCCCAAAGTTCAAGTAACTTTGAAAGAATTCGGTCTCTCTGGTCTCCCATAGCTAACTCCGTGACTTAGGGGGTGGGGGGGGCATGGTCGTCGCTGCTCCTTGCCCTTCTGCCGTGGGCCGGGGTGGGGGTCGGGGCCTCCGGTGCCTGGCCGGGGGTGGTGGGGGCTCCGTTGGTCGGGGGGTCGGGTCCGGCGCCTTGGTGGGGCGGCCTGGGGCGCT
This sequence comes from Oryzias latipes, assembly GCF_053564925.1. Taxonomy (NCBI): domain Eukaryota; kingdom Metazoa; phylum Chordata; class Actinopteri; order Beloniformes; family Adrianichthyidae; genus Oryzias; species Oryzias latipes. The sequence continues at coordinate 13,761,414 of NC_136245.1, forward strand.
GCGTGGTCCTCTGGGCTTGGGTGTGGGGGTGCGTGGTGGGGGGGTGGGGTGGTGGTCTGGCTTGGCTTGGGGGGGTGGTCCCTTTGCCTGTGCTGGGGGGGGTTGGCGGGGGGCGCTGCTCGGGGGGGGGGCCCAGCGGCGCTGGATGGGCTTCCCGTCTACACCTGGGGCTGGGATCGGCCCTTCCCTGGCTCTGGGGCGGGACGGGACAACCCTCTTGGGGCCCCCGGTCGCTCTGGGTGTCATCCGCTTCGGCTGCGGGGTCTGGGGGTGGGGTGGGGTGGGGGTCTTGTCGGCCCTGTCCTGTGGGGGGGGCATTCTGGGGGAGGGGGGGGGCACTATTGGTACGGGGCAGGGGGGGTTGACGGGTCGGGGTCTCCGCTGAGGCCATCGGCGGTTTCCCCGGCCGGTTGGCTGCCTCGGTCCCGTCGAGGCCTGACCAGAGCTCTTCTAGGGCCGGCGTTTGGGGGTGGGGGCCTGGGCTTGCTCCGGGGGGGTCGGCGCTTTCTGGCTCCCCTCTCTCTGTGTGGGGGTGCTGGTGCTGGGCCTGGGGTGTCTGCGCCTCCGGGGGTGGGGCCCCGGGGCTGGGTGGGCCTGGCCCCCTTGCTGGGGGGGGGGGGGGGGGGACGGCTGTTTGACCACCGGGGGACAGTCTATCATCTCTCCCCAACTTACCCCCTTCCTCATATAACCTCATAATAGGGTGAGGGGGTGAGGGGCTTAGCCTGCGATGAGCCTTGGGGGGGGGGGTTTACTAGGCAGTGACCCCCCTCCTGTGGTTGCCGTATGGAGTGGGCCCCCCCTCTTTCGGTTTTATTTGCACCTTAGACATGTAGGGCCCTTGGTAGGGGGGGTGCTTGGACATCACTGCCAGCAAGCAGCGGATGTCCTCCTAGCACCCTACCCGCCAATTTTAACCGCACCTTAGACATTTAGGGCCCCTTGGTGGGGAGGGTGAGGGGACGTCACTGTGAGTAATCAGGAGACGTCCCCTTAGTGCCCTACCCGCCAATTTTAACCGCACCCCCCTTAGTACACACACCCCTCCCCCCTCAATATATACATCCCAACATAAACACACACACATGCACACACACACTCTCTCAAACACACATACACGCACACACATTTTGCAAGGAAGGTGGGACCTAGGACCATCTGTCCCCTGCCTCTTCCCTGGTGGGGGGTACGGGCCCCTTTGCAACGGCGGCTGTGTCCCCGGGGTGCTGGCTTCCTGGGCCCGGCGGTGCTCTCTCCGCGCGGTGGGGGGGTTCACATTACATCTGAGCCGGGGGTGTTCGTGTCCCTGGGGGGTGGGTTCTGGTCCTTGCTCCTGAGTGCTGGGCCCCGCCAAATTTCCAACTGTGGCCGAGCCTGGTCGGGCCATATTTACAACACCCCTTGTGGGCCCTCTTTTTTCCCCGGGGTTCCCCCCTTCTGGGCGGGGGCGGCGGGCCCCTGCCTCGCTCCTCCCTGGACCAACCGTGGGCCGGGCGGATGGCTGCCTGGAGTGCGGAGTGGGTCTCCCTTGGGGGGTCCTGGCCCGTACCTGGGGTTGGGGCGGGGGGATGCCCGGAACTCCTGGGTGGTGGTGGGGTGCTCGTCTGGGGCTGTGGGCGTCCTTCTCCGGTGGGGCCCTGCGTTGGGTTCTCCCGGCGCGGCGGGGGGGCTGCTCTCCTGGTTGGGCTGGGGCGGCGCCCTCTTTCCCTCCGTGCCTCCCTGCTCTCTGGCTCTGGGGGCCTTGCGGCGGCCCTGCTGGCCCTGGCCTGGGTGGCGGGCTTGGTCGCCCGGGCGGCGGTTGTTCCCTGCCGGTTCCCGTGTGGCGTTGGGGGGAATCCGGCTGCCGCTGCTGGTGCGGTGGGGGTCTTGGGGTGGGGATGGCTGGGCACTCTCCCTCCTTCTTTTCACGTTCCACCATCCATTTTAGAAGAACATAAACACTCACCTGAGCACAGGTGTTAGCTCAACAGACTGAATGACTGAAATATTTCACACTAGTTGGTTTTAAGGCATAAGTATGCGTGTGAACACTATCTGTTTTGTGTACATGTCGACAGGTGGACATTTTTGCAACTAACAGGTGTGTTTATAACATTTGAGTGTGTGTGTGGACAGGCTCCGCCCTTTTTTTTTGGTTTTTTTTTACATTTGAACCTTACCATAATGATGAACAACCAGTAAAGTTGTTGCTTTATGCTGCTTCATGGTCTTATCCCCCTTCCCCTCCTATTATCACCCCCTACCCCCCTCTCTCTGACGTCCCTCTCTCTTCTTCCCCTCTTTCCTTTTCCGTCCGGTCCAACACCAAAGATTTTCAGACATGTTTGGAATTAATAAAGTTTGGCCTCAATTACAAAAGGGGTTTATTCAGACATACCTTTGGTTTGTCTGAAGATTAATAACCCCTCTTGTTAAAGTAAAATATGTCCAACCCAAGAGGCCCTCAGCTCTCATCTGTCTGCCTAGCTGTTGGACAGGACAAGTTAAAAAAAAAAAAAAAAAAAAAAAAAAAAAAAAAAAAAAAAAAAAAACTTAATACAGGGAAATCAGTGCGGGAAAGGAAGAGAGCCACGCTACAGTATAATCTTCATCATGTGGTTAGCAGGACAAAATGGTACAACAAAAATTGGGCAGGCCATTTTCGGCTTCCATAAGTTTACTTTTCTTTTTTCTTTGGGGGGGGGGGGGGGGGGGGGGTAAACATTCTTTTAAAACAAACTTTTGAACAGTGTCAAGTGTTTTGTTGTGTAGTGTGTTGCGTTTGCTGTGTGTCTGTTAGTTTGGACAGCAGTCTTCATTTTGAACTCAAAGTGAGCTTTTGACTCAAGAGTCAAGTATTTTGTATGTTTAGCATATATTTTGAAACTTTTGTGTGGTTAAATTGGTTGAATTTTTCAGAAAATGTGTTTTAGCAATTAGGAAAACTGTAAAAGGTGACCTCACCTTTGACCCTGAAACATATCAAGAAGTTAATCGATTGCCTTGTGATTTGAGAGACAGATTGAAAATAAACTAGCAGCACCAGTGTCATTTTGGGTGTGTGAGACGGCAAAGCTAATCTCTGAGTGTGGGCAAAGGAGCAGTGGAGCTCTCAGGGGAAATCAGGAGCTTTCACAGCTGCCCTACCCGCCAGCAGGTTACAACACAACTCTGAAATGACAGAGCCATGTGCATGTGGACGAGGAGAGACAGAAAATTTAGTTTGACCTTAAACTGGAATACTTTTGATACACCATGGACTCATGAGAAGGAAGAAGCCACATTTTCAAACCAATGGTTACCAGGACAGCAGCCACATTTGAAACTGCATGCTTCTGACCTCACAAAATTAGCAGAAAACTGCAAAGCTTTTCAGATAATCCATCCTTCAACCTACTTTAATTTTATTTTACCTGTTTTAATTTTACCTAATTTCCTTTCTCCTCTGTAAATATTAGAACTAAAGGAGAAAACATTCAATTATCCATAACATCAGTGTGAACCAGAGCAGCAAAGTATTACCAATATTGTATGCTGATTAAAAACACGTTTTGATCATTTTACCTTTATTACTATCTCTTACATTTTTACATCAACAGAACATGTCTGTTTGTTATTAACGTGTTTTTATCAATGCATTTCTCTTTTTTTAAAAATAATAAACTAGCTGGATGGAAACTCCATTAAAACAAAAAGAAATTAGGTGTTGATATTGAAATTTGGAAAAATAAATTGATATTGAAGCATATGTCAGCTTAAATTATGACCTCGTGAGTTTAAAATAAATTGATTCAGGAAATTGGCAATGACTGTGAACCCCAGAAATCAGAGCCAAAATTATTCTGATTGGAAAAGTAACTAAATATGATCAGAGGACGCTTTAGTGGGAAAAAAGGAAGGAAGAAACTGAACTGTTTACCCTTCCTCCAGCCTCGTCTTGATTCTTTGTGTTTCCTGTAAATGCAAAATGGTCTGTTGATAATGACCTGGATTTCACTGAAAGAGAATCTCTGGACAAAATAAATACAAGCTGAGGAAGGTGAAACGTATAAGCCCACAAGCGTTGATCTGTCCTCAACATGATGGGGAATAGATCTTCTCTACTTTACAGTGGTGCACCCTGTGAGAAGAACCAACATATCGTCCAAATAAACAAAAATGTCAAATTAATAACAATCTGAGAAGCATCTTTTCATTTCTGGAATTTAGGCATACATTGTCTGATAACAGCCAGTTGTCATCAAACTGCCTCAGGAGGAAAAGAAAAGCAGAAAACCGTGACTGTGATTGTGCACCAAAGGAAAAAAAAGTATTTTTTAAAAAGGTCAATTTCAAAACTTAAGCTACTAAACAGTAAAATGTTTACTAATTTTAAGGCCTCACATTAACAGTGCTTTGGCAATAGAAGTTTTAATTGTCATTTGCAGGTTTAGGTTAGATTAGATTTAAGCCTATTTTATAACCATGAATAAATAATTGTAAGAATCCTAGTGTAAAAATGCATAACATAAAGTTTTCCAGCATTTACTGTCACTCGGCACAAATGCTTCTGCTTTGGATCTGCCACACCTCCCTGCTCTGATGCTCTTGCCGCCTTTCTAAGTGATCCAGGTGAGAAGAGTACACAATCCATCAGTGTTGTTAAAATCAGTGACGTGCAGTCAGGAGAGGCAGGTGAGCTGAGTTTACATAATTTAGCAGATGTATATGATGTACAGTGTTTGTTTTTATAAATAACTGTATGTGAGGGACGTGTTTTGTTGTGCTGAGCGCTAAACGCCGGCGAAAAAGCCGCTGGGTGAGGCCAGACATTCTCGTGCCTCATGTTAGGGGGCGCCGGTGAGCCCTGAGATTATGACGCTAAAAAATACTAGAAGAAGTGATAGCAAGCGGCAAGTCATTTTCTTCAGAAGGAGCGGCATATGGACTTTATTTACAAGTAAAGGTAAGACGATAATAACGTTTGTGCTTTTTTCTATGCTGCAGTTTGCATATGAAAAAAAACATTTTGAAATAATATTGTAAACAAAACACGTTAACTGTTCTCAAATGGTGAATAAGTTACTCAGTATGGTTCATATGTTTGTAAATCTGACTGATGACGTCAGTGCCTCACCAGCCATTAACCTCACCGCACGTCACTGGTTAAACTGTTCCACGTGTTCGGTGACACAGCTGTAAATCCTGCTGCAGGAATCTGTCATGTATCAGAATGAGTTGTCAGAACATATATCTGCTGCACTGGCTTTTTCATTAGTTTTTACAAAGAGGAATGGAAAACAGGAAGCTGCATTTGTAGGTGTACGTGTTCAAAAGTGGATTCAATTTTCCATCCATCTTCTTCCATTATATAGATTATTTCTGAATGTTGTGTTGCTGCCACAGAAATGAAATTACCCCATTGTGGGATTAATAAAGTCATCTATCTATCTATCTATCTATCTATCTATCTATCTATCTATCTATCTATCTATCTATCTATCTATCTATCTATCTATCTATCTATCTATCTATCTATCTATCTATCTATCTATCTATCTATCTATCTATCTATCTATCTATCTATCTATCTATCTATCTATCTATCTATCTATCTATCTATTTTAGCTGCTTGTATCCAGGACCTTGTTCTTTTGGCTATGACCCAGAGCTCATGACCATAGGTGAGTACTGGATTGAAGATCAGCCGGTGAGTTAAGAGCTTTGCCTTCTGGCTCAGCTCTCTCTTCACCACAACGGACCGCTACAGCGACCGCACAATGACGGACGCCGCTCCAATTCGCCCTGTCAGTGTCACGCTTCGACACTTCACACGCAATCTCACCCTTCCCTCACTTGTGAATAAGACCCCAAGATATATTAAATTCTCTACCTGGGACAGGAGCACTCCACCCACCCAGAGAGAGCAAACTACCTTTCTCCGGTTGAGAACTATGGCCTAAGACTTAGCGGTGCTGACCCTCATCCCAGCCGCCTCACACTCAGCTGCAAATCGCCCAATGCACGCTGGAGATGAGGTCAACAGGACAACATCATATGCAAAGACCAGAGAGGAGATCCTGCTCCGGTTATACAATGACCGGACAGCACTAAGGCTTCCTGGACCGCATACTCCCAGAGCATCCTCCACAGGACACCACAGGAAATGCGGTCAAACGCCTTTTCCAAATCCACAAAGCATCTGGGCTGGATGAGCGAACTACCACGAACCATCCAGTACCCTAAAGAGGGTGTAGAGCTGATCCACTGTTCCACGATCAGGATGAAAACCACACTGTAGTTCCTGGATCCGAGGTTCGACTGTTGGACGGACTCTCCTCTCCAGTACCCTGGCATAGGCTTTCCCGGGGAGGCTGAGGGAAACCTGAATAGTATTTTCATCCACCAGACACGGGTGGTGGATAAAAATTGTATCAACTAATTTTACTCAGATTCCTTAGAAACATTTAGAATCCCCCTTGTGCATTTGTAGTTTTGTTTTCCTTGTGAGTTTTGATATGGTTTGATTAATGCTTGGTTAGTTATATTTTGCATGGTGCTGAATTTTCAGATTTTCTCTTTGTATCTTTCATGCACACAGCAGGTTTAGGATTTCAAGGATCTGCAGCCAAAACAGTTCAGCTCATTATCCCTTGGAATGTTTAAACAATTCAAACAAAAATAGCGAAAGCGCAGATAACCTGATCATGTGATTCTATGGACAGTCACCGCCTTTATCAAACCGTGACTCCACTGTCTGCATAGTGTTAGCCTCAATGGTTGTCTTGATAAAAAAACAGTGCCTAATATTTCCTCATATGCAGTGTGCCTGAATCTTGTGCCTGTGACATCTGCACCATGAAAGTGTCTTGAAGTCTTTTATCGTAAAGTAACCTTGCTAAATACAAGCTTGTAACAATTGAGATAATTTATCTTGAAGAATTACCTTGAAAAGCATGTTAACATGATAGCAAGTCTACTACTTAAAAACTCCTTACGAAGCGTTAAACGTCGGCGAAAATTGCCGGCGAAATTCGTCCCGGTTTGAACAGGCCTTAAGTCTAAAAGATTAGTTGCACTGCTGCCATTTTATTATTATAGCTGATAAAATGGCCCCAGAATGGCAAAACGGAGAACGATAGCCCTCCATTTGAAATGTCTTGGGATGTTTCACTTTTTCATTAGCATTGTTATTATATTTTAAAGAAAATAACAATCATCATAGGCATGTATGATAATAACAGTCTGTCCAAAACACTTTACTATAACTTTAGCTTCCGTGTTGATTCTTTTTGGCTCTTTACTTCTGTAATGCAGCTGACAACATTTCAAGTCTTGAATTTTAGGAAGATTTGTTCTGTATGGAGAGAAATTAGACTCAGTCGGATTTGAGTGTGCGTAATTCTTGATTTGTGCGTAAATTAGGATTTGTGTATGCATATTCTTGCTTTGTGCGTGCGTAAATTAGAATTTGTGCATAAATTTGGATTTTTGCGTGATTTGTTACTCACATAATACGTTTTGTGTATAAGTTAAAAAAATATAAAATGAAAAAAATACAAAATGCAATTTACGTATGCACAAATTAAGATTACAACAGCTTGAAACTACTTACACACACACATCTTTAAAAAACACGCACGAATCCCTTGTTACGCACACACGAAGCCAAAGTTACGCACGGATCTACCGTGAGACTGTTTTCACGTCTCACAAATTCGTCCGTAAGTGCTGCGTTTAAATACCAGTGGAATGCTCGGTCATTAGAATTTTCCTATCAGCCTTCCCTTCTAAACGTAACCAGACAATGAGTCAATCAATACATGAAGACAGTGGATGTTAGTGTTGAACATAAAGGCTACTTACTTTGGGGCGCTGACCTCCGAGATGGGCCGCCATTCTTCCCGTGACTCTCTCTGTGTGACTGCCTTTGATTTTTCCGGAAGAAAAAAACAGTGCCCCCTACTGGTCGTTCCTCTTACGCATTTTGTATCAATTCGGTGTCTCGGAGAATAATATACTTTTAATATATATATTAGCGTTTAAAAGTGAACGTCATATTCTCAGATAACAATTTTTATTTTCCTTTAAAGTTTTTTTAAGCCCTGCTACACCCACTGAAGGAAATACGTTTAGAAGGGAAGGACCGGAGCAACACGCAGCAGATAACCCATGCCCTTTACTGATTGTTCAGTTTATTTGGTACTTGTGCATCAGCATCCTGCAAATGACATCACAGTCCCATTGCTACACACATCTTACAGTTTTTGTTAACACAGCCATATTTAAGCAGCCAATTTCCCCCACGATTTATAAAAAACAAAAGAACGCTAACTCTTACTCTAGGCATGAGTTTTGCAGTTAAGCACAAATGCAGATATAAACATTAGCTGCACAAGAACATTTCTTTAATTAAAGACACAGCCTTTAATAATCTCAGTCTCCTGCATTTGGGTGGCTACAACTAGAATAAGTGAAAAAATAAAGATAATGCACTTAAAAGATAACAAAATCCAACAAAAAATACATTGTTGTCCAAGGTTTTTAAACTTGTTAATATGTAGTAATGACAATTTTTATTTGCAGATAGGCTTCTTTAAAACAGTAAAGTTTGTCTCACATGTGATTTTGTTGTCTTACCCGATCCATATAACAAACAGCAATTCATTGACCCAGTCCTTATTAGTCACCGCTGCTATCCTCACATGCTTCATCAAATTAACCACCAAAGACCTCCCTCATTCTTTAATCAATGCATTCTGGCCCAGACAAGTTCAGACAAAATGAATTTCTTCCTCATAGTTTATTTTTTCAACAGGTATTTTCTTATTTAATTAGACGCTGTTGTCCAGTTTATTATACTAGATAAATGTAGTACTTGATTTATGATCGCTCAAGCATGGAAATATTAAACAAATGTGGTAAGAATCAGAACCAGATTATTTTATTTTCATTATGCAGTGCACAATGAAATTGTTTCCAGCAGCTCTTTTCTAATAAATATTAAAAATAGATAAAACTGTTCAGTAAAAAAAAGATGCACACATGAAATGAGTTTGAGTACTCTACACATGAAATGAGTATTGCACACATGGAATGAGTATTGCATACTCATGGTTGCATAAAAGTGCAACCAAAGCATAGTCAACTGTCTCAGTCTGTTCGTGTGGGTTCTGATGCTCCTGGATCTCTTTCCAGAGGGAAGAGGTACAAAAAGTTGGTGTCCCAGGTGGGCGGGGTCTGCAGCTATACGACCAGCCTTCCGTCTGACCCGGCTGTCGTACACTGAGTCGATTTGTGGGAGAGGTCCTCCCACAATTTCCTGCACATAGCTTCAGAACCTGACCTGACACCTTATCTGATCCTGCTGCTTTGCTGGTGTCAATTCTCCTCAGAGTAGGGCTCACCTGATGAAGGTGCAGGACGAGAGGCTGGGACTGTTCCTTCGGCTGAAAGAGATGACCAGTGTCTCTGCTGCCAGGATTGTCAAAGGATGCAAAGACGGTGTTTAAGGTGTCAGGCAAGCGGCAAGGTGGGGTCATGGGTTATCTGCTGCGTGTTGCTCCGGTCTGTGATGGTTCTGATGCCTCTCCACATCTCCCGCGGGTTGTTATTAGCAAAATGCTCCCCTACACGTTGTCTGTACCTGCATTTAGCCTGTTTGATTCCCTTCCTTAGCTCTGCCCGGGCCCTGCTGTAGGCCAGCCTGTCACCTGACCTATAGGCTGCATCCCGAGCTTTGAGCAGAGACCGCACTCAACCATCAAACCATGGTTTCTGGTTTGGGTACACTTTGATGGACTTTGAGGGCAGAATAGCATCTGTGCAAAACTGCATCTAGCATAGCACAGATGTGTGGGCCTCAAAGTCTGAGCCATCTTTAAACACCTCCCAGTCAGTAAGTTCAAAACAGTCCTGTAGTGCTGAAGAAGCCTCTTCGGTCCATACCTGAACTGTTTTGGTGGTTGGTTTGGTCCTGCAGATCAGAGGTCTGTATGTGGGGGTTCCCTCCACAGAGATGTGATCCGACATGCCCAGGTGAGGAGCTGCTGCAGCCTTGTATGCACCTGGGATATTGCAGTAGACTTGATCCAGTGTGTTGTTGTCTCTGGTGGGAAAGTGTATAAACTTCTGAAATTTGGGGAGCCCTGCTTTGAGTTCCACGTGATTGAAGTCTCCTGGTTTTCCGGTTCCGGGTTACACGGCAGGACGCGTGGCGTGCCTCTCTGCGAATACAACTATCTTCAAATTACTTAAAAGGTTGATTTTCAAAAAAGAGAGCTGACCATGCCCCCGAAGAAACCCCAGGAATACGAAGACCTCAAAAAGACTCTTGATTCAAGAAACGCTGAAAAGTTTTATGGAACAAGTGTCGGCTAAGCTAACGCCACTCTGGGATATGATGGAAGAGTTCCGAAGATTTCGGGCTCAAAACGAGCAGCGAGAAAACCGGGTCGAGATTCTGGAGAAAAGACTGGACGATCTGGAACAGCAAGTAAGAATGAATAATGTCATTCTCACTGGAGTACCATTCAAGCCTCGAGCGAAGCTGAATGCAGCAGGAGCAAGCACTGCTAATGCTAGCGCTAGCGTAGCTAGCAGTGCCAATACGGAGATCGGTGCAGTGTCTTTGGAACAGCAAATACATTCATTTCTCTTATCTAAAGGGATTTCCCTGGATCTCAATACCATCGAGACCTGCCACCTGCTCCCCAGGAGAAAGGAGACGGATAAACCAGTGATCCTCATCAGGTTTGTGAATCACAAACACAAGCTAGCTTTGATGACCCAAAGGAAACAACTGAAAGGTTCGGCTGCTTATCTGAACGACCCTCTGACCAGAAGGAATGCTGAAATCTCAAAACATGCACGGCTTCTCAGGAAGCAGAAGCAGATTGAGAACACTTGGGTTAAAGGCTGCAGGATTTATGTCAAACCGCTCGGTCCAGAGGACCGGTCAAAGGTTGTGGTTGTGAACACCATGAAAGACTTTGAAAAGTGTTTGATCACGGTCGTCTGAAACAACATGGAGTAATAAACCAAAGAGCCAAATAATTTCAAGAAATATGACACGTGGATTCATCACTTTACGTAACCTGAATAACAGCAGAGTTCTGACCTGCAGACAACTTGACCTCAACTTTTACCGCAGCTGATATCAGCTGAAGAAGGATATGGACCTGAATCTAATGTCTGCAGACATAACATCGAAGAGAACTATAAACTCTGTTTTGAACCCAGGAGATCAGCTGTTATCAGTAAAAGAAGAAATACCAACCTTGGACAATCGACAGTTATGGACCCTTTTTACCCTCCCCTAAAGCATTTCTTTATTATAAATTTTTTTTTAAAAAAATAAAAATACAAAAAAATATTAAAAAAAGTAAAACAAATGATTAATCACTTATTGAAAATTGTTAAATTGATTGACTTTTAATGATTTTACTTCACTTTCTCCAAAACTTGATAAATTGATTCAAAAATCTTTCCTAATGTAGCATAATTTTGCACATGTTTTTAACTTTTGATACTTGATGAAATTTTTGCTATGAAAATTCCTGAAACAGTGTTGTCTGCTTTACTGATATAGTATTATGTTTTATTCATATGAATGGCTTTTATAAGTAACATAATCTGCAAATAGTTCAGATGACTGATCTGCATTTGCCATGTTGATTTCTAAAATAGTTATTTTTGACGTAATACTTAAGTAATTCATCTTTGTCATGTGCTTTATCGATATCTTACGATCTTTAATTCTGTCTGATAAAAACTGGGAACCGGATATTGATAAATTATGTAATAAAATGGTTACAGTATAACGGGGTGGGATTATATAAGTTCGCTTCCTCCCACTCCCTTTCAAGCAATATTTATTAATATGTCTAATTATCCTAAGTTTGATTATTTACTGTATGCATGTATAACTGATGTTTATATTGCTGTTGTGTATTATTTCTACTTAATTGCTTGAAATAAACCATTTCAAATTCAAATTCAAAAAAAACAATCACAGCTGCTTCTGAGTTGGAGTTCATCTGCCTGCTGATCAGAGCGTAGTGCTCCTCAAGCTCTAACTTAGCATTAGCTTGAGGTGGGATATAAACAGCTATGATCAGGATAGAGCAGAACTCCCTCGCTGTTTGAAATGGCCTGCATTTCACCGCCAGGTATTCCAGGTCGGGTGTGCAGCGCGTTCTGATGATGTGTGTGGCTGCACACCAGGAGTTGTGGATGTAGAGCGCCTGTCAGCTACCTTTGACCTTACCGGAGTCTGCAGTCCGATCCGCACGGAACAAAGAGTGGCCCGCTACCTCCACCGCGGCGTTAGGTATGTTTTCGTCCAACCAGGTTTCTGTTATAATAGCGACACAGCTGTCCATCCTCCGCGAGACAATCAGTAAACGAAACCCGTCTAGTTTGTTGGCGAGTGATTTTACGTTAGCGAGGAAGAGACTTGGGAGAGCTGGTTGATGCGGGTTAGCATGTAGCCCAGTGCGTGCTCCGCTTCTCTTGCCTCGCTTTTGTTTACGTCTTCTCCTTTGTGTCCTTGGCCGCAGGGGGGGAATGGCGAAGGCTGTGATAGTCCGTTGGATCTCGATGAAGTCCGGCTCAGGGGAAGCATTAAATTGCCAGTTCCTACCGATTTGAAGTAATTCCGTACTGCTGTACTGAATAAAAAACGAAAAAAACAAACAAAAGCAGAGAGCGCTGAGCCGCTGGGATAACACGCGTCGCCATATTGGAAGAACATTAAGCATTCAAATGCTGACATATCTTAGCAAAAGTTCCAGGGAAAACATTGTCTTTGACTCAATAGCAAATAGTCATTTAGAACAATTGTTTTTATATTTACCTGAGGTTATAATTGCCATTATAATTGCCAATAATTTAAATAATCTGCATATAAAGTTACATGAGACAGAACTGAAGCTTTAATGTTCTGCAGCTTTCATCCAGTGAGGAAACGGTGTGCAAAACAAGGTCTTGGCAAAAAGAAAACATGTTGCTTTATAAAACACTCAAATAAGCAATTATTGTTGTGTGCAAAGCAAGCCTGCATTTTCAACGTGACAACTACACCAGCTGCCACACATACGTGGTGGGTGATGATACCCTACACTAAAAACAATCTTAATCTGTTGAAGCGTTAACTCCACCAGAACCCTGCTGTTTGACTGTGGGATCTGGAACCAAGATGTTGGCATCAGACCCATCTGAGACTCAGAGTAGCAAAATATAATGTGTATTCAAAGTAATATTGCAGTTTGTTTTACGCTAAATTTAATCAGCAACAACACTGAAAACTGAAAATTGTTTTAGAAAAGAAAACCATGACACAAAGTTTGTCTAAGACAGTGTTTTTCAACCTTTTTTTAGCCAAGGCACACCAGCATCCAAAAATTGAAAAAACGAGAAACTCATAGTTTGTATTGATGCATAGTCCCTCTGCAATCTCATGGTCATTTTTGTGATAATTGTGGCAGAAAAAGCTACAAGTTGCAGCTGTTTTTTCTAAAACTTGTAATAAAAGTTAAGTTAGTTTTCAGTAATAATTTTAAGCTAAATTATTTGAAATGTTACCCTGGTAGTTGTTTTTCCCTTCAGTATCTTAACATGCAATTTTATGTAACCTCACAAAAAAACAAATATATTCTTTCTAAATAGTGGTTTTTTTTTTTTTACATTTCAGTCAGACATCTCATGCAGTAAGATATTTATTTTCACATTCTTTTAGCTTGGCATAAGGCTCCGTACAATTACATAAGACAAGATCTCCATAAAAACTTTAGGGTAACAAACTACCCCCAACACCAAAAGATCATCAAGGTTGAAGAGAATGTAAATGTAAAATCAGTTTGTAAAGTCGAATGAAGTGTGTTTCGGAGGTATTCCATTTTCAGACTTACAAGTATGACTGCTATGTGTGACTCGGCACCTTTGACCGTTGGGCCACGAAGGGAACACACTATTTAGTGGATCTGTTATGTGTGACCCGGCACCTTAAACCGTTGGACCGCTCCCGTTTGAGTACAGCGCCACGAAGGGAACATACTATCTAGATAGAAGAGGAAAAAAAAAAAACAATGTTGCAAAGACGCGGTAGGGAACTATAAATTGAACCCGCCATGAACCAAACTGTAAAACGACGCGAATTTAACATCCAAAATTCAATGCTTTCACTGGTATACTATGGTACAAGCTTAAGTAACATCCATAATTTTGACGCTTCCATCTGAAGTACTAGGATAAGAGCTTAATATGGAGTTAATTCAGTCTCAATAATCAGAAATGCACACAACCTGTTTTACAAATATACACGCTCCGATTCACAAATGTCATTTTATGCAAACGTGAAAAATAAATTTGGAAATACACACCCTGTGTTTCACAAATACACACATTGTGTTTCACACATGCACACTAAATGTTTTACAAATGCACAATAAGTGTTTCTCACAAATGTGCACACTGTTTTTCACAAAAACATTTTAGAAATTCACAATAAATGTTTCAGAAATGCACAGTAGGTGCTTTACAAACATGATTTTTAAGTACACATGTGATGTGAACTTACAGATCATACGAATTGCAGAATGTGCATTCAAAAACCCGTTCTCGTTTGTGAATCTCCCCGTGTGTGTGAGAGATTTTTTCCAGTCACCCCTTTGGCAATTAATATTTAAGTTATCTGTGCTCTTGTTGTCCATCTATTTAAGAAACGCTGATAACAAGTTCAAAGCATCAAATCCAGCCAAGCTGCAGTCCATTGCTGCGTGAGATGTCAACCTTCCTCATTTACGAATCTCCTTGGTCCTTGGACACCCTTCCATTCGCTTGCTCCTCCATGGCCTTCTAAAGAGTGCATCCCTCTGGAAATGACAAAAGGTTACTTTTCTCTTACCTTTGGTGTATATAAAATTTTGGTGTTAAGATTACGTGCATGTTCAATTTTTACTGTCGATTCTCTGTTGGAATCTGTGCTTCTGATGGTTTTCTATGGTGCAGTGAAAACAGAAATAGAACCTTCTCTTTAAACTCACTACTTGATTTCACTTTCTCAGATTTGTTATTTAAAAACACCTTTATTCCCTTTATCTCAAGCATTCTAAAACTGATTAGATCTAAGTTATATATATATATTCATTGCCAAGACTAATACTGCTTTTTTCTGTATCTATGCATCGCTTCCTTAGCTTGCGACCCCTACTCCCCGGTCAGCACTTCCGTTTCTGGCGGATAACGCAAAACCCTTGACAAAGTTGGTTGGATTCCATGTTCCACAGTCTCTACTCGTCCTGCAGCTTCCCTGCAGATCGTGCCTCAGCACTCCTTGAATTGGTGCCGCAACGACGACTGCTCTCCACATACCTATTTCTGCACTGAAAGTGATGGGGCGGTGGACCTCCTCCGCATTCCAAAGAGACTTAGACTTAAATCAACCAATATGTTAGCAGCAGAATGGAAAACAAGTTCTCGGATTATGGATGTTTGATTCTATTCCCAGGTGGAAGCCTCAAAATTAGGATGTTCTTAATCTCGTATTTAGTATGCCAATGGAGCTCGAATTTGGATGGTACTTTGGCTCGTATTATTAGTACGAAGATGGAAACATCGAATTTATGGCCTTAAGCTATGAGGTCAGAACAGTCTCATAATTCAGAATTGCACACACTCCGAGTCATAAATAAATTTGGAAATGCACACGTTGTGTTTCACAAATGCACACCCTGTGTTTCACACATGCACACTGAATGTTTTACAAATGTACAATGAGTGTTTCTCACAAATGTGCACACTGTTTTTCACAAAAACATTTTAGAAACTCACAATAAATGTATCAGAAATGCACAGTAGGTGCTTTACAAACATGATTTTTAAGTACACATGTGATGTGAACTTACAGATCATACGAATTGCAGAATGTGCATTCAAAATCCCGTTCTCGTTTGTGAATCTCCCCGTGTGTGTGAGAGATTTTTCTACGGTGAATATTGAGACTCATCTGACGGAGCAGGTCAACTAATGTCACCATTGGCTAGTGAATCTGTCAATCAAACCTATCGGCAAAGCAGGCGGGTTCGCTTTTAGCCAATCGAATGGCCCCTTACACTTTCTCTACGCTTTCTGCATGTGGCAAAAGCCCCGCCCATATTTGATTCTATACCGGTCAGTCGTTAGCGTGTTAGCCTTAGCATGGCTTGTCGGTTTATTGCCTTCGGTTGTCAAAAATTACTGACTTGTGCAACTTTTCAGTGGACCTGGGAGCAAGGCAACAGTGGTTGAATGCAGTGGACATTGAATCCATCGAACTCTGTACTGGTCATGAGATTTACAATGAACGTTTCACTCGGGATTGTTTGTACGTTATTCTCTTAGCTTTCATGCTAGCGTCATTTCAACACTCAGACACGGTTTTGATCATATGAAGGTGGAGGAGAAAAATCTGCAACTTCCACAGAAGGTTTTGTGGAGAAACTGGCATCACTTTGCTCCGTACCACGCATTGGGACTACATTACCTCAAGTTCATCTCACTGTCAATCACAGATACCCAACACACCTCCCCTGCTCAGCCCAAAGTCACTTTGCTGGACCTTAATTTTTTTAATAACTCAAATGTTATTGATTTTAAATTGTAACCATATTTCTGCTAACCTCTTGGCCCGGTCAACCTTGCAAAAAAGATCCTCATCTCTCTGGGTTTTATAACTGGTTAAACACTACACAACAAAAGATGGTCATAGAACAACAAAGTGCAAACATTCACCCTTTATTGCCGAGTAAAATTCAGTGAAAACATGGACAGATTAGAACATCAAAATTTAAGCAGATGCGGGATCTCTACTGATTTGAATTTTATTTAAAGTGGAACTAATTTTCATAACAGCCTTACATACAATTTAGTCCCTTGAACAATACAGCAGTATTGATTTGAACTTTGTCTTGCTCCCCTCAGTCTCTCTTCTTCTGTATGTAATTATGTCGCCTAAATTAAGTTCTAAACACACTGGACAGTAAAGATGTAGATCCAATCCCACACGGTCTGAATTCCACAATGGGTTGATGTCGTCTTGCACTTCCAACATTTGTGGACCCAAAAGAGGACTGTCCCATACCAGGACATTGATCCCAGGATGAGGTTCAGCCATGGATCCACTCTCCTCCCATTCAATCTCTGGAACCAGCATACCCTGACCAAAAAAAAAAAAGATACTGTTTATGAACAGCACTGTTTTTTAATGTTTTAGATTATGTAGGCACAGTGACCCACTAATAATTACTTATATTTTTGCTGGCAGGCAGACCTCATATCTCCATAACTGTTTATAATTTGCAAATAAGTGATCCTTAACAAAGTAGTGAGATTAGTACAGCTGATGGCTCATAATGCCATGCATTGTGATGCATTTTGAACTTGCAGATGTGCTATTCTTCCTACTTGATTAAAAAAAAAAAACAATTTTGGGAAATTGTTTGCACCACACAACAATAATACTTTTCATTCATTTTTGATGAAAATTCAATGTAGTCATTGTGATTTCATTATACTGTTCTTGATACTATCCCGGCCCAAGTGGCCAGGATAGGCTCCGGCAAACCCGTGACCCCGAAAGGGAATAAACGGTAAAGAAGATGAATGTTCTTGATACTTTCCACTTTAGTCAAACTGCACACAAATCAGTTGTCCAGTACAGTGAGATTAAATAAAGCATTTACCCGGGGATCAGAAACAGGGTTCTGGGTCAAGCCCAACTGCCACAGCTGATTTGGTGTCATGCTTTGCTCCGTCCTGATTGGATGGCTGTCCCACGCGTCACTAAAGACATCAAAACTGGCCCGGATGTGTGGTAAGAAAATATAGTGGCAGCAGAATACGTGATGTTACTGATATTGAGCAAGTCTTGGTCCTCAGGAGAGAGCAGGATGTTGTAATAAAAACCCAGTAACACTCATGAAGACATCACACCAGAGGGGCTCAATCCTGTATTTGGAAAAAAAGCAAAAAGAATTAAAGCTACAAGTAGCATTTAGCGGGCCCGAGCACGTGCCACCGCCTGGCACGAGCGACCGCCCCGTGAGCAACGCCCTGCTCGAGCCATTCTCGTTGTTTTTTCTTGTCCATTCTGGAGCTCCAAGATAATGTTAATATGACAGCAGCCTGTGGGGGGGGGGGGGGGGGGGACTGTAATCTGTTTCCTTAAAGGACAAAGACTTATGCATATAGCATGAAAAAAATTCTTAAATCTAAGCCTCGTTTAGACCTGCTCAATTTCTCATCAAGTAGAAGAAGGTTTTTATCAGATTAAGAAACAAGCAATGATGATAATTGCTATCACTGTTCCTAAGAATGAGAACAATAGAACTCATTCAATTTCCACTACAATGTCTAGATGAGTGTCAGCTATGTCTGATAACTTGGCCAATTAGCTGGACCGGGATCTTGCAAAGTGCAGAGGGTTTACGTCCAGTGTGATGAGTCTGTGGACGGCAACAGTACAGCATAGCCTTTGGTTTCCACAAGAGAAGAACTCCTGACACATCTGCCCTAACAGACAACTACAAGAGGAGTTGAAATGTATAACACGGTGAAGGAGTTTTTGTGCAGAAAAAGGTACCATTAGAAAAGCCAGTAGCAGTGACTGCAGACAGGTTTCATCACTCACTGTAAGCTGTAAAGCTGACCCAGACTTTCCAAAATGTCTGCATTACTGCTGCGTCATTCACCAGTAGGCCTTATGTGCAGAAGTGATTGGCTCTGGACACATAATGACTCCTATTGTGAAAATCATAAAAAAAACCTCAGCTGCAAAGCAAAACAGAACAGGATTTTTAAGGTGCTATTGGTGGAGATATCTGCTGAATATGGTGAATATGAATATGGTGAATCTGAACTTGTATTCTTGACTGACATTACTGGAAAACTAAACCACTTGATCTGCGAGCTGCAAGACATTGGTAAAACTATATTTTTTTATTGACCAGCCTGCCTGAGCCAGTGTTTTTCTTGTGGGGATCTTTTCTGCCAGGGCTTGCCGGCTTGGTCAGTGGATGTTGCTGCAGTTGTCTCCCTTGCTGGGACAGCTGGAGTTAAACACAGCAGCTCACGGCTCTGAAGTGGACCCCGTTGCTGTCCCAGTCTGGATGGGCACTGTGGTAATGTTCCAATGTTCAGGCTGGCTCCTGGTATGAAGAGATTCCCAATTACCATTTCCTAACCGCAGAGCCAAGGATGTGTTTACATGTTTAGGTCAAAAATGTGATGAACGGCTTCATGTTGTCTATTGATGTAAGTTTAAACCTAAACATGCCACCCTGTTACTAATCCAGTTGATGTGGTTCTCCACCTGTGTCTAGGTGATAGAAAAGCATTTTTTTATATTTAGAGCTCTAAGCAAACAAACAGTTGTCTATATAAAAGAGCTTTTACAATTGTGCACTTTTAGTAGGTCTCTGAATACATGTGACCAATGTATAATGGATTTTCACAGACTTTGTTTAAAACTGAAGGTGACAGAGACTTTGGAGAAGTGGCTACATTATTCTGGACTTCTTTGTTTCATCCACAGAAGAGTAAAATATGTGATTGATTTTGAAAAGCTGCTGAAAAATGTATCTTTTTAAAATTGCAATTTCTAATTTGGGTTTTACATTTTGTGTTCCATTTTTTGTGATTTTATTAGAAAGATTTGTTATTTATTTGGTGTTTAAAGGTGGTACATATTGTATATACACAATCTTCTTAGAGACATTTGCTATATGTTGTGTTTGTTGTCATTGTAGTTTAATTTTATTGGATGTATTGAAAGGAAATGAAAAGAAGTTGCAGCATTGATTAAAAAAAGCATAAAAGAGACATTTACTGTCTGATGTTACATCTGTAGGAGTGTACTGAGGCTGGGTTTTGTTTTGGAGCACATTCATATGTTTTGTTTGTAAAAAAAAAAAAAAAAGATAAAATATAAAGTTAATTGTATTTTGGATGAATAAAAAAGCAATGATTAGTGCTAAGGATGTATAAAAGACAAACAAAACAAAGGAAAATGCTGTATTTTAGTGTTGAACTAGGCTTTCTAACTGTTCTACTTTCTGTCTGCCACTCCTGGCTAATTTACATGTGAGCACACAGCCGGGGGTTGGGGGGGGGGCTAACTCCACTCCTGCAGCAGGGGAGACTGATGAAAAGCTTGAGGATGTAAGATTGAATAAATAAAATCCTAGAGTTGACCAGTTCATTTTATAAATGTAAATATTTTTTATTTTGGTGCTGATAAACTAAACAGAAGTTATGATAAAAATATTTGCTTGAGTCAAAATGTCCAAAAATTTGCTTTTAGCACAATAGGGTGATTAAGGTGGTTAAATGTTTCTCCTACGTATAGTGCTGCTTTTCAAACGTGGAGCTTTGTAAGACGCATCTAATTCTGAAATCTCAGCTTCCTGAGACAAACGGCTGATTTCCTATAAAGCTTGATTATATGACTGCAACGGAATCGACCACTTCCTGTTTGGCAGTGCCTTACGCAGGCACCGTCAGATGTACAGCCATGAAACTTGAGATGATGAGAGAAGAGCCTTCTGAGTATCTCCAGTTTTAATTTCATGCACATCGGAAAAAGCACATAGAAAATACAGGGCAGAATGTGCCCCATGCAATAACTAGGTGGCGCTATAGAGCTCGTCCAAAGTTGTCATATCCATGGGTTCAGAATGGAAGCTTCATCATATCCATTGAAATTCAGTGAGATTGGACAAGGAATGTGCACATGAGAGCAACATTTGTGTGCATGGCGAGACGCCCAACTTTGCCGCTCTGTCAAGACCACACCCCCGCATTGAAAGTTATGGCTTTTTATCAGAGTAAACTTCAATGGTTTTTCAACAGGTGGACGTCATTTTGAGGTGTGCCGGCTCATCCTACTTGGAGCAGTGATGCTCCAAGTAAAACATGTCATTTCCTGTTGCCAACAGGTGGCGCTACACCTGTTTCGGATTTTTCGACTGCAGATGTGTTCAAAGTCAGACTACAATCATGCACAACAAATTTGGATCAGATTAGATTATTTATGGCTGAGTAATGGCCATTTTTCTTTTCATGGCGTGATTTCGAAACGACCTCAAATTTTGACGCGCCGCCACGGTCACAAACAACCGTAAAAACTTAAAAGCTTCGCAATTTAATATTGGACATGTGTTTAGTTTACAAAACCAAAGTTTGGAGTCATTGTTCAAAAATCTCTAGGAGGAGTTCGTTCTAGAACGAGGCCTGCAAATGACCAAAATACAGCAAAAATGACATATTGACATCAATATAGCAGACTTCCTGTGCAACTGACAGCTTGGTACCAAGAGACTTTTTTGTAGGTCCCCATCTGATGAACATGTCCTGTAAAAATCAAGCTTGTATGTTAAAGAACATGGCGGGGCTCTCAAAAACAAACATGGTAGGTGGCGCTATTGAGCCGTTTTTGTTCACCCATGCAAGTGCTGTATATCTAAGTTGGAGATATTTATGAGGCATCTCATTCTGAAATCTCAGCCTCGTGATACAAACGGCTGATTTTTTATGAATTTTTAATTATCTGACTGCAACGCAATCAACCACTTCCTGTTTGGTGGTGGCTTGCGCAGGCACCGTCAGGTGTACACCCATGAAACTTTAGACGATGAGAGAAGACCCTTATGAGTATCTCCTGCTGTAATTTTTAGAATGTCGGACAAAGCACAGAGAAAAGATAGGTCAGAATGTGACATAAAATGTATTTGTCAATATCTAGGTGGCGCTATGGAGTTCGTCCAAGATTGTCATATCCATTGGTTCAGAATGGAAGCCTCATCACCTCTATTGAATTTCAGTGAGATTGGACAAGGAATGTGCACGTGAGAGCAACTTTTCTGTGCATGGCGAGACGCCCAACTTCACCGCTCTGTCACGACCACACCCCCGCATTGAAAGTTATGGCTTTTTATCAGAGTAAACTTCAATGGCTTTTCAACAGGTGGACATCATTTTGAGGTGTGTCGGCTCATCCTACTCGGAGCAGTGATGCTCCAAGTAAAACATGTCATTTCCTTTTGCCAGCAGGTGGCGCTACACCTGTTCTGGATTTTTCCACCTCTGATGTGTTCAGAGTCAGACTTTTGGATCAGATTGGATTTTGCATGGCTGAGTAATGGCCATTTTTCTTTTCATGGCGTGTTTTCAAAATGACCTCCATTTTCGACGCGCCGCCACGGTCACAAACATCCGTAAAAACTTAAAAGCTTCGCAATTTAACATCGGACATGTGTCTAGTTTACAAAACCAAAGTTTGGAGTCATTACTCCAAAATCTCTAGGAGGAGTTCGCTCTAGAGTGAGGCCTGCAAATGTCCAAAATGAAGCAAAAATGACATATTGACCTCAATATATCAGACTTCCTGTGCGAGTGACAGGTGGGTCCTTTCAGACTTTTTTGTAGGTCTCCATCTGAAGAACATGCCCTGTAAAAATCAAGCTTTGTACGTTAAAGCGTATGCGGGGCGTCGGGACAAAAGTCACTGTAGGTGGCGTTATCGAGCCGTTTTTATGCGCCCATGCCAATTTCCTATAAAATACGAAATTTTTCGCGACTCCTGATGTGTGTGCCAAATTTGGTGAGTTTTGGGGTATGTTAAAGGCCTCAAAAAGGCGACTCTTCCGGTAGAATAATAATAATAATAATAATAATAATAATAATAATAATAATAATAATAATTAAAGCTACAAGTAGCATTTAGCGGGCCCGAGCACGTGCGACCGCATGGCACGAGCGACCGCCCCGTGAGCAACGCCCTGCTCGAGCCATTCTCGTCGTTTTTTCTTGTCCATTCTGGAGCTCCAAGCTATTGTTAATACGACAGCAGCCTGGGGGGGGGGGGGACTGTAATCTGTTTCCTTAAAGGACAAAGACTTTTGCATATAGCATGAAAAAAATTCAAGCAATGATGATAATTGCTATCACTGTACCTAAGGATGAGAACAATAGAACTCATTCAATTTCCACTACAATGTCTAGATGAGTGTCAGCTATGTCTGATAACTTGGCCAATTAGCTGGACCGGGATCTTGCAAAGTGCAGGTGGTTAACGTCCAGTGTGATGAGTCTGTGGACGGCAACAGTACAGCATAGCTTTTGGTTTCCACAAGAGAAGAACTCCTGACACATCTGCCCTAACAGACAACTACAAGAGGAGTTGAAATGTATAACACGGTGAAGGAGTTTTTGTGCAGAAAAAGGTACAATTAGAAAAGCTGGTAGCAGTGACTGCAGATGGGACTCCTGCTATGATCAATAGACAAACAGGTTTCATCACTCACTGTAAAGCTGACCCAGACTTTCCAAAATGTCTGCATTACTGCTGCGTCATTCACCAGCAGGCCTTATGTGCAGAAGTGATTGGCTCTGGTCATATAATGACTCTTATTCTGAAAATCGTAAGCAACCTCAGCTGCAAAGCAAAACAGCACAGGATTTTTAAGGTGCTATTGCAGGAGATGTCTGTTGAATATGGTGAATATGAACATTGTGAATCTGAACTTGCATTCTTGACTGACATTACTGGAAAACTTAACCACTTGATCTGCGAGCTGCAAGACAATGGCAAACTATTTTTTTTTGACCAGCCTGCCTGAGCCAGTGTTTTTCTTGTGGGGATCTTTTCTGCCAGGGCTTGTCAGCTTGGTCAGTGGATGTTGCTGCAGTTGTCTCCCTTGCTGGGACAGCTGGAGTTAAACACAGCAGCTCACGGCTCTGAAGTGGACCCCGTTGCTGTCCCAGTCTGGATGGGCACTGTGGCGATGTTCCAATGGCCAGGCTGGCTCCTGGTATAAAGAGATTCCCAAATACCATTTCCTAACCGCAGAGCCAAGGATGTGTTTACATGTTTAGGTCAAAAATGTGATGGACAGCTTCATGTTGTCTAAACATGCCACCCTGTTATTAATCCAGTTGATATGGTTCTCCATCTGTGTCTAGGTGATAGAAAAGCATTTTTTTTTATATTTAGAGCTCTAAGCAAACAAACAGTTGTCTATATAAAAGAGCTTTTACAATTGTGCACTTTTAGCAGGTCTCTGAGTTCATGTGACCAATGTATGGTGGATTTTCACAGACCTTGTTTAAAACTGAAGGTGAGAGAGACTTAGAGAAATGGCTTCATTGTTCTGGAGTTCTTTGTTTCATCCACAGAAGAGTAGAATTGGTGATTGATTTTGAAAAGCTGCTGAAAAAAGTATCTTTTTCAAATTGCAATTTCTAACTTGGGTTTTACATTTTGTGTTCCATTTTTTGTGCTTTAATTGGGAAGCATTTGTTATTTGTTTGGTGTTTTTAAGGTTCTGCAAATATACACATCATTTTTTAGAGACATTTGTTATCAGTTGTGTTTGTTGATTTGTAGTTTAATTTCATTGGATGTATAGATGTCGTGTGGGGGGGAGGCTCGAGAGCAGGTAGGACCCAGGCGCAGAGACGGGAGGCAAACGGGTTCAGGGCAAGTGGGTTTATTTAACTAACAAAAAGCGCTGCAGAGCAGGATGACAAAACTAAAAACAAAAACTTACTGTGGCATGGCAAGGGACATGGACGCCAGACAAGAAGACCTGATCAACATGAGCAGAAGTTAATGGACCAGCACAGGAGGAAGGCAGAGACAAGACTTATATACAGACAGGGCAGACAAGACACAGGTGAACACGATTAGGGCAGATGGGGACCAAAGGAAGTAAAACTCAAGAAACATGACCAGACAGGAAACCTTTCAAAATAAAACAGAACCAAACAAGACAGAACAAGAACTAAAGCGAAAAAAAAGACAACAAACTGAAACCATGACAATAGAAAGGAAAAGAAGTTCAAACATTGATTATAAAAAAGGATATAAGAGATAAAAAAAAAAAGAAAAAGGAAAAGAAAAAAGATAAAATATTGATTTAATTGCATTTTGAATGAATAAAAAACAATGATTAATAGAATCAGAATCAGAATCAGAAATCAGAAAAAGTTTTATTGCCAGGTTCAGTAGAGCGCACTTTACAAAACGAGGAATTTGACTTGGTGTATAGTGCAATTAAGAATAAGTTAAAAATTAAGTTAACAACAACAACACACTATATACAGTAGAGTAAGGTGAATTAAAGTGGGAGCACAGATGGGCTGGGATGGTGGGGCCTGTAAGTGGCACCGACAGTCCTTTGGTGGGCGGGGGGGGGAGGGGGGGTCACCTGGGGGAGTTGGGGTACTGTTCAGCAGGCTGACTGCAGTGGGGAAGAAGCTGTTCTTGTGGCGCGAGGTCCTGATGGACCGGAGCCTCTTGCCAGAAGGGAGGGGCCGAAAGAGATTATGTCCTGGATGAGAGGGGTTGGCTACAATCCTGGCTGCCCGCCTCCAGGTCCTGGAGATGTGCAGCTCCTGGAGAGACGGGAGGTGGCAGCCGATCACCTTCTCTGCTGAGTGGATGACGCGTTGCAGCTTGGCCTTGTCTCTGGGCGTGGCCAGACTGTGATGGAGGACGTGAGGGTGGATTCGATGATGGCGGTGTAAAAGTCTACCAGCATCTTTTCAGGGAGGTGAAACTTCTTCAGCTGCCTCAGGAAGTACATCCTCTGCTGGACCTTCTTAGTGATGGAGCTGATGTTCTGCTCCCACTTGAGGTCCTGGCTGATGATGGTTCCCAGGAAGCAGAAGGACTCCACAGAGGTCACCGGGGAGTCACAGAGGATGACAGGGGGGAGGGGGGCTGGGGCCTTCCTGAAGTCCACTGTCATCTCCACTGTCTTCAGAGCATTAAGCTCCAGGTTGTTAGCGCTGCACTATGACACCAGCCTGGCTATTTCACTCCTGTAGGCCGACTCATCTCCGTCAGAGATGAGGCCGATGAGTGTGGTGTCGTCAGCAAACTTCAGGAGTTTGACAGACAGGTGACCAGCTGTGCAGCTGTTTGTGTACAGGGAGAGTAACAGGGGTGAAAGGACACAGCCCTCGGGGGATCGGGTGCTTGTGGTCCGAGTATCTGAGACGAGCTTCCCCAGCCTCACATACTGCTGTCTGTCCGTCAGGAAGTCTGTGATCCACCTGCAGGTGGAGTCAGGCACATTCATCTTGGAGAGTTTTTAATACTAAAGATGTATGAAAGACATACCGAAAAAATATGTCTTTCAGTGTTTAACTGGCTGTCTTTGGATTATGCATGCCTGAGTAATGGCCATTCTTACTCCTCATCTCTCTGTTCACTGCTTGCTAATTTACATAGCAGGGGTCCCAGCAGGAGGGGGCGGGGTTGTAACACGACTCCTTCAGCAGAGCCAGGCTGAGAGAGGCTTTGACATGTAAGATGTTAGATGTTAGAATGCCAGATGTTAGAATGACCAGTTCATTTTATATCTATGAAAATATTCAGGGAGCTATGGGACATGTTCAGCTATAGGTCTGTGAAAATTGGTGTCGATTGTTGAAACATAAGTTACCATAAAAAAATGTTTGTTTGGAGTCTAGACAGATTTAACACAGGTTTTTGGATGAAAAAGGATTTTTTATAAATCATCTGTTACACTTTTAAGTCTGAAAAAAATATGGAAGGCAGCAAACACAGATCCCTACCGTTTTTAATTTTTTTGTGCTGATATTTGAAAGATAAGTTATGCAAAAAAATAGGTGTTTGCAGTTTTGCCTAAAAAGACGTTTTCGGACCTTTTTGGATCAAATGTTGTCTAAAAGTTCACCTGTAACTTCAATCATTCTGAATTTTTTTAGGAAAACTAAACCACTTCAACTGTGATCTGCAAGGCAATGGTAAAACTATATTTTTTATGGAACAGCCTGCAGGGTTTCTTGTGGGGATCTTTTCTGCCAGGGCTTGCCGGCTTGGTCGGTGGTTGTTGCTGTTACCAATCCAGTTGATATGGTTCTCCATCTGTGTCTAAGTGATATAATCAGAATCAGAATCGTTTATTGTCATTGTACATGGGGATACAATGAAATTGCAGCAGCCTTGGAGTGAAGGAGTTACATAAAATAAAAATAAAAATAGAATAGAAAAAGAAATACTGTATTTACAACTCTTAACAAAAAATGAACAATATGGACAGAAACTGTTAAATATTAAATATTTGTGAATAAAATAGAATGGAATTACATGAGTTGCTGTGAGCACAGCTTAATAAATATCAAGTTATTGCACAGTGACCCGGTTAGACAGTCAGGATATTGCACGCATTGTAGTAAAATTAGAGTGAGGTGTGGTTGGTGGACGTATGTGCATTCCGTATGATAATTGCCTATGGAAAAAAGCTGTTTCTTAGTCTGTTTGTCCTGGTTCTGATGGACCTGTACCTCCTTCCAGAGGGCAGCAGTTCAAACAGAGGGAAAGCAGAATGGGTGGAGTTAGTGGTGATGCTAGTCACTCTGCTGAGGCAGCGAGACTGGTAAATGTCCTTCAGTGAGGGGAGGGGGCAGCCGATGATCCTCTGCGCTGTCTTTACCACTCTCTGGAGACTCTGCCGTTCTGCTTCAGTGCAGTGGGAAAACCACACTGTGATGCCATAGGACAGAATGCTCTCAATGGTTGAGCGGTAGAACGTTACCAGCAGCTCCTGGCTGACGTCGTTCCTCCTAAGTTTTCTCAGGAAGTGCAGGCGTTGCTGGGCCTTCCTGATGACAGTCATGGTGTTGTTAGACCATGTGAGGTCAGCAGAGATGGTGGTGCCCAGCAGGGTGAAGCTGTGGACCCTCTCCACACAGTTTCCATCGATGTAGAGTGGGGGTGGATCTGTTCTGTTTTTTCTGAAGTCCAGGATGATCTCCTTGGTCTTGGTGGTGTTCAGGATGAGGTTATTAGCCTGACACCACCTTGAGAGTTTCAGGACTTCGTCTCTGTAGGCCGTCTCGTCGTCCCCAGAGATCAGCCCCACCACAGTAGTGTCGTCTGCAAACTTCACCACGGTGTTGCTGGTGTGGGCTGGTCTGCAGTCTGCTGTGTACAGTGTGTACAGCAGAGGACTCAGCACACATCCCTGTGTGGAGCCTGTGCTCAGCGTCCGGGTGGAGGAGAGGTGGGGGTCAAGTTTGACTGTCTGTGGTCTGTTTGTCAGGAAGTCCTTGATCCACGAGCAGGTGAGTGGGTGGAGTCCTAGTTCAGACAGTTTGTTGACCAGAATGTCAGGAATGATTGTGTTAAAGGCTGAGCTATAGTCCACAAAGAGCATCCTGGCGTAGGTGTCTCTGTGTTCCAGGTGGCTCAGCGCAGTGTGGAGGGTGATGGAAATGGCATCATCCGTTGATCTGTTTGCTTTGTAAGCAAACTGGTGGGGGACGAAGATTGGAGGGAGGGAGTCTTTGATGTGTCCCAGGAGCAGCCGCTCCAGACACTTTGTGATGACAGCAGTGAGTGCAACTGGGCGGAAGTCCGTGAGGAAGGCTGTGGATGAGGACTTTTTGGGTATCGGGATGATAGTGGATGACTTCAGGCAAGCAGGGATGAAAGCCTGAGCTAGTGACAGGTTGAAGATTTTTGTGAAGACCTGGGAGAGTTGATCGGCGCAGGCCCGCAGAACCTTTCCGGGAACTCCATCAGGTCCCGCCGCTTTCCTGGGGTTTACCCTGCTGAACATCCGTGCCATCCGTGCCACGTCCATAAAGGCATTGTTTTTATATTTAGAGCTCTAAGCAACCAAACAGTTGTCTATATAAAAGAGCTTTTACAATTGTGCACTTTTAGCAGGCTGAAAAAATTATCTTTTTAAAATTGCCATTTCAAATTTGGGTTTTAAATTTTGTGTTCCATTTTTCTGTGCTTGTATTGGAAGGATTTGTTATTATTTTGTTTAAAAGTGCTACATATTGTATATACACGTAATTTATTTAGAGAAATTTGCTATACGTTGTGTTTTTTGGTTTTGTAGTTTAATTTCATTGGATTTATATTAAGGAAAAGAAGTTGCAGCATTGATTAAAAAAGGATAAAAGAGACATTTACTGTCTAAGTCTTATGTTACATCTGTAGAACTGTACTGAGAGTTGGGTTTTGTTTTGGAGCACATTCATATGTTTTGTTTGTAAAAAAAAAAAGATAAAATATTAAGTTAATTGCATTTTACATGACTAGAAAAGCAATGATTATTCATAAAAATCTATGAAAGACATACAAAACAAATGAAAAAGCAGTCTGCCCTCCCTCTTGTGTCTAAACTCTTGTCACCTCACCTCTGGGTTAGTTAGCATATGAACAGGCAGCTGGTGTGTGTGTGTGTGGGGGGGGGGGGGGGGGGTGAAATTTGACTCCAGCAACAGGGCGGATTGAGGAGCAGGCTGCAGCATGAGGAAAAGACTGAAGCATGTAAGAGGAAATGACATCCTACAGTTGACCAGTTCATTTTATATCTGTAAAGAATATTCAAGAAGCATTTAGACATGTTCAGCTATATGCGTGTGAAACTTGGTGTGGATAATTGAAGCATAAGTAATTTTAAAACACACTTGTTTGGAGTCCAGACGGAAAAAGCACAGGTTTTGGGATGAATCAGGATTTTTTTTAAATCATCTGTTTCACCTGGACTTCTGAAAAAAATATGGAAGGCAGCAAACACAGATCCCTACATTTAAAAAAATAAATGGTGTTGATATATGATGATTAAGTTATGAAAAAAAATAGGTGTTTGTAGTTTTGCCTAAAAAGACGTTTTCGGACCTTTTTGGATGTAATGCTCTCTAAGATGTCACCTGTAACTTCAATCATTCTGAAAAAAATTAGGAAGCAGTAGCACATAAATGCCTATTAAAGTGTAGTCTTTGGTGCTGATAACCTAAACAGAATTTATGCTAAAAATCTTTGTTCAGTCCAAAATTGCATAGGAAAAAAAGAGGTATGAAGTTTCTCATAGACCCTATTGTGTTACATATCAAAGCTGGAGGTTATTAAAGGCATCTAATTCTGAAATCTCAGCTTCCTGAGACAAACGGCTGATTTATAATAAATTTCTATTATTTGGGTGCACATAATCGACCACTTCCTGTTACGCAGGCACCGTCAGGTGTACACCCATGAAACTTCAGATTATGAGAGAGGACCCTTCAGAGTATCTCCAGTTTTAATTTCATGCACATCGGACAAAGCAAAGAGAAAATACAGGGCAGAATGTGCCCAATGCAATAACTAGGTGGCGCTATAGAGCTCGTCCAAGATTGTCATATCCATGGGTTCAGAATAGAAGCTTCATCATATCCATTGAATTTCAGTGAGATTGGACAAGGAATGTGCACGTGAGAGCAACTTTTGTGTGCATGGCGAGACGCCCAACTTTGCCGCTCTGTCACGACCACACCCCCGCATTGAAAGTTATGGTTTTTTGTCAGAGTAAACTTCAATGGCTTTTCAACAGGTGGATGTCATTTTCAGGTGTGTCGGCTCATCCTACTCAGAGCAGTGATGCTCCAAGTAAAACATGTCATTTCATCTTGCCAGCAGGTGGTTCTACACTTTTTCCGGATTCTTCCACTGCAGATGTGTTCAGAGTCAGACTACAATCATGCATATCAATTTTGGATCAGATTGGAATATGCATGGCTGAGTTATGGCCATTTTTCTTTTCATGGCGTGTTTTCGAAACAACGTCAAATTTCTACGCGCCGCCACGGCCACAAACTTCTGTAAAAACTTAAAAGCTTTGCAATTTAACATCGGACATGTGTATAGTTTACAAAACCAAAGTTTGGAGTCATTATTCACAAATCTCTAGGAGGAGTTCGTTCTAGAAGGAGGCCTGCAAATGTCCAAAATAGAGCAAAAATGACATATTGACCTCAATATATCAGACTTCCTGTGCGAGTGACAGGTGGGTCCTTTCAGACTTTTTTGTAGGTCTCCATCTGAAGAACATGCCCTGTAAAAATCAAGCTTGTACGTTAAAGCGTATGCGGGGCGTCGGGACAAAAGTCACTGTAGGTGGCGCTGTCGAGCCATTTTTGCGCACCCATGCCAATTTCTCATAAAATACGAAATTTTTCGCGACCCCTGATGTGTGTGCCAAATTTGGTGAGTTTTGGGGTATGTTAAAGGCCTCAAAAATGCGATTCTTCCGGCGGAAGAAAAATAATAATAATAAACCTAACAGATACAATAGGGTCCTTGCACTCCGTGCTCGGGCCCTAATAATAATAAACATTCGAATTACAATAGGGTCCTTGCACTCCGTGCTCGGGCCCTAAATATTATATTGTCAGATTTATTTTTAATACATCATTCACTTTTATGTATATATTAAAGCTTCTAAAACTAGGTTCAACTCACCGTTGATTGTGTGTACACTTTTCCCACAATGAAGCTGTTTGTGTCAGTTCTACGTACTGTGAGCATTTACTCTGCTATGCCCACATTTTCTCCTCCGGGATCTCCTTTCACCCTGACAATAACATGAAAATCATGTCTCAAACACATAATTACAAATGCATCGCCAATACGGTACACATCAATTTAAAATGCAATGTTCTTATGTACGTTGCCAATAAGTAGAATTTCTAGGTTAGATAAATTGCAGGAGTGGGTTACATGTATCACTGGGGAAAAAATTGAGGTGAGAGAGACTGTTAACGGGGTTAAAATGTTATTCATGAGGGGAAAGAGTTTTAGTTGCCTTTGTTTATGGAGAGGAGTCTAAAAAAGTTATTTTATTTTTGTACAAATAACCAAGTACTTATACTGCCTGATATGTGAATTAAATATTTCTTTATGAATAACATGAATACCTCAGAGGTAAGCCATACACGTTCACAGCGTCACTGAAGAAGGCCAAGTGGGTGTCTGCTATCTTCAGGTACAAGATCTATGGAATACAAGTACAAATACTTTCAACTGACAGATATTTACAGGGGCAAAAATTCTAAATTCACAATTGACAGGTAAAACAGAACAAAATGAAATAAAATAGAATAGAAGGGTATTTAATAATCCCACATAAAAACACACACGCATTAAAAATAAAAATGTCACAAATTAAAAAGATTGATAAAAAAGGTAAACAATTGAAAAATCAGTGGATAAAATTAATTAAAATAAATTACTTGTAAGATGCCCTGCCAGAGAGTTGTATTGCCTGATGGCACGAGGAACAAACGATTGCTTCAGTCTTTCTGTGGAGCAGCGCTGGGACAGCAGACTGTTGCTGAATGTGCAGTCCTTCCACAGCAACAGGTTGCCTCTCCAAGATACTTGACAGTCGATGATGCAGCCTTTGAAGGATGTCACGCTTCAGTAATTCCTAGAGAATAAATAAAAACACGACAAACATGGATTAGATTATTTAGCTGGTTGAGATTAAATAACATAATTTTCAAATATTTGAAAGGGGAATTTTTTTAAAACACTCTAAAGAACAGCTTTAAAGAAAAATCAGAGACAATACACTGATCACAGGAAGCCTGTGTGTAATACTTACAGTAACTTCTACTCTTATCACTGTTGACAGCAGATTTCTACCATCCACCCTTTCTGTGACTACTTATCGACTACAAAACAGCCTAAAAACATAATGTTTGGGATTCTTTTCATTACGTCATTGGAAGTAAAGAAACAGGGATTTTAGTGGCTGTCACTCTGACACAATCTCACAGGGCTGGTCAGCACAATACGGGTTCTAACGTCAGAAACTTAATGAGGCTTCTATTTCTTTCATTCAACAGTGGATTCACGTCTGTTATATTTAAAAAATGCAGTTTTCATGATGAATGTCATACGATTTAACTTTGTTGCACATATCCACCCCGTCTTAAAGTCTGGGTTGTGAAAAGACTGTGTCTAACTTTAACCCGGATCGCGTTTACATAAAGGCAGCACACGGAACAGCTAACTAGCTAGTTAGCATAGCATAGCATCAGTGTTTAACAACATCGCCGTCTCCAAATCAATACTTTTTATTAAACTTTCTTTGCTGCTGTAAATCCGGCATGTTTTTCCCCTTAGTTCCATCTGAATCATGTTAAGAACCTACAGATTGGCTATAGACGCTAGCTTGAACCGACACCGGCTTGAACTTCACTCACAGGCAGACACAACTTGAGTCAAAAGCCGGCTAAGTTTCGAGGCCCCTGGTTGGTTGTAGTTACTCGTGTTGTGTGAAGAGCTGGTATGCCAAGTATAAAACTTGACAAAACCATCATAAGTCCTCCCCCGCTTTCATAAAAAATATGACCGCACAGGCTAAGCTAAGCTAATTTGCGGTGGGGGTACTCTGCAAACGACTCGGCTGAAGTGTTCATAAAGCATTCACACATGCCACTTGGCTAAGGAGAACACATCAACTTAGTATTCAATAACATTACAGGACGTACGACGAGGGAATGATCAAATAAATGCATTACTTACGGGCTGAGACTGATCCCGTTCGGAAGACCTCTCCGCCATGTTTGCCGCCCGCGTCCTTTCAAATGCTGTGCTGAACAGCTCCTTCCCTCGTCAGTTGGAAAGTGAGGAGTGTAAGGGGCCATTCGATTGGCTAAAAGCGAACCCGCCTGCTTTACCGATGAGTTTGATTGACATATTCACTAGCCAATGGTGACATTATTTGACCTGCTCCGTCAGATGAGTCTCAATATTCACCGTAGAAAAATCTCTCACACACACGGGGAGATTCACAAACGAGAACGGGATTTTGAATGCACATTCTGCAATTCGTATGATCTGTAAGTTCACATCACATGTGTACTTAAAAATCATGTTTGTAAAGCACCTACTGTGCATTTCTGATACATTTATTGTGAGTTTCTAAAATGTTTTTGTGAAAAACAGTGTGCACATTTGTGAGAAACACTCATTGTACATTTGTAAAACATTCAGTGTGCATGTGTGAAACACAGGGTGTGCATTTGTGAAACACAACGTGTGCATTTCCAAATTTATTTATGACTCGGAGTGTGTGCAATTCTGAATTATGAGACTGTTCTGACCTCATAGCTTAAGGCCATAAATTCGATGTTTCCATCTTCGTACTAATAATACGAGCCAAAGTACCATCCAAATTCGAGCTCCATTGGCATACTAAATACGAGATTAATAACATCCTAATTTTGAGGCTTCCACCTGGGAATAGAATCAAACATCCATAATCCGAGAACTTGTTTTCCATTCTGCTGCTAACATATTGGTTGATTTAAGTCTAAGTCTCTTTGGAATGCGGAGGAGGTCCACCGCCCCATCACTTTCAGTGCAGAAATAGGTATGTGGAGAGCAGTCGTCGTTGCGGCACCAATTCAAGGAGTGCTGAGGCACGATCTGCAGGGAAGCTGCAGGACGAGTAGAGACTGTGGAACATGGAATCCAACCAACTTTGTCAAGGGTTTTGCGTTATCCGCCAGAAACGGAAGTGCTGACCGGGGAGTAGGGGTCGCAAGCTAAGGAAGCGATGCATAGATACAGAAAAAAGCAGTATTAGTCTTGGCAATGAATATATATATATAACTTAGATCTAATCAGTTTTAGAATGCTTGAGATAAAGGGAATAAAGGTGTTTTTAAATAACAAATCTGAGAAAGTGAAATCAAGTAGTGAGTTTAAAGAGAAGGTTCTATTTCTGTTTTCACTGCACCATAGAAAACCATCAGAAGCACAGATTCCAACAGAGAATCGACAGTAAAAATTGAACATGCACGTAATCTTAACACCAAAATTTTATATGCACCAAAGGTAAGAGAGAAGTAACCTTTTGTCATTTCCAGAGGGATGCACTCTTTAGAAGGCCATGGAGGAGCAAGCGAATGGAAGGGTGTCCAAGGACCAAGGAGATTCGTAAATGAGGAAGGTTGACATCTCACGCAGCAATGGACTGCAGCTTGGCTGGATTTGATGCTTTGAACTTGTTATCAGCGTTTCTTAAAAAGATGGACAACAAGAGCACAGATAACTTAAATATTAATTGCCAAAGGGGTGACTGGATATTTTGCAAAGGGCTTTCCGGGCTCCTGTGACGTCATTTCCGGGTGAGCGTTTTCCATTGCTAGTCGTGTTTGACTGCTGTTCTGTTGTTTGGCATAACCCTGACTACTATTGCTTACTCTAAGGGTTATCTGGTTTAATACTCAAATTCACATCTAGCAACTTTTAGTAGTGAATACACTACTGTTAAACCGCTTGCCGTTCACTTTTCTCATTTTGCTAAATAAACCACTTCTCTTTACCTAAACACTGCTAGCCTTAGCTTAGAACCTAGCATGGCCACCACTCCTTCCATCTTTCCCCC
Source organism: Oryzias latipes (assembly GCF_053564925.1). Lineage (NCBI taxonomy): Eukaryota > Metazoa > Chordata > Actinopteri > Beloniformes > Adrianichthyidae > Oryzias > Oryzias latipes. The sequence continues at coordinate 13,796,615 of NC_136245.1, forward strand.
TTTTTCCTGCCCCATGTGCCATATGTTTAGTGAGGATCCTGCCTCCTTTAGTGAAGATAGCGGTAGGTGTGTTAAGTGTAGTTTTGTGTTAGACTTGGAAGCCAGGCTAGAGCAGTTAGAAGCGTGGCTCCGCACAGTGGAAGTTAAGCCGTCTTGCCAGGTCGTTACTCGTGGGCCGCGCTGCCAGGGCTAACCCAGTTAGCACCCCAGCACCACAGGTGTTTGCACCGGTTGGGAGTAAACGTAGTGCTAAACGCAAAAACTTAGAGCACCCGAGACTCCACGTTAGTAATAGGTTCTCCCCCCTCAGCGACACACCCGCTAAACCCTCAACTCTGGTTATCGGCTCTTCTGAAGTTAGAAACGTGGAGCTCCCAGTGGCTACAGTCAGGTGTTATCCGGGGGCCGGAGTTGGTGACCTTAGGATGTTAGCTTAGAGTCAGACCAGGTTCCGTAGAGTCGTGATTCACGCAGGCGGTAATGATGCCCGACAGAGACAATCAGAGGTGGTTAAGTTAAACGTAGCTTCGGTGTGTAAACTGGCTAAGACGATGTCCGACATTGTAATTTTCTCTGGTCCCCTGCCGAACTTAGTCAGTGATGAAATGTACAGTCGTTTTTCATCATTTAACCGCTGGCTTTCTAGATGGTGCCCAGAAAACGGCGTTGGTTTTGTGGATAATTGGAGCGCGTTTTGGGGGAAGCCCGGTCTCATGCGGAGAGATGGTGTCCATCCTACTCTAGGACGGTGCCGCTCTTCTTTCTAGAAACATTTCTGCTAACCTTAGTCTGACAACCTGACAACCCAGAGACTAGACCCGGGCGCAGAGCAGCAGTGTAAAAACGCTCCTCTGAGCCTCCCTTAGGGTTAGTGCTGGTGCAAAACCCATGTAGGGAAAGTCAAGCAGGTCCTAGCTTTAGAATAGAAGAATAGAATAGAATGCCTTTATTGTCACTGTACACATGTACAATTCACATCACACACACATGCAGTGAAATTAAAGCCGCTCACTATTCAGTGCAAACATACAAGAGAGAAAAAAACTCGCAGAATAATATAATAATAAAATAAAATAATTTCTCAAAATGAAGGGCACAATTTACAAATTACAAACTACAAAAGAACAAAATCTACAATAGAAATTTCTGCAGAGAGGTAGTTATGACAGACACAGAAGAAACCTGCTGTGTCCATGAATGCAGAGAAATATTGCACTTAATGTATTGCACATGATGGGATGGTATTGCACATATTGGGATGGTTTTTACATGATGGGATGCGCATAGTGAGAGAGAGAGACATGGAGGTGGAGCTGTCAGTGACCGTGCATGTGGGAGTTCAGGATGGTTATGGCTTTTGGGAAAAAACTGTTTTTAAGGCGGTTTGTCCTTGATCTGATGCACCTGTAGCGCCTTCCTGAGGGCAACAGGTCAAACAGTCCAGAGCCAGGGTGGGAACTGTCTTTTATGATCTTCCCCGCTCTGCCTAGACAACGGGAGGAATAGATGTCCGACAGGGAGGGGAGAGGGGAGCCGATGATCCTCTGAGCTGCTTTGACTACCCTCTGCAGTCTCTCCCTGTCCGCCATGGAGCAGCTGCCGTACCACACTGTAATGCAGTACGTCAGAAGGCTTTCTATGGACGTGCGGTAGAAGGTTGTCAGCAGGCTGGGGTCCAGATTGTGCCTCCTGAGGACCCGCAGAAAGTGGAGTCTCTGCTGAGCCTTCTTGATGACCTCTGTGATGTTCTCTGTCCAGGAGATGTTGTTGGACAATACAACACCCAGAAACCGGAAGGTGTGAACCCTCTCCACACGCTCTCCATTGATGTAGAGGGGAGCTGGGTCGGTGCTGTGCCTCCTGAAGTCCACGATGATCTCTTTGGTTTTCTTGGTGTTCAGAGCTAGGTTGTTGTCTGAACACCAAGCTGCCAACTTCAGGACCTCCTCCCTGTAGGCTGCCTCGTCTCCCTTTGAGATGAGTCCGACAACTGTGGTGTCATCAGCAAACTTCACGATGAGGTTGCTGTCGTGCTGCGGACTGCAGTCGTAGGTGTAGAGGCAGTACAGGAGGGGGCTCAGCACACAGCCCTGTGGAGAGCCAGTGCTCAGCGTGCGTGTGGGGGAGAGGTGGGGGCCCAGCCTCACTGCCTGGGGCCGGTCAGTGAGGAAGTCCTTTATCCAGGCACATGTGAGGGGGGGCAGGCCTATAGTGTCCAGTTTCCTGATGAGAATGTCCGGGATGATTGTATTAAAGGCAGAGCTGTAGTCCACAAAGAGCATCCGAACATAGCTCTGCTGCTCCTCCAGGTGGCTCAGCGCTGCATGCAGGGCTAAGGCGATGGCATCTTCTGTAGACCGGTTTGTGCGGTATGCAAACTGGTGGGGGTCGAGGTCTGGGGGGAGGTGATCGTTGATGTGCTGGAGGACCAGTCTCTCGAAGCACTTCATGATTACTGGAGTGAGTGCCACTGGACGGTAATCGTTGAGGCTGGAGATGGGAGATTTCTTCGGTACTGGGATGATGGTTGCAGATTTTAGGCAGGAGGGTATCACTGCCTGGGCCAGGGAGAGGTTGAAGATTTCTGTGAAGATGGGTGCGAGCTGAGGAGCACATGCTCTAAGCACTTTGCCAGGAACCCCGTCTGGGCCAGCTGCCTTTCTGGGGTTCACTGCTAGGAGCGCCTTCCTGACGTCATCCTCAGTCACAGTTAGTGGCATGACTGGTGAAGGAGAAGAAAGAGGAGTGGAGCAGGATGGGATTGAGGGTGGGGGTGGGGCGGCAGAGTTCTGTTGTTTTGGAGCTTCAAAGCGTGCAAAGTAGTTATTCAGCTCCTCTGCCAGCACTGCACTCAGATGGTCTGTAGTTACTTTAGCTTGTGTGCTGAAAGACAAGTGAAAGGAACGCATCATAGAAACCTTAAAGTGACAGACAGCAGTACTCACAAGCAGAATTATGATGTCATTAAATGTGGTTTATTAAACATTCGATCCATTTCCTCTAAGTCCCTCTTAGTCAACGAGTTAATTACTGATAACAACCTTAGTCTTCTAGCCTTAACAGAAACTTGGCTCCAACAGGATGACTATGTTAGATTGAATGAAGCAACCCCCCCCCACTTATGCTAACTATCAGAAATTCAGGATTTCAGGGAAAGGAGGTGGTTTGGCAGTAATATCACAGTCTAGCTTACTTCTCAGCCCTAAAGTTAAAAATGCTTATAATTCATTTGTCTATAAATCACCCAAACAGGAAGACTCAAAAACCTGTTTTATTCATAATTATTTATCGCCCCCCGGCCCATATTCAGAATTTTTAACTGAGTTTTCCGACTTCCTATCGACTACTAGATTCTAGATTCTGATCAAACTATAATAATAGGGGATTTTAATATTCATGTTGATGACCCCAGTGACTGTCTAGGAAATGCTTTTGCAGCTTTATTAGATTATGTTGGTTTCACCCAAAGTGTGAATGAACCCACTCACTGTCATAAGCACACCCTGGACCTTGTTTTAACCCATGGTATAGATATCAGCCAGCTGAGTGTCCTTCCTCTTAACCCCATCATTTCTGATCACTTTCTGATTACCTTCCAGTTTACATTAGAACATGCTACTGCTCCAGTGAATAAGAAACAGCCTAGAAGAACCTTAACTGACAGTACTTAGTGACATTCTGAGCAAATACGCCAAGTCCAGCTCCCATAGTATCAGTCCTAGAATAAATGACCAGTTTGTTAATGATGCCTTACAAGCCCTCAGGAGTACAGTGATCCCTCGCTATAACACGGTTTACTTTTCACGGTTTCGCTACTTCACGGATTTGCATTGTGTATTGCGTTCTGCATTCTGATTGGCTAAAAAGTCACTCTGCTTCTTCTCTACTTGTGCATCAATAACGTTGCGGTTTAATATTTACACGTACGTAAAACAGCTTGCCAAATTTACTTTACGTACGTGCAAATCATCTTGCAATTATGAGTTTCTCTAAAACCCACAGAAAAAAGAGCGACAACAACTGCCTATCACTATGCTCTTCTCCCGAACAAACACACCTGCACCGCGGGCTTCAAAATAGAAAACACTGCCGAGCGGAGTCAGGATGCAGCGGCTCAGTCTGAAGAGCAGTGAAATACACCTGAGTCACTATTTGTCCGACTGTACTTTGTATTTTTTTCATAATCATTTTAAATTTTCTCCTGTTTAATCCAATTACTCGGGTCGCGGTGGGTGGGGCTAATCTCCGCAATTTGAAGCCTTCTATTCACATTGATGATTAAAGTTATTTTTGTGACAGTTTAGTATAGAAGTTATTTGTTGAAAAAAATCGTTTCTAAAGTACCTTTATTTGTGAAACAAATGCTTGAGCCTGTTTGTTCTTCCTTGTCAATGTATAATTGTATAATAATTGTAAAAAAAAATAGAGGTTTCTACTTCACGGATTTTGCCTATCACGGGTTCTTTTTGGAACGTAACCCCCGCGAAAAACAAGGGTTTACTGTACACTCGATGTTAATGCCGCCCTGAAACCTAAGTTCGTTAGACAAAACCGAGTAGCACCGTGGTTTAACGCTGATACATGTTCTCTTAAACAAGAAACCCGTAAGTTGGAAAGAGAATGGCGCCGCTCCGGTTCAGAGCAGTCTCTGAAAAGCTGGAAACATATTAAATTATAAAAAAGCTCTGCATAGAGCTAGAAGCCAGTACTATTCAACCTTAATATCAGAGAATGGGAATAATCCAAGATTTCTTTTTAGCACTATTGCTAAATTAACTCGCAGTCAGAGCTCAGAGTGGCCTTTTCTTGTGGCCAGTCTAAGGCACACCTGTGCAATAATCATGCTGTCTAATCAGCATCTTGATATGGCACACCTGCGAGGTGGGATGGATTGTCTTCGCATAGGAGAAGGGCTCGCTATCACAGATTTAGACAGATTTGTGAACAATATTTCAGAGAACTGGTTATTTTGTGTATGTGGAAAATGTTTCAGATCTTTGAGTTCATACCATAAAAAATGGGACCAATAACAAAAGTGTTGCGTTTATATTTTTGGTCAGTGTAGATGGTGTGGCGTTCCAGAGAAGGATTTGGAGTGCGAACAGGGCCGTCCGGCTGCTCCGCGCGTGAGAACCATCTTTTTTAGCAAAGCAGCCAGACTCGTAGCTTCATGTTTGCGGGCAGGGGAGGGTGCTTTGTTACAGTGTGTGCTCCGCAGGAGGCTTTGGACCACAGTTCGTCCGGCTCCTCTGCGTGAGTGCGCTGCAGGATGCAGGAGAACCGTATCTTCTGAGAGAACTGTATTTCCGCACAGAGGAGCGACTATGAGACGGTAAGTGAGCTGGCAGAGGCAGCTTTTCAATGCAGAAATGCCACTCCACACAGTCCTTAGAAACTGAGTAAACAATCATGTGAATTTGTCTTACCAGTCGTGTCCAGACAAAATAAAGGCTGATGTTATTCCCAAACATTAACGTGCAGCCAAGATGCACATTGCGGCATTGACCGCACTCATTTTAATTGCATCCAAGGCTAAATGTTTTGGCACGTATTAGCCTAATTCTTACCCTTCTTCTGGGTCCGTTCTGCCAAGAACAAAGCACTGACCGCAAAGATTAAAAATATTATGAGCGAACAAGCACTTAATAAGAACGTATGTAAACATTTGTTATAATCGGAAAAAGGTTTTCTGGGCCAACGTCCACAGTTCAGTTGAAAGAAGGTGAGCTTCCATTGGTCTGTCCCTTTTTGATTTATACTTACAGCTGAGTTTTGGAAATGCTCAGCCACCAGTTTGTCAGACCCTCTCAATCATTCCTTTACTTTTTTTTTTGACATTTTGCAATAGTCCCAAATAACATCAATCCATCAATCTTCTGCTCATCCTGAATTTGACTTTATTTTTTATATCAGTGAGGAATTTTCTGGTTTACACTTTAAAAATGCTAACTTTACTTTTTTTGCTAAAAAAGGTTAAAAAAACAACAACAGCAAACCAAATGAAAAAAAAAATTAAACCGAAAAAATGAATAAAATAACAGCTCAAATTAACTTAACAATGGTTAATTTAATTTTTTCAGAACTACAGTTCTGTTTTTGAACATTGATGGATCCACCTTTTATTTCCCTTAAAAGCTGCCAAAAACATAACACATTACATTTGTTGTTGTGTGTTTAATAGATTATGATAACTCCTGAAAACACAAGGGGAGAACAAAAGTGTTTAAAAAAAAACAATTATCTCATCTGAACAACAATGGCAGTTTCTGTTTTTTTTACCACAGGTTATTGACCATTTATTATAATGTAACATCTTGTAAAAAGCGCACAAGTAGATTTACAAGTGCAAATTCAAGTTATCAATTTATCAACACAACATGAAAAAAAAAGACACAAACAAAGAAACATTAATCACAACAGTGCTTTGAATAAAGGATGGAAAGTTAATATTCAAATGTTCCAGTGAAGCTTCTTGGCGTTTTTTTTTTTTGTAAAGTTTATTCTGCGGCTCAATTAGATGAATTTGATAAACATCACAAATCAAGTCACCATGAAAGCATAACTTAGGGCCATTAAATTTGAATAGGCTGTACATTGTAGATGGAGATCTGTTCTTTCCAGAATGTTTCTCCAGTTTTAGTTCATTTATCCTGAAGCGCACATTGCTTGAGAGTTTTGCGCTGTCAGTCAGAGGTTTCTTTCTGACTGACAGCGCAGATGAAAAAAAAGCAGCAGAAAAGCACATGCTGCACATGTGCTCAGCACGCTGTTTCCCTGCTGCACTTATAGCATTTTGCATTTGATTACCAGAGCAGCAAATAGTTGCTCAGATTATGAGAAGATGAGGAAATGTGTTTTATAAGATTAACAAATCAGTAAAATTATTATCCTTAATACTCCCCAAGAAGTAGACTCCAGGGTTCAGCCACGTTTTGCTAATTAAGGACAGTTAAGGTCAGATAAGTCGGATGCTTACCAATCAATACTCTTGCACCTACTTGCCCTTGTTTTTAAACTGAAAAATAGTTTTATTTTCATTACACAGGTTCCAGTATGCTCTGCTTTTGATTATTTGTTTCCTTTGTTTCTTTACCAGCCCCATTTCCCACCCACACATCACTTTTTTTCATTTGACCAGTCCACTGAGTTTGTGGAGCAGAAATGCAGCAGTTAGGAGACTAGAGCCTCACGGTGTGCTCGGTTCACCGGTGGTAGGAGTGAGTCTGGGGGCAAGGCAGCACAGGCTCAGAGGGAAGGGCAGTCATTAGTCAAGGGTTGCACAAGGTTGGCCCTGGACCTCCTAGCTCTTGAGTGGGCGGCTCAATGTCCACATTGTGTTGCAGCGACAGGTGGACATGGCAGTGATACAGAACTGACTGCTCATGCCTGTACACAGCCAGGGGATTCAGCTGCTGTGGTATCTAGACACAACAGAAAGACAGAAAACAGACAGTGAAAAGAGGAGTTGGATGTGAAGCTTCAGTAACAGTCAAGAAAAAAAATCAGCTCTCAGAATATCTGTAATTGGCTTAATTTACATCATGCTGTCATGGCACAGCTCTGTCATAAATGGAAACTTGGCTGGTGACACAGAGTCATGCCCCAAGACCTGCAGTATGTTTTGCTCAAACACCCACTTTTAGCTGGAGTGATTTATATGCAAGATGAAAGCCTTAAGCAAGAGTGCACACATATTTTCTGTCCTCTTTTAAAGGAAGTCAAGGCTCCATTTGGAAGAGAGGGCTTATGACATTACAAGCACTTTGCTGATTCTGAAGCTGGTGTCCATTTTATGCTCCGGTGTGTTCCAAATTAAGCCAATAATATAGAATAAAGCCTGTGTTATGTGTTGTTATTATGTTCATGATATTTAAGGTTGTTTTAATCATTTTACCTTTTGTATTTTTAATTACAATTATTTTTATATATTATTTTATTTTATTATTCTTATTGTATTATAATTTATATTCTGATGGTTTTTATTACTCCAGTGCTTCCTTTGTGGATCCATTGTTCTGGGAAACTAAAAGCTTCGCCTGTAGGGAGTGCTGATGCTGCGGTGCTCGTTCTCAATGGGCCGGCTGGGGTCCCGCTCTGTGGTCTAATAGCTGCTCTGTGGGCCCTAGGCTGCTCTGTGTTGGGCGGGCACTGTGGCAATGACCCCCATGGTCGGGCTGGGCCTTGGAACATATGGATCCCCATTATATTGTTTCTGCACAGCAGTAGCGAGTCAGACTGTTTCTTTAGCCTGCAGTTCTTACATTTTTGTTCAGGGTTATAATGGGGGAACTGGGTGGGTATAGGGAGGAATTTGATGAGGGAGGAGTCCCATCTGTGTGTGATTGTCCTGTGTTTTCTGTTTTAATTCATTTTCATATTTTATGACTATTTTATTTGCTTTTCTGTGAAGCGCTTTGTGTTTTCAACCGGAATGCACTTATTTGTATGGCACTATACAAATAGATGAAATTTAAGATTTGAGTTTTAGTAGATTTATGTTTTATTTTTTTATTTAAAGCAAAATATAAATACATTAACACACTCAAACTCATGAAATGCTCAGAACAACATGAGGAAAAATGCCAACATTAGTTTATGACACAAACCTTAAGGATCTTAACAACACTATTACATGTTCAGTTTTTCATTTTTCAATGAAAAACAAAATGATTCATTTTCATTAACTTATCCATTATTAGGTAAAACCTGAACAAATAAGTACTTCAAAGTAGTGTATATTGTATTTATTTTTGTGTCTTTGGATCACAGAGGATTTGCATAAAGCTGATTTAAACTGGATTGTAAGGTTGAGTTTTCATGTGGCCTTATGAAGACTTGCTAAGCTGTTGTGATTCACCCCCCCTCCCCCAGTGCTATTTATTGCTCACACTTCCTTTTCTGACATGTTACAACTCACATTTTCATCTTTGATAAGATTAGTTGACATTCTGTTGTCTAACTCAACACCAGAACTTTAAAGGCCACTTCAGAGAACTTCATAAAAAATCATGAATTACAAATGCTCCGCATACACAATGAGCTGAGTGAAGGGGGGGGGTCTACATTGAGCAGTCTCTGTTTAAACCATTGACAAAAAAACTTCATTGTGGACAGACTTTTCCAATTATCACAAACAGAAGTTAGACAAATTAGCAGAAAAAATTACATTATAATTATTTTCAGTACATGTACAATATGAAGCAGAAATAACACAGGTGTACCTTAACAGTAAACATGTTTTCTTGGTAAGCAGTGCTAAGCTCCATAGCACTACGTAGATTAAAACTGATTAAAGTTTAGTATTATTGCAGGTCTAAATTGCAAAAAATTTGAGATGTGTACAATGTGAACTTTAAAGGCCACTTCAGAGAACTTCATAAAAAATCATGAATTACAAATGCTACTATATTTCCCACTATTTGCTTATTTTTCTGGAGTGCTTGAAACAGAGTTTGTCCTCATTTTCTGCATAATGCGAAGGTATTTTTTTCCAATCAGATGCTTGGATTAGGACATTCCTGTCTTATTTCTTTGCACACACACAAAAAAAAAGTTGCAGATGCTTGGTTTCCTTGGACCAGATGCTGCTGATCAAGTACACATTGAGATAAAAACACAAAGTGCATAAAGAGAAAAAAATTCTCTCCTTGATGCCTTTTTCTCCAAAACCTCAGTTAGCTGCCGCCCTCTAAAATCTTGAACTGTCACGTGCAGCGGCTTGCATAAAGCGCTTTCTCATTCAGCAGTTTAGGATGCAATCCTTCCCACAGAGATGTTTAGGAATAAAAGTATAATTTCTATATCACAGGGTCTTTAATTTTTAGTAAGGCTCTCTGTGGTGTATTTGTATTGACAGCTGGGGGAGGATTATCTGCAGCTTTCCTCCCGTAACTGTTGTAAGGCAGAACTGCAACACAAATGTTTTGTCGGGTTTCTCCAGATCTGCCCTCTTAAGCTTCTTTCCATCATTCACTGTATGAAATTGTGGGTGTCCTGCGCAGTTAAAGAACCGTACGCACATTTGTAACTTTCGACACCTATAATCAAGAGTGACTGTGCACTGAAACAATGAACGCAGAAGTGAGATCACATAGAGAGAGGTGGAAACTTGAATTTCACACTTTCGGAATGAGCTGTTCTCATGACCTGTACTGAATGTGTGCTTCAGATTTTTTGCACCCTTTTTCTGCAAACAGCAAAACAATGCATCGGGTGGCCTTTGCACGAACAGCATGTTCCTTCAGACTCCAACGAGACATGAAGCATGGACAAAATTTAAATCCATTTTGGAAAAGACTTTGCAATGGTGAGTGCTCATAAATGTTTTCTGGACTGTGTATCCATCCAATCAATGTTGATTAGAAGTAATTATAACAAGTTTAATGCAAAACCTTTCTGTTATGCAATTTGACTTATGCTTTGTGTGTTTTTTTAAGTAAAATGGTGAAATATCTTTCTGCAGAATTCTTCATCCTCCAAAAGAATTTGCAAAAAAGTCTATCTTGCATACAAATAAATTTGCTCTATTTTAGCTTTTGACTTTGTGTGATGGATGTTTATTTCAAGCACAAAGCAGTCAAAGTTCAAGAAGATTAAAGTAGAACTGCTGTGAGGCCAGAATGCGCTTTCATCAGGGGAGCACAGACTGCAGTCATGATACAGACCAGTAATAATGGGTATTAAAGCAAAGCAGGGCTTTTGGTTGTTTGCAAATATCACAACAGCCCTTTCAGATGCAGTAATTTTCCTCCATCCTGTAGCTGGTTTGAGCATCTGCATGGATGGAACAGATGGTGCGAGAGTATTTCCTTGTAACACAAAATATTCAGACAACAAAATGCAAAGCAAGACGTGATGATAAAAGTAGAATACCTTGTCGTGAAACAAATAAAAGCTTTTGCTTTGCTCAAAACTTGTTTTTGTTGAATGTGTTAAACATTGCATGGTATTTAGGACTCTCAGCTTGGTGGGCACAGGCTCATGAAGTGGCATCCTGTTGTTATTACTCTGTGACACCAAAATCCCTTCAGAGTAAAACAAAACTGCACTTTGATGTAAATCTTTGGGCAATATGGGATTCCTGATTGCACAAATTTTCCATTTGTGAAAACAGATTTTAGAGCATGACTTTCTGCGCAGTGACTAAAAATGCATGTTGACTTGTGTTTGACTTTCAGCTCCACTGTTCTCTGCATTATGACCAGAAATGGTATCTTTAAGTCCCAGTGTTTCCATCAAATGCATTAAAGGTGGAACAAACAAACCTGACTGTTCTAGGATAAGGCCATACATAAGTTAAAAAAACACATCCACCTTTCATTCACAAAACCACACCCGCTGTCCAAAACTATCACAAAGTTTTGGACAGCCTTGTGCTCTCCTAGGCACTTTAACATTGGGAGTTGGGTCATCTAGACCAGGGGTCGGCAACCCAAAATGTTGAAAGAGCCAAATTGGACGATAAAAACAAAAAACAAATATGTCTGGAGCCGCAAAATATTAAAAGCCCTATTTAAGCCTTATGTGATATGTACCTATATTAGCTATATTAGCCTACTATCAAATTGACTAAGTTATTACAAATACATAATGAGCATTATTAACGATTCAATGTTTATTTGCCCTGCAGTGCATTCTGCGGAGAACGACGCGTCACGTGACTGCTCTGTTGTGCAAGCTTAACTTCATTACAATATCAATGAATTATGTTTTATTGCTTTGATAAAATTAAAGAAATGTAATAAAGAAATCTGATTTTTTTATGTCATTTTTATTTTGAGGATTCTAACAAAAAAACAATAAAAAAGAACACGCTCATCGTTTTATTTTTAATCCGCGTGGTCAGTGCTTTTTTTGTGGAAGAACGGAGCTGGAAGAAGCCAGTTAGGAGAGGCTATAAACACGGGCTAACATTAGCCTTGTTTGGTCATGGACACAAAATCCAGGACCAAGCCGCTGTGTGAGCTGGCGGTCCGTGGTCTGCTCGGACACACACGGCTCTCCTGTAGCCGGCAGCCGCTAACCCAAAGCGGCGGGACGGATCGCAGTCCATCCAAGTCTCCCACACATAACAAAACGCACACGTTTCAAAGCATCCTCCTCCCTCCCCTCAAACACACATTAATAAATCCGGCTGCTCTGCTCAGAGAGAGACACGGTCCACTCGGTCCACTGGCACCCGAGCACAAACACAGAGCTAGGGTGCAGGGTCCGGATGTCAGTGGGCACGAAGCGCTCCTCCCCCGGCATCCCCCTCGTGAGGGTGTAAGATAGCGGAGAGGCGAAGAGCCAGCGGGGCGAGAGCGGAGTGGCGCTTTTCACGGGGCGTCCGCAGAGCAGCTGGTCGGTCCCGTATGCGCTGCAAAGCTTTCTCTCAGCAAAACACAGTCTATGCATGAAGTAAACCAGAGCAGTAGTGACACATGATCGGAATGAACCGTTTATATGAACAACGATCAGATAAACAATCGGTATGACCAACCTATCTCGATCGGAAAGAAATTTTGATCCGAACGAGTCAGACCGGGCCAGAGTATTCCGAACGGCGTGTTTACATGACGCATTTTTCTTCCGAACAGGCATTCTTTCCGATTACTTTTGCCCATGTAAACATGGCTATTTACTTGTTTCTGTAATCAAAACAACAATGGTTTATGGTTTTGAATAAGATAACTATTTGTGTCATTATCCTGTTCACATGATTTCAATTTAGAGTTCACAGTGAGTGACTTTTTCTTTATTACATTTCTGGTTTTCACTGTAATTTCAGCATTTAACGCTTTTGGAAGGGTTCCATGCAAACTATGGAAGTATTGGAATATAGCTTTCTTAACATCCACTAACAATAAACACATTATTTTCCAGTGTATCATAACTGGAAAAGTTCTCTGTGAGAGTACAGCTGTCTTTTACATACTGTCTTTATGCATGAAACAAATTCCCCACATCTGAAAACAATGAATTGCATCCTAAATCAGTTTTACCGACAATGCAAACATTCCCGCTAAAGTGGGTGAGATGAAGTCTAAATGGCTTTATTTCAGATGCAGTAAATTAAACTGGAATCAGTTTAATCTTTTAGCATAGAAAAGCCTTTTTGGCCAGCCATGCTGAGAGAGAGAGCTGGTTTAATAAGGACTATTGGGGGAGTGCACTGTTAGGGTTGGAGCTCTTAAGAGGTGAGTCGCTGGCTCCAAGAGCTTGGATGTTCTCCAACATATCATCTTTGAGTCGAAAGCTCCACACAGGCAAGTTGTTCATTTCAACCTAACTTAAAATGTAAATCTTTTAATGACCAAAAACACATTTAAATATCTGTAAAATTTGGATGTTAAATAAATAAACTCCAAATCTCTTGATTTAAAAAAGCTGCTGAAGAATAATCCTGTTTTCCGTTTGACAACTGTGAGTCTTAATTCAGGAAGTCTTGCTAACAGCCATACTTAAACATCTGCAGTAATCCTCTTCTTGTGAGCTCTGAAACTGTTAACCATGGAGTGATTTTTAAAGAGGAAAATACCTGAGAAAACGACTCTTTCAGGCCCTATTTGTGCTTTTGCAGAGTATTTAGGCCACTGTTTTTATCACACCCATTTTCATTTGGTTCCAAGTTTCTTATCCAGTTCCCAGCTACACTCTGACTCATTGTTTCCTCCCTGTAAATCCTTATAGTATTTTTTAATACTAAAAAAATCCTAACTTAAATGTGCACTTGTTTGAATAAATAACATTTAGAAGCAAAGAGAAATTCCAATTACACAAAACCAAAATGTTGCATTCATTGAATAGACAGATGGGATTATTTTCAAGAAAGGCAGTCTCAAACAAATCAACAGAAATATCTGTGTGACCTGTGTTTCAAATAAAACAAGATTTTCACCTTACTTTTTCTCAGCTTTCTTCACCATTTTGACAGAAGACTGCAGCTATCAAGACAACGTAGTAATCATGTTCCAACAATGCATAAAAATGAAAAAATGTTCAAATATCATACCTGGTGTCTAAAACATACACGTGTGATTACAGCAGTTGTGCTCGACAATAAAAAGAGACAGAAGACCCCCTCACAGCCTTGTGATCCTGAGGGGAGAAAGCTTGAAGCAGAATACTTAATATGATGCCTGAAGTGAACATCAAACGAGAAACAGAGGTGGAAACATTCTGCTGATGTGGGTTTGACTCCACCAACAGTTTCTGAACAACCTGCAAGCTCTTACAATTCAAGCAAGAGAGTCACAAGCTCAGATAAATTTCATCACTCACTGAAAAACAAATTTGAAACTGATGATACTGTGGCAAAAAAACTGGAGACTGACTCAGCACATAGAGGGAGGCGTGCAGCAGCAACTGTCTATCAGACGATGTGAGGTGAGAACAACCTACTGGAAATCACAGGTGGCTCATTTGTTTGCAGAAGGATGCAAAATGACTCACAAACCAATGTCTGTATTTCCCCTACATGACCACAGTATAATGTCCAAACCGGGTAATACTTTTTTTTCCAATTTATTTGCGAAGTTTAAACTTTCAAACCTCTTTAAAGTCCCAAATACTTTTGTGCTATTTTTATAGCATTTCAAGTGGTCGTTGAATTAAAATTATGTCATATTAAGCCAAAATCTTAAAAATGTTGTTTCCTAGGAACATGTCTGCAGAGTGGCAGGAGTTCATTAGAAATTCACCTCTGAGGTGTGGGCGAGGCTGTTGCTGTGAAGTAAGCCCACCACCACATTTGTTTACGCTCTCTCTGAAAGTGGATGCAGTAGAATGGAGCGGAGCAGGGAGCTTGTGGCCCGCCGGTTGTATGTCACAGCTACTAGCTTTTTCAAATGGTGTTTTCTTCATCTGTTCCTGATTCATAAGGATTTGAATAAAGAAATACTCAGAAATGCAATCTTAAGGTTATTTTCTTTATACTGTATATGCCCACCATCATTACAAAAATGCCACAAAAACAATGTGAAATCACCAAAAACATGATTTTCATGAGTCTTTACGCTTGCAGCTTCTAAGCTGATTTGTTCTCAAACATGCATTGATGTCTCTACATGTGTACAGGAGAGCTGGTGTGTGTATGAGTTATATTGTAAGATTGTATTTACTTCAACAGTTAGGTTGATGTAGTATAGACAACAGTAGCCTCTAAAGCAGCTCAAAACTGCTCAGAATTAGTGATTACAGTTACATTGTGCTTCACAGCACAGGAATACGCTGCATTCCGAGTTAATTGGTGATTCTGAATTTGTTGTGTGAGGTTAGACGGCTGTTCATCTTGTTTGCCCCTGTGCGGTCCCATGATGGATTGCTGACCTTCATGTACCCCGCCTCCTGCCCTAATACAGCAGGGACAGCCCCTAACTTGCTAAAACCTGAGCAAGACAGAGCGTGTTTTGAGCATTGATTGATGGACATTGTGATTCGGTAGAAAGGTAATTTCTGCAAATTTGACCATGATTCAGTCCTCTCATTCAAAACCATTTATGGCAATATAATCTGTGTAAATTCATTTAGGACGTTGGTTTTATTAAGTTGGTCCAAATCAACATAATCATAATTTATGTTCTATTTTATAGAGTAATTCAGAGTAAAAAAGGTGAGGCTTTCCAAATCGGGTATCAATTACGCATTTTTAAAAAATTAGAAATACGGGGCTAGAAAAAGTTACATTTGCGTTTGATGTATTTATACACATTTTAGTTTGAATAGAAACCATTAACTTTTAAGCCTTTTTAAGTAATTCTTCTCAATTAAGATATGGTTAAAAAGGGAAATCGTAGTTGAAGTTTCCCTTTTTTCCTTCTCGGTGTAATGTACTCTGGTTTTTTATTGTTTTCTTGTAAGATTACATGTAAGTCACCAAGCAGATGCTTTTTTTTCCAAGTGATTTAACCAATGTTGTCATATTGTCTTCCCTTTGGACACAGTGGCTGTCAGAGTTGGAAATCAAACCATCAACTTAACAGCTGGCAGACAGCAGCTTTTCCCCCCTGAGCTACAGGTTCAGCTTCATGTGTTCCCCAACATGTTTATTGATTTATTCATGCCACTAACTTGTAAAGTGCTTTTGTGGCAGTTTTTATATTACTCAGCTTGTGTATTTATGTTTGCATGTGCATAGTTCAGTGACAATAGAGGGTTGTCTGTGCTCTTCAAACCATAGTATTGACCACTGAGTGAATTATCCAGCTGACAGAAGACAACAACCCAGCTCGGACTGAGGATGTTGTTAATATGCCAATGAGAGCTTGTGTCTCCTGTGCTCGTCTGTGGCATGCTGGCGGACTGCAGCTGCCTGTCATCTAATTGGAAATCATTTAGCTGCAGTTTGACCTACATTCGTTGCAGTGCAAAAGGGGACCACCTATGTGAATGTTTTCATTAGCAATCCAAAGATAACCATTTGAGAACTAAAATTAACTGCTGTGTGGTATCTCAGTAGAGTGTGTGTCACTGTCCTCCTCTGCCACTACAGTAAATTTCCTTAACGGGGCTTTTTTTTACTGATTCAGGTCAAGATTTTTTTTTTTTATAATTTGACATGTTTATCATTTGAGGTATAATAACAGTGTCCTTCCAAAGTAAAAACTAGACTGCTCACAACCTGCATCAGTTTTAACAGCAGAGCAAAAACTCGCATCCGCCTGAACAGCAGCAGAAGGTTGTGCAATTTAATCCTGTGTGTGCTGGAATTCCAAAAACCTCATCTTTTGCTGACTTTAATATTTACTATGTAATTACATTTTTATTTGAAAAGCATCTCGCATTTGTCAAAATAACTATAATCCTTCAGATGTGGGGGTTTATCTCCTCCTAATGCTGTTCATCCTATTTTCTGCTCATCAATGTGGGTAATGCAAGCTAGGATTTACTGTTATTTGCTGGATGGACAATCTGAGTCACTGTGTGTGTCAGGATTTGTTTTCAGAGGCCCCAAATATGACAACTCAGGAGTGTAAGAAATCAGATTTATTAACGATGAGCTCGGAGGAACCACAGGAGCAGGAACAACACTGTCCCAATAACTCTGGTGCTAGGAGGACAAGAGAGGGTTAATGATGGAAATATAGCTTGGGGCAGCGAGTGACAAATGCAGAGACGGGGTTTACTTGGATAATGATGCAGAGCTAAAGAGAGTTAAGAGGGGTAGAGCAGTATCCTCAGTGCAGGGAAGAAGGAGGCGTGAACAAACAGAAAGAAACAGCAGGTTGTGCTGGTAGTGCAATGTTCCGGCAGAGAGCAAAGAGCAGAAGGAAAGCTTTATAGGAGGAGGCAAAAGTAGAGGGAATCAGAAGTGATTAACAGCAGCAGGTAGCTGCACCCTTGACAATCCCCCACCCAATCAGGATGGTCCCAGTGGAACTGGGCGATGCGATCCGGATCGAGAACAAAACAGTCAGAGACCCAAGAATGCTCCTCTGGCCTGTAACCCTCCCTGTCCACAAAGCACTGGAGACGCCGTCAACTGCGGCGAGATCTCATCAGGCGCTGCACAGTGTATGCAGGGCCCCCATTGATGTGGCGAAGGTTCGGCAAAAGGCACGAAGGGAGACGTCTGCACCGGCTTGACCTCGGAGAAATGGAACATAGGGTGGATGCGGAGAGGTTTTGGCAGATGAAGGCCTCTGGCCAACCTTGGTGATAGAAAAAGAGCTGACAAACCGAGGTGCTAGTTTTCGGGTCTCCACATCCTGAAGTAAGTTGGCTGTCGAAAACCAGACCCTTGGGCGTGGGCCGTTCGTTGGTGATCTTTTTACTGAGTATAAGCAGAAGATATACCGCTTTTCATTGTAATCCACTGGAAGTTGCTGCGGCACCATATTCCTCGCCTGGATGGAAAGATGACAGCATTTTATAAAACTAAAGCAAAAGCTTCCTTTGAAAGCATTACTGCCCTCAGTAGAATGGTGACTACAGAAAAGATTCTCCAAGATGATTATTAATCCATCACTCGAGTCGCCGTTTTTCCGCAGAAACTCAGCTGCGTCTTCTTGACGTGTCGGAGTTCGTTTTTCAGCTTCTTCCACTTGTGAACCATGGAATAATTCATGTTGAATTCTCTTGCAGCTGTTCCAATGTTCCTCCGCGTAGCTTGCAGTTTAAACTGTGCTTCAGCGATGTTGTAAACATTGTTGCTCTGTTCACGCCCACACTTCCCTCCCCTGTTCTAATGCCTTCTTCTTCTACATCCCACAACAACACATAAGGCTCACCGCCTAATAGGAGGCCCTCTACATTTTAGAGAAAGTTTAAGACTTTTAAGTGCGCCTTCTGGTCTTGAAAATCCGGTACCGTTGCACGCGATGGTCCAAAATCTTAAGATTTAGTCATCAACAGCCTCTTTGCCTTGATTAATTCTGGCCAAGTGTCATGCAGCCTCCCAATGGGGTTTAACAAGGTCAAAGATCTTCTTCTGAAAATGGTTTGTAGGAGGAACAGATACCAGAGCTCCTGGCGCACTCAGCTGTTGCCCACTGAGCAGCTCGACCAACTAGAAACGAAATTACATGGGCAACCTTCACCCTCTCTGAAGGGAATGCAGACTGCTGTAAGGAAAAGTTTTCACATTGGTATTGCAAAGTCCTACAGCGAGTGGGAATACCATCATATTTCTCTGGAGGAGCATTTTTATGATCATTTACTTGCTGCATAGTTATGTTGGGAAGTGTACCTTGAGAAAAACTCAGGGCCTCAAGTCTCATGCCTTCCAAATGATAATACAGCCATCCGAGCATCACAGTTCTTAAAAGTCCCCTCTACCTGTGACTTAAAACATCTTTGGGCTATCTTTGGGTCAATAGGGTCGGAGCGTTCTGTTGGAATTTGTTTATAGGGACCCAAAATATGACAACTCAGGAGTTCAAGAAGTCAAATTTATTAACGTTGAGCTTGGAGGAACAACAGCAGCCAGGAAAACAACGCCCAATAACTCTGGTGGCAGGAAGACAGGAGAGGGTTATGATGACGATGTAACTTGGGGCAGTGAGTGATAAATGCAGAGATGGGGCTTACTTGGATAGTGACAGAGAGGCAGAGAGTTGAAAGGGGTGGAGCAGAATCTTTAGTGCAGCGAAGGGAAGGAGGCGTGAACTCCACACACAGAATTCTGTTGGAGAAACGCTCGATGGAGCACCAGTAAAAACTCAGGTTCCTGGAGCTCAGTCAGAAAACATCAAATTCAATATCCAATAATCCAGAATTCAGTTCCACATAATCTGAGGTGCAGGGGACAATGTTGGCGCGGCAGATAAACAGGAGGCAGTAGCGGCGGCAGCTGGCATCGTGACGTAGAGAGCACAGGTAGCTGAGCAGATGGGGTGGAAGACAGGCAGACTACGAGCAGGCAGAACCAGCAGGGTAGATGAGTTTAGCTGTAGGTTGTGCTGGTAGGACAACATTATGGCAGAGAGTGAAGAGCAGAGGCAGAGCTTTATATGCGGAGGCACAGGTGGAGGGAATCAGTGGTGATTAGCAGCCGCAGGGAGCTGCAGCCATGACAGTGTGGTCTGTTTCGTTACATGTTGATGCATAACTTGAATAATGGAAGCCAAAGGATATAGAATGATAGATTCACTCATTTTCAGCAGGTGTACAGTCAGCAGATGCACAGTTTACTTTTTGCTTCTTTCTCCCTGGTTGACAGTTTTTTTTCTCTTTACACTCCCACACAACTCTCCTAAGCTAACCCTTACCTAATCACACTGAATGTCTTGCTGCTGCCTTTCAGAGCAGCTTCTACAAACCTCAGTTCAAGATGAATGAGGTAATGAAGCCCCTGAGGTGACAGCTGTTTACCTGTGAATCTAATGTTATCACAGCATGAAAACAGTTTTAATACTTAACTTGTAAATGACTTCGAGAATAGACATTGTAGCACACATCATAAAACAGCAGAACATATTTCAATTGATTAGACAGGTTCATGTATTTTAATGTAAAAGACTTTCAATGTTTGTTTATTTTCCTTATTTTTATTTTTTTGTCCTTTACCGCAAATGAACATACAGATTGCAGCTGGGTGCCTATTTGGACATGTTTTGCTTTCCCGGGTTTTTTTGTTACTCTTGCTGTGTGTTAATATAAAGCCCTTTTGTAATTGAAGCTGAACTTTATTGAGTTTTAGCCACTCGAACAGGATGGAAAGAAGGGAGACAGAAAGAGAGAGGAAGGGGGAGGGGTGATAATACAAGGTCATGGGATAAGAAGAGTGTCATACGTAAATTATATGCATTGTTGCTCATACGTACACACACACATACCCCACCATCACATGGCATCCACACAACTGTTTACAAGTCTGAAGCATATCTACACAAATTTACAGTATTAATGCAAGGTTTTTTGTTGAAGATCACTCCGACTGGTGTTTCCTCGTGCACGTAGACATGACTACATGAATTTTCATATTCAGTGAATAAATAAATAAATAAAGAAACGAATAAAACTCTCTCCATGCCTGTGTTCAAAGAAAAGGAATGAGCAGGTAAATTGAATAAATGTGTTTTCCCTGATGTGATTTTAATCACATTGAATGCCGTAGTGAGTGCAGGGAGCACCAACTCCCCCACCCCCATCAGAGAGCCCGTGGCAGATGCCTAGAGCAACCACTGCCAAGTGTACTAGAGCCACCCACAGAGCAGGAGGTCATGTCCCCGCGGCCCACGGGCCAGGTGGCAAAGGAATAGAGAGTGACTTCATGAAGCTCTGTTACTTATGCCTAATGGTAAAGCACCAGGGCCTGACGGCTTTCCAGCTGAGTTTTATGAAGAATTCTGGGAACAGCTGGTACCAACGTTTTATAAAACAGTCACATTTATCAATGAAAGCCAATCACTACCACCTAACACAAACTCAGCCAACATAATCCTTCTTCTAAAACCAGATAAAGATCCCACTAGTCCTTCAAGCTATCGCCCCATTTCTCTAATCAATGCAGATGTAAAAATTATCTGCAAAGCACTAGCACAGAGATTAGAAAAAATCACTCCTCACATAATTCACTTCGACCAAACTGGATTAATCAAAGGCAGACACTCGGATGGCAATCTCCGAAGACTAGTTAATATAATAGACTTTGCCACCATTAAAAACCAGGAAATGACCATACTATCGCTGGATGCTGAAAAAGCTTTTGACATAGTAAATTGGAAGTTCCTGATTGCTGCCCTCCATAAGTTTGGTTTTGGAGAATCATTCATCAATTGGATCAAAATATTGTATCACAACCCTAATGCATCAGTTAGAACTAATAAACAGACTTCCAACAGGTTTTTTCTCGGAAGAGGAACCAGACAGCGTTGCCCACTCTCTCCTTCTCTTTTTGCTATATTTATTGAGCCTCTAGCTGCAGCAATAAGACAGAATGAGAGCATTAAAGGAATTAAAACCAAACACAGCCATCATAAAATTAATCTCTATGCAGATGACATATTACTGTTTTCAAGTAATTTACATTCTGTAAATGAAACAGCAACAATCATTAATGAATTCTCCTCCATATCAGACTACTCCATTAATTGGAATAAGTCTGTTTTATTACCACTGAACAGTAATGCGGAGCAAAGACTCACGATAATAGTTAAATCAGGAAATATCAAATATTTAAGTATTCATTTTCCCCCCAAATTATCAGAACTGGTGCAGCTAAACCACACCCCATTACTGAAAAGCATACAGGACGATCTAACACGCTGGACCAACCTGCCTCTGTCACTTATGAGCAAGGTAGCCATGGTTAAAATGAAAATCTTACCCAAAGTTAATTAACTATTCTCAATGATTCCCACACAACCGCCATTAAAATGCTTCAAAATATTAGACTCATCCATATCAAGCTTTTTATGGAACAATAAACCTGCAAAAATTAGTCTAAAAACTTTAAAATCTGCAAAAAGCTGTGGAGGCTTAGAATTACCTAACTTCCACAAATACTTTCTTGCAAATAGATTACAATACATTTTAAAATGGTTAAAAAATAATCCAGAAACCAACTCATGGTTAGACTTGGAACATGCGTCATGTGAAAAGATCAACCTGTCAGATCTACCATTTATTAGCCAAACAGTTAAAAAACAGGATTGTTTTCAAAGTATTAATATAAACGCCACTTTAACAACCTGGTGGGAATTTCTCAAAATATCAAAATCATCGATTAAACCGTGCAAAATGACACCCATCTGGAACAACCCAGACATCCTTATAAACAAAAAAATGATACACTTCCCAGTTTGGCAAGCAGGGTGCGTAAAACAACTAGAGCACGTAATTATTGATAGAAGATTCATAACTCCCCATGAACTACAAGACAAACATGGAATAAATAACTTCTTGGAATATCAGCAATTTAAATCAATTATTACTAAAAAGTTATAATACAAAAACATTGATTTAAAGCTAACAGAAGCAGTTACCTCTCTGATTAATTTTTGCAATGAATAAAACTCTCTCCAAAATATACAAACTTTTATGTAATTTAGATAATAATATTTCACTTTCGACAACAAAATGGGATGCAGATTTGAGCATCAGCACAGATGAAAGCTTTTGGTCGGAACTTTGTCTAAACACCTTTAAACTGACGAAAAGTCCGAATCTACAGCTAATCCATCTCAAAACTCTACACAGATTTTACTACACTGGACATAGGATGTTCAAGATGGGTCTCAGTAACTCAGACATTTGTGAGCACTGTGACAGTAATCTACCCGACAGTGACATGCATGCACTTTGGTTCTGCACACCTGTCCAGGCTCTCTGGCAGCAGGTATGTGCCGATCTATCAGTCTGGCTTAAGGTTTCAATCACGGCTTCACCGTCACTTTGTGTGCTTGGTGACATGAGTGCCATCGATATAGAAGAAGGTTTAGTATCTATTATTTTCATAAATCTTTGTATTGCTAAAAAAACTATTATAATAAATTGGAAAAACAAGAAAAATATAAATATAAGTCAATACAGAAATCTGCTGCTTGATCATATCAGCTTGGAAAAAATGTCAGCCCAAAGTTCAAGTAATTTTGAAAAAATTCAGTCTCTGGTCTCCCATAGCTAACTCCATGATTTAGGGGGTGGGGGGCCTGGTCGTCACTGCTCCTTGCCTTACTGCCATGGTTTCGTGGTGGGGGTCGGGGCCTCCGGTGCCCGGTGGGGGGCGATGGGGGCTCCGTTGGTCGGGGGGTCGGGTCCGGTGCCTGGGTGGGGCGGGTTGGGGCGCTGCGTGGTCTTCTGGGCTTGGGTGTGGGGGTGTGTGGTGGGGGGTGTGGAGTGGTGGTCTGGCTTGGCTTGGGGGGGTGGTCCCTTTGACTGTGGTGGGGGGGGGGGGTCGGCCCAGTCTCGCTGGATGGGCTGCCCATCTACGCCTGGGGCTGGGATCTACCCTTCCCCGGCTGTGGGACGGTTCTCTTGGGACCCCCGGTCGCTTTGGGTGTCACCCGCTGCGGCTGCGGGGTCTGGGGTGGGGGGGGCTTGTCAGCCCTGTCCTGTGGGGGCGTGTTTTACTACTCAAAACATACATCCAAACATAAACACACACACATGCACACACACACCCTCACAAACACACACACAAGCAAGGAAGGTGGGATCTGGGACCATCTGTCCCCTACCCCGTCCCTGGTGGGGGGTACGGGGCCCTTGGCGACGGCGGCCGTGTCCCCTGGGTGCCGGTTTCCTGGGCCCAGCGGTGCTCTCTCCGCACGGGCGGGGGGTTCACATTACACCTGAGCCGGGGGTGTCCGTGTCCCTGTGGGGTGAGTTCTGGTCCTTGCCCGTGAGCGCTGGGCCCCGCCAAATTTCCAACTGTGGCCGAGCCTGGTCGGGCCATGTTTACAACACCCCTCGTGGGCCCCCCTTTTCCCCGGGGTGCTCCCCTCCTGGGCGGGGGCGGCTGGCCCCTGCCTTGCTCCTCCCTGGACCAACCGTGGGCCGGGTGGGTGGCTGCCTGGAGTGCGGAGCGGGTCTCCCTTGGGGGGCCTGGCTCGTACCTGGGGTTAGGGCAGGGGGATGCCCGGAACTCGTGAGTGGTGATGGGGTGCTCGCCTGGGGCTGTGGGGACCCTTCTCGGTGGGGCCCTGCTTTGGGCTCTCCCGGCGCGGCGGGGGGGCTGCTCTCCTGGTTAGGCTGGGGCAGCACTCTCTTTCCCCTTGTGCCTCCCTGCTCTCTTGCTCTGGCGGCCTCGCGGCGGTCCTGCTGGCCCTGGCCTGGGTGGCGGATGTGGTCGTCCGGGGGGCGGTTGTTCCCTGCCTGCTGCCGTGTGGCGCTGGCGGGGGTCTTGGTGTGGGGATGGCTGGGCACTCTCCCTCCTTCTTTTCACATTCCACCATCCATTTTAGAAGAACATAAACACTCACCGGAGCACAGGTGTTAGCTCACCTTTGCACTAATAGTTTGCATGATTGGATGAATGAAATATTTCACACTAGTTGGTTTGAAGGCATAAGTATGCGTGTGTGAACACTATCTGTTTTGTGTACATGTTGACATGTGGACATTTTTGCAGCTAGCAGGTGTGTTGATAACATTTGAGTGTGTGTGTGGACAGGCCCCCGCCCTTTGAGATTTGTACTACATTTGAACCTTACCGCAATGATAAACACCCAGTAAAGTTGTTGCTTTATGCTGCTTCATCCCTCTCTCTTCTTCCCTCCTTTCCTTTTCCGTCCGGTCCAACACCAAAGATTTTCAAACATGATTGAAATTAATAAAGTTTGGCCTCAATTACAAAAGGGGTTTATTCAGACATACCTCTGGTTTGTCTGAAGATTAATAACCCCTCTAGTTAAAGTAAAATATGTCCATCACAAGAGGCGCTCAGTTCTCATCTGCCTGCCCAGCTGTTGGACAGGACAAGGAAAAAAAACTAAAAAAATAAATGAAAAGGAATAGAGAGTGATGCATGTAGGGACCTGCCCCTCCCCCGGTATCCAAGGCCCAGACCCAGCACTGAGCCCCCAACACCCCACCCTTCAGGCCCACCAAGACTGACAGGGGGAGGTGGCTTAGACCGGCCTCCCAGCAGGTGGCAGATACCAATTGCTGGGGGGGGGGGTCCCTGACAGGTCCCTGACAGGTCCCTGGGAAGGACAGGCCTTCAGTTGCTTTAAGCAACTATGGAAAAATTTTGGGGCAGCTCAGTGCCCAGATGCATCTTTTTTTAAAAGCATCTGTTGTACATAGAGATTTGAACCAGATCTGAATAACTTTTGCCAGTTTAAACTCATTAGCTTTGGAGTCTTCCACTTTTACAAATTGTAGAGAAAAGTCAGTAAGCAGTGATTGACCCAAGTCAGTCTGAGTCAACGTTTCTATGGCAACCACTCTCACCAATCAGAAGTGAGGTAGTTGGAAGTCCATACACTTAGCACTGAAAGCACACTCGGGACACTGTGTCAATCAAACATTTTGAACATGAGACCACCTACTTTATTGAGGCATCTGTTCAGTTGAATAACTTACTCTACAGAAATAATATCATGATAAAAAAAACTATAGAATTAGCAAGAACATGTCAACAAAGTTGAAATCAAGAATGGTTATTCTGACAAATAGAATGAGTGAGTAATAGCTGGCAATTTCTCAATAGAAGTCTGAGGGATTTTGCCTTCATATGACGAGCAGGTACATCCTATTTGGAACATGAGGGAGAAGGAGTAAAAAGTCCAGTTCTCATCCATAGTGAATACGCACAACTTTTGGCTTTGACTGTGCAAGAATGTGGATTTACCATTGGGATAAAGAAAACAGTCTGTGCCTTCTAACTATCTGAGGCCCCCTGTTTGACCAAAAGTATAAGATAATTTATAATTCAACTCCTAATGTAATATTAAAATTATTAAGACAAAATGTAGAATAATCTTGTATTAGTGTAAAAAGGATGTCTGCATAAGCAATCACCATCCGAACCCCTAACGCACCCACCACAATTTTTACATCACTCTGGACTAACCCAAGTCTCATCACATGCAGTGGTTAAAAAGAAAAAAGAAGCATTGACATACTCCTTGTAAAGGTAACATGATTTGTCTTTGAATAACATTTTGAAGTTTAGATGAGAACATCATAAACATAATAAACCTCAAAACAGCAAACCGCCATATACGTCAGTTGCAGCTTTGCGCAGATACACCTCTATGTCTATTAGTATCAACACCGGGAAAAACTAAGAGCAGTAAAAGTAATTTTTTTTTAAAACTCAGTGGATGAAAAATGAATAATAAATTACACAACTGAATAATAAATTATACAGTGAATTTTTTTATTCACTTCACTTGTCATCAGCTGAAAAAACTTGCCTTTTATTGTTTAAAGAGATTTTGAACTTACAATAACAAAAAACACAATTAAATTGTAGTGGTTTATTCTTTGTTATAACTTAAATTGACTTTAAAATTGTGGTAAATTGCTCATAAATAGATAAAAGGAGGAAAAATGTTTACATAAACTAAATTATTATTTCCATGGGTCTTATTTACAAGAGAGAAAAAATAAATGTTGGTCCAGAAAGTATAAAGAAACAGTTTAATTATTAGCTTCCACCAGAGGCTCATCCCAAAGGCAGAACAATCAAGATGTCACATGTTCAGGTTTATGTAAATGAATAGAATATGTTTGGATGAGGTAAGCTTTGTCAGAAGTGAACTAACAAAAAAAGTAAAATGTTGAGTCAAAATACATCCCTTTAACATAAACCACCTGTTTAGAAAAGTTGTCTTTCCAAAGATGATTTTGATGAAAAATGTAAATGCAATACATCTGAAGGTCCCCAGGAATCTTCTTACTTTGAGCCTGCCAATTCCTATACATAGCAGTGCAAGAAATCTTTGAAATTCCAGGTTCTCTAATTTAAAGAAGGGGAGATCTTAAAGAGAAAAATTCCTATACTGCCCAACATGAATGCAGTGACTATAGACTGATTTGAGAAAAATAAATGAATCGATTAGCTGTCAGTGAAGCTAAAAGAAAGATTAAAAGAAGCCAGTACACCCCCGCCAAGCTGTTTAACTGTTTAAAGAATAGCTGGATTTTATCAGGCTTACTTTGTACGCATGAGGAACCAAACTAATGTGGCGAATCAAAGATCATTTGGACAGCTTAGAAAAAGGAAATGAAAGAAAACACAAATCTCCTTGTGCCTAATGAGTAAGGTAATAAAACAATCATGAAGATAAAGATCTAATGCTTATTAACTACATGGACAGCTGCTTAAGAAGAGAAGGCAACACTACGCTTGATGGGAATTTACAGAAACTAATGGTATTTGAAATTGTGTAATATCTAAACTCTGAATCTGCTGATCTGGAAATATTGTGGGACATCCAAGATATAGCATTTAGCTTGAGGCATAATTAGATTAAGATGTTGCGTTTTCTCAGAGCAAGTCTGCAGAGCTCAGCCAGAAGTAAAAGTAACATATAATAAATAAGAAGGGGTCATGACTTTGTGTAAAGAACTGCAGCTTAAATTATTAACGTGAAAAAATCTATTCTGATGTTTATTCTTTAAAAAGGGGGTTGGGATAACCTTTTTAGGATCATGTAGGCATTCTAGCTTTCTATATTTCTACAGTTTGCAAACATTTGGTTCAAATGCAAACATTTGAACCACAGCCAAATCATTTTTTTTAATAAAACACACTCATTAATACCTGGTCTGCACACAATGCAGATAATTCATCTTCAGACTTTTTCCATCCCCCTCCTTCAAAGAGTCAATTTTGTGTTGGAGGCCCTGCATTTTAAAATTGTGCTTGTTTGAAAACATTCCGATTACTTGTGGCAGTGTGGATTTTATGTCTGCCAGAAAACACTGATTGGGGGATTATTTTTTAACCAGGCTTCAAGATTATCCCATTTGTAAAAATGGGAGTTTGACTGAGAATGAAGCATTTCCTGGAATGTTTATGCTTGGACTTCTGTCAGTCATCAAGCATCAAATATCAATCTATTTAATTATGGCCCGCAGCAGCAGTCACTGACTGCAAGGACCATATTGTTTTCGCAGTTGGAACGACGACTTCGGCGAGAATGTGACCCCTGCAGCATGCTCGAAAAGTCACCAAAACGTGCACACACCTGGGATAAATTGCGAATGAATTTTCCACAAAGTCAACGTCACCCCCCGAAGACGATGACATCACGGCCAGCGATCCCGTCAAAAAAATGAATGGGCCGAAAATCGCGTATGGGGCCGAACAAAATGTACTTCAGAATACAGTTGCGAAACCCAAACACAGGTGTTGGGGATATCCCAAAGAAGTTTTGAAATCATTACGGGACGGACAAACGACCTACGGCCTGGCGGCCATTTTGTGGCGAACTCTGAGAATTGGCAATTTTTGTGTTTTCCCACGATATGGGAAAACGACACTTTTGTTTGAGCGATTTTCACGCAATTGCACACACTTGCTGCCAGCTCCAGTCAACAAACAGCACAGAAGTGTCGTTGACCTTTGACCTTGGGAAAAGGCCGCCATCCTGCATTTTTATAAAAAAGTCCCTTTAGCGCCACATACAAACGAAAACTCATCCTAGGGATTTTTTGCCATTGTCTCATAACTTCTTAGGCATCCATAGCAAACCTGCAGAATCATGACAGAATTAACTGGCCTCTCCCCTGACCCAGCTGACCCAGAGGGACTCCGCTCCGTTGTTAACCAACACGGAGTGTATTTAGAACTCCTGATACAGCGCCATCTCCCGTGTCACCACAGTCCAAGAAGACCTTATTTCCCCTATCAAAGGTATCAACACTACTCTCATGGAATTAGCTGGCCAAAAGGCTACTCCCGCATCTCCTCTTCCTGCTTCCGGCATTGCCGCTACTTCCGCCTCCGCTCCGTCACCGGAGAACTTCCGCCTACAACCTGAGCCATATTTCGGCGATGTCAAAGCCTTTGGAGGTTTTCTGCTACAATGTCATTTGCTGTTCCAGCAAGCCCCAAGGTACTACAATTCCGATCTCAGTAAAATTACTTTAATTATAAATTCACTTCGTAATAAAGCCCTGCAGTGGGCCCAGGCTTTTTTGGCTGTCAATCCCGTCACTCACCTGACCTACGAACATTTTATAGAAGAACTCAAGCTGGTGTTTGACCAGCCCAGGAAGCAAGAGGTGGCCGCCCGTAAGCTTCTCGCCCTGAAACAATGTAATCGATCAGTGAGTGACCATGTGATTGATTTTAGGATCCTGGCGGTGGAAGCAGGCTGGACGGATCCTGCTTTAAGTGGGGTCTTCTATCAATCCCTGAGTGAAAACATAAAAGACCACCTGTGTTTTCAGCCTGAAACCAACTCCTTTGAGGAGCTCATCAAGGCTGCTCTCCGCTCCGATACCCGCTTACGCGAGCGGCAGCACGAAAGACTTCCTACACCACGCAAAACTCTGGTTGTTCCACCGCCAGGTACGACACCACACTTTTCCCCTATAACCCAGTCTGAATCTCCCCGCAGTCAACCCGAAGAGCCCATGCAGATCAGGCATTCCAAGCTTTCCACAGAAGAACGGCAGAGATGGCGGGTTGAAGGCTCATGTTTCTACTGTGGGAAACCAGGTCACCAGGTACACCAGTGTCACCTACTCCGAAACCCCCCTCTAGAGGACAGGCCGAGGGCAGGTGATGAAATAACATCAAAGCATTTCCTCCTGATTCCTGTCAAGCTAAGTCATGCTTCAGAGACTCTGGACCTCCAAGCCTTGATCGACTCCGGAGCTGAACAGAACCTTATTGACCACAGTATCGTCATCCGTTTATCCCTGCCCACTGAGGCCCTTCCTTCTCCTGTCAAGGCCGCTGGTTTAGGGGGTCAACAGCTTTCTGTTATTACTCACCGCACTAACCTGGTTCTGTTGGTTTCCTCTGGTAATCATCGTGAATATGCTCAGTTTTTTGTCACGCAAACCCCCCAGAATCCGATAATTTTGGGATTTTCCTGGCTCCGCCGTCACAACCCGCATTTTGATTGTGTCCACTAGCGCATTATTGGTTGGAGCGAATTCTGTCTCGCCAACTGTCTCCAATCTGCTATTCCACCTGTTAGCTCCACTTCTGTCGAAAGTACTGAAGAAATTGACCTGTCTAATGTTCCTAGCTGCTATCACGATCTTCGCTCGGTTTTCAGTAAGACCAAAGCTGCTTCCTTACCTCCCCACCGTCCCTACGACTGCTGTATCACTTTATTAGAGGGTGCGCCACTTCCTAAGGGAAGACTGTT
This sequence comes from Oryzias latipes, assembly GCF_053564925.1. Classification (NCBI taxonomy): domain Eukaryota; kingdom Metazoa; phylum Chordata; class Actinopteri; order Beloniformes; family Adrianichthyidae; genus Oryzias; species Oryzias latipes. The sequence goes on from NC_136245.1 coordinate 13,826,818, forward strand.
TAACCTCTCGGGTCCCGAGAAAGTAGCGATGGAGAAGTATATTCAGGAGGCGCTCTCCTCGGGGCACATTCGTCCCTCATCTTCTCCTGTCGGCGCTGGGTTCTTCTTCGTCGAGAAGAAAGATAAAACCCTCAGACCCTGCATTGATTATCGTGAGCTCAATCAAATCACTGTAAAAGACAAATACTCTCTTCCCCTCATCTCTTCCGTTTTTGACTCTATCCAGGAAGCACGCATTTTTTCCAAGCTAGACCTACATAACGCTTACCATCTCGTTCGGATCAAAGAGGGTGACGAATGGAAAACCGCATTCAAGACCCCTCTTGGTCATTATGAATACCTCGTCATGCCATTCGGTTTAACCAACGCTCCTGCCATTTTTCAACGCTTAGTTAATGACGTTCTAAGGGATTTCATCAACCATTTCGTTTTTGTTTATCTTGACGACATTCTCATTTACTCTAAACACCCCGATCAACATCAAGCCCATGTTCGTCAAGTACTACACCGGTTATACCAGAATCAGCTTTTCGTTAAGGCAGAGAAATGTCAGTTCCACTCCACCGTAATACCTTTTCTAGGCTACATCTTCAAGCCGGCAGCATCCGTCCCGACCCGGTTAAAATAGAGGCTGTTTCCTGTTGGGAACAACCTACCACTCGTAGGAAGCTACAGCAATTTTTGCCGCTTTATAAGAAACTACAGTGCTATCGCTGCTCCCCTGACTCAGCGCACCTCCACTACCCGGTCCTACCAGTGGACTCCCGCTGCTCAGAAAGCCTTTGACACACTTAAAAACCTCTTTGTCTCCGCTCCCATATTGATCCAACCAGACCCCTCCAGGCAAATCGTAGTCGAAGTGGACGCATCCGACACAGGAGTGGGAGCTGTTCTCTCCCAGCGCGAAGAACACTCTGGCAAGCTAAAGCCCTGCGCCTTTTTCTCAAAGAAACTTTCTCCCGCTGAACGCGATTACGATGTGAGAAATCGTGAACTGCTTCGTGAACAACTATAAAACTTGCTCTCGAAGAATGGCGTCACTGGCTGGAGGGTGCGGTCCATCCTTTTTTAGTGTGGACCGACCACAAAAATCTCTCTTATCTTCGATCCGCCAAAAGACTCAATTCCCGTCAAGCCCGCTGGTGCTTATTCTTTGATCGCTTCAACTTCTCGATAACTTACAGACAAGGAAGCCGGAATATCAAGCAAGACGCTCTTTCACGGAAATACAGCTCCGGTGACCAGGATCAAACCTCAGCTCCCATCATTCCTTCCACCTGCATCATTGGCAGCATCACCTGGGACATTGAAAACAAAGTGCTGCAAGCCCAAGGCGAGGAACCCGACCACCCGGACCCCCCTGACGGCACTCTCTATGTCCCTCAATCCCTCAGGTCTGACGCCATCACATGGGCCCACGCCTCTCGCATTGCATGCCACGGCGGGGTAGCCAGGACCCTCAACCTTCTTCGGCGGAGGTTTTACTGGCCCTTCATGTCCAAGGATGTTAAGGAGTATGTTGCCGCCTGTACCACCTGCACTCGCTCAAAGTCCTCCAACTCACCTCCATCAGGCCTCCTCCAGCCGTTAGCTACCCCCTGCCGCCCGTGGTCTCACGTAGCTGTGGACTTTGTCACTGGACTCCCCCCATCTCAGGGTAACACCGTCATCCTTACTGTCATTGACCGGTTTTCTAAGTTTGTCCACTTCATTCCCCTACCTTAGTTGCCCACCGCCACTGAGACCACGGAAATTCTGGTGCAGCAGGTTGTCCGCCATCATGGGCTCCCCATTGACATCGTCTCTGACCGGGGACCCCAGTTCGTCTCCCAGGTTTGGAAGGCCTTCTGCAGTGCCCTGGTGACCACTGTGAGCCTGACCTCAGGTTATCACCCCCAGTCTAACGGCCAGGCAGAACGTGCCAATCAGGAGCTGGAGACCTCGCTACGCTGTCTTGCCGACCGCAACTCCTCTGACTGGTCAAAGTACCTGGTTTGGGTGGAATACGCCCATAACACGCACCCTTCTTCTGCCACGGGTCTATCCCCTTTTGAGGCCGCACTGGGTTATGCACCCCCCTCTGTTTCCGTCTCATGAGTTGGACCTCGCTGTTCCTTCTGTTCAGGACCACCTTCAACGTTGCCAGGAGATCTGACGTCAGACCAGGGAGGCGTTGCTCCGCACCAGGGAGATCAACTGCCGGGCAGCTAATTGTCACCGGGTGGCGGGTCCCACGTACCTCCCAGGACAGAAGGTCTGGTTATCATCACGCAACATTCCCATTTATGCTACTTCTCGCAAGCTCGCCCCACGTTTCATAGGTCCCTACTCCATTGACAAAGTCATCAGTGCCACCTGCGTCCGTCTCCGGCTTCCTGCGGCACTCAAGATCCACCCATCATTTCATGTCTCCCAGATCAAGCCTGTGGTCGACAGCGAGCTTTGCCCGCCTTCCACTTCCCCTCCACCCGCCCGGGTCATTGATGGCGCCCCTGCGTACACGGTCAGTCGGATTTTGGACATCCGCCGCCGGGGTCGTGGGCACCAGTTTCTTGTGGACTGGGAGGGTTACGGTCCAGAGGAACGCTCATGGGTCTCCCGTTCCCTTATTCTGGACCGTACCCTCATTTCTGACTTCTACCGGGCCCACCCGGATCGGCGTCCCGGACCGCCTGGAGGCGGTCGTTAGGGGGGAGGTACTGTCATGTTGCCTGTCGGACTCCTCCCCCTCCCGGCTCTGCCTGCTTCTCTGCCTGATTGCCACCAACTGACTCCACTCTCATCATCATCTGCTGCTGCTGCTTAAAAGGAGACTCCTCTCCACAGTTCATCGCCAGTTCGTTACCCCTTATGGTGACTAGCCCTGGTCCAAGTCATGCTCAGTAACTTTATGTTATGCTTCGTTCTCGCTCTAAACCTCTGCTCCCTGTCTCAGGATATTCAACCTGCCAAGAGTGAAGTCAGCGTGGATCATCCTCTCAGCTGCACAGAAGCCTACAAGAAACCACAGCCTACGCCAACCGCATTAAGCCCTCCAGCCACGCCATCAGGCTCGTCCACGTCACCACCAGCCACAAACAACTACACATCTGGAGAAACAATAAAACTCTTCTTACCTCAAAACTCACCTGTCTTCGTTCTGGGTTACAGCATCTGGGTTCCACCCCCCCGCAGAATCATGACAAAAGTGGCGCACTGTTATAACTCCCATGCTTTTCTTATTTTTTTTTTTTAACTTGTCCTGTCCAACAGCTAGGCAGGTAGATGAGAGCTGAGGGCCTCTTGTGTTGGACATATTTTACTTTAACAAGAGGGGTTATTAATCTTCAGACAAACCAAAGGTATGACTGAACAAACCCCTTTTGTAATTGAGGCCAAACTTTTATTCATTTCAACCATGATTAAAAATCTTTGGTGTTGGACGGGACGGAAAAGGAAAGAAGGGAAGAAGAGGGAGGGATGTCAGAGGGGGGGGGGGGGGTGATAGTGAGAGGGGGGGGTAAGACCATGAAGCAGCATAAAGCAGACAGGTTTACTGGTTGTTTATCATTACGGTACAGTTCAAATGTAGTACAAAAAGGGCGGGGCCTGTTCACACACACTCAAATATTATCAACACACCTGCTAACTGCAAAAAAATGTTCACATGTCAACATGTACACAAAACAGATAGTGTTCACGAACGCATACCTATGCCTTTAAACCAACTAGTGTGAAATCTTTCATTCATTCAATCATGCAAACTCTAAGTGCAAAGTGAGCTAACACCTGTGCTCAGGTGAGTGTTTATGTTCTTCTAAAATGGATGGTGGAATGTGAAAAGAAGGAGGAGGAGCGCCCAGCCACCCCCACACCCAGACCCCCGCCACAGCAGCAGCGGCAGCCGGAATTCCCCCAACGCCACACGGGAACAGGCAGGGAGCGACCGCCCCCCGGGCGACCAAGACCGCCACCCAGGCCAGGGCCAGCAGGACCGCCGCGAGGCCCCCAGAGCCAGAGAGCAGGGAGGCGCGGAGGGAAAGAGGGCGCCGCCCCAGCCCAGCCAGGAAAGCAGCCCCCCCGCCGCGCCGGAAGAGCCCAACGCAGGGCCCCACCGGAGAAGGACGCCCACAGCCCCAGACGAGCACCCCACCACCACCCAGGAGTTCCGGGCATCCCCCCGCCCCAACCCCAGGTACGAGCCAGGACCCCCCAAGGGAGACCCGCTCCGCACTCCAGGCAGCCACCCACCCGGCCCACGGTTGGTCCAGGGAGGAGCAAGGGAGGGGCCCGCCGCCCCCGCCCAGGAGGGGGGAACCCCGCGGAAAAAAGGGTGGCCCACAAGGGGTGTTATAAATATGGCCCGACCAGCCTCGGCCATGTTGGAAGTTTGGCGGGGCCCAGCGCTCAGGGGCAAGGACCAGGACCCACCCCCCAGGGACACGAACACCCCCGGCTCAGGTGTAATATGAACCCCCCCACCATGCGGAGAGAGCACCGCCGGGCCCAGGGAGCCGGCACCCAAGGGACACGGCCACCATCGCCAAGGGGCCCGCACCCCCCACCAGGGAAGGGGTAGGGGACAGATGGACCCAGGTCCCACCTTCCTTGCAAAATGTGTGTGCGTGTATGTTTGTATGAGAGGGTGTGTGTGTGCATGTGTGTGTGTTTATGTTGGAATGTATATATTGAAGGGGGAGGGGTGTGTGTACTAAGGAGGGTGCAGTTAAAATTGGCGAGTAGGGCACTAAGGGGACATCTCCTGATTACTCACAGTGATGTCCCCTCACCCTCCCCACCAAGGGGCCCTAAATGTCTAAGGTGCGGTTAAAATTTGTGGGTAGGGTGCCAGGAGGACATCTGCTGCTTGCTTGCAGTGATGTCCAAGCACCCCCCCTACCAAGGACCCTTCATGTCTAAGGTGCAAATAAAACCGAAAAAGGGGGGGCCCACTCCATACGGCAACCATAGGAGGGGGGCCACTGCCAAGTAGCCCCCCCCCAAGGCGCATCGCAGGCTAGACCCCCCACCCCCTCACCCTAATATGAGGTTATATGAGGAAGGGGGTAAGTTGGGGACAGCTGGTAGACTGTCCCCCAGTGGTCAAATAGCTGTCCCCCAGCCCCCCCCCAGCAAAGAGGCCAGGGCCACCCAGCCCAGGGGCCCCACCCCCGGAGGCGCCGACACCCCAGGCCCGGCACCACCCACCCCACACAGAGAGAGAGGAGCCAGAGAGCGCCGCCACCCCCCCGAGCAGGGCCCCCCGCCAACCCCCCCCAGCGCAGGCAAAGGGACCACCCCCCCAAACCAAGCCAGACCACCCCCCCACCCCCCCACCATGCACCCCCACACCCAAGCCCAGAGGACCACGCAGCGCCCCAGCCCGCCCCACCCAGGCACCGGACCCGACCCCCCGACCAACGGAGCCCCCACCGCCCCCGCCAGGCACCGGAGGCCCCGACCCCCACCCCAAACCACGGCAGAAGGGCAAGGAGCAGCGACGACCAAGCCCCCCACCCCTTAAGTCATGGAGTCAACCACAGGAGACCAGAGAGACCGAATTCTTTCAAAGTTACTTGAGCTTTGGGCTGACATTTTTTCCAAGCTGATATGATCAAACAGCAGATTTCTATGTTGACTTATGTTTATATTTTTCTTGTTTTTCCAATTTATTAAAATAGTTTTTTTGGCAATACAAAGAGTTGTGAAAATGATAGATGCTAATCCTTTTTTTATATCGATGGCACTCATGTCACCAAGCACACAAAGTGACGGTGAAGCCGTGATTGAAACCTTAAGCCAGACTGATAAATCGGCACATACCTGCTGCCAGAGAGCCTGGACAGGAGTGCAGAACCACAGTGCGTGCATGTAGCTGTCGGATAGATTATTATCACAGTGCTCGCAAATATCTGAGTTACTGAGACCCATCTTGAACATCCTCTGTCCAGTGTAGTAAATTCTGTGAAGAGTTTTGAGATGGATTAGCTGCAAATTTGGACTTTTTGTCAGTTTAAAGGTGTTTAGACAGAGTTCTGACCAGAAGCTTTCATCTGTGCTGATGCTCAAATCTGCATCCCATTTTTTTGTTGGAAGGGCAATATTGTTATCTAAATTACATAAAAGTTTGTATATTTTGGAGAGAGTTCTATTCATTGAAAAATTAATCAGAGTGGTAACTACATCTGGTAGCTTTAAATCGTCGTCTTTAAATTTATACTTTTTAGTAATACTTGATTTAAGTTGCTGATATTCCAAGAAGTTATTTATTCCATGTTTGTCTTGAAGTTCCATGCTTTTCAATGCAAAACAGTGAAATTTGAATGCATGAATCCATGTCAGGAACTGAACATAATGAAAAACACTGGACATGGACTTATAAGGAATGTGGGTGTGGTTGACATAAAACCACTGTTGCTAAGGACAACAAAAAGTTTACTTTTACCGATTCGTCTGAAACTGATGTCAATCTGTTCGTAATCCCAAGGCGATTAAAAAATAAAATGGTTGCTATGGAGATAAAATCAATAGAAAAGCAGCCATTTTGAAAAAAGTGTTTTTTTTTTATATCAACTTATGACATAAAGCTCTCACCAATGGTGCAGTGTGTTTTTCTGTTAGTTGATGATGCTGATCACTATGCTAGCACTTTTAGCTATGTTAGCATAACTAGCATAGATAGCATAATTAGCATCTTAAACAAAGTGTTTTTCTGAGTCAGTTGATGATGCTGATCGCTATGCTAGCACTTTTAGCCACATTAGCATAGCTAGCATAGTTATCATAATTTGCATTTTAGATAATGTGTTTTTCTGAGAGAGTTGATGATGCTGATCGCTATGCTAGCACTTTTAGCCACATTAGCATAGCTAGCATAGTTAGCATAATTAGCAAATTTCGTTTTGACTAACCTTTATCAAAAGTGGGCAGTGAGGGCAGTGAGGGCAGTGAGGGCGGCGGTGGTGCGTAGAGTTGGGCGTGGAAGGCGGGTTGCGTCTGCGGGCTATACAACGCCGCTTCCGGCTTTAATTATTTTTTTATTATCATGGAGTGCCAGTTCTCTCAACATTTTGATTGACTCATTTTTGTATGTTGTTTTTGTCAACCCACTCCCTAAAATAACCAATTTTGTCTGCATTCTGCCATATCTCTTTTTTTTTTCATTTTCAAAAATGTCTCTTTCTAATTTTATACTGTGGCTTTTTCATGAGTGCTAATCCACCATCCAGATTCAATTTCCCAGTTTACATCAGCGTGGCAATAAAAAATACTCAAGTTCTTTAAATGACCACTCGAAGCTGGTTTTAGAGGTAAGCAATTTCTCCTTGACGTTTTTCAGGTGGTTTTAGCAACCTTTGTGCTATCCTAGGCACTTTAACCTACTAGGCAGTGCGCTGAACCTTTTTTCTTCAATGATTTGTGAACCTCACTGGTGTCCATGGATTACATGAAACCTTTCCACCTTTATGCAACTTTGTCATGGTAGGGAGAACATGTCAATGTATGGGTGGGGTCATCTAAGATAGCACAAGGGGTAAACTGCAACTACCGTAGTCTTTACGTCCCACCTAGAACTTCATTTCAAGTTTCCAGCCTTTGAAGACTTTCTGGTCTAATATAGTTTTGCTTATATAATGCATCAATTGTTCTCATTAAGTGAAATTTCTGAACTGCAGCCAGGCAAATTCAACAATTCAATTATGGTATTTGTCAGAATAGCTGCAGTGTGTGGTCTTGCATTGTACCATTGAGATTCACAAGGTCTTCCCTGAAAAAGATGTACCCTTTGACGTTGCTTTCAGCATTTATAACTCCTTTCAAAACAAGCGCTTCCAAACTGGATGCATTTTTGCATCCTGATGCCATCAGAAATTATGTTTTTCTTTATGCTAAAAGCTGAAAGCACACTTTCTGCCAGTCCATTTCAAAAGAGTCCCTTGCTCAAAGATGCAAACATGTATGCATCAGATTTTAAAATATCTATTTTTGTTGACAAATGTGCAAAATGTAGCAAATTTATGTATTTTTCATTATCTTTTTTCTGTTGTTGTTTTTTTTAGCTTAAAAATGTTTTAAGTAAAAAAATTGAAAGAGATAAGCCTGTGTAAAGTGTAATTTTTTTAACCCTTGTGCTATCATAGGCACTTTAACGTTGGGAGTTGGGTCATCTAGACCCACTAGCCAGTGCTCTGAACCTTTTTTCTTCAATGATTTGCGATCTTCACTGGTGTCCATGGATTACATGAAATCTTTACACCTTTATCATGGTGGGGAGAACACATCAATGGAAGGGTGGGATCATCTAAGATAGCACAAGGGTTACAGGTTACACTATCATGTTGGATTCTTAAGCTAGGAACATGTATTTCAACGTAATTTATAAAATGGACACAGCAACTGACAATTTTAAGGTAAGATTCAAGCCCCATGGACATTTTTGGGAACCTTGTAATGTTTTTACTTGGTCAGGTAATCAAATGCAGATGTTTTGACATAGTAAATGCTCTGCATTATAAAAGTTGTAGAAATCTGAATTTCACTGTTCCTCTGTGTTGTTCAGGGTTTTCACTTCAATCCAGTTACCATGGTGATAACTCTAGAGCAGTGTTTTTCAACCAGTGTGCCGCGGCACACTAGTGTGCCGTGAGAGATGGTCAAGTGTGCCGTGGGAAATCACCCTCATTAACTGATATAAAAACATTTCCCATCTCCAGGATTTCAGTTCTCTGTTCATCAAAACAGCCCCTGATAAAACACTGAGTAGTTAGGAATATAAAAGATCGTAAAATACTTTTTCTTTGCGTTTATTTTATTTTATCAAAGACATTTTGATAAGAATGACGTACCGCGATTCAGCTGCAGCTCCGGCTGTATTTTAGAAAAGTCCCGTCCCTTTGACTGTCTCCACCAATCATTCTTAGGGAACTTAATCACATGTCATCAGTCTGACCAATCAGAAGTGGTTAAAGTCTTCACTTCCTTGTCCCGATTTAGCTCGTAAAATTGCTCAGTTCTAACAAAAATACCAGCTAAATCTCGTCTTTATCGGTGTAGCTTTCCACAGAGTCCGGTATCAGACCGTGGAACAAGTGAACAAAACAATGAAGCTCAGAGACGCGATCTCCGCCGGCCGTTTTATGCACTACATCTCCCATGATGCATTGGGTTGTGAGAGTGACAGCGCACAAGGAGATCTGTTGTTAAACGTCTTGAAACCAACGAACACACAAACTGTTTTTAAATCTTCTAACTTAACTTTTATTGCATCTTTTAGGGAAAAAAAAACAGCTGCAGTTTCCAGCTTTTTCTGCAACAATTATCTCAAAAACGCATGTGCAATTGTGGAGGGGCTGTAGATCAATACATACTGAGTTTCTCCGTTTTTTTTTTTTTTTTTTTAATTTTTGGATGCTGGTGTGCCGCGGGATTTTTTTTAAGGTTAAAGTGTGCCGTGGCTCAGAAAAGGTTGAAAAACACTGCTCTAGAGGATGGACGGTAACTCTTTATATAGTGGACGATTGTCTGGGTATGCGCCATTGCACACGTGTCTGTCTACTGAACTTAATAGTTTATGTGCTGCATATATTTGGTTTTTAAAAAAAGTCATTAAAAATGCAAACACAAACAGATGTAAGCACAAAATCAGATTCATTATTTTGCCACTTGATATTTGACAGTTAAGATCAGTACCAGAAAATAATTGAACAACAATAAGAAGCAAGTAAATTTTCCTTACTTGGGTTACAACTGTGTCTGTTATCATTTTCTTGTAGAGGTTTTGAAAACAGCCATTTGTCTCTGAACTTGGACAGACTTGTTCAAAAGTGATGCGACAGAAAATGGCAAGTGACAAGTGATGAACCTCAGCCAGCTGTCGGCCTGCAGCGATGCTCCTGCAGAAGAACAATCTGCTCTGGGAGGATCCTGTTGAGGTTGATAGCCAAGTGGCGATGAGATAAGAAAATTGCAGAAGGGATATCTTGCAAGTCAAGTGAAAAGGCATAAAGCCAGTGCAGTGATACAGTAGCTTCAGCATGGAATCACAGTGTCTATTCATTATGCCCCTGTCAAACAAAGCGGATGTACTGCCCCACTTTTAGCAGTGTGGCACTTTCATTTCCACTGAACTGATCTTGAAGATGAATAGGCTCAGTTTTAATTCGGAATCACTGGTACTGTACCTGCAGAGCCTTGCCGGCCTTACAAGGACCAAGAAGCCATGCTACTGGCTTATAACAGTGATAGCTGTGCTGTCATTAAACAGTCTTCACCTGCTCCATCTGTGTGACTGTGCACTGAAGGAGAGAGAAAACATTGTGGCACATATCTCACACAAACTAGGTGCAATGACCTTTAATCTTTATGACAAGAGTGCCATATGAATTAGTAATTTTATTCATCATTTATATTTCCTAACTTTTTTGTCCTATGAGAGATATCTGAGTCTTTTTCATGGGTTTATCAAGCACTTAGCATGGAGGCACATAAGAAAAGCCTTCTGTGTTTTCAGAGGGATTTAAACAGAATCTAATAAAGCTCCTCAAGATGTGGATTTCATTACTGACAGTTTGGGCTGACTATAATTTTGAATTTTTAAAATTAGCATGTGATATATTTTAATGAATCTGATTCTCTGCGCAAGCATTTTGCAATTATTTGAAATAGTTAACAGGGCATAAGGTTTAAGATAGTGGAATGCACAAAGAGTAGAATAACACGTTCACAATTTTTAAATCTCTGTGAAGTAGAAGTTGGAATATGACTGGAGATACAAATGAAAGTCTAGAAATGCTTTAAATATCTATTTTAAAAGCATTCCCAGTTGTCTTTTAATTATGATGGTGCCATTTCTTAGCCAAAATAGAAAAAAAACTGTATTGTTTTCTCAGAGATAGTTTTTACAACGTGCCAGTACTTCATTAGAAATTTGCCTCTGAGTGTTGGCGTGGAGTAAGCCTGCTCCCACATCCTGTCATCCATTTGTTTACATTGTTTCCTGCTAGCTTACAGCCCCTCACATCCCCAACCTAACATTACTAGTGCAACAAAAATGGTAATAAATACTAGAGGATTACAGCTGTATAGTTTGGAGCCAGATGCCTGCTCTGACGGGAAAAATAAAGACGTATATGGATCTAGTCGACACATGGGGTGGATCAAAATGGAGCGGCTTGCTGCAGCAGCTTCTATGTAACAAGTACAAGCTTTTTCAAACTGCGTTTTTCGTCTGCCCCTTTATTTAACACACAAAAAAAAAATACTCAGAAAAGCATTTTTAAGATGAATTTCAAGTTAATTGTTTTTTAAGAACACGTTAAAACACCAAGAAGATTTTCATTGGAGTGGGTCTTTTAACTGGCTGCACGGTGGCGCAGTGGTTAGCGCTCTTGCCTCACAGCAAGAAGGCCCCCGGTTCAAGTCCCGGCTGGGGGACATGAAAAACAACATCAATGGGGGACCTTTCTGTGTGGAGTTTGCATGTTCTCCCCGTGCATGCGTGGGTTCTCTCCGGGATCTCCGGCTTCCTCCCACCGTCCAAAAACATGCTACATAGGTTGATTGGCAACTCTAAATTGTCCATAGGTGTGAGTGTGAGAGTGAATGGATGTGTGATTGAGGATATTCCACCCTGCGACAGACTGGCGACCAGTCCAGGGTATCCCTTGCCTACGCCCAAGTGGCCGGGATAGGCTCCGGTGACCCCGAAAGGGAATAAACGGTTAAGAAGATGAATGAATGAATGAAAAAAAAAAAAGCGTCTTTAACTGATCATTTTCCAAAAAGATAAGGGAAATTTGTAAATCATTTAAAAAAATCAACTTTGACATATTTTTGCTAACATTGTGCAAATTTTGCTAAACCATTAACAGGTTTTTAATTATATTTGCCCTTCCAGTAAATTTTGTCACACTCTGACATACAGTAAGTGAACTCACTTTGAGTTTCTAATTATCAGAACTGTTTTTGGTAATCACTTTAAGTGTAACTAAGCACATGGTTTCAATTACTGCATTTATACACACATTATATTCTAAATAAAGAAAAACATTGTTGATAAGATTGGATTTAGACTTTTTTTACCCCCTTTTTGTAAGGATTCAGTGGTTTGGTTTTCTTTGTCATATTTTTTGTTTCCTATGTCAGTCACACCAGTTTCTGGTTCATGATCCACAGCTGTCTTCAGTTCAGTTAATTACCCTCAGCCTATTTAAGGGTCTCGGTTTCTGTTCATCCTGGTCAGGTCATCTGCTTTGTTGTGTAACAGTCCTCTCCTCATAGTTTTGTCATGTTTCAGTTAGCTAATTAAATGTTTTATTTCCCGTCACCAATCCTGGTCTCCTGCATTTTGGGTCCTCCACCACCAGTTCTTGACACTTTTTTAAATAATACTTTTGCATTTTTACATTCCACAATGTTTTAATAATGTCGGAACTTTTCCTGATTACGTGTTTCTGTAGATAAAAATTGAAGAAACAAGAAAAAAATGGCATCCATGGATTATGACCATCACTGGGACCATTTGAGGATTATATTGCTGGATTTTATATTTTGGTATTTTAAGTTGCAAAAAAAACATATTTTTAGTCACTCTACAAGTAGAGCAGGGCAGCTTATTTCTCTGCTTTTCATGTACAAATCACCCAGGGGAGTTTGGATAAAAGTTCAGAGTTCAGAAAAGCAGACTGGAAAGATAATTCCATTTAGCAAACTCCATCAGCTGATAGAAAGTCACAAAAATAGCACAAAAAATATGAGTCCTGAATAATCTCTTTTCAATGTTCATTAAAAAAATACGGTGTTTGTATGATAGAATGTTATCTATAAAGTCAGCATATTGTAGCCGTATTATCCAAATTTGGACTGTTCAGAACATAGACTTTTTCCAGCTAGGATGTTCAAATTAGCATATTTATGTTGAAATGTGATTTATTTCGTTCATGGCTACAGTGGTTAGCGCTCTTGCCTCACAGCAAGAAGGCCCCCGGTTCAAGTCCCGGCTGAGGGACCTGAAACAGAACATTCTTCCAACTTCTCCCCATGCATGCGTGGGTTCTTCCTCCCACCGTCCAAAAACATGCTTCATAGGTTAATTGTTTACGCTAAATCAGGGTTCTCATAGGTTTGAACTGTTAGTTTTGTAAATATTATGGACTTTGGCTAATCGGGTTGTTTGTATTTTGAGTGTTGGTCATGGTCATCTTAATTTGTCACAAACATAGAATACATGACTGCACCAAAATGCGGTTACATGAGTTTTTATTATTAATATTAGTGTGCAAATTGTGGCAGCATGCATGTATCTCCACCCCCACGTGCACGTGCAGACTGCCACACTGCTCCCTGTCTGCTTCATCCCTCCTCCTAACCCACAGTGTATTGATGGACAGATACCTTCCACTCATCTTCGTGTCAGGATTTCACCTTTGGAAGTAATATTTGTCATCTCAGCAGATCTGGTATAATTGTTACAGCTTAAAATAATATCTTATCCAAATCAGTGCTTGTATCTCCACCTCTCTTCCTTTTACTCTCTTCCACCCCCCACCCCCCCACACACACACTAAATGTAACAAATAAATAAAAATAATAAAGTAACTAAAAGGGGCTTTAACAAATTTACACTCTGGTTTTTATAAGTTATATCACCTCTTTTTGTGATAGTAAAACCTGTCCAACACAAAAGGCCTTCAGCTCTAATCTGTTTGCTCAGTTGTTGGACAGAACAAGTTAAGAAAAAATAAAAACAACAAAATATTAGTGTGCAAATTGTCTTAATATTTAATGCCCCTGCCGTAGAACGACTTTGTGACGTTCCCCTAACTGAGTGGAGGGCGAATTGTTACAACCCATTCAATGCCAACAACCCCCCCCCCCCCTCCCATTAGCAGCTTAATTTTTCTCTCTATCTTCTGTTGTCATGTTTTGCACTTGCCGGCCGGCTGTTTAACGGAGAGGGAACACCCTTAATACCGTAAGTGACGCGAAAACTTTACCTTGCAAAATATTGTTGTCATTTTTTTGTAGTAATACAACAAAAAAACTGCTTTTGGCTGTTTAATGTTTCATAATGTCCACATAAAGAAAACAGTAATAAATAACTTTCTAAAAAGTCATACACGATAGATTTTATATTACGTCCCTTTCTGTTAGAAGCCGTGTCTCCGCTTTTATTATTGTGTTTCTGGACTCTGTAATTTGTTTCTGTTATTAGGGCCCGAGCATGGAGTGCAAGGACCCTATTGTATCTGTAAGAGTTATTATTATTATTATTATTATTAGGGCCCGAGCACGGAGTGCAAGGACCCTATTGTAATTCGAATGTTTATTAGGGCCCGAGCACGGAGTGCAAGGACCCTATTGTAATTCGAATGTTTATTATTATTAGGGCCCGAGCACGGAGTGCAAGGACCCTATTGTAATTCGAATGTTTATTATTAGGGCCCGAGCACGGAGTGCAAGGACCCTATTGTATCTGTAAGAGTTATTAGGGCCCGAGCACGGAGTGCAAGGACCCTATTGTATCTGTAAGGATTATTATTAGGGCCCGAGCACGGAGTGCAAGGACCCTATTGTATCTGTTAGGTTTATTAGGGCCCGAGCACGGAGTGCAAGGACCCTATTGTATCTGTAAGAGTTATTATTATTATTATTATTATTATTAGGGCCCGAGCACGGAGTGCAAGGACCCTATTGTATCTGTAAGAGTTATTATTATTATTAGGGCCCGAGCACGGAGTGCAAGGACCCTATTGTATCTGTTAGGTTTATTATTAGGGCCCGAGCACGGAGTGCAAGGACCCTATTGTATCTGTAAGAGTTATTATTATTATTATTATTATTAGGGCCCGAGCACGGAGTGCAAGGACCCTATTGTATCTGTTAGGTTTATTATTATTATTTTTCTTCCGCCGGAAGAATCGCATTTTTGAGGCCTTTAACATACCCCAAAACTCACCAAATTTGGCACACACATCAGGAGTCGCGAAAAATTTCGTATTTTATGGGAAATTGGCATGGGTGCGCGAAAAAGGCTCCACAGCGCCACCTACACTGACTTTTGTCCCGACGCCCCGCATATGCTTTAATGTACAAGCTTGATTTTTTCAGGGCATGTTCTTCAGATGGAGACCTACAAAAAAGTCTGAAAGGACCCACCTGTCAGTCGCACAGGAAGTCTGCTATATTGAGGTCAATATGTCATTTTTGCTCTATTTTGGACATTTGCAGGCCTCCTTCTAGAACGAACTCCTCCTAGAGATTTGTGAGTAATGACTCCAAACTTTGGTTTTGTAAACTAAACACATGTCCAATGTTAAATTGCGAAGCTTTTAAGTTTTTACGGTTGTTTGTGACCGTGGCGGCGCGTAGAAATTCGACGTTGTTTCGAAAACACGCCATGAAAAGAAAAATGGCCATAACTCAGCCATGCATAATCCAATCTGATCCAAAATTGATATGCATGATTGTAGTCTGACTCTGAACACATCTGCAGTGAAAGAATCCGGAAAAAGTGTAGCGCCACCTGCTGGCAAGATGAAATGACATGTTTTACATGGAGCATCACTGCTCCAAGTAGGATGAACCGACACACCTGAAAATGACATCCACCTGTTGATAAGCCATTGAAGTTTACTCTGACAAAAAACCATAACTTTCAATGCGGGGGTGTGGTCGTGACAGAGCGGCAAAGTTGGGCATCTCGCCATGCACACAAAAGTTGCTCTCACGTGCACATTCCTTGTCCAATCTCACTGAAATTCAATGGATATGATGAAGCTTCTATTCTGAACCCATGGATATGACAATCTTGGAAGAGCTCTATAGCGCCACCTAGTTATTGCATTGGGCACATTCTGCCCTGTATTTTCTCTTTGCTTTGTCCGATGTGCATGAAATTAAAACTGGAGATACTCAGAAGGGTCCTCTCTCATCATGTAAAGTTTCATGGGTGTACACCTGACGGTGCCTGCGTAACAGGAAGTGGTCGATTATGTGCACCCAAATAATAGAAATTTATTATAAATCAGCCGTTTGTCTCAGGAAGCTGAGATTTCAGAATTAGATGCCTTTAATAACCTCCAGCTTTGATATGTAACACTATAGGGTCTACGAGAAACTTCATCACTTGATTTTTTTAATGAAATTTTGGACTGAACAAAGATTTTTAGCATAAATTCTGTTTAGGTTATCAGCACCAAGAATTCAACTTTCATAGGCATTTATGTGCTACTGCTTCCTAAAAAAATTCAGAATGATTGAAGTTACAGGTGAACTTTTAGACAACATTTCATCCAAAAAGGTCCGAAAACGTCTTTTTACGCAAAACTACAAACACCTATTTTTTTTCATAACTTAATCATCATATATCAACACCATTTATTTTTTTAAATGTAGGGATCTGTGTTTGCTGCCTTCCATATTTTTTTCAGAAGTCCAGGTGAAACAGATGATTTTAAAAAAATCCTGATTCATCCCAAAACCTGTGCTTTTTCCGTCTGGACTCCAAACAAGTGCGTTTTAAAATTACTTATGCTTCAAATATCCACACCAAGTTTCACACGCATATAGCTGAACATGTCTAAATGCTTCTTGAATATTCTTTACAGATATAAAATGAACTGGTCAACTGTAGGATGTCATTTCCTCTTACATGCTTCAGTCTTTTCCTCATGCTGCAGCCTGCTCCTCAATCTGCCCTGTTGCTGGAGTCAAATTTCACCCCCCCCCCCCCCCCCCCCCACACACACACACACCAGCTGCCTGTTCATATGCTAACTAACCCAGAAGTGAGGTGACAATAGTTTAGACACAAGAGGGAGGGCAGACTGCTTTTTCATTTGTTTTGTATGTCTTTCATAGATTTTTATGAATAATCATTGCTTTTCTAGTCATGTAAAATGCAATTAACTTAATATTTTATCTTTTTTTTTTTACAAACAAAACATATGAATGTGCTCCAAAACAAAACCCAACTCTCAGTACAGTTCTACAGATGTAACATAAGACTTAGACAGTAAATGTCTCTTTTATCCTTTTTTAATCAATGCTGCAACTTCTTTTCCTTAATATAAATCCAATGAAATTAAACTACAAAACCAAAAAACACAACCTATAGCAAATTTCTCTAAATAAATTATGTGTATATACAATATGTAGCACTTTTAAACAAAATAATAACAAATCCTTCCAATACAAGCACAGAAAAATGGAACACAAAATTTAAAACCCAAATTTGAAATGGCAATTTTAAAAAGATAATTTTTTCAGCCTGCTAAAAGTGCACAATTGTAAAAGCTCTTTTATATAGACAACTGTTTGGTTGCTTAGAGCTCTAAATATAAAAACAATGCCTTTATGGACGTGGCACGGATGGCACGGATGTTCAGCAGGGTAAACCCCAGGAAAGCGGCGGGACCTGATGGAGTTCCCGGAAAGGTTCTGCGGGCCTGCGCCGATCAACTCTCCCAGGTCTTCACAAAAATCTTCAACCTGTCGCTAGCTCAGGCTTTCATCCCTGCTTGCCTGAAGTCATCCACTATCATCCCGATACCCAAAAAGTCCTCATCCACAGCCTTCCTCACGGACTTCCGCCCAGTTGCACTCACTGCTGTCATCACAAAGTGTCTGGAGCGGCTGCTCCTGGGACACATCAAAGACTCCCCCCCTCCAATCTTCGTCCCCCACCAGTTTGCTTACAAAGCAAACAGATCAACGGATGATGCCATTTCCATCACCCTCCACACTGCGCTGAGCCACCTGGAACACAGAGACACCTACGCCAGGATGCTCTTTGTGGACTATAGCTCAGCCTTTAACACAATCATTAGTGACATTCTGGTCAACAAACTGTCTGAACTAGGACTCCACCCACTCACCTGCACGTGGATCAAGGACTTCCTGACAAACAGACCACAGACAGTCAAACTTGACCCCCACCTCTCCTCCACCCGGACGCTGAGCACAGGCTCCACACAGGGATGTGTGCTGAGTCCTCTGCTGTACACACTGTACACAGCAGACTGCAGACCAGCCCACACCAGCAACACCGTGGTGAAGTTTGCAGACGACACTACTGTGGTGGGGCTGATCTCTGGGGACGACGAGACGGCCTACAGAGACGAAGTCCTGAAACTCTCAAGGTGGTGTCAGGCTAATAACCTCATCCTGAACACCACCAAGACCAAGGAGATCATCCTGGACTTCAGAAAAAACAGAACAGATCCACCCCCACTCTACATCGATGGAAACTGTGTGGAGAGGGTCCACAGCTTCACCCTCCTGGGCACCACCATCTCTGCTGACCTCACATGGTCTAACAACACCATGACTGTCATCAGGAAGGCCCAGCAACGCCTGCACTTCCTGAGAAAACTTAGGAGGAACGACGTCAGCCAGGAGCTGCTGGTAACGTTCTACCGCTCAACCATTGAGAGCATTCTGTCCTATGGCATCACAGTGTGGTTTTCCCACTGCACTGAAGCAGAACGGCAGAGTCTCCAGAGAGTGGTAAAGACAGGGCAGAGGATCATCGGCTGCCCCCTCCCCTCACTGAAGGACATTTACCAGTCTCGCTGCATCAGCAGAGTGACTAGCATCACCACCAACTCCACCCATTCTGCTTTCCCTCTGTTTGAACTGCTGCCCTCTGGAAGGAGGTACAGGTCCATCAGAACCAGGACAAACAGACTAAGAAACAGCTTTTTTCCACAGGCAATTATCATACGGAATGCACATACGTCCACCAACCACACCTCACTCTAATTTTACTACAATGCGTGCAATATCCTGACTGTCTAACCGGGTCACTGTGCAATAACTTGATATTTATTAAGCTGTGCTCACAGCAACTCATGTAATTCCATTCTATTTTATTCACAAATATTTAATATTTAACAGTTTCTGTCCATATTGTTCATTTTTTGTTAAGAGTTGTAAATACAGTATTTCTTTTTCTATTCTATTTTTATTTTTATTTTATGTAACTCCTTCACTCCAAGGCTGCTGCAATTTCATTGTATCCCCATGTACAATGACAATAAACGATTCTGATTCTGATTATATCACTTAGACACAGATGGAGAACCATATCAACTGGATTGGTAACAGCAACAACCACCGACCAAGCCGGCAAGCCCTGGCAGAAAAGATCCCCACAAGAAACACTGCAGGCTGTTCCATAAAAAATATAGTTTTACCATTTTCTTGCAGATCACAGTTGAAGTGGTTTAGTTTTCCTAAAAAAATTCAGAATGATTGAAGTTACAGGTGAACTTTTAGACAACATTTGATCCAAAAAGGTCCGAAAACGTCTTTTTAGGCAAAACTGCAAACACCTATTTTTTTGCATAACTTATCTTTCAAATATCAGCACAAAAAAATTAAAAACGGTAGGGATCTGTGTTTGCTGCCTTCCATATTTTTTTCAGACTTAAAAGTGTAACAGATGATTTATAAAAAATCCTTTTTCATCCAAAAACCTGTGTTAAATCTGTCTAGACTCCAAACAAACATTTTTTTATGGTAACTTATGTTTCAACAATCGACACCAATTTTCACAGACCTATAGCTGAACATGTCCCATAGCTCCCTGAATATTTTCATAGATATAAAATGAACTGGTCATTCTAACATCTGGCATTCTAACATCTAACATCTTACATGTCAAAGCCTCTCTCAGCCTGGCTCTGCTGAAGGAGTCGTGTTACAACCCCGCCCCCTCCTGCTGGGACCCCTGCTATGTAAATTAGCAAGCAGTGAACAGAGAGATGAGGAGTAAGAATGGCCATTACTCAGGCATGCATAATCCAAAGACAGCCAGTTAAACACTGAAAGACATATTTTTTCGGTATGTCTTTCATACATCTTTAGTATTAAAAACTCTCCAAGATGAATGTGCCTGACTCCACCTGCAGGTGGATCACAGACTTCCTGACGGACAGACAGCAGTATGTGAGGCTGGGGAAGCTCGTCTCAGATACTCGGACCACAAGCACCGGATCCCCCCAGGGCTGTGTCCTTTCACCCCTGTTACTCTCCCTGTACACAAACAGCTGCACAGCTGGTCACCTGTCTGTCAAACTCCTGAAGTTTGCTGACGACACCACACTCATCGGCCTCATCTCTGACGGAGATGAGTCGGCCTACAGGAGTGAAATAGCCAGGCTGGTGTCATAGTGCAGCGCTAACAACCTGGAGCTTAATGCTCTGAAGACAGTGGAGATGACAGTGGACTTCAGGAAGGCCCCAGCCCCCCTCCCCCCTGTCATCCTCTGTGACTCCCCGGTGACCTCTGTGGAGTCCTTCTGCTTCCTGGGAACCATCATCAGCCAGGACCTCAAGTGGGAGCAGAACATCAGCTCCATCACTAAGAAGGTCCAGCAGAGGATGTACTTCCTGAGGCAGCTGAAGAAGTTTCACCTCCCTGAAAAGATGCTGGTAGACTTTTACACCGCCATCATCGAATCCACCCTCACGTCCTCCATCACAGTCTGGTTCGCTGCGGCCACGGCCAGAGACAAGGCCAAGCTGCAACGCGTCATCCACTCAGCAGAGAAGGTGATCGGCTGCCACCTCCCGTCTCTCCAGGAGCTGCACATCTCCAGGACCTGGAGGCGGGCAGCCAGGATTGTAGCCAACCCCTCTCATCCAGGACATAATCTCTTTCGGCCCCTCCCTTCTGGCAAGAGGCTCCGGTCCATCAGGACCAGGACCTCGCGCCACAAGAACAGCTTCTTTCCCACTGCAGCCAGCCTGCTGAACAGAACCCCAACTCCCCCAGGTGACCCCCCCTCCCCCCCGCGCCCACCAAAGGACTGTCGGTGCCACTTACAGGCCCCACCATCCCAGCCCATCTGTGCTCCCACTTTAATTCACCTTACTCTACTGTATATAGTGTGTTGTTGTTGTTAACTTAATTTTTAACTTATTCTTAATTGCACTATACACCAAGTCAAATTCCTCGTTTTGTAAAGTGCGCTCTACTGAACCTGGCAATAAAACTTTTTCTGATTTCTGATTCTGATTCTATTAATAATTGTTTTTTTATTCATTCAAAATGCAATTAAATCAATATTTTATCTTTTTTCTTTTCCTTTTTCTTTTTTTTTTATCTCTTATATCCTTTTTTATAATCAATGTTTGAACTTCTTTTCCTTTCTATTGTCATGGTTTCAGTTTGTTGTCTTGTTTTTCGCTTTAGTTCTTGTTCTGTCTTGTTTGGTTCTGTTTCCTGTTTTATTTTGAAAGGTTTCCTGTCTTGTCATGTTTCTTGAGTTTTACTTCCTTTGGTCCCCATCTGCCCTAATCGTGTTCACCTGTGTCTTGTCTGCCCTGTCTGTATATAAGTCTTGTCTCTGCCTTCCTCCTGTGCTGGTCCATTAACTTCTGCTCATGTTGATCACGTCTTCTTGTCTGGCGTCCATGTCCCTTGCCATGCCACAGTAAGTTTTTGTTTTTAGTTTTGTCATCCTGCTCTGCAGCGCTTTTTGTTAGTTAAATAAACCCACTTGCCCTGAACCCGTTTGCCTCCCGTCTCTGCGCCTGGGTCCTACCTGCTCTCGAGCCTCCCCCCCACACGACATCTATACATCCAATGAAATTAAACTACAAATCAACAAACACAACTGATAACAAATGTCTCTAAAAAATGATGTGTATATTTGCAGAACCTTAAAAACACCAAACAAATAACAAATGCTTCCCAATTAAAGCACAAAAAATGGAACACAAAATGTAAAACCCAAGTTAGAAATTGCAATTTGAAAAAGATACTTTTTTCAGCAGCTTTTCAAAATCAATCACCAATTCTACTCTTCTGTGGATGAAACAAAGAACTCCAGAACAATGAAGCCATTTCTCTAAGTCTCTCTCACCTTCAGTTTTAAACAAGGTCTGTGAAAATCCACCATACATTGGTCACATGAACTCAGAGACCTGCTAAAAGTGCACAATTGTAAAAGCTCTTTTATATAGACAACTGTTTGTTTGCTTAGAGCTCTAAATATAAAAAAAAAATGCTTTTCTATCACCTAGACACAGATGGAGAACCATATCAACTGGATTAATAACAGGGTGGCATGTTTAGACAACATGAAGCTGTCCATCACATTTTTGACCTAAACATGTAAACACATCCTTGGCTCTGCGGTTAGGAAATGGTATTTGGGAATCTCTTTATACCAGGAGCCAGCCTGGCCATTGGAACATCGCCACAGTGCCCATCCAGACTGGGACAGCAACGGAGTCCACTTCAGAGCCGTGAGCTGCTGTGTTTAACTCCAGCTGTCCCAGCAAGGGAGACAACTGCAGCAACATCCACTGACCAAGCTGACAAGCCCTGGCAGAAAAGATCCCCACAAGAAAAACACTGGCTCAGGCAGGCTGGTCAAAAAAAAATAGTTTTGCCATTGTCTTGCAGCTCGCAGATCAAGTGGTTTAGTTTTCCAGTAATGTCAGTCAAGAATGCAAGTTCAGATTCACAATGTTCATATTCACCATATTCAACAGACATCTCCTCCAATAGCACCTTAAAAATCCTGTGCTGTTTTGCTTTGCAGCTGAGGTTGTTTACGATTTTCAGAATAAGAGTCATTATATGTCCAGAGCCAATCACTTCTGCACATAAGGCCTGCTGGTGAATGACGCAGCAGTAATGCAGACATTTTGGAAAGTCTGGGTCAGCTTTACAGTGAGTGATGAAACCTGTTTGTCTATTGATCATAGCAGGAGTCCCATCTGCAGTCACTGCTACCAGCTTTTCTAATGGTACCTTTTTCTGCACAAAAACTCCTTCACCGTGTTATACATTTCAACTCCTCTTGTAGTTGTCTGTTAGGGCAGATGTGTCAGGAGTTCTTCTCTTGTGGAAACCAAAAGCTATGCTGTACTGTTGCCGTCCACAGACTCATCACACTGGACGTTAACCACCTGCACTTTGCAAGATCCCGGTCCAGCTAATTGGCCAAGTTATCAGACATAGCTGACACTCATCTAGACATTGTAGTGGAAATTGAATGAGTTCTATTGTTCTCATCCTTAGGGACAGTGATAGCAATTATCATCATTGCTTGAAATTTTTTCATGCTATATGCAAAATTCTTTGTCCCTTAAGGCAACAGATTACAGCCCCCCCCCCCCCCCCCCCCCCCCCAGGCTGCTGTCGTATTAACAATAGCTTGGAGCTCCAGAATGGACAAGAAAAAACGACGAGAATGGCTCGAGCAGGGCGTTGCTCACGGGGCGGTCGCTCGTGCCATGCGGTCGCACGTGCTCGGGCCCGCTAAATGCTACTTGTAGCTTTAGTTATTATTATTCTTTTTCTTCCGACGGAAGAATCGCCTTTTTGAGGCCTTTAACATACCCCAAAACTCACCAAATTTGGCACACACCTCAGGAGTCGCGAAAAATTTCGTATTTTACAGGAGATTGGCATGGGCGCACAAAAATGGCTCGACAGCGCCACCTACAGTGACATTTGTCCCGAGCCCCCGCATATGCTTTAACATACAAGCTTGATTTTTTTCAGGAAATGTTCATCAGATGGAAACCTACAAAAAAGTCTCTTGGTACCAAGCTGTCAGTCGCACAGGAAGTCTGCTATATTGGTGTCAATATGTCATTTTTGCTCTATTTTGGACATTTGTAGGCCTCCTTCTAGAACGAACTCCTCCTAGAGATTTGTGAACAATTACTCCAAACTTTGGTTTTGTAAACTAGACCCATGTCCGATGTTAAATTGCAAAGCTTTTAAGTTTTTACGGATGTTTGTGACCGTGGCGGCGCGTCGAATTTCAAGGTCATTTCGAAAACACGCCATGAAAAGACAAATGGCCATTACTCAGCCATGCATAATCCAATCTGATCCAAAATTGATATGCATGATTGTAGTCTGACTCTGAACACATCTGCAATGAAAGAATCTGGAAAAAGTGTAGCGCCACCTGCTGGCAAAAGGAAATGACATGTTTGACTTGGAGCATCACTGCTCAAAGTAGGATGAGCCGACACACTTGAAAATGACGTCCACCTGTTGAAAAGCCATTGAAGTTTACTCTCATAAAAAACCGTAACTTTCAACGCAGGGGTGTGGTCGTGACAGAGCGGCGAAGTTGGGCGTCTCGCCGTGCACAGAAGAGTTGCTGTCACGTGCACATTCCTTGTCCAATCTCACTGAAATTCGATGGAGGTGATGAGGCTTCCATTCTGAACCAATGGATATGACAATCTTGGACGAGCTCTATAGCGCCACCTAGTTATTGAAAAACACAGTTTTTGTCGCATTCTGACCTATCTTTTCTCTGTGCTTTTTCCGATGTTCATAAAATTACAACAGGAGATACTCAAAAAGGTCTTCTCTCATCGTTTAAAGTTTCATGGGTGTACACCTGATGGTGCCTGCGCAAGCCACCGCCAAACAGGAAGTGGTTGATTGCGTTGCAGTCAGATAATTAAAAATTCATAAAAAATCAGCCGTTTGTATCACGAGGCTGAAATTTCAGAATAAGATGCCTCTTACATATCTCCAACTTATATAGACAGCACTTGCATAAGTGCACAAAAACGGCTCGATAGCGCCACCTACAATGTTTGTTTTCGCGAGCCCCGCCATGTTCTTTAACATACAAGCTTGATATTTACAGGACATGTTCATCAGATGGAGACCTACAAAAAAGTCTCTTGGGACCAAGCTGTCAGTTGCACAGGAAGTCTGCTATATCGGTGTCAATATGTCATTTTTGGTGTATTTTGGTCATTCGCAGGCCTCCTTCTAGAACGAAGTCCTCCTAGAGATTTGTGAATAATTACTCCAAACTTTGGTTTTGTAAACTAAACACATGTCCGATGTTAAATTGCGAAGCTTTTAAGTTTTTACGGTTGTTTGTAACCGTGGCGCGCGTCGAAAATGGAGGTCATTTCGAAAACACGCCATGAAAAGAAAAATGGCCATTATTCAGCCATGCATAATCCAATCTGATCCAAAGTTTATGTGCATGATTGTAGTCTGACTCTGAACACATCAGAGGTGGAAGAATCCGGAAAAGGTGTAGCGCCACCTGTTGGCAACAGGAAATGACATGTTTTACTTGGAGCATCACTGCTCCAAGTAGGATGAGCAAACACACCTCAAAATGACGTCCACCTGTTGAAAAACCATTGAAGTTTACTCTGATAAAAAACCATAACTTTCAAAGCGAGGGTGTGGTCGTGACAGAGCGGCAAAGTTGGGCGTCTCGCCATGCCCAAATGTTGCTCTCACGTGCACATTCCTTGTCCGATCTCACTGAAAATCAATGGATATGATGAAGCTTCCATTCTTAACCCATGGATATGACAACTTTGGACGAGCTCTATAGCGCCACCTAGTTATTGCATGGGGCACATTCTGCCCTG
Source organism: Oryzias latipes (assembly GCF_053564925.1). NCBI lineage: Eukaryota > Metazoa > Chordata > Actinopteri > Beloniformes > Adrianichthyidae > Oryzias > Oryzias latipes. The sequence continues at coordinate 13,852,186 of NC_136245.1, forward strand.
TATTTTCTCTGTGCTTTGTCCGATGTTCACAAAATTACAACAGGAGATCCTCACAAGGGTATTCTCTCATCGTTTAAAGTTTCATGGGTGTACACCTGACAGTGCCTGCGCAAGCCACCACCAAACAGGAAGTGGTTGATTGCGTTGTAGTCAGATAATTAAAAATTCATAAAAAATCAGCCGTTTGTATGACGAGGCTGAGATTTCAGAATGAGATGCCTCTTACATATCTCCAACTTAGATATACAGCACTCGCATGGGTGCACAAAAACGGCTCAATAGCGCCACCTACAATGTTTGTTTTCGCGAGCCCCACCACGTTCTTTAACATACAAGCTTGATATTTACAGGACATGTTCATCAGATGAAAACCTACAAAAAAGTCTCTTGGTACCAAGCTGTCAGTTGCACAGGAAGTCTGCTATATTGGTGTCAATATGTCATTTTTGCTCTATTTTGGTCATTTGGAGGCCTTGTTCTAGAACGAACTCCTCCTAGAAATTTGTGAATAATGACTCCAAACTTTGGTTTTGTAAACTAGACCCATGTTCGATGTTAAATTGCGAAGCTTTTAAGTTTTTACGGTTGTTTGTGACCGTGGCGGCACGTCAAAATTGGAGGTCGTTTCGAAAACACGCCATGAAAAGAAAAATGGCCATTACTCAGCCATGCATAATCCAATTTGATCCAAAATTGGTTTGCATGATTGTAGTCTGACTTTGAACACATCTGCAGTGGAAGAATCTGGAAAAGGTGTAGCGCCACCTACTTGGAGCATCACCTCTCCAAGTAGGATGAGCAGACACACCTAAAAATGATGTCCACCTGTTGAAAAGCCATTGAAGTTTACTCTGATAAAAAACCTTTCAGCTGTTTGTCTCAGGAAGCTGAGATTTCAGAGTTAGATGCATCTAACAAAGCTCCACGTTTGATAAGCAGCACTATAGGGTCTACAAGAAACATTTAACCACCTTAATCACCCTATTCTGTTGGCAAAGCAGTAAAGACGTGGAAGACTCTGTAAAATGGAACATTAATGTATTTCATTGAGGAAATTAAATCTCATTTTTTGAATGTTTCTATTTATTTTTGATGTCTTACATTTTAGTTTATGAAGTATTTTTAAATGCTGAAAAATCTTGTGTTTTTTTTTTACTGGGTGAAAAATGAAAGTATTTAATAAATGAAAGTATTTTTGTTTTCAAACAAGTGATATGGTTTGACTCTGAATAAAAAATACTAAACTTTGAACTCACAATTGTTTCATGTAGTTAGACTATACAACTCAATGTTGAAAAAGAATGTTAAACTCTTACCCAGCAGATTGTGTAACCTTAAGAACAATTAGTGACAAATGCTTTAACTAAAAAAGTTAAACTAAAAAAAAAAAAACTTTAAGTTTGACTCACAGGTTGTTCATGTCTGGCCAGGCCATCCAGAGGAAATCTTCTGAGACGTCAACTTCTCCTCCTTGCTGTCCTGTGATGCTGCATATCTGCTCGTTTTCGGTTTGATCTCACAAGAAATGGTTGAATTATTGCCAACAGGAACAGGGTCAGATTCATATTCAAAGCTATTTTCAGTAAGACGGAAGAGAAAACTACTGAAAAAAAGCCTCCTCGCAAGACCCTGTAAATCGTTCAGCGGCAAAAAAAATAAATATTGCCATAGACTAATGACTTGAGGGTTTATTTCTGAACAAATACATTAAATCGCCACCAAAGTGTTTGTAATTTTATTATTTAGAAAATCGGCCACGTTTTCCATGGTCAAGACATAGCAGATTCATAAATAGTCTTTGTAAAATCTTCATATGTATTATGTTTGTACTTTGACAAATAGGTGTCATTCTCCGTGTTAAATAGTAGTAGTTCCCCTCCAGACCAGGTGGTGGCGGTAATGCGCCACTTTGGTTTCGTGTCAAGCGCTTTATGTAAACACCTGAGATAGAAAAGTAGAAAGCACAGGGTGTCCAAATTGTTATGAAATTCAGGGAACTGCATGATGCCGATCTTTGAAGGCTTTCCAGAAGTTACAGGAGAGAACAGGATTTCTGACAAAGTCTGAGTCTTCTGAGGATCACTTGATGATCAACTATTTTGCAGGAGACTCTATTCAGAATGAACTGACGTTAAGTTGAAACAGCTTGTATCTTGGAACACCTTTGTTGGCAACACCACCCAAAGTTATGGTTTTTAAGTTAAAAAATATTTTGGAACTCTACCCTTCACATCATACAAAGCACATCTCAACAGTACTGTAAAATTATTGCTTATTGGAAACAAACTCTCCAAGGGATTAAAAAGAGAGTTCTTTTGAAACTTCCCCCACCAGCAAAGCATCATGGGAAGTATGACGTCACGACCCCTGAATAGCACACGTTTCTTGTGAGAATTATCTAACAGAATCACCCACAAAACACACAGACATAACACAAAGAAGACAGCACACCACCACTTTGGGATTGGAATGTAATTTTATTAGATTTCAACCCTTGGGAGTCAAACTAAAAACGGAGCTGTCTGATTGGTCCATGGGAGAGCTCATGCAAATGAGAACAAACTCAATAGCTAGAATGTTCAACAACGGATTAATGATCAATACAATAATTACTATAAAATGTTCTACACATACATAAGGAACTAAACTAAGTAGAACTTCTATTATTTCATGAAAAAAATAACATGTAATCAACCTACTTCATCAAATACGAACGAGAAAAGGGAAACCTTGAGTCAAGCAGCTGGTCAAGCCAATCACCCCAGGGGATTTTCATCTCAAACTTCCCTCTACTCGACCCCTGCTGGACGACTGGAGAACCACACCCCACGGAGAATTTCACTCAAGGTTGCCGAACTAGAGCAAAAACAGCTCTTTTAAGAGCTTTCCTCATTTCTACTACACTTCGATCTTCGACGCTCCTGACCAGCAAGGAAGACCACCGGACCCCCAGTGAGAAGGAGGAGGTCTTCAACTTTACTCGAGGTTAGTCACGACCATTATGAATTTTCCCGCGACTTTAAAAGGACCGTTACTGTAAATCAACGACCTTTTTCACACTAAGACAACACTACTCACCCTCTGATAAACAATTTTTTTGAATAAAAACCGTAAAAGTTTAAAATCGATAGGACGAACGTAAATGATTTGAACTTTTCCTTCGTTGAACCGGAAGTGGTCATGGCAATTTGATTCGAACGTAATTTTTAAAATACTTTTTAAAGCAAACCAACCGAATTTTCTTTTTAACGGACACAAATGTACAAAATGACACGTAGAATCGATACTGGTCGACAAACAACAATTTTCTATCCGTTTCAGAGATCGGTTTTTGTAGTCATTCCGCCATCTTTATAGTTCTTGGAATTCGAACGTAGTTTTTACAGTTTTTAAACCACATTAAGTAGTGAAACTCCTTTCTAATTGATCAAATACATAGCAGTTCACATATAATACTTTTTAAACACCGCGGTCGACATCTGTGGAAGTGCGGTCTCGCTAGCCGTCACTGACTTTTTGCATGCGCGTTTAAACTTGCCGTGTAGTTGGTGAACAACACTTCCAACAATATGTTAAATGTTTGGCGTCACCTTTGTACCAAATTTTATTTTGGGTGGTTATACGTAATACTATGAATGAAAAGGCATAACTAACAATAATCCATTGAAATGTTTGTGTAATCTTTTAATAAATTGGCATTTTGGGTGGTTTCCATGTTATATGCTGACTGAATGAGACAGCCTCAGTGAGACTATAATGGCAATATCTCTAATTTTATACAGTAAATCTTCTTAAAACTTGCTGTTATATTAGTGAACATCATTAACAACAATAATCCACTGAAAGTTTTGTGTAATCTTGGACAGAAGCCACTTTAGAATGAATTGACATGACTGGACCAGATGTGTCATTTTACGTGGAGAATCTTTATTTCTGTTTCATTCCATGCCGTGCTCAACAACACACAAAACACTTGTTAGTGTTCAAACTCACCTTTAGAATCTGTCTGATTGCATAATTTCAAACAAACACATTCTTCTTGGTAGTTGATTATAGAATGGTCAGACATGCAATAATGGAATAAATCTGTACATCAAAAGACAATCTAGAGCTGCAATATCTCATTGATTTCTGAGCACAGTACATGTTATTTGATGAGTAACTGTGACATGGGTGATATTAGTGCTTTATACCGTCTTTTCAGCTCGCTGGCGGTGTGCACCGTAAACTATGATGTAAACCCGCATGCAAAAAGTCAGTGACGGCTAGCGAGACCGCATTTCCACAGATGTCGGCTCACCTGACCGCGGTTTATAAACGCCTGCCGACCCGTGGGTATTTCCACTGAAGATCAGTTCCAACGTATTTAGTACTTTTTAGGTTTTATGTTCAATTTTCAGTGTTTAATAATCTAATATAGGACACATGTTAAATTTGTGTATAAATTTCTTCAAATGATCTATAAGTGTGTGGCAGCCAGTATGAATATATTTGCAGGAACACAGATTTTAAAATGGCTGCTTGGCCTCCTGTTCGCTTTAGGATTGATGTTAAAGTTTTTATTAGTTTATAAATGTTTGTATGGTCTTGGGCCTTCATATTTATCTGATATTTTAAAGTATGATCCCCTCTGGACCCTGAGGTCCTCTGATACAGGCCTTTTGGTTATCCCAAAAGTTAAAACACACTGAAAGGCCTCATTCAGTTTTAATGGACCTCCTCTATGGATTAGCCTCCCAGAGAGCATTTACCATTTTATGTCTATTAAAGTTTATGTATTTGTTTTAAATAAATGTTATTTTTTTTATTCCTTTTACATTTTATTTGTAACTCCAGAGTTTTGCTCTGAGGGATCTTCCACACCAGTGGCTGACCATTTCTGGACAACAGAGAGGAGCTGTTTGCTGGTTTTTCCAGAGAGCCTTTTGTTTTGTAAGCCAGTTAAGAGTTTGGTAAAGGTAAGTTAAATTTGCAGTGTTTAATAATCTATAGCAGTGATCCCCAACCTAGTTAGCGCCACGGCCCGGTATGACGTAATTCAAGGTTTTCACGGATCGGGTTTCTTTTTTCAATAAACTTTATTGCACATTTTTTAAGTTAATGGATCGGTCTTTGAGATGTTGGTGGAGGATTACTGTAGCAACGCCACGCAGAAGGAGTAACAGATATGTGACAACACACATCCCGAGCTTTAATTTTGACACCCATGAATGGAACATTGCATGGGTCTCATCATCCTCCCCCCTTCTCATACTCATGGTGCAAAAAAGTACTGTCTGTTAAGTGTAGCTTTCTTTTCTGGAAGTGGAAGGCTCCTCCTGTCTCCTGGCTGGGCCTTTTCCCCTAGGCTCATTTTGCTAGCTCCTGGGTTTTATTTTAGCAGTAACTTATCACGTGGCCGAGAGGAGCACCTTGGTCTGCGTTACTGTTGACAGACGGGTGTGACAGTCACACAGAATCGGGCAACTTTTCTAAATAAAACATCTTTCAGATTCAGATATAAAAAAAACGGAAGTAAGTTATTATTTCTGTGCGGCCCGGTACCAAATGACCCACAGACCGGTACCGGTCCGCGGCCCGGGGGTTGGGGACCACTGTATTATAGGACACATTTATTATTATTTTTACATTTATTTGTGTAGAACTATTTTCCAATAGTCTGAAAATATTGTTTGTTTTTGATTATTGGTCTGTGTGGTATAAATGTATTGCTTTAGGTATACATAATAGAAATGATAATCTTATTTTACTGGTGGTTTCATTTTTATATATTTTTTTTTATAGATGCCACGAAAGAAGGGATTTAATATGCGTCGCACCAAAGTGTGTAAGGTTCAAGAAGAAGGTAAAACTTCTGGTTGTGTGTGTCAGGAGCAAATACAGAAGCCTTTGATTTCTGGAATGAAAGTAAGATTAACACATTCAAGTGATAGTACAACATCTCTTACATGTTGTGTTGTGGCTGCAATCAACCATGTTGTTGCTCCAGTGTGTACATGGAGGGACGCTGATGTTGACAATATTAGAAATGAAGGTGTGCAGTTGGTTTGTTCATTTAATGGAAGTGATGGATGTGTGAACAATTCCGAAAAGTTATTCAAGGTTTCTGAAAAGCTCAGTGTGTTTGGAAGAATTTGGGATGTTGCTATCAATGAGCCTGTGTATTCTGGTGATTCAAAGAGTGAAGATTTTTCACTGTTGTATGAAATGATGCAGGAGCGACTGATGGAGGAAGATCTGTGTTTGTTGGATTTGCAGGGTTTCGTTTGTGCTGTCATTCATCACAAAGAGTATTTTGTTGTGGTCGATTGTGGTGCACGAGATTCATCTGGAATGTTTTCTAATATTGGAACATCTGTGGCTGTTTTCAACAGTTGCTTTAATGACTTGATGTTGCACATTTGGAACTTGAAAAAGTCTTTGAATGCAGAATGGTTTGGCATCAGTTCAATGTTTGTGAAAGAAGCTTCTTGGGATGGGTGTAATAATACATTTGGTTTGGGAGCAGAGGATGCACGTGTGAATCAGTCAGTTTTGGGCAAAAGACAGACTGGTTTTATAAAAGAACATGTTCAGGAGTTAAATGACAAAGTTGTGGTTGGCGAACAACGTAAAGTGTTAATGGAATGCAAAAATTCATTGAAAATTGGAAAAAAGTGCAGTAATTTAAAAAAAAAATCATCTTCAGTGATTTTAAATGAAAACAATTGTAACAGATTTGACACAGAACGTTGTGTAAGGGGATCTTTTCATCAAGGAGATCGGCAGCTTCAAAACAGAGGTGTGCAGTGCATGGCAATAGCCCTGGTGAGTTTGGCTAAACACACGGATCATAGTGTTTTTGAGTGGGAGGCAACAGACTTGGACCATGTTGTGCTTCTTGGTGATCAGCTGTACTCCTCAGTGTGTGAAAACAAAATTATCCCTGGAAATTTGAAGTTTTTGTCAGTACCTGATTTGCCCATGGATTCTGAAATTGATGGTAAATTATTGAAGTTTGAGTATGGTGAATACGTTTCTGGGATTGTTAATGTGAGTAATGGTAAATTTGTTGACAGTGGTGAAGTGATAACTCTTAAAAAGGGACTGGAGCACATGCTTGTCAAGTATAAAACATGTTTTTTGACCATAGGCAGTAGTACTTGTGCTGTTATTTCAGAAAACGGCCATTATGCTGTGGTGGATTCACATGCACGCAGTGGTACTGGAATGGCAGATGTAAATGCAAGAAGTATTATCATGTACCTTCCTAGTCTTAATGATTTATACAATTATATTTGTTGCTTGAGTATTTCACTTGCAGGGAAAGAAATGGCTTTTGAAATTGCATCCGTTGCTGTGAGTGAAAATGATCATAGTGAGAAAAATGAACAAAGTGTGCTTGAGAAGGATTGTAAAACTGGATTAAATACTGAGTCACATTTTGGTTTTGGGTGCAGTTTAGATGTTCAAACTAGTCCCTTACCGTTGCATGAAAGTAACAGAAAGCGTAAGCTTTTAACTGGGCAACGTGAATCAAAGAAGACAAAATGGTATGATGCTAATGAAGCTAGTTTGGGTGTTGAGTTTATTGGTGACGTTTCATCAAAGAAACTTGAGTTTTATCCTGTTGATTTTGATGTTACACAAGCATTGTGTAAACAACTGAATGTGCATTGTGAAAACACTGCATATGCTAACCCTCTAGAGGTTGGCATGTTGGGAATTCCATGTCAAACTGATCATATAGTAGCTGATGGCAATTGCTTTTTTAGGGCTGTGTCCAAAGTTATTAGTGGTACTGAAAAAAATCACTTAAAGTTAAGACGTTCAGTTGTTACACATTTACAAAAAAATGTTGTAAATTATAGTCCTCTTTTGAGATCTGAAAATATGTCTGTGGATGAATATCTCAATGTTTCTAAAATGAGATTTTCTGGTAGTTGGGCTACAGAGGTTGAAATTCAAGCTACAGCTGACTACTTGGGTGTCAGTGTGTATACGTATCACAATGAACGTTGGTTGAAATATGCCTGTCAACGTAAAGCTATATCTAAACAAGGCATATATCTGCAAAATATAAATGAGTGTCATTATGAAGTTGTAACTTGCGTTCAACTTTTTCAGCAGCAGCGTTGTTTTGGGTTGTGTAAATCTATGGAAAAAAACAATTTTGGTCATATGAAGCCACATGGCAGGTCTCAGGTTGGTGATTGTAATGAAGTTTTGTATAGTGCGTTGGTTAACAATGATCACCAAAATAGTGAAATTGTGCAAAGAAATAATGTGGTTGAAAATGTTTTCCGTTTTTATCCATTGTCGTTCGAGAGTGCAGTTTTGTTGTCAAAACATATTGATTTAGATTTTGTGAAGCAGAATGAAGAAATTCCAACTAATAATGTAACACTTGGTTCTATTTGTAAGACAGAGGTCACATTAAATGATGGCAATAGTTTTTTTCGAACTATTTCTCGAGTCATTAGTGGTTCTGAAAAATGTCATAGAAGAGTTCGACTGGCCGTTGTTAAGTTTATGCTAAACAATAGTGACATTCATATGAAGTTGCTGGAGAAAGGCTATGGAACAGTGTCTGAGTACATTCAGAAGTCACGTATGAAATATGTTGGCAGTTTTGTATCTGAGATTGACATTCAAGCTACTTCAAATGTTTTGGGAGTAGAAATTTTTGTACACAATGGTAGCATATGGAGAAAGTATAATCCTGTAAATAGAATATTTGGAAATCAAGGAATTTATTTGCGAGAATGTGATAAGAAATATTATGAGGTTGTTGTCTGTGTTCATTGTAGTGGTGAAGATGGATGTGCCAATTGGTGTAAAAGCAATAGTATTTGTTCTGACACACCACTGCTAAGATGCCGTTCTTTTCAACCACATAATGTTAGTTGTGATTCAGTTGGTGAATCTTCTTTTTCTAAGTATCTAAAAAAAGAGATCCTTTTACCACAAAATGCATTATCAAATAATTGAACAGCATAAACAAAAGAAAAAAGATATGAGTAAAAGGAAATATGAATCTGATTCTTTGCATAGATCCAGAGCATTGGAATTGAGTAAAAATAAGTATAAGAAAAATGCTATCTATAGAACGTGTGTTAAAGAACGTAGTGCTGCAAAATACAGAACTGATCCTTTACACAGAGATAAAAAAAAATGGAAGTAAAAACAAGTATAAATTGGATTTGTTACACAAATGTAATGTTAAGGAAATGAGTAAAAGAAAATATCAGAGTAATGTTACTCACAGAGAAAATGTTAAAGCCCTGAGTTCCAGAAAATATCACAGTAATGTTACTCATAGAGAAAATGTTAAAGCACTGAGTTCTAGAAAATATCACAGTAATGTTACTCATAGAGAAAATGTTAAAGCACTGAGTTCTAGAAAATATCACAGTAATGTTACTCATAGAGAAAATGTTAAAGCACTGAGTTCTAGAAAATATCACAGTAATGTTACTCATAGAGAAAATGTTAAAGCACTGAGTTCTAGAAAATATCACAGTAATGTTACTCATAGAGAAAATGTTAAAGCACTGAGTTCTAGAAAATATCACAGTAATGTTACTCATAGAGAAAATGTTAAAGCACTGAGTTCTAGAAAATATCACAGTAATGTTACTCATAGAGAAAATGTTAAAGCACTGAGTTCTAGAAAATATCACAGTAATGTTACTCATAGAGAAAATGTTAAAGCACTGAGTTCTAGAAAATATCATCAAGATCCTCACTTTAGGAAAAGTGTGTTGGATGGGAATAAATTGAAGCGACAATTGAATAAAGAACGGTTAGAAGAGTTTGATGTTGTGATGAAACAATTTTTGGATAAAGTTAAGGATGGACCCGGGTTTGTTTGTTGTGTATGTCATAGGTTGTTATTTGAACATCAAGTATTACATTGTAGAAAAGAGTCCTACAGTAATGCAGGACTTGAACTTATTGCTGATCAATGTATCACTTCTGATTATTTGCATACCTGTAATGCTAACTGCTCAAAAAATTGTGAATGGATGAAAACACCAAGAAGCAAGTTGTGGATTTGTTACACGTGTCATGCTAAAATAAAAAAAGGTCAAGTACCAGCTGAAAGTGTTAAAAATAACTTAGAACTTGAACCTATACCAGCAGAATTGGCATGTTTAAATCAATTAGAACAACATCTAATAGCGTTACATATTCCATTTATGAAACTGTTAGCATTGCCCAAAGGTGGGCAGAATGGTGTGCATGGACCTATTACATGTGTTCCTGCAAATACTGAACAAACCAGTTTTTTGTTACCACGCATGTCTATTGAGGGTTCTCTTGTGCCTGTGAAATTAAAACGGAAGCTTACTTATAAAGGACATTATGAATATCAGTATGTTGATACGGAACGTGTTAAGCAGGCTTTACAGTTTTTACAAAGCCATAATTCTTATTATAACAACGTGAAATTTAATAATGATTGGATTAATGGTTTTTGTAAAGAAAAATCTGATGTGGTAGAAAAAAATGTTGAATGCACTGCAGATGTTGACGTTTCAAATGTTTTAGGAGATGAACTTCTGCATGATAGACAGCAGCATTGCATGTTTCAGGACACTTGTCTAATGCCAGTAGACATTGGTCAAGAGGCTTTGGATCAATATTTTGATCACATTTTGAATGTAGCTCCCGCTGAAGGCAATAGTCCGGTGAAGTTGTTGTCCGATATTACAAATGAGGCTAAGTGTTTTCCTGTGTTGTTTCCCAAGGGTGGACCAACATATCATGATGGAAGACAACATCCTTTAACTCTATCACGATATTTTAACAACAGGATTCTTAATGCTGATTGTCGTTTTGCACAAAATGTGGAAGATATTTTTTTTGCCCAATATATGACAGAATTAGAAAAGGTCGTTTCAAATGTTTCGATTGCAGTAAGAAAAGGTAAGTATAATTTTAAAAATAAACGAGTAGTTACTGGAGAGTTGTTGAATAGTGATGATTCCATTAAAAGGATGTTGGAATTTGATGATGAGTACCGATTTTTAAAACCAATTAGAGGTACGCCAGCTTTTTGGCAGGCGGCCCAGAAAGACCTCATGGCTTGTGTGAGGCAGCTTGGAATCCCCACATGGTTCTGTTCATTTTCTTCAGCTGATATGCGGTGGAAGAATTTACTTTCCTGCATTCTGAAGCACGAAGGTAGAACTGAAACTGTGGAGCAGTTGGAATGGGCAGACAGATGTGAGCTTTTGCGTCGGAATCCTGTCACTGCTGCTCGGATGTTTGATTTTCGTTGGCATTGTTTTCTGAAAGAGGTTCTTATGTCGCCTGCATGTCCTATAGGAAAAATTAAGGATTATTTTTATAGGGTGGAGTTTCAGCAACGAGGCTCACCACATCTTCATTGCCTGTTTTGGATAGAGGATGCACCTGTAATTGACAGAAATACAGATGCTGAAGTGATTGCTTTTATTGATCGTTATGTGACTTGTGAGTTACCATCAAATATTGACTTACTGGAAATTGTAACATCTGTGCAAAAACACTCTGAAACACATGCGAAAACATGTAAAAAAAAAAGGAACTGTGTGTCGTTTTAATTTTCCTAGACCACCTTCTGCGCGTACATTCATATCACGTAGCACAAGTGCTGAAGAGACACAGTCTTGTCAATGTGTGTTATCACAGAAAGAGTCTTGCAACTGTAAAGAAAATGCACAGACACAGCAATTGAAGAAAAAAGAGGCTTCTGCATTGATTGCACACATTAAAGCTGCTCTCTCAACTGATGGGCCAACTTGTGACAATGTTGAGGATTTGTTTGAATCTGTTGGGTTAAACCAAAGCACATTTGAAACTGCATATAACTGTTGTGCTCGGAAAACCCATGTTGTGCTGAAACGTCAACTTAAAGAAGTTTGGATTAATCAATATAGCAAGCCACTGTTAAAATGCTGGAATGCTAATATGGATATACAGTTTGTTGTCGACGCATACGCATGTGTTGTGTACATCATTTCTTACATCTCTAAATCAGAGAAGGAAATGGGTTTATTATTGCAGTGTGCACAAAAGGAAGCAAGCAGGGATGGAAATGCTTCTGCCAAAGAGAGTCTAAAAACATTAGGCAGTACATATTTGCACAACAGAGATGTATCTGCTCAAGAAAGTGTTTATAGACTGACAAATGCACATTTGACAGAGTGCTCTCGGAAAGTTGTGTTTCTTCCTGTTGGTGAAAATACTGTTAAAATGAGTTTACCGTTAAAAGTACTAAAAGAAAAAGCATCAAAGCATTCTGTTAGTACAGATGATATGTGGATGACAAGCATTGTGGATAGATATAAGAACAGACCTAAGAGTGATGATTTTCCTTCAATGTGTTTAGCAGTATTTGCTTCCGAATTTCGTGTGTTGTCAAAAAATGAAAGTGCTGCTAAGCGAATAAAGTTGAACAACAACACTGGATATGTTGTGAAAAGAACCCGCACACAACCTGCTGTTGTACGTTACGTTAAGTTCTCTGAAACAAAACAGCCTGAACTGTTTTATCAAAGCAATCTGCAGTTGTTTTTGCCATACTACAGCGATAGCCAGCTGAAACCTCAAGGTTTTGAAACGTATCAAGACTTTTTTCATAAGGGCACGATAAGACTTGGTAATTCAGGTCTGCAGTTGGTAAAGTCCGTGGTAACATTAAACAGAAGTAAATTTGAAATTGATGGTGATAAATTGGTTAATGCTCAGCAAGGGATAGATAATGCTGGTGTAGTTGAAGATGGGTGGTGTGAATTATGCCCTGAGCAAGAATTGGAAAGACTTGAGTGTCAAGAGTTGTTGCAGAACCAAAAAAGTGTAGATGATGAACAGGAATTTGATATTCCTGATTTAAGAGTTTCAGCTCAACATAGCCATTTCTTTCAACTGAATAAAACAAAAATGCCTCGTAGTGATGGCTTGGCTTTAATTCGCTCTTTAAATGAAATTCAGATGGATATTTTTTACCAAGTGAGAAAATGGTGTGTGGAAAAGGTTTTGGGAAAAAAGCCAGAACCATTCCACCTGTTCATAACAGGAGGTGCAGGGACTGGTAAAACTCACCTAATTAAAGCAATACAATATGAATCAAATAGACTATTGTCTCCTCTTTGTCGTCATGTAGATGACATCTGTGTTTTGTTGACAGCTCCCACAGGAATTGCTGCGTTTAATGTACAAGCAAGTACTATACACAACACTTTCTGTATTGGTAAAGATGTCCGCTTACCTTACACACCACTGGGTGAGGAAAAATTAAATTCTTTACGTGCCATTTACAGCAGTTTACAGATTTTGATAATTGATGAAATATCCATGGTAGATCATAATTTATTAGCATATATTCATGGGCGTCTGAGGCAAATAAAGCAAACTGGTAACTCTGCATTGTTTGGAAATGTTTGTATTATTGCAGTTGGGGATTTCTTTCAATTACCTCCAGTGAGAGGAAAACCATTGTATGTAGAAAATGTGGGTATGGATCTTTGGTGTGGTGTGTTTAAAATTGTTTGCCTGGAAACCATTGTACGCCAAAAAGATCAGGAATTTGCCAAATTACTCGGCAGAGTTAGGACACGATGCAAAGGTACTGAAATGTTAAAAAGTGATATCCAACAATTGAAGTCACGTGAAACGGGAGAAGGCAGCGCTGCTTTACATATTTTCCCAACTAATGGTCAAGTAAATCAACATAATTTAACCCATCTACATTCATCCTGTCCAGATTATGTAACTATTAAAGCTCAAGATTATGTAAATTGTAAGGAAACAGGTAGACAAGTGTTACTAAGTGGTAATCATTCAAACGCTAACAATACTTGTTTAGCAGGAAGACTTCTTTTGGGGAAGAATGCACGTGTCATGCTTTGTAAAAATGTTGATGTGGCAGATGGTCTTGTCAATGGTGCATGTGGAATTGTGACTGATATTGTCTATAGAAACTCTGACTTTCCACAAATTGTTTTTGTGAATTTTGATAATAAAGACATTGGAAGACAACGGAAGAAACAGTATGAAAATCATCCAGGGCTTGTCTCAGGTTCTGTAGCCATTGTTCCAGAAGAGGAACGACTCACAGGAAGAGGTGGTCTGAGACGTCAGTTTCCTCTAAAACTTGCTTGGGCTTGTACTGTTCATAAAGTTCAGGGTCTTACCATTGATAATGTTGTTGTGTCTTTGAAAAAAACCTTTGCTCCTGGGCAGGCTTATGTTGCATTAAGCCGCGTAACAAGTTTGTCTGGTTTAATTATTCAAGATTTTAAGGAACAGGCCATTTATTGTAACAAAACAGTTTCTGAATATGTGGCAAACATGCCTCAATATCTAATAAATAAAGAAAATCTCACTTCTAGTTCATGTGACTTTAGCATTTTCCTTATGAATGTGCAAAATTTAGAGTGGCATGTAAAGGACTTAGCTTTGTGCACAAAACAGTTACATGCTAACTGCATAGCTGTAACTGAAACATGGCTTCCAAATGCCCCTTTAACTGATGCATTGAACATCAGTGGCTACAATTTTTATAGTATGCCACGCTCACTGTCTTATAGTGGAGTAGATCCTAGACTGAATGTCATTAAAGGCTTAAAACATGGTGGTGTTGGAATGTACACCGTTGAAAATATCCTGTTTGAACATGTAGAGGTACAAAGTGTAGATATTGAATGTTTAGTGCACAGATTTATTAAATCGAACATAGTCGTGGCAGTTCTGTATCGTCCACCATCATATGCCATTTCATTATTTAGAGAGAACCTTAAGAAATTAGTCGATCTGTTGGAGCCCCTGGGTGGTACCATTGCTATAATGGGTGATTTCAATGACAATCTAGTAAACTCGAAGACAATAAATGATTTCATGGCACATAAAGGTTTTATTCAACTGGTTTCTGAAAACACAACGTTAAAAAATACGATAATCGATCATGTGTACTTAAAAACAACAAAATATAAAGTCGAATGTACAGTTGTACAAACATACTTTAGTGATCATGATGGGATTCTTTGTCGTTTTAAACATGTAAGTGACTGTTGATGATTGTGGCGAAGGAGAAAGGGACATCTTTATCTCTTTTAAGTCACAAACGTCTGACTTAATATAAAACGTCAAATGTTGAACTAAATACATGCTGGTGTCAGTTATTGTGGCGAAGGAGGCGGGGAGAAATGACGCATCTGCGACATTTTTATCTCTGTTAAGTCACAAAAATCTGACTTAATGTAAAACGTCAAATGTTGAACTAAATACATGCTGGTGTCAGTTATTGTGGCAAAGGAGGCGGGGAGAAATGACGCATCTGTGACATTTTTATCTCTGTTAAGTCACAAACATCTGACTTAATGTAAAACGTCAAATGTTGAACTAAATACATGCTGGTGTCAGTTATTGTGGCGAAGGAGGCGGGGAGAAATGACGCATCTGCGACATTTTTATCTCTGTTAAGTCACAAACATCTGACTTAATGTAAAACGTCAAATGTTGAACTAAATACATGCTGGTGTCAGTTATTGTGGCGAAGGAGGCGGGGAGAAATGACGCATCTGCGACATTTTTATCTCTGTTAAGTCACAAAAATCTGACTTAATGTAAAACGTCAAATGTTGAACTAAATACATGCTGGTGTCAGTTATTGTGGCGAAGGAGGCGGGGAGAAATGACGCATCTGCGACATTTTTATCTCTGTTAAGTCACAATCCTCTGACTTTATGGAAATGTGGTTTCTTTTCCTGCATCTTGAATACATATTAGGCATTACAAATTTACATTTTTTTCTGTAGTTAGCAATTGAGTAAAGAATCAAAATGCTTTTTTTTTGCATATCTCTAAATTTCAAACCATCTGATGTACAAACATATTCGAAGTACTTAAAAAGTACTTTAGAAAGTAATTGAAATTTATCTATCTATTGCATTCCTATGGCCTAGTTATTCATGATGCAGGTTTTGCTTTCCTTGCCATGTGACCTCAAAAAAAGCAAAAGACATTGGTAATGGTACTCCCAGTTACTGGGATGGGGTTCGATTCCCTACAATGTCCATGTTCTGAGGTCACATAAACACTTTTTTAATGTTAGTGCATATATGTGTCTTCATGAAATAACTCTCGTCTATTTTTAATCATAGAGAAATTTCTATAAATCTCGTCATAGGAACATCCCCACAGTAACCACCCTGACTGGAACATCAACGTGGTCCACTTCACAGCCGTGAGGCTGCAAAGTTAAACTCCAGCTGCCCCAGCAAGTGTGACAACTGCAGCAACAACCACCGACCAAGCCCTGACAGAAAAGATCCCCACAAGGAACACTGCAGGCTGTTCCATGAAAAATATAGTTTTGCCATTGCCTTGCAGATCACAGTTCAAGTGATTTAGTTTTCCAATAATATCAGTCAAACTGCGAGTTCAGATTTACCATATTCATATTAACCATATTCAGCAGACTGCTCCTCCAATAGCACCTTGAAAATCCTGTGCCGTTTTGCTTTGCAGCAGAAGTTGATTTCACAATAGGAGTCATCATGTGTCCAGAGCCAATCACTTCTGCACATAGGGCCTACTGGTGAATGACGCAGCAGTAATGAAGACATTTTGGGAAGTATGGGTCAGCTTTACAGTGAGTGATGAAACCCGTTTTTCTATTGATCATAGCAGGAGCCCTGTCTGCAGTCACTGCTACCAGCTTTTCTAAAGGTACCTTTTTCTGCACAAAAATTCCTTCACCATGTTATACATTTCAACTCTTCTTGTAGTTGTCTGTTAGGGCAGTTGTGTCAAGAGTTCTTCTCTTGTGGACACCAAAAGTTTGTACTGCTGCTGTCCACAGACTCATCACATTGGACATTAAACCACCTGCACTTTGTAAGATCCCAGTCCAGCTAATTAACCAAGTTATCAGACATAGCTGACACTTGTCTAAATATTGTAGTAGAAATTAGAAGAGTTCAATTGTTCTCATCCTTAGGGACAGTGATGGCAATTATCATCATTGATTGTTTCTCAAACTGAAAACAACAAGCAACAGATTACAGTTCCCCCCCCCCCCCCCCCCCATAGGCTGCTGTCATGTTAACATTAGCTTGGAGCTCCAGAAAAGAACAAGGAAGAACAAAAAGAATGGCTCGAACAAGGCGTTGCTCACGGGGCGGTCGCTCGTGCCAGGCGGTCGCACGTGCTCGGGCCCGCTAAATGCTACTTGTAGCTTTAATTTGCTGTTGTGTTTTGTGGTTTCCTGTTGTGCTTCGTGATTTGCTGTTGTGTTTTGTGATTTGCTGTTGTATTTCAGGACTCTGTAATTTGTTCTGTGATTTGCTGTTGTGTTTCAGTATTTGTTAACTTTTGCTGTGATTTGTTGTTGTTTTATCTTAAATGTAAATGTGTCTTGCACCTCTTGGCCACTGTAGAAAAACGTTGAAATGTGACACCAAATATGTGAATCATTTTGTATTAACACAGAGAGTGAACTACAAATGGATTTCAAAAGTAAAAAAGATAGGGTTTTTTTGCCTTTTAATTGTTCTCTTCCAGCTGTAAATGCAGACACGATGGAGACATCACGATGTTTTTGTAGAGCTCTTCATAATAAATAAACCTGATCTCTCAATATCATCCGTGTCTTCCATGCATTGTAAATGGCTTAAACACAGACACCGCTTCATGTAGCAATCAGGCTAAAGACATTACCTGGTTTCTCCTCCCACATGCAGCAGCAGCTTCAAGCTCATTAACGCATTTTTGGACTGGCGGCGAGCAGATAATTCGCTGCATGGCGAAAGAGAACAGTCTGGTGCAAATTTGCCGCATAAATCGAGTTCGGTGTGATTGTAGCTTTACAAAGGCACTTCTAATAAAGTTCCATACAAAGTGCCTTTTATCACATTTATAAAATACAGTTTTTTAAATGTTCTATGCAATATTTTTGTTGCATTTATCTGCCATGTCTTAAAGCCCTCTTAGTGAAAATATAGTCTGACTTTAAACCGGTCCATGATTTCTATGTAGGCGACACACGGAGCAGCCCATTAGCATAGCATGATAGCATTGTAGCATTTAGCTTCGTAGCATCAGTGTCCAACAATACAGCTGTCTCCAAATGATAATTTTTTACTAAACTATCGGTTGCTGCTGTAAGTCCAACAGGTTTTTTTTCCAGTTCTTTCTGAATCCTGTTAAAAATTGTTAAATGTTCCACTGCCTCATCCGCTTAGACTGAAGGCTACTTGGAGGCAACTAGCGGAAGTAGGTCCTCTTTGCTTGCTGATGATGATAATCTAAAAGGTCAAATTCGAAATAGTCGATAAGAAGGATTCGACACCCAGCCCTACTACGTAGTGTACCAAGTAGTGAGTAGCAAGGACATTTGAACACAGCGTAGATTCTGTGACAATTGTGCATTCCAACTTCATTGTAGTTCCAAAAAAAGGTTGTTGTTTCTTTCTCTTTGTCTCTAATTTGCTGCAAACTTTTCCATCTTCAGGAGATTATCCTAAACTCAGGCTTATAATTTCTGATCCTAAGGGGGAAGGCTGTTATTGAACTTTTAAACACTTAAGCGTGTCTAAATTAGGCGTTGGGTGAAGTGCCTCTTCACAAAGAATGAATGGAGTCAGAAATAAGAGGTAAAAAAAAAAAAAATGATGTTGACCTGTTCTGCTGATATGGTAAATTTTGTACACTTGTATAGCGCTTTCTACCTTTCTCGAAGGCCCATTCACACACTGTATGTTGGTTCCGCCACTGGCACCAACCTTACCTTAGAGGTAAGGTGGGGTTCAGTGTCTTTCCCAGGGACACTTTGATATATGGAAAGGCGGGAATCAAGCCTGCAATTTTGTGTTCAGAGGTCGACCGCCCTATCACTGCGCCACGGACAATATAGAAACAAACGTCCTTTTTTTTTTTTTAACTTATCAGTCATTTTTAAGGAATAATTTGAAGACATGTTTTGAAAAATATAGCATTGGGTCCCAGTCAGGTTAAAATGCATTTTAACTTGTTTCTTAAAAAAACACAAACACAATTTTGTTTTTCTTTTATTTTTAAATCTACCTCAAAAAACTTGTTTTTTGGAAGTCCTCAAAGACAAGTTAAAGGTTAGTGATCAATGCTGTAAAGGAAATGAAAGATTTCAACCATAACTCTGCATGTCGTCATTTTATCCATAAAAATGTATAAAGCTTATCTGAATCAAATAAGTGAATCAAAATAAAACTAAATACGGTTAAGCATGCATTTCTGAGTTTATGAGCTACAAATAATTGTAGGCTAATGTTAATTCTATATCAATCAGCATTAAACAATGTTAAACTGTTAGATTAGATGCCAAGACTTTCGATGATTTATTTCCTTGACAGTATTCTCCTTGTACCACATACTTGTTGCAGACAAAATGCATCACTGCCTGTAGGCCAGAAAATATAATAAAGACATCACTGACATGAGTTCACCAGCCTTCGTGATGCAACTGTATTTTTTTTATTTTTGCTGTTGTGAGTGTGTCAGGCACTGATTTTGAGTAGCACAACACATTCATTCAAATGCATCTGTGACAGATTTCACTTAAAAGAATAATTGTTCTGCCAAGCATCTGCATTGTTAAATTAGGCTGAGCTGTGCAGCACAATATGTTGCCCACGGACAGATAGGTGCTGTTCTATTCATGGGGCTGATGGTAAAAAACTACATAGTAATTGCAGGCGAGAAGGCTTTTCTGCAGCCCTGTCTGCTTCTCTCCTCTTCTCTCTTTGTCTCCCTGAATGTCTTCCTGTTTAACCAGCAACTCTGTGGCTACATCTCTCTGATGGTCCACTTTATTAAGACGAATGAATCTCATCCGTGCCATTCCCCCATTCATTTTACTGCATTCATTCCCCACATGTTCTGCACACTTCAGGTGCTCAGCTGTCACCTTGGGTAGCCTGACAAATTTCATTGAAAGTCACCTTGACGATATGAGTTCACAGCCTCATCCTAAGCATCTCTGTTTTCTTGACAAAGTTGCTGCAGAGTGACTCAGTTACACTGGATGCCCACCGAGAAGAGTTTGATCTACACAGCAGAGTATGGAGACAAATCAGAAAAAAGGCAAATCAAGAGATAAAAGCAACACTAGTATAAAGGTCAGTTGTGTTTTCCAAACAGCATATATTCAAAATCACTGCTATATGTTGCTACTTTGGAAAGTTCTATTTAATCCAGGATTCTTATTGGCATCACCTTGAATGGAAAATACAATGAGGAATTGTCAAAATTAACTCTGAAAACACAAGGGACTATATGGAGTAAAAAAGTATTTATTCAGCCAAATGTGCAAGTTCTCTCAGTTAAAAAGAGTGTCGTGATTAGAGGCCTGTAATTTTCATTATAAGTATACATCTACTATGTGAGTAAAAAATCCAGAAAAATCACATTGTGCAATTTAAAAAAAATGTATTTGTTAATTAAGGTGGAAAATATGTATTGCATGCAACGACCATCTCCCTTTATTTAGTTTTTTGGAAACCTTCAAATACAAAAGGGAGGGGTAGGTCTAAGGTCTGCACAATTAATATGGGTTTTGTAATATATTACCAAAAGTATTCGCTCACCCATCCAGATGAGAATCAGGTGTCCTTTTCACTTCGTCTGGCCACAGGTGCAGAAAATCAAGCATTCAGGTATGCAGACTGTTTTTACAAAAACTTGTGAAAGAATGGGGCGCTCTCAGTGAATTCCAGCGTGGAATAGGATACCACTTGTGCAACAAATCCAGTCTTGAAATGTCCTAGCTCCTAAATATTCCCCAGTCAACCATCAGCCCTATCATAACAAAATAGGAGACTTTGGAAACAAAAGCAACTCAGCCACGAAGTGGTAGACGGACCTGACGGAGTGGGGTCAGCAGATTCTGAAGAGCTTAGTGCAAAGAGGTCGCCAACTTTCTGCAAAGTCAATTGCTACACAGCTCCAAACTTCATG
The DNA here is from genome assembly GCF_053564925.1 of Oryzias latipes. NCBI lineage: Eukaryota > Metazoa > Chordata > Actinopteri > Beloniformes > Adrianichthyidae > Oryzias > Oryzias latipes. The sequence goes on from NC_136245.1 coordinate 13,873,147, forward strand.
TGACCTTCAGATTATTCCGAGTACAGAACGCAGAGAGCTTCATGGACAGGGTTTCCATGACCAAGCAGGTGCATCCTAGCCACATATTACCAAGTGCAATGCAAAGCGTCGGACGCAGTCGCCGCTAGACTCTAGAGCAGTGGAGACACATTCTCTGGAGTGATGAATCACATTTTTTCCAGATGGAGATCTGATGGACGAGTCTGGGCTTGGAGGTTGCTCTGAGAACGATATATTTTGGACTGCACTGTGCCAATTGGGAAACTTGATGGAGGAGGAAATATGGTGTGGAATTGTTTTTCAGGGCTTGGCCCCTTGATTCCAGTTAAAGGAACTACATTCTCCCAATTCCCTGCTCCCAACTTTGTGGGAACAGTTTGGAGTGGGCCCCCTTTCTTTTCCAACATGACTGTGCCCCAGTGCACAAAGCAAGGTCCATAAAGTCCTGGATGACAGAGTCTGGTGCGGATTAACTTGACTTGATTGCACAGAGTTCTGACCTGAACCTGATAGAACACCTTTGGGATGATTTAGAGCGGGGACTGAGCCAGGCCTTCTCAACCAACATCAGTGTGTTACCTCACCAATGCGCTTTTGACAGAATGGTCAAAAATTCCTACAAACTTGACCTTGTGGACAGCCTTCCCAGAAGAGTTGAAGCTGTAGATGCAACAAAAGGTGAGCCGACATCATATTGAACTCTATGGGTTAGGAATAAAATGGGACTTCAGTTCATGTGTGAGTCAAGGCAGGTAAGCGAATATTTTTGGTAATCTAATCTATGTTACTTTTAGCTTGGGCAAGGCAAATGCTGGGGCACCGATAACAATTGTTTGAACAATTGTCAACTTGAGTAAAGGCTGCACTTCATATGTTTTCTGTGCATTTCTTTTCTCAGGACAGTGCTTGGGAAGATCCCAGAGTGGTGTGTGGGAAGTTTTGTGAGCGCAAAGGGGGGAATTCTTCAGTTCAGAGTTGAAACACAGTATAGAAGAAGAAGCAGTTAAAATGATAATGTAGCCTGGAGAAATAATGTTGCCTCACAGAACACAATAACTGGGGTTTTATACAGTGTTTTATTGTTTCTGAAGCGCAATCAAAAATTGTCACAGACTTGCTTCCTGTAGGTAAAACAAACCCATAGGTGGTTCTTTGGCAACTGGTTGATGAATTGGGGAAAAGATAAAGATTTGACCATACAAAATATTGAAAATAGCAAAAATAAAATACGGCAGTGGACTCTGATCACAGAAACATAAACATAAAAATTAAGATTAATTAACCACTAAAAAACTCACAGTATTCAGCTGTATATTCCACTCAGGAACACTGGAAATGGTGTCGTTTTCTTATACGCTGCACAACTGTCATGGCTTCCTCACTACCACGGCTCACATCCTCGTCCTCTGTGCAATCCATGTAAAAAGTCCTCATCATGCTGAAATGTCAACAAATAACTCCAACAAAGTAATAACAAAAAATACATTTTTCATGTTTATTAAATGGTAAATGGCGTATACTTATGTAGTGCCTTTCTTCCTACAAGGACAAAGCGCTTTACAGTCACAGACCCATTCACCCAGTCACACACACACATTCAGTCAGTGGTGGCGGTTTTGCTGCCAAACACAGGCGCCCACCTACCACCAGAGGCAAGGTGGGGTTCAGTGTCTTGCCCAAGGACGCTTTGACTCATGGGCATGCAAGGTGGGAATCGAACCTGCAATCTTATGATCATGGGTTGACCGCCCTACCGCTGCACCACGGCTGCCCCACAAATTAACTTACTACTGGCTAAACACAACATTTAAAGTAGCAGAACATTAATAGTTACATTCATTACAAAAATATCCAATTGTTGCAGGAGAAAACCCAGTAAAATACATTTGAACTATAACAAATAGACCTTAAAATATTTCAGATCAAACTGAGAGGAATTGACTGGCCATTTACCACTCCAATACAATGATAAAGTAAATAAATTCTTCAACAAGAAACTTTTTTGATATAATTAAAAATACATTCCGGCTTATAATCAGGTGCGCTCTTAAGGATGTCAGTGCAGTGTCCAGCACTGTGTAAAATGATTTTCTCATTTTGCTGACAGATACAACTCTTCATCTGTTTCCTCAGCCCTGGAGGATTGGGCACATTAAATAAATTAATTACAGGGCAGTATTGCTCATTCACCAAATGCTCAAGCTCTCAATTTAACATTTTTCTGCTAAACCAACCCAGTAACCTAAAGTCTGATGGAGAATCCATATAAAATTCTTAGCAAACACATTACTGGTGAGTATCTTCGCTTTTATCCAGAATTTACCAAATTTCTGCTTAAATTATTAAAAGAATGCCTTGCACTAATTGACTTCTTTCCTTAAAATACATGTTAAAAATGTGGATATTGTGTGTTCTAACCTTTGACTGCCAGTGTAGCAACTGTCAAAAAATTTGAGGAACACTTTAAAGGTTTATTTTAAAGGTCAATAAAGATCAATCATGTTGTGTTGCTTTTTATTTTACATACTGTATGTTATGTCATACTTATTTCTACCTCAATGAGAGAAGGAGTCTCATTCAGAGTCAGGTTAGAAAAACTAAGTGAGCTCAAGACTTTTGGGATCTACCTTTAAATACATACCATAAATAAGTAACATCCTAGTCCTAATCCATTTGGTTTATAATGAAATCGGTCCACTCTTTACATCTGCAGCAGCTTCAGCTCTTCTGAGACAGCTTTCAAACAGGTTCAGAAGTGGGCTTTTGGGAATGTTGGATTATTCATCCAGAAAGAGCATTTGAGAGGTCACACACTGACGAGAAGAATTGGCTTAAAGTCTTCGCTCTCTTTCGATCCCAAAGGTGATTTACCATGTTGAGGTTGTGACACAGTCCTGTTTGAACAGGTCAGATGTCAGGTTATATGGTTTAGCTTGACCAGCTGTTCACTGTTGAGACAAAATCAAGCACAGATAGAAGTATAGCAGTAGGCGGTCTGGTTGTCTTGTTTATGTCACAGTGGTTGAAAAGGTACAAAAATTTCTTCAGCTTTGATCAACATTGTGTGTCAGAATCCGGCAGCTCGTCCTTTTTCCTCTCCTATCCTCAGTGTGTCTGATTAAAGCATTGAAACAATGTAAGCTGCAGTCACTGTCCTGCATGTTTTTATATTGGATTTAACTTGACGCGAGTGTCCAACATATTACCACATGCCCTAAATAGCTCCTTTTACAGCGGTGGTCTCCAACCTTTTTTAGGCTATGGTCTGCTGTATTGTTCAACAATATTTTCACAGATTGACTCTGTACAAGACTAAAGTTTGCATCTGTTTTTAATGGCTTCCAGTCTTTCTTAACTTGTGAGCAAAAAGTCAATCTTCATTCTTCCTCTGTAAAATACTTGCAGCCGTTTTAAACTGTCTTTCTAAACAGGTTACCGTAAAGAGCCCAATAAAAGGTGTAATACGCAGACCCTTCTAAAAAATTAGAATACCATGAAATAGGTTGCTCATTTCCATAATTCTATTCAAAAAAATAAATTTTCATAGACTTTAGATCAGGGGATCCACTATTTAAGTGATCACAATTGTCTATGTGTTTATTTTTACATACAGATGGGTCTCTAGCTCATGAAACTCACAAAAACAGAATTTCAAAACCTTAGAATTCTTCTCAGCTTTTGCAAAAATATATAGACGCCTTATGATCACATCAAACTATTAGAAATTATTTTCAAAATTGTACATCCATCCACCATTAATAGTTTGGGCAGGAACCAGGCCCTGCTGGAAGAGGAAATCTGCATCTCTATCCAGATCCTCAGCAGAAGGAATCCTGAAGTCTTCTGGAACATTCTGGTAGAGAGTTGCAGTGGTTTTGGATTAACCCTTGTGCTATCCTAGGCACGTTAACATTGGGAGTTGGGTCATCTAGGCCCACTAGACAGTGCGCTGAACCTTTTTTCTTCAATGATTTGTGAACTTCACTGGTGTCCATGGATTACATGACATCCTTCCACCATTATCCACATTTGTCATGGTAGGGAGAACACGTCAATGTAAGGGTGGGGTCATCTAAGATAGCGCAAGGGTTAAAGAAAGCAGAGTATATCAACACCAGTACTGGACATGAAAGCCCAAACCATTACTTTCTGTGGAGATTTCACACTGGACCTTAAACAGCTTGGGTTTTATTCCATGCACCAGTCTTCCTCCAAACCCTTGACCCTCAATTCCCATTAGAAAAGAGGACTTTTTATCACTGTCCAACAATCTAGTTTTCTTCTCCTTGGCCCAGTAGAGACATTTTCTCCATTGGCTCAGACTCAGAAGTGGCTTGACCTTAGAAACCAGAAGGTTGTTGCCCATGTACCAAATGAGTCTCAATGTAATGGTTTTTAAAGCTATTCCTCCACCTCATTCCACTCTTTCTGGATGTCTACCAGATTCTCGAATCTTGTACTTTTGATAATTAGCTGAAGTCCTTGCTTGTGTCTTTTGCTGGTGCATCTTCCGCTGCCACATTTGGTCCTTTCAATAGACCTTCTGTTGAGCTGCTTGGACATAGCAATCTGTGAACAGCCAGCCTCCTTAGCTAGAAACCATTGTGGCTAACCCAAACTATGGAGAGAATCAATGATGGTCTTCTGGCTAGTTGTCAAGTCAAAAGTCTTCCCCATATTGAACCAAACTGAGACAATGAACCAAACTAACCCATCTGATGACATCTGAGGAACCTGTTCAGGTGCTTTAAGTTTAGTAGATATAATATAAGCCGCACATTTTTAAATGATAAACCATTTTGGACATAGATAAGCCACACCTGTCTATAAGCCGCATGTTCCCACATTGAAACGTGTTGTAGAATGAGGATGGGGGGAAGATCCATTGTATTCATTTCAATTACGAGCTGCGTGCTTTCTTGAGTGCGCGACGCGGCTGCCTGCCAGAGGATTTTGTGTTTGGGGGGGGGGGGGTGTCGCAAGAGTCCCGACACCGCGACTCCTGCTGCTTCATCACTGCGGTGATCAAAAATCCCACACAGTCACAGCTCTACTCCAGAGCGGTTTAATAAAGAATCAATCACCATTCTTCTGGGGGAAAACTTTTATTTCTGTTCTTCTTCACTCTTCACTCCTTCACATGCGCTGTCCTCTCCGTCATGCAGCAGACCGGCTTTTCGAAACCCGTTGGTGGTGGATTTTTTCACACTGCTTTTAACGATTGCTTTTAACTTGAAAGCTGCGTCATATACATTTCTTCTTGCATTTTCCATGATGAGGGTCTGTTCGTGCTATTCATTCACAAAGCAGGAATTTACATTAAACTTCTGTCTTCCTCAACAAATTTACCGTGTTCCCCCAGTCTCACTCTTACCCTTTCCACTCAAGCACCCCTATCGGCCATTAGAAACAATGCATAAAAAAAAGGAACAAAATGCATGAATTATCCTCATCATTGAATAAGCCGCAGGGTTGAAAGCGTGTGACAAAAGTAGCGGCCTATAATCCGGAAATTACGGTAATATATGACATATAATAACTTAATGTGACTTTCAGTCTTCAATTTTAAGTCGGACAAATCAAAGTTAAACAAAGAGCTAATGATTAGAACTTCTTTCCCTTTTTGATCTTGACAGTGTAGTGAAAAGTATGCAACAATTTATATCACATAGGTCACAGATAGTCTGGCTTCCACTTTTGGAGCAGTCACAGAATGTTTTAGTCTGTTGCGTCCTGGTCTTTTATTCGGAAGAAGATTGAGCTAAAAAAATTAAGAAATAACAAATTGTAAGATTGATAGATTAAATTAATACATTTTAACATTCAACAATTCAGATTACACAATGAATTAGTTTACCTTAGGGGCGCTGGACCAAACCAACCTCTCTCTTAAGGAACAGACATGGAGTGGACCCAAGTGATACAAATTTCTCCTATTAGTTCTCTCAAGTGGCTAACTATTCCCCCTTAAGACATCCCCCTGTGTGGATTAGTTGTCAATGTGTTTGACCCCGCTTCAAACGTAGGGTCTGACTGTAATTGGTTTATCATAAGGGTAAGGTGAGCTGCAGTGGTGTGTCTGCAGCAGCATGCAGAAAAGCATTTGGGGGGGATCATAATGTCAATGTTTGTTCACAAAAAGTTACAAAATGTATACAAAAAATACATTATTTCAGTCTATTCAACAACAACTCTGGTCCATGCTACCTCATGGCCAGGAAGCAGCAAGACAAAAATAGATAATTCATCAGGTGAATAAATGCTATCTCAATAATCCAATGTCTCTTGTATCTATTCAAAACTGATTAGCATGTATGTTTTTTTCTTTTAATGCTTATTTATTAAGTGTGCAATCCCTCAAATGTATTTCTTTACCTTTTATTAAATCGTCTTTGGTACATGGGACCAGCTCTCCCAATACACTGACTGTCTTATGAGCAAAGAAACTTTCCAACGTCTGGTTTTTGGTAACATTTCTTGCTTGGAACTTACAATTTATACTTGCAGTAGCCACTTTGAGAAAAAGTATTCAAGACACATGACGAAGGCGATCGACTTGACATGCATTAGTCAGAGGCACAGGGGGCGGCTTTTGCTGCCATGCGGGTGTTGGGGGGTTCTGGCTGCCGCTGCTGCTGCGGCGGAGGTCTTGGTGTGGGGATGGCTGTGCACTCTCCCTCCTTCTTTTTACATTCCATCATCCATTTTAGAAGAACATAAACACTCACTTGAGCCTTTGCACAAATAGTTTGCGTGATTGAATGAAATGGTTCACACTAGTTGGTTTGAATGCATAGATATGCGTGTGGGAACATTATTTGTATTGTGTACATGTTGACAGGTGAACGTTTTTGGAGCCAACAGGTATTTTTGTGGTATTTGGGTGTGTGTGTGGACAGGCCCCGCCCTTATAGACCTGTAGTACATCTGAACCTTACTGTAATGAGTATAACCACCCAGCAACTTGTTGCTTTATGCTGCTTTATTGTGTCCCCCCCTCCCCCCCCCCTTGTATAATCACCCTCTCTAACATCCCTCTCTCTTCTTCCCTCCTTTCCTTTTCTGTCCGGTCCAACACAAAGGATTTTCAAATATGATTAAGATTAATAAAGTTTGGCCTATTACAAAAGGGGTCTATTCAGACATACCTCTGGTTTGACAGAAGATTCATAACCCCTGTTGTTAAAATAAAATATGTCCAACACAAGAGGCCTTCAGCTCTCATCTGTTTGCCCAGCTGTTGGACAGGACAAGTTAAAAAAAAAGAGTTAGTCACAGACAGGTGTGGTTGCCTTACAAGTTCCCTTACAAAATATGACTTCCTTCAGAATCAGACAATAAAAAGACAGAAAAAGAGTAAATCATGTGGGGGGGTTCTGCTACCGGTGGATAGGAGAACATTGTTTTATAGGATGAGGAGTCAAACAGAGATGTTGCAGCTCCTTTTATCTCCCATCTCATACAGAAGTCTTCTTTTTTTATCACAATGTAAACTTTTCCGATATTGTTTTGAAAGGCTTGATATTTCCCACATTGGCTTGATGGTGGTCTTGAACAAAAAAAAACATTACTGAATAAGGTATTTTGAATTCAGCTGGTAAAAAGTGTGGCTAGGCCTTTATACTACCGTACTTCCCTTGTTCTTCTCGAATTGTCCGATCACAGCAGGTGGGTGAGTGGGGTGGGGGCAGAGTTTAGTCCCCTGTTGTTCTCAACTCAACAAAGCTCTTCATCTATTTCCCCTCTTTCATCTGGTGAATCATGTCACAGAGTACAAATGTGATTCACCCTCTGCTTCACTTCCACTTAAATTCTATGGAATGCCCAAGTGATTTAGATTAAATCAGAAAAAAATCTTTTCAGTGAGCCCCCCCAAAAAAAAGAATTAACAAAATGGACAGTACATCAAAGCCTTGCGTAGCTTTTAAGGCTTACACAGTTTACACAGCGGGTTTTTAGCAATGAAAACGGGCACTTTCATTTTTATAAATTCAGCATGCTTAAAATGATAGCATGATTTACTTAACTTTACTTGAACGATGTAGCAAAGATCTTCAAAATTAAACAGAGATAACAAAGATGTAGCCCCAAAAAACTAATACCAAAGCTTCAATTTGATGGTCCAGGTAGAAATAACAGGTGTACAGGTTACGAAACATCTCATGCTGCTTTTTGTTCAATAAAAGAATCAAAAGGAAAAAAAATCTTGGAATCAAGGTCAAGAAGTTGAAAATCCACAAAGCTGAAAAACAGCTCTTTGTGTTTCTTTTGCCAACTTGCAGCTTTATCTATCTCTGTACTTAATGCCAGACACAGCTGGCAGTAGTCTTTTGATATAGCTGAGTTCAAGCTATGCTTGGTTCCAGCAACTTAATTTGTCATTTGCTGCTCCATGACAACTGAAGTAATTGAACCTCCAGCCAATGTATGCTGTACTCTGGGGCTGTAACAACATTGAGCAACAGGAACCCCGGTGCAAATAAGAGAACACGTGGCTCTTTACATAACGAAAAGATGGCTATGAGTTGGTACAATGGCAACAAGGTTCTATGAAGTGTTTTGTTCCGTACATTACAAAGTTTAACAAGATCTAATAGGAAAGAGGAAATTGGACAGAAAATGAAGCTACTATTTATGTTTTTCCGAGAATGTTTTTGTTCAAATGAATACTCAGAAATAAATTGTTATAAGGACCACTGCATGATACTGGTGATCAGCTGTGTGTTTCTTCTGAAGATGATCATTTTATAAATGTGATTTATATAAAAAAAACACACTAAAAATCACAAAAGCGATACACTTTTGAAGACCCACTCTGCTCATCTTCTGATCTATTTTAAAAGCGGTCCCATCTGTCTTTTAAGTATGATCGTGTCAGAATATAGCCAAAATGTTAGAAACTTTTGTCATTTTCTAGCACATGGTTTCTGCACAGTGGCAGTAGTTCTTTAGAAATTTACCTTTGAGTTATGGGCAAGACTGTTGGCCCGGAGTAAGCCTGTCCTTACTTCCTGTCATCCATCTGTTTATGTACTCTACTGCTGACTGACAGCCCATCATACCTCAGCAAAAAATAGTAATATTGCAATATTGGAGCAATCTAGCCATACATTGAACCAGATGCCAGCCCGGACCAGGAAACTAAAGACGTACATGAGTCTTGTCATCTACAAACGGATGCAGCAGAAGTAATGGAGCAGAGCAGGGAGTTTTTCTGCCCGCATGTTGTAGCTTCTATGTCTCAACAAAAAATTTTTTAAACAACATATTTTTCACTTTCTTCTGATTCACCACAATTTAAAAAAAACAACCAACTCAGAAATGCAAATTTAAGTGTAATTGTTTTCAGATATGTCCTGTATCATGAGAAAAATGTCACAAGAACATGTTAAAAATACCAAAAGCGTAAGTTTTATCAGTGGATATTTAAAAAAATATTTAAAAAGTATTTTACGTTTGCAATCCTTTTGATATATTGACCCTAAACAATCCATAGATTTATTAAATTTATGAAACCCCAGCTACTATTTAAAAAAGAAAATATCAATAAAAAGGCAGGTAAACACTGAAACTACATGTTTATGTTCTGAGAGTCTGTACTAGTAAATATTAATATGTTTGATAACAAGCATTAATTCATACAGTGGAGTAACTGGGTCAATTTTTCAGTAACAGCAGAAATAATTTTCTCTCTGTTGGCAAATATTTCTCTAATCCTTGTCCTTTCCTGAGCTCCCTAATGTCTTTAAAGTCCAAATTATGGGGCCACAGTCTACCATGTTAGTATTAAGATTTCTGATCTGCTTGTGTGAAAATTTTCATGTAATTTCATGTTTCTTATCCCAAAACCGAAGGCTGATCATGCAACACAAATAGTCAGCCATGTAAAAAAAAAAAAAGTTAGAAGTATTCAGAGTTTTATTAGTTTGTGAGCCAAGATCAGATTCTTGCATGTAACCTCTTTCTGACTCACAAGGTTGCCACCACACTGCCTGTGCATCTGTCTGAACCTGCTCTTTAATTCACACGAGGCAGAGAAACTGTCTGCCAAGCTGAAAACCTGTAATGACCTGTGACCGTCACCCTGCTCTTTCCCAGTCAGGGGTCCCTAGGTAAATGGCTCAAATGTCCAGCAGTGCTGGATCTGACTAAAAGAGGTCGGTTGTTGACACTGAAGTGTGTCACAGAGCACCAGGTAGCAAATAAACACGTTTTCCCTCATAATAAAACATGGAGCAATATTCCTACAAACAACAAATTAAACCCGAATTACTTTTGGGTCTTTTTGCTATTTCTTTTGTGTAAATTGGCTGTTCTTGAACTAGCCAGTCAGATATGTATTGCAATAGAAAAACTGAATAAAACTTGACTTTAGGCCACAGTACTTTACAAGTACTTGCATTCCTGCATTTGCTATATAGTTTGCTCTTTTTTTTTTACCATCTGTGCAGTCTTTCTCTGTGCCCACAGTGCACCAATCCACACTGGACTTGTGAAGCGAGAAAGTGGACGTTGCTACCCATGTGTGGTGTGTTTCTCCTTGTTAGTTGGGTATTAAATGGCTGAGCTTGTTAAAAACTCTCATGTGATATTGTGGTAGGCACAGCTGACCAATATCAGGACATGCACATCAGTAAAGAGCATCTCTGCTGCGGGAGCTACTGTATGTATTATTTGGTGCATGTGCTGTTGCTAATGTATCTTATGGGAACATGATGGCTGGCATGCTGGGATATTCCATTCTCCAAAGTGCTGTTATGGCTTTCTTATACCACCTTTGGCCACGCAGTGTTTTGCTTAGAGGTGAAATGTAATGGAAAAAAAGATACATTTTCTTAGTGCCTCACATACTCATGCGCACAGTAATGTAGGTTAAAGAAAATGAGTCACTTATGAGCTTATATAGATTTAGCCCTTGTGCTATCCTAGGCACTTTGACATTGGGAGTGAGGTCATCTAGACCCCACAAGGCAGTGCGTTGAACTTTTTTCTTCAATGATTTGTGATCTTCACTGGAATCCATGGATTGCATGAAATCTTTCCACCTTTATCCACCTTTTTCATGGTAGGGATAACATGTCAATGGTCATCTTGACCCCATAGGATAGCACAAGGGTTACATATGATGAAAATAAATCTCTTAATGCCCATTTAGTGGGTCAGATCAGATTTTTTCTCAAGTAAAAAAAAATACTTTCCTATTTTACAGCATCTTCATTCATCCATCCATCCGCTTCCATTTTGTCCTTTTCGGGATCACGGGGGTGCCGGAGCCTATCACGGCCACTTGTGGGGGCGAAGGCAGGGGACATCCTGGACCGGTCTGTCACAGGGTCACGAATCACGCACCCATTCAAACTCACATTTACACCTAGGGACAATTTAGCGTGACCGATTAACCAATGAAGCATGAGGAAGCCGGATATCAAGGTAAAAATGTGTCTAAATGGATGAGCTTGTAGATTTGATGTGAGAACTTGTAAAATCGAATGTGAGTACATGCACACCAAAGATCTGCATCTGTGTGTAAAATTCTTCTGCAGTAAAGTCTGAAAAACAAAATCAGAACTGACAAATTCCCATTTGTATGTGTTTATTTAGAGTTACAACGTCAAATCTGTGATTACAACTGCTCAGATCTGCATTTGTAGTGCGCTCGGACTTCTGACACATTCCTTGGGAGAAACTTGTTTCAAAACTGATCTGTGTCTGATATTGGAGCAAGAGGGGGGAGGGGGGTTAGAGAAAGGGGGAGTCAACCAATCAGACTTCCTGCTTCAATAACTCTTCTGATAAACGTTCACACAGAGAGGTCCCCCAGTGATGTTCTTTTTCAAGTCCCCTAGCCAGGACTTGAACTGGGGCCTTCTTGCTGTGAGGCAAGCATCTTTATGCATCTGAGAATAAATTTAAATGCCAATGAAATGTCAAAATTTGTGGTTTGTGAACTATGGCCTTAATAACCTCCAGGACTAGCAAAGTAATAAATTGTATTACTAAATTTGAATATATGTAGTTTACACTCAAACAGGTAACTCCTAGGTCAAATCCTGCAGTTTTTGCAACCCAAGCACGTCATAGGAATGTTTTGTATGTTTCTTGGAGCATTTATTCTTTAAAACGCAATTTACTTTTTGAGCTGAAATGTTAGTTGACAATAAAAATTGAATCCTTCTTGTCCTTTATACTTTTTTACTGAACTCCAGAGAGGTTTTGATCCATGTTTTTCCCCAAACCCCTTTTAGCTTGTCAAGCTTTGTCAACATTTTCAGGAGCTACTCTGTCCAGGTGAGGTTGCAGAGTTTCAAGCTATTGCAATTTATTTTATTTTCCTCGCGTTTATTATCTGATGTACTTGTATTGCCAAGACCTTTCACGCTACTGCCACATTATGTAGCCAAAAGGAGGCCCAAGTCTGGATCTCCCTGTGCCGGACCCCAGCCCAGATAAAATACAAGGTTGTGTCAGGAAGGACATTTGGCATAAAAATCTTTGCCAAAAACACTTGTGCAAATCAGTAAAAGCTGATTTGTTGAAGGTGAACAAATTTTCAGGAGTTGCCACAGTTTGTTAGTTTACCAAAAGGTGAACAAACACACTTGTGGTTCTTGCCCTGTTGCATAACTCGGGTACAGTCAAATCTTAAATGTCAGACTGTTGGAAAACTTCAGTTTTAGAAGTCTTGGAGGATTTTAATTATAAATTAGAGAAGTTGTTTCACTCAGTGAAAGCAGTTCCATTGTTCTAGTGTTGCTCAGATTTACTATCCTGAGTGAAACATTCATTGCAAATCCCATCACCAAAAGGCAGTTCTCTGGATTCAATGCCAACTGCATTCAACCACTGTTGCCTTGCTTCCAAATCCACTGGAAAGTTGCACAAGCCAGTAATTTTTGAAGACCGAAAGCACTTCTTGTCACCTGTGTAAGAGGCCATTCAATTGGCTGAAAGCGAGCACGCCTGTTTTCCTGATGAGTTTGATTGACAGATTCATTAGCCAATGGTAGATTAGTTAACCTGCCCATCTTTGATTCTGTACCAGTCGGTCGTTAGCGTGTTGGCTTCAGCATAGCTCCTGTAGGTTTATTGCCTTTGGTCGTCAAAAATTACAGCTTGTGCAACTTTCCAGTGGATTTGAAAGCAAGGAACAGTGGTTGAATGCAGTTGGCATTGAATCCAGAGAACTGTCTTCTGGTGATGGGATTTGCAATGAATGTTTCACTCAGGATATTTTGCTAATGCTTTATCCTTATTAGCTATGATGCTAGCGTCATCCAACACCGGCCCCTGTTTTTTTTTTGTTTTTGTTTTTTTTGTCTGAAATAAATTATAATATTTCTTTTACAGAAATATTTTTTTTAAGTTTAGTCTGTTTTAATGTTCTTTTTACAAGCTTTATGCTTTGTGGTTGTTTGTGGACTGACCGTCCTCACTTCATATGAGGTGCTGCAAAAAAATTAATAAACTGTTAACAAAGTTTATCAATACATTTGTTAAGCTTGTAAGCAGTTTAGTAATATGGAGTTTGAAGACAATGGTCGGACTTCAGATGTTAATGAATCTTATTAACTGTTGTTTCCCTTTCGGCTTTTCCCATTAGGGGTCGCCACAGCGAACGAGTTGCACGGTAAACTTGGCAATGTTTTACGCCGGATGCCCTTCCTGACGCAACCCTCTCAAAGCAACCGGGCTGACACATTTGTTAGGCATCTATAATGCCAATAAATGTATCATTAGCACCTTAAAAACATCTTAATAATAATCCTTGTAAGTGTGTTAACTAAGTAATCAAATAAACCTTATTAGACTTATTGTGCTAATAAATGTCTTACTAACACCCTAAAAATTCTAATATAATGCTTGTTAATGTGTTAACAAAGCTTGTTAAGGAATATTAATATAAAGTGTTACCCTAAATGCTAACAGAAATTGTTTTATAATGTAGTTGGTTCTTTAAATATGATGAATGCAAAAAACTGTTCTGTTTTTCAAGCTCAGTAAACACTTGAAAAATAATAGCAAACCCAAATTAGAAACGATCAAAAGAAATTCTTTATGCTGTTCGTTTCATTCTGTGCCTATCTGATTGCTTAAACTTGGTCTATCATCAAGAACTGAGTTAAAGCAAACTGTTCTCTCTTTAAAAACCTGAAATATTTGAATCCTGCGAACAATGCAAAACTTCAAGGCTTAATCCTTTCACATGAGTCATCGCAGGCTTTATTCATTTGGCAAGTGCCCACATCCTTGACATCAGTTATTTCAGAAGCACAAATTATCGCTGCGGTCTCGGCTCTCAACGAGCTGCCGTGTAATCAGCAAAGGTGAAAAGCACAAAGGATGCAAAGTTCTTCATCTTTTCTCTAGTCACACAGTGGAAGACAGATCCACATTTTCACTGTAATAAACATAAAAAGATCAAACGGATCATATTTCTTGCTACATTTGTGAAAACAATTATCGCTGTATGGTTGGATGAGAAGGATTTAGAAGTTAACAGCAACTTTATGCCTCAGGAGTATAAAATAATTAAATAATTTACAACCAGCACTGTTGTATGAATCAGACGTTTTCAGTGTTAAGTGCTAACAAGCAAACAGAAGTTCATCCTTCAGTTCCCACAGACCAAACCGGAGACACAATCTCACACTTGCCTCTGACAAATCCACCTACTGGATTCAGACAAAGGTCCCTGTTAATGAAGAGGTATGATTCTTCTTTTTCATCTCTGTGTGTGGTATCTGTATTAAATATTTCTGCATGCGAGCCAATTTCCTGACTGCGCTATGTGACCAAGTGTGGGCGCAACAGGAGGCGGTGGACACAGCACTCCCTTGGGTTCATCTTAGCTTTATTAGAGAGAGAGAACACCTTCAGATCAACCACCACTGCCAATGCTACCAAATCAATCTCATCAAAGTGTTGCATTCTGCGCTCGGGTGAAATCTGTGAACACGCACCCACGTTTCCTCAGGACTGCTCTGACTCGTCTGTGCTTTTCCTTCTAGCATGTAAATGCACTCGGATATCAACACCTCACCACAGCAATATGAAATGTTTTTACCGGTTCATGTAGACTTTTACAGGCACAAAGGAGTGAACGGCTATCACTCTGACACATGCAAATTAGACTCTTTCACTCTGGAGATTTGAAGTACTGCTGTTGCTAACATACACTTTGAACAGTTTTAAAAAGTAATTTTGCAAACAATTAGATTTTATTTAAATCAATTATATAAATACAAGATCCTATGAAACTGCAAATAATGTTCTTGTAATTTGCAAGAAAAACCTATTTAAAGTTCCATGGCTTTACTTTAACAAAGAGCAAGGACATCTTGAACACTGACATTCATTGCGGCCATTAAGGGTGTATTTAGATTGGACACATTGAGTTTGATTAAAGTGAACCAGAATTCGTTTCCCCCGATAATCTGAAACAAATTTCAAGTCTGAATACACCCAAGCAGACCCTGGTCTGGGACCAGGAACCGCTCTCTGACCCATCTTTTGAGGTGGACTCGGTGCATTTCCAACCGGACTGAGCTTCGGTTTGCTCTGAGATTCCTCAGTCTGACAGCAATCTGTACTCGGAGCGGAACAACTGGACCAAAACAGCCACCGTAGTTTGTGGTCACGTGAACTGAACAGAGTCAGAATGTAGCAAAAGTTGAGCTGTGGACAAATGGGCTGCGCAACACAGACTTTTAACACTCTCCTAATATCTTCTATGGGGTTGAGATCTGGAGACTGGCTAGGCCACTCCAGGACCTTGAAATGCTTCTTATGAAGCCACTCCTTTGGCAGTGTGTTTGGGATCGTTGTCATGCTGAAAAAGACCAGCCACGTTTCATCTTCAATGCCCTTGTTGATGAAAGGAGGTTTTTACCCCATTCATTCTTTCCTTTACACGGATCAGTCATCCTGGTGTCTTTGCTGAAAAAACAGCCCCAAAGCATTATGTTTCCACTCCCATGATTTGCAGTAGGTATTGTGTTCTTTGGATACAACTCAGCATTCTTTCTCTTCCAAACAGAACAATTAGAGTTCTGACCAAAAAGTTCTAATTTGGTTTTATCTGACAATAGAACATTCTCCCAATCCTCTTCTGGATCATTCAAATGCCCTCAAGCAAACTTTAGCCAGGCCTGCACATGTACTGGCTTTAGCACAGAGATACGTCTGGTACTGCAGGATTTGAGTTCCTGACAGCGTAGAGTGTTACTGATGGTAGCATTTGTTACTTAGGTCCCACCTCTCAGCGGGTCATTCACTAAGTCCCCCCATGTGGTTCTGGGATTTTCGCTCACTGTTCTTGTGATCATTTTGACCCCATGTGGTGAGATCTTACAGGGAGCCGCAGATTAAAGGAGATTACTAGTGGTCTTGTATGTCTTCCATTTCCTTAAAATTGATCCAACAGTTGATTTCTTCACACCAAGCTGCTTACCAATTGCATATTTAGTCTTCCCAGCCTGTCAACAATTTTGTTTCTGGTGTCTTTAGCTCTTTGGGCTTGGAAATAGTGGAGTTTGGGGCGTGACTGTTTGAGGTTGTGGACAGGTGTCTTTTATATAGATAATGAGTTCAAACAGGTGCCAATGATACAGAGAATCCTCTCACAGAAAAAGTTACAGGTCTGTGAGAGTCAGAAATCTTGCTTGTTTGTAGGTGACCAAATACTTATTTTCCAACATAATTTGCAAATAAATTCTTTAAAAACCAGACAATGTGGTTTTCTGGATTTTTTATTCCTTGTGTCTTTCATTGTGGAGGTATACCCACGATGAAAATACAAGCCTTTCTCAATCAAATAGCAACAAGCAACAAGTTACTGGATATATATATATATATATATATATATATATATATATATATATATATATATATATATATATATATATATATATATATATATATATTTTTTTTTTTTTTTTTTTTTTATTTGTCCTGTCCAACACCTGAGAAAACAGATGAGAGCTGAAGGCCTCTTGTGTTGGACATCTTTTTACTGTTACAACATGGGGTTATGGATTGTCTGACACACCAGATGTATTTTTGATTAAACCCTTTTTGTAAATTTGACTAAACTTTATATATATTAATTAAATTTATAACCGTTTTTGGTTGGACCAGAGGGAAAAGAGGAGGAGGGAAGAAGAGAAAGGGATGTTAGGGAGGGGAGAACAGGAGGGTGATTATAGAGGATCATAAAGGATCATAAAGCATCATAAACAGTGGCGCCTCCAGACGTTTTTCATGGGGGTGGCCGGTAGGGCGCCACTTTAAATATTGGGGTAGCACACAAAAACCATGAGCTACAATTTTAAAATTCATTCTACTAAACGTAGTAAAACAGCCTTTAGAAAACTAACAGAAAGTTAAATGCTACTGATATATTTTGATTCATACTGTTCATATTGAATGCTTAGGTGTGTCTGCTTGGGGTGTTCGGCTCTTGACAGGGAGATATCTATGATGAACAAATCAGATGTTCTAAAATAATAATAATAATAATAATAATAGTAATGCCCTTCCATGGTAATTATTAATTATTTCTGTAGACTCTCTTTCATCGAGGTTGATTCCAATCATAGTAGTAGGATTAGGGGCTGTCATCTGGACTTAGTTTTTAAAGTTAGAAGACGTTTCACCTCTTATCCAAAAGGCTTTTGGATCCACTTGAGTTGGCTCTGCAATGTTGGTAAAGTCGCTTGTGCAGAGGTTGTTTGGTTTCTCCTATATACTGTTCATTGCAGTTCTCTTTATAGTGGATAGAGTACACAACAACTGTTTGTAATTAGGAATTTTCTCCTTTGGATGAACCAGTTTTCGTCTGAGAGTATTAACTGGTTTGAGATGAACTGGGATGTTATGTTGTCTGAAAATCCTTTTTAGTTCTTCACACAGGCCTGAGATGTTAGGAATTGAAAAACTATTCCCTTTTGGCTCTTGTTCCTTCTTGTCTTGTTTTCTTTTATGTTGGGATCTGGTGAAAGCCCAGTTGGGATATCCACAGGTTCGGGGGGCTTGACGGATATGTTGTCTTCTTTCTTCTTTCCGTCAGAGCTTCTGGGCACCTCCTGGGCTCTGTGTTGTAAAGTTCTGATCACGCCTAGTTTGTGCTGTAAAGGGTGGTTTGAATCAAATATCAGGTACTGATCTGTGTGAGTAGGCTTCCTGTACCCCTTAACCTGGAGCTGTCTGTCATCTCCAATGATCACTGCACAGTCTAGAAAGGCTAGGGTGTTCTCCTTTGTGTCTTCCCTGGTGAACTTGATGTTCTTGTCGACTGCGTTGATATGATCCGTAAAAGCCTCCACTTCCTGGATTTTGATTTTGACCCAAGTGTCGTCCACATATCTGAACCAGTGGCTTGGAGTAGTACCTGAGAACGAGTCCAGGGCTTTTCTCTCGACTTCTTCCATGTACAAGTTGGCCACAATGGGCGAGATTGGAGAGCCCATAGCACAGCCATGCATCTGCCTTTAGAAGTGTTGCATTTATCAGAACCACGGACAAACACAAAGAACACAAAGGACAAAAATCTTAGTTACAAACAGAGCAATGTTGTGTACTCTATCCACTGCCAAGAGAACTGCAATGTACAGTACTGTATATGGGAGAAACCAAACAACCTCTACACAAGCGGTTTAACCAACATTGCAGAGCCAACTCAAGTGGACCAGACTCTGCAGTGCACCTCCACCTGAAGGCCACAAACCACTCGTTGAATGATAATGAAGTCCGAATTCTTGCCAGAGAGAAAGGATGGTTTGAGCGAGGAGTGAAAGAAGCCATCTTTGTCAAGGAGGACAAACCTTCTCTTAATAAGAATGGTGGTCTCAGGTTTTTTCTTCCATCCATCTACGGCAGTGTTCTGAAACCCAAACAAACCAAACCAGTTCCACCTGGATCGTTAACAGCTGAAAGAGATGACCAGTTTGGGTAGGGAGTCACTGGCTCCCCAACCCTCAGCTGAGGACAAAGGACTCTTAACGACCTGAGACTATGTAGGCTAAGTTGACAACACCATCCAGTTTCAGGTCAGACTCCTCCCCCAACAGCACATATATACCAGATAATTCAGAATTGACAAAGCCTTTTGGATAAGAGGTGAAATGTCTTCTAACTTTAAAAACTAAGCCCAGATGACAGCCCCTAAACCTACTACTATGATTTCTATTCAGACTAATAAACATGAAACTGTTTTATTATTAGGCCAACATAATTCTAAATTCACCTGTTGGTCAAGGAACAGGTCGAGGACCTTTTGCTGAGTTCAGCCTTGCGTCTCTGACCAAAGATACTGACTGTCCCTCGTCTGATGCCATCTCATGTTTGTCTTCCTCTTTATCTTCGGTTATTAATGCTAGCTGTGGAGCATGCTGCTCTGTCTCATCTTTCTCCTTCTCACTACACCTTTGTTGCTCCCATACCATCTCTTTCGCTCCTTCTGCTGTGCTTTTCTTCTTAAAATAACAATATATGTAGACTTTTCTTCATTCTCTGGAAATTGACACACACAAGCATCAACTAATGACTTTAGATAACTCTGTGGAAATAGGTCAAAAACACATCAAAATGCTGCGGTAATACAACACACCAGTCCTTAAATAGTGCCATGAAATTCGAGGCTCGTCTGACAGGGGGCATCCTTTTTTTCCATACTAATAAAATGTCATTGCATATCCACCACCGCTGATGCTGTAGTGTATTTGCAATTGTATTTGCGCACAATACAGATCAGGTGATCTAAAATACAATAAACAGATTGTTAAAAGACACCACGGAAAATATTTAAAAAGTGTGAAAATAAATGTAGTGTTTTGGGATGTGTGTGTGTGTGTGTCTGTGTGTGTGTGCGTGTGTGTGTGTGTGTGTCTTAGTGAGTGTGTGTGCTGAAACCGGTGCTTGCGCGATGCAGGAAGGGAGGGGGGAGAGCGCGTGTGAGTGTGTGGAGCGCATACATGCGTGGTCAGTCGCTGTTTTGGAGTTAAGGAAAAACATGATAAAGAAGTGTAATGTTGTGAATGTGAATGCGAATTAACCCTTGTGCTATCCTAGGCACTTTACCATTGGGAGTTGGGTCATCTAGACCCACTAAACAGTGCGCTGAACCTTTTTTCTTCAATGATTTGTGATCTTCACTGGTGTCCATGGATTACATGAAATCTTTCCACCTTTATCCACCTTTTGTCATGGTAGGGATAACACGTCAATGTAAGGTTGGGGTCATCTAAGATAGCACAAGGGTTAAGCTATTGCTTTTGTAAATGTCCCTACTGCTATCCGTAGTACTGATTTACAACTGTCAAAAAACATAGTAATAAAGTACGTCATGTTAACTACTCTCCTGCCTCATCAATAGCTCTGATTACCCAATTCTGAAAGTATTTATAAATAAATTACAGAAAGTTCCTCTAAAAGAACTGAGACTGGATCTTTGGTTTTACTTGTTCTGGAGGCTCTGAGGAAGTGAACTCCGAATGAAGATCAGCCTTTCCGTCTTATTCGTGTTCTGCATCCAGCGGCACGTCTTTAGCAATGTCTACGCACGCAAAGCCAGCAGGGAGGGGGTGTGGGCCGGTTTAGGTGATCAGAGCGACTTGCCGCCTGCAGGCTGTGCATTTGGGATGAAATACATAACCGATGTTACCACAGTTCATAGTGGCTAGTGGGGTGGCCACTGGGGTGGCCATGTGTCGGCCAGGGGTGGCTGTGGCCACCCCCTGGTTGCGCCACTGATCATAAAGCAACAAGTTGCTGGAAGTTTATAATCATTACTGTCAGGTGTAGATGTAGAATACATCTAAAAGGGGCAGGACCTGTCCACACACACACTAAAATGTTTCAAACATCTGTTGGCTCCAAAAATCTTCACGTATAAATATGTACACAACGTGTGAATTCAGACTAACAGATGTGAAACATTTAATTCAGTCACGCAAACTATTTGTGCAAAGGTGAGCCAACACCTGTGCTCGAGTGAGTGTTTATATTCTGCTGGGGTGGATGAAGGAATGTAAAAAAAAGAGGGAGGGAACTTAGTCATCCCCACACCTAGACCCCCAGAAGCAGTGATAGCCAAGATCCCCCAACACCCATGCTTTAAAGCAAAAAAAGGAAATCCGCCCGCCAGGCATCATGTCCGCCACCCAGACCAGGGCCAGCAGGTTTATCACAGGGGCCCTCAACACCAGAGACCAGGGAGGCACAGGAGCACAGAGAGTGCAAGCTCCAGGTCAGCCAGAAGAATAGCCCCCCGCCACTCAGCACAGGGCACTGCCCCCCCGAGAGCTCCCCCAGAGAACTCAGGGATCCCTCTCCCTGCGTGGAGAGAGGGCTACTGGGCCCAGGAAGCCAGCACCCAAGGGACATGGCCGCCGTTGCCTAGGGCCTGGCTTCCCCCGCCAGGGATGGGGTAGGGGACAGAGGATTAGAGGTCCCACCTTCTTTGTGTGGTATGTGTGTGTTTGTTTGTGTGTCGGAGTGTATATTGTTGTGGGGTAAAGGGTGTGTGCACCAAGAAGTGCAGCTAAAATTGGCAGGTAGGATACTCAGAGGAAATCTCCTGATTGCTCACAGTGATGTCGAAGCACCCACTAATTGTTGCATCTTTAAGGGATACTCTGTGACAGCATATACATTTGTTGTCACATGTTTGCTCTTTTGCAGTTGCTGCAGCTTATTCCCGGTCCCCCTATGAGCTGAAGATGTTTTATGTCTTTTGTTACAACTGTTGATCAACATTTGATTAGAAAAGGTTCAAAGCAGAGAAGGGAATTTAACAGGTAAGAATGACTGCTTTTACTACAATTAATACTTTGAATCTGCGGGTCATCTGAATATATTTGATTTGTTTAATTCCTCAACAATACTCCTTTTTCCTCTTTAACAAAAGCCCTGGGTCATTTCAAGAAAAAAGATTGATCTAAAAAAAAATCAGTAGTCTGTGGGGTTTTGTGCAGGTCCCACATTCCCATCCTCCTCATTCATTTTTGTCTTTCTCACTCTGGGACAATCTCCTTTACACGTTACCAATTAGTAATCTTTCCCTGTCCTATTTTTAAATTTCTTTTTTGTTTCTCTGTCCCTATGTAGACTCTCCTCGTGCCACATTCGCCACTACAAACTGATTTTCCAAAGCCATCCTCTGTCTGCTCTCACAGATTTTCCAACAGTGTCTTGACTTGATAGGTTATCCTGTCTCATCTGCAGTCATGTTGGAGCGAAGCTCTGAACTGCCCTGCTGTTTCCTGGGTTGAACCGACAGGGGCTTTAATTTTGTGCCAGAGTTCGGTGCAGTTTGAATCAATATTCATTTGTGTTTTAAATTCAACAAAGTATCTGTTTAAAATGTTAAACGCACTTAACACATTGCTTCCGCTCTTGAACTCTCCAGCCAATAATTTATTTATTTGTTTGGTTTATTTTTGGCATAAAAAAGGAACCAATACTGTTGAGTGGGAAACAGAAATGTGAGTTTCACCTTGACATGACAGCATAGCATGTAACCCCCTAAACATCTCCTCATGTGTTTGTCTGCTTGCTCTGAGACATCCTCTCCTGAAAATCTGATCTGGTGTTGTGACACTTATTTGCATAATGAGGTGTAACATTTGTATCACAAGTACACAATTGAGTGTCAAAAGTTAAAGAGGAAAACTACAGGGATGTGACAGCAGTTCCCCTGTTTTGTTCATTCCTGCCTAATCAGAGGTGAGAACAGGTGCAGATTCATAACACTCACAAAAAAACTTAATAGTGACCTTCTTGATAAAGAAAGTAAGACTCAAAAAAGTGAGTAATCCATGCTTATACAATGCTACGTTCACACCAGGCTCGGAAGCATTCAAGTGACCGCTTCCAATGAAAAGTCTGTGTTAAACCCGCGTAAATGCGCATTTCGGGCTTCCGTGTTCAAAACTGTTGTGTTCACACATCACTATGCAGGTTTTATTTTCAGGCTCTTCATGCAAAACACATGGCAATTGAACTCCAGCTGAAAGCTAAACCAGTTGAACTTTGACCAATCAGGGACTTGGATTTGTAGTGATATGTGGTGATAGTGTCCTTTTCAAAATACGGAAGTGCCAGCCGATTGAAAATCAACATGAAGGAGCAAATAATAATTCGGATTTGTGCCCTGCTGGAATTATATGAAACCAAGTCTTTGATGTATTGGAACAAAGCCATGAAAGAAAAAGCCTAGAGCAAGATTCGTGAGATTTGAACTATACTTCTCTATATTGCACCAAGCCTCTTCCAACTGCAGGTACATGTCCTAGTATTGGGTCGCAACAGGCCTGTGTGAATATATGCTGAAAGCACGTTAAAAAAAACCCTAGGCTCAGCGTATTCTTGAATGAGCCACATAGGCCTGGTGTGTTAGTAGCACAGGACACAGTAATGTCCCACTCCAACTATATTTCTTATTTAGTGTAAAAGCATTCCCAGTGGTCTTTTAATTATGACTTTGCAGTTTTTAGACAAAATCGAAAAAGCTAGTTTCTGCAGAGCAGCAGGAATTCATTAAAAATTTCCCTCTGGGCAGTGGGCGTGAAGTAATCCTCTGCGAAAATTCCATGATGCCCGTGCTTACACTCTCTCCCGCTAGCTTAAAGCCCCTCAGAACCCAAAGCTAACATTACCGGTCCAACAAAAACAAAAGACGTGTTGTATGTGGAATGCTTCTTTGCAAATGAATAAGGGACAAGTGCAGGGATAATAGATGGAAGAACAGGCTACGACTTCAAGACAAAAAAAAAAAAACAGTAGGCTATCAGGAGTCCTACTTAAAATATGGACTTATCGCAACAGGTGATTCCCACACATCGTTTGCATAGTATTCATAATATTAATTGGCAGACTATGTTCCCAGAGATTGATGTTCCACTGGTGTCATTGTTTATTGTGATTTAATATTAATATTAAGAAATGTGGGTTTTGCATTCAGGTATACTGTTTGTCTGTCATTGCACACACACCCATCCCCCCCTCCGTTGGGCTGGGGTGACATCTCGAGAGGTTGACCGGTCCGCAGCCAAATAAAGGTTGGGGACCACTGCTTTAGACCATAAATGGATACTTTAAAAAATATCTTTCCTCAAAAGTGTTTGGAAAATTCCTGCCTGTGAGTGTATAAAGCTGTTCATTAGGTTAGCAATGTATGTTTAGCTCAACCAAACATTAGTATTAACCGTTCTATGGGAAATTCCATAACCATGATTTAGCAGACTTTGGCTTTACTGCTGTTATTGTAAAAATTACACTGTAGATGTATCAAAGTATATTAATAATGTTCCATTAACTTTCCCGTATTATTTTATAAACTGTCTTGCAGTTTTACAGTTGTACACCACGATTGTTTCAAAGCTTGATCTCACCAAATCTCACAAAATTTAACAGTAGCTTTAGGTCACCGGACAAGGAAAGGCATAAAAGATCAATCTCTATTTTTATGGATCGATTTTTGATCTATTATGCCTAGATGGATTCAGATTATTTCATCGATTTTATCTACCCAGCCCTAATACATATTACATATTACCTTACTAATTGTAAAAAATATGAACATCATGATACTGAAGACTAAAATGTGCTACTTTTTTCTCTGCTTAAAGTCTGAGTAAGAAATCAAGCAAAAATAATAGATTTTTTCCAAATGTGTAAACCGGGGTTCTGATAAGTAGACACAAGTTTTTGCAACAAGTCCAACTACATCCCAAAGGTTTGGATTTGTTCCCCAGAGCATATTAACAACCCAGCTGACCTCTATAAGCCCTGGGTTGTCACGAATATGTTGTGTAATGAAAAATTAATAATCTTAGAAGCTAACTGAAAGATTTCAGGCAGTTTGTATGAAGAGGGCTTAGTTTTTCTGGAGCTTTGAGGTCACTTAGGAAAATACGAACATTTTTGTATGATCTAGAGTTTAGCTATTGAAGCTAAGAGGGCTAAACTAACAAAATCCATGAATTGCATTTGTTGATTCAGGTATGAGGGTCATGCTCACGCAGTTAGAAGACCGCAGACATGTTGATTACCTCTGCATGTCAAACAAACTCCTGCCTCTCTGTTTGTTCGTAACTCCAGCTCTGCAGCTATAGATCACTTGAATATCTCTTTATTAAAAACAAGCAGACAAACTGTACTTCTCTGTTGAGCGGCTAAACTCACTTTGCAGAACAGGTAGAAACAGTGTGAGCACAGTTCTGTGCATGCCCACCCTTCTATTTAACCCTTGAGCTATCCTATGGGGTCAAGATGACCATTGACGTGTTATCCCTACCATGACAAAGGTGAATAAAGGTGGAGAGGATTTCATGTAATCCATGGAAACCAGTGAAGATCACAAATCATTGAAGAAAAAAGGTTCAGCGCACTGTCTTGTGGAGTCTAGATGACCCAACTCCCAATGGTGAAGTGCCTAGGATTGCACAAGGGTTAAAGGAGCTAGCTGAGTTTTTTCTTTTTCTAGAAACCTAATAAACTGCACTTTAATGTCTCGTAAAGAAAGCCCACAGTTTATGATAAATGGAAGTCATTTTGGAATGACTGAAAGTTCAACTTTAGGATTTTCTTTCCTCTAGTTTTTCTGCCATGTTGGCACTCACTATTTTTTCTTGTTTCCAGAAATTGAGGATGCCGTTAAGTAAGTAAATTATTTAATAAACGTTTTTTCCTCCTTCAGAGTTTCTGCAGAAAACCTGCATACATTTATAATCAAGAGAATTTTAAGACTTTTACCGTTCACCATCTTCAATGCCTATTCGACAGTTTTAAGGAGGGGTATTGAACAGCCTTATGATAGCATTCATTTTGTGCTGCATTAACTGTGGCACAACTGAAACAAGAACCAGCAGCTGTCCTTCCGTGCAAACAGTCCACAATAAAGGGCTTATTCATAAAAACGTAAATGTCCTCACTTGACAGTTGGATGTAAGTGCCACCATGCCCACAACTGTTGTGTGGTGAATGACACAACGTCACTGTGAAGGATGTGGGTGTGTGCGTGTGCCCACGCTTCCACAGAGAACTAAGGGAAAGCATGGCTCCAGCAAATGTAGGTGAGCTTTGCAACCTCCTTGACTTGTGGCTTGTTGTAATACAGATTGAAAAAGCTGCATCTCATAAAGGTTTCCAACATTAGATTTGTACACCGCTTATTCCTTACATCTAAATGCATGAAGCTTCCACCCCCACTCTCCTGCCTGGACTATTTAAATCACTACAATGTCAAGTTAGAGCATGAAGACATGTTATATAGAAAAATGCAATGGTGGATTCCTGTAACAGACTGGCTGTGGCTGAAAAATAAAATGCTTTGCAAAACAGTAGTTTTCATCACTGCGTGATATCTTCAGTGGAAACAGCTTGACTTAATCGCTTGAATATGCAGGGTAACATATTCCACTACATTTTCTACCATTAGGTTTGACAGTATACCACAAAATCAGGTCTGGCTAAAAAGAATAACAAACAAAATAGAAGTTGAAAATTCGCTGCACTTGTATCCGTGCAATACAGTAACACTATTACAAAGAAGAAGCATTGAGTGACTCTCCATTCTACCACTCTGTCAGTCTCCCACTGTGTTCTCTATAGAGATAGAGACTGAACAGCTACAAGTCATCAAATCTCAAAGATGCAGGAACTCAAGGCAATGCGTCAGTATACACTGGATGAATCACATGTAATCAAGATAGCACAAAAAATCTGAGTGATTTAGTATCCTTTAAAAATTAAAATTACCCAACAAGTATTCTTCCAAACACACATTACCTTTGGAGTATTTAATTTAGAGATTTAAAAGGGTTTTGACACCTTAGACACAACAACTACCCTTCAAACTTTTTGCAAGTCCTACAGCCAGATGCTTTGCCGGTCTCTCAAAGAAAATCAATAAGTCACATATGCATTTCGGGAATTTTCACAAATCCTTAATTTTGTGAGGGTTATAAATTCTTTATGAGTTTTTTATATGTGTCATGGCTGACAGAGTTAAGCAAGCTATCAATTTTTTTATCACCTGGAAGAACACATTTAACTGCACTTCTGTAAAAATAAACACACTGCAATTATAAAATGGTAGTGTTAATTTCAAATAAAAAATAGAAAAATGTAAAATGCTAAGACACAACAATTTTTAAAGCTTTTTCAGGTTTGACAGGGAAACTCATCAGTGCTTTTTTTATTTGCATTATTGAAAGTCTTTTTAAAGCATAACAATGTCAATCTTTCAAGATATTTTCTTTTTTTTTTCTTTTCATCTGGTTTTTGTAATTCCAGTACTTTGCTGTTACTTTTGTTGTGCGAAATTTGCAGTGCGTTGGAGATGTGTCTGTGTGATAAATCGACGCATTTCTGGGAATTGAATGCAGCTACATAAAAACAAAAGACCTTATGTCTCAGGTTAACAATTACTGAAATGGATGTTTTGTGCTGGATTCACAATATGGTGGTGTAAATGAGGCTTTAACTATTAACACTAAGTACTAATCTGGTCTCACTGGTCACAGAGTGCATAAACTATGTGCATCATTTAGCAATGCTCCTTCTGTTACAGTTCTACCAAAGTCAAACACGTTTTAAATGGAAGCAAAAGGTCATCTACACAGTATTTTCCCCATATTCCCTAGGTTTAGGGACCAGAGACACCCGCGAATATGCAGTATCTGCGAAAACAGAGAACCACCCCCACGCCCAAAGAATGTCTGTTACCAATCCTTGCTCATCAAAAACCCTGCTGTAACATTTCTGATGCTTTGTAAAACATTTATTAAAGATTATTGGAAAATTGCTCAATGTAGTTTTTTTTTTTTAATCAGAGCAATTGACTGTACCAGGGCGTACTTCATAACGCACATTAGGAGTGTCACTCTGTGCCTTAAATCCAGGAGCCTGTGCTTCTTCCTTCTTCCCTTAAGTGTGAGAGGGCATCTTCTGCCAGAAGAGGGCGGTTTCATCAATTAGTCATTCATCGGGATGATAATTGTTCTCCACGATCATCTTCCTAAGCATATCAGGATATTTTCCGGCCAATACTGAGTCAGCTGATGCCATCTCTCCACCAGAGGACAAACTTTGTTTGGTAGCAATTCAGGAACCGGTGGAAATAGCTGTAAACTATTATTTAGCCCCTGGCAAGAACGCCAATGGGCCAGCATGCTCCTCATCTCTGCTCCTCCTCCCCTGTAGCACTTCCTTCTGACTCAAAGGTCTTGAGTTTCTTGAGATTAACCGGAGGAGTCACGTGACTGGGGAAAACAATCCGCGAATACGTGAAAGGCAAATAAGCGGGGGGACCACTGTACATGTCAAGCTCAGAGTCTAAGAGAATGTTTTTTTTCACTCCCTGTTATGCCCAGATTTTATTTTATTTGGGGTAAATCAGAATGCTTGGATATGTTTTTGTACAAGACTGACATACTGCTTAAATCTTCTCCTATCCTGGGATCCTGGGAGTCTCTCTGACTGACCACATGAGCCTGTTAAATAAAAGTTTGCTGTAGCTCCTCCCACACATGACTTTGCCCGATGCTTGTGGTTTGTGAACACACGTTTGGACTTGCAAATACATGTTTTTACACAGGTGCAGCTGTAACTCTATTTAACTATTAGTTTGAATATTTTCTCATTTTTGGACCAGCTTGTCAGGAACTGGTGGTGGAGGACCCAAAATCCAGGAGACCAGTCTTGGTGACAGGAAATAAAACATTTAATAAACAAACTGAAACATGACAAAACTATGGGGAGAAACAAACCGGTGACACAACAGAGCAGATGACTTGACAAGGATGACAGTACCCCTCCCCAAAAGGGCTGATCCCAGATGCCCAAACAAACCCAGAGAGGGGGACCTGGAGGAACAGGAAAAGAAAAAAGTCCAGAACACAGTTTGGGTTTCTGCAGCCTAGCAGAAGTGAGGGGTGACATGGCAAACCCTTCCTCAGCAACAGGCATGAAGAGGAGCAGTCCCAATTACTCTCCCCAGGGACATGAGCCATGAAGGGGAGCAGAACTGGTGACCCTCCTCTGGACCAGGAGACATAGCTAAGGGACTCAATTCACGCCAAGCCAGATGGTCTTTGTTTTTTAACCATTTCACCTTTTCCCTCTCCTATAGACCTGGTTCTAACACCCTCGTCAGGTCATCTGCTTCCTGACACAGGTATTTGACAAAATTAATCAATTATCACTAGAACGTCCGTAGGGCAGCCATTTGGCTTTTCTACCTACAATGTCCAAGGGACAGCCAAGTGGCTGGATTAGTTGAAATTTACATGCCCAAAGAGCAGCCTTCAACATAGTTTGCACATGAAGAGCGCAGCCATTAGGTTGTTCTTTTGGCATGCAAAAAGGACGAGCCAAGTGGCTGCGCAAGTTTTCACTATTTCCCCTCACCTCTGTCACTTCTAGTAAGAGGTCACCACAGTTTGGTTTTTCTTTTTTGGCTGAGATTTATCGTTCATGCACAGGTTACACTTCTTTACCGGCATAATACTGAAATGTTCAAGCAAAGAAATCATGTGGTCAAAGTCATATCTTCAACCCACTACTGGTCTGTGCATACTTGGTACTGCCCCAAAATCTCCTTTCTGCATTTTCCACATGGTATACTTGTAGCAATCAACAAAGCGCACTCTGTCATTATTGTTCTTGTACTGACTATTCACCTGGCATATTGCCCGTTTCCCTTTGCCAGGTATGGGAGCTTGTCACCAAACACGGTATTCCTTTTTCGCCTTCTCAGCTCCCGCATGTACCTGTGCAAGGTTTTTTACTGATTCTGGAAGCTCCCAGTGAATTTTGCCTGGTTGAAAGTTTGATGCAGTTGGCAACAACAAACCCACAAACATTGGAGATTGCAGGAAACCTGTCAGTCCCAACTTGTTCCATGCGCATGCCCTTGACATCAAAGTGTAAATGCCGCATGATATCTTTGAAGTGGTTTCTGACCATAGTTTTTTTAGATCAGTGGATTTCCCATTTTCGCCAACCATCTTGCATCTTGCGTTTTGCATGGATGGAAGTTTTATCCCCCCCTCACAAGGAGGATGGCAATGAACCCCATTAGTTCAGGGAGGGCTATGAACCAGCTGTCATCTTCTGTCTGACATTCATGCTGAACAACACAGTCCCGAATAGTCTGAATCATGTTCAGAGTGAGGAAACACAGGAAACTCTGTAAGCGAGTCGACACCGTACTTCTGACCAAAGCAGTTGGCTCTTCCTCAGCAGTGTAACATTCAATTGGGCTGTGATGGAGAGGCCTTCCAACCTTTTCTGAATGCCACATTGTGCCATCTTTTGCTTTTTCTGTTGGCACAGTGTGTCTCCTCTCTGTCGTCCTCTCTTTTCTGATGGCAATGAAATCTCCTCATCTGTGATCTGATTTCTGAGATCTGAGCAATGAAAACCTTCAACAATGTAAAGATATGTTGTTTCACTTGTTTATTTTTATTTTTTTTTGTTTTTTGTTGAATTCTAGTTGAAACCATAAATTCCAAAACATGTCAAATAGGCCTCCTTTGCCTCCCCAGTCCAAGAAACATGTGGTTAAATTAAATGACTAAATTTCTCATAGGTGTGTATGTGAGTGTGCCTGGTTATTTATCTATGTGGCCCTGCAATGGACTGGTGACCCATCCAGGATGTACCCCTCCCCAGTTGCTTGTGACTAGCTGGGATGTGCTCCAGCAGACCCCTGTGATCCTGACCAGGATGAGCAGGCACAGAAAATAAATGGATAGACAACTGCTAGAATCAGCAAATGAGAACAAGATGTTCATGAAATCTTATCAAAAGAAATATCCGTCTGAGTCCAGCTAAAGGACTATCTCTTCTCCCTCAGAGTCAAATGGGTTGACTTGCTCCAGGATAATTTTCAATGTCTGCTCATTGTTGTAAAATTAAGGCATCTTGGTTTTTCAGTTGACAAACTGGGAGTCAAAGTTTGTTAGAGCTTGGAGGCTCTTTTGAAGCAGAAAAACCTCCCCCACCCTGATCTGAGTAAAGAATGTGGTTAGCTAGGACATGTCTTCATCCAGATGATCAGGTAGTTGGTGCTGCATTTACAAATGAAAGGTGGCTAATTGAGGGTGTGAAGGCTGTTGAATCAGTCATTTCGAGCCACCCAGCCATTTGGCTGTGCTCTGGACGCTGCAGGGGGAGTGAAAAATCCTGGGCGTTCTAGTGTTAAACATTATTTATAAAGCACGTTTCATATAAAAGCATAACGAAAAGTGCTTCAGTCAGTGAATCTAAGTTAGATATCATCCAAAGTTTTTGTACTTTTTTCTCAGTAGTCATCCTGAATTATCATACTTATCACCTCCATTCAGCTGAAAATTGCTTTAGCTGTGGTACCACAAGGTTCCATTCTGGGTCCTCTTATATTTTATTGTTAAATACCCTATACTTCCACTGGGTTCCATTTTCCGAAAGGGTCTTTTTGTTGGTTTACTGACTTCCTACAGTAATGAACAAAAAAGGTTTAGTTCTAGATTAAAACAATTCCCTTCCTATTCTCAACAGTACAAAAATATAATTATTTAATATGAGCAATCAGACCATCTGAAAGTCAACCACAGTTCTTTTACTGGCTCCTTACTTTCTCTCTATTGTCCAAAACCTGGGAGTGAGTCTAAAATCTGCTTTTAAACTGACCAAGCACATTTCACCAGTGGTCAGGGCAAATTTATTTCAGTTAGGCTTCTCACAAAAGCTGAGCCCTTTCTTCCATTTGAGAGTTTTTTTTAAATCACCCACATATTTACTGCATGATGTTCTCATTACTTCGCATCTCTATATGACGGCGTGAACCAGCTTTGTGTTGTTCAAAAGCCTGCTAAAGCATGTTTAGTATCGATGGCATTTTATCCCAATTGAGCATTACTCTTTAATTTTTAATTTATTAATTAGATTAGTGTTTTTATTTGATTTTGAAGTTATTAAACAACTGTTAGGATTAGCTGATGCTTTTTATAACGTTTTACCTAATATTTAAAGAGGTTTTAATTTTTTGTGGTTGGCATTTAACACTGTTGTAACAATATTAAAGGGCCTTTACCAGGGGTCGGCAACCTGAGGCACAGGTGCTACATTTGGCAAAGGGAAAGACAGTGGCATGCAGGGGTGTGACAAAAATAAGTACTTGATCTGTTGCCAGCCACTGAGTGCTCACTTAAGCCAATGTGGGCAAACACAGGTTGGGCCACTGTAGGTACCAAAACTGTTCAGCCTACAATAAGTGTTCAGGGTTCTGACACTAATGATGACGTCACACTACGGTAACCCCACTTGGACCAACTATGTAGTGGACAAACTGTGGACAAACCCAATTGGGGCCCACATTTTCTGCCAACTTTTAAACCATATGGGGTTTGCTTGGCCTTGCTGGCTGGGAAAGGCTCCATTCAAGCAGCGCTGTTACTGTGACTCCACCACCTAAATAAATACTGCCACTTTGCATTGGGCTTCACAAATGAATGATTTAATTACTGCAATTAATGTGCTTCGTAGGAAAAAAAAAAGTTTGCCACAGTGAAATTAAAATGTCGTAATAATTCCCCTGTGTTTTGAAACCGGTAGTTGACAGGCAGAGCGATATGAGCGTGACTGTGGATGGAACGTGAGCTCATGCGTGAGAGGAAAAATCCCGAAGCTGATCCCTGAGCTGTTGCACACATTTACGACTGCACAGCTGTTTTTTTTTTTTTGTGTCATGTTTTTGGCGTCACAGCGGCCCACCTTTATGAAGTTAAAAGTTCTGTTTGTTGAATAATAACCAAGCAAGGTCAGATTAGACCCGGACTTTCTTTCTGTTCGGCCAAATCTTAATATGAAATGTGAAGAATTTTTACATTTTCGGTTTTTCCCAATTGCTAAAACACTTTTTTTTTTTTTTTTTTTTATACACTGTATTTTATCCCACGAAGGGAAATTCTTTCTCCGCATTTGACCCCATCCCCTTGGGGAGCGGTGAGCTGCAGCCGAAACCACGCTCGGGAGGCAGTAGCGTTAAGGGTCTTGCCTAAGGACCCTCACCGGGTGATGTTAATTGCTCGCCATTGATATGGTAATTGCCCCCAGTACCATTGCTCATTCCCCTCCGGGAATCGAACCCTGGTTTCCTGCATGGTAGCTTCCCACCTTACCAACCGAGCTACCCAGCCATTTTTCTGACACATTAGACCAATTTAACCAAACATAAAACACAACATCAAAATATAGGCCAAATATAAATATATAGGTTGAATATACAAAACTCTTGAGTCATGAGGTCAATTTTAAGGTCAAATAGAAGACACTGTTGTCAAAATGTACATACACACAGCAAAACACCAAACACAATTTTCTTAATATAAGTAAAATGTACAAAATACTTGATTCTTCAGTCAAAAGCTCACTTTAAGGTCACAATGAATACTCTGTCGTGAAAACTAAGGAACACACAGCAAACACAACACAATCCACCACAAAACAATTGACACTGTTCACAAAAGGATTTTAAGAGAAATGCCCCCCCCCCTCATTAAAATAGAATAATATAATAATCAGGATATATATAAATATTTTCAAACTTTTTTCTGTATGCCCAAGCAAAACAATTTAAAACACAATTCTCAATTTGTGAGAAGGTTCCTTTTTTCACAACTGCCAATGCATGTTTTTTTTAGAAACTTTTAGAAACAGAAATGGATGTTCTTAAGTCTCTGCTGAGGATTAGGCATTTAGATGTCTGTCATAAACCTTCTATCTCCACGATGAAAAGAACTCCTCTATAAGGTTCAGGAAAGGGGAGTAGAGTGGTTACTGTTGGTGGTGAACCACTCTCTGATGTGGTTCATTCTGTGGAAGCTTACATCGTCCCAAATGATCACACAAATGTGATGTGCAGGCCCAGGATGGTGTTGTTGGCGGTCCAGGAGGATGTTTTTTAGCTCCTCTAGGAAGGTAAGGAGACGTTGGGTGTTGTAAAACCCAAGGACAGCATGCCAGTAGACAAGCCACTCCAAACCCATAGCCACACAAAAAGTAAAATAACCCCCCCCCCCGTTGGCCAGGAACCTCAGTATGGCTCTATGGCCAATAATGTTACGTCCTCTTTGCCTTCGTTTCTACAGGTTGATCGCCCTGATAATAGTGGCCACGGTGAACCTACTCAGGTGAACGTACTCGGTTTGAGCCGATTTCTTTTGCAACTTGTGTTTTAGCAAAGAAAAATGTTAAGATTTATGAGAACAGAGAATTGTGTTAGGTGAATTGTGTCTTCATGTGAAATGTGTTTATGATGTTGGAAAAAGGTGGCTAGATTTACTAAATGTGTGGTCATTTGGTTTAGGGGATTGACTTTTGTGTTTTAGTATTTGAGAAAAACTGTAATGTAAGAATGTATCGTGTGTTCTGCAATGAGTGGATTAGAGTTTTAGAAATTCTGTGTTAATTAGAAATTGTGTTTTAGGTTTAAAGAGTTCTGTTTTTGAGAAAATAGTTATAGTGATCGATTTGGTGGTTTGGAAAATGGCACTTGTGTGTTTTAGCACTTAGGAAAAACTGTAGTACTACTGTAGTATCAGTCATCCATTTACTGGGGGTGAGAAAAAGAGAAGAATGACACTGTTCAATTGTGAAAAATGTATATTTCTATAGTTAGCAAACTAACAGAAAATAAAAACATTTAAATTTATATGCAATAAAAGCACAATAGCAGAATTAACTTATATTTAGTTACTCAAGCCCTGTCTCATAATCTAACAAAAGATGAATAAACCAAAGTACCCTTTTTTCATGGTTGTGAAGTTTTTAGAAATAGTGATTGTATCAATCCTATTATTGAAGGTATAAAATGCCACAAACGCAGTACTTTTTGTGTCAAAGAAACATTGTTGCAATACTATTTCAACTTTGGCCTATTTTCCTGTTGCAAGATTGTTGTGACAGCATTTTTTTAATTTAATGTCAAAATATGTTAAGAGAAAATTTCAGATTTATTGGAAATGTTTTTGGTATTTCTTTGTATTCGAGTTTCCATTATAGTTGGCGATGAAACAGTTGTTAAGGAGAAAATTTTTAAATGACACTTCATGTCATAAATATTGCTGACTCCTGGCCTGCTAATCTTGAGCCTTTAAAACCGTATATGATACTATAACACCTTTGGCACACTAAAGAACAATTTTTTAATTAAATATTAGTCATTTTCCTAAATTTTTCCAACACAGAAGTAAGACGATGCAATCTCAGAGGCACCGGCTTTCACTCCGTGTGAGTGCCGCCCATTTCATGACATCAACCTCGAGTTGGCCTCTGCAGCAAGTGTGCATTTCACCCACACACAAAAAAAACAACATCTAAACTTTTGCAAAGATAGATGTGCATATTGTGCATATAAAAGGAAAAATTTTTAGCTGATTGCCACTAGCTCTGTGGAGTAAGGGTGTGTATGTGTTAGCCTGGGGGTGGTGCTGGCTTCGCAGACTCTTCCTAGAAGAGCTAGGGAGAACCCGCTTTTCATGGGTTGGGAGGGGCCTGTACTCAGAGTGCAGGTTTTAGAGGAATACTCAGAATTGGGTGAGTGGATCAAAATACGTGCGAAATCGTGCGAAAACGATTTACAATCACAGATTTAAAGGAAAGTCAATCTTTCAGTCTCCTAAAGACACAGGGTGACGTTGCTTTTGTGCTGACATGTCAAAATACAGAAGAGCAGTAACATTATGGTACTGTACATGGCTTATTTGACATAACTGAATTTGATTTAAAGTATCAAAAGATAGTCTCATTTAAAGATTTATTCATTATTACAGACCTGTAGATTATCTGCATAAGCCAACATCAGAGCCAAAATGTAATTGTTGTGTCAAAATGTCACATAGAAATGTAATAACTGAATAAATGTCAAGAGTATAATAGGCCCACTGTTAATGATGCTGTTCTGTTGCTGTCTTCAGTTATCTGATTATGATGAAAATTGCTGTGCACTTTCACTAAAACAGACTAATTTTCCACAGAAACAAGACCAAATTTAAAGGAAAGTATACAGAAGAATGAACACAATCATCCAGTTCTGCTGATAGACTTTTGTCAGTTTGTCAATGCTCTTCACACCTCCTTGGTTTGTTGGTCTGTTTGTGCTTTTACATCTGAGGAGGAATGGCTAAAGAGCATAGCATTGAAAAGCAAACAACATGCGGAACTGTGTAGATGAATGGAAAGTGTATATCAATCATTTTTAAATTCTGTTCAGCTACAGCTAGAATAATTCAATGAAGTAAATTTTCCAAGTTTTTAA
The DNA here is from genome assembly GCF_053564925.1 of Oryzias latipes. Classification (NCBI taxonomy): domain Eukaryota; kingdom Metazoa; phylum Chordata; class Actinopteri; order Beloniformes; family Adrianichthyidae; genus Oryzias; species Oryzias latipes. The sequence goes on from NC_136245.1 coordinate 13,909,448, forward strand.
CTACATAGTGGTGCTTTTGTGCACTGTGAATGAACAGAGTACAATTTATTAAACAAGTTAAAATCAAGTTGCATCTGCCCCCTAAAAAGATAATGTTTTAGCATTGCTTCCAAAAATATCTTAGTGGTCATAGTCAATTTTGTGTTTTTTCAAACTGGACAAGTGAAATTACTTTAGAGCTGTCCCACTGGTTTGATTCAAAAGGATGCATCTGCACCCTGAGTGAAAAAGAAAGGTGATTCCTTTCAACACTCCTGAGCATGTTATATGTCAAAGTAAACTATATAGAAGCAAATGTTAAACATCTCTGCGGAACTTATAATCATTACCACATAGAAATGATGTGCGACAACAGCGACAAAACATTCCTCTGTTACCCTGCACCGATATAAGTCAAACTCTTTTAAGGCTTGGATTAAATGTGTTCAATAAAGCATAGTCCTCCTCAGTGTTTCTTTGTCTATTTGCAACTATTTTGCATCACAGTGTCCACAATTTTCTCTTACAAATAGGTATTTACTCTTTAGTTTTTATTTTTGGCAAATAGAGATACAAAAGCCAATAACTGTTCCACTTGTTTCTCACATAGAACCTACAAGAGCAAGCCAAAGGTTTCCTGCACCAGTCCATTCTGATGCATTCACTTGTAGATGATAAAGAAGAAGACATCATAAAAAATACTGCTGACTGAGTAAATTGAGAATTTGACCAACACCATATGCTCAAAAACTCACCAAAATGTAAACACACCTAGAGCCAGGTGAACTTGAATTCATTTCCAGTTCCAGGTTACACAGCAGGGCGCGTGGCGTGCCTCTCTGCGAATACAACTATCTTCAAATTACTTAAAAGGTTGATTTTCCCCAAAAAAGAGAGCTGACCATGCCCCAGAAGAAGCCCCAGGAATACGAAGACCTCAAAAAGACTCTTGACATTATTCAAGAAACGCTGAAAAGTTTTATGGAACAAGTGTCGGCTAAGCTAACGCCACTTTGGGAAATGATGGAAGAGTTCCGAAGATTTCGGGCTCAAAACGAGCAGCGAGAAAACCGGGTCGAGATTCTGGAGAAAAGACTGGACGATGTGGAACAGCAAGTAAGGATGAATAATGTCATTCTCACTGGAGTACCAATCAAGTCTCGAGCGAAGCTGGATGCAGCAGGAGCCAACACTGCTAATGCTAGCGCTAGCATAGCTAGCAGTGCTAATACGGAGATCGGTGCAGTGTCTTTGGAGCAGCAAATACATTCATTTCTCACATCTAAAGGGATTTCCCTGGATCTCAATACCATCGAGACCTGCCACCTGCTCCCCAGGAGAAAGGAGACGGATAAACCAGCGATCCTCATCAGGTTTGTGAATCACAAACACAAGCTAGCTTTGATGACCCAAAGGAAACACCTGAAAGGTTCGACTGCTTATCTGAACGACCATCTGACCAGAAGGAATGCTGAAATCTCAAAACATGCACGGCTTCTCCGGAAGCGTAAGCAGATTGAGAACACTTGGGTTAAAGGCTGCAGGATTTACGCCAAACCACTCGGTCCAGAGGACCGGTCCAAGGTTCTGGTTGTGAACACCATGAAAGACTTTGAAAAGTGTTTAATCACAGTCGTCTGAAACAACATGGAGTAATAAACCAAAGAGCCAAATAATTTCAAGAAATATGACACGTGGATTCATCACTTTCTCTGTATGTCTGACGTAACCTGAATAACAGCAGAGTTCTGACCTGCGGACAACTTGACCTCAACTTTCACCGTCGCTGATATCAACCGAAGAAGGATATGGACCTGAATCTAATGTCTGCAGTCATAACATCGAAGAGAACAAACTCTGTTCAAACCCAGAAGATCAGCTGTTATCAGTAAAAGAAGAAATACCAACCTTGGACAATCGACAGTTATGGACCCTTTTTACTTTTCTCCTACAGCATTACTTTATTATAAAAATTAAAAATAAAAATACAAAAAAAAATATTAAAAAATGTAAAACAAATGATTAATCACTTATTGAAAATTATTAAATTGATTGACTTTTAATGATATTACTAAAAATTGATATATTGATTCAAAAATCTTTCCTAATGTAGCATAATTTTGCACATGTTTTTAACTTGCTGAAAATTCCTGAAACAGTGTTGTGTCTACTTTACTGATATAGTATTATGTTTTATTCATATGAATGGCTTTTATAAGTAACATAATCTACATATATTTCAGATGACTGATCTGCATTTGCCATGTTGATTTCTAAAATAGTTATTTTTGACGTAATACTTAAGTAATTCATCTTTGTCATGTGCTTTATCAATATCTTGTGATTTTTTATTCTGTCTGATAAAAACTGGGAACCGGATATTGATAAATCATGTAATAAAATGGTTATAGTATAACGGGGTGGGATTATATAAGTTCGCTTCCTTCCACTCCCTTTCAAGCAATATTTATTAATATGTCTAATTATCTTAAGTTTGATTAGTTACTGTATGAATGTATAACTGATGATTATATTGCTGTTGTGTATTATTTCTACTTAATTGCTTGAAATAAACCATTTCAAATCAAATCAAATGGGGATAGTGATCAGCCCCTCCCCCTAAATCACATGTGTGAAACTCAAGGCCCGCTATGTCTTTTTATGTGGCCCGCGAGTAGGGCTGTGATGATGACCTCATCACCGCACTTATTTTTTTTTTCTTTTTGTTGAAAGTTCAGCATATGGTGCATGATTGGAACTATAATAAACACATTAAACACGTTCATCTTTGCTGATAATTTACTTTTTCTGCTAGTCCTGTGTTCAGACTTTCTTTCAGACTGTTCTGTCCTTCTCTCCCACCCGCCCCTTTCACTCGTAGGCGCGGGCGCTCTCACCGGCTTTGCTGCAAGTAGCACGCTGCTCCCTTTCAACACAGGCGCGCGCTTTCAGAAGCACACATCCTATTTCTACAACAGAAAGTCAATGCGTTCTAATTATAAATTTCCATTTGTATTCATTTCCGTTACAAGCTACGTGCGCTCTTAAGTGCGCGACACGGCCGCCCGCCGGAGGATTTTATGTTGGGGCGGTTTATTACTGTTCTCAGTCACTCTGTAACACCAAACATGAGCGCGCACTGTTAGATTTCGATGAATATCACTACACGTTTTGTTTGGGAACTATTTTGTGGAGCGCAACGTTACGTGTCTGTATAAACAAAGGCGGAGCCTCCTGCCCCGCGTTCTTCATGGGTGTTAGGCTTCATGGCTACCAGAAAGGTGAAAAAGTGTCTACAGTCTGTTTATTACTGGGCAATAAATAATATTCTGAGAAGATGTTTGTACCAGAGAGCACAGGTGAAACTCACGTGCAGCTAGAGAGCGGTCCACTGCAGAAGAATCAACACACACCCCCAACACGTGTGCGCGCTCCCTCCTCCCAGTCCTACACACGACGCAGCACGCTCACACAGTCACAGTCAATCTACAACACCTATATAGTTAGTTCATTAATTAGGTAGTAGTTAGTTGTTACTGTTATTTGTTAATAAAGAATACTACGTTGTAATTGTATTTATTTCTGATGCGGCCGCCGGGGGATTTTGTGTTTTATTTTTTTGGGGGGGGGCTGCGGTTAACCGCGACACCGCGCCCCCTGGTGGTTCATCACCGCGGTGATGAAAAATCCGACACGTCACAGCTCTACCGCGAGAGCATGAAAGTTTTTGATTTCTTAAAATAAAAATTGGTGTGTATGTATGCATATCTAGGGGGAATCAGACTTGAAATATCGGATTGTGCAACTAAACATTAGGACTTAAACACTGGACAACACACTGGACTGGCAATAATAGAGCTTCCTTAGTGGCAAAGAACAAGGTTCCTCACAGCTAACAAGAAACCTATTAACACAAGAAAAAGATGAGAAAATTTCTAAAGGTTTTGGAGGGACCATAGGAAGTAGCATTCATCAAAAATAGGAACCATAGTGGAGAAAATACTTTGGTTAGTTAGGAAAATGAGACTGCTGATCGAGCAGCAAAACAAGCTGCCAGGTATTCTGGTAACATACAGAGGATGTTAACTGAACCACAGAATTTAACAGAGCTTTTGTCCCAAATCACATTGGAACAGGTGGCGAGAGACCAGCTGAAGGCATCACCAGAAAAAAGCAGCGTGGCAACAACAATGGGTCACAGGAGTGTGGAGGTCACCAGGTGTTTCAGTATCTGCTGGTTGCTGTTAACTCTTTTACAGGATGGCCAGAAGCTTTGCCAGCAAAACAGGAGGACAATGCTAGCATTATTAAGTGTTTAATCAAATATTATATTCAGCAGCACAGGTTCCCCGAACGGATCAGATTGGACAATGGGTTTCACTTTAAGAGCGCTGACTCTGGGACAGGTGAGAAAGCCCAGAGTCTGAAACGTAAGCATGGAAGGAGAAAGAATTTACCAGATTTTGAAGCAAAATTGGCAAAAATGGGTAATGGCTGTCAGGTGCTCTGTGAATGCTAACACTCAGTTCACTCCCAATAAGCCTCTAACAAGTTGAGAGTTTACAAGACCAGCAGAAGCACTGAACTTGAGCGAAGAACCCACTGGGTATCAGTACGAACAATTTTTTTAACAAACTTAGAGCTTTAGTTACAGCTTCTGCATCACAGGTAAGAGGCCATGCTCCAGACTCTGGCACAGCAGAGCCATACATTGTTGAGTAGGGTCTTTTGAAGATTTCAAGAGAAAGTGGTCTAAGCTTTGCAGTACAGGCCCGTTCTGAGTGGTGGAACACACCTCATATGCAGTGCACCTGAGGAGCAAAGACAACACCAGGTGCCACTGGAATCAGTGCACACTGGCTGAAGAGCCAGGAAGGTCGTGAATGGATATCCACACCCATCTTCATGAGGCGACAGCTGCTAGTCTCGACCAGGGTTGGGAATCTTACTTTCAAAAAGTAATTTTTTATAGTTACTAAAGCCACTGCCCAAAACACAACAGCTGCCCGCAAACATAACAAAGCATTAAAATGCAAAACTTTAATAAAAATGACACTTCTAGCATTCTGGTATAGTTCTACTAATGATATTATGTTGTTTAGTCACAAAAGGAGAGAGAGGATTGAAGTGTAGAAATATAAATATTTATTTATCAGAAATATTACACAACACTACAAAAAGCAATGAATAACTATTGACAATATTAATTTCACGTAAACTGAACCTAAAGGTTTAGTTATCCTAATTTTTGTTAAAATAAACACAATAGTTTTACCCACAGTAACAGAGGGGGAATATGGAAATTCAAAACCATCAACAAGAATAATTAGCAATAATGAAATAATGCAGAGTAGTTCAGGACATGTATGAGAGAAGTATGACGGTGGTGAGATGTGCTGTAGGTCAGACAGAGGAGTTCAAGGTGGAGGTGGGACTACACCAAGGATCAGCTTTGAGTCCTTTTTTGTTTGCTATGCTGATGGACAGGCTGACAGACGAGGTAAGACAGGAATCTCCCTGGACAATGATGTTTGCAGATGACATTGTAATTTGCAGTGAGAGTAGAGAGCAGGTGGAGGAACAGCTAGAGAGGTGGAGGTTTGCTCTGGAAAGAAGAGGCATGAAGGTCAGTCATAGTAAGACAGAATACATGTGTCTGAACGAGAGGGATCAAGGTAGAAGCGTTAGGTTACAGGGGGCTGAGGTGAAGAAGGTGCAGGAGTTTAAGTACTTGGGGTCAACAGTTCAGTGTGATGGGGAGTGTGGAAAAGAGGTGAAGAGGCGAGTGCAGGCAGGTTGGAGCGGGTGGAGGAAAGTGTCAGGAGTGTTGTGTGACAGAAGAGTGCCAGCAAGACTCAAAGGAAAGGTGTACAAGACAGTGGTGAGACCAGCTCTGCTCTATGGGTTAGAGACGGTAGCAGTGAGACAGAGACAAGAGGCTGAGATGGAGGTAGCGGAGATGAAGATGTTGAGGTTCTCCTTAGGAGTGACCAGGTTAGACAGGATAAGGAACGAGTACATCAGAGGGACGGCTCATGTTGCCTGTGTTAGGGACAAAGTCAGAGAAGCCAGACTGAGATGGTTTGGACATGTTCAGAGGAGGGATAGTGGATATATTGGTAGAAGGATGTTGGAGATGGAGCTGCCTGGCAGGAGGGCAAGAGGACGGCCAAAGAGGAGATATATGGATGTCTTAACAGAGGACATGAAGTTGGCTGGTGTTAGGGTAGAAGATGTCCATGATAGAGTGAGGTGGAGGACGATGATTCGCTGTGGCGACCCCTGATGGGAAAAGTCGAAAGAGAAAGAAGAAGAATGAAATAATGAAGTATACATTTTGGCATCTGTACAAAATGCTCATTCTTTGTTCATTGTAAAATAATATATTACTTAGCAGGAATGTAAATCACTTTAAATGCAAATGAGGTAAAAAATGTACTCATTTTACACCATCTAGCTAACCAGCGGATAAATTATGAAAAGCGGTACATTTCACAATGACCAGGTTCAGCAGGGGACCAGAGAAAATTACAATGTCTGACATTGACTTAGCAAGTTTGCACATTGATTCTACATTTAATTTGAGAACCTCTGATTGTCTCGAACGGGCGTCGTTACTGCCTGCGTGAATCACAAATCGACAGTACCTGGACTTACTCTGGGCTAACTAAGGTTACCCTTGTCACCAATTCTGGCCCCCGAATAACACCTAACTATAGCCGCTGGGACCTCCATGTGTCTAACTACATCTAACTAGGAGTCAATGACCAATATGGTTGAGCGGGTGTGTTGCTGAAGTACCTGTTACACATGGGGGGCTTTGGGTGCTTTTGTGTTTTTGTTTTTGTGTTTAGCACTATGCTTCCTTCCCACCGGTACATACCCATCCTGTGTATTCCCCGGCTGACGGGGAGTTTAGATCTGGTAGTGCGGCCCACGCTACAAGGTACTACCAGGCTAGCTGGCTTAGCTTCCAGTGTGCGGAGCCGTGCTTCTAAATGCTCTTGACTGGCCTCCAAGTTTAAGATAAGACTACACTTAACACACCTACCACTATCTTCACTAAAGGAGGCAGAATCCTCACTGAAAATATAGCTCATGGGGCAGGAAAGAGGGGTGTGATGGCAGCATACCCTGCCACACCCACAAACAACATGGCGGTAACCTCCCTTCAGCATTGCACACTTTCTTTTTAATTTTATTATTTCAGATTCTTTATTCTTAAATAAATGCACACATTTCTTTGAGTTAAAATATACATTTATTTATTTTCAATAATTTCTAGCACATGGACACTTGTTTAGTTTACTTATTTTGGTTTGTTTATTTAATGTCACCTGTTTTTGAGTTGCCAGTGCTGAGGGGGCTACTGGTCGCTACGGGTGTGGCTGAGGTTCTGCTCCTGGAGCTGTGCTGTGAGGACTGGCAAAGGAGGAGCTCAAGTCTTCACAGCCTTTAAATACTCCAGCCAGGCAATTAGGAAGGCACCATCTACTGAAGCCTCCAGGGGAGAAACCAATGGACTTATTTAATGTTTATTTGCTTTGCTTCTGTTGTTCATTATTCATTTTGTTCCACTTTTGATGATTTTTCTCTTCCACTAAGAGGCCAAGTTTTGTGTTTAGTCTCGTCTTTATAGTCTTTGTTAAATGTCTTTTGTAGTCATGTTAGTTCCCCCCCATGTTTCTCAAGTGGTCTGATCAGCCACTATATATGTTCCCCTGTTGTGTCTTTGGTGAGGTCAGTTTGTTTCTGTTACTTGGTTTGTTCAGTTGGTTAAGTTAAAGTTATTGCCTGAGTTAATTATGTTTCTGTTGACCTCTTTTACGGGCCCAGTTTGTTCATCTTTTTACATTTTTTGAGAAAATTAAAATTTTCATTTTTGAGAAACTTCTGTTGTCCTCTTTGGCCGCTCGATCCCTCACAAGGGGTGAAAGCAGAAGAGGTAGAAGCCATGCTAAGTGCTAAGATAAGGTTGGCAGTGTTAAGCTGAGGAGAAGCAGATACGTTGCAAGCTTAGAGTAACGTGGACAGCAAGCGGTTAACAAGGTAGTTTATTCACTAGTATACTAAAGGAGCTACACAAAGAAATGGAATGTGAATATTAAACCGGATAACACTGAAGTTGGGTATTAGCAATCAGGCTAATACCAAACAGGAGCAAACAGTCAAATAACGACCAAGCACTGGGTTACGCTCACCCGGAAATGGGGTCACAGAAGGCACAGACAACAATACGGCAGGCGAATTGTTTTTTACGGCATTTGGCTAACATCAATTATCAACGTCCACGTGACATTTTTGCAGTAGAGGGCCGTCAGGGCCTTAAAGGCCTTCTCTGAAAGCCTAAAAAATATCTGAATCATGTGTTAATTGTATTTTGTCCATGCGTACTCATTAAATCATCCAAAATGGTCTGTCCATTCTCTTTATTGTGTTCATGGTGGTCCAGACAGGCGTATTTTCACATTGGAGCATTTAACCAATCACATTTCAGCTGTCCTTTGTTGCCAAGCAGGGTAAGGGTCTCACCATGAGTTGTGAAAGCCTGCTAATGCAAAATCAATGTCGGGCATTCATTTCTTTCAACCAATCAGATTTTGAGTTGGTGCCAGCAGGGCCTTTTTCAGGCTTAGGCAACTTCACAGTATTCAGACCTTCTGATTGGACAGAAGTTTCAGGAAGTTACATGCAGCCTTGTCAAGTTTGACACAGAGCGGAGGAGCACTTTGTGATCTCGGTTAAAAACAGAGCTGACTTTAATGTACTCCATGGATGATTTTGCAGGAAAGTCTCCTAGACTTCCTTCATCAGAAAAATCTGAGTGAGATTGTGAGCAGCTGAACAGATTTGTGTGTTTGGCACTGACCATCCACGCTCGTGTCGACTGCGTCTATTGAGCGGACATTTTCGTCTCTAAACCGAATTAAAGCCTACGCAGAAACACAACAGGACAGACTCGATTCTCAGCACTCTGGCGTTGATGGTAATAGAAAAGGACTTCTTTTTGGAAATGAAGACGATAATCTATGACTGGGTGATCTAACTGTTTTTGAGGATAGAGAAAAGGATGGATTTTGTCTTCAAGCAATCTGATTTTTGATGAGTGAAATGATCATTATCATAATAAATCATATTTCATATTTATTTGGTTGTTTTCAATGTTTTGAATAAGGATCCTGCATCCCCTTTTACAGTAACGCATTCGCCTGTGTACCCAGTCACCTTTGCTGTTATTGGACGAATTTTGCTCTCCACTGTCAGTGATTTGCAATCCTTTTTACACCATGTTTCGGGTGAATACTCGATTCTGATTAGCTGCTGGGTGTGCATTAAAAAGTGATAACCACACTCCCCAAAAGAGAAGTTCCGGTCAAATATCTTAAATCTATCTTAAATCTTCTGTATCACTTAAAAGAACCTTTAGCTTCATCATCTGGACAAAAACAACCAGTAAGAGGTGAACTTTCTCTCTGAACTGATGCTTTATTCAACCCATTGGGACGATCAGCATATGTATCGCTTCATGTCGCTGAATCTTGCCGCACCATGTAACAAATAGTCAGCTTTTCGTGAAAAAAGCGAAGCATTCAGGCTTCCACGGCGTGCGTTAAAAAGTGATAATGCACATCTGCTATTAACCCTTACATAAATAACAAATTTATTTGTGCACATGCAGCAAAATAAATGTGAAATCTTTGCTCAAACCGTTTTCAGTTATTATCAAGATTGCCTATCAACTTAGCTTATCCATGACGAGTCGGTGTATTTGGGCATCTCTGAACCTCTGCAGCTGTGCGTTATCCATGTAATCAGGAAAATACACCTCTTCTGTTTGTACAATCATCTCCAGTCAATCGGCTCCGGCTTTTCTATCACTGATGCTCAAAGCCATCACACAATGTAGCACATTCTGTTAGCATGTTGCCCCAGCATGTTTCAATCACAAGACAGAGATTTCTCCTATTTCTTCTTTTTTATGTCACTGCTCATTTCTGACACCATGTGTTGTCTTGCCTATCTTCAAGTAAGCAAAAGAGGCCTGATGAACTTTATAACGTTAACCAAAGCCACAAACATGTAACAACTCTGTAATGCTTTAGAACAAGATTCTTTAATAAAGTACTTGTAAGACATTAACAAACATTAGTAACATGTTAACATGCTGCTTAATCCCTTACAAGCAATTTATAAATGCCTGTAAAAGACTAACATCTATTTTGTCACGCTTCAGATTAGGGGCTGCAAAAGACTCAATAAGCTGTTAAAAAGGATTCAATTAGTACATTTATTATTAACTTACAAGGCATTTTAAAACATTGCAAATGTTGACACATTTTATAAAGGATTAACAACTGCCAATAAATGTCTTCAGAAGCAGGTCATTTAAACTCGCAAGTCATTTTTAAGACATTTTCAAATGCTAATTATTGTATTTATAAGTAGCTTGATGCCACATTACCAATGCTTATAAGTAGTTTATTACGTTATCTTATTCTAAAGCATTATTAATGATGGGAGTGGGACTTGAAAAAAATAAAAATAAATAAATAATTGTGTGTCTTAAAGAAAAAAGAATTTAAAAAGAGGAACACAAAACCTATCATCCTACATGAGAAGAGCCTATGGGAGCAGGATCAGTAACCCTACATTGTCTCTGCAACAGATGACATCAAAGCCAGTACACAAGGTCATACAGTATTATGTCAAACAGTAAATGACCAGGAGGGAGACACACACGTCCAGACGAAAAACAATAAATTGATCACTGTCTAAAATGGATAAAAATAAAGAGTAATGTTCCAAAGATTCTACTGATCCCCTGCGCTTCCAAGGGGACAGCCTATACGCATGGCTAGACACTTTCCCTCGCAGCTCTTGCACACCCCCGCAAGTCGGCCATGCCTGACATCTTTACAGAAGCTATGTTAGAAGGAAATCTCTGAGTAGTTCCTAAAGACACATTAACAAAGTTTTTATGTGAGAGGATCCTTATTAGGCACAAGAAAACAAGTGAATTGCAATATGTGTTCTTATCAGATCAAAGGCATAGTTCTGTGAAATGAATGATTTTGTTGTGCGAAATCCTGTTTTTCTCCCCTAATCAGGCTTGAGCTGAAAGAACAAAGTGCACATTGACGGTCTTAGAATGCATGAGATGCACATATTCTCATCGCACTATTTTCCTCTATAAATATCAACTGGAGTGCCGAAAAAAGTGTCTGCAGAGTTTTGTGTTGTGTGCTCATCTTTTATGCATATGGTGCCTGGTCTCTGCAACCACACAGAACTCAAAAAGGCAGCAGCAGTGGTGCGGCTTTTGGGACAGGACTGTTCCCATTTCTGTCAGTCCAAGACATCTCCATGATAGTTGTGTGGGAAGCCATAAAACCTCGGACATTAGTTAACCAGTAATTAATACAAATGTGGGTTTAGCATATAAACTAAGGAAGGTCCCACTCCAACCATGATATTGATCTATTTTAAAAGTGTTCCCAGTGGCCTTTTAATTATGATTATGTCATTTTAAACCAAATTTTAAAAATCAGTGTCATTTCCTGGGACATACAGTAGTTTCTGCAGAGGGGCAGGAGTTCATTATTCACCTCTGGAATGTGTGCAGAACTTTTAAATGGCGTATGCTTGTAAGCAAGTATTAGCACAGAGTAAGCCTGCCCCCATTTCCCATAATCCATGCTCTCTCACTAGCTTATTGCTACTCACAACCCCAACTTAACGGTTTCACTACAACAGAAATTGCAAGCAATATTGGAGCTATCCAACCATACAGTTTTGAGCCAGATGTCAGCTCAGATGAGGAAAACGAAGACGTACGTGGATCTCGCCGTTTGCAATTTTATGCATCAGAATGGAGCGGAGCAGGGAGCTTGTTGCTTCCTAATTGTAGCTTCTACATAACAACTACAGGCTTTTTCCTACACCATTTATGTATCTACTCCTGGCTTACGATTTAAATAAAGAAATACTCAGAAATTAGGTTTGAAGCTTAATTTTCCTTGTATAAGTTCTTTTTTCAGTTTGTCAGTTTAGCTTATAAATCATTAGCTGCAAAACTAATTGCAGGCTCAGGACATTGACCTTAGCAACAATTACCCCTTTCCTAATTAGCACGTATCATAGTCAGTTGTACAGTGCAATTTACTAAAGAACAGGAGCACAACTTTTGAAAGTAGAGTTATGACTTTTGGAATTTTTCATTTAATTTTCGGTTTGTGCCTACTAAGTTTTTAGGGGTGAAATGTTCACACTTAGTAATGCCTCTAACCTTCCTGAGGAGCTAAAGGAGCTTAGCGTTTAGCTCAACAGCCAAATGTGGGGGAGGTTATGAAAGTGGTGTATGGGGAAGTTTTAAAATATCTGAAACGTTTGCAAGGGAGCGTTATCCCCTCGTTTACGTTGAAGAAACCTTCCTCAGATGTTGGAGACGGACATTTCCTCCTTCATTTTTGCCAATCATTTGTCCCTCAAATCTTACACAAGTCTTTGTAGGTGTTGTGGAATTTATAAGAAAGATCCATGCAAAAAAATGTTAAATTCTGTTTGGAATTTTGTGTGATTGTAAACACAAAAGAAAATTCTCAAAGGTTCCAAAAAGTGGCAATGCAATCCAAAGCTTTTGCAGGAGGTTGTATCTGGAAGGGCATTGGACACAAAACAAATTATTTTTGTGAATCATACTGGATCAGTCATGGCCCAGTTAACCTTTTACCACCAGATGTGGTGACAGGAAAATTGTTTATGGACATGATGAAAAGAATAAAGATGAAGAACATGTGTGTTCAAGATACCAGATGAAAAGAGAACAATGCTTAAAGGAGCAGATGTCAAGCTGTTTTAATAAGGTGTTAATGGAAAAACAAATTATGTAGGGCTGGTCCTGAAGGAGGAGCTTGCTAAAATGTTCTGACTGTACTTTACATTTGGCATAAGGGAAGCAGATAAGTAGAATAGCTTTGGACATGTCCAGAGGAGAGAGAGTGAATATATTGGTAAAACGATGCTGAGTCTAGAGCTGCCAGGCAAGAGGTCTTTTGGAATACCAAAGTGGAGGTTTATGGATGCAGTCAATGAAGAAATGAAGATAGCTGATGTTAGACTATAGGACGCAGAAAACAGGAATAGATGGAGAAAGCTGATTTTCTGTGGCGACACATTAAGGAAAAGAGTCGAAAGGCAAACATGACATACAATTGACAGGAGAGCTGGCTGTTGTGGTGCAGAAAGTAGCAAAGATTAGTAAGGATAAAATTAGCTTCATTGTGTTTTTAAAGATGTATAGTTTAAGTCTAAAACAGGGTCTAAAGTGAAGGGTTGTTGTCTGTAAGAGCAAGTCTAAGGTCAGAGAAGTACATTGGAGTTTTTCAAGACATGTAAAAGAGCTTTAAGACAGTGATTAGATGTGTTGTATATGTGTTACAGAGTTCAAGATGGAGGTGGGACCAAGGTTCAGCTTTAAGCCCCTTGTTGTTCCTGTAGTGATGGACAGAATGACAGATGAGGTTAGACAGAAATCTCTGTGGATTAATATGTTTGCAAGTGTCATTGTGATCTGAGGTGAGAGCAGGGAACAGCTGAAGGAACATCTAGAGAGGTGGAGATTTGCTCTTGAAAGGAGCAAAAAGAAGGTCAGCCAGAGCAAGACTGATTATTTTTACATGTGGGACTCTATTGTATTTTTTTTTTTTTTAAGGAATAGGTAAGGAGTAACTTTCTAGAATGTTCTAGTAGCCCTGAACTTGTAGGGATTGGGAAGTGGAAAACATTTCTCTTTTACTTATTTTAATTGAACAACTCTTTTTTATGTATTTAGATGTGAAATGACATGGCTCTTGTAAACGTGTTTTATAATTTTACTAATTAGATATTTATCAGAGCCGATAAGTAGCCTGGAGACTCAGCGGGTAGGTGGGAGACTGTCTTCCCTATGTGTGCTTCTGTAAATGCACTTCACCACTGGCCAAGGAGATGGATCAAATGAGGATAGTAAATTTCACGCACCCAGGTGTGGTAGGACCTCTACTGAAACATTATAGACTATTTTATCAATATGATCATGATAATTTGCTGTATCCCTGTCTCTGGGCAGCTGTGACACAAAGGGTCTCGCTTTGCCTGCCAAGGTGTCGAAATATCCTTGGACAAGACACTGAACCCCACATTGCTCATGTTTAGGGCTTCACCTTGACACTCTTGATATGTGTGTCCGAATGACACTGTGACTGCAAAATACTCTGGGCTCTAAAAAAGGTAAAAAAAAGTACTATATCCGCATGTTATATACCTTTTACTAGTTACTATCAACATCAAACTTTGATTGAAATCTTTTCCACTCAGCAAAGCATATGTTCTGATGTTAAATATAGTAAAATTGAAAGACTTTTTTCTGGGCAGTCATCTTCTCTCACGAATTGAAACTTTGCATAAATGATATTCTGACTAGTGGAGATTCCTGTTAAACACCTCTATTCAAGATAGTGAAAATTTCACCAAGGAAACATTAACAGTATCACAGCGATCAAGTTAGTTTTTGTGCTCATCCTTCACAAAGGCCCAAGGATAGGATGGCAGAGGTGCTATATCACTCTCAGTTTCTGCTGACTGGTTCACCATTTCGCCTCTTAAGACTGACTGATGCCGTGAAATAAATGATGAAGATGGTTTACTTTCTGCAGCTAGTCCTTAGCTAGACTTTAGCATTAAATCAAAATATTTTCCAAAAGAAATAGATGTTTAAAAACCACTGTTATATAGAGGAGTGTAAAAAAAAAGATGACAGTTTACCAACTTTGGGGACTTTTTTCACAGTGTTTTAATGCTGTTTCATTCTAGTTTAAAGTATCGCTTTTTGAAAAAAATGAAAGTCACTCAGCAGGCTCTGAAGCCTCAACCCAACTGTCTTAAGAGGTTTAGTTAAATTTGTCATAACCAAATGGATTTTTTAATGTAGGTATATCTGCATAGCTGCAGTGATATTAATAATTCTGTCTGAAGAATTGAGTTGTTCATGGTTATAGATAAGAAGTCAAATCCCATTAAGAGCCAAGTGTTGCTGAATGGAAGCTCACAAAAAAAAAACCTGATCATGTAATAACTAAACAATAGACATTGTATTCTATAGTAATTTAGATTTCTATGAATATGCTAAAATTGCTTTGATGTATAATTTGTTTTTTTTTGTCATTTGTCTGGAAATTCTAAGAAACCAAATGTTTTTTTTTAGCTCTTGCTTGAGAATGAATTAAAAATTCCACCCTAGGATACAGTTACACTGTTATCGGTAATGCTCTTGAGTGTGAGCAGTAATTTATCTGTGATGTGAAAAAGATTATTGTTTCGAATATAACTTCCTCCATTTGCTTCAATGTCAGCCTGTGACTTTCTGCATCTTCCTAAATGCCATTCACCAATCATCACAGACCAAAAATCAGTGCACTCCGCTATCAGCTGCTTGTTGGCAGACGAGGTAAAAACGCCAGTGACAGTGAGCGTGAAAGTCAAAAAAGTCACATCCTTCACTCAAACCGCCACATATCAAGAGGCTGGATTGCATTGTGGCCTATTGAGACGGCTGTCAGAGAAGAAATTGGTTTTTGTGCTTCTTCTGAAATGCATTTCTCCTTTATGATGGATTGTTGAATGCTTGTGTGAAATTGTGGGACAATTCATCAGAGTGTATGACATCGAGACTTGATGCTCATGCCTGGATTTATAACAAGGTAGAAATGTTGCAGAATATTAGTTTTTCAAAATAAAACACCAAATCTAGAAGAATGAAGTGAGGTGCTTTCCACAATGGCAGAGCATTAAAAAATGTTTCATTGTTAGAAGTGTGAAGATAAGTTAAGAGCAAATGACAAATTATAGATTTCATTTAGACCCTGAGCTTTCAGAAATGCTGCAATAAGACAGTGCTTCTCAATTATTTTTTGTCAGGTTAGTATCTAAAAATTTGTTGAAGTATACCTGAATTGTATCTTCTAACATTAACAAAAGAAAAAAAGCAATATAAATCCACTTTCAACAAATATCAGCTTTATTTTGCCACACAGAAACCCTGTTATAGTCTAAAACAGAAAAGAAGTTTAAAGTGCCTGAAACAAAAAATCTGTCATTCCTTATTTAAACTAGAAACATTTTTGACCAACTGAACAATTTGATGCTGAGAAAAATAATTCAATCAATAAATATTATTAAATGTAAATTGATCTGAAACATTAACAGAGCAGCACCAATATATTTAACGTTTTTAGTCTGAAGAAATAGGTAAAAAACATTGTGCTGATTTATTTTTCTATATGATGGATTGTTTATCCATGATCTTATAAAGTGCAGCTGTTTTACTGCATTGCCTTCTGTCTTTATGTCAAATACTGACATCAACTAAACGACAGTTTTTTTCCAAGCACTGAGCTGCTGTCACCATTGTCCCCCGTTAAATTTCCGCCCCCCCCCAATACCCGCCAATTTTAACCGCACCCTAGACATTTAGGGCCCCTTGGTGGGGAGGGTGAGGGGACATCACTGTGAGTAATCAGGAGATGTCCCCTTAGTGCCCTACTCGCCAATTTTAATTGCACCCCCCTTAGTACACCCCCCCCTCCCCCTTCAATATATACATTCCAACATAAACGCACACACATGCACACACACACCCTCTCAAACACACATACACGCACACACATTTTGCAAGGAAGGTGGGACCTGGGTCCATCTGTCCCTTACCCCTTCCCTGGTGGGGGGTGCGGGCCCCTTGTCCCTTGGGTGCCGGCTCCCTGGGCCCAGCGGTGCTCTCTCCGCACGGTGGGGGGGTTCATATTATACCTGAGCCGGGGGTGTTCGTGTCCCTGGGGGGTGGGTCCTGGTCCTTGCCCCTGAGCGCTGGGCCCCGCCAAACTTCCAACATGGCCGAGCCTGGTCGGGCCATATTTATAACACCCCTTGTGGGCCACCCTTTTTTCCCCGGGGGTTCCCCCCTCCTGGGCGGGGGCGGCGGGCCCCTGCCTTGCTCCTCCCTGGACCAACCGTGGGCCGGGTGGGTGGCTGCCTGGAGTGCGTAGCGGGTCTCCCTTGGGAGGTCCTGGCTCGTACCTGGGGTTGGGGCGGGGGGATGCCCGGAACTCCTGGGTGATGGTGGGGTGCTCGTCTGGGGCTGTGGGCGTTCTTCTCCGGTGGGGCCCTGCGTTGGGCTCTTCCGGCGCGGGGGGCTGCTTTCCTGGCTGGGCTGGGGCGGCGCTCTTCCGGCGCGGGGGGCTGCTTTCCTGGCTGGGCTGGGGCGGCGCTCTCTTTCCCTCCGCGCCTCCCTGCTCTCTGGCTCTGGGGGCCTCGCGGCAGTCCTGCTGGCCCTGGCCTGGGTGGCGGTCTTGGTCGCCCGGGGGGGGGTTGTTCCCTGCCTGTTCCCGTGTGGCGTTGGGGGAATTCCGGCTGCCGCTGCTGCTGCGGCGGGGGTCTGGGTGTGGGGGTGGCTGGGCGCTCCTCCTCCTTCTTTTCACATTCCACCATCCATTTTAGAAGAACATAAACACTCACCTGAGCACAGGTGTTAGCTCACCTTTGCACTTATACTTTGCATGATTGAATGAATGAAAGATTTCACACCAGTTGGTTTAAAGGCATAGGTATGCGTTCGTGAACACTATCTGTTTTATGTACATGTTGACATGTGAACATTTTTTGCAGCTAGCAGGTGTGTTGATAATATTTGAGTGTGTGTGGACAGGCCCCGCCCTTTTTGTACTACATTTGAACTGTACCGTAACGATAAACAACCAGTAAACCTGTCTGCTCTATGCTGCTTCATGGTCTTACCCCCCCCTCTCACTATAACACCCCCCCGCCCTCTGACATCCCTCCCTCTTCTTCCCTTCTTTCCTTTTCCGTCCGGTCCAACACCAAAGATTTTCAATCATGGTTGAAATGAATAAAGTTTGACCTCAATTACAAAAGGGGTTTGTTCAGTCACACCTTTGGTTTGTCTGAAGATTAATAACCCCTCTTGTTAAAGTAAAATATGTCCAACACAAGAGGCCCTCAGCTCTCATCTGCCTGCCTAGCTGTTGGACAGGACAAGTAAAAAAAATAAAAAAATAAAAAATAAAATCCGCCCCCCCCAATTGCCCGTATTACCTTTGCCTAAAACCGCCACCACTGCACCGCCCCTGGAATCGCATCGGGAGCACGCCCCGTAATCTGAGAAGCACTGCATTAACGTAATCCTAATCCTAACCATAAGAATGAGAATGAGGTTTACAGCACAGAGACTCCCTGAATTCTGGCCTGGTGTGGAGGGAGCATCCACTCATAGGGCAGAAGGCTGTGGGCATTCTGCTTCCATTCTACGTCCTATCTTTGTGAGATCGGCTTTTCTGCTGTTGCCACTTTGAAAACAAAGAACAGAGCTGGGCTGCAGTAACAAACCTTCAACCTCGTTTTGAAAAGATGTGTAGCACAAAGCAGGCACATTGCAGTCATTAACACAACTTTTTGTTTCTTTTTGCACATAGGTTCAATTTTATTGTTCTTTCAAAGTGAATGATCCTTTATTTAATCTTTTCTAGTCTCTAGCAGCATGAATGTTTAAGATTTTGATATGGTATTAAAGTTTAGCATATCATAAGTATATCTCTCATCCGTTTTCTCAGTTGTTGGACAGGACAAGTGAAGAAAAAAAAAAGAAAATATACTTTATTTGGATGTAATTATAATCTGTCTTTATCTTTCTGTTAAAACAGAGGATAGGTGATTATACTAGAGTTTTCTAAATATCTGAAAATCCTATTTTTGTGGGTTTTATGAGCTAGACCCTGAACTTATGTAAAATAAAATAAAAAATACTTGTAATCAATTAAACAGTGGGCCCTAAATGTATATTCTATAAAACTTTAATTTTTTTAATGGAATTACAGAAAGGAATACACTTTTCCTTGATATTCTAATTTTTTTGGATGTATCTGTTTTTAACAAACAATTTTTATGCTCATCTGTTTTCTCTTTTCTTATTGATGCAATGAATAAATAATTTTCCGCTCTTCAACAGATGTTCCAGGGTTTTTGTGCAAGTCTGTCTCTTTTCTGTTCTCTAAGGGCCCAGCTGGTCACGGAAAATGGTTGCCAGGGTACAGGATGCTGCCACCCCAGCAAAAAGCTTTGCCATCCCCCCACATGCCACCCCAATTTTTGACCCCTTGATGCCAACAGAGGCGTTCTCCCCCCCTTAAACTGGTTTTGCTCAAAACGCATTCAAAATACATACCGGTATTTATTTCACCACTCTAGGTCAATTTAATTTTAATATAGACCTAGGAACCGTTTTCAAGCATTACTTTGTCGTAGCAAGGGTCAGAGGTAGCGCATCCCATTCATTTTTACAAAAAGCAACTTGTCATGATGCCCCTTGCATTCTCTCCTACCCCTCCCCTCTTTGCTCTGCCTTCTGATTGAGACCAGCTGTGGACACTCACCTCATCTAGCCTTCTTAAGGAGATCCAGTTCCAGCATTCATCGCCAGTTCGTTGCCTCTTATGGTGCTTAGCCTGGTCTACTAGTGAGGTCTCTATGCTCTTGTGCTCTCGCTCCTCACTAATCTTGTTTCTCCGCCTCGCCCACAGGACCATAGACCACGAGTGTTCACCTGAGTCTCAGTTTTCCAAGAGCAGCCTGATCCACGCTTCACCAAGCCACGATTCCCAGCCACGCCACCACCCCAGCCAAGCCACGATTCCCAGCCACGCCAAGACCTCCAACCACGCTACTCCTTCAAGCCATAGCTCCCGCTAACCAAACCAATATCGGCGCATCGCCAGCACTTCTTCAACAAACTCATCTTCGGATCCTCGTCCAGGAAAATAAACTCATTACTCAACATCTAAATCTCCTGTGTTTCCTTCCGGGTATAAATATATATATATATATATATATATATATATATATATATATATATTGAGATGTCTATTGTCATATTGTCTATTGTCATATTATTGGGCTATATATATATATATATATATATATATATATATATATATATATATATATATATATATATATATAGCCCAATAATATGACAATAGACATCTCAATAGACGTCATATCAGTAATTGTATAAGAACATGAAATCAGTCATAAAATTCAATACCATCATAATTTATGTTTTGTGTTTCAACATTATTTAATTATGTTCATGTAACAACGTAACCACCAACTAATAGAGCTTTTGCTAACTTTTCTTAATTATAATGGGTTGAGATGGCAAATCTAATACATTCCAGGAAAGAAGGTGGCAGTAAGGTACAAAACCCAACTCATCCATCCAAAGTGGCTCATTACCCGGATGGATGTCTTGAACCGGAACGCCCCCCTTTTTTTTTCCATTTTGAGAAAGATTTTCTTTCTACATTTTCCTGTTGCTTTCTCAGTATGGGACTTATGTGGAAAACACTTTTAAGCCCTTTCAATTTAATTTTAACAATCATATATAATAAAGCTTGGTTTGATCTTTCTTGCCTTGTGCAAGTTGTGAACTGGCACTTCATAAATAAACGGAATTTATTGACTTGATTCTTTTCACTGTTCTGTACCAACACAAACAGATGATGAAAAAGCGGTGCTCATTTTCATTTATAATTATGTCAGTTACTGTTCAAAGCTGTATCCACACATTTACGATTTTAGGAAAGTGTCAGCTGTAATAAGACTGCATATAGAATTCAATTTAGCTTTAACTGCAAATATGCTCATTGTTAATAAGGGTTGAAATACAGGCTACACAGTTGTTCTATTATTAAAAATGAACAGCAAAAGCTGTTGTGGTTCTGTTGAGCATGCCTCCTCCTTGGAGCCCAACACCTGCTGCTCATCTCTACAATCAGCACCTCCCCACCTGCAGGCCATCACAGACTCTATTTATTCCTGAGGAGGATCTCCAGCCAGCGCCAGATTATTGTTCACCCTGTGTCTGCCTGCCTGCCTGCCTGCCTTCCTTCCAGTCTGCCTGCCTGCCTGCCTGCCTGCCTTCCAGCCTGCCTTCCAGTCTGCCTGCCAGTCTGCCTGCCTGCCTGCCTTCCAGTCTGCCTGCCTGCCTGCCTTCCAGTCTGCCTGCCTTCCAGCCTGCCTTCCAGTCTGCCTGCCTGCCTGCCTTCCAGTCTGCCTGCCTGCCTGCCTTCCAGTCTGCCTGCCAGCCTATCAGTCTGCCTGCCAAGTCAAATTGAATAACCTAACTTCTATCAGTTTGTGTCTGCACTTGGATTCAGTTATCCACTCCCCTCTCCCAACAGAATAATCTGGCCATTTAATATGGATCCAGCGGACATGTCTGCTTCCCAGGACCCTGCTCAGCATCCCCTTCCTCACTCTGATGTGAACTTTCTACGCCACGAACAGATGATCCTTAACCTGGATCACAAGTTCAATGCAGTTCTGGCTCAGTTGGATCGACTCACTCAGTCTTTGTCCACTCACACCGCCCCTGCAGCACAACCTACACCAGCTCCGCTTCAATCTGTTTTTCCAGGAAACCCGCCCGCAGCTGTGAGAGAGACCCACATCCCGGATCCCAAACCATATCCCGGAGACCTGGGTAAGTGCAGGGGTTTTCTGTTACAGTGTTCTTTAATTTTTGAACAGAAGCCTCTCTCTTACGCCAGTGACCAAGCAAAGGTGTCATATGTTGTTGGTCTCCTGGATGGCAAGGCATTGCAGTGGGCAGAAGCCTCTTTCGACCGGCATGGCTTTGGGCAGCTGTCCTACTCTGACTTTGTAGAGAACTTAAAACGTGTTTTTGACCACCCAGTGAGAGGAGGGGATTCCACAAGGCAGTTGATCTCCATGAGACAAGGAGCCCGGAGCGCTGCAGAGTATTCTGTGGATTTCCAGACTGTGGCTGCAGATGTGGGCTTTAATGACGAGGCACTGCAAGCTTTGTTCACAAATGGTCTCAACGGGCAGCTGAAAGATGAGTTGGCCTCAAGAGATCCACCCTCAACCTTAGGTGACCTCATCTCCCTGACAATCAGGCTGGACAACAGGCGGCGGGATCGAGCAAGGGAACAGGGACCTAGTCCACGTTCATTAATCTCCTCATGTCCACCTTCTCACCCGCTCCATGCTGCAAGCCCTCCACCTGAGGAACCTATGCAACTGGGTCGAGCCCGCCTCTCCACTGAGGAACGCCAGCGACGAATATCTAGTGGGGCCTGTCTGTACTGTGGAACTCCTGGACATGTTGTCATTTCCTGTCCGATCCGGCCAAAAGACAGTGGTCGTCAGTAGCAGTGGGGGTATTGACGACCACGACTACCTCCACTAACATCACCCACACAAAGACCCTGCTCTCGGCTACGCTGTGCATTAATCAGTCGTCCCATCCAGTTCTGGCATTGGTGGACTCAGGAGCAGAGGCTAACTTCCTTGACCAGACCTTGGCGTCCCAGATCAGTCTTCCTCTAGAGAACCTCCCTTCACCCACTGTTGCACGAGCTTTAGATGGCCGGGAGCTTTACCGGATCACTCAACGCTCAGCCCCAATTAAGCTTATATCCTCTGGTAATCACCACGAACAGCTCCAATTTCTCATAGTTGCCTCTCCAGAAAACCCAGTGGTCCTTGGACATCCTTGGTTGGTCTCACACAATCCTCATGTGGATTGGAGGACGGGGACCATCCTGAACTGGAGTGACACATGTCACACATCCTGTCTTCTCTCTGCTGTGCCTTCAGGTCCTTCCACTACATACCCACCTGACCTGTCCACCATTCCAGAAGTCTATCATGACCTTAAGGAAGTTTTCTGCAAGGATCGTGCCCTTGTCCTTCCACCACACCGTCCTTATGATTGTGCTATCGACCTGCTCCCAGGGGCCCCTCTACCAACCAGCCGTCTGTATAACCTGTCTAGGCCACAAATGGAAACCATGGAAAACTACATTACAACTTCTCTAGCTGCAGGAATCATCAGACCCTCTTCTTCTCCAGTAGCAGCTGGGTTTTTCTTTGTCACGAAGAAAGAGGGTACTCTCCGTCCCTGCATCGATTTCCGGGGGTTGAACAACATCACTGTGAAGAACAAATATCCCCTGCCACTCATTGATTCAGCTTTTAACTCTCTCCAGGATGCCACAATCTTCTCCAAACTAGACCTTCGAAATGCCTACCATCTGGTAAGGATGAAGGAGGGAGATGAATGGAAGACAGCTTTCAACACTCCACTAGGCCAATTTGAATACCTGGTTATGCCTTTTGGTCTTTGTAATGCCCCTGCAGTTTTCCAAGCACTTGTAAATGACGTTCTAAGAGATTTCTTGAACCGGTTTGTGTTTGTCTATCTAGATGACATCCTTATTTTCTCCCCCTCAGTCACAGAGCACATCCAACATGTGCAACAAGTGCTACAGAGACTATTGGAAAACCGGTTATTCGTGAAAGCTGAGAAGTGTCAGTTCCACACCACCTCCATATCCTTCCTCGGCTACATCTTTGAGAACAAGCAGGTCAAAGCTGACCCTGAAAAGATACGAGCTGTAGCAAACTGGCCTACCCCCACCACTGTAAAACAACTACAACGTTTCCTGGGGTTCGCCAATTTCTACCGCAGGTTCATCCGAAATTACAGTCAGATAGCTGCTCCCCTGACAAGATTAACTTCTCCATCTGTCTCTTTCCACTGGTCAGAGGAGGCAGCCAAGGCCTTCTCCACGCTGAAAGAGAGGTTCACATAGGCTCCTGTTCTTCGTCATCCTGATCCAACCCTGCAATTTATCGTGGAGGTAGACGCATCTGACACTGGGGTAGGAGCCGTTCTGTCACAACGATCCATGGACACACAAAAATTGCACCCTTGCGCGTTTTTCTCCCGACGCCTGACCCCAGCTGAGAGAAATTACCATGTGGGAGATCGAGAGTTGTTGGCTGTTAAGCTAGCTTTGGAACATTGGAGACACTGGTTGGAAGGAACCAAGAATCCCTTTATCATTTGGACTGACCATAAAAACCTCTCCTACCTACAATCAGCAAAACAACTCAATCCCCGTCAGGCGCGGTGGTCTTTGTTTTTCACTCGTTTTAACTTTCTTTTGTCCTACAGGCCAGGTTCCAAGAACCAGAAACCTGATGCCTTGTCTCGCCAGTTTACTTTAGATGCACCAACACTGCCGCAACCCATCCTTCCTTCATCATGTACACTTGCTGCTGTCTCTTGGGAGATCGAGGACAAAGTTTTAGAGGCCCAGCAACAACAACCAGATCCAGGTACAGGCCCTGCTAATCGCCTTTTTGTGCCAGACTCTGTTCGCTCACAGGTCATCCAGTGGGGTCACACCTCTCGCCGTACCTGTCATCCTGGTGGGGCCCGCACCTGCTCGCTGCTGAGACTCAGATTCTGGTGGCCGACCTTGGAGAAGGACGTACGGCAGTATGTTGCTGCCTGCCCAACGTGTGCTCGTAATAAGGCCTCGCATCAACCCCCTGCTGGTCTCCTCCATCCTCTACCCGTTCCTGGCCGCCCTTGGTCTCATATAGCTTTGGATTTTGTCACCGGTTTGCCCTTGTCTCGAGGTAACACCACCATACTTACCATTGTGGATCGTTTCTCCAAAGCTGTCCATTATGTGGCCCTTCCCAAACTACCCTCTGCTACTGACACTGCCAACCTCCTTGTCCATCACATTTTCCGTCTTCACGGGCTTCCTGCTGACATTGTGTCGGATAGAGGCCCTCAATTCACATCCCAAGTTTGGAAGGCTTTTTGTCGGTCCATCGGTGCTACCGTCAGTTTGTCCTCAGGTTTTCACCCTCAGACCAACGGACAGGCCGAACGCGCCAACCAGGATCTGGAGACAGCCCTGCGGTGTGTGACTGAGGCAAACCCCTCCTCCTGGAGCGATTACTTGGACTGGGTTGAGTATGCCCATAATTCCATCACCTGCTCTGCTACAGGTCTGTCACCATTTGAATGCTCTCTGGGGTTTCAGCCACCCCTGTTTCCAGCCCAGGAGGAGGAGGTTTCTGTGCCATCTGTCCAGCTGCACGTCCGCAGGTGCCGTCGAGTGTGGAGATTGGCTCATCGGGCACTCCTGCGTGCTCGGGAACGTAGCTGCCGCGTGGCTGATGCCCGGAGGTCTTCTGCTCCCTGCTATAGCCCTGGTCAGAAGGTGTGGCTGTCTTCCAAGAATATCCAACTCCGTACTGACTCAAGGAAGCTATCTCCCCGTTACTTGGGCCCCTTTGAGGTTTTGGCTGTCATCAACCCGTCTGCGGTCAAGCTCCGGCTCCCTGCCTCCATGAAGGTTCATCCCGTTTTCCATGTCTCACACCTCAAGCCGGTCTGTTCCAGTGCCTTGGTCCCTCCTTCCAAGCCCCCTCCTCCCGACCGGTTGGTTTGTGGCCGGCCCGCCTACTCTGTCCGACGTCTTCTGGATGTTCGTCGACGTGGTCGAGGGTTCCAGTACCTCGTTGACTGGGTGGGGTATGGCCCGGAAGAGCGTGCCTGGGTTCCTCGGTCCTTTATCCTGGATGACTCCCTGATCCGGGATCTTCGCAGGCGTCGTCCAGACCGTTTTCCATCGCCTGGTGGCTCCCGTTGAGGGGGGGTACTGTTGTGGTTCTGTTGAGCATGCCTCCTCCTTGGAGCCCAACACCTGCTGCTCATCTCTACAATCAGCACCTCCCCACCTGCAGGCCATCACAGACTCTATTTATTCCTGAGGAGGATCTCCAGCCAGCGCCAGATTATTGTTCACCCTGTGTCTGCCTGCCTGCCTGCCTTCAAGTCTGCCTGCCTGCCTGCCTGCCTGCCTTCCAGCCTGCCTTCCTGCCTGCCTGCCAGCCTATCAGTCTGCCTGCCAAGTCAAATTAAATAACCTAACTTCTATCAGTTTGTGTCTGCACTTGGATTCAGTTATCCACTCCCCTCTCCCAACAAAAGCATTATTTTAGCTGAGAAAAATACAGTTTATATTGTGTTTGATGTGGGATTTAAGTTCAGAGTTTCTTCTTCAGTTTCAAAATCAAACTCACAGAAGTGTTGGAAATATAAGATGTTTAATGAGAAAAATGTCACATTCAAGTGAAGAAACTAACTAAATAATAAATACTAAATGCAATGGAGTGAATTGAATATTCTATCCAAAGTCTTTTTTTTGTCAAGAACCTACAGAACCCTTTTCAAGGCTACAACTTTCTGAAGTTGACAACACATTGACTTTGAGTCTGGGTCTGGGATAACACTTAAGAATTCTGTAATGTGTCACATAAGCAGTTAATGGCTCATGTGTGCTCTTGTCATCACAAGCTTTTGCAGATGATACTGCTCTGATCAAAAACCGTTTATTCGTTTTCATTACTTTCTCCTTCCAGTGATACGGCCTGAGTTCGTCTTACTTTTCCTTTCAAACATCAGATTGGACTTCTCAAATGCTTTTTCAGGAAAGCATAGCAAAATATTAATCTCTGATATCTTTCATGTGAATTTCTTTTCTCTTCAAAGCCAAGCATGGCTTGCTCCCCTTAAGAACTCCTTTCACTGCATCCTGTGGGGTCACAATTGCATTTTTCAAATGCAAATGCAAAACTCAATCAGCTCCAGACCCTTTGCTTGGTTAACCGATGACTAAATAAGGAAGTTGCAGCCTAAATATAAAACAACTTCCTGTCAAATATCAACATCAGTCAGAAAAAATTCGAATCCGAAAAAAAGTGTCAAGATTGTCAGCATTTTGATCTTGTTGATGAAATAACAAATATGTCAACAGCTTTTGGGAGGGATTATAAATTAAATATTTATCAACCAAACCCAACCCTATAATCACTACTGATCAAGAATAGAGTGATAAGGGGAGTATGCATCAAAGAAAAACAAGGCACAATGTAGTCCAAAATGCATTATTAGTTAGGAGTCGTCTGTAGCCGCAACTCCCAGCCACATTACACCTATGTGGTGGTGTCCTGTACCAACAGACCAACCGAGCTAGGTATTTCTTACCAAACCCCTCACCTGGTGGAGGAATAGTTTTATGGAAAGCACATCCAACTCACCAGCTGCAGCATTAGTAGAGTAACCAAGCTGTGACCAGGCCGTCATCTAGCAACAGCAAGCAGTACCAGAGGCAGTGGAATGACCAGGCTGTCATTCAGCAGCACTACTAGCAACTAAAGGTATTGAGATGCCTCCAAAAAGCACAAAATCAGGAGAGGACTTAATGACCACCTCACAAGTCAGAGACTTCTTAGATCAGCAAATGTCTTCATTCAGAGACTTCTTTCAGAGCTAAGAAACAACCTACAAGGGCTTTATTCAACTCATTATGGACTATTTAAATAAGAGGTTGGATTGACTTGTGTAAGAGGTTTGTGAATTTAAATCAAGTCTGCAGTATTCACATAAAGACATTGACGGAATAAGATTGCAAACTGATGATTTATCATGCAAGTCTAAGGAGATTAACAAAGATTAATGATTTTGGCTGCTCGGTCAAAAATGTGGTTGGAAAAATTGATTACATTAAAAACCAATGACGTAGCAACAATCAGAGTCTGATCATGAAACGTGGTTGGAATCTGAGGCTGAGGTTAGAAAAATCATCTCAGACAATTTGAAACTGGACACCAATCAGATTGAGGAGCGCTTCGCTCCTCAATCTGATTGGTATGATTTGCTTTGGTAATTCACAGGTTCAAGGGGGAAAACCTAGACAAATAGTGGTGACGTTTCTGAGATTAAAAGATTGTTTGGCTGTGATGGAAAAGGCAAGGCTCCTTAAAGGAACAAATATTCATGTAAATAAGGACTATTCCGAATTGGTTCTACAAAAATGTAAAGAACATGTCCTAGCAATGAAAAAGGCAAGACAGAGAGGGGACATTGCTTATCTCAAATATGACAAACTCATCACTGCCGTGGGAGATGGGGGCTGTTTTTCAGCAAAGGGACCAGGATGACTGATCCCTGTAAAGAAAAAAAAAATGAATGGGACCATGTATCGTTAGATTTCGAGTGAAAGCCTTCTTCTGTCAGCAAGGCCATTGAAGAAGAAATGTGGCTGGGTCTTTCAGCATGACAACAATCCAAAACACACCGCCCGGGTAATGAAGAAGTGGCCTAGCCAGTCTATAGGTCTCAACTCCATAAAAAATCTTTGTAGAGAGTGGACAGTCCGTGTTGCCTAGCGGCATCCCCAAAACATCACTGCTCTAGAGGAGATTTGCATGGAAGAATAGACCAAAACAGAAGCAAGAGTTTGTGAAAACATTGTGAAGACTTACAGAACAAGTTTTACTGCTGTCATTGCCAACAAAGGGTATATAACAAAGTATTGAGTTGAACTTTAGTTATTGACTAAATATTTATTTTCCACTATAATTTTGCTAATAAATTTTAATATCAGACAATGTCATTTTTGTTTTTTTCTTCTCTTTTTTTTCCTCATTTTGTTTCTAGTTGAGTTATACCTATGATGAAAATTACATCTTTTTAAGTGGGAGAACTTGTACAAATGATGGGTGTCTAAATACTTTTTCCCCACTGTATATCAGGCATTGTATAATAAATTCTTATAAAATCAACTTGGACTGTCTTCTGAGTATTAGCAGTGGTATTAGAATGTTCTACCAATTTAATCCCAGTATGATCTTGAGCTGAAAATTCATGCTTTTTTGTCTTCTTGTTTAGACGACCGCAATTCTCTTTTTACTTGTTTAACAAAAAGTCTCTGAAACGTCCCCAATTTGTCCAAAACTCTGCAGCAAGGCTTTTGATTGGGAACGAATAAGCGCACGACTTAAAATATATTTTAAGATTTTAATTTTTGTTTTTAGAGTCTTGCACGGAAAACCCAGAACTATATTTTAACTCTCTCCTCTCCTGCACTTTCCTGGCGACCTGTCCAGTGTGTCCCCTGCCTTCGCCCATAAGTGGCCTGGACAGGCTCCGGCAACTCCATCACCCCGAAAGGGACAAAACTGAAGAAGATGAATGAATGAGTTAAGAGTTCAAGATTCAACACAATCTCTCTGTACTTTTCAATGAGTATGATATTTTATCCGTTTTAACGGAAATTGAAAGTACAGCAACAGTCTTCTTCCAATTTTGGCTTTTCCCATCAGGGGTTGCCACAGCGAAACAACCCCTCTCTCTAGTCGCATGGTTACCTTGGCAATGTTTTACTCTGGATGCCCTTCCTTACGCAACCCTGTCAAGTTTAGCTGAGCTTGGGTCCGGCACAGAAGCAGAGCAGGGAATAGGGAGCAACCCGGATTCGAACCCTGGTTTCGCGGACAGAAGGCGCCGCAAACCAGCACGAGCTAAACCGACTCCCTGAAAGTACGGCAACATTAATAGATGAAATTTTATTTAATTCCTTAAATTATGAAACAAAGTCAGTTATATTGTACACATATATATCCGATCACTTTCTTATATTTCAAATTGTTCAACTTTGTCAATAAAAGATTGAATATCACATTTCAAAATTATAATAATTATATTAAACTTGAATTAAACAATTATTAGAACACATCTTTTTTTTAAATTCTTTAGAGAAGAAGATCCTGATAGAACATATCATGGATTTCACTATTAATCAATGTAGCCTCTGAGAGATCCTTTCCAATTGTGAAAAATGGTTGGGAAGAAAAAAGAAAACTAAGTAAATCATGGTTTACTCATGGTCTGAAAAGGTAATTGTTAAGTATAAACAACTTATACAAGAAGTATTTAAGCTCATCTTCTCCCTTTAATATATAAACTTTTAGGTCATATAGAAAAAAACTAGTAAAAGTTTTCAAGGAAAAAACTTGTACCAGTTGACCTAAAGATTACAAAAGTTATTCCCATATTTAAAAAGGGTTATAAAAACAATGTATTTTACTCTTGACCTATAGCCTGCTTATCCTTTATTTTCTTGTTGTAACATTGTTTGGAGGTGTACCTACAGAACTCACATAAAATTTCTTATGTTATTACAAATCTTGTTTTTTTTTATTCCTTTTGTTGATCTAGGGGTAGCTTTCATATAAGCCTTTAGGCGTCTTCCACTTACCTGCACATTAGCTTGTTTTTTTACGTAAACATTTGTATAATTTTATGATTTGTTTTCTTTGTATACTATGTCACGATTAGCATTTATGTTTCTTTTATTTTTATTCATACATCTTCTAAACCCATTTTGTCCCTTTCAGGGTCAAGAGGCTGCCAAAACCTATCCCGGCCACTCGTAGGTGAAGGCAGGGGACATCCTGGACAGGTCTCTAGTCTATCCCGGGGCCACAAATCACACACCCATGTACACTCACATTCACACCAAGGGATAATTTAGATTAACCAATTAAAACCTATGAGCATGTTTTTTGTTTGTTTTTTTGTTTTTTGGGACGGTGGCAATACTTTTTGTAATATAGTGTATGTCACTAGGGAGACAAGGATCTGACATGGGTAAAAAAATATATCGGACTATTCCGGACTGCGGACTGCCAGCTCACACAGCGGCTTTGTGGCAGTGTATGAGCTTTTCAAAGCAGAAATGCTGCTCAGTCCTTGCAAACCTTTCAAACAATCACCTGGATTTGTGTTTCCAGTCGTGTCCCGACAAAATAAAGGCTGATGTTATTCCCACATATTTACGTGCAGTCAAGATGCAGATTACAGCCTTTCCTGCATAGATTTTATGTTCATCCAAGGCTAATGTTGTTAACGCGTGTTAGCCTTCAATCATGGAAATGTGATAGTTGTTCAGAGAAAAATCATTCAAACTGTGCATAGGAAGAGTAGGACACAAAAGGTCAATGCTTAGGGTGGATTCAGACTGAGAAAACCGTTTGGTCCACACCAAGTCCACTTAATTTGGTCCGAAAATGAAAAATAAAAAAAATTTGGTCCGAATCGAGTCCCGAACCTTGCGAATGGTGTGTATTCAGACTGCCGTCAAGTAGGCCTTCTTGTTCCGGACTAAAGCTTGTACACAAATTCAGCAAAACCTGACTAAAGATCTCTTCACTCATTAGTCAGGAATTACGAGGGCGGGAGAAAAGCAACTAGAGGCAGAAACTATGGAAGTCCTGTGCTTTTAGTTCTTTCAAACTTAATACTTTGCTCACAAATTTTGTACATCTGTATCAACATCAGGGTCAACACTTTTTACTTGCTTTTTTGGTCTGGTGGAGGCAGGCTGCAGGGCGGTTACTGGCAAGAAGACAGCTAAGAAGGTATACTAATAAGTGTTTATGACATATAAATCGTCGGGAAAATGGTGAGAAGCAATTTGTATCACGGTAAAATTGTTTAAATGAGTCTGAATTCATCCGTTTACATTTGAATGAGTTGCTGCGTCTCATCGTTGTTGTGCTTTAAAACCGTATAAAACAGATCTGTTAAGGAACTACAAGGCAGCTTTTAGGGTGACATCACAGCAGCGCCTCTCTGCGCGTGACGCGCAACAAGACACAGAACAGCTTGTAAGAAACGTTTTCAGTGGTGTTAAAATAAAACGTTCTAACAAATAACCATGGACCCTTTTTCTGTTTGATAAACGATAATCATTGCTTTAAATTGTTGCTTTATTTTCCCAAGGCTCATTTGTTGCTACATTTCTACTCTGTGTACGTCGGCTACGGAGGTTGTTTTGGTCCAGTGGTTCCACTCCGAGGATGGATTGTGTTCAGACTGAGGAATCTCAGAGCAAAACGAATCTCAGTCCAATTGGAAACGAATCTAGACCACCTCGGAAGATGGGTCCAAGAGCGGTTCATGGTCCTGAACCAGGGTCTGCTTGGGTTTCAGGCTGAAAATTTGTTCGGGATTATCAGGGAAAAGAAACTCTGGTTCACTTTAAGCAAACCAAATGTGTCTAGTCTGAATACACAAAAAATAAGCAGGCTGTGTATCTGGGCATGTGAAAGGGCAAATGCATAAGAAAGTGATGGACAAGCAGTCGTAAAAGAGTTTGGAAATAAACCCCTTCAAGAATTTTGAGCAGATTCAAAAGAAATTGACTGATGCTGGAGATTTATTATAATTTCCTTTCAAACATCTGCAGTTTTGGTCATTCAGAAACTGGAATTTTCCCCTTTCATCATCTTTCATGTTTTACACACTCTAGTTCAAAAGTGAAAATATTCAGTTCAACAATGTGTTGGTGTTGAAGGTCAAGGGAAACTGATAAATTTAAAAAAGCAACTCAAATAATATATAATAAAGCTCAAATAAATTCTTTGTGTGGGTGCTTACCAAAATGAGATAATACAATAAAAACCTGACCCTGTGTAAGAAGTAGTATTTAAATTGGCATAAAGTTCAAATGATCCCTAACCAAAACATTTATTTTAACAATATTTTGGATTCTAAAGCTACATAATATCAGTCCACTTGAGCATCTCTGACATGCTAAAGGTCCAGAGACTGGTAGGTTGGGAGCTTCATGTTATGATGGGAATCTGCAGCAAGAGCGTGATGCTATCATTTCATCATGGGTCAAAATGTCTGAGAAATTATTACAAAACATTGACTTTCTGCCAAAAATGACTTCTGTTACCGATGGGGCTGAGATTAAAAAATTGATTAATCTAATCCAATCAATCTTGACTTTGAAAATATCAATTCATCTAATTTGCGGATTGATTTTCCTAAAAACAAATTTTGTTGCCTCTTTTATTTTGGCCAAAAAACTGTTTTTTGGCCATTTTTTCATTTAATATTTCATTGTTGTATCAATGTAAGATATTCAATTGTCAAGTAAAAACAAAAGTGAAAACTATTTTTTATAACCATACTTAATTAGATTTGGGATGGAAATTTGAAAAATAATGAACATTTGAGCAAATCTTGTTGAATTAGAAAATAAATTGATTTATTAGTTTGTCAGTGATGTATTGACTGATATTTACCCAAATACACTTAATTCATTACAACAAGCTTTTGTTAAAAGTGCTTCTAAAAAAAATGTTATATTGCAAAACTTGGTTTGACTCAAAGATTTCTACATTTTTGCAAAATCTTTATGAAATAACTACAGTATGTTGTACATCTTGTTGTATAGCCTTATTGATCACTTTTGGAAAAAGTGTTAGATTTTACAAACACTTCATACTTTCCCCAATTTTATTATTCACTGCTTAATCAAAAATGGCTCTTTCACTTGGAACGTAATTATTAATTTAACTTCTAAAAGGCATTTACATGATTTCTATGAACACATATTCAGCAAATTACCAGAATATTGCTTTTAGCTAATTCACATTGCCTTTGAAACAGAACAGAGAAGTTTAATGTTGCATTATATATTCATCATAGTTTGTGTGTGGGCAGATTGAGGGTACGGTTCATGAAATAAATTAGCCTGACTTATCTGTGTGCTCTCTTCATTTGCCCACAAATTAGTTTGCACGAAAACATTTTTTTTCCTTATATAAATATAATTTTGAGCGTATTTCATGAATGTTAGTGGGTTTAAAGGTTTGTTAATTTTTGTATTTTGCGTTATCTTAAATGGGAGAAAGCAGTGTGGCCTGACTTTTCATGTAGTTTGTTTAGCCTGGAGTCTAGGTGAAGGACTACATTATTGTGCAACATGAAGTGCATTCGGAAGTTAATGATGCTGTCAATCAATGCTGGCCTCAATTTAAATCTGAGGTTTGAAGGTCGAAAAAGCCCTGACTTTTATTGCTTTTTTTTCTCAGCAGCGCAGTGCTTCCACAGTGAGCTACCTCAAAAACTGGAATGATCAGTGATCAGGGACCCAATCAGTGTTTTGTCGCACTTTTTCTGTAAATAAGGACTTCTAACTTGGAGTGGAATTCAATATTTTCTGTGTTGAAGCATGGAAAAGCAGCATCATTTCCTTTTCTGCCTACACCAGAATGAGCTTTTATCTGACTGACAGATTTGCTATTAGCACATCATAAGGACAATAATGAAATCATGAGAACATCCTTCAGATGAAGAGCAGATGTCAAGATTAATCACTGTGAAACAAAAGAACTATCAGATTCTACAAGCCATTTTTACACAAATCTATCGCCACTTCTTTTGGTTCAGTCCTTTTATGCATTCCGCTCCTCTCCAGAGTAGACATGACACCGCCGAGAGGAACCTCTGGCAAAAGTCGGAATTATGAGCAGCGCTGAGGATGTTTATTTGGAGGAGATCTCACCCCACGCACACAGCAGCATGAAAGGTGCTTAACCAAAGATAGGTTTCTGCTCTGATTATGAATTAAATCCCGCTGGTTCATTTATACTCAACTTGCAGACCCAGAGCCCTCAGTAGAGTGCATGAAACTGTCCTGTTTAACTGCCACTGTGAGCGTTTCAAGAGATCCTGAATACCTAAAGGTGTGTATAGTCACAACGTGTTTTTTTCTCCCCTTTTTTTGTCAGATAACATTGACATATCAGGACATATCACTTCAATCCTTGCAATCTGCAGATGAATGTTTGTTTTGCTTGGCAATGAATACCAAGAAACAGTTTTTTATACTTTTGTATTTTGTTACTTCTCACCTTGAATTCCTGTTTTTTTAATTCCTATTAAGGGAGGTTTTTTGGTTTGTTTTGTTTTGAAAGTTTTTACCAACTTGATTTTGTTGGTTGCGTTTTCTTCTTTTTAGTTGTAGGAATTTATATAAATAAGGAGTTTTGCTGCGTCGTTCAGTTTTGCATGCTGCATGTAAGGCCTTCAATCACTTTGTCCACGTTAAAAGGAGATGCCACTTTAACTGCTTGGAAAAGATAGACCCAATAGAAGCTAACACAAGGCTCAAATATGCAGACATGCATTTAAATTTAACCATTTCAATCAACATATAAATGATTTATTCAGCAGAAGAATAGAAATCTATTTTGAAGAAAGACAAGCCTGGGTCAAAGCACAGGACATTTCAACATTTCTAGAATTTCTATAATGTTTTGCACATATGTGAGATGGAAACACAGCTATTGTTTATCTAACAAGTCTTTTTAACAGGTTTTTGTTGGTGTAGTTCTGATACCAAGCAGTTCACTATGTCAATCACTTCAAACAATGTTTAACTAAAGTATAATAATAAAGTATAATATAAAACCTTGTAACTTAAGAAATGAAAGAAATGTAAATATACTTTCATCCTGAAGGTGAGCAAAGGGCCTTTTAGTAATATCAGCAGCATATGCAAACCATCGAGAACTGTTGATGCCAGCTGCAAAGTCTTACAGGTGAAGGTAGAAAGGTAGACTTGTTAAACAAGATTCTACATAGCAACAAGCACAAACAAAGCAAGGGGAATATCTTAAGTACAAAGAAGGCAGGATGTTCAGACTTTCTGGAAATGGATATATGGGTTTATGGCAGACGAAGTGTGCATTATCAGACATTGACATGGAAGCCTGAATCGAGGTGTGTTAAATTCTGATAATGCACACTTCGAACGCCATTAACCCGCTGATACCATGGTCACTTACAAAAGAAAGAAATATTTAATCAGTTTTTAGTCATTCGTTCTTGTTATTTGTTCGGTTTAGATTGCTTTTTTCTCAAAAAAGCGGACTATTTGTTAAATGGTGCTGCGCGTTGTCACAGTAACATGTCACACTTAGCTGGGTGAGCCAGCACCGACCTCAACCACAGCAGCAAAGCGATATATATGCCAATTGCATGATAGGTTAAATAAAGCATCAGTTCATAGAGAAAGTTCACCTCTTACTGCTTGATTTTTTCCAGATGATGAAGCTAAAGTTTGTTTTAAAGAAGCCGGCGCAGTGAAGTAGAACATTTAGGTTCTGTGACTGGGATGTCTTTTTTTGGGCGTATACAATCAGTGTTGATTATCAATTTTTAATCCACACTCAGCAGCCAATCAGAATCGAGTATTCACCCGGACCATGGTATAACACACAATTATATATGAACGTGGAAAAACAATGCATGTTACCTCACTTTTTTAGGGACCTGCTGAGAGTTCCTCTACCTTTTTACAATAGTTTGTCAATAAACACAAACTCAAAATAAATGTGTGGCTTATGAATTCTTCCCCTCACAGAAGATGATTTTCACAGCTCACATACTTTATTGAAGTAAACATAGTTGGGTGTCACATGAGAAACCCCAGGTGTGCCAAACCATGCAGCATGCACCAAGGAGACCCTGGTACTTCTTTTTAGAAAAATCTGAAAAGGCTACCTAACAAGAGAACCACTTTTAATGCAGAAAATAATAAGATTTCAAACAAATGTAAAATAATTGCATGATCTTGCAGTATTTTAAAGCGATATTTTCCTTATTTCTTTTTTTCACTCTGTTTCTTTTTTAAATGAAAAATACTTATGCTTACTCACACAGTGCTGTTGCAATCAGGTTATACTGTTTACACCTGATCTATTCAATTACTCTCTGTAGTTTATTTGAAAATGCTTGTTTTAACTTTTGAAGGCAATTTTTTAACAGGAAGAGGTTAATGCAGGGTTTAAGCAAAAATGAGTAATTGTGCATAATTTCTGTACATACTTCATGCCCTTCAAGCTTCAGCTCCAGCTGGTATTTAATATGCTTTTAGAAAAAAAAACACAAATAACTTTGCAGAAATCTGGCAATAACATAAATCTTTAAACTTCTTTTAAAACCCTGTGTTTTAATTGGGGCAAATTCCATTTTATTTTATATTACTAATAGTTAAAAAAAAAGCGTGGAAAAACCTTTTGTAGAATTTTAACTCATCCTTTATGTAGAAAACATTTGGACAATTTAATGAATTACTCAGTTTTGAAAGCACTTCGAGTCAGTTAAGATTATGTGATGATTCACATGTAAGAATTATTAATTTTTCCTATATAAATCCCCATCTACTGAACAGCACGTGACGGAGAGTCATAAAAATGATATTACATAACAGCCATTACAGGCAATTCAGTTAATAGGCTATTTTCTTGCTGCGTTTTGCTGCAGTTGAGTTTGAATGGAACTTGCCGGAGCCCATTTTTCACAAAATCATCAGGTATGATAAAAGCTAAGTAGTCTGCTGGTGCGGATCCATGAATCATCCCCCCTCCAAGCCATGTGGTCAGAGTGATTGTCAATTCCACAACACAATAAAATGGCAAACCAAAATGAAAAGCAAAAACACAAAATCTAGATTTGTGATATATTGATATTTAATTATTCAAGTCTTAGTAGTTTATTCCTCATAGCACTGTTTAAAATGTAATTGTTGAATTGCACTGCGCTTAGTTAGACTCTCTAATGACTTGTTATTGGGCTCAGAAAAGAGACTGTTCTCTATTCTGGATCTGTTAGACCTCAGTCTAGCCTTTGACACTATCAACCACAGCATTTTACTCCAAAGATTAGAGCATGACATAAGGATCAGAGGATCTGCCCTCCGGTGGTTTGAATTGTTTTTATCTGATAGGTACCAGTTTGCTAATGTAAATGGACCGTTTTCTCATTGCACTCAAGTTAGCTATGGAGTCACACAGGGCTCAGTTCTAGGACCCATCCTGTTTATGCTTTATATGCTGCCCTTTGGAAACATAATTAGGAAACACAGAATTAATTTTCACTGTTACACAGTTGTATGTATCCATTAAACCTGACTAGAATGACCATATAGAGAAACTTAATGCCTGCATCTGAGACATCAAAACCTGGATAACAATGCTTACCTCCTCTTAAACCCAGAGAATACTACAGTCATTATACCAGGTCCTAAATACCTGAGGGATGCTCTCTCTGATCAGATAGTCTCCCTGGATGGTGTAAGTATAGCCTCCAATTTCACAGTTAAAAAAAAGAAGTTTTAATTGACCAGGATTTATCATTTAAGGCTTACATATCACAGGCTTGTAAAACACACAAAACATCACACATTTTTTCACCTGCACAACATAGCTAAGATCAGAAATATATTATCTAAGTGATGCTGAAACTTATTCATGCATTTGTTACGTGTAGGTTGGATTACTGTAACTCTTTTTTAGCAGCGTGCCCTTAAAGTTCTTTAAAAAGTCTTCAGCTTGTTTAGAACGCAGCAGCAAGATTGTTAACAGGAACTAGCAGAAAAGAAAACATTACCCCTTCGTTAGCTTCACTTCACAGGCTCCCAGTTGAGTCTAGAATCAAGTTCAAAATCCTCCTGCTAACCTATAAGGCCTTAAATGGTATGACCCCATCCTATATTAAAGATCTCATAGTGCCTTACCAACCAAACAAAACACTTCGCTCACAAAATGCAGGACTGCTTGTGGTTTCTAGAATTTGTCAAAGCACAGTTGGAAGTAGAGCCTTTAGTAGCTTATGGAATGAGCTCCCAGCTCATGTCAGCGAGGCTGACACAGTTCCTACATTCAAAGTTAGACTTAAAACATTCCTCTTTGGACAGGCTTATTGCAGACTAGCTAGTAATCAGAGAATATTTACCTTATTGCTCCCCCTACCTCACCTACTGTAATGAATTTTGGGGGAATAATTACAATTTTCATCACATTTATTATACATATTTCTCCGCAGAGGGAAGAATGTTTAATAAACAGTTCCCCCTGCTTAGATTAACACTATATTGCATTACTACTAATATCCCAAACACGTATATTTTCCAGTATTATTATTAATATCCACTATAAGTACCATAGTGCATGCAACTTACTATAAACATGTTTGAATTAAATTTCAATAAGAATTAGTTGCTAGTGAGCTGCTGGAAGTTAGAAGCTGGGGAAAGTATGGTGCACTGGGGTTCTGTCCTCCACTCTCA
Source organism: Oryzias latipes (assembly GCF_053564925.1). Taxonomy (NCBI): domain Eukaryota; kingdom Metazoa; phylum Chordata; class Actinopteri; order Beloniformes; family Adrianichthyidae; genus Oryzias; species Oryzias latipes. Next base: position 13,948,141 of record NC_136245.1, read on the forward strand.
TCTACATGTCCTCTCCTCTATTCTTGATAATTTATTTATCATTTAGTTATCCATGTCTTTGTTTGGTGCAGTACAATTCATGTGTTGTCCCTCTTTCCCACTCCCCTCCAGGGGAGCAGGAGTGATTCAAATTGGCCTGTCCATGCTCGTGTACTTAGCCATGAACCTAGCCTCTGGCTCGTCTCGCACCCCTAGCCGTCCCCCAACTCCATTTGGATGAAGTCCATCTGCTGGACTATTTAAACGTGTAGTCGTAGAGTTAGATAAGCTAATTCTTCTAAGCTAAGAGTTGTGGTACAGCGCCTGTCCTTCCTGGGAGAGGATCCCTCCTTCATGTGGACACCCCTGAGGATTTTTCACAATTACCAATTGATTTTTATGACAGATATTATGTTCCTATACCATTACCGATATGAAGCCCATTGATACAACTATTGTTGTAATACTGGGCTATATAAATAAAATGTAATTGAATTGAATTAGTAAAATTTTATATAATATTTCCTTATTTAAACTAGTCCCAAAAAATAGCTTCACTTGGTGTGTGTTTACACAAAGATGAAAAAAGCTGTCACAGTGTAAAAGCAAAAAAAAGAAAAAGGAAACTAACCTTCCAGATCTAATTACATTAGACAGCATAATGTCAAGTTAAATGCATCCCACAGTGGCACACCTTTCTACTCACATCATCAGGCTTCACAATGTCCACTTTAATTATCTGTGAGAAGAATCTTCTCATCTCATTACTGCTTGCAGATTCTGTCCAAATAAAAGGAGTGCCTTTGGCTGAAATGGATGAGGTTTTTGCCTTAATATGCTCTAAACCAACTTTGAAGGGAATGATCTGTGGGTGTACAGCAGTCGCAGCTGCTTTGTGAGCTTGTAAGTGGATGGCGTACAAGGGTGCGCTTTTAAATAATGTGCAAGAAGGAGTCTGAAGAAGTTCACGGTTCAAAGTGTTCATCAAAATTCACGCACTGTGAGCTCTCTTTGCTGTGTCGAAACCAACCTGCTGAGCTGTGCTGGAGGAAATCTATAGAAACAAATTAACTCGACGTCTGTTGGTTTGGACATGTGCACAAGATAACAGGCTTCAATTACATAGCTCTTCTCCTAATTGAAAATGCAGCTAATAGCTTAAGAGCTTCCTATCTGGGGAAGCTTGAAAAAACCCATGCAGAAGGCACATTGGATTCCAGGATTTAGTCTGTGCCTCTGAGTCTGGGCTTTAGCCCTGCAGCAATTGCTTCAAAAACAGCATTTCTTTGGCTTTCATCTTCCCTGACACTACACAGTGTCACTGTAAACTGAGAAGGATCTTTACATGCCAAAGGAGACTGTGCTAAATTGATTCTCGTACTTGCATTGGTAAAAAGAAAGTGTAGATTAGATGCATGCCTGTTGCAAGCTGCAGCAGGGTCACCCCGCTCACGTCAGCTCCAGCTAATAGAAATAGAAAGATTTCTTTTTTAAAAAGTATAATCCGTTTTTGTCGTTTTCCACCTTTTGTTGTGGTTCAAGAATGAGGCTAGCAAACCAAATCTTAGAAAGAAACATGCATAAATATCATCTGGTTATGCATGAAAATCACCACAATGAACTCAAAACACTGCTGCCTTAAAGACCCACTCCAGTGAAAATTGTGTTTTGGATGTTTTTAACATTCTTTTGCCATTTATCTCATAATGGAGGACATATATACTGTACAGAGAAAATTAGGAATAAAACTGCATTTCAAATCATTGTGAATCAGTTTTAGATTCAAAAGTAACATTTGTGAAAGATTGTTTTTTTATGTAGAAAATACACTGGAGGGGTCACAAGCTCCCTGCTCTGCTCCATTCGAATGCATTCACCTGTGGACAAATACATCCATGTATGTCTTCATTTTCCATGTCTGAGCTGGCATCTGGCTCCAAACTGTACGACTGGAAAGTTCCAATATTGCTCATCATCCACTGGTAATGTCAGGTTGGAGTTATGAGGGTCTGTAAGCTATAGCGAGAAAGAGTGTAAACTAAGGGTTGATAGGAAATGAGGGCAGGCTTACTCTGCGCCAATAGTCCTGCCCACAACTCAGAGGTGAATTTCTAACAAACTACTGCCGCTCTGCAGGAACTATGTCCTAGAAAACAACACAGTTTTTCTTTTTTTTGGGCAAAAAACGCATAATCAACATTTAAAGACTACTGGGAATTATTTTGTAATAGACCAAAATATGATTGAAGTGGGACTTTAAAGCTATCTTTACACAAAAGCCACAAAAGAAAATACACTTCTTACCCCAAACTTTTATTTTAGAAAAACTCAGCTAATTTAACTGCATGTGCACCAAAATCCTTCAGAAATACAACTGAGACCATCACAAGTGTCTGTGCTGAGTTCCATAATGGTTAAAAATAACAGGAAGAGTTATACACTGCAGTCTGCTGACCTAAAACATATTTTTAAATGATTTGTTGGCCCCACAGAGAATATGGTCAATGGGCTGTGTGGCAGTGAGAGATAAAATGTAGTCTCTGAGCCGCAAAGACAGAAACAATGGAGAAGAAAGATGTCTACTGAACTCCACAGCACCTCTGGTTAATAACACAAAAGGTTCCAGCAGTGTGTTTCAGGTTTTTTTCTCCTCCTAGCAACACATCCTGTTAATCACACTTAACTGTTATGACAAAAAGGAGACAAGTGTTAGTAAAAACAGAACAGATGCTGAGAGTTTGGAGGTAAACATTCACACATTCAACCCACATGATTTTGGTTGTGTTTTTCTTTTGTGTATCAAAAAATTGTCTAAAAGTGGATATTCCCAGTCTTTTTTTTTTAGACAAAAGCTTTGCTTTCATATTTCTGACATTAACCAACGCAGCATAATGCAGTTTCTCACTGCAGCAGCACGCCAGAGCCAAACAGAAATTGAGCCCAAATGCATAATTTATTTTTTATTTGGCCACGGGCCTTTATGGTGTACTCCACCCTGCAGTGACTGTTTGAACTTTGGAAATTAAACTAATGAGAAAAAATGCTAAACACACTGTTACTGCAGGCAGACAGTGAGATATATGACGATCAGCTGGTGTGATTAAGAACATTTACATGCTTTACAGAACAGAAAACAAATATTTCGATTCCAACAAGTTGTGTGTTTGCCACTATGGCTGTTGTAGCAAAAACACAGGATAAGAAAGTACCACCTGCACAGTGACTTGATCTAATGCATTGCTGTTGTTCCATTCGGGCCACCAAGTCATTTGTGTCTGAAGAAGGGGCAGGCTGATGATACAAAAATTAATCAAGGGGCCTGTTCCTGTAGGTAATGAAAGATAAATCTCTTGTGCATATTGCATGGTGGTGTAAGCAAGTAACCCCAGAAAGAGGAGCTGCCATTGCAGTTTCAGCAAATGGGAATAATATTTAAAGCAGCAGCTTGGCAGTCATATGGAATTGAACAAACTGCTATTTTGCAAAACGAGTCACCATGCACTGATATTTGCTTCCTTATCCCACAGCAAAGGAGAAACTAACATTCTTTCTCATGGAGTGTCAGAAAATTTACCTCTTACGCCTTTGCAGTGGAAATTGGTTTTTGGAGGGCAACAGTCATACCTCACATTCCCTCGAGCCTGAGATCGTGTATGTATAAGGTCCTGTTCCATTAACCAGAACATCCATAGTCTCTGAGTGGGAAGGTTTGTAGTCCACGTAATATTCTTGCAGTGGAGAATTAAAAGAGCGCTCGATCTCCCGAGCCTTTTTCTGGCGCTTTTTGACTGCTGAGCGCAGCTGAAGCTGTTTGAGACTGTTGGGATAGTGTTTCCACGACACGTAGATCACTAGCAGAATTATGGTCACGAATAGGGAAAGGGCCACGCTGCCGGCTATGATTTTGTGGAAGGATACAAGCTCACTGTCAGGCAGGGGGGAGGTGGGGGAGGCCTGGGAAGGTGAAGGGGAAGAAGAATCCGTCCTGTTCCAGATCAGCTTTTGATCCACAGAGGACTGCGTGGGAAAAGACGGCAGCTCCGTCTGAAACACAGAAGTGAGGGGCAAGGTCGTGGAGGTGAGTGGAGTTGGCGTTGCTGTACAGACATTGTAAGTGTCCACCACATCTGTTACTTTCTCTCCTTGGGCCTCCTTAGGAGTGGCGCAAATCATAGTTGTCCCCTTGTTACCCTTAAAGGCTTTGAGCCAAGATATCAGAGGACATATGTTGGGGTTACAGTGCCACAAATTGCCAGCCAGGCTGATGGTTGTGAGGGAGATCCAGGTGTCCACCGTCTGCTGAGAAATGTTGGTGAGTTTGTTGGAGTCCAGATTAAGAGTCTGAAGGTTAGGCAGGCACTGAAATGTGTTTGAATCCAGAATGTCCAACTCATTTCCTGTGAGGTCCAACTTTTGTAAGGAAGTCCACATCCACGGCAGACCCTGGTTAAGCAATTTTATCCTGTTCCACTGCAGGTAAAGCGCCCGTAGGTTAGTCAAGCGGGGGAAATGAGCAAAGTTTATCTTTGAAAACTGATTGTGCTCCAAATGAAGCTCAATCAACTTTAGGAGTCCTGCAAAGGCATTTCGTGTAAGGCTCCTCAGCCTGTTGTAGCCAACATCAAGAAACTCCAGGTTGCGACAATCAAGAAAAACACGCATGGGGATGGTTTTTAAGGAGTTTGACCTCAAGTGCAGGCTGAGCAGCTTTCGTAAACCAAAAAACTGGTTTGGCTGGAGAACCTGCAGCTTGTTGTAGGACAGATCAAGGTTTCGTAAATTGGGGACATCGTGAAACGTGTTGTTTTTTAACTTTGTGAGCTTATTTGAGCTGAGAATCAGTTCCTTGAGCCTCCGTATCCCGTGGAAGGCCTGGCCATCCACAGCATTGATGTAATTATGGTCCAGGTAGAGCCAAACGAGTTGACTCAGTGCTGCAAACTGGTGGGCTCTTAGGCTTACCAGGCTGTTGTAGCGAAGGGACAGACCCTGTGTGCCCACAGACACATTGTTTGGCATGTCGTGAAAGGCATTCGATTCACAGTATATTATTTTCCCATCACACCTGCAGCTATGGGGACAGGGGCGCTCCCGGTTCGGAGCCGCAAACAACCATGTGGGTACCACCACTATGAAGATAAGCCACTGGAAAAGCACGGGGAGTCCTGGAGGTACAAAAAAGTGACAGATGTGAGAGTATACCGAATACCACCTATGCACAATTTCAATTAAACATCAAAAACCTAATGAAGAGGGTTGGTCAGTGCAACCCATACAATCACAGTCATGCCTTTGGGGCTCTTGTAAGGTGAGTGACAGCTGCATGTATCCTGTCCTTTTTCTTTTTAAAACATGCAACTACTGGTAAGCTGCAGGGTTTAGATGCACCTGCAGCATCAGCCTTGACTGACTGACCTGCACTTAGACACACGTCAAGAGACAGCGCAGAAACAAACGCTTCCAAACATACCCATCCTGGCGCGGTGTATCCTCGTGTCCGCGGCTCTCAGCTGCATGCCTCCCAGCTCTACATGTCACCCGCCAGCTCGCCAAAACAGTGGCACGCTCAACCAGCCGTCTGCGCGGAGGAGTCGCGCGCTCTGCGCCGCAGCAGTCAGACCCGCTCACGGCCGCACACCTGTCGGAAACGACAGAAGGTGCGCATCAGCCTGCAGTCTGTAGTTTGCCCCGGTGCCGCACAGCGTGAGCCGGATAACGCATTTCTCACACAGGACGGAGAGCTCTCGCAGCTCGTGATCCAGTCACTCTTCCACGCAGGTGGTGGGAGGCTTAAGAATCCAATCCAAGCAACGGCTCGCCAATTGTTGATTAAAATAATAAATAAAAAGTGTGAGGAAGTGTGTCAGTCTGGAAGTAACAAACTGGTAGCATCCTGCGGCAGGTGAGAGGAGGAAAGGGGCAGACTGCAGCGGGTTGACCGAAGCATCAAGAATAAATCAGTTGTTAAGCAACAGGAACGACATTTGTGAGGAGAAGAGGACCGAGCTGAGACTCTGTTTCAGGACTCGAGACGCCCCCTGGCGGCCGCAACAGGAAGCTTCGCAGCCCTCTCCAAAATGGTCCTCGTTGTTCTCCAGGAGGACAGCCTGCATATCAAGTAGAGTTGGGGACTGGGAACACTGTTTGCTCTGCCTTCAGATATTTGCGAAGCTCCACTGCCAGTCAAAACCCTCCGAGCAGCCAAATGTCTCACATTCTCAGATGATGCTCAGGCGGCTTTCACAGAGACTCACAGTAAACCCAGCAAAGCAGAAAAGGACAAATATTTCATGTAATTTAAGAAAGCATTCCCACTATACCGCCTGAGAATATAATCTGTCAATAAATAAAGTCATTTAGTCATTTAAAACTTGCCTTACTTCTTTGTGATAACCATTTGTAAGGCTATGATCCACAAATGTATTTTTGGTGAATATTCTATTCTAAATAAGTATTCAATAAAATACATTCACATTGTAGGTGTAGAATCAAAATGAGCTAAATTTTATGAAAATACTGCAAAACGGCCTAAATGATTAAGGATAAATTTGGGGGGATGCATGTAATTTTTAAATTATCTTAAATCATTTTAGGTCACTGTTTCTAAATCTGTTACTTAAAAATCCCAAGTTAATTTGGTTCTCATGTAGGTTTCAGGCAAATTAGCTTTCCACAGTCAGACTTTGATTTGATTTGATTTGATATGATTTCTTAGTCTTTTTACCATTAATTGTAGACATCCAACAAGAAATCACACAAATATAAATATACAAAACTAAATATAAATATATCAAACTCATTTTAAAAATAAAGAAATGGATTGGTTGAAACAACTGAAAAAAATTACAAAAATGTAAGATGATGCCATCAGTATAACTGTGTAGTTACTCTTAATCCTAAACAGATATTTTTGCAGTAATGCTTCTAAGACACACGAAAGGTCACATTAGATTTATAAAATATAATGATTATCAACTTAAGTCAGGTGGAGTGTGATCTATTGCTTGAAAAAGAGCGAGAAGAAGCAATAAGTAATCACACCCCTACTTACTGAGTTATTTCATGTTAAATTTTTTGCATGGTTGTCATAACCCTGTTCTTATCAGATCAAGTGTATTTTTTGGGTAACAAAGTACTCCTTTTTGACAAAATTCTTTAGAAAATAGTTTTTCATAATTTTGGTAAACAGTAACATGTTTCACACATCATGTAAAAGACAGGTAATACTTATTGAGTATCATCAGAATACATTATCACATTAATCCAGTAATCATCAATACACAATGCAGACCAAGTAACAATATTGACTTTAACCTCTACAAGTTAACAATACGTTTGTTTTATTGTAATACAAATGTTTTACTGCATCAGTTTCTATGTGCTTGTATTTTCTTTTTACTCACTGAAATTAGCATATTGACATTGAAATATACTTTGTGTAAAAATGGGTGCTAAATGTTTTATATAGAGACCAAGAGGCAGGGTTGGAGTCATCCATTTCTGTCTGCCCCTGTTCTTAATGACTGTCATAATTACCAGTAATGAACATTAATGAACATTTCAGTTGAAAGCTCAAAGAGTTTGGGACAAAGAAACTGCCAGAAACATGAATGCAGTGGCTTCATTCAGCAGCAATCACTGATTTAATTTCCACTGTTAGATCAGTCAGCTAACAAGGGTTGAAGGGCAGAGGGGAAATGTGCACACACACTCACACTTCTCTGTGAGTCACACACATCAAGGTGACTGCAAGCACGGCAGTGACAATTACACGGCTCTGAATGCAGAGGTGATCCACAGTGTGCGTCATCTGTCTGAGTGCAGAACTTCATTCTCAGATGATTTAATAGGCTTTTACTATCAGGCATTCCAACATTCAATAAATACAAATTAGATAAATGTTTTAAAGAAAATGTTAAACGAAATATTTTAAAATGACAGTTTTTCTTTTCTTTTTCTTCTTGTTTTTTTTTCCAGATTTTTGGGATCAATTTTTAAATGGCAGTGTAGTAATTTAGAAAATAAGGGCAGAGATTGTTCCCAAAACGTGTAATTTAGTTCTTGTCAGATTATTGAATTGGACACCGTCTGTGAATAAGATTTAAAAAATTGAAGGGAAAAACAAACCTTTTATATCTCAGTAAAAAAGTTCTCTATGGTTCCCTTTAGACGGCCATGAGTCTGATGGTCTTGGTTTCACCTCTGTTTGTTAACAAACAGGTCAAAGCTCCCGACATGCTGATAAATGGATGGAAGGGGAATGAACAGCCACAGATTCCCACAAATAGGAGAGTTATCTCAGTTTGTATTGACACCGTTATAAATCAGAGTGAGTCACTGCGGTGCATTCATGGCACGATAAGTCTCCTGTAGTTTCTGCATTAATTCTCATTTGTATTGTTGAATAAGTCTGACGTGACCCAGTTTTCTTTTTTTTTCTTTTGGTTTCGCTAGCTTTTCTGATTATCTGGTATGTGCAACTGTGCAAAAGTGCATCAGTCAATAATCAAGTTTCACGGTGTATTTATTATCAATCTGACACAGGCAAAAGTAGGAGCAATTTAATTATTTTACCTTAAAATCTGAGTTCAATCCAAAAAGTCAGAATTGAGCAGAAAATGGTAAATAAAGCTGTGATTACACCATTTGTTGCTACACTTCAGCCTTCACCTGCAACCCAAAAGGTGGAAAAAGAAGCAATTTAGAGGCAATAAGGTACATTTAAAGACTGATGGTGGACCCACATGCGGGGTGAACTAAAAATAATCTGCCAAATGGAAAATAAACTAGTATTTTGTCAAATAAATTGGAAAAAATTAGAATTTTTACAGTTCAGATGCAAATTTAACCTAAAGAGGCCCTTACATTACACAAGGAGACCAGAAAATGCCAGAAAAACCTGAATATTTCAAGCAGAAGTTGGAACCAAGGATTCCAGGAAAACGATTTATTCACAGTTGCCAGTAAAAACTTTACTGTGAATCATGTTAACCTTGTGGAAACAGAGTTTCAGCTATAATGGAAACATCTGTTCAGGATTGTCAAAGAACATACATTTTTTTATCTACAATAATTCATTTGTTTGCTATTGCTAGTTTTTAAAAACGGATGATGAGGATTGTCTCAGTGCCCTTGAATTAGGCAGTTTTCTTGTCTGTGATGACATCATTTATTTAGAAAAGCACGCTGAGATTTTAGATCGGTACATGCTGTCTTTGTCTGGGATGTCCTTGCATTTTTCATCAGGACAATGGAAAACGGCCTTCTGCAAATTTTACAAAGGCTGCAGCAAGAACAGGTAGGCCTCCTTGCAGTCCTAAATGGAGCATGTGCGGAAAATTTTAAGATGACAACTCAAACAACAGCTGACCTCTAATTCTGTAAATGCTGAAACCTGTTCCTGTGATCAGTGAGGCTCAATCAACTCTGAAATGTTTAGTCATTTTCAGATTTCATTCGTTTTTGTATTGGTTTTCTTAAGAAAAATGACAACGTGAGGTGCATTTATGCATTATTTTCAGAAAATCAAAATTTCTTAATAATTCCACAACTATTTTTTTATACATTTTATGAATTAACCATGTTTTTACCTTTGCTCTTGTTTTTAAAATCATACATTTTGTGTCTTGCTGCGCCCAGGAGCTGCTTAACAAAGCTACCACAGATGTAATCAAGAAGTTAACCCCATGAGAGCCCTGAATGACTTAAGAGAGCTCCGCCACAAAACACAAAGGTATAATATTGCTGTGTGCACTCACCTCACTTTGCAAATAACTCAGGCACCAAATTGCTTACAATGAAACTTTAATGACTGTCTGTAACTGACAGAGCCTTGAATAATAGAGCAAGGGTGGGACCTAACCTAAAGCCTAATGAATCCCTTTGAAACAAATTTAGTAAAAGGTATAAAAGGTGAAATAATCAATAAAAAGACGAACTTCAATGGGTTTGACTGCTGTCTGAATCTTTGGCTTTTCTTTGCATCAGAGAAGACAAAATATTCCCATAGCAGGTAAAGGTATTTGGAGAAAATTCATTCCAAATCATTTGGAACACATCACCCTTTTGAGTAAATGAATTTCATTTAATATTGTCTTAATCTGTACGTGAACATTTTAACAAAGCTCCAGTGTGGATGCAGTTGAACTTTTAAAATGACCTTACTGAGGAAATGTGGGGAGATCTCCTGTTTAAGTATCTCTAACTAAAGACACTTGGAGGACAGTTAGAACTTTTAAAGTGTTCTGATCAGCAGCAGGAGCATGTCTCTTCTTCTGATGGGAATGTAAGCGAAAATGTAAGTGGAAAAAAACTACAAAACAGATTCCAAAACAACATCAAACCCCCATTAAAACATTGTGTCTGTGCAGGGGCCACAGCCGTTTTCAGTCTTCTCCCAGGTGCCTTTCAGCAGAATACTGTATGTGGACACCTTGGCTTCATGTTGTAGTCTACCTTCTGCATTATGCTCATGCATAAGAAAACATGTCTGCTGGGAAAGCTGTGTGAAAGAGCAGATAATGCATAATAGAAATGACGACGATAACTGAGTTTTGTGCCTAAATTCTGAGTAGAAATGCTGCAGTATTTCACAGATTAGTATTTCTTCATGCTTTTTCCATTGCACTTACGCTGAAAGTGTTTACTCTTCTCTTTTTTTGAGTTTCTTTGCACACCACAGTGAGATAGGAAAACAGTATCTGTTTGGACCACAAGAAGATTTCTTTGATGCTGGAGATGTAATGCATCAAAGTTCCATTTTCTTTGAGAAGTTTTAGTAAATATGGGTGCATGAGTCAGATTTACAATACTTGGTTTCAAGCAGCTTTACTGTGTAAGAAATGGCAGAATTGGTCTTCTAAATATGAATTATAATCAATTGAAAATATCAGTAATGATTTTGCAAATATCAATCGAAAATACCCCACATGAAACAGTTCACTTTTCCTGGGATGGACATCATTCTTTTCAGAGCTCTGCACTGCCCACAGGCATCAAAAAGCCTAAAATCCCATTGCACATGCAAAAACAGTACAGAGAACAGTGAACAGTTATGTTCTCACAGTGTGTGTCTTTCACTAGCAAAGCAGTGACCTTCTCCTGCCTATCATGTTATTAGTCATTTAAAAGTGCTGCGTTCCACGACAATCAAGTCGACAATTCAGAGAATTCGAGTGCATTTACTAACACGGCTTCTGAGAACTACTAAAACTGATGCACTTCCACCTCAGTCAAACCGGAGGTGAAAATTACCAAGAAACCAAGCCGGGGGGGGGGGCTTATTTGATGTGTTTTTTGTAAAATTAAAAATCAACTAATTTATTTGGAGATAAATGTTTTCCCACATCAAGAAAAGAGTTTAAGGGATTTTGATCATGTGAGGGATCTGTCTCTTCATAAGTAATCTGAGATTCAATGAAATGTGTTGTTTGAAAATTCCAATAGAAGTCTATGTCTTAAAGGAACAGTTTGGGAAATTAGCTGCCAAAATGTTTGCTGTTTTTTTCATTGTGTTGCAAAAGTTTTGATTTTACTGCTTGACTGTCATGAAACTTGCACATGGCGTGCTTGTATTTCAGATGCGAATCAAATTTGAATGAAACTTGGCATATGGAGAGTCTTGTGTTTGCATAAGTAATGAGATGCTAAATTGCATAAATAAAATACACAATTTCCCATTATAGTGAGAAGTGGTTCAAGACCACAAAAAAGTGTGAAGAGGCACACCAGCCTGTGCTTTTTTTTTAAACATAGACACTAGTTTTAATGGGACTCAACTATCCCATGTTAGACTCACTTACCCTCATACATGCATGAAAAGATACAGGATGTAACATTTTCTGGTGAATTGATGCCGTTTTCCCATACAAATGCTGCTGAGGGGCTTGGCTTCCAGCCTAAATAATGAAACTCCATTACAATAACACACTGTTTGGGTTGGAATATGCACTTTTCATTAGCAGTGAGGCAGGCAGTATCAATCTGACACTTTCATTTGAAGTATTTGAATCTCACAACACACATTTTGTGGTATTTTAATGGAAAGGGCTTAAGAACATTGATGAAAGAAAAACAATAGTTTTTTTCCCCAATCAGACAGATTTGGACCATTCAAAGATGTGCAGCCAAATACACACATTTAAAAAATAAACTTACATTTTGATCCTTCATAATTTTATTTGCCTTTAATCTGTGCTCCAAAGCTGGATGCTATCACCACTGAAACTGACATACAATCACCCCTTTACTTTTAATCTCCAGCATGAGATCAAGACCATAACCTGTTTATGAAGCTGACACATGATCGGTGACAGTGCATTCCCACCCCCACCTGCAGTAGGTTTTCCATGCAGCCTCTCCGAGCAGCATCACTGTCTTTCAGGACGTGCATGGATGTAACTTGAGTAATATGTGGGCTCCTCAGACACCATGTGACGATGCTTTGAAGAGCAGGTTTTCTTTGCAATTCAATTACACAGAGTGCAACTAGGTTTGCGAAGTAATTTCTGAAGGAAACGGCCCATTTTTACATTTGAGGTTCTGCCCTGCTGAGGCGCTCCCTTTTTATAATGCAGCCCACAGGCAGCCGTGGAGCTTTTGTTTGACTAGGGAGAACACTGCACCTCATTGCCAAATATTGATGCAGGTTCATTAGCCCAATATTCCCTCAACCCATAGACCAGCTCTCACCCTTGACTTTGAGATCAAACATTTGCAGATCAGTATCGTCAGATCTCAGGATTTTTCTCTTTGTGTGCACAAGGGGTTGCTGTAAGCACATGTTTCATTTTAGGCTATCTGAAGCTGTGCAGGCTACAACCTTCTCTTTCCCAGTGTGAGCGCTTTTTCAAATCATGGAGCGTGTAAACAATGAGAAGAAAACAAGCAGATAATGAGAGGTATCTCCGTCTTAGCATGATTCTTTCCGCTGCTACCTGCTGACTGCCAAGTTTGTTTGAAAACCCATTCATCCAAATGTTGACGCCTTTTTGGCTTACAAGATCTCAGTCACATTTGTCCACATGAACTGTCAACATCACAATCAGGCTGGTGGAATGATGAAGCTATCAGGATGGCACAGAAATCGCTTCCAGAAGTCCCAATTATCCATGTCACTGTTGATTCGTGTCACGCAGAATGGCTGGTAACTAATGAAGTAGTGGATCTTGTCACCTTTTTACTTCTAAGGGATCTTCTTTTCCTGGTGTTTCAGCACTGCAGTTCTCACCAGAACCCATCTGACTTACACATGCAAAGTTTGGGAGTGCACATGTAAAAAAAAATACGTGAAAGAAAATTAGAAAAATACGGGATCAGTTATTATTCATACTTAATTCTGAAAACATCATTCATATTTTACACAGAGTGCATTCAAAAACAGACAGTACTCTGAAATCATTTCTTAGTTTGCTTAAAAGGCAGAGTTAGCGTGATTACATATTTTTGCAAGCTTATGTTCTTAAAAACGCCCACGCCTTTGAGCAAGGCGTGAGGTAAGGAGAGTGGAGATGCAGACGGAGAGGGGGGAGGGATGGAGGAGGGGGGGCTGCGCGAGGAGCAGAGCTGTGCATCAGCGCACTGGCGCCCAAATGGGTAATTGCGCACACGGCGGACTGAACTGTTGCGGTGACTCCAACTGCGACCCAACTCTGAAGGTGCACCTTCGCCGACATGTCGAGACAGTTTTGCAGAAAACTTGGGTTTGGAAGTGAGCTCAGGATGCGGACTGAAGCTGCGTGAACTGGGAGCAGTTTAACGCGCTCTTCATCCATTTCGGATTGCTCCTTCTGCTCCACGATGGGTAAGTCTCTTTCACTCCTCTGTCCCTATTGAAAGCCGGAGTGACACGATGAGCTTTCACTGACAAAATATTTAAAATCCTTGTATGGTTGTATCCTAATTTATTACATTAGGAATTTAAAATCAATATTTTTTATGTATTTACTCAATCGGAAATGATAGATATCCAAACATTAATTATTGTTAATATTTTTACAGACTGCTATCAATCCTCCATGAAACAGGTTGGAAAATGTCTAAAAGATTAGACCTCAAACATGATTTCCAGTCCTACTTGTGATTCCTAAAATGTCTTTAAGGAAACTGTTCCTCAAACCAAGTGCTTTGATTGCTCCCCTCTACCCCCAACAGGTTCTGTGATGTTGGACTGGAGGTTATTCTGCCTTCTTCTGCATGCAGCTGCCTTGCTGCTGCTCAGCAAGGGGGAGAAGATGTGCCCTGCAAGCTGTCGCTGCGAAAGGAAGATTGTTTACTGCGAGTCTCGAAACTTGCTAGAAATTCCAGTAAACATCTCCACAGGATGCCAAGGACTTTCCCTGCGTAATAACAACCTGATGGCTCTTTTGCCGTACCAGTTTGCACATCTCAATCAGCTGGTTTGGCTTTACCTGGACCACAACTCCATCAGTTCTATGGATGCTTTGGCCTTTCATGGAGTGCGTCGACTCAAGGAGCTGATTCTCAATTCAAATGAAATTACCCATCTGCACAATAAAACATTCAGTGCCATTCCAAACTTGAGGAATCTGGATTTAAATCACAACCAGCTGCAGTCTCTGCAGCCAGGCCATTTCCACGGTCTACGAAAGCTTCAGAACCTCCACCTTCGCTCTAATGGACTGAGACAGATCCTGATTCGAACATTTCTGGAGTGCCGCAGCTTGGAGTTTCTTGACTTGGGTTATAATCACCTGCGCAGCCTTACCCGCACAACCTTTTTAGGGCTGTTCAGGTTGAGGGAGCTTCACCTGGAGCACAATCAGTTCTCCAAGATTAATTTTTATGTTTTCCCTCGCCTCACCAACCTGCGGGCTCTTTATTTGCAATGGAATCGCATACGATCTGTCAGTCAAGGTGAACCATGGATTTGGCAGAAGCTTCAGAAACTGGACCTGTCCGGGAATGAGATCCAGATGTTGGACCCAGCCGTTTTCCAGTGCATGCCAAACTTGCAAACACTAAATCTTGAAACAAACAAGTTGAGCAGCGTATCTGCAGAAACTGTGGCAGCATGGACTTCCCTGACCACCATCAGCCTGGCAGGTAACGCCTGGGACTGCAGTCCCAGCATCTGCCCTCTGATGGGATGGCTCAGAACTTTCAGGGACTCAAAAGACATCAGCATGATCTGCAGCAGTCCCAAGTCTGTGCAGGGTGAGAAGGTGGTGGATGTAGTAAGGAATTACTCTGTGTGTCTGTTTGAGGAGCTCTCCACTGCAACCATCATCATTCTGAGCACAACCCAAACTGAAGATGTTACAACTTTTCCAGTTCAGTTTGGAGTTACACACCTGACGCATACTGTGTCACCCTCAAAGAAATTTACCCTTTCTCCGGTCCGTCCCACCGAGGCTGACAGAAAGACCTCAGAATCCACAACTATGACCTTTCCATCCGACATCTCCCTTGAAACCCCCACACTGTTCATTCCAGAGCTGCAGTTTGAACATATGACTTTCCATAAAATCATTGCAGGCAGTGTAGCCCTGTTCCTGTCAGTCTCATTGATTCTGCTGGTTATTTATGTGTCGTGGAGGCGCTACCCCAACACCATGAGGCAGCTGCAGCAGCACTCAGTCAACCATAAACGAAGAAAAAAGGTCCACAAGCAGGAGCAGGACCTTAACTCTCAGCTGCAAGAGTACTATCTGAGCTACCATTCAAACTCAGAAGCAATGGACTCATTGGTGAATGAAACCAGGCCATGCACGTGCACTATTTCAGGATCCATAGAGTGTGAGGTATAAGCTCAGCTGGCAGAGTCATAAAGGTTCACTCGCTAAATGGACACAAATGTTTTCTCTCTGATGTTAGATGACAGATCGGGTTGAATTTGTGGAAGTAATAAAGAAGAACACGATGACGTGTATGGAGTGATATATTTGGAGAGAACTAATTATGACTGACACGAAGGACTGGGTCAGCAGGGTTCAGCCAATGCTTCATCCAAAAACGTCTCCGCTTCAGGATGTACGTCCGCTCTGTGGAGAGATGGAAACACAGCCTTTGTCAGGGTGCATCACCGTGAGACGAAAGGAAAGAGTCTGTTGTTTGACTTCTTTTTTTAATTTCTTGAGTAAAGCATTTAAATGTACATCTTTTAAATTAATGTGTGTGTGTGTCATCGGGATGAGTTCATAATCCTCTGGTTAAACTAACGTCTGCTTGGAGGAGGGCTGCACCTCCTTCTTTGTCCAGTTGAGTCATTTTGCATTTGGCAGACAAGTGCAGCTGCAGCAGCGCCGCTGAAACATGGAGTCACAAAGTGAGCATGGTTTGCATGAAGCCATCCTTCTTTTGTACTATCAAATACAGAAAATTCTTCATTCTTCGGATGAGACAACTTGTGTCCAACAAAAGAAAAACAAATGATATATATATATATATATATATATATATATATATATATATATATATATATATATAACATTAAAACAGAGTTGGTACAGGGCAATCTGTGTAATTATGGCTATTGTTAAAAAAGGAACACTGCAGGGGGAGTGAAAGCGTGTATCTATTGGGACCAATGCTAGCTGGAGCAAAGCGTGGAGAGAGAAGTATTTCTTTAAAGCCACGCACTGTGCCGTGGATGTCACACATTTCATTGGATTTGCTGCTGCATGCAGAGGGAGCTGACATGTATTCACATGCCGCTTTTCTGGATCCCTTCCATTCTCGTCTGGAAGTATTGACAACAGCAGCTTTGATTGCATCTGGACTGCAACCTAGGATACAGGCTGGGCAATGGTGCAAGCTGGGTTTTAAATGATGTTTTTTCATGCTTTTGATCTAACCTGGTTTTCTTTTTTACATTTTGGCCTCAAGTAGGCAATGCCATCTTAGTTTATTAAACTGAAAAATTAAAGTCCTAAAAAATCAAAAGCAGATTAAGGAACTCAGATTTATGTAGTTATCTGCCACTGCTGTATAATTTAAGATAGTAAACTGCTTCACCATCTAAGATAAGTGTGTATACTTTTATGGCATGTATGCTGTAAAGGCATAAAAAATTAACCTGCACCAGGTGATAATTGTGTTTTAGGTTAGGCACGAAAAGCTAGCCCCTAGCTGTCCAAAATTTCCCTTCTTTTTGAGATTTTTTTGGGGGAAAAAAACATTTCACGTCTTATTTTAATATCTTCCATGCAGCTGTCTTTTTCCCAAACACTTGTATCTAAACATAAATACCTTTCCTCTGCATGTTGTCAGCTTTCTCCCGCAGTGTCTCTTTTGTCAAAGGCTGTTGAGGTAACATTTTATGATCTTCACTGTCTATGTTTTCAGATTTAGATTTTTTCATATTTATGTTCCTGTCAAGCAGAGAATGACTGCTTATAGAATTTGTATCCATATTTTAGTCCCCAGCTCTTGCATGAATGATGAATTTCCCGTACAGGGCCAGTAAACCTGCAGGCCAAAGAAAAAGTGCAACATGAGCCACACAAATGATTTGTTGATCCAAGCCTTGAAGATATGGTAATTAGTGTTTGATTTGACACATCATGACTGATTCAAAGTAATTCGCTGGGTTTTGAAACTTTTGGTGAAAGGGGAAAATAGGTTGATTAGGAGGAGGCGGTGGTCTGCATCCTGCTGATCGTTACCGAAGACATTTGTTCCAATGAAAAATTGTGGGACCATCAAGTATTGACCGAACACAGCAATGCACAGAAGAGGAACTCTTGCTGGGGGAAAAAATAATAAAAATAAACGCACTGCAAGTCCAGAGAAAAGTCTTTAATTAAGGTACATAGCATAAAATAAAGTAAGCCACAGAATAGATGAGAGGAGCAAAGACTTAAGCATGAAGCGCTCACATTCACAGCCTGTGTTCCCACTGAAGCTCTCACTGGGGATCTTTTCTGATGTTTAGTGTATCTTTGCCAAAGGTTAAATTAGTTATTTACAGGGGAGAGCATGATCATCCTAAAGCAACAGTCCTGATGTGTCATTACACCCTAAAAACCTCCTGCCTGTCTGACTGCCTGCTTTTCAAAGTAAAATCTGTTATTTCATACTTCACAAAAAAATAATGTGGTGGAACTCTGTTTAATGTAATGCTAAGTAAAATTTGAAAAGGGACATAGAACTGTCCCTTTGTGCTTCTCTAAAATATAATGTGTGAGTGAGACAGATTTCAAAAAGGTTTGCAGCCATCTTATCGGAGAGCTGCTAGATGCAAGGCTACAATTGCCTTCTGTCACCAACACTTAAGCTCTGGTTTATGAGAGGATTAAACACAGAAGATCGCTTTGAGTCACAGCTGGTAAGATTTAGATGAAGTTTCATAGTAAAAGAGATGTTTATTTTTCCAAACTGTTAAACACCCATCTAAACAAAACAAACACAAGTGAATCAATAATTGTGAATGATTGTTAAACTGTATGGAAATTCACAGATAGTGTCTTTGAGCATATTCCTTCCTCTGTCTCTCCTTTTTAGGACGTGTACCCTTTTGTAGAAGGAGTCTCTCACTGTTTTTGAACCAATGACTAGCTTTCCCTCAGCTTTCTTTCTCCTACATGATGAATATAAGGTGTGTAACCTTTAAGCTACCAAGTCAAAATAATGAGTTCCAGGCTGTTAAATCCAAACGATTAACGTCGGATGAAAATTGACTCAGTGAAGTATGAAAAATTTCAGAGGCACTCGTCACAGTTTGGGTTAAGAAAACTTTATCCTGTCTTTTTTGTGTGCAGTATGTCACCTGTAAAATTCATTTGAATAGAAACGCTTTGCAGCCTTTTGTCATGTGTCCCAGTGGGCGCTCTGTGCAGGAAAATGTACTTTTTGTTCACGGAAACAAACCCAGGCAGCAGTCTGCAAGAGGTTTTTTTTCATTTGAGCAAAAATACTATAATCTTTGAGCAGGAGGAGCTTTACATTTTGACTCAAATTTGAAGAAAAATGTTTTTGAAATCTATCATGTGCTCTTATACTTTCAGCTTTCCTTTATAACACTCAAACATTTCGGTAGCAAAAACTCTTCAAGCAAAATGTCTCATTTATTGTTATTAATAGAAACTTTCTTTATTGAGCACATATATTCATTGTCAAATATTCTTGTCTGTTTGTGTCGCTATCTGCAAAGTGTTTTGTGTATTTAATTTCTCTGATTATTCACAATAAAAACATTTTTGTGTTACAGGCTATCCTGTCAGCCCCTTTTTCTACCTGACATCTGATATGAAGACATTGTTTTTTTGTCCACGATGACTGATAGCCTAGCCAATTCAGTCTGTTTAACATCAGAAAATCATTTCAAGCAGAAGCATTTCTGACAACTTGACCTTTATAACAGTATTTCCGCTTGCTTTTAAGAAAATGCTACCATATGTAGTGCCTTAAGTGATATTTAAATTTAACCCACATGAAGTTACCTCACACATGCTGCACATGCAGACACAGGGAGGCCTCTGCATTGTTGCAAATTCTTTTGAGATATTGTTATGGAAAATTTATTGTCCTCCACTGTTGGCCAACAGATCTGCTTCCCACAAATGGGACATCAGCCACAAAGTGAACACAAATAACTGTATGAAATTTAAAAATAGCATATTACGCCCATCGTGTTTCGGAAAAGAAACAGACACCAAAAGCTTTCATGGCAAATTTGCTTAAGAGGTGAAGAAATGTTTAAAATGTGTTGAAAAACTAAACAAAAGTAAAACGTCGTATTTAATAAAATAATATACAATTTAATCTAGTTTCTCTGCTTTTGTCAGAGAGTTTGAAAGGAGCTAAAATAAAATGTAATTTCAGGTTAACTTTGATGAATACAGGCAGTTTTACCTATTGTTACTATTCTGATTCTGGCTTCCAACAGAAGGCTATAAAATATTACTAACATTATGGTTTTTCTGTGCCGGTAGCCCCCTTTGAACAGAGGTCCCCTTCAGCTTCAGCATAAAAAATGGAAACATTAATCCAGCAAAGCTGCACAGGACCATGGCCCTCTGTACCATTTCCAAGATGAAAAGTATCCAACCCATCTTCATGCAAACAGAGAAGTTTCAGAAAAGGTTGTTGGACAACAATTGAAAGAGCCGACTTTTGGAGAATGGATTAAGTTGGATTAGTTACTTTTGATTGATTCTAAGAGTCTGGATTTTTAAAGCCATTTTTCTTCTGATTGCTCTGAAACAGATTAAAGTCTAATCAAGTAATTTGTTAAATCTTTTTTTTTTTGTTCCTGGAATTTCGACTTGGCAAACAAAAGGCTCAATTTCACAAGAATTTCTTGCAAAAGCATAAATCCATCAGCTGAAGCAGATAATGGGGATAAGATGCAGCATAATCCTGATTTGCTGTTACTGATTTTGGCTGGAAAACAAGCCTCTTGGTCAGAAATCAATTTTTCATCAATTTGACAACAACATAACATTGCGGCCAATGGAGCGATGAAAACTCTCAGTTATTGACTCAATTTTTTAGTCTGCAAGCAGTTTGGTCTATTATATCCCTGTCAGTGAAAGCCCTGATGTGACAATCCAATCAAGGACTTTCAATCATCCTTCATCTCACCTGCTGTTGTCTGGTTTTTCAGACAACTTTACAAACATATTTAAACATGCGTGTAAAATTTAAAGCAACAAACTGAAGTCAGGTTATTTTTTGAAAAGTTTATTTATTTACAAACAGTCAAAAAACAGAACATACACTGTATATGATGTCAGTTTTACCTCTAGAGTACAAAGCTTCTATTTTCTATCATACTCTAAGTGATACATGAATTGAGGGCAGTTTATGGTGCCCAAAGATCCAATAACTTAGATTATAATTGGATTGAGGCAGCTCAGAATGAATTGGAATATAATTTGATTAAAGTAGAGGTAAAGTATCTTATGCTATAATGAACGTTGATTGAATTAAATTCAATAAATTGAAAACTTTTATATATTCCTTTGCTTTTACATTTGATGAATGGCTGCATCACCAAGACATTTTTTTTCAGTCTTGGAGAAAAATAATGGGCCGTTTCAGCTGCTTCTGCTCTTTCTCTGACCACAATCAACCACCTACTAAGGCACTTCTGATAACAATAAGGCCCTCTCCAATTTCTAAGGTTTTAACAGTTATTCTGTTATTGATGTGCAGTAAAGTCCTGCACTATCAATTTCTAAAAGTTTAATGAGATTTAAAGCTAGTGCTAAACGTGTGGAATTTTACACAAGCAATCAAACCAAACCAAAAAAAAAAGGTTTATACATCCTGACATCCTGATAAATAAGAAAAAGGCTAATTTCTCAACCTGGCAGGCTAACGGTATTTCACATATTAAACATATGATTCAAGAAAACTTGAAGGAAATAAATTGAATAAGAAATAACAATTACTTTAAATACGAACAGTTGACGTCAGTAATAAGTACAAGGTATAACTTGAATCACATTTATTTGATCCCACAAGAATCAGTGAATATGGTTTGGAAATTATCATCATATAAACTTTTGTTCAAATTATATGTACTTTTAAGTAACATTGGAGACAAAGTTACAATGCCAACTGGAAAATGGGACTTTGGACCTGGGTATTAGGTCAGATGGCGCTTTTTGGTCACAAATTTGCTAAAACGTGCCACTCTGCAGCTCATACAGTATAATACTCTTCACAGGACTCCATACACAGGACCAGCGTCCCCATTGTGGACCTGGCTGCTTGGCGTGGGGGCTCCTGGCTCTGCGCCATTAGTGTCCACCCTCCCACTGGGTGGATGGTCTCGGCCTCTTCCCCCAATCGGTCTTGGTGGGGCTGATAAGCGGGCTGTCGAGGGTGCAGTGTGGGCTGGTCGTGGGTGGCTCCGTTTCTAGGGGTGGGAACGGGGGCTCAGGACCGCCTGGTGGTGGCGTGCCTCTCGTCTGGGTGCTGGCATATGTCTCGGATGGTCTGGGCTTGGGACGCCTGGGGGAGTGTCAAGTTCCTGCATGGTTGTGGCCCCATTCCCTGTGCTTTTTCTGCCTCTAGGCTGGGGGGCTACGGGGGCGTGACTCCCGCTCCGTTCTTCTGGTGGGGGTCTAGTACGTTTGTGGATGGCTTTCCCTAGGGATCTGTCTGCCGGGTTTGTCTGCTGCGCTCTCACTGGAGCATTCAGTGTGATTGAGCAGACACCAGGAAACGTACAGTCATTCAATTTACCCGCTCATTTCTTCTGTTTGAACATAAGAATGGTGGATGTTTTATTTGTTTATTTGTTGGACGTGAAACAGTATTCTATAGATACCATGAATTTAAATAGATATGCTTATGACTGTAAACAGTTGTGTGGACACCGTGTGATGGTGTGTGTGTGGGTATGTACGTACTTGTGTGAATGAGCATCAACGCATGTAATGTAATTTACGTATGACCCTCATCTTATTCCATGACCTTGTATTATCCCCCCCCTTCCCCCCGTCCTGTCCAAGGTGCAAAACTCAATAAAGTTTGGCTTACATTGCAAAATGGGTTTATATTAGTGCACTCGGAGAGTAACCAACAACCCTGATTGTAAAAAGCTTTTAAAGTATATCTGTAGTTTAACAAGCTTTCTGAAAAAAGGTCAACATTTAGTATTTTTATTGTTAATCTATTCAAACCCCCTGATAAACAGAAGTTATAGGTTGTTTGGCAGCTTTCAGTGAAACTATACCCAATTTTTAAACCCTGCAAGCTTATTTAAATGAACACAGTCAGCTCACTGAAGAACATTGTTATTAAGCTACATATACACCGGGCATGTGAAACACGTTCAAGAACATGCTAAACGCAGATTCTTGAACATGGATTTAGTCCATTGTGTTCCCACTGAACAAGCAGGTATAGAGGCTTGTTCTTCATTTGCTACTGTTTCCTGCTGCATTTCCGTCACCTACTGTTGGGAGAGGCTTGGTGCGAAATGTTGAAGTGGTGAAAATCTTGTAAATCTTGCTCCAGGCTTTTTCTTTCAAAGCATCATTTCATACATGAAAGACTTGGGCTGTGTGCTAATTCCTTCCCTACTTTCTAACTACAAAAAATATATATAGTTCGGGGCTATTTAATACCCTGGATTTTAAAAGCAATTCGAAAGCCGTGCTGAATACTTTTGTTTTCAAACAGCCAATATGACGTCACAGATTTTGCGAAGTGAAAACCTAATCTAATTTATTAAAACATTTTATTGAAACACTTTTTTCACAAACGTTGTTCAAACGCAATGCACTGTGGTCTATATTCCCCAGTTTAGTGAGCCTCAATGCAACAATGCAACTCCACTGCATGCCTATTTGACCCTTACTGTGACTTGTCACAGTGTGAAGTTCCTGTTACACTGAGTCCAGGGGCAACCCACTGCTTTAAAATTATGCCCAGAAATGCCACAATCTCAAATTTTGATTGTAAGGCCCCATTTAATGTATAGTATACATAGAACATTACAGATAAACTTGCAAAACACAAAAATGGACTATAAAAATGTACTATAAAAATGTACCATATAAACATTTGTCAACATTTGTTAGCATAGCAACATACTTTGTGCAAATGCAGCAAAAAGGAAAGAAACCTTTATTATTTTGCTCTTCCAGTGCTGCAATCCCTCTCTAATGAGTTTTTTTATTTGTGTAGTCAGACACAGTCAAACAGCTTCTGTAAACATGCTTTGCAGATCTTCACTCTTCATGTGGGGTGCAGCATCTTGCCAAAGGGCTTTTCCACATGTGGCAGAGCTAGGCATTGAACAAACAACCTTTTTAATAAAACACAGCATTTGTACTATCTGCCACAGCCAACAATGGAAAGATGTGAAAACTGCCTGCATGGGAACATCTTCCCAGTGTACTCCGGACTTCATTTAGGTGAAGCTGACAGATGTCTTTGTCCTAGAGATGATTTTTAGATACCGTAATTAAAAACGTTCAAATAGCAGTGTATTTCCTTTATACTACTTCACCCCAGTTAGTGAGGGGTTTTTCTTGAGAGAGTGGCTTTTTTAGGCTTTTTGGACGCTACACAGCAAATCAATTTAACAACAGGTCTCCTGACAACAGAGACTCTCGTCAGTCCGAAGAAACAAAATTTCCGACTGTGGTTATGGAATAAGAAGACGAACAGTTACAGTGCCCAGAAATTTATCTCTCTACTATTTTCAAGGCCAGGCTTATATTTTGTTGCTTAGTTACAAATGCTGCTAATGGACCCTTAGAGTGCAGCAAATTTATTATGAATATAGATATTGATGTGACTGTATTGCCTCTGATAACTCTTTGCTGTTGTTGATATCTGTTCATCATAAGGTAGACGTCCTTTTCTGGCATGTTTCGAGTTCATTAGTGAACAGGAGGTGTGCTCGAATCACACAAAAGGTGAAAGTGGTACATCACAGTCCACAAGTCTGCTGCAGCTCTGTATTTTTATTTTGCGGTTTGAAGGTTGAATGTTTAACAGCAGCAGCTTTGTTCTAATAATGAATTGCATTCATTCTTTTACAATTCTTGCCTATTTTCTTGTTTCTTCTGCAGAAACCACATCGAGTGGAAAGCAAATGGGACAATAACTTGACACTGCCTCATTTAACAAGCAGACACAGTCTTGTGTTCTCACTCAGCACACTGTTGGTTGAAAAAAAATACTGGATAACGCTTCAGAAGTTTCTATATTGTTTGTTGACTGTAATTTTGCATTATTTTAGCTGATTTTGGAACTAGAAAAACAAACTACGTGAGTATGAATATTGTAATTTTGGTTACTATTCAAAAAGTAGACATTGCTAAGTAGTAATTAAAACAACTTACCCTGTTATTGTTTGTTTTTATTTTTTTGGAAGGGTTCATATTTTTGTCATTGGTATCAAACATCTCTACCCATCAAACTCGTTCAAATAAAATTTTTGTTACTGGCACAGATACGCTCAGTGTCTTTGTATTATTTTTTTTTTTTAAATAGTGACCCAGCAAAAAAGTGAATGTAGATTAGGAAGAATTCAGAATTCTGAAATAACCAGAATAATCTTTATTCATTACTGTAAATGATTTACTAGTCAGCTTGATATTTTTTGCAGTTGTTTTGCCAATATGAAATTTAATTTTGCACTTTTCATTTAAAAAACTTTTAAGAAAGACATTAAATAAAAACCTAATCATTTTGTAGCTGTGCCCTAAAAATCTTTAACGTCTTCATGCCGCTAATTTGCAGCCACTGACTGTATATGAGAACTGGACTGTGTGACCCCTTCCACTTCGCGTTCCAAATAAGAAGTAACCACTGGTCCCAAAACGCTGAAATTAACTTCTATTGAGAAATAAACAGCTATTACTCAGTCATTGTAATTGTCAGAACAACCAATCTTTCTCTGCTAAATCTTTTCAACATGTTCTTGCTAATCCAAAATTTTTTTAATGAAATTTTTGCTCTAGCATTTGAACCGTTTGACAGATTATTCTGAGCTAGCTTTCAGTGGAAGGGGTGTGGCCTTCTAAAATGCTCACTACTGACTGGAGAGAGTGGTTGCCATGGAAGACAGACACAGACCTATCACGGGTTACTGGTTCCAAGTTCCACTATGGAGACAGACATAACGCAGAAAAATGGCGACTGTATTGACTTATTTTGGTTGTAAAGGTTTTTCTATGGGTGACGGTGTAGGTACCAAAATGGTTTGGCGTGCAATAAGTGTTTGGGGTCCTGCGACTAATGATGACGTCACACTAGTTGATTGGCTGTACGTTGGTCCGATGACATGTCAGATAGTGTTTAGTCAGGACAAATTACAGTACAACCATAGAAGAAGAAGTTATGAGTTCTGTTGTAAACAAACAAAGCACCGACATAGAGCGAGATGATCTTCTAAACGGACTTTTATTATTGCTATAGATATTATTAAGTGCATGTTCACTTCTAGTTTTTTCTAAATCTGTGCGGCCAGTGCTTTATTCTTGGCAGAACTGACCCGGAAGAAGGGTTAGGATTAAGTTAATACGTGCTAACAACATTTAGCCGTGCTAATCACATTTAGAAAGGGATGAACTTAAACTGGAATAACATCAGCCTTCATTTTGTCTGGACCCGATTGGAAAACACAAAATTAAATGAGTGTTTGCACGGTTTCTCAGGACTCTTCATTCTAAAGCCTACCCAGTCATTGCACACACCGTCCCAAAGCTGCTTCTCTGCTTGGAGACGCAAATCTCCCGGGAGACACGGTTCTCCTGAATCCGGCAGCTCGCCCACGCAGAGCAGCCGAACGGACTGCGGTTCGAACCCTTCTCCGGACTGGACACCTGCTTGCGAACACAAAGCTACAAGACTCCAGCTGTTCTGCTCGGAGACACGGTTAACTTGCATGGAGCTGCTGATTCATTCTAACAGCCACAGATCTTTCTACAAAGTGGGTCTATAAACATTACAAAGACTAATGTCAGATACAAATTATGAAGGAAAGGTTACAAAAGGAAACGTAAAATGAAAATATGTAGAGCCCGAGCAGATCTCCACGCTACGCAGTTTGTCCAAGTGGGGTTACCCTAGTGTGACGTCATCATTGGTGTCAGGTTCCGCGAACATTTACTGCCCCCCCAACACTTTTTGTACCTACAACGGCTCACTCCCTCAGTCTAGTTTCTACATAAATTCAGTGTTTGCAACGTAATATTTCAACCAGGACTCCACTTAATGTAGCATCAACTGGAACACAAAACTCCTTGTCCTAATCACAGAGGTTTTCTTTTCTGGAAAAAAAAGGTTCAAAATTTGTTCAAGAAATTATTAAATCCCCAAATTCTTGATGCACAAAGTTGTTATTTAAATGCTGAATTATTTACCCATGAAGGCTTCAACAGATCATCAACCTCTTCCCATATTTACCTTTAAAAATGTTTATACCAACTATACATCAAATGTTCATGACCTTTTCTAATTAATTTGACCAGTCGTGCGATGTTCCAACTGCTAAAATGCATTAACATCCCAGTCATTTTGTTTGCATTTCCCACATTTTATAGCAGTCCAAGTTTGAAAGCTCATCAGAAATTCACAAATTGTAAGATTTAAACATTTATTAACATGTTTTTGTCTCTGTACTTCTCCCAGCTAAATGTCAGGAATAAATTATTTACAAAGCTCTCTATTTTTATTTGCATTCAACATCCTAGCAAGAAGGAACATTGTAGATCTCATCCAATAAGACCAGCACTTAAAAGCTGATAATAATAATTTCTGTCTGAAAGCTGCGTGCCACTCAAGTGGCATACAGGACATAACTATATAGCTCTGTGTTTCTATACAGTATTTGCTTCAGCTTCAATAACGCACCAATCATTTTAAGTGATGATGGCTCCATAACTCATAATATTTACGAACGAGCCTCTGAATGCAAAACACATCTGACATGGTGCTTTTTAGAAACAAAGGGGTACTCTGAGTGTGAAGTGATTACTGCAGCTACAAATAACTGGTGAGATTTCTTTTTCTTCTTCTGTCAGCTTTAGTGTCTAAATGCATACAGAATAATATAGTTATTCTCACTAAGTGTCGAAAGACTCAACAACTATGACAGGGATTTGTGATATCAATATCAGCATTATGAAAAGATCATTTTAAACGATGCTAGCAACAATAACCGAGACATTTATTCACAAAATGATTCTTGATAAATGTAACTAATACATTAGGAGATTTTTTATTATTTAAAGATCTTTTAAAGTTAGACAGGTAAAATAGTTTACTGTAATTAGCACCACATCTTTCTTTTTAATTGTTCAGATTATGAATTCTATTATTAAATTAAAACACATTCTCATCTTTTTATTATTTACTTACAGGGCAACAAAATTTGTTCCATTTGTAGTGAAAGTTCATATGTTAAGATGCTTCATCAACCAGAATTAAATTTTCATAATTTAGACCAACTTTGTACATTCATTAATTTTCAGTCATGCATGTAAAAAAAGGGCTTTATGTCAAATAAACTGATAGTGAAAGTTTACTGTGATACTAAAGGCCTTCAGTGAGATCTTCAGAAATTTAGTGGCACCTTTTAACAGTTTTGTCATCTTGAAGGAAATCATATCAGTGCACATGAACATATGAATTACTTTTGTGGATATGCTGTGAATCCGAGTGGCCATATCCTCTTTGATTATAAACTTTGCAATTTGCTAGGAGCTGTCAAGTCATCCGACATCTCCTGTATAAATCTAAATTGTAAAGTGAAAACATAAATATTACATTTAATAAATGAATACATAACACTTATTTACATATTTACAAGCAATTAGATCTCTAACTGTTGTCTCATACCAGAGTCAGAGTTCATGATAAATTATAATTTATTTTTTTAGTAACAGCTTAAGCTGGCTTGTGCTTGCATCCGTTCAATATTTCATCATGCAGAAGTTATAATTGAAGAAAACACAAAAATATAAACAAAACAGACCACAACAGTGTTTTTGGAGAGACCTGAAACAATTTTGCTAACAATAAACTAAGGATTACTGAGCCCGTGTCCTGACATTAAAAAACTAAAATATATCTCGTTCCCACAGATTAATATCTTGTTCCCACAAATTCATATCTTGTTCACACGAAATAATATTTCGTTCCCACAAGATAATACTCCGTTCCCACGAAATACTATTTCATTCCCTCGAAATAATTAATTTGTGCGAACGAAATAACTGTTCACGTCATAAGTCATTCATAAACACGCATGTGCTCTCCATCCGGCCGCAAAAGCCGCTTTCAGCGGTAACATCCAAGTCTCTGTGACCCACAAACGTTCAAGAAAGGAAAAAGAAAAACAAGAATGATCAATTTATTATTGTCTCAATGAATATAAGAAAAATATCATAAGATTTAGGATGCCAAAGCTTGCTGTTTCGCCACATCGCAGCGATTCTCCGGACATAGCACCTAGCTCCGCCGCAGAGCTTTTTAGCTTGTCTTGCTGGCATTTGGGCACCTGGCTGGCTGTCTACCAGCCAGCCAGGTGCGGTGTGGGATATTGTAGTTTAGGGTCGAATAAGAAGAATAATATTCAGGACTTGTCTTTTATTAACATACTCTTTTGCAGTCACTTTACATCCGAAGGCTAGTTGGCTACATGCTACCTAGCCCATCATTAACCTGTTATTCACGCCATGAGGCATTCATAAACACGGATGTGAGCAATGTTTGGATTTACAGCAGATGCCTTCACATTTCTGTCTCTGTGTGTCTCATTACATTGCATTGAAGACATGGAGGATGTTTAGAGATCAAATTTATTTATTTTAAAAAGCACAAAAGCAAAGGAAAAGACTAAAAGGAAAAGATTCTCTCAGTTCTCAGGTGCAGGTTAGTTGTTGAGCAGGTTAGTTCTAGATAGAATTGTTTTCTTGCAGACTCTAAATTCTCTTTTCGCAAGATCAATCAAAGTGAAGTGGTTCTGGATTTTGCTTCTATACCATGTACCATCAGCATCTGTAACAAGCTTTCGCTACCCCTCCTCTGCTCAGCGCAAAAATGTATTGACCACTTATGAGCGGCTTGAAAAAGAAGTAAGAAAGAGTGAAGGGCAGTTAAGAAAAAACGGTTCCAAGGAGGAAGCCAGTGTTGCCCTTCGCTTAACCCTTGTGCTAACTTAGATGACCCCACCCTTACATTGACGTGTTATCCCTACCATGACAAAGGTGGATAAAGGTGAAAGGATTTCATATAATCCATGGACACCAGTGATGTTCACAAATTGAAGGAAAAAGCTTCAGAGCACTGTCTAGTGGGTCTAGATGACCCAACTCCCAATGTTAAAGTGCCTAGGATGGCACAAGGGTAACAGAGCCAAGCGATCGGACAGCGCACCAGCTTGTCCACAATTGCGCGTTTAGCTCGTTTAGCTTGTTTTGATTTGTCTGCGATTGTCCGCCAGAACTGCGATGAACTTCGGAGTTTATACTTTTCAAACATTGCGATCGTCTCTAGCACTCTAGAACCCTTTGTTAGTCAGACTGTTAGTGATATGTCTAGTCAAGATTTTTCCGTCATAATTGCAATATTTTCTTTAAACTTTTTTACTAAACTAATTTAAAACATGGTGCACGGTGGCGCAGTGGTTAGCGCTCTTGCCTCACAGCAAGAAGGCCCCCGGTTCAAGTCCCGGCTGGGGGATCTGAAAAACACATCAACAGGGGACCTTTCTGTGTGGAGTTTGCATGTTCTCCCCGTGCATGCGTGGGTTTTCTCCGGGATCTCCGGCTTCCTCCCACCGTCCAAAAACATGCTTCATAGGTTGATTGGCAACTCTAAATTGTCCCTAGGTGTGAGTGTGAGATTGAATGGGTGTGAATGGAATAAACGGAGAAGAAGAAGATGAATGTATTTTATTTTTACCTAAAACCAACAAAAAATAGTTACAAATTTTTTCTAATTTTGTCTTATGTTTTGACAGTGAGAGAAAAACAAAAAATTGACATTACAAAAGTCTTTGACAGGCCCAAAATCATGGTTAAAGCAAGAGAGATAGTTTGGAGTGATGAAGAAGATAAGTAATAGACAGATAATCACACGAAACTGAGACCAGACAGCACAAAGAGTATGGTTAGTTTATTTGAATGTAACGTGCTGAAAATTGAGTTTAATTGGATTTCATGGTTGTTTAAGTGACCAACCCCCCACCCCCATGCACAGTCGTGCAGATTCCAGGTGTCTATGGTGTTTGTATTGTGAGTCAGTGTAGTGATGGCCAAGAAACGCTCGATTTAAACTTTGTGTGGTGGTGTATGCTAAAGGACATTGTCAAGAGGAAACTGCACAACATTTTGGGGTAGATCCTAAAGGTTTTCGAGAATGGCGCAAGCAGAAGGATGATCTGGAGGAGACAGCTGCAGAAAAAGGAGCAAACGATTTCCTGGTGGAGGTGGAAAGAAAATGAGCGACAAATTAGTAGAATTGGTTTAAACATGGATTATTGAGCATAGATGGAAAGGTGGACGTCTCCAGGAAAATGATTTGCATGAAAGCGCAGAGGATTTTTGACACCGATATTAATGATTTTTCAAAGAGATAAGAAACATTTTCGGCCTACGACGGAGTATTAGGGCCACCAAAAAAAAAAAAAAAAAAATTAGAGCCACCAAAAAAAAAGAAGTAAAATTACGAGATTTTATCTCGTAAATTTAGGAGATAAAAACTCGTAAATTTAGGAGATAAAAACTCGTAAATTTAGGAGAAAAAAAGTCGTAATTTTAGGAGATTACAGTGGAAGTGAGCATGCAGAGCAGCAGGTGAACGCCGTGCAGCCGCAGAGAAGACCGACTAAACTTTGTTGAACAGGTGAGCTGAATGTTTATTGATAACGTTCCAAATGTCTGGAAGGTCATTTGTTTGATTTACAATTCATTAAAGTTTTATTTATTGATGGTTGGTTTGCAGGATCTCTGCAGCCCGATGAAGCCGTCGTCGGTGTCCCTGCAGCTGTTCGCTTGAATCCTTTCTTCACCAAAGACAAGACTCTACGTCTGTGTGACGCTTCCGTCACACAAAAGGAGGAGCACTTTTTTGGCATTTTCAACGTTCCAAAGCTAATATAAAAGACTATTTTCATTCCTCTTTATTGTTTTATGCTGAAACGGGACATTTCATCTGCAGGAGGGGGCGTTTGTAACACTGTTTACTTCCGCATTGGTGTTGGGATGACAGGTTCATGACGTAATGAGACAAATGAACTTCAGAAAATGTGAATGAAAAGGAGAATAAAGGCTGCAGCGATTGTCTACACCCAAACGTGTCTCTGAGCTCCTTATTTTACATATTAAACTCCACTTTACTGACACTGAACCCCGGAAAGACTGCTACACGGAAACTAATCTGATTTTGAGTCGCCAAAAGGTTCAGAATCTCTTTGTTTTAAACCTATAATAATCCGGAAATGAAGCTTCACAAAAGGCTCCACATACTTCATCTTCAAGCTAGGTTCCGATAAACGGACAACTTCGGTGTTTTTTCCTTAATCTACGACTTTTTTCTCGTAAATTTATGAGATTTTAAGTCGTAAATGTATGAGATAAAAAGTCGTAAATTTACGAGTTTTTATCTCCTAAATTTACGAGATAAAATCTCGTAATTTTACTTTTTTTTTTTTGGTGGCTCTAATTTTTTTTTTTTTTTGGTGGCCCTAATACTCCGTCGTATCGGCCAGTGCTAACAACATAAAAAATGTTCTTATCATTTCAATAAATCCTGACATTTTCATCGTTATTGTTGGCATTTCTTGACCGAATATAACCCCAAAATGAACCCATTATCCATTACCATACTGTCTGTGATGGAATAAACACATGTCTCCAATAGATGCCTGAATCTAATAAACTTGGGCTGCCAGATCTTCTCGGGGTCGTTCGGGGTTCTTCGACCAATGATGACGTTACACTATTTGATTGGCTGTAAGTTGGCACGATGACGTATACAATAGTGATTGGTCAGTTACAGTTACGGTGAACGATAATACTATAATTTTACGTTATTCGTGAGAAACATGGATGACTATTACATCAAAATGTTTTTTGTTTTTTTTGTTTTGGTAAAACATGAAGAACAAATAATAATTGAGCAAAAAAAAGTGTGCTGTTTTTTTTTAAAATAGTTTTTTAATGCTTTCAACAAGTTTTAAACAGGAAATATATACTTTGCAATCATAACTGTTAAATCCAATGAAGTTCTGTAATTCCATAGTGTGGAATTCGATTAATGCTTAGGACTGTAGGTTTCTCCTTTTGATTATAGTTATCAATATGACAATGTTTTTTCTGAGATAAAAAAAGAAAGGAAAACTGACATTTGGGAGAATTAAACCAGACTGCACACCATAAATGTCATGTTTCGTCAAGTTCCTGTCTGACATTTGTGTCCTCGTGTGTCGCTTCCTGTTTTCTTTTGAAAGTTCTTCCCTTTCCTGTTCATGTCTGTTTTCCCCACAGCTGTTGTCCTAATCATCCCTGATCGTTCCCACCTGTGCTGTCCCTCCTCATATGTATTTATGGTCTGTGTCTCCCTCTGTCCTGTGCCTGATTATCATGTGTAGATGTTTAACAAACCCTACGCCTATTTCAGGTTCTCAGGAATAAAAGTTTTCCAAGAACTCTGCATCTGAGTCCTCGCCATTCTGTGGTCCTTGTCAGTATAATCAGGCCAGAATGGACTCAGAAGAGAGCAGCACTCTAGCTGCCGTTCTACAACGCCTGGAGGCTCGCCTTTCCCAGCAGGAGGACTTCCAGAAGTCCCTGGCCGCCCACATAGTTCAGGTCACCTCCCAAGTCCAGGAACTTCGTATAAGGCAGCCCTTGACCAACCCGCCCCCGGGAGCCTCTTCAGCCGTCCCGGCTTCTGCCCCGCCCGCGCCTGCCCGGTGTTCGGAAATCAGGATCGCCCCTCCCGAGCGTTACTCAGGAGAGTCAGGATTATGCAGGCACTTCCTCACAGACTGTTCGATTCATTTTGAACATTCCCCCCATGCTTTTGGATCGGACCGGGCGAGGATTGCCTTCATGATCTCCCACCTTTCGGGGAGGGCTCGAGCTTGGGCCATGGCCGAGTGGGCTCGCGACTCCCCTCTCTGCATGTCACTCCTCGCCTTCCAAGAGGCTCTTCAGTGCACGTTCGACCCCGTATCTACCAGCAGGGATAAGGCGCGGGAGCTTACCTGCATACGCCAAGGAGGGGATTCTGTCTGTGAGTACGCCGTCCGTTTTCGCACCTTGGCGGCTGAGAGCGGATGGAACTCGGTGGCGCTGTACGACGTCTTTCTGAAGGGGTTGGCGCCGCGCATCCAGGAGCAGCTCATACCCCTGGATTTACCGTCAGATCTGGACTCCCTCATAGCTCTCGCCGTTCGCACGGACAATAGGATCCGTGAACTGGCCTCCCGGCGTAGCCGCGGTCCCATGGGGGAAGCGCCGTCTGGAGGAACTGAGGCCGCGGAGAGGCGGATCTTCCGCCAGGTTCCGGCCGACCCGCCTCGCTCGCCCCCTAGGGGAGGGGAGGGGGAACCCATGCAGGTGAACCGAGCACGGCTCTCAGCGGCGGAACGACAGCGACGTCAGCGAGAGGGGCGGTGCTTCTTCTGTGGAGAGCTCGGTCATCTGGTTCCTTTCTGTCCTATGAAGAACTCGGCAAGGGTGAGTCACATAGCAACCGATTGCAGACCCACACGAAGCCTCACACACCTAGAGGTAACACACCGTGGTGTCACCACATCCCTCACAGCTCTTGTAGACTCAGGGGCCGATGTCAGCTTAATGGACTGGATGCTGGCAGAAGACCTGGGACTGGAGCCTCGTCCCCTGCCCAGTCCCGTCCGGGTCTGTGGCCTTCATGGAAGGGGTCTTTTTCAAATCACGCACGCCACAGAACCTCTTCAAGTGTCCATCCAAGACCATTCAGAAGTCATGCCGTTCTACCTGTTTAAGGGCTCTTCTAGGAACCTGGTCTTGGGGTACCCCTGGCTGTGTCAGCACGGACCCCAGGTCGACTGGTCATCAGGGAAAATCCTGGGATGGGGGTCGGGCTGTGAAGAACACCGGAGTCCTGGGTCCGCAGGTAAACGAACATCTGTGAACATTAACCCACTTCCCGTTCGTCCTGCTTTAGGGACCGGGACCCCGGAGCTGAGTACAGTTCCCGCCTGTTACCACCATCTGGGTGAGGTCTTCAGCAAATCCAGAGCTTCGAGTCTTCCTCCCCATCGCCCGTATGACTGCGCCATAGACCTGGTTCCAGGGTCCACCATTCCCAAAGGGCGTCTGTACCCCGTTTCAGCGGCAGAACGCCAGGCCCTGAATGACTACATCGACAACTCTCTGGCGGCAGGCCTAATCCGTCCTTCCTCCTCTGCAGCCGGGGCTGGGTTCTTCTTCGTTGGGAAGAAGGATGGGTCCCTTAGGCCCTGCATTGACTACAGCGCCCTCAATGACATTACAATTAAAAATCGTTACCCATTGCCGCTCATGTCCTCTGTCTTTGACCAGCTCCAGCAGGCCAAAGTCTTCACTAAACTCGACCTCCGGAACGCATACCATCTGGTCAGGATCAGGGAGGGGGATGAGTGGAAGACGGGGTTCAACACACCCAGGGGCCATTACGAGTATCTGGTAATGCCCTTTGGACTAACCAATGCTCCTGCCGTGTTCCAGGCCATGATCAACGACGTCCTCAGAGACTTCCTGGACCACTTTGTATACGTATATTTGGAAGACATTCTAATTTACTCCCCTGATCCGGACACTCATGTCACCCATGTCTCTGCGGTCCTTAAGCGCCTTCTGGACAATCATCTGTATGTCAAGGCAGAAAAAAGCGAGTTCCATGTCTCAACCGTCGCCTTTCTGGGATTCATTGTGTCCGCAGGGACGGTTGAGATGGACCCGGCGAAGGTCAGCGCTGTGACGGACTGGCCGTCACCTGACAGCCGCAAGAAACTCCAGCAGTTCCTGGGGTTCGCGAACTTTTATAGACGCTTCATTCGGGGTTTCAGCTCCATTGCAGCACCCCTCCATGTACTCACGTCTCCACGTGTGCAGTTCCGGTGGACTCCTGCAGCAGAGGCTGCCTTCCGGACCCTGAAACGCCGCTTCACGTCGGCTCCGCTGCTCACTCTGCCGGACCCGCGTCGCCAGTTCGTTGTGGAGGTGGATGCCTCCAATGAGGGGATTGGGGCCGTCCTGTCCCAGCGGTCGGAGCAGGATGGAAAGCTGCATCCCTGTGCGTTCCTGTCCAGGCGTCTCTCCGCTTCCGAACGCAACTACG
Source organism: Oryzias latipes (assembly GCF_053564925.1). Taxonomy (NCBI): domain Eukaryota; kingdom Metazoa; phylum Chordata; class Actinopteri; order Beloniformes; family Adrianichthyidae; genus Oryzias; species Oryzias latipes. Next base: position 13,983,868 of record NC_136245.1, read on the forward strand.
ACATCGGCAACCGTGAGCTGCTGGCGGTCAAGGTGGCCCTGGAGGAGTGGAGGCACTGGTTGGAGGGGGCCGAACACCCCTTTGTGGTCTGGACGGACCACAAAAACCTGGAGTACATCCGGAACGCCAAAAGACTTAATTCTCGCCAGGCCCGTTGGCGACTGTTTTTTGACCGTTTCTCTTTTGTTCTCTCTTACAGGCCGGGGTCCAAGAACATCAAGCCGGATGCTTTGTCCCGTCGATTTGACCCCGCGCCTGTTGCCAAAGCACCTGAGTCTATCCTTCCACTGTCATGTGTGGTTGGAGCGGTGTCCTGGCAAATAGAATCTGAGGTGAAGCAGGCTAACAGCGGGGTGCAGATGCCCAGTGGATGCCCGAAGTCGCTACGCTCTAGGGTGATACACTGGGCCCACGCCTCGCTGCTTTCCTGTCATCCGGGAGTTCGGCGGACGATGCACGCCATCTCTCGGAGGTTCTGGTGGCCAAGCATGGGGTCGGAGGTCCGGGAGTACGTTGCGGCGTGTTCGGTCTGTGCCCGGAATAAATCTTCCACCGGACGTCGCATGGGACTCCTTCAGCCCCTTCCCATCCCTTCCAGACCATGGGCTGACATCTCTATGGACTTTGTCACTGGTCTTCCCCCCTCACGGGGTCACACCACCGTCTTAACTGTCGTGGACCGGTTCTCCAAGATGGTCCGGTTCATCGCCCTGCCAAGATTGCCATCGGCCAAGGCCACGGCTGAGATCGTCATGCACCAAATCGTGTGATACCATGGGTTCCCGAGGGATGTTGTGTCGGATCGGGGACCGCAGTTCGTGTCCCGGTTCTGGAAGGAGTTCTGCCGGCTCATTGGCGCCACGGTCAGCCTGTCCTCGGGACATCACCCTGAATCCAACGGCCAGACTGAGCGCCTCAATCAGCAGCTGGAAACTGGTCTCCGGTGCTTGGTCTCCCAGAACCCCTCGACATGGAGCAGACTCCTGGTGTGGGTGGAGTTCGCCCACAACACTCTACCTACCTCGGCCACTGGCTTCTCACCCTTCAAGTGCGTGCATGGCTACGATCCTCCTCTGTTCGCGGAGGCGGAAACCGAGGTCGCCGTCCCGTCCGCTCACGCCCTGGTTCGTCGCTGCCATCACATCTGGGCGGCTGCACGACAGATCCTGGCTCGACAACAGGATCGGGTCAAGAGGGCTGCTGACCGCAGGAGGCGTCCCGCTCCCATCTACCAACCTGGACAGAAGGTTTTGCTCTCAACCAGGGATCTCAACCTACACGTTCCGTGTAGAAAACTGGCTCCCCGGTTTGTGGGGCCGTTTCCTGTCGCCAAGGTCATAAACCCAGCTGCGGTTCGTCTTCGTCTGCCCCGGTCCCTCCGGGTTCATCCTACGTTCCATGTCAGCAAGGTGAAGCCGGTGGTGGACAGTCCTCTGGTGCCTCCCTCGGAGCCCCCGCCGCCGCCCAGGATGGTGGGGGGTGGACCGGTGTACACGGTGCGGAAGATCCTGGCCGTCAGGAAACGGGGTCGTGGTCGGCAGTTCCTAGTGGACTGGCTGGGCTATGGTCCAGAGGACCGCCAGTGGATTCCGGAGCGTTTCATCGAGGACAGGTCCCTCCTGACGGACTTCTTCAGGTCCGGGGCTCCTGGACCGTCTGGTGTCGGTCCTTAGGGAGGGGGTACTGTCATGTTTCGTCAAGTTCCTGTCTGACATTTGTGTCCTCGTGTGTCGCTTCCTGTTTTCTTTTGAAAGTTCTTCCCTTTCCTGTTCATGTCTGTTTTCCCCACAGCTGTTGTCCTAATCATCCCTGATCGTTCCCACCTGTGCTGTCCCTCCTCATATGTATTTATGGTCTGTGTCTCCCTCTGTCCTGTGCCTGATTATCATGTGTAGATGTTTAACAAACCCTACGCCTATTTCAGGTTCTCAGGAATAAAAGTTTTCCAAGAACTCTGCATCTGAGTCCTCGCCATTCTGTGGTCCTTGTCAATAAATAAATATTGTTTTTATACAGTCATACATTTGCTCAAATTGGAAAAATACGTTTATATTGCCAATGGTTCTCCCTTTAAAACATAAACAGAACATATTTGTTCTGTTTATGTATTAAAGTACAGTTTGCATTTGGTGTAACAAATAATAATGTCAGACATAACAAACAATTATGTCAGACACCTTAAAATTAAAAATGGCATTATTAGTTATGAGTGAGAAAAACTTTACAAAAGGAAACGTAAAATCGCTAAGTAGTTTGTCCAACTGGTGTTACCGTAGGGTAAGGACCCCGAGAAGATGTGGCAGCCCGCGTCGATCCAGTACCCACACCGGGCTGGTTGCCAAATTTTTGGGAATAAACACCAGGGCTACTACAAATTCAGATACAAATTCAGCTTTAAAGAGTAAATCTATGTGTAACAAAGTCACTAAGTCATCCTCCAGCTCTAAAGTTAAAACACTTTTTTTTAACACACTTTCTTCTTTTGGCTACATGATGTGATGGTAAGAGAACCAACAGAAGTAACAAATGCCTGCTGAGCTGAGTGCAGAGCGCGGCAGGTGAGACTGTTTCTATGACTCACTGTAGTTTTTACATATGCTAAACAGCAAAACAGGAAAAGAAAGCGAACAAGATGAGCTAGAAAGCTTATCCGACAGTAGCAGGGAAAAACTGAAACCTCTGCGGTTTTGCAAAAAACAAACAGCAGCTAGATTGTGCTACTGTTACAGATGACAAACAGTTGTAAAAATGTAGCAACTGTAAACAAAGCAGAGGAAAGAGAGATTATTGTGTTGACTTTGTCTTCTGTGTCATTGCAAATACAATTATGCAGTATTGATATGACAGCATACTGTGCATCATCCAAAAAAGGGGAGCAATACAGTGAAAGGAGAAAATAGACTCCAACAGCAACAACATGAGAGAAAAACAAAAGCCCACAAAGACACAAGTCAAACGTCCTTGTTTTTAAACCTTTTTATCTTGTTCTTTTGTTTATTTTCTCTGTATGGTGATAAATGGCTGCCAAAAGTCCTGAAAACCGAAATACAACTTGAGACCCAAAGCTGAAAAACAGGTTTTGGAATAAAAATAAATAAAACCATAAGCAGACTAAAAAAAAGAGATTTGGGATTTCTGAAAAATGAATATAACTTTGTTTTTGTTTTGTTTTTCAGTTTCGAATGATCTGTTTTTAAGTTTTTGAAATTTCACTTTTTTTTTCCTTTTCTAGTCAAAATCTTCAGTTTTGACTTTTAGCCCCTTTCTGGCGCGTGGGGGCGGTGCTTCCGGCACACTGCATTCATTGACAGTGGAAACTTGGATACGTCATTTTAACTGTTTAAACAAAAGAGAACGTGTCAAATATTTGAATAAGCCAACTTAAACATTTGAAGTTAACATTTCCTATTAACTTTTGAATGTGGAATTTCGTACGAACAGCACGCTGCTCTTCCCAAAAGATATAAATTAAATAATCAATATTGAAAGATATAAAAAAGATTAGCTCACTGTAACATTTGCAGACAGTTCTGCCTCCTTTATGATTGTCCGAGCTGTTTAAACAGCAGATAACTACGCAATCACACAAATTTGTGTTTTCCTAAACAACGGAAATCCCATGATTGGATTAAAGTGCCGAAAAATAAATGAACATCGCCTGAATGCAACATTGTATATTGTTGCAGACAATGAAAATCTTGATAATGTGTGATAGACTAAAAACAACACAGCTTGGAGTTGCTCTTTCTGTTTGATCGTTCTTATTTTATTTTTGGTAACAGGAAGAGGGTAGATGTCTCGGGCTGCTAACCGCTTTTGCAAATAATAACGTGTCTGTGTAAATATTGAGCTATATAGATAAAATTAAATTGAATTGAATTGTGTTAAGTTAATAAAGGTTCAGTAAGTGGTGGTATATCCTCATACATTGGGCAGTGAACTGCCGGTAGCCCGCGGTATTCACACCAGACCAGCACCGGACAAACAGGATTGTTTTTCTTCTGATTACTAGTACATGTCTGGCACCCATGGTTGGAAGAGGGTTGGTGCGAAAGATTGAAGCGGTGCAAATCCAACCGTGAATCTCGCTCCAGGCTTTCTCCTTCACAGCTCTATGAAAGACTTAGTGTCATAGAATTCCATCCGGGCACAAACCACAATTATTGACTTCACCTCCTAACAACAATTGTGTTTACAACAGTTAGTAATTCCGTGTTTTGATGCTCTCCATCATTTCCAAACCCGACTCCCTCATTGGTCAAAGTTTAACTGGGTGAACTTTCAGGGTATGCTGCTAAGTTTTTATGAGATATAGGTGGCCGGTCTCTGCTTCTTTCCCCTATCGGTGTTGGTGAGGCTGGCCGACGGGCGGGCTGTCAGGGAAGAAGCAATGTGTATCACGTTAAGAGTTGTTTTAATGAAATGTGGTCAGCAACTCACTGACCACATTTCAGTGAGTTGCTGTGTCTCATCGTTGTGGTGTTATAGCGTTGTTTTTAGGATAATTCCATTAAAGAACTTCAAGGTAGCTTTTAGGGTGACATCACAGCAGTGTGTGCTGCGTAACGAGACACAGAAAAGCATATAAGCATTCAGCAATGTTAAAATAAACGTTTTAACCGGTAAGGAGTTGGATCCATTTTTCTGTTTGATAACACAAAAAAAGTTTTTGTTTTATACTGTATCTGTCCTCGGGTCATCTGTTGCTTTAGTAGGAACTCTGCAGGGCAGCAGTTTAGCTCAGGCGGTAGAGCAGGTCGTTCAACAACCTAAGCTTCCCACTTTCCCCAGCTAGCTGTCGCCCCCCGAGTGCAGCTAGTCTGCAATTTCCCCATTGTGGGATAAATAAAGTGTCAATTATTATTATTACTCTGTTTACGTCAGCTACAGTGGCCATTTTGATTCAGTTGGTTCAGTTGCAAAGTGTGATTGGAAACAAACCAAGACCACCTCGAAAGATGGGTCTGAGAGCGGTTCCTGGTCCCGGACCAGGGTTTGCTCGGGTGTATTCAGACTAGTCATTTGTACCAGATTATTAGGGGAAATGGACTCTGGTGACAAAGGTGTATTCAGACTGGACACATTTCTGTCTCTAGTTGTTTTGCTCTGCCTTCGTAATCCCTGACCAATGAGTGAAGAAATTTTCATTGACATGGTTTTGTTTACTACCTGTGGTTCAAATCAAGAGAGGCTGCTTCCCTGCACTTTGAATACAGACCAAGTGCAAGGTTCAGAGCTCAATGCAGACCAAATTATGCCGACTTGGTCCGGAACAAACGCTTTTCCCAGTCTGAATACACCCTTAAACATTAGGGCTATCAACGATTAGTCGATGACATTGACTTATCAACTAAAAGAAATCGTCAAAGCTGGTATTGCAGACGTATTGTTTTTTTTGTCAATTTGAATGATTATAGTAACAAACCAGCCACAAAGTCATCAGGATCGCAAAGCACAACAGGAACTTTAGGAGGCGGTATTGCCTTTCCTCAAGCACAGAAGAAGACATACATTTACACTATCCATGTGTGGTTTGTTCAAGAACACGCTCCACACGGTTTTTATGAATGTGCATACAGCTGGTGCTGGACACACTGGATCAGTGCCACAAATGCAGGTAGCGACAGGGAGAAGATTTGTCTTCTTTTGCGTATTAACTGTTTAATAGCGTTTCTTCCGCCATCTACAATAGGAAGAGGCTCGGTGTGCAAAGTCAAAGCGGTGCAAATCCTGCAAATCTGGCTCCAGACCTTTTGTTTTCACAGCTCTGTTACTATAAATGTCCGTCTTGGGGTCATATTAATCCGACCAGGCACAAACTGCAATTATTAATATCTCCTCCGTGATCATGTTTACAATGGTTATTTTGAAGCGGACGCCACCCACACTTCACCATCAGATCTGAGTCCCTGACTGGTCACAATGTCACTGCGTTGCTGCGATTTAGCGTGAAAAAGTTCAACCGGTTGTACTGTCAGCGCGCAATCAATGCACACCTGATTTGTAAGGAGAGCTCGTGACCGGACTTAAAAACCTGCGTAGCAACGCACGATCATAGGTGTTCCGGATGCAGATGCCCAAAATTCTGGTCTGAACCATTGACTGTAAACTGGGAGGAGCCAGCGCACACCAGAGATGGCTGCAACACTGAATGCGCATACACACCAGCTGCGTCGACTCGTGTTCAAGCTGCCACTTTCAATGAAAAGTCTATGCAAATCCGCAAACACTAGAATTTTGGGCTGCCGCGTCTGGAACGCATGTGATTGTGCGTCGCTACGCGCTGAAAGTTCAACGGGTCATAACACATAATCGCAACAATGTGGCACTGTGACCTATAGGGGACTACCACCTCAGTCACTTTTGCAAACTAATGGAAGTAAAATTATTGCAGAACATTTTATTGTAAGTAAAACCCATGTTCATAAAATTATCTTTTGCTTACTTTTTCTATGGGAATTTTAGACAATGATTTTGTGCAGGGATCAGGAACTCTGTCGCTTACGAGCCAATTATAGCTTTTTGCGTGCTAGCATAGAGCGTACATGGGACCTTACATTTTTTATCTTTCGTCTTTTAAGGTGAAATTTAAATTTATGAACTATACATGTAAAATCTCATTTCTGTTAACGCATTATGCGCTGAGCATTAGCAGTACCATACATGACTCAAACCTCCACGGACTGAGTGCCAGCTCTATCACCTTTTGTGAAATAAAATTTCCCATCGCTTTAGATAAAAAATAATCATTGACTAATTGAAAAACAATCGTTGACTAATCATCTACTGAAACAATCATTAGTGACAGCCCTATTGTAAAAGTTTGAGAGTAATTTCTGAATGACAATAACTAATAAAAATCGACTAACAGGATTGTGCAATTGCTGAATTAGGTTTTCTGCTTTGTTCAGGTTGTGTTTGTTTTGACATTAAAGACCCATTCCAATAAAAATTGTGTTTTTGTTGTTTTTAACATGTTCTTGGGCTTTTTTTTTCTCATGATGGAGGACATGTAAAAAGAAAAGATTACCATTGCATTTTAGAGTATTTCTTTATTCCAATTGCTGTGAATTAGGAGCAAATGAAAAAATGATGTTTGAAAAAGCTGTAGCTGTGACATACATGTGCTTCAGCTCCTTGCTCCACTCTATTCTGATGCATCTGATTGTAGATGACTAGATCAACGAACGTCTTCATTTTCCTGGTCCAAGCTGGCTAAAACTGTACGACGGGATAGCTCCAATACTGCTTGCCATTTTCTTTTCTTTTTTGCCCTGGTTAGGTTAGTTTGGGATTGTGAGGAGCTGTAAGCTAGTAGGAGACAATGTTTACTTAGGGATAAGTAGGGATGTGGCTTACTCTGCGCCAAAAGTACTGTCCTAATTTAACTTTCTAATAAACTACTGCCACTCTGTAGAAACTTAAAAAAACAACAGGTTTTAATTTTGGCTAAAAACCGCATGATCATAATCAAAAAACCATGGGGACGCTTTTACAATATAAAAAAAACTTTATTGAAGTTGGACTTTTAACTATTATAGAATAGTTTTACCTAATAAATTAGAAGTGATTTTTTTAATTCCCTTTGTTAAATCCTTTTGTCACACTTGCAGGAATGCCATTCATCTTGGCTTCAATTCTGCAAGCCATCATTTCCTCACAAAATGAGTGTCTCATCTTCCTCAACACAGTTGGTAAAGTCAATTTTTCTGCCTTTTATTACAGAAAATTATATATTAAAAAAACAAGTAAATGAGAAACTACAGACATGTGGAAGAGTGGAGCTTTTGATGCAGGAGTGTGTGAGAGAGATTTTGGATGTTTGTTTGTTTTTTTTTCTTGTTTCTATCCCAGTCCAACAAGCCAGGCTTCTGTGGACTCCCTCTGTGTGCCCGACTTCACTGGATTTAGCAGAAGAAGCACAACTTATTGGATTATGGAGTCCACCGTCAATGCTCATATCGCTGAGGGCTGTGTGTGTGTCTGTGTGTGGGTGGATGGGTAGCCTTTAAATCAAAGTGTAGATGTTCAACTCTGATGTATCTACCTTTTTCCTGTGTAGCATTCCTTTATGGAGGCCCACTTTTTATGTCCTGAAGTTGGAAGTTCAAGGCTTCCAGGCTTCTCATGTTGGATTTAAAGCGTGTTTATTGTGTCAGTGTGTGTCGGAAGACATGTTTGCACGCACTGTTTGCTGATGTTCTCCCAGTTAATGATACAATGATACAATAAGTGTACACGTGTAGACACATTTTTCAGATCTGCATTGTACTGAGACACAGTTTTTTTGTGTGTGTTTGTCCCTAATCTTTGTAGTAAAATCCAATTAAACTGATGATTCTCCCCATTTTTGACCTCCCTCTGTCCTTTCTGTCTCCTTTTCTATTTATGCCATCTTTCAGTGTTGATGTATGTTTTAAATCATCATGGTAGCTGAAGGATATTGAGTAACAGTGCTTTTTGTGGTGAGTCATTTATTAAAGTAAAACATTTAGGAATTCTGGAGGAAGCTTTGCATGCTGTTTAACGTGCAGCACAGAGAAGGGATGCAGGTCAGGAGCCTCTGAAAATGTGCCGTCCTTGGAGAGAGGTCTCAAAGTAGGACACGAGTACTTTCCAGTTGGATTGAAAGGGATGCACAGACTATTATCCTCCAGGCCACTGAGAAAAGGGGGGGGTCAGGTATTGGTACCAAATGTTCTATCATGCCGGGCGTTCTAATGCTACTCCTCAAGGTTTCCTTCTTTAAATAACACGTGGATGTCTGACAGGCTCTTTGGCATTGAACCTCCATGAGTCATATTGTGTTATTTTTCAAGGGTTTTGCTGCTGACAAGTCCAGACTTTCTCTCACCTCTCCCCTCCCTGCTTTGGCCACTTGCTCACAGCCCCCGCTCTGCTGTATGCGTGCAATTTGGACATCTGTCAGGGTGGTTTGTTTTCAGTCCCATGGAGTGATTAAGCCACCTTTGCCAGATTTGGGAAGACATAAGCGGACTGGGGCAAATCTTGGAGGTGCCTAAAGCCATCAACAGTTTCATCTAGCAGGCTTAGAAGGATAATTAAGGCCGCATTAAGTGAGGAAAGGGGTGCTCAGATGCAACAAGTTTTGAGCATTTAGGTCATTTGTCACGCATGTAGGCAGCACTCTTGTTCTAATCTCTCCTGCTCTGCCAATGCTGGTCTTATTGAGTGTCCCAGTGATGTCTATTTGATCCCACCCTGTCTTGTCACAGTCTGTTCAGCTCTGCGCCCTCTGCCAGAAACACCTCCTGCACCAGAGGGGAGTGAGGGAAGCGGCACAATTAACCACCTGCTGGGAAAGCAACCACCTTGCAACCTGACACACTAATTAAACCCTGAGATCTGCAGGGTTGTTCATGAACATCTTTGCAATGCAGGTTTTTGGGTGTGGTGCTGGTCAGGCGGATCCGGTGCACAGCTTGCAAAAGCACAGCATACATCACAGGAGGGCAGGGGAGCAGCTCTGATTTGTAATTTGCTTTCTGAACATGCACCATACTGAGCACTACTAATTTGTTCATACTCTTAATGAACATTATTGGCGAGATCCCATTAACCCAGCACTTAAGTTTTTTAATGGCTAACGTCACGCTCAGCGCTCACATCACACTGCACAGGCTGCTGTAATCAATACTGTAGAATTCCATCTGACTTCATTCACTCTCCCTTTTCATTTCTGGATCATCACAGACAAATTCTGTACTTTTAAACTGATTGCACAAACAACCGCTCACTTGAGAAAATTAGACTCCAAATCAAAACTATTCCTTTTCGTAAATCATAAATGAACATTGTAAGATATTTCAGAATCGGAAGTTCAAGGCTTTTGAGACTCATCTGACAGGTTTAATCACCGAAATCAAAACAAAGGCTGGGAGTAGCACTAGCATTTTTTTGCATTTGTTGAAAACAAATCTACATAGTTCTCTTTGGTGTGTCCTCTGGCCCTGATCAACAACAATAGGTGAGCATTTCTTTGTTAGGAAAACATGTCAAAAAGGGGATGGGGCAAACAGCTTGAAGGCTCTTTCAGACACATAGGAAAGATATTCATCCATTTTCCTAACCTGCTATATCCCTTTTGGGGTCACAGGGTTGCTAGAGCCTGTCCCAGCTGCTTTTTGGCAAAGGTGGAGTATACCCTGGACTGGAATTCTTTCACAAGGCACATAATCACTCCCACACGCACACCTTAGCACACTTGAGGAACCAATTAACCATGTTTTTGGACTGTGGGAGGAAGCCTGAGTGCCCCTAAGAAAACATGCAAACTCTACACAGAAAGGTCACAGCAGGGATTCAGACTAGGGCTTTCTCACTGTTAGGCTAGAGCGCTAACCACTGCCCCACCATAAATATATATTTAATGAAATAAAATAAAATAAAATAAAATAAATCTTAATAATCTTAAAGGTTTTATTCATAGTTTTGTAGAGGAGATCTCAGAAAACAACCATCTATTATGTGGAGCCGGAACAACACACACCAAAGTGGGGCATGCGTTGTCATTGATTCACTCCAGGTAAAACATCAATAAAGTTGCTGAACAATTCAATGTTTCATTATTTCTGCTTTACAGCTGATTTTATCATTAAAAACTGCCCAAAAATGACCCTTCTATTAGCTGAATTCAAGTTTTTTTTATCATCACTTTAATTAATTGGGGATAAAAATGAAAATGTAAATATTTTCTTGATGGTAAAAAAAGGTCGACGACACATTCTAGAGGCGTGGCCACAAACTGAACTCTGATCAGAGAAGGTGTGGCCATAGTTCCTTCTGCTTACTTACAAACCAGAACAGTGACCGGCCACCCAGGAAACACAGTTGCTTGGAATTGTTTTTCCGGTAAGTTTAATTTATCTATTTTTTTCTTTAAAGTAAACTTAGTGGTGGGCTGATTTTCTTGGTAGTTCTTTTTTTTTCCTTGATGGACATTTTGTTTTTCTTCTGTGAGTCATTTTAGGCCTCAGTAGATCAGACAAAATAACAAATGAAAAGCTGTTTTATTCTGAATTGTGTGCTAAAGTGAGAGATTTCACTCTGACAAAAACCCAATAGACATTCTGTAATTTTTTTAAATGAACACATTGTGCTCTCAAGGTTGTGATGAAGCTTTCATCGACAAGCCTGCGGCCGAAGGTGGCTGTGTTGTTCCTGGTCTTAATCCAGCAGAGGACAGGTGAGTGTCGTCTCTGTGAATGTTGTTTATGAAATAGGGGAAACAAAATGTTTTGTTCTCTTCCTTTTTCCAACGGGCAATGACATCACTGACCAGGCCAAGGGAATAGTGAACTCTCTGTCAAAGAACAGGGGTTTTATGGGGGATTTGTTTATGAGTTGCATCAAAGTCAACACAGACAATCAGACAGGTGAATCGCATTTCAGACATGTGGTAAAACCTGTACGGACGAGCTGTGTGGGTGTCATACTTTGCATGTCATTCTTTTACGATACCTGAGTACTAAGTTGTTATGTTTAACTCCAAGAGTCTCCAAACTGTCTATTTTCATCTACAAACACCATAAATCAGAAATCAAAAGCTCAAAGCTAGCAAAGAGAACAACAGCTCATTTTGGTGTTTCTAAAATGTTTCCCAGCAGCAAAACCCACATGTTTTTTTTTTTAATGAAAGAATCAGCTGTTAATTCCTGGCTGTTGTGAAACTTGATTGATTCCTAAAGTTGTAATTTAGGCCCCTCCTTTTCCAGTATTACAGGACAATGACGTCCTGACTGAGCTTCTAAAAGTGGGTGCAGGATTTAAATATTTTCAGCTCTTTGTATGAAGCTTAGCGAGGGAGCTCATTGTGAAGCATGGAAAAAACATCTTCATGACAGCAGTGTTCTGCCCAGGGGGGTTTTCACAGTGTAAGCATTAGACTGACTAATTTCAGATTTATTTATTTATTTACCTTTTCATCATCTCTGCCTTATACACAATTTTATTTGAAAAAGAAGCTGTTTGTTGCTGTGTTACTGAGTTTTAAAGCTGATCTGAAGATGCTGTCAGAAAAGCTGTCTGCATGTGTGTCACAGCCAACTACTTCTTTCATGTTTGCTCATCTGCTTTGGTCTTTTTATTTATTTTTTACTCCAGAATAAAATTAAGATGTTACCCACAATTTTTTTTTTTTTTTTTTTAAGAAACATCTCTTTTATTTTTTGTATTTAGTCTAAAAACACTTTCAATCTCCAGTTTAACTTGAGAAGCCAATTAGTATCACATCAGCTCTTTGCCTGACTCTACTTTGGAGCACAGGCCCAAAGCCTCCATGCCATTAAGTGGAAAGAAATATTAATGAAATTCAGAGAAAAATTAGTTTCCTTCTGTCTTTCTTTTTGTCTCTTGAATACATGGTAGGCTCAGTTGCTATCAAAATCTGTAAAAGATGCATTTTTCTGACTGAATTTTTCTTAAAATAACAGAAGCAATGACGATAACTTCATCTGGACCACAAACTATTCAAAAGCCAGCGGGTGACACGGTCCAACTGGGTTGCACCTACACTCCTGCTGCACAAGACGTGGGAGAGCTGGATATTGAGTGGAGTAATGTTAGCCCGGATATGACACAGAAGGACAAACTGGTTAGTTATTTTGTACATTTTGTTAACAACAATAAGATTTTTCCTTTTGTCTTTGTCAATAATTACTTTGATTTGCACAACAGATTTTGTCATACTCAACGGGCGAGATTCACTACCATGACATCAACTCGGACAGAATCAAATTCACTGCAACTCCAACGCAGGGGGACGCTTCCATCTCCATCTCCCGTGTCACGGACTCAGACACAGGAACCTACCAGTGCAAAGTCAAAAAGGCACCTGGCGTGGACATGAGAAAAGTAACCCTGGTGGTGATGGGTGAGGACAAATCTCCTTTTCACAGGTTTTACCTGTTTCTTGCCTCAACTCTCTGGTTCCACTTTTAAAAGTTGCCCTCATTTAGGAAATGAATGTGAAACATTCCTGGCTAATGAGCCAGTGTGTGAATGTGTGTGTGCATGGGTGAATGGGACTGTGACTGTAAAGCGCTTTGGGCCTTCGCAAGAAGGTAGAAAAGCGATAAATAAGTATACACCATTTACCATTTAACATGCGCTCACACTTTATTGAGACACGCCAACAACAAATCTTTCAAAACAGCTGCAGATAAAACAAAACAGGGTTAGACTATCGACTTTAAAAAAAGACCTATTTTGTGGAATCTGTAAAGAAAATATTTGCTTAAAAAATAATTTAGGAGGCCAAAGATATTATTTATCTCAGCTGTGTGTTCATGCCATATGCCAAGAGGGCAGGCATCTGCTCTGTTCTTACAGAATGAACAAATGCCATAGTTGTTTTGCAGCACAAACTTCCTGAAACCAGTTTCATTTTGCACAACACTCATTCCAAACATACCAGTGACTCAACAACAAAGTATCTCAGACAAAAATAAAGATTATATGGGTGTGTTGAACTGCACTGGTTTCTGGTGACAATCAGAAGAAAACCAGTTGGATCATTCACAAAACGGTCCAGTTTCCACACTTCAAACACATTACATTTTACATTTCAATAATCCAATATTTAAATAAGCTGCCCCTCATGATGACTCAGTGCTGAGTGTCTGCAATCTTTGTCACACAAATTCACTTTTTAAAAATCTGATGGGCAACTTAATGTTGAGACTAACAAAGATGAGACCTGAGGACTTTCCAGTTTATGTGACATTTAAGAAACCAGATGATTAGGTTGTAACCTGGTTACTTGAGTGCGAGTACAAAGAAGCTCAGCCTTCAACTGAAATGAGTGCTGAGACCTTGAGAATGCTGTGCAAGAAACAAAGACCTGCAGGTAGCAATAAGTTGAAAAGGTAGGAAGGAAAAGCTAGAATTCTTTCAGAACTATGTAAGCCTGACATAGTTTCACTGGAATCAAAGTTAGCCAAAACAGGCTCTGGCTTCTCATCAATAAGGCGTGTTTGTGTTTCCTCACGCATGAAGAGATTTTATCTGGTTTTTTTTCCCCCATTATTGGTTGCATTTACCATTTTTTTCTTCTATCATATATGATGAGTCAAGTTATTGAAATGGAAGTTATGGTTTCTTTCTTAACCAAAAATCCAATGTCTTAGTTCCCCCATCAGTACCAAAGTGTTGGGTTGAAGGCAGTGAGGAAAAGGGTGGAACTGTTTCTCTGCGCTGTAAATCTATGAAGGGATCCAATCCTCTCAGTTACACGTGGAAACGAGAGACCGGAGGTGCAATGCCAACCACAGCAACCCAAGGTACGTGCTTCATTCAACCTGTGCTCATCTGAGCTTTCGTCTCTGAGGTGTTCTCAGTCATCTTCTCCAGACCCACAGACAGGAGAGCTTCTGTTTAAGAACCACACCGACGGCAACACAGGGAGATATGTGTGTGAGGCAAAGAATGCAGTCGGTCAACAGCAGTGCACCTACTCACTGAAGGCATACAACCGTAAGTCTGACATGTTACTATTGGAAAAACAAACAGACAAGTTTTTTTAGTTTGTTTCTGTGTGTGATGTTTTGTTTATGCTATTTTACAAAACCCGCCAGAGACTTGCTGAAGCAGGGTGTAGGTACACATGTTTGATGGTCACATGCGCCATGTCCTGTCTTTCAGCTACCGATAAAGTGGGTGTCATAGTGGGTGCGGTGTTCGGTGCTCTGCTGCTGCTGCTTCTCCTGCTGTTTCTCATCTGGGTCCTGATCTGCTGCTGCCAAAAGAAGCGCTACCAGAAAGAGGCTGCAAATGAAATTAGGTATTGCATCAGAGTCGGAGACTATTTCATGCCCGGAGGGAGGGGAATCTCAGGATGTCCAACTAAAACTTTTTTTTTTCATTCATTTTAGGGAGGATGTCCCAGCCCCAGAGAGCAGACCCACCAGCAGACACTCCAGCTTCCACTCGGTGATGGGATACCGCAGTCATCCTGGGTTGCAATACAGCCTCGTGGCAAGCCCCCAGCCCCCTGGCAGTGAACTTGGCATCCCCTCCAGAGGAAACAGTGATGGGCCAGCTGATACGAGCAACAGGCCTGCTCACCTTCACTACGACCCTCAATATGGATACGCTGTGTGAACCCAGACATTAAACTCCACCTGTCAAGTGTAGGAAGAGTGACTCAAAGTGCAATACTAAATTTAACTGCAGAACAATGGAATGCTGGTGTTGCTATGGCTCTCACAGGGTTGTCTCACTTTTGTAAACGCTACAATCGTCTCACATCATTTATGTTAAAACTGTGTGTAATTTGTAGATAAAAAAAAAAACATTTTTTAAATCCTTTTTCTTTTTCTATTTTTTTCCAAAATGAGAATGTAGCATTTTATTCTTTTTAATATAAATATCTACAGGTATGCAAGAAAATTAAAAAACATTTGATCAGGTATGAAAAGTTATTGGATTTTTTGAAGTCTGAACAGACAAATCACAAGAAAATAATAGTCTGAAACACATCTACTTTTGAAAGTAGAATGAGCTTGCACAACGCATTGGTTTTGTGTTGACACAGAAAGTTAAGTGCTCGTACCGTCGGCACGGTCAAAAGGTTCTAAACTACCTAATTAGAAATGGTAATTTATGGGGAAATGATAGAGACGTGCAAAGCACTTATTTTGGTGTGTGGATGCTGTTTCTAACCGTGAGCTATGAAGAAAAAAAATTTAGCATCGTCTTTGTCCATCTGTTCCTGACTCCCATTTCTTTTGGAGAACAAAAAAAAACAAGTTAGCCTTTTTGTGCATTCCTCTTGTTTTTTGCAACTGTTAAGTAAAACAAATTTCAAGCTGAACAAAAAGAGTGCCTGCAGCCTCATCTCTCCAAAAAAAAAAAAAAAATCCACTGCAAAGCCTTGATTCTACCTTCAGCCTCAATGTGTTGAATTAATAAGAGGAGCCAAGAATGGTGTGTGTTAGTGGGCTGTCAGCAAAAAGATCTTCCCCGGGTCCCCTTAAGAACACGAGCCATCTCTACTCCAATATGTAGAACCAGTTTCTTTTTTTTCTTTTTGTGCCATTTGTACCCTCACCCCGTTTCCGCCCACACAGATGACTTTGTCACTTCTTTGCTTCACATTTAGACATAGTGACCCAGGGCATGTACATTTTAAACATCTATCTGTTTGCTCAAATTAAATGTTTCATCAAGTGCACATCCTCTAGGCCTTTTTATTTGCACAAATTAGTGCGTCCTGTGATAGAGATGCATAACCCAGGGAAAGAGATGAAGCAACCTACTGCAAATATTATTCTTGCAGCCTTGTTCTAAAACCACATAATCTTTTTTGCTATTAAAAAACAAATTGAAGAGCAAAGATCTTGACAAGTTGTCAGAGTAATTTTTTTACATCGAGACACAATGGGTGTAAAAGGGGCTATTTCTTTTAGGTAAAACTATTTTAATCTGGCCTTTAAAAGATGCACAAAGTGATATTCTGGAGAAAGGTTGTCAACAAAAGATAAGATTAAAAAATAGAGCAGATTGCAATGTTTTGCAAAAAAAAAAAAAGATTTAAAAAATGAAATGGCAGCTGCATTGTATCTACTTTTTAAACTTCAAAGTGATGCTGCAGCCCAGAATGCAAGAGGGGTTTAAGAATAAAGATGTGTTTAAAGTCTGTCCAAAAAGTTTGCCCTACCTCTTGCAAAAACTGCAGAAACAAGCCTTTGTATGACCTCAGTTCTTGAAGGTGAGCTTGAGCGGATTTACTTTGCTTATCAGGTAAATAGGTGGTCTGGTGTTTGCAAATTTTGTGGTGCTGCTGGCGGAAAAGTGATTTGCAAGCAGCTTGGAATGGCTGAGCTGTCACGCTGCCCTGAGAGACGAACAGTAAAGTCTCATCCTGCCCGACCTGTGTCAATGCAAATACTGTTCTACCACTACCTGTGGTTTGGTTTGATGCAAATTGAATGCTAACATATAAATCCCTGTGAGAGACCTCTTGAACGCAAGGGTTTCCCTCATCTTGTGCATAATGCACACAGCTCCATGTCGTGATTAATTGTTAACAGAGCAAAAAAACTTGTGAATTGAGCACATCGGAGGAGCCAGGAGCCAGAGAGGATAAGCAGAGACCTTGTGTTGGATTCAGAGGGATAAAAAGCTTCATCAGATGGGAAAGAGGCTTCATTTGAGGTATAAATGGAAGCCTGCACAGATCATTGGAATCTTATTTAAGTTTGGTTTTGCATCTGCTTTATGTTGCTCAAACGCTAAATGTGTGACTCTTTCCTGCAGGCTCCTCTGACAGTGTGACGGATTCTCTCATCTGGTTTGGAGCGCATGCAGAACATTTTACCTGCTTGTCATCTCTGAACAGAAAAAAACGACAGATGCATTAAACCCAGCAGTTCCGATTGCACATCTGCAGAGGGTTAGGATTATTACAAACATGTTCGGATTGAGCAAATTGACAGTTTGGGTTTTTACAGGTTTGGTGGCTGTGCTAACCATCTTCTTCAACTCTTACATCTTTCTCGTGAGTCTGTGGCGTCAAAAAGACAAAAAGCAGAGAAGCCCAAGTGATGTCATCATCATAGCTCTGTCAGTATCTAATACAATTTATCAGCTGGTGTCCTACATCTGGATGACCATGGATATAATAGATGTTAGGTGCCGTATTGACCAGATGTTCTACACCATTCTGCTGCTGGTCATCATGAGTTTAAAGTTCACCATCTTATGGGACACCAGCTTCCTTGCCTTCTACTATAGCACCAAATTGGTCAGCACGCCAAATCACTGCTACACACAGATCAACACTGCCATCCTCAAGCATGTGACTCTAGTAGTTTGTCTCATCGCTCTGACGGGCCTGGCCACCTGCATCCCAGTGCTCTTCGTGTTCCACCCCAACAACCAAACCGCTGTGAATAAGGATTGTGGGATTTTAATGCCCGATTCCACAGCTGGAGAAATTTACAACATCACTTTTTTGCTCCTTTCGGATGTCCTGCCGGGGCTGATCATGCTGAAGTGCTGCGTCTCAATCTCCTTCCATCTGGGCATGCATCTCCACCGCATGAAAGCCAGCACCAATGGCGCACACCCCCCAAAGCTTGACAGTCAAATGAGGGTAATCCAGATGGCTCTGTCTCTGGTCATCAACTTCCTCATCTTTCTCATGGCTGATCTGTACGTGAACTACCAGATCGTTGTGAACAATGACAGCTTAGTAGGGATCGCAATTTTGGACATGTCAACTTTTGCTGCTGTTACAGCTGCAGTGCTCATCTATGGAAAGAAGACTCTTTGGAAAGCTCTGATCCATGAGATTAACAGCTGTTTGGATGAGTATCCATGTTTGTTCTTCCTAAAATTGCGAGAAAAAAAGGCAGAGGCACCCAAAACTCCTGAAAAAGACATGTGAAAAGTTCTTTGATTGTCTGGAGAGGGTTTTTCTTTTGCAATCAGCTATTTGAAAGCTATTCAAAAATTTGAATAACTTTTTCCTTCATCTTTCCTGTAAAAGCAAAAAAAAACATAGTAATGTTGTCTTCAAGAATAGCTTTAGTTTGCTGGACCTGTGAGGTATTCAGGCTGCAAGCTTGCTAATGGCAGAAAAGGTAGATGCTCAAAGCAGCGAGGTGACTGGCGTGTAATGCAAATCACAGCCATATCAAACCGCACCTGATGAATATTAATATTTTAGCGGTACAAATAATAGACAGGCCCACAAAATGTATCTCCAAGCATGGTTGCATGGACATGATGTAAGTCAGTGCCCATCTAAAATGTTAAAAAATACATGCAACTGCAGTGAGAGCCCAGGGTTTATTAATAAAACAAGATGCCACACGCAACCTGACTTCTTCTTTTCTCTCATGCCTGAGCGGTTGAGGCTTTTCTTCAGCCAGGTCTGACACATGCTAAACTAAGGACCACATTGACTCGCTCCTGGTTGGGGCGATGCCAAACACTTGTACTTTCTGAGCAACCTCAGTAGAGGACAGCGTTCCTGCACTCCACACCTCAAAGGTGTCGTTGTGGGGGTGTCCAACAGTGCATGTCATTGTGAAACTGGGCATCCCTTTAGAAAGCACTCGTGCTCTTCTCTGAGAAAATGAAAAGAAATAAATAAACAAAATGAATTACAGCAGACTTCTTTCTGACACTACATTAAGTTCACACCCTCTGGCACCACCTAGTGAGGTTCAAAGCAGACACAATAATGCAGCTAATTCCAATGCATACAGACACTTGGGATCCCTCCAGCGCTTAAGTGGAAAGGGCACTTTTTTTTCTCCTTTGATGCAGGGGAAATTAAGTCGTGCCAGGCCCTGGACCTCCATCACTGCCATCTTCCTCAGACTACTGGAGGGAATTCAACATGATGGGGCAACCATGTCTCTGTGTGATAAAATGTCGGCAAATATGAATGACATGAGCATTATTCATTTACAATTTAGTTTAAAATGTGTTAGGCAACAGAGCAAGTTTTACAGCGCAAACACTATAAAGTTTGTTTTAATTTCACCTACACAAATTTACTCCAAAAATGGAACTACAACCTCTTTAAATATCCACTCTGAAAATTGTGTTTTGATATGTTCTTATGGCATCTTTCTAATTATGGAGGAAATACAGTATGTAAAGAAAAACTCAGCTTAAAATTGCATTTGTGAGTATTTCTTTATTGAAGTTTTATTTGTGACTTAGAAAATAATGGCTGGATAAACTACAGGAAACCTGGGTTCAATACCCAGGGCTTGCACAAAGCTGATGCCTATCTGGGTCTCCCTGTGCCCTAAAAATACAGGGTGGTGCCAGGAAGGGCATCCAGCGTAAAAACTCTCTGCCAAACCTCCTGTGCCAATCGGTAAAAGCGGATTTGCTTTGGCAACCCCTAACAGAATAAACCGAAAGGTGAACATTTGTGACCTAGAAAATACTCCGGGAGGGCCACAAGCTTCCTGTTCCAAGCTCTCAGGAACCGAAGGGGAAGGGGGGAGGGGGTTGCTCTGTTCCAATGGTCCAACTTTTTTTTTGTTTAAATACTTCTTAAAAAGCTAACCTTTAGATGAGAAACTAACAAAAAGCCTTTTTTTGTTAGAAATGGCATTATCAATTCATTTCAGAAAATTCTTCGAAGATAGATTCAAACTGAAAATTTTTTATAAATCACAGCTGCATTGTTTTTACATCCAGTAACAAAAATGATTATTTTTTTGTATTTGATCTTGCAGATATAACTTCTCGTTGTAATGTTTTTAAAGTTGTTTTTTCAAAGATTTCTGTTTGTTTCATAAGGTTATTGATCTTTAAAGCCACAAAGCAAACGACAAGTAAACCTATCTGCTGGTTTAATTGTAAAGTTAGTGTGACTTTTTTTATTAAAATGATTTTGCAAGTGGCTTACTTTGATGCATTGATGGTAACAAGATGCAAACTTACTTAATCTAGAAACAAGATGTATTTTTCAAAAATGTAACAGAAATTAAACAGTTTTGATTATTTTGTGAATTTCATCAGTCCTTTGATAGAAAAAAAACGTATTCAGGTAGATTTGAACTTCTCTTTCAGAACTTGTTTTAAGTTCATCTGATGCAGGTTGCTTTGAAAAAGTCTATTCTGCTGTGGAGAAGCAGCTTTGTGGGCTGCAGGGAGGGCAACACTTTCCACAGACCACAGAATATGAGTGCAGAGACTCACACAGCTCAAAAATGGTCGATGTTTCTGTGAGAGCAGTGCCTATAAGGGACTGGTGCCTCTTTTCTTTAATTTTCATGGATTGCTTGGTGTTGAATAAAGGTCTTCCACCCTCCTCACAGTCAAATCCACAACATGTTTCATTTGCTAACAATCCACAGCTGTTTCTGCTTCAGTCAATGAACCCACATGGTTTTGTTAGGTCATTGTGATTGTTATTATTATTATTATTGTTATTAGTAGTAGTAGTAGTATTTAAAATTTATTTATTATGAATCTAATTTGATAATAATTTCAATAACAATTGTAATTATAATTTTTAATAATTTAATATTCTTAATAATTTAATATGAATGTCATTTGTTATGTCCTTTTTTGATGTTATATAGATTATTTCTGAATGTCGTTTTTTGCTGCCACAGATATATGAAATTTCCCCATTGTGGGATTAATAGAGTCATCATCTATCTATCTATATGTGACATCATCTTGCTGACATCTAATGCTTCACCGTTAGGCATTAGTTGGTTTTTGTCATGGTGATTATTATTCAAAAGTGTTTGAGTTTCAGTGACCAGTCCTTGTTCTGCATTTGGGTCCTTTTTCTGACATTTAAAAATTAACTCTGGATTTAGAAATACTTAATTTTTATTATTTTATGGTTCATCATTTGTACATTTTTACTCAACAGTGTTCTGCAATGCAGACTTTCAACTCCCTCCAAAGATTTTCTATTTTCTACTGATTTTCTACTGGCTAGGCCACTTCAGGACCTTGAAATGCTTCTTACGAAGCCACTCCTTTGTTACCCGAGCTGTGTGTTTGGGATCGTTGACATGTTGAAAAAGCCAGACATGTTTCATCTTCAATGCCCTCCCTTGCTGATGGAAGGATGTTTTCTCTCAGAATCTGATGATACATGCTCCCATTCATTCTTTCCTTTACACAGATCAGTCATCCTGGTCCCTTTGCTGAAAAAAAGCCTCAAAGCATGATGTTTCCACCCCCATGCTTTGCAGTAGGTATGGTGTTCTTTGGATGTAACTCAGCCTTCTTTCTCCTCCAAACAGAACAATTAAAGTTTTTACCAAAAAGTTATGTCTTGGTTTCATCTAACCATAGGGCATTCTCACAATCCTATTCTGAATCATCCAAATGTTCTTTACCAAACTTTAGACAAGCCTGCACATGTACTGGCTTTAGCAGGGGAAATTGAGTCCCTGGCAGCGTTGTGCTGGTACTGATAGCACCCTTTGTTATTTTGGTCCCAGCTCTTCGCAGGTCATTCACTAGGTTTCCCCGTGTGGTTCTGAGATTTTTACTCAACGTTCCTGGGATCATTTTGACCCCACGAGGTGAGATCTTGCGAGGAGCCCCAGATGGACGGAGATTATCAGGTGTCTTGTATGTCTTCCACTTCCTAATCATTGTTCCCACAGATTCCTTTACACCAAGCTGTTATACGTATTGCAGATTCAGTCTTCCCAGCCTGGCGCAGGTCAACAATTTTGTTTCTGGTGTCCTTAGACAGCTCTTTGGGCTTGGCCACAGTGGAGTTGGGAGTGTGACTGAGGTTGTGGACAGGTGTCTTTTATATAGATAATGAGTTCAAACAGGTGCCACGAGTGGAGGACAGAGGATCCTCTCACAGAATAAGTTACAGGTCTGTGAGAGCCAGAAATCTTGCTTGTTTGTAGGTGACCAAATACTTATTTTCCATCATAAGTTGCATTTAAATTCTTAAAAAATCCGATGATTTGATTTTCTAGATTTTTTTTCTCATTTTGCCCCCTACAGTTGAGGTATACCAACGATGATAATTACAGGCCTCTCATCTTTTTTCATGGGAGAGCTTGCACAATTGGTTGCTAAATAAAAACATTTTTGCCCCACTGTAAGTCATTTATGTCAAGCACTTGTGTTCTACACAGAGATATATCACTGGACAAAGGGAGTGTGACATCATCCGTAGAAAATTCCTTACCATGGGCTCCTGCGAAATGAAGCCAATTCAGTTGCAATATTTGCCATTTGCCATTGGGAACCAGTCAACAGTGGTTGGTCCAAGTTGGACTAAGTCATGTTTCTAGGGTAACTACTATAACCAATCATGAGTGAGCTTGTTTGAAGTTTACATCCCTTCCACTGAAGCAGCTCAGGAGAATCTGTCAAATGTTCGGGGTGGCAGGCCAGCAGGCACCACATGCTTTACTGAGGCATCTGAGTGGTCAGTTTATAACCTGAATAACTTGGAATTTAAAATAAATATCATCAAAAAATTAGAATTAGCAAGATGGGAAAACGGTATCAGAACAACAATGGTTATTCAGACCAATAGAATGACTGAGTAATAGCTGTTTATTTCTCTATAGAATTTTACTTCTTGGAGCCAGCAGGTACTTCCTGTTTGGAACGTGAGGGGGGAGAGGTCAGTATGTCCAGTGATAAACACTGTAAATGGTTCAACAGCATGTTAATAAAAGGTGCTCTTCAAATAAAGTGACTGATAGTCTCAGTTATCTGTCAGGATCACAATAGGAATCTTTAGTGCAATTGTGGGTATAAAAAGAATGCCTTAATCATTTTGACTACTATTATAAATAGATTAAATTTAATCATTTTTATGGAATATAAGTACAAGTCTGAAAGTATGACTCTTGATAGATGTGTAAAAAACTGAATGTAAAGTCTTGTTTCGGAAAACACTGCAAAGTGCAGCTTAGCTGTACTGTAACTTTTGGATGTGCGAGTTGAGAAGCTAAAGGTTAGTCAGTTGAAACAAGGCTGGAAAGACATCTCTGATGCAAATGCGGTGAACAATACCGTAAAGATTTAACGTTCTCTCCAAGTCAGGATGAAGTCGTAAAGACAGTACATTGTAGAAACGGTTTCCATGGAGATGTTCCTGAGGATCTAGCTACATTTGGCAGTTACAACACCCCTGTCCTCGGATGAGTGAGCATCACTACAATTGTTAACCGCTCCAAGACTTTTATGCAAAGTGACGTCCCACAGTTCCAGACTGGACTGGAGCGAACAGGCCGTTAACGACCCAGGTTATCCTAGCCAACCAGACTCCATCGCACAGCCACCGGAGACATGTTTTGAAGACCTCCCTGCTGATGGCCTCCACACATAAGGAGTCCATCAGCTTGTGAGCTGCAGCTTGAACATTATCTAATATTTATCTAAATAAAATTTGAAGTGAATTTCCAGCTTAAGATGCTTTGAGCTTGAATGTGTGATTTTTCACGCTGGAAGCATCATAATGAATAGCCTGTGTGTGCACAGAGGGAAATGTATGTTATTAAGATCACAGATGAGTAATGGAGAAGACACCTTACAAAAACAGTCAGCCATCAAGAGATGAGACTTGGCTGGCATTTCAAATATGCTTTTATTTTGATTCAGTCAAGAAGAATTTGTTCATTACAAGAAGATACATCTCTTGAGGCAAAGACTATTTTACACATTTTGTACAATGATGTGTAAAACACTTCACATAAAAAAATATAGCATAAAACCGGGCATCTCAATATTGGCAATGCTAATCATGTTTAAAAACACTATGCATGTGCAGATGAAGCTCTGTTAAGATAGTTCATTGTTTCTTTAAAGAGATAATCAGTGGTGCGAGTGCAGCAAAATCGCTTTGTATTAAAAATGTCTGTAAAATATCTGCTAAAAAAGGCTCAGATATCAAACAGAATTAAAGAAAAGAAGAAAAACAGCTTTAAAAAAAACAGATTATTAAAAGATCTGAACTTTTCAAAGATCAGAGAAGTGTTTTTGCCGTTACAGAGGTCCAGCCTAACATGTACAAAAAACTATCCTTTTTTATGGTCTTGAAACCAAACTCCTGTGCTTTTGCATCGGATTTTTTTCTGGATCCCAAAGCAGCAATTTGGCAAAAAGGCTGTTCTAGTTAATATAACAGACATCTTAGATCATTTTAAATTTGGTATGTAGGAAGCAAAGGGTTCCTGACAATAAGCAATGTTGTTCCAACATTTATCAACAGCTTAGCTATAAATTAACCTTCTCTAACTTGATTTTGCACAGATTACACAAGATGCAAATAATACAGGGTTTACAACTAATAATGGCAGATTAAAGCAAACCTGTTGGGCTGATGTGGTGGTTGTTGGCCACATCTACTAAAGACCATCCATACTTCCACTAGGAAATAGGATGTAGTGTATTTTTTGGAGCGTTATGGGATAAAAAAAAATAGGACAAATGCAGAAAAATGCATCACATTCAAAATGCCATCCAGTGTCTCTGCAAACCTCACGGCTTAGGAAAACTGCTTTGGTCATCTCACTGCAAAACACAGTCGGTGTGCACGAACTAAACATTTACATTCTGTACATTGTATTCCCTGCTCTTAATCAAGTTTTTGAACGGCAGCTTTTTCTGATCATACATACCAGCAATGAGGAAGAACAAGTTTTCCAGTGTCATTCCAATCCACGCACACATAAAAAGAAAATATCATTTCGCACAACTCTTTCATGTCTTTTCCCTGGCACTTAATATAAATAAACCATACAGACTTATCATGAAGCAACAGCTGCTTGGCTTCCCTAAAAAGCGCATGCACCACATCCAAGACTGTACCGAAAATGTGCCCCAAATCATACACCTATTTCTCCTAAACAATACAGTAACCATGCAAATGTTTTTGCTTTTTTTAACAGCTCAAAATTTGAGAAAGAGGAGACTGCCAGGAACGACATGACCTGCATCAGATTGTAGCAGCAGAAAACGTTGAATCCGCCCCACGTTCCCAATATTAGCACCCTACTGTGGCGTTTCCACAAAGCCGAAAAAATATGAAACAGCCAAATCAGAGCGCTGCTGAAATTTTTATAGGCCTTTAAAGGTTTAGGTGTCACCTTGCTGTGAAGGGCTCTCCTATGAGGGGAGCATTGACTTTCTAGTCTTGGGAGGCGGCGGTGGAGGTTTGCTCTCAGTTTTCGTTGGTAAAGGAGGTGTGAACTGCAGGAAAGGAGAGAGTTTGTGTCAGGACTTGGAATATAAAAAGAGAATATTTTACATTTATTTGCTATTAAATATGCATTAGTGAGGGGCTGATATTTTATCTGCGCAGATGTACCTCTGAAGACAATCCTGGGTTGTCAATCTCATGCGGGTGTTTCTTGGGAGGCATTGGTGGGGGGGTCCCTGGGGCGTCAATAGTATTGGCATTGTTGTCACTGAGAAGTGATGAGTAACCTAGCACAGGAGCAAGGAAAGAAAGGCCTTTCAGACCACATGCATTTGTGGATTATTGCAGGAGCTGATTAAGAATGTTCTTACACAAGTACAAAGACATTCCCTCATTTTATGTGTAAAAGACAGAAAAGTTAAAGGAAAAAAAGTAGAAGAAAAGAGAACATGAGTGGATGCAGGTTGGAGTTTGTGATGCATACTGGAGCTGCGCGGCGTGTGTGGAGTGTTAGGAGAGGCGGGGAGTGGGCTCAGTGGGTTAGAAAGGCTGAGCTGCGAGCCCTGGAACAAGGAGAGGGTGAGGCGTCTGTCTCCAAACTGTAAACTTTTGGGCCTCTGTTGCTTCTCTGGAGGAGTCTGCAGCAAAAGCAGAAAACAGATTGCCTGTACTTTCAAAAGAAATGGCACAAAGCATCCACTATCTTCACAAAAGCTAACCTGATACAGAAATAAAAGGTTCCATGAGGAGATGCAGCATGGCTTATTCAAACTAAATCCCCTTCATGATGCATCCCTAAGCACACTATAGTTAATTACTTTTTAAAATGTATTTACACAAAGTGAATTTTAATCACATACAACCCTTTTGATTGTAACTCTAAGAACACAACCTTTGTCAGTCACAGACTATTCCTAAAATAGCTTTAGTGAACCTGCAGGGAAATTTCATGGTTATCAGACGCAAAGACAAAAATAATGACGATAAATACCTGGAAGCAGCAAGAAAGAATTTTTGATTTGTATTTATTCTGCAGGTTCATGGTAACTGTAAAGTTAAATTTGCTTTCTTGTCTGGTTAGTGCATTAATTCATTATCGAAGCTTAGAGACGGTTTTATTTGTTGTTGTTTTTCCTGCGCAACAAAAGAAAGCTACATGTTTAGAACATTCTGCTTCATGATATCATGTATTAGGCTTTGATTTTTGCTCATGTTCAGGAACAGGTACTATTCAATAATGTATAAATCTGCAGTCTGATCGGGAAGACATTCACAGTATTAAACCTTTTCATGACAATTTGTTAGGTAGGAGCAAGAGAACATTTCTGTGTTATTTGTGAAAAAAGATTTTAATGCTTTAATCTTTTGTATATTTTTTTATTCTGTCATCTCCTCATTTTTTTTAATAACTGAGATCAGCATTATTGTCCAAAAGCGGTTTCGCTTTTGATTTGTAAATAAGATAAATAATGTTAATGTTTCTTAGAATGTGTTTAAGATTTACAGCAATTTTCTGAGTGAAATTGGCTACAGCGAAAAATGAAAAAGACTCTGCTAGTTCTAGTCTTGACAAAAAATGTGATCCTTGCTTCCTCCAACAGAAAAGAACTCTTAAGCATTTTCAATTTTCATTTCTCTTCCTAAAGTTGAGTCCCAGCTTTCTAATTGCGATAAAAAACAAATAAAAAATATATTCTCTTTCTGTAAAATTTAAGCAATAGAGTACCCTAAAAAGGGACTTTCAAGGACTGAGGGATCTGAACCCAAACAGAACTCATCATGCACAAACAAAAAATAAATAAATTGTTTGCATAAGGCCATACCTCGTCTGTGTCTGACTTTCTCTCTACTATGACCTGGGATTTGCTCACGCTCCACTCCTTCCTGTTCTTTCTAGCAATTCTGTTGTCGTCCTCAGTGCGGGACAGAACGGACGCCCTTCGATCGCTGGGATGGGACAACAAGGAACTGTGTGTGAATATTAAGAGTCAGTTTGCATTAAGAAGACACAGTGTTCTGTCTGGTTTCACAATGGATGAGAGAAGAAGGAACCAGGGAGATGATGCAGGGGACTAACTCTTGAGAGGAAATGCAGGAGGGTCCATCTGATGATGCAGAGCCGCTGGAGAGGCCTGAAGAGGCACTGGAGAGGGTTGAGACATTGGACATGCGCCGCAGGGTGGAGGACAGGATGTAGGGCATCACCACAGAGCCCACGCGACTCTTCTTACTCTCAGTAAGAGAGCAGGGCTAGGACACAAATAGAATTAAGCATCATCAGGGATATTGGCAGGAAAGGAGCAGAATGACAGGCAAGGGGCAGGACGGAGCAGTCTGGCTAAAGGAAGATCTATGGCAATGCTCGAATATAAAGCATGCTCTGCTATGAAGGAAAAGCATTTGATAGGACGGTAATAGGTAATAGTAATAGGTAATAGTTAATAGAAGGTAATAGTTACAGCTAGCAAAATCAAGTTCACAGTTGGCAACACACCAAGGTTATGACGCCGTAATGCTTCTCCACTTTCTCCCGAAGGTCTTGGAAGCATGTAACCAGACGATTGTGGAAGGGCTTCAGCTGCTCCGTTGCTTTCTCCCCATGGATGCGGATTCCATCTGCCAACAGAGGGATCTGGTGGGGGTGGGGTGTTTGTCAGAATGAGAGTCCCACAAAAATGTGATCCTGATTCATGACTGTCATAAGGAATTTACCTGTAGTGCAATGAGATGTTTAAGGACCTCAATACGATCGTGGTCATCAGGGTGGTTTTGCATGTATGTGTCCGTAAAGAAGGCCTGCAGCAGATAATAAAACTGTATGACAATTGGGAAACATGTTGATCACGCTCGCTTAAATATCATAGCCAGCAGCAGCGAACAGTTTCCCAGCATAAGAGGAAAAAAAAACACACCACAGTGATTCCCTAATGAATAAAAAAAACTATAGCATATAACAAGCTTGAGGCCAGCCATAAAGTTAAACAGACAAAGCTGTAGGTTGTAGTTGTACAACTCTCCTTTTAGCAGTGTAGTTTAGAATTGTAATGCAAGTTTAACCAGATTCAGTGAAAGAACATAAAGGCTGCACCGATTAAGAAAATCTGTGTCATCTGCCTGCATGGCAAGCCCCACTCATTTTTCTGATGTCATATTCTTCACCTTTTGGCTTATCCCGTTTAGGGGTCGCCACAGCAAATCAGCTTTCACTAGCTGCGGTTACATGTGCAAAATATCTTTGATCGGATTAGAATTGAATTGTGTAAATGGGCCCCGAAAAACTTTATTCAATTACAAACGTTTACATACGCTACACGCACTTTCAGTAGGAATAAATCTTTGACATTTTGACAAGCGCAGAAAGATCTAAATACCGGAAAGTGCCGTAGAAAAATAAATAATGAGTTCCGTTGTAAACAAACAAAGCTGCGACATAGAGCGAGATGATCTTCTAAACGTGCTGTTATTATTGTTATGATTATTATTAAGTGCCTGTTCACTTATAATTGTTTAAATCCAAGCGGCCAGTGCTTTATTCTTGGCCAAACAGACCCAGAAGAAGGGTTAAGATAAGGCTAATACGTGCTAACAACATTTAGATTCGAATATAGTTCAAATCAATGCGGTCAATCCCGCAATGCGCATCTTGGCTGCACGTAGATATGTGGGAGTAACATCAGCCTGTATTTTGTCTGGACACGACTGGTAACAGACTGGAATTTCTCCATTCCATAGCCGCCTCCGCCAGCTCACACACCGTCCCAAAGCCGCTCCTCTGATCGGAGACACAGTTCTCCCGGGAGACACGGCTCTCCTGAGTGTGGCAGCTCGCCTACGCAGGGCAGCCGGACGGACTGCGGTCCGAAGCCTCCTCTGGAGCGCACACCAAAGCACCCTCCACTGCCCGCAAGCTACGAGTCCGGCTGCACTGCTCAGAGACATGCTTTGCTTGCAACATGTTCACACTCCAAAGCCTCCTCTGGAGCACCACACCGTCTAAGCATGATGCAAAGCCAGCGAATTATTTATCTGAACCACGATCGGAAATATATATATAGTACAGACCAAAAGTATGGACACACCTTCTCATTCAGAGTTTTCTTTATTTTCATGACTATGAAAATTGTGGATTCTCACTGAAGGCATCAAAACTATGAATTAAAACGTGGAATTATATACATAACAAAAAAGTGTAAAACAACTGAAAATATGTCGTAGGTTCTTCATAGTAGCCACCTTTTGATTTGATTACTGCTTTGTACGCTCTTGGCATTCTCTTGATGAGGTTCAAGAGGTGGTCACCTGAAATGTTTTTCACTTCACAGGTGTGCCCTGTCAGGTGGTATTTCTTGCCTTATAAATGGGGTTGGGACCATCAGTTGTGTTGTGCAGAAGTCCTGTGGATACACAGCTGATAGTCCTACTGAATAGACTGTTACAATTTGTGTTATGGCAAGAAAAAAGCAGCCAAGTACAGAAAAACGACTGGCCATCATTACTTTAAGAAATGAAGGTCAGTCAGTCCGAAAAATTGGGAAAACTTTGAAAGTGTCCCCAATTGCAGTCACAAAAACCATCAAGCGCTACAAAGAAACTGGCTCACATGCGGGCCGCCCCAGGAAAGGAAGACCAAGAGTCACCTCTGCTGTGGAGGATAAGTTCATCCGAGTCACCAGCCTCAGAAATCGCAGGTTAACAGCAGCTCAGATTAGAGACCAGGTCAATGGCACACAGAGTTCTAGCAGCAGACACATCTCTGCAACAACTGTTAAAAGGAGACTGTGTGAATCAGGCCTTCGTGGTAGAATATCTGCTAGGAAACCACTGCTAAAGAAGGGCAACAAGCAGAAGAGACTTGTTTGGGCTGAAGAACACAAGGAATGAACATTAGACCACTGGAAATCTGTGCCACCGTGTCTTTGTGCGATGCAGAAAAGGTAAACGGATGGACTCTGCATGCCTGGTTCCCACAGTGAAGCATGGAGGAGGAGGTGTTATGGTGTGGGGGTGCTTTGCTGGTGACACTGTTGGGAATTTATTCAAAATTGAAGGCATATTGAACCAGCATGGCTACCACAGCATCTTGCAGAGGCATGCTATTCCATCAGGTTTGCATTTAGTTGGACCATTACTTATTTTTCAACAGGACAATGACTCCAAACACACCTCCAGGCTGTGTAAGGACTATTTGACCAAGAAGGAGAGTGATGGGGTGCTGCGCCAGATGACCTGGCCTTCACGGTCATCGGACCTGAACCCAATTGAGATGGTTTGACGTGAGCTGGACCGCAAAGTGAAGGCAAAAAGGCCAACAAGTGCTAAGCATCTCTGGGAACTCCTGCAAGACTGTTGGAAGACCATTTCAGGTGACTACCTCTTGAAGCTCATCAAGAGAATGCCAGGAGTGTACAAAGCAGTAATCAAAGCAAAAGGTGGCTACTATGAAGAACCTACAATATGACATATTTTCAGTTGTTTCACACTTTTTTGTTATGTATATAATTCCACATGGGTTAATTCATAGTTTTGATGCCTTCAGAATTTCTCGCGCGATTTTCGCCGACGTTTAACGCCTCGTGACTAAACAAAGGGCACCAATGTGAGTGTGCACACCAACGCAAAAAACGCCACGCTTAAAAGCGTCCTTTTTTAAAAAACGCCCCGGGTTCGTTTTTTTTGGTTTGACGCGCCGCGTCAAAAACTATACGACCAATGAGAATGGCGCTTTTGCACACGTGTCTGGAGCTTCTGAAGTTACAGTAAAACACAACTTGGGGGCGCTCAAACACAAAACTGTCTTGCTGAGCACACACACGTCACGGCGAAGAAGATACACGCCGAGTAGCGTCTACACTGCCGCGAAGAAATAAGACGAAGAAGATGCACTCACTGACGGACATTCTAAAATATCCCAGAAAACACTCATGATACATTTTCAGCTCTTGTACCAGTCAATAAAACTCCCCATGTTCTTCTCTTCACGTAACTATGGGATGTATCCAAAATCGACGTCTTTTCCGGCGTCTTTCATCATTCAACAGAACAATAACTTCTTCATTGCTGGAACTGGAGCTAGAGCTACTGGTGCTGGAAATATCCATGTTTTTTCTTTGTATGATTCTGACAAGTGCGTAAATACTTGCTCTCTTCTTCTGAGTGAAAAGCGACTTTAAAAAGCGTAAAGTTGCGCAGCGCCACCTTGTATACAGGGGGTATTTCTGTTTTACATTAAGCGCCATCTTATGTCAGGGAATGAAATTGCATGTTCGCTCGGCTCATCGTCAGCAAAAAACGCTGGGGTGTGAACACAAAAAACGTGTCGAAAAACGCTGGCGAATAACGGCTGGCGAATATTCGTACCGGTGTGTACGGGCCTTTAGTCTACAATTTTTATAGCTGTGAAAATAAAGAAAACTCTTTGAATGAGGTGCGTTCAAACCTGTTGTCTGTACTGTATATAGATAGATATACAGTAAACCCTTGTTTTTCGCGGGAGTTCTGTTCCAAAATGAACCCGTGATAGGCAAAATTCTTGAAGTAGAAACCTCTATTTTTTTTTTTTACAATTATTATACAATTCAATACTCTATTATACATTGAAAGAAAGAACAAACCATTTTACAGGCTCAAGCATTTGTTTCACAAACAAAAGAAACGTTTTTTTCAACAAATAACTTCTGTACTGTACTGTCAAATAATAATTTTAATCATCAATGTGAACAGAAGGCTTCAAATTGCGGCGATTAGCCCCGCCCACTGCGACCCGAGTCATTGGATTAAATGGGAGAAAATTTAAAATGATTATGGAAAAAATACAAAGTACAGTCAGACAAATAGTGACTCAGATGTATTTCACGGCTCTTCAGACTGAGCCGCTGCATCCTGACCCCGCTCTGCAGTGTTTTCTTCTTTGGAAGCAGGTGTGTTTGTTCAGGAGAAGAACATAGTGATAG
Organism: Oryzias latipes; assembly: GCF_053564925.1. Taxonomy (NCBI): domain Eukaryota; kingdom Metazoa; phylum Chordata; class Actinopteri; order Beloniformes; family Adrianichthyidae; genus Oryzias; species Oryzias latipes. The sequence continues at coordinate 14,016,457 of NC_136245.1, forward strand.
GCAGTTGTTGTCGCTCTTTTTTCTATGGGTTTTTGAGAAACTCGAAATTGCAAGAGAATTTGCATGTACATAATGTAAAGCTGTTTTACGTACCTGTACATTTTTAACTGCAACGTTATTGACGCACAGGTAGAGAAGAAGCGGAGTGACTTTTTAGCCAATCAGAATGCAAAACACAATGCACAATGCAAATCCGTGAAGTAGCGAAACCGTGAAAAGTAAACAGCGTTATAGCGAGGGATCACTGTATAGATTTATATAGATATCGTTTTCTACGGTGAGTTCCCTCCATGTAGTCGGCAAGTCCAAATAAAGGAGCTGCAAGGTCTGCCACAGATCCAGATCAAAATCTCGTGTCCTATCTTACGGAGCTCTCCCCCACACTCACAAACGGTATGTGCGAAAAATGGAGCTACAGTTACAAAAACCAGGTTCAGATAACATATATGGAAACCTGCTAACTTCAGAAAGGGGATGGCGACCTGTTTATCTTAGCTTATTTAAACACACAAAAACAGGTGAGCTGAGACATCCATGAATGAAACTGTTCATGTCAGGAAACACTCATTTAAAAAAAACGAAAATTATTTTGCAATTTCCACATTTTGAATTTTAAAAATGAATGATATAATATAAATATTTCCACATGACTACTTCAGAACAATCTCTTTTGTGTGCATTCACATGTATTTCAAAGATCCAGCTTAATATATGGGAGTTTTTCTAAAAAGATCCGAAGAGCCTGCAAGGAAATAGCACCCTTCTTATTGTGCAAACAGAAGTTAAATACATAAACCTCAGTGAATACGTCTAAAGAAGAAATAAAAGCAAAAAAGAAACCTTTTTTTTCGCTTTTAAAAATTAATACTGACATGTCAAACTTTCAATTTGTATTAAAAGCTAGTCATGTTAAAGTGGAACGTATGTCTCTCAGACTAATCCATTTGCCTGCCAGTCATACTGTAGTTCACATTCAGTGTCGGTCCGCCTGACCTTTACCAAACAAAATGTCATCTCGACATTTTATCCTGTTAGACAATGGCTCCTGATTGTGTCATAATTAGCTTATGATTAGTAACTAAAACTGAGTATGGGGACTTCAAAGGGATGTTGAACTTAATGTTCAAAAGTACAACTGTAAAGATTATTCCGAAATGAAATTTTTAGCAGAGATTATATTGTACCTAGAAAGCACAGAACTGGTATAAAACTGGAACCTTTTCATAGTTGGAGAAGCCTCCCATGACAGCAGGGTCAACAATGCCGCTGAGCATCATGGACAGCGGGTTGATGGACAGAGAGCGATCAAAAGCTTGTTGCTGTACGAGGTTGCCCAGCTTTTCATTGGTCATCTCCATGGCCTCTATGGCGTTCTCCAGTGGGCTAAGCTCCTCCTGGCCATCAGACAAAAATGGAAAAATTTGTAACTAAAATTCAATGGAGGATTTTTTCAACAGAAACTTGGGAAGAACGATAACAAGTAAAAGCATTAAAGCTGTTCCTTACCACTGAGCTAATTTTGACTTCAAACCATTTGAGAATCCCTGGGAAGCGATAGGCAGTGATGAAGGTCGTTCTCTCAATCCACATAGTCTGTTTTACAGATTGAAATATTTATATTGCAATACTTCCGCACTTGTATTCATGTAGAGTGCACAAAAAATTAAATTTAAGGAGAGCTCACAGCAAATTCATTGTCTGGGTCCTTTTCACCTTTCCTAAATGGCCTGGAGTACTGGAACTGATCTACTTCATTGGTTCTGTAATAGCTGAAAGACAAAGAGGAAGGACAGCAAGAAGTTAGAGAAAAAAATTGGCTGGAAATTTACTGAAATGAAAAAGAAATTTTGTAACCGACTTTAATATTTGTTCAGGAACTCCCTTCTCTTTGAAATGCTGTGGGACTGTGAAAACAGGCTTGACAGTGAAACATTGGATGTCTGTCAAGTTCAGCTGAGGATGAAAACAAGGAAGAGAAAGAAACAGAGACGAAGAGAAACTGGCCGGGGTTATTATCCAATCTCTTCTAATGTCATGTTGTGAGGCTATACTTTGGTAAACATTTCCATTATTGTGCTTACAAAAGAAAGGCCAAAAGTTCTGCATCTACATCAACTACTCTTCCATTGTTCAATGACAACAACAAGCAATTGCAGATAATTATTGGTATTAGAAAATAATTCATGCCGAATTTTTGACTTTTCATTGTTTGAATTAATCCTCATGAGGCTTTTTTTATCCGTCCAGTCCAACAAAAAAAGGGTATACAAACATAATCGATATAAATAAAGTTTAGCCTCAAATATATACCTTGTGTGTCAGAAGATTCATAACCCCCTATGTCAACAGTAAAATCTGTACATCACAAGAGGCCTTCAGCTTTTATCAGCTGTTGGACACGACAAATAAAAAAAAAGAGAAAATAATTTTTGCTGAATTTTGGACTTGTCTTTTATTGAAGTAATCCTCATGAGGCAGCTGCCTTTCTGCAGCTTTTGGAAGGATACATTGGGCTGGTGAGTTGCAGATGTCGTCTGCAGGAGGCGCTGTGCTAGTCATCCGCACTGCATTTGGGAACTGAGAGAGGAGCTTTAAACTGAAGTCTTCAAGAAACGAGTACTCTTTGCCTCTATAGATGAACATCTTGTTCTGTAGCAAAAAATTAAAGTACCCACTTTTATTTTTATTTTTTTTCATTAATGATAAATACAGTTTTTTATTTTAAATTTTGAAAAAGAGGTGTTGCTTCATTTTCAAACTTCATGTAAGCCACGATTATTGCACTGGGAGGACGGCATTCATTCTGGCATTCTGTTGTGACATCAGAAAGCTAATAACCTTTACAAGGATTATTGCACACTGCCTCAAGACATATTACAAAATGCCAGCTTCGTGCATAAGGAGGGCAACAAGAGGGCTTCTCCAAGTCTCCATTTATTGAAATAGGTAATCATTTTCTTACCCTGAGGAAAGACGGAAATCCAAGGCCGTAATATCCAACTGCAAAGTACTCTGGCTGTGGCCGCATCTCATGCATTATCTTTTCGAAGAACTCTGCTTGTTTTTTCTGCAACAGAGGACAAAAAATATACAGTACATCCTTTTTATAATTACAGTGAGCCAGAATAACACTTTAAACCAAAATAACGTTGTGCTGCTTTAACCCTTTACACCTGGATCATAATTCTACCCAAAAACCCAATCCAGGGTGAAAACAACTAAAACTTCAAACAGTTGAAGCCAGTGACGTGTGGTGAGGTTCACAGCTGGTGAGGCACTCACATCAGTCAGCCTTACAAACACCCCACACAGAAGCTTAATTACCATTTCATAGGCAACAGTTTAAGTTTGTTGATTAAAATTTCATTTCACAATTTTTTCTTCCGTTTAGAAACTGTAGCATAGAAAAAAAGCACCAAAATTGTTATTGGTTGAATGCTGTATAGCTGAATGCTGTATAGCATTCAACCCTTTGTTTTCCTCTTACGCTATCTTCCGCCGTTTTTCGGCACTTAACTCCTTCTACAATTTTCAACCTATTTTAACCATTCAACTATTAAACTGTTCAGCTCTTTCAGCTTATTACTGCTATGACTTTTGGTTTTTCAAATCCTTGAACTTTTTAAGATATTCCAGGATTTTCCATGATTTTTTCTCCATTGAAATACATGGAGAATTTTTCGTGCAGAAGTTCACAGTTAAACTTCTTCTACAATTTTTCACCTATTTTAACCATTCAACTATTAAAATGTTCAGCTCTTTCATCTTATTCCAGCTATGACATTTTGTCCTTCAAATCCTTGAACTTTTCCAGATAGTCCCGGTTATTCCCGGATTTTCCAATATTTTTGCTCCATTGGCCACACCTTTGCTTCTTTAAACAATTGTAACTTTAACATTCTTTTGGCTAGAGACACCGTTCAAACATTGAAATGTTCACAAGATTTTGGACTTCAATATAAGGCTCAAAATTATTATGGGATGGCAACACCACCTACAGTTTGGCGGCCATTTTTTGCCAAAATGTGAGGCAATTTTAAACTTCTTCAAACTTTCACCTATTTCAATCATTCTACTATTTCAATGTTCAACTCCTTCAGCTTATTCCTTTCAGCTATTACTTTTGGTCCTTCAAATCTTTGAACTTTTCAAGATATTACAGGATTTTCCAAGATTTTCGCTCCATTTAAATACATTGAGAATCCTTGAAAACCTTTGGTTCTTTCAACCATTGTAACTTCAACATGCCTTTAGCTAGAGATACCGTTCAAACGTTAAATTAATCACAAGGCTTTGGACTATAAAATAGGTTTAGAAATCATTATGGGATGTCGACACAACCTACTGTTTGGTGGCCATTTTTTGACCAAATCTGAAGCAAATATTGCATTTAACTTCATCCATGGCTGGAACTGAACATATTGAAATTCACTGGATCTGGACATATAAGGAATGTGGGCGTGGTTAGCAAACAAACTTCGTTGCTATGGACGTCCAAAGGTTTACTTTTTCTGATTTGTCTGAAACTGACGTCGATTGGTTCGTCATCCCCAGGCGACCCAAACATAAAATGGTTGCTATGGAGATAGAATTAATAGAAAAGCCGCCATTTTGAAAAAAGTGGATTTTCTATCAACTTAGACATGTAGCTTTTACCAATATGATACTCTCAAACAATGTGTTTTTTTGAGTCGGTTGATGATGCTGATTCCAATGCTAGCACTTTTAGCCATTTTAGCAACATCTTCAAATTTTCAACAGTTCAGCCATTTTTTCAACAATTTCAGCTTTCATGCTTAACTCCTTCTACAAATTTTGACCTATTTTAGACATTCTACTATTACAATGTTCACCTTTTTCAGTTTATTCCTACTAAGACTTTTGATCATTTAACTTTTCAAGGTTTTTTCAGTACAGTTCAGACATTTCTTCAGCAAATTTAGCTTTCATTCAGCAGTACAGCATTCAACCCTGCATTTTATTCTGGAAATGCAGCTCCTTCTAGTTACTGACTTATTTTAATATTTAATCTTAGATGAAGTCATTGTGCCGGTCCTTCTGAAATAACACATGGCTAACCTGTCTGTCGAAGTGTTCCTTTTAAAAGTGTTACTTTCTTCAGTTTGAAAATTCTCTGCCTCCGTGGAGATCACTGCTAGTGACGTGTATAAACAAATTCCTGAGTTTAGATACATAATCTTCCATTTTGAAAATGATGCTAAACGATATTAAACAATAACTGGAGAGCTGAAATTGAACTTCTTTAGCAGTGGGGTCATTCTCTGGGATCGTCAGCGCCCTCTGCCTAGAGGCACAAAGTACCTAGTGTATTTCTAATTCGCAATTTAATGGATAAAAAAAAAGACTAAATGGGTCAGAAACTGCCCCAAATGTAATCAGACAGTTGGCGAGAACTAAGCAAATGAAGTCTTTCAATATAAAGCGTCTTTTATGACAATTAAAAGACCGAAACAGTAAAGCGCATGCGTTCGCTGCAGCTCAGTCAGTGTGTGCTGAGCTGGGTGATTGGAAGGAACAAGCGGTATTTTGACAGGAAATTCGTAATTCACTACTTTTTTTAACCAAAGAAAACTTAAAAACCTACACAGAAAAAATAAATAATCATAGAAAAGCCATGTCTAAAAAATAATATTTGATTTTTATTTGTAACTTAATAAAGTATATTCATTTAATTCAATTTGTGTATTTTCAATTTATATTACGTCTCCTCTGACTGCACATGACTGGTTAAAACTTTGAAAATGTTTTCATTTTATTTAGCAAAAGTTAGCTAAACCTGCCTGACCCTTTGCAAAAAGAAAATGGCATCCTACCTTTTTTAATAAATAATGATTACCCCATACAAATTAACTGTTGATTTTGTTAATTTATTTTTCAAACCAGGCCAGAAAGCATCTGACTATAGAAACTAATACACGACCACAAAAAAAAAAAAATGAAAATCTGAATTTAGTATAATATTAACTTATGGCATCCAACCTTTTTTTTTATAAATAATAATTATTACCCCATAAAAATTAACTGTTGATTTTGTTAATTTATTTTTCAAACCAGGCCAGAAAACATACATAAACTACCACAACAACAAAAAATGAAAATATGAATTCAGTACAATATTAACTTAGAGCTTGGGAACTGAAGAAAACCTTGGTGAAACTATTTTCTACAAACAAGACAAACTTGGAACTTGAACTTCCCCAAGGACTTAAAGTACACAATGAGGACTTGTGCAAATGTTACAAATAAATTACCATAATTGCAGGTAATACATGAATTCATGATTCAAACAGGCAGGACAGAGTGCCAAAGTAAAAGCTTCTGTTCACCGAAATGGCTGCCAATGATGATCTCCACAACTTTTGGCAAACTCGATACACTCAGGAGGAAAAATTACAACTGTCTTGGAAGTATTGGTCCGATTAACATTTTAGAGATGTCAACACACTAATTTTATGACAAAACATTTTTTTTAGCAATAATCAGACATAGGGGTGGTAGCATCATGCTTTGGGTCTCATTAAAGCTCTGGATGACTGAATTCAAGGAAAAAAATCCTGAATTCAGTGCTTTTTCAGAAAATCCTCACAGCAAATGTCAGATCAACAGTTTGTAGTGTCAACATAAGAACAAAGATCCAATCTGTACAACAAGTCCATCCGTGAATGGCTTTAATTTGAAAGATTGGGGAATTTCCTAGACAAAGTCCAGACTTTAAAGCATTTACCATATTTTCTGGACTATAAGCCGCTACTTTTTTCCTAAGTTTGGAACCATGCGGCTTGTACAAAGGTGCGGCTATCCTGTGGATTTTTCTACCACCGGTAGGGGCGCTCTGATCGGCATTAGAATGAAAAAATAAGAGAGGAAAAATTAAAACAAAGAATAGACTAGGCTACTTTTTCTTTAGCAGATAGAACACGCACGACAAATCACTAACGGGTAATTAGTTTCAAATCCTCGCCCCTTCATCATGGAGTTCATTTGATGCAAGTTTTTAGTTGAAAGCCATCGTGTGACGGTGAGATAATGTGCAATGCCACAAGTCAAGAAAAGCTTTCAGAGGACAGAAGCAAGAGGCCTGAACTTGAAATCTCCTAAAGGACTGGGTGAACACACAGAGAGAAGGTGGCTGAGGTGAATCCCCTGTACAGATCCGACTGAAAGCCAAAACAATCACGCGCAAAATGAATATTGAAGATTTCAAAGCTAGGCTGTCACAGTGTTTCCGATTTATGAGGAGTAAAAACCTGTCGATTAGGGCACGGACAACTCTCTGTCAACAACTCCCCCCTGACTATCAAGAAAAAGTTGAAAACTTCCACAAATTTGTTGAAACAAAGATACAAGAGAACTCCATCGGACCAGACAACATCATAAATATGGATGACGCACCTTTGATGTTTGATCTGCCTCTGACCAAGACTGTTAACAAGACAGATGCATCATCCGTGTCGTTGAAAACAATAGGCCACAACAAGACGTACTTCACCTGCATTCTGGCATGCACTGCATCTGGACAAAAACCTCCACCGATGGTGATTTTTAAGCTCATAACTATCCCGAAAGAACAATTCCTGAAAGGCATAGTGGTCAAAATAAACATCAAAAGGGTCGATGAAGGAAGGCCTAATGCAGGAATGGTTAACGGATTTCTACAGTAAGCACCCGGGAGGATTTTTTCACCGGAAAAAAGCACCACTTGTTTTGGATAGCATGAAGGCCCACATCACAGATTCTGTGAAAGCAGCGATCAAGAAAACAAACTCCATTCCAGCTGTGATTCCTGGAGGTACAACAAAGTATTTGCAGCCACTTGACATCAGTGTGAATCGTTTAAAGCTGCACTCTGGGTAGAGTCAGAGACTTGGATGATAAGAGGGGAGAAGTCTTTCACAAAAACTGGTCGCATGCAAAAAGCATCCTTTTTTAATGTCTGTCAGTGGATCCTAACAGCATGGAGTACTGTGAAAAAATCCACCATCAACAATGGGTTCCAAAAGGCTGGACTGCTAAGCAAAGAGAGCGGCGCATCTTCAGAGCCAACTTTACCGGAGGATGACATTGACACTGATGGAGACCGATGTGACGAAGCGCTTCTGAGGCTATTGAACTCCGACACTGAAGAAGATGACTTCATGGGTTTCAACGAAAATGATTAAGGTGACTTGTGGTTTCAAACACAGGAGAAATTAAGGTAAAGAAATACCGGTTATTTTCTCATGATTCTGTTCCGTTTTAATCAGCAAAGTTGCTGCCGTGTTAAAAGGCACTATTTGGAAATTACCGTAATTTCCAGATTATGAGCTGCTTCTTTTGTCACACGCTTTCGACCATGCGGCTTATTCAATGATGCGGCTCATATATGCACTTTTTAACAGCCGCTAGGGGCGCTCGAACAACAAGGTAAGTGTGGGACAGGGGAAAGAGGGTAGGCGTGTCGATGAAGACGCCCCGCTGATTCAATCAGTCTCAGAGAGGAGGCTGAATGCATAATCCAATTTCTGACAACAAGCCCATTTATTTTGACACACCCACAAGCAGCCAAACAGCATGGACTTGACTTTTGCACTCGCGCTCTCCTCTCCTTCCGCTGCTGCTCCCTGCTCCTTAGACACGCGCACAGTTTCAGCACATATACATCCTCAATCTACAACACAGTGTGGGGACCTGGGGGTTAGCCCCGCCTTAAGCCCCTAAGACTCATGGGAAGTGTGGAATTGTGGGTGTAAAGTTCCGTAAAGTTCCTCACCATGAGTGAGGGGGCTATGAGCAGAAGTGAGATCCACGCTGTTTGGGGGGGGGGGGGGGGGTTAAATAAATAGGCTAAAATGCCATATGCTTCTCCCTAAGCAACATGGTAATTGGTGACATACCAGTCGGGTCGTTACAACCTGTTTCAATGTGGACACATGCGGCTTGTGTGTGAACAAAATGGCTTATCCTACAAAGATTAGGTGGGTGCAGCTTGTAATCAGGTGCGCTCAATAACCCAGAAATTACGGTACCTGTTCAGGTACATACATGAACATTTACAGTAAAAAATCGTTCTGAACATGCAGTAAATATCTAATTTTTCAACATAGATATCTGCAGCTTATAGCCCAGTAGAGCTTGTAAATCGTTTTTTTTTTTTTGTTTTTTTTTTTAATACAGTGGATGCAGCTTACATACTGATGCGCTCTATAGTCCAGAAAATATGGTTAGGACAATCAGTTATGGTTAGGTTGCAATTACTCTTCCACATTTGTTTGGATATTTTTGTCTTCAATAAAAAGCCTATTTAAGAATCTGTATTTTTACCCAGATTTCGTCGCCCAATATCATATTTGCTTGAGAATTTAATTGTTTAAAATGTGATAAATAAAAACAAAAGGAGTAATCAGAAATGTTTTTTCTCACCACTGCATGGTTATTAGGTCAAACTTGAGGAAACTGATGTTTCAAGTAATTTTATTTTAAAAGTAAATTAAAAAAAAAAATCAAATAAAAATTCTAAAGTAAAAATGCATTAAAGTACATTCTAATAATAATAATAATAATAATCCATTTTATTTAAAGCGCCTTTCAAGAAACCCAAGGACACTTTACAAAACAAAGGTTAAAAATAGACATTAAAAGCACAATTCTGTTAAATTTGAGAGAAAATAAATTTAAGTAATTAAAAAATTAAAGAGAGGAAAAGGAAAGTTTAAGTCTGTAGTGGGCGCGGTGTCAATTAAGGTCCCAGCTGTGCGCACCGGAGACGTTTTTTGGATGAGGTGCGTGCGTAGCGCCAGATCAGGCAGAGCTCAAGAGCGATCGCAAACTTTGTTTAGTCCATCATTGAATGTCATTTATAAAAGCACTGCTATTTATGAAATATATTTATTGCTGTATTTTCAATGAATACCCATAATTATGAAGTTACATTTTTAACAAATTAATTGTGTAAGTTGAATTAATCATGGAATCATGAATTTAACTGTTGATTAATGTTATATATTTATTGTTGTATTTATTGTGGTAAATTAATAAGATATGTCTTGTTTAGGTTTTTCACCATACATGCATAACCAGCACCTCGCCATTGCTGTTGAAACCTCTCAAAGAATTGAATAAAACAGAACAAACGGAAAAGTGTGTCTGCATTAGGCCTGCACAATATACCGCAAATTTATCGTTATCGCAATATCCAGCTCTGCAATATGCATATCGCAAAAGACAGTGAAAATCGCAATAAATCGTAAACCTTAAATGTGTTAATACAACCTTAAGGCAGCTTGAAGCATTTAACGAATCATATAAATCCCTCGGATGGACGCCTTCACCTTGTTGACCAATTGGATGGAGGCCTATTATGCTAGATGTTTGTCTCCTATGTCAACGAGGGTCATTTGGAGTATAATTTTTAAACTGTTGCAATGAAATGGGAATGATGTTTTTGTTTATTTTGTTATTTGTTTGTATACCGCAAATTATACCGTTATCGCAATATTAATCTTAAATATCGCATATCGCGAGTTTTCCTCATATCGTGCAGCCCTAGTCTGCATGGTGTGTGAAGTCCTGCTCGTAAAACTCCGTGGATGCTTTCCATTTTCAAGTGAGGCATAATAACTTGACAATGGTATTATTATGAGCAAGTAACCATTGTTACCTAACATTTTCCTTAAACTCTTTTGTAGATTGTAGGAAAACATAACATCTGGAGTGTAGTTGGTAGAAACACTTAAAAAGCTCAAACTTTGCCTGGCATATTTGAACTCTATATCGACTGCAAAGATCAAACCTCGCAGCTCCAACAGATTGATGAAGTCAAGTATCTAAACAGTGAGGAGATGCAGAAATAGCACAAAGATCCAAATTATTCTCCAGCTATTTTCACAGTAGTTCATGGTCCACCCGCTTTCTGATATTTTATGAGCAATGATGTCTGAATCCCTCAGCTTGTGTTCTCTTACCAGCAGCTGGCTCAGCTCCATGAAGTCAAACATGTGGTTCTCGTGCATCTTAGCCAGCTGTTTGCACAGCTCAATGGCCTTCTCCCACATCTGAGAGGACGTGAGAAGCACTTAGTTAAAAGATAACCATAAAACATTAACATAGAAACAGAAGCACATGCTAGACTTTGCCATCTGGTTTAATGAACTCCCCTCCGGTTGTGGCCTAAAATGACTTCCTGGCAAGAATCAAAGTACCAAGTATGAGTTCAAAATAGTTCAAATTCACCTTTCCCTTATCCAGGTAACAAATTATTTCCTGGAAGAGCCTTTCTTTTAGCTCCTGCTGGGTCCACGCATGCTCCCTGTCTCGAGGTATAAGATGAGGTGCACAGGGCTTGTCTGACCACTGGGGTGGAAAATGGTCATAAATAACAGTTTCAAAGGTTAAAAAAAATATCATAACGAAGATCAAAAATTTGGATCTCGTTAAGGCTAAGCTTATATGTATTAAAGACCTGCAGTAATTCGGCATGTAGCAGGAGAGTGTACGCAGCTTCTGTGTAGTTCTCACAGTCCAGGTGCAAATCTCGCAGCTTATACAAGTACCTTGGAACAAGAACAAAAAAGTCTGAGAACACATTTAACTTGTTAAAAAACATTATTTCCCTAACTGACTCACCGGATATAAATGTCCTCCCTTTTCTTTTCTTTGTAGAAATTCTGGACAAAAAAATTACAAATAATCACACCACACAATTCCTCACTAATCAGAAATGACTTTAAGGATTTGTAAACTTGGGGTTAAGACGGGTAAAGACAGGCTCCTGGCGTGAAGACGTACCAGCACATTGACGGTGCAGCTCATGCGGTGCTCGGGACTCTCATCATGGGTGATGGTCCGGTACGCCAGCAGATTCTCCAGCAGAGTGCTGAGCAGCAGTGCCAGCTCCTCCCCCGACTGAGAGAGGTATCTGTGGCGTCTGCAGTGCTCCAGTAATCTGCATGTAGGAACAGGCATCTCCTCACAAACTTAAAAAAACCTTTTCAGCTTAGTTCATTGGTAAACAGGTCACTTCTGGGAATCATTTGATATTAGAAAGTGAGTGGTTGAGGGTTTTACATTGATTTGATTTTAAATCTAAATGTCTTGTCACTAATGTCTCCTGAAGACTTGATTAAAACACAATGAGAAGAGCCTCTGAGGTACTGTAGAACTGAATACCCAACTAGAATGCTCTAAAGTTCTCCCTGGAGTGTTACTGGAGCAGTTTTCAAAAAACATAAACAAATGTGTGATCCACTTTTCTGCCTTACGTTTTCTCCAGCAGGACTTTGTACTGCTCATCTCCTCGGCCTCCTTCCACCTCTTGATCTAATTTCATGATTAATTCATTCTCAAACTGCAACAAAGCAACAAAAAAAAACAAGTGAACATGGCATCTCAGTTAGCTAAACAAGTTAACTTAAAAGGTTAGGACACAAACAAAATCATGAACAAAACCCTAAAGTTTTTGGATTATTTGGGGCAGGGTTGTACCGTTTGAAAAGTGCGTCCGGGGTTGAAGTTGTGCTCACACTGCATCATATCAAAGAAAATGGGGATGGTGGCCTTTCGTAGCTCTGGCTCAGGCACGAGCGTGACCTCCAGGATGGGCCCGACCATGGCTGGAATGAACTTCATTTTGTGGGGGCCTGGGAGGCAGCATATATTGTAATGCGGAGATATCTTGTAATGATTTGGAGGGGCAATATGCTGCATCTTTACTTTTCAACAAACAGAGGCTAAATCTAATAATGTGGCACGGAAAACAACAACACACTGTGAAACTGGACAATAAAAACATATTGCCTTCTTATTTCCCCTTGCATTATTTGCGGGCACTGAATAATCAGTTCCAGCATCTCTTTGATAACAGTGGCATTGTCAGATTGTGGAAAACACTCACCAAGGTTGTACCACATGTCCCTGATCTTAAATCCCATGGTCTTCCTCATGTCTCCATATCTGAGAAAAGAATTCAATCAACTAGCTGAAGAAGTGAGTTCTCACTTTTTGAAAGGATTTCCACTGGTAACCTGAAAATCTCACTTATTAAGTATCTTATTCCGTCTCTCTTGGGAGAAGGATTCAAGCTGCAGGGTCTTGTGAGTAAGGAACGCCACGCACAAATTAAAGTAGTTATTCCACAGCTGGAAGGGAAAGAAGGCTATTTAAATATTGATGCTGCAGTTTCAATCCTGCAATGCTTCAACTTTGATTGTGTGATCGGCGAGACACAACACACCTGCAGTTCAAAATGCGCCGGGTCCAGGAAGTACATGTTGAGCACATTGGAGTACTGGTTGATGGCCCTCAGGAACACCTGCATTTGCACCATGTTCATGATCACCCAGTCGGCAGGGAAGACATTTCCCATGAGGTCTTTAAACATAATGAATGTCTCCATGAGGAAGTCCTAAAGCGAGAGGAAGAAGAAAGTAAAATCCGGATGAATAAAGCGAGGCTGGTAAAGCAGCAGCAGGTACACGTCAGTCACACACCATGCCCCCACAGCTTTGCGGAAACTCACGACAACCTCATCATGTCAGTGCAATCAACCGCATGAAATGTCTGTAATCAATACTCCCTTAAGGAGCAGTAAGTGGCCAGGGTGGTTTAATGCCGATAATTGATGAGATGCTTCAGGACAAGATGTAGCCAACAAGGGAGGAACCGAGACACTTACAATGATATCTTGTCTTGTTTTGAAGGTGCTGATGTAGTGGGTGTAATGCATGTCATCCATCTGCTTCAGGATGGCAGTCATGCAGGCGAGATAGTGGCCCTGCCAAAGACATGACAGCTATTAACTCAAGGCATTTCACAGAAAATCATCCTTAAAAAAAAAAAAGCATACAAAACACATTCAATAATTTTGCCAAAATCTGAATGAGTGCACTTTTCAGCGGAAACATTACAATGAGAGGTGAATCTCGGTCCATGCTGATGACGGTGCGATTAACCCTGCGGAGAAGCCGCTCCATTATCAGCTGGATGTGCCCTCTGGTGGGACCCTGCACACACAGAAGAGCCTCAGGCACAAACACGGAGACGCCGACTTATCGGGAGAGAGCGCTCCATTTGGGGAAAAGGTCAATTGTGTAAACTTCATTACACTTTCATAACAGGTTTTTTTTTCTCACACAAATCTTCATATTTCAACAGACACGATTGAAGTCTCAGCTTTTTCAAGATGTTGCTGAACAGTCACTAATTTACCACATATACAGATAGATAATCTAATATGTGAAAAAGTACCAATTTATTAAGATTAAATTAAATTAATTATTGTGTTGAGTTAGGAAAGAAAAGCTATTTTGAAGAGTGTTTTTGTACAATAGATGTTTGAACAAAGACTTGTTTCTGTAAAAGCCACAAACTTATCTTTTAAATTTAAATATATTAGAAGTCTTTTTTCTTTTCTAATATAAGTTTTAATAATATTTGTTACCTGTTTAAATAGGAACTTTTTTTAACCACTTACACATCTGGATGTTTGGTCTTCTGGGCAGCTTCTTGTATTTTCTTTCAGTTTTTATTTAATTTTCTAATTTTAACTAAGTATTATAACCAAGCACACTAAAACATTGGAATTTTGTTGCCATGTTAATCAGCCTCAATCAATGAAATTACTTGTAAGTTGTTGTAATATTATGAAAAATTGCCCACCGGTTCCAATTTAAATATTGTGTTGAGCTACCAGTAAAATCCCCTTATGTTTTGATCTTCCACACATCAAACCTGACACTTTAAATTGATGGGCGTATCTTGACAGTTTTGGATGAAAAACATTTGTGTGGTTTGTCAACATGCTGGACCTTTTCCTTCCATATTTCTGGAGAAAATCCCAGCAATGACTTTTATGAACACATCATCCTAAACTGTATGGACAATTTCAAAGTTTACATTTTTTCTTAGTTTCCACATAAATTAAAAAGGATCTTCTCCTTAATTTGAAACATCAGATTTCTTTTGGTGAAAGCAACATTAAACCTTGTAAGTTCTTAAGTTTCTTCATAGATTTCAGAAGAAAGCAGGAGGTCTAGAAGAACTTCAATGGAGAAAGTGACAGGTATGGGCGAAACAAAATCATTCTGCACTTCAGGTTACCTCGAAATGGAGGCTGTTGTTAATGTGGACTTACTCACATTACAATGCTCAAATTACAACATTTCAAACTTAATTGGAATTACGGTAATATTCTCCTTCAAAAATGCAAGTGTATGTGAATTACAAAAAAAAGGTGGGATATACATAAATGTATGTGTTCTCTGTTGATTTTCCTTTTTTTGCATTTTAACCAAAAAAGAATCTTCTTAAAAAATATGCAAACTGCATCTCTTTGGCATTTAGAGGCTTTGACTAGCTCGCATTCTGACTGCCGCTTGGGATACTTCTGGGTCGTTTCACTCCAAAACAAAACAGCGTAAAATGAATGGAAAAATGCAACATAAATATGCAATCCCTCCAGCAAGCCCTGGGTTGGCCCAAGGGCTTCCCACCCCACTGAACTTCCTGCATAACCCTCACAAAAGCTTCCACAGGTTTCACAAAACAGCAGTTAAACTGTGAGGAACCCATGGGAGGTTGAGCTCTGAACCTCGCCTTCTGGAGCAAAAGAAAATTAAAATAGCTCAGTGGTCTACACCAGCTACAGTTTTCTGGGCTAAATAACAAATACATTTTGAATAGAGTTCACTTAAATGCATACAGTTACAGTATGACAAGCTGAGTATCTTGGACAAAAACTATTTTACTGTAACAAACTTTTCCTTAGACACTCAAGAACTTCCATTTGTGATCTTCTAAAGAAGCACAAGTAATCAAGTAAAACTATTTTTTCACTTGAAAAGGGAATTCAAACTAAGCTACAATAAATTATAATAAACGTCCCATAAATATTACATAAAACATAAAACTAGAAAGACTGGTAAAGTCTTTCTGAACTCTAGTTTGAAAAACATTTTGGAAAAAAAAAGGATTACCATAAAAGGATTTCTGTGGAACTATTCCAACCTATCAGCATCTCATGTGACAAAAATCTCAATTGGTCTATCTGCTGATGACAACAGTTTTCTACTACTCACATTTCCCTGATATTGTATTAGTAATTGACATCAAATGACATCGTAGAACAGTTTTTTTTTTTTTTTTTTTTTTACTAAATATAATCCTAAACAATAAATCCACCATGTCTGCAACTTCATTATATACAATTGTGAAACATTCTAGAGTCAATTGCTGCATATTAGGCAGAGCGGCTACTGATACGTCAGAACAACTGTCTCAATAAATCTGTATCTTGAGGAAGACTCCTGGTTTTGTCTGTAAATAGCAGCTTTATTTTTCTTTGAAGTCAAAGGCTTTTCTTCAGTTTCCTCCCTGGCTCCCAAAAGAAACTTCCCATAAACGTTTCATTGCTTGGCCTTTATTAGCTTTTTAGCTTAGAGCTGCTAACGGTCCGAGCAGACGCTCAAGGTCACGTGATGCGTCAGGACAGATGGACATGGTGAACAGAATCCAGTGGTTTTCCAAAATAAAACTTTTCTCAGTATCAGAAAATGAACTAAATGGAAATAATCTTAATAAGCGTATGCATTTTTTTCAGTCTGCGGCCCGGTACCAGCTGATTTTATAAATATTGTTAAAAAAAAATCATAATCATAATTAAAAAGACCACTGGAAAGACTTTAAATAAATAAAAAAAATAAAAAATAAAACTTAGTTTAAATTTCGCATTCAAGTTTGAACAGTTTTTGTGCTGATGTGCTAGTGTATTCTAAAAAGCCCAAAGTCACTGAATATATTTGGAAAATTGGTACACAGCCTCTCTAACATTGTAAATGTTTTAATAACCCTTACTGTGTTTTATCTTCTTACCACATCTTTGCGATCCAGGTTGTCCAGCAATGTGCTGAGCACCTGGACACAAGCCTCATAGTCCGGTTTACAGGAGTGGTCATCCAGCTGGCCACTTAGCTGGTCGGTGACCAGTGGCAGCAGCACGTTCCGGCATTCTGTGTGATCAGACAGGAGAGAAACTGAGTCCATAGCAGGTTTCTACCACATGATAACAGAGTGTGGCAGTGCCCGCCATTCAGCTCACTTATACTTTTAATTTTTTTTCAGCTCGTTTGAAATGTCATTAGATGGTTTCAGCGCTGCGAGAACTCTCACCTGGCTGCTTGAAAAGGTCACTCTCCACCATTTTACACATGCAGCCCAGCTTCTGACGCACAAGCTGCAAGTCTGGAATGCTCTCAATGAACTTTGTTAGGAGAACACTGAAAAGAGATCAATCAAGGAAGAAAAAGGGAAAAAAAATAACACTTAAAGAGCAGCTAAGACAATTCGGGTGCAAATATATTTCACATCTTTCAATTAGAGAAGCAATAAGAAGGGCAGATGACTAGCTAGTTTTACAGCAGCGGGAATGGAAAACAACACCTTAACTCAGAAGTACAGAAGGTAATTTGCACCGAGACAGGCTATTTTCATGTCCCGTTGTGCGAACTCTCTTGCGAGTTACCTGAGCTCCACAGGATCAAACACGGTCTGAACGTCATTAATGATGCTGGGGAGATATTTCAATATTGCACCCTGTAGAAGCAAAGAATCGGGTTGCATCAGAATACAGATCAGGGATCTTTTTTAACACAGCAAAACAGCTTTTCATTTGTAACTCTTTTTCTTATTAATGACATCGCCTGCAGAGAATTCAAATTGTTTTGCAATCAGTTTGTATTATAATTCAATAATTTGTCATTAGGGGTAAAGCGCTTTTTTTTTCTCAGCTGGATTATTACTCACTCATGCAAAAATAACAACAATAACAACATGAAATAAAGAAATACAAACTCAAGACACATTGTTCTTAGACAAAAAAAACAAACAAAAAATCTAGAAATAATGTTGTAATCTTTACAAAACAAGAACTAACGTTGAAGGCAGGAAAAGGAAAACCAAACATGTTGTACCTTTATCTTCACTCCCTCATCCAGAGGTCTGTCCATGAGAGAGTTAAAGGAGAGAAAAAGCGAACGGATGGAGTTCAGGAAATCATCGCCGTCCTCACTGTTTCCGCTGAACCTGAGCAAAAAGAAAAAAAAGAACAGAAAAAAAAACGCTTGCATTGCAAGACGTCATCTTTGAAATATTTAAATGCTTAATGGATTTATGTGTGGCAGGGGTCCTCATACCTGAGATAGAGGACTCTGGATTGTACTATAAACCTGAAAAGATACTTGAGAGCTTTGAGTGCTGAGAAGAGTTTCTCTGTCAGACTGGGATCCTCAGCATGGCCCACGTAATAGTTAAGCACCCCGGTTAGCTTCCTGAGAAGGCAGATGAGGCATTAAAGTCTCCTGGTAATTTGGGCGTGGGTGGGATAGAAGTGCATTGGTGCAAAACGTACTAAAAATAAAAAGCATCCATAAGCCTTTAAAGGTGGGGGAATCTAGAGCGGGTACTCACAAGTAAGCCAAAGTGGCACTGAAGTGCTTGCTAATGTAGGTTTCCAAGACGGGGTTAAAATGCTGAAATTTGATGTCACCAATAAGTGTGATTATAAACACCTGTTAATAAACAAAAGAAGAAAACACAAATCAGAGCATTAAAAAGACCAATGTGAGGTTTGTCAGGGCCTCGCAGCACAGCAAGGCTTCTGCAATTTTGTTCATCGTTTAAAGCAAAAGACGTCAAATTTCATGTTATAAATGCCGCAAGAGATCTGCATTAAGGTGCTATTCTTGCAAACTACAAACTCCTATTTGTGCTGCGTTACATTAGAAGGTTGGTTTTGCTGGAGAATAATTTATATGACATGTTGTCAGCTGACATCAAGATGCAAACATGTTTAAGAGCTACTTGAATGGCTGGATTTGAAGCTGCAGGCATCCAGCATGGGGGATGGGCTGGGCAAGGCATGACGCTGCTTAAATATGGAGCCGACCACATGCTTACTGACTGCTTCTCTGATGGAAAAGTTGTCTGACATAAAAAAAGAAAAGAAAACTGAAAGTCTGAAGTAAAAGTTTGATTACCAAGTTATTAAACTATGGACATCAAACCCATTTCATCCAATATTGGCCATTTTTAGTTTTTCATCATCATCCAGGCTGCTCTGATTCTACCAGCTGGCTTTCCACTGCATTAAAAACCTGCTCCGAGCACTCAGCAAAAGGGGGGGTGGGGGGATGCTCCACGCCAACAGTCCTGCCCACACTCAGAGGTGTATTTCTCATGAACTACTGCTGTTTAGCAGAAATTGTTTCGTAGAAAATGACGCAGGTTTAGTCATTTTGCCTAAAAACGGCAAATTTTTAAAAGACCACAGCGAACGCCTTTAATGAGATATGTAGCATTTGGTGTGTTTACCAGAATTAAAATCTATCCAAAGTGTTTTAAAATCTGAAATCTGTTATTTTTTGATTGTTTTTTTTAAGAACAGAGCCTTTAATTAAAAGGCCTCGAAGGTAAAACTTAAAGTTCTGACAACTAAGCTTTAACAGTCTCCAGCAGATCCAGCAATATTTCAATGAAAACCAACCAGAGCGTCAAACACCAAGGTGTCGTACGTGTCCTTTTGGCAGGTTTCCATCATGATGTTGAACAGAGCATCAAGTGTGTCTTGGAGAAACTGGGAACGCAATGAGAGAGAAAGAAAAATGAACTTTGCAAAGTAACTGCATTCACTGTAAAACAAGCAAATCCATGCAAGGTTCTACCTTTACAATTTCCCCTCCTTCCACCTCCATGAGTCTTCGCAAGATCTTGTCAAGATCTTCGGAGTTAGACCTCCAGTTCAGAAGGCCTAGCAGGTCCACTATTTAAAAAACAAGATTTAAGAAATTCTTAAGCAACAAACTCTTCCTCTGAGGTAGATGTGCTAAAAAAAATTGTATACAAACACAATCAAAAACAGAACCACTCAAATACAAAGCAGTTATTTTGTTGAGGTAACAGCAATGGCACTGCTGTGCTTATCTATCACAAATTCAGGCCCATTTCTTTGAAATGACTTGTGACACAACATCTATTATTTATCAAAGTCTCAGACTAGAGTAGTGGGAAAATTTGATGAGCCCCGGGGTACCATTCTGAGTGAGTTTAGTGGAGCAGGTGAGAGTGGTGATCTGGAAGCTGTCTTTAGTCACAGGAATAGCTCCTGAATGCTGAAACTGCTTCCCCGTTTGCTTCTCCTTCTCCTCCACTTCAGACCAGGTTGCCGGCAATGTGAGATAAACCTTTGCATCCTCTGATTTTTTCACATCCGCCTGAAAAGTTCACAACACAGGGAATGAGCTGTGCATATTGATTGATGGACACGTAATCTTATATTTATTGATCAAGGAGAGATTCATGCATAATCCATCTACCCACCGGCAGATTTTCATGACATACTTTTGCATAATTAGTTTCGATAGTCTGGTGAGTTTGTCTTTTAAACTAGGACGTCAAATTTACTCGGAAAAACAAAAACAAAGATTGAAATATTACCCTCTACCTTATACACGATAAGGTCATGCCTGCCGTCTCTCAGTGTGGTCCCATCTTTTCTCATGAGCCTGACAAAGGCCATGCCAAAGGGCTTCTCTGATTTGTCCCTGGCTGAAGGATACACGGACGCAGAGAGTGCAGGACTATTTAAAAAAGCTGTATTCAACACAGGGTCAGGATCTAACAGACAACAGATTACTCACAGTCTTGGGAGGATCTGTGTCGAAACGTCATAATCAGGTGACAATGGCAGACATCCTCTATGGGAATTGTCACCTTGAAGAGAAGAGAGAAAGGTCAAGGGAAGTAACTGCGGTGTGAATCAGCTGTTTTATGCATGAGAAAAATATTCTATTAACTTTCCAGGGAAGGCATAAGGAAGTCTAAAAAAAGCTCCAGAGAAAACCCTAAATAAATGCAAACACTGGAAACAGGGATTGTTAAAGTGATCCTACCTTCACCGTTTCATTCCAACAAGGCTGCTTCACCTGGTAGTATATGACAGACTTGTACTCTGTCATGCCCTTACAACCCGCCCCAGGAAAAATCGCTTTCTATGGAAAATAAATGAGTGAAGTTACTAACAAGACAGGAAAGTTGTGACTCCAACTAAAATCTTAATGTTGTCACAGAGCTTTCCAGTGTGTTCCTCAGTGCAAGATAGAGTTCTGCACTAAGTCAAAAGCATAAACCTTTTGAAGACCCACTCCGATGTTCTTTTGATCTATTGCAAATGCGTTCCCCCACCCCCCTTCCCATCCATATTGCTGAAAGCTCTGAGCAGAAAACTTGTGGCCCACCCAGCATGTTTTCTACATCATAAATATAATCTTTTTCAAACAGCATTTTTTCATCTGCTTCTGATTCACAACAATTTGAATAAAGAAATCTATTTGAATCGTCAGAAATACAATTTTAAGCTTAATTTTCTCATATATGTCCAACATAATCAGAAAAATGTCACAAGAGCATGTTAAGACCACAATTGCCCCTTTCTTTGAAAAAAGACACAAAACCATGATGGCTTAGCAAACAACTTAGCACAAAACTTCCACAAAAAAGAGGAGCTGTGAGGCAGAAGTGAAACATGCCAACATCTTAGAGGATTTACTTAATTTTCCGTCATGGCATGAGAGCATTCTGCGTTTCACCCGAGAGCATTAAAGTAACTAAGAATATTTATTAATTATGCAGTTATTGGTAATAAATAAATAAATAGAAATGACACATCTCACAATCTGATGATCCTATATAAAGGGTGGCCCACAGGACATGCATTCCATTAGGACCATGCCTCATAAACTATGAATTATAAGGATGACTACAAAAAGATGCAACCTTACATTAAGCACCAAAAGCCTACTAATAAACATTAAAGTGACATAAAAAGGTGTGGTTTTGTTTTTTGTTACCTCCACAGGCCTGCCCTCTTCATCGTGCACACTTATTGTGACCTCGACATTTTTGGGGGTCTTCTTTTTCCCTCGGTCAAATTCTCCCTGAAGTAAGGTTACATAAATATCATTTCTGACATTTCCTGGAAAGAGACAAAATAACAGGCTATTTGTCGAATGTCCAGAGAAAAAAAAAACCTTCTTACAACTCAAAGTACAATTAACATAGCCATGATTGAGCAATGCAAAGCAACAAATGGGTCACCTGGGAGGATTATCTCTGGAAAGCCCATTTTCCTGACAATAGCAACGTTGCGATCTACAAAGTGTGGGTAGTCCTTCCTGACTTGAGCAAGATCCCCTGGGAGCAGCTTCAGGGTCACAAACAGTCCTGGCGAGCCGATATGTAAAGAAATTCAATGAGACAGACACTAAAAGGACACATCTTTATATCCCTCACACATCCCCCCCCCCACACCTCCCCTCCCCTAAACACAAAGGTTAATTTAGAGTGACCCTCTGAAATCACAAGGGAGAGCACCGTCTGTGAGCACTTCATTTTACCCTGGCCTTTGTGATTGACCTCCCGCGTGGCGATGACTTTGTTGAAGACAGCCGTGAGCGGCTCGTTCTCTCCTATGACTCTGGAGGGGATAAGCGGAGACATGATGAGCTGCCTCTGGCGGATGTAGGTTTCCATAGCTATCCTGGGGGAGAGATGGTGGGATAAGAAGAAGAAAAATTAGCTGCCAGCGTCGCTGACAGGTGACAAATAAATGGACAGAAGAGCCGCAGAGGAAACGTGAGGCAGTCTGGATTTATTGACGAGATGCACCATTATCCTTCCAGACATGTCACATACCTCAAGTGGCCAAAACAGGAAAATGGTAAGCAGTTGTGTAGTACTGCTGAGCTACACCGCAGGACTTTTTTGAAATTACAATTTAATTCATCGATTTTTGTTTTTTAATCAAAGGTTCATTTAAATACCAAATACTGGCTGCACATGTTTGGAAAATTACATGCGAATAGTCACTTTCTTTATGGCATTTCCTATTATGTGCTGTGCAAGTTAATTCAGCAATCTGCATGTGCCACAGTCAGTGCAATATAATGCAACTCAAAGCATGTTTATCAAAGTTCTTTTTTGTATATAATTTTATTAGCTGCTCAGCACCAATGGCCACGCCCATGTAGAAGAGACTTTGGAAACATAAAATATTGCTTTTTCAGACATTTAGGTTGTGGGATTTTGGTTAAAAACTTCATAATCACAATTAAAATACCTCTGAGAAACTTTCACTAAAACATATTGTCATGGGGGGAGTTTAAACTATATTTTTGAACTTTTTGAAAGTTATAAATGAAGCAGAGCAAGTCTATGTAATGAATCTGGTATTTGTAAGACTTGCAGAGGAAATGTAATTACCAAATCATACTATTTACAAGACATAAGAAGTGCAGCGCACTGTCTGCAAGTGCTGAAGATGAGAAAATTGTCTGAACATTATCTAATAAAAGTACTTATGTGGCTTTAGTCTGTGAATCTTAAACAAAATCTAAGGCCTCTTTACATCACATCTAATATCCAGCCAATTTTTCATCTGATTAGTTATGAACTACAGATTGTGTAAAGTAAGCAAAGGTCCTCTTGCTTGTTTTATTTTCCTCTTTCACACTTTAGGATCAAAGGTACAGATTAAGTTTGAGTATGTTGGACAGGTGACAGGTCAGGTGAAAGCTGTAGATGTGCATTCTCACTTCAGTAAAAGAAAAAACAATAACAAAGGTTATTATAGTAACACACTACATTATCACATTACATGAATTCAAGTCCTGCAGAGCTCCAAAGGTCCCCCTGCTTAAAACAGCACATGTCCAGGCCAAACTAAAGTTTTACAGAAGCCATCTGGATGATCAAGAGGAGGTAACATGAGACAAAAATTGGACTCTTTGGTATAAATGCCACTCGCCGTGTTTGGAGGGAGACAAATACTTAGCTGCCGCCCAAGAATTTATTTATTTATTTTATTTTATTTATTTTTAAATCGTCAATGCTTATTTTTATATTTTGTTGTGTTTTAATGTAAAGCACTTTGTGTTATATTTTTATATGAAAAGTGCTTTATAAATAAAGTTTGATTTAAATTGATTTGATTTGAAGAAAAGCATACCCACTGTAAAGCATGGGGGTGGAAACATCATGCTTCAGGCTGCTTTTCAGAAAAAGACACAGGACGACTGATTTATATTTAGGAAAGGATGTATGGGGCTATGTATGGTGAGACTTGAACAAAGAATCTCCTTCCACCAGTGAGAGCATTGGGGATGAACCGAAGCTGGATCTTCCAGTACGGCTGAGGTCTCTGGACCTCAATCCGAAAGAGAATCTGTAGAGAGAGTTAAAAGTCTGTATTCCCCAGCAACAGTTCCAAATAATCACAGCCCTTGAGAAGATCTGCATCGAAGAATTTTTCAAAACAGCAGCTACCAGTGTGTGCAAACCTGATGAAGAGTTTCAGAAAACGTTTGACCTTTGAGGGAAACTTGTTATTGAGCAAATACTTATTTTCTACACCGTTTGCAAATAAATTCATTCAAAATCTTTTCCATAATTTCATGGATTTATTTTTCTCTCTGCCTGCTGAAGAGTTTCTATAATGAACATTACAATGTGGTACAATCTGCAGAATAGTTGACAACTAAATCCAACAACACAACTAAAAAATATTTTGAGCCAAGTCCTTTGACAAAATGGCCCATCTTTAGAAAATGACTGATATTAGACAGTATTGATCTCTGTGTCAACATCCTGAGTATTATGGCTTTTGTAATAAATATGAATGACTGCACATCACCGTTTGCTTTAGAAGTAGTTTACAGTTAAAAGAATCACTCCCAAAAAAATAATGACAAGAAAAATAAAGACGGCGATTAAAAATGCCAATTGCATATCTTCAACAAAAACGAGAAACCATGAATTATGATGGTGATTAGAATTCAGGAATGTTAATTTATTTAAACTACAACTTGTCAAAAATGTCGATTGGATTTCAATGCTAAAGCCTCAGTCATATGCATCCGTAGGGAGGGGTTAACCCCTACGGCTGTTGTGGGTTTTCCGTGCCAATGGGGGGTTTTGGGGAGGTGTGGCTGCATCTTAAAGGGGAGTACAGATGGGCCTTACAGTGTCCCTCAAGGGACGTCATGAAAATGGAACATACGATCGTCATGTGTAGCAAGTGTATTGGTAAGTGAGCGTAAAGAAAATGTAAACTGCATGCACTTATGACATAAAGGCTATGCTGTCAAACTGTGCCGTAGAAGTTCCCGTAGAAGAAAACGTGCATGGACATTCTGGCTCTACAGGCTCACTGAGCAGGCTACCACCTTTGCTATTCCGTGTGGGTCACTCGTGTGCCCCATACGGGTTTGCCCATTTTTCACCCGCAGACACTCCCTTATCAACCCATAAGGGCAGTTGTGACTAAAGCTTAATAAGCCATGAGAGTCCCTTTATCCAGGAACAATAACACCTAAAATTAAAGCACATAATAAACAAAACTAATTCTTAAAATGATACTCTCGATGAAAACAGCAGTACAACTTTGGGATTTAATAGTCTGCTGCTCTAATTTAAATGTTTTTTATTTTTTCGTACTGAATAGAGAAGTAAAATGCAGAAGTATCAACGCCAGGTTTCTACTCTTATCAAATGTTTTAAGTGTGACCTAGTAAAGCTCTGGAATTGTGAAACACTTTTTGGAGAGTCAAATACCACATAATCCATTGGTTGCCATAGAAACACAAAAGCAGACTAAAATATATATAAATGAATTCATGAATATATGTAGCACAATTCCATCCAAAGATTTTTTTTAAGAGAAAAGTTAAATTCTTAGAAATGTTTGTCCTTCAAACAGTCAACATGTCAGAAATGATTTCCTGTGTGATTAGGCCATGTGTTTATGCTCCCTGAAACCAGACAAAAGGGTAAAAGGAAGCAAAATGGAGATGTTAAAACTCAATTACATGTCCGATGTACAAGAGGCAAGGAAGCAAAACATGCTTTTTAGCTAATAATTTCCCTATCAGCCCTCCCTCACCTTTGTTGCAAAAAAAGCTAACTTTAGGCTGTAACGGCTCAAGTGTTTTGGCATCAAAATACTCACTGCTGAAAGGGGATGAAATGCTGTTTGTCTTCATCGTCAACTGTGCCGTGGGCAATGTCTGTTATGTCCATCACTGCAGTGATAAATAAGCACATTAATAGAAGTGAGACATTAAACAGTTTTAGTATTTACTGAACAAGCAACAGCAAGCTGTATTTACCTTGCTTGTTTCTAAAAGCAACACTGCAAAATTCCCTACTTTCACAATGAGTAAAGCCAGGTGGTAAATTTCACTCCTTTGTTCCCTGATGCAGCAGTAAGTCAATATGGTAAATCAGATGAATGGTTCTTGACCTCTACCTTAATAAAGCCTCTGAGTTTCTTTTCTTAGAAAGATGATTTTTTTTTCCTGGCTAACAACATTATTTTGAAGTTAAATGTTATTTAAGAATTTGGTTTCAGTCAATTTGCTGAAACACCAGTGAGGACCATTTATCTTCTTTAACACCCAATCAGAAATAAAAAAGTAGTAACTGAGCATTGCAGGAAAAATCTCTAGTTGAAAGCTTTTATTTGGGAAGGCTCAGAAAAAAAAGTTGCAATTTTGCTTGACGAATAGCTCCATCATTGGTAAACAATTCGTTCAGGCACACTACTGCAAGGGAGGAGCGTTTTTTTTCATAAACTCAATAACGTAAACTGGAGCAAACTGACAAAAGACATAATTTAAAAACTAAATAAAACAGCTCACCAGCCACACCAAACGGTCTCCTCAGACCGCCAGTTTGTTTCTTGCCCTCTTTGAGCTCCATGCTGCCCACCCTGATGATCTGACACACCAGGAAGAGTCGCTGCCTCATCAAGTCACTGCTGCTCAGGTCCTGAACACAAACATAATTTGTTATGGCACATGACATGAATTAGATACAACAGGCAGTGACCTTCTCTTTTCATCAGCAGGTGATTTTGTGTCATATGGCACCAGCCCAGATGGCGAGTATAACAGGATGAAAGCGTGCCGTAGAACAGTAAACAAAACCACTGCTCTCCACATTTTTCATTTCCATATTCTTCTTTATTTTTTATGTGGAAGGGGCATTAATTTGCAGTCTCTAGGGCAGAAAATCATGCCTAATACATCTCTTTTTCCTGACTGATGGGGTTTTATTACATTTCAACCACCTCCTGGTAGCACATATGCAGGACACTGTTGAATGTGCCATAAAACAATCGACAACTAAGCCCCCTATGAGCCTATGTTGAATATTAAGTGTAAGTTTGGAGCATAAATTGAGCGATACTCTGCAAAAACTTTGCCTCCTTTCCTGCATTGATTTCAGACCTTTGCTTTGAAATGGAAAAAACATTGTCAGTTGGAGGGAATTCACTTACCGTGAATAGGGCTGGCAGGTTGTTGAGTTTTGTCATTTCTTTAGGCATCCCCTTACTGTCCCAGTCTGCCAGGAAGTTCTCGCTGCATGATTTCAAATTAAAAAATTAAAAAAAAAAAAATCACATAAAAAAAAAAACAGATTGTCTCAGGAAAAAAGGGGAAAATTAAACTTGCAGTGCTGCATTTGTTTTGCTGTCAGCTTTATGAACCCTTCATCAAAACCCTGTAGTTGGATCTTTTATTTAGCATTAATGAAAGTTGAATCAGTGAAACTCTTCAGGAAAGCACCAAGTTTCACTTTCCCTACGTGTATTTTCAAAGCATTCTTTTCATCCATACTTTAAGCTTCATATCATTTGTACAATTTAGTAACATTGTAAGCAGCTAATTGTTTAGAATTGAATGTACTCTACTTAATACAGCTTTAGCGGATTGTTGCTTTCTATTCCCTCGAATAAAAACCCCCTTTATCATTTTGATTGTTCATTTAAAATGCAGCAGAAGTTGCAGCATCTCAGCACTACAGATGTTCTCTGAATTGATCCTCAACTTGGAGCATTTTCTATCAATCACCAGAAGACACGTATTAATCACTTATTTTACCCAGTTTTAGATAATTGTCAATAAGGTTTTAAAATTGACAGCATAAAACTAGAATTATTTTTTAAATTAGTGATTAATTTATTAATGAAGATTGGAGACCTGATGAATTCCGACTGGTCTGGATCGTAGAGGGACATGAGCAGCTCCGAATCTTCCCCGATGTTGCACACAAAGTTTCTCAGATTCATGAGAAGGCTGTAGGTGTGAACCGAACTGAGAAGGGTCTGATAACTCATTTTCCGGTTTTGAAGCTTAGTCTGCATAAAAACAAAGGCAGAGATATGGCAACGTGAAGAACAACTAGGGGATCTGGTAACAGGATGAAATTTAAAAGTCCCCCTCCGGGAAAATCATGTTTTTTGAGTTTTTGACATGTACGTGTGGCATTTTTTTTCTAAAAGAGAACAACTGTAATAAGAAATCATTTCGTTTTTGTTTTCTGAGTATTTTTACTTTTAAATCGCTGCCAATCAAACTGTTGCAAAGTAGCTCTGTTTGAAATAATGAGCCATTGTGATGTCACAACGGCCCAGGAGCACATGTGCAAGCTCCCTGATCTGCCCCATCCAGCATGCACACAAGATGAGGTGCAGGAGAAGAGAAGATGGCACATTGCTGCATTCCAAGCACGTGTTTAAAGTGCGTCCTGTTGGCCGCAAGGATTGAAAATTAAACTTAAAGTTAAAGTCCTTTTAGCTGTCACTCACTAGGTGCATGAAATGTGTTTTCCACATTTGTGTTCTCTCTCTGACCGAGTTTGAAGGCTTGCAGTCCCGCATTAACCAGTGGGTAAAAATAAAAACAAGAATAGAATCAGGGGACCTTTTTCTTTAATACCTCGATGAAAATAAGAAAAATATCATAAAGTTCAGGAGGTCTGAGCAGGCTGGCTCCCCATCCCACAGCAAGTCTCTGTCTAGCCGCCAGATTGCCTCCCGGGAGCCGGCATAGGTATCTGGATAGCCCCAGCCCCATGGCCCCTGCAACAGACTGTCCAGTGTACCGGCCTTCGCCCAAAAGAAGCCAGGATGGGCGTTCAGGAGGAGAACCTTTGGAATCGATCCACCAGATTCGCTGTTACCGAAAACGTCGCGTGTCCAAAGTAGAGTCCTTGATAGGTTGATGCAACGCGGCGACCTTGCCAGAGTTCAGATTTTTTAACTCTGGCCCTCTGCTGTGCGCCGCTAAAAATTGCGCAACTGCGAGACTTTTGTGGTGCGCCTGTCGCTCAAATCGTGTCGCAGGACCTGGGATCCTATCTGTGCCATTGAACATTGAAACTGGCCGCCTCTGCTGCGCAAATTGCATTCGGTCTTTTGTGTCAAGCTCTTCACTCGTGCAGCTGCTATTATCAGAAAAGGGGTGATCAAGGGCGGGGCTACTTATCTTAGCAAACAAAATTACAAAATTCTTATTCATAATTTAAAAAACCATTGGGAATGTTTAAAAAACTTGTCATAGGGGGACTTTAAACAAATGAAAATGAACGGTGCCTTCTCTTCTTGTATTCTTTCATCAATGCTGCGGGAAGCGGTCTCGTGAGCCCGGAACAGGCTGACCGTACTGGTGCGGTCGGGATGAAGCATGTTTCCTGCCTCATCTCGCACAACCAGGTCCAACCCAAGAATCCTATGCAGCAAGAAAAATCAGACAGAATCTCATGACGACTACTATAGGGATGTGACTTAGGCATATAAAACTTTACAGTGACATTTACAAGAGACTTCATTTGATTGTAGTATAAGGAGAAAGCAGGATACATACCGGTTTCCATGATCAATCTTCGCAGTGACTTTCTTCTTTAACTCTACAAGGTCATCTTTGGGCAGCGTTCCTGACACTATCTGAGATCGATACTCAATGAGGCTGTAGGCCATTTGCTGCACACTTCTGAACAAGGTTATCTTGTTTGCCTGTCAGATAAACATGCATATGTCCCATTAAAAATAGGATTGTTTCACAGAACAGAAATGCAACATTTTCACAAAAATGAAACAGGGGGAGAGAAGTCTGCACATACCACATAGAGCTTGTGCCATATCTGCGCCCATTCCCTCAGGGTAGCCCCAAGCTCCTGCACCAGCGGTAAATCTGCTGGAATAATCGTTTCCTGCTGGCTATCAGACGCAAAGAAAGAAACATAAAATACGGCTCACTCCTCTTAAACCATGCCATGTACTTTAAATGACAACATTCAAAACTAGTTCATGTGAATCATCATGAATGAATGATTGCTTATATTTAGGAAAAACTTTAGAGAACCATCAAATGTCATGATTCTACTAACATTTTGTTCTAAAAATAATGATAAACAAAAAAAGGGTATTTGGATCAAAATAAAATGTTTACTGGTGTATGATCTCACCCTGATCCTTCAACCCGAGCCTCCTTTAAGGAGATGTAGGAAGCTGGGAAAATACCCTGAGGAAACAATTAATTAGTATCCGCATAAATACTTGATATATACGATGCGTCAACAATGCTTAAAGTGAAGTTAAAGTAGTAATACAGCTCATACCTTCTGGGATTTATTTCGTAGAGAGTAACCCCTATACCAGCCTAAGGGCATAGATGAACAGAATAAAAAATAAAAACGTAAATGGGGTGGAGCATCTGAATCAGATTCGAGAGAGAACAACGTGGCAGAAAGGCAAAGAGGGATTTGTTGGGGCCTGTTTTGTGCTTGCACTCACCTTCAAATTTCTCAAGTATGTGCACTGGGTCCCCCACCTGAAGACACAGCTCCTGCTCCCCATTGGAATCATAATTGTAGATTGCTGAAAGGACAATTCAGATCATTTCATTGTGAGAACTGTTTACTACCATAAAGTAGATTCAATTATCGCCACCAGTTTGACTGATGTGCCTTTTTTCTCCTATTCAAGGACTGCTGTATTGAGAAAAACACCCAAATCCCTTCTTGATTGCTGTGTGCACAGAGAAGCAAGTCGGTTTTAACAGTTCTGCTTCAAAGCTTGGCATTTTTTGTATTTTTTTTAAAGAAAATAAAGCCAATTCACCCTTGTTGTGGTTGGAGCAGAACTTCTACTTGCAGCACAGAAGATCCAAAGCTTTGATTTATTCCACATCTTGAGCCAATTTCTCGGTTACCATGTCTGCTCATGCACAAGGCCCATCTGATGCAAATAGTGTTATCTGCACCAGTCTGCCAGGGTTCTGTCACTTCCTCTGCAGCCCAAATTATCTCCAACTGCATGGATTTTATGTCCTAACTATATAGGTCCATATTAATCTTTGATTTAAAATACACACATGACAGCAAAAGGCTAAATCAATATGCATTTAAATAAATAAACAGAAGCTTCTTATTTTAAAACTGTGTTGAACCAAATGTGAATATTTGAGTTTTAAAATCTTTCAGCACTCAGAGATGATTACCACAACAGCAATTTAAAAGATTTTAGAAGAAAATTGTGAAAAAAAAGATATAATACAGGCTTTGGTTATGCCACTCTGTGACTTGAACAAAGCTGAAATGGGAAATGAGAGTTTAAATGTGTATACTTTTATTTCATCTTTCTGCTCATTGCCATCTTAGCCATACATGCTGCTATGAAATTCTGACCCTCACAAAAAATTGGCTGGTAAGTTGGATAATGATGATGTTCTAATTATAATAAGGAATGTTCAATATTTATTTTCTAAAATCACTCCAACAGTTTTCCTGAACATAAAATGTCTCCACAGCAGGTCTTTGCAATATGCGTATCACAAAATATGGTGTGAACTCCGATAAATGGTTACTTTAAATGGTTACACAATGTTATAGCTGCTTGAAGTATTTAACAAATCAAATACAACCCTTAAGCTTTTGACCAATCGGATGGACCCTTCATATTGTTGACCAATCCAAAGTGGGAGAACTTGAAAAATTGGTGTTTGACTTAATACTTTTTTGCCCCACTGTATACGCTGTTTACCATTTTCTCAGCTTCGGAATCTGCTGGAATTACATTACTTGCGTTAACTCTTATACTCTTTTGCCCCACTGTACTTGTATAGCGCTTTTCTACCTTTCTAAAAGGCCCATAGCGCTTTACAGTCAAAGTCCTATTCAAACACACACATTCACACACTGATGGCTGATGATCAAACGGGAAGAAAACAATTTGTCAAGATTGATGAATTTACATAACAAACCATTGAGTTAAGTTGTGGTGTCCCACAAGGATCAATTCTGGGCCCGCTGCTATACAATATATATACATAAATGATATATTCAATGTTTCAAAGCTTATGAAACTCATTATTTGCTGATGACACAAACACACTCTATTCTACAGACAATCATAGGGAACGTATCAACTCTTAAACAAAATAAAACCATGGATGGATTATAACAAATTATCTTTGAACCTAGGTAACCAAAGTGATGTTTTCTGGTAACTACGCCAATACCGAGCTCTCAATCTAAATAAATAATGTCCTAATAGAAAGAAATCCAATTCTTAGGGGTTGTTATCGATGACAAACTAAATTGGAAGCAACACATCAGACACAGACAAACTAAAGTCCCAAAAAGTATTTCAATCATAAATAATTATAAAAATATATTAGAATACAACAGACAGTACAGTCAGGACCATAAATATTTGGACAGAGACACATTCTTTCTAATTTTGTTTCTGTACATTACCACAGTGAATTTTAAAACAACTCAGATGCCATTGAAGTGCAGACTTTCAGCTTTTATTCCATGGGATGAACAAAAAGATTGCATACAAATTTGAAAAACTAAAGCACTTTTTTAAACACAATCCCTTCATTTCATGGGCTCGTAAGTAATTGGACAAATGAAATAACTGAAAACAAAATGGTCATTACTAAGATTTGGTTGAAAACCCCTTGTTGGCAATGACAGGCTGAAGTCTTGAACTCATGGACATCACCAGATGCTGGGTTTTCTCCTTCTCAATGCTCTGCCAGGCCTTTTACTGCAGCGGCTTTCAGTTGCTGTTTGGAACTTCGTGGAAGAATATTCCACTTCTTTGCTTTAATAAACTCCTGAGTAGCTTTGGCTGTATGTTTTGGGTTGTTGTCCATCTGTATTATGAAACGGCGCCCAATCAGTTTGGCTGCATTCACCTGGATCTGCGCAGATGGTATGTCTCTGAACACCTCAGAATTCATTCGGCTAGTGTCACTACTGTCCCAGTGCCACTAGCAGCCATGCACGCATAGGCCATCACACTGCCTCCACAGTGTTTTACTGATGATGTAGTGTGCTTTGGATCATGAGCTTCTCCACGCCTTGTCCATACTTTTCCCTTTCCATCATTCTGGTAGAGGTTGATTTTGGTTTCATCTGTCCAAAGAATGTTTTTCCAGAACTGTGCTGGCTTTTTTAGATGCTTCTTAGCAAAGTCCAATCTAGCCTTCCTATTCTTGAGGCTTATGAGTGGCTTGCATCTTGCAGTGTACCCTCTGTATCTACTTTCATGCAGTCTTCTTTTTATGGTAGACTTGGATATTGATACGCCTACCTCCTGGAGAGTGTTGTTCACTTGGTTGGCTGTTGTGAACGGGTTCCTCTTTACTATGGAAATGATTCTGCGATCATTCTGCGATCACCACTGTTGTCTTCCGTGGACGTCCAGGTCTTTTTGCGTTGCCGAGTTCACCAGTGCTTTCTTTCTTTCTCAGGATGGACCACACTGTTGATTTTGCCACTCCTAATACTGCAGCAATTTCTCGCATGTTTTTTTCTGTTTTCTCAGTTTAATGATGGCTTCTTTCACCAGCATGGAGAGCTCCTTTGACCGCATGTTGTCTGTTCACAGCAAAATCTTCAAAATGCAAGCACAAGTCCTCTAATCAACTCCCGGCCTTTTATCTGCTTCACTCATAATGACATAACAAGGGAATTGCCCACACCTGCCCATGCAATAGCATAGAAGTCAATTGTCCAATTACTTATGAGCCCATGAAATGAAGGGATTGTGTTTAAAAAATGCTTAAGTTTTTCACATTTTTATGTTTATCTTTTGGTTCAACCCATGGAATAAAAGCTGAAAGTCTGCACTTCAATGGCATCTGAGTTGTTTTATTTTAAATTCACTGTGGTAATGTACAGAAACAAAATTAGAAAGAATGTGTCTGTCAAAATATTTAAGGTCCTGACTGTAGATATTTATTGTACTGCTCCTTAATATTACCATATTTGACCTACTGTATTGAAATTTGGGGGAATAATTATAAGAGCTCACTACATCCTCTCTTTTTACTTCAAAAACAAGCCATCAGAATTGTACATAAAGCCGGATATCTTGATCATACAAACAATTTATTTTATCAATCTAGGCTTTTAAAACTGTATGACCTTGTGGATGTTTACACCGCACAACTTTTATACAGACTCAGTGGGAAATCGTTACAATTCAATATCCAAAAACAGTTCTTAGAAAATGAAGGAGGCTACAAACTGAGGGGATGTAGGAACTTTAAGATCAAACTGATAAGAATCACAAAGAAAAGTTTCTCTGTGTCAGTGTGTGGCACTAAACTTTGGAAAGGGTTAAGTAATGAGCTAAAAAAAAAAAAATTCAAATATCCAAATAGTCAAGAAAAGGTATAAAGAAACTCTGATTTCACAATATGACGATAAGAGGAGTTACAGATCAATAGGTGTTTGAATA
This sequence comes from Oryzias latipes, assembly GCF_053564925.1. Lineage (NCBI taxonomy): Eukaryota > Metazoa > Chordata > Actinopteri > Beloniformes > Adrianichthyidae > Oryzias > Oryzias latipes. Next base: position 14,051,096 of record NC_136245.1, read on the forward strand.
ATTCCAAATTACTTCCAAAAATTTGCAAACTTGATTGTGGTGAAATAATCAAAGCTCTTTTAATTACATTAAATGAGTATTACATTGTAATGTGCAATAATGATTACTGAATGTTTAAATTACAATCAATAAGCTATTGATTTTCTTTACTTGATCTCCAATGTTTAGCAATAATTACTGGTTTATTGTGATAATGTGTTCTAATAATAATCAATGATTATTACATATTGGTTACTGATACTGTATACTGAAATCATGAATGAATGTTTTCTGAAGATAATCAATTATTTTGTTACTTGAAAAGTAATCGGATCAGAACCGGATTTCAAAAACTGTAAAACTATAAAATGAATTAACTCAGAAGGGGTGGGATTGTACAAGGTCGCTTCTTCCCACTCCTATTCAAGCAATAAATCAAGCTCTACTTGACTTTAGTTAATGATCACTGTATTTAATTAAGCAAAATGTGATTTAAGTGACTTTTTTGTTTTGTTTTATTTTCTGTCTTTTTAAACTATGCATTTCATCATTTCTGCAATGAGTTTAATAAATATGTGTAAATTCTTTATTGCTTTGACTACAATGCTTGAAATCAATCAATCAAATAAATCAAAAATGGCGGCTCCGCTGCTGAACACTGGCGCCAACCTTCCACCAGAGGCAAGATGGGGTTCAGTGTCTTGCTCAAAGAGACTTCAACATATGAACGGGCAAGGCGGGAATCAAATATGCAATCTTCCAATCAGAGGTCAATCACCCTACCACTGCACCATGGCCATCCCAAAATCACGCTTTGCGCTGGTGTGCAACACTGTACTATTGTAATATTGTACAGTTCTTAAGCAAATAACATAAATATGCTGCATGTTGATCGCGTAAGCGGTCAAAGATTTACGGCACGTGCCAACTGTGGCACACATGTAGGGAGAGACAGTGGCATGTGGGGGTGTGACAATACACACCTGATCTGTCGTCTGTATCTTTCGGATTTAAAAACAAAAAAAATCTTGTTTGAGTGACAATATCTTCTAACAATAAGCTTTTTTCCCCATGGTGTCATAAGGAAACATTCCAATTTTGCAGCATTATTACTTAGGGGTGTGACGATAACCGCATCACGGTGATGACATCATCGCATCACCGCACTTTTTTTAACGTTTTTTTTTTTTTAAAGTTCTGCATATGGTGCGTGATTGGAACTATAAACACATTAAACACATTGATCTTTGCTGTGAATTTACTTTTTCTGCTAGTCCTGTGTTCAGACTTCAAGGGTTTCTGGGGGAAACCTTTTATTAGTGTTCTCCTTCACTCCCTGCGCCGCGCCTCTCACTCCCTTTTGCTGGCTCGCGCCTGTCACCCCCTCTACGCTGCACGCGGCGCGCTCCCTCAACTCACACACACGTGGTTACAAAAGCACAAACACATCCTCATTCTACAACAGAAGTTTCTGTCTCGCGAGGAAATACGACAAATTTACTGCGTTCTAATTATTAATTTCCATTGTATTCATTTCCATTACAAGCTGCGTGCGTTCTTGAGTGCGCAACATGGCCGCCCGCCGGAGGATTTTGTGTTGGGGGGGGGTTAATTACCCTTCTCCTTCACTCTGTAACACCAAAAATCAAAGCCCACTGTTAGAGTGCGATGAATATCACTACATGTTTTGTTTGCGACACCGCACCCCCTTTTGGTACATCACAGCGGTGATCAAAAATCCCGCACTGTCACAGCTCTACTATTACTGTAATCCCGCCCACCTATATAAATGCTGCCACTTTTCCACATCAATCTTCATGAACGGGCGATTTGAATTCACGGGCACCGTAACAAAAAGAAAAACAAATTTGCCACTGTGAAATTAAACCGCTGTAATAATGATCCTGTGTTTTGAAACTGTTGTCAGTGGGGTGACATGAGCGTGTGTCTGAGCACATTTGAGCGGACGTGAGCGAGTGCGTACGTGGTAAAAGCGCAAACCTGATCGGTGAGCTGTTGCACACGTTTATGACTGCATAGCTATTTGTTTGGTTTTTATCATGTTTTTGGCCTTGCAGCACCTGACATTTTTGAAGTTAATAGTTCTTTCTGTTCTGCCAAATGTCAAAAATAAATGTGAATTGGTTCTAAAATGAATACTACAACTGACTGCCTCCACATTTACTGGAGGCGAAAAAAATGAATAATGATGCCGTCAAATTCTGGAAAACGTATATTACTATAGTTAAAATACTTACAAAAACGTAAAAAAAAAATGTAATTGTACATGCATGTAAGGCACCATCACAGAGCTAACTTACATTAAGTGAAGCAGGCCCTGTCTCATATTGAAACAAATGATGAATTAGCATACGCTTATTTTTTTCATGTTAATGGTTGTCAAGTTCTTAGAAATATTGATGGTATTTCGTTGTAATGTATCCAATCCTCTTGCTGTAGGTATGGCATACAACAAATGCAGAAATTTTTGATTTAAACAAATATAGGTGCAATACTATTACAACTTTGGCCTACTTTCCTTTCGTAATATTGTTATAAAAGCACGTTTTGAGTTCATGTTAAAATATGTTCACAAATGAAAATGTGCTCTGTATGTTAATCTGTTTTCAAAAATTCAAAAAAAATTTGGAATAAAATATATTCACAAAGCTATTTGACCTCCTGTTTGTGAATGAAATAAAATTTCAGATATAATGGAAATGTTTTAGTATTTCATGTATTAGAGTTTGTAGTTTATAGTTGGTGATGGCACGGTTGTTAAGGAGAAATTTTCAAATTGGCACTTCATGTCATAAATGTTGCTGATTCCTGATAAACAGCATGTCAAAGAACATGTGTTATTTAGGTGTCACAGGGTACATCTCCAGGGTTAAGTTATGTTGACTTCTATTTAAAATAAAACAGAAGTGATTTATAAGCTGTTATTTGTTTTACTATTTGTACATGTTCAATTCCATTCAATTTTATTTGTTTAGCCCAAATTCACAACAACAGATGTCTCGATGGGCTTTGTATCGGTAAAAAAGTAAAACATTCAATCAATAGGATCATGAATACATAGAATTCAATAGGAAAATACTAATTGAACTAAAAAAATGACTAAACTAAACTGGCATCACTGCCATTAGAGCCTCCTTTGTGGTAAGCAAAAACTCCTCAAAAAAAGACGGATTCCGGAAACAACGAAGAAACTTCAGGGGTGCCCACATGAAGGAGGGATCCTTGTATCGCAAGTCATATTGTCTTCGCAGTATTGTCGCAAGTTTTCCTCATATCACGCAGTCCTAATCCACAGCAGCAAAATCCTGGCTGTGCGCATTTTGGTTTTGTGGTAAAATTAAGACAAATTTGTTTATGTAAGAACCCCCTAATGGTTAATTGCTTAACTTCACCAAACTCAAGTTTAGTAGATTTGTAGAGCAGTTGGAAAACAAATACTCAGTTACAAAATAATTTTGACTAAATTACATAGTTTTATAGCTTAAGGCCATGTTATGTGCCCATACAAGCCATGGCTGCAGTAAATCATTTGTCTCATCATATAACTAATCTTCCTGTGGTTATGTCTCTTTCCTTTCAGTTCTGACCAGTTCTACCAGTCATAGCAAACAGTTGCCTTCAAGTTTTTGGAGTGTCCCCCTCAGGCACTGTTTTACACCAATTGTATCCCTAAACTCTGTTACTGTGTTACCAAAAATGATGCTTGCACGGAAGACACAAAATAATAAACAGCGCTGACTAAAAAGATGTTGTAAAAAGGAAACCACTGAAAAACAACGCTGAAGCTAATTTCTTTGTCATGACTTTAGAGTGATCTCAAAGTTAGAGAAAATAGCAGAGCTCTGCCCCGGCTTGTGTGGTGTAAATACTTCTGACTTGAGGCCAGATTTCACAGCACGCTTCAACTGGTTTGCTCATCACACCAAGACTCGACAAACAACTGAAAGAGAATCCATGACTGTCTTCATAGTTTTTCCATCACGCATGTATGACTTTGGCTGTATATTAAAAAAAAAAAAAACACTAAAATATACACTTCACAAGGATAAAGTTTTGTTCTAACCCAGTTTGTAATTACATAGTTGGTGCAATTTTCCAACTGAGCTTTCATATTATGTAAACTTAATTATTTTCATTAGTTTGTTTCTCCTCCCAATAGCTTACAAATGTGTCCCCACTGACTTTAAATACACAACAATTATTAGGCCTATTAGTAAGACCACAAATCAAAAATAAATGCCACAAATAAACCATTTTGCCTTCTGGTTCAAAGACAGGAGTGTCATTAATAATTTTCATGAGGGCAGACGGTCACATGAATCACCAGAAAATTACATTGAAAAAAAATGACAACTGCCTCTAGTCATGCCAGGAGTGACAATAGTCCATTCAGCAACTTGACAAGAGTGTTGAGGCCTCACAACAACATGGCAGGGTGCCAGCCGTGGGAGCCCCATGGAGCATGTTGTGATGCCACACTTTTGTAAACTAAAGGCTTTGGTCCAGGCTCTCACAGCACTTATGTGCGCAAAAAACAAAAAAACAAACAAAAAAAAAAACCTTGTTTCCCAGTTTCAGACACAAAGCCTTTAAATTCCAATAAAGTTTTATTGCCAAGAGTTCACGTTGGTGCACATGCTCGTTTAAGTAAGTCACTCCGAAAGTGGATTAGAGAACAATTAAAAAAGCACACCACGCTTGAATAGTTTGAGCGACTGCTGGTAACTCATCAAAGCTAACACAGTACAAAATGAATCTATTGTTCTCATCAGCAACTTAGCGAGGAGGCAAACCACACAATAAATATCCCATTATGCCGGTGCTTTAAACGCATGAACAAAGAAACTTACATAAAAAGAAACCCACAAGAAACTATCAACTAACTCTTAAGAATACAATTTTTCCAGTTATTAAAAAAATGTTAATCCAAGATAAAACCAAAAATAAAAATTAAAGCTGGTAATTGTGTAAGCTATTGTAATGGTGCATCTGAACTGTAAAATGACACGTTTACTTTATGGCTGATGGTATTCACACGTATTTTACTAAGGGTGTTAGAAAATAACCTTTTGGCGATATATCAGGATAGTTCATTTGCCGATACTTGTATCAATTCAAAATGCCGTCAGGACGATATCTATGGAAGCGATTCTGTAGCATAATTAAAAATAAAAGTCAATACCAGAAATGCTTTTTCATTTACAAAATGAAGCTGCATTTTTTTACTCAAAATTAAAATGAAAAAGCAATCCGCCAAAATGCTTTTTCAGTTTCTTCTTCAACACTGCTTACTCTGTCACTTATGGAAATGGTATTTGACATTTCATTTTCAAAACGTTCTCTGGTAAATGTGTAGCAAAATTCATTTAGAAATGTCTACTTTGACATTTCTGCTCACTCATATTTTTTTTAAATCCATGCGGTCAGGGCTTATTTCTTCGCAGCAAGGACCCAAAAGACGGGTTAGCATTTAGGATAATATGTGCTATTAGCCGTGGAGGTACTTAAAACTTCGTGCAGGCAATGCTGCAATAAGCATCTTGGATGTAAATATGTGGGAATTACATCATCCTTTATTTTGTATGGACACCACTGGAAACACAAATTCATATGATGGTTTCTCAGATCGTAGCAGCACTTCCCCCTTCGGCAATCTAGAGCTTCGGATCGGGGGCTTCGCGCTCCGCTATGCAAAGGCGGCTGCCGGTCCGAAGACAAAGCTAGTCACGGGGAAAGTTTCGGCGAACCGCGGAGCTTCCGAAGGAGGACCGTGGAAGGCGGAAATGCTGCTACGTAGTCCTGAGAAGCTGTGTACAATCATCAGGAGTGCACAGCCGTCACAAAGCCCTCTCCTCTGCCGCTAACACAAAGCTACACTGCTCCTAGCATGAATCTCTTAGCAGCCGGACACATGGAGAAAGCACTGACGTCATCGCCCCGCCTCCCCTCTGGAAATCCTAAGTCAAATTGAATTATGCGACACTATTCGCAGGGTGAATGTGATAATGAAAATGCAATCCCCTTTGCATTTTCATTTTAATTATGACACAGAATAAGGGGTTTTTAACTAGAAAATGAAAAAGCATTTTGAAGTATTGATGTTTTATTTTAATTTTGAGTCATTTGCTGCAGTTACATTTTGAAAATGAAAAAGCTGTTTCTGTTTCTGCTTTCTGTTAATTCATTTTAATTGTCAAATTACACATTCCTAAATGAATTTTGCTACAGATTTTCCAGAGATCTTTTTGAAAATGAAATGTCAAATACCATTTTCATTATCGTTTTAATTAAGTGACAGAATAAGAAGTGTTGTAGAAGAGAATGAAAAAGTATTTTGACGGATTGCTTTTTCATTTTTTAATTTTGATTTAAAAAAAATGCAGCTTCATTTTGAAAATGAAAAAGCATTTCTGGTTTTGAATTTTATTTTTCATCATGCTACAAAATCGCGTCCATATATATTTATTTATTTATGAGCGTTTTGACTTCAGCGTTTTCCACTTCAACCTCCAACCGCTAGTTGGCAGCAGAGCACACAGAGCCTCTTTGAGCACCTCTACCGGCACAAAACAACAAACTTTTGTTACCATCTTTTGTTAACATTCCAAGTTTTTACTTGGGATGGTAACAAACCGAAACTCTGTGCCATCTTGCTGACAGTATCATATAAAACTGCGGATTGCTGTGATTTTTTTGCACTGCAGTGGTGCAGTGCAGACTGTGATGTAAACAAAGTATCTTAGCAACATTAAAGCAACTTTCCTTCAACTGGTCACGTTGCCCCGTCAAACTTTATTGTTTCTGGAAAGAATTGTTTTTTTTCCCCTTTATTATTAGAAGCACCTTTCAGGCTCCTGAACCGTTTAAGGGTACTGGAGAAGCTACATTTAGCAATATTAAAAAAATAAACAGGACTTTTTCCTCAATCAAAGGTTTAGACCCTTATTGGTTTTAGGCCCATTTATTCCATTTTTTTTTTCTACTGAAAAATCTTTGTTGTGGAAATCAGACAATGCTGACTGTTCCCTTTATATATTTTTAGTTGCAAAAATAAAAGCACTATGAATTTGCTTGCGTAAAAACAACTTATATGTGAGATATAATTGCAGTGCTTAACATTGTGATTATGGAATAAACTGAATTTTACAATTTTATTAAAAGAAGACATATTGAAATTCAGGTAGAGTTTTTTCTAAGTCATATTTAAAAAAGAAAATGTGTTCCGTTAGAATATCGGGATACATATCATATCAAGGGGCGTGTATCGGAATACTTATCGTATCGCCAGGCTCTTGCCAATACACACCTGCATTTACATGCTTCCAGAACAAAAAGTTATGGAAAAACATGTTGGCCAAACGTAATATGTGGAGGCAAGATGCACACTGCTGCAATGCCCACACATATTTTGAGTTAAAGTTAAAGGTCAATTAGTTGTCTCGCTCCTAAGTGTGTGAAATGTGTTCTCCACATTTGAGCCATCTCCTGGAGGAATGGTGAGCAGCAGAAACAGTCACAATCCAAAACCACCTACCGGTAACTTTAATCCTAAACTTAACCCTTCCTCTGGGTCCGTGCGGTCAAGAAAAAAGTTCAGCAATGGCAGCACGTATTTTGAAAATGACATGCCAATAGATTCTTTCTTACTTTATGTAGCGTCACTTTTTTTTTAAAATTTATTTTATTTTCAAGTTTATGTGAACATATGATATAAAACACAACGACGAACAAAGACAAGGGGAGAAAAGAACAACAAGACAACCCCCCAAAAACAAGACACCTGCCAAAGACGAGAGGCAAATATCAAAAAGAAAAATTAAAAAAGAGCTTGCCAGATTACCACACTGATCCATAAACAAATAGACAAATAAATGTTGCAGTCAGACATAACTTGTACGAGAGAGAGAGAGAGATGGAAAATTACATTTGTGACCCAGATCCAGCACCTCTCCAATTGGACACCCGTTGTTCAGTGTTGTAGTTCAAGTTATATTGTAGTGAGCCAGAAAGGGTTTCCAAACAGTGTTGAATCAATATACTCTGAGCCAAATCTGCAGAACCTCAATCTGTCTAGCCTGATGGCATATATGATCTCAGCCAGCCAATGTTCAAAGGAGGGAGGAGTTGTTGATTGGCCACCACCATTCCCAACTGTAGCGCTGTCTGTGGCAATTGGCAAGTTTGTAAAGAACATCCGCGCCACATTTTTTTTTAACTTTAAAAAATGTTCCTAGGAAAAAGGACATGAGTACAACCAAAATAAAGGACAGAAATCTTAGTAGTTGTTGTATTCTGGTAGATTTCTACAAAATTTTAAAAGAAATATGTCATAATCAGCTTCTGCCAAAGCAAGGAAAAGGTACCTTTTACTACGATTAGATAAATGTAAGTATGTTTGTTTTTAGGCCAATTTTCCTCAGACACTGTCTTCAAAAACAGGCTCAACAGAGAAGCCCTGTGCTTCCTACTTACTGTCTAGACAGTCAAAAAATGATATGTGGCTCTTAAAACTGACCACCTATTAAGTTCTTATAGGCGACCCACATGCCAGAAATTTGACTTGAACCTCAAAGCTAATAGTGTAAAAAGGGACAAAATTAAATCAGCATGAAGCTTTGTCTTTTAATTCAGGTTTAAAAACCCGGCATCAACTCTTAGCTATGACAAGAATACAAATGAATGATAGAGATAAAGGGGAGGGGAAAAAGGAAACTTCTCCAGATGGACAAATGATTAAAATTTAAGTTGTAAAAGTCTCGATTTTTCTTCTCTATGGTCAAGTCCATTAAAACTGAGAAAGGTCAGCTCTCACCTCCAATCATCCCCGAGAATCTGGGCTGACGTTGCGAGATGAGCAATCAGAAATGTGATGATTGCAATCTTTGTATGAGACAAAACTCTAAAGCCCACTGCCCTCCTTTTTAATAAAAAAAAGATGAAAATTAAATAAAGATGAAAATGTAGCATTTGTGGGGTCAGTTATGCTGGACAGTGTCATTTTATTTATTAAGAAACTAAATAAAATTTTTATACGCTTTTAGTGTCTGAATTTATCATCTTGAAAAGGTTTTCCATAAATAATATTTAGGGAAAAATAAGACCGTAGTGCTGCTTAAACTTAAAGTCCCACTCCAACTATATTTAATCGTTCTCAGTGATCTTTTAATTATGATAAAACAGTTTTTAGCTCATATCAGAAAGGGTGTGTTGTTTTTAAGACATATTTCCTGCAGAGCTGCAGGAGCTCATTATAAACTCGCTTTTGGGTTGTGGGTGGGACTGTTAGCGCTGAAGTTAGCCTAGCTAAATTCCCAGCATGCCTTTGTTTACACTCTCTCCTGTTAGCGACAAGTGCCTCACAAGCCCAAGCTAAATTTAGTGCAGCAAAAGAATGGTGAGCAATATCGGAGGCATCAAGCCACAGTTTAGAGCCAGGTAGCAGCACAGATGAGAAAAATTAAGACTTTTTTTTTGTTTTTGTCTGCAAGTGGAGCATTGCGGAGAAAGCGAGATTATGGCCCCCCTTCGGCAGTAGCTCAGCATGAACCGAACTTTTTTCAAACATCTAGTTTTCATCTGCTCCCAATCCAACCTGATTTGAATAAAGAAATACTAAGAAATGCAGTTTTAGTCTTACGTTTTTATACATGTCCTCTATTATGAGAAAATGCTACAAAAACATGTCAAAACAACAAAAATATTAATTTTCATTGGAGCGGGTCTTTCAGTATTATTATTTTATGTCCGTTTGCCAACGTTATTACAGCTCTAGAAATTACACGACATGGCTTTTGAGGCCATCTTATAGATCAAACCTGTATCACATTGATCTATCACAGGGCTTCCTCCCAACAGGACACATCAACAACACCTCACCAGTAGACATCCTGACTCAAAGCCCAAAGCAGCCCAGCTTGATGTGGAGGAGCTGCACCTTGATTCCGTGCCTCTCCTGGATCACTGAGCTTCTCACACTATTTTAACGAAGTTATCCAGCTGCCTGTATCCAATATATCATCGTTCGGTTCAGCTGCTCTGCTAGTGACCCTAGGTGAGGGTGGGAATGTAAATCAACCAGTAAATTCAGACTCCCATCTTCTGGTTCAAGTCTTTCTTCAGTGCCCAGTCTGCTGTCCAAATCATGCTCCATTTCTCCCAATGCTTTTCATTGATATGCTTTTGTACTTATTCTAATCTTCAGTTTAAAAAAACAGTTCAAAGATGCAATATTGATAATCAAATTCCAAAAAAAAAATTTCATTAGAAGTCTATTCTTGTGTTTTTTTCCAGGAAATAAAAAATCTTTGATGTTAGTTTATGATGTCGAAAAATACAATTAAATCATTGTTCACTATAAAGCAACCAAAAAAAACTGTTCTAAAAAGAAAAATTGACACAAAAACTGAGGTTTGGGTTGAATTAAATTGCTTTGTGAAAATGTGAATCAAAATTAAATTGTTTCAGCAGTGACATTGGGTGGCCGTGGTGCAGTGGTAGGTGGTCAACCTCTGACTGGAATATTGCAGATTCGATGCCCGCCCATGTGTCGAAGTTTCCCTGGGCAGAACACTGAACCCCCCCTTGCCTCTGGCGGAAGGCTGGTGCCAGTGTACGGCAGCAGAGCTGCCAGCAGTGGGTGAATATGTGTGTGAATGGGTTTGTGACTGTAAAGCGCTTTGGGCCTTCAGGGAAGGTAGAAAGCGCTTTACAAGTATACGCCATTTACCATTTACATCCACCTCAGTATATTTTAAAAGTATTTTTTTTTTAGTTGAAAACACTTCAAAAAGTACTTTTAGGGTAACAAGCACACTGATCAAATAAAGTAAATCTAGGTCAGGGGTGGGCAATTCCAGGCCTCGAGGGCCGGTGTGTCTGCATGATTTCCAGATACTCTTGCCCTACTCATGGCTGATTACCTGGTTCAGGTGTGTCCAGCCAATCAGAACATGCCAGAGCAGGGTATGCTGGAAAACATGCAGGACTGCGGCCCTCAGTGCCCACCTCTGATCTAGGTTATGGTTACATGGGCCTTTCATGGCTGCTACTTACAATATTTCAATTTAGAAGTAAACAATGCCACAAGAGATCTTTTCCATATAAATAAGGAATGAAAATCGGATAAAAAATTCCACAAAAAAAGTTATTATAAGAATCAGGTTTGTGGGAAAGTAATTTATGAGCTCTACTTATTAACAAGGAAAACTTTTATCTTTTACTAAACAAATATATTAGAATGAGATGCAAATATATTTATACACATATTTAACAACAGCAGTTTAGTTTCATTCCATCGGGGGGGTTGGGGTTAGGATTAGGTTTAACCATACCTCTAACCCATTAGTCAGGGTTGAGAAAGAGAAATAATTGCAGTTTAATATGGAGTGATATTTCTGCCATTACGTTGAACACAAAACTTTCTAAGTTGCAAATGAAAATATTAAATAATTGCTTTCAAATCATTTTTTGCGTTTGCAAAACACGTTTTTGCATACGTTGTGTCAAATCTCGCTTTTTTCCTATCTTTGATTTTGCTGACTACTCTGAGCGCGATTTGGCGTGATAAAAACTGCCACTATTGCCACCGCCAAAAAAGTTTTCGCATGCGTTGTGTGTCATCTCACTTCTACTTATCTTTGATTTTGCTGAGTTAAGTTTCTGTTTGACGTGACAAAGCTGCCATCAAACAGCTGCTGATTGGTCTAGATTCTAACCAATCAGGTTTCTCCGTCTCATATTGACGTTGCTTGGAGGCAGACATGGACTTTGGACTTTGCGTCGGTTCTGTTTGAACGGAATTCTGCAGTTTTCAACCATCCTGACCCGTTTCTCTCATAGTTAAACCCAGATGGAGCAGCAAAGCAGCTAAAATAAAACCAAGTTTTGTATTTATTTATGTCAGTATAGTGACCAATGTGTTTAAAATGTCTGCAGCAGAAGAACAATAAAATGTCAGAGCGCCGACTCCGTCCAGCAGGAAGTAACACTTTTTAAGATTTGTATCTGAACTATTGTTTTATTTTATTCAATAAATGTTGAAATATTAAGAGAAAATAGTATTTTTTCATGAGAACTTTTTTTTTATTTGGACAAAACGCTCACGATTTCTAAACATAAGACACTGTGAAAATTAACAAAATTAAAAAATGCTTCTTCTGCTACATACATTGAGTCTACTGTGGTGAACCATCATTCTTTTGCTTATTATTGCTGTTCATCTAATCCCAAACACTTGTGCAGCATAAAATAATATGTGCTTGAAATCTTAAAGAAAATCAAACTTTTTACCAACATTTTGCTCCAGAAGATTCACAGATCACACACGGGCCTGTTGATATGTCAGATAAACTCTACACTACTGACATAGTGATTATCAGGAGATCCTCGGCCATAAATTCACAGATATGACCAAATAAAAATTAATCAATGCTAGAAAAGAAAGAAAGTATGAATTATTGTTAAAATGATTTTAAAAAATGAAAACGTCTTCATCCAAGAGACAACATTGAGGGGAAGAAGAACTGGTTCAGTTTCTCTGCCTCGGTAGCAAACACCATGTTAGATAAATACGGCGATTTGATTGGTTAGAATCTGGACCAATCAGCAGCTGTTTGATGGCAGCTTTGTCACGCTAAACAGAAACTTAACTCAACAGAATCAAAGATAGGTAAAAAGCGAGATGACACACAAAGCATGCGAAAACCTTTTTGGCGGTGGCAATAGTAGTTTTTATCACGCTAAGTTGCACTCAGAGTAGTCAGCAAAATCAAAGATAGGAAAAAAGCTAGATTTGAAACAACCCATGCAAAAACGTGTTTTGCAAGCCCAAAATAAATTTTTTAATTCAAAAGAAAATTGAAAGCAAAATAACTTTCAAGGCTAAATAAAGAAATTATTGAAAAGCAAATATTTAATATTTTCATTTGCAACTTAGAAAGTTTTGTGTGAATTGTAGTGGCAGAAATATCACTCCATAGTTTAAAAGAATTCAAGACAAGACGTTCGAAGTGAGGCCACCTAATTTTATTGAGGCATCTGATTGGTCAGTTTATAACTTGAATAACTTGCACTACAGCAAAAATATCATGAAAAAAATAGGATTAGCAAGTGTTAATAAAAAGTAGTACACCAAGAATGGTTATTCTGGCAAAAACAATGACTGAGTAATAGCAGCTTGTTTCACTATAGATATCTATGGGCTTTTGGCTTTTTGGGACCAGCAGGTACTTCCTATTTGGAACGCGAGGGGGGAGGGATTGCTCAGTTCTCATATAATGTCAATGTGTAGTAATGATGATTTTTTGTCTGAGTTGGCATCCACAAAGCCTAATCGCCTAACATTTACTAAATCCACCTCAAAATCCCCTGGAACACCGATCTTGAGTAAAATGTGACGCCATCGGACAGGCTGTGCTTTGCTGAGGTGGGATCATGTAACAGAAAGTAGGTCAACCATACTACCTACTCTGAAGCAACACCTTAAAAGGTCCAAATGAATCTGAAAGGATGGCACCAAAAATGTTCACAAAGCTCAACAAGGAAATATGCAGAAAAGTTGGAATAATCTCACCAGTGAGGAACTGGTGGCATCAATCGTTATTGAAGGTTCTCCTTCCTTGTAAATCGATGACACAATCTCTTTAGCTATATATGAGTGGATGCACTAAGATACAGATTTCATGTAAACTGTGAAGAACCAGATGCTTTTTTTTTCCCACACATGGAAGACCTTTAAATTAACGTTAAAAGTGTTTTCATTTTTCACGCGCCTATTGTTTGTAAACTCAGGTTTTCAACTCTTTTCACTGCACCTGATTGTTATTTCCCAAAGACACTGCCTTATTGACACCACCTGAAGCGATTTGTTAGTATTAACAGCAGCCTTGCTTTAGGCTACATGTAGATCACTTCCTTCTTTCCAAGTATAGGGCACCTTTGGTGCAGTGCTCACTTTTCAGAATGAAGAAGTTATGCTACTAATGAGCAATATGTTAATCCCTTTATTATCTACATTTCCTTGTTAGGAAGCATGACATTGCTGATGTTATCGAAAACCTAACAAACTCTTCCTCCGTCCCAAGCGTAGCTTCTTGTATTTAAGCGTAGTATGGTTAACTAATCGGATTAAAAATGTAAGCCCTTATACGGGATCTGACATAATTTTACAGATTAAGTAGTGGTGACTACTGTGTTTCAGAGGGCTAAAAAGCCTGTGAGTGACAGCTAAGTGGGGCAATAACACACAGCAAAGTACTATCATGAAGATCTCAGCATCAGCTAGTAAAGCAAAGGTCTTGTGGGCACAGGGAGGAGCACTGCTGTACAGCCACACTTGAAACAGTGGGTGCACATAATTTCAGTCAGCACACCAAGATGCACTTAGAAAAATTGTAAAAAGAAAAAAAAAAATCACGGCTAGTCACATTTTAGAGTAACAAAACCTTTTTGTGTTGTGCTTCCTCTGTTCTACATTTGCACAGTAAACAATAAGTACCTGTGTGTGTGCGCGTGGGTGTGTGTGTGTGTTGGATATTTTGTTTATAAAGAACCAAGTTATGCTGTGCTGACTGTAAAACCATTACAATAGAAAGAACATTACTAAAGAATTTGCCCAGAGGGTGTGTAGAGCTTCCGGATTAGGATACCTGCAGATTGCAAACACACGCACACGCACGCACACACACACACGAGTGTGTGTGTGTGGGGGGGGGGGGGGGGGGTACACCATGTTGCAACATGTGTTGCTTATTTTTTGGGTACTGAAAAAAATGCTGTGATGGTTCATTCCACTGGTAAAACCGGTGTAAATGTGTCTAAACACCGCTTGTACGCTCAGTCTTTTTATCTGTTGTACAGTGCGGCCCCAGCGGTGGCTCCCTTATGGAGTCTAGAGCTCCTTATGGTTCTGTAAAAAATAAACTTTTAATCAAAAAAGGAGGATTTGTTTACTTCCAAGTCTTCTTAGGGGGATTGGGCAGAAAAATGGTTGGTATGCATGCTCACTGAACTCTAAAACTCATTTTTCCCTAATGACAGAGCACTTATTTTCAAGCAGTTTCTTCAAAATGTGTATCCGCGCAGGAAACCTGGAGGTAAAAGGAGTCAAAAATGAACTTTTAGAAGTTGAAAAAACTGAACTGTGCTGTGCAGAGTCAGCTCCGGTGGTTACAACAAAGTTGTTTCCCAACTTGGTCCCGTTTCTTTTGAAGTTAAGTGTTGTTGCTGGGAGTTTACTCCCGACAAGCTGCCCCCCCCAAAAGTAAGATACGTAATTAAATAGGACCACTTACCGACTCCATACTTCTGTCTTTTAGTGGGAATCCAGCGGGTCATAGCGGGGAGGAGGCAGGAAAGTTGGTTGAATAAATAAATAACTATGTACACTTGCTCACGGAGGACGGGCGGTGCACTCCTGCTCGTCCGACGCTTACAGTTCCGCCATCATGACTTGGGTTGGGGAGGGGGGGAGGGGGAGGAGGGCGGCGGGAGCGGGAAGGGGGGAGAAAAGGCAGGATCACGCCGCCCCGTTCCGTACACGCCGCGCGCGGGGCGAGGATTCTTAACGGAGTTGTTACGTCCGCGAGCCTCGTTCTGCGGCAAACACTCAGATACATCCGCAACTGTTTGCAATAAATTCGCAAATCAGCTCTAATTAATTTCACCCAAACTCTACAGGGCTTAAGAGTCACTCGTTGGGCTTCAAGGACTCTTCCTGGTGGTTTCCCTTCAAAGTGGGACTACACACAATTTGACATTCTTGTAAATAATTAATCTCGCCAGAGTTATAAATCACTGATGTGTCATGAATAAATGATTAGCCGGTTATTGTTTTTAATTAAACCGAGATGAATTGCGATGCAGCGACTCAAAGTGACTGCTTTAAATGAGGCCTCCTCCAATAAACAAGACGCATTCACAAAGCATTGGGTTTAAATAGACTGAATATTCCTTACAAGCCCCGCAATTAATTAAAGCATCTGTTGGCTTGTCCATCAAGATGAGAATCGCAAATTGAATTTCTTGCCCAGTAAATTTCTGCTCTGCAGAGACACAGCCTAAAATAAATTATAGACCCAATCCTATGAAAACGTGTTTTGGGTGTTTTTAACATGTTCATGTGGCGTTTTTTTCATGATGGAGGACGTATATAAAGAAAATTAAGCTTAAAATTGCATTTTTCGTGTGTGTATTTATTCAAGTCAGTGTGAATTAGAAGCAGACGAAAGAAATACCATGAGAAAAAGCTTGTAGCTGTGATGAAGAAGCTATGGCAGCCTCATGCTCTTCATTCCAATGCATCCTCTTGCAGACAAATAGATCCATGTGCATCGTCAATCTTATTCATCTGAGCAGGTTCCAAACTGACTGGCTAACTCGAATATTGCTTGCCATTTATGTTGCTCCGGTAATATTAGGTTGGGGATGTGAGGGGCTGTAAGATGGTGGGAAAGTGTGTTGGGATCATGGGAAATCGTAATCAAAGTCCCTCTCCAATCATCTTTTAATCTATTGTATTGGTAAATGGCGTATACTTGTATAGCTCGATCCACCTTCCTCAAAGGCCCAAGTTGCTTTATAGTTACAAACCCATACACACACAAATTCACAAACTGATGGCGGCTCCGCTGCCGTACACTGGCGCCAACCTTCCACCAGGTGCAAAGTGGGGTTCAGTGTCTTGCCCAAGGACACTTCGACACATGGGCGGGCAAGGCAGGAATCGAGCCTTTAATTATGAATAAGACATTTTTAGGTATAATTAAAAAAAAAAAACCTGTGTCCTTTTCTAGGGCAAAGTTTGTGCAGCACAGTAGGAGTTGATCAGAAATAAGCCTCTGAGTTGTTGGTGGGACTGTTGGCAAGGAAATGAGCCTCCGCTGATCGCCCATGATTCCTTTGTTTACACTCTAGCTTGCAGTCCCTTACAAACCCAAGCTAACATTAACAGTGCAACAAAAATGGCAAGCAATATCTGAACTATTCAAGACAAGACAAGAAAAATTAAGACGTGAAGGATCTATAAGTTTGCAAGTGGATGCATCAGAATGGAGCAGAGCAGTGAGACTTTGGGCCCTTCAATTTCACTTGCTGCATCATAAAAAAAGATCCTTTTCCTCTGCTTTTTGATGATTTGAGGATTTTTCATTCGTCCCGATTTGAATAAAGAAATACTCAGAAATGTAGTATTAATCTTAAATTATTTGATATATGTCCTCCACCATGAGAAAAATGCTACAAGGAAAACTTTAAAAAAAACATGATTGGAATGGGTCTCTTTTAGAACAGATCAAATGATGATCAGAGTGGGAATTTAATGAGTTATTTCAATTAGATGTGTTTTAGACAAAAGGGAAACACTAAAACATTCAGTACAGAGTTACTTTAGCAGGCTTCAAAATAAGTGATTTATATTGGCAGTTCGCACTGCGATTTCTCTTTTGTTTGCCCATTATGTGTGCTATTGCTGTGGTGTGGCCAGTCAAACCAAATGGTGCTGTCAGTAATGTTTGCCCGTTTAAAGCTTTTGTTGCTTCTTCTGACAAGGCCCTGTCAATCACATTCACACAAATAAACCATCATCGGCAGCAATTTGACTGCTTTTCCACAACTAATTTGAAACCAACATGACATCCATATTACCTAAATTGCACAATTTTTCATGTTAAGAGTAACATCCCTGTCCTTTGTTTTCTCTAATGCAAAAGTGATGTCTTTAACCATTTCTGTTCCATTTGACTTCATTAACAGAGATGCATTTTTGCAGCTTTATGTAGAGTTTCTATCTGGGTTATAACTCGAAGCCTTATTCAAGATTATTGTGACCTATTTCTGGCTCAGCTGTGGGTGCTTGCTGAGTCTTTTTTGATTTAGTGTAAAGGAGGGAGGGGTGGGGAGGCCACACACATCTGCTCATGCCAATTTCACCTTTGATTCTCTCTATGCTTTTGGCAAAAATCTCCCACAGTGAAAGAAAAAAAAATTGCTGTTTTTACCCAATCAAGGCTAAAAGAAAAAAGGAAGGAGTGAGGCAGAGAAAATTACCTGTGAGCCAAAAAGGAATGCAATGTTGCCATCACCTGACTGCTTTGTGCTATTACATACAATAAGTCATTAACCAACAACCTCTTCACACATCAAATTTTATTATTTTTATCTACTTACTGTATAGCTACAACTGAGCCTAAAGAAAAAAATGACTATATAATAAATAAAAAAACACGCTGCACTTTTACTGACACTATCTTTAAAGAGAAACCTATTTCAGAATGAACTTTAAGAGTATAATGAAGTGTAAACAGGTAAGCACGAGTTTAGAGAGCACTGTTGGGTACAGTAATAAGTACAGTAGTAGGTGCAGTATGACATTTAGGGTCAAACTTGACCTGAATTAACTCCATCACTTGCTTGAGTTGCCAAATTCAGCAAACTGAGTTTTCTTTTGTGGTTTACAGAGAAAGAACAATCCTTCAAAGACTGCATGAAAGACAAAACGTATTAAAGAGATAGGCATGCAGGCCCCACTTAAGGCATCTATTCCTGAGACTCAAGCATATAAAAAAGCCCTAATGGATTTATGGGTCTACAGCCAGAACAGCACAATGCCAGAAGCAAATAGGGGTCAAGCTTCTCCTCGGCTCTGACTGCAGAATCAGATACAATAATTGCTCAGTCCAGCAGCGCTGTGAAGATAGGTTAGTGCTCTATCTGTTAGCTTTAGCATTACCTCTTACTGCCATATTCATACTTTTCAAAGCTCAGATTGTCTGTTGTCGTTTTCACACATCTGTAATAGGCACATCAGATTTAGTCTCTGTGTCGTTATGTAAAGACTGCTATTAGAAAAAACAGTAACGTTCTTTACCTACAGATTTACTGGAGGAAAGATATGTTTTATTACAGGTCATTACAGCACCTGATTGTATGCGTCAGTCGGCCTCTACACACTTTTATTCATGTCTTTAACCCAGGTTGCATTCCACTAGAAAGAACTGAACCTTGAAGCCTTGTGTCTCACTCAAGCGTTGTATCCATTCATAAAATAATCTAAAAACGAAAGTGGTAAATTTATTTACAACAGAGAAAAGCAAGTATTTACATTTAGAATGCAAGTGCGGTGTTACTCCAAGGCAGGAAATCATGATGGGTTTTTCTACTGATCCTCCTAATGAGGTGATTGTGTCATATCAGCAGAGGGAGCCCCAACACTTAACAGCGTTCTATATATTTGCGTAGACAGAGTGTGGCCGTGTAATACTTAAAAAGGCTGTCTGGGCAGATCACAGTGCTCATCTACTGACAATCTAAAAACATTAAAAGAAGCGTCTTTCTGTGAATGAAAAACATAACAATCTATAGGATCAATTCTCTATTCAAGCCTCTTGTTTTTATTAAATGAGTAATTTTTTTCCCTTTTTTATGAAGATTTGTGCTCACATGCATTCTAGTGCCATGCACCTTTTAACATCAGTTTAATAAACCTGTTTTGAAAGTTGAATGCTTGATTAACCAAAACTGCTTTACTTCAGGATTTTGGTGGAGGAGATCTCATCGATATATATATTTTTCATTATTGTAAAGAAGTTTGGACTGAAGCATTTAAAGGCAATATATAAACAACAGAATGTCCCACTAATTTTTCCTACTTTGATATTTTGCTCAATAAAATACAGGAAATTAAAGCAGGAACTTTGATAACCATCCTGTTTTTCTCTTTCTTAACATTACAAAAGCTCTGACATTTTTTTGGTCCATGTTTTACAGGACACTTATTTGCAGTTTCCCGCAGTGCTTCAGCACTTTATGTCTGAAAGGTCTCCTAGCAAAGGCCCCCCTGACAAGTGGGGTGTGTGTGAGGTCCTGAGATTTATGCAGCTGTCAGTTTTCTGCCAAAATGTAACAAATGAAACACAGGTGTAAAGTCAATTTCAGATAAATAATGGAGTTTAAAAAAAGGTTAATAGAACAGGACACGAATAATTCCCATTAACCATTACCCATAGGGTCTTCTGATGCACCAGCACACACACACACAGAGTGCTGAATGTGCTTTTAACTGCAGCTTGTGTTCTGTCATTTGTGAGGAGCTTATTCACCAACATCACTGCTGTTTTTGTCCAATAAAATAACATTTGCAGCATAGCTTTAAGTGTGTAATTTAACTGAAGCAAAAGGCAAATTTGCTGTAAGTACAGTGTCGGACAATTAAAGTGAGTGCTTTGTTGGACTGAGTTTAGTCCTGTGACAGCAGCGCAGCAGAAGGTGGAGAACAGAGCAGTGTGGTTAGCGTGGGGTAAACTGAGGATGGGGGGTAAAAACATGAAAACGGAGGCGAAATCGTCTTAGGATGTTGCATTTACACATGCATCATTTAGAAGAACATTAGTCACCTAGGTTGAAGAGCCCATTTCTGATTATACTGATAAGATAATGCAGAACGTCTGTTCAGATGTGTTTATCCCAAACAGGGAAGATGGAAAGAAAAGATGTATTTCCCTAAGTGAAGCTCTTTTGTGTATTTACCTCTCTGCAAATGCTTAGGAACTCCCTGACTCTTCCACCATGTTACCTTATAATAAAGAGCCTGTCCTCCGTCAAGGTTTAGTGCAGTGATATGTTTCTGCTGGTCGCTCTGTGTCTCACTCTAGGTTCCTAATGAAATAATGAAATTGCTCCCCTCTTTTATCTCCTCTCTGCTTGATTTGACACATGGCCAGATTCGTGGTGCAGCAGAAGCTGAGTCATAAAGGTTTCAGTGAGTCTTGATTTATGGACATTGATGTGTGCGTATGTGTGTGTGTGGGTGGATAGGTGGGGGTTAAGTTAAGCAATGGAGAAAACGCTGGTGTCAGCTCACTGATCTCAAAGACACCACTCTGTTCAGAGACAATCTGCTGACTTTAGATAAAGAATCAAATTTTACCATAACTCAAATCACTCTGGACTCCGCCAATCATTAGATGTCTATGGTTGTGAGGGTTTTTTCATGTTAAAGCTGGCATTTCCTTATCAATCTCCTCCTTTAATGCATTTTCATTGATTAGCTGACTGCGCTGGTTGGCTAAACTATTCTCTTCCTGTCAAGTACGGACCAGTTGATCAATGTGAATGAAACTAAAGGTCTTTGCTTGCCATTCATGTATTTTTCCAATACCCCCATTAGAATCCTGCAGAGGAAGTGCCAGGTTTTCTTTTAGCCCAGAATGACAAAAAGAGGCTTCAGGCAAAGAACCATAAAGATCTCTTGCCTTGTTTATGATCCACCAAGCTCAGACAGTGAAGATAATTTTCTGCTTAGGCACTTTCTTCTGGGTTAAATTGAATTTGATCTGACTCCTCACTACAGCTGCTTGTTTATTTAGCAGAAATAAAAAGCTGGGAGCTGTTGCTTTATGCAGACAAAGCTTCAAGGCTTTATTGGAGTTTCCGTGCAGCACATCAAGGACTTACAGGACTCAGTGGGGACTTGATAAGGCAGACACAGTATTGCACGTAAGGGCAGTTGTACAACCACATTTCAGTGACAGTTGAGCACCTGCAAACAAATCTTTGCAAATTACTTTTTTTTCTTATTCAATAACCATTCGTCATTACAGTCAAACTTTTTTGCTGTTACAGTAGATGCACTCAGAGGATAAGCTTGAGAGACAATAATTGCTGTGAATGGGAGTTTTTTAGGTACCAAGAACCAAAGAATCATATCAAATCTATACTTTTTTGTCTAACTTTTCATTCTTTTCTTCAGGTTCCTCATCTTTCTCTGTTTGTCCCTTCTTTTTCACATCACCTTCATCTTCTTCTTTCTGCTGTTCAGGTTGGCTCTCTTCTTCTTCTTCATCTTCCTTGTCTCCCCCCTCCCCTTCTTTTTTTGCAATAAGGAAGGAAAATCAACATAAATTGTTTACTACTTCATGGATCCATACATTAGGCACAGTAATAATACTAACCTTCACTTGGATCCTTGTCTTCTTCCTCTTGTCCCTCCTCCTCTTTTTCTACACACTCCACCTCCTCTTCGCCCTGTTCTCCCTCTTCCTCTCCCTCTTTCTCATCCTCCAGCTCTTCCTCTTGCTCCTTCTCCTTCTGCTCCACCTGCTCTTCCTCCCCTTTCGGAGGGCTAGCCTCTGCCTCCTGCATCAGACTCGCAGATATTTCTTCCTTCGTGGAACGCAGTGGTGAATACATTCGGGTGCTCATCAGGTACGGAGCAGCAGAGCTCAGCTGGGACTGAGTGGAGACCTGCACTCTTCCAAAGCATGGACTGGTGTACATGTTTTGAGGGCAAAGGGAAACCAATCCTGATCCGGCCACACTTAATCGATTTTCCTCTCCTTCCAGAAGCTTCCTAATGGAATTAGAAATGCAGAAAAAATCTTTACTTAAACCATACAATCACAACACAGTGCAAGCAGTTCAAACTTACCTGTATGCTGCAATTTCAATATCTAGAGCCATCTTCACATTCAAAAGGTCCTGATAGTCTTTCAAATAGCGAGCCATGTCATTCTTGTTGGCCCTCAGTTCCTCCTCCAGCTCCTCTATAGCATCCTGTTTAAAACAGACAAAAAATATTTGAAAAGAACATGAGATAAAATGACTCATAAAATATTAGGCAGAAGAAATTAAGACTAAATTACTGACCAATTTATCAGTAGCAATTATCTTCCTGTCTTCATTCGCTTCTGCTCATCACAGAAACAGTGTCTTAGTTTACCTGCAGTGCAGAGATCTCAGCACTCTGGTTCTCCTCCACCTCCTGCAGCTGTTTTTCCAGGGCTTGGTTCATCTCACGACAGGCATCAATCTCCAGAGTTCTTGCTTTGAGCAGCCGGCGGTACTCTTCAGCTTCATCCTTGCACCTTGCCCCCTTAGTGTTCCGAGTGGAACCTACAGTCATCACACTCATCTTGTTGCAGAACCACTCTTCAGCCGATTGCAGGTTGCATTGAGCCAACTTCTCATACTGAGCTCGAATGTCACGGAGAGCAGTGGACAGGTCTGGTTTGGAGACCTCCATGTCCACTGACATCTCTGCGCTGAACTGAATTTGCACCTGCAGCTCTGCAACCTCACTCTCACAAAGATTTTTCAAGAAGGCCAACTCATCTAGCAGGGTCTCCGTTCTTTTCTCCAGCTCAACCTGGCACAGTGCGGCTTTATCTGCCCCCTTCCTGGCATCCACGAACCGACTCTCTGCTTCTTCTCGTCCGAGAACTTCTTTCTCATGGCGTTTTTGGAAGTTCTTCAGCATATCCTTCATCTCGTCCCTGTGGTTCTGGGCCGCTTCCTTCTCATGGCGGGCCTCTTCAACAGCAGCACGGAGCTGGCGGATTTCATGCTCGTACAGGCCCTGAAGATTGGATGGTTCAGTCTGCCTTTGCCTGAGTAACAAGAGCTCAGTCTCCAGCAACTTATTCTGCTGCTCCAATTCATGGACTTTCTCTATAAAGCTTGCAAAGCGGTCATTAAGCCCCTGGAGCTCAGCTTTCTCCTGGGTCCTCAGTACTTTAAACTCAGAGCTGACCTGTGCTGCTTGGTCAAGGCGCAGCTCAGTGGCAGCTGAGATCACTGGAGCAGAAAGTAAGGTGGAGTGGCTTGAAGAACCCCTGGTGTAGGTTGGATAACTTCTACGTGAAGATGCATAGGATGTTACCGGGGCCGAGTGGGTGAAGTATGTGGATCGAGGTCCTGTTCCTCCTGTAGCTCCATAACCTGCAGTGCGCCCCACTACCCTCCTCTTATAAGTCGATGGGAGGTAAGGGTCAAAGCCGGTCGAAGTCATGACTTGAAAAATGGGCAGCTCAGTGTCAAGGAAGGTAGCTGGGTTGACTGCACAGGACTCTGCATTACGCTGACTTTTATAGAGCCAGTAATGACTATGACGTCAGCTTTTTTTTTGCAAGCCTGCTGACAGAAAGAACTGATTATGCCGCCTGCCAGCCAGCCATTCTCAGCCAAGGCGGAGATGGGGAGGGGTGAGGACAAACGCAGGGTGGATGGAGGAGGCAGAGATTAGCAACTCTGGGACAAAAAGGAGCTGCACCAGCTTGGGGTCAGCGAGGACGAAGGCAGTTCTCCCACAACTGCAGAAAATGTTGCACCGTCCCACCATCAATATCAGCAATACTACTTTCATGTGTTTATTAGAGCTTCACGACAGAACAATGATAAAAAACAGTCCCATTTACTGCAACATAGCTTTGCACCATTCAGCATCATTTGTCTGTGGTTCTGTAAAAAATTGATGCAAACTCCCAAAAATGTTTGCGTCAGCAAAAAATAATTCTGAAATAATGCAATAATGGTGGTGTGAAATAAAGAATACATAAATTAGGGAAAAAACTGAGCTGTAGTAAAGTCAAAATAAAATATGACACAATTTAAAACAAGAGCTTGCCCTCTAGTGGTTGCCTGTTTGTCATGCAAGTCACATATATCTATTATTGCAACAACACAAGAAGCCACAAGTCAGAAGTCAGAAACCCTGGGAAGGCTGTTCCACAAACTGAGTGACACTGGTTCTTACTTTTTAATCACACTTTGTCTGATTTTAAGTTTTTTTTTTTGACACAACGATGAAAAAAAAAAGAATACTTCATATGTAAACACATAAAAAAAATAAAACAAAACATACATTAGTAACAGAAATTATTGTTTGAAACATGATAACGTCATAAAAAGTTAGTGAAACGACCTGTATGCTCATTAAATCTCACCACCCACTTACAAAACTTCTGAAACAACCAACTGATAGTGCTTCTTTTGTGCATGTTCACCTTTAATTTGATGTGAGTAATATTATTTAAAAATGATGATCATCGTCATCCACCTAAAGCAAAAGCAGACACATAAGAAAATAATGAAGTGGATAGAACTCAAAACAAACTTTATGATAGCATATTACAGACTTTATCAAGCTTTTCAATGCATTCCTGTATTTTTGGAAAGCAACATTTTATCTTCTTTTACATTTGGAAATTGCACACACTTAAAAATTACATATTGCATTTTTAAATTTTTTTCTTCTTCCCCCATTTAGCAGCTTTTGCATTTTTTTTTTTTGCAGAGTTTGAGCTGTGTGTCTACAACCTTTATTATTCTTGACTTCAAGAGAAGTGAATGCATAAACTCCAGGTACTTAACTCTGTGAATAACCTAAGGTAGTCCATTTTGAAACATAGACCAATCAAATATATTGATTCCACCTAAATATTTATTTTTAACAGCTCTTTAAGGCTGTATGTACATTTTGCACATCTTGCATGGATGAAAATTGGTCATATGTGAATATATGTAAAAAAAAAAAAAAGAGTGAGAACAGTTGTGGTCTTTACGTGAGATTTTCACAGATGTATCACGACTGAACCGCGTTAAAACCACGGAAGAAGTCAGCCGAAATCATTGACGGACATATGCACACATCAACAAAGGACGACCCATATGAATTTTGTATATCACTATTTATTCATACATGGAAATTGCGCAAAATGTACATATGGTGGCTGACATGGCCTTTAAAGTAATGGAAATGTGGCTCAGAACACAATCATTGTGCTGCACTGCTTTGTAGAGTATGATATCATTTTAAAATATTGCATCAGCTGTTATACAGGAGTATCTTAATGCATAACAATTCTGATTATGTTCATGTCAACATCAAATACATGTTTTGTCATGTCTTGTCAATGTAAGTAAAGGATGAATATGAATTATGAGTAATAAAATCTGTTTATAAGCTTTCCTTTTTGTGGAGTACAGTAACCAATAAAACGTGCAAGATCAGACTTTAGCTTTCTTTTCTCACATACAGCAGATTTGCTGTAAAGAACAAGCAGCAGAATGTAAAATATTTTTTGCTGCAGCAGGGCAATGCTGCCACCCCGTGGCCAAATTTGGCAACTGACAAAAACTTGAGGGAAATTAGCACAGTGATCTAGGCACCTTCATTTTCTGCTGTTCTTATTTGTTGGCTGAATGAACAGCTCCAACGCCCACGGACTATTTAATTTAATCTTTTTTTAGGGGGAGGGGGCACTTTTTAAATATATTTGATCATATTCACAAATGTTTCCAGTCAAAATTGAAATCTATAGTTTATTTATAGTAATAATCTAAAAAAAACAACAACAATAAATTGCTGAAAAAAGTAAACTTTAAAAATGTAACTTTTCATCATTTATTTCAGTGTTGCTCCTGCTCTTGTGCTCTTTTCATAAGAAGCAGACATAGCTTCACTAGATCTTAACTGAAAATCTGTCACCTTTGTGAAACTGCTCCCATGTGTTGGCATTATTTGGCTGCGATAAACAGACTTTTAAAAGTTAAACAATTCAGTTTATTAGCAAAGTCTAACCCTTTGTTAGTCAGACTGTTAGTGATATGTCTAGTCAAGATTTTTCCGTCATAATTGCAATATTTTCTTTAAACTTTTTCACTAAACTAATTTAAAACAAAACCCTAAATTAATATTTTTCCTTTCAAAACCAAATAGATATTAGGCGGAGAGAATATCAAATATTTATTTGGTTTGCTTGATAACTTGAAGGGAGTATTATCTGTCACTGTTTTCACCTCATGACAGAAATGCGTCATATTCCCGATACTGAGGGAGTTTAGATTAATATTTTCACAATAATACCCAATAATACTACTAAATAATAATACAGTAATACTACTGAAACATTTACAAAGAAAAGATGGCCCGTGCAAACTTTCTGGGTTGTGCTTTGGCGGTAAATTAAACATCAAACCTGTCTGCGATGACGTTACAGCGCATTGCAATATCGAATGATTACATTGGTCGAGCAGATTCGTTGAGAAAATATTGACCAATCAGCACCGTCTTAGCGGTTAGCAATTGCGCTGTGAAATTCACGTCTTCCAACAACAAAGGATAGAGAAGAAATTGTTTTTTTTTGTTCGGCTCTTTGACTTATTATTATGCCCGTGTGAGATTTACATGCGTGGTTCAAATTCTCTTGACTTGATAGTTATACGTTTACTGAAAATGAGCGGTAAGTCGCTTACTTTTATAGAGATGGATCCTGGTAAACACATGCTAACGTTAGCATACATTTTTATTTTCCTTCAAACCCTGCTTTACTCTTTACGTTACCAACTTTAAGGATTTATAATCGTCTTGGAACGAGTGTCTATATTTATATCAAGTGGTTTTAGAGTTTGTTTATTTTTACTGGTGTTGACGTATAGTTGCACAAAAAACTCTCAGGTCTGTAGTTAAGCTAACTAAGCTAGATTTAGGTCAGATAGAGGTTAGCTTACTCCCAGAACACTCTAAATATAAAGATACTTAAATGCAATTTATTTTTTTCAATTTTATACACTCAGAATCCTTATTAAACACCCATACATCCATAAACAGCAGACAGATGACATGATCGTTTGATTTGTTTGCAACCTTTCAAGCTGCTGACTTTTCTTTTGTATTTTTTTTTCAGAAGTGATGTGTTGTTGCTTAATTCAAAGCCTGCAGAACTAGTCAAAAATCCCAAGCTAGTTTGAGGGCAGAAAACCAGCCTTTAGATCATAATGGTAAGAAATTACAGTAGTGGTTGAACTTTAACCCAGTCTGTTGTAGAGCTGTGTTCAAATGTCCCAGTTTTATGTTCCACAGATTCGCATTGCTGCGCTGAATGCTGCTTCCACAGCTGCAGATGAGTCTCATGACCCTTTGAGAAGCAGCAAGAGTCAAACAAAAGAGGCTCAAGTAAATATCACATAAAACTAGTCATATTGAGTCATTCTGTACTGTCCAGTACAATATTTTGCTTTATTTCCCTGATCAGGAAGCTGAGGCGTTTGCTTTGTATCACAAAGCCTTGGATTTGCAAAAACATGATAAGTTTGAAGAGTCCGCCAAAGCCTACCATGAGCTTCTCAAAACTCCTCTGCTCAAGGAGGTAAAGGGGGAATACATCTCTTTGCAAAATATGATCTTCCAATTATTCTCTTCTGTAAACTCCCAGTACAAATGGATTGTTTTCTTGCTGGTTTTAGGCAACACCCTCAGAAGATCAGAGAGTGGGCCTCAAGCATCCTGGATTGATGCTAAAATATTCCACTTTTAAAAACCTGGCAAGCATGGCTGCATTTCGTGATGACCTTGAAAAGGCAATGGAATTTTACTTGGAGGTAATAAATATTTGTATTTTTATGATTTGAAATATACTCTTGACTGTTTCCACTACTACATCATTTTAAAGTGAATAACACCATTGGTTAAAACTTTTTTCTGCTTTATCTTTTCCCAGGCAGTGATGTTGGATTCCACTGATGTGAACATGTGGTATAAAATTGGGCTGGTGGCCGTGCGACTGGTGCGCATCCCCCTGGCTCGTCATGCATTTGAGGAGGGATTGCATTGTAACCCGGACCACTGGCCTTGTCTAGACAACCTTATTACCGTTCTGTACACACTCAGCGACTATACTTGTATGTAAATCATCAATATGAGCTCATTAAAATCAAAGCAATCTAAAGATGACAAAAATAAATGTTTTGTTTGCTTTGTTTTTTGCAGACTGTTTATACTTTATTGCTAAAGCATTGGAGAAAGATCATTGCTACACAAAAGGCCTGGTGTTGAAGGAAAAAATATTTCAGGAACAACCTTGTTTAAAGAGGGATACCCAGCAGATGTTCATGAAATGGTAAACTAACTCACCTTTTACTGCTGTGATCATGTGGTCTAATTGCAACTTCATTCTTTCACATTACTGCAATTATTTTTGTGTGGGTTACAGTAATACATCTATTCACCATGTGGAAGTGGAGGAGGAGGAGCACAGATCCATTGTGCAGGAGGCACTGGAGATGAGGAGGCGCAGGCAGGCTCTTTCTCACTGTGCCCCCAAACCCGACCTTGTTCTTATTCAGCCAATCCACTGCTTGTCGTGAGTTTGACTTTAAATTTAAACTCTTCTGCTGTACGAGTTTGCGTTGAGAGCTTTTTATTTATAGAAGTTCCATTCAGCTTTACGTTTTCTTAAACCTTTCGTGAATCTCAAGTGTCTCCTCTGCTTAACCTCAGGTGGAGGCATGTTGGTGAAAGCCTTCTTGCAATGTACAAGCATCAGACCACATGTGAGCATCCTCGTCCAAGTCTCGGTCGCAGAATAGACTTGTCAGAGTACCGGGACATGAGTTTATTCCAGAGCATCCCACAGCCAATGAGTCCTGTCAGTGTGGGGCAGACAGCAGTGCTGAGCAGCAGCCCCAGTTCATCCCTACCACCTGTAACCTTCCTGGAACCCGCCGTGCTGTCCCAGCCGGGCTCTCAACCTCAAATTACTCTGAGTCATGCTGCCGTAGAGGTTAATACCTCTGCTCCCCCAGCTGGTTAGTAGTCTACGTCAACAGTATTTGTGTATTCCATTCCCATACGGCATCTTCAGGAAGCTGTTATATGAAACATGTTTTTACATTTCAAATAATGTCATAGCTGCAGGTATGGAAGTTTCTCTGTCAGATGGAATGAAGAAGCAGCCAAAAAGGAAACGTGGGATTGAGGATAGCGGGGAAACGGCCAAACGTCGCTCTGCACGCGTTCGAAACACAAAATGCAAGAAGGAGGAGAAGGTTGATTTTCAAGAACTGCTATTTAAATACTTACCTTCAAGGTACCTCATCCAGAGAATTAACTTCAAGGTTTCTGAGTTCATATGAGATTACATGACTTAAAATCTGATTAATCATTTTTGTTAGGCTTAAGAAATTTGACCCTGACAACGACGATGAGAGCTTAAGTAATCTTGACAGTCGGTGCGATGGGAGGGTGGAGGATATTCAGCCTGTGCATGGAAGTTGTTTGCCAGTTGACTCAGTGGAATACATGGAATCTGGTGGGTTCTGCTTGGAAAATGAATGAATTTGCCAAACAGCGTTTTTATGTGTGGAGATTTCTATTCAACCAATCAAAAAAACTCTTTTTTGATTTTTATCTATAGAGCAACAGGATGTCCATAACTTTTTTGTCAATAATATGAGCAATGGTGGTATTCTGGATCTGATGATGCATTACCTAAAAGCGGTTGGTCAGAAGTTCATGGAGGAGTGGCCTCAGGGGCTGACTGCTGTGGTGCTGGAGGTCCATCAGACCTGGAGGAAACACAGCAGTGGCCTCCCCAACCCTTTGTTGCGAGACTGCAGCAACAAACATCTCCAGGTAACGTCAGAAAAACTTTTTTACCTGATTTAATGCCGCCACATGGTTATTGTTTGTCATTTAAACAGAGAAATGCCTGTTTTCCAAATGGGTGACTAGTATAACTAAAGGAAAGGGTTTTATTTCTGAATGTTCTACCTTTTTCTATGCACAACAAGTAAACAAAAAATCCTCTGCAGTAATAGGTCTTTGGTTTCCCAATAATGAGAGTTTTTAGGCATTTTTGAAATAAGTGTAAACTTCTAAATGTTAAAATGTCAGCAAGTTACTTTTTTAATTTGAAATTTTTGTCCTTTTTTTCTTCACAATCAAATCAAATTTACTTCAGCGATTCCCATTATATCAAAGATAAGTTTGCGATGAGGTTTTTAATATTCAAAGCAGTGTCCAAACCAATTCGGGGGTTCATTTTGAATTTACGCATCTCAGTTTGCCTTTCATCTTGCTGCCAAACTGACCCTTTATGTCGGATCTCATATGTCTTACATTTATAGGAAATGTTGACAATGAGTCTGGTCTGTATGGAGTTGCAGTTGGAACAGTGGTTACTCAACAAAGGAAAAGCCGGTAAGTCGGTGACCTCCCTGTCATCATGTCTAAAGTGGCATATTGTGTTATTTTACATTAGCATTTAAGTCATGCATTTTTGCAGTACAATTGGGTTCTTATCAAGTAGTTTCCCTTCTGTCCGTGTTTTCTCCAAGACCAAACTTAAAATAGTTTTTTTGTTTTAGTTGTTGTTGAAACTGAACTTAATGAAATACGTTAGTACATTAGTCACATCTTTATTTCTTACCCAGGTACCCCAAGAAAAAGCTCATGCGATTCCAAAAAAGATGGATCGGATGCAGAATTCCCTGGGCAGCACTTCCAGGGAGACTTGTTGATGCTCGCTCTGGGTTGTTCTCAAAGAGATCTGTTTGGGGATGATTGGTTAGATCTCATGGTGCGTGTCTACTGGCTAAAGGCTCGATTCTTGGCTTTGCAGGTAAAGTTTGCTTTGTGTGTGTTGGGGGTGGTACTTAATTGAATTTAAGCACTTTCCACAGCTCTACTTGGTCAGCTATATCCTGTTAATCTGCGTTTTATTTTTTTTTAGGGAGACATGGATTCTGCCCTTGAGAGTTATGATGTATGCACAGGTCTGTTGCAGAGCAAACCAAAAACACCTAATGAGAAACATTACACAGTGAGCTTGCCTAATCTGCATGCAGATGCGTCTATATCTTTGGAAGAGGTCAGTAAAAAAGTGCTTTTTTTTTTTTTTACGTTGCTAACTGATCTGCAACAGTGCAACTACATAATACGGAGGATTGTGTCAGGAAGGGCATCAAATGTTAAACCAAAGCCAAATCGGTCATGGAAATCACAAAAGAAAATATTCTAGTAGGTTAGTTCCACGTTTAGAACAATCGCCATCAGGGACAGTGGAAACTGGACTGTTGCTGGTGGAAGGAGATGGAGTATTCATGGGACTTTGACAGACAAACTACAGTGTTGGCTGACATCATGAAAGAAGAAAGGCAGAAATAGTGTGTGTTCAAGACACAAGATAGAAAGAAACCAAGGCTTATTGACTGAGTTCAGATTCCATGTTTCATTATGATGTGGATGAAAAGAGGGACGGAGCAGGAGTGATCCTGAAGGAGGAGTTTTCTAAAAGGATTCTGTAGGTGAAGGCAAAGAAAATGTTGTTAGTGGTTATGGCCCCCAGGTAGGATGTGAGCTTGAGAAAGGGACATTCTGAAAGGAGATAGATGAGGTGATTCATGGTATTCCTAGAAGGAAGAGTGGTGATTGGGGCAGATTTGATCTGACGTGAGGGAGGGAAACTGAAGTGATGAGAAAGTGGTGGGTAAGTTTTGTGTTGAGGACAGAAAAGTAGCAGGGAGGTTGTTGGTGGACTTTGCTGAAAGGATGGAAATTACAGTGGTGAAGACATTTTTACAGTAAAGAGAAGAGCATAGGTCAACATGATAGTGTAGGGAGAAGCATATAAATTGAATACATTTTGTGCAGATGATTCAATCTGAAAGAGTTTTTGTGAAGTTGTGGCTGGGGAGAGTGCAGTCAGACAACATTGGAGAATAGACTGAGGGGAATGAAAAAGACAAGGGAAGAGCAGGGGGCCAAGCGATGGGAGCTGAAAAGAAAGAGTATTGTTTGGTTTTTAGGGAGGAAAAAACACAGTCATGTGGGACAGCTACAGTTTAGTGACTCCATGGACTGAGAGGAAAGTTCCGAGTGTGTCATCTGGAAAGAAGAAGGCAGACAGGGAGATTCGGTGGCAAAATGAAGAGGTTCAAGAGGTGGTCCTGACAACATACCCGTGGAGGTAAAGAGGGATTTAGAAGAGAAGATGGTAGTAGAGTTTCTGACTTGGCCGTTTAACAAGATCTTGGAGATTGCATAGCAGGAGAGAGAAGTGTGAAAAGGTTTGTCTGAGAATATCGTGTAAAGTGTGTAGTGAGGAGTTTAACAGCCTTACAACATCTATAATCCTACTTCGCGGATTTCACCGTCATCAGTTATTTTTAGAAGGTAACTCTAGCGAGACATTAGGGAACACTGTACTGGTGAAAAGGAAATGCATATATTTACCCAGCTACAGCAGAAGACAAAAGAGTTTAGGCTCCTTTTTTCCATTAGCATTGGATGAGAGCATAGAAGCGTAGGCCAAAGCGCAGCTGCTCATTTTTATTTGTGAAGTTCAGCACAAACTAGGAGATGGCAGCACTCCGAAGTCTCAATGGGACTATGACAAGAGAGGACAGTCTATTTATTGGCTACATTTTTGGAATTGTTTGTATTATTTTTTTTAATGAATAATTGGAGAATAATTTGTCAAAAAAGTTTTTTTTTTTTAATGGGTGTCTTGGATTTTTTTAAAGAGATTTTGCCTGTTTATATGTGTTCTGTCAGGTGACGGCTAAGAACAGTCCAAACACAGATTTATCATTTACTTCACTCCACTCATCGATGAATTAGACGCTGTGAAGTTTTTCTTAAAATAAAAAAGTAATTCTCCAAATCAGTATACTATTTACATTTCAAAAACATCAAGATTTTCTGAAAATAGTGAAAGATAAATGGCATTTCTTTGTAAAAATGTGTTTCTTTTCTCCACCTTCATGAACATGCTTTTAGAAATAGAGATAAAAGCTGATAAATTAACATTTTCTTCTTAATGGACTTTTACTAAAAGGTAACATGAAAATAGGAGAATATGAAGTTCAACACAAAACCTGTGAAAATGACGCTTATTAGATAAATGAAGAATGTCTCAGTTGTTTGTTCTCTTCTTTATCTTTCTGATGCTAAAAATATATAAAAAAAAACATTTTATTGAATAGTCACCCTAATTAATAAGGGACTATACCCCGCAAAATCAATTTTTGAGCTTTTTAGTGTGTTATAATGTTCATTTCTTACGAAAAGGACCCGTGGTATTTTGATCCGTTTCTGAGTATTCCTCTAAAAACCTGTGCTCTGAGCACCAGCCCTTCCCAAGCTACAAAATCGGCCGGGTTCTCACGAACTGATGTAGACCAGTGAGAACAGCCCCTTCCAGGAAGAGTCTGCACTGCCAGCACCGACACCAGGCTGACACACACACACACTTTTTCCACAGAGCTAATGGTGTTTGGCAAAGACGCTTTCCATTAGATTTCCAATGGAAAGCGTCTTTGCAAATGTTTGGAATTTTTATTTAATAAATAGTGTTATTTTTTTCATTAAAAAAGCATACTATTTATTTTCCTGATTTTTCTTTGATTTTTTTCTTCTTTCTGTGAAGATCCCAGAAAGGGTTATTAATATTTGGTTATGTGTGGCTTTCTTTTGGCCCTCTCAAGAAAACATTTGGGGACCCCTGGTTTAGTAGAAAGACTAAAGGGGAAGTAGTGAAGGAGGACATGAGTGTGGTTGGTGTGAGAGAGGAGGATGGCGCCTCATGATTTGCCGTGGAGACCTCTAAAGGGAGCAGTTGAAAGAAGAAGAAAAACTAAATTCTATGCATTCTTCTTTTTTTTAAGGCCCACTAACATTTTAAACCAATTTGATTACAATTTGATAGTGCTTAAAAGAAAACCTTCTGTGATGTATTTTGATAAAGTTTCTCTTGTTGCCATGGACAGGTTGACAAAAGGTTGAAATCACTTGAGCGCTGTCAGTCTTTGGAGGAGATCCAGCGTCTCTTTGAGTCGTCAGACTTCAAGTCAGTTGTTCGTCTGCTTCAGCCTACTCTTAATTATGGAAACAGGAGCAAATCTCTGGAATTTGTGAGCTCAGCACCGGAGCGTCCAGCTCAGCTTATGCTTCTTCAGGTCAGCCACACTGCAAAAAAGCCTCTTTCCAGTCCAAAAACATGAGTGGGTTTCTTTTCATTTTCTGCAGTTGAGTGCAACAAATAGCAACGCATCATTATTTTAGCTTTTGAAAACTTTATTTTTTCTTCCTCAGGCTTTGGAGTAACATCAGCATAGCATTGAATCGAGTAGATCAACTGTATTAAATGAGAAAAGCTAATTTATTCAAGCCACTTCTCTCCCCCTTCTCATCTGCCTGTGATGAGAAGAATATATGTTGAATCTAGAGTTTTGTTGTGTGGTTAAAAGGTTTTATGTCCTAAGTGTTCCTTGTCCTTTGCTCCAGAACTCCCTGTTGAAGCTGCAGGACTATCAGCAGTGTTTGGAATGCAGCGAAATGGCACTGAATGAGTCTTTGCAGCAGCTCCACTCTGCTCCAAACGCCTCCGCCCCCAGCAAGGAAGAATGGGTCAGAACTATTGGAAAGTTGCTGGATAGCATTGAAGTCTGCCTCACCAAAAACACTGAACTTCTAAGCAACATATCTCACTTTTCCAGCGTGGCTCGACTCGCAAACAATTTAATTCAGGTCTGAAAGTGATGAAAGAGACGTGCATTAAAAAGAAACTGTCAAGAAAATGCAACACTGTTATCTTTTATTTAAATTTTTGGTTTATTTTGTCTTTTCTTCTTTCTTTCCAGTTAATTGATCTCAGCATGACCACCTCAGATGACCCCAAGGAGCCGTATTTCTTTTCAGTTCTTCCTTGGATCATTTTGTATCGCATCATTAGACATGAAGAGGCTGCTTTTGACTGCATGCTCCGACAGCACGTGTCTATAGATGATGATGAAGGTTTGTTGCCTTCATAACCACACATTTTCCTTTCATATTAGCACACTGAGCAAAACTTTCAAGTTTAATGACACCTTCATCTTTAATTTTTTAGATGAGTCAGACGTGCCCATGCTGCCCTCCTCTTTAATGCTTTTAAGTACAGCTCATGAATATCTTGGCCGCCGCTCTTTATGCTGCAGCTCAGATGGTGCACTCCTCAAGTTTTTTGTAAGTTTCTTAACAAACTTTCTCCACAAACTCTTTATTAGTCAAGCTCTTTAAATCAATGTTTACTCATTTTGCTGGGCATTTATTCTTGTTTGTTAAAGGTTGAAGTGCTGAAAAATGAGTTTCAACCCGCTGCCAGATTTGAGACTCACCCATTTAAAGAGGAGCTGGAAATGGCCTTGGAACAATGCTTCTTCTGCTTGTATGCATACCCCAGTAAGAAAAGCAAGGCGCGGTATCTTGAGGATCACTCATCTCCACAGGTTACAATTTTGATTTAATATTTTCAATTTGTTAGGCGTGTTAAAAAAGACTGTTTTAATCATCAAAGTGGTGTTTAATTGTGTAATCAGACAATTATGTGGTAGTCAGGTATATTCACAGAGACAATAAAAAGAAACGCAGTACAAGACCACAACAACAAGCAAAGTTTCAATTCCTGAGCACAAGGGAGAAACAAATATGGTGAAGATAAGCTCCTTGAGATGCAACATCTCGTTTTCAAGGGGGTCCTCTATAGCAGACTTTTACCAAAGTAGATGTGAGTAAAAACAAAGAAAAAAGAACAAGAAAAAACAAATCAAAAAGGCAATACAATTAATTTTACAGTATGCACAGACTCCCACACAAACACAGATATCTGTATTCACCACTCTGTTAAATTAAATTGCACAAAATAAATATGATTTAAAGTTTAAAGGAAATAATAATAATAATAAATGAATAAAATAAAAATAGAACTCATTATCCCTGGGGATAAAAGAATAATAGCAAAAATTAAAAGCAAGTATTATACAACAAAAGTAAAATTGGAAACTCCAAATAATTTTTTTTTTAATTAAAATAAAATCTCAAAAACAATGTGAAGAGTATTCCAGTCACTAAGTGACCTATAACGAATAGCTTTTTTTCCAGACTGCTTTTTATATCCAGGAGCAGAAAACTAAACTTGGTCAAGATGCCGTACATCATGTTGTGAACTATAAGGAACTAAGTAAAAGGGAGGTTGAAGTAAAAACATTTAAAAATAAATTGCAGTCAATGAGCTTGTCTTCTGTGTGATGGTGGGAGCCAACCAAGGTGTTCATATAATGAGCAGTGGTGAGTCAGAGCAGCGAAGAACAAAACGACATTGTAGATAAAAATCCAGATAATGCGAACGAGCTGACATAGCATTAAAATAGATAGAGTCTGCATAATTTAAAAAAGGGAGCAATAATTGAGAAACTAATATTTTCCTTACATGTAAGTTAAAGCAATTAGCTGATTGATAGAGTTTTTAAATGTTGGTTTAACTTGATGGAAAGATAAATTTGGTTTTAACCAGACACCAAGATATTTAAAAGATTTTGTTGACTCTGGAGGAAAGGGAATTCAAAAAGTGTAAATTAAGGTTTACTCCTTATTTGTTTGTAGAATGTTTTTGAAAGATCCTAGAGTATGATTTACTATTATTCAGAAGGTTATTATCCATCAGCCATTGTTATATGGAATCGAAATCTTGCTACAAAAGGTCATTAATGTCTGAGTTGATTCCTTTGGAACAGTAAATAATTGTATCATCAGCATAGAGATGGATTTTACATTTTGTACAAAAAATTGGTAAGTCGTTAATAAAGATAGAGAACAGTATTTCTCTATCTAGAGAAGAACCTTTATTTATTCCAATAAAATAAGACTGGTTACCCCTAAATGTTGCACGTTGTCAGTGTAAATTGAAGTAAGCATTAAACCAAAGAAGAGAAGTATTATTAGTAATATTAAAGGAGATAATGATCAAGTAAATTAAATTGCTTTAGTTAAGTCAAAAAAATGGCACCCGTACACATATTATCAAAATTAGAGAAAATATCATTTGTATATTGAAATACTGCCATCCTTTTTCTCAAAGGACTGCTTCTCGCCTTGCTCCTTTTAATGGAGAATCCAATTGGGAAGCTACAATATACCAGCAGAGAAACAGAGTTGAAAAGTTAATTAGGGATGTAGTGTTAGTGCAAGTGCAAATTTATGACTTAATTTAATTGACAATTGGACTCCATATCCATTTTATTTTAAAATTTCCATTCTAAATCTGTTTTAACTAAAAAACTGTTTTCGCAGAGCCAGTGAAATGTACCGAACAAATTCAGTTTTAAAATTTAGATTTTGTGTATTACAAATGCATTTTGAGAAATTTGCTAATGAATTTGATTCATTTATCACTTTCAAAGTAAAGATTAAATTATTATTTTTTTCACTCAAACCAATCAGCTATTATGAAACCCTGCCAACCAAATTTTGTGTTTGACAGCCTGTGGATTTTAATTAAACTGGAAAACAGTCTTTCTTAAAAACAGCGATATTTGATTTAAAGACATGAAGTAAATAAAACATTGTTGAAGTCAGCAATTCTTTCTGAACTATTTTGTTTAGCTTGGTAAGCGCTAAAAAAATTATATAAAATGTTTGCGTTCAACCAGTGTCAGTGCACTTAAACAAAGGGATGCTGATTGTAATAATAGAGCTAAAGTACAAGAACAAAGTCTCCTCACTATCACCAATGCTCTTCATTAAACCCAGTGAACTTCAGCTTTTTCTTTTTCTTTGGAACTTTTCAATTTTTTGCAGATTGAACTCCTGTGGGGTGACGCCCTCTTCATGTTCCAGTACTTCAAACCCAAATCACTGCCTGAGTTTGACAGTTATAAAACAAGTACAGTGTCTGCTGAACTGGCCAATCTTCTCAAAAGATTTGCAAGTATCTCTCCCCAATCTGAAATCCCCATCCTACCCATGGAGGATGTGGCAGCTTACATCGAAGGCATTATAGAAAAGGTCAGTGGGAAACAGGAGCCTGATTATGATTCAAAGCCACTCTTCCTATTGTTTTGAATGTTGGTCTCAGAGATGGAGATTTGGACTTGAGTCACACGAGTTTCACAAGATGATATTTGACTTGGGGCGGCCTGGGTGCAGCGATAGGGCGGTCGATCCATGATCGTAAGATTGCAGGTTCGATTCCCGCCTTGCACGCCCATGTGTCGAAGTGTCCTTGGGCAAGACACTGAACCCCACCTTGCCTCTGGTGGGAGGTTGGCGCCAGTGTTCGGCAGCGGAGCCGCCATCAGTGTGTGAATGTGTGTGTGCATGGGTGAATGGGACTGTGACTGTAAAGCGCTTTGGGCCTTCATAAGAAGGTAGAAAGCGCTATATAAGTATACGCCATTTACCATTTACCATTTGGGATTTCACTTGAAGGGCTTGAGATTTGAGGTTTATGTATTGGTTTTGGACATCGCTGTCAGGTATATGTACTAAAAATATCTTGGCTGTGCTTTTGCATTAGGATTGTAGTAGGGGTGTAACGATACACGTAGTTGAACCGAACCATTTGGGTATGGCAGTTTCGGTTCGGTTCACTTCTGTACCGTTTCGGTACGTTTTTTTCTTTTTTTCCCCGCATATACATTGTAACGACCCAGCTGCTTTGTCACTCATTGACTACCAGGGAAACGAAAGCCGAGCTGCTAATTAACTAGCTGCGTTGACTGTCCTTGCCCCATACTCCTCACACCCTCAAACAGTCTCTGAGAGAGAGTAGACAGAGAAATAGATTGGTCCATCTCCTTTCCGGCATTAAAACCAATTTATTATAAATATACACGAACAGCGTAACAACATGAACCTCACTTCACTTCATAGCTCTCTCAGTGATTGTGAAGGATTCAACACACAAGATTTCACACTTCCCATGAGTCTTAGTGGCTATAGGCGGGGCTAACCCCCAGGTCGCCTCTGTATTAACTTTGCGCCGAGGCGGAAGTAATGTTAGCCGTGAGTTTCCTTCGAGACGCTATTAGGTGACGGACAGTAAGCATGTCAGCATATGGCTAATGCAGACGCGAGGGCAGAGATGAGGACACCCCCCCCCCCTTCTCCTTACGCTCTCCTGTGTGGGAATACTTTGTCAGCATCCACGAAGGGAAAAGACAATTGGATAAGTCGAATGCTGTGTGTTGACATTGTTACACAAAGATAGCATATGCCACAAGTAACGCATTCAATCTGTTAATGAACTTAAAACGGGTCTACAAGAAAACAAAAGTGCAAGTTAAAATGTTTTTCTGCAGGCCAGTGTTAAGTATCTAAAGTTTTTGGTTCCTGGCAGCTAATAGTTTTTCTTATTTTATCAAGCAGATTACCTACAGAGGTCAATTTTATTTATTGTTATGTAAAACCAATAAATGCTTTTTGTAAGCAATTTCTTTCTGCCTTTAGTTTTTGTACCGAAAAAATACAGAAGATGGATAAATGGATTAATGAGATAGATAAAAGCTTTAGTAATCTCCCAAGAGACAAATTCAGGTGTCTGGCAGCAAAACACACACAAAAACACACAATAAATAACAATAAAATATTAGTTCATAAAATAGTAGTTCATATCAGGTAGATTTGTTAATCAGCAGTACTGAACCGAAATGTACTGAACCGAGCCCTATGAAATTCTGAATTGAACCGAATTGAGATTTTAGCATATCGTTGCACCCCTAGAATGCAGTAACACTGTTATTGTGTCCCCACAATTTTTTTAAAAGTAGTTTGTCAATTCGCAACAACAAAAAGTTCATTTTAGGTCCAGGGTTTGAGACTTAATTTTGGAGTACAGGTAACGACTTAAACATGCAAAAAGGGACTTGTAAGCACCTCTGGTTTTGGGAATGCCCCAGAAATGTATAAAAATGAAATGAATAACCTCTGGCCTGTTGTTGTGAGTCATGACTCCTAAAGTGCTTAATTTTGATTTCTTTTAGGCCCCCTCTCTTCCTGCAGACACTGCCCCTGCACCACCAATCATCAATGAGATTTACTACCTGCTGGCTGACTATCATTTCAAAAACAAGGAACAGACCAAAGCCATTAAGTTCTACATGCATGACATATGTGTATCTCCCAACAGGTAGAGGATTTCTCTGCACAGTTATTGTGTTCAAGTTTTGAACATCATGCCACTTCACTTTTTTTGTTTTGAAGGAATAAATTGTTTGCTAATCTAAATCAAAATTTAACAAATAATCTGTAGGCTTGAGGTGTTTCTTTTTATCAATACTGTGTATACTGTAACGTTTTAGCAATTGACAGAAAGTGTCTTTCTGCAGGTTTGACTCATGGGCAGGTATGGCGTTGGCTAGGGCTAGTCGCATACAGGAAAAGCTCAATTCCAATGAGCTGAAAAGTGATGTACCCATATGGAAGCACTCCGAGGCAGTACTGAACTGCTTCAAGAGGGCCCTGGAGATAAACAGCTCCAACTTGTCCCTGTGGATTGAATATGGTACCATCTCATATGCGCTGCACTCATTTGCTTCTCGCCAGCTGAAACAGTGGCGAAACGAGCTTCCCCCAGAAGTTGTTAAGCAGGTGAGGCATCTGTAAGCTGTCTGTGAACCCCAATGTCTGATTTGTGAAATTTACTGTCACATTTACATTTTTTTATTTATGATTTAGTTTTTTGCCCACTTAAAATGATTTATTCCAAGTTCCAGTTGTGTGTGTTTGTGTTTGTGTCAGATGGAGGAAAGGAAAGACTCCATGTTGGAGACGGCGTTTCTCTGTTTCCAAGGCGCTTCTAGCTGTGAGGGTGATAGTGATGAAGAGGAATGGCTCATACACTACATGCTCGGGAAGATAGCAGAGAAACGCAAAAAGCCTTCAGCGGAGTATCTGCAGCTCTACAAAAAGGTTAGGAAAACCTTTTACAATTTGCTCCCAAATTGCAGATTTTCACAGAACAGCAAAACACACAAAGTTGTATGAATGTGTGGGTGGGTCTCGTTTTGTGAAGCCATCTTCCCTGTGCTCATCTTGGAGCTGTTTCATAATGCACCCACAGAGTCGAACATAACTTCCTTATAGGGGGTTTTCCTTTCTAAATTGATCAATGTATAGAGCAAGACATAGCTCTGTGATTACAAGACTTTATGCAGGTAAGGCATGCGTAGCAAACCTTCTTAAAGGCCTGCAGTGCAACCTGCTCACATTTGTCCATTTGAAACTCTGTGTTTTGGTAGTGTACATGTGTATAGTTAACTTACTGAGTTTGGCTGTTGACTCTCATCAAACTTGTCTTTCAGGCAGCACATTATCTGCATGAAGAAGCTGCCAGGTACCCTCGCAAAATTCATTACCATAATCCCCCTGATTTGGCCATGGAGGCCTTAGAGGTAATCTACCTGCCAGTGGTTTGTAGTTGAAACTCAATCTACTTATTAAATCAATTCAGTATTATGGAAGGCCCACTGGGGAATCTTTCACATCAGACCAATTATCCATGCAGATGCAAATAATTTAATATCTTCTTTTTCTTTTTTCCAGTTGCATTTCCGACTGAGCACCAGCATACTGAAGTTATTGGAAGCTAACAAGCCTGATCTGGACCATGAATTCCTGTTCACTTTGCTAGTTGAAGCAGCTACAGGACCGTTTGCCAGAGGGGAAGAGAAAAGTATGCCAAGCATACCAAGGACAAATGAAAAGTAAACGAGAGGGTGGCTCATGAGAGGAAAAAAAAACATTTAAAGTCACAGTAGAATGTATGCTCTTATTTCTTTTTCTTTTCTTTTTCAGAGAAAAGCCTCCTTCGATGATGGATGAAGACTTTAATTGTTCCCCAGTTTGCATAGGGAATGCCTTGAGTTCCTCTGTTCCAGCAGTAACCACTCCAGGTCTGACATCTCCTCCTTATGTGGCCACGCCATGTGACCATGATTACGCCAAACGCAAAACACTCCGAAGGCAGCAGTGGCAGCAGCAACGGCATGAGGAGCAGCAGGCTGATGGTACAGTCCCAGTCCTAGGGGTCGTAGGGGTCGGGCTTTTGCCCATTCTGCACTGGGAAAGGAGGCACTCTGAGGGAGCGCTCAGACTGCTAATCACCATGCTCAGTGGCTTTGTTTTCACTGCTTTGGTCCTCATGCACAGGCTGATTGGGATGTGGTGCAATGGGCAATATGGCTAGTGATTATTTGACCGATTTGCTAAACAAAAAGATAATTTGAATGACCTCCAGGGAAATGAGGCTAAACGTGTTGGCAGCTGCAAATTAGTAGGATTATTTTCATTATCATTTTCACAAAGTAAAACAGTTCTCTTTGGCATTAATGTGATTTGTTTTTTGTGCTTTGGTAAAAACCAAGTGGTTTTTAAGAAAAATAATGTATATTCACACAACGCACAATTGTTTAAAAAATGACAGACCTGGTGCTAAGATAACAATACAGAACAACAGCATGATAGTGGTTTTATGAAGTTCTTGTGCTTTTGAGTATGTTTTTTGCAGGAAATGTTACATTTATCACAGATTTTATTTTGTTTTAAACAGAAGAAAAACACGTTTTAAATCCTGCAGTTACTTGAACATTAGAATAAGAAAATGTGGTCATTTGGTCAGAAACTATACATTTATTTATTAAATTTTTATACATTTCTGGGGCATTCCCAAATGCTGTCTAGAGAAAACACTTCTGATCAATTTGTCCTGTGTGATTTTATTTTTTATTTTTTTAATGAGATAAAGTGTGTCCCGCCACCCAATGCATGTATGAAGTTTTGTTTGAATGTGCAAGTAATGCAGCCATATTGCCCATGTTGCCAGTGTTGTCATCCTTTCCAGATTCTTTCCTACCTACCTACCCACCTGCCTACCTGCCTGCTACCTCTTTGCCTGCTTGCTTTTACCACCTGCTTTGCCATTTAAATGCATGGAGTTCTAATGGGGTGATTGTTTTTGCAGCCAAACAGTCTTTCCTTTATTACAATCCCCTAAATTGTCTGAATCTAATTGTCACATGTTTTTTTGTTTGTTTTTTTGATGTGGGAGTACTTTCAAAGGGATTTATTTTTTCAAACTCTGCTTTTTTTTTTTAAATTTAATTTGTAATCAATCCAATTATTTTGAAAATGCCAAGATGGAAAGAATGTTCTGTTCCTGTGTGTAATCACAGAACTTTGAGGCCAGGGTCAGGAAGTATCCCATCAAGCATAGTTTTAGGGGTTGAGGGTTGCCAGTCTCTTGACAGTACTGAATAGTGATTCTAACAGTAGAACCATTGACTGTATATGAAAGCTGGACTCAGTGACTCATTCCCTATTGTGTTCCAAATAGGAAGTACCCGCTGGTCCAAAAAAGCAATAATCCTAGAGCAGTGTTTTTCAACCTTTTCTGAGCCACGGCACACTTTAACCTTAAAAAAAATCCCGCGGCACACCAGCATCCAAAAATTAAAAAAAAGGAGAAACTCATAGTCTGTATTGATCTACAGCCCCTGCACAATCTCACATGCATTTTTGAGATAATTGTTGCAGAAAAAGCTGGAAACTGCAGCTGTTTTTTTCTAAAAGATGCAATAAAAGTTAAGTTAAAAGATTTAAAAACAGTTTGTGTGTTCGTTAGTTTCAAGACGTTTAACAACAGAT
The DNA here is from genome assembly GCF_053564925.1 of Oryzias latipes. Taxonomy (NCBI): domain Eukaryota; kingdom Metazoa; phylum Chordata; class Actinopteri; order Beloniformes; family Adrianichthyidae; genus Oryzias; species Oryzias latipes. The sequence continues at coordinate 14,095,104 of NC_136245.1, forward strand.
CTCCTTTTGCGCTGTCACTCTCACAACCCAATGCATCATGGGAAATGTAGTGCATAAAACGGCCGAAGATCGGTTTTCGGAGCTTCATTGTTTTGTTCACTTGTTCCACGGTCTGATACCGGATTCTGTGGGAAGCTACACCGATAAAGACGAGCTTTAGCTGGTATTTCTGTTAGAAATGAGCGACTTTACGAGCTAAATCGGGACAAGGAAGTGAAGACTTTAAGCACTTCTGATTGGTCAGACCGATGACATGTGATTAACCCCCCCAACACGGGACTTTTCCAACATACAGCCGAAGGTGCAGCTGAATCGCGGTACGTCATTCTTATCAAAATGTCTTTAATAAAATAAAATAAACGCAAAGAAAAGGTATTTTACGATCTTTTATATTCCTAACTCCTCAGTGTTTTATCAGGGCCTGTTTGGATGAACACAGAGCTGAAATCCTGGAGATGGGAAATGTTTTTAGATCAGTTAATGAGGGCAATCTCCCACGGCACACTTGGCCATCTCCCACGGCACACTAGTGTGCCGCGGCACACTGGTTGAAAAACACTGTCCTAGAGTGTAATCTAACAAGCTCACTCCTGATAGGTGAGAGTGGTTACCATAGAAATGTTGACTCAGACCAACTTCGACCAATCACTGCTTACTAACAATTTTTGGTTCCAACACGGCGACATCTGTATTGGGAAAATAAGGCGACTGAATTGACTTCATTTTTGTTGGAACCAGAAGTCAGAAGTCATTTTTATGGGTGACGTCACTCTCACTCGGTCCAATTCTTATATACAGTCAATGGCTAGAGCCAGTTTCAGACCTCAATCTTTCAAAACATAATCAAGGAAATAGCCATTTTTATCCGTAATGTTTATTCTCCATTCAAATGTAACATTTGAATTCAATTGTTAGTGGGATGATCGTCTTAATGAAGCATACAAGCATAAATATTTGTGACACATTACCAATTGATCAGCTTCTGTTTTTTATTAATTTCACTGAATCTTTTTGTCATTGGGTTTGGTGCAGTCCTGTACAGCATCCTCTGTCAGAATAAGGTTCTACTCTTTCAAAGGGGAGTGGCTTCATATCTTCTCATTTGTTAAGGAAATCTTAATGACTACACTGTGGGCTTTCATGGATAACACTTTAAATACATTTAGAGGTGAAGTTGTGCTTAATTTTTTTTTTAAAGCTTCCCCATATCTTCTACAGCCTCATCGAGGTTTGACCATGATTACTGCCTACCCAGGTCTGCAGTATGGCTGCCTTCCCTCAATGGTACTGCTCTTCCAACCCACCAAAATAAAAGTGCTCTCTAGTAGAAAGCACTAAATGCACAACTGTCAAACTATACGGTACCATAGGATCTCTCTTGTTGATTAATGACTATTAAGAATTTAAAAGCCCATTGAGCGTTAGTTTCCAAATATTATGATTGAACATTTTACTTTTGTTTTTTTCCCCTTAAGGCTGCAGAATGTGACAGTTGAGAGGAATATTTGGATTTTGTTTTGTTTTTATATTTTCTGAACTAAACCATCTTCATCTAAAGTTTGTCATTAACGTTGTAATAATGAGAATTTGTGACTCATTGTTATTTGGGTAAATACTTTTGTGTCTCTACATGTTTCAACAGAAAATGTGAGGGACTTCAAATTAAATCAGCAACGACCACTTAAAAAAACAGCCATTGTTACATTTAATGCAACATGAATAGTTGATTTAAATCTTTTTTACCTTTTCAGTAGCATTAACGTCACAAATGTCTCTTTTATTCAATTTTAGTGCCTATAGTTTTGTGTTAGTGGTGCATGAATTTTTTTTTCTTTGTTTGGCAGAGCGCAGTCAAGACAGTGAGGTAGTATTGCTTTCTGACTCCAACTCAACCCAAGATGCCTTCACCGATCCCACCAGTTCACAAGATAGCAGTCACAAACCAGTGTCTGTCAAGGCTGGTTCATCGTCGTCAGAAAGTACAACTCCTGTGAAAGACACACAGCCCACCCACGATGAAGCAGGTATTCAGGGTTCAGAAAATTCCCGGTTCAATCTTGAAGCTACATTTTATTTATTTGAGAATTAGTGACGGATTCCTAAATCAAAGTTTCATTTTATGTGTTTAAGTCTTGCATAAAGACTTTACAGGCATCCAGACAGAAGATACATTTATCCAGGAGGAAACAGAGGCCATAGTGGTGATAGGAGCTGAAACTTCAGCCACTGCAGTCTCGGCAAATCCTTGTCCTCATCCTCTTCCTGGTCCAACCACCCCCCAAAAGACAATGCCTTCTCAGACACAAACCAGTGAAGGCAAGAGAAAACAAGAGCCCACAGCTGAGGTGATCGAGGTGCCCAAAGCCCTGCCAGCGGAACGGGCTGATCAGAGGAAGATGCTGGTGGAAATGTGTGTCCGCGCTCTGTTTCTCTGCCTCAGCCGCTTCCCTCAGCACTATAAAAGTCTATACCGTCTGGCCTACTTCTACACCAACAGCAAATTCCATCAGGTTCGTCCTTCATTGTTTACTGACGGCACCGATTTTTCATTACATTCAAAACACCATATATAAACTGCATGTATATCTAAGCTTTGATGGTCATCAATAGGATGTTCTTGGGTTTAAAAGTACCACCCAAAAGAGATGAGTGGCTGAAACTGCCTGTGTTTAGGTCTCTGTGGGCAGAGGGTGGGTGGCAGCACAGTGCACTCAGCCAGTTTGGCACAAGGAGACAGTGCTGAGCTTTACTGTGATGACAACCTTCTGTCAGCTCAGGCAAATTTAATACATGGCCTTTTCCCATAGTCAGCCAGGGGAGATTTGGGTAAATAAAGAATGGAGATCTTCATTATTCTGGACTTATTGATCTGGTTTTAGTTCTGATTAAAAGATTGTAGGTGGGTAAAGAGCCACACAGTTTGATAATACAGTTTAATTTCACATGCATCCACCTTGCAGGACCAGGGAACTGGTTACATTTAACAAGCCAATAAAATGTATTTCCAGGTTTTTGTGGATGTAAGCTTTCCAATAAAGCCCTGTGAAGATTGGTTTTCTCACGTTTCACAAAAAAGTTTGGTTCGAGGTTCTGGGAAGTTCCCTGCTTTCAAATTTTCCTTTTCCTACTCTTAGATGTCTTGAATGACAGCCAGTGCTAGCAGGCAGTGATTTGACGACAGTCACTTGATGTGATGCTGTTGACACAGGTTGCTAAGCTGCCTTTAAAACTCTGGCACCTACAATGTTGAAAGCCTCTGTGCTCAGAAAAAGCCATGCCACCCTTGTTGACTGTCCATTTTCATCCTTATTCCCAAGCCAGAAGGAAACGGAGCCTTTGATCTGTGCTGTATGACAGGAGTTTTGATGAAAGATAACTTGAAGTGGCATCCACTTGCTATCTTTCTCAAGCAGGGCGTTGGTATTGAGACTGATTTATGAGTCACCGGGGTGTGAGGAGGCCTGCATTTTTGTGATTGTAAGGAGTAGGGTTTTTTTCTGCATTTAGACTTATTGTCCGTGTCTGTTTTATTTGTGAAATTTGATCATATACATGCAAATGCATATTTGATTGTGGGTTTTTTTGCATCATGTTTTTTTTTTTTATTCCAACTTATTCTTCATCAGAATCTACAGTGGGCCCGAGATGTGTTGCTAGGAAGCAGTGTCCAATGGCAACAGTTGAAGCACATGCCAGCACAAGGACTGTTCTGTGAACGAAACAAGACCAACCTATTTAATGTAAGTCTGATTTCACATGCACCCACCTCAGTCATCAAAACCCTAATTATCCATTTTTAATCTATTAATATAACTAAGATGTACTTCTAAACTTGCAGGTTATGTAAAAGCCCTTGATTGTATATGAAAACTGGACCAAGTGAGAGTGACCGTCAAATGACATACCTCCAACTCCAACAAAATTAAGTTAATTCGATTACACTTTTTGCAATACGGGTGTTGCATTTTGGAACCACAAACTGTCAGTAAGCAGTGATTGGTCCAAGTTGGTCTGAGTCAACAATTCTATGATGACCACTTTCGCCAATCAGGAGTGAGCTTGTTGGAAGTCCACACCCCGACCACTTCAAATTGGGCTACACGAAATCTGTTAAATGTTTTGAACATTCGACTTGGGGGCTAGCAGGCACCATATACTTTTATTGAAGCTTTTGATTGGCCAGTTTATAACTTGGAAAAACCTGCTCTATATAAAAAGAAATGCCATGAAAAAAAATATTATCACAAACATGTTAACAAAACGTAGCAGGGCAAGATGGGTTGCTCTGCCAATGTAGTGACTGAGTAATAGCTGTTTATTAATTACTTAATAGAAATCTATGGGATTTTGGTTTATTGGATCCAGCGGCCACTTCCCTCTAGGAAACGCAAGGGGAGAACTCAATCCAGTTTTTGTATATAGTCGGTGGTCTTCATATGACAGTGCTCTAGGTATCTGCATAATTGTTTCCAAATGCAGTTATTTATATAAGGAGGAATTCCCTTTGTATGAAAAATTATTCTGTGGATTTGGTCAGAAGGATCTTATATTTTAAAGACCTGTATCTTATGGAACGCAACTAAAAGAAGGAAATAGGAAGTGCTGCAATGATTTGTCATTTCAGGAAGATTATTGGACTGTTGCCTGTGACCGTCTGCTTTGCCTTTTCACTCATACTATTAATTTCATCCAGCTGGATGCACAAAACTCTGTAAAGATCACTGGATACAGATTCTTCTATAATTGGAATTACCCAGTGGGAAATTCTTGTGTTGTTTGCCCCTGAGAACCGCAAAGTCACTTCTGGTTTACAGAGGAACAGTTACTGTCTAAACCAAATCTTGGTTCTGCATTTAGCTTCCTCATTGCTATGAGTGGGTACTATAATTCTATTTCCAAAAAATCACTACTTGTTCCTTATTTATTTTTCAAAGTCAAAAGTTTATAATCTTGGTTAAAGATGAGTTAATATATTCTAGATATGTAGTCAATCAAATTAGTTTTTTTTTTTTTAATTGACACTTTTTTCTCAGATTGTAGAGTCAAATACCGATTTCAGAAGATGGTTTGGCATTAACCTGATGATGTGACGTGAGCCAGGTTTGAGCTGGAGAAGAGCTCTGCTTTGCTTTGGCTCCCACAGGGTTCTCAGAGAGCCCCTTCTGGAAGCAAACCTGCTGTCCTGCCGTTCCAACTGTTGGAGCTTTACTGTTCCCTGAACCGCCCCCTGCCTTCACCATACGACAATGTAAACATTTCTAATCTGGAATCAAGCATGCCTGTTTTTTAGGAATTTTTGAAAGTAGTGCATATATATATATCAATCAAACATCCCTCACCTCCCCTAAGTCTACAGTGGCTGCAGGAAAAGAAAAGATTCCCTCTTAAAACATTTTTTTCTTTTTTTTCCCCTCTTCTTGTCTGCCTTAAAGTACTTCCACAGTGAAGTGTTTGGCCATTAATACGTCATGTGTGAAGGTTCACCTAGTTTCTGGTGTCAACCAGACAAGTGAACTCTCTTCCACCTGAAAACAAAAGTCTCTGCTCACATTCTAGTGAACACTGGCATGGGTTGCTACAGTTTAACCCACACAGCCTGTTCAGCAAACTGAGCGGTGAGACGGAATTCGAATAAGTGACATGAGATGTGTGCGTTTTGAGTAGGGATAATAGAAGCTCTTTTCTCAACATTGAAGAAGCAGTATACAGGAAAAGGCTGGAAAATACCTTGTTGGTAAACAGAATAGTTTGGAGTTGGGCCCTATCTGTATCATAGCCAGTGGATTAGAGGAGGAAACAGTTTTCCTCTGTTGATGCTTTTGTTTCTATATTTTATCTGTTGGTCCGCACTTGTTTTGGCCGGTACTATCCCAGAAATGCAGCTGTTTCAACTTTGAGATGTTTGGAGGTGGTTTGGTTTGCTCCAGAGGGTGCAGTTTGAAACCTAAATGAAATAAAAGATACCACTTTTCTTAATGGTCTTCTCATTCCAAAATGACCTTAGACCTCCAGACTTTTATTGTGAAGGTCTTTTGTAGACATGTTTAGGAGAGTAACCTTGGTATGAATAAAAACGGATACTTCTAGTTAGGCCTGCACAATATACCGCAAATTTATCGTTATCGCGACATCAAGCTGTGCAATATGCATACCGCAAAAGACGGCGAAAATCGCAATAAATGGTTACCTTGACCCTTGTGCTATCCTAGGCCATTTAACATTGGGAGTGGGGTCATCTAGACCCACTAGACAGTGCACTGAACCTTTTTTCTTCAATGATTTGTGATCTTCACTGGTGTCCATGGATTACATGAAATCTTTACACCTTTATCCACCTTTGTCATGGTAGGGATAACACGTCAAAGTAAGGGGGGGGGGTCATCTAAGATAGCACAAGGGTTAAATGTGCTAAAACAAACTCATGGCAGCTTGAAATATTGAATAAATGAAATAAATCCCTTTATGCATTTAACCAATCGGAAGGACCAGTTTACGCTGTTGATCAATCAGATGAGCCCTTTTATGTTTGATGTTTGCCTCCTATGTCGAAAAGGGTCATTTGGAGTATAATTTTTATACTGTTGCATTGAAATGGAAATGATGTTTTTGGTTGGTTCGATATTTGTTTATATATATATACCGCAAATTATATCGTTATCGCAATATTAATCACCAATATCGCATATCGCGAGTTTTCCTCATATCGCGCAGCCCTACTTCTAGTTAATTATTCACATATTAAAAGCATTGTTTTTTATTGTTTTATTTCTGCAAGCCAATAATTCTAAATGGTTAACACTAAAACTTGAATGTCAAGTTGCCAATGTAGGACACGATGCCCTACTTTTCCTTCTTGCTTTGGCAGCACTGAATGAACAGAGGCCTCTATAAAGTAGCCTACATACGGCTGTAAAGAAATGATCCACGAGTTTCTGTTGCATAATTTATCAAAAGGCTGTCAAAGCAACTGATTTCAAGGAACAACTCATTTACAGGAAAAAAGCCTGCAACAATTCAGTATCTTTTCACCATTTTTTAGTATTATGAAAATGTTGTTTTGATGAAATTCATGACTTTAGTAAACATCTGGATAATGGTGTGCTTGAATGCGAACTGTAATTAATATTTTATTCCTTAAAAGACTTTCTCGTTTTATGGGCTTGACCTTATGTCTATAACTAAAAGCATCCAGCACATCATTTAATTCACCTAAAGAAATGTATTCCCAAAAACCAAAGAGGAAAGTTGAGGGATGCTGTAAAGAGTAAAGCAGGTCCTCCTGCTGCTTAGTATTTCTGTTGAGTATCTGTGAGTAGTCTCTGCACATGTACGTAGGCGCTGTGTTGCCGCCTGCTTCCTCCATGCTGTTCGGTACACCACACATTCATACTCACGTCTTGCTTACATATTCTTCCGCCCACTCGCACACTTACTCTCAAGGCTCCACGGGAAAGTGGATGTTCACCACTTTCGGGTCCGTTTAAATCCAGTGTGTCATTTTTCACAAGTTTTCTCACCTCTGAAGTGTTGTTTTTTTATTATTTTTGTTTTTATAGATCAGGTGAGCATGTTTGTTGGCTGATTAGAGAGAAAAACATTTGCATTTCTTGTAAGGGTTGCATGTTCAGTTATGCAACGTAAGGGTAGAAGAACTCCACTCAGGAAAACCTTATGTTTTTATTTGACTTTTTTTTCCCTCTTCTGTTTTGTTAAAGGGAGGTTTTTGGTCCATTCACGTTTGCTTTGTGGAAGCTTACTTTTAGATTTGCATTAGGGCTGTTACTGTGCTGTGCTGGAAATGACCTATTTTGCCTTCTGTTCTGTAACTGGTCGAGCTCACAGGTTTACAAGTGTTTTTTGTTAGCACAACAGGAAGCGGGAAAGACGAGGTGTGTGTTTGATCTGGAGCCAGCGGTGGTGGTATAAACAGAGCTGAAAGGCGGGACCAGAGGACAGTCAGGGCTGCCCTCAGTGCCTCACTGAGGAATTGTGGGAACACAACACATCTGTTCTCATCTAAACTTCTTTATAGGCCTTATTTATCGAGACCAAAAGCATTCTAATACCCGGATGAAGCTGCTCTTTCTTGTTTATGTTCTCTGGGTGATCATGCACCACCCCTCTCTGGGCCTTTTTTTCACTCTACTCATCTGTGTTTCACTTTTTTTTCCTTTCATCACTCCCTCTTTCTGTCACTCCCTTGCTTGTACATGTATCTTGTGAGTGAACACAAAAGGGCGGGATTTTCTCTGCCGCAGGGCGATTGGTTGTAGGAAGTCGTCACTGATTGGCTGTGGACTGTAAGTAGTGGGACAGAAAGGACGAGAGGAGGGGGCGCGGGGGACTCCAGTAATCTGGGGTTAGGGGAGAGAGAGCGGTGCCCCAGTGCGTGGGTGTTTTTGTTTTGAGATGGCACCTTTTTTAACCCAAGAGAAGAACGAGTCAGCTTGTCTGTCAGCTGCGTATTGAGAATTTTGGCGCCGACTCCAGTGTCGTGTCTCGTCTTTTCTATACCGCCCCATTTTTTTCTTGTTCCAGTTCTGCCATGTGCAGCTGCGCTTCCCTCCCTTCCTCTTGAGCGGCTCTCGCTGCCCTGACACCCAAATGCAGCACGGTGCGCGCGCGCTCACAGCGCGAGCCTCTTCTAGGGGCGGAGTAGCTTTCAGGGCTGCTGCTCCTGTTTGTAAACGGCAGAAAACTCTGCGAGCAAACTAGCGCAGGCTCTGTGGAGTAGCTTTCTTTGGTGATGGTGAGTTTTTTCTGTTTTTCGGACATATATGAGATTTTAAAAAAAGCTTTACGAGCGTAAAAACGAAGAGTTTCATATTGGGTTCAGGATGTTTCCTTCTTTCTTTGACTCTCATTTCCGTTGGGTAGGAGGAAATCTAGTTACAACAAATGTACACATTTCACTTATATCTTTTTAAACGCACAATGTTCGGTCGGTGCGGTTATTTGTCAGTTCAGCAAAATGTGAGTTGCTGCACTTCACGTTCATCAACCAATGGCTGCAACTTTTTTTTCTTGTTTTTGGCTTTTGGCCCTCCTGTCGTCATTGGCATGTTCGAACATGTTAGTGGAAGAGATGAGGCAAAAGGTCCTTTTTTAATTTCTCCTCATTAGCCAGCATTGGGACTTGGCTTTTCTCAAACCCATGTTAACCCTAAAACATTATTTCTACTTATTTTTTAAATGTTCTCTATTTTTTTATTGTATCGACGTCTTTGCCTTGTACCATTTTGTGCAGAGGTTTTAACATTATCTAAATTTCTTTTGTTTGTGAGGTATCTTTATCTGAGTCATCTTGGCTGGATGATGCATTGGTCACATCTTTGCCAAAGCTATGATTTCAGATATCATATTTCCTATCACCACAAAGAAATGAGAGAAGAAAAAAAGATGCTTTAAAAATTTATTATTTCAGCTAAAGCCTCATAAATCTGCTTAGTTGGTATGGCACTCTATAATCTGAATAAATCTATTGCTCTGCTTGCCCTAAAGAGATTTGCAGCCATTGATGGTTGTCCGAAGAACATCTCCGCTGTAAAAATGTTGTTTTTCCAAGTGAGCAGTGCAGCCTGCCCCTCATCAAACAGGCCCCTCTCTCATTTGGAGATTTTTCATAATCTGTACATTGAAAGGTTTAAACCCTCTCAAGCTGTTTGATTCCAGAACGATCTGCCTTTAGAGTAAGATTTACTGACCCACATGAATCTGGTTGTTGTGGATGGGAAGCTTAAAAACAGAAAATTAATATTTTTTTCTTTTAGAGGAGGTTTAGATGACCAGATCTGAAGCCATTTTGGTTAAAAAGCTTCAACTCTGTCCTCAGGAATGTGGTGTGTGTTTTTTTCTTGTTTCTTCCCATTGGCTTTAAAATGTCATTTGACAATCTGTAACTGTGTGGCAGGAACACTCTGTCTGGTCTTTATGCCTCAGCAGAAGATAAAACCATGCCATTTGTTCTGATTGTTCTGATATCTTGGTCTTTTTTGGTCACAAACACAGTTGGAGTTTGTGGCAGAGCTCTGTGTCACATGCTTTCGCAGTGCACCTGAATTCTGCCTCGTCCACCATCTACACTCACAGTAGAACCTCACAGGGCTGAACCTCGCCTCGGTTTACCTGCTGAGTGAGCATGTGCTTCTTCAAAAGGTAGACTCCTCTGTCCAAAAAGAAAAAAGTCATCAGGCCTTTTTGCAGAGAAAGATGGTTTCATTGGCAGCTAGTCTGCTGGCCTGTAATATGGACAGAACTAAACACTAATGAGGTTGCTCATCAGGTTCACCCAGAAAGTTCAGACTCCCTCACTTCCTCCTTCACACCTGCTACATGGCTCCTTGCAGCATTTCCGTCCTCTTATTAGGGCCCTTCATCTTTGTGCGGTTTCACTCATTATTTTCCTACACATTGATACAGTAAAATAGGACAACAGTTAAGCTTTTCCTGCATAAAAAAAGCTGAAAGTCACCCTATGACAAGTTTCTACAATACAAACGTTCCCAGGGGTGTTTTAATTAAGTTTATGAAAATTTTAACCAAAATCCCACAACCTATAGGTTTAAAAAAAGCCATATTTCATGTTTATCTGAAGCTGTTGTTTCCAAAATCTTCTCCACATGGATGTTGCCGTTGGTGTTGAGCCTGTGACCCCCCCCCCCCCCCCCCCCCCCTCTGCTAGCTGTGTCTTGCATGAGTGAATAGTATAAACACATCTTTAATGTCGTCTAACTGCAAACTAAAATTAAAACTGCTGAAAAAAAACAAGGACAGATTTACTAGAGGACTGCAGGTTGACAGAAAATGCACCTTGTTTTCCTAAGTCTGCCTTCAGGTGATTCATTTTTGTATGAAATCGGAACAAAACCGGTTTGTGGTCGCAAACTGGCAACATGCAGAACAGCTCGTTAGCATAGCATTATAGCGTCAGTGTTTAGCCCCCTACACTATCACTGCTGTCTCCAAATCAACACTTTTTATATAACTCTCTGCTGTGAGTCCAGCTACCGTAGTTCTTTCTGGATCCCTTTAAAACCGCTACAAGTCCTGCTGTTCCTCAGCCTATACTAAACGCTATACAGGAAGTGTACAGAAGTTACTGGGGGGTGGAGGTGGGGTACACTTTATGCGTCATGTGTTTTTCTTTCTCGGCCCTGAGGAAGAAGCCCCTCTTTGCTTGCTGCTGTTTTCATGTCTGCTTGCTGTATTAGACGGACGGCCTGACCTTACTGCATACAGCAGAAGCAAAAGAAAGCGGAGTGCTGGGAAAGTAAATCTTGATTTTCCAAAAAATAGTCTAGAACAACAAATTTTAATTAATCGATAAAAATCGATTTATCGTCCAGACCTACTTATTACTTTAACATTTAGGCTAAATCGCACCAGCAAGCAGCACTGGCTGTGACCCATAACTGATTTGATGCTAGCACAGGCAGATTGTGGAATTTACTTGCACAGCAAATAAAATGAAATGCCAAAAAGAAAGTGACTATTCACGTGTAAATTTCAAAATATGTGTGGAGAGTGCTGAGCTTTTTCCTTGGCTGCACGGACCCAGAGGAAGAGTTAAGTTTAGAATTGGGGGTTATGGTTAAGCTGCGTTAACATCGGACGCAATTCACATGGGCACTTTCAATGTTAAGTCAATGATCTGAGGTCCTGTGGCGCGATTTGAGCGGCGGGTGTAATGCGAAAGTCTGGCATCAGCACAATTTCAGTGGCACGGTGCAATTTGATACCCGGGTACACCCTGGACAGTGTGTCGCAGGGCCCTGGAGCGATGGCGATCACTACGCTGGCTTCTGGGAGGCGAGCTGGTGGCTAGACAGAGATCTACTGCGGGATGGGGAGCCAGCCTGCTCGGGTCTCTGAACTGCATGAGATTTTTCTTATTTTCATCGAGGCAATAATAACAAAGGTCTCCTGATTTATTCTTGTTTGTATTTTTACCCTCTCTGGTTAATGCGGGACAATAAGCCTTCAAACTCGATCAGAGAGAAAACACAAATGCGGAAAACAGATCTGGGACTTTAACTTTAAGTTTAATTTTAAAAATGTGTGACCAACAACAAAAATCAGCCTTGGATGCACTTAAAATACGTGCAGGCAATGCAGGAATGTGCCATTTTCTCTTCTCCTGCACCTGAGCTTGAGTGCACCCTGGATGGGGCAGATTAGGGACCTTCGCATGCACCCCTGGGCCTTTGTGACATCACAATGGCTCATTAATTCAAACCAAGCGTTTTTGCGACACTGTGATAGGCAGCGATTTAAAAGGAGAAATACTCAGAAATGCAAAAAAGAAATGATTTCTTATTACTTTTATTGTCTTTCACAAGAAAAACGCCACTAAAAAACTTTTTAAAAAAAACGTGATTTTCATTGGAGGGGACTTTAAAGACAAAAAAACACCAACAACAAACAATTCCAAGCATTTTGGTATCTCCTTTTTCAAACCATTTGGACTTCCTATGTTATTTAGAATAATTTGAGGAAACTGAAATACATCTCTCAATAGTGAAGCACGGAAATATAATTTATCTCATTGCTAATTCAGCTTGTCATTAAAAACCAACGCAAAATGTTTATAAAAAAAAGGATCAAGATTTAGTTTGAAATAAATAAAACAACTCTTTGGTTTGTTATAGCATTTATCACTAATGCAATCAGGATTGATACATGTGTGCAAGCTTATGTATGGATTTTCAATGGGCTGCTTACATAACGTGATTCACTGAGCTCATTTTTAATATTCAAATATGCCAATGGATTTAATGATTTAATGACCAGCATCTCTACATCCAGGACCTGGCTTGATCATTTTAGTCTCATCTGCCTTGAAATCTTGCTAACCGACCAAATGTTGTTCTATCAGGGTTTCGAAATTTATGGTTGTACTTCCCGTGTGTTTATCCTTAGTTTTAAGTATTATCTCAACCATAAATAGATTATGTGTTGCTGTTTTTTTCCCACTAATTTCCGCTGTTTGAGAACTGTGCAGGATTGCATTTTTGTAGAAAATGGATTGTCGTTCAAACTTGGCTCACATGCGTTTTGTGCATCTCGTCCTTACAACACTTTCTCCTTGTTCCCTCCAGGGCATCTGGCGTATTCCAGTAGATGAAATTGATCGCCCGGGAAGTTTTGCATCACATATGAACCGATCTATCGTGCTCTTGCTGGAGGTGCTGTCTCTCCTTAAAGACCACGATACCCTGCTGAAAATCTCTTTCATGCTGCACAGAACCCCCGACCAAGGAAAGTAAGAGTTGGAGTTTTCACACTTTTTTTCCCCAGTATGTGTTCTGCATTTGTTCCATGACACTTTCCTTTCTGTTCTCTTAAGGAAGTATTTGCGGGATGTTGATCGTCAGGTTTTGGCCAAAAGAGCATTTTTCCTAACTGTAAAAGTCCTGGAAGACAATCTGAATACTCTGACAGGGGTAAGGGGGAGCACAATTTACTCTGTTTGCAGTTGTGAGCACTTTGCTTTTGTAGATGTCTGGGATGAGTTCATTTGATCTTTTTTATGGGATATATTTTATTTCTTTTTCAGCTGACTGAACAGCATCACAAAGCTCCTGTGCTTTCAATGGGGGAGATGACCACAACTGATACATCTAACAGGCCTAATTCAGAGGACAGCAAGTATGCACTGCCTAAAAAGCCTGGGCTCTCAGACGGAGCATGTGCTTCCAACATCGACCCCAGAGAAGCTTCTCAGGCACGGCTTGCTACACCACCGCTGTCGACAGACAAAGGGGCCAATGTTCAGGAGGGCTTTCCTGGGAATGTGGAGACTATTGGGAATGAGAGGCGCAAAGCAGGACAGGAGGAACCCATGGAGCTGCCTGCTGGTCCCTGGAGAAAGCCCATAACTACCACCAATTCTCAGGTTAACCAAATGGAAGCTGAGAGCTCCACAAGTTGCTTAGAACTCGTGCAGAAAACGACTGAAAACTCTCGGACACCAGACTTGTCTCTAGAAGAGCTTACCATCAGTTCCAGACAGCAGCAGCTTCTAGGCTCAGGACCAAAGATTACAGTTGCAAGCAGTGGAACAGATCAGAACTTACTAAGAAAGCAAAATCGGAAAAGAAAACTTATAGATGATGTGGAGTCTGGAAAAACCCTGTTACTTGATGCGTATAGAGTATGGCAGCAAGGCCAGAAAATCATGACCTATGACCTGGGCCGCATTGAGAAGATCATGTCGGAGACATACATGCTCATAAAACAGGTAGGCTTCCTTCAGATTTGTTGTGCATACTGGAACAGAATTACTGTTTGAACCAAAGGCATTGTTTTTTTGTTTTTTGTTTGCTTGCAAAGTCATGTGTGCTTTTAATAGTGTGTTCTGAAATGGTTTTGGTTTTGGGAAACCCCTTTAACACCCACATTAGTAAAACCAGAAAAAGGGAATTCCCCTCCTTTAATTTTTAAGAAAGCCTTTGTTTTTACTCACAATACCTAAAATACAACTATGAGTGTTTTTTGTTGTTGTGGAAACACAGGCCTTTGATTTTAAATGAACCCCTGCTGAGTTTTTTAAGAGACTTACGGCTCACACTTTTTCTGCTTTTTCTGCACTTTTGAGACAACAAGCTCCACACACACACACACACACACACACACACACGCACACACAAACACCCAATTTAATATATAAATATATATATTTATATATATATAACACCGAAGGTTTGGACACACCTTCTCATTCAAAGATATTTCTTTTTTTTCATGACTATGAAAATTGTAGAGTCACAAAAGGTGGCTACTATGAAGAACCAACAATGACATATTTTCATTTGTTTCACACTTTTTAGTTATGTATATAATTCCACATGTTTTCATTCATAGTTTGATGCCTTCAGTGTGATTCTACAATTTTCATAGTCATGAAAATAAAGAAAACTCTTTGAATGAGAAGGTGTGACAGTGTGTGTGTCTCTGTGTGTGTTTTCGGGCGGTACGTGCATGTGTGTGCGCGCTCTGATGTCCCTTTTCCTGGATGATGTCTTTTGGCTTTAAGCTGTAGTAGTTCGTGTCCACAAGGGGAGCCCGTTTAGCTCGTGCTGGTTTGCGGCACCTTCCGTCCACCCTGAAGGCAGATCTACATTTCACAGACCTTAACCTACTAGTTTGTTTTAAGGAACAGCTCCCCTTTATTCTCTAACTCTTCCTATGTTAATAAATGACGGTCTGTCAAAGGGGTTTCCTAAACTTTTCTGGCATTAAATGGTTGCATTCATACGGCTTTGTAACGTTTCCTCTGTTCCTAATCGAGCTTTTCAGCTTGTTTATCAATCAGTCCTTTAGGACAGGGGTGCTCACACTTTTTTGGCGTGTGAGCTACTTTTGAATCGACAATGTCTTGAAGATCTACCTATATATATATATATATATATATATAAGTACTATTAGTAAATGTTTGTTCGTTGTGTTTATTAGTAACATTATTGTTTATGTACCGATGATTAAAAACTACACAGTGAGATTACACAAAGATACTTTAGTATTAACAGATGAGGCGTTTTATTACAGAGACAGAAAGCAGCAACCATCGTATTTCCTGCTCTGCTGTAAACTGTGCAATGGGGGAAGCATCATGGCTTTTCAAAGGCGCTGCTGGCTCCGTGCGAAGCGCGCGCCACGTAAAAAACAGCTTCCTAAATGAGCTCGCATTTATCAGGCGAGAACTGCAGAGCTGATAGCAGGAGGAGACACGCGGGGCGGCTTCAATAAACGCTCCGCGGTCTTCTGCTGGGAACTTGACGTGACGCGGGGCAGAGAGCAACTCTCTTATGACAGAAAGTTCGCGCTCAGTGTTTTTAAACACGCGTCTGCAGCGACGTATGCATCAGAGGATGTCCGATTGGCCGTTCTGCATGTCAATCAAGTCCCGTACTTCTCGATGAGGATTTTGATTGGCTGGTGGATTTTTAAGAAGTACTTTCTTTTTTTTATCCTCTGTCCTCTGATCTACCCTCATGTCCTTGACGATCGACTGGTCGATCGCGATCGACGTAATGAGCACCCCTGCTTTAGGATATCTTTTATGTCAAAACATATATTGTATGTATTGGGTTTTGAACATTTCACTTCTAGATATTTTAACCCTTTACAATGGAAAAAATGCATTCATAGTTTGCATTAAATTAGAATTAAGAATAAATTAAGAATTATGTTTGTAAACATCTACAAAGACTTTGTCATAGACATGTCCTTGAGTGTGGTCCCCATAGCTCAACACATGGAATGATTGTGGATTAAAATTAGGCCTGCACAATATACCGCAAATTTATCGTTATCGCAAGATCAAGCTGTGCAATATGCATATCGCAAAACACAGCAAAAATTGCAATAAATGGTTACCTTAAATGTGCTAAAACAATCTTTTGGCAGCTTAAATTATTTAACGAATCAAATAAATCCCTTTATGCATTTGACCAATCGGATAGACTCTTTAGCATTGTTGACCAATCAGATGGAGCCCTTTTATGTTAGATGTTCCCTCCTATGTCAACAAGGGTCCTTTGGAGTACAATTCTTAAACTGTTGCAATAAAATGGGAATGATGTTTTTGGTTGTTTCGCTATTTGTTTATATACCGCAAATGATATCGTTATCGCAATATTAATCCCTCATATCGCATATCGCAAGTTTTCTTCATATCGTGCAGCCCTAATTAAAATTGGTAGTTATTATTAGTTCATGATTTAGCTGAAAGCAACCAGACAGCTTTTGCCTTATGTGATACTCAGTCCTTCATCAAACGTAGCAAAGACAGATCAGTTTGTTTTTTAACACAAGGAAGTGTAAAAACTGGATGCAAATATAAAACTGAGAGAATTTATTTCATAGTAGCAGTTTGTGCTTTTGGCTGAAATGTCTTTTATCATTGAATTAGTTGAGGTCTTTATTTATACTTGTTTCTATATGCAGTTTGAGTAAAGGGTTACCTAAAGCCTATGGAGGAAAGAAATGCTGCATAAGCATCCTCTACAAGCAGCCAGTAACACATTCTTTGACAGCAGTTGTAGCACCAGGAACGCTTTGAAAAGTCAAACGGGGATGCTGCCAAATCCATCCCTTTAGGGGTCCCTGAGGTGTTTGCAAACAAGCTGCTGGATTGAACATGGTATAAATCTTGTTCACACAGCTGTTAGGGCTGCACTGCATCCAAGCTTGCCAACTCCCACACAAGCGCTCGCTGACTTGGACTGCAAAGTGTTCTTACTTTTACTAATTATGAGAGACGGACCCTCATAGGACATCCAGCTGGTTACATAAAGGCGGTCGATCTCTGATCGGAAAATTGCAGGTTCGATTCCTGCCTTGCCCACCCCATATGTCAAAGTGTTCTTGGTAAGACGCTGTGCCCCAACTTTCCTCTGGTGAAAGGTTGGGGCCATTGTTCGGCAACGGAGCCACCATCAGTGTGTGAATGTGTGTGTAAAAGGCTGAATGGGACTGTAACTGTAAAGCGCCATTTACATTCTTTTGGGGAAAAATAGTTCTAAAAAACATAACTTTGTGCCTTCACTGATCGCTTGTTTTTCATTTTAGGTGGATGAAGATGTAGCCCTGGACCAAGCTGTAAAATTCTGCCAGATACAGTTGGCAACCTCTGCACAAAGACAGGTACCTTTTCTCTTTCTCTTTGTTATTTTACCGTTTTTTGCCCTCCATTATTTTATCCTGCACAGTTTTTACTAAAAGGCGCATGCTCAGTGGTTAAGGTCAAGTCTCACCAATTATGAATGTGAAGCCAGGACCAAGTTCCTCACATCTTCACCCACTGTTTGCATTTTGGGAGCAACTAAATCTGCAGAACTATGTGCATGACCAACAAACCAACAAATTTGTCCAGAATAAACTTTAAGCATTGTGCAACTTTTATTCTTCTACAGGTTTAATAATCATGCTTTTTTTTAATATGATCATTTTATTTTAAATTACTTCTAAAAATGCTTAATTTCAAAATTATTTTTCGGCCATCAGCTTAAGTGGTTCTATGTAATATAATATTTCAGCTGGGGCTCTCTGAAAAAAAAACGAGGTGGGATGATTTGCCCACCTCTAGATAAAAAGCAGCAGCTGAAGTAAAACATTTTTTTGCTGCTCATATTTGCACTATAAGCAGACGGCTTCCTAAAGACCCAAGATTGTGTTTTAACAGATCTGCCATGATAATGCTTCTTTTCTCTTCAAAAGAGCTAACGGGAAAGAGCCCGTAAGTGTAACTGTAATATAGAAAATAGTAATCTTACGTTGCTGGTACAGTGATGGATAAATGAGTAATACTTTCACAGTTGTAGATGAAAACATTTAGCACCATTATGCTGCTTTTATTGCATTTAACCCTGTAGCTATAGCCATATGCATAAATGATGTGTCAGTACTATTCCCAGAGTTATTCACTGATTCTAGTAAAGCCCTTAGATTAATTTACAATTTGTTTAATTATTTTAAGGCTGTTGGCAATTTAATACATGGAAATCATTCGTATCAGAGCTCAGATCAAAACTGAACTCATCTGCATGGAAACCTTTGGATTTGGAGTCAGTCACATGGGTTTCTGCAGACGTAAAAAAATGTCTAAATCCCATTAACATGTTTACTTTAAACAGCTTATGTAATTAGGCAGAGTTCCTTGAAGACACTACATACTGTTTCACTATCATCTCTCTGATTATCATAAATTAAACAATTTTGTAGTATTGCTTTCAACAAACAAAAACCCTAACAAAATTGTTTCAAATGGTCCAGAGACCGAACAGTTTCAGCCTTTATGTTTTTTTAAACTGAGCCATTAATACTCATTTTGACATTTTGAATGCTTTGGCCACTTTTTTCTGAACACTCATCTGTTTCACTTCTCTGCTAACCAAAGAAAATCTCACCTATGATTCCTAAAGCAACCTGAACGTGACAAAAAAGACTAATTAAGTTGACTGAAAATCAGAGATTGGCTTTACATTTATGTTGACCAGAATCATACTTGGACAGGCGTGGATTATGATCATTTCCATCCATTCATCTTCAGAACCTGCTGAATCCCTTTCAGGGTCACTAGGATGGTGGAACCAACTCAGCTACTGTTGGGCCAAGTACATGCTGAGCAGGTCACCAGTGTGTTGTAGGGCCACCCCATCACTCACATTCACACCAAGGGACAATTTAGAACCATCAGTGAACCTAATAAGCATGCTTTCAGGCTGTGACACTATACACAACTTTCGAAATATAAGAAATAGTCTGAGACTAACATCAAAACACTGTCCTTCAGTGAACCCTGATCTAGATCCAGGAGCTGAAGCTTTCTGGAAAATTCCTTCCACAAAGCATTATTATTTTTTTGTGTTGCAAGTATTGTTAGTTTGCAAAGAGCTTATGTTCCAATTAACTGCATTAAACTGTTGCAAGTGACATTGTTTTTTCAAGCATTAGTTTTGTTTTATTGATTCTGTTAAACAAAAATTCAAAAAACTGTCTTGATTCTATATGGTTAATTTTGAGTAAATCTTGATTTATCAGTTCTTTTGCCACTTAAGTTAATACAGAAACCGTCTTTTCAGTAGCAGATGGCTATGGACCAGTTTGTCCATTTTTATGAAATCTCCCCAGATCTAGTAGAAGGGTAGCAGAAGTTCTATATCTATGTTCTTCGTCAAACCATCAGGGTTTTTTTTTTCCTGGTTCTGTGTCGGTGTCTCCCTCTTCCTCTCATCCCTCCTCCTGCCCACACAGTCATCAAGGGTCTCTCTGCCCACATCCTGTTGTCACGGTGATGTTCCCTCTACCTCAGACTCATGAGAAGTAGATGTTGGCGAAATAAACCTGTTCTCTTGTTTTGAGTGATCACGCCACGCTTTTCTCTGCATTACAGTTTTTCAGAGTTGATGTTTTTAGGGATTGTGTCGTTTTAGCATCTTCACATTTGATAAAGTTATTTTTTAATCTCTTTTTGCTAAATGGCTCCATGGATTTTTCTGAAATGTTTTTTCTTTTTAATTTACACAAACCTTAAAATCAGCTGTGTGCTGTTAAACTTTGAACAGATCTTAATAAAAGATTGCTGAAAGCTTTTGCAAAATTACAGTGATGTCCTAATGAGAGAAATTCATTCCTTCTGTCTGCCAGAAAAAACCTCTTTTGTCGGGTAGAACACATAATGGTCATCAGTAGTCGTGCTAATTAGGCTGTATGATGTAGTAGTTGGAGTTCTTGTGTGTTCTATTGGTGAATAAGATGAGTGCTTTCTCCTCCTGTTGTTTCATACAAGCTCTGCTAATATGCTATTTTTGGGTTAGCAGCCTCAATACTTGTTTGGGTTTAGCAACACTTTTATGTAATGTAGAGATCGCAGCAGAAAGATGAGGAAACACATTTTGTCTTTCTTATGGGTTTCTAATTATTAGGACAAAGTCATTATCATTTGTTCTCTCTTTAATGAAGACAGTTGTCTTACTTTCACAGTTCCACAACTTTTATTCTTTTATTATATTGATTATAACTATTATCTGAAAATGAGAACTGGACTGAGTGACTCCTCCCCCCTCGCATCCAAACAGGATGGCTCTTAGAAGCCAAAATCCCATAGACTTCTTTTGAGAAATAAACATCTATTCATCACTCAGTCATTATATTTGTCAGACTAACTATTCTTGCTCTATTACCTTTAACATGTTCTTGCTAATTCTTTTTTTTCCCATATTTCTTCTGTAGTGCAAGTTATAAACTGCCCAATCAGATCCCTCAATAAAAGTATGTGGTCTCACATTGAACTTTCAAGACGATTGCACACATTTTCCCACAACACAGCATGGTGTCGGATGCATAACCCAGTGGGTAATTAAATGTTTTGGCTAAAGTTGGTCTAAAGCAGGGGTGCCCAAATCCAGGCCTACATGTTTTCCAACCAACCTGCCATTGAAGCTCCTTATTTGCTGAACTGACCTGATCTAGGTTCAGTAGCAGATGAGGCAGGATCTCTGGAAAACCAGCAGGAGGCCGGCCCTCAAGGCCTGGAGTTTGATACCCCTGGGCGAAAACCTTTTGAAAGACACCAAAGCTGAGGTCCCATGGTCCTGGGGTGGCCTTTTCAGAGCTCAGATCTCAATTTAGAAACTGTAAAGAAGCAATCAAGATAAATGTTCATGCTTTAGCTTGATTTAAATGAGTGGCTCAAAGACATGTGCCCACTGACACCATGTATGCTTCCATGAATGGTTGTTGTTGTTCAGCTAACAGTTAATGAGGTTAAGCTAATAATTAAAGTCAGACAGATACATTCTAAGTAATGGAATTTCTGTTTTAAATGATCAAATCTGCAATATATTATAGTTGAGCATAACTGAACCAAATAAACTAAAGCTGCTTGATCTGATGGGGTCTCTAGAAGCCTCTTTTTGTGTTTGTGTTGTTTTGTTATGGTTTTGACCCTGGGTATGGAGCTAAGTAATTGCTGCACGCTTAAATTTTCTCAGGCGCAGTGTTTCCCTCATGCATGCAGTCCAGCTGACTTGTTGGTTCTTGGCTGGCGATGTTTAATTCATGAGATGTGAATCATCAAAGCTGGCTTCGTGCTTGAAGCTGCTGCTCTACTTTGTGCTGAAGGATCTGCTCCTGCCTCAGACTGCTCTTTTTACCTGACCTGCACAGGCACCTCTGTTCCAGTCCTTTGGGTGCTTCCATCATATCCATCTCTGATTCTGACCACCGTTTGATTTTTAACTACCAGCCAAACGCTCTGAAAACATTAGATTGTTGTGATGGATCTATTCTTTCTTAGCTTGTCAGTGGGCGATGTGGCTGTGAGCAGAGCTCCTAGCTTTTTATAGTTTCAACAAATCTTGGAAACGGTAAACTCATTAGTTAATGCCACAGCCTTACTTCTTAACCATGTCTGTTAAATAAGTCTTGCTCAGTCGTATGTAAATTTTAAATGTAATTTTACCACAAAACTGGTGGTCTTGCCATGTTCAGTTTTAAATAGATTTAGTTGTTCTCGTCCAACTTTTCAGAAATCCATTTTAAATGAAAAACTGAGAAGCTTTGTTCATTTCTTTTTAACTGGGCTCCTCTGCGTTACCATGACAGCGACTGCAGAAGCAAGGCTGGCTGTTTTCAGAGGCTGTTTGTGCAGCTCTTGTGTTTATAAGTGGTCCTCCAAAAAACCCAGGAAAGTGGCTCAGAGGGATGTTGTGTAGTGTGGAGCTGAGTCCACCAGCACCCAGCACAATGTCCAGCACCAAGACTTTATTGCTCTGCACACGCGGAGGACTACATCGCTTCTGAAGGATGTCATTACCTCTCGTAGAGAGCCTGGACTAATACTGCAGATGTATGTTTGAAAGTACTCTGCTATTGACTGTATCCACAGCACCAAGATTCAAGGCAAAAAGAGGCGTTGTTCTCAGAAACCTGCCAGAGTTTTGGACGATTGGCATTTCCTAAAAAACCCCTGTGGTCAGCGACTTGGATTTTTTTTTTTTTTGACAACTGTGGTTTCCCTTTCCTTTTTTTTTTTCTTATAGCAGTCCTCTGGCGATGCCCCATCAACACCTAAATACACCAAGGAGCACAGAGAGATCTTCTTCCCCACGTCTTTGCCCACTCCTGTCCTGCTCAGCCACTCCACCATCCACCCACTGTCCACCAAGGACGCTCAAGCCAAAGCGGTGTGTGAGCCTCTGAGCAAGATGTCCAGACCTCCCGTCTCAAGCTTTCACGATCAGCTTCAGCACAGGAGAGCAGCCGGCCAGTCTGCTGCTGTCATGGCCTTTTCACCATACACAGGTGAAGCTCTCTTTGTTTTCGAGGTGTTTCATTTTCTTTTAGTGTTTCATTTTTAGTTCAGATCTCTGCTCTATTTGAAGTGACTGTTTTCTGCAACTTTGTTGCCTTGTTGATATGAATGTGAAATCAAATTCAGCATGTCTTGAAACTTTTCTATATTAGAGAATGCAACAATGACTAATTAAAGCTGAACTAATGAGACTATTAGAGATGATTTGGCCCAACCTGCACTTTTTACAGCATTATACATGATCATTATAGCATATTTTGGTTTTTCTCTCTATATTTCCATCATGTATTTCCTTTTTATATTAATTGCATTACTGTCTTAGACTCAAATACATGGAGGTGATCTGTGGCATTTACAACCTGAATGCTCTAGGAAACAGACACAGATGAACCTTGTACAGTCTCCAGGCTTCCACAGACTTTCTGCCAATAAAATCCCTGGAAAATCACTGTCATGGTAACCAAAGTGATTGACAAATTCCCCAAACAAGCTGGTAAAAATGTAAATAACAGAACATTATAAGGTCATTACTGCACTTTCTAGCATTTACATGGTATAACAGCTTTCAGTGATATCTAGGTAACTCAGTCAGCTGATGAATGTGGAACCTAACCTAACAAAACAAGCTGCTGGTCTGAAGGGTAGAAGATGCTGAACATCTTCTTGAACATGTTCATGATACCTGGCTTGTCTTTGTGGCACATTCTTAAAGTTGGTGGGGCAAACATGCAGCTAAAAAAGGATTATTGATCAAGATTATGATGATACTATTGTAATGCCATTCCACGTAGGTAATGGAATTTTTATTTTTAATC
This sequence comes from Oryzias latipes, assembly GCF_053564925.1. Taxonomy (NCBI): domain Eukaryota; kingdom Metazoa; phylum Chordata; class Actinopteri; order Beloniformes; family Adrianichthyidae; genus Oryzias; species Oryzias latipes. Next base: position 14,118,735 of record NC_136245.1, read on the forward strand.
CTTAGATGCAAACTTTTATAGAATGAAAAATACAAGATTTTGTTCAAATAAACTTTAGAAGGTTTTTTTTTTTTTTGCTCCACTTGGCTTCTGGTGGGATTATTACTGAACATTTGTGACACTCCATCATATGAAAACATTCAAAAGTGTAAATGCATTGTTTACAGAACTCTAATTTTCTAAGATCATGCTTTTAAAACGGATTTGAGTTTATAGATTCACTGTATAATCCATACTTTGATATTATGCTTTTCAACAGCTCAGTGTTGTGGGTAACATAAGACTCATACAGGTTTGTTCAAAAGCCCACAGATTACCATACTTTCCGGACTATAAGTCGCTCCGGAGTATAAGTCGCACCAGCCCAAAAATGCATTATAAAGTAGAAAAAAACAGATAAGTCGCACTGGACTATAAGTCGCATTTTGACGGGAAATTTATTTGACAAAATCTGAGACCAACATATAATAACTTGCATAACCTCATATGACACAATCATAGCAGACTGTTTATCTCATAATTTCACAGTAATTCTTTCTCATACTTATTTATTTATTCCTTTCATGAAGCATCATTAGCCAACTAATACTCTGTTTTCATCCTGTATTTGTAGAAACAGTTGTCATTTTTATTGCATTTCTGAATCTATGAAATCATTGGAAAATAGAATATTGTGTTTTTAGCCTTCAAGATCTTACTGTAAAGAAAAGTTTGCTGATTCTCTGAGTCACTTAACATACTCTTAACACTTAACATACCTCATACATCAAATTGACCCAGGAACATCATCTCTGTTCCTCACAAATGAACATAACAGGAGGGTTAACAATGTGTTTATTTCAATTTATTTCTAATATAAGTCGCTGCGGAGTATAAGTCGCACCCCTTGCCAAACTATGAAAAAAAGGGCGACTTATAGTCCGGAAAATACGGTAGTGAAATGTAACAGTTGATTCTTCTTTGATTGCCAGACGCTGGGCCATGGTCCCACTTCCAAATTGTCTTGGTATTTTCCCAATTTGCAGATTGGTTAAGATCGTTTACATGTTTGCAGCTGGTTGCTTCATGTTAGGTTCATGGAGCTGGATGACCTTTGAAGTCTGTGTACATTCATGGAAAAAGCTTGTTTGCATGGAGGTGGGTGTTTACCTGCAAACATGCACGTGTTTGCATAAAGCAACACCTCGTCTAACACCCATCAATGTGTGTTACGCAATGGTTTCCTAGGCAACGTTATGGGAGAAGCCTGAAAAGTATCAGAGCAATTGTTTTCATGTGTGAGTGCAGCAGGGCTGCAGAGACATTTTTTTTGCAGACGCAGCAAACACTCATCTAATGAGCAAAACAAAAAATCATTTTCTAGATTTCTGTTATTTTCTGACACAAAAAGGCTAAAATGGAGTTGTTGCGATCTCAGGGGTGAAGGGAAATTTTTTTTCTTTGGAGTTTGTTGTGTAAATGTAGCTGTGTTTTAGTCAACAGTATTTGGATTTAAACTTTTTTTTTTAAATGTTTTTTTTAACCTTTTTTTCTTTAACCTTTAACCTTTTAACCATTATAGTTATGTGACCCGTGGAGCTACTAAAATCTTGTGCTTCACCTCACAGAGGAGCGGGAGGACCCCACAGAGGGGCTCTTGTATCGTCAGCAGGAGTCGCATCTTTGTCAGCAGATGAAACTGGCGTCGGTGTCCCCGGGCCAACAACCTGCTGCCAGCTGGCTCCAGGAGGAAACTGCAACATGTAGCACCACACAACCCTGCCCAGGTCAGTGTTTCAATTTAGAACGTGGCAAGGTTTTTGGAATTAAAGACCCACTCCAATTACATTTCTCTTGGTCTTTTTAGCATGTTCTTGTGGCATTTTTCTGATGATGGAGGACATATATAAAGAAAAATAGGCTTAAAATTGTGTTTTGGGGTATTTCTTATTGAAATCAGTTAATCGGAAGGAAAAATGCTGTCTGGAGGGAATGAAAACCAGTGTAAAAAAAAAAAGCTTGTAGCAGTGATGTAGAAGCTACAACCTGCGGGCAACAAGCTCCCTGCTCTATTGTGCTGCATACACTTGTAAACAACTACATCCATCTGACTGTACAGCTGTAACAAAACAAAACAATAAAACTGTACAGCTGGATAGCTGTTGCATCGGTAATGTTAGTATGGGGATGTGATGGACTGTAAGCTAGTGGGGATTGGATTTACTCCATACCAACAGTCCTGCCTACAACTCAAAAGCGAATTTCTAATGAACTCCTGCCGCTCTGCAGAAACTATGTTCTAGAAAACGACACAGGCTTTTTGATTTTGGCAAAAAAAAAAACTGCATCATCAGAAATAAAAGGCCCCGGGAACTTTAAACCGCTATAAAAAAGTTTTAGGATTCTGAAAATTCTCTCTGGGTTCCAGACAAGCTGCCGTATGCCAGCAGCGAGCAGTCAAAGCTTCCAGATCCCAGCCGAATCCGCTCCAAAATCCCAGCAAATATGCCAAAGCTTTTCATCCCCTCCCTTGTGACCAAGTTTCCCCCAGAAATCACGGTGACACCTCCGACTCCCACACTCCTCTCACCGAAAGGCAGCATTTCAGAGGAAACCAAACAAAGGCTGAAGGTACGCTCTAAATATGAGCAGCATTTGCACATGCTGAGCCTGTTCTAGTCCTGTTCTCAACGGAGACCTCTGCTGTTTGCTCTCACACAGAACGTTATCTTGTCCTCCCAGTCGGCCGCCACAGTCAAGAAAGACTGCCTGAGCCAGCCTGCATTAGAGGTGCAGGAGACGTCCAGCCAGGAGTCGTCTCTGGAGAGCGAGTCGGACGAAGAGGATGACTACATGGACGTTTGAGCCTGTGAAGGCCTCGTGTGCACGCTAAAACTGAAACCTTGTCACAACCCAGTCTGTCTCTGCCAAACCCCCGTGTATGCCAGTTTTTGAAAAAAAAAAAAGAAAAGGAATGATCTATGCCTCTGCTGCTGTTGATGCTTATGCCCCCAGAAACAACCTGACAGTGGTGACAGTGATGGTGCATGACAGACTGAGACGGCTTTGGTGTCTCAAATGTACCATTTATGCATATCACCTTGTGGAACTCTCCTGCTCTTTACTGGACGTGGATTTTTTTTTAAAAGAGCCTTAAAGCCTACAAGAATAAGTTTGATGCATCTTTTGTATACTATGTGCTTACTGTATCTCCAAGCTGCAGCTAAATCCTGGCTTCGGCGGCTCACCAACCAGAGGTTCCAGTTTAAGTGAGCGCTCAGCAGCATGCTCCTGCTGTCCTTTTCTTTGGTTGTTTACTGTGGCATGACGTTGAATTGCTACACGTTATATTTGTCTTTGAAGTGAAAGGCGGCGGGCGACTACACTCGAGGTTCATGGGTGAGATAACCAGCCACAAAGCCTCACAACATGTAGCAGATTGAGAAATGTTTACACTAAACATTTTGGATGTTTTTTCTTTTCTGTTTAAACTGAACTTTGTGCTATTTTTGTACTGACTTGTATTGTATTTTTGTATATATTTATATATACATATATATATATATTTTTTCTTTAGTGTGCATTTGTAGCTGAGAAGACTGGTTCTTACCAGAGAGGCATCTCGTCACCAGCACTAATATTCAGAGGGGCTTTCACTTTCGAGAAGCTTTTGTCCATATTGTGTTCCAAAAATCGTTTTGGCTTTAAAGAGTTTTCACACGAGGATCATTTCAGTTCCAGTAAAAGTCAGACACGGACCGGCCCGGCTCACAGGTGCCAGACGAATCCTTCCTGATCTCAAGAATGTTTGAAGGCTCCAGAAGGACTGACGATGCCTTTCCATGGAAGCCGTTTGTCCCAGTTCCTGTTAAACTCAGTGGAAGACAACAGAATGTTTTTAAAAGATTTTCTATGAAAAGAAAGAATTATTCTTTTTCTTGGAAGCCGTTTCCTTTTTTTTGTCCTTCATGTTTCAGGGAGGTCCATTAGCACCCTGGGCTGTGGAACAGTGGGCGTCAGGAAGGGCTTCGGCGTAAAACCTCTACCAAATCCTCCTGTAAAGCACTTTACTCTCATTTTCCTCCACTCATCCCCATCCTTTTCATTCTCCTTAACTTCCACTCCAAAATATATCTTTGTGCTTCCTCTACACCCTACAGTCTCTAACCTCTGAACACATTTGAATCATCTCAATGATCTCAATATTTGACATTCATATTTTCAGTTCTCACATGTCCAACTCTTCTTTCTGTCTCTTCTTCACTTTAAATCTCATCACTCTGTTCAAGTCTGGTCTGTTTCATTCTTTTTTACCGCTATAGTCAGCTTTCAAACCAAAGTCCGGTGCTGTGTGCTTTGTTCCCTTTCTCTCCCTGATCAATGAACAGAAGTTCACCTGTGCTCCTTCTTTTACAGGAACTCAATTTTTCTGGCTCTCTTTAGGTAAAAACGGCTTACTCTCCATTTTTATCCTTTGTAAAAAATCGCCCACCCACTGCCCTGTACTACTGAACACCGAGCCTATCCATCACGTCTCTACTGCTCCTGAAGTCTGTTTCACTCTCATTCACATCAGGCTCCAGAGTTTTTTATGTCAGTTTGATCTGAAACCATTTTTATGCCGGATGTCCTTCCAGACACAACCCACTGCTTTTAATCAGACTGTAGGCCAACACAGAAAAAAAATGGATCCAAGTTTGTTTTTAATCCTATATGGTACTGATGATCACTTTGGGTGAATAATGCAAAAAAAATCATCCATATATGATCCAAATTGAAACTAGGTGAAGACCTATTAGAATGTTACTTTAACATGATAGCAAAATTTTTTAATCATTAAAAAGGCAACCGGGAACATTTTCATTCCGGGTGATGGGTTTCATATCAAGAAGTGAATTTTCATAGAAATTCTTTGGATTTCTAAACTTCAGGTACTTGGATTGATAAATGTAATTGTTTCAGTTTTCCACAGGGGGGCAGTATCACACTTGTCATTTGTGGTGCTGATTCCAAGAAACAGTGAAAGAAGGAAGGATTAAAAGTTCAGTGTAAAACCTCAACTGGCAAAAAATCATTTCAGAGAATTCTTGGAGTTCATGGAAGGATGTAGGTGTGTTGATTCGGTCATGTTTCTGATTAAGAAAGCGTTGAAGCTGAATGTTTGACAGGATTTTGCTTCTCTTAAATGGGACATTAAACCATTCCTTTGCTGTCTCTTGTCTCATGTATACTGTGTAGAACTGCAGTGGAGGTCACGGTGGTATTGCTTAAGCAGAGGGTGTGGGTCACCCAGAGAGCTGGGAAACATCAACTAAAGAGACCATTCCTCAAAGCAGCCCTAAAGATTAAAAATACACAAGCACTAAGGGGTCAATTGTACAAAAAACGTTAATAGTTTGAACCCAACAACAAAAAGGTTATGTCTTACATATTTTCATTTAATAAGGGGTTGGTTTGGAGTTAAAGTTTGTGAAGGAAAAAAGAAATAGTTGCCTTTTTTGTGATTTTCTTAAGCTTGTCATTTTTAAATGTTGACACAATTCCTGACATTTTCAAAGAATTTCGGTTTAGCTTTAACCAAATTCTTGATATTCATGTTTGAGTGAGAAGGAACGTCAAACAGCTATCATGGCTGAGCTTTCGCCTTTAATGAGAATGTTTTTTAACACATTAAAGTTCCTTTTTTAGCCCAGATGATGATCTGTGCTGGTGGATACCTGATAACTGATGTGAACATAAAAAGATTCAAATTTTTGGAATCCTTGTATTTCACAGTCCCTATACGGTCTTAACGACAAAATATTTACATTTAATTTTTAAAATACTACAACTAAAACTTGTAGAAATTGTTTAAATTTTTTTAACTTAAGTTTCAAGACAAAAAGTGTTAGAACAGTAGAAAAGGTGGCTGCAGTTCGTATTATTGCATTTGGAGCCCCTGACTAAAGGTTCTTGAGTCTAATATCACCATCAGCTGCATATCTAGCCTATAAAATAATTTCAACACACAGGGTTCGAGCAGATCTTAGTCAGTGGCCTTGTGGTATGTGAGTGTCCGCCCTGACATTGGAGGGTTGTGAGTTCAAATTCAGGCCGAGTCATACTAAAGACTAAAAAATGGGACCCAGTGCCTCTCTGCTTGACACTCAGCATTAAGGGGTTGGATTGGGGGGTTAAACCACCAAATGGTTCCCGAGCGCGGCTGTGTCTGCAGCTCGCCACTCCACCAGGGGATGGGTCAAATGCGGAGAGCAAATTCTACAGACCTAGGTGTGTGACAAATAATGGGACTTTAACTTTTTAGTCAGATATATTTCTGGCCTTTAACCAAGCAATCCAACTCGTTATTTGTATGGTGTGTCCGGGTCTTTGTGCTGCACCACAACTGAGATTGTTCGGTACTTTACTGAAGGATCTCTTCTTGAAGTTCTTTTAAAAAAAAAACAACCAAAACAAAGTGAGAGTGCTGAACCTTCTTGCTTTAAAATGAACAGGTAGATTTAAGGCCCTGGAAAAATCAAGAGGAATTCCTAATCATAAAAATGTAAAACACTTTTAGAGAAAAATTGTGTTTATTCAATAAACAACTTACTTTTGTCCTTTTTTTATTCTCAGGCAGGTATTAATGTCATTTTATTCTTATTTTGACATTACATTTTTTTTAATGCCAAATCATTTTAATTAAAAATTATTTATGATACTAATCACACTTCCTATTGCAGAAATTTCAACATTTTTGTCTATACTTTTTTTGATACAATTATATAATTGCTGAACTATTCCAAAACTTTATTACATATTTAAGTAAAAATTTTTTTTGGCCCTGCCTTTACCCTGGGATTGGCATCTCCAAGAGCCCAGAAGGGATTAAGCAGGTTTGGAAGTTGGATGGATGGATTTTTTTTTTCCTCAGTTATTATGAATTGAACACAGATGAGAAAAGCTTACGTGGGCTCACCTTAACAGTGCTGAAGTCTGCATTGTTTAAGTCTGAAACAAATGACGGAACCTGCTGTCACTTGGTTAGATGTGGATTTTACTTGTTTCAGATTCTAATTTTATAAAAGGTCATTTAAATTATTTTTTTCTGGTGAAAAAGTACTTTTTATCATTTTAAACTTGTGTTTAGTTGCTTTTCGAAGTCAATTATAATGAAATCTGCCATACCTTTTGCAACTTTGTGAAATATTTTCAAATCAAAATAAGAAACTTGACTTCTTCAGCATTCTTTTCACTATTATCTAAATTGAATTTTACTGTTCCACTTAAAGAAGAAAAAAAACGGCTCGCACAACCTAATTAGTTTTTATGTCGTGGAATAATTATCTTATTGGGCCTTTTCCAATTCATGGCAACCTCTGTAACTAACTTTTTTTTCTACTTCCCATTTCAGGGTTTAGAATGGAAGTATTTAGCTTTAAAGAGCAATTGAGAAAATCAATCAAGATCAGGAAAACAGTGAAATATGACACACACAACTGCCACTGTTAAAAGCACAAAGTCAATTTTACTGCTATGGTCATTCGAGGATGCTCAGATCTCAGGTTTTGAAATTGTAATGAAAATGTTAGAATGAAATAGACACACATCGGAAAAGTCAGGGTCCTATTGAGCTCAGTAACCTGAATCAGTATCCTGATCCAGGTTACTGAGAATTGCTTTACTGAGCATTGTTACATCTTAGCAAGTATTTGTTCAATTAGACTGATAATTACAAAGCTGTGTTTAAAAAGGCAGTTTAAAAATCCTACAAATGACCAGTGCATCATAGTAAGTGTGGCTTTCAAGATCAGGTTTACCACAGATATCACAGGTGTTCACAGTCCTAATAACTGTACAGTGAACCTGTCATCTTGGGAGCATTGTTATATATTTATTTGAGCTTTTTATTAAGTGAAAAAAGTCACATGTTTCCCCTCAGTTGCATGTATACCTAAAACAAATGACCTGACATCTTCCTTGCATGGGCTTCCTAATCTGGAGCCTCTCAGCTGGCAGACCTCCCTACTGACCCGTTAGTGGACAAAGGGCTTGTACACGGCGGTGTGAATTCTCCAACGCCAGGGAAGTCATTAGTCTTCATTAGCAACTTCCAGGGGTTTCTTATGAAGTGCTGTGAAGTTGTCATTTGTCCCCTTTGCCAGGAAAACTACATCTGTGGTTTGTTTTCTTATGTGGCGGGCCAAATGTGAAGTCACATCGCCCCCAGTACTTTTATCCATATATCAAATGATCTATGGGACTCAATACATAAATGCAAGTAGATATTTTATAATTACGTTTTACTGGAAGTTGTAATATGGTTTGATATTTGAGAAAAAGGTTTTGAAAAAAGATAACACGACCATTGGTCATTGAAATCTGGCTCATCCATTTCATTCTCTGTCAGCCAAATGTTGTGCAATAAATTTGTAGGCACGCTGAAACTCCTCCGAATCATCCTGCAGCACCTGCATACATAAAAAGATGAAGCCGGTCTCCCTGACATTGCCATTGAAGCATCAAAAGAGAGTGCAGCATGGCTAATGTGAGCAAAAGGTGTGAGATTTCTCGTCATTCCGCTGCAGGGGCTCTTTATGGGCCCGCTGAAGAGCCGTCTGATCCCCGGGCTCTGGCTGTATATTGGCAGCTGTTAACTGCTGAGCACTTACGCCCGGGAAGTGCAGCCTTGCTGCTGAAGGTTGATTTCTATTTAAGATAATTCAAACTACAATACAATAACCAAAATGTGATGTACATATGTCTTCAAGTACAACAACAAAAATATAATAAAGTCAAACAATATCTTCTTATTCTGTTGTCAACCCAAACATTCATCATGTTAACCTGTTTTGTCCCCTTCAGAGTCACGGGGCCGCAGGAGCCCATCCCGGCCACTCGTGGGTGAAGGCAGAGGACATCCTGGACCGGTCGCCAGTCTGTCACAGGGCTCAACCCAACATAAAATAACAAAAAGCTAAAATAGCGTTAAAATTTAAGATTTAAGATAGGGGTCTTCTAATCAGAAATGAAGGTGATGTAGTAATATGCTCAGTAAGTGCGTTACAGATTGGGGTGCCACAGTAAGAAAGGCTGTCGCAGCAACAGATGAGTCAAAAGAAAGAATGGAGGCTTAATGACATAATTAATGACATAATTTTCTCACGTTCAATGTTTGTGCGATGTTTAAAAGAGACAAAAAATCATTTTTTATGTTTAGCAACAAATGTAACTGACTATACCGGTAATCACATCTTTGTTTCATAGAAGCTGATCTCAGAGGTGAGGATTCAACTTGCTTCCCGTTCCTTCCTCTGGATTAAAATAATGGAGAAGCAGGAAAAACCTTCCCTGCTTTAAATCTGTGATGTGTCTTTACTCTGCAAATTTCAACATGCTCAGATCTTCTGTTCATCACTCAAACTCACCAAATGAAGTCGGAAATTTGGGGTTTGGTCAACCGAATCAACCTCCAGATCCTGTCTGGGACTTCTCCATGTGCACACCACCCTTGGAGCAAGGCCTTCTCCTGTCCCAACTGTCACATTCAAATTGTACATGGCACTTTCTGACATGTGTGGGACAAATATCTTCAAACACATTAGATCAATTTGAGACAAAAGTGAGGGGAATGACACTATACCTGTGAGCAACAACTCCCCAGAAGCATCTGGTTACACACGTGAACAACGACAACACACCACACTTCCAGGCCTTTGTTGGGCCGCCATTCTACAGCAGGAGGAGCTCAGGGCCCTTCCCCTACACAGGGGTTTATGTGCATCTTTTAAGTGCATCATTACAAGCTGAACATCACCTTTTCTTTCGATTTTGACTGTCTTGTCAATAAATTCTCTGGGGAGTCTTTTTGTTGCTCTTTAAGTGCATTTAATTCTGCTGAGAAGTTTGTAACGACCTCTTCTCTTTCTGCTTTTGAAAGTGCTGTTTTGCATACTCGTTGATGTGTCCATGGTAGAAAGGAAGATGAAGGAGATGTGACCGGTATCTGAATTTATAATAAACAGAAAAATATTTATTCTTTTCTGGAGATCTGTCCTCTTAAGTTTCTTAGGCACTGGCAGTGTGACAGCCGTGGATTTTTCTCTGAATGTCAACAGCAAGGAGGACGGTCTGCTTGTCCTCTTGTCCCATTCATGACTGACTTGGGCTTTTGGTGCTAATTGGTTGTTAATTGCCTGCCTATAGACGAGGACTTTCTCCACATAGAGAAACTGGCCTCTTCAAGGGGAAACAAGCCTAATGAGATTAACTGTCAGAGTGGGTTTGTCTAGACACTCTAATACACAACACTCCCTGCAGGCCTCAGAACCATGCCCTCAGGTGAAAAGTTAGCCACACAAGACTTGATATGATCAAACCATTATGGGTTTACACAAAGTTTCTCACCCATTTGACAGAAAAAGCTGAACATTTTAGAAAGCTGAACCAGTTTATAGTGAAAGGATGCTACTTTTAACAAAATAAGAGTTTTTTTAAACTACATTTCCACATCATTTACTCTCAGATGTATCGAAGCAGTCATTTCAGGGTTTACCACATTGCACAAACACACTGAGTGATGTTTTTGCACATGCTTATGCGTGTGTCAAGGATATTTGGCTTGTGGTGCCACAAGACTTGATCTGCAGAAGGGAGTGCATCCATATTTGTTTTAAAGTCTCTTAGCAGTTAATAAAGATGCATTTCCTTAGTCCCCCTTCCTGTGGGGACGGTATCAAGACTCTGTTAAGTCTCTTTGATTTTAGCACCCTCCAATCACAGAGGGCCACTGGCTCATCACCGTGTCACTTCAAAGTGTGGGAATGGCCCCCATGGCCCGCCCAACTCAAAGGTTCCCCTTAAAAGTCGTCGTCCACCTCTTCTACAGCTTCATTTCTGAATGATCAAGACCAGCAGGACTGACCTCAGGGGTTTGCAGGATTTTTCTTTCACACTTGAGGCAGGCCTCTGTCACATTTTGGAATTTGTCTGGCCCACGGATTACACATTGAGTTTTCATGAGAGAGCTTTCTCAGCCAGAGCTGCTGCTGCAAGTGAAGAATGCAGTCCATCAGAGGTGAGAACCAGCAGAAGAGGATTAAAGATTGAATCACTTAAATGCTTCATTCTTTTACATTAACATTTGACCCTTTTTTTTATTCTCCCCCAGAGCTGAAGTCCAACTTCAGTGGCCCTCCTCCCACTGCCATCACTGGAGCCCCTGATGCTTATCTTCAGGGTAACATCAGGATGACTCTGGAGGATCCCAACCTCTGGAGAACATTCCATGAAATTGGAACTGAAATGATTATCACAAAGCCAGGCAGGTGAGACAAAACATTGCAGCTCCAATCATTTGCAGGTGATCCCTTCTGTGTCCGACATGTTTGTTTCTGTTTCCAGGAGGATGTTTCCACACTGTAAAGTTAGCCTTTCAGGCCTCATTCCATGCGCCAAGTACATCTTGCTGGTTGATATGGTCCCTGAGGATGGCTTTCGCTACAAAGTAAGTCTTATCAGCTGCATCTGAGCCTCTTCTCTGACTTGCAGAATGTAAAGCATAGATAGATGTTCTTCAGTAAGTATCCTCCTCCTTCCCCTCTTCCCTGACGTCGTACTTCAAAGGCTGTTATCTCATCCTGTTTTTCTGTTCCCTGCTGAGAGCCCACAGCACTGCCCCCCTGTCTCTGTGGGTGGTAAGGGTCAGCCATCGCTTCCCACTCTGTCGTGGGAAATAAAGAAAGATCAGCTTTCTTGTGTGGATTATATGTTTTTTTGAGGTCCACTATCTGCATCATCCCTACAGTGGAACAAAGATAAATGGGAGGTGGCAGGAAAAGCAGAGCCTCAACCTCCCTGCAGGACCTACGTCCACCCAGACTCCCCAGCTCCTGGGAGCCACTGGATGAAGCAGAGCATCTCCTTTCTTAAGCTGAAGCTCACCAATAACACGCTCGACCAGCACGGTCATGTAAGTATTGATGAGAAATTATGGTGGTGCTTTCTGCAGAAACGGGCGTGTGAGATGGAAGCCTCTGTGCCTTCAATATCTGCAGATCATTTTGCACTCGATGCATCGATACCATCCACGCTTCCACGTCGTCCAGGCAGATGACCTGTTCAGTGTCCGCTGGAGTGTCTTCCAAATGTTCACCTTCCCAGAGACGTCCTTCACTGCAGTTACCGCCTACCAGAACACCAAAGTAGGGTTCAGCCGCAGCCAGCCCATGCAATCTTTTCATCACACAACCCTTGGGATAAATAAAAGTTTTTCTTCTTCTTTCAGATTACCAAACTGAAGATTGATCATAACCCCTTTGCAAAGGGTTTCAGAGATGAGGGAACCAACAAAAAGAGGTTTGTTTTTAAACCAGTTATAATAAAGGCAATGCTGAATTTGGAGATTAAAAGTGTTGCCTTTGCAGACGTGCAAACAAACATCTCACCTGTTCGGATAAAAGAGAAAAGAGGACAGAGATTTCAAACAATGATTCCAAGCAGGACAGCTCACCAGGTGACTGCTTCTCGTTTCTATGTCATTTTGCCCGTTCTTGAGCTTATCTAATCATTTGAGCTCTTTCAGATTTCTGTACGTCGTCCTATGACAGTTATGATGGAGAAGATCAGTCCAAAAGGAAGGAGGAGGATGTTAAGGAGGAGCGTTACTCACCATGGGGGGCTGAGAGGGAGCAGATTATGAGGACAGACTCTCCCGTGTGTGTGGATGCAAGAGACATGTACAGCAATGAGCAGCTTGTTCCTGCTCCAGCTTCCTTCCAGGCCTGCAGGTGAGTCCTGCTGAATGGAATGAAGTAGTGTTGTGTTGAATCAAAGGGGGCTAAATCCTCTTCTCGCTCCCTAGGGTGCATGAGTATGGGAAATCTCCATCCTCCTCCCCCAGCTCAGGCAGCAGATCAGGAAGAAACAGCTTTGGACCCAGGGCTCCTGACGTCGCCACTGTCCCTGACCACCAGTCCTCAAAGTCTCGCGTGCATGAAGCCGGTCCCTCTCACTGCGCCCCTCAACACCACCTCCCAGGCCCTCAGGATTATACTGGGGTGCTCAACATGACTGTGGGCCAGGCCAGCAAGCCAGGGGTGATTGGACACCACATTTACAGCCCCTACGGTTCAGAGCAGCCGCTCGGCCAGTGGGGCGGCCCCGGACCAGCTCAGTATCCCCCTCCTCCCCATCTGACTGCTGACTACAGCTCACAAGCTGTGCACCACGGCTATCACCATGGCAATGTAGCAGAGTGGAGTCAATACCCACTGTTCTCTTATTCCTGCTGGTGAAGTTAACAGTGTTGAGACTCTGGATGAAGCAGTGCTCTCATGTCTGGGAGTGCATGTCCAAACACGACTGAGAGCAGGATGATTTCCTTTATGCTGATTTAAGATAACCTGTGCAAAACTCATTGTTTTATAATTGTCTATTTATTTTTTATTTCGTCTTACCTCTCAGCAAAAAAAAATATTTTTGTAAAGAGAAAAAAGGTGCAATGTATGTCTGTGTGAATTGTGATGTGAAAATAATAAAAACATGAAGGTTATTTTCTGCTTACATGGGAGTATTTATTATGTTACCCTCTCAGGAATATGGTTCACACATTTTCTCTGTTATTTGGACCACACGTATTTAATTTTTCAAGTGAAGAATATTATATTTTATTATATACATTTTGTTGTAGTGAGACGCAGACTGGCATGACAATCACGACTCCTGAAGAGTTTTGTTTGTATTTCCACAAATTGGGGGCCACTCGGGTCTTAACAAGCCCAGCATGCATTAAAGACGGTGTGTTACTGTGACTCCGGCTCACATGCTGGGGTTTACCTACAGGCACATAAAGAGCTGGACAGCCCTCATTCTCCATGTCAATAGGCCTTAAGCAGCATGAAAATGGGGGCTGTTGGTTTCTTTTGACATCTAAAAACACAGGCAGACAGACCTGTCGCCCTGAGTGGATATGAGCTGCTAATGACTGTTGCAACACTGGGGGAGGCGCTTCCTCGAGGAGCAATCTAGTTTTATTGTGGGTTTTTACTCAGTGCTATTCATTATCTTGCCAAAACATCAACCTTCCAACTTCCTCAGTTTACAAGCATTAGCTATTATTGCAGCTTAGAAAGAATTATTCACTTGAGTAAATCTTGGCTCACAGTATATGGAAACTGGGGAAGCACAGTAACATTTGTAAAACAAATAAGAAATAAATCAATATTTTTTTCAACTTTTTATGTTGAAAAGATGTTTTTCCCTTTATTTCTTTTCATTTTCATAAAAACGATCTTATACCTGGGAAATGAAAGGGAACAGAAGAATAAAACTGGTTTTCTGCCCCTTTTACATTCTTGGAAAAAAAAAAGAGTGACAAATATATTTAAAAAGGTATGTATCTAAACATACACACGCCTGCTTGTGGTTTACAAAGAAGAATTACATGTAATAGTACACAGACACTGGCAGGTTTGGATCTTATTTGTAAATTTGGGTACCTGGAATTAATCAACAAGGTTGATTGATTGTATTTTAGTTGCAATTATTTTCCAGCAATTTAGTTTCTTGTATTGTTTTTAGATTGTTTTATATCTTGACTTCTTGAATTGAAACATATTTTTTTATCTGAACTTTGGCAATGTTAAAGTCTAATATCCTTTTAAATCTTCTTTGTATGTGGCAGATTATTCTGATGTGCTTCATGCATTACTCCTAAAATACCTTGATCAACTACATCTTTAAATGTTAATATTTTTTATTTGCTGAATGATGGATTAAATGATGTAAACACTGCCAGAGATAATCTTTCATCTTTGTCACCTTTTTTGTTTCTAGTTTAACGTCTTATATTGCCATTTGATGGTCTTTGCACAAATCCTGACAGTTTTGAGGTCGTCTGTGGTTTTTCTTCTGAATCCTTACAGCCTATTAGAAAACACCCGGCAGAAACAGAACCATCTCAGAGGACAGATCTCCATCCACCACTTGTTTGTTCCCTATTGATTTTTATTGAGCTCTTCCTCTTCAGCACAGCAGGAGAAATGAGGATAAAAGCAGGTACTTTGACTCAAACCCATCTCCAGCTCCCCTGGGTTTAATTTGCATAGCTCCACATCACCAGCCAATTTCATTGCTTTGATAATTGTCCAGGAAAGAGCAGCAGATCGACCCGCACTCAGAAGTCTGCCAAGAGCACTGAGGTTGTTAAGTGGTGGTCTTGATTGTCCCTCAGGTGGTGGCAGTGGTGCATCTTAGGAGTAAAACGGCTGATGCATAAACACACAACGAGGATCTGTGAATCAGTGGTGTCAGCAGAAAACTTACTGGGGGCTGACACAAAAGTGTGAAACAGAAGGAAGGGGGCGGTGGGAGGGCAACAGATGTAGATGAAACAGCCTCAGAGAGGAAAGCAGCAGTCAGCCTTCATAAAGCTGAGAGAGTTTAGAGCCAAATGGAGAGGAATTGGTGGAGACTGGGTGGAATAAAAAAAGGCCCCAAAACAAGCACGGCTGTCAGACGAGGAAGAAAACCATCTCAGGAGATTTTACATTTCAATTGTGTTGAATTAAATCAAATGGGCAGCGAGAAATGAAGCACACTCAGATTGAGATCAAACACATCTGAAGCCCAAAGAAACAAAACATTCTGATTTATTAAAAGTGTTCAACTTACAGGAATGAATTTTAACCAAATATCAGCCCAAAATAATACCGGTGGTGCTGCAGTGCACTTGCAAAGCAACTCTGACCAAGTCGATGCCTAACAAGAAGTCTGCAACTGACAAAACCTGACTTCTTTTAAAAGTGATAGTCTGACCCTCCCTGCTTGTTTGCCCCTTAAATGTAAATTATACAAGATAAAAATGATGTTTCAAATAGAAATTAGGAACAACTATTTTTGCTTTACGTGTGCATTTACTCTGATGAAAAGCGTGTTTTTAACATGTTTTTGTAGCATTTTTCTCATGATAGGGGACATATTAGGGCGGGGCATCACCATTGATTTCCAAAATGGATTCGATCCGATCCACCAGAGCCTTGATCGATTCGATTCTTTCAATCAACTCAATTTGATTCAATTTCATTTTGAATTTACACGGTTTACAAATTTAGACATATTTGTATAGAAATACATTAATAACCTATGTATGTTTTGAAGATATTCATATTAATCTGAGAGTTACATCATTTCTCAAAAGGAGAAGCTCCAACAAAAAAAGTGCAGATCATTATGTTCTGCCTCTCCTGGAGGAAATTGCAGTTTAGCCACTAGCATTACACTTTATTCCAGGAGACTTTAGTTTGGAGTTTGGAAAATTCCTGCCTGTGAATATAAAGCTGTTCATTTAATCAGCAATCTATTCTTAGCTCGACGGAACATTAGCAATAGCTGTCCTATGGGAATTCTATAATACGGACTTTGGCCTTAGCTGTTGTTACACGGAAGGTCACCGGGAAAAGGACAGTCATTTATGATTGATCTCCACTTTTATGTATCGATTACTTATTAATTAAGCTTGGATCAATTTAGATCAATGAATCCATTTTACCAACCCAGCCTTGGGACATATATAAAGAAAAAAAAGCTTCAAATTGCATTTATTGTTATGTAGAGGCTACTATGGCAAGCCACAATACCCTGCTCTGTTCAATTCTGACGACTAGATCCATGTACGTCTTTGTTTCCCTTGTCTGAGCTGGCATCTGGCTCAAAACTGTACGGCTGGATAGCTCCAGTGTTGCTCCTTATTTGTAATGTTAGGTCTGAGGTTTGAGGGGCTGTAGGCATGCAGGACAGAGTGTAAACAGATGGATGATGGGAAGGGGATGGGTTTACTCCACACCAGCCACAAATCAAGAGGTGAATTTTTACGGAACTCCTGCTGCTCTGCGATGAAAGTAGTAGGGCCACCAAAAAAACAAAAAGAAAATGTACTCAATTTTTTATGGAATTAAAGTTGCAAATGTACAAGCTTACAGTTGAAGTAAGCATACAGTCCAGCAAGTGAACGTCAGCAGAGCAGACCAACTAAACTCAATTTGGTCAAACTGTCTTGGATTTGAACAGGTGAGCTGAATGTTTATTGATAATTTTAGTAATGTTTGAAAGATCCTCTGTTTAAATGAACTTTTCATTAATGTTTTATTCATTGATTGGTGGCTTGCAGGATCTCTGCAGCCCATTGATGAAACCATTGGTGTCCCTGCAGCTGTCCCCTTTTAATCCCTTCTTCCTCCACGAAAGACAAGATCTCTAAGTTTTCCATTTTTTAGCGTTCTTATGCTAATGTGACAGACTATTTTTGTTCATCTTTGTAGTTTTGTATTGAAATGAGACGTTTCATTTGGAGGATGGGACATGTGTAACACTATTTTCATTGCCCGGTGTTCCTTGTGTGCATGACAGATTCATGACGTAAGGTGACATGTGAATGAAAAGGGCAGAATTAAGTAGAGGTCCTCTACACCCAAAGGTGTCTCTGAGCTCCTTATATGAAACTCCGCTTTACCGACCCCGAACCCAGGAAAGCCGGCTACACTGACAATAATTTGATTTTGAGTCGCCAAAAGGTCCAGAATTTCTTTATTTTTAAAACCTATCTAGAAATAAAGCTTCACAAAATGCTCCACATGTTTCATCTTCAAGCAAGGCTCCGATAAACCGACAACTTTGGTGTTTTTCTCGTAAATTTACCGTATTTTCCGGACTATAAGTCGCACTTTTTTTCATAGTTTGGCAAGGGGTGCGACTTATACTCCGCAGCGAGTTATATTAGAAATAAATTGAAATAAACACATTGTTAACCCTCCTGTTATGTTCATTTGTGAGGAACAGAGATGATGTTCCTGGGTCAATTTGATGTATGAGGTATGTTAGGTGTTAAGAGTATGTTAAGTGACTCAGAGAATCAGCAAACTTTTTTATACAGTAAGATCTTGAAGGCTAAAAACATAATATTCTATTTTCCAATGATTTCATAGATTCAGAAATGCAATAAAAGTGAAAACTGTTTCTACAAATACAGGATGAAAACAGAGTATTAGTTGGCTAATGATGCTTCATGAAAAGAATCAATAAATACGTTTGAGAAAAAATTACTGTGAAATTATTAGATAAACAGTCTGCTATGATTGTGTCATATGAGGTTGTGAAAGTTAAAATGCGACTTATAGTCCAGTGCGACTTATCTGTGTTTTTTTCTACTTTATAATGCATTTTTGGGCTGGTGCGACTTATACTCCGGTGCGACTTATAGTCCGGAAAATACGGTACATGTTTTAAAGACATAAACGTACAACTGTAAAACATGTAATTTAATGTAAAAAGTAACCAATTTAGCCTATAAATTTTAAAGCCATTAATCTACACGACTGTATTCTTGTAAATTTAGGACTTCATTGTTGTAACTTATAAAAAAAATGTTGTTTATAAACTGGCCCTAATACTATAACTATGGTATGTCCTAAAACATGACGCATAATCATAATTAAAAGAAACACTTTTACAATGGATCAAGTGGGGCTCAATCTATAAATACATAAAAACATAACCTCAATCATAAACTCATTCATTTAAGACTTTTTTTTAAAAGATTTTTATGAAAAGGAAAGAATGAGGAGCTGCAGAGTCATCGTTGGTCATGAAATGGTAACCGGTTAGCGCTGTCAAGGTAAACAGATTCTCATTTACAAACAACATCAATAAAATGTATGTTTGTCACTTGGAAAAACTGCACCATCCTGACACCTACGACCTGCAAAAACACTCTGTCATTCCAACTCCAACCTTCACAAACAACACTGATTAAAGAAAATGGCAACAACAGAAAGGCACAGATTTCCCTGTTAGACAAACGATGGTTCAAAATCATGAATCTGCTGCGTAGTTCCTAGAAGTGCTGCACTCAGGAGTCCAGACTAATGTGATTGGACAGCTAGAAAACATCTGTACCCACAGTCCCATGCAGAAGAAAATAAAGAAAAAGATAAACCCCGAAACTTTAGCATTTGAGAGGATCTTGATTCTGATTTGTAACAAAAAAATATGAACTTGAACTAAAGTTCCAAAACACTCTTTCAAGTGTTTTTGATCTTCAATCAACTGAGAGGAGGATCTAAGCTGAAATAATCTGAGCACAAGCAGGCACCTTTTGAGTATAAAGCAGAAATGTTAGTGTAACCAGCATTTAGCATATGAAAAAAAGAAAGAATCTGCTGTAAAGCTAAAAGAGAGTCCTTAAGGCCATAAACTCATTCAGTTAATTTAATGATCCACAGACATTATCAGTGTGCTGAAGAAGTTAAGTTCAATATGGTTTGATTCAGGTTTGTGTGGATGCTTCAGTCCTCACTGGAGTCCTCTGATGTATACACATCCACAACTTCCCATGATGCCTTGATGCGCTGCTCCGAACTACTGGCCTGTGTGATGACAGCAGGGGGCATGAGGGCCACACAGGCTGCCAGGCCAGAGACGCGCTCTTTGAACTCAGTCTCACCGTCCCACTCATCTGCATCCGTGTTGTACACATGCACATATTTCATCCTCCTGCCTTTGTCGTGCGAACGGCCTCCCAGGACATAGATGCGGCAGTCGAGCACGGCGATGCCTGGCTCTCCATGTCCAGAGGGGAGAGGGGCAACTAAAGTCCAAGAGTTGGCTGCAGGATCAAAGCACGCCACCTAGAACAAACAAGTCACACTTTATGGGCATTCTATCCCGTATTGACACTACTGCCACTAATATAAGGGTTCATACTTTGTTGACATCCCGGCGATATCCACGCTCATGGTTACTACCCCCAATAACATATATGCGTCCATTGACTGCAGCCATGCCATGCCACGCCCGCTCCACTGGTCCCTCTGCACACACCGCCCAGTGATTGGCTGCAGGGTCAAAGCAGTATGTCTCTCTGAGGTACGCCATTCCTCGACGCCCACATGTTATGTATATTTTCCCATCCACCACTGCTCCTGCGTGGGCATACACCTGGAAGCAAAGCCCAATTGTATTTAATCGGGAGGAAAAAAAGACAGCATCAATCATTAATCTGGATTTTGTCAAGTTACTTAGTGGCTCCACCATGTGGTTTTTCATGGTACTGCACGTACTGCTTTTTCACCCTGACGGGCCTTACCTCTCTCTTCAGAGAAGAGACAAATTGCCACATGTTTGTGCTGGGGTCGTAGCGTTCCACTGAGTCCAGCTCACAGCTGTAGTCACGTCCCCCAATGGCGTAGATGTGACCCCCCACCACGCAAACACAGTGGTCAGCGTGTTGTTGCTGCAGAGGCTGAATGGAGGCCCAGCTGTTGTGACGTGGGTCATACCTGAGTGATGGACCATCAGAAAGAAAACACATTTGAACACCAGCAAAGATCTTTAAACAAACCAGATATGGAATCATCTCAAATCTGGGTTCTACTGAGAAACTCCTAATCAGTAAAGATTTAAGCCCATTTATATGGAAATGCGACATATTGATGTATTTCAGCGTTACAAGATTTTATAACTTTACATTTTAAAATAAAATGAGATTAAATGTTTAACTATAGCAACAAGTCAGACCTAAAATGAAATTACAACAGAGTTCATGGTGAAATATTTTCCAAAAGCTGCCAGCAGAATTAAGAGAAGAACACAGGATGTGCCATAAAATGAGTCCTGCTTTGGAGAAGGACCAAAAAAATTTAATTTAAATCCTGATGCAATGATGGAAGCTAAAAAGCCTCTCAATAAAATCCTGAAATAACAAACCATCCATTAGGAAAGCAGAAAATGTTTATTTGTGGAGTATACAGCTAAGCACTGCTGGTTCAAATAATTAAAAAATATGAGTAAATGACAAGTACATCATCAAAAAAGCTGTGAAAAGCTAAGGAGTTCAGATGACTTTTGCATCCACTGTAGCTTAAAATGTGAGGCAAGGAATGTTCGGTCCATTATAGCTAAAGCAAAAAAAAAAAAGTGTGACTCGATTTCTGCAAATGTTGATATATTATACACTGTTTCTTAAAAACAATTTAAAATACCTTTTTTTTAAACTATGCATATGTATGGAGTTCTCTACGAGGCATCAACAAAGCTTATTTATGCAAGAATACAAAGATACAAAAAATTAATCTTTTCAGTTTAGGAGGTGGATTTATCATTTTTGCATAATAGTTGAAATTATTATGTTCTTCTAATTAAACTGTCCACCAACATTCATTCATTCATCTTCTAAACCCGTTTTGTCCCTTTCGGGTTCACGGGGCTGCTGGAGCCTATCCTGGCCACTCGTGAGCGAAGGCAGGGGACATCCTGGACAGGTCGCCAGTCTGTCGTAGGATGCGTATCAACATTTCCATCTTTATTATATTGTGCATTGGGATATTTATATCATTATAGGGGTATAATTTATAACTGAATTGCCTACATACATGTTCATTTTTTTTGTATTTAACCTCTTGTCAATATTTGGAAATAAACTAAATTAGAAATGAAAATAAAAAATTAAATTCCAATTTTCAATAAGTAGTTGAAAAGATAAAAGGAGCCCCAAAATAATCACATCAAGAAACAACTGGATGGTTATGGCTGTAAATATCCAGACACAATCTCACCTCCAGCAGCAGTTTTCTGCACGAAATCCATTGGTGTTCTTATCTCCTCCAATGAGATAAACAAAATTGTTCAGGACAGCAACCCCCTGGTTAGACATTCGGGGAGACTGAGCTGAAGGCAGAGTCCTCCACTCCCCCCAGCTCGGGTGGAACACCTGAAACAGGTTTTTCTTGTCTGTGAGGGAGGTAGAGCTAAACATCCCCCCAAAACCCAGAATACAGTAGAGGGTGGAGCGGGGCTGCGTGAGAGGACTCTGCAGGACAGGCTGCCACAATTCCTGCTCATGGTACCGCAGCGCAGCTGAGACCGATTGCTTCAGAGGACACTGGTCCAGCCTGCTGTGCAGTCTCTGCAACACTCGTCTCTCAATGAGGCAGAACCGCACAGCTTCAAGCATCTTGAGGTTGTCCTTGAAGACAAAAAAACAGATAAAGGAGTTCAGATTCACTGAGTTCAAGTTAAGCAGATGCTTCACAACAAATAAGAATGAAGAAAAAAAAACACACCTTGAGACTGACCTGCAGATGCACCTTATCAGCTTCCACCTCCTCAGGACTAAAGTGAAAATAAAGAGCCGCCTCGTACACCTCGTTTTCACTGGTCACCTGAAGCTGGTCACTGCTCAGAGCTCTAAAGATCTCCTCTTCAGGGAGCTTTCGGTACACATCCATTCGAGACAAAGTTTGAATGTTGTTGAGGATGTAGGAGCGGACTCGGTCTTTCAACTGCTGCAGCTCAAAGAGATCCGCAAGCTGGAGCACCTCTAAAATGCTGCTGTCATCCAGCCAGGAGTAAAGGAAGTCACAGCAGAAGCCGATGACACTTTCAAGCTGAAACACAGAAAAAGAAAAATACGACTCATAAAAACAAACTGTTTTTTTTGAATGACTGGTTTGGACAAATCTACCTGCACCATGGTGGCAGCTATCAGGACTTCCTGGACACAATCCAGGTCTAATTCAATCTCTGCAGTGTAGATGTAGTCGAGTAGTTTCTTCATGGCCATGTGAGATACTCCGTGAATAAGAATCTCTTTCTGCTGCGTTTCCCGGAGGCCTCCGGCAAACATCCCCCTATAACAAGAGTCGTGGTTTAACCAGGTCACCCAGTCATGAAGGCACAGAGCACGTCGGAATCCTTTTTTCTCTCTTTTCCCTGCACCATTTTAAACTTTGAAATGTCTTTTTAAAAATGTCTGTGCATAAACCGATGGAGTAAAGTACTGTGTCTTGGCCACTTTCACACTGGGATTACACAGCTACTTATGAACAGCAAAGCTTGTGAGTTCACAGACTCAAAGCAAACTCCTGGGGATTTTTCCAAGTCAGAAAACTGCTCCATTAACAAAAACAGACATGTTAGAATAGAGGCTTGCATTCTTAAGGAAGTAACAGCGTACAACAAGGTCATGTGTTACTGTAGAGGGAGATGATTGACACATCATTTATCAGATTATGTTAAGAGTAATTTCAAGAAATATCATTAAACAGAAAAGCTTTTATTCTGACACAAAAATAAAGATGTCATTATTTTAACTTTCTGGTTTGTTGTTGTTTTGGGTGTACAAATAAAGTTATCCTAATTAATAAAGCTTTAAAAATACTTTACTTTAGGTTACTTTAAGTGAATGGTTAAGTGAACTGGCCTGTAATAAATACGAATCAGTCTAAATCTGGTTTATGAAGGAGTAATAGACAATAAAAAAATTATAATGTAGTTTAACATGGATTTAGAGAAAATTTTTGGGAAATATTCGACTAAACATCCCTGAAAAGCTCAAAATAGAAAATAAAAACAAATAAAAACAGGATTGACTGCTGCATCGTTTACCTGAAATAATCGCACGCGGCTGCCAGGAGGATGCGGTGGGCTTGGATGGGTCGACCCTCCACCACCAGGACGACGTCGAACAGGATCCCCATCTGTCTGAGCGACAGCAGGCCGTCCTGCAGGCTGCGAAAGTGGGCTGAACTCCTGAAGATCTGTCGGCCGGGACAGTCTGACGAGCCAGCGCGTCCTCCGACCGCACTCTTTGCTCCGTCCTCAGCCATGACAACACGCTGACCTTCGGGTTTCATCGCTTTTATCTGCCCGGTGCCAACATGACTTAGAGCTGATCCCTTAACGTGGTTTAAACAGAGCGGAACCGATAAACAGGAAGAGAATTAAGCAAAGCAGCTAGCGACCGAGGACGACAGCCTATTCGATTGATGACTGATTTAAAGAGGGCATAAACGTAAAGAATGTATTTAAAGGTTGTATTTTATATACACCTTACCGCCGACCAACTGCACTTGTTTTCCCGGGTGTTGTGCTCTGTTGCGTTAGCCGACATCACAGTTGACGACTAGCATGCTAGTAGTTGATTTAACGTACAACGAAATGATTAAAAAAGATACAGAGTCAGACGTTTTATAACTTTTTAAAATAACTTGAGTACAACGTTCAGAATGCCGTTCAGAGTATTTGAGTTTTGCTATTCAGGTTTGGTTATAATGAGACGAAATCCATTATAGAGTAGAAGTACCGCAGCTGCCTGATTTCCGACATATCAAAATAAGTCTGTTTACTTTTGTTGTCAGGCGGTGATCTGGAATTCTATTGGTCCCTGCATTTTTCTTGTCCCGCCTACTTTCTACGCTTAGCCAATCGTAAAGCAACAACATGGAACATGGATTGTTTCTACGGGATGCCATTTAGAAAGTTACACAGTCAAATATTAACAGCAACATTTTTGTTTTTTTATCCTGTTTTTTGAGAAAAATGTAGGTTTTATTTCTCAAATGCATATATTTACCTCTTAATTAATTTTTTATTAAAACGTGTTACATTTACTAACTAAAAATTTACTTAGGAATATAAATATTTTATCTAAAGCTTAATATATTTTATGATTACTGTATATATCAAATTTGATAAAAGTAAAAATGTATTTTGCAAGGAAATATTTGGATCTGGTCTAAATTCTTTTATCTAAACTATTTATTTAAACTATTTTATTTATTCCTTTAGTTTTTATTTTTTACAAATATTTATGCTTTTTACTAATTATTTAGTTTGGAGCTAAATATTTAACTCCAAACTAAATATTTAGCTAACATGTAATGAACTAGCTGATAAGCGGAAATGAACTGCCAAAATAAAAGTGGAATTTTGCTCTGTCTTTGAACTGACTCTCAGTTAAATTGTCTCCCTGTGCCTCTACTTGTGCTACACTCATTCAAGACATGTCCAACTGCTGGCCGAAAAAACTGGACCAGCCATTTTAAGGGCGAATTTTTTTGTGTAAATAGCCTTCTTCTCAGAGCACCACTGCACTTTTGAGACCTGTCAGTACAGCCACATCTGCTGGAATCCCCCACCACCCCCTTAACTCGAAGGGATCTTTTGCTTTTTAAATGTATTTGTATGATTGACACCAGAGATGGACTG
Source organism: Oryzias latipes (assembly GCF_053564925.1). Lineage (NCBI taxonomy): Eukaryota > Metazoa > Chordata > Actinopteri > Beloniformes > Adrianichthyidae > Oryzias > Oryzias latipes. The sequence continues at coordinate 14,143,734 of NC_136245.1, forward strand.
GCAATCTGTTTACTTTTGTAGAGTCCACAATTGTTCCGTTTTGGTCCACAGCCTTCTGTCTGCTTCTTTAATCACAATCATCAAGTGCTTATTTCACATGCCACAGCAGGGGGCACTCATCAAATAATTTGAAATTATTTTAATTGAACAGTCTATGAACAGCCCCCATGTCAACTCCCCGTCGCCTCCTTATCTATCTGCCTTTAAAAGAAATAACAAAATTTTAATGCAGTTGTAAAGCCAGATACAACAGTCACTCTGTAACTTAGAGAAGCGGTATCCTCTCCCCTCATTTCTATGAAATCCTTGATTTCACAGAGAAAAAGCTAAGCAGAGGTTCTGCTCAGCAGAAATACAGTAATTTGTAACTTTGTATTCCGTTACCCCCAATACTGGGGGTACTGTTTGTGAATGAGTTGAATAAAGTTTGAGTTAGTTTATTTTACTTTTTTTGTTATTACTCACTTTCAACTTAATTTGTTAAACGTTCAAACAGAAACTGATAAAAACTAAAGTCTGTCTATTTCTTCTTTACCCAGATAGCCCTATTGTATGGAAGCGATTGTGTAGCATAATTAAAAAAATAAAAGTCAAAACCAGAAATGCTTTTTCATTTTCAAAATGAAGCTGCATTTGTTGACTCAAAATTAAAATGAAAAAGCAATTTGACAAAATGATTTTTCATTTTTTTATTCATCACCGCTTATATTTTGTCACTTAATTAAAATGATATAGAGAATAGTATTTGACATATCATTTTCAAAAAGTTCTTTGGTAAATGTGTTGCAAAGGTCATTTAGAAATGTCTAATTTGACAATTAAAATGGATTAACAGAAATGCTTTTTCATTTTCTAAATGTAACTGCATCAAATGACTCAAAATTAAAATGAAAAATCAACACTTCAAAGTGCTTTTTCCTTTTTTACTTAAAAAACGCTTATTTTGTGTAATAATTAAAACAAAAATTCAAAAAGGGGGATTGCATTTTCATTTTCACATCCACCTTGCGAATAGTATCTCATAATTCAATTCGACTTTGCATTTCCAGAGGGGAGGTGGGGCGATGACGTCAGTGCTTTCTCCGTGTGTCCGGCTGCTAAGAGATTCATGCTAGGAGCAGTGTAGCTTTGTGTTAGTGGCAGAGGAGAGGGCTTTGTGACGGCTGTGCACTCCTGATGATTGTACACAGCTTCTTAGGACTGCTAGCAGCCGGACACACGGAGATAGCAATGATGGTTGCATTGGGATTGGGTCCCACTGGGACCCAACGCAAATCTTGTGGGATTGGGCGGTTTGAATTGTGCTGTGGGCGGGAGCGGGCGGCAAAAAAAAACCCCCGCGGGAACAGTGTTGCCATGAATATCTCATGAATATATAATAGCGGACTACGTTAGGCTGTGCGGCTGTTGGATTCTTATGTACTGAAGCTCCGTGAACGCACCAGGTAGAGACGCCTACTGGCCACTGTCATCTAACCTGTTGTTGGGGGTGTGCAACGCCCCGCCCCGCCTCTTAGAAATTGTCTTCTTTAAAGCCTGATACCGCTGTCGCGTGTGGGCGGAGCTACCAGCTAAAGTTATGGTCTGATCGCTACATGGAGCGTTGTCTGTGTGCATCAATGCATGGTAGACACGAAGAATGTGGAGATATCAGGTTTATTATTTTGAAGAGTTCTACATGGTAATCATGTTTCCATGTTTGCGTTCATGAGATTGTCCCAGAGAAAGTCTCTCTTCAACTCCCGCAGTGAGAGCTGCATCTGAATCTGATGCCCGTGTTTCCATCTCTCTGACAGTTTGAAGCCAAAGCCCCTCCCCCGCCTCTTTACCTGCTTTCCCTTTCTACCTGTTCACCTGTTCATATCCTCTGCAGCTGAGAGTTGTTTTCCCCCGCGCTCATCAGTCTGTTTTACACAGAGAGTGCAAAATACAGTCATCGTAGGTTCGGTTGACACGCTAGTCGGGGCGGTCTAGCACAGCAGAAGGATGAAATAGCTGTGAATCTATCTGGCAACACTGCGCGGCATCAGGAAGGAGCAGGTTGCCTGGCAGGGACATGATGTCAATTGATGAAGCAGAAAAGAACCTTAAACGAGGTTCATCGTGAGACTTGCATGGTGTTCAGATCTGCGTGCCGATGCCCCACTGAGGCGCAAAACAGCAAAAACTGGAAAAGGCTGAAGCTAAAAAAAGTATTTTTCCGTCAGAAAAAAAAATAATTCATAGATTTTCAGCTCTGTTAAACCATTACATTGTTTTTTTTCTTCCATAGATTCAAATGACTTTGACCTGCGTCTTTACCAGCTGGTTCAGCGCGCTTCAGGCCGTCTGTCTGCGCACGGACACACGCAGTCTTTTTAACCAAAGGCAGAACCTCCTCCAAAACCATCAGAACCAGAAAAGCTAAACATCACTCTATCAGAACCTCCCTGAACCGAGGAGCACCCACTTTCCCTAAAAACATCTGGGAACGTGTCACCTTTAGTGAACAACAGGATTAGTGAAAATGTATTTAATGATTAAGTTGCACATTACACAAAAGAGGAATGCATGAAAATATGAGGCTGGAGGAGGGACATGGATCTCTTTAATAATATCAATACTTGTTTTTGTTCCTGTGGGACTGGAGATGATACAAAATCAATGTATCTCTATTACTGTGCGGGAATAAATTCTCAGAGTTTTCGGCGGGCGCGGGAGGGAGCGGGATGAAGAAAATAGTCCCGCGCAGGGCTCTAATATGTGACACTATTCGCAGGGTGGATGTGAAAACGCAAATGCAATCCCCTCTTTGCATTTTTGTTTTAATTATTACACAGAATAAGCGTTTTTTAAGTAGAAATGAAAAAGCATTTGGAAGTATTTCTTTTTCATTTTAATTTTGAGTCATTTGAAGCAGTTACGTTTTGAAGATGAAAAAGGATTTCTGTTAATCCATTTTAATTGTCAAATTAGACATTTCTAAATTACTTTTGCTGCACATTTACTAGAGAACTTTTTGAAAATGAAATGTCAAATACCCTTTTCATTATAATTTTAATTAGGTGACAGAATAAGCAGCAATGAGGAAGAAAAGCATCTTGTCGAATTGCTTTTTCATTTGAATTTTGAGTCAAAAAATGCAGCTTCATTTTGAAAATTGAAGATTTTTATTTTTAATTATGCTACAGAAACGCTTCCATACTCGTGGAGGGGTAAAAGAGCCACATGCAGGTTGCAAACCCCTGTAGCTGCAGTATGGCCAAATACTGAATCACTGTTGTGATTCTGCTTTTAGAACACAAGAGAGCGCTCTATTTTCACAAGAAACTTTCCACTTACTCATACTGTGTCATAGGCAAATGATTTTTTACTACCAGAGGCTGAAAGAAGTTTGTCACATTTGCTTCACCACAAATTTCTCAGTTTTTTTTTTTTTTGTTATTCGTATCTAAGTTGTAGGTCCGGATCAAGACAAAACACATATTGCTTCTTTGCACAAAAATAACAATGACAAATAGGATCATGTTGCAGCAATAACATCAGCAGTGCCCCATCTCAGCTGTTTTTTAAAACCATCCATAGCAGCTGTTTATTGTTGTCATTTGCTCCTTCAGTCTTTGATGAAACATTTTTTAAATTGATTTTCCAGCATGAAATGTGCGTGGTCTTCCACACAGATTACCTGGGGCTTTAAATCACAACAGTAAATGCATAAATATTCACTTCATGTTGCTGGGACTCCACTTGTAAATTCATCTTCATTTAGGCAGCTTCAATTTGCTTGAAAATTTTTTTAAACACACAAAGTTAAATTGTTTTTCTTGCAAAATCACATTTGAAATAAACCAGCTGGGCATTTTTAAGACAGTAATGTTGTGGGTCTTAAAAAGAAATAAAGGAGGAAATGACTGGACCTAAAGGTGCATTGGTGCTTTAAGACAATAATAAAAATCAGACAAAAAATAATAATCTAATATATTTTAATATGATGGAAACTACATAATTCAACAAATGAAAATTGACTAATATGTCAGTTTTTTATGTACCAGCTGGTAACATAGTGGGAGGCAGGCAGAAATGATCTTTTGTTATGTTTGCTCCCCAGTGGGGGAAAAAAAGTAAAACTGGATATTCCCCGGCCCTTACTGGAGACTGCAAAGTCTGACCAATTTGACCACGAGGACAGCATTCCAGAGGGCTGCACTAATAACAAAATTCAAATCAAAGCAGAATTAACAGAATTAACCGTCAAACTGGAACAAAATTAGACTCAGTAAAAGGCGTTCATACAGAGAGACGACTACGGTACAGACCAGTTTTGCAGTTTTGTGACCATAAACAAAAAAATTCTGCCTCATTTAAAGAACAATTGAACAAGAAAAAAGGCACCCTTGTCTATCAACACTGGGGAGTGAAAACCGTTCAGATGTTATGTGTACAGTGGGTTGTCATAAAGAACGACTGTCAGTAAAAGGCGATTGCACCAACAAGGTGACACAGCAAGACTTTTTTTCTTTCTGGAAGTGATAAGAAAAGAAACGGGAAGAGAAAAAGATTGGTTTGGGACAACAGAGCCCTAGGGCCAACAGTCTTTTGACCCGCACACATCCTTCTTCTGTTAAGAAAAGTTTGATGATTTAGCACAGTTTGGAGCTTTTTTCAATGAAACCTTTTACAAACCCACATAGAACCAATCAAAAGAAACACAGGTAAAAGCTTTAAATGCACATGTCAAAACTCAGGTCTGAGTGAAAGGAGAGTGCAATGACCTGTGTCTGCTGTATTATACACACTACTTGCTCTGTGAATTCATTGGCTGAAAGGATGGTTATAAAGTGATTTAGGTGCGGCTGTGGCAGGTGCAATTTTCCCAAGGCTGCTTGGTGATTGTGAAGGAGTGCGATCAATTTCGCTTTACGCCAAAGTCCTTTAGTGCAGCAACTTCCACTGCTGCTGTTTGATGAACCCTGCCAACTATTTTGAGACAACTGCAAGTTGATTCACGGCTCCCAATATGATAAGCATTGTAGGTTCACTCACACTATCATCAGACAGATCTGCACATGTTCCTGTTTGTGTCCTGATTCGTTTTGTTAGATAATTACCCTGGGAAGTCATCCTGGGACCATTTGGAAAAAAATATTTTTGTTGTTTATATTCAGTGAAGAGTCAATGTTTTTCAAATTACATAGGAAAATACTTATAATTATAGTGTAAACTCTCCTAGTGAATCAGAGCAGCGTCTGCTTCTGCCTTGGGGTTGTCTCTGACTCAGGTCAGACTGTTGTTTGTGAAAATCGGAGAGATTTTCCTCCTGATCAGGGAGGAAAATGCAAGAATGCAAACAAACAAAAACAAAACAGTGATGCTAAAATATTTAAACCACACTGGAACATGTGCAGCTCTAAGGGAGGCTGTTGCTGTCTTCTAACATGAAAATACAAAGAAAAAAATGAAAAGGTGGATATTCTCTATGCTGAGGGTACATCATTCCACATAGCCCACACACTAGGGAATCTCCCAGAGGAAAGTATTATGCAAGTCATCTAACAGGGACATTATAACACTACATAGCCTGACAAGAGTCTGCCTTTAACAGCAGAGACATTAGCTCTCTATTCTCCATAATCAAACATTTTAATTTACACTGCGACTGGAATATATGCAAAAAAATCCCTTGTGTTTTGTGTTTTTCATTAAGGATTTATTTACATATTCATTCTTTTTAAAACATGTGGGCTAATCACTTATAGTTTTTTATCTATTACTCTTTGGCTCTGAACGGTGTTATCTAAACAGCAGCCAAGATTCCGTTTAAATCTACTCCAAGTGATATCAGTCATTCAGATTATGAGACTCATAATGAAAGCAGCATTTAGGTATTGAGTGAAGCTTTTTCTATTTGTTCCACTATAACTGTAGTTTTCAGGCTAAGAATTTATTTACATTTTTGTTTAGAGATTTTAGTTGGACAAGAAATGACAGAATTTTATGCAATATTTGCAATTTTTAAAATCTTTTTCTTGGTTTGGTTCATCACTATTAAAATCTGACCGAAGGTTTAGAATTGTTTTTTTCTTTTTGCTGCAAATTTGTGGTAAACATGTAGTAAATTCAAATTACTGCACAGCACAGGTCATTTGCTTCAAGATGATACATTTTTGACAGATGCAAAAGTGGGGACACCTCATTCTTCTATCAAACATTCTTCACATGCATAACATTTATTCTTTTTTTGCAGGACAGACAAGACTTCAACTTGAAGATCAAGGCTTAGCATACTTGAATCCTTGGTTAACAATTTGCTTAATTTCACACTGCTTTTAGATATTTATAAAGTCTAACAGGGCATATCCTGTTTTTAAACAGGCATGCTGGCATTTTTCTTTTTAACGATCTGACACGTTTTTGCTGCAAGATGTCACTCTGTGGAAGCACTCAGCCTGATGATAGTTTATTTTCTTAATGCTGCTTAAAGTCCTTTTTATTTATTTTTCATGGCGCTTCAATGGCCGACTGCAGTGTTTATATGATGTGACACTACATGGTTGTTGTTTGTATCGCATCTGAAGTTAAGCTGTATAGGATTGCAAACATTGTGCCTGCATTTAAACAGCCCTGGTATGCTCCATGCTGCTATTGACAGTAAGTTTGATGCAGTTTTTTACATTTTAATTTACAGTATAGTGGGGGGATAAACATTTGGCATTCACTGATTCTGCAAGCTGTCCTACCTGAGTGTATTTATGTCCATCATAAATAAACTTCAATTGTGAGAGAGAGGAAATTCATAAATCCAGGAATGTATTGTTACAATAATGTAGAAAATAGTTATTCAGGACCTAAAAAATGCAACAATTCTGTCCTTCACAGACCTGTTTTTTCTTTCTTATTTAAGAATCTCTTTTATCCCCCACTTGTTACTTGTATAAATGACTCCTGTTTGAACTGGTTTTCTGTGTAAAAAACACTGTCTAAGGACACCAGGGACAAGATTCTCCCCCTGGTCTAGACTGGGAAGAACCAATCTAAAATAAACAACAGTTTGATGAAAAGAGATCAAGTGTTGGAGCAAATATTGAAAAAATGGAGGAAATATGAGACCCCTGACAATCTCCCTCCTCCTGGAGCTCCATTTAACATCTCATCTGGTGGACAACAAATTATCTTGAGAACAATGAGGAAACAGGCCAAAACTATAAAGGGGGACTGGTCAATGACCTGAAGAGAGCTAGGACCACAGTAAAAAAGGTTATTATCAGTAATACATTACTTCATCATGAATTCAAGTTCCAAATGTCCCCTGCTTAAGTCAGTACATGTCCAGGCTAGTCTAGAGTTTACCAGAGACCAATGTGAAATCCAGAGGATTGGGAGAATGTCATGTGGTCAGATGAGACAAAATGAAACTCTTTGGTATAAATGTCATTGTTTGGAGGAAGAATAATTCTGGGCTGCAGCTCAAGAAGACCATTCCCATTGTGAAACATGGGGGTGGAAACATCATGGTTTGGGGCAGCAGTTCTACAAAGGAGACAGGATGACTGATCTGTATTAAGGAAAGAGTGAATTGAACCATGTATCTGAGATTTTGGGCAAAACCCTTTTTCCATCGGTGAGAGCATTGAGGATTAAACATGGCTGGATCTTCCTGCATGACAGTAATACCAAACACATCACCAGGGCAACAAAGAAGGGCTTGCAAAAAACTCATCAAGGATCTGGAGTGGTCTAGCCAGTCTCTGGACCTCAATCCAGGAGAAAGTTGATAGTTTATGCTGCCCAGCAACAGCCCTTGCCCTTGAGAAGATCTGCATGGAAGAATGGGCCAAAATAGAGGCTACAATAAGTGCAAATCCTGGTTTATAGGAAACCTTTGACCAGGTAAATAAACAAAGTGTTAAGGTGAACTTTTGCCATTGACCAAATACTTCTTTGCTGAATAAAAATAAATTATTTTACAAAAATGAATGTATGAAAATGATTTAAAAACCAGAGAATGTGATTTCCTGGATTCCTTTATTTATGCACCTATTTCTTTTAGATTCTGTCTCTCAAAGTTCATGTGTTCCAATGCTGAACATCACAGACCTCTCTAATCTTTTTAACCCTTGTGCTGTCTTAGATGACCCCACCCTTGCATTGACGTGGTCTCCCTACCATGACAAAGGTGGATAAAGGTGGAAAGATTTCATGTAATCCATGGACACCAGTGAGGTTCACAAATCATTGAAGAAAAAAGGTTCAGCGCACTGTCTAGTGGGTTTAGATGACCTCACCCCCAATGTTAAAGTAGGATAGGGTTACGTGAGAAAATGCATAAAATCTGTGATTGTCAAATAATCTTTGTCCTCTTGTATCTGTATTTGTAACATTTTAACGCATTTATTTTCCAGCACAGATTTTGTGACAAGATGGTAATGCATCTCTAGAATAAACGGAAGAAATGAAACAAAAAAAAAGGAACTAGATATATATGTATCTGAGTAAGAGCATGGTTTTTATTAAATACTGGGTCAAAGTAAAGGTTTGATGCAGTGTAACTACTGTTAGAAGGTCACTGAAGTCACTCAAAGTTAGTGCACCCTAATTAGGTCGATGTAACTTGTTACCATCCACCTCTGGATGTAAGTAAGAGTTGCTGATGCATACATTGCTTTTGCATTCCTTCCAGACCTCTGTTTTGCAACTTTGCACCATCTCCATCTTTGTTCTTTTCCATTTTAGCAAAAAACTTTAACAGCTTAGATAAACAACAACTTTAAAACTTTTAACAACAACGACTTTAAAACTTTTAATATGATTATTCTGTAGTTTAATATATCACAACAGGTGATGGGCACAATCCAACTTTAATAATACTTTTATTACTTTCTGGTTTGTAATAGACCAATTTAACAAGGCAATTTAGCCTTAGGGTTTAATAATATGTGACAGAATGAGTTTCTGACTTTCACATAATAGACGTGATGGCAAAAACTCTAGAAAAATATTAGCATGGAAACACTGATGAGGCTAGATGGAAGGGTTTTTGCATGTGAATGTTGTGTGCAGCCCAATAAAGTAGACTAGTAGAAGTAGAATATTTGCAAACCAGAAAATGCCCCCCAGGAATGCAGGACCTGACACAAAGTTTTGTCAGAAACAGTGTGCTCATGAAATATTGCCTCAATTTCTGAGTAAAAAAGAAAATAAATATTAATTATAAGTAATGCTCTATCCTGAACTCCATTTCCTCTGGTATTTCCTTCACAGATTTTCTTGGAGTCACAGACTCCAAAGGTGCAGATAATGTTGATATTTTCTCAAAACATACAAATGAAAACAGCTGTAAAGAAATTCTGAAAATGACAACATGTCAAAAGCTCAACCCTAGTTAACTTTCTCCATGCTAATAGTTGTTGGAACGTTTATTGTTATTTTAAAAAATCAGCCTTCCTGGCTCAACAGGTAATATTTGCAGTAATTATCTAACCTTTTAGCCCTGCTCTTTTCCTTAAATGCAGTTTGTAGCTGAAAGTCAGTTCTAATAAAACTCAGTGACTGAGCTTCCCTGTAGACAATAGCTGCACATGGCAGAGCACTCCATAGCAACTGTTACATATTCCTATTCATGCAGCACACTTATTTGCTTAATGAAACTTTCTATTAAGCATGACCATGATATCTTAATGTGCATTTAGCTTAATGATTTACTTTTTTTTTAATCCCTGCTATGTTAAGGGGAACACCTTGCAGGTGTGCGAGTCATCATCCTTAAAAAAAGAACAGAAATAACAGGCTGCTAGCCTGTTCATTCATCAAAGTGTCCTTGCTTATATCAGGGTTATGACTTTCCCTAACACAGAGAAGAACCACACAGGAGATGCGAATTTTTGTTAGACTTCTGCAGAAGGAGAATCGGTCTGTCACAGCGCAAAGCTGTCACAGAGGAGTTCTGCCTTCCCAGTGTATCCAGTCTGGTTTTATTGGTGGCCAGGGTTGATAAAATAAAAGTGGGTCATTCAATCAAACAGTACAGGAACATCATATCTTGTATAGTCAGCACTTTTCACGTCATTGTTTTCTTACTGAAACCTAGAACTAAGACAATCCTATTATGGTGATAATAGTGTGTAAGCAAATGACAATTATGTAACCCTTACACTTAACCTAATGCTTTCCCTTATGTAACATTGCTAGAGGTGTGTGGATTACTGGGCAAATAAGAAAATAAAAAGGTAAATGAGAAAAAAATCAAAGTTCTTTAGAGCAAAAATATCCTTTTAAGTCCCACTCCAAACATCTGTTGAACTATTGAAAAAGCGTTCCCAGTGGTCTTTAAATTATGGTTATGTCATTTTTAGGCTAAGTCAAAAAACCTGTGTTCTAGGACATGGTTTGGCATAATGGCAGTAGTTTAATAGAAATTTGCTGAAAATTGATGAGTTGGACTGTTGTGTGGAATAAGCCCGCCAATACTTCCCGTCATCTATCTGTTTACACTCTCTCCCACTAGCCCGTCACAACCTAACATTACTGGTGCAACCAAAACGCTGAGCAATATTGTTGCCATCGAGCCGTACAGGTTTGAGCCAGATGCCAACTCAGACTAGGAAAACGAGGACATATATTGATCTAGTCGTCTACAAGCGGATGCATCACAATAGAATGGAACAGGGAGCTTGTGACTCACCAGTTGTTGTTTGAATGCAACTACAAGCTTTTTTACAAAGCATTTTTTTCATCTGCTCATGATTCACAGCGATTCGATTAAATACTCAGAAATGCAATTTTAAGCTTAATTTTCTTTACGTGTGTTCTTCAATCATCATAAAATTGCCACAAGAACATGTGGGATTGGAGTAAAACCTTTAAAAAATGAATTGCTCATTGTATGAGTTTGACTGCCACTGGAGCTTTGAGGCACACAATCCAAAGTTTCTTTTTTAATTCAATAAAGAGCGAAGGCAAAAAGACTAAACATGGTGTGTTTCTCAGAACAGCAGCTGTTTCATGCCTTTCACTGCTGTTGAATGTAATTGTATCTTCTTGAGGTTAAATTGATGTGAAAATATTCTACTTTTCCTCTCATGTCTGCCAATTATTTGTCCCTCTATCTGAAGATCCAACCAAAATAGCTGAAATAAATGCAGCAATAATAACTCTAGCTGTTTCACAAGCCATCGCTGACAGGGAGAAATCTCATCTCAAATGTTAAATTAGACTGAGACTTGGGGATTTTGGAGTCTAACCAAAAGCAACCCTCATTCAGAAACAAAAAAGTAGCAAGCAACTGCAGTATTTTCACTGACACAAAAAAAAGATAAAGAAACACGTGGTCACAACTAAGATCTATCTCACTGAAGACAATAAGAGCTACATGTTGTTAATTCTCAGTCCTTCATTAACTGATCATCATCAGGGATGCAGATTTCTAAAAGTGCCAGTTTGCTGTAAGTCAGCTGTTGAAAGTGTAAAGCACTCAATAAAGTTTTTATTTTTGTGAACATACCGGTTAATAAATTGAAGCCAAGGCCACAGATTTTTTCCTTTAAGAAAGGGGCATATAGAAAGGGGCAGACATAGCTTGTGTCTTGTGCACACATGTACACTGTATTTATGTATATATATTTATATTTACATGTACTGATTACTATGTATTTGTGCTGAGGAAGCCTCCATTCTGCAGCATATTTTTGTCATCAGGAGCCAAAAGTCATACTTTAAGAGAAGAGCATCAGGGTGTGCTCCGTGTCAGGTTTGATCTGTACAACTCAAGGTTGTTTGTCATTTTGCTCTACCCGAGGCATTGTGGCATTTGTTCTCGGCTGGGGTTATTTAAAGCCTCAGGGACTATAGAATTGTGTTGCTGTGATGCGGTCAAGGATCACTAAAACTTGGTTCATCTGAGAGACTTGTAATACTGCAGGGAAGATTGTGTTACAGTTCAAAGCACGACACCAAATCAAGAAGGCAACATTGGGTTTAGTTGTCTGGGGGTTGAAGAAGTAACAATGCATGCAAATCAACCCAAACAATCAGGGGATGATTGTGTTTCAGATGCAAATTTGAACAAAATGAAAAAAAAGATCAAACATTGAAGGATTTTTTTTTTGCCACTGAGCAGACAGAAGCTGAGGTGATGAACTGCAAATATTGGATGGAGCTGAAAAGCTTATTAGAAACAGGTGAGTGAGAAGGCCAAGATACATGACTTGGCCTGTCATTAATGGGGAGTTAAAGATGGAAAGAAAACATTGACGTGTGGTGAGGTTGATGGCTGGTGAGGCACTGACTCTTCTGGAGTCTGATTTACAATTACTGAATATTTCACCATTCATCCAATAGCAGGTTACAGCATATAAGATACACACAAGAACATATCTGTCCAACAGAGAATTTTTCTTTTACAGTCATGGATAGAACACTCTTCTTGTGTATAAATAATTCATATATACTGTAAACAAATTAAAGAATACAGATGTGTTCAGCACACATTTCATTTTGACCCTCAGTAACTATTTCTGGTATTTTTCCAACTTCAAATTCTGGTGCTTTAATCAGTGTTATCAAATGTTGTCTGTGAAAATGATAATAAAAATAATTCTTGTCTAAAATTTAGTTTTCAAATATTTACATTTTGTTCCACCTACTCCCATGTTATTTTAAACAAAAACTAAAATTGAAAACAATGATAGGCCTTACTTTTTGAGTTACGCCCCGATCCTTCTCCACAAAAACCTCTATGATCCTGTTGTAAAAGTCTTCCTTATTTTCCTTTTGTTTAATGAGTCTCCTCTCTCAATGGAAATTATGGCCAATTAAAAAAGATTCCTTTGGTCTGTTCTGTTTCTACTGTATGTTATTAGTCTTTTTGATGCGGAGAATGACCTCTCCACTGATGCTGTTGTAGTTAATACAGGGAGAGCTGGAGTAACTTTGTTGCCTCTGGAACAGTCTGGATTAGCTTCCAGCAGCTTGAACTGCTTCTGGTAATGCACCAGTATTGCTACACAGCAGCTGTAAGCTCACATCTGCCCCCTAGTGATGCTCACCTAACCGGCAGATTTTTCTTCACACTTACAGTCAGCACTGTGACCGCACGTCATCGTTGAAATTGAGTCCAGCAGTCAGAAATGAGATGAAGCGCTCTGGAGCCTCACCCGGAGTTTCCACTACGTATGTGATTGCTTAACGCTCAAATTCTGCAATTTTATCCCCAGAAACTGTGGAAAATGTGTCGAGTCAACGGAAAATGTATCTTTAACTCGGAGCAGTGTTAAAGAACATTTTAAAGAATATCACTTAATGCACGATACTTTTTTATAGCCGTGCCTAACTTGTCTCATCTGACCGCACGTCACTTAAAAAAAGGACTTTGTCACTTATAAATTCACTAGTGAAAATCATGCAAAATCATTTTTGAGCCTTTAAGTGCATAATAATGTTGATGCCTCACGAAAAGAAACCCCAAAGGGGTATTTTGATCCATTCACACATTTCTGAGTATTATTCGAAAAACCTGTGCTCTGAGCACCAGCCCCTCCCAACCCCAGAAGACGAAGGGTTCGCCCGAGCTGATGGAGACAAGTGAGAACAGCCCCTTCCAGGAAGAGTCTGCACTGCCAGTACCACCCTCAGGCTAGCACACACCCACCTTCCCTACAGAGCAAGCAGTGTTTGGCAAAAAACACTTTCCTTTTATTAGCACAATATGCATATCCATCTTTGCAAAACTTTGGATGTTGTTTGTTGTCTTGGGCAAAATGCAGACACGCTCTAAGCTGACGTCGTAAAATGGGCGGCATCCACACGGAGCGAAAGCCAAGTCGTCTTACTTCTGGGTTGGAAAATAACTAACATTTAATAAAAAACTTGTTTTTTGTGTACCAAAGGTAATACATTACCATATACATATATGGTTTACTATAAAAGGCTTAGGAAGCATAGTATAGGCTCTTTAAAGCAAGAGCAATCCTTAAAACAGCATTAAATCTACACAGTGCAAATGAGATTGTTGTAACCTCACCTGAAGAAACCACAATCAAAAGAAAGTTATGCAATCGTGGAAAAAAAGCCACAACATAAAGTTTTGTTGTTCGAAAGTTGCACAGGATAAATGATGTATATAAAAGGAGTTCATCCATCACTGTTTTCCTCCCCTGCCTTGCAAACTACAGTATAGATTTTATTCATCTGACTTCACAAAGCTCGACCAATGTTTGAGTGTTTGGCTAAGTCGCAAACAGACCTTTAGTCTAAGTTAATATTTACACTATTATTATCAATATACAAAATGTTGATATCTGCATATACAGTTTGTGTTTCTGTTATCTGCTGTGTTTTTTCAGCTCCCAGACAGACCGACTCTTTATGACAAGCGTATCCATTTCCAGAGTTTTGAGCACAAGCAAAAAGGGCAGAGTGAAAGGGCAGTCTTCCTGATTCGTGGAATTCATACTTTAAATCTGAATTTTATTTAAACAAAAATAATCTAGACATTACAAAGGAGAGGAAAAGGAGTCACTCCTAGTGTGAAGCATAAAGCAACAACAGAGGTGGGGACAAGTTAATCTTGATGGAATTTTATTGATTTACACTGCCACACACAAAAAACTATTAACTATTTTTCCGCAAGAACCATTTGTACAGAGGCTTTATGTAACACAAGACTGTCTGAATCCATATAAGGCCATTTTCCATAGAAGACAAAACAGTTGATTGCAGCTGCCAAATAAAAGATAAGATCGAAGAGTGACAAAAAAATGGCACTGGAGAGCAACATAACTCATCAAAAATCTGTTTTGAGCTTTTCAACTGTGTTTTGTTTTTTCCTGCTCTGTTCTGTTTCTGGCCTCCTTGATTGATGTGTAAGTTGAAAATAAAGATGTTCCCAGCCACATGGGACAGGACAAATTTCAGGTTGTCACTCCCCAAGTTGAAGTGGACATTATTGTTTTGCTCTTATAAACCAAGTCCACACATTTGTAATCTTGAAAGACTTGACACCCATGCCTCCGTGTCAAGTAAACACCCACAGAGCTGTTGTTGGTGGTGGCAAGTCATTTCACCGTTCAGCTTCTCAGACAAACAGCTATTACAGCTCTCTCAAGCAGCCTCCACTCAAAGCAGGAGTGTGTGGGGACAGTGTGAAGAAGCAATTAACAATCTGTTGCACAAGCACAGGAGGTGCAAAAATGATTTTAAAATAGTTTAAGGTGCTAACATCAAAGGCTTGTGAAGGGGGGCTTTAATCATGTTGTTTCATGCACTTTAAATGTTAGACAAATACAGAGAAATGCACAGAAAGATGCTAAAGCTGCAGATAACCTTGCACAATCAACACAAAAGTGTTCACATATATTAAATGTGGCCCAACCTTTCTACATAAGACATCTTTATACTGTAAATATAATGACATTTAAAATATTTTGCAGTTTAATCACTAGGAAACATTCAAAGAACACACACTTGTTATATCGAAAGTATAACAGACATGTATAAACTTTGCTTTTTTTAAGGTCAGAGTCTGATGTTGAACGGGAAAGCGGCTCTCAGTCCTCACTTTAATTAATTTTAAAGGTGTTTCACAAGTTTGGAACTTTAAAGGTTATAGGATCTTCCACACCAAACTCATTCTTTGTTTTGTGCAGTGGTATGCAGTCATGTTGGAAATAAATCATATATCTCCAAACCGTTTAACCCTTTTACACCGGAGACGTTGCTGGCGACACTAAAATAACACATGATATTTCACATACTGTAACTCTTGGACGGTTTATGCGATCAGCGGGAATCTGGTGATTCTGATGCAAAAAAAATCTGCTTTTCGTATCGGCTGTGTACTGATATGCAACACATTAAGTTAAGCTTTTTTCTGCGATAGAATCAGTTTATTTATGTGGATTGTGTAGTCCTTTCACTGCTGTGTAGTGTTGCATAGCAGCGCAAAATTGCTTTTCTCTCCTTCAGAGTCTGCTGGAATTATGTTGCCTCAGTGGTTGAAGAGTTACGGTAGTCGAAAGGATTTCAACACTGGAGAAAAAAGGTTAATAAAGCTTTTCAAATTTCTTTTACTTAAACTCAAAAGCAAATCCCACACCATAATACCCTGTCCACCAAATGTCAGACAACTACCAATCTCTTGGCAGATTTGTCCATTAGATTTCCAGGTGAAGAAGTGTGAGTCATCACTCCAAGGACTGCTCTGGTGTCCAGGTGCAGACTGTTTTACATCACTAAATGTGGTAACTGATGGTTTGGATGTAAATGCTCTATTGTGGAACCCCATTCATTGAAGCTCTCTTCAGCTGAAGGCCAAAGGAAAAATGCGGAAGTCTGTAACTTTCCCCCAGCCCCAATTCTTTCTACTTTGTTATACTAATGACAGTTCATTCATTCATTCATCTTCTAATCCGTTTGTTCCCTTTCGGGGTCAAGGGGCTGCCGGAGTCTATCCCGGCCACTTGTGGGCAAAGGCTGGGGACATCCTGGACAGGTCGCCAGCCTGTCGCAGCTATTAACAGTTGACTGTGGAATATTTAGCACAATTTGCATTGTGTCCCAGTTCCCCACTGGAAGTTCCTGAGAGCTGAACATTCTTTCACAAACGTCTGCACTCACCCAAGTCATGCACCTGTGACCACATGGAAGTCATTGCAACACCTGAATTAGATTATTTGGATGGATGAGTTCAAACTTTTGACAATGCAGGGCAGGGTTTTAAAGTCCTCCGTGACATTTTGCTTTAATAAAAACATTCCTATTACCAGTGGTATTTTAATTATGACAATGAAGTTTTTAACCAAAATCCCACAACCTAAATGTCTTAAAAAGTCATATTTCATGTTTATCTGAAGCATCTGTTGACAAAATCTCTTCTGCATGGGCGTGGTAATTGGTGATAAATTGAGTGTCCTGGCTATTGTAGGCCGAACACCCTGGACAGTGTGTCGCGGGGCCCTGGAGCAATCGCCGGCTCCTGGGAGGCAAGCTGTTGGCCAGACAGAGACCCACTCCGGGATGGAGAGCCAGCCTGCTCTGGCCTCCAGAACTTCATGATATTTTTCTTATTTTAATCGAGGCAATAATCAAAAAGGTCTCCTGATTATATTCTCGTTTTTGTTTTTACCCCTTCCTGGTTAATGGGACAGCAAGCCTTAAAAACTTGGTCAGAGAGAGAACACAAATGCGGAGAACACATTTAGGACTTTAAATTCAAGTTTAATTTTAAATCCGTGGAAACCACATTATAGTCTACCCTCAATAGCTTTATGGGAATTAGTTCTGAAAAAAAAAAAAAAAGGAATGGTAGTCTTTGCTGGGGCTCCGGTTCCCCCCATATCAATATAACAGCAGCATCTTCTCCTACTGGATTAAATGATTGAGTTAACCTCCAGGGTTGAAGCCCTCATTTCCTTACTCTGGTACAAGATTAAGGTAGGATCGTGCCCACGATGTCACAGATTTCAAACAAACCAAGTCGAATTTGGCATAAAACCTTTTCGCTATTGGCGCGCCAGCACACGCGTGTTCCCTCCCTTATGCGCGCCACGGAGAAGTTATTATGTAAGATATTTTCAGTCACATCTCCGCAGGAGTCACGGGCATGAAGTGGCTTTGAGAGGCATTGCTGCTTTTTTCACGAATCCTGTCAGGACACACCTTTCTCCTCCTCCTCTATCGCGACCACAAACTCCACCGAGTCTCACCTGATGCGCAATTGAGCCTGGATCCCGGAGGAAACAAGATTTCGGTAAGAAAAGACGAGTCTTTTTCAGTCATCAGTAGTCATATGTGACTGTTATCAACAGCACGGGTCTTCCTGAATGACTCACTTTTCCTGTGAAGTCTGAAGACTTTTTTGTTTGACAATATTCCCCAATTTAAGGTTAATTTTCAGCCTGTGTGGTACATTTTTTAAAAAGCGCAAACGGCTGCTATGCTCATTGTTTTTCCCTTTGTAATAGCCACACCTATCCTCATTAAACACGTGTTTAAAGCGCTCTCAGAGCGTGTTCTTTAAGGCAGATGAGTGAAAATGCTTGGTGTCCCTCGGACAAGAGTGAACCCCTCACACGACACTGGAGTCCCTGGAGCACAAATCTACGCGCACACTGGGATCCACTACCCCACAGAATTGTCATGCATGGTGTTTCTTCATAATTTAAACTTTTATGTATGTGCAAGTGACTAAACACAAATATGTCGAGTGAGCAACATGAAGGCATTCATTTACTTACAAGTCATCAATTGCACTTAGAGGAGGAAATTTCTGTTTTGATGAATCTCCTAGCTCCTATCAAACATATCATCACAATTCCAAATTCTGCTAATATCCAACAGCTGTTCACATGTTCAGATCTAATAATAGGAAATTATTCCACAAAGAAGCTTCTTGAAGATCTTTCTGCAAGGATTTCTTTTGTTAGGAACACTGTGTAATCACCGCACACAAAACTGCACATCCTAATAGGCTATTACAGCTCATAACGGAGACAGCCACAAGCAATTAATGTCCTACCTGTCAACATTTATCATTGTTAAAAAGTCCTTCATTAAAAGATGAATGCTTTAAATCCTAAAGATGGAACTCGGCTCGAATTGCTGCACTGCAAAACTTATTTCCAGGGAAATTATGTGGGCCAGACATCTCATCCAGTCAGGGTTGTGGATGCACATAATTGAACTCACTCACACACGAAATTCCGACATTCTAGCTGAATTGAAATTGTTTTTCTGTAATGTTTTTCCGGAACATTAATTTGTTTTGTTGGAGCTTGTGAGGATTGCATTGATGTTGAGGCTGGAAATCTGCTGCGTATGTTCTGTGGCAAGTAAAGGTGAAGCCAGACACCAACCTCTACAAAGACAATGAGAAAAAATGATGAATAAAGGGCTGCAATGGTCACACAAAGTGCAGTCTTTATCATCTTTATTGTAATGGAAATTTAGATCAGCAGGCTGTTACAAAACACTTTTTTTTCCCCCCATTAAGCTTCATCAGGGAGTTGGTTATTCTTGTTGGGGAGATTAACATTTTTATTTTATTTTGGCTCACAGCTTCATATTTGCATACTTATATGAATTTTTCCCCCTCATTGTTTTACAAAAAATGGAATCTATTGACATTTTGCACCAATTAAAATTTGATCATAGAGAATCAAAAAGGCTCAAAGTGCAGAAAAATTGAGATTTTGTCCTGCAATAACAGAATGATTTGTGCTTCCCATAATGTATCAGCTTTAGGTTCAATTTTTCAAGTTTTAGGCAGCCACTCTTTCATTAAAATTCTTTAAGTTTTAATCTATTCTTAAAAGTGACTTTTAATAATGATTATGCAGTTTTTTGGCAAAATCAAAAAAACCTGTGTTGTTCTCTAGGTAGGACATAGTTTCTGCAGAGTGACAGTATTTTATTAGAAATTGGCCTCTGAGTTGTGGGTGGAACTGTTGGTGCGGAGTAAGGCTGCCTTCATTTCCAATCATCTCTTTCCCATTAAAAATGAGACGTCATATGGACATGCAGATGCAGTCTAATTCAATCAATTCAGTCAAAAAACAAATCTGGACGTCTACATAACCTACAAACTACTATGGGACAAAAAGGTATTTAGTCAGCAACCAATTGTGCAAATTCTCCCACTTAAAAAGATGAGAGAGGCCTTTAATTTTCATCATAGGTATACCACAACTATGACAGACAAAATGAATTTAAAAAAATCTAGAAAATCACATCTGATTTTTAAAGAATTTATTTGTAAATTATGGTGTAAAATCAGTCTTTGGTCACCTTCAAACAAGCAAGATATCTGGCTCTCACAGACCTGTAACTTATTCTGTAAGAGGATCCTCCACTCGTTACATGTATTAATGGCACCTGTTTGAACTTGTAATCTATATAAAAGACACCTGTCCACAACCTCAAACAGTCAAACTCCATACTCCACTGTGGCCAAAACCAAAGAGCTGTCTAAGGACACCAGAAATACAATTGTTGGGGTTGGGAGAATGTCCTATGGTCAGATAAAACCAAAATAAAACGTTTTGGTAAGAACTATACTCGTGTTTGGAGGAAAAATAATGTCGAGTTGCATCCAAAGAACACCATGCCTACTGTAAAGCACGAGGGAGGAAACATCATCCTTTGGGGCTGTTTTTCAGCAAAGGGACTAGGTTGATTGATCCATGTAAATGATCAATGTCAATGTATCATCAGATTTTGAGTGGAAACCTCCTTCCATCAGCAAAAGCCCTGAAGATGAAACGTGGCTGTGGTCTTTCAGCATGTCAACGATCCCAAACACACAGCCCGGGTAATGAAGGAGTGGCTTCATAAGAAGCATTTCAAGGTCCTGGATCGGCCTAGCCAGTCTCCAGATCTCAACCCCAAAACATCACTGCTTTAGAGGAGATCTGCAATGATGAATGGGCCAAAATAGCAACAACAGTTTTTGAAGACTTACAGAAAACGTTTGACTGCTGTCATTGCCAACAAAGGGTATATAACAAAGTATTGAGTTGAACTTTTTTTATTGTCCAAATGCTTATTTTCCACCACAATTTAAAAAAAAATTCTTTAAAAATCTGACAATATTACATTCTGGATTTCTGGACAGACACCCATTGTCGAAGATGGACGGAAAATAAACGTCTACAAAAACCGCATGTGACCTACAATTAGCCCTCATAAAGACGTCCTGTGGATGTTAAATCTCGACATTAGCCAGACATCATAAAAAAACATGTTGCCTGGCATCACGTTCTGCACCCTCAGGGGACTGACACCGAAAGTTGAAGATGGACTTAGAATAAACGTCTATAACAACCACATCCTAACTACAGTTACCCTTATGAAAACGTCATGTGGACGTTAATACTCAACGTTAGCTGGACGTAAAAAAAAACGTCACCCGGTGTAACGTTCTGCACCCTCAGTGGACCGACAACTGACTTTGATGACAATGTGGACATTTATGTCTTTACAAGAAACTTTGCACAAATTGTTTTTTATACACTCTCACTTGCCAACCCATTACAAAACCCTAAACTAACATTACCAGTGCAACAAAAAAGTGGTGAGTGGTGATTCCAGCCTTACAGTTCTGAGCCAGATGCCAGCTCAAATGAGAAAAATGAAGACGTACATGACTCTAGTAGTCTATAATTGGATGCATTAGAATGGAGCGAAGTGGCCTGCTGATTGTAGTTTGTACATCACAACTACAAGCTTTTTCAAACTTTTTATGTCTGCTCCTCATATACCATGATTTGAATAACGAAATAATCAGAAATGCAATTTTAATCTTACTTTACTTTACATCGTGAGAAAAATTCTACAAGAACATGTTAAAAACACCAAAAACCCAATTTTCGTTGATGTGGGTCTGTAAATAAACCCTGGATCACTTTCTCAGTTGACTAAAAAAAAAATTTGTTTTTCTGATCCAACATTTGTTTTTGTTTTTCTGTTTCAGGCAAAAGACGACTGCAGAGGAGAGTGCCAGAGATTAAAGGCCGGAGAAGATGCAAATGGTATTCATTAAGTAATTACATCAGGAGTGACAGACTGTATCCATTTTGTCCTCTGGCATTAGAGACAACCCGGAGAATCTATCATGGAGCCACAGCACAACACCAATCACAACCAAGCCCTATGGAGAGAGATACCTTGGGATTCCAGCGACGACTGCTCACTCTCCATGAGCGGCACCACCTTCCTTATCGTGGCTTACAGCACGGTCATGGCCGTGGGACTCATTGGCAACTTTTGCCTGGTGTTTGTCATCACGCAGCATAAGGAGATGCACAATGTTACCAACATATTAATTGCCAACTTGTCTTTTTCTGACATTCTCATGTGTATCATATGCCTGCCAGTCACTATTATCTACACACTGATGGACCACTGGATCCTGGGAGACGCCCTTTGTAAGCTCACACCGTTTATCCAGTGTATATCTGTGACTGTTTCCATCTTCTCCCTCGTCCTCATCGCCATGGAGCGCTACCAGCTCATTGTTCATCCGACTGGATGGAAACCTTTGGTCAGCCAGTCGTACTTGGCAGTGGCTGTCACCTGGATTGTAGCCTGCCTCATTTCTGTGCCTTTCCTCTCGTACAGCGTGCTTACCTTTCCATTCCAGAATCTGAGCATCCCTATACCAGTTAGCGAGCAACTGGTTTGCATGGAAATGTGGCCGACTGTTCAAGGGAGGCGAGCTTACACCACCTCCCTGCTGGTCTTCCAGTACTTCCTGCCCCTCAGCCTCATCCTGATCTGCTACCTTCAAATCTACCTACGCCTCAAGAGGAGGAAGGACATGGTGGAGCGTGGCAGGAAGAACAAGGGTTCCGCCAGGATCAATGCAATGTTATTCTCCATTGTGGTGGCATTCGCCCTCTCCTGGCTTCCCCTCAACATCTTCAACACAGTGTTCGACTGGAACCACGATGTGATTCCAACCTGTGGCCATGACATCATCTTTTCGTTTTGCCACCTCATGGCTATGGTCTCCACATGTGTCAATCCCATCATCTATGGGTTCCTCAACAGCAACTTCCAGAAGCAGCTGAAGTCCACAGTGCTGCGCTGCCGCTGCTGGGGGGTGACAGAGAGATATGAGAGCATCCCGCTGTCCACCGTCAGCACAGAGGTCACCAAGGGATCGATCTTGAGTAATGGATCTGTTGGCTTCAACACATAAACTCAATTGAAGGGACAAAGACGTCCACAGATGCACCTCAGCCATCATCGTGTCATCATTCAGTGCTTTTGTTTTTGCTTTGCTCAAGGCAATTGAAAAGTTTACAAAGCTGTAAACTTTACAGCAGTGCTGGGAAAACAGCAGAAAACACTCAGCCAGTCAGTTTATCCCAGAATTGTTTTTTTTTATGAGGCTACATGTCATCGGAAGTAGATAACAAAGAGACGGTGCAAAGGCTGAACAAATACAAGCAACGTAGGACAAGTGTGGACTCTTTGTAGGGAAATATTCTAACTTTTATTTGACTGTAGGTGTTAGCAAAGAGGCAGTTTTTCATCATTAGGAATTTATTTAGACTGTCTGTTTCCCTTGGGTTCAGAGATCTTGTCACCAACTGTGTTTACATGGATATCAGCTGTTATCAGAGGCTTAGCACTCTTTCACCTGCTGTAAATGTTTCTGCTAAAGAGAGCAGTTGGGAACAAAGGCCACTGTAAATGTTTTTTTTTCTTGAATATAGCTGTTTTCTCTTTATGGCAACTTTGAAAAATATTCAGTGACCTGTGTTGTGTTTATAAAGGTGCAAGCAATATGGTGCACAAACTCCAAAAAGCATGCATTCAGTCATAAACCATCCTAATGCTTTTGTAATGCTTTAACTCACTATGGTGTAACAGCGTTTAACCTTGGTTACAGGTGTAAACATCTCATGCCTGACAAGGTATGAGATGAGAGAGGTACAGCAAGATGATTTCTCATAAAAGTGCCCCTCCATTTGTTTGGGGTCACTGAAGTCTATTTCGGCTGTCATCAGGCGAGCAGAGCTGTACGCCCTGGACAAATCACCAGTCCATCAAAGGGTCACCCAATGAAAAACGAGACAAGATGCTGTTTGAGCTTATAGGGACGAATCTGTGTCATCAAATAACTTTTTGAACTTCCAAAAGTAGAAAAATAAACGGAAAGGCCCCTACAGTATGCCGTGCAAACAGTACACAGGACAGAGATATTTGCAATGATTGCAACCCTGCCACCATAATGCTAGTCTCATACAGTGTGCCATACAAAAGCTTCATAACAACAATTAGCAGTAGAAAAATTTTTGTAGGAGTTTTATTTAGCACAAAACAGTTATTGAACTTTATGCTTGTGATCTGAATTAAAGAGCATTTGGTAACAGAAAAGTCCCTTAGTAACCTTCTGCTTTTAATTTTTTGTTATATCTTGTTGCAATAAATCATATTTTTATCTTTCAAGACAATGTTTGTGTTGCAATATTTTGTTTCTAATTTTGGATTATTTGTTATTTGCTTTTCAGACGCCAGCACTCTTTTTCTGCGTCATTTTCCTCTTTTGGAACATATTTGTTTTTATGTCAAAGTTCAAGTTGATCTCATCTCTTAAAATATTCAGAGAGCGGTCAAATCTGAAGGACTGCACCTGGTGTTGTTGTAATGTGATTTATGGTTCGATTTTTTTATAAACATATGTTAACCTCATCTATCTGCAAATTTGACCCCTTTGTGCTTGGTTTTCACCAGCTGATTGTGGATTATTATCTGTTGTGTTATACCACATTCTCACAGTATGTGGGTAAAAAGGCTCACCTACTTCTTCACCTACTTTAAAAGGGGAAACGAATTTAAAAGAGTTAAGGTTAAATTTACATTTTGAAGTGTTGTGGGAACAAGCAACTGGATTTAAAATTTCTTCCTTGAAACCTGACTGATGAAAATGAAGACTGATGATTAAGCTTCTTGGATGAGCGGCAAAATGTTTAAGGTAAGAAGATTTTAAGTCCAGTTACGATGACTCAACTTCAAGACAACACCACCTGGATGAATAAGAACCTCCACCAGGTTTAGTTGACCTATACATTCTATCAATGGACTGTTATTAAATGTATTCATTACCTTATTTACCGGAATTATTGTCTTTTAAGGTTATTGTTCAAAGGCAGTCTAAAAATCAAAGTAGTGAAATATGCCTGGACAAAAATTGATGCACCATCAACCTAAACATCAAGCGAATAATTTTTGCAGCCATTAATAAGACATCTGCACCTTTCAACAGATATTTTGGTACAATAACAAATTATTCCAACTGTCTCTAGTTTGAAGAAGAGCTCCTTCAGACAGCATGGTTGTGTTCAAATTACTTCCCTTCTATGACTTAGTGCACTATAGTGCATTTGCCATTTTATAGTGCTGTCTGAATTTACAATTCCGGAATCCAGAAATTTCCCAGAAGTCTGCGAAAAATCCGTGCACATGGATGCTCACCAGATTGGCAAGTATAGACCATATTGCATTGCGTTTGAACAATTTTTGAAGTGAAATAAATGTATTTTAATTTAAAATTTATAAACTATCTATGTTTTCATCATCAGAACACAGTGGATTAATAAAAAGTCTTCATAAAATGTTCATATTTATTAGGTTTTTACTTCGGGAAATCAGTAAGGTCGTATTTGCTATTTAACCCTTCTGCTATCCTAGGCACTTTATCATTGGGAGTTGGGTCATCTAGACCCACAAGACAGTGCAGTGCGCTGTACCTTTTTTCTTCAATGATTTGTGATCTTCACTGGTTTCCATGGATTACATGAAATCTTCTTCACCTTTATCCACCTTTGTGCTATCCTATAGGGTCAAGATGACCATTGACGTGTTCTCTCTACCATGACAAAGGTGGAGAGGATTTCATGTAATCCATGGACACCAGTGAAGATCACAAATCATTGATGAAAAAAGGTTCAGCGCACTGTCTAGTGGGGTCTAGATGACCTCACTCCCAATGTCAAAGTGCTTAAGACAGCACAAGGGGTACGGGTGGGGTCATAGGATAGCACAAGGGTTAAAAGAAAATAGAATTGCCTTTAAAATCCAGGGTATTAGACTGTCCCACACTACATAGTTGTTTAGTAGTTTTGGGGTAGTGAGACAATTCACATACAGTCCATGTGTCATTTCTTTCCACTGACTTTCAATACTTCCTAATTGTCCAATGTTTTTTGTTCCCAGCTCTTGCTGTTTTAAATTTTGTGGCTGTTAGAGTCATGTTGCTGTTAAAAGATAATGAGCTGCGTCTGAGATTATATTTTCTAGCACTCTGCAGTACTTTTTGCCCCAGATTCAGCAAAACGTACCCAGACCATAAATAGAGCCTTCTCTGTGTTTAACAGTAGGGGCAGTCTTCTCTTCTTAGTAAACTTAATTTCTGCATCAATGAAAATAGCCCTTTTGTTGCCAAAAAGCTCAGGTTTTGCCTCATATCTCCAAAGGGTATTATTCACAAATATTTTAGAGCTCTATTTTAATATATGAAAAGACTATATGAAAGACTTGGTTTCATATAATTCTGACCGGGCAAAAACTGCAATGATTAATTTCTTCTCCATGATCAATTTTCAAACGGTTGGTACTTCTGTGAAATAATAGTGATGCCATCCCTTCGTCATTACCAATTCCAAAACCATGATTGGTCAAAGTTCAACCTGGTTAAACTTGCAACACACGTTAAATGGCATTTTGTGCGTGGAGCCAAAAAAAGGTTGTAGAAATTTGCATACCCACACCTGGACCTGAGAGTTCTGAACGTGGAAGCCTGAAAAGCGCATTTATGCGTGTTTACATAGACTTTTAATCAGAAGTGGCTGCTTGAACACACATTTCTGAGGGTGATGTGACCATAGCTAACACGCTTGCTCCTTCTATTTTTGGATGGTCACCAAACAGCTTAGTAAAAACTGCCACCATGTAAGATTTGAAATATTTTACCAAAAACGTTCTTAGAAAAACAACGTTTTTTTTTTGTATTTACCTAATGTACATCAAAATGGATCAAACTCTTCTTCACAATGTAAATCCAGGTCAACAGACTTTGAGTGTTTGTGTTGGAGGCCTTTAAAAGACAGGAAATACCCCTGCGACCCATGAGGAGAACAAATAAAAGGCTTTATCTGTTTACACTGGTTTTCATACACCTCAGAACATTCAGCCTAAATGTCTTAGCTGTTAACATGAGATGATGGGGGGGCTCTTTTTTTTCAGACGTTGCGTAATCAAGTTAAACTCCTTGTGGACGGAAGTGCAGAAAGGACAAATTCCTCCCCTTTTTATGAATATTTCAAAATGTTTCTTAGGTCAAGCTAAGTGCGCTGCTTCTGTGTGCATTATTTAGGGAAACGTCTAAGATCGCTAAATTTTTAGATGCTCTTTTAGTGTTGGAAACGTGGGTGTTCTCTTTGGAGTAGAGAATGCTGCATCAATGTGTTCAAAGGGAGCCCATTTGAGTGGAGGGAAAGAACATAAGGTTCTTGCATTTGGTTCTTAGGGTGACACGTGATGCACTGAAGGAAGTAAAAACCTGTTTGTCTGTCTTGTATCTGACAGGGACCCCAGAGACCTCTCCTTGGTCCTTGTCACCATGGCTCACTGCAGGCTTCCGCTGCTTTGGCCTGACCTAACCTTTCTAAACTGCCGGCCCCCCTTCCAACCTTTCATTTTTACCCCCTCTTACCTGTGTGTCCTTTCAAAGCAGCAAAAGTCAAGCAGCTCTGCTCCTTTTGCCTGGAATGAAAGACCTGAGGTACTGGAGGTGCTTACGTGGTTCTGTGGACCTTGGCAAGGAGTAAAATTACAAGAACTACACTTTGTGTTGTTGGCCATTGTAAAGCGGGCTTGGGGCACATTACTGTAGAATGAAAAGAAAAACTCAGCTGGAGACAAACACTTATTAAGTCCAGGAGGCCAGACTCCTTGTCAGTGGAGCACTTCCAGAACGATTAGCATCTTGGCTTCCCTGCATTTTAATTTAGTGAGACTCTCATGCATGCAGTGTCTCCAAATCACAGGAACAACTTGAACTTGTTTGCCAGAGATTTGCTCAAGCTGTTGTTTTGAGTCTCCAAATTCTTCTAAAGACATTTTCCTAGACTAATTTTGAAACTATAGTCAACCTCCTTTCTTATCCATATGAGCAGAATCCATAATCCAGCAATTTTCCAATGAGCTGAGTAAATTTATGGTGATGGCTATTTTCCAGAAGAGAACATGCAGGTAACAGTTGGCAATGTTTGCACACACATCTGGTTCCTGTGAGAATAAATAAATCTTTTTTTTTTTTTTTTTACCAGCAGGTGAAAAGGTCAGGAAGGTACGCTGCTCCCTCGACACTCTTATCTTGGCATAATATGTACCAAACATCTTTAGGAAACAGACGGATTGCTCATTCACAGGTCAAACACAGATTGGCTACATCATTTTATTCTTTGCCTCTTTATTCAGATTGCCATTGGACTCTATAGCATATCAGGTGATCTCTGTTGAACAGACCTCCAATGGAGAGTTTATGTAAGGTTATAGTTCCCATCATCCCTTTATTACTTCAGATGTCATAACAGCAGGAACTTCCTCATTAACCCGTTGTGGGTTGCACAGGTGTCAACAAACACAGAGCAACAACAACTTTAGTGTACTGTCTCCGTCAGGCTTCAGTCAGATTGATTGGGAATAATTAGTGGAACTGCAGATTTGAGATTTCATGCTCAGCAGGTTGTGGGTTTTTCAACAAGTGTTTCCCTGTTTTAAACTTGTAAATATCACAAAATGACATTATTTTTGTCCTATACCAATGTTTCATTTACAACAAAAAATTACGTTCTAGCAAAGATTGTCTTTGATGTGGCTTAAATTTAAAATTAAGTGAATATTATTAAGTAAATTATATAAAGTATTATCAACATATGCTCAGCAAACGAGGAAAACTATAAGTGATATTTGAAACAAGTGAGTTTGTGATGAATAAAAAAGGAGCAGAACCTTCTAATAAAAAGTAGAATACACAGCATTTGATGCAGTATAGGGTCAATTATACAGAGACAAAAACTCTTTCCACAGATGAAAATTTAATTTTGATATTTTGCTAAATCTAACACTCTCTGAATCCTACAGTGAAGGAATTAAATCTCCATAGAAGTAGCTTTTTGTTTTTACCTCCTAAGCCCTCTGCTGGCCAACTACACTAACACCACAAAAAAGGGGCTGATCTGAATTTTTACCATCATTATTAAAAATAGAAATCATCAAGCATGACCACAAACTCCTCAAGATCTTAGAAAAAAATCTGTAATCAGGTAAGAATGTGACCCACTCTTAACACCAAAGCTCACAAAAATCACATTTTCGACATCCAGAACTATTTAAATTGTTTACAAACGAGGAAATGCAGCACCACTGTGAACACACTATTGTCTTAACTATTCTGAAACTTTTTATAGGCCTCAAATTCTCATTTTATTTATTATATACTAAGTTACTTTTATCCACTGATAACATTTGTTAGGTCTCCATGTTAGTGAAAGACAAAGGCAAGAATATAGCCACTAAAATATTGTAAAATTTAGACAAATAATGCAGTTAAAAAAAATACAATCAAGTAAAAGTAGACCAAACCCTCAAAGCAAATATGGTTCATGTGCAAATGCAGCAGACACATCGCATCCAGCCTTCCATCCTGCTGCCCTTTCTGTTAGCTATTGCAAAAAAACACCCTCATAGCAGAAGAAACAGCTTTTATTCACGATTAGCAATCAAAGTCAAATATCCCATACAGTAGAGACACTTTGTTATTTTACCAGACATCATTTGTATGTTCGGTATCCGTTTTTTGCTTCAGTTACACTCCCCTAAAAAGAACACATTTGATTAGGACAATAATATTTATGGCCTAATCATAATACATTCACTTAAATAAACACAGAAGGATAAGTGAAGCTTACAAGAAGCCCTTTTATTCTGTAAATCTTTGCTAAAGATGACTCCTCCAGGTGGCTCAAGTCACTGCAGGGTGTATTGCTGTTAAGGAGTCTAATCTGCTGGAAGAGAAAAGACACACATCACAAAGAAACTAGCAAAACATCATCTTTTAGTCAGACTTTTTTAGATGCTTACATTTTCCAGTGTGTTTGGAAAGTATTTCAGTTCTCGCTTCCCTCCAGGACTCAGACCAAATGACCAGTGCTGGCAGCAGCCCTGTGACAGGACCGAGCTCACCAGCAGCCACGGCATCCACGTTTTTACCACCATTCCTGCAGAACACAGAGCTGCGACACAGAAATGCAGGTTAAGTTGAATATTTTGGAACAAATATATAAAACTGTGGCATTGAATTGTTGAAATCCCATCCTATACCTTCAGTTCATAAGTCAGGGAGCTGCTCCAGTTTTCTGTTCTCTGAATTCTGCCGCCCTGCTTTATATGAGTCTGTCTGCTGCGTTTTCTTCCATCACTTCACAGCAGGGTGTCACAAAGTGGGATTAAGAACCGTCATGAATCACATGCAACCTGCAGAGCAAGTTCACACCTAATGCATGATGTAGTTTTAAATTTATTTAATTTATTTGCCGTTTAATTAACACAGCATCTTACATGGTGTTCTAGAAAGCTCACAGCTACTTTATTTAAAAATCTCATTTATGATTTTATCTAAAACAAAAATGAACAAAAGCTTGTTTTTCTCTTCATAGAAGTTTATTTTTAAGTCAACATTTAGACACACTTACATCTGTCCCCAAAGCAAACAGATCTGTCCTGTACGGCATTCATTAAGATATATTAAAATAAATAAAAAGACTTCCTCCTTTGTTTTTTTTACACTCTGTTTAAAAGAAAAAACACAACATGATTGCCTTCATCATTCACTCTAACAGGCTGGGTACCTACTATATAAATAAGTGATCAGTATTGCAGCGGAGCAGCTTTCAGATGCAGCCAGACAAAATTCAAACATGCAAAAACACAATGACTGACACCAACAGAGGAGAAACTCTTCACAATAACATCTAACCAGTTCCTTTTTGGGGGAAGATTTTGGAAGCACTCAATTTGTTTTGCTCAAAGTTCATAAAAAAACACATTTGGTAATTAAGGTAAACCAAACAAAAAACATGTGCAAAAAGCGTGATTGAGAGAAACTACGCAAAGTGATGTTTCGGGAGAATACAACAATGATGAAACGGCTCTTTTAAAGCATGCTCTGATAGATTATATGCATATAGTTATGCGGGATTAAGAGAAGTAATACAAGACAAACATGATGAATGTAACTGTGGATCGCTCGCACACTATCAGAGGTAGATTCACAGAGCACGGAAAACAAGTGTTTTTTTTTTTCAGGTAGGAACTGGAAATCCTCACAGCTCTCCGTCATGTTTTGCATATTTAAAGTAGCATAGTTTTTACTGGTGCACAAACAGCACTTCTCGCCTTTTACGCTGCCCTATTGTACTGTATGGCTTTGGTTTGCATTGCTCAATAATTCCAGCAAAAATAAAAGACATTTCAAGAAGAAATTCATTAACCACAGACAGGAAAAACTGGTAAATGTTTGGAACCCAACAACACTATGAAGTTCACAGGTGAGAGGATCTGAACTCTCTGAGCTTCGAGTGATGTAAATATAACACAACTGAATATAATAATCCAAACACTTTAACACACTCAAGAAATGTTTTTTTGGTGGTGTGTGCAGCTTAACATTTAAAAATGCATACTGACAACCTTGGATAAATCCTAGTGCAAGATATTTAAAGCTGTTTGTGGAATGCCAGGGAGACACAGAGTTCAAGGAAAGAGAGAATTCAAGAGATCAGTCGACGTGATATATGACAGGAACGAATGAACCAGGAAGCAGCCAGCTGGTTATCTGACACTCTGCGACATGTGCAGAGGGGTCAGCATCTCTTCAAAAATGGCTCCTTTCACATTGGAGCCCCTCAGGTTGGCCTCCTGCAGATCACAGCCAGAGAGGTCACAGTTCTGCAGACAAAAAGATGGAAGGAGGGTTTATTGGTTCAAGCCAAAAACATTAACATGAGATTATAATTTCATTTTAATTTTTATGAAGATGTAGGCAGAAAATTATTCAAATATTTTCTTGCCACTGTGGTCGGCAACCTGTGGCACCGGTGCCCCAATTGTCACGCAGAGGGAAGACAGTGGCACATGACAACAATAAGCACTTCATCTGACGTCTGTTTGCATCTTTCAGATTTAGAAAACAAAATTGTGTTTGAGTGATCATCTCTTCTTACAATGAGCTTTTTTCCCCCTATGGCATCATAAGGAAAGGGTTCATTCACGCAGCACTGTTACTGTGACCC
The DNA here is from genome assembly GCF_053564925.1 of Oryzias latipes. Classification (NCBI taxonomy): domain Eukaryota; kingdom Metazoa; phylum Chordata; class Actinopteri; order Beloniformes; family Adrianichthyidae; genus Oryzias; species Oryzias latipes. Next base: position 14,175,566 of record NC_136245.1, read on the forward strand.
CGCCCACCTATTGCCTAAATATAGTGCAACTTTTCCACGTCAGCCTTCATTAACGGGCAATTTAAATTTTTGCGCACCATAGGAAAAAAAAAAAGTACGTTTGCCACGGAGAAATGACAATGTGAGCTGTTGGTCATGTTTTTGGCATCGCAGTGGCTGACATTTATGAAGTCATAAGTTCAGTTTGTTAAATAATGAAGAAGCAAGGTCAGATTTTACTTAGACTTTCTTTTTGTTCTGCCAAATGTCATTTTGAAATGTGAACAAGTTTTAAAATTAAGACTACAGCTGATCACCACTCCGTTTACTGTGGGGTGAAAAATGAATAATGACATTGTCCAATTGTGGAAAATGTATATTACTATAATAAGCATATTCGTGAAAAAGTAAAAACAACTAATTTTACAAAGCACCCAATTACCTTACATGAAGTTACCCTGTCTCATAATGTAACAAAAGATGAATAAGCCAAAACACTTATTTTTTCATGTTAATGGTGAAGTTCTCAGAAATATTGATGCTATTTTGTTGTGATGTATCCAATCCTCTTGCTGTAGTTACGACATACGTTAAATGCAGTACTTTTACTTTTAAACAAACATAGATGCAATACTATTTCAACTTTGCCCTATTTCCCTGTGCAATATTGTTATGAAAGCACTTTTTTGAGTTAATACCAAAATATGTTCAAAAAAGCTATTTGACCTGCGGTTTGTGAATTATAGTTGCTGATGGCACAGTTGTTAAGGAGAACATTTCAAATTGGCACTTCAAGTCATAAACGTAGCGGACCCCCGGTCTATGATGAGCTAAACCTCAAATTTAGTTAATAGTTATTTGTTCACATTAGAAAATCTGCAAACAAAAAAACCCAATAAACCCCAGATTAGTTGCTTTTTGTTCTTTCAAAGCTTTCCTAAATTTCTTTCCAAATAATTTACTTAATGGCATTAGCTTTAATAAAATGACAGAAAACCTAAAGGCAAAATCTATTCGGGTTTGAAAAGCTGCATTATTTTTGTCACCAAAAAGGCTTAGTCATCACCATCGATTGCTTTTAAGGATAATCCTGTCTGATGGCTGACTTCACCTCCAGATCCGTTCCTGCCAAAGTGGCCCCCCGCAGGTTACAGTTCTTCAGCTTTGCATTTTTGAGGGTGGCCACACGCAGGTTGATTCCAGTCATTTGGCTTCCTTCCATGTCAACTCCTTTCAGGTTTGCACCTAATCATCAAAGCATGTAGTTTATATTAAAAAACAAAGCAAAAAGAAAAGTTAAAAGCGGATTAGGGACTCTGAGTAATCACCTTCCAGATTGGCCTTCAGTCCAGAGGGGTCCTCAAAGTTGCATCCTTTGAGAGAAGCTCCTTCAGCGTTTGAGCACAGCATCTTCACTCCTTGCAAATTAGCTCCCTTCAAAAAAATGACACATTCCAACTGTAATATTTGAAGTCATATTGCCAATGAATAGCCTCAAAGACACACTGTTAAATTTTTTTTCTGTTTTTAACATGCCCTTGTTGAAATTTTTCTCGTAATAGAGGACAAAAAGAAAATTGTGTGTGAAGGCCACATCATTGTAAATCAATAGCAGACGAAAAAACTGCTGTTGGATAAAGAGCTTATTTGTGACGTAAAAAAGACGATGGGCGAGCTTCCTGAGCTGATCCATTCTGATGCATCCACTTGCAGACAAATAGATCCATGCAGAGCTCTTAATTAACTTTTTTGTTAGTTGGAGTTTCCAGTAAAATCCAATGTCTACCAGCTAAATTAGATTTCCACACTCTTCTCTGGAAAAATTATTTGTGCATTTGAAAGCGAAACCGTAATCCTCTTTTTTATAAAGTTTCAGATGATAACTATTAATCTTGCAAAAACAAAACTCTTAAAATAAATAAAAGTGTCTGATGTCAGGTTTTATAACATTAGAGAAATGTAATGTTTTAACAAAAGACACGTCTTATTGCTGAACCTTTTTATGAACACACATTTCTTTCAACCATTAACTTTTCATCAAAGTTCTAATGTTTATTTCTAGTAATAGTCATTTATTTACATCTTAAACTTTTTTTAAAGAAATTAAGTTTATTCAAATCATTTATTCAAATTAAGAAATCAACTTTTTTTAAATAAAAAAATGTTTTTAATGTATAACAGAAGAATAATGATTAAAACTAGAACTAAACAATAAAATAATAATTTTAATTTTTTTCACCAAATATTTCATGCATAGAAAAAAACTAGCATATATTAAAATATCTGCAAGGTTTTTTTTATCATTGTGTATTTTTTTTACAGATCAGTGTGTTGTAGTTGTGAGTCTTAGTCATTTCAAAAAGTTCAATGACATGGAGCAACAATTGAGTGTGTGTTTGTGTTGGTTGAGGTCAGTGTGAGCCAAAGATAGAAATTACCAGTGGACCTGAATGCAGCTGAAGTATGGAAATTCAATGCAGTCCTTGAATGCACCTCCTCGCACAATAAGGTCAGAATTTACAGTTTGAACCAACTCTACGATGGATGTTTGTGGTAGCCGAGTGGGGGAGTCATGGTTGTGAGTTTGAGCCCCCCAGATGCTTCACCTCCCCAAGTGGCTAGTGAAACTAATTTTCTACCAGCCAAACTGAAATTTAACCCACATTTGGCGGGTCTTCGTTTTCCTCGTCAGAGCTGGTATCTGGCTCAAAACTGTACGGCTGGATAACTCTGATATTGCTCGCCATTTTTGTTGTACTGCTAATGTCGGTTGGGTGTGTGAGAGTCTGAAAGCTAGTGGGGGAGCGAGTCAACAGGGCAATGGGGAGGGGGAAGAGGAGTGGGGTTGCTGTGCATCAACTCAGAAGTGTGATCATAATCATGATTAAAAGACCACTGGGAACAATAACTCAAAAGATGATCAGAGTGTGACTTTAAAGCTACCGTATGCATTTGTGCTTAAAAAAAAGTAAAGAAAAGTCAAGGAAGTTATTTTCTTTTTCATTTTTTTTGGGTGGGGTGGGGTTTTCTGAACTGTAATCACCTAAAAAATCAGTTTAAAAATGGATTGGCTTAGCTGTCACTATTGGTAAAGGACGATGTTCATACTCCACATATGGATGTTTGAAAGAGCTTCTGGACCCTTACATCCAAGATGGCTCCAGAAAGGTCAGCCCGCTCAAGATTAGAGCAGCACAGATTAGCATGTGACAGGTTGCAGCGGCTCAGGTTGGCCATCTTGAAATTTATGTAGCGTAGATCGAGCCGAGACAGATCCCCGCCGCTGAAGTTCAGTCCCTATAAGAAGAATCAGAGCAGCATGTCAGCATACCTCCTAAAGGAAACGTCGCAAACATTCCTGCGCAGCGTTACCTGACAGCGGAGCTCCGATTTGGTGGGTGTTGCCATGAGGAAGCGAACAAACTCTTTCCGGGAAATGGGAGAATGGTCCTCAGGAGGCTGCAAGTTCTTTTTATAAAAGCAAAAATATGTGAGTCAAAACCAACAGGAGTCAGGATCAGACTCATCTGCAGCGCATTTATATCACCTTAATGGTTACTTCCAGCTGTTCAGCCAGTTTTTCAATCCCAAAGAAGCGTGCCTCCTCAAGGACTCCTTAAAGACATTTATTAGAGAAACTTCTTTTTTTCCCCAAGCTAATTAATTCGCTGATATTCTGCAAACGAAATGTTTTTATTGCAAAAATAAAAATAAATAAATAAAACAGTCGAGCCCCCACACTCGTTCTTTGAGATTTGAAAAGAAAAGCACAAGTTGTTTCTGTGTGGGGCATCTCGGACAAAAACAAAGCAAAGTTCTGTTCATCCTCTGGCCATAACGCTCTGTGGAGCCATTCAAAGACACTTGATTCTTCAGGGCTTGTCCAAATACTTACCTCTTACATTGATCCCTTCATTGATAATAAGCTGGCCGTGTCTTAGATAGTTGAGAATGGGCTCAAAGTATTCAGGGCTGCGGTCGATTAAGTAGGCCCCATGCTCGTCCTGCTTGTTACCCCACACATCTGGAGGTGGACAAAACTCATTTAAGATGACAGATAAAATAACAGTAGAAAACGTAACCATCTGCTTTTCTGAAGTACCTTTCTCCCGGAACATGTGAGCAAGCATGCTATCTGGCTCCTTGCTGACTAGAGTGCTTCTGCACAAAAAAAAAGACATTTAGCATAACAAAACTGACTTGCAACAATAATTTAGCCAATTCTACCTGGTAGTGGTGAATAGACGCCCCCCAATATTGAGGGTCAGCCAATCGGTGTGTACTCCCAGCCGCTCAGATGTAACCTTAACTTCATTCTGAAGGCCTGCCGCAAGGTTATAATAGGAAAGATGGATCGAAACATTATGGACACTAGTAGAAGAACGTAAAATATATGAAGCAAAGAAACCTCACCAACGAATGGATCTCCCTCTGACACATACAGCACATCGTCATCTCTGTTTCAAGAATTACAGACAGTTATGGGGTTCAACAATTTAGGAATAAAAAGGGATATGAATCATAAATCAATAATTTCAATGAATTTTTACTAAAACATGCAATATCTATTGTTATGTCCAATTCAAGGATCGCTTTCCGGGATTTGTAAATGTTTTCATACAAAAAGATCTTTGTTAACTTTTAATTCAATAATCACACATTTTATTAATAACAGATCCTTCTCATCTCATTATAAATGACTATGTATGTGGGGGGAGGGGTAGAAGTAAAATCATTTATTTAAAAAATCGATATGTAATCAATTTGTTTTAAATCATATCTTGTAAATTAAAATGTAATCAGTTTCCTATCTTGACAGTGATAACCAGCCCTAGTATTAAGACATCAACATGCTTAAACTGACAGGAACTTACCGTATTAATGCAATGTCATCTATAAGACCACCTCTCCCATTGTATAAACAACAAGCTTTGATTCCTAGCTTACTGCTTGCGACAGATAATAAATCAGGCAAAGTTCCGTAGACTGCTACCACCTGGACAGAAACACAAAACAAAACCAACACAGATAAAAGTCCCTCTACATAACTGCCGGATACTTAAACTAGCATAAGTTTATGTGATTCAGCGGTCATTCCGCGGCCCAGGAGCCAACAGTCAGAAACATAATTTACCCCTTTGTTTAAACCCACCTTGCCATTTTTAGGTGTCCCGTTAACAAATAGGGTAACTCTTCTCATTCTTTGAACGCTTTGGTTGTGGATAAATCTAAATTTTATTTGATAAAAAAAACGTTGTTTCTACCAGCTAGCAGCTTGTTTCCTGACTGACCAGCTAACTGCATCCGACAACACGAGACAAAAGACGCGTTCATGATGTCTGGGATTTTTTAAAAATTATTTTTTATCAACTGTTTTTTTTAAAGTGGTAAACATTTTAAATGTTTTTTTAGCAGAACTTTGTTTTAATAGCATTTTTGTTCTCAAATCACAATTACGATTTTTGTTTTTAGTTAAAATAGGGTGTCTAAATATATTTTATTTATCAAACTGTAACAAATCTTAGCTACAGGAAAATTCTACAGCTGAACGCTCAAAATGCTTATCAATAAGAAACACTTGATTTAAAATATATATATATTATTCTTTATTTATCGTAACCAATATTAAGAGAAAATTGAGAACTTTCCGATAGCATGTAAAGTATCTTCCTGCCTACAAGTCAGCCATTGGTCATCTGGCTTTACGTCATTACGTTCCATGCGTTCGTTCTATTGGCACTTTGCTTTTCGTTGCTAATGTTTCGTTGAGTCTTTCTAGACCATGCTGTCCTGTTTGACTAGAAATATCACGTTTCTGCTCTTCTAACAATGACATTAACGTTGTATGTTAGCTCTGTTCAAGCTAACGTGAGCTTTCCTGATTTTAAATAGCTTGGTTGGTCACTTGGTGTCATTCAACACAATGTTTAATTTGGAACAACAGTGTTCGTGTGGCTCCCATTCTGTTTCTTCTCACAGTGTTCATCAAACTCTCGATGAAATGGACTTTGAGCGAGGTTTGCCTTCACGTCTAAGTACTAAACTGTTTACCAGACAGTTTAAATGGTTGTTTCCTAAACTAACTCCTTCATTGACTTGGGTAACCAGTTTTCTAATCAGTTTTAATACCTGGTCTGCAGGAATCTGGTCTGCAGCAGTGGATGGGGACTTGGACAGAGTCAAGTCTTTCATCGACAAAGGTACTGATCCAAACCTGAGAGATTCATCAGGGTACACAGCTCTGGTGAGTGTTTTTGGAGAGCTAATCGGTGGTTTTATTGGTTTGCACTACAATTGTCATCTTTTCCTATTTGTTGCCTCTTTCATAGCATTACAGCAGCCGGAATGGTCATCTGGCTGTTTGCAAGATTCTTCTGGAGAATGGCGCCTGTGCATCACCTCAGACGCGAGGCGGGGCCACGCCACTGCACAGAGCAGCGTACTGCGGCCATCTAGATGTGGTCAGACTCATTCTGCATCATGGAGCAGACCCCGGACTTTGTGACAATGATGGTGCTTCTGCCTTGCATAAGGTGCAGGAATTATAAAATGAAAGCATTTCATAGAAACAGCTTGAGGTTATAATCTATACCCGTTTTCATTTTTCTATTTAATGCGTGTAGGCAGCAGAACAAGGTCATAAAGAGGTGTGTCAGCTGCTTGTGGAGCATTGTCCAGCTCTCTGCAGTCGGGCAAACAAGAGGCTTCAACTACCCTACCAGCTGGCTAAACATGCAGACCTGCAGGATCTCCTTAAACCACCTCTGTGATGACTGGTTCTTACTCTGCCAGAATTTGGATCCCTAATTACAGAGATCTTGCAACTTGTTTTTTATCACTTCACCCTAGTGGTGTTCAGCCCTTTTCCTCAAGATTTATCATCCAAACATCTATATGTCTACCTGCTGCTAATTACCTATATTAGGTGTGTTTAGTCAATGCCATCCCTCAGCAGACCCACACAGTAATGACAAGTCTTACTTCTTAAACGGTAACACAACAGCACAGTTGGAGGCTGACTCCACTCTCAGGCCAGATTTGAAGATGCCAAATGGGGTTTAGCTGGGGAGGTGTGGTCTGAATCTGTGATTGACAGCGACACTGAGATTAGCTTGAGGTAACATACAGTCCTGCTGCATCTTCAGTAATGGAGAGTGATACAGAGGAAATTGATGCCAGTTTTACCATAGAACTTTCTGTGGAGGTTTAGGATTTTTCTCCTTCAGCATTTCCCGAGGCAGGTGCTCAAGGTCCAGAACCTTATTGTTTCGAGCTTTTGGCTCCAGATGCTGCCTCAGCAATGCCTGACGGTTTGCAGGACTGAAGGGGACCAGTGTCTGAATGGTAAATAACGATAACATCATAGCTAATGAATGCTAAAGTATTAAAGTTATGACGATTAAAAAAAAACAACGTTCCCAATGGTGTTTTAATTATAATTAAGAAGTTTTAAACTAAAATCACACAACCTAAATGTCTCAAAAAGCCATATTTCATGTTTATCTGAAGCTACTGTTTCCAAAATCTCCTCTACGTGGGCGTGGCCATTGGTGCTGAGCTGAGTAATCCTGCAGAGCTTGACCCAAGCGGGGCCACAGACGACACCGACTGACCGTCTATTCTCAAAAGTTTATCTTTGGTGCTAAAGAAATAGTGAAAAGTTACATATTATTATTGGTTCCAAATTGACACCTTTTGAACAATGTGTGGAATGACAAAACAAATGTGTGTACCAGACCCTGCCGTTTAATAAAAAGAACTTTGATAAGCCTGTGAAAAATGTTTTGAATTACATGAATTTAATTAATTAATATTTTATTTAATTTAGGCTACATTGCACCAGCAACCAGCACTGGTTGTTGTACATAAAAGGAAACGGCACAAAGAAAGTGACTTTGCCCGTAATTTTCTAAATACGTGCGGGAGAAGTTGCGAGGAAAATGTCTACAAGTGGATTCATTAGAATGGAGTGGAGCAGGGAGCTTGTGGCCCGCCCATCGTATTTTTTTATGTCAAAAATAACCTCTCTTTCAAACTTTTCTCTTTAAAATTTTTTTTTCGTCTTTTCCTGATTCTCAATGATCTGGATAAAGAAATGCCACAAGAACACACAATTTTCATTGGAGTGGGTCTTTAACTGCAAACATGAAGTTCTGTTCATCTTCATTCAGCTCAAAAGAAGAACCAATTTTTGCAATCGCTGCTGTGCCGTCACGGTGTACCAATGCTATCATGCTATGCCTATGCAACACTTACTTTATTGAAGGAGTATGCAGAAATGCTGAGCTTGAGCTTTTAAAATGTCACAGCCAACGAGGCTCTTGCCTTTGCAGACCAGCATATATTACAAAATGTCTTACTTCTTATGGAGTACCAGCCACCCATGTCAAGAGAATGTTATTCTTCAAACATCATAAAGGCTGGTCCATGACATGGAAAAAGACACTGTCTCCACTGTATGTAAATCTCAAAAGCAGAACTGTAAGGCCTCATGGTGCCCTCTAACTGAAAACTGGCTGTCCCTATTCAAATCTTAACTCAAAACCCATCAGTTCAGGAAATCACTTTTTTGACACCTCCTCACCATTTCTGTCTCTTTTATTTGTTTTTATTATCTTTTACCTGTTTTATTTGTACTGTTGTCTTGAGAGTCCTGAAAGGGCACTTTTAAAATAAAATGCATTAAAATTTTTTTAGGAAAAAAGTAATCAATTTTAGAAAAATGTATTATATCTGCTGTAAGATTTTGTTTTATAGTAAAATTCCAATAATGTTTCACTTGTCCTTTTAACCATAGTGAGACACTTACTGATTTTATTCGGTTAAAACTGCTGCAGAAATAAAGTTTACCTACAGCGCACATCTCAAACACTGAGCATAGTTGCAGAAACTTAAAGTAACAGAAAATGAATAGATCCACATTTTTAGGCAAAGGAAACAAAAGTTTGTTGAGAACAAAGACATCTGTTGATTTAGTTTGTGTCTTGTGGGAATGAATACCTCAAGATAAACAAACGTTCTCTACATTAAATCTCTTTATATTTATGTTCATATCAAATTAAAGCTTTTTGTTACTCAAAGAAACTATAATGCAGCATGGGTATTTGTAATCTCTGTGAACATGACGGTTTTTGTTGCCAAAGCTTTCAGATGTTTGTTGTTGTTTTCAGTCTGGCAGTAGGGGGCGACATTGCATTAAGTAAACGACAACGGGTTTCTAATGTACCAAATGAACGTTGTCGCAGCTAACAATGATCTCATCCCATCCTCCTAGGATACTGCTGGAAAATTTAACAGTTTATTGTTGGTTAGAGAGGAGGGCATGAGGAGTAACTCTCGGCTGATATCACTGAAGGACATTGGTCTACCCTGTGAATGCAATCAATGCTTTGATAAAGCTCAGTCTCTGGAAAACTAACAAAAACGTGTGAAGTTTCCCCCTGACTTGAGCAAAATAGCGACTTTTTTCTTCTTTTTACTCAGTTAAGCACCATCTTTAGTCCTGCTGTTTTGACCTAAGCTGGAAGTTTTCCAAGCCAGTCTGAACTAACCAATAAACTAAACTGTTACAAACATAAAGTATGGGTTTCTGCCATTGAGGAACCTTTACAGAGCATCAGTCACACAACACATTTGACACTTAACCCATGCTGGCATGTCACACCTCTGCATGAGTCCTCTCAGTCTTTTCATGGATGTCCCTATGATTTCCACAGAAATACAAACTCTCGTCGAAAAGTTCTCGACACAGTTTGAGAAACTCTCATTGGATGCTGCTGGTGGGTGGTGTTTCCAAATTACCTTCAAACCACATCCATGCCGTGACTGGAAGGGTGCCAGGCCACATCTGGAGCTCATTGCAGCTGACGCCACACTGCACAAGGAGATGGGGTGTTTGGGGGTGGGAATGGGAGGGGTGTGGGGTATTTCAGTTCAGCGGATGCAAGTCAAGAGACTTGTTTATGTTCACTGACAAGTTCCTGTTCATCCACAACCTGAGGATCTTTAAATGTGGTAAGAACACACACTGAACCATCGGAGCCGGCTACATTACCCTGCATGTGTCCCTTTTTCTGCATTTACCCTAAATGTAATCAAAGTTGAGGGTCTAGACTTGTGAACATTGAGGTCATGAAAACCTCCTGTGTCAATCACCCAACCTGGAGAAATGTCGAGGGGCCTCATCCGTTTTTGATCATTTTTCACGAGCTGGTTCTAATCTAAGTGTGGAAACAATACATATATGTATGTAACTTTTAGGTCTCTTTGAAGAATCTGAATTACTTAGTTCATTTCTCAGACTGTTTTTCATAAAACAAAATTAGATGTGATTTTTATGTCTGCCTTTTGAGAGCTTTGGCATCTTTTGAGAACTCTGGGCAGGACTACACAAGATGAGGAATTTGGACTGCAGCTGTATTTAGCAAGATTTATTTGGAAAGCCATGAAACTTCCTGGCTTTAGAACCCACTTCCACCATAATGAGCCCAAGTAAAAGCAAGGACTAGAGGTTAGTCTCCTCAGAAATAGAAGGTGGTCTGTGTGCCATGATGTGGATTTGGAGTCGGTGCTTATAAGACTTTATTTTTAAGCACTTTTGTCTTGAGTGGATAATGAGAACAGCAGAGAATTATTTGTACCTACCCAAAAAAATTATAAACGATTCCCCAATTAAAAAAAAGATGATAAAATGTATATCTGTTGAATGTATTTTACAGATATTAATTTAATTATTTCCTATGTTCACCCAGTGCCAGAACAATGTCAAAGGCTTACCTGCTGCCCTTGGCAGATTCTCTACTTAAGTAATCAGGTAAATAGCTGGCAGATGGGCACATATTGAAACACAGTGTACCAGATTCTGGAGTAGAGAACAGGTCTGTGCTGTCCGCTCTGAACTCGAGAGGTGCTGTGTGGGTGCTGGGTGAGGGGGCATGTGTAATCAAATATATGGGGCTGCTCTAAAGAGATGATGTGTAATTCAGTTTGGATCCACTCCCACTTCAAAGAAGCGCATTTTCTGCTGATTGATGTCTTGCTGTAGATCTTGCATGCCTGCTGTCCAGGTTAGTGGGTGACAATATCCATGAGTCCAGTGGGCTGCAGGTCTGCTCTTCAGGCAATTAGCAGTGAGTTTTTTGGAAATGTATGAAATATCAAGTGTATTCAGACTGGAATAATCATTTGCCCATCGTCCGCTTGATTTGTTCCAGATCAAGCCCTGAACCTTGTGTTTGGTCTGTATTCAGACTGGTATCAAAAGGGCCGTTCTGTTACAGACCAAAGCTTGTAAACAAAACCATGTGACGAAAGATCTCTTCAGTCATGGCCAGGGGGGTTTTCCTGAAGGCACATTAAAACTAAGTGTGAAGCCAGAAGAAGGGTTAGGAGAAGGCTAACACGCGCTAACAACATTTAGCCTTGGATAAATATAAGATCCAAGCAGGCAATGCAGCAATGTGCATCTTGGCTGCATGTAAATATGTGGGAATAACATCAGCCTTTATTTAGTCGGGACACGACTGGAAACACAAATCCAGGTGATTGTTTGGTGTTTCTAAGGACTGAGTGGCATTCCTGCTTGGAAAAGCTCACACACCGCCCCAAAGCCACTGTGTGAGCTGGCGGATCGAGCTCTGCTCGGAGACAAAATTCTACCCGGAGACACAGTTCTCCTGAGTTCGGCAGCTCGTTCACCTAGAGCTGCGGGACGGATCTCAGTATGAAGCCTCCTACACATTGGGCACACGTAACAAAGCATCCTCCCTTCCCCTCAAACACAAAGTAAAAAAACACAGAAGTCCGGCTGCTCTGCTCAGAGACACGGTTCGCTCGGTCCTGCGGCAGCCGGGCCCGGACCGCGCAGGGTCCGGACGTCGGGGAACATGAAGCGCTTCTCTCCGGGGGCGAGGAGCCCGTGGATTGCAGAGGCGTCTGCGCATCGCACCGGGCGTTCGCGGAGCAGCCGGTCGGTCCTGTTAGCGCTCCAATGCCATCTCTGGAGCACAACTCCTTCTATGCATGATGTAAAACCAGAGTCCTTGTGACCCACGATTGGAATGAATTGTTTACATGCAGAACGGTTGGATCAATAATTGGCATAACCCACCTATCTCCAAAGAAATTTTGATCTGAACGAGGAAGAGAGTTACGAGCAACGTGTTTGCATTGACATATTTTTATTACAATCAGGTGTTCGTTTCGATTACTTTAGTCCATGTAAAGGCTGCTTGTGATTCAATGTGAACTCTGGTTGCAACACTCATTTATCATGACTCTTACTGTAACTTCAGTTCTTACAACAGCATGCTGTAGGAGGGGTGCCAAAAAAGCTCATCATCCTCTCCCTTCCTCTCGCTCATGGTGAAGAAAGAATTTAACATAGTAGGACAAAATAATTTGGCAAAACACAGTAAAACAGCTACAACTAAACACATTTTGACAAAAACCCACAGTTAAACCCAAATCTGTCCAGACAGGCAAAGGGAATGGTATCCCACAATTCTAAATCTAAATCTTCTAAATCTGCTTTATTACTGTTATGATTATTATACAGGGCCTGCTCTCTCATATGTTTTTTTAATCTGTGCGCTCAGTGCTTTTTTCTTCGCTGCAAGGAAACGAAAGATGGGTTAGCATTAGGCTAATATGTGCTAAAAACATTGGCCGTGGAGTTACTTAAAACTCAGTGCGGGCAATGCCGCAATGAGCATCTTGGATGTAAATATGTGGGAATTACATCAGCCTATATTTTTTCTGGACACCACTGGAAACACATATTCATATTGTAGCGACCTGGGGGTTAGCCCCGCCTACAGCCCCTAAGACTCAAGGCAAGTGGGGAATCATGGGGAAAACCATGAGTGTGAGGGCTGGAAGCAGAAGTGACGTCCATGCTCTTTGGCTGTTTGTGTGTGTTCGAATAAATGGGCATTGACGCTGAGAAGGCGATTTTGTTTCTCTACCTATTTCTGCCTCTCTGAGACTGGGTCGTGCGGTGTATGGGGCATGGACATCTCTCCAATGAAACCACTTAATTAGCAGCTCGGTTAACGTGATGCACTGGCTGGGTCGTTACATTGGTGTCAAAAGTAGGATCCTTAGCTGATGCTGCTATGCCATGGAGAGCTACGCCATAGAGCGAGAGATGGCTGAGATGGAGCAACAAATTCACATCCTGGAGGGACAATGGAACTTGGGACAATGGAGTAGCAAGGGCGAAATCATCTCCCTGATGGTACGAGCACCAGCCGTCATTTGCAGCCTGTCCCTGCGAGTCGGGTTTCGACGCCAGTGATGGACCGTCCAGAACCGTCTGTGATTATGTAGCTCAGCCCAGTCGAACTTACACGATGCAATGGCTTAACACTACTGGAACCACACCTGTCTCAGTTCAACTTGGCGATCGGCTATGAGGGCTGGAGTCCCAAGGAGACTTGTTACACACCCAGGCCTGGCGTTGTAGAGCGCTACACCCCAGGTACTACTGGACCTCTCATTTGCGGAGCTGCGAGACCTGTCGGCACTGACAGCAGCATTAGAGCAACGTTTTGGAGAGCAGGGTTCAACAGAACGGAACCGACAGCAGCTGGAGTCTCGTCGCCGTAGAGATGACGAATGCCTGGGGACCTTCGCCGCTGATGTGCAGTTCTTTGCTCGAAAAGAGTCTATTTCCCCAAGGTGACGTGCACCCTGATGGTGGTGCTGCCACCACTGCGGGGACGGTGTTTGATTCTGCTGGTTGGGCACATACTGGCACGGAACTGTGTCAGTAACAGATGTGCGAACCCAGCTAGGGTGGTTGGAACCCAGGATTGTGAGCATGAGTCTTCCGCCAGTGTGTTCATGTTTTTTGCTGTCTGTGTTGTTTGGTTCTCAGCTGTGTGAGGATTGTGGGGACACTTAACCCTCTTAAGTGGGGGCAGTGTAGCGACCTGGGGGTTAGCCCCGCCTTTAGCCCCTAAGACTCATGGGAAGTGGGGAATCATGGGAGAAAACCATGAGTGAGAGGGCTGGAAGCAGAAGTGACCTCCATGCTGTTTGGCTGTTTGTGTGTGTTCGAATAAATGGGTGTTGATGCTGAAAAGGAGAGTTTGACTCTTCTTCCTCTCTGAGACTTTTGGGGATTGTCCGTAATATGGGGCACAGACAACTCTCCAACGAAGCCAGTTTATCAACAGCTCGGATACAGTGACGTACTAGCTGGGTCGTTACAACATGATGGTGTAGAATTTCTCAGATCTGTGTAACAGCAATTCTGCCTTCTTGCTTCGGATCATGGGGCTTCGCGCTCCGTTATGCGAAGGCAGCTGCCGGTCTGAAGATAAAGCTAGTCCGGGGGGAAGTTTCGACCAACTGCGGTCCGTCCGAGGGAGGACCGTGGAAGGCGTCCATTTTAATTTTGAGTCATTTGATGCAGTTACAGTTTGAAAATGAAAAAGCATTTCTGTTAATCCATTTTAATTGTCAAATTAGACATTTCTAAATGAATTTGCTAGAGAACCTTTTGAAAATAAAATGTCAAATACCATTTTCATTATCATTTTAATTAAGTGACAGAATAAGCAGTGTTGAAAAAGCGTTTTGACGGATTACTTTTTCATTTCAATTTAGAGTAAAAAAAATGCAGCTTTATTTTGAAAATGAAAAAGGATTTCTGGTATTGACTTTTATCTTTAATTATGCTACAGAATTGCTTCCATACCCTGGGGGTATTTCAGAAGGCACGTTTAAACTACCCTGACTTTAACCCTGAACTCTCGCTGAAATCCGCCTGAACTTGCTTACTCTGGGTATGTCGGTTCAAAAGACCGGATATGAGTTAGCATAAGTACGCTCGACTTGGTAACCGTGGGTTAATGCGCGTGCACAGCAAGTATATAAAGGCATTCTCAATTGAAGAGGCGATTTCCGGAGTCACCATGGAAACGCATGGAGAAAAAAAGAGACTGTACTTCAGTGAGACGGAGTCGGAGATTTTAATGATGGCACATGAAGATCATACGCCCAACAAAAAAGTAATACGGGTGCATCAGCAAAAAGAGTTTCTGCTTAGATGAAAAATAACGGACCAAACAAACGCACAAGTTTTTATCTCATTTCTATTTTCATTGTGACGCATATGTATATAACTTATCCAACATAAATTAATTGCTTGAATTGGTAACATGTAGTTAAGTGAATTGGTAACATGTAGTTAAGTGAAATTTATTCAAACTAATTTGTTACATTTATTACAACTCAAATTTACATATTTATCAAGCTAAATGTCATTTTTTCTCCAATTTAGTTAAAGGTTTTTCATCTTAATTTATTGTACTTCTTGAAGTTTGAGGAGGCTGCAGATTTTCTCATTTTTATAACATTACAATGAAGGATTTAATGTGGACTTGCAACATAATACAATTACTCATTTATCATGACTCTTACTGTAACTTCAGTTCTTACAACAGCATGCTGCAGGAGGGGTGCTTGATAAACTCATCATCCTCTCCCTTCCTCTCACTCATTGTGAAGAAAGAATTTAACATAGGACAAAATAACTTGGCAAAAAACAGTAAAACAGCTGTAACTAAACACATAATGACAAATACCCACACTTAAACCCAAATCTGTCCAGACAGGCAAAGGGAATGGTATCCCCCAATTCCTTGCGCTGCCAATCTAACAGCAGCACCAAAGTTACACCTACTTAATTGAATTAATTTAAATAAAATTAAAATAACTGTCTGATTACTACGTGCTATCTTTAAGTTGACTGAACTCCAAAAAATGATTTATCTTCTCTGAAGCAAATAATTGAGTTAGATCAATGTAAAAAGTTTATCTTTCCAACATCGATACGTGGTCTTCTCACCCTCTCATGGTGGGAAAAGTATTGTCTGAGCATCTTCTTCCATTGAATCATCTTCAAATGGACACGCCATGCTGCTTCACCTCTCTGAAACCAACTAACCTTCAACTAAACCTGCCCCAGACCAGGTTATGTTTAGAGCATGAGTTGCTACATGGCAACTTGACATATCCTGAAACATAGCTCCATTTCTGGAACCGAAAGCTGAGGTTATCCGCTTCCTTAGCCTCAGACCTACTCTGGTAACTCACATAACCGGCTTTTTGGAATACCCCCCTTGTACAACAAGGGTGGATCAAAACAACAAGAGAAAGATGGACGTGCAGTGCTTTCTTATCGGGACAGTTCCCTTATTAAAACTTTATATTTTGATTACAGGTTTTAAACCTCGGGAACAACACTTTCTAATTGTTACTTTTGCTGCAAGGTGGTTACTGGCAAGGAGATGTGCCGTGTGTAGTTTAAACTCAGAGGATGTTAGCAACTGCCGTGCTGAGGAGACGTCTGATAAGAAGGTATGCTGTTAAGAGTTTATGTGTTTCACGTTAAAAATGTGTTTTAATGAGCCTGCATTTATCTGACCACATCTCAATGAGTTGCTGTACTTCATCATTGTGGTGTTTGGTTTTCAGATAATTCTGTTAAGAAAACTATTATCATCTAATAATGCATAAATTAATCCTGGTTTAAGCAATACAGGTCCAGTGGTTTTTCAATAGGACCCGGTCTTAGCTGGTGTCAGTGCGTGCTGGCTAAGGAGACACAGAAAAGCATGTGAGAAGCGTTTTCATCTGTGTTAAAATAAATGTTCTAGCAACTAAACAGTTGGACTTGTTGTTTCTGTTTTATAACACAACAATTGTGCTTTACATTTGTCTGCGGCTCATCTTTTGCTTCATTCCTACTCTGTTTACATCGACTACAGTGGCCGTTTTGGGTTCAGTTGTTCCACTCTGACGATGAATTGTATTCAGACTGAGGAATCTCAGAGCGAACCAAAGCTCATTCGATTTGGAAACAGAGACCACCTCTAAAAATATGTCAGAGAGTGGTTTCTGGTCCTGGACCAGGGTCCTTTTGTGTGTATTCGGACTGAAAATTTGTTCTAAGTTGTCGAATGACATGAACTCTGGTTCACTTTAGGGCTGATGCGGTTGAGCAGGTTGTCCCATGTCTGAAGGGTCGGCGGTTCAATCCCCACTCCCCCCAGTCAACTGTCATTGTGTCCTTGGGCAAGGCACTTCACCCTCCCTGCCTCCAGTGTGGCTCCACTGGTGTGTGAATGTGCATGATTGTCCCGGTGATGGTCAGAGGGGCCGTAGGTGCGAAATGGCAGCCACGCCTCTGTCAGCCTGCCCCCAGGGCAGCTGTCAGTAGCTTACCATCACCAAGTATGAATGATGAGTGAATAAATAATGGACACATTGTAAGCACTTTGAGTGTCTGGAAAAGCGCAGATAAATCCAATCCATTATTATTATTTAACTTAAGCAGACCAAGTGTGGAATACACCCTTAATCTTGGCAAGAAAAAAGGCAACGGTGTTGCTTTATAATCTCAAAAGAAATTTTTTTTCAACCAAATTAAATTTTATAATGGATTTCAAATGTGCATTTGGAAAAGGATTAAACTTCCTCCAAAATTGCACTGTTGCATATGAACATGGACATATGCACATCTCAATGGGTAGGGGGTATATTCCCCGATGTTTCCTTTTATTTATTTTTTCAAACTGTACAGACTGGATAGTTAGAGTTCCTTTTTATTGATTATGGAGATTTAATCTTCTCAAAAGCATTGCAAGATAAACAACATAAGCTGTTCCATATGACTTAAGAGGACAATTATAGAAGCTTATGGAGCCATACATATGGGTCTTGTCATTGCAGATGGTTGTTTAAAATCACAGTAATAAATCATCAGCCAAATCTGTAAAGACGTTCTACACAGTGCCTTCACATACCATCTTTTTATTTCATTCAGGCTTTGCAGGATGGTGCTTTGGGCACGTTTGAGTACCGGTACTCTGCATTCTTTTCCCGCGCTCTTTAAGAACTCCTTGAAGACAAACTCGGATAAATATAAAGTTCCTGTGACATTTTTCTCACAATGAAAGACACATGTGAAGAAAATTAAGCTTAAAATTGCATTTCTGAGTGTTTCTTTATTAAAATCATCATGAATGGGATCAGGCAAAAAAATGCCACGTTGAAGTTACAGTCAGCAGGCCTTAAGCTTCCTGCTCCGCTCCATTTTGATGCCTCCCCTTGCAGACAGATAGACCAATGTCAATCTTTTTTTTCCTTGTCCTTGTCATCTGGCTGAAAACTGGATAGCTCCAATATTGATCGCCATTTGTGTTGCACAGCTATTGGTAGCTTGGGGTTGTGAGGGTTTGTAAGTGTAACCGGCAGGTCTGCCTGTGACAGGTGCAGGCCTGCTTGATCGGGGATTTAGTTCAGCGGTGTCTGCCCCTTTATAAGGAACAGGGAGTGAGTTGACAGACAGTGCCTGCCTGCCTGCCTGCCTGGTGCTATGTATGGCTGAAGCTCCTCTTGTTGGGAGGATGTTAATCACTTTTTTTTTACTTATTTATATTCTGCTCTTTTAACTAGATGCTGTAAGCGGCTGGAGGTGTTGCAGATGTCATGAGCCACTGCGTGTTCTTTACCCACCCTTTTTATACATTTTTATGTGTTTTTAGAGCGGTGCTGTATTTATTGTGTGGTTGACTCTTTTCTTTTTATTGTTGTATAGGTCTGAGTCGGGCGCCGGTGCGGGTGGTGAGGGGGCCCCTTGTGGCAGTGTCTTCCTCACTCCAGTTCCCTCACTGTATTTGTTTATTTCCCTTTTAGTGTGTAGTGCAAGTTACTTTGGCACGTTTTTCTTATAGTGTGTGTGTGTGGATTTGTTTTCAGCACGGAGTGGAGTGAGGTGCGCTGCCGCGTACTGGCTTAGTCCACGGCCCCTCTCTTTCCCTCCCCTCCGGCACCGGCGGTTGGGTCGGCCTTCCTGTTTTATTTCTGCATCTCTTTTTATTGCTTTTATTTGTACAGCTAATCAGTTGGAAATTTGACTACTGTTGGTCGAAGAAAGAGGGGAGGCAGAAGGGTCCGTTGCCAGAGAGAGAAGGGAAAAGGCAGGAACATAGGTTTGAGAATAGGGACTCTTAACGTTGGCACAATGACAGGGAAAGGCAGAGAGCTGGCAGACATGATGGAGAGAAGGAAGGTAGATGTACTGTGTGTGCAGGAGACAAGGTGGAAGGGCAGCAAGGCACGTAGTATTGGAGGAGGATACAAACTATTCTATCATGGTGTTGATAGGAAGAGAAACGGGGTAGGAGTGATTCTGAAGGGGGAGTTTGTAAACAGTGTTCTAGAGGTGAAAAGAGTCTCAGACAGGATGATGAGCCTAAAGTTAGAAATTGAAGGGGTGATGGTGAATGTAGTCAGTGGGTATGCGCCACAGGTTGGCTGTGAGTTAGAAGTGAAGGAGAGATTCTGGAGTGAGTTGGATGAGGTCATAGAGAGTTTTCCCAGAGGAGAGAGAGTTGTTATTGGAGCAGACTTTAATGGGCATGTTGGTGAGGGCAACAGAGGTGATGAGGAGGTGATGGGCAGGTTTGGTGTGAAGGAAAGGAATCTGGAGGGACAGATGGTGGTGGACTTTGCGAAGAGGATGGAAATGGCTGTAGTCAACACTTACTTCCAGAAGAGAGAGGAACATAGAGTGACATACAGAAGTGGAGGTAGGAGTACTCAGGTGGACTACATCCTATGTAGACGAGGTCATTTGAGAGAGGTTAATGACTGCAAAGTGGTGGTAGGAGAGAGTGTAGCCAGACAGCACCGCATGGTGGTGTGTAAGATGACTCTGGAGGTCAGGAAGAAGAAGATAGGGAAAACAGAAAAGAAGACCAAGTGGTGGAAGCTACAGAATGAAGAAACTTGTGAGGAATTTAGGCAGAAGTTGAGGCAGGTCCTGGGTGGTCAGGATGAACTTCCAGATGACTGGGAAACTACAGCAGAGATTATCAGGGAAACAGGTAGGAAGGTGCTAGGTGTGTCATCTGGAAAGAGGAAAGACGGTAAAGAGACTTGGTGGTGGAATGAGGAAGTACAGGAATGCGTCCAGAGGAAGAGGTTGGCTAAAAGGAAGTGGGATGTAGAAAGGACTGAGGAAGGTAGACAGGAGTACAAGGAAGCGCAGCGTAGAGTGAAGAGAGAGGTGGCAAAGGCCAAACAGAAAGCTTACGATGAGCTTTATGACAGGTTAGACACAAAGGAAGGAGAGAAGGACTTGTACAGGCTAGCCAGACAGAGAGACAGAGATGGGAAGGACGTGCAACAGATAAGGGCGATTAAGGACAGAGATGGAAAGGTGCTAACAACCCAAGAGAGTGTACAGAAAAGATGGAAGGAGTATTTTGAGGAGCTGATGAACGAGGAAAATGACAGGGAAAGAAGGGAGGAAGATGTGGTTGTTGTGGAGCAGGAAGTAGCAGAGATTGGAAAGGATGAGGTTAGGAAGGCTCTGAAAAGGATGAAGAGCGGAAAGGCCGTTGGTCCTGATGACGTACCTGTGGAGGTATGGAAGTGCTTAGGAGAGACAGCAGTGGAATTTCTAACAAGGTTGTTCAATAGGATTTTAGAGAGTGAGAAGATGCCTGAGGAATGGAGGAGAAGCGTTCTGGTCCCGATCTTTAAGAACAAGGGTGACACGCAGAACTGCAGCAACTATAGAGGAATAAAGTTGATGAGCCACACAATGAAGCTGTGGGAAAGAGTAGTGGAAGCCAGGCTTAGGAAGAAGGTGGAGATTTGTGAGCAGCAGTATGGTTTCATGCCCCGTAAGAGCACCACTGATGCCATTTTTGCTTTGAGAATGTTGATGGAAAAGTACAGAGAAGGTCAGAAGGAGCTGCATTGTGTGTTCGTAGATTTAGAGAAGGCGTATGACAGGGTGCCGAGGGAGGAGCTGTGGTACTGTATGAGGTCGTCTGGAGTGGCAGAGAAGTATGTCAGAGTAGTTCAGGACATGTATGAGAGAAGTATGACGGTGGTGAGATGTGCTGTAGGTCAGACAGAGGAGTTCAAGGTGGAGGTGGGACTACACCAAGGATCAGCTTTGAGTCCTTTTTTGTTTGCTATGCTGATGGACAGGCTGACAGACGAGGTAAGACAGGAATCTCCCTGGACAATGATGTTTGCGGATGACATTGTAACTTGCAGTGAGAGTAGAGAGCAGGTGGAGGAACAGCTAGAGAGGTGGAGGTTTGCTCTGGAAAGAAGAGGTATGAAGGTCAGTCGTAGTAAGACAGAATACATGTGTCTGAACGAGAGGGATCAAGGTAGAAGCGTTAGGTTACAGGGGACTGAGGTGAAGAAGGTGCAGGAGTTTAAGTACTTGGGGTCAACAGTTCAGTGTGATGGGGATTGTGGAAAAGAGGTGAAGAGGCGAGTGCAGGCAGGTTGGAGCGGTTGGAGGAAAGTGTCAGGAGTGTTGTGTGACAGAAGAGTGCCAGCAAGACTCAAAGGAAAGGTGTACAAGACAGTGGTGAGACCAGCTCTGCTCTATGGGTTAGAGACGGTAGCAGTGAGACAGAGACAAGAGGCTGAGATGGAGGTAGCGGAGATGAAGATGTTGAGGTTCTCCTTAGGAGTGACCAGGTTAGACAGGATAAGGAACGAGTACATCAGAGGGACGGCTCACGTTGCCTGTGTTAGCGACAAAGTCAGAGAAGCCAGACTGAGATGGTTTGGACATGTTCAGAGGAGGGATAGTGGATATATTGGTAGAAGGATGTTGGAGATGGAGCTGCCTGGCCGGAGGGCAAGAGGACGGCCAAAGAGGAGATATATGGATGTCTTAACAGAGGACATGAAGTTGGCTAACGTTAGGGTAGAAGATGTTCATGATAGAGTGAGGTGGAAAAGGATGATTCGCTGTGGCGACCCCTGATGGGAAAAGCCGAAAGAGAAAGAAGAAGATTTGTACAGCTAATCAGTGTAAAACTGCATTGACAGATTTTTAAATTGTTAAATTTAAATTTTTATAAGCTTTTATTGTCTCAGCCAATTTTTTTTGGTGGCTCCACTCTGCACTGGCCGTACCTTGGTCACATAAGCTACCAGGACAGTCTGTAAACAGATGACAGACCGGAAGTAGGGGCAGGCTTACTCTGCACCAATGGTGCTGTCCACAACTCAGAGGTGAATTTCTAATGATTTACTGCAGCTCTGAGAAGCTATGTCCTAGAAAAAGACACAGGGTTTTTATTTTGGGCAAAAAACCCCGCATAATCATAATTAAAAGACCACCGGGGAGACTTTTATAATAGATCAAAAGATAATTGGAGTGGGACTTTAAGCTTAAGTTCCTTGAGTTTGGAAAGTCATATCTAAAACATTTTTGTTTTCTCAATTGGAATAAGCCATGTTGATAGATTTTAAGATTCCACCCATATCATAGTCTCCATTGTGATTTAGCTGTTGGTAAGATGTGTCTTTTCCCCAACTGAGATCAATTCTATTACCTTTAAGGAAATCATTATGTTCCCCACTGAGCTCTGTTTTACTTTTCGGTCTTGAACTTTATCCCACACAGACAGTGGCATATCTCTGAAGGTCTTTGCAAGCATATGTGCCTGTCCTTCAGTCATTGTGTCTTCCTTGACCTTTATACATGAAGCCCAACTTGGTTGAATGTGGATCATGACATACAGACCTAAATTACATTTAGAGGTTTCTAAGGTCAGCCAGAAGCTTTTCAGATGTCCTCTGCGATGCTCCCCCCCCCCCCCCAGTCTCTTCCAGAGTCAGTGATATTTCTCATAGTTTCCTCTTGAGATGTCCCCATCAGTTTTTATGACAGTGAAACTTCTCAATGACATTTTACATCACAATCTGCATGTTGCATTTTTATTACATACATTGTTAACATGATTTCCTAAGGCTTAGTGCCTGTATTGTTAAAGTGTAATCAACCAACAGCATGTTATAAATTGAGACCATTACAGAAATGCATTGGGGAGTTAGCTTTATTTGTGAAGCTTTGGCACAATTTCAGTAAGAAAGATCTGATTCAGCTTCTTCACTCCACATGTCATTCATCAATTAGTCCTCACTCTCAGCCAATAGCTACTTTTCTCAAAGCCAATCAAATTCCTGCCTTTAAATTCATGGAAGTTCGTTTATCCACAATCCAGAAAATTAAGATCAAAATTGCATTCCTGAGTATTTATTTATTCAAATAGTTTTGAATCAGGAGCAGACGGAAAAGGGGTTATTTGTCACATATAGAATGCACTGGCTGGGCCACAAACAGCAACAGGGAGGGTGCTACGCCCACAATTTAGAGGCAAATTTTAATGAGCAACTGCCACCCTGCAGAAACCATGTCCTAGAAAACAACACAACTTTTTTAAATTTGGACTAAAAATGACATATTTCTAGTTAAAAGAAGATGAGAAATTTCACATGTACAATGTAGTTTGTGTCTAACCAGAATGCAAACAAGCAGTAAAGTGCAGGATATAAACATATAATAAAAAAAGTTAAATATGCATATAGATATGACATGAATATGAATACAATATACAGTATAATACTACTATAAACAGTTATGTGCAGATTTACAGGTGGGCTAAGTAGAAATGGACAGGTATAATGTATTTGCATTTGCAGATGGGTGTATTTACAGCATAGTTATTTAGTTGTATTTGCAATAATAAAGTGTCAGAAGTTGGGGGGTGGGGGGTCAGTAGAAGGCAGAATTTAGGGGGAAAAAACTGTTCCTCTGTCTTCTAGACTTGGAGACCCTGAAGCGTCTGCCTGAAGGCAGAAGAGAGAAGAATCTGTTGGCAGGGTGAGTGGAGTCCTTTAGAATACCGTGTGCTCAGCGCAGGCAGCGTTTCTAGCAGACCTCAATGGCTGGTGGTGGAGATTCTATGATTCGTTGGGCGGTTTTCACTACCTGCTAAAGAGACTTGCGTTCTTTGGTGGAGCAGTTGCCATACCAGACTGTCAAACAGTAGTGTGGAGGTTTTCGGCATTGTTATATTGTCATAATACTTTACTTCAGCATGAAATACAAAAATGGATGACTTTCTA
Source organism: Oryzias latipes (assembly GCF_053564925.1). NCBI lineage: Eukaryota > Metazoa > Chordata > Actinopteri > Beloniformes > Adrianichthyidae > Oryzias > Oryzias latipes. The sequence continues at coordinate 14,199,512 of NC_136245.1, forward strand.
ATTGCTTTCAAGCATCAAGGAGAGAACCTGGTCCGAGCAGATAAGGAGAGGGGATAATCAGTCCCAACTGAAGCAGTGGAGCAGACACCTATGCGTTAGGAGCTCCTTGACAATTGTAAACAACTATGTAGTCACTATGGTGGTGACAATACTTCTATTCAGAGTAAGTGACTATGGGGAACGCAACACCGAGCTGCACGTGTAATTGAACAAGATGGTTACGCTGATGAACTAAGACTCATAGAGGCACGCCGTTCCTCTATCAGCAGGTGCCCGGCACACACTGGTCCATTCATATGCACATTCCTGTCTCTGCTCGCAGGTTCCTCCTGGCTACTCAGGACAGGGCCTGACACACACAAAGGGTCTTCAATCTGCCTCAGACAACAGCCAACATAAAGACCCGGAAAGTCACAACAGCATTATGTCTAAGCGCTGGCTGGGGGGGGGGGGGGGGGGGGGGGTTAGCAGAGCTTGGGGGGCCCTGTGTAGAACAGGACTGCTGCTGATAGATGGATGAGGGCCGGACACAGGCAGCATAGTGGAAGGCCTAGCTGAGGTTTTGTGAATAAAGGAAGATATTTGTACTTGCTGAGTAACAATGGAATCCACACACAAAAAGCGAGGGCAATAAAACACCACAGTGAGGCGAAGAAGAAGCTACGAGGGAAATCATCATGCAAAGCAATGATATTGTTCACCCTGGGCATTGCAGGGTCGTGTTTGCTCTCATGTTGATGTGTGGTTGAGTTTGCCTTCACTTTGCTTTTGCATGAGGTATTCTTGGCTTTAACAGTATCCGGCAAATTTCCTTACACTGAAAAGAAAATGAGGAGTAATCAGAAATGCTCAGCCTCATCTTGAAACAGAGGGTGTTTAGCCTGGGCTTTTGTCAGCTGTGTGTTAGCAAAGGTTCAACTGATTTTGGAACCTTTATTGTTTTGGCTATTGTGTTAGATAATGACTGATTCACATGATCCTTTCCTTTGTAGATATTGGAGCGGTTTCAGAATTTTATCACAAGTAAAAAAAAAAGAAACATTAAAAAACAGCTGCTATGACTAATTATTAGTAAAAGACAAATACATCTTCACTTTACAGCCTTTTTGTCTAGCCTTGTCAATAAGCTCTGACGTACTGAGGGTTTCTAGAGCTACCGTGGCATCTGCACATCACAGGGAGCAGTTAATGATTGAGAAGGCCTGTTTTCAATGGTCCCATAGAGGTTTGCGTCATTCATTTTCTAATGTGGGGGGAGTCAACTTAACTGAAACAAAGATAAAAGTCTATCCTTCACCACAGCAACTAAAGACAAAGACTTTCGAGTCCTAAGGGGTCAAAAAGAAATTTCACACTTTTATGTACAAAATGAGTTGATTTCAAATTGAATGCTGCTACAGGTTTCTAAATGGTGAGAATTGAGGTGTTAATTATAGTGCAGCCTGTCTATTCTCAAAACAAAATAGGTTACTTTGCTAGCTCAGTTGGTTGGCTGTAGGACTGTCACGAAGGAAACTTGGGTTTGCTTTCCAGGTTGTGCAATGATCAAAAATATCCAGTGTTGGTCCTGAGACAAAATCCTTCACGCTGGTGCCAAACCGGGGCTATTTCCAGGAAGCATGTTTAAACTACCCAGACTTTAACCCTGAACTCTGGCTGAAATCTGCCTGAACTTGTTTACTCTGGGTATGTCGTTTCCAAAAGGCTGGATATGAATTAGCGTAATTATGCTCGACTTGGTAACCCTGGGTTAATGCACATGCATGGCAGGTAAATAAATACATTCTCAATGGATCGCCAATTTCCGGAGTCTCCATGGAAACGCATGGAGAAAAAAAGAGAGCACTATACTCCAGTGAGACGGAGTTGGAGATTTTAATGACGGCGTATGAAGATTATACGCCCATCAATTATTATCAATTGATTATATGGCTGCATCATCAAAAGAAATAGTTTCTGCTTGTAGAAAAAGAACGGACAAAGTAAACGCACGAGTTTCTATCTCATTTCTATTTTCCTTGTGACGCATATATCCAATTTTGCCAAAGTAAATGAATTACTTCCATTGGTAACAAGTAATTGAGTTAAATGTATTCAACCTAATTTCTTACGTTTATAAAATTTAATTAGTGTTTATACAACTCAAATGTACATATTTATCTTACTAAATGTCATATTAATCTGATTCAATTAAATGTTTTTCCATCTTAATTTATTGTTCTTCTTGAACTCTCATATGTCTAAGTTTGAGCCGGCAGATATACTCATTTTTATAAAAATAAAAAGAAAGAAATAATATACAAAACTTGATTTTATTACATGTATAACTCATTTTTCAAGATTGTCATTATGTTATTTGGCTGGACGGTGCTATATAACTTCATCATCCTCTCTCTCCCTCTCACTCATGGTGCAGAGACTTAAGCATAGTAGGACAAAATAAGTCGGCAAAACACAGTAAAACAGCTAAACAACTAAACACATTTGGTCAAAAACCCACACTTAAACCCAAATCCGTCCAGACAGGCAAAGGGAATGGTATCCCACAATCCCTTGCGGTGCCAATCTAACAGCGGCACCAAAGTTTCACCTACTTAATTGAATTAATTTGAATGAAATTAAAATAACTGTCTGATAACTACGTGTTATTTTTAAGCTGACTTAATTAAAATAATTATTTATCTTAACTGAAGCAAATAATTAAGTTTGATCAATGTAAAAAGTTTATCTTTCCAACATCCATACGTGGTCTTCTCACCCTCTCATGGTGGGAAAAGTATTATCTGAGCTTCTTCATCCACTAAATTATCTTCAAATGGACACGCCATGCTGCTTCACCTCACTGAAAACAAACTAACCTTCAACTAAACCTTCTCCAGACCAGGTTATGTTCAGAGCATGAGTTGCCATGGCAACTTGACATACCCTGAAACATACCTCCATTTCTGGAACCGAAAGCTGAGGTTATCAACTTCCTTAGCCTCAAACTTACCGTGGGAGCTAGCATAACCTGCTTTCTGGAATACCCCCTGGGTCTCCCTGTGCCTCCAAAATACAAGATAGTAATAAGAAGGGCATCAGGCATAAAAACCCTCTGCTACTACCCGTGCGAATCAGTGAAAGCTGATTTGCAGAATTGTCTGACGGGATAAGCCGAAAAGTGAAAAAAAGTTTGTTGCTGTTAGAATTTGGTCCTGTTTGTTGGATACAGATCTCCAGTCGCTGAAAAGATTGTGGTCCTTTTTGGCATATTCCTCCAAATATTTTCTGTTGGTAAAAAAGCTGAATGGCTGGCTGGTAAGTCAATTCACTACTTGAACTCCTCGATGATGAAGTCATTTGTTGTAATAGCTGCAGTTTGAGGTTTTGCATTGTCTTACTAAGCACACAAGGCCTTACTTGAAAAATAGTTTGTATCGAGGATAGCAGTTGCAGCTCTTAAATCCTCACATACCCATGATTGTTTATAGTTCTCCCCCTGTGAAGAATCCATGCCCAAACCATGTTTTGCATCCCCACACCAACAGGTATGCTATTTTTGTAGGTACATGTTCAAAATGCTCTGGACGGTCTTCTTCGTCTTTTGTGTCACATTTGCACTTGTCTCACCACAGAAACCTATCCCAGTTTGAAACCTGACCATTTGAAATTAGACTTGGTACACAGGAAATAACAATTGATGATGGTCAAGCTAAACTGTATTTACTCATTGTATTTCTTTCTGACATCATTCAGTAGAGCAATTGACACAATTATACTGTTGCAGTTTTGTCTGAGGACCCAGATCCCACAGGGATTTATAAAGGGTCTTTGTACAGAAATTTCTTAGGTTTTCTGATTTTTTTGGAAAATCTTGAACTGTGAATATGCCACTTTAAGCACAAAAACAAATAATAAAAAAACTTTATTGTTTTTTAGGACAGTTTCTGCAGACCAGCAATAGTTCATTAGACACTGGCTAAAAACGCGTCTTACATGCTTTTCTGTGTCTCCTTATGCAGCATGCGAGCTGCGCTGCTGTGACGTCACCCTAAAAGCTACCTTGTAAATCTCTTAACAGAATTCCCTTAAAAACAACATCATAACACCACAATGATGAGACACAGCAACTTATTCAAATGGGGTGAGATGAATGCAGGCTCATTAAAATGTGCTACATATTGCTTCTCACACTGTTTTCCCAACACTCTAGGAGGCTTTGTCCAAAATCCCACCTAATCCCTAACTACTAAAAACTATATAGTGCGGGACTAAGTATCGCCCTGGATTTTAAAAGCAATTCGGACACCGTGCTCATTAGTTTTTTCTTTTTCTTTTTAACGGTAGACATGACGTCATCGATTTCATAAAGTTAAAATCTCTTTGATACAAGCTTTTTGCAATGATCATTTATGAGTCCACTGTCTTTTGATGATGAATATGTTAATAGTTTATTTAAAAAATGCATTTAAATATATTTTTTTGGCAGAAATAGTTCAGACTCAATGCATTATGGTCTATTTTCGCCGATCTAGTGAGCATCGATGCACAGTGGTTTTTCACAGAGACTTCTGGGAAATTTCTTGGACACCCAATTTTGGAATTGTAGATTTGGACAGCACTACAAAAGCGCAAACACACTATAAAGTGCACTAAATAGTGAGTAGTGAAGAAATTCGGACACAACCTATAAACACTTAGCAGCATGCCTTCATACTCGACGTCTCCTCAGCGCTGCAGTTGCTAGCTTCCTCTGGGCTAAAGTACACACGGCACATTTCCTACCCAGTAACCGCCTTGCAGCATGTCTAAGCCGTACCAAAGTAACAAGTAAAAAGTGTTGTTCCCCATGTTTAAAACTGGTAATCGAAATTTAAAGTTCTGACCAATGACTGAAGAAATCTTTAGTCACATCATGGTTTTGTTCCAGCTTGATGCCAGTCTGAATGCAAACCAAATGCAACTCGATCCGGAACTAATTAAGAGGACTTGGTCTAGAATAAAGAATTTTTTCAGTCTGAATACACCCATTGTGTCTTTGTAAAAACAACCCTTGTAAAGATAGTTATTTGTTATACCAGAAATGAATGAACTTTACTAATTGCTTACTTTTGGAGTGTTTTTCTGTCTCTGTTTTTTGCGTTTTCTGCTGGACTGGGAGTTTTTTTGTCTTTTTTTTTTTCCTCCCCACTTTTGTTTGCAGATAAACAAACGCAGCCGTGCTCACTGATAAATTTGTGTCGATGCATCACAGCGTGTTTTTATCTGTATGGGCAAAACTTTGTTGAAAAGCCCACTGCGCTCAAACCCACTTTCTACTGAGAGCCGTGGGTCTTTCTATTGTCATGAAAAAGGACACTCAATCGCTAACTGTCCCTTGCTCCTGCCAAAGGAGAAAAATCAGTCCAAAAAAAGCCCACAGGTGTCGCAAGAAAGGGGCGAGTGCAAGGCGCCTCCCCAGGCGAACACAGTTGGAAATTTGGTAAATCTCTTCTCCTTGACAATGTCCTGCCATTTGCTTCTTGTGGATTTGATACACCCGTGTGGGGCATAAACATGAGTGTCACATAGGCACAAATGCATAATGTGTTTTTGTGTTTGCTGTGTGTTTCTGGGCCAGTAAAAGCTTAGCTGTGCTCCGTTAGCCTACCTGTGTGGGGTTGCCTTGAACTTTTCTGAACGTTCTGAAGCTGAACCTGAAAAACCTGAGTCAAATGTATCTAACACCTGACCTGCCATTTACTGAGGCAACACTTTCTTTTGATGTTGATAAAATTGAACTTATTCATGTACAGAAAACTGAAACATCTCTTGCCAAATGTTTGTCTGCTGCTAACACAAATGCAGACAAATCATCTTACTCATTTAAAGATGAAATTTCTGTTACTGACTTTCCCGCACTTGGTAAATTTTGGATGGAATGTTGTTCAGTAAGTCGTTGCATCGGAAATGTATTGTTTTCAGATTCTCAGCATAGCCCATGGTGGACAATCTGGTCATTTGGGTTACAGATAAATTGCCATTTCTTTCTGGCCAGGCCTAAAATCTGATGTCTCTAAATGTTGTCGTTCATGTCACATCTGTCAGATGAGTGGAAAAACCAAACCAGGTTATTCCATCTGTACCTTTACATCCTATTCCTGCCGTAGGAGAACTGTTTGAACACCTCATCATAGGGCAAATCAAAGGGTATCAGTACATTTTTGACTCTGATGTGTCCTGTAACACACTACCCAAAAGCAGTTCCCTTGTGCACACCTAGAACCAAAGCTATCATTAAAGCACTAGTTAATTTCTTTTCCACATTTAAGTTTTCCAAAATCTTATTCATTTCGATCAGGCTTCTGATTTCACTTCGAAGATTTTAGGTCAAGTTATCAAAACACTTTCCATTAGATATCAGATATCAAGTGCCTGTCATCCACACTATTAGAAAAAATTCTGCTTAGAATCTGGTGGAGAGTGGGATGAAACTCTGCTTTTTTTCTTGTTACAACTGAACAAAATGTGTGACTAAACAAAAAGTGGCCGGGATAGGCTCCGGCAGCCCCGTGACCCCGAAAGGTAAAAAAGGTTAAGAAAATGAATGACTAAACAAAATGTGTTGGACTGTGTTTGTTCTTCCAGGGAAAAGTTGCACAGAAAGCAGGTTGGGACAATGTGTTGTTCAAAAACATTTTGATGTTGGAGATAAAGTTCTCACTTATCTCACAGTTCTCCAGGCAAAGTTTAGTGGACCATATATAATTCAAGAGGAACTCAGTGAAACTGATTATGTTGTGAGCACTCCTGACAGACGTAGGACATCTCGAGTGTGTCATGTTAACATGTTAAAGCCTTATATTGACCATACTGTGGGAGTTGTTGCTTCTCTGTCCACTAAAGTTTCCCCATCTCAGTACAGACCAGAAAGTGATAGTCTTCGGCAGGTTGGATCATGTTCTCGACCGCAGAACTTCAAAAATATTGAATGATTTAGCATCTTACCGAATTCCTTTTTGGTAAGTCTGCACAGGAGGGCATTTCCAGGCTAATTCATATCCATATCTCTCTTTTTTCAGATATTCCCTCCTGTACTTCTGCTATATCCCATGATATTTGCCACAAGAACAGGCAGATGGCTGGATCCAAATGCAGCAGGTCTAATAGCTCAGCTAAAAGTCCACAAGGCTAAATCAGGGTCAGGCAGGGGTCAATAGCAAGCATGGGATCATATGAGGAGGGTCAGGACAGGCGGCAGGCAAAAAGAGCCAGTGACAGGCCAGGAGACAAGCTCAATTCCAAATACAATGCTCTGTAAGGAAGGCAGAGTGGCACTTCCCACTGAGCTTCACTCAGTGCTTAAGTATGCTGTGGTTGATGAATAAATGAAAGTTAGGTGTGCAGCATCCAGGAAGGGTGCGCCATGGTTGCTGGGAGTTGTAGTGTGGCTAGAACTCTGGGGATGGCTCCCGCCGGTGACCAGAGGGGGAGACAAAGTTCTGACTTCTGACAATATTGTTGTTGGCCAACATTTTGTTGGTGAACATTTTCCAAACAACATGCCTGCCGTGTAAACCCAACTAAACCAGCACAGCTTCAACAGAAAGTACCTGTTTACCTGTTTGAAACCACCTAGTTCCAGCACCTGGAGGACCACCTGTCTGCTTGTACCCAACCCTGACAAAAACATTTTTGCACAGATTTCAGAAAGATGAATCAAATCACAAAACCTGACTCATACCCTTTACCACGTATGGAAAATTGTGTTGACTGAGTTGGTTCAGCACGCTTTATTGCCAAGCTAGATCTGCTTAAAGGCTTTTCACAAGTTCTATTGACCCCCTGTGCAGCTGAAATATCTGCTTTCGTTACACCTGATCATTTTTTGTTGTACACGGTCATGCCTTTTGGTCTTAAAAACGCACCTCCAACATTTCAACATCCCATGCACAAGTTCTTTCTGGTGTAAAAATGAAGTGAAGTTTATCTTGATGATATTGTTGTTTATTAAAAATGTGACAGATTATTTGAGTGCGTAGGTAGAGTTTCACTCACCTTGAACTTAGCCTAATGTAATCTTGGTAAGGCTTCTGTAACCTAATTGGGGAAAGAAGTAGGCCAGAGCCAAAGTTGTCCCTTAACTGCAAAGGTTCAGCCCATCCTTGATTTTCCAGCCCCTCAGAACCACAATGAACTCTGTCGTTTCTTAGGAATGGCGGGGTACTACCAAGTTTTTTGCAGTAACTTTGCAGATGTTCTGGCTCCCTTAATTGGCCAGACTAGTGTTCTTAAACTGTTTGGTCACCTGAATGCCAGAATGCATTAAACTCTGTCAAAGCTCTTCTTTGCAGTGCCGCTGTCCTGGCTGCTCCTGACTTTGAGTGTCCCTTCAAGTTAAAGGTGGATGCCAGTGATTATGGAGCTGAAGCAGTTCTGCTGCAAGAGGATGAACATGGGGTTGAGCAACCCCTTTGTCATTTCTTAAAGAAGTGTACCATTCATCAAACACAGTACGGTACATTTGCGAAAGAAGCATTTTCTCTTTTGCTGGCACTCCAGCATTTAGAAGTTTACATTGGTCAGGGGGCAGACATTTTCTCTTAGGTTGGGGGGTGTTACAATTGAATTGGACCTGGTTGGATGGGGATCTTCAGTTTAGGATTTAAATACTGCCTCATCATTTGTTGAACACACACACAGCTGACACCAGCAGAGCTTTACTTTGTTTGTTTGTCCTTGTATTTTGCTTGTGTAGTTTTGTTTTTTCTGTAATAAATTTCCATCTTATTTTCAGCCTGGGTTTTGTTGTGACAGTTTTTAAGTCCTTGGGGTATTTAATTTGTTCCATTTACCTTTATGTTGCATCCTTTTACAAGCCCCTATAGACAGGAGTGTAACACCCAACCATTTTGTAATCTGCAGCGAGCGTTCAGATTTTAAATGATATCATTCACTGGACAAGTGTATGATTTCTCAATTTGAGCAATTGTTGTTGTGTCTCTGTGTTCTATTATATAATGTACATTTTTAGTTTTAATGAAGTTACTACATTTCCAAAATTTAGGTTATAAAACCAACCTTTTTTCTATTTCTTTTCACCTGCATGTGTTTCCTTTCAAGAACCTTACCTGATTTACACAGATTTTGCAACATAGAGCCGCCAGTATTGAACTTCCTCTCATAAATAACTAATCTCCTACCATCAATGGAAAATAAGCAACCAAATGCACAAACAATCATCACATGTTCTAAATTCTCCCAAAGGCTTTCATGTTCTAACTCCCTTTTTAATCTGCAACAGCTTTGTGTGAGTCTCAGGGGATTTCTTTTATCTTAAACACACACTCAGAAAAGAAAATACTTAAAAACGACTGACTTGAAACTGCTGCAGCATCAAAGATCTTTTGGATGGTCGTTGGATGCTTCAGCTGTAAGATGTGGCTGAAGGCTGCTTTCAAATTGAACTCTCACTGTTGGTTATTCTAATAAACACACTTGGTTTTTCACCAGCACATCTGCGGTTCTCATTTCCATCTGTACAATATTCAGCTGCTCTCTTTGATCCTTAAAGTTCAGTTGGGTAAAAAGTTTTGTGGATTAAGTTGGGGGGGGGGGGTGCTATTTCGGGATACAATAGTTTAAATGAGTGTCTAAAACAGTGAGAGATCAGCTTTTTTTTTTAAGAATTACATCTAAAATTTAAACAGCTGGCAGTTTTCTAAGAATATTTCCATGAATGAAAAAAAAGTAAAATTGTTTTTTTTTTGCTTTTTTTGAGCAAATGCTCGGGACTATATCTTCACTGGGTGTGGACACATCCTGAAGTTTTAGCTGGTTGTCTGGCAACCTCACATGGTTGATAAGACTGGGTGAAATGACTTCACCCAGTCAAAATAAATAAACAAATAAAGCATTACAGTTAAGCAGTTAACTCAAGCAGCTGCAAGCTGAACAACACTCAAAGAAAACAACTTTTAGCACTGCAGCAATTAGATTTCCTCTAATTAAGTTCTTTGGAAGTTGCATTAAACTTGCTGTAAAATCACATAAGCTCCTTTCACAGCATTTCCCCCATGCTGACTCGTTGCTAGCAAAAGTTTTAAAAAGGTGCACTTTTTTCAGCTGTCATTTGTAAATGTGGACCTGCCGCCATGTACTGACAGAGATGTTTCACAAAGAACAAAGAAATGACAGGAGAAAACGTTGTCAATATATCTACATTACTATGAATCAAGGCTCAGTCTGCAGTCTCAGGGTGTTTTCACAGCAGCATAGTTCAGAAGGCATGGCTCATTTGGGTGGAGAGTTGTTTACTTTAAAAATGAGCAAACCAAACCTCCTGGAAGCATCATACAGTCACAGCAGCTGGTTGTTTGGAGGCAGTATTGCCTGAAGGATGCACAGACCAGAGAGGAAAAAAAACATGAAGAAGAATATGAGTTAATTGCTCAAGACATCTGTCCATTTTAACACTGAGTACATTAGAAATTTTAAAAGTTTAAAGCTAAACCTAAACTGTGGTTGGATGCTGTGATCTCTCTTATTCCATTCTCTGGTGCAGACTCTAAAACGATATGGTTGTGCTTTAAGTTTGAAACTTGACAGGTATGTGGTATCAGTTGTACAACAATACACAGTTATTCAACAACAGAACCTGCCAGGTTTTTTCTTGTAAAAATAGAAAACTAATATTCAGATTCCATCAAAGAAATGTACAAACAAATATCACAAAGGAGTCCAACGTGTCAGGAGATAAAGTTGAGTATCTGCTGGAGTCAACCTAAACAAACTGCACAAACAATGGTTTCCCGTTGGTGACACAGACAAACTGGCACGTCTCTGTCACTGTAGTAACTGCACCTGGAGTAGCGAGCAATCAAACCCCTGTCCCATTTCTGTCATTACAATGTTCCCTTGTCTATCCTCATTTATCACAGCGGTTATGCTCCATAAATAACCCGCAAATTGGGATTATAGATGAATAAATCCACACTTTCTATGCTTGTCTGAGACAAACAATAACATTTTCACACTTCATTAGTGTTATAGAATGAAAACAAAGATCTGATTGCAGTGAAGAATAATGTGACTCTGGCAAGCTGTATGTGCTGCGTCTCTGTACAGAAGACACAACACTGAAGAGACTGATTGACAAGATCAACATCTAATCAGGTTGCAGAACTCAGTGCGCCATTTTGCAAAATCTGCTTAACGGCGAGACTGCGAAAAGTGAACCAGGGCACACTGCATTCCATTTGGATCATGTGATGGTGTGCTGTGAATAGGCTCATAACACAAGTGTCTTCTCCTCTTTACCGCACCAACCCAGTGCACCAACCAATGATATTCATTCATTTTCTATTCCGTTTATTCCCTTTCGGGGTCACGGGGCTGCCGGAGCCTATCCCGGCCACTTGTGGCCAAAGGCAGGGGATGCCCTGGACAGGTCGCCAGTCTGTTGCAGGGTAGAATGTCCACAATCACACACCCATTCACTCTCACTCACACCTAGGGACAATTTAAAGTTGCCAATTTACCTATGAAGCATGTTTTTGGGTGGTGGGAGGAAGCTGGAGTTCCTGGAGAGAACCCATGCATACACGGGGAGAACATGCAAACTCCACACAGAAAGGTCCCCCATTGATGTTGTTTTTCATGCCAGCCAGGACTTGAACCGGGGCCCTTCTTGCTGTGAGGCAAGAGCGCTAACCACTGCGCCACCGTGCAACCAATGATACATTTTTAAAAACTAGTTTGTATTTTATGCTTTTTTGCTTTTATGTCCTGCTAAAAATACTAAGCACTTGTGTCACGAGGGGGACCAAGCCAGGGTCTCATTGTCCTGGTCCCTAGCCCGGATAAATTCAGGGGGTTGTGCCATGAAGGGCTTCCGACGTAAAATCTTTGCCAAACCAAATATACAAATCAGACCTAAGATATCCATACTGAATTGGACGAGGCCTGGGTTAACAACAACCGCCATCAGGCCTGTTTACCGACAGGGGGCTGGTAGAAATTAGTCTACTGTTGGTCGAAGAAGGAGAGAAGGAAGGATGACGCTGAAGTTGGCTTCCGGTTCACAGCTTCCGATTCGCGAAGGCACTGAAGGAACATTCCGCTGCATTTTTCGCATTAAGATCACCTAAAACCGGGTCCTGTTCAAAAACCGCGGGAGCTTGACTGCTCAAACCTGGATTAAATTATGCATTAGATATTAAAGAACACATTAAACCGAGTTTCTGATTTGTGAAAACTTCCTCTGGTTTGTGAAAATGTGAAATAGATTGTTTTTTATCGCATTTTACGCCCAGAGTCCACATTAGACTAGGTCCTGTTCAAAAACCGCTGTACCTGGACTGCTCAAACCTGGATTTAATTATGCATTAGATACTAAAGAACACATTAAATACAGTTTCTGATTTTTGAAAACTTCCTCTGATTTGTGAAAATGAGAAGTAGATTGATTTTATCGCATTTTATGCACTGAGTCCACTTCAGACCAGGTCCTGTTCAAAAACCGCTGGACCTGGACTGCTTAAACCTGGATTAATAAAGCATTAGATACTAAAGAACACATTAAATACAGTTTCTGATTTGTGAAACCTTCATCTGATTTGTGAAATAAGTTGATTTTTATCGCTTTTTCTCAGACCAGGTCCTGTTCATGAAATTTGGGTGGAAATGTATTTTTTTATTCCTTAACACTTTTATTTTTTATACTGCATTGTACTATTGTATTTGCTCACACAGGTACGAGCCGGTGGCCCTAACATATCACCTGGGTGACCAAAATCACTTTGTTGCAATCCACAGACTTCTGCCCAGACAATGCACTACGATGCACTACAGGAATCCAAGAAGGCTAGACGAGGCAACATCAAAACATCAAAATCTCAACATACAAAAGAAACTGGGAAACAGATGTCAGATTGGACACATAGTTATGGTCACGGTTAGCATGTACCCCTGACTGAAATTTTGTTTTTTTGTTCAATATTTCTTGGTTTGTTTTCTGATTTACTTTAAAGTTCCTGTTATGGTGTTTTCCTTAAAGTTGTCCTTCCCTTGTCCCCATTATCCTTAAATTGCATAAAATTCGATGAAATTATACTATTTTACACAACGGTTTTTGAACAGGATCCGGTGTAGGTACCGGATGTTCTCGGTTTGCCGGATGTTCTCGGGGTCCTTCGGGGTCCTTCAAATGAGTTATATCACTAGAGGAGACATCACGTGGTTCCTCATGGGAGGAGAGCACCGCCATCTTGGTGAGGTCAAGTTTTGAAGACCAAACCACTTTTATTACATTTAATAAAGAGCTCTGTTTTTGCTTTCAATCACTTCATTATATGAAAAAGAAGAATGGCTTGAAATTGCTTAGTTTTGTTCAGAAATACAAACTTCACGAGTACCCCTAACTTAACTAGTATTAGACTACTTAGATTTTTTCTATGTTCCTTTATTTTATTTTACTTATGTTTTTATTTATTTGTGTGTTATGTTCATTGTTTCTTTTTTTCCCCTCTATTCTTTATTTTCTATGTCAATATGTTATATTTGGCAATGGTGACTGATCTTCGAGGCAATATTGATTACATCGTTATTGTTCGTTGTTAACGTTAATGTCATTGTTAATGTATGATACCGCAATTGTCAATAAAGTTTTTAGAAAAACTTAGCGACGTTAACTCATTGGTCGTGGCAACTTACAGCCAATCAAATAGTGTGACGTCATCATTGGTCGAAGGACCCCGAAAGACCCCGAGAACATCCGGCAACCCGAGAACATCCGGTACCCACACCGGTCTGAAGTGGACTCAGTGCGTAAAATGCGATAAAAAATCAACCTATTTCACATTTTCACAAATCAGAGGAAGTTTTCACAAATCAGAAACTGTATTTAATGTGTTCTCTACCATCTAACGCATAATTTAAGTCAGGTTTGAGCAGTCTAGGTCCTGCGGTTTTTGAACAGGACCTGGTCTGAAATGGACTCAGTGCAAAAATGCGATAAAATCAATCTACTTCTCATTTTCACAAATCAGAAGAAGTTTTCACAAATCAGAAACTGTATTTAATGTGTTTTTTAGTATCTAACGCATAATTTAAGTCAGGTTTGAGCAGTCTAGGTCCTGCGGTTTTTGTACAAGACCTGGTCTGAAGTGGACTTAGTGCGTAAAATGCGATTAAAAATCAACCTATTTGACATTTTCACAAATCAGAGGAAGGTTTCACAAATCAGAAACTGTGTTTTATGTGTTCTTTACTATCTTAATTATAATTTAATCCAGGTTTAAGCAGTCCAGGTCCTGCGGTTTTTGAACAGGACCTGGTCTGAAGTGGACTCAATGCGTAAAATGCGATAAAAAATCAACCTATTTCACATTTTCACAAATCAGAGGAAGTTTTCACAAATCAGAAACTGTATTTAATGTGTTCTCTACCATCTAACGCATAATTTAAGTCAGGTTTGAGCAGTGTAGGTCCTGCGGTTTTTGAACAGGACCTGGTCTGAAGTGGACTCAGTGCGTAAAATGTGATAAACATCAACCTATTTGACAATTTCACAAATCAGAGGAAGATTTCACAAATCAGAAACTGTGTTAAATGTGTTTTTTACTATCTAAATTATTATTTAATCCAGGTTCGAGCAGTCCAGGTCCTGCGGTTTTTGAACAGGACCTGGTCTGAAGTGGACTCAGTGCGTAAAATGTGATAAAAATCAACCTATTTGACATTTTCACAAATCATAGGAAGGTTTCACAAATCAGAAACTGTGTTAAATGTGTTTTTTACTATCTAAATTATTATTTAATCCAGGTTTGAGCAGTCCAGGTCCAGCGGTTTTTGAACAGGACCTGGTCTGAAGTGGACTCAGTGCATAAAATGCGATAAAATCAATCTACTTCTCATTTTCACAAATCAGAGGAAGGTTTCACAAATCAGAAACTGTATTTAATGTGTTCTTTAGTATCTAATGCATAATTTAATCCAGGTTTGAGCAGTCCAGGTCCAGCGGTTTTTGAACAGGACCTGGTCTAAGGTGGACTCAGTGCGTAAAATGCGATAAAAATCAACCTATTTGACATTTTCACAAATCAGAGGAAGGTTTCACAAATCAGAAACTGTGTTTAATGTGTTCTTTAGTATGTAATGCATAATTTAATCCAGGTTTAAGCAGTCCAGGTCCAGCGGTTTTTGAACAGGACCCGGTTTTAGGGTGGTCTTAGTGCGAAAAATGCAGCGGAATGTTTCTTTAGTGCCCTCGCAAATCGGAAGCTGTGAATCAGAAGCTAACTTCAGCGTCATGAAGGACGGCGTGTTTATAGGAAGAGAGAGAAGAGGAAAGTCTTGAATGTTGGACTGAGAGTAAGGACTTTGAATGCTAGATCGATGAGAGGAAAAGGTATATTTGACATGATGAAGAGGAGGAAGATATACACTGTGTGTCCAGGAGACTAGGTGGAGAGGTAGCAAGGTTAGAAGTTTAGGAGCAGGGTTCAAATTGTTTTATCATAGTGGAGATGGGAAGAGAAATGGAGCAAGAATTAACTTAAAGTAAAAGTTTGTTTTGAGTGTTGCAGAGGTAAAAGGAGTGTCAGATAGAGTGATAAGTCTAAAAATAGAACTCGAAAGTGTAATGGTTAATGTTGTATTGTGTTGTATAATGTTGAAAAAAGAAGAAGGGCACAGCATCCCTCCGCCGCAAGGGTTGGCCCTTAAAAAAACTACTTTGAACAACCTTACCCCTCCAAATGCCCCTACGATTGGAGGGCAAGGGAGAAGCCACAGGGATAGGGGAAGATTTCGGCAATGGTGTGTCATCAGGAAAGAAAGTTGATAAGGAGGCCTGGTGGTGAAATGAGGAGGTGCAGGAGTGTATATTAAGGAGTAAGAGGTTAGCTAAGAAAAGGGTGAGACACTGAGAGGAATGAGGAGAGTAGACAGGAGTACAGGGAGATGCAGCATGAGGTGTAACTAGAGGTGTCAAAAGCCAAACAAGGGCCAATGATGACTTTTATGCTAGGTTGGTTGGTAAAGAGGGAGAAACTGACCTATATAGATTAGCAAGGTAGAGAGACCGAGAAGGGAAGGACATGCAGCAGGTTATGGTAATTAAGGATTGTTGTTGTAATGTATTGACAGGTTTCTGCTGTGTAATGGAAAGATGGAGAAAATACTTTGAGGAGTTGACAAAAGAAGCAAATGATGGAGAACAAAGGATAAAAGAGGTAACTGTTGTGGAGAAGGGAGTAACAAACCTTAGAAAGGGTGAAGTGAGGGGGGCATTGAAGAGGATGAAGAGTGCACTTGTGGAGGTATGGAAGTGTCTAGGAGAGATGGCAGTGGACTTTTTGACTGGGTTGTTGAGAAATGGAGTTGAATGATGATTTGTCATTTTATAAGAATAAGGGAGATGTGCAGAGTATAGAGGAATAAAGCTGATGAGCCATACAATGAAGTTATAGGAAAGAGTTGAAGCTAGACTAAGAGCAGAAGCGAACATTTGTGAGCAGCAGTGTGGTTTCATGCCAAGAAAGAGCACTACTAATGCAATATTTGCTTTGGGGATGTTGATAGACGAGTACAGAGAAGATCAGAGAGAGATACACTGTGTCTTTGTAGATCTGGAGAAAGCCTATGATAGAGAAGAGAAGAACTTTGGTTAATGTAATTGTATGAGGAAGTCTGGAGTGACAGAGAAGTATGTTCGAGCAGTGCATGTATAAGGGCTGTAAGACAGTGGTGAGGGCTGCTTTAGAGGTGACAGAGAATTTAAGTGGAGGTGGGATTACATCAGGGATCAGCTCTGAGCCCCGTCCTATTTGCGGTAGTGACGGACAGGCTGACAGATGAGGTTAGACAGGAATCACCATGATGTTTGCAGATGATATTGTAGCAAGAGAAGGGAACAGGTGGAGGAGAATCTGGAGAGGTGGAGGTTTGGCCTGAAAAGGAGAGGGAGGATGTCAGCTGCAGTAAGATGGAGTACATGTGTGTGAATGAGAGGGACCCAAGTTGAAGAGTGAAGCTACAGGGAAGAGAGATAAAGAAGGTGGAGGATTTGAAGTATCTACGGTCAACAATGCAGAGTAATGGAGGCTGATGTTTTGGAGTGACTGGGATGGAGAGGATCAGGAATGAGTACATTAGAGGGACAGCACATGTTAGAAGTTTTGAAGAAAAAGTCAGACAAGCCAGAGTGAGATGGTTTGGACATGTCCAGAGGAGAGACAGTGAATATAGTGGTAGAAGAATGCTGAGTCTAGAGCTGCCAGGCAAGAGGTCTAGAAAAAGACCAAAGATGAGGTTTATGGATGCAGTGAACAAAGACACAAAGGAACCTCTTGTTAGAGTAGAGCAGTGCTTCTTAAATATTTTTTGCCTTTTTCCCTAGGAAAAAGAAAATGTGTCGCGCCCCCTCTAACACAGATTTTTTTCCAAGCACTGAGCTGCTGTCACCCCCGCCCCCCGTTAAATTTGCGACCCGGACAATTGCCCGTATTACCTGTGCCTAAAACCGCCACTACTGCGCGCCCCCCCTGGCATCGCATCCCCACTATTTGAGGAGCACTGGAGTAGAAGATGCAGAAGACAGGGTTAGATGGAGAAAGCTGATTTGTTGTAGCGACCCCAAGGGAAAAGCCGAAAGGAAAGGAAGATGCGTCTTTGCACCGGTGCATGGTTCAGTTCTGTTTATATTATTGCTGGGCTGCACCAGACTTCATTTGCAACAAAAGCAAAACCCTCAAATACAGGCAGATAAAAGTTTTCCAGCTTGGTTTTTCAGAATTCAAGTGAAAAATGTCTATTCTGCTGTGATAGTGATGTTGTTTATCAGTACAAAACCCTTGATAATTATATGATTGCCACAAAAACAAAAAGGAAAGCATGTAATTCAGCACCATGTGCTTTCGGATATACCTGCTTAGATTTATAATTCAGATATGCTACAACTTAATAAATTGCAGAATACATATATCATGATAACACCACATTTCTTTTTTTCTAAACTAGAGCTGAATTCTTGACTTGCCTCACATGTTGCTCTGGAGACACTTCATCAAACTGTACACAGCTCCTGAGCCACCAAAGGCTCTAAACAACTGCAACCCATATGGATTAGCAATCCCAGACTTCTAGCAGACAGTGATGCAGAAAGCCAGTGCAGTGTTCCTATTTTGAAAAAGAAATAAAACATCTAAAAAACATCATCTCTTGAGAGTAAAACAGCAGAACAATTAGCAATTTAATGTGTATGTCAAAAACTAATGTGTTTGTAAGTATTTTGGAATACAGAAAAGTTGACAATTTAAATGTGTTTTATTTTCCTTTTCTACACTTTGTCAGGAACCTCTGCTATAAACCTGATTTGCGCTTAGTAAAACAAATTACAAACCAGTGTTTGCTATTAATCTATCAGCGAATGCAGCTTCTTAGAACTAAAAATAAACTATTTAAGAAATGTGAAATTCAAATAAGAGTAAAGACTAAAGCAAGTTCAAGTTTGTGACTGCTGGTAACACAATCCAGCCTTATCACTGCATGCAGGATGAAAGGCTGACACATGCCATGACATAAATCAGTCTGTCAATCAATCCATTCTTTCATCTAACTGTGAGGCTGAGCTTCATGTGTCCCTGCAGCTTCAGTTGTCACTCATTTGTCAACTGTGACAGGAAATCAAAGGAAATATGAGCTCATCACATGAGTTATGCGTTTGATGAGGCAGAGCAAATTTTGCGTTTGTGCTGACCTTGCAGGCACATTTGAATTTCCACTGCTCTTTGTAACTGTTCCAATTCTGTACACCAAACAATTGAACTCATTTATGTATGCTTTGAATGGAAAGCTGATGAAAGTGGTTGCTTTCTTTGGGAACATGGTTGTTTTTCTCATTTGATAATGCATACATCCAAGAATCAATTATGGTGGCATTTGTTCTGCTTTTGCGAGAGGGTCTTATTGATTCAAAAAAGAAGGAAAATATAATAGTTGAGTCATGAAAAGTCTCCCTTAGGTAAAATAAATTAACGTTTATCTCATATGCTCCACTCAAACAATCTATTTATATTTAAATTGTATTTGTATTACCGGTAATTGCAATGTCAACAAGATTTGATGTGAAGCAGTTTTTCTGCTTAAAAATTCCCTATTGTTTTTTAAGAAGAAGGCAGTTATTTTGTTTTTCTGACAGTTTTCCTGCATAGATCTCCATTCTGTGGAGTTTGGTGAGGTGCTGTGGATGGAAGGGGTGCCAGGTTTCCAAAAGGCTGCATGTCCCACGTCATGCTAAAAAGAACCAAGGAAATTCAGGAGTTCTCATTACAAAATAAAACACAATGTTTGTTCTTTTGTCAACTCAACAGCTGGATGTGTTAAATGCAATGAGCATAATCTTTAGTACATTCATACTAGCACCCCTGAAGATTATATAATATTTTTTAAATAATTTCTAACGTTAGATTTTTTTCAAGTTAAACTTTATATCAAATAAATTGGTTTCTACCAGATGTAAATAACCCTTAGCAAAAAATAAGTCTAAGTGAACTACATGTACTTAATCTATATGTTTACTCATATACTATCTAATGTAAATTTAAAATGTTGAAATTCAGTCTGAAGAAGACTTTAGCTGGTATACTTTATGCACTGCACGTGGAGGTATTGTTTTCAAACATTAAAAATGGTAAGGACTTTTAAGTACAGTGGAATGAAAGCCAACTTCTGCTTACTGTTTAATTATATGTTTAAATTGTGTGTTGTTTTCATTTGTAAAGTGTTCTTGGGAGCCTGGAAAGGCCCCTTAAAATTAATGGATTATTGATTTTATTACCATCAAACATTTTTATCCTGACTTTTATTTTGAAATTTTGAAGCGGAAGTGGTGCGTGCACTGGTTTTGACTTTGCAGCGGTGAGAAGAATGCAATACTCTATATAGAGGGAGGCACGGATTGACTTGGTCTCTCGTTATCGTAACAGCATTTCGCCATTAGTAATGTTCAAAAATACTTTCCATGAACGGATATAATTTTTTCTTTCTTTTTTGTAAAAGCCGCAAGACCGAACAAAGTCGCTTCCGGTGGGTTTTGTTAGACTGAGTAAGTTAAAGAACTTTAGGACGCAGTTTCCAGAAACGCGGATTTCATCCTAGCGTGCGAAACGTGTTGGGGATAAAGGAATCATCAACACCAGCCCGGAGGCTGCTCTCGTTTTTCTTATTTGTTAGGTAAGATAATTAAAGCGGTCGCAGAAAACAAATGTAAGATCATATATTTAGTGCAGACTAACGCAAAACTACTAACTTTTAGCTGCTAGCTAATATTGATTTCCCTCGCGGCTTAGTAGTTTGGAATTTGTAGATTATGAGTGGGGTGAAATTCCTTCTCTCGCACGAGTTTGTCAGAAATATAATTTGACCTGTAAGCTGAACGCAGATAACTCGACTTCGTCAGCGGTGTGGATATACAGCTTTGGGGGACGTTTTCTCGAACCGAATCTCAGCTCAGGCAGGACTCGCTCTCATCTGACCAACACTGGCTGTTTCACTGCTCCCCGCCAGGAAGGTGAGCTCTCTCTGTTTTGTTCTTTCGCTCTTTGATTTAACTTTAGTTTACTGTTTGTGTAAGGGGATAGTTATGGTTTCTAAAAAAAAAAATCCACGTTCTGAAATAAAAATAAATAAACCTAAAGCGGTTTGGGGGGAGGGGGTAAAAATTAAATTCTGGAAATCCAGTCCTTTTTCCTAAATTAAGGCCATCACGAAGTGCATGTTCGGTCACATCAGATCATCAGATCAGGAAAATGAGAACATGATAAATTATGTGAGCTGAAAGCATACATTTTTTTAACTGTACAAATTGGCTTTTTATTTTATTTTAAATTGGTTTATCAACCTTCTTTTTGTTTGCCCTTTTGCCTAAAACGCATTCAAAATTGTTTTGAAAGTCAATATCTAATCCTCTAGCTGTTCCTCTTCTTTCCTTGCTTCTGACTAGCAGAAGAAAATACTTTAAAAATTATTATATGCATATATTTTTTAAAAACGTTATTATTTAAAGTGTCAGTTGGAGTCGACAAATATGCATCTGTCCTCAAGGCTCAATCTTAATGGGCAGGACTGATGTTTTGTAAAGCTGTAAATGCTATGTTATTAAAGAAAATGAAGAAGAATGCTGGTTTGAAGAAGCAGTATGTCTGCAGGGAGTTTACCAAAGGGAGAAAGGTTTTACCTGAGGCATATAATGAGAAGTGAAGGAAGAGTTTTGCCCTTTAATTTACCAGGCTGCTTCTTTGGCTTAGTTATTGTCACTTAAACTGTGTCTCTGGAAGTGTGGTGTCAAAAATGGATTTTCTTAAAGTTTCTTAAGGTTTAATTTCACTTATTTTCCGTGTGATAGATGTATTTTTCTCTGGTTGACAGTTGCACAGTTGATGATGCTTGGTAGAATCCCAACAGTTGGTGATCCCTGTTTTATGGGGAACAAACAAACACTGCGAGTGGTACTAAAAACACTCAGGGTTTAAGTGTCAAACAAATGGCGAAGTGTCAAATGGTTTGAAATTGATTGTCTTTACATTTTAGTGTAATCTCATGATATCCGATACCACATCATGACATGCTGTTGGCCAACTAATGCTTCAAGGTCTATGGTTGTGAAGAAAGAAAGGTGAAAGAAAAAAAGATGTTTTTTGCAGTCGCCTTGGGGAAATGGTCTGATGCCCCGCGGCCACTGAACTGCATCCATGTGCGGACTGGCCTGTTGCTGGCTGCAAACCCAGACTCAATTGGAAGGGGGTGATTTACAGCATTTGGCTGCTGAGGAATTTTATGCATGGATGGTGGTGAAGACTAATTATGGTGCAAGCCATGTTATGGGTTAGTACTGTAACCTTTGTTCCTGCATAATGAAGGAAGCTTAATGTGTCCCGCACATTGTTATTCGTTTTGTCTAACCTCTTTTTGGTTTGGCAGATCTTTGGAACATGTGTTCCTTTCCCTCCTTCAGACAAGTTGTATTTCACAACTATTTTGTAAAAACCAGAAGCAAAGATATCATATTAATATTTTTAAACCAGCATATTTCTTTTATTGGTCATGCATTATGAGTCAATGATGACTTTGCATAGTGTTTTTTTTATTTTAAAGAAGTTCACTACATTGGATGCATACAGCCATTGGAAATGTATAACTTTGGGTTGTAGATGTGGAAAGAAAATCCAAATTAGCCATCTTTTTAGGTTGCTCTAAATGATTATCTAGTTTAGTCATGCAGACAAGGGAGAAAGGACGATTTAACAAACGTTTGATATCTAAATCTACTCAACACTGTTGTCATTTAAATTGAAACGGCATGATGATTGATTATTAGCTCTGTATTATTTCATAATACAATTACATACACAAAAAACCCAACTACCACAAAATATTATAATTACTTCAAGCAGTAACCCACTTCTTCACTTAAATGTCAAACTGTTTTTCTAACTTTTATTCAAAAGCAAAATGTTATTTATATGAAAAGTTAAAGTACCTTTAAAAAAAAAGTTTAAAACTAGTTTTATTAGTTTTAAAAAACTAATGCAAAAAATGCTTAAACGATAAATTCAATATTCTAATATAAGAGTCATAACATTTTCTAAAGATAAATGTAAATAACATTTCTCGTTTTGTATTTATATTAATATTTTAGATACATTTATGGATCAATTGATTATTGACATGGTGCGTATACAAGGTCTTTCTACAATCTCTCCTGCTTTGATGATTGTGCAATATCTAGATAGTTAATTTGGAAGTAATTACTTCTAATATTATCAGGATGTCGTCAATGCTAAAGTAACTGCTGTGGGTGGACCAATTAATGAGAGAGCTAACAAATCTGCATAAAAACAACAAGGTGGGCTTGCATCAGTTACATCGGGCTCCTCTTATATATCCAGTTAGCTAAGTTAACACCTTGTTGCTTCAGCGGTTTCTTTTTCCTTTTTTTGCCATCACTGCAAATCTGCACGTGTACATCATTTTCATTCTGTGTACAACCTTTGGGTAATGTCTTCAATGTGTCTCAGCTTCCATTTTGACACTTTTTCACACATCATTAGAATTTATGAGAAACACATATTTCATGCAGAAAACGTGTTTAAAAATGAAGAAAAAAATGATTCAACATATTTTTGGCATTTTGAAATTCTCCCTACTTGTCTGTGGTTTGGGCTTTGGCCATAAGTGAGACATGTGTTCTCTACAAGCTTGACAGTTGACTGTTTATCTGGCGCTCCTCTCTAAGTGGAGTGTGACAAACTGTCCAGTCATACTTTAAAAGAAACTACTTCCTACTTTTTTCAAATATTGATGACGGGACCGGGTTGGATATGCTCTGCAGTTTCTTCTGTCCAACAGCAGAAGCTCTTTCTTGCAGGCTTCCCAAGCTGACTCACAGCTTACTAAACACAGATGACCGTGCTTCTTTATGCCCCTTAAACACCCCCTCTTCCCACCCACTCAGCTCTACTGCTGGAACACTAGACCATTCTTGGAAAGTGAAATTCAATTGGTTTTGAGGAGAACACAGCCACTGTTTTAGAGAGGAACACGCGTCAACAGGATTACCTGTCAAAGAAAACTTCTGCATCCTTTGTACCTGGGTCTTTGAAAAGGCTCATCAAGTGGAGTTTATTGAACTAAAGACAAATCCACTGATGTTTTGCAGATTAACCAATGTATTTTTTTTTCTGTTGATGTATGCAGATATTAGTTTGTGTCTTTGCAAGTAGCGGAACCAAGTGGTTGCTGAAGAATTATTGTGGGTTTGTGAACTAAAACCAACTGTTAGGTGATAGGTCTCTCACAGTGTGGAAATGATGGCCTGGGAGATCTCTACACGAGTGTCATGTAACAGTGTTTTCCTTTTCTGAGGCTATAATAAATCTTTCACCGGGGGTTGGGGTTGTCTCTTACAGCAAGTGTTAAACTTTGCAGCCAGATGCTGCTGAGGTGATGGTTCCAGCAGATGTACTGGTGGGGGCCACCCTTTCCTCAATTGTATTCATAGCAGTAAGCACAGTTGCTAAAGTGAAGCATTTGAACATTATGACAAACTCTTATCAGTATTTTTCTAGTAGATTTAGAGTTTAGTACCACAAAACAAAATCAAAAAGGAACAAGATATGTTCCACTTGCTTCTAATCCGAGCAGGTTTAGTGCCATGAAGTTTCTTATCTGCGTTTTGTGCTAGCAGGCCCCAATGCTGAAGTACTTCCCTTGAAACCCTGTAAACAAACAGAATAGTCTCTTCCTTTTGTCAGTTAAGGCTCAGCTCACATTGTTGTGCCTTGTTAATGTTGTCTAAAGTGTAAATCCTTTTAAACGGAGGAAACTTAGCGTTTTGCATCTAGCAGGGCTGTAGAGTGCGACAAATTTGGTTGTATATGTGACTGAATGGCGCACCTAAAAAAATCCATGGTTGCACTGGTGTCCCCATCTGTTCTGTGAAAAAAAAAACACAAAAAAAACAAACCATCACCAAGTCGCAATCCTATGTGTGTGTGTAGGTGTAACACACTTCAAATAAGAATTTGAGGTGCCTAAGCAAAGGCCTGAGCAGTTCAGCTTGGGCCTGTGCTCACGCGCCAGGTGCTTCTTTCGTCCACCCTAAGTTTTCAACCGTTAACGCAGTTAATGTAATTCCAGCGGACTGTGAAGCAGAGAACCCAGCCTTGTGCTGATGTGTAATGATGTGAAGTGTTTGCATAAACAACGTTTATAAGCTGATTCTGATGTGGAGAAAAGCGGCTTTGTGCCGCAGCACTCAATGTAGGGCTGGACGATTTTTAATATCACAATACAGTTTTATTCATATCAGGTGATAACAATGTATATCACAATATAAAGCAAATGACTATAAACACTGAACACTGTTGCTCATAAGAAAAATATGCAACCATCAGGGGGTTGTTTAGATTTAAAACTTTGTTTCCTATCATACTTTAAACATAAGAGATGCACTAAAGAAACGGCTACGATGTCTTTTTTTCCAGGTAACTAAAGAAATGCATATATATTACAAGCCAAACTGAAAATTAAAGCAAAACCTTTTAAGTTTTGAAAGAGATCATACATAAAACAGAATACTAATCTGCTTTATAAGTTCCATTTAAAAACAAAGCTTTAATTCTGCAAATAAATTCAAATGTTTTCAAGTTTTAGTGAACGAACATAAAATTGACCAACTTTTTTGTCAAAATCCTGTGAATAAGTGAAAAACTAAAAGCAAATTCTCAAAATGTCTTCTGAACATTTAGGCTGTTGCTGCAGCTCAGGTTATACCTTTGTGGTTTTTGCTGGAGAATTATCCTTTATTTCAGTCTGAGATTGAGCATGCTTGGTGGCTCTGCCTCAAGTGATAAAAAGGGTTTTGGAAGGAACATGCCTTCTGCACAATTTGCAATGCACGTCACTTTGTTTTTTGTTGGAAATATGTAATACCTTCACATAGAGGCCGAAGTTAAATTTTTGAGTCACGGGCCAACTTGGCCGGTAGATTACAAAGAATCTACCAGCTAAATATATTTTTTACCGGCCAAATTATAACACTATTTTACACAGGAATACCTTGAGCGTTTTACTTTTTGAACTTTTTTCTGAATTTTTTAAGGGAATGAAATGGCATAAAAGTCATTTATGAATGGTATGAACACTTCTTTGTGGTCGTCAAACTGTAAACTTGCATTCAAACATGCTGAAAAAACAAAGACAGACTTATGATGGATTTCCTCATTCTTCTTCCAAGTGATTACATTTTATAAAAACAAAAAACAGCCTGAAAACAGTAATTTTCTTTTCATTATTGTTATTTTGTATCACTGACATTAAAGGGAAGGGGGCTGGAGCATCCAGCACAACATCTGACAGGTCACAGTTTTGGGTGTAATGTTACAAAGACCCTGCTAAAACACAGTGGATTCAACTCAGATATTCTATTTATAAAATGGAACACACTGTCCAGGATTACATGTAGGTGCGGAGGGAAAAACTCGTTAAGCATTGCATCATAGCATTAGCGTCTGACAACAGTGCTGTCTCCAAATCAACACTTTTTATGAATCTGTGTGTTGCTGCTGTAGGTCTAGCAGCTTTATCCTACAGTTCTGACTGGATGCTTCGCAGGTGAGGTGACCGTGGGGTCATAACAAACATCAAGGTCACAACAACCATGAAAAAAGAAGTTTTAGATATCAAAACAAATTTCCACAAACTAAAACAATTAAATAAAACAGTGGGTGCACCAAAGTGTCATGCCTGTTCACCTAAGAGAAGAAAAAAAACCTAGGTGCACCAGTGCAACCAATACAACATTTTGTCTTGACCCCTGTCTAAAAGTTTTCTCCAAAAAGGGAAAAAAAGAGGTTAAAACTTGGTTTTAGTCATATCATTAGCATCTTAAAACTTGGTTTTAATCTAACTGATAACGTATTCACATTTTTTTTTGTTTACAGTGGTGCACCGTGAATGTTACACAGCTGATGTTCCAAGGATCTGAATGGATTTCCTGTCGTCTAAGAGCCAACAGTTGTAGCTCCCTCAGCAGGATGCTGATGAGGCCAAGAATACTATTGTTTCTGACTTTCTATGCTCAAGTTTTAAACACTCAATGCCGGCCTGCGAACACAAATGAAGGTAAGAAATAACTTTATTTTTGGAGTGAATGCTGTAGGTATCTTATAACAGTTTGTACTTCAGCATTTGTTTTCCTTGTCTTGACTTTAGCTTTTGAAAAAATGTCAATAGATTAGAAAAGCTTTGTTCTTTGTACTGGAATGTAATCCTGACAGACTCCAGACGTTGGTGAAGCCTGCTCTTTGTAGTGTCAGTGTTCACCCACCTCCCCTATTTGCTCAAGTCGAATGTTTTTGAGTGCTCCTCGGTGTGTCACTTGAGGTTTACTGTCCCTACCTTTTATCTACACTCCTGTTTCGTAGGAACTTAGATGAATAGATTTAAAGGATTTTTTTTCTGAAACTGTTTTCTACTGGACAATATTTGTTTGGAAAGAATTTGTCAAGAATTTAGCCTTGGTTGAATGTTACCAAAGTTCAGCTCTGAAAAGGGAATAGAAGCACTGAAATCAAATCCTTAAAAATGCGATTCTTGGATGCCATCCAGCAGTGTAATAGCTGCTCAGGCTTGTGGGTACATCAGCTTGGATGTTTACACTCTACACTGAGTAGTGGAAAACGGCAAAGGAATATAATAAAGTTCAGCATTAAATGAAGTAATTAAGCAAGAAGGTCCCTCTTGCGCTCTGAGCCTTAAAATAAACATAGTGTGGCTTGTGTTTAAGTCAGAATGCTAAACAGGGAGGAGTGAATGACTCACATCTGTAGCCTAAGGGGAGCTTTACTACTACCTAAAAGCCTCTACTCTTTTGTATTGAAAAGATATTTGTTGTCACTGAGAGAGCAGTAAACTATCATGAAGCCAATAATTAGCTTGTTTATTTATTTATTTAAAGAATAAAACGCTCCTTAAAAATATTCCTTGTCCTTGAAGATCTTTTTTTTGGTGTTTGTTTCCTAAGCTGAGCCATAAATTTACACTGGGGTGGGGAAGTCTGGTTTACTTGAAACCCAGTTCTTGATGAACAAATGGCCAGGTACTGTCAGTGTCTGCACTTTTTCTTCTGCTCCCACTCGGACATGTTCTTGGGAATGCTTCACTTTCCCCCTCCTTCCCTGCTGTGTGACGGATGGGTTCAGCTGTTAACAAACAGTCAGAGCAGAAGCTCTCTGTTGCATTCCTTTTGTCTGGGGTAGCGAAACGAAATGCTTATACGGAAAAAGCTCCTGTCTTAAGCCTCCTTCATTGTTTTTCTCCTTTTGTTGTTGTTGCCTTCACATATAAAAAGAATATTCATTTAACAAATTTGGTTTGTTAAATTATTGTTATTGAAATTGCTCCAGCTAGAACTTTTCTGCAGTGAAATTGCTCTTGCAACCTTTTTTAGGTTGAATTTTTTTTATTTTTACTATATTTTCTGTGGATTTCTCTTTAATTCTTGTGAAAATCTTGGAGACCCTTGTTTAACTTCAGTCAGAGCAATTCTTAAAGTGATTGTAATGTAGAAACAACATATTCTGAGCACAGCTCTTCTTCTTTTTTTTTTTTTAAATAAAGGCCCCTGTTTTCTGTTTGAGCAATACTTAACCACTACCTTTATCTTGTCTAGAGAAATCTATGCAACGAAATCTCAAGACCAGGATGAAATATTTCAGTCTCTCACTTTTTTATATCTAAAACAGTGTGTATTGTTTTGGTTAAAAAGACAGTTTTTGTTTATGTCCGTATATAAAAAGCATTCCAGTTAATGACAATAATTATCTTTTAGTTAGATATTTACATTTATGTGCAACTAAGAATAGTTAGTTAGTTTGTGCAAAAATCTATTTTCCGAGACTCATTATTGCAAGAAAGCATTTCTTTATTATTCAGATGTTTTATAATAAAAACCAGGGATATCCCAATCAGGTTTTTCTGGGCCTGATTCGATTATATCTTGCTCGCTTAGCTTAGTTTAGCTGTTTTTGTGCGCGTCCTGCTCAAACTGGGGATAAATTGTGGTGATATGTTCATAATATGCAGACTTGTAGTACTAGAGTATTTATCTGGAATAATAAGCTTGAAATATATAGCATTTTTCATAATAAGAATAAATTAAATGTCGTTGGTACTGATCGAGCAACAACATCCGATTTTCAATCAAGTCATCAACCACGTTTTTGGGCCCAATTACTGATCATGTGATCGATCGGGGCATCCTTAATTAAACTATAAAAAACTATTAACTGTTTGTCAAGTTAGTGGAAAATAGCTCTGCCATCTGCCAGTTTTAAGCGCTACTTGTTTCATGTCTTGTGGAAATTAGTGTTGCTTTCATTTTACAAAATGTTTCAGTGTACAGGCAGCAACAATCTTACCAGACTTGAGCTGCTGTGTGCTCTGCTTTCCTCATAGGCTGCATTGAAATAAGGACTTCCAGTAGACAGTAATACTTATGTCATGTCTGGCATTTTGTTAGCTAAGCGTTTTTGGAGGATTGTATTTATGAAAGCGATTATGTAGCATAAATGAAAAGCAAAGTCAAAACCAGAAATGCTTTTTCATTTTCAAAATGAAAAAGCATTTTTTGACTCAAAAATATAATGAAAAAGCAAACCACCAAAATGCTTTTTCATTTCCTTCCTCAACAAAGCTTATTCTGTCACTTAATTAAAATTAAAATTAAATTGGTATTTGACATTTCATTTTCAAGACGTTCCATGGTAAATGTGTAGCATAATTCATTTAGAAATGTCTAATTTGACAATTAAAATGGATTAAGAGAAATGCTTTTTAATTTTCAAAATGTAGCTGCATTTTTTGACTCAAAATTAAAAAGAAAAAGCATTATTTCAAAATGCTTTTTCCTTTTATACTTCAACACAGCTTTTTCTGTCACTTAATTAAAATGATAAAGAAAATGGTATTTGACATTTCATTTTCAAAAAGGTCCATGGTAAATGTGTAGCATTTGGTCAAGTGTGCCATGGGAAATCACCCTCATTAACTGATTTAACAACATTTCCCATCTCCAGGATTTCAGCTCTGTGTTCATCCAAACAGGCCCTGATAAAACACTGAGGAGTTAGGAATATAAAAGATCGTAAAATACTTTTTCTTTGCGTTTATTTTATTTTATTAAAGACATTTTGAAAAGAATGACGTTACCACGATTCAGCTGCAGCTCCGGCTGTATTTTGGAAAAGTCCCGTCGCTTTAACTGTCTCCACCAATCATTCTTGGGGAGCTTAATCACATGTCATCAGTCTGACCAATCAGAAGTGGTTAAAGTCTTCACTTCCTTGTCCCGATTTAGCTCGTAAAGTCGCTCAGTTCTAACAAAAATACCAGCTAAAGCTCGTCTTTAGCGGTGTAGCTTTCCACAGAGTCCGGTATCAGACCGTGGAACAAGTGAACAAAACAATGAAGCTCCGAAAAGCGATCTCAGTCGGCCGTTTTATGCACTACATCTCCCATGATGCATTGGGTTGTGAGAGTGACAGCGCACAAGGAGATCTGTTGTTAAACGTCTTGAAACCAACGAACACACTTCAAACTGTTTTTAAATCTTCTAACTTAACTTTTATTGCATATTTTAGAAAAAAACAGCTGCAGTTTCCAGCTTTTTCTGCAACAATTATCTCAAAAATGCATGTGAGACTGTGGAGGGAGGGGCTGTAGATCAATACAAACTGAGTTTCTCCTTTTTTTTTAATTTTTGGATGCTGGTGTGCCGCGGGATTTTTTTTAAGGTTAAAGTGTGCCGTGGCTCAGAAAAGGTTGAAAAACACTGCTCTAAATCATCTTCAAATGGACACGCTATGCTCCTTCACCAGTCTGAAACCAAACTAACCTTCAACTAAACCTGCTCCAGACCAGGTTATGTTCAGAGCATGAGTTGCTATATGGCAACTTGACGTATCCTGAAACATACCTCCATTTCTGGAACCGAAAGCTGAGGTTATCAACTTTCTTAGCCTCAAACATACCGTGGGAGCTAGGATAACCTGCTTTCTGGAATACCCCCCAGGATAGGTAATTTTTATTTGTAAATTCTACTAATGAAATGTTTATATAAAATTACTATGTGGACATGGTAGTGTGTACTCATTTCTTTTATTTAGAACCTTTTTTCAAGCAAGACATGTTGGACAAGTTCACATTTGTCATGAAAATAACTTGGCATGTAGCAGTAACCCACTTTATAACAGTGACTGGACACAGTCTGAACTTTTTTGTCAGTGCTTTTGTCATCGATTAGTGCTGCTTTTGCTTGTTCACTTTCTATATTCTTTATCGTTGTTTGAGCGCTGTGTAAGACAACCACCTGTCGTTGTCTTACTGAGATGTTTTAATGAGAACTTGCAGATGTCTGGATCACATGTTAATATGGAAAATAACTTTATTAAGAAAATCAAATGTACACTAGGGCTGCATGATATGAGGAAAACTCGCGATATACGATATTAGTGATCAATATTGCGATGACGATATAACTTGCGATAAATGAACAAATAGCAAAATCAACAAAAACATTTTAATTTCACTGCAAAAGTTTAATTTCAATAATCAAAATACCCTAAAAGTATTCTCCAAATGACCCTCGTCTAATTAGGAGGGCGACATCTTGTTGACCATACGATTGGTCAACATCGTGAAGGGCTCAATTTGATTGGTCAAATGCATAAAGGGATTTATTCAATTCATTAAATAGTTCAAGTTGCCATAAGATTGTTTTAGCACATTTATGGTATACCATTTATCACGATTTTCGCTGATTTTTGCGATATGGATATTGCACAGCTTGAAATAGCGATAACTATAAATTTGCGATGTGCAGGCCTAATGTACACATTTTTATTTATTTTAACTGTACACTCAAAAGTTTAAAAAATGCTAGAAAATAAGGACAGATTTACTAGAGGGGTGAGCCAGAAAAAGTATCTTCTTTTAATTCTGACTCCAAGTAACAAACACACAGTCACCAAATTTACAACATTTATCAATATCTTTCATTTGGGTATGGCTTCAAAAGTAAAAAAAATAAAATAAGGGAGAGTATTTTGGACTCTTGGCTTCTTATTGACGGTAAAGATGCACAGCATCTTAGCATCATAGGCGGTTGTCTGACACAAGCTTCCTAGATGCAGGGTGCTTTTTTATTTTGGCACAAAACCAGGAGCCAAAGTACTAGGGGTGTGCCAAAATATCGATTATGGTGATAGATCGCGATATTTAGTCCCATGATTGATTCTCGATGCGTCTCCATCAAGTATCGACCTTTTATTTACGTTTGGAGACCCTGTAAAACGTTATATTGGTAAGACGATTCTTCGGAGCGTCGATAAGGGGCCCTCGTTGCAAGATTGGCTGTCGCGGATGGACGAAGAAGAGTACACATTTAAACAAAAATGGCGGAGGGGATAAACAAGGAAAATAGCGAGAGCAGCAAATTAAAAGACGCGCTAACAGCATTGAAGCTGTATCACCCGGAGTTGTGTGAGAAAGCCGTGGCTGTTGCTGGCCTAAAGCCGACACAGCCCGGCGTGGATACCTTTTTCCAGGCAAAGCTACCACCGTCTTCTGCAAGAGCAGAGGCAACAACAAACGGGATTGCTGTAAAAATGTACAAGGGGCTGCAGCAAGGTGGAGAACGATGGATTTGTGTTTTTATTGAATGCATCAGAGCCACGACATTGACGTTCCCTCTCGGAAATACTGAAAAAATGATTCCTGCACTGTATGCCCAGACCAGAGCTATGGTTGAAATGACGCTGGAAACAGAAGAAAGAGTGTCATCCCTGCCCAGCCCCTCATTCTTCTCAAAGCAGCGGTAGACGAGCGGCGGTGTCTTGATGCTAAAAAGCCTGTGGTTCTTTAAAAAACATGAACATATAAACATACATCACATGCAGCTTTTCCCCAAACGTTTTGTTCACAAAGATGTTTACTTTTAGATGCACTCTAAGGTAATGTATTTTATCCCTGGTAATTTATTTTGAAAACAATTAATGTCTTAAATAACTTAAAGGAAAGTTTCTAGCTACTTGATTTTTTTTTTTTTCTGGGAGAATTTTATTTTTGTTTACACCACATTTGCACTAAATGGCATCACTTATTTTGAACAAAGACACTATTATTTGTTCATATAATTAATATCTGATTTACAGCTATTTTTAAAAAATAATGCGATGGCTATGGCTTTGTTTTTCAAAAGTTAATACCAATGTGCCTGGCAGCTACTTGACTTGTTCTTTTTTATCCTGTTTACAGCAATTCTGTACTAAATAATGGCTGCTGTTCATGTTCACTATTTTTTTTTAACCAAATTTGAAATATATTTCCAAATGAAAATTGTCATTGTTTGTCAAAGACAGAGTATTACTGATTTCAGCATTGTTACACAAACGTCTGTTATTCATTACACCAAATAGGACACAAGTTATTAATTATCTTTGTGTTTAAAAACTAAAGGATAAATGGGGTAATTTTTTACAAAAAACAGTATTTCAAGTTCTTCTTTCTTAAAGTTTGATTATCGTGAGTTGTTAGAGACGACATGTATCGATTATCACATTATCGCCATATTGTGATGGTATCGTTATCGTGAGCAATGTATCGAAAATCGTATCATATCGTGAGGTACCCAGGGATTCCCAGCCCTACCAATTACTATACAAATAACTTGTCTGGTCACCACATTTGGGAGTTACTCCCCAAATATTTGTGACATCCAAGATTGCTGATTCATGATCTTTATCAATTTAGTTGAGTGTGGTAAAAATGCTCTGAAATTCAGAATAATGTTGGATTTTAGGTTCAGGTTTTAAGTTAATAAACTAAAAAAAAAGCTAAATGTGCAGTTCTACTAAAAAGGCACTCACATATTAACTGTAAAAACATATAAAAGAGTAAGAATTGTGGTTTGAAATGTGAATTGTGAGCTTGATTCGTTAATCAAAATTGCCACCAAAGTATTGGTCCACAACCCTGTGTAAAATGGTGCTGTAAAGCGCCTAACCTTGTCTCCAGCTTCATATATGAATAATGATGGACATTTTCTATCATCTAGATAAAATGCACTACCATAGCACCCAGCCCTACGTTGTATAATGGAGAAATGGTGTGGACACATAAGGAGCATGTAAAAATGGTGCTGTCAGGAGAACTTCAGCTAAAGAAGTGGATAGTTGGTAAGATGGGGTAGGAATAAATTTGAACTAGAATACATTTCCATTCAAGGAAAGACTTTCAAAACAGATCAGCTTTGTCAAGCTGAGACACTTTGTATTTTTTAAATGCCAACCTTTACTGTGACGAAAAATCACATACAGTGTGCGTGCCTCAACGTGTTTCACTCCGCCCACATTGCGGCACGCCTCAGTCTGCACACTGCAGCCATGGGTTTCTCATTTCTCTGCTGACGAGTAACAACAAACACACGCGGATGGCAGAGTGACCACAAGGAAAAAGGTCCTAAGTGTGGCTGTAGTTTTCCAAAGTAGCTGAAGACGGCGCGCTCTGTCTCTCATGTAAAAACAAAACGCGTCTTGTGAAGGCGGTAACACCAGTAACCTGTCCAAGCACCATGTTACCATACGCCATATTCTAGCGAAGAAGTGTGCAGTGTTTGACCGTCCAAGTGAGACGTCTAGCACAGCTATTGTTTTAGCAGGTGTGTATACTAGCGGTACACATGTGGAACACATGACTAAAGTGTTGTTCATGAAAGATGAGAGCGTGAAACTTTAATAAAAAAGGAGGGGAAAATTAATTCAGCCACCAGCACTGTAGAAAACAATGATCATATAATATTAACAGGCTGAAGGTTTATATTGTGCCTCAATAACAATAAAATACCTGACTTACAATTTAAAATTAAATAAAATACAACATTGTCTATTTTAATTTTCCCTGTTAATGCTCTTTTACGCTAGTATTTATTAATATATTTTTTTATTATATAGTCGTAGAGGATGTTAAATTAATATATTGTGTTTTAAATGGTTCTAAATAAAAGATGTTCATTTACAAAGTTTGTCTTCTCCCTCCTTGTTTTCACACAGAAAAGTATTGATAATAATACAGATAAGCATACCGAATTGATGAGCAGTATCGATAACATTAGTAGTATTGATAAAATCTTAACGATACCCATCCCTATTGCCAATTCTTACTGCACATGTTCTAAGTCGGACAGAAGAATAAACCATTCCCAGTGGTCGAGTTTCCTGGTGGAGTCCATAGGCTTACTCGCAACCATAAAGTAAAAAAAAAAACCTGTTTAACCTCAGCTAATGTAGCAAATTCAAATTAAGTCATGCTTATTGGTCCACAACAAGCTATTTAATAGTTGATTATTTAAATAACAAATTTTTAACTTAGCCTAATAAATAATAAGTATTGTTATTTAACAAATAACCAGCCCCTTGTTTTATGTAAACTGGAAGTTTCACTTGAACTGTCACAGCAGACCAGTAGGTATAAAGCTGATGATTACTTTTCAGATGATCAACAGAATATATTCTGAGATCTTTGTTTTCCTGTTGGTAGTTGTGCATTCACTTCTGTGTGTGGGTCCACATTAGAGCAGAAGTCCACTGTGGAATATGCAGAAAGCAAAAAATTGTAAGCATGAAACTACGTTTAACTATTTAAACAACACGCAAAAAAATAAAATATTTTAAGCTTGTGTTGTCATTTATATTTTTCTATTTTCACTTCTTATCAGTGTGTCTTTCCTTTTTGCTTTGGTAAAGCAGTCATCTTCTTATAGAATGAAAGCAGCTAAAGTAACTTGGCAAATTTGTGTTTGTTATGTACCACCACATAATGTCAGCTAGACTGACATTCTTACATACACTGAGGGCAGGAAATCCCAGAAGTCATTCACGTGGTGTATTGCTTCCTAAGTTGTTGTCAAAGAAAGTTCTGTAGACTGGCGCCAACTCTTCCTTTTTAATTGTTGTTCCATCTACAGACCTCCTTTCTTAAACCCCTTCATTTTAAAACCCCTCACTACATTCTGCTTCCAAATTCCTCTCAGTGTTTGTAATTAGGCTGGTTATAAATGATGCCACTCAATTTTTGAAGACGCTTGACTAAAGTTTTGTCAGAGTATTCTGGGTGGACTGATTTGTGATCAAGCCTTTGTTCTTCTTTTATGCAATTATATCTGCAGCAGGATAAAGTAAACATGCTCAACTTCAGGAAATATTTAGCACCTCTTAGGGAAGGATTTAAAATGTGTTTTGTGATTTATCGGACACCCCTGCCCCTCCAAATAATTGGAGGTTAAGGGTGAAGCCAGAGGAGTAGGGAAGGAATTTTGGATTCATTGTCCACTCCTCTCATAAATGAGTAGGTATGTGCTTTTCATCAGAGGCTAATGAAAAAAAAATCAAACTCTACCCTTTTGCCTCCAACTATCTCTTAATATTAGATGAAATATCTTCAATTATCTGGACCACAGTGTTACAAGCCAGGCAAACATTAGCAGACTTCTGCTTCTTAAGACTATTTTCATCACTGAGTCTTTAATAAATTCCCTATTGTTAAAGGTTTGCAGTGCTTCGCCATCAGTGTTGCTACATCATAGCTCGCTTTTGTGGCGTTTTCATTTGTGTTATTGTGAAAAGCACTGCTGTGCCGTTAAAACACTTTCTGGTAGCTTCAATTTTTCACACTGTTCCATCCCAGTTTGTTAAAGCTAGCATGCCTTGCCTGGTAATGCCTCTTAATAATAAACCTTTTAAAAACAGTCACAGTCTCTATTAGGCAGACAGAGTTGTTGGTGTTTTCAAAAAAAACAAAGAGGAATCACAATCAAGCAATTCTACACACAGTTATCAATCCGTTAATTATCAATTATTAGAAAGTGCTGGGGGCTGCAGGTTATTGATTTTATAACATGAGCTCACGGGCTGGTGAAAATTTGGGCTG
Source organism: Oryzias latipes (assembly GCF_053564925.1). Lineage (NCBI taxonomy): Eukaryota > Metazoa > Chordata > Actinopteri > Beloniformes > Adrianichthyidae > Oryzias > Oryzias latipes. The sequence continues at coordinate 14,236,016 of NC_136245.1, forward strand.
GACTTTAGACATGCCTGATTTACATCTTCAGTTGTTTAGAGACGAGTTTTGCTTGGCAATGACTTTCTTGGTCTGTTGAAACCATTCTTGCAGCCACTGGTCACTTATATACATTTTTCATGGTTGCATTATAAAATCCCAATTCTGAAATAGTAATATCGTAGGGTAAGGAATTACTTTTAATAGGCCTGCACAATATACCGCAAATTTATCGTTATCGCAATATCCAGCTCTGCAATATGCATATCGCAAAAGACGGCGAATATCGCAATAAATCGCAAACCCAAAATGTGTTAAAACAATCTTCTAGCAGCTTGAAGCATTTAACGAATCAAATAAATCCCTTTATGCTTTGACCAATCAGATGGACGCCTTCCCATTGTTGACCAATCAGATGGAGTCCTATTATGTTAGATGTTTGTCCCCCGTGTCGACGAGGGTCATTTGGAGTATAATTTTTAAACTGTTGCAATGAAATGGGAATGATGTTTTTGTTTATTTTTCTATTTGTTTATTTACTGCAAATTATATCGTTATCGCAATATTGATCACTAATATCGCAAGTTTTCCTCATATCGTGCAGCCCTAGTTAATACTAGGTCACGTTTAAGTTGTGGGCCTCTATCTTTTTTCTTCATTGTTCATTTATGTTTTGGCCACAGCTATAGGTCTTAACTTTTTCTCTTTTTTGAAAAAGACTTGGATTTTAAGTTATGTTGACTTATTTAATAACACTTGGAGTAAAATGGAAATGTAGGAGACACCAACCTATTTTATTCCTGGGCATCTATATACATTTTTTGTAATCATTCATCTTAGTTTTGGCAAGTTTTATGGTAAATATATTTTCTTCTTTTTGAATAAAACTTGCACGTTAATTTAAGTTGTGTTGAATTATTTGAATAAAACTCACACTGAAACCAGCTTTTCTATTTTTCCATTTATCGCAAGTCATACCGTCATCGCAGTTTCAAACACTGATATCGCATATCGCAGATTTTTCTAAAATCGTGCAGGCCTAACTTTTAAATAGAAACACAAGTAATGTGTAATATCAGTAGTTTGGAAGTAACTTGCACAACACTAACAAAATCACCCAATCCCTAAATTTGATAGAAAGGTTGATGTAGGTAATTATATTTTTTAGTAGTCCTTTTGGTTTTTTTCTGCTGTATTTTCCAATTTGTTTTGCAATTTGATTCACAAAATTGTTAACTTTATATTTTTAGATAATGTGTTACATAATCTATATTCCTGTCCCCAGTGGATGTAAGGATGCATGTTGTTTCTGAATGTGCTTCTCATATTTTAAGATACTGCTACTTTCTCCAGCTGTGCTGATGTTTTGTCACAAAAATGGCAGCCTGCTGATATTTGGATTGATATTACATGACATAACGCCAACACACATCATTACATAGCACCTGCACAGTTCAGAGATAATCATTACATCATCATTAAGACCTGCAGTCTATCCAATAAGAGAGCTGGTTACTAAAAAGCAACTGTTTTCTTTTTCTCTCTGTTCATAGACCAAAGTGCTTCGCTAAAACTAAATGGGGTAGCTAAAAGACTTAACAAATCCAGATGTTGAAGGGATTTAAAAAAGCAGCCAGATAAACAGCATTGATAGAGGAAAAGTAATTGCTTTTGTACTTCTATAATATGAGAGTTTTTTCTAATCACATAATTACTTGATTTTTTTTACATAAAAATTCCTATTACAAAATACATTTCATATCAGAACAATTAATAACAGATTACAAAATTCTTCTTTTGAATACAATTTTAATTTGGAATAACAAAATACTTTGCAATATAATTCATTCATGTGTTAATTCGTTTTTATCCTAAACTGCTTATTTACGGTAAAGTTAAAGTACATAACTTCACTTTGTGTATTGGAGCCGCAATTTACAACTATGTGTACTTGTTTTTGAGGTAACACTCATTTTTTTGCTGTTACCACAAATGTTGGCTTAGTTGCAGTTTGGTTTTCAGGTTCTATACGTTAAACTCAAAATGTCTAAATGAGTCTAAATGTCTCTTTTGCCTTCCAGCTTTGGTTTTGTTTTTGAGGAGAAAGTTGATCCTCGCCCCTGGCCCCTTTTCCTGCTAGGATTAAAGGCCTGTCAGACATATGTGATCCAGGAAATACCTTTACTAGGCCCAAGTGGGGTCACCATAGCAACTGGCACTAGAACCTGCCACTGCTGGCCCGCTTCTCACTCGCTCCTGTGCACATGCTCACTGGCTTGTTTTCTTTTTTCTCCCTACCTCTGTATTGTTTGAAGTCCTTTGTTAAGGTGGTAGGGATTAGTCAGGTTTTGCTGATGTTGTCCTGAGGTCATTCTATGTAGTCGTGCACGTGCTTATAATGTTGTGATAAGGAGGAAGTGGATTCATAAATGTTCTTTGAGAATGGTTCAAAAATAAACATGTATCAAAGTGTTGTTCTCCAGGATGGAATCTGATTATCTGAACCTGCTTTTGTTCTCTTGCCGAAGGGGCTATGGTTTTTGTTGAAGTGAAAATAACAAAAAATTAGATTTTACTTTGTAGCACTCTTCAAAGAAGCTACAGGGAATGTTCTTTGAATAAAGCAATAGATGGAGGCAGATGTAGAAATGCAGTGACTTTCAGCCAATAAGAGTTCAAAATGATGAATGAAATATAGGTCTTTTTTTTTCTGTTCCTGTTTAGAGTTTTATGGAGTCAAAATGTTTCTCCAACTGTCGATTGTTGTTGTGTAAAAGAAACCTAAAGGGGGACACACAGAAAGTCATAATTAGTTTACTATTTGATTAATTTTTATAGTAAAACTTTAAAGATGGCTTTTCCAAAAAATGGTGAACCTGAAACAAGAATGACATGCAGAAAGCAGGGATGGTCAGTGAAAATTGTTACCTTTGAAACCCCGCAAACAACACATGATGGACAATGTGTCAACATAATTGGGTTATCCTCTCCTCTTAGCCAACTATGTAGCCATTTAGAATGGGGGCTCAGGTGTCTCTCCTTGTGACACCTCCTCTATTTTCCTTCTTCTAATTTGATTTTTCCTTCCTTTCCCCTAGTAGCTTATTGGTTTTCTGAATATTGAGCACGAACTAATTTTCATGTGGTTTAATTATGTGGAAAATTGTGCAGACGTTGAGTAATAAAAGGAAAGTGATATTTTTGTGAAATTTTGAAATGATAAGGGGGGGTCCATTGTCGAATCTATTTACAATACAGGCATAGCAAATAAAAAAAGGTGATTTGTTGTACTCCTGCACGTTTATTACCTATAGTAGGTAGATCCCCACCTCCATGGACTGCAGAGCAAATTTTATTTTTATATCTGTATAAATTAGTTTATTCAAAAATGTCTCTATTGTATTTCTGTTCAGAAGGTAAATGTTACATAATGGGGAAGAAGTTTAATATTGAAGAGTCATCTTGAAGATGGATGGTGTCACATTCACATTAGATAAATAATTCACATCATTTACTGGTGTTTCCTGATCCTTAAATGGTCTGTTGGTCTAAATCCTTTGGCCACACAATCACAGAGAAATGTTTACACCAAACACAGCTGACCATTATTAAAGAAGCTGGTTATATAGTGCTGTAATCAACAACATGGAAAAGCTGAAGGAAAACTATGGTAGTAAAATCTTCACATGGATCAAACAAATCTGGATTACTGCACAGTAGGGATTTTTTAGTTGAATGTAAATTTAGCCTTTATTTTTTATCCTTACTGTCTTGAGCATTTCTCCCCCAAAAATATTTTAAAAATATAACAGGACATAAAAATCTTCAAATTTCCTTAAGCTGTAACGATTAGCCTAGTGTTGTTCTCACATTCTTTCTTGTTTTTGTTGTCAGACATGCAGGCGTATGCAGGCTGCCTAATAGCTTTCCCCACTTTGTTTTCTCTGCACATGCACCAAGCATGGGGAAAAACTTACAATTTGCCAGCCCTAACTTAGTTTTAGAAACTCATATAGCAGCAGAGACTGTGACCTTCCTCTCTGCGGCAAATCCACTTAGCAAAAAAGGGACAAAAATGCGTTGAACATGGCCCTGACAGAAAACACAAGCACACTGAATGCAGGTAAAAGCTTTGACACTGCTGCTTTAGACCAAAGCTAACACACCTATAACATGCTAAGCACAAATACTTACCACTCCAAGGAAAAGTGTTTTCTGTGATTTTGACTTGTACTTATAGGATTTTTGTCATGATGGAGGACATCTACCCCCAGCCCCACAAACAAACAACCTGGCCCAATAATGCTAAGGTGTGCGAGAAATTATGAGGGTTCAACACCCATGTGTTGTAGCGAATTGCAATTGTCATAAAACAATTACAACTACCAATGTTAGCTTTCATATTTTTTCCCATAGTGTTGGTTTGAGAACAAAATGCATTAATTTTCTTGATCACAGCAACGTTTAAAAACACTCTGGTTTGCAGTCAACACTTAACAGAAGACTGCTTCTCAAATCTTCAGAAGAAAAAAATGTTCTTTGCTAGCAAGTTACTTTTGAAGCCAGATGGAGTACTCCCATCAAGTGAACATCTTTACTGCTAATGCTTGATTGGGGCGGCAAGCTAGCAGCAGGGTGTGCAAACGTTGGTACATGTTCAAGATTTTTACGGCTTGTGACACAATAACTTATTCCCACTTTTGTTTACCTCTATAATTTTGTTATTCCAGGGAGGCAACAAACTGCTGAGAATGTTTTTAGTGATGGACATCATGAGCTGAATAATAGCAGTATCCTCTTTCCTTTATAGGCTCTGTGGATGCTCAACCAGAGCTGTTCACGCTTCATCTTGGGAGTCGTTTGGTTCTCAGTTGCTCTGTAAAGGATTCCCTCCACGCTGTCAACTGGACCAAAGACCAAATTGCTGTTGTGAACGGGGAACACGTCCGGATTAACAATGGCCAGCTGGAAATCGAGACTGTGGAGCTAAGCGACTCTGGCCTGTACACGTGCACCACTTTCGGCAACCACAGCCTCTACTTCAACGTCACAGGTAACCATTGAAAACAACAGTGTCTGCACTGTCACCACTTAAGAGAAAAGCTGTTCTACTATGTTTGTGTCATAGTTATTTCAAGTTTCCATTTTAAGAGTTTGTATAATTGTTAGACTTAATGGTAATGGTGTTCTATTTTTATACAGAGAATTAGTGAACCACAGAAACCACCAAAGTCAGATTCTATTGTCACAAAATTTGACATCTCCAGTGTCATCATGCAGGAATGATTTTCCTGTCTGAAGTCTTTTATGATTTTCTATTTAATTTGCAAGACTTATCTTTTAGAATTATTAGAGCTGGGCGATATGGCCAAAAAATAAAATCTCAGATTGTTTCACATGAAAATAAATTTTTGATTTTAATTGATTTTTTTCTCTCCTTCCTTTTACTTTCTTTAACAAAAATTACAAATGACAGAATATATTTACCAAAAACTATTTTATTTTAACATTCCTTTGGAAATATGCTCCAACACAAAGCTCTATTAAATACAAGGTGTAAAAATGTTTGTAGATGAATGCAGCAGATGTTTTGTGAACTACCGCTAGCTTGAGCCTCATAAAGAGAAATGCTTCTCACTCATTTAACAGTGTCTGTTTCAGTTGCTAAAACAAATGTGTGGTACTCCCACTTTTAGCAGCTACAACCTTTAAACAGATTTTGCTGCGTGTGGACAAATTATTGCATTATAGAAAAACTATAGATGCTATTTAAAAAATTATGTTGAGTGGAAAGAGAGGAAGTCACAACATAACGAAAAAAAAACGATAAAAACGACTCTTTTACGTGACTGATTTCTGATCTCTATCTGTTCTCTGTCACTTGTAGTCCGAATCAGCTGAAGGTAATGGAAATTATTTTCTTAATTTTATTTAAGAAAAGAAATAGCCTTAAAGTACTTTATAAATAGTACGAACACATCATTATCATGTCCCGCTGCCTAAACTAAGCAATACAGAGACGTGTACAGAAGTTACGGGGGGGTGCTGGAGGGATGTTGGGGGGGGGGGGGGTGCTTTACGCGTCACGTACGCTTGTAAATATTATGCAACAAGCTTTTTTTTTCTCTGCCTCACGGACAAAGCTCCTCTTTGCTTGCGGCTGTTTTCATGTTTGCTCGTTGCGAGACACGGACGGGCTGACCTCACTCCGAACAACGGAAGCCCAAGTGAGCAGAGAGCTAGGAAAATAAAATCTCTATTTTTTTTTTTGTTTCGTTTTGTCCCCCCCCCCAAAATAAATAAATAAATAAATAAATAAATCATCTAAACAAAAAACATTTAATTAACTTATGAAATCAATTTATAAACCCAGCCCTAATTGTGACATTTAAAATAACATTGATTTCTAAATTCTGAAATCATTTGTAAAATCTTTGGTTACTTTAACATGTAATATGTAATCCTAATCATTGTGTGATCAAACACTTTTTTAGTTAAACGGTGAGATTATTTTGTTTGTGCATAGTCCTGATCGATTGAGCAAACAGGATTTTTCCGATTTGTCTTCCTCTCAATAGTCTATAACTTGGCCTCCTCTGAAGACGACGATGACGAGGAAGAATCTTCATCAGAGGAAACTAAATTGTTGGGGAGTCAGAAACTGATGCGTAAGTGTTCAAATATGTTTGAGTTACTGCAGCAAATGTTCATTAGTCATTTTTGGGGGTATTTTTAAGGTTGTGTAGTGCAGTTGTTGGCCTGATGTGTCTTGTTTCACTCTGAACCTCCAGGGAGGTTGGGCATGGGGAATATCCCCATGGGGATTTGTCATGAATACACATTTTTATGTATTTTATTTTATTTATTCTATTTTATTCAACTTTATGATACTTTGTGAACACATTTCTATTCTTGTTTGATTTCCGCTAATTAGACTGCCCATAAAGAATCCAGTAGCTGCAATGTATGACTAAATGCTGACACAAATATCTGTCTTAATTTAGTCATGTTCTAATTATTTTAACACTGTATCATCCTTTTTATATCTGTTTAAATATTTAAATGTAAATTTTTACTAATTTTTAAAGGTGGATCCCCAATGCATTGTTTTATGGATTATTGGGGAGCAGCAGGATGTTTTAAAAATGTTCTTATTTTTAAATGCATGTTAACTTAGTACAGTATTAAAAAGAATAAATTGGCTTAAAGAATTACAAGGATTTTTGTTGACAATAAGTAGCCTGATAGGTTTGTCAATAGTGGAAACATTTTAGAAATGTGTCATAAAGCTTTCAGTAAGGGAGCTTTACTGATCTAAATTTTAGAATAACAAGATGAATAAGCTTTTATCTAATTTTTAAATTTTCAATACACCGAAAACTTCCTTTCAAAGGTCTCAAAGGAGTTTTTTGATAAATTAGAAAGATGGGCATGGACAGAATCGTTGGTAACCATATGTTTATTTGGAAAAAAACATAAACTGATTCACAACTGATTGTTTTTTATATCGTAAAAATAAATTAAAACATTTTTAATAACCAACTGATTACTTTAAAGTTGTGGTTTAATGGATTCTTAATAAAACAGACATTTCATTTACTCATTTTTAAACATTAAACATTATTTACTTATTTACAAACATTTAACATTATTTACTATTTACATAAACATTATTTACTCATTAACATAGGGATATTAGGAATGTACCCAAGTGTGAAAGTATAGCTAGTAGTTGCAAATTACTTTTTGATTGTTTTTCCCTGCTTTTTTAGCGATGGCTCCACAATGGATTGATCCAGAAAAAATGGAGAAGAAGCTTCACGCTGTTCCAGCAAGTAAGACAGTGAAGTTTCGATGTCCTGCCAGTGGCAACCCAATCCCCACTCTGAAATGGTACAAGAACGGGAGGGAGTTCAAGAAAGACCATCGCATTGGAGGCTTTAAGGTAAGTAATGGAAATATTTCAAAAACTTCCCTTCAGGGCTTTCTATTGATACCATTCCATCACTTGAAATGTAGTGGCATGCGTCTCTCTTCTTTACCCACCTCACTGTCACTGTTCATTACTTAGGAAATGTCCCATAAAGCTTTTGGTTCCATTTGTGTGGCATACTCACAGCCACCTGTTAATGTTTTCCTGGTTTTTGTCTGTTTGAAATGCTAACAAATTGTAAAGGTTATGACAATGGATTCAATGAAATCCTCTCTCTTTGAATTAAGAGGTGCAATAGGTGAAGTTTTATCACATCTTTACAGATTTTCCCACAAAAAGCAACACTTGTAACTTTTTTTTTAATTCAGACATTGTATGTTTATCAACAAACTTGTCAAACTAAACAAATGTGTAGAGCTACATCCATTGGTGGTTTGACCACAGGTGTGGATATCAATAAAACTATCCCACATCTGCTCTTCTCATAATGTGGGCTTACCCAGTCCTGTACTATGTTCCCTCAGCCATCTGCCTCCCCAGCTGGGACACATTAAAGAGTTTCCTCTCAACTGCCTGCTTCCTTGGCCTCCTAAAGCCACTCACCCAGCCAGGCAGCACACTTTTACCACCTGGCGGCTCTTTTTCAAAAAAAGAATTCCCAGTAAAAATGTAAAGGTCTGCATCAGTGGCAGGGACCCTCTCTCAGTCCTTCCACCCTCTTGCTGTAATAGCATGGATTCTATTGTTCACATTACCGGCATGGAGACAGGCAGGAGGCTGAGGATAATGTGGAACACATGTATATGAAGGCAGGCATCACACATCTGGCAGCAGGCAACTGGACTCTCTTCACATTTTTGACTAAATGAGGAAGACCGTATGGTTCAGTGTGTATACACATGTTTGATGTTGCTGCTGCTGCCTTAGAGGTTGGTTCACTAATCACACACAGCCAGACTTGGCAGATTTATAGAAAAAAAAAATTATAAAATGCGTATGAACAAAGGAAGGAACAAAAAGCCAGACTTAAATCCATGCTAATAAGACAAAGTCAATTGTAGCTATGTGCCTGGAGTTTGCTTTTTAGGCCAGGATATGGTATTTAAGTCCCTGCTCACTGTCACAGCTGCAAAGGATTGATCTCGTATAGTAAAAAGAAAATTACCATTGTGGCTGATCCTCTTAAAATAAGCAAAATTAGGTTAAAGTTTAGCACAGGAACATAAGGCACAGAAGCCAAATTCCTTCTTGGCCAATAAAGCTGATTCCAGTTCTTACTCTGAAGTAAAAGATTAAAGACTTTTTCTGTCCAGTTTTGGGTGCATTGTGATTACCCACCGGTTTTATTCATGCACTAAAACGCAGTACTGAGGTTTATAACGAACTCTAAGACTAGTGAAGGCTAGACGGTGTCCTTCAGTTGGGTGGTACGTTTTGTCTGAAACGCTGATGAATTATTGTTTTCGAGCCTGCTGTTGAGCTAAAACTCCTAAATTTACAACCTTGAATTGTTTTAATAATCTCAAGGAGGTCATCTTACTATAAAGTGGGACAAAGCACACATAAATATGTTGCTCCTATTTTACTAAGTTTCACAACTGCTTCAAAGTTGTTTGTTATTGAGTCTATTTTTCATGAAAATAACCACAGATGATTGTTTTTATTCTTTTACTTACATTTTAAATGAGTATTTGTGCTAATTTTACTATGTGGTTAATTTATTATTTATTATGTTTATTTTTGATTCATGTTCATTCTGTGGACTTTTAGGTTCGTGAACACATGTGGTCCATCATCATGGAGTCTGTAGTCCCGTCTGATAAGGGGAACTACACCTGCGTGGTGGAAAACCAATATGGAAGCATTAATCACACCTATCAGCTGGATGTTGTTGGTAAGAAAAACAGTTTTCCTGCTAGAAGATTAGTAATCCGTTTAAATAGTTAATAAATATGAAGACCTAAGTGTTACTGCAGACCAGTGATCTCGTGAGTGAAAACATCTGTTCTCATAGCAAAGATGTGTACATCTGCAATGAGAAGAATTTTAAAAACTCCATCCGTGGTTATAAGTTGAGACATAGATTCTTGTAAAAGACTGGATAACTTTAGCTTGGTCTGCTTTGTGATTTACTCTTGCTCCGTTGGTCTTATAAATCCGAGTACAACTTCCTCTATTGGCGTCACTCCTTTGGGTTTTACTTGGTGCCAGATGAGCACTTTTCATTCTTATGCTGGGGCGGCTCTTTATCAAGAACCTTAAAGATACTGAGAAGTTTTGAGGATTTGTTCTTTTTGGCATTACAGAAGCACTGTTGGAGACCCACTCCAATCATATTTTGATTTATTTTAAAAGCATTCCCAGTGGTCTTTTAGGCATGGTAATGCCTTTTTTTCTACGTCAAAAAGAAGAAAAAAAAGGTCTTGGGGCGTGGTCAGCAGTAGTGTCCCATCGCTGCTCCACAGACAGACTGAAGATATCTTTTGTCCCTCATGCTATGAGACATAATTTATTGCTCATCATAAATTTGCCTCTGAATTGTGTGCGGTACTGTTGGCGCAACCCGCCTCCCCATTGTTAAGCTAAGCAGGAAGCTTGTGGCCCCGCCCAAAATATTTCTTTTCTTTCTTTTTTTTTTTTATCTCATTAAAGTTTGTATTTATTTTAGTTTTTTTTCCCCCCACAATAACACTGAACACAAAATTACAAAAGTAATAGATCAAAAATGAATAAATAAATGAATAAAACTTACACGACACCTTTCAGAATATGCAGTGAAAGCTTGTTCTTATGATTTTATCAATGACATAAAATGACTCCATGCCTGGCCTGTTTTAACCTGCACATTGTTTATATTAGCAATTAAACTTTCAAATGAAGCAGTCTCTGTCATGAGTTTAATCCAGTCCTTATGTTGAGGCTTGTGGGGACTCTTCCAATCCCTTAGAATAAATCTTGCAGCCACCATAAATCCAGCCACCACAAGGCCAAACAATTCTTTAGGAAATCCAGGGGATTTAGCAGACTGCTCTCCGAATAAACATAGTTGTGGTAATTTAGGAATTGGTAGTCCAATCACATTTTCCATATTAGAAATCACTTCGATCCAAAAAGGAAACACCAATGACATTCTCAGAACGCGTGAAGATAAGTAGTATCGTTTCCACATTTCCAACAGTTACTGTCTTGCAACAGCCCCATCCTAAACCTCTTTGATGGTGTATAGTAATACCAGTGCACAATTTTATTATGGATAAATTTACTTCTGGCATCTCTAGTAGCCCAATTAATGTCTAAGATTATGTTATGCCAAACTTCTTCAGAAATTACTGTTTTTAAATTTCTTTGCCAAACCAATCTCAAGCTGTCAAAACGTTTATTTTGATTACTCAATCGTTTCTTTTCTTTTCTTTTTTATGGAACATCGATGTGTGTAGATTGCCAGTTGAGGAGGCATTCTTGAACCATATTCTCTTTTTGTACTAGTTTTAGACCACAGGCACATTTCAGACTACTACCCAGTTTATTTTCTACATCACAAATAAGCTACCTTTCCAATGTGATTTTTTTTTTTTGTATCTGCTTCTGATTCACAACAATTTGAATAAAGAAATGCAATGTAATTTTAGATTTCTTAAATATGTCCTCCATCATCAAAAAAAAATGCCACAATAACATGTTAAAAACATCAAAAGCACAATTTTCATCTGAGTGGGTCTTTAATAAAAGAACTTTCTATAATTGCTTCCTGTAAAAAAGAAAAAAAAAAAGAAATAAGCGCTAATCAACACTAGTTTGCCTGTAATGTTTCCTGCCTGCTCCTCTGATCTTTTAAATGCCTAAATTAAACATGTCTGTGCATCTCTGTGGTTTTGCAGAGCGCTCCCCCCACAGGCCCATACTGCAGGCCGGGTTGCCAGCCAATCGCTCAGTAGTGGTGGGGAGTGATGTGGAATTTCATTGCAAGGTTTTCAGTGATCCACAGCCTCACATTCAGTGGCTGAAGCATATTGAGGTCAATGGGAGCGGCGTCGGACCTGATGGTTTACCACATGTCAAAATTCTTAAGGTATTCAGTCTTTTTATTTATGCATAACATGTTTCTGAAGCACAGAAATGTCCAATTTTTAATCCATTTTCCAAAATATAATTGACTTAAGTTTATTAAGATCAATACATCTCTCAATTGTAATTGGAATATAAATTGAATATTTTGCCGTCAACTTGCAAGTAAACTTCTCCCAACCATGTTTATTGTGTTACCTGCTGTGTTTGTGTCCTTTGATGGCTTGTTTTCATTTCTAGCATTCAGGGGTCAATAGCTCGGATGCTCAGGTGCTTACCCTCTACAATGTGACTGAGGAGGAAAGCGGAGAGTATATATGTAAAGTGTCCAATTATATAGGGGAGGCCAATCAGTCAGCTTGGTTGACCGTCACCAAATATGACCCTGCAGGTAACCACCACGCAGCAGTGCAAGGACGACACATTGGAGGCGCTTCAGGGCCAGCTGGGAAAACTTGAAGCTTATAGCTGGAGACGACCTCAGCTGTTTCTCTCCTCCCTCCCTCTGTTTTTCAGTTCCTCTCTCTTCAGTTCTCCTGAAAGTAAATGATGCTATGGAAAATTCCCAGCAGAACAGTTGAGTCTTTAGTGTCCAGTTTATGTTGGAGCTCCTCTCATTCCTGCCACATGTCTCTGCTTTGTCCTCTTAATTTTCTCTCCATTCTCTATTACTCGTGCGCTCTTGCCTTTCAAAGTTTTGTGTACTTTCTTCTTCTGTTATCGTCTTTTCCATTCTGTCTGTTTTTGGTCTAATGTTAGTGAGTGAGTTAGGACTCCCTGTTCTGCTGTGGAGTTTTCCATGTGAATCCTTTGCATGTACAAATGAGGCTGAGGTATTTCACATGGTGATGGTGGCGCCCAGTTTAAGGTTAAGCAGCATAGAATTGACTTAACCATCTCTTTCACTAACAGATGCTGGAGGACTCTCCCTGACGGAGTCCTCTGTTGGGGCTCTTGGTGATACTTGTCCTGATGCTATTTCATTATAGAGGAGAACGCTCCTCCGAGCTCATTCTCTTTCAGAGTCTTTTACTTACAGTCCCCTTTCCCTCTTGGGCCTTTTGTTGGGTCTGTTTCCTCTGTTATTTTCTAGACCGCTGGCCTTAACACCACGGACAAGGAAATGGAAGTCCTGCAACTGAGAAATGTGTCTTTTGGTGACGCTGGGCAATATACCTGCTTGGCAGGCAATTCTATCGGGTTCTCTCATCACACTGCATGGTTGACCGTTTTGGAAGGTATCAGTGGTTTTCTCTCTTTCTTACTTTTCCTTATATCCTTTCCGATCTCAAGCCGGGCTCTCCAGATTGACATTTTCCAGAAAGCGTTTGTGTTGCTGCATTTCTGCAGATAAATGTGAGTGGAAGCCTGGGCAACATGGTATACTAAACACCCTCCCCTTACTCCTACTCCATCTGAACTTTAGATGGAGGAGAGCACTAAGCTTGCTCTTCTGTTTCTTTAGTTACTTCTGCAAAATGACAAACAACCCAGGAGTTGCTTGGAGTAATCCTGTCTGAATCAACCAGCAAAACCTCATAATTTCAGGGTTTGTTTGGCTGCTCAGATCAAAATTTCTCTTTGAACTCTCTTCCTTTCCGCTCTAGTAATTTATGTTTGGTTTTCACTCGTCTTTTCTCTTTGACGAGTAGCAGAAATGACATGTATCGTTTGATGTCATTTCCTGCTGTGAGAGCAGTGGTTTGCTTTAATACTGTCTCTCTGTAGTAGATGTCTCATTCCTGTCTCTCTGGAATGAGCATTACTCCAATTTTCAAGCTGCTTGTTTAACAGCTTGTGGTGCTAACATTCATCTAGGGGGTGTACTGGTGCATTTCAGTTGGTGCTTCTTTGAGGAGTATCTATGCTTCCAGAGCAACTCTTTTTTTTTAATCCAAAGCCCTGCATAGAATAATCAATAGTTGGCAAAAATGTGCACTTGCAGCATATGTGACCATGTACGGTAATTGATGCACATCTTTAGGAAGAATGGGCTGTATATGAATAGATTTAATTTTTTTCCCTAGACCTGTTTGTAAATCAACTATATCTGACTGAAGTGCACACTGCCGACTTTTCAAACCTGTGTATTTTCAAAAATCTTTAACTGAAAGAAGCCCATTACACCCTATCTACTGAGATGAATAAATGTTGCTGTTTTCATTGAGTGGGAGGAAAAAAACATAGTTTAAATCTTATTTCACAGTTGTTGTTTTTTAGCTCAAAAACATAAAAAAATATAGAAATAGACTTGCTTTAAAGTGATAATTATGATGAAGATGTATTTACTACAGTAAAGTCATGCTTTGTGGTTTACCGTGTTTTATTCTACTGCTAAATAAAGTTTGGGTAAAGCAAAAATCTCAGATTTGCATTAAAATAAATGTTCTGGACTGCAGCTGGTGAAAACACAAATACCAGGAAAAAAATCCATTCTGACATTTTAAAGTAAGAGTAAAGTAAACTAAACTTCAGTTTTTGTAGTATTTTGGAACTGATGAAAGAGAATTGGGGGTGGGATTTTAAGAGAACCAAGAATGAGGAACTCGAAATACTCTCAAAGGCCAGATTAAGGACCTTGCCATGTTAAAATATTGTGTGCACAAGCCTGATCACTTTGAAAACTGGAGATTAATTCTTTTAGTTTATTCTTTGCAGTAGAGGATAACATCTTTTGAGAATGTCGGTTGGTTTTGTGTAAAGGTACATTTAATAAATTGCCTGCACATGCTTGATTTTATTTATTTTATTCTGTTGTTAGCTTTTTAATTTATATTAATTGTTTTCTTTTAATTTAAATGAGGACAGTGCATATTCATCAATGTTTTGGCAAGTGGTAAATTGTTTTCCTAAGGCATGTAAAAGAGAAAAACATATAAACATTAAACACTTAGAACAATTCATACAACAGTAAACACAAGTGAAAACATATACCGTAATTTCCGGACTAAAAGCCGCTACTTATTTCCTGCGCTTACAGCCCTGCGGTTTATTCAGTGACGCGGCTAATTTATGGATTTAATTGGCGGCCGCCATGTACGTACTTTCGGACTCAGTGTATGGTTTGAATTCTCTATCCAACTCCAAGCAACAAGTCATTTATTTTTCAACACACCTCTTAGCTGCCAAACAGCATGCACCTCACTTCAGGTCTTAGACACTTCAGTCATGGTTCAACAAAAAGAAACACGCATGCCCGGCCGCATCCCAGAATCCTTTGGTGCCATTAGACCCAACGTGCACGTGATCGCCACTACAATATGACGCAGCTTTCAAGTTAAAAGCAATCGTTAAAAGCAGCGTGAAAAAATCCACCATCACCAACGGGTTTGGAAAAGCCGGTCAGCTGCTGACGGAAAAGCTGCAATCTGCAGCTGGGCTGCACGTAAATATGTGGGAATAACATCAGCCTTTATTTTGTCGGGACACGACTGGAAACACAAATTGACGTGGTCATTTTAACTGTTTCTAAGGACTGAGCGGAATTTTGCTTTGAAAAGCTCACAGCCTCCGTGTGAGCTGGAGACATGTTCTCCCTGCTGCTCGTTCACATAGAGCTGCGGGGCCGATGGCAGTCTGATGGCTCCCACACGTAACAACGCATCCGCCCCTCATCCACAAAACGTACAGTATCAAGTCCGATTGCTCTGCACAGACACGATTCGCTCGGTCCACCGGCGCAATGGGGACAAAGCGCTCCTCCTTGGAGCCGCTCTGGCAAGCGGTGTCGGAGAGGATAGGAAGGGGAGACAAGGAGCGCGCAGGGCGAGCGCGGGGCGCAGAGGCGTCCGCGGAGCAACAGTGTTTGTTGTGGAAGGAAACTTCTGACGCACGCGCCGCGGCGCGCGTATCGCGCTGAGGCGCGCTTTTCAGTCGGCGCTGCTTTAATTTACTGGTGTGTTTTTTAACCAGCCCTGTTACTCCCATAACGCTGCCGCGACACAAGCGGAAGGAGAGCTGTTCTTCCGTTCGCCCCTCCATCCACTGCTGTTCCTTGCTCATTCTTAAACACGTACAACAGTGTGGCGAGGCCGGGCGTTGACCCCGCCTTTAGCCCCTAAGACTCATGGGAAATGGGGGATCGCGGATGTAAATTTCCTCATCATAACTGAGGGATGTAATGTTGATTATATGGTTACTGTTTGTAATTTTATGTATGATACCTAGATTGTCAATAAGGAAAAAAAAATAAAAAAAATTAAAATATAAAAACCATAACTGAGGAACTTGTGAACAGAATAGAGGTGCATGCTGTTTGGCAGGTGTTAGTGTTTTCAAATACATGAGCCTGAGGCAAAGCTGTCTCCTCCCACAGTGTGCTAATGAATTGCGCTCAGTTTGGGAGTCAGGATGTGATTTGTCAGGCTGACCATGTTGCGTACTCTGATGCGGCTTGTGTATGAACAAAAGAAGTTAAACACGTGAAAATGAGTGGGTGCGGCTTGTAATCGGGTGCGCTCTGTAGTCCGGAAATTACGGGTAGTTTATACAGAATACTACAGCACAAAGTAGACATGAGCAGAAAAACAAAACAAAAAAAACCTCCATAGTTTAATGGACCGCAGGGATGGTTTTGAGTCCGAGTACAAGTCTAGTTTGTTTTAACCAATGTTTCAAGCTGTTTTGAACCTTGCATAGTTTTCACTCTTTCTGATGGGAACTGGACGTATATTCCAAAATTTGGTGCCTCTGACGGACACCAAATTCGCCAAATTTGGTCCTGCATCTTTGCTCTTCCCAGTCTCCGCAGGTTAAAGGTCTGGTGTGAATCCCTAGATTATTTTTCTTATGAATAGAATTCCTTAAAGGTGGCAGAGCAAGCCCTTAAAAATTAGACCCTAGAAAACAACAGATAATTAAAAAAAAAACGCACATTATATTTATTGAGAATGAAGCAATAGTGATACTGTAAATCTGCACATCAAGTGTTTTTCAACCCATTTTTAAAGATGGATTAAAGTGGCTTTAAAATAGTTGCATTTCTTTGGGACCAAGTAGAGAGACGATAGGTTAAATGACTAAAAACCATTGACTGCAAATATAATATGATACCTTTAGTAGTCAAATAAGATTGAAGAAATTAACTTGTGGCAGTATCAGTGGATGCTTCCTAAAACCAAACTGCATTGGGTGGAAAGGCGTTGACCCGTTGTTTAGATGTGAAATAAGATATGTTGTTACCCATTTTTCAACTACTTTTGAAATACTTGGTAAGATACTTGTTGATTTTTTTAATTTTTTGGTTTTGTTCTGTCGCCCGCTTTATGTATTGGTGTAACTCCAGCAGTTTTCCATGTTTTTGGAACTATATTGTGTCTAAGGGATGAGTTAATTTAATCTGAAATTGGACTTGCAGGGAATCTTAATGGGTTTTAAGAAAATGCGTAGAGAAAAAATGTATTTATGAGGTTTTAAAGGAAGTTGTTATTTTTAACACATTAAATATTTATAGTTCCGGTGTCATCAATGGGGCAGTTTGAGATTTGGGGGCTTTTTGATTGCATTGTCAATTATTCTATCAATTGTAGAAAAAAAATATTAAATATATTTACAATTGTCTCTAATTTATGAATCTGTCATTAATCCTAAAATTAACATTGCGTGTTACTTTTTTTCATGTCCTATAACTTTGAAAAGGCATCCAAAAAAAACTAATTTAAGTGTCACATTGATTAATAAAATACTTAATATTTAAATTTAATATTTAAACTTCTGTGCTTTAGAGCACACCCACTTGAAGAAATGGGTTTGGAAAGACATTATTTTTGACATGTTCATGTCACAAGCCTGATTGAGGATATAAAAAATAATAAAAATAGCTTATATGCTTTCTTTAAAAAAGCTTTAAACATTTCCTAATGTATCTCGAAAACCATGTCTGTTTGGGATTTTTAAGGTATTTCTCATATAATGGGGCAAATTCTGAAAGTTTTGCTTTACTCTGAACCTAAATCTTAGCTTGGATTAATAAAACAAGAAAAAGAAACATGGATAGTCGTAAAATTTTGAGTATACGTTTTTTTGGACTAAAGTCCCAAATGTTTATAGTTGTTCAAACCATCGTCTCCATCCTGATTGAAAAAATTTTTCTAAAACTGACCCAACACTTTTTAGGAGGTTTAGGCTTCAAGTATGCTTTGTGTTTTTGCATGTGAGAGTCTATGATGTTAATTAATCTATCCTAGCTGACTCCGCCCTTGTCCTGTCCCTCCTGTAGCTGTCACTCAATACCCCCCCACCAGTCATACCTACCTGGAAGTAGGCATTTACTGTGCTGGCTTCTTTTTCATCGCTGTCATGGTTGCCATTGCCGTCATCATCAAAATTCGCTCCACATCGAAGAAGAGTGACTTCAACAGTCAGCTGGCAGTTCACAAGCTGGCTAAAAGCATCCCTCTGCGCAGACAGGTAACAGAAAGTAGATAGGGGGTTTGGAAAACTCTTTTCCCCTCTTGTTGTTTATTCAGATTTTTTGAAACTCATAGCTTTTAGTATTTTTGCTTTGTTTGCACATTTCCAATTCTGCTTTTGTGGACGTTTGTAAATAAAAGCATTCAGAACTTGCAGGTGTATTGTAGTTGCTGATGCTCATGTGTAGCAAGTAAGTATTTAAGCTGCTCTGAAACTCCCAAACTGCAGTGCTTTAACACGACCTCTGTTCCAGTATGAGAAGATTAATGTAACTGTTTCTTACATCAGGTGTCAGTGGACTCGAGCTCCTCCAACCATTCTGGAGTAATGCTGGTTCGTCCCTCCCGCCTCTCCTCCAGTGCCTCTCCTATGCTGTCAGGAGTGTCTGAATACGAACTGCCCCAGGATCCACGCTGGGAGGTCCCAAGGGACAAGTATGTTTTTCAGAAAAAACCTTGAGAGTATACCTGAACAGCAGAGGTCTCCTGGGACTGCATTTTTCCCACCTGTAATCTCAATTAAAAATAAAGGAGTTGCGTAGAGACTGAGAAAAATCTAACACAAGCTTTAGATTACAAATAAATCTGTTTTGTTTTGAACTAAAATGTATTTTTTAAGATGAACACATCCATAATTCTCTCCTCACAGACTCGTTCTTGGAAAGCCACTGGGTGAAGGATGCTTTGGTCAGGTGATGATGGGGGAGGTGCTGGGTCTGGACAAAGAAAAGCCAAACCGCGTGACGAATGTTGCAGTGAAAATGTTAAAGTGTAAGTTACTTTCTTCAAATGAAGAACAAGAAAGTTGGACTTGTAGAAAAATTTCTTTCATTGTCCCAAAATGGGTTAGGCTTTAGAGTTAATGGCAGCAAAACGTCAACCTGGGATGCACAGATTTTAGAAAAAACTTTTTTTTTGTTGGATTCCAGCCATCATTTTAACAAGAGAACTGAGTCCAACATCTCATGAAAAGGTTCTAAATCTTTCTTAGAACACATGCGACATGCCTATTGATTCATATTTGTGAATCTTTAATCTATGTTTACAACACCCTAGGCAGCATTCATTCAAGCACCCACTTCCAATGAAAATTCTATTTAAATGCGTTTTTCTGGCTTCCGTGTTCAAAACCCTCACGTTCATGCGTAGCTACGTTAGTTTTTACAACCGTAAAAACCGTAAACTTCGACATATGGGGCGGACAAGGCAGGAATCAAACTTGCAATCTTCCAACCGACCACCCTACCATTGCACCATGGCCGCCCCATGTCACCAAGTCTTATTGGAGTAGAGCTGTGGAAGAAAAAGCTGGACCAAGATTCAAGAGAATCACCGCTTGACATTGCACACCAAGCCTGTTCCAACTGTAGGTTGGAAGAGGCTTGGGATGCGCTAGTAAACAGTAAAAAAAACAAAAAAAAAACTCCATGCTTGTCCAGTGTTAACACCATGGGTTCTTGAACATGCGGCAAATGCACGGTGTGTACATAGCTTTGTAACTGACTGGATGTAGATCAATCAGCCTGTAGTGACTTATTGTCTTCTCTTACAGCTGACGCCACAGAAAAAGACCTTTCAGACCTGATTTCTGAGATGGAGATGATGAAGATCATTGGGAAACACAAGAACATCATCAACCTGCTGGGAGCCTGCACACAGGATGGTAAGACCAGATGGAGGAGGTCCTGCTTCTGACCTTTTCTGCTCTGATTAGACCATCATGTGCAGATCTGTCCCTGAGACAGGAATGTGAAAATGACCTAAAAAGATGTGCTGGACATCATGAACAAATGATTTCAACTCCAGTCTTGACTCTTGACACTCAAATCAGATGCTCATGCTTTCACTCTGATTAAGAAAACCAATCTTCAATGATCCAACAGAGGGTTTCTTCTGCTGCTTTTCCTTCTGTTAAAAGTTCTTTAAAAGAGCTGCTATTGTTTAGCATGTTGGGTTTGCTTTGCAGAGCTTTGATGGTGTGAACAATGTGAATGCAGCAACGCAGAATTCTTAGACGTGTGTGGAGACGAGACACTCGGGACCACAGTTCAAAAATGGAACAAAAAGAGAGTTTATTGCGTTGAGTGATGTTGGCGTCTTTGCTCTGTCAGTTTGTTGGAGCCAGGAGCCTTTGTCAAAAAAACAGAAATACCTCAGGAGTTCATGACACTAAAACACCAGGCTCTGTGAAACCCTCTACAAAACACACAACTAGTAAAATAATAAACACACATGCAATTTAAAACAAAGCAGCTCTGGCAACAAAATAAAATCCGTCCTGGGTTAACTAATAGCAAGATAAAAAAAACAGAGGGGTACTTGGCTCAAAGAGGGGCAGGTCACAACCACACCCCTCTGTGTTCCAATGTCGCTGTCCCCTCTGACCGCTGTCTGGCTCCTGACTCAGCTGCTCCTCTGGTGCCGGCCAGGGCTCGTCTATCCTGACTTCCAAGGCGCCCCTCTCTGATCTGTCCCGGCGGCGCTTTACCCAACGATGAGTGTTCCTCTAATGTCAGTCCAGCGCTTGCTTGTCCTGGAGCACTCCTCCGACCAGTCGCTCCTAGCATTTGGTTGTCTGGTGGCTTTTCCTCCAACTGCTCATCTTCCACTGCTCAGTATAGCTCTTCTCGGGCAACGGCTTGTGAAATAAGAACACGGTTCACCCTGTTACATGAAGTTCAGATACCTCTGTTGAAGAACCGAGTCTGTACAGTGCTGGTCCACCGATATTAATTGCAACCCTTTCGTACACATGCACACTGTCAGAGGGAGATGGTCACGTTGTTCCTTGTCTACCGCCCTCCAAAATGGTTAGGCTGGCTGGCGGCTGCTGCCAGGGCGTCCGTGGGGTTCCTGCGCCCCTAACCTTGCAGCACTTTTTCCGCGAGGCGAGTGAGTCCACAATATCTGAGTTGGGTGGACCATATCCCAGAGAAGATGGGTAAAGCTCCTTTTCTGGGCACACCGGGGCAACGCAATTTTTCCATCACTGCTCACAGCAACTGGAGCCTGATCCTGGCCCTATCTGGAGCCTTTGCTGGCCAACGGTGTCCACCTTCCTCGTTGGGCGGGCAGTTTTTGCCACTTCCCCCAGTTTGTCCACGGTGGGGCTGGCAGGCAAGCTGCTTGGGTGTGCAGTGCAGGCTGGGTATTGGTGGTCATGGCCTGCCTCTGGGTGCAGGGGCCCCCTCAGGACGTCTGGGCGATGGCATGTCTCTCATCTGGGCATCGGCATAGGTCTTGTGTGGTCGGAGGATTGGGTCTAGGTCTGTAGCACCTTGAGGTGGGGCAGGATCTCTACCCTGGCAGGGGCTCTGTGCGCTCTCTTTTCCTCCTACTTCTCTGCCACGGGGCTGCTGAGTACTGTCCTCCTGCTCCTTTTTTGTGGTGGAGTTCTAGTGCGCGTAAGGGTGGTTATGTAAGAACTAAGTCGGACAGTTTACTTATGACACTCTTTGTTATGTCTGTATTATTGACACTCCCCATCTCCCCCATCTTAAACCCCTATGCCCCATCTTTAACAACCCACTCTTCCCTTTTTTTTTTTCCATCCAGCTCAACAAGGAATGCATATCAAAATAATTATTATAAGTAAAGCTTAGCCTCAAATTACAAAAGGGGTTTATACAAATACACACTTTGTGTGTCAGAAGATACAAAAACCCTTATTATAACAGTAAAATCTGTCCAACGCAGGAGGCCGTATGGTTTTATTTGCTTGCTCTGCTGCTAAACAGGACAAGTAAAAAAAAAAAAAAAGTGGTTCAGATCTGGGTCATTGTTTAAGGTTTTCATTTCTTTCATGTTTTTCCAGGTCCTCTATACGTGATAGTGGAATATGCATCCAAGGGAAATTTGAGGGAATACCTGCGTGCTCGCCGCCCCCCTGGTATGGAGTACTGCTACAACCCAGACCAGGTTTCAGTGGAGACCATGTCCATCAAAGACCTGGTGTCTTGTGCTTACCAAGTGGCTCGAGGCATGGAGTACTTGGCCTCTAAAAAGGTAAAAACACCACGACCACTATTTTGCAGCTGTGCAAAGCACTCAAATCAAGTCCATTTAAAATGGGACGTTCGTTCAGACCTTTTTTTCCTCCAGTGCATTCACAGAGATCTTGCTGCTCGCAATGTTTTGGTAACTGAAGACAATGTGATGAAAATAGCTGACTTTGGCCTCGCCAGGGACATCCACCACATTGATTATTACAAGAAAACTACCAATGTGAGTAATTGATCTGATCAATAACATGAATTAAACTAAAAAGGGACTTACAAAAGGAACATGGAAATGTATTTAACAACACGTTTCTTTTTGTTTTTAGGGTCGTTTACCAGTCAAGTGGATGGCGCCTGAGGCACTATTTGATCGAATATACACGCATCAAAGTGATGTGTGAGTATCATGTTCCACTACCCTTTAAAACTGTTATATAACAAGGAAAAATCGATCTCTTCGGCCGCTCATGGTGCTACTCCTCTTCATTATTTGTTCAGATGGTCATTTGGAGTGCTGCTTTGGGAGATCTTCACCCTCGGAGGCTCTCCATACCCGGGTGTGCCAGTAGAGGAGCTGTTCAAGCTGCTGAAGGAAGGTCACCGCATGGACAAGCCTTCAACGTGCACTCATGAACTGTAAGGAGCCTTTGTATTTTCTGAACTCAGAGTTTATAAAACAGAATACTTTATTTATCCCAGAGGGAAGAAGCATTTTTAGCAGAGCTCCGATCACCAAATTTCAACATGCACAAACTAAGAAAAGACAAATGCAGTGTAATACACATTAGCAGTGTGTAAAATGAAATGTATAATGCTGTCAGGTGGTTTTATGAAGTTAGCAGGCTTTCATGAAAGTTATACAATTTTATTATCACAAGAAGGAAAGTCATTCTGTGGCGTTTGATCCTTGTTGAGAAACCTTTTAGTCTAGCTGTCCTTGTGCTCCTGTATTGGTCCAGGAGCTGGTGGAGGGGA
Organism: Oryzias latipes; assembly: GCF_053564925.1. Classification (NCBI taxonomy): domain Eukaryota; kingdom Metazoa; phylum Chordata; class Actinopteri; order Beloniformes; family Adrianichthyidae; genus Oryzias; species Oryzias latipes. The sequence goes on from NC_136245.1 coordinate 14,259,376, forward strand.
TGGGTGGAGTTATCCACAATGCTTTGCAGTTTTTAAAGCATTTTTTGCTCCATCACTGCCGTTCAGGAGTCCAACTTCACTCCCGCCACGTCCCCGGCCTTGCAGATTAGTTTATTCAGTCTGTTTGAGTCTGTAACCCTCTGTCTGCTGACCCAGCAAATTACAGAAATCCTTTACCGATCTCTGTTTTTGCCAAATCATAAATTGTCATTTTCATCACTGCTTTTTAGCAGATTTTGCCTGTTGGTTCAGTTTTCAGGATCATTAGTGTGTTAAAAAATGTAAGTAATGTTAAAAACCTAGTCACAAATCTTAGACTTGGTTAACAATATTTAACATTACTGTCTTAAAATGTGCTGCTCTTAATTTTTGAGTTTTGGAAATAACCAAATGATTTTGTTTTTAAAAGTCGAGTTTTTACCTTTCATGAAAAAAATCTTTTTCTGCAGGTACATGATGATGAGGGACTGCTGGCATGCAGTTCCCTCTCAAAGGCCCACCTTCAAACAGCTGGTGGAGGACCTGGATCGTTGTCTAGCTATGACATCCAACCAGGTCAGTCCCCCTCTAGAGTCTGTAAGTGCTGTCTGAAATCAAATGTTTCTGACCCCCCCCCCTGTGTACTTGCAGGAGTATTTAGAGCTCTCTGTTCCTTTGGACCAATATTCTCCCAGCTATCCTGACACCCGGAGCTCCACGTGCTCCTCTGGTGAAGACTCTGTGTTCTCTCACGATGCTGGAGCAGAGGAGCCCTGCCTGCCAAAGTTCCCTCCTCACTCCAATGGGGCAGCAATCAAAAAACGCTGATACCTCATCTTCCTTCAAACATTGACGTTCCCCCTACTCCCTGCCTCATGGGGTTGAATTTCTCCCCACGCTCCTAGAGATGAAGCGAAAGAACACTGGTGCTCTGTGAGAGAGGAACTTTGCGATACTGTGTGGAACTCAAGTCGCAGACTGCAGATGTGGACTATGTTTACGGGGCACTTTGTATTAGCAGGAGTAGATTCACTTTTCTCTATACCTCGATCATTCCAGTGTTTGGTCATGAGAGCTGACCAAATCACGTCCGTTTTTGTAATGTTTGTGTGTATGCATATGATTGTTTTCACCACCTGATGAGATTTGGTCCAATCCCAACACACTCCCAGCAGATGTGCAGCACCATGTTTATGCACATCTTTCTTAGTGTAAATACAGTTTAAAATATATATATAAATATTACTATATATTTCCAATACTCTTATTTTGTATTAACATAATGATTTTTTTGTGTTTTGTACAAGGATGCCATGGTTTCACCCTTTTTCTAATATAATTTTTAGGGGTGGTTGTTACACGAGGGTATTCTGAAGTTGCTGTGGTTGATATGGCCAGTATTTTTTGTCCGTATTGCAGCTGTGACTCTCCAAAATGAATCATATTATCATTAATAATGTATAATGGATTTTATATATATGTATACATATTTTTTCCAACTTTAACAAACCTGAAATTACGGCATAGCATTTCATGCAGGACCAATTTTTGAAAGTGTGGCGCTGTTTGTATGCCCGTGAGTGCAGGCTTCCAGAGAACTGGTGGTATCTTCCCTGATGGTCTCTACTGTAAATACTGCAGGTAATACGAGCTGTAATATGCTTCAGTTAATACCGCCATCTGTGTGACCTTCATAGGACTAAACTTCCACTGTAAATGTTTTGAGGGGAGTAAACGTTTGCTGCCGTGTGACTTCAGATGAAGAGTTGCAGCGCACGTATGTCATTGTAAAAAGGATTACATTCAATAAAATACTGATGATCAAGCAACTTAAGCTTTCTGAATTTGAACTCTATAAATACAAACATTTCCATGCCTGTATTGGAGGTAGGTTTATAGAAATGGCCACTTAAACCTCTTAATACAGTTGCAGGAATCTGATTGGATATGATAATATGCTGCTCACCTCAGAAGAGAAGTTGGCGAGTGCGCCAAGCCTCTACCGGCTGTAAACATGTAATTTATGACCGTATGAACAGCTTGGCAATTGCTGCTACGACACTCGTCCATCAGCTCCACCAACCTTGATGCCAGTCCCCATTCTGGCTTACTGCCACTTGTGGATATATCACCTGGATTGCCGTTTCCACGCAACAGGCGAAAATCAGCTTAAGTCACTCCTGACCCTTTAAATGAGAACCTTCTCTTATCGTCCTGCTGCTTTCAAAGCAGTCACCTGTGTTGCAATAAAAACTTTAGTTTCTAATGGACGACAGATTTATATCAACATCATTTTAAACTGTAAATCAAAATATGTAACGTGGATTTCTTTATCAGTCCCAGTCAGATTGGAGATCTTTAGATGGAGCAGGAATTGGTAATTTTGGGAGAAAATATCATTCACCCTTGGAAACGAGGTGCAATAAAGCATCGTCTGTGTGTTTTGATTGTTCAAGAATAGAAAGGGCATGCGAAGCCACACTTTAAAACCTGCTAATGGTGCACAGGTGCTATTAGTTTGACTTTTATCATTTCTGACAGATGGCACATGAAGAGTTTGACGGAACAAAGTTTATTGTCTGCGCTTTTGAGAGTATAAACCGTTAGCCTGTGCAAAGAGAAAAATGCTCTGTGGCGTTAAGACCACAAATGTTCACAGAATCCATTTCTGAAAGACGAGGAGTGTGCCATCTATGTGTTTTTAAATTCCATAAAGTAATCCAGTGTGCAACTAACAAATTCCTGCTATCACTAGAATTTTTGTTATTTTATCAGTTTAGCTGCAGCTTCAGAAACATTACACTTCAATAAACCTGGTACTCAATGTTTGATTTTTTTTTATAACAATCAAACGTTCTTTTTATTCCAAAAGAAAAGGAACCATAAAATAAGATATTCGTTTACAAGTTTTTGCTTATGATTTGTATGTTGTCAAGTAAAGCGGACAATGCTGTGGTTGGGATTAGATGACCTTTGCTAAGCCAAACTTCGAAAACGAAAACTAAACAGTATTGAAGAGATTGTAAGATGGGGAACTTCCTTGTTTTCAAATGTTTACATTTAAAGCACCAGAGCATCACATGGCTCAGATGTCACTTTTGCTGAAAACATTACAACATTTTCTAATGCTGGTGAAGTTCCTGTAAACATTAACCTGAAACTTTTGGATGATGGGCAAGGGATTGCAGACACTCTGGTGTCTGAGGAAGCCTTATTGCACAAGTCTGTTGTGAATATGCTTGCGTCTGGCAAAGCAAAGACTTTCCAAGAGTTTTCTAAGGGAGTTTTCTTGCCTTACATCATTAATCAGGCTACAGATGTGAATGGGTTGATGTAGTGTGGGACAGATTTCTTGAATGCTGCCTCAATAGGGCAGTAATAAAGAGCGTCTCGAGGCCCAGGTATCCGAAGAAGGGTGCTTCTCAACACTGGCAGACGTGAAAACAAGGTAGAGTTATTCCAGTTTCTTGGCTGAGGAGTTGCTTGTTTGGAGGTGGAAGGTGTTTTGTTTGTTTCAACTTCTGATGTGAATGTTGGATACAACAGGCCAAGTGACATGGCTGCTGCGGGCATTGACCCAAACTGATCATGAAGAAGCTGCATTCAGTGCAAAATCTACCAAGTCCAATAGATGGACTGAAACCAGGAATGGTTTCATCCCAAAGTGGACCACTCTCCCTGAAGCTTCCACAGTATGTCAGTATATAAGAGCTAGTGCACTGTGGTTCCAAGAAGGCTTGTAGAGGCTTGTGCAAATTTGAGCTGCACTTCTTTGTGTTATTGTGGTGGTGCATGCCACCAGGCAGAGGGCTAGCTGGGGTCTTCTCGATCACTTCAATCTATTGATGCATGGATTGCATTGAGGTTATTATGTAATATTTAACATGTCACTTGTGTGCTTTGTGCTTTATAACTTTGTTGAGGATTTTCATTATTGACCTCTAAATGTGATTTGTATTAACATATACCCAAAGTGTTTATATTCAACTTTTGTATCTCTGTAAGCTTGGATATTGTTAAGATTTTGCTATTTGTGACTCTTTTTTAAAAATGTGAAATCTCAAGAACCATTTGTCATACAAATGATCTTGATCTTGGGCTGAAAATGTGCTGTGCAGAAAGAATGTACACGTATGTATTGGTTAACAATTATCGTGCCCCAGAAGGTAGAAGGCTGCCATAATTGGAAGCCATCTTGAATAATGGAAGTACCAAGCAAAATAAAAAGATTAATCTGCATAACTTTTCTAAAAGCCATCCCAGAGGAGGTTTTGTGTGTTTTTCCTTGGAGGCCTGTTAGATGAATTGCTTTGTGTTTTTGTTTACCAGAGATAGTTTGATTTATTTCAGTGAGGGATTATCATATGCAGGTCTGGATAAAAGCACAGTTCTCTCTCAATGAATCTCCACCGTGTCCTGTCAGTTTTGACAGGTGACCTGCCCTTCAACTCTGGAGCACCTATCAGGAATCCTTTCATAGCTCCATGCAGATTGCAGAGACGGTCCTGGGAGGATGACAGCAATGTTGGTGACGGCACTCACTGTGGAGGCGCTGTGACATCAGCATGTGTTTGTGTGTCTCCCAACAAATAAACATGAAATTTATGGGAAGAAAGGAGGAGAAGTTGGAGCAGGGGGTCTTTCAATGCGCACAAAAATGCTGAAAGGTGTTGTCGGCGCACTATTAAACTCATGAATATCCTTCTGGCCAGCGTCCATCTGCAAGGTGAAGGAGACATTCGCCTCTTGTTACTGGTGTGCCAAGTACATAAAAGGAAGCTCAGACAGTTCAAGCATTCATTTTGTGGGAAGCCGCTGCAGACAGGCCAAGATGAAGTGGACCCAGATTGTTGATTTGAGAACAGAGGAGGAATTCTAATTTTCTTTTGTCTGCTCGCTCCAATAGATTCCCCACCCTTTATAACTATAGTTGAGTAATGAAAAGCTGTTTGGGTTTACATTATGTGGTTTTGGTTGTTGTTTGTTGTTTTACTGTAGCACTAAACTTCTAATTCTGTCGAAGATTGGACTATATTGGTTTAGGAATGTTGCGGTCTTAGAGCTAAACCTTTGTTGGCCCCATAAAGAAAAATTGTCAGCAGGAGACAGTTGGAGTTCTGTTTTATCTCTGCTCTTTGGTTATTGATGTCTCCACGGAGGGCCCGGGCTCCTGTTTATGAGAGAACTGCCTGCATGACAGCTCCTTGGTGCCTTCACTGCTCTATGGGACAGGCATGACAGGAGGGGCGAGCCTGGGGCACGCCCTGTCACTCACTCCCTGCCTCCCTTTTCCATTTTCTCTATTTCACCAAGAACAGAAATACGTATGAAAGAAACAAGAAATGTTAACAGCCTGAAGTGATCACAACATGTACAAGCTGTCTTTTAAAGACTTCCAATTAAATTCAAATAATTAGTTCAAATGTAGAAATTTCTAAAAAACAAAACAAAAAAAAAACAAGACAAAGGAATACTTCTGAAAACATGAGCATTTACTGTGAGAATGACACCCAGATAACAAACAAAAAAACTTCTGTCTATATTAATGCTCCCATTAGAAGAAGAACTAACAGAAATGTTGTGTGTGGATTTATACTTTCACACTGTGCTGTTTGGTACACAAGTTTGAAAACGTATGCGAGTTCTGGACTGCCAGACAAAAAGGATCTTAGATTACATGCAAATGAACCCTGGTGTTTTTTACGCATTTACTGGACTAAGTGAGAAAGACGTCACCCTTCCAGAACCAACAAAATAAAGTCAATTCAGTCACCATTTTTTTTAACAATATGTACACCGCCATATTGGAGCCAGATATCAGTTAGCAGTGATTGGTCCAAGTAGGTCTGAGTTAACATTTCTATGACAACCAATCTGGATTGAGTTTATTGGAAAGCCACATCCTTACCACTTGAAAGCGGGCTTGGAAGAATCTGTCAAGCATATGTTTCAAATGTTTAAGACAACATACTTTTATCGAGGCATCTGATTGGCCAGTTGCATGACATTGCATGACAAATAGAATGACTTGGATAATAGCTATTTATTTCTCAATAGAATTCTATGAGATTTTGGCTTCTTGGAGCCAGTGGGCACTTCCTATTTGTGTGTGTACACAAACTATCTAGTGGACAAAAGAAGTAAATTAGGTCAGTGGTGTGAATTTCAAACTGTTAAATAAAAAACATCTGGATCGGCTCAAATGAACCATGTGTGAAACTATCACAAAACGCCTCTGTGTTTCACTGCAAATTCCACACACATTTGAACCCTTTAGCTACCTGCTCAACCAAATGGTAGAATAAACTTTGAAAATCAAATTTTTTAAAATATTGACTGTGAGTGTTAATCACCAAAGTCAATCAGCAAACGGAAAAAAAAGTTTTCATTGATATTTTTCTTGGTTGGGCTGTTAAAGGTTTAAAGACATGCTGGAAGATTTAGTGAAATGAAAAAAACCTTTTTTCATCTATGACTTATGGTGGTTGAAGTGTCATGGTTCAAAGATCTTTTAAAGGGACAATATCATGCTATTCTCAAGCCTTTTATAGTAACCCTTATCCATGTATATAATGATTTATTACCTTTGGCACACAAAATAACACATTTTTTATTAAATATCAGTTATTTTCCTGAGCTTTTTCAAACCCGAAAGTAAGACGACTCGATCTCTAAGGTACTAGAGAAGACCTTGGCTGTGTCTGCATCTCGCCCACAAAAACAAACGACATCCGAACTTTTGCAAAGATGGATGTCCATATTGTGCATTTAACAAAGAAAGCATTTTAGCCGATTACCTCTAGCTCTGCAGAGAAAATGGGTGTGTATGTTAGTCTGGGGGTGGTGCTGGCAGCACAGACTCTTCCTGGAAGGGGCTGTTCTCACTGATCTATGTACACTCGTGAGAAATCGCTCGTTTTCGGGTGTTGGAAGGGGCTGGGGCTCAGAGAGAAGGTTTTTTAGAGGAATACTCAGAAATGCGTGACCGGATCAAAATACCACTTTGGGGTTTCTATTCATGAGGAATGAATATTATGATACATTTAAGAGCTGATTTTGCATGGTCTAGGCCCTTTAAATAGATGACAATTTCGATCCTACCATGGATTCTAGGTTAAAAATTAATAAATGCCATTCATAAAATGAAAGTTATCGATCAAATTTTATTTTGATAACAATATAAAAAATGCAGCAGTTCAAATATGTATAAATTGGGGTTTTGTGGACTCTTGGTCATGTTTTCTTTTGTTGGGATTGTACAGAAGTGCAGTGGAGGGTTGAGGGTTCCTCTGTGTGTTGGAGGTATATGTTTTCACAAACCTCAATTCATCTGTGGAAAGATAATTTATGGCACCGGGAAGTGTGGGTGTGGTTGGATAAACGAGATAGTCCAGGGTGTTTGCTCAGTGTTAAACTAGCTGGGGGAGGTGGTGCGGGTTTGTGGAAATGCTGTCTACCTGACAAGGCTTGTGTTGGCGTCCACACAAAAACAGACGCCTGCAGGCATGACCCCGCCTTTTTCCCACCAGATCGACTTTCTTCAGCACAGGAATGAGACACAAACACCTCCTCCAGGCTGAGACATATAATCTGGGGATGTCAGGGCCTTTATCAAACAGGATCAACTGGTGTGCAGAGTCTTTCTCCAGTGTCTCCAAAGGCAGCAGGATACCTGCACACACATTCCTGTGGCTCATCCCGTCCCAACAGGCGTATCGTTTGTCTTTTATGACAGCTCAGATTGATGGTGGAGGGGTAGCTGGGGTACAGTTGCTCCTCTGCATTGTGTTTGCGGAAATGAAGACACTACCGTGACTACTTTACCGGAAGATGTTGTGGAGTTAGAAGATGTTGGATTTCTTTAGCTTTGTGTTTTCACAACAGCAATGTTGCCTAAAAAGCTGTTTATGCCCCCCAAACCCCCAGGAATCAGTGTCTCAACTAAAGGTGCCTTCCTGTTCCCAGCCAGTGTGCTCATCTAAGAGACACTTTGAATCCAAGCAGCAACATCTACTCACAGATGATTCTAATCATATCATTTCCCTCTAAGCCATATGTCTTTGTACTCTCCTTAATTGAATTGAGCTTGGGATGGGATTGGCGGACATGTCTCCTCCTGAATGAAACACACTTTGGCAATTGAGGCTAGGAATAAGAGCAGTTTGGGATAACAGTTTTTTAATCTTCTGATGTACTGACATCCAAAAAGTCTCTTAATGTCAGGCTATTTCTGTAACCATTTAAATCAAAATGAAAATAAAAATGACTGTGAAAGAAAAACGGATTTTCCTGCTTTGTTAAAGAGATAAAGGCGCGCAGGGAAAAGAGAGTTGTGAGTAAAACTTGATTGAATTGATGGTCCCGCGTGAGTGCGTTAGCTGCCCCTGACTCACCACCAGCTCTGACGTCAGACTTGGCCAATTGACAGCAGGATCAAGTGTGCTCCTAAAAATTGTTGCTGTAGACTCACTGCCTCACAATCATTCGTCCATGTTTTTGATGGCGTTTGACTCTGTTGACTGCTCTGTGAGCAGACAAACTGCTACCACCTCTCTAGTGCTTTAAAAAAAATTATAGACCCAGTTTAACATGTGTGCACATGCCTGACTGAAGTGTCTACACTGTTGCTTGGAAGCACCTGGGAATTTCCCGGACAAGACCTTAAGTACAAGAAACATCATCCCTCTTCTTATTTTACTTTCCTGCATCCTGTGTGGCTAAAAGACCGAGTAGTCCAAAGTTAACAGAAGTGCAAACAGATAAACGAAGGGGTCTTTTCAGGCATCTTAATCCCAATCAAAAAGGGATGTGGGTTTGAAACTGGAGTGGGATTGAGCAGCTGTGGCAAGAAGGGGATATATTCCGTTTTTATACTGTGTCTTCCAGAGAGCAGAACATATTGCAACAAGCTGGCGGGAACACTTGTAATATCTGATGACTAATTTTTGCCAAGCAAAGCGTGGCCTAGTGCCATTTCCAACACTGAGCTCTTAGATTGAGTGGTAACTTGGCTGAAGCTCCCTTTTATTACTTGAAGGAATGTTACAGTGATAAAAAAGAAGAAAAAAAACATGCTTTAGAACCACAGCTCCTAGAGCAGCTCCAAACTGAACTACAGACAAAGTTAACACTTTTGAGAATGTGAGCTTTTGTGCTTTTGACTAAGTTTTCTCTGGTGAGAAATTTCCCTCAAGTTCTGTAACTGAGTTGTTTTGTTCGGGAAATCAACCCTTTTAGTTGATGAATTGGGAAAGGAGTGATAGAACTCAAATGTTGGTATTCTTTTGGCGTGAACTTAAGACCTGTTCTGATAATCTTTTGATCTATTGTAAAAGCGTTCCTAGTCATCTTTTAATTATTATGATTAAGCTGTTTTTAGCCAAAATCAAAAAAGTTGTCGTTTTCTAGGACGTAGTTTCTCCAGGGCAGCAGTAGTTTATTTGAAATTTATCTCTGAGGAGTTGTGGGCGAGACTGTTGGTACAGACTAAGCCCAACGCCCATCTTATCATTCACCTGTTTACACTCTCCCGCTATCTTACAGCCCCTCATATCCAACCTAATATTACCGGTGAGACGAGGAAAACAAAGATATACATGGTTCTAGTTTAGAAGCAGATTTATGAAATTGAGCTGAGCAGGGAACTTTCATCTTGCTGTTGTGGCATCTACGTCACACCTACAAGCTTTTTTCAGCAGCATTTTTTTTCTGCTCCTGATTCACAACTATTTGAATAAAGAAATACTCAGAAATGCAATCTTAAGCTTCATTTTCCACTATATATGTTCTCCGTGATCAGAAAAATGCCACAAGAAGCATCAAAAAAATTTCATCTGAGTGGGTTTTCAATTGGGAAAGTAATAAGATTTCCATATGTTGCTTTTTTCTGCTTTTTTTCAGAAAATAAACATAAACATGATGAGATTGATTTGTTATCCCACCTGAAGACAAAAAAGGTTAAGTTGAACTTAATTTTTTCTAGTGCTGGACAATGAAAGTAGGGGAATTTCTTTCTACACAAGTTCTGAAGCAAAGATCACATTCAGTTTTCATGTGACCTGATTCAATTATTAAAAGATTATTCTTGGACCTGGAAATTGTATTAAATCTAGATATAAGTAACAGTAGGGGCGCTAAATAAACTCTTCATCCTCTCCCTTCCTCTCACTGATGGTGCTGAAAGAATTAAACATAACTGGACAAAATAACTAGACAATACACAGCGAAACAGCTACAACTAAACACATTTGGTCAAAAACCCACACTTAAACCCAAATGTGTCCAGACAGGCAAAGGGAATGGTATCCCACAATTGCTTGCACTGCCAATCTAACAGCAGCACTAAAGTTACACCTATTTAATTGAATTAATTTGAATGAAAGTAAAACAACTGTCTGATAACTACGTGTTATTTTTAAGCTGATTTAACAAAAAAAAAAGATTTATATTAACTGAAGCAAATAATTAAGTTAGATCAATGTAAAAAAGTTTATCTTTCCAACATTCATACGTGGTCTTATCACCTTTTCATGGAAAAAGTACTATCTGATCTTCTTTGCCGCTGGGTATCTCGGTTTGTAAGGTGGAAGGCTGCCATGCAGGAATCCAGGGTTTGATTCTTGGAGGGGAATGGACAATGGTAATGGGGCGATTACCATATCAATGGTGGGCAATTAACAACACCCAGTGAGGGCCCTTGGGCAAGATCCTTAACGCTGCTGCCTCCCGAGCGAGGCACGTCTGCAGCTCACTGCTCCCCCAGGGGATGGGTCATATGCGGAGAACAAATTTCGCACACCTAGGTGTGCGACAGACAGTGGGACTTTTCATCCACGAAATCATCTTCAAATGGACACGCCATGTGGCTTCACCTCTCTGAAAACAACTAACCTTCAACTAAACCTACTCCAGACCAGGTTATGTTCAGAGCATGAGTTGCTATGGCAACTTGACATACCCTGAAACATACCTCCATTTCTGGAACAGAAAGCTGAGGTTATCCACTTCCTTAGCCTCCACTTCCTTTTCCCAAGGAAACTTGGAGTTAATCCGTGTAAAAACCAAAGGTGCTAACAATTATGCAGCTGGATTGTTCTTGAGACTGCATTAACAAATGAGGCCTGTTGTCTAGAATCCTGTTTTTAGAAACAGCAAGCAAGGCTATTTTTAAAAAGCAAGTTATCAGAAGGAATTCACAAAGTATTTACAGTGCAGTGCGCAGGAAACACATCAATCTGCAGTCTCTGAATCTGATGTTTCCTATGGCAGCAGGTGAACCACAAGAAATGGAGCCCAAAGGTGTTGTTTTTGTAGTTTGATTTGCTCTTTTCCTGCTTTCATTTAAATTGTACATTTTAAAAGAACATTTATATTTGTCTAGCAAAAAGATTCACAACTTTAACTGTGAGATACCAACAGGTTGCTGTGGATAGCTTCAAGTTCACATTTCTTAGACTTCTTCCTCATCAGGAAAGCAACTTTAGAGCCGACTCGCTTTGAGGGTTCAGAGCTCCAATCTGCGAATACTTCATCTCACATGACGACATCAGGCATGCTTTGGTGTCAAAACCGTTTTCTGTCACTCAATATTTTCCAAAACAGTGTTTTAAGTGAGATCTGTTATTTGGGAAGCCCAATTGCATGAAGAGAATTTACTGGACTAATCTCAGCTGCATTTCAGATTCCTCAGCTTCTCACGGAGCACGTCCGGTTTCCAGCTGCTGCTTCATGCTCCCCTCTCTCTGTGCCATGCAATTATACTGGTTCCCACTGGTTTGGATTGGGTGGAGCTTTACAAGAGGTACTCAGGAATTAACTGCTCTTCTCTGAGCATAACTTGCATAAATCCTTGCATGCAGTTGGCACAATAAAGAGCTTAGACATGTACAGGCGTGCAATGCCATATCACAAAAGAAAACGTTAAAACAGATTCACGACAGGAAACTGATAGCTAAACGAGACAAAAGGCGAAAGCACCCAAAAACACAGGAACTGGTTTGCATTTTAAACTTTTCTCTGGTAGACTTACAAAAACAAACTTCCCTTTATTTCATTAAAAGCCTGCAACGAACAAGAAACCTTCTCAAACGTAAAGTTTTCTGGCATTCTTTAGAGAATTCGTCCTGCCAAAATGCTTCATATTTAACTTAATACATGTTGTAAATGTACAAATCTAAGAATTTTATGTAGAACATCATAAATTATCTGTTTTTTCCCCCCTGTTGAATGAATGCTAAGTATGCTTCAATTTACACTAAGTCACTATTTACTAAACAGAAAATGGGCTGGAATGCAGAAGCCGTGTTTCCCCTTAACAACCAAACATCTGCAACCCTGTAATTTTGGACAGAAAGAAAAATATAAAGCTGTTTGGACATAACACATAGTGCTATATTTGCAGAAAACCAAAACACTATAAAGTAAGGTGGTGCAGAGAGAGTAATTTGCTGCTGTGACCTGATAGCAAACATAACAAAACTGTTTTGTTTTTTTTAGAATAATCTGAGGTGCCAGTTATCTAAGACCAGATGAAATGATCTTTTGTGCTCTGGTTTGTGTTATGGTTATGCTTTTTTAAATTTTTTTTATTTTGCTTCTGTGTAAAATCTTAGATACACATAAATTCTAAATTTTAATTAGAAATGTTTTTCAAATCATCTATTTACATAAACACACAGTGTGCTCTAATCAGGAAAAATATGCTTTATACGTTTTATTTTTAAATAATCTAATCTGGATCAGATGCTTAAGGCCACATGTTGTGTCTAAGAGCAGCAGAGACACTACATAGTCTCTTTGCTCTTGACAACAGAGCCGTTGTGCAAGAAAACTGGTAATGCCTGGTACTTATTACGCATTTGCTCATTGCGCCACTGAGTGCCAGACAGAGTTCATTTAAGGGACAACAGCGCCCTCTGGTGAGACAGATTGGTATCATTTCTCCCGCCGTTTCGGTTCTTTTTCTGTTTATCTATCAGCTGGCTGGTCTATCGGGAATATTTTTGTCATATTTTTGTCATTTAAATTGTAATGTTTCACCATCACATTTATCTTTAAAAATGTAAAAATATTTCAGCTTTTATGGTAGTAGCCTATAACATATCAAGCAGTGTCATATTCTTTTTTCAAAATTTACAAAAATAATCCTCTCAGAAATATGTAAATACGTAAATAAATGTCATTAATAATAATTTTGAAAAACGCTCACATAATGAGCATTACTTTTTACTTATAAAATTGGTTATTATGACATTTTTGAAACAACATTATTGTACAACTCAAACAATTGGGAATTGAGACAATAAATCAGAGTTTAAATTACTTGTCATAATGTGATGGTTATACGATACATGCCTGTTTGCATATTGCATATGTAAGCTATATTTGATTTTAGTTTTGTGTTCATTTGCACTTCAAAGCACAAATAAAATCTGAGCAGTGAAGACATCAACAGAACATGTGCTCGGTCTTCTGCAGACAATTGTGAGAAATGCTGATGTGAACAACGCCCCCACCTTTCCCTTCCTGCTGCTGCTTTTAGGGTTTCTGCTCGTGTTGGTAAATAATTGATCAAAGCTCCAGGAGCCTCACTGTTCATCGTTCCTGCCGAGTGGATGCTGGCAGGAGTGCCACTCGCAGAACATAGATAAAACCCACTGGAGGGCTGCAGAGCACCCACATCAACTGAGAATACACAGGTCTACCCTGACTCCCCCTCCCTCCTCTTCCTTCCCCTCTCTTGCTGTCTCCATCAGTTTTGCACTCAGTTTTGCTGGCAGGCAGTCGTTCCATCGCACCTCACCGAGGCACTTTCCAGCAGCTTCTTATTTTTTCCACCAGTGACAATGCTGAGACTTGGGGAGAAATGGATGAGGCTGGTCTGCTTTTCCCTTCTGTGTCTGTGGCTCTGCCTGCCAAGGGAATCCTTTGCCAGGAGAGCCTCCAAGGTACCCCGCTGCCCTGCAACCTGCTCCTGCACCAAAGACAGTGCCTTCTGTGTGGACACCAAGACCATCCCCAAAAGCTTTCCTCCTGGGATCATCTCTCTGTGAGTCTGTTCTTCATGCAACCAAAACCGTCTCTCGGTAGGAAGTATTCGCACCATGCAGGCTCTTTATAACACTTATGTCACCCACGATTATGTAATGATGCATGAAATCCCTGCCTCTGCTTTAATTATTCATAGGTGAATTTGGATGTGTTTCATTCTCCTGCTGTGCGGATGCAACACGTCTTCTCTTAAGCAGTGACAGTGACGATCCTTCCTTCACGGCACCACACACTAAATTTAGTTTCCAGAGAATATTCTTGTTTCTGTCAACCCCCAGAGATGAAGACTAACAATAGATTCCTGTTCTGTGCAGGAGATGTGCTTCTCCTCTGAGAGATTACTCCTCGAAGAGCATTGAGAATTACAGTCAATAAATGGCGCACTCAAAATGAAATGGGAACATTGATGGAGGGAAAGCTGACTAGGGGTTGGATTTAATGAAGTGTTAAATCAGAGCAGCAAGTCTGTGACCTATTAATGAAAAAAAAGATCAAAGTTTTCTGCCCTCGTTTTAAAAAAAACAGTTTGTACATCATAAAAACAGGAAGAAGTTTGACATGTGTGCATCTATAAGTCAGAAATGTTTCCATGTTGACATGCATAAAGTGGTACTTCAAAGCCTGGCTGACCTCTGCTGTGATGACAGGACTCTTCTGATGCGTTCTATGTTTCTGTCCAAACAGGACGATGGTGAACGCAGCCTTTCAAACAATCCCAGAGGGGGCTTTCTCGCACCTTCACCTGCTGCAGTTCTTGTGAGTGATGCCCCCAATGACAAGACTTTTAGACATTTAAGACACCATTAACCGTCACTTCATTTTCATTTAACAGCCACTTCACTGCTGCTCCTAAGTAAATATGCAAAACTGCTAAAAGCACAGCTTTATTTTACTGGAACAAATGAATTTCTTGAGTTTGCCTCCTGCAGATAAATGGTTATTGAAAGCAGTGATGACATAGCAGTTATAAGTGGCTCAGTATCAGTCTCATAGCCAATGACTGACTCCCTTCAGTTCAGTGTGGTCACACAAAGGTTTGCTTGTCTCTACTGCAGCCACCGTGAAGGTTTCTGTCTTTGTGTCTGCCCCAGTTTCTGTAAAGTCCTTACACTTATGTCCTTAAAATGCCTTACTGCTCACTTTAATTAATAACACCTTATAATATATTTAACTTTCTTGATGGAATGCTTTCATTTTCCTACTCCAGGCTCCTGAACTCCAACACTTTCACCACTGTTGCTGATGATGCTTTTGCTGGTCTATCCCACCTCCAATACTTGTGAGTGTCCAAAAATCAACTGAGTTCACAGAATGGAAAAGTTTTATTTAGAATTTCAGATGAAATAGGTGATTTTTAATGTTGTAAATTGAGTTCTGTCACACATTCATGGAAGCTGGGTCTGTTTTATAATGGAACACGAGGCTAAGATTTGAAAAAGCAGGAACTCTGCAGTGGAAATTAAGCTGAAAATAAATCCTCATCTGTCAGCAAACACTTTGCTTTAGTAATTGGAAGAAGGCTGAATGCCATCAGCCAAATTGATGTTCACTGAAATGTTTGCTTACTGCACGGTAGAGTGCACACTGTACAAGAGGTAGTCTAAACATATGAAAAGAACAGTCATCTTAAGAAAAAAAATCACTAGAAAGTTGTAAAATGATCTGTCCAGGCAGCAAGTCATTTTCACTTAACAAGAAATTTTATTTCTTCATCCTAGCTCTTAATAAGATGTAAGAAAGTTACGACTGAGCTGATTTTGAGAAAAACTTGGAAATAGATGTTAAAACAAATCATAACCTGGAAAAATAGCTCGAATATCTAAATACAAGGTGTTTTGTATCAAAAATAATGTGCAGTGCAGGTCTGTGTTACAGGGTATTCGCTGCAGCCCTGTTTGTGCACTCCATGTAAATCTAATGACTAAGCAAAGCAAATATAGGGAACGTGATTCACTGCTTTTGGATTGAAAACACAATTCTAACCAAACAACTGGTATTTTATCTCAGCATTTAGAGCAGACTGGCTCTAAACCAGGAATAAAAATAATCCAATTCTGCAAACGTGGCCAGATTTCAGAGGCTGCCATCAACATCTGTCATCGTGTGTGATCAGACTGTTTTAACTTATCCTCAGGTTCATTGAGAATAATGATATCCAGAGTTTGTCCAAGCACACATTCAGAGGGCTCAAATCCTTAACTCATCTGTAAGTATCAACTTGATTGAAAAGAACCAGAACTGAGCAGTAAATTATGAAGAAAAAAAACAACAGATAAGTATTATTTGTCTCGCTTTACTGTTAATTTGCAGGTCTCTGTCAAACAACAACCTGCAGCACCTGCCCAGAGATCTCTTCAAACACTTGGAAATCCTGACAGACCTGTAAGTGTGAAGCCAACACAGCATTTTGACATTTTACCTTCTCTTACGGGGTTCAGTAAACTTGGACTTCAAATCTTTCCAAGTTTAACTTGTGTTTTTGCTCTCCCAGAGACCTGCGAGGGAATTCGTTCCGCTGTGACTGTAAGATCAAGTGGTTGGTGGACTGGATGGAGAAAACCAACACGTCTGTTCCTGCCATCTACTGTGCCAGCCCCTTTGAGTTCCAAGGTCGCAGGATCCATGATCTCACACCCAGAGACTTCAACTGCATCAGCGCAGGTTTCAGCTAAACCATCGCCTTGCATGAGCGCCGCTCAATGAGGTGTTATTCTGAGGGCCATCCATCACTGTGGTTCCTCTTCCTGCAGATTTTGCTGTCTATGAAACGTTCCCCTTCCATTCTGTGTCTGTGGAGTCCTACGAGTTCAGTGAGGATCAGTTTGTTGTTTTTGCTCAGCCCGACTCAGGGTTTTGCACGCTGTATGTTTGGGACCATGTGGAGATGGTCTTCAGGAGCTCCCACAACATTACATGTAAGTGGAGGACTTTGAACAAGTGGCTGTTGTACAGAAGAGAAAGCCTGATGCACTTGATCCTGTGTCTGTTGAAGCTCGCTCTGCCGTGTACTGCAAGCCTGTGGTGATCAACAACACTCTCTACATGGTTGTGGCTCAGCTATTTGGAGGATCTCATATATACAAGTAAGACTTTCTTTAGTAATACATGAAAATGAATTCACTCTGCTCACTGTGCTGAAACAGTGGATCAAACAACACATTTTTGATAAATTCTTCCATTCATTTAGAGTACAAAAATATAAAATTCACACAAGAACTACTGTAACATGGTAACACGCTATAAAAATTAAATGTAAAAGAATTAAAGGCAAATAAATCTGTCGAGATGATCCATCCATCTGTTTTCTAAACCCATTTTGTCCCTTTTGGGGTCATGGGGTTGCTGGAGCCTATCTCTGCCACTCATGGGCAAAGGCAGGGGACATCTTGGACATGTCACCAGTCTGATGGAGGGCCATAAGCACACACCCATACACACTCGCATTCACACCTAGGAAGGATAAGAGTAACCGATAACCTGTGAAGCGTGTTTTTAAACGGTGGGAGGAAGCCAGAGTACCTGGAGAACATGCATGGGGAGAAAATGCAATTCACACTTTAATCACACTTTTTAATTACACGTTAAATTATATTTAAAATAATTTAAATGGTCTAGTCTAGGTTAGATTTAAGTATGCCTTAAATTATTATTTCATTGTACATGAATTTATTATTTTTTTACTCCATTTAAGCCCACCATATGTTTATGGTCCTAAAATTCATTAGTTAATGAAATATTTGGATATTGTTTTATTTCGAAAGGCTTTGAGCTTCCAATGACTGTCTATTTGTAAAATCAGGTGGGAAGAGGATCCCCAGCGCTTCATAAAGATCCAGGACATCGACACAAGCCGTGTGAGGAAGCCCAACTTTGTGGAGACCTTCAAGTTGGATGAAGAGTGGTACTTTGTGGTTGCTGACAGCTCCAAGGCAGGCTCCACCAGCATTTACCGCTGGAACAGCAACGGCTTCTACTCCCATCAGTCCCTCCATCCCTGGCATCGGGACACCCACGTAGAGTTCCTGGACGTGGGGGGAAAGCCTCATCTCATCCTTTCAAGTGCGTCTCAGACACCAGTGGTTTACCAATGGAACCGAAGCCAAAAGCAGTTTGTCTTCCATTCCCAAATAACAGAGGTGGCTGATGTTCAGATGGTCAAGCACTTCTGGGTGAGGAGAGCGCTCTACCTTTGCCTCACCCGCTTCATCGGTGACTCCAAGATCCTCCGCTGGGAAGGCCAGCGTTTTGTAGAGATCCAGACTCTCCCATCTCGGGGTTCGATGGCAGTCTATCCCTTCTCTGTGGGCCTCCGCCAGTACCTCATTCTGGGAAGTGATTTCTCCTTCTCCAGGGTATACTTGTGGGATGATCTCACCCAGCGCTTTCAGCCCTTCCAGGAGCTCAACATGAGAGCCCCAAGAGGGTTCAACCTGGTATCTGTGGATGACAAGGACTTCCTTCTGTCTGCCAGCTTCAAAGGAAATACCCTGGCTTACCAGCACCTGGTGGTGGATCTCAGTGCCAAATGAGAATATGACGTGTTTCGTTATAAATAGAAAATGTACCAAATAAGACTGCAAAGTGTTTAAGCCATGTGACTAAATGTTTGCTGAGACAAATAATGTAACGATTGTTCTATTTTTATGCACTGTTAACATCTGAATGAAATCCCATTTTAACAGGTGTCGCATCACTGTTTGTGCTCAGCCACAGAAAGTGCACTGTCATCTTTGGCTGCTGTTAAATGTACAGAACTGACATGTGTGTGATCAGCATGTATGTATGTTGACAAAATGAGTCCCTGAATCATCAAAGTAACACAGTCTAGATGTTTCTGTTATACAGTGAATGAGGAATTTTGTTGCATGATTCTGTGTAACAAGCTAACAGGATTTAATATTTTCTTTTTGTATGTTAAGAGTTCTATGAGTTTTGGATTGTTATAATTGTTCTGCAAAATTAAAAAAAACAAAACAAAACGGATCAAAAATGGAACGAGCAGAAATAAACATGAATCCACCAAATTAAAAAAAAATGGGGTGTTGCTTAGTTTATATCTCTATTTGTGAGTTGATGAACAAAATGTTTATTTTTTTCATTTAGGCCTAACCATTGGAACAGCTTGTTTTGACCAAAATAAAACATTTAAAAGAAAAGAAATTGGTTGGGGCATGATCATGTAACAAAAAAAATATTAAAGTTTATTAAATTCAGTGTATAATTGTGTGCTTCAAAAAATATATCTAATGGGTTTGAATGGCTATAAAATCAGTCATAAAATGTTATAAAATAATTTTGTTCAGACTTGGACAAGTTTTTACTTTAAATTCTGTTCGCATAAATCTAACAGGAAAAGCAACAAGAGATTAAATTTTAAGCTGCGGTGGCAAAAAAAACCCAACATTTTTTTTTACATCAAGCATTTTTAGACATTTTTAATGCGCAATAGCGCCGCAAATGCAACATTCTTGAGGCTGTGGATGCGCTTGCTTTACTTATTCAAAGCGTCCGTGTGGGCGGAAGTTATACAAAGAAACCAGCACTAGGACATTTATCTCCGCCTCTCTGCGCGGGCATGAACACAAACCCAAACTACCCCCCATTTGTTGTTGCGTTAGTTGATGTTAGCAGGGTTGTTGGTTGAATTCTGTTATTTTTACAGCTGAAATGAGAGCGACAGTCCCGGATTTTCCTCCAGCAGACTATGTCTGAACTTCTGGACTTTTTAATGTGACATTTGCTACTTCTCGAAAGCAGGAAGTGATTGTTGAGCCCACTTTAGCCTGTTGTTTTGGCTAACTCACCACCGACAAAACCGTCTTGTTTCTCGCCTGCTTCACGCACCCGACCCGAGCTCTGAAATGACTCTACCTACTGAATGGGAGGACGACGAGCGCATGAATTTTATGTTTTCCGAATTCAAGGAGAACCGAGAAGTGAACGTCACGGACTGGGACAGCAAGATGGACTTCTGGTCGGCTCTGATCATGAGGAGCTGCAGGCAGCGGGGCTCTGTGTGCATCAACCTGAAGGACCTGAACGAGACCTTCAGGAGGAAGGACAGATCCCCGCTGGGGCTGCCGACCGTCATCCAGTCCATGGCCAGGTAACGGCGGCGGGTCGAGCCTCGACACTCTCCGCTGTCAGCCGCCTCGCTCACCGTGTTTGCTTTGCCTTCCGGCAGAGGTGGGAAGATCCAGAGGGAGTCGGAGTTCGCCGCCAGCGTGGACTGTGGCTGGGTGTCGTGGAGCGTCGGCCTCCTGCTAGTGAAGCCCCTAAAGTGGACCTTCTCCACCCTGCTGGGAGGTGGAGGGGTTCCTCTGCAGGACTCGTTTGTTGTGATTGAAATAGTGAAGGTTTGTCCAGCTCTGATTGTCCTTCAGTGGAGAAAGCTTTCATTCAGATGCAGCCTAATCTTCTTTTCTTCTTCTTCTTTTAGGAGAAAGCAGCAGAACTCCTTCAGCTCTATCGGAACAGTGAATTATCCAGTTGCTCCATCTTCTCTTTTCAGGAGCTCTGTGTGCTCTCCTCTGACATCTGTGCAGATGAGAGCACCCTGTGCATGGCCCTGCTCCAGCTGCAGAAGGATAAGCAAGTGATTGTTAGTTTGCATGAGGGAGAGAAGGTAATTCAGTTAAATAAAGCTCATTATTTTGTTTGGAAGCTTTCTTGTGCCTATAAATGTTTTTTTTTTTCCATTGGTGTTCTTCAAAGATTGTGAAGTTTTGTCAGGCAGGACAGGAGCGCGTGTCTCCCCTGAATGACGTCGACATTGGGATCTATCAGCTGCAGCGCAGTGAGAAACTCCTGGGAGAGCGGGTGGAAAAACTGGGAAGGGAAGCTGACAGGTCGGACTTCAGATGACAGTCATAAGTCCTGTAGATCTTCAAACAAACTAGTTTTCCTAATGTGGTTGTGTGTGGAACCTAATGCCTGTCTGCTCACAGGTGCAAGGAAGAAACAAGAAATCTACTTCGCGAAGGAAAAAAGTCTCAGGTAGTCATCATGCGTGTGTGTGTGTAAACTATCGGGTTTGTTTGCAGTTGGTTCTCTTAGCTTATTTCTCTGTTTTAGGCTCTCAGGTGTTTGAGAAGCCAGAAGAGGATCGAAAAGAGGGCAAACAACTTGTTTGCCAAAATGGAGAGCATCAGAGGAATCCTGGACCGAATAGCTATGTCACAGACTGATAAGATGGTAAGAGGTGCATTTGGTGTTGTGTTGTCTAAACCTCCAAATTGAACATGCTGGTCTTTAGGTGATGCAGGCATATCAGACGGGAGTGGCTGCCTTAAGGCTGTCTCTAAAGGATGTTTCTGTGGAGCGTGCAGAGAGTCTGGTGGATCAAATTCAGGAGGTACATTTTCAGTTCGTTAATTGTGTTTTTCCGTTTAATTTATTTCTAACCTAGTCTCTGTTTTTTTTTGTTTGGTTCTGAAAATAGCTGTGCGACACACAAGATGAAGTCAATCGAACCATTTCCAGTGGTGTGAATCCTGCAGGTATGGCATTTTTCCATCCCTCTGATCTTTAATGACCTCTGTCCACAGAAATCATAGCTTTTTTCCCTTCTGCAGATGAAGACATGGATGGTTTGGAGGAAGAACTGAAGTCTTTGCTAGAGGAGGGAAATCCAGACTCGGCCTCAGTTCCAGCAGACGGTGTCAGTTTCAGCGAGCAGATCCTGAGCGTTCTGCCAGATGTTCCTCGCAGTCCCCTAAATGTTGTCTCTGATGGGTTGGAGGCAAAGCTGGAGCAGTTAAAGCTGTCAGATTAAGGTGTGCAGCTTTAGATGAGTCATTTTTAGAAGTGATTTGACATTTTTCGGGAATGACACGGGTTCTGCTGTGTTCAGACTCTCAACACAATAAATCAGCGTCGGAAGACAAAACATCGGAGCCAATGCAGTGAGACGTCTGTATGCCTTCATCGGATCAGAGTTCTCCTCTGAGCTGTACATTCTGAATAGTCTAAAAATGTACTTAATCTCTGAAAAATGGTCAGGGTTTGACTTAAACACCCAAATAAAATATCTATTTGCAATGTAAAAAAATCTATATATAATTTATTTACTTTGAGGCCTTTTAAAATTAGCGAACCCTCTTTATTTCTTACGCACAGTTTTTCCCCAAAAATGTAATGGCTCTGTTGTCATTTTATTCCTTTGACTTAAGCTTTTCACCCTTTCATCAGTATGGCTATTTTTAAATTCAGCAAAATGGTTATTGTGTCATTGTTTTGAGTGAGGTGTGTTAAAGTGTCATTCTTAGCTGTAAATAGAGTAATCAGAATGCCAAATGATTCGTCACGACCATCTTGAGTCTCATCAAAACTGGCCTGAGGAGCACAGAGGCCTACTTTTCTGAATTAAACCCAGTGTGTTTGGATAATAAAATTTATTTTTCATGACTTTTTTTTGTTTTGTGGTATCTGTATGAGATGTAACAGTCCTCTGTCAAAAGTTTTATTAAATCCATTTTTATTTTCTTTAAAAGCCAGAAAACGCTAAAAACATTATTGGAGCACACAATTCTAGAATGAAGTTTTTTTTTTTTTAATTTTAAATACATCATTTTTATTTTAGTTTTTATTTATTTATTTAAGAAAAAAAGCTATTTTATTTTTGGATTCAAATGGACATAACGCTTACCCACTAACAGTAATGGCTTGACCACAGCAGCAGTGAAAAAGAAAAGATGCCTGACTCAAATGTGTGCTTTGAGGGTGACCCCTAGTGTCCGATCGTGGAATTGCATATGCCCTGTATTTAGCATGTTCTGGTCTTCCCTATTTTTTTTTATCAGCGGCAGGTATTTATTTAGCTTAACCCTTGTGCTATCCTAGGCACTTTAACGTTGGAAGTTGGGTCATCTAGACCCTCTAGACAGTGCGCTGAACCTTTTTTTTTTCATTGATATGTGATCTTCACTGGTGTCCATGGATTACATGAAATCTTCCACCTTTATCCACCTTTGTAATGGTAGGAATAATACGTCAAAGTAAGGGTGGGGTCATCTAAGATACCACAAGGGTCAAGGAAGAGGTGGGGAAGTACAGGTGTGCTGGTGTTCAACTGCACAGCAAACTCAACAGCAGGCTATTCCGACGCAGAAACCCTGCAGACTGAGGCAGCTGCTGTGTTTGGGCAAAGGTATTGATCACCTGTTGTTTGGAGGAATCTACTTTAAAATCACATTTAACCCTTGTGCTATCTTAGATGACCCCACCCTTACATTGATGTGTTCTCCCTACCATGACAAAGGTGGATAAAGGTGGAAAGATTTCATGTAATCCATGGAAACCACTGAAGATCACAAATCATTGAAGAAAAAAGGTTCAGAGCACTGTCTAGTGGGTCTAGATGACCCAACTCCCAATGTTAAAGTGCCAAGGATAGCACAAGGGATAAAGGAGACAAAAGAGCCAGTGACTTGAAGAAAGAACAAACAGATTATCAAGGGTATAAACTCCTAAATAAAATTTACAACAATAATAGCTATGATATTGACATTATCTAAATTACATTATTAGCTTTAAAAACACTTTTGTCCAGCCATAGCTTATATATAGTATGTATTTATAACCCAAGTCTATTTTACAATAGTGTCAAGTGATGGATGGTTTAAAACTGCAGTTTCTCACACATTTTAACAAACAAATAACCAAACCCAAATAGCTTAGCTTTATTATATTAATTTGTATATTTTAATGACAGGTGCTCTTATTGTGAAAAGCAGGCTACTAAAAAAATTGGAAATCGGTGGTGCAGAAACTACAGTGATTATCTGTTCTTTCTTGATATTCAACCATTAATTAAAAAAGAAAGAATCATATAAATTGATAGCATTTATAAAGTACAGTTAATATCACAAAGTCCTATCACAGCAGTGATAGGACTTTAGAAATGCCCTTGTATCACAAAACAATCAATGAAACATCGTGTGAACTGAAAATGATTGTGTGTGGCGGTTGCTGCCCTCTTCCTGTCGTGCTCACACATCTCCTCACGATCAGCTCATACTGCACTGAAATATGTCCACCCTGGTGCTTTGTTCTTTTGGTCACCAAAGAAAAAACCTAATTTCCAAGCTTTTACTTTGTAAACCTGCACATTTCTGCTGCACATCACGATGCTTATGCCTACAGGAACGAGATTATACAAGTATCACAGAGTACGACATTTGGGGAGTAGTAGCTTTCTTACTATTCTATGCAGCTTGTTATATAGCTTGTTGATAAGCACAGCCTGTATTTGAAGAAGATGGATCAGACAAAGGTACTGTGGGTAGATAAACAGTAACCATGATTACATTTCACAGCTTCTGTGACTGAACTGGCTAAACAGGCACTGATGTAGGTATTTGGCTGATAATCTGTTGTATGTAAGAAAGGTTGAAAAAAGGTGCAAGAAAGAAAAATGAGGATGTCCTTGATAAGTCTCTGTGGAAGATAAACAGGAAAATTTGGCATGCTTTACAGAAACTTTTTTTTTTACTGCAAATGTAAAAAGACAACAATTCCTTATGGAATACAAGAAAATAATAATTTTGCATTTGATTATATTGCTGTGAAAAGCAGGCTACACAGTGGGTCAGGCTCCTCCTGTTTGGACAGGGTACTGTGTTTGTGCTCCACCAGAGTGTGGGGCTTGTGTGCACTTCAGCTCTGCAGTGTCAGACTGTCCTGTCGGCTCCGGAGCGCTTCCGCACGACCTTTTCCTCGCTGACCTGATCCACTGCCAGGGTCTCCAGCTCTGTGTGCACTGGGGCCAAGGGAGGAGCTCCATGAGGGATGCGGTGGGCCACCCCCACATGAGCCCTGTGCTGACGGTCCCGGGCCGGGCTGTGACGGGGACTGGGCGAGGCACCAAGTGGGGGGATGGGGGAGCGGTCAGAGGTGATGGGCGGGATGACAGCAGGCCGCTCGCGCACCACCTGCAGTTCAGGAGACTCTCTCCCTGCCTGAAGGAAGGGTGTGGGGTCGGGCATGGCTTCGACCGTCTCCCGAAGCACCACCCGCCTGCCGTCTGAGCCGAGGCGGTAAACTTCAGTCAGCTCTGAGTGGAGGGGCTGGGAAAGGCTCTTCTTCATGCGCCGACGGGGAGTTTCAGGCTGCCTGTCTTTAGAAGGAGGAGGGGTGGGCTTGTATGAGGTGACAGGACTCACATTAGGACTGGCCTCAGAGGAGCTACCTGCTAAAAGCTTTTTCTTGGTGGCGTGAAGCTGGGAGGTGAGGTAAGCAATGGTGCTTGCTCTCTGCTCCAGCTCTCCAGACAGAACAGCCAGCTTGTGGCTCTTCATCTTCAGCTCTTCCAAGTATTTCTTCTCCCTCTCCTTAATGGTGTTTTCTAGGACGGAAATCATGGCATTCTTTTGCTCAAGGTCCCTGAGTAGCTCCGTGTTCTCCTCCTCTTTCTTCTTGAGCTGTGTCTCAAGCTCTTCACATCGCCTTTGCAGTTCCAGGCATTTGATCTCACCGTCGTCTGTGAGGAGTGAAAAACAAAACACAAAGAAGCTGTATAAAACCTTTATTGCAAAACGAAAAACTTAAAGTCCCGCTCCATTCATCTTTTGAGGTATTGTAAAAATGTTCCTAGTGCTCTTTTAATTATTATTGTTGTTTTTATCCCAAATCCAAAAACCTGTGTCGTTTCATAGGACATAGTTTCTGCAGAGTAGCAGTAGTTCATTAGAAATTTACCTTTGAGTTTTGGTTTGGAATAAGCCTAACCTCATTTCCCATCATCCCTTTGTTTACTCTCTAGCTTACAGCCCATCACAATGCCAAGCTAACATTAGCGGTGCAGCAAAAATGGTGAGCAATATTGGAGCTATTCAGCTGTGTAGCTTTGAGCCAGATGCAAGCTTCAATGAAGAAAATGAAGTCGTCCATGGATCTATTTGTCTGCTAGTGGATGCATCCAAATGGAGCAGAGCAGGGCGTTTGTGGCCCACCAACTGTAACATTACAGGCTTTTTTCCCCACAGCATTTTTGCAACTGCTCCTGATTAACACTGATTTGAATGAAGAAATACTTAGAAATGCAATTTTAAACTTAATTTTCTTTATATAGGTCTTTTACCATAAGAAATGCCACAAGAACACGTTAGAAACCATAAAAAACATAATTTTCATTGGAGTAGGTCTTTAAATAAAACATCTGTAGTAAATTAGACAGACAGCATGACGGCTGGCACAGACAACATGAACCTTTAGAGACTCATCTGCAGCGGTCAGATGGCTCCAGACTCAAATTACAGCTCGAGAAGATATAGCCTAGCTGTCGTCTGACCTCCATCACTGTTGTCCTCTCCTCCCACACAGCCCAAAACATGTGCAAGCAGAATGGAATAAATGATTAATAATACAATTAATAATAATAAACTAATAATACATTTTTATTATTATTATTATTACTATTATTATTATCATTATGATTATTATTGAGTGTGTAAATGATTAAAAGATTAGCGTTATATTACTCTCATTCACCAATTCATGCATGAATTCATTTCTTGTCTTTTTCTTTCACAGGGCAGGGCTGGTGCATTTTCAGTGCAGCCAGAGCAGCTGCACTTAGCAGGTTGGAGGCTGCGCATTAGTGCTGTGACTCCTAATCTCATTTCCTGCTCTCCAGTCTCTGAGATGTCCCAGGCTAACATGATGGAGTCCAGACATGAGATATGAGGGTTTAACCAAATCAATCCAGAAAAGCTTTGTTCAACAACAAACACATATCCTAAAACACACATATTTGAAATCTTGGGACATAAACACTCGAGGTGTTTCAAAGCCCAATGCAGGAGGAATAAATGCAGCCAAAAACACAGCATTCGAACAAAAACAAAGCTCTTAGGGTGCAGAAGGAGGTAATGAGGGCCTTGCAACTTGCTGGACAAACCTGATCCAGAATTATTATGAGGCTCTTAGCCTCTCACTTTGGTGTGAGTGCCCTAATTCCCATCAGAAAGCATTCACACATGTACATAAAAGCAGCCAGACAGGTGTGTCATAACATGGTGACAACTTACTCGAGGGATCAGAGCTTCTCACAGTAAGTTCGTAGGTCAGGTCTGAAGAAACAGATAAAAAACAAACAGAATGTTAATGAGAGCTCTTTATTGTTTAGAATCAATCAAACTAAGACAAATTTTGAATTTTCAAAAATAAAGCAGCTAATTAATGGTTAAAGCATCACTCCCAGATTTCAGATCTTCACATTAGAGGATTTGTTTGATTACTAAGTGATCTTAAACAGCCCGATTACGTTTAGTACCACAGGACTAAGAACAGTTATAGTTTTTGTTGACTTTTAGTACCGCATACTTTGTTTTACAATTGTTCTTGTTTTTCGGTGCAGAGTTACTGTTGCTTTAATGGAGCTGTGAAGCAAGGTCGTGCAGCCGCTCACCTGTGCACTGCTGCTGGAGCCTACGGATCTCTGCATGCAGCCCCTTCAGTGTGTTAGCATGGTCCTGCTGGAGGAAGAGCAGGTTTTTCTGTGCACTGTGCAGCTGGTTTTCCAGTGTGACATTTGCAGATGCCATAGTGATTTTAGAGGAGGAACCACAACAGCAACCTTCACACAGAGGAGAGACAAAAAGGACGACAATGAAACAAAAGTACTCTTTCATTCTCAACAAGGAGTTATTTGGCACAAACAAAGTCCACCGTGTTAACAAACACAACAAAGCGCTTTACAGTCACAGACCCATTCACACAGTCACACACACATTCACACACCGGTGGCGGCTCTGCTGCCGAACACTGGCGCCAACCTTCCACCGGAGGCAGGGTGGGGTTCAGTGTCTTGCCCAAGGACACTTCGACACATGGGTGTGCAAGGTGGGAATTGAACCTACAATCTTATGATCATGGGTCGACCGCCCCGTCTTTAATAATGTCTAACTATGACTCTGTGGTAGCTTCAGCCATCCTTTATGCAGTGGTCTGCTGGAGCAGCGGAAGCTCGGAGAGAGACAGGAAGAGACTGAACAAGCTGGTCAGACGGGCCGGCTCTGTCCTGGACTGCTTCCTGGACTCCATCGAGGAGGTGGGTGAGAGGAGGATGTTAGCCAAGATGACATCAATCATGGACAACCCCTCTCACCCATTGTATCAGACTGTTTCAGACCTCAGCAGCTCCTTCAGTGGCAGACTGCTGTACCCACGATGCAAAAAGGAACGCTACCGCAGGTCCTTCATCCCAGCTGCCATCAGGCTGTTCAACCTCAGCCTAAGCAAATAGTTTTCATAGTTTTAGTTTTAGTTTTTTTATTCCACTGTACAAAAAATGTAAATTACAGATGACTCTATATTCCTGCACATCTCTTTCCCTGTTCATTATTTCAGAACACTGTTATTTTTGTAAATATTCTTTCTAAAATGTATATTTTGTTAATTACTGTCTGTACATACTTGTGCCAAACTCCATGCTACTGTGACAAGGAAATTTCCCATTCGTGGGATTAATAAAAAAAATCTAATCTAATCTAATTTAAAACAGGGTTCAGCAAAATGAGGATAAAAGGTTTGATGTATTGTCATAGTGGTTTGTTGTTAGAATAAATTTGAACTCATATTCTTATCTTATGCCTCATGGATAAGAGGCCAGGTTCTTCAGGGATAATTGCAAGTACATCTGCTGTTTTAGGATCTTTTTTGGCACAGGATATATTTTATTTTTGTATGTGCTGCTGTCAAAAGAAAAATAATAAAACTAACACTGTCATAATTTTAATTGTTTAAAAGCTATATTTTATAAAGTAATGGCATAATGGCCACAGAATATAAGAAAAGTGTGCTTTTCTAGACCATGAGGTTGGACCTTGTGGCTCTTGCTGGGTTTTAGTCTGTAAGAAACAGGATTTATTGGCTATTTTAGTGTTAAAGGTTGTTGATCCTTGGTTTGAAAAGAAAGTGAGTTATGAAAAAAATGCTGGAATGCTAAAGGAAACATTTTAAAGAAGCAGAAGTGTAGTGACTTAATGCTAAGCAATACAAAAAAAAAAATCCAAAATCTAACTATAAAAGAATCAGAGGGTTGACATAAAGCTAAATAAAAATCTTTTAATTTAAAATATGAGAAAATATTCTATTTAAGTATTATACTTTGAGTAATTGTTGTATTAATTTTAAGTTTAATAGAACATATACATTCATTTTAAAATGATCAAAAATTTAATTTCTGCCATGGAACTGTGCTTAGTAGTGATTACATTCAATGAGATATATATATATACACACTTTTTTATTTATTTTTATTTTGAAAAAAAGAAGGCTAACTTTTAAACCTCTAAGTAATTTGGATTCTTGATTGATGAAAATGACTTTGTGTATCTTGAAAATCTCAATGTCATGCCAGGTTAAAAAGTAAAAAGCACAATTTTGATAATGAAGTCATAAAGGGTTAAACATGTTGACACTGGGTGTGGCAAGTTTAGAGAATCTCTTGATAAGTTGCTTTGCTTTCCTGCCTCTTCTTTGCCTTCTGTCAATTTTCTGGCCTTTTTTACCAACAACTTTTATTTCCTGTCATACATGAGGAAAGCATTGGCAGGGCATTGATTCCAGAGAACAAATACAAAACAAATGCTAACGTGCAATGTGTGTAATGTGCAAAACATCCCACAGCTTCTCATGGTTACATCATCACCTCACCATGAATAATAAATCACCTGACTGGACGTGCTAATTAGTTTCAACAGGTCTCAGAATGTTTTCATTGAGTTTTAGAGGAGCAAAAGAAAAGCCCTCTACCACCAAAACACAGGCTAGTAATCATCTATACTGTGTGTGTCATAAAGGCTAAGGAGATAATCTATTTTTGATGAGCAACATGGAGTCCTTCCGGTAAACCCTGCTCGCTGAGCACATCTCCCATCCCAGCGCTTTCCTGGAATAGCTCAGGAAGCTTTTGCACATCACAAAGAGATGACCACAGCCAATTCTCATATCAGAGTGGCTCCTGCAGCAAATTCATGAGGGTCAGGAGGAAGGGAGGAGTTCAGGGAAGTGAAGGTCCACAGTGTCAATCTGGTGTCATCTGAGGTGGTCCTTTCATTATTCCCTTTAGCCACGCTCAGAGAATATAAATAATCAATGAACTGCAGCAGCACAGAAGCTTGATATGAGTCTTCTAACCCAGGACCGAAGAAAAGCAGCACTTTCTGCAATGAAGCTCCACCTTTGCACGCAAATACCATAGTCTCAAAATCTTAAACATGCATATATAATTTTTTTTTTTTTAAAAAGACGTCTCCAACCCAGAAACTTCAACAGCAGGTTTCCAGAACCAGAAGCAACAACACGAACCATAGAGGCAAACCCCCCACTTCCAAAGCCAACCAAACAGGACAGGAAGGCTCGACGGTTCCTCCACCACAGACCCCCAACTTCAGCACCTGCATTGCGGACAGCATCCATAAATAAAAACCAAGCGGGCCCTGCCAGGAGGCGCCAGAGGTTCAACTCTCCTCACAGACAGAACTACAGCTTCATATGAGACTCCATAAGACTCACAACCATATTAAATCAAATACAAAATAACGTTTTGTAGGTGACTTCAAGAATGCGGTCACTGCATTGTTTGGGCTCATCAGAAATGCCGTCCTTGTAGTCAGCTGGCCTCATTTTAAGAAAACAAAAACAAGCTCATCATCAGGCAGCAACAAAGCCACTTCCTTTACAACAATCTCCCACATTATTCCCACCAACAACGGAACCCATAAACAAGAATATTTATGCGCGTTGTAAGAATTATTGACGCGCAAACGAGGCTTAGTTTGTTTATTTCAAAATTAAATCTCACAGAAATGCGCAACATCTAACATCTACCGCAATGTTGTCATTGGTTTGCTTAATTTTAAAGCAGAAACATTGTAAGAGTTACAAGTCTAAATGAAACAAATCCACCTGCTCAACTGATAAATTCATATTAATAATGAAATACGTAAATTATTCAGATTGATTTGTTATATTTCTCAATGAAAGATTGAGCGTTTATGCGTCGCTATTTATTGATGTAGCATAGCGAGATAGCAGCAGTAGCCGGCACAGCGCCTTAATCTTGTTCAATGGAATGCCTACCTTCAGCTAATGACTCACGGTCGTGGGTTAGCTCGTGAACACTGTTAATTTTCGCTTCATAAAGAAGCTCCGCCGGCTCAGACAAGTCCAGCTAGATAACCATGTCGATGATGCTGACAGGGCTTCGCTTAGGATGGGTGAGAGCGGAGGGTGGCGGTGTCAGTTCGCTATCATCTCCCTGAGCTACGAGACAAAATAAAGCGATGCATCTTGGGAAATCAGAGGAATGCGGTATACTGTAAAACAGCTACATGTTCGGAGTTATGGTTTTGATCAGGTTTAATGTTACACTTTTACCTTTAAATTGCCCAAACATACAATTAAACAAATGTTTTATTAACCGGAACGAATGGAAATAGTTGTCAAGGGCGTGCGGCCTTTTTGCAGGTTTCGGCGTCATCACCATGGCAACAGAAGTCGCCCATGCTTATCAGTTACACATTTTTGCCCTCTAGCGATTATAAATAATTGTTGCAATACAGCGGTGACTAATTGTAGTTTTGTCGTCTTGCTCCATATGCTTAGGCTGATCAAAATAATCCTAAAATTAAACAAAGGAGAAAAAAAAGGAAAATTGAGATTTCAGTGATTAAAAGTAAAATTACAAAGGGAAGGCGTACCACTGGTAGACACTAGAGGGCAGTGTTACATTTAATTTTGACAGAAAAAGTTTGGAACTCTCCTTTTTGCACTATGTTGTTTGTTCTTTTGAAATATTTAATAAGTCATAACCAGGTCATTAGTCAGTCCATTTCAAAACTTGCATTGTAAAACTAGTATTTTGCGTTGCCTATTACAAGTTGGATGACTTTAACTAGTATTAAAAGTAACGCTTCTCTTATTTGAGTAAACCTTCTGTTCTCAAGCTTAACCAACCACTAGAATGGATTTTAACTTTTGTGATTTATCTGTTCCACAAAAAAACAATTGTTTATACTTTAAGTTTATGTGTCTGGAGCTACCTGAGCCTGGAAATTAGAGGCCCTTTTTTATTTCTGACATAAAAAATAACTGAAACTTGGCTAGAGTGCCTCTTGATACAGCTACTGTGTAAAGTGATACAAACTCCAAACAAAACCCACCATTTCCTTTCCTGGCCTGAGAATAAGTCTGCCATGTATAAGAGGAACATATTTTGTGAAATAAATGGAATCATTCTTTATCTCTATTGCTTCTTTTTTCTGAAGCGATCCCAAATGCCTGCCCAAAAGATTTAGCCAATTAAATTTCGGACAGACAGCCAGAAAGAGGTTGAAGAAAAAAAACCTCAGCAGGATTTAATCTCTTACAAGTGATTATTCTTATGCACACACAGCTTCAAATATCATCATGGCAATAAATTACTAATGGAATTAAATAGGCTGATGAAATCACCAAAACTCCCTGTACCATATATGTGACTCAAGTTATGTTAGTTATTGTGTGCATGAAGTT
This sequence comes from Oryzias latipes, assembly GCF_053564925.1. Lineage (NCBI taxonomy): Eukaryota > Metazoa > Chordata > Actinopteri > Beloniformes > Adrianichthyidae > Oryzias > Oryzias latipes. The sequence goes on from NC_136245.1 coordinate 14,291,923, forward strand.
CAGAGATGCCCACCAACAAAGACACTCTCACAATCTGAAAAAAAGAAATATATATATATATATATATATATATATATATATATATATATATATATATATATATATATATATATATATATATATATATATATATATATATATATATATATATATATATATATATATATATATATATATATATAATTTATTGCCATGATGAACAATGGAATGAGTTCAGCACTGAGTGATTGAATTCAGATGGTGGCAAGAGTGCTGGATAGAGTTAAAACACCTTACTACGATGGAAAAGCAATAAGAGTGACCTATAAAGTGTTTCTTAAAAATTCCTGGCACCTAACAGACATAACAGACTTTAAAAAATGAATTTATACCATTCTGAAAATGTGCCTCATTGGTGTTGATGCTGGACTACAAACAGATAGTGGTCCACATTGTAGACTCACACATGCTATGTGTGCTGTCTCAAATGGAGCTGTTTCACTGCCCCTGCTCTGACAAGAAGCCAGAAGAAACACTTTTCAGGTTGTAATATTTATACTGTTATTATACTGATGTTGGCAAGAAAAGTGCCTCTAAAACTCAGAAAACCTCGTTTAATTTTCCACCACCTTTTTTATTACTGGTCTGCCTACAGAAAAGCAGTCATTGTTGTATCAGTTACAGTGTAGAACTAAATCCAACTTTCTGCTACTGTGAACAATAGTTGGTCAGTAGATACTGAATCTGGATGACATAAGAAACTTTTATTGAAAATTGAAATCAGGATTATTTTGTTTATAATTTTTATTGTTGATTTGAAAGTTTGCCTTTTGCTTTGCCATGCTCTAATTGTTGAATTCTTCTTTTCATCTTCAGCTTTTTTAAGGATGTAGTGGTGCTCACTTCAATAATTTAGTAGTTTGGGGGTAAATATATTTTTTCAACAGTTAAATATTTAATAGGCCATTGGGGGCAAGGCAATCCCAGAACACGATGCTCCCAACCCTATGCTGGAATGTGACATAAAGTTCTCAGAATAACATTCTGGATACCCCTTGCCAGCACATATATAAATATATTTTTGGACATATCCGTTTCCCTTTTAACTTTATCACAGAATCTTAAAATTTATATGGAGTAATGTTTTATTTTTTTAATGAAGCTCCTCTAAAAATACTTTTTTAAACCCGTTACAAACTTATTATTTTTTGGCTTTCTAGACTCCAAAATCACATCAACGATCAGAGATGAGGTCAAAAGAAAGTAAGTTACAAGGAAATGTTCACTTGATGGTAAATTGGCAAATCTGTACATTTGTTTCTCATAGTGTTGTGGAGATGCTCAATAAATTTTTTTACTGGACTCCTGTTATGAAACTTCCTCTTTTCTGCCAAATTTCTCAATGTGCTTTATTTAATTGATTGTGATTTTGATGTAAAACTTTGTTTTTTTTCTTTGTTCTTTAAATAAATATTGCTGTCAATTATTTTTGGTCTCCAACAGAGTTTATAGAGTTAGTGTCTCTACCATTTGTCCATACGGAAAAGCCTTTTCTTAGAACTATTTTTGACAGCTCATTATAATGAGACTTGAGTCTCTCACATTTTGCACACATTTAAATCCTCATTCTGTTTGGTGGAAAATGAAACTCCTGCTTGAGTGACTTCATTTAGCTGCCAATCGTTCACAGAAAATGTACAACATACTTTCCGGTAGCAAGCAAACATTAAAAGGGGTCACTGGAAAATTTAGGGGTTCAATACACTAAATAATGATTTAAATTAAGTCAATTAAATTAACAATCAACTAAACTGACACAGTTTTGTATGCCAAAATGTTTGAGGTAATATTACCTGACCCGCAGAAAACTACATTTAGGCCCTGATGGACAGCCCTGCAGAGTTTTAACACAGCCTCTGCCAAAATGTCTCTGTTTATTCTGTAATGAGGCTGCACTGCAGGAAACCATGCTTTCTTTGCAGAACTTTACAAATTTATTTTAACACAGTCCATGGAGAGCAGACACTTGCTACAGGTCCAAAATGACACTTTATTTACAAGTGACTAATGAAGCACTAAAATTAAACTTTGAAGTGGCTGCAGCTTAATGCTCCAGATTGTTGAGGTTTCACTGGAAGGTAAATCTTGCTTTTAGGTTTGGCAGCTTTTTCCAAAGGCCTTTGCATTGAAAGCAATATAATCAAAGAAAAACAGTCAAATAGATTGCCTGTTGTCTCAAAAACAAACATGACTAATGCTTTAGAAAGGGTTGCATAAAGGGTCCTAGTATTACTCAACAGTCTTTTGGTGAACATTAATCTTTTCTTCTGTAGTGAAAGTAGGTGTTAAAAGTGTGCAGTGATGTACAGCAGCACTGAAGCACTACACGTGAGATGGTAAAAATATGTGTTAAATCCAGCTTTTGAAGAATTATTCTGTTAATACTTGGAAAAGCATTAATGCAAACATCATTTATTATTTATTAATACGTTTAGTACTGACTAAATGAATTGAAATTTAGTCAATACATTACTTATTTTATAAGATTTAACTTTTCTTTTTTTTAAACAGTAAAATTGCACAAACAAGTTTTTCTTTCATCTGAAATGATGCCAAATCACAGTGATGTGGTAAAAACTGTGAGAAAAATACTTGATGTAGTATGGTGGCAATTGTGCAGTTGCTAACAGCTCATCCAAATGTATCATCCATAATATTTCAGTTTGTGGTGATTTTTGACACAATGAAAAAGCAGATGTTTGTGGTTTATCTAAATTCTGTTTTTGGCAGTAGGTATCCTCATGCACTTCCATAGGAACAAAACTGAGCTCAGCTGATAAGACTGTGTGCTCACCTCTGTTTGTGCTGACTACACTGTTCACGTGATCATGATTTGGTCTTGAACCAACAGCAAAGGACAAACACTCAAGCATTTTCTGGACTCAAATCACAAATACTCTGATCTCTGGAGTGGACCTCCTCATTCTGACTCTGCAGTACTTAATTCAATGCTCTAAGATGAAGCTGGAGAATTCTGTTGTTTGATTGTCAAGATCTAAAAGCGTGAATGTTTTGCTGGCTTTTGAATTTCTCCTTTGGGAGATTAATAAAGTTTATATCTATCTATCTATCTATCTATCTATCTATCTATCTATCTATCTATCTATCTATCTATCTATCTATCTATCTATCTATCTATCTATCTTTTCTCCTTTGACTCGTTCTGAAACAAAATCTGTATAATAAGGATCTGAAAAGAATGGATGATCGGCAATGTGGTTTTTCTAAAATTTAAACGGTTTTAGCTCTATAGTGTGAGTGGACCGTATTTGGAAGGTGCATGAAAAGAAAACACAAGTCAGCTAATTGTTAAAAAATACTGGCAGATATATTTCTTTCCCCATAGTGAGCACTGATGCTGGTTCAAAAGGTGAGAAAGCAGAGATGGAAAACAAACAAAAAACGTTTTATTTGATGCCTATTTTGCTTCCTTCCATGGTTCAAAAACATGCTTCATTCATTAACTGATGGTTCTAAATTGTCCCTAGGTGTGAGTGTGTGTGGTTGTGGCCCTGTGATGAACTGGTAAAAGAGTGTGCCCTGCATTTGCCCAGCAGTGGCTGGAATAAATTCAAGCAACTTTGTGAGCTCAAAAGGGTTTTAGTGGAAGACGGATGGATATTTGTCACACTTTAAATGTTACCCTAACTTTTGTGGCTTTTGAGTCGCAAAAATGATCCACAACTTGACCTGAAGATATATTAAAAAATGAAAAGATAATAACAAACATATAGATCATTTGTATTTTTTCTACTGATAACAATGATAAAAAGTTGTTGTTTTGGTGTAGTTTCCTACAAGTCACACATTTGGATATTGTTTGTGAAATCATTATTGTGGAAAAAGTATAAAAAGCCAAACACTTGTTTGACTTGAGAAGATGGTTTGAGCACCATTACATGGCTATCTAAAAAGCGGAAGCAAAAAGAGGAAAACTACAGCAGTTTGTGGGAAAACAAGGTGGTCGTTAGTCCTCACATAATTAGGAAGTCCAGAAATGTGAGTAACAGTTTTGTTCTCATTCAGTGCTTTCATGTATGGTGTGAGTGTTACACTCTGCCTAACCCTTGAGAAATAAAGGCCAGGACAAAGGAGTAAAAACAGCTTTAAATTCATAAGAAAACACAAACATCTGCGATTTACTAACATGTAAATACAGATTTCAAACCATTGGAGAGAAAATTGAGGGACAGAAGGGAAAACAAGTCCATCAGCATCTTTGGACTAAAACAATCATTTGAATATTAAGGTGGAGAGAAATGTTTATTCCATGCACTCACTAACATGGAAATCTTAAACTCTTTATTGAGAAATTGAACAGACAGCATTTTAATTTTCATTTGGAAATTTGCTACAAAGCTGAACCTCTAGGACGAACAGCATTGAGAATGAGACCATTAAGATGTAAAATATCAGTTTTTTCTGCTTTCAGCAATAACCTCATTTGTGCAAGTTAATCTTTACAGAATATGTAGTTAAGGCATGAGACAAATGCTGTTAACAAACACATGTTGCTGTTTCCTTCTCTCAGATATGGATCTCAAAGCCTGGGTGAACTCCAAACGCCTCAGGTCCACTGCAGTCCTGTTGGGCTACTCATCCCTTTGTGTGAGATTCCAAATAAAACAGTGCTGCTTTGCCAAGCAAAGCCCACTACAGAGCCATTTTTCCACATTCTGTGTGGCCAGGCAAAATACAAGGAAGCCATTTAGCCAGGTTTTTCAGTAAACACCAGATAAGTCAAATACATGAAAGGCCTAATTAGACCTCTCCTAGAAGACTCTCACTGTGAAAGAAAATGAAAAACTTCCCCTCATCCTAACTTTCTTTGAGCAACAAGGCTGTTTCAGGGTATAAAGAGTCCAAGTCTGAAAGAAAACTTTCTGGCGTTCATTTCTTCCCACCATGTCAGTCAGACACATTTCCTTCAGACTGATAACATCCTGTTTTACTGTGTCTGTCCAAATCCCATGCAGGGATTTCTGCTTCAGGTTCTGTGTTGATTTGAATTCAATCTCTTCTAGGGAGATTACTGACTCATATGCAATTGGGCATGTGACTCGCGTTCTGGAAAGTGCTAAACGTGGGTTCTTAAATGCACATTTAGCCCACTACCATCTGGACCAGGACCACTACTAAAGGACAGCTTACTTACGGCCTGAGCCACATCAGCAATAATTACCAAATGTTGAAGTGGTGCAAATCTTGCTCCAGGCTTTTTCTTTCACAACTCTATTCTGATATGTGAAAGACTTGGTGACTTGTAATTTGGGCCAGGCACAAACCATAATTATTAATTTCTCCTTCATGATCAATTTTCAAATTTTCAGGACTTCTATGAATTAAAAAGTACGCCATCCATACGTCACTACCAAATTGGAGTGCCTGACTGATTAAAGTTCAACCTACTTTAACTTTCAATGTGTGTTCAATGGCTGCATGGAATTATTTGGTGTCAGAGGTTAGAGAAGAGAATGCGCTATCTGGTATTGAATTAGCTTTTGCGTTTATGACTACAACTTGAACTGCTGTGTTGCGGTGTGCAGCGGGCTGGCCGCGCTTGGGGGGCGACGGTTGGCTGGGGAGGGCGGGGATCAATCTGCCAACCCTTTGGTTGTTGGACAACCTGCTCTACCACCTGAGCTAAACTGCTGCCCTATATAGTGTTTTTCTACCTCCCGCAAAGGCCCAAGGCGCTTTACAGTCACAGACCCAGTCACCCATTCACACACACATTCACACACTGGTGCAGTTTTTTTTAAAATATTTGTTTTACTTTTTTAATTGTAGTTTTGATCTTTAAATGTTATGCGTCCAGTTATTTGTGGATATCTGCAAATTTTGATTGTCAGGCAATTGTTCCATAAACTTTACCAAGACACTCTCATTTGAGGAGTTTTTTTTAATGCTCTCCTTTAGTGCATATTCTGCTGTTTAGTGGTAAATGTGATTTGGTTTCTTTTCAGGAAATTCCTTCCCTGCTGTATTTTCATTCAGGCTTGGACCTGGCCTTGAAACACCCACAGCCCTGCAGCAGCCCCTCACTGTGAGCCATGAAAAGTCTTTTTCTGCCAGTGGATCTGATTCATTACTCCACAGAATAACCAAAAACACTGTTGATGGGTTGTGTGTCCACCTGCTGGACTTATGTGTTTAATTCTCTTTCTGATATCACGTTACATAGTTTTTTCCAGACTATGTGTATTTTATAATTTTAATCTTTGATTGAGCATGCACTGCAACAGTTAAGTACTCTGGAAAAATTCCCACATGACCATTTTGTTCAGTTGAAATTTTAGGCAAAGTTCCTATAAAACGTGCCAAGAAAGCATGCCAAATCTTTTACTTTATGACATCTTTTGTACCGGTGCTGAAACAGCATGTCTGCTCTAAAAGATAGTTTCCAGAAGAAGAAAAAACATAATTATAGTTTTTTTCTGCAAAATGTTTGTTTCCTTTTGGATATGGCAAAGTTTTAGTGCAGACAGAGCAAAACAAAAAATTGTAGCGCAGAAGAAACTGAGGGCAGAAGGGAGAAGTTTAGAGTGTTTGTTCAGATTCCTGGAAGCCACAGCTCCTGTTGGCACTCTGTTCTTCCTTAGGCCCTCCCATTTCAGCATACTCATGTGTTAGGGTTCTGTCTTTATTCCTCCTTGTCCAAATATTTTTTGAGGCCACTGAAGAATTTTCTAATGTTTTTTGAGCAGCAGTCAATTAGCAGGAAAGCTGGTTTCATTTTTTTCTCCCTTTTCACCTCAAAAAGAAGCTGCTCACAAATCAAATTTTACCAATTAGAGAAAAAAATAATTGTGAGAATACTTTTCTGTTAAACCTGGAAATAGTGAAGCATTTTATTTATAGTAATAATGGATTGGATTTGTCTGCGCTCTTCCAGACGCTCAAAGCACTTACAGAGTGTCGATTATTCATTCACTCCTCATTCATACTTGGTGATGGTAACCTACTGTTAAGCCACAGCTGCCCTGGGGCAGATTGACAGAGGCATGGCTGCCTCTGACCATCACCGGGATCATTCACACATTCACACACCAGTGGACCTGCACTGGAGGCAAGGAGGGTGAAGTGTCTTGCAGGACACAATGACAGTTGGCTGGGGGGAGCAGTGATCAAACCGCCGACCCTTTGATCATTGGACGACCTGCTCAACCGCCTGAGCCACTGCTTAAATTTGCAGAAATCCTAAAGTGTGACTTTAATGTGACTGGAGCAGCAAAATGAACAACACAGAAAAAATCCCAACCGTACATTACACCATTGAACCGAATCCTGGGGAAAGTCAATATAGATAAGTCAATTCAAGTCAAGTCATAAGTGATTCTGGTTTGTAGTTCTGATTGACATTAAGGACAGTTTGGTGAAGTCCCTGGATTGTATTTACTATATTTGCAAGGAGGGATATAAACATTGTGTAGTTTGTTATATTGCATTTCTTTACATTTGTTACAAATAGATATCTTTGAAGGCAGGATCAGAATTTCTTTCTATGCCTCGGGTCTAATAGTTGACCTAAGCCCCTGGCTCCAGTATGATCTTAAAAACTTGAGGCTATCTTTATTAAATGTTTGCAGCTCAGAGAAGAATCTTGACACAAGTCAGTCCAAATTAATTTCTTCAAGTTGGTGACAATCTTCTGAGCTCCAAATGTTTAATTTGTGTGTTAACATAGTGCCTGAGTAGGAGACATTTGTAAAAGTCTTGAGCTGGTACACTATATGGGGCCTTTATTACCTTAAATGTTTTGAACATTCCCCCTATCTCATTAATCGTACATCCTCTTTGTTCCCACCCATGATCTCAGAACTGGCCCAGCATTGGGCCAGCACCCACTTCTGTCAAGTTAGGATTATCTACCAGTGCTGTCAATAAGTTTAAATTCTGGTCCTTTCTAAACACCTTTCTAAGAATAGCCCACGACTTAACAGTTTTAGTAATTAAAAATTATCTTAGATGATCATTTGTCCAATAAGTTTATCAGACAAAAAGGTTTGCAAAATACATTTTCAATCTCAAGCCATGATTCTACTTTGTCTTGATTTACCCACAGAGAGATAATTCTTAAGTGCAAAGGTAGTTCGTATTTTTCAATCCAATCGTATTTTTGCATCCACCCAATTCTTTTGGCAATTGTAAAATATCCAATTTAATCTTTGGCTTTCTGCCCGACCAAATGAAATCTGACAGGGCTTCATTAATATATTTAATATCTTATATGTTCAGAAGTACAAAACGCATTGAGAATGGATACATTATTTTGGGAACAATTATCTTAACAAGATTTATCCTTTCAAGTAAAGATATTGGTGCTCTTTTCCAGTTAGATAATTTGTCTTTAATATGATTTAGTAAAAGATGAAGATTCTCTGTATACAATTGACTAATTCTGGGTGTGAACTGAACCTAGGTACTGTTTTTTAAATCGTTTGGGACCCCAGCGGAATGGTTTCATATAGGCTGATTCAGCCTGACTACAACATACTGAAGTGAGAATTTCTGATTTTTCAAAATTCACCTTACATACAGATGTCTGTCTAAGTTTTTTAATGGCGTCAATTAGCTATGCTATTAAATGAACAGAATACGTAAAAGTTAAAAAATATATAAGATATAAGATAATTTTGTGACGCTTTGATCAGATTATTGTTCCTTTAATGTTTTAATTTTGTCTGAAACCTATTGCAAGTGGTCCTCTTGCTCCTCTGAATCCTCTTGTACTCAAACATCAGGGTCTATAACTGAGCTTTGGCTGTCCTTCCTTTTTATGTTTTGGTGTCTTTTCCCCCTTCTCAGTCTTCTCTTTGAAACCACACCTAGATTTTGCACAGATTGCAAACACACGTTCTTTCCCAAGGGCAAGATGTAATTTCAACAGAAGATTTTTATATGTCCATCGCCATTCTCTGGTTTCAGCTGAACCATAGGTAAGTTCGACATTTGACTTTCAATGACATAAGGTTTTGAAACCCAACAGTCTGCCATGTTATGTTTTCCTTGAAGCCCTAAGTGTCAGGTTTAACAAGCAGGACCCAGAAGCAGACAGGGATTTGGTTAAAAGGTGTGGAGTTTACTGAATGTGGAACTGGAGCACCGGGTGGCAATGCTCGTGGATGGCTGATCAGGTGAAACCAATGAGTTATATCGCTGGAGGAGGTGCCACCGGTCGCGGAGCGCTTCGCCACCTTGTGAGGTCGTCGGCGCCCACGCGACAATGCTTTCTATAGCCTTTAGTGGCATCTAAGTTGCTTTTATATTTTGTATATTAATGCATTTTTCTGTTTTGTGAAGCACCTTGAATTACTTTGTGTACGAATTGTGCTATACAAATAAACTTGCCTTGCCTTGCCTATATATATATATATATATATATATATATATATATATATATATATATATATATATATATATATATATATATATATATATATATATATATATATATATATATATATATATATATGTATGAGAACGGCTTACATTTCTTGACGGTAAAAACGTTTCCTCTTTCCAACGCAAAGTGTGCCTCCCTTTGAAGGAACAGAGGCGGAGGAAACACATCTGCTGCAGCTGTGCAGAAGCACAGCTGATGATTACTGCAGGTAAATGCACTTATTACTGTGCTCAAAATGATGGACTGCAACTGCCAGCAGGCACAACAACATTTCACCAGGGCACAGTGTTCCCACACATTCTATAGCAATCTTTGATAAACATAATGGAAGTGTTTCAGCACATCAAACAAAGCAAATCTACCAGTGGTCAGCATGAAGGTATCATGTTTTAAGTGCAGAAATGGAAACATTTGAGTGTTTTGGTCTATAAAACTGGCAAGTTTCACATGGCTGTGAACAGGTCTTAAACTTAAGGGTGTTTGTTCTGCAGTGTTTCAAAGCTGCCAAAAGCATGAAGTGGGGTGTTTAGCTTTACCCTACAACCAGGGCAGCAAAAGCTGAAATCCAGCACCACCCTGTTTGTTCAGTAGCTGTTTAGTCAGGTGAAAAAGCTCTAATCATCTTTTTTTCTGTGCACTCAGTAGACCATTTGTACTATCATGGAGCTATAAGCCTTTAAAAGCAGTCATTAACTGCACAAACAAAACAAGCTTTATATAGAAAATTATAGTCCTCCAGATATTTTCATTTTCGCTTTGTATCGCTTCTAATCAAAATAGAAATGCATGTATTTTCTTCCATTATAGACTGTTTCTTCAGTCATTTCTACTTGCAGCACAATTTTCTGTATTTTCAAATTAAAAGCTCCCTAATCAACAAACTGTTATAAACACTTTTAATAAAACACTTTACAGGAGTTTCACGTTACAAGCTTCCCTCCTCAAGAAGAAATGTCGGGACAGGCCTACTCGTCTATGCTCTAGAAAAAAACACTGCAAAAATAAAGCATTGTTTAATGAGAAAAAGCTGTAACAGACAAGCTGTCAGGGACATTTTCCATGCTACACACCAACCACACACAGGAAAATACAAAGAGCCACAAAACAGCTGGTAAAGTTTACAGGCCTGCAGCAATTTATTCCTGTATTGAAGAGAAAAACTTTAAAGAGGCTGCTAACTTGAGGTCACGCAGGACATTCGGGGTAAACTGAGAGGAAAGAGACAGACAGGGGAAAGCCACCTTCTCATATTCAGATCAAAGAAGTTTGGGAAATAAGAGAAAATTTGTAAAAACATTCATGGACTATCGGTGTATTAAGACTGGGAAAATCTTTAGTCCCGGATTGAGTCCCAAACTTTGCGTTTGATCTGAATTAAGACTGGCATCAAGTGGACCATTCTGTCAAGGACCAAAGCTTGTAAACAAAACCCAGTGAGGGCGGGTCAAAACAACAAGAGAAAGTTGGACGTGCTGCGCTTTAAAATCTTTACTTTATATTTCAATTACCAGTTTTTGACGTCGGGAACAACACTTGCTACTTTGGTACGGTGGAGGCATGCTGCAAGGCAGTTACTGGTAAAGAGACATGCCGTGTGTGCTCTAACCCAAAGGATTCTAGTAACTGCAGTGCTGAGGAGACATTGGGTATGAAGGTTTGCTGCTAAGTGTTTATCAAATAGATTGTCGAAAAAACGGTGAAAGCAATGTGTGTCACGTTAAAAATTGGCTTAATGCGCCTGCATTCATCTGACAGCATTTTAATGAGTAGCTGTGTCTTGTCCTTGTGATGTTTAAGAGAATTCTGTTTAGGAAACAACAAGGTAGCTTTTAGGGTGACGTCACAGCAGCGTCACGTGCTTGACGCATAGTGAGACACAAATGCATGTAAGAAGCGTTTTCAGCTGTGTTAAAATAAACGTTTTAACAAGTAAACAGCTGGACTCTTTTTCTGTTTGATAGCATGACAATTGTTGCTATACCTTTGCCCGCGGCTCACCTGATGCTCCATTCCTAATTAATTATGTCGGCTACGGTGGCCTTTTTAGTTCAGTTCAGTTGTTCTGCTCCCGGGACGGAATGCATTCAGACGAACCGAGACCACCCCCAAAGATAGGTCACAAAGTGGGTGCTGGTCCCGGACCAGGGTCCGCTTGGATGTATTCAGACTGATAATTTGTTCCGGTGGGGTTTGGGACCTGGGTTCCCATTGGGTTCTGGATGCTCTGAGTGGGGGATCCTGGATCTGCACCCTGGGGATCGTGTCTAGCCTGGCTCCTCCCCAGCTGCGTGGATTTGGGTCACTGGAGATGGTGGCTGGTGAGCTCCATGGCGCCCCTGCTGCTCTGCCCACTCGACCTGGTCCATCCGGCTCGGAGAGGAGCTTGGGGACGGGGTTCTGACGGGCTATCATTCCTCTTTACACTAACATCTCACTAGGTGAGCCCAAGAGGGGGAGAAAAAGAAGAAGGAAAGAGAAAAAATTGTGCACCTTAACGGAGCCCTCTAGGTGCCAGTGGTTAAAAAAAAAAATCAGATAAACCGTGCGCACACATTGCATGAGTCTGAGCAGAGCGGCCGGACTCGTAGCTTCGAATGGAGTGACGTCATCATTAGTCGCAGGCCGTGTTCGGGGGTCAGCAATTAATGATGACGTCACACTATTTGATTGGCTGTATGTTGGTCCAATGATGTGTAAGATAGTGATTGGTCTTTGAAAAATTAGGGTACACCGTGGAAGAAGATATTGCCAGTTTTGTTAAAACAAAGCTACGACATAGAGTGAGATGATCTTCTTATTTTCATGTTTTCCGGTTCCGGGTTATACAGCAGGACGCGTGGCGTGCCTCTCTGCGAATACAACTATCTTCAAATTACTTAAAAAGTTGATTTTTCTCCAAAAAAAAGAACGCTGACCATGCCCCCGAAGAAACCCCAGGAATATGAAGATCTCAAAAAGTCTGTTGACATTATTCAAGAAAGCTGAAAAGTTTTATGGAACAAGTGTCGGCTAAGCTAACACCGCTCTGGGATATGATGGAAGAGTTCCGAAGATTTCGGGCTCAAAACGAGCAGCGAGAAAACCGGGTCGAGATTCTGGAGAAAAGACTGGACAATGTGGAACAGCAAGTAAGGATGAATAATGTCATTCTCACTGGAGTACCAATCAAGCCTCGAGCGAAGCTGGAGCTAGCACTGCTAATGCTAGCGCTAGCGTAGCTAGCAGTTCTAATACGGAGTTTGGTGCAGCGACGCTGGAACAGCAAATACATTCATTTCTCATATCTAAAGGGATTTCCCTGGATCTCAATACCATCGAGACCTGCCACCTGCTCCCCAGGAGAAAGGAGACGGATAAACCAGCGATCCTCATCAGGTTTGTGAATCTCAAACACAAGCTAGCTCTGATGAATCAACGCAAAAATCTCAGAGGATCTGCTGTTTATCTGAACGACCATCTGACCAGAAGGAATGCTGAAATCTCAAAACATGCACGGCTTCTCAGGAAGCGTAAGCAGATTGAGAACACTTGGGTTAAAGGCTGCAGGATTCACGTCAAACCACTCGGTCCAGAGGACTGGGCCAAGGTTCTGGTCGTGAACACCATGAAGGACTTTGAAAAGTGCTTGATTACGGTTGTCTGAAACAACGTGGAGTAATAAATCAAAGAGCCAAATAATTTCAAGAAATATGACACCTGGAATCATCACTTTCTCTGTATGTCTGACGTAACCTGAATAACAGCAGAGTTCTGACCTGCAGACAACTTGACCTTAACTTTCACCGCAGCTGATATCAACTGAAGAAGGATATGGACCTGAATCTAATGTCTGCAGTCATAACATGGAAGAAAACTATTAACTGTTTAAACCAAGAAAATCGGCTGTTATCAGTAAAAGAAGAAATGCCAACCTTGGACAATTCGACAGTTTATGGACCCTTTTTATTTTTCCCCTACAGCATTACTTTATTATATAAAAAAATAAAATAAAAATACAAAAAAAAAAATATATAAAAAAGGTAAAACAAATGATTAATGACTTTTGAAAATTGTTAAATTGATTGACTTTTGATGATATTACTTTAATAGCTCCTAAAATTGATAAATTGATTCAAAAATCTTTCCTAATGTAGCATAACTTTGCACATGTTTTTAACTTTTGATACTTGATGAAATTTTGCTATGAAAATTCCTGAAACAGTGTTGTGTCTACTTTACTGATATAGTATTATGTTTTAAAGCATATGAATGACTTTTAAAAGCAACATAATTTGCATATATTTCAGATTTTGCATTTGCCATGTTGATTTCTAAAATAGTTATTTTTGACGTAGTACTTAAGTAATTCATCTTTGGCATCTGCTTTATTGATACCTTATGATTGTTAATTCTGTCTGATAAAACCTAGGAACCGGATATTGATAAATCATGTAATAAAATGGTTATAGTATAACGGGGTGGGATTATATAAGTTCGCTTCCTTCCACTCCCTTTCAAGCAATATTTATTAATTATGTCTAATTATCCTAAGTTTGATTAGTTACTGTATGAATGTATAACTGATGATTATATTGTTTTTGTGTATTATTTCTATTTTGATTGCTTGAAATAAACCATTTCAAATCAAATCAAAATCAAATGATTATTATTAAGTGCATGTTCGTTTATAGTTTTTTCAATCCGTGCAGCCAGTGCGGATGGGTGTAAACCAGAAGAAGAGTTAGGATTAGGTTAATATGTGCTAAAGACATTTAACCATGGATGAACTTAAACTGGAATAACCATCACCCTTTATTTTGTCCAGACCCTGGTGACACAAATTCACATGATTGTTTGCACGGTTTCTCAGAACTGTTCATTTAAAGGCCGCCTCCGCCCGTCTCAAAGACACTCCTTTGCTTGGAGATACAAATCTCCCGATAGACATGGTTCTCCTGAGACCAGCTGCGTGCTAGAACGCAGAACAGGTGGACGGACTGCGGTCCGAAACCTCCTCTGTTGCACACACCGTAACAAAGCATCCTCCCCTGCCTGCAAACACAAAGCTACGAGTGTGGCTGCTCTGCTCAGAGACATGCACATGCAATTTGTGCGAGCGCACGATTGCGCAACAGTATGAGTACAATTGATTAGCCTGTGTGCACGTTTTATCAGATTTTGTTTCTTTTTAACCACTGGCACCTGGAGGGCTCAGTACAATTTGGCTCTAAAAAGGTGGAAAAACAATGTCCCAGACCAGGGGCGGCAACCTTTACCACTCAAAGAGCCATTTGGATCAGTTTCCTAAAGGAATTAAAACACAGGGAGCCGCCACATATTTTGGAAAACCCGATGTTTCCAGTGAATTGCATCATTTCAGTCGTTTTTAAAGTTCGTGAAGAGATGTTAATTTTTGTATCCTCTGTCGTTTACGTAATTGGTTCTGATGAGAACAATTTTCTGAGCGGCCACAAAACTAGCAAATATATGATAATTAACATGCAGTTAAATCCGCTTCTCCAATAGATTTTTGTCAACAAACAACTTTTTTTCTGATATTGATCAGGATGTTTTTGGGCAAAAGCTGCGTGTATATTCTGGAATGTCTTGATATTTGAGACTTTTGTTGTTTGCTAATTCTTCATTACATATACGTAAATCATACTGAAGACGTTGGAAGCAAACAAATCTGCCCAGGTGCCAATAAATGTACAGTTTTCTTCAGGAACCTTTACTTCTCAAAATTCTTCATCGTTGTCCTATCTGGGTCGGACCATTGTTGGGATTACACGCCGTTTACACGCAGGAGTCGTTTAATTAAAAAACGTCTATATTTTGATTTTTTTTTTTTAAACCTAATACTCAGCCTCTTAGTTTTTGGTTTTGTTTTTTTTAAAATCATTTTTATGAACCTTTCCCGTTTACTGATTGCTCACCGTAGTCGTCAGCACAGGGGAGCTCCAGGGATGAGCAGCTCGCCTGGTTCCGACCCACTCCTGGATCACAACATATTAAAAACACCAAAAACATAATTTTGACTTAATTAATATTCTTCTTTAATATTTTAACATTATTTTGTAGAAATGCAGATTGAGACATGTTTGCATGATTATAATAATATGAACTCACTGATGTGGTGACGTAAAATAAATCAGCTTCCAAGAATTTAGAAGATTAAAGAACATTTATTTAGTAAAAAATACATGGACAGATGCTGGAAGTCCAACAAACAAACTCAGGAATTAGACTTAAACGTTGAAGAGAGAAGCAGACTTTCTCTGTTAGATGGTTTGTTATATTTATTTCTGGCTAAGTTTTCTCCATTTTCAGGTAACCAGGACAAGGTGGAAAACGTAATTTTTGATTAACCGAATAGTTGTTAGGTTTTTGGTAGATTTCTTACTTAAAGTCCTAATGTTGTGATTAACAGATAATTTTGATTCAAAAGTATTGAACAAAGTTTGCTGCTTCCATTCTCCTGACCTGACATAAATAGGTGACCTTTCCACTCATTTGATCCATTCCAGGCGAACAGACTTGACAGTGACACCCACACTGCTGAGCACCATTACCTATATTTCCTTCAGACGTCTGGAAGACATCAAACGTTGTCCCAGTCCCACATGAAACACCATTTTTTGAGAGTTCACTCTGACGTGAACAAGTGTTGGTAAGATTTTACAAACAACTTGACTGTTTTTAAAATTCATGGTGCATTGCCCACAGGTAACTGCCCCACACATGTTTCATATTTCTTGCAAACATTATTTTTTTTCCACCGTTTTCTTTTCTGACTGGTTTAGCAAAACCTCTTGGCTCTTCACCAAGATGCAACAGAAATAAAATGCTTAACCCCAGCACTAAGCAGCTTTTTTTTTTTGCTTTTGTAAGACCTTTGACATGAAACCACAGCTCGGTCCCTACAAGCACAGCTAAACACACACTACTGAAACCACAGCAGCCATTTGGCAGAGCCCTGCTTTAATTCATCTGAATGAGTCCTCACACAAATGAATCATAGTAATCTAAAGAAAGAGCGGTTATGAGCCATAGCTGGCAGCAAGAACATTGGATGCAAATAAGACAGTAGAATATATATGCAAAGTAGTTTGTCTTTGATGTACGGGAAAGCTTTAAATCAACAAAGAAGGACTGAAGCAAGTTGAGCAGAAACTAATTACTTCTCGTATAGCTGCTGTAATGAGTCAAGTTTTGTCTAAACACACGTCTGAAGCAGCTCTCTGCTACAGCGCAGTTCTGTGCTTTCTAGTTAAATGAAGAATGACTGCAGATTTGAAAAGTTGTGTTCTCCTCGCCTGCATATTTGTACAGGTGCACAAGTGATCCCCAAGACACTGTGTGACTGAGCACTCAAACAACTTCCAGCATCTTGCTCATTGGCAGTACTCCCACTGAGAGCAGACGCCAAGCTACAAACAGACCTTATTCAAATAGAGGATGCCTCATTCATCAAGCTCAGTTTCTTCAATATTTCTTTCTGGATTTCTGAGTTTGTAGGGTTGGACTTTCGGTATCCTCAGAAATAGCAGTTCTGCATTTAGGACAATAGCACTGATGCATGGAAGCGTTTGATGCCATTTTTGTCTCTGACTGGAAAAGAAGAAAGGGACAACACGTCTGTCAGGAGTACAATCAAACCTGAATTTTGTGATTAACCAATCAGAAATTCCAACAATGATTGTGGGTTAATGAATTTGGAGCAGTCCAAAGACAAAGGAGAGATACATTATATTACTAAAAGTATTCACTCACCTGCCTTGACTTACATATGAACTGAAGCAGTGACGTGCGGTGGCTGGTGAGGCACTGACGTCATCAGTCAGATTTACAAACATATGAACCATACTGAGTAACTTATTCACCATTTGATTGACAACAGTTAATGTGTTTTGTTTAAAATATCATTTCAACATGTTTTTTTTCATATACAAACGGCAGCATAGAAAAAAGCACAAACGTTTTTATCGTCTTACCTTTACTTGTGTCATGATCAGAACACGAGATGGACCCAGGTGCTGGAACCCAGAAGGAAGAGGCAGGTAAGTTGTAGGTAAATAAAGATTTATTTAGCTGATCCAGGCAGGACTATGGGCAAACGTGACTGTGGTTCTGAGTGGGTGATCCTGGCGTGAAGCGTGGTTGGTGTTCCAGAGGAGCGTGGCTGAGGCTCTTGAGAGAGGCGAGGCTGGAGGACTTGGAGAGTGGCGTGGCTGGAGTTTCTTGCGGAGCACAGGAACTGTGGCTCTTGAGGATGCAAGGCGTCAGTGTGGCAACAGTGAGTCTGCTGCTGCTCGGGGTGGTGTAAAACTCTGTTGACTCTCTTGGCTTGAGATTAAACCTGAGGCAGAGGAGACAAGACACAATTGGCGAGGTACGAGACAAGGTGAGCCAGGCGTAAATCTTAACGTGACTAAGCACCATCAGGGTTAACGGACTGGCGATGATTGCTGGAGCTGGGTCTCCTTAAGAAGAGCAGAGGCTTGATGAGGTGATGGGTCACAGCTGTGAGTCAGGAGCAGAGCAGAGCTGGGAGGGGGAGGAGTCTGACAGCGGCACCATGACAACTTGTAAATAAAGTCCATACGCCGCTCCTTCTGAAGAAAATGACTTGCCGCTTGCTATCACTTCTTGTAGTATTTTTTAGCGTCATAATCTCAGGGCTCACCGGCGCCCCCTAACATGAGGCACGAGAACTGCTGGCCTCACCAAGCGGCTTTTTCGCCGGCGTTTAGCGCTCAGCACAAGAAATACGTCCCTCACATACAGTTATTTATAAAAACAAACACTGTACATCATATACATCTGCTAAATTATGTAAACTCAGCTCATATAGTACAAGTGATTGAACCGACATACAGAGAGACAGCAGTACCGTCTGACTGCATAGGTATTGCGCAATCCAAGGTGAGGCTCGGCAGGCTGGTGCCTCATCGCACGTCACTTTTTAGTATCTGAACGGCAAATGCGGAAATTCAGCGATTTTGAAAAGAAAAAACACCCAAAAATGGTACATCTAAATGGAAAATGACTGCAAAGCACAAATTACTGATTAAATATAATAATTATGGCCCGCAGCAGCAGTCACTGACTGCAAGGACCATATTGTTTTCGCAGTTGGAACGACGACTTCGCCGCCTTTCAGCGAGAATTTGACCCCCGCCTCATGTTCGAAAAGTCACCAAATCGTGCACACACCTGGGATAAATTGCAAATGAATTTTCCACAAAGTCAACGTCACCCCCCCGAAGACGATGACATCACGGCCAGCGATCCCGTCAAAAAAATGAATGGGCCGAAAATCGCGTATGGGGCCGAACAAAATGTACTTCAAAATACAGCCGCGAAACCAAGACACACGTGTCGGGGATATCCCAAAGATGTTTTGAAATCATTATGGGACGGCCACACGACCTACGGCTTGGCGGCCATTTTGTGGCGAACTCTGAGAATTGGCGATTTTCGTGTTTTCCCACAATATGGGGAAAAGACACTTTTGTTTGAAGGATTTTCACGCAATTGCACACACTTGCTGCCAGCTCCAGTCTACAAACACCCCAGAAGTGTCGCTGACCTTTGACCTTGGGAAAAGGCCGCCATCTGGAATTTTCTCAAAAAAGCACCTTTAGCACCAGATACAAACGAAAACTCGTCGTTGGAATTTTCATCAATCGTCTCGTAACTTTTCGGGCACCAACGGCCAGCTACTCTGGACAAAATGTTGGAATTAGAAGTTGTAGATTTTAAACGGCGTGCGCGTGGCGAGCTAGCAAAGTGGCGCACTGTTATAACTCCTATGTTTTTCAAAGGACTACTGTGAAATTTGAATGCATGCAATAATGCCTGAAACTGCATACATTGAAAAACACTGGATATGGACATATAAGGAATGTGGGCGTGGTTAGCATAAAACCACTGTTGCTAAGGACGACAAAAAGTTTACTTTTACCGATTTGTCCGAAACTGACGTCAATCTGTTCGTCCTCCCTAGGGGACCAAAACATAAAATGGTTGCTATGGAGATAAAATCAACAGAAAAGCTGCCATTTTGGAAAAAGTGGGTTTTTTAGCAACTTATGACATATAACTCTCACCAATGGAGGAATGTTTTTTTCTGAGTCAGTTGATGATGCTGATCGCTATGCTAGCACTTTTAGCTATGTTAGCATAGCTAGCATAGTTAGCATAATTAGCATAATTAGCATTTTATGTAATGTGTTTTTCTGAGTCAGTTGATGATGCTGATCGCTATGCTAGCAATTTTAGCCACATTAGCATAGCTAGCATAGTTAGCATAATTAGCATTTTAGGAAATTTGTTTTTCTGAGTCAGTTGATGATGCTGATCGCTTTGCTAGCACTTTTAGCTATGTTAGCATAGCTAGCATAGTTAGCATAATTAGCATGTTTGGTAATGTGTTTTTCTGAGTCAGTTGATGATGCTGATCGCTATGCTAGCACTTTTACCTATGTTACCATAACTAGCATAGTTAGCATAATTAGCATTTTAGGTAATGTGTTTTTCTGAGAGAGTTGATTATGCTGATCGCTATACTAGGACTTTTAGCCACATTAGAATAGTTAGCATTGTTAGCATTATTAGCAAATCCAGCCTTGACTAGCTTTTAATTTGTGGGCGGTGAGGGCGGAGAGGGCCGCTGTGTTGCGTAGAATTGGGCGTGGAAGGCGGGTTGCGTCTGCGGGCCATACAACGCCGCTTGCGGCTTTAATTGAATTTATTTTTTCTCTTTTCTACCCATAATGACAGGTGAGGCACAGCCTCACCTGCCTCTCCTGACTGCACGTCACTGAACTGAAGTGCCATCCCATTCCTAACCCATAGAGTTCAGTATGATGTCCACCTTTTGCAGTTATTATAGCTTCAACTCTTCTGGAAAGGCTGTCCACAAGGTTGAGGAGTGTGTTTATAGGCATTTTTGAGCATTCTTCCAAAAGCGCATTGGTGATGTCACCCACTGATTTTGGTTGAGAAGGCCTGGCTCTCATTCTCCACTCTAATTCAAAGATATTATACCGGGTTCAGGTCAGAGCTCTGTGCAGGTCAGTCAAGTTCATACCACACCAGACTCTGTCATCCATGTCTTTATGGACCTTGCTTTGTGCAGAGGTGTATTCATGTTGGAAGAGGAAGGGGCCTGCTCCAAACTGTTCCCATAAAGTTGGGAGCATGGACTTGTCCAAAGGTTTTTGGTATCCTGAAGCATTCAGAGTTCATTTCATTGTAACTAAGGAGCTAAGCCCAAGTCCTGAAAAACAACCCCACACCATAATTCCTCCTCCACCAAATTTCCCACTCAGCACAATGCAGTCCGAAATGCACCGGTCTCCTGGCAACCTCCAAACCCAGACTCATCTATCAGATTGCAAGCTGGTAAAGCATGATTCATCACTCCAGAGAATGTGTCTCCACTGCTATTGAGTCCAGTGGCGATGTGCTTTACACCACTGCATTTGACGTTTTGCATTGCACTAGGTGATGTGTGGCTTGGATGCAGCTGCTCGGCCATGAAAATCCATTCCATGAACCTCTCAGTGTACTGTACTTTGGGTAATCTGAAGGTCACATGAATTTTGGAGATCTGTAGCAATTGACTGTGCAGAAAGTTGGCAACCTCTTTGCACAATGAGCTTCAGCATCTGCTGACCCTTCACTGTCAGTTTATGTGGTCTACCACTTCGTGACTGAGTTGCTGTTGTTCCCAAACTCTTCCAAGTTTTTAAGATAAAGCTGACAGTTGACTGTGGAAGATTTAGGAGCATGGAAATTTCATGACTGAATTTGTTGCACAGGTGGCATCCTATAACAGTTCCACGCTGGAATTTACTGAGCTCCTGAGAGCGGCCCACTCTTTCACATTGGTTTTTGAAACAGTCTGCATGTTTGAGTGCTTGATTTTCTACACCTGTGGCCAGGCCAAGTGATAAGAACATCTGATTCTGATCATTTGGTTTGGGTGAGTGAACACTACTTGGTAACTGCATTTTTTTGACTGCTCCTGTTTCACAACAATTATTAAAAAAGAAATGCAACTTTAACAACTTTCTTTACAAATGTCTACCATTATCAGAAAAATGACACCAAAAATTGTTAAAAACACCAAAAACATGATTTTCATCAAAGATAGACTTTAATCGTGAACAGTATGTACGTAGCACAAAATATAGGTGTCCAGAACTTTCTGTATTTCTTTCATTTTATGGAGTTGTAATTCAATCCATATGGATGAGTTATATATGATCCATATGTAACTCAGTGCTTTTTGACTGCAAATATGTAATTTAGACTATTAAGTTTGAAAAAGAAGTTCAATAAAACAGAGCTGCTTTGCAGCTTCTAAAAAAATAGTAATGCTGGAGGGTCTGAATGCTGGCAGGCAAGCACAAAAGCAGGCAAAACAGACAGCCGTTTAAAGATCTCTTTTTTTAGATTTTGACCATGATTTTTCACATTTTGGACCAGAATCCTTCAGTTTTCTGAGTTTTACACTGTGTTCCCTTTTCTGATATTTTTCTTTTGAAATTCTTTCCCCTTCTCCAACATTCTATTTTCAGATGTAGTCAGATGGTTCTGTTGCTGAGAGTCCAAGTTTAAGCAATATTTTAGGCGGCAGAATCAAGGTCTCACTGTTTTTTACTCTGCCCCCATCCTCTCCAGTTCACATCTGTATTTGTGAATGGGAAAGTTACTGATCTCATGTTGCTTCAATATGTGTTTCTTTTTGGGTAAAGGCTGAATGAAGAGAAAACTTTGTTCTCTGCTAGTCAAAAATACTGCTTTGTGTGTGTAAAAATAAAAGCTGAACACAAATACTTGCTTAATTCAGTCTATCACATTAACCTTTGCTGGTATAAAAACTATAGACAAAAAGTAGAAAACCATCTTATCCACTCAGATATAAGCTCGTTAAACAGAGTTCATCAGCCCACCTGCCAGCTACCACCTTCTTTTCTGTCCACAGCTTAGGAGTGGCGTGCGAATTTGTCTGTCTGCCAGCTGTCTACAAGGCAGCCCTGAGACCTTACAGCTGAAATTACAGTACTACGTCAAACAGCTGACAGCTGCCTAGTAAAGAGAGGTTCCTACACCTGAAAGCTAACTTGGCGATGATGTTAAATAGTCATGGCAGACGTTAAACCGTTACCGCTGGACACAGAACACTTGTTTGCTGTTTCGGAGATTTTCTCTTCATGGCCAAAGCACACACTGTGGTCCTCTCCATATTTTGTGGAACAAGACCAAAGACCATGCATACTGGGTGTGTGTGTAAAAAGAAGTGGTCTGGCAGGCTGGCACGGCCGTTTAAAAAGAAATGACGGAGTAGCTTCACAAAAGATTGGTGGGGATATGAGGAAGGTGCAGATATGTGGCTAATCAGCTTATGTTCCACATCATGAGTGATGCTGAGTGGAGGAAAAAGTGAGACTACTGTGCAATGTATTAACAGAATTTGGCAAGAACAATTAAAAAAAGCAAGTCTAGATATAAAATAGACTTGTAATAGGTTTAGGCCAGCGTGTAGGCAGCTGTGTATGCTAACGCATGCATTGATTCTGATGACACAGGTTATCTTAAAAGCATCTCAATTCCAATTTAATGGAAGAAGACAATAATACAAAAAATGATTTGAGATGACTCTAATGACGCGTTTTAACCCATCGTGATTGGTACAAAGAATTCATGTCCTCCACCTCTGTTTTGGATGTGAGGTGAATTCGCTGCTTGACACTTGTGTTATGTGTTCATAAACTTGATGCTCCCAACCCGTGCGGGTGGAGCTAATGTCCAAAGTTTTTATCTGTCGCAACATAGAAGCATTGATTGTTTATCTAATTTACAATGCATGGAAGACACAGATGTTGTTGAAAGACCAAGTTTATTTATTTATTTATTATTATTATTTTTTTTTTTAACTTGTCCTGTCCAACAGCTAGGCAAACAGATGAGAGCTGAGGGCCTCTTGTGTTGGACATATTTTATTTTAACAAGAGGGGTTATTCATCTTCAGACAAACCAAAGGTATGTCTGAATAAACCCCTTTTGTAATTGAGGCCAAACTTTATTAATTTCAATCATGTTTGAAAATCTTTGGTGTTGGACCGGACGGAAAAGGAAAGAGGGGAAGAAGAGAGAGGGACGTTAGAGAGAGGGGGGGGTAGGAGGGTGATAATCGGAGGGGAAAGGGGGTAAGACCACCAAGTTTATTTATTTTGAGCAGCTCTACTGAAGCGTCGCTAATCGCATCTCCATGTCTGGGTTCATGCGATCATTCAGAGATTCTCAAAGTACGAAGAGGTTCACCATCTCCTGCAGGAGCTGCATCTGAATGACAGGGCTTTTTAGTGTATCTGAAACCCAGTTTGACAACTTTCTGTCCCGCATTAGTCCCAGTAGGGGAAAAAAATTTGAGAAATAAAATTAGAGGACTATTTCATTATTGTCTCGGCTCAAATAAGAAAATTATCATAAGGCTCAGGAGAAGAACAAACTGCAATGATCAGCTTTTCCTCCAAGTTGATTTTGAACACCAGCCGCTAATCACGTCAACAACATGTCACGGGCAAAGGTGAGTTCCTGATTGGTTGATGCAATGTAAATTCATCAGCAAAATTCAGATATTTGAACTCATGCAACATAATTTTCGCTGCACCGCGTTGTAGTGCCGTCTGAAAAGCACTGTCGGCTGACCACCGCGCAGTGCCTGTCGCTCAATTCACACCGCAGTATCTCTAGTCGCGTTTGTACTTTGACTTAACATTGTTACTGGCGCACAAATCGCATTTGATGTGGCTCACAAGATCAGTCCAACAGAAAAGCTCAGGACAACCATTTCACCTTGTAAACTTTGTTTTACCAAAGATTAACTTTTTTTTAAATGAAGCTTCTTAGTAGATTTGCCTGTTAGAGGCGGCCAGTTTCAATGTTAAGTCAATGGTACAAACGCAATCTGAGGTCCTGTGGTGCAATTTAGGTGTCTGGCACGGCCTGTCGGTCCAGCAACAACAAGATTTGATTGTCACAGTTTGGGCAAAGAGTTAAAATATATTAACTTTGGCTAGGTCATCAAAGGGACTCACATTCGGACATGTGACATAACACATGGTCTGTCCATTTCCTTTTATTGTATTAAAGAGGGTTATGCTGCTTCCAGACAAACATGTAATTTCATATTGGAGCATTTAATCAATCGCATTTCAGCTTTCCTTTGTTGCCAGGCAGGGTCAGAGCTAAAGAGGCCTTCACTATCAGTTCTGCAGACCTTCTAATGCTAAATCAATGTAGGTCAGCAATTTCCTTCAACTAATCAGATTTTGAGTCGGTGTCAACAGGGCCCTTTGGAAGGCTAAGGCAACGTCACAGTATTCAGACATTCTGATTGGACGACCCCCAGAAGTTTCAGGAATACAGGAAAAAATTCCCAGCTGCAGCCTTGCCTAGTTTGACACAGAGCCACGGAGCACTTTTTGATCTGTCTCGGTTAAAAACAGAGCTGACTGTAATGTACGCCGTGGATGATTTTGCAGGAAAATAACCAATGATCTCCTCAACTCCTCAACAGTATACGACCAGCCCTCCATCGGACCCGGCTGTCGTATACTGGGTCGAACTGTGGGAGAGGTCCTCCCACAATCTCCTGTGCGATGTCTTTCTTGTGTAGTGCAGCTCCCGTACCACACCGTAGTACTCAGACAGAGGATGCTTTCTGGTGGCTCTGTAGAAGTTTCTCAGTGGTTGAGATGAGAGTCCAGTCCTCTTAAGCTTCCTGAGGAAGAAGAGTCTTCTTGACCAGGTTAGATGTGTGCAGCGACCAGGTGAAGTCAGATGTGATGTGGAGTCTCATCACTGTTCGATATGAAGCCTATTACACTGGTGTCATCTGCAAACTTTACAACTTGGATGCATTAGATGCATTCAGACTGAAAATTTCATTTTCATTTTCTTAACCGCTTTTTCCTTTCGGGGTCAAGAGGCTGCCGGAGCCTATCCCGGGCACTTGTGGGCAAAGGCAGGGGACAACTTGGACAGGTCGCCAGGCTGTCGCAGGGTAGAATGTCCACAAACACACACCCATTCACACCTAGGGACAATTTAGAGTTGTCAATTAACCTATGAAGCATCTTTGTGGACGGTGGGAGGAAGCCGGAGACCCTGGAGAGAACCCACGCATACACAGGGAGAACATGCAAACTCCCGTTGATGTACGGTAGTTTTTTTTTCACGTCCCCCAGCCGGGACTTGAACCGGAGGCCTTCTTGCTGTGAGGCTACAGCGCTAACCACTGCGCCACCGTGAAGCCAGACTGAAAATTTGTTGCGGTTTATTAGGGGAAACGAACTCAGGTACACTTTTAGCGAACAAAATTTGTCCAGTCTGAATACACCTTAAAATAAACTTGTTTGTAACCACTCCTGACATGACACTAAATGAAGAGGGCCTATGTTCTTTATCAATCCTCCAAAATGCACATGTATCAGATGACACAGTAAAATGATGAATAAATCTATTGACAGAACTGTTTATTATTAAGTTAAGTTCAAAGCACGTGTTCTTATCTTCTGCTGCACACCAGTGCCTAGTTTCTGTTCATAAACAACATTTTTAAATGAGAGAATTGCACAATGATAAGTGCAAGTAAATTTTCTGCTTTAGGAGGATATTTTTTGACACAGAATCTTATTCTGAAAGGAACTTGAATGTGCTGCTGTTATGATTATGTAATTATAATAATGTAATTATTCTAAAAAGGTAAAAGATACACATTATAACTAAGTGGCCTTAGGGCTGCAAAAAAGTGAATTTTTATAAAAAGAGTAGTGAGATTTTGTTGCTGTCACTCGGTTTTGTCTGGACAAAATGTTTTTTTCTATAGGGTGCAGTCCCCCGGTTTAGCTGTTGCATTAATAACATAATTTAAAGTACACATGCTTTATACATTCATTTGACATTTGTGGACGTGTCAAATGTCCACACATTAAATGAATTAACTCCAGACTGGCTTCTTAGAAGTGAATAAATATAAAAGAGCCAAATGAGCCAGTCTTTTGAAATGAACTGATCCAAAGAATCGGCTCCCTGAAAAAATCCATAAATCCCATCTTTACACCACACTGCAAAAACAGCCCTGTTAGAAATAAGTCAAAAATTCTTACCCCATTGGAAGATTTTGTTTGAATAATAAAAACAAACCTGCCATTGGGGATATCTTATTTTAATGAAAAATTCTAGTCACTAAAACATGTTCTTTTTCTCCTTTGTCTTAAGCTCAGTGTATTAAAATAATTGTAGCTGGAAGAGTTTCAACAATTTAAGAGAATTCTTGGAAGCCGCTGGAACACAGATTCTGGGTTGGGGGCTGCAAGTACCAGGCTTCTTCCTGTCTTTCACAGGATGTGGGGTATCCTGTCTGGCAATAGCTGGGAAGGCGCCCAGCTTCAAAGGCAGGAGAAAATGATCAGGAGATGGAAAGAAATAAGGAGGACGAGGGAGGAGACATGCAAGACTTGAGACTGAGCCTTGCAGCAACTAATGGCTTTTTAAGCTTGTGTGTGTGTGTATTTGTGTGTGTCTTTAGTGATTAGCCAAATGTTATCTTTTAAATGTTGATTTTTATTTTATTTTTTACCTTTTTGCATTTCTGGCTTTTCAGTTTTAAACATAACATTCAATTAATCAACGCGAAAGTATACAGTTGTATTCATCTGAATGTTTAAACTCTGATAGTGTTCAGAGCTGCAGTTTTCTTCTGACAGAATCATGCTCTGTTTACAAGTGAGTGGGCTGTCTGAAAGACACTTGCAAATTCTGACTCCTGAAGTATGTGCAGTTGGCTGTGTTTCACTGGAATTTGAGTCACACTATCTGTAGCAAACATAAAGATTTACAAAATACATGCAGAAAATGACAAAGGAAGCATGCTAAAAACTGACACATGAAAAGAATGTTGAAGCAAGAGACGCTTTTCAATAAATGTGGTGTGTCAATGTTACATGTAAAGCTTTAAACATAATTCCTGTTGTTTTATTGCTCATCCTCCAGGCTGATTTATGTGAGAACAAAATCCAATACCCAGAGAAGAAAGTAACTTTTGGATATTTATTACCAACAAAATGAAGCCTCTTGCTAATCTTAGTTGTGAACTCTTTTCCTGTTCACATGTGTTTGACATTAGTCATCCTGTTCTCCACATTGGTTAAGACATTCTCAGACCACTTACTTAAGGAGAGGCCTGAGGCACAACAAATCCTATTTATAGACCTGTGTCACAACATACTGCCACTAATTATTCAGCTTTATTATTGAAGAACACATTGAAAGACAAAGAGGAGATGCTGCTCCTAAAAAAACAAGATCATCTGACTTGTAATTGATGAAATAAAAAAATATATTTTTAAGGGGTACTTTAGATAATGTCTTGTATCCAAATGACTTTCATTTACAAGAGGGAACCCAAAACAAAACTGATTTTTTCAGAATATTCCAAACTGAATACAGCTATAATGAAAACTTTGAGCGAGCTGCTGTTGTATCATGTGAAACTGATCCAGCTGTGAAAAAAAACTGTTACTGTGTTTTGACCTGGCTTGAACAGCTTATATTCTTGTCTTCTGAAGAGGATTTCACACCTGTAAATGCAAACAAGTCAGAAACTAGTTGAAATCTAGAAACACTTACCGGTATATAGATCATGAGTGAAAAACTAACTTTTTTTCCCTGTTTTATTTTGGTAAAAACTATCAGTTGGTATGACAGGCTTGGTGCAGCAGTAGTGTGGTTGCTCTGATTTGAGGATCACAGGTTCAGTTCCCACATTGCCCACCTATGTGTCAAAGTATTCCTTGGCAAGACACTCAACCCCATGTTGCTCCTGGGGGTTGAGCTTGGTGCCATGTAAGGCAACAGAGACTGATGACTCTGTTGCCTTACATGGCACCAACCTCAACCTGTGCATGGGCTAATGGGCCTGTGACTGCAAAGTGCCTTAAGGATAAAAGTAAGGTTAAATAATAATAATAATATTTTTAAAAAATTATAAAAGCACAATTATGCACCATTTACCATTAGAAGAAAATATATTTTTAAAAGGCTTTTGGTGTGTACCTTGATTCATCCAGGTTGGTTCCATCAAAGTACTTGGTAAAAAAAAAAAGGTCCTTAACGGGGATTGGTTTATATTATTGAAGACGTCTTACTTTTTATCCAAGAAACTTTCTTGAAGGCGTCTCGTAGAAGAGGTGAATTGTAAGCAATAATGTGTTTTACAAAAATCTTTTCAACTATTTGAAAACAAACTGCACATCTGAAAAGTAAATTAAAAAACAGTGACAGACATCAGTAGCCAGAAATGGAAATTCTACAAGATTTTAGAATTGTACCACCTCTTATTAAAACTTTTTAATGTGAATATGCAGTTCAGCGTGCAACATGAGCTTAAAATGGGCTAGAAACAAAAATTGTTTTATTCCTTTCAAAATGGATATTAACAAAAGTGTTTAGATTTGTAAAACTGTTACACGCCATGTTGATGTATGCAACCAGGTCCTCTTGAGTTTTAGGACTGTGGGATTGTGGAAGCTTGCAGCCAGTGCCTGTAGAAAACCCACACATGCACAGGAAAAACATGCAAACTGCACACAGAAAGGTTCCAGCTGGGATTTTAACCAGGGCCTTCTCACTGTGAGGCAGAAGTGCTAACCAATACCCCAAGAAAAATAATGGGCAGTTTAAAATGAAAAGATGAGGTCTCTCAATGCAAAGCTGGTTTCATCTGCTACAAATTAATGATAGCTGATCAGATGTTTTCAGAAGGAAAATCCAACATTAACACTTTCTGCACAGATGCATTTGCAAAAAAGACTTATGATTGCAGTAAACATGAACAACCCAGAAAAGAAATAATATATGTCCTTTCACTTCCAGTTCCAAAATCCACTAGTATCATGTGGTGCAACTGGAACATTTGGCTGAATTTGTATTTGGTCTGAGTCTCTGAGATGAAGGAACATCCACAAGAGTGAAAAGCTTGGAATAACAAAATGCTCCTGGCGTCAGAAACTGCTTCTTTTGTGGATCCTGCCACAGTGTCAACATGCCCCACAGGAATTTGCTGAGCTCCACCGTGTCTGGTGGTCTGTCGGGAGAGTGCGCTCCAGTGTTTGCTGTATGTGTAAATATGTTCCTATCAGTGGGATTCACTGTAGAAATAGTCAGCTGGAGGAAACCATGAAGGCACGATGGAGATGAGAGAGTAGGAGTTCGGGATGAAGGGTCTTTTCAAGGCAGGGCAGTAAATTAATGCAGCAGCTGTTACTGCTGTCTCTTTCTGTTTGATGACATGAGACCAGCTTCATGCCGATACTCCCAGACTGCAGAAGGGACCTCAAACATTCCTGTGATGCAGGATTAGTTTTAGGTTTTTAATAACTAAAAAACTAAACTAAAAAAGAAAATAGAAATGATAAAGACCTGTAATTTAATACATATGTATTTTAAAGGGCTTCTATCGTGTGTTTTTTAAGCCTTTCAGAGTAAACTATATCCATATATTTCATAATATATTACCTTTGGCATACTAAAGAATGATTTTAATGAAGAAATATGAGTTATTTTCGCATCAAAAATCCGTAAGTATGATGACTCGATCTGTTGTTTTGTCTGACAGGACTGAAGAGCGCACTCAGTTTGCTTGTGCTTTACCTCCTTTTTTATGATTGTGACACTCGGGTTGTGCAGCTCCTTTTTATTTATGTATATTTTAAGACAGTAGCCATCCAGCTGGGCTTTTTAAGGTTAATGATCATTATTAACAAAGCTATGAACACCTTTGGAGCCCCAGAATGCATGTATTCATGAGGTTTCTTTTGCTGCCATTTTGACTTTTTCTCTCTGTTGAGCTCCCTTTACCTGCACAACCTGTGAACATTTTAATGGGTTTTACTGACAAGAACATTGTGCATGTAAATTGCAAGCGTTTTGCCAATCACTGCTAGCCAAAAGTGGGAGTGTCTGTTAGCTTGGGGGTGGTGCTGGCAGCAGAGACCCTTCTAGAAAGGGGCTGTTCCTCACTTTCATACGTTTGAATATGAGAACCCACTCACTTTCATGGATTGGCTGGTGCTCACAGCACAGGTTTTTTAGAGGAATACTCTGAAATGCATGAATGGGTCAAAATAGCAATTTGGGGTCGTTTTTTTTTTTGGGAGAAATTAACATTATAATAAGCTTCAAAGCTCAAAAAGTTAATTCTGCATGATATAGGCCCTTCAAAGATATTTGCCACAACGATATCGTTATACTTCAGTCTTGTAATGACTGGATCACACAAATGTCTTCTTTATTTGAACATGGAGCGGAATCTTTAAGCTGCAATTTGTTCTGCAGCTCAGTGGCGGTTCTACCCTGAATTACTCCCCGGGCGAGACCCTCCCCAGGCGCCCCCCCCCCCCCCCCCCCCCATAGTCACAACTAAACTTTGTTTGTCTTTGTCAACTGACATGTTATATTGTCATTGAAATTAAGAAGTGGATACAAAAGATGTCAGAATTCTGAACAGCATTATAATAGTTATCAGAACACAAAAAATAAAAGACCATAAGCATGGCAAAAATACAGTTAGCTAAGAAATATTAAATCAATATTAAATAAATAATATAAAATAAATATTTTAAAAACATTTATGAATTGGAAATTTAAATTGTCATGTTCTATATCGATCTCTACTTCAGAGAAGAAAAATTAGCTCATGTTTTCCGTCTTCAATCCTTTGATTGGAAAATTTTTAGTTATGACCTGTTGAATTATGTTTTGTCCCCATAGATTTGCAGTAGATGGTAAATATTCATTTTTAAAACTACCTACAGATTTATGGAAATTCTATTGGCTAAAAATATAATCCCACATTTGTAAAACAAATAAAAAATAAACTTCATATGCAGGCTCCAAAATTAACCCCTAAATCCCCAGTTAAATGTCAAAAAAACATTGGGAAAACGTTTAGGCTGCCACAAACGATTATTAAATTTAAGACCAATCTCAAATTATTTGCCCCATTAGCATCTTATGGCAGCAGCAGCATGCTGTGTAACCATCACAGCTTTTTTAACATTATGAACTAGTATACAACAACAAAAACTTTGTGTTACAGCAGAGCAGACAGACACATGAATCATAACTAATGTTACAAGTTAAGGCAGAGCAAATTTTTAAGAATAAAATCTAAAAAAAAAAAAAAATGACGCTATTTGCAACATTTGGGCCTACTTCAGTGTTTGTCATCGACCAAAATAAAGTTTTCATCGGCAACGTTGTCGTAGGGCAGGTAGCATTAGAATTTAGAAAAGACATGCATCAAGCTGTGAGGACTTACCCTTTTCTTTATCTCTTTTCTCCTCTTATTCTTTTCTTTTCTTTCTAAATTGGGCACCAGATGGCTTTGACCTTTTTTTCTCCATATTTTAGATGTTTTTGGCGTTTGTTTGGCATAAATGTCCTCACGTCACGAAGAAGACATCAAGTCCGTCGACTGAACCAACTGTCACCTTAGTGACAGCATTGTTTTGTGTTGCCATTTTTTCATTTGGGCATTTCACACAAAATTAACCCAAAAAAAGCAGAATATATTTTCTATACCTTTATTAAAGTGTAGGTTATAGAATGTCACCTTATGACTGACTTATAAAAAGGTTTTATGAAGTAGATTCAAACCCCCGCCCTTGTCCCCACCTAGCCACTTAATTTGGAAGCGTCCCACAATTGAACTGATTCCCCGCAGCCCCCCCCCCCCCCCCCCCCCCCCCTTTCTTCACACATTTCCAGCAGGAGCGCGTGCAGCTACAGCCAGGGGCGCTCATTCGCTACATGACGGCGCAGTCGCAGTTTTTACTTTTATTTTTTTCATCAAGCCCGCAACCGTCGTCTCCCCTAAAAGATGAGCCCGCCAGGTTTTGCGCATGCACAAACGCGGTGGCGCTCCGTGCTCCCCCCGCGCCCCCTCCCTTCTTCTTCACACACATTTGTGTCTACTTCTCAAAGACAGGAGAGCGCACAGCTGCGGGGCGAGGGCGGCGGCGCGGCCAGGTTCAGGCTGTTACAAAGTCACAAACTGTGACATAAGTAAACCAATAGTGGTGCATATAATATTTTACAAGGGCTGAGCCGCCGGTGCCGCCCCCCTTCAGTTTTCCGCCCCAGGCCACCGCCCGGACGGCCCGTGCCTAGAACCGCTACTGCTGCAGCTATTGCCCCTGCCAGCAGTCATTCTGCAGCGTTTCAACAAGTCTGCTCAGCCCCCACACAGACACACACACACACACATATGAAAATTGGCGATACAAACTCTCTGGACTACCCTACTGCCCCTCTGGGACCTTGATCACTGACAGCAAACCAAGAGGAATGCTGGCGTCTGAGTACTTTTTCTATGTGTGAAGCTTTTCCTCTCTATTCTGATGTGAAGGTCTTCAATTTCAGGGTTGCACTGACTTTGTCCAGAATTTTGTAAGCACTTTAAGTCAAAGGCAGACAAGGTCAGTGTTTGTCTCGGGTGGAAATGCAGCAACTGCTGTGAGGCATGAGACTCAACACATGGGCATTCAAAGAGAGAGCAGGAGCATGTGTGCAACACATGGTGAGGCCTGACCAGAGTGAGAGCCACAGGCTTTGGAGGCCCACACAGATCTGGGTAAAAACAAACACACACTGCTCACATGCAGCCGTGCACATGTGTGCACGAATAACCATCTTCTTTAACTCTCTTTACCTATCAAAGGTCAACTGTATAGCTTTAATTTTACAAGTATTTCTTCATGTAAGTCCCTGAACAAGAGGACATGGGAGAAAAGTGGCAATGGAGCGGATCTGTGTGTGAAGTAATGCCAAAAGAGCTCACAGGGATGTACAA
The DNA here is from genome assembly GCF_053564925.1 of Oryzias latipes. NCBI lineage: Eukaryota > Metazoa > Chordata > Actinopteri > Beloniformes > Adrianichthyidae > Oryzias > Oryzias latipes. The sequence continues at coordinate 14,325,279 of NC_136245.1, forward strand.
AGCAATACGATTGTGCATCTAAGCAGAGGTACATTTACTAGTTGCACTTTATTTAAACTTTTTGCTGTCTTTTTGCTGCCTGACTTTAGAAAAGGCCGTGTTGTAGCTCAGAGAAGCCGGTTGGGTTGATTGGAGATGGGCTCAGAGTGCTGAAGTGGCTTTTTTCAGCTATGGGGTTTTCCTTCTTGCTGCGGTATTGATGGAATCCTGACGATGCTTGCCGCCAGATGTCTCAGACAGTGAGGCAGCCACAAACAAAGCCTTCAGCATGGTTGAAATCTCTTCAGGCTCTCGAAGACCAAGAAGTTTTGGGGTCCAAGAGATGAAATAAATTAAGTTAAAGGAAGCTTTAGAAGGTTTTTCTTTTGAAGATTTTTTTCTTCCAAATAATAGTTTTCATGTTTCATCAAAGGTCTTATATTTCTCTAATAACTTTACTGCCAACTTTCTTATTTCTAAGTTGTGGCTGCTTTTTCCCCATCTTCAGATTGCTTTGAAAATTCCTATAACTAATTTTTTAGATATAGCAATACATAGGTTTAGTTGGGCTGAACATTGGTGTGGTGGTTACCACTCTTGCCCTGCAACAGGACGGTCTTTCAATTACAAGCTGGGGCCTTCCTGTATGAACCTTGCATGTTCTCCTCGTACACGTATTGTTTTTCTCCAGGTACTCCAGCTTTCTCCCTCAGTCCAAAAACATACTTCATAGGATAATTGATGAATCTAAATTGTCCCTTATGTCGGAATTTGAGTATGTGGTCCTGCATTAGACTGGGAACCTGTCCAGAGTGTACCTCACCTTCACCCGACAGTAGCTGGGCAGGCCTTAGCATCCCTGTGACCACAAACAGGAATAGGTTGTACAGAAATTGGATGGATGAGTTTAAATTACCTATTTCTAGTACCTGCAGAAGTATCTGAAAAATTCCTGTGACATGTGTACATTTCTCACATCTGAAGTGACAAATGTACTGCAAAGTATTTTTCAGCTATCAGGGATGTATAATTTAACCCTTGTGCTATCTTAGATGACCCCACCCTTACGTTGACGTGTTCTCCTTACCATGACAAAGGTGGATAAAGGTGGAAAGATTTCATGTAATCCATGGACACCAGTGAAGATCACAAATCATTGAAGAAAAAATGTTCAGAGCACTGTCTAGTGGGTCTAGATGACCCAACTCCCAATGTTAAAGTGCCTAGGATAGCACAAGGGTTAATAATGATTTATTTTTGGTTAAGTGAAAGCAAATGAAGCCCAATTGGAGGAGACACTCAGTTTTAGTTGGTTAAGCTTCAAAAAAGACATTGATAAACCTGTAGATTATAGATCTACTTAAAAAAAGTTATATAGAGACTAAAAGAAAACTTGAAGCCTGTGTTCCAAATAAAACCTGACTAAAATACTTTTGTTCAATTTAAACAAGTTTAAATGACTGCACCTAGCTTACAACAACAGGATAAACAGATATGTGAAAAACCAAGACTTAACATACTCTTATACACAAAAGTGAAACTAAAGTGATTGGGTTTATAAAGCCTAACAGGAAATTTATCTCAGTAATTTTAGTCCATGTACCGGTAAACCTTTTTTTGCAAATCCACACTGCATCATGCATCATTCATTTTAATGTTATAAAATGAGTTTATCTGCTGTCTCAAACTTAGACATACGAGAGTTCAAGAAGTATAATAAATTAAGATGGAGACACATTTAATTGAATTGGAGAAATGTGACATTTAGTTTGATAAATATGTAAACTTTACTTGTAAAAACAAATATTTAATTGGATAGACATAAGAAATTAAGTTGAATATACCCATTGAATTAATTCATTTAAGTTGGATAAGTTTTTTGCGTCACAATGAAAATGGAAATGTCCGTTATTTATTTTTTTTTTTTTATGGTCTTATAATCTTCATATGCCGTCATTAAAATCTCTGACTCCGTGTCACTGAAGTATAGCGCTCTCTTTTTTTCTCCACGCGTTTCCATGGTGACTCCGGAATTCGGCGATCCATTGAGAACGTCGTTATGTACTTGCACGCACATTAACCCAGGGTTGCCAAATTGAGCGTAATCACGTTAACTCATATCCGGTCTTTTGGAACCGACATACCCAGAGTAAGCAAGTTTAGGCGGATTTCAGCCAGACTTCAGGGTTAAAGTCAGGGTAGTTTAAACATGCTTCCTGGAATACCCCCCAGGAAGAGAGGGTGAGAAACAGGACAAAAATCAAACAAGTTTAAACATTTGGTGGTTGTGTTTTACATACATTATTTGACCTGTCACCTGTCTGCAATTAATGAGCTATTGCAGACAGGTGACAAGTAGATACAATTAGCTTGTCACAATGCCTCTGTCATAGATGACCTATTAGAGTAAAAATAATTTTAATTTAACTTTAGGAGTAATTGCAACCAACCTTTGATATACTCAACCACATAAAAATAATATGCTGTGGACAAGATAACAGTTAAAAATCCTACATGCAGTCCTTGCAACCTTAGGAAAAAAGAAAGCTAAGGATTGAGTGTGTGTCTTCCTCCTTAGCAAAATGCCATGCAGGGTTAAACTCCTCCTTCAGAGCAGCAGGGAACTGGAGGCTTCAGGAATGTGCTCTGTCTACACAGAGAATTAAAGCATATTTCTTTAGGTGCAGCCTCACCCAACGACGGTTCTAATGTTTTTATGAGATAACACATAAAAATAAACTGACATACTTTTTCAAACAAAAATAATTTGATAATAATATGTAAAGAAATATGCACATAAAACACAAGTATTAGCAATGATATATATGCTAAAGACCCACATCCTAAATTTTGTCATGTCATGTATTTCTGAAAAATCCTAAAGAGAAGCAACATTTTCTTAATCTCAGAAGAATTTAACTGTTTACCAATTAGAAGAACAATTTTTCTGTTTCATTTATTTATACTTTTACATAATTTGAATAGATTTCCTCCATCAGATCTTTGTTAATTTGCCTCTTGAGGGCCATGAACAGGCAATTTTACCACTAAAGTGGCTTTGGCTTAGCAAATGTGGAGCAATATCAGCCATCAGTCAAAGAGAACTGAGATGTTAAGTAACAAAACTCCAGGAATGCCTTTAATGGTGCAAAACTGCTTCAGCTTGGATGGGTTATTTGCTAATTTTTCTGTTTTGAACTGGTTTTAATTGCTGTGCCATGGGGTGTTTTTGTATATTTTTGCCCAAAGTCTCAGAAACTAGACACTTTTATTACAGGTGGCTCTTATTACCAGTGACATTGGTACAGCCAGTGACATTGGTGAATCTAAATTAATGTGTCTGGATGCTTAACATCAAGGGTGTATACATACTGGAAAAATCATTTGGTAGAAATTATGGAACTCCTGCGCTCAGCAATCCTTGTTGGGATAGTTCACTTATCCAAACTTTGTATGTTGCTGACCAATTTTGAACGCCTGAATCAACTTTAGGTACTGGTGCAACACTTCTTATTAGCATTTTTTTGATACAGTGGAGGTATGCTGAAAGCTGCTACTGGCAAGAAGGCAGCTAAGATGGTACGCTGATAAGTGTTTATGACATGTGCATCACGTTTAAAGTTGTTTTAATCAGCCTGCATTCAAATGACCACATTTCAGTGAGTTTATGTGTCTCATCATTGTATGGTACTATTTGTAATAGAATTCTATTAAAGACCTACAAGGTAGCTTTTAGGATGACATCACAGCAGCGCTGGGCATGTGCTGTGTAGTGAGACACACAAAAGCATGTAAGAAGCATTTTCAGCTGTGTTAAAATAAGCGTTCTAAAAAGTAAACAGTGGGACCCTTTTTTCTGTTTGATAACATGACAATCATTGCTTTCCATCCATTGTTTCTTTCCCACTATGTTTACTTCACCTGACAACCAGCTACGGTGGCCGTTTTGGTTCAATTGTTCTGCTCTGGCCACGGACTATATTCAGACAGGAATCTCAGAGCAAACTGAAGCTCAGACCGATTTAAAAGGAACCAAGACCACCGTGAAAGATGGGTCTGAGAGTGGTTCCTGGTCCAGGACCAGGGTCCACTTGGGTCTATTCAGACTGAAAATTTGTTCCAGATTATCGGGGGGAAAGAACTCTGGTTTACTTAAAATGGACCAAATGTATCCAGTCTGAGTACACCCTAAATTATTGTTTAAAGCACAACTTTTTGCTTCATTTGCTTCAAGTAGTAACATGTGGAGCCTGGAGGGACTTTTCATTGGCTCAAATGAAAAAGACAAATAAAGAGAGACTTTTAAAGTTTCAATTTCTTTGGTGACTAATTCAAATGTCAATGGCTTTTGCAGTAAAGCTAATCCACACACTCTTGTGGTGTTTAACCCTTGTGCTATCCAAGGCACCTTAACATTGGGAGTTGGGTCATCTAGACCCACTAGACAGTGCGCTGAACCTTTTTTTTCCAATGATTTGTGATCTTCACTGGTGTCCGTGGACTACATGAAATCATTCCACCTTTATCCACCTTTGTCATGGTAAGGAGAACGCGTCAATGTAAGGGTGGGGTCATCTAAGATAGCACAAGGGTTGAAAACGTGAAAGCGATGAAGTTAAAGGTACTGAGCAAGAGACTAACCAGATTCATCATAGGCCAAGAAATAATCTCCAAAGCAAAGAGAGACTTTATTTTGGGTTTTTGACAAACAAGAGCAGAAGAAAAAAGACTCATCTGTTCCTCTGCTTCTCTTCTTTGGAATTAAATGTTCTACTTGTTTTTAAGAAAAAAGTGCAAACTGGGACGGAGACAGGGTGCAGAAGTGACACAGCAGCTATGTCCTTAAAGTCGGCAAGCAGAGCTGGACACTAATTAGAGCATATTTTACCTGCTAAAATTAAACTGAAACAAGGACTGAAATAGAAAAACGACTCAGTAATGAATCTGTCACCCACATCCAGAAGAAGTTGAAAAACAGATGTAAACTTATGCAGTTCTGAGGGCACTGAAAACTATACAACAGCGGTTTGGTGTTGAAATGAGTTTGTTTGCATTTGGCGCGGATTGAGGAGAATATTTATGCTCATGATTCTGTCAGCGCTGACCGAGCTACTATTCTCCTTAAATGTTTGACATTTTCAGGCCAAGAGGGTATTAGGTTGCCGTTTTTTTCTTGATTTTGTTTGTCAAGGCAACCATGCACCACATGGTTCGAGGTGGTGGCATCTCTCCAACCATGGCTCCACTTTCAAATCTATATGCATCTCAGTCTCAGCACCAACAAAAGAATGACAGTGCTTAAAAGCTGGATGGGAATATTAAAGCATTACAAACATGGCTCTAATTTATTCTAAGCCATCTGCCTTCGATAAGCGAGTGCTAATGAATGACTTTAAATGAAGGGAAATGAAAGGCTGCACAGATGAGAGGAACAGAAAAAGTGAAATAGAGAAGTGGCTTTGGGGAATTACAGGACAGACAGTAGTAATGAATTCCCAGCAGTCAAAGTCTGGCTTCAGAAATCCTTTTCACATATCATTTTGCTGTATTTGTTTAGTTGCTGGGAAAACACAATAAACAGGAAGCATTATTATTTTACTGTGTTTTCTTTTGCGTGCACAAAAGCAAATGTTTGACAAAAAACAACAATTTTTTTAAAGATCTGCGATAGTAGTGATGCATTGGGTTAAAGTGACAGCATCTCTGCACTACAATGAATCTACCCTGGTAACTGTCTTGAAATCACAACGAATACACACATCAGACAGTCTGTTCTAACAGTTTTCAAATCTTCTTGATAAAATCAGAGGTAAAGAGTTTAGTTCTCCTTCAAGATTTTTGTTAATTAACAGCCAACATCCCAGTGTTTGGTCCAAGTCATCTTTCTGACTGAAACAGTTTTCTAATAACTTCTGGATTGAAGGACAAATTCAATTTCAGACTTTAGTAACTTTTGAAGAATTTGAAGTCAAGTTTGAAGTCTCCCTCCGATGAAAACCACGTTTTTTGAGTTTTTGAATTGTGTGTGGCATTTTTTTAGGAAGGAGAACAGATGTAAGAAATCATTTCGTTTTTGCATTTCTGAGTATTTTCTCCTTTTAAATCGCTGTGAATCAAACTGTCACTAAGATGGTCAGTTTTTATAAATGAGCAGCTCCATGGGCCCTACAATAGACTGTCCAGGGTGTACTCGCCTTTGTCCAACAGTCGGGACAGCTACTGTTAGGCTATTTGGTTCAGACAATAATCACATTTTGCCGTGCTGCTGCCAGACTTTTGCGCCGTGCCCGTCACTCAAATTGCACCGCTGGACCTCAGATCAAGTCTTTACTGTCAACTTAACGTTGAAACTAGCGGCCTCTACCTCATGAATCGCGTTCGGTGACACCACAGCTTAACCGTAACCCGTAATCCTAACATCAACCCTTTCTCTGGGTCCGTGGGGCCAACAAAAGAATTCAGCACTGGCCACACGTATTTGGAAATCACTTGTGAATAGTCACTTTCTTTATGGCATTTCATTTTATGTGCTGTGCAAGTGAATTCAATAATCTGCCTGTGCTAGCATCAAATCAGTTATGAGCCTTAGCCAGTACAGCTTGTTGGTGCAATCTAGCCTAAACTTTAATGTAATGTCATAGGGGGAGGAATAACAAAATAAATAGAATTAAGGTGAAGTGACTAACAGACACATTTCAACTAAAATAAAACTATTTATTCTCCCAAAAAGAAATACAGTATATTTGTGAAAGTTTTCAAAGACTTCGTTTTTGATTAAGACAAAAGAAAATTTAATAAAACTTCAACTTTTTTCTCTTTTTGTTTAGCTACAATTCAAAATCAATAAAAGCATCTAAAACCCAGATAAATGCTGAGCAGATAATCAGCAACTTCTGCGATAGAGGAAACAAATAAATCAGCATCTAAAGTCTTCTCAGAATCAGTTGTCAGCAAACAGATAAGCAATTATTCCTCCTTAGCAAACGTTTAAATACTACAGCTAAGATCCATGTTTTTACAGCTGCAGCTTCCTATGTCTTTCTCCACTGTACAAACCACCTCATTCTCCTCAACTACAAGAGAAAAACAGTACAGAAGCCTCTAGGTACCACAGTCTGCCTTCAACAGCAGAAGGTGATCACCGCTTGACCGACTCACCTAAACTCTGTTCCCATGGTTGAAAAACTGATCAGTCAGAGAAAGCAGACTATTTTTGAACGTGATTTTTTTTCAACAGCAGACAGTTTCTCTTTAATTAGACCACCTAAATAGCTAGAATGCCAATGAAGTAGCTTTTATGCATTTAATCAATAAGAAACTTTTTTTAAACTAAACAGAAAATGCCATCTTTTGTCTTCCTGTTTAAGTTTAAAACTGGTGGTAAATCTCTATGGAGACATGTTTTTTTACATCAATAGAATTCTACAAGTTTAGGAGGATGAACAGACACTTATGGAAGCGATTCTGTAGCATAAATAAAAAGCAAAGCCAAAACCAGAAATGCTTTTTCATTTTTAAAATGAAGCTGCATTTTTTGACTCAAAAATAAAATGAAAAAGCAATCCACCAAAATGCTTTTTCATTTCCTTCCTCAACACAGCTTATACTGTCAATTAATTAAAATGAAAATGAAAATGGTATTTGACATTTCATTTTCAAGACGTTCTCTGGTAAATGTGTAGCATAATTCATTTAGAAATGTCTAATTTGACATTTAAAATGGATTAATAGAAATGCTTTTTCATTTTCAAAATGAAGCTGCATTTTTTGACTCAAAATTAAAAAGAAAAAGCAATACTTCAAAATGCTTTTTCATTTCCTTCCTCAACACAGCTTTTTCTGTCACTTAATTAAAATGATAAAGAAAATGGTACTTGACATTTCATTTAAAAAAAGGTCCCTGGTAAATGTGTAGCAAAATTCCTTTAGAAATGTTTAATTTGAAAATTAAAATGGATTAACAGAAATGCTTTTTAATTTTCAAAATATAACTGCATCAAATGCCTCAAAATTCAAAAGAAAAAGCAATATTTCAAAATGCTTTTTCATTTCATTTCATTTTCATCATCGGGAGCTTCGCGCTCCGCTATGCAGAGGCAGCTGGCAGTCCGCAGAAAAAAGCTTGTCAGGAGGAGGACCGCAGAAGAAGGACATGCTGCTATGTAGTCCTGAGAAGCTGTGGAAACTCATCAGAAGTTCACAACCAACTCAAAGCCGTTTTCTCTGCCGCTAACACAGTCTGCTCCTGGTGCGTGTGTGTGTGTCTGTCAGCGGCCTGACACACGGAGAAAGCAGTGACGTCATCGCCCCGCCTCCCCTCTGCTAATGCTTTTCCTAAATGAATATTGCGACAAGGTGCGCAGGTTGGATGTGAAAATGCAAATGCAATCCCCTCTTTGCATTTTCGTTTTAATTATGACACAGAATAAGCGGTTTTAAGTATAAAATGAAAAAGCATTTTGAAATATTGCTTTTTCATTTTAATTTTGAGGCATTTGATGCAGCTACATTTTGAAAATTAAAAAGCATTTCTGTTAATCCATTTTAATTGTCAAATTAAACATTTCTAAATGAATTTTGCTACACATTTACCAGGGACCTTTTTTAAAATGAAATGTCAAATACTATTTTCTTTATCATTTTTATTAAGTGACAGAAAAAGCTGTGTTGAGGAAGGAAATGAAAAAGCATTTTGGTGGATTGCTTTTTCATTTTATTTTTGAGTCAAAAAATGCAGCTTCATTTTGAAAATGAAAAAGCATTTCTGGTTTTGGCTTTGCTTTTTATTTATGCTACATAATCGCTTCCATAGACACTGGCCTTGTGATGGGGATTACTAATTCCCCATCAAGGACACATGCAGTCCATACATTGTCCAGGGTGTGAATACTCTTTTTTATTTATTTTCAGGTCCTTTGGCTGCAACATTTCGACATACTGCTGAAATAATAAATGATAAACTTGACAATTTCCCATTTTTTCCCCAAGTTTTTTATTGGGGAAAAAACACGAGCAAATGTGACACAGTTATATTCGGAATACAAGAAATATTGACTCAACAATAATAAAATGTACAATGTTAACGTTAGATCCATGTAGATTGATAAATTCATTCATTTATTTAGATATATTAAAATTTCTTGATGATAATAAGGAAACACATAAAAACATTAGTTCACTTTGTAAAAGCACTTTTTACAATTTAAGGAGCTTTTGGGGTAAAATAAAGAAAATAATAAAGAATTTTTGATAAAAATTGTATAAAGGAAGGTCAGTGATCGCATGACTAACTTTTTGTTTGTTTAGTACGAAAACTGAAGAAATAAATGCAGGTTAAAAAAAGTTAAATTGTTACGCTTTTTTGGTTGACACAAACAGGTTGAAGGTCAGTGTGAGACCCCACCTGTGCTTCCCCAAGTCAATGATGCTGATAAGAAGTCTGGGAAATGCAAACAGTTTTTCTCCCACCGTTACTTTTCTTTCTCTCACGCAGCTAATAGGAGATAAACTGCTTCACATCTGGGGGGGAACTGTGGAAACTATCAGTTTTGATTTATCTTCAGTGCAAGTGGTAGATTTCCTTTGTTTGCTCAGAGCTAACACTGAGTCTAGTGATTGATTTGTGCAACTTGTTTTTGCAGTGAGAAGAAAGCCCATTTGCACCCACCTGTTATCTCGATTGTATTATAATCTCTTCTGTTAACACGACTGATGCTTCTGCAAGATGCTCTTCAATTGTTTCTGTTTCATATTGTTTCAGCGTCTCACGCAGCATGTGACCACTTCAACATTCTCCACTTCATATGCCTCAGCTGTCAGAATGGTCCTCTCTAGTGACTGCTGCTTTGGCTCGGCTCCATGCTCAGAAAGGCACATGGGTGTGGTAATGAAAGGCCAAAATTCATGGTAGACTAGGAGTTAAATTTAGCTCTCTCAAGCTGGCAGCAACTACAGAGGCCCAGCAACAAACGCAAAGAAGGAAATGAATGTGATGGGGCGAGCCAGAAACTGTCCCATGGGTGAGAAACAGAGACATATTGTTGTCATCCAATCCATCATAGTCAGTATTGTATTACACTATTATGTCTCAGCTCTTCTCTGTTTAGAAACAGAACATTTGAGAAACTGTTGCTTTGCAGCTTCAAAAGTTTGTGCTGCAAAACATTCAGCTTACAGCAAATGCAAAAAAAGCGTTAAATTTAAAAGCTTAAGCTTTCTGTACAAACATTTGAAGGCAGGAGCAATGAGTTCAAATAAACTCACAACAGTAACATGAAACAATCATTTCCTGTGTCGATGATTTAATTTGACGACAACTTTGGTCTGTTGTTTTTTAAGAAAAAGCTTTCTATAGAGCCTGTGCACACTTAGAAAAACATGCTGCAACGTGGGTGATGTCTAAAATGGGATATTTCTGTTACCAAGGTGCAAAGACAGTGCAAATTGTCCAAATGCAACTCAGCAAATGTCCAGCCATTTGTCAACAAAACACATTGCACTGGCAACATAGAATGAAGGGGTGACTTGATAAAGTCAAACAAATTGGGTTTTTTTTAATTTAAGTTTGTACACAAAAAAATCTGAGTTTGTACAAAAAAAATGTGATACTTTTTGCTCTCTGTGCTCATTAAACATCTGAACATAACCCCATGGAATTGTTTTATTTCCATCTCTTCAGGATTAGCACTGATTTTTCCTATTAGAGAGTTATTTTCCTGACCTCTGTTATTGTTTTTGCGCTCAGTATTTACTTGTAGCATCACTGCCTTCTGTGTTTTTTTCTTTGTGAAATTACTGTCTGTAAGATTATCTTAAGTGCAGCTAACAGAATAAATATACACTAACTTGCAGACAGACACATTTTAGAGCAGCTCCATTCATCACTGCATTTAGTCTTAGATAAATAACCAACTTTAATCTTTGACCAAGACAAACAGAAACAAATCCTTTGCACATAATCCCACTTGATAAAATACATTGCACACTGTTTTCAAATGTTCAATCTGCAGTTCTCTCTTTATTTGTAGAGTTGGGATAGAAAAAGTGCTGCAAACAAACACTGCTGTCACTTTGGCTGTTGTGTTCATATATTTGTATTGAATCACATATATCACATTCAATGCTGACAAAAAACTCTCTGGACACAGTCTTTTTTTTACCCTTGTGCTATCCTATGGGGTCAAGATGACCATTGACGTGTTCTCCCTACCATGACAAAGGTGAATAAAGGTGGAGAGGATTTCATGTAATCCATGGACACTAGTGAAGGTCACAAATCACTGAAGAAAAAGTTCAGCGCACTGTCTTGTGGGGTCTAGATGACCTAACCCCCAATGTCCAAGTGCCTAGTATATCACAAGGGTTAAACTGGATCCAGGGATGCAGCATAAAAGAATCATCCCATGAGAGAATCTCATCCCCACATTAGTTTGAATGCACACAAAAAAAATGAGGAACTCCTCAAAGTTCTTTTTCTCAGTCTACGGGAAAGTTCCAAGAGGAGCAAAGGCTGTCCAAAAAGAACATGTCAAAAGCATGGACTCTTTAAGATTAATGTAGGATTAATGTTGTAGAAAATGTTTGTTTCTGCTGATTCTTTGGTGTTAACTCTTAAATTCAACTTAGGCTACAAATCAATGAAAGTATATTTCAATGTCTCTTTTAGTACGATCTAATAATTTAATTTCATACACAGATCAGATTTTTGTTGTGTTTTGTTTTGCTTGCAGGTATTTTTTGTTCACAGCTATTTTAATTTTAGAGTAACTAAAATTCTAAATTGAAACACAATTGAATTTAAAATAAAGTAAAAGGGTTGAATTTTTCCCCCCATGTATAAATTTAGAGTGTAATTGTTAGTGGCTAACATTGCAACCATGTGCAAACCATGAACAAATCGTCAAAAGCAGCCTTACCCCAGCTTGTGTGGTCAATATGTTTTCTCACTGCCAATTTGTAATGAGGAGTTACACACTAAACTGAAAAAATACGATTTCTATGTATAGTAACAGAAGCTGTAGTTCTAAAAAGGAAGTTCTTAGGCTGCGTTTGGGTTTGTGTGTGTTCAGTGATGGCGAAAACTCAAACTCATGCTCACCCCCACCCTGCACAATAGTTATGTTGGTGTTTATGATGCCAATTTATAAACATTGTGTCTTTTATTAGCTTTTCTTCTCAGCCTACCTGTGGCATTCTCTTTCACTTTATGTTCCCTCCTGCTTCTCCCACTTGCTGACCTAATAGCAGAGCAAAGTCTCTGCTTTAAGTGCGTAACCCTACACTGGCACCAGGAGTCACCTTCCACATGACTGAAATGCACCACCACCATCTTTGTGCCCAACCGTTACAGGACAGTGGTGGATCTGGAGGTCAGGACTGTCGCATTCAAGCAGGAGGTGGACCCCCCACTTCTGTTGCTTACATAACTTCTGAAACTGGAGGAGGCCATCGGACAGGGAACCACCTCAAAGCACACGATCAAAGGCCACCTCCATGTGTTTAATGAGTGCAGGGTTTGGAATGTGAGGTGAATGTTCCGTGACCTTCCATAAACCCTACATGACCTCGCCTAAGCTTTCTCCTTCTCTCTGATTCAGTTTTAGCCAAGTCATACTGTTGATTCCTGCAGCACACAAGATCAGATTAAAGAGGCAGTGACAGAATGAAAAGGAATGGTTGCATTAAAGGAAAAATTAGTCTAAAAATAGACGATGAAAAAGTATAATTATAGTAATAGGAGTGAATAATTGTAGTAATAAGGTGATGGTTAAAAAGGAGGATTAAACATTTGTTTGGAACTCTTTTCAGTTTTAAATACCTTAAATGAAGTGGATGATCATGCTTTTTTTGTACATTTGAAAGAGGCTACTGCTGGATATGATTTACTGGTTTAACCTCACGGTTGTGAGGGGCTGTTAGCTAGTGGAAGAGAATGTATACAAAGGGATCGAGGGAAAAGAGGGAAGACTTACTCCATGCCAACAGTTCCCCCCACAAGTCAGTGGCGAATTTCTGATGAATGCTTTGCAGAGACTAGGTCAAAGAAAACAACTGTTTTTTTTTCCTCATTTGGGCTAAAAACAGCATAATAATAATTAAAAGACCACTGGAAACACTTTTAAAATAGATCAAAAGATGATCAGAGTGGGACTTTAACTGACTCTGTTGTTTTTGTCTGTGGCGTGCCCTCCTCCAGTGCCTGCACCACACCTGCACTTCCTCCTAATCACACCTGCTCCTCCTCATCAGCCACTCTCTATATATGCTTCAGATGGACCTCCAGCATCTGCTTGGTTCTCATGCGGAGTCTGCTCTGCCACAGCCAGCCACAGCCAGCCTGCAACCTTTTGGACAATACTTTTCTATACAAATTTTTTTTGTCCGCGCTTGGATCCAACTACAACTCTCATAACATTGTCTCCACATTCCACTGTTGCACAAACCCCACTCCAACCCATTGTCTGGCTATTTTGGTCCTTGGGATGCTTTATTATTTTCATGGTCACCATCAGTGTCTAGACTTTAGGGTCTTTTCACCTTCATCTAGGTCTTGAGCCTAATCCAAGCTTATCGAGCCATACCAAAAATTGTCATCACTGAAATACCTCTAACATTCAATATCCTGATGTTCAAATAATTGTTGCTTAATTCCTTTAACCCTTGTGCTATCTTAGATGACCCCACCCTTACATTGACGTGTTCTCCCTACCATGACAAAGGTGGATAAAGGTGGAAAGATTTCATGTAATCCATGGAAACCAGTGAGGTTCACAAATCATTGAAAAAAAAAGGTTCAGCGCACTGTCTAGTGGGTCTAGATGACCCAACTCCCAATGTTAAAGTGCCTAGGATAGCACAAGGGTTACAATCTCTCCTCATTAAAGTTAACAGGCCACAGAAGAAAACACAGAAAGCAGCAAGTGTTTCAAGCATTTCAAGTGCATGCTGAGCTGTTTGGTAAAAAAGTTCTGACTACACTATCACGATTTAACTCAAAAAATTTTTAGCAGTAAGGGACAGCAGAACCTTTTTAACTTTTCACAAAGGTATTCACAGCATGAAGAAACAGATGCAGTGTATTCTATTTTTCAGATGTAAACCTCCATAGGGTAACTTTGATCACAGAGAGTCTCTGCTGAATAACTGATGAGTCTACATGTGTTTTTTCCTCATCTGAAAGGAAAGAAACATTGTCTCAGACTTGGAAGTGCTGGTTTTAAGGGCCGGTGTCCTATATGTTTTCCAATCAACCTGCCGTTGAAGCTCCTAATTGGCTAAACACACCTGATCCAGGTAATCAACAGCAGATGAGGCAGGGTTTCTGGAAAACCAACAGGTTGCCGGCCCTCGAGGCCTGGATTTGGACACCCCTGTCCTAAACCAACCACTTCCTCCATCCATCAATCAATCCATCATTCATCCTTCCATTTTCTATACCCAGGTAATCCCTTTCGGGGTCACAGGGAGGCTGGAGTCTTTTTCAGCCACTTTTGGCCGGAGGCTTCTACCATTTAATTTATAAACAAAATCAGGGATGAAGAGCAACCGTGGAGAAGTGTAACTCTCACCACCAAACAAGTTTAAATTAATGTTGGTCTTTTGAACATTTTCCCTTTGATTCAATGTCTAATCAAGTGAGGGCATGACAGTTCAGCCTCTCTCCATACAAGTTTTTAAAACATGAGGCTGTTAGTCCAATGACATGACTACAAAGCTGCTTGTTGAGCTGCTGCACCAACTGTAACCCTTGTGCTATCCTAGGCACTTTAACATTGAGAGTCGGGTCATCTAGACCCTACAAGACAGTGCGCTGAACCTTTTTTCTTCAATGATTTGTGATCTTCAGTGGTGTCCATGGATTACATGAAATCCTCTTCACCTTTATCCAACTTTGTCATGGTGGGGAGAATGTAAGGGGGGCGGGGTCATAGGACAGCACAAGGGGTAATTATGGAGATCCTTATGTCCAAATATGGTCTTCATCTTTGACAAACTTTGGCACTGACAAAAGAACAACACTCCGTTTAAAGGCCTTTTCTCTCAAGAATCTCTTCCACTTCTCTCATCGCCTACATGACCATTAAGGTTCCCCCAGTACACAAATGTTGTCCATAGAGGATGCCTAACTAGCATTAGGCACAGAAATACTGGTTTCAACTCTGACCTTTTTCCAACCCCAGGGCACAAGAAACTTCCATCTTCTCTACCTGGTAAAACTCTAATGTTCTGGTACCAATCTGTTTTTGATAAACAGAAGCATTTTGACCTGGAGCAAAAATGTATCACATCCAACAAGAATTAACTCTTTCTAAACACAGAAACTATTCCTGAAGTCCCTGTAAACATAATCAAAGATGGTGTTGAAGTATTGTAAGAAATTAAAAAAGTGGAAAAAAGTTACATGTTTCTATGCTTACACAAGAAAATCGGAGTATGTAAATTCAATAGAGGTGGATATGCCTGAAATGATGAAGGGTCAAATGGCTGAAATGGCTCATCCAGGTTTGACATTAGTCATTCAGAGCAGATTGGTTAGTCCATCTTCAGCTTGGAGCAGCTGCACCATTAACGTTTCTACAGGAAACTACCATCTTTAAAATATATCAAAGCATTCAAATACTATCATTACATTTGAGATGAACATGTTGCTTTCCCCTTAAAACCTTTCAGCCAAACACAATTTGTTTTGGAAACTTTGTGGCTCACACAAATCTGTTGCCACTGTTACATATTTCAGGCAGCCTGCTTGTGTAAAATGCCAAGTCCCTAAAAAATGCATGGAAACTTCACACAAGGCCAACATTGTTCTCTGAGTCTGTTGAAGTGAGGGAAACACTGTTACTAAGATTTTAGGGGACTCGCAGGAAAATGTTCAGCTGAAGAATCATTCATGGTGTAAAATTTAAAAGCTACAGGTACAAAACTTTGTACCTGTAGCTTACAACTTGAAACTTTCGTTTCATACTTGTAAGTTATGTTTTGCACTTGTAACTTTTGTTTTATATCTCTAGCCTATGTTTTGTACTTGTAAGGTAAGTTTTGTAACTTGAACGCATTTTAAAGAAACAAGTTTCCAATTCCAGGCTACAGGTACAAAGTAAAACCTACAAAACATTTTTTATCATATTTGGCATGCTTGGAAGAACCAATGAGTGGCAAATTTTGACCAACCACTCATGTTTCTGGAATCTCATGGCGAGAGGAGGGTAGGGCTCTGCACTGGTCTATACCAAACCAAAAGATTACATTCACACAGTGCGTGGAACTCTCACAACTCCTCAAATGTAAGTAAAGTTATGAACACTATAATGTCTTTTTTCGGGAAAGAACATTGTTATCTCCATAATACTTTACTTTTATTATACTTTAATTTTGGTGTTAGAAAAATGACTTTAATTTAATAATGAATTTTAATCTTTGCACTGACTTATAACAGTGCTTGTTCTGTAGTAGTGTCAAACTTGCTTCAGAGAAAGTGATAAAGATCTCTTGTAAGAAGTGTGTTTTAAGGAAAACAGAGATAAACAGGTTTGCCTTGACCTCAGGGGTGGTGGAGGCCACTGAAGCACCGCTGTTTATAACCCATCATGCAGTGCAGCCTCACATTAAAAAATGTGCTAAACCAGCAGCCTGAGGGAGTCAGAGGAACAAAAAAGGACAAAACTTCCTCTTTTCAGGATGACAGAAACGCATATGCATGTTGAACACTAGTTCTCAAACAAAGAGGAGTTGACTTTTTCACTGATAAAAAAGGAAACATTATCTAGCTTCTTAAAAGAGGAGAAATCTTTTAACTGCTCTTAAAAGATCATTAAAAAATATAAAACTTTTTTTAAATGAATTAAATAGGCTCCACTTTAAAAGAGTGAACACAATAACATTTATTTTTAATAAACATTCATCTGATAATAATGTTTAAAACTAAATTATTAATTACTTTGGAATATTTCATGTACAAATTTAGTAGCCAAATTTACTTAACACTGCTTTGCTTAACAGCTTGGACAGGGAAAATACTGGACCTTTGCGGCATGTATTATAATAATTCAGTTATTTTGTAAGTGAATCACTTAAATATAGAAAGAGTTATAAAAAAGTTGCAAGCCTAATGATTACAACACTACCGTGGCCACTTCTAGTTAACAAGTTCTGACAGGACTAGCAAGTCAAACAGTTCTCCCCACGTGTTGCACTTAATGTGGCCTTCTCTAGGTGTGTATTTCCTGCACAGGAAGGAGGGGGGGTGAACAACAGCCTAGCTTTTGTTGACTGAACAACGTAACAAAGTAAACTCCAGGGTAACTTTAGTACAGTGGCCTGGAAGTGCAAATCACAACAACAAAACACATAAATAACAAATCACATGAATAAACAACAATACAATTAAAAAATCAAAATAAAATTCCAGAAACTAAAACGCAATAACAGCAAAAATTAAACAAAATGAAAATGATTTCCAGAACTCTAGATGAAATGTTAAAGATTGAAACATAAGGAGAAACCAGAAAAGGTAGGTACTATGGGCACTGTTTAGATGATGATGTTTGATTTTTGATTTTTTTAGTTTTTTCAAATGCGTCTGCAATATTCACATAATAATAAAAGTTTAATGATTAGTACAGCATATCCAGTCTCACTTAATACCAAATAGATTTTGGTTGAAATGATGAAAAATGTCATTATCCAATCAGCCCATAGTACCTTCCTTTTTACAGCTTCTTCCTTTGTTTCATTTTTTAACATTTCATTTAGATTTCTGGAAATGACTTTTTTCCCCAAAACATTTCATTTTTTTATAATTGTGTTTTAGTTTCTGGAGTTTTGTTTTGATCTCCAAGACGTAATGTTGTTGTTTTTTTATTATTTGTTTTGCTTTTTAAAATGTCGTTATGATTTTTTATAGGTTAAATGGTGATTATAGTGATTTCTTGCAACTTGCACGTTAAGGCAGCCTGCACAGCCAGCCTGCTTGGGTTTAGAAACAAACAAACTGAAAATCAAAACCAAGTGATCAAAGTACACATTCCAAGGTCTCAGAAAATGTAAACCTTTCAGACAACTCTCTCACAATACCAAGAAAGCTCGAAACGTCCCCACTAAATTGTCTAGAAGGTGCATTTAAAGTCAGGAGAGTCAGATCCACCACATCCCCCATCGAAACTGATAAATCAGAATAAGGTTGAACAAAATTCCACTGCAAACTACTCACCGGCTAGCACCGGCTCTTGTGGGTGCATCGCCTGGTCATTCAGCACAGGGGTTACAGTGGGGCATCATTGAGGCAGCAGGATGACAACAAAACAGAAAATGACAGGAGAAAAAGAAAAATAAGAAAATGACAGGAGCTTTGCTACTCTACCAAACTATTTGAAGTCAATGTTTTAAGAAGGTGCAGCTCTCTTAGGCATGGCCGGTACATTTCAGCACTCGTTCACCTCCTTTCACCTCAGAGTCAAGAACCACATCAAAGTGGCTCAGCCAGGCCATAATGCCCTCCCTGGAGTGGCGTGTTATTCTCCACCAAACGTTAATTACAGATGTGATTCGTGAGGCTGGTCGGCCATCTGCTAAGAGTTTGAAAGCTAAAGTCTCAAATTCCCATCAGACCCAACAGAAAAACAAGCACCCCAATCAATCAGTGCACTGCTAAATTAAACACCCTTGTGATGTTGTTTGTGCATGTTAATGGTAACTTAATTTTTTCCCCCAAAAAGGCTTTTGGGCATCAGGGAGATATTTGATACCCTGATAATCCAATGTGGAGTCATGTGAAAAGGTTATGCAAGACTCACAATACACGCAATATACAAAAACAGCAAACGTTTTGTCACGATGAAAATGCCTCCACATTGAGTTTGTAGAGCTGATTGATGACGCTGACAATAATTTCAGAGTAAATTACTGGGTGGAGAAAATACTGAAGGAGAAAAAGAGGAGTGTTTCTTTTTGCAAAAAGAATGGAGCTGACAGGAGAGACAAAGAAAACAATGGAATAAAAAAAAGCAGGGGGTTAAATATGAATGCCTCTGCGTTCTGGTTTCTAGTACCATAACTCTGCGAGTGGCGACATTGCATTTCAAGGCCTAACGCCGTCTCTCGCAGCTCTCTCAAGTCCTATGAATAGACAACTATTTGTGTTTGTGCAACTGACTTCTGGCTTTTTTAAGACTGTTTACCATGGAGAGGGTCTTCACACCATTAAATGTCATATTATTGGAAGTCACAAATATGATTTTTGAAATTCATTTCTCGCCATCGTTCACTTATGACTAAATGATGGAAATCAAAACTGAGTTTGAATCGTGCTCTTCTATGGCTTGCATTTCTCTGTGCACTCAAAGTGTTTATCATCTTTCACAAAATGTTCAAAGCACCCCTTTAAATAGAAAAGCATTACAAGGTTGTGGTGCTGCAGTGCCCCTTAGTCTGTATTTATCATTCCAATTTAGAGAGCAGGCGTATCTAATTGCTTGAACAGCCGTGTGTGTGTGTCTTGTGAATACAGTAGCTAAATTCAGAGCCAAGTTTTTTTGCAGAGTGCCTCAACTAGCCTCACGTGGTTTCAATGCTTCCTGCTTGTTGTTTTATGTGTCTGAATCAATACATAAAAACCCATAGTGACATAAGTGTAACAGGAAAAATCAGAAATTGTTTCTTTGGTCCACTTGGTTTGTGGTAAAATACTCATATTTTTTTTAAGAAGTTATGACTCTGGGTTCTCACAGAGCCACATGGTGTCAACAGACTTACAAAGATGGAGGAAACCACGGTGAAGCTGCCATCATTTCACTTTGACTCATGACTGTGGAAATCAAGAAAAGAATTGATGGATATGTCAGCGTCAGATCTGCTAAAACCCCATCAGTCTGGAAAGTCTGTGGCTGCCTTCAGGGATTGATTCGTTTGAAGCTTTGACGTCAGGAGCAGAGACAAGCGGGTGTGTGCCGCTGTGACATGTGGGCGGCGTAGATGAAGCAGGTGTCACAGCCTGAGTCACTGTCTGCAGCCACCTTAACCCAGAGGCCCAAAGGTGTGTTTATGGGTCACATGTGAAAAAAAACAAAAAAAGGTTTGACCGGCTCAACTGCCACCCTCCCTCTGCGCCTGTGCTGACATGTCTGAGTGTGTGTACCTACACTCAAATTTGTGCATAGCAGAGAGAAACCAGAGTCTGCAGAAACATAAACACACATTTTGCCATCAAATACATTCAAAAATAGTCATTTAGGTTATAATAACAAATAAAAAAAACAACATTAAAGCACAACTTTTCACTTTTACTTTGTTTGCAAGCTTAAGAATTAGTGAGAATAATCCAATGGATTTTGAAAACTTTCTTCCCTAAAAAAGCAAAAAAAAGACCATGTTTATTTAATTTGCAGAAGGCCTCACTTAAAGTTAATCTTCTTTGAAAGACTTTCATTTTTTTAAGATGATCATTTAGAAATGATTAGAAAAAAATGGGCACATGGTTATTATTAAGTAATATCCTGTTTGGCAACGTATCACATTTTGTGGACACTTTTTATTGCTAAGAGACATCTAAGCTTTTCCAAAAGACATTTTCAGTCTGACATGTTTAGACCCTAGGACTCTGAAGACCATGGCAATTTGAAGTGTGCTTGGAGAAATTATTTTGTAAGGTAGTGTTACACTTATTTACATGTTGCGGCTGTGGTCTTTTCTGGTCACCCAGTAATTGCACTAACCCAAATCATGATAGAACATCTGCACCTAACTGTCAAACATTGGACTAGGGGATTTGGGAAATATTGTTTTTTATGTATTTCCCAGCTCTATAATGCTTTCAAACAATTTGTACAGTTATATTCTACCAGGTGTGTACTAACAGGCTTTGATTATTGTTAGAAAAAAAAGTATTGGTCGGAAATTCTTCCTATCGAAAGGAAAAAAAAAAAAAAGAGAGAGAGACAGACACTTTTTTATTTTTGTGCCAATTTTTTTTTTTTTGTCAGTCATCACATCATTAACTCAGTTGAAATAAAGTACTGTAAACACAAACCCATCGCAGCATCCATCTGTGCCTGAAGGAGAAGACCTCAGTGAGCCAGCAGCAGAAGATTGACAGCTTCCAATATATCTTTCAGCAGCATCAGTAGTAAATCTTCATCATATTTATAGCTGTTCCAAGAGCTGAGGAAACGAGGGGCAAGAATGTGTCTGAGAATTGCTTGACTCATCAGTTTCCTGTGGCATCTCATTTAGGTTCCAGAATCCTCCATCCATGCATCTTGTCCTAACAAAGAAATTCAACTTGACTGCAGAATGAAGAGCAAAACTCTACCCTTTAGTTCCACACAAGAACAGATCAAAATGTGCACTAATAACAGAGCCAAGGAATCGTATTACAGTTCTTTACAGTGAGAATTAAGTAAAAGCCTCTTTTGAATAGAGTGGTTTCCAACAGATTGATCAGTTTAATTGTATATTTGAAGCAGCTTGTTCGGGTTTCTAAAACTTTACAACTCATCCAGCTCTGGGGCTGAGGTGGGACCACCACTGGAGATAAGTGGCACCACTTCCTTCACTCCAGTTCACAAAAAATGTTCACGAGGATTTCAAATTGCACAGGGGATGCTAAATAAAGCATCTAAAATGCAAAACACTGAAAAAAGGGTGCAAGTAAAAGCACCAGGAATTTAGCTAAATAGCAAATGTGATGCAGTGGGAGAGAAGCTAAAATTTTACAAAGATTTCCACATTAAAAAAGGGTTACATATATGTAACCTTTAGTTTTTTTAATCAGCCCAAGAGCAAAAATGAAGACTTTGTGCAAAACGCTGCCCATTAAATTCATTAGCTGGGTTCTTGCAGTTGGGCTGTGCTTGCAGAGTGGTTTTTAAAAAGTCATTTCTAATTCTTCTAAACATAAAACTTTTTAGCTGTCGTTTGAAATCCACCCATCCTATTTTCTTTGTGGTATTCAGGCTTTGTGAGGGATAAAAGCCGCCTGTGAAAGCGGATCAGGGAAAATGGACCAGTTGGCTCGCGAAGCAGTAACACATCACGTTTAGTCCTTGCTCTG
Organism: Oryzias latipes; assembly: GCF_053564925.1. NCBI lineage: Eukaryota > Metazoa > Chordata > Actinopteri > Beloniformes > Adrianichthyidae > Oryzias > Oryzias latipes. The sequence continues at coordinate 14,347,303 of NC_136245.1, forward strand.
CAACATGAAAGGCACTTTATGATTTATACATTCAAAAATCTTAGCATGATTTCCCATCCTGGATATACGGGGGTGCAGTTGTCGTAAATATATTACACTGGTGGACTGAATAAAAAAGCCTGCCCCCTTCTCTCTTACCTGCACTACCTGTCTGCCCTTTTCTGGGGCAGCAGCTTTTTGCTTTGCTTCTGCAGGCGATGGTTTACAGCTGCCAACGGCCCAATTAGAGCCGTCATGGACTGGTAGAGCGGTGGTTTGGATTCAACCTCAGTCCATCCACACACAGCTGAACAAACCCACCACAAAACCTACTACAGACTAAGGCTCCTAATGTTCATGCATTGAATTTAACACTGCCTTAATGCATGCTGACTGAGCAAACTGTTTTTGTTTGTCCGCATTAGACACTTCTGATTTTATTGCATTTCCTGGAGGGTTTTGAAACTTTTTTTAAAGTTTTTTCATCTTTTCTCCTGTTTGTTTATCACTATATTAACCAATATCTGAGTATAATTTTAATGGTGTGTTTGAAAAACAGTAAGTCAGAACCAGTGTTGGGATGACGGATTACAAAGTAACACCTTACTGTAATTTAATTACTTTTGTGAGGACTGGAATAACTGAAGAAATTACAGTTCAAATTGCGGTGATAAATGACGATTTATCATATTTCGGGCAGATACTCGCTGCAGTGTTTTACAGGTAAATACCCGAGGGCGGTTCAGTCAATTAACTCACCTGCTCAGGGTCCTATTTAAGCCCAGGTGCGCAGTCGTTCATTCTCTTTCTTACCTTCAGCGCTCATTCTTCGCCGGTCTCCGAGCCCGCGGGTCTCCTTCTCTTTCGGCGTCTTGCTGTGGTCCCCCCGTCCTTCGGATGGATGATCCCCATTTTTCTGATGTGGGGTTTTCATTTCGCCGCGTCTGCTCTCCTTTTGCGGCGATCAGCGGGCGGCTGACAGCTCACAGCGCGTTCGTTTCGCCGCGGTCGCGTGCATTTGCAGGGGGTGTGCTTTCCGCGATGTTCGGGATGTCCGTGCCCCCCGATCAGGAGCAGTCCGGGTCTTCTCGTCTGCCGTGGTCACCCCAATTATCTACGGTGAGCATCATGCGGTTCTTTCCCGTGTAGTTTTCTAAGGCTGCGTTTTGCTTCCTGTTTACTTCGGTGACGTCACGCCCCTAAGGACCCTGGGAATTGTAGTTTTGACTCATGGTCCTTCATGATGCACTTCTGATTCCTTTTCTGCTGCGTAGTTCGGCGTCGTCCGGTTATTGTTTCAGGGGTTGTGGGGTCTCTTCTGTGGTTGTGAAGGCTGGCGGTCTTCGTTTGGACAGGTTTCTCATGCTGGCTGAATTTTTTTTGTGGATTTTAGCATTTTTTCTGTTGCTGTTTTGTTCTTTGGGAGCTGAGTGTGAATCTTGACTGTTTTTAATTCGATGCTGGCTTTATTATTATGGCAGTTCTTCTGTTTATTTTCTTCGTTGTTGTAGCTGCTGGTTAGTCAGAATGTGAATCAGTGTCTCTTGGACCCGTCTCTGCTCTGTGGGCATTTTCCCTATGATTGGTCTCTCTTATGCAGCGTCTATGGCTCATTTTATTCACTCAGTGATCCTCGTTCGTTGCCCCCGCACCTTCTGCATCTGGTTCTGCTCCCCCTATTTTTCCCTGCTCTGTGCACCCCAGTGGGTCCTGCCCTGGCTCAGGGACTTGCGTCGGCCGCATTGGTGAGTGTGTTAGTCTCGTCGCGGCCTTGTTTTCTCGGCTGGACAGTTAATTTGTTATTCTCTCTCTGGTTGGAGGTTTGTGGGGGCTATATGATGGATTCTTCCAGGGCATCGTTTTCAAAGCCGCCACTGAGGGTGGCCTCTGGGAAGTTTTCAGGTTGACGTGACTTGATCTGGACCTGTTAGCGCCTCGCAGTTCATCTTCTGGGCATCAGCGGCCTGGTTCCCCATGCGCCTTCAGGATTGGTATATATTTTCTTCAGCTCCCCATGCTGTCTCCACGATTTTCCTCCGAAAGCGATATAAGGCTGAGGATGACTGTTATCACTGATGGTTTCACTGTTCTGCCTCTATGCCTCTCAGTGGCGTCTCTTGGCCTTCAGTTGGCGCTCGCAGTATTTGTCGGTTTACCTTTCCGCTGTCGTGGCAGTCCTCATAAAATGGACTTTATTCTCTGAAGCTCTGTCCTGGATATTTGTAGGCGATGGGTGCCCTTCATTTTGCATGTTATTGATGATTTCTTGGTGGCCAACTTTCCTCTATATCCCTAGTCTTTTGAATCTCTGTGGAAAAAACTTTATTTTCAAATCTGGGTTTCCACGTTGTCTATAATGTATGGTTCTCCACCCATACGGATTTGTTTTTTCTTCTGTGGATTTGGGTGGTTCATTGATGCTTCTCTCTCCCCATTATGTCATCTCTAGCTTTTGTGCAGCATGTCGTTTATTCATTTTTTGGTTGAATATGATTTGTCAATGATTGGGCCACCTGACCTATGCTGTAGCTTTGGTCCTATGGTCATCCGTTCATCTTGTGTTCTTGTTTTGGGTAGTTTGATCCTGGGCCCCGTGTTCCTGTTCTGGATTTTTGTGTTTTGCGTTTGATCTTTCCCTCTCTATGCTTGGAGTGGTTTTGTTATGATGACTGACGTGTCTTCAGGCTCCCTCCACTTGTTCTTCTGAGTCTGCGCCTACTGGTTTGGGGGAAAAGGATTTAAGAAGAGTGGTTTGTGTTTGTCCGGCCGCCAGAATCCACAGCTCTGATGGTTTTAAGGGGTCGTCCAGTTATTTAATCCTTGGAGATTATATTAAGGCTGTTTCAATATTGAATGATAGTATTGTGTCATCGGTTGACTTGGTTAATGTTTAAACAACACCTTGAGCAACTTCTACCCTGAACGTAGGAAATATATCACATGCGCTCTCAAGCTTAGTTCAAGAGTTAAATCTTGTGTCCACAAGTCAGTCTTCTATCTGCCTTGCTTGAGCAGATGACACTCTGCTAGATGTATCTCCATTTAGAGGCTTGTTTGACTCCACCTCTAAATGCTTAAGGTTCAGTCTAGCAAAAATACTATCAAAACCTATGATCCCTCATGGCTCTCAAGTTCTCTTTTGCAGTATTCAGACGCCCTTGGCTAATTAAAATTTTAGTAGTCTGTACTTTGTTGTCCACCAATTTGAGAACCACTAATATAAAATCCAGCTGAGCTGTAATCCTTTGCTACGTGGGATGTTGACCTTCCTCATCTACAAATCTCCTTGGCTACTCTTCCCATCACCTACTCCTCGATGGCCTCCTGAAGGTGCGTCTCTCTGAAACTGTCAAAGTTTACTTTTCTTATCATTTGATTATATAAAAATTGGTGTTACGATTTCGTGCAGGTTATATATTTCACTATCATTTCACTGTTGGAATTTGTAATTATGGTGGTTTCTAGGGTGCGATAAATCCACAATGGGTCTTTACCTTAACTATCTACTAAATTTCACTTTCTCAGATTTGTTCTTTAAAAGCACTGTTATTTAATTTATCTCAATCATTTTGAAACTGATCTGTTTCTGGGTTATTTATATATTCTTGTCAAGACTAATACTGCTTTGTTTTTTATCTATGCATCGCATCCTGAGCCTGCGAACCCCTACGCCCCGATCAGCTTCTCCGTTTCCAGGAAATGATGTCACCCATGCATTCCTTGATCTGGTGCTGCAACGATGACTGCTCGACGTACCTATTGCTGCACTGAAAGTGACGGAGCGGTGGACCTCCTCTGCATTCCAATGACACTTCTGACTGAATTATTAATCAATGTCAACCGCAAAATGAATGTAAATTATTCGATTATAGATGTTAAAAGAAAATTATAGCCAGGTGGAAGCCTCAAAATTTAGGATGTTCTAAGTTGTATCATAGTGTGCGCGGAGCTCGAATCTGATTCTTAAGTTCATTTGTTTATAGTATGCCAATGAAGCATAGTAATTATGGGCGTTGAACTCGTTCTTAATATTTGGATGGAACCTCAATTAAATGGATGTTCCTTGAGCGCTTATAATTGGTATGCCAAATGGAGAAAATTATGGCTATTAAGCTCGTTCGTACTGTCGTTGGGAGCTTCGAAATAATGGATGTTACTTAAGCGCGTGTATATATAACGTGTATATATAATTGCCAAAATGGAAGAAGTTTATGGCCATCAAGCTTGTTCTTAGTTTAATAGAAGTTTGAATAATGGCTGTTAAGCATGTCATAATACGCCATCGGAAGCTTTGGATTGGATGTTAAGTTAGTGTCTCATACGGGTTGTTTGGCGGTTTAAATTATAGTTCTGCACAGCGTTTTGCGGAAGTGAGCTTACGTTCTAAGATCAGGTATGAGTAATTTAATGTTGGCTCCCCTTTTATTTCTTTCCCTCTCTCTTTCAGATAGTATGTTCCTCGTGGTTTCCACGAACAGGAGCGACCCTACGGTCAATGGTGCCGGGTCACACATAGCAAATCCACTAGATAGCATGTTCCCTTCGTGGCGCTGTACTCGAACGGGGCGGCCCAACGGTCAATGGTGCCGGGTCACACATAGCAGATCCACTAGTTAGCATGTTCCCTTCGTGGCGCTGTACTCGAACGGGGCGGCCCAACGGTCAATGGTGCCGGGTCACACATAGCAGATCCACTAGTTAGCATGTTCCCTTCGTGGCGCTGTACTCGAACGGGGCGGCCCAACGGTCAATGGTCCCGGGTCACACATAGCAGATCCACTAGTTAGCATGTTCCCTTCGTGGCGCTGTACTCGAACGGGGCGGCCCAACGGTCAATGGTGCCGGGTCACACATAGCAGATCCACTAGATAGCATGTTCCCTTCGTGGCGCTGTACTCGAACGGGGCGGCCCAAACGGTCAATGGTGCCGGGTCACACATAGCAGTCATACTGGGAAATGAAATGAAAATGGAATGCTGCCGAAAACACACCCCATTTTATTACACACTGATTATACATTCACATTTTTCTTCTTCTGGATGATTTTAGTGTTGGGGGTTTTGTTACCCGAAAGTGTTATGGAAATTTCTCATGGAATTGAACGGAGCCTTACGCCAAACAAAAATATGTGAATGCCAACTTAAAGAATGTGGAAAATGTAAAATAAATATTTCTTACTGCAAGAGTTGTCTGACTGAAATTACAATTACTGGACTACAGAAACCCTCATCACGTCCTTTCTTACTATTTTTTTCTCTTAGCAGTATGTTAAGATGAGTTTTACGCTCAGCTGGGGGGGAGGGGGGGCATTGTTCTCAACACTGACCGAAATGTGCCAGAGGGAGAATCAACATCCACACAGAAACATGAAGGAAATGAGTGACAGCAGGAAAAGAAGCAACATCTATGGAAAATACAAGATCTTAATTTAGAGTGTGCAAGAAATAATTTAATCTAGAATCTTCTCCAGAACCAACCTAGAACTCTGAAAATCTTCTCCAAAACAAGATTATTTATGACTGAAGAAACCAGAACAGTACAAAGCTGAGACACTTTTTTAAACCTTTACCATGATTAATTTAAACCTGTTGGTTTTTTATGTTCAACATTTTTATTTTGTGTTATGGTTGTTGTGTGGGGAAAATTAATAATTGCAGTTTGTGTCCGGCGGGAATTATATGACACTAAGTCTTTCATATATCGGAATGGAACTGTGAAAGAAAAAGCCTGAGGAAGAGTCAAGAGATTTGTGCCATTTCGGCATTTCCCAGCAAGTCCTTTAGGTTTTACGTTTATTTGTTTGATATTTATTTGAACAGGGACAGTAGACATTAATAAGCATTGCTGTAAATGTGCCAGTGTTAGTTACAATGCTAATTTGCAACCGTAGTCCTTGAGCAAGTTGTAGTTTTGCAACAACAAACACCAAAAACACAAAAAATTGACAATCAGAATGACAATAAAACAAAATTCAGCAAAAACAATGTGCGCAATTTTGTTTTCATGTTTACTTTTGTTGTTATGTGCACAAACACAACATTGTTTGGTGGTTCCTACTTACCTATTGTTAACAATTTGGCAGGACTAACAAAAGAAGCACATGTTTACCAGTCAGCTGTTATCAGGAGGGGAATCTCTTCCTGGCAGCTGACTCATTGTTTCGCTTTACATTTTCCTTTTGGCAAATAGATTTCATGCAAAGAGGCCGTCACACTTGTTGCTTTGCCTGCGTACAAACATCTGCACATCAGAGCTCTGTGCTGAAGCGATGCCTGCGTGTTGTTACACTCCCTGGGCGTACACGAGTTCATTTTCCTCCAGTCTAGCAAGTTGTGGCAAGACTTTTGGTGGGGCACTAAAATTACACCCACCCCGAACATTTTAGATTGTTTGGCCTCTCGATAAATTAGTCTGTGGTGTGTGCGCAGGTTGAGGCACAGACAACAAAATACAGCATGTTTACCCGCAGCTGTATTCAGCAGCAGTTCAGAGAGTCTTCCAGAGGCCCGAGGCCAGCCAGGGATGTGTCAGTGCAGACACCAGATTCACCAGTTTCCATCAACAAGAGTCGGAGAACTCTGTCAGTGCTTATCCAGGCTTTTTAATACCTTTGCTGTTTTTGGCCATCTAAAAATACTACTGTGACATGTGTTAAGTAGTTTGACGGAAGGAAGAACTTTTCTATCCCTTAAGGTGGAAATGAGGAGGAATGAAATGTGCAAAATTTCTCTTTTGCTCATGTTTGGCAGATCTTTGTGATCTCTGTGGAGTGAAACAGACAAGTGGATATCAAATGACAGTATTGCTTAGTGAACTTTGTGGAAGTTTGACCATATGTGATAAAAAAATTTTATTAAAAAAATGCTGAAAGGACTGTGTGATACTTTTGCATGCAGAAAGGATAGTCTTTTAGCATCTGTTTAATTGTTGTTTCCCTTTCGGCTTTTCCCATCAGGGGTCGCCACAGCGAACGAGTCGCATGGTAAATTTGGCAATGTTTTACGCCAGAGGCCCTTCCTGACGCAACCCTCTCAAAGCAACCGGGCTTGGGACCGCCACAGAAGTAGAGAAGGGAACAGGGAGCAGCCCGGAGTCAAACCCTAGTTTCACAGATGGAAGGCGCTGCAAACCAGCACGAGCTAAACCGGCTCCTTTTAGCTTCTGTTTAATTAATGCAAGAAAATCCCCTCGTTCGTTATTATACGATTTTAATTGATTATGCAAATTATGACTGTGAAGGAAAAAAGGTGAACACGTACTGTCAGAAGAAGGCGAAAATGTGAAATAAGTGATTAAACAGAAATAGAGACCCAAGCTGACTGAATGAAAAAAAAAATAACTACCGTATTTTTCAGAGTATAAGTGGCGGTTTTGTGCACGGTTTGGCCAGGGGTGCAACTTATACTCAGGTGCTACTTACAGTATGTTACTTTTTTTATAAATAGCAACAACCGCTAGAGGGCGCTGTAGGTGTGTGGTTTAATATTTGCTACTGACAGCAGTGAGGAAGAAGAAGCGCCACTCAATCTCACAGCTGGCTTGGCGAAATAGCCCAAAAACGACATGGATGATGAAGATTTCAATGGATTTAATGATTTGAAGTGAAATGTATGTTCTTTACGCTATGGTTGTCTAAACAATTTGGCAACATATTGTTCAGATATGCAACATACAAACGTATGTTGCACTTTTCATAAAGCTAGATAAGCATCAGTGTGTTACGAAAATGGTCATTCTTGTTCACATACTTTTTGTTACTTCATTTTCTCTCAAGAGGGCAACTTGTATATAATCAATTCTTCTTTGTTATGTATTTTTTGGCTACTGCGACCAGGGTAACTTACTGTCTGAAAAATGGCGTACATGGCAGCAGTATAAAAGAACACAATTTCATTAAAATCCTGCAAAATCGGTTGTAAAGTAAGAAAACATGAGGTCTTTAAAATTTCTCACAGTTTCTTCATTGATGGAAATGAAGATTCTTTTTCTTTAGCTTCGTGCCACAAAAAATACCTATTCAACCCGACCTTTGAGTCTGCTCTGCATATATTAAGAGGTGAAAGCTTTATTAGGATGTTTTTTTATAGCCACCGTGTCTGTGTTGGTATTCTCAGCCAATAGCGGGACTGTTCTGAGCATCGCCTCAATGTTTGGACCTGCAAATATCCATGTAATTCAGTGTTTGTGGCAATCAGCCAAATCTTGTTTAACTTGGGCTTAGTTTCCAGAAAGCCAGAAAACCTTTTTAAAATAAAGTAAATAATGTGAAAGGATCAAGTTTAACCCTTGGTGTTTCCCTCATAAATTCAGCAAACTGTTTCATTAAACTTGTTGGAATTTGTTTGGAGTAACTGAACTAAGCATCAAGTAAGAAGAGGACAGAAACCAAATCAAAACTTAACCTTAAAGGAGGTTAAAAAATAAGAAGATTCAGAAAACAGACAGATATGAAACAGGAAAAAAAAAAGTTGAATGCTTTAAAATTGACTTTAAAAAATCACAATCGTATCTATCTGTTATAAAAACTGATTTATTTTCTCAGGAAAGCATGAAATGCAGACAGTTATGCCATCAAATCATATTTTCTTTCCTTGTAATGCAGACTCTGAATCTCTATAACGATTCAAACAGGTCAGGACTGTCACTAGGCTAGTTGGGCTCTTTGTGTAATTTGATTTTCATGTGGAAATTTAAAAAAAAGCAACAAAGAAAAACCCATTAAGAAATCATTTAAAAACTTAACAGTTTGTTTAAGATGCATTTTGTGAAAATGTTTGTTAAGATGACATCATACCCTTATAAAAACCTTACCAAATTAGCAACATTTGGAATGCAAACACAGTGGGGTCAGAGGTTAATGGACATGAAATATGATGTGCTGTTGATAGAGCTAAAGTGGGTCTTCTGATGTGGGGTAATCTGAATAACAGGCCAATACTTTCTGCTCCATACATTGGCCATCCATTCTGTGTTAGTAGTTATTAAAGCAATAGCCAGTGCAGGTTTCATTTCTCCACATCGTCTGAAGTCAATATAGGTTTCCTTTAAGATAACTCAGGTTTACCAAGATGTTGTTCACAAGTTAACATTTATTTTGAAGTCTATATGTATTCAAATAGTTTAAAAGTTTTGCAGAAATGTAATTTGAAAGGGGATTTTTAAAATTCCAAATACAGACTTTTAAATTAGCAGGTGGTCACTTGTCGAAACTTGAATTTTTCAAAAATATTACAGTTCAGAGTACCTTTCTTTTTATCTCCTCTTTGCAAAAATGATCAGCAAAAAAAGCTGTCTGGGTACCCAGAAGGAGCTGACACCTTTAAAGAGATGCACATACAGCATTGGATCACACTGGAAATGATCCAAATCAAGCAGTGGTTTGTAACCAGGATACAGTGGCTTGCCCTCAGGTGCTTGCTGCGTTTTGCATCTAAAAAAAGAGGGCCGCTGCAATGCTGATTGCTCTTGACAGAGGCCCTGAGACTGATTACAGATATGCAGAACAGCATGTAACTTTTTACCCTGTAAATGGGGAAAATTTGGCACAGCTTGGTTAAAAGTTACCCGATCATATGGTTCTAGTTACTCTGCTGCTGCAAAAAAAAAAGATCAAAACAGTTGATTGTTACATAAACATAGAACAACGCCAACTGACCGAACAACGAAGTCTGAGCGGAGCAGACTCTTTGGAGGAGGGGGCTAAGAGGATGGCTCTTCTCTAAAGTTTCCACAAAACGAGAAAGGAATTCCTTATAACTTTTTTTTTTCTTAAAAAAAAAGTGTGTTTACTTACCACAGCATGATCAGCAGTCATCTTTACAAAATAACAACTAATTTTAGCGGCTAAACTGTAAGCATGCAAACATAAACTGCAGCTTACTGCTGCACACACACTCATTCTCACGCTGAAACCTGATGGATTTTTTTTTAGCCAGTTAGGCCAAAGCAGACATGGGTGGTCCATGCTTGTCATCATATCCCCACAGGCAAAAAAGCAAACACAAAGCACCATGGGAAAGGTAACACTCCCTGATGGCACAGCACAAGAGTTGCTGTCAGTCTGGCAGGACACAAGTCATGAACTCTGAAAGGTGGGGAGTTTAAACTGTCAGGGGAGGGAGGCAGGAAACCCTTTGGAGAAAACATACTATGTGGAACAAATCCTAGAGTCTGCGGACATCTCATTGATCCTACTTTAACCCTGACCCTGTAACTTTGCTCTGAGCTCAGTTAATAAATAAAATAATTCAGATTTCTGTATGTGATCTGGTGCATTTGGCTCCCTGCTAACACTTAAACCCAAACCACAGACTCCAGCAAACACTGGGCTAACAGGCCGGGCTGGTGTCTGGGACCTGACACCACAACTTGTTTGTGCTGCAGAAGCTCAGAGAGCACAGTGCAGAGTCAGAGTGGTGAGATGAATGCATGTGAATAAAGATAAATGAGACACAGACAGCTGTTATCTATCGGTCTTCCACCCCTACAGTGACCTTTCGTTGCTCTTTCAGCTCTGTCCTTTAGTCCTGTTTACTTTCCTGCAGAGCCGGGCTCTCCTTGACTCACTGCAACAGGTCATATCTCTGACTGTATTTCATTCTACTCAGGGTGGGTGTTTTTGACACCCCGGCTGTATTTGAAGGAGCTGTGACTCATCAGCAACAGGCATACCAGAGACAGACAGTCTGCCAGCACATTTGATTCCAGTGATGCTTTGTGTGCTTAAACTATCTCTGTCTTCTGTGCACTGTTTACCCAAGCAGAATATAGATCCACATGTGAACAGAAGGAGCCACACAAATGTATCTGTATCCAGGAGAACCCTGGTCACTCTGTCTCATATCTCACTGTTACACATTAGTCAAAACCTGGTCTTGTGTTTACCCTTTGACAGCTCACACAGTGCTGTTTGAAGGCATATTAGAGGAAGCTGCACATGTACGTTGATGGTTACTTGCAGAAACAGACTTAAAAAAAAGCTTAAATCCTCAGTTTTGATTTAGTAACAGGGCTCACCTTTTAAGGAGGAAGTTTACAAAATGTTGGTAATACATGTTGTAGGAGAAAAGTACATCAAAAAAGCTACTATATTTAAAGCAGAAGTAAAAGTAAACTGTTTTGAAAACTGTCAAGTCATAAAATGTCCCTAAAATTAGGGAAAAAATAGGAGAAACAAGAATAAAAAGCAAAAGACGTAAAACAGAAGTTTTAAAGCGGATAAAGTGCTAGCTTGGTATCTGTCTTGCCAGAAAAGTGAAACATTTTTTGTTTCATGAATTTCTGAGTTTGACATTGCTGCAAGTCAGAGTTGGCATTGTGTTCAAGTGCAGCAGTAACTGGAACAGCAATATAAAGATGCTGTCACTGAACATTTCTAAGGCTACGTGCAAAACGGCATGTGATGCGTTCAGCTAGTTCTTGAACGAGTTTTTAGCATTTATTTTCACACACTGTCTAGTGTTCACACTGGACTGTTGCTCCTTGCTACTAGTGCATGTATCTACAGTTGGAAGAGGCTTGGTGTGAAATGTCAAAGCAATGCAAATCTCGCGATTCTTGCTCCAGGCTTGTTCTTGCACAGCTCTATTCTGATATGTACGACGGAGTTTTAGGGCCAGTTTACAAACAATTTTTATTTTATTACGACTTTTAGGTTGTAAATTTACGAGAAAAAAAGTCATAACTGTTAAATTACGAGAATAAAGTTGCAAATTTACAAGGAAAAAACACAAAAGTTGTTTGTTTATGGGAGCTTTGCTTAAAGACGAAAGAGTAGAGCACTTTGAGAAGCCTTATTTCGAGATAGGTTTCAAAAACGAAGAAATTCTGGACCTTTTAGCAACTCAAAATCAGTTTATTGTTAGTGTAGCCGGCTTTCCGGGGTTTGGTGTTGTTAAAGCATAGTTTAATATGTAAAATAAGGGGCTCAGAAACACATTTGGGTGTAGAGGACAGCTTCTTAATTCTGCCCTTTCATTCCCATACTCAGAAGTCCATCTGTCTCATTATGTCATGAACCTGTCATGCCCACAATACCAAAGCGGAAGGTAAACATTGTTACATACACCCCTTCCTCCAGATGAAACTTCCCGTTTCAACATAAAACAACAAAGATGAATCAAAATAGTCTGTTGTATTAGCATAAGAACGTTGAAAATGCCAGAAAAGTGCGCCTCCTTAGACGGAAGCGTCACACAGACTTAAAGATCTTGTCTTTCGTGGAGCAAGGGGACAGCTGCAGGGATCCCGATGGCTTCATCAATGGGACATCCTGCAAGCCACTAATCAATGAATAAAACATTAATAAATTGTAAATCAAACGAATGAGCTTCTAAACATTTTTAACGTTATCAGTAAACATTCAGCTCACCTGTTGAAGTTTAGTCTGTCTGCTCTGCTGCTGCATGGCGTTCCCTTGATGCACTGTATGCTCACTTTGACTTGAAAAAAAAAAGTAAAATGATAAAAAAAACATTTAAAAAGTCGTGAATTTACAAAAAAAATTCTTGTAAATTTTCATGTTTTTTTCTCGTAAATTTATGACTTTATATCTCGTAATTTAACTTGTATGTTTTTTTTTCTGTGGCCCTTAAACTCCGTCGTACATATGTGAAAGACTTAGTGTCATATAATTCCAGTCGGACACAAACCGCAAATAATAATTTCTCCTCCATGATCAATTTTAAAATGGTTGGCACTTCCATGGATTGACAGGGATACTATCTATGCATCACTACCAAATCCAAGTCCCTAATTGGTCAAAGTATAACTGGTTTGAATTTTAACACCCGAAAACGGACTTATACATTTGCATAGCGAGCCATGAGTGCGAACGTTTTGAAGGTAAAAGACCGAAATGCATGTTTACATAGAATCGTTATTGGAAGTGGTCGCTCAAACGCGAATTTCTGAGCCTGGTGTGGACAAACAGAGAGGAGAACAGAGTGATAAGATGAAACCTGTGCGAAGGATTTGTTAAGACTTTAGGCTTGGTGTAAATACTTCTTTAGTATTTAATCTTAATCTGTTCACCTTAACACACAATGCAGCATAAAGCAAAATAACAGGGTAATTTGTAAATGTGGACCTTGTGACTGCATACGCGATTATTAAATGTGTTGTTGCAGTTGTTGAAACCAATTCCACCAGTTTTGCAGTCAGAATAGCATGATGCATTCAAAAACAATCTGACTTCCTCTGGCAAAACTTTGTAGTCTATGTGCTGTTCCTGGTCAATAGTTTCCCTTTTTTTGAAAAAACAGAACAAAAATATAATTATACATTTGTATTACAATTTCTAAAGGGCAACTTCCTCTTGTACCGCTGAAGTGGTGATGGTTCAAAGCCTCAAAACAATTCTCAATGCATTGAAAGACTATTGTTATAGCAGACTGTAAATAATCGTCTATGAGAGAATCAAGATTTTCCACAATGCTTTGAAGCTGCCCTTAACATAAAAAAAACTTGACTACTTCTGTGCTGTCACGCTAAAGGCTGACTTCCACTGGATCATTTGCAGTGCGTCTCTGCTGCGTTGACACAAAAAAACAACACATTCATTTATCAATCAGAATGTTTACATCGCCTCCGTCATGTCTGCGTTCCACGTCCGACCCTCCACACCACAATGCAGGCTTTACATAGGAGTTCTATTTCCAGTTTATTGACACGTCAATTTCGTGACCAAAAGCTGGGAGACTGGAAACAGGTCCGTGTTCCAAAATAAACACTTTTGAAAATAAATCGTTATTTTATGTTTAAGGTGACGTCAAATACAATGATCTCCGGCTGGTGCCAGGCGTCAACTTGCGGATAGATCATGAAATCAGTCATTAAATTCAATTGGTAATTGCTAAAGTAAACTAAACAGACTAAGCTAAACTCTTCTCGATAAGGAAAAATTCCTAAGAGAAAAACAGATTATGGGGGAAAAACAAATGAACCTCAGGGATGTCCACATGAAGGAGGGATCCTCTCCCAGGATGGACAGGCGTTGTACCAGAACTCTTAGAGAAGAATTAGCGTAACTAACTCTACAACAACATGTTTGAACAGGGTAGCAGGTGGGCTTCATCCAGATGGAGTTGGGGTGCAAGACGAGCCAGAGGCGATGTCCAAGCCCAATACAGGAGCACAGACGAGTCAACTGTACTTGTACAACTGTACACTCCACACAGAACCCCTAATCCCATTCCTGCCTCCCACCTCCTTTAAACGATGGAGATAAACATTTAGGGAAGGGGCTGAGCACGGAAAAAATTTGTTGTAAACGTTAATAATTGGAACCTCCGCCTTTGTAGATACCTGAATAGACAGCCAGAGGCAGCATCACAGGTCCCCAGCAACACCACAGCAAGGTGGTAATGCATGCTCCCATGTAGAGCCTCAGTGGCTGAACAGCAGCTGAGGGAGAGGATCCAACTGAGGAAGCTCTGGTAATAAAAATGAAAATAAAATGTAACGATAATTATTTTTAAAAAAAAGTCTGTTTACTAGGATCAGGTGCTCAATACTATCAAAAGCAGCACTTAGATCTAGTAGAACTAATACTGAGATCTGACCTGAATCCAAGGCACAACTGACGTCATTCCCAGGTTTGAACAAGGCTGTCTCAGTACTGTGGTTCGTTCTAAAGCCAGACTGGTTTATCTCAAAAATGTTGTTTTGCAACAGAAGAAATAAAAAATTTCCTAAGACCTAGCTTAAAAATGGTAAGTTGGACACAGGTCTGTAAAAACCAAAGGGTCTAAATTGTTTCTTTTTAGTAATGGTTTCACCACTGCAGTTTTATAGGCACAAGGAAAAATACCCATCTGTTACCAGCAGTTCATGATATTTAAAATCTCACTCTTGAAGTCTTAACATGCATTACAAACAAGTCAAATCTCAATTACATTGAAATTTCATTCAAATAAACGATTTCATAGGCCTTTCAAAATATTCAGCTTGGTGCACTGTTGATGCTGTTTGTGCAATATGATGCACGTCGTAGGTGACGTTCTGACGACAACAGGATGGAGCACTTGCCAGAAGAGACCCTGTACGCACCTCAAGATACCTCTTTGGAATATTTCTTTACAATCCAACCTATAAAAATATAATAAACACTGCAATTATAAGGCAAACTGTGTCACAACTTTAAAAATGTTAAAAAATAAGTATGGAAAAGTTTTTGTTTTTTTTCACATTTGATCCAATGACAGCTCTATTTTCAAGGACAATCCAGTTAAAAAGTTTTTTGGAGTGTTATTTAGTTTGTGAGATGATGACTCTGTAGAACATTTAAAGGTGGAGGATATTGTTATAAAATGCATTATTGTGCTATATCATAAATAACAAACTTTGTAAAATGTTACTGTCTTTAGTCTTAATCAAATGAAACAAATAAATTAACAATTTGCCATTTACTAGTACACTAACGTCAGTTTAATAAGCTTTATACAGGTGTGTAAATTACCAGCTAAGTAGTATTGGTTAGTCATTAGAATTTAGTAACATGGCTGCAAACTTGTTTAATACACAGTCTTCATGAAGACTTCATGAAGCTGCAGCTGCAAAGCCTTTGGTAAAAGTAATGAATTTTTTTTCCTTCACCACAACCCCAACATGTCTTGAAAACATCAAGTTTGTCCAATTTTGTGGTGATAAACATTCAATTGAAACATCAAACATTAATAAAAATATGCATCGATAACCCAAACTAGCATGCTAGCACCCACTTCACGCAACCCAGCCTGATTTCTCTCTATTAAAATGTGATTACTAACCTGTAAAAGATGATTCCGCTCGATCGGATTATTTTTCATGTCATAATTGTTGCAGTTGATGACTAAACAATGTGTCCCCTTTTGAGATTCTTTGTGTGCCTGTTTGGACCTCCTGGTTACTTCACTTGGCAAGACAAGCAAGACTCAATGCATAGTAATGGTGCATGTACTGAATGTCTTGTTGTATGTCACGTGAAGGCGTAATGCAGTAATATATACTGAGGCTATTCTCACTTGTCTACGTCACTTTGTGAGAACCCGGTCATTTTTGTTGAGTTGGGAGGGGCTGGTGCTCAAAGCCAGGTTTTTAGAGGAATACTCAGAAATATGTGAATGAATCAAAATACCTCTTTAGGCTTGTTTATAGTGAGGAATGAACTTTATAATACACTTAAAAGCTGAAAAAGTTAATTTTGCATGGCATAGGCCCTTTAGACTTAACAGAGCCATAAGAGGACTACCCACGCAATGCAACGGAGATGACTGGTGTAAATTCGGGGTAACTCATATATTGAACAGAAAAGCATTCCGGTTTCACTTACATTCATGACACAGTAAGGTGTTCTATTAAATGGAATGCAACAATATCATACATAATGACACATTGCAACAAGAACAAATGATACAAAACACTTCTCTGTGTGGAACATTTTTGGGCAACTTCAGTTTCACGTACAAATTCCTCCTTTAGTCTTCTCTTAACCTGAGGACTTTTTCCCACCAGGGGGGGTCTTTCTGAAAAAAACTATTGGTGGATTTTGCAGTTTGATTGTTCCAGTTTGGTGGTGACATTGAGGGTGGGTGAGGACTCCATGTCCACTCATTAAAACCAGATGTCCCAGGATTAAAGAGCAGGGGGCTGCATTGTGGTTGGAATGTTAACGGGTTGATGGCATTTTAGAAAAAAAAAAAGGTTGATTCTAAAACAGTGGATGCACAAAGAAAGAAGAGAGCAAATGCATTCTTTGACCAGCTTTATAAAGATGTGCACATGTGCAGTACTCTTTTATGGAGCTTAGTAATCACTGAATTGTACACAGGTGCAAAACCTGTTGGCAAAACAACTAAACATATAAAACTGAAAGAAAAAAAGTCAGGGTCTGTTCAGGATCAGGAAAGAAAGTTTCAAACACTATTTTAAATATGGTTTTCTTGCCTTTGGGAGGTGTCGGGCATTTGGGGGGTTGTCTTGCTGTTCCTTTCCCCCTTTGTCTTTGTTTGATGTTGTTTCATATCATATGTTTACTTAAACTTGAAAATAAAATCTAAAAAGAAAAAAAGGTTGGAAGAGGAATAACAGCCATTATAATTTTTGCCTGTTTTATTAAGTTTAGCAGAGATATTCAAATGGTAAATGATGTTACTTGTATAGCACTTTATTACTTCCCTTAAAGGCCCAAAGTGCTTAATAGTCATAGTCCAATGCACACATACACACAGACACACTAATCGTGGCTCCCCTACTGAATACTGATGTTAACCTAAAGCCACCAGAAGCAATGTAGGGTTCAGTGTCTTGCTCAAAGATACTTTGACACATGGGCAGCCAAAGCAGGAACTGAACTTGCAAACTTCTGATCAGTGCTTAACCGCTTCTGACCTCTGAACCACAGCCGCCCCTCAAGAGTAAGGTGGTTGTAAAAAATTGATTGATAGTTATCAAATGGCTTTTATACTTACTTTACTAAATATCAATTTATGAAAATCATAAATCAACTTTCCTTGAACATATGTTTTGTTTTTCTTTAGCTGGTTCTAAATGTAAAAATTCATTATTTTATGTGTGAAAATTACATCTTTTGCTCAGTTTAAATCACAAATCATGTGAAAAGGATTTCATAGCGAATTAAGATAGATGTCTTTAGGGAGAGACGAAGTGGATTTAAGAATATTTAAATGTTTTGATTTCAGGCTATTAAATGAAGAATAAATGAATAACGTAATAGAAATATGCATGAATACGACTGTGGACATATACCCAATATGACAGAGTTAACAAGTGAATGCACAGTGGAAGCTCAGTTAAGATCTGACTCCTTTTCTTTTCCTCTCATCTTTGTCCTTTTTTTGTCTTTTGTTTATTGTTAAAATATGTATGAATGCATGAACATCATTGTGCTTAAGTGGTTCATAAGTTGTGTTTTGCTTTAGATTTATGGTTTTTTGTTCAATTCAACCTAAAATAAATGGTTAAAAAAAGAAAGTTAGTTGAATTGGTCAAATATTTTTTGTTACAATCAGATCCTAAAAAATTCATAGATTCAATTGCATTCAAAAGAAAACCCAAACCGAGTTGGACACAGTTCCCCATCTAAATGCCAAAAACAGGATGTAGCTCTTTGTGGTTTGTTCCTATTACATCTTTTCCTGACAGAGGCATGCCACAGATCAGAATGTGTTGCACACCTTAATAACTTTCCTTTGTGAATTTCACAGTTTTTAATTGGAGGGGTGGTGTGTGAACATGTTCCTTTTTTTTGGATTGTCCATGCAGAAAAACTTTTGCCAACACACAACACAGGTGTTTGTGCAGGATTAAGAGTGAAGATGACGTTTTAGCAGATCAAAAGTGTGTGGGTGATTTCTGCAGCTCCACACACAAGCACGGACAACTACACGATGAATTATCAACAGACAGAAAGCCCAGCACCCCCCCCCCCCACACACACACACACACACAGGCACACTCCTCCTCAGTGTGTTTCCATGTCTCCTGGGACCTGAAAGCTCTCAGCAGCGAACCCTGATTGCAGAAGTCTTCAGTCAACCTCCACTGATGGAAATTATGTCTGCTGAATAATGTCCAGATGGGTCTAGACCCAAACAGAAAGGGCACATATTTGATATACAGTGTCAAAGTAGCTTTCCTGAATGAATGAGAGGTATGAAGCAGACGTGCAGGCCGCTGCCCCCAAACCCTATCATGACCTTACAGAAAGCAATCCATCTTCCTGAAGCGTTAACAAATGAGAGCATGTGGAGAAGACGTTTAGGAGCCGTGGTCACAACACAACATTCTTTATGTCTAAGTGTGATGAGCTTAGTATTAAACTGTCTTAAAGTTGCCTCTTTCTGCCAAAAAAAGAACCACCCTTCAATCAAATTGCAGTTTAGGTTGAGAAAATAGTAAAAAGATCAAAATAAAAGAGAAAAATAATAGATTTTCAACACTAAATGATTGTTCCCGCCTGCGAGATTTAAACCCAAAACAAGACTACTCAGACAAAAAATATGGTGGTGTGTCAAAGTTAATCTGCACCAGATCTCCATACTGATCCCTCAAATGCCTGAGGACTTACATGATGGGCTGCTTAAGATGGACACCATGACACAATAAGCACACCTGATCTGGGGAACGGGCCGGCAGTAAAATCTAGCTCTGTGGCTTCCTGCTGAGGAAGAGGAGGGAAAAAACTTCTGAGCCAACAGGATTACAGCTGCACATGCTTAGGAGGGATGCCATTAAGTAGACATTCCAGACAACAAAGTAGACGTTCGAGACTTATCTGAGTATTGTATGGGAACTGAGAATGTATCACGCACAATCTCCTGGCAGCCTGTGGTAATCACCATGGAGAGCTGGTGGACCATCAAAGACCCAATCATCCAGCTCTGATTGGCCCTGCTCTTATTCTCATTTTTCCTCTCATTTCCCAGTTTTGGCAGAACCAACATTGCTGGGAGTAACAGTTAGAATGTTGAGTACGGACATCATGTAGAGGGAACTAAAACCTAGGAAGTCTCAATTTCGCCTCCTGCCTTGATCCCTGCTCCTGGCTCATTTGTTCAATCGGGTTTGCTTCTTCTGCTCTGCCTCTGCGTGATCATTGGTGAGCGGCAGCTCCTCTAGTTTCTGGAGGACACCCAATTCCCACCCTTCTCCACCCAGTCCTGAAATATACCAGACAGGACAGATACAGGCGCACACATAACACAGAGTTCATGAAAGATAACCATTGCCATCAGTCATCTTCTGCAAGATGATTAAAGCAAAAACCAAAAACTTTATGAAAGGAGTTGATTCATCAGTTGGTTGTGTAGAAACCTAGGATATCGATTTTCCAGAAAAGTTTTTCCAGGGAAACTTTAAATATCAGACATTTTTGTGCACATTTAGGCTCAATCATAATGTGATGAAATCAGTTCTAGGCTTGAGTGGCAACAGCAAGAAACCTTTTAACATTCTGGGAATATTTCTCCCATGTTGGTGTGATAAGTGAGAGGTTTCTGGAAACATTTGAGGAAACTATTCAACTTTGGCCTCCTTAACCCTTGTGCTATCCTCTGACCCCACCTTTACATTGACATGACAAAGGTGGATAAAGGTGGAGAGGATTTCATGTAATCCATTGACACCAGTGAAGATCACAAATCATTGAAGAAAAAAGGTTCAGCACACTGTCTTGTGGGGTCTAGATGACCCAACTCCCAATGTTAAAGGGCCTAGGATGGCACAAAGATTAAGAACACAACCCTCTGACCCCGGCTTCATCCACAGACAGCTAGGACAGTAGGGGTGTGTATATTTGGAATAGTCTGGTGATACGATGCGTATCGCGAGACATCCCAAGATTGTACCGGAACAATTTTTCTATATTTTTTTTAAAGAGTATGACTTAGAAAAAAACTACTGGATTATTAATATGCCTATCATTGTAATAAAATGGTAAAATCCCTTTTATTTAAGATCACAGTGTTAAGCACTGCAACTGGATCTCATATACAAGTTGCTTCTATCCAAGCAAATTCATAGTGCTTTTATATATATTTTTTATTTGTCAGTATAAGAAAAAAAATGGAATGAATGTGCCTAAAACCAATAAGGTTATAAAAGTCTGATTGAGGAAATAAAGTGCTGTTTATTTCCAATATTGTTAAATGTAGCTTCTCCAGTACTTTTAAACGGTTTAGGAGCCTGAACAGTGCTTGAATGGGTGCTTCAAAAATAAAAGAAAAGCCTATTCAATTCTTTTCCAGAAACATTCAAGTGTGATGTGGCAGCATGAAAGGGTGAAAGAGAGTACTTTAATGTGGCTAAGATACTTTGTTTACATGACAGTCTGTACTGCAGCGCTGCAGCTCCGCTTTCTCACACGCGGTAGTAAACAGTAAACTACGACGTTGGCCTTTTTCAGAGCGTTGTACACATCACTCTGATTTATTAGGTCGCTGAACTTGAATCTATTGCTGTGAAGTTCTGCAGAACTTGGGCCTGCTTCCCAGACAGTTTTTTGACTGAGGCTCCGTGCACGAGCCGCTGCACTGCTGCACTGTTGCCCTGCTTCACTCATTCTTATGCGATCCCACCCCACGAAGCATCGTAATCTAATTAAATCAATCTGAACTGAACATGCATCAAATGTAGAACATGTATATTAGTAATGGCATGATACAATAATAAGAAGGAAACAGTAACTTTTTTAAAAAAAGTTACTACAATTTCACAAATCTTTTTAATAAAATAGCACCACAAACATGTATTTTCTAAATAAAGGCAGTTGTAAAATAATTAATTCACTAGTAAAAAAAAAAGTGAACAGCAATAAACTTACGGTAAGTTAAATCCCATTAGTTGTGCATTAGTTGTGTGTAAAATGTATTCTCTGCACTTGAACCCTGGGGAGCAGTGAACTGTAGACAGAGCCACTCAGAAACTATTTGGTGGTTTATATACCAGTAAATACAATAATGTAAACAACACGGCAAACAATCCTGCCATTAGTACAAATATGTGGCTCTTTAACGAATCCCTCCGCTCCCCGATGAAAAAGGAAGGGGCAAGATGTAAGCAGCAGCAAGAAGGAGAGGGTCTATGCGTTGTTCATGCCAACAGTCAGTGTCTCCAGATTGGGCAGTTTTTGCTCAAATTCAGCCGTTTTTTACCCAATCTGGCAACCCTTAAGACAGACAGGCGGACCGTAAGTAAATTCAAGCTCTTTCATGTATGTATTAAATAGAAAAACTGCAATGAAAGTATTGAAAGTATCGATCTCATCACACTAGTATCAATATTTCACCTTGGTATCGATACTATCGATACTCAGATCGATCTGCCCACCCCTACGCTAAAGAATGTTAATGAAAAATTAAATAAGTAACGTCTTGACAGCAATTTAAATCGATAAAGGTATTGCCAAATGAAATATTGTGATATATCACCAAATCATTATTTCTCTACACAGGCCCCCGCCCCCTAGGACTTGCCGCTGGAAAAAGTGGTTAAAGATACTTGGTATAGATGAGACTTCCCCTGTAAAAAAAAGATAATAAAGAAACTGTAAAAATGTGCATTAAAGGAAACATGAAAAATTAATCTGATTGCTTGATAATGGCAAGCAACATGTTTCATTTTTGGAAAAAAATGTGTTTGCAGATGATGGAAAATTAGGCATTCAAGCCTTTTTAAAAGCATCATGACCAACTATCTAAACTAGTGTGCTGCCAGCAGCTAAACAGATGGGATAAAAACCTGCTGGTTAGTGGTCATTTCAGTGCTGAAGCAAGCATTTGCAGCATCTGACATTCAGTGAATCAATCTAGTGATGTTCTGCAAATTAAGGGATTATAAGCAGCAAAAACATCTTCTTGTACATGAAAACAACTGTCTCAATATGTCAAGAAAATCTCATAGTTTTGTCTGTAAATGGAAGCTTTATTTTTCTTTGCAGTTGAAGGCTCTTCTTCAGGTTCCCCACTGGCTCTTTTCTTCCTAAAGAAACTTTCCAAATACGTTTGTTTGATTTTTCTTAGCTTTTTAGCTTTGGGCTTTTAACTCAGCGATCCGAGGAGCTGCTTAAAGTCACATGACGCATCAATACAGACGGATGTGGTGAACAGAATCCAGTAGTTTTCCAAAAATAAAACTTCCTTTAGTATCCGAAAATAAACGAAATGGAAATAATCCAAGTTAGTGTAGGTGTTTTTCTTTTCTATCTACTGCCCTGTGCCAAGTGCATTTTCTAAATTTAATAATAAACGTGAATCTACCGTTTGAAGTGTCAGGGCCCGGGGGTTGGGGACCACTGTTCTAAACCATCCTCAAAACCTGCTTAGTCCCTTTTTGGGGTTACATGGTTGCTGGAGCCTATACCAGCTTCTGTTGGGTAGAGGCAGGATACACGTTGAACAAGTCACCAGTCCGGCACACATACGTACAACCACACACACTTACATTAACATTTAGAGACACCAATTAACCTATGAAGCATGTTTTTAGACTGTGAAAGGAATTTGGAGTGCCTGGAGAAAGCTCACATGCACGAGGAGAACATGCAAACTCCTCACAGAAAGGTACTCAGCCTGTTAGGTGAGAGTGCCAACGACTATCCCACCGTATAGCCCATATGTCATCTAAACATTTGAGTCTAATGCGAAGTGTCAGGGTTTGCAAGATCTATTTTCACTTGACAACCAGCAAAACATCATCTAAGGACAGCATTCACTACCAGAGCTCAAGCAGGCTAAAGAGTTCTCTGCAGAAATAAGTCAGTCCTCTAGACGTCACCTGTCAGTTTGGGCAATTCAGAACAGAAATGAAACAGAAATGTTTCACACTCCTACAGAGACAAAAAATATATTTTTTTAAACTGGAAATCAATAGAGACATAATAATAACAAATACATCATTTCCCGGTAATAATAGTCGCTAATGAATATATCTATCTGATTATTGATGATATTTGATATGTGTAATTTTGGTAATAAGCTGGAACTCTCACAGTTAAAAATACATTTGAGGGTGACATTCTTATGAGCAAATGTGACAGTCAGGGTCATTACGTTTTTCTGATAATATCCACTCAAAATAAGATCTTTATTACTATTAACATATATGGTTACAACTACAAACTTGAAAACGTTGAGCTCCTTCCTTTGATTGAAAATGATGTAATTTTTGGTCTAAACAAATTTCCTGATGCAATTATTATAATAGAAGGGGATTTTAATATAGCTTTAAATAATCAGCTGGACAAATGGCCACCACGTGCTCTATCTTTTGATAGTCCCTTACATTCATTCATGCAGAGATATAACTTGAAAGATGTCTGGAGAGAAAAATTCCCATCAGAGTCTGTTTTTACTTGGAGTAATACTGATGGATCCAAACAATCTCGCATAGATTACTGGCTGGTGTCTGATTGTCTAAATGCAGATGATATTGAAGTAAATATTCTTCCTTCTCCACTAACAGATCATAAAGTAATTTACATTTCTATTAAATTATCCGAAACTAGATCCCAAAAAAAGAAAGCATACTGGATGCTAAATAACTCACTGCTTAAGCTAGACATAGTACAACAAAAGGTTTCTGAATTCATCTCTTACTTTTATAATCTAGCAGAAGAAGAAAATTGTTACGGTAAAAACTGGGAACTTTTTAAATTTGAAATCACTAATTTTCTTAGAAAGCTTAGTTCAGAACTAAATAAAACTAAAAAAGCTAAAGAAAGCCAAATTATCAATGACATTATGACAATTTCAAAAAGAAATCCTGCAGAGTTATCAGATGATGATAAAATAAATTTGCCATTATTACAAAAAGAATTAGACAGTATTTATAAGAACAGAGCTGAGGGAGCCTTTGTAAGATCAAGGCTGAAATGGTTAAAAGAGGGTGAAAATAATTCCTCTTATTTTTTTCAATTGGAGAAACGTCGTGCCAAGACAAGTACACTAGAACAATTAAACATTGAAGACCAGATTACCTCTGATCCCAAAATGATTGCAAATTATGTTAGCCTATTCTACAGTAAACTGTATGCCTTTGAACCCAGCGAAGATCCTGATCACTTCTTGAACTATAATTTACAACAAATACAAGCCTCTGAACGGGATCTCTGTGATTCTCCTCTTTCAGAAAATGAAGTACTTTTCTCTATTAACCACCTTAAGAATAACAAATCTCCTGGACCAGATGGCTTAACGGGAGAATTTTATAAACAATTTAGTGATAAAATGACCCCCTTTCTAACACAGGTATTTATTGAGAGCATAGAAAAAGGCTTCCTTCCTCCAACATTAAATCAAGGTGTACTTACTCTGATACCCAAACCCAAAAAAGATGTACTTCTCATTGACAACTGGCGCCCCACATGTCTATTAAATAATGATTACAAGATTCTTGCATCTGTCTTTGCAAAAAGACTTAAATCTGTTTTAAACTCAGTCATTGCAGAGACACAATCAGGATTCATGCAAAACAGACACATCTCCAATAACATTCGTCTTGTTCTTGATATTTTAGATTACTCACACCTGATCTCTGATGACAGTTTTATACTCTTTTTAGACTTTTACAAAGCGTTTGACTCTGTTAATCATCATTTTATCTTCAGCTGTCTTCATAAATTTGGTTTTGGCCCTTTCTTCTGTAATACAGTTAAAACTCTGTATAATAATGCTAATTGTTCTGTCAAACTAAAAAATGGCACCTCCCCTAGATTCAATCTTAATAGAGGAATCAGACAGGGGTGTCCTATTTCACCGTATCTTTTTCTTCTAGTTACCCAAACTCTTGCTGATTATATTACTATTCATAAGTTAAAAGGCATCTCAGTTCTTAATAAAGAAATTTTAATAAGTCAGCTAGCTGATGACACTACTCTTTTCTTAAGAGACAGCAGTCAAGTTTCCTGTGCTCTGTATCTTTTTCAGTCTTTCTCTGATGTCTCAGTTCTACGTCTCAATCTAAACAAATGTGAACTTCTTTCTGCTAAAGATTGTGCTTTAGAATCCATCTGCAACATTCCTGTAAAAGAAAATGTAACATATTTAGGCATTATTATTTCCAAAAATAATTTAGGAAGATGCTCATTAAATTTCACTCCCCTCATTGATAAAGCCAAAAAACGTTTTAACCAATGGCTTCAGAGAGACCTGAGTCTGAGAGGAAGGATTTTACTCTCCAAAGCAGAAAGGATTTCTAGACTAACTTATTCCGCTCTTTCTCTGCACCTGGACAATCAGACTCTTAAATCTATTGATCAAATGCTACTAAACTTCATCTGGAAAAACCATATTCATTATTTAAAAAAATCTGTATTAATGAACTCCTATGAAAAAGGAGGCCTACATTTTCTTGATTTTACTACTTTAAATAATACGCTTAAAATAAACTGGATAAAGTCATATTTAAAAAATCCACTCACCATTTGGAATATTTTCCCTCATCACATGTTTGCTAAAGTAGGTGGTCTCCATTTTCTTCTGCTTTGTCATTATAATATCGACAAAATCCCAGTGAAACTCTCTGCTTTTCACAGACAAACTCTTCTTTCATGGGCACTTATCTATAAACACAATTTTTCCCCTCATAAGTTTTTTATTTGGAATAACAGATATATCCTTTACAAGAACAAATCTTTATTTTACAATAATTGGTTTGACAATAATATCCTACTGGTGGGTCAGCTCTTTAACCACAAAGGTCTATTACTTAGATATGAAGAATTTAACCTTAAATACAACCTTGCTGTTCCTCCTAAAGAGTGTGCCATTGTTTTTGATGCTGTCACTAATGAAATCTGTGAACTCTTTAAAAATACTGTACTTGATGCAAATATTCCCTTCATGTCTGTAAGTGACACCACTATTGGAAAATCTTGTTTCAACTGTGCTCGAAAAAATAACAAGATCATACGTGCCCTGTTTCAGCAAAATGTAATTTCTGTTCCCTCTGCTGTTTTTTATTGGAGAAAATTTATTCCTGACTTGCCTTGGAAAAATGTTTGGACCCTGCATCAGAAATTATTAATTAATAACAAGATGAGAGACATCTCCTACAAACTCCTACATAGAATCTATCCCACTAATCAATACATGATCAGATATATGAAGACTATTGACCCCAACTGTACTTTTTGTAAAGAACACCCAGAAACAATCAGTCACCTATTTTGGAATTGTAATACTACTAAAAAACTTTGGAAAGATTGTGCACGTTTTATAAATTATAAATTAGATTCACAATATCAGATGAAATTTGAACATATCATATTTGGCCTACACGAAAAAAATATAAGATCAAACGTAAAATTGGCAATTAATCTAATTATAATATTTGGTAAATTTCATATTCATAAATCAAAGTTTTCTTCATCACAACTTTTTTTTCCTTTAATAATTAAAGAATTAGAATCTTATTTACATACTATTTCTAATAGTTTAAACAAAAAGGCCATACATATTTATGAAAACTGTCTGTCTCTGAATATTTTCATTGCATAGCATCTGCAATCTTTTTGTAATACATGTACCATCCCCTGACATTGTTGTTGTTATGACTATTGTTCCTGTCATACATATTTGATCCATTTGTGTTGAATAATAAAGTTCATTAAAAAAAAAATGAAAACAAACACCATGCCTCCTGATTACATCCCCAAGTGGCAGCATATGTAGATTAAAAAGTAGTGGGCCTAAAATTGAACCCTGGGGGACCCCACATTGATTTCAAAGACCTTTGGTGAGCATGTATCCATACTTGCATAACATCTTCGATCTGTGAGATAGGAGTAAAACCCCTTTAGTACAGTACCAGAGATGCCCAAACCTCTCAGACTGCTGAGTAAAATACTGTGATCTACAGTATCAAATGCTGTTCTCGTATCAAGTAGTACCAGGACTGAGAGTTTCTGACAGTCCAGGTTACATTTAATATCATTTACTATGTTAACAAGGGCCGTTTCTGTTCAGTAGTTAATCCTAAAATCACAACACAGACTGATACTTTTAAAAAGTCATTTAATTGGATTAAAACAGTTTTTTTCAATCATTTTACGTAAAAATGCTAAGTTAAATACTGGTCAATAATTGTGATGACCTTAATTACTCTTCTTCAGAAGAGGCTTCACCACTGCCGTTTTAATGGCAGCAGGAAAGACACCTGTCTGAAAAGAAGAATTTACTATGTTTAAGAGCTCAAACTCAAAGAAGTCATCAAATGTTTTTAACAGTGATGTGGGGATTGGATCTAAAAGGGAGAAATCTCAATAACCATTCTCGCCTGTTGGTCCCTGTCATCCTGACAGAACCAATAAAACAAATAAAAGACATAAACAATCAATAACTCCTTTTTAATTCTAAATTACAGAATCAGCCGCGCAGCAAAGCGCGTCTCAACGCAGGGTGCCAAACTTCACAGCTCAGCAGGAAATGTGGGATCTGTTCGCCCCTACCGGTGGCGCATGGAAGTAATCCAGATCATGAGGGCTGGACTCAATCCAGGTACAGAAAGAACGAAAAAAAAAGCCTGGCAGGATCATCAGGAGTGAGCTCTCTTCTGGAGAGCGCACGCAGACTCGTCTCAGTCATACGCGGGGACGCAAAGAAGAGGAGCTCTCATTCAGATCGCTACCACACGAACAGCCACTTTGTGTTTTGTTGTGTTTTTGGTTGTTTTTTTTAGAGTAAACAACACTTAAACCCGGGTTTTGGAGTGTGAAAAGAAAAGTGTATCAACGTGACGCACGATTGGAATATCTTTAATGATTAAAGGACGCGCAGGTACAGTACATTTTGAAGACAAAAACAGATTAGCCAACATCTCTCTGGATGGAGATCTGTTCTGTTCACAAGGAAACGACACTTTTTTTTTATTTCTGTTCCTTTGTGTACTTCCAGAAGTCGACAAAAAGTCAAAATTGTGTCTTTTCAAGCAACTTGGAGCACAACACGGAGGGGAAAGTGTGATTTTTGTTATTAGTTTTCCCCCTCATCTAATTCCTCCCAGAAATGGTGGGGCATTTGCACTTACAAGCGATGGATGATAGTCTAAAAGGAAAGAATCGAGAGGGGCTGCTCGACAGTCCGGATTCAGGGTTGCCCCCAAGTCCCAGCCCGCCCTTCTGCTCCCTCTCTGCGACTCTGCTGGAGTCGCGCTCCGGCAGCTGCACGACGCCCGTGGAAAGCCACCATGGATTTTACAAAAAGGAACGCCGAGAAGGCAAACTGGTAAGAGAACAGGTCTGTGTTCACTGCATTTTACTGTCTTAAAGTCTGGATTGGAATCATTTTAGATTCATTGACGCGCGCAGATCAGGTTGTTATTGAACAGTAAAGTAAAAACTGGAAACTTGCTGGGAGCATTTTTTTTGGTCAGTCTAGAACATCTGGAAGCTTTCTTTCCCCTGTCCCAGAATGAGATTCCTCAGTGGCATAATTGTGATCCTGCTTTCAGGCTGAGGATGTCACTGGCTCTCATTAAACTGCTGCACAAACCTGTTTGGTGTTTTCACTGCTGGGCATCAGGTGTGACCGTACCACACAGGTGCCCCCGAAGGTCAGATATTTTGAAGGTCCTGTCATGTCTGGGCTGCAGTCTCCTCTTTGATCTAGGAGTTTTGTGGACTTTTGGCAGTTTAATGTGAGAATAATCACTTTGTTTCCTCCTTGGACAGCTCAATTGACAGAGAATGGTAATGTTCTGTGACAAGGAGGCATGAGGCCCATCAACCCTGTCATGTGGGCTGAAATGATAATCCTACACATTTAATCTCAATAGTAGGCGCTCAGAAACTGCTTGTTTTAAACCAGTTTAAAATGATAACTGGTTCCAGGTAGAACCTACCCAACCTGTTTGGCATGATGCTTCTTCAAAAATTCTTAAAATTTCTTAAAAAAATCTCACCAATCTCTGACTGATAAGAAGTTGTACTTCTGTTTTCTGCTGTCAGACTTCTACCTCCACATGCATGGTGAGTGAACATCAGGAGGCTCGAAGCTGAAAGTGTGCACAGGCGCGCCTTCACCAATGACGGTCCATCGTCTCTGCTGCAACAGAGCCAGTCTAAGTCAGATATCATCCAAACCAGAAACATGCCAGTTGTTTACCCTCTGGTTATCACTGCAGCTTCCCTAATCTTCACAAAATTAACATTTTAACCAAAGTGCTGTGTTTCCATCAAACGCACTATCCACATGTATCTACAGGCAATGTACTTTGACCATTTTCCACTCTAACAAAGGCTTCATTGGCAATGTGGTACACGTTTTGGTCTCTTAAAGGTCAAAGAAGTTTTGAGTGTTTCAACCTGCGGTGACTTGTTTGCTGCACCAGACAGGGTTGGTTGAAGTGAAAGTCATTTCCCAGTTTTCAGGACTTTAAGATCACGGTTCTGCAAGTTCAGATTGACTTTAAGTTGTCAGAAGGAGGCTTCAACAATGCAGGGGTGCATGGTGCGGCTGCAATTAGTGAAACTGTCTGGTTTTTTGCTCCCAGGAATTCTAAATAAGCTGGCTTTTGGGTTTGTTTTTGTAAAAAAAAAGAAAAATAAAGAAAGAAAAACTCACGCTCTGTGTAACCCTTGTGCTATCTTAGATAGCCCCACCCTTACATTGACATGTTCTCCCTACCAAGACAAAGGTGGATAAAGGTGGAAAGATTTCATGTGATCCATGGACACCAGTGAAGATCACAAATCATTGAAGAAAAAAGGTTCAGCACACTGTCTAGTGGGTCTAGATGACCCAACTCCCAATGTTAAAGTGGCTAGGATAGCACAAGGCTTACGGGTGACTGAAGCCGTTGGAAATGATTGCATGCATCTTCAATATTTTGCAATTCAACAAACTGCTGTCAAAGGGGATTTAAATGTATGCAGGAAAAGCCAATTCTTTCTAAATGCATTATGAAGAAAGTTACAAGATCTACAAAATAGAGAATAAACAGCTCAAAGAAACTGATTAAGTGATAGTGGATCAGTCAGAGCACTATCTTTCAAGCCGTGTTTCATGAAATGATACAGATGCTCATCCATGCACATCAAAGAATGCAAAGTGTGAGGGGTTTGCCATCACAAACAGCCAGCAGCGGGAAAGCTGTGCTCATTTTTCCCTCAGTAGTCCTGCTTTGTTGCTCAGCTGGAGAACATTTCTTCTGGGCCAAACTGTGCTTCCAGGCAGGCTTATGCTTTATGTGCTTGTTGGTAGATTGGCTGCATGGAGGTAACTCACCCTCCATTCACAAGTGTTTGCTTTACAGATGCTGCCAGAGTCCTGCATGGAGAAATGTGCAGAATGCTCTGGAGCAACGAGGGCAAATAATCACACAGTGGTACAGTGTGTTCAGACCATGAGGAACCCTGGGACAGGAATCGAACGGCTTGCAGATATAGTTTACTCAGCTTTAACTGAAGCAAAACGCAGCAGCTGTGAGGATGCAGTAAGATGAGCTTCACACTGCGCCCTTGGCCTGCTCTTGCTCGGCTCCTCTGGTGGCATGTGCAGAGGGTGACAGCATGTGACAGCCTCCCCCCTGTGCAATGTGAGAGGTGCCAGGGTCGTGGTTGTGGTTCACAAACACACCTGCAGGAAAAACACAGCCAAATGTGAGATCTCTACTAAATCGTTTAAATATACTTGAAACACGCAATTCAACCCAAACTCTTTGAGGTGTGAAACTCTGCAGTTTAAAACGTGTTTTTTTTTAAAACAGAAAACAGAGCAGAGAGGGAATCTGAAGGTCCTTTTTGTTTGCTTCAACAGAAGCCACAAACATCATGAGAAGCTTGAATGTAAGTGATTTGAACTTTAAACTTCAAATCTAGAGCGAGGGCCTCTATACACCAGCAGCGGGATGTTGTTCTGAGCTTCACCTCCGACCTTTCCTGCAGAGCTCCACCACTTCACTGTCACCTCGTTAGCATTTTCAGACAGTGTCACCTTCAATCAGCTGGGTTTTTCTTTCCACTTTTTTCACAATCAAGTGTTCCCTCTGCACACACAGGCGGCCGTCTGGCTCACACGTCTACTGAGTGAGAAAAACATTTTCCACCAACAACTCCCTTGGCAGGGCCT
The DNA here is from genome assembly GCF_053564925.1 of Oryzias latipes. Lineage (NCBI taxonomy): Eukaryota > Metazoa > Chordata > Actinopteri > Beloniformes > Adrianichthyidae > Oryzias > Oryzias latipes. Next base: position 14,378,844 of record NC_136245.1, read on the forward strand.
TCTCAGTGTAATATTTGAATCCAAACAGAAATGTTGCCACAGTTAACTGCTGTCAGAGTCACAGCTCTGCTGTCCATGAGGTGGATTCTCATCAGAGATAATTGACTAGTGATTCACAGCAGGGAATGTGGGACTGGGAGTTTTTTTGTTTGTTTTTGTAGTATGTGCGCTGGGTCTGCCGAAACTCCCTCAACAATGCTGGCATTCCTTGAAAAGGTGAATCGAGAGCAGCTCAGAAGGCCTTGTTTCTTGTGTGCAGCTGCCCTACCTGCTGCTGAACTCAACAGGAACAGACCTAAGGACTCGCATGCAGCCGGTGTTCTACGGAGAGAGCATTGAAGTCAATCCCAAATCGGAGCAAGAAATCAAGTAAGTGATCCGAACATAAACATTTTTCAGGCATTTGTTGATGTCTTAGCGACAAAGCCACCTTTGTCATCAGGTACAGATGGTTAACCTTATATAACTTATCATATTTAATTCACACATTTCTGAGAACTCTATCTCATTAGTATGATCCAAACTTTACTTAAAAACCCATTGTAGATAACTTGCTCCATGTTTTCTGCCCAGCTGTTCATCATCATTCCACTAGGGGGAGTAGAAGGGCTTTTTCTGCTCATTTCAAAATGGCTGCTTCTTAAAAAACTAAACAAAAACTTGGCAGTAAAAGTTTATCTACTTTTCAAAATCTTTATGTTGAGAATAACTCAGCCATTGGTATTTATTTTTTAAAATGACTACTTGTTTTGTTGAAATAATGCAACATATCTTAACACAGTTACACCATTTTAAAATTGTTATTACATAAGGTGTTTTTTTTCCTAAACACTAATGTCAATATTTTAAACTAACATTTTTGTGAGCCAAAACTTACCAAGTCACTCAATGGATCATTGCTGATACAATCAATATCTCACTAAAACAATTTTGCGAAATTTTTATTAAAGGGTTTTAAAAAGCATCTTAATTCCAGAAAATGTCTATTTTCTGTCAGTTCTTTGATGCAGTGGTCTTTACAGGGTTAATTAGGAATCGTTTCCTTTGCAGGTGCAATTCAGAGGTGAAGTACGACTCTGACAAACATTACAGGGATCAGGTCTTCTGCAGCCCTGTTCCTACGCCCACCTCCTACAGTGAGACGGTGGTGGCAGTGGGGAACTGCACCTGGAGGAGCTACAAGAGTCAAGTCTACTTGGAGCCCCGGCAGAGGCCCGTCAGCTACCAAAGCACCACCATTATCTACCCAAAACACGCCAAGAACACTTACCGCACCACGCTCAATTATAAAGCCAAAGGCTCCCGCCGCTGGTTCGTCTCCACCGTACAGCTGCAGTCCAGCGAGGACACAAGTCCCTGCATCATCTACACAGAGGACCTGTAGGGCCTAAACACGAGAAGGAGCTGATCCTCCTGGTTTTAGTCTTTGTTCCAACTGTTGTTGTTTTTCTTCCTGGGAACTTGGAAAGGCCCACACTGAAAGGGAAGTACCTGGAGCCCCAACTCTGAAACTCAGACATTTTCCCTGAGTTTTTGTTCTTCCTGCTGCTGCAGACTTTTGAGCTGCACGACGGAGGTTTCATGTCTTATTTAATGTGAGATCTGATAAGCTGAAAGCGCCTCAGCTTTTCTCCAGGTTGGATTATAACCATCAGATCACAAATATCTGTGCATATAGGGAAGAGTGTCTTGGATTTAAGCCAAACCTTATCACAACAATGCAAAGCTTTCTAATTATGGCTTTCTTGCACCTTTTTTATATTATATTTTTATGTCCCGGTTCTCTCAGAGTACTTGGCATTGCAGTGAGGAATTTCTATATTGCCTCTGACAAATTGGACCAAAGTTAAATGAACAGTTTATTTCCTACTATCCCACACACTGAGACAGAAAGCTTAAGAACTTGAGACTAATAAAGCACCTAAAAATGCCTTTGAAAAGCGTGGAACATTACATGCAACTATATTAGATGTTAGCCTAACAGCAGGAGTTTTTAAGGAGGAATGGCGAGTTACAAATCAAAGACTAAATGTTTAAACAAACCAATGTATATTTTATTATTTCTCTCTTGTCTGTATTCATTAAGAAGAACAAAGGTTTTCTAAAAAGTAGCAAAGTTGGTAAAGTTTTAGCTGGTGATATTTAGAGTTAACTTTTTAACCTGCTTTAAAATCAAGCATTGATGTTTCACTAATGAAACAACTGTAAAACAGAAGTGCAATTGACCATTTCCTGGTAAAAATGCAGATATAAAATGAAGAGTGGGATCATTTATGTGCTTCTCTGAATCCATCTGCAATTTCTTTGCATTAAGTGACTTAATGTACTCAATTCAATGTTGATCCAATGCTTGATAAATATCCACCATTAACCTTTATTGAGGGAGCCTGAGCGGACAAAATCGTTTTTCTTTTACATGAATTCTGATGATAAACTGCGTTTGACGCCATCAACAAATCTGTTTCAGGTTAACGCGTAGGATGTTATGTTTTAAATTAAGAACAAATTTGAGTTATGTTTGATCTATAGCCCATGTTTAAAAAAATGAATAAGTTAGAAGCCATTTTTTCCTTTTTTAAATGTGTTTGTCATATGTATCTACAAAGTATATTTAGACTGCTGAATATTGAAACTCCTGACTTTACCTCAATTTTTCATTTGAATCTTTTATTTTGTTGCAAATGTTTATTCCTGATCTTTTCTATTTTTGTTTTGTTTGTTTTTTAAGTTGAAGTTGCATCTGAGTTGGTGCAGAGTCAGGACAGGAGGGGGGGGTTGATGCGGAGGAGGTTCAGCTCCTTGCTTGTGAAAAGGGGCACAGTATTTGAGGGGGGAAAAAAACACACAAAAGAGGATCTGCCTACGGAATAAAAGGGAAACGTATATAAAAGCTGAGGAAATGGTTTCCAGTGGTGAGGATTCAGGGGCAAAGTGTTGAGAGCATGTGAAACGTTGGAGAGCGATGAGAAAGTTGACAGTTTAGTATTTTGGCGTTTCGATGTGTGATACTTTTGTTTTCCCAAAACTTGATTTTGTGGCTGTAAAATATGTTCCTATTGTATATGTGGCATCAAGGCACTTCATAATTCTCTTTATATTTTTGTACGTCAATCGTTCCTGTTCTAACTGAAAAAAATATTTAAAGAAGATATATATAACCTTAATGAATAAAAGGAAAGATGGTCCACAAATGCCTCGTCTGTTTTGTAAGCATTTGACATCTTAAATGAAATAAATTGAGCCTTAAAAGAAGTTAAGTGTCTTTCAGTTTCCACAGCTGAGGTCTTTGCCTTCATGCAGACTGCAGCACAGACTGTAAATCGAGGTGCTGGTTGCCTCGTGTGCTCAGGCGTTAGATATCAGACTGCAACGAAAATAACAGCAGCTCTTGCAGGTGCTGCTGCAGGATTGTGGGTCGGTGCCCCAGAGAGTCTTTTCTTACATCATTCAATCTGGCATTCGAGATTTTTAAGATTCAAGCGCCACCTTGTGGAGGGGCCAAAATCAGGCATGGCATTCAGTCCTCCAGTTGTGTAGGAATTAAATATCGGAGACATTTTCTTGATTGTTTGGTTTACTTAAATTACTGATGTGTCTTGTGTTAAATGTTTAATAAATAAATCATCCTGTAGGAGCTCACACAAAAGGTTTTCTGAATTATGGATGTTTAAAGCAACCTCAAACTGAATTTTTTTTTTAATAAAGTTTTAAATCTTCTGAAAAAAGTGCATATTTCAATAAAAGATACCCCTGTAGTGCCCTCTACTGGAAACGACTTGTTTTCTCTAAAGAAAGATGAAATAGATGATTTGTGACGTCATTCATGGGTTTTGATCATAAAGTATGCATGGGAAAGTTTTCCAAAATAGAGCAAAAGGCAGGTCAAATATAGGTCAACATATATTCAATAGCATTTGAAGAAAAATGAATAAAGTTTATGAAATATTAAAACAGATGCAACTTTTTTAATTGCTGGAAAGGCTTATCTGTTTTGTAAAAAAAAAAAAAAAAGGTTTTGGCCATTTAATTTAAATGAGCCCTTTTATATAAATATAAAAATAATGCAAAGACATTATTTTGGGAAACTGCACAACAGATCCAACTTTGATGTCATGTAAGAAGTCAAATTGAGGAATTTGACCAGGCCACACACACACACGCCCGTATGACTTCCCTGCAATGCCCGGGTATTCCTGGACCAAAGCATCCGCTGGAATATCTGTGGGGCAACCTGCTGTTGGTGGATGGACCAAACATGTCCAAGATGTGCTTAAGTCTATTATGGTCGGTCCATTACATCTATACCTTCATACAGCAGAAAGCTACGTAAGATGTAGCATTGTCTTGAACCCAGGGTCAATTACACCAGTGTATGGTCTTACATGGGGTCTGAGAATCTCATCCCGTTACCTCATGGCAGTCAGGCTACCTCAGGTGAGTACATGGAGAACTGTGGGACCCTCCAAAGAAATACCAATAAATGGCAGTGGTCAGTAACCGGTCATGTTGGCCAACGTTGCAGGCAGTAGAACGTTCTCCAGGCATCTCCAGACTCCGTCACATGCTCAGTGTGAACCTGCTTTCAACTGTGAAGACCACAGGGCGCCAGTAGCAAATTTGCCAATCTTCGTGTTTTCTAGCTCAGCGTTTCCCCAACCCTGGTCCTCGGGTCACTGCTCCAGCAAATGCCAAACTTTGTCTTCCAGTGTTGAGCTATAGGCATAACTCCCACCTGGAACGTCGGGCCCTTATCCCACCCTTATGGAGTCTGTTTCTAACAGTTTGGGCACATCGTCGGGCCCTTATCCCACCCTTATGGAGTCTGTTTCTAACAGTTTGGGCACATCTCCTGATGTACTGACCCGTCTCCTGGTAGCGCCTCCATGATTTCGGACACCACACCGACTGACACAGCTAACCTTCACGCCACCGCTCACATTGATGTGCTATCCTAGAAGAGTTGTGCTAACCAAAGGCACTTGTGTGGGTTGTAGACGCCGTCTCACGGTACCGCAAAAGTCCCTAAAACATAAGTCAGGAAGCAAAAGGACGGAGAAGTTGTCTGTAGTCACCACTTGCAGAATCACTCTTTAATTGAAATTGTTTTGCCGATCGCCTAATATTTCAACCTGTTGTCTATTCCCCTTGCCCAAAAACATGAGAAATTAATTCTCAGTCAGTGCTGCTTCCTAATTGGACAATTTAATTATAAGTATCAGTGTTACCATGTTTGGGGTCTGGTTGTTATTTTTATCTGCAACCTCCCTCAACCTAAAAATGTGAGTGTTATTGGTGAAAGCGTAATGACACGCTGAAGCCTTGAATGGCAATAAGCTTTTATTTAAACATTAAGGCAGTGTTTTTTTTTTTTAAATTTGTTTTTCATTTTTACACTGCTATCCACAAAGCTTGCTGGTGGGCATGTAGAATTTAACCATGTGAATATTTTCTTTTTGTAATACCAACCTTGCAGCAAGCCACATAAATATTTACATCTCTTCGGTTGTATATACAATTCTTGCTATTATACAGTGGGTTATAATAATAATAAAAAAAAAAAGGTTTGACAATGTTAATGTCCCTCCCCACCCCACCTGCATTTGGACACTCCAGCAAAGACATCTGCAGTCACTTCTAGTTAAGTTAGGATGATTTGTTTAAGATGAGAGATGTGCATCGAGCAAACTATTTTTAAAAAATGGACGCGCATTAAAAATTCAGTGTATTTTTAAAAACATGTTAGTTATCGGTTATGGGAACAGCTGGTTATGGCTTAGTCTGTTTAGCATAACATTCTTACATTTTATCAGTGGAAAAACAAAAGACGCATATAGAATGAGCAAAGTCCAAAGCTCTGCATTATTTCAGCCTTGAACGGTGAAATTACAAATTCTCCATTAGTCGTAAAAAAAGAAAATATATGAAAAAACAAAAATGTTGCTGAGATGAGTCGTCTGCAGCAGAGGCTTGCTTAACCCTTGACACAAAAGATGAAGGAAAGAGAGGAGGTAGTCCTATAACAATCATGTCTGTGTTGTGAGGATCAGCTATGACAAACACAAAAAAAAAGGGACAGTCTGTGGTCAACTCTTCAGAAACACAAAATCTCTCCTCGAAACATCCGTTTAAAAAAAGTGTAGCCTTTGCGATCTTGCAAACTGGTGTGAGAAACTTATTTCACACCAGCGGAGGTGGCAGCGGGCCTCAAGCTCAGCTTCCTCCAGCCCGATCATGCAAAAGGAGCGCAATGAAAAAAAGTACATCACAAGTCCAAAAGCGACGAAGCTGTTCTGTCTTGTTGAGAATGAAAGCGTTCAAAGCCGAGGCAGTGACAGCGTCGTGCCAAGATAAAAACGGGACGCTTGCTTTGCTGTTGCGTTTACCCTGCAAGTTTAGTCTCAACTCAAGTAGGAGGAGGGAGGGAGAGGGGGCAAAAACTTGTGCGTAACTTTTAAAACTTGAGTACTTTCTTAAAATAAATGGCACTTAACACTAAAACTATCTCTTAACTATTTACTATAGTAAGTCAGGTGTGGACACCAGGTGTGGACACCAGGTGTGGACACCAGGTGTGGACACCAGGTGTGGACACCAGGTGTGGACACCAGGTGTGGACACCAGGTGTGGACACCAGGTGTGGACACCAGGTGTGGACACCTGCTGTTACAGAGCGGCTTAGGCCATCAGATCTGATGGCTTTTATCACATTTCTACTGGAAACAGGATCGAAATGCAGTTTGCCTTTCGGCAGCTTTAATTGTTGGTCTGCAATGCTGTCAAAAGTCATCATCTTGATTGTCGCTTTGAGCATGGGTGCACTAAATAAGATTGGCAGCTGAAACCGAAATGGACAAACGGGTGTTGAAGGAGACCTCTGGAGTGGGTTCCTGTGCTGCTCTCCACAGACAAATGCTTGAACTGCAGTCGTGAACATGATCGACAGCTAAGTGCTTCATATTAAAAAATCAAAACATTTTCAACAAACACAGACATGGTTAATATAAAAACAGTGAGAAAGTGTCACTTGTCTCAGTGCCATCCATGTGGCAATTCATCCCAGACCCACAGATTCCTGAAGTCTGCCGAGCTCCTCCCCCAGGGTCCACGCCAGAACATGCGACATCAGAAACAAACAGCAATGTTACCCTGTAAACCAACAACCGAGGATCTCTGCCCCCACCCCCCAAAAAACAAAACAAAAAAACAAAAAAACTATATATCATTGCAGATAAGAGACATCTAATGACACCATCAAAAGTTTACCATCAAAATGCACTAAAGGTCTCAGCTCACAAAAACAGGACTGGACTGACAGTTTAAGGAGAAAGAAAGAGCAGAAACAAATAAAAAACAATTTTTAAAAAAAGGAAAAGTGTTGGTTCTCCTCCTGCGTCTTCACATGTTAGCCTGCAGCGGCTGAAGTTCATCGTGAAGAAAACCACAGGTTGCTGCTATGTGGACTGCCACACTGTCAGACTCCCATCAGACAAGTAAACCTGCATGGTACAGCCCAATGTGTCCGTATAGATAAGGCCAGTGAGGATTAAAAATAGTTTAAGTGATTTTTCCTTTAGAGTAGTTTTGGAGTGAATGCATAACCATTAGGCGCTCTCACACACACACACATAGAAGAGGAGTTCCACTTCCTTCACTTCCTGCGCTGCAGACAGCAAGGCGGTATGAGTGCGTGTTCAGCTGAGGCAGCACGCCAGCTTTTCAGCGTGTTTAAGGTCACTCGCTGTCAGACAAAGGGTCGTACTGAGATACGAGCAGAGGCTTGGGCTCCTCTTCCCAGGACCGACCCTGTCCAGGTCCAGGTCCAGGTCCTGCCCCGGGGCCCTGGTTGCCTTGTTGACCAGAAGGATGAGCTGACACTGTGCCACTGGGGAACCCCATTATCAGAGGGTTACATGGAAAGGGGGTCGGAGTTGAACCTGTAAAAAATAAAGAGTCCCAGAGTCATTCTTCTATTGTGCCTCTCACACAGGTACTTTAATTTTTAGGCCATAAGTCAGCCTAGAGTACAAGTTGAAGTAGCCAAAAAAAAAAAGTCATATTTAAGTCGTACTTTTGGTAAAAACTTGTTAACCAAAATACCGTATAAAGAACTGACATTTCATCTTGAAAGGGAAGTCATAATAATGGAATAGCAAACAATAATTGAGTATATACACACTTCACTACTGAAACAAATGGATGCTTATTTAGCTTCATGACACACAGGAGGAATCTAGTATATGAGCGCAACATATGAACATTTATTTAGATAACCAAAAAGAACATGCTAACAAGTCAACTAAACTCTTCGGCTGAATCTGCTTCTCCCTATCCTTGCAATTGTAGGGCCATTTGGAGGGATGGAGTGTCAAATAGTTCTGTTAAATGGGAAACCCTTGCGGCGGAGGGATACAGATACAGAGCCCTGCACCGCGAGGGTAATCCGCGGTGTGCTGTGCCTTGGAGGAGTAACACATTTCTTCTCGTGGGTGTGCTCCGAAGCACAGAAGTTTACATGTATGTTGTACATGTTTGCATGAGTTTTTTATATGATAAAACAGATGTTATGCATTTTCCAAGTGCTAGCTGCTAGCTGACATCATCGAGTGGAAGTGACGTCCGAATTAGAATACACTACTTTTCTATAACTCTCCATTTGGAGCGCTAAATGTAGGGGTAGGGAGAAGCTGTAGGGGAAGAATTCAGATTCGGCCTTTATATCACTTCAAATCACTAAATCTATTGAATTCTGGAACATTCGTGTTCCAACAAGCCTGCCGTAAAACTGAGCAACTCTTCTTCTTTTGCTTTGCTGTCAGTAGCAAATACTGATGCACAACTACAGTGCCCTCTAGTGGTTGTTACCATTTATAAAATAAAATAAAAACGCATACAATTAGCACCAAACAATGCAAAAGACCGCGATTTATACCCCGACAAATGGGTATGCATTGGTTTTAAGAAAGGACAAGTACCTGCAGACAAAGGGCGGTCATCCAAGACACGGTTGGTGAGCGGAGTTCTCCTGTTGTAATCTCCCTCTGAGTGAACTGAAGACACAGACGAAGGCCTCTCACTCCCAGACAGACCTGGTCCCGGGGACTTGGCCTTGCGCCCGCTGGAGCGTCCGCTGCCCTTTGAGGGCTTTGACCCACCTACAGAAAACAAGACAGTAGTCACATGTTAAGTACTGTTTACTCTGGTTAACCCTTTAACACCAAAAAACGCCACACACGCTCTTTGACCTCCCACTACTCAACATTACTGCCGTCAAGTGTTGCATATCGCCATAAAGTTGCTTTTCGCCATTTCAGAACCCGCTGGAATTATGTGAATTGTGTTAATGGTAGTCGAAAGAATCTCAGTACTGGAGCTAAAGCGTTAAGATGTTGAGGGCAACTGCAGATTTTGTCAAAACAATTAAGTACAGCAGATTGTGAAGAATTCATGTATTGAGAAAAAGATTCAGATGTTTGTTGAGGCAGTACCTTGAGAAAACAGATCCTCAGCTCGCCCGTCTGGGTTAGCAGCACTGGATGAAGAGCGCTCCTCAGATGCATCATCATATTTGCCCATTAAGGCTTTTCTAATGATTGCTTCAAGGCCTATGGAGTTTCCAGGAGCCTCTGGAGCTGGATGATTGCGCACAGTCACAGGTCCTGTAGTGTTTAATAGAAAATGAACACTTTCTAAGTTACATCAGTCGTTTATATCTAAATGGCCACAAAGTCAGCACAGAACTAAGCTGCACATCGACAACACTGGTAACTTTGATTTTTGTCATTAAGCCACAGACGGCTTGGAAAAACATAACAGTGTGATCAACTTCATACTTCTGGTTAAATGTTTGAGAGATTACCTGCAGTTGTGGAAGCCGGCATATTGAATATTTCTGTTCCCGGCTGACCAGCATCTGAAATTGTGATTGGAAAAGCACAAGTCAGGTTTTCCTCAACATGGTTTAACCAACTCCTCCTTCCTGAGAGATCAGACTTACTGAAATCACTTTCGCTGCCAACCACCGTCATCTTCTTGATCATCTCCTGCTTCTTAGACTTCACAATAGCTGAGGTGCTTTCAGTCAACTTGCTGAAGAAAGCTGGAGGCTGGGAGGTGTTCGGGGGAGAGCGAGAGCCAAGTCTAGAGAAGTGATAGCAGCACAAGTCAGCCACCAATTGTGCAAAAAGATGAGAAAGGCATGTAATGGTCATCATTGGTATACCTTAACTATGAGGGGAAAAAATCCAGAAAATCACATTTGATTTTTATGGAATTTATTTACAAATTCTGGTGGAAAATAAGTATTTGGTCACCCACAAACAAGCAAGATTTCCGGATCTCACAGACCTGTAACTTATTCTGTAAGAGGATCCTCTGTCCTCCACTCGTTACCTGTAGTAATGGCACCCGTTTGAACTGGTTATCTATATAAAACACCTGTCCACAACCTCAAACTGACTACAAACTCAACCTATGGCCAAGACCAAAGAGCTGTCTAAGGACACCAGAAACAACATTGTTGACCTGCAGCTTGATCTCACCCAATGGGGTCAAAATGATCACAAGAAAGGGCAGCAAAAATCCCAGAACCACACGGGGTACCTAGTGAATGATTTGCAGAGAGCTGGGACCAAAGTAGTAACAAAGACTACCATCAGTAACGCACTATGGCTGTAGCAGGCCTGACTAGGGTTTGGTAAGGAGCATTTAGAAGATCCAGGACAGGATTGGGAGAATGTCCTATGATCAAATGAAACCAAAATATAAGTTTTTGGTAAGAACTATACTTGTCCTGTTTGGAGGAGAAAGAAAGCTCAGTTGTATCCAAAGAACACCACACCTACTGCAAAGCATGGGAGTGGAAACATCATGCTTTTGGGCTGTTTTTCAGCAGAGGGACCAGGATGACTAATCACTGTAAAGGAAAAGAATGAATGGGACCATGTTTCATCAGATTCTGAGTGAGAAGCTCCTTCCATCAGCAAGGGAAGGAGGAAGATGAGACGTGGCTGGCTTTTTCAACAAGTCAACGATCCCAAACATACTGCTCGGGTAACAAAGTAGTGGCTTCGTAAGAAGAAATTCGATGTCCTGGAGTGGCCTAGCCTGTTTCCAGATGTCAACCCCATAAACAGGGTTCGACCACTTTTTTAGCAATGGTTTTCCATTTCTATTCTTCAGACTGTTGTATAGTCCGTGCCACTAAATCAGAGTGGATGTATCAGACAAACTTTGATCCATCCAAGTTTGTCTGCCTTGCCTTTAAAATTGCAGCCGCCGTATCAACAGCTATTTCTGTTGGTATGGAGGGAACTACAGTAACGTATGGAACAGTACTGCATTTAAAAAAACAAAAACAAAAAAAGTGATCTTTGTTCTAATTGTTTTTCTCGTGATTTTCGTTCTAATGATTTTAAGAACTCATTGATTCTTGAGAGTTGAGACAAAAGACCTTCAGAAAGACTAAAGTTGTTCTATTTACTGTTCAATTTATTTTTTTATTCATTATTTTTTTTTTTACACTTTTAACCCCCATATTTAATTTGATATATATTATGAAGACTTAATGTTTTCCAATGTTGGTGACTATTGTTACCTAAAGCCGAGGACATGAGAAATAAAATAAAGAAAATAACAAAGGGCACCTAATCGCTAGTCATACATTTAAGCAAACATATCTTTAAAAAAAGTAATTATCTAGGCTAAAACATAACACCAGTATTCACTATTTCTTTAGATCTAACATGGTAAAATGGTCAATTTTAAATTTAGCATTTTTTATTCATTAAGACTTTTTTATGTAGTATAAGTTTTGTCCCAGCTCTCAAGAATCAGGTAACTACAAAAGCAAAGAACTCCAAACTAACCTCATCTGCTCATGAAAACTATCAGATGAGCTGCAATTAAAAGTTGAAAAGCCACAAATTGTGCGTGTCATAGACATGATCTGTTTTGTGTATGTACTCTTCACCATTTCGCCAGTCTGTTCTTCCTACTGACTTTATCCACAAACATTACAGAGCTAAATATCGGATGTAGTTCTATTCTACGGAAGCCGAAAACAGCCGGCCCTGCTTTTCTTTTTTAAACCGATTTCACCTGATCTCCTGAATATCCATTATCTCGTCATCCTGTTAAAGAGATAATGAAGAATATACTATATACTATAGTCTATATACCATAGACTTGAAGACTCTTCAAAGATTCTCTGCCGTGTGTGTGCGTGGGATGATGGACTTGAACACACTCACCCTTGCTCTCCCTGTTCAGTGGGGTAGGCCGCCCCTCCCTGGGCTTCGGGTTCAGAGCTGTTTCCAGGAGGCGACACCGGTTCAATGCCGTCATTCAAAGCACTAACGGGTGAAGATTTGGCCTGAGGTGGAGATCTGGGGAGAAAATGGAGACATCTGTTTATCTGGTCTTTCACAAGTCACTTTTTTAGGCTGATCTTGAGGGGACACTTTACCGGGTTCCTCTGTGGAACACTTACATTTTAGGAAAGTAAAAGAACCCCGAGGTCCCTACCTGTCTCTATTACATTCTCCACCAATGTCCTCTGGACAGCGGGACCCTTGAGCTGACTCTTGTGATGTAGGTGGGGGCTGAGAGGCACTGAGTGGACGGGTGAGGTCTAGGACAGGAGGACCATGGTAGCTTTGCTGCTGCTGCTGGCTCTGCCTCGTGTAGTCTTTTGTTATCACCTCCTGTTTGCATAAAGACTTGTCAGACAATACCAAACCCAAAGTGCTTAAACATCCAGATTACAGTCCAGGATTACAACAGTTTGTGATTAAAGAAACAACAACTTTATCCCAAGAACTCCAATGTGGACATATTGGTGGACACTGGACTCACACTGATGTGCTGTGCCAGAGTGACCACCCTTTGGCTGCCTTTGACACAAGGAGACGGCGGCTGCTGCCCTGGAGACAGGCTTTCATCAGAAGGGGGGCGGTACAGACTGTGTGGTGGAGCTGAAAGTCATATCCAGGAACACACAAAAATGTGTATTAGCACAAAAATGAATCATTTACATTTCCAGAAATCAGTTTTTTAACAATGTTGAAATTTCGATTAATTTTTGCATTATTTTCTGCAAAGGGAAAAGTTACAGCATACAATTCAGAGAGCTAGCGGCCCGCTTGGATCTGATCATTCAATTCTGTAGATTCTTTGCATATATTATGGAATTACTAAGCAGATCTTGTAACTTGGAAAAAAAACTAAAACTGGTCATTTATACATCAATAATTTTAAAAAGAATTTAGAGAAAAAAACAACTTTTTATGATTAAAATCTATTCACTTCACGCTAAATAAAAAACCCAACTTGTTGTGAAACTATCCCACAGATGTATTTTTAACCATGAGCTGAGTGTGTGTCCATAACAAAGATTCCAAAAAGGCCGGCAACATTTTACATTCATTTGCATCCCTCTGTGCCTTCTAGTTTATGAGTGCATTAACAAGTGCACTATTTGGCTCTGAATGCCCCCAAAATGTTTCTTGATGGTTATAGCAGCTCGAAGCGTGCATGTGAATGAGCATGCAGTTGGCAGGGGGCGCTTTGGGTCAAACAAATACAGATGTGGCGAATGGCTCCTTAAGCAGGAAATGAGGTGAAATCACAGCCGAACCGACAAACTCCTGGAGGCTCAGCAAAGAGAAACGAGAGCTTCCAGTGTGAGGGAAACAGATCCAGGCCAAAGAAAATGAGCGTGTTACCGTGAACCATAAAAAGAAACATGCAAAGCCCCCCCCCTCCAAAATGACTTACAGTCTACTCAGCCTTGGCCCTCCCCTTCCCCACACTTTTCTGCAGCAGCATTGCCCTCTGTCATCCCAGAGGATGAGGATGGTAAAGGGTTTCATGACTGATGAAACTACTCGCATAGCAGTTTTCAAAGTTCACTTCACTTGTGAGTCACAAATACTCTCCTCAACAGTACTTGGGGTTTCAAACAACTATTGACACAGGAGTTGGTGAAATAGAGTCCTTATATATGAAGAGTCAATACACAAACAGGGTCAAAGCGACCCGAGTCGGGATGATCATGGGGCATAAAGGAATTCTGGGTCTTCTTTTATTTCTATATCCAGTTAAAAGCAGCAGCCATATGGAAAGAGCAGGTGCCTCTGATCAACGTCAATCATATTTACAAAAAATGAAGATGAGAACCAAAAGATGTGCTGGAATATCCAGCATAACCCTTTTAAGCCCAGTTGCTATGAACCAGACAACTAACCAATAGTGAATGATTGGTTTTTTTTCTCCAGAGCTTAAAAACGTGCTTCTCTTGATCTGAGCTGGTTATAGGGTCTTACCGAGTGATCTGAGCTCCTGTTCCTGAATAGCAATCGCTTTATTTTGAGTCTTGTCTCTACCAGGAGTGCCGCTTTCCCCGCGACCAGAAGGATTTTCAGACTGGTGAGACAGCAGGTGCTGTGGGCGGCCTGAGGCTGGGTTATAAGACCCGGGGTATATTAATCCTGGACTGGTGCTGGACATCTTGGGCTCAGATTTACTGGAGGGTCCGTGCTGCTCCTGCATATGCTTGGGTAGACCTCTGCTTTTGCCTCCGTCACGATTCTGCTCTTTGGTTATGCTGGAGTCCAAAGCAGGTGGAAATGAGTCAGGGGGCACACTTGTCCTTTGGAGATGAGCAGGGTAGCCTTGATAGCGGGATGACCCTGGGGGTCCAGTCCTGTCAAAAAACAAAACAAAAAAAAAAAAAGTTTAGTAACGTATTCTTCTTATTTTCTGGTAAAAGCAGAGCCAAATGTCATCTTACCGTAACACAGATGAGTTTGAATGTTCACTAACAGAAAGACTTTTGCCCCCGGTATTGTGCAGAACGCTGGGCCGCTGCTGAACATTCTCCTGGGTACGAGGCGACACCGGGGACTGCTGGTGACTGTACTGCTGGGGTGCAGATCTCCCACTGCTGCTGCTGCTGCTGGATAAGCTGTGCTCTGTACCTGGTAAAACACACAATTTTCAGTGTTGGAAACAGAGATTGGGTTTTTCCTCAAAGTGATCTTGCAGACTAACAACTTTAACACAATATTTTCCATACCTGGTCGCCATATTGGAGCATGCTCCACATTTCCCAGAGATCCCCCTTTTTCCCTGTCACGTTCTCTGATGGGTTCTCTGTCTCTTTCCCTTTCTGGCTCTCGCTCTTTTTCTCGGTCGCGTTCACGATCTCGTCCATCCCGGTCCCTATCCCGCTCGCGGGGCCTTTCCCGCTCGCGCTCTGAAGATCCTTGCATTTTATTAATATGGGAGGAGCCAACTGAAGAAAGACATTCAAAAAGGGAGGACAGAAACATGATAAGAAGCACCTCCAATCTTTCTGCTTGCTGTTTTGGATAGAACGCTTCATACCAGGGGAGATAGGCGAGGTGGTGTAAGGCCTGCCAGGGAAAGGGGTGCTTGTCCCTGGGATATAGGTGATGCGATCCATTGGTGAGCCAGTTGCCCCAGAGGTGGGAGGAACCAGGACAGGTAAGTGCGGCACCTGAGAAAGATCGATGATTCCTAAAGGACAGAGCAGAAAAAACTGTCAAGAATGCTGCAACGTCAAATCTTAATATGCGTAAATTAAAAAAAAAAAATTTTCATCTTGTTGACAAAAAGCTCAATTTTTAACATTTCTATTTGTGTTATAACTACCTGTTTCAGAAGGATTCAGTTAATTTGTTAATTTTTAAAGTACTGAGGAGCCTGGACATTTAGGAAACAATTGTCATGAAAAAAAGAAAAATTGGATAGATTTTTGCTTAATCTGTATAGATATAAAGTTAAAATTGCAAACTAAACAGGTTTGTAAAAGTGTCTAAAACAGACATCAAACTGCCATCTCAGAGTCAGTGAGGCTAGGAAAAGACCAGACAAAGTCTGTTAATGTCAAAGTTGATAAGATAAATGTTAGGTTGGGGTTGTGAGGGGCTGTAAGCTAGCAGGAGAGCGGGTAAACAGATTATTGATGGTAAATGTGGGTGGGCGTGCGCAACTCAGAGACGAAGTTCTAATGAACTTCTGCCGCTCTGCAGAAACTATGTCCTAAAAAACCACAGAGGATTTGGGCTGAAAAAAAAAGCATAGTAAAGATTTATAGACAACTGGCAACACTTTTAAAGCAAATCAAAAGATGATCTTGCTTTTATATCTTGGATTTATTTGGGAATCTCAAAAGCCAAATTTGAAAGCATCAGCCAATACTCAATGTGTAGGATCCATATAGTGGATCAAAAGAGTGGGGAAAAAAAAGAAAGATTCTGATTGATTTTGTAAATTCACAAAGGCTTTGACAAAATGGAAGTGAAACTGCACCAAATGAGAAGCAGACTGCACAGATTCTGCAGACGGTTTCTGAACAGTAATATTTCAAGCATCATTCATCACAGATAAACTGCAGTCCACCTTTCAGAATTCAGATTCAATGTAAAACAAAGACTTGGTGCTCCATCAGATAGACTGGTTTCTGTTTCAGTAACAAAAACTGAAATGAATCCAGCTTGTCAAAGCTTTCCTTGATGCAGGACTGTTTAGTGTGACTTTTTTTTTTAACAATCTGCAGGGAGCAGTCTTAAGATACTACAGCAGATAAGATAACTTAAAGAGTGATGTGCACAGCAGGTGGAGCAGTGCAGAAATGGCTGACATTTCTGCAGTCCCAGAACCTCCTTCATTTAGTAAAATAGATTTTTATTACTATGTATTAAAGCGGGTTGTGACTTTCCTTTGCTATCAAGAATCTTTTTTTACAGGTGAACATGCTAACACCTGGCTTTTTTCCTACTGATATGCTGGAATAAGCTCACTGCTGATTCTTTATGAAGCTTACAAATGTTAATGAAGGTAATTCTTCAGTTGATCAAATTTACTACTGCCTAAAGGAAGAACATGTTTATTGTTTGTTTGTTGAAGTACAACTGGTTTAAAAATTAGTAAAATAGAAGGGTACTAATAGGGAGGAAGATCACTGCTTTCCAAATCTTTTGATACTGGTAGTGTTTCACTTTAGTTAAAAAAAAAAAAAAAAAAAAAGAAATGCCTAAAAGGGCATCCTGCTGTTGCACAAAAAGTACACACATTTCCTGCTGTTTTCCCTTTACGTATGAATGCAGTTTGGTGTCTAGTAAACTTTGCCCCCACAGTCCTGTGGACTTTTAACATCATTATATCAAAAGATGTCACTGATTAATTTTATCTGACATTCTATTTTATGTAATCACCACATCCTTCACACCGCCCAATAGAAATCGGATGACAAAATATTGGCATTAAGTGAAGCGAATTTAGTTTTATATGTTGTAAAATCATCTTTAACTGGATTGTTTTACTGTGTGACTGATTAATGATTATGCTTTTTTTACAGCTAGAGAACCCATAAGACGAGTTGCTATGGCAGCAACCAATAAAGCCATCTAAAATGAAACCAGCCCCCCCCCCACCAAAATCTGTACGTCATAGAGTTTGCTGTTCTCGTCTACAGTCCAGACTCCACAAACACTGATTACAGTTCAAAGTTCTTGCAAAACATTCATGCAGTAATGCAATGGAGAAAAGCATTTCTAAAAGCAGTTTATTGTCTTATCCAAGAGTATTTCCTTCAACTCATTTCAACTGACCGCCTTAAAAACAGAGCTGCACAATGGTGAAAGACTCATCTGTCTGTTGTTACATTTCATTATTCACTTATTATTTAAAGCAGAATATTGAATATAATTTTGAACTTTTTAAGTTTTAAGCCTTTTAAATCTATTTATGTGTTATATATTCTTCCCTAAATATCAAAAAAGGCTAATTACTATAATTCCTTTGCATCTTAAAGTACTAAGAGAACAGAAAAAGGGTGATTCTGGAAAGTCTTGGCCTTCCTGGAGGACCCCTTTGCTTTAATGTAACAGCTGGATTCCCCTGACCCCCTTTGTCATGATACCAGAGGGAAACTCCAGCATCATGACAAAGGAACCATGTGGAAAACTGAATGTAAACATTAGCAGCAGGATATAACCAGCTGCCATACCGTTGACTAATCCAGGGGTTCCCAAACCTTTTCTTGTGAGGGTCACATCACTTTTTTCTTCTCTGATGTGTTTGTAGGCCAACAATCGCAGAACGACTCTGAAGCGTTTTGGTTTTCCAGAGAGCCACACATAATCATAGTCCCTTAGAGTTATTGGAGGGCTGCCAGCTCCTACAGTTTGCGCTAAACTTCTGTGTCCTGCACGTCTGTGCTCTCATCCAGCGCAAATGGAAAAAAAATAGTTTAATTCTTTTGTCTTTGGCTGTAGCTGTGCAATTCCATACAGCGTTCCCTCATTTATTGCAGGAGTTACTAAAATAACTTGTGATGGGGGAAATCTGCAAAGAAGGATTATAGACATTTTAAGGAAGTAAAAAACCTCTAATACCCACTTCCTAAACTTTTCCGAGATGTACTTGAACATTTTCACACCTGTCTGTCCTGTTTAAACTCTCAAGTACCATTGATGGAATCTTTACTCTCAGACAACTTATGGAAAAAGCTAAAGAACAACGTCAAAACATGTACATTGTTTTTGTTGATTTTAACCAAGGCTTTCGACACCGTAAACAGGGACTTTCTCTTTAAAATCTTGAGTAAGCTCGGCTGTCCACCAAAGTTCGTCAGGCTGATTCAAAGTCTTTATTCTCAAGTTAATGCCCGTCTTATTGTCGATGGAGTCTTGACCGAATCGTTTGAATATAACAGTGGTGTGAAACAGGGATGCAAGTTAGCACCCACACTGTATGGTATCTATGCTTCAGTTCTTCTTCTACTTGCATACAAAAATATTAGCCAACAATTCAGTATCAAAATTAGATTCCGCTACGATGGTGATCTCTTTGACTTAAAGAGATTGAAAGCCAAAACCAAAACCTTTACTAACTTTATCAGAGAAGCACAGTACGCTGATGACATCGCTATCTTTAGCGACTCCTCACTTGGTCTGCAGACATTGCTAACGGCATACAACGACATGGCAAAACGAATGGGTCTGTCTATCAATATCCAAAAGACTGAAACTATGTGCATTGGTCCGGAAGAGCAGTTTTTCATCAACGGCAAGCCAATCAAAAATGTAAACCGTTTCAAATACCTAGGGAGCATTGTTACCAGCGACTGTTCAGTAAAAGAGGAACTAGTCACATGTACACAAGCTGTATCATTTGCGTACGGTCGGTTACGTCAACGTGTTTTCGATTCCCATGACCTTACACCCTCGACAAAGCTGAAAGTTTATACCCAATGTTTGACGCCATTACTTACATATGGTTCCGAAACCTGGACACTGTACCGACATAACATCAATCAGCTTCGGACAGTCCAACAGCGTCATCTGAGGAAAATACTAAGGATAAAGTGGAACGACTACATAAGCAACGAAGAGGTGTTACAGCGAGCGAATGCTGAGGATATTGAAATCACCTTAGTTAAAAGTCGTTTGCGCTGGCTCGGTCATGTATCTAGAATGGATAACAATCGTCCTGTAAAATCCCTCCTCTATGGTGAACTTGACGATGGTATTCGTCCTGTTGGTCGACCAAAACTAAGATATAAGGACACTTGTAAAAGTATTCTGAAGTCAGGAGGAGTTTTAGATCAATGGAAGGAGTTGGTTGCCGACCGACCGCTCTGGAGAAGAACCATCATAAATGTTTGTGAAGCCGTGAATGCAAACCGTATTGCAAGCTATAACCGAAGAAAGGAGCACCGAGCACGAAAGAAAGCCTTGAATGGAATTTGAACTTGATAGAATTTGTCTTTATTATTTATGCTTTAAAGTGTTTTACCCGTATCGGGTTTAGGCGTATTATTATTATTATTATTATTGTCCTGTTTAAACTCTCAAAGTTCCAACCTTCATTGAAAAATAAGTCCAGGATTATTTAATGAAAACAAAAATCGCATCTAACAAAGATTTATCTGGAGAACTGCACGTTTGTGCACAAGAGACACAGCACAAAGGAGATTGATTGACAAGGTATTCAGCCAATCAGTACACAGAACAGGATCCACAGTTAGGAAAAAGAAAAAAAAAGAAAAAGTAGCATAATATTGGAATAAAAGAATCAGTGAGACAGCGAAGGGTTAACTGCGATGTTTTATGCGGGTCTTGATGGCAGCACCAGACTGAAAAAAGTAAATAAATAAATCATGTGTGGGTGATAATGTGTAGTGGGCCGAGCCAAATGTGGAGGCGGGCTGAATCTGGCCCACGAGGCGAAGTTTGGGGACCAGTGGACTGATCAGTAAACACCAGGAGACATTGGAAGATGAAAATCTGTTTCACCTTTAACCTGTTGCTGTATTTTACTCGGCAGAGGATACACTTAGGAGCTGCACAGAAAAGAAACTTCAATAAAATATAAAATAAAAGGTTCTAATTGATTAGATTAAAAAAGAAATGCATCTCTTCTCTAAAAAAAACCAATCAGCCTTGAACAATTTTTGCACTGTTTGACAATGAAAGACATTTACCAAAAAGCACGCTGCAGTTTAAAAATAGTTCCTGGAAACGGAGATCCCACCATGCTCCACAAAGATATTCTCTTGGAGGGTAAGATAGTGTCACACAGTTCAGCGAGAGTATAGTGGTGTGGCTACAAAGCCGACCTTCTTACCGCGTGGTGTAGCAGAGAAGGGCAAAGAAAGGGGCTGGTCTCGAGGAGGAATGCCCCTGAGCAGGTCTGAGCGCTGCGCTGCAGGCCACGAGTGCATCTGCTGAGAGGTGATGAAGTCGTTGAACAGTGTTTGCCGATTTTCCAAAGCTGCTGTGTCTGGAAAGCCTCGGAGGAGGTAAGGATAGGGATGAGGGTACGCTGGGTTGGGCGCTAGGTGGCGAGGCAAGTAATAGGCTGCTGTGTAGAGAGAACAGGAAACATCTGCTAGGAAACCCTTTTTAGAAATCAAATCCATGTATCCAAATCAAAAACCACACAGATCCTTTCTTTTCTTTTCCTCTTTTTAAGGTTTGTAGCAGAAGACACAAACATGTCTGTTACTCATCTATATTTGTCATTTGTGCCTTGCAGCCATGAAATAACAAAATAAAAGCTTTATTATTCTTTCGATTGAAGGAAAAAAAAATGCAAAAATGCTACTTATTCATTCATAGCAATAGTAATCGGATATTATTTATTTTTGGTCAAATTAAAAACAGTGTTTGTAATATTTTAATGTTAATCAACACATTGTAGCAGCATCAACCTAACATTCAATCCCAAACTATTTCATTTTTCTTTGAGCCGTCACAGACTGCAGACAGACCTGGCTCTATGTGGATTCCACGCGGCAGCGCTGCAGGATCGAAGGCTAAGGGGATCTGCCGGTACATCTCTGCTGAGGCTCCCAGACTCTGCAGCAGACGCTCGTAGGTCTGATCTGCAGAGAGGGGCGATTTGGTAGAACTCATCTCTCGGGGGGTTGGTGTGGCTTTGCGCTCCTGCTGGGGATGTTTACTGGAACCTTGCGTAAAGACAAAAAGACATACCACATTAAAAACTGCTTTAGAATCAAGTTTAAGCTCAATATATATGCCAAAACGAATTACATGCTTAAATACTCTGACATCTGGAACATGCACATCCTTTTTTAATAGATTAGTTTAATACTATTATGTCACATAACAGCTGCTTTGGCTGTCTGTAATATACCAACCCTCATGCTGCCTTTGGCCGGCCTCTCGAGACAGTGGGGAGCCACGATGTGAGGGTCCAGGGTAGGGGGTCCTTAAGTTGCTTTTGTCTTCATAACCCACTGGGCTGTGATGGGCTTTGCCTCCCTGCTCTGATCCCAGGGGAGATGATCGTGGTATGGGACTTGCTGAGCTGACAACTGCACTAGGCCGCCCTTTAGGCCCTTCCTCATATCGGCTCCTCTCAGTCCGCATCTCTAGATGGGGTGGTGCATTGTGGTAAGAACGTGGCGAACTGGCCATGATGGATCGGACATCATGGCGTTTCCCTGAGCCAGATGCTTCCTGTTTCACGCTTGTTCCCTGAAGAGCCGTAGAAAAAGAGAATAGTAAGGAGATTCATATAGTCGTCCTTCACAAGCGTTACCACCATCATCTTCATCATCATCATCATCATCATACTTGTGCTATGATTCCCTCTTTACTTCCCCCTGGAATGAGGTGGATGGAGCGCCCCGGCTCCTGCACTGTGGTCACGCTGGCTTCTCTGCCCTTCATTGGGTCGGACAAGGAACCAGCCCCGCGGGACGGGGAGGGCTCTTTCTTCATCTGTTTGGCCTCCCGCCTCAGGTATCCATCCTGAGGATCGAGATGGCGAGGAATACCTGAAGTAAGAAGAAACTGATTAGATGATTGTTTTTACAGGTCAATAGTCTTGTTGGCTGGTTGGTTGATTAGCACACATGTTGAAATTGTCACAGTAACGGTACATTTACTGTCACCAAGATGCTCCTGCTCCTAATGACCAAAACCAGCTGTTTGTAAAGCCATGCTTTCACTCAACCTGAGCAGTGAAATGTGTGTTTTTTGTGTCAAAGCATCAGTGGAAAAGTTCCCTTGCATGCTATGTGATAGTTTGTTAGATATTTACAGCCCTGTGGTCTACAGCTCAGCAGATATGAACTAGACACATTTGTTGTTTTTTGATCATATTCAAACTTCCCCATGTATTTACTATACTTCCATTTTTTTAAATTGGAAAATATAATCAAGGTTAGATACAGTTAGAATGCCTTCAAAGGACATTAAATAAGTATGTATTTATAGTTCAAACCTTTTTTACAGACCAAGTTCTCTTTTTGAAAGAAAAGAAAATGTGTTGTTTTAAGCAGGCAGCCATCTTACCTTGTGATATGGAGCCATGGATGTGGTGAGGTTCCTTGTAAGGTGTGTGGTGTGGACTGTCTCTATCGTGAGGCATGGCTCGACTAATCAGGCCTGAGAAGGAGACGGAAGAAGACAATTGTGAGATAAAAATCCAGTGACTTCGTTTTACCACAAGAGCTCAACTTTTTTATAAAAGGGTCTCATCGTGCTAAAGTTGGATTGTGTCTTACCTTCACAGTTGACGGAGGAGTCCCTCAAAGACAGCCCTCTGCTTCCCTCCATCACATCGTAAGGACGCTTCAAGCTTAAAATTTCCCCAGACTGTCCTGAGCCTCTGCCATCTTCTTTAAGGGTCTGAGATGGGGGACCTACAGGTGACAAAATGCTCAATAAGAACAAAGTAAAGCCTAGCTTTTGTTAGGTCAGCTAGATGTTGATTTGACTGCTCTCACGGTCGTATGTGAGGATGTGGCTGCTTATGCCCTCGTAGACCACATGCCCTTTAGACAGAGCATCATCCCGCTCTCTCTCGGCTCGACCAACGCTGTCCTCCGTGATTAGACGTGTTATGGTTCCCTTATACAACACGTCAGCCGGTGTCCCCTGAAGTAATGAGAAAAAAATGCAGTGTAATTACTGGCCCTGGTTTGTTGCTTTAAGCACAGGCATACAGAGACACCACCTCGACTTCTATCAATATTGACCAAGAAACCTAATGAAAATCATCTCTCCATGACAATCCAACATAAAAAGACAAGTCTACTTCTTGGAAAACAAGCTCTTGGTTGACTTCTGTGAAAGCCTTAGCACCTGGCTTTGTGACATTTCCAATAATCTCTGCTGAATGCTCTGACTTTCAGGTAAACATCTAAAAGAGAGTAGAAATGCTTTTAGTTTGATTTTTACTCTATTTTTGGTTTAAGTTATTACCTATAAATTTTTAAAATGTGGTATAAAAAAAATGAATGGGGCACATTACTATGTATGAGGTTCAATACCGTATTACACTTTATACTGTAGTTTTGTTGACTAACTCTAGGACTCTGATTTTAAGCAGATAATTTGTATTAGTTACATTTAAACCAACACTAAAACCAAGATAAACGGGTAATTTCAAAAACGCGACCTTACATAAGGCTTTACTTCTGAAACACCTCATTCATACTGAGTGTGTGGCTCATATTCCTTGACTGATGGCTGAACAGATGAGAACAGAGGCAGACAGCTGACCATGGCACATGGCAGCAGCTGAGAGCACAGTTTTAATCTTTCGGCTGCAGCTTTTCCTAGAAGTGTTTATCCAAAGGGAGGGGGGTTTGTTTACAGGTTTGGGTGGCGGTGATGGAGAGCTTGTTTATGTCAGCAACAATCTCACCTCATGCTGAGGGAAGTTTCTTTTTTGTGGGTATTCAAAAAAGACGTAGGCAGGACTGAATGCAGTCTTTCAGATAACTCAGCGGTGATACTTTGGTTTGAATGGTGACTGGATCAATGTTCACTTTAGCAGTAAAGCGCAAAAACCACAACACAGATGCTGCCATTTATCTGCTGCCAGCACCGAAAAGTCTGTTTTTGCACCCTTTTTTTTTAAGTGAGAAATTTAAACAGTTCATCATAAAAGAAAGAAAACTAACACTTTATTTGCCTCTGGTAGAGTTCTCTCTTCATCAAGTAAATATTCCAACAACTCATCCCATCCCAGGTTCTACACACTAGATTTCATTCACAATAGCTTTTGTCTTGAAGCTACAAGGCCAACACACACAATCAAGAGTTCCCCTAACACTGCCCCCTTGAGGTGGCAGCAGGTTAAAACATGCAAAAAGGTTTTAACCCAGAGCGGTTAAAGAACAACGTTCAAGGCCTTCAGCAGCTTCTGCACACACTCTGAGAAAATACATCACCGCCATATCTGAGTGCTTACACACAAAACTCACTTATCAGTACAGCCAGCTGCAAAGTAAACAAATGGATAGATTGCATTCAATCATTTACTTATCTCCCTTTTATTAATATCGTGATAGCTTGCCTCCTCAGATTTTTTTTTCTCATTAGCCATTTAGTGGTGACACACAAGTGGGCATATCAATGATAAGATTAAGCCATCATCTAGAGCACACTAAATAAATAAATAAAAAGAGGGAACAGATGCAGTACAGTGTGTACCTGTTGCTAGGGCAACAAGGCCATGCAAGAGCTGTGGTTATGTCACACAGCAGTGCGGAAATCCAGTGCCACAGCGCTCGGTTTGCCTCATGACTTCTCATCACTTTGATCACTAATACAGGGCTGCACACAAGCGGCTAAATTTGATTTCAGTGGCTTTGCGTCGTGTTCACAGGCCAAAAATCCCATCAATGTGAGCAAAATTAACCTGAAGCACCAGGAGTGGTGGAAAAGTGCAGCTGCGCGTTAGACATATGCTGTTATCGTGAACCTTAACCCAGTTAACAGTGTTGGTTTCAGTTCACTTTACCAGTGAAGTTGATCAGCCTCTTGCAGTTCTCATTAACCTTAGTCCACTTTTGTAATTTATCTGTATTAACTCAAAGACTAGCCTTTTTTAAATCTAAACTATGACTGATTGTTTCACATGGTCTCAAAAGCGAGTTAATAGCTGTAATGCATTATTGAGCGAGAATGTTAATTATCACTCAACCAGAATTGGATCACCAAGCATAACAATATAAATGGTAAAAATGTCTACTTATATAACGCTTTACTACCTTCAAAAAAGATACAAAGTGCTTTACAGTCAGAGCCTCATTCACTCAGGCAGTCACACATTCACACACTGATGGCGGCTCCACTGCTGAACACTGGCGCCAACCTATAACCACCAAACTTCTGATCAGAGGTTAACTGCTCAACCACTGCACCACAGTCACCCTTTACCGACATACAGAACAATCAGCTGCGTCAAACAAAAACTAACAAGGACGGAACTGCATCGTGGTTTTAAAGACTCTCTGCAAAGAAGATCATGTTTTTGGTGTTTTTAACATATTTGTGGGGGGGGGGGTTCTAAGGATGAAGGACTTAGAAAATTCTGTTTCGAATTGCATTTCTGATTATTTCTGTATTCCAATCATTGTGAATCAAGAGCTTGAAGAAAAAAAAGCTTATTTGTGATGTAGAAAATACAGAGGGTGAGCCAAAAGCTACTGTTCTGCACCGGTGAGGAGACCGGGGTAGGGTTACTCCACGTCAACAGTCCTGTCCACAACTCCGAGTTTCTAATGAACTTCTGCCGCGCTGCAGAAACTATGTACTAGAAAACTACACAACATTTTTGATTTGGGCTAAAAACTAATTAATCATAATTAAAAGACCACTGGGAAAACTTTTACGATAGATCAAGAGATGATTGGAGCGGCACTTTAAGAATGGTTAAAGCCAGATTGGAAATACATTAAAGAGAGATCAATAACAGCTTTAAGAAAAGACTGAGCTAAAACTCCAGACTTTAGTCACCCACTCAAACAAAACATAGATGAGTGAGTAAGTCATTCTGTCAACAATTGCTTAAACATTATAACTGTCCGCTAATGCAAGTATAGTAAGAGAAAGTTACCTGAGTAATGGAGCCCCCTCTGTAAGATATTGCAGATTCTGGGTGCAGTCTGGTCCCTGGGATCCCTTTGGTGATGCTACCACCCTGGACGCCTGGGGGAGAAGCGTAAATGTTTAAAGGGAACAAACTGTTGTCACTACAAGTCAAGGATTTTACAGACAAATATTGACAAACTCTTCTTGAACTGCTGACACACTGTCAAAGATTCAACATTCAAAGTTTTTCTAAGATTTTCCGTTTCATTTAAACGTGAGTACTTACATGTCCTCATATTTATTCAAATAGATGTAAACCCCTAGATTAGACTTAAACCTAGCAAGGGCAATTAAGTATGTCGAGCTCTTCTAAAAAGAGGTTTGAACAGGTTTTAACCTTTAGTGCATGAGAATTCAGGCGAAAGTAACTTTTAAATCCTGTAATTAAGAGGGAATGGAAAGTTAACGAACGTTAACAATTGAAAAATTGTATTCATTTCAATGCAAATTTCCAGTGAAGGAAAAATAATACATACATTTTCGCAAACAGCAGACGATAAAAAAATTGACAAAAAAATCAAAGAACAAGACAGGAGAAATGGTGCGACACCCACCTCGTCCAGAAGCAACTTCATGAGGAGCCAGCTGGGTTGGCATGCTATCAGATTGGGAGGATGAGCTGTGTGGTGACAATTGTTCCTGCTTTACTGCTGGGAAAGTACCTGTAGAAAAGAACACTATAGTGAGATAAGATTGAATCTTAAAGGTAAATGCACTTATCTTTTATTTATTTTTTTAATCTACCTGCTTTTTTCTCCATCCAAGGCATCCCCATGGCCGTGGGAGTCATCTTTGCATGGTCCAAGCCATGAGCTGGACTGTGCAACTGCACAGGGGTGCCCTGTAAAATGTAGTTGTACATTTTTGAAAGAAAATAAAAACACATTAGAGTAAAAATGTGGAGTTATTATTTTATAGAGAGAAATAATGTTTAAAAAATCTTTGATTTTTCTGAGATCTTACCTGTGTGATGGAGCCTCCTGGTTTAGAAGAGGAAATAAGAGGGGGCGGCTCTGGCATGGAGAGGGGCCTCACAGCTGCTAGCCTAACACTGTCCTGTGGCAGAGCAGAGAGCGACGGGTGGCCTGCTTGCTGGAACGCTGAAAGACAACACGTTTGAAATTTGAGAGACAGAAAACAAGGATGGAAAAAAAGCATCAAGAACTAAGTCTCTTCCCAAAATAAACGCCATCAATGCTGCACACGCTCACATGATGCCTGTAGAGGTCTGAAAGATGGGATAACATGGGAAATGACTCACTGTTGAAGTGGAGCAGATGCTGATCGTGACTGATTTTGGTCATGTCTCGTGGGGACATGGGGTAGGGAGAGAGAACCGAGCGGCCAAAGTTTGAGGCTCTGAGATCGTCAGAGCCCCCTGCTTGCTTCTTGGCTTCAGCATGTGGAGAGAAAGCTGGGGACTTCTCTGCAAAAACAACACACAGAAAGTCAAGACTGAAATACTATAAACAAAACCCACTGAGACAAGGCATGTGGAAGGTAAAGCTGCTTGTAAGTGGACCGAGCCACTCTGTGCATGCTGTGAAAGTTCCCACAACCTAGAAGTAACTGTCGGAGCCTCAACAAAGATAACGCTGCGGAACAGGAGAAAAGAACCACAAAGAAAACTAACAAAAACTAAAAATCAACAGTAATCTTTTGCAGCAACATTTTCTGGTCATTTCTTTTTAATTTGTAACATAAAACATCAACTACAAGACCAATATTGACACAAAAGAAGGCACATTATCACTGAGAAAAAAGCTTAGCTTAAAAGTTATGAGTGAAGTCTGGCAGAAAATAACGACATTGTAAAAGAAAGTGAAAGACAAAAAGAAGCAATAACATGGCAACAGCAACATGTCATCTTTGACTTCCAGGGTTCCCAGGAACATCCTCCAAAAAATGAAGAAGCCTTTATAAAGAAAACAGATTCAGTGCTCTCAGAGATTCAGATTTAACAAGCTGGGACTGAGCTTTCCCTACATTTCATTTATCAGTTGACACTCCGCAAGTGTCCCAGAAACGCTTAAACACCTCAGAAAAGGTTCAGACGGCAGATAGCAAACTGGTCCACAAGATAAATTACCGGTAGTTCAAAAGTGTGTCATGGCATTTACAGCGACCTACATTTTGTAACCATTCTATTATTTTTTTTATCTTATACCCATAAATTATCCGAAGTGAGACAATAGGCACCACATCTTTGGCAAGGATTTCATTTCTTTAAAAATAAATGTAATAGTTTTAATGGAATGTACTCAAATATAGTTTTGTTTTTAAACACCACATCAAAAACTGAAGCATGTTTGCACATAGTAATGCTTCACTGTTTGACAGTTTGACATAAGAAGCTAATTTGTTAGCAACACAAATCTTCTTGACATTCATCCTTGAGAATCGATTTCACCAAAGTAACACACAGCACCTCTGTTGGAAACCTGCAGTCACGCTACACAGAACACTGGAGAAAATAAAATTTTGGAATCTGCAATAGTGCTCTCCTCCTCTACTAGGAAGTTTCTCAAAAATATTATGCAAGTTATTCAAAATTGAAGTCCAAAAAAGCAGTTTTGTTTGATGAAATTGGAAAACTGTACGTGGTTTAAACTCTTCAGCTATTACTACAGACAATACTGCTCATCTGCACAGGTGAGATAAAGGTATCCTTCATTATCTTAAGTTTGATGAGTCATAAATATCACTGCTATAAAAAACTAAAAGACAGAAACATGTTAAACCAGTTCTGTGGCAAAAATTCATGTGAAGTTTGGACATGATCATAGATTAGCTTAAGTTATAAATAAATAACTCGCACACATTATGGGGAAAAGGGCAGAAAAGAAGCATAAGACAGGACAAATGCTAGACTTTATGAAAAGCTAAAATAGATGAATTCTACAGGTAAACACATCGGTAGGGCTTTACAAGCAGTTGTCTTTCTTGGTGGAGGTGCGTACCATCCTTTTCGTTGATGGAGGGAGAATGAGGGCAAACTCGAGGGCTGCTGCTGTGAAGAGAATCCCGGTCTCTATCTGCCTGAGGGGTATAAGGCTGCTGTTTGCCTGGCTGGCCCAAAAGTGGCTGCTGCTGCTGCAACTGTCTGACCTCCTGAGAAGACTCACCATGAGCCATGGTGATCTGTCGCTGGTACAATGCCAGGGCATCGTGGGATGACACAACCTTCCCATTTCCACTCTGCTGACTGGCCTGCACAGAGGCCTCAGGCGTCTGTAAGCAGGAAAAGAGGGTCAATAAGAAAGCTTACATACATGACACAGAAAACACAAACCAACTCCTACCTGATCCTGACATATGGTTAGCAACATGCGGCATGTGATCAACACGATAGCTTACAGGCATCTCTTATTTCTTGGTAAGCTAAAGTTTCACCAATATGTTGGGGATCTCATCCCAAGCTGTCTTATCTTAAAGAAAATATGCCTAACAACTCTGTTATAATGGTGTTTGTGTAAGAGTATGAATACAGCAGTCATGGTTAGGCTGGTTTGTGTGATTTGTTCTTTGTCCTGTACAGAATGTCTCAGTGTTTTAAGAGATAAAGAAAAATCCCAACTCCAACTCACAATAGGAGGAATAGCAGCGGCCCTCTGCCTGAGCTGTTTCAGATCCATGGGCTTTTGCAGTGGGGTGGATATGACTCCATCATGACTGTAGTTCAGCAGACTTGGTCGTGGAGAACTTATTCTAAACACAACAAAAAGAAAAAGGAAAAAAATAACAGCAGTCAAAATAGGTAAAAAGCAGTTTGGGAAGGTCCTAAGAACATTTTAGTTTACTATATTTGCAAACAGAACTGATGATGAAAGTTGTCACTTTAACTGACAACAATCTGGCCTAGAATTTGGCATGATTAGACCCTGAAGTTTAACGATTTAACTCTAAGATTAATAAAAACAGGTTTAGCAACAAAACGTGCTTCAGACTACTGTAAAAGCCTTAGGGTATTTGCATTTTCTTTTCAGTACAAAGAAATATTTCCAAGTTAAACTTTTAAGTCTAAATATTTAACCATTAGTTTTCAGTAGTTATTACATTGACCTCCTTATGAGGCTTTAATTTTTTTTTTTTTTTTACCATTTCCACCACAACAAAAGACATTCCTCCCTGATACAGAAACTGAACATCATGTACATGTACTGACTAGAATAAAAACTAATGGAGCCCCCCATAGACAAAATGTAGATTACATTCAAAATCTCGTTGTGACATATGTCCTTATTACATGTGAAAGGATGACATATTTGAATAATGTGGGGAAAGGAAAATAATTGGTGTATGGGTGTGTCTATCTGAATGGGTAGGAAGTCTCCTGACAGAGTCCCAGACTGTGGAAAATAATTACAAATAAATAAACCACATCCATGTATTGCACATCTGCTGAAAGCACACAAAATACACACACACACACACACACACACACACCCACACCCACACCCACACACACACACATCCTCCCTCCCTTTGTTTGCTTTGGCAGAAAGGGCAACTTTTCCCTCAGCTCTGCCAGTACATGCAGTCTGCTGTCATGGAAAAAAAAAAAAGGAACAAATACTGTGCTAACAGGACTAATGGCTCCTCCCACGCACTTTGACATCCATTTCTTCTTGCTTCATTCATAGACAACTTGCTAAAAATGGTAAATATCTATTTTCATTTATTAAAAGAGCAACCTGTTGCGTATGCACAAATGAGGCTTGCCAAATATGGCTTCACTGCTGCACAGTGTAACTAGGCAACTAATACTACTTCAAAACCCTTAGTGCTTTGTTTTCTAATGTCTGCTGCGGTAGACCAGAGAAGTGGAACACCAAGCAAGAAACTCAAAAACTAGGAGCCATATGAGTTAAAGAGCCGGCGTCTTTCCACATCTTTGAAATCTCGAAACACATTTGAACTTCCAAAACTTAAAAAAAAAAAAAAAACGTGTTTCTTAGTTCATGAATAAAATTTGCACCTGTTTTTTTCTGTATTATCCGTCTCCTCCACCTCATCAGCACTGCAAGTGGCACTAGAGTCACTGTCCCCATGGGAGCCTGTTTTGGCTGCATGCTCCTTTTTCGAGCTCTTTGCTGAGCTTTTGACTTCATCCGCCTCTGCTGTTGAAGGTTTTTTATGTGCGGCATCACTGGGTGCTGCTGGCTGCTCTCCGTTAGGATCCTCAGTCTCTGCGTCCATCTCCTGTTTGATGGCGGAATCTGCCTCTTCCTTAACTGGAGGCTTCTCATCTCCTCCCTGGTCCATGTCTGCCTGGGTCTCCTCCTTGACCCCAGAGTTTGTGCTGCACTTTGGCCTGTTGGAGCCTTCGTCTTTTGCCTTGCTGTCTTCAGATGAGCGCGGCGAAGGCAAACTCTCCGTGTCTGAGCTGTTGTTAGGTCCACCTGGTGGAGTCAGACATGCAATCAATTATTGCATGTTTAGTAAATCAACAACATTCCCCCTCAACTCCTTTACATTTGAAGTTCTATACATGTCTGATGGTATTGGATCACATATAGTAAGCTTAAAATGAATCAGAAGAAACATTCCGGTGTATATTTAAAATGACTGACAGTCAAACAAAATGGAATACCACATTTAACAAGTTCAAAAGTTCTTTTGAGCCTTGCTTTTACAGATATGCAGGCAATAGTTAGAACTTAAAGGGACTTGGCACGTTTCCGTCATCATGCAAGGTGTGCCTCTTTTAAAACTCGGGTTACAGCTTTGTTTTGACATCAAGAGACACAGCAACAGCTACAGTGCAGCAAGGAGGATGAAGATGTCTAAAAACCTAAATGGTCACTGTTGGCAAAACTGCAGTTTTAAGTGCAGTCAGTGACCTCCTTTATATTTGTGAGTTTCTTCAAAAATATAAATGAAGATGCTTCCATTATATTTCATTTGGTTATTACATCAGTAGTTTATATTGCTGCTAGAATAGCTTCAGTATAATCACTGGAAAAAAATGGAAAAATAAAAGCTTTAAACATTTGATGGTACCTATTTCATAACAGTGAGGTGGCTATATTTTTCTTCTAGGTGTAGTAGACAGTGGTCATAACATTTCCTTTTATTCAAATAAACCATTCAAAATGTAAAAACAAATAAAATTAAACTATGAAAAAATGTTTTTATATCAGGCACATGGATCAAAGTTCCCATACCTTCTCCATCCTCAGGGGCCTCCTCTTCATTACAGCTGGCCCCTGAGCCCTCCATCTCCTCCTCTGCAACAAATGTAGCACTGGTTTCTTCATTCTGCAAGGCTTTGCCCCTTCGTCGGGCTTTTCTCTCCTTCTCCTGGTGAAAAGAAAACAGCAAAATTAAAGAAATAACAAATACAACCCAATACAGAAATATAACTTAAGATAGTTTGAAATAAATTGATACAAGTTAGAAAGATTTGCTCACCGATTTCATTTTATGCTGCTGCAAAATCTCATCCAGTTTCTGCCTTTTCTTGTAGTTGAAGTAGAAGTTTTTGCACTGCGACACAGTTTTTGATCCCACCATCTTGGCGATGGCGGACCAATTCCTACCATACTGGAGAAGGCCTGGAGTCAACAAAACAAGGGATAAAGGAATTGGAAAAGTATCCAAACAAAGGCAGAGTCACAAGTCAGTGGACAAAAATTACTCTACGGAGCTGGAAAAACAAAGACAAAAACTACACAATATGGACTTGTCTCAACTTGAAATTTGATTGTTAAATTGTTTCTATAAAGCTGTCAACAAAGCTGGCTAGCTTTGATGACAGAGAAACAATGATTGTTTTTTTCTCCCAACAGCAGCATAAATAAATGTGGCTAGGGCAACAGACAACTGCCAAAGTATGAGAGGATTTGAAATGTGGTAGGTGAACCGTCAGTTACACCAAAGAAATCACTAACTCTCCCCTCCGGGGTCAGACTGCGTCATATTCTAACTGACTTTGATGTGACCCAATTCCAAGAAACCGTAGTCCTCTACCCAGTCAAGCACATGATTGTGTCTTACACAAGAGTCTGCAGGCACCCGCTGGGCCAGAGCTGTGATAGATCAACCTGTCATAAAAACACAGAAGCATGCACACACACAAATACACGCAAAGTCTCTGTGCACTAAAAGAAGAAATGTACGGGAGAGCCAGAGCAAGAAAGACTGATGGTGCAGAATTTGCCCCTAAGTGCCCCCCTCTGAGTGTCTACTGTTAGCTGAAGGCAGCTCATTAACAGTGTGTTGTAAGAGGCTTAGCTTACACCACCCACTTGTTTCCTGTGCCAGCCTGACAGGACCTGGCAACACAACAGCCTCTTGAAAGGCTGCTGGGGGAGGTGGGGGTGGGGGTGTGGGGGGAGGAGTGTCGGTCATGGGCATCCAGCCAACACATCTTGGGATAACCTTGGACACGGGTTCACAGGTCTCTGCATCTCATCACTTAAAGGAGGTGGAAGAACGAGAGGAAGAACCTGACCCGCGGGAAAGGAAAGGACGCCGTTTACAGCCCTGTCATTTCAACTATCTCATTTATCATGGGAGGCCGATAGCTGAAAGAATCAGCCTGTAGACTAGAGCCACGAATAGAAAGAAGTTAGATGAGCAGCATTACCTTTGATCACGGAATACTGACATGAAAATGTCATCCGATTATGATAAAGTGTCAGTCAGCCAATCAATATAGAAACTCTTCAGGCTTAAATCACTCACTGCAATGTTTTACATGCCAGACACACGAAGTATTATTCAAACATGGAAAGACATACTATGCACATAATTAGACATAAAAATCAGCCTAAAAAGTCCTCAGCAAATATCTTCAAGTCTGAGTCTGATATCCAAAAGCTGCAGAACTGCTAATGCTTGTAGCTCGGCAAGAAGATTTACTTCGGGAAATGCAGGCAACACTAGAAAACCCTTTCCAGGAAAAAAAAAAAAAAAGAACCATTAGGGCTGATGCTTACCACATTACCAACAGCTATTACCCACTCAGCCATCTTCCAAGGGCCACACATTAGCCCCCCGAGTCAAGCTCAAACTTCTACACAACCCTTTTCAGCATGCTGTAAAACCAACAATAACAGGGAATCAATAATGGCATCTATTTATTTTCCCACATGCAAACACACACTGCTAAATCCACAGCAGAGCTATTCGACTCAGGGTCTTCGTTGCTGCAGCAACACATGGACGGCACGTCCAATCAGCAGGAGCAATACTAAAACAGGTGGTGGCCCCACACCCAATCAGGGCTCTGCAATGGCATCAGCTCTTCCAATAGAAAGCTCAATCAACACCTGGTCCTGCCAGAAAGTTTTCGTCCCTGTCTGTCACATGCCTGTTACTTCTGCCGTTGTTTTGTGACCCGGTTCAGGATAGCGCTATCAGACCGTCTGATCTCTGGAGAGCCAGCTGGAAAGCTCCTCTGGGCAGGGCCTTCCGAGCCAAAGCAGAGGAGATGAAAACAGCTCAGTCTCAGCGCTCTTTCTGCCAGCTGGCGTGATACATGAGCCGCAGTCAGGTTGACATGCTCCAAAGCAGCACATGCTCCTGGCCTCTCCCCTCCACCGCGTCCTCTGTGTGCGGGTCTGTTCTTCTCTGCCGTGTCTCTCCCCAATGGCGGTCGTCTGGGAAGACTTCCACAGGAAAGTGGGACTGTGGGGCGGCGCTATGTGCTCAGCCTCCCTCTCTCTCCCCTCATCTGATCTCTCATCTATCTCTTTTTTTTTCCCTCCTCCCTCCCTTTTTCCCCTCAGTCTGTCCCTCCCCCTTCCTCACTATGCCAGCAGGCACAGAGGCGTGCGCGCACGCACACACTAAGGCAGGAGTGAGTGCTTACCCACTCAGACACGCACACTCTCACTCCGTCTCTCCTGTTAATACTCTAGCACACAGACACAAACACAAATTGAGGCAGTCCAAGAGTAAACAGAGAGCAGCAGGAGAGAGGAAAGAGATAGAGGGAGCAGAGCCACTGAGCCAGAGAGACAATGGAGGAGAGGAAAGGATACAGAAGTGGAGAGTAAGCACAGAGAAAGGAGAGGGGGCAGAGGGGGACAGAGAGGGAGTTGATGTTGATACCATGAGAAAGCATAAAGGCTTTCACATTTTTCCTGACTGACCTGCTTTTCATCTTGAATGTGACCTCTCCAGTTTATAATAACACAAAGTAAAGGGGGGAGTGACTGGGGGAAAGAGGTGTTTGCCAAATTCTCCACAGGTCTTGCCAATCTGTGCTGTTGCCAGCTCTCGATTGGCGGGTGTTTGCAGGAAGAGTGCGACAGCAGAGGGGAAGGCAGATATGGCCTTCTCTACCTGCTGCTGCTTTAAAGACCCACTATAGTGTAAATTGTGTTTTTGGTGTTTTTCACATGTTCTCCTCATGGAGGACAGACAGTAAAAATTAAGCTTAAAATTGGGTTTCTGAGTATGTGTCGTAGGTGCCACAATCTCCCTGCTACACACCATTCTGATGCATCCACTTGCAGAAGAACAGATCCATTGACATTTTTGTTTTCCTCATGCAAGCTGGAATCTGGCTCAAAACCGTAAGGCTGGGTAGCTCCAATATTGCTCGCCATTTATGTTGCACCAGGAACGTTAGGTTGGGGTTGGAAGGGGATGTAAGCTAGCGGAGGAGCGTGTAAACAGATGGATGATGGGAAATGGGGGCGGGGTTCCTCCACGCTAACAGTTCTGCCCACAACTCAGAAGCAAATTTCTAATGAACACATGCTGCTCTGCAGAAACTATGTCCTAGAAATCCACAGGTTTTTTTAAGCTAAAAACTGTAAAATCACAAATTAAAAGACATTGGAGAAAGCTTTTACAATAGATCAAAAGATGTCTGGAGTGGGACTTTAAATGGGTTTCTCCCACAAGCAGTGCAAGGACCATTATCCAGCTGCTTGCCTGCACCCAACCTAAGCCTGGCTTATTAGAGCACTTACATAAATGCACAGCAAGGCGATTGCACATGCAACCACAAAGCACAGTCCATCAACCTTTGCTCCGCATTCTAGGCATGCAAAAAGACGGGGGGGGTGGGGGGGGGGGTGGAGACTAGTGAACTTGACATAAAAACATCCCAAATCCTAGTCGTCTCCTGTTAGAGGTCCCATTCTGACCTGGCTAAATCTAATATGTTAGTGTGCCAATGTTCTGCCAAGCACTATTAATGCCATTATTCAGATCTGGTTAGCTCAAGGGGATAAACACATTAGCATCAGGACACCTAAGCTTCTTTAAAATATATACACGCCAAGCACTATGAAGGAAAGCAGCTTGACGAGATAATTCAATTTAGTGAGGGACGTGGAGGAAAGCATGTTTCGATCCAGTCAGGGGAATACCTTTTGGCAGGTGAGATTGTCAGAAGGGGGGAAAAAATATTTAGAGGGGCTCCTCCTCTTTAGCCAACTGTACTGTTGCTGGAGGTCTGTGGTTACATAAGCCCCTCAGAGAAGCCCTGCTTCTGCTCAGCAGCCAGGCTTATCCTCTGGGCCGGAGTGCCCCACTAATCCCACGGCAGTAGAATAGAACTGAAGATATTAACTAGGATTACTACTCAGGACCATGTTCAATCCAAGCCAGGACCAGTTATCAAAAAAGAAACCAGATAAGGAAAGCCTGCAGACACAAAAGTCCATTTTGCAAGTCATTCTGCTACAAAAAAGATGCAAACCTCTGGACTAAACGTGATTTCAAGATCCCACTCAGGATAGTGGTCATTACTTACAAAAGGATCAAGATAAGGCAGGTTAAAAAAAGTGGCTGAGCTAAAGAGTGACAAAGGGCAAAATGACACAGACTTAACGCCGTTGCCATGCGGTGAATTTCAGTTGAGTAACGTCTTCGATGCAAATCCAGACAACACCAACATGAACAGCATTTTAACGATCACAATTTAAAAGTCACATTTGACAAACACCTCAGTTTCGAAAATGCAGTAAATAGTGCAGAACCTGTCCTCAATCTGGTGCAACAGACTCCCAGTTACAAGCATAGCATGCAGAAGAAACCATTGAGAGAGCGCAGGCAGATATTTCAAATCAGTAAATGAAGCTCATGCAACACCCATTTACAAATATGCTCACACAAAGCACTTCTGCAAGGAAAATGGGCGGAAAATGTCAGTGACCTCTGAATTAGCCAAAGGCTTCTGGGTAATCTTTACTCAAAGACAATAAACAGTCCAAGTTAATGACGGCAGCATTTGCAGGGGGGTAGATAAGGGGCAGACTTTACAACTTCTTTGATAAAAGACAGTCTGCCTTCACCCAGAGAGACAAGGAAGCAACTCCAAAGAGCAACAAATGCTGTCCAGGAAGAGTGGTGCATTCACAGCCTAGCAGCACGTGGCAGCTGTCGCCTCACTAACAGGAAGTCACAGCCGCATCACTCGTCTGTGCTTTCAAACGCTGCTTGAGCTGCTAAAGTAGATTGAATTGACTAACGCATAACAGTACAGATCTAAACGAACCAGAGGAGCTCTACACTTGAAGTTCAGGTGCATTTTTGAATTACCTTTTTTGGCTGTTTCCATCTCTTCTTCAGTCCACCGAGAGCTCTCGTTCATCTCCAGATTGGCTGTCAAAAAAAAAAAAAAAAATAGAGAACCAGTGAGTGAGAGGAGGCGAAAGGCGGGGGGAGTGGGCAGTTGTTACAAAGTCAGTTAGGCAGTGACTGACAGAAGGAAAGGAAGGAGAGACAGAAATTAGAGAAAAAAAAGAATAAGGGGATGGGGGTAGGGTAGCTTGTGTTGCTCGCACTACAGCGTGGGTCGCTGGGGACAGTTTGTTTTAGGTGGAGGAAGCAGGAAATCCAAGGAGAGAAGTCAGTTAATGATTATAGACATAACAACTGGCTTCTTTCCCTGCACACACCATAAGCCAGTCCTGTCCCTGCCTGGCTGACAGCAGAGCTTTTTTATCCTCTATCTGGACCTGTGAAGGGCATGATGGGCCGTTAGCACCCCTGCCAGCAGGAGAACTAACAGCGGCTGGGGTGGGGCTGCTGACTGAAAGCCCCTACAGCCCGGAGCCACAGGGGGATTCCCTGCGACTGAACCTGTGCCGCAGGAAGGACTGCGGCATGTAAACAACTGCCGAACCATCGGAAATACATGAACCTGCAGTGTTAATGTAAACATGGCTGACTTACTGGAAACAAATCGCTTGTTGGTATACAGTTGTACTTAAGTAAAAATTCTGTGGTAAACCTTTTTACACCATTTTTGAGCCATTTTAGCAAAAAAATAATGTGTGGAAAGCTAAAGGTGAGATAATGATAAGGACAAAAGAACAACAGTGCACTCTTGTGGTTTGGTAAAGGAGACCATACCTCAATCAAAACTGCCCAAAACTAAGTTGTGCACCATGTTATTGGAATGCATAAGTAAAAGAAACTGCAGCATTTCTTAGACACAAGTTTTCCTGTTAGGATGGAAAGGAAATACTTCCACTTTGAATCTTAAACTCACACAGCTCGCTGTTGGCTGGTGGTGCGGAGTTCTCCTCCACTTCATTGGCCATAGAGCGGGTGACACGGCCTTTGCGGCGGCCCTGACTGTTGGCTGTGCGCCGTCCTTTGAAAGCCACAGCAGGTTCTTTGTCCTCAGCATCTTCTCCAGAGGTGTCATCCCTGCGTTGAAGCAATGTTACAGTGAGATCGAGCAGATTCATAAACACTCGCTATACTGAAAATAAAGTAGCCTTCAAACTGCCTCATCCAAAGCACTGGGAACAAAACACAAGCATCTGTTTTTTTGGTCATCTTCCATGACAGGCATCCATCTTAAGACTTCAATTCCAATAAGAAAATTACATTACCGAACTTGCTTAAAAAGAAAAAAATCCGATTTGTGTCATTTTCTGTGAGCAGATTACTTGACTACGGCAGACAAATTAAGGAGAAAAAAAAAGAATATAGAACAAAGTGGACATAGCACATCTGAATTTGATAGAAAAATCTACAAGATTTAGTACAAAATAAAGAGAATGCATAGACACCAACACCTTTACACTTTAATTACAGAAACTAATTTAAAACCATTAATTAACATGAAATATTTTTTGCTTCAGATAAAAAGTCAAAAAAACAGTCCCATTTTTTGTTTTTTCCTAAAATATTTCTATGCAAAGCTGTCAAATATGAACAAATATTAATAATAACATTAACATTAATATTACTTATAAACACGTTTTATATAAAGCCAAAATCAGCTTGTTTGTTTGCTTGTTAGAAAAGAATGCCAGTGCTGATGCATGTAGGAACTAAGCTTTTTTCTGCAATGACCCCCAACATAATCCTGCAGAAAGAGGCAAGTTGGGAGACTAAATATGGGTGCAGATGCTGTTCTTTCCTTTTTCTTCTGTTTCCCTGATAATTTATAGAGTGTCAGCACAATGTCATGCCAGGAGATGGCCACTGAGCTTGAACCTTCTGCTCCCCTATTCATCTTCTTCCCACACCATTAATCTTGCTGAGGGGAGCAAGTGACAATCTAAATATAGGAGAGCCAGCTGTGCCAGGGGTGGCGTCCTCAGGCTTCGCCTCAGTGCAGGGGAAGCAGAAGGCCTTCCTCCATCATCACCCTCAAATATGACCCATGGCTTGGAAATATCACTCAACTGTCACCAAAATTATTCAGAGTGAGGCTAAAATATGAGCACTTACTGTGCTCATATAAACATGCAAAACAGACCTATTTTGAAACGGCAGAAAGCACAATACTCCAACTGTTTTACAGTCTTTGGTGAAAACTCCGAAAATCCTCTCATCCTTGATCAGTGCACCTACCTACTCTATCCACTTAGACACACACAATAAATCCTGCCCTTTATACATGTCAGATGTTTCTTTTCAATCAAATCTAACCAAAAAAGCTCTACATTTAAAAACCAGGCCTGCCACAAACATGAAAACAACTATAGCAAGGGGTAAAAAGATGTAAAGAGAAAAACTGACAGGGGGTCATTATAACATTTTTCAACTGATTTTGAAGCTGTGTCCTCGCTAAATCAAAAAACGTCTCCTAAATCCTGACCGTGTTAAGTTGGGAACATGATGAGCAAGAAAATCATTTTTAGCCTCTCAAATTTCAGCTCATACGTGTTGACCCAGCTGTAACCTCCAGCTTGGTAGGCGTTTTTTCATGGAATCACCATACTTGCAGAGGAGTATTCTTGCTACAAATAAATAAATAAAACATAACAAAGTCACTTGAAAGGTGTCAGTCAATATAAGAAAGAAACTCACTTCATCCCATCGTCCTTTTCTTCAGCATAATTTTTTTCTTCATCCCTTTCTCCCTCTTTCTCCTTGTCGTCCTTGTCATCCTGGCTGCTACGGTTCACTTGTTGTTGTTGTTGTTGTTGTTGTTGCTGCTGTTGTTGTTGCTGCTGTTGCTGCTGTTGACCATGCTGCAATGAAAAAACAGAATGAAGGTAAATTTAAAAGTCCTTTTTATGGGTCTAGTTAAACATGCATCACTTAGCAAAATGTTTATTTTTGCCGTAGGGTTTTTGTGGAAATGAATTTCTCAAAAAGAGATTTTAAGCATTCTTGTTGGAGTTTCTATTTATTATAATTTATGTAACAGCATAGTCTTTTTTTTTCTTTTCTTCGCAGAGTGAGTAAGCACTTCCAGTGACTTGTCTGGTATTTCTGCCCCCAAAGGCTGGCAGGCGTTTTTGACGACAAGGCTGTTACTTAACAATGTCATTACCAGTGATACTAAAAAAAAACATTTTCACATAAATACTAACAAATAAAACCAAAAAACGCAGGTCAGTATTGTAAATAAGAACATGTTCCTAATAGCTTATGTGGTTAAATAAAAAAAATATATATATATTGCTTGTTTTTTAGCAGAAGCAAAACAAAACAGGATACGAAAGTCCTGAAATGACAGTAGCATTTTTTCTGCCGTTTAACTTTTGCTCTTCAAGCACCCAGAACCACTTCCTCCACAGTTTCCTGCCTGTCTGGGCTTTCAGGTTAAAGTTCAGGCATGTAACCCGGCCAAGAGAGAGAGAAAAAATACTTAATACAAATACATATTGATCCAAATGATCTTTAATCTATAAAAGAAGGTTATAGGAGTAAAATGAAGAAATGCAGCTAAAGCATGTCCTTTTCATAAAGGGACTTTTTTCTGTTTGTTCAGTAGAACTGATGCTCCCCCTTTTAAAATGTTTTTTGAAAAGAACCCCAGTTTTTAAAAAGAACAAATACATGTCAGATGTTTGAAGATTTGTTGTCATCCAGGTCATGCTATCACAAGATTCTGCTCATTCGAGGTTTAAAGGCTGATCTAAGACATTTGGCTGCTCATCCAAAAAGCTTCGAATTTAAGTTATTCATGTGCTAAATATTACAGAAGTGTAGTAAAAAGGTCAATAACTAGATACCATATTTAGAGACAAATGTCAGAAATCCATTCATTTACAGAACGGTCACCAAATGTGTTGTCACTCTGAGGACTGGCTCAGAGGTGGGGGCATTTTAGGCTCTTTATTATTGGTGTGTGGTGGGTTTGAACGGGGTTCTAATCTCTTGTAGTGAGTAGCCTTCAAACCCTCCGTTTACTCTGTCCAAAATAAGACTTAATGATCTTCAAAGAAGTGGCCACTGTCTTTCAAGACCATGGGAGCTGCTGAGTCCTGGCCTATTGGTGTGGCTCCTCTATGATCTGCCATCTTTTTAAGGGGACATGCTTAGTTTTCCAACAGATGAGGAAAGGGAATTCTTCCCCTTCCGGTGTTCTGATAATAGTCTAGGTGTCATCTGCATATCTGAACCAAAGGAAGATATATTACGTTTAAGGTAAAGGTTATTTTCTACTCCCTTCATATACAGCTTGGGGACAGTGGTGATCCAATGACACAACCATGTTTTTCTCAGTAGAACTTTCTTTGAAACTGATAACAGTTTGGGTTCAGGCAGTTCACATGTTCTAGTGCGAGTTTGGATTTCCCCATTAGCAAATGGAACTGAAAAAGCTACTCAGATGGGCTGCAAGATACCTTTCTAGGTAAACCTTTTTAAGTCCAGCAGCCCTGAAAAACCGAATTGTGGGATACAAGTCACATGATCTGTGTATTTCTTAAAAGAGGTCTATGGGATTTTGGCTTTTTAGAACCAGCAGGTACTTCCTCTTTGGTGAGGGGGGGACGGGTCACTCAGTTCAGTTCTCATATACAGTCATTATTTGGAACTCTGAAATAGATTTAGTTAGGAGTGGTAATTACCTAATACAACTGTGTTAGTTTCACTAATTCCAGATATCCTAATGAGGAGAAATGCACTTGAATGTATCTTCTGAAGCTAAATCCTCTGTAACTCTGAGACAAAAGCACTAGGTGTTAACCCAGAACATGTGTGGAAAACTGTGGGCTAAAGAGAACAAGCTTCCTCAGGAAAAATGAGGAGACATCATCATTGCACCCACAGGAAAAGGTCACCAATAAATTAAAGTTCTATTTCAGCAGGGCCGCCCGCCACGAACTGTTAGCGCCTGACGTTAGACTATGCAGTAACTTGGAGTCAGCAGGAAAAAAAATCCATTATTAAAGCTATAAAGATGAAAGCCTTTCTGGATTGTCCAACAGTGAAGGAGGAAGCCTTTTTTTGTCACTTCTCTTTAGAATCTCATTATTTCTGTTGCTTTCCAGAGTACAAGACCAGTCAGGAGATTGAGAACTAAAACCAAATTAACAACATCTCTACTTTTTGGCTTAGATCTGTTTTTATCTCACCCCAGCACTGCTCTAATATACTTACTAATTTGAGCTGCAATCTAACCCACATCAAGTTCACGACCCCATGATAATTAAATACTCCCCTCTAAGCAGTTATTCATTGTTATTCAACAGGGTCGAAACAGTCATTCTCTGACCAAGGACCACAGTTTAAAGCTTCTTGGTGTCACTACTTACTAAACCTTCAATGTTTCTGGAAGCCTCTGCCTGCTTAAGACAAAAGAGCCACAAAGTCTACGAAAAAGCAAGAGTGTTTTCCTAAAACCAACTTGAATTCAGCCCTTAAAAGCTATTCCTTGGATCAATACAAAATAGTAGCTAAAAGGCTGTATTGACTTGAAACTGAGCATAGAATTCTATCAACATGACTAAACTCCAACACACTGCAACCCTACATGGATCCAAGGGGCAGTAACGGATGAAACCACTTAATCCTGCAGTCCCTTCACAGACATGATTATAGGATTTCAACAACAACCTAACACACAAAGAAAATGTTAGTACATTGTCCATGCATTACACATCTTTCATAGGGAAAGATACAAAGCGGATGTTCTATGACCAATACGATAGCTATTTTACAAATATGCACTTAAGTGAAACTGAATATCAGTGATGAACAAATTGTAAAAGATTGTTTTGCTGTATTAAAGTAATGCCTTTAATTTGAAAAAAGACAGGTGATGGAAGCAAGTTTTTTTTTTTTAAGTGTTTGGTGGAGAAAAAGAGAACACACATAAGAAACAAACATGCTTGTACGGATGGCATTAGGGAGCAGTTCGAAAAAATTCACTTCATAGACTTAAACTTTTAACTTAAAAAAAAAAATCAATTACCATTCATCAAATCCATAAATTGATTTTCCTTTAAGATAATTTATTTTTTCAGACAAAAACAATTCTTCTAGTTTTTATATTATCAACAAAGTTCCACCTTTTTTGAGTTGAAAATGAAATGTTTTTATAACCAAAAAACAGGGTTGGGAAATTAAAAATGTTTTTAATCATAA
Source organism: Oryzias latipes (assembly GCF_053564925.1). NCBI lineage: Eukaryota > Metazoa > Chordata > Actinopteri > Beloniformes > Adrianichthyidae > Oryzias > Oryzias latipes. The sequence goes on from NC_136245.1 coordinate 14,423,036, forward strand.
ATAAAATCACATTGAATTGCAAATTTAACTGATGTGGCTTGATACTTAGCCTTGATGAGATAAAAGATGATCGGTTTTATCATCATTTTGATATGTGAGTTTTTGTTTTACAAGGTAACAGAAAATTCTGTAAAATTTCAATATAGACTTCCAGATAACAGATTTTTTCTATTGTTTTCTTTTTATTTCTACCACATCAAATCCCAACCATGATTTTCTCAAGGCAACCCGGATATGCGTTTAGACCCTGATCAATAGGGGCTGAGAAAGCTGAACATACCTGGCTCCTCCCTCTCCGTCTGTAGTTCCTTCGCACAATGTTCTTGTAGTTCTCGTTCTTTTTAGTCAAGTAGTAAAACAGCACACACTCTGCTACCGTCTGGAAGATAAAAGACGCAAGCTTTCACTTTCTGAGGCACAAACGCACTCCAGAATGTGAATGTAAAGGTAGAAAACTCATCAGATGACAAAAGCATATGGAGATACCTTTCTCTCCAGGAAAGATGCAATAAGACCAAAATTTTTGGGATGTTGAATGAACCTAAGAGCAGAAAAATGTATTAAGATGTTGAAGATCACGATTAAAAAAAAAAAAAAAAAAAAATCAAAGAAATAAATCAGTTCAGCTTAATTAAAAATGAAATGCCATTCCTGATTACATATGATTGCTCCGTCTGAAGAAAACATTTCTGAGCTGCACAAAGTTTCTAAGCTTTGGGCTACGGTCAAATCCACACACTTTTTTATTTGGATATATTTAAATCATTTTAGCCTAATTTTGATACAACTATGAACTTCCACTTTCAATCTTCATAAAAGAGGAATCCATACTTCCTTCATAAGAACTCAGAGCTTATATCGGTTACACAAATTTCACAGGGAGTATAACCCGTCCTTCCTCTTTTTGCTTAGGAAAGGCCAGAAGCAGTCACAAAAAATGTTGCATAAAAGGAGTCTGCAAGCGTAAGCATTCTACTTACTTCTCTCTAAAAGTATCCTTTTCCTGTTCACTCCACATGTTCATAACCTGTCGATCCTTGTACACCTTCATAGGGTCGTCCATAAGTCCATTCATGTTGATGAACTTGATTCGTTGCTGCTCGGCATCGAACAGCATTGGAGGAATGACTGCAAGCTGTCTCATTTGCTTCTCTGTGTTCTGATGAAGAAACATTTAGTAGAGATGAGTAAAACCCTGATCTACAGAAGAAAAGTATTTATACTTATATGAACATGAGCATTTGTCTGACACCTAATGCTAAAAAAAGTAATATTTGACTGGACTTCTTTATGTCATCAAGACATCAGGAAGACATTTAAAATTCAAAAGACATTTGTTTCTATTTTTAACAAAGGATTGTTTTTTTTCAATGATCGGAACAACAAAAAAAGAGAAAGAAGAGACACTTATAAAAGAAATTCCTAACATGTATGGACCTCACTTTAACAGAAGTTACAATCGGCAAAGTTGATGAGAAATGGTAATCCAGAGAGCATCAAAAGCAAGTCCCATTAACCCAAAGAGCTTGGTCCTGTGTTGTTCCTTTTTTCCATGTATAATTTCAGACTTCTGGGTCATCCAGTCTTACAAAAGAGGAAATGCAGATTCAAACAGAAAGAGCTTACCTCATGCTCTGATATTCCATCGATGATTTCAGAGACTTCGTGTTCACTGCGGGCTGCAGTTGAGGCCAGTCCACCTCCTCGCTGTCCAACACGACTTCAAAAAGAGAAACATGATCCATCAGACTAAGCTATGTGGATGTTTTGGTAATGGTTGCATGAATGAGATGACAAGCAGGACTAATAAGTCTGCCGAACGCCCGCAATAAAAAAGAAAATATGATCCCACCTCTGCATTCGCTCTTGCATCTCTCTTTGCTTGCGGATCTCCGGGAACTGCTTCTCGTAGTACTCCCGCACCTTGCTCTCTTTGGCTCTGCGCCGCGGGTTGTTTTCGATGCGCTCCACTTTCTTCTCCCAGGCCTCCATCAGCTGGTCATAACGCTGGCAAAACTTCTGTTCCTAAAAAAAAAAAAGAAGGAACATTTGAAATTCATTAAAGATGTCAATACGTTTAGAGAAATAAATTGTGTAGATTTTTATTTTGCTTTCACTCTAAGCATGAATAGAAATAAGTTAAATGCAACACTGCTCCTCTGAGTTCAGTCTTTGACCTACAGCACATTACTTATGGAAAAATAGGTACTGGAGGCACTTAGCATTATAAACAGGCACTAGATAAAACGTTTAAAACATGGCAAAGCATGGTCTCCGTATTTCCTAATTAATTCTCTTGACCTGAAACTACCTGATTATCGGAATCCACAGTAACCTCACTAACAAATACAGCCAAGTTACATCTGTCACGACTGTTTTCTGTGGAAGCCGCTCCAGCAGGCATGCGTAGTCAAAAGACAATAGAAGAATGACTAACAAAACTGTAACAAGGCAACAATTTTTATTACTATGTCACTGAAGAACTTGAAAGTAGAAAAATAGTCAGTCTAGCATCTTTAATTATTGATTTCTTCAAAAAATGTTATCCAAAATTGCTCTTTATTTGATCCTATTTCCAGTAATAAACATTTTTCAAAAGTATGAAGACAGCCGTGTCCTGAGGAAGATTCAGTTTCCATCTAGAATGGTTTGTTTTCACATAATACACCCAAATGCTTTCCATGAACATGTATCAGCCAAAAAAGAATGTGAGGAAAAAGGAGGTTTTCCGTCAAAACATTTTCCTGCTGTTCATAAAAATAAAATCAGGACCTTCAAGTTTAGCCTTCTCAAGACATATTATGGTTTGAAGTTTGAATAAAAAACACAACCTTTTAATTTTGTTGAAAATGTCCCTACTCCTGACTGTTAATGCCAAAAATCTCTATGAAGTCACCCTTCAGCATTAACAAGAGGTGCTGGATGTTCTGTGGATTGGAACCTTGAACCACAGCTCTGTCAGACTGCAGTTCCTCGTTAAAACAGCCCATTAACTTAGCTGAATACACAGCCCTCAGCAGGCTAATAAACCACAGGGCAAGGTGTCCCCACATGGAGCTTCTTTTCAACACCAAGTGCTACAGTAAAGCAGCTCCTTATGGCGTAGCGCTGACTTAGAAAATGAATAAATGCAGGTCATCTTTCCTCTAAAATAGTTCCTGACAAATTGGAGGCATTTGGAAAAAAAGGTTTCTGATGGTATCTGTTACTAGTAGACAAAACAAAATATTCTTGTAAATCTGGGGCTCGATTTGTAGTAATGATTTTCTGTGAAGCAAACTTATTTTGAAGATGCCTGCTGCACCATCACAGCTTGCCCCATTGATCTCTGTTATTTATAGCCATGCCCTTTGGCTTAGTCTCACTCCGTGGCTGGCAGACAAGAATGCAGACTAATGCTGCAGAATGCTCATAGTGCTGTTTGGCTGGCAGTGCATTAAACAGACAATTATTCCTTCAGATGTCAGCATGGAGAGAGAAAAAATAGAGCAACTGTTGCTTTACTGGGGCACAGAGCAATGAAAACACAATACCCAGGGATCCATTCTGCTTTGATATGCCTAAAATGGCCTCTTACTTCAAAAAGCGGCTAGCATAGTTTCACACGAGTCATCTGTCATGAGCCAAATCCCAACAGAGTCACATGTCATTTTCTACTTACCCACTGCTTACGAGCATGATTTCTCCGCTTGAAATATAAGATGAGCTTCTTCCTCATCGCCTGGTTTCTAAGAAGATAAAACAAAAGAGGAAGGGATAGAGCAGGAGGTGGAGGAATAGAAAGAGAAACATAAAAAGGTGAGGACATCAGAGGAGTCACTTGTCATTACAAACTAACTTGGCTTTTATGAAAATTGTTCTGTATAATATCTAAATGGATGCCTTCCAGATCCTCTAGCGTGTGTGTACTCACTCCCTCAGCATGCCCCCACCCCAGCCTCCACGAATAAAAAAAGAAAAATGTCACATTCTCACATCAATAGACAACACGCAGCACAAACTGCACATTAAATCCAGCCGGCTGATGAACTAAATCTCGTTTCTGGGTGGAAAGGACAGTGAGAGGAGCCGCATGTGTAAAACCTGCCTGTGCTGGGAACAGCCAGACACTGAGCTTAAAATAAAGGTCAGGGCCACTAATCTCCTTGGGCAGCCATTGGGTTTGTCTCTTTCTTTGCTGCAAGACAAAGTTTTATCCCTGACACTTAATCTGTCAATTGTAAGGTCACGTTCCCCACTGATTTATGTAAGCTGACTCTAACTTGGACACCTCAACTGAACCTCAAGTTCCCTCTGGTCTTTGTAAAGTACAGATGATTAGGAAGCTAGTTTCCTTCAGCTATAAGAACATAGGAGGTTTGGAGAGATAAAGCCACAGCATAGCAGATTCTTCCTTATTCAAACTGAATTAAAGAAGTAGATTAACTGAAATGGAATCAATCTCCACTTAGGAAATGGAATATTGATTCTTTAAATCCTTCAATCAATATTATTTTCATGCTAATTCATGTATTCTGTCAGGCAAAAAAAGCATTTCTGTTTGTTTTTAATGTACGTTGTAATAATCTTATTGGTAATAGTACAATTTAATTATTAGTAATGTAGACTCAAAGTTTCATACACAAAATTAGATTTAGAGGGTCGACTCAACAAAATAAAATCTGTTGGAAACTAAATCCAAATATTAATAGCTGAATTGATTCTATTCAGCGGTTTGGGATTGAAGCATAGCTCTAGTTATAGTTATTAGCCAGATCAAGGTAAATCCCATCCCACAAACACGGATATGACTGTCATTGCACTAAGACCCATTCTGTCACTGGACGAATCTGGACTCAGAACAGGTCAAAACATGCTTCAGGTTCCACTCTGATCATCTTTTAAACTATTTTAAAAGTGTTCCCAGTGGTCTATTAATTATGATAACATTGTTTTTATCCTAAATTTGAAGAAGAAAAAATAGTATAGTTACTGCAGAGCAGCTGTCGTTCATTCAAAATTGTACCCCTGAGTTGTGGGAGGGACTGTTGGCGCAGAGCAAGAACGTCCCCACTTCCCGTCACCCATCTGTTTACATTCTCCTGCTAGCTTGCAGCCCCTCATACCTGCAACCTAACATTACTGGTGCAAGACAAATGGTGAGCAATATCGGAGCTGTCCTTTTGAGCCAGATGTCAGCTCAGACGAGGAAACAAAGACGAACATGGATCTATTTGTCTGCATCAGAATGGACCGAGACAGGGATCTTGTGGTTCGCCCGTTGTGTTTTTTCAACGTCACAAATAAGCTCTTTATAAAACGACACTTTTCCTATCTGCTCCTGATTCACAACAATTTGAATAAATAGATACTTAAAAATTCAATTTTAAGCTTAATTTGATTTATTTCTCTCTTCCATCCTCAGATAAAAATGCCACATCAAAAACAGGATTCTCACCAGAGGGGGTCTTTAACTACACAAAAAGGGCTGATAGTGAAAGTTCTTGAAAAAAAAGGGGTGAACTGTCCCTGACAAAACAGCAGACTAAGAAAACTTTAGGCCCCCTTTAAAAGGTTTCCTTTGATGTGCTCCAAGCTTTCTGGGATATGAGAAGACTTCTCTAGTTTAACATAAAACTTCTAAAGCATAAAGGCTCATAATCTGCATTCTTAAGACAGATGTTCTTCAGAAGTATGAAAAGAGAAAAACATGAACTTCAATGCGTTAAACTGGCCTTAATAGCATCTTTGTTAGCCAGACATATTGGCACATTTATCACCAGCTGAGAGTGTGTGTGTTTGTGAGTGTGTGGTGGAATTAAAGTGGGATGAGGACTGGGAGATTCACAGAGATATTGGTAGCCATCTATCCCACCGGAGATGAGAGCGGAATTATCAAACCATTTAACTAGACAAAGAAGGCAAGTGTGCTCAGTCAAAGCAACACTGGTATTTAATAACACGCACACTCAAACACACTGAGAATAGTTCTCAGTTAATTGCTTTGAGGAAATAATACTGATCAAATGGTCCATGGATCAAAAGGAGTGAAGACACCAATGTGCAGCAAGCAGTTCTGGCTAATCTTACAGCACGTCACAAAGCCCAAACTCACTGTGCCAAAGGTGGAAGCAAACCACTGCGTCCTTAAAATATAACAATCCTTAAAAGCACATCTGTCTTTGCTGTGCTCTCCATAATCATGATAACATGTTAAAATAATTATTACCCATTCGAAGAAAGTAAAGTTTCATTCAATAGATTTCTGATGCTATAGAAGTCTTAGTTGCATATTTTCAAGTGTGGTTTCACTCTTCACTCTAACATGCATACTTTTCTGCAGTCAGGTATCCAGTCTGTGCAAGTGCAGAAAAATGTACAGAAAATCTGAAAACATCACATAGGAATGTCTGTTGAGGAGGTGTTTTGCCCCAGGGCACTTGAGCAAGAATCATAGAAATGACTATTTGTTTTGGCATTTTACACATTTGTTCTTTAGTGTGGGGCACAGCAATCAATGACAGATGGAATTCTCAACACTCTCCTATCGTTGAATAAATCTCTTCATTTTTAGGCAGAGTTCAAGGGGTTTAACTGTGTTTTGTTTTTATACTGTCTCAAATCCGCCAAACTTACACTGACTTATTTGACCTGTTACACAATAGCATTTGTGTTTAAAAAAACTGTCGGAAAAAGTTTCGTCATACTTACATTTTGATGTTTTCATGGTACTGTTTGGTATCAGAAGGCTGGTTGTACAGAGGCTGAAACAGTAGAGGAAAAGAAGCAAATAAAACAAATGGAAAATGCCTGAAGGCTGTGTAACAGAGTGTCTTCTAAGGTTTCTTCTATACAATAATAGTAAGCATCCTCAACAAACAACAAGTTTAAGACTAAACTTCAACAGAAATCCCATTTCAGCTAGCATATTTTGTCCTATAGGTGGGGATCTCCTTCAATCATAAATATATACATTTCCTTGGCAACAAGGACAAATAAGCAGCAGCAAATGAAAAAGAGAGAAAAAAGACACTCAACTCACCAGTTCTACTCTGGGTCCCAGCCCCTCCAGTACCTTATGAGCCTCCTCTGCTTTTTTCTAAGGAGGGAAGACAAACAGAAATAAGCGAGCCGCCTGCACCTCTGCCATCACCACAGCAACACAGTGAACAAGCTCACATGATCACTAAGGCTACACCACTGCTTGCTGGGAGGATAGATGGATGGAGAGATAGAATCCCTGACTATTATTAGCACTTTTAACTCAAGCTGGGCCACATCTTCTTGCCTCAGCTCTCTCTTCTTTTCCCCAGAAAATAAGAGATTACTCACATCACCTGAGCAGCGACAGAGAAAGAGAAGGCAGGAACGGCGGCAAGTTGGAGTGGAGTAAAAAGTGAGTGGGAGAAAAGAAGTCAGGAAAAAGATAAGGGAGCAGGGGTTTGCTGTGGTGCCCAGGTGCTTATGTTATGAGAAACATCTAGTAAAAGACAGATATCCTTCAAAACATGACTGAATATACAAAACCAAACTCCTTACTATTTAGTTCCGCTAGAAAGTGCATCAACACTTTCCTAGAATACCTATTTATGTATGCCGTGTACACTCTCTGAATTCTCTCTTACAGATGATTGACCACACAGAGCATTTTCAGCAACGCCAAACATGTTTTGATGTTTGGAACAAATGGAGGAAGGACATAGAGGTGTAGAAATGTTTAAGCTGATAACAGAATCAGAGCATGCACATTTGTGTGCCAGCATTTATTCTCCAACACCCACAACTTGATGCTGCTTTCTTATCTGAAGCAGGCCCTCACTGTGAAGATTACACAGGATGTGTGTGGGTACACCACTACACAACTAAAATAAAAAACGATAGTTTTTTTTTTTTTTTTTAGTATTATTTTAGTTTTTTAAATATTGATGTACATGTTGAGCCCATAGATGGAACTGAATCACCTCAGACAACAATCGTGTCACATGAGAAGGAAATAAAATGAGAGCATCGCACCTCTTCCACACAGAACAAAGGATCAAACGGTTGACTTGTGTGTGTTCCATACAAATGACTTGAATGCAAATATGCCATGGTGCTTCCTCACCACTGAGTACATGTCAAAAGGTTGAACAGCTAGTTCTAAGCGAATCTGTTGTCCATAGCAGCAGCTAATATTATTAAAAAAATATATTTTCCTTTATATCTATGATGGTAATAACTTTAAAAGAAGAAAGTAAGAGCCTGTAAATGATTTAACTTCTGACAGTGAATGTGCAACGGCACCAAGTATCCTTTCATACCTTGGAACTGAATGATGGAAACCAAAAACAAAGTCAACTTCTTTTCAGCAGATCATGGGTCATTAAAAACATAAAAAATAAAGATAAATAAACCCAATACTGTAGAATCGTATGCAAATATAATTACAAATATAATAGTCTAGGACTATTATCACCAAATTGAACACGGGGAGGACAATCAGTAAAAAAACAAGCCCCAAAGACACATGCAGGAAATCCAGCAGGGCAATTTTAACTCAAGAAAAATGGGAGAATATAGTACAGCTAAACAGATTTAGAATAATGCAACCCAATGCGTGGTCTTCAGTTCATTTTAAGGACAGACATGCAGCAAAATAAAGGCAAACATGAGTGAACATGAGCCATCTCTGGGCTGCCAGAACAGATGTAGCTGTAAACCTGTGAGAGAGCTGGTGACACTCAGCCCAGGATAGACAGATGCCACTGCATTTACAAAAGATAGAAAAAAACAAAAACAACAACAAAACAACCAATTGTTTAGCAATCACAGCTCTCCATGTAAATAAGAAAATGTGTGTAAAAAAAGAAAATCAAAAATATAGAAGAACACAAGAACTAACAATAATTATAATAGAGAAAGAAAAATAAAAGATAATTTAGGTATAGATGCGAGTTTCTGTTTGCAAGGAAAAGCTGGTTTTGTTTATGTCATAAATCCAGAGAAAAGGCCACGCTGAAGTTGTAGGGGGTGGCAGTGGGGCAGGGAGCATCTAGTCGGCCAGAGGGAAGTGAGACAGAGGTTGGATTACAGACTCCAGTCACTGCCAGCAGTTGTCCTGCTGTTATTGTGTTGGCTGGGATTTTACCAACAACAGCAAAGTCATGTGCTCTTCTGTTTCAAAAGGCTTCTCGTGTCATTTCACTTTCTGTTTTTGGTTTATGTTTATGTGCCCAAGGTGGTGCTGATCATTTTTTTCAGCTTTAAGTAATGTCTCAACATGCTATTTGCAGAGAGATGTCTTCAAAGAATCTGTTGTGAAACATTCACAATTCTTATTTAGATTTTTTTGTGCATTTTTCTTAAAGATTGATGTCGTTAGAATATAGAATGTTTTACAAGCCAACAAACAGACTTGCAGTTGTAACCACTAGGGGGGACTGAGAGCACTGAGAATCAATCTTTTACTCTTCTTCGAGCTAATGTTTTGCTCACAGTTAATGCCAGGGCTGGGATTAATTGAACAATTTGTAATGGCGCATGTGATTTCAGAGCTTCTCTGGCTTTTATTCAAAGAATGCTGAAAGTCTTGCAGTAAAAACAAAAGTTTTAGGGTGAGTCACCTGTACTGTGCACACAATTTCTGAGAGTCCTCAGGAGTGATTCATCACTCTTGCTTTGTTGACCTTTGGTGGCTTATTCTCTTAGGCAAAGAACTTGGTTTGGCCTGACAGTCAAGTGCAGGAGCGTCAGGTATGACATAAATTTCTGACACTGTTAACTTTTACGATTTTATCAAACCGGAGCAGTGAAAATGACAGACCTCTAACGGAAGACAGATTTTCCACACAAAAAAAAGAGTTATAGCATTTTGAATTCTGCAGTGGGCTGCAACCATTCGTTGTTGTTATCAGTAATGCCAACAAAAATTTGTTGAGACAGGATACTATCATACATGTGTTTTATTATGCGTTTTATTTGTTATGATTTATTATGTGTTTTAAAAAGCATTTCTAGGTCCTGAAGTGGCCTAGCCAGTCTCCAGATCTCAACCTCAGAGAATCTAGGGTGGGAGTTGAAAGTCTGTGTTGCCCAGCGACAGCCCGAAAACATCACTGCTCTAGAGGAGATCTGAATGGAGGAATGGGCCAAAATACCGCCAACAGTTTGTGAAAACCTTGTAAAGACTTACAGAAAATGTTTGAGTGCTGTCATAGACAACAAAGGCTTTATAACATATATTGAGTAGAACTTTAGCTATTGACCAAATACTTATTTTCCACCATAATTTACAAACTAATGTAAAAATCAGACAATGTGACATTATTTTTTAATTTCCCATTTTGTGTCTCATAGTTGAGGTATACCTGTGATTAAAAAAATTACAACCTCTCTAATCTTTTTAAGTGGGATAACTTGCACAATTGGTGGCTGACTATATACTTTTTGCCCCACTGTAAATCTTTTGGAGCTTGTCTCAAAAATAGCTCACATGCCGAAAAAAGTATGGGCACCCCTGGCCTAGGATGTTCAGAAGTGACTGTCATAGACCTTGTTTAACTTCCAGGCAGCACATTAAGCATGTGTGTGCATGTTAGTTATGTTTGATTCAGTGCGAGTTCTGCACTGACCCTGTTCTCATCATAGATGATCTGCACCAGACTGCGGTGTTTGGCTTCACTGGGTGGGGGTGAGATGGGTCTCTCCGGCTCGTGGGGCTTTGCAGCTTCCTCTTCCAGCTGTTGCTGTAATACAAACAAAGGGTTTACACTTTAAGCCAAAAAATTCTTTCAGGTTCTTTCAGCTTTTAGCTGCAATTTCAAAGAGCAGCCCTTTTTCCAAGGAGATCATTCTGAAATGCCTCAGACTCTCATGCTAGCTGCTGTTGCTCACGCTGGAGCAGCACTGTCTACCTAACAAACAGAGATGAGGTGCTGAAGCCACAATAAAGGCTATTCTAGGGAAGAACATCAGAAAACACATGAAGGTTCCATAAAGAAAGTCAGCATCTGTTCCTTGAAGATAATTTTTAAACTTTAGGAACAAATAAAAAAGCCATTCGCAGAAACTAAATGTTTTATCCACACTTAAGTATATTGAAGTTGGCACTTCTCTATAGGTGAACAATTGTTGAATAATTTGACATATTTGAAAATAATTAAATATCAACTACTAAGAGTTTTATAAAACATAAAGAGTGCGTGTACTTAGTTACATATAAAATACTATAATGAAACATCAACAATTAGATTAAAAAAATGTCCATCATGAATTGCTGTCCCCCCCCCCCCCCCCTTTTTATTTGATTGTTGACTAAAAAAAACTAAACAACAGCATCAGACACAAATAACTTTTTCAAGACCAAAGAACATTTGTATTCTTTGTTTGTAGTACTTGTCATCTGATTAACAGCAAAAAGTTAACTATAAGGATGTATTCAGGGTGTATATTTGGTCCGGATCGAGTGTTGAACCTAGTGTTTTCAGACTGCCGTCAAGCTGCCTTTCATGTTTCGAACCATAGCTAGTAAACAAAACACGTAGTTAAACATCTCTTTAGTCATTGGCCAGGAATTGTGAGGGCGGGGAACAGCATTTAGTGACGGAGATTATTGTCCTCAGCTTTGTAGTCCTTGTCGGAATAATTCAGTTATTCAAGCTTTATATATTTTGCAGAGCAATTTTGAACGTCTGTGTCAACTTCAGGTAGAAAAGTTTTTACTGCTATTTTGGTCTGGCTCAGTCATGCTGTAAGATGGATAGATTGTCGGGAAAACAGTGAAAAGCATTATATGAGTATTTGATGTGCCTGCGTTCATCTGACCGCATTTCAATCAGTTGCTGCGTCTCATCGTTGTGGTTTTATGGTGTTTTTAAAAGAATTCTGTTAACATTTGTCCGCAGCTCATTGGTTCAGTCTCTCCTAATCTGTTTAAATCACGTGACGACCAGCTACGGTGGCCAGTATGGTCCAGTTGTTCCACTCCGAGGACGGATTGTATTCATATTGAAAAATCTCAGAGCAAAGAGATCAGTTTGATTGTATAAGAACCGAGACCACCTCCAAAGATGGGTCAGAGAGCAGTTCCTGGTGCCGGACGAGGGGCCACTTGGGTTTAGACTGAAAATTTGTCGGGATCGAACGTAGTCTGGTTCACTTTAAGCAAACCAAATGTGTCTAGTATGAATACACCCCAACATAATATATTAATTTAAAGCACAAAGACTTAAAAACAACATTTTGGTTTTTGAGATTCCCTTTAGCATTGGTAAATGTTTTGCAACTTGCTAAGGTATGGCCTTTTCTTTGCCTTTCATCTGCTCCCTTTTGGGGGTCGGTACAGCAATTCATCCTCCTCCACCCACTACCATCTTCTGCATCCTCTTCACTCACTCCAACCACCCTTATGACCTCCTTCATTCCATCCACGAACCTCCTCTTTGGTCTTCCTCTAGGCCTCTGTGCTGGTTGCTCCAACATCAGCATCCTTTTACAAACATAATTACTGTCCCTCCTCTCAATGTGTCCAAATCATCTCATTCTGCCTCCCTGCATTTATCTAAAAAAACATCTACCATTATCTGTTCCTTTGATGGATCTTATCCATCCACATCACACTTAAAATAGCTCTACATCTTCAGCTCTACCTCCTGCCTATTTCTAAGAGCCTTAAAACTACAAAACCTGCTAGAACACTGGTTAAAGGTCCCGATAAAAAACAGCAGCTACAGTGAGTGCAAACCTGCTGAGGAACTACAGGAAATGTTTGATCTGCCATTACCAACTAAGGTTACATTACTGTACGACAGTACAATTAAATTCTTTAAAAAAAACTTTTTTTACATTCCATCTTTCACAATTGAAGTGCACCTATTGTAAACACAACAGACTTCCTACATCTTTTTAAATGGGAAAATCAGCACAATCTGTGACTGCATTAAATTTCTTTTCACTTCCATTTAACCCTTTAACACAGGAACTTTAGATCTAGGGTTGACATTCTTTTGACATTTGTAACTCTTCAGTCGTATACACAATTAACGTGATTCCTGTGGATTTTGAAAAAAAGTAGCCTTTCCCTGATATGCAGCATTTTACGGTAGTGAATTCATTACACAATCAGTGCAAATCAAGCAGATCCTGTCGAGGAGAGAAGAGGCTTTGCCCTATGATCCAGAAATGTGTCGCTTAATGTATTTTTAAAACCCTGCGCCAATTGTTGTCACTATTCGGCTTATCCTGTTAGGGGTCGCCACAGCGCCACAGGTGGTTGGCAGAGTTTTCACGCCGAATGCCCTTCCTTACACAACCCTGTATTTTCAAGGCACAGAGAGACCCAGATATGCAGCAGTGCAAAGGGTCTTGCCAAGGACCCACATTGGATTTTGGCTCATTGCATGCTCTGAGAAGCGATCCCCGGTTTCCTGTGTGACAGTTCTACACCTCCTTTTATATCTACCATATTTTTTAGACCATAAAGGGGCACTTAAAATCCTTTAATATTCTCAGAAATTGACCGTGCACCTTATGAGTGAATTTTTGTTGTGCATACTGACCTCAAACTGATTTTCTGTGCTACACAGCATTCAGAAATTTATCTAAATCTTTTAGTACAACTTTGAAAAACTATCAAGCTAAATGGTTTGACAGATTGTTAGAGTATAATGGCTTGTGGAGTAATACGTACCTTGGGTTAACATCATGAATTAAAATAGTGAATATATTGTTCAGTGTTTTATGTGTTACAACCAAACAATATATTTAGAGTTTCTGTGAAGGCACTAAATAAAGTTGGTTTATTTGTTGTGTTGCACCCTCTAGAAAGGCTACTTATTGCAGATGAAAAAAGGCACACACGAATAACAACACAGTTCCCTTGAAAATATACAGAACTTCCCATCAGTCCCTCTGACCAATCGCCTGCCTCTTAGCCCCTCTCGGTATTCTGGGAAGTGTAGTCTTACCGCACTGACAGTCTTTTTTGACTAGCGTGGCCTATAATCTGGTGCAATTTATGATTAAAAGAAAACAGTACATTTTACTGCTGACAAGACTTTAAAATTAGGTGAGTACAGCTGCTTATAGAAATTCCATCAATTTAGCTGATAATCTTTGGTTCTACGTACGTTTAAATAGAGTGGTCTACATACAGCTGATCTTTAATTCACTTTTCTACTCCCCCTGCTCATCTGCCCTTGGGGCTCTAGAAGGGGAGAAACATGGCCTCAGAAGTATCCACATGAGAACATTCAAGTAGAAGGGATCATCTTGTGGTATGATAGCACCGGATAAGCATCTGGTAAGGCAAATACAGACATTCTTAAGCAGACCATACATATTCTTCGCCCCCCCACCCTCACACATTCCTCAGAATAAAATGATAATAAAAAACAGAAACACTGGGCTTGACTGACATGAAAATGGTAACATAAGCTCTAACCACTATCCATCCACTGAATTCTTGAGCTCTTAAATAACATGCTACTTATTTAGTTCAGATGTCTGACTGTGTAAAAAGAGCTGAAATATGAAAAACATCAATAAAAGAAAAGGTAGAAACTGGATGTTAATAGCCCGATGAAGGTGAATGGGTTTACTTTTCAACCACTCAGAAAGTTAAAAGAAAGTAAAGTTTAAATGGAAATTAAAAATTTATTTTCCTCATGGTGGTATTCAAGGATATTGCAGAATCTTTAAAAATAACTTTAAAAAGTTTCAATAAACAACACAAGTCCACTATAAAACCGCATGTGTTTTTGTGGTTAAGAGAAAATCTAACATGTAAGACATAAAATCAATAACAAGGTAGCAATTCAATGCAAAAGCAATACTTATACAATGCAGTCCTACAATCAAACACAGACAAAGGAGAAGACTAATGCAGGTGGATCTATGAATGCAGGCAAGTACATAAGCTTCTCCATAGGGGTGTAACGATACGCAAAAATCTCAATTCGGTTCAATTCAGAATTTCATAGGGCTCGGTTCGGTACATTTCGATTCGGTACTGCTGTTTAACAAATCTGCCTGATATGAACTGCTATTTTATGAACTAATATTTTATTGTTATTTATTGTGCATTACAAAATGCATGTATTGGTTTTACATAACAATAAATAAAATTGACCTCTGTAGGTAATCTGCTTGATAAAATAAGAAAAACTATTAGCTGCCAGGAACCAAAAACTTTGGATACTTAACACTGGCCTGAAGAAAAACATTTTAACTTGCACTTTTGTTTTCTTGTAGACCCGTTTTAAGTTCATTAACAGATTGAATGTGTGACTGTGGCATATGCTATCTTTGTGTAACAATGTCAACACACAGCATTCAACTTATCTAATTGTCTTTTCCGTTCATGGATGCTAACAACAAAGTATTCCCACACAGGAGAGCGTAAGGAGATGGGGGGTCCTCATCTCTGGCCTCGAGTCTGCATTAGCCATATGCTGACATGCTTACTGTCCGTCACCTAATAGCGTCTCGGAGGAAACTCACGGCTAACTTTACTTCCATTACATTACTTTTCCATGACACAAAGAAATATTTTACCTAGGGCTGTCACTAACGACTATTTCAGTAGTCGATTAGTGGGCCTTATGATTTTTATTTTTAACTAAAGCTGATGGTGCTGGTACTCAGTCTGTGCAGGTTCATGTCATGTATGGCAGCATTTCCTAACCCTGGTGTGCGCTGGCTCCTCCCCAGTCTAGTGTCAATGGCGCAGACCAGAATTTCGGGCTTCCGGGTCCAGGGCCTATGATTGCTACGCAAGTTTTGAGTCTGGTCGTGAGCTCTACGTACAAATCTGGTGTTCACTGATCGCACGCTGACAATTCAACCGGTGAAACTTTATCATGCCAAATCGCAGCAACGCAACCCTGTGACCAATCAGGGACACAGATTTAGTGGTGACGTATGGGTGGCGTCTGCTTCGTAACACGGACATTATATTGTCGGGTCAATATGACTCCAAGACGGGCATTTATAGGAACAGAGCTGTGAAAACTAAATGTCTGCAGCCAGATTTGCTGGATTTGCACCACTTTGACTTTGCTTACTGAGCCTCCTCCTATTGTTGGTGGCGGACGAGCACTAATGAACAATTAATACCTAAAAGGAGAAGAACCCTCACCCTGTCGCTAACTGCGTATGCGACACTGATCCGGTTGTGTACACCACCGGCTGGATGCGTGTTCATAAAACCGCATAGAGCACATTCTTCAATGCGCCACACATGAATGCAGCATAAAACATAAGTTCGTCTCTGCTCTCTTCTATGGTTGAGGAAGGGCTTTTCCGCCTCCTAACGTTCCTGTTGTGCTTTGCGATCCCAATGGTGTGGCTGGCAGTTATTCTAATCATTAAAATTCACAAAACAAAGAAAATACATCGATAATGCCAAATTAGCATCAACAAGTTTTTATAGTCGATTAGTCTACGATGTCGACTAATCGTTAACAGCCCTAAATTTAACTATCCATTAATGTAAATGGGATGAGTGTTTTAAACTGAAGACAGCCTCATCAAATCAACAATGCTTCAAAGTGTAACATATTGTATGATCAATTGTTTAATTGTTATAATACTTTTCAAAATATCGTTTCTTTATTGATTCTGCAGTTCAACAAAGCAGTTAACCCTAAAGGACATAACTGCAGTTTTTCCAGTTCTGTTGACATATTTATCCATATGCTTGTCATCAACACTCACTTGTAAACTTGTAAAACAGCAACTTGTTACTGTTAATAAATCAGTTTAAGTCTTCTCCTCAACCTGCAAGTGAAGCACCAAGACAATGACAGAATATAACTCCTTATCCAGCTCCTTTAATCTTGTTACAGCTTGGCAGCCATATTTCATCTTTTTCCTTGGAAAAGCATCTTCCTATATCCACAGACTGCTTTATTTCAGAACAATCAAGCTGTGTTATTCTCTTTGCAATTCCCTTCTTTCTAGCTTTAATGTTCTGTCAGGTTGTGCAAAGATCTACAGAATATTATTAGAGTTGCAGGGGTGCATTCACAACTAGACAACTGTTACAATGTCTTGCTAAGCTTATAGGGGATGTAGGTAATTTTCTGATGCGACATGTTCATACAACAACAAAAGCTGGCTATGCTATGTGGTCAGTCTGAAAACGTGATGCCAGAATTCTGCTCTACTGATATTTACAGCCTCATATTTAACAGGCATTTCTCCAAGACGAAAATGCTTGTTAGGAAAGGTAAGAAAGAGTGAACACAGATGCCTGACTATACCTATTTACTGCAGTTGCAGCTTGAATGCAACATAAAAACACAGCAGCAGTTGAATCAATTTGCCTCCTGATTTGTGTATAGACCTGTTTTTTACGAAGCTTGGAGATTTGTTGCTCCACCATGGTAATTTCTCTGTCCACGCGGTCCATGTTCTGGATCAGCTCTTCTTTGGAGTAGCGAGCTGGAACCAAATCCAAGTCAGGATCTATATGAACTGGGCTCACAGGGGAGATGGGTTCCAGCTTCCCAATGGAACTTCCACGCTCCTATGAAAACCAGAAAAAGACATGAGAAAAATCTGTAAATAGTCACGCTTTGTACTTAACACCCTGTCTTAATACTAAAAAGAAATTTAAGAGCAAGGAGACTTAAACATAGTTGAATTACAACTAACTAATTATTTGGTGCTAATTTTAGCATTGAGGTAAAAAACAAACAGACTACACTATCCAATCTTGGTGGTCAACAAAAAAGTTAAAGGTAAATTTTTCTGTTAGAGAGGCCAAGATAACTCAACTGGTCTGTCTGAAATTCATTGGAACCACTCAAGCATTACATCAAGTGCCTGTTGAAAACCCTTAGAATCATTAACCGTTTACTTTCAAGGAATTAGAACAATCATCTCTTAAGCATTGCTAACAGCAAATATTTGCAGATCTATGCATCAAACTGTAAAGTATTTAGATGTGATCACTTAACTGATCCTCAAAAAGAAAAAAAAAACACATAAAATACTATTTTTACACCAGTGTTTTAATAGCTGCAGAAGATTATATAATGTGCAATAAATAACATTCTGTATAAGTAGAACAAAAATGTCACAGCAGATTTATTCCAAAAGGATTTATGTGATTTTGTGAAATCCGTATAATGAAATCATTTCAGTTGGTGGAACCTTATCCTCTTATGGTGTCAATCAGAATATGTGGGTGTTTGTGGCAAATATAGATTTTAAAGTTGAGACAAAAATTACATTTTGTGATAGAGAAAAGGACAGGTGAATAAATAACTATTTTAGTGTAAGTGTAAGAGTTCCTATACTTTAAGAGTAAACTATGCAGCCACTCTCCAGTTGATTACTGTTGTGTCTCCTCTGTTGGGGGTTCTAACCACCAAAGCAGTCCAGATCAACTGACCTTCTATGTACCAAAGAACCCCTCTGATAGGACAATGCATAATTCAAACCCCAGTCCTTGTTGGTATCAGGGCTAAAGTCTGTGCAATGTCCTAATAAAAGAAGCTGTGTGTATATGTGAAAGATCCTGCTTGGGTTTTTGTTCTGGGTTATTTTTAAACTAGAAATGAAGGTTATCTAAGTGGGCTAATCTTGTCTGGGCAGGCGGAATTACAGACCTGCCGTGATTGGAAATGTTGGTGGCAGAGGATGCTGAGGGGCTGTCCTAAATGAAGAAACCCACGCCTGCTAAACCCAGTGAGTCACAAGAATTAATGAGCACACAAACGTAAACTCAGAAAAATAGCTCCCAAGATTACAAGGCTCATGCAAGCCACACACTTCTGTTAGAAGACAAATATTCAGTTTGAACCCTTTTTATATTCACAGGAAACATCACTAAAGCTCAAGAGGAGTTTAGTCTTTTATCTTAAATAAAAAGAATCAGAAAAAAATAGTTGATCAGTACACCTAGGCTGTCTTTAGAGGATTTCTTACACAAAACAAATTTTAAAATGACTACAACTGACTAATCACCCAGTAAATACAATTTCTTGTGTATAATATAGAAAAGCTTAAGCCACATTTTGACATTTAAAAAAAAACATACCTGGGTTGTTATTTTCTTTATACAGGTAAATGATAATTTATCCGTCCATCTGTTTCTAATCAAAAATGTAAAAATCTAAGAAAACATGTAATTCTTTGATGTAGTGACAAAAGCCCAATGTTCTTATTCAAATTACAAAGGCCAGCTGTTACACAACCTGAAAGTAGATTTTAAACTTGAAACTTGAAAGGTGAAACTGAATTACAGTGCATAGGTGAAACCTATCCGTTCAAAAACAGAAAAATGAAAGAAAAGAAAGGAGATGATAAAATAATGGTGTACAGTAACCGATTTGCTGCTTTTGGCAGTCTCCAGTTTCCTGTTCTGAGTCATGCTACAAGCATCAGCTTTGTCTGATACTACTAGGGTGACTCCGTCTTTTCCTTTCAGCCTTTTGTCTCCAAGTCCTCCTTTTTCCCCCTTATTTGTATCTCTACATATATCCCTAGCCTAATTTACAGCTCCTTATTGTGTTCTCTCCCACAAATGTAGGTCAGCTTTCTTCAGTTCAGTGACTGTATCAGATGTCACTTATGCAACGGGTTTAAAGCTTTTGTTGCTTTTAGGGGATACACAGGCATTCCTTAAAATGTCTGGGCTGCATTTTCCTCACTCCTTCCAGTACACTTCTGCTACGGACATATCCATTTACCATTCTTTGGCATTGTGCCTTTCCTGGGACATGGAGATGCTCTAATGTCAGGAACACCGCCCAAACAGCAGCTATACACTACAAACAAGTCCTTTTGATCTGCAGTTCACAGTTTCATCCCCAGCTTTTGAAAACTAGGTCAGCTCTATTATTTATTAATTGTGTTTCACAACTCCAGCAGTCCTCCCACTACTGCTCACATCTTAGGGGTGAATTTTTCATCTTTAGTGTGAAATATGAACAACTTTGAGGATTCTTAAAAAAAAGATTGGATCACCTGATTATTAAACACATTTTAATACAACACAACAACAGTTAAGCGCCACAAAGTCTGACGACTTTACAGGCAGTTATTGATTTGCTGTCCGTCTCACTTCCACAGCTGTGGAAACCCAAACATGTGATAATTTGTACTGTGTTGTCAACAGACCACTGACCTTTATCATGTCCTCAGCCCCACCCAAAGTCAATGGGTGACGGTGTGGTGAAGGTCTCATCAGACTCTCCGGCCCAATCTCTATACGAGGGCGTTTGATCTCAGGATATTCCAGCTCTGATTGGCTGCAAGCATCTGGTAGGTAGATGTGCTCGTAGCGAATGTGCTGCTCCTGTCCCCTGAAGAAAAACAAACATTCAAAAACCTGGATCCATCTTTTACAGAGACCAGCTAAACCTGCTGGATCTAAGTAATCTAATCAGGATCTAACCAGAAGGATTAAGATTTTCTTAAATGTGGTTAGGAATTAGGCTACAACACTTCAAAATAAAACATGCATAAATTGATAGAATAGGAATTACTTTGGCAACAAAGACATGA
This sequence comes from Oryzias latipes, assembly GCF_053564925.1. Classification (NCBI taxonomy): domain Eukaryota; kingdom Metazoa; phylum Chordata; class Actinopteri; order Beloniformes; family Adrianichthyidae; genus Oryzias; species Oryzias latipes. Next base: position 14,443,508 of record NC_136245.1, read on the forward strand.
GAATAATTAAATGACGGTTTGCTGAATCTTCAAAAAGTAATTCTATGCAGTCCATAAAGAAAAGCACATTATGAAAAATATCTGGAATTTGTATTGACACAGTTCACCAGTGTTGGGCAGTCAGGTGAGGCGGTGCCTCAAAATTTTGCTTAAAAAATACATAAATTGAATAAAATGAGCATACTTAAATAAAAAGAAAAAAAAAGAGGTCCCTATAATGAGGCACCAGCAGCCGAGCCTGCGCCGCACACACCGACTGAGCAGCAGACGCATGGGCTTTACCGTTTCTGTCTTTCCATCGTCATAGAAGACACTTTTTACTTTACTTGCTTATTTCCTGCCAACTGTCTGATTACATTTAAGTCTACATTTAAGTCTACTTTGAAATTCCGGCTAAAACAGACAATTTTTTGCATTATACCATTTTTTTCACAATGTGTAATGGGAGAGATGTATAAAGGTTTGTTTATGCAAGAGTATGATTGATTCACCTTAGACTGCAGTATGTTATTCTGTCATTTATTACTACTATTAATCAAATTTTTAAATATTGTATTAACATTGTCTAACTAGTTGATAGATTAATGCACAAAAGCTACATCAAAAGATATCCTACCTTAATGCACTTGATAAAAGTTTATTTTATACCTGAGAAATCTGTCACTTAAAAAGACTGCATTTTAGAAAAATGTTTGGTTTTTATTACATTACAACCACAAAGACATAAATTACTTTAAAGTAAAGTTGCAGTAAGCCCGCATTAGGATCAAGTAGCATCAATTTATTTAAGTGACCTAGATTTTATTCAATCTAATTCAAAGACACTTTATTAATCCCAAGGTGGAAATTAGAAGTTGGAGGCAGAAAGGTCTCACCCAGTGATTAGTGTTACAGTGGATCCAAAGAAGCCATTGACTGAAGACACTCTTGTTAATTTATAGTGTTTTAAAGATAATGCTCAAGGTTTTCACATAATGACTTCCATCTAATGACTCATCCATCTTTGAACAATCAGAGGCTTTGGAGTAGAACAGAGCCAGATTTTCCATTTGTTGGTTGAGCCTCTTTAAAAGGGGACATAAGTCATAGTAACAGGAGAATTGAGGATTCCCTTTAATGAGGATTGATCTTCTGAAAGCTTTCATGGATGTATAGCCCTGGTTCTTAACTAATACTGATTATATACATTAATAAAGCTTGTAAGTGAATTGGTGAAATCTTGTGGACAATATTTAGCAACAAAATAGTCAAATGACGGCTTATTGTAACAAATGACTACGTCTGGATGTTAAAAAATGAACTACGTACCCTGTTAAAGACGGTTTCATTGACCTGGCTGTTAAATGCACTCTATTCCGTCAAATTGAATGTTTTCTAATAGAACCCTAAAGGCAGAAAATCAGTGACTTTACTTGTACTGTCTAAATGGAAGTGGCTTCTGAAGAGAAATGGGAAAACACAACCATAATTGCCGGTCTAGGCCCACAATGGCCAAGTGTGTGGTTGCTCGGTGTGCTGAAAGAATGAAGCCCATTTCTATGTAGCGACGTGTCAGAGGTCTGGCGTAACAATCACGCCATTCCATTGACTTTATATGACAACAATAGATATGCCAGGCCAGTAAAAATGATGTCAAACCCACATTTTAAAAAAAAGCCTGACATGAGGTTTGTCATCAGATGTCTCAAAAAAAATAAAAAGTCACAATTGAGTTATGTGACATGGCCTTCTATTCCATTCATTCAGTGGAATATCTCTATTTCCACAGAGTTGGCACTTACATAATCAGATCATCAAGCTCCAGTCCACCCCCACCTAACCATGTCCTCCCTTTCTTCCCTCCTGCAGTTGTGAGTGGGCAGAATAATCTAGTCTCTTGGGCGGATTTGTCTGAGAAAAAGATGTGCATAGAAGTGGGGGGAGGGAGCCTTGGGGGATCTCATCACAACTTTGCTCAACAGCTCCGTCACTGCCCTACTAACTTGGACCCATTATGACAAAAACAGAGATCATGTGTGCTGATAGCAGCCTGTTGTTGTGAAAGCACTACAGTCTTTGTACGGTTGCCAATATAGAGAAGAAACTGTGCAGCTGTGCAAGGCACGAGGTTGGTTAACGGAGAGAGAGGGAGAGAGAGAGACGCTTGGCTAACCTTACCAAAGCTCAGAAAAGACGAATGCAAACAGCATTTATTGTTCCTGTGTCTGTGTCGCCGGGTAAAAACTGAATTACCTTCGGTACCCAAAACTAAGGATATCATCAGTGTCTTCATCACAGTTTTTTAAAGAGAATTTTCATTTTAACTGGTTAGTTTGATAAGGAAAAACAACGAAGCAACCCTCTGAGCTTGGAGTTAGCGAGTGTATTACCTACATTTATCATTCAAACCTTTTTAGATTTGCAAAGGCTGTTGTTGAAGTGTTTTCCTTTTAGGTTATAATTTTCGGTAGGGGAAAAATGCCTTTTTAAATATATTTTTCTTGGGTTTTTTTGGAAACTTGATGCCAACATTGCAAGACATGTTTCCTTTTCACATTTATTTTTTTACAAATGGCAATGGGAAAACCTTTTTTTTTTTTTTTTTGGCAAAGTAATTTTAAGAATTAAAAGATCAGTAAGGGTTAATGGGCAAAAAGCTCTGTTGGCTGAGTGTAGGACTATCCCACTGGAAACATGGGTTCAATTCCCAGGAGTGCAAAAATCCACTATGGCGCCTTAGGCAAGACTCTTAGCGCTGCAGCCTATCTGAGTCTCCCTGTGCAGAGAAATACTGGGTTGTCAGGAAGGATGTGAGGGCAAAAAAAAAAAAAACCTGCCAAAACCACCTGTGCAAATCAGTTCCCTGTGGCGATCCCCCACAGGATGCGCCAAAAGGTGGACAACTTTAAAATGACAAAATAATGGCTTCATTTAAAAAAACAAATCATTTACCAAATTGTCAAACTAAGATTTGTTTTGATAACATCTTACTTTACTTTAAAATCTTATTTTCAGTTACTTGGTACTTGTTGACTTTCTATTTCAAAAGATTCTTAAAAAGATTTCCACCTACTTGTGAAGGAAAACCTCAGAAGGAAAAAAAATGTGGACTTATAAAGACACACAATGGTGGTAATACCTTTTTTATGTAAACTATAATGACAACAGATTAGGAGCAGACATTAGGAGCCATGAGCGATTAAACCATCAGTTTTTAAGAGAACAGAGAAAACTACTGTCACGGTCAGAATAACAGACTCCAAACACAAATAGAAATCTATTCGACCTCTGCCTTCCAAATCCCCATCCACAGTCTCTAGGTTTGATCAAATTTTCATCTATAATCTACAGAGGAGCAAACAGGCTGCTCAGCTTACATAAGGCTTCTGTCCTGCACATGCAGAGAGGGCATTTCTGACAAACTGCCAAAGCATCCCAGATTGAACGAAATGTAGCAGTGAATAAGGAAGCATCGTTAGAGCACGTTCATTTTTTTTAATCAAGCCATGACAAAATGTTTACATGTAAGAGGATACGCTAAGGATTATTCAACAGGGCAGTATGCAGCACAATGTTTTTCAAAATACTGATGCTTAAAGACAGCAATACAATAAGAGAAAGCATCATCATTCTACAGAGACTTTCTGCCATCTGTTGTTAGCACTCAACAACACTTAGACTAAATCTCAAAAGACAGCCACCAACTCTACACCCACTGCAAGATGCATGCAGGTTTTTGCAGATGATTTCCAGTAACATTCACTAGACAATCTGTATGCCAACAAACTGAGAACAAAAACATTTTTGCAACTTGTTCCCTGAGCACCATGCAAAATTAAAATCATACCCATCAATCTTTCATAAGTCCTCATCACGCCTTACACTCAAGAACAGATCCACGAATAAATAATAAATATCAATGGTATGTAAGAGGGGAAAAAATCTACTGTTCATACAATGCTTTGCTCAATTTACTGTTGGTTATAGAGAAGTACGAAAACTCTTCAAGCTGCATCGCCCTGCAGAACCACTTAACACAATGGTTTGTGGCTGCCAATTACATAAGGACTGCTTTTGGGGAGGGTTAAAAGGCAGAGACTTCACTGAGATAATGTTGCATAAAAATGCAGGCTTAATGTGGCTTTCATTCATGTGCTTTCTCTCAGCTGTCAGGATTCAGACTATTTCAAGCGATGAGGAAAGAATACCACAACAAAAATGTTTACAGATTGAGTTCCAGGTTTTATCAGTTATGTTTTAGCTTAATTGAGCTCAATTTCAAATAATATGATTGAAAAGTTAGAGGAAGATCAGCCCTGGAGAGAAGATCTCCCCTGTGTCTTCTGACCACGGTCAAAGAACAAAGCAGGAAAGGTTCAACACGTGTCTGGTTGCACTGTCCTTCGAGCTTTCGCATTCAGGAGGAGCCGCACGGCAATGAGACCGATTCTGACAATGACGAAAGGGAACTTGGCGAGTTTGATAGAAATTTAGCTCAGCTTTTCATTTTAGATAGAGAAGATGAGGACTTTGATGCTGACTGATGACTGAAAAAATAAATCACATCCAACTCAGTTTCGCCCTGCCCCCGTTTTTAAAACACACCATGTTTTTCCGGTATGTTTTGACGTGCCTGCGCCTTAAAACCTGGTGCGTCTTTTGTATGTGTTAAATATAGAAAAAAGACCCATGACTAAATCTACTCCCTATAATCCATAGCGCCGTATGGTCGTGAAAATACGGTGTATATAAATATATATATAAATATATTTAAAGTACTTTATATATGTTTTTTAAATACATGTTTTGAAGCATTCCCAAAAGAAATTGTAGGCTTTTTTCTTGTTATTTTTCCTGTTGTTTTTCTTTTTCTTTTTACTGATCCGACAAATGATCCAGACTGCATCACAATCTGAACCATGAGTTTTGTGATCCATTGCACCCCTAGATCAGAGCTTTTCAGGACCAAAGCTGAATTAATTCTTTAAAAAACTGTGATGCCCAGTAGTGTGGGATAACATACATCATTGAGCTCATGCCAAATATGTACTGTATACAACGGTTCTATGGCTACATTCAACACAACACCTTTAATTTTAAAAAATGTCATGAGATCTGAGAAACCTGAGAAGTATAGAACTCATAGAACAGTACTCATACCGTTCATTCCCAGGCTGGAACTCTGACAGCAAGGAAGGTCGACGGCGGTGGGGCTGGGCCAGGTGGCAGCCGTAGTCCCTGACATGATGAGAGTGGTAGTCAACCAATCCCACTTCCTGAAATACAAACAAAATCAAAACTATGAACTATTTTTCAAAGGGCCTATACAATACTATTCTTACGCCTTTCATATTAAACAGTATCCATATATATGATAATATATTACCTTTGGCACACAAAAGAAAACATTTTTAATTAAATATTTATTATTTTTCTGAGTTCTTTCCAAGTAAGACGACTCCATCTCTGAGGCACTGTGTGGGTGCCGCCCATTTCATGATGTCAACCTAGAGCTGGCCTCAGCAGCGTTTCAGTGTCTAACTCACGAAAACAAACGCCATCCAAACTTTTCCAAAGATGGATGTGTATATTGTGCATATAAAATGAAAGCGTTGTTGCCAAACACTACTAGCTCCGCGGAGACAGTGAATGTTTGTGTTAGCCTGGGGGCGGTGCTGGCACTGCAGACTCTTACTGGAAGGGGCTGTTCTCACTGGTCTACGCTCGTTTTCGTGGGTTGGGAGGGGCTGGTGCTCAGAGCACAGGTTTTTAAAGGAATACTCGAATGTGTGAACAGATCAAACATTAGAAATGAACATTATAATACATTTAAAAGCTCAAAAAATTGATTTTGCATGGTTTAAATAAATAAACAAACAAACAATCCCTCTAACTTCTACAGAAAGAGTTTATTTCCTGTCCAACTACCTGCTTTGTTTTTATCTTTATCCTTTCTCCAAATTTAGATCACACCCACACTTTATTTAGTTTGGAAACTTGTGCAGCTACTAAAAACTTACACTTATTGGGACAGTCCCTGAAACCTAATGTGTTTTCTAAACATAGGCTGAAGTTGGACAATAAGATTATCAAGAGTTTCAGCATTGGGGTTTCTTATGTCAAACTTTCTTTCTTTCTTTTCAATTACCAAGTAGGCCTTAATAACACTGGACGTCACTTTTTAAACTTCAAGGTTAAAGAGCCATCTTCTGAAGAAAAGACATCTTTGTCGTGGTGAACTGATAAACGTAATCATAAGTATTGGTAGAAATAACCATTTAGAAGCTATTATTACTCCACACTGCATGAACTTTCAACTCTAAGATCTAATGAGGGAACCATTCTGTTGCAGACTAATTTGTTTTTACTAATACACCATCAGCTCATCAGGGAGGAGACTGTCAACAGTCTGAACACTTTTTTGCTCAATACTTAATAGATATTGTAATGTACCAGTAATGCAAGACATGTAGGTAAATAAACATGTATAAATAAACATGCTGTGGCACTTTAGTTTGAGACTGAAAACATGCCCTGTGCCCGCCCTTACCGTGTGAGCCCGCTGCAGCTGGAGTGGTAAAGAGGCGGGATTTGGCAGATGCCTCGTGTCCACAGTTCTCCGGCCCGGGGGCACAGACTGGGGATGAGAGGACATTCTGGCACAGCCTCTTCCTCTACAGGTGGAAAAAGGGCATGGCTTTAAGGCAGATGCTGCACATTCTTGGCAGTTTGCTTGAGCCTGAAACCTGTGGGAAGAGAAGACACAATCAGCTGCAAGGGCATATTAAGACATCCATTTACCTCAGATTATAAGTTTTAGACATTTAGGATCAATAAAACTAAAGTGCATGACATAAAAGAGTAACTGTTCAATGTAATGGGTGGGCGATGGAGAGAATCTCTAAAGGTTTGCATGAATGTCTTTCAATTACAGATATTATAAAGTTATCACCTTCCTGCATTTAGTGAGATTCCCTACACCTGCAATGCTCACCTCCTCCTTTGCCGCTTACTGAATGGACCACTGTACCCCTCAGAGGAATCACATTCAAGCCAAGTCAAACAGCAACATGATGAAAATACTACGTGGCTTGGTGGTACACAGAGGCACCAGAAAAACCAAGATCAAGATATAATGTGAAACGCAGATCAGTAAAAATGCATTTACACCTAATAACTAAACTGTAAGCACACTGGCCACTGTTTTGAACAAAACACAGAGTAGCATAGTCCTAAGCTTTAACTCAAAAAGAACACTCTCAATAAAAGGAATGAAAGGAAAACCAGTGAAGCAAATGCATCAAATTAATGAAAACATTAGCAAGTATTAAGAGGGGAAAAGGGGTGGGGGTCCGTCTTCCTTACACTGTGGACAACTTCAATATGTGAGATTGTCTATTGCGCTTTGGATAGCAGAATTATTGATCAATAAAAGGTCAGTTCAGCTTTGGATTGCTCCGGCTGTGATAAAAAAGGACTCGCTCCAGTCTACAAGCCACACATGGATGTGATTCTATCCTTCTGCTGTAATGTATCCCTCCCTGTACTCCTAGCCAACAGAGAAAATTGGGGTTTGATACCATTGCTCTTCGGTTTACTGTCAGCTTATGACGCTGCTTGTAGCACAAAACAAAAGAGACGTAGTGATTAAAACTAGGAGGGTCAATTTATCGCGTTAACTGTGAATAATTTTCTAAGGACAAATTACCGCTTTTTTTAAAAATTGCATTAATCTAATTTTGAATCTATAACTATTGTTGTGTTCTCGAATATAAAACAAAGGTCCAACTGCTTATTAGCATGAACACTGTATTTGAACTCAGCTGAAACCCCTTCTTACATTACTCTCAATTCCCGTCTGTGTCCCTGTCATTCAGTCAATGGTCTGCATAAGCAGCACGCGCCGCTTCGCTGCTGTGACATCATTAATGTGCGACTTTGTATTTCTTTACAGAACTAACATAAAACAAAGCCTCAACGCCACAGCTATCATCTATTATGGAAGGGATAAACCCCAACGAGGTGTTGGTTATCATATTGGATATGTGGAGGGCTGAGCGCATGGGACAGTAGACTGTAAAGGTACTGTATGTCAACTAGTATTATGGTATTCATTTTGTAATTTGTGGTAAATTCTTATTTTATTTTTTTATGCTCCGAAAAGTTTTCAGGACTACTGTTTTTATGTGTCAAATTAGAAAATTCTGGACCTGATGTTTTGTTTTGTTTGTTTTTTAACCCCTTATTGTTCAAGATTGAAAAATTCCTCTTTGTGGTGTAAAAGTAAAGGTTGGAAGTCTGTTATACACTTCATAAAGCCAGAATTTTAGTTACATTTTGATATTTTACTGTGCCACAATGTCATAACCTTAAATGGAAATATCTCAAAATGAGGCTTTTTACAGCAATTATTAGGTTTAATTAAAAATAGATTAGTTAGATTAATAAATTAAAGGTCATGATTTATTAACTGCACAAAAAAAGAATTTATCGCATGGCAGCACTACTAAAAACATCAATCATGGCATGTCACATACCTTGAAAACACGATGGAGCAGAGAATAAATGTTTGTATCTTTTAGTTCTCAGACAGTGAGGGAGACGGAGCACTTCAAGTATTTTCAGTTGTGTAATTTCTACTCAGAATATCTTACTTAGTTTATCATCTCCCTAAATTGTTCTTTTTTTATATAAACTGTATAAACAGGTCAAAAACTGCAGTGCAATGTGTAACGAAATCATTGCTATAGTTCCTCCAGTGACTAAAACACTGGCATTTCCCAAATTATGTGAAAAATAATAACCCCTCTAACTCATTGTACGAAAAAGCCTTTTTTTAAGCATAAAATGGAAAAAACAGGAAGTTGTCTTGTTGGCACAAAATAACCTGGGTTAAAATGCCAGTACACATCCTAATTGTCCTACTACATAAATGCCCTATATATCTTTCACAACTTTTTGTAGCACAGAGGGGCACCATCAACCCTTTCTCTCAGCTTCACTGTCACAAAAACAAAGTGTTACTTGAATGCTATTACGCAAAAAGCTCCATTACGAAAGCCTGAACATGGGTCTGGCTTTAAAAGACAGAGGACCTCTGTAAACATAAGCTCACGAAGGCCATGAGATGGGGTAAACACTGTTGAAAGTCTCGCACCAGCAGGAGACTGGCTTTGTGTTCAGTAGCTTAAAGGGAGGTCATAAATAGTTCCCTCACATTAGTGAGCACTTCTTTTAGGTCAGACCAACCTGATTACTCAAACGATGAAGAAATTAAAGCAAAATAGAACAGTTGTTTTTAAATACAAATAAATTGAGTTAGGAAGATTAAACCATTCTCCTAAACTGAGACCCAGTCCAGAGATGGAGAGTCTGAATGCAGTCACAAGACTCAAAAAGACCCAAAAGTAAAAAAAAAACCTGAACCAAGATGAGGACCAACACAATAAGAGAGCTTAACATCAACTCTGGGGAAAATACAGCCTTCCAGACGAGAGGCTAAACACATGCACTGGCATTGCTACAGACGCCCACAGGCAAGTCAATGGCTCACTGCCAGCATTGCAAATGAACTCAGTCACCTCCCTCCTGTGCTCTCCCTCTCCACTTTCTTTTGCTCTGTCGTTGCAGAGTAGAAGGCCTCAGCCTACAACAGCCAATATTTCATCCTCTTAACACCCACCCTCTCTCCATTCTAGGAATAACTGTGGATACACTAACACACAGACAGTGTTCAGCCTGCCAAGAAGAGCAGGAGGCAGACTTCAAATAGCAGTTTCATTCTACTGACATGTAAACAGTAAAGCAAATCCCCGCTCAGAACAAACTGCCTGCTTCATAGTTGAGACCTACAATTAAAGTAATGCAGCTTCAATAGCTAGGCCTCAATGTTTATCGACAAACTTAGAAAAGCTGAACACACCTCCGAATCAAGAATAGTCTGTTCTACTGTTATGTCTACTTTCAACCAAATCCAAGAGTTACACAATGAAAAATGTCCCTTTTTAGATGCATTATCATTTGAAAACATTTTTTCCAAATCAAATTAAGCAAAAAGATTTTGAAAATATATAATAATACAACCAAATCACATGCATAATAATTCTGTCCGTTTATAAACCTTTGAATGAAAATCAAATCATTTCAAGATCTTGGCAGTGACACTCATCCAAAGTCAAAAATGACTAAATGCAGGATTATAACTCTTAATCACATCTTCTACCCCTTTATCTGGAGGTGGATTATGGGGGCAGAAGTCTAAGCAGAGATCCCCAGACCTCCCACTTTGAAGAAACTTCCTCCAGTTCTACCCAATGACCTTAGGGCCCTCTTAGGCAAGCTAAAAAAATTGTCCCTGCAGTACCTCAAGGGTATTAGCATCCAAGATCCATACAAAAGTTGACTGTGCTCTTGATCCCATTTTTAAGGGACCGCCCAGCCATCCTATAAAAGAAACTCAGTTCAACTGCTTGTACCTAAGATCATATCATTTTGTCTATATTACAAAGCTCATGACCTTAGGTGAGGGTAGGAATGTAGGTTAACCAGCAAATTCAAAGTTTTGCCTTTTTGCTTATCTCCTTCTTCACTAAAATAGATAGAACACATGTCCACCAGTTGAATCTCTAGATCTATCCTTCCCTTAATTTGGAACGATTCCATGATCAAACTCCTGCCCATGGAACAGGAGCTCTTTACCTACCCAGAGAGGGCAAATGACTTCTTTACTGGCCAAGACTTATGGTCTCCAACTTGGTGGTGCAGATTCTCCTCCCAGCTGATTCAAGCGCAACTTTGAACCACGCCAGTGCAAACTAAAGGCCCTGGTTCAATAAAGCCAACAGAACAAAAATCATTAGCAAAAAGCAGAGATGCAATCCTGCAGTACCCAAAACAAACTATCCGGTTCCTCACAGTGCAATCCTGATCAACATGCACTGGAATCAAATTCGATTCACTGATACAAAGCAGACACTGGGCAACTTTTTCTTTTAAACGTTTTTATTTACTTGCCCTGTCCAGCAGCTGAGCAAACCGATAAGAGCCTCTTCTGTTGGACAGCTATTGCTGTTACAATAGGGGGTTATAAATCTTCTGACACACAGGGTGTATAACCCCTTTTATATATGAGGGTAAACTTTACTTATATTATTTATGTTTGTATGCATTTCTTGTTTGACTGGACGGAAATAAAGAAGAGAGAAGGGGAGAGTGGGATTTTAAAGATGGGGGATAAGACAACAAAAGGGAAGAAAGGGAGGGTTAAAGAAGTTGGAGGATGATTAAGAAGTAGGAGTAGGTAGAATCCCACAGCAACAAGTTGTTAGACGTTTATAATCGTCAGGTGAAGATGTTAGTCAAAAGGCTGGGGCCTGTCCACAAACACATCCAAATATTATGAACATCCCTATTGGCTCCAAAAGCCTTCACACACATAAATGTCAACACGTACCCAATATAAATACAGCTCACACACACATACCTATGCAAACAAACAACCAAACATTTACCATTCTGTTACACATAATATTTGTGAAAAGGTGAACTTGCACCTTTGCTCAGGTGAGGGTTTGTGTTCTACTGTGGTGGATGATGATATGTAAAAAAAAAGGGGGAGTGCCCAGACACCCCTACACCAAGCAAGAGAACAGCGGAATACAGGGGCACAGTGAGCACAAGCCCCAGCTCAGCTGGAGAACAGCCTTCTGACCGCGCCAGGGGGCCCAGCAGAGTCCACAAAGACCCCACCCCCACCCAGGAGTTCTGAGCCTATCCCCACCCCTGGCACAACCAAGGCCCCTAAAGGCAGACCCGCTCCACACTCCAGGCAACCATCAACCTGCCCTGCAGGAAGTCCACTAGAGAGCAAGGCAGTTGCCACACACACGCAACTGCACATGCCAAGCGCAGGGCTCTCAAGAGAAGTATGTGTCCTTAACAAGCGTAATAAACATGAGCTGCCCTGGCTTCCCCACTCTTAGGAATGTTGAAGAGGCCCTGCGCTCAGGGGCAAGGACCAGAACCAGCACCACAGGGCCATGGAAATCCATGGCTCATGGCCTAGCCAGAGAACTCAGGGATCCCTTTCCCTCCATGTAAAAGGGGTCACAAGGCCCAGGAAGCCAACACCCAAAGGACACAGCCACTGCTGCTGAGGGCCTGGTTCCCCTTACCAGGGATGGGGTAGGGTACAGAAGATCCTAGGCTTCACCTTCCTTTTGTGTGTGTGGAAACACTATATTCCAAGAGCACATCCTACTGGACCCTGTGAGGGACAACATTGCAGGCCTTCTCCAAATTTCTAACACACATGTAGATTGGATCAGCAAACTTCCACGTACTCTCTATCAGACTGTGTAGGTGTGGTGCTGATCTGCAGTTTCTACGACCAGAACAAAAAAACTCACTGTTCCTGCTAAATCTGAAGTTTGATCATCAGCCAAATTCTTCTTTCCAGTACCGTGGATTATTTTCCCAGAGAGACTGGGGGCTGTGGTCCAGGTGCACACCACTCAGCCTTATAAGTCCAGAGGCACTGCCCTTGACTACCATGCAATGCCACAAAGGCCCGTCACCCAAGACAGCGTAACAACATCTAAAGACTTGAGTTACTCATGGCAGGCCCAAATCATCCCCAGTGCCTTGTCACAAATGAGCTATTTAACTACCGTGGTGACTTTACCTTGGGTTATAGAATAGTCCACTCCTGGGTTCCCGGCCTCAACTTTGTCAGTAGAGGGCATGTTAGTGGGACTTTGTATCTCTTCAATGGCCAAAGTCAAGAACATCAGTCGCACTGTAGTTAGTGAACAACTGCTTCCCCTCTTAAGCTCCCAAATGGTTTGAATCTTTAAAACAAAATCCTATATATTCTAATTACTAATAATATTCTCCTATAGTCACTTAAAAAAAAAAACTTCTATTATGAACAACATATGTGTCATTCCTCTGAAATGGAAATATCTTTCAAGAATGGCCACAATGGGCAAAGGGCTCAGTTTATAAAGCAGAGCCCAAAAGAAGAAAGCTTGCGTAAGTGGGGGCTGCAAAGAGTCGGCTAAGGAATGTGGCACCCTGTCAGATCCCATAAGAATTTATCTCCCTGGAGCCTCATTACAGAAGGGCACAGACAAGGAGATTCAAGTTTGCTTACACTTTCTTTCACTCATTCGAAACCTCAATAGAGAGGTGCTAGAAAACTTTTTCCATGGAAAAAAAAGACTTGTTCAAATTACATTCATACATTTCTCCAATACATAAGGTCAAATTCAAGCTTTACCACTATGTCCTTGGAATGAAGCATCTTGCATAGAATTATGAAGCATAACATTATTAAATTATTTGTTATTTATTATTTTGCAGCTTGTGGTTCAATTAGTTTCATTCTGACTAAAGTGTTTGCTTGAGTTAAAATCAATCTCTAAAAAACTAAAAAGCCAATTTTGCTTGCCGTCACATGTACATCACCAACGAAAAACACAAGAGACATTTTTTTTTTATTGTTTTCATTTCTTGACTCTACTGTAGTTTTTTTCTAATGTAAAGAGTTAAATCAATACATTATTGTAGCTTTCTGAGCTTTTGTGATGAACCAAGGGAGTCACATGACTAAAGGTTTAATGGTAGAACTCTAAAAAGCTGACTAAAATTTTAAAGTGTCTTGGCTGGTGGGATAAATATAACTGAAATCCCACACAGTATGGACGGATCACTCCAATAATCTCCAATAATTCTAAAACTGCTCCTAGTGGTCTTTTATTCATGATTATACCTTTTTAGTAGGGCTGCACAATATGAGTAAAGTGTGATCAATATTGCGATGACGATATAACTTGCGATACATGATCAAATAGCAAAACAACTAAATCATTTCATTTCACCGACATAGTTTAATTTAAATAAGAGTCAACATCATTTACATGTACACTCCAATTGACCCTCGTCTACATAGGAGGTGTTCATCTAACATAAAAGGGGTCCATCTAATTGGTCAATTATGTAAAGGAGTCCACATCTGATTGGTCAAATGCATAAAAGGGATTTATTTGATTCATTAAATACTTCAAGCTGCCATAAGATTGTTTTAGCACATTTAAGGTACCGTAATTTCCGGACTATAAGCCGCTACTTTTTTCCTGCGCTTACAGCCCTGCGGCTCCTTCAGTGACGCGGTTAATTTATGGATTTAATTGAAGGCCGCCATGTACTTTCGGACTCGGCGAATGGTTTGAATTCTCTATCTAACACCAAGCACAAGTCATTTGTTTTTTAACACACCTCTATGTAGCCAAACAGCATGGAGCTCACTTCAGGTCTTAGACACTTCAGTCATGGTTCAACAAAACGAAACACGCATGCCCGGCCGCATCCCAGAATCCTTTGGTGCCATTAGACCCAAAACGTGCATGTGATCGCCGCTTCAATATGATGAAACTTTCAAGTTAAAAGCAATCGTTAAAAGCAGCGTGAAAAAATCCACCATCAGTAAATGGAAAAGCCGGTCAGCTGCGTGACGGAGAGAACAGCGCATGCTCAGAAGTGTATTTACCTCTGAGTCATAGTGACTCGGCTGGCTGCACGTAAATATGTGGGAATAACATCAGCCTTTATTTTGTCGGGACACGACTGGAAACACAAATCCATGTGATCCTTTTTACGGTTTCTAAGGACTGAGCGGAATTTTGCATTGAAAAGCTCACAGCCGCCGTGTGAGCTTTTCGGATAGGAAGGGGAGAAGAGGAGCCCGATTGGCGAGCGCGCTTTTCAGTCGCGGCTGCTTTATTTTACTGGTGTGTTTTTTTAACCAGCCCTGTTACTCCCATAACGCTGCCGCGACACAAGATGTTCCCAATCACCCCTCCATGCACTGCTGCTACTTGCTCATTCTTAAACACGTACAACAGTGTGGCGAGCCGGGCGTTGGTCCCGCCTTTAGCCCCTAAGACTCATGGGAAATGGGGGATCGCGGATGTAAATTTCCTCATCATAACTGAGGGATGTAATGTTGATTATATGGTTACTGGTTGTAATTTTATGTATGATACCTAGATTGTCAATAAGTAAAAAAAATATAAATAAATAAAATTAAAAAAAACCATAACTGAGGAACTTGTGAACAGAATAGAGGTCCATGCTGTTTGGCAGGTGTGGGTGTACTCAAATACATGAGCTTAAGGCAAGGCTGACCCCTCCCACAGTGCGGCAATGAATCACACTTACTCTGGGGGTCAGGACGTGATTTGTCATGTTGATCATGCTGCCTAACACATGCGGCTTGTACTCTGATGCAGCTCGTGAATGTACAAAAGTAGTTAAACACGTGAAAATGGGTGGGTGCGGCTTGTATCCGGGTGCGCTTTATAACCTGGAATTTACGGTAACCCATTTGTCACAATTTTCACAGACTTTTGCGATATGCGTATTGCACAGCTTGATATCGCGAGAACGATAAACATCCAATTTATTGTGCAGCCCTACTTTTTAGGCAAAATCGAAAAACCTGTTTAATTTTCTAGGCCATAGTTTCTGCAGCACGGCAGTAGTTCATCAGAACTTCGCCTCTGACTTGTGGGCAGGACTGTTGGCACAGAAGTAAGCCGGCACTTCTTTCCATCATCCCTCTGTTTACACTCCCTCCCGCTAACTTATAACCCCAAGCTAACATTAGTGGTGCAACAAAAATAATGAGCAATAGCTGAGATATGCAGCCATTCAGTTTTAAGCCGAATGCCAGCTCGGACAAGAAAAACAAAGAAGATGGATCTTTTTGTCTGCAACTGGAGGCATCAGAAGGGAACAAAACAGGGAGCTGGTGGCTTGTTGATAAGAAACAACTAAAACCTTTTCCAAAGATTCCAAAGATGGAGGATGCTACAAAAACATGAGAAGAAGTTAAAAACACAATTTTCAGTGGACTAGGTCTTTAAAAATAACATTTGATTGGATTGTTAAAATGTATTTACATATAAAATAATCCAAAGTTCCAAATTACTTTAGTTTTGTCACTAATCAGCAAACAGGGATGCAGTAATTCATTTTACCGACTTGTCATCTATTTCAAGTCAAAGTCTGGAGGACGTTCTACAGCTGCATTTCCATTACACATATGCACAAAATTCTAGAAAAGTCAAACGATTTCCCTATTACACCGTTTCTATTAAATCATAATTATTCCAATAAATACAAACAAACTCACACGATAAGTGATTCAAAAGCATGGCGACGGATGTGAAGAATTATTTACAGCAGATTCATTAAAATTTCTGCCATGATACTAGGGATCATCATCCGTCAAAGAGACGCCAGCATCTTATTCAGGCCATAGAGCGGCAAGCTCCTTACTTTTTGGAGTGCCTACGGATGAAGCGATGTCAGGAAATCATGGTTGGTGATTTTACAAAGGAGCTGTGGATCCATCAATTCTGCATGACACGCTCAACTATTGATGAGCTGTTTGATTCTGTGGGGTCTCCTGTGGAGCATTGTCTGCTCCTGCGCAGTACCCAAAGGCAGCCAGTTCCTACCAAGAAGTGCATAGCCATCGCTAACTAGCCGATTTCATTCAAAAAAAGTGTTTCCATTGCATTGCAAAAACTTTTTTTTCCCATGTGGGTTCATAAACCCGAGCCTCCCGCCGCGTGCAGGAGGAGCTACCGTCAAAGGTTTTCTTGACCCCACTATGGAGTACAGTAAACCCTTGTTTTTCGCGGGGGTTACGTTCCAAAAAGAACCCGTGATAGGCAAAATCCGTGAAGTAGAAACCTTTATTTTTTTAACTATTATCATACAATTAAATACTCTATTATAAATTGAAAAGAAAGAACAAACCATTTACAGGTTCAAGCATTTGTTCCACAAATAAAAGTACTTTAGAAACCTTTTTTTCAACAAATACCTTCTGTACTGTACTGTCCAGTGACGTGCAGTCAGGAGAGGCAGGTGAGGCTGTGCCTCACCTGTCATTATGGGAAGAAAAGAGAAAAAATAAATTCAATTATTATATTTAATCAGTAATTTGTGCTTTGCAGTCATTTTCCATTTAAATGTACAATTTTTGGGTGTTTTTTCTTTTCAAAATCGCTGAATTTCCGCATTTGCCGTTCAGATACTAAGTGACGTGCGATGAGGCAACAGCCCGCTGAGCCTCACCTTGGATTGTGCAATACCTATGCAGTCAGACGGTACTGCTGTCTCTCTGTATGTCGGTTCAATCACTTGTACTATATGAGCTGAGTTTACATAATTTAGCAGATGTATATGATGTACAGTGTTTGTTTTTATAAATAACTATGTGAGGGACGTGTTTCTTGTGCTGAGCGCTAAACGCCGGCGAAAAAGCCGCTGGGTGAGGCCAGCAGTTCTCGTGCCTCATGTTAGGGGGCGCCGGTGAGCCCTGAGATTATGACGCTAAAAAATACTACAAGAAGTGATAGCAAGCGGCAAATCAGCTGTGGCTACAACCGTAGCTTACCGTCACCAAGTATGGATGAGGAGTGAATGAATAATGGACACAATGTAAGCGCTTTGGGTGTCTTGAAAAGCGCAGACAAATCCAATCCATTATTATTATTATTAAGTCATTTTCTTCAGAAGGAGCGGCGTATGGAATTTATTTACAAGTAAAGGTAAGACGATAATAACGTTTGTGCTTTTTTCTATGCTGCAGTTTGCATATTAAAAAAAACATGTTGAAATGATATTTTAAACAAAACACGTTAACTGTTGTCAATCAAATGGTGAATAATTTACTCAGTATGGTTCATATGTTTGTAAATCTGACTGATGACGTCAGTGCCTCACCAGCCATTAACCTCACCGCACGTCACTGGTACTGTCAAATAATAATTTTAATCATCGATGTGAACAGAAGACTTCAAATTGCGGAGATTAGCCCCGCCCACAGCGACCCGAGTGATTGGATTAAACGGGAGAAAATTTAAAATGATTTTGAAAAAAATACAAAGTACAGTCGGACAAATAGTGACTCAGGTGTATTTCACGGCTCTTCAGACTGAGCCGCTGCATCCCGACTCCGCTCTGCAGTGTTTTCTTCTTTTGAAGCCCACGGTGCAGGTGTGTTTGTTCGGGAGAAGAACACAGTTATAGGTAGTTGAGGTCGCTCTTTTTTCTGCTTTGCAAAAAGATCCTTATACACCGACATGCCACCATCAAGAGAATTTGCACGTACGTAATGTAAATTTGGCAAGCTGTTTTACGTACGTGCACATATTAAACTGCAACGCTATTGACGCACAGGTAGAGAAGAAGCTGAGTGACTTTTTTAGCCAATCAGAATGCAGAACACAATGGACAATGCAAATCCGTGAAGTAGCGAAACTGTGAAAAGTAAACCGCGTTATAGCAAGGGATTACTGTACACGTAAACTTCCGGTTGTGGACTTCCAGTTCTGGCTTCCAGTTCTCTTGAAAGAATTGAAAGTTGTAAATTATGACATCCCCTGCTTCTCTTACTTTTTTTTTTAATATAACTATGGTTTTTGTTTCAAGATGCAATACATATTAATGCACTTTGTTTATATGGGCATTTTAAAAATCTTTATAAACAGGAAAGCTTGAGTTCAAAGATGTCATTGATGTTTTAAGGTTTTGTTTTTAAAAATAGGCCTCAATGAGCAAATGTTTTTTTGTGACATCTATCCCTCTCACCCTCTGCGGGTGGTTTCTCACACAGCTTGGGTACTTTAACAGAGGCCTGGGAGCTTGAGGGTCCTGCGCAGTATCTTAGCTGTTCCTAGCAATGTGCTTTTCTGGACTGAGAGGTCTGAAGTCTCTCCAGGGATCTGTTGTTGCCACTCGTCCAGCTTTGAGGTCACTTCCCGAGTGCTCCAATTATCACAGGCACCACTGTCATCTTTACTGTCCATGCTTTCTCCAGTTCTTCTCTAAGTCCCTGGTATTTCTCATGTTCCTTCCTCCTGATGTTTCCATCACATCCACCACAATGGCTTTCCTCTGTTCTTTATCCAACACTACAATGTCTGGTTGGTTCGCCATTGCCATCCTATCAGTCTGGATCTGGAAATTCCACAGCATCTTTGCTCCTTCATTCTCTACCACCTTCGGAGGTGTTCCCACTTTGACTTTGTGAATTCCAGTTCATATTATGCATACATGTTCCTGTTTTTATTGTATATATTGTATATATACTGTAGATAAGAGAGTGAGAGACAGAGACCGAGAGAGAGAGAATCATGACTTTTGTGATCTGTTGCACCCCCTATCATCTACCGTATAAAATCATTCCATTAAAATGGCTTTCTATAAAAATCAATACAACATTTGCTGGAAAAGGTTTTTGTGTTCTGGCCAGTTACTGTTTAGGAAACTAATAACTGGTGAATTGTGTATTCATGTGACACAAAGTGACACAAAGCAATGACATAATGAGGGTTTGGTAAATTTACCTGCATTGTTCCTTTTCAAACAACTTCCTGTAACTTCAACCATTCAAATAGTATCATCTACAACTCAAAAGCTGTGCGCAGCCCTTCAATCAGCTACGCTTTTTTTTATACACTAAACTTTATTATCAACTGATACTCTTTAAATACATATAAACATTAACGAATAGTGGCTGCTGATTGTATTAAAAATCTTTCATATTTTATTGGCTCTAGACCCCTTGGTAGGCTTTTATCCTCTAAAAAAGGCACAAGTACCACCATATTGCACAAATCTATTTTACTCATGCTGCTTATCTGAAACCAGGAGAGATGAAAAGCAGAGCAATTGCACCTGTGTTCGAACAGTGACGTTAGCAGTTTAGCTGCTGCTTATTTGACCTAGTATATGTGGTGGAGGTAAACCACCAGCCTATTCAGACAGATTGACAGGTGTGCACTGTGACAGCTGATGAGACATGTGGGACAGTATGGTATCTGTGATCCTTTTACAAGACTGAGTGGAAATAAACAAATATAAAAAAAGTGAGAGATGCTTCAGTAAAAAACAGTTCATTTGTGTTTCAGCACAGCTAAAATTGCTATAGTTCTATTTGTTGCTAAGCTGCACACAAAGGGGTGAAAGTATGTTTCAACTTACCTTCAATTAAAATTTAAGTAAAGCAATATCTTGGCCCATCTCCTTACGCTCTCCTGGGTGGGAACACTTTTGATTTGTTTGGATGAAAGGAAAAGACAACTGGATAAGTCGAATGCTTTGTTTACACATTTTATTGGTTCACGAAGATAGCATATGCCACAGATAACACATCTAATCTGTTAACGCACTTAAAACTGCATCACCCGACTGTAAAAATCGGGTCTACAAGTTGCAAGTTACAATGTTTGTTTGTTTTCAGGCCAGTGTTAATTATCCAAAGTTTTTGGCTCCAGACAGCTAATATTGTATTATTTTATATAGCAGATCACCTACATATGTGAATTTTATTATTGTTATATAAAACCAATAAATGTATTTAGGAATAATTTTTTTTCTGCCTTTTTTGTGTTCCAAAAAAGTACAGAAAATGTATCGAACCTATGAAGATTTTAGTGTACCTTTACACCCCTAAAAATAGGGATGGGTATAGTTAAGGTTTTAACGGTAATACTACTCTCATTGATACTGCTTATCAATCAGGTATTTTAACGATACCATTATCGATACTTTTTGAGGATGAAAAATAAATAAATAAATAAATAAAAAATTAAGAACAGAAAGTGTTTTAGTTCCTCATTATGCAACAACATTTCTTTTAACAAAACATTTTACTTTATATATGATAATGTTACAATACAAACCTGGAACGCACGTGGATGTGCTACACCAGGTGTCGGTCACATGCATGCACCTCTCAAACAGCCATTTGGATCAGTTTCACATTGAGATTAAAGCACAGGGAGCCGCAACACTAGGTGTGTTTAAAAAAATGGTTTAGCCTATATATCACAATAAAGTCTATTTGGCAATACTTGTATTGATTCAAAATGCTGTCAGGATATTTATTTATTTTTTTTTCTTCTTTAAATTCAGTAAACCCAATAAATTATATTAATTTTATGGATGACAGCTATTTTTTTTTATTATGGAACAGCTGTTAGTTTGTCTGGAATCCTAAGTGGTGAGTCTAAGCCCCGCCCCCGCCTTTCTACCTGTTCGTCGTTTTCCCCCGCGTGCAGAGTTTTTTATTCACGTGGTTTTGTTTACTAGATTTGGTTTAAATCAGGAAAGATTGTGGAGAAAACAGTGAGAAGCTTTGTACATCACATCAAAAGTTATTTCAATGAGCTTGCATTCATCCAATCACATTTCAAGGAGTCACTGTGTCTTGTTGTAAAGTTGTGCCATTGTTTTGAGGGAATTCTGTTAAGAAACTACAAGATAGCTTTCAGGATGACATCACAGCAGCAAGTGCCAAATAATGAGACACAAAAAAGCATGTAAAGCGCGTTTTCAGCTGTGTTAAAATAAGGATTGAGGAGTTGGACCCTTTTTCCTCTTTGATTAAATGACATCATCTGCGGCTCTTTTGCTGCTACATTCCGACTGTGTTTAGATCACGTGACCAGTTGTTTCGCTCCAGGAACGGATTGTTTCAGACTGAGGAATAATCGAGACCACCTTGAAAAATGGGTCCAAGAGCGGCTCCTGGTCTCATGTTAGCTTTGAACAGAGCTTTTCTCTGTGTTTGAAACAGCTGATTTACGTTGACTGCGTAAGGACTACACTAATGTAAAGTGTTGCGTTTCATCACAAGACTGCTTTTCTTAAGTTTAGAACCCACTGGAATTATGTTAACGTAAACGGTTGAAGAGTTACGACAGTTAAAATAATGTCAACACTGGAATTAAAGTTCCAATGTCAAAGAGTTAAATTATCTGCGTATATGTGTACTTGGGGGGGGGGGGGGGGGGGGGGGAACATCACTGAATATAGAACCAAAGTTGCCAAATGCGCCACACTAAATGCTATCTAGCATTTATCTTTTTTTATATTTAACCATGTGTGTCTGCACGTCAGTGACCTTGTCATCTGTGTTGTATCACAGTCTATCATCCACTACAACTTTTTTTCTTTAAACTGCAAATGGAAATTTTGCAAAGGGCTTCATTGCTGTAGACTGATTAATATAAAGAAATACACAAACAGAGACAGTTAAGGGATTCAGTAAAATCTCCAGTTCTAATCTTGTCATGGGGCATCACAATTGTGAAATCAAAGGTCTAAATGCCTGGTGAAGCTGTAATATTTATACAGCATTTGCCTCTTAATATATTGTATCAATATTTGACACTAAATTGTTGACATGCATCAACTGACTGAACTGAGAAATGGTTTAATGACTTAAGGTCCAGAATAAAATGGCACACACCACAACAGAAAAAAAAAAGATGAACTTGAAGAAAATTACAACTCCAGGATTTTTGGATTAATTTCCTTAAGGCTGTGTCACACCGCTACTACATACAATTTGCGCCTTGCCAAAGGATAAAAACTGGTCATACGGTAATATACATAAAAAATATTTTGACAAATGTATCAGAAATGAACCAATGTTAAAACACAGAAAAAGTGCAAATAAACCATGCAAAGAACACGTCAGCATTTAGTCAGCCACCAATTGTGCAAGTTCTGCCACTTAAAAATAGGAGAGAGGTCTGTAATTTTCATCATAGGTATACCTATGAAGGAGAAAATGAGAAGAAGAAAAATCCAGAATCACATTGTCTGATTTCTAAAGAATTTAAATGCAACTGATGGTGGAAAATAAGTATTTGGTCACCTACAAACAAGCAAAATTTCTGGATCTCACAGACCTGTAACTTATTCTGTAAGAGGATCCTCTGTCCTCCACTCGCTACCTGTATTAATGACACCCGTTTGAACTTGTTATCTATATAAAAGACACCTTTCCACAACCTCAAAAAGTGACACTCCAAACGGGACTATGACCAAGACCAAAGAGCTGTCTAAGGACACCAGGAACTGAAGACTGAATCTGCAATAGGTAAGTAGCTTGGTGTGAAGAAATTAAGTGTGGGAGCAATGATTAGGAAATAGAAGACATACAAGACCACTGATAATCTCCGTCCATCTGGGGCTCCCTGCAAGATATCACCCAACGGGGTCAAAATGATCACAAGAAAGGAGAGCAAATATCCCAGAGCCACACGGGGGTACCTAGTGAATGACCTGGGACCAAAGTAACAAAGGCTGCCATCAGTAACACACCACGCCACCAGGGACTCAAATCCTGCAGGGCCAGACGTTTCCCCCTGCTAAAGCCAGTACATATGCAGGTCCACCATAAATTACAAATGAATACTTTAAAAATGAGACAATGTGATTTTCTGGATCCCCCCCCCCCTCCAACCATAAATCCCTATGTCCCAACCAATCCACCAGTCCACTTGTCTAGTGGACTGACCTACTTTCTCTGCACTGATACTTAATAATTCACAAGCTTTAGAATGTACTTTTGGATGGTAACATGGAACCTGATGGCCTCTGTTTGGCAATCATTAGAGTATAGCCTTCGAGATAACCTGTTCATGTATAACAGGTTGTTACTTTATGTATGACTCTCATGAACATTTGTGAGGCATTATCGTCTATGTATGAGCCATTTAAACATGTACAAAAAAACTCATGCTATAGGTTTAAATGGGAATCCATCCATCCTCTCAAAGGAATAACAGAAGGTAGTGAAGAAACCCAAAGAAAAACACAAGGTAAAAAAAAACATCTGAATGGCTAAAATTCTGTGTCAATGTTATAAAAAAAAATCAAAATCAAAAAATAACATGTAGATATAGTGGTGTTTGTATAATCTCCCAAATAAAGTTAAGCTAATCAGTGAGCTAAGCACTTCCCACAGCTGCAGCCTACACACAAACATGGGTAATGTCTTTTGGCATGCTGTCATCAGCATTACATAACAGAATCAAGAGAATCTACTCACCAAAGAGCCATTTATAATCCCCGCTAAAGTGTGTTCTCTTTCCCATTGACTGAGTTTGAATATGTGTGACTGCTTTCAACAGGAATGTAACTGTCAGAGGGCTATAGATAACGTTTTTGCAATAATTGCAATGGGTGCGCTAAACTTTTTTAGCTAAAGTGTACCAGCACAAAAGCTTGTTGCATCCACCTTTTCAACCACATTGCATTTAACTCAGTACTTTTACATGGTCACTTTCCTTTTTATTCGCTGTCATATTGGCATTTCAACTTGAAAATTCTTAACTTACAAAATGGTAAACAGAAAGTCCTTTATTTCAAACAGTTCTACAATATTGATGACATGAAATAAGACCCATTCCATCGCTTTCTGTGTTTTCAAAGGGCGGCACTGGCTCGGGCGGTTGAGCAGGTCGTCCAATGATCGAAGGGTCAGCTGTTCAACCCCCCCCCCCCCCCCCCCCCCCCCCCCCCAAGCCAACTGTCATTGAGTCCTTCGGCTTGACAATGGAGCCTGGCTGGAGCCTCCCGTGTGGCTCCACTGCTGTGTGAATGTGCATGAATGTCCCAGTGATGGTCAGAGGGACTGTAGGCGTGAACTGGCCTCACCAAGTATGAATGAGGAGTGAATGAATAATGGACACATTGTATGTGCTTTGAGCGTCTGGAAAAACGCAGACAAATCTAATCCATTAGTATTATTATTTGACCATGTCCTTGTAGCATTTATCTCTCAATGAAGGACATATATAAAATTATTTAAAATTAAAACTGCCTGAGTATTTCTTTATTCAAAACGTAAATAAAAACATGCCGTTTGAAAAAGCTGAAATTTGTGACACAGCAAGAGAAATGGGTGGACCAAAGTCTCCCTTCTCTGCTCCTTTCTGATGCATCCACTTGCAGACGTCTTTGTCTTCCACGTCTGACCTGGTATCAGGCTCAAAACTGTACCACTGAATAACTTGAATATTGCTCGGCATTTTTGCTGCGCCAGTGATGTTAGGTTGAGGTTGTGGGGAGCTGTAAGCAGCGGGAGAGAGTCTAAACAAAGATTTCATGAGATAATAGCAGAAGTTTACTCTTCACACAAACAGTCTGGCCCACAACTTAGAGGTAATGAACTCCTGCCGCTCTGCAGAAACTATGTCCAAGTTTTTAAATTGCTTCACTGAGCTGCAATTTAAGCTATGAAATAACTAAATAAATAAAAACTTGTATAAGTTTTACGATTAGTACAGAGCTTATCCAGCATGGTATGTCATGGGTATGTCCTGAATTGAAATATTCTTTCACAGCAGGAGCTGTTTGGGTAAGCAGTAACCTTTATGTTTGTGGTTTAAAGTGCTTCATGCTAAATAATTTGTCAAAATGATGGGCAAACCTCATCATCTAATCAAGGATGCCCCATAATGCACTTTTTCTAGTTTCTTATTTGTCATTTTTAAAATTTCTATTTCTCAAAGATTTGTTTTTTGCTCTTTTTTCTTTGTTTTTTATGAATAATTATAGTTTTGTGATCTTTATGATGTTTTTGCATTTTTTGATATGATTTGAGCTTCAGGTGAATGTAGTTAACAACTTAACACCAATAATGTTACAGCGACACCTACAAAACACAGGCTTATTGACATACCATAAATCTTCATCCGTTCAAATGATCATGGTGAATCAGCTGAACCTGATGTGGAGAAAAAGGGGCTTTTCTTTCTGGCTTTATACTGATATGCAACACATTACTAATGTAGTGCTGCGGTGTAAAACCACTTTTCTCCACCACAGTATCCGCTGATAAACGTTGATTACACAAACACTTCACAACTGCACGGTGCTGCATATCAGCATAAGGTTGCTTTTCTCTGCTTTAGAATCTGCTGGATTTTTTTCTTTTCTTTAGAAGAAGAGAAAAAGAAAAAAAGAATCCGCTAGAATTATGTTAATTGTGTTAACAGTGGTAAAGTTACGGTAGTAAAGAATGTTAAAAACCGGAGCTCAAGCTCTGATGTTGAAGGATTTTAACCCTTTTCATCCACTCCAACTGCTGCCAGTACTGGGCCCGTGCGCACTGACATAAACTGAACGACTCAGATGTACATTCTCATAAAAACAGTCATTCTTAATAGAGGGAGGTGTGTTACACCTACACACGCATACAGGAAAGCGACTTTCAGAGTCACAGAGATTTTCTTTCTTTTTCCACAGAACGGCTGGGCGCACCGGTGCAACCATGGATTTTTTTAAGGCGCACGGTTGAAAAATCTAGTCCCCCACTCTAGAGCCCTGTGTCAAAAGAGAGGAGACAAAAATAGAAGCTTTTAAAAAAACAAAAAAATAAGTGTCATTTTGATCAAATGGCTGCAACACACAACCAAAAAATGATAATACAGTTTTCTCCAAATAAGTCTTCTAAAAATGTTAGTCCGTTGAAAGCTTTTCATCGGAATAATCATTTATCCTTTTAGGGTGAAGTAAAAGTTTTCATTGAAGACTGTATACTAAACATTAAACTTGATGAGGGCAAAATTTGGAGGTTACACAAATCGACTTTCCATCCTTTCTCTCCTGTGACAAAGCAAAAACCTGACTGATGCAATAGGGGTGTGATGTGAAAAACAATATATTTTGGGTTGACTTTTTTTTTTTTTTTTGCTCCAGGATCTTCCAAACTAAGCAAACTGATCCCAGTCTGTTAGAGTTTAGATCATAAAAATACTGAACCAAAAAAAAAAGGTACACCTTTAACTTCAGCACACCTACTCTTCCTACGGCCGAGGTGACGTTGTCCATTGCACAATACTTTGTAATTTGTGGAGCAGCAACACAGCAGCTGTGTTTGATTATAATATTCTTCCTGCTCAAGCCAAACAGCATTCCACCTCCACAAACAAAACATTACAGGTGCACCAGAGAGGCAGAAATGTTTTGACTGCTGCCGTTACTCATTCAGTGAAAGGGAGGCAGAACAGGAGAGAATGTGCCTAGAAGGCGGTTTTAAAGTGAATGCCTCGCATTACCCTTCAAGGTTCCTCTAACATGCTAAGGATTCTCAAGGCAGTGCGCCTTACAAACCTGTTTTTGTCTTGCTTTATTTTTCTTGCGCTAAAATTACAATGATGGTGTTGGAATGCAGATTTGCTTTCACTAAAGCTTCATATAAGGTAGGATAAAAATACATCTTACAATTAACAACTGTGATAAAGAGTTTGTGGAAAATACTGAAAGAGCTTCGAAAAAAGCTAAGATTTCACTTTTCACAGTAGGTAGGACAGGCTCCAGCAACCCAGTGCGGGTTTAGTAGAATGGATGGATATCACTTTCCTTTTGATAGAGATTGTGCAAGTGGTGTAAAGACTATAGAATGAGTCTTCTGTTTTTTCATTTCAGAATACAATAACTGGTCATCCAGATTAAAACAAATGGAAGCTCCAACAAACACCACCGTTAGTCAAACATGGTCACTTCAGCTGCAAAGAAAACAAATAAATGAGTCTTAAACATACACATGCACTTGACTTTTCAACAGCTCAATTCTGTTTTCTTATCGACCTATGAATAAGCAAATATGGCTCAACAGATGCTCCAAATAACACAAGAGCAGTTGGCCGTGAGGATGAGTAATATGAACTCTAACCCACATGACTCTTGCACAATCCCCTTTCATGTTTGTCTTTAGATCGACAGCGGCCAGTGTTGTTCATTTGTAGGACTTCTCTGTGGCAATGGGGCTGGTGACTGGCTCACATGACGAAATGTTATAATCAAGACTGATGAAGCACTTTCTTCCACTGTTGCTGAGCAACCCACATAATAGATCTCTTTTTGTTACTTTGAAAAAAGGGCTAAATAAGGTTGCTGTATTCTTAAATTATGTTTATGATGAAGCTGCGGGTTATAATTAATAAGTGATCATATACATAAAAAAGGGTGCTCCAAAAATAAATACATTCTAATCATGCGAGGTAAAGACTGCTTCTTTCTAGCAATATCGGAGTCATCTGTCCATTATTTTGATAGGTACCTTTCTCTGCTCCATGTGCTATTCTACATATGTGCAAACCAAAATATAAAAAGTCACTATCACAAAACAGAAAAATCACTTATATGGTACACGCCAAAGTACTTCCATTTTTACTGCCATTTTTTTAAAACACTCATGAATGGTGCTTTCAGCACAGTGACACATAAGCAAAACAATATATCCAGACGTTTTCAAAGCCCAAATTTAGACCCACACCTTTTCCCCCCATACAGCTCTTTTGTTTCCATTTCAAATATGTTTTATTCAATTTTCAAAGTTATACGGATAGGCACTCCCATCTTCCAATGACAGTTAAAGACCCACTCCAATAAAAATTGTGGTTTTGGTGGGGGTTTTTTAACATGCTCTTCTGCCATTTTTCTAAAGGTTGGAGGATAAATATAGAGATAATTAAGCTTAAAATTACATGTCTGAGTATTTATTTATTCAAATTGTTTTAAATTAGGAGCAGACCAAAAAATGCATTTGAGTATCTGTGACATAGAAGTTACAATGGGCCACAAGCTCCCGGCTTCGCTCCATTCTGATGTGGATGACTAGATCCACGTACGTCTTTGTTTAACTCGTCTGAGCTGGCATCTGGCTTCAAAATGTAATGTACAACAGGAAAGCTCCACTATTGCTCACCACTTTTGTTGCACTGGTAATGTTAGGTTGGGGTTGTAAGCTAGCGGAAGAGAGTGTAAACAGATGGATAACTCCTGCCACTCTGCAGAAACTATGTCCAAGAAAACAGCTCAATTTCGGCTGAAAATGGCATAATCATAATTAAAAGCCCACTGGGAACACTTTTACAATACATTTAAAAAATGATCGGAGTGGATACAACAACCTGGGTTTTTGTTTGAACTGAATTTGTGCTTTCTAAAACAAAACCGTTTTTGTTTTAGTAAATTGTCCGTTCATGATTGAAAGCAGAAAAGGAAATGAAAATAAAAAAGGTTTGTTGTACTTCAAATTATCAGCGATTGACAACAAAATGAGTATGAGCCTTCCTTATTCCTGTTTAATAAATTCAGTTATGCATTAAGAGCTAAACTTGAACCAGGGGTTAAACAGTCAGCCAAAAGTCGAATGTGTCCCTATTGCCCTCTCATACAAAAGATGAATCCAATTCCTCATTTTAGCACATTTGTTTCCCAAGCTTCTGATTTAGTGGACTACAGATACCCTACACTTAAAAAATGTTTTCCATTCAGAAAGAGGAACTCATACTGGGAATTCAACCTTATGATCAGATTGTAAGCCACTCGTTAAATGCAAACACACTTGGACTAAAAGTCAATTGCTACAGAGCTCCAAACTTCATGTGACCTTCCGATTAGTCCAAGTACAGTACGCAGAGAACTTCATGGACTGGTTTTCATGGCCGAGCAGCTGCATCTAAGCCACACATCACCAAGTGCAATGCAAAGCTTCGGACGCAGTGGGGTAAAGCACGCCGCCACTGGACTCTAGAGAAGTGGAGATGCGTTCTCTGGACTTATGAATCACACTTTTCCATCTGGCAATCTGATGGACGAGTCTGGGTTTGGAGGTTGCCAGGAGAACGATACATTTTGAACTGCATTGTGCCGAGAGAGCAATTTGGTGTGGGGTTGTTTATCAGAACTTGGGCTTGGCCCCTTCAGTGAAAGGATCTTTGAATGCTTCAGGATACCAAAACATTTTGGACGATTCCATGCTCCCAACCTTGTGGGAACAGTTTGGAGCAGGCCCCTTCCTCTTCCAACATGAATGCACCTCTGCACGAAGCAAGGTCCATAAGAACATGGATGACAGATTCTGGTGTGGATGAACTTGACTGACCTGCACAGAGCCCTGACCTGAACCTGATAGAACACCTTTGGATAAATCAGACCAGAGACTGACACGCTGCTGCTCTAGGCTGACATTATGAAATGGGCGGCACCCACAAGGAGCAAAAGCCTCAGAGATTGAGTCATCTTACTTCTGGGTAGTAAATTTAGCTGTGAAAATTAATTTCTGATTTATTTATTTTTTTAAATCGTAAAGGTACTATATTATCATATATATGGATATAGTTTACTCTGAAAGGCTTAAGAATGTCATGATATAGACATAGACAGTCTACTACATAAACATCTTTGTTTATTTATGACAGAAGAACTTTGACCTGAATAATTTTACGTAACATAAACACTCCTATTGGAGTTTGAGTGCAAACTATGAAAAGGCTTGAGAAGAAGATTTGCCCTGCAGGGAATTACCTAACCCCTATAGCCTTCAGAAAAACCACAGGACTGTTTGGTATGAATGCACCTGGAGGTTCTCCTGAATTTAAACACAAAGTCTTATCAGAACTTGCACTTCACTGTCTACACTTGATGGACACAGCTGCTCAATGTTCGCCTTAAACATGAACATTTGGCTTTACTTTAAAAAGATCAAGACAGTCTATAAAAGAAACAAAGACCTCTATTGTGAAACAATTCATAGTAAATCCACACCACCGCTACCCCCCCCCCCCCCCCACTGTGTTTTTTATTCCCCTTTTAAAGCATCAATGGGCAGGTCAACCAAATTCTAGGCTGTACTGGCCCACGTGAACCATGGACCATTTACAGACCCACTCCAGTCATCCTTTGGCCTAAAGTGTTTTTTGAACTCTCAAAATTCAAACCTTCATTAAAAAATAAATGAAGTGTTGTGCGGCACTAGTTCATTAGACATTCACCTCTTCGTTGTGGGCGGGACCATTTCCACAGAGCAACCCATCCCCACATTCCCCTCATCGCTGCTGTCTCCAGACAGGAAGCTTGTGGCACGTCCAGCATATTTCTTACTGAATCACTAAAATTTAAATGTTATAAATATATTCAGAATTCCAATTTTGAGCTTAGTTTTCTTTCTGTATGTCCTTATCAGAAAAATCATGTTAAAACACCCAAATCACGAATTTCATCTGAGTGGGTCTTTCCACTTAAAATAATAATAATAACAAGAATAAGTAGGATTGTACAGCAACAAAACAGTTGCAGCAAAGTGAATATATTGCACGTTTGTACACAGATTTGAATAAAGGCTTTTGTGCTCTCTTTCTTACAGGTACATTTAATTTCATTTGTTCATTCTTTCTTGAGCAACCTGTAATAACACTTGCTCACATAGGCACACAAGGCCTCACTTTAGTACTTAACTTTGTGCCTCACACAAAGATTATAGTTGAGCAGCCCACCCATGTTTTAAACTGCTGTTGAGGCATCTTTAGAAATCTGCTTTAACTTTGAGATTTGTATTTTTTAAATGCTAGAAAAAGATAAGATTCACTTTCTTTTGTTGTCCTTACGCTCTACAGCTGCTTTAGATATACCAACCCCCATATCAGATACGTGCATTCAATCTAAAAATCAGTTTTTCATCTCCTTCAGACAGCATTGTTTGGTTTGGACTAGTTTCAACTGAATTTAATGACAAGAAAGAATGTAATTCACTAGATTCAACTACTTTGCAGCAAATCATTATTTCCAAAAAAAAAACCTAGCCTTCCTGTAAATCTTGAATGACTGTGGTAATGGTAACAAAAAGTGCAACTTTTAATTTCGTAAGGACTTCTTAGGTATTAGTGATCCAAACGATCACTAGCAGCTTCCCGCCGGATCCGGTGTCAAACCGTGTAAAAAATTAGTAAAACAATGAAGCACAGAAACGCCAGTCTGTCCAGCATCACTGCTTTTCACTACGTCTCCAATAATTTTCTGGGTTAATGTGACAGGGTGTCTTACTGTGCTGCTGTAAACTGTCATGAAGCACAACAAACGAAAGCATATGTTGTTAACAATTTGCAAATGTTGTTGATGAAATCAGTGGAAAACAGTTTAGTTCTCCTTCAAAGTTTGTGTTGAAGCACAAAGGAATCATTAACAGCCAGAGATTCCAGTGTTTGCTCCATCTATATAACTGAAACAGCTGCTTTCTAATAATGTCTGGTTGAAGGACAAATTCTATTTCAGACTTTAAACACTCTGGAAAAATTTTAAGTTCAAATAGAAAACTATTACTAAATAAAAGAAAGAGGATTAAACTGAAGTGGCCAACACACACATTCAAACTATAATGAAACAATTTATTCACACAAAAATAAAAGCAGTTTGGTTACGATACATTTCTGACTTAGGCAAAAGAAAAACTAATAAGACTTCAGCATGCTCACTCTTGTCTAGTTGGAACTGAACTTAATGGATATAATGTTGGTCTTTTTTTTGGTAAAATTTAATCAAGCATGCTGTTCTAAAACAGTGAAAATATCCCAAAAAGATTTAACTGAAAATATAGATTTTAAAAATCACTGTTCAGAAAGTTCATATTACTGTTTTTATATCATTTCTTCATTTTGAGGCTAACATAAATTAATAAAATTTAAACTGGGGGAATAACAACTACCTGGGCAGATTTTCAACTGATATAGCAGAAATGTATTACTGAAAGCTATCGCAACTTTTAGGAAAAACAGCTGCAACTTCACACTTTTTGTGACTCAATTATTACACAATATGCATCCGAGATCATGAAGGGACTGCACATCAATACAGACTACAAAGTTTCTTTTTTTATATACACTTTTGGTTCTTGGTGTGCCTTGGGATTTTTGTCAAGGAGAAAATGTGTACCTTGAGTTAAAAAAAAAGGTTGAAAAACACAGTTCTAGGATAAATATAGAAGTGCAAGTAAGAAAATAAAAGCCAAGCATTAGTTCTCAAAAATGTCATGCATAAAGACAACTGTAAAAGCTACTGTTCCATTTCCATTTCCTACAGTGTGGTGACTTGTTGACATAACTGCTCCAGTTCAAAACAATTGAGATGCTCACATCTGTTAGGTCAACATCAAAGAGGGCAGAATAGGAGGATGGATAAAGAAGATGTTCAGTATGGTACTTGGTCTTAGATGACCACATATATTCCATTCCATTTAAGACAAATATTTGGCTCTGTTTAATGAGGACTACTGCAGCCTGCTGCTCGCCCCATGGCAGCTAGGACAGGTAGAAAATAAGGAAGGAAAAGACAGTGGTCAAACCACAAACACTCAAAACTTGTAATGCTGAGTTATCAATGACTACAACTTCCTAGAAAGACAGAATAAAACTACATTTATGCTAGGGCAATGGGATTTTTAAGTCAAAGTAAGCATCCAAATTGGATTAAAATATAGTATTTTTATGTTGAAAATCAAAAGCACAATGTGGTCAAATATATTAAAGAAAAAACTTAACACTTATTTTCCCATTATTCACGTTTTACAACAGAATTACCTTTGCATCATTGTTTATCAAAAATAAACGGGGATCTCCGGTAAATCTTTATTACTATGCTCAAAAGCCGATCAATATTTCAATTGTATATAATCAAAATACAAATGGACTATAAACTGGGTTGTAAACATATTGTCATAACGTTTCCCCAGCTAACCAATCACAACGCCATTAATGCTGATGCCTCTTTTTTTTTCTTAAACCTGAAGTAGTTCTCTTTCCATCCACAACTGTCTTTAAGCTTATATCACAGCAAACTAGTTTGTTACAGATAATAGTTTAATTTAAAAATATGTACGATATATACACTTATTAGTGGCAGTGTTTACAAACCAGGCAGAGGCGTCAACTAAGTTAGCAAGCTAAGGACTATGCAGTCATCGTGAATACAATGGTAGTAAAGAGTTAACAGCTGGTGATCCTGATAGATACTTTCAACATTGAGTTTAGGACTTTGACAGTAGAACCGTCACCACCAGGTAAGTTTACTTAAACCAGGCGTTAGCTGTTCGGTAGCTCTGTCTGACAGCTAGCTGAGGGCTCCCGTTAGCTCTTTGCTAACCTAGCCTAGCCATGTAGCACGTGTTTCTGATTAAAATAAAATTAACTTGACGTGAATAGTCTGCCAACGACAATACACCAAAGCGAAGTGAGGAACAATTTGGTCGAATACTTTTGCAACGTTGTTTTCTAATGGGTTTAATGTACCGTCTGACGTGATTACGCTCGAAAAGGTCAATACTACCGTGTTTTTCTTCCAAAGAATAGCCGGACCCCTTCATCCGACAACAGAGCATACCCCGACACCGACAGACGAGCCAGCAATGGATGCTAACTAACCTTAGCGGTAGAGCAGAAACCAATCGGCGGTAATTCCGTCCACTCCAACAGTCAACGTTCCCGTCTCCGTCAGTCGAACCAAATTTCGCTCAGCGGCGTTCCCGGTCAGAACGAATCTCCCCTCCACATAATAATCCACTCGAAAGAGTCAATTTCGTTTTCATTTGTTACCACTGACGGTTTCGGCGACGCCGTGCCAGTTCCTGCACAACACAGTGGTCTGATTCTACTCCGTGAACGGCTGCTGCTAAGACCATCGCGGGGCTGAACCGCCTCTCTGGCTCTCCATAGGTCCGTAGGCTGGCTCGCTCCTCCTCTTCACTCAGTGACTGCACGCTTCTCAGGCCCCCAACAAAATCACTGTCAACCTGCCAAGATTCAAATCTGTGACTTCCATTTATTTGTATTCCAGTTGTTTTTTTGTTTTGTTTTTTGTATTTATGATTAGCTTGTCTATGTTTCTCAAAGTAAGTAATATGTATACTGGGTTACATGGATGTATTTTTTAGGGGTGTAAGTCCTAAACGATCAAAGCCGGATATAGACATGAGCAAAAGGGGGCAATGCCCCTTCAAATGTCGTTACTGCCCCCTAAAACGGGATGGCCCGCAAAAATCCTAATTAACTAAAAAAATAAAAATGACACAAAAAAAAACAAAGAAAAATCCCAATCCAAAAATATAAAATAAAAATCACAAACAACAACAAAATGCAAAAAAGAAAAGAAATGTAAGGATGGACAGACAGAAATATGGACAAAGACATACATACTTAAAAAAAAAAAAAAAAGATGAATCCAGCCTCAACAGGGCACAAGCCCATGTCCTGCTTGTGCTGGTCCCAAGCCTGGTAAATTCATTAATTCATTCATTCGTTTATTGAACACAAAAAGATAAAAAATAATCTGGCCTCCCCTCCGTGAACCGAGTGTGAAGCTGCTGAATGAGGGTCAGCACCACTAAGTCTGAGGCCATGGTTCTCAGCCGGAGAAAGGTAGTTTGTCCTCTCTGGGTGGGTGGAGTGCTCCTGCCACAGGTGGAGGAGTCTCAATATTTTGGGGTCTTTATCACAAGTGAGGAAAGATTGGAGCGTGAGATTGACAGACGGATTGGCGCAGTGTCCACTGTTATGCGGTCGCTGTAGCGGTCTGTTGTGGTCAAGAGAGAGCTGAGCCAGAAAGCAAAGCTCTGAATTTGCCAGTCGATCTCCGTTCCAATACTCACATATGGTGGTGAGTTCTGGGTCATGACCAAAAGAACATGATCCTGGATACAAGCAGCTGAAATGAGCTTCCTCTGTAGGGGGTCTGGACACTCCCTTAGACATAAGGTGAGAAGCTCGGTCACCCGGAGAGAGCTTGGAGTAGAGCCACTGCTCCCATACATTGAGAGGAACCGGTTAAGGTGGCTCGGGCCTCTGGTCCAGATGCCTCCTGGAAGCCTCCCTGGGGAGGTGTTCTGGGGATGTCCAGGAAAGACCCAGGACACGCTGGAGAGACAATGTCTCTCGGCCTGCCTGGAAACGTCTTAGGTCCCCCCAGAGGAGCTGGAGGAAGTGACTAGGGAAAGGGAAGTCTGGGCATCTTTAAGTAGACTGTTGCCCCCCCCCCCCCCCCCCCCCCCCCCCCGACCCGACCCGACCCGACCCGGTCCCGGATGAGCGGAAGAAGATGGATGGATAATCTGGCCTGACTCCATTTAAAACTGGTTTTCAGCAGGTTTCTGCTCTGCAGAACAATTAACTCAAGATATGCATTGTACAAAACAGAGCAATCATGAACAGCAAACAGCATGGGGGGAAGTTAAAAACAACGTCAGTGGTTGCAGCTTTATCTGTCTTTAAAAAAAATAGAAGCTCTTTTAAAAGTCTTAGTTAAATATAGAGAGTAGTGTCAGAAAAGGCATTCAACATAAAACGTATATAAACATATCAAACAGATCAAAAGAGAAGATAGATTTATGAATAGATCAACTGATATGATGATAGCATGGTTTTCTAAGTACTTCAGGGGCTTGGAGGGATATGACACCCCAAAAATCTCAGCATACCCTGACCTGCCCCCCCTCAATATTCTACCTGCTCCATAGTGGGGCTGGGTAAACTCCAGGCCTGTTGCTGAAATGATTTATAGTCAATATTGGTTCATTTTGAACACTATTAATATTTGATCCAATTCACTGAGCTAAAAATGAATCTAGGACATCTTTAGCCAAAATGTGTCCAGTGTGACTCAGAGTTAGATACCTGGTCCAGAACAGTTCATGTGAAATTTTCTAGATTTCTTGTTTTTCTTGCAAGATAATGAAATGTAAATTAAATATGTATACAAACTAACAAGTAAACAAGAATTAATGGCACATTCACATTTTAGTTTCTCAAAGTTCATTGTTTTTCCACACAAAAAGAATATGAACAGAACATTATTAGAGCATTATAGCACACTGAATGGTTACATGGCTTTGTAAAATTCAGTGTTTCCACACACTGGACTTTAATGATGGCTTGATGACTTTTTGTTACCATCACATGTGTGTTGCCTGCCATGATGACACCTGGTCATTTTTACATTTTAGTCAAATAAACCTTGCATGCTTTAATCCGAATGGAATTTCTCAATATTGATATAACCAATTGATTTAATTTTGAAATGACTTCAAAGTGGTATAAGTTGATTCAATACAATTAACAACTTGCTTCAGTCAGATCAATCAGTTTGGATTGTATCTAAATCAACTCATCGATTAAATCAATAAATCCTTACTCCCCTAGTATTTTCAGATAAAGACAGCGTATTATCCTTTTTTAAAGATATTTCTAAGATAACCTGAAGAGATTTGTGAGCCTGAAGCTTCACATCCCAAAATCTGGTAACGTTCTGTCAGGTTGAAGGGAGGAAGCGACACACTGAGCAGATCCATTTTGATTCCTAGTCATGAGTAAAAGGCTATAAAGTAAAAGATTGATCTTTTCCAAATTGATTGATCACGCTATGGAAACCTAGTCCACAGCTGGTTTTTGGGGTTGTTTATTAACTCAATCTTGACAATGGAGTTAAAGATCTACAGCAGGTGACCCTCAAAAACTGAAGAGGGTGGGCTTATCATCAGTGAGTAGACCTCCCCATTCTCCACTTTTGACATGGACGGACAGACGGGTGGATGGATAACACATTACCGTGCTGAACTATGTTGGTCCTCTAATTATATATGAACCACCCCCACGCTCACTGCAAAATGAACTCGAGGTCAAGTCAACCATTTACTCTCCAGGAAGTCAACATCTGTGCTGTTTGATCCCTATAGAGAAGGACAAGCTGTGAATACAGTGTCCTAACATTGAAGGATAGCATTTGGGGGATCCCAACAACCTCCCGCTGTGTTCATAGTTGATGACTTTGCTGAGGCCAGGGCCTGCTAAATGGTCTGAAACCTTCCTAGCAGCTTCCCACAAGCTACCAAAATGGTCTCCCATGCTGCAGCATTTGCACCTAATTTCTGCCGTTTTTTGGCACAAACAAACAAACATTTCTAAAACATTAGCTTTGAAAAAAGCTTTTCAAACATAGTAAAAAATGTGCATTATGGTCATTTTAGAGTGCGCACTTTGGACTGCTAACAGCCAAGACCTCGTAAATATTTGACACACTAGGAGAACTATAGGTTGACCTTTAATATCAGTGATAACCTTTTCTTTGAAGACAGAGACTAAAGATGGGTTTAAAACATAGATTTAAAGATGAAGTTTGTTTTCTAAGTAAAGACAAACTTCATTGTCTTTACTTAGAAAACACAGATCATCAAACTTATGAATTGACTTTCCTATAAAATTATTTACATGTATTTTTCAAATGACTTCCTTGTTTGCGGTTCTTGTTAGACTTCCCCATTGCATATATACAAATTCCATCTTTGATCACTTTATATGAAAAAAGAAAAATAAATCGTACATAAACAGAATTGTTTTTAGGTGGAAATCTGAAAAATAAATTGAATGTTTAAATAAATCAAATTTGATTGAAAATCTATTTGGTTTTCAGGCTGTGATACCCAAACCTAACAAATACAAATATAATACAAATAGATATACAATTAAATATTTAATATCAAGCCTTACCTTTCATTCACATCAGGAAGAAAGACCGCTGCTTTGAAATATCTTTTTTTCATATAATACTTTACCTTGTCTGGAACCCATTGTGGCTTATGAGATAGAGCAATCAGAAAGGTCAGTGGTTTGATTCTTGGCCTTTGTAGCCAGCATGTTAGTGTCCTTGGGCCAGACACTGAATCTCACAGCAAACTGTTGTCATCATTGCTGTGTGCATGGCAGATAAAAGAATCCTTTGTCTTCTGAAAAAAGGAAAATGCCATAGAGAGCGAGAGAGCAGTATGTGTAAATGTGACTTGCAGTCAACAAGATTAGAAAAGCGCTACATAAATGCAGACCATTTATCTGTTCAAAGCCACTGATGAAACAGAAGGGGCTTTTGGCTTTGTCTTCCACAGCAGTGGTTTTTCTACTGCAGGATTCCCAAGAGTTCAGTTTTGCAGGATCAGAAGGCAGAGTTACTATTCTGAGATTGTGAATGTTTATGTCTTGTAAATATTTAAATATGCGCACAAACACTTTTTTAATTGGCAACAATTCAAAAGTGTTTAAAATGGAAATGGTATATCGGTATTTAAATTAAAATCTCATAAAAGATTCTGTTTCCCTGTGAAAGTGTGGCTGCATCATCTTAGTTTTGGTGATTCAAAAGGATGCCTCTGGGGAGAAGAGCATTGCAGATTGTCATGACAGATTTGAAATAAAAATATGAGAAAGTAAAATCCCTCAGAAGAGGGAGGAGGCTGCGAGGGAAATCATCATGCAAACAGATCTCCTTAAGGAGATGCAGAGCTTCCATTAATAAAACAATTCTGTGAAAGCCGCATCATTTAGCACTGTGGCTGATTCTAAACACATTTATGCTCATCTAATGCCTTTGCAAGTTGCATTTAAAGAACTAAATTAGTTACATTCAAGATTTTACCCATTTCAATGCTATTCTGTGGAGATTAATGCTGCAGAGTAAATGCTGCTATTTGTAAAAGCAGTATAATTACGTGGCTTTTTTAATTTTGTGATGTAAAGTTTTAGGAGAGTCATAATTCACTTTGCCCACTGCTGGCGTTTATTCTTGTCACAACTGCATTCATATTAAACAGGCTGGAAAATCCTTTAGTGTCATAGATCATATCAGGAGCAATGCCCCCCTATCATTTGCACAGCAGTTGCGGTTTAATATGCAGGGTAAAAGCTCAGCTTTACTTACAGCCACAGGATTTCACCTAACTGCTTCCTCTGCCACAAAAAAGCACTGTGAGCAAAACTGACAGAAGCCCACTGAAAAGCCCAATGACTGCCTGCATTGTTGGAATTCCGGCTTCACTTCCTGAGTCTGTCCACACCTGGGTGACTGCCAACACACATGCCTCTCATTTTTTCCCCCCCTTCCTTTCATTTTATCAAGATCATATGTAGACTAAATGTTACTAGTTAGACACAATTTGAATCCCTGTAGCCTCACCCACAAGGAAGGAAGAACAGGATAATACTCAGCCTTTTGTTACATCATATATTCGTGTAATTAAACTGTCTTTTCATTTCTGTCGCCTTGGTTTGAAATATGCTTTAGGGTGTGCAGAAATCCTCTGAAATGTATTTAATGTGTTTTTAAATTTTGTGGGCATGAAAAAAAATTACCACAAAATTATTTTGTGGTGTGATTTGTTCTTTTCATTGATGCAGTATTTTTCTCTTTGGTCTTAACTGCAGAGGACATATACAAAACATTTTTATACTACCGTAGTTAAATGTTGAAATGAACATGCTGGTAAGAAAATGGCTTTGCAATGCCAGAGCTGAGCTCAGTCAGCCATCTGTTAGGCTGTGTGAATTCATGTGGTGTATGCTAAAGTGAATATTGCATGGATGTGTTCCAGCACAACTCCATGTCACCATTGTTTGCAGTAAAATGAGCAAAAAAGAAACGAAAAACCTTTATTTTTTCGATGAGAGACGCCCCCCGATCAAACAATGATTTGCTGTTTTTTCTCTTTGATCTTAAAAAAAAGACAACATATACTCCATGTCCATTAACACTGTGTACACCCCCCTTAATGATGCAACCACTACAATAACGGACAAAACTGCAGAAAGAATGTTCATCATTTATTTGTATAGAATCCGATCATAGCATTATAGTCTCTCTGGAGTACCATTAGCGTACATAAAGGCTTTGCCATTTGGTCCACACCAGTGTCTGTGTCCTAGGTTGTTCTGCTTCAAAAGCAGAGTACATTTAGATTTACATTATTTTATATATGAAGCAAACTATTTTTTGAAAAAGAACACACAATTGATATACATACCAAGAAAAAAGACAGTTTGTGAGTTTAGACATGAAAACACATTTCTCAGCTGGAAAAATGTCTAAAACTTAGGCGCTTTCTCCTGCATCCTAATCGCAACGTCAGCTATGGAAATTTTCTGTTTTTAATTTTGATTTTTCAATATTGGAAGTGATGTAGCTGTTTGTGTTCAGTTGAACAGTTTATTCCAACATTACAGAATTGTAGAGAAAGAGTTAAGCTTGTGATCTTTTGGTGCAGGGACCACCAGCCGGTATTTGTCGACAGAGGACAGTCAGAAGGAAGGGTTGACCAGATGAGTCATCAAAATTTTTAAATAATACCTTAAATACATTTGATATTACTTTGTATTTTTTATTATGGCCCGCAGCAGTCACTGACTACAAGGACCATATTGTTTTCGCAATAGTGACACTCAAAAAGGTTCAAAACGTCAAAAGAAACTTGTCAAAAGTCGTCAAAAGCCCAAAACGACATGACAACTGTGTAGCTCAGCAAAACAAACACTCATAACATCACAGCAAAAACGTCCAAATTGTTATCGCAAAAATGACGAAAAAACACCAAAATGTTCAAAAATCCCTCAAAGGAAAGGTATAAGCCCAAAAAGAAATGACCAGTATATAGTAAAAGAAAAATTGTGGAACTTTTAGCCACATTAGCATAACCAGCATTATTAGCATGATTAGCATATTAAGCAATATTGTAGCGACCTGGGGGTTAGCCCCGCCTTCAGCCCCTAAGGCTCATGGGAAGTGGGGAGTTTTGGGGTGAAAACCTTGAGTGAGAGGGCTGAAATCATAAGTCACGTCCATGCTGTTTGGGCTGTTTGTGTGTGCTTAAATAATCGGGTTTGATGCTGAAAAGGTTACTTGACTTCTCTGCCTTTTTCCAACCTGAGACTGTGCGGGGTCGTGCGGCGTATGGGGCACGGACAGCTCTTCAAGGAAGCCACTACGCTAGCAGCTTGACTTTTGCTTCCCCACTAAAGTGACGTCCCGGCTGGATCGTTACAATATGTTTTTCTGAGTCAGTTGACGATGCTGATTGCAATGCTAGTACATTTAGCCACATTACCATGACTAGCATAGTTAGCATGATTAGCATGTGCATATTTTACTAGCCTTGATCAAAGATGGGCAGCGATAGCAAAAGTGGTGCGTATAGGTGGGCAGCGGAGCCGGATAGTGCCTGCGGGCCTAACGACGCCTTTTGCAGCTTTAATCTTTTCTTCTTCTTCCTTTTAGGTATCTTTGCATAAGAAAATGTATTTTGAATGCTTTTTAAAAATGGACACTCTTATGTCCCAAAGTGATGTCATGCTGATATATCAGGATGATATCATATGATATCATGCTGATTACATCAATATGATATCAGCATGATGTCATTTGATGTCATTTGATGTCATCATACAAGAGCTAACCATAGATTACATCATCAGACCAAAATCTATATATAGGAGTCAGGTTAGTGTTTATTCTGGTCTTTCTTAGTAAAGAGTGATCACTTTTGAAACCTTTTCGTTTTCAAAAACTCAATTCAACAACCAGAGGATTTTTACCAAGCAGACAGTTTTTACCTTTCATCAAATTTCAACTAAAATGGATTGCATCAATGACGACCAACCAGAAAAATGTTCCCTTTGGAAACTTCTTCAGACAAAAGAAGTTTCTTGTTTTAAACTGAATCGGATCAGATCCATTCTGCGTGGAGTGGCAACTGCTTTTCAGAACCCTCAATACGCTGATGGAATTCTGACACCTGAACGAATTCAGTTAGTTGTTAAAAGAAACCAGAGATACCAGGTCATTTCTACCAAATTTAGTGGAGTTGAGAATCTTCCTCTGGATTCATGCCAACATTCCAGGTGGTACATGGCCCCAGAGACACTTCTTGGTTCACAGACCACTGAAAAATCCCATGTCTGGTCCCTTGCTTGCATTGTTGCTGAGATGTTCCTTGGATCTCCTTTCTACACTGCCAATAGTGATTTTGAGATGATCAGGAACATAACAAAAACTCATGGCCGCTTTCCAGACCATCTCTTAAATGCAGGATCCAAAACCAAAGATTTTTACTTCAAAACCTTGAAAAAGCAGTGGCTTCTGAGGACACCAAAAGAAGTTACAAACAGGAGCCTTAAAGATGTCAGGTTTGTTTCAGCAGATGACTTCAGAAAACACCAACAGAAGTCGGGAATCTGTTCAGAGACCAAACAGATGAAGCTGGAACAATTTATTGATCTGTTCAAGAGAATGCAGTTATTGGATCCTGCAAACCGTATTCCTCTTGATCAGGTGCTTCAACATCCATTTGTAGCAGGTAACATGGATCTTCCAAGAAGCTCTGTAGGAAATGTTACCAGTTTTACTCGCCAGCAAAATCAGTCTCCATCAGAAAAGATAAAAGAGAAAGACACACCGTGCCATTCTGGTAAAGAAAGAAAAGTGCCTATAGTCTGGATCATGGGATCAGAATATTATATCAACGGAGCACAAAATACAGCAAATGAATGCTACGGAGAAAACTTTGGACTCGATTCAAAAATAAGTTGGATTGGAAAGGTAAACATGCGCTGGAGGGATGTCTTCAATCATTTCAAAAGTGAGGTTTCCCAACAAAGGAGTTTACCAGACATTTTAATTCTCCATGTTGGCAGCAACGACTTGGGGAACACAAATGTGTCTGATCTTCTCTGTAAAATGGTGAAGGACTTGAAATGGCTGCATGACAATTTTCCCACAATGAAAATTGGGTATTCCTTCATAACTCCAACATGGGGGAATCTCAATCCAGAGAAAATAGATAACGACAGGATCACGGTCAACAAAAAAATTAAATCCAGCGTCGAATTATTCAATGGCTTTGTGATAGAGCATCCAAAACTGAAACCATTTAGCCACCTGTTTAAATCGGATGGAATGCAGTTCACCATAGAAGGATTTGAAATGTTTGTAAGCTCTATCTATGACACGCTTGAGCAAATTCTCAACTCGACCTTTTCAAGAGGCCAACCTCAGTCTACCTCAGTCCCACACGTCCTTCCAAAGGTGCAGGTACCAACACCAGAGAAAGAAACCCCTTCAAAAGAGTTTGACAATGAATTCTCTGCAACAGTGAGACAGCTGGAAATGGAGACAACTTTGCCAAAGCACAAAAAGTGTAATCTGAAAAGGAAACACATTTCAGAAGCAGACTCAGAAAGCTACTTGCCTGCACCAAAGATAATAAGAAAGATTTGTCTAAAATACATAACGAAAAAGTCACAGTCACCACCTGAGGATGAACACTGGCCTAACAACATAAAGCCTTTACTGAAGAGAAAAAGAAGTTCAGACGAACCCCCGTCCCCAGTAAAAAAGATAAAGCTAATCTATGAAAATGTCTCTGAGGATGAACTGGATTTTGAAAGTCCTTTTGCCAGTTCACCAGAAACTGTGATCCAACCTGAGGAGATGGAAGAGGACACATGTAGCATTACATCGGACAGCTCACCAACAACCAAAACACATCATTTAATAGGAGCACCTGATGTCTGGATCGTTGGCTCACAATACATTTCCAATGCAAAGCAGGCAGCGGTTGATGAGTCCTTTGGAAAAAGCTTTCATTCCAACTCCAATGTTAAGTGGATTGGAAGTAAACACTCGGGCTGGAAGGACATTGTTAAAGCAGTCCATCAAACAATCTCAAAGGAAAGTGTTCCCCCTGAAGTTTTGGTCATTCATACTGAAGGTGAGGAATTAGGAACAATTCCTCCAACGGTGATTGCAAGTCAGATGGCAG
Source organism: Oryzias latipes (assembly GCF_053564925.1). Classification (NCBI taxonomy): domain Eukaryota; kingdom Metazoa; phylum Chordata; class Actinopteri; order Beloniformes; family Adrianichthyidae; genus Oryzias; species Oryzias latipes. The sequence goes on from NC_136245.1 coordinate 14,487,765, forward strand.
AAGACCTGAGGGTTCTAAAAGAAAAGTATCCTCAAATGAATGTAGCTTTATCCCTCATCATCCCAAGAAGACATTGGAGATTTGGAAATCCTGTTCGAATGAATAAACTCCGGACCTCTGTCAACAAAATTATCAAGGGGTATACTGACCTGTTTGATGTGGTGGTTGAACATGAAAATTTGGTTCCAGCTGAACAGAACATCTATCTACCTGATGGAGTGAATTTAACCAAAAGAGGGAGTCAGGTATTTTTAAATAACATTTGGACTGCCATCAAGACATTACTCCCAGAGGAACAACCAGACTGGATCACTTCTTTTCTTGATGATTTTAGTGAGAGCGAGTTCCTAAATTGGGTGAACCAAATGATCACAGGAGATTAGATGATGAGCTAATGTAATCTGATTTTTTTTTCGTGTGGGTTATTATTTCTTTCCTTTAAGGACATGTTTGTTTGGATTATAAAGGACCTATACTTTAGGTTCACAATGTTTGGGTTTTCTTGTAGCACTTTAGTTTAAGGGGATTCTGGAAGTGACTTAAGTTTCTTTTTGTCTAATTAAAAAAAAAACAACTAAGCAACCAAAAAAAGAAAATGTATAGGTCCATAACATTTTTTTTTTTCCATGTTGTAAAATTATTATTTTGTGTGAAAATAAAAATTGGGGGATCTCCCCCACACACATGCTTTGTAAATTCTTAAATTTTTATTTATTGTATTGTTTTGTGTAAATATTTCATTCTGGAAAAAAAAAGTTTTTTGTCATGGGGGGTGGGGGGTTCTTCATGAACTCTGCCCACCCTAGACACACACACTTTGTAAATTCGTTAGTTTTCTTGAATCACTTTCTTTAAAGCTTTTACTTAAAAAAAAAAAACTTTTGGGGGTTTTCTCCAGGAACTCTGGTTCCCCCCCATGCTTTGTACATTCTTAGGTTTTCTCGTCTTCTTTTCTGTAAAAGTTTTACTTTGAAAAAAAACAAAAACTTGGGGGGTTTTCTCCAGGGACTCTGGTTCCCCCCATGCTTTGTACATTCTTAGGTTTTCTTTTCTTATTTTCTGTAAAACTTTTACTTTAAAAAAAAAAAACTTTGGGGGTTTTCTCCAGGGACTTTGGTTCCCCCCCACACTTCGTAAATTCTTAGGTTTTATTTGTGTTCATTTTAAAAATTTAACTCTCCTTGTAAATGTTCATTTTTCTACGGAATGTTTGGTTTCTTTTACTGTATTTTCAGTTTCTTTATTTCAAAAACAAATAACCAAATAAACACAGTGGTTTAAAATAGACATATAAAGCGATACAGTGTGCTTTAAAAAAGAGGTGGGTTGAAGAGAAATCCTGTCTGATCCCACCCCTTTTTTACAACACCTGATGATGCGCAAATTTCTATTTACAGATATGTACTGAACATTCACATTACATTCTGCATGCCAGCTGTGCAAAAGTGACTCTTTTTGTTTTATTAATCATTTCTGGCTTTATAAAGTTCTATTAGTGACTTCATGTAGGTTTTTTTGAATACATGTAAACGTTTGCTTTGTTTTAAACTGTCATCCTATCCGTTCAATAAATCCACAACACAATTTGTTGAACGCATTTTTTTTATTTGTAGTACAAGTGCACTACTTTTTGAAATTCCGTTGTTTTCTTAGATCGTAACTCCCGTCTCTGTCTCTGAACATTTGCTGTAAGTTTTTTCTGGCTTTATCAATCTTGAGTGGCGTGTTCAGTTACACTAATTCCCATAATTTCAATAAACCCGACTTTAAAAACAGTGCATTTGTATGTGTCCCATAATCCACTCCATGAACTATTTGAATAGTTTTTTTTTGTAAGATGTACAAACACTGTAGATTTTTTTAATAAGTGTTTTAACAAGCATGTGATACATAAACAGGTATTGTGTGATAGTTTTTAAAGTTATTCGATTAACAATTATTCCAAATGTATTAGATCATTTAAAGTCACATGCTGGTTGACTGCAGGTTTTGCTTTGCCTTCCATGTTCAGTCAAAAAAACAATAGGCACTGGTAGATGGTACTCTGGCTTCAGCTAGATGGGGTTCAACTCCCTGCAGTGTCTTTGAAAATTCTTTGACATGAAAAATCAAAGTAAATAGTCTTCCAAAAAAGATTATTCTAAAGTTTTAAAGATCATTCTAAAGTTTTAAAGATTATTCTATGTTGATAAAGAATTGTTTAGGAATTTATTAATATAGCAATAGGACATGTATGTCATGTAAATGTATTCTTTTCTCTCTCAATTGGTTGCAGTGATTTGTATTATTTTGGTTCCAACCAGTGTTGCCAGATAGTGTCACAGTTTTCCAGCCCAAAAGTCATCTCAAAAATCGCCAGACCTCGCAAAAAACTGCCCAACCCTTCTATGACCGCGGACGACGATTTACAATTGCTAGAACTGAATATTTCCCCATTCATCCAACAACAGGTTACAGCATACAAGATCCACACAAGAACACATTTGTCCTACAGGGAATATTTCTATTATAGACATGGATAGAAAACACTTCTTGTGTATAAATTTTTCATTTAAATATATTATCAACAAATTAAAGAATACAGATGTGTTCAGCCCACATTTAATTTTGACCCTCAGTGACTATTTTTGATATTTTTCCAACTTCAAATTCTGGTGCTTTAATCGGTGTTATCAAATGTCTGTGAAAATTATCATAAAAATAATTTTTGTCAGCCTAAAATTTAGTTTTCAAATACTAACATTTTGTTCCACTTACTCCCATGTTATTTTAAAAAAAAAAAAATGAAAACCATGTTTGGCCTTACTTTTTGAGTCCATGCGCTGATCCTTCTCCATAAAAAGCTTTTGGCGTCACAGGACTGCAAGAGCCTACTATTGATTAAATGCAGGGTGAGAGCGGCGGTGGTGCCTAGAGGTGGACGGCGAGGGACGGTGGCGCATAGAGGCGAGTGACAAGTCGGTTAGCACCTGCGGGCCATTGAACACCGCTCGCGGCTTTAATTTTTTCTCGATAAAATTGCCTAAAATAAACCAAATCAAAAAAACAAATTATTTTTAAAAAATGAATGAAGACATCAGGTTGATTTTGAAGCTGGTACGGTAGTAGGAATGCAACGATTCACAGTTTTGTTTAGGTTTGACAGGATTTGTGTATTACAAAACAACAACAAAAACAAAAATTCAGAAAAATCTTTGTTTGATTTCCTAATATACAAATAATGAAAACCTTTCAGTTGGCTTTTACTAAGTGTGAAGTAATGTAGTGAAACAATAAATACTAAATCCTTTTAAATTTAGCACAAAACGGACGCTTTTAATGTAAACACACTGGTTTGCAGCAGAAATGCATACCAGTGTCACAATTTGTTTCATGTGTAACAGTTAACCCTTGTGCTATCTTAGATGACCCCACCCTTACATTGACGTGTTCTCCCTACCATGACAAAGGTGGATAAAGGTGGAAAGATTTAGTGTAATCCATGGACACCAGTGAAGATCACAATTCATTGAAGAAAAAAGGTTCAGCGCACTGTCTAGTGGGTCTAGATGACCCAACTCCCAATGTTAAAGTGCCTAGGATAGCACAAGGGTTACACTAAGAATTGTGGCATCCCTAGTATGCAGAGGGTCTGGCAGAAAATATCAGGACTTCTGTCTTGAACGTAAAAGAGGTTTTTCTCCCGTTGAAGCTGTGCTAGAATGAAAACAGTAAGTTTCACAAGAGCCGCACGTTACATGTTGGAACAAAACTGGCTCAAAGTATCACAAAAAAAAGTTACAAAAAAGTGGGAGGATGTATCATTAGTAAAACTGAAGGTACTATTGAAGATAGTCGTTGAGAGCATCAAAACGTTATAAAACTTGGATTATTGATAAAAGGATACAATTTCTTCAAGTCAACTAGTGAATTACCACTGGGTTAGAGATCAGCTCCAATGAAAAAGAAACAAAATTTTATTCAATGGTAATGATCCGAGTACAGGTGAGGAATGTCTTTCTCAAACCTATTGGAAATGAGGGCTTCTGACAGCAGCTTTCTTGCTGAGTGGCTGAGCTTTAAGCCCCGAGGGAAATTGCTGCTGATCAGCCAACTCAAATACAACTCAGCAGGAAATGCTGAGCGGGATGCATTTGCACCTCCTGGCAAAAGCAAGTGCTGAGTCCTTCATCACTTCAGAGCACATCGCTTTCTCTGCAGCTCGCTTTCCATCAAAAGATAGCATGCTTGCTCTTACATAATCTAAACTCACACAAGGTCCAATTGAAAAGAAAAAAGATGTGGTAAAGTAAAAAAAAACAAAAAAAAGGGGTCAGAGGAATTTCACTGTTGCATCTTGGTTCACTATTGCACCACAGATGGGAGGAAGAGAAAGAATAGCAGCTTTTTCCATGGAAGAGGAGAAAGGGGAGGGCTTCAGAGGAGCCCATAAATAAAGCTAATGAAATGGTAGTTGAGTCTGGAGAGAGGTGGAATGGCTGGTTGGGTCTTACCAACTGTCTGATTTATCCTCGGTATCCCTGTGAGCACAGTGGGGGGATCCATTACCTCACCTCATCAATAACATCCCACGGACAAGGGAAAAGGTCTGCTTTCCACACTGACGCCCACCCCTGGGACCAGCTCGGAGGGCTGTCCAAGGTGGGGGAAGGGACACTGGTGTAATGTAGTCTCACTTAAAAAGGAAAAATGTCTCTGCGGGGGGATGGGTTCCTCTAGGCGAGCGGTGCAGGGGGTGCATCAACAAATAGCACAGAACACACACAGCACAACTCACGATCACATGCATGCTCATTTTTTTAGCCCAAGAAAAGCGATGCATTCGGGATTTCCCATGTGGATGTGGTGTCTTTGTTTTTCTCCTGTGGGTGGATAAATGTTCGTGTTTGTGATCCAATGGAGGACCACAGCAATCATCAGAGAAAATGACAGCAGAATTGCAAATGACATGTTTAAATTTACCTCATTCATAAGCAGCGCTGTGAATAAACAGTACAGGTATATGCATGCCAGAAACTGCAATGTGCTGCAATCAGAGGAGGCATTTGAAATGACCCTGTAAAGGGGGTTGAAAATAATCTAGAGGCATGTGAATTCATTCATTTTTATTTTGTTATCTAAAAAAGAATAGATGAAAAAAATGGTTTCAGATTAAGCTAATAAAGCAGGGAAAATATTTGACACCAGAAAGTAGGTGAAATGTCAATGGAGAATATGGTCTACAGAGTGAGCAACAGTGCCAAGATAATAATAGAGTGTGATAGTAGAAACTGACTGAAGTCTTCTCTGTCCCACACCCATCTCTCTGGTGCTTGTGTGCATTTAAAATGGATCTTTCCTAAGCTTTCTGCTGTGAGATCACAAGATAGCGGCAGTGTCAGTGCACTCTGAGGGAGAGCCTCCCCAGGGAAAAGCCTTTTAGGCACAGTGACTTCAAGGCAGACGCCTGACATTCAAACACAAAAAGACACACACTAGAATCCTTGTCAATCACGCTCCTTCTCTGAGCTTCAATTTTCTTCACAGATTTCTGATCCTGGTTGAGGAAATTTCAGACTTTAATTCTTAAATTCACCTAATCAACTCAGGAAAATATTTTCTGAAACTTGTGTTTAAGAAGGCGTTTAAAAGTGAGAAAATCCAGGCTCTGTGTTATGACATTGCTTTCTCTATGTTGAAATAAATTAGCAGTTTTTAGTTGGAACACTCTGGGTTCTTTAAAATAAAAAAATATCTTTGCACATGTCACTGTTAAAAGCCAAAAGAACAACACACAGCTCTTCTTGGAAATGTGGTTGTCCAGGTCAGTAGATGACACGACTTCTGCTTCCTCATTACTGCCTGGAAAATTGACTGTGTTTTTCCAATGTTTCTTTAGTCTTTAATCTCCAGTTTGAGAAAAACTGACAATGATCATGGACTATTAAAGTCCCACTCCGATCAAATTTTGAGCTAAATAAAAAAATCTGTGGCGTTTTCTAGGACATAGTTTCTGCAGAGTGGCAGTAGTTATTTCAATAATTTACCTCTGAGTTGTGGGCAGGACTGTATGCACAAAGAAACCCCTCCCCTCCTTGTTACTGAGGGTTCTCTGTTTACGCGCTCAGCTTAGAGCCCCTCACACCCCTAACCTAACATTCAACAATACAACAAAAATAATGGCATCCAATATTGAAGCTATCCAGCCATTGCCTCTGAGTTGTGAGCGTGACTGCTGGCGCAGACCCCCCCTTACCCCTCCCCACCGTGGAGCTTGGAGCAAGGAAGCTTGTGCCCCACCCAGCGTATTTTCTAAGTCACAAATCAGCTCTTTTTCAAACTGCATTTTCGTCTGCATTTGATTTGGATAGACATAATATGTGAAGATAGAAATACTCAGAAATACAATTTTAACCTAAATTTAGTCAGAAAATTCCACAAGAACATGTTGGAAACAACAAACAAACACAATTTTCCTCAGAGTGGTCTTTAACCAGGAGGCAGCAGACATGACTCTGAGAATTATCCATCTTCTAAATTTGGTTTATACTTCCACTTTGCACCTACACACAATCTCTGAGGATGGAACCTGACTTTAAATGTTATTTCTGTTGCTTTAGTCATAGTAATGGATGGGCTCTTCTATGCTGTGATCTTATTTTTGCATTCTGTCTTGATTTAATCCATACACCTCCACAAGAGCCGCTAAAATGGAGCAAAATAAACACGCACAAAAAGGCAAGAAAATCTCTGACATGAAATCTCACATTGTAAGAAGGCCTTTTTTTTATTTCCTTTATAAATGATGCTGTGTTTCTAAGAAGCATGCATTTGAAGGATCAGCCACAGAACCGAGAATGTGGGTTGTGCCCATAAAAAATGTACCAAATCTTCTCTACTAATGCTTATCAGCTTGTATTGCTGTAGTGACTGTTGTGAGCTCCCATAGATGCAGCCAATCAGGTGCCACCAGTGGGCCCAGCTGTGGTGGTCAGTGGGTATCTGATTCTGAGGTGAAACCTTCCCTTTTCAAATAGAGTATAAATTCTGCAGAAACAGGATTGTGCACATCTTAAACACACTACAGTGTGCTGTAAAAACTGCAACAGGGATTTTTTTTGTGCTTTTCTTTGTGGAGACAAACACACAAGCCTCCCTGTGGAAAAGGTAGTTGTCCGATTCAGCATCTTCAGTCAGCTTGTGCTGACACCAAGGTCAAAACATGTGCATCCCTGTTTGGAAAGAAAGTAAAATAGTCCTTCAGGCAAGCGGTCGTGCCCTGGAAACCGTTGATGCAGGAATACAGGGTCCTCTGAGAATAAATGCTGCTCCATGAGCATCTGCAATGCTCCTTGAGCATTCCCTATAAATATTCCTGTTTTCACCTGACCTCTACGGCTGTCTTTCCCCTTCAGACATGGGGCTGCAGAAATGCCACAATCCTTATGAAACTGAATTGGAGATTTCCTGGATGCAGAAGGCGACACAGTGTTCGTGTAAGCGTCCTCCTCATTGTATTTCCCATTCTCCGCAAAGGCCTGTGTCTCATCAGAGACTCATCAGAGACTAGAAGTCCATTCAGGCCAACAACAGACAGAAAATACAAGGCAGCTGAAAGGAAAAAAAAAGACAAGTGGCCCCCATACTGTAAAAGAGTAATAGAAGAAGAATGCAGCCTTCTACTGCCAGAACAAGTGAGTCACATCCGATCTGAGAGATTCATGTCAGATGTGTGAGAGTGGGAGGTGTGTGTAGGCTGCAGAAATATGATATGGCTGCAGACTGTGAGTGTTCTGTGTCGAAGGCTTAGAGATGAATCCATTCACATTAGACAGTCTGCAGGGATTTTCTCACTAAGGGTATAAAGTGTTAGTGCAAGAATCACAAAGTCCTGGTGTGACACAAAGAAGCTTGTGAAGGAAAACAACACTTTCCCCTTTAAACAATTCATTAATAAAGATATATGCATCCCTGAATGCAGATAATTGCAGTTTTGTTTTTCCTTTTGTGCCCCTTTTATTCATTCTGAACATCCACAAATGATTTTTTAACTGACAGTCACCATTGCAGATTGTTTGCTGTTATTGGGAATTAAAGGACTTTTTTCTCCGTCTTACTGTCTGCCCAGGGAAACAGTCATCATTGTGTGATCCTGTCTGTGATTGGTGCCCAACCAGGTGGCAATAATCTGTTCATTCTACTGTGTTTCCTTCCAGAGGTCAGGGGTGCTGAGTGATTAACACACAGGATGTGACCTTTAATCCACTGGCAGCTCCATCAAGCATTAATCTCCTCTGCCAGCATTCAGCTCTGATAATGGCACAGTAATAAATGATGCTCTTTTCAGGTGGCATGAGTCAGCACTGGAAAACCTCTCAACCCACAATATCTAACACAGGAAGGCTCAAAGGCTACACATATGAATTCCTTACATGACGAGTTTAAATCAACAAAAATCTTCCTTGTGGAGATGAGCGAGTGTAAAATGAACTGGCAATGAGATAACACACTGATCCTTTCACGATACAGACGCAAAATCCACCCAAAGCATCATTGCTGGTCCCAATTTACTCGTCCTTAACTGAGTCTTTATTTTCCCTGCTTTCTCTTTTGGTCCAGGACTGTCTGGAGTCTGGGCTTGGCTGTACTTTACATGAGTCAGAGTAGCATTGACGGGAAGCAAAGGCCAAGCCTGTCATTGTCTGGAAAAAGTGACAGGATTTATGAATCCATGTGAACCAATGTGTGTGGGAAGATGATGTGGTCCGCCTCCCTCTGTAGAGCTTAGTTACTTTTCACTCGCTCTCAATCAGCATTCCCTTTGCAGTTTAACCCTTGTGCTATCTTAGGCACTTTAACATTGGGAGTTGGGTCATCTAGACCCACTAGACAGTGCGCTGAACCTTTATATTAAATGATTTGCGATCTTCACTGGTGTCCATGGATTACATGAAATCTTTCCACCTTTATCCACCTTTGTCATGGTAGGGAGAACACGTCAATGCAAGGGTGGGGTCATCTAAGATAGCCAAGGGTTAAAAGGCACCAATCATTGAAAAAATGAAAGTTTTTATTGTAAAATCTTTTGTTCTGTGAGAAAACGCAGCGTGACTGAAGTGATTTTTGATCTGTTTGAGCTAGTCAACATTGTCAGAAGGACATCAGAATGACTAATTGTACAAGGGAAAGTGCTGTCTGGATGCAGAATTTATCTAATCAGCTGCATTAAAAGTTCAGGATTTTAGCAAATGAGCACACAATCGGTATTTAGCTGGCTCGAGCTTGTGTGCTGACATATTAGTCATCCTCATTTCATCTAGTTTGTTTGTGTTACCTTTAGTTCATATTTATTTATTGACTTACCCAAATACGTTGAATTTTAAAAAAAAATCTATTTTAATTTCAGCTCCCTTGCCAAGACTGGATTACCGCCAAACCTGTTGAATGAAGAAATCATTTACGTCAAGGCTGTCTGACAAAGTGGAGCGCCCGCAGAGAGCTCAGACAGCAACACATCATGCTGCCGTCTGGAGAAATGCAAAAACACATGGAAAACAAATGGACTTGTCTGGAAAGGGTTACAGAGCCATCTATATGACTCCCGAAAACCAGATCTATTATCTTCATTTCAGAAAACTTGGAAAAGCAGTGAAGATTCCCAGAAGAAACAAAATAGACTCTCAAAGGACAACTTCTTCATTACCCTTAAAAACGAAATACATATGTAAATAGATAAAACAGAGCTACATTTAAAAAGCTGCAGGCTTCTTCTGCCTTAAAAGACTCTCCCGATGTAAATCATGTTTTAAACAGGTTTGTGTAACATTTTTTTGATGATGGACGACATATGCAGAAAATTAAAAAAAATAAGGTCAAAACAGAATTTCTGAATCAGGAACAGACCAAAAAATGCCATTGGCAAAAGCTGGTAGCATTGACCTAGAAACTACAACAGCAAGCTACAAGCTCACTGCTCCACTCCATTCTGATGCATCCACTTGTACACGACTGAATCCACGTGCGTCTTCATTTTCCTTGTCAGAGCTGGCGTCTGAAAAAAACTGTACGGCTGGATCGCTCCAATATTATTTGCCATATATTATTGCCATACATTGACAGAGGCAAATCTCGAATGAATTCCTGAAATTATGTCCTAAAGAACGACTCAGATTCTTTTGATTTTGGCTAAAAACAACACAATCCTAATTAGAAGACAACTGGGAACGCTTTGAAAATAGATCAAAAGATGATCAGAGTGGGACTTTCTTGTGGCCAGTCTAAGGCACACCTGTGCAATAATCATTCTGTCTAATCAGCATCTTCATATGGCACACCTGTGAGGTGGGATGGATTGCCTTGGCAAAGGAGAAGTGCTCACTATCACAGATTTAGACAGATTTGTGAACAATATTTCAGAGAACTGGTTATTTTGTGTATGTGGAAAATGTTTAACATCTTTGAGTTCATACCATAAAAAATGGGAGCAATAACAAAAGTGTTGCATTTATATTTTTGGTCAGTGTATATCAGGCGTAATAAAACAATGTTTATTATTAAGATAGAGTAAACAAATGTGGTAGTGATGGTCTTCAGATGATTTGAACTATGAGCAGAAAGTCCAGAGAGGGAACCATTCTTGATCTCAGACTAAAGATGGACTCTTCAGAGTAATTTTGAGGGTTTAGACACCTTTTTACATTACAATCAACAGTTCTTAACAGCTTTTTTATTAACATTAGTTATCTTTGTGTACTATTCTTTTTTGATAGTAAAAATCCTTTATAGATATAAAAAGCGATTAAAAATCAGTATCCTGTTCCTGATCAATTATTTGTCATTTTTCATTAACAATTTTCTTCACATCAGAAGTTTCCTTTTAGAGCCCATTCTTTCCTTTTTCTCCAGAACCGTTCCTGAGCTGGTTGGAAGTCAGTACTTTTGTTTTTCTATCACCTCTGATCCTGACCCCATATGTCCGGGCTCCACGACATACGAAGCTACAGTAACATAAACTCACTGCTGGTCTAAAACAAAGATTTGCTCACGTCATGCTTACAGAGAACAACCAGACCAATAACAGCTGTGATCCTTTCCAGCACATGTACATCCAGATCACACACAGCTGAACACACAGCTGCCCCAGTCTTGTGGCAGTTTTTGTAAATAGTGGTCATAAAAAATCCTGGTCGGCTTTAAAAAAGAAAATTTCAGCAACTGAAGCTGATGTTTAGGGCAGATTTTAAGCTACACTGCTGATGCTATGACATCATACGGGCCTCGTAGGCTGATGCAGCCAAATTCACATGGCTAAAGTCTTGCAAATGTAGAAACCAGGCTCCTAGACACAACCTGTGGCGCCACTCTTTAGATGATTGTTTGCTCTCTTACTTCACCTTCTTTCTGTCTCTTCCAGATCATCCTCCTCTCATGTTCCTTTAAGGTTTACAGAGCTACAAAGGTTCAGAAAAACTCCACATTGATGTGGATCATATCAGATGTTTGCCCCAAATGTATGGAAATGAAAGGAACATACTTCCATTGTACTTGGGAATGCAAATGTATACAAACATCTTGGGAAGAAGTGAAAGTCACAATAGAGAAAAAGATTTTTTAGCAGATCCCACTGGAGCCAAAGTTTTTTTTATTAGGTATATTTCCAAAAATTCATAACTACAACAAAGGTAAGGGGGCATTTATAAATCTCAGCTTGATTCATGCAATAATGTGTATTGCCAAACGCTGGAAAAACACTTACAGTCCAAGCATAACCTATTGGTTCCAACAAATGCTGTTAGGGGGCCCTTTAGAAAGAATTACAGATATTTTAAAAGACAAAGTAGAAGATTTTTAAAATATATGGCAACCTTTTATACATTTTGTAAAGAATATGGATCCTTTAGAATAGAATGTTGATTGTTATTTTTGGATGGTATAACAGACCTCTGTTTTTACTTTTTTACTTTCTTAATTTTAAGTTTGTAAAAATTTATATTCTTTATTTTGTTAATGTCTAAGGAGAGGCGCTCTTGCTCTTGGGGTGGGGGTTAAAATAAGACTGAATAAGAGAAAGCATTACCCAAATACTGTTGATAAAAGTTACAATTTTGTAATGGCTGAATCGAATGGAATGTAAAATCTGTTTCTGATTACTTTATTGCATTGAAAATTTAATGAAAAGAATGTGACAAAAAACATTGATATGGATCATTTCAATATTATCAATGAAAGTGGGCAAAAATTATCATATTTATCTACCATTTAATGATTTTTTTTTAACTCAGACTCAGAGTTTATGCTGGAGGAGTTGTGGACTTTATCCCTAAAGGTTAATCATTTACTTACAAAACTATCAAATAATATTTCTTTATTCCAAACCAGACTGGTAATTTTCCAGTTACAATTTGGTTTTGTTTTTAGGAATTGGTCAGAGCCTGATAGTCTTGCTGTCACTCAGCAGATTTATTCTCCTCCTCAAATGTATATATTTTTTAGAGGTTTTATCTGCTTTGATTTCTTTCTGAAGTACAATGTGAAGTTACAAACTTTAATCTCACTTGGTTTTGTAATCCAGCCTGAATGCAACACCTGGACATCTCATTTTCTGGAATATGTGTTCTAGCCTCTCACTTTTGTTTCCACAGAATTCACAGAGCCAGACAGAAAACAAAACCCCTCACTTTGTCATGCTTTTGATAACAGCTTTCTATATTTTGAATAAAATTCATATAAAACGATGACCTACATTTGGTTTTCTCTGCAATTTCTGACAGAAATATACATTTTATTAGATGATGGACAAAGTAGATGATAAAAGATGATAAAAAGATGATAAAAGAAAACTATATACCAATCATACTGTGTGGTGCAGATCCTGGTCATGTGTGTGTGTCTCATCCAGAGTCAGTGGGAGTTGGAAGTACCTCCCCCTTTCCCACCCCCTCTAGCTCCCTCCTCTCATTGTCCAACAAAGCTTTGGAGAAAATCTTTGTCACAGGTTTGAGGGATTTTCTCCCTGAGTTCTTAATAAAATGGAAGAACCAGATGAAGACTGAAAACTAATGGTAAAAGTACACGCCCAAGCCACAGATGGGTCCTGTGTCAGTGTTTATTTGTTTTGTTTTTTTCCTCATACCTGCACATTTTCACATAATACCCCTCAATGAGCAGAGAGAAAATCAATTTAAGCAGCTCTGCAGACTAAACACTTGCAGAAAGGGTCGTTTACTCTAAATGTTATGGCTTGAAAACTTTCATGATGACATAAGCATTTAATGAGGCACACACGCACCCACACACACACACACACACACACACACACACACACACACACACACACACACACACACACACACACACACACACACACACACAGAAGAAGGCCATCAGTACTTCCTCTGGCATTAATCTCTTACATTTATTCTGGTCAGTTTACTTGCAGGCAGGAATTCACCAGGGCTTCTCATGTTGCACATCAACACTTCCATTTGTGCAGCGAGAGGCTTAACTAGGTTAATGGCCGGCGTGCACGCTCCACTTTCGTCTTCAAGCCTCTGGGCAGTAAACGATTCTGTCAGAGAGGCTGCTGCTCGTTATCGACGGGCACACAGGCGGGAAGTTGTGGGCACCACAGCAGTCCTTGCGTTGAGCCATTCATCCTCTGCCACCACCACAGGGTGGGCTGTAATGTGCACAGCAAGAACGCCAGCGTTGGAAGAAAAATGTGTAGAGTGCTTTGCTTGGATTGAGGCACACAAGGAAGTTGCACATGAGCTTTAGGCTCAGAGCAGAACTCGACAAAGAATGAAACAGCAGCTGCAGTGACTGACTCTGGTTACCAAAAAAATGCATCAGCTGGCAGGTTGGAAACTTTTTCTGGAAGATCCCTGACTCACCAGGACATGCAACCAAAAATCAAAGAAAAGAAAATTATTTAAAAATGTACTTGAAGATTAAGGAGCATTTTGGAGAAAAGGTCATTAGGATTAACCCTGCCAATAAAGAGGAACTCTATGAATGGTAATAAAAGCCTCAGTGCCAATCTATCCAGCCTGAATCCATGTGGTGCAAAGCTTTGCCATGAGTTAAAAAAAAAAAAAAATGATTAAAACTGCTGGTTCTAAATCCGCTGCAGCCCTGAAGCCCTGAAGCCCCACCCCACGTTTTCCCTGAAGCCATTGAACTGCACGTGCATGTCTTTTGCCATTTTCCAACATGGGGTGTTATTAGTTTGTCTGCATGTCTGACTCCTGGGGCTGGGGTCTGATGCGATTAGAGGAACACAACAACGCTCAGATTAATGACCTCTGCTTTTGAACATTACTCAACTCAAAATTAGATTTCACAAGTATTGGTGGCTGGAATGTGTGTGTTTGGATCATGTGTCTGCTATATGTTTAGATAGGTGCACGGCAGAGAGGTTAGGCCCCTCGTGCGCCCTGTGATATTTACACAGACGAGTGAACACTGCCCCGCTTTACCTTCATCTGATCTGTATGGTGGCTCTCGCTATTTGCAATGTGTTCAAAGAAAACCGGTTGGGTCGTTAAAGTTTTGTCTGCAGCCTGTGATGTTTCAGATGACATGTCAACACCTTCACCTGCTTCCTGTCATGCTCAGATCCTTCCCATCATTAAGAATCCCAAGCAGATCCTAAAAGAACAAGCATGAGTAGAATAAAGAATGATGAAACGTTTAATAAATGCACGTTTTCTGCAAGTCATCAAAGAAACGTGCAGGCAGTCATTCGATGCTGGACATGGTTCCCAAGCAAACTATCATGTTTGCAGCCTGCAGCATGACTGTTTTAACAGCCGTATTGATTAGGCAATACCCCCACCCCCATTAGGTCTGGACTGAAATCCTGCTGCAACTTCGATCTCTACATTTCACATTCCAGAGGGGATGATTTGTGTTGATTCAAGGGATTTCCCAACTTTTCATCTCGCTTCACCAGCAGTTTTCATCTGCGATGATGTTCAAACCCAGAACAGATGGATAGGAACTCAATTTCATGCAAACTCTGATAATCCCCTACTGACTTTTCCTCTAATGCTACTTAGGTACCAGGATTTGGCTGGTGCGCCAGCTTTGGACTCTAACATCTATACCTGCAGTTTATTACGTTTAAGTCATCAAACAAGATGTGTGCTGGTTTTTGTGACGAAACCACAAGTCGTGCATGAACCCAAACACTTCATAGCCTGAGATGAGATGGGCTGGAATGATGCCAGAGCACTTTAGTCCATTCCCTCTGGACGTTTAGTCAGGAGCAGAAGGCCTTTTTGCACAATGTACTTCAGCTGAGGACAAGAAAAAGACATGGGGGGTGTGTGTGCAGGAGTAGAGGAGGAGATTCTGCAGAGCCCTCTGTGGGGGCAGATCTGGACAAGATCAATGGGAGTGACAGAAGTGCAGCAGGCAGCGGGATATTCAGAGTATGCCAATAAATAACATCCAAGAACGACAGCAGCTCCTAAACCACACACAGTTCCACCTCCAACCCCCCTGCCTTGACTACTGGGATGGGAGGGGGTTTGGCCCCCAGCTGCACAATACTACCCTCATGCAGAACCCTGACTCACGCTCATTTCTAAGTGAGTATGGGGATTTGTTTAGGGGCAGGGGGGTTTGGTGGAGCACTGGTAAGGTGTGAGTATGTCGGCTTGTGGATGGGTCTTCTATGTTTTTCACAAACCTCTCTCTGAGAACTAGACTGAGTGAGACCTCCCCCTTTCCTTATTGTAAGATCTAAAATGACCAATCAGATGCCTCCATAAAACCACTTGTTTATTTTCACCTGTCAAAGTGAGAACAACAAACAAACTAAAAAAATGTACAAAACCAAACTTTCTAGAATGTTAAAAAGAAAAACCTCAGTGACCAACATGGCCACCTTTCTGTTCAGTGACAGACAAAAGCCTTCCATTCATGGAGTCTGTCAGCGATGTGCTCGGGATCAACTTTTTGTGCAGCTGCGACCACAGCCTCCCAGACACTGTTTAGAGAGAAAATGCCGACTGATTTGACTTCATTTGGTTGGAGCAGCAAGTACGTTACTTGACATCAGCCTCACTTAGTCCAGTTCTTGTATATAGTCAATGCTTCTCCCCCAACCATCTCCAGAATGCATCTCTGACTCTTGGTTCTGCTCCTGAACGGTTATGACACAGTTTGGGTTTTTACTCCACAAAAGGTGGCAGGACAGCGCCAACTATACCTGTTGAGCCTAAACTTAGTGTAACCCAACTATTTGGGATGTTTGCAGGGGTTTTCTTCTTCCACCCCTTCCATGATAAACTTTCTGCAAACTCCATATTTTTCTTCTTTAAAGAATCCACGTTTCCATGAAGTCAAAGATGCAACACTAGTCTGGTTAAAGGGCTGCAAACTGGATTCTGAGTTTGTATTTCCTCGCGTTTGTTTTGGTATGAGGCACTGGTGCTGCTCTGCAACATAAATGCTTCAGAATGTGGGCAAAATTCCCTTGAAAAAGCAAAAATGTGTTATTTATTGTCAAATATTTCCACACTTTCTGTCAAAACACGATCCAGGGAAGTCACCTGGCTCCCCAAATTGCTCACTTGTCAGGTCTTCTGCTGTTTAGGAGGTTCTTTCTTGTCAAGTGAAAGCACAGAGAAAAAAGAAGAGAACAAAGTTTGTTTCTTTTTTGTGCAAAAGGGCCGAACGATATAAGGAAAACTCAACATGTTAGTGATCAACATTGCAATAATGATGTGACTTGTGATACACAAGACCAGAAAAAGAAACAACTAATACACAGTTTCCATTTGACTGCAAAAGCCAAAATAACCTATACTCCAAAGCCTGGTTTCCACTGAGCGGTATGGTATGCTACGATTCATTTGCAATTTACTGTGCAGCCCTACTGTGCAACACTAGTAAACACAACAATATTTATTTGACCATTTTTGTGCTTTCCATTAAACAAATGATTGAAACGGATTTAGTAATTCTTGGTTTTGCACTAAACAGTTTTTAGTTTTAGCAAAATTTCAAAGTTTTAAAGTGGAATAATATGTTTTTACACTTAAATAGAGTGCATATGGAGGCTAACTGGGTTTTTTCTCTTTTCTGAAGAAGAAAATAAAAAACCTCCATGGATTTATTCACAGTTTCAGAGATAAGGTGGGGGATGTCAGGGAGAGGTGGGTCACACCTACGTTAAGGTTATTGCTAAGGTGCAGACAGAAGACAAAGATCCTCTTTGTGGTTTTCCAGCCTCTTGCTTACATGGCTGTCACACCAGTGATAGCTAGGAGGACGAGAGCACCCGAGCATGAGCAGACAGAGGCAGGTGTAGAAGAGGGGATGATGGTGGTGGTGGAACCACTGGAGACAAGAAACAGATTCAGAGAAAAATGAGGGAGGGGGAGGTGGTTGTACTGTAGATCTCCGTAGTGTATTCTCAAAGTGCCAAACGCCACTTCCCATCAGCGGGCTGCGGGAAGTGGAGCGTGTCAACTCCACTATCTCATCCCATCTTTCCAGGAGACAAGTCTCAATTGGCACAAGCCCCTCCCCCCAGCACCATCATCTCGCAGTGATGATGGTGCTGCCAGCAGAGCCGTGACTCATCATTTGGAGTAATCCGCCTCACCTGCCTTGGCTGCAGGCATCTCACAGCTTGTTGGAAGCTTAAGGAGCACAGGGAGATGACTAAACAAAGAAAATGCTTCTAATTCTGAGAGGAAGGACATTGCAGAAGAAACTCTTCAGTTTTGGTGTATGATGGATCAAAGATGAAAATTTCCATTTGTTGGTTGGGGGTTGCAGCCTTTGGGTGCTGCTTCCCATGGGCTAATCGGAGCATTTTGGTAAAGAGCACTTTGCATGATGTTAAAAAAACAGCAACAAAACCTGTCTTTTGTGATAAAACCATGAAAAGACGAGTGAGGAACTGGAAAAACATAATTGCAAAAGCTCTTCTAACATGTTCTATCTAGACAAATGATTGCTTTCCAAGGCCTGTGAAATGCACTAAAGGGGGTCACAGTTAGTTGCCGTGGCAACCTTTTAGTTTCTTCTCCAGTAGCAGTGATCATGAGAATCATTAGCTGGGGAGCCCCGGAGGCTGTGTGATTGATGCCTGACCAGAGCATTAGATGGAGGAGAGGAAGCTGCCTTCATCCTAAAGCTGACTGCAGGAGGCCGGAGCTGGACGGCTTCTCTTAGGCAACAACAAAGCTCCCACCTCGCTGATCCCCCTTCTATAGTCCTGTCAGCGCATGCACTGGCTGTGTCATCTCTGCTGCAAAAAGCCCTCATTCAAGCTGTTCCTTTGACACACAAACAGGGTCAGGAGGAAGTTTGATCTGGAAATAAAACTTGCAATTCTTCAAACATCAGCAGTGTGTCTGTTTGCTATGGTCAGAGGTGGTATTGCTCCTCAGTTAAATGTAAAAAACAACAAAAACCTGAGCGTTATTGTCTTTAGGCGGAGATGTGCTGAAGGTGACTTCCTGGAAGTCACAGCTTTTCCTGTGTGTAGACGGGGTGCTTTACTCCTATCCTTTGCTAAACACATATAGTTTTTGTAAATAAGATATGATGCTGTACGGTGGATTTAGTCAAAAGAGCCAGCTTTGCCCGTCTGCTACTTTCCGAGCCCCTTCTCCTGACTCACCTTTCTCATTTAGTTGTGAATGTGGGCTGGTGGCAAATGCAAGAAGAGAGTGGAGTCATACGGAGCTCACCGAGGAGCAGATGGGAAACTTCAATAAGCCAAAGAATTAGGAATGGTTACAGACCTCCCAACGAGGAAAATGCTTATTGAGGCACATTGGTGCCCTCACATGGACAAAGTCCAACGGAATCAGTGGCAGAGATCCTCCAGTTTTCAGACGAGATGCTGTCTAACTCTACATTCTTAAAGACTCACTCAGATGAAAATCATGTTGTTGGTTTTTTTAACATGTTTTTGTGGCGTTCTCATAACAGAAGACAAAGAAAATTGAGCTCAAAATTGCATTTCTGAGTATTTCTTTATTCAAATCATTGTGAATCAGGAGCAGACAAAAAAAAGTCATTTGTAAAAGGTATGATGTAAAAGCTACGATGGCTAGCCACAAGCTCCCGCGTCTTTGTTTTTATTGTCTGAGCTGACATCTGGCTCCAAATCGTACAGGTGGATAGATCCAGTATTGCTCGGCATTTTAGTTGCACTTCTAATGTTATGTTGGGGGCGTGACGGGGGAATAATGTAGCAGAAGAGAGCGTAAACAAAGGGATCATGGGAAGTGGGGTCGGTAGTCTTAGTCTAAGCGCCAACGGTCCCGCCCACAACCCAGGTGAATTTCTAATAAACTACTGCCGTTCTACAGAAACTATGTCCGAGAAAATGACAGTGTATTAAATTTTGGCTAAAAACAGCTTAATATTTAAAAGATCATTGGGAGTGTTTTAAAAATAGATCAAAAGATGATCTAAGTGAGTTTTTAAATAGGAAGACAAAAAAAAAAAAAGAATAAACGTTTAAAATCAACTTGTGTATTCTTTATGATAAAATGTGAATCAATAAAAAAGCTATCAAGAATTCGAGAGAGAGATTTCCAAAGTACTTACAACATTTTAATCAAAGGAAAAGATGAGTTTGTGTATAAAAACAAAACACTTTATTACAATTAGGCTGAAAAATCCAATGAAAACACGACTACTTTACAAGTACAAATGTTTTTGTTGCTATTTACAAGGTTTTCCTTTGACATCAATAAAAAAAGATTTTATGAGAAAAAAAAAAACAAACCAAAAATACTGAAGTACATGTTTACAGTGTATTTACCGACAAAAAAAGACCAAAACGACGTGCATTCTCCATTCAGTTTTCTAGACACGACATGATAATGACACAAAAGGGACTATTTATGAGTACAAGGATTCTAATGACGAGCTCATTCTCCAGCACAGAATGACCCATAATTCTCGGCGTCAGGGACAGGTGATGTAATATCATTGCACTATGCTGTCTGAGACACAGCAATACGTAACGTGAAACTGAAAGAATCTGATCAAACTGAGGACAGAACTGTGATAGATCTACACCCACCAGAAAGGCTGGAGTATTAGCCCAGATGGGCTTTTATTTCTGGATCAACCCTCAGCACTGGAGTGATGTTAGTGGGTGGTGAGAAGTGGTGTGAAACTGAGGTGAGGATAGGATTACAAAAAGATCTGCACTCCATTTGAGGGATCTGTAGCAGCCTTATCCTTACATGTCTGTACTGCAGTGACACACCGATGATGAAGTCCTAACTGTTCCCACCACTAGGCTTGGCGGGGGTTTTGGCCCGGACACCTCCTTGGCGAGCCTGACTCTTGGAGGACTGCTGCACCGGGGACTCGGCAGCAGAGGGGGCAGCAGGCTGCTGAGCGGGGCTGTGCGGAGGAGGCGTCTGGATCTGCGGGGAAGCAGCCGCCGTCACTACCTGCTGTGGGATGATCTTCTGCTGGACCACCTGGGCTGTGGCCGTCCCTGCAGGAATCATCTGCACCTGAGCAGGAGCCGATGTGGCCGTCTGGGTCAGAGTCACAGTCTGAGGCTGAGCCTGGATCTGAACACAAACAAGAGACTATAAGAATTCGGTTCCGACAGGGTGGATGCGATCCATTCCACTGCATTCAAGAGCCGTCCACACTTTCACAAAGTGCTGCTAACCAAGGCTCTTCCTCATCATTTTGAGGATGAATGATCTCATGTACGATTCCAGAAGAAAATTATTTTACAAGCCCAAGAACTGCCTAAAATGTTGTGTTTAAGTTTTGTGGGCCTCAATATTAGAATCATTCGGATCGTCTTAACTTATGAATTTAAAGTCCCACTCTGATCATCTTTTGTAAAAATGTTCTTTTAATTATGTAATGCAGTTTTCAGGCAAAAATTAAAAAAAAACATTTGTTGTTTTCTAGGACAGTTTTTGCATTAGAAATTGTGGGCGGGACTGTTAGCATGGAGTAAGCCTGTCTCCACTTCCCATTAGCCGTCTGTTTGCATGCTCTCCTGCTACCTTACAGCCCCTCACAACCCCACCCAACCATTAGCAGTGCAACAAGCAATATTGGAGCTATCCAGCTGTTTAGTTTTGAGCCACACGTCAGCTCGGACGAGGAAAACTAAGAAGTACTTGTGGCCTGCTGAATGTCGCTTCTACGTGACAATCGTCTGCTCCTGATTCACGATTAGAGTAAGGAAATACTCCAAAGGATCATTTTAAGCTTAATTTTCTTTATAAATGTCCTACAACGTGAGAAAATGCTACAAGAACATGTTAACACAAAAAACACATTTTTTATCAGAGTGGGTCTTTAAAAAGTCCAACACAGAAGGACAGCAGCACCGCTGTTAAGACATTTTGAATCCTACATAAACCCTTACCTGCTGGGGAGAAGACACAATCTGCTGAATATTAGCCACAGCTGGCTGTTGCTGTACTATTTGTGGAAGCTTTGCCACCTAATATAAGTAATCAGAATCTTATTAGCACACAAACCACTGAAACTCTGGATTTACTTAGGATCGCTGCCACTGGGGACAAACCTGGATCTGCTGTGCTCCAGTGGGTTTTTGGGCCTGGGTTATGGAGGTGAAGAACTGCGGTTTGATTCCTGGTTGGAGTTGGGTGGTGGCAGTGTAGGTCACTTTCTGCTGCTGGGCTGGCTGTGCTGCCTGCACCGTCACCTGCTGAGTGCCAATCTGAAAAAACAATCAATATGGTGAGCTTTGTATTGAAGCTCTGTGAAGAGTCCAGCTCAGAAGTGTTGCTGCTGACAGCTGTGTAAGAAGACGAGCCGTTACCTTCTGCTGTACGGTGGCCTGTCCTTGCTGCTGCGGCTGCCCTGCTTTCTGTTGGGCTGCTGCAGCAGCCTGCTGCTGTTTCTTCATCTGAATCAGCTGCTGGACTTGCATCTGGGGAAAGGACTGTGTCAGCACAGGAGCACCTGTGAGAGGGAAAAGCAAAGACAACTGAGCCGGACTTCATCATTTAGCAGCTGGAATCCAATCAAACCAAAAAACATTGCTTCATCTGAGTTTCCTCCCATTAGTAAAACAAGAATAAAAACACAGTTTCAATACTTTCAGAGACATCAGGGAAAAAGCCGTTGAGCGGCAGAGTATCCAATCTTTCCAGCCCACCTGGTTTCTGAGGCTGACCAATGGCCACACTGATGCCTGCAACAGTGACCGGCAAAGTGGTGACTCCAGCTGAGGAAACCACGGCGGGCACAGACACCACAGGGGGCTTTGTGAGCGTCACCTGAGCAGTTTGTGCTGCCTGGGCCTGGATCTGTCCTTGAGTGGGCACTCGAGTCTGTGCAAAAAGGCAGAATGTAAACATGATTAAAGCTGAAATAACCTGAACAAGCACCGAAACGCTGGGAAGCAGTCAAAAAGAAAAAAAAAATTACTGAAACGCTGAAGCCCTGAACCTGCTCTATAAAAAAAAAATCTAACATAAATCAAAGATTAAGGTTCATCAGAACATCTCAAAGTCACAGTATTTTTAAAGTGCTGAAAAGAAAAAGAACAAACAGACAAGGTAGATTTCTACAGCAAGATCCATTTTAATAACCCATTGAACAGGTCAGGTCGCCAGGCTGTTGCAGGTACACACTCCCCCTACGGGACATTTTGAGTAACTAATGAACCTATGAAGCATGTTTTTGGACCGTAGGAGAAAGCTGGAGTGCCAGGAGAAAACCCATGCATGCACAGGGA
Source organism: Oryzias latipes (assembly GCF_053564925.1). Lineage (NCBI taxonomy): Eukaryota > Metazoa > Chordata > Actinopteri > Beloniformes > Adrianichthyidae > Oryzias > Oryzias latipes. Next base: position 14,510,473 of record NC_136245.1, read on the forward strand.
GGAGAGGCAAACTCCACACAGAAAGGATTTGAACCAGGGGCTTCCCACTGTGAGGGAAGAGCATTAACCACTGCACCACCATGCCGCCCTTTTATTGCAAAAGAAAAACTAAAGAGTCTGAAGGTCCGTTTATGTAACGATGTTGAAAGCACACTGGTTCATCAGAAGACAGCAGTAGATGTGGATCTCCAACATTTCTAGTAGCACACATTTTAAATGAACGACTTATTTACTGATATTTCTTTGATTAGTTACAAGTAAGTTGGCAACATTTATACAGGCTTTTTACCAAACAAACACACAAAGGTTTTTCTATCTGGATCCCAAAAAACATGTATAAATAAAAGTAACAAAAAAACAAAACAACAATTAAAAACAAACTAAAGATTATAATTGCTTTTAATTTTTTTATAAAGAACAGAGGAGTGCAAAGTTTAGCTTGAGATGTCACTATGGTTTTATTTTGACCACAAGGTGGATCCGTTTTAAAAAGATCTCTAAATGTTACTACAAAGAGTTTTGTAAGATGTCATCTCAGTTTTACTACTTTTTTTTCATTGTGAAGGACCGTCTAGCTTCTTTTTCTACAGCCCTGGTGCTTTTGAAGTGCTAGTTGAGTTTCTTTCTCAAACAAGGATTCAAAAGTTGGAACCAAAGTCATAGATGAGTCCCAAGAATTTCCATAACGCTGTATGTGAACACAAACACATCCTTAGAGTATCAAGCCTTGGATGATCTTACCAGTCTGGCCACCTGCAGTGTGTTGACAGGGGGTCCAGCCAGCACAGTTCCAGGGCGAGGGGCCGTCACAGCTGCCAGCTGAGGACTAGCTTGAGTCGCCTGAGCCGGCTGCACCTGAGCGGCTTGCTGGGTTCCTGCACCCTGTTGACCCTGGGCTGCTGCAACCGCTGCAGCAACCTGCTGCTGCTGCAGCTTCTGCTTCTGCATTTTTAGCAACTCCTACAAACAAAATCAAACGTTCACTCAATGATAAAGCACATTTTTGTTTCAGACTTCACAATAGTTGCATCAGCACATTAACAAATGGTTATTTTTGAGTCAAAGTATTTTACCTGAGGTTTCCCTACAGCTTTAATCTGAGGTGAAGTAGTCTGCTGCTGCTGCTGCTGTTGCTGCTGCTGCTGTGCGTGCTGCTGTCGTAACAGCTGGATTTGGGCTGGAGTCAGAGTCTTCTGTGACAACTGCATTCCTGTGGCTGAAAAGGCGACAGTGGAGAAGTCAGGAAACAGCTAAGACCTAAGTAAACCGTCCAAGTGAGTTTTCGGTACCTGGAGCGACCTGCGGAAGTGGGCGGGTCTGTGACTGGACTGGGCTCAAAGAAGTCGAAACTACTGCAGAGGCCGTCACTGGAGTTACTGCACGGACCCCCTGACCTGTAGCTATGGCCACCACTTCAGTGGGGGCAGCTGCAGCTGGGACCCTCTGTTGCGCATGAACAACCTGAGCTCCAGTCGTGCCCGCTGGCTAAAACGACAAAGACGAGAACAAAATGAACCAAAGGCGTACGAGTCACCCAGACCTCTAAATGTGGAGCTTCACCCAATCACAAAGCAGATCCCTGTAAATGAATCCAGAGCAGCACTAATAGCTCTACATGACTCACAGACAGAGTGCCGGGGATGACTGAAGATGCCAGACGTTTGTTGGCCTGGAAGGGACTTGGTGGAACTCCAGCCACTGTGTTCACGATCACGTTCCCTCCTACAGTTGCTAAGAAACAAAAACATCTCTTAACAATTAAAAGGCACAACAAACTGTCTTAATTTAATATTTTTCATCAAAAAATGTATTTACCAGCCTGAAGGGTTGAACCAACAGCAGCATTTTTTATTGCTCCCGCCTTAAAAAAAGCAAAAGGAAGAGAATTCATCTGGTTGAAATGGTTTTTGGTGGCGTAGCGTATGTGTAGGGGAGATTTGGATTCTCACCAGTACTGCTGCATTCGGCACAGCGGCAGCTCCAGCCACCGCAGAAGCCTGAGGGACCTGGCCGGCGGCGGGAGCCGGTACCTGACCCGGGGCAGTCCCAGCCGGAGGAGCTCCAGCCTGCTGCTGGGCCAACTGCTGAGCCTTCTGCTGCTCCGCAAGGGCCTGAAAGACAAATGGAGCACATGACCAAAAAAGAACAGAAATACTGATAGACGACCGCATTTAAACAGAATACTGAACTAGTGTTGTACAGAACCAGACAACACTGGTTTGACCCAGACGATGACATAGAGAAGCTCAGATCTCTCAGGTGGAACAAAAGGATGTTTTCAACAGCTGAAAGAAAGTAAGTCTGTTCAGCATTTTTAGATGAATACAATTCACCTTTTTCTCTTTTGCAATCCTCTCTGCACGCTGAGATGCCACCTGAATGGGAGGCAGAGGCTTATCGTAGCTAATTCCACTAAAAAAGAAAAAGGACATGTTTAGTTGCCATGTCCTCAATCTGGCTTCCTGATCAAATGGAGGTTATAAAATAGAGGAAAAAAACAATAACACACCTTTCTGCCAGGACTGATGCATGTTTGGGATTCTTCTGAAATGGATTCATTCCAAGCCTGCACATCGGATAGAACAAACAACAGAAAAATAAATTGCAGATGACATTATACATCCATGTTTTGACTATTTTCAGAAGAGGGTTAAAGGATCAAGTGCTCACAGTGGTTTAATTGGTGGACTTCTCTTGCTGGCGATTATTTTCATGAGTTCAAAGCGGCTGTTGTAGAGTTGAATTTGGGAGGCGTTGTCATCTTGAGTGTAGATCTGACAGGTCCTCAGGGGCCGGCTGTTCTTAGACTGAACAGAAAAATTCACAGGAAGAGTCAACAAACAAACAAAAATGAGGCCAGGAATGTGAACAAATCAAAGTGAACAGTAAAAACAAACACCTTGTAAATGCTCTTGGTTTTCTTCTTGGGGTTGGACTCATACACCAACTGGAAAATCAAAGAAGTTGATTAGCTCAAGACACGGTGGTCTAGTTTTGGAGCAGAAGGGTGTTTGTCCTGGCTGTTCGGTACCTTGCCCTCTTCTCTGGGGATGATGACATTCTCATAGCGGTTGCGACATTGTTTAGGGGAGCGGTATATGCGACTGCAGGAGTTCACCACATCGCTCACCAGATCCCAATTAGGTGTGTGGGCAGGGGACACAATGGTCAAGTTGAGCGGCAATTCCAGCAGCTGTTTGACAGCCTAAAACCAAACATTTTATGAGTAACATGAAAACACAGACTTTTTGCATCAGCACAGAACATTAATTACCTGAAGAAGAGCCCAGTCTTCACTGATGAGCCACTCTGGGTTGTCCTGACCAGCCTCCATGGCAGGTTTAACCAGTGAGGGCAGCGGCTTGGCAAACGGAGCCTGCTGCTTGAGGGAGAAGTTCTTCTTCTGGTCTTTAACCTCACGGCGAACCTTAAGCATGCTGGCTTTTTCGAAAAGAGAGCGTGGAGGGATGACCGTTTCCCCGTGGCCCTTCTTTTTCTTTCTAGCAGCTGCTGCAAAAAACAACATCTTAGAATTAAAACATATAAAAACCTACACACCCATTTAATTACAACATGCCAGATTCTTTACCGGAGGGATCCATCTTGAGTCTCTTGTGTTCCTTGCGGATGTAGATGGGAGGCAGCTTGGACTCTGGCATTGGTGTAGTGTCGTACATTAGCATCATTACTGAGTCGATGTAAATGTCGTTGTCATCTTGTGGTGGTGTGGGTGGAGTCCAAAGCTGTTTTTAAAAGTCACAGTACAGAAAAATTCTTTTTGTTTTTGTGGGAAAAAACATCCAGCAAAATTTTTTTTTATATCAAAATTCTGAATGAAAACACTACATGTATCACACGAGAAAATCCACAAATCTGTTTGTGATGGATTCAATCACACTAACAAAATACAAGAGAATTATTGCACATCCGATGTCTTACCGGCATAATTTCTGTGTGACAATCCTCCGCCTCAAACACATACTCCTGTTAAACCAGAAACAAAAGGCTTGAATTCCCAACACCAAACCAAACCGTTGCTTCCTAAACCACACAAAGATAGCAAAGGCCACTCACCATATTGTACGCGTCCTCTCTGGTGTAAGTGAACAGGTCTTCTTCTCCCTCCGTCATCTTCTGCTCCTCCTTCTCCTCTGTTAGCTTTTGAAGCTGCTGCAGCTCCCAGGCTCTTTTGGCAGATTCCAACTGCTTCTAAACAACCGACGGCAAAATCAATTTGTAACCTCAAAAAACAGCTTGGCAACTGCAATAAAGCTTCAAAATCAAAAACTATTGGTCTGATTTTTAATTTGATCCAAGAAAAATTACCGGTAAGCAAACACAAAGGGTTTTAAGACATTTTTAGATTTTTTATTAGTTGTGTCATTATACCTTGAATTGTGTGTTTCATCTTTTCTTTGGCTAAAAGTGTCTTATGATGGTTAAAAAAAAAGATGTAAAAATGAAATTTTCACCTTAAGTGCAACTTCGTCATCACTGACGTGGAGATACTCCAGATAATGCACGGCATATCTTTCAATGGGAGTTAGCTGCTTGGGAAAAAGAGACAGTTAGCTTTCCTTTAAGCGGACCAGACATCAGATGAACATGAATAAGCCGATTCTGATCTTTGAACTGCTTTTAGAATTTAAAATGACCTGTTCCATGACTGCATTCAGCTCTTCTATCTGGACAGCATCATCTTTGTGTTGGTGCTCCAACTCCTCGCCCTCTTTGTGTGCCGTCTCTTCCTCCTTCTGATGTTCCTTCCCTTCAGGGGCATCCAGGTTTATGCTCTGCAGAGCCTGGATGTAGGGCCTTGCCACTTTAGGAGAGATGGCTTCAGAGGCCGATGGTTCCTGGTGAAGAACCACAAACTCCTCTACCTTTACTCCTGAACCTGCCTCCACTTCAAACAGATCCTGGATTGTCCGCTACACAAAGGAAATACAAATTAAATGATCAAAAGGGCACGAATAACACAAATGTACCGATCAACAATCTAAAACGCCTTTCCTAACCATTGAACACCACAACATACCAAAAAGATACCATCTTTATGATCACAAATGTAAATAACACCACAGTTAAGCTTACTTGTGTCAGGAAAGCCAAGGTGTAGTCAGTACCCTGAGCAGCCACCTCCCTTATAAGATCCTTGGTGCCGTTCTTTAACAGTTTCTCTTCAATGGAGTTTCCACTCTCCAACCTGAACAACACAGAAAAGTCAGTAACCCTGCCCGCTCATGATGACCAAAACCCAAATAAAGAACAAAAGTTTCTTTTCCAGGATTAAATTAAAATAATGACCTGTATATGTGTATGTCCTTAGAACGTCCTATTTTGTCACACCATTCCTGTGTGAGAGCATCCATGCTTGGATTGAGGTCTGTGTCGTAGAAGATGAAAGTGTCTGCATCAACCATGGTTCCAACTGCAGTGCAGCAGCAGTTGGTCAGGATGCTGCAGAAAAGCTGCCTTTTCCTGTTAAACTTCTTCATGTTTTCCTGCAAGACCACAACGTCCAGACAATCAACAGAGGAGAAACAATACGTAATGTAGTAAAATATTTTTACGTTGACAGCTTTATTAATCTAAAGGTTTTGTGCCTCAAAAGGGGAACATTTCTTGTTTGCTGGAGGATTCAAACAATGTTCTGCTAGTTTTGCCTCAGAATAAATCTTGCAAATGTAATATTCTGGGTTAAAAGTTATGGACTCAGGGTTATAACAGGCAACATGGCCACAACTATAACTCTGACAAACAGTTAAAAGCATTACACATATACACATAAGGCATCCATATTAGATAAAGTCACATGGTTTTACCTGTCTTGTTTCCAAAGTGAGGCTTTCATCAATGCGAACATAAGTGAGTTGCCTGTAATCCAAAAAGGCCTCCAGGATGTCCAGCATCTTCAACATCTGAGTAAAGATGAGCACTCGGCGGCTCTCTGACCTGAGCTTCTGCAGCAGGATAGCAAGAGCTTCCAGTTTACCTTTAAGACAAAAAAAACCCTTTAAAGTGTTATTACTGGTATTTCCTTTTACCTGTTCCCTATGGTTATTCTAAAAAAAAAAAAGGCTATTGTTTCTAAAGACCCAATAAATAAGAAGACTGATCAAAATACATGCAGCATGAACAAAAAGGGAAATTAACTAATAGTAAGGAAGCTGCAGGCGAAAGAACTGCTAAAATGAACTCGTTTTTTAACCTAAATGGATCAGAGCCAATCTCAATCATATTCAATAATGTCGCCTGTTCCTTTATGTTCAATACACAACAAGCAATTCTTTTGATTACTATGAATTAATTACAAATTTTACACTAAAAAAGAGAAGAAGAAAAAAGATTGTTTGCAGATCCTTGAAGTGGAGCACAGCAATAAGTATGGAGTAATCCAAAAAAAAGTATAAATAACCCTGATTTAGAAATCTTACTGGAATCTTAAGTTTAAAGTACACCTCAGCGAAAAGATGTTGCACAAACCTGAATCCATCTGCATCAACTGCAAGTCCGCACAACCGATAAGAGGCTTAGATGCTAATCGGTGGATGCTTGCACTATGAGGAGCAGCGGCCTCCTGTAGTCGACGATGATTGGACTTTTGCTCCAGCCGAAAAGGAGTCGAAGGATTGGCTGCATGCAGGTGAGGAGGTGGTGCAACGGCTGGGGGAACCATACACGACAGTCTAAAGATGACAAAAACAGTCAAAATATTATGCATAGGTTGTTCTACAAGTATGCACATTTACAACTGACAAAGTTGAAGGAACTCATTCCTAATCGTAGAAATCTAAACGAAACGATGCTATAGATCAGGGGTCGGGAACCTTTTTGGCCAAGAGAGCCATAAACGCCACATATTTTGAAATGTAATTTCGAAAGAGCCATACAATAATGTAGTGTCCCTTTCCCACACTGAGGCACGGAGACTTAACCTCTTTTAGGGTTCTTTATTGTGGTTACTGCAGACCACAACAAACGCCGTACAATTAATTCAGCAACTCCTAAATCTTTCCCGCTGAGACGAGAGCGCTTCTCCCAACTTTATATTCACCTGCTCGCGCTCCAGCCCTCTCATTTCCCTTATTCGGCCCATAGCTGAACCCCATTGGTCCAAACTCCCTAACAACAGGCTGAGCGACAGAACTGAGAGCCAATCAGATCTCTGCTTGATGCGTTTAATGAACTCCAGAACTTTTAACGCGACCCAACAGCCACCCAGTCCAACTCAGTCCGCGACAATATGTTTAAAACTAAATATTCAAATGAATGTGTGCATTTGATATAATTTCAACATTTTTAAAGTACAATAAGTCTGTGGATTCTTTTTAATAACATTGTTATGCTGTTGCTAATAAATGATGAGTATTTCTCGTGGTAGTTTTGCTGATGGTCTTGTCCGGTCGATAGGTGGTGAGTTTCTGTTTCATGCAGGCGTTGATACTTTAAACATGATCGTAGGTCTGAATGTTCTGTAGATGTGACAAAGACTGCTCACATAAAGACAGGGAGCCAAACACAAACTAACACGCTGCAGTGAGTGACGGGCAGTGGGTTTTACGTTTTTACAATCCCTGCGCGATTCACCTGCTGCCGGTCCCCACAACTCCACCCCCCACCCTCTGCTTTCTCCCTCACACATCTCGTCCCCGCATCTGAGCGCGCGTTCTCAGACAAAATCTGCGCGCCTCTGGCATTGCATCGCGCCCGAGATGGACTGGTCTAAAGAAAGAAAAAAAAGTATAATTAAAGATTTGTCTGCGAGCCACATGTGACCATCAAAAGAGCCATATATGGCTCGCGAGCCATAGGTTCCCGACCCCTGCTATAGATGTACATATATACATAGATTTTACCTTTGAATAAGGCTGCTTGAAGCCCCGAGACGCTCCTCCACAGAGAGCAGGGAGGTCTGCAGGGCAGACGTGGTCCCCACACAGGTTCTCTGAGCCCTCACACAGCTCTCCCTGCCCACCCACCTCCATCCTCCTGCAGTCAGGGCAGTGTGAGCAGGCCTTGAGCTCAGGGTGCAGGCCTGTAGCAGATCTGATCCATATAAAACTCTGCGGCTACAGCGCCGCTCGTTGGCTTCAAACAAGTTCCTCAAACGCTCCTTCAGCAGCCGAGACTTTTCTTCTGTGGGCTCCTGGACATAAAAACGACTGAAGTTATGAAAAATAACCTACATTTATTTTAAATTATATATATATGAAAATGGAATTTATTCATTTTTATTCAACAGCATTTTAAATAGCAACCACACTTTCCATCTGCTAAGTTACCAAATTCTTAATTTGTTATATTGTTGCACTTTAATGTGTCATTTTGTTAATCATTTTAAATACATTTTTAACCAAAGCAGTCATGGCTGAAACAGACTTCTGGGGCCAGCTTTAATTCTTTTATTCAGTTCAGAGAATTCGTAAAGGAAGCCAGCATTTGTACCTAAACGCTCATGTTCAAACTGTTTTCATATGAAAGTTCTCACCTGACAAACTCCATGAGCAGCATTCGTCACCTTGCTGGATGCTGATGTAGCATTTGAAGTCACACTTGAACCTTAAGAAAATATTAATTTTGAAAAAAGTTAGTAGTCGTATAAATGAGTTTATGAATCAACATACTCTGACCAAAAATATCGACGCAACACTTTTGTTATTACGCCCATTTTTTTTGGTATGAACTCAAAGATGTGAAACATTTTCCACATACACAAAATAACCAGTTCTCTGAAATATTGTTCACAAATCTGTCCAAATCTGTGATAGTGAGCACTTCTCCTTTGCCAAGACAATCCATCCCACCTCACAGGTGTGCCATATCAAGATGCTGATTAGACAGCATGATTATTGCACAGGTGTGCCTTAGACTGGCCACAAGGAAAGGCCACTCTGAAATCTTCAGTTTTGTTTTATCGAGGGGGTCAGGGGACTCAGACAACCAGTCAGTATCTGGTGTGACCACCATTTGCCTCATGATGTGCGACACATCTTCGCATAGAGTTGATCAGGTTGTCTATTGTGGCCTGTGGAATGTTGGTCCACTCTTCTTCAATGGCTGTGCGAAGTTGCTGGATATTGGCAGGAACACGCTGTCGTATACGCCGATCCAGAGCATCCCAAACATGCTCAATGGGTGACATGTCCGGTGAGTATGCTGGCCATGCAAGAACTGGGATGTTTTCAGTTTCCAAGAATTGTGTACAGATCCTTGCAACATGGGGCCGTGCATTATCATGCTGCAACATGAGGTGAAGTTGTTGGATGTACGGCACAACAATGGGCCCCAGGATCTCGTCACGGTATCTCTGTGCAATGAAATGCACCTGTGTTCGTCGCCCGTAACATATGCCTGCCCATACCATAACCCCACCACCACCATGGGCTACTCAATCCACAACATTGACATCAGAAAACCGCTCACCCACACGATGCCACACACGCTGTCTGCCATCTGCCCTGAACAGTGTAAACCGGGATTCATCCGTGAAGAGAACACCTCTCCAACGTGCCAGACGCCATCGCACTGGAGTGAGGTCGAGACCTCGATGAGGACGACGAGCATGCAGATGAGCTTCCCTGAGACAGTTTCTGACAGTTTGTGCAGAAATTCTGTGGTTATGCAAACCGATTGTTTCAGCAGCTGTCCGAGTGGCTGGTCTCAGATGATCTTGAGGGTGGACATGCTGGATGTGGAGGTCTTGGGCTGGTGTGGTTACACGTGGTCTGCGGTTGTGAGGCCGGTTGGATGTGCTGCCAAATTCTCGGAAACGCTTTTGGAGAAGGCTTATGGTGGAGAAATGGACATTCAATTCTCTAGCGACAGCTCTGGTGGACATTCCTGCTATCAGCATGCCAATTGCACGCTCCCTCAAAACTTGCGACATCTGTGGCATTGTGCTGTGTGATACAACTGAAGATTTCAGAGTGGCCTTTCCTTGTGGCCAGTCTAAGGCACACCTGTGCAATAATCATGCTGTCTAATCAGCATCTTGATATGGCACACCTGTGAGGTGGGATGGATTGTCTTGGCAAAGGAGAAGTGCTCACTATCACAGATTTAGACAGATTTGTGAACAATATTTCGGAGAACTGGTTATTTTGTGTATGTGGAAAATGTTTCACATCTTTGAGTTCATACCATAAAAAATGGGAGCAATAACAAAAGTGTTGCGTCGATATTTTTGGACAGTGTATAAAATAAAAAGCTTCATTGTGAAACTGTAATGACTGATTCAAAAAAAGGATTAGTGAATTGAATGTGTTAGGTGTGAATGAGTCACCTTGCTGAGATGTTGACAGGGCTGGATGAGGGGTGCTGGCTGGAACTGCAGCATTTGAAGCAGTAACAGCTTGAGGCATTGCTTGCATCACCATGGATCCTTGTGGCCTAATTATCTGCTGCCCAGGAGCTGACACAATTTGCAAGATGTTGCCTAAATTCAAAGCAAAAATCAAGACGACTTCATTAAGCAAAAGGTTTACACCTGAAAAGTCCTGAAAAAGGAAAGAAATCAAGTCAAACATTCCACTGACTTGCTCAGAAAAACAAGGTCACAAAGCAGGACCTCCAACCAACAAAGTGTTAATTTGATATCAACTATTCAAACGCAAATGACTACTTTTCCTTTATATGCCCTCTGTTGCTCTCTGTTGCTATCTTTGCATCGAGAGGTGTAGTGGAATAGAATTTACGTATTCATGCAAATTATGGGGATACGGCTAACAATGTGAAACAGATCAATGTAAAAATCTAAATGGTTCAAAAGCACCAACTGTTTACCAATAACCATGTGTTTATTCGTTTTATACATTTAATTTCTTTGCTCTGTCGTCAGGTTTCTTATCTACATTGGTGTACTACATTTTTAATTCCATAAAAAGGGATATGAAAATAGCAAATAAGCAAAGTTGTTTTAATAATAATAATAAAAGACAAAGAGGAGAAAAAGTCATATAGTATTTTTTTCCTATTAAAAAAGGTTAGATTAACAAACTGATTAAAATGAACCTTTTAAAATCATTAAGGTTTATTTTTGTGGGTAAAACATCTGAATAATGCGGGCAAACTCAAACTATGCCTGAGTTTACATAAAAGTTACTCAGTAAACACATTGATGAACTTTTAAAAACTGATAGTTAAAAGAGTGAAAACATGATCTGTGGTATACGCCACATGAAAGCCTTTTTCAGGAATGAAATGATGCTACTATTAACCAAAATATTTAGATGAGAATGAGTTTTGAAAAAATAGAGGCTTTTATAAGGAAGTTCTTTTAAATCGAAATGTATGATTTAGGCCTGGTGAAAGAATGAGCTGAAGGTTTCATTAATGTTCAAAACTGCATGCTGATATCAACCAAAAGTTCAAGGCAAAGAAAAAAGGGGCAAAAACACAAAAAAATGAGAGACAAAATAAAAGCTATAATGATAAAGTCAAATAAAAGATGTCATGACATATTGAACATTACCGAGTGCACCTTGGAGTTGTAAAGGTTGTCCAGTTGTGAGCTGGCGGAGCTGACTGGGGGACAGAGTGAACTTGTTTCCCTGAAACTGCAGAGTGACTGGGGTCTCCGGCTGGGAGATGCGGTTCTGAGTGCCAGCTATGTTGGTCAGCTGGGCAATCTTCACATCTCCACCTTCATTTAAAAGAAGGAATATAGGCTAAAGGATAAGTAATGGGAGAAAAAAAACTACACAGTAATAGAGCACAATACTTTAGTTAGTTTAAGGGTGAAAAGGAGTACTGCATGCAAAAACAGGGTGGATTATTTAGTGTGAAGAGCACAACTCCTCCCCATTACTGGATCTTAGCAGCTCCTAGCTCAACAAATCGTAGAATTGGTAAAATACAGAGGATTATATGGGCTGTTTTCAGAAAGGACGGAGACTGGAACATAAATATACATAAAGAACACACGTCACCATTTAGGGGAATATAGCAAATTGAAGATCCTATAAATACCATGACAAATTATTTGAAATACCTTTGCTTAAAAAAATTAATGCCCATTGTCCTTAAGTTACCTTCATTTACCCAAACTTAAACACTCCAAACTGTTCTCTTCTAAAAACATTAAAGCTCAGGTTTATTCTGAGTGCCAATTTACATAAGAAACGTTGAAGAGACACAGATATGCAGTGATCACAAAGTAGGCAACTTTTAACACTAAGCTGGGTCAGGCTAAAAATATCTTTTTTTTTTCAATCATTTGTGATTTTTTTAAAGCAAGACTCTGATATTCCTATTGAAATTTTAGGACTGTGTGCTTCTGAAAAAGTTATTTTGGCATTTGAAGCAAAACCTTTTCGGTGTTTCCACATGCTACACAGTGCGTCCAAGATCAAATGAAATACAAGAGTAGCAAAAGGAAAAGAAACAAAATGGGTTTGAGCTTTCTTCCTGCAGCTCAGCTAATGCAAGAAAAAACAAAATATTAGTACACTGGAAAAACTTTGATAAGAGCATAAGGGTTAACAAGAATATTCCTGCATTTTTCAAATTGGGCCATATTTAACCATGTGACACAAATCTAAGCAGTTGTACCCATACTGAGGAACAGAGCAATGACATGGAAACAATGTGTAGCAAGGAAACTAGTGTTCCTATTTATAAATCCCTTTAAAACACAAAACATTTAGCTTTTAATTTATTTAATGTCTAATAGGAGTGGGGCTGTTGCTTTTCTGTGGCTACCACGAAGAAAATACAGAAAGAAAAACACACAAGAGGCAATTTTTATTCCAGGGCAAACCTTCCCTGTCCAGCTTCTCCTTCCCCTTTTCCCTGCTCTCATTACAATGTCATCTGCAAACATCATAGTCCATGGTGATTCCTGTCTAACCTCATCTCTCAGCCTGTCCATTACCATTGCAAACAGGAAAGGGCTCAGAGCTGATCCCTGATGTAATCTCACCTCCACCGAATTTCTCTCTCACCTCTAAAGCCCGCCTCACTACTGTCTTACAGCCCTCATACATGTCATGTACTGCTCTAACATACTTCTGTCACTCCAGACTTCCTCATACAGTACCACAGTACCTCAGTGTCTCACTTCTTCTTAGCTAGCCTCTTACACTGCATACACTCCAGAATCTCCTCCTTCCACCACCTCCTTATCAACTTTCTTTTTCTGAAGAGACACCAAGTACACTTCTACCCGTCTCCCTGATCACATTAGCTGTAGTTGTCCAGTCATCTGGGAGTACCTCCTGACCACACAAAGCCTGTTTTAAACTGCTTCTTAAAAGTCATGCAATAGTCTTCCTATTTCAGCTTCTACCAGTTTGTCCTCTTCTCTGCCTTTGCCCTTTCTTTCTTCATCCTGTTCATCACCACCCCACCATCCTCTGCTGTCTGGAAACACTCATCTACCACTACTATGCAGTCACTGATCTCCTTCAGATTACATCGTCTACACAAAATGTATTCTGTGTGTTTCTACCTCCACCCCCCTATAGGTCACCCAATGTCCCTGCCTCTTCAACATTTTCACTACAGCCATTTCCATCTTTTTTGAATAACCAACCAGCATTTGTCCTTATATGTTCCTCACCTGGATGCCAAACTTTCCCATCACCCGTTTCCTGAACCAACATGCCCACTGAACTCTGCGCCAATGACAACTCTCTCACTTCCAGGGTTTTCATTATCACTTCATCAAGGTCCAACCAAAACTTCTCTTCCAGCTCACTTCCTACCTGTGGGGCATACCCACTAACAACATTAACCACCACACCTTTGATTTCTATCTTCAGACTCATCACTCTGACACTTTTTACCTCCAAAACACTTCTAACAAACTCCTCCTTTAAGATAACTCTTGCTCCATTTCTTTTCCCATCTCCACCATGATAGAACAATTTGAACCCTGCTCCTAAACTTCTAACCTTGCTACCTCTCCACCTGGTCTCCTGAACACACAGTGTATACCTTCCTGCTCTTCATCATGTCAAATAGACCTTTTCCTGTCATCGTTCTAGCATTCAAAGTACCTACTCTCAGTCCAACATTCAAGACTATCCTCTTCTCTCTCTACCTATAAACACGCCTTCCTTCTCTCCTTCTTCGACCAACAGTAGACTAATTTCTACCGGCACCCTGACGGGGAACAGCCCTGATGGTGGTAGTCGTTAACCCAGGCCTCCACTGATCCAGTATGGATATTGTAGGTCTGATTCGCATATTTGTTTTGGCAAAGATTTTACATCTGATGCCCTTCCTGACACAACCCTCTGCATTTATCCGGGCTAGGGACCAGGACAAAGAGACCCTGGCTTGGGCCCCCTCGTGACTACATTAAAGTAGATTTTTGACAAAATTGTTTGGATTTCTTTTTGATTTTCTTTTAGCTGCGATTAAATTGTCAAAAAGAAACTATTTCAAGAAGTCTCTTAATAGTACTTCAAGCTGCTCAAAGTTTAGGCTGAAATTTTGTTTCCACAAATAAAAAAACAACAACAAATGAATAAGCAGGAACAATAACTTTTCCAACTGCAATCTGGACTAGTCTATTTCAAAGGGAAAGAGAAACAACATGGCTCCTGTTTTACTGCAGAATATAAATGTAATTAACCACAAACATAACTTTAGGATGCCTTAATTCTACTGAATTTCTGATTACAAATGACATCCTCTCTCAGTATAGGTCTGATTGCAAAGATCTTAGTGGTTTTTTTTTTAAACATTCACTGACTGAAAATGGGAAATATGGACCAGATTTAAAAATCCTGGAATTTTATAGTGATGCAAAGGTGGGACATAAGTGGCTCATTCAGAGTAAACATGCAGGTTTCAAGAAAAGATTTGGGGGACACTGAGGCTATTGAGATGCTGCTGATATCTGTCTGAATGAAGAACTCTTTACCCATTGCATTATTTTTGCTAAATGGTATCTGACCAAAATGGTGGCAGTCCAGGTACTGTTGCCGCTGCATGTTAAGCAGCGTTTTTCTTTTATTTAGAACAGACTGAACTCATATCAGCAGTTCCTCAGGTAAAGACCTCAGTATCAAGCAGCCAAAATTCTTGTGCCAGAGGTTGAGGGAAAATACTGAGACAAAGGGGATGGCAGGCCACTTACTAGGCAATCGTGCCTGGGCCTGAGATGTAAGAACCAACCTCTGGGACATTAAGCTGGGCTGGATGGCATGGCTGGAGGCTAGGGTTGGCCTGGGGACCTGTGTTATTCCAGGCTGGCTGATGGGAGTCATAGCACCCACAAGTGTACCAGCTAAGGTCTGGCCCACGGCTACAGGAGCAGCCCCCAGCACATGCTGCCCAATGCCACTGTTTCCAGAGGAGGCTACAGAGGAAGCTGCAGAGCTGTTGCTGCTGACAGGAGGAGCCTCGGCTCTCTGTGTGGTTGTTCCAGTGGCTGTGAAGTACAAGGCAGTGCGGTATGGGACTCTACAGTAAAGGTATTCCAATATTTACTGAAATTAGCAAAACTATTATTTTCCTTTATTAAATTGAAAGGCAGTGGCACACAGCAAAAGCAGAATAATTAGAAACTGTGACTTCTCCGTCTATACAATGCAAATCAATAAAAACAATCACAGTATTAGATCACATAGACACAAAGCCACAAAATGGATTTGTTAAATGAAAATGTCAAACCAACTTGTTAAATATTTTGAAAACATAAAGGATGTCTTATAAGACGCACATGTAGTATATTTAAAAAGGAATACAGTGGGACAAAAAAGTATAAACTCAGCCACCAATTGTGCAAATTCTCCCACTTAAAAATTTGAGAGCCTGTAATTTTCATCATAGGTATACCACAACTACAGGAGACAAAATGAGAAAAAAATATCCAGAAAATCAAATTGTCTGATTTTTAAAGAATTTCTTTGTAAATAATGGTGGAAAATAAGTATTTGGCTAATAACAAACAAGCAAGCTTTCTGGCTCTCACAGAACTGTAACTTCTTCTGTAAGAGGATCCTCTGTCCTCCACTCATGGCAGCCGTTTGAACTCATCATCTTGATTGTTTGTAGGTGAACAAATACTTATTTTCCACCATGATTAAAACATCAGACAAAGTGATTTTTTGGATTTCTTTACTCATTTTGTCTCTCATAGTTGAGGTATACCTATGATGAAAATAACAGGCCTCTCTCATCTTTTTAAATGGAAAAACTTGCACAATTGGTGGCTGACTAAATATTTTTTTGTCCCACTGTATTTCTAAAAGGAGAATAATATTATTGTAATGTTGGAATTTTCTTTTCACAAAGTCACCGTTAACAACCTGTTAGTCAAACTGATGTTGTCTTAGGGTGCAGGCTTTAGTATTACCATGTCATTTTGCAATAATAATACCTAAAAGTACATTAAAATGTTAGAATTTAAGCATTATCTTAAACCAAAACTAAATAAAACATAACTAAAAAGTTAGCATACCTTAGTGCATCTGGACTTTCAATAATTCCTCTTCAATATATACATTTTTTAATTTTTATAACATGTTTAATTTGTATGAAAGTACCCTTGGACTTTGTAAAGTACAAGTAAAGCTATATGATCATTTAATGATTAAAATATTGCTTTAAATAGGATTTTATTTTTATAAGTATTACTAATACTAGAAGATGTTTGTGTAATAAATATATATATAAAATATATTCATTGACTGTATATAAGAATTTGGCTGAGTGAGTATGACGTGACCCATAGAAAAAGGTTCATTTCCGGCTCAGATTAAATGAAATCAATTCAGTCGTCATTTTTTCGCGTTACAAACGTCGCCATGTTGGAACCATAAATTGTCACTAACCAGTGATTGGTCCATGTCAGTCTGAGTCAACATTTCTATAGCAACAACTCTAACTAATCAAGAGTGAGCTTGTTAGAAGTATGCGCCCCAACACTTGAAAGCAGGCTTGGGAGTTTACAGATGGCCTGGTGAAGTCTGTTGTTGTTGGCTACACAAAATCTGTCAATCAAATGTTTTGAACGTTTGACATGGGGCCACATATTTTGACTGAGGCATCAGATTGGTCAGTTTATATCTTAAATAACTTGCACTACAGAAAAAATATCATGGCAAAAGTTTATAATTAGCAAGATGCTGTTAAAAAAGGAAGTACAGCAAGAATGGTTACTGACAAATATGATGACTGAATATTTTTTGTTTATGGGATTTTGACTTCTTGGAGCTAGCAGACACTTGATGTTTGGAACACGGGAGGGGAGGGGTCACTCAGTCCTGTTCTTGAAAACAGTCAATGTTTGTTATAAACACACTATGGAAATATTATTTCTAAAAATTATTTTTAAAGCCCCAGCTGAACAACTATGGGGCCTTTCAAAATTATGCAAAACTCCCAAGGAAATATCCATTTCTTGTAACATCAAAGCATATTCTCCCTGGTAAACTCTGCCACCAAAACCTTACCGTGTGAGACGTTTGTGGCTGCTCCTGTTGTGACCGGAGACTTTCCCCTGCTCTGGCCCGCCTGGCTGGTGGTGGAAGGAGAAGTGCTGGTAGTGGGTGAGCTTGTTGGAGGACGCTGAACTGCATTTGTAAAAGCAGTTAAACGACCTTCTGGCTTTGTGCCATACTGAACTGGCTGGAACAACCTGAAATACATAAATATTCAGATGTTCCTAATATACAAACAAAATATTAACATGATTTCAGCCTTGTATTGTACAGAATTTCTACTTTAACGTTGTTAGGATAGAAAAATGTGGTTTCAGTACTAACTTCATGGGTTTAATTGGACACGACTTTGGTCTTGGTGGTGGATCAGGACTAGAGTAGATCTCCTCTATAAGTTGCTGTGTGATCTTCAGATTGGGCACCGCCTCTTCGGTCTGATAACGCGTCAGTCTACTCTCATTATTGATCAAGTCAAAGATTGAGAAATTTGCAGTCTAGGATCAAAACAAGAGGAGAAAAACAGTTAGGACGGTGCACTGTAGGCTCATTTTAAGTTCTCTACTTTTAAAATCAATTAAGTAATGACAAATGGCAACAAAAAAGGATATGAACATTTTTAAAGGATGACAAACACATTATAAAAGGTGATTATTCTATTGCATACAAGGAATTTATATGATCATACATATTTGCCTCTATATGTTCGTACCTTGCTTGGGTCTTTCTCGATAGCGTCCAGCACCATTGATGGAACATTATATTCCAGAGAAGAACAGAAATAAGAGCTGCTGGTTTCTCTGGGTGCCACCAGCTCTGGGTGGTTACAGACTCGCTGTAACTGCATCAGAACCTGAAGGACGCTGACAAAATGACCCGTCTTCAGAGCTTCCTGAGTCCTAAGGGGAGCACATAAGTAATGGAAATAAAAAAATTAATTACAAAACACAAGGAAGCTATTATTGCTAAGCAATATATATATATTTATAAAGTCTTTATATAAGCAATATATAAAGACTTTATAAATGCTGTTAGCAACAAAAATCGAACATAAAATCTATGGGTAATGATTTTTAGGCTTCCTTTTTAAAGGACATGCATGACGTGGCACCTAACAAAAAAAAAAAAACAAGAAAAAAACCCTTGCTGTAGTTGGATTCTAATCCGACCATTGATCCAATCAAGATATTTTGCTCATGTAATCGCGGCTTATGGTGTCGATTTGCAGCGGGGCGGGTATCGTCCATCGGCACAACCCTAATATATTTATACATTTTCGCCCGCAGGCCGATGCCCATTAATAGACAAATTCCCACATTGACCAAAGATTTATGTAGATTTGGCAGCTGAACGCATTCAGACCAGGAGATTTGGCACAGAGATTGATTGACAAGGTCATTAGGGGGGGAAAAAAAGCATGCAAAGTTGCTCTGAAAAACAAAACAAAAAAACAAGCAAAAGCAAAACAAAGAGACCATTATAGATGAACTGCAATATAACGAGGGAACACTGTATTCCAGCTAGAATGAAGCTGTCACATGTTGTACAGGTATCGAAAATGTCTCACCCTGATTGAGTGAGGATATCCTCATAAAGGCTCTTTTGTCTGTTGGACAGACGACACTTGAGGATGTGTTCATACTTTTTTGGAAGTTGTTTCTCCACATCCCTTTTAGAGCGCCTCAGAATGAATGGTTGGATTACCTACAATTAAGTGATGAGAGAAGATACAAGGATTACTTAAGACAAAAATAGCATCGTTTGAAGGAGGAGGAACAAGCAGACATTTTACTTACCCTGTGTAAGCGGATGACCAGTTTGTGGCAGTAGTCCTGGTTCTGGTCTGTCCCTGCTTTAACGGGAAAGTCGGCGTAAGGCCTGGTGATTCCTGGCAACAGGAAGTGGATCATGGTCCACAACTCCTTGAGAGTGTTCTGTAGAGGATTGTTGATGAGAAGGATCCTCTGCTCACTGAAAGACACAAAATATATTGCAGCCTTTTGGGTCAAGTAAGTGATGATCATTTATATAAAAAATGGTGGACCAAAGTTTCAATCTAAAGGCCTGTTCACACCGGGACGAATTTCGCCGGCGATTTTCGCCGACGATTAACGCCTCGTGACTAAACAAAGGGCACCAACGAGAGTGTGCACACCGACGCGAAAAAACGCCACGCGTTAAAGCGTCAAAAAAAAAAAAACGCCTCGGGTTCGTTTTTTTTTTTTCGACGCGTTGCGTCGAAATCTACTCGACCAATGAAAATGGCGCTTTTGCTCACGTGTCTGGAGCTTCTGAAGTTACAGTAAAACACAACTTGGGGGCGCTCAAACACAAAACTGCCTTGCTGAGCACACATACCAGCGAAGAAGATAGACGCCAAGTAGCGTCTACACAGCCGCGAAGCAATAATGACGGACATTCTAAAACATCCCCGAACCAAGCACCAGTTGGAGCTACTGGTGCTTGAAATATTCATGTTTTCTTTGTTTGATTCTGACAAGCGTGTAAATACTTGCTCTCTTCTTCTGAGTGAAAAGCGACTTTAAGAAGCGTAAAGTTGCGCAGCGCCACCTTGTGTACAGGAGTATTTCTGTTTTACATTAAGCGCCATCTAATGTCAGGGAATGAAATTGCATGTTCACTCCACTCATCGTCAGCGAAAATCGCCTGGGTGTGAACAGAAAAAACGTGGCGAAAAACGCTGGCGAATAACGCCTGGCGAATATTCGTCCCGGTGTGTACGGGCCTTTAAAAAAAGTATTTTTTATACAATGCTGAAAGCGTCATCTAGCTCACCTTCTGAGGGCAAAGATGACTTCCCAGTGTTTCTCTGTTGTGTTTTTGATGAGCTGCACCTCATCCAGAACCAGATGCCTCCATTTTTTCCTCAGAAAGTGACTCTGGTCTTTCATGAGAAGCTTGTAGGATGTCAAACATACATGGAAGCCATTGGGGTCATCCCAGGCCTGCAAGCAATAAACAACCTCTATGTTGCTACTTTTATTCATTTGAAGAATGTTTCTTTACACAGCAATACCAGACATGCTTCTTTGAACAAGAAAAAAAAAAAGTTCATTACCATTCTTCTAGATCTGCGCTCCTTTCCATTTCCAAGGTAGAGGAGAATCTTAAAGCCAGGGAACCAGCGCTTGAACTCCAACTCCCAACTAAGCAACTTGCATGTTCTTACAACAACAAGATGAGGCCCCCAAATGCCTGAAAAAAAAAAGAAATTTTTTAGTTGCATAATTTCTGGAATGACATTTTTAAAATGTCCTGCAGACCTTAGCTGCAACATACCCTCTTGCCCTGCTAGGTGGGCCATGTAAGCCACTGTCTGTACAGTCTTCCCAAGTCCTGTTTCATCAGCTAAAATCCCATTCAGGTGTTTCTTGTAAAGATTCACCAGCCAATCCACCCCAACTTGCTGATAATCCCGCAGCATTCCATGCAATAAAAACGGTGAAGGACTACGGTTCTACAAAAGAAAAAGTTAGATTAGAGATTATCATATGCATAGTCTATGTTTGAATATGTGTCTTTTTCTATAGATATCTTACTGATGAAGTTGTTCTGAAGCTTCCCTTAGGCAACATAAGTTCTGTGGAAGCAGCCACTTCAGCGATGTCTCTGCCTGGCTTCCCAGAGTCAGAGGATGTGGCTTTTTCAGAGCCATGATACTGGTCCACACTAAGAAGGGAGTCAATCAATACAGCCTCATGTGGGCTGTCTGACATGCATTCCATTTCTGAAAAGAACAACGTAAAAACGTATTAGATTATTTCTAGAATGGCATTAAAGAAAAGTGTGAAGATTCTGTCTGGAAAGGCACCTTGAGTCTCTTCCACATCATCATCATCACTGTTAAGACCAGGCTGAGGCCACTCAAAGCCGTCTGCATAGGCACCAGCATACTGTTTCCTCAAAGAATCCAAAGGCATCTCAGCTAGAAATGAAATATAAAAATATTTTATGAAAAAAGCATAAAAAGCATATATATAAATATATGAAAATGTTATAGAAACACTGTAGAAAAAGTTTGCTTTGTACTAACATGCTTTTTAATATTAATAAATGCTTTCACTCCAAATTTATTAACTGTGGGATGAAATCTTAATTGTGCATACCATCTTTGGCAAGATCAAGTAACTCTGTTTTGTGGTCAGCGTCCTTTTCTATACCCTCCTGCTCCTCGATGGTGCTCTCTTCATCTGAAACTGAAGATAAACACAGCCTTCTTTGAGCATACAAATATTTATACATAAAAAACAAAAAGAAAAAAACCTTTAACATACCATCTTCATCAAAAAAGTTGAAACTGGGTTTAAATTTTTTTGCTGGGGTGACCCCTTCCTGTAAAAAAACAAAATAGATTAAAGTATTATCAAAAATTTTTTTCTGGAGAACAGGAGTGACTTATTTGGGATTTTATAAAACATAAATAGGCTCATATATTCCTTATTTTCCCACTGGTGGCTCTTTAGTGGTCGCTTCCAGCTAACCATTAGAGGGCGTTGTAGGTGTGTGTATCAGTATTTCAAATACTTTATTTCAGATACTTTATCCCTCAATGGGGAAATTCTTCTCAGCATTTGACCCATCCCCTGGGGGAGCGGTGAGCTGCAACTGAACTGCGCTCGGGAGGCGATAGCTTTAAGGGTCTTGCCTAAGGACCCTCACTGAGTGATGTTAACTGCTCGCCATTGATATGGTAATTGCCCCCAGTACCATTGTTTCTTCCCCTCAGGGAATCGAACCCTGGATTCCCGCATGGTAGCTTCACCTGAATTCTATATTTTTCTTACTTGCAGTGATGAAAGTCAGGCAAGGAAATAATCCCTGAACTTTTCTTTGAGCGATATGGCGGGCGCGGAGCGAAAATATTGAAAAATACATGGTCTTAGATGAATTCTGGTACATTCTGGCAGCTAGTCATTCACTTCTTAATCAAGAAACTAAGACTAATTGGAGCATCATCATTCGTCATTCAAACCCCTAGTTTGACTTGCCATTAAGGACTTGCTGGTCCTAAAAAAGAATTTGGATAATTGCTAAAAGTAGCACAATCCTACAATCAAAGCTTTTCCAAAAGCTGCAGAACATACAATTGCTAAAATATAGTAACATCAAAGCCCCAAATGGCAAAAAGAACACCAGTAACTATGATATTCTATGAAAGTACCTCATTTATTTGAACCATTTCTGCTTTAGAAATACTGTTTTCTCAAACTATAATTACATCAAAATATGGGATCTATCTATCTTTCTATAACATAATACATCAATTCTTTAACACCAATACATGGGAAATATCAAAACAAACATACAAACAAAATTAAACATTGTAAACATTCTTTTTTAAGGGAGTGTGGGTCCAAACCACCAAATACGTATAATTATAATTAATGTCAATAATGTTTTTGAGCAAAACTGAACTAAATCCTGGTAATTAGGAAATAAAAATGAATTAGATAAAGAAATGTATTCAAATGTTTCAGTTTTGATCAATGTGGTCGTTTATTCTGCAGTCAGATCAAGAAAATCTACAAGGGGGGGGGGTTCTCCTGGTCAATGGGGCACTGATCAAAGAAAGAAGATGAAAATCCCAGACCAGATTTAACAAACTACTACAAACGGTACATACAAACCATTCACAGACATGACATAGATGGCAATTTTAAACAATGTCTAATCATGTTTTAATCTCTGCATAATTTCCACCGTAACTAATTGTATTAGAACGGAGAATTAAATTCTGAACAACACAAATTGTACCCACCTCCAACATTTATCTTGCGAATGTACGTTTAAAAGAAATCGCCATATTTGTCTTTTTCCTCCAGAAAAGACCACTTAAATTTGTTTTTTATCTTCTTTTCACAACAGAGGTCGTGACCACGCTCAATAATTACGATGCCCGCCATTATTTAACAAAAATTTGATTGCAAAGTTTACAGATTTGTTTGTGAACGTTTAGCGTCGGTCCGCCAGTTTTGGTCTCTAGGGAATTCGACACGCTGACCAAGTGGTATAGACAGAGCCAATCAGAGCCGTCGACGCATCTGAAAGCAACTAAAACGTCCCGTCATTGGTCAATTAGGCCGTGAAGACGAAGACAAGATAGCCGCGCCCATAGAGAAAGCGATCCACGGAGAAATATAGAAAATAAAGCGAAAATTCGCCAATTTCAGACAATTTTTTCATCAGGAAAGCGATTTGTCCGTGGAGATCAGGTCTTTATTTCCAGGAAGATACGATCGGTTTGCTCAAAAACCCGGATTTCCGGGAATTCCCGGAAGACTTTCATCACTGTACTTGCAATGATACATTATTATGCTTGTTTTTGTCTATTCCTACCTCAAACTAATGCGGGAGGGCAAGAAGTGATCAAACTGAGTCACAGATTTTAAAAGCGCCGTCATTCAGAAGATATTGAGAAGGTAACGATGGCATAAGAAAACAAAAAGACCAAAAGATCTCATGAACCCAGACATGTAGACATGATTGCTGATGCTATTTAAAATGAACCTGATGTCCACATATCAACAGTGTCTTCCATGGATTGTCAACAAGATATAGTCAACATTTTCTTTAGCAATAAGGCTAAAAACTTGACGGTCGCTTCTCCCACACGTGACGGGAACGTCTAGTTTACAGACACATTTCTGGACAAGCATCCAAAGAGGCAGCGGATGCAAATTTGACGGGTGAATCCTGTTCAGTGTGAAGAATTACGGTTTGGCAGATTTGTTCAAAACTTCTGAGCAACCTATATATAGTTTTTTTCTTCTTTGTTATGTTTTTTTTTTGGGTCCTGTGACTTATACTCCAGAAAATACAGTAGACTGTAGATACATTCTTTCCCATGTTTACCTGAATTTCAGTAAGGCACTTACCTCTTTACTGGCCATCTCTTCTACTGACTGACTGGACACTGTAATGCAAGTATGACAAGATCAGAACAAAAGTTACATAAGTCAGCCGTTTACCAAATATAATCAACAGAGTGGAAGAAAGTTGTCGTGCTATATCATCCACAATGTAAGAAGATGCCTAAGTACTAAATGTGATGCTACTAATTGTTTAACATTTATGAGCAGACAACCACAGGAAAAGCAAACAGATCACCCCAGCTTAGTGTGACATACCCGTGGCTTTTTGTAGGCTGAGTGCTTTCAGCTTCTTCTCATAGATTTCAAACTGGAGTTTAATTTCTACAACCTTTAAAAAAAACAAACACATTCTTTAAACAAATTTATATTTTAACAACCAATATTGTGGTTAGGAAACTAACACACATACCTGGTCAATGTTAGACCAAAAGAACTCCACCTCTCTAGCCACAGTGCTGGCAATATGACGTAGATGAGTTTCCCTTTCTTGCAGTAATCTTTCTTCACTTTTTTCTCGTTCCTGATGGTAGCGGGCGCATGTACGAACAAGCTGCAGTAAACAAAATACTTCATCTTTAAACAAAGCTGAGTAGTCCAATATTTATGTTGGATTTGGAAGCCATTTGTTTTTCATTCAACTTTATTCAGCTTGAATAAAGAAAGAATCTAAATAAAACGAAATAAAATCTGAAAGGTTTGCACACCAT
Source organism: Oryzias latipes (assembly GCF_053564925.1). Taxonomy (NCBI): domain Eukaryota; kingdom Metazoa; phylum Chordata; class Actinopteri; order Beloniformes; family Adrianichthyidae; genus Oryzias; species Oryzias latipes. Next base: position 14,535,466 of record NC_136245.1, read on the forward strand.
ACTCCATGATTCAAGTGGTTTTGTTTTGTGGGTCTTTTTTCCTCTAAAAATGTCTTACCTCAACAACAAAGAACTGTATCTTTCAAGTCTCTTATAGCAACAATCGTCTTTGATAATTGATGAGTCAGTAAAATATCAGAAAAAATCTTGTCTTTTATATTTAAATTAAATCTTTTTTACACATTGGAATAACAGTATTCCAGGCAGAGTAGCAGCAGATCCCCTCACTATTTATTTACCTGCTTAGGCTACTTTCATGAAAATGTATGTAAGGGTTACAATAAGTTACAAATGCTCCCTCACATTTTATTATTTTAAAGAATAACTATACGGCCATTGATGGACTAACATCGCAGCAGAATAATCAACGGATGAGTCTCAAACTTAAATATTGTAAAGGGAGAATCCCCATCACCTGAGAGACTAGAGTAACAGAAACATCTAGACAAGACTGTGCAACAGAAAAATGGGTGTGGTCAATACAAAATTGAAATGCTGTTCTGTCGGTCTTTTGTTTAGTGTAACTGTTCACAAAGTAGTTACATAGAAAATCTATTTAATCGAATCACCTTATTGTGTCATTGGTTATGAAAAGGATTCATTTAATTTAGTAGCTCGGATTTCAGATTCAGTGACACGTTCGTTCAGATTTATCTCAGAAAAATGATTGATAAACCTTTTTTGCGGCAGCCTCCTTCCATCTTCTCTCTTGTGCAAAGTCAGCAGCCATCCACTGCATTTCCTCCAGCAGATAATCCCACTGAGACTTTGGTCTGGAGGCCTCCACAAGTTTGGGAAGTCTACTAGCAGCCCACTGGCCCTCCTTCCTCAACTCAGATATGCGCTGATGGACTTGACTTTCCTGCGACACAAAAGCGGATGTGATGTAAGATAATATGTAAATATGTTTGCTTAGCTAACATATTTACAGAATATGAAAAAAAACTAAACAGAAAATGCCCTTTAAAAATGTGGACAACAGTAATGTTGGGTGGGAGCCATCCATCTCAATCGATCCTTTAGTTTATTTTATATATATTAGCTACCCAAAAAAGAGCACTTATTTTTAATCATATAGCTTAAATAATACTAATTTAGGAAAGACTGTTAAGCATTTTCTAATCTTTATATAACTCCATATGAACTTACCAATTTAGCTTGCTCAATTTGCTTATCTTGACAACCTTCCTGTGAGGACTGCATGCTGTTTTGACCAAAGCCACCGATCTTGACTGTCGATATTCCATTGGTTCCAGTCACTTTAGACTGAGTGCTTGGGCTGATGTTAGAGCTGAGAGTACGAAGAGAATTGGCTGAATGGGAAGCTGGAGCAGAGCTGGGAGTACACAGAGGAGCAGAAGACATGGACGTTGCTGCTACAGAGTTGGTCACAACTCTCTGGACTGTCTGGTTTGGGTCGGCCACAGGGCGAGCAAGAGCCACAGTCTGCAGTGTGTGAAAGTAAAAATAACAACAAAAAAAAAACCTTAAAGATTACAGCACGATCCAGTATTGTGGAGCAGTCTTTTATCAAACAGAGGTCATAAGACTCCAGAACGTCAACAGTCTTTGCCTTAAAGACTAACCGCTTGTCCCGACTGCAGAATGGCTTGTGTTGATTGCTGTTGCAACTGGAGTTGAATACCCGGTTGCATCTGCTGTTGCAGCTGAGCCTGGAGTTGCGTGTGGGGGTTAACTGTGGCCAGGAGAGGCCCTCCAGCCTGCACCTTTACTTGTGCCTGAAGTTGGCCACTTGGTGGAGCTGAATTCTCCACCAACTGAGCCTGCTGAGAAAGTGTCATGGACAGGCCAGCCAGTGGGAGGGTACCTTGAGGCAACCTGCCAGGTAGCTGAGGAGGAGGAGTGTGAAGGCTTGCAGCATTCTGTACAGGAGGCCCTTTAGATGGGTCGTACTGTTGCTGGTTCTGTTTCTGTCCTGCAATCTGGACCGCTTGAGGAGTAGGCGGCATCCCGCCTGTGGAAGTGGCAATGGAAATATAGGAAATGGAGTAGTATAACGAGCAACATACAAATGGTAAAACGTCGTGTTGTAAATGATTCCAGCTTTTTCTACTAGCAGAGGTGTTGTTCCATTTTTTTTAGATTTTTTTTTAACATACTATAAAATTCTTAGCATCCTATTTTTAATGACTTGAGAGACCCGTATCTAAAAGATTAATATTTTGAATCTAGTGCAGATTACTGGTTGTTATTTACATTTGAACCAACTCTGTGAGCTTTAGATTTGAAATCTCCTGGAACTGCCTGATAATGAACTGGTTAGACCTTGTTTATTAGCAGTAGTGTACCGTACTACTTTCAAATGATCTGAGCAGAACTAATGAAACTCATAGAGCAAAATGATTACAGAAGAAATTAAATTAATATGAAGATCTACATGTCTCTCAAAGAAAACACTACTTTGATAAATGCAAAACCAAAACATTGCATTTCAAATGTTGAGAAAATGTTGGAATAAACATCAAAAATTATACATGCAAGAAAAGTTTTAAAGAGAAAATAAAAATGATTTCTTATAAGAAAAAGTGGGGGAAAAAAAGGTTTAAAAGATAAAGGAAAGGGTAAAACAGGGGGGAAAAGAACTACAGAGCAGACAGAAAAACAGCACATGTTGAACATGCATAAAGCAATGTTGTTATTGCAGTTATCAAGGCATCTGGATGCCTTACACAGCGACAAAGCACAGAGGTCAGCATTGAGACACACACAGGGTTTTGCAGACAGCAGGCCTGAGCGGAGCTGTGCACACTAAAGCAGCACCTGCCTTACCTCCCTGCATGTGACACCACCTTGCCTAGACGCCATCAACACCTGGCCCTGACACACCCACACCACCACAAACGCAACAACCCGTGCTGTGAACAAAACTCCTCCACATGATTTCCCTCCTACTAGGACTGAGGGAAAGAAGCCAAGTCAGAACAAAACATGAGTAAACAAAGATGACAACCAACCAAATGAGTTTATGACGTAAATAGGACATACTTGACGTATGAAAGATGACTGAATCCACCCTGATGATGCAAAGAAAGACCACTGAACAAGACAGAGTGGTAAGGAATGACAATAGAAAACCAAAAGGAAGAATGGCATGTGGATTCATAAAATGGCGAGAAAGTAACGTCCATTGGAGAGTGAATTCATGCTCACAGAGATGCCAAATCCTGGGATCCACTTCCAAAATAAATGAAAAATCCATCATTGCAGGAGAGTCTGTCTAAATGAAAGCGACTCAGATGAGTAAACTTTTGATAACATGATGCAGATGACGACAAGTGATCAACAGGGGAAAAAAGAAATCATAAGACATGGCATCTTCCCATCAAGTGACTACTATTCTTCAGAAATGGATGGTCTTCTTCCTCATTTATTCAGGTGCTGGCAGCTAAGTCTGATCTTCCTGTGGACTACTGAGGATTCCAGCAGAAGAATGAAGATCAGTTTGTTGATGCGATGTGATTCGTTTTTTGGTAAATCTCCTTTGTTGGAAGAACGGCATTGATCCGGCCGCGTCGAACAGAACACACAACGACCTGGTTGTAGCACTCCTACCTTGCGCAGTCGGCATAAGCTGCTGGAGTGGCACGCCAGGTGATCCTAAAGGAGCTACACCAGGATGCTGGAAAATCAGCCCATGGCGACCAACGTCAATCCGGGGCCTCTTAGCCTGATCTGGGATTTAAAACACACAATACCCTCATAACGCAAAAAAAAGAAAGGCACTAAGCCCAGAGCAATGACCTTCGGAAGACCTCACAGGTCACCTCCTCTTCCTCGATTTAGACTTCAACATAAAGCGCTAGTAGAGGATGCCAAATATCTAAAAGCAGAAGCAATTAGAGGGAAAAAGAAAACAAACAAAAACAAAGCAAACAGGGAGGAAACAAAGCAACATAAGCCAGACGGGAGACTGCAGTCCTTACCCTACCTGTTTGAACTGCACTCTGTTGTCTCTTAAAAGCATCCATGTCTCCAGGGTTTGTAATGGTGCCAGAAGCAGTCCCTTGGTGTCCCTGCAAAAAGAATCCCTCAAGGAATCAGCAACATGTCGTAAAAACAAAATACCCCAAAAAACAAACAAACAAATACTTTAAACTAAATACAGAAATGCGTAGAATATTTGGTCACAATTAGCACAAAAAATAAGTGTATCACCTGAAACTGCTGCTGAGTAGAAAAAGCAGCAGAAACATTGGGAGGAAGCTGTGTTGCTATGGCGACAGGTGTCACTGCTTGGCCATCTTTTCCAGTAACAACTTTTACCTTTAAAATATTTGTAGATAAATTTGAAGGAGGCATTGTAAAACACATGTTGAATTGGATGTCATGAATGGCAATTTAATAATAAGATGTGTTTTGGTTTTTAAAGTTAGCTATCGTGATACCTCATCGTTAATGACCTCTGACTGTTCCTCTTCTTCATCTTCGTCCTCTAGATCCAAATCACTCTGTCTTAAGTAAGTATACAAAGGAACACAAGGCTTCTTCTTGAACGCTAAATAGTCCATCATGTTTCCTTGAAGGTGTTGCAAAAAGAAAAGTTCAATCAGGTATTCTTTGAACACTTCTTTTAGACTCTCCATCTTCTTGGTGTGGTGGTCCAAGCACTGTTTTCTCAGCTGGGCAATCTCTGGGGTAGAGGGTGCCAGTTCCTCTAACTTTTTGGCAACTTGTTTTTTCACTGTGCCAGCAGTCATGGTGGTGGATGTTAGAGGATTGCTTGGAACCCCTTGGGGTGGACTAGAGAGGGATGGACTGGTGGGTGGAATGGAGGAGGGTATGCTAAATGATGCTGTAGCTGTGCTTGCTGCTCCTGCAACTACACCCTGTGCAGTCTTCTCAAATATCATTGGGCGTGCCAACTGTCCTTGAATGATACTGCTGATTTGTGGAGGTAGGTTTGAAGTGGTGATGTGGCCAGGGTTGCCCAGAGCAGAAAGGTTACTACCAGTGGCAACAGGGCTTTGAGGTCCAAGGTGGTGAATGGTGCCCCCAGTCTGAGAATGAGGCTGAGAAAGCCTACGTTCCCTCACAGAGCCTGCTGTTCCTGGAGAGGTCAGTTGTACTTGGCCAGTTGTAGCCGGTGCAATCTGGGCCAACCCTGTCCCCTCCTGATAGACAAAGTGTCCTCCTCCTGATGGACTTCCTAAATTGATTTGTCGAACTAACATGCCAGCATCCACAAATCGTGTTGGACTTTGTCCACAGACACCCAATGCTGTTGAGGGAGCACCTGGCCTTGTAACACCTTGTATTGGAATGGGACTATGCTGTGTGGGACTTTGTGGTTGAATGGGCTGGGGTACAGGTGATGTCACCTGAATATAAGAGGACGGACCATGCTCAAACCTCCACTGAGGTGCTGTATGTTGAAAACCAGGCGACGCTGGATTCTGGATAGGGAGTGGGGTAAGAGTAATCTGCTGGTTAGCAGTCACCATCTGCCCCACATTTTGTAATGTAATGTTTACATTCTGTCCTGTGACAGGGCTCCGGCTCATGATTATCTGATAATTAGGTGACTGGGGGGCTGAGGGGCTGGCAGCCGAGGAAAAGGTGGTCACAGGGGATTGAGGGTGGGCAACTGTTTGCTGCTGTGTAGCTGCCAAGGATGGCTGTTGCTGCTCCTCTGACCCACTGACAGACTTGGATTTTTGAAGCTGTCGTTGCATATTCTGCGATCCACTTCCATGGTGCATTGCGTGACACCGTTCCTATGCCTCAACACAACGATCTGTAAAAATAATAGTAAAAATCAAAACAGAGATTTGTCACCACCAAACATAAAAATCCGATTAAACAATAGGCGACTCATAGGTAGTAATATAATCAAACAGAAAAAAACGAAGTAATTGTAATTGTTTTTGTTTAATGCCAACAGTGTTGCTATTGATAAGTGTCCAGCGGATAAATAACATTTTCAAGCCATTCATTGCTGAACCTTTAATATAACACAACACATCTTTAATCAAAAATGACTCTCATCAGAAAGAAAAATAAAGAAATGATGGCCAAACTGGAAAAGGAAATATTCTAGACTTATAAAGTCTCACAAAGTTTCTTACAAAAGAAAACAAAAGAAACCAAACTGATAAAAACCCTGAACTACAAAACTAGAAGATAATAAAGATAACTATATTTGTCCAGTATCATTTTCAAAAGTTACCTGCAAAAGGGAAACTGTATTAAGTTTCAATCATAGGTAACAGAATATTTCATATATAACATCATTGCTACAATAGACATGGCTACCAACTTTGCAAAAAGGTAAAACAAAACAATAAAACCCAAGTGGTTGGTCACCAAGTTGCCATTATTATTTATCTTAATTTATTACAAATCAACTACAAAAAGATTTGCAACATTAAAAATATCCTTCGAAATAGTAAAGTAAATTACAGTTGATTTTGACATTAAATTACATTTTCTAGAAGTGTTTACGTGAAAGACTTTATTCACAATATTCAATGTTGACGTCCACTTCATGCTGCCTTACATGCGCAACACTGACAGTGGCTAGAGCTATTCTTGTAGCATTTCACTGGCAGTAGACACAGAAAGTAAACACAGGACAACGATTTGAGCAAAAATAAAAACCCAGTTTTAAATTTAGGTTAACTAACAATTTGTTTTAATTGCAACATTAAAGCAAGTCGTTTTAATATTTAGAAACTAGCTGAACGCGTGCTAACCGATGCTACTGGTTAGCTTAATTTCGCTAACAGGCCAAGAACTAATAAATAAAAGTATTTTGTCACAAAGTGTTACTTACAATGACTTGGATCTCTGTGTGGGTTGCCTAAATTCTAAGTCATATTAAAGAGTAACATGCTGTAACGGCTTCTATTGTTTGAAATATAGAATACTGATATTGACAAACGGCTTTTAATGTTTTGGAGCTAAGATAATTTCATTCAGCAATATGGCTACCGCGGCAACCTCTTCTGCATGACCCGGATGTGGTTGTCACTCCCCTTCCCTCGGGATAGAAAATGTGACGTAGAGCGAGTTTTAATCAGGTTTTTTATTTGTCCATTTTGCTTATATTCAATGCCATCAACACAAGAACGTGCCGTTGAAATATAATAATCATAAGAATTTTTCTACTCCTTGCCTAATTTTACTTTATTAAATGTACATAAAAAACATTTTTAATTTGGGTGGAGGTCAGACAGTATATTGAATACATTCGTTTATTCCCAATATAAAATTGTTTAAAATGTTAAGGCTGTAATGTTTTGTCAAATCTAGTTTACATACCCATTCTGTCATTTCCTTACCCCTGGGACTTTATTTAATCTGTGTGATCATTTCTTGTTGATGTAGCGCAGTTGAAAGTTACGGCCAGTAGATGGTGCTAATAACCCATGATTCTGACTAAAGTTGTCTTTTTTTAGTTCTTTGAGAGATACCACAGCTCAGCTCTGGGTAAAGTAACTAACTATCCGGTTAAGTTCATTCTGGGCTCCATTTTGATTTCACAAAGTTTTTTTTACTGCTTTGAAAGGGAGCTACAAGGTGGCAGCTAAGCATTTCACGGACGTTTGTGAACCTGAGTGCCTCTGGAGACACCTCGTCTAGCCTGCAATCCTACCAACTATTCTTTCTGGTGCTTTGGCTCTCTGTACAACACTTCTTTTATCATATCATCATAAACACATGGTATTAGGTACTAGTAGAGGTATTAGTACAACAGGGGCGGGTCCAGGATTTTTTTCTCTGCAGTATCTTAGGGGTTGCTAAGTGACTGTAAGGAATTGCATATTTGTTTTTGCGTAAAATTACATTTCCAAGAAGGAAAGTAACAGGAACGCATATTCATACGATGCTAATTAATACCAGATTTACATTTATTGTCTTGTCAAGAGATTACACTTTTTAACCATCAAAGTCTGAAGAAAGAGACGGAGATGTTCATGTCTCACTCCCAGAAGAAACAATAGCAGACATTGAAGACAGGTACTTTGGAATTCTACAGGCAAATGGCAACTTGGAACAGGCAATAAGGAAAGCCGCAACAGCCAAATACCTCCAATGAGTAAGACAAGTCCTGAGAAGCCAGCTCAGTAGCAAGAACAATAGCTGGGCAATAAAAAGTTATGCGCTGCCAGTTATCAGACACCCTGCAGGAATAATAATATGGTCAAAGGAAGAGATACAGACCACTGGTGTTGAGACATGAAAGCTTTGCACCATACATGGAGGGTTTCATCCCAAATCCAGCACCCTGAGACTGTATGCTGGCCACAAGGAAGGAGGCAGAGGGATAATGAGCGTGGAACCCACTATCCAGGATGAAACATCCAAGATGCATAAATATATCAAGCTCAAGACCCCAACTGACAGTGTGCTCAGTTAATGCCTCAGGCAATGGAGAGCAGAGGATACAGTGCTGGAGGACAGATCCTCATGGGAGGACAATGCCCTGCATGGGATGTACCACTGGACCATAACTGAAGTAGCTGATATCAAGAAGTTGTACCAATGGCTAGAAAGGGCTGGCGTACAGGACAGAACTGAAGCACTCATCCTGGCAGCTCAGGAACAAGCCCTGAGCACCAGAGCAAGAGAGGCTTGGATCTACCACACCAGACAAGACCAAAGGTGTAGGCTGTGAAAAGAGGCACCTGAAACAATCCAGTACATAACTGCAGGGTGTAAGATGCTGGCAGGGAAAGCATACATGGATCGCCACAATCAAGTGGCTGGAATAATATACAGGAACATTTGTGCAGAATATGGACTGGAAAAAAAACACAGTAAAAGTGGGTAACACCTCCTAAGGTGGTAGAGAATGAGAGGGCAAAGATGCTGTGGAACTTACAGATACAGACTGACAGGATGGTAATTGCGTACCAACCAGACATTGTAGTGCTGGATAAAGAACAGAGGAAAGCTGTTGTGGTGGATGTGGCAGTGCCAAGTGATGGAAACATCAGGAAGAAGGAACATGAGAAACTGGAGAAATACCAGTCAGAGAAGAACTTGAGAAAGTATGGAGAGTGAAGGTGACAGTGGTGCCTGTGGTAATTGGAGCACTCTGGGCAGTAACCCCCAAGCTGGAGGAGTAGCAACAACAGATCCCTGGAAAGACCTCAGACCTCTCAGTCCAGAAAAGCGCAGTGCTAGGAACAGCTAAGATACTGCGCAGGACCCTCAAACTCCAAGGCCTCAAAACCAGCCAGAGGGGACTGAGGGTGAGAGAGACCTTTTTAATACACTATTTACCAAAGGTATTTGCTCACCCATCCAAATGATCACAATCAGGTGTCCTAATCACTTGGCCTGGCCACAGGTGTATAAAATCAACTAATCAGACATGCAGACTGTTTTTACAAACATTTGGGAAAAAATGTGGCCACTCTCAGGAGCTCAGTGAATTCCAGCGTGGAACAAATCCAGTCATGAAATGTCATTACTCCTAAATATTTCACAGAAATCTGTCACCTTTATCATATCAAAATGGGAACAGCAACTCAGCCAGAAGTGTTAGGCCATGTAAAGTGATGGAGAGGGGTCAGCGGATGCTGAAGCGAGCAGTACACAGTGGTCACCAACTTCCTGCACAGAGCTCCAAACTTCATGTGACCTTCCGATTAGTCCAAGTACAGTACGCAGAGAGCTTCATGGACTGGTTTTCATGGCCGAGGAGCTGCATCTAAGCCACACATCACCAAGTGCAATGCAAAGCGTCAAATGCAGTGGGGTAAAACACGCCACCACTGGACTCTAGAGAAGTGGATATGCGTTATCTGGAGTGATGAATCACACTTTTCCATCTGGCAATCTGATGGACGAGTCTGGGTTTGGAGGTTGCCAGGAGAACGATACATTTTGAACTGCATTGTGCCGAGAGAGCAATTTGGTGGAGGAGAAATTATGGTGTGGGGTTGTTTATCAGAACCTGGGCTTGGCCAGTGAAAGGAACTCTATATGCTTCAGGATCCCAAAACATTTTGGACAATTCCATGCTCCCAACCTTGGGTGAATAGTTTGGAGCGGAGCCCCTTCCTCTTAAAACATGACTGTGCACCAGTGCACATAAAGACATGGATGACAGTCTGGTGTGGATTTACTTGACTTGCCTGCACAGAGTCCTGACCTGAACCTGATACAACACCTTTGGGATGAATTAGAGTGGAGACTGAGAGCCAGGCCTTTTTGACCAACATCAGTGTGTGACCTAACCAATGCACTTTTGGAATGGCTCAACATTATATAAACACACACACTCCTCAACCTTGTGGACAGCCTTCTCAGAAGAGTGGACCAACATCATGTTAAACTCATGTTGAGGCAGGTAAGCAGATACTTTTGGTAAAGAAGTGTTTATAACCATTCTGTTTCAATGCAGATGAGGCAGATGAGAGAGAGTGAGAAAAAAACACTTATAAAGATACCTGGCAGAATGAGCCCAACGGCTAAAAGTATGGTTAAGATGTTATGTGTCAACAAACGTGTGATTTAATAACAAGAGAGTCTTATGGTGTCTATGCAACCTGAGCACAATTAAGATCACAGTAGACATTGAATTATAATAAAATCATAACAGTCTTTTGGCAATAAATAACATTTATTTTCATCACACGTTGTACTACAACCATATTCATCAATTTGGCTGTTTTAAATCTAAAAAAACTACCAAATAATATAATTTCACAGATAAATGCAACATGTAATCAAGCAATTATAAGAAAATGCATCTGAAAATGGTTAATCTAAACATTTTTCAAAGGACAAGTTAAAAAAAAACCAAAATGCCTCAAATGGTGTATAAACATGCAGTTCCTCATGACTGAGAGCATTACTACCTAAGGAATTAATGGACATGACTTTATTCTACCTAATTTTAATTCATATCAAAGTATTTTTATTGCTCTGTGCAATATTTGTGTCTTAAGACTGACAGGCAAAGAAAATGTTCTGTCAGAGATCAGAACATAGTTTCACGACTTTTACAATTCATTGTCTGCTGCAATGAAATAATGTAAAGGAGGCACAGTTTTTCTGATGATGCTACCCACTGGCAATATTTGGTCATTTTATAAAAAACGTGTGTTGTTGACTGAACTTTTAAAACATATAAAACAACAAAACAAAAGCCTCAGCCTTTTTTCAAGTATGACATAATCTCATTAGTCGCTCTGATCATTTTAGGTGCAAAACACAACAAAACACAATAACACATTCTGTAACAAAGCAAATACTGAGAACCATTCATTAAATTAATGTACTTCAACATTCATGAACACTGGTACAAAACAGAATTGTCATGTTTTTGTGCACGTTTAATGCAGTTACAGTCTTGTAGGGATAAGGCAAGAGTAGATCCTTCAGTGGTCGTTTCTCCAAGAGGAGATCAAAGTGCTTTTGTTTTGAAGTATCTTTCCACATTCCAAAGTAATGGATGATACAAGGTACTCCTGTTACTATGGATGCAGCTGTGAAGCTCACAACAGACTCTTATGTCTGCAAAGCTGAGATACGTTTCTCGATACACTCCTTACCTAAAAGTAGAGAAATTCGACAGTTAGATGGAAAAAAGACATGCTTGGTGCTATTTTAAAGATTTTATATTGCCACCATATACATTTATCAATGCTGTCAATATCTCTTTGCTCTGTAAGAATTCTGGACAAACCCTCCATCAGCAAAAGAGCTTTGTTGTAGCGCTGGACTGAGGATGTACCATAGTGGAACATCTCATCTAAAGCGGTCGACTGTACCTAAATGCATGGAAGAAAAAAATGGAACATTACTTGATAACTCCTAGATAAATGTACAATATAATCTGGGTTTGAGACTTATCAATATTTTTTGCAGAGCTCACCATGTGCACAGTGTGGCTGTAGATGAGCTTCTCTGCTGTCAAACCACCGAAGCGGTCCATAAGCTTCTGTTTGTCAAGTAGGAAGGTCTGCAGTCGATCATTCAGGGAGCGACAGAAACTCACACAGCTCTTGTACAAGTCGTTCAGCTTCCTGATCACTGAAAGGAAATCGACCAATTACTACTTCACTAAAATGCAAATTTAGCAGAAGATTGTATTCCTCTCCCTTTTCCACTGCTTTTTTTTGTTTTTTTGCAAAGCTGGCTAATATTTAGTCCCCATTCGAGCTCTGTTTTAGTAAATGTGGGAAGATTTCGGCTTCAGAGAATCCACAGACATTAATAGTACATAAAAGGTGAAGTCTTCATTTGTAAAATCATTACCTTGTTTGACAATAGAAGAGGGCTGGAGTTGGCCTTGTTTAATATTTTCCTTGGCGGTGTGCAGTGCTGATGACAGAAACTCCTCAGCTTTCATGTATAAAACTAACTGTTCTGCAAAGCTGCAACATAACAAATAGTTACAGTGGTTTGAAAAGAAAAAAACAGTCAGAAATGCTGTGACACCCATTCTCACCTCCATTCTTTACTCAGGAGGCTGATTTGATCTGTCACCAAACTCTTCTGCAGAAAGGAAATATCTGAACTGCAGGCTTCCAGCTCGGGATCCTTTGAAGAAGCCAGCTCCATGATGCAGTGGACAAAAGCCAAGGTGAAACGCAAGTCACTCAGGGCATCCAAATGAGCCTCCTTATTAATAAAAAAAACACCAAAATGACTGGTCAAATGTAATTCAACTCTTTTTTTTTTTTACAATGGTAGCCAAACAGATGCTAGTAGTAAGTGGCTCTACCTCCATGAGGGTATCTTCAGGGAGTCCTGGAAGGTGGAACAAACTGTTTCTGTGCAGAATTGTATCCATGGCATCAGTTTCACTGTTTCTCCGGGCTCCTCGTGGGGGGGTACGACTGTTAAGTAGCCAGGCTGAATTGATATGACTGGGTGAGCCTGAATTTCAGAGAAAAACAGCTGATTTTCTAAAAGCAACCAAAATGAGTATTTTTGAAAACAAAACATAATAAAGGTCAGGGAGATTTAAATCTGATAAATATACCAAGTTTCAAATCTTGAGCAATGAAGTATAAATCATAAATACCCAAAACGCAAACACCCACCTGAAAACATCCTCGATACCTTGGCATCAGGAGGAGTGGTTCCCTGGGAAGGAGAGCCCATGGTGAAGACTACAGGAGGGGGGCTGTCTGAGAACTGAAAGCATTTGTAACTTCCAGTAGGTGGAGCTGTGGAGACAAATACAAAGAGTTGGGTCAAGAGTGGTCATTGCACTGAAAACCTCCAAAATAAGTAAAGAGTTTTACAAATCACCATATAATATGTATTTTATTATTCATACAGTGCTGACACATCCAATATGACCTTCTGATAAAGAAACTGTAAATGCAAAATGTTTTCCTGAACCTGATCTCATACCTGTTGGATCCATACTTTTGTCAGTCCCGAAGCTTTCATCACTTTCCTCCTCAAAAAGGTTGGCACCAAAGGCCGCCTTCAGCAGCATGTCAGATAACCTTCCAGTGCTCAGAGATCTGAATGTTAAACATAAAAATACCCAAAGCCTTAGTTCTGTCTGACATCTCAAAGTGCATCTTTGTGTGACAAACACTCATTAAAAAGTGAGGACTCCAAGGAACGAGTTTTGCTAAATGTTTTACAGCAAGAAAAGCTTTTAAACACCATATTGTCTTTATGACTTGCTCAGACCTTTTAAAAGGGCCTTTTTTATGCATTGACTTGTGGTCGATGTTGGTCTGGAAGGCAGGAAATTTGTAAAGGCCTTGCAGGTCTGGGACCGTCTCGGTCCAGTTTAGCTTTTTAGGTTGATCCAGGTGCTGAAAGGAAAAAAAAAAGAGCTTTTAGGCCTTTCATTGTTACAGTGTCAGAGCTTAGTGATCGACTAGATGCTATACCAAGTGTTAAATCTAAGCAGTCAATATGAACTAAAAAGTAAAAGACAGTGATGGTAAAAATAGCCAAGAGATTAAATGAAAGCTGACCTTGGGGTTGGTGGTGACTTGTACATCAGGAAACACAGATAAGAGTTCAGTTCTTGAGCTGAGAGGAAAATTCTGTTCTAAAGTCTTTGGGATTTGTCCAACTACACAAATATAAAAAGATAGAGTCAATGTTAGAAAAAATTGCTATTTAAGTTTTTTAGCATCATGTTACATAGTATAATGATGACAAGCTTCATTCAGGAATGTAAGTTTTTAGAAAAATAAAATGTGACCTGAGTAAAGAAGAGATAAAACAACAGCACATCTTCATTGTATATAAGTATAAGATGAAAAATATTTTTTATAAATATTTCAACAACAAAAAAAATGTAAAATGTAAAATATAAAAGTTTTGTGTAGTATTAGTTCATGTTTTGTGATAAATCAGTAGAAAGGGTTAGATCAAAGAAATGATACGATGTAGGACGGACAGACAAGAAGTCGTCATGTTTTGAGCTAACAACGTTTCATACTCTGCATCTAAAAAGCAGTTAGAAAAGGGGCAAATAAATTGTTGAGAGAACTACCTAGTGGGGAAGACAGCTGTATCTGACCTCCAGGGATCACATTTGAGAAGTTGGCTGTAGCGAAAGAGGCGATGGCCGGAGCTGAAGCTCTACGCATTCCACAGTCTACGCGGCTTCCTCTGCTTCCCAAAGTGCAACACGCCATTGCCCTGAGGGACACCAGTCAGTATCAGACAAAAGACGACAGTCATTTCAGCAGACTGCAGAGAAAGCACGGTTATATGCACATGCCTTGTGGAGCCATGCATGCCTGCATGTTGCAGGTTCTGGTTCATACGCTGGTAGTTCTGGATCTGAGTCGGGACAGGAATGGGTACAGACTTGCTGCGGGCTGGGCCATCAAGTTTAACAGGACTGCTGCGTGGTTTGCAGATGAACCCAATAAATTAAACACAGGACAATGTGCAGCAAGGAGTACTAATGACTAATGTTTAAATTGACATAATAATAATGTAAAAACACAGCCATAATGATGAAGATTGATACAGTGGTAGTCACATAAATCTAGAGAAACACAGCTTACCCACAAGGCTTGGGGGGAGAATGCAAAAGAGAAGGGTTTGATGCCCTTCTAGTGGTTCCAGTAACTCTCACAGTCGGTCTTGGGCTCCTATAAAAATAAATAAGTTAGCTTTTTCTTCAACCAAAGCTTTTGCTCTAACAAACATTGCTTACGTTTTAAATTAGAGATGCTATTCAAAATTGACAACATACCCACTACACATTAGACAGCTTTCATTGGTTGATTCCATCTCATATGTGTATTCACCTGCAAAACAGATACAATAATTTTTAAGATAATGGAAAATTAACTAAAAAAACCAAAAGGCTCAGGCTGAACGTCTTACTAAGATACTGGGCTGGCACCATGACATAATCCTCTGCGTATGACAGTGTGTTTCTGATGTCTGGATTGGCTTTTTCTTTTAGAAGGGAGCCTGCAGTGTCTTCTGCGGGTGAGTGCATCTCTTTGGGCTGGTGCGTCTCTCCGTCAGAGCACTTCAGGCGTAAAAAAGAAATAAGAAATTCAAATGTAGATAATACACCACAAGCATATATATATATATATATATATATATATATATATATATATATATATATATATATATATATATATATATATATATATATATATATATATATATATATATATATATTTAAGGAGAGTGATTGTTCATAGCAAAACACACTTGAGGTGAGGCCAGCTGGGATGTGGAGGAGCTGCTGGAAGAGCTTCCAGAAGCAGAGGTGAGATAGGAAATTGGTGCCACAAGCAAACCTGAGAAAAAAAGATGACATCTGAGTGTGTTAAATGAAAGACCCTTTATTGATTCAAACCTGTTATATATACCCTGTTACACAACATCTAGAACGTACATTTCTTTGTGGATGTGCTTGTCTCCAAGAAAGGATGGTGGAAGAATTCATCTGCAATATAAAGTTAAATGAATATGAGAATACTGAAGCCCAAAACATTAACAAAGATTTTCAAAAGAAATAAATGGGTTTACCAAAAGTGATTCGTTCTTTGTGGTTTCGTTGCAAAAGCCCCAACAGCAGGTGTCTTAGGTTAGGAGAAGTTTCCTTAGGGATACTGGGAATGTAAAGATGTTAAATGATTATTTTAAGGTTTTATGTACATTTTCCATCCTAAATTTATCAAACTTTGAATAGTTTTAAAATTAAAAAATAAAACAAATCTCTTTATTATTCAGACAACTTAAAAAAACACATTTTACATTTTGCCCTTCGGAAAACAACATAGCGTTAATATATTTAATGCGTTGCACGGAAAGTTTCATTTTGCTAATTATTATCTACCAATGCATTCAGTGGTCCGACCCGAACACTTTCAAATCAAAAGTAGTCAACACCACCCAGGACAATTCTAACTTTAGCCTTTTTTCACATTCGCATTAAGTTGGTCATTTAACATTACACATTTTTGCAAGTAACACTTTGTAGACATATATCTTTTTTACTACGATGGAAAACCAGAACTCTAACAGCTGGATTGGGCTGTTTTTATCTAGTGACTTTTTAACACTTTTATTTATGTTCAAAAGATTATCAAAAACCTCTGCATAAAAAGGGAATTATACACATTTCCCAATTAAACATTTTTTTATTTTCTGATTTTATTTTCGACACATCAGCAAAAGCTCTATAATCTAAAGGAGAAAGGATTTAAAAAACATTAAAAACAAATGAAGTTGACAAACACAGACCTAGTTGTGCTGATTCTAACTTTTGTGTCAGGGCATAGAAACATTCAAAGAAACACTACCTGGGTTTAAACCTAAACTGATAATCATAAGATGAAATGCATGTCTGTAATTTGCCTGACAAGATGCTCTACAACACATTGGAAAATGGAATGGGCCGATAGATCAGAACAGTAAAACAAAAACCGTTGCTGTTCTGCTGATTTAGTTACGGTATTTTAATAATGTAATATTTTAAAATCCCAACAACAGATGATAAACTTGCTTTTGTAACGCTTGTAAAGCAGTGAATGTGAATGACCAATTGTTGAATAACCAACTAATATTCTCTGACACATTGTTAAAAAATATTAGCATTAGGATATTGACCACAAACCTAACATCAGGAAATCTCAGATTATACATCAATAATGCTAAAAAAAAAAGCAGTAAAGAATGAGATGTTCATAATAATGAAGTTTTTTCAAAATGTAGCTTTTATGTCAGAAAATACCTGAATGTGTACATGTATTTAGTTTCTTTCCCTGTTTTATCAGTTTAAACTATTAATCATTACTTCAGTAGTTATTTTTTATCAATTACTTTTTTACTTGAGTGAATATTTGGATGATTTATTTCTACTTAAGTAACATTCATGTGGTTTAAAGCAGGGGTTCTCAAAGTTTTTTAGTGGAGGGCCAAATTAGGAACTCGACATTAGACTTGGAGCGAATTTTGGTGAAAAAAAATGGATAAAAAGAAAAAGTTGTTTTTAATAACTTTAATGACCAAACGTCATTTGTCCAGTTAACCAGGCCCTCCAGATGTATTTCCAGTGGCGGTCGGAGGTTGCTGGAGTGTAGAAGAAGCCACTGTGGCTCCGGAGGGTGAGCAGGTCATCTAATGATCGAGGGTCGGCAGTTCGATTCCCGCTTCCTCCAGTCAACTGTCGTGTCCATGGGCAAGACGCTTCACCCTCCTTGCCTCCAGTGTGGCTCCAATAGAAGGTGAATATGTGTGAATGTCCCGGTGATGATCAGAGGGGCCGTAGGCGCAAATTGGCAGCCACGCCTCTGTCATCATCAAGTATACATGAGGAGTAAATAAATAATGGACACATTGTAAGCGCTTTGAGCGTCTGGAAAAGCGCAGATAAATCTAATCCATTATTATTGATATTACTCGTCTAGTAATTGTATCATTTGACAGACTTATTTCCTCAAACTTTTTCTTTTGCTCTGGACAAACAATGTTAGCTACTTTCAGCATACATTCTTTTACAAACTCCCCGTCACTTAAGTGCTAGCTACGCCGGGCCATTTCCAAAGCCACAACGTAGATAGCTTCTTTCACAGCTTCACTGACTGGACTTAGGTATTTTTGTAAACATGATCTGTTGTGCAGCATTGCCTCGTTGTAGTTGTTGGAGCTCATTGTTGCGCTCCTCGCCGGTAAAATTGTCATAATCTTTACGATTTGTATCATAGTCACGATTTATATTGAATTCTTTACCTGCTTGCAAATCAGGCGCAGGACTTCATCCAGCCCTTGAGGTACGACAAAGTAAGCGTTTGTCCGCTTAGCTTGAAAGCGCCTTTTCTCCTCGCCAACACAACGTTTTTCCTCAAAGGAACCTGCTCTCCTGGCTCCTTTTATTGAGGGCCACAAAAAATATTCCCGCAGGCCACCATTGGCCCCACTTTGATAACCCTAGGTTTAAAGTAAAGCTATGTCTACTTGATTTCACATATGTTTTACTTTACTTGAACTGTCCCTTTTATGCCATTATTCTGTACTTACCACAAATCATGACAGAAATCACCTAAAATTATATTTATGAAATTACATTAATTCTCTACCAATTCTTTTTATATTTTTAACATTTTTTAGAGTTTGTCAGCAATGACATAAAACCAAAGGAAAGTCAGAGTAATGGCATTTAAACTAACTGATCTAAAATCACTCAAACCTTTTTGAACTTGAGTTTAAAATAGGAGTCCAGGATAGTTAGATTGCTGCCAAATGCTTTACATGGTGCATAAGTGTAGTCTAAATAATGACAGAGGATTTTATTTCTCACATATTTTTCCATTTTGCAGCTAATATGTGAGCTTTTAAAAATATTTCAGTCACCCACACTTTAGACATGCATTGGGAGTTGCAAAATACATTTCTTTTTTTAGTTTAATTTTTAGCTTTGGCACAAATGTTCTGAGAAACATGACACTCAAAGTCCGTCAGACATTGTGTGTTTATGTCTCTGTTGAGTTATGTGGGTCATGTGGAAAAAAGATAGCTGCACAGGCCACTAGCTGGCACCTCAGAGCGGGTTATAAATAGAGTCAGAAAAAAACCCAAACAGGGCCTTCTTACTTAGAAACATGGATTATCTTATCCCCCAGCTTTATCACTTCCAAAGATATGCTAGTCTGTGAGCCATACATAGGACAGCAAAGTGGGACATGAACAAAACGGGCAAACAAAGTAAAATTACACGTGACTGAATTCCTTCCAGGATTAAGTTCTGAGCATCAAGGACACATTTGACTGAAAGGAATCCTCTTCCAACCTGCAGAGAATTTATGTTTCTATAGGTCAATGATACTGATAAGATCCTAAAGAAGTTGCATGTTTCCCCTCCAAAAACCAACAAGCAAAACACCATTGTGTGAGTTGCTAATGGATATCGTTCTAGATCTGAAAGCCCTCATCAGGTGTCTGGATCAGTTTCTTCCATTAGAACTATTTTTAGAGGCTTTTACTGGCTGCTAACTTTAACTCTGGAAACTTGCTGGCTTGGTCACATGCATTCAAACCACACAAATGGAAGACATTGATTAGCAAACTGGGTGCATCATGTCTGCTAGATTTACCATCACAGCCTGTTTACAACCCATCATGCACTGTGCATGTGGACATTGCACAGAATATGACTGTAAGGTGTGAAGGACACACAGAGATAAGCTTACCTGGGTAACAGTGTTGTGTTGCTTTCATAGAAAAGACGGAGTTCCTGTGGAGAGCTGGCCTAAACACACAAACAAGAGTGACATTTGAAAACCATGTTTTATTTCAACACGAAACAGAATGAACTGAGCTGGACTTTTTAAACAAACCTATAGTTAAAACTACAAACTAAGAAACACTGAAATGCATAAAAGTAGCTTTTTTTAAAACGAGACATTGTAAATGTTTGATGATGCTGGCAAAGACAAAGACAAATGTTTTGGCAGCTAAACCACCAGGCAAAGCATGTTTTCTCTGCCTGCTTTTTTCCCAAATTTAGATAATGTTCTAAATTTAGACTGGTTCTTTTTTTTAAAGAGTTAACCATGTAAATGAACCCATTTGTACAAATGTTATGTAAATGATTTTACCTGCCTTGGAGACTGAAAAGATAGAAATGTAACTTTTAACCACAGGCAAAAAGGATTGCATTTATGTATGTATGGACTTCAGTTCATAGCAATTATGTTTTTCTAAAGATTGACTTTGCTTGAAATTTGAACAAGTGATTTTGTGAGTTTATTTTGCTTGTATGTTGCCACCCTTGCCCCTTTGTACCCACTCTCTGTAAACAGAAGATAAAATAATCTTTCATTTCCAGAAAAAAGGGGGTCTAACAGTTCTAAAAACAGCCTGTGAGCTAGCATCGTCATGTTGATAAATAGGAAACTTGGACCTGAAACAAGCACCAAAGAGGAAGTCAAATGCAGGCGTGTGTCTAAGTTACAGCCCGACGAAGTGAATAACAGTTCAAAAGGATCACAAGAGGCACCAGGTTGTGAAACACTGTTTACTCTAGATTTAGGCAAATGGCTTGAGTCCATTTTTGCATAACCACCCCCCTCCTTTGAAAGCAAGACAAGTAATTAAGCTCTATCATTTTCAGGAAGAGGCAGCCAGCCAACAGGTGTTTTTTTTATAAATGTGTTATGATTCACGGTGTTACACCATGCTAAGAAAGCAGTACATCACATTAAGGATTACCAGCAATTACTTTGACATTTCCAGGAACTAAAGCAAAAACAGCTTCATAAACATTTGTGGTTGTGTAAGAGAACTCAGGAAAACAATTATCAGCACCCAAAAACAAGCATGTGGACGTTCTTTTAACTCACATGAAACGGTGCTTTTCCTGTCAGACACTGGTACATGATGGTACCAATGCTCCACAGGTCGGCTTTGGCATCATAATTCTGTGACATGATGACCTCAGGAGCCTGCATCAAGACAAACACAGCTGGCAATTCACAGGTACAGTGAAACGGCAAAGGAATGGCGCAGAGAATCAGATGAGTTATGTTTACCATGTACATAGGAGAGCCGCACAGCGTGGCAGCCATCATGTTTGTCTGGAGATGCCGTGCAAACCCGAAGTCAGCTGAAAGTTAGACATGTACTTTTAATTTTTTTTATAAATAATAATGATAAATCCTCCAAATCAACCACTCAATCATGCATCCTTTTTGCTGAGTTTTTGACTGGTAGCTTGAGGTGGTTACCTATTTTAATGCTGGCATTGATAGAACTGGACTTGCGCCCCTCTGGGTGGCAGAGTAAAATATTTTGGGGTTTCAGGTCTCTGTGAAGGATGCCTTTGCTTTGCAGAACTTTCATGGCCTGGGCAATCTGTTGCAGGAAGATTCGGATCGTGTCCTCACTAAGAGTGCCTTTTGCTGTTGATGGGGGAGAGGATGTCAGTTTATACAGAAGTAAGATGTCATATAAATACACGATTCCTGGACCTGCCTTAAATGACACACAAATATTTAGCAAATAATAATGTTACATACAAGCACCCCACCCCACCAAATCCATCAGGGTTTCTAGCTGCCAGGATTCTAGAGCATGGGGAATGAGTGACAGATGGGTGGAGTCTATCTGTCAACCTTGCCAAAAGAGACTGAGAGTTTTGCAGCAAATACGTGATTTCTTGGCAGAGAGGATCATCATTTTAATATGTTTCAAGCTTTGGCAAAGAGGAAAACACACTGGACAAGCGGCGGGGGCTTCTTCTACCCTTTTCACTGTTTACTAGTGCATGCCCGCCGCCTACAGTTGGAATGGCTTGGGGTAAAGTCAAGGGAATCTTGCTCCAGGCTTTGTCTTTCACAGCTCTATTCAGATATATGAAAAACTTGGTGTTATATAATTCCAGCTGGGCACAAGTTCAGCCTGGTTTACCTTTGTTTTGTATGGAAAGCTGAAAACGGTTGGAAAATATTCGTCAATGTGAACATTTTGAATGCGGAAGCCTGAAAGGTGCAACTCTGTACATTTATATAGACCTTTGACTGGAAGTGGCCGCTTGAAAACACGTTGCCAAGGGCAGTCTGTACGTGGCTTCAGAGTACCCCCCCCAATAAAAAGCATGAAGCAAAAGCTTCAAATGCTTGCATTGAGCTTTGTTTTTGTTGCACTTACAGTGAAGATATTCTGCCAGGTCCCCCCCATTGCAATACTGAAACAAAGGAGGACAGGTTTTAACTGAAGCACTTCCATTACTGCCGTCTCAGGAAATCTTTGCATCAGCAGAGAAAAACCGACCACAAACACTTACCTCCATGACAAGATACACGCATCCTCCAATTTCCTGTTGACAAAACCAGACAAAAATACAAACTGTCAACAACATATGTGTCATGACACAGCAGTACTGTGTGTGAAGGAAGATGTAGCTAATAGTTAATAAGAATAATTAAATAAATGCGTGGGGCTTTTTATTTGAGCATAGAGATGAAGACTTATATCAACAAGCCATCCGTGCCTCAACAGCTGCACTAAAAGTTACTCTAGTGGCAACATGCCAAGCTTTAAACAGAGCTCACTGTTTGCCGGCTGTCACTGAAGAGTTTCTTGAAACTCTGGCCTGTTTGAAAGAGGTGACTCTGTGAAACTGTATCCCCTCGAAGCCCACGTGCAGCCCCTGGGCCCCCTAAATCTTCAAGGACTCCTCCCAATTCACCGCCCCTTTGCATGAGCACAGAAAAGTGGCAGTGTCGTGATGTGATACGCGGTGACGCAAAAAGGGTGACAAGTCTAGGGTGTCATTGATTCACCAAGATGAAGGCCCCGTTTTCCCTATATAGAAACATCAATTTAGCCCACGTGCTGTTGCATAAAACATGTTGCTATCATGGTGTTACAACATTTAAGTGACTAACAACAACAACAACAACAAATCAAACAACAAGAATGCCAACAGAGCAGAGCAACAGTGTCGTGTTCATTCTGCTGTGAAGAAAAAAAAACTTTCAGTGTGTTTCATGAGTCACAAGTTGAACCTGCTGCACCCTGCCATCTGTTCAACAAAGAAAGATCGGCTCGGCCGTATCTACTGTCTGGCAGGTGTTCCTAAGGTGATAAAAGAAGAGCACAAAGACACAGGGCGACCTGTCCTCTGAACAGATGTCTAATGGTGTTTGCTATTTGTGAGCTGTTGTGCATTAAACACACAAACACACTGGGACATTAAACAATTATAACATCATAGTTGGATCCCCAATTGAAGATCAACTAGTTTTATAATGTTCAACTACAGCTAAAATTAGAGAAGACCCCACACATATGTGTAACAGCCAAGCAGGAGGTGGACGGTGTTTAGCAAACATGTCAATAGTTGCATCATCTGGCAAGAAGATCTCTGGTACAGCAACTCTGTTTTTCAGTCAGCTCCTAATGGATAAACACACGAGAACAGTGATGACAGATGGTAAAACTGCCTTACCTGATAGTCTAGTAGTCTTACAATATTCCCATGCTTTAGTTCCTATACGAGGTGAAGAATATTTGATTAAAATAGTGACATATAAGTTGGACAAATTATTTAAAAAAACATCTAAAATGAGAAATATTAAAAAATGAGAAATTGAAAAATATTACCTTTAATATCTTGATTTCTTTTCCTAGCAAAGATTGGGACTTGGCAAGGTTTTTCTTATTGATACACTTTACAGCAACTTCCCAACTGTGTTTCTTAAAAATAAAATAAATAAAAAAAGATCAATGTCCTGCATATTTCAACAATAATAACAACTGCAGATTTGAAACTTACCTCTTTGTGTCTGCCTTTGAACACGACTGCAAAGGCACCATGACCAATTAAGTCCTTCCTGCTGAACTCAAACTTCCCAACAGACTCCATGCTTTTTGAAAATATGTGTTGCAGCCCAGTATTAGAACCGATTCAAGACTTTTCAGCTGAAGGAGACCCGACGTCCCACGCCAGAACACCGCTAAATCCCATGTCATTTAGCTAAAAAGGCGAAGTGAACACCTACAATTCCCAATGGTGGAAAAACACCGATGCCAACATTACGAATGAAGGTTTCTCAACACAAATAATGTAATAACGCGTGTGAGACAAATGTTAGCGACTCATTAAATAACTAAAATCTATTTTCGTTTGCGCTTATGAAGTTGTCGGACAGTTAAAAGTGTCATAAATGCTGTTTAAGGTAGTTCTTATTTAAACTCTGAGCTCAGACATTGTAGTAGCGCTCACCTATCCAAGCATCTGACTGGGTTATTCATATCACATGGTGAGCATGCGCACACGCGTCGACCAAGTTTATGTTGGTGGCGCGTTCAGGACCAGCTCGAAGATTCAGCTTCTGAAGGTTCTTTCAACAATAAATAATTGTAGCTGTAAAAGATGATTGTTTAAAAAAACGTTTATTAACTATGACCTAACAGATGTGATATAAACGGTATAAAACATTAGTGATGTTTAAAAGAAGGTGAAATCCTTCCCATAACTGAACTGAAAACAACCATTAGAGTGCGCAGTGAAGCGTACACTGAGTGCAATCGAAATACAGTCCAATACAGTGGCCTCAAGCACAGGCAATGGATCAAGTCAGAAATCTTGTAAAAAAAAAAGACTATTATTTCTTGTACTAAACAAGTTTTAATATGGAACATTGAACTGTAGTACCATAAGATGACAGTCATAAAAGGTTACACACAAGGACACGAATGATCAAATGTTTCAATTTAGACAAAAAAACAAAATGAAGCAGAGTGAATTACAGTAAGTACTTCTTGAATTCTTATGTTGGCACAGTGTAAGAACATTTTTGAAAAGTCTCACAATTAGGAAAAACAGCAATAAGCTTGAGTCAATGTGTTGCAGAACAATATATTATGATATACAAAAACTCAGAAGGTTTAAAAGATATTAGCAACAAATACATCTACTAATGACATTAAAAAATCACAGAAGGGTGTTGCTTACATAAACAATAGTCTCTACACATTGAATAGCACAGCTTACTTGTGTGGCAGCATGCTAGGATGTGAGGTACAGCAAGAATGCAAGTCAGGCCAATTCTTTTTTTTCCTTCTTTTTTTTTTCTTTTTCTTTTTTTTTCTTTTCTTTTAACTTGTTCTGTCAGGTCAATTCAAAGGGTACAACACTGATCACAATAGAAAACATGGAAAAAACATGTTTTTTTCTTTTTAGAAAAGAAATCAAGTTATTAAAGGAATATCAATCTTGAGAGGACATGCCAAATGAAAAAGCGGCATGAATCACAAAATAAATAAATACAATAACAGAGTGAAATGAATGGTGCTTTAATAATGCTGATGCTTTGTGCTGTCTGTGTAAATTAATTGTAGTCTTGGAATTTGATATCACAGTTAATCTTTCTGGATGTCCATTTGCTTACATGATATGGTTGTTGGAAAATAAAAGAACACCATATTTTTTGCTTATACTTTTCTAAACATTTGATAGCTGGACAAAATCTCCTCTGGTCCTATCCACAGTTTCATATTAGATTAAATACAAGAATAAAAGCAAATGTAATAAACAAAATAAGTCAGAGTACAATGTGTAAGGAAAAAACAGAATATGTGGGAATTGTAAAGCTAAAATATTTCAGAGTGGGAAAATAAAATTCATACCTTAAATGACTATCAGAAAACAATAATCTCCTTTGTAAAAGCAAATATTTTTACAAGTTTGACACTTCTTAGCAAAACTCCAGGGTGTGCTGTAAATTTGCATTTAGCCAAGGAAAATGTTTGGTGGTGAATTTTTTTAATGAAGGTTCAAAAGGCACATCATTCTCAGATAAAACCTTAAAGATCATGAAAATTTATAAAGCACAAACCTGGCTTATTTGCAAGAAATCAGACGGACATCTCAAACAAATACCCTTTAGGCACTTAATGAACAATGTATGCTCTATAAATATTACACAATGCCATATTTCAATAAAAACCAGACACAGCAAACAACACAAACACCTCACACCAAGTTCTACCCACAAACAAAAAGGAGTGAAGATCTAGCCACTGTATACCAGTGTTCTGTGCGTTAACACTCAAACAGAATAGAAATGTTTTATTGTTTTGAAGATGTTTGTCATGGTGCTGAATAAGAGGGTGCTCTTTAAACTGTTTGTGTAATGTTCCTACATGTGATTGTAAAAGTTCACAAAATACTGCAACATTTTTGAAATGGCTAAATCATAAATTGGCTGTTGTCTGAACTTTTTATGAATTTATTTGATACATTAGCCTTATTTATTATATTTTTGTGTATTTCTTACGTTTATCATTGTTTGGTTTCATTTCTGACGAGGTTTTTGTTTTCTTGCTAAATTAAACCTCAGTGATTTCCTAGCATGTTTTAATATGAAGGGTTCAGTTGTCTTTAGATATTTTGTTTGGTTTTCACAGGATTTTTTTTGAAAATCTGTAATACTGCTTTTAAAAAGTGTACAGGTTGCATAAATTTAATACATTGAACATAGTTATCTATAGTTACCAATTTTTTTATGGAATATGGTTTATTAAACACCATCTGGAGCTTTATGAGTCTTTTCCATGATAAGAAACAAGCTTTCATAAAGTGTAAAGATGGGCTGTGAAATAGATAAATGGGGAAAAACAGTCACACACAGTGTCTATCAGGGTACAGAGACATTTTCTTGTAGATATTTTTCATGTCCTCCTGTCTATAACTTTTCTGTGAAAGAAAACATTTTTTTTAATTAAAAAAGTAAAAGACAGTTTTTAGCCTGTTCAACAAGGTCAAGGTACACATCAAAAAAGTTGTATTGAGTTTGATGAGCACACAGCTAATTTCATAACACAATGGGAGGATATTTCCCTCCAGTTAGCCACAGATTACTCAACTGCTACAAAGAGAAATGGTTCACATGGCGGAGAGGTCAAAACGATTGGCTGAGTTGGTGCTTTTGTCCCATGTGTTCATCTTAGTGGGGGTTACACCCTCCTTGTTTCCAATCATCTGTATCAAATGATGGGCGAAAAAAGAGCGTCAGATGCTAAACATCAGAGCCTACCACTTTTTTGGGTAGAAGTGTGTATTATAAAGACTCACAATATCCGAGTGGAATGGTTTCACATTGATGTTTCGGATGGAACTGCTGGTGAGAGACCAAACTTTGGTTTTGTGCTTGAATGCAGCTCTGACCTTCAAAACAAAAGAAAAGAACCACCCATTTTAACAGTGGCCAGTGTCTGGTCAGTTTTATTTTGAAATAACTTCCAACTGCAGTGATGTTTATTTCTAATGACAATACATTCCCTTTTACAATGAGCCAGTAGTCAAATTAATAAACCAATGAAAAGCTTTGATTCATACCTCAGAGTTAAGAAGACAGTGAAACAAGAAGACAAAGAACCCCTGAAATGATTAGAAAAAAGGGTACCCATGATTCACAAGGGATTGCAAACATTTTCTGTGACGAATAGAAAATAATCAAATGTCTACAAACTTACTTGTAATGAGTTGAATATAGCAAAGATGTATAGGAATGGCAAAGAGTGCATGTTCACAGCGAGAACACCAAAGATCCAGGAAATACCCAGTATTGGCAGGAGCACAGCCACAGCCTTGACAGTGAGCCTTAAAGCAAACACACAAGTATTATGTAGTCACTACTTCTAAAATCAGTTGTATTTTATAATTTGAATAGTCTGATCTTAAAAAAACAAATGAACTCACTTGGCTGCATTGGCATCACCATGGACTTTGTAATTCTCCCCACTGATTCGAGATATGATCCTGGTCACAGATATCAGAATGCCAATGTTCACCTGGACATATGGTTGAAGATTATTCTATGCAATATAACTCAATTTCCTCGATCAGAGCAAAACCACAGACTGAGCATTTTCACCCAAATCCTCCAGAAAATGGAGGCCATGAGTATAGGTTACTAATTAAGGCAGGCAAGCTGAACTTGGAAGTAAAAGGAAACACATCACGACCCATCCAGTCAGACCCTTTGTTGCTACATTTAAGAAGCTGATTTATTTTTCAATTTGCTTAAGGCCCCAAAGTTTCACGCAAAAGCTAAATGTCGCATGTGAATGATTGAGCAAATCCAATTCCAAAATAGATGGCCGTAGTGCAGAGGTTGCAGTATGCAGTTGTCCTCTCATCAAAAAATCGCATGTTTGGTTTCTGCGTTGCCCACCCATGTGCTGAAATGTCCTTGGGGAAGGCACTGAACCCCACATTGGACTTGGTGGTTCTAGGTTAGCACCAGTGTAAGGCAGTGGAGCTGCCATCAGTGTGTAAATATGTGTGGGTCAGTGGTACTGTGACTGTAAAGCAACTTGGGCTTTCAAGAAAGGCAGAAAAGCTCTATATAAGCACAGGTGTCAGGAATTGCTGGTGTAGGACCCAAAACAAAGGAAATTAGGCATGGTGGTAGAAATAATAAATAAACTGAAACATGGCAAAAACCTCGGAGAATCAAAAAAGGACACAAAGCAGAACAGGTGACCTGACAATAAGGGACTGAAAACGAGAAACTTATATGGGCTGAGGACAATTTAATGAAATGAAGAAAACTGTGGATCATGATTAACCTGAAACTGGTGGAACTGACAAAGGGCAACTCTTAACACCATCAAAAACAAAAACTAACAAAAATCAAACTATACCACAGAACCCTCACAATATGACATTTACCATGTTAGAAATGTAGTGGGGAAAATAAATTAACAAAAAAAAAGGTTTTAAATGTATTTTATGAAAAGGGATTTCCAACTGCAATGATGTCAATTTCTAATTACATGAAAAGGTTTTTTTTGTTTAGATTTTTGTAATTAAGTTCCCTTTTTAGATATTACATTTCAAAATACATTTTTAATCCTTAATACATAATAATCTATTGAAATTAATATTGCAGATTTGTTTTTTTTTAAATTGAATTGGAAATGTGTATTATTAAAAAAATTAGTAAAGTACTTTGTAGCAATAGAATTATTGAAATGGATTTTGTATTCTTTTTGTGGTGGTGTGTTTCACTGTTATCAAAATGTGGCATTACAAAGACCCTATTAGTCCACCATGCCAAAAATATTAATCACACAAAAAACACTGCTTTAAAAAAATAACCCTTGTATATAAATGGCTATTTTGCAGATCATGTTACCACAATGACGACAAGAGCAGGTGCCACAAATGCCCAAATGGCTCCTTTGTTCAGTGAAAGCCAGCAGCTGAAACAATTAAGGCAAAGAAAATGCAAGTCATTTCCAAGTAAAAAAAACAACAAAAAACTATAATCTTGTGATGCAATAATGAATTATTATTAATCTAAGAGCATACAAAAATTAAACGCTGTTGTTTCTAACTATTTTCATTAGTGATTAGAAATGAATGAAATTGAAAGATTTCATATTCTCACTGTGCAGGTCATACTCACTTATCAATTTCACCATAACTGCCTAGAGCTGATGTCATGGACACGACACAGATCAGGAATGGAGAACCTTCCACACAAACACAATTTACAGTCAGCAATATTGCAGGATGTCTAATTGAGGACTGTAAGTCTAATGTGAGTTTGGTTACATTGTTCTAATACTATACTGTCCTATATTTTACTGTAAATAAAAACGCACTTATTAGCTGCATCTTTCTAACTGCTCTTTAAAGCAATGTAGACAATTAACGAAAGCATCTGACTGGGGAAAATGGTTATTTAAGCTCTCAGCATGAAAAAAAAAGCATTTTTTATGCCAGAAGAGAACAGACTGTTTCTCATGGACAGAATGCTCACTCAAAGTAACACTAGTTTCAAGTGCTGACATCCATCTATATACAAACAAAACACATCATGAAGCAGATGGGCCACAGTAGCTGTTTGTCACTTCTGCTGAAGGAAACCGAGGGCACAACTTTAACAACAGATGAAGTTGGGGAAACAAAACAGCATCTGGTCTGATGAGTCAGTTTCTGCAACAACACCTAGATGTTAGGGTTAGAGTTTGGTGTTAACCACAAGAAAGACTGAATCCATGTGGTCTCATTTGTGTGGTGACTGTATAATAACACTAAATAGATATTTTTGGCATGTTTTTGTCTCCAGCTGTAATACCAATTTATAGTTTGCACTGCTAATTCTGCCTCCATGTTGTTGTTGACCACATCCATGTATTGTAACTATAGTATACCAGTCATCTGATAACTATTTCCAGTAATGTAACACTCTATAGGACTTAGCTTAAATGATTCCTGTTCTCAAATGATCTGTGCACCTTTGACAAAATGATGGAGTCATAGGTTTGCATCATTGGTGTTTCACTCACAAATATAAGGAAACTGCGTAGTGATGTCATAAAATATGGATCAAGATCTGTGAAGAATCTTTGGAAACCTTTTGCTATATTTAGACATTTAGACTTTAAAAATTCAGAGAATATCTTACTTATAGCTTGGTTTCCAAAGTACTGCTTTAGTGTCTGTGGCTTGAAATAACATTTGTTGTTGCTAACTATGCCTCCTCTCTAGAAGGCTTGTGCTGCGTTTCAGCTAGTGACATTGATATCCAGGTTAAAAAGGAGGAGAAAGTTGAAGCAGGCAGAGCATGCTAGGAGCAGAGAATTAGATATATAATACATGTACATCAAGTCAGTATCGGTACTTTCTTTTTCAGCAAATAACAGCATTTTAAAGTATAAAATGGTATGCGAGACAGCCATACCTCTAGCTGTCAAACCCATCCTTAGCATATACTTTGCAGATAGCCATGCAAAAATGAAAAATGGTTCTGGCTAAAGGAGAGGAAGTCATAAAAAAGGGTTCATTTTACACTAATGGTTTCAATATGTCAAGGAAGGTTTATGAATTCCTCAGCAGTCAAAAACAGTATAACTTTGAATGTTTCCTGATTTATTCTAGCAAAGCCTGCAAAGGATGAGGCTAAACATTTTATCCAGCTTGGAGCACCAACACATATGACATCAGAACAAGCATCTGTAAGGATCTACAAAGGTAACAACACATAGCTGCAAATGACTACTCACCCCAGCCAATGACATAGTAGTAGTAGTGCTTGCTGCCCTCTGATCCAAACACCTTCACCACCATACTATAGAGATGAAGACCCTCCACCAGCATCCAAGCGAAGGCACTCAGAAAGAAGAAGTGAAGCAGGATCGCCATGACCTTACAGGGTGTCTGGGACGGATGACAAAATAAGAGTTTATCATATTTTTAAACGTTTTCTTTTATGTACAATTTCTTTTTTTTACATATTTTGTTTTTTCATAGATTGATTCGTCTAGCTTTATAGAAAATATATTATCAGAGGAAAATATTTTGCATGAATTTGAACATTTTAAGCATGTTGTACTTGGAGCTCTACATAAAAGCTATCAAAATTTTTTAATCGGACTGCAGAATTTTGTAGTTCTTATGATGAGAAAACTCTGAAAGGTATACTAACCGTGCCAGGTTCAAAGCGAGCGCTGATGAGCAGTAAAATCTGAGCCACAAGGATGGCGAAGGACAGGTTGGCATGGATGTGGTAGCGCTGATTTCGCATGGTACTAACAGATCTGCACAGCACCAAAGAGACATGTTCATATGAAAGCTGGAACACTGAAGCACCAATGCAGATTTATGCAAATCTGCCAATTGTTTCAAATTGTGGTACACTCACGACAAAACTGCAAAAGTAACCAGAGTGATGGCAAGGCAGAAAATGGAAATGGAGCACCCAACGTAGCCTATAACTGACAGTGCCATCATGTGGCTAGTAGTAAGCTGTGTAGGGAGACAATGGAAAAAGATTTTAAAGAATTAGGTCCTACACACAATATTCTATCAAAATAAATCCACAACATGGATGTGGTAGTGTTGGTTACTCCACAATGGGTTAAAGTAAAAAGATATAATCAAAGCCTTCTGACATAACAATTTGTGTCTTTTTTTTTAAAGTCTTTTTTAAAGGTTAAAACTATCTTACTCTTGGATTTTTGCTTTTGGCATGAACAAAAACACATTCATGCTTTTTGAGACTGTGGCTATTTTGAGCTTTTGGTTTTGATTCCCAATGCACTGTCTGCACACGTGCCTTGTGATTATGAGGGCAGAGGAGTCTTAGCCATTCAAAACAGAGAAATGTGGAATGCTTCCTCGCAGCTGAGGAATAAGGCTGCCCACTAATTAGAGACTTGCAGTCAGAACTTTGAGCATCAAATAGACTTTAGTGCCTTAAATATAAAACAAGTTTGTAGAGCTGCAAGAAGACTGTGTTCCGATTCATAGTAAGCATTGGGGAGGCAATTCATCATTCTGCTGTGCCTGTTTTCACTGATAAAGTAATAGTACTGGTGTCAATAGGGAAGGCAAAACATGTTACCACAGTTTTTAATCAGGAAATAGATTTTAGAAGAAGGGAAAAACAAACAATTCCTAATTCTTCATGTGACTTTTGCCTGTAGAAAATAAAAATCTTGTGTTTTCCTCAATGCGATAGATCAGCACCCACAACTTCGCACCCACACATGACAGTAGCATGTGGGACATTTTTTCTGTCATTCATTTAAAGCTTACCCATAGTTTATTGTCATTACAGAAGTATTGCGTAAAAAATTAAAGTAATGTAATAAATACTTTAAAAGTGCATACCTTCAAGGGCACAACTTGCATGAGGATAGCAAAGTTGGTCAGGTGGTTACACAAACATACAGAATATGACATGTTGCCCTCTGAACGTACACAGCCCTCATTAGACCACACCCCCTCCTTAGAACTGGAAATAAAAAAAAAATGTGTATTAAAAACTAGCATAATTGTATGCATAAAATTAGCTTCTACATGGTGGGAAGTTCCATTCTTCTTCTATAACAAAATGCTCTAAGATGAGATGCACACAAAAATGTTAATGCCTACATTTACTAGTTTCACAGAATCATCAAATAGTTTACGCTTTGTATGAACTTCAGGTTTTAATCCAAATAATAGTTACATAAGAATGCTTTGTGATCTCATTTTTTGGTATAAATATATATTTTTCGTTTTTTTTCCATAATAGTCCAAAAAGAAATGAATATGAAAACAGAACCATACTGATTGTATTTTCCATTTAAATGACTTTTTTTTACATTTTTTTTCATCTAAATGGAACAGTGCTTTTGTAAACTATTTACACAGACTCACCTATAGTCCAAAAATGCGCAGTAGAGGAAGACTTTATTGCTCTGGTTCAGTACTTGGTCCTGCTGTTTGTTAGTCTGAAGAAAGAAGGAAACAAAACCAAGTCCATGTAAAAAAAAAAGAATTTTTATACTTCAAACTATTTATTTGTTTAATGCTTTTCAGTCCTTTTGAAGCACAAAACACTTTACATAAAAGCATACTAATAAAAAATGAAAGTTTGTTTAAAGACAGAAACAGGGGGGGGGGAAAAGAACATTTTATTTCTTGATGAGTAATTGATGCTGTTCCACCACCTCTCTCAAGGAATGGTAATAACTTTAACCAGCTGAAGGATTGGAGAGAATTTTCTGGCTTTTTAATGGGGTGCAGGTAGAGGTCCTGATATGATGCATTGTAAGTTTAACTGTTGGATGTGGTGAATGAAAGTCTCAGCCTGCTGGAACTTAATGTCATTGGTACATGCGTGAATTATGACGGCTGAAGAAGAGGGATGTTCACTGGTGAGTTGGAGGGCATAGTTGTGAATGTCCTTGACCGATGCTCCTGAAATGCAGTGTGTGTGGCACCTCTTAAAGTCTACATGCCAGACAATGGAGTTTCCTCAGATAATGACTGGGTAGCGCCCCGAACAAGAGGCCAGTGTGGGGCTGCCAGCAGCCGGGAATCATGAGGCACCAGCCTCTGTCCCAGCAAGCTCGGGGGAAGGCCCACGCTCCTTCGAAGCGAGACCGGAGCCAGGGGTGGATGCCGCTGTTTGATCCAGAGCCCTGATTATGACTGAGGCGGCAAAGGCAGGAGGCGCTGTCCGGACGAGTCTGGTAGTAGCAGGGGCAGCTGAGACTGCAGCAGGTCCACACTGACTTGACCCTGTTCCTGATGGGTCGAGTTGGTTCGATAGCAGATGAGAGGGGCCTGGGTCTTTAGCCAGCAGGAGATAGCGGTTGAAGAGCGACAAATGTTGCAAGCTAGCAGCTTCAGGTTTTTGCTCATGGCTCCTCTGGCTACGACGTGTCACCTCCACCCATGACAGCTTGGGTGTAGAGTTGGATTCCTGAGACCAGTATCTGCCTGGGCTTGTTGGAGATCAGATGGAGACCTAATCGGTTCTCCAGGGCTAGAGTTGGCTGGGCCTCGGAACTCGTTCGTCAGCACCAATCCGTCCACAATCCTGCCACAAAACTGCACAACACTGCTGTCGGATCCGGTGGAGTGAGCGTCAGCTTCAGCAGGTTTTCTGCCAGACCATGAAAGTGACTGGCCTGGTCTATGATAACTGAGTGCTGGAGGTAAGTAATATAATTTGACTGGGATGATGTCAGTGAGAGTATTTATTCGATCAGTTGGTATTTCTCCATAAGCTCAGATCTTAGCCTTTGAATGGTGATTTGAAGTTGGCAATGATCTCCACAAACAGGAACTCCTGTAATATCTTTGTCAGGACGAGCATGAGCGTCAGCCACCCATGTTGCCAACAACATTTTTCTTTATTCTTTTTCTCTTTTACAGAGGTTTTATTAGTCATTTGTTGCTATTATTATACTTTATGCTGCGGTGGGGCAGTACTAAGAGAAACATGTCCATTGTGGTGCCTTTAGAACTGGAGTATTTAGTGACAGTGGTTTAAAAGAATCATGAAGAAAGTGCCAGTCATAGTGGAAGGTAGAAGCAAACCTCTTCACATACTCATTGTTAAGCAAAAGGAGTCTGGTTTTCTTAAAAAATGTACTGACAGACAGGAAATTCATTGTCTCCAAGGCTATTAAACTTTAAAACATCCATCTTTGGAGGCATAAAATCAGGCAGAAAGTCTAAGAGAGGAGGAACTTAATATTACACAAAAATGATTTATAAAACCCAAGAGTTTAAATAAAGGATAACATTCCCCCCAAACTAAAAAGTTATTTACATTTCAAAATTAAATAAAATGGTATTTGCTAGGGAACAGGAAATGGGTGTGTGACATGAGCTGTCATGCATGGAAGAGGAAACATCATGGTTCTGCTGGATCTGCAGCAATTTGTGGTTTTATAAGGTGTTAATGTTTAACCCTTGTGCTATCCTATGACCCCACCCTTACATTGACGTGGTCTCCCTACCATGACAAAGGTGGATAAAGTTGAAGAGGATTTCATGTAATCTATGGACACCAGTGAAGATCACAAATCATTGAAGAAAATAGGTTCAGCGCACTTGTGGGGTGTAGATGACCCAACTTCCAATGTTAAAGTGACTAGGATAGCACAAGGGCTAGTTGGTCAGGGGTTGAACTAGCAGGCGAGATAACGATCTCAAACTCAGGTCCAAAGGAAGTCAACACATTATCCAGACTTAAACCCAAAAGAGTTGTTTTGCGATGAGTAAAAAGTAAAAAGCAAGGCAGACCAATGGTGCCACACATTTATGGAACTTCTGTAGCAGAGTTGCAATTTCCTGGTAGGGTCACTAAAGTAAATCTCACTGTGAATCTGATACTTTTTCATTTCTATTTAAACAAAAATTATATAGTTACGTTCAGCTGGTATACCTCCTCAAAGTGGCCACTTTGAAGTACTTCAAGTTAAGAAAAATGTTAACACTGCATAAAAGAATTCATTTTCCATCAGTTGTTCATTGGTTTTATCATTTTTCCTTTTGAGTAAAATCAGAGAAATTGATGCATTCCTTGTACATTCTTTATTCTTTGAACCTGGAAAAATTAGGTTGCTTTAAAACCTACGACTGATAATTAGAGACTAAAAGAAATAAAAACAACTATCTTAAAGTCAAACTGAGTACGAGGGAGAAAGATTTAACAGGCTGGACTTACTTTTCAGAAAATGTGGACCCATTGAAATTACTATGCACAAACATCCCTGGGGGTTACAGAAGACAGGCCAAAAAAGGTAAAATATCCAGCGAGTGGCAGTTCTGAGAAGGAAAATACCATGTTGATGTAAGAACCAGAGGAGAATGGTCCCACAGTATCAAGTCCAAATGGTTTAAACACCACAGCCTACCTCACATTGTTGCTGGCCAGGTCCATTACTTTATAATCACACTGGTTATATTTTCGGATGCTTCCTTACACCAAAACAATGCACAGTTTAAAAGCTTCAGTTACAACAATCCAATTTTTGTTCTTGAAATGAATTCACTGTACAGTAATGGTCTCCACAGTCATGACATCTCAGTCCAACAGGACACCTTTAGAGACAGCGGAATAAATGACTCTATGACTGCTGATCCAAATCTGCAGCAACCGCAAAGTAATATCATGTCTTCTTAAATCCAAATATCTGAAAAAGACTTTCCAAAACGTTGATGAATATTTGCGGCTCAGAGATGAGGCAATTTTGATGCAGAATTAGAAATATTTTAGCAACACTTAGTGTGAATACTTAAGGGTATCAAACAGGTTGCTTTATGCAGTTTTTACCATTTTTCAGTTAAACAAAAGTCCTTCCCATCTCCAAAAGGCTTATTTGATAACTAATCCCCTTTTGCTTCTTAATCTGAAAATTTGGGTCTTTAGAGACATTGTGTTAATGCCAGTAGAATGGTGTAATTGCTGTTTGGCCTTGCTCAACTTGTCATCTGAAGAAAATAACAGTTCTACTGGCTGGTTGGGTATAGAGATTATACACCTCTGCTCATTCCCTGGGCCTCTACTCTAAGAATGAGATGGACTGTGTCTGCCTCATTTCCTTCTGGAAAAAGTGAGCGAGTGGGTGAAGTTGACACTTAGGCTCTCTGATTCCTGGCTCATACGCCACCTGATTCATTTTAAAAGGCATAGCACAATACTTTGACTTTGTTGAGTAATCAAATTGCTGTTCTCTTTCGGTCTGCTTTACATATGCAAGTCTTTAGTCATTATGTGCTCAGGTACTTCAGATGAATGCAGTGGACACATTTTCATGTGGCCCATTAAATATAACTTCACTGAGAAATGTAAGCCAACCTGTGGGTGAAACTGCTTTTCCCTTGTGGGCTTTTAGTTTCTAACTCTCAGTGTTTTATGCAAATATAAGCAGTCAGAAGAGCAACAAAAATCAGCTGGCACCCTATATCTCAGGTGTTTTAGCTCTTACTAAACCTTTGATCTGCACTAAACAAGGATCAATTACCTGTATTAAACTGCAAATGTAAATGCTCTCTGAAAGGAAACAATCCATCACTTTTAAACCTTGATTTGTACCAGACCCCAGCATAAATATACATGAGCCAGCAGACATTTACACATGATGTATAAGCCAACGCTCGCTCTTCACCAACTATCTTTCCAGAATATATTTAAAGGAGGGTGCAGGGTCTTGATCGTTGCTGCAAAAAAATTAAATGCTCTTGGAGGTCCTTCAGCTTTGACTGGATGCTATTGTTTTCTCTCAGTGCCCTTAGGCCCCAGAATCTACCAGCCAAGCATGCAGCTGGTGCTCCAAGACTTTATTAACAACAGAAGACCAAAAAAACAAAACCACTGAGATCACTGTAAACCCTGCAAGCAGACCTGAGCAGTAAAGATGAAGACAGAAAAGGATGTGGAGTGACATTACTACTAATAAAGAAATATCTCAGTCACAAAGGCTAACTCTTTGCCTGCTTTGACCAGGTGAGACAGAAGCTTGTGATCTTCTTCAGTGTGGTAGTGCCAGCGCATTTCTGGGAAATGTCATTTAAATTTCAATTTGATTTAGATTTTATTGGGTTATAAAAAACACAATGTAATTTTTAACAGAAAAAGAATAAAAGTGGATCTTTTATTAATATTACTGTGAAATACCGGATTAAAAGCTAACTGAAAGGAGTGTTTTGCCAGTTTAAAAAATTAATAATTTTGAAAAATCAATAATTGGAAAACAAACCCAGCCCAACAATTTAAGTCAATCATTTTCATCAAACACCTTGACTTATTTTCTATGTAACAGTGGTACAACACTAAGAATTTGTATAAAAATGAGTGCAAAAACGTTTTAACCCTCATATTGTGTCTGGGTCAAAAATTACCCATATTCAAATGTGAAAACGGGTCAATTTTACCCAAACACATTATAAGTGTTCATGATATATTTTTAATCTGCGTTCACACAGGCCTCAGCAATGTGACTCAAGCCACCACTTTTACTGAATGTCTCTTAACATGATTGCTAAACATGTAAACACGTGTTTAGAGCACTAGGGCACAGTTTGTAGAAATGATTAACCCTGAAAACGCCTCTGGTGCCAATGTTGATGAAATGCTGAATTCTGTTACTTCTAGCATCTTGAATGTTCTGGATGCCATTGCCCCATGAAGGTTAAATTGAGAAAACATAGACAGAAAGCTCCCTGGAGGAACGATGATCTAGTCAGGGCACAGAAACAACAGTGCCGCAGAGCTGAGCGAAACTGGCGCAAGTCAAAACTCCAGGTTCATTATGAAATGTATAAGGGGGAGTTGTACGCTTACAACCAGATCTTATGCAGAACAAGGGAAAGGTACTTCTCTGAAATCATTGGAAGTTGCAGCAGCAACTCTCGTGTCCTGTTCACAACAGTAAACAGATTAACTAACCCTCCAACCCAGCTACCAATAGAACTGGTTTGCACACCTAAATGTAATGAGTTTGCTGTATTTTTTAATGACAAGGTTCAGGGCATTAAAAAAGCCATCAACTCCACAACACATATAACTATCGAACAGCCACCTACTCACTCTAAGCTGACTCACTTTGTACCTGTCACTGACCAAACTGTCCAAGAGACCATCACCCGTCTGAGCTCGTCTACATGCTGCCTTGATGTGTTACCCACTAGATTTCTAAAGTCTGTCCTGAACAGTGTGTTGCCATCAATTACTCAAATAGTTAACATGTCTCTTCAATCTGGAATATTTCCAGAGGCCTTAAAAACTGCAGTCATTAAACCTCTCCTGAAGAAAAGCGGTCTTGATCCCACTGTACTGAATAATTACAGACCTATCTCTAATCTGCCATTTTTAGGAAAAGTCCTTGAAAAAGTTGTCTACCAACAGCTCACTGATTTTCTCTTATTAAACAATTCATTTGATGTTTTCCAGTCAGGTTTTAGACCCCATCATAGCACAGAAACTGCTCTTATCAAGGTAACCAACGACATCCGCCTGAACACTGATGATGGCAAAGTCACTGTCTTAATCCTGCTAGACCTGAGTGCTGCCTTTGATACTGTTGATCATGGGATCCTTTTGCACAGACTCCAAGACTGGGTTGGCATCTCTGGATCTGCCCTAAGTTGGCTCAAGTCTTATCTGGAAGACAGGAAATATTTTGTTGAAATTGGGAGTTGTGTCTCAGACTACATGGCCTTGACTTGTGGTGTGCCCCAGGGATCGATCCTGGGACCCCTTCTGTTCAACCTCTACATGCTGCCACTAGGGCAGTTAATACGCAGTAATAACATATCTTATCACAACTATGCAGATGATACTCAGATCTATGTGTCACTGACAACAGGTGAATATGGGCCGGTGGATTCACTCAGCCACTGCCTCCAACAGATCAGTGCGTGGATGCAGAACAACTTTCTCCAGCTAAACTCAAACAAGACCGAAGTTATTATTTTTGGCCCACAGAAACAAAGAGAAAGTGTCAGCAGCTACCTTCATTCTCTGTCTCTAAAACCCTCAAATCAAGTCAGAAATCTAGGGGTAATCATGGACTCTGACCTGAACTTTAACAGCCATATCAAGTCAGTAACATCAGCGGCATTTTACCATCTGAAAAACATTGCCAAAATCAAAAACATAGTGTCAAAGCCAGACCTGGAGATACTTATTCATGCATTTGTCTCCAGTAGGTTAGACTACTGTAACGGCCTGCTCACCAGCCTCTCCAAACGAGCTGTAAAACAGCTTCAGTACATCCAGAATGCTGCTGCTCGAGTCCTGACCAGAACCAGGAAGTATGATCACATTAGTCCTGTGCTCAGGTCTCTGCACTGGCTCCCTGTACCTGAAAGAATAGACTTCAAAGCAGCTCTGCTTGTGTACAAGTCTCTCCATGGCCGAGCACCAAAGTACATCTCTGACATGTTAGTGCCATATGAACCATCTCATACTCTGAGGACCACAGGGGCCGGCCTCCTGTTGATTCCCAGAGTCAGAACTAAACAAGGGGAATCAGCGTTTCAATATTCTGCAGCTAAAATCTGGAACAGCCTCCCTGAAGTCGTATGACAGGCCTCTTCTGTGTTCATGTTCAAATCTAGACTTAAAACATTTCTGTTTAGCCGTGTATATGACTGAAAGGTCCTATCTGCACTTTCCTTTCCTTTCCTTCCTTTATTTTTAAATCAATTTTCAATTATTATTATTTATTTATTTATTATTTTTTGTTTTTCTTTTCTTTTAAAGTAAATTTTACGTTGATTATTTCTATGATGTATTGTGATTTTAATGCATTTTTCTGTTTTGTGAAGCACCTTGAATTACTTTGTGTACGAATTGTGCTATACAAATAAACTTGCCTTGCCTTGCCTTGCCTTTAGCAAGCCCAAACGTAAACACGTTTAAACTTGAAAAAACTGTTGCCTTCATGCATCGCTAAGCAAGTTTTTAGGTTAGTTTTCGGGCTCTATGTACAAAACGCGTAGCCATTGAATGTGCCTTGAAAATGATCTCACGTCAAACTTTGACCAATCTTGGACTTGGCTTTGATAGTAGCATTTGGATGGCGTCCCTATTAATTCACAAAGTGCCAACCATTCGAAAATTGATCCTGGAGGAGAAATTAGTTATTGCGATTTATGCATGCCGGGAATTACATGACGCCAAGTCTTTCATATATCAGAATGGAGCTGTGAAAAAAAAAACCTGGAGCAAGATTCATGAGATTTACACTGCTACGACATTTCGCACCAAGCCTCTTTCAGCTGTAGGTGGTGGACATGCGCTAGTAAACAGAAGAAAAAGAAAAAGAAGACTCTGCTCCCTGCTTATCCAGAGTGAACACCATATGCTGAAAGTACATTCAAAAATGCTCATTTTGCACATTTTTGAATGCGTGTCACATGCCTGGTGTGAATGTCGCATATAACTATCAGTACTGAACAAGTATAAAATGTCTGTTTTTTTTACAAATCTCCCACCACCTTTGTTGGCAGTGCATGAAGAAGAAGGCTGGCCCCACCAGTGAGAACTGGGCCAATTATAATACAGCTAACAGATATTTGGTCAAAAAAGACTTGGCGCCTCATTTATAAACGTTGCGTACGCACAAAAGAAGGCGTACGCCACTCTCTACGCAATAGTTGAGATTTATAAAAAGCAAACTTGACGGGAAAATCTGCGGTCTTTCACGCAAGCTCTGACCCAGGCGTACGCACAAAAACGGATGAAATGAGAAACGACGACACCGTCGGCAGATGGAAGAAACACGTGAAAGTGACAATGACAATACTGCCTCTCATAAATAACATGAAGACTTCACAAAGCAAGTCTTACAATTAACAGCCTACACGAACACCCGTTTGATCGATCAGCAGTGAGACAAATAAAAAAAATCAAACGAAAATTACAACAGAAATTCAAATGAACACTTATTTGCAAAAAGAAAAGTGAAAAATGTTCTGCAATATTGGCATGTTGTGCAATTCATCCTCATAAATAATATAGTTAACAGAACGAAATAATGTACAAACTGATATTCCCGTCAATGTGTCCGTCTGGCGGAGCAGATATAGGTGCAATCAGACAGATGGATAGATAGAGAGAGATGCATTAATTGTCCACTAGGGAAAGTTGTTTTCATAGTAAAACATTTCTTCATAAGCAACAGAATTATGGTATTCGTGCATATGCCTTTAGTTTGTTTTATTTTTGATAAAACAATGTATGGCGTATGTCTCAACCATTCAGAAAGCAACAAGAAATTACATTTGCGCTGATCAATTTCCCATTTCCACGTCGATTATTACCGACATCTGTAGCTTGTCAGATGCAATTAAATGGATGGAAATAAAATGCCCCATCACAATGCGTAATGACGCACAATGGCTGATCTTGCGCTCCTAGAAGATGTGGCAAATGGAAGAATTCGGAGTGAACGCATCTTTAGACAGGAAGAAGACGTGTTGGCAAACGAGGACGACTGGCTTATGAGCCGGTTCCGACTTCCTCGAGCCGTCCTGTTGGACCTCTGCGGGCTTTTGGGGGGGTGTCACCCGGTGCATCTGGCGCGTCGGCGTCCCCCTGCGCCTCAGTCACCACTCCACTAAGGGATTCCCCAATTCTTGCCGCTTGTCTCTCATCAAGAGGGGTCAGCTCCGGTGTCCCCCCCGTGGCAGACACACTCTGCTGGCGATGCAGCGCCAGACGTTTTTTTGCCTCGACTTTGATGTCCGACCATTTCTTTTTTATTTAACCACGGTCCGAGGTTGTGAGGCTGCAGCATTAACGGCGTCTGCCACTCACGTGGCTTTTTGGCATTAGTAATGCCCACACTGCGCCCTCCAAACAACACTTTTCTCCTCTTTTCCACCTCGCCAACGATAAATTCTACTTCACATTGAGTGAAGTTACGTTTTTTTCATTTCCTCTCGGTGTGTGCCATGGTTTCGCAATCAATGAATATTC
Source organism: Oryzias latipes (assembly GCF_053564925.1). NCBI lineage: Eukaryota > Metazoa > Chordata > Actinopteri > Beloniformes > Adrianichthyidae > Oryzias > Oryzias latipes. Next base: position 14,578,134 of record NC_136245.1, read on the forward strand.
ATTTGTGGGCGTTTCACTGACTATTTATGGGCAACTATGGGCGTGTCATGAGGCCGCAAAAGCTGCGCTGCATTTAGAATTGGTTGTGATTTATTAAGGGAAACATGCGTAGGATGTGCGTGCGCACGGTTTTATAAATCCGAATATTTCTGTGCGTACGCACGTCCTATGTTTCATCCGTACGCCACTTCTGACGCAAATCCTACGCAAAGTTTTATAAATGAGGCCCTTGGTCTTAACGCGGTTGAGCTATCACCCCAACCCTATTATAAACTGTAGTTATTACAACCTGTGAGTGACTGAGTACAGATCCTTCTGCTGTCAGGGAAAGGTATTTCAATCAGCAGAAGGTCTCAGGCGGATCCACATACTGTACAGCGTGTAGAGTAACAATCTGAATCCATCCAGCAAAATAAATGAGTGAGATCATGGTGTCAGGGGACATGTAAAAAGACATGCAGCTGTGATCTCCACTCAGTCTCTGCAGTGCACCAGAGCAAAGAAAAGGATTTGATAACTGAGTTGGGTGTGAGGAAAAAGGGACGATTAAACAACCCCAGAAGTTCCTAAGAGTTTTTAACAATGTGATTAGTGATAGCTTACAGAAAGAAACAACACAAAATACAGTTTCAGTTTACAAAAAAGAAACGAAAACTGCTCATGGAAAAGATATCAGTTCTCGTTCCATAATTACATGTGTTAGATTCCAATGGGCCAGCTGTAATACCTCACTTCTTTTGGTGTGTTTTCAAAAAAGAATGAAGCAAGATCTTTCTTTTTGCAACCTGTATTGAGAACTATAAAATGCACTGAATTAACAAAAGAATTTATAGGATCATGAAACTTTTGTTTGGATAATACTTTTAAAGTTTAAAATCATTTTCTGTGTAATTTGATGTTCTTATTGTAATTGATTTCATGCCTTATAAATGGGGTTGGGACCATCAGTTGTGTTGTGCAGAAGTCAGGTGGATACACAACTGATAGTCCTACTGAATACACTGTTAGAATTTGTATTATGGCAAGAAAAAAGCAGCTAAGTACAGAAAAACGAGTGGCCATCATTACTTTAAGAAATGAAGGTTAGCCAGTCCAAAAACTTGGGAAAACTTTGAAAGTGTCCTCAAGTGCATTTCATGGTATCCCCGGGATACCATTGGGGAGGGGGGGGGGTACTGTCATGGTGTCCCCGGGAGTCCTCTCCTTCCCCTCTACTCTCTGCTTCATTCACAGATTGGACCCAGCTGTCGGCACTTACCTCATCTCCTGCTTCAGTATTTTTGGTGGCCGCTTTCCAGTATTCACAGCAAGTTCGTTGCCCTCTATGGTGCAGTACCTGGTCTACGTTATCTCGTCTGCTCTTGAACTTTTTCGTAGTGAACTTATTCCTAATCCTATCTTTCAGTCTGCCTGCAAGATCTCAACACCGCTAATGACGACCTGGGTTCTTTCACTAGCTCCTGCCAAGCCACGACTCCAGCCCAGCCACTACTCTGCCAAACTACGACTTCCACCTGCACCGCTCAGTTTCATCAACAAAGAAAGACTTACCTTAAATCCTCAATTTAAATAATGCTTATCACCTCATCCACATAAAGGAAGGTGCTGAATAGAAAATGGCATTTAACACCCCTGTAGGTCATATTGAATACCTCGTCATGCCTTTCGGACTAAACAATGCCCCTGCAGTTTTTCAACGCCTTGTCAACGACGTACTACGAGACATCCTCAAGCGTTTTGTTTTTATGTATCTGGGCGACATATTTATTTACTACGCCAAAATTCTTGTTTATAGGGTCTTCAGATACCATGGTATGACATCGTTTCCAACAGGGGTCCTCAATTTATATCACAGGTGTGGAGGGCTTTTTGCTCCGCTCCAGGGGCCACCGTTAGTCTTTCCTCTGGTTATCACCCTTAGTCTAACGGCCAAGCGGAACGGGCCTCCACACACCATGACAGAGCAGTCACAAAAACCATCAAGCGCTACAAAGAAACTGGCTCACATGGAAAGGAACACCAAGAGTCACCTCTGCTGCGGAGGATAAGTTCATCCGAGTCACCAGCCTCAGAAATCGCAGGTTAACAGCAGCTCAGATTAGAGACCAGGTCAATGGCACACAGAGTTCTAGTAGCAGAAACATCTCTACAACAACTGTTAAAAGGAGACTGTGTGAATAAGGCCTTCGTGGTGGAACATCTGCTAGGAAACCACTGCTAAAGAAAGGCAACAAGCAGAATAGACTTATGTGGGCTAAACAACACAAGGAATGGACATTAGACCAGTGGAAATCTCTGCTTTGGTCTGATGAGTCCAAATTGGAGATTTTTGGTTCCAACCACCGTGTCTTTGTGCGACCCAGAAAAGGTGAATGGATGGACTCTACATGCCTGGTTTCCACCTTGAAGTATGGAATGGAAAATGCAGAGAACCACAGGATTGCAATACTCAATACACACTTTTTCCCTTCTCATTCCACAGAAACAACAAATTCACATTTAATGTAAGTTTTCTAGAAATGTCTCCAACATTAAGACATGCTTAAAAGTCTTGACATCTAAAAAGTATTTTAATTTTTATTCTGAATTCCGAGTTTATCCTTTGACAGCCTAAATAGCATTTGTAGAGCTCTGAAAAACTGTACAAAGCATCAAGCATTGTGTAGTATTTTAAAAAGGTGATCTGTCATGATTTGAACTTGTTGTCTTGTTTTTGGTCCTTGTTCTGTCTTGTTTCTGTTTCCTGTTTTATTTTGAAAGTCTCCTGTCTTGTCTGTTTTCTTGAGTTTTACTTCCTTTGGTCCCCATCTGCCCTGATCGTGTTCACCTGTGTCTTGTCTGCCCTGTCTGTATTTAAGTCTTGTCTCTGCCTTCCTCCTGTGTTGGTCCATTAGTATTCCTGTCCTGGTTGTCCTTGTCATGCCATGTTCCTCGTTTCTTGTTCCACGCCACAGTGAGTTTTGTTTTGTTGTTGTCATCCTGCTCTGCAGCGCCTTTTGTTTGTTATAATTAAACCCCTTGCCATTGAACCCGTTTGCCTCCCGTCTCTGCGCCTGGGTCCTACCGGCTCTCGAGCCTCCATCCCGTGACAGAATGGACCAACCAAATTTACTGGACCCAGCAGAGCAGGACTACACTGGGAGCCGTCTCGCCATGAGGGGGGGTCGCCGTCGTCCCCGCCGTCCCCCACAGTCACGTTCAGTGGTGGTCCGGGATGCACCACAACCACGTTCAGTGGTGGTCCCGGATGCACCACAACCTCCCCCAGTGGTGGTCCCGGACGCACCACAGCCATGTCCAGTGGTGGTCCCGGACGCACCCCGACCCGTTCCTGCTCCCAGGGGGGTGCCGCCTGCGCCCCGACCCGTTCCTGCTCCCAGGGGGGTGCCGCCTGCGCCCCGACCCATCCCGGCTCCCAGGGGGGTGCCGCCTGCGCCCCGACGGGTCCCCAGTACCACTGCCACGCCTAACCCGCATGAGCTCGGCTCCACGCCTGACCCGCCTGAGCTCGGCTCCACGCCTGACCCGCCAGAGCCTGACTGCTGGCCCGACCCGCCAGAGCCTGACTGCTGGCCCGACCCGCCAGAGCCTGACTGCTGGCCCGACCCGCCAGAGCCTGACTGCTGGCCCGACCCGCCAGACTCCATGCCAGACTCCATGCCAGACTCCATGCCAGACTCCATGCCAGACTCCATGCCAGACTCCATGCCAGACTCCATGCCAGACTCCATGCCAGACTCCATGCCAGACTCCATGCCAGACTCCATGCCTGACTCCATGCCTGACTCCATGCCTGACTCCATGCCTGACTCCATGCCTGACTCCATGCCTGACTCCATGCCTGACTCCATGCCTGACTCCATGCCTGACTCCATGCCTGACTCCATGCCTGAAGACGCCTCCAAGCCTGAAGACGCCTCCAAGCCTGAAGACGCCTCCAAGCCTGACGACGTCTCCACGCCTGACCTGCCTCGCCGGACCGCACGGCCCCCCGGCCGTCCTCCTGACCTGCCTCGCCGGACGGCACGGCCCCCCGGCCGTCCTCCGGACCTGCCTCGCCGGACGGCACGGCCCCCCGGCCGTCCTCCGGACCTGCCTCGCCGGACCGCTCGGCCCCCCGGCCGTCCTCCGGACCTGCCTCGCCGGACCGCTCGGCCCCCCGGCCGTCCTCCGGACCTGCCTCGCCGGACGGCGCGGCCCCCCGGCCGTCCTCCGGACCTGCCTCGCCGGACGACGCGGACCCCCGGCCGTCCTCTGGACTCTTGTGCCCGTCGAGGTTTATCCTCCGGGGCCCCCCCCTCATGTGACTTGTGGAACCTCGGAGCGGTTCCTTGAGGGGGGGGTACTGTCATGATTTGAACTTGTTGTCTTGTTTTTGGTCCTTGTTCTGTCTTGTTTCTGTTTCCTGTTTTATTTTGAAAGTCTCCTGTCTTTTCTGTTTTCTTGAGTTTTACTTCCTTTGGTCCCCATCTGCCCTGATCGTGTTCACCTGTGTCTTGTCTGCCCTGTCTGTATTTAAGTCTTGTCTCTGCCTTCCTCCTGTGTTGGTCCATTAGTTACCCCTGTTATGGTGTTCATGCCATGTTCCTCGTCCATGTTTCATGCCACGCCAAGTAAGTTTTTGTTTCCTTTGTCATCCTGCTCTGCAGCGCTTTTGTTTGTGGTTGTAATTAAACCCCTTGCCCCGGAACTTTGTGCCCCCTGCCTCTGCATTCTGGGTCCTACCGGCTCTCGAGCCACCTCACCGTGACATGATCCCTCAAATACTAAATTAGAATGATACAGAAGACAAAACCAGAATCTTTTGAGGGTACAAAGTGAATAGTACTAAATGGGAGGAGCTGTAAAGTCTTTTAATCTGTAAGCAAGTGAGAAATAGCAATGAACAGACCTCCATCTGTTATTGATCAGTGTGCTGGCTCACATAGCTTGTGTTTACATGTGTTGGTGGGTGTGGGCAGTTTGGAGAAGAAGAGAGAGGAAGGCAGGATAGTTTTTGACCACAAGGCTTAAACTGGGTGTGTACTGGGAGCTATAAAAAGACAAAAATAATGCATGGCCACTATTGTAGCAAAAAAGTCTGATAACAACCTTGACCTACAAGATTTAATGGCAAATGTGAGCGTATAACACACTGTGAAAAAACCTTTTGTGAGTTTATCTGAGTTACTGAACAATCCATGTTTTATTTTTACGTAGGGGAAGCTCCAGCAAGTCTAGACAGGCTTGGAAATGTAAGCAGAAGCCTGCTTTGCCACTTTCTGTCTGCAAAAAATTGTTGTACTTGCAATAATACTAATACATCTTTGCCTGTAAAAATGTTTTGTATCAGTACAAAATATATTATTACAAGTGCAAAACTTCCTTACAGAACATTTTAGTAACAAATCTAACTTCATAAACTAATCATTATTAGTTGCTGTGTTTTAAATTGACTCACCAAACCTAATTTTCTTTACAGTTAAACAAAAAAGATTAGGCATTGGTAGATACATTTATATGAGCTTAAGAAAGTTTATTGTTTCTCTTCATGTCTGTTTCTGAGGAGGGGTTTGCCATGTCACCCCTCACTTCTGCTACACTGCAAAAAAAGAAAAGTTCGTAGAACTTAAAATTGTAAGGCAATAAACTTCGGTAAAATTTTGAGTTAAGGACCTAAACCGAATATTTTAAGTTTTGTGTTGGAGTTTTCTAACTCATTTATCTAAGTTCTTCTAACTCAGTTGTAAGTTGTGTGAACTTAAAAGTTCAAGTTGGATTAACTTTGAATCGTAATTTTGACCAACTCAGATGTAAGTTGCAGTGACCTAAAATGTCACGTAATCCTAACTCTGAATCTTAATTTTTCACAACTCAGACTTAGATGTACAAACTTAATTTTTTAGGCTGTAACAACTGTAGATTCCAATTATTGCTGATTTGACCAAAGGTTGAAATAACTTAAAGTTGAGTTTTAAGAGCACCTCTGTTCTTGACTTTGATTCAGTTTCATAATCACACATACGTCAGACCTGGCTGCATTTTCATATTTCTACATGCAACCCAGATCTTTTTAAGATCATTGAGGTACAGGTTAGCAGCCACAGCTTACCTGCATGTCTGCAGAAGGAGAAATATTTAAATTTGACCATACTCTATAACAGCAACAACATGAGTGTGACTTCTCTTCACAGCTCCCTAACTCAAGGTGTGGGAATCAACACTTCCCATGAGTCTTAGTTGCCATGGGCGGGGCTAAGGCCCAGTTCACCAAAACGTTGTTTACAAAATGGCTGAAGCCCTGGGGGTGTTCCAGAAAGCAGGTTATAGTTATAACGGTAAGTTTGAGGCTAAGGAAGTTGATAACCTCAGCTTTCGGTTCCAAAAACAGAGGTATGTTTCAGGGTTATGTCAAGTTGCCATAGCAACTCATGCTCTGAACATAACCTGGTCTGGAGCAGGTTTAGTTGAAGGTTAGTTTGTTTACAGAGAGGTGAAGCAGCATGGCGTGTCCATTTGAAGATGATTTAGTGGATGAAGAAGCTCAGATAATACTTTTTCCACCATGAGAGGGTGATAAGACCACATATGGATGTTGGAAAGAGAAACTTTTTCACTTTGATCTAACTTAATTATTTGCTTCAGTTAAGATAAATCATTTTTTGTTAAGTCGGTTTAAAAATAACACGTAGTTTTCAGACAGTTATTTTGCTTTCATTATAATTAATTCAATTAAGTAAGTGTAACTTTGGTGCTGCCGTTAGATCGGCACCGCAAGGGATTGTGGGATACCATTCCCTTTGCCTGTCTGGACGGATTTGGGTTTAAGTGTGGGTTTTTGACCAAATGTGTTTAGTTGTTTAGCTGTTTTACTGTGTTTCACCGTATTTTGTAGAGTTATTTTGTCCTACTTTGCTCAAGTCTCTGCACCATGAGGGAGAGGGAGAGGGAGGATGAGTTTTGACTACTCTGATCTAACTTAATTATTTGCTTCAGTTAAGATAAATATATTTTTTTGTTAAGTCAGTTTAAAAATAACACGTAGTTTTCAGACAGTTATTTTACTTTCATTCAAATTAATTTAATTAAGTAGGTGTAACTTTGGTGCTGCTGTTAGATCGGCACCGCAAGGAATTGTGGGGTACAACGTACTTTATGTACTTGCTGTGCACATACATTAACCCAGGGTTCTCAAGTCAAGCGTAATTACTCTAACTCATATCAGATCTTTAGGAACGAACATAGGATTTTAGCCAGAGTTCAGGGTTAAAGTCAGGGTAGTTTAAGCATGCTTCCTGGAATACCAGCTGGTTCGTGTCTGTAACACACACACAAACACACATATGTATAACTGATTCTAATACTTATGTCATTAAATAAGAGTTGAAACTTCTGCAGCTGTTCTTGACAAACCACTCAGTGGACAATGCCAACTCCAAAAGTTGGCATTCCCGCATTTCACAATTAAAAAAGACAAGTTCACAGAACTCTATCACACTGTAATGAACTGCAACTTAGATATATAAGTACAGACAACTCAATAAATAATGTTGAACTGTACGACTACCTTAACTTGCTGAACTGACTTAAATTGTTGAATTGATTAGTAGAACTTAGATTATAGAGTTATTACAACATAAAAGATTTTATTAAGTCAAAAAATTTAAGTTGGATTTATTACAGTGTAGGCTGCAGGAACCCAAACTGTGTTCTGGACTTTTTTGTTTCTTTTCCTTTTCCTCCAAGTCCCCTCCTCTGGGTTTGTTTGGGTATCTGGGATCTGCCTTTTTGGGGAGGGGTACTGTAATGATTGTGTGGTTTAGTTTGGTTTTGTTGTTCTTGTTCATGTTTCTGGTTTCATTTTTGTCAGTCTCACCAGTTTGTGGTTCGTGATCCACAGCTGACTTCAGTTCAGTTAATTGCCCTCAGCCTATTTAGTGTCTTGGTCTCTGCTCATCCTTGTCAGGTCATCTGCTCTTTTTTGCTTTGCCACCTTTTTGTTACTCCCATGGTTTTGTCATGTTTCAGTTTGTTTATTAAAATGTTTTATTTTCTGTCACCAAGCCTGGGGGGTATTCCAGAAAGCAAGATTAAACTATCCTGACTTTAACCCTGAACTCTGGCTGAAATCCGCCTGAACTTGCTTACTCTGGGTATGTTGGTTCCAAAAGACCGGTTATGATTTTGCGTAATTACGTTCGACTTGGTTACCCTGGGTTAATGCGTGTGCAAGTACATAAAGGCATTCTCAATGGATCGTGGATATCCCGAGTATGAAGATTATACGCCCACCAAAAAAGTAATACGGCTGCATCAGCAAAAGAAATAGTTTCTGCTTGGAGGAAAAATAACGGACAGGGTGTACGCACGAGTTTCTGATCTTATTTCCAATTACATTGTGATGTACATATATACAACTTATAAAACTTAAATGAATTGATTCAATTGGTAACAAGTAATTGAGTTAAAATTATTCAACCTAATTTCTTATGTTTATCCAACTCAATAGTTGTTTATACAACTCAAATTTACATATTTATCTAACTAAATGTCATATTACTCCAAGTAAATGTTTTTCCATATTAATTAACTGTACTTCTTGAACTCTGAAATGTCTAAGTTAGAGGCTGCAGATTTTCTTATTTTTATAAAATTAAAATATATGATACAGAGTGGATTTACAATATGTACCATGCATCCATGCATGTAATTATCTTGACACTGGCTGTTCCTTCAATTCTTATTCCAGATTGATGCACCAGGGGTGCTAAATAAGCTCATCATCCTCTCCCTCCCTCTCACTCATGGTGCAGAAAGAATTAAACATAACAGGGTAAAATAACTCAGCAAAAGAAAAACAGCTACAACTAAACATATTTAGACAAAAACCAACATTTGTATTCAAATGTGTCCAGGCAGGCAAAGGGAATGGTATCCCGCAATTCCTTGCGCTGCCGGTCTAGCAGTACCAAAGTTACACCTACTTAATTGAATTAATTTGAATGAAAGTAAAATGTCTGGTAACTATGTGTCATTTTTAAGTTGACTGAACTCAAAAAAAATATTTATCTTAACTGAAGCAAATAATTAAGTTGGATTAATATAAAAAAGTTTATTTTTACAACATCGATACGTTATCTGAGCTTCATCCACTAAATCATCTTCAAATGGACACGCTATGCTCCTTCACCTCTCTGAAAACAAACTAACCTTCAACTAAACCTGCTCCAGACCAGGTTTTGTTCAGAGCATGAGTTGCTATACCCTAAGCATACCCCTGAAACATACCTCCGTTTTTGGAACCGAAAGCTGAGGTTATCTGCTTCCTTAGCCTCAAACTTACTGTGGTAACTCACATAACCTGCTTTTTGGAATACCCCCCCTGGTCTCCTGCATTTTGGGTCCTCTACCAGTTCCTGACACTATCTTTTACATGGATCAGTCATCCTGGCTCCTTTGCTGAAAAAAGCAAAGCATGATGTTTTCATCCCCATGAGAATAGGTATGGTGTTCTTTGGATGCAACTCAGCATTCTTTCTCCTCCAAACATGACGAGTAGAGTTCTAACCATAACGTTCTTTTTTGCTTTCATCTGACCATAGGACATTCTCTCAATCCTCTTCTGGATCATCCAAATGCTCTCTAGCAAACCTTAGACGGGCTGCACATGTACTGGGCTTTAGCAGGGGGACACGTCTGGCCCTGCAAGATTTGAGTCTCTGGCGGCGTAGTGTGTTACTGATGGTAGCCTTTGTTACTTTGGTCCCAGGTCATTCACTAGGTCCCCCCGTCTGGTTCTGGGATTTTTGCTCCCCATTTTTGTAATCATTTTGACCCTGTTTGGTGAGATCTTACAGGGAGCCTCAGATGGAGGGAGATTATCTGTGGTCTTGTATGTCTTCCATTTCTTAATCATTGCTCCCACTGCTGATGTCTTCACACCAAGCTGCTTATTTACCGCAGATTCAGTCTTCCCAGCCTGGTGCAGGTCAACACTTTGGTTTCTGGTGTCCTTAGACAGCTCTTTGGTCTTGGCCAAAGTGGAGTCTGTAGCACAGAGGATCCTCTTAAAGAAGAGGTTTAGGACTGTGAGAGCCACAAATTGTGTTTGTTCGTAGGTGACCAAACACTTGTTTGTTTTTACACAAAATTTGCAATTTATATATTAGCTATGAAAGCTGAGAGCACCTTCAAGACAACAGAGATCAAGTTCAAACTTGATGAAGAATTCAATGAGACCGCTGTGCACGGAAGAAACGTTAAGTCTACATTCACCCTTGAGAATGGCAAATTTGTCCAGAAACAAAACTCGGATGGCAAGACATCAACTCTATATATTGGCATAATCCACTCTGCTTGTAAAATCATCTTTTCATTTAGTCATTTCACAACAAATTTTGAGATAAAAGAAGGGGACCAGAGCAGGTGTCTTTGTATTTTCACTATTGCTTAACTGCTTCTCACTCATATTTCTTCTCATATTTTTAAAATGTGACCCTTTATAGTTGGACCAGAATCCGAAAAATACTAATTGATCACAGATGAAGTCAGACTTAAATCATGATCACTGTTGATTAGTATGAGAAAGCAATTTTTATAAAACCTGCCTGGTTTTGAAACCTGTTTTGTACCATTGCACGATGGGAATGGCATGACATCACTTTGACGTTTTCCATGCTGAAAGGATTCCAGTAAAGCATGGAAGGTCACTCTGACATAAACAGTGTGGCTTTGACCTCAACTTGAATAAGTAGTACCTGACTCAAGCTTATTTACTGACTGGTGACTCCATCAATCAGCAGTCTGACATACTTTATCAGAGCAAGTGTTAGATAAAACAAATAGATTAGATTATATGCTAGATTGATGAGTTCAGTGCCAAGGACCAAGTACCAACCTCATAACCATAGTTATGTTCAAATAGACTGCACTTCTGCAGTAAAAACTTTAAACCCACTGTTTTAACTAAGAAGTGAACCATTGCAAATTAAAACGAAAGACAAAAGATTAAAAAAGAACCAAGGGAAGAAAAAAAAAAAGCTTTTTTGTAATCAATGGCAAACCAATTCCTCAAGTGCAGAAAAATTAAGTTTGAAAAATGTTAGTGTCAGATAAATGCATCTAGACATTAAAGAAAAACACAGTGATAGAAATTACCGGTAAATCAAAAATGGCAAGCAATGTTTAAGCTATCCAGCTGTACATTTTTGAGCCAGATGCCAGTTCAGACAAGGAAAACAAAGATGACATCGATCTAGTGGATTTCCTCTTGGGGATCCATTGTTCTGGGGCACTACCGGCTTTGCCTCTAGGGCAGGTGTGCCAAAACTCATTTTCACAGAGGGCCACATCAGCATAGTTGCTGTCCTCAAAGGGCCAGATATAACTTATAAATGTAACTAAATGTAATGAAAAATAAATGTACCTACCGGTACTCCTTAATGATAAACAACTCATTATTTATTTACTATAACATTTTAAAGTGACAATTACAGTTGCATAGAAAACATGTGTTTGCTTGTTACTCTAGCATAAATCCTTTTACATTTGATTTAGTCAGGTTAGGTTATATGGACAGTGTTTAATTCTTAATGTATAGTTGCCCAATCCGATATTTCAAGTCAGATTCTCCCCTAGATATGAATAAATACACACCTATTTTTATTTTAAGAAATTAAAAACTTTTATGCTCTCGCGGACCACATAAAATGACATGGCGGCGACACATTTGGCCCGCGCGCCTTGAGTTTGACACATGTACTGCGGGGCTTGTTGTCATTATGCCAGCTAGTGTCCCGCTCTGTGGTCCAATAGCCGTAGAGTGGGCCCTGAGCTGCTGTGCTGGGCGGGCGCTGTGGCAATGACCCTTGTGGTCGGGCTGGGTCTTGGAATTAATGGATCCCCATTTTACCGTTTCCTCACAGCATTACCTAACCAGACTGATTCTTTAAGCTGCAGTTCTTTGATTCTGTTCAGGGTTATATTGGGGGACTTATATTGGGGGAGCTGGGTGGGTGGAGGGAAGAATCTGGTGAGTGAGGGGTGCCAATTTTGTGTGATTGTCCTGTGTTTTCTGCTTTAATGAATTTTTATATTTTATGGCTATTATTTGCTTTTATGTAAAGTGCTTTGTGTTTTCAGTCAAAATGAAAGGCGCGAAAGTTTGAGTTTGAGTTTGATGCATCAGAATAGAGCAGAGCAGGGAGCTTATGGCCAGAGCCCACATATTTTCGAGATAACAGATTCATGTACAATATTTCTCAAACTGCATTATTTTCATCTTCTCTTGATTCCCAATGAATTTAATATAAAATACTTGAAAATCCAATTTTAGTTTAATGTAGTTAAGATACTATATGCCCTCCATCATGAGAAAAATGCCCAAAAAACATGTTAAAAACACAGAAAACACCATTTTCCTTGGTGGGTCTTTACATCTCGTCACTGGGTGACCTTTTTCTTCTAGCAAACTGGTCAAGACCATAAAAACCAATGTAAACTATTTTGAGTCCCTCCTATTCTCTTCAAGGTAGAAAATTGATAAATATCTTCCAGCTTCTAGAACATTAAAGCTCTAAAAAAAGTCATTTTTGACCAACTCTGACCACAGTTCTGAACTGCAAACTAGTCTAAGGAAAACAGTCTGTTTCTGGACACAATCCTGGCCAAAGGTTCTGTGTGTCAAATTGCAACGATGCCTTTTCAGCATAACTCGATGTCCAAAGCTACGTGAGGTTGAAATGTTCTGGAATAGAGAGTTCCAATCCTCTTTCATTTTTTAACCTGTTTTTTAAACCTGTTGTGTAATCACATTAGAGGTAAAAGCAAACCAGTGCAAAAAGACACACCTGACCGCACAACTGGTGAGCGTTGCTCACGCTCTTACAATAAAGGAGATTGTAAACCCGCTCCGATGATCTATGCTTTAATAAACAGTGCAATTATTGTAACAGAAGGAAGAAAGCCAAGCCATAACTAGAGCTGAAAAAAACATTTTATAAAGGAAAATAAAGGCAAACAAAGCAAGTTTAAATTTGTATTAGTTTTTTATAAAATTATATAAATCAAGAGTTTATCATTCAAGTGCAACTTGAAAACTGAGGAGTTAATTCAACAATTTCTGATCTTACATTATAACAGGTTACTGTATATATAACATGATCTGATATTTTCCAACAGTTTACATAACTACTCACTTTTGGATTAAAGGATTTTGGATTTGTCTTATTAATTTCCTTTTTTTCAACGTTCATGGTCAATTTGTCACAGAAAACCTCCTGCCACAAACAAGTAAAGCAGAGATTTGTTCACACAAGAAAGGTAGTGTTTCTTTCAAAGCATATAAAGCTTACAGGTCAAGGGTCATGGTCAGTTTCCTGTCTGAGAAAACTAAAGGAAGCTAATATAACTCAAAGAGGTTTCGTGCGGTGCCTTTGAATGCCCAGCATCCCATCTACTTGTGTGGACAGTGCCAGGAATAGAGATGTTATATTTGAGTGTGATATTGTTTGGCTGTAGCAACAAGCAGACCACAAAGCCATCTTCATTCTGATAAACTAGATCTCACACTTAAAAAGTCGTGCTTTCAGCATGGACAACATTCCTGAACTATCAAGAAAATAAATGACAAGTTAAGAACTAAGTTTAAGGATGAGTCACTTCCTACCAAGACATGGGTAAGGACAATCTTGATGAGTGGCGCTCCAGACAGGTTGACTGACAGGGTTGGTACGGGTTCCACTTTTAGAGAGATTAAATGGCTTGCAATCTCCATTGTATGATCCTTGAAATCAACAGCATCATTTATCCTAAAACAAAAACAAATGAAAAAAGAATTAGGCCGAGGTAAAAGAAAACCAGAAAAAGAACCCCAAAAGTTAAAATTTTAGCGGTGTAACAATTTATGACTTAATCGATTTGTCCATTTGTATTCCTATGAAAAAACCAGATCGATCTGTTTGATTTAGTTGTTAATCAAATCGAATCGAATCAACCTAGACTATTAGAAAATTATGTCAAAATGAATTAAATTGATGAAAATCAATATAGAAAAATACCATTTGAACTGAGCAACAGTAGGTTTATTTTACTATTAGGTAAAAACAACCAAGTGCATCACAGCAGTCAGCACACGTGATAAATTTTGAAAAGACACATGACCATACAGTGTGGTAGAATACTATGCATTGTTTTAATGTAGAAAACAATAGTGGGCTGAACTTTAGGAAACTAAAATGAAAATGGATTTTCCATTAATTCAATTAAAACTTGATTATCTTGCAAGGAATCTGGAAAACTTCATCTGCACTGTTCAGTACCCAGGTATTTATCTTTGAGTCACACTGGTTGAATTTTGGCTAAAGATGCCCTCAATCCATTTTAGGTCAGTGAATCGGATCGTTCAAAATCAACTAATATTGACTAAGAATTGTATCGGCAACCAGAAATGATAATAAGAATCAAATCATTAAAATTAATTGTTACACCCCTAGTTAGAGTGCAGAATAAAAAGTGCAAACTAAAACTGAGATACAGCGAAATAAAAAAAATGAAAAATTAGCATATGAAACAGATTAGAACTTGACAACATATTTTCTGCATTCTATCAAAATCTATCTTATTTTTGTGAAGAAAAGGTCAGTTTCTTTTTTCATGAATCCAGATGAATTATGGACTAACCTCTCAGTTAAATTGTAGCTGCACTGAATTCATACTGTCTATTATGTGTTCAATAATGTTTCTATTTTTAGTTGCACAGTGTTCTAAAAGTAAAAGCTGTGTTAGAGATTGAGTATTTCTCTGGGTTTTATTAAACAAGATAAGGCCTTGATTCTGTAAAATTCTCTTTATTGGTGCTTCTGGAAGACTAAAAATGCTTAAAGGGCCTACACCATGCTAGTTTTAAGCCTTTTATAGTAAACAATATGATAATAAATTACCTTTAGCACACAAAATAATGTTTTTTTTAATGAAATATTAATTATTCTCCTCAGTTCTTTTCCTATCCGGAAGTAAGACAACTTGATCCCTGAGGCACCGGATTTCGCTTTTTTGTGTGTTGGGAGGGGCTGGTGCTCAGAGCACAGGTTTTTAGAAGATTACTCATCAGTTCATCAGTTTTAATCATGCTTTGTCTAAATGTTCAGAAAAAAAACAATGAGAGGGTCTGTATTTTATCTACAGTTTAAACACAAACCTAACCTAACTAAATGATCATAAAATCTTAAATTGCTCATTTATAAAGTTCACATCTACTCACGGGTTTTCACAGCAGCCCATTGTAACATTTAGATGTGACTCATTCATTCCCCTCATAAATCCAACTGTCAGCCAGCTGAGTTGCAGAAGCAGCTTTTAAAAATGATCTGTTGGTATATTAGGATCACACATCTCTTTCTTGCTACACTAACATCTGCAAAAATGCTGCTGTGCCTTCATGCCCCGGCACTTTAATTATCAGGAAATCTAAACCGAGAGAAACAAATTGCTTAATCACTTTTATGTAAAGTTAAATAAACAAAACTGGAACAAGCCGATCCAATGATGAGACAATAACTGGGGGGGGGGGGGGGGGGGGGGTAGGACAGATATGTTGAGCTAATAGCCGGGTGTATCAGTCAGTGGAGGTTAAGTGTTAAGATGAAAGATAGGCGAAAAGAACAGATAAGCTCTTGGCTCCAGCCGTCAGCTGTTCTCTGTTTCAGGAAGAAGGGAGTGTTAGAAAATCTGATTCCTAACACAGTTTGAGGAAAAAGAGAGACCTGCTTTTGACTTAATCTTGCTAGTAAAACTAATTCCTTAAGTAATAAAAAGTGATCCCTTACCTGGTCTTGACAGGACTGATCTCTTTGTAGTACTTATGCACAATGTGGTAGAAGAGGCCAACAATGGTGGTTTGAGCTGGATTAAAAAAAAAGTCATACAGGAGTGGAGTGTTAGAGGGTCAAGAATGTTAAACACTGCTGTGAAAATGCTCACAAAGAAGGGAACTTAATTAACACGGCTTTGCTGTGGTCAGCCTGGGTTGTATCACAAAGGTGAAAGGCAGAGAACCATAAACCATATGGATGTTAAGAAATCTTTTAAAACAACTCCATGACTTCACTAACAGAGCAGGAGGTCTGGTCTGCCTCCCTTGATTTGACATATCACCCAGCGCAGCCCCACCTTAATACTACAAGATAAACAATGAAATTGGAGGAAATTCTTAATGGCTCTGTTCCTGTGTTCAAAGGCCCTTTGGTTTAGACCCTGTGAGTGAAACAACAAAAGCCTGCAGAACACAAACAAGTGTTCCTGAGAGGTCATGCCAGAAATATTATTTCAACAGAAACCTTTCCAGCAACTTTCCCATAAGATTAGCCTGCTTGTTTATTGCACCAATGATTTTTTTTTTGAGAAATTTGTAATAAAATAGATTAAAAACCAGTGCGTTGCATTCTTTGCACTTAATTAGAGTATAAAAACTGACCTTCGAGTGCTTTTTTCACCCGGGTTTTTACAGCTATGAGTTAACTTGGTTTTGGCGTGCGTGCGTTAGGGTACAATACTGTATTCATTTCTGATAACAACTCTTCAAAGAATAATTAAAACTATTCATTCTGTGTTGTAAGGCAACACAGTGCTCCAGGAGGAGCCGAGGGAATCTGTTTTGGACACCAAGTCAAACAAAATGTGTTTTAATGCTCAGTAATTACCCCTTTCTACCGTGTAGATCCACTCGCTTTAATGATGAAGGTAAGTGGAAAAAGTGCACCCTCCCATTTGTTATGTTTTGAATAAAAAGGGTAACTGCCAACATAAAAGTCATGGCTGGACCTTTACAGCAGACCATAAAGCCACACAGAGGCCACTCTTGGCCTTCTTTGGACACTGTTAGCTCTCTTAAATCTTATATTTACCTGTAAATAACAAAAGCCTTGCTGCTCTGGGATTTTTTTTTCCAGGCAGGATAACTAAATACACAAATTCAACCTGCAACAGTTTTATTCACAGAGAATTCTCAGATTTGAAAGTAATCCATTCAAGACTAATGCATTAACTTGAAAAGGCTGTGATATGTGCACCTACACTGCATGGTCAGGGCCTCCCCAGGGACAGAGATGTAGTTCTTCCCCTGTGTGGGAAAGCGGTAATGCGGCAGGTTGAAATGTTTGGGAAATTTCATCAGAGAGTAATCTGTTGGGGTGAGATATAAAAAATTAGTGGTGCAGACCAAATGACTACATACTGGTGTGGGGCTCACCCACAATAAATCAATGATCCAGATGAAGACAGTGAATTATGGTCTATTAAGGGAAGATGACACCCTCTGACCTGCAACAAAAGATGTTCCTCCTAAGGAGATGGGAGCGACCGGGCTCAGCTCCAAGTTAGTCACCATGTGTTCCATCACCTGGTCCACAGTCTCGATCAGACCGCTGACCACAGGGGTTGACTGCTGTTGGACAACAAATCACA
The DNA here is from genome assembly GCF_053564925.1 of Oryzias latipes. Lineage (NCBI taxonomy): Eukaryota > Metazoa > Chordata > Actinopteri > Beloniformes > Adrianichthyidae > Oryzias > Oryzias latipes. Next base: position 14,595,573 of record NC_136245.1, read on the forward strand.
AAAAATATCAATTTATAATTCTAGACCTTTTGCTGTAGACTTCTGCAAAGGGGCCAAACTGTATTTTGAAATCACTAAAACCTTAGTCACACAGACTAACCTGTAACCTGTATGAGTGCTGTGGGTTTTCTGGACCCATGAATGGTCATAGAGTGGAAAGGCAGCATCTTAAATACAGTGCAGGTGTGTCTAGCAGTTTCCCTGAGACTGGCACAGCTACCACAAGGGATGACATGAACATGGACTGTAGGATTGTCGTGCGTTTTGTAAGTGTATAGGGAGGTATTTGTAAGGATAATGTAAGTTCTTTGCACTTATGATGTATGGGTAATGCTGTCATAGAGTGCCCTTCTGCCACACTCAAGTTGTTAGTAAGCTGTGTGTACTGGCCACTTACAGCGCATGGACAAATGCCACTCACGCGGGGTGTGCAGGTGATGTGTAGGTGCACGAATGATGTCTGTAGGTTTTCCAAGCTCTGATTTTCGAATTTCCCCTTTTCCAACTACCAATCTGCACGCAAGGAGCGCACACTTATCATTTAAACAGCACAAACAGGTAGTGCAAAGGATTTGAAAATTATGAAACGAAATGCCTGTGTCCCATCTACTTCACCCTTTAAGTGTTCCTTGTGACCTGTCGCCCACAGCATTACTGTAGAAAAAACATGTGCATGAATGTTTTCCGTGGGATCTATGACCTTAATATTTTCTCCGTCCTTCTTAAAGGTTTGTTCATTTTTCAGATGACCCCTATACACCCTTTAGGGCAGTTGTGACCAAAGCCCAACAGGTTGCACAGTGGGTGTCTAAACAGCTGCCATTATATGATATACATGTAGGTTCACCAGTTAGGAGACAAGTGTTTATTAAAAGTCTGAACTCAAACACTTTGCTGTTTCTGCCCAAATGTGCACAATCTCCAATTGCACTTTTCTAATTGATTGAATATACATTTTTCTCAAGTTAGATGTATAGGCTATTTTCATTCTCCAAATGGTTTCTGCTTGATCCAATCCTGTTTATTCTTCATATGCTCCCATTAGGTAACAATGTCTATGTCTGACCTCATCCAATCACAGCAGATGATCATTCTCATCTCCGCTGGACATTTCTCCATATTCTTCCATTCTGAGGTAGTTTTTTCCCTCTATAGTTGAAAAATGACTTGCTTGGGGATTACGTGGAGAACTCTTGTTGTAATGTGCCGGTCACTCACTTAGGCTCTTATTACAATACAGTGAGGACAAATTGACCTTAATGGATTAATCTGGACAAATTAAATTATTATCTAATGTTTTTAAATGGAACATGATCATGTTTTTAATGTGTAACACCTAGACACAACTTTAGCTGTAAACTGGCCTTTTATAAATAACTGAATTGACACCCAATTACATGACAACACAAACTGTATGACAATATTCACTGACAACATCTGTTTTAACTAGTCACAATGAAAACAAATCCCATTGTTCTGAATACTCTCCACTGAAACTATGCGCTGTACTTCAATGTGGCAGCAATAAGAGTTGGTCATGATGAGTGCACAGCACAGAAATTCTCGTGCTAATGCAAAGACAAACATAAAAAAGATTGCAGAACAATCTAATGTCATGATTAATACAATAAGTGTTGAACCATTTACAAAAAAATGTATTTACTGGATTTCATTGTATGCCAGAGTGCATATACCAGTATTATGTCACATTTGGACTCTGGGGAAAAGCAGTATGAACTCATTTACCTCTGGAAATCCTGGAGAACTCAGTACTTCTTCAACACTTTTGAGAAAGGCCTGGATGGAAGAAAAGAGACGCCGTTTAACAGTGCATCACATGCAGAGGACTAAAAGCATTTTGTCCTTGTCAGAATGAGTTTTTCAACTGTGACATGTGTGCTGCAACGTGCTCCAAGACCTGTGTGAGGTTGTTGGCGGTGCTGTGAGAAATGGTCTTATTGGACAGTCCCGTGAGGAAATCCAGAACTGGCTTGGTGTCCAGGCCCCAAGAACTTTGGGCAGCTTTACCGTGACTGCTGAGGACAGGAGGAGTCACTGCTGTGGCTCTCTGGGGAGACAGCACATCAAGCCTCAAATGAAGTTTACTATCAGGAGGGACATTCCAGAGGAGCACAGAGTACGGACACAAACAGGATGTTTAGTAACTGATGGTTGGAATGGTTGGAAACAATAAAGCACAATGCTCTTTTGCAAGGGAGCATTTCATTTTAGTTGGGCAGCCTTTTTTTTTTGGTGTCAACTATTTTCTGATCGTTTTTTTCTACTCAGAAAACAGGTTGTTGAATTTAGTGTGTCACTTTAGAAACTGAACATCAACAAAAAATGAAACGTATATTGTCACTCTTGCTCTTAATATCTTTTCTTCAATCTGTTTTTAAAAATGCAGCAGCTTGAGGAAAATTCAATTGTTTGTGCTGATTTAAGTGAAAGTTTTTTATCCAGCTGCCTTTTGTCAAGCTGATTTCTCATAGTATATCCATGTGTGAACTGAATTAAACCAAGATGGAGGAAAAAAATACAATAATGTTGAGTTATAGAATGCTTAGAACTCTTGATTTGCTGAACTGACAGACTTACAGGTGTTGGAGCGGTTGAAGTCACCTCTTCGGAGTCTCCAAGAGTCGGGGCAAAAGCCTGACCTAAAAAAAATATATATACAAGGGATTCTTTTAAAACAAGATGCAAACCAGATTGTTGACCTTCATCTGGTTGTATTTATTTTATTTCAGATAGCTGTGCCCCTTGATGAACCTGACCAGATCAGGCTGCTGTGCTGTGACTGGATCAGATCATCTAAAACCCCTTCTTTTGATCATAACAGAGAGAAGGAAGCAAAATGTAGGTGATCAACCCCACAGTCAGCAGCAGCAGCTTTTTGAGTCTTTATTGTCATTTCATAAAACAAGCAGTGCACAGCTAACAGAAAGTGTCCATATATGGAAATTTATTACATGCATCAGTCTGAGTCATTCTCGCTTCTCTTTAGCTCAATGTAACATTTTATAGGTGTGCTCTGGAGAAGCAAAAATATTTTTCTGTTACCATAACAGTCAAACTCTGTGTGTTTGGTTGTGAAATATATATCTTTGGGTCACAACCTTCGAGAAAGAAATCAAGTCTTTGCGCACTTTGTAAATTCTTCAAACATCATGACTAGTTGATGCTGTTAACGTAAACGGTTTAACACCCTACTGGAGACCATTGAAACATGTTTCATTTTGCTCTGAACGTTTTTCTTTCAGTGCAAAAATGTGTAAGAATAGCTTGTCACACAGCAGAAAACTGACATCTCTGAATTCCCAGAAATTCTGTTTTTTTCTCCATTTATGGAAATCTGCTAAACCAAAGGAGGTAAACAGCAATGAAGAAGTCAAGAGTGTGAGGCGTTGATCCTCAAACATTAAATCAAAATGATTTGCCCCGGCAATTAACATCCTTCCACACATGTTTAAACTTATAAGGCAAAACTATTTGAGCTGTGGAACACATACAGTGAAAGAGCAGAGGTAGGGAGAGTTTGTGTCCTTTAGTATTTTGTTGTTATGCGAAAGTGTCATTGATGGAATGTGCCGAGAAGAGAAACGGAAATTGCTTTTTAACTCGTTTCCTTAGAGTCAAAAGACAGGATGTGTTTCAATACACATTTTTTCCTCGTATGCCAGGAAATAATTTGTTTATTTATGAGAACAGACGTCCCACCTGTGGCTGCATTGTAGTAGTGCAAGATCTCACGGGGGGAAAGGGCCCTTTCCCAGATGACAAATTCATCAAAGGCCCCGGTAACATAATGACCATAATCCTCATTATTGCCAGTCCCAATGACGAGGTCAGAATAGGGGTCTCCATAATATTCTGATACTCTGCCAACCGGGTCATCAGCAGTGAAGGTCCCATTAATATAGACTTTTAGACCATCGCTCTTGGTCCAAGTAAAAAGAATGTGTGTCCAATATGGTCCTGAGGATACAGAGAATGACAGTAAAAAACATTACTTCCTCATTTGGTTTAAAACTGTAATCATGCCTACACTTTTCTGGTTCAATTACATTCAAACATCTACAGAGTATATTTATCAAAAGTAAGCATTCAAAAGTTCAAATTCTTGGCCTCTAAACCCAGTTGTATTAAATTAAGGACACAAACGAGAACTTGACAGTCCAACTAAACACAAATATTTTGCAAAATAGTTTTGTGGCAATTTGAGCCACAGTTTCTGGAGCTGTTTTTTTATTTTTATTTTAATTTTATTTTTTTTTTACAATTTTGTGGTTCTAAATAACTCTCAATCTGTCAGCCAACAAAACGAATTAGTATCTGCGGAAAAGTGTCAGATGTCAAGATATTTTTAGAGATGCAAAATTTTCTCCCCCATTACTGAGATTTCCTATAAATCCAAAAACTCTGCCCCACAATTTTTTTTAAAGTTGAGGGTTTGTCACAGGTGTCTTGAATCTGTCAACAGGTATTTTAGGATTTTGTTTCCATGAGTCAAAAAAGCGAGAAATGTGAGGGAACTTTATAACAGCCTTGAAAGCTCTGAGATCAAAGTGCTGATGGTAAAAAAAACAAAAATCTGGCTACACATAACGCAATAATATTAACGTGACACGTATGTATTCTATGTAGGATCTTGACCAAAATTTTATGCAACATTTTTAATAAACTATTTTTAAAAATTGTTGCTCATTTTTTGGCTTTAAAATCCTTTGTGTTATTATTGTGTTCATTATATATGCAAAAATTTTGCAACTTAGAATTAGGTAGTAAAATACAGCCATATACCAGAAACAAATATAAAATAATTTGTATCAGACATTTACAAAAGTATTATTTAGTGCATAAAGCTATTTGTTATTAACGCATAAAATTGTTTTACAAGAATGGTCTTTGGTAAACATGCTTCAAAATGCCTTTTATAGTGTTTGTATGGAGATTAGAGTTTTCTTTGCGTAGCAAATGGAACAGCCTGAAACTTCATGCCCATCCTGAAAAAACTTGACCAAGAACTAAAGCGGTGATTCCTGAGTAACTGAATAACTTTCTTTAAAATCAGTTTTTGAATGACTTTTTTTTATAAATCCAACAAGCAATCAGATTTTTACTGTTTTTCTTTTGATTGGAATATATATAGGACAAATAAGATGCCCTGTAACCCTCCAGTGGTAGTTTGCTCCTTTTATGGCCCAGTTTTTCATCCAAACTGTTCAACTTGTAATCTTGGAATGCTTTTTATAATTATAAAACATATTTACAACTAAAATAACAATGTTGGCTTCAAAAGATATGGCAATCAGTGATTTAAAACAACAGATGTCTGAGAAGAATAACAAACAAAACATATTTGATTTGTGGTTATAGCATACACCATTTGTGCCAAGTCAATCCCCACTTTCTAACTCATTCACTCCTCCACAAAGAAATATCTCCCTCAGAATGGAATTGCGTTCTCTGCGCAGTGACCCATCAGGCCTCCATCTACAAAGTGTCTCCCATGGCACCAACATGTTCTCTTCTAGCCGTCACATTTTTACATTCTGTTCTAATTGTCTAAAATGTCACACTCTATGAGAACCAGATGATGTTGGATCCTCTGGAACTGAGCTCCAAAACTGTGTTATGACACTCGTGTACACAACAAAGTATAACCACAGCAAAAACAAAGATGACAGAAGTCACTTGAGAAGGATGCAGTAATTGGAGAGAGCGTCATATGTAGTTGAATCTGATATGATTTATTACATTATGTCACAATAATCAACCAAAGGTCCTTTCAAAACATTGTTCCTCTTAATAAATGAATTTAAATGATGGTTTTTGTGCATCACATAATGTTTTGTCTTTCCTAAGCAACCCTTGTGATCAGATGGTATAATTGATTTCAAATGGGATATAGCCGCATATCATAAAAGATGTAGGTTTTGTAATGCAGCAGAATATTCTTGAAACACATGCTTTTCTTGCCAAATGAACTGCAGCTGGTGTTTGTTAGCCTAACCATAAAACAAATGACATAGATTAAAAAAAAGGAGAAAAGTGCATTCCTCAAGCCTGGTTGTGGACTAAACTGTCAGAGAGGGAACATTCTGTAAAACAGAAATTAAGTTCACAGTACCTGGAACCTTTATGCTGACCTTCCATCTGTGGTTGTTCCCTCTCGTGTAAAACTCCACAAATCCCACTAAAGGGTTGATGTAGACTGAGAAGCCATTTGAGAAAACCTTCCCCCCAGAGGACACAGCAAAGCGGGAATCAGCCTCTTGGTTTTTCCAAAAGAATGAAAGGGTTATGCCTGTGGAGGGATAAATTATTTGCAGCTTTTGAAGATGCGGTTGCTCAAGCAAACTTTGAAATGCATACTCTGCCTCACCCTCGGGACCACAAAATGTAGGATCACTAATGCAAGAATTCTGGTAATTTCCAAAGTGAAGAAAGGTGTCGCCATTATCACCATTAAGAAAGATGCCTTTGTTGACCATTCCTTCAACAATGTCTGCAGAAAAGCATGAAACACTTATGTGAAAATGGAGGGGAATCAAGTTTAGTGCTTAAGCTGTTTAGACAAAAGGTTACTTTAAAATATCTTTCTGTGACGGAAAGGTTTTTCTGAAGCACTGTCTCAGAGAAATCTCAAACATTACTTTAAAGACCCACTCAGATAAAAACAATGTTTTTGGTGTTTTTAAGATGTTCTTTTGCCATTTGTCTAATAATTGAAAACATATATAAAGAAAGTTAAGCTTAAGATCGTATATGTAACATAGAAAGAATGCTCCCTGCTCCACTCTATTCTGATGCCTCTACTTGTGGACGAACTGACGTACGTTCTCGTCCTCGTTCGAGCTGCCATCTGGCTCAAAACTGTATGACTGGATAGCTCCAGGATTGTTTTACCATTTTTGTTGGATTGGTAGTGGGGGTATGATGAGCTGTAAGCTAGTGGGAGAGCGTATAAACAGAGCCCTCAGCCTTGGAAAGGAGAGATGGAATTGCTCTGTGCCACAGCTCAGAGATGAATTTTTAATGAACTACTGCCGCTCTGCAAAACTTATGTCGGAGAAAATGACACAGATCTTTTCATTTTGGCTAGAAACTGAATAAATATAATTAAAAGGCCACTGGAGTGCCTTTAACAATAGATCAAAACATGATTGGAGTGGGACTTTAAAGAAAAAATATGCACAAAGACAGAAATTTCTCTTTAACTGTATGAACACCCCACAATGTCAGTTCTTCCATCAGCTCATCAGTAATCAGTTATTTTACACACAAACAATCTGGAGAAAGTAAGTTTGATAAACAATAAACAAGCCCAAGAATCTTCCTGCTGTGCATTGAATGAGGGAAAGATTTGATAAAATAAAAATGGATGTCAGTGAGATGGGAAGTGACCGATCCTCACCTACTTTTGCAGAAATGTTAGTGTAGCCAGAGTCATTGGTATACACATAGGAAGAGTTATGGGAAGAAGGGAGCACAGTGTGGTTGTGGATTCTGAGAGCTGGACAAAGACACCAGAGAGGGAAAAAAAAACGTGATTCACACCAAAACAGACTCAGAAGAAACAAGAACGGTGACAGGAAGACAACCAGAGGGATGTGCTCAACAGGTATGAGACAGAGTGATGTTGAGATGCGTGCAGTGATGGCACGAAATGAGAGACAAGGGTGACACCACACATCATGCTCACGTCCATACCCGATCCCTCTTAAACATTTAAACTATTTCACTGAGAATGCATGAATCTCACTGACTCTAGCTGCACAAAAACATTCTTAGTTTCAATTTTAGCCAGATTTTACATCGATTTCACAGTAATAGAATACTTCATGTTAAACATTTATTTTTATTTATCAAGACATTTACTTTAAATGGTCGAACATGAACTAGTCTATAAAGTTTGGAGTGTGGATGATGAAACACGTGTCATTTAGGTGCTACATTCTCAGGAGGTAACCAGATGCACATACTTATGTGACTCCCGTTAATAAAACCCGGTCTGTTTCCAATCCGGTCCCACAGTTCATGGATCCCTTCCACTGCATCAAGGGGCCAATAATGTGAGGCGGTGGCCAGCACCTTCAGGCCTACACAAAGTTTGCAAGTAAACATTTGACTCATTTCGATTTTTTTTTTAGAGATGGCAACAGAAGTTGTTTATTCAAATTAATGAAAGTAATAGAAGAAGTAAATAAATAACAGAATTTGCTTTGTGGGAGCAAGGAAAAAAACGGACTTTTGTATTGCTATAATGTAATCTGGCATAAAAAATACTACCTGGATGCTTCCCATTTGGCACTACATGAGCATAGACCTGTGAAGAAAAAAATCTATATTTTTTATAAAATATCCCAGATTTATAAATGAAATGCATGATGAAATGCAATGAACAGGATTCAGAAATATAGTTCCATTTACCTTAATGTAGGAGACAATTGCTGTAAAAATCTGAATGCGCAAACAGATTTCCATGGCTGTGAAGAAATGTAATGTGTGCAAATTCTTATAAGAGCTCAAGATAAATCCAAGAGGAGACGGTCATTGTTCTAAGACATGTTTAACAATTCACATGTCCAGACCGAAACTTTGTTTAACAAAAAAAGGAAAAAATAGATAAATAAAAAGAAGAAAAATAGGTCAATGTAAAGCTCTTAAAAGTGTAGCTTACTGAATGAGATTGAAAAACTCAAAAAGTTGGTCTGTCATGGTAAAATTCGAAGCCGAACGTCCAGAAAAAAAAGATATAATCCGCGAGGAAGATTCTAATTTAACAGCTGCTTTCTCTGAGTTTCTGTGCCTTCAGCTGAAACTGCTTGCTCCAGTGGAGATCAGTGAAGGCGCGCTGACTCGCTGGACAAAACGTGGGAATTGCATGGCGTGATGTCATGTTTGGACCCTCAAAGGAGGGGCGTTAAAGGTGTGCGTAAAAGGAGTCACTTCGTGCGCAAATGGAGATTGCGCGGGGAATAAATGAGAGCAGTGTTTGTACTGTGCGTTCCAACTAAACATGTAAACACAGCATAAGGTGTAAAAAAAAATCTGCATATATAATTCTGCACCAACACATGTTTTAAAACGTCTGACCAAGTTTTAAACATGTGTTGGTGCAGAATTATTATAGTAATAGCAAGTAAAAACTAAATGTGCATTTGGTTAAAAAAAAAAAAAACTTAGTGAGAAGCAGTCAAAAAAAAAGAAAAAAAAGAAACACCTGCTGTATCTTTATTTTTTGTCTGTCTGTGCTTTTTTAAAATCTTTGTTGATTTTTGAAGAAAATATTTAAAAATAAATATATAAATAAATAAAACTTTAACACCCACAATTTCCCTAAAATGGATCGGAATTATGTCAAAGTAAACAGTGCCACCGTGTGGTCAGATTTTGGAATAGTTTAATGGCGAGCCGATCCTTCCTATTTATTATTTATCAAACCTTATGTGACCATCAACTGGTGCTTATATGGTCTAGATTTTGGCAGAGACGTTCCCAATGTGAAATGTCAAATAAAAATAGTAATAGCAATAATTTAAAAAACAGTGGCTGTTTTGACAAATTATTTTCAAATTAAGAGCTCTTAACAAACGTCTGTGGTTTAATAGATGAGAACACAGGGGGTGATCCATCCTGACTAACAATGTCCCTGGCGCTTGGGAAGGCGCGTGCGTGTGCGCGTGTGAGAATGGAAGAGGAGGAGCATCTGAAGAGCACTTATTGTAGATCTGTCGCTGATCCTGGACGCTCGGACTTAATGACAGCCATTCTTTAAATATGAAGATAAAAGTTTCTTTATTACTTTTCTTTCTATAACAATCTAGATATGACTCAGCGCGTGGACATTTTCAGCCGGACTCTGCGCATGTTTTCTTGAAGTAACCCAACAGAAGACGCGCAGATCGCTGCGATGAGGGATCGGCTGGCTGAACTGGCTGCTGTAAGTGCTTCCTCCTGATCAAACCCACCCCCCCCCCCCCCTTTTTTATCTTTTACTTCAGATCATCGCAAAAATATCACTAACACTCTTTTTAGAATAACGCGGGGGAGGATGCTGCTGTACCAGTGGACCCCATGGATGGCTTCATGGAGAGCTTTTTCAGGAGGGTGGGTGTTGTTACTGATGTACAATCAGAGAGGACGGGGATAAGCCGGAATGATGGTGATTTATTAATATTTAAAATGGTTGAACTGTAGGTGGAGGAAGTTAGAGGACTCATTGATAAGATCTCCCACCAAGTAGAGGAGGTGAAGAAGACGCACAGCATGATCTTGTCTGCACCTAACCCTGATAACAGTGAGTGAACTTGCATGAATGAAAACTTGGACAGTCCCAAACTACTTTATTGATTTGCAAGTTTACGATGCAACTAAAAGCAAACTATTTCTTTCTAAACCCTTTAATTTTGTTTTATTTTGAAAGGCACCTTTTACATTGCTATGTAGTTTCTCTAAACAAATGTCAAACCTTCATTGGTAAAAGTATGAATTATTGCCATAAAAATTACAGAAAGTGTTTTTTTGCTTGAAAGAAATGCCAGAAGTAACTTTAAACAACAAAAGGGTCATGTATTTGACAACTTGAACATCCTTTCTAAGCAGAGATTGATTTGATATTGAGTTTTTAAAATCCAGTTTTATTAATATCCGGATGGGATTTGTCCTTTCTATGTTTTCATCCGCTTAGTTTATAGTTGTGTAATATTATAATTTGTAGCTCGTGTTTGTTTGCTCACTATGTGAATGGTTCAAAGTTTGCTTTTTTTGTTGTTGTTGTAGATTGGTTTTGATTTGATGTAAAATGTAAACATTAAATGAGGGGATGCTTTGTTTTCTATAGTAATTGGAAAAAGAAAAAAAGAAAAAATTCTGGGCTAGAAGTCTGCAAAGGAACCAGCACACTGCAGGTTCTGCTAAGCTCTGATCAGGATCTTAATCGACTCATGCTGTTCTTTTCAAATGTTTTTACACAGCAATGCTGCATACAAAGTCTCCTGATGCTGATGTTTTACCCTTTTTAAACGATTTCTAAATGACTAAATGAGACTCATAGGATTGTGAGCTGGGAAGGGTTTCCTCAAAGAAACTAAAAAAAGAGGGATACTGCTTTCTGACCACCACACTATGAAGTTGCCAAGTGACATGATGTGATCACAGTTTATCCAATATTTACAGCGGTCAAACCTGCTAGGTTGATGATATTTTCTCTTTAGTAATTAACCTGTTGTGTTTTCCATGTAAAGGGACAAAGGAACAGCTGACCGCTCTCACCAATGACATCAAAGGGAATGCCAATGTGGTGCGGACTAAACTAAAATGTAAGTGTGCCAATAACACTGTCTTTTTACCCACTGCTTATAAAACTCCACTTTTGCTGTATGAAATTGAGTAATGCTGTTGTCACTCTGTTCTTTGGAAGCAATGGAGCAAAGCATGCCTAAAGATGATGTCACCAACAGATCATCTGTTGATTTCCGGATCCAGAAAACACAGGTAGAAAAACAGAAAGACCCAAAAAAAACAATCACATAATTTGTATATAATAATTTGTATATATATATATATATATATATATATATATATATATATATATATATATATATATATATATATATATATATATATCATTTACTTCTAGTGATTGCTCTGTCTGTTGCCCCTTCAGCATGTTCTCCTCATTCTCTGGTCTCGTGTCTTCATTTGTTGTCAGCACACCGTGCTTTCCAGGAAATTTGTGGAGGTCATGACGCTGTACAACGAGACCCAAGTGTCGTTTCGGGAGAGAAGCAAAGGAAGGATACAGAGACAATTGGAGATAAGTGAGTTAAAACGTGACCAGAACAGCCTCAGTCATAATATAGCCTCAGATAACCAATTCATGAAATCTCACAATGCAAAGCTATTTGCATCAATGCAGTCAGAAATAAAGATTTTTTTTAGATTGAAAACATTGTTCATGAGTGAAAAAGTCTCACATCTGGTTATAAAATTGTGGAATAGTCAAACAATTGAGATGTGTATGGCCAGAAACCAGGAAACAGACCTCACATGTTTCCTCTTTGCTTTTCTGGATTCAAGCCTTGTTGATAAGCTGAACAATAGCAAAGCAAACAATTTTCAACATTTCTCAACAAAGGAGAACTTTTCTGTTTGGACAAACTGTTTTCATCTTATTACTAGTTATATTGTTTGATAAAAAATAAGAAAGAATAAAAAAAATAGGAAAAACACAAAAAAGATTGCAAGATAAGATGCAAAAATCAACATTTTGGCACCAAAGACCTGAATCGTGCTAAGAATGAGTCCAACATTTTAATCATCAATACTGGACATGGCAAGAGAGGTTCATTTGTGTTACATTAAGAGTAAAAACAAACAGAAAGAATTAAGGTTTAAAAGAATACAATCTGAAAAGATATTTAAAATGACTTTAAAACAAGATCAAAAGACATTTGAAGGTGCTTGAAGTTTATATTTAGTCAGGACTGAAGGATCAGTACAGTAGAAGCTTGCCTAACAGCATTAAGGAGTTTCCTGCCTCTAAAAACGCAAAGGTCTGCCGTGATCCAGTACATTTCTGCCACATATTTTGGCATTCTATTAAAAATAATACTGGCAGGTCTTTCATTTGATCAGCAAATGAGTAAGAAGAGATATTAGGGAGAAGCAAAAACAGGACAGTTTCCCACAGTCCCAGTGCTGGGCTTTAATGAGAGCCTCCATAACTCCACTCAGCAGACTTAAGAGCGTGATACTGGAGATGCCTCTCTGTGTTTGTGTTGCCCGGGAAACGGGCAGAGGGCTGAGAGGCTTATGTAACCAAAAGTCCACCAGACTCTGACCAAACACTCGAACCTGGGCTCTCACAGTCTTACCTCACAAATTCAGGTCTTTCAGCAGGGATCAACTTTGTGCGCCTCAGTTCCGGCTGATTAGTGACAGTGATGTGTTTTTCTCAGTACATCTCTCTGAGGAGCAGCGACTGTCAAAGGTGTGTCCTACAAGGTTTGTGCAAAGCGAGCTGCTCTCTGGGGAAATTGCTGAACAACAGCAGACAAAAGCTGCTGTTTGCAGAGTTCCAGCAGGTGCTTCTTTGTTACGACATTAGCTTCATTTGTGCTTTCACGTTGTTGGCAAATGCAAACCTCACAGCCCTGACTCTATCAGTAACATCAAAATATGTAGTTAAAATCTTCAAAATGACTCCCTAACAACAATTTAGAAATATGTCTTTTACACAATACATTTTTTTTTCTAACAACTTGTCCTGTCCAACAGCTGAGCAGACAGATGAGAGCTGAAAGCTTCTTGTGTTGGACATATTTTACTGTTATAATAGGGGCTACGAACTAGGTGTATATCTAAATAAACCCCTTTTGTAATTTAGGCTAAACTTTATTAATCTTACTTATATCTGTAACAATCATTGGTAGGACCGGACGGAAAAAAAAAGAAGGGAAGAATATAGAGCCGGAGGGGGATGGGGTTGGGATGCAGGAGGGTAATTAAAGAGGAGGGGCGGGTAGAACCGTGAAGCAGCTTAAGGCAACAAGTTGTTGGATGTTTACAATCATTACAGTCAGGTTTATAAGTGATATAAATCCAAAAGGGGCGGGGGCCTGTCCACACACACCAAAATTCCACAAACATACCTGTGGGTTCCAAAAAAGCCCACATACAAAACGTGTCAATATGTTCACAATAAAACTAATGTTCTTACACACATACTTATGCATTCTGACCAACACGTGAAATATTTATTTTAATCACTCAAACTACGTGTTCTGAGTGTGCTCGAGTGGGTCTTTTTGTTCTTCTAAAGTGGGTGATAGAATGTAAAAAGAAGGAGGGAGAGTGCCCAGCCATCCCCGTACCGAGACCCCCCGCCGCGCCGGTAGGGCCCAACGCGGGGCCCCCTCCCAGGAGAGCACCCCCAGCCCCAGACAAGCAACCTACCGCCACCCATGAGTCCTGGGCATCCCCCCATCCCGACCACGGGCACGGGCCAGTGCTCCCCAAGGGAGACCCGCCCTACGCTCCAGACATACGCCCACTCAGTCCACGGTCGGTCCAGGTGAGAGCAAGGCAGGGGCCAGCCACCCCTGCCCAGGAGGAAGACGCCCCAGAGCAGTGGGGGTCCACAAGGAGTATTGTTACCATGGCCCGACCAGGCTCACCAGAACCCACACAGAACACGAACACCCCCTGGCTTAGATGTGATGTGAACCCCGGCCCCTAGTCTTGCCAGAGAGCACAGGGATCCCTCTCCCCGCTTGGGGACAGATGGTCCAAGGTCCCACCTTCATTGTAAAATGTATGTGTGTGTGTTTGTGAGCATGTGTATGTGTGTGCATGTATATGTGTTGGAGAGTATATTTTTGACGGGTAAGGGGTGTGTGTGTACTAAAGGGGTGCAATTAAAATTGGTGGGTAGGGCACTGAGAGGACATCTCCTGATTATCGGTACTCACAGTGATGTCCAAACACCCTCCCCACCAAGGGGCCCTAAACGCCAAGGTGCAGTTAAAATTGGCGGGTAGGGCACTGACAGGACATTTGCTGCTTGCTGGCAGTGATGCCCAAGCAGCCCCCCTACCAAAGGTCCTATGTAAGTTGCAATTAAAACCAAGAGGGGGATGCCCCGTTCCCATACGACATCCAGAGGAGGGAGAACACTGGCAAGTGATTCCTCCCCCCAAGGTGCATCGCAGGCTGACCCCCCCTCCCCCATCACCCTAATAAGTGTTTAAATGAGGAAGAGGGTAAATGGGCGACAGCTGGTAGACTGTCTCCGGGTGATGAGACAACCATCCCCCAGCCCCCCCAGCATTGGGCCCAGGTCTCCTCAGCCCAAAGGCCCCATCCCCCGAAGCGCCAATCCCCCAGGCTCCATACCCATCACCCCACACAGAGAGAAAGGAGCCAAGAAAGCGCCGCCCCCCACGGAGCAAGCCCTGGCCCCTGCCAGCGGCCGCCCCTGGGAGAACTCTGGCCACCCCATGTGAAAGGGTTTTGTAGTTTTTATTTAAAAAAAAGGTTCCTACAAACAAATTCAGCTAAAGTTTACTCTTCAAAAATCATGCCATTATGCATTACGACAGACATTTCATAGTTTCTAATGATCAGCAGTGATCATTAGAAGAATGATATAACAGCAACCTGAGGCTCATGTAAATGATTTCAGGTCGGACATTGATTGATGATTAAAAGAAAAGATGGAAAACAAAACAAAAACACAATGAAATCAATGAAATCCCACTTTAAATCAGTATAAAACACTGCTGCACTTTTATAATTAAAAAGTTTAGATACATTTTTCTCATTTTTTTCATTAAGGATTTATTGATTAACTCTATTATTTCATTATTGACTAACAGAGTGGTGAGAACGTAAAGCTAACCCTCCTAAATGATATTTTTTAGTTTTCAGTTTTAGTTTCAACAAAGATGATCAACAGCTTGAGGATTTTTAGAAATTTCAAGCCCAAGTGTAATGATAAAAAAAAAAAATCAAAAATGTACATAGATCATAAGCAATTTGTTCTCATTTTTTTATTTTTTTATTTATTTATATTTTTATATATTTAAGAATTGTTGTCAAATATTCTTGATATGGCCCTGAAAATGAAAATTTTAGCATTTTATTTAAGCCTTTCTTTCTCCTTTCATTTAAGCTGGAAGAGTGACCACTAATGAAGAGCTGGAAGATATGCTGGAAAGTGGAAATCCATCAATCTTCACATCTGATGTATGTTTTTCACATTTTTACTGTGCTGCTGTTACAAAAACTATGTAAAGTGAAAAAAGAATGGATTAAATCAAAGTGAATCTGTTACTTTCAGATCATCTCCGATTCCCAGATCACACGTCAGGCATTAAATGAAATAGAGTCCCGTCACCAGGATATCATACGTTTGGAGTCGAGCATCAAGGAGCTACACGCGATGTTCATGGACATGGCAATGCTGGTAGAAACACAGGTAAGACGTTTTTCTAACTGGAAACTTTCATCTGTGAATGAGGGCTCATACTGGTGGGGGTTTTATCTCTTTCAGGGGGAGATGGTGAACAGCATTGAGAATAACGTTTCCAATGCAGCTGAGTACATTTGTAGTGCGAAAGAAGAGACAAAAAAAGCAGTGAGATACCAGAAGAAGTCTCGCAGGGTATGTGCTTCTCTCAATGATCTACTGCTCAAATCCCAAGGAAATTTTGCTCAAGTCAAATATGAACACAACCCTTATGTTTTGCTAAGATCTAAAACTTGTTCCATGCACGCAAGTATGGAAGTTTTAAATTGCAAATTGAATTGTCAATTGAGAATAGCATATTATTACTCTACAACCTCTATACAAAAACTCCGAACTCCACTCTTCAATATCTGTTCAGGGTTGGATCATGGTTGCATCAGGTGATCCAGAATATCCCAAATATGCTCAATGTCCAAATTTCCAGCATCTACAAAATTATGTGCAGTTTTTGCAGTGGGGAAATTGCATTGTCATGCTTCAACATAATGAAACAACAACGTGCTTCAGGAATATGAAAAGGTTATTTTCACTTACAATACCATTAGTAACGTAAATTTTTGTTTGTCATTTGTAACGTGCAACTGTCTATTACTCCACTGTTAATTCACAATGTTGACATCAGCCATACAGGCTGTCTGTCATCAATCCTGTACAGTGAAGAGAACATCCTTCCAAAGAGCAAAGTTCCATCAAATATGGGCAGTTACAACAAATAAGTTTCATAATTGGGGCTGGTTTCAGACAAAATTTGGAGGACCTGTGCTGTTGTGGTTACACATTTGCAGTTTTGAGCCAATTGGATGTATTTCCAAATTCTCCTCCAAAAAGCTTTTCGAGACGGCTAATGGTAACAGAATGAACGTCCAATCCATGGGCAACCGCTGCAACACATGAAGAGAACAGTGGTGGCAAAGAGCATTTATATGATCGTTATTAAGTTCTGCAGACTAAATCAGGACATATATTAAACCTTGTTTTTGAATTTCATTTTGATAGTTTGAGTATTGTACATTGCTTATAAGAAGTTTTCTTTCATTTGGCAGAAATACATCATCCTCGCCTTTGTTCTGCTGATCCTACTTGCTGTCATTGCACTAATTGTTGGCCTCTCTGTGGGACTAACCAAACCCCCTGTGTGAGACCTACTGCTATTTCTGTATGAGGTAACTCTTCCACATCCACACATTTTAATTCCTTCTTATAATCAACCTTTTACCAATCTCTCTTGTAATGCAAATTATTGTCGTTTTCCTGAAATCATTTTTTGCCCTGCTTCTCAGAAAGAACCGTGTGTAGAGTTTTCTTACTTTTGCTCATCATATTAGTTGGAGTGTTTGAGTAAAGGCTGTTTTTTCAACCACAGGGAGCTATGAAGCTGTCTTCACCAGGAACATCAAACACCAACAACTTATGTGCAGAATCTGTTATTTTTATTTCTTCCTTGCAGCACACTGGATTATCAGCAGTTTTATGATATGCAAACCTGCCATTAATCACTGAATGTTGAGGATTACTTTTTAAGGAATATTTCAAAGGACTATTTTGACATGGGTTTCCCCGCTTTTTCTGGAGATCGCTGTGTAGATTCTTATTCATCCAGAAAAAAAAAGTCAACTGAACTTCTTTTATCTTTTATTGTTGAAGATATTGCACCTCTTTTCCAAGATAATTTCTCAATTCTTTTTGTAGATAGTTTGATAAAATATTGATAAAAGAACCTTCTTGAGTCTGTGACAACAGACTATGACAGTGGACCTTGTCCAATAGGTTCAACTTAAACTGAGCTAGCCAGCAGCAGACCTTATCCTACTTGTATGTGTGTGTGTGTGTGTATATATATATATATATATATATATATATATATATATATATATATATATATATATATATATATATATATATATATATATATATATATATATATATATATATATATATATTCAAGCTCATCTGAACGTCTCATAGAGGTCTGTCGTGACTGACTTAACATCTGCCTACCAAAGCCCTTTCAATATACAATTTACATGCTCTACTACTTGATGATGGACCTACTGATGTTCCTGCAGACTGGTTTTGCAAAAAAAAACAGTGTGCAGGAGTTTTACACCTGTGAACGTGTAAATGTTTGTAACACAAACATTCAGTCATTTGGAAGGATGGGTGAATACTTTTGGCAATAAAATGACTTTTTTACTAATATGCTGCAAAAGTGCCTTTTTGATATTGTGCTCATCATTTTACAAATTTGTCATTTTGTAATATTGTGTATTTGTGCTCATCACTATAACTAGTTGTGATTTAATAAAATGTAAAGTAAGTCATGCAGAAACATTTAACTTGGGGAGGTTCATTTTGGAAAGTTGTCATTTTGTGATATTGTGTATTTGTACTAGAGCTAAACAAATACAGCAACTTACATACAAAATAAAAAATTTGTTCAAAGCAAAAATGAATGTTTGACTTACTTTTTTGGCTTTGTTTGTAATCGTGGTTTTAGGCGACAATATTAGAATATGAAAACAGTATTTTTGAATGTGAAAACTCTGAATTTCAGAGCTAGAATGTAATCTGTCAATGCTCCTTACAACTGTAAGAAACAGAAGAGGGTTGTTCATTTCCTGCTTAATGAGCACGTTGCAAAACACTTAATTTGCATGTAATCAACGTAACAAGATAAATAGAAAAAGTGCTTTCTTTGGGTTTCATGCAGAGTAAGTTATTTTTTCCCCTTTATAAGTTTAAAAGAAAGTTTAAAAATGTACTCAGAAGTTGCAGTAACTGTCCTGTCATGAAACACGGAGGAATGATGAAATATTAATGGGAAGTTTGATGAAAATAAATTTATCAATCCTGGAAATGATTTTTTTTTTTCTTTTTTTTTTTTTTATTGTAAAGGGTGAAGGTAGTTGTTTTTATAATTTACATCATGAATCATTTTAATACTTTGTCTTCAAGAGTTATTAAAAGCAATTTACTATTTTAACAACATTTACATATTTTTTAAGGGCCTATATCATGCTTTTCTTAAGCCTTTAAGATTAAACTGTGTCCATATACATGATAATATATGACCTTTGGCACACTAAAAGAACGATTGTTTAAATGAAATATGAGTTATTTTCACAGTTGATTTCCCTACCTTTTAAGTCAGACGGCTTGATCTCTGAGACCCCAGCTTTCACTCTGTGTAGGTGTTGCCCATTTTATGACATCAACCTAGAGTCGACCTCGGCAGCGTGTTGAACTTTTGCAAAGGTGGATGTGCATGATGTGCAGACAAAATGAAAGCGTTAAGCCGATCACCAGGGATTGGGAGATGATGGTGCTTAGAGTGCCAATTGTTAGAGGAATACTTAGAAATGTGTGAATGGATCAAGATACTGATTTTGGGGTTGTTTTTTTTGTGAGGAATAAACCATTAAATACACTTAAAAGCTCAAAAAGATTATTTTGCATAATATAGGCCCATTTTTAACTCTCAGTAGGTCACAGTTTTGAGATAAAACAAGGTTTGGTTTCCTGAATTTTGCAGATTGCAATGCAACGCTAATTTTAGCTGATTTATCTAAATGGAAAACCTTAAATAATCACTTTTAAGTTTAGATAAAAGGCTGTCAAAAATATTAAACAAAATACATATTTTTCTTTACTCCTCAACTATATTTTGGGCTCCCTCAGAAATTAATTATAACATTTCTTAAATCCTAATAATCTACAAAGCTCCCACTTGACACTGCTCCAATATTTAATGACTTCATGTTGACATTTGCCTGTAATCTTTTAACCATCGAAAACTACTTCTGATTTTCAAAGCAAAACTAAGGCTTTCATTTCCCAAGATTTTAAATTTTCAGCTGGAGACTATTCAGCCTCCCTTTGCCAGTCCTGCTTAGTGAAGACACATACATAAATAGCGATGCTTTTTAAGGTCTCAGGTGATCACATCCCTTGTTTGTTGTCTTATACACACCTTATTTGCCCAGTTGCAGGGTAGCAGAGAAACAACGTTTTTTTGGTATAAATATAAAAGATCTAGAAAACCCTTTAAAAACCACACTTTGAAATACAATACTGTTCAGCAATTTTAATATACTGGTGTCTTTTGATCAGATATTAACATGCCATTTAACATTTTTATTACACCCTTTCAACTAAAGGTGTAATTTGCCTTATCATTGTATGTTGTTTTTACTGACAAATATTAATGAAAGCATTCCTTTCAATTGGTTAATATTTTCTTAAACATACATAAAATGAAATGAACACAAGCATAATCAGTGAGAGTTTTTGTTTAAAAAAAAAAGTGTTTTCTTTTTAAACAAACATAGATCAATTAACCAAATAGTCTTCATGACAAAAAAATAATTTTCCTTTTTTCAATTCTTTAACTGAAGCAAACTTTTCAGGGTT
The DNA here is from genome assembly GCF_053564925.1 of Oryzias latipes. Taxonomy (NCBI): domain Eukaryota; kingdom Metazoa; phylum Chordata; class Actinopteri; order Beloniformes; family Adrianichthyidae; genus Oryzias; species Oryzias latipes. Next base: position 14,616,022 of record NC_136245.1, read on the forward strand.
AGCTGTTTGTGAGATGCATCAATATGTAAACATGTAACTGTTTAACATGCCCCTTTTTTTTTAGCTTGTACCGCTTGCTACTTAACACTTGTCAGGTTTGAATCCTCTTTGATTCCAGCACTAATGCAAAGATGATTTCCTTCCACAGCATTTTTAATGTAATAAAGTCAGGACTTGACACCATAGACATAAATATAAACTGTGGCACCATTGTTTTTTTTTAAATAAAGAAGTGTAGGATTTTTTCAATAGTTTTTATTTTCACAAAAGAACCATCATCCTGTTGAGCCCATGGTCTTGTATTAGCTGACAAGCAGCAGCCTGCAGAAAGTCATCTCTGTTTCCCAGGACAAACAGATGAGAAATAATTATATAGTTTAGACCTAATGACTATTTAACCTAAAATGCATATTCTTGTACAATGGAAACATTACAGAAGAAAATATGGGATGTTAAAAATAATGGTCAGAAATATTGTTTGAAAGTAAAGGTCCTGAAAGATCATGCATGCATTTAACATTTTTATTACATCCTTAATTTTTTGATTCATCTAAATTAGTGTGTAACACAAACAAGTAAAATCCTTGTTGAGAGGTTTTTTAAAGACTTGCCTGTGTCACAGTTGTTGGTCTTTTACATTTTTTTACTTAACTATTTTTTAACTGTCACCATTGTGTCATAAATACTGCCCTGAGTTGACCTGAACATGAAAAAAAAGTAGATTAATATTCTAAAAAACATCTTTATGATCCTGGGATAAAGTCTACTACTGCAGTTATTTTTTTTTTCATAATCTGAATGTAACTCCAGTTGCATTTTTCAATAATAGTTGAATTTATTGAATTTTGAAACAGACAATATATGCGATTTATTTATTTTCTTTCTGCAATCTTTTTTTCAAATTACATTTTAACAAATTTTTTAAACCTCAGTGTCTCCTTCAGTTTCGCAGTGTTTTTTGGCCTCTCTTTTTTTTTTTAAAAGGTGCTTTTGTTATTGTTTTTAATTGATGTGTGAGTTGCTTTTCAGTATGGATAAAGTTCTATTTATCTGTTTGGATGGGTTCCTTGTCAAGCACTTAGTCATGAAGTTTGATTTGTGTAAAGTGCTATAAAAAGAACATTGAATTTCATTTTAATTATATTTATAAAGAGGACACTCCATTTCAGAAATGTTATTAGGCCTTTAATGACAGCAGTCTTCTTAAGGAATGCTGCATCTGACAGAGAGTGAAAAATTCCCAGCTAAAAACATTTTCCGCAGCAGGTCTGTAATGTGCTGGCCTTCATGTCAAAGTGGAAACAGTGTGAAACTAATAGCTGAGCCACTGGACTTTGCTGGGTGTCAAATCACTGTTGTCACAGTATTACATTTAAATCACAAATACACAATCAATAAAAGCTTCAGTTCTGAGCTCTTTTCCATTCAAATGAATTGTTTTGTGAAAACGCTACCAGACTTGAGAGCAAAAAAATGTGCCTGATAGGAAATGATAAAACAAATCCCTTTTTTTTAAATAAAATTATTAGTCTTTCGTATATCAGTTTTTAATATGACTGCAACAATTTTGATGTCAGAAATATGTTTTAAAATTAAATAAGCCCTAAAATTGAAAGCTTTCTAAAAGCTGATCTTGCCAATCTTTGACTAGAATGTAGCTGCAGATGGCTATACAGTTACATGTATTTCTCATGGCAGCTGCACCATGGCTCAGGTCTGTTTGTACTGACAGTAATCCAACATCCATATTATGTAATGCAGCAAAATACAGATATTTATAATCTGGGCATGCTGATGTTATGATGTCATCACCTCTGAAGATGACAACTGTTAAGGGGAACATGCAGACTGTTCTGTCATGGTGAGTTTTTGCTTGTAAAAGAATAGGAAACAACATTAGAATGCAAGGCTTGAATTGGTATCTTTCTTGCACCAGGGGGCAGCTGGCTGACAGAGGACTCACAAGCTGGAGCAACCCCAAAGACAGCCTCAGAGGGAAGCTGAGTTAAGCCCGAAACAAAGGTTGGTCCCAGCACACATAATATGGGCAGTGTGGCGTTTATGAAGCTTTTAATGGAATGAGCTCTGAGAATTACCAGTGGCAGTCAATTTAAAGGCCCCAACAACTCAATATTAATTTATTTGAAGCTACTCAAATTTTACGACTTAATAAACTTAACTATTTTACAAATGATGTGAGACTACTTCAAAAAAGTGCGTGCAGAAAATGTTTTAAAAAAGAGTATCTAACTTAAATGCAAAAGAAGAAAGAAGAAGAAAGAAGAAAACACTTCTAAAAAACAAATAAAACTTAGAATATAAAGCCAAGCTTTTGGATCAGTCACACAGGATGAGTGATCCAATGAATTTATTGATTGATGATTAGGAAATAAAAGACTGATGCTCATAGAGATAAAAAAAATCTAATCTAATTAGTTTATAATACGCTGTATATATATATTAAAAAAAAGCCCCTCTCACCCTCCGCGGGTGGTTTCTCCTCCAAGCTCGGGTCCTCTACCAGAGGCCTGGGAGTTTGAGGGTCCTGCACAGTATCTTAGCTGTTCCTAGCACTGCGCTTTTCTGGACTGAGAGGTCTGATGTCTTTCCAGGTATCTGTTGTAGCCACTCCTCCAGCTTGGGGGTTACTGCCCCGAGTGTTCCAATTACCAGGGGCACCACTGTCACCTTCACTTTCCACGCTTTCTCCAGTTGTTCTCTGAGTCCCTGGTATTTCTCCAGTTTGTCATGTTCTTTCTTCCTGATGTTCCCATCGCTTGGCACTGCCACATCCACCACAACAGCTTTCCTCTGTTCTTTATCCACCACTACAATGTCTGGTTGGTTCGCCATTACCATCTATCAGTCTGGATCTGGAAGTCCCACAGGATCTTTGCCCTCTATGTATATATATATATATATATATATATATATATATATATATATATATATATATATATATATATATATATATATATATATATATATATATGCAGCATGTTATAAACTAAAGAATTACATTTTGATTAATAAGGGACAAGGACAGGGTAGGATTTGGTGTTCTAGAGATGTGAAATGCATTTTCTTCAGCCTCTTTCATTGAAAATTTCTGAAGGAAATCAGTAAATTCTAAGCTTTGAATAAATGTGTCTGCAGATGGAGACCTGCATTGAAACTTTTGTTGTTTTTAATCATCATCCCACGGAAGTTGAGACTTGACTAGACAATTTTCATTTGTGTCTTTCTTGTTACCAACGAGATTTTTACTGCTAATATGACAAAACAATGAGTTTTCAAGAACAAGTATCATGTTGTTTGTTTTTTTCATTTGTGTTACTGCAGAAATACTTAATGCTATTTACTGTGACATCTTTGTTTCTGGACATCAACATTACTGGTTCAAAGTTGAACTTTATGTACAATACGTACAAAAGGAAAATGACAGAAGATGGATCTCAGTATCCATGAAAGAGTTTTGATACTTCAAAAAAAGAGAAAAAGGGAAGCTGAAGACATCTGTAGAGACAATGGCTCTCTTTTTCACAATAATAACAAAAGCTTTGCACTTTGTACAATAAACTCACAGTTAACAGACTGCTTGAAATGACAATTCCATTCTGAAATTGCTGTTTAAGCATCAGTAGGTGAGAAACAATCCTGCATGCACAGTTAAAAAAACAAGCTGTATATTTCCCAAAATCCATGTAATTACTGAACATTGTAACGGTTTCATTTAGACAAATTCACCTGACAGACTTCAATATTCAGTGAAAATCTCATGAATTGGGTTCTTTTATGAGGAAAAATAAATGAAAGAAACAAACAAACCACAGAAGCTATAACTTTTGTCAATTTAAAAGCCAAATGAGGTGAACAAATATCCCCCTTTGGATGTAACGATTGAACATGTTGTCCTTGTTTTTTAATGTTCTAATTGATGAAACCAGAGTTATGTGTTTAATTGAATAAGCCCTGCACATGCAGAAATTTGCTTGTAGATATGAAAAAAATGAGAACGACATGTTGTTCCATAAAAACCTCTGGGAAAGATTTGATTTCCTGTAGAGTTACTGCTTGAAAAAAAACCAGAATGATACAAAACCGGCTAACTTCTAGCTGAGCAAAGATGAATTGTTTTGTCATATTAGGGATGTCTGATATCTTCAGTATTCATGACCTCGGCTTCCTCTAGACTGTATACTTGGCTGCGTTCTTTGTGTTTGGTTGCACCACATTAAGTTTCCAGTATATGCAGGATCAAGAAAATGTCAGAGCCCTCATTTCACGCCTCCAAATGTGTCCCAGTCAGGCTGCCTGAATCAAGCCTGGAGCTCCCTGTCTTCCATCTGACATCATTTGACAGCTGTCTGCACAGGTTTGGTTACCTTTAATGCCCCCATAGACATGGACTCCATTCCATCAATTGAAAGTCAGCTGTTGATGATGTGCCCTAAAAATACTTCTTTGGGCGTCATTTGCATTTTGACAAAGCTTCATCACATGTGTGCTTCAGCTACATCAATGAGCACATTGGTGGATAAAAGTGTTCATTTAACACGATTAGCTGTTCTCTTTATCTGACCTTTGAAGGGCTTAAACATAAAATAAATGATAATAAAGCCTTTTTCAAAAACATCAAACATTCTCCCCATTCTTTGATCATCCGTTTCCCTCTTGTGTTAAAGTCCCATTTCAATTATCTTTTTATCTATTGTAAAAGTGATCCCCCCAATTATGATTATGCTGTTCTTAGCCAAAACCAAAATATCTGTGTTGGACACAGTTCCTGCAGAGCAGCAGGAGTTCATTAGAAATTCACCTCTGAGTTGTGGGCTGGACTGGTGGTGCGGAGTAAGCCTACCCTCATTTCCCATCATCCCCATCCCCTTTACACTCTATACCCCCACCTACCCCTCACAACCCCAACCTAACATTACTGATGCAACAAAAGCGGCGAGCAAAAATTATATAATTATATTAATTATATAATTTAAAAAACCCAATTTTGTTTTGGCTGAATTTTCTTTATACATGCTATAATAATGGATTGGATTTATCTGCGCTTTTCCAGATGCTCAAAGTGCTTACAGTGTCCATTATTTATTCACTCCACATTCATACTTGGTGATGATGAGCTACTGTTGTAGCCACAGCTGCCCTGGGGCATGCTGACAGAAATACACATTCACATTCACACACCAGTGGAGCCACACTGGAGGCAAGGAGGGTGAAATGTCTTGCCCAAGGACACAACAACAGTTGGCTGGGGGGAGCAGGGATCGAACCGCCGACCCTTCAATCATTGGACGACCTGCTTAACCTCCTGAGCCACTGCCGCCCGACTGTTCTCCATCCCAAGAAAAATCCCACTAGAACGTGTTAAAAACAGCAAAAACACGATTTTCATTGTTGTAGGATCAATGAAAGCTTTTACATATTTTTAAGTCAAGTTTAAAAAAATTATTTGTCATGTTTGCTGGGTGGGACACAGAAAACTAATGCTGTGCCTCTGTGTCCACAGTCAGGAAATCATGCATGTTCTGGCCCCCTTTTCAACTCAGTGCTCCTCTCAGGGTGCATCACCACTATCAACCACAGAGGGCACACGGTGTACATGCTGTGCTGCTCTCCAGTTCTCCATGTAGTTAAGGAAAAAAAAAAAAGAACGGGATGGCCCAAATAATCCTCTTTAATACCCTTCTGCACTTGATTTCCTGATCCACGATTGGATAGTAATGATGTTACTGCTGTTTGTGATAGCTGATTGGTCTGGACCTCTGTGCTGAGAGTGAAGGTTTGACAAGCCCAGCCCCTCAGGATCTGTGTGGCACAATGACCCATGACGAGGCAGTGTTCCTGTGTCAGTTTGCAAATCCAAACAGCTTAGATGCTCTGCAACAAAACCGGGAGCACGGACCAGTGGGCACGCAAGACAGCCTCACATGACCTTGCCAGCTTCAATCATAACAGCTTATTAGTAGCTGATAGGTGATCAGGCCACACAGTGGTTGCATGTTCCTACAAGTGTGACTGCTGACATTAAGACATAGATTGACCAGCCCTGATCTAAGACATCCTGGAGAGGGAGCCATGCTCAGAGCTGCTGCACTGCCTCTGCACTCCTGCATGCCTGAGTCTGTGTGCGTGAGAGCCAAAGCGAGAGAGAGGGAGGAAGGAAGGGGGCGTTATGATGTCTGTGCTCTGCTGCACAGCCACAGTCGTGTGAGCTGAATGATGCTTGCTGAATGTTGCTCTCTCCCTCTCTCTCTTTCTGTGCCTCTTTCTGCCGAGCACTGATGAACCATTTTATGCAACATAGCTGCAATAGCCATCGTCTGCTGCTGACTGCTTCTTTTCAGCCCTTCCACCACTGTGAGAAGCACCTGCCATTTCATCGGAGCTTTCTGCAGAGGTAATGTGCTGTCGGCTGACAAGCTGTGCATGTTTTACTGAGTAAGGGCTTGTTGTCCGGACTGCATGTTCCCTGTGCTGCTGCTGCCTCTGCTTCTGGAGGGATTGAGGATGGCTGTAATGTTTCTCAGAGGCAAAAGGAAATTGGGGGAAATGCACCCTTCCTGTCCAGCACTTGTCCTTGTGTGCATGTGCTGGGAGATGGATCGGACTGTTTTTAACTCTTCTGAGCAAGAGTGCTGGTTAATCAGAGAAGATTCAGAGGACATTATACATCATTTGCATGCAGTAGGAATACAGTGCCTGCATTTTTCTATCACTTCAGTGATTTTGTCCTTTTAGAAGACACTGCCATATAAAATAAAAAAGAAATTTATTACCCTGGTGAGAGCAGTCTTTAACATCTGTGGGTGATGTAACAGAATTTTTGGGTTTCATATTGCCTCTCTTGTCACCGTCATGCCAATCAGATAAGGCTTTTTGCAGATTGTACTCAGCAGAGATGAAAATTGTTAAATGAGCTTACAGTACAAAAACTAGTCTAAAGGAAAACTGTGGCTTGAAATGGGTTTTTTGGTGTCAGCTGTTATCCAAGCTCTTAGGTGGATCTGCTGCTCTGTGAAGCTGCTATCATACATCTATGTGCAAACTACAAGGACTGCTCCATGTGCATGAGGTTGAATGATACCATGTGTTATGGGAGGCATTTATGAAGAACTAAACCCTTTAATATTGTACCAACTGTTTTTTAAGTTCACTTTTCAAAGGGGCAAGGCTCTAAGGGTGGCACTCACAGAAGCCTGTCTCAGCTGTGGGAATTGCCAGTTAAGGCTGAGCTGTGATTCTCCATATGACAGAAAAATGCTGTCTATTTTTGTGCATGAATAGAAATGCTTTTTCTGCTGCCTCCCAAGGTCAGGCATTTAATGAGCCTCCATAACAGGGACTGTCGGTCTCGCCTCACACCTTTGATGCGAGGGTGTATTCTACCACTTTACTCTTTTTCAAACTATTTGTTGTCCGGCCCACCTTGATAAGAACATATGACCATCCATCATTCCCCTGGTTATCCCTGAGCTGTTGGCAACTCACTTTTATCTTCACAACACACAGACACACGGGAGAACAAAATTCATCTTTCAAACCCAAATTTGTTCACTCTCCATGGAGATGACTGCCAGAAAAAAAGTATTAAGAGGTAGATACTGGAGGTGATGATGAGGAAAGGGGCTGCATAAGCATGGGTGGACAGAGTTAAAGGTGAAAAAAATAAAGAATTGGACTGGATTTTTTTCCCAACCCAGTTCAACAATCAATATTTTATACAATAGCCGCTTTAGCACTAAACAAAATTAGATTTTATTCCTAGAAATAATAGTAGGCTATATTATATAATACATTTGGCAACAAAAATAAACTCAAGGTCAGTATTAGGTTATTTCCTAAACTCCATGTCTTTTTTTTTTTTACTAGTTTACATTTGATACTGACCTGTGTAATCAATATCTTTTGGTAAAAGCAGTGACTAGTAAATCTAACCAGACATTCATTCATCTTCCTTCGTTTAATCACTTTCGGGGTCACGGTGCTGCTGGCCACCATCCCGGCCACTTGTGGGCGAAGGCAGGGGACACCCTGGACAGGTTGCAAGTCTGTCGCAGGGCCACATATCCATATCCACATCCATTCACTCTCACACTCACACCTATGGCCAATTTAGAGTTGCCAATTGACCTATGAAGCATGCTTTTGGACAGTGGGAGGAAGTCAGAGACCCTGGAGAGAACTCACGCATGCACGGGGAGAACATGCAAACTCCACACAGAAAGGTCCCTTGTTGATGTTCTGTTTCAAGTCCCCCAGCCAGGACTTGAACTGGGAGTCTTCTTGCTGTGAGGCTAGAGTGCTAACCACTGTACCACTGTGCCGCCCTAACTAGACATTTACAACAAAATGTCAGTTATTTTTTTTTGTTGGTAGAAACTAGTTCCAAGAGTAATGCCTTACATAGTACTATTTGCTGTAACAAATTAGTGTAAGTTATAACTGATGAATTTTTAATAATATTTTACTCATTACATGCTTAGTAACTCTTGTATTACAACCATTTTACTATCTAAAATGTATCTGTTGATATGTGGAAATAACAGTTTAAAAAAATTCTACAAACTAAATCTATTTTTTCGCTCATAGTTGGTCCTATGTTAAAAAAATAAAAAACTGGTATAATAAGGGAGCAGGATTTTCTCTATAGGTTTCATGCACCCACAATTTTTCATTTAATTTTTGTGTTTCTTATAATCTAGTCCTAAATGCTTTTGCTGGTTAGGTTGGAGTATATTTAGCCTGGTATTTTTGGCAGAATTTTTTGCTTAGGTTTTTCTGAGGCACATGGGCCTCAGGTTGTGTATTTGGCATCTGTTTTCTTTTTGTTTATTCACAGTACATATTTTTTTATTTTTAAAAAACAATCTGGGTTAAAAGTTGAGGATTGGTCCTGCAGTTGTGTTTCATGTACTTTTCACAAAATATAAAATATTTCAATTGTCATTATTACAGTGTCAACTTGTTTATCGCAGGGTTACATTCTTAATATAACTTGATCCTATTGATGTTTTAACGCTGTAAAAACCCCTCAACACACACTTTATACCCTTGTCTCAGACAGACATTTTCACACTTTTCTCACTTAAACTCTCAAAGTTCAAACTCACATAGCAAAAAAAGTCCAGTACTAGAAATCGAAAACAAAAATCTGATCGTGATGATTTAAGTACATTTATCAAACTGAATGGATTGCGTACAATAGACCTGGCACAGAGGAGATTGATTGAAAAGATCATTAGCTAATCAGGACGCAGATCACAATATGGTGTGAAAAAAATGTAAAAATAATGCATGCAAAATTGGGGTACACTTCTAACAGATATTTTTGTGTGTAAAAACAGCATGCAGTGAATGTATTTGATATTTCTTCAGTGTTTCTTTTAATTCTCTTACAGTGATTCTGGTATGAATAGGAACTCCAAAGCTTTTGACAAAATAAACCTTTTTTACATCATGAAATACAAGCAACTTCAAAAAACACATCATATGGTATGATTTTGACACCTGACGGAAATGACAAAGTAAAAGAATAACTTTACCCAAAATGCATTTACATTTTAGTGAAAACACTCATCTTTGGCCATATCAAAAATGTCCTTGTGTTGTGGAGCTGTAGGGAGTTACAGGGGTATGAGTGGGGGTATGGCTCAGTAAGTATGAGGCTGTAGGAACAGCTGGAAGACTGCTGCTGCTTGCACCTGGATGTGGCCTGGATAAAGCACGTGACCCTGCCACAGTGTGAGGCATTAGTGATATGAACAGCAGGGTCCACGGCTGCTATTACATAACACCGTCTTCACTGGGAAATCTCTGTAAAGATGGCTCCAAGAGACTCTGTGACAGCAGAGTGAAAGTGCTTTATCTTTGTCAGCAACCTCACCACTGGCTCTGAATATTGCACGGCCCTTAGCACGACAGACCATTTACCTCTCGAGAGTCAACAGAGTCTCTTCATTTGATGACAGTTTTACATTTATGCAGTTGTTAAGCCTCCGGATGAGTGCCTATCCACTCAGATATTCTCTACGAGCACTAGCTCTCACCCATAAATGTGTGTTTAAGTACATATGTCTCGAAATACAGAGCACTGCAGTCTGGCTCCTTACATATGCACATGTGTATGTTTACACTCACCTCATGATTAAGTTACACCACTTAGCTCTCACAGCTCCAATGTAACGCAAGCAGATATGCTACTATAGTAGCTGTCGTCATGTCAGCAGTTTGACTGACTGATGCGACACAGGCTGGCTGCTAACATAACAGAGAGATTTGAATAAAGTACCCCTTTTGTCACTTCAGGAATCTGACTGCATTCCTGATTGGTTGCTTCTGGAGTTGATCAGTTATTCCTATGCGGTTCAGATGGGCAATGCATGCAACAAGACATTCAAGACATGAAGAACTTGCCCCATTGATTAAGGGTTATCTTAGCTGAAGCCTTTAACCCTTTAACACTGGAGATGTCATCGGTGACACCTAAACAACACATGCTCTTTGATGTACTGTAACCACTCCTGTTTTTCTCCTCTTCAGAATCCATTGGAATTAAGTTTGTTGTGTAAACGATAGAAGAGTTACGATATTCGAAATAATGTCAGCACTAAAGCTAAAACTCCGGTGTTAAAGGGTTAGACGTGCATAACCACTGCATGATGTAAAACAGATTCATATTTCTATTTTCCTACAGATGTGGTTGTTGCATTTAACACCACAGAGGGCTGATCCCTTGTATTTCCAAACAGTCAGCCATCTTTTATCCATTGTAAATCACATTTTCTTATATTACATATAAGCAATGTATCACTTTTTTGACATTATCTAAGATAAATTTGAAATTTTGAATTGTGTTTTAACATTTCCACTCCTTATAAAGTGAACCATCATCAGGGATGGCCATTGTAGTTATTCAATTTCAATTTCAGTTTCTTTTTGAATGTCCACTGACATTGGCAAGACCCTGAACCCACATTGCATCTGATGGCTTTGTTAACACTAGTTTGGGAATGGCTGACTGTGACTCTCTGACTGACTGTGACAAATTCTGAACCTTTGAAAAGGTAAAAGATAAAAGATAAAAAAAAAAGATTTAAAAGAAAAAAAGGTAAAAGAGTCAGAAAGTGTTTTTAGAGTGTGGTGATTACAATTTCAAAAAATATCAAAACTTAAAAAAAACCACCTTTGGCAGCCATTTCATCAAGTTCATTCCAATGGAATGACACTTTGTTTGGAGGAGAGTTGGTAAACTTCCATTTTCTGCCTTCTCTGGAGTTCAAGTCTGTGCTTGAATGTCCTCTCAAGGACATTTGGGGACACCTTTGTGTTATCTTGGTCGTATGCTGTCATGATGACAGGTTAACTGTCACCTCAGTCTTAGTCACTCAAGTCAGTGCCCCCTTGAGCAGGTGTCTGCTCCCAAGAGGCTCCCCAGTTGCACGACTGTGGCACTTACCCCTTTCACAGTCAAGATGATTGACCCTGGTCTTGAGTGGTGGCAGGAGTTTTTTTAAAGGCAGAGTTTTAATGTTCTCAGAAAAGAGCTTTTGATCCTACTGAACATCTTCTCCTTGCAAAGTTGCTTCTCTGTCATTTGCAGGTTTGAGCCTCTTCTTTGCCACTTTGATCTTAAACCCGTGGATCTCAGCTTGTAGGTTAGCTGGCGGCAACAAAATTCCCTTTGCCTGGTTCTTAGCATTCTGCTATTCTAATCTAAAAAAGTCATCAAGTATTTTTCTAAAATGTTTCCATCTGATTTAAGATTCCAGTAGATGTACCACGACCTAAACTTCTCTTGCCGAATTAAGATTGTGCCTTCTCATGTAGTTTTCAGTGGTACCAGAAACATCATTTACCATCTAGATTAGACAGGGTTAGGAGGTGGTGGTTTCCTCCAGTTGGGATTATAGTAGCTGCACTCACACCTCTGGACATGATCAGAGGTCTGACATGTACTCATGTGATGTACTTTCTTACCCAGGATATGCATAACACTATCAAAGTCCTGAACCAACCCCCCAGTGTGTCCCATCGTTTGCTGACTGAATGCTCTTTAGCCCAAGGCCTGATTTAAAAATAAGTAGAGAAAGCTGTCACTCTTGAACATCAACTTTTGTGTGCTAGGACTTTTAAAAAGCTTGCCAATATTTTAGGTCGACAAAGTTACCCGCTCTTGTTGTCTTTATGTGTTTTGTGCAAATTTCTTGCTTTTGAGAAATCTTACCCTGGCTTTATGGAAGATGTTTTGGGAGAATGCCATTTTGCCCCCCAACTAAACTTTGTTTTTACACAAGCACACCTCATCTTAAATTGGACAACAGTTGAATCCTGCATGTTTTCTTTGAAACTAACTTTTTTTGGACAAATTTGATGAACACAGCAAAAACATGCAGACCTTCCTTTTAGGCTGTGTTAGAATTGGAGCTTTTCTTTGCAAATTATGTGATCCTGTATGTTATTAAGGACAGCAGTGCAACAGCCAGGAAGCTACTTCACTTAACTAAACTGTCACAGTTGAGATTTAGGACTGCAATAAAATTATTGGAAATTTTGACTATGTAAACACTAAAGCATTTCCAGACACAAAAGAAAACCTAGCATGAAAAAGGTAGTGCTATAAAAAAAGTTATATGGCAGATTAGTGACACCAACCTTTTTGTTTACAAAGAAAAAAAAAGAAAACCAAACTATTGATGTTGAGATGAATTCTTAAAAGGACTCCAAACTTTTTTCCTATGATTTTGCAAAACAAAAATGAAATCTTTGAAGCTGCAGTCAGAAAAAACAAGCAAACAAAAATAGCAATATGAAGAAACAGCTATTAAAAGATGTTTTAAAAGCTAAAACAACATTGTTTCAAACTCCCTAAAGTACAGGCAGTCTTTAAAAATCTTTCCAGGGTAAAACAAAAGATATCTAATTTAAAGGGTAAAATGTTGGTCACGGTTAAGGCTGTATGAATATTCATAGAAAGACCATGTTTTTCTTTAAACTACAAAAAATGTAAACAAAAATACAGTTTTTTTTTATTTTTCATCCAGAGATCACCACAGTGTATTCCACCAGTAATTTACATATAAAGTGACAATGCCTTACTGACATCAGTCAGCTTTACAAACATATATAACCCTACAGAGTAGTTTTGATTTTGATAGGCAACAGTTAAAGTGTGTTCTTTAAAATTTCATTTCAACATTTTTCATCCATAAGATGATAGCATTGAAAAAAAGCACCAAAATTGTTATTATCGACTAACTTTTACCTATAAATGAAGTTCATGCACCGCTCCTTCTGGATAACCTGTTTGTAGAAGTGTTCCTTTACTTTCTTTAGTTTTAAAAGTCTCTGTCTCAATGGATATTACTGCCAGTGTCGTGTCTCCACACATTCCTGACTTTAGACACATAATCCTTCAATTAAAAAATGATGTTAAACAATAGTAAATAATGATTTGAAAGCTGCATTTGACCTGCTACCACTAATTCTATTATTCCTTACTCGCCGTGTCACATTCTCTCGGCTCACCAACCCCCTCTGCCTTGAGCCACTCCTACTGCGTTGCCTCACCTAGTGTATTTCTGATGCACATTTTTAGTGAATAAAAAAGACTAGATGGGTCACAAACTTGGCATCAATGGCAGGAAATAAGCAAATCAAGTAATTAAAAATTAAGCATCTTTTATGTTGATAGAAAGACCAAAACAGTAAAGTGCATGCATCAGCTGCAGCTCAGTCAGTGTGTGCAGCACAGGCTGAGTGCAGGTGAGGCACAGGTGGCTGGTGCCTCACATGCCGCTTTCTGGTGTATTTGAACAGAAAATTTGTAAATTTGCTTGTTTTTTAAATTATTTTTTATGAAAGAAATGTTAAAAACCAACACAGACAAAAGTAATCATAGAATAGACAGGTCTAAAAAAATTATTTATTATTTTATTACTTTAAAAAAAAAAAATTATATCCATTTTCCCCTAACTGCATGCCGCTGCACACATGTGATTTGGCCTAATAGTATGTCTTTTCAAACAAAGAAATGAATCGTCCGCTAAGATCATTGTTGCAGCCCATGGATTTTATGTGGTACACATTTTTTTTTATTCAGTTCAAAATCTTTAGTCGGGTTGAGTGTGGAGGTGCGTGTTTGTTTCCATCTCCCCTGTGATACTATATACTATGGTGTTTCATGGTGATAGGCTCATTGGAGTCTATCAACACAATACGCCATAGAAAAGGTGACAGGCTCAGATGATCGCATTGTATTATGGTGATAGGCTCCGATGAGGTGTCATTTATTGATTTACAATTCAAGATGAAAAGCGAATCCCGTTGTGTAATCCTGGCCAAAAAAAAGCATCTTTCGAAGACAAAACCTTCATGACTTTACATTTACAGAGACAGGCAGCAGGGTCAGCTCAGTGAGTCTGGAGGCTATTTAGATCTGTTCCCAAAGGTAGACAAACATCTCGGGGAGTGGGGGTTGGTAAAGATTATGTAGATCTTACCAAAATCCACCGTCAGTGATGATTATTTGTCAGGATTTGTTTTGTAATAAAAGAGCTTATCTCCACAGATTCAATCTGAGTCTCTGCCTTTCTACTAATGCTGTCAGTTTTGCTTACTGTGTATACTGGTTGTAGTCTGCGCCTGGGTTCATGTTAAAAGTTAATTAAACCGTAACTTTCCAAAAACGTTTTTTTTATGTTTATCCTTGCAGGCGATATGACACATGCCATCTCTGGTTAAAAAACAGAATTTCCTCTGATGTCTGATTTAATAGTTGGACTCCCCCTGTTATGTTCATGTCTTTTATCGGGGATCACCACTGCTCTGTACTGTCCATCTTGTTGGAGGTTAATTGCTTAATCTTTGAAATCACAATATTGGCAGGCATTGCCACAAGCAAACTGTGCCAACGTGTTAAAGGCACACTTGTTTCTGCACCCCTTTTTAAAAGCTGGAAGTGATTAATAGGATCCTAATGTACTGTGCAGTTACATGTTTGTGATTATGTGGGTGTGTAATTTATTCCTATGTCCCAGGGAAGAAAAATTCCCACGGAGTATGATAAAAACAAAAAAATAAGAAAGAGCCTGACTTTGAAATAATCTGTTAGACAGCATTTTCTGTTTGTAACATGTCACATTTGTTACTCTGATGGTTAGATTAACTTATCTTTTTAGTCTCTAAGGGTTTAGTTTGTCCAATCTACTGTTGGCACAGTAGCCCATCAATGAGGAGGGCCACAAGATAATTGCTTTAAGAAGCTGTAATAGGGTAGATTGAATTAGCTTTGCCCTGACTAAAATAAATTAAAAAAGGTCACCATGACATGCAGACTACTAAACAGACTCATAATAACTGCTCATCCTGACATATCAATACACTAGATTATGTTTGAGACTCACACTAAAGGATTACCGTGAGACTTCTGCCCTTCAACTGCCTTAATGCTTTAATATTATTTGAGTTTCACTGGTGTTCATTATTTTTCTAACAAAACAGCAACTTAGTTCATTCTGTTTTACTAAAATTTGCATATAAAATGAAGTAAATGTAGTTTTAAAAATCAATTTATTTTCAGAAATAATTATTTTGGAAATCAACAAGCCAATCAGTCACAGAGTTTTTGAATGTATCTTTTTGTGGGGGACCACAATAATACTATATACTATAATATGATTTAAGACTTTAAAGTGCAGGGATATTTATGCAGGGAAGTTATCTTCAAAAGAGATGAGTTTTGTGTGTGGGTGAGATTGGATAGAGTGAAGTCAAAAAGCATGTGTGATGGTAAAAGTCATGAAGTCCGAACCCAGATTGTAAACAGAGGAATAATTGACTAATTAAAAAAAATAAAATAAACTAATGTACAGCTGAATGATCATTCTTCAAGAGTGCACAACATTTAGCTAATTATCCCTCTGTGAGGATTTTGATCTGAACAACCACAAACAACAAAAACCCAGGAAATGGAGTGAACCGTTATTATAGAGCTGAAGATGTTTACAGAAATTGTGCGAGTAACTTTTACAGAAAAAAATAGACTCACTGGATTAGTCTGTGCACTTCCTCATTTTCCGGTTGCTAAGAAGTACCAGGTACTGCCTGTTATCGTCGTGACTGGGGACCAGTGCTCGAAGAAGAGCATTGTGCTGGAGGCGTTGTTGGGTGACGCTGCCGAGAGAGAGCAGTTAGTTCTAGAAAACATTTTAAAGAAGTGATGCATGTTAGCAAAACATGTAATTTAGACATTTTAAAAAAAATCGTATTTGTTGGGGCATATCTGTTTAAGAATGTGGAAAAAATGTCACGTCTTTTTTAGATATTATTCATAGTATAAGTTCAAAGTGTTTGATAGGAAAACTCTGACGACCCAGCATTTTAGCCGCATTTAACTGTAATATCTCTGAACAAATCTAAGGATATGAAAAAGCCTCATAAACTCTTGTGCACTTGTAACTCGGATCTGTGCATAAATGGGATTTTGTCTGAGTGTATCAGATGACTGGTACTATTACTACTAATAGTACTATACTCGAACTATTTAAAGATTTGAATGCTGTAAACATTGATTAAGAGGTGCTCTTTTTAATTTGGGAGGTACGGCTTGTTGGGGTGCAGGGCAGGACAGAGACAGTCCTTGTCCAGATGTCTTTATGCGTTAGGGAGGATCTAGCACTGCGTCTTGCCATAAGAAGCAAACACTAATTACCCATTGGCCCCAGGTTGTATATGTGCAGCTGGGGACATGTGGCTAAAAATAGCATGGCTTGTTCCCACGAGTGGAGGGCACACAGCACCATGGTATTAGAATTCAGCACTAAAACGTGGAGAGAAAAGGTCATCCTCTGCCATGACCACAAATGTCAGGGTTAGGTACAAGCGTGGCATGGAGTAACAGCATGTTGAACTGGAGCAGCACCTCCTGCTTTATCCTTAGCCTCCATTCTAAATCCATAAAGTCCTTCTCTTTGTAGTTGATTCATGTTACAGTGCTCTCTCTATGACACAAAAACAGCATCTGCTTCCACCTGACTGGAGCAATGAATTATTTAAGGGAGGCATTATTGTATCCAGCCAGTAGCTCAAAACTAACAAAAAGTCTAGGTTGCGCTATCAACGTTTCTCACTAAGTGGTTGAACATGAAGAGTGGTTGTTTTTTTTTTTACTTTGTTGGCATCTCTTACTTGTGTGGGTTTGTGAGGCTCTGCTCGAATTAGTTCTTTGGTCTCATTTTTGATCACGACATTTGGCCGTTCTGTTGCAGAATTTGGGAGTAAATAAACAAAGAGGTGTAAAACATCACAGAGCAACACAGTTAAATTATGATCTTTCAGTCAATGTGGACATTGATTAAGTTAGTCTAACATTTGGTTGTTAAAGTAGTTTTAGACTGTCAGAAAAAGCACAATTTTAGCAAGCACCAAGGGTTTAACATCTGTTTAGTCACTTACTTTACTTTGCAGCAGAATTGAGAGACTGTTTAGACTACAAGATGATACTCAAACATTTGCACTGAGCACATCAACCAACCTGTGAATACAGTTTTTCCAATGGAAAAGGGCCTTCAAAATCAACTGTGTGAGTTTGACTGAATCTTTGTTTTTTTCTGCCCCATGTATTGATGTCTATTTTATTAAAATAAAATAATACATTCTTAGAATTTTATTGATCCCAAAACAGGGAAATTATCTTGTTACCACAGCACTGTTGAAAATTGAATAAATGGATAATAATGCAGCGATCTCCGGCCGCATTTTGTTTCAGGCATCAACAGCTGATCATGTAAACAATGCGCCAGCTCAGAGTCAGCTTTCTTGATTTTGTTCATTTTCATCCATTTTAATAACCCACAATATCCCTTTCGGGGTCTCTGTGCTGCTTGAGTCTGTCCCAGCTACTGTTGGGCGAAGGCGGGCTACACCTGGACAGATCCCGGAGCTGAGCGCGCCCGCCATGCCTGTCCCGCTAATAAACTGGCCGGCAGTGGGAAACCCCTCCTCGCTTGTCTGTTACTTCCCTGTCGAGAGCGTTGGCAGCAAGGAAGTGTGGAACCCTCTGCTGCTTGCTTTGGTTTTTCTTACTTTGTTTCATCATTGTCTTACCTTTTTTTTTTTTTTTTTTTTTACGAAAATTTACTTCTTTTTTTTTACACTTTTTTATTTAACAAAACAATGGTATCAAGATATATTCCCTGCCAGGGGATCAAAAACATTCTAAAAAGCTAAATTCTGTTTTAGTTTAGTAAATGAGCCTCAAAGCGCATGCTCACTCAGTTGAATAGATTTTTTGGGACTCTATGTATATACCTTCAACCTTGTAAAAAATTTTGTTTACCAGGGAAATTTCGTACTCAAGACAAGCAAGAGTCGTGGTCAAAACAGAGACAAATCGTATTCAAAACAAACATGTCAAACATAAAACTAAACGTTGTGTTCATATATATATTTTTAAATTGTGCACAATTTTGTTTTTATAAATACGTTTCTTATTGATAGTTGTCTTACCCCACACAAGACACTTTCCTTTTATATGCACAACATGCACATCCATCTTTGCAAAAGGTAGGATGTTGTTTGTTTTCCTTGGCAAAATGCAGACCTAAGGCCGGCTTTAGGTTGATGTCATGAAATCGGCGGCACCCACAAGGAGCAAAAGCCGGTGCCTCAGAGATTGAGTTCTCTCACTTCGGGGTGGGAAAATGAGCTGTGAAAATAACTACTGTATTTAATAAAAATGTGTTCTTTCTATTATCATCTATATGGATATAGTGTACTCTATAAGGTTTAAGAAAAAGCATGATAAAGGCCCTAAAAGCAAATTTAAAGATTGCTGTGAAAGTACTTGACCTGTTCTTGGTTTTCGTGTTCTTCTTCTGAGGATCTTTCCAACCAAGAGACAAATGTTGTTTTAAGCTTGGAGGGATCTATGCACTCTTGTGATTGCCTTTGCCAAATCAGCCTTAAGATTGTTTGGGTTGGTCTGGTAATTTTTTTGTGTTTCAGTGTCACTCTTCAAGTCACGAAAGAGGGATGAGATTTACCCTAATCACTACTCAAATCTGGGCAAATATCCAGATCTGCTAACAAATGAAGCTGCTTGATTAAAAAAAAACAGTTTGATTAAAAAAAACAACAATACAAAACCATTCACTTTTGTCAAGAATAGTGTATTTTTCCATCAAACATTTTTCAAAAAGTTGAGTTTTAGTGTAACATAAGCTAAGATTTTTTTTACACAAATGTGTGACCTTTTTATTCTTTTTTCACTAACACACAGCTGACTCATTTGCAAACACATTTATTTTTAAAACATTTCACAACTTGTACCCATGTATAAAAAAACTAGGCAACATGCCTTTTACAGGGAATACAGTGATTCTTTATTAAAAATAATCATTTTATTACAACAGAAGGCTTGACAGTATTGTTTATTAAAAGAAGACCAGGAAGCTTTATTTTTGAAAAGTTGACCCTCTTTCACAATCTCTCAACCCTGAAAATAATAAGAAATGGAATAATGATGATATTAGTACATTTGTTGCATAAATGCTTTTATAGAGCAAAGGATTCATGGGAGTCTGAATGGACAACAGTCAGAATATAAGATACTAGGCAATTCCATATCAGCTCATTGCATCCGCACCTTTTAAAGTCAGTAAACATTTGTGAAAAATCAACAAAAACTGTAATTTGATTGATCTTACCATTCAAATTAATTTTAGGAACAGGGTGAGCTTACACCATGTTGTTGGCGAAATTGTCGAAAGCAAACAGCAGGTTTCCGGGGGGAGCAGGCTTACTCTCCACCAGCTTCCTTCAGGCTGTGATCTCACAGTGGAGGCTGCTTGTAATTCCCCCGGCTTCCCCCAACGTCTGTGGTTCAATAAGAATGAGCTCCATCGATTAGACCTCAATGCGGTGCCTGTGTGTGGAGAATTAGTGAAATGTGTGTGTGTGTGTGTGTATATGCATTCGTGTGTGTGGGACTGCTGGCTTTCTCCCATATTTCCTCGCCACTTGGCAGGCTGTTGTTTTGACGGAGGGCAATGTTATGGGTGACATCTTTTGGCTAAAACATAAACTGAAGCTTTGTTCTTAGCAGTTTCTTCCTGGGTGTTGATGAACAAAGCAAGTGATATTTCCACCAGGAGGCCTCGGAAAAAACACTGGCAGTGATGGTGATATAAACTAATGAAGGTGTTGTCTGAATCATGTCTCCTGCCACATCTCCTGGTTTTATTTTAAAAACAGGAATGCAAAAGCAGATATTCTTACATAACAGTTTTAGGTCCAATTCAATACTACACAGCTCCATTTTTATGTGCCACCACATTGCAAACAGTTTTGAGATCAAAATTTCCTAAATTGCAAACAAAATGTTTTATTTAAAAAAAAAAACTTTCAAAGTTGCTAATAAAATTTTTTAATGTTTGCTTTCAAAATCTTTTTCTTTGCTTTCAAAACACATTTTTGCATTTGCAACACAAAATCTTTTAGGTGCGTTGTCTCTCATCTCGCTTTCTCCCTATGTTTAATTTTGCATTCATAAGTTTTAGTTTAGTCCAGTGCTTCTCAAATAGTGGGGCACGCCCCCCCCCCCGTGCTGCTGTTCCTGACCGTACACCTTGTCTTTGCTCCTGCTCCGACACCTGGCTGTGGATCCTGCCTCTGGCTCGTCTCTGCTCTGTACCTGGCCGTGTACTTCGTCACTGCTCGACTCGCGCAGAGTCCCCCCCCCCCAACTCCGGTCGAATGAAGCTTGTCTGCTGGACTTCATAGTTGTAGAGTTTGATAAGTTAATTCTTCTCTAAGAGTTCTGGTAAATCGCCTGTCTGTCCTGGGGGAGGATCCCTCCTTCATGTGGGCACCCCTGAGGTTTCTTCGTTTTTTCCAGAATCCGGTTTTTTAGGAGTTTTTCCTAAAAAAACTACTTGGGGGGGTCCAAGGGCAGGGATGCAAGTATAGCTTAGTCAGTTTGTTAGTTCATTTTAGTATTTTCCTATTGAACTCTATGTATGATCCTCTTGAGTTCATGTTTCACTTTTTCAATTACAGATACGAAGCCCATCGAGACGACTGTTGTTGTGAATTTGGGATATAAAAATAAAATTGAATTGAACTGATGCGATGCCAGGGGCGCGCGCAATAGTGGGCACATGTGTGCAAATGTAATGGGGGGCGGTGCTTGGAAAAAAATCTGCGCCACTATTGGTTTCCTATTATCTGTTATATCAGTGTTTGTAACAGCCTGAAACCTGTGAATTACCATCCCTGCAGCTGCCTGTCTCCTGTAACACACGGCTGTGAGAAGGAGAGGGGAGGGGTAGTGAGAGGCTGAGAGGTGAACGTGTCGGGCCCCGCCTTTGCCAAATAGGGGGGTCCAGTTAAATTGCTACACCCAAATGAGTCAGGACCAGGGGAAGAGCGCCACACAGAAAACCCAAGGAACAATTGTTTTTTAAACTGCAATAATTTAATCCAATAAAAACATGCAGCCACAACACGACAAAGCCCAAACGGTTAAACCCTAAATAACTAAGACCAAATGTTTAAAAAGGTAGTAAAAACGGTAAAAACCCTTTAAAGAGGGACCTTATAAAAACATTGTTAAAATAGTTAAAAGAAATAGTCCATGAAACACCAGGGAAACAGGTCCTGCAGTCAGCCACAGTCTTGTCTTTATCCACCCTCGCAGGCGTGGTGGGGTGTTCCTCCCAACATCTACCTGCAGAGTGAAGATAGATCCTGCGAGTATCTCAGTTGTGTGGGGTAAACAGGCCTGGCTATATGCCGAGTGAGAGTGCCACTGGAAGGGTAGAGGATACTCACACGCCGGCAGGGCTCCTCACCCTGCCTATGAGTGTATGTTGCGCTGTGGCACTCCTGTCTTGGAGAAGACTCCTACACTGACTGCAGCTCCAGCCACCCAGTTTGCTCCAGTGCTGTGTCCTTCAACAGCTACCAGCTGCTCTCCCCTTTCTCCTGCTGCCAGTGCAGCTTTATGGGTGGGGCCATCAGCTTACTGATTGGACACCCAGGTGTGTCCAATCTGGGACTCAGTCTTCATGGGGGTGAAACAACACAAAACACAAAAACCAACTCCACCATAAAAGCATGCAAACAAAAATCAAAGACTTCCTCCATCAAAACAAACTTCAACACAAAAGCATGCAAAAAATGACAGGAAAAGGTTTCACCACACAACAAACGTCGTCCCCCACTGGGGGCACTTTCCAGTACCCCTTCGAGAGACACCAAGAAGGCCGGGTATTCCGAACTGCTGTTCGGCTTACAGGCTGAAGGTGGAGAGACATGACCCTCTCGTCCACCGAGGTGAACTCCAACACTTGGCGGCTGAGCTGGGGGCTCATGAGTAAGCCCCCACCAGCCCGCCGCCTTTCACCATGAGCAACTCCAGAGTTGTAGAGAGTCCAACCCCTCTCTAAGGATTGAGTTTCAGAGCCCAGGCTATGTGTTGAGGTGAGCCTGACTATAACTAGATGGTATCTAGTTAACACCATCTCCCACAATATTCTTATTCACAGACTTCAAACTATTGGTATTTCTCACACCCCTCTGTCCTGGTTTTCTTCATACTTATCAGACCGTAGTCAATTTATCCACATTAAACCTCATATGTCAAACACCTTCACACTCTCTGGTGGTATTCCCCAGGGCTCTGTCCTAGGTCCCCTTCTCTTCATCATTTACATCCTCCCTCTTGGTTCTGTCTTCCATAAACACAACATTAATTTCCATTGCTATGCGGACGACACCCAGCTCTACATTTCTACGAAACCCTCCTCATCACTTCCTCCTTCCTCCCTTACCCTCTGTCTGCAAGAAATCCATTCCTGGTTCTCTTGCAATTTTCTGCAACTTAACAGTTCCAAAACTGAAGTCCTCCTTGTAGGCACTCCATCCACTATTTCCAAATCCAATAGCTTCTCCATCTCTATCAACGACTTCTCTGTTCTTCCCTCCCCCCAGGTAAAGAGTCTGGGTGTCATCCTCGACAGCTCACTTTCGTTCGAATCTCATATTAATAACATCACCCGTTCTGCTTACTTTCATGTCCGCAATATATCTCGTCTCCGCCCTTCTCTCACACCTCATACAACTGCAGTACTTGTTCATAGTCTTGTTACGTCTCGGATCGATTATTGTAATTCCCTCCTGTTTGGTTTGCCCAATAAAACACTCAAAAAATTGCAGTTTCTCCAAAATTCTGCAGCCCGCATCATCACCAGGACCCCGTTATCACACCACATCACACCAATTCTCCAAAACTTACACTGGCTTCCCATTAAACAAAGGGTTAGTTTCAAGATTCTCCTCATCACCTTCAAAGCACTCCATAACCTGGCTCCACCCTACATTTCTGATCTTCTTCACATTTCCATTCCCTCCCGATCTCTCCGTTCCACTTCCTCTCTCCAACTCCATGTCCCACCTGCCCGTCTTGCTACCATGGGGGGCAGAGCTTTCAGTCGCTCCGCCCCTCAGCTATGGAATTCTCTTCCTCCAGATTTACGGAATACCGACACACTGCCACTATTCAAATCCAAACTCAAGACTCATCTCTTCAAACAATCATATAGCAGTGATGAAAGTCTTCCGGGAATTCCCGGAAATCCGGGTTTTTGAGCAAACCGAACGTACTTTCCGGGAAATAAAGACCTGATCTCTACGGACAAATCGCTTTCCGGATTAAAAAATGGTCTGAAATCAGCTAATTTTAGCTTTATTTTCTATATTTCTCCGCAGATCGCTTCCTCTATGGTCGTGGCCATCTCTCGTCTTCCCGGCCTAATTGACCAATGACGGGACGTTTTAGTTGCTTTCGGATGCGTCGACGGGTCTGATTGGCTCTGTCTGCCCCACGTGTTCAGCGTGACTTGCTTCCCTACAGACCAAAACTGGCGGACCCACGCTAAACTTTCACAAACACATCTGAAGAGTTTGCGATCAAATTTGTGTTAAAATAATGGCGGGCATCGTCATTATTGAGCGTGGTCACGACCTCAGTTGTGAGAAGACGATAAAAAACAAATTGAAGTGGTCTTGGCTGGGAAAAAAAAGATTTTTAAGGTAGTGTAGGTCAAATACTTTTTTGTGTAAAATAATCTCAAAACCACATTTTGAAATAATTTCAATTTTAGTTTTGAGTTTCAGTTTTTATTTTGAATACGTTTCTTTATCTAATTTATTAGTATTTCCTAATTACCATGATTTAGTTCAGTATAGTTGACATTAATTATAAGTATTTGATGGTTTGGACCCGCACTCCCTTAAAAAATAATGTTTACAATGTTTAGCTTAGTTTGTATGTTTGTTTTGATATTTCCCAGATTACTTAGTATTGGTGTTAAAGAATTGATGTATTATGTTATAGAATTATAGTTTAAAGCAGATCCCATATTTTGATGTAATTATAGTTTGAGAAAACAGTGCAAGTGGATGTTGTACATCAGTCATTTCTAAAGCAGAAATAATGTATAAATAACTGAGGTATTTTCATAGAATATCATAGTTACTGGTGTTCTTTTTGCCATTTGGGGCTTTGATGTTACTATATTTTAGCAATTGTATGTTTTCCAGCTTTAAGGAAAAGCGTAGATTGTAGGATTGTGTTACTTTGAGCAATTTTCCAAATTCTTTTTTAGGACCAGCAAGTCCTTAATGGAGAGTCAAACTAGGGGTTTGAATGACAAATCATGATGCTCTAATTAGTCTTAGTTTCTTGATGAAGAAGTGAATAACTAGCTGCTAGAATGCACCAGAATGCATCTAAGACCACGTATTTTTCCAAAATTTCGCTCTGTGCCCGCCATATCGCTCAAAGAAAAGTTCAGGGATTTTTTCCATGCCTGACTTTCATCACTGATATAGTTAATCCATTCAGTTCACGCAACCTCATTTGTCTGTTTGTCTGTCTGTTTTTCTATCCTACATTTTTTTATGTATTTATCTTAAATGGTTTTTTTTTTGTTTTTTTTTAATGTCTTTATGTTTATTCATGTTTTACTCTGTTAATTTCTTATTGATGTTTTATTCTGTTTTTCTTATTTTAACCTTGTACAGCGACCTTGGGTGACTTGAAAGGCGCTTGAAATAAAATGTATTATTATTATTATTATTATCTCTCAACCTCTTGCACAAGCACAGGCTCCTTCCCTGCCAGAGAGGTGACGTTCCATGTCCTAAAAGCCAAGTTCCATGACCGGGGTTTGAGCCTCTGAGGCACCCGCCTTCGACTCCCACCCAAACTACATTGTACCGGCCCCTTTTGAGGTCTCCTAAGGGTGGTGGACCCATGGGAGAGTGGTCCCACATCAATACTTCGGGCTGAGCCTGGCCGCGGCCCGTGGGAAGAGCCCCATCCCCAAGCCTGGCTCCAGAGTGGGGCCGCGGTGATGCCAATCTGGGCGATGTAATTTGGTCCCCGGTTTTTCGAGTCATAAGAGGCTTCTGAACCGCTCTTTGTCTGACTCGTCACCCAGGACCTGTCTACCAAGAGCCCGTCCAGATTCATATAGCTGGGGATTGGAACACTTGCAGAATTACACACCAACACACACGTGTGTGAAGGTGGCATTTTTCCACCTATCAGGGGCTTAAGCTCCAGACAGCTTAGCTCCTGGGATCACTTGTGCTCTCAAACTCCCCCACCACGTTAAGGTGGCGGTTCACGGGGGATTGAACCGCTCTTTGTCTGACTCGTCACCAGGACCTGTTAGCCAAGGGAGACCCTACCAGGGCCTTAAGTCCCAAACTTTTTACAAAGTCTGGACCCCAAACCTTTTACAAAGATCGAATAAAGAAATCAGGAGTTAAACTATAAAACTATTTTTTGTAAGATAGTTGAACTTATTTTAAATGTACACACATGTTGTTAAAAAATATGTTGTTTTGTGTTATTTAACCTTTTTATGCTGGTGATATAGCTCCACTGCTGACATTCTTTCACCTACTGAAATTCTTCAAACGTTTATGCAATTAATGTAATTCCAGTACATTCAGAAATGGAGAAAAACAGCCTTGTGCTCAAATATAATAATCAACATAAATCTGCTGATTCTGTCGTGAAGAAAAGCCGATGTGAAAATCTGCTTTTCTCAGTGTCATTATCAGATGATGCACATTGATTGCGTGAACGGTCGAAGAGTTACAGTATGTATGTATGTATGTATGTCAGAGTCTACATCTGTTTTTAAAGGGCCTATGTCATGCTGTTCTTAAGCCTTTCAAAATAACCTATTTACACATATATGATAATATACTTTGGTAAACTAAAGAACAATTTTTATGACCTGTTCTCGCAGTTTTTTATCTTACCCGGGAAGACGACTCAATCTCTGAGGCTCTGGCTTTTGCTCCTTGTGAGTGTCACCCATTTCATAACGTCAGTCTAGAGCCAGCCCGCTTGTCTGCGTTTTGCCCGCGAAAACAAACAACATCCGAAGTTTTGCCAAGGTGGATGTGCATATTGTTCATATAAAATAAAAGCGTTTTTGCCAGCTCTGCAGAGAAAGTTGCCCTGGGGGCGGTGCTGACAGCGCAGACAATTTCTGGAAGGGGCTGTTCCCCAACTTAGTTATGTCCATAGACATATATCACATGGACAAAGCGGATGTGACGTCACCCAGACAAAATGCCTTACCTCCAGCTCCAGATAAATGAAGCCAATTTCATTCACCGTTTTTCCGCTGTACGGGCTCTGCCATTTGGAACCAGTCGACAGTAATTGTTCCGAGTCTGTCTGAGTCACATTTCTAGGACAACTACTGTCACCAATCATGAGTAAGTCTATGAAGACTCTCATTCATCCAGGTTGGTTCCATTGTAGTAGGTTTAGGGGATGTCATCTGGACTTGGTTTTTAAAGTTAGAAGACGTTTCGCCTCTAAAGAGTATCCAAGAGTATCAACATTTTACCAGCGGATAAGGGGAGATGTACTGTGATCCTGAATGCGGCGGACTATGAAGCCAAAGTTACCAACTTACTCAGTGACACCACCACATATGAAGCACTGAGAAGAGACCCAACCAGCGGCTTTAAGAAAAAGGTTATAGACTGCCTACAAAGACTGGAGAGAGATCAAGTCATCGACAAGCCTCTTTATTACAGACTGTACCCGGGTAATACCACTCCATGCATTTATGGCCTCCCAAAAATCCACAAGGAAGGAATACCACTGAGACCCATTGTCAGCAGCATTGACTCAATAACTTACAACATGGCTAAACACCTGGCTACTATTTTGGCCCCTCTAGTTGGCAACACAGAGCATCATGTTAGGAATTCACAAGATTTTGCAAACAAAGTCAAACATCTTCAGCTGGATTCTGACGAGACGATGGTGTCTTACGACGTAACTTCCCTCTTCACCTGCATTCCCACCACGGAGGCAGTGATTTCAGTGAGGAAGAGATTACTGCAGGATTCTCAGCTACAAGACAAAACAAATCTGACACCAGACCACATCTGCGAACTGTTGGAAGTGTGCCTCAACTCCACATATTTCCAATTCAGGGGAAACTTCTACAGGCAGAGGCACGGCTGTGCTATGGGCTCTCCAATCTCACCCATTGTGGCCAATTTGTACATGGAAGAAGTCGAGAGAAGAGCCCTGGACTCTTTCCCAGGTTCTACTCCAAGCCACTGGTTCAGATATGTGGACGACACTTGGGTCAAGATCAAAAAGCCAAGAAGTGAAGACTTTCACAGATCATATCAACGCAGTCGACAAGAACATAAAGTTCACCAGGGAAGACACAAAGGACAACACCCTAGCCTTTCTAGACTGTGCTGTGATCATTGGAGAGGACAGACAGCTCCAGGTTGAAGTGTACAGGAAGCCTACTCACACAGATCAGTACCTTTTATTTGACTCAAACCACCCTTTACAGCACAAACTAGGCGTCATCAGGACATTACAACACAGAGCCCAGGAGGTGCCCACAAGCTCTGACGGAAAGAAGAAGGAAGAGCAACATATCCACCAAGCCCTCCGAACCTGTGGATATCCCAAGTGGGCATTCACCAGATCCCAACATACAGGAAAACAAGACAAGAAGGAACAAGAGCCGAAACGGAACAGTATTTCAATTCCGTATATCTCAGGTCTGTCTGAAAAACTTAAAAGGATTTTCAAACAACATAACATCCCAGTTCATCTCAAACCAGTCAATACCCTCAGACAAAAACTGGTTCATCCAAAGGACAAAATTCCCAGCTACAAACAGAGTAATGTTGTGTACTCTATCCACTGCAAAGAGAACTGCAATGAACAGTATATAGGAGAAACCAAACAACCTCTACACAAGCGGCTTTACCAACATCGCAGAGCCAACCCAAGTGGACCTGAGTCTGCAGTGCATCTCCACCTGAAGGCCACAAACCACTCATTCGAGGACAGTGAAGTCCGAATTCTAGCCAGGATGGTTTGAGCGAGGAGTGAAAGAAGCCATCTTTGTCAAGAAGGATAAACCTTGTCTTAATAAGAATGGTGGTCTCAGGTTTATTCTTCCATCCATCTATGGCAGTGTCTTGAAACCTAAACAAACCAAACCAGTTCCACCTGAGTTGTTAACCGCTGAAAGAGAGGACCAATTTGGAGAGGGAGTCACTGGCTCTCCAACCCCCAGCTGAGGACAAAGGACTATTAACGACCCGAAACCATGTAGGCTAAGTGGACAATACCTCCAGTTTCAGGTCTGACTCCTCCCCCATGGACGCATATATATACCAGCTCTTAGACCAGCTAATTCAGAATTGAATCTTGGATAAGAGGCGAAACGTCTTCTAACTTTAAAAACCAAGTCCAGATGACATCCCCTAAACCTACTACAATCATGAGTAAGCTTGTTCCAAGTCCACACCCCTTCCACTGAAAGCAGCTTGGGAGAATCTTTCAATAAAACGTTTGAGGTGGGGACCAGTGGGCACCAAGTGCTTTTAATGAAGCATTTGATTGGCCAGTTTATAAGTTTAATAACTTGCAATAGAGCAAAATTATGATGTAAAAAATTTGAATCAGCAAGAAAATCTTAAGAGAGGGTATCAGAGCAAGAATGATTATTCTAATAAGTAGAGTGACTGAGTAATAGCTGTTTTTTTGTTTTCTATAGAGGTCTATTGGATTTTGGCTTCTTGGAGCCAGCAGGTATTTCCTGTTACTGTGTGTGTGTGTGTGTGTATGTGTTGGGGGAGGGGGTGTTAGTATGTCCAGTGATATATATACTGTCAACGGTTAGGTCATAATGTGAAGATCCAGTTGTTTTTGTGGAATGGGAGGGGTTAGTGGTCAGAGAGCAGGGTTTTGGAGGAATGCTTAGAGAAGCCTGAATGGAGCAAAATACTGCTTTGGGGTTGTTGTTTCTTTTGAAGAATTAACATGATTCACTTAAAAGCTGAAAAAGGTCGATTTTGCAAAGTTGGATTAGATACTTTACAACACATTGGAAATGTCCTTTAAAGTCTGTGTTTTCCTGTGCTACACAGAGCAGATAATTTCCATCTTGATTTTATTGTGTGAGTTTACAGCGCAGTGGCTGAAGTTGTGTGGTGGAACATGGAAGCGTTTGAAATTAATCTCAGTATATGAGCACAGTTTTTTAATGTTTATGCATGCTCATTTGTCCATGTATTGATGTAGGAGGTCCCTGTGTTGTAGGCCTACATCACGTTTACATCACTTGTAATGAAATTAGAGACGCATGGCGCCCACACTACAGGACTCCACTGATCCTGTAATTCAATTACTTTCCTTGTTAATGTTCAGATGCCACTGGCTGACCCTTGTATGTTTTCTTTTTTCTACTCAGTGTTCACTCAACAGCTCGTTTTCCTGTTCTGATACACTGACTGTTTATTGCTGGCTTAATGATGCACAGGAACCATCCATATCTCTGCTTGATAGCAATGTTTTTTAATCACTTGCAGCCTCAAGTCTTTGCACCAATATGTACAGAGAAATAAAAGGAGGGAAAAACCTGGAGAGTGAAGTTGCACAAAGCTTTTTTTTTTCTTTCTAATTTTGTTCTGTGGTATACACACATAGTCAAATATGTTACATTAGTAACATCAGTATACATATCTGTAATTATTCAAAAATAGACAGTTTCGCTGGTGTATTCTCTCAGTTTGATTTGAACTTTGGTGAGATTGTCCAGTGTACAGTTTGGTGGCCTGGTGTGATCGCTAAACAGGTTCATGAACTGTAATGAGAAAACTTAGACATGAATTATTTGAGATTCAAGTGAACTTCTGTCCAAAACTATGGTGGCCGACAGGGCTCACACTAAATACAAAATAAACAATGCAACGAAATTACCCGAAGCAGAAAGGCATTACCCGCAACACAATGACATAAACCGCAGCACAACGACATAAACTGCAGCACAATGGAAATGACGGAAAAAGAGAAAATGAGGACTTTATTTTCCTATGGGCGGAAAAAAAAATTTAGTTTCAAAATATTCAGCGTTTCTGAGAGTTACGTGATATTTGGACCAGATTGGGGTGTTTTTTTACTAGATAACCTAATTTCTTACAAATATACGGTTGTCTAAAAATATAAATTTTACCTAGCTCTCCACATAGTGACATTTGCATCTAACGCTCTTTGTCTTTTTTTTTAATTACGACTTTTAAGTCGTAAATTTACGAGAAAAAAATCATAGATTAACGAAGAAAAAACACCAAAGTTTTCCGTTTATCGGAGCCTTGCTTGAAGATGAAATATGTGGAGCCTTTTGTGAAGCTTTATTTCCGGATAGGTTTAAAAAACAGAGATTTATGAACCTTTTGGCGACCTTAAGAAGCAGATTGTTTTCAGTGGAGCCGGCTTTCCAGGGTTCGGTGTTTCATATGTAAAATAAGGAGCTCAGAGACATGTTTGGGTGTAGAGGACCACTGCAGCCTTTATTTTCCTTTTCATTCACATACCCTGAAGTTCATTTGTCACCTTACGTCATGATTCCGTCATTCGAACACCAATGTGGAAGTAAACAGTGTTACAGATGAAACGTCCCGTTTCAACATAAAACAATGAAGATGAATGAAAATAGTCTGTTATATTAGCAATAAAACATTGAAAATGACAAAAAGTGCATCAGCATCACACGAACGTAGAGATCTTGTCTTTGGTGGAAGAAGAAAGGATTGAAGTGGACAGCTGCAGGGACACCGACGGCTTCATCGGGCAGCAGAGATCCTTCAAACCACCCATCAATAAATAAAACATTAATAAATCGTAAATCAAACAAAGGAGCTTCCAAACATTTGGAACGTTATCAATAAACATTCAACTCATCTGTTCTAAGTTTAGTCGGTCTGCTCTGCTGTGTGCTGTGCGGTGTTCACTTGCTGCTCTGTATGCTCACCTCCACTTTAATTTTGTAAAATAATGAGTTTTTTTCTCGTAAATTTACGGCTTAAAATCTCGTAATTTTACTTTTTTTTTTGTTGGTGGCCCTAAAACTCTGTCATACCAAATAGTTTGAAACTGAATTTTTTTTTTTCCGCCGGTAAGAAAAAAAAGTCCTCATTTTCTCTTTTCCCATCATTTCTGTTGTGCTGCGGTTTATGTCGTTGTGCTGCAGTTTATGTCGTTGTGCTGTGGTTTATGTCGTGTTGCGGGTAATGTCATTGTTCGGGTAATGCCGTTGCGTTGTTTTTTTTGAATGTAGTGTGAACCCTGTCGGCCACCGTACAAAACACCTCAGTTTAACCTACAAGAAAAAAAAACCAACTGAATTGTTTCAGTCCAACTCTACTTGCTGAGTTGGCGTGTTAGCCCCCACCGGCACTGGGTGCCTGCACGCCACGGATCTGAAAGCTGCTGCAGGGGGAGGAAAAATACGAGCTTTGAATATAGCTGGAGTTATTGGAAATATTGAACCCTTTGATGACAGTGAGCAGCAATGGGCTTGTTTTACAGAGTGATTTGAGTACTTTATAAAGGTAAACAAGATTGACAATGATAATGTAGTCCCAACATTTCTGAGTGTAATGGCCTCAAATACTTTTAACCTCTTGCGCAACCTGCTGCAGCCTGTGAAGCCAGATGTGAAAACAAATAAATTGAGGAATCACTGACAAGCCATTTTTCACCAAAACCTCTAGTAATCGCAGAGATGTTCAGTTTTCACCTACACAAACAGGAAGAAGGTGAATCCATCACCATATTTGTGGCACCATTACAAACACTACAAATTCAGAGATACCCTATGACACTTTAAGAGATTGGCTGATGTGCGGATTAGGAAATGAAGCTGCTAGGAAGAAATTACTAACCGAAAGCGATTTGACACTGAAAGCAGTAAACATCAGCAAGACAACGGAGATGGCATCAAAGGAAGCTCAGCAGCTACATGCGACAAGCAGAGTGCACCAGGTCAGTGGAGATGGACTGAGTGAGCAGGGTCCATGTTTCTGCTCTCGAAAAATGGTCCATCTTGCCTCTATATGCTGGTGCAAAAACATGGACTGCCGCAATTGTGGAAAAAAAGGACATCTGGTGCAGGCATGCAGAAATAAAAAAGGCATGTACAAATCCTGGAATAAGAGAGATTTCGGGAAACAAGACCGAAAAGACATGTAGATGCTCTGGAACAGGATAAGAGTACCTCAAGTGATTCTTCAGAGGAAGAAGTAAGATTAAACTTTATCAAAGTACTGAATATGGTTGAGGGCTCAGACGGCTGTTGGACCACACCTGAGTTAGAGAGACACCCTGTGAAAATGCAGATCGACACTGGGTCAGGGGCCTATATCATTTCAGACAGAGTCTACATAAAGCCCCTGAAAGACTTTAAAAAACACACAACCTGGAATTTATACATTTAATCCTGGAAATAATCGAAGGAAGGATTGATGGTCTGAGATCTGGATCAAAATCTTCTAAATTCAGAATTAAGTTAAAGTCTGAAATGGATTCTTTGTAAATATTCCACTGCTTGCACATAAAGCATGTATGTATAAAGAGTGTGTATGAGTACTATGAATTATGTTATTAATAAACAGCTAAACCAGGGGTCTGCAAGCTCTTAAAAAAACATTTGGTCCAGTTTCTTAGAGACAAAACCGAGTGAGTGCTTCAAAATCTTACTATCTAATTATCTTACTACTAATATTTTCATGAAAATACATATTTTTGCAGCCATTAGGGCATTTAGTTATAACATGTAACTTTAAAAGTTTTACAACATTTAAACTATAAATATAGTAAAAATATTTATAGTTTTTAAAATGTTTTATTGCCTATTTTGTTATGTTTGGCTATTTTGTTCAATAGGCAATTTAACAATTTGGATTTGCTTTCATCTGACAGCAGCATATTTAACTTCCTTTCAAAATAAAATAAAAAATTCAGAATTTGCGACATAACTAAAGAGCCCCCCTGAGCACCGCTGTTACCTGCACGCGCAGGCTTTTCCCTCCCACACCCTCCTCCCTGGCCTACTTGCTGCATGCGCCGCCACTTAGAGGCTCTCTCCTCATTTCTTTTTTTAATGGAGGTACTTGCGTGAATCGGGTGTTCACAACTCATGGGATATTTGCATCTGAAGTGAGAGCATTTATGCGATTGTATAAAACTCAGGTGGAGGTAGGAAAAAAGAATGAAATAAAGAATGGTTCCCTGCTACTGAGCCCTCCAGGGGCCAGTGTTAAAAAGAAAAAAAATCGGATAGATAAACTGTGCCCAAGGATTCATCAATTGTGCTCGTACTGTTGCGCAATCGTGCGTGAGCACACATTGCATGTGCATGTCTCTGAGTAGAACAGCGGGACTCATCGCTGCGTGTTTGCAGGCAGAGGAGGGTGTTTTGTTACGTTGTGCGCAACAACTGAGGTTTCTGACCCCAGTCCGTCACGCTGTTCTGTTGTTTACTACGGGACTCCAATTTCTTCTTCTATGGTTGTACCGTGATTTATCCAGACCAATCACTATCTTACATGCCATCACACCATCGTACAGCCAGTAAAACAGTTGACGTCATCATTAGTCACGTTCACAGACCCCCGAACAACCATAGAAGAAGAAATTGGGAGTTCCGTTGAAAACAAAGCTCCAACAGAGCGAGGTGATCTCCTAAACGGGCTTTTATTATTGTCATGATTATTACTAAATGCATGTTCGCTTATAAATTTTAAATCTGTGCGCACAGTGCTTTTTTTTTTTTGGCTGAACTGAACCGGAAGATGGGTTAGGAAACGGTAATACCATGCAGACCAAAAGTTTGGACACACCTTCCCATTTGTTTGAATAAGAAGGTGTGTCCAAACTTTTGGTCTGTACTGTACGTGCTAAAGACATTTAGTCGTGCTAACAACATTTAGCCGCGGATTAACTTAAACTGGAATAACCATCACCCTTTATTTTGTCTGGACCTGACTGATAACACAAATTCACATGATTGTTTGCATGGTCTCTCAGGACTGTTCATTCAAAAGCCGCCCCCGCGTGTCCCATAATGAGGCGTTGAAAAGATTAGATTTGTTCGTGAAAGGTCACATCACTATTGCGTATTGAAGGAAAGAGATTCGTCCGTTTTTGGGTTCTTTCCATCCATGCGTGTTCGATAGTCGAGAGTGGTAAAACAAACAAGGATTCAACCGGTTTAAAAATACACGGAGTTTATTTCCCTGACAATAGTTCTAAAGCACAGTTTAAAACATTAATGCAGATATATCTGGATTCTCAAGTAAAGATCTACTGACGCACAAGTTACATGCGAATTACTCGTAGATTTTCCTAAGAACAATGGAAAACTTTAAAACCAGTCTTTTTAAGATGTGTTTGAATCTCCGCCTTCCGGAAAGATCATGGTCGCTGATCCTCCGCCCCGGAACACTCTGATTCGTCAGCTGATAGCCCGCCTGCTTCCACCGGCCAATAGCTGAAGGTTGCAAAGTCCAGATCCGCTCCGCCTTTCCAGGGGTGGGGGCCATTCACCGGCGCACACAATCCATGATCAAAAGGAGTCCTCCTCTGGTCCAAAGTAAATCATACCAGCCAAACGAATACTCCATCGCCGGCACGAGATCAGAGGTCAGCTTCATCCTCCACATGAGAACACGAACCTGAACACTTTCCCAAGGATAAGGTGTTCAACCCAGATAGTAGAAATGTAGTACATGACATATTTATTACGTCTCTGGAAACTCCTAGATTTGCACAAAGAAGTCCTAGTTGCTGCTGCAACTACAAAGCACAAGTGAAGGTCACTGGAGAATAAGTCCTGTTGAGTTCAAAATGAGTTCACTTCACACTAAAGATAAAGCTATAACATAATGAAGAATAAGATATTAAAACATACATTTTCTACATTTCCCTCTCTTGATCACACAAAGTGTGATCACCTAAAAGATTTAACACTACAACACTCAAAACAACAAAACATTACAAACCTAACCTAACCTGACAGCTGTGGTCTGAAGCCCGCACAATCTGGAACACAAAATATTTCAAAGGAGTTAGGCGTCCATGCATGAACGTGCGAGCGAAACCTGTCTGGAGCATCAATTAAACATTCAGTGTATAGTCTGACAGGAAAAGTCTCGCGACGGTTCCGTGCTCCTGCGACAACCACCCCGAAGGATGCCCATGCTTACAAGATCGACCTAACCCCTTGGCACAAAGTCATTAAGTAAAGTTACATAGTACAAAAACTAAAGTGGTAAACAAGGTAAATAAAACAAATTCAAAGTCTAATTCAGTGTAAGTCAAAGTCAAATAGTAAAAAAAAAAGCATAACCGTAAAAAAGATAACAGTTCCTGTAAAGCAAAAGAACACCTGGAATTAAGGGGGAGGAAAGCGAGACATGTTAAGGCAGAACAAAATCCCACAGATGACTAAAAGAAAAACAGAATTGTTAAACAGAACAGCAAGCGTAATTCAGGAAATTACTTCCATCTCCTCCATGGGGTCCCATTGGAGGGGCTGTGATACATGCGCTCTACCTAAATAAGAATAGCAATAAGTAAAATGCAACAAAATCCAAAAGATCCTTCAGGGCCTCGAACACTCGCGTCCTTCTGTATGTCCCACAAGCTCTGACCAGCTTGGACCAGGCCTCCTATGAACTTCTCAATAAACCTGGTAATTAGAGATCTGATACAGAGGACACAACAGAACAGCTGTAAAAGAATTGGAGTGTCCACACATATGTACCTTCTCCCAAAGATGAATCTGCTGTGGATCTAAATATTGATTAGCGTTAGGGTCAGTAACTTAAATATAAAAAACAATAATCCAAAAACCATATTAGAAAAACAAAACACAAGACACAAGAATCATGTTACGCCTGCGCAGGGGAGAGCAGCAAATGTGAAGGAAAAAGTCCACCAGTGTTTCTCTTCTGAAAGGTCTGCTCCACCTCGTGCAGTCATCAAGAACACAAGTGGGGAAGTGGGGAAGAAAAAAATTCAAGATAAAGAAGAGTTCATCAGAGACAGTCGTATAACTGCCTTATCAACCCAGGACAGTGTCGTAAAACTTCCTCATCCGTGCCCAGGATGAGTGAACGAGAGGAACACACACACAAAGCTGTAGAAAAAGTGAAAAAGGTCAATCTGAGTTACCATTTAAACATCCCTTCTAAACAAATACATTTAAATGATAATAATAAAACAATTTGACGATGATAATAAAACAATTTCCTTAAGACTCCCTAATGTCCATCTCCCTCTCTTGGAGTAGAAACATTGCAGAGTCAAACAGAGATAAGGCACAAACACAAAACCAGATAAATTGAAAGGAAAAATATAAATTGAATAAAAATTGAACATAAAATAGGAGAACAACAAACAGATCAGTGCACAGTTCAGATTAACAGGCATCCTTGTCCACGGTCCTGTGAAAAGCAAGATCACAAGGTGAAGAAATGAAACCACTTATTGTCGTTGCCTTGCAGCCGTGAGGTCTGTCACCCTTGTCGTTTAGCATTGACCTCAAGGAGCAGGAGGTTCCACAAAACAAAGAAGAAAATGTCTTCCATAACCACAAAGACTCAAGAAAACCATAATTTCTCTTACTGTCTCTGGACATTTATGCTGCAAAACAGACTTTCTATGCTCCATAGACATTGAAGATCCTGCGCTGGAAACAGTTGTACCTAAAAATGTGACTTCCCTTCTGCAACGTTGCAAATTCCTGTTAGACACTTCAAAAAGTGATTGAAAATGCCAGGAGAATTTTTAAATCCTTGTGGCAAGCGTGTGTACTGCAAGCGGACACCTTTATACTGTAATGCGAAGAGGTGTCTGCTGTTCTCATGGAATGGAATGCAAAAGAAGGCACTTGCTAAAGCAATAGCAGTGAACCACACACAAACCACACACATTGTGGGGTTAAAGTTGACAGCATGCTATGTGGATCAGGCACAGGGAGGACTGGAGTAATGGTGACTTCACTAACAGCCCTTAAATCATGTGCCATGCGATAAGTTTTATTATCTGCTTGTAAAACCGGTCTCAAAGGAGTAAACCGTGAAAAATATGAATGCTCAATTACACCAGAGTTCCACAAACCAATCAGAATTTCCTTCATCTGCATCCTTCACTCAGCTGCACTGAGATCTAAAAACATTTGTGCTCTTGCAGTTACCTGAATCTCCACCGGGGAAGCGGTGAAGCATGAACAAACATCAAATGAACCTGTTGACCATGAAGCATCAGAGAGCGTTTTTAACATCACCTCTGCATCTTCATGATCTGTCTTCTATCTGCTGCGATGACTGACGATGTAGAAATGCTCCAGAACTGAGGAGGTAGTACTTGAAGACAAAGTTATCCTGTACATATTTATTGAGGGAGAGAAGTGAACACCTGAAAATCCCAGTTTAGACAGATGTTTGTTTACATCCCTCTCAGTCATGGGTCTGAGTTGTCGAGCTTCATGACCAGGGGAGTGCTAATTCTATGTGCGATACAGGTGTGACTAACTTCCGGTATCATGGCAAATGTGAGTGTGTGAATAAAAAATAAACTATACACCCTCTTGACCAATTTATATGTCAGTGTAGTTTAAATACCACGTATGGCCATCTACCTGATGAAATGCTTCCCGGTACAGTTGATCATCCTCTCTGTCATAATAGAATGTGCAGTTCAGGTCATCGGAGGCGGAAAAATATTGCTTCTAGGACAGGACTCATGGCATCCAAACCCGAAATACATGGACACACCTGGCGTTTCAGGGCCCTCTGGATCCAGCAGGTGTCAGCAGCAGGGGTTGGCTGTGGGGTGTGGCATGGCATCCAGTCTGAAAGAATGCTGGCTCCTGTTTTGACAAAAACGTTCCGTCCCAACAGATTCACAGGCGTGTGTGGTGAATGCACAAATGAATGTTCCACCATCTGGTCAAAAGTCAGTTGGATGGTCTTTTGCCGGGTTTGAGGAGTCATATGTTCATTTGTCAGAGCTGATGGAGGCAACCGGCAGTTTATAGAGGAACACATTGCACCAGTGTCCATTCATGGAGTTACCTCTGAGCTTGAAAGGGACCATGGCTCCTACATCACCAAGTGGTATTGTCCGACTTGTCACCTGTGGTCTTCGCCACAGTGGAGGAGCTTGGAGCGGTCGTGGGTGCTGTTCGTGTCCTCTGCTCCTGGTCTGTGCATTCTGCTGTTGGGTACCTTGTTGTGGGCAGTCGTTGCCATATGTCCTGAGCGCCACAGATGCCATTTCCAGCTGCTGCTGGGGGGTCCCTGGGTGGCCCACGCCTTCCAGGAGGGGATACCCGTCCTCCCGTCCCGGCCTCCGATACCTGAACATTGCTACAGGTCCTGAGGGTATTTAAACTCATCATGTTATGTGCTTTTTTTTTTTTAAACACCTTCATTATCCAGAGTGGATTGTTCCTGCAGTGTAAATGACTGTTTTTCAGTTGTTCAACTCCTCCCTTTGTCCTTTTTCTTCAAATGTGCTCTGCAGTGATGAATCAGATGTATTTTAAATCGACTCTTATCACCTCGCAGACGCTCCGATGCATTCTCCATGCATGCAGTCATGGCTTCAT
Source organism: Oryzias latipes (assembly GCF_053564925.1). Taxonomy (NCBI): domain Eukaryota; kingdom Metazoa; phylum Chordata; class Actinopteri; order Beloniformes; family Adrianichthyidae; genus Oryzias; species Oryzias latipes. The sequence goes on from NC_136245.1 coordinate 14,655,069, forward strand.
TTGATTAGCGGAGCTGACCTGAGGGTCAGACCCCCCTAACACGGCTCCTTCCTGTGAAGCCAAAGAACTGAGAAATGCTCTTTTTGTCACTCACCCAATGAAGCAGAGGGGGTTTTCTGTGTAAAGATTTATGAGGTCTCAGGACGGCTCTGCGCCTTTCCTGCAACATTAAAGCTATGTGCTGCTTGGAAAAAACATGTTGTTACTGCAGATGTTGTTAAAGCAGATTTGTTACTGTCATGCTTTCTTTTCACCATCACCAACTCTATGGATGCTAAAGTTGGTTAATCAATGATGAAAATCAGCAAAGGAAAAAAACCTTAAACTTTTCTCTGAACTATATGACGGATGTGGAGCAAAATCTTTGAAAACTTACCCCCTTCCTTATATAACCTCATATTAGGGTGAGGGGGTGGGGGGTTTAGCCTGCGATGCGCCTTGGGGGGGGGCTACTTGGGAGTGGCCCCCCTCCTATGGTTGCCGTATGGAGTGGGCCCCCCCTCTTTCGGTTTTATTTGCACCTTAGACACGTAGGGTCCTTGGTAGGGGGGGTGCTTGGACATCACTGCAAGCAAGCAGCAGATGTCCTCCTGGCACCCTACCCGCCAATTTTAACCGCACCTTAGACATTTAGGGCCCCTTGGTGTGGAGGGTGAGGGGACATCACTGTGAGTAATCAGGAGATGTCCCCTTAGTGCCCTACTCGCCAATTTTAACTGCACCCCCCTTAGTACACACACCCCTCCCCCTTCAATATATACATTCAAACATAAACACACACACATGCACACAAACACCCTCTCAAACACCCATACACGCACACACATTTTACAAGGAAGGTGGGACCTGGGTCCATCTGTCCCCTACCCTGTCCCTGGTGGGGGGTGCGGGCCTCTTGGCGATGGCGGCCGTGTCCCTTGGGTGCCGGCTCCCTGGGCCCGGCGGTGCTCTCTCCGCGCGGTGGGGGGGTTCACATTACACCTGAGCCGGGGGTGTTCGTGTCCCTGGGGGGTGGGTCCTGGTCCTTGCCCCTGGGCGCTGGGCCCCGCCAAACTTCCAACATGGCCGAGCCTGGTCGGGCCATATTTATAACATCCCTTATGGGCCGCCCTTTTTTCCCCGGGGTTCCCCCCTCCTGGGCGGGGGCGGCGGGCCCCTGCCTTGCTCCTACCTGGACCAACCGTGGGCCGGGTGGGTGGCTGCCTGGAGTGCGGAGCGGGTCTCCCTTGGGGGGTCCTGGCTCGTACCTGGGGTCGGGGCGGGGGGATGCCCGGAACTCCTGGGTGGTGGTGGGGTGCTCGTCTGGGGCTGTGGGCGTCCCTCTCCGGTGGGGCCCTGCGTTGGGCTCTTCCGGCGCGGCGGGGGGCTGCTTTCCTGGCTGGGCTGGGGCGGCGCTCTCTTTCCCTCTGCGCTTCCCTGCTCTCTGGCTCTGGGGGCCTCGCGGCGGTCCTGCTGGCCCTGGCCTGGGTGGCGGTCTTGGTCGCCCGGGGGGCGGTTGTTCCCTGCCTGTTCCCGTGTGGCGCTGGGGGAATTCCGGCTGCCGCTGCTGCTGCGGCGGGGGTATGGGTGTGGGGGTGGCTGGGCGCTCCTCCTCCTTCTTTTCACATTCCACCATCCATTTTAGAAGAACATAAACACTCACCTGAGCACAGGTGTTAGCTCACCTTTGCACTAATAGTTTGCATGATTGAATGAATGAAAGATTTCACACTAGTTGGTTTAAAGGCATAGGTATGCGTTCGTGAACACTATCTGTTTTGTGTGCATGCTGACATGTGGACATTTCTGCGGCTAGCAGGTGTGTTGATAATATTTGAGTGTGTGTGAACAGGCCCCGCCCTTTTTGTACTACATTTGAACCGTACCGTAACGATAAACAACCAGTAAACCTGTCTGCTCTATGCTGCTTCATGGTCTTACCCCCCTTCCCCTCCTATTATCACCCTCCTACCCCCCCCTCTCTCTAACGTCCCTCTCTCTTGTTCCCCTCTTTCCTTTTCCGTCCGGTCCAACACCAAAGATTTTCAAACATGATTGAAATTAATAAAGTTTGGCCTCAATTACAAAAGGGGTTTATTCAGACATACCTTTGGTTTGTCTGAAGATGAATAACCCCTCTTGTTAGAATAAAATATGTCCAACACAAGAGGCCCTCAGCTCTCATCTGTTTGCCTAGCTGTTGGACAGGACAAGTTAAAAAAAAAAAAAAAAAAAAAAAAAAAAAAAAAAAAAAATCTTTGAAAAATACATTGTTTTAGATGCATACTGGCAGCTAATCATTCACTTTTAATCCAGAAACAAAGACAATTTGTTTTGACTTACCATTAAGGACTTGCTGTCCTACAAATAGAATTCTGAGAAGTGCTAAAAGCAACAAAATTCCACAATTTAAGCTTTTCCTTATTTAACTAAAAACACAATTCACACTCTAAACCACAACAGGTTCGTTAAAACACAGACAATCAATACGCAGACAATAACTTTTAACCGTTTTCTCAAAACCACACCAAAAGACATAACACAACAAATTAGGCACCTTACAGATAAACAAGATAAACTATTTCACTGAAATGAATCGTTTATCACTAGCATTAACATTCATGTTCTCCCTTCTTCTGTTCTACTAGAACCAGCACCTTTCCTTACCTTACCATACCTTTCTGTGTCCACAGACCCTCTATCACTTCCAATGCCGTTCATTTCTACTTTAATTCACTGCTTTGTCCTTTCCCCATTCTGTACAACATCCACTTACACTGTCTTCAAACTATAATTACATCAAAACATGGGATCTGCTGCAAACTATCTTTAAACACCAATAAATCCTTTAACACCAACACTAAGTAATCTGAGAAATATCAAAACATATAAACATATAAACTAAATTAAACATTGCAAACATTCTTTTAAAGGGAGTCCGGATCTAAACCAACAAATACTTACAATTAGTGTCAATAACATTACTTTTTAGCAAAACTTAACTAAATCATGGTAATTAGGAAATACAAAATAAAGTAGAGACATGATGTATTCAAAATAAGAAAACCGAAATAATTGCAAAATCATTTTACACAAAATATATTGGACCGATATTATCTTACTGTGGTTTAGAAAGATTTGCCCAACTTTAGGCAAATTCCAGAGAAAGTTAGGCTACGTTCGACAGAGGCAGAACAGAGACCGTTGCTGCAGGCTGCAGCTGCAGTCAAGCTGCTGTTGTGGCTTAAACTTCCATCGGAAGCGCTGCTCATAGACTCCTTTCTACTTAAAAATCTTTTTCGTCGAACTAAGACCACTGAAATTTGTTTTTATCGACGTCTTACAACCGAGGTCATGACCACGCTCAATAACTACAATGTCAGTTGTTATTTTACCACAAATTAGTTCGCAAACTCTTAAGCTTTGTTCCATGAAAGTTTAGCGCAGGTTGAACATTTCGGTCTCCATGGACGCCGTCACGCCGACCACATGGTACAAACAAAGCCAATCAGAGCTGTCGACGCATTCGAAAGAAACTAAAACGTCCCGTTATTGGCTAATTCGAAACAAGATGGCCACGTCCATAGAGAAAACATTTCACACAGAAACATGGAAAATAAAGCCAAAATTCGCTACTTTCAAACAGTTTTTCATCCCATACTTTACAAAATCTAATGCATACATTTCATTCATAAGCAGTCACGTCTCCAAAATCTCATACATTCAGTCCGTTCATCAGCGATCACGTCTGTATTGTCATCAGTCAGTCGTCAAGTCATGTTGTTGTTTTTGTCCTGACAAAATGCACAATTTTCCTCATCTTCTGTCAAATTCAGCGCTCATGTTTATTTTGAATCCTTCTTTGGTTTCTCTCCGGGTATAAAAAAATAATTTGTAGAGGCCGAAGCCTCCTTGGTGTTTCCGAAAATCCTAGACGCGCAAAATTAGTTCCTATAATAACTCTGTTTTTCGTAAGGGATTTCTTAACAGGTTGAACAGACGCAAACCTAGTCAATTTGCTGCTTTCCAAATATCACAAGCTCCCAATTTGCCAACGTTCAATTTTGTACAGGCCGAACAGACGAAAAACCTGCATAATTATAATTGTCCAATTTTTCAAAATCTTTTACTGCCGTCCAAAGTGTATATTTTGCCACCGTTCAATTCGCTGTTCTAGGGAGGGTGAACCCAACACTTATTTACTGGGGTGCGCTCGCCCGTTCGTTCGTATAGGGTACACTGTGCCACCCATACAATCGACTTCTCCTTTAATTTGAGATCATCAATACGCAGACTTTACAAAAGGCTCTGCTCACCATGATTATGAATGAGGCCTCTGAAGAAGTCGACCGCATGGCAGGAAGCATCCCCAGACTTTACGTCGAAAGTCTCAGAAATCTCGTAATAAGCCACTATGATGTGGTCCAACCGGTCTGGTCCGCGTTTCCTATTCACCCCCGACTTCACGTATCGGGGTCACCAAATTGAAGGAAAGAGATTCGTCCGTTTTTGGGTTCTTTCCATCCATGCGTGTTCGATAGTCGAGAGTGGTAAAACAAACAAGGATTCAACCGGTTTAAAAATACACGGAGTTTATTTCCCTGACAATAGTTCTAAAGCACAGTTTAAAACATTAATGCAGATATATCTGGATTCTCAAGTAAAGATCTACTGACGCACAAGTTACATGCGAATTACTCGTAGATTTTCCTAAGAACAATGGAAAACTTTAAAACCAGTCTTTTTAAGATGTGTTTGAATCTCCGCCTTCCGGAAAGATCATGGTCGCTGATCCTCCGCCCCGGAACACTCTGATTCGTCAGCTGATAGCCCGCCTGCTTCCACCGGCCAATAGCTGAAGGTTGCAAAGTCCAGATCCGCTCCGCCTTTCCAGGGGTGGGGGCCATTCACCGGCGCACACAATCCATGATCAAAAGGAGTCCTCCTCTGGTCCAAAGTAAATCATACCAGCCAAACGAATACTCCATCGCCGGCACGAGATCAGAGGTCAGCTTCATCCTCCACATGAGAACACGAACCTGAACACTTTCCCAAGGATAAGGTGTTCAACCCAGATAGTAGAAATGTAGTACATGACATATTTATTACGTCTCTGGAAACTCCTAGATTTGCACAAAGAAGTCCTAGTTGCTGCTGCAACTACAAAGCACAAGTGAAGGTCACTGGAGAATAAGTCCTGTTGAGTTCAAAATGAGTTCACTTCACACTAAAGATAAAGCTATAACATAATGAAGAATAAGATATTAAAACATACATTTTCTACAGTATGCATCTCGCAAGAATCAAGTAATAATTGCGTATGAACAACATAAACCACGCATGGACTGTGTAAGTATCAACTGACTTACGCAAAACTTTGAACAGCAACCTAATTTACAGAAGGAGCAGTCATCCAAAAACCTCGGCGGACATCTGCGCATACTGACGAAAGACGAATACAAGAAGCTCTTATGAATGACGTACAGTATATCAAGCATGAATCACAAAAGACCAAAATTTCATCCTTGGACAACTCACAAATTGTACAGTGTGACATAGCCTTACAATTGATACAGTATGTAATAACCTTTTTTTCTTTATGCGGACATATCATCAAGATGGATTTATTTTTATCCATTCATCCATCTTTTAAAACCGCTCAATCCCTTTTGGGGTCATGACGTTGCTGGAGCTTATCCCAGCTAATGCTGGTCAAAAGAGGGGTGCACCCTTGGCAGGTCGCCAGTCAGTTGCGGGTGCACATTACCACACACACTTAAATTCAAATCTATAGAATCATTACATAACCTAGGAAGAATTTTTTGGGAGTGTGGGAGAAAACCGGAGTGCCAGAAAAAAACCCAAGCATGTACAAGGAGAACATGCAAACTCCATACATAAATGATCCAGTCATTATCTGAACCAGAGCTTTCTTGCTGTGAGGCAAAAGCGGTAACCACTACATGCTCATGGATTCTAGTGAGTGTTGCGTTTCCCTGTCATTGTACTTTAAAAAACAATACAGGACAGGTTGTCCTCTGTCACCAAGATCTCAAAATACAGATGAAAAAGTGTTTATTATTCTTCTGCGATGATAGCTCAACAAACTTTGCAGGGCAATACTTTTTTTTTCTGAAGCCTTTCCTTTCAATGCAATTATCTTCCAATCCTGATTTTATGCTAATGTTATTGTTCATTCACAGAGTAAATGGTGCATATGGAATAAAGATAATAACAGTTGTAGCTGAGCAACACCACTGGTTTTATAATAAATCTTAAGTAAAAGTAGAAAGTATGGTGCAGTAATATTTTCTGAAATTCATTTTTCATCTTTGTTACAACTTTAAGAGTGGGAACATAGTAAATGTAACTCAGTAGTATCCACCTCTGAGCAGCATATATATTTATAAGTTTTACTTTTATGAGAATAACTCTAATATTATCACATTTATGGGTCACATCCCAAATTTCTAGATTTGAAATGCAAACTCCATTCATCACATTCAAATGTTGAAGACACCATAACGTTTTACAGTATTAAACATAGATTCAACTTGTGTTATTTCTTGACAGAGGCACTGAGCAAGCATCAAATTTAAACTGTGAGTTAGTGGTGCCATTGGAAGGCGGCCCATCTCTTCTCTGCTGTAACAAGGCTGCACGGAACTGGCAGGATGTGTGGCATGTCTTAACAAACAACCAGCCTGTTGCCAGCATCCACACAGAAAGGGCAAACAAACACACACAAAACAACAAGGGGATCTAACCAGTATTTTCGTTCTGTACTAGATAAAAGCTTGCTTATAAAAGGGAGAAAATGATTATCAAAAAGCTTATTACTGAGGCATAGAACATCTTTTTCTGGGGTTAGTTGTGTGTGAGCCTGCTGACATCAACCACCTTCATTTACAGTCTGGCTTGTCATGATAGCCTCAGGCTTTAGTATCACATAACCCTCTTTATTCATTCAGCAGTGATGTGTCAAAGGAAAAAAAAAAGCTGGCAAAAATACCTGCAGTTGGGACAGTTGAAGAAAGTCCTTGAAATTAAACTTATTGTAAAAAATCAAGTTTTATTTTTTTTTAGTTTTTTCCCCCCCAATCTGTAAAGGGCCATGTTAGAAACAACAGTGGAAACATAGGTTCATATCACAGATTAAAAACTGCTGGAAGTGACTCAAGTTAAGCTGGTTAATGGGTTTATCACATGTTTGCACAATCTGCTGTCTTTTTATCTGCTTGAGAGAATGCATGATACAGTGAGGCTAAAATGCCCCATGCCCACATTCAGGATTTTCATACAAAAGTTTCCCAATCTTTACGCTCAGAATTGATCTGATGAAAAAATTGCAGTCAGTTGCACTGCTGATTTGCAGAACGAACTCACCCTTTTAATAATGTAACTGGTTTCAACAAGATTGCATAATGTTCATTTAACTTTTATGAGCCCAGTTAGGAATGTGACAAATCATACAAGGAAAGATATCAGTTTGGAAGTGTTAGTTCTCACAACCAGTTTTTACATAGAGCTTCAGAGCTACAGAGCCAGAGAAGAAAACGGCCTATGAGAAGCTCCTTTCAATTAAACAAATCCACTCATTGGCTTTATGTCAGTTATAAAGGATAGTCATGTTATATGAGATTTAAATTGTTCTTGAAGTAACTTACATTACTCGAATAAACACTCCCTTCCTCTGACGTATGTGGGGCAAAAAAGTATTTAGTCAACTGCTTACCTATTGCAAGTTTGGCCTTCCCAGCCTAGTGCAGCTCAACAGTGTTTCTGGTGTCTTTAGACTGCTCTTTGGTCTTGGCCACAGTTGAGTTTGGAGTGTGACTGTTTGAGGTTGTGGGCAGGTGTCTTTTGTATAGATTATGAGTTCAAACAGGTGCCATTAATGCAGGTAACAAGTGGAGGACACAGGATCCTCTTACAGAATAAGTTACAGGTCTGTAAATCTTGCTTGTTTGTTATTAGCCACATACTAATTTTCCACCATAATTTACAAATGAATTCTTTAAAAATCAGACAATGTGATTTTCTGGCTTTTTTTCTGATTTTGTCTCTTGAAGCATACCAGTGATGAAAATTACAGGATTTTTAAGTGGGAGGACATGCACAATTGGTGGCTGACTAAATACTTTTTTGCCCCACTGCAATAAAGGATTGCTCAGAACAAAAACATGAAATCATATTCCCTTTTGGACTCTGCATCTGACAGCTGTGAACTGATCTGTTGGTGGCCGATGAGCAGTGTCTGGTTAGAGGCTTGTCTGTACAGCCCGGGTTTCAGAGTCATTAGTGATGTCAGTGCGGGGTTAAGGAGAAAACAGCCTCAAAATCTACAAGATGCTTTTACTAGCATGTGCATAGCCCTCCCAGGCATGGTTGGTGTGTTTTGACCTTCATAAGAGATTAAAATATGTAGCAGGCATACATTGATTTTTTTTGGCTGGAGTTGGTATTTATGGACTCAAGCAGGGAATAAATATTGATACTCGCTCCACTCTAGAGAAAGATTGTAGTGGTGTTTGTGTGCACTCATGCAGTAGTGAAAATAGAAAAAAATAAAGATGCTTTTTAAAAAACGATTTTTTATTGACTCATAGTTTAGTAACCCAAATCTGCTTGTGACAAAATTTTAATAAGGTTGCTGTCATAAAGTAACGGCTAATTTTGAAGTCATTATGAAAATCCTTTTGCTGCAACAAATGTGTTTTTCGTCATCATCACCATTGTTTATTTAATCATAAAGCACCTTCCACCACCAGCCAAGGAGACCCAAAGCGCTGTACACATGGAGAACAAAACATTCAAGAATTAAAAGCAGAAAAACCAAATTAAACATTGTAGAGACATAAATAGAAAAGTATAAAAAGGATAAAACCAATTTTAAAGAGATTAAAACCAGGGCTAGGCCGATGCTAAAACTCTAAAATGGAGGAACAATAATTTTTTAAACTCTCCAAGAGTGTGACTTCTCTAATTGCCGGTGGCAACTGTTTCCATAGTTTAGAAGCCAACACAGCAAACCCTTGGTCCCCCCCGAAACTTACGTTTTGTTCTGGGGACAAAGGTAAGAAGGTGCTATACCTGCTAGGGACTTAAAAGTAAGGACCAGAATTTTAACAAAAACCAAATATTGTACTGGCAGCCAGTTCAGAGAGGCCAAGATCGGTGTTATGTGGTCAAACGTCTTTGCCCCACGAATAAATCTGGCTGCTGCATTTTGGACGAGTTGCAGCCTGGCTATGAAAGCCTTGGGTAAGCCAGCATTTAAAGAACAGCAGTAATTTAGTCTGGACAACACGGCCGAGTACGTGGTCTCCGGTAATGACTCAGTGGCAGAGCGGATCACCCGTGGAAGTTCCAGCAGATTTGATGAGTCGCTTTTCCTTCAACAAATTCAAAACCATGCCGGCCTGACAAGGGAGTCGGACTCCAGGTTACCTCCGACCACAGAAACCAGGCACGGCTTTGGACGGGAAAGCAGTCTCCAGATTCAAAGGTGCGGAACATGTCAGTCCTTGAACTGGAACAGCTAGCATGAAGGCAAACAATTCTCCCGCCTCCTCCGGCCCTGTCTGCTATTGTGCTGAAAAACAGCTGTCCGACAAAGAAACGCCGGTACTCCCAAAAAACCAAGAGAGCCGGGTGGAGAGAAAAGTTTAGATCCAACAGAGTGTCTCGATCATAAGTGAGGAGGGCGCCAGTATTTTGCACTAGCCATGGTAAAAAAATAAAAAATAAAAGATGAGCGACAGACAGATGGCATGCCATGAATATCGGCGCCATCATTGTCCACGTCACATCAAAATAAATTTAAGAACAATATTTTACTCCATGTAAGAAACTTGATCAGGTTTTAGTCAGAAGACTTTATGTTAGATGTTTAGAGTCTAATGCTACGGTTGCCGGGTCCCATGTCAAAAACCCTCATTAAGTGTCTGTGCTGCTAACATTCAATTTCTAACAATCGGCAGTGGGACAGCAGCACAGGGGCAGTGAAGTGGCTGAAGGGTGGCAGTCTGAAATCGGCCGATCATTTTGAGGATCTTGGAGACCCTCCTATCAATCAATGATCGCAATACTGCCTTCCCGCCACCAGTATATCACTTGACTGTGACCTTGAAATGTGCCTGTGTGGCAACCGACCATTTTCAAAAAAATCGTCCGGTCGTGGTAAAATTTTAACTTTTTCTCAAATAATCAGTGGCCGCCATGCAACAAGTAAAAATGTGACTGCCTCCCAATTACAAATGCTGTTGCGTGGCCATCTGCCAAAATAGCTGAAAAACTTGCATTTAGATCACTGTGTGGTGCCATTTTGAGATATGTGGACCCTAGCCTAAGATTTCATCAAATTGGAGTTTAAAAAAAAAGATTAACTACACAACAGTCTGAAAAAGACTGCCTAACATTTTTAGTCAGAAAGTAGAGTGAAAAAGCACACAGATAGAAACACAGACATCCTTCTACCATCTTTATCTAGCTGCAGTTACACACTCATTGCCTCTGAGGTTAGGTGGGACCTGGTGTATGGGATTGTATTAAAATCATATGCCTTACATACCAGAAAACCGCTTGATGTGATTCTGGCTCCACAACTGTGCCCCCCGCCCCACTAACTCAGAGTGTCACTTTTGATTTATATGCCTTGGTAAATGGACGTCAAGACTTTTTTATTGTGAGCCGCCCGAGGACAAAAGAGGTGGCTGTCAGCACAGCACTTCTTTCTATCACTAAAGTGTTCAAGAGGCTAAATTTATGGTAACATTTTTCAAGTGTTTACTAATCAAAGGCTTTCTTGCAGCCCCAAAAAGGACACTTTTGTTGCACATGTTATGTTTCTCTACGGATTCCAATTTTCCAAACAACTTATACAAAAGTGTCAATTTACTCAACAAGCTTAAAGGGAAGACTTTATAATGTTGCCTTACCATTAAAGGATTTTTCCTGAAGATTTTTGCATGTCATGGATGTATGTCTTCACACACCTCTATTCATCTTGACATCTTTGTTCACTCCTCTCTTTTGTGTGTCACTGAAACTGGAAATGAAAGCTTTTGTAGCTGTACACAGCCACTTTCAGGGCTCAAATGTGACAAGATGTGCAGTTGAATGAAGGGGTTGGAAACGTTTCTATTGTCATGACACCCTGCAATTGTGAGCAGCGCACTGAATTACATTTCAAGACCACACTCCTGAAGAAAAACGACAGTTTTACATCACGTCAGACTCAAGTTTATTTTAAAGTAAGCTCGATGAAATACAATCAAAGAAAAAGATTTTGAGCAAAGTGGACTCTGAGCAACTCAGAATGCCTGTGTGTGAAACCGCAGCAATCAGCAGCTTCTGAAAACTCACACCAACATTTTTGGGTTATTAAACTGCTGCCAAATGCATATATGTGTTACTTGGCAGGTGTAACTAATAATAATGCCACGCTTTATCAGTCTAACTCATTTTTCTTACAATAGAAAAATATGCAAACTTGTAGCATGTGAGTTTTGAAATGTTTTAATTATCAGAAATCATCAGAAAAGAGAACACTTTGTTTGATCAAGTGCCTCTTTACTTGAGTTTGGAATCAAAAGCTGATAACGGCTAACAGCATTTCTCACAGAGTGCAAATAGAGATACTGAATGATAAGGCAACCATTTACGGCATCAGCGACAGTGAGGGGTGTTATTGTTGGCAGCTCCAACCCTCTCTCGTTTCCTGGAATTTCTCTTTTGTCACAGTTGGAAATGTTTGTTTGTCAGAATGCTTTGCTTTGTGGAATGCTTTTATTTCATCTTTTTCTTCTCTCTCTGATACTGCAGCTGAGAAAGCTCAGCCTCCTGCTTCTCGCAGCACTTCAGAAATAAGACACCGTCATCTTTGAGGTTTTGCTCCAAGGATGTAATGCAGGATATGTGTGAGTGCCAAGAGGTCCTGACATGCCCTCTCCCAGCATGACTCACAGCGGTTCAATCATGTTTGACTTGGTAAACTCACATGCTGAAATGTGTCTTTTTTATTTAGATCGCATCTTAATATTTTTTCTTTAGCTTTTTTGATTATTCTTTGAAGCGCTTCTCTTTTTTTTTTTTTTTGCTGATTTTTGTCTGTTAAATCTTTCAGAGTAATTTGTTTTCCTACAAAATGTTGTTGCATTTTGCAGACATACCTTTTTTAGCGGGCAGTGCTACACGTGTTTGTGTTTTTTTAAAGTTTAGGTTTCTCTGTTTATGTCGATCTGCTGTGTCAAACCCACTGATAATGAGTTTTTGATGCTGAGTTGGGCTTTACTGGGCAGCTTGCATCCCTATCCGCACACTGTAATTCAATCAGCAGGGTTGAATAGCAGTGAGGAATGAAGCTTCAGCTCTGGATCAGGTTGCAGACTTATACCAGGGTTACAGAATTCTAAGAGGAGAGATCCATTTGTCTCATCTGTCTTAACAGTCCAAGCAGATTTGTGGTTGTCTATCAGGGTGGTTACTTGTGCAGGTTCGGGATATGAGGGAGCTAGTTTTCAAGGCTTGTACGGTCTCTGTGTGGGAGAAGGTAAGGTCAAACTTGACAAAAATGTTCACATTGGGCAGCTAATCTCTGTTTTTTTCTTTCTCATGACTTCTTCTTCTTACAATCATCGCTAATTTTGTTTGAACTTGACGAAAAAACACACAAAGCATGTATAGAACTCTACTAATGGTGTGAGTTACATGCATGCAATTCTTAGCTGGGCAGCCATTTCAAACTGGGTTTCTAAAAGATTCCTGGAACAAGGTACATTACAAGAAACTGGGACATCTTCTTCAGCAGAAGCCAAGTGTAATGTACACTTCAGGATGTCAAAAACTACTTGTGTGTGGTAAAAAAAAATACAACGTTATCTATTAAAAGCCTTTTGTCAAATAAATACCAAAGATATTTATTTTGTGGGGCTGCATGACGGTCTAGCGGTGTAGTTTTGCCTCAAAGAAAGATGCCCTGGTGGCTGGGACCTTTCTGCATGTTCTCCCAATATGTGTGTGGATTTTCTAGAGGGAATTTGGTTTCCTCCCACAGTACAGAATCTACCCCTCCTTTGCCCAACTTTAGCTGGGATAGGCTCGTGGAACCCTATTAATCCAAAACGAATTCAGCAGCATTTGAAAATGGATGGATGGATTTCCACCTCGATAATTTTTCTATTTTTAAAAATATAAAAAAAAATATTTATTTCTACAGTAATATAAAATATAGGCAACTAAAAAAGACTCATATTAAACAGGTTTAAGCCTGAATTTTAGAAAATATTATGATTTTCTAAAAAAAAATAAACATTAAATATTGATAATTTAAAAAAGGTCATTACTAATGTCATTATTTAAGGTGTTGAAGGTAGTATTTCAGGGAACAATAAAAACTAAATTATGAATTTTTGAGTACTTTTTAAAGGTAAAAAATAATGGTTGAAAAACATATAAATTAAGGTGTATTCAGACTGGGAAGATTCTTTGTTCCGTAAGGAGTCCACTTAATTTTTCCCAGAGTGTAACCCGAACCTTGCTTTCGGACCATTCTGTTACAGGCCAAGGTTTGTTTCCCCCAATAATCCGGAACTAATTTACTGTCTGTATACACCCAAGTGGACACAGTAAGGGATGGAATTCAAAAATTCTAAGTGTCCAGCTTTGTGAAGCTGATCTGGTCTCTTGAGTCAGTGATGATCTGGTCTGTTTAGGAGAAGATTCTCTCAGTTCTCACGTGTAGGTTGGTTGTGGAGCCGTTTCCAAATGGAATTGTTTTCTTGCAGAATCTAAATTCTCTTTTTGCATTATCAATTAAAGTGAAGTGGTTCCAGATTTGGCTTCTATTCCAGTGTCACTAATTTCTGCACATTTTTGTATTAATGTTATCTCTTAGTCTTCTTGTTGCACTTGGCGCTCTATTCCAACGAGCTTTCGCTACCCTCCCCTGCTCAGCAAAAACACATATTGACCATTTATGAGCGACTTGAAGAGAAAAAGAAGTATGAAAGCCTGAATGATAGATTAAAAAAAACGGTTCCCAGGAAGAAGCCGGCTCTTGTCGTTTGCTTAACCCTTGTGCTATCCTAGGCACTTTAACATTGGGAGTTGGGTCATCTGGACCCACTAGACAGTGCTCTGAACCTTTTTCTTCAATGATTTGTGATCTTCACTGGTGTCCATGGATTACATGAAATCTTTCCACCTTTATCCACCTTTGTCATGGTAGGGAGAACATGTCAAAGTAAGGCTGGGGTCATCTAAGATAGCACAAGGGTTAAAGAGCCAAGCAATCGATCATCACACCAGTTGTATCCACAATTGCACATTAGTTCATACCTATAATGTTTGGACTTGCCTGTGACTGTCCGTGAGAACTGCGATGAACTTCTTAGCGTTTTAACTTTTCAAACAACGCGATCGTTTCTAGAATTTATTTACGGCCTCAATGAAATCCTGCTCATTCACTTGCTGCATCTGTGAACGCGCTGAAGAAGAGGAGGGTGGTGTGTTCGTCCACTGAGCAGAAGCAGGGAATACACAGACGTAAAAAATAAGGGAATCGCATTTGCTAGTCTAGTGCAAAAATGAGATATATCTCTAGGAGATAAGAGCCATTTTGTTTGCGACCGACACATCACAGTTTTGTTCAGTCGGCCTTCTTTTTTCCTGTAGCCATATATAAACAGGGCTGTGTTTAAAAAAATAAATAAGCAGGAGTGTACATATCCTAAAATCAAAATAACTAATCTTAAAATAACTTAAACTGAACTAAAAAAAAAATTACACCGAGAGCCTTAATTTAAGGGTGAATGAACTAAAAGTGCAGGACTTCCATTGTATTGCCTCTAGTTGCTTTGCCCTGCCCTTGTAATTCTTGACCAATGAGTGAAGAGATCTTAAGTATCATGGTTTTGTTTACAAGCTTTAGTCTGGAACAGGAAAGTCCCCTTGACAGCAGTCTGAATACAGACCAAACGCTAGGGCCAGGACTCCATCCCGACCAAATTAAATGAAATGGGTCTGGACCAAACGGTTTTCCCAGTCTGAATGTACCCTCAACCCGCTTGGAAACAAACCAGACCACCTCCAAAGATGGGTCAGAGAGCAGTTACTTGCCCCAGACCAGGGTCCGCTTGGATGTATAGACTAAAGATTAGTTCTGGATTACAGGGGAAAACTAACTCTGGTTCACTTAAAGTGGGCCAAATGTGTCCAGGCGGAATACACCCTAAAAGTGATTCAATACCTATTGATTATATACCAGGAGCTGAAGAACAGTTTCATCTGGACTCTTTGGATTTAATAGATATGTTTGAACAAAAGTAAACAAGCCTTAGAAATAATTGTTTTCTAGATTACCCTGTGGAGTCTGTGCTCATCAGTGTAACCCTGACAGAAGAGGGGTATGTTCTTAGCATTAGCATAAATCTTTTTGTCTTTTTGGTGGATGTGGTTGATAGGGAAGGTCATAGAGTGTTTTCTTGCTGCATTGGCGCCATAAGAGGCGTCTTCAACCAAAGAACGCCTCTCCCCACTTTCTCCCTCTGCACTGATGGTGACTCACACTCCAACACACCCTGCAGAAATCCTCTCTTATGCACTCCACATAGTGAGAGTGAGGGAAGAGGGATCTGTTCTTTCAAGTGGCTGTAACACAGACTGTGGCTGTTCATCTGTCTGTATGTCCTGATCTACCTGCCCTGTCTCTGTTTTCGAATGCACCGATTGCTCGTCAGTGTTCTCTGTGTTTTCCTGCAGGCTGGAAATGCATTTTGAATTATTGCGGAGCAAGAGCCTTGAGTGTCTGTTGAATATATTTGGGCACCTTTTTTCAGTTTCTCATTTTCTGCCCCTAAGTGGCACATGCAAATCAACATTGATTGGATTCAATTTATTTGTTTAAATTAAAATATTATTTTAGTGAATGGATTTAGATTTTTTAAAATCTGTTGGCAATTATTGAGACAGTCAGGCAGATTCCACCTGTATTTTGTAGTTTCACAGCAGGCTGCTTTTCAGTGTGCACGTTAACACTGTGTGACATTTGCAGTGATGCTGAAGTCCAGCCTGCACGTGCTGCAGTGCCTTAGGTTTCTGCCCTCAGGCTTCTGCTTCCATGAAAAGAAAAAACCCAAAAGGGATTCAGCGTGATTAATGATTATATATGTGCAGTGAGAAGACAGCAGACCTTCTGCTGTTGCTAGTACATGACCCCATATAGGCTAACAAATGCACATCAAATTTGCAAAATTGCTTATGCGTCTTAATTGCTTTTGTTTATTTTTGTGTATGCTAATGAGGCTGTGTGATATTGTGCATCATTGTCAGGTGAAATCCCTGTCATGGGGAAATGTTCAGGGTTCTAACCACTTTACCCTGCAGCTCACTTTCTCTTTTTCACCATGACCCTCAGTTCCCAGAGCCACCTTTGTAGGAAATTCTTTTCTCCCTGTGCCAGTTTGAATTTGCACGCCATTCCGTTTTTTTCTTTTTCCTGTTAAGAATGAGCTATTATTAGAACATTGTGTCAAAACACGGCTGTCTCATCATGTAAATGTATGTGCTCACTGAAATAACTCCCTTTCACCAGAAGGCTTGAGTGGTCGCTTTAGATTCATGTGTTGAAGTCCCGTTGATGGGATTTCAGACTGTATTCAGAAGCTACACAAGACCCTGGCCATGGTCCTTGACCGGAGGAGGTTGTTTGCCCTCTCTGGGTGGGTGGAGTGCTCCTGCCCCAGGTGGAGGAGTTTAGGTATCTTGGGGTCTAGTTAAAAAATTAGGGAAGATCATAGTGTGAAATTGACAGGGGGATTGAAGCGGCATCCACTGTTATGCAGTCGCTGGACTGGCCCGTTGTGGTGAAGAAAGAGCTGACCCAGAAAGCATTGCTCTCAATTTACCAGTCGATCTTCGTTCCAATACTCACCTATGGTCATGAGCTCTGGGTCACGACCGAAAAAACTAGGTCCTGAACACAAGCAGCTGAAATGAATTTCCTCCGTAGGGTGGCTGGGGGCTCCCTTAGAGATAGGGTGAGAAGCTCAGTCACCCACGGAGGGCTGGGAGTAGAGCCACTGCTCCTTCACATTGAGAGGAGCAAGTTGAAGTGGCTCGTGCATCCAGTCCGGATGCCCTCTGGACGCCCCCTGGTTTTCAAGAAATGTCCCACTGGGCAGAGGCCCAGAGAAAGACCCAGGACACGCTGGAGAGACTATGTCTCTCAGCTATCCTGGGAACGCATCAGGGTCCCCCCAGAGGAGCTGGTGGAGGAAGTGGCCAGGGAGATGGAAGTATGGGCATCATCTGAACGGAAGTGGATGGATGGATAAATGGATGGATGGATGGATGGATGGATGGATTGATGGGAATGCTTTTACAATAGATCAAAGGATGATTGGAGTGGAACTTTAAGGGAATGTCAGTGTAGGAGTCCCTCAAAGGTATGGAAGCGTTTCTGTCTCGAAATTAAAAATAAAAGTCAATACCGGAAATGCCTTTTCATTATTACAATGAAGTTGAGTTTATTAACTAAAAAACAAAAAGAAAAAAAAA
The DNA here is from genome assembly GCF_053564925.1 of Oryzias latipes. NCBI lineage: Eukaryota > Metazoa > Chordata > Actinopteri > Beloniformes > Adrianichthyidae > Oryzias > Oryzias latipes. Next base: position 14,672,607 of record NC_136245.1, read on the forward strand.
GAAAATCAATCCACCAAAATGATAAAGAAGATGGTATTTGACATTTCATTTTCAAACAGTTCTCTAATAAATGTGTAGCAAAATTCAATAAGAAATATCTAATTTGACAATTAAAATGGATTAACAGAAATGCTTTTGAACAATGTAACTGCATCCAATGACTCAAAAATAAAATTAGAAAACTTGCCTCCAAAATGCTTTTTCCTTTTATACTTAAACACAGCTCATTCTGTGACATAATTAAAGTGAAAATGCAAAGAGGGGATTATATATATTTTTTTTACATCCCCGCGCAAAAAGTGTAGCATAATTCAATTCCAGTCAGCAGTTCCAAGGGGGAGGCGGGCCAATGACTTCAGTCCTAACTCGTTGTGGCCGGCTGGATGCTCTGCACGAGCGAAGCATCTCTCTGATCGGTGCTGCCGGACTCGAAGCTTCATGTTAGCGGGCGGGGGAGGGTGCTTTGTTACGGTGTGTGCTCCGGAGGAGGCTTCGGACCGCAATCCGTTTGGCTGCTCTGCATGAGCGAGCTGCCCGACTCAGTAGAACCGTGTCTCCCGGGAGAAAGGTGGCTGGTCATTTGTTCCAACACACACAGCTTTTTTTAAGTCCTTTGGCTGCTGGATCCTAGTATGAATTACTTCATTCCTTGGATTTATCAAATGTGAAAATTGTTTTTGTATTATGATTAAATATCTCCACTGTGTTAAATGACACAGTGGCAGAAGCGACAATATTTAAGATATTTTTTACTATTGGGATTCCGCACAGGGAGTGTTTTTTGTTGTTCAAAGATTTGCAACATTTTTTCTTCAAGTTGCCGTTGTAACGTTGTTATAAGCAAGACAGAAGTCCAATTAAACTCCATGCTGTAAACAAATAATAAACATTTATCAAGGGGCTGAATATTTCTCATAGCACAGTATGTAGATGTAAAACCTTTTGGAAAACAAGCCTTAATTGAGCACTCAATTTCTACAGTGACAGCAAGCAGCAGGGCTAAATTTAATGATGCTCTGTGTGGAAAGATTGTGGTCCACAGAAATACAAACATGCAACATGGCTTATTTGGCAATGTATGGTTATTATAAAACTGGGATCTATTCAAATTAACACACATTACTCAATACATTACACAATAATTTCTCAGACTGGCCTGTACAGAGATAAAGATGGACGGTACAATGATTGACTGGTTGTAGGGTTGCTTCTGTGCTGTTTATTCACTCCCCTGTGTGAGGAAATCAAAGTCCAGACAGAACCTCTCTGATCCTTGGATGAGGACCAGCAAACATATTGACAGCTGAGTCTTGTGTTCCCACAGCCATCGACTACTGCTTCTGGTTTATATGCTAAAGCTGAACTAAGTCAGAATAAGAAACTTGTTTTCCTCTGCTCAGGGGAACAGTTTTGCTTCTGTCATGCCTGTTTTGCTCTGTTGCCATGTCTCCCACTTTTACCGTAAACGATTCTCCACTGGACAGTTGAGGCGAGTTGCGGCCATACCAATGAATTACATTTTACAAAGTAGTCAACATGAACAGTGGATTAAAATAATACAGATTTTGAGATTTCTTTTTTGGAATGACCATACTCGCTCTTTGTTCTAACTTTAACCCAAAGTCAATAACAATCCAGCTGCTCAGCTTTACATTAAAGTGCCCTGTGTGGCAGGTCCTCCTTTACTCAAGGTTGACCAGTAATTGCATGTCCTCAGAGCTGGCACTGCTGGTGAGGGGTTGTCCCCTGAATGAGGCCCAAAGGCGACTGTTTCTCTTGGATTTTGCCAGACTCATGTAGGGTGAGAACCTGACTATTAACCCCCTCTGAGCACCACCTGTCTCCTATTACCATGCACGAGATCTTCATGTTCACTGTGCAAAATGAAAACTGCTTAAGAGACTGACTTGCCTGCAGCAGCAAAAAGATGTGAACTTTGAACTTTGATTATTAACATTTCAAATGATCCAACACTCACACAATGTCGACATGACTAAGTCCCTAAACCTGGTGTGACTGACAGGGAAAACCTGAAAAAAACAAAACAAGGAAATAAAAAAAAAACTAGAGTGCATAACCCTCGCTTCAGGACATGTAATTCTCTGATAGATACATTTTTTTTATACATTTATTACTTATTGTTATTATAATAATTATTTTAGGAGATAATTATTATTTTTATTTTGAAAAATTATAAATTATGTTACATATTAATGGGGGAAAAAGAGAAAGTAAAAGCTTATTTTGCAAATTGCAGCAATCAAAGTTACATTTTGCATCTTATTAACTTGATCTACTTTCTCTTTTGTGGGACGGAAATTTTAATTCTTTGTAAATTTGTGAGAAAAGCTTTGCAAATATAAACAAAATTGGTTCACATTTTCAGTATTAGTCATTACTATTTAGCCCAAATCAGAGGTGTACAGCAAAGCATCTTCATTTATATTGATGTAAAATATTAGCCTACAAAGTGTCTTTTATGTAAATTTGGCTACATTGGACGGGTACCATAAAAGAATAAACATATTTTTAAATACCAGCAGATTTTTATCTGTTTCAGCTTGGAAAACCAATGATTTCTGAAACAGTTTGGAAGTGTTACACAAATAAAGGAGCAATATCTTGGGATTTTCCCAAAAACTTTTTTCTAATTTGAGTGTAAAACTTAAGTGCTACATCTCATGTCGGTTTTGCAATTTAGAGAGCAAATGAACCAGCCGCCAGCTGTGACAATGCACCTAATGAATGATAAGCCATTGAAAAGTTGTTCCCTCATTCCAGGAGAGCTCCTCCTTGCAGGATGGAGCAGCATATGTCTGTGGTACTGGCGCATGATCAAAGAAAGAGACTAGATACTGCAGCTGGTGACACCCTCTTTTGCTTAACAGGCCGAGTTCTCACTGTGTGGGGAAGAAAGATGGTCGAATTAGTAGAATCCAATACAGAAATGTTCAGAGTAGTGCTATGCAAATGTTATGCCAAGGTAGGTGGTAATCCAGGAAAGAATGCCCCTGTGGTATTTCATTTCATACATATCAAGCTCAGACAAATGTATTCAACTTAATTATGGAAGCTGAGGATAAACAGGGCAGCTCCAGTCACAGACAGCACATGTTTTTAGTAGGAACTGACCTAAATAAGCAGTGTAATTATCCATCTTAGTCCACCTTCACATTTCACAGCTCAGTGAGTTTGTATTACTGAGGATACTCAGATAACACTGGATCAAAACAAATAGGACAACATGTAATATTTTGTGTTATAACCAGCTTACATGGTTAATAGATAGATGACTATTCATTCCCAAGGGAGAAGTACTGTATAGGTACAGGCCTGGCAGGTAAGGCAGAGCATGCAGGCAAACAGGCATTGTGGTTTGATGAGAATTGGACTGATTATGGCAGGTGGCCGAGATTTGTTTTTTTGGTCAGAATCTGCCTGGAACCTATGTGGAAGGGAAACACAGGAGGAGAGGTTGACTGTCAAAACAGTTAGTCAGAAGAAAAAAGCTTGTTTTGCTGTTAAATTTTCTGTACACCTGTGCAAGTCTCTGCTTTCATCAGGCGGATCAGCCATCTCCCGTTCACAGGCAAACTTGACAGAAACTTTAATCATTAAAAACAACAAACTTAAACATATTGATTAAAAATCTGTCTTAAATCCTGTAAATCCTGTTTTATTTTCAATTAACTGCAGTGGTGTGACATCCAGCTCAATTGCTGATGAGAATCAATCCCCTGAAGAGCTATTTCCTTTTGATCATCTCTCAAATTAAAGTAGTCTTCAATATGAAGACGAAATAGAAAAAAGAAAAACCATAAGGCAAATGGAAAAATGGCTTGTGTGTGGGAGGGGTGTGTGTTGGTGTGTGAGTGTTAAACTAAGGAGGCATGTGATTTGTTTGACTTTAAGAGCAAATAATTTTGGAGTGCAAAAGATCTTAACTGACTTAAAAAAAATCAAACTTAAACACATTGATGAAAAATCTCATCCAATCATGTGACTTTGGTTCCATGACGAAGCTACTAAATGTGATTGGCAAAACTTTTCAGCAAGAAAAACTTGAACATAACTGAAATACCATAGAACTAAACTAAAACTTAAGTTGTTGTTGTTCACCTTCCGGCAAATCATCTTTTACTGATTCGCATAGGTGGTTTGGCAGAGATTTTTACGCCAGATGTCCTTCCTGACACAACCCTGTATTTTATCCGGGCTGGGGAGCAGAGCAGGGAGACACAGAAGGCCCCCAAAATCTAAAGCATAGTTAAACTGAAATAAAACTCTGGAAAAGCTAAAAAGGTGTCAAGACTGAAACCATGGATTCACACACACCAAGAGAAAATACATGTGGTGATTGGCAATTTGAACCAGATGTGAACAAGAGATGTGTAATGTAATTATGTAATTAAACAGAAAAACAAAAAAACAAAAACAAAATCCTTACTGAAGTATTGAAAAATTTTATTTAAAAAAAAAACAAAATAAAAAAACTCAAAAGTAAAAGCTGCTCAAGAGAACCAATGTAGTCACACAGAAATTCTAATTTAATTTTAATAAAAATATTACGACCTGGGATATGGTTTGATTTTGCAGTTCCTCTCATTTGTAAGCTTGGTTTAGTTCCAGTAAAACCAACAGAACAAAGCGTTCCCATTTTCAGACAGCATAGAAATACCATGGCTAAACATTTTTTTTTTATTAGAAAAAGTGCAGGATTAGTTAATCTAGCAAGAATTATTACCCACACAGCCACACACCTGTTTTGTGTGGAATAACATTTTTGTGTTGTGCTCTTTAGACAACAGTCAAAGTATCGTGTTGGCAAGTGTCCTAATAGTGTTTTTCAACCAGTGTTGAAATGTCGTGGGAGATAACTAATTTTCACTGATCTAAAAAACATTTAACATTGCCAGAAAATCAGCTCAGTGTTCATCAAAAAGAGCTCAGGTTCCACACTAAGTAGTTTTGGAGCTCTTCAATATAAACACATCAGATCTCAACATCTGTGATTTTCATAAGGAGGGCGGAAAAAACTTTTGACAATAGCTACTCCCACACGCGGTGGGAGCATCAGGACACACAGGGAGCTGCAGAGAGGAGGATTTGTTTTCTATTTTGACTGTTAACTAGTAAACAGTGCAATGAAACGTGATGTGAAAAGTCAAAGCGGTGAAAATCCAACAAATCTCTCTTTAGCCTTTTCTTTTTTCACAGCTCTGTTCCTATAGATGTCCATCTTGGTGTCACATTAATCCGGCCGGGAACAAAACACAGTTATTAATTTCTCCTTCGTGATCATGTTCACCAAAGTCAGTACTTCCGTGTTTTGAAAATGATCCTACGTGACTATCAAATTTAGAGTCCTTGATAGGCATAGTGCCGCGATTAAGCGTGAACAAGTTTAACCGGTTGAACTTTCATCTTGTGATCAATGAATGCCCAATTTGTGTGTAGAGCCCGCGACTGGACTTAAAAACTTGCATGGCAATGCAAAGGGAGGAGGGGAGCAGACAATCCACGGTGTCCACACGCGTGTGCTGAAGTGTGGCTAGGGATCACAGATGATCTGTACGGATCCTAGTAGCTCCCTGCGGGATCCGGCTCCCTGTGGGATCCCAGACTGTGAAAACAGTGAAGAAACTTTGTGTTGGAGCACAAAAGAATCATTGACAGCCAGAGATTCCAGAACAGATAGCACATTGAGGTTATAAAATATAAACTAAAGAGAAAAACAACCTCGGCTAATTCAGTCGGAAATTATTTTTGAAAAATATTGCAATTTTTATTGCAACTTTTAGGAAAAACAGCTGCAACATAAAGCTTTTTGTGCCTCAACTATTACAAAAAATGCAAGCAAGATGGAGTTTCGCTTTTTTTACATTTTTGGTTGCTGGTCTGCCTTGGGATTTTCCAAGGAAAAAGTGTATCTTGGCTCAAAAAAGGTTGAAAAACATTTCTCTAATACAAGCTGATTACTGCTCTGCTGTGTAAAAGGAAGGTTACCATGTGAACCACAGTACCAGAAAGTTTTGCCAGCAAATCCAGCTGGGGATGAGTAAGCCCCGGTCTGAGAAGACGACGGGAAGGGGCTTCGAGCATTTGCCCTAATGCAGCAGCAGTCATCAAATGTTCTCACTGGCCTGTTAGTCAGCTAAAATGGTTTTGCCTGAATATTACTAATAAAGTTTGTTTATTTTTGCAAAAGCATCTTATGAAACTACATTCATTTAAGATACACAGTAGTGTTCAGGCCAGCATTAACATACAAATTTCAGGATGGATTATTTGGCCTCCATTAAAGTAGCAACAAGTTTCATCTTTATGTTTGTGCAGAAGGATTATCAGATTTACAATTTAATTTGACTGAACAATAAATCTGCTGTTTCTGAAACTGATCATGCAGGGCCAAACCAGAAAAAAGTTGAAATGTTATGTCTATGTGCACCCCTCACGCACACATGTACAACCCACCACACGTTATTTACACAACAGTTTATATTATAAACTTTAGCCCTTTAAAAAACAGTCTCAAAAAAGGTTTGAGATCTTCATATATTCTTGCTTCTGTCACAGTTCCTCACTTCTATGTGACTGTCATGTTTGAAACATTCACATGTAAAATTATTTGTCAAACATTTTATTTTATCAGCTGCAAGTTTTTCTGGCCCATTTTAAACTATTTTTAATTTAGTTTGAGTCATAAAGTGTGGGTATCTAAAGCAATTTGGTGAGCAGATGATGATCCAAAAATCCTTAATTCTGACAGATTGAGGACAGAAAAAGATAGCTGTAGCTCACTGGATGGAGCACTTTGTTTGCTGACCATGGGTTCAATATCTAGGCTAGACCTCACTATTTTCTTGGGCAAGATACACGACCCCACACTGCTATCAATTGTAAAAGAAAAGAAAAAAACACTGAGTTAATTAAAAAAAACATCTAATTGGTTTATTCATTCATTTCAAAAAAAAAAAAGCCAGATAAAAGTAATGTAATGCAGTACTGAAAATGTTATTTTTATGACATTTAGTAAATGTTAATGTATTGTTTTGGTGTTGCATTTACCTAAGTGCCACAAGTACTAATTGGTGTAGAATTCTCAGGACTTTTATTACTGTTATTTTGACTTATCATAATCTCATCTCAAATTTCCTACAACCCATTAAGATATTTATTAAAGGTTTTATCCACATTCTTTTACAGGTTGGATTTTAAGTTCTTAATTAAAAAACAAAACAAAAAAAAACATCCTGGTTGGTAATTTTAGTCATAACAAAATTTTCATGTGTAATCGGACCAGACAGATGACAACACTTTTAAATGACATTGGAGTCCTCGTTAAAATTCTGGGTGGGACCCTCCTGTATGCCCTCCCCAAGAATGCATGGGCCCTCTCCTCCACAGCCCAAAAACATGCCTCATAGGCTTATTGGTTTCTCTAAAGTGTCCCTAAGTGTCCATGTGTGAGTGTTTGTGTGGGAATGCTAGTGTACCCTGCAACAGAGCAGCGACCTGTCCAGGGTGTACCCAACAGCAGCCAACACAGACTCCAGCAGCCCCGCCACACAGAAAGGGACATAGCAGATCAAGAAAATGGGTGGACTAACATAAAGTGCCATTGTTTTTTCAAAGGAAGGAGATTAGTGGATGAAACTGCAGATATTTTTAGATGTCACCACACTAATCTGGGACTCATGTGGCTATGAACTCCTATTGTTTTTTTATTATCATTTTTTTATTTGATTTAGGTTTTTTACATTGTAGAAAAAAAATGTTTCAAGTTCCCTGCTATGCTTTAACACAGAAAACATAGGCAAAATAAACAAGAAGAACACTTAAAACATGAAATGGGAGACCAGTTTATATTATTGCCCTTTAGCTCTATTGACAATTAGCAGTCTTGTGGGTGTTAATGGCATCAAGAATAAAAAAAAGATTTTTTTAGACTTTCTATCAGGGAAACCTGTAGGCCAGAAAAGATAGAAGGTGAGAGAAATGTTCAAAGATTCTCCATGCTATTCTCCTCTAGAATACCTAACTCGTAACTTGTCCTTTTATCATCACTGTGTGTCATTGTTCATCAAGTGTTTTAACTTAATTGTCTTAAACTATCATCATTTCATATTCTTTTGACATATTTTTCTTTTCTCCCTCAGAATGAGACAGAATTAAGGAGCTGCCTTCATTCCATCTTTTATTTTACCTTTTTTATGTTCAAGAGCTGCATTTATTTCTCCATGGTATTGTGTTTTTAGTTTTAAGTCTACGTAATTATTATTAATCCTTAGTTCTACCCCCTTACCTTTTCTGCTTCTAAGGTCAAGAATCAGGGGCTGTGCAAACAGCATAGACCTAAACTGTAGTTTTTATGTAACTCACTCTGCCATTTCAAATAATTTAAAAATCAAGAACACTGATGTCAATGTCTCTGTCTTTCTTTTCAATGTATAAAAGAGTATTTAATTGTATAATAATTGTAAAAAAAATATATAGATTTCTACTTCACGGATTTTGCCTATCACGGGTTCTTTTTGGAACATAACCCCCGCGAAAAACAAGGGTTTACTGTAGTCCCAAAAGTAGAGTCTTCTATATAGTAGAATGATTGTCATTTACCAAACCTCTCTTTTCCTAATTGTTTGATTGTAGTCTTGCAACACACAAAGATAAGCATCTCTGAGAAAGTAATGCATCTCAGGAGATGGAGACTTTTTTGAGTAATCAAAATACCTGTTAAGCTATATTTGGAGTTGACGTACTTTGTGGCCATCACTTTTAAAATGATGAGCATTGACTCAGTTGCGGCACACTTCATGTTGAATGTTCTCAAAAGTAGAAATGAAGCCAAAATAGTAGATAGCACGCTACAGTTTAAACACCTCCCATTGGAAGACTTGCAAATTTGCTATCTCCGTAAAATATGTTTGCAGGGAATAACCGCTTCAGACAAAGACATAAGATGTGTGTACCAATGTTATTTTATCTACACCAATAGGCAGCCTTACTGTCATTCCCATCATTGCAGATCATGTATATTCAACATAATAAGAAATGAGGGAAAGAAAGTGAAAGAGTAATGAGGTTACCCGTACTCACTTGAGATTATGCATACAGTTTTTCTAGCTCTAAAAGATCAGAAGGCTGAGCATGAACGAGAGGGGGGAAGCCTCTTGTGTCAATTAGATGGTGAAGAAAACCAGTATTGCATCACAAACAGATTTCCTCAGTCTGCAGCAGCAAAAGTAGTTGAGCAAAGCCACACATCGACAACCTGCAACTGGAGATGTGCTCACCGGGGAGCTGTCCATGGTGCTGAACGTCAACACAGCTGTGTTCAGGGCTTGCAGATGAGCCTGTACTTACTTGATCATTGCTTTGTGCTAAATGCTGACAAGTGCATGGTCATAATTTATAATAATTTCACTGCTCATTATTCTTGTTTGGCCGGCAAACAATCTCATGTCGGTTAAACACAGCTTACAGCAGTGTTTGACTGTAAATGAGCACAAAAGAACACAGGATCAAATGCCGCTTAAGAATTAATACCCCAGGTAATTCTAATGAAAAACATCACATTTATGACTAGATTTAACAACAATGGTAGATGCAAGCGATAAAAACAACCAAAACCAAGATAAAAAATAAATAATGCAATTGGAGTAATAATGCAGCTTTTTTAAAACTCCACTTGTGTTTTACCATCAATGTGATACCAGAGATTAAATTTTGCTGTGAATCCAGGTCAGCATTTAGGATCCATTTAGTCATGACAGAGATATGATGGTCTGGATTGCTGTTTTTTGTTGCATGTTGATGGTAGTTGCAGTAAAAGCTGCTCAATTCCAAAAAAAAGTTGCAGTGGGAGTTGGTTTGGCTGTTGCACAAGTAAGGATTCGGATAAATTGAAGTTTTGGAATTGTCAAGACAGTAACTTGTAGTCATGAAATACTAAGGACAGCTTGTGAAATAATAAAAATAAAAAAGCTCATTTATTTTACATCTTTTAAGAATAGTTTTTACAATATACTCTTTTGTTAATAAAAATGTTTTAATAAACATGTTTTTAATGAATAATTTCTCTGTCTATTTTTTTAATAAAACATAGCTGTGGCTATTTAGGAAATTTATTAAGAATGATTTTTTTTGTCAAAGCAGCAATGTGAAAATCGTTAACACAGAGATTGTCTTTATTTAATACCTTGGATGACAGATTGGTCCCTTTTTTTGAAAAATGAAGTGTAGACTCTCAGAGTAAAGGTGAAGATTGCTCTGGATTTGCCTTTCTTGCACATGTATTTGCATTCATGTTGCTGAGACGCAAATGGTAAACACAGCCAAAGGAGATAGCCTTCCTCATCTGTCTCCATCTACTGCAGAGTAAACGCCTCTTCACTTATACAAGAGCTCATTACTCACAATGGCAACCATTTGAATCTTTTATCAGAGAGAATTTTAATTGAACATTGCCAAATATGCACACACCAAATGTGCCTCAGCAAACTTGTAAGTGTTTGTGTGTGGGTATGAAAAGATGCACGAGTGTCTGGTTGGTGCAAGTATGTGAGTGGAATATTTAACATTGTTGTAACAGACTGCTTTTGAAAATTGCACACATTGGTTATGACCTCCACATGGGAGATGGTAACAATTTAGTTTTCTGCTTCTTGACGATATGTCTTTGTGAACGTGTCTGATCTTATTCAATCCCTTTCAAGTTACTTTTTAATTTGCATGCATACTCTTTATACTCCAGTCCTGATGAGACAAACAAATGGTGCAATGTCTGAACATTCAATCACACGTGTGTGCTTGTACTCTATTTAAAAGCTGAACAAAGGGGGGCCAAAAAACATGACAGTTCGTGAAACGTGTCCTATGAGATTGTTTCAACACAAAATATGTAATATTTAAATTTCAGTTAAAGGTTAATGCCCCTGTTTGAGAGTAACTTTTATCTTTAGATTTCTTAAAAAACATTCAGTTTCATGAGATTACTGCAGTGAAGATGTGAGGTGCATACAATTTAACCTCAGAGGACAAAATGTTTTTAAAATGTGTTAAGTGTCTTGATGTTTTTTATAAAGCTAGCATGGTGAAGTGAACAAGACCTGCTTCTGCAACCTAAAGCTACAGTCACACTGGGCATGTGACCTAAATATGCATTTTTGAATATGCCTTTTGCTCATTGTGTTCATACTAGACATTCGCAGATACTACCGCGTGTCCACCACCTACATTTGGAAGAGGCAGAGTGCAAAATGTCAAAGTGGTGCAAATCTCGTCATTCTTGCTCCAGGCATTTCATTTACAGCTCTATTCCGATATATGTAGTGTAATTTCAACCGGGCACAAACCACAATTATGAATTTCTCCTCCATGATAAATTTTTCAACTGTTAGCACTTCTGTGATTTAAAAATACATACATAACTGCCAAATCCGAATCCCTAAATAGTCATAGTTCAACCCTGTAAAACTTGCAATGCACGTCCATTGAATGGGTGTTTTGGACACAGAGCCTGAAAATATTCTTAAAAGTGGCAAGTAAATGCAACAGTTTGGAACTCTGAAGCCTCAAACCTGCGTTTGTGTAGACATTTCATTGAAAGTGGTCACTTGTTGCCACAGGCAGAGTGAACATACCTTAATGGGCACTTAATGAACTGACTTGCCTTTATTTCCTTTCAAAAAAATTCAAACTTTTAAGTGTTTAAATTTTTCTATGATAGGGAACACAAGATGAAGGCTAAAGATGAGATCTGACCTACATCAGATGGATTTCAGATTTTCTCCTTTTAAACTATCAGCAATTGCTGAAAATAACATAAACCACCATTTATCCACTAGTTGCAGCTTCATTTTAGGTTATTTTGTCAGATTCCTGGATGAGTTCCTTCAGTAAGGAGTTTGAGTTTTTATTCTCATGCTCATGTGAGCTTTTTGTTGCCTCTTTAGGTTCCTCTCACATTTACAGTCCAACGTGTGTTGGGTTGGTTTCAATTCAAAGAAGACTGAGTGTGCATGGCTGTTTATCTCCCAGTGGCTTTGTGATTGACTGCCAACTTGTTCAGGGCGTCCCCCTCCGCATGCTCGAGATCAGGTTGAATAATGTTCTCTTCTGACCCAAAGTCAAACAAAGTTATAATAGAAAATGAATCCATGGTTGAGTTTAATCTACCGGTAGTTTTACAGCAAAGTTTGACTCTTCTGCTGTGCCTTCTTTTTAAATTTTACCAAAAGTATTCCTTTACCCATCCAAATGATCCTAATGACTTGGCCTGGGCACAGGTGTAGAAAGCCAAGCACTCAGACATGCAGACTGTTTTTCCAAACATTTGTGCAAGAATGAGCCGCTCTCAGGAGCTCAGTGAATTCCAGCGTGGAATTCTCGTTGGATGCCACCTGTGCAACAAATCCAGCTATGACATTTACTCACTCCTAAATATTCCACAGTCAAATGTAAGCTGTATCATAACACCAAGTGGTAGGCAGGGTAAACTGATGAGGAGGGGTCAGCAGATGCTGAAGCGCCTAGTGCAACGAGGTCGCCAACTTTCCGCACAGTCAATTGCCACAGAGTTCCAAACTTCATTTGACCTTCAGATTAGTCCAGGAACAGTACACAGACAGGTTCATGGAATGGGTTTCTATGGCCGAGCAGCTGCCTCCAAGCCATACATCACCTTGTGCAATGGAAAGCATCAGATGTAGGGGTGTAAAGCACGCCTTTTCGACCAACATCAGTGTGTTACCTCACCAATGCACTTTTGGAAGAATGCTCAAAAGTTCCTATAAACACACTCCTCAACCTTGTGGACAGCCCTCCCAGAAGAGTCGAAACTATAATAGCTGCAAAAGGTAGACCCACATCATACTGATTTCTATGGGTTAGGATTGGGATGGCACTTCAGTTCTTATCCCTTTTGCTATTCAAGGCACTGTAACATTGGGAGTTGGGTCATCTAGACCCCACAAGACAGTGCTCTGAACCTTTTTTCTTCAATGATTTGTGATCTTCACTGGTGTCCATGGATTACATGAAATCCTTTTCACCTTTATCCACCTTTCCCATGGTAGGGAGGACACGACAATGTAAGGGTGGAGTCATTTTGACCCACAAGATAGCACGAGGGATATGTGAGTCAAGGCAAGTGAGTGAATACTTATAATAGTATATTGTATCTATAATCAACGTTTAAATCTTTCACATTTCAAGCCAAATTTGTGTTATTTTATGACGAACAATGATAGTTGATTGTTTTTTTTGGAATTGCCTAATCACAAAATGTCAGAAACAACATATCCACACACCTCGCAAACAGTTTAGCTTGTTTTGTGGGAGTTTAACTAATAAGAGGTCAAGATTAAATAATGTCTGCTGCAGTCTCTGGTTCAAATGTCATAAAGTTGAAGATGAGGTTAAATCCAATTTCTTTTTTTTTTGTATCTACTTCTCTAACCTCACTGTCTCATTAGATTTTGTGTGCATATGTGGGTCATGAAGCCAGCAGGTGTTGCAACAAAAAAATCATTTGAGCACATTCCATTATGTTGCATCCAAAGTCAAATCCAGCTGTGGGCACTGCTGTGGTGAAGTGCACATTCATGCATTCCACATGCAGCCTGTGTTCTGTGCTACGAGCCTCTGACAGCTCCACGGTACTTATTTTAGCCTTGCTCAGGGACATGTGTTGCTCTGCTGCCAATGTGTGTGCGTCTGGGAGTGCTCTATTAGCACTAACCAACACAGAAAGAAATTGTGTTTGATTCCATAATCTGATCTTTTAACACATTGCCACTTTTTCCAACTCTGTTTTCACCAGAAATATTTATCAGCTTATATCAGAAGGACAGGTGGAAACAGAATAACTTTGAACTATGGGATAAATACAGTAGCTAAATTTGCACAAAGTGAATACCAAAGAAGACTTTGCACCCTTTGTCACGTTACTCTTACTTTGCTGTGTGATGCATGCAAATTTGCTGGAAGTACAGAATAACTCAGTGCTGTAGTGCACTCAGAACAAATGAGACATCTCAATCAGGGCTGAACATAAAGGCACTTTCTTTGTCTGCAGCTTTTGAGAATGAAGAAAGGTTTTCTGTGACACATTCAGGAAAACTCTATGGGGATTTTAGTAGACTTTGTTCCTGTTTTGGCTTTAATTACACATTGTAAAAAAAGTTAAAGCTGTCTTCTACTTTTCTTTTATCATAATTATTCTTAATAAATCTTACAAACCAAGAAAAATGCTGTGCAAATCAAACACAATATTTTTCTCATATGTTGAAATCTATAAATATCTGTAAAACAAAGTCAAAGATTTGAATAAATAAATGTAAACAATAATATACTGAAACTTTGTTTTGTTACAACAAAAGAAATTGTAACAAGATATTTACTGTGCTTTTAGACAACCAAGTTTTGTTAACATCAAATGCTACTAAATGAAACATCATTATCCATGAACAGTTGTACACATATGCTTGCAAATCCCAGCAGAATTCGGAAAGGAGTTCCATCTTTTCTGTCAGTTTTCTTGTTTGCTACTGTTCCTGACAAACCATAGCAGTTGTCCTATCCTTTTTTTCTCTCCCCAGGAGACTGAGATCAGCAACAGCACGAAGGAGTGTGAAACACTTGAAGTAGAGGTGAAGAAAAAGAATCAAACATGTCAGACTTTGGTAAGTGCTCCAAAAATATACTGTGGCTTCTAAGAAGCAGGGAGAGAGGCCAAAATTGATTTGTACCTGAGAGCCTTGCCTGCTATCATCAGAAACAAACCTCCCCAGGAGGAAGTGAGTGACCGGGATGGCCGGGCTCTGAGGCCATGACTGACATTAAAAAAATTGTGAGCAACTGAGTGTAAGGGAATATATTCATGAAAGAACGGCCCGCTGTGATGCCACATTTATTTGCTGTTGAGTGGGATTCTGAACAAGCAGATATCCTCAGGTTGAGTTTCTTTTGTATGTGCACAAAAGATTGAAGTGCTCCATATAATTCTACCTTTAGACATTCAGAGGTACACAGCTCTGTGTTTGTTTGGTGACCACTTTAAAAGGTCAGAGATGTTACACAACCCGTACATTTTCAGTTGTTGTGTCTTGAAGGACATTTTTTCTTTCTTTTAAAGTGCCCTAGAAATGTCATTCTGCCTGCTGGAATGGCCTTTAGTCTGGACAAAAAGTAACTACACAGGAGACAAAAAGAAAGGAAATCTGAAAAGCAAAACAATATAATTTATATGTAAATATGTGTACATTTAGTCCCCAAAGCTTTTTAATCATTTGAAAAGTCTTCTTAGACACACAAAGTGGGGCCTTGACTAAAAATTTAACATAAGATTCCAGTAGTCATCATAAACAGGGGTGGAGGGGATCAGTCAGAACTTTTGCAACCAGATAGTGCTTCATCTACTATTGATAACAGTTTGAGATTAGTATAGTAAAATGACGGGTCAACACTCATTAGTGGTAAAGCGTCCAATGTGAGACTGGGGGACTGTGGGATTGATTAAGATTATATGTAAGACTCCAAGTATGAGAGAATCTGTCAGCCCTTGAATGAGACTTGACATCAAGGGTTAAACTGGGGGTCAAATCACAAAATGGTTCTCATCTGGACTGCCAGATCAAATGTTGAGACGTATTTCTATTAGAGTGGCTCAAGGAAGAGCAGGACTTGGGAGCATATCATAAACCCAGTCTGCTAGCACAAAGGAGAGACAGAGGTTAGTGCAAGCTTCAGTTGAGGAAGAGTGAACCAGCAGATCAGTGCTATAAGGCAGTAAGATGCTGGAAGTGGAAGCAGGCTTAAGGGAGACGTGTCACTTAGAAGGACAACTGGCAGTGGAATTTGCAAATGATCAAGTTTCAAATCTAGGCGGTCTCTCAAGCCCATTGAACCTTTGCTTCTGAGAAATACAAACACCGGCATGCCCCCTATGTTCCGAGGACAGATGGACCACATCCTCGGTAGCTGCTCCAAGGTGCTGAGCAAGGGTCATTATCATTGGTGATGTGACCAAGTCCTAAAATCCATTGTAGAAAGAATCAGCCATCGGATTAAGGACAGCTAGTGCACCAGTTTGTTAGGGAGGGGCAAAGGTCAGAGAAAATACCAAAGTATGGCCCAATACTGGGTGATGACAATTAAATAGCAGAGGCAGCTGAAAATTTCCCCACACATCAACAAGTCTAATTTCAGACCAGACATCTTCTTGATGTTTGAAACCCCAAAGCACTTGGTCTTGATAGAGCTGCCAACTCCTCGATGGAGGGGTTGTCTCACCTACTTCCCCTTGCATGTTGAATAAGTGTTTGCTATGTTAAAAAATGTGCAAGAACATTTTGATCTAAGGGCTCACCAAGCGGTCTCTGACCTTGCCATTTTGCGTGGGCCACCTGCGTACCTTGTGCAGGGTTGCACATTTTTTTTGCCTGCAGACAGCTTGTAATCCCTTGTAAGGGCAGTTGTGAATAAAGTTTAAGTAAGGCTCACAGCACACTGACTATAACATGTGCCAACCAAACAGAAAGCCGGTAACGACAACACTGAGGGGACAAAGCAAGCCTCCAGATATATTAGATTGTTTCAGCTGCACAAGTCTGACTTTTGCTCCCAAATCCGCAAAAGGGGTATATTAATGTTTGTTTGAGATCACAGGAAAAGTAAACAGTGCAAATGTGTATGCAATAAAGAATTTAACAACACATTTTCTTTGTTGCCTCAAATCTAGAATTGAAACACACTAGAAAAACAAATAGAAAAAAAAGACCCTTTTACAATAACAGAGCAGAAAACTAAAAAAGCTCAAAGGAAAGAACGCTGATTCATATGTAATTTTATTGGACCATTCGTCAATAAAGAGAGACATGTATATGTAGAGATGTATTTTGAATAAAAAAATCTTAAAAATTGAAAGATAAAGTGATCACATGGAAAAAACCTGGTCTTAAACGACTTCTGCTACTTTTGAAGAAAGTCACATGACTTGGTGCACACTTGTGAGTTTGCGTCTTGGAATTATTATTCCATCTGACTGCATCCATTGCAATTAGAAAGTTTTTTGAAAGATGCTGTTTGAAAAATAAACTAAATGTACTTCAGTGGATTAGGTTTCTGAGAAATTGTGGCTCCAAGGTCAGACCACAACTTTCCTCTATAGATGCAAGAAGGCAGCATCCCACTGGTTTTAAAAATGTAAAATGGTGCTCGAGAGCATTTCTGGTTGAATCAAAGCTAATTTGCTGTGCTGAAGAAATCTGAGTCAATATGTAACATGTTCTTTTAAGTATGACGAGATGATTTTAACAAAGGCTCAGTGAAATGAATAAACAGGACGTTTATTAGCTTAGCTTAGAACCTAGTATGGCCACCACCACTCCTTCCGCCACCACCACTCCTTCCGCCTCTCCTCCTCTCTCCTGCCCCATGTGCCATATGTTTAGTGATGATCCTGCCTCCTTTAGTGAAGATAGGGGTAGGTGTGTTAAGTGTAGTCTTGTGTTAGACTTGGAGGCCAGGCTGGAGCAGTTAGAAGCGCGGCTCCGCACAGTGGAAGCTAAGCCGGCTAGCCAGGTCGTTACTCGTAGCGCGGGCCGCGCTACCAGGGCTAACTTAGCTAGCACCCCAGCGCCCTCCCAACAGCCGGGAGACAGTCAGGGGTTTGTACCGGTTGGGAGGAAACATAGTGCTAAACGCAAAAACTTAGAGCACCCGAGACTCCACGTTAGTAATAGGTTCTCCCCCCTCAGCGACACACCCGCTGAACACTCAACTCTGGTTATAGGCTCTTCTGAAGTTAGAAACGTGGAGCTCCCAGCGGCTACTGTCAGGTGTTATCCGGGGGCCAGAGTTGGTGACATCGAGGGGAACCTTAGGATGTTAGCTCAGAGTAAGTCCAGGTTCCGTCGAGTCGTGATTCACGCAGGCGGTAATGATGCCCGACGGAGACAGTCAGAGGTGGTTAAGTTAAACGTAACTTCGGTGTGTAAACTGGCTAAGACGATGTCCGACACTGTAATTTTCTCTGGTCCCCTGCCGAACTTAGTCAATGATGAAATGTACAGCCGCTTTTCATCATTTAACCGCTGGCTTTCTAGATGGTGCCCAGAAAACGGCGTTGGTTTTGTGGATAACTGGAGCGCGTTTTGGGGGAAGCCCGGTCTCATGCGGAGAGACGGCGTCCATCCCACTCGGGACGGTGCCGCTCTTCTTTCTAGAAACATTTCTGCTAGCCTTAGTCTGTTAACCTGACAATCCAGAGACGAGACCCGGGCGCAGAGCAGCAGTGTAAAACGCTCCGCAGAGCAGCAGTGTAAAACGCTCCTCTGAGCCTCCCTTAGGGTTAGTGCCGGTGCAAAACCCATGCAGGGAAAGTCAAGCAGGTCCTAGCTTTAGCTTATGTGCTGAAAGACAAATGAAAGGAGCGCGTCATAGAAACCTTACAGTGACAGACAGCAGTTCTCACAAGCAGAATTATGATGTCATTAAATGCGGTTTATTAAACATTCGATCCATTTCCTCCAAGTCCCTCTTAGTCAACGAGTTAATTACTGATAACAATCTTAGTCTTTTAGCCTTAACAGAAACTTGGCTCCATCAGGATGACTATGTTAGATTGAATGAAGCAACCCCCCCCACTTATGCTAACTATCAGAAATCCAGGATTTCAGGGAAAGGAGGTGGTTTGGCAGTAATATCACAGTCTAGCTTACTTCTCAGCCCTAAAGTTAAAAATGCTTATAATTCATTTGAAAGCATCATATTGTCTTTAAGTCACCCAAACAGGAAAACTCGAAAACCTGTTTTACTCATAATTATTTATCGCCCCCCCGGCCCATATTCAGAATTTTTAACTGAGTTTTCCGACTTCCTATCGACTATTGTCTTAGATTCTGATCAAATTATAATATTAGGGGATTTTAATATTCATGTTGATGACCCCAGTGACTGCCTAGGAAAGGCTTTTGCAGCTTTATTAGATGATGTTGGTTTCACCCAAAGTGTGAATGAACCCACTCACTGTCATAAGCACACCCTGGACCTTGTTCTAACCCATGGGATAGAGATCAGCCAGCTGAGTGTCCTTCCTCTTAACCCCATCATTTCTGATCACTTTCTGATTACCTTCCAGCTTACACTGGAACATCCTTCTGCCCCAGTGAATAAGAAACAGCTTAGAAGAATCTTAACTGACCGTTCTGTGTCTGAGTTTAAACACACAGTTCAGCCAGTACTTAGTGATATTCTGAGAAAATACTCTGAGACCAGCTCCCATAGTATCAGTCCTAGTATAAATGACCACTTTGTTAATGATGCCTTACAAGCCCTCAGGAGTACACTCGATGTTGTTGCCCCCTTGAAACCTAAGTTCGTCAGACAAAACCGAGTAGCACCGTGGTTTAACGCTGAAACTCGTTCTCTTAAACGAGAAACCCGTAAGTTGGAAAGAGAATGGCGCCGCTCCGGTTCAGAGCAGTCTCTGGATATCTGGAAACATAGCCTATTAAATTATAAAAAAGCTCTGCGTAGAGCTAGAAGCCAGTACTATTCAACCTTAATATCAGAGAATGGAAACAATCCAAGATTTCTTTTTAGCACTATAGCTAAATTAACTCGCAGTCAGAGCTCAGTAGAACCACATGTTCCTGTTTCTCTCAGCTCTGATGATTTTCTTACATTTTTCGATAGTAAAATCTCAAATATTAGACATAAGTTAAATCAAGTTATTCCTACTATCAGCCCAGAACAGGCTGAAGCGGTAGAAATGGAGGCATCCATAGAAACCTCTGTAACATTAGACTGCTTCACTGCTGTGGATCAAGCGGAAATAACATCAATTATTACGTCCTCCAAATCCTCAACGTGTCTGGTAGACCCAATTCCCACTAGACTTTTTAAAGAAACTTTTCCCCTAATTAATGATCCCATATTAACAATGATAAATGCCTCTCTGGAAACGGGTTACGTGCCACAGTCTTTTAAATATGCAGTTGTTAAACCTCTTCTGAAAAAGCCCAGTTTGGATCCTAGCATCTTGGCCAACTATAGACCGATATCAAACCTGCCCTTTATTTCTAAAATCCTAGAAAGAGTTGTAGTTAAGCAGCTTTACTGCCACCTACAGGACAACAGCCACTTTGAAGACTTTCAGTCGGGGTTTAGACCTCACCACAGTACGGAAACTGCACTAGTTAGAGTCTCTAATGACTTGTTATTGGCCTCAGAAAAGGGACTACTTTCTATTCTGGTCCTGTTGGACCTCAGTGCTGCCTTTGACACTATCGACCACGGTATTTTACTCCATAGATTAGAGCAGGACATAGGGATCAGAGGATCTGCTCTCCAGTGGTTTAAATCCTATCTGTCTGATAGGTATCAGTTCGTTAATGTAAATGGCCATTCCTCTCAGTGCACTCGAGTCAACTATGGAGTCCCACAGGGCTCAGTCTTGGGACCGATCCTGTTTACGCTTTATATGTTACCCCTAGGAAACATAATCAGGAAACACAGCATTAATTTTCATTGTTATGCCGACTATACGCAGTTGTATTTATCCATGAAGCCTGAACAGAATGACCAGATAGAGAAACTGAACGCCTGCATCAGTGACATCAAGACCTGGATGACAATTAATTACCTCCTCTTGAACCCAGAAAAAACTGAGGTCATTATACTTGGTCCTAAAAACCTCAGAGATGCTCTGTCTGCTCAGATAGTCTCCCTGGATGGTATAAGTATAGCCCCCAATTCCACAGTTAGAAACCTTGGGGTTTTACTTGACCAGGATTTATCATTTAAGGCTCATATATCTCAGGCGTGTAGAACTGCCTTTTTTCACCTGCGGAATATTGCTAAGATCAGAAATATACTTTCTAAGAGTGATGCTGAAAAACTCATCCATGCATTTGTTACGTCGAGGCTGGATTACTGTAACTCCTTGTTAGCAGCGTGTCCTAAGAGTTCCTTAAGAAGTCTCCAGCTTGTTCAGAACGCAGCTGCTAGATTGTTAGCTGGAACCAGCAGAAGAGATCACATCACTCCTGTGTTAGTTTCGCTCCATTGGCTCCCAGTTGATTCTAGAATTAAGTTCAAGATCCTCCTGTTAACCTATAAGGCCTTACATGGAATGGCCCCGTCCTATATTAAGGACCTCATAGTCCCTTACCAACCAATCAGAACACTTCGCTCGCAAAATGCAGGACTGCTTGTGGTTCCTAGAATTGGTAAAAGTACGGTTGGAGGTAGAGCGTTTAGCCACCAAGCCCCTGTCTTATGGAATAAACTCCCAGCTCATATAAGAGAGGCCGACTCAGTTTCTACATTCAAAGCTAGACTGAAAACATTCCTCTTTGGACAGGCTTATTGTCAGACTAGTTAGTATTCAGAGATTATTTAACTTAATGTTAGTTTGTTTAAATTAAACTTAATAATAACTATTTCTTTTAAAAGGCTGCTAGAAGTTGAAGCTGGGGTAACTATGGTACACTGGGGTTCTGTCCTCTTTCCTTTTTTACTTCTACCCTTCCTCTCCTCTATTCTTGATCATAATTTATCATTTAGTTCTCCATGCCTCTGTTTGGTGCAGTGCGATTCATGTATTGTCCCTCTTTTCCTCTCCCCTCCTGGGGAGTGGGAGTGCTTCCAGACTCCAGTTGGCTCATCCGTGCTCCAGTTCCTGACCGTTTACCTCGCCTTTGCTCCTGCTCCTACACCTGGCTGTGGATCCTGCCTCTGGCTCATCTCTGGCTCGTCTCTGCTCTGTACCTGACCGAGTACCTCGTCTCTGCTCCTGCTCCTACACCTGGCTGTGGTTCCTGTCTCCGGCTCGACTCGCGCCTTTGACTGTCCCGATAACCACGGCTGGATGAAGCTCGTCTGCTGGACTTTTATATATGTAGTTGTAGATTTAGATAAGTTAATTCTTCTCTAAGATTTCTGGTAAATCGCCTGTCCGTCCTGGGGGAGGATCCCTCCTTCATGTGGGCACCCCTGAGGTTTCTTCGTTTTTTCCGGAATCCGGTTTTTTTGGGAGTTTTTCCTTACCGCGAAGGGGGGTCTAAGGGCAGGGATGCCAGTATAGCTTAGTCAGTTTGT
This sequence comes from Oryzias latipes, assembly GCF_053564925.1. Classification (NCBI taxonomy): domain Eukaryota; kingdom Metazoa; phylum Chordata; class Actinopteri; order Beloniformes; family Adrianichthyidae; genus Oryzias; species Oryzias latipes. The sequence continues at coordinate 14,694,714 of NC_136245.1, forward strand.
TAGTTCATTTTAGTATTTTTCTATTGAACTCTTTGTATTCGTGATCCTTTTGATTTCATGTTTTACTTCGAAGCCCATCGAGACGACTGTTGTTGTGATTTTGGGCTATACAAATAAAATTGAATTGAATTGAATTGAATTGAACTGCTCCTGTGTTCCAGCGATCATTAATACAATGCCTAAAATACAAGCAAGCACAAAGCAATGCAAATGGCAGGAGACCTTTTTTTCTTGAAAGGGTTGGAGTTGAGGGATCCAGCAGTAATTCAAACAGGACTGCTAGCTCCTGGACCATTTAAAATATTTTTTTATGCCCCTAAGCCCCCATCTTAAGTTGAGCTGTCATTGTGTGTGGCTCTCTGCCCCAAATAAACATTCCATTAGGAATGTTTTTTGTGTTGACCTCCATTCACATTACCTGCCCACAGCAGCGCTCTCTGCTCGCCCATTGTCAGCTTGCTGAGTCCAAAGGAAGCTACTGAAAGGACAAACTGTCCCCACATGGCAAGCAGTAATGACAGGCTGGTCTCCACAGACTGCAGCACAGCTCTTATCTCCCTCTGGACCAAGCTCAGAGAACAGAGACACAAACGCAGACAAGTCTAATGAACGAGCTTGTGAAGGAATGGTGAGCTGACAGTAATGTCACTCCCTGTTTGGTCTGATCTGACATACCTATCTCTTTGTCTCTTTGATTTTATCCTTCTCGCCCTTTCCTCTCTCAGGTTGATACAAAGTGTGAACATACAGAATCAGGTGCAGCTGTTTGTGACTCCCCACTTGCTTTGCTAGTGGCCACAAACACTGAAATACTATATCAAAATGCACTGATAGTCCTGGGTTTTGAAATTCCTGGCTTTAATGGAGTCTCGGCTTGGTGAGTTCTGCTGTCGTGTTTAGAAGCACACAGAGTAAGTGTGTGAGTGACGGTGAAAACTGTCTAAGCCATCTGGCATCTTCACTTTCCAGGGCATGGGACAATTTAATGACACACCATCAGTCTTTACTTGCATTTAAAGGTTGCTGCCATGGTGACAACATTTAGCTCTGCTGGAATCGCTCAAATGTTACGAATCGGATCTTCAATCACCGTTAAGGTGACAAACAGGTAAACCCTCTGGACCTCATATAGATGAATGACTGCATAGTTTTATGCATGTAAACTGAGTTACTGTTAGAGTTACTGCAAACAAAAGCAGTAACTCCTTCTTGAAATCCAGTTAGAATAAAAGAAAAGCCATTGACAATGGAAAAAGAACCGTTGTTTTATTAAGCAATCTCACAGAAAAAGGAGAAAAACAATAAAACACTATTATAAAACAAAGAAAAAAATGACAAGATGCAATCAAGGTTATAAAGTGAATTCAAATGACCTGATTGGGGCTGAAAAATAAGGTGAAACAAAGAGATCAACAGTTTTGCTGCAAATACACATCTTACAAGGCTATACTATGAACACAAGTTCAAGTTGAAGCATCACTACAGGAAAACCTGTTACAGACTTCAACAGATTTCAAGTTTGCCACGAAATGACTCGTTTTAACTAAAGGCATCTCTCAAATTAACACTGGAATGTCATCACTGCCAGAACAAACGTCATTAAACAGAACTGTTTAGTTTGGTGGCATTCATTTGTACCTGATCACAATTAAGTCAAGGGTGGACTACATGTTTATGGTCAAGGAAAAGTTGTGCTATTTTTCACGGAAAACCTGCATGAATGAGATTCAGAAAGATAAAAAACCTTTGTGTTTTTTAATAAAGAAAAAAACAGAGTGTGATTACTGCCATTTGCAGCACTCATACAAAAAAATCTTGCATCATCACACATCAGCAAATGTTAAATATTCTCTCAGAAGATCATTCACCTGTATTTAGCTGTTTTTGCTTCATCTCTATACATATACCAGAATTATCTCTACTCTACTGCATAGTGTGATGATAAAACTCAATGTTTTAGGATCACTAAATTCACATGAAACAAGCTTCCTATTAGTATAGCTAATCCAGAATTCTTATACCATAGGAACAAAATAATTTGGGAAAATATTAAATATTGAAAAATAAATGCAAGTCAAAAGATCCAGAAATCAAAAAAGACCCACAAATCTTCTAAACCTACTCAATCCCTTTTGGGGTCAAGGAGATGCTGGAGCTTATCCAAGATACTGTTGAGTGAAGGTGAGATATGCTAGTTAAGTGCATACTCACCTAGGGACAATTTAAAATCACTATTTAACCTATGCAGCATATTTTTGGCCTGTGGAAAGAAGCCAAGGTATCTAGAGAAAACCCACACATGCACAAGGAGAACATTCAAAAAGGTCCCAGCTGGGGTTTGAACCAGGCCCTTCCCACTGTGAGGCGAGACTGCAATACCTTGCAGCCTCATGATAAATCACTAAAGCAATAAAAATTTTGTCTCACCAGAAGTGCCTCTGCAATCCTGAGGTGACCTAGAAGCAGCGTTGTGTGTTTTGTCACTGGTGATAGTCATGCTATCTATTCAGACACACTGCAGAGGCAAGATACAGAAACTGGTGGTGCGGACTGGAATCCTTCATGGTGACAGTGAGGAAGAAATTAAGGGGGAGAAAATCAGATTGTTTTAAACAGGACATGTCCAAACTCTGAATATCATCTTTAGAGAAACCCATGATCTAAGGCTACACCTGTGATGAAATTTTTAAAGAGCGAAAGCCATATGTGCCGCATACTTTCCCATTCCCTGACCAAAGTTTAAGAAATAATATTATTTGCAGACTCGCTGTGGGTTGTAATTCTTTATGATCATTGCACTTTAGTTTTAAGCGGAAAACCAGGAATAAAAACACAGATGGCTTCTGGGTTTTGTAGTTATTTTTCAATGGAGTTACATTGTAGGCATGTTATCAGAAAACTACAAAATGACTCTATCTTTACTTCTTTTGTCATCGTTCTCATTTGTAGTAGTGATGGGAATTCTGGCTTTTCTTAGAGATCAGCAGGCTCTTTTTAATCGGCTCACTAAAAAGAGCCAGCTCTTTCAGCTCCCAAATGGCTCTCTGGGTTGTTTTGTTGCTTTGTTCAGTTTATTATCAGCAACTCTATAAAGTATTCACAAAATAAATAGCTAATGTAAAAAAGGTGTTTTCATTCATAGAAGTGTAAGATATGTATATTTTTTATTTTATTTGTATATTTGTATACATATTTGTAAATAAATATATGTTTATTATTTATTCTTTCCAGATAAAATGTACAAAATAAAGAATACAAACAAAACCAGCTATCCCCCAGGAATCCCGTGACCCGGAGGAATCCTGAAAAAATGTCATGCTCTAGTTTGCTCCCTTAACTGTGCCGCTGTGCACTCATAGTGTGGTAAACATGACATTCATTAGGACATAGTTTAATTATGAAACACATTTCAATTTCAGTTTAATGCTGCAAATATATAATGTTTGTGACTTATTTAATTATTTTACACTACTAATACAGTCAAATACTAATCAATAAAATGTAAATCACTAATAGCAGTAAATGGCAAAATAAATAATGGGAATGTGTAAGAAAACCTGCACTATGTAATTATGATACAACAAAAATGAAAATATGCTCTAAATTTTTATGTCTCTTTATGAACCATCAGCATCACGTCAAACTGGCATTAATAATTGAATGTCATCCATGCTGTCAATCCTCTGAGTGTAGGAAGTATACATTTACATCATTGACGCAAATGTTTTGGTTAAAAAAAGCCCTCAAGAATCTGGCAGCTGGCTAATGGAGTTAAATGGCAAGGTTGATTCATGTGTCAGGCTTGTCAAAATTAAACACGCCGCTGTGTCAGACCAAGCTGAGTCACAGTGTCTGGGTAAAGGACACATTTAGAGTAGCCAGTAACTTTGATTCAGTATGTCTCTCAGCATTAGTTCTGTTTTCCACAGCATCTCAGTCATGAAACAATGATGTCTGTTCTAGAACAAGTGTACATAAGTGTAAGAAATGTCTTCTTTTTTAGTACTAGCCCCACGATTGTCAGACACAACAGGGTGTGGAGTTTTTTCTGCATTTGATCCATTCCCTCTAAAACTGATGAGCAGCATTCACAGCCACATTTTTGGGCTATTTTCCTGCAACCTTTTTTATTTTTGCGTAAATAAATTGCCTAATTTTAGTTTTAAATGTGTCTTTTGGCCACTTCAGCTTATTCCTGTTTCTTTTATTTTGTTACTACCTACAGTACAGACCAGAAGTTTGGACACACCTTCTCATTCAAATGAATGGGAAGGTGTGTCCAAACCTTTTGTCCGCACGTTATATTTAGATTTAACTCCAAATTTTCACTGAAGTGACTGAAGTCTGCAATTGAATTTGTCCGTCAAACAGACATTAGAATGCAACTGTTTCAGTTAGAATGACAAATTGGACCAAACACTGGAATCTCTGACTGTCAATAGGCGTGTTTGAGATAAACCAGCGCCTCGCCTGGATCATTGGCAAGACTACTTGGCTGCAGGTGGGGGCAGGGAAAGGCGCCTGAAATGAAGGCGTACGCTTAGCTGTAGCAAGACTGAACAAGAACAGGAAGTTGGAGTTGTCCTTAACATTCGATTGAATTTAATATGCCTCTCCCCTCAGCATATGATCAATGCTATTATATCTTATATATTCATTTGAATGTTTTACAATGTATGGATCTTTTTTCATAGGTATTTTAATTTTCATTGTCGTATAATTACATTCTTCTTGCATATCCTTTATATTAATATTTTCAATTGTAGTTTTTATTTGCTCTTTCTAGCTTTTAAGGTAGATAACTTTAACATCTGTCTGGGGGAAACAGATGAAAAATAACCGCTGGGCTGATTCTGGCTCCTTGCGGTGATGCTTTCAAAGTGCACTGTCCCTGGGAAATATATACAATTGAAATAAAAGTGAACTTCTAAAGGAAACAAAAAGACACAGAACCACAGATGATTAGTCATGCCTGTACCTTTTGTTTGTAACATTAAAACCAAAAGTGATTATCAGTCACAAAAGACACAGATTTCCTTAATTGAGGGCCAGTCGTTCATGTTTACCAACTACAGGAACTGTCAGGACGCAGTTTTCCACAATGCCTTGTTTTGTAGTCATCAAGGCGTCTTACAGTCAGTACAGTATCAAATTTCCAACTCCCCTCGTCTGGGTAGGCGCCTTGCTCCCACCCCTTTTTCGCGATATTTTTATAATGGTGGACATACGACGTCAGAGCAAAAAACCAACCAGCATATACATCAGTCAATCTGCGCAGTGCTGCGTCCACCTGGGTGATCTCAAACACGCTTAATGATTCATTTGTGCTCCAACACAAACCTTGAAGGAGAACTAAACTGTTTGCCTCTAAGATCATCAACAACATTTGCAAATGGTTAAGAACAGATGCTTCCCTTTGTTGTGCTTCATGACAGTTAACAGCAGTAAGAGACGCTGTCATATTTACCCAATGAATCATGGAAGGTGTAGTGTAAAACAGAGGCGCTGATGCCGGAAAGACTCGCGTCTTCGGGCTTCGTTATTTTCTTCACTGTTTACACAGTCTGACATCGGATCCCACGGGGAGCTGATCATCCGTGGTCTGCCATGGAATTCCCCACTGCGCGCGACATTTAAATCAATTGTCTGATTGATTTAAACCTTTTTTGACAAACACATAATTGATATTCTGGCGATAGTAAATGTTTTTAGATTAGTGAAAATGAGTCGTTTTCCATGGCACATCTGATCATCTCTCATGGCACACTAGTGTGCTGTGACACACTGATTGAAAAACACTACACTAGACCACTGAGCTTGTAAAGGCAGCTTGATTCATACACTGATTTTCTTAAAAATGAAATTCTTTCATTTGCTGAGCTCAGAAATTCTCTATGAAAATGTGTCTTGGCATTGGATTATGACTTACACTGATCTGTTTGCCGCATTACCACATCAACACAACAGGACAAAGTCACAGCTGATTCTCTGTGTTCAGGACAATTCGGTCTGCAACACTATGTTCTTGGGATTTTAAATGAGGATTTCAGTCATGTAGAAATGGTTTAATCAAAATCATGCCCGGATGATTCTTTTGTTTTTTGAGAATGCATGCTAAAATTACTGCCTTTTCTTTCTGTTTCAGAATTTGTTTGTTGTGCACAATGGATACTTGCAAGCTTGGCCAGCCCTTGTTAGCTCTGAACTGATGAGTCAATAGAAATAAATTAAATTGCCACAAAACTGCAAAGACTTAAAGTAAAAATGACAATTGGAGGTTTAAATGTAATTTTGTTGTTGCAGAACGATGCTGCTGGAAAAGCATCTGACCTCATATCTGACTGTAGAGCTGTCTGCAGGCTGCTGGTTCCTTGGCACTCCTTGTCCTTGACAGCATTTCTCCTCCATGCTGTTTAACTCAGTGCAATCCGTTAATACTGTGCATGATGTTTTTCAAGTGTGTGTGTTCAGAGAATTGACAAATATTTGGTACAAATATTTAACTGTGTCAGGAAAACATCTATTGTGTATTTGTAGAATCCTAGATGGGATTCATTCATTCATTCATTCATCTTCTGCCGTTTTATCCCTTTCGGGGTCACGGGGCTGCCGGAGCCTATCCCGGCAGCTTGTGGGCGAAGGCAGGGGGCCTAGATGGGATTTGACAATCAAATAAAAGGCAACCAATTTGTCCACCTTTTAGCAAAATATAAAAGAAAAATATAAAATAAAGAGTTACTTTGTGCTAGCGAAAAACAATTTTTGTAGCCTGATTATTAATATTTCTCCATGTTATTGGATTTCAATGGGTATTTGTTTTTTTAAGAAACCTTAACTGTTGCTTGGTGAACTCACAAAGTTTAAGACCCACTTCACTAAAAATTATGATTTTGGTGTTTTTAACATGTTCTTGTGGCATTTATGATGAAGGATATGTATATATATATATATATATATATATATAGAGAGAGAGAGAGAGAGAGAGAGAGAGAGAGAGAGAGAGAAAGAGAGAGAGAAATTTAGCTTAAAACTGCATTTCTCAGTATTTTTTTATTTAAATCATTGTGAATCAGGAGCAGAAGAAAAAAGTGCAGTTGGAAAAAGCTTGTAGGTGTGATGTATAAAACCTAAAGCGCCAAGCCACAAGCTCCCTGCTCCGCTACATTCTGATGCATCCACTTGTATATGACCAGATTCATGTATGTCTTCATCGTACTCGTTTGAGCTGATAGATGGCTCAAAACTGTACGGCTGCATAGCTCTGATATTCCTTCATTTTTGTTTCACTAGGAAGAAAGAGAGTGAAGAATGGATGACAGAAAGTGGGGGATACTTTGCAGCAACAGTCCAGAAGTCAATTTCTAATGAACTAGTGCCGCTCTGCTGAAACTATGTCCTTGGAAAAAACACAGTTTTTTGGATTTTGAATAAAAACGGGCTAATCTTATTTAAAAGACCACTGGGAATGCTTTTACAATAAATCAAATGAGGATTGGAGTGGGACTTTTGAGTTATGGTAGTTTATAAACATGCTTTGATCTGGAAGCCAGAGTATTATTCTACAAGCCTCCTCTTCTTTGGTTAATTTAATTCAGGTCAATTTGGTAAATGCAAAACTTTAAAAGTCAAAGCACCACTAGTTATTTTTAAGGAATTCCTCCATTGCATACTACAGATCAGGCAAGATGACCATGGCTCACAAAGCACTTAGCTGAAAACACAAGTTGTGCTTTCTGGCCATTTTTTCCCATGTTTACTTTTATCATCAGCTCTGCTCTAAAATGTCCTTCATGAGTAAAACATCAGGGGCATGACCAAGCTCACCATCACAGGCCATTAAGAGGTTTTACTGTGAATGCATCATTCATAAGCCAGTTGGTTTTGTAGCTCCTGACTGGAACACCCTATGGCCTATATGCTGCTGGAGCTGCAGAAAAATCACATCTCAGACACCCCTACAGTCAACACTGCAAATTGCCTCTATGACACGCCCCGCAATTGTTCATTGGATGTAATTAAATTTTCTTCCTCTGCAATGAAGGTTTTTTTTCTTCCCCTTTCACTCTGCTCTTGCCAGCGAAGTACAGCGTGTTGTATTTCAGTGTATTTGATTACATCCACCAACACAGAGCTGTCAGGAATTAATGGTTCTTGCAACATTTATTGCTGCATGTTTAGGGCAGAAACACGAAAGCCACATGATTATTGTTCCACTGCTGTTGCTGAAATGGCAGCCTCTTTTAGTCACGCTTTCCGGAGCATATTACAGAACCTCAAGCAGCCTCCTCCAATGAATAATGCATAGGCTATTGCTGACAACATGCAGAAGTTGAGTGCAGTCTTCTTGTCTAATCATGGTGACTTTTTTGGTTCTGAACACAGTTTATTTCTTTTCTCTCTCTTTTTGCACAGGAGAATGAGCTTCAAGATTTCCTTCAGGAAAACAAGCAAGTGAATCTCCAGTGGTTCAACAACAGCCACAAAGCATCCGAGCATGAAAAGGTATGGAGGGAAAAAAAAACTTGCAAAGCTTTTGCTGCTCATACACTTGTCAGCCATCTATCAGTGTTGTTTATCAGTCACTTGAGTGTAGTATGCCTTTAATGGGTCACATTTTCACTTCCACATGTCCAGCATTTCAGTTTCCACCTTTTAATTAGAAATTTTGTCTTGCAACACCCTAATTGTGAGAGCTCAAAAGCCTTTTTTGCTGTCAAGACGCAGTCCAAATAAACCAGTCAACAAGAAGCACCCAGCCTGTTAGTGAACACAAGGCAATTCCATAAGCAGCTGACTGGCTGGTATTTGTTGCTGGGGTGGAGGAAGGTTGGCATGCTGGTTATTGATGTTATCAGACTGAAGGATATGAGAGCAGCTCTCTGCAGGGCAGTGCAGATCATAGCCCACACGAAAACCCCTGCGTTCTGCTCCCTGCTGTTTCTCTAATGAAGTGGGAGGGGCTAAAAAAGCCTTCAGCTTTTGCCCATAATATATTGACCTGCTTTGTCTGTTTCTGCTGGCAGTGCTGCGGTTTGATTATTCTACATTAGGTCTGACAGGAGCTCCTCTTCATGCAGAGGTCGGTGGTGTGTGGAGGCGGGCTGCTCATAGGCAGACTTACTGCTCTGTGTTTTGCTTTGTTTGTGTTTGTAGAATCGCCCTCCTTGAGGAATCATTAGTCATTCTTGGCTGCTCTGAGGACAGGGCTTTACCACATTATAGCTGCAGGAGTTAGTCAACATAGTGCAGATTAAGGGCCTTTAAGTATGCTGACTAAAAATGAGTGCTTTTCAAGAAACAATGCCAATGTTCAGTGGTGGTCAGTTTAAAAGATTATCTGAAAGTACAGTTAGTTAATTTTCTTTTTATTATTCGAAATACTTTATTGACGGACAATAAAACATGATTCTTTCAGAATATATGTAAACAAGAACAGAAGGGTTGCAGCAGGAGGCCTTTGCCTGATGCACAGATTTGAGCTCACTAAGACTATGGTCACATATCCAAAAATGCCACCGTTCAGTGATAGAAATGCATGTTTTTCAGCAAAATCTGGAGGCGGCAGTCACATTTTTTCTTACAGTGCAGCTACCACCAAGGTTTTAAGAAAATGTTCAAATCAAACCGCCACCAGACAATTTTTTGACATTGGTCTGTGGCCGCCCAGGTACATTTAAAGGTTGCGCAGTGGCAGTCCAGTGACAGGTGGGTGGCAGGAAGGCAGCAGCGCGATAATTGACAGATGGGAGGGTCCCCAAAATCGCCTGATGATTGGCCAATTCAGTTTAATCCATTTTCTTTAATTTGGTTTTTATTTTTCTATTTGAACTTAACTTAAAAAAATTCAAAATTGCTCTGAAATAAAAATTGTCCTTCAAACAGACTTTATTAGGAAAAAGCTGTTTCAGTTAGAAAAATGGACCAAACACTGGAATCTCTTGCCATCAATGATTCCTTTGTGAACACATTTAAACCAATTGTCAGTTCACACCGAACGCAATCCGCGCATCAAAATTGCATCCTCTGCCTTTGTTTTCACACGTTTTAACAAGCTCGACACTTGTTCAAAAGTGTGTTCATAAACCTGACGCTCCCACCGCATGTGGGAATAACTACCGTCAAAAGGTTTTTCGCCCTTCTTATAAAAGACACGGAAAATGTTAAGATCACGTGTGTTTATATTGAAAAGCTCCACAAAGGTGTCAGCAAACTACTCAGTGTGAAACCTGGGCCTTTTTTGACAAACACAGAGCTGATATTCTGGTGATGGTAAATGTGAAAATTAGTAATTTCCCACGGCACACCGGATCATCTCTCACAGTGTTTTGAAATGGTTGAAAAACACTGGCATATGTGACTGTACCATTACCCACTAAACATTTCATGAGTGTGTATCTACAAACAGGCTACAAGCTAAACAGAGGCAAACTGTTGATGTTTTGTATTTGTTATAGATTTTTAATCAAAAATGTTTTGCCAATCAATTCAATCAATCTTTTTTTGTGGCAGTGTCCATGCTTTATTTACAATAAAAGTGCTTTACATGCCCCTCAATGCAATAAAATTCAAACACAGACAAAATAATCTAAAAGCATAAAAACTTTATCTTAAATATCTAGTGAAGTACTTTCATTATTTTAGCAAAAATATCACAGAGCAAGAACACTGGAGATAATGTTCATGAATAATAATAACACAAATAAAATCATTCAAAAATAATTACAGGAATGGAAGCTCTCCTTAAAAATAATAATAAAATCTTGGCAGGAAACCTGCAATCTTTCAGCTTCAAAATCAAAGTCCAGTCAAAAGGGAAGAGAGCAGTAAAAGTGAGCAACAGTTTTCCTATTACCACACTTTCATTCTTATCACGGCTGAACCTGACAGGGTGATGCTTTTGGACAGTTTTATCTCATTAAACTCTAGACCCGCAGGTGAAAATGGACACTCCGGGAAACTTAAAATAAAAAAAGAAATCATTTAACAGCTCAGTTTTCAAACTTCCATCCCTTTGCTTTTTACTCGTCTTGTCTGCACAGGTGAAGTTAGAGTATGCCCAGCTTAAAGAAACTCTGGGTGCTGTGACGAAGGAGAGAGATTTAGCCCTGTTGGAGAAAAACCAGCTCCAAAGCAAACTGGAGAACCTAGAGCAGGTGCTGAAGGTGAGTAAGGAAATTGTTCCCAAATGTGCCAAATATTTCATTCATCCTGTGTTTCTGATGCAGGTATTGTTATGGAACCCAGATCTTTTCCCCTCCATCCTCTCATATCTGTGCTAGACTGCCTCCATCCGGTTCTTTTCTGCTGTACTGTCTAATGTCCTCAACATGTCTGTTGCCTTCCAGTGTCCTTTTTGGGAGGTCTGACCGGGAGCTGTGAAAGAGTACGAGACTGGAGCAGTCTGCCCTCTTTACTACCCCCTTTTCACCTATTTATGTTGTCCCATCTCACCAAATCAGTTGGGTTCCTCCCTTTACTCCTCCTCCTCCTCCCCCACCTGCTAGATTTATAAGGTATCACTGCTATGCATATTTACTGGGATAGCAGCCCTAATTGCTCCCATTATGATGGCTTTCTGTCCACCTGAATGGCTATCCTTATCTCTTCCTTTATCCATGGGCTGATTACACTACACGCTAATGGACGTGTGGCTGTTAGGCCACAGCACTATACTATGGAATGTGATATATGCATGAGGCAGAATAAAGAGTTTGGCTTCATGGGAGGAGAAGAAGATGAACGTTCAAGACTGGGTTCACCTCCACAATAAGAATGTCACCAGCAAGTTTGATGACATTGGCTCTTGCAGGGCTTAATTTTGACCGGCATGAAAATGTCATTTGCTTCCTTCACTTTATACTTGGTTTATGGTTTTGTGTCAAATGCAGGAAAGGTCTGGCAGAAACGTTGCTGATGTTGACATAAATATTATAATATTATTCCGCTGTAAAAAAAAGAAACACTAGTTGGGAGGGTGAGTCCGTTTTATTTCGCATCAATTTCTGTTGGAGGTGTAAGAGTTAATAAAATGCTAAATAATGATGGAACAACTTTTGAAAATGAGCTGATAAACTCCCAATTTATTTGTGAATAGTAATGCCTAATTCACAACTGCCACTATGGGTGGATGCAGGTGAAATTGGCAAACCTGTGCAGGCCACTCAGGAAATTTTAAGATGGTAGATCATTCAGCGAGCCCACAGAGCAAAAATGTTCATGCACATTTTTCTACAGGTATGCTGCAAGTGACAGATCGTAGAGAACAACACGTAAGGTTATGTAAAGGGGAAGAAGGTGAGATGCACGCACATCATACGGATTTTTCCTTTTTTCAACACCCCCCCGAACACTGCGCACCGTGCAAGGGACACGTTAGTGCTGTTCAGATAAGCACAGTCTCCTTGGCACCCATTGCACACTCTGTGCATGCAACCTGACTGTTAGAAATGACATAATTAGACTACTACAGAGTAGTGAGTGCGTGCATCCTATGGATGTCCTGCAGCCTCTGCAGCATTTGTGTGCGGTCACTAAGGAACCGGTACACATGCCTTACTAACAACTGGAGTGCGCCATAAGGGCACTGCAGCAACAGCATCACCTTTACGTCCAAGTGCGTGCAACTTACATTTTCTTTACAAAGGCTTCACGGTACACTTACCACACGCATGACAATCATTCGATACTTTTTCATGACATCTGTTAAGGTGACCGCACAAGCCTCAAAGAAACTGCATTCCTGCACTCCCTTTAAGATGCCGGTTCACCTGTCCAAAAACCTAAAGCACCAGCCAGGTGCTAGAGTCAGCAGCGTGCGGATCCATGTGACTAAGGCACAATAAAGCTAACCACTAGCTGTTTTCTGTGTTTAACCAGCATGCAGTTGCATCCTAACTATATTAGATTGGGGCACTTTACATGGAGTCTAAGTTGCTGATTTGATGCATAACCATAAACCTAACTACAGTGTTTTCGTTCTTGGGGGCAATGATGTAACATGAGGACACTCCCTCACTGGCTTAAAAAACCAAAGCATCAAGTACTGTATGGCTTATTTTGATGTAATTGATAACTGTGTACAACTGACCTCAAGTGTCAGTTACTGATAAGTTTGCTCCCTTTTTCATGTGATATTGAAGCCTCTTCTTAACAAGACATTACTGTGTGTTCAGTCAGAAATACTCATAAGTCATAAAGGTGTTGTGTTTTGAAAAAAAGGTGGTGCAAACCTTACACTTTATTGAAGTTTTACACTGTGAGTCCAAGTTGGCACTCCCTCTTTGAATTCCATGGTTTTGCTGTAATTATATTAAAATAAAGTTACTTTTTATATTGCTAGTGTAAGAATAAATACATTCTCAGAAGAAATGCAGCATACAATAAGTGGCGGTTCTACACTAAATTACTCCCCCCACCCACCCCCCAGGAGTCACAGTAGAATTTTGTTTGTCCTTGTTCCAGTTATCAGTTATCAGAACATATTTTAATATGTATGTAGAAAGTATGTAGAAAACTACAAAAAAAATAAATGAATTGATGATTAAATCATGTTTTGACACCATAGAGTTGTAGTAAATAGTAAATGTTCATCTTTAAAACAAGTACAGATTTATGAGAATCTATTGACTTATTATAGAACCCAACATGATGGAAATTAATACAAAATAAACCTCATACATGCAGGCTCACAGTTAACCCACTTTAGCTGTTAAAATCCCCAGTTAACTAGTTAAAGAAATGTTTGAAAACATTAAGACTGCCACAAATGATTATTCAAGTAATGACTTATTAGAAGTTATTTGTCCCATTAGCAGCATGCTGCATAACCATCACAGCTCATTTAACATTTATGAACTAATTATATCATAAAACCTAAGTGTTACAGCAGACAGATGAGTCATGTCGTGCTGAGGGTTACTACTACTTTTACGTATGGCTGTCAATGCAAGTAAAGGTATAGCAAAAGTTTTAGAAGAAAATAAAAGTTTAAAAAACAAAAAAATTGACATCAATTGCAACATTTGGTCTTACTGCAGTTTTGGTAATCAACCAAACAAAAAAAGCATTGTTCGTTTGTGTCATTGTGGCAGGTAGAATTAGAAAATATGCATCACTAGCTAAAGGACATACCCTGTTCTTCATCTAGTTTCTCCTGTTCCTCAGAGGGATTTGACCTTTTTTTGTCCATTACTCTGGCGTTGTGGGACTTGACAATAAACATCCACTCCAAAGGCGTCGACCAAACCAATTTTCATATTGGCGACCACATAGTTTTATGTTTCCTATTTTAATTTGGCCAAGTCATAAAATTTTTAACAAAAAAAAAAAACAAGAACATGAATTTTATAGACATACATTAAACTGTGGTTTAATGTCATGGTATGACTGACTTTTGAAATATTCTATAAAGTAATTCCGCCCCCGGCCTCCTCCCCCATCCAACCACTTCATTTGGGAGAGAACCAAATGAAGTGGAAAGATTCCCTCGACCCCTCACCTTTTTTCTCACACACCTGTACGCGTCTTCTCAACCGTCAGGAGTGTGTGCTGCTGTAGGGAGCGCCGATTCGCTGGTTTTAGGCTGTTCCAAACACTAGTTGTTCAGGAGGTTTGGTTTTTTCAAGCAGTAAAAAGTTTTACTCATATCAATTTGGAAAACTTTTACAAATTATGCCAAGTTTTCCTGTATATAGTGATAAATACAAAGCTGTAGGATAGTTGCCAGTTCACCTTAAAACTAAAATGTCCCAAGAAATTTACTACAAGAGTGGTAAGAATATTTCTTTCCATAAATCTTTAGAAAAGTTTTCTGTTTTTTAGAATGATGTCTAGGGTTAGGAAAAGACCAGTGAAGTTATTAAGCTTTATTATGCATTACTTTCTTTACAAAGACCATCTCAAAAAACCCTCAATTATACCCATTGTCGAGTATGGTGTTGGAGCAGTGATGACTTTTGTGCAGCCACGAATGGCTTACACTTTTTCTAAACAGAAAGGATCCTAAGAAAAATGCCAGATAGTCTTTCCAACACATAAAGTGTGGTTAAAATCAAGTCAGGCAAAATGCAGCATCTCATCTTCTGCAGAATTTAAAAAAAAATGATCAAGATTTTGAAAATGCCCACTCAAAATCCAGCCTTTAACCTAAATGAGTTGTTGAAATAGATGTAAAAGCAAATGACCAGAATCTTGATGATTAGGAACAATGTTGAAAAGAAGAATGAACCACAACATCTCCATAACAACATTTTTTTCTTTTTTGTTAAAAGGTTGATACACATAGATAAGAAATCATCGTATTATTGTTTCTCTGAGAATTTATTTTTGTCTAACACCAGAACCAGCCACTATAAAATTACTTTTTTTTATTCCTAAAATCATATTTTTACTCACTACATAATTGAAGGAAGGGGTACTAACTTTTACCAATGAGTAAGCTTACACAGTCAAGCATTTCTAATTCTCATTTACAGCAAATTTCTCCAAATTTTTATGGATATAATATTATCAACATGGTAGTTGCAGAGGTTAAGCTAAGATTCATTCTATGAAATATTTAACTAACACTACAGTGTACATGAGCCTCTGTACATGTAATGGACATTGGAGTTGTGCCTGAATGTGGAGTCAAAGACTGGAGATGCTTTTTGTGATGGTTCATTGTCACTGGATGATAGTTCTACTAACCGTCACCCTTTCTATCCTTCTCACACTACAATCTTTCCCTCTGGCCTCCATCCCCACAACCTTTGCGGGCAGCATATGCGCGAGGCTGCGGAGAGAAGGCAGCAGCTAGAGTTGGAGCATGAGCAGGCCTTGGCTGTTCTCAATGCAAAGCAGCAGGAAATTGACCTTCTTCAGAAGGTAAGAGATCTAAGCTTGTGAAACAGGGGTAGCTCCAGAGGGCTTGGTAATATTGTTTGTGCTGGTTTATGAATAGATCAAAAAGAATGTAGGTAAAATGCACGCTATGCAATAAAGAAGAAGCCAAACTGAGAATGAGATCATAGAGACTGACTACTTAACTTAAATTTATTATTCCAAGAAACCACCCTGTAGTGCATCCTCTTAACTTCATTCTTCAGCTGTCCATCATTTTCCTAGTTCGAGCACTCAGGTTAGAAACACTGTCCTTGTTTGTTACAAGCCAGCAAATCTGACAACCAAAACATAAAGTGGATATAACAAGAAAAACAAAAGTGTCACACCAGGGCCAAGATAGTCATACCTCCCTCTCTGTGCACTAGAGCTGACTGTAAAGTCAAAGAACCCAATGACAGCTGAGACGGCTGATATTGTGAGCGTGATTTGAATTGTCATTGGTGCCATCTCTGGAAACACTGTTTGTACCCAAGTGTTGCAGCATTCTAACTTCACAGTCAGCCTTTTAAAGCCAGTCTCTCTCAGCTTTTTCACTCATGAGCAGAAGCTAATTATTGCCTTATCTTCTTTCAGCCATTGGGTGCTCTCTGTGCTCCTAATTGATTGCTTGCAAAGTCGATTTATGAATTTGTTAATTCCACACATGCTTGCCTCTTGCAGTATTATAAGAAAATATCATCTGGCATGCTGTGTGTCTTCAAAGTGTCAATATTCTATGGTAAGAAACCTCAATTTACTTGCAAGCGCTACAGAAGTCTCTTTAGTTATATGGGAACAGTATGTTGAATAAAATTAAGTGTTTGCTTGCACAGAGCGTCAGTCTAGGCTAAACAGCCACTCAAACATTAACTCTGTTTATGTGCTTAAAGCT
Source organism: Oryzias latipes (assembly GCF_053564925.1). Lineage (NCBI taxonomy): Eukaryota > Metazoa > Chordata > Actinopteri > Beloniformes > Adrianichthyidae > Oryzias > Oryzias latipes. The sequence goes on from NC_136245.1 coordinate 14,711,467, forward strand.
GACAATCTTTTACAGTAATTAATTAACACGTAAAGACAAATAATAACCAAAGGGAGTTTTGCCAGGGTTTTATAATTAGCATCAGTTTATTTTTAGGCTTAGTGATGTGTACAAAATCTGTAAATTATTAGCAATGCTGCTGAAGGAAAATCTGTTTGTAAAAAACGCAGGAAACTGTTGGTGTGCTGACAAATTTACACATGCCTTTTTTTCAAAGTGCCAGTTATTGAATTGACTGTAAAAACAACTAAAAAGGTTGATTTTTAAGTAGCTGTGTTTATTTACAGTGGGGCAAGTATTTGTCCTTCACCAGGTCTGCATGTTGTCCCAATTAAAAGACAAGAGGTCTGTAATGTTAATTATACTGTAAATACCTTAACAGTGAGAGACAGGATGTAAAAAAATCCAAGTGATCACATTTGATAAATTTTTTAAAGAAGTTATTTTTATAAAATACAAATTTGATTTATAAAAAAACAAGGAATTCTGTCCTTCACAGACTTGTTCCTTCTTCTTTAAGAAGTTCCTCAAGTCGTTACCTGCATTGATGGCTCCTAGTTTAACTTGTAATCTGTATAAAAGACACCTGTCCACAACCTTAAAGGTCCTATATCATGCTTTTCTAAGTCTTTTAGAGTAAGCTATATCCATATATAATAATATATTACCTCTGGCACAGTAAAGAACGATTCTTTTAATGGATTATTTTCCTAATATTTTCTAATTTTCCTACCAAGAAGTAAGACGACGCTATCTCCGAGGCACTGTCTTTTTGCTCCTGTTTTATGACATCAACCGAGAGTTTGCCTTGGCAGCGTGTCTGTGTTTCACCACAGAAAACAAGAAACATCCCCGACTTTTGCAAAGACGGATGTGCAATATTGTGGACATAAATGAAAGCTAGCTCTGCAGAGAAAGTGTGTGCGTGTGCTGGGAGTGGTGCTGGTAGAGCAGACTCTTCCTGGAAGGGGCTGTTCTTCACTTTCATACTTAAGAATTGAGAATCCACTTTTTGTGGATTGGGAGGGGCTGGTGCTCAAAGCGCAGTTTCTTAGAGGAATACAAAGAAATGTTTAAATGGATCAAAATACCACCTTGGGTCTGTTTTTTGTGAGGAACATTATAATACATTAAAAGCTCAAAATGTTGATTTTGCATGACATGGGCCCCTCTAACAGTCAGACTGCAAATTCTCCACCATAAGGAGTTGTCGAAGAACACCAGGGACAAGATTGTCCACCTGAACAAGATTGGAATGAATCAACCTACAAAAATAAAGCAACTTGATGAAAAAATATCAGCTGTTGAAGGAATTATTAGAAAATGGAAGAAACATTGACTGTCTTCCTCCACCCAGGGATCCATGCAAGATTTTACCTGATGGAGCTTAAAATTATCAGATATTTATGGGGAGCTGAAGAGACCTGGGACCACCGTAGCAAAGGTTACTATATGTGCCAAGGCCGCAGAGGTAGGAGTACCTCTGATCGCAAGAACATCTTGAACCTTGGCACTGTCTATTTGCACAGATCCTGCAGTAACCACATGACCAAGGAACTAGGTTTTGTTGGTATGAAACTATGAAACTCACATTTTTCTGCTTTACAACAAAGCTGGTTCTCCAGGAGATGGTGTAGGACGCCTCTGACGTAAAGCACATGGGTCTCAGGGTCTGGAGAAAGGATCAGGATGTCATTGAGTTATACAAATAAAAACCTACAAAACTTATAAAGACACTGAAACACAACAGGAGCTGTAGTAATCCAAAGGGCATGACAAGATACTCAAAGTGTCCATGTGGTGGGTTGAAAACAGTCTTCAATTCGTCCCCTCGTGCGCACTATGGTAAGCACTACAGAAGGCACTACAGAAGTCCAATTTGGTGAAGATCTTGGCACCTTTAACAAGATCAAAAGCAGTCTGCAACAGAGGAAGGGGGTAGGCGTTATGCACAGGGACATTGTTCCATCTTCTGTAGTCAATGCAAGGGCACAGCCCCGATCACGTTTACCAACAAAGAAAAAGCCAGCCCCTGCAGGAGAAGAGGGACGAATGATGCCGTCCTGCAGGCTTTCCTGCCTCATGTTCAGGGGGAAATTGGGTACATGTGGCCCTTTGATGGTTTGGAACCTGGAAGAAAGTCTATGGCACAGTCTTAAGGACAATGTGGAGGGACGTACGTTACCCGAGTTTTACAGAAAACGTAGTTTAAATCATGGTAAACAGTGGGAACATTACTAACAACGGGAGGTTCTAGAGTACGAAAACCCCGTTTAGATCTATGTATGGCAGCTGGATTCAGACGGTTCATTAAACAAAAAAATCCATAAAAAACTCTTCCTGAGACCCAGTCAACATGAGTAGTGTGTCTGCACAGCCACGGATAACCCAAAATAACAAGAGGCGTAATTGAAGCAAAAACAAAAAAGTCATAAGCTTAGTGTGATTACCTGAAACAGTCACATAAACTGGTACGGTACAAGCAGTGATTTTATGAATCAGGGAACCATTGATGGCATTTGCATGTAAGGGGGGATTTAATGATTCAACTGGTAAGTTTGCTTACCACTGCTTTAGAAATTAGATCTCCATCAGAACCAGTGTCTAAAGTCCCGAATTCCTCCTGGAGCTGTCAATGAAACCAGGAGCTCTGTAGATGGCCGTGAGGGCAGGAGGGCAGAGAAAAAGAAGAAACCCGACTCAAAAGATTTCCCCTGAACATGGGGAGTCGAGGACAGTTGCTGAGAAAATGACCTTGCTGTCCACAGTACAAACAAAGCCCTGCCTCCATGCACCTTCAATATTCGGCAGCGGAGAGACGTAATGATCCTAATAATCCATGCTGCATGGGTTGCAAGGAAGGAGAAGAATCCAGATGAAGAGCTTGAAAGATGGGTGGCTTCAGCGAAGAACACACTGCGATGGAGAGAGGGTTGTAGAGCTGTGTTTTTCTCGTCCTTGTTCCCTCATTCTCCAGTCGATATGGACCGCCAGATCGAGCAATCCTTCCAGCTCCTCCGGAACCTTCCTCACTCCAAGCTCATCTTTGAGTGCGCTGGAGAGGCCATGAAGAAAGACGTTCACTAGCGTCTCATCAGGCCAGCAGGTGCTAAGCCAAAGTCCGGAACTTCACGGCACAATTTGAGACCTGCAAGCTCCTTGCTGGAGGTGAAGCAGCTACGAGGCAGCCGCTTGATGGGGCGTACTCGGGAAGTTGTATTGAAAAAGCTTGAAAAGAGCTGCAGAGCTCGGCTCCTCTGTTCCATTCTGCCAAACCCCAGCGTTTGGCCCGGGCCATCAGGAAACTGAGAGTAAAAGCAAAAGTGAGAGTGGAAGGCAGTCATGAAGCTGCTGTATGCCTAACATGCAGTTTTGCACAACTCGAGCTAAGGCTGATAATTCCTCTGCTAATGGCAGCTAATGGCAGTGATTCCCCTGCTGGGTTAGACATGGTCAGCTATATAATGTCATGGTTTGCAAGCAGGACGAAACTCAGATGCAGGGAAGAACCACCAACCACTATGTAACAAGTCCAAAACGTTTAGTGACGAAACATAAAGCCAAGTAAAGGCAAGGCAAGGCAAGGCAAGGCAAGTTTATTTGTATAGCACAATTCGTACACAAAGTAATTCAAGGTGCTTCACAAAACAGAAAAATGCATTAAAATCACAATACATCATAGAAATAATCAACATAAAATTTACTTTAAAAGAAAAGGAAGAAAAAAAAAGATTTAAAAAGAAAGGAAGGAAAGAAAGGTGCAGATAGGACCTTTCAGTCATATACACGGCTAAACAGAAATTTTTTAAGTCTAGATTTGAACATGAACACAGAAGAGGCCTGTCTTACGACTTCAGGGAGGCTGTTCCAGATTTTAGCTGCAGAATATTGAAACGCTGATTCCCCTTGTTTAGTTCTGACTCTGGGAATCAACAGGAGGCCGGTCCCTGAGGTCCTCAGAGTACGAGATGGTTCATATGGCACTAACATGTCAGAGATGTACTTTGGTGCGTGGCCATGGAGAGACTTGTACACAAGCAGAGCTGCTTTGAAGTCTATTCTTTGAGGTACAGGGAGCCAGTGCAAAGACCTGAGCACAGGACTAATGTGATCATACTTCCTGGTTTTGGTCAGGACTCGAGCAGCAGCATTCTGGATGTACTGAAGCTGTTTTACAGCTCGTTTGGACAGGCCGGTGAGCAGGCCGTTACAGTAGTCTAACCTACTGGAGACAAATGCATGGATAAGTATCTCCAGGTCTCGCTTTGAGATTATGTTTTTGATTTTGGCAATGTTTTTCAGGTGGTAAAATGCCGCTGATGTTACTGACTTGATATGGCTGTTAAAGTTCAGGTCAGAGTCCATGATTACCCCTAGATTTCTGACTTGATTTGAGGGTTTAAGAGACAGAGAATGAAGGTAGCTGCTGAGACTTTCTCTTTGTTTCTGTGGGCCAAAAATAATAACTTCGGTCTTGTTTGAGTTTAGCTGGAGAAAGTTGTTCTGCATCCACGCACTGATCTGTTGGAGGCAGTGGCTGAGTGAATCCACCGGCCCATATTCACCTGTTGTCAGTGACACATAGATCTGAGTATCATCTGCATAGTTGTGATAAGATATGTTATTACTGCGTATTAACTGCCCTAGTGGCAGCATGTAGAGGTTGAACAGAAGGGGTCCCAGGATCGATCCCTGGGGCACACCACAATTCAAGCCCATGTAGTCTGAGACACAACTCCCAATTTCAACAAAATATTTCCTGTCTTCTAGATAAGACTTGAGCCAACTTAGGGCAGATCCAGAGATGCCAACCCAGTCTTGGAGTAAGTAAAGCATGGCTGTGACACGGAATGAGTCAACGCTGATGGAGAGTTCGTTAAATCTTGTGTGGCTGATTAATAAAATGCAGGCAGCTATGACTGCTCCACACGTGCACAAGTGAATTGGTGGAGTCACAGCCAGCCAAAAGATAAAATGAGATCATAGAAAAACTCTTCAAACAAGCATAACATGACAGCCGTGTTTATAGGGAGAAGAAGGCTGAACAGCATCTAAACACCACCTTACTTACATACCCATTGTGAAGTATGGAGGTGGAAACATGCTTCAACATGCTTTGGGACAGCTGTTCTGCAAAGCAGACAGGACGACTGATCTGTTTAAGGAAAGGATGAATTAAGTGGCTGCACCAAAAAAAAAAAATTATATTGTTCTAGGATACAGAATTTTCATGACCAAGACACTGGATTATAGGGCTCAGTTTAAGTTATGGGTAATTTTTCGGTATTTGACACACAAAAAGGCACACCGGGTTTTAAGGCGTGGGCACGTTAAAATATCGGTAAACATGCATGCTGGTGTGTGTTTAAAAAAGGCAATGAGAGCAAAACTGAGTTAGATGTGATTTAATTTTTCAGTCATCAATCATCATCCAAAAATCCATCAAAGTCTTCATCTTCTGTATCTAAAATGAACAGCCGGGCTAAATTTCTATCAAACACGCCAGGTTCCCTTTCGTCATTGTCAGAGTCCGTCTCGTTGCCGTGCGGCTCTTCAGGAATGATGCTGGCTTTTGCGAAAGCTCAAAGAACAGTGCAAGCAGACATGTTAGCCCAAGCATCTACAATCCGTTCACAGATTGTGGTGTAACTCGCCCTGCACTGCCTCCCAGTCTTAATGAAAGTCTGTTCCTCGTCTGTCATCCCACGCCATTCACAACCAACGGTTGGAGTTCCTTCGTCAAGCCTCCCGGAATGACAGCAAGGTCCGAGTTCATTTGCTTCACTTGTTTTTTCACAGCGTCTGTGAGATGTGTGCGCATGGAGTCACAGATTAACAGAGACGGTGATGCGTGGAAAAAACATCTGGCCTCTTCATTCACGCCCATACTTCCCTCCCCCGTTCTCATGCCGTTGTCTTCTATGTCCTCTGCCTAAGTCCCACAACAACACATTTGGCGCACCGCCTCATAGGGCGCCTCCTACATTTTGGAGAGAAGACTTTTAAGTGCGCTTTACGGTCGTGAAAATACGGTACCCTAGCTTGTCACCAGACCTGATCCCAACAGCTCTTGAAAAGATTTGCTTGGAAAAATGGGAAAAAATACCAGCAACAGTGAGTGCAAACTTGATGAAGATCTACTGGACACATTTGACCTCCGTCATTGTTAACCAGATGACATAGCAAAGTATTGAGGCGAACTTTTGTTACTGTATTGTATTGTATTGTATTGTATTGTATTGTATTGTATTGTATTGTATTGTATTGTATTGTATTGTTGTTGTAAACAATACAATTCTTGAAAATCCAACAATGCGATCTGCTGAATTCTTTTTTTATATTCTGTCTCTCACAGTTTAAGTCTATCTATGATGAATATTACAGACCTCTCTCATCTTTTTAAATGGTACAACTTGGAGAATTTGTGACTGACCTCCTTTTTTTGCACAACTGTATGTTTTAAACCAAACTTATACTAAAACCATTTATTTTTGTCTTCATAGTTTGTTTTTTAAACATCAAATTATTTCTATTTAATATAAAAGCAAAACCTTTGACTAAATAAAAATGTAAAAAAGTAGAGATGGTGGATCACTAAAATTTTAAATTTATGGAATTATTTGAGCTCCATTTTTTTAATAAACATGATTGTTTAATGGCAATAAAAAACGTTTATGACATGAATTTCCAATTCGAAATTTACTCCTTATCAGCTGTGCTACCAACTCGAATGCGAACTGTAATACAAAGGAATAGAAAAATGTTTTCAATATATCTGAAATTGTATTTAATTCAAAAACAGCAGGTCAAATAACATTTAAACATATATTGACATTAACTCAAAAAGTGATTTCATAACAATGCAACTATGTTTGTTTGAAACAAGAATACTGCATTTGTGGCATGTCATACCTACAGTAATAGGATTGGAAAAAATACCATTGCTATTTCTAAGGACTTAACAACCATTAACATGAAAAGAAAAAAAGTGTATTTTGATTTATACATATTTGTTACTTTATGAGACAGGGTTTGATTCACTTAATTTTAATTCTGCGATGCTTTGGTTAGTATGCTAAATATAGTAATATCATTTTTACGCCATTATTCTGTTTTTTCACATCAGAACAGAAAAAAGTCTGGATTTAATCTGACTTTGCTTGGTTATTATTCAACAAACTGTACTTATCAATCAATCAAACAAGCTTTATTTATAAAAAGCACTTTTCATGCATGCAGCTCCACGCACTTTACAATTAAAAACAAAAAACAAAATACAAAAAAGAGAAAAAACTAAAATAACCCACCCCTCAATTATTACTGTATATACACCCCATGACCCTACACACAATGCACACAGGCACAAATAAATGACTTATTACAACAGAGGCTCTGCTGTGAGGAAACACTACATCGGGAATCTCTTATGCCAGGAGCAGCTCAGCCACAGAACATTGCCACAGCCCCCACCCACTCTAACAGCAACAGGGTCCACTCCACAGCCGTGAGGCTGTGATGTCAGATCCCAGCAAGGGGTGGCAACAACCCCAGAGCAAACCTTGGTACGAAGGATCCCCATATGGAAACATAACTCCAGAAATGTCAGTTGCCAGAAATAAGAGAAAAAAAGCAGACGTGCAGTCAAAAACATGTGCAGCAGCATGTGGATCAGCTTCCCGCTTTTCCCACTCACGCACATGCTCACGTTCCATCCACAGACAGTTTCAAACCAGGTTAACCATTACGATTTCATTTCATTGTGACAAACTTTTTTGACAACGTTTTTTTCCTACGGTGCGCAGTAATTTAAATTACCCGTTCGTGAAGGCTGACAAGTAACTATGTGGAAAACTATAAAGTTTTACTGATAGAAATTGACAGCGCTTATATAGTTGGTGGGGGGTGAGGGGTTTCACAGTAAAAGCGCTTGGACCTTTTCCTTCTGAGCCCACTGGGGAAAAATCTCATTGTGAGAAGAGATTGTCCCTGAAACCCGATTTATTTATTTTACTTCGGAAAGTACAAACTGACTACACTCCCGCGTGCCACTCTCTTTCCCTCTGCATGCCGATCCCTCCTCTTAAGTATGAAGGATACAGTTTTTATGAGTAAACTGATTTCAGCTGTATTGAAATTGAAAGGTCCAGTATTAATCAGGTCAGTGAAGTTTGCCTCTGTTTTGGGTTCGAGTGAGCTAATGGTTTGTTCAAAAATACATTTTATTGCTGCTTTAAAGAAAATCCTAACAGCAACACAAACATGAAAATAAGTGCACTCCACCTTGTGTTTCCCAGGCTCAGGTTGAGGCTAAAAAGGAGCATGAAGGTGCTGTTCATCTGTTAGAGGTGAGCGTCTGGACACTGGGGTGGGTGTGGGTGGTGTTTTTCTGTGGATTTTGCTCAAGGACTAATAAACTGTAAGAGATTTCTTTTCTTTTTCCTTTGTTTGTTACTCTTCATAATTTCTCTTTCCTAAATGTTGGAGTTGCTCTTTCTTCTTGTGTGTCAAAGACACTATGAGAAAAGATGAGAAAATTTCTAAAATGTAAACATCTAATGTATTAATTACTTAATGATAGTTTATAGAGCATGGAAGTAACACCTTTGTTTGACAGAAAGGAAATTAGTTGACATAGGCGTTCATAAAAAGCTTAAGCCAGGGGTGTCCAAAACCTTTACAAAGAGAGCCTGAAATAGGGCGAAAGTGTTCGTGAGCCAACCATTCGACATTCTTTAAACTATTTCATTAACTTTTAATTCAAATGCATTTTATCACCGTGGCATACTTTTCTTTTTTTCACACAGAAAACTGATACATCGACATACTTTTTACCAAAATTACTGTCAATTTTTTGCACCGTTCATTCCCATATTGCATTTTGTAGTTAGCATGTCTCATCGACCTCTTGACATTGAACTCCATAAAAACAGCCACACTCTCTTGACATATTAGGGAGACCCAGTTATTTCATATTTCTCTGAACAAATATGCCAATCTTCACTTGTCCTGGAAGTGCCGGTCCTCACTGTCAACTTTTCTTTTTTATTTACAGTTGATATTTTAGAAATGAACCGGAAAGTGTCACAGAAGCGTCACACAACAGTGTCATCACAGGTTTATAACGGCTTGTAACATAATTTACCCAACCACGATCAAGAAATCGTACATACAGTTTTTAAAAAATGCTAGAGGCCAGTTAGTATTGATTTTATGAAAGGAGCCTGTGGACTGGTGGAAATTATATGTGGGGTGCAGTTGGCCAAACTTTGGATGTGCCGGGCTTAAGCTTTTCAATCAGATATTGTCTGTAACGTACCAGTGTGACATAATTTATGATTTCAGATGTATTAATACACCTTTTAAGGAAACAACAAGTTACGCTAAACATGAAAAAGACCATGAAGTGTTTTATTCTGGAAATAAGTGACAAATAATTTGCATTTTTGATGGTCTGGTAGTTTGTCAATGTCCATGCCAAGGTTGACTTGAGAGAAATACAAATATGATGGAAATGTTTTTTGTGTGCAAATAAATGTATAGGTAAACATTCATTTATGGGTCATTAGGATTAAACACCACCAATCAACCCTCAATAACCTGAAATAATTTCCCAAGGAATTAATCACGCTTATGTTATGATAATATTGATGAAGGCAAAACCCTATGCAATATTTTTCTAATTTGTTTCTTATGCATATTTTTTATACTAATGTCAGTTGTATTTTAGAAAATTTCCCAACTTTTAATAAGCGAAGTACTTCGCTTCGTTGGCTTGATGAAACATTTTAGGGAACCAGTCTATGAGACGAGAAAACTGACTTTTAGTCTTTATATTAGATGCAAAAGGTGAAGTGTGTGCCATTTCGGCAGTGCTGTGCATTCATGATGTGCAAGAGATATCACATTTGCTGTTTCCTACATCTCCTTTTATTGTATGGGTGTGTCTTTATGCCTATACAGAACCACTTGGACAGCATGCAGGTATTTCAGAATTGCTTTTATTCACTTTTTTATTTTTATGTTGCACCTTTCTACAGTGGACGGTGGTGGAGACTGTCAGATCTATTTACAACAGCAGCTATAAAACTGAAGAAATTCATACATTTTGGCCTCAGCATATCAGTGTAGTTGCCGTCAAGTTGAAGAAAAAGAAAAATGAAGAGTAAACATAAATCAGTTATGAGCAAATGTAACAATTCTAAGCTTCTTCAAAGCAATCTTTCTTGGGATTTACTACCCTGTCAGCACTGCTGTCTCACAATTTTTCTCAAAGAGGGCTCACATATGAGGGGCTTTTTTTTTTCCATTTCTTGTTAGTTTTTGAAAGGCTTGAATCTGACAGCGTAAGCTCCAGATTCTTCAGACTTGATCAAAAGAAAAAAATCAATGAACAATGGATGAAAGGCCTCTGTTCATAAAAAAATAAAGAGTTCTTAGAATACGGCTTGATTTCATTCAAAAATGCATGCTGGCAAAACTACTGAGAAGAAATATTACTTTGCAAAATCGAAGTCACAAAGAATTAGATTCTCATAAAAGGCCAGTATGCTTAAAGAGAATTCCTCCAGTATGGTGTTTGTTGTATTCTCCCATGGCAGATATTTCAGGCTTTTATAAGCCTATACATTTTAGCAGAACTACTGAAAAACATCAAAAAATCTTTTTGAGAAAGGTTTTTAAATATATTAATCAAGTGTAAAGTGTGTGCCTTAATGACTTTGCATGAATGTTATCCAGCATGTGTTCAAAAACTGTCAACTACCATGGATCCCATTCTTACGGAGCCTGTGAGCTGACATGGGTAAAAAAAATGAAACCGTTTCCACAAATTATTATTTCGTTACCACGAAATAATAATTTGTTCCCACGGATTAATAATTAAATCTTTCCCTCAAAATATTAATTTGTTCAAATGAAAAATTGTTTTCAATGAAAAAAATCCTAAATGCTGACTTTTTTCTCTCGCTCGAACCAGAAAAAGTTATTTGTCAGGCAGTCTCTTTCGGCTAGTCCCGATTTTGTGGAAAATGAAGCAAATCTTCTCATCTAATTTGTTAGATTTGCCAAGTTTCACTTTGCAATTACACTTTGTGTAATTATACTGTTTCCATTAAATCATTTAAGCGAATAAACACAAACCAACTTATGTGATCAGTCATTCATAAACACTTATGTGAGCAATCCTTGGATTTACAGCATATACCTTCAAATTTCTGTCCATGTATATCTCATTTCAATGCACGGAAGACATGGAGGATGTTTGGAGATCGGATTTATTTATTTAAAGTTCTACAAAAGCATCAGAAATCATGTCTCCATGTCTGGTTGATGAGACCATTCAAAATCTATCCTGGTAAGTTGACGTTCACTCTGTCCTGCCACAAACGCTGCTTTCCGCCGCTACTTCTGTATCTCTGTAACCCACGGTAATTCAAGAGGGGAAAAACAAAACAGGACTAAAACTAGAAGATCTATTTATTATTGTCTCGATGAAAATAGGAAAAATATCATAAAATTTAGGAGCCCCGAGCTGGCTGTCTGCCCATCCTGCAGCGACGATCTGTCTACCGGTCAGTAAGCTGCCCGGGTGCCGGCATAGCAAGCAAATTAGCTCCGCCGGAGTGGCACAGCGTGCTCCGCTGGCAGAGCTCGATTTGCTGCTCCAGCGGCAGACAGCGGTTTTCTGTTTGCCATCCAACCAGCAGCCTAGGGCCGCTCGGCGTAGCAATCACCTCGCTATAGTCAATGGAAAAATCAATGATGCAGTGGCAAAATATATTTTATTTATATTATTGCTTTAAACCACTTCCCTACTATTTACGGTAAATATGTTACCGGAAGCATTCACGTTTATTTCCGGTTGTAAATATGGGGTGTGTAAAAGGTCACAATCATTTTGAGGGAACAAATGACTAATTCGTGGGAACGGATTAGTGTTGTTTTACACATGTCAGGTCACGGGCTCCGTACATTCTAATGCTGTCTAAACTAACTTTTTGTAAGGATACTAACACCATCACAAATCAAAGTTTTTTTTCAGACTTCTTACAGCATGCTTTTTCTAGCAACAAAATGCATGAAACGGACACGGAGCAACATGGAGTAGCAAGCATGGCTGTGTGTTGGGCAGTGCTATAATAAATTCCAGGACCACTTCAGTGTCTTCTGGAATATTCAAAGAGTTGAGAAGTGTTTGCTGACGGATTTCATCATTCAAAAACACTCTCCAGCACCTGGAATTTCTCTTATACATGCCCGAGCGACCACTGTTTAGTTTGTTAGTGTTAGCTAGTGCATTAGCCTTTTGTGCTTTTAAAGTTCTTTGAAGCCATTGTGCAATATTTTCTTTTCTTATTGTCAGTATTGCATGAAAAGAACACGACCAACAATACTTAAAGGTTGACATTCCTTGTTTGCTGCAGACAAATAAAACAAAACAACTAGAGTATGTTTGTGGCCTACCCCTTTAGCAAAAAGCATACTTGGTATATACTAAAATTGAGGCAATATACTTGGAGTTAACTTTTCAAATACTATCTACTATTTTGAACTAAAATTGTTCCAATTTAGTCTGAAGACGTATTCAGTTAGTATACTTCCTATGTCACATGTACATGGTCTATGGTAGACATGCTATACTTATATTTAAGTATACTTAAATAAAACACATTTCAAATGTACTACTTTGGCTAAGGAATTTAGCATTATTGAAAATAATGCTAAAGTACTAAAGTTAGCAAGTAAGCAAGACAAAGCTAAGCTCCAAAGTTAACTGCATGGAAATATGCATTACTGGCTGTATATGATTTGACAGTTAAACATGTAGGTCTGTTGGTTCTGATCTTGACATGATCTTACTACAATAAGAAAAACGTGTAGACTATCATCAACTTCACCTTCTTGGACAGTTTGTGTTTTCAAACTACCCTGATTTTTTTTTTCTGTATCATTAGACATATTGTACTGTACTGGTGCATGTGGTTTGTACAAATGTACTGTCAAATGTACAAATGTCTTTATAGAAATAATTTTGTGACTATTGTGTGTTGGACTTTTAATTCCAAGATAACTGTTTTTTTTGTGTGTGTGAACGGTACATTTGCTATAGCACTTTTGTCCTGTGCTCACTTTTTCATAATGTGCAGCCTTTATACACGTCTTTTGTCTGTCTCTCTGCCTCTTTACCCACCTATTTGTCACTCTGTTGGCCTGTCTCTCGCTCCTCATTGACTCTCCCCCCTCGCCGTTATCAGGCCAAAGTGCGAGAGCTGGAGGAAAAATGTCGGTCTCAGAGTGAGCAGTTCAACCTCCTGTCAAAAGAGCTGGAGAAGTTCCGGCTCCAAGCTGGGAAGTTTGACATCCTCAACACTGAGTCCCTGACGGTGTACGACTCGCCCGGCTCTCCCAACAAGTCCTTGTCACAGCTCCTCAATGGATTGGCCCCCGTAGGAAAAGGTACATACATTATTATATTGATGTTTAGTTTTTTATTGGCTTGTTAAGCAGATTTATAAGTAGAATTGAATATTTGTGTCTATAATTGTGTTGCATAGAAACATTGCAGCGTTGCTTTCCTTTTTGAAGATAATGCATAAAATCCCAATAAATTCTTTTGCTTTCTGTAAATCCCTTTTAGTTAATTGTCAAGAAGCTTAGTAGTGTTTTATCATGAGTTGCCATGGTGCTGAAATGAAAGAAAACAAAAAGGATCAGTGCTTTGGGTTGTACTCTTTGTTCTTGGATTTTCATTTTCAAACTTTAAGATGCAGCGATCTGATGGTGTCTTTGTCCTGCAGGCAATGATGCTCCAACAAGCAAATCCTTGATATCCGAGTTCATTCGACCACTCCAGATCAGTGGAGACAAGCCCGAGCTCCTCTCCGTAAAGCCAACGTTTCTGAGTCGCAGTCGAGCCAGCAGCCCAGCACAGGCTTTGCTTTCTGAGGTACCTGCTATTATTGGCTTACGCCCAGTGTGACTCTTCACTTCATTTGTCAGTGTTCCAAATTTAATCCTTTCAATGGATTGCAAGCCCAAAGATAAAGTACTCTCTCTACTTTGTATCACAGACAAATAAATGTTAGGACTGTCACCCTGCATTGGGCTAAATAACATGAATATTAACACAGTTTTTTTTTTACCTTTCTTTTGTCCACCAAAAGTCACTTCAATAGTAGCTGTGTCCTTACAAAGGTTTAACACTTAAGAAAGACCACATACTTGCATAATTATTGTATTGATTATTTTTTAAGCTAAGCCTATACCGAAAACAGGAATTAGCATTTGATAATGATAATTTTCTTTTTCTAGATGGACAAAGAGCTCCGCTCAACCATTAGATCCAAACCCCGGTTTACAGGGAAAGTCCGTCTGTGTGTTGCCCGGTATAGGTATGTGCCACAGAACCCACCTATGATCAGTATTTCCAAATTTTAATCCATTACTGATTGCTTATTGTTGTTTATAAGTAAGCTCTTACCTGATTGTATTACGTTATTCGGAAAGTAACGCATTAGTTACTTTCTGAGGGAAATCTGCTGAATCAGAATATAATAGAAAATGACAAATATTTTCAGAGGTGGTGATATGATGAAAAATGATTTCTAATGAAAACAAAAATAAAAGTATGGGCCATCCTCTTTGAAAAAAAGAGAAAACTAATACAAATGCTATCCAATAAATGCAGGTTTACATTACTCCACTAATCTAAATTCAGTACCAAAGTCTCTTATTAGGAACACGAAAATTAAAATGAAATTGTTTGGGTCTATGAAGCCTTGCAGAAAATGTGTCTCAATAATTTAAGTTATTAGAAATAAAAAAGGCTCAAAAGCAGAAAAATAGACATTGTTTCGGTCATTTTTTTCTTGTGTCGATGTTTCATGTTCTCACTGCTTGCCACAATTACATTTTGGGTGGTTCAGCTATTGTAATACATGAGTTAGTGAACATGTAATGAATGTTTTACTTAAACAAAATTCAACAGTAAGACCTTACACTACACTGTTACAGCAAAACCTAGTGTTATTGTGATACAGTACTTTTGTAGTGAGTCATTCCAAGCACTGCATATTTTATACCCATCAATATGGTTTACTTTTGGTGTAGCATGAAGCCTTTGCTGTATAAAACGTTATCTAAAGTCCCATAATGTAACTTGGCAAAGTTTTTTCTTTGTAATGGTGCAAACTGAATTGCAATGATGAGAAATGAGCAAAAGAGGGGATAACATCCTAAAGTATTTTTGTGTGCAATTATATATGTGACTAATTTATCACAAAAATAAAGATTTTGTGGTGGATTTAATATTCGTATACAAAAAAAATATTATTTGTCGGTGTGAAAGACACTTTCATTTCACCCACTTAAAAAAATAGAAAAACAAATAAAAGGGAAGGGTTTCAATAAGATTTTAGCAAGTAAACATTCAATAACATATTTATGAGAACATTAACATTTGCAGTGCCCTAGGATACAAGCACTGGCAATGTCATAACTTGTTATGTAAAAACACTTAAACTGTAATAATTAATGATTTTTATTTTCCATTTATTCACAAACGTTTCTCCCTGTAGTTACAATCCATATGATGGGCCCAATGAGCACCCAGAGGCTGAGCTCCCCCTGGTGGCAGGGAAGTACCTTTACATTTACGGAAATATGGATGAGGATGGCTTTTATGAAGGTTTGAGAGCCTTCTAAACATATGTTTTATCAATGTTTTTTCTATATTTCAATTATGTCACCACAATATTATTTATTTATTTTTTTTCCAGGGGAGCTTCTGGATGGACAGCGAGGACTGGTTCCGTCAAATTTTGTTGATTTTCTCCAAGATGAGAAGACATCCTCAGTCCAACAAAGGGAAGCAGTGGCTAAAGAACCTGGCTACCTCAATCACAGTAGCCTGGGGTCTCAGCAACTTTCTGCCTGCACAGCAAGCATAAGCAGCCTGCTTTCTCTCAGCAAACAGGACAGTCTAAGCACCAGCAGCTTGGGCATGGACCTTCTCAACTCCTCCACCAATGGAACGGGAACCTTGGATGTTAGCATTGACGAGGTTGGAGAAGATATCGTGCCTTATCCCCGCCGCATCACCTTGATAAAACAACTGGCCAAGAGTGTGATTATTGGGTGGGATCCTCCTGTGGTCCCT
Source organism: Oryzias latipes (assembly GCF_053564925.1). Lineage (NCBI taxonomy): Eukaryota > Metazoa > Chordata > Actinopteri > Beloniformes > Adrianichthyidae > Oryzias > Oryzias latipes. The sequence continues at coordinate 14,727,623 of NC_136245.1, forward strand.
CCTGGCTGGGGCTCCATCAGTGGCTACAATGTACTGGTGGATAAAGAGATTCGCATGGGTGTTCCCTATGGGGGCAGAACAAAGTCCTTAATTGAAAAGCTCAATTTGGCCACAAACACTTACCGCATATCAGTGCAAACCATCACAGATCGGGGCTTGTCGGACGAACTCCGGTGTACTGTTCTTGTTGGAAAGGATGTGGTGGTGGCACCTTACTACCTGCGAGTGGACAACATCACCCAGAGTTCTGCTGAGCTCTCTTGGATGCCCAGCAACAGCAACTACAGCCACACAATCTTCCTCAATGGTGCAGAATATGATATGGTCAAGGCTGGAGGCTATAGGTACAAGTTTTTCAACTTAAAGTCAATGACAGTTTACAAGGTGAAAGTGGTCGCACAGCCACATCAGGTGCCTTGGCAGCTTCCGGTGGATCAAAGAGAGAAGAAGGAAATCTCCGTGGAGTTCTGCACTCAGCCAGCAGGTCAGTCTCATGTTTTGCATGTTGTGTGTTTTGTAAGTTTCATGTAAGATTACTTGGATTAATGCAGGAGGGTGCTGGCTACAGGGATGGTGGTGTAGTTTGGTTGGTTTCCCTATACAAAAATAAAGTAGAACTTACTAACACTTACCAACGTAATCAACTTTTTGTCAGGTTTTTTTTTAAATTATATATATTTGTTTACACGCTTTGAAAATGTATTTATTTGACAAGTTAGTAAATTAAAAAAAAAAAGTCAAATAGTCAAAACAAAAAGAGAATGTTAAGTGACCTTTAACATAAAAAACCTTTTCTGTGAATTAGAACATTTTTATTATTCAAATAAAATGAAACTATATTAAGCTTTCTTTAAGTAGATTTCTTATATTGACTCATTAGCTTACATTTTCTAAAGTGTTTTTTAGTAATATCATACATTCCAACGACTTATTATTAAACAAATTTCACAAATTTATGAAATGTCCACTGTCTGCCTTTCTCCTGCTTCCAACTAGCAAAGTAGCAAAGAGCAGTGTGTTCAATTATGAAAAATACATTTTAAAGCTTCTCTCACAATCTGTCTTAAAAAATTCCACTGTAATATATGTTTAGCCTCTTAAAACGTATTATTGATCTAAGGTTTTTAGATGTATTTTTCTGCTGATGAAGGCTGGTAATAGCTGCGCATGGTCACTGAAAAGTCCTATTAGCATGCCCAAAAAGATCACTGCAAAAATGCAAAAACCTGCTTTATTATTCCTACATTCCTTTTTTTCTTCACCTAAAGAAATTTCAAAGTGAAAATTTCTCATCCTCCATGTCAACAGATGTACTCTATAAACTAGCACGGTTGTGTTCTTGTCTTTTTTAGTTTGTTACATATTATCCATATAGTTCAATGCCCTTTAAACTATTACTCAAGACATCTATATAGACAGAAGGAATTTTGTTTTCATTGTTTACTAGTTACTTTCCTAACTTGGCCAAATCTTTTTTTCACAAAGAAACCTAAATGGGAATATGCACAAAATGGGACTTTTGCTGATAGTTTAGTTGTTTCACACACATATTGGCGATACCGATAACTAATTCTTATATCTAAATATTTGTATTGAATATAAAACTTTATTCTTAAGTTATCAGGAAACTTTTAGTGGTAAATAAAAGTTGCTTTAGCCCCCACCAAAATCACTTGCTTGTCTTTGTTGCAAGTTCATTGAGATATTTATCATAGCTGGACTTTTAAAGCTTGACCTTACACTGTCAAGCTTGTTTATGCGTCATATCTCCAATAAATAGTAACACATTTTACAAACAAGTAAATGCACAATACTGATGAATACAGATACTCGGTTTCCAACATAAAGCTAAAGTAAAATTAAATGTATAGTGCAATGAAGCTACAATGAGAAGTAAGATTTTTACAAAAAGACTAAGTCTCATCTTTGCAAAGCCCGTAAAGGGAATTTAAATGGAAACAAATTAAAAACAAAAAGATGAAAAATGTCTTGTGGGCACAGAATTGAAAGGAAGTGCAGATGTTTGTGAAATTTTAGTCAAAGGACTAGTTATGTAATCTAATTGTATGAAGCCAGTGGTCCTCCCTTAAAATCAGGACAGACATAATAAAACCCTCTTAAAAATATCAAAAGAAAAAGAGCTGTGTGATAATAACCTCTATCTTGGAGGATCTTTCCAATATCTGTCATTTATGAAGCAACCTTTACTTTTGATGTCTCACATGCACAGAGTTAATAAAGTCCAGTGTTTTCCACACTGGAAGCATTTACTGCACATATTTCATTAGTCTGAATGGTAGGTTGCATTTTATGTAGCTGAATGGTCAGAAACAATGAGCTAATAATAATGAACTTTTGTTGTTTTTTCAACAAATGTGTTTTCTTTTCTTTTCTTTTCAAACCAAGCAAAGTAGCACTCCCATAGCAGAAGTCATTAGACTTATTGTTCAGACACTCAAAAATGAAAAGCTGAAAGACTGTGTAGAGCAGAGGGGAGAGAAGACAGAGTTTAAACTGACATTTTCCATTAGCAGCTGTAGTGGCCACATGCTGAGAGTTCATTAAATGATCTATCAGTTGGACGTGTTGATTAAAAGTGCCTGAAAATTGTCTCGGTACGGTCTGCAAACAACCGTTGTCAGTGAGCCTGGTCACGATCTTGAAGTGTTATGGTAGGCTTTTGTGCTCAGCATGTGTTCCTGTTAACAGAACAACACCTTTATCAATATTAGTCAGAGCTGCAACTAATTCACTGCTTAGAAGGAAGTGAGAGCCAGTTATTTCCACAATTAATAAAAGCAGCTATAGAGGAATATTCACTCAAAGACTCTTTTTAGCCGGCAGAAGGGCTTGCTGTTTGTGACAGGCGCAGTTTGAAACTGACAAGAGGAAATAGAATTTCTAAATAACTGCAGCTCAAGTTTCCCAGACTGTGTTGTCTGCTGACAAGCACAGTTGATATGTGATGAAAATTGTGCTAATGTAGATTTGCACACACTTACACAGCTTCAATATGCTGCATGGAGATACTTCAGACTGCATCTGCTCACTGTATGACTCCAGGTGAGCAGCAGTGCTGCACAGATGGGGATGTTGCTCAGTATACAGGCAGCACTGACAGATTGTGGAAAGAGCAAACCCTGTTTTGCTGATGCTTCATGGAAGATTGTCAGCCAGAATCTTGGAGAATATTGCTGTATAAACTCTATCCAGTCAGGAGAGCTTGTTGGAAGACCACACCCCTTCCACTAAGTCCAGTTCTCCCACACAGTCAATGTTCTTCCCATAGGACAATTCTACATATACGCAGGCAGGCCAGGAACTGAACCTGCGATCTTCTGATCAGAGGTCAACAACCTCTGTGTAATAGTACAATATGTAATAGTAGATTTTAAATTAGCGATGTGTAGCTTATTCTAAACTATAAAGGCTTAAGGCCTGAGTCATGATCTTTAGGGTCGCATTGTAGTTAAGACTTAATGTATAAAAAATTCATATATTAAATATGTATGCAAACAGAAAAAATACATTTAAACCACTGTTTTTTCAGTCCTAACATTATATGCATTTTGTTGTCTAAATGAAAACTATGCTGAACTTTCCTTTTGATATGTATGCTCAGTCTAAAGGAACTAATTATATGTCTTGCTTGCCCTATGGACAGCTGGAGACCTAAAGTTTGTCTTGTGCCCCTCAGGGCCTCCTCTGCCTCCTCAGGAAGTGCAGGTTCAGTGTGGTCAGACTCCAGGTGTCCTTCAGGTCAGATGGAAGCCACCACCCCTGACATCATCAGGAACCTCCAATGGGGCTAGTGTAATAGGCTATGCTGTGTGCACAAAGGGACAAAAGGTACTAATCATAATATTTTGTTGTAAGCATCACTGATGCAGATGTTGTCTTTTCCCTGCTCAGGCGGGCCCTCACTAGGTGTTTCTCCTGAACTGTGCTCTGTTGCCATCTCCTGGAGAAATGATTTAGGGCTGATGTCCAATCTGAAGGAAAAAAAGGAAAATGCCATGTGTTCACAAGAAGATGACAACTTTTTTGTCGTAACCCGCCTGAATAAATCCTGTCAGTATTTTAAAATATAGCAAATGTTTAAAAAAGTAGCTTTTGACAGTGTCTAAAAACCATTAGAAAGATAAACAGAGGTATCAAAATTCTGCAAAAGGTTAAAAATGATAATATGGCCTTTCTTTACAACCTTTTCTGCCACTAAACAGCTTCTTTGCACTCAAACAGATTCGCTGACAGTCTCGCAATTTCCTCCTTGTCTTCTCATTCATAAGGTCATTATTGTATTATTGAATGAGTGTGTTTGGGCTAAAGTTTAACAGTTTGACAGAAAGTCTCACATTTGACTTAAAATGTTCACAGCACTAAGCTACTAATCATCAATCTTCCACCACAATGCTTGATAGGTCATTAAGATTTTTGTGATGACATAATCTTTTTTGTCTGGTGGAGCTCATTATGATCAAGTGTCTTCTCATTTGTCCAAACGAGCATTATTATTAAAGTTGACCTAGTCTGTTGTGCTTTCTTTAGTGAGAATCCTGTAGGCTTTTTTCTGTTAAGTCTTTAAAAAAAAATATTTTTCCTTAATCAAATTGTGTAGTTTTGATAACTTTGCATTAAAAATACTCTGAAGCTTGAAAAAGTTCCCTTTGAGTGTTGTTAGCTAAAAATTCCCTGGTCTGACCTTAGTGAAGAAGACTGGTTTGGATCATTTTCAAATGATAAAAGCTTTTCTTTTTCTCAGAGATGCCAACAGTTATTGTTGACTAGTTAATTTATTCCTTTCGACTGACTTAACAATGGCCTGCTGGTGGTTAGCTACCGGCTATTTAAAGCAAGAAGTCTGAATTCTCATTTACAGTTCTTCCCTTGCATGCTTGTATTTTTCCCACAGTCCAAACAAATTCATGTTAGACTCAATGGTACATCTAATTCGCCCTTAGAAATGGATCGAAAAATGTATGGTCATTTGCCTCTTTGTATTACAGTAATATACAGATGCATTAGTCATAAAGGGCTCTGGTCTTTATTAAAGGAAAAGGGATCAGAGCTCTTAACTGTGGACAGAATGAAACTGGTAAAGAAAATGACTGCCTGAATGTAAAACAACAGCTTCAGATTTTCTGCTGTGTTGTCACAGCCCCTAAAGAAAGAGAATTGTAGGCAGTTCTACATACATTTAACTTCAAAGTTCCAAATAAACTTAACTTCATAGCTAGAATGAAACTGCAAACTCTAGTATTTCTGATTAGTTACATTTTATAACAAGTAAATGGTCAGTCTAGGGTTTCCGCTCAAAATTATTCAGTTACGACGATTTTTAATATAAACATTTAACAGATTTTTCTCCAAAACAATGAGGAGATCCATTCTATTCTAATGTATGTCTGTTTTTAATGTGGGTCCACATTTTAAGTGCTTGAAACACCTGTAAACTCTGCTTTCTTTGAATGGTAAATGGTAAATGGCGTATACTTATATAGCGCCTTTCTTCCTACAAGGACAAAGCGCTTTACAGTCACAGACCCATTCACCCAGTCACACACACATTCACACACACAGTCTCACACTAAACTCTGCTTTCTTTGAATGCAGATAGCGGAGGTGTTGTACCCCACAGCAGATTATGTGACCGTGGACTTAAACCGGATTCAGGGACTGGAGGCCAGGGAGGTCATTGTAAGGACGCTGTCAACCCAAGGAGAGTCCCAGGACTCGCCTGTGGCCCCTATCCCCAACAACCTTTTGGGCTCTCCTCGTCTTTCCCACAGAACCACTGCAGCTCCCCATCCCATGACCCAACCAGTGCCACAGCCTCATCCAGTCCACTCTCAAGTCCATCCTCCTTACCCGTCAACTTATCCCCCAAATCATCCTCAGCCCCATGTACAGCCTCTGCCTCGAGTCCAGCCCCACACACTACCCCATTCACAGCCCCACTCACAGCCCATCCGCCACCCTCCTCAGCCTCAGGCTCATTTCCCACACCACTCCATGCCCAAACCAAAATCATCATTAAGTGCCAGAGAACCAGAAACCAAAGAACATGAGGTGGGCATGCGGACTCCTCCACCCTGGGAACGCTCCCCCTCTCCACTACCCCCCATGTGTGGATCCAACCTGGAGCCACCATACTTCCCACCACGGCGATCGCCCTCTCCTCAAAGGATCCTGCCACAGCCTCAGGGAGTCCCTATCCCCAACACCATCGCCAAGGCCATGGCCCGAGAAGCTGCACAGAGAGCGTTTGCTGAGGCTAACCGGGTGAGATTTGAAGCCATATTGTGGTTCACCTTTTGCGGTCTCACTGTTTCACCGATTTTTATTGTGCAATTCCTGATTACTTGTTTTTATTACATTGTGTTCTACGTTCTGATGGGCTGTAGTAGATCATTGTCAATCTATCTCTTCAGTGCATTCAGCTAGCCAAACTTACATCAATCTTTGATCACAATGAGATCTTTGATTTCATTCTATAACACTGGATGAATTTTCTACAAAGGTTCTTTGTTCTTTGTGGATTTCATCTATTGCAGTTCATTTTTAAAACTAATGGAGGGATCACAGTAACTTTAAAGTCCAATCTTTTTGTAAAAAATGACATGATGTCAATTGCTTTTATGTTTAAAAACAATGAGGGACTTTTGGTTTCTTTTGAATTTTTTTTGGGGAACATCTTTTTTTGGAACATCCTTTTCAGAGTTTCTAAGTTGGATTTCATTGGTCTCTTTCTCTTTCTGACTCAACTCCTACCTAAAATTGTACTATTTCTCTTGGCAGGTTGAGAAGAGGAATATCTTTAGTGAGCGAGTTAATGCTTTGCATCCACTTAATTCTGATGAGGAGGAGGATGGCTATGACTCTCCTCACACGAGGAGGAGAGGAGCCTCAGTGGATGAATTCCTCAGAGGTTCAGAGTTGGGCAGACAGGTACTAGAATCCGTTGTGGATGCTATGATATGTATACAGCTCTACATTTACTAGAATTTTTTCAACCTTTTCTTACTTTTTAGTACCATCATCCTCATCACCACTACAGCCACAGTGAGGAGTACCACACAGAGAGCAGCCGGGGCTCCGACCTTTCCGACATAATCGAAGAGGATGAGGAAGATCTTTACTCCGAGATGCAGTTGGAGGAAGGCCGCAGGCGCAGCATTAATTCTCACAACTCCCTTAAGGTAAATGTCTTACCGAACAGCCTTTTTTCTGTTATAATCGAAAGGCAGATAAAGGATGTAGGGTGGGACAGACCTGCCACCTGCAAACGCAACTACTGTCTCCCATGTGCTCCACAGCCAGGCCAGCCAATAGCTTTGCTTTGCTGAACTCTCATGCTACACTTGTGTTAGCCCAGCCTATTTTCTCTTCCCTGTCCTGCATTGCTTTGTTCTTCTCAGGCTGAGCGCACCGTAGTAGTTTTGTACATGTATACAACGCATGTGGAAGGACATGAAACTACAAGAACAATGCTATTATGGACTGTGTTGTTCTTTGAGTCTTTTAATGAGTAGTTCACCAGCATCAGAGTGAAATTATAGAATATTAAAGTTGTCAATATTAATATGTTGTACTGTGTCAAAGGGTCATGGCATATCAAGTGCAAATGGGAATCTCATTTAAGTGAGCACTTAAATGGAAATGTTCACTTTGTGTTTCCATGTCACGTCTCAAAGTTTTGTTTTACTGTCATCTATGTCAGCACACAGTTCTGTCATCATGAGCCATCAGTGTGAATGTGAAGACATTGTGTCATCATGAGGGAAGAGTACACATTTGTCAGAGTGAGAGAGGGGGTTGACTGGTCCAGGAAAGATCACAGCAAGTTAGGCAGTTTTTCTAGCTTTATTTGAACCAAAACTGTTTACTTTTGTGCATATTCCGCCACTTTCTGTGTTCCTGAAATTATTTATTTTTAACAATTTGCAATATTTTATGACCATTCCTTGATGTTTCCTTAAAATTTCTACAAATTATAGCAACTGTAAAAATCTGTCTATAGGAACTTTGGAAAGACATAACACAAAAGTGTGCATGTTTCAGTGGGAGGTCATTTCAAGTTTTTCACTCATATTGTTCGAATCAGTTTTTGTTTATTTGGTCTCCACTTTGGCATTCACTTTGCATAATCCTTGGGGGGGGGGGGGGGGGGGGGGGGCTGTAATTTTTTTTTGTTATTTTGTTCGCCATAACTGTTTGTAAATGATTTTTCTGTCCTAGAGCCTCCACAGATTCCTGTTCAGAGCATGCCATTTCCTCTTCACGGAATGAGACTGCATGTCTATCTGCATTGCCACAATGAACTAATTCTGTCTTTATTTTGTCTTTTCCCCCCATTTGTTCTGGTCACAAACTGTGTTGTTTCCTTCCTGTTCTAAAAATCTTCAAAAAACCTTTCAACCCTCTACCCCTTCACAAAAATCTAAACTAAACTATTTAAATTGAACTGATTTGATGAAACTTGCATTCGTGGGACTTTGCCCCCTGAAAGGCATATTACAAGCGTCATGACTTAGCTGAGGAAAGAGACTGTTGGGATCTCCAACGGGAGGTGGTGAAGCAGAAATCGCTCCGGAGCAAGCGTCTGCACAGCATCCCGGAGGTGGCCGAGGAAGAGTCCGACAGCGTGGACAGCATAGGCCAGCGTCTGTCCTTTGAAGATGGAGGACAACCAGGAATGCCACACTCTCAGAGAAGGATGTACCCCCAGGGCCCTCACACGAGGAACCATCCCACCAGCAGCAAAAACTCCCGCCTGCAGCGCCAGCGCTCTTCCCCTCGCTTCACTGACACCCGCTTAGGCTACTGCATTGATGACCGCAGCTTTGGACGGCCCAATCGTCAGAACACCAAAAGTCCTGATAGCGGTTTAGACTGTGGTAGTGAGGAAGAAGGTTCACTAGGACGGAGCCATCGTTGGTACTACACCCATGGGAGCCCCATACGTGGACCTGTGCGTATCATCCACTGCGAGGGCCCCGTAGAAAGACGGGCGCTGGCGATGGGCCGCAAGAGAACACTGACCCGCCAGTGCAGCGTAGAGGAGGACTACTCTGATGTCCCTGTCCTTTCAGCCAAGTCGGTACACACAGGTGACTTCAGGAACAGGGAACACTATGGGCCTCGCCAGGAGGTTGGGCCCCGATACGCCAGGGAGGGGGCGCTCAGCGAGGGCAGGCTGAACGAGCTGGACAGGGGCTATAACAGCCCCCACAGGGAGGCTAGGGCGCACTCTTTGTCCAGGCTCAACCAGGACCAGTCGCTGGTGTGTGCTTCAGAATTTCTGCTGTATTTTTCATCAGCAAGCTGCCGCCATTCTATTTTTCTCAATGTCTGCTTTTAACCCCCGTTTAATTTATTTTTTTGGCATTCATTTCACAGTCTTAACAAGTTCATGTTTATAGTTGGTCGTGTTTGATTTTCTATTTTGTGTAAATTTTGCTTGTATTAAGAATGCTATGTGATCTTTGAAGTGAAGCTTTCAATAACCTAAAGGCCATTTTGCTAAGTTTTGACTTCTCATGTCTCTGAGGGGAAAGGCTCCAATTAAAGGAGTGTCATTGGGCCGTGCATGGGGGCTAGCTGCTCGTGGCTTCTCTTTCCTGCCTTTGCAAGCTGCCGCATTAATTCGGTCAATGTCTTCTTCACTAGAGCCTCATCCCCATCCTTTAACTATGTGCTAAGAGTAAATGTTGGCACGACTTTTGGCACCTTCCAGAATCTTCAGTTCATCAGCACTTCATTTATTGGTTTTCTCACCAAATATTTATTTCAAATATATTTTTTTTGTATGTTACGTGTTGCAAATGCTATGGCAACAATTCATATCTGAAGCTGTTATGAATTCCGCCTCAGTTTTAGCTAAATGCCATCACGCTCATCTTCCAGCATTATTCATTCATTGTGTGGCTCTACTCTTCTTCATTATGTTTGTCTTTTGCTTCCTTTTCTCATCAAGGAGCTGACATGCACAGAACAAAACGGCCCGAACAAATGGTCTTTAGCAAAACATGATCCTTTCCAAACCCCAATCTATTTTTTGTGTTGAACTACTTGTTTTGATGTTTGAATTAGTTTTAAAACTTTGTGTAGCTTTTATTTTTAATATTATCATTTTGCCTTCCTAAGGATAAATGGAACAAACATAATTTGCTCGTATGGTTTCTATTTGTTTGAATGGGACTGTGTTGTTTTAAATCATTTTCATTGTGCATAAATATATGTGGGGATTCTAACTCTTATATATAATCTTTTTTTTTTGTGTCTGTAATCCAAAGATCATTGGGAACTCAACATCACATGGAAGCCCTGATCGTCTGGACCATTCTGGGAGGAGGCCGGTTCACATCGGCACCCCTCCTCAACGACGGCCCATCCCATCTATTGGTTAGTGAGGTCACCAAATGAGGATCTTCCCCTTTAGGGCCACAGATGTTTGTGCTTTTTATACCATGTTTTCCCCACCCATACCAGCTGAGCTTTACATTTCTCCCATAGAGCTGTTACAAGCCTATAGATCTTTTTTGTGGGGTTTCTGTGCACTCGTGTAGCTTTTCATCTGCATCAGCCACCTTTGCCAAATATTGACATGCAGTTTTGCAGGATAGTTGTCCCAGATCCCTTACATGTCTGTTTTCTGTGGTTAAACAACATGACTACATGACCTCCCAATCTGATCCCAACTCAACCTGCAAGCATTGCTGTTTTACACCCCAGAGACTGCAGAGGGAAAACTGTTGCCTTCTCCACCCCACACCTCAAGGCAACCTCATCATCGCAGCATGAGTGAAAGGGTTAGAGTGTGTCTGCGGCAGAACTATGACCGTAACGTTGTGATTGGTGTCTTCTGTAGAGATCACCATGGACAGTAACAGTGAGGGGAGTGAGGGGAACCTCTCACCCGTCAACGAGGATGTTTACTATGGCAGTGTAGCTCGGCGAAGGACATGGCGATCTTTGTCCTCAGAGGATCAATATGGTATGTGGTGATGCTTCTGTTCAAGATGACGGAAAAAGACCAAAAATCCTTCTTGGAAACATGCAGTGATACCATAGTCTTTTTTTTTTAGGACAGTTAGTTTCTTTAATGTAAGTTTATGTTTAAAGTCCCACTCCAACTATATCTTTATCTAATGTGAAATCATCCCCAGTGGCCCTTTTAATTATGTTTATGCCGTTTTTAGCCACAATCAAAACATCTTCTGTCGTTTTATAAGACATTTCTGTCATCAGAAATTCATCACTTAGTTGGGGGCGGGATTGTTGGCACGAAAGTAAGCCTCCGCTGACATCCCATGATCCCTTTGTTTACACTCTCTCCTTCTAGCTCCTCACAACCCCAAGCTAACATTAGCAGTGCAACCAAAATGGTAAGCAATATTGGAGATATCCAGCCATACAGTTTTGAGCCAGCTCACACAAGGAAACCTAAGATGTTAATGTATCTATTTGTCTCCAAGTGGATGCATCAGAATGGAGCGAAGTAGTGAGACTATGGCCCGCCCATTTCAGTCGCTTCATCACAACTGAGAGCTTTTTCAAGCAGCAGGTTTTTATCTGCTCATGATCCATCACGATTTGTCTGAAGACATATTTAGAAATGCAGTTTTAATCTTAATTTTCTTTATATGTGTCCTCCATCATGAGAAAAAAGCTACAAGAACATGTTATAAACACCAAAAACACTATTTTCATTGGAGTGGGTCTTTAACTAGCTGAAATAAGCTGATTGGGAATAGCAAGACAGGAGACTTTTGACAGGACCCATTGCTGAAGAATGACAATCCCTTCCCTGTTTGTGTCCCTATACCTTGAACCACAAGGAACCCAAACCTGTTCACACTTTTCATTCACTCATCACATCCAGGAAACCCCTCCACCCAGTTTCAACAATGCAGCCTGTCTTCCTCCTCCTTACCTTCATCTCCTTCTACTCCCTTCTCTACCAAACGCCAATTATATTTGTACATTTTGCATGAACCATTTCCAAAATATTAAGAAAATAAAGATAAACTGCAGTATATTTATCCCTTGGAGGGATCTCTCAGTTACACATTAACCAAAGTAGAATCTGAAATAACCAGACTATTATAAAAAATGCATATCTCAATTAAAAGATCAGTGATTGTTGCAGTGCCTCTGAGCTTGTATTCAGACCTACAATCTGCCATCTAAACATTCACCATGGTGATCCATTGAACCAGAAGCATGGGGAACTGATATCAGGTTCATCCCTTCCCCCCTCACTGTCCCTGATATCTGCATTGCAGGAACCACTGGAGCATTTGACATGTGGTTTTTCATCAGAATGTGTTTTGTTTTTCCTTTTCCCATCGCACATTAATTGCAGATGTGGCTTTTATCGCATGACGCTTGAATTTGAAGTAGGAATGCTTTTATTGTTGCTTGGCGTCCGGGGAAAGTATGCGTGCTTGTCAGCCTCTGTGAGATAAGGCTGTGAAACAGCAATGAACAATAGTAGGGTGTTTCTTGTGTTTTCCTGGTCATGCTTTTCCTAACTCCCCTTCAACCACTGCATTACATGTGTTTCCTTTCTGTGGAATGTTAACTTGGTTATATGTGTTGACATAGTTGCAAGCAGAGATGTGTGAACAAGAAACCTTGCTGCCGTAACACTATAAGAAGCATTTTTGATTAAGGGATTTCAGGGGTTTTAGTGATAGAAAAAGTAAACTGCAATTTTCAGCTTTTGGTTATTTTTTCACACATTTATCTATTCACTGTCTCTTTCGTCAGCTTTGCCTTATATAATTGTTTTCCTCTCATTGCCCCTACATCCAGTGTGGCTTTTTAAGGCTGGTAGTAGCAGCAGAGGCCTCCTCTGTGTTTCAGACAGCTATGGCGGGCGCAGATACGGGCGGGGACGGCGGTCGTTGGAATATTTTGAGGAGTCAGAGCCAGAGGACCTGACCCGTTTGTTTGTGGCTCTTTTCGATTACGATCCACTGTCCATGTCTCCCAACCCTGATGCAGCTGATGAGGAGTTGCCTTTCAAGGAAGGCCAGATCATTAAGGTGGAGGCCGTTTCTGGCATAATGTCCAGTTAGTGAAAGGCACATCCTCACAGCATGTTTGTTTCAGGTGTTTGGATACAAAGACACAGATGGGTTCTACAGGGCAGAAATCCGAGACAGAGTGGGTCTGATCCCCTGTAACATGGTTTCCGAGATCCAGACAGAGGATGATGAGATGATGGACCAGCTTCTCAAGCAGGGCTTCCTCCCTCTTAACACTCCTGTGGAGAAGTTAGGTTAGACCTTAGTTTTTTTTTCCAACCTGATTTTCTCCTTCTTCCTACCAACTGCATTCTAGCTTTTTATTGCTTATCTAACTTGCTCTTCTTAATTATGCTTTTCTCCTTTCCCGTGAAGTGAACTGTGATCGTTTCAAAGATGGCCACTCAGTAAATCGGAGATCCAGAAAGTCCAAGAGAGGTCTGTGTGAGCGGAGATGTCTTTCCTTCAAACTCTGCCCACTTTTCAACTTACAAACCATGAATTACACTGCCATCCCATCACAAAACATGCACACACTAATTTGCCTTTGGAGTTCCAGAGTCGCTGTTAACCTTCATATGACAGGTTTGTCTCATCTATGTGTCTCCACAGAAAGAAACAGGCGCAGTGGACGTCAGTATTCCATGTCGACGCGTAGAATGGTGGCCCTGTATGACTATGATCCCAGAGAAAGCTCGCCAAACATTGATGTTGAGGTACCGACCCCTCAAAAAATTGGTTTTGGATTTGTTTTTTTAGATCACTAAATATTGTAAAAGATATTATTTGTTCCGCTGTCATTATTAATGAGTAAATCTAACAAGTCCTACATCTCAAAGTGCCATTGTCAATATAGCACCCCGAGAACAAAGCGACTTAGCTTTTTTTTTTTCAACCCGGCCTGGTTCTTATTGCTGCTACATAATTAGCAGACACTGTGGTCTCAGTCTTCACATTTAAGCCGTCACAGGGCCATGCAGCTTTAAGGCCAATACGCTCCAGTTGAACGGGTAGACAATATTGCAGTGTGTAAACAGCTTAAAGTACTGTCCCAGTGCTGTTTTCTCTGGGCCCTCCGTCTCGGTTTCACTTACTCTCACCTTTCTATTGGCACTGCCACCGACACAGTATGAAGGCAGCAGGCTGAATGAGGAGGTGAGTGAGGGTGAGGAGGGTACAATGCACTTTATGAGTGTCCCCCCCCCCCCCCCCCCCCCCATTTGTTGGAGTGCAAAGGAGGAAGTGGTTGAGAGTGACAGGCCACGGGCCTCTGTCCTTGGTGGTCATCAGTAATGCTCACCTCCCCCATGCATTGCCTGAGCCAACATCTCCCCTCCTCACTTTTTTTTTGTATGTCTCTCCTTTATGTGCTACGTTTGGCTTGTTTGGTCTTAGAGAGTCCCATAGGAGAGACTTACCCAGTGTGTTGTGATCCTTTCTTCAAAGTTACGTTTGATGCACTTATAGTTGCAGCGGTTCATCTGACAAGACAAAGCTGCCATGTCTTAAGATGCATCGCCTCAATTTGGAGAAGGAAGCAAACATTTCAAACTCATCTATCCCCACTGAATTTGGTGTTTATTGTGAAGTTTTCAACAGCTTTACACAGCTCTGATATCTACAGCATAAGTACAACCATGCTAAAGTAACTTCATGTGTTTGTGTTTCTTTTTACAGGCTGAACTAACGTTCTGTGCTGGTGATGTCATCACAGTTTTTGATGAAATAGACGAAGATGGATTTTACTATGTAAGTGTTAAATATTTTCAATTTGATCATGTTAGATAAGACAAATGCAACTCTAACAAACATGCAAAAAATAATATTCCAATCTGTAAAGGGAGCAGCCAAAAGGAAGTTCTACATCACTTCAAACATTCTTTTCGAAAAATAAAGTCAATATTGTTGTGAGCTGTCAAATAATGATTGTGTCCGAATTCCCTCCTTACTCCCTAACTAAAAAACCATCTAGTGCCAAATGTGACATCACATTTTTCCTGAAGTAAAAACCTAAGAAATATGAACATTTTAGAAAGACTATTTATGAGTCCATTGTGTTCTGAAGATGAAAACATGGATTATTAATAGAAAACAGATTTAAATACATTTAATTCATATAAAAATTGTTCAAATGCATTGTGGTCTATATTTCCTAATCAAGTGAGCATCAATGCAAACTAGTTTTTCCACAGAGATCTCTGAGAAATGTCTAGGCCACCAGAGTTTGGAATTGCAGATTTGGACAGTTCTGAAAAATGGCAAACACACTATACAGTGCACAAAGTAGTGAGTAGTGACAGATTTCAGACACAACCTCTGTTTTTTAACTTTCTGTACTTCCCATGTTTTTTTTGTTTTTTTTTATAAATGAAGTATTTTGCCAGGTATTCTCCCTCACCTGAACTGTAACACGGTGATCTAAACTGATTGGGAAGCCGAGTCATACATTTTGAAGTTCTGTCTTATTGCTAAACACACATACAAATCATTAAAAAAATGAAAAACAATATTTACTGAGAAAATGTGAAACTTAAAGCCAAATAATGGAAAAATATCAACCAATGAAATTTTTTTGTTATTCAAATAAGCACACCATTTTTTATTTTTTGGAATCAGCGTGTGCACAGTATCAAAATGAGCATTGCACCGGTGGAAAATTAGAAAAGGTACTTTGGGCTCCTTGCTGTGCACTATCCTTCAGTTGTGTGATTGGGTTCATCGTGTGTGGGGGACGTTACCAGTTCGCTGTTGCCCACAGTTTGTCAGTTCTTTGCATCTCCACGTAATCCTAGACTGAGTCCAGATGTTGAGAGCCAAACTCTGAGAGGAAATGTAACCCCTGCTGTGATCCTATTAACTATTTCTAAAACAAAGAATAGCAAATACTTAATAATTGCACAGAATTTTTTTTTCTTTCCTAATTTTCTGGGTCAGTTTTGAGCTCCTGGAAGTGCTGAGTCATGACTACACATAGATTCTTAAAGTTTTAAAAAATTGACATTTTTATATTTTGCAATGACAGCTAATTTGCTTTTACTATGTCTGCTGAGTGAGTCTGACAGTTATTTATTAATCAATTTTTAAATAGGCAGATAGGTTTTATTTATGTTGTTACCTTATTTACTTGAACCTAAAGCAACAAATTCACATATTTGGTCCAAAAGACAAACTTTTCACATAGATCCAATATTTTTGAAGATCAGCTAATTCAATATTTTATATTCAGCTGTTTTAATAAATCAATAAAAAAAATCAAATATTCAGCTGTTTTAAATGACTAATTTGTACATTTTAGATTTGTCTACCAGATGGGGTCTTTTCTTTTTTTTAATAAAAAAAAAAAGATTATTACAGCCTCGACAATAACCTTTTTGAGGAGAAGTTGAGGAGAACTGTAGATAATGTTCCTTCATTTAATCTATCCCAGAGGAAAATGTCTGAATTGTTTAAGCAGCAGCAAAATGGAGCGGTCCATCTCACCACCCAGCTGCAGCGCAGACAGAAACAGCATCATCAGTTTTCCTAGACATTTAGGGAGTCTCACAGTTTATATCCACTCTGCAGGGCGAGCTCAATGGACACAAGGGACTTGTTCCTTCCAACTTTCTCGAAGAAGTGCCTGATGATGTAGAAGTTTTTCTCACTGATTCGCCATCTCGGTACCCCCAGGACGCGCCTGCCCGGATAAAGACCAAAAGGGTACATGCTCCCTCGCAGTACTAGCCCTGTGTAATCCACGTACCTTTGTTCTGTTCCCTCTATCTCCTTTAGTTTTGTGTATGTGTGCGTGTGTGTGTGTGTGTGTGTCATTGATCAAATGAAACAGGGATTTCTGACTTGACTTTCTGTAAATAAATAGATTAAATAAAACTTTAACGCTAAAACTTGACAGATAAACGTTTACTTTCATGTTTATTACTGTGAAAGGGTGAAGTTGTGCTTTATATAATACATGAGTATCCTGTATTCATAAAGCATTCTAAATGAAAACAGATGGGGAGATGCTCCTGTGACTCTTTTCTCATGTTCTGTCCTGAAAAGCATTGGTTTCAAACCTTTTGCACATGCATATTAAGTATTCTAACAGATGCTTTATGAATATATTCTGTGTTTGATCTTTATTTTTGACAAAATAAATAGTTTTGCTGTACTGAAAGATGAAATGTGTAGTCAGTAGCTCAGCATGGTATATAGTCCAGATGCATGACCCCTTAAAATTTTATACATATAGTAAATATATATGATGAAAACAAAAGAAATCAGCCTAATGCTACTTTTGTATCTTCCTGGACACCTTGTTTTTTGTAAACTGCTTTCTTGTAAAGAAGTAAAGCTAAACAAACATTTCAGACGTATTTATTTACATAAATATATGATGTTATTTTCGGGTTTATCACATAATGCGATTCTTGAACTATTTCTATATGTCATAAGATATTTTTTTTCTGTGCCCTGATTTGCCATTGTCATGATGTAAACTATTGAAATGCCATCACCATGTTTTTTTGTTTGTTTCATTTCTTTTCCTCACCTGCTTGGCAAAACAGAAGAAGAGTGTTCATTTCACACCTTAAAGGCTCTGTTTCCGTCACGTAAGTGAGCAACTGAGGATACCAAGATTACGGTCCCCTGGTCTAATGCAGATGACATGGGTATCATAAGTTTCTGGTATGCATCATGTCTACTTTATGTGACTTGCAATGTCCTTAGCTGTTTTTATTTTATTTTAAATATATATTTTATTTATTTAAACCAAAACCACTCAGTCATGTTGCTAGTAGGACAAAGTGACCCTGGCCATTGCATTAGACAAGAAGTATGGTATCTTCAGTTGTTTCCCTGAGTGTTGTACCTGAGAATGTCCGTCTCCTGCAATAAGTTTCCTGCTGTAACTCATGACCAGCTAAAAGGCCCATTTTGCACCATGCCCTCTTAGCAAAATAAACTCAGTGCAGTGCTGTTGCAGTAAAGTCAGGATCCAGTGACAACAAAAAACACAAAACAAATCCTGTTTAGACTTAATTTAATTCAATTTAAAAAAAGAAAATAAGAACAAAACATGGTCTCAAAGTGAAGACATAAAATGTAGATTATATAATAAAAAAATAGAAGCTTGATATATAGCTTTAAGTTCTATGTTTTCCAAGTATTTATTATAAATTTGGAATAATAACACTGTCGTGTATTTGAACTCTTGTTGCTATTTTCCCTATTTTAAAAAGGCACTGTTTTAAAAGGCTAAAAAAGTTTAGGTTCTTTTTGTAGTTGTAACTAAAGTTGTGTTGTAAGCATAATCAACTGCACAGTGGTACAGTGGTTAGCACTCCTGCTTCACAGCAAGAAGGCTCTAGTTTAATTCCTGGCTGAGACCTTTCAGTTTGAAGTTTGCATGTTCTCTCCAGACATGCATGGGTTTTCTCCAGGCACTCCTGCAGTCTTCCTCCCACAGTCTCAAAAGATGCTTCATAGGAATTGGTATCTCTATATTGCCCGTAGGTGAGAGTGTGTGGTAACCGGTACAGTAGCTAGGATAGGCTCCAGCCACCCGTGACCCTAAAAGAAATTAGGCGGGTTATGCAGATGGATAGTTGGATAGACATACAACTACTGATATATACTAATATACTATAATATCAATAATTGTAACAAAATAGTAATAATGTAAAACAAAACAGATCCCGATTATTTTTACATTTATAAAACAAACTGATACTTTAAGTTTTAAACAAACAATTTTATTAGGTGACTGCAATGTCAAGAAAAGATATTCATTTTTGAAATAAATAGGAATCAAGCACACCCGAAGAAACCAGCACAGCACTTGCACTGAAGAAACTGATGGTACATCCATAAGTCACCCTTAAAATAATAAAATATTTCCAATTTCTGCATAGTGGAACCTTTTAGAACAAATACAAACACATCATGCAACCTTGATCCGTACTCATCTGTCCTCCCTAAGTGCAATTTAAAGGAGCCTTTTAGCTCATGATTACAGAATAGTAATGGTGACTAGTAGTTTTCATGTAATCGACATGTATCAGTAAATATATCTTTATTGGTGCAACAGGAAAGTGAATGTGATATAATGTCCAACTGTCCCCAAATGCAAATGTGTATGTTAATGTGACTATGTCCTCTTAAACAAACATGGAAAACAGTTAAGGCCATTCTAAAACTGTGTCTTTGTCAAAAAATGTTTGTAGAAACTTCATTTACCAAGCAAAGAAAAAAAATGGAATGCAGTTTTGACCTTGACAGGAGGTATGGGTGGGAGTGGGCGTTTTCCATGCCTCCGTGCACAGGACATCATCCAGGGAGGTAGACGTCAGAGCTATTGTGACCCGTAGAAGCAGGGGAGGAGGGACTGTGGCTGACTTTTTAATGCCCTCAAATGTCACTTACGGGTCTCCTGTTAGGTTCCGTTGGAATAATCGGGTGTGCCCAGAAGAGCAGCATCTCCCACAGTGGGACCCCTCATCCTCCACTCTGGCCCAGCTTCAGTGGGGCCGGGCAGTCCCATCAGGGCCCCAATGGACATGGACATGTACTCCTACAAAAAGGAAAAGGGACTGCTCTGCAAAAGGAAGAAACTATTTCAGAGACTCTGCACTGTAAAGTAATTTCTCAATATATGCCATCCACTTCCTCAAGTTTCTTGTAATTAAAGAAGAAAAAATATATAAATCTAGTACAGTGCACAGGTGGCATTTTTGAGACTAGCAAATGCTTTATTCTTTTACATCTATTGTACAATAGAATATTTGTATTTTGTTCTTGGTATCAGCTACATATTTTCAAAACTACATTTCATATTGTGGTTCCATGACCTCATGGCATAGCTGTAGTTCTGAAGGACTTGCCTCCAAGTCTTCACGTGATCAAGTTTTGCAGTAAATCAATTCTTCATTTGTGTCTTGTTTTTGGGGTAACAACACAAATCTGATTAGCATCCCTGTGTCCACACCCAAGAATGTCCCTCAAAAGAGGGCTCAGCAGAAGCCTGGAGTCCATCACTCAGTTTAATCCCATTGGGTTGACCTGAAAGTGGCTGAAAAAGACAGTCCCATGTTTAATAGGCTTGCATGATTGACTTTAAAACATTCCCTCCTCACCTTTCTGAGAGCAGGCTTCACGGTGGAGCAGAACATGCAGTAAACGGACAAATCAGCAGAACTTTTCTTCTGCCTTATTTTAAGCGACAGAGGCATGTCATCCCTAAAGGCATTGTGGGCAATTACAAACCAAGCACATTCTGTATCTACAGCAGAGTCTCCAGTCTTGTAGATCCACCCTTCATGTATTTGCCTTATAATTGCACAATGGTTAGTCCCAGTGGAGTATGCAGATTCACTCCCATCATGCTTTTCTGAGGGTTTCTGCTGAAGAAAACCTCTTTGCAGATGTTATTCCTCACACCTATTATGCAAGATGACTGATGTTTTCTGTTGAGCCAGAGCTAAAATACTGTTAAAACCTTCTGTTGATGTTGTCGTCCCTCCCCCATGTGGAGCCCAAAATAGACAAGATCTTCGCATTGTGCTGTAAATAAACCCGAGTGCTCCCGTCTTAGCAGATGCTGGGGGTGCACAGGATTTGAGTTTAATAATTGACATCTCAAAAAAGAAGGGAAACTGAAACTTTAAGAAATTATTTGTATTCTACTTCCCACAATTGTTACTGTGCTGCAATTGGGTCATACCCTGCAACACTTGAGCATCATGAGGACTGTAAGGACATGTTTAAGTCAAGAGTGAAACACAAAGCTACCTCTACACTGACCCCAACCCAGACAACCATTGTCCCGGCCAATCTGTCATCAATGCCTTTTCAGTTTTCCAATTCAATTTCAGTACTGTATTTCCATAGATTTATAATATCTACACTGTAGTGCAAATGGATGAGCTGAAATACTGTGCTGCCAGAAAGAAATTTCAAAATAAAAGTGTGAGAGCACACATCCATGTGAGAAATGAAGGCAGTCCAAACCTCCACCGGTTTTCCATTTCATGTTTGCTTTGAAATGTATTTCCAGTGGTCCCAGGTTAAAATAAAACTGCCAAAAACAAAATAAAACATCAGGAATGTTTCCAGAACATTCTTTCAGAATAATTTACACAACAGCAAAAGGTTTCCCTAGTTTCATACATTGATTTGATTCATTTCCAGTGACTGCAGCTTTTTTGTACTTTGTCCATTTGTAAAATTGTTTTTAAATGTTTATACTTGATTTTCAAACTGCCTTTTTTGTACATTTCTCTTTATAATTAAACAGTGCAAGCTTACCCCGTGGTGTCTTGGAGACCATAAATCTGCAACTGTGTGCTAGCTTTATAATTATTGGCCTACATTGATAAATATGATTTACTGTTCGGGTGTGCATGTGCAATTTTTTCTAAGAAAAAATATAAATAAATTTGATATTTTGTAAAGTTTGAATGTGTGTTTTATAGTCATATGACATAATGACAGACAGACAGCAGAAAGAAAAGTTTATTTATTTACTTGCGAAGCAAATAACAGGACTTTAAAGAACTAAATCCTTTCCAAAAATGAGCAACGTTTGTTCCTTTACTGACTCAAACACTGAGTTTATTTATACAGATTTATAGTACATAAAACAGATTCAGGTCTTCTTCAACAATGAGAAACAGAAATAACTTAGACTTTGAATCTTGAACTGTTTTTAAATCAAAAACCTTGCAACAGCAAATCAGCCAGATCTGAACATGAACTGCTTTCTGAGGCTCCTCTGTTCTCCGCTCACAGGTAGAAGAGGTAGTTGTCCAGCTTTATGTTGGGCTCTCTGTGAATCGACTGTCCCACCAGAAAGGCCAGCTTGTGAGCGTACTGGCATGGAGCAGGCACACGGATCAAACCCTAAAACAGAAAAAGGAACAAAACCAGCAGCTAAAAGCTTGTGAAACACCAAATGTCCACATTATTAAAATAAAAAGCATCTGTTTGGTTAGCAGATCCGGCCTGATTCTTAGAAGCAACGGTGGAAAGGTTTTTGATGCATCTGCAATGTTTGTTCTGAAAGTGAATTTAATAAAAACAGAAAATATAAAATCCTAAAATAATTAAACAAGCTCGCATTTGAACACTTGATGATAATTAACCTTTCAGATGAGAAAGGTTTATAACCTACAGTAGAAAAAACTCGGAGGTTAGCCAGAAAACTTTCTGCTCTGAAGGATCAACATATTCAGATTGTGGAGCCAGTGAACTACTGATTAGAAGAATTTAGAAACATCAACAAGATTGAAACCTGGAGACCTCAAGGATCTGGATGCGTTTTACTGCAAAACCGGACAACCATAAAGAGACTGGATGAAACATTTAACTGAAAAACTGCCCCAAAGACCACATACATGCAACACCCATGACCACATACATGCAACACCCATGACCACATACATGCAACACCCATGACCACGTAAATGCAACCCCCATGACCACGTACATCCAACCCCCATGACCACGTACATGCAACAACCATGACCACGTAAATGCAACACCCATGACCACATACATGCAACACCCATGACCACGTACATGCAACACCCATGACCACATACATGCAACCCCCATGACCACGTACATGCAACACCCATGACCACGTACATGCAACACCCATGACCACGTACATGCAACACCCATGACCACATACATGCAACACCCAAAGACCGCATACATGCAACACCCAAAGACAGCATACATGCAACACCCATGACCACGTACATGCAACACCCATGACCACGTACATGCAACACCCATGACCACATACATGCAACACTCATGACCACATACATGCAACACCCATGACCACGTACATGCAACACCCATGACCACATACATGCAACCCCCAAAGACCACATACATGCAACCCCCAAAGACCACATACATGCAACAACCATGACCACATACATGCAACACCCATGACCACATACATGCAACACCCATGACCACATACATGCAACCCCCATGACCACGTACATGCAACCCCCATGACCACGTACATGCAAAACCCATGGCCACGTACACGCAACCCCCAAAGACCACATACATGCAACACCCATGACCACGTACATGCAACCCCCATGACCACGGACATGCAAAACCCATGACCACGTACATGCAACACCCATGACCACGTACATGCAACACCCATGACCACATACATGCAACACCCAAAGACCACATACATGCAACACCCAAAGCTCACATACATGCAAACCCCAAAGCTCACATACATGCAACCCAAAGACCACATACATGCAACAACCATGACCACATACATGCAACCCCCAAAGACCACATACATGCAACAACCATGAACACATACATGCAACCCCCATGACCACGTACATGCAACCCCCATGACCACGTACATGCAACCCCCATGACCACGTACATGCAACCCCCATGACCACGTACATGCAACACCCATGACCACATACATGCAACACCCATGACCACATACATGCAACACCCAAAGACCACATACATGCAACACCCAAAGACCACATACATGCAAAACCCAAAGACCACATACATGCAACACCCATGACCACATACATGCAACACCCATGACCACATACATGCAACACCCATGACCACATACATGCAACACCCAAAGACCACATACATGCAACACCCAAAGCTCACATACATGCAACACCCAAAGACCACATACATGCAAAACCCAAAGACCACATACATGCAAAACCCAAAGACCACATACATGCAACACCCAAAGACCACATACATGCAAAACCCAAAGACCACATACATGCAACACCCATGACCACATACATGCAACACCCAAAGACCACATACATGCAACACCCAAAGACCACATCTTGTTGTTTATAATGAAAATGAAAAGAAGAGAAATGCTCACCTGCCAGTTGTAATACATGTGGCAAAGTTTGTATGTGAGCCGCTGCATGTGATCAGGTTTGAGTCCACTGGTGTCGTACACCACATTGTAGTGGGTTGGTGAGACGCTTCCACACCTAACAGCCTGGCTCACGATGAAGAAATCGTACCTGCAGTGGGAGGAGATTCAACACTGATTGATTGCTCCTGCTGTCCTGATTCCAGCAAAAACAAGAAGACACTTAAAGAGCGGTGAGGCCAGCGTACCACTCTGGGCGTGTGACCTCCGTATCGATGACTGTTCCTGGTGGAGGGTTGCTCACTTTGTCATTTATCATGGCAAAAAACCTGCTGCTGATCCGCTTTTTCACCACAACCACACTCACTTTTGGACTTAAGCAAACAGAAAAAAAAACCACGTCACTTTCTTCAACATGCAGTGCTGGCTCCACACTTATGCAACGCAATGACACTTCAAATACATTTCTTACAGCAGCAGAAGCCCCTTGTTTCAGAGCCACTGGTTTCTACTGACATTTTGCAACACTATAGGGTTATACTTGAGCTGCATGAAACAGTGTTGTAAAAAAACCCACTTGTAGTCTTGGCCCAGGGACTTGATGGACTCCAAAATTTGTGAAATCTCAAAGTTGACAACACTGTGCAGCTGCCCGTCCCCCACACCATCTCGATACACAATGATGCGTGATGGAAGACAGTTGTTGAATTTGAGGTAGTCTTTCAATGCTCCTGTAAAACAAAAAAGCTATTATCAGTCATAAAAGTAAATATTTTTGGCCAAATGTGAGTTCAGCTCAGAAAAAGCAACTTGCCAGTAAATGCCATCTTTAGCCCGTCCATGAGTTCTTGACCCTTGTGCTGCAGCACACACTTGGAGTACCATCTTAAAAAAAAAACGATTAAAGGGACTAAAAGCTGGGAAATCATCAAAATCTGTGCATATTCAAAATGCTAATTCACAGTAGTACAAAGAACCGGAACCAAAAGAATCTGTCATTTAGAAGCTGGCTATTAAGGTTACAAACCTGCTCATGGATTGGTTGAGGCTGGCCACCATCGCACCAATGGATCTTTTCCCCGCAGAGATGTCATGGTAGCAGTCAATCCCCACAATCATCAGCTGTTTGAGCTGCACACATTGATCAAACCAATCATTTCACAGCTGAAGTTTTTCCAAAAATAAGCTGTTGTTTTTTTTAAAGTACAAGTGGACAGAAAGGATGAAAAACTTCATCTAAGATGGACAGCCTGATAAATTCATTTCAGACTAAACCTACCGGGATTTCAACACTCCAGAGCTCGCCTCCCATTTTGCAGGACATCTGCAGAGCAATCTTCGTTGCCACAGTCATGAGCGCCTGCGGTCGGCTGAGTGTGCGGGACAACACACACTGGCTGGGAGTGGGACAATCCACACACAGGTACTTTTTGACGCTGTCATACTTGTCTTTCCTGTTACTGGGGAGGACCACCACCACCTAATAACATGGAACAACCAGAGTAAAAAAAGAATAGTTTGAATCAATCTCCCTCTAGCTGCATTCTGTCAGTGCGAGTGTCATAGATTTAACATTGCTCTGTGTTTAAATGTGAAAACACAAACCATCTGGGTGGTCGGCCCAACGTTCTGTTTAAGAGCTCTGAGGAGAGATTCCTGGTGGTCTTCATACTCAATCCTACATCAGAGGAAAAAATATAAAAACACATCCAACTTCTCTCAGCTTTGCATGAAGGATTTTAAAAGACATTTTAACAGTTTGGAAAAACATGACAACCATTGATCCTTGAGCATTAGATACAATTTTGATAGCTTCATTTTTTTACTGGGTAAAATTTTTACTCCAAAGGCTGTGCTTCAAATTAAAGGAAAAAATTATATTTGTTTTGTTTTTGTCAAAGTTATTATCATTTCCTAAAATTCTGTGTCAGAATGCAGGCAAAAGACAATAGAGGAGCCGTTCTTCAGTGCACTTACATGACGGCTCTCTGCAACCGCAAACCAAGCGGACCTGAGACTTTGCCGAGGGTCTGCAGGAGGGACTGAGCTTCGTTGGAGTTGCGGCGTGTGGAAAACATGATCCAATTATTCAGTGGTGGAGAGCTGATGATGGGTATTCCCCGCATCTCTCTGGACCAGTCACCTGACATAGGGTTGTAGTCGTACTGAGAGACAAACAATAGCATTTGAGTTTAGACCATCAAGTGTGTAACACCAACCCATAAAGCATTGAATCATACCGATCTTGGTCCTTGGAAAATCCTCTCTGGTGCCAGAACTCTCGCAGACAGATTCAGGAGGTGGTTATCGAAGCCGATTCCCCACTTTTTTAGCTCTTCTTGCACACCAGCATTCCTATTAAATCGTTTGAGGAAATGGAACACTCACATCACAAGTCAGTATAACACACAACAGTATTCAGGAAGTTTAAGAATACAATATATATTTTAAAACGGAAAGTCGTAGATTTGGCACAGCAAGTTATTTTCTCCAGCAAACAGTTCAGTAAGGCAAGCAATTTAGCGTGACACAACATAACATTCTCTTTTAGGGTTTTCTGATGAAGTAAAGATTCATACTAAGTACATTTGCACTGTTTGCTAATTTGCACTTAGCAGGATTGCTTTTGCAAGGAAATGTTAAGGTGTTGACTGAACATATTTATCTTGAAGAGAAATCCAGCATTTAATAGTTGGGGCATGCATAAAAACAGACAACTCAAAACTGATCCAACTGATCTTACATATAAAATGCAGTTGATCAATCAAATCCCTGAATCTTCCTTTACTAGGTAAGGTCTTTGAGCTTTTAGAGATTTTGCACTGGCCAAACTAAATGCAGTTCTTCATCCCACTGTTTTTGTTTGTCCATGAAATAGCTTCGTTTTCAGAGAAACCACAATTACTTTCTCTTATTGGTCTGACTAAAGAAAGCTTTTGATCCAAGGTTTAGATTCTTAATGCTAACCCTTGGTAATATGTTTTGTCAAACAAAATTTGAACATCAAACATTTATTGGTCATTCAAGCTCAGGTAGAATGTGATCATGGACCCACCCACAAATGTCTTCAATAAATCCACTGAGACGACTTATTCTCTTATCAGGGCTCAGTCTGGTGTTCTCGCTCAGGTCCCTCATGATGGTGAAGTCACTTCGCATTTTATCAGTCAAACCTGAAAGACACGAGTCCTTTATTGAGTCTCACTACTTAATTCACACAGGACGTAATTTAAAGAATTTACAGAAAAAAAATGGATTAAATTCGTATGAAATCACACATGAAACTGAAAATGAAGACATTTACACCAGAAAAATAAATCAAAATAAATGAACAAACAAACTTTCAGCTGTTCTAAAACAACAAAAAACCCAAATTTCTAGCCGTGTCATTATCAAAAAAGGTTGGATGGGTGAAAAGATGACCAAGTTATCAAGGCTATAAGAAGTTTAGAACATGAGACCAGATGGCCATTTCCACAAATCTCCATTACTTTTGAGCTTAGGCCTGGGCGAAAAATCGATTGACGGAATTAATTCGAAGTTTTGGTAACGGGGGATTTTAAAAATAACTAAGTCGAGTTTTTGGGTAATGGTGTATTTTTGGCCCCCCAGAGCTTCCGTAGCATTAGTTTTACAGCATGGCTGCCGGTGAGAATAGGAAGTTTGTTCCAAAGAAAGGAATAAAGCCATCTGTTGTTTGGAACTGGTATGGGTTTGCTTCCACAGACATGGAGGAAGAGACCCCATGCTGCAACATTTGCCTAAAGCCCATCGCAGTCAAAGGCAGCAGCACCACAAACCTATTCCAACACCTGGGTGAAACCTTGTATGACTGTTCTCCTTCACTACGTAACTCCAAACATGAACGTGCACGCACCCCCAGCACTCAAGCGCTCTTTCCTCTTACACACGCAGCGTGCTGACACACATACACACTCATTCTACAACACCTATGTGGTTAGTTCATTAGTTAGAAAGTAGTTAGTTGTTACTGTTATTTGTTAATAAACAATACTGCGTTGTAATTATGAATTGTATTCAGTTGCAATGCGGCAGCCGGCGATATTGTGTTCGGCGGCAGCGGGGTGGGGGGTTTGACCACGACTCCTGCTGCTTCATCAAAAATCCCACTCCGTCACAGCTCTAGTTTATATCTTGTGGGACACACACACACACACAAAAAAAAAAGAGACTTCTCTAGAACCGAAAGCATGTTGATAGAATGTTGCCCCGGGGCTCGGTACCCATCCCTAGGACAGGGGCACGGTGGAGAACAATCACCGAAGCGGTCAGTTTGCATAAAGTCAAGACATGGTACCCATATATACCGTGGAGAAGACAGGGTTTATTAATTTAATTAAAGCCTTAGACCCCAGATTTTAGCTGTATTGTTAATCCTTTAGAAAATGGTACTACTCTCAAGGTGAATGTTTGTCTCCTTTTAGTCTAGACTACAAAGTGTGACTTAAAACACAGCTGGGACTTTGATTCCAAGAGTGTGTTCATATATTTATGCATCCCAGTAATGGGGGTTCAATTTGTCTTGCGTTTGATTAAATAAAAGCGAAATTTGCTTCAAGTTGTCTGCCATTTGTACTTATTGCTTTCCTTAAGTGTGTGTGTGTGTGGTGGTGGTGGTGGGGGGGGTGAATCGGGGAGAAAAAAAAATTGGAAATCGAATTAAAAAAAATTAAAAATCGGTGATTTATCGCCCAGCCCCAATTGAATCTGCCACTCTGTGTGCATTCAGCTCGCAGAAGCTGTCAGAATCCAAGTGGAGTAAAGTGCCATCATTCTGAGTGGATTAACCAAAGAACACCAACCGCTAGATATCAGTGTCAACAGGTCTTTTAATATTAAACTGTAAGCTGGGGAGCGCTGGCTGATAGGCCAATATACATTCACCGAGACAAGGCACCACCGAGATAGTTATGCCACAATATGCCAATAAGCAAAAGTATGTTGTCCGAGCTTTCATAAAGGCTGGAATGAACGCTGAACAGCAATTTTATGTGTTACAATGATGTTGACAGTTATTGTGAATAAGTGGAATAAATCTAGGCTTATCTGCTGTTTTACTTGATGTGCCTCATAGACCAAAAATATACAGTTATAAAGCCATAAGCAGTTAGACTGGACCTGTTAGGTAGCACAGTTCGGGGATGAGCATTGCTGGCCCAAGAGGGGGGCCTCCACCGGGACCAGTCCTCTTCTTCACATGGCTAACCAGCAGGACCTGGTTTACATCAGTGATGTCCAAACCATATTGCTATGGAAGCAACCAAAGGGTTTGATGAGGAAAGGAAAACAACGTTTTCACAACTGTCATTTCATTTTCATGTTTGATACCATTAACATGAACAACTCGAATGAGCTCTCATTTTCTGTGTTTAACTGTTGAAAACTTTAATTCAAAACATCAAAGACAAAAAATAATAAAGGGTTTAAATATAAAGCACTGTAAAACAGGTTATTATGGTATTTTTCCACATGAATGATCCTGAATGAAATTAGATGTTCTTCATGTGTGAAAAAAAAAGTTTCAAATTTACAAAAAACAAAAAAGTAACCAAGCCAAAACTAAAAAATCATTATAGAAAACAAAACAACTTAACATTTAAAAACATAATTAAAACTCAAAATGTACAGTATTTTCACAACCATAGGGCACACTGGGTTATAGGGTGCACCTTCAATGAGTGGCCTATTTTAAAACTTCTCCCATACGTAGTGCACAACATCATAAGGCACATTGAATATAAACAACTGTAGTGGCTGGTGTTGTGTTATGCATCCAGTAGATGGTGCTGTGCTAAAGGGAATGTCAAAGAGTCTGATGAGTCAGTCTGTCAAACCTTATGATTAGAATACAAACCAACTTTCACTGCCAAAACAAGTTAGTCCAATCACAATACAGTAATATCTTAAAATGCTGCAAAGCAATAACAATATAACAATAACTCAACATTGTTCGAATGTTTTGATTTTGATTTGATATGGTTTATTTCAAGCAATCAAATAGAAATAATACACAAAAGCAATATAATCATCAGTTATACATTCATACAGTAACTAATCAAACTTAGGATAATTAGACATAATTAATAAATATTGCTTGAAAGGGAGTGGAAGGAAGCGAACTTATAAAATCCCACCCCGTTATTCTATAACCATTTTATTACATGATTTATCAATATCCGGTTCCTAGGTTTTATCAGACAGAATTAACAATCATAAGGTATCAATAAAGCACATGCCAAAGATGAATTACTTAAGTACTACGTCAAAAATAACTATTTTAGAAATCAACATGGCAAATGCAGCATCTGAAATATATGCAAATTATGTTGCTTTTAAAAGTCATTCATATGCTTTAAAACATAATACTATATCAGTAAAGTAGACACAACACTGTTACAGGAATTTTCATAGCAAAATTTCATCAAGTATCAAAAGTTAAAAACATGTGCAAAATTATGCTACATTAGGAAAGATTTTTGAATCAATTTATCAATTTTAGGAGCTAGTGAAGTAATATCATCAAAAGTCAATCAATTTAACAATTTTCAAAAGTGATTAATCATTTGTTTTACTCTTTTTATATTTTTTTTGTATTTTTATTTTATTTTTTTTTATAATAAAGTAATGCTGTAGGGGAAAAATAAAAAGGGTCCATAAACTGTCGAATTGTCCAAGGTTGGCATTTCTTCTTTTACTGATAACAGCCGATTTTCTTGGTTTAAACAGTTAATAGTTTTCTTCCATGTTATGACTGCAGACATTAGATTCAGGTCCATATCCTTCTTCAGTTGATATCAGCTGCGGTGAAAGTTGAGGTCAAGTTGTCTGCAGGTCAGAACTCTGCTGTTATTCAGGTGACGTCAGACATACAGAGAAGGTGATGATTCCAGGTTTCATATTTCTTGAAATTATTTGGCTCTTTGATTTATTACTCCACGTTGTTTCAGACAACCGTAATCAAGCACTTCTCAAAGTCCTTCATGGTGTTCACGACCAGAACCTTGGCCCAGTCCTCTGGACCGAGTGGTTTGACGTGAATCCTGCAGCCTTTAACCCAAGTGTTCTCAATCTGCTTACGCTTCCTGAGAAGCCGTGCATGTTTTGAGATTTCAGCATTCCTTCTGGTCAGATCCTCTGAGATTTTTGCGTTGATTCATCAGAGCTAGCTTGTGTTTGTGATTGACAAACCTGATGAAGATCGCTGGTTTATCCGTCTCCTTTCTCCTGGGGAGCAGGTGGCAGGTCTCGATGGTATTGAGATCCAGGGAAATCCCTTTAGATGTGAGAAATGAATGTATTTGCTGTTCCAGCGTCGCTGCACCAAACTCCGTATTAGAACTGCTAGCTACGCTAGCGCTAGCATTAGCAGTACTAGCTCCAGCTGCATTCAGCTTCGCTCGAGGCTTGATTGGTACTCCAGTGAGAATGACATTATTCATCCTTACTTGCTGTTCCACATCGTCCAGTCTTTTCTCCAGAATCTCGACCCGGTTTTCTCGCTGCTCGTTTTGAGCCCGAAATCTTCGGAACTCTTCCATCATATCCCAGAGTGGTGTTAGCTTAGCCGACACTTGATCCATAAAACTTTTCAGCGTTTCTTGAATAATGTCAAGAGACTTTTTGAGCTCTTCGTATTCCTGGGGTTTCTTCGGGGGCATGGTCAGCTCTCTTTTTGGGAGAAAAATCAACTTTTTAAGTAATTTGAAGATAGTTGTATTCGCAGAGAGGCACGCCACGCATCCTGCTGTATAACCCGGAACCGGTTATGTTAATGTCCATATTCACATCCATATCTCCAAACCTCGTTCAGTTGTAAACACGTGAAAGAAACACCTAAAGCTCACTTTTTCAGTTTATTCCTCATCCACGAATCCCTCGAATTGGGTTAGTACGGCATCCAATGTGCCTGGGTCCGTCTTGTCAAAGTCGGCATTATCTAAGTCAGTGTCGCCGTTGTTGTCTGGCAGTTCAGTGACAATTCCTGCCTTCGTGAAAGCTTGGACCACAGTCGAGACCAATAAATCAGTCCAGGCATCCACGATCCATTGGCAAATTGTGGCGCAGTCTCTCCATCTTGGTAAACGTGTGTTCGCCTTCTGTCATCCACTTCTCCCACGCAGTTCACAGCATAGCTTTGAACGCCCTGCTGACACCAATATCTAGTGGCTGGAGTTCTTTAATCAATCCGCCTGGAATCACGGCAAGCAGTGAATTAGTCCGTTTTACTTGATTTTTGACACCGTTGGTGATATGAGCGTGCATGGAGTTATAGATCAATAAAAATAGAGCTGTGTGAAAAATCCCGCCCGGTCTCTTGGTGTTAATTTCTCTCAGCCACTCACTCATCTTTTCTTCATGCATCCATCCCTTCAGGTTAGCTTTAATGACGACGCCGGCTGGAAAATTTTCTTTTGGTAAGGTCTTCTAGAAAAAAAAAAACATGGGTGGAAGTTTCTGGCCATTAGCCTGGCATGTGAGAACTACATTGAAGGATGACTTCTCATTCCCTGTGGTGCATATATTCACCGTACTTGTCCCAGTCTTCTCCACAGTGCGGTTCACAGGAATATCAAGCGAGTGGAACCTTGTCCATGTTGATGATGTGCTGTGGCCGGATCTTCTTTTCATTGATATTTTTTTTTCCAGCATGTACAGAAAGAGGCCAGCTTTTCTGGGTAATCTTTTGGCAGTTGCTGCGAGACAGTAGTCCGTGTGAGGATGGAGAAATTGTTCATGCCGCTAGCTAGCACCGTTGTCTACATTCAAATAGTGACTGTCGAGACGCTTCTACTTGCTGCTCTCTGTTCAACAACCCACTGTTCGAGTTTGTCCTCCAACTGTGGCCATCTCGTTTTGTTCCCTCATAAGCTATTTAGTCTCCTTTAATTGGTGCAGGTCATCTTGTTGCTCCCTCCACTTCCGTACCTGTGATTCATTGATGTTGACTTGCTGCTTCATAAGCATCTCTTTGCATGCGGCATTTTCAGGGTCGTTCTTTTCTGTATGATGCACATACCTGCACTTCTGTACTATTCGGGGTTGTGTCTTCTTTCACGCCCGTACTTCCCTCTTTACCGTTCTCATGCTATCCTCTCCTAGGTCCTCTTTACCGAAGTCACACAACAACACATTAGGCGCACTGCATCATAGGGTGCTCCATACATTTTGGAGAAATTTTAGGTGCGCCCTATAGTCGTGAAAATGCAGTAAGATTTTTAAGAACCTTTCTCTCTTTAACTAATTCAGTCTTTTACAATTGGCATGAGAAGGATCTTTGGAACAGAAATTGTGTCACATTTATTCAAGGCATGCTCGGCCCCTTACCGTCTTGTAGTAGTTCATGAATGAAATGTCCGCGTCTCCCCTCGTGAAGGTGTTTTTGGGGGTGTGATCCCAAGCAATATCATCAATCCGATAGGTTTTATTGTTGTACCTTGAAAGTCATCAAATTAGTTTTGTAATTTTTAAACACCAAAAAAAGGACAAGAAATAAGAAAGGACCATCCTCATGTATGGTTTTACTTTGTGAGAACAATGAGTCCAATGAGCTCCTTGGCACAGGCGTCAGGGAAGCGTTGATTTCCACACTTCTGCCGCAGGTTGACCATGAAGTCCAAAACAGTCTCACTACGCAGCACCTTGTGACTCACGTCCGTGCACAACATGATGGATGACTCATACTGCAAGATGGTGGTAGAGTAGCCTGGCCAGATCGTTAGGCTATAAAAAGAAAAAACAACTCATCTTATCACCTTAGTCATTAAAATTGTTATAACCAACAAGTGTTGAATTATTTTATTGGACTGCCTTAAGGCATACCAGCATTTTTAATCCTTTAGTCCTATAATGAAACAGTGATTTTAGTTTTGGCTTTAGCAGTTCCATCAGTTGATTGCTCTGCATGATGGTTTCAGCATGTTTTAAATAAGATGTTTTTGGAGAACTTTGGACTCAGACAGGTTTGGACCACAGACTTTCAGGTAAACTCTGCAGAGCCCCAAAGACACTACATATAAAAATGAGATTGGTAATCTTAAAGACCCACTTGGATAAAAAACGTTTTTAATATGTTCATGTAGGGGTATGAAGATAAACACGAATTAACATTAAAATGATGTGTGAACAGGCACTTCATAATAACCGTAACATTAATAAAAGCCCGTTTAGAAGATCATCTAGTATATTAAGGAGCTTCCAGATATCTATTTAGCCTCTCAGTGGAACTCATTTCCTTCTCCGGTATTTAAAACACTACTGCTCATGTGCGAATGATTTATTCCGACCGAAAGTGTGCCCCATTTGAACGTTTGTTATAATCAGAAAAAGTTTTTCTGGGCCCATGTACACGGTTGAATTCTAATCCGACCATCGATCCGATCAAGATATTACGTAACCGCGGCTTATTGTGTCGACTCGCAGCTTGGCGGGGGTGTTGCATCACGGTGGTGTCTCTCCATCGTGAGGTCAGTCACGATGGACGATGGCATCATCCATCGGCACAACCCTACCACCCACAACTTAGAGGCAAATTTCTAAAAAAACTCCCCTCCAGCCAATCAGGACACAGAACAGGGTGCAATTTAAAAAAACCAGTATGATCGCTCAGAAAGAATGATTTAAACCGGGAAAGATGAACTGCGACATGTCTTCTGTTCTATTTGACAGACATTTTTAGAGTGTTTCAGGTTGGAGCACAGACTGCAAAAGGGGGGAATCAAATTTCCCGTTCTATGCGGGTCTTGATCGTGTGGCCAGATAAAAACCAAAAAAATAAAAAAACATGGGTTATTCTTGATATTCTTCAATGGGCTGGATCAAACATGGAGGCGGGCAGTAGTTTGCCCACCCCCGCCCTAGACTAAGAACACCCATTTTCGCGTAAAATTAATTAAATTTGCGTCAGGGCGCCCCTACTGTCCTGTCACCTTGCTGCTACGATGACTATGTTGCGCTGTGTAGAACATGCCGAAGGTTGGGGTTGCACGCGGGGGAAAACAATGAATAGCTAGCGAGGCGGGGCTTCGATTCATTGCTTATGATTCCAGACAAACTAACTGCTGCTTACTAATAAAAAATATTTTTCATCCATAAAATTAATATAATTTATTGGGTTCACTGGATTTAAAGAAAAATAATAAATAGAAACAAGTCTGCATCAAAGTGAATTTGTTTGCATCATCTCATTCATCTTAACCCTAGGTGTTTGACAGACAGAAAAATCCATATTCAAGGTTGTGGAAAATGGACAAAAGATCAAGGAAACATCACGCTCATAAAGATTAAAAATAATTAAATAAATATCCTGACAGCATTTTGAATAAATACAAGCATTGCCAATAAACTATTGCGATATATCGGCAAAACCATTTTCTCTAACAACCTAGTGTTGCGGCTCCCTGTGCTTTCATCTCAGTGGGAAACTGATCCAAATTGGCTCTTTGAGAGGTACAGGTGGCCAATCCCTGGTCTGGCACATCCACGTGTATTCTAGGTTTATATTGCAACATCATGTATAAAGTAAAATGTTTTGTTAAAAAAAACAATGTTGTTGCATAATGACGAAATAAAACACTTTATGTTCTTAATTTGTTATTTATTTATTTTTCGTCCTCAAAATG
Source organism: Oryzias latipes (assembly GCF_053564925.1). Lineage (NCBI taxonomy): Eukaryota > Metazoa > Chordata > Actinopteri > Beloniformes > Adrianichthyidae > Oryzias > Oryzias latipes. The sequence continues at coordinate 14,763,199 of NC_136245.1, forward strand.
TATCATTGAAATACCGGATTGATAAGCAGTATCAATAAGAGTAGTAGTATCGTTAAAACCTTAACGATACCCATCCCTACTTGTGGCCCCAGCAGGTTAAGAAAATGAATGGAAGTTTAGGACAAGAACTCTCGCATCGATTGGCAATATTGGATTTATATTCTACCCGCTGGTCGAGTCAATGAAAACAACACATGCTTAAGGTTGGGTCCCGCGTTGGTTGGCACATCTCGCCAAAGTTTAAACTTTTTAACTATTGACGCGCTGCGCATAACACCCAAATCGCATCGCGCAACTCAAAATTTGCTGCTGCCAGCCTGACACTTGAACTGCGCTGCAGGACCTCAGATCACGTCAGTACATTGGCTTAACATTGAAACTCTACTCCCCTGACCCGCAAATTGTGTCCAGCTTGAATGTTTGGGTCTTGAATATGATGCAAACTGTCATTTGCATTGCCTATTTCAAAAACTCATAGGAAACATATCATTTGCATTCTAATTAAGAATCCTGTGTAAATGTGGAAAAAGATTATTTCTTTTAGGTTTCTCAGTGAAAATCAATGAAGACAAAGTTGAAAAACAAAAGGCATGATTTAAGGTTTGTCAAATGCTTTAACAGAAAATAGGAGTTTTTTTAATCTTAGAACTTGTAACGCTAAAAAAAAAAAAAAAGCTGTACTTGTGTTCTGGTATGTTGAGTGGATTCTTAGGATTGTAGTAGTTGCGTCCGATCTGTTGCATTTCCAGAAGTCTCAAGACCCTGTAAAAGACAAACGTAAGGGATATCTTCTTAAAAACCCTCTACAGCATGACTTTTCCATTTTTGGAGAAAAAAGTATTTTAACCTATTAGCGATGGGGTCTCAATCATAAAATTGACCCCCCCCAACCATACATAAAGTCACAATACTTTCAACTCATCATTCTATAGGACAGTAATATGACTTACAAAAAAGTTATTTTTATTCAAATGGCCATGCCTTGAAGCAACGCTATGCAGTAGAGAGTTAAAGTAGATATTTTACCTCTTTTAGTCCCTATTTTGTATCTTATTTCCAAAAAAAAATAAAAACAGCCAGAAATGAGAAGACCTACCTTTTGAAGAGGATGTTGTAGAACTGAATACAGACTGGTGATGTTGGTGGCAGTTCATTTGTCAGGGTGACAGTTATCAGGACCTTCTCACCACTCTTGGTTTCACTGTACAGCACCGTTTCCTTAAACACAATTAACATTTTTGTTTCAAGAAATCACAAAATCAGTCTGACAAGGCCACTGGGCTGGAAAACTAGAATAATGAAGAGTATGTTACAGGAGATGTCTAAATATATTAAAATCTTTTCTTTAAGTGCAGATAAAGACAAAAGTTTATATCTCCTAAAGTCAAAGCCAGGAAATGTAGGATTGCCGATGAAAAGTTAAATGCTTTAAGCTTTTATATAAATACTTGGACCTTGGAAAATGGTGAAAAGTACTGGTACGGTGGCTCCCAGAGTCAAACTTAATGCAGTAATGTTTTCTTTTATACACGTTCTAATGCAAAAAATCAAGTCTATAAAAAAATAGCATTATAAACATTTGTTTGCACCTTGCAATGCAGTCTGCGGGGCAAAATGAGCAACGCTCCATCAAAGGTCCGAGCGTCCCCAATTACTTCCGCATGACGATAAAGAAGGGCAGTTCGAAGACGCCGGGACTCCATTGGTGGTTTAAAATCCACATGATACTGATACAAAACCCACTGAGGTCGGGACAGGATTCGATAGAAGTTTGCTGTCAGCTGAATGGGAGATCCAGATGTTCCTGTGAAAACATTTTGAGACGTAAATACACAGCTCCACAAACTTACAGATATTATAATAAGTTTCTGCCTAGACATTTAAAGTAACAGACCACACTTGGACTCCTTAACATGCTCCATCAACTGTCTGGTGTTAACTCCAAAATCATTAAAATCCCGTCGATGTCCACCTCGTTCTCCAAGTTTAATCTGCTGAAAGCCAGCGGAAATCTGTAGAAGAGCTAGCAAGATACATTAAAAGGAGTTAGATTGGCTAGAAAAAGTGACATTTTATAACTTGTTGACACAGGATACGTGACAGTTTTTTATTAAATCTAAAATTTACCAAAGGAAACCGTTCCTAAAACACAACGTTTAGTTTCACTTCCAAATATCCACCTTAAAAGGCTAAATCAGACAGAAATTGACCTTTTTGGTCAGTAACTATAGAATTTAAACATTACACTTAATGACACATTTATCTTAGCAAAAAAAAAAAAAAAACGTGACTTCATACTAAGATTAAATTGGGAAATTCAAGTTTTGCATTAGTAATTTATGCATTCATAGACTTCAATTTCAAGCACACAACAACATATTTAAAACACATTTTTTTGCCATAGTAAATCGGTTATAAATGAAAGTAACAAAATTATGTTTCAACCACTGCAAAGGCTAATTATGAGCTTGAAATGTAATTTTTGAAATTCCTTTAATTTTAATCTTTGATCTTGCTTTCTTCCTTTTTTGTAAACGCACACAGAAAACATTCTAGACTGCAAAGAGAAAAACCCTGAAAATATAATTGTTTAATAGTCTCTTTTATACTGTTATACAGCATCCATATGTTGATTTTAGTTACAGAATTTATATTAATAAAAGATTCTTTTTGACTAGTACCTATTGAAAGTTTATTACTTAAAATCTGATGTAAACGATAATTAGCAAATAACATCAGGCAAAAATAATTTTAACGCATGAAAATCAAAGGTCTGGCTTCCATTGAGCAAACTAAGGTCATCAATAGACGCGTTTCAATTACCCATCAATTTGCCAAAAATTGGATTTGCAATAATAAATTCACTTAATGGAAACACCACAATTTAAAAAAAAATCTCATATTTATAGAGAATAAATGGGCTTCTTTGTAGGAACTGGCTGCCCTGAGCTCAGCACAGCGGGCCATCGCCTAGTAAGTATTTTGGCTGTTTGTTTTTGGAGCGAAATGCACATATTCCACCGGGGCCGGCTCTAGGTTAATGGTTGATGAAATGGGCGGCACCCACAAGGAGCAAAACCTGGTGCCTCAGAAATCGTGTCGTCTTACTTTCAGGTAGGGAAAGGAGCATGCAAAGAAAACTAATATTAAAAATGTTTTCTTCAGTGTGCCAAAACTGTAGAATAAAGTATGTCAACTAGGGCTGCACAATATGAGGAAAACTTGCGATATGCGATATTAGTGGTGACGACACAGGTGACAAACATCTAACATAATAGGCCTCCATCCGATTGGTCAACAACTTGAAGGCGTCCATTCGATTGGTCAAATGCATAAAGGCATTTATTTGATTCGTTAAATACTTCTAGCTGCCATATGATTGTTTTAACACATTTAAGGTTTACTATTTATTGCGATTTTCGCCGTCTTTTGCGATATGCATATTGCACAGCTGGAAATTGCGATAACGATAAATTTGTGGTATATTGTGCAGGCCTAATGTCAACGTGTATGTATTATGGTCAAGAATTTTTGGGATTGATCAAAAAAAGTCTATTGTTTTTATGTTGGAAAATAAATACTAGACTTCATGTTTTGTTCTTAATTCTTTTAGACTGCAAAAAATACCCACTGTATTTGTTTCCAATCTTAAAAGTAAAACTTGGAAGTCTATTATATTAGATTAAATATCACAAAATTAAGTTAATGGAAATGATTACGTTCAAAATAATTGTGAATTAAATTAGATTAATTAATTAATGGTGAAAAAATTGATCGCATGACACCACTAATTTAAAAACATTTTCTTTGCAAAAACTTTCCAAACGCAAAGCATTGTGTTCTATATTTGCCCCGGAAATTTCCCAGAAGTCTCTGCGAAAAACCAGTGTGCATCGATGCTCACTAAATCGGCAAAAATAGACCACAATGCATTGCGTCGGAACAATCAACAAACAATAGATCATCAATGTTTTTATCTTCAGAAGACCATGGACTCGTAAATAATCGGCGCAAAACAGTCATATTAATTCGATTTTGACTTCATGAAATCGATGACGTCATATCCACCATTTAAAAAAAAAAAAAAAAAAAGGTACTGAGCACAGTGTCCAAATTGCTTTTAAAATTCAGGGCGCTAGTGCCGCACTGTATTGTTTATTGGTAGTTAAGGGTTAGGGGGGAATTCGGACAAAACCGTACATTCGGAAAACAGCACTACAAAATGGTGAAGGCACTATTTAGTGCACTATGAAGCAAGAAGTGAAGGAATTCGGACACAGCCTGAGAGTGAGTATGACTGTTAATAAAAATGTCCTGTTTACCATCTGTGGAAAATGCTCCTGGAGCACCTTTCTGTCTGCCTCTACCAACCAACTCGGTCCCTGCAGGGGCAGGAGGTGGTACTGGCTCCTGGGATTTGCTCTGAAAGACAAAAAATGACGGAGGTCAACTTGACAAACTATATACAAATATATACATACATATCTATACATACACACATATATATACAACTATATACAAATATATACATACATATCTATACATACACACATATATATACAACTATATACAAATATATACATACATATCTATACATACACACATATATATATACACATACATATCTATATATGTATAGATATATATCTATATATATATATATAGATATATACACATACATGTATATAAAATACTAATTGAAAGTCTCGTCTTTTGTCAGGTTTTACAACTTTACAAAAATGTAATGCTATTTTAACAAAATACACTTCTGATCCCTGAACCTTTTTATAAGCACACTTTTCTTTAAAACATTAACTTCATCAAAGCCATATCTATCTATCCATCTATCTAGTTTATTATTTTGTGGCAGTTTATTATTTTGTGGCCCACTGTCTACCCAGATATTCTTTGGTCAATATAGAGCAGCTATCCACAACCCCCGGGCCGGTACCGGTCCGTGGGTCAGTTGGTACTGGGCCGCACAGAAAGAATAAAACAACTTGCATTACTAACATTTTATTTATTTCGGCAGATGTTTTATTTTGAAAAATTGCCCGATTCTCTGTTACATCCATAGAGCACCCCTGTTAGAGTAACGGATGAAGGGCAGACAAGAAAGTACTATAAGGGTTTAACATTTGTGTTACCACCAAAGTAGACTTATCACTGAGTAAGACAATTTGGGCTTTTAATGCAGATTTTTATATTATTTTACTATAATTTTTCCTTTAAAATGATACTTTTATTTTGAAAAGCAACGGTCCATTTCCGACTTAACGTTGCAACTAAACTTCATCTTGGCCCGGCCTTAGGTTTGATTTCCATCAGGAATAAGATTATAAAAATTACAACTTCAATCCCAACTTTAAAGGGTTACCTTTAAAAGAAAAAAAGTCCAGGAAGTTTTTTTTAATTATGTTAACCAAAAAAAAAAAAAAAAAAAAAAAAAAAACTAACTCTTACCACTCCAGGCACTGCGGTGTCTTGACCACGTGCTCTCCCTCTTGATCTGGCACGAGCCCGACCAGACATTTTGAATCGTTTCTGTGTGACTAAATATTAAGATGAGAAAAGGGAAAAACAAAAATAAAACTTAACTTTCCATTTTTCACCAAAAGAAAAAATGATTAAAGACTCACTGTCCAAATACACAATTTGACGGTGTGGCCTTCGTTTTTTCCAAAGGAATAATTCAAACCCACCAGGATGACCTCAGGCGTAAACTAAAACATGAGAGAAAATATGTCTTTTTTCCAGCGCATTATGATTTTCAAACTAATAATATTGATTCACATTTTCAATCTTAATACTCACTTCCTTTTTTATATGAACTCAGCGTTTCAACTAATGTTAGTGTGAGTGAATACACTCAATTAAATTTAAGTTTAAATGAAGTTAGCTATCTCAAATTTGGAATAACGTTAAACTTTAGTTTAAATTTCAAAACGAAGACGAAGCCAACATTCACTCACCAGCTCGTGCTCGAAAGTAACGGCTAATTCGCGCACTCCTTTCGACCGCAGTGGCAGATTGCTTAGGGACGAAAATCAATACGCCGAAACATTTTTGGAGACACTTTAAAAAGCTGTCTAAGTTAATATTATTATCTACTAAAGCAAATGAAATGTTCAAACATACATTTAAGATAAGATTTAAAGTAAGAAAAGACTAAAACTGCTGAAGAACTGCTTTTTTATGCGGTGGGTTTTTGAGTAGTACAGTCTGTGGTCCGTCCTTAAAAAAAAAAAAAAAATTAGAATGCAGTTAAAAAAGAAACCACTAGATGGAGGCACCATCTTCGAAATTGTCCAGAATGCTGGTGTGTAAAGCAATTTTAGTGGACTGTGAGTTTTCAGATTATTTGTATAAATTGAGAGCTAACTAAATTGCAACCTCTCAGCTGTCAATAATATAATTTAAATAAATGTTATCTTTAAAATATTACATTTCTAGCTCTGTTTCACTACGTTACATAATGAGAAATAATAATTTAACTCAACATATTGTTGACTTTTTTTTTTTACATTGAACAAATTTTGCCAGCAATCCAATAAATTATTTAATAGGAACTTGTTCAAAAACAGATTCGACATCTGAGTGATGTGAAATTACAAAGCCATTTTACCCTATTACCCATTACCCCATCCCCTCTCTTGGGACATGCTTAATTAAAAAAATGTATTCCCTGCCACACTTTTCCGTTGCTCTACAACTAGATGTAAAAAAAAACAACAAAAAAAAAACTTTGCACCTTAGAGGGCATTTTAGGGGGCATATATGCAAGTCTTTAATGTGTGAGATCTAAGAGTGATTGCACATTCAGACCTGAGGGACTGGACTGTTAGGACTTTTGATTGTTTACCTGCTGCAAGAAGAGAGGAGGGAGATGAAGTGTGAAGCTGAAGCAGATCTGTCACTAGTCTTAGCTGTTTGTTAAAAAGGGAAGAGGTGCTAAAAAAGCAGCTTGAAATGAAAATGTTGTCAATTATGTCATTTTCCTGATGATTAAAACAATCAAAACAAAGCTTTACATATAATATTGTCAAAATACTGCTGAAAGGAACAACAAGGACCCCTCAAGCAGTTCAAAAGTGAAGGAATACAAAGAAAGTAATCAGCAGAAATGGAACTGCAAAATGAATGGTGTGAGACTGGGAGAAGAGCACCCTGCCAGGGACGCTGATGAACACGCTTCAGGCTTTAAGCTCCCCCTACAGCATCAAGCAGTGCGGATTCCACGCGTACACTTATCACGCTCTGCAAGATACTACAGTCCAAATCTGATGAAAGGAAACATGAAAAACAGTTAGTATATCAAACTGGCTGCATATACACACACTTTTCATCGATATGTGTCTTTGTGGAAACGTAGCATTTGTTTACAACCTCATTTCCCAGTTTAGTTATCAAAAAAAAAGCAAGATCGAAGTTTTTATTTTCACATCATTCACAGTATTTCCATTAGGCGTGAACTTGTGATCATAAAACCAAAGGCAATGGGGGGATTTTAAATAATCATTATCTTCTGTGTCATAATATCAATAGACAAGTTGAGAAAACTTTTTTTCCTTGTCAGTGATAAAACCCAATCTGCTTTTCATCAGTGCGCTTTCTCTAAAAAGACACAAGCAGTGCATGAAACAAACAACACTTCATGGGGTTTAGAGGCGAAATCAGCTGTCAAAGAAATCACGAGGATTTACTTCAACAATATGTGGAGCTTAAATTATAGTGATATAAAAAAAAGAGACTGGTCTTGTAGCAATGGTACATTGTCACAATCACAAAAGTCTGTCTCCAATAAGAGTCCTCCAACAGAAAGGTGAGAAAAATACCACCACAAAATAGCCTTATATCTCAAAGCTTTAAAGCGTGTTCAAAAGATGTAATTTTTTTGGCAATGTTAGTCTAGAAAAATGGAACTTTATTGGACATAAATATAAGCTTTAAATAAAGAATGAAAAAAGGAAATGAAAGCAATGAAAAAGGTTTCTGATGCACTATTGTGCAAGAGACACGACCAGATGACGTCCATTTAAGAAAACCTACTTTCCACCTTTACTAAAAAGGTTTGCAGGCAGTCTGAGTTTCTCTTCACTATTATGATGTTGATTTTACAACAAAATCCTGATGTTCATACATTTTGTTTAGCATAGTATACTGTATGCAAATCTTTATTTTCTTCAATTGAGTCGTTGTAATGGTTTAATGATTTACCCGGCTAAAGCTAAATGACAAAAAAGTCTTGTGTGAAAGTGAACCCATCTGTTTTACTCAACCCACTGTATCCCTTTCAGGGCTGCAGGAGACTAACTGTCCCAGCTACTGTTACGGCTGGGTACGAACTGAACGGGTCACCAGTCTGTTGCAGGGCCACACACTCCCACATGCACACCTAGGGGCAATTTAGTGTCATCAATCAAACTATGAAGCATGTTTTTGGACTGTGAGAAGAAGCCAGAGTGCCTGGAGAAGACCCAGGCATGCACAAGGAGAACAAACTCCACATTGAAACCAGAACCTTCTCACTGTGAAGCAAACCATGGTGCCGCTGTGCAGCTCTGAAAATGAACCCAAACTATTTAGAAACGTCCGATTCACCATTATAGACCCATGTGACCTTTACTTTTACTTGAGTGTACAACAATTTGCAACACTCTGTGTAAATTATTGATGAAAACAGTCATAAAGCGTTGAAATAGTTGTGCACCAAGAGTAAAACCTGCAGCTATGATGTTCTTCCACTCCTATATTGATGTACAGCTTCCCGGTCATTTGAATAGTTTCTTTGGGCAAGCAGCTTCATCGTCATAAAAAAGTCAAAAGAGGGATATGACTTTGTCAAGGATGGATTTGCCCCCCCCCTCAAAAAAAGCAATTCATAATTAACAGAAAGACAAAGAAGTGCATCTTTTTAACAGAATCATTTTTGAAATAGTGAGATTTTGCTATACATAAGAATGTGTATCCACTCCAGTTTTGTGGATCTACCTTGAATAATGATGGCAAGTAAAATATGAGAGATCTTTCTTGATTATAAAGTCCTGCAGAATTAAAACCTCCTCTGAGCTGGATTAAGGAGGATTCCTTATTGTGATCTCCAAAAAATCAACAAGAGATTGTCCAAAGCAGGACTTATAGTGTTTAAAGCACTCTCACCTACTGGAAGCACTGGAATAGAAGGTAAAGTCGAAGCCTATATGAAAATCGGTTGGACTCCATGCCCCATGAAGTGTGAGGGCATGCTGGGAAGGAAGATCCCCCACTTGGCCTTTCACAACCACAGAAGTGATCACTAATTCTAGCCCTCTTTTTTAGTTTGTGCGAGTTACATATCATTTCAGATGTGGTTCCTAACCACTGCACAATGCTAGTGCAGCCCATAGATTTATTTTCCAGAGAAGGTTAGGCTGCTTTCGGAATCACTGAAACTTTCTAAGGGGATCTGAAGTTGAAGTCTTGCTGGTTATGCCTCCCTTTGTCCAAATCATTGGTTTGCACAAAGGTGCAGTGAAGCTTCTGCAGCAAAGGATCTAATAAGCACAATGTGGGAATAAGGCAGAGGGGAGTGAGCATCAAAGGCAGGCAGGCACAGCATGACCGGCATGAGTCTGAACTCCCAACCTAGGACACTCAGCATGCTCCTGAGCAATCACCCCCTATGGACGGGTCCTGGGCAGTAATTAAAACCATCATTCCCACTGCCTCGGTATCTCATTAGCCACAGGACCTTAGGCTTTCATCCTTACTTGTCCAAAAAATAAAAAAGAAGAAAAAAACACAACTCTGCACCAGCAAGAATTTGCGCACAACTAAACACAAGCCTCTAAATTGTCTGAGATCAACCACTACCTAAACAAAGTCCAAAAAAACTGCAAGAAATCATGCAATTTTGTCTTTTCCCATCCACTAAATGGTGTATACTTGTATGGTGCTTTTCTACATTGAGGGCCCAAGTCACTCTACAGTCACAGTCCTATTCACCCACACATTCACACGCGGAAGGCAGATCTGCTACCGAACACTGGCGCCAACCTATGATCACTAGGGGCAGTGTGGGGTTCAGTCTCTTGCCCAGGGACGCTTCAACACATGGGCAGGCAAGGCAGGAATCGAGCCTGCAATCTTCCAGTCAGGGGTTGAATGCCCTGCCACTGCACTGCAGCTGCCCACTAAAGTTTCACAATCCCATAGAGTTAGATGAGTGACTCGGAATCTGCTCTTGTCTACCTGAGCAGAGTTTGCATGTTTGCTCTGGAGAGAAAAATGTTTTTGCTTTTTGCTCTTCCTCTAAAAACACTAACCAGTGTTTGCTACAATGAAAAAAAGTCATGGACTGGTTCATTTGAAGCTCCCCTGCTGTTATTATCAAAGAGAGGGTTTGAAGTGAGTGAGTATTGGTTGCAGTGGTCAGATTTAGCAGATTGGCTGTGGATAAAAAGGAGCTCTTCTTCCCATGTTTAATTGAGCGTGAGCCATTTTAAACTCTGGCCCTCTGTGTGTCTTTGTGTAAAAAAGACAGGAGTAAAAATCCTATTTTATCTCAACATAGGTTCTGAAATAGTGATAAATTTGGTTTCCTTTTAAATCAGATCTTTATAGTGCAACTTCAATAATCTTTTGATGTATTTTTAAAGTGTTACAAGCGGTCTTTTAATTATGATTATGCCGTTTTTTTTCTCAAATAAAAAACTGTTTTGTTTTGAAAGACAGTTTCGGCAGAGCTGCAATAGTTTATCAGAAATTTGCCTCTGAGTTGTGGGCGGGACTGTTGGTGGGGAGTCAGCCTGCATCTTTTTCCCATCATTCATCTGTTTAGACTCTCTGCCACTAGCTTACAGCCCCTCACATCCCCACGCCAACATAAGCGGTGCAACAAAAAAGTGAGCAATTTCAGCGCTGTCCGGCCGTGCAGTTTTAAGCCAGATTCCAGCTCAGATGAGGAAAACAAAGACTTTAAAGAACCTATTTTACCACAAGTGGATGTATCGATATGGATATATGGATGTGTTGCCTGTCGATTGTAGTTTGTGTGTAACACCTACAAGCTTTTTTTAATTACATTTTTTTACCTGCTTCTGATCTATCACAATTTGAATGAAGAAAGACTCAGAAACACAGTTTTAATCTTCATTTTCTTTGTAGATGTCCTTCATAATGAGTAGATTGCGACAAAACATGTACAAAACACCAAAAACATCATTTTCATTGGAGTGGGTCTTTAAAAAACATCACTGCAGACATTCCAAAATCGAATTTATCACACGTTATTGACCTACTTGGCATTACTGTCCAATTATTTGCACTCAACTGAGTGATGTAGTTTTTGGAATGGAGTGAATGTCAACACAAGAGTCTTACTGTTGTATTATGAACTGTTAAACTGTTGTGAACTGCAACAGCTGTAGCCACAGCACCCATGCTTCTTTAAGGGTTTAATAACCCTAACCCAAAAATTATTTGCCAATCCTTCATTAGAGTTGCTAAAATTGTTTCACAAAGCCCCACGGAAACACACAAAGCGGGATCGGTCGGTTCCCAAACAGAATTCTTACATAGCTCTAGCAAATACGCCAGCTACTCCTCCTCCTTCTGCACAAATGTGGCACATGTGTGCATAGAGAAGTCCCCTTTTTCTTTTTCCATGAGACGGCTTGTATCTTTCAGTGAGACAAAGACGTTATGTGGTTTATCTCTCAACTTACTCTAGCATGCAGTCTAAATCTTCCACCTTTGTCTCTGCAGCGCTGCATCATTTACGCAAATATTTTGCAAAGAAAAGTCACCAAAACTATTACACAGCTGCTCCCCGTGACCTCTTCATCTGTATTATGAGTCAGTTGAAATTAAAACCCGAACCAGAAGCTGATTCTCAGCCAAATTCAGCTAACTGACTCTCTCCCTCTCTGTTTTTTTGAGGAACCTTTGATGTTAGCAGGGGGCTTTAGCACTGGCAAAGATGGCAGCAAATGATACTTTAAGCGATTCTTTTTTATCCTGCAAGCTTAATGAAAGATTAATGGGTCTGATATTTTCCCTTGTTTATATTTTATTTCAAAAGTAAGACGCGGCCCTTGGATCCTGTTAAAAAGCTCCTTGTTAACAGTTTTTTGGATCACCTCATGTCGCTTGTGCTTTCAGAAGAAAAGGTTGTCTTCTTGGCAGCTTAAGCTTTGTCTGAATTGTGCTGACCTTCTCTTTCATGCCAGCGTGTCTGGCTGGTATGGATGGGCTATGCTGCAGCTGCAAAGAGGCACATTCATTTCCATGTGTCCTACATCAGCTGGCTGCAGACTTCATTTACAGATGAATTGAGGAGATGATCCAGACTCAGTGGATTTGGCACTGATTGTCATACAAAGACCTGTGTTGTTATTTAGCTCTGAGTGTGTAAAATGCTCCAATTAGTTTTTTAAATTGTGCTTTTAAGATGTTGACAAGTATCTGACAGAATACTTTTTTTTTAGTTCCTTTCTGTAAGCGTGATAAAATGAAGGCAGCTGTCTGTAAGAGTTTCAACCACAATTCATCTGACCTTTCAGTTATCTACAATAAAAACTGTAGAACCATCTTCACCCCAGGTTTAAATGACTCAAGTAGTCACTTAGAAAGTGGACTATGACTAACTGCTGACAATTTTTAATTATATGTAACTGCATAAAGCTTCTTCAAATTGTTTACAGACTATACAAAACTTAGGTGAAGTTGAAGTCCATCAGTGGTGACACACCTGGGTGTGTGAAAGTTATTTTCCACATTTGACCCTTCCCTGAGGGAGCAGTGAGCTCCAGTCACAGTCGCGCTAGAAACCCTTTGGGGGTTCAACCCCACAATCCAACCCCTTAGCCCTCCTGTTCTCCTCATATTCTGTTCATACCCCATGTCCTCCCGGTCAAAATGACCCGTCTTTATTAATCCCCTAACACCTTTTTAATTTTTAAACATTAAATCTTATTTTGCTTAAGGTTGCAACTTGTCATTCACTATAAATTGTGTGAACACCTGAGTTTTTCCTCTTCACCTGACAGAAAAACTGCATTTATTCAAGACACCTCATATTGCCATGATACTGTCAATTGTATTATTGTTTACTGCACAGGTGGTTAGCAATATTTGTTTAGCATTTTATAGCTTAAGAAAGAACATAGTAAGAAAATATACAATGCAAAATGTAAACTAAAAACATAACTAAGTCAACTAATTAGTCTTTGTAGGATAGTTTGTAAATCTACTTTTGCAGATATGTTTCTTACACCAGCGACACACAGTATGTTTCACAGTCCTTCTGCAGAACTGACATCTCTTCCTCTTACTTGCCCCAGCTGGGGCAGCTGGATCTTCAGGTTTTCAGGAGATCTGGCACTCTCTCATAGCTACAAGTTTTTCTGTCGCACATTTTGCAGGTCTGGACTCATAGTTGTAAAACTGTAGTCATGAGTGGGTGTGAAAGAGTTTGAGTGGCATTGTGACATAGAAAATAGGCCTTCCGCTCTCTGCATCCTACGAGCTAGATCAGGGGTGGGCAAACTATGGCCCGCGGGCTGGATTCGGCCCACCTCCATGTTTGGTCCGGCCCACTGAACAATATCAGAGACCCATGTTTTTTTTTAATCTGGCCACACGATCAAGACTTGCATAGAACGTGACATTTAATTCCTCCCTTCTGCAGTCTGTGCTCCAACCTGAAACCCTCTAAAAATGTCTGTCAAATAGAACAGAAGACAGTCTTCCCTTTCTACATCGCAGTTCATCTTTCCTGGTTTAGATCATCCTTTTAGAGCGATACGTTCTTCTTTTTTCAAACAGCGCAGCCTGTTCTGTGTCCTGATTGGCTGGAAATCTTGTCAATCAATGTCCTCCGTGTCTCCGGTACAGGAAGTCACAGCTCATCAGATCTACAGACATCTTTGATCGATCAGATCTTTGTTTTCATTCTAAAATCGTGAAGTTAATTTCTATGAAAGTTTGAGAATTTAAACAAGAGAAAAGGGTGAAAATTGTCATGGCTGTCTGAGAAAAGTGTAGAAAGTGGGCAGTGAGGAGTTTTACTGCCATAAACGTCTGTAATCAGACTCATGGATTTCAACGATCACGGGTCATTTTTGGAACCTGACTCCTGCAATAAACAAGGGAACTCTGTACTGGTGAAAAGGTAACACAGATATATGCGTAGCTGGAGCAGAAGACATAGAAATGTAGTTCTTATTGGATGAGAAACAGTCGTGCAGAACACAGCGCAGCTGTGCAAACTGTAAAGGCCCGTACACACTGTGACGAATATTCGCCAGCCGTTATTCGCCAGCGTTTTTCAACACGTTTTTTGTGTTGACACCCAGGCGATTTTCGCTGACGGTGAGCCAAGCGAACATGCAATTTCATTCCCTGACATTAGATGGCGCTTAATGTAAAACAGAAATACCGCTGTACACAAGGTGGCGCTGCGCAACTTTACGCTTTTTAAAGTCGTTTTTCACTCAGAAGAAGAGAGCAAGTATTCACGCACTTGTCAGAATCAAACAAAGAAAACATGAATATTTCCAGCACCAGTAGCTCTAGCTCCAGTTCCAGCGATGAAGAAATTGTTGTTCTGTTGAATGATGAAAGACGCCGGAAAAGACGTCGATTTTGGGTACATCCCATAGTTACGAGAAGAGAAGAACATGGGGAGTTTTATCGACTGGTTCAAGAGCTGAAAATGTATCATGAGCGTTTTTGGGGGATATTTTAGAATGTCCGTCAGTGAGTGCATCTTCTTTGTCTTATTTCTTCGCGGCAGTGTAGACGCTACTTGGCGTATATCTTCTTCGCCGTGACGTTTGTGTGCTCAGCAAGACAGTTTTGTGTTTGAGCGCCCCCAAGTTGTGTTTTACTGTAACTTCAGAAGCTCCAGACAGGTGTGCAAAAGCGCCATACTCATTGGTCGTATAGTTTTTGACGCGGCGCGTCAAACCAAAAAAAGAACCTGTGGCGTTTTTTAAAAAATTACGCTTTTACGCGTGGCGTTTTTCGCGTCGATGTGCACACTCACATTGGTGCCCTTTGTTTAGTCACAAGGCGTTAAACATCGGCGAATTACGCGCGCGAAATTCGTCCCGGTGTGTACGGGCCTTAAGACGTGAGGAGCTGCAGCGCTCAAAGTCTCAGCGGGAAAATGACGGGAGAGGATCCACTATTTATTGGTTTTTCTTTTTAATGTATCAGTATATTTTTTCCTGACTTTTTGTCTTTGAAAATCACAGTTATTCTGTCATTTTTTTATTTCATAAATAGTGTTATTTGTTTTATTAAAAGGATCATGAATTGATAAAACTTTATTATAGGGTTTTGCAATAAAAGAAAGATAAAAGAAGTTTAAAGAAAAAGAGTTATTGTGGCCCTCACAAGAGAAAGTTTGGGGACCCGCTCCATCATCCATGTGGTGTTGGAAGATTTGTTGTTTTTCATTCTTCCTATTATTCAAACACCACATGAATGAAGCCTTTCTCTAAGTTTTACACGAGGTACATCAAGCTGTGGAGAACAAAGTTTTAACATAAAAACTTAACTAAAATGCTCAGTTTTAAAATATAATTTTCAATCCCAATGTTTTCATCCCGATTGCATGTTATTTCTTTCTCACTCCACGCATCTGCTGCTGGTCCGGCCCTTCTATCCAATTTTAGAACCCTATGTGGCCCGCGAGCCAAAATAATTGCCCACCCCTGAGCTAGATGCAGTCTTACTGGTACTTGTGGACACCTGCCAAGGTTAGAAGCCCAAGTAGGCATACAGGTCAGTCTCATCTATCTTTTTCCAGACTTCTTCAAATTTGCAAAAATGCAGTGTTTGTCACATGCAGCCGAGGACCAGTTTATTTGACAGTTTTGTTGAAAGGAAAGACTTTCTTTCACTTTCAAAGATTTCTTCTTCTGAAAATGATTTATTCTACTCTTGGATGTCTTCATCCACATTTTTTTCCTCTGATATGTCCCACTCTACCTTCTGAATTAAAGTTTTCTTGCTGGATATCTGGATAGAATCAGCTCTGGAACCTATTCAGTGTTATTACTTATGTCTTCTGCTCACAGAATTTGGGGTCCTGTCATCTGCAGCAACTTTATAGTCTTTGGGAGTCCACAGAAAGAGGCAATATTGTCACATTTGGGTCAGATCAGGTCACAGACAAGGCAGTCTGTGAGAAAACCACCTGTTTTGTCTTGTTTGTCAGCTATTGATTGATCTGTGACAGTTCTGAGACATTCTCACACTTTGTGACTGTGATGTCAGGTAATTTTGACTGCCCTGGAGTGCTGGCCACCTCCAGAATGCCAACTGTGGGTGAGCCTGGTCGGGCAATGTTTACTACACTTTACAAGGACCCCCACCTCTCTTTGACGTCCTCCTTATCGGGGGAGGAGGGTGGCCCCAGTCTTGCCCTCTCCCAGACCTCCCACGGGGTGGGCGGGTGGTTCCCTGGAGCATGGGGTGGGTTTCCCTTGGGGTTGGGGAAGGGGGATGTCCCAAACTACGGGTGGTGGTGAGCTGCTCGCTAGGGGGGCTCTCTAGGGGGTGGGGTCCCATGCTGGGCCCCCTGGCATGGCGGAGGGCTATCCTCCTGGCTGGGCTGGGGCATGCACTCTCCGTGTTTCTGTGCCTCCCTGCTCTCTGGCGTTGGGGGCCCCTGTGGCGGTCCTGAAGGTCTTGGTCTTGGTGTCTGGCTGGATTGCTTGGTGGCTGAAGTCACTCTGTCTGCTATACCGTGCCGGTGTCTGGGGGACCTGGCTACTGCTGCAGCTTCAGCGGGGTCTTGGTGTGGACAGCCAGGCACTTTCCCTCTTTTTGCATTCCATCATTCACCTCAGCAGAACATTAACACCCACCTGAGCACAGGTGTCAGATGTCCCAGAAAATGGCATAATCATAATTAAAAAACAACTTGGAACGTACACTTAATATAATAGATCAAAGAAGGATCACAGTGGGGCCTTAAGTGTCTTGTTTTTCAGTTCTTAATTATCAGGTCATCATCCTTTTGTTGCTTTCTTGGTTAATGGGTTTGTCATATTAAAGTCTATATATTAAACCTTTAAAAGGCCTATTTCATTCTATTCTTAAGCCTTACAGAGTAAACTATATTTATATATATAAATGATAATATATTTCCTTTGGCACACTAAAGAAACTTTGTTTTTTGGAAATATGAATTATTTTTGCAAGCTCTTTTCCTACCCGGAATTAAGACGACTCAATCAGTGAGGCATTGGCTTTCGCTCCTTGTGGGTGTCGCCCATTTAATGACAAAGACTTAGACAAAAACAAACAACATTTGAACTTTTGCAAAGATGGATGTACATATAGTTTAGCCTTACAAAATCATGTTGCTGATCACTGCTAGCTCCACGAAAAAAGTGGGTGTGTATTAGCCTGATTGTGGTGCTGCAGACTCTTCCTGGAATGGGCTGATCCTCACATTGAGATATCACAATGTGAGGACCCATTAGTGTTCGTGGATTGGGAGGAGCTGGTGCTCAGAGCACAGGGTTTTAGAAGAATGCTCAGATATGCTCGGGGGGATCCCTCTTCCCCCGATTGTGCCCATCCACCTGCTCCGTCCAGCATCCACCCTAACAATTTTTGCACACATAGGGCTCCAGGAATTGGATGGATGGGATCTTGTCTTTGGGGGTGCCCCTGGTCCGGGAGTCTCCTGTCCCCTCTCTCCTGGTCTGGCCGGTCGGCCTAGGGAGAATCTGGTTCCCCAAATGAACACATGGCACACTTTGGCAGCGTGCTTGCATCTCCTCCTCCAAGTGCACCTGCACACTGTCACACTGCTCCCTTATCCCTCCTCCTAACCCACAGTGTGTTGATGAACAGATATCTTCTGCTAATCTTAGTGTCAGATTTTCACTTTTGGACGTAACATTTGTTTTTCTAGCAGATCTAGCCTAAATGCTATGAAACTTTAAATTATAACCTACTCTCTTCTTTTTTACTACCCCCACCCCCCCCTGTACATTTTCCCCCTCTCTCTTTCCTCTGTAAAAAAAAAGAAAACATATAATTAAAACATAAAATGTAATAAATAAAGAATAATAAAAAACCCAAAACAAAAAGGGGTTTAAACAAAAAATACACCCTGGTTATCTGAAGATACATAACCCTTGATGTAATAGTGAAACCTGTCCAACACAAAAGGCCTTCAGCTCTAATCTGTTTGCTCAGTTGTTGGACAGAACAAGTTAGAAAGAAAAAAAAAGAATGCTCAGAGATGCCAAAATGGAGTGAATTACCAATTTGGGGTTGTTTGTGAGGAATAAACATTAAACTACACTTAAAAGTGTCATGGTGCCTCTGTCAGACTCCTCCCCTCTCCGCCTGGCTGCTGATTCATCCCAGCTGCGACCACTTACCTCATCACCTCATCCGCCTACATAAGGAGCTCCAGGATCATCAGTCTTCGCCAGTCCGTTGCCCCTGATGGTGCATATTGAGCCTTCACGTCACGTTCATGTATTGCTCCCTTGTTTCAAGCCAGCAGTTGATGTACATTGTCTTGCCTGTCCCCAGGAAACCTCAGCCACGAGTGGTCGCCCGAATCAGCCGTTCCTTGGAATACACATGTGGTCGGTCCCTCCAACGACACCACGAGCCTCTGCCGAACTGCCGAGACGAATCCACGCTGCCGGTTCCAGGACTCTACGAACTCATCCACCAGTGACGCCACGAGCCGCTGCTTCTCACTCTCACAGGATCGCCAAGAACTGCGACCTACCAGTCATTATCACATTAAATCCCATTTCTTGCCAAGTCATCTTTGTCCTGAGTCTCTTTCCGGGTTCTAGCGTCTGGGTGTCTGTCATTCGGAAATCATGACAAAAAGCTTAAAACAGTTGATTTTGCATTATATAGACCCTGTAAGATTCTGCTACAAGCCTGGTCTCCTGCAATTTGGGTCCTTCATTTGGAGTTAAATTTATGCCAAAACTCTCCCACGAGCACGGATCAAACTCCATGCACGCAGTGAACATTCGATGCAGTTCAGTCTCCACGCCCGATACTGTTGTTCCAGTATCTTATTTGAGTTCCATAAATAGCAAGTGAGAAGACGTTTGCATACAAAACTTTTAATAGAACTGGAGATATTAGCAGTTTTTTTTATCTTCTAGAAAAATAACTAAAGGTATTATCAAAAAAAAAGAGAGATTTAACTCAAAGTTACATCCACAACCACTGATGCTTATTCTATAATCCCTTAAATCTAAAGTAAGCACTTCAACCAAAACCACAATGTTTCCCTCTGTGCAACCAGGAACAGAACTCCCATTTCGCAGTGTGTCATGCTACTGGGCCAATAGGGAAAAAGACAGCAGAAAATATGAATAACTCTGTAACATATCTTTATATTAAATGAATTTTAAGGAATCCTAACACAAATAATGTGTTCAATAAATGGATTTAGTATTTTCTGCCCATTTTTTTGTTGTCATCTCCTATCTTAAATCTATACAAAAAGAGCAAAGGATAGTTCAAACTGAACATTATGACATAAGAATTCAAATTTTCCATTCAACTTGGAATAAAAAGAAAATCACACAGGTCTTCATAAACATCCTATTGACTGCCTGTATAGTTAAAGAGCACCCAAAGTAATTCAGCTGCCATAACCACAGGAAGGAGGCAGGCTGCTACCAAGAATATCTAAATGCCTGGATGACAAAGAGAGGGGAGGGGGCAAGGGAAAAGGAGGGACTTAATGGAGTGTTTAGGGAAGAACAGTATGTTTCCTAATTTCATGAACATGTATTAGCCCTCAGGATAGCAATCTACTATTCTGTGAACTTTCCTTCTCCCCCAACTCTGCCTCAGTTTTTGGCCTCCCGCGTCTTCCTCTGTGATTTATGCCTAACCTCTGTAATTACAGTGCCAACAGCAGCAGCCACCAGGTTCAGATTGGGTGAGACACAGACAGACATGCCCCATCACCTCAGAGCGCTGACTCGCCAGCACTTCTCTTTTCAGCCTAATTTCCCTGACGCTGGCTCCGGGAGCATATTTGTATGACAAGATCCCACAAAAGCCTACGGCCTAGCATGACTTAATTACTTTCTGCCAAGAAACACAGAAGTTATAGAGCACTCGTGTTTGGAGGACAAAATTAGTTAATGGTGTCTTGATCTAGCTGCTTTAACAATGAATTGTTGTTCAAATATGCTATGCAAATGCTAAAATCCCATTCCAAGTTTCTTTTGATCTGTTTTCAAAAGTGTTCCCAGTGGTTTTTAAGTATGATTATGCCATTTTAGGCAAAATCAAAAAAACATGCATTATTTTCTAGGACATAGTTTCTGCAGGGCGGTAGAGGTTTATGAAAAATTTTGTCTCTGAGTTGTGGGTGGGACTGTTGACATGGAGTAAGCCTACTAAAACTTCACATCATCCCTCTGTTAACACTCTCTCCCACTAGCTTACAGCTTGTCACACCCCCAACCTAACATTTTTCGGTGCACAGTGTTGGGAGAAACGGCGTTTAAGTATACCTGCATAACTAACGGCGTTACAAGGTAAGTAACTGAGTAATCTAACTAATTACTTTCATCCCTACTACAACGCCATTGTAGTTACTAAGTATAAATCATGGCACGTTTATTCAAAGTTCATTGATGTTGTTTAATCAGCCTGGAGCGATATTTTTACCCCCTCGAGTGACGAGTGCGTCACTGCGAGGCCGAATCTGAATTCTTTTCCTACTCCTACGGCTTCCCCCTACCCCTACATTTAGCCCTCCGAACAGAGAGTTAAGTGTTGATAGTAACTTAAGTGCTTCAGAGATATGATTTTTTTTGTTGCTAATTATTCTTATTGATGGCTTTACATTTTAATTTTTCTCCTCCGTAATTAAACTATTTTGTTTATGTAAACAAGAAATTAGAGAAACTAAAAGAAGTTGATATTTAAAACCTTCACGATCAGTTTATGCAAAGTTAATCTTATTAATATTTATATATGGCTTGTAGTATCATTGTGTGATAATTCTGATAAATACATATTTACATTTCTACACTTCAATCACTTCTATATTGTAATTAAACAACATAATTTCCTTGGTAAACTATACTAGAAATGCTAGAAGCATCACTTTCATTAAATTGTTGCATTAAAATGATTTTTTAAGTTTGCGAGCAGCTAAGGAGAAATATGACATTTAATGCTGTATTTATCTGGCAAAGTTACTGGAGTAGTTTCTTTGGTGAATAACTAATTAGTATTAAGAGACAGTAACTGAGTTACTAATTCAATTACTTTTTGGGCAATTTAACTAGTAACTATAACAAATTACTTTTTTAAAGTAGAATTCCCAACACTGCAGGTGCAACAAAATTGGCGAGCAATATTGGAGCTATCTATGTCAGCTTCAATAAAGAAAAGGAAGACGCTCATGGATCTAATTGTTTGCAAGTGGATGCATCAGAGCAGGGAGTTGTGGCCTGCTGATTGTAGTTCGTACGTAACAACTACAAGCTTTTTCAAACTGCCTTTTTTTTCTTCTAGTTCTGATTCACAACAATTTGAATAAAAAAGTATTCAGACATGCAGTTTTAATCTTAGTTTTTTTATAGATGTTTTCCATCATGAGAAAAATGCTACAAGTATTAAAAACACCAAAAACATGATTTTTCACTGAAGTGAGTCCAGAGTAGTAGTAGTAGAGTCAAAACAGCTTTGGAAAACTCTGTCTTAGACCCCCCCCTCCTGCACACACACACACACCCACCCACACACACAGCCCCCCCCCCCCACCCCCCACACACACACAAATCCAATCAGTGGTGAAATAAATCAATTGTCAAACATTCTAGGAAGCAAAAGGAAGCAGAATTTGCAGAGCGTGCTCCTCTTTGCACTGTAGATGTGTCCGTTACACACATTGTTACTTTGCATGGAGTTCCTCTCTGCAGCCCTCTACTGTGAGACTGATAACAGGCCAGAAGAAAAGAATGAGAGGAAGAGAGAATGTGTGGGTACACGACTGTGTGACATAGTGCTGCCGGACCTATGTGCTCACCATGACAACCGTGCAGAAGGCAGCAGAGGGACCCCTTGGCTTTTCGAGGTGATACAATGCGCTGTCTTAACCTCAGTGACATCCATGTTGTCGGCGGGTCAAATGCTTGAATATCAATGAAGTGACTCACTGCCCCTTGTAGTGGTTTTCAAAACTATCTGGTGCACATCAGAAGATCTTGCTGTTCTCTCTGACCCCTCCTGACCTCCTCTCAACCTCTTGCTGCAATAAGACCAGAAAGACTAATTCCACAGAGTTAACCAACACTTCATCAGTGCATGCCTCCAGCAGCCATTTGATTTAGTTAAAGTCAGCACACTGAGCTCAAGAGGAAGATCTACAGAAGTGAAGGCTAAGTATTTATTTTCAAAGTGTAACAAAAACATGAAAACTAGCTGCGACTGTTGAAATCTGAGGAATGGAGTCAGCCAGCATGTGGCACTAGTTCTAAAAGTAAAAGTGTTAATGTTCCTGAATAGTTTTGGTTTACAGCTTTCTGTATACAACCCAAACAACATTCCTGCAGCAGAGCCACCCTTCATATTAGTCACAGTCTTCATCAGGCCTCTTGTTTTGCTGCTTAACAGAACATGTTGTTGTCTGCAGCACACTTCCCTTCTCCGCTTTAAAGAAAAGAACAGAGGCTTGTCTTGGTGTTGTTCAGTAAATCTAAAGGTTCAAAGTGATGTCTGTGACCAGAGGCATTGATCAGACACTGAGCTAAAGGTTAGTTCTTTATTTCTGCATGAGGCATCATTGCTCATGTGGTCAGTGTAATGTAAGCCTTCATAAAGAAATTATACAGGTATTGTGCTGTAGTTATTTAGGCCCATTGTTTGCATGCCTGTGGGACTTGTTTAAAGGCCCACTCCAATGAAAATAGTATTTTTGGTGTTTTTCACATGAACTTGTAGCATTTTTCTCATGATGGAGGACATATAAAAAGAAAATTAAGATTAAAACTGAATTTCTTCATATTTCTTTATGCTCACCATGGTGAATTGGGACCAGACAAAAAAATTCTACTGGAAAAAGCTTGTAGTTTTTACGCACAAACTACAGTTAGCTGGCCACAAGCTCCCTGCTCCGCTCCATTCCAATGCATCCACTTGCAGACAAATAAATCCATGTGCATCTAGTTTCCTTGTCTGAGCTCACGTCTGGCTCAAACCTGTACGGCCGGATAGCTCTGATATTGCTCACCATTTTTGTTGCAGCAGTAATGATAGGTTGGGGGTGTGAGGGACTAAAAGCTAGTGGGAGAGACTGTACCCAGAGTTGCATTCAGTCTTACTCCCTGCCAACAGTCTCCTCACAACTCAGAGACAAATTTTTTGTTAAACTCCTAGAAAACAATGCAGCTTTTTGATTTTGCCTAAAAATCGCATAATCATAATTAAAAACCACTGGGAATGTTTTTGAAAAGAGATCAAAAGAGGCTCAGAATGGGACTTTAAGGGGATGGTTAGGTTAGGTTCAGTCTTGTCATATGGCAAGCAGCTTTTTTTTGCACACCCTTTGTAGATTTTTTTTCTACTCTGGTATTAGGAATAATATAAATCCATAGGGAACTCATCCAACCCACTGGACATAAAAATGCAAATATTATTCACATGTTGACAAGCTTACAAATTTAAACAAACCATGTGCAGCCTCCAGCTGTACATCAAAGGCTCAGGAGGGAAATTTTGATTTGAAAATGGTCTCAGTCACCACACGCACACAGAGCTACCAGCTAATACAGTAGTTGAACAGCATTGTTGTAACTGAGTTGCGAGAGTCAGTTATTTTCCACTCAGGCCAGATAAGCAGGTTCTGACCCCTTCACTGCCACTTCTGCCATCAGCGCCATTACTTTTATCAGGACGAGACAATCTGGCCTGCCACAAGTGGAGAAAAAAGGGTTCTATAACCCGGCTTTAGCTTGATTACTCACAGGAACACATGTTCTATCAGATACAGTTTCAAAAGCCAACAATAAAGTCGTTTATCACTCCTCAACTTTTTTTTAACCACAAATTGCTTCCAGTTCTGTCATTGCATCCAGCTAGCTTAGAGCAAAATAAGACAATGTATGGGACCCTTGTAGAGCAGCATATGTTATGTGTTATGTGTGCCTATTCTCATTATCTTGATGCCTTTAAACACGAAAAAAAAACATTTTTATATATATATATGTATATAGGTGTGAATGTTAGTGCACAATGTAGTGTTCAGACTATTATTTTTTTCCCAAGGTTGCCTTCTAATGGTATATATCCCTACTATGAAAAAGGGACCACATGTTTCTGTCTGATGTATGGGTTTTCTCTGGGCACTCCGGCTTCCACCCATAGTTCAAATACATGCTTCGTAGGTTGATTGATTACTCTAAATTGTCCCTAGGTGTGACTGTGAGTGTGTGTATGGGTGTGTGACTGTGGCCCTGCAACAGTCTGGTACCTGTCCAGGATGTCGTGCGCCTTCACCAAACAGTAGCCAGGTTAGAGTCTGGCAGTCCTGTGACCCTGAAAGTGATCCAGCTGGTCAAGAAAAATGGATGAAGGGCTTTATCTGTGTATAGGTCTAACAAAAACATTAGTACTTTGGTGTGACAAACAACGCGAAGTTACTTTATGATAAATGTTTTATAGACAACACATGGCACATGGCTTAATCTTGGAAAATCAAAGATGACTCAATTCAAAATAAAGATTCTGAACTTTTTGATAGATGTTTGACTTTGAACAAGCTAATGCTGTGCAGGCCTTTACTGTAATACAAGGGTATGTATTGGTAAGAGTCTGGCAATACAATACGTATCCCGATACGCACCCCAGGATATGGTACAAATCCCGATATTGTACACATTTTTCTTTAAAAAAAAAAGAAAATATGATTTCGAAAAAACTATACCTGAATTTCACGTCTTTCATTGTAATAAAATTATCAAATTCCGTTTATTTAATAATCACAATGTTAAGCACTGCACTGTATCTCATATATAAGTTGCTTTCACCCAGGCAAATTTGTGGTGCTTTTATTTTGGTAACTTAAAATATAGAAAGGGAACAGTCAGCATTGTCTGATTCCCTCAAAAAAATATATTTTAGTATATGAAAAAAAAATGGAATGATTGTCCCTTAACCAATAAGGTTGTAAAAGTATTAATTGGGGAAATAAAGCAATTTTTGTTTTCAATATTGCTTTAATGTAGCTTCTCCAGTACTTTTAAACGGTCCAGGAGCCTGAAAGGTGTTTCAAAAATAAAAAGGGGGGGGGGGGGGGGGTTATTTCGAAGAACAATAAAGTGTGATGATGAGGCAGCATGACAGGGTGAAGGGAAGTTCCTTTAATGTGACAAAGATGCTTTGTTTACACAATCCGCATTTTGATATGTTGCTGGCAGGAAAATGGCAAAGAGTTTCGGTTTGGTACCCATCCCAAGTAAAAACTAAGTAGTTCATAACGACGGAAAAAGCTGCCTCTAGCTGAGGTCTTCCTGTTGTTTTGTGCAGAGTAGAGCTGCTCAAAGAGGCTCTGAGTGCTCTGCTGGCAACTAGCGGTCGGAGGGTGAAGTGGAAAACAAGAGTCAGACGCTGAAGGACGCTCATAAATAATTAAATAAATATCGTCCTGACAGCATTTTGAATCAATACAAGTATCGCCAAATGAACTGTAGCGATATATTGCCAAATCGATTTTTTAATAACACCCCTGCTGTAATAGAAGAACAGCACTAACAGAAAATTACTGTAAACCTGTGAAAAATGCAAAATACCTCATCACCTCAGCACTGTTTGTGGGACAAAAACAACTTTTGTTGCAAAATGAGGAAGAAGCTTAGTCAAATGTTTGCTATCACTGCCAAGTCCTAGCATCCTCAAGGGTGGCTGTGGTTTGCAAAGTGACAACCAGCCCCAGTTTTCCCTATTTAGCGCACAAAAAGCAACCCAGTAACACATCCACAGATAAAAAACAAAACTGTGCTTTTTGCACGTCTACTTTAATGTGATTGAATCGAGCCAGAGCAATTATAAACAACATAATTAGTGTAATGCATTTCCTGCGTTGACTTTGGGGAATACTTCAGTTGAAATGTAAATATGTTAGTTGGAGCTCTGAAGAAAACAACTTATGATTAAAAGAACCCACTGCTCTCGCTAAACTCTAAAGGTTATGGTTTGTAACTCAAGCTTTTTACTAAATGTTAATGCTGCTAATTTGCTGGAGAAAATAATTTTGCTAATATGCAAGATATAGACGTGTGTGAACAAATATTTTTTATTTTCTTTTTATAATGTTATACGTGATTAGTTTTTAAAAGGTTTTAATGTTTCTATCAGCAAATGTACAGGTTCAGACACCTGGATCACCCCACAAAATTACTGTAAAACAAGTGGAATTCCAGCATACATATTTATCTCTGAATTTTTGAGACAGCTGATTAAGTCGTTTAATTTCATGCCACCCCCAAAGCTATCTTTCTTTGTTACATTTTCGTAGCGTCCTTGAACTACAGGCCTTTTCTCTCAGCTGTGCTCATGAGCCACAGTAGATCCTTCATCATCCTTCTCCCCTTTATAGGTCTGTAACCCCACCCAGTCGCACACATACTCATGAAAGATACACAAATACATATGCATGTCAGCAATATCCTGTAGTGCTTGCTCTCTCAAGTCTTCCCGTCAGTCCTGCATCTGTATAACTCCAGAAACAAACACGCACCAGAGTGTGAATGTCTTTTATTTGAGCTTTTAGTGATGTGGATTAACAAAGTGGCAGATTAGAGTCTGCTGCTTAATCTCCATGGAAATAACCCTCTTCTAACCGACACCACACTACTTATGTCGCTCCTACTATGTCATCTTTACTATGCCACCACTGCATGTAATACTGTTCCATTACAACGAATGGTTTTGTGGTGAGTGCTGCATGTAAGAGTCCATGATAGTAAAGAGCATTTAAATGCTGTTAGCTTACAATGGACTCATATTTGTTAAGTGCTACTTGCTATCCTGCACCACTCAGCCTGATGAAGCCACTGGGATAAGGAGCAAAACATTTCAAGGAAGAAGATTTTAAGTCCAACTTAAGTCATGCATGTTCAAAGTCCGGCCCGTGGGCGCACATTCAAATTTCTACCGGTCTGCAGGGACCTGTCATAAAATCAATTTTTTCAGCGCTTTCTAAGAACTGTGTGTATGATATTTCTATTGGAACTGCATACATTTTGTTATAGCCATTGTGTGGCAAGACTACCCCGAGGCCCTTCTGTTACACTTTCTAGCTCATTTCTGAAATGTTGACAGTAAAGATACTGAAGAGATTTGTTTCTCTGATCAAAACCAAAGTGTTTTGTATTTATGAATAAAAAAACTATTTGTGTTATTTATTTTCTTGTTAACATGGTTTATATTTATAGGTTTACATATCGGATTTACAGTGAAAACAGAATTCATATTGAAATTTTTTTTTTCCTTTCAAAAAGAATTTTTAATCATTTTATTTCTGGCCTTCAAATATAAAAATTACAGTATTTTTGGTAAAAATGTATTTAGATGTATACTAAGAAATATTCTGAAGAGTGCAATTTCTCAGCACCCCTCCCCCTTCCCATCTCCTAAATATGATCCACTGTTCCATATATTTTTGGCTTTTATACTGTATGTAAAGAAACACAAAGTACAATTTTGGAAAAAAGTGTAAAAATAGTCTATTTGGATACAATATTATTATAAGTGTCCTAATAATGCAGGCTGAATGGCTGGCCCTAACACATGCACCAAATATGGCCCTCTTTGCAAAAAGTTTGGACACCTCTGATTTGTTTTGTCCTGTCCAACAGCTAAGCAAACAGATGAGAGCTGAAAGCGTCTTGTATTGCACATATTTTACTGTTCCAATATGGGGTTATGAATCTTCTGACACACAGGGTGTATATTTGTATAAACTCATTTTGTAATTTAGGCTAAACTTTATTTATATTGATTATGTTTGTGTACCCTTTTTTTGTTGGACCGGACGGAAAAGAAGAAGAGATAAGAAGAGAGTGGGATGTTAGAGACATGGAAAAGGGGTACAAAAAAAGAGGAGAAAAGAAAAGGAAAGAAAGCGGGATTAACGAAGTTGGAAGATGATTAAAGAAGTAGGGGGGCGGGTAGAGTCATAAAGCAACAAGTTGCTGGAGGTTTATCATCATTACTGTGAAATGTAGATGTTAGTCAAAAGGGGCGGGGCCTGTCTGAAAACACATTCATAAACATATCTGTTGGCTCAGAAAATCTTCAGATACAAACATATCCACATGTACACTATACAAGTACAGCTCACAAGCACATAATTATACATACAAACACACACATGTGAAGCATTTCCTTCAGTCATTCATACCATTTGTGCAAAGGTGAGCTGACCCGTGCGCTTAGATGAGTGTACATGTTCTACTGCCGTGGATGATGAAATGTAAAAAGGGAGAATGTCTGGTCACCCCCGGACCAAGACACCAGCCGAAGCAGCAGCAGCGGAAAGGGCCCCCCCGCCACCTGCGTGGCATGTAATGTATGTGTGTGTGTGTGGGTGTTGGAGTTTATGTATTATTGTGGGGTAAAGGGTGTGTTTAATATAGGATGCAGTTAAAATTGGACAACCCTGATTTAGGACAGCGTCACCTGGATGAAAGAAAACCTTACTGACTACATATTACTACATAATATTGTGACCTACTGACTTGCTGATGAACCAGACGGAGGCCACCTATAGCGAAAGAAGTGGACCCAGTATTTTATTTTCAATATTTTTATAGCATATTGGGGTGAGTTTCAGACGTACGTTTAAATAGGAAAACAATAATCCAAATATCAATTATGCATTCATTAATTTTCGAAACCTGTTTTTGTCCCTTTTGGGGTCACGGGGCTGCCGGAGCCTATCACGGCCTCTCGTGGGCGACAGAAAGCCTGACAGATCGCCAGTCTGTCGCACGGCCACAATCACTCACCAATACACATTCACATTCACACCTAGAGGCAATTTAGAGTAACCAATTAACCTATGAAGCATGTTCTTGGATGGTGGGAGGAAGCCGGAGTCCCCGGAGAAAACCCACACATGCACGGGGTGAACATGCAAACTCCGCACAGGATGTGTCCTCCATTGGTGATTCTATTTCAAGTCCTCTTAAACTAAGTATATGAAAGGAGGAACTGCTTTAAATAAGGAAAACAGGTTGACAAAGAGTAAGAGCTGCCATTTTCTGGGTCTCAGAGGAAATGTGCCACGTCCCTGCTTGTATGCAGGAGGAGTGTCTGTTTGCACAGGTCTCTGTCAGTTGACTCTAATCTGCCTGATCTCAACCTCAAAGTCACTTACTACTCCATATAAATATGTTCAGTCCTCTTTCAGACTAAAGCCGTTATCAAACACTTGTTTGATCAGCAGAGGGCCTGTTGGGCTGTTCATTATGCATCTGGATTTGGAGAGAAATAAAAAAAAAAGATAGAGAGAATGGACTGTTGCCAGTCATCAGAGCTGTGTGTATTTATTCTCACCTTCAGTGGGAACAATTGCCTTCAAAGCAGCCTAATGTTTGTGTGTCAGATGTAAGTGTTGCTTCTTGCATGTGATTTACTCTTTTACAGTTCAGGGTTCAATTATAATCTACTGGATTTATTATCCTGTGTGACTTGAGGTTTGGTCCACCCTTTCCATTTCAGTTTTTACCTGTGACTTTAACTTAAAAAGCTTTTCTTTTTAACCCAAAAATACTATTAATAGATCAAGCAACATTTATTTTCCTATGATGCATGTTCCTGTTTCACAAAATCATGACTTTTAAAAAAAGGCCAGAGAGCTTTTGAGTCACAAAGAAACAAGGTTATAAAGAGGATCTCCAAGCCTGGATGATGGTGGAAACCAACCCTGCCATAAGATCTTTTGTGTGCACGTCGAGTGAGTACATGTGTGTCATGTAGAAGTCTATGACATTGAGAGGCTAAGCTCTGCCTTCTAACCAGACAAGCCCAAACTAGTAAACAGGTGCTGCAGGAGCAGCTGACGATGAGGACATAGGGCGTCTTCACATGCCTGATCAAAGACTAGTTGCCTCAGCCGCCAGTCATCCCAGCAGCTTGATTTATGCCAACGTGTCAAAGACCTTTATAACGGCTTGCAAAGGGAGCAGATAAAGCACACAAAGTCCCTCTGTATCCTTGCATACAAACACTGAGGTAACCCAAGGGGGGTAGTGGCTCTTTACGGAGGTAATGGGCTATTTTCCTGTCTTGTGTTTTGAATAGACCTGCTAAAAAGCTAAAAAATCGCCCTTTGATGGTAAACCAATTAAAATTAAAGAATCGCTGAAGGTCCTCAAGCCCCACATTTAAAGGAAGTAGGTGTGTGTGTACGAGGCTGATGGTTTTTGGCTTGTTAACATTTCAGGATTTCGGGAGAGGGGGGGGTTATGATTCATCAGTTTATATCCAGGTGGCTGCAGTGGGATTCCCTGCTTACTCAAATAAAACCTGTCCCAACAAGAAACAGCATTAACCTTAAGGAGACATTATTGTTTTTATCCATTTCTTTGGCTAAATTGTTTTTTAGGTACAAATCTAGAACCAGTGGATCTTTTTTTAAAGCACTGGTAAAGAAGAAAGGAAAATGAAAAATCTTGACTGCCACCCTTTTGCTCTGAGCAGGATTTTTTTTTCCTTTGAAGAGAGGAGAAGAAGGGAGAAGTCCTGGAGGGGGTGGTAACTGTCATTTATATTTACGGCCTCTGTAGACACCTCGGGCGCTGTTATCCAGGTGGCCTCTGTTGAGGCTTTCAGAAGCACTCACCTTTTTTGCAACTGAGTATCAATAGACACTGGCTGACTTTGATTGAGCCACACAGAGCTTGTGTCATGTGATTTCAACCGTTTAAACGGGTTGGGTCCACGCTGGAACTTGAAAACCCTTGGGGAAAAAGGAATACTAATCCGCAGAAAGTTAAATAAAGCAAATGGGAAGGAGAATGCTAGTTTTGAGTTAACATTTTTTTCCGGATTATAATTATAGGAAATATATAAGTGAAAGACAGATTTAAACATCTCTCTTTTGGGGCATAAACTACAATTGTGTTCCATGGAAAAAAAAAATCTGACTGTCAATAATTTTACTGTTCATCACAAATGAACTCACTAAAAAAGAGTCACAGCAGTTCATGGATCTTCACATATAGAGCTACAAGACCAAATCAGAGAGAAAAATACTATGAAAAATAGGTACTAACAGTTTTGTGCAAAATGTAATGTAAAAATGCATTTAAAAATAAAACAAAAGTGACTCCAAAGGTTCGTAAACAATCCTTAAATTTTTTTTTTTTTTTTGCTTTTTAAAATAAACGTAAAAACACAAGTTAATCATTCATTTATCTTCTAACCATGTTTTGTCCATTTTAGGGTCATGGGGCTGCTGGAGCCTATCCTGGCCACTCGTGGGCGAAGGCGGTGGATATCCTGGACAGGTCGCCAGTCTGTCGCAGGGCCACAAATCACACATCCATCCCATGCACATTCACAGCTATGGACAATTTAGAGTAACTAATTGACCTATGAATCATGTTTTTGGAACACAATTGTCTTCCAATAACTATTAAAAATGCTAAAGCTGAGATGCTGTTGTGATTTATGGAAGTTTTTTTGAGTCATAATTCAAAGTAATGTGCAATTCTCAATTGACAATTCAATATGCAATTTGGGCTTGGAATATAAAAATACATTTTGCAATTTAGAATTAAATATTACAATTTACAATTCAATATAAAATTTTAAAAATAAAATATTGAATAAGAACAAAATCAAGTGCATTTGAAATTGTCATGGGTTTTGACAGTCTGACAATTTGCATTTCTGTTTGAATTTTGACAGCATGCAATTAAAAATTCACTACACCAGGGGGGCGCTGTTTTGCAATTTCATTTGAATTATGACCCAAAAACAGCATGGCATTTCACAATGCAATAGAGTTTAAGTTACCTTAAAATGAATTTGAAGCAAACAATGAATGGAAATGTAATTTCTTATTATTGAAATGCAAAATGCATAGTCATTTGAATAAAGACATAAAAAAACCCACGATAACGTAAAATGCAATTGAATTTATTTATATCTTATATTTTCCAAATGAAAAATCAATTTTCAAATTGCATGATCTAATTGCAAATTGAATCGTCAATTGAGATTTTCACATTATTTTGAATTGTGAGGAAAAAAAAGAAGAAAAAAAAGAAAACTTTCATAGAGGTTTCAAAATACTACACTGAAAGGTGTAGATAGAACATTAACTAAAAAGTGTCTCTACTTTGCTGTTGCTGCTCTTGGCAAGTTTTGTTTCGGCAATTTTCTACAAATTTGGATTGCTTTTTATGATATAATGAAATAATTGCCAGGTTCAGTAGCTTCTTCATAAGCTTTCCAAAACGCAATGACAACATCCCCAAGCCCCAAAAGAGAAAAATGCAAAAACTTCTTTACATTCAAAACTAGAGTGTTTTTATTTTTCTATAAAATCTTAACCTTTTAGAAATATATACAAATGCCTCCTTATGATATAAAACAGTAAATAAAGAAAAGACAAAAATGTGTACATATAACTTTTCAACTTAGGAGTGCTTCATTAATTTATGGCACGGATTTGCTTCACAATAGGCAGTGGGAAGGTTGTTGAACAGCTGCTTTCAGTCCAGACATATATGACACTGCCTTCAGTGTTATATATGGGGTTCTATGTGGTGTGTAATCTATTGCACATTATTCCAGCAATGTTGTGCCATATCCAAGTGACTCCACTGTTTTTGCTTTTATACCTTTTTTTTATCATATAAGTTCCCCTTATGGGGCGAGTGACTAAAACGGTCCACATATCTTTCCTCAAATAAAAATGGCTCTTGTCAGTTGGCGTTGAAGAAAGCCATTTTTCAATTAATACTGAATAAATAAAACAAAATTGAATCTTTTAGTGACTCTGATCATTTCAAGTGTGTTTGAAATGATTCTGGGAGGGGGTGTTCGTACAAAGAGAACCAGCTCATACACATGTCGGAGGGGGCCGAGTAGGCTCATACTTGAAATTTTGCCCTTTTAGAGATGGGTGAGGTTTTATATAAGGCCTGCTGCTGGTAAACACACTGGCCGCCTTTCTCCTCGTCCTCTTCTTTACCTTTTTGCTGAACACGTTCTGCCATGACTGCAAAGTCTTTGAGGTCCAGATCCACATACCGCTGGTGATGCCCACCACCAACAGCATGAAAATTTTCACCATGAAGATCTCAATGGCGGGTATTGAAGCCTTCATGACGCACTCGTCTGACTCTGGCCTGCTGCCGTCCACACATTTCTGCTTCCATGCCAGGATGCGCCAGTAGTCCATGTTGAGTCTCTCATAGAAATAGCAGGCAATCACGCAGGTGGCTGGGACAGTATAAAGCACAGAGAAGACCCCAATGCGAACCATCAGCTTCTCAAGCTTGTCTGTGTTCTCTCCCTCTGTTTTCATAACCTTTCGGATATGGAAAAGTGCCACGAATCCAGATAACAGGAAAGAAGTTCCAATAATAAGATAACAAGAGAGAGGAATGAGCACAAAACCTGTGAGAGCCTTGACATCCATGCTGCCCACGTAGCAGACACCAGTCAGCTCATCCCCAGCCACCTTCCTCATCACCAGGATCATGATGGTCTTGACGGCCGGGATGGCCCACGCCGCCAGATGGAAGTAGCTGCTGTTGGCCTCAATGGCCTCGTGACCCCACTTCTTCCCTGCAGCCAGGAACCATGTGAGGGTCAGGATAACCCACCAGAGGGAGCTGGCCATGCCAAAATAATACAAGATGAGGAACACAATGGTGCAGCCAGTGCTCTCAAGGCCCTCTTGGATAATATACTGCACCCCATTGTCTCTGTCACAGGCTATTCCGTCAGCTCCCACAAAAAGTCGAATGAGGTAGCCCACGGAGTAAACACAGTAGGACATGGAGAGGAAGATGATTGGCCTCTCGGGGTATTTGAACCGCTGCGGGTCAATTAGGAAAGTGAGAACAGTGAAGGCACTGGAGACAAAGCACAGGATGGACCAGATGGCCATCCACACCAGAGAGAACTGCTTGTCTCCCTGGCTCCAGAATACATCTACTTTTGGGTAGCATTTGGGGGCACATGACTCACTTTTCTCCACAAAGTGGAACTTTCCTGGGTTACTGCAAGTCTGTTTTTCTCCAATGTCCTTAGGATGCAGGTCCTGCCCACTCAGGGGCTGCTGTGGCCGAAAGTCTGGTGGCTGGGTGTGGGGGACCTTTGGTGGCTCATCCGAGCTGTTGTTTGGTGCCTCCATGCACAGGTTATTCGGATCGTTCTTGGTGGGCAAACGGGAACAGTCCAAAGAGTCAGGCCAGGGGAACTGGAACTTTTCCAGGATGGGGGAGCACTTCACCTTGACCTGCTCACACATGACCCTACATGCTGGAATGGGGTTGGACACCTGCTCCGTGCACATGGGAGCGTACAGGGAGCACAGGAAAAACTTAAGGTGGCTGTGGCATCCACACTGGATCAGTGATGCAAATTCCTGCAGCTTTATTGCTGCCTCTAACTGATCGTCATGGCCCATGAGATTAGGCATGCGCGTCATGTTGTAGCCGATGTCTTTACACAGGGGGATGGTTATGTGCTGACATCTCCCCTCTCCTGACCAGTCTGGGTCTATTGAGCTGATGGCTGAAGCCTTGCTGCTCCACAGCACCAGCAGCACCAGGAGGAGGAAGCCTTTGACACTTGAGGGCATTGTCCACAACTCAATTTTAAGACAAACAATCAAATACAATCAAGTAAATTGGTTCAGATATAAACCTAGAAATCCAGAAAAGAAGGTAAAAGTGGAACCAGAAAGATCTGCAAGATCATGATTTCCTCAGTGGAGATTTGCAGACTTTAACAGAAACAGAGAAATCCCACGACGGAAAGGAAACGGGTCCGCGCTGAGGGCGCGTTGTCTGCTCCATTCTCTCAGTGCGGCTTAAGCGCTCGAGCTACTCCTCATTTACGCACATCAGTCTTCCTGGGTCAAAAAGAAATGAACCACAAGTCCCATTTTTCTTCGCTCCAGATTCCAAACAATTCCAAACGCGTCGTTTCCACGCCGCATGGCACTTTTCGGAGCTGTCGCTTCGTTGTCTGGTCTCAAAAACTTCAACAAAATTATTTCCAACCCCACATGTGCAGCAGTCTCCGCGCAGAAGCAGGTAATCACTCAAGAAAACGCGTCAAAAATGAACGTCCTCCGAGAAAAGAGAAGAAATTCCCCTGCGCTCCTCCCCGGAGCAGCCGGTGGAAGCGTTTGGTGGCTGCGCGCTCGTCTGGGCTGCTCGGAGCCTCTGTCCTGGTCTAACCTGCCAAAGATCCGCCTTCAAAGACAGCTACTTTGCATAAGAAAGATGACACTGACACGCGGATTATTTTCAAATCGTGCGGAACAGCTTGTTCAGCGCAGCCGTTTCAAAGGCTGCACAGCAAACTTCCTTCTCCCTGTTTGTTGGTCCCTCACCACAAACTTGGACCACAAAGGGCACAGCATTTTTGAGAATTCCCAAACTGTTGCGCAACAAAACGAGAGCTTTGAGCCACAGCTGGAGCCTTTGTTGTCTGTGAAGATGACAGCGGAGCAAACGCCTGTTTTTCTTTCTGTGTTTTTAATCAAAGATACTCTTGACTTGCCTTTTAGCATCACATTTAAAGTGATACATGCCATATAAAACAGCTCATCAGCTCAATTTAAGTGATTTTTTTCCCCCCAAAGAAAGCACTCATTACTTTAGTGTAAAGACAGAAAAAGCCCAAATGCTTTTGTCTGATAGGGAAAACATTACTTGTGGGGTACAACGAGAATATAACTGAAGATCTAGTACAAAAAAAGATCACAGAAATAGGAGCGATCAGTATTAAGATGAATGGATGGGTGAATTCATAGCAGATTTTGTGGAACGATTCCAGGCATCCTTTAGAAAAATTGTAAGATGAAAAGAATCTTTTCAGTTCTTTTGCTAAATTTAGGCCTTTAAACTAATTGTCAATGGAATCTGAGTGTTACAGTCGATATTCCTAAATGAAAATTCCTCTCCTTGCCATTTCCTGTCTTTTTTCAGTGGAGGAAACACTCCTGCAAACAAATCAGAAGTCCAAATTCCTCTTGAAATTTTTAGCATCAAAGCAATGACAATGTCCCACTGCAGACTCCAGGGAGCCCAACTTATATAAATAATTCAGAAACTGCTTAGCCTTTCTAACAGTGACATCTGTGTTCTCAGCAGATTTCCACAATTCCAGCCTTTCTGCTGCTTTGCAAGCGGCACCAGTGTTTTTAAAAGCAGCGTTTTTAGGCTTGGTGATTTTGGAGATGCAATGAGTCTGGTGATCGAAGAAATGTTAGAAGGAGCAGCAACAAGTTCTTCCTCATTGCAACAAAATTAAGTGGACTCTGCTGCAGATAATTATTTGGGTGTGTCTGTTTCATTTAAAACAAAAGATTGCATAAATCAGTGCATGCAGACAGTGGGTTTTTTTGTGTGTAGCTCAGCTTTGGTAAATACCATTCTCTGACTTCTAAGCTATGTGGAGAGTGAAAATAGGACTTCTCTGTCCGGATAAATACAACTACATGTAGATGAATATACGGTTAATCTATCATGTTGATGGATCGCTAAATAGTTTGTCTTTTACAGTTAGATATGCCGACTAACTATTTATCAAAAAACACTTGAGAGCCACCACCATGACAGAAAAACAAATTTAACCCTGTAAATCCCAATTACATCAAATAATTGACAGAAAATCGTTATGATTTTTTTTGTAATTTAGTTTCATACCCCTTGATGAATTCACAAAAAACTGTAATATCTTTATTCTATGAGATGTAGTGTCAGTTCCCAAATGTTGTAATTTAGTACGTTTTTGCTCACAACAATGCTTGTTTAAGACGCAAAAATATTGACATGGGTGTTCGGGAAAAAATAACAACACATTGTTTACCCACTATTTCAAATTTGATCCACACATTTGAACATGCTGTAACTGTTTTATGGAAAATTAATCGTCAACAAATTTGACATACTTTCAAAACAGCAAAAATGAATAACAATACATGAGTTATTCGATTCCAGTATGTGTATGTAAAGTTTAGAAAACTAAACCTTTCCTGTCAAAAGTGTTTTTGAGATTTTAGGTAAGCAGCCATTTTGAAATGGGCAGGAAAAGCCCTTCTACTGCCCGTAGTGGAGTGATGATGAACTACAGGACAGAAAACGTGGACGTGTGGGTTAAAGAAGGTTTTGATCATGCGAATGAGATAGGGCTCTTACAAATACATGTATTATACGTAGTTAAATCTCTGTTTGCAAAAAAAACATCATTATTAAATTAAAAAACAAAAAACAAAAAAACAAACCTAAAAAAAAAAGCTGCATATAAAAGGCTAATGCTTATGTCATATCAGCAACATTGCAGTTGTGCTACAGAAACTACAGCCTGATGGTAAAGAGCAGGATGCAAGTGTCTGAGAGTGAAGTACTTTATAGTTTTTTTTTATTTTTTTAAGTTGCGTCTTCCAAGCCTCTCTCATGTCACCTTGTAAAATGTTATAAGATTTATACTCTGGCCTGGCTGTGGTCTTCATCAAGGGTGAAATTCTGATCACATGTAAACGGGAGTGCTTTTAAAGCATTTTTACAAGAGTGACTAAAGTGCTTCTAGAAGTATTTCAGAAATGTGTTCGGGCGAGATGAGAAACCTTGAGCCAGCGTGCCTAAATGGTTTAGCACAGCGTATCTTTGTGGTGGCACTTCAGCTGTTGGCACTCAGTGTGTGGAGCAGGAGAATAAATATAGGGTATGAATATAGTCATGAACACAATACCCAATGCAGCACATGTGCTATTTGGATTTCATGTTACCAGCTGTTATTTGAGGAAGACTTGTCTGCATTTTGATGATGACAAAAAATACTTTAGCATATACGTCATAAGTGACCCTTTATGTTACATCTGCTTATGTGTACATGCTAGAAGATCTGCCCAAATCTTTTTTCAAATATTTAGATATTTATTTTGTTTTTTTCTACTGCAGAAATGACAAGAATAAATTTCCATTTGCAAAAACGGACAGATGCAGACATAGCTTGCCTTTATTCCACACAGTCTGACCCGTCACAAAGATGAGGACAACAGCTGACATGCCTGCTCTGTCCCTCCTGCTGCTCCACTCTTTTATTACATACTCTCACGTACAAGTGAAACAAAGAGATGACAGCCTTAATGTGAAGAAGGCTAATGTAATATCAATCTGTTCCCAGAGATGGGGTCAGTCCTGATCTCCATTTTCATCATCTGGATTCCAGGGAAACATGTCTGGTATATTAAAAAAAAAAAAAGCAAAGCTCCAATTATCATAACCTTTGGTGTAATAAGGCTGACAAGAAACAATTGTCATGGAGTCTAATAAGAGGACGCATTCTTGTAGCTTGCTGTAATTCACCGCCTTTGTTCTGATCCTATTCCTGTCTCTCCTCCTGCTTCCATCTCTTTCATGATTGTTTTGCCAGTCGTGATGATATCTCTTTGAAAATGAGGAAAAAAGAGGAGAAATCAGACACGCTCGGTCTTTAGATTCTCTGGCTACAGCGGCTACCACTGTGGCTTTTATAGTTTTTTTTCTTCTTTTTTTTTATCAAGCTTTGCTTCATATGCCCCCTCCTATAGCTCATTCCTGCTTACACATGTGTGAAACACACACTCTCTACACACACACAGGAACTTTATCTCATCTTTGCAACCACAACAGTGTGACGAAGAAAAGCAGCGAGCCTCCATCTCTGAGAAATCAGCAACTGTGAGATAATTCTGTAACTAATAAAGTGAAAGGGAGGACCCTTTGATGGTTGAAACTGAAAAGATATTTTATTTTTTTATTTTTTGTGTGTGGGATTTGAGATGTGTGATTCTATGGAGTGAGCTCGCTCCCCCGCTGCTAGGCTCAGGCTGGAAGCTGGCCCCCCTCTGGCTAATGTTATGGAGAATCGGAGGAATTTTATGGCTGTCTTTTCCCTCAGCCCTCTTTTTTCTTTTGTTCCCCTTTGAAGAATGACTTTAGACATTTTATTTACATATTTAACCATGGATGAAAGAAACGAAGGGCGAGGAAGCAAAGCTCCTTGGGTTCTTAGGGGAATTTTGATCAGTAAAAAAATGAGTAGAAGCTAATACTATTTTTTTTGCCCAGCCTGAAATAAGATCAAACAACGTCTGATTGTGACGTTTCTGAAATTTTGAAATGGAAACCCTCTGCTCTTTTTTTGGGGGAAAACTTGAACTTGTACAAACTCTGTATCAACTTCAACAATTGCTCAGTATCTCTGTTTATTTCTGTGGGCTGGATCTCTCGATTGCTGTTCCAACATGTGAGGTATGCCATGGCAAAGGATGGGGGACGTTTTAGACATGTTTGGCATTGTTGCTGCCGCTGAAAGGGCATGTTGATTAAACGTACGGGTGGGGTAGGCCTATAATCTTCTTAACCAAGGCCCTCCTCTACTCTTTCAGAGGGGCACAATGAGAAGAAACAACACACTCAGTTGGAGGTGAGACTATTTGTCCACATGGCCTGTGCATTGTTCAAGGATCCTGTTCTCCCTCCTCATTGCACGCATTCAGCATTTAGCTCAGGATGATCCTATTTATCTACATAATCTGTTATTTTCTCTCTTATTGCCACTCAACAGTGTGTGAAGAGGCTGGAAGCAAAAAGAAATCCCCCCAAAAATATGTGAAACCTATTGCAGCTGGACCTGCAGAGAGAAGAAATGGGAAAAAAAGAAAAGAAAAAGACAAAGGTCTCTTCTGCCTAAAAACCGGCTTGTGATGATCATTTTCATTGGAGATTGTGAGGTTTTTTTATGTCCATTGGAAATGTCTCAGCTGTGTTATCAGACACAGTTTGTGTGCAGGCTCGGACGTTTTGAGGAAGAACATATAAATCAAAGAATGAATTATTGAGAAGCCCTGTCAACATCAAAGCGTGCTATACTCTTTGCTCACATGGTTTAAGTAGTTCAATAAAGTAAGTTATTAATGAGGCCTAATTTATTTTGTTCTTTTTTTTTCTTTGAAACCAGGCACTGTGTCTCATCAGTTGCTAGTTAATCTTCCGACCTCTTTTCATTAGAAAATCTGGTTAAGAATAAAATTTTAACTCATAACTGCAAACGTTGATTTGTTTATGATGTAGATTATTACACTGACCTTGACGTAAGTGGGTAATGCTGTCGTTTTATCTGTAATAAATACCCCAGTAAAGGATTTAGTTTGTCATGCAGCAACATCTGTGCTGAGCAAGATTCATTTTGAAGGGGAGTCTTACTTTACATTCTTGGGTATGGTGGCAGTTAATGGTGGAAAAAACAAAACAAGGAAAAGGGGGCAGCAGGTTGATGAAGTTCAGCTGCTTGAGATCAAGCAATGAACCAAAGCTTTGTCAGCTGCTTGCAAAATCCATTTTAGTTACCGCAACATATCAGTTCCAGAGTCTCTGAAGCGCCGGTTGCCCAGCTAAGTTTCCAGAAACATGGGAGCAATTAGGGAGATGCTGAAGGAGGAAGAGAACCTCAAACTTAGGGTAAACATGCTATTGCTCGCATCGGTGAAGGACACTGATGGCAATATTATTACCCAAGGTCCTTGTGGGGGCACTTGAGTGTGAATTGCTAATCAGGAAGGCCTCTGGTCTAATCCCTCTTTGAGTGGCCGGCCTGGAATCAGCGCGTCTGGGGAGACTCCCCACTGCTTCTGGCTCTGGAGACGGCATTCAATCCCACAGCCCTCCTGTCCCATTCCCACACTCCCCTCACACTGTGCCGCGCAGCCACGCAACCGTGCATACTCATTGGTGCACGCACGCACACAACCCATGTCCTCCTCTGCCCAAATTAGATTAGGTCCTTCTCCTTCTACCCAGCAAGGCGCTGGTCTTTTCTCTGCCTGGTCATTTATTCTATCCTTTTGTCTCTGCTTTATAAAGGAGAAACAAATTCCTAAACAACTCTGCTTCTTGTTATGCACCACTTTGAAAAAAAGGTGAGGGAAAGGAAGACATTTTTAGTCAACCTTAGGTGAAGCGTTAGAATCCTCTGTCCTTTGGTGTCTTAGCTATAATGATGTGTTCGGGGAAAGAGTGTTTTGGCAGGATGGTTTGTGCGGCTATGAGAACAACGCCAGCTGTGTATCATGCCAACCTGTTAACTCACAGCAGAACGGATGGCCATCTGACAGCAAAACTAAGGATATCTTAATTGAGGCCCCTTGCTAACATCATCCGAAATTTTCTCCTTTTTACTGCTAGTTCTTACTGGGTAGAAAAGATAAAATGCAGTTGCAACATTTGTGTCTGAGATGTACATCCGTGGGTTCAAATCCCCCAGTAGTTGTTATCTCGATTTTACTTGTCTTCATAAGTAAACCAGTAATGGACAATGACATATGTATAGGCAAAAATAAAGGCTTCAATTGCAGGGGTCTTTTGTAAGTAAGCCCTGGTGGAGGCTTATTTGCCCTGGTTCAATGTGCAGCCAAGCTTTCCCAAAAGCAGCAAATTGAGATCAAAGCAAAAATTAAAGCTGACTCGTTCAAAGCAAGATAAAAATATGTGAGCCTGCAGCAATATTTTCTCTATTGATTTCCTCCTTCACTTGAACTTCATGGGACTGTGCTGGCTTTTTTTATATATATATTTTTTTTTGCTGTACTCCACACCACTGGAGACTCAACTCTGCTGCAGGGAAAAGGGAAATGATTCTCACAAAAAAGGACAGAAAAACACTGTTCCAATTGCTACAAAGCAGTGATATCATAGGGAACACAAGATCTGAATGATCGGGCAAATAGTTTTCACATTGCAAACATTCTTTCAGTTACCATTAAAGTACAGGGAGGAACAGAGAAAACATCTATTAGCACATGTGTGAGTGGAACACCATTGCGTAGTGTTGCTGTAGTTGGGATGTTCGGCTTTAGGACTGCAAGGAGAGCAAAGTCTGCACTGAGCCCATTTACATGTCCGCGATATCCAGTGACTGAAAATAATTAGATATTTGCAAAGTGACTTTGGAATTTAAATCATTAGAAAATCTTGGCCCACATTTTTTATTTCATTAACTGATTTATTTTGAAGGAACGTACATATGTAATTGAATCACTTTTTAACTTCCTGCTATTTTTCAGACCTTGAAAATATGTCCTTGGTAATCGTGGACAGTTGTAGCATTAGCTTTGCTACCGCAGGAACTGATGCATAATGTAGAGTAGGACTTTTTTTGTCATGGCGTATGGACGCGGCAGACCCAGATGCTGAAAACCCCGGAAGGAAACTCAGGCAAGTAGCGATAAACAAAGAGTCTTTAATATCCAGGCAGGAGATAACAGTTCTGGTTGTTACTTCTTGCTAGCTTGGATCTCTGGCGAGGAGTCGGCGTAGCTCGTAGGGACTTGAGAGCT
Organism: Oryzias latipes; assembly: GCF_053564925.1. Taxonomy (NCBI): domain Eukaryota; kingdom Metazoa; phylum Chordata; class Actinopteri; order Beloniformes; family Adrianichthyidae; genus Oryzias; species Oryzias latipes. The sequence goes on from NC_136245.1 coordinate 14,805,791, forward strand.
AAGCTGAGAGCGTGGCGTGGCTGGAGCGGAGCGAGACGTGCGGTGCGGATCGCTGCGCGCTGCCTGATGTCTTGGGACCCGAAGTGAGCGAGGAACGTGGCGTGACTTCGAGGCGAAACTGGTGTGGAGCGAGCTGAAGATCTCCCAGGTGGACACTCGTGGATTTGGAAACCTGGAGGCGGGTAGAATAAGCAGGGTAAGTAAAGGCCAGAACTTGAATCGGAGTACGTACTGAGGTTCAGACATGCACCGAGGTAGGCAACGGACTGGCGATGACTGCTGGGCTGGATCCCCTTAAGAAGGCGGTGAGGTGATGAGCAGAGTGTCCACAGCTGGTTCCAATCTTCAGGTGCACAGAGAGAGGGGAGGGGGAGGAGCACTGACAGAGGCCACGTGACATTTTTGGCCACAAATGAGGTAGAATGGTCATCCTCTGATGGGAAAATCACAGGTTCAGTTCTTACCTTGCCTGCCCATTTGTCGAAGTGTCTCTGGGCAAGACACTGAACCCCACTTTGCTCCTGGTGGTTAGAGGTTGGTGCCAGTGTTCGGCAGCGGAGCCATCAGTGTGTAAATGTGTGTGTCGATGGGTGAATGAGAATGCACTTTAGACCTTCTGAGAAAGAAGTAAAGTGCTATACAAGTGTACATTATTTACTAGTTACCCTCTGTAACCCATCTATACCCATGCTAAGCAAAGAGTACCTTTACACAGCTGTATGTGTGCATGTCTGTTGTCTGTCTGATCTTGTTTTAAGTGTACTGAAGACACTTTCAAGAATGGGTGAATTTCTCTTAGTGAGATGATTAATTTTCTATTCTATTCTATTCTATTCTATTCTATTCTATTCTATTCTATTCTATTCTATTCTATTCTATTTAAAACACTGGTTGCCTTGGATGTCCTATGCTACCTTGGATCTTAAGCAAAGATGACAGATGCATAGATGTAAAACTACAAAACAAATCAGATAACAAAAAATAAAAACAAAAAATAAAACAAATCAGCACTAGTGGATAACTGCCACTAGTGCCTAAAGGACACCAGTGTCTTTTTACGTTACTTAAAAATACTTGCGACTCAGGAAATTAGATTCTGATTGGATACTCTGTGTTCATGTAAACAAGCTCCTTATTTTTTTTTCCTACATCTGTGATAACCCTTTAAACTATATATTTGTACGATTCCTCAGTTATTTTGAATCATCCGTTCATCCATTATCAGAACTAGCTGAGTCACAGAAGTTGCAGAAGCCTATTACAACTATTATTGGGTGATACACCCTGGACAGGTCACCAGTTCATTGTTTTAAACTAGGCTTTAAAAGAAAGGAAGACAGCCCACGATGATATCGTGGGCTGTCTGCACAAGAGATAGCTAAAAACTGAAAAGTTTTTTGTACCCAATTAGAGAGGGAGTTTGATAATAATGTCATGATGAGACATCTTTGTTGGTGTAAGCTCAGATCATAGGAAATAGCTGTAATTTGTCATTTCTCAACTTGGGCTGCAGATTGTCTTCAGGGTGTCTAAATGAGAAGAATTCAGCGATCCTTTTGAAGTCTTAGGCAGAGCTGACGAGCACTTCAATGACGCCTCAACAGGTAAGAAGACAAGCTGGAACAATTGTGTGTTCAGTGTGATGCACAATTACTCGCTGTTTCTGTTCCTAATAAGAGATACACAAGTCTGTGGATTTACCTATCCATAAAGTTTTGTACCCACCAGAATTACAGACCAGTATATCAAAATTATTAAAAAGTTAAATTAATAAAAATGCAAAAAAAGGAAGGAAAGCTTCAAAGAGAGATTGAGATAGAAATAAAACAGAATTTGTTGTTTTTGGCATCCAAGAGCACATGCAACATCTTCGTTGCTCTCTTCACCTCTAAGCTTTGAGGTGAAACACCTGGGAGAGCTGGAAAAAACACGAATCATGCTGAGGAAAATGCCTTTTAATCTTTCAGGTTTTGTTTCATAGCCGTAAGCAGTCTTACCTCATCTATGAAGCTTCCTTCTCAGACAGACGCATCACTGTTTCTGTAGGCATTCCTCAGGCTTAAATATCAAAACAGCACTAAATAACCTGTCATTCTTTTTTCTCAGAACATAAGATGTAGCTGCCTGACCAAACATGCCTTTCATTTACCCAATCTACTGAAAATAGTGTTTTTTACATGTTCTTGTGGCCTTTTTCTCATAATGGCAAAAATGTAAAAAAGAATTTAAGATTAAAACTGCGTTTCTGAGTATTTCCTTATAAAAATCATGTTGTACTGGGAGCAGAAGAAAAACGGATATTTTAAAAGAACTCAGACTTATGATGCAGATACTGACAGGGGCGGGAAATGTCTCGCTATCTAAACATTTAAACAAATATATTTATGTGTGTTTTCACTTTCCTCGTCTGAGCTGCAAATGGTGGCTGGATAGCCCCGATATTGCACGCCGTTTTTTGCTACGCTAATGTTAGCTTGAGCTAGTGACCCGCTTGTTGCTAGTGTGAGAGAATGTAACCAAAGGCATGCTGGTAAATTAGCTAAGCTTACGGAAAATTAGCTAGGCCTACGTCAGTGCCAACAGTTCCTTCCTTAACCCTTGTGCTATCTTAAATGACCCCACCCTTGCATTGACGTGTTCTCCCTACCATGACAAAGGTGGATAAAGGTGGAAAGATTTCATGTAATCCATGGACACCAGTGAGGTTCACAAATCATTGAAGAAAAAAGGTTCAGAGCACTGTCTAGTGGGTCTAGATGACTCAACTCCCAATATTAAAGTGCTTAGGATAGCACAAGGGTTAAACCAAAACCGAATATCTAATGAGCTCTTGCTGCTCTGCAGAAAATGTCTTAAAAACGACACATGCTTTTTAATTTTAGCTAAAAACTGCATAGTCATACATAAAAGACCACTGAGAAATATTTTACTGCTTAGAGTATAATTTCTTAAAAGTAAAGGTTAGATTTGATATTTCACGGTGTTGAGTCAGAATTTTATATTTAAAATATAATATGACTAAAAATTGTGTTTTAATTATCCTACATGTAAGTGTGCACACACCTGTATTAATAATAAAACTATAAATGATACTGGCAGTAGGAAAAATCTTCTTTTTTAAATTTCAGCCTTTGTTAAGCAGACAGCTGTGGCTAACCTAGTTATGGTATGCGGCTCTAGGGCCTCTTCCATACACTTGTACACACAGACCACGCCTCAACTATCTGAGCAAGTATGACGGCTGTTTGACTTCTATATGTGTGCTCTTGAGGAGATGTCTCAGACATTAATATCAAACTAAATACCACATGATTTCCATTTCACATCGCAGCCTGTGAGCTTCCCGAGGGCTTCAACGTAACCGATACATTCGGCTCTGTCAGAAAAAGAAGCCACAGTGACAGCCGGTTAAAAGTCATCCTGTTTGGAGCTATTTGACATGCGACTTTCATATGTCCCGTTTGATATGCTTCAGTTTCAACGCCAAGATGTGCGAGATGGTATCTTCAGGGAAGGGTTGTTTTTCCTTGTGAATAAACACCACATAAAGTAATACGCATCTGCTCTATCTCTGGTACATACAAACAAATATGCTTCTGCTTCAAAAGTCTTGCAGATGAGAGCATTGCTTTGTCACATTATAAGAAGACATCACTGCTAGAAGCTTTGCTTGATGATTTGAAAGTAAAATTGCTTTTGATTCTATTAGTATATAACACCATAAAAATGTTTATCACCAGGTGTGAGGTAACTAAAGGAATAGCTTCTACATCGGTTTCAATTATGATAGTGGAAAAGTGATCGGCTAATAATTTTCAGGTGCAAAAATACTTTAAAATGCAACATAACATGGGATAAAATGTTTTTAAAGTCTTATAAAAGCATTCCCAGTGCCCTTTTAATTTTGGCCAAAATCAAATGTGTTGTTTTCTTGGACATAGTTTCTGCAGAATGACAAGTAGAGTTGTGGGTGGGACTGTAGGTGTGGAGTAAGTCTGCACTTATTTCCCATTCTCACGCTGTTCTCTCGCGAGCTTACAGCCCCTTCACACTCCCAAGCTAACATTAGTGGTGCAAGAAAAATATTGCAATATTGGAGCTGTCCGGCCATACAGTTTTGAGCCGGATGCAAACAAAAGTGAACAAGGATTTAGTCGTCTACAGCAGGTGCATCAGAATGGAGAGGAGCAGAGAGCTTCTGGCCTGCCGATTGTAGTTTCTTCACTACCAGCCTTTCCAAAAGGAATTTCTTTGTCTGCTCCTGATGTACCATGATTTGAATAAAAAAATACTCAGAAACACAGTTTAAATCCTAATTTTCTTCATATATGTCCTCTATCATGAGAAAAATTCTACAACCTGACCTTGACTAGAACCATCCAACTAGCCATTTTCTGAATCTTCTTTCTAACTATTCTGGGCCATGGAGAGCCAAATGAAAGGCCAAAGGCAGGGTACACTCTGGATAGGTCATCAGCCGGGTCACACAGAGACCACCAAGCATGTTTGTGGACTGTGGGAGGAAGCCAGAGTATTGGGCGAACATGCAAATTCAGCCCGGTTTAAAACCACTCTGGGATTAAAACAAGGGCCTTCTGGCAGTGAGGTAAGAGTACTAACCACAAATAAATAAATAGAACTACTACACCACTACACAGCACATACTTTGAGTAGAATGTTTATGAAATATTATTAAAAACAAACGTTTGTTTTTGATTTTTTCATTGTTTTTTGGGGTTAAATGCAAAAAAAATAAAAATCTCTTAAGGTCCACATGACCAAAAATAATTTGCTTTAGCTTGAAGTATAACCAGGATTTAGTACTTTTTTTGCCTTCAGGAATTTAGGAGGATTTATCTGGTTTATTTCTATAAAAAGAGACCTTGTGGTGTTGTCAACCTGCAAATTTGCAATGACACGATTCCCAGTTTTTTTTGCAACTGTGCATTTTGACTATGTTCTTCTCAGTTTCTTAAAAAAAATCAACAGAAAAATAAAAATAACTCAACATGTGTAACAACAACAAAATTTAAGCAAGAAAATGTTTAACTACACCTATTTTAGCTTTTAGCTTAATTTGTTCACTGGTAAAGGCTGCTGCATTCCCTTTTGCCTCGAAATATATTATAGATTAAATTTTTTTCCCCCCCTAGAGATAATAGATTGTTTGCTCCACCAGCTTTTGATTTTATATGAAAAAGAAATCTTCTTGCACTTGCAACCCGTTTTAAAAAGGTTTGCATTGTCTCTACTTTCAAAAAGAATTTTCTGGTTTCTCTGAAGAGACATGTGAGCTCTATAATGAAACCCTTTTTTCAAGTTAGAGAAAAGCAATGTTTTACAAACTTACTGAAGCAAAAAAGCATGATTTTAAGTCATTAATGAATCATATTTACTGAGATATTTTATTGGTTCTAAGCACAGACAAAAACAGACACCAAAGCTCTCTATTATACTCTGGATGGAAGTTTGTGGCAGTATACTATATACGATAACAATATGCAGTACAGACCAAAAGTTTGGACACACCTTCTCAGGTGTGTCCAAACTTTTGTCTGTACTGTAGATGTGTATCTTATAAATAAATAAATGCATATTATTAAATTAAGTGACATCACTGTTTTGTTGTCCAAATCATGAATACATTTAAAATGCACATTTCCCTCTAAAAATCAACCCACATTGATCACAAGAACACCTCTGGCTTTATTGGTGTTGGTTGCTGTTGTTCATTCAGTCTGACCTGAGACAGGTGGGTAATTTAGCCTTGCTGGCATCGTTGAATCAGAGGAATGTCATTGGTCTGGCCGTGGAGCTGTGTTTCCCACCACGCTGTCTTTGCCAGAGTCGATGTTGTTTCAAGCCTGTGATTATCTCTCTGGAATCAAATTTGACCCCAATTCTGCCTCCATCTACAACAAACAGGATGTCAAGGGGCGGTGAAGTCCTGCTTTGAACTGATGGTGTGAAATAGCCAACACTGTGTCATTCATTGTAAACTAAGGATACCTGTAGACCACATTGTTTTTTTTGGTTTTCTCCGACAGATCAAAGGAACTTTTGCACCCTACAAAATGACACAGATTATCCCCCCCCAAAAAAAACAAAACAAAAAAAAAAACTACAGTCCAAACTAAATTTCCTCGGTGTTCAAAAACCGTTAAGATAAGTCAACCTCCCCCTCTTGTTAAAGTAAAATAAGTCCAACACAAGAGGCTCTCAGTCCTCATCTGCCTGCCCAGCTGTTGGACAGGACAAGTTAAAAAAACAAACAAACAATAAGATAAGTCAACCTTCAGAAATATCAAGATCTTGTTTCTTTTAATTCACATAGCTTTGGTAGGATTTAATGCTCTAGAGGTTTTTGGTGTCACCATTCATATCATGGAACAGCAGTGAACAACGGAATTTTGCTTTGTGTGTCTGTATTGTCACTTTCCTATGTGCTCTTACACTCTTTAATGGCACTGTCAAACAAATAGCTGCACAATAGTGAACTTTGAGGATGTCCTAGTGAGGCAAAGGTGATTCAAATGTCTTAAAACGTATCAACACAAGACAGAAGGGTTGTCAGTTTTGTGTCACATCCCCAATAATGGAGTTATTGCAGCCACAAACATCACAGAAAAATACTTTTTTTATTCCTGAGTACAAACCATCTGTGCATCTGAATCTGAGAAATGGCTTTTCTCTCGAAACCAGATTACTTAACACCATTTCTTGTGACCTTTTCATAAAAGAAACTTAAATTTTTTTCACCGTTGCATATCTTAATAATCAATTCTCGTTTAGGATCAGAAAAAGTAAATCATTAAGGAGAAGACTGACACAAAATAAGCACCATATTTGGTGTCATGTTACCAGTGTGGCTTCATAGTTAGCAGACACTTAAGTGTCTAAGTGAACATCTCACTGAAGTTCAAATAGAGCAGGAGGAGTGAAAGACAAAACCAGCACAGCTGGTGCTATGTCATACAGGTGCTGACACAGACCTGTCATCCATGAACCCGCAATTCCCTTGTCCATGATCTTCTAGCAAGAAATGTGAATAATATGACTTGTTGTCACCATTGTGACCCCTTCCCTGAATTTATGGTTCAACATTTAGCCTTTGTGGACCCCAATACACAGACATTTGTATTTATACCAAGGCGCTCTCGCTTGCTTGACTGTGGCAGGAAAATAAAATGTCAGCAAGAGTTTTTTTTTTTTTTACTGTGGAGGAGGGACATTCAACTTCAAAGACATTGTTGCTTCTTTATATGTTTGTATTATTTCTATGCTAAGTGACCTAAAACATTTTGACAAAGAAATAGTTCCAGTCTTCTGTTAAGGATCAAATTCGGGAAATGAGAAAGAAGAAGAATAGTTGGAAACTAGGAGCACCAATCCTGCTAAGGAGACCAAACACGGTTGTTGTGATCTGTAGCTCCTGCCTTTTGCCCCTCCTTTTCCTCTGTTTAACAGTGAGCCGGGAGTTTCAGGTTCAGGACGCTTCCATTAGCACGTTTTAGTGAAGTCCTTTCATCTGCTCCTGTGATCTGGTCTCAGTAAGGCTGCTAAACTACCATGTTGACGTTGTACAAGAAGACATTCCCAACATAGCAAGGAGGAAGTCCATAAGAACGGTTAGCTATGATCTGTGAAAACGTTTGCTGACAGAATTTCACAAATCTTAGGTATTAACTCCATCTCCTCTGTTCAAATGACACTTTTCAGCTCAGTCTAATATAAGATTAGTTCTGAGATAATTCAGAGTTCACGTTTTTTTATAAACAAATACTTAAAACCATCTGTGCTTCTGTCCTTTATGGTCACTATATGATTACTTTTAGTAAACAATTTTTACATATTTATGCAATAATTTACTTTTAAGAGGCGAAAAGTGTGAATGCCACAATTACTTTTGACACTTTGGTATCCTTTTGCTTGTCTGTGGTTTGATGTACTCCAGGGGAAAACGTGATGACAGAAATAGGAGGCATCAGTTTGTTGGGCCCCTCTGTCTTGCTGAGTGTTTGATTACCCCACCCATTACTCAGCCGCTTTCAATCTCCCGCTTAGGCTCCAGCACAAGCCCTGCTCCTTAACCCACTTGCTGCCTGATTGTCTGTGCACCTAGCTCAGTTGGATCGCCTGCCTGCCTGCCTGCCTGCCTCTGCTCCAGCTCCCAACCTCTCAAGCCAGTTCCTTTTTCAGAACTGCATCTGCTCAACCCAGGTCCAGCCTTCCCTCTGGACAAGGGGTGTTAGAAAAAACAGATTCTGCAATATATCTTGATAGTTCATTTGGCGATACTTGTATCGATTCAAAATGCTGTCAGGATGATATTTATATAATTATTTATGAGTGTCCTTCAGTGTCTGACTCTTGTTTTCCACGTCACCCTCCGACCGCTAGTTGGCAGCAGAGCACACAGAGCCTCTTTGAGCAGCTCTACTCTGCACAAAACAACAGGAAGACCTCAGCTAGAGGCAGCTTTTTTCGTTGTTATGAGACATGAACTACTTAGTTTTTACTTAGTGTCACAGTAACATTTGTTTTAGCTTCATCAGTTTGTTTTATTACATGTTGCAAACAAGGTATTGTGACTATGTTAACTCTTCTAAAGTGGCGGGGTAATGTAGTGTGTTACAAAGCAGTTATAGAGATTAAGTCTTCCCGACTGAAGGACTCATTGCTGACTGTTTTGTCTGGCCTAATGCGCCTTATAGTTCGGTGCACCTTATTTATGACATAAGTTTGAAAATAAACCATTCATTGATGGATTAGTATTATGCAACCTATAATGCGGGAGATATAATAAGTTAGATTAAAAAATGTTATCTTTTTGGCTAAGGTCAAGTTGTTATTTTATCATCATCAAAAGTGTCAATTGGTTGTTGAGTTCTTTTTTTTTGTTATTTACTCCTTGATAGATAACATTTTTAAGACGCATAAATTAAATGAAAAACATGACAAAGAATAATGAAATTCCTCTTCTGTACCAAAGGGACAGCCTTTATTTGATGGGCCAAAGACATAGTGGGTTTTCTTTTTTTTTTTTTGAAGTGAAACACTGGTTTTGTTCCCATACCTCATGGGAGGAAGTGGCGTCTCTGCTGCACATGCTGTTTGTCAGCAGTCAGAATAGTGGAGCAGTGTGCCAGGATGCAACGCAAACCAAAATAGAACAATGGCGTTCCCAAAAGTTGAACACTTTTAAAGTAAACAATGCACAGTTTGTGGTGCTTGTGCATGCACATGCACTAAAACAACAAAGATGATTTAGATAGTATTGAAAAATGCGTGACCAGCTTTTTTTTTAGCTTTTTTTTTTTTTTTAGTAAACTTTGCCGGTGAGTATATTCAAGGCTATTCTTGAGAGTCTGAGTTGGCTTTAACTCACGTCACAGCAAGTGTACCTGATGAGCAATTGGCAAAAAGCTTGAATGAGTGATATTCAAGTTATTCACAAGATGTAGGAAGGGACTCTAAGCTGTTGTTGTTTTGCATCAGTTATAACCTGTTAACTGGAAGTGGCTAGCATAGCGCTGTAACAATAGTTCTGCTCCGTTGGCTTTGAAGTGTGTTCGAGGAGGGACGTGTTTCCGTGTAGCACCAAATGGCTTCTGGGAAGCAGACATAGTTATTTAGTTCCAGTGTGTTCGTCAGTGAGGGAAGACCAGAGCATGGGATTGATAGGCAGAACGGAGCAGCGTTCGTAGTTATGCGGTCGCTGTATCGGTCCGTTGTGGTGAAGAGAGAGCTGAGCCAAAAAGCAAAGCTCTCATTATACCGGTCGATCTTCGTTCCAACACTCACCTATGGTCATGAGCTTTGGGTCATGACCGAAAGAACGAGGTCCCGAATACAAGCGGCTGAAATTAGCTTCCTCCGTGGGGTGGATGGACGATCCCTTAGAGATAGGGTGAGAAGCTTGGTCACCCGCGAAGAGCTCGGCATAGAACTGCTTCTCCTCCACATTGAAAGGAGCCAGTTAAGGTGGCTCGGGCATCTAGTCTCCCTGGGGGGGTGTTCCGGGCATGTCCCACTGGACGGAAGCCCCGGGGAAGACCCAGAACACGCTGGAGAGACTACGTCTCTTGGCTGGCCTGGAAACGCCTCGGGGTCCCCCCAAAGGAGCTGGAGGAAGAGGCTAGGGCAAGGGAAGTCTGGGCATCTTTGCAGAGACTGCTCCCCCCGCGACCCGGTCCCGGATAAGCGGAGGAAGATGGATGGATGGATGGATGGATGGATGGATGGATGGATGGATGGTGTTCGTCAGTGGGTTAGGTGTACAGCAGGGACATGCACAGGGTTTCAGAGGAGCAGGGGCTCAAAGTCGGAAAAAAGGGCAGCAAATACATTTTTTTTGTCCTCTAAACAGTTTAAACATATAAAAAACAGTACTAAAGATAAAAGATAAAGTAGTAAAGATAAATACTCGGCTATGTGACCTGTGAAGGTGGAAGTGATACAATTGACATTTTTATATGTAAACAAATTATTGTCAACATGAGTTAATTCCCTTTATCATAGACTTGGAAGACATCAATGCAATAAAACACTGGAGGCTATTTATTCTGGCATGGTGCTGCAGGCATAATCAAGATGAATCAAGTTTAATACATATGGTAATATTTTTCCAAAAACCTTTATCTACAGAATGCTGACATTATTTATAATAATGTTATTATCATACTGTTGCTGTGAGGGTAAGGATTCTGTGGGTCAGTTTGGTTTTTCAGTGGTGTTTTTGGTTATGTTCTGTCCCATGTCAGTTAATCCAGGTTTATGTTAATCATCCACATCTGTCCTAATTTCTGTTAGTTGTCCTCAGTGTATAGAAGTGCCTGGTTTTTGGTTCTACATTGTCAGCTCATCTGCTCTATTCCCTGTTTTGTCCACAGTTTTGTCCTGATTAAGTTTATGTTATAAATGTTTAATTTTTCTGCCACCAAGCTCAGTTTTCTGCAGTTTGGCTCCTACACCTCCAGCCCCTGACAGCTGTATCCAATGTGACTCTTGCTCTATGTTGGGATTCGCACTTAAATTCTCTTTTGCACCTTATCCTCCAAACACAGGCTTTAGTTGTGTTTGGCAAGAATTTAATACAAAAGAACGGATAAATGTGTCATGAGGAAGCTGTGAACTCAACATAAATGGGGTTCATTTATTTTGAAAATCCACCTGGTGTTTTGTTTTGTAGTTAGTACCAACCTTCCTGTCCCCGCACGATCTGACCCACGTTGAATTGATGTGATGTTATGTCTGTCTAAAGTAGAAACAAACTCCTTGACTAATATAAAGCGTTTTCCTGAAATATTACCATATTTAAGCTCCAATCAGTGGATGGCGACTAGTTAGACCAGAACTCACAGGTCGAAGCCGCTTCACTGTCTGCTGTTTTTCTCACTATTCCTCAATGTCTCTCCCTCTCTGTTTTTCTTGCTCTGAGTCAGAGTAAAGCCACCAAGACAGAACACAGAAGCTCAGAACTCCCCGTATAACAAAAATAAACGGGTACATAGAATATCGTGGGATTTTTTAGTAGTTTTTTTTTCTTGTATTTCTAACAGGAATTTATAAATGTTAATTAAAAAAAACAGAGGGTACTAGGTCACTTTCTAAAATGCGGCAAAAAGGGCAGGTGCTCAAGCAACCCTAGGGCCCAGCAAGTGTGCACAAGCTTGGTGTACTGTCCATCAGAGATCAAACGCTGTTCTTTAAAACTCATAAAAAAGCTGGCTACAGTAGCTTAGTGTTTGAATTGTGTCCCATAATTATTTCAGTTTTTTTCCTTAACAATGGACCATACTCCGGACTCCCAACCAAGCTGTGGTCTTAGTCGACTCATCCCACTCATTTTATTCAATAACATGATGTTTGTTGTTACTATGGTATTGTTCCGCTCTTAGTTTTTTATCTTATTTGTCCAGATGTTGGCAGAGGGGTGCGATCACACAGAAACCTCAGTTCAGGGATATGTCTGATCTTCCCTGTGGAGGAGTTCTGCTAAAACAACAAACAGACTTTTCTTGAGAAAGCAGGCAGCTGAGGGCTCACAGAAACATGACTTGACGCCTCCGTATCTTGAACTGTGGACACAAACAATATCTTTTCCTGTCAAACCACTTGACTACACTTTTTGTTTTTGTTTTTGGAAAAGAATACAGAAAGACAAACTCATTTTAAGGTTGTTGGACATCAAGGTGATGTGAAGTTCTTGTAGCTCCAAAGGCTAGGAGATGTGAAGGAATCAGTTTGTAATATGACCAGGAAGGAGGTGTTATAAAGGTGGGGGGGGGGGGGGGGGGCAGTAGAGCTTCTTAGCACCTATCAGCTAAAAGAAAAAAAAGGGAAAGAGGAGGGAGCCAAAGGCGGCAAGGGGAGTAGCGCTTCTCTGTAATTACAACATGGCCCTAAAAAGCAAATACCAAACCCTAGCAACCTCATTCGGGAGACAGAGAAAAGAAGGGGAGGGTGGAAGGGGGAGTTTAGAGAAGGGGTACATAATATAGGCAAAAGGGAGTTAAGAAACGCCACAGAGAGCGACCCTGCAATGACCTCAGCTCTCCAACAATCGGCCCCTGCCAGCTGGAGCCAGGGTTAGGGGCGAGAGCAAGGGGCCGAGCAGGATCCCTCCGATTTATGACTGACTATAAGGCCCTGAAAGAAACCCAATCACCCAGGATTCCTGCGCAGCATGACTCTTGCAGTGCAGAATGGTCTGAGAGAGTGTGAGACAGCAGCAGAAGCAATAGCTGAGACACAGGCATTGACACAGAGGGCCACTTAGCCAGGGGGAGGGCCACTAGGCATTGGCTTCATTATCTCCACCTCTCCTTGCCGAGCATGATATCATTTCGCTGTGCCAACACTTAGCCTCCAACGAACTCAGCCGCTGCCCCAACGCATCCCTTCAAACTCTCTTTGCTCAACACATTCCAACCTGGATTTACATGCTTGGGACTAATTGCTTGATCTGTCAAATTAAAATAAATTTTAATACTTATTAAATGTCATCATTCTACCAGTGTAGACTGGGAATGCAGGAGGCAGGCTGAGAGTAGGGCATAAAAAGAAAGGGAGAAGGCAGCTGTCTTTTACAGCGGGGTAAGCCGCGCTTGGAGCTACCCCGCTGATCCATTAGCATATCTGAATGATCCTGTTCCTGCAAAGCCACCACCACGCTGCAAGGTGGCACATCTGAAGAACGCAGCCTTTGAATGCGCTCGCAGGCAGGGGAAACTCTTATTTTTCAACTTGTTTGAAAATCCAGAGGCAACTTGATGTTTGAGAAGAAAAATAAAACAGAGAGAAAAAAAGGGAGAAGTGAGGAGAAAAGTTTGGAAATGTGAAGAGGACGGAGTTTTACAAGCTTTTTGAAGACGGGTGCTTAATAATTCACTTGATGCTACATGCAGCAGCATGGAAACACACTCATGTATGACAACAGGAAAGTGTGTCACAACTTCAAGTTCAGGAGAAAGAAATTCAGCACTTTGTCTAAAGTTGGATTTTGAGGGCTCCTCCAAAGTTGACCAGACCTTCTAACTTGATTTCATGAAAAAATAGACAATTAAAAAAACACAACATGTATTGTAAATATCTTTATTTATACGATGATAAATTAACGTCAATTTTAGGATTAAAAAACAACAATAGATAGAAGTAAAGATCTGTTCATTTACCTGTACTAGATAAACGTCGGAATGTGAACACAAGAAACAAAAAGGTGTGGTTTAGAAGAAAAAAAGGAAAATGTTGCAATAATAATAAACTATGTAGAAATAAGTGTATACTATCAAAATGGTCAATGGCTGTTGCACAAGTAGTTCAAAATTGTCCTTGTGAGACACACTAGTAAGTTATTAAACTGATCCTACTGATCTAAATGTGTCAGAGATTAGGGATTTTTCTTTTACCCCTTGAAGTTGGTCTCCCCTAAACCACAAAGCGGGTTTCTATTGACTGGTTCCAGGGAGTGTATTGATGGTTCCATAATTTGGGCACAGGAACACAAAAAGGCTGACCCCCGCTGGGCTCAGCACGACAGCCCAGTCAGCAGGGAGGCTTGCATTTATTAGCCTGGGAGAGGAGCTCCTGCAGAATTAAAGCACATTCACCCAACCATTGATCTCTGTCATGAAAACAATACCAGCCTCCCTCTCTGGCAGCGAGCTCGGCACTGTGAGCTCTGAGGTAATTCGGCAGCCATAGAAAACAGGATGGCTCACACCCTCGGGCTCTGAGCAAAGTATTTGAAAAGTGAGAGGAATGGGGTGAAAAGCTAAGACATATTAGCTTATCAATCCACCTGTCCAAATGTGTTATGTTTTGTACTGGAATAAATGGTAGCTGAATGCAAATGCTGCTAGGTTCTCCCATGGAGTAGAAACCACTGTTCAAGGGATGTGTTGTGGCATGCTTTCTATTATTTCATTTGTCTTTGGGGGATTCAGGATACAGGAGGATTTTCTTTTAAACATTGCATGTTGGTTGAAGCATATACCCTGCTTGCAGCTAACTGAATCAGAGTATCATTTTTGGCTCTTGCATTGTGGTCATGTGAGAGCCTCATTGCATGGATGCATAACTTCTGTCTCTCCAATGGATCTTATCTCCCTCTCAGTGAACAAGAGTAATACACAAAACACAGGGAAGGGAGGACCAAGACAGAATGTGCACCCCCCGTGATCATAGTTTCTGTTAATCCACTGACAAAGGCCTTCATCATTTCTAAAAATACCAGAGAGGCAGTCACAAGACAGCAGAAGGCCTCCAAGTGTCTTCTAACTGAGTGAGCACACATGAAAACCTAACAAGCTAACCTGTCAGCCAGGAATCAGGAAGGACATATGTCATGGAAATAATCAACCAAAACAAAAGCTCAAGGACATCTTTTAAAATTTCTAGATCTACTCTCTGGTTAATTTTGTTGTGATTTCATAGCAGAGGTGGCAAGAAAATCTGCACCCTCAGAAGCCCTTTTTCCAATGAGTTGTTTAGGCCACATCGTCTTTTTTATGGATAGTTGTTTTATGTAGTGGTTAGGAGTGAAACCAGTTATATTTGTAGTCTTATTCTTGTAATCTTGAGGTTGAGTCAAGACAACTGGATTTAAAAATCTGTTTCTTGAAACGTTTTGCCACTCATCCATGTGGCTCTATCAGTCTTGGCGTGGCGAAGATGTTTTTAAGAACCAACCTCAAGACAACACCACCTGGATGAATGAGAACCTTCACCGTTTTTTTTTAGTAGCTTTTCAATAAAGTTGTTGTTTGTGTAGGCAATGGTCCCTGGACTCAGGATGTGGAATCAGTTGAGTCGGGTAATCTGGAGAAAGCTAGGAAGGGAAAGCAGGGTTGACCAGCATAAGCAGGAACAAAGTAATTGGGTGTAGATTTGTTCTTTGTTAAAAAGGTGTGTTTTTCAGCATTCATTACAAAAAGAAGAAAAGGCTAAAGGTACATTCACAGGGGTTGCATGATGCTTTCACCTCATAGCGAGAAAGAAGGCTTTAGTTCAAATTCCGACTGTGTAGAATTTGCATGTTCTATCCGTGCATTCGTGAGTTGTCTCCAGGCACTCTGGTTCCCTCACACAGTCCAAAAACATGTTTCATAGATTAATTGAAGACTCTAAATTGCCCCTAGGTGTGCATGTGGGTGCATGACCCAGCAACAGACTGGCAACCTGTTCAGGTTGTACCCTGCCTTCACCCGACAATAGTGGGGTTGACTCCAGCAACCCCATGACACCAAAAGGAATTCAGCAGGTTCAGAAGAAGGATGGTATATTCAGATCACAGGCTTTGATTTCTATATATAAATAGTTTCATTTGGGTTGAGGTAAAATATTTGAACCCTGATTTAAAGACAATTTCTTGTTAAATAAAGAATAGCAAAGAAGTGCAGGACAACTGTTTTCTTTTCCTGGAGTGTTGTCTAGGCGAGTAGGATCACTCTCAAAAGTGCCATGTGAAAGTAAACCACACCTTAAGATCACTTAAGTAAAACATGTTTACTGAAACATTTCTCATCTAAATTTGTATTCAGTGCTTCGTAGTTAATGTTTCTGACTCCGTTTATTTACCTGCTAGCTTTCCCTGACTCTACCATTAACAGAAGAGAGGTCTACTGACTTTGTCAGAGATAGTCGGTCGACCTTGTCAAATAATCTTTTTGAAAACAGTCTTGTCATTTTCATTCTAAACAAATTAGCCATGTATTTTTGCCTGATTCAAGCTACACTACATTATGTGGTAAGTGGTGAATTTCCCTGCAACAATTAGCTATTTTAGAACCTAAAAATAGATACTTATATTTATTATTAATTCCAGTGTCATTATTTTACTGGGGATTCTCCCTAAAGGACTGCCAATAAATCCTGCATTTTTACAAGAGAGACTGCAAGTCTTTTAGAAACTGAAGGAAAGAGTTTGAAAGTAACATTTGGATGCAAACTTGTCTCAAAGCAGCAATGTAAAAGGTTTTTCAAGCTCAAAAGTATTTTGTGTACTTTTATTTTAGATAAAAGTCTAATTTTATGCTGCCTTTGATGTACATGAAAGATTTTTAATCTAAATCTGCACAATTAAATGGAACAGTCCAAAAGATCTTTTGATGGGAAATTCAGATCTTAAGGTAAAACCAGGTCGCCTGTACAAACATGAAACAATTATGCGTCTTGAGGAAGCTGCAGAGGGGAGGGTCACACTAACCGCTCTCCTCTCTCTTTGTGTGCTGTGTACAAAACCCTGACTGTTGACCCGAGGAACTCGCAATTGCTTTGATGCTGCCCTCGCTGGCTGATGTCCAAGGGGAGGAAGGCTGTGTGGACTGTCCGGTCAACTCCTCACACGCAGACTGCAGTGTCAACTCAAAATAACAAGAAGACAGAGAATGTCACACTTCACACATAGTTGAAAGGAGCAGTGCGTCTCATTATGCCACCTACAGCTGCTTTTGTCAGCAGGGGCTTGATGTGTGGAGGGAAAGGGCTCAGAGAGACACCATGGCCTGGTATGGGGCCTGCTGCAGTCCTGTTTGAAGTCACTGTTGGGACAAGGTCTTTCATATTTACAGAAAAAAAAGAAAAACTCATGGGATGTCTGTGATCGGCAAACTGTTTTGTTAGCACAATAAATGGATTGAGCTAATCACTATTGCACCTGCCCTGTTCATCAACCCTCCTGCAGCCCCAGGAGTTTTGAAAAACACTGCTTTGCAGGCACTTTTTTTTGGCCCCCTCAGATATGAAAGTTCCTTTAATCTATTCTTACTCAAAAAGCCATTCAAATATCTTACATAAATTATGCTCTTAGCATTAGAATCAAAGGCGAGCGCCATCTCTCCTCGTGCCGTCAATGAAGCTTTTGATGGACGGATATATTGAGGCTTGTTTTATGAGTAGCATATGTAGCGGAATACTAAAAGTGACTTTGAAACTCCACCGCACCTCTCTGTTGCACTAAGCTTTTAAACCATAACAGCAGTTTTTTTGTCTTTTATATGTTCTTTTTGTCAGAAAATAACCATTAAAAATATATGACTGCATTGTGACAAAATAAGAACATCTGCTGGTACAAAAAACTAGGTCAAAAGGAAAAAGCTTGGCTTTGCCATAACTCTGCTTTGCCATAACATTTTTATGTCTCGTGCATTTAATTCTTTAAATCCCTGTTTATGGTGTATTTCTAAATGAGCTAAATTGTACTTAAAATATATAATGTAATAAACTTTTTATAAATTTTTATATGTAATAAACTCATACTGATGGATTCTATCAGTCATACATGATGCTTAAAATGACCTATTTCATCTATTAAAAAAGTGCCTCTACTACTCTACTAGCTTGGTTGATACAAATAATTTCCCCGTCTTTATCAATCCCTGAAAGATACAAAAAGAAACTTTCCCTTCCTCTGCATAAACTGTCATTTTCCCTGTTATTATATTTTTGCCTCTTTTTTTTAATTAACGGGAAACGCAAAAGTGCCCTCTAAAAACATCTTGTTCCAGAGAAGTAACTGACCAAACTACGTTATATTTATGTTCCCATTAATACAAATACAGTATTTCCCACTTCACATGGATTCCTTAAAGGTGTGGACATTATACTGGTGTCTCATTTTAGTTCATTTAACACAAGGTTTGTCCAAATTAAAGATCCCACTAGTTTGTTGTACCTTGAAAATGTCCATTTCTTTGTGACCATCTTCTGAAAGTCTTTTAGTTCAACCGAACATGTCACTAAGTTGAATTCGTTTCTCCCAGAGCTCATGTCCAGTAGAGCTCCTTTGGGATGCTGGACAACAGGAAATTCTCACCATAAATCAAGTGACCAACAACACTGCAACACAATCTCAATTTTTTTTTGTGTTGTTTGGGCTATTTTTAAAGAGAAACTTTAACACTACCGTGGTCATTTTAAGTTACTAATGCCTTGTTTCCACTGAGCCGTATAAGGTATGGTTCGGTACACACCAGTACAGCATTTTTAGCGTTTTCATTCATTCATTTTCTATTCCGTTTTCTCCCTTTCGGGGTCACGGGGCTGCCGGAGCCTGTCCCGGCCACTTGTGGGTGAAGGCAGGGGACGCCCTGGACAGTTCCCCATTCTGTCGCAGGGTAGAATGTCTCAATGACACACCCATTCAATCTCACACTCACACCTATGGACAATTTAGATTAACCAATTAACCTATTAAGCATGTTTTTGGACAGTTTGAGCATTTCCATTATGAAATTGACCTGCTGTTGTCACACGATGAAACCTGTTGATTGATGGAAGGTCGTTACAACAATAGAAAGCGCCAAACTACGTGTAGTGCCAGCGTTTTCAGTTTTATTCCTCTTAGCCACTCGCAATTTTCTCTCAATCAATAAATCCTTTGTATGCACAAAAAACCAAAAGCCAAACAAAAAAAAAGCTGCTGGATGACCTCCATTGTTGTTGTCAACAGCTTAGCTTCTGGTGTAGTCACACCACTGTGATGCAAAGCTGTTTGTCCTTATAACCATCACAACAAACTGATGACATTCATAATCTAACTATAACAGGTCAGCTGACATTTCGTGAAATATTTTTTACACTCCAAGCGGTTAATAAGATGATAAGTGTGGCCCTCTCTAAAGCTGGAACTAGACTGACTGATTTCAGTAGCAGAATACAGTTTAGAGGTGAGCTGATTCCTACAGACATGAAAACAATTGTTTGTTTCTTTACTCTGTTAAGTACTTTTTAAGCTACTGATTATGTGAAGGACGATCATGCCTGAGAAACAAACTGTCTACTCCTGGAACTTTATTTGATGAACAAAACAGCACAGTGGTATTGACCTTATCACCAAACTCACAGCAGGACAGCGAATAGGCTTCCAAAATGTCAAACTACCTTTACCGAATGTGTTCAAGATAAACCAGTCTGATTATGATTAACACAATGGCACACTTCAAATAATAATATCCCTTTTATCGTGACTTTTTAAGGGCTTAGAATTTGTGAGAGTACAAAGCTACGTACACACCAGGCTTTTAAAGCACGTTCAAAAATACACTAAATGCCCATCTAGCCCAGGAGGGGCTTCTTCTACTCTTTCTACTGTTTGCTAGCGGATGTCTGCCATCAACAGTTGGAAGAAGTTTGGTGCAAAATGTCGAAGCAGGGCAAATTTTGCTCTGGAACGGAAATGGAAACATTCTTTTCATTGCTAGCATCCTTGTAATGGCGCAGATGGATTACCATCATGTCAGGATAGTGGCCTTGGTTTGTCTTTATCTGAT
Source organism: Oryzias latipes (assembly GCF_053564925.1). Classification (NCBI taxonomy): domain Eukaryota; kingdom Metazoa; phylum Chordata; class Actinopteri; order Beloniformes; family Adrianichthyidae; genus Oryzias; species Oryzias latipes. The sequence goes on from NC_136245.1 coordinate 14,825,563, forward strand.
AAACAAACATAGACGTCGTTAGGCTTGTTGCTGTGTCTGAGTTCACCATAAAAACCCAATCCACATGCAACTACCAAATCTGAGTACCTGATCGGTCAATGTTCAACCTAGTTTAACTGGAAACATGTTCAATGGCCACATGGTTAGTACTTATAGCCCCAAAACATTCGTTAAAACTTGTGTAAGAGAATGTGAGAGTTTTGAACATGCAATCGCGAAACACATGTGCGTTTACATAGACGTTTCATTGGAAGTGGCTGCCTGAACCCGCGTTGCCGAGGGCAGTGTTAACATTAGTGTCCCTGTTCTTTCTGCCTTTAGTACAGTATAGGCTAATCATTGTATGACGCATCTAGGTGTTTAACAGGAATAGTATTCATACAGCATTAAATAGACTTTTACTACATTACCTAAAAAAAAAGTTTTGATCCCATGTCATTTCTCTGTGTTGCAAATGGGAGCCAGAAGATGTGGTGGTGCTGAATAGTACACCTCAAACCACCATGGAAGGTCATAGTCAGGGCTTGCCTTTGAGATAAACACAGGGCTTCTTTCATAAACAAAAGAGTCAAAAACAGAGAAGAGTGTACAGCTGAGTCTCTATATGGGTGTGGGTGGATGTGTAGGCGGGGGGGTGAATAGGCTTTGTTCTTATCTTAGTTCAAATAGGCAAAAAAGGGAAAGTCAGGAAGCAAAGAGAAGAGAGAGCGAGGAGGCTAAAAAACAAACCCAGTTACAAGATAATGACAAGGTCAAGTATGTGCTCAGTGGCTCAGTTCAGTCAGAGGGAGATAAGGCCCAACCTGCTTTCAGGGAGTGGGAAACACCAGGGGGAAGTCAGGTATAAAAAAGATGGGAACATCTGCCACAACTGAAAAAGTAAGCTCTTTACCACCACCTGCTGGAGAAACGCAGTGTAGACCAAATGAAAACTACATGAAACTAGGACATTTTTCTCCCTTTGCAGTGTGCCAAATGATTTTATTTTTAACTCCTTAAAAAATCATTAAATGTCTTTATTTTTTTTTGTATTTTCATTTTCTTCTTGGAGGGACAATCTTCATCTTGACTGGGAGGCTACTTGTTTTGCTTTGATGTTAGGTGATTTTCAGTTTGAGCTGCACATTAAAGGATGATTTAAATTTGAAAAGGCAGTCTTTGAACATTGCATTAAGAATATTTTTTAAATGTTGACAAGGAATGTGCGAAAGGCCTGCAGGCTTGCAACTTAGTCTCTTAGAGCAAAACAGATAGGATTAGTTAAAGGCCAGCTCTGATGTGTCACTAATCTCCAGGATAAAGGAGAAGATGGACTTAAGATATACATCTTTTGGTAGACCTGCAAGGTTACGGGGAATAAAGAAAAAAGATGGAGAGATACACTTCTATAGATATCTGATACAACTGATCTTGATCCTGACCTTAATTCTGATCTGGAATTTTGATTCCATGCCTGGATAAAGAGATAAAATGCCTTTGGGGTGGGTTTACACAAAAAAGGAGACCTTGGGCTGATACTCGGAGGTGTGCAAGGTCAGTGGGACACCAGCCAGCACTTTGACCAAATCCAGCCTTGAAGTTGTGAGGGGCAGAGGGCCCTGTTAAGTCTCATCCAACACATCCAGGCTCAGGGTGTGTACTGAGAGACGGCACGAAAAGAGCGTGATTGAAGTGAGCTGCAGGGAGCAGGCTGGCTGTGCTGTTATGACAGATAAAGGAGCAAGTGGGCAGGTCTTTGCTCGCCTCTGTTTGCGACTACCGAGTTTTCTTAGGGGAATAACTTTGTTTTATTGATCACTTCTATGAAAGCCACACTGCAGCTCACACATCAGATCACCTCTCTCTTCAACAGTACCCCAAACTGCTGAAGAGGAAAAAAAAGAAACTTGTTAAAAGTCTAGTACGGAAAAAAACAACACACACAATTTCACACGTCTAAGACAGGCTGCAAGCATCAGTCATATTACAAAAATAACAAACTATTACATTTACAACAGCAAGTGGCCAACAGCAAATTTGGGTAAAAATGGAGGCATTTTAAAACTTTTTTTAGATAGAAATGTATTATGGTGAGGATTGGTTTTAGTTCAGTCTTTTTAGTTTGTTCTTAAGGTTATTTAGGTCATATTTTGTTTTTAGATTTCATTTAAAAAGTTTTGTTTCAGTAGTAGTCATTTTTTATAAATCATTACAGCTACTTTCTGTCAGTTAAATACTTGTTTTTCTGTTGTACATTTGGGTTTTTACTTTTTTCCATGTCCTCTATTCTTCTCCCTTTTCATACATCAGGGTTCAGGTTTGGCTTTTATCTTTAAGTCGCATTCAACTCTATTATTTAAATATTAATGTTAAATTGGATTTTCCTCAAAAACAATGATCCAATTTTTATGGCTTTATTGATTTAATTGGTGTATTTGATGAAAGAAAACTGAATATAAACACTTTTATTCAATCAGAGCTGTTGGTAAAAAGTGGGGTATTCTCAAACATCGTCTTAGGGTTGTTTCACCATCACGATTGTTTAAATTACACACATAGAAATTGATGAAAACCCCTTTTCAATGTAAAACTATCTTCTTCTTTAGAAAATAATCTTGTGAAGAACAAGTAAAGCAGATTTTTTTTCCATACACATTAAATAATAAAAAAGATTAATGCAATCATTGATGCTCGAAACTTAAGTAAAACATCGTTCTCTAGCGCTTTGTCAGTATTGATTCAGAGCTGTTAACTTATTCTGTTTGCAGAGGATGGCTTGAGTGTGGCAAAATGTTTTTTTCTCCAGCTTCTGGAAGGTTTCACCTAATCCTGCCCAGTGTACGCGCATTCAAAGAGACTAAAACAAAAGGCATAGTTGAAGATTCTGCAGACCACTGCCAAATGCAGCTGGTGGTTATAGCACTGGATATGAGGTATATTTTTTCCTACCTTCTTTTGCAATAAGGCCTAGACACCTCCCCTGACCCCACTCATGACAGAACCTCCATCATAGCACTGACTGACAATTTCAGCTGCACCTGAAGCAGAAAGATGCTCAAGAATTTGGGTGGTAATAAATTCAGTATTTAACTGACTGAGGTCAAGCAGACCAATCAGGTGTTCCTCTGTGTTACGGCTGTGGCCGTATTTGGTTTTGTTTTGTTTTGTGTTTTGTGTATTATTTCTGTATCAGAGTGGGACTTGTGTTCTGTGTGGATCTTTGGGTTTGTATGTCTTCGTTTGTGATTATTTTCAGGTGTGGTGGAAAGGGCGTGGCCTCCCAATCGGACCGGCTGGTGGAGGCAGCCTTTAAAGCCACCATTTGGACCTCCACACGGTGAGAGGGGAGCCTTGCTGCAACAGCCTCCACTGCAGCTTGGTCCTCTTGGTGGTTTTTTTTTTTTGTTACAGTTAAATTATTAGCCAAAACTTTCCTTTTTTTGTGTTCTGCTGCCTCGGTGCCCCTAGACACAAAAGGGGCGTAACACTCTGGAATACCTTTACAGACAAATCATGACCGGCAAATTCTCCACATTGTCTCTGGTTCCATCGCTTTTGATGCAAAACCCAGCAGAATCTGCCTTGTCTTAATTATCCTTGTTTTTATTTAATACCATTTTGGCCAATGTTTCAATCATTTCGTTTTGGATTTTGTGAGAGGTGTATTTTGCATTTTGTGGTATGTGTTTGTTTATTTCTTTGAACATGGGGTCCTTTGTCAGTGTATGATCAATTATTTTTAGGATCATTCCTGCAGAGAAATCATCATTTGACCTTTCCACATTGCCACAAAGTGCACAAGATGGAAGTTAATTTATAGCAAGGAACTGAACCACTTCTCCAATTGTTCTTATATAATTATTTTTTCAATTTAAGTGGGGCCTTATAGATTACTAATGGTTTCCCCTGTGGCATCTCTTTGGGACATTTCAGACCAGGTTTTTGCATTTTTTTATGTGCCATTGGCTTAACGCATGCTTTGAGAGTCCCTTGTTTTTTTTTCCAGTGCAGTTTTCCAATTATGAAATCATTGTTTCGCAAAAACCAAATCCCTGTTAATGTTCCCTACAAATTTACGACACGGGAAACAAAAGCATGCATCAAGCTTTGCTGAATATCTCAGCCATGGTCTTCCACGATGCCACCCCGGGTAGAATGAGTGTGTGTTCTTTCCAAAGTTACGCTTGGAGAAAACCGTGCTGAGCTGTGGACTGTGACGGTGCTAAAGTGTTCAAGCCTAAATCTACATCATCTGCAGCGGCCACCGCAACTGGGACAGCAACTGTGACACTAGACAAACTAGATGTACTGGGCTGAGCACAGGGATTCAAGTCTCTGCTGCCTCCGCTAATGCCACGGCACTGGTAGCTTCACTGTTACAGCTATCTCTAGCTTTGGCAACCAGAAACCTGCGCAAAGTAAACTCGTTCTCCAGTTACTCCAAACTAGAACAAAGATTATAAACTTTAGGATAACCTACTCTGACTGCTTTCAGCAATCACACAATAAAACTTTAGCAGAGCCACATGCCGGATTACACGTTGGTTGTGTAATCCGGCCTTTGAAGACAGGTTTTATGTGTGGACAATCTTGATGCTTGATGAGTTTTCTGTGGACCAGCTTTAGTGCGCAAACAGAAAAAAACATTTTATTTTACTATAATGTAGATCTTGGTACCTTAACCCTTGTGCTATCCTGGGCACTTTAACATTGGGAGTTGGGTCATCTAGACCCACTAGACAGTGCTCTGAATCTTTTTTCTTCAATGATTTGTGATCTTCACTGGTGTCCATGGATTACATGAAATCTTTCCACCTTTATCCACCTTTGTCATGGTAGGGAGAACACGTCAAAGTAAGGGTGGGGTCATCTAAGATAGCACAAGGGGTTAAAGAGAAGCTAATCAGCTGACCTGAGGAACTGGACTGGAGTAGGGATAAGGAAGTCCAGACAGGTATTGTGGGGTAGGAATGTTTAAAATCTCAAAACTAAAAAATAATCTTTAAAATGAACTCTATGGAGTTCATGTTAAAAAATGGAGAGGCAAGAGGGATGACAAAGAAATAGAATTCTACCAATGACGTGCTCCAGTGTTTGATATAAAATCTTTTGATCTGTTCAGTCAAACGCAGCACTGTGATTTAAAAGAACAAGTACAGACACAAGTGCTGTCTGAGGCCACAAGAAGATCCTTGTTACTTTCAGCAGAGCTGCTATAAATATCTCAATACTGACTGAAATTCCTGTGACATTACAATTTATTCACTTGTTGCACACTAGTGTGCTTCCACTAGGAGGCAGTCTTAAGTCAGAGATGACTTCATGCTACACCTGCCAGAGTTTCCACTCTTTGTATAGAGAATTAATCGGGCATAACAGGACTCCTGATGAAGAGGGAGCCGGGCGTAGAGAACATGGCTACAACCTTCCCCATCAATCAGAGAGCTTCTCTTCTGCCCAAACCAAATTGACCTGCCCATGCATTGGCCACATCCAAACCCAGTGTGGAAATTAATCATGTTGAATCAGAGTTGGGTACCTGTCAGCTCCACTGAATTCCCCATCCCTCCCTCCTCTCTCTCGGGATGGAGAGACGCTTCTTCGACTGGCTCACTGCATCAGAAAGAGGAGCTGATGGTGCTGCACAAGCAGACTGCTGCAGAAAAAGCTTCTTCTTTTTTTACCTTCGTGGCAAGAAATTATTTAACTCTCTGTGATGGCCTTACATTGTGACAACCACATCTTTAATAACCAGCAGAGCAGAACATGCTGAGCAGAGAGGTGAAAAGAGAGTTTAAAATTCACCTGCAACTCTTTCCCGGTGAGCAGATGCTCAGACATTTGTCAGCCTGGCATTGATGCAGAATTGTCAATATGTCCTTGCATCAGTGCTGACAAGACAGGTTCACTGATGCTCATTGAGCCTGACGAACCAAGAGACTTGCAGTCTCATTCTAATTAGAAGCATCGCTCCAAGAAGTTGTATTGTGTCTCTTCTCATTTTCAGCTGTTACTCTCTTTTCTTTTAGAGCTGGCTTTTCACTACAGAAAGGTTCACAGAATAACCATAGAGGTGAAGGGAGATGATGTGGGGGGTGGCAGGCTCTAAATCAAACCCCTGCTCTCATCCTTTGCTTCACCTGCATGGTCAGGTGACGGATGACACAAAGAGCGGGCAGAGCTGCATTGCCTAGTTTGGGTCATCCATTGCTTCCAAAGTGATGAGTGGAGGTGTCCGGGTGTGGCCCGTCCCTGCAGTGCACACAGTCAATCACATAGCAGGACCCCAGCCTAACAGCAGCCTGCGGAGGACAGCAAAGCAATAACAGAAGTCAAACCAGCATCTGTATTTCCTGAAAGGACTGTTCTTTTCACGGACACACCCAGCGTGTGATGTGCGTTCAAGAGCAAGCGCGTTTAGTGCTCTTGAACTCAAGTATAGCCCATGGTGTTCACACTGAACAAGCAGCAAAGGGCTCCTTCTTTTTCGACTGTTTACTAGCGCATGTCTCCCACTTACAGTTGACAGAGTCTCAGTGTGAAATGTCAAAGTGATTCAAATCTACTATATCTTGCTCCAGGCTTTTTCTTTCACAGCTCCATTCTAATACATGAAAGACTTGGTGTCATATAAATTCAGTTGGGCACAAACAGCAAGTATTAATTTCTCCTCCATGATCAATTTCCAGTTGGTTGGCACTTCAGTGAAATAAAGGGTATGCCATCCATGTGTTACTACCAAATCTGAGTCCCTGATTGGTCAACGGCCACATGTTTTGTACGTAGAGCCAGAAAACAGTCGTAAAAATATGTGTAGTGAGATTGCAAGAGTTTTAAATGCTTGTTTACATGTGTTTATAAAGACCTTTCATTGAAAGTGGGCGCTTGAATGCGTGTGGCCGAGGGTAGCGTGGACGTAGCTTCAGGGTTAATGAACTACAAACTGGGAGAAGCTTGTTTTGGGGACTTTCAGTGAAAAAGTCATGAAGTCTGGCTTCCAAAGGTGAAACTGTTGTTTGTTATGTTCTAAGTATGAGCTTTAAAATGAGATTTTGTGTATTTGGTCTGAACCAGGTCAGCTCCCCCAGCTATCAGTCTTGATGCAAACCAAGTTACTGGCCTTTGCTCCACGCTTGAAAACACAACTTTCTATATTGTTTTTTGGAATCAAACTAAAAAGCTCTAGTTGAGTCATTTTTTTCAAAAGCTACTTTTCTTAAGACGACAGCAAAAGCCTTCCAGAGGTTGTTTAGGGATTTGTTTGAGAAGAAGCAGCTCTGATTTCCAAAGACTAATGTGATCTATTTAGTGAACTTAATGTATGCAGTGAGGCAATACTGCCAAACTGCAGCTTTGATTCCGTCTGGGATTACCATCACCAAAGACACAGGCTCTCCTCGGGACTCCAAGATGCACTAAAGGAGAGTAGGCCCTAAGCAAGAGTCCTACTACAAACACACACATCTGCACACAGAAACTACACACATACATGGGTAAGATGAAAAGATAATGAATGCACTCCACAAACTTGGTGGTTCTTCATCTTTTGCAAATAATTAGCAAGGTTCAACACTAGATGGCACCACAGTTACATCTCAAATGACTTAATACTAGAAGATGTGAAAATCTGTTACCTGATTATTTGTATGACACAACATGATGACATACAATGCCATTTCTGCCCATTCATCTGCTGATAAAAAAATGGACATTTTGCTTGTCTTAAACCAACTCATGAGCAAACCGTCATCTACCAGAATGAAAAGAAAATCTAATAACATGGCTGAGTAACTGCTCAGTCTGCATGGCGTACTGTTGTGAGTTTGCATGAAAAGAAATGTACATAAATTACAGTTGAGGACCGGCACCTCTTCATTTTCTCTAAACCCTCTTCTGAAAATGGTGAAAAAGTGTTTTTTTACAAAAGTAAAAAAAGTGTTTGTTAATCCCTTCCACCTGATTGCAGTTTTCCAGGTAAGTCCTAAAACTTGGCACTCTATCAGTGAAAGGAAATTGGGCTTAGGATGTGCTGCCACTGTGCTCTGAGAGAGCCTTGAAGAGCGCCACAGGGAGAGATTTTAAAACTCAAAAGTTTGACGTTTACTGTTTGTACTTCCTCAGATGCTGCTCCACAGTCTTCTTTATAAAAATGTAATCTAATTTAAATTAAGACGCCATCATGTACAGTCATAAAACAAACTACACCCTCTGTAATTTATTTGACCAGTTAGAACATTACAAATGTATTTATTCCTTAACCCCTTAGTCTGGGGCCTTTTTTAGTTTGCTCTAATGACCTGATTAGTTAACTAACCATTTACCCACAGAATGGTATTTTTGGCAATGCTTGATGTCGATTTTTCAGTATATCCCTAGCTTCTTTTGTTCTTTTAATTCCCCCCAAAAGCTCCCTGAAACAGTATCAATATTTCAATTTTTTAAAATTAAAAAAATAAATATTTGGATCAAACTGTGTTTTTGATTTTTTAGCAAAGATCCAGTTTCTACATAATTAAATGAATAAATCCAAAACAAAGCACATAAGTCAAAATTATGTAAAAACAAAAAAAAAAAAAAACAGGAAAACCTCTAATGGACATAAAACATTCCACTGATTTTTTCCAAGGGTTATTGCAATTATATATCATAAGTTTTGTTTTGTTTATAGCATTCTAAACAAAAAAACCCAGATGCTGGAACCCAGAATGAAGACAGATTAGTGGCAGATAAGAAATACTTTATTTTTTCTCCATGGTTGGTTGTGGCTTTGGCTTGGCGGGGTCCGGACTAGACAGTGGCTTGTGGCGTGGTTGGAGGTGTTAACGCGGTTTACGTAGGCTGAGAGGTCTTCAGGTTTTCCGAGGCGGCTTGGAAGAAGGTCCACACTGACGTCACTCATGAAGTGGTTTTCCTGAGGCAGGAGAATAAGGTTAGAGCAGGAACAAGAGCAAGACAAGATGAACAAGAGCAAGACAAGATGAACAAGAGCAAGACAAGATGAACAAGAGCAAGACAAGATGAACAAGAGCAAGACAAGATGAACAAGAGCAAGACAAGATGAACAAGAGCAAGACAAGATGAACAAGAGCAAGACAAGATGAACAAGAGCAAGACAAGATGAACAAGAGCAAGACAAGATGAACAAGAGCAAGACAAGATGAACAAGAGCAAGACAAGATGAACAAGAGCAAGACAAGATGAACAAGAGCAAGACAAGATGAACAAGAGCAAGACAAGATGAACAAGAGCAAGACAAGATGAACAAGAGCAAGACAAGATGAACCATAGCATGGCAAGAGCAGGCTTAGTCACCATAAGGGGCAACGAACTGGTGTTGAATACTGGAGCTGGGTCTCCTTTTGAGCAGCAGAGGGTGATGAACTGAGTGACGACAGCTGGTGGCAATCAGGAGCAGAGCAGAGCTGCAGGGGGAGGAGTCTGACAGAGGCACCATGACATTTTGTAACCTTCAGGTACCAATTTGAATAAAAGCTGTACTAATGGGGGGTTGATGTCATTCCTACGTTATTGTAAACAGCCGATGTGATTGGCAAACCCACCGGCAAATGCAAAGACTACTACAGGTTAATGAGTCGCAGACCTGAGACCTGTCTTTAACTAATTGTCAACAAATATGACGTTTTTTAGAAAAATAAAGAAAAGCTTGTTTGCTACTCTGATCACTGTTTGTGTTGACCGAATGTCAGAAATGAGAGACTTCAGCAGTGAAAGGCAACTGCTGCTGCTGCACATCAATCTGCTGAGGGTCTCAAAGAATCCGTCAAATTCAAAGATTGTTTGATCAGATTTAAAAAGCTTTAAAAGTGTTAAAGAGAAATTCAAATTTAAAATTCTAAAAGCAGTCAGTTACTCTGAAATTTTCAAGAATTAGCTCAATTGAGCTAAGAGGATGGCATCCCATGGCATCTAAAAATGCCATTGGTCAAAAATGAAATTGTACAAAACAATTAAAAACAATGAATTAATTAATATTTAAATATTGAAATTAACATGCTTTTTCGAATTAAGTCTTTTTTGCACATTGCTTTTGTGTATGTTCCTATTTTTGTCAGACATGTTTTTTTATTTTATTTTCATTTTATTATTTATTTTTAAGTCGTGCATCTCTTTGTTGAAGTGTGAATTTTGTCTTTAAAAATAACTTATTATCTGCTCTGTTTTCTGGAATTTTATTTTGAAAACACACTATACTGAGTTTTGTGCACCTCAAGTTCTTAATCCAGCTGTTGTTTTGCTTCATTATTTGTGTTCAGTTTAATATACTTAGTGCCCTTTCGTTAGACAGCTTCTTACACTGTAAGACTTGAATCTTAAGTAAAAAAAAAAACGGTAAAATGGAAAAAAACTTTTAAAAAAGTCTTCTTTTCTGTCTGAAAAATAATCTTACCACGAAAGTTTTTCTTAGAGCAAAATAATGAAAAATATGTCTTAGTGACAAGATCATTTCTCTTAAAATAAGAATTGTTTGAAAAAACAATTTTTTAAATCCCATCAGGAGATTTTCTTTCTAATTTTGAAAATTGTTAACTTATTTTTAGGGGGACTAGTTTTACAGTGTATTTGTTTTTACTTTTTTGTCCAGAGGTAAAGCAAACTGAGAGCATCTTGACATGAGCATGTTTTCTTTTCTGGCACATATTGATTGGGTAAACCCAGTGCATATTTCTTTAAATATAAATATGTTTATATAAATATAAATATTTACATAAACATATATTTATATATATACATGCACGACGAGTAGGAGGGCCGCCGTGGTGGGCACAGAAGCCTGGTGCGCGAGCCCGGGTGGAGCCGCCACGGTTTCAGATCTTGTTGGTAGTAGAAAATATTCATCTGCCCCCCATTAACAACTATGCTTGTTAAGGTGCAGTATTCAGTTAAGAAAACTTAGAGGTATATTACACGAAAATAAACTTCATTTTTATAATTTCTTAGAAGTAGAGTTTTTAAGTTCTTGACAAAATGAAAAAGAAAAAAATGGTGAGGATAGAAAAAAACAGTAAAGTAGAGAAGGGGTAGAATGTACAGAAAACAGAAAAAGAAAAATCTTGAATTGATTAACTTTTTTGTTGCTTAAACTTTTTGCGTATTTTTTTTTACATATGTTTGTCTTGCATTTTATTTATATTTTTCTTTTCAATATTTCTTTCCCTGAAAATCTAAAGTTGATTTTCACATTGATTCTAATTCTTTTTTCACATTTTTTGTGAAAAAAGTTATTTTTTCCACAACCACATTTTGATGGCCAAAATGCAAAACCTCTTATCTGAAAAAATACAATTTTTCAGGAAACAAGAAAAATGTGTTTCAAATATTTCCGTCAATGCTGACATAGGAGGTTTATGCCTTCCGACCTTTATGTCATAAAAAAGGGCAGGATTTGTGGAGTTAACCTTGTTCCCTCCTCTAAATGTAAAAACCCTAGAAAATTGCAGATAGGAGGTATTGTATTTTGGCCATTTGTGTTTTGCCATATCATGAGGTGAGAAAAAATCTCTCCCCGAAATGTAACCATCGCATTACTGTAAAAAAAAAAAAAAAAAAAAAAAAAACTATGTGTCAACCATGAATGTGATGATTGTATAAACACGCCTTTCACTCTAAAAGGCCCATCAGGATTCAATCCGTCACAAGTGATCAAGTCTTCCCTAGCTTTGCAGCAGACAGCCTTCAACCATTGAACAACCTCAGGATGACAAACCTTACTTGCTGGGCGGGAAACTTGCAAAAGAAGCAGGAAGCACATATCAAGCCATCATGTTGAGGTGGAGTTTCAGGTGTGATTTCTCTTGTAAAAATGTAACATTTCTGCAATAACATTTTCAGGACAAGGTGAGCCAGCTATCACTTTAAAAAGTACTGTTAGCTGCGATAACTTATCCAATATCAGCAACTAATGAGGCAGAATGAGGAGCAGGGGCAAACAGACACTATCATTTCAGCCCCATGCGTTTCATGTGCAAGATAAGCTTTGTCAGAGGTCAGATACTTTCCAATTTCCAGCACTATTTCTGGCAGCGGCTGTCGATTTGATGGCAGCTTGGATTGCCAGCTGTGGTGAAAGAACAGCTGCAGAGCTTTTGGCTCACAGGGGAAATCTGTTTGGGCTGCATGGAGTTGAACTGCATAGCACTTTTTCTCCTGGTGAGAAGATTGCTCTCATGTTTTATTGAACGTTTCCCCTGGCACCTCTCATCCCAAACAATCTGATTCCACCAAGGTTCACCTCACGACCTGAATGTGCAACCAACAGAGTGTTGCAGTTCACTCATGCTGACCCTTAATCTACTACATCAGCTTTGTAGAACCTGAAGCATTGGTGCGTCATCCTCTACTATCCCCGTTGCTTGCTTGCTTGGTACTTAACTGTCCTTGCTCTTGAATAACCTGTCATCTTTCCCTTTTTTAACTCGTGGCAAGGCTAGACATTGTCTTGTCTTCTCCTGCTTTTTTACACCATTCAGGTACCAAGCTGCACATACTGAGTATGTACATGTCCTTTTGGGTAACATATTAAATATGGGTCAGAGCTTCCTAGCTTGCCAGCAGCAGCTGTCTGGTCTCCATGATTGACCTCTACAACTGTCACCCAAACTGTATTATTGTGGGGTTTTAATCCACTAAAGCAGTCATAGAGCCAAGTGATGCTGTCATATAAAACAAGCTCAGCTCCCCTATCATCTTGTCTTGAGAGACAAGATGATTTTTTTTTTTATCAGTTAACCTCCACACAGTTTCAAGAATCAGAACTGACTGGAAACTTCTCCACATAGAAGCGAGCAAGTTGGAGCATACAGATCAGTGTGTACACTGTTCCATGCAGCTTTTGGTGTCAAGGTAACCCTTGTGCTATCCTAGGCACTTTAACGTTGGGAGTTGGGTCATCTAGACCCACTAGACAGTGCGCTGAACCTTTTTTCTTCAATGATTTGTGAACCTCACTGGTGTCCATAATAATAATAATAATAATAATGGATTGGATTTATCTGCGCTTTTCAAGACACCCAAAGCGCTTACATTGTGTCCATTATTCATTCACTCCTCATTCATACTTGGTGATGGTAAGCTACGGTTGTAGCCACAGCTGCCCTGGGGCAGACTGACAGATTACATGGATTACATGAAATCTTTCCACCTTTATCCACCTTTGTCTTGGTAGGGAGAACACGTCATTGTAAGGGTGGGGTCATCTAAGATAGCACAAGGGTTAAAGGTAATACTTTGCTCACAATGTGTAATTATTTGGACAGATACCAAAAAAATGTTGTCTAACAAACTTGTGTGAGGATTGTGTAATCTAGTTGTGATTTTTCTCTTTTTTTTGTAATGTTCTGTTTTTGTTTTCCCTGCCAGTCACACCAAGTTTAGGTGGATAATCCACTGTTGTCTTAATTTTATTTAATGAACCTCAGTGTAAATATTCTCACTGGCTACTTTACTAGGTTCACCTTGCTAGTACCTGGTTGGACCCACTTTCGCCTTCAGAACTGCCTCAATCCTTGGTAGCATAGATTCAAAAATGTACTGGAAACATTCCTCAGAGAGTTTGGTCCATATTGACATGACAGCATCACACAGTTGCTGCAGATTTGCCGGCTGTACATTCATGATGCCTATCTCCTGTTCTACCACATCCCAAAGGTGCTCTAATGGGTTGTGCGCTGGTGACGGTGGAGGCCATTTGAGTTCAGTGAACTCATTGTCATGTTCAAGGAACCAGTCTGAGATTATTCCAGCTTTATGTCATGGTGTGTTATCCTGCTGGAAGAAGTCATCAGAAGATGGTGCACTCTGGTTATATAGGGACGGACATGGTCAGCAACAATACTCTGGTAGGCTGTGGTGTTGTAACCCCACTCAATTCATACTAAGGGGCCCAAATTATGCCAAAACCTTTCCCCCACACCAGTACATCACCTACTCCTTGATACAATGGAAGATGGATCCATGCTTTCACCTTTTTTCCCCATTCTAATGCCTGGTTTGAACTGCAGCAGATCATGTTGACCGTGTTTATATGCCTTAAAAGGCTGAGTTGCTGCCATGTGATGGTCTGATTAAAAATTTGTGTTAACTAGCAATTGGATGATAAAGTGGCCAGTGAGTGTGTCTGGTTTTCAGTTTTTTGTTACCCTTTTGTACTTCCTAGTTTTTGTCATGTTTAGGTAAATGTATTAAATGTTTACGTTTCTGCCACCAAACCTGTTTGTCTGCATTTTGTGTCCTTCATTCCCCAGTTCCTCACAAATTTTTTCACCTTACAGTTTTAATTATTAAAGATAACAGTGGGAAACTTAAACTGGGCTGACAGATAATTATGGGAAAACTAAAATTGATCCAAATAAATAAAAAAGAGGTGGTTTTTCAGTGAAATGTGTAATTTATTAGTACTTTTTCTGTCGGAGTAGAAGTCCATTGATTTGTTTTAATGTAAAACTTTTACAAAACCTCATAGGAACATTCTTCATCATTTTTTTTCAATGCTAGAATCAACTTTATCAGATCAGACAAAAACTCAATTTTTGCACATTTGCTCCATCTGGACTGTTTAAGCAGCTGTAAGACCACCAGAGGGGGTATGGGTTTCAACATTGGAATATTGTCTCAGCTGACTAATCTTCCACTTATACAAAACCCCAGCTTTGAGGAGAAACAAGACAACAATAAGGCAACTCCGAGCGAGTTCTCGAGATCTCGCTTGGATTCTACAACTTCAGATGGATCAGGATTGCCAGGAAAAAAATCTCACCAAACCTAGCCCAACTCTTGAACTCACAAGTTCGAAAAGGACAATTCAAAGATGCTCTAATCCGTTGTTATCTCACATATTTTTTTCTGGTTACATGCAAACATGGCTGTTTTTATTGATCAAACATGTGAGCTAATTTTTGTGCAAACTAGCTGCTGTCAGTGTTGAACCCTAAGCGCATGCTTGTCTGTGTGCATCCCAGCCTGTGCGGGCTAACCCTGCAGAGCCTCATCCATTCTGCTTGCTTTGGTGTGTCAGACTTCTTTGCTGTGGTGGTGGGATTACTCCAAGGATTAGCAGGATACTGGCAGCATCCGTCGATGAAACAGAAATGACGGTTCCCATCACGCACTCGTCTGCTTCTACCCTTTGCCACTCCTGGACCCAACTCAGCCCAAACAACAGATTACATGTGACAGTGAGGGAATGAACACATAGAGGAGTTTAGGCTAAACAACAATCCACTTGTGGAGAGCTGTCCCTCAAGGCACTTGAGTGAGATTGGGAGGCTGCTGGCAAAACTGACAGTGTAGCTCAAATACTACCATAACTTTGGTGTCAAACACAAAAAACTACAAAAGTTTATTGCAATGTTTGAAATGTAACACTGGTAAACTGTTGAGTCTCATGTATCCATAGGGAATGAATGAAATCAGGTTGCGAGGTGTGGCTGAACTATCACAGCTGCTATGTTTGCATGAGTTTTTGCTTTGCATTTTGTGTGTCTGGACCTTTGATGTTTACAATATTCCAAAGCTGTAAAGGAGCGTTATGCAGGCATAAAAAAAATCTTGCTCACACCATTAAATTAAATATATGCATCAAAGGCTAAAGTATTGCTTTAGAGCAATAAATTAAAGGGCTTTGCTAGCATTCTGGGCTGGACAGTTCACACCAATTTTTAGGTCTATTAAAGGAAACAAAACTAGTTTAAAGAACCAATTTGACAGTCTTCGCACAGCGACTGTAGCTTTAATGCAACGTTTAAAATTAACTTTAGGTGTGTGCACTTTTACTGATCGCTTTTGCTTTAGAATGCAGTTTTCTGCTGTATTTAGCCTCTAAACTCCTCTCTTAACTTTGTTCTCACTGTGCATTTATTGTTTGTTTTTTAATTATTATTTAATAAAAAATGCAACAAGAGTTTCTGCCAAAATTCTGCGGGAAAATCTAGTGCAACAATAAATAATCAAAAACATTTTGCATGTAAAATAAATGCAATGTGTTAGAAATCACCTTGATGCCAGTTCTCTTGCGTTTTATTATTAAATGTGAACTAATCTTAGATTTATGCAGTAAGCGTAAAAAAAATGTATGAACTACAAATACAAAATGAGTCTAATGTTATTTACACTGCTAACTTTCAGGAAAGAAACCATGAAAGTTGATTCTTGATTAAAGTTTGAGAGCAGCAATCACGGCAACTTAGAGATTATACAGTTTATCCCGTGTTTACATTGGTGCTGATGCTCCTGGAAAGCATGTTAAACTTTCTTCATTCCAAGACTTCCAATTATTGGGTTGTGCTGCTTTTCAAAAAAAAGAAGAGAAAGCTGAGTTTTTCTCAGGCGGCTCTTGGTCTGTTTCTAATTTTTTCTAGTTCTCAAAGAAAATTAAAAAAATAAAAGCAGATCTGATGGACAATTTTTGTACTAGAAAATGTTTGAATCAGTCTATCTGAGCTCATGACCGTGATGGTCGCGTGCACAGCCACACTGGAGTCACGGTTGGGGAGAATTCAGTTTCATATTTCACGACATTAGGCATTATAATTTCTCTTTATATTAAATAACAAGTTTGTTCAGTGTGACACAGTGTACACATTTAGTTTGTTAGTTCAAGCAGCAAATAATTTGTGTCTTACTTTTTCTTCCAGTTAAAAGAAAAATAAGGAAAATGAATCAAGATTTATTTGTGTAACAGAAAAATGAAGATGAAAAAAGTCTGTCATTTTGGCTCTGGGCTGATGACGTCTTGGGATGAAATTGGACCATAGATGTTTAAACCCCAGAGCCCCTAGACACTGATGGTGGTTAAAGGCCAGACCATTCCACAGCATTGGTCCAGGTAGAGAATGGGTGGAGGAGGGCCAGTGAACTATGTTGAATGCAGAGAGAGACAACCATTCATGAATTTCAAGGCAAAAATATGGATGTGAATGGCTGACAAGAAAAGCAGACCAATTAGCTATTGGTTCAAAGTGAAGGCTTCATTCGTATTGTGTGTAGTGATGCAACAACCCAGCGTACCTGTACAGCTACAGACACACCAGGCATATAATTGTTCAAAAACGCACTAATGAATGCAATACTTGAATGTAAGTATTGGTGTTCACTGGACAAGCAGGGAGGAGCTTCTTCTTTTTCCACTGTTCTCTAGCTCAGTTGTATGAGACTTGGCATATTAATAAATATTGCTTGAAAGGGAGTGGAAGGAAGCGAATTTATATAATCCCACCCCGTTATACTGTAACCATTTTATTACATGATTTATCAATATCCGGTTCCTAGCTTTTATCAGACAGAATTAAGAATCGTAGAGTATCAATAAAGCACATGATAAAGATTAATTACTTAATTATTATGTAAAAATAACTATTTCAGAAATCAAAATTGCAAATTCAAATCAGTTATCTAGAATATATGCAGATTGTTACTTATAAAAGTCATTCATATGATTAAAATATAATACTATTATTCACTACTAATACTACTATTTTTCACTTCTATATTCTAACAGATTATGAAAGACTTGGTGTCATATATTTTCAGATAGGCACAAACTGTAACTATTAATTTATCCTCTATGATCAGATTTCAAATTGGCACTTTAGTGAGTTAAAAGGGACGTCATCCATATGACAAAACCAAATCCCTTTCCCTGATTTTGACCTTGTTTAACTTGGAATGTGCGTTTTTTAGGTAGAGCCTGAAAGCAGTCATAGAAACTTGCTTAGCTGTGTATGAACGTGAGAGTTTTGAACACAGAAGCCTTAAATAGGAGTGGAAGTGGTCACTCATTGGCGAGGCGGTATGAATGTAGTTTAAGTGAGGTAGATCTTCCTTATTAAAATGGCACCAAAGCTTCACTGCATGTGTAGCTGGACTTACGTGATTGGGCTCAAAGAAGTGGTGGTCTGTTTTTAGGAGACAATAGAAAGTGTATGTGATCCTGTAACATAATGGAGGGAGTGGACTTTCTATTCTATTGTAACCAGCTACTCAGATCTATCTACTTAACTGATCTGTGTTTTACTTGCCTGATTACTGATAAAGTTTTAGCAAAGTTAGTTTAAGTTGTTTCTGTTTGAAGTCCCAGTCTTCTACTCCGTTTGCTTGAATTTATTTTTTGGATCTTTAATATTTTTCTCGGCATCTAATACATTTTCTATTAGGAACTGGGCACTCTGGTGTCCTCAAACGCTCGGTCATTTATAACAGCTTTAAGAAACTGCATGCAACAGTCAGAGGTTAGCGAGTGATTAATCTTGTTTTTTTGAAAGGGCAATAAAATCCATTTTAGGCCTTATTGAGCAAAAATTAATTTGGAAGGTGACCAGCAAACTTTTACAACTTGTAGAGTAGTAATATTGTTGACTTTACTTTGTGTTAAAAACTAGGGACTCAAGCTGTATGGAGACTTTTCTAAAGCTAAACAAATGATTAAAAAATATATGTAGAAACAAGAAAAAAATACTTAGAAAAATAGACAAACATAATTTTTAAGACGTAAATATATGATGGATAACACATTCTGATAATTGTCAACTATTTGCTGCAGAAATAAGTTATGCTAATTTCTCTATAAGCTGTTTTTTCTATCGTTTTAATTTATTTTAGCATTAGATTCAGTTTCCTTCCGTTTCAGAGCTGAAGATCAGTCATCAATCTTTTACACTTGAACCCAAAGTCACATATCTTACTTTTAATTCTACGTTTCATAAGCAGCAAAGTTATGGATCATTTTTAGCTCTCTATGTCTTTGAGCTGCCTGGGAAAATGACAAAGGGAACATGAATGCGTTTATTGAAGACCGTATGTGTGTGTAAATGCACCTCAGCACAAGTTACCTCTATCTGTCAAACAGAAGGATGATGTACACTGAAAACACATTCTCTTCCTTCTGGCACTCACATCTATCACCAGTTTATGGCCACCCTCCCCATGCTGGCACACTTCTGCTGCGACATCCATCTATGTCATCGTCTTGACTCGAATATCCAGAGGCATGTCTTGTTTCTCTGCCCTTAAGAGTATTCAGGCCATATTCTTGATGGGCTTTGCCACATGGCTTCTCTGCAGCTGGAAGCCACTCTGGATGCTCCCCAAAGGTATGCAAAACGGACAGACTTTTCTCTTTACTTCTAAGTTCCATGATGGTTGAATGCTTGACATTTCTAAGCCCTATGACAAACAAAAAATAATCAGTTTTATTTTTAATTATTTGGAGCATTATTCATCTTCGCAGGTGCAAGGTTATTTTGGTAAACTTTTTTATTTTGCAGCAAAACTCAACTGGATGAGTGGAGAGATACAGTACGGCTCTACTGCTTCTACTGTTTTAGTGCCAGTTTTGGGTTTAACGTCTCTTCAGCCTTTTTTAATTGGAACAGGTAAATAGAAGAGGATTTGAAAGATTCCACAGCAGTTCAACACGGAAGTAACTAAAGCATGCAAAGGCTGCTGCTTATCACAGTGCTGCAGTGATGGGAGGAGCTCAAAGAGGCTCACAGCAGTAGCTTGTGGTAACATCCTCCACTCTCCAGATACTGTGAGTTTTGGTTACAAGCCCTGAGTGTTGACATGTTAGTTTATCCTCTTTATTATTTGATAAATTATTATTTATTTAATTTGATTTAATTTGCCTCAGCTCAGCTCAAGATGCACCAAGAAGAGTTTAAAAACGTAACTTTTGTTGGAGGAAAATGAGTCAAGGTCTTCCACTGAGATGTTATTATTATTACATGCCTCTTGCTTTTGAACTGTGTGTGACAGTCACAGTCTTTCCTCCTGCTGATAATATGCTCCCCAATCCTAAAAGATGCATGTCACTGTAGTCTGACACATCGTCGTTCATGTTGCTCCTGAATTTAATCCTGCTGTTCCCCTCATCAACTTCATCAAAATGAGCCAAAATGCATAAAATTCCCAACCAATTCTGATGCAATCGAGCAGCAAGCCACATTAGTTAGTCACCTTTGCTTTATGACGTGTGAACTTCTCTTTACCATCAGAGGGCACTAACAATCCACCTGATGCTTTGGCCATACCAGTGACCAGAAGGGCTCTAGCTGTTGTATCAAATTAGAGCTAAACACATTTGGTCACAGATTGGATGTAAAAAAAAAAAAGGGGCTCTATGTTCTTAAAGAGCTGTAAGGATGGTTGAGTATCAAACAAGGCATTATTTTAAGCGAAAAAGTGAAAAAGCAGGTTTTACTTTAGATTTATTTGAATGAATTTTTCGGAAAACTATATTTCTGTTCAATTTTTAAGACCTTTTATGTTTGCCTTTAAAAAATTCAATCAACAGGCTTGACTGTACTAAATGAGATTCAAAAAAAGGTGGAGAAAATATCAAAAAGAAAGGAATTAAACTGGCGCAGTTTTTTCATGAGAAGAAAAATGTATCTTTAGTAGTGTAAGTATAGAAGTATGTACATTGATGCATGCATTTTTGATTGAAAACATTAACCAGTCATAAATCTTTCACCGTTTACTCACTTCTTTTCTATTAACAAGCAAAAAAAAAAAAAAAAGAAGCAGAATGGATTAAAAATCAGCAGCCGCTCAACAGCCAATGTAAGGTTTGATCATTTCTCCTAACGTTTGATAAACCTCGCGCATGGTTAATCCCAACACCAGCGTAATGGACGTGCCTTCCTGAGCGGATGAGCAGTGACAGATGATGAGTTTAGTACCCTGAGGATTGCGCACAAGACAGTCAGTGATCTGCAAACAGCCATTAAACACCGCAGAGTCCCAGGCACGGTGACGGAGTCGATACAATCTCGACGAAACCGAGCAGCACAAACAGTTTTTAGTCTTAAAAAACAAATTTCAATTTACGTCACCGAATCGAAGACTTTAGGGTGGGGGGGGGGGGACAGCGACGGGACCGTTACGCATAACTTTTACGCACAGCTGCTGGAGATCAATGCTACCTGAAGCACGGACTACACTTTCGCTCCCACAGGTGTGACTATGTTAAGGGCGCGAACTGTGGGGATGAATGAAACGTTCATACTTTCCTGAAAACAGAACCAGCGTTCATGTGTGGAGCTTACATGGAAGAGCGTGCTGCGCAGCGTGCCAAAATGAGCTTTTACCGGCAGAGCTGGATGATCCTACAAATAGTCTTTGCGACTATTACAACTGTAAACACGCAAGGTAAGCGACCTGGAAACAGACTAAATGACGGTTTGTTGCAGTTTTATTAGATAAAAGTGTCTCAGAAATGGGAAGAAGAAGAACTTCGGAAACTGACCCTGTCTTACCGTCGTTTTTTGTAAAAACAAAAAATACAGTAAGGCAGCGGGTTAAACTATTTACAACCATCTCTAAAGGTCCAATTTAAAATTAATGATGTTGTGATTTGCTCTTCAATGTTGCTCAACGGTTAATGGCAGAATGGTGTCATAATTTTGTGCGCAACAACAACGCAGAGCATTTGACATTTTCCATTTAAACTTCAACCATCCTGTGATTCTCAGTTCTTCTGCCTCTTTGTGTCTGCTAGAAAAAAGGGCAAATCAAAAAATTTCATTCCACAAAGCAAACAAAGAAAAGCAGATCACTCATATTCCCATGTTCTCAACTTAACAACGAGAGTAGAATATAGGGAGAAGAACATCCCACAGGAATTGACTGCAAAGCCTTCAAACATTTTTAGATGGCAATTTCTAGAAAACAAATGTAGGCTGATTTCACTAAGATGACGAATATTGAAAAAAAATGTGATAACGTTGATTTTTAAAGCAGCTTTAAGAGTTTCTTTGGAAATCTATTCAGAGCATCAGCTTAAGCCTTCCTCAATCTCTCTGTCATTTCTCTACATCTTGTGTTTTCATTTCTTACACTCCCCAGCATCTCAGAGCTGTGCATGATATGAACAGTGCATCATCCCACACATATAAAAAGATCAGTTTTGTCGATTTGACAGTTTATTGTTGAGCCTGCTGTTGAGTAAGAGGTCAGATTTTTTTTTCAACTTTCATAAAAATCAATGAACTTATTTAATGCCATGTCTTTAAAAAAGCAAGTAAATCAAACCTCAGTTCAATAACAAAAAGTGGAAAACCTTCATACAGCTGGCAGTTCACTCAAAGGGGAACTCTCAGCAAAAGACCCCACTTAAAGCTCAGAAAAACTGGCAAACATCAAGGGATTGCATTTCAGATTCTACAGGCATCAATCAGCATATTAAATTAAAAAAAAAAAATACAGCCCAACTAAAAAACTATTGGAAACATGGTTTATATTAAAGGGTTTTTAAGAATACAAGAAAACAGCAACACACCTTACAAAGACAATTCTTAACAAAAGCTGTTTGGCCAAAGAAAAGACAAAGTATATGGACTGAGCCACACTATAAGACTAAGGAGTGCAGTCTTATTGGAGAATCATCTTTTTAGCACAGGGGTGGAGGGTTGAGGTTTTGAGCCTCAGCTTGGAGCCTGGGAACATTTCTGTCATCTTTAGAGCTATAAACTTTATAGATCGTGTTTTAAATCTATTATAAGGACATCTGCCTAACAGCTAACGACTGGCTAAAAGTAGAGTATGCAGCCGAACAGTTACCTCAAGACCCTTAAAATAATTTACTTTAACTATAGAGAACTGTGCTGAAACGGATACATATAAAACCATCTAATAAAGATTAGGTGTAGAAACATTTCATTCAAGTTTTTATTGAGTAATGTTCTTATTTTCTAATTGAATTTTGCATTTTTGTTTAGATACACAACATTTTATTTTTTATTGATTACTTTTTTAATTGTTGTTGATCTTTAATATGTTTTGTGTTAGGATTTGTTGGTGTGATTTGCACTTAAGGGCCACCATACTATTTAACTATTAAATCAATCCTATGACCAGATTACTTTTGTTAACACTTTTCGACTTTATGTTTGCACCTCCTGTTCTGACCCAAGTGTTATCACACCAAGCGTGAATTTATTATAAAGATTTCACTAAACCAATGAGTGCACTAACAGCCTTGACTGTCCTTTATTATGTTAAATAATGTTGCTATTTATCTCCTATGTGGACTCGCAAGTGTTTTGTGAACATTACTGATATAAAATCCTCAAACCTAGGAGCCTTATTGCAGGCAAGGTTACAAAAAGGTAATGATTTATTATGTTTAAAAGAGAATCAGGGCTCTTTTAAATGTAAACGGACAGGAAAGGTTAGTTGGTAAAAGATTAAAGACACATCAAGCTAAAAACACTCTCCCAGGTGTGTTCACACTCTGTGGTTCAGTTACGTCCATCAGCAGATGCCAAACAAACTCTGCATTCCAAGAAAAGCTAAAAAAAAGTGTAAATGTGAATTATAGCAATCAACCACACACATACACTTTTGCTTTACAAATGTAGACATTGTTGTCTGCACTTGTTCCAGAGTGGTAATAAAAGCACGTTGTTGAGTGGGCCCAACTTCTGTGTAAGACAAACTTTGAGACACAGTTAGATCATTTAATCTCTCAGTTCCTAATTAAAATTCCGGCTCCCATTGCTTTGTGTGCTGCTGCTGGGAAATGTGAAACAGTGTTGCACATATGGTAAAAGCCATTAGTGTACATTACAATTCACAGAGGATGTTTATGCTGTTTGACTTTAATGGAAGAAAGCTAAAAAGATTTATTGAAATTGAGGAAAAAGACCAACATGCTGATTGTGCCAATGAGCCGGGCTCCCCAAAAGGTTTTGACAATAGATAAAAGTGTTTCTAATAAAACTGGTGATGTGTGAATTTTCTAATCAAAGAAAGAGCAACTTGATCAAAACATTTAAGTGTTTAAAATGTATTATTATTATTATTATTATTGTGGGATTTTGCCTAAGAAAAAAAAAACATCCCAAAATCTAATTTATTGGGGGATTTGAAGTTACATAAAAAGAAGAGACAAAAACTTGATCTACAAAAACATTTTGGGACCCAGTGAATCCTCGATATTTTCTGTGACACAGCACCTAACTGTCATCAGTGCTGCAGAACCCAACACATGCTCTTCCCACAGCGGAACAATGCTGGATGGGAGCTCTTTTGAGGTGACCAGAGCACAGAAACACTGATGCTTTCTGACTTGACCGAGGAGAAAGAGATGCTGAAGATCTCAGACTGACAGATTTTCAGAGGCTGGAACATCTGGAGCACTTGGTGAAGTGGATTTGCCTTCATGTATTTCAGCAGGGGTGTGTGAAGGGAGGGGGGCACGGCATTCATCCAGACAGAAGTTCTGCTGACATGAGTTACTTGTTAAAATATATAAAACATCAGCTGAGCAGAAGGGGGTTTCCTCCTTACCTGCCATTCACAGAAATGCCTACAAAGTGACATACCAAACACATTCAAATGTGGCCCTTGATTAACACGAGAAATGAAAAGCGTTCTCTTGTATTTTGCAGCTCCAGGAGTGAAGGTATGATCATGCAGGCACTTAAATTTTTTTTTTTTTTTTTTTTTTTTTTACTGTGTTAATGTTGTCTGTTGTTTGGACACAGAGATCCAGTTTATATTTACTCCAAACAGAGTCGTTGCCAGTTCTGGCATTAATCAGCACATCTGTCGACGTGGAGGCTGGTGGGTTAAGCAACAGCAATCCAGACTCTATCTCCATCCTCTCTGTTGTGCAGCCTGTCGCCCACTCAGCGAACATGACTGACGCTCTTGACTATGTGGGGAAGGAGGGGGGAAAAAAGCTACGTCTGAGGGCTGCAGGCTGACATGATTGTGACATGCACGGCACACTCATTGCTTTGTGAACTGTCAGCCCATCTTCAAGGCTTTTTTTCCAGGATAGATGAGTGAGGTTGAAAAGCAGAAGACGACATGATGGGGAGGCTCATCAAGCGCCATGAGTCATGAGAAGATGCATTAAATGATTTTGACAGACAAAAAGCTTCAAATGTATCTAACTAGGTGAAGTATTCAGTGATAAACTTTTTAATGCTGCTATTTTCAGAATGCATCGACACACTTGGAGCAGCCTTCTTATTCTTTGTTTAGCTATTCAAAGGAACCAGAGTGGTGTGTTGTGTCACATATTCTCAGGGCAGAACAATTGCCTCCCTTCTTGTCAAAATAGAGTCAAGCCAGCTGTAGTAATCTTCATAACTCTACATGGGATTTAGATGTGCACACATAATGTCCGGATGACCTTTCCATTAAGCCACACACTTACCATTAACCTCTGGGGGCACATACGTGAGTATTTATTTAGTTGGTTTGCTTAAATGAAAATGCTTATATGAGTAGTACTTAAAAGTCACCTTTAAATCCCTGAATTCTCTGAACTGCTCAACATAAAACACCTGAAAGCCTCACTTTTGGAACAACGAAAAAAATGTCTGTTTTCTATCTTGCGCTAAAATAGACTAAATCGGCCTGATGAAAATTTGAGAAAAAGGCCCCTCATAAATATTGAGATGTAGAAAATGTACACGTTTAAGGCTTGAGCCAGAGGATCTACACTATGTTCATAAAGCCCACTACTTTAATATTGCTCCAAGTATCTTTCCTTTTACTGGGCTAAACCATAACTCATAATTACAGAAGAAACTACGTGTTCTTATGGTAGTGTGTCTGTCCTGAGATGAGAAGGATGTGAGTTCAAATCTTACCAAAGACTACCTGTTCCACACGCAGCATTAGTGGTTGTAGTGGAGGGTTAAAGCAACAAACAGTTTCTGTGCACAGCTGGGTCTGCATCTCACTCCCAGGGGATGGGTCAAATGCAGAGAGAATATTTTATTTTCCCAGGTGTGTGACAACTACTGGGACCTTAACTTCAAACATCGGCTTTATTCCATGCTCAAACTGTCTTTCTACTGTGAAAGATTTTCCATTTTTCTCCATCCAGCTCATCTCCTGTTACCCTGCTGAGACTTAAGTTCGCCATGATTGGACCTGTGCAGATTAGCCTGATGAGGAGTTGAAGTCAAATGTGCTCATGTAGAGTAATAGAGAAATGTGCTGAGCTTGGTTAGCCCTGTCTTTGTTAAAGATGGGCATTTACTTTCTTACTTTCTTATATATATCTATATATATCTATATATATCTATATATATATCTATATATATATCTATATATGTAATTATATATATATCTATATATCTCTCTCTCTATATATATATAGATATATATCTATATATATATATATATATATATATATCTATATCTATATATATCTATATCTATATCTATATCTATCTATATATATATAGATATAGATATAGATATAGATATATATATATCTATATATATATATAGATATATATATATATATATATATATATATATATATATATATATATATAGATATATATATCTATATAGATATATAGATATATATATAGATATATATACACACACACATATATACCAACATTTTTAACTTTAAACTTTTCAATACATCTATGAACTTAAATATTTTAATTTTTTTTTTTTTCATTCTTCTAAGCCTTCAAGCTCCTTAAATTCCCTTTCAAAATAGTGTTTTCTTGGGAAATTGTTTTTGTTTTTTACTAGCATGACTAACTCCTCCAATTATTCTCCTGAAAAACAAAAAAGGGGTCCTTTCTGAGCCACTAAGAAGTTCCAGTGACAAACTCTAAATGAATTGGGATGCTTATCTTTTTCTTGTACAGATTTACGTGTGTTTTCTTTTTTCACAGGATCAAATGTTTTGATTAACTGAGAGGTCAACGGCTTGTTCATGCACGTTTGTCAGGAAACAAAAAAACAGCTGTTCAGCCTCTGTTCAATAGCTTTAATACCATGCCGTCACAAGGTGCCCATTGGGAGTTCCATTATGATATTGACAATCCAAATTGGATACACGATGTTTTGTAAGTTCATATCTTCTGTCAGACTATGTTGAGGGCAAAGCTTAAGGCATAAGATTAAGCTCAGAAGCCCTTTTAATTCTTTAATGTCCCACTCAGCTGATCAGTTGGCCTTGGTTGGCCTCATTGATATGGTATTTCTTTTTTTTCGTTATCTAAAAATACAAATTAAATATTGTTTCTGTTGAAAAAACAAAGCTTAAAAATGAGATGGTCCTATAGCTCCATATAAACATGTTCACTGAGATTTTATGTTCTTGTCTTACAGATTTGTCAAGTAAGGAAGTGACTAACAGTAGAAGTCCAGTGCCTTTCCCTGTCCATCTGCCCGTCAGCTACGAGGTGTGGGATGCAGACTACCTCATCCTTAAGGAGGCAGGGCAGGACTTAATGAGGAACTCCAGCATGCAGAGTCACACTCAGCCCTTTGTTATTTTAAGAGCAAGCCGCCAGCCAGCTGTCAATGCCACCTATGGCACCATGTCCACAGAGCGCCTCGTGCCTCTGGATTTGGTCCAATCCGTGCAGCTCTTCAACGCCCCAGATGTCTTTACATTTAACTGGAAAATCCAGGCCTTTGTGTTGACGCCTCGGGTTTTTTCCTCCAAGCCCAAAGTGCGGATCCTCTTCTATGTTGCTGGAAGGGACTGGGTCAAGGGAGAAGAAGCCGGGGATGAGCTACCATGTGTGACAGTATATGCTTTCTGGCAGACCCAAGAGGTGAGGGGTTCCTGTGCCCTTGGAGGCGAGAGGGGGACTTGCATGGCTGAACTGGCCCCTGCGCCTGGCTGGTTTGCTCCAGGGTTGGAGGGCACCAGCAGGGAGAGGCAGGATCCAACTGCAGGGAACCCTGTTGAACTGTACTATCAGGCTCGGCCTAAAGTAAACAGGAGGTGCAATTCTGAGGATGGAAGTCGATGGGGGGGCCCACTGCAGCAAACAGAGTTTACTCCTGTGACTCCTATGCAGAGGATTGGAAGCGTACGTCTTCTACAAGTACCTAAGGGCATGGCAACCCTTTCTCGGCTAAAGCTCGGCAATGCCATTGTCATTAGGACATCCTCCAAACCTTTGAAAAAGACGGACATTGCCACATTCTACATCCTCATGGCCAGCTCGGCTCAGCTGACCAACTTCACTCTCAGGTAAGATCCGATTTTGCTTTACAGTTTTCAGATGCCTTGAGAAAAAAGGTGCCATCCGAGCATCGTCTTACTCATTAGCAAAAAACTCAGATTCACACTGTTTTATTCATCTTCTCGTCATCTTGCACAAATCCTGTTGCACCAAAAATAGGGCCATATTAAGGGCAGTCAGATAAAGCATGGATTATGGCATTTCTCTGAAAATATCATAGTGGTTTTTCTGAGCAATGTGGTAGATTATTTGCTTGAGCGCATCCTGATGACATTAAGGGCTGTTTCAGCTGCAGTAGTCATCAAGATTGACATGGATCAAATCAAGTCACGCGTGACTTGTTACTCTTAAAGGGTATACTCGCTGTGCCTTATCTGTGAGCTGGGTGAAAACCACATCACTTACAGGCTTATGTTCTCACTCTGCAATGCAGGACATTCCTATTTGACTAGAAATCACAGGGTTTATCTTACTATCTGCAAGTTTATTTTCCTGGATTTCGCTGTAATTCTTAGAGAAGCAAACCCAATATTTTAAAGAGGTTGTCTGTAGGCTAAATCATCCAAAAGTATAAGAATCATCAACTATCTACACCTGTAAAACTGGAAATGATGTAATCTATTCCACCTTGTTCTCCTTCTTTTATCAGTGCTTCTAATGGTCATCTGCAGTCTTGTCATCATCACTGTGCAGAGATCAAACAGCAAAGCAAAACTTGTCCAGGTTACCTGTCAGAACAGACAAGCCAAGATTTGCACAAACCTAATTAAAAATATGACTACCCCCACCCCCCTTATTATTTCAGACACTATCTGTTTTACTGCTGAGTAATGATCTGTCAGGAGGCCTGAAATGCTTTTTATCTAAGCAGTCTCAGAAAATAATTTGGTTTGTTTGTGCATGTCATAAATCTGTTTTTTGAGCCACGGCCATAAAGGTGTCCCAGTTTAAAACTGTATAGACAAGAAACTACATAAAGACCCTAAAAAATAATAACAATAAAAGTGAGCTGGCTCTTTGGCATCTGTCCTCATAGATTTAAAAGTGCTGCAACAACCAATCAATAGTTCTCGAAAAATGAATCCATTTCGAGTGACTTCCACTTTGGTTTGCTCAAACATGCTTCAGTGGAGGTGAACAGGTGAGGAGACAGTCAAGGATTATTAACTCTATTTTTCAGTCCAATTGTGAAAACTTGGAGAGGCAAATATTGACTGAGAGGAAAGCTATGTTCACTTTTCCTCCTCTCAGCTTTCAGCAGTTCTTTAAAAAAAAAACTAAAATGAAGTCTTGTCTTAGTAGCCGAAGTTCAATAAGTTGACATGGGAATCACTGGACTTAGACCAGTAGCTGCACATTTGTATATTAAAAAGGCAAAGCCATGCATATGTATTAATACTCTGGTTTGCTTTTCTCGCTGTCACTTTAATTTAAAAGAGGAATTAATGCCCACAACACAAACGTTATTTCCCCTCCTCATCCTGTCAGTTGTTATCATTGCTGCTCTAACTCCTTCACTTAGGCACCCAAAAGAACAAGAATTAAGAGCTGCATTACCAACTCTCGCATCCTCTTCCTCTCTTCTTTACATTCTTCCTCTCAGCAACCCTTAATCCATATTTCATGCACGTCTGTCCTCTGCTCAAAGCAGCTCCTATGCTTGTTTGGACGATTGGCGAATCTTGGAGTCGCTTAATAAACTTGATGACTAAACTCTGAATTTCCATTTTGCATGCCGTAAGCACAATTCACTCATTGTTTCGTTCAGTGGCATGGGCAGCAACACATCGCTGCCCTAACCTAGGCTTATCTTCACATAAACAAGTGCTCCACAGGCAGACCTCAACAGCTGTTTGTCGGCTCTGTTGCTGCTTGAATGTCCCATTAAGCCAAGTTTAATAATCTTCCATTAGCATGATAAACCCCCTTTAGTGATGTATACAAAGTCTACAGACACACACATTTGAAGATGGCTGAGAAAAAGATAAGCTACACTTGCCAATCATGTGAGGTTTGGCTGAGGGCGTAAAGTGCTTTAAAGTACCTCATGCAATAACAGCAGATTATTCTTTTGCATGAGAAGTTTAGGCATCACTCAGAAGAAAAGAAATATCGCTTTTTGCTTTTTGTCTTTGCAGATAATTGAAAATAGCTTGTCTCTTTAAAAGTTTTAATCCAAGGTAGCAGATTGACATTAGTTGACATTGAGCTTCTGGATCAATCTGACACTGTCTCCATAAGCTTTTCAACCAGGGAATCTAATCATACATCGGTGTACCAAATAGGGCTTTTACATCCGTTCTGAGAGCTGTAGTGCCAGCCATCTGGCAGGAGCGTTGGCATGAAAGTCTCGTCAACTCCCTGAACTGCTCCATAAGTACGATAAGCACGTTGCTGATGGCTGGCCATCAGACTGGCTAAACGGTGGACATTTGCCTACATAATTAATGAATGCATCTGCTTCTGATTGCATGGGGTTCACTGGTGGTACCGTGGCCCCGCAGCAAAGTAAATTATTATGAACTTATGTGAAATCTTTTGAAGCATCCTCATGGCAACACTGGGGACGTTTTCACCATTTTGCCATGTGACATGAAGAAGATTTTTGGGATGAAACTCAATTTCTGTGTATTGAGCAAGTTGTATGCTGTTTTGATACTTGGATGAATTGTGGAAGGCAACTGGAAAATCATTCCTGGAAGAGAAAAAACCTGAAACGATTTGGCGAGCAGGAATGTAAATGAGGGAACTGTGAGTATGCTGAATCTAAGACAACACTGCCACTCTTGGCTTCCCTGGTCAGAAGTGGGATGGATAGCAGGTGCAGCACCTGAGAGCTGCTTTCACATGCGATGTCAGCTTAGGTTTCCACAGCCATCCATCTTCTCTGCCCCGGTGCTTCCCTCTGCCCACTGCCACCTCTAGGTCTGCTAACTAAGACCATGGAGACTAGTTTCTGCTCCAAGCCACTCAAAAGAAAAATACCTCTCCTTTTTGTAGGGGATTCTCTTTTTCTCATTTTTACATGGGAGAAGCTCAAAGTAGAAAAAAAAAGGACTTCAGTAAAGCCCTCTTGTTACTGCCACTTTTTATTAGCTAGACCTTGACTTTCTCAGCTCAGTCCACAGAGGTGTTTAATCATGACAGGGCATGCTGCTCAGAGGCCATTACTAGATTAGCAATCCTCTTGATTTTTCTCATTAGTACACTGGATATGTCACCCCTCTAACATTACTAATTATAGTGAATTATTGTAGGTTATTCCTTTTTAGAACAGGGGAACCACACAGCTATTATTATTCTAGTTAAAATAATTTCAGTAAAACTCATAAAGAAAGTGTGTTTTTTATGTTTAATTAAGAAGAACTTACAGAGGAAAATTGTTAACATTTATGCTAAGTTGTGTTTCATGAGTGTAGAAGCTTCTCCTCAAGGTTCCACAGCTGATGCCACCAGTCGATTAACTCAGCTTAGCTAAGTGAAAAGGGGGCAAGGGGAGGTTGTAAAAACTAAATTGGCCCTGCCTTTCTTTTTTCGATCAATTCAACGACAAATGTACGGGGGCCCTGAAATGCAAATCACATCAGCAAATCACTCAATGGACATTCATATTCATATTCAAATAATTAAAAAAAAACATTGCGTTTTAGAAATCAAACCAAAATTCTATAAAATTCCTCTACCGGTTTCTTTATTTTGATTTCTTGAAATCCTTTTTTTCTTTTCTGAAATGTTTTTCTTTTTTACAAAAACCAGAAAAATAGGTATTTTGGGACAACGCTGATTGGACAATGACATTTCACCTTAATTTCAACTGAAGGTTATTTGGCGTTACACTGGATTTGCTCCATATTAATAATACAACTTTTAGAAGTATGCAAACATTGAAACCAGATTTGGAAAAAGGTATCATCCAATAATATCATAAGTACCTTCTTTTTCCAGTTTGTTCTTGTGTTATTTTTCTTTTTAAGTTTTCATTTTGATTTCTGAAAATTACTTTTTTTCCAAAGCGTTTCAGTTTTATTTCACATCAACTTTTTTGGAATTGTGTTTTGGCTTCTGGAATTTTTTTTGATTTCCACATGCATTGTTTTTTAAATTATTTGTTTTGCTTTTTGTAATTATTGTTACAATCTTCAATATGTGATTTGCGTTAAGTGAGATGCTGAGCCACCGTACAAATAGCTTTAGAAAACATTTGATCAAAATGCCAGCTGTAATTGGACAATGTTTTGGGCCTTTTGTTACCTTTAACAGGCATTGCAGGCAGGTTTCATTTTGCTATTTGCCCAAGCTAATCTGCAGCCCCTCACATCTAAGCCCTGTGTTTTTGCTTACTTGAAGCAGACTGTGTGCTTTGCTTTTTCCGTTGTTGCCTCTGCTGCCTCCTGAGAACCCTTTGACTGATAACAATCACCCTTTCCTGCTTTCCTCTGTTAGACACTGCCTTTCACATAGAAGCACCTTTCAATTACTGAAATTACAGGGAGCACCTTGGCAACAATAATCCACTCCCTCCCTGTTTTATTTGCTCTTCATAGTCAGAGGCTTTCAAAGGGTAGCTAACTCTGCACCTGAGTCAGTAAAGAGTAAAAGGTCAAACCTTAGACTTTCACTAAATGACCTGCAAGAGTTTATTAAGTGTCCTTTGATGATAAATGTGGCATCTATCCTTCTGCATTGGACACCAAAAGGGTTTTAACAAGCAAAGTCATTGCAGCGGGTGCTTTTTTTCATGTGTGTGCTCTTAGTGAACTTGTGTTAATCAAAGGAATGAGCTTCTGCGGAGAGCAGGTGGAAACAGGCAGTCTCCATGGTAATGACGGCACACTCATCCTACTCAGTTACATTTTTTTATAACTAGTGAGCTCTTTATCTATGGGAGCTTGAAGCAGCTACATTTGTTTACCCAGTTAATAACTAATAATGTCTTTCGCGACAGGACTGTATGTGTACAAATAAGGGGTCACTTCCTCTGAGAACTAAAGATGAATTGGTTAAACCCAGAAACAACCATTGTTTCAATCAGGAACTGGTATGAATTTTATTTTGCTTTGGTGATCTGGGCTGCTGCTTTAGCTTCTGCCACTGGTCAACATCAAGTGCTTGAATTGCTCTTGTTCTTATCATAGATTATTTCCTCTGAGACTCATAATGCGCTCAACACTTGTTCTTATCTTAAAGATTGAGAGATAAACCGCACAGCTTTACATGCAGATGAAAACCCAAAGATTTACATGTAAAGACTTGCGGGAATGATCTGACCCAACTTGTTTGTTTTGCAGTGAGGGAGACTTAGACAAGCTTTGTGAAAATAACTTAAGAAGCAAAATATATATTGATTTCCATCACTGCAACAGTCAACTGGATTTATTTTGCAATTTCACTTGTGTGCTTTTCTCTGCTTTTTGCAATTGTTACATAGGAGTATCTCATTAAAAATTTGACCCACTGCAAGCTGCTTATACAAGGAAAAGCCTGCTGAAAATGTCTGTTTGCCTGCACAGAGCAAACCATTTTCATATTAGAGACCCATACAATCCACTAGAGCATTTTATAGGACAGGGACGGGAGCAAATGAACATTTTTTTTTCTTTCTTTATTACCCCAATTGAATGGAATATAATGATGAGTGCCACTGACGGCATACAGACAATGTTTCTAATTTTTTTAAATTGCTCAATTGTCTGGTTTAGGTTTCACTATATTTTCTGCAACTGTGCTTTTCTTCACAAAAACCTTAAATGATGTGTGCATAAACCGGGAACTATAGATCTCAAAGTGGAGGTGCATAAATATTTTTAAAGCAGAATGTACTTTGTTTTTGACCTTGGTACTTCTTTACAGAGCTTTAGTGAAGAAAGGTGTGACCTTTCGAACTGCAACACCCAGTAACTCTTTGCTGTGGGACATCACTTTGGACATGGATGCAGATGGAGCCATTGCAGTTCTTTGCAAGAGAAAGGCTCCAATACCTGGAAAAAAGTAAGTGTAAGAACTCTTGACAATGCTCAAACTTTGGCTCTGGTCATCTAAAGTAGTTCTAGACTATAAAAGTGTTATTCCTGTAAAATATTTGTCCCAAAAATCTAACAAGAAATGTTGTTGCTAAAGTAGTATTGAGGTACAATAAAGTATGTCTTTCTCAATGGAGAAAGACATATGTACTTAAAGGACTCCACCTTCACTGCAGAAAATCTCTGTGTCTTGTAAGGACATCCATTATTCTACCTAAGCACTGGTTGGCTGCAGTTGCACATTTACCAGAAATACCTACCCATACAGTCCTGGGTAGGAGTAAAACATGCGTAACAGGAGACGCAAGAAATGCAAGATAGCATGGCAAAAACCTTTTAAAAAGCATCTGCTGATTTTTTGTTTGCTCAAACAAAACTCTTGATGCTTCTAAGAATGACTAAATCTCATTAAACAGGGCTTGAATATCCTCTCACTGTCTTTTCAAGTTCAACTGTTTCACTTCACTGACCTAAGACAGTCTGGGTTCAATTAGGGTTTAAGAAGTTAGATTTTATATAAATACTTGAGTCAAGTTGTGTTTTTTCACTCACGTACAACAAGTCAATGTTAATATAAACTCAGAAATGCTTTGTTAACTTTGAGCATTTTACAGCTTTTCTAATTCTTATGTATTAATAAATATAAAGGTGAGGATCATTTTGTGATTTTGTTGTTTATATTTGTATTCATAATTAATATCAAGAATATTTCAAGCAAGTTAAAATTTGTGTAGAATAATTTTTAGAAGCAGTTTTTGTTTATGCTTCTTCAGCACCACGGACAGCAACCGTTCTTAATATTTAATGTTGTCAGGACAAGAAACTTTGAAACTACAGTTAAAAGTTTAGTTTGTTTAACCACAAAATGCCTAATCAATGCAGCAGTCTTTAATACACCTGACTGACAAGCTAGCCATGCCATCTATTAGTTAGCAACATGTTTTATACTTGAAATACCAAAATGCTTTTAGGGGTTTACTTTTATCATGTCTTTTTCATCCTGAAAACATTTACAGCTATCATCAACCTTGCAACCATCATTCAGTCTACCAAGCTGCGCATTTTTGTTTGGTGTTCCAAAGAGATAACATTATCTGATTAACACTAAAGTAGGTCAGCTAAGGCCAATGATGTCAGCAAACACAGGGCAAACTGTGAAGGCCACTAAATAAAATAAAAAAAGAAAAGTGAAACTCAGAGGTGTTGCATTTTTCCAAGCTAAGAAATAATCTATTTAATTACCTAAATTTTACAGACATAAGCAGAAGCCAGGTTCTACGAATAATAGGTGACCACAACAATCTGTATAAACTTCATTGAGTTAAGTTTCAGGGCAGGAACTACGGCATTAAAAGCGAATGAAGGTCTTCAATTTGCTTACTGATCAATAAATGGAAATGGACAATGAAGCTTTTTTGCTAACCTTTTAGGATTGTAACTGATTTGGGAACACTTACCAAAAATGTTTGAAAATGTATATTAAATTTAATATATTATAGATTATGTATGTATTGTATTTCTCATACATGTATATGGATAAAAAACAAATCAAATACAAATTCATTCTTTGTTGGTTATATGTACTTTTTGTCACCTATCTGACCTCTTTTTCCAAATTAAAAATGACCAGAATATCATGACGGTAAACAAACATAAAATTGAGTTTAAGTCTAAATAAATGCTTTCACCTCTGAAAACCTTAAGCTGTAATTCACCTGTGCATTTCTTTGCAGTGCTGAATATTTGCACGAAACATTTTTCTAAAAAACAAATGCTTTCATCAAAAGTTGAGTAGCTTTTCTAAGTATTTATATGATTACCATAATACAGGTTTTCTTGTGAAGCAAAGGTCAGTTTACTAAAAATGTGTGAGATATTCTATGCAAGATACTTGCCTTAGAATCAGCAATTTTATTGACCTGTAATGAACAGTGTCACATATTTTTTGGTATTTATTCTCCAACATATGATAAAACTCAAGTGATTTTATTTCCTGTTTGTTATCTTGCCAGCTTTGAGAACATTTGTTGTCAATACATAAAAATGTTGTTTTATTCTTTGTTGAAGCAGCTTGGCTTGGAACTTGACGTTCTCTCAGACAAATCATTGGATTGTGATATTGTTGATATCAACCCTGCAAGCCTTACATGTATGACAGAAGGGAGGAGCCTGACTGAAGCCATTATCTTATGGATATCTGTGTTAATGCAGAATTAAGGGGATGTACCGTTCAAGCTATCTTCTTTTAATACTTGACCAGAATGCGATTACTATCTTTAAATCTCAGGTCTCAGAGCAATATGCTACAATGATTAAATTACAACAAATCTCTGTCTTGACCTTAATAAAAAGCATTTGTTTACTGTGTTGTTTGGCTTAAAACTTAATAAAGGATTAGTAAATATGATTTCCAATTCCACATTGTTGTTTATCTTGTGCAGAGAAGTGAGTAGTATGCAGGTCATGCTCATGCAGTAAAAAGGGCTTACTGAGTGTCGGCACAACCCTGACAATGATTTATACACACACATTGCAGTGAGTCTGATAATGTCCATGTGGTTATGTGCATGCTTATTGTGTTTCGGTGCACCGATTCATCTTTTCTATAGTTCCGTGCCAAGAAATAAAATCCAGAATACAAACATGGGGCATGCCAGAAAATTAAATCAGGGTTCTTTTTTTGCTAGCAACACTGAGGGGCAGTTAAAAGTTGGAGCAGCTCCTATTTTAGTGTAGTTCGCAGGATTGTCTATTCTAGGACAGATTCCACACTCGTTTAATAGACTTTGACACTCAGGAGCAAGAAGTGCAGCAAAAGAATTCAAGAGTAATGTTTTAGATTTTTCTTTCTTTCTGTTGTATTCTAATTTATTTGCTATCTTTTAGATTAGACAAACTAAATAATGGAGACGTTGGATATAGGGATTCGAAAATTATTACCCATTATTAGGGGTCTGGAACCTGAGGCTCCAGAGCCCAGTGTGGCTCTTTGAGCCCTCCATCAGGGCTTTCCGGTTTAAGAAAAATTGTTTCCAAATTTTAAAAAGTAACTGAAAAGTAAAAAAAGTAAAGTTACGGATCCCTCTGCAAGGCTCCTGACCATAGCAGCCATAATACTAATACCAAGAAACAATACAACAAGGGGTTCGGCTTCATAGTTTAAAAGAGTCAAACTAAAACATTTTGACAGACTTTTGAGCAACATTTCACACAGAAAATCCATTATAGTTTAGTAAGCACAACCAGAAGTCATACTTGTCAATTTCTAGGGTAGATTTTCTATTTCTGAACAAATCCAAGGATTTTAAGTGTGACATATGGTTCAAAAAGTACTGCTCTGAGTTATTTTAGTTTATTAGATTTACAAATTCCTGCCTGAGATGCACCACAAACAGTAAAATAAATTACGTGCGTTTCTTTAATCACTATTCACTTTACACTACCTACTGCTACATTTGCTGCATTTGAGATGGTCCATGTGATGTGAGGTGTCTTTTATTTTGAAAGGAAGTCATGTCTACCTTTGTCAGTAGTTATAAACTATTTCATATTTGGAAAATAACACATTTTCTTATTCTGCCTGTTCTATTGATGCAGGAAAAAAACAATAGTTTATTTATTTTTATCATATTAGTCACAATTACATAAATCCGAAGCAGCGCCTTATTTTTCTAAAGGGAGAAGTGAGACTTTGGGGTCAGTGAGAATTTGACCCGAATGGCTCTTTAAGTGTCTAAGGTTGCAGACCCCTGTACGCTACTAAGAAAAATGTTTCTCTAAAACAATCAGCATATAGGACACTTTAACGTATATAGGAATTTTAATTAACTCCCCAAAAAACAGATTTCTCTCTGAGAGGCTAGAGAATGGAAAAAAGGTTTGAGAAAAATTATCAAAACATTTCACATGAAATATTATAAACGTGTAATCGTTATTTCCTAAATATGAGCCTGAGCACATATTTTTCACAATAAAATGTAAAGTTTTCTGAAATTTTGTTGATTAATGGATTGACAATATTGGGTCAAACTAGAACCACTTTGATGGGTTCGAATAACAACTCCTGAAAAAAATAGTTAATAATATTCATGAAGAAATATTGTAGGTGAATCAGTCTTTTTTCCAGTTCATCAGAGAGAATTTATGGAATTAAGACAAAATTGATCATTTATCACAGATTGATGGATTTTTAATAACCACTTAAATCCTTTGAGGCATGCACTGCACTAATAAATAAGCAATTTCTGCTCTAAAAAACAGCTGTTTTAATATACGTAGCCACTGAAACAGAGTCAAACCAGGTTATCATCTTAAACTTTAAGTTTCTAAATAGAGTATCTTGAAAATTCCATAAAAGGTTATACCATACTATTTGTGAATATTCATCTCTTTGCTTCCAATCCAGGCTTGACAGCAGCCTGTTTGAGGTGCTTCAGATGGACTTCGAGGTCGAGGAACTGAGTAGTCTTCTGGACAGTCAGGTGATCATTTGGAAGCTGGAGCTGCCGTCTGCACCCAAAAACCTGGCAAAAACTGAAGGGGCCATGAGAATCTACACAACTCAGAGAGACTTTGTCGGTCTGGCTCCTCTCGTAATGGTGAGTTTAACATCAAACGTCCCACCTGATCTTGGTCAAATCCAGCACTAACATTAACTGCTAAGGATCAGAGCATAAAAAAATCTCAAAATTCTCTCTGCGCTCATCCATTCTTGTCCCGTTTTTCATATTTGCTTTGGATTGTTTGGTAATTGGGTTCTATTTTGAGCCAAGTATGGCCTTTTGCTGCAAACTGTCAACAAGCCGAAGCCTGTCGTTTGTGTTGCTCTGCACATTCCTGTTGTGTAATGTGTGGTCATCCTCTGCTCTGAACAGCTGCTTCATGTGCTGCTATTCTGGTGCTGCAGGCCTCTTTATGATACTACAGTACCTCTATAATTAATCCATGACATAATCCACGCCCCCTCACTAAACACCGAGCATTACAGCTTATTGAATATCAATGCTGAATGAATGAGTTGACACCTGATTGACCTTACAGTGTGAAATGATGACAGGAACTTTGCATTTGTTTGATTGCACATTAAAAATAAAACAAGCGACGTGTTTAAATTAAAAGGGAATCAAATTAAGATTTAATTTTTAGTCAGTGTAGTTACCAAACATTTAAATCTGTTTTATTGTTGTTGAGAAAAATATGTTCTGTGAAGCTATGGAGCTTTATTCACTGCAGTCTTTCTGCCCAATCAAAAGAATTAAATTTTGTTTAAGTGACAATCCACATAAATTAAACCTTTTGTATTTTTTTTTAGCTTAATTTAATTCTGCTTCAAATAGATAACAAATTTCTGTTTGCTTATTCTGACTGGATCATTTGGAAACCCAGAGCTTTACAAACACACAGAGAAAGACTCCAGCCTATAAAAGGAGTCATGATGCTCTCACTCACGCACACACACACACATAAATCAGTGTAAACAAAAAGTGAGATCTTTTTAATCATGTTAGCAGGATGGGAGGTGCTCTTCTTCCTCCAGTGATTCACTTTCGACATGACACATTTTTACATTTAGCTCATCTGATTCCTACATCAAAATGTGTTCGAGAAACTTTAGTACTTGCCTCTAACTTAAATGTTTAAACAGATTTTTTTGATCAAATCATCATTTCTGCATGAGAGGACATCTGTCAGCTCCACTTACAGAAGGCTCCACCCTGCATATATGTAGAGTTCATTCTTGGTTAGAAACCTTGCTTGTTTGGCCCTGTTTGAACTGACACAGCATCCCTTAAAGGAACATGCCTGAGCAGAGAAATCCCAAATTAGACTAACCTCCTCTGTGGGTTGACCCAGCTTTCACTTTGCCTCTACTCTGTCCTCCTTCCTACTTCTCAGTGGGGAAATAGCCTTTTCATCCCTTTAGGTCTGCCAGCTTAAAAAACCCACCTATATTTATCCTTTACTTACATGAACTTGATAATGTCACAAAGTGAAGTAAGAAAGAAAAAAAGAGGATGAAAAAACAAAAACGTTTGACAGTTTAGATACATTTTTGTTGTATTTATGAATGACTGTCTTTGTCTGACCCTGCAGGACACAGAGATCGTGAACACAGCAGTGCTGACGGGAAAAAAGGTTGTGATGCCTGTGAGGACGGTAGCAGTGGAAGAAGATGGAGCAGTTACAGATGTATCAGACTACACAGACTGCAGCTCTACTGATGAAGATGTCCTCAAGGTAGAAGGTTCTATTCTCCAATTAGAATGGTGTGTGGCTAAAGGGAAACAATTCAATCAAAATAACAAACCATTAGGACCTCGATATTCAGTTTAAAGAAAAAAAAACATAAAAATATGGAAAATGTGTGAAAATGCAACAGTACAAAAACATGGAACCTTTGGCACCATTGGCAAATTTCTTTTAAATACGGTAAGCAAAAGAAAACGGTCACTGGGGTTTTTATTTCTTATTTTAAGGAATACTTTCCAGTCACTAAGGCATTTATTCTCAAACTAAGATTTTACTGTCGGAAAACTTTCTTGAGAAGCTTTCCCAAGGGGGTTAGAAGAAGAGAACATTTTTCTTGAAAGGATTTTTTTTACTCTCTTAAGATTCCGTTTTTGCAGTAAATATAGTTTTGCCACATAATGCACGTGTGCTGAATCACCATGGATGTGTTTTCTTAATTTAAAAGGCAAAAAAGGCTACTCTTCAGTATGGGAAGGGTGTGTTAGACGATTGCCACTATTGCCCATCTTCCTTAAAATGATTGAAATATTGTGTCAGGACATAAATGGCAAAAAAGAGCCACAAAGGATGCATAGTGCTTAGCGACTGTAACACCTACGTCAGCACTTTTTTAAAGGTTTTTTTTTTAAATACAAAATAATCAGGAATGAAATTTTAATCTTAATTTTCTTTATGTATGTCCTCCATCATGAGGAAAAATCCTACAAGAACATGTTAAAAACACTAAAAACAC
Organism: Oryzias latipes; assembly: GCF_053564925.1. Classification (NCBI taxonomy): domain Eukaryota; kingdom Metazoa; phylum Chordata; class Actinopteri; order Beloniformes; family Adrianichthyidae; genus Oryzias; species Oryzias latipes. The sequence goes on from NC_136245.1 coordinate 14,866,524, forward strand.
CATTTTAATTGGAGTGGGTCTTAAAAAGGTTTTGAAGATAAAGAACTCTTTCATGTATTAACTTTACAAATACATTTGTTTTCCACTGTTTATGTCAGTTTAATGCATTTTTATTGTGCCAATTTAATTCTTTGAAGTCATTTTTGAAAGTTTAGCTGCTAAGTCAAAGGTTTTACCAGAAACCCATCTGCCTTTGTTTTTTCTTTTACGGTGAAATGAACTCCAACATTATTGCACTTAGGCTTTTAAAACTGTGAACAGTTTAATTACAAATCTGCTCATCAAAACTGACCCCAGGGTCTTTAGATCCTGAAACTCATGCCTTTTCTGCTGCAGGACTGAGAAAGGCTGACTGACAGAAGCCAGCTGTGTTTACTGATGAAATCGGAAAACAGGCTTCTACACCTAGAGGTCAAAGGTCTTGTTGTTTAACAGAATGAGCATTCAACATAGAAAAGCATAGGGACACAAGCTCATAGAAACTCTAGGTTAATCTAAAGTGGGATTAACGAGATTGAGACATCTTGGCCATGAGAAAATGTAATTTTCCCGCTGCCACATGACAGGTTTGACAGTTGAGGATATTAGAAGCAGATGTTGGTTAGCAAAAAGAAAAAAAAACAATGATGAAATGATATCAAAGATGTTCTTTTTTTACCTGTTGTTATTGTTATAAGATCATGGTTTCTGTCAGAGTAACAATTAATATTATCAGATTAATTTATATAATGTTTAATCTTTTTGATGTGAAATCTCACCTCAGAATTTTTTTATCTCTTCTGTTACTGATGTTGTAGTTGTTGAAAGATCTACTGAGACTAGAGAACTGAGCTGACATCACACAGGCAGACTCTGAGGCGAAGAGGGATTTTTAAAAAGCTTAAAGTAATAAAACACTAAAAAATGCAAAAGCACACTTTGCTGAAGTTCTCAGCTGGTAAAGCAGATCCCATTTCAGTTTTTCATAAATTGAAAACATTTGTATCAATTCTGAACTTAATGTGACAAGAACTCGATTCCCTCCTTGAGAATTAAAATATTAATTTTGAATATTTTCCTCAGGAAAAACTAATTTGAATAGTTTGGATTGCAAGAGAAAATGTCTTAAAATCTTTAAATATTAAAGTTAGACCAGTGCAGTTATTACTCTGGTCTAAGTCGAACTTCAACACACTGAAATCCAAATCGTGTCACAATCAAAGGCCTTTTTTTAACAATAAAATGAAGGAGAGATTTTCTTCAAAACATAATGAGATTTTGATGCGGGTTAGCGAACAGATCACTCACTGGAAAAGGATTTGTTTTTAGCTCCTGCTTCACCTGCAAGTATTACTTTTGTGCAAATGGAGAAAGAATGGTAGATATCTGAGAGTCTCATCAAAAATGGAATGCTTATGTTTTTGTTCTCAAAAACAAAAGTGAACTTAGCTGGTGAGTGTCATTTAGTCACAATAATTTACTAAAAGTGTAATCTTTTTTAAAAATCACTTTTAACCCTTTGATGTCTTAATTTATATCCAGAACAAATGCCATATGTGCGTCTGAAGAATTTACAGGTTTAGCTGCTAAACTAAAGATCATCTGAGTGCTTATGGATATTTTTTTGTAAAATATTAATGTGTTACTGCTCACTGATTTATTTTGTTGAGTATACCATATTTTGTATATATATTTGTTTTAAATTTTTGTATAATTTTAAGAGTATTTTTGAGTTAAAATGCATGTCAATGAAGTATTTCACACTCAAAAACAAGAGATCTCAGCATCCTATTTATGTCTGGATCGCCATGGAGATCCTGATAGAAGTTCACAGATTGGAGAGAACCCTTTTATTTAAGTTTTGTTTGAAAAACTCTGTTAGCTCACGAAGAGATGTGTGAATCCATCAGAAAAATCAATCAAAAAACCATGTGACTTACTCCCACGCTCTTTTTAAGCACATCTATAATACAGATAATCTCCACAAAATATATTATTTCAAATAAAATACATAAAATTTTATTTCAAATAATACCTTATTCCAGCTAAGCTAATCAGAAAATCCATTTTCAACATGGCAGTGCCCTATTCTGGGTATGAGCTAATTAAGATTGGAATATTGGCAAGCATGTCAATGGATTTTTTTTGCATACTGCAAACTAAGGACACAGCCGATCTAAAACAGCTACAGACAGTAAACAGTTTGTTTGCTGCAACTTGTTACTTTTTTTTTCTCAGACAGTTTTCAAGGGTCAATGCTAGGGGGGGGAGGGGGGTGTATAGTGATATGGGCACATGATCAAAATCCATGGATATGGTACATCAACAGGAAAATCCTCTGACATCTTGTTTATGCATCTCTATCAGCTTGTGATTGAATTTCAATGTCATGTATCCAGCGTATCTGAGAGGCTGCTTACAGAACCAAAGAAGACTTCCTGGCATGTAGCCTGAAATGTTCATGAGATCTTGGAGTGGCTGTGGAAAAACTTCCAAAAGTCACTTTTGAAATTAAGCTGTAATGAATGCACTTGGGAAGAGGACTGATGTCAGCACTGCACCACATGATATTTGGATTACCATAAAACTGCGATGCTGCCTCTTCCTAATGCTTCGGACTGGTGATCATCACAGTAGTTTATTACATTCATCTGACATTACTGTGGTAACATGCAGTGCATAACTGCTGCAAGGCCATTTGTTGTGGTAAGAAAGGTCTATTTGTTACAACTGTGACTTTTATGGGAATATTTTATTATTTTTTGTTAGGAGACAACAATTTTCTTTCAGGGACAGCCGTCTCACTCTGACTTTAAAACTAAATGTTTTTGACACAACTTTTTTTTTCATTTTTGTTCTAATTGATTTTTTTTCAATCTTTCAGGTGTCAGACAGGTGTGATTATGTTTTTGTAAATGGCAAGGAAATCAAAGGCAAGGTGAAGATGGCGGTAAACTTTACCTACAGCTACCTCAGCGCTCAGCTGGAACTAAACGTGTGGATCCCTCAGCTCCCTCTCCAGATTGAGTTGTCAGACTCAGAGCTGAGCCAGATCAAAAGCTGGAGAGTGCCCATACTGACTTCAAAAAGGTGGGATACAGTTGTTTAGCATACCCCTCTTTCTTTTTGTTTTGGAATAATTCAGTTTGAAAAAAGTACAATATCTCCTACAGGATTTGTGGGTTTTTCTCTCTTATGGGAATATCTATGCGTCAAATTCAGAAACATGGTTTAGTTTTTAAAGTATGGAAAGGTAAGAGTTACATCTGTGTGCCTTTACTTTAGATCTGGCTGGAACAGCGATGAAGCCCAGCAGAAGGGAAAAGGCTGCATGCTGCAGCTTCAGCATGCACTTGTGCGAGTGCTGACTTTTTTCGTGGCAGAGCAAGAAGACATAAGAGATCCTGTAGCCTACTTCCTCGGCTCTGACTGGCAGGTGGATGTAACAAGGTTGGTCCGATTCTTCATGAAAGTGGAGGACACACGCGTTGCACGACTTTATGAAGGACGGATACTGTCAGGCCGAGATTTTGGGACCACAACCATCCAGGTAATGTATAAAACAATGGTTTATATCAACCTTTACATGTTTATTTGTCTTATACCCTCTGGGTTGTGAAAGAGTCATTTTCTTTTGTATACATGTCTAAATTCAAAGTGTAATACTTGTCTTTAAAGCTAATTGAAAAACCCAATATCAATACCCCCTTTACGTTGTCTTTCACAAATCTCTGACAGGTATTTTCCCCATTCTCCAACGCTGTCTTGGCCAAGACAACTGTCAGTGTTGTGGACGAAAAAGTTAGCATCACAGAGTTAGGGGTACAACTGGTCACAGACCTTTCCCTGACTTTGCAACGCAGCTCAGGAAGTAACAGGGCGATCTTGGCTACAATCACAACACAAGAAGTTCTACAAAATCCCAAAGAGGTGAGGTTCATTTAATTTTTTACATATCCGAGGAAAAAAACGTTTTAAATCCTATTTTAAACTTGTATTATGTTTTTTTTTCCTCACAGGAAGCTTTGGTCAGTGCCTGGCTGCAGTTCAGCGATGGCAACCAGACACCCCTTGACATTTATGATCCGGCCTTCTTCCGTGTGACAGTAGCGTCCTTAGATCAAGGGGTGGTTTCAGTGCAGGGCAAACCTCCAGTCGTGGTGGCAGAAGGAGAGGGTGAAGGAGTCCTGGTAAGAGTGGAGATGTCCATCTGTGAGGACTGCCAGAAGTCAAAACGCAAAAGTACTGTGGCAGTAGGCAATGGCAGCCTGAAGGTCAAGTTCCAGGTGAACACCCGACGGCCAGCTGGCAATACCCGCAGCCTTGATCGAGGCACATTTGGCAACAAAGACAATAGCAGTGACTATAGCAGTGATGTGGTAGACGTGAACAGTGAGAGGACGCAAAGAAAGCCCTCGCAAGATCTTCCAGCACAGACCTCGATCTCCAACAAAGAAGAGAGTGCCAATCAGAAGATCACAACAACTATGAAGTCTACAGAAAGATCCGTGATGACCAGCGGCAGCCTGGGAGGAGTTGGCAAAGCTAGGAATTCAGGAATCACTGGCAGTACTGCCAGTGTGGTGGACTTTACCCTCATGAAAAGCCCGGAAGATAACAGAAAGGGATATAATTCGGATAATTTGATACTGGAGGATTTGAATACTCTTAACTTCACGAGCACCATGAAAGCTCCTGGGAATCTGGTAAACTACAACTTTCCTACCAAGGGGGAGACACCAGAACAAGAAGCCGTGGAGGTAGACATCGGTGGTGAGGAAGCACTGGCTAACAGGCCCCTAACAGACTTAGAGATCGGCATGTACGCTCTCTTGGGAGTTTTTTGTCTGGCGATTTTAGTGTTTCTAGTGAACTGTATTTCATATGTTGTTAAATTCAAGCATAAAAAGCCTCCCTCTCAGGGCCAGGAACCCACTGGGCACAGACACGACTGGGTATGGCTCGGCACAGACGCCGAGCTGGTGATGACTGTGCCTGGCAGCCCTGTCCAGCAGGACTCCCAGACCACCACCACTGTGATAGACATTGGGCCTGACAAGACTGCCACTCTTTCTCGAAGGCCCAGCTGCCTGGCCTCTATGACAGACTCTCCCCTCAGCTGTGCGGTCTCGCAGAGGAGCAAACCCATGCAGACTGACTCCCTTCATTCGCCCACCAGCAAAAGAAAGAGAGTCCAGTTCACAACTTTCTCCACGCTGGAACGCCAGCATTCGCCCCATCTTTCATCCAAGGAGAACGGCCATGGTATACACTGGGTTGGGAAGGAAGAGAGCTGTTGGGAGGAACCTCAAGTGCCCATCACAGAGCCTGGGGATCAGTTATAATGAACCAGATCAGACCTCACATGTACAGTAGATGTGGCTTTGATCACCTCAATGCCTTTGCCAAGAACATATGATTTTGTAAAAATGCCCACTCCACAACTCATTGCCTATTACAGCCTTTTACATGTACATGTACTGTATATTGTACATATCGCCTGTCAGAGAGTGAATTTGTGTGATGTTTTCATATTGCTGACCAGTTGTATTCTTAATCACACAATACTTCAAGCCACAAAATGTAAAATGCTGCATGTGGATATTTCCATCTCTACATTTTTGCACTCAGAAGCTAACGTGTCTATAAAGTCCAAAGATGTTAAAAACACAAGTTTTAAATCAATTATTAGTTAAAAGACAGAACTTGATCTAAGAAATATCAAATTTACACAGAATTTAGCTCACATGATGACTGATGACCAATTAAAATGGGTGTTTGTTTGTTTTTTTAAAACAAGACTGCGTGATTTGATTTTTTTTTTTACTGGGACATCAGGACTTTTCAAATTTAGTTAAAGGTGACATGTACGGTTCGCAGGATGGAAATCAATGTGATCCAAGATAAACCTAATGATTTGTCTGTTTTAGTTTTGCTGCTGCAAGAAGCTGTAAGGCAGGTCAGCTACTCCAGATTTTTTCTCTATTAAATAATCACATAAGTGTTGGGTTCCACCACAAAAACACTCTTTTACTAACAGTCTGAAAGCTGCTTTAGATCCTTTGAAGCTCAAAATGAAGATTTCCAGAGAGGTACCTGGTTGCAGACAAGATAGTGTCTGACATCAGCCAAAAGTAGAAACTATTCAGCTTCCCCTAACCCCTAAACTGTTGAGAATTTCTGAAAATACGTTTAGTAAAGCTTAAAATGGAAAAACAGTAACCGCCAGGGTCACCAGTTAAGATCAAGTTTATTTGGAGCGATATTGGGGGACGTCCGGTTACGGTTGAGGCATTCTGGTTCTGGGCGATTATAACTGCAGCCAGATCCTCTTGGGTTTCTTCCAAACAACACTAAAACACCAAGTCATGTGTTTATTCATTCATTCATAAGCATAGAACAGTCTGTGTAGCCAAAATGTTGCTTTGAAGTTTGAAGCAACAGTTTTGCATTTTACGTAAATCCGTTTAAAAAAGAAAAAAAAAAAAGAAGCTTCTTCTATGTTCATGTTTGCAACTTTCTTATTTCAGCTCAGAAAATGGTAGACACTTCAGTGTGGTTGAATTTTATTTATTTTAGTTTAAATACATTTATTTTCGTAGTACAAACTCACAACCAAACATAATTTCCAGATAACTGCAGATAAATCAAAACCCAGCAAGAGATGTCTGCATCCTTTTTTGTTTGTAAAATAAACATTTAAAAAAGGGATTGCGCTTTTACTTATTTCCAATTTGGCATCAATTATACAAGCATAAATATATAAATAACTGTGCTCACATATTGCATCACCCCATTTAAAACAAATATGACCACATGGTGCAAATTAAAATAACAATATAAAATAATTTCCACTCTTTCCTACTGAAGTCCTGAATTGCAGGGCTGAGTGGCGTGACCTACACCGAGTGCAGCGAGTCCACCAGCCGCTGATAAGTTTCTCTTTCTTTTTCCAAGCTGTGATGTTCTTCCACGTAGAGTTTTCCATTCCTGACCACTCTTTCCCTTAGCTCCTGATCCGACAGCAGCCTCTGAGACTGATGTAGAAAATCCTGGCAAGAGAAAGAAAAAAGTGCGACTTTTTTAAGTAAAACTCAATAAAAAAAAAAACACATTTTAAAGTTTGAAAAGAATACAAAGACACAAGAAGCTCTTTCATATTTATTCATATTCAACAAAACCAAGCTGCTGCTGTATTTAACAAATTTATGAAAAAAGTCAACTGAAATGCTGACAGTTCATTAAAAGTCGAATAAGCTTTAATTGAGATGTGGGGACGCCAAAATCACAGTGGGCTGAGAAAAATCTCCCACAAAAATCAAGTCAAGTGGCCCTCAGGCTGCAACATGGCAGTGAACATCTTTGCTGCAGGGAGCCAATAAGAGCACAAGGTTTCCACTATGACCAGCCAGCAGGACACTTAACTCTTCATTTGAAGTGATGTGTGAAGAGGCTCTTGATGGGAAGCAGCTCCTCTCCTTGGCCATATGAAAACTATCAATCCTCAACAACAGGATTAAACCTCCATTTATGAGCGAGGGGCTTATAAATTATGTCAAAATTATAGGCCCAAACATAGGGCGTACGTTTTTTCATTGACATGTTTAAATAACTTTTGCTGTTTACTTTATTTTTTATTTTTAGCAAAGTATGTTCTTAGAAGTCCAAAAACAACTAAAGGCGCAGGAATAAAAGAGAAAAAAGATCATGAGAGAAAGGATGACACACAGACGAGCACTTGGTGCTCCTCAGCTCTGACTGAGGTCATGGTTTATCCGACCCAAGTTGCTGAAACCATCTGTGCGATCTGCCTAGCAGCAGCTCAGCGGAGCACACGTGCAGGGAGGACTTAACGCCACCAGCACATCAAGCTGCAGCATACTGCCTTGACTGCATCACACTTAAGCCACCTGTCAACTGACTTCCTTTTTTATCTGACCTTGAATCAATCAGCCTTGTTAAAAACAAAACAAACAAAAAACTGAAAAGTTTTAAAAGTTGTAATATTGCACTTCTCATTTTACAGCAGCACTACAGGTTGCCTTAATACACATCAGTGTATTTAAGGACAGCATTTTTTAATTTCATTTTAAGCACCATTGGACATTTAATAATCTAAAACAGTCTTTATTTAAAAGGCAAACATGCCTCCAGCTGTCCTGGTTAGTACTACTAATTAGTGGTAATATTTGTTTCTGGTTAGTGGATTGCTTACTGCATAGTCACTGTGCAGAGAGACACGCATGTAAAAGAAAGAAAGAAACCGGACAAACTACAGGCAAAACAATAAGGGCTAGTAGTGGCAGCTAGAGTTTATTCACTTTATTGTTTGGAGTCAATAGGTTTATGGGCTAAAGGGCTTATTGGGACTTAGCAGATGTGGTAACAAGGTCAGACGCCATATACCTGAGGTGAAGAGTACAGCAAGCCAGTGACCTCATGCTGCACCACAGCTGCATTTCCGGGGATGTTCCTCGCCAACACGGGCACCCTGAGGTGCATGGCCTGATGGGAAGAGATAAAAAAATAAGAAAAACAACTGCTATATAAAAGTGCTCTTTCTTTCTTTCTTTCTTTCTTTCTTTCTTTCTTTCTTTCTTTCTTTCTTTCTTTCTTTCTTTCTTTCTTTCTTTCTTTCTTTCTTTCTTTCTTTCTTTCTTTCTTTCTTTCTTTCTTTCTTTCTTTCTTTCTTTCTTTCTTTCTTTCTTTCTTTTTCTTTCTTTCTTTCTATCTATCTATCTATCTATCTATCTATCTTTCTTTCTTTCTATCTATCTATCTATAGATATATATATACTAATTAGAGAGAATAAAAAAAAAAAATCTAGGATAATAAGTAATTCAGAGAAAAAAACAGGTCTCCTTTGCTAAGTGTCTCATCAAGAAACCCAATATTATTCACAAATTTAAATGCCTCCGCAAACCATCCTAAATGTCTCATAAAAGAATAATTAGGGGATCTTTGGATTTTCTTTTTTATAAATATCAGTTTTATTTTAGTTTTACTTAAATATTTTAGTTTTACTTAAATATTTTAGTTTTACTTAAATATTTTCCTTTTAGAAACTGGCTAATTGGCTGAAAAATATATAAAAATATATATAATATTTTTTTTCACTGCTATCCACAGATTTATTTTGATTGATTTCCCCAGAGGCTAAAACATGTTTACCTCTAAAATGGCTGCTGACATCCCCTCTGAAACAGAGCTGTTGACAACAGCAAAGCTCCTTTTCATAGCAGCGTGCACCTCCTGTTGGCTCCTTTCGTGGGCTAAGAAGACCCCTGTTGTTCTGCAGGCAGAGTGACAAAGCATGACTCGGGGTCCACATAAGTCTGAGTGATGTGCAAAGACAAGTTCAAGAAAAACATTCTTCTGCACTAAATGAGTCACCCACGGAGCATCAGGTAAGGTCTCAATCTGTCTTTACTCTCTTGAAGGCAAAACGCTGACAATCCATTCAAGATTTATATATTTTTTAAGGTCTTTCAGGTCTCATGAAATCTGTGTAGTTGTAATGTAAAGATAGGGTAAAAAGAAAACATGAATTTTGGTCAGTTTTTTATAAATCAGCCCATGTTAGGCCTGCTCTCCAACCTTGCCTTTTCTTTGGGTACAATAGGAACTTGTTGTTAAAGTCCCACTCCGATCATCTTTGGATCCATTTTCAAAGTGTTCCCAGTGGTCTTTTCATTATGATTACGACATTTGTTTGACCAAAATCAAAAAATAGTAGCTTTCTAGGACATGGTTTCTACAGAGCAGTAGAAATTCACCTCTGAGTTCTGTGGCTGAGGGCGCGGCGTAAGCTCGCTCCTACTTCCCATCATCCATCTGTGTACGCTCTGTCCCGCTAGCTTACAGCCCCTTACGTAACATTACCGGTGCAAAAAAACACCAAAAACACAATCTTCATTGCAGTGGGCTTTTAAATGGTTTTGCCTGGTTAAAGAAGGATAACAATATTTAAAAGTGCGTCCTGTTTGCAAATTGAGCCAACAGCCCTAAATGAGCCTTAAATGAACATATTCTATTGCATTTTCTTTTTTATAGAACAAAAACTAAAACTTGGGAAAAACAGAAAAAAGTATTGCACTTTAATGGCACACATCTTCCAGGGGAGTAAGAAGAGAGGTCAGTACAGACAGAATGTGAGAATCCGTCTATCAGGGAAAAAAACTGGTTATTAAAGGCTTAAAACATTCTGCTTCGGACCCAAATAAACACAGAATAGAGAAAAACCATGAAATGCTGGATATATTACAGCCTGTCAATGATGGTTCTGCAACTGTTAGTGCTCAGACCTTTCACTTTATTTAAATTGTCAGACGTCTGTGCTTTGTTCAGAAGGGGAGGTTTCATTCATTTAAAAACCTCAAACTCTAAAATTCAAAGGAAGCTATACTCTTACTCTTGAGGATTTACTTTACCTTTTAACAGCAGATTTGACTTCAGCTGTAAGAACTGGATCAATCTGGAGGGAGAAATAAAGTGTCTATCATGACAAATAATTGCTTTTTTAAAGAACAGCTTGACACCCTCACAAGCAGTTTAGGAAATTACTAAAATGGAATAAATGGGACGTGTGTTGTGAACTTTTGGGGATTTAACAAGAGCAGAAACGTTTTGACTAACTGCAGCACTTCTGTAAGATGCTCAAACCAAACGGAGCAGTCCCTGTCCTCCATCACCTGTGGGGGGTTGAGTCCCTCATCCTCAGGAGTGAACCAAACCACCACACGTCCCACGAAGCTCATTTCAGATACTTGGACTTAGATTAACTGGTACTTAGATTGTACTTAGATTAACCAAGCTTACCAAGTTCCAAGCTTCACCTGGCGAAGCTTAGAAGTTGGATTGACCAGTTAATCATCAGCTTTGTTTTTTTGTGAAAGCTTGATCTTCACCAAAACAGATTGCTGGGAGTATTGGCACCAGTGCAGATGCTGCTCCAATCTGTCTGTCAGCCTGGGGCTCTGTTTACCCTCCACGTGTCCACACGGTCCAGAGATGAACTTAACAATGACACAACAATTTATATCATAAAAAAAATGATTCGGTTTAAATCCTGTTTTTTTAGAGATTGGGGTCAGGGCAGGGTGGGTGTTCAATCTGATTAATTTCAATGTGGGATTTGCATGCATTAGCCTGTCCACGGAAATGTCAAAGCAGAGCAAATTGGGTCAAAGATGCTGCAACGCAAACTGCTACTTTTTTGTACCAAAATGATATGCCCCAAAAATTCTGCATCAAATACATTTTTATGATCATAAAAAAAAAGAAACTTTATTGCTTTTCTTTTTTGTTACTGAGCTGCAGCTGGGAGAAAATTTCCTTAGGGGTGATCACAAAAGCAGCTAAATGGATCCTTTCATATAAGACAGATGACATTAATATACATTATATCCGTAGAATTTATTATGATTGTTTTACAATGCGCTGTAACACTGAAGCGCTTAATAAAAAAACAGTTATAAGAGAGCGAGATGTGTCAGAGCTGACAAACATCGCTGACCTGAATTTTCCTCTTAATGACAGATGTTGCTCAGCCAGAGTGCTTGTTATGAGGGGGAATTTATAGAACATCTTTATAATCTGAGCAAGACATGTCTCATTTTGCTTACCGTCCCTATTTTGCGTTTGATTTGACTCCTTCTGTTTTCCTTTTTGTTTCTGTTTAACCACAAAATAATGACCTTGTTGATCCTATAAAGCTAACTTCCTATATTGCTTATCTCAAAATGTATATCTTAAACAAAACATGTACTGTGATCTGAAGGGAACAAGATGAATTGCACATCTCTGCTTCCACCCAAGCATTTCATTAAAAGCACAGCAGAGCAAGAAAGCAGTAATAAGACATATGGGCACATGGCGGCGGCAGCGGCGGCTAATTGAGTTGTTTTTGACTAAAACTGCAAAAGAACATACCTTTTGCTCGATACCACTGTTTGAAAGAAGCAATAAGTGCTAAAGTACTGCACACTGATGCCAGATCAAAGCAAGTCAAGAGGAAGAGAAGAGGAGGACAACAAACAGAGAAATCAATGAGGAGGAGATTGGGAATGAAATGAGAAAAAAAAAAAAACAACAATACTGAAAAAGACACACAAACATACACACAAAACGGTTCAGTGAGGCTTCTGGCATTTACTTTAATGTCATTTCTATCTGCCAGGCGTAAGGGCAAGAATCACGATGCTTGAAATCTCTTCAAAACAAAGTGAATGTTTAAAAAAGATCCCTTTTAATAGAAGTTGTTTCTATCATTTAGGAATATTCTAACTTCTGTGGTCATGTGACTTCTTTTTTATAATTTATTTTACATTTTAGTGATTCATTTGTGCTACTCCATCAGCTTTGATTTCAAATAAGCTAAATTTAAATCAAAAAGGTGATTTATTCACTAATGTGGCATTTATACACAGGTCCTTGATACACAGACTGTAGAATATTCAGTGTTCGATTCTTTAATTTTAATCATTATAGCTTAAATTTAATCATAAAAAAGTCAAATACAGTAAATTCAAATAGAAATATCAATGTCACTCTAAACAAAGTTTTCTTTAATTACATTGAGCTAAAAAAATAAATAAATAAAGAAACTGCAGGGACTGTAAATGGTTGATCAGTGGACAGTCAGTGACCCCTGCACAGGACAGGTAACAGAAAAACGGTTAATGCTAAGAAGCTGGTGCTGTGTTACAGCACAATAATGGAAAAGTGAAATAAGGTAAAAACCCAAACACAAATGATAACAGAATTGAGAGATTCAAAATAAAACTCATTCATAAATTTGGCCAAGATCCAAGTCCCACTCGGATCTTCCTTTGATCTATTTGAAAGCATTCCTGGTGGTCTTGAATTAGGATTATGCAGTTTTTAGTCAAAATAAAAAAACCTGGATCGTATCTAGAACATAGTTTCTGCAGAGCGGCAGGACTTGGGCGGGAGTGTTGATGCAGACCCCGCCCCCCTTTCCTCTCCCCGGTACTGAGAACTCAAAGCAGAGCCTATTGTTTTATTTTACATGACAAAGCTCTCTTTCAAACGTCATTTTTTCATCTGCTCCTAATAAACCACAATTTTAATATATAGAAATGCAATTTTAATCTCATTTTCTTTAATTGTGTCCTCCATCATCAGAAATAATCCACAAGAACTTGTTAAAAACACCAAAAACGACATTTCTATTGGATTGGGTCTTCAAAACAAGCTTGTGGTTTTTCTGAAAACTAAGAAGTTTTTTTTCAGACACTAAACTTTTTCATGAATTTAAGATTTCAATTCTGCAAAACAAAAACACTTTAAATATATCAGTTTAAAATATAAATTTTTCCTTTTTTTTTTCAACCAGATGACTGCAACTTTTTTACTACTGAAGCTCATAGAAGGAGTTCTCATGGGAAAAGTGGATTACAGTGTGTGACTGGGAATCAAATTATAGCTGTGATTTACATCTGCAAATGGCAACATTTACCAGTTAAAATAAGAGAGTTCAATACAGGTCATTAGTCAAATGGATCAGTGAAATGAAAACTGATATATTTAGATCAAGATATGGTGTCACTGCCATTGCTAACACTAAAAACATTCCACGTCTTTTCTTATTTCCAGCTAAAGACTGGATCGCTGTTGCTTCAAATTAGAGGCTCCCTGAACTCTCAGATGACGTTTTCATACACACTAAATTGTAGAGAAAGCCTCTCTAAAAGTGGAAAAAAACAGTAAAAAACCAATGATTAAAGAAATTAAAACAATTACTTACATTTGGTCCAAGAATTATGAGTATATTTGGAACATTTTTGCAATGCCACGCTGAAAGACACAAATAGAAAGTGTTGTCAAAACAAAACTTTTTAATTAGACTGTAGGACGGGACGTAGAAAGCAATACAATTCCGAAGATTAATACAGCAGCCTTTTCAAAGAATTTTTGCACGTGAACTGTAAAATCTAATTCCAAGAAAAAGCTCATGTAGACATTAATATACAAATTGACTCCCTCTAGTGCTGCCTCGTAACCAAAACTCTGCTTTGAAAGTCAGATTAAAAAAGGATTATATATAAAAAGCCCATCTTCTTAATCTATTACAGTTCTCGCTTCAAAAAAAAAAGTTTCTTTTGAAGATAGCAATCATAATCATAATAGGGATACATGGACAAAGTTTGCAAGTCAAAATATAGTTCAAAATCTGTAAATTCATCTTCCTATTGATTTTTTTCATCTAAAATCATGTTTTAATGCCTGCTCCATCCACACAATCCCTTTGAAATATTGTTAAATTATTGCAAAACTAAAAACAAATGATGAAAAACTATGTTTAAGTATTTCAGGGAGTACAAGTAGGTGCAAAAATTATACTTGGATTAAGAGTCAACTTGGTGTAACCTGTTTTTTCCCCACTCACCCAATGTTATGTTATCCCTCCTGTACTATGAACGGTGGCTCTCTTAACATCATTTCTTCCCGTTAGCTGCCCTCTGCCCTAATTGCTAGACATACAGTAAAACACAGTTAAAAATCAAATAATTAAAATAAAATTAAAAAAAAGAAAGAAAAAAGAAAAGGATCCAACCGTGTTTAAACTGTATTACTTTTGGTAAATCTAAATGTTGCTGAAAGCATTTTAGCCCTTTTTTTAATAATTATTTTTGATTAAAACTTTTCACAGGTTGTCTCTTCTTTTAACAGCTCTGCTGTACTTGAGTCTCTTGTTTTACTGGGTGACCAAAAGATGCGTCTCTGTATCAAGAACAGGCAGACAGCCGGATCCAGATGCAGCAGATTTATTATCTCAGCAAAAAGTCCACAAAGCTACAGTGGTGGACAAAACTGTTGGTACCCCTCAGTTAAAGAAAGAAAGTCCACAATGCTCACTGAAATGACTTGAAATGTTCAAAAGTAACAATAAATTAAAATGTACTGAAAATTAAATAATCAAAATCAGCCATTTTAGTTGTTGATTAACAGAATCATTTTAAAAAACAAACTAATGAAATAGGGCTGGACAAAAATGATGGTACCTCCATAAAAGACTGAGAAATATTTACCCTGGGTGTCATGATGAACTCAGGTATGTCCTTTAATTGACATCACAGCTGTTTTCAAACCCATAATCAGTCAGTCTGCCTATTTAAAGGGAGACAAATAGTCACATTGCTGTTTGGTGAAAAGGTGTGTACCACACTGAACATGGACAACAGAAAGCGAAGGAGAGAATTGTCCCAGGACATCAGAAACAAAATTATAGACAAACATCATAAAGGTAAAGGTTATAAAACCATCTCTAAGCAGGGGCAATAGCCAACCTCCCTGAACATTAAAGGTGAACTCCTAGATCAAGGTACATCAGTGTCAGATCGCACCATTCGTCCTTGTTTGAGCCAGAGTGGACTTCATGGGAGACGACCAAGGAGGACACCACTGTTGAAAGGAAATCATAAAAAACTGAGACCAGAATTTGCAAAAATGCATGTTGACAAGCCACAAAGCTTCTGGGAAAATATCCTTTGGACAGATGAGACAAAACTGGAGCTTTTTGGTAAGGCACATCAGCTCTATGTTCGTAGACTCAAAAATGAAGCATACAACGAAAAGAACACTGTCCCTACTGTGAAACATGGAGGAGGCTCAGTTCTGTTTTGGGGTTGCTTTGCTGCATCTGGCACAGGGTGTTTTGAAGTTGTGCAAGGTCAAATGAAATCTCAAGATTATCAAGGCATTGTGGATAGAAGTGTGCTGCCTAATGTCAGAAAGCTTCTTCCAACAGGACAACGATCCAGATCACACAGCCAAAAACACCCAAGAATGGCTTAGAGAAAAGCGTTGGACTATTCTGAAGTGGCCTTCTATGAGCCCAGATCTGAATCCCATTGAACATCTGTGGAAGGAGCTGAAACACGCCATTTGGAGAAGACACCCATCCAACCTGAGACAACTGGAGCAGTTTGCTCATGAGGAGTGGGCCAAAATACCTCTGGACAGGTGCAGAAGGCTCATTGACAAATACAGAAACCCTTTAATTGCAGTGATTGCCTCAAAAGGTTGTGCAAAAAAATATTAAGTTATGGGTACCATCATTTTTGTCCAGCCCTATTTCATTAGTTTGTTTTTTTAAATAATTCTGTTAATCAATGACTCAAAAGTAATGGCTGATTTTGATTATTTAATTTTTTAATACATTTTAATTTATTGTTACTTCTTAACGTTTCAAGTCCTTTCAGTGAGCATCGTGGACTTTCTTTTTTAACCGAGGGGTACCAACAATTTTGACCACCACTGTAAATCACAGTCAGGCAGGTGTCGATAACAGGCATAAGATCATCAGAGGACAGAGACAGAGGGGTCAGGATCCAGGCGAGAGCCGGGGCAGGCGGCAGGCAAACTGAGCCAGATACAGGGTCAAATAGTCTTAAAATTAGGACTGATTGACTCCAAAGATTCTTGTTTGCTAATGCAAAAATAAAAAGAGACAATAATCTTCAATCCATCCAAACAAAATGATACAAATTCATTGTCTCAGTTTTGGAATATTTGATTTAGAATTTAAATTTCCTTTAAGAGAAATGAGACCTGAATGTCTTGTGCTTTTATTCTCATATAATTAAACCTAAGTGCCCTGTTTCCATGCTTGAGAAAAGCAGCACTTGGTATGTTTGATTTATTTAATGAAGATGTAAACTTGAATTTTAAATCAAATTGGAATATAAAATCATCAAATATTTTGTCATTTGATGTTTTCTTGGATTGTTGGTGCAGTGCTTTGAGATGAAGTCTGTTGAGAACAGACCTTTAATGAAAAACTAAACAAATATAGCGGGAACTTGAAACTTGATTTGAGTTTAAAGTTTGGGACTTAAATAATGCTCATTCAAATATTATGTAAAGCTGAAGACACGGCAGTCTAGAAAATGGAGTCTGTTTTCTTTTTCTTGGCAGTGCAGACATATTATTGCACACAGGTTGTATCATCATGAACTACTCTTTGCTCTTTTCCTGGTGGCTTTCTGTGATCATGCATTTTCATATTCACTGAAACCTGATTTGAACTGCAACTTTGAGTCTTGGGATTTGCAAAAGAAAATAAAAAAGAACCCTTTGCTTCTCATCACATTGAGTACAATTAAATTACAAACTGCATTTTACACAGCAGCAGACTCTTAAAGTAGCAGACATACTTGTTGTGTGCTGCTAATTACAAAACATTTGTAAACCACTGATTCACATGGAGATCCTTCTCGTTAACTAGCAAGAGCCTGCTGGAAATGTGCAACTCTGCTTATGCTTTGCAAAACAAAAACTACAAAAAGCAACATCTAAAAGTAAACAATCACTTATGTATATTCTCTTTTTATGCATCTATCGTGTAAAATGCACTAAGTTCAGTTTGTGCCACTTAGCAGGAGGCTTAGACTTCATTAAATGCAAACAAGCAGACAATCTGCCTCTTCTTCTGAGGTTGAAGAAAGACATGAGTCCTTTCCTCTACAATGACTACCTGTTTTTATTAAATTAAAGAGACAGATTTAAAAATGTCTTGGTAGTTCAATTCTTGAGTCTCCATTTTAATTACTTTTAAGATGGCACAGCCATCAGCAAAAACTTCAATTTCTATTAGACTTTTTTTTACTGAATTAAAACAAATGTTAACTTGTTTGACTCAGTGTGAAATGGTCTGTACTGAAATCCCTGTAAGATTTTCTGGTCAAAATGTATTAAAAGGATTTTTTTTTATTTACTTAAATTTACTTTAGTCATGCAGAACCAATTCACAACCAAGGTTATCTTTATGCCTTAGTCACATGCATGACAGGGGTTTACCAGTATAGGTGCTGCAGGTTTTTGGGTTGCCCTGGTCAGTGGAGGGTCGTAGACAGGAGGGGTTGCATCTTAAAGGGAGCACAGCTGAGTATGGAACGTACCATTTTCGTGCGTGTAGAAACGGTATTATGAAGCATTCATAAGGGTCATGTAAATTGCACAAACTTATGACAATGCCCCGGTGTCCTTATGGTGCACTCTAATCTTTAGTAAGGTGTGAGAAAAGGCTCCTTACTGATCGGACGCAAGTGCTGCATGTATGAGGTGTGCAGGAGATTCGGAGGGGCCTGTAGAATACCCATGCAGACCACACTCTAAATGTCTAATTGCATTATTTCAAACAGTCAGATTGTGCAGAAGGAAAAATCCATCCAACACCAATGCATCTGATTTGCTTACCTATGTGTCTTAATGTGACCATAAGATGTTTCTTAAATTTCCCTTCGTGGGATTAAAAAAGTATAATTGGATTAAATTGAATTGACCTATTGCTCACAGCATACCCATAGAAAAAATGGTGCATTAACAAGTTCACTCTGTGGGCTTGTACATTTGATATTTTCTGCAGGCTCCCTGCTTTCCCAGCACAGGTTTGCTCATTTTTCACCTGCAGATGCCCGCTCCCTGCTTTCCCAGCACAGGTTTGCTCATTTTTCACCTGCAGATGCCCCGTATCCACCCATAGGGGCAGTTGTGAGTAGGACCTGATGTATTTACCCAAAATGCAAAATACTTGATTTCACAGACTGTAATATTATAGGAATGAAAATGGGGCATGTTTAGGGCAATAACTGACCAATAGCCCATTTGCATATTGATTTATAAAAAAAAAAACAAGAAAAGAAAACAAAAAAGTAATATAGACAACCTGGATGTGTATTGAAAGGTATAGTTCATTACTGAGTATACCTGAAAACGCCTCCACCAAATAGAGAGGGTCCTTGACAGTTCTCAGACCACACACTAACAAGAAGACACGGAGCTCATCCACATGTTCACTCTCTACACCTGGAAAAGAGCCAGAAACAGCACAACATCAAAACCTGCATAATGAACATCCCAAGTACATCAGCAGATAATGAAAGCCATACATCACCCAAGGTCAAGAGAAAAATAAGACAGCAGTGACTAATATGCCAGCAGAAGGCAGAAAGAGCCCACTGGAAGGGTTGGATTACATTAGCTCTAGAAAGAGTAGCATCATCCCCAATGGTTGAGCATGTCCCAGAATTAACTCAATACACTCTTGATCATTCTTTACTTAACTCATCATCAGACTAAAAAAACATAATTGATTAATAACTTATCAGTGAAAGGACCAAATCATTTTAAACAAAAACCTCACAGAAGTAGTAATGACATTTAGCCTATTCAGTAAATTTGAATTTCCTGTGTTAGTATAGTGTGTCTTAATGTGACCATAAGATGGACTGGCAACATTTATGATGGATGGAGAGACAGACTGAGATATGATTGGCTGGTTGGCTGAATAAAAAGAAGGATGTATAAATATGGATCACCAGACCAATGGATGGAGGGACTTAGACAAACACTATTCAAGTTATTTTTCTACAAATCTAAAGCAAATAATGTAAATATACAGATCACAGACACAGTGATGGAAGTTCCACTCCGATCACCTATCGGGCTATTCTAAGCTCAAGAGATTAGTGTTCCCACTGGTCTTTCAATTATGATTATTTAGTTTGTAGCCATAATCAAAAATCCTGTTTTTTTTTATGACAGTCTCTTCAGAGCAGGTGTAGTTCATCAAAACTTTGCCCCTGTGTCGAGGGTGGGATCACCCCCCCCCCTCCCCCGTAACTGAGCCTGCTCTGACTTCCCATCAAGCCTTTGTTTACATGCTTTCCTGCTAGCTTACAGTCCCCCAACATCCCCAACCAAACTAAAGTATGCTGGTGCAACAAAAATGATAAGCAATATTGGAGTTATCCAGCCCTAAAGTTATGAGCCAGATGCTAGCTCAGAAGAGAAAAACAAGGATGTACATGAATCTAGTCATCTACAAGTAGTTAAATCAGAATGAAGCAGAGCAGGGAACTTTTAGCCCTCCATTATATTTTCTACATAATAAATACAATCAATTTTCAAACAGCATTTTTTTCATCTGCTCCTTATTCACAGTGATTTGAATAAGGAAATACCGTACTCAGAAATGCTATGCTTCATTTTTTAAAATATCTGTTCTCCATCAAAAAAACTATTTTTTTTTTATCAGAGTGGGTCTTTAAACAAGATTGAAAGTTAGCTTCTAAAGATAAAACACCGTACATCAACCCATAACAGGACATCAGGTTCTTTTATTTTTGCCATAGTATGTATATATTGACTTTTGAAGTCTTTTATAAAAGTGGAAGTTAGTAGACACTATGAAAGCATATTTTCAATGAAATTTTTCTAAAAAAGGGCATTAATTTAACTTTTAATGCGCATGTTCAAGAGCATTTAGCTAACAATGGAAAAAAAAAAATCAGCCAGCCTATAAACAGGTAATGTTTGAGGAATGAAGCTTGTAACTGAAGAAATGGAAACCAGGGAGTATCGTAGTATTTTTTGAAAACAATGTTATAGACAGACATGTTATAGACAGTACATGGTCAGATTCTGTGAGTCAAGTCAAATCCCTGGCAGCCAGATAAGTCCAGATCAGGAGCTCAAGCGGCTCTTTTAATGCTATTAGGAGCTTCTTAAAATGCCAGCTTTGAGTCAGGGCCTTGACCCTGATCCAGAAGCTGAATTTCCAAACAGCCTCTATATTTCATCTGCGTTCTATCGGTCTCACATGCATTGAAAGAAATGTCTGAGATCTTACACAAACATGACTAAAATGTGCAGAAATAATATCTGATACCTGAAAGCACAGAACTGCCAGAATGTGAAAGACATTCCAAACAAATGAGAACCTGCCTTCGGATCTGAGACCCAATTCATCTTTCCTCTGCAGGGAAAAACATATTGTGCAAATCATCAGTTGTGCCAGCAGCTATATTGTTTTTTTCTCTCTGTAGTTCTAGGTTCCTATGTAAACGCTTGTTTTTGAGTTCAGAGGGGCATTATGGGCAACAAAACGATTAATCAGTTTGTGTGTGTGTGTGCGTGCGTCTTTGTTTGTTTGGGATGTTTCTGATCCCGTTTATATTAAAGCATTGACACACAAAAAAAGCACACATGCAAAAATTATGCTAAAGGAAAAACACAAGAGCATAATGTGTTTTTTAAACAGGTCTTTAAAAAGCTGCAACATCTTTAGAATACCACAAAAATGTGTATTCAAGAAAGTCATAGATCTTCATTTGATGTTGCTGCAGCAGAATAAGGGCGGCACACAAAATGGTAATTATTCATAAATGTTTAAAGATAAATCTGCACCACATGCCTGTTAGGGACACAATATAAATTTTGCATTTTAGAAAACATTCCTTAAAAACCAGATGGAGAGATAATAAAACAACTGGAAATCCAAAAAGATCTTGGGGGGAAAGAAAGTAGGAGCAGGATGGTGCCCCCTGCTGTGCTAGGAGTACATGTGACGATAAAAGTACACACAGATACATGACATGTTACGTCAGATGTTAACTGCAATGTGAGCAAAGATGCTGAGACTATCGGAGCTCTCAAAGTGGGTGAAAATGTAGCAGGAGGAGCGATTTTAGACTGAAGACGAGCCAGCAGCCACTGAACCTTCTTTAAGATATTTCCATTTTTCACAACGACTGCAGTTCTCTGTACTCTAGAATCAATTTCTCTGAATGAAAGCTTTTGCCTCGGAACGACATCCACTAATCTTTTTAATATAAAGTGAAAATCCAGAGCACGTGCTGCGGCTCCACAGCTGCAGCAAACAAAAAGTCTCGGCCATAGCTTCCATCTGCCCGATAGAAGTGGACTTGAGTGAGCAGAAACTGGGCCAGCGTTTGGAGCTCTGCAAACAACTCTGAAACAGACCGCAGAGCTTTCATCATGTCTGAGCAACCAAACAAAAATGGGGACTTTTACCTCAGGTATAACAAATGGCGAAATGAGCGCGTAAAATTTGTATTACTTGCAGCCACTGTGAAACCGTGGTGATAAATGGCTGAACTCGGGAGCCATAAATCACATGTTACTTGCTGCTCAGCGGAGCTCTCGATGAGCAGTAATGTACTTGGGACGGACATTATCTTGCAATGTCAAATTTAAATCCCGAGCTGTTTCTAAGAGGCGCAGGTGAACACGTACGGAGTTATTCGAATGGAAGACGGGAGAGCGGTGGAGATAAGGCGGTGGAAAGTGCTTTCCCGCCGCAGCAGCTCCAGTGCACTGCACACTCTGGATGAACATGCATGTTTGCTGGTTTAAAGACAAGCGGGCAGCTTAAGTCCTGAGTATCGAATCACTCAGATAGAAACAAATTTACTCTGGGACGCATATGGCCAAGATGTTTTAGCAATGTGAACTTGCAATACTGCCATATGTTTCACATAAGGATGCTGGTTAATTGAGCAGGGATGAAAAATCTGTTTGGTTTGCAAGTCAGTTGAGATTTCGAAGCGCTCTCCAGTGTTTTTGATCCAAGTTTTTACCAATTGGCAGTTAAAACATTTTAAATGATGTCACATGAGCAATACTGAACACACCAGTGATTAATAGGAACCAAAAAAATAACATTTTTGTCAAGTTATATCTCCATTTTTTGTCATTACTTACACAAACACCAGCTCTCCAAAGGTTTCTTGAGAGCACACACACATCCTCCCACTAAATTTAGACATCTCACCATTATAGAAGTCATTGTTTGGATGACAGAGGACAGAGATGATTATATTTTGTGCTGAGCAGTATAGCTAACCTAAGCAGCCTTACAGTACCTGAGCTTCTCATGAATTCAGTCCAGCAGAAATTGTCAGCCACTTCTGTTTGGATACCTTTAAAACAAACAAAAGAAAAAACAAAACACAGGAAGTCTAAAGCACCAACATAAATAAATATTATTAGATTAACGGGGAAACATAAAAATCATTTGTACACTTCTATTTAAAAAAAAGAGTTTGTTATGATTAAAATCTACTAGCAAGCAGAGAAAATATGCTTATATGACCAGGATGCTCTGCCAGGCGGTTGACTGGAGCGCTGCCTAATCTGTAAAGGGACACCACTTGCCAAACAAGGCTGTTGGCAAGAAACAGCGGATAAGAGCGTTTCCGGGCTGACCTAATTGTTGGCCAGCGGCAACTTTGTACTTCTGAAAGTATTTATAATAAAACACAAAATGTCAAAGCAAATTCTGATAAGATTTTAATGGCTTGTCAAGTAAAGACATCATATAATCCACACCTGTGGATCATCAACTCACATCCTTACCTTGAGGCTGCAGGTAGATCTTACTGCTCTGTGACATCTTCAAAAAAAAGAAAAATGATTAGTTCAGATCAATTTGTAATTTTTTTATTTTTACACACATTTTTTACGATTGGTGTTGCTCTTTTTTTGTTTTTTTTAGCAATGACAGAAACCTGACTTCAATGCGCTTTGTACTCAAAGCATGTATCATAAAGACTAACTTTAAGTAGAGAAGGGTTGCTGTGATAAAGAGGGTACTACGATACTCATCATACAAGAGAAAAACAAATAAATCAAGAATTCATGTCCAATTTATTCAGTGTGTGTGTGTGTGTGTTTTGTGTCACAGCTAAATTCACAGCCAGGCCTCTAAGTGGCTGTCCTCTCCGCCTGTTGTCTGCAACTTAATGGAAGAAATAAAGAATGTCACTTGATTCAATCTGCAGCCTACGGGTGGATTCTACTCTGAAAATAAAGCAACAAAAATGCTGTTTTAATGCTACACTATTATAGGCAAAGGAAAATAATTGAGTGTGTGGTTTTTATTGATGCAAACCGCGTTTTGAAGTGCTGTAAAATTACAACTAAGACGTTTTGGCTTTATGACTTGATTTGTCAAAGAGGCACAATAAAAAAAATAAAAAACACAGAAGTAAAGATTTAATACTCAGTTTCCCATAGAGCCATAAAAACACCAGATCCACGATCTGATGTCTTCCTTTGGTTTCTGCGTGGTGAAAAATAGCCTTTGAGGTGGGATGGGCATGTTTACTGTAAAGCCCCTTTTTTACAACATTTTCAAAAAGGTCAAATGTGAGGACGGAGTGAACTTTAAAACTCTTTTGGTTCCACTGACTTGTCAATCCATAAACGCCCAATATAATGCTGATATTTGAACTACAACTTAACCAAATCTGCACATCTGGGTAAAAACCAAAATCACCTCTCTAAAGGCGTCGCATATTGATGTTAAAATAAAAAAAGAAACACACACTATATACACATTATTTTAGTTTTGGTATACAATCTGACTTTTTTTTTAACATAAAAGTCAAATAGAAATTGCTCCCCTCTCTGAGATCAGGTTTCTGTGAGATTTTCTTTTTCTTTTTTTCAGGAACTGCACCCTTTGTTACTTCCTGGTTTGCACCAATTTGGGAACGGAAAATAAAAGCCTGGTTTCACAACATTCCTCATGAGCACCTTGTGGAGTATTATGTCACTGGAGAAAAGGAAAGGGGTCATAGTAAGGAGGTAAAAAGTTGCAACGAGCAGAATTTTTAAGTAAAAAGTGCAAATGTGAAAGAAATATTAATATGTTTATATTTTTATGTTAATCCATTGAGGACCCACTCGTTTGTGACTATTGTGTGAAGCATAAAAGAGTCTGAATGTTTTCTTACCAAAAAGCTTGACTTTGTACCAGCAGAAGCACCCAGATTTTATTTTGTTACTACCTACAGTGCAGATCAAAAGTTTGGACACCTTCCCATTCAAATGAATGGGAAGGTGTGTACAAGGATCTAGTCCTCTACAAGTGGATGCATGAGAATGGGGCAGGGCAGGGAGCTTGTGGCGCACCGATGCTTCTGTGTCACACATGCAATCTTTTCCTAGCGGCATTTTTTTCATCTGCTTCTGATTCGCAACGATTGGAATAAAGAAATTCTCAGAAATGAAATTATAATCATAATTTTCTTTATATATGTCCTTTATCACCAGAAATATGTCACAAGAACACGTTAAAAACATCAACAACACGACTGTCATCTGAGCGGGTCTTTCAGCAGCAGATCAAGTCTCTTTAGTTTTAAGTCAGATAGTCAAGTGTTTCACAACAAGAATGTAAGAGGCGATCAAACACACGAAAAATAAAGGGGATCTAGCATCTGTGCATCATGCATCCGGTTCTGCAAACCTGAGAGAGTTTCTATCTCTGCGCAAATCCACAACTGCTGTGTGGATTTAGGCATCAATACAAAACTGGGACATTTGAGCTTTTTATAGCTATTTTGAGCTATTTTCTAAAACAAACCCCTCTTCAGTGCATGCAGACAAGGTTTGTTTTAACGGTAATGACAGGAAAATGGAAATGCTATCAATACTAATGCATGTGTGGAGTTTGCAAACAGATCTTTATGTTTTAGAAAAGCTTCTGGCAGGTGGTGGTTTTTCTGCTGGAAAACTGCCAGTCACAGAGGACTGCAGTCAGATTGTCAGAGGATTCATTAAAGTCAAGACAAATTGGAGCCATTAAATAATTGTTGAATCTCCAGACACAGGTCTGCAGCATCAAAACAAGTTAACTGTTAGATGAAAAGTGAAAGGAGTTGATTTTCTTTGAATACCAACTCTTACAAACACGTAAGAGTTTGGCAACAAGTGTCCGTGTTGTTATTAGATTATAACAGCATAATCATATAATGAGGTGATTGGTCCTTGAAGCTTCAGATGTAACGGTTTCCCTTTTTTAAATCCTTTTATTAATATTGGGATGTTTTATCATCTGAGGGGAAGGAGGTGCACTATATTATCATTATTTTTAGTTGCTAGCTTGACATCTTTTTAATGGCCAGAGGTGGCAAGGCGCCATTATCTTTTTTCTAGTTTGAGTTTTAACCTCTTCACGTTTCCTACTTTCAACCCAGTGTATTAATGCTATGAAAAGATGAAAAAATATGAACACAATCAATTATTATTTTTTTAAATTGTGTAATCATACCAAGTGAATTTCTGCCTCTTCTTTCAGTTTGGTCGTAAATGCAACTGCAAACCTAATTGGGAAGAAAAAGAAAGCAAAAACTGCTATAAATATCACTGCTGGTCCAGGCATTTTATCATATGAATTTTCATAAGAGACGCAAAAATGAAATCATTTTGCAATCGATGACAACAGCAGCTGAAAAGGCAGCAAATAAAAGACAGTAGAATAAAAAAAATAGTATATTGGCTGCAAACTGCAAGCTCCTCAGGAGGCAAAAGACTTTCAGGAGGAACAAACGAAGAATGCAACAAAAAAAAGTAGAGCAGAAAGCAGTGGGGGGTTATAGGGGGGAAATAAATGTACGTGAATAGGAGCGCATTGTAAAGTGGGCCAACAGGTTCTGTGTGGTGATTGAATTTCAAGATCAAAATTTGAGTGAGGAGGCAATAACAGCAGGAGGGGAGAGGATTGTTTGAAGTTGCAGCAGCTTGATCTCTGTTCTCCCAGAAGGTGATTATACCCGGAGCTTCACTAAATAAATTCCCTGCATTCTTCCTTTGACATAATGAAGGAAGATGGTGGGACATGGGGTCACAGGATACTGATGAGTGTTCATTGGTCAATTGGGGTAAATCGTGGAAAACACACAACCTTCAGAGCTGGAATTAGACTATTTCCTAGTCCTTTTAAGCCACAGTCTGCTACAGGAAGCTGTTGCATGCTTGGTTTGAGTTCTTCTTTTCTGTCATTTTTTTTAACATATACATAACTGTAACTACAGTCAATCGGATTTAAATCATGAGAAGCAATAATGGCGGATGTGTGCTTCGTTTCAATCAAGAAAAAAACCACTGAGGTTAAATCATTGACTGTATATGAGGACTGGACTGAGTGACCCCTCCTGCCTGGTGTTCCAACTAGGAAGTACCTGCCAACTCCAAGAAGCCAAAATCACACAGACTTTGTGATTTTGGCTTAGTTATTCTATCTGTCAGAATAACCACTTTTGCTCTGTTACCTTTTTTTTTACATGTTCTTGCTAATCCTAATTTTTTTAATTATATTTTTGTGGTGCAAGTTATTCAAGTTATAAACTGACCAATCAAATGCCTCAATAAAAGCATGTGGTCTCATGTCAACGTTGAAATGTTTAATTGACCAATTCTCCTAATCTGCTTTCAAGTGGAAGGGGTGTAGAAATCCAACAAGCCCCCTCCTGACTGGCGAGAGTGGTTGCCATAGAAACGCCTAGCTACAACATGGCGACGTCCGTAATGTGACAAAATGGCAAACACATTCAATCGACTTCATTTGGTTGGAGCTGGATGTAAGTCATTTTCTATGGGGGACGTCACACTCAGTCACGTTTTCTTATGCAGTCAATGGATTAAATACATGTTAGTATGCCAAAAGGGGGCGAAACTAAGATTATGTTTTGATTTCATGTGAGCAATCGCGTATATACAGGATGTATAAGTGGTGACATTTACTTCCTGCTTGCAGTTCAAAGCTGGCCACAGCTGCACCAAACTGCTATGAGAGAAAGTTTGCAAATCAAGTCATATTAAAGACCCTCTACATAAAACATGTCCAAAGATCACTGATGAGTGGCTAACATATATCAAATGCACTACTTTACAAAAATATATTCCTAAAGACTAGCTGACACACATGCAGTCAACAGAAGAAAAGGGTAATTCCAATTAAATAGAAATATTGAAAAACGTGGGCTAATTGAAAATGGAAATATTAAGCCCTCATATTGCTCTTTGGTGACATTCGGGACTCCAAACTAGCAGCTGGATGAGACATCACCTGGCTTTCCGCAACACCTGCTCCATAACCGCTCGCTTCTGTTCAACTTTCACATCTTCATTTATGTCTGTTCCGCCAAAAATGACACCAAAGGGGAGCTGCACGTCTGTCGTAAAGAGCAGAAAAACAGCAGAAATGAGATGTGTTTTGCAGGACACAGGAAGCGGATATTTACAGATCAACTGTAGCTCAGATAAACTCTGGGAACCTGAAGAGTGCAAACATTTGTCAAACACATTTACCCAGGAGAAGTCTGCCAGCTCTGTACAGATGAATGGCCAGTGCACCTTGGAAAGGAGGATCCTGAGACAGCAGACTGTTCACGTCAGCAGAAGACTGAAATTCTCCTGCATGTCTGAGCTCACAAATGTGTCCTGCTGATTCAATGTGGGACCTGAAATGTAGAACAAATGTGAGCTTCATGAGTAGAAATGACAACTTCAGAAACTTTCATTTCATTTTCTAAAGTATTTTTCTTTCTCATATCATTCAGAAGTTGGACTGTTTACAAATCCTGGATTATCATTATATATTCTTCTGGGAGTGTGTTGCCTTTGGCCTCACACCAGCAGCTTCACATACTGAGTCTTCTTAGATATTCGACCCGCTGAGCTGAGGGGGGCCTTCACTAACACACTAATTACATGGTTTTGTCATATTTACAAAGTCTTTAAAAAGTCATTTGTTCTTCTACACATAAGATTTCCCAGATGCCCCATTGCACTAAAAGTAGTGAAAAGAAAGAGAAACTGCATGTGGGAACTGGTAGAGCCGCAGAACAGAGAACAAAAATTCAATTTTTGAAGAGAAAATAATGGATGGCTTTTAAAATTTGGACCTTTTTCTAACTTCTTTTTTATAAATATTGTAACCGACATTTTTATGTCATGCATATAAATGCCCCAATTACATATCTGATATTAGCATGAAGTAATATTTTTGACATAAAACAACAAGGAGCAAATGTTTTAATAAATGTTTATTCAGTACGGATTTACTACAAAATTTGTTTTTACATGTTGTAACATGAGATTTGATAACTGATAATACTTGGATTGTGTGCTTTTTAGATCTTGAGATTGAGGAACTAGACATTTATATTTTTAAATGTCTATTTTAAGAAACCCAAACAATGAAAGTTGAATGACCAGTTGATAAAAAAAGATTAAAATTGAATAAAAGTCAGCTTTTTAATTGATAATGAAATATATTAAAGGAATTTTGTTTTCCTCTGCAGTTTTTTTTTAGATCTTTAATTCACATTTTGTGTGTACAGACGCCATTAATCAACCCCAAGTTTACGTGCAAACAAAGCAGTTTATGATGTAGTCACACAAACGTAAGAGTGTGACTATCCCCTTCAATGATGACTACAGAATTACAGTATGGCTAAGTAAAGTTAAACACCGAAATAAAAGGAAACTTAAACACTACAGAACCTTATTCCGTTCACAGCAGTATTTGAAGTTAAATGGAAAATACTGTACTAGCCACGCAGACGCCGGATGTTCATGCTGCAGTTCACACTCACTGCTCTAATTACCTTATTCTCTCGGCTGTAGTGTGGTTTCCAGTTTTGGGTTTAAGGCAGGCAAGAAAGAGTATTTTCATGTCAACTAACTGGCTGTTCTGTTCACCTAGCTACAAAATTCAATTGAAACAACTCAACTAAAGAAACCGGGACCTGGAAGCGTCAGCTGCTGCTCAACTCGACGTGCTCGTGTTACATTTCCTGGACTCGTGCCCAGAAGTTTACACCAAAGGTAAAGCTATTAGCCAGGCTACATATCGGCTCGTGTTGGTTGGCTGTTAGCGCCACGCTTGCATTGTTTACAAGTCCGTCTTTTAAATTACCCCCCGGAAACACACGCTTAGCTTCATGTGACTGTTTTACTCGTTTCAGTCTCTCTTGACACGTCTCGTGTCTAAAACCTTGTTAAAAACCACCAAGACAACGGTAAGGTTTTCCGACGATTTTATAACATTGCTTTCAACTGTTAGAATTTTTTTTAAAAGCCGCGGAATATTCACTTCCTCATCCCCACACTACACCGCATGCGCAAAGACAGCAAATTTACAAGTCATATGGATAAACAGTCGCATCGTTTCTGGGTTGGGATGAACTACCCGCGTTTGCTTGTAAATCGCCTGAAAAGTGACGCATATATTTTAGTTGGTAGTGAGTCGTGTGTCACGCGATAGTACTGTGACACTTTTTTGTTGACTTCCAGTTCTCTTTTCTCAAAGTACCAATTGAAGACGAGGACCAAGTTAACATTTGGGACAAACCGGGAAATTGAGACCGCGGAGAGGTCTGCGATGCGTCCCTGTTTCTAAAAGGTAACGACGTAAACCCGAACTCGTAGCTTTAACATCTTCACCGCGCGAGACAAGAAGAGTTTGCCAAAAAGTGCGCTATTGTTTTCATAGCAAAGTAGAAAGTACTAGAAAAAATGATGTGTATTATTTATTATAATGTATATTATTAATTATGTGTATACTATACGATTCTCAAGAACAGGTGACTCTTATAAATAGCGGTAATAACCCGGTGTTTGTATTTGTCTTTACAGGTCTTGTCGAAGTTTTTGGCAAGAGTTCTGTTTCTGTCAAGAGAATCAATGGCAGGCAGCAGGGATGCTCATGAAAACACCCCGCTTTTGGATTCGGACACCAGACCGCCTGTCCCCTCAGTCTTCCAGGGAAGGAGACTCGCATGTGCAGCCGTCCTGCTGGCTGAATCGCTGGAAAGAATAGCATTTTACGGCATCACGTCTAATTTAGTGCTCTTTCTCAATGGCAGTCCTTTTTATTGGGAGGGTACCAAGGCCAGCCAGGCTCCCCTGATGTTCATGGGAATAACCTACCTGATTTCCCCCTTTGGAGGCTGGCTGGCAGACGCATACCTCGGAAAATTTGTGACAATCGCCTCAAGTTTGGTTCTGTATTTTATTGGTATGATTTTTTTCCCATTTATTGCAAACGAAGACACCAGGATACACCTGTGTGGGGAGGAGAGTGCCTTCCCCGTGCAACCCGCTGAGTGCTCAAACAGCACCCCACCAAAAAATGTAACCTGTCTTTACCGTGATCCATACTGTGGCCCACTAATCTACACTGGACTTCTTCTGATTGCACTGGGTGTGGGAACACTGAAGTCCAACATCACTCCATTTGGGGCAGATCAGGTATCGTATAAGCATCATTACTTCAGGAATTCTCACGCGTTTTATGCAAACATGGAATCTCTTGTGGAATATAATGTCTGAATTGTTGTTGGACCTGTGGCAGATTTGCTATGGACTGTGTTATCGTGAAGGTCAGGCATGTGATTGAATATTTTTTTTTCACGAGCATCGGATTGATTGTCATGGCTTTTTACAGGCATTTGTTTGCACATATACTGTTGCCAGGTCTTATTAACATTACTGAATAGAAACAAATGTTTTTGTTTGTTTGTTGCATGAGCAACAACTGAAGGTAAACAAATGTTGGTCATATTTAAAAGCAACATCACATAATGTCTATGCAAATACTTTATCTGCATGATAACAATTAACTGATATGTGACCAAAAGGGTCCTAAAAAACAAAGAAGCATTTTTAAAAAGTTATGAAAAAACCCAATAATTTTATACATTAAAAAATATGACGGCACAAAGTTCCAAGGAAAAATGGATACAACCTTTATGTCTTTAAGGCTTACCGGTAATTAAATTGTTACACCATCAGGAGTCTAGCTCATGCTTTCAAATATTGAAAGAATGTAAGAGCACCATTGATTTGACCCATATGATCCATCAGTTTCATGCATTTCAAATCTTTTTCATTAGGTATTTGTGTGAGAATAGCCGTATTGTTTTAAGGAAAAACACAATCTTGCCTGCTCACATGGTGTGGTAAAGTAAACGGCTCAAAGTGAAGTCATTCTGCATGACTTTATGTCCATCATTAAGTAGATTAGGTCCAGATCAGATTTTAAAAACAAATGCGTTTTTCTTGAATTCACAGTCATGTGATCAGACAAGCACTCAGAACAAGTGCTTTCAGTTACACTGCAGCTGCTCTGGCATAGAAAATGCATGTCTTTGCGTAGAACAAAAAAGTCCCATTTAGAAGACATTTTGTAGAAAAAAAACCCTCTAACCTTGAATTATCATTGTGAAAAAAGGTAATTCTATATCAAATAAGCAATTGTTTCTCAAATAAATGTTAACAATGAGTCCATAAAACCTTTCCTCTGGGACAGTGTAAAGTATTTGAGCCTAATGCTTGTTACAAGGGTTTTACTATTATTTCAATACTTCCCTTCAAACATTATTAGTATCTAAAACTTTGTAGCAAGTTGAGCAGATCAAGGAGTTAACTAGCAGCATCATTTAGGGAAATCTTCATAAAGAATGAAAAACACTTAAAATATGTAGTGCTGCTTTTCTCGTGTTGCTTTGAAACTGCAGAGAAAAAAAATACAATTGCTTTGAAAAGTAAGATGTGGCACTTTGGTAATAGTGTGTAGAACAGTTGGACCTATAAATATTGTTGTGAACTTACAGCTTTCTCTCAATTTGAAAAAACAAACAAACACTAATATAAACTTAACACAAAAAGTACAACATTGGTGTTTAGCTAAATATTTTTTTAATTGCAGAAGTAGTCCTTGGCAGCATTTCCTAAAAGCTTGCAAAGTCTGTTCTCCTTTATTTTTTCATGCTCCTTAGGTGCATGCATTAGTGGAATTAGCAGCAGAGTTGAGTATAGGAGTCATGCTCATGAAAAGTTTGCCAAATCTTCCCTGCCAATACTAAACAACTTCTATCATTGTTGCTTTGGACTCGTTCTCTGAGCCTCGCTACCCACAGGGCCTTTCCATCAGACGCCTGATTAGCAACTGGCACTATCCTTCATTCAGGGCCTGTGTAATAAAGTGACTTTTAGCTTTAACTGTGTGGAGTGAAACACTAGTAGCATCTCCAAACTGTATGCCAAGTTCCATATAACAGGGATGTCAGTGACAGGCTGCAAAGTGGACTCCCAAGAAAACGACTTTTCTCTAACCCTTCAAGCACTTGGTTAGCTTTCACGGATGTGCAGTCAAGGTTTGCAGGATGATATTGAACACTTGTGTGCTCAGCCTGGGCCTGTTGTTCCTACCAGAGTGGCCAGGGTGCTTTGTGAGAGTGGGTTACCTTTCCACAGCATTAAGAGACCAGCACAAGGAGGTGTACGGCTGTTGTGGTTGTGTTTTGGTTTTCCCCCTGCTATTAAGACTCCTAATTGTTAGATGAATACATTTTTAATTGTCTGTTTATCTTTTTTCTTCAAACTTGAGTCATCCAAATGGCATTTTAGAGTGTATAGTGCAGACAGTGAAAATTATTAGCACAACCCCTGTACTTAACTCATCCCACAAATAAATATTCTTTAATATTGAGGTCCTATTTAAAAGGGAAACAAACAAGTTAACAATACACAAAAAGTCTTGCCAAAAAAGATTGTTACAACAAAAAATAATTCACCTAATAAACATTTCCCCACCTTTTGTGCAAAGTACATTTTGATGTGCACATGCAGCTTTATGGAGGGATTATTAGTAGTGACATAGTCTCTTCTGTAAAAAGCTATGTGCACATGCATATAGTTATTGTTTATGCCACTTTAATGCTCCTACACACAGTGGGGGAAAAAGTATTTTGCCAGTAACCCAACAATGCAAGCACTTAAGAAGGCTCCAATGTTCATCATAGGTACATTTCAACTGGGAGAAAAATAGACACAAGGGAATCATATTGTATTATATGATTTTGAGTATTAATTTTTTGGTAAGAATTTATCTCCAGAAAATTGATAAAAGCAAGATCACTGACAGTTGCCTTGACCGGGGCACTGGGCAAGTTCTTATGTTGTGAGGTACAAACAGCCCAGAACTGCATGGGACCTGAGGAGAGCTGGGACCACAATTACAAAGGTTACAAGAGGGACACACAACATTACCCAGGATTCAAATCCTTCAGAGCTCCAAAGGTCCTCTTGCTTAAGCCAGCACATGTCTAGGCCTCTCTAGAGGTTACCAGAGACAATCTGGATGATCCAGAAGAGGATTGGGAGAAGGTCATGTGGTCAGATGAGAGCAAAATGAAACTCTTTGGCATAAACGCCACATACCGTGTTCAGAGGGAGAAGAATGCTGAGCTGCAGCCCAATAACGCCATTTCCCCTGTATAGCATGGAGGTGGAAACATCATGCTTTGGTGCTGCTTTTCTGCAAAGGGTACATGATGACTGATCTGTATGAAGGACAAGATGAATGGGGCCTTGAATGGTGAGATTTTGAGCTAAAACCTAATTCCATCAGTGAGAGCATTGAGAAGGAAACATGGCTGGATGTTCCAGCATGGCAATGATTCCAAACACATCACCCAGCAACAACGGGGCAGCTATGTAAAAAGCATTTCAAGGGTCTGGAGTGGTCTAGCAGGTCTCTGGACCTCAATCTAATAGAGAATCAGGAAGAAGTTGAAAGTTCTTGTTGCCTGTCAACAGCTCCAAAACATCACAACTCTTAAGAAGATCTGCATGCAAGAATGGACCAACATACAAATCAAATCAAATCAAACTTTATTTATAAAGCACTTTTCATATAAAAATATAACACAAAGTGCTTTACATTAAAACAACAAAATATAAAAACAAGCAAGCATTAATAAATAAATAAATAAATAATAGGGCCCCCCTCCCCGTACCT
Source organism: Oryzias latipes (assembly GCF_053564925.1). Classification (NCBI taxonomy): domain Eukaryota; kingdom Metazoa; phylum Chordata; class Actinopteri; order Beloniformes; family Adrianichthyidae; genus Oryzias; species Oryzias latipes. The sequence goes on from NC_136245.1 coordinate 14,900,927, forward strand.
AGCCCCCCACGCCTTTCACACCTCCCACTCTCTAACTGATGGAAAATGACAATGAAAAATAGGCTGTAAAACATATGCTGAGCACAAAAACATGATGCGGGAAACGCTAGTAATTGGAACCTCCCCCCCTGTGAACAGCCGCATAGACAGCCAAATGCAACATCACAGGCTGGGACCACTCCACCACAGCTAAGCGGTGATGCAGGTCCCCACCCAGAGCCGCAGTGGCTGAACAGCAGCCGTCCCAGAGGGAGAGGTTCCAGCTGAGGAAGCACCGGAAATAAAAATGAATAAAAATTGAGAATCAAAAAGTAAACATATTGATAAAAACGATAAAACATTGAAATAAGGTAAATTAAAATAACACGTTAAAAATCAGGTTCAAGTTCATAAAACAAGATAAAATGGATAAAGAAATAAAATAAAAATAGAAAATACATATAGATAAATAACAATAAATAAATAAAAGTAGTAAAATAAATAAATAATAAATAAAAATTAGCTAAAAGCCAGGTTAAAAAGATGGGTCTTGAGCCTTTTCTTAAAAGCATTAATGCTCTCTGCGGCTCTCAGGTCCTCCGGCAGACTGTTCCATAAACGGGGACCATAGTGCTGAAATGCAGCCTCCCCATAGGTTTTAGTTTTTACAGTTGGAATGGTTAGCAGACCAGTGCCAGAGGATCTCAGGGTCCGCGAGGGTTCATACCTTACTAAAAGATCTGATAAATAAGAAGGCGCAAGACCGTTAAGACATTTAAAAACTGTTAAAAGTATCTTAAAATCAATCCTGAAGCATATGGGGAGCCAATGCAGGGATTTTAAAATTGGGGTGATGTGAGCCCGCCTCCTGGTCTTTGTAAGAACTCGTGCAGCAGAATTCTGGAGAAGCTGAAGGTTCCTAATGTTGGTTTTTGGAAGACCAGCAAGCAGGGCGTTACAGTAATCAATTTTACTCATGATAAAAGCATGCATTAGCATCTCCATATTAGCAAGAGAGAGTAGTGGGCGGACTCTAGCCAGATTTTTGAGATGATAAAAACCAGTTTTAACCACCTGTTTTATATGTGGGATAAAAGTCAGCTTAGAGTCAAAGATAACACCCAGGTTTCTGACTGCTTCCGAATGACTTAAGGAAAGTTCCTGTAGCTTCAGAAACTGTTTCTCCCTCTTGGCTTCAGGACCAATAACTAAAATTTCAGTTTTTTCCTGGTTGAGCTGCAGAAAATTATTTGCCATCCATAATTTTACATCTAAAATACAGTTAAAAAGTGCTTCTATTGGTCTTGTGTCATCAGGAGACATAGCTATGTACAGCTGGGTATCATCAGCATAGCTATGAAAACTGATGTTGTGGCTCCTGATGACATTCCCCAGAGGAAGCATGTAAATGTTAAAAAGCAAGGGGCCCAGGATGGAACCTTGAGGCAGACCACAATTAATTTCATGGACCCCAGAAAAATATGTGTCCATGCTTACCATAAAGCTTCTCTCCATGAGATACGACTCGAACCACTTGAGAACAGTCCCTGAAAGGCCAAGACTTTTAAGTCTGTTTACAAGGATCAGGTGATCAACAGTATCAAATGCTGCACTTAGATCTAACAGAACTAGTACTGAGATCTGACCTGAATCCAAGGCACACCTGAGATCATTAACAATTTTTAACAAGGCCGTCTCTGTGCTGTGGTTCGTCCTAAAGCCAGACTGGTTTATCTCAAAAATGTTGTTTTGTAAGAGAAACTCGTTTAGCTGAATAAAAACAAGTTTTTCTAAAACCTTACTTAAAAATGGCAAGTTGGACACAGGTCTGTAGTTATTAAAAACTGAAGGGTCTAAATTAGTTTTCTCGAGTAATGGTTTCACCACTGCCGTTTTAAAGGCAGCAGGAAAAATACCCGTCTGTAGAGAGGAGTTCATGATATTTAAAATCTCACTCTCAAAAGACCCATAAAATGATTTAAAAAGTGATGTAGGGATGGGGTCTAAAAAACAAGTTGTTGGATTAACTTGGGAGAAAACTCGACCAAGTGTTGCAGCTTCAACCAGGTCAAAACTGTCCAGTGCTTCCTCAGGTAAAATCAAGCCATCATAACCAATAGAGAGGCTTTTCTGTTCTTTTATGATGTTCATTCTGACAGAATCAATCTTGCTCCTGAAGTGGTCTGCAAAGTCCTCACACAATGAAGCCGAGGCTGGCATTGGGTTTTTGTTCACATTTGAGTTGATTAAAGATTCAATTGTGGTGAAAAGGACTCTGGGGTTATTTTTATTTACAGAAATGATGTTCGCAAAATATGAATTTCTGGTCTGTTTTACGGTTTGATTATATAGTTTTAGTTGGTTTTGGTATAATTGATAGTTTATTTCAAGTTTGTGTTTTCTCCAAAGTCTTTCGGCAGATCTGCAACGTCTCTTCAATTGTTTAATTTCCTCAGTTCTCCAAGGAGGCGTGGGTTTGATTCTTATCTTCTTAGATGTTAGTGGAGCAACTGAGTCGAGACTGGATTTTAATTTACTGTTAAAACTTTCAACAAGTAGATCACAGGGGGCCGGTAAGACAGGTGGAGAGTTGGAGCGAACAGATGTAATAAATTTTTCGACCACTTCAGGAGTCAAGTAGCGTTTCTTCACCATACAGTCAAGACCATAAGTATTTGGACAGAGACACATTCTTTCTAATTTAATTTCTGTACATTACCTCAGTGAATTTTAAATAAAACAACTCAGATGCCATTGAAGTGCAGACTTTCAGGTTTTATTCCATGAGCTGGACAAAAAGATTGCATAAAAATGTGAAAAACTAAAGCATTTTTTAAACCCAATGCCTTCATTTCATGGGCTTGTAAGTATTTGGACAATTGACTTCTATGCTATTGCATGGGCAGGTGTGGGCAATTCTCTTATGTCATTATGAGTGAAGCAGATAAAAGGCCTGGAGTTGATTAGAGGACTCGTGCTTGCATTTTGAAGATGTTGCTGTGAACAGACATGCGGTCAAAGGAGCTCTCCATGCAGGTGAAAGCAGCCATCATGAAGCTGAGAAAACAGAAAAAAAACATGTGAGTAATTGTTACAGTATTAGGAGTGGCAAAATTAACAGTGTGGTACATCCTGAGAAAGTAAGAAAAGAAGCACTGGCTCAGCAGCGCAAAAAGACCTGGACGTCCACGGAAGACAACAGATGTGGATGATGGCAGAACCATTTCCATGGTGAAGAGGAACCCATTCACAACAGCCAACCAAGTGAACAACACTCTCCAGGAGGTAGGCGTATCAATATCCAAGTCTACCTTAAAAAGAAGACTGCATGAAAGTAGATATAGAGGGCACACTGCAAGATGCAAGCCACTCAGAAGCCTCAAGAATAAGAAGGCTAGATTGGACTTTGCTAAAAAGCATCTAAAAAAGCCAGCACAGTTCTGGAAAAACATTCTTTGAACAGATGAAACCAAAATCAACCTCTACCAGAATGATGGCAAGGGAAAAGCATGGAGAAGGTGTGGAGAAGGTCATGATCCAAAGCACACTACATCATCAGTAAAACACTGTGGAGGCAGTGTGATGGCCTAGGCGTGCATGGCTGCTAGTGGCACTGGGACACTAGTGTTTATTGATGACGTGACACAGGACAAAAGCAGCCCAATGAATTCTTAGCTGTTCAGAGACATGCTGTCTGCGCAGATCCAGGTGAATGCAGCCAAACTGACTGTTTCATAATACAGATGGACAATGACCCAAAACATACAGCCAAAGCAACTCAGGAGTTTATTAAAGCAAAGAAGTGGAATATTCTTGAATGGCCAAGTCAGTCACCTGATCTTAACCCAAGTGAGCATGCATTTCAATTGTTGAAGACTAAACCTCAGACAGAAAGGCCCACAAACAAACAGCAACTGAAAGCCGCTGCAGTAAAGGCCTGGCAGAGCATCCAGAAGGAGAAAACCCAGCATCTGGTGATGTCCAGGAGTTCAAGACTTCAGCCTGTCATTGCCAACAAAGGGTTTTCAACCAAATATTAGTAATGACCATTTTGTTTTCAGTTATTTCATTTGTCCAATTACTTACAAGCCCATGAAATGAAGGGATTGTGTTTAAAAAATGCTTTAGTTTTTCACATTTCTCACAGTTGAGTCTGATGAACAGTTGTATCTGATAAACATTACCAATCTCTCTCACATAAGAGACTCTCACATTTAAAGTGGGACAACTTGCAGAAAGTGACTGACAAATAGTTTTGCCTCACTGTATAATTTCTTCAATGTTGCAGTGCAGAATACTTTAGTCTAAAAAAATTCTAGCTAAATAAAATGGTGTTTAGAATCCCTCAGTTTAATTTTGTCACCATAGAAATTCATTAGCAGTTTTGTGTCATAATTTGAATTCTTGTCTTTTTATAATCAGCTCAAAGAAACGTGCTATAGTTTATCTGGATATTCTTTATGGCGCTTTTAAAACTTTATATCAACTTGAAAATATATATTTTTAGTTCACATGATGTTGGCTCACTTAGCAACAAGAGGTTGGATTTTTTTCCCCTATAATTTAATGCCTGACAGAGAACATTTGAATTAAAACTTGTTCAAAATTTTTGATTTGTTCAAATGTTTCTTTTATTTTTTTAAATAAAAACATGTGTGCTAATTTCTATTTAACCATAAAAACATGTTAATTATTTTACCAAAAGTATGGCATCTGTTCTACTGCATGAGCTATGGTGAGGTCTCCTCTGGTATCAAACAAAATGAAAGTTTTACAATCTGAAGATGTAATAGTTATGAACTTTGACAGTGAAGTTAAAATACATGGTAGATTTTTGTCTGTGTGCAACCATGCAACATATCAGGCTCCAAGAACCTTTCTTTCTGAGGTGACAAGAAAATTCTTGGCTTTTCCTCAGAAACCTTTACCCAAACAGACCTGCACACAAAAGACATGCGCATAAATGCACTCAAGTTGTCAGTACTCTTTGCAGAAGTTGAAGATGTGTGGTTAAGTAGGAAATTGTGTTTATAGAGACTCCTTATAGTTAAATTGCAGTCACATGAGAAGGTTGCTCCTGCAAACAAGCATCTGGCAGTCCTGGCTGGCTGGCTCACTATATTCCGAAAAATTACTATCTGCACCTTGGTTTCCATTAAGATCTGGGTTAGAAGACGTTTGTTTTACCCTTTTCAGAACAGGAAAGTTCGTTCCTACTGTTGGAAATGTTTGTTGGGCCATGGGTCATTTGTCTCATTTGGTATTGTTTTCAATGGTCTTTCCATGCCTGGATGTAGTTCATCATGGGGAAGTATGCAGCAAGTCAAAGTGCAACTAAAGAAACCCTTCCGTCTTTTAAAAGAAAATACATCAAACCTTTAAAGGAGATGACAATGTTTTGATCTGTGCTTTTTTCCTAAATGTTTTTAAATCTGATTAACTGTAGGGTACTAATAAGTTATATAATTTTTCAAATTCCCTGCAAATTCCTTGATTGGATTTATACTAGGACTGCAGCTCTATAACCTGTGTATTGCTGGATTCAAGAATACAGAAGGAAGACCTGGTACTAACATTGAATAGGGAAAGTTTTTTTTTTTGTGGCAATTTATCAAACTCCCACTACTGCACATTTAAACATATACATTTAATTAGTATCTCTTTCCTTTTTAATAATCACCTATCTTCTTCGAGGAGAGATGCCAAACAAACGTAGGTGTTTAAGTATGGGTTGTGGTTGCTATGCAGTCATTCTCTTCAGAAAGTCTAAAGAACTTGAATTGTTCCTATCTGGATTCAAATATATATATTTTTGTCTCTAGGTCTTCCTGACATAACTTTCAATATACAACTTTTTGTTTTCTTGGAACCACGCAGTGGTCTTTGGTTCCTTGATTGATAATGGTCTTTCGGTGTTTGTGTGTATATCTTAATATCAGACCAGAAATAGAAAATTTTAAGTGGTTGGAAAAATATAGGAGATGTCAAACTTTTTTTAGTGGTCAAAAAAGGATAATAAAAAGTCGTTCCACTTGCTTTAAAGTACTTTTATCTTATCGTAATGTACTTTTTTGTTATATTGCAGCAATCTGATGCCAGTTCATAGCGTAGTAACAACAGATCCTTGGAATTGATTAAGATAAAGTAGAGAGGCTTTTATTAATCTTTTTCTCTAGTGCACATTTTTTTAAAGCAATGGAATTCTGATATCTCTACCCACAAGACATTTGTTTACAACTTTCCTAGAAGCATACAAATCCAGTGGAATCAGCCTCACCTTTAAAATGGGTTCCTCACTTTTTTGTCCTTTGAAATGCATCAGTGACTTTATGTTACAACGGCTGACCAAACCTTCATTGTGTAGTTCTTCGGGTGCAGTGTCATGACAGGAAATGATGAATGATATGCGTTGGTCCAGTGCTGTCAAACGTATTGGACTCATCAAGTGAGGGATGACTTTTATAATGGACTAATTTCCATGCAGACAAGGCCTTCCACATGTCTCTGCCTGTCATCTGTCATAAACATGAATCAAGGGGCCTGAAGGCAGCTCAGTCAGGGTTATGATAGGCCCTAATAGATGCCGCTAAGTTGGCTGAAAGGTAACTGCCAGCTTTTTAGTTGACCTATCCTTTCCTTTATGCATGTGTGACATGTGGTCAATTTGATCCTTTTCTGTGTGTAATCAAAGGTTAAAGACAGAGGACCCGAGGCCACGCGGCGATTTTTCAACTGGTTCTACTGGTGCATCAACCTTGGAGCCATACTGTCTCTGGGATTTGTGGCCTACATCCAGCAAAATTTCAGCTTTGAACTCGGCTACATCATCCCCACTGTGTGCCTCGGGGTGTCCTTCCTTGTCTTTTTCTTGGGGCGTACTGTTTTCATCACCAAGCCTGCTGACGGAAGTGCCTTTTCAGACATGTTCAAGATCCTTGGCTATGCCTGCTGTTCAAAGAAACCAAAGGAGCCCCACTTGCTTCGGTAAGAACAGTTTAAAATCAAAGAAATGTATAAAGGGTGGTCATTCTTTGATTTCCAGTGCATCTCTCAGATGCAAAGAAAAAGGGATGGAAATGTATATAAAACCTTTTCTTGTTAGGTTTTTTCATTGTTTCTTTCTAATGCTAGCTGACAGCAGCTTCAGCATGTTTTGATAGACCTTTATCTTAAATCCTGCTCTGATCCCACTCCATAACACATTTTTTGTGTATGGATTCATCTTTATTCCTGGAGGCTACAACTTATTCTAATGAGATCTATATTGTCTTTGAACCAAAGTAGCACTGGGGACTGAAAAACCTGACATCGATAGTATAAACTGGAAAATGTTGCAGCCTTCTAAGGATTTTGTAATTTTTGAATCTCCAGATCTAGTATTAATAGACTGAAGTGTGAAGGATTTTTTTCCCCTGTCTCTAAAAATACATGAAAAAGGGTAACATTAGAAGGCTAATTAAGCTTCTCACATAAAGATTAAACATATTCAAACACTGTTTCAGATTTTTTATTGACAATATTTGCAGAGAATTCCTCTGCACCCTTAATATTTTCTTTTTGCTCCTCGTTTCCCTGTGAAGTGACAAACCAACGCTGCTCGACAGTGCAAAAGTGACCTACGGGGGGAAATTTCCAGAGGAAAAAGTGGAGGAAGTTAAAGCACTGTTGAAAACTCTTCCAGTTTTCTTTGCGCTCATCCCATACTGGACTGTGTACTTCCAGGTAAAATCATTTTCCCTTTTTGAAATTGCAGTGATGTAGCTCTACACCAGAGACACTTTTGGTTGTGTAATGGAGCATCCCCCTTTTTTGTTTGTGTTGGGTTGCAGATGCAGACAACATATGTCCTGCAGGGCCTCCATCTAAGGATTCCTGGTACATCCTCAAACATTACTACTGAGTCCCATCAGGTAACCAATGCAGAATAGTTATTTGTCCAGGTGCCTGCATTTTTTTTTCTTCCTACCAGTATTAAAAATAATGTGGTCAGTTGCTGAGATTTAGTATGGTCTCTGAGCATTAGAAGCAAAATAATGATGGCAGCAAGCTCTGACCAGCATTTCAGTTAATTAGAAACACGCTTTTTTTAAATTTATTTATTAGTGAAGGAGTCATTTGGTCACTGACACACAATGGCAGGAAACAGCTGGAGGCAACAGCATAGGCTTGTAATGCCTTCAGGATTAGGTCAGAGCAGACTAATACCTCTCAGATTAACAACCTGGATGCTGTATCTCTCCACAGCAGCGCCTCCACCTGATGCTTCCTGGTGATTGTTGCTGATGTAACTCGCCCCCACATATTGTGCTGTATGTTGAGTTCTGGAGGGCTTTGATATCTCCCCCTAGCCGCTCCACATGATATACGACTCCTCAAAATGCTCAGCCTTCGAAGAGATCAAATTGAACAGACTTCAAAGTGCAGAATAAATATTAAAGGAAGCTTTTCAAGCTTAAGGTGTGAAGTGAACTAGTTTAATAGAAAATGTGAAGTGAAACACGACAGTCCTACACAGGATTGCATTTCACAAAAAACTCATATTATTTTTTGCATACTCAGCTACTCCACATTTGTGGAGTATTTGTTTTCATTTGTTTTCAACACCCAACTTTTAGCTGTCTTTTTAAATCATGTCAAATAACTAAAGTAGGATTCTGCTTAATTCTTTTAAAGATTGCATTATGTAATAAAGAGGGAGCTGAGGCATCTCAACTGCCAACCCCCCCCATGTCTCAACCTCAAAAGGGAAGTGAGATTAGATGCCTCTGTGATTTACGCCCTCAAATCGCCTGACGCATTTAGCTAAAGGCACACCATTTGGAAACAAATAAATGCAGTCTGTTTTAGGAAAGTCAAATTCATACTTACAGTATAATCTACAAACGCAAAAAGCAGACACTTTGGAAATGATGGCTTAACAGAATCATTTTAAATTAATGAAACAGGTCTGAACAAAAGAGAGCGAAAATAATTCAGACTGTAGAAAGATGTGAAAGCAGCTAACTCTAACCCCAGTCTGCCCGCTTTAAATGGTGACAGTACACACTGTGCTGTGGAGCTCAGGAAGTGATGGTGAGAGTTTATCAGGAAGTTAGAAAACAATTCCAGACAGACATGTTAAGGTTAAAATGATCTGCAAGCAGCATCTGGTTTTTGAACAGCCAAAAGCAAAACTTTGGACTGTTTCTAAATTGGCTTTCTGGAGCCCTAACCTAAATCCCATTGTGCAAAAAGCTGAAACTTTCTGCCTGGAAAAAGCACCCTTCAAACCTGAGAGGATGAGAGCAGATTGCTCATCAGGGGAAGGCCAATATACATGGCATAAGATGGGACATTTACTGAGACGGTCATAAAAGGTGGAGAAACAAAATAGTTAAGGATGCAGCCATTTTTTGATTTTGCCTGTTTCATTTTTTTTATTATGTTCAGCAACAACTCAAAAGCAATATATGCTTTTCATTAACCTATTTAAAATAAAATTATTCTCATTTTTCAGTTTTACATTTGTTTTAATGATCATTGTTTTGTTCTTCTCACATCTCTACCAACAGGTTTCCCCACATCACACCTATACATTTCTTTTTAAAATTACACATTTATTTTATAAGGAAGGGAAATCTGTTTTTTTTTTAGAAATTCATTTACATTAAAAAACTAAACACCTTTAGATTTTCAAAAACAAAAGTTCTGAACGTTTACATAAACCTACATTTCAAAATAAAATATTAAATGATAGAACACTTTTAGAGTAAAGTTGTTTCAGTTTAAACACTACCAAGCTGTCATTTCCCTGTTTATTCAGGCTGTTATGAATCATTATCTGTTCTGTGCGTTGAAGTCCTTTAAAAGAAAACATTCTGCTGTGTAACAAAACTCATACAGCCATGAATAAAGATCTGAGCATTCATGATTCCTGTCAGGCTTTTGTTCTTACAAAGAAGTCTTCTCACGTAGAACATCCCGTCATTCTGAGTATTCTGAAGTGCAAACAAGAGCAAAACGCTCTCTGAGGAACTATGTACAGATCGCTTGCAGTTACTTCAAGTAGTGGAAATTCAATTTGAAAATAAATGATTCTATCAGTTTTGCTAAACCGGAGAGACATCAGGAATTTAGATGGCACTCTGAATTTAAATGACTAAAAGGGCTCCTGCAATTTGGTACAGTTTGATTGTTCACTTTGTAAAGTAATGCATGAAATTGTAAGTAGTTGCTAGCTTTTCTAGTTTCAATATCGCAAAGTCTGTTTTCCCATTCCACTTGTTCCTTTCTTAGATTAGATCATGTAGAAATGCATTCTGATTTGAGCCAACCTCACAGATATTTCAAAAGAAAAACATTCTTCATTTTGTTACACGTTAGGAAATATGTACTTAGTATTTTATAGATCCTTAAACTAGCTAAAAAAAGCAGTGGTTTTTAAAACCTTTATCAGAAAAAACATAAAATAGAATTATTTGTGTTATCTTTCTCTATCCTTTTTTTTAAAGGAATGTTGGTCTACTTTTCTTTATCTCATCACTTCAGTTTGTTGAGGTTTTGGGGGAGTTGTGTTAGGTTGTGTTGATGTCTGGACCTCAACTCTTTGTATTTTTCAACCATTCTGATGTAGGTGTGTTGGAATCCATGTTTCTTTGAGCTTTTTTTTCGTGTTGTTTTTAGACACATGACACTTCCTCCTGCAAGCTCTCTGAACCCACCACACTTGTTGTAATTGTGCTGTCATGGATGTTAACTTTTCCCCTTGCACCATGACGCATTGGAAGCTCCTGGGTTTATTGCATTTTTCTGTGCAGCACGCTGCCTGACCTTGGGTTAAATTAGCTGGGAAGTCCTCTCTTTGAAAGACAGCTGTTTAGGGCTTTCCATTTGTGAATATTCTTACTAATTAAAGAACTCTATAGAGCAACACTGCACTCAGTTCTGTTTCTACTGCACCTCTGATTGTAAATATCTTTACATTGATATTTATTTGGTCCCTTTTTGTCTGATTGTGAATTAGATGAATATTCTTTCATTGAACTGTGTTAGCATTCGGCCACCTGGGGGTGCCAAAGCAATATCCAGACAGATCCATGCGCCTTAGCACCCACATATGAGGACACAGCTGCCAACTTTTGTTGGAGTGCAATTACTTTGTGCCTGCTTTTCATTCTCCTGCAGATTTTGATGCGATCTCGTTTTCTCCGAATCCCCCAGATGACGTTCCAGTTCCCGGCTGCGTGGCTCACTATGTTTGATGCAGTGCTCATCCTCATGCTGATTCCTCTGAAAGACAAAGTGGTGGACCCTGTCCTGAAACGCCGCGGCCTGCTGCCCTCTTCTCTAAAGAGGATTGCAGTGGGGATGTTCTTTGTCATGTGTTCAGCAGTGGCAGCAGGTGAGTTCATGCTCTGCATTGTAGCTTCATGGAGTCTCGAGGCAAAGAAGTATCTGCTCTTCAGAAGTAATACGAGAACAATAAACACGTGGTCTGACAATTAGCAGGGAGACAATTTCCAATATTATAGGATTTACAGTCATTTGCCTAATCCTTTATTTGTGCAATAGGGAAGTTAGCAAAGCAGTCAACCTGGCTAATATTGGGATTTGGATTAGGATTAAGTCCTTAATCAAAATATCAACATAATTTCATTGTCCATCTGATCCCCAGACCTCATCTAAGGCAGAATAAAACCTCTAATTATATATAATGTGCCTGGTTCATGCAATATGACTCATCTTCTTTGCTACTTCTCAAATATGATTTAATAGAAATTTTGATCATTTTGATCCTAAAAGCAAGAACTATAAAGAAAAAAATCACTGCACCATTACAGTTTTTTCTATAAAGATTAGGGGTGCAATGGACCACGGATGATCCGTGATCTGTGCGGATATCGAGCCACGGTTCGGCACACACGTGTACCGCGGGACCCCCATCCCCCACATTCTCGTGAGGACCTCACGCTTGCATCATTAAAACCAATTGTCCGTTCACACCGAACACAATTCACGTGTCAAATTCATGTACATGCGTCAAAGTAACTGCTTGATGTTTGTCCAGAAGTGTATCAACCTTCAGTTCCCGCCCCTTGTGGGAGGAGCTTCCGTCCAAAGCTTTCCGCGGATGATGATAGATCCGGTTTATTTATTTTGAAGAGCTGTGCACGTCTCTATAAAATCCTTCAGAAATCAGTTCGATTCTCTCCCAGTGAGGAGCAGCAGCCGTCCCGCACTGTGGCAGAAAGGTGCTGCTCCATCTGGCATCAAGCATTATATATGCTTTATTGAATCTATGTTTTGAAGCTTTAAAAAAATTTTTTTGTAGACCTTTATTTTGTTGTTTTTGTCCTGTTTTTTTTCCCCATTTTACTGATCCAAAAAAGGATCCAACTGTGACTCTATGACTGTGACACCATCCGAACCGTGACACCTCTGATAAAGATGATGCTCCCACCTCCTTTTTTAATGTTTATTTTTTTCAATTTTTGTAAGTTAGTGTAATCAAGAACCAATGTTCTCCTTAAACTAATTTTGAATAGTCAGTTTAAAAAACAGCTCCTCCCCTGCTCTTTTTTCCTCCAGACGTTAATTTAAATGTTTGTTTTTGAGAATGAGTCTGTTTATTTCTGGAGCCTAGTAGTTCTAACGAAATCATGTGCATTCCCAGTCGCAGTTGAACTTTCAGTTCCCAAATCAATCCAGCATCACTTTCTATTTCGAGTGCAGCTGCCCACAGGTCTGTTATTTCTGCACATCAATTCAGTAACACATCTGAGACCTATTTACCTTCTATTGATTATTTAAAGAAAGACTCATCAGTGGGCTGTAATGTACTGATACTCACTAATGTGCTTTGAAAAAAAAGGCAGAATGAAAGCAAACCAGAAACACTTCTAAGAAATCCTCCATTCATTCTCTGCTTAGTCCTGTGCAGGGTCTCAGGGGTTACGGGAGGCTGTCGCAGTTATTTCAGGGCAAAGGCGGGGCACACCCTGGACAGTCCATCGCAGACTCATTCCCACTGAAGGAACAATTTAGAATAACCAATCAACTAATGAGGCTTGTGTTTGGACCGTGGGAGAAACCCAGTAGGTCCAGAGAAAACCCACGCTGGCAAATTCCACACCAAAAGGACCCAACCAGGATTGAAATCTTCTCACTGTGAGGCGAGAGTGCTAACCCCCACACCGTACAGGCCTCTGAAAAATCAATTTTCATTATATTTTTCAACAACTGCTCCTTTATCCTTTTTTTTTTATCCTTGGGAACATTACATCCCTCACATTGACCTTTCAAATTGACTGCTGCACTTCCTCCAGTTTCCAACTGTTAAACATGCACTAAATAAAATGTGACAACAGTTATTAGCTGTTATAAGTTTGACTGCTATAATAGAAAATTACATTCAAAAAGCTCTTAAAATATAGTTTTAAATGTATGAGCCCCCACTTCTCAAATGAAACATGGACTAAATTAGAATTTTATGTTGCTTAAATTTGAAAACAAATCCTAAATATCTGAATGTAAACGTTTAAACCATATTTTTTTCCATATGCTCACTTATATAATATTAATATAATTTGTAGTCTCAAATCTAAATTCACTTCCTTATGAAAGCTGTTTCTTGTATTTTTACATTTAATAATCAAGAAACATTATTCATGCTGAATGAATATTTTATGGATTCAACAGGAAACTATTTTGCCAGAGTTTTTTTTATCTTATTCTGGTCTGATTGTAAAAACCATTTAGCAATGTGCTAAGTACAATAGTTTAAGGTATGTATTAAGAAATCATGTTTAGCAATAGTAAATTTTTAGAACATATAATTCCTGACAACATTGATATTTTGATATTTCCTCTTACAGGGTACAGGTCTGTATTTTTCCATGTGTGGGGGAAAAAAATCAATCCTACCATTTAAATTCAGGCAAAATAAATTCAGCGTATGGCTAAAAGCAATTCTGACTTCTGCAAGTGGAGAAAAAGGGTTTAAGATGGTGCTGTGGTGTGGCCATTGGTCACAGAATAGATGCTGAATACACAACTAGAGTGCGGAAGAGTTCTGTCCTGGATATTTGGAGTGAAATCATATGTGATTAAACGGAAGCACGTTTTAAGGAAGGCCTTAGAGATTAACCATTTAGTTTTACACCTACAGATTATCATTATTTTTTAGTAATCATACAGTCAGAAGTACGTCCTTGTGGGCTTTTTATCAGCAGTTCCCTCATCCACATTTGATCTGTTACACACTGACTCTTGGGAGCTGCTTCACATTGGAGTTACATGTTGAACTCTTTTTCTTTCTTACCCTTCTCCCTTTCCTCCTTCAAATGGTTTTGTCTAGAGACCAACAGATGAGCAGCCTAGTGTGATACATTGTGTCCTAACAATGTTCTTCTGTATGGAAATGTCATTCTCCTGATCTGTCCTCAGCAAGAACTGTGCCACAGTGTCGAAACCACTTTTGTCGGCTTCTGTTTGAAAAAATCACAACAACCCAAAAACTTTTATGGACACACTGTTTGTTATGATGTGTCATGATGCGACAAATGACCCTCCCATTTGTTGCGGGACAGCTGATGACATGCTGTCAAACAAACAGCAATCTTCCTCTGATTGTTTACTCCTAGAATTCAAAGGACAAAAAGCCCAGTTTTCAAGTATTGGTCTGACATTAGATATGAGATTTGTTGTTTTCCCTAAAATAAAGTGTCTGCATTTATTTGCTAAAGCTCTTTTTTTTAATGTTGTTATACTTATTTTTTTAATTCACCAGAGCAGAAGCAGAGTTGCTAAGTATCACTCATCTCAAATGAAGTATTAAGTTGTGTTATGATAGTAAGCTGTCTCTGGGAGTTATCTGGAAATAGCCTCTGGTTACATGATAAAAGCTATCGAATAAAGAGGCGGCTACGATAGATGACTACTGCTCGCTTGTTATTATTGAACTGTCTGCGCTGTCCCATTACTAAGAGCAGTAATATGCAGCCAAGCGGATATTCTCCTAATTAAGTGCTAGTAAACCCTTCAAAATAGCTCAATCCTTAACAGGGATCTTCTCCAAAAGTAGTTTTCCCATCCCCAAAATATTGTCAGAGTGTTTGCATTTAGTATGTTGTGTCTAAATATATATGTTGATGTTTAAACAATATTTTTCTTGTCTCTCCTACTAATGTTTTCTTGGGCTTTTTTGTGTGTGTGTGTATGTGTGTGTGTGTGTGTTTGTGTGTGTCTTTCCAATCAGGTATTCTGGAGACCAAGCGCCTGGAGATTGTCAAATCAAATGGTACCATTAACCAGGTGCTTGGCAACGTTATCTACTACGTCGCAGATTTACCCATATGGTGGCAAGTGCCTCAATATGTGCTGATAGGAATCAGCGAAATCTTTGCCAGCATTGCAGGTACAGTTGTTCGACTTCCTCTGTGGAATTCGTGTCTCACAAACTCTCATTAATTTTGTGGTGAGGCAGAAATTGTGAGCTTGACTAACAATGAAACACTCTTGAGGAACGGGATTAGGTTGCTTTGGGCCAGGCTGATTTTCCTCCAAACTATATTGTTCTACATATAAAGTGTGGGCTAAAACCCACAGGACTCCTTCTGGTTGATAAAATGCTGTAAGGACTGACGTCTGAACCCTTTTGTGATTCATAATGAGGCTACTCCGTCTTAATGTGTTGGTGGGTTGCTGTCCAGCGTAAACGGCCCAAGACATCAATCGATAATTGTTTTTTTGGCATCGCCAGTCATTGTTCAGTGATGAATCATTTTAAAATTAGGCTTTAGATAAATGTACCTTTTAACATTTGAAATTCTAACAGCATTGGATTTACTCCATGTGGCTAACTTTATGTTTCTGTGGTTAACTAAAAATAAACACAAAAGCTTTATGATATCAACTTTTGGCCAGGATGTTGACTCTGGCCAAAATGATTCTAGTTTTGATAATAAATATAATATATAGTAAAGTGACATATAGAAAAATGTCTCCGCTCCGTCTTAAGTATAAAAAACGACCCCATCCCTAACCAAGATAAACTACACCAGATCTCATTGATTTAAAATACCACAGCTTTAAGCTGGACTCATGCAGTTTAGTGAGCTTTCCTCGCTTATGCCTTAGTCACAGCTGCTCTTACGCAGGCGAAAAATGGGCATACCTGTATGGGGAATGCAGTGTGTGCGCAGGGTTTGGGGAGGTTGAAAAAAATGAACGTGCCTGCGTCTCACCTACTTTCCCCTTATGCTACGTACGCGATGGGCACGTGTTCAAGAACATGGTAAATGTCATTCTTGAATGCGCCTTCAGCATTTGTTCACACAGGTCTTTCGTTACCTGATACCAGGGCATGTTCTCACAGTTGGTTGAGCCTTGATGTGAAATGTGGAAGCGGTGGAAAAACCTCGTGAGTCTTGCTTCAGGCTTTTTCTTTCACAGCTCTATTTTGACAAATGAAAGACTTGCTGTCATATAATTCCAGCTCAAACCTTAATTATTATTTTCTTCTTCACAAACAATTTTCAACCGGTTGGCACCTTCATGCTTTGAACATTAACTTTGAAATCAGCGTCCCTTATTGGTCAAAGTTCAACTGGTGTAACTTTCAGCGCGTGTTTAATTGCCACAGACTTTATATTTAGAGCCCAAAAATAGATTTTGAATGGAAGGGTTTTAAATGCGGAAGCCCAATGCGTGCACATGCGTGTTTACGTAAAGTAAGGAAATAAGTAGGCTATGTGAACACCCTATGATTTTGCGAGTTCTCCCACTTAAAAATCATTGAGGGGTCGGACATTTTTTAATCTTAGGTGCATGTCCACTGTGATAGACAATCTAAAAATAAATCTGGAAATCACAATGCTTGATTTTTTTAAAATAATTTGTATGTATTCTATTGCTGCAAGTAAGTATTTGAACACCTGAGAAAATCTATGTTAATATTTGGTACAGTAACAGGAGAACTTGCAAAAAATCCCAGGGTGTTCAGATACTTATTTGCCTCACTGTAGACCTTTCATTGGAAGCGGTCAGTCGAACACGCATTTCCAAACCCGGTGTGAATGCAGCATTCCTTTACTCTTACGTGTTGTTTAAACGTAAGAGTTGCCCGCAGCATGCCGGTAGAATAAACAGGTGGAAATTGAATACGTGGAAATTGAAATTCCGTTTCTCTTCAAACTCCAGTCTAAACAGGGAATCTAACTTCAAAAATACAAAATAAAATAGAATAAGACGGAAAAAAATAAAGTGACTATAAAAAGAGAGAAAAAAAAGTGACTGTAAGAATGAGAAAAAATAAAGTGACTTTAGTATAGTTCTTCATTTTTTACTGGTGGAAGGTGCAGTTCATTGCTGATGAGGTAGAATGACGTGTGCGTGTCAGAGTTCAGCAGAGCAGGGGGGCAACGGGGCAACAAGAGGGGAGGGGGGGCAGGGCTGGGAGAGAGTTCAGCTTCCTGACAGCCAGGTGGAGAAAACTGTCTCTGAGTCTGCTGGTCCACCCGTAAGGGCAGTTGTGACTAAGGCATTAGTGAGCCTCCCTGGCTTAGTGAATTCAAACAAACTGGACTGTTGATCGTTTCTCAAAAACTTCAAAGCAGTGCAAAATGAGGGTAAAACAGAATGCAACGGTTTTCAAATCCTTCAAAGCTGGGGAATTTACAATCTACAGCACACAGTCTTTTACAAAGATGAAAAATGGAATCCATTGGAATCTACTGGGGGCCAGTCTGAAAACCTTCATTTGAATGAAATGCACTTGCTACAATTCTTGCATGACAATTATTTCTATGCTCTTATTAAAACATTTTTTTAACAAATGCTGCATGCCAACACTGGTGTTAGAATAGGTATGTGTTAAAAGTGAGAAGGCCACTCTTTCTAAGTCCTCTATATTTGTAACACGCTCTTATACATTAACAATAACAAACTAATATGCAAATATACATTACAGCAGGTCATAAAAACTACAACAACTAATAAATTATTGTGTTAAAATCTCACTTTTACCTAATTCTTTCTCACTTTTTACCAAGGAAGGCATCTTGAGAACAATGTTACTCCAGAGCCCAACATTTAGTTTAATTGAGCAGTGCACAATTATTGCCAAATCACAACATAAAGTAGATTTGATACTGAAACTATGAAAATTAGGACACACAAAATCCCCTGTGGAATACTTTGAAAAATCACTGTCAGTGGGATGCAGTTCATTTCTGCATCTCAACTTATACAATCTGGGAACAATAAAGAACAATGCTCCTAAACAGCACTGCTTTTCTCTGAGCCCTCCAGCCAGTTTGACTGTAATGTGGTAAAATTAAGAGCTTAATTCATTAAAAAACAAAAACAAAAAAAACATGGAAGCTATAAACTTGGAAGTTCAACCTGAAGGGTTGCTGGTAGTCCAAGCTTGCAGATCCACATGTTTTGGGTTTGTATGGAGTGTTTTTCACCCATAATTCAAAGTATTTCGCAATTCTGAATTGACAATTCAATTTGCAATTTTATCATACATATTATAAAAACATTTTGCAATTGGCAATTCAATATGAAGTATAAAATTACATTTCAATCTTACAAATGTAGATATTTATCACAAACGTTTTAAAAATAATACAAATAAATAATCAAACGTTTCAGCATTTAATGCATCCGATTGTTAAAGTTACTAAAACAAATGTATTTATCCATTATTGGATTGGTAAATGTGTAAATCACCATTAATATGGTCCTGTCATAAATGCTGGTGAAACTCCAGGTCAGGTGTAATTTAGCTTTATATGTTAAGCTTAGCATTTATTGTTTATTTCAAAATATATTTTCTGCTTATGTCTATTTATAATATTTTATTAGAACTTAAGCAGAATAGATGGCATCTTTTTAAAAAAAAACATTTTATTAGGTAATCCCAATAAATCATTTATAAATAGTTTGTGTCGCAAGTGGCAGGTTTTAGCTCATTTTGTGGATTATTATGTAAAAACATTACAGTAATCTGCCACTTTGCACTTAGGCTAAAAGATTAATTGTCATTTTTACACCATAACATCTGTTAAAAGTGTCAAGGAAATTCTCCCTGTAACAGTGTGATGCAACAGAATGAGGAATTGCTCTTACTTTATGAGATTGTTGCAGCACAAGAGAAAAACGACACCAACAATATCCTTTAGAAAACATGGGAAAATTCTTGGATGGAGTTTTTAGACTGATCTTAGCGTAGCAATGAGTCATTCCTTTCTGAAATACAGCACCTTCCTCAACTAATAAATTGCCTTGTATTCAGTCTCTCAATCTATATTTTTTGTCTATTGTCTTCTTTATTGATCATAGCCTGAGACCTTATTAGTGTGCTGCAAGTATGTTCAGACATGTTTCCAGTTCTTGGCTTTGATCTTCTGCTTTTGCAGTAGATGACGATGTAGTGACTCTTATGATGCTAGTTTGATTCCTTTTCTTATTTTATTTTTAAGAAAAAAGAGAATTTAAGCATTTGTAAATTGTTTTGTTGTTTTCTAACTTCTCTAAAGTCCCACTCCAGTCATCTTTTGATCTTTTTTCAAAGTGTTCCCAGTGGTCTTTTAAGTATGATTATGACGTTTTTAAGTGAAGTCAAAAACTGGAGTTATTTTCTAGGATGTAGTTTCTGCAGAGCGGTAGTAGTTTATTAAAAATCGCCTCTGAGTTGTTGGCGGGACTGTCAAAAAAAGAAGAAAAAAAAAATATATATATTGGTGGGACTGTCAGCTCAGAGCAAGCCTGCCTCATTTCCCATCATCCCTTTGTAAACTCTCCCCCGCTAGTTTACATCGCCTCACAACCTAAACCTAACAGTAGCAGTGCAACAGAAATGGCAAGCAATGTTGGAGCTATCCAGCCGTACAATCCGGAGTCAGATCGGAAAGGAAAAACAAAGACATACATGGATCTATTTGTCTGCAAGTGGATGCATCAGAATGGGATGGATCTGGGAGCTTGTGGCTGGCTGACTCTAACACCTCCCTCTCTGCTACAGGCTTCTTCCTAGCCCATTGTTGTCACCTGCTCCCAAAGATTTAAATAAAGAAATACTCAGAAATGCAATATAAGATACATTTTTTTATAACACCTAAAACACAGTTTTCATTGGATTGGGTCTTTAAAGGAATATAGAAGAAAAAATATATATATAATTCTTTAGTGAAAGGTGATATTCTTATTCTATTAAAATAAGTTTGGGACAGTCCTTTTATGAAGTCAAACTTCAATAAATAACCTTGTCATATTCTGAACATAAGGATTTCCTACTATACTCTCATTATGCAACTTACCTTTTGTAAAGACTGTGCTGTGCTTTGAAATTAACAAATCATAGACAAAAAAGAAAAAGGAAAAATAAATAATACATGCACAATACCCATGTAATATATACATTTCCCTTCAAAACTGTTTTTGATCTAGAAAGTTCAGGTTTTTCTTCTGGTATAAGGGTAAATGTATTTAAGCATGAATTTCACGTCATGGGCATATAACAGATTTACCTCAACATTCCAGTCTGTGCTGTTCCTTCTGCAATGCAGGGATGTTTTTATGTAACCCTCACTACCTAATGCAGCTACATATTGCAGTCTTCTATAATGTGCATTCCATAGCTATCGACCGCGTTTTGTTGCTATCCAAAGGTTAGCTTAGAATATGAACAAATGCAATATGTGTCTAAAGGTCAGCATTCTCCATTGGGTAGCCGTGCTTCATCATTGCAGTGTTGTGCCCGCTCTCAACTCCATGTTTTTATAAAATAAACTCATACAAACATTTGATAGAAGGTTTCAAAATGTTTGGGGTTTTTTTATCACTACGAACAGATGTTGGTAAAGGGGAGTTTCTACTCACGTTTGAAACGCCATGAAATCATCTGTGACAGCTTACAGTAGGACAGAATCTCAAGATTTTTTTTTTCTGCCTATTTTCTTCTTCTTTCTCTGTGATGATACAGTAAGCATGAAGGCATGTGAACCAAGCAGAGTGGGTAGCAAACAATGGCACCACAAATCGCCATAGAAAATCCACAGCAAGGCAAGCTGCTAGAGAAACCATTAAGAATTCTATGAATTGAACACTCAGCAAAACCCAATATGTTTCCAAGCCATATAAAAGTCTATCTTATCTGTTACATTTTTACTCTACAATAAGAGATTGCATAGCTCATTTTGACAAAGCCAATTTTCAGGCACAGCAGTACAGAACAGGGACCGTTCTTCACATAAACGTCCAGTCAATAAGGCCGCTCAACTCCAGCCTTTATTTTGGCTGTTCAGGATCTCACGATGACCAGAGATCATTGGTCCAGTTTTCGTCTAAGGCGAAAACACAAATGAGAATGAGAAAAAGACATCTATAGTGACCTCTAAGAAGAGGTCAGCCCTTCCTTTCATCTTTGTTAAAGTAATTTTTCCAAAATAAATGCAGTTGTAATAAAGGACCAGATTTACACAGAATCTTAAAACCAAAATGGATTTTTCATACTCACATGTGTTAATGCTCTTTGTTGCAGGTCTAGAGTTTGCATATTCTGCAGCCCCCAAGTCCATGCAGAGTGCCATCATGGGGCTCTTCTTTTTCTTCTCTGGGATTGGCTCCTTCGTAGGCTCTGGTCTTTTGGCTATTGTCTCCCTAAAGGCCATTGGCTGGATGTCATCACAAAAAGACTTTGGTAAGACACCCAACAGACACAGCACAAGACAAAAAAGACAAAAGAAAACAGTCACCCTACTCATCTGTTCTTATCAGAATGATGCCAAGATATTTAAAAACCCAGGCAATAGCTCTTATGGCTGTGCATTTAAAGTATTGATTTGTATGTACATTGGTTAAAGTCTCTTTTTTTGGCATCAGCAGGAATCTGTTAAAAGTTTTGAAGCCCTATTACACAGCATTAGAGAATAAAACTGGTATAAAGACAGATTTTAGAGAATAAGGTGCCAAACGCATGTCTTGGAGTTAGAAATGGTAAATGGCGTATACTTTTATAGCGCTTTTCTACCTTCTTCAAAGCCCAAAGCGCTTTACAGTCACAGACCCATTCACCCAGTCACACACATACACATTCACACACTGCCAAAACACAACACAACCAACCTCCCACCAGCAAGTTGGGGTTCAGTGTCTTGCCCAAGGACCCTTCCACTCATGGACGTGCAAGGCGGGAATCAAATCTGCAATTTTATGATCATGGGTCGACCGCCCTACCGCTGCACCACGGCCGCCCTGAAAGCAAAGTGAAAAGGACGAGGGTGATATAACAATGACAACTGGACAGAAGTAGCTGCTTTTTAGGACTGCTAGCCAAATGGCCTTTCTCTAGTATTATCTGATTCATGAGTTTAACTTTAAAGACTCACTCCAATGAAAATTGTGTTGTTGGTGTTTTTAACGTGTTCTTGTAGCATTTTTCTCATATTGGAAGATATTTATTAAATCATGTATTTCCTTTTTCAAATCGGGTTGGAACGGGAGCAAATAAAACCAGATGTTTAAAAAAGCTCAGACTTCTGACGAGGACAAAGCTGGCCTCTTCCGCTTCAATTCTGAAGCATCCACTCGCAGAAAAAATACACATTCTTGTCTTCATTTTTCTTGTCTGTGCTGGCATCTGACTCAAAACTTTTCTGCTGCATATCTCTTATATTTTCCGCCGCTTTTTTTTGATACGCTACTGTTAGCTTGGGCTTTTTAGGTGCTACAACCTAACAGAGGAGCGCGTAAAAAAAGGCCTGATGGGAAAATTAGCTGAGCTGCCTTCCCACCCACAACCGTGATGAGCTTTTCAGATGAACTCCTGCCGCACTGCTGAAAATATGTCTTAAAAAACAACTCAGGCTTTTTGATTTTTGCTAAAAACTGCATATTCATAATTAAAAGATCAATGGAAACGATTTTACAAAAGAAAACAATATAGTTGGAGTGGGAGTTTAAACTGCAGCAAAACTGATGACTCAAGTTTATTTTTTTATTGGTATATATTATAGAATATGCAGTGTTCCCCCGTTTATCCAGGGGCTTGCATTCCATAAATAATCCATGATAGGTGAAATCCACAAAGTATGAATACAGCTGTTTTAAGGATGTAAAAATGCCGCCTAAACACTTAATACACTTTTCCCAACATTCACACTTATTTCTCTTGTTTCAACTCTTACAATTCAAAGCTTTTATAGAAAAATAAGTTTGCTCAGAAAAACATCTGCGTTGCAGCGAGACCGAAAAGGGTGCACTGTATTATAGCGAGGGACCACTGTATAACACAGTGTAAATATTGAAAAATGAAACAAGTGGAAGAGTTTTAGCGATTACAATGAATAGCAAAATGTTTGATTGATTGAATTTTTGGAATCATCACAACATTGTGACCTCCTGATGAGACTGTGATGTTCATTAGCTGCTATAAACTAATGGTTAATGTTAGCTGTTACAATCTGGGTTCCTTTAAAGTGATCCCCGTCCACACGTCGTGCCAAATACTCTGGTATTGGATCGTCACACGGTTGAAAAATGTGATCAAAAAACATTTTAAGGCTTAAAATATTTATCAAGAACAGATTTAGGATGAAAAGGATTATCCACGCTGGTTGCATTTAACAACATTTCTGGGTTTTATCCTGTTTTTGTTTTTGTTTTTTTTGCATAATTGACTTAGACAAAGTTCATGGTGGCATTATTGATGAACAGAAGTGATTACAATTTGTAGGTATTGCAACAAAACTACACAAAATGTGAAAGCAACATAAATGCAAAACATTTGGACAAAAAAAAATTGTAACTGTCATGTTTTAAAGTGAGAATGCAGACTGTGTAAAAGAAAATACATTTTAACTCATATTTTTAGGCTGCCAAGGTAAAAAAAGAAAAGAAATAAAGTATATTTGGTTCATGTGCTCCTTAATGTCGATGAAACTATTATTCATATGCAGTTATAGGAGTTTTCCTTACACTGAAAATACTATTAAGATAATCATCCAGTTTTTTTATTAAAAAAAAGTCACATTTGTGTAAATCTAAACAAGAGGTGTAATGAATAAAATGTGGTAGCAGATGGATAGGAGCCCTGGCGAGTGGAGGCTCCCACCCCAGCTGTACTTTTCCCTGAGTATGTGCTAAATAGGCCAGCACAGTAAATTGTTAATTCACAAACGGCAAATAGGTTATTAATAAAGTGATACCGGCATATTGGGAGGGGGTTTTAATGATGTTAACACTGGAAAATGCTTGCAGAGCTCCATAAATCCATCCTCTGCTCAGCCTCACAGCACTTAAGGGGAAGAATAACTTGAGCCAGGCTGACTGTTTGACTCCTATTGCTTTCCAAAACAAGTAATTTAGAAGGTGAGTTGGAGAAATGGAACAAAACATCCTCCTGGCCAATGATTAAAAAAAAAACATGTACCACAGTGCTCATCCATTAAAAACAGCCAGGAATCATAGTTTATTCTGTTTTTTTTTTCCTTTTCAGTTTGCGGAATGCTAGTGTCGTCCACGTCTCATGGCTCTGTAGGTGGAAGTTGGAATGAATTCAGCTCAGTCCTATAGCTGTGGGCAAAATTGTGTGCAGTAAACAGCATCTTGGGTGAGCTGTGCTGAGTTTTACTGAGCCACACAGTTCCTGAAGACAGACAGCAACATTAATCACAGGCTGGGGGTCTGATTACATAGGCCTGCCCCTCTTAAGTAAAGCTGTCCCTGGAGCAATACACGGAGTCTGCAGTGCCGGTTCAACATCGCACTGGTGGATGCTCATCTCTCCTTGTCGTGCTGAAGTTCCATCATGCCCCATCTCTCTGTGTTTGATAAAAAGCTAGGTCAAATTCATCATAAAAGTCATTTGCAGTATTTTGAACGTGCAAATTTGACAGAATTTGAGTTATTAATTCACAAAAATTGATTGAATTGAATTTGTGGATGTTTGAAGTAACTTCACTTTTATGCTGAGTCTAATTTTGAGACAACTTAGGGGTTTGCGCACCAACCAACAGACAGAGACAAACACAAACTAAGACTAATGTGGTTCTCTTCTACAGAAACCTGTAACGTCCAGGCTCAAACCAATCACATGATGGCCTGCTATCCCTGTTGGGAAGGTGACTTTAAAAAGTAATCATAGTTATACTTGATCCTAAAAGTAACCGAGTTAGTAACTGAATTACTCAGCACAGGACTCCCTTGAAAAAGAGATTCTTAATCTCAATGGGAAATTTCCTGGGTAAATAAAGATTAAATTAAAAAAAAAAAAAATCAAATATACAAAGTAACTAGTTGAATGGAAAAGTAACTATTTGTTTACTGTTAAAAAAGTTTATTTTTTTAATCTAAATGTAGATTTTTCTGATCAGTTTTCCTAAGTCAGTTGCCATTAGGAAAATAGACATGTACTTGTAATTAACCTTCAATATTTATTTCAGTCACTTTGGTAAACATCTTTTGTCTTTTTCTGGATGTTGACACAATCACACCTTACACTTTACTTTAGTCATACATTCATTTAAAGGGCTTATACCATTGAAAATACATTTTTTGACCTTTTAAATGTATTATAATGTTCCTTTCTCACGAAAAGAAACCCCAAAGCGATATTTCGACCTGTTCTGAGGATTCCTCTAAAAACCTGCGCTCTGAGCACCAGCCCACTTTTCTCTGCTGAGCTAGCGATACTTAGCAAAAACGCTGTCCATTTATATGCACAATATGGAGACCTATCTATGCAAAAGTTTGAATGTTGTTTGTTTTCGTGAGGAAGTTGCAGTCGTGGTGCTGAGGCCGGCTCTAGGTTGATGTCATGAAATGGGCGGCACCCACACGTAAAGAAAGCTGGTGCTTCAGATAATGACTACGGTAGTTTCACTTCCGGGTAGGAAAATGAGCTGCAAAAATAAGACATTTCTTATTTAAAAAATCATTTTTTTGTTAAACTTCAATTTATGTTTCTGATTGTGGAGCCTTTTAGGAAATGTTTTTATTTTTATTTGATCAATTTGAATGAATTGGGGCAACTTTCAAACTCCTCCACTGTTTTGTCTCTTTCACCCCTGTGTTTGCTGGGATAAATAGTCTCTAATCAGATGACCACAGAGGTGACCAAAATCACTGTGGAGCAAACTTACAGTACAGTACAGTTCAATGAAATTCAATTAGAAAAACAGATGCTACGTTCACACCAGGCATGTAAAAGCGTGTTTTCAACGCGTGTTTAGCAAATTATGTTCACAATGGACTGCTGCTATCCAATACTAGTCCATATCCGTCATCTACATCTGGAAGAGGTTTGGTGTGAAATGTCGAAGTGATGAAAATCTGGTGAATCTCACTCCAGGTTTTCTTTCACAGCTCTGTTTTGATTTATGGAAGACTTTGTGTCATATAATTCTGCCTGGGCACAAACCGCAATTATTGATTTCTACTGCATGATCAATTTTGAAACGGTTGGCACTTCCGAGAATTGAAAGGGACGCCATCCATACATCACTACCAAAGCTAAGTCCCTGATTGGTCAAAGTTAAACCTGGGTAAACTTTCAACTTGCGTTCAATAGCGCGTTTTGTGTGTGGAGCCCAAAAACAGTCCAATAAACTTATGCATTTACATAGACCGATCATTAGAAGTGGTCACTCGGTCGTGTATTCCCGAGGGCGGTGTGGAAGTAGCTTCAAAGTTAACAGCTCTACGTTTTCAGTGTGACTTCACTTCTTTGCTTTTTTCCAAACAGCATGCTTCTGTTTTCACTGTGACTAGTCTATTCATTCAAATTTTGACCTTTACTCTTTACATTGGAGGGTAAAGGGGAATCTCCAGAAAGGGCTGCTGCATTTTAATCTGCTCTCCTTTTGCTGGAGGTATCGGCTATACAGCACAACTGTTTTTTGTGAGCCACTATTGTTACAGGACAGGAAGTGGCCTTTTTCATTGATCAGCACTCAACTCCTGAGTGATGCTTTATCAAATGTCTTGAAGTGTTCTAGAATCCACCATGAGCTGACATTCGAACATCCTATTGGGTCACACTCAGCAAAATGTCAGACTTTTCATGGAAGTCGAATGTCAGACCTGACAAATTTAATATCACGCTTTGCTCTCTTCTGTATCATACATGCCAAATTAAAAGCTGCGTATAAACCTTTTCATTTTTTTAAACTTTGTTTGTTAAATCTTCATAATTAGTCATAAAGCCAATCCAAGGAGGCTGTTATACAAGACAAAAGAAACTTTCCTTTGATCTTCCTGATTCATTCCAAGACATAAGATTGCAGTGAAGACACTGAAGCATCAAAATGTCAGATCACTGCACTAAAGGTTGGATCAATTGGTCCATTTTTCAACCAAGAAACTCAGAATGTGTTTCATTTGAACTTAGATGGGCAACGTATACCCAATGTCAGATAAATCATCCTGTGACTTTATATTACTGTGATGGAAGGAATCTAACCACCAGCGCCGATTTTCCCTGCAATTCACAATTTGTAATTTCCAGATTGAAATCGGTCTTACAGAACCGTTGAGCACATCTGGAAACACTACTAGACTCCATTTCCTCCTATTCTTGAGAAACTGGCTTTAAAAACAGCCGTTAATTATTTATTGGCTTCATTATTTTTCTTTTGCTCCACATTCATGTTTGGTCTTTTGCTGTAGTAATTAGCCTTCAATATTTTTCAAAAGTGCTTGGCAGACGGACAGGCCCTGGGGGGGCAAAGACTGAGGGAAGGTGGGGAAATCTATTTCATGTATAATTAAACTTTTAAGACTCATTTCCTCTTCTTTCAAGACTTTAAGTTTTTTTTTTCTTAACTGAAACAAAGGTGGGATCCAGTCATTGTTTTGTTAATAAAAAGATGTGTTATTAATCCTGGAAAAAACTTAAATATGTCCTAATAATTATTCCCAATATACTTGAAAGGTTTTCTATTTTGTACGGCACAGTTTTTATGATTGATTCTGCTTTGTTGCTAAAGATAAGAGCAGCGAATTTCTTTATAATTTCATGATTTTTTTCCCCTCTTTGTCAAAACAAATTATCAACTGAAACTCCTATTGCTTCCACAGCAAGTTAATGTCGTCTTGTATCTAATGAAAAATTAAACGCTACTTTGCCTTTTGATCTTTTTCTCATTATTTATACCTTTGATAGATTAAGATGGCAACAAAATAAGTGAAAGCTGTGGCAGCGTTCCAAATGCATGTAGGATTTTCTTCTTGCAGCTCATTTCAATATTGCTCTGGTAAGACTTGAGTCAGCTCTCTGTTCCACGATCAAAGTATTAAAGCATAGACATGACCCAGTGCATGTAGCATTGCTTAAAAATAACTTCCTTTACTCAATAAAACCTTCCCATAACCAAGGCTGTAGGAGAAAGAGGAAAGTTGACATTGATGCACTCTGCCATTTACCTGCAAATGCTTGATTAAACACCCACTCTGATGCTGATGAAAAATGTGTTTTTGGTGTTCTTAACATGTTCCTGTGGCATGTTTCTGACGATAGAGGACATGTGTATATGTAATCGTAGGGTCAAAATTGCATTTTTGAATATTTCTTTAGTCAAATTGCTGTGATTCAGGAGCTGATGAAAAAAGGGCGTTTGAAAAAGCCTGAATTTGTGTTGTAGAAAACATGCTGGGCTCCCTGCTCCATGCCATTGTGATCCATTCACTTGTTGATGACTAGATCCATGTACGTCTTTGTTTTCCTCGTCTGAGCTGGTATCTGGTTCAAAACTGTACCGCTGGATAGGTCTACTATTGCTTGCCATTTTTGCTGCACCTGTAATGGTAGGTTGGAGTGTTGAGGGGTGTAAGCTAGCGGGAGAGAGTGTAAAGCATCGACTGGAGTGTCTGAGTGTGATATCACCCATAGAAAATGGCTTAACTCCCGGCTCCAACTACCAGTAAATGAACTCTTCTTTTTTTTTTCGCGGTGATGGCTCCAGCCATGCGACGTCAGTAGACATTGATTAGTTTGAGTCAGTGTTTCTATGGTAACCCCTCTCACTAATTAGGAGTGAGTTTGTTTGAAGTCCACACCCCATCCACTTAAAGCAGGCTCGGGAGCATCTGTCAAATGTTTCGAATGTTTAAGGACAGGGCCAGCAGACACCACATGCTTTTATTGAGGCATGAAAAAAAATCTTGGAAAAAAATAAGATTAGAAAGAACATTTTGGCTAGTATATACTGTATGTCGGGGACTTCCTGAGGAAGGTAAGGTTGCTCAGTCCAGTTCTCTTCTGCTGTCAATGGTGTAAACGCAAAGCTCTGTTTTGGATGATGGGAAGGGGGGAAGGTTTCTCTGTGCCAACAGTCCTCTACATAACTTCTAATAAACTACTGCTGCTCTGCAGAAACTATGTCCTTGAAAACAACACAGGTTTTTGATTTTGACTAAACTGACCTAATAATACCGGTAATCAAAAAACTACAGGGAACGCTCTTAAAATAGATCAAAAGAAGATCAGAGTGGGTCTTTAAATATGCAATAGTTCTTTAAAAGTATTAGGTATTTGTTTCAAGTTGTAGTACCTTTTAGTCACGTTTAAAGTAGAGTTAGGACATGTTCATCTGTTGATAGTAAGTTGTGTTTTGTCTGGTAAGTGCTGAAGTTAGTAAATTCTATTCATAGCCATCTGAGACAGCTTTTTGTGTCAGGGGTAGGCATGTTTTACTTTTGATAGATTGTGTTTAGCTGTTTACCAGTGTTTTCTGGTTGAGTTAATGTTTGCTCCTGGTAGTAGAGCAGTTTGCAATAGATATTGGACATTTAGTCAGGCACTGAACTTCCAAACCTGAGACTGTGTTTCTTTGTTAGAAAAGAAGAGATTGCTCTGTCTAGTAAGTTTCAATTCCCCTGGTTCTTCAACACCAATAACAATAAAAGGTAAGTTAAATAACGGTTTCAGGGCGGAACTAGTTTTATTGCCGTGAGCACATCAGCCTGTCGTGTCTGAGCATGGGCAAATCCAGAGGACAACAGAGTCCAACGCCTCTGGAGGAGTTGGGTTTTAGAGCTCAAACAAGTAGTAGAGGTGAGCCTGACTACTGTTGTTACTGCTCAGCCTCCCGCACAAGCTTAGGCTCTTTCCTACTCAGTGAGGTGACCTTCCAGCATAACTGACCATGTAAGCCCTCAAATCTCCCAAGATGGAAAAGTGGCAGGTAAAAACTCTGGGGTAGAAGTAGTTTTACTACTCCAATATCACCAGTATGCATCCGAAACTCCATATAGCTAATGTTAAAATACACATAGAAGTGCAAATATATTGCAACCCTACCTTTTTCTTTGTTAACCCATAAGAACCCAGAACCATTTTTTCTTAAAAATAAAATTATGTGTATTTTACCCCAAACCAAGCTGACCACAGAATTTCTGATATTTTTCAGTTACACTAATGTCGCCATGGGTTCTTATGGCTTAAAAACAACAAATAAAAGGTCAATATTTACCATTTATCACCATTAAAAAATGGATCCAATTCACAAGCATCAAGTACTACTTTGTTCCTACAGTTAATAGCTCTTTTAGATTTAGGATCACAAGTGCTGCTTCACTATACCTAATTTCAGTAAACTTGAAATTTGAATTTAACTTTTTAAAAAATGTATTTCAATGTTCTATTCTTGATTTGGATTCACTTTGAAAGCCCCCTCAGAAGAAGCTGGAATTCAGTCAGAGCGTCATACTAATCCATTCACTCATAATGCAGACTATGAACCATCTTTATGTCAGTCCAGTTGCACAACTGTGGTTTACTTGCAAAAGAAAGGACTCATGTCCAGCAAAGTAGCAGAGCGTCATCCCATGCTGTTGGCTACAAAGTCAATTGGTCTGCCTTACATGGTCAAGAGGACAAAAGCTGCTCTAATACCAATCCAATTGTCTCCAGCGAGGACAATCGTATTGTTGTCAGCTTTGCCCTTCATGTAAACCGCCTGGAGAGATAAAAACGGGATTTATTCTGAGCTTTTCTCTTGAGCTTTGTGGCTAAATGACGACAACCATCAGAAAATCAGACACTTAGCAGCTGTGGTTAAAATCTCTAAATCCTGGCGTCGAAAAAGTTCAAAGTGATAGTAAACATTTATGTTTTGAACTTATGTATTCATATTCCTGTCAGACCCCACAAGTTTTTCTTAGCCTCCATCCCTGTAAACAAGTCGTACTTCAGTACAGCAAATCACAGTGGAAGCATCAGTTATATTTTCTTTTCTTTTTATCAAGTCGCAATCCCACAAGGAAGCAAATCGCGCTTTAATGCTGATGAAAGACTCCGTGACTCGAATCACAGCAAAGGGTCGACTCTGTTCTTGTTATTTTTGATACTTCAGTCCCAAATCATCGATACCGCCTTCTTTTATCAACGCTGAAGTGTAGGGTCATTTGTCTTCACTTTCAAAAGGTTTCACTCTGCTGAAATGAAAGGTAACAGCCCCCCCCCCTTTATTCCCTGCTGAATGCTGATTCCTGACAGAATTGTGTTTGCTGCCATTTCCTTGTGTTTTATGAATTCCACAGAAAAACTCCAGATCCTTTATTGTCTTTTTCAATCTTTAATATAGAGTTTTTCTTTATAACACATGAATGCTTCTTTGGCCTCCATTTGAATGCGCTGTTACACATTTTGGGCTGTGTGTGTGTAACTGTGCTGTGTCATAGTTCTTTTTCCCCCAAACAAATATTCTGCTTTTCTCTTCTTCTTTTTTTGTAGGCAATATAAATGACTGCTCTCTGCACTATTACTTCTTCCTTCTGGCGGGGATCCAGGGTGTCACCTTGCTGGTCTTCCTGATCATCTCTGTCAAGTATGACAAGCAGAGGGGCAAAGCAGCTGGCCAGCCCCAGAGACGCGCCTCTTCTTAACCCCCACCCACCCACTGCACCCGACATCCCACTGACCCCAGTCATAAATGCCCTCCTTTTCTCTCCTCAGTGCCCACAAACGCTTTTCAGTGGTACTTACAGGAAGTAGTTTATGTAGTCCAGTGTTATTTATTTTTATGATTTTTTTTTCTTCTTCTTAAACAGAAATGGGTTTACATCACTGACTGAAAAGCTACACCCGACAGTATGGAGAGCCATGCAGGAGCAGTGTTTAAATCCTTTCTGCTGTGCTTCCCTCCTGCTGTGTGTTTGATCTGGCTGCCTTTTTTGTGGATCATTTGCACACAACTCAAGGAGTACTGCCATATGAGTTTGACAGATGTCTTTTTTTTTAATTATGACAATGCTTCCTTTGTTTTTTTGGAGTTCTGAGAGACGTATTTAAAATCATATCTTAATGAAATTACTGTTAATAATGATTTTTGTGTTTCAAAGATAAGTAATGATTATTTAGCGTTCATTATTTTTCTGACAACCTGAGCTCATTTTACCTCGCACATGTACTGAAGTTTGTGTTGAGATCATCTTCTTTTACAGTATTGTTTGACACACTATTCTGAAGGTGCCTTTTTGTAAATGTAAGGATTTTAGCCACCCAAACCCCATATTTTTATGAAGTATGAAATATTTAAAATGTTGTCTTTTACTGAAAAGCATCGATGAGTCTGATGTGATCTGAATTACAGGCGTCAAATAATGCCGCACATCACTCCAGGTTTTGGTGTGTCCAGGCGTAGATCTCTTCCGAATCCATCGTCTAGTCGCATCTAATATTGAGAGAATAATCTGTCGTGTTTGTTTTCTTCTGCCTGTGATTACAGTCCACACTGCAAAGCCGCATAAAGCCTTCTCATAACTCCACCATGAATCCACAGACAGTGCCTGACATAAAATGGGATTTTCTTTTTTTGCTTATGTTAACACGGCTACTTTGCAGAATTTTACATTGCAGGTCAAACCACAAAATGATTTCCCTTGATGACAAACATGTCAAAATGACCACTTACAAAACCGGAACCTAAGAAC
Organism: Oryzias latipes; assembly: GCF_053564925.1. NCBI lineage: Eukaryota > Metazoa > Chordata > Actinopteri > Beloniformes > Adrianichthyidae > Oryzias > Oryzias latipes. Next base: position 14,933,822 of record NC_136245.1, read on the forward strand.
ATGAGATATTAATGTTTGGATTTGTTGTAAGATTGTAACAAAACAAAACAAAGGACAAAACGTCTGCATTATGAGGGTTTCATCTGTGGCCACACAGATGAAATGTGGCCACAAATGTGGCTTCATTTGCTTTTATTCTATAAAAGACTAAAGTGTGCTTGTTTTTGTGTGTGATTCATGTGATATCGAAGTCAAACTGTTGGGAAAGCATGTGCTTTTGTTTGCTTTTGGGGTTTAAAGAAAAACGTTTGCTGATAAAGAGTAACTGTGGGGAAAATAAAATTGCCTCCAGGACTTAGGACAGAGTTTATCATGTGGCGTTTGTAAAGTGATCTGAATACTTTTAAGATAATAAATTGCTTTTTTATGCTTCTTTTTTTATTTTTTCCCCAAAATATTTGTGACTTTTATTTGAGTTATGCCTGCTGAGGATTTAGAACTGGAGAGTTTGTTTGTACTCCTCTAAAGACTGTATTGGGGATAAGTTTTGTTAATACATGACATTGCTTAAAAAATAAAGTACAGAGACAAAAATCATTGCTCTAATAATTCCTAAAGCTATTATATGACTATCTGCAACAAAATCTGCTTGCTGTCAATGACGCTTCTTTCTTCTACCTTTCTCTTCTTCAGGTTTCTATTTGCTTTGTTTAACTATGAGGAAAATTGTTCTTTGATTTGCAGTTTATTTTACTTTTTCTTTTTTCCTTTTTTGCTTCACTGGAAAAAAGTCTGTTTCATTATTCGAGTCTTACAATGCTCTTCATTGCTTTATCTAGGCTCACCTATGGTCAACCTTTATTCTCCCTCTACTTCCTTCTACCGATTCAAAGAAGCTCATTCCTGTCCTTGTGTGCACTTTTACATGTGGCCCTGCAGAATCCAAAATGTGTGTAATCACCCCTTATGGCCAAAAAAACATTAAAAAAAGTCATTTCAAGCTAACATATGTGCCAAATGAAGGAACATTTGCAGTTGAAATATGTTTTATTTTCAGAAAATGACCCGTCTAATGAAGGAAATGACCTGAAATCCAGTGAAGAACCATTAGCTGCATTTGTACGCTTAACATTTTGAGTCTAAATCACTGCAGTGTCACACAGTTGTTAATCTCAAGCTTACTATGTCCCAGCAACTACACCTGAAAAAGCAAACGTTGGTATAAATAATATAAAACTTGCCTTTCTTTTTTTTTTTTTTTGAAGATTGAAATCCCCTATAGATATTATTTTTATTTTAATACACACATTTCCTACTAGAAGCTTGCCTCACACAAAGCCATTTCCTGTTTAATTTTGTCAACCGCAGCTGGGGTTGAAGAGACAGCTTGATGTTTGAAACCAACACAACACCTCCAGGTCATAATTCCTGTGGGGCGACTTGTTTCTCATGTTTTTTTGTTTTTTCTTTCCTTCACACATTGAAGCAGTTGCAGAGGCAAAATTGTAAGGCAGTCACAACAAGATGCACAGCCGGCACCGGCCTCGTCATGTTTCAGAGTGATTTATGGACCAGAATGTAAGACAAAATGTAGTTTTGAAAAATACCTTCTGTACATTATTGTGTTTCCATTGCTCTGTCTCCTCAAACATTTTCAAGGAGAACAACTTCTAACGTTTTCTGATTTAAATGTCTTTTTTTTTTTTTACTTTGAGTTTAGGGAAATTGATCAGACTATTTCAAATGAAGGTCAATTTTTGATCATACAGTAAACAGAAGTGTAGTCTGTTTACTTCGTCAGGCAATTCTACAATCTGTTGTCTTAATCTTAAAAAATCTTTCGTCTCACCCCTGCTGCCTCTACATTAACCCCATTGTTGGTGTGTTTCGAGGAAACTTTGGTGAGTGGTCGACAAAATAAAATAACATGAAAGCGCCCCCAGTCTTCCAACTGGCGCAGGACTCCTCGTTCCAACTGCATCATCACCGATTACGAGCCCTGCTGTCGCTCTCAAGTGTTACAACAGAATTTGGCAAAAAACAGAAGTTGACTGAAGTAGAGTTGGACTAAACGCTGCATTCTTCTAGATCGCCATCTGCTGCAAACACCATGAAAATGACAGTGAATTTGAAATTGTTACTGAAGTCTTACTTTTATGTGAAGTGATTCATAAAATGAAGCATTACAACATAACCTGATGCACAAAAATAGAAAATCTACTAATATTTCATATATTTTGTAGTAAAAATAAAACCATTTCTTCAGAAATAAAGTGGAACAATTTGAATTTAGCTGCACATCCTAACTTTGTCTGGCTTTATCCTCTGGGGCCTTGTAAAAAGAAGTCTACCTACTTTGTTACACAGATTTTGCAGTCTTACCTGCACAAAGAGCAGCTGGCAGAAGCTTCTAAAGATGTTGCTCCAGTAATTGGAGGATGATAATGTATCATTGCATGTTAATTAAGATAAGCTAATGAAGATATGTTTAAAATCAAACAGCCACGAAAGACAAATTGCTCCTCTCTAAGAGGTAATCATCCATTTACAAAGAGGCCCATTAGGTTATCAGTTGTCATTCTTAGAGATGCATGTTATACAAGCAAAAGGGGGTTGAACATAATAAATCAATGTGTGCTACAGCACTGTGCCAAATTCTCAATTTATAGGGTTACCGGTAACATCTTTTTTGCATTTACTTGTTTTTCTGTTGGGTGAAGGGTTTTTACATGATGTTGTTATTTTATTATGTCAAAAATCACCTGAGCTGAACTCTTTCATTGCAGCAGAACGGTCCGCATCCTCTTAGAAATCGGGCTCCTGTGTATGCAGAAGGATGCTCTACAGTGTGAAAGAAGACTTGTGTTAGTGTTAACACACTGAACAGCATTGATTTCTATCAGTTCTGTGTTGTGACCTTTAAAAACAAAGAGAATAAAATGACAATAACAGGTATAAATGGAAATTAAAAATTTTGCCATGTTATGTTTAAGTTTACATAAGAGTCCTGACTAATCTACATAGATACTTTGATCAGCCTATATTGTTTATTTGCTTGATATGCAATTCTGCCCCCATCTCACAAAAGTGAACTACATCATCACCAGTCATTATTAAACCATGTTGCCCCATTTAAATGTTAAATGATGTGCTGCTTGTCAGGTAAGATTGGTTTCTTCAATATTTTTTCAGGTGCGATGCTAAAATTAACACAAATGTTGCACAATGAAATACATTTTTAGACTACAACATTTAAATAATATAGTTGTATAGTATAGTTGTAACTACCAAATAAGATCTAATCTCTATGACTGCTTATTCTAAATGAGAGTTTAATTGTGCATTTTTGTCTATTGAATATATTGAACCAAAGTTTACCTTTAAAAACTTGATACTTCGCCAATTTTTGTTTGTCATTTTGCCAAACTTTATTAACTCACCTGACCTAAAAATACGTAAGAAAGCATTTCTTTTTTCTTACTGGTAAATTACATGGAGTCTCAGGTGTTTCTGCTTTCCCTGTACGTCAGGTTCCAAAATAAGGCACAAATCCCTTATGGGGCCCTTTTTTCTGCTGAACACACGTGACTACATCACAAGCATGTTAAAAGTTTGGCCAACAACAAAGCTGAACACTACTTTTGTCCTAAATTGCAGGCAATGCATCAGCCCTTATGTGTGAAACTACTTCTAGAATCCTATGGAAATGGTTTTTGTGCTTAGTTTTACCTGATTTTGCCCTGCATTTGTGTTTTTGTTTACTTTTGTTCAAGTTCTTGTCTTCATCTTTGACAATGGGCACATGGTTGAGATCAGCCTTCCTGCTCTGGGGAATCCCTGTCTTGAAAACGGACACACTGTCTCTGGGTGTCATAGGCTCCACCTGCTTGTCCCACTAATTCCAAAGACGCAAAATGTCTCAAATATCTCCACTTGTAAAGCTTTTCTTAGCCACCTCTCCCCTAAATCTGTCTTCAATTTTCCCAGCAACCAGTAATGTTTGTAATTTTTTTTTGTTTGATGTGAGGATTTTTTTGGATGCATGGTACAAAAAGAAGATTCCCTTATTCCTTGTTGCATTACTGCCGATACTTCTGAGATAAATGTGCATGGGGTCCATGATGTGAGTAAAGCACAAAACAAATAATGAATATTTTTTCATAAGAGGGCTGCACACTGGTGCTGTGGTGGGTTAGTTCTGGTTTGGATCCAGGCTGGGACCTTTCTGTGTGGAGTTTGCATGTTCCCCCCGTGCATCATGCATGGGTTTTCTCTGGGCAGTCACAAACTTAATTGAGCAGCAATGAGAGAAACATCAGAACTGGCCAATCTGAAGAAGTTTTAAGTTTTCACCTCATCATTGGTAAAAACTGTAACTGTAAAAGAAGTTGGGAGATGTGGGCCATCACAAGCTTGCCATTCTCCTGCAAATCACCATTTTGCCCGAACAGAAGCGAGATTTCAAGGACAAGGACAGTTTTGCTCAAGTTCAAAAGTCTTATTCTGTTCCCGTGATCTTGTTTTTCTTTGTCAGAAATGTGACATCAGACTTATCCTTGATTTATTGCTTAGAAACATGGCAGCCTAAGAGCTCAATAAAGTGTGTATGTTTCTCCTCATTGATGTCAACACAAGCTTTTAACAATGACAATATACTATTTGTACAGCCTAACATTTCTAAAAGTGTAGTTTTGTCTCTTTAAAAACTGTCTTCTGCCAGACAGCACTCACTATTCACCCACATTTGTTCGTTTTTAAAGTAAACGTTTGTAAACTGCTGCTGTGTTATAGATCCATCTAAAATTAGAACTCTGTGGTTCAGAGCAACCTGATTCTATAGGACATTTTAATATATTGGCAAATGAAACAAGATTGATCATTTTGCACCAAACAAAGATACTGGCACAAAGAGCTGTACACTGAGCTCCATAGATTGTGAAAAAACACTCAATGGGCAGCAAAGCCCAGTTTAGCTTAGTCTGTTTTAGCAATTAACTATTGTATTTCATGACTGATATCATGTTCTTATACAATTACCAGTTTCAAGTCCGTTCAGAAAACTATGTTGTAATATTGGGCTATATAAATAAAGTTGAATTTATTTGGGATTCCCTATTTACACAATGGTCCAATTAGTTTGACTTCTAAGCATTTTACTGGACTTCTCTAAGTCCTTCGTTTTCTTAAAGTTCCAAGTCACTTTTTCAGTTTTGTTGTGTACACCTGTTTTAAAACCTCTTCTACCTGTTACAAGTGTGTAAAACTCGATGTGATGCCCAAAAAGTCCCATTTGAATCATTTTAGCCACAAGCTACAGAGAACTTTGTTGAAGTAGGGCTAGTGGTTTTTGCACTTTAGCTTTTGATTGTATGATCACACACACAAAAAAAAAAAAAATAGAATCCATGGTTTAGGTGACATTTCTGGAGCTTTTACACAATAGTTCATCCTATATCTTCCCTTTCTGACAGGAGCGGCAGTGTTTCTATAAATCAGGTTGTGTCAGAGACAAATGGGCTGTCAACTGGGGTCCCACAGGGTTCTGTTTTAGAACCTGTTCTGTTCTCCTTGTAAAACCATTTGGGGCCCATACATTTACTGCATATCCTCACTTTCAGTTGGGGTATTAGTCAGTTCAAAAGCATCTCGTAGCACTTTTATGTTGGTGTTATTTATTTGTACCGTGTTACAGTTGATTGGATGCTGACACCTAACAGATGATTATCTTTAGAAAAATGTATCTCAGATAAAATTAGAAAGTAATTTTCATTTAAAAAGTTCTTTTTTGACAAGTCAGACACTACACTGGCACTTCAGCTAGCTTTCATTAGTTTGTTTTGGTTGTTTTTAACCAATACAGATTCAGATCTGCATTCAGATATCAGTCTAAACAACTGACTCAAGATTCTTTTTAATATTTTTTTTTTAATTGGAAAGAAAAACATCAATGTAAATACTTAGATTTGGCATAATAAAAAAAAAAAAAAGTTGCATTACGGGTCTAAAAAATATAGATAGTTTTACCAAATGAACCCACAGTGATGCTGAACTATGCCCAGTGGGACTTACAGACAGTTAAACCACTTGTGCACGTGCTACATGCTAGTGTGTCTAAGCCTTTAATATAAATATAAAAATAGAAAATACTAAATAATATTACTTATCTGTTTTAATTTTTGTCTCTTAGGCTTTTAAATAAATCTCATTGCTTTCCATTCATGTATTATTTTTGTCAGAGAAAAGGCTATTCAGCACAGTTTCTTTACAGGTTTCACTTTAAAGAAACCAAATGTTAGCGGGTTTTTTTTCCTTTCAAAACTACTAAACTGACTTCAACACAAATTCAAGGCGGCAACCTAAATCACGCAGCGAGTAATTATTTTGAAAATTGCAAACATGGGGCGTGCACATTAAGACTGCAGGGAGCATAGCCGACCATTAGTAAAAGCGTGTTGGCCTCATATCATCAATTTAATTAAAAATCCATTTAAAATGAAGGCCTGGGGAGAGGGTTTTTTTCTTTCCTTTTTTAGCAAAGTCAAGATTTAAAGCCAGCAAAACTAAGTCTTGAGTTGCTATGTCATCGGAATGGAAGGAAATACAGTCATTATACCTTGTGTATCACTTTCCCAGCAGGCAGGAGCACATCTGAAACTGCAGCCTAAGTGGATGAAAATGGTGGTCTTTAATGAGCTCCAATGATCTGTTGCCACCTGAAGAGGAAGAAACCTCCAACAGTGGCCGTGGAAGCTTGGCAAAAATATTCTAATTGCACATGCCCCCCTATTAATTTACCATTGACTGCTGGTACTTACTGTAAAATTCGTAAACTTTACCTGTGCAAGCAATGCAGTCCACGACAGCAGCACACTAAAGCCTCCTGCAAGTATGATTCATGTCATTTTAAACTAAAAACTTTATTATTTATTTATGAGAATCGAGCAGACTTCAAAGTTAAAAAGTAACATTTTGAGGAGGAAAAAGGAAAAAACATGTTCCATCACTCATTTCTGCTTTTTCCCTTTCAGTTGTATTTGTAATTGCAATACTGTTTTGAAGTAAAAAGATTATTTTTCCTATTTAGTAACACTGGAAGAAGTATTTTTAACTTATTGACTAAATGGTTTGCTTTAGATGATATGCAAACACAAGCCTCTTTTTTAAGTACTGTACTTTTTAGTATCTAGCTGTGCCAGCCTATCTTCAGCCATGACCCTATTTGATTTTCATAAAGAAAAGAAGAAGAAAAAACGTCTTTGTAAACCAATGAATGATCCAAAAAAATGCACTTTACCTATGTAAATTGATGCTTTTGTTAGTGAAAATGATTTTTCTGTGGATACTGGCCATGCATTTACTTGGTGTCAGATCAGAACCAGATGTTTCCTTTGTTATTTTACACCACCAACAAAAGCAGAAAAAAACGAAAGAAGAGATTAAAGAAGAAAACAATAAATCCAAGCAAAAAGGAGAGGGTGTCTTTGAAAGTCTGCCTGGTAGTATTATATAAAGTCTATACTGTGTGCAATGTTTTGTTTGTGTAAATCATTTAGGATCTCATGGTTAACTAGCAGAATTTCTGAGCAAACCAAACGTGACCCTGGCTTGCCTGTAATTTGCAGCCACAGTAATCTCAGTTTCCTGCTGCATTTCATCTCCATTTTTCCAGACAATATTCCGGGTTTTGAGGATTGACAAACCACTGTGTGGCAACATCTACTGTGATCATTTTCCCAAAAATGAAGCACACACGTGCACTCACTTTCATGCTCACACACTTCCTACAAAACACATTCACAATCAACCAAGCCAACTGTGAGTATAATAGCGTTCACTGAGCAAAACCCAATTTCTCAGGCGAGTGCTTCTGTTTAGAACGTTTTTAGAGATGATAATCTTTGGTTCAACTACCTGAATTATCTGCTGACAAAAAGAAAACATTGCCCACCCTTCTTTAAATTATATCTTTACAGTTGAATATGCAGTGAGCGATAGAAACCGGCTTCTACAGTAACTGACAAGAGTTCTAATAGTTATTTTTATTTTTTATTATTTTGGCCATGAGCTGTTGTTGGCTGGGTGACCCTTGAGGGCGTGGTGAAGATCTTTGTCTTACTAAGATCACCATAGTAAATCAGCTTTCACTGCCTCGCACAGGTTTTTTGGCAGAGTGTTTTACATCAGATGTCCGTCCTTAAAACAAAGCTGTATTTTAACCGGGCTGGGGACTGGCACAGGGGGAACCAGACTTGGGCCCCCTTGTGGCTACATATTTGTGCAGTAGTGTGAAGCATCTTGCCCAAGGACACACACTGGATGAAGCTCATTGCTTTCGCACGTGCCAGTCCTACACGCCTCTCCTTCCTCACAGAGGCTTTGTAAGATGCATGTTTTGTGTTGTAAATTATGTTATGTTTTTGTATTTCCAAAATTAAACTTTTGCCGTCCATGGCAAAAATGGATGGCTATTTACAGTACTAACATGGCATGTCACCTTAACCCTTGTGCTATCCTAGGCACTTTAACATTGGGAGTTGGGTCATCTAGACCCACTAGACAGTGCTCTGAACCTTTTTTCTTCAATGATTTGTGATCTTCACTGGTTTCCATGGATTACATGAAATCCTCTTCACCTTTATCCACCTTTGTCATGGTAGGGAGAACACGTCAGTGTAAGGGGGGGGTCATAGGATAGCACAAGGGTTAAATATGAAAAATGTATAAAAAAAATTGTATACATATTGAAAGTACAACAAAAGTTTTAATTTTGAAATTTGGACCTATTTCTGTTTCTAGGGCTTTTTGTTGTGAAAAAAGCCATAGACTGAAATAGAAATCCTGCATAAAGCTTGCTTTGCATTGTGAAGGGATGGACGCCAGTCGCAGACATGACAGAGGCGATGGAAACATTCCGATTGACTATTGCACGTAATTCTTTTGTATCATCGCAACAGAGACAGACGAGAGACGGACCGATGTAAATCTGGCGTGAGCCGCATGCACCTATAAAGAGGTTGATCCGTCATATGTTCTTTAAGTGTTTATAACAGGCTGTCGCCTGCAGCATACCAGTAGAAAAACTATTTGACCCGTTTTGGTTTGCCCCCATCTTTTGCCCGCAGACAGACAATTTTTAACTGTAAGGGCAGTAGTGACCAAGACATTATATTGTCAAACCTTTTGTCTGGATCCAGAAAGATGTAAAAAATAAAGCATGGAATCAAAGTTGTAAAAGCATTTTAGGGAAATATCACATTTTTCCATTACTTCTATGGTTATTCACACCTGGTTTGTCATGTCAGAATACTGTATTCTACTAGAAAAGATCGATTCATTAGAAACAAGCTCAGGATGTAAATGTATGGCCTATGGTTCAGTGCACAATAAAAGCTGACAGATACTTTTGACATCGTTGTGTATTCCATAAATGATATGAAAATACAATATACAGATCAACAATACAATGCTTTAGAACCGTTCATTATATACATAACAGGTTTTCTGCCTTGCCAAGGGAAATGGGAATGACCTGGAAACTTGTGCCTTTTTTCCCTTAAAACATGCAGATATTCCTCTTTAGCTTGATTTAGCCAATCACAGCTCTTCAACAGAATTCAAATGTCACATAAGAAATTACTATTCAAAGTTGTACAAAAGTTCCAAAGTCATTCAACACATTTTCAACTTCAGGCCATGTCTCAGGTTATGTCAAATCCAGGGACCATCAGTTCATTCGGAACACTCTTAACAATAAAAGGATGATTAAAAAAAAAAAGGTAATTATCTCTAATAAGCTAACAGGAAAATAATTTTCTGGAATTCTTATACATGGTGGATTATCATTTGTGAAATCTTGACAGTCTTTTGAATGTTATGACCCTTTGGCAGTTTCTGGTGATTTTGTGGTAAATTCCCTTCTTGATCTACTTCGCATAGGTCTGTTAAGACTCGGTATCCTTTGGAAGGCATTAGGGTGAGTTTGTAACGAGTGCACAGTCTGTTATAACGCCTCCTTTAAAGCACTGTCATTTAACCTTTCCATGTAATTGCGCAACTCACTAGGGTCTCCCAGCTGCACGTCTTGGCATACCCACTTAATGTCCTGGCTGCGGCTTCCAGTCAGTGTGTTTACAGTGGAATAGCTATTGTCTGAGGAGATAGTGGTGAAAGTGGTGAACTTGACTCTCTTCCTCTTGGTGGTTGGGGAGTCTCCTTTGCTGTCCTTTGATATGCAGCTTGTGTCTGGTGCCCGGTGCACCTGGCTCTGCACATTTTTCTGGATGGAACCGCCGTTCAGCAGGTGGCTGCCCTCCTCGAGGCCACTGCTCGAGTCCATGATGGAGGTTTGTTCTTCCCTCTGAGGAGAAAGGCTCACCTGGCTCTCCAGCAGCTCTGACTCGTTCCCCAGCCACACCCAGTCATGGGCGTGGTTCATGTTCTCCTGGCCCTCAATGGAGAGCTCTTTGTGGCGGAATTTGAGGGTGTAAGAAATGCAGTTGATAAGAAAGACCAGGATGGCGAGGCAGAAGACCCCAAGCAGGGCGTACATGCCAATCTCTAGGTCTGTCAGTCCACGTGTCGACTGAAGGAGCTCGTCGTCCATATTGCGGCCTCGAGGCAGATCTATTTGTGCTGGGAAGTCCCCAAAGTCAGTCTGTATCTTTTGATTGCCATCATCTGAGAGTTTGCCCCCATTAGGTCGCCGTATTATTTCGCTTCTTGTTGTGGTAGCTCTCCGCAGCACTCCGTCCTCTATTTCAGATATGGAACTGCCATAGTAGGGGTTTTCTAGCCCAGTCTTGTCCTGGGAGGAGGAGAACCTGCCTCTGCTCTCGGTATCATCTCCATCCAGACCATAGTCACTGTTCCCTCCCTTTGAGCTGTCATTATGTCCAAACTTGACCCTGACATTACAGTTGCCAGCTGCTAGTATGCTGCGCCGCTTGAATTTTTTACAGACTTCGCACACAGTCATTTCTACTCGAACGAGGAGGCCTTGACCTTCTGCCTCTGTAACGATGACAGGCCATTTCCACGAGGGGTCCTGCTGCACTGTGACCACTTCTTCATCTAAGGAAGTGGCCGTCAGGATGAAGGAGTCTGGACTGTAAAGGTCCAGAGGAGCCACAGAACCATCACTGAACTGGAGCCATGCGCTGATCAAGGCCTCCTATGGAAACACACAGAAAAGCCATTTAAAGCGGAGAAAGAATGATTACCAGGAACAAATGATCAGCTTTGGTTACAATAAAATAGCGCAGCAGACAAATTTTTTGAAACTTGTTATCCATTAACAAATCTTGGCTTCTTTGCACTTTTGTTTTTAAAATTGGAAAATAAGCCATAATGATAGTTGGCATTTTTCTGAAATAATGAATCTTTCAATTGCATGCTTCTGCTAACTTGGAAGCAGTTTTCATTAGGTTCAAATTAAAAGACCCTTAAAGTAAGATCAAACGGAAACATTAAACATTGTTCATGCCAGAAAGGATTTCCCTCACAGCTGCTCCTAAATGTGCCTTCTACTAAAGTTTCCCTATTCTCCTTTATTGATGCCAAAGGATAAATCCCCAACGGGGCACAAGCAGCTCCCCACTGTGACTTGTAAATGCTACATAATTATGGCTACCAGAGCATTAATAGAGCAGCGCTGCCTGCTTATCTCCACACAGAGTGTAAGGAGATAGCGTAGATAAATGACAGTTGCACCCCTCCCCTGTAGAGGGGGGGGGGGGGGGGGGGGGGGCAAGCAGAAGCTCAGAGCAGGCCTTGATGGATGGATCAAAGAGGCTAGTTCGGCGTTGGCTCGGCAAATTATAAAGGCAAGCAAGTGGGATAGAACAGCCAAGTTTGGAGTGTAAGTCATATTTCTGAACAGTATCTGTGATTTTGCACTTGCATGCTCTGAGATTAAGCTTCCACTTGCAATTGCAGCCCAATGAAAAACATTCTGTCACACTCCGGCTCTCAAGCCTCCGTGTTAAGACGGTTAGGAGCGGTGTGGAGCAGACACTGCAGAGCTGTGTACATGAGCTGTGGCACACGCACGCTTCCTCTGCTGGTAAAATTGCTCATCCTCATGCAGTCTGTGGGCGTAGCTTTGTTTTGAAGAACACACATTTCTGAGGCAGAATTCACATTCTAGCATCACAGCAGGAATACCAATACCAGTTTTTAAAAATCAAGCATTGAATAAATAAAAAGGTAATATGGTAGGAGTTAATGGTGACTGTGTGAACTTAATTAACATGAATTCCTCTGTTAATCAGACATGTCAGTTAAATAAAATGAGTTTTTTTTGTAGGAATAAGGTTTTGCAGAGAACATTTCAATTTAACTGTTTTATACCACTAATTATCATTCCTGTTTTAATCTTTATTTGTTGATAATGATCCAAATGATCAAAATTTAAAGCTCTTTTAGTGATAGCACTGATAAAAAAAAAATAATTTCCTATTAGAGAACACTAAGGTGACAATATTAGGTATTTTTTACTAAAATAAAAATTAAAAAATGAATGGTAACCCAAAGAAAACAATGAATTTTGAGAAGGTGTCAAATGTTTTTTGAAGTTAATTAACCAAATGAAATCATTTGTTTTTTAAAACACATTTAAATGATCATTTTTAAAACATGTGGAACATGATCCTGACCTGTTTGGGGCTTTGTAGCACTTCCTGTGTGGTGGTCGTGGCCAGGATGGCTTTGTTGCTCCCTGGACTTAACTGGAGGCTCATGGAGAGGCCCGTAACCAGCTGGACCCCCAGCTCTGTGATGGTCACCTTGTCATCCACTACAGTTATAGCCTTCTCTGCCAAGATTGAGTCTGACAGTGGAGATAAAACCTGCAAGATGTCAAAGAAATCCAGGAAAAAAGGTGAAAATAGGAAGTGAATAAGATTTTCCCTAAAATGGGATTGTTGAGCAGTAATCTATGACATTGTGACGTGAACAATAAATCAATAATGATTCTGCTGCACAAGCCGTTGGTGGGAGTTTTTTTATTTTCTACTGGAATAATTTGGTTCGCAGGTTTTTCTCATGATAAATCAGCAGCAAAGGTAAAGCAGTTAAAAAAACAAGGAGCACTTTCAGATCATTAGGACTGTTATCCCAGACTGGGATAACAGAAAGCTCATCACTGGTCAACTTACTTGACTGACAACTGATTCATGTTAAGTGGAAGACATTAATATCACCTCATGAAGAAAGTGCCTAAATTGCAGATGATTGCAGAAAAAGTCTTTCCAGGCATTACATAGAAAAAGAACCTGGCTCTGGGCTGTATGCTAAATAGGAAACCTAAGCCTACTTTTGGTTTAATTTCTTTTTCCAGGCTCTAAAGACTAAGCAAACACTAAACTTGGCTGGCTTCTTGTAGGTAAAAATCAATTCTCTTTGGTTAACACTGGAAATCCATTGGAGAATCACACTTTAACTATTAAAGCAGAAGCCAAGATCATGATAAGAAGAAGAATGGTGTGTGAGCAATGCATCTTTCTCTACATGTATTCACTTAAAGCGTAAGGATCCCAGTGTGACACATGGCATGGTTTGTGTCTCCTGTCAGATCTTTGTGGTCATGTTTTCTTCTGTTTGTTCTTGCTTTACAAATGTGTGTGGATAACGGTTTGTAGAAATGAGCATGTCTGCACAAGTCCAGAGTCCAAATGTCAGGAAGCAGATTCCACTCTTGCAGATGTCGTTAGGAGATTGATATTCATCCAGTCAGCATGAAAAACCTGACAAATTGAAGGTCTGTGTGCCGAGAGGCTGACTCATAGACTGTGACACAAGACGGAGTCTGCTTTAGACAAAAGAACTTACTCGTCAAAAATAGCCAAGGCAGGAGCGGCTGTTATTGTCCTTGAAATAGACAATGTCTTCATGTTCTTTCAGCATATTATTCTAATGTGTTTTTTTTCTCCTGACAATAAAAGTTTGATGAAACCCTTTGGTTGTCTGATAGAGTCCAAATGGACAGATGATGTCCTTTGCTCACAGACTACAAAGCACGGAGTGAGAGAAGGAGAATGACAAGCAGGACCTTCCCTGAAACAGCAACAATGTTCATTACAGATAAGGCCTGAGGCTGGGGACATCGCTTACATATGGAATGTGCAAAAAGGCCTCCGAGCACCTGAATCACATCAACAGAATGACGGAGGAGTGAAGCCAGACCTCGTCTGCAAAAAGGACAGATTCCCAAATAGTCACCTGGGGCTCGCTTCAAAGAGTTCTGATGTTACAATATCCAACTTCACAGCAGAAATGAAGATCTTTAAAGAGAAAAGTTTTTATTCATCTCTACAAAACATCTCTGCCGGCTCATAGGTATCAGTACTGAGCCCCTTCAATCCGCCTGTATATCAACATCAATGCACAAGACGCATCAGTCCTGTTTTCAGCAGAATATGTGAGCCAGGTATTTTTTTTCTCAGCCCTCCACCATAATGCTCGACAGTTGGTATGAGGTGTTTGCGCTCCTGTTCTATTTTTGGAATTTCCAAACATTACTGCTGCACATCAGCCTGTTTTTCAAGGTGACGTTGTGTCTTAACTTTTTTTTTCTCATATTGTCCAAAAGATATTGTTGCAAAAGTCCTGTCGCTTCTACCACCATGGTCATAGTTCCATATTTTTTGAGCAGACCTTCTGTTGGCGGCCCTTCTAAAACAGATTTCTTCTCTTTGTATTTTCAACATTTAGCACAAAAACCAAGGTTTGCATCGGAATCTTACTGGAATCTCACTGGAATGTTGCCAGAACGTACTTATTTTTCATCTCGAAATAATGTCATTTTTACTGCAGCAATGTTTTGAAATAGTCTGCTGACTAGGTTAGTGAGTGGCAGTAATTGCTTCACTAAAATCAGATTAAGAATATGTGCTGGATCAATAAACCTTGGGTTTCAAAGGGCTTTCCCTTTTTAAACTTTGTAACATTTTAAAACAGGTTACTGTATTTAAGCAGACAAAATAGTCAGAGAAAGTTCAGACATCAAACTCAGTCAGACTCTATTAACTTCATTCTCAGTAATTCCAGAACTTTTTTGCAACATGCTGCACGATTGCTATGTTAGAAGCATATTCACAATATCTGAAACACTAAATCTTGTATGGAACACGTAAAAAAACCGACCATCTGACAAATGTTACTGTCACTATGTTAACTCCCAACCTTGTTAGTAACACTTAAAAAAACGCAGTCCAACTCCGCTGCACTTTAGCCGTATTAGCATATACAAAATCACACCAAACCATACATTTTGACAAAGCGCAGTGTTCTTCTCAAAATCGCTTTGACATTTGTAAACACAACCAGAATTGATCCCTATATAAGGTTCCCTGGATTATAAAGCGCACTCTGCTGTTTTTTGAAAAAAATGAAGGCTTACAGTGCAAATATACGGTATCTTAAATTTAAATCCAATCCAAGTTGTTTCTTTTGTTTCTTTTGAGTTAAACGTCTATGTTCTCTCATTCGAAACAACTGGTTATTTAGGGGAATGCTGTACTTTTTCAAAGTTTCTTTAGGATGCACATCACAATGTTTTTTTTATTTCTTATTTCAGTTTTGTGTGAACTCTGTGTTCCCTCAAAGGGCAATTTTCCAGAGCACTAATTAAAACGAAACACTTTTCCAGACCTATAAAACTTAACTTTGCTCCCTGGGTACAACTTGTGAAGAGGCAACATGTCAAGTAAGCTTTGGTAACAAATAAACATGACCTTGTGCTGCAATCATTTAGGTTATGAGGTTTATTTACCCTGGGAGTTGATGGATTTTCAGACGGTAGGTTGAGGCCAGAATCGAATGAGACTGATTGCATTTAGCAGTTGCCTCGGTGCAGCCACATGAGACCACAGGCTTCAGGCTGCCAAGAAAGCAGTGTATGAGACCACAGGATTGACAGTGACAAAGCTGAGACAAAGACAAGGACTGCCTTGCCACTGTAAATCTCTGCTTTTAATCCAATGAACCTTGATTGGTGCTCCAAACTTTTCTATTTGGTGTTTCTGGCACATCGTAGGGTTCTTGGTCATTAGGCTCCGTTTATGTGTGTTAAAAACTCCAGCAGCAAGTTTTGCTTTACTCTACTATGCAATGCAAACTTTACTTTAATCTGATAGATACTTTGCCCAACTTTGCTTTTCCTACTGCCCTTGGTTTTCTATTCACTTTTAAAATTCTAACTATATTTGATGTGTATGTTCACTTAGACTGTCTTTCTTTGGTGTACAACCTCCTTATTTACTTGATAACTTTTATTTGAAGTTATCTTTAAAGTGTTTGAAACTGGAAAAAGGACATTTTAACCTAGCTAAAGTTAAACAATAAATTAAAATACAAAAAATGTCAAACAAATATATATTTAAATATTAGACTCTAATTGTATGCACAACCAATTAATAAAAAGAAGGGTAAATAAATCAGCTGTCTTAGTTGATTGAAGCAAAATCATTTTGATGTACTTAAAAAGGAAAATAATGAATAAAGGGAAACCATCCAAACACTTTTGCACATAGTTTTCTCTATTTAGTAATTTCTTACATGTATTGTATGACATACCTGAATAACTGTCACCCCAATGTCCACCCCTACCAGAATCCTCCTGTCCAGTAACTTTGCGATTTGAGGATTCACTACTTTCAGGAAATCCCACACCATCTCTGTGATGTCCACCTGCCAGTCAGATCCCAGCAAGAAGCTGGTTTGTCCTTGTGAATCAGCAGATTCAGCAACAAAATGAGTCAGGACTTTCACAATGGCGTGTTGGTACTGCAGAGAGCAGCTTCGGCCTCGTCTGTCTTCATCATCTTCATCCTCGCTGTCCCGTGTCGACCTGACAAGCAAATACAACAGAAAAAAAAAATAACAGGTTGAAAGTGAGTTTCTATTAGACTTGGAGTGATTTGGGTTGGTTTTATTTGATTTAGGTAGGATTAATGCGACTGCATTGCAGAGATAGAGTGGTTGACCCTTTAATCAAAGGGTCGCAGGTTTGGTTGCCACCTTGCCTGCTCAGATTTTGAAGTGTCTTTGGACAGAGAACCCCACGCTGCTCCTGGTGGTCTGGTCAGCGGTTCTGCCCCCAACAGAATGTGTGTGCATGGGTGAATGGGTGGCTGAAAAAGACTTTGCCCTGATGAGGGTAATGCCTTGATCACACGCACCCATATGGGGGTTGACCCGTGGGGGTGCTTCAGTATTTTGGGTTTTCCGGGCCCGTGGAGAAATGTAGACAAGTGCGGATGCATCTTAAATGGAAAGCAGGTGGGTTTTGCTGTTCCCTTGTGGCTCATGTGGCCACCTTAAGTGACATCATGGACATGGAACATAGCATTGTTGTGCTTGTAGTAAAGTGTATTGTGAAGTATTTGTTAGGATAATGTTAGTAACATGCACTTATGACATATGGATAATGATTGTGGTATGTTGCCCTTACGCCACACAAGCCATCGGTAAGGGGCGTGTTCTGGCTCCTTACTGACCGCATGCAAATGCTGCACACACGGGATGTTGTGTGTGCAGCCCGTACTAGCAGCTGGCAACTGTAATGTCAGAGTCAAGTTTGGACATAATGACAGCTCAAAGGGAGGGAGCAGTGACTATGGTCTGGATGGAGATGATACCGAGAGCAGAGGCAGCGTAGAACTACAAACTTCACCCTGAAATGGTCAGGCTGGACGCACAGAGCATGAACTTCTGACTTGATCAGCACTAGCAGGCCCCTTGAGCAGTGCACCAATTTAGGTGGTTGAAAACATGACTACCTTAACCTTAGAACCCTTACATGTTGTTCAAATGTTCACTGTGCATGAACATTTTCACTGCATGGCTTTACTGATTGGTCTACAAAACGATCTTAAAATTTCATGCATGCCTCATACAGGTTTTTCCTTTTTTATCCGCAGACAGCCCATCCATCCATCCATCCATCCATCCATCCATCCATCCATCCATCCATCCATCCATCCATCCATCCATCCATCCATCCATCCATCCATCCATCCATCCATCCATCCATCCATCCATCCATCCATCCATCCTTAAGGGCGGTTGTGACTAAGGCATAAGCCTTTTGCCATTTAGGTTCAATTTGGGCTAGAAATTGTTATTCAGATCTTTGCAATCCTGCTCAAAAATGTCCCAGAATAAAAAAAGATTGAATAACTTACTTGGAGGGTAGAAATTGAACACATTGATGTTTAAATTAACTAATTGATTGGTTAAATTTATTGGTTTTTGAAGCTTCAAGCAATCAGATCACTGAAATTGAAAATCCTCAATAAAAAAAAAATGAAACTCAGTTTTAGCCTTTAAAATACGCAGCATTGTGCATGATCATGTGTAGTTATTTTTTTGTTATTAGTCTTATAAAATCTGTTGAAAGAGTAAAGTGTGGTAAAGATTGATTAAAAAGTGTTATAAAGCCAGAAAAACAATGAAAACAGAGTTGAGCAAAGAGAGAACTTGTAGAAAGCACAAGCTCTCTGGTTATTTTGTTGATCCCATAGTGTTGTAAAACATGCAGACTTTCAGTGCAGTTTTGCCTTGAGTGAAATGTTATTAAGCTCCGAGTACAGAAGCATTCCCCTCGCTTTGCACCAGCAGGTGCACTGTAGTGAAAATGAAACATGTCCAGGTTGGTCAGAGATGTGCTGCTAATCTGCAGGCACAAAAAGTAAGTGCTCCGCTGGCTAAAATAAACCAGGTTGGTGGTCAACACTCCAAAGTCAAATCAACTCTGCTATTTCACGGACGGCTGACAGCAGTATGATGCACGCCTAGAAACGTACAGTTTCATCACCAGTTGTTGCAAAACATTGGAACCTGCTTGAAATATGCAAAACCAAGATAAATCAAGCAAATGTAGGGAACTTTCAGTGATTTATGATAGATCTATTTAAATAAGTGATTGTACATTCAGAGAACATGATGTGTGTCTTGAAGGAAAGATCACATCTGAGAGGAGCTTACAAAAAGGCTTAAATGGGACTCTACCTAATAGATAGAGACGCATGTTAAATGCCAAAAGAAACTTTTTGTTGAGAAATTAAACACCCACTGATGAAAATCGTGTTCTTGGTATTTTTTACATGTTCTTGAGGCTATTTTCTCATGATGGAGAACATATCTAAAGAAAATTAAGCTTTAAATTACATTTCTGAGTATTTCTGTATAAATACAGAAATGTAAGTTGTTGTGAATCAAGAACAGACGAAAAAATGACGTAAATGCTACAATTAGCATGCCACAAACTCCCTGCTCTGGATAACTCCGATCTTGCTCGCCTTTATCGTACTATTATGATTGGGCTGTAAGCCATCAGGTGAGAGTGTAAACAAAGTGATGATGGGAAATGAGGACAGGCTTACTACAAGCCAACAGTTCCACCCAAAACTTAAAGGTGGATTTTTAATGAACTTCTGCCGTTTAGCAGAGACTATGTCCTGGAAAACAAAACAGATTTTTCAAAGATAATTGGAGTGGGGTCTTATTGTAAAAAAAAACAAAAAAAACAACAAATAATCAAGGACGGGCAAAAATTAAACGTCAGCCATTAGATTTTGTCCATTACTAACAGATCGCAAAGGGGCGTCTGTGACTACAAAAAGAGAGGAAGAATGCTACATTGTGTTCTTTTTTATCAGTGTTTGCTCTCAATATGGTTTCCGCTCGCTGAAATGTAAACCAAAGGAAAGGCTAAATTGACTGACACCTAAGTGCTCTTGCTTACATCAGTATAGCTTTAAAGAAAATTATTTTTCAGTTGATCCCTTTATTTTCCCTTCTTCCACATAGCGTGCATGGATCTTGGAGCAGTCTAAACATTTTCCATCAAACACACAGAGATTGATGTAACGCATACAGGAATATTTACCTGACCAAAATCTAGTTATGCAGGAAAGCTGTGGATGAAGTCGGTAAGAGAACATCAGTTAGGTAAAACGGCCATCATTTGTCTTTCTCAATGTCTCTCCCTAACCATTTTGAAGCACCAGATCGGAATTGTAAATGTGCTTACACCTCCATGCTGCTTTACTTAATAGCCTCTCTGATTGCCATGTTGCCAGCAAATCTAATTTTATCACTTTTAGCAACAAATCAGCCAACAGAGGCACAACTCTCTCACAGGGAAAATTGCCTTGAGTTTGACAAACTAGGTTTCAATGGTTTCAGTATGAATAGAATCTGTCCATAACTGCTTCTCTATCTTTTGCTTCGACAAACACTCTTATAAAAACAACAGATAATTCATCCGAAGATGTTGAGAAGACAGCACTTGAATTGTTGATCTGGGAAAATAAATGCTGTAACAGCTCTTCATTCTTCCACTGGGGCGCAGTTGGGTTACTTGCAAACAGAAAAAGCCTTTGTCAACACTGCTATTAATCATGCACGTTTGCTGCACATTAGTCTTGCATCCACCTTTGTAGTGAAATCGTTCTCGTTTGCTCCTTCTGTGTCTTTTCCCTTCTTGCGTACATGCACACAAGTAAAGGTTGCGATTGTAATAAAGGGGAGAAGAAAAGAAAATTAATCTCTTAAACTGTTTTTCTTCCCTTTATCCGCTCTACTTGTCTCTTTCTGTCTTAATCCGCACAGAAATCAGACTGGCTGCTAAGCCACAGGAATAAAGATGTTAGCTGCGAGCTCTAGAGAGTACAGAGAGATTTGAAGTTAAGGGCTTAAAAGCTTTGCTGGCAGGACTGATTTCACATGCAATTGAGTGACAGCCACTAACCCACAAAAATAAATTAATGAAAAAATCTTTTTGATTTCAATTTGGTAAATAAAACAGAAAACCTACATATGAGGTTTTATGGAATTATTGAGTTTGCGTCACTCTATTGCTAATGCAATCTCCAACAGTGTACTGAGAAATCTATAAACTAGATATTTAGCTTAAAGCCAGATGTTATTACTTTATTTATTCTTTTATTGAAGTTAATTTATCTAATAATGCATTTTTTTCTTTTATACAACTGTAATATGGGGTTGCTCTTTTAAATTTGGTCTTGCGCTCTCACAAACTGCTTTGTATGACCATTATACACCTATGTTTGTTTGTGTGTGTGTGTGTGTTTGTGGGGGGGTCTCTTTGCAGGCCTGTATAGCAAACTAGTAACTTTTCGTAAGTAAATATTTATTCCTACGACTCTCAAAAGTACTGATGAGATCACAGCTTCTTTGGTTAGCTTTAACTAAATTTCATACAACTATTTTGAGATTTAGGCACTTTGAAAACAGTTTTTTAAGGCCCTTGTTTAAAACATGTTTTTGCACTTTACAGTAGGAGTGATACATTTTTTAATAATGCTAGCACTTAAAAAACATTGTGTCTACCTACAGTGAGGCAAATAAGTATTTGAACACCCTGGAATTTTGCAAGTTCTCAGAAATCATGGAGGGGTCTGACATTTTCATCTTAGGTGCACATCCGCAGTTAGAGATATAATCTAAAACCTCATTGCGTTATTTTTTAAAAATAACTTATTTGTATGCTGCAAATAAGTATTTGAACACCTGAGATCAATGGCAATATTTGGTCCAGTAACCTTTGTTTGCAATTCCACGGGTTAGACCTTTCCTGTTTTTTTTTCACCAGGTTTGCACACACTGGAGGAGGGATTTTGGACCACTCCACACAGATCTTCTCTAGGTCAGTCAGGTTTCATGGCTGTGGCTTAGAAACACAAAGTTTGAGCTCCCTCCAAATATTTTCTATTGGTTTGAGGTCTGTAGACTGGCTAGGTCACTCCAGTACCTTAATATGCTTCTTCCGGAGACGCTCCTTGGTTTTCCTGGGGGTCTGCTTCGGGTTATTGTCATGTTGAAAGACCCAGTCATGACCCATCTGACTGACGGAAGAAAGTTGTTCCCCAAAATTTCGCAATACATGGGCATCCTCTCCTTAATACAGTGTAGTCGTCTTGTCCCTTATGCTGAAAAACACCCCCAAAGCATGATGCTACCACCTCTTGTTTTACAGTAGGGATGGTTTTCTTGGGATGGTACTCATCATTTAAACACGGCAAGTGGAATTAGAACCAAAAAGTTCTATTTTGGTCTCATCAAACCATGACATCAGCTCTTCCCGTGTAGTTCTGGGCTGATTCCTCATCCTTCATAGGATCATTGAGACCCCATAAGTTAAGATCTTGCATGGAGTCAGAGTAACTCACGTTCTTTCGCAGCTGCACACGTTTTTTTACAACTGCTCTACAAACAAAACGGGCAGCCACTAAACGCACAAACTTTGAACAATCAGGGAATCGGATTTTGTAATGACGTATGGATGGCATCCCTTTTAATTCACGGAAGTGCCAACCTTTTGAACAATGACCATGGAGGAGAAATGAATAATTCTGGTTTGTGCCCAGACATAATTATATGACGAGCCTTTCATAAATTGGACTAGAGCTGTGAAAGAAGAAGCCTGAAGAAAGATTTGTGAGATTTGCACTGCTTTGACATTTCGCACCAAGTCTCTTCCAACCTTAGGTGGGGGGTATGCGCTAGTGAACAGTAGATTAAGATAAGAAGCCCCTCCCTACTTGTCCAGTGTGAACACCTTGAGCTAAATGTGCTTTCATGAAACTGCATTTAATGCGTTATTGAGAGCATGGCATATGCTACGCTTACAACGTGCATATGCCGAGAGGGTGTATCATGTTTTGGATGCAAAGCTCATTTAGCAGATACCTGAGTATTGACCAAACAGTCTGATTCACAATATTGTGTTCATTTTCATACACTCTTAAAAAGAGTTAAACCAAAAACATTGTGTTGTCCTATTTCTTGCGTCTTTTTGAAGTCATGTTGCATTTTTATTTTTCTATTTTATTAATTTCTTCTACTACATTAAAAACAGCAGACCCTGTTCTGATTGGCAAAGAAGTTTTCACAAAACTTTTTATTCTTCCTTTAAAAGAAGTTTGAGAAGTGAAAAACATATGAAATAACAGTTGAGCAGAGCAAGTTTTGAAGGACTGATAGGGGAGGAGATCCCCAGAATAGATTTGTAGGGTTGAAGGACCAGTCCATGCCCAAATGCTCTGCTAACACTTGTGTTTTCTGTCTGCATGCTTATCTTGTTCTTGTTTTGACAGAATTTAGGAAGGGAAGAGGTGAGCTGTACAGACAGTGTCAGTCAAAAACGATGAGGAGTACCTTTGCCATGATCTTACTGACAGCCCTGATGGTTCTTTATTTTTCATTTCTCCTCCTCTGTCCTGTACAGCCACAGTCTGCCAGTCTGGCTGATGGAGGGAGGCTAAGCTACTTGCTGTTGTCACTCATTGGCTTAGTTCCTTGTGGGCTTATGCACAGTGGACCAATGCCCAGTCCTACCAACAGGCATAATGCTACTTTGCAAGGTCAGGCCTGTTATCCCCTGATAAACAAAGAGCGGTGGAAGACAAGGGAGAAGCAAAGCTTTCTGAAGCAATCAGCAGAGGTGCTGGCGGCTGCTCTGACAGCCCAGCTCAGCTGTCCCCACTGATAAATGCATGCATCCCAGCATACAACCTGAAAAGCAACATTCTCGACAAGCTATGACATCAATTGAACGCTGTACTTCTGTCAGTCAAAATAAAAGGAAAACTCGGGTAATTAGAGTCGACACACAGTTGCTTGGGACAACTCCAAGTCCAGCTTCAGTGCTTTTCCAGATGTAATTACTGCAGGTAGGCTGATAGCTGCTCCATCAGTGGATGGATTTCAGTGGCTGCAGTGGCACAGCAGCGTTGGCAGAGGTGCTGCTAGTGATGAGGCCTCAGGGGAGAGGTCTGACCTAGAGACAGCTCTAATAATGCGCCGTCCTACTGACAGCTAAGAGACACAATAGCAGGCCACCATGAGTGTGTGATAATGACAAGCTGCGCCATGTGGATCAGCCATTTTGTTACCAGCTCAGAAAGGTTTGGTGAGACCACATTCCTCCATAGTGGTGTCCAGTGACCCTTTCATCACAAAATATCCCATTTGCCAAAAGTTCATTCAGACAGACACCATCTAAGGACTATTTACTTTGAGCTTTTGTAAGATCCTTAAAAAACAGAAAAATTATGATAAAAGAATTTGGAGAAACATTTTTTTTTTAAATCAAACCTACAAGGTCAGTCATAAAAACACTGATGAGATGTATGTTTTAATATAAACTAAATAATCTGAAAAATAAATATAATAAAAAAGATTCTAAAATTAGAAATTTATGATTTTTTGAGATAAAAACGTAAAGAATATTTTCACTACAAATACATTTTTACAAAAAAGATCATGGAAGGCAACGGTCATCAGAAAAGCCTGGTAACTTACCGCTGGTCGGTGGAAATGATGGGAACCCTCCACCCTTTGATCTGGCTCAGCTCCGCGTCTGACACCTCGATCTGTAGGGGGAGTCGAGGGATCCACACGCTGAGCTCCAGCTGAGCACTTAGGTATCCGTAAGTGAAATTCACCATCATCTTCACCTTGCCCTTCATCTCCTTGCCATTTACAAAAATGTAGTCGCACCTGTCAGACACCTGCGTGGGAGGAGAGGCGAGGATTAAGAGAGGCAGTCAGAGTGGAGCTCTTCTGACAGCTGCACTAGAAAACTACACACTATTGAGGCAAAAAGAGCATGGATAGGTTTCTTCTCACAAACACTACTAAATGTAATTGCATGCAGGGAGAAAGCATACATTCAGTTTTTTTCATTTATTTTCTATTCCGTTCTGTCCCTTTCGGGGTCACGGGGATGCCGGAGCCTATCCCGACCACCTGTGAGCGAAGGCATTCCATTTTGTTCTCACCTAAAACAAGTATATTATGCTGTTTATCAAGGCTCATCGATCTTATGTTAAATTCAAGTTAAAATAAAATAAATTATAACTTTTGTACACATTTTTATGTATTTTTTTGTGGGCTTTCTTTTCTATTATTTTTTATTTTGATCCTTTTTATGTAAATGAGACAGATGTTCAGCAGTATTTGCCCCACCTTATGTTACCCTCAGTGAGCCCACAGTCTGTGAACTCATTGCTCAGGTAGAGTTGTTTGGGGACATCAATGAACATTTTCTTAACCCACTCTATCCCTTTTGGGGTCACAGGGCTGCCAAAGCTTGTCCTGGATACTGTTTGGTGAAGTCAGGGTACACGCTGGAGAGGATGCCAGCCTGTCACAGTGCCACACACTCACACACCCACCTAGGGGGCAGTGTGGTGACACCAAACTACATTGGCGGTACTGCTTTTTTGGACTGTGGGAGGAAGCCAAGGTGCCCAGAGAAAACCCACACTTGCACAGGGAGTTCATGCAAACTCCACACAGGAAGAACTAAGATTTGAACTAGGGTCTTCCTGCTGTAAAGCAAGAGTGTTAACCACTGCTCCATAAACTTACCTCCCCCAAAAAAGAAAACAAAAAGTGGATTATTATCTTAAAATACAAGGTTATACTGCAGAATTAAATTATTTAATCAAAATCCGTTATTTTCCATTCTTGCTAAAAACAAGCACAAGGGGGATATGACTATCTTTTTTTAAGTGGGTGTCTTTTTGTTTGTTTGCTTGTGTTTTGGCTTTAATCTATGTTTTCATGCTCATATAATGCAATGCTGTCATTTTACATTAGTCTTTACAGCTAAACAGCTGCAGCTTGGATGCTTCATTTCTTACATAAAAGGTCAAATGTTACTTACTTGTTTTTAATATTAAGTTTCAGTGGTCAAAAAACCTCACACTAAGTTTGCTTCTTACAAAATCTCCAACAGAACGAACTCTGCAGCTTATTAAAAAGAACGAGTGATTCTTTCAACTTTTTCTGTAAGTTTTGAAAATTCTGTAACAAATCCTGTTTCGAATTTATCGCTAAAAGTTGCATCTTATTGAGATAAGACACTGAGTGCCTTGTGATCTATAACCTATTTGTAGTACTTGAAGCTCTGGGATGATCCTGCACACCAATGTGTCCATAAGAGTTTAGCAAGATTTCTTGAAAAAGCCTTATCAACTGTAGCAAGGGTTTCTTGAACTTGAAGTCAAACAATAATAAAGGAACCGACTATAAATGCAAAAAACTTGAAATTGGTTTACTTCATGTGCATCCACTATTTCGGTGATGCTTTAGAGGGATAAAATTCATTTGTTTGGAAAATAATTGCCCAAAGCATCTTGGGAATGTGTCTCATTGGAGCATGTGCACTGTGTCAAAAAGTTGTTGCGTTATAACGGGAGGCTCAGCTTTATGTAAATGAATCTTGTGAAGCTAATGAAATTACCCAGAGGAAAGGCATCCACTGTGTGAGTTCTTTGTTACATTGTTTAAAATAACAGAGTTTACTTTAGCCTTTACAATGTTTCCCATTTAAAGCAACACGAGTCTTGTCTGCACAATATGTAGATGGATGTGCATGCTATATCCTCATGTGTTTTTGCCTTTTGCTCATAATTAACTCTCACCGTTTTCTTACAAAATCCTTTTTTAAAATAAAGCAAACAAAAAAAGGCATATCAACCCCACAAAAACATCGAGAGGCAGATGATAACACATTTACCAGAAATGTGATAAATTTCTAGAAATGTTGTCAGTCTTATTGATCCCACCATATTGCAGACTTCTGCAGCTAGAACCACATGGAATTATATAGTCTGGGGGATATATCTGTATCCCGTCTTCCAAGTTATTTCTTAGCACTGAGATAAAACTAGAAACAGCCATTCATCATGGAGCCATGGCAGGATATCCTCTGTGACCGGGAAGAAAACTTGGTGTGTGACAGATTTTTACTGTATGCTATGAGAGAGCCTGCTGCATCTCCAGCATGAAGCCAGCAGAAGATTGACTCCAGTGCAGTAGAAAGCAAATGTGCTTTTTAAATGGAAATAAGAAGTTGATCTTTGGAGATTTGCAGTATTTTTTTCTCCTATCTGCACCTAAACTAGCTTTAATGTTTATGTAAAAGGTTTTTGGATGGTTTGAACTTCAAATATCCAATGTTAACACAAAGCAAAGGGATGCTGATGGGAAACAGAAAGCAAAGCGCCACTTTGTCTCAAAAAATGCTGTTACAAAAAAATTCTAAAAACAAATAATTTGACTAACACATTTTTCATACAGTTTTCTAATTTTTGTAAAATAAAAAACAGATTTCTGCATTCGTAGGTTATGTTGGTTCACACCGAGTCTTGGTGGAGGGGCTGTTTTTCCCTTTTTACTTTGTTCCAGTGTCTGATATCTGAGGCCTAATTTTGCTGAGTGATCTATTTTCCAAACGACATAGTCCTGATCATCACTGCATATAATTGGTCTGGTTATAGGATTAAGCATTTGACCAACTCAGCATTTTTGCTAAATTTGGACTGTACTCAAAATTAAAATCTAGAAAGTGGAATGTTCAGGAACTCAGCCTAGTTGTTGAAGCTCAAAGAAATGTTATAAACGACATGGCTGTCTGCAAAGAGGAATAATCTTTTGGAGCTGAAATTATTTCAAATACCCAAGTCAGAGGGTTACATGAACAGTGAATCGCAGGCTTAGCAGACAAGGATGCAGCAGATGAATAACGTGTTCCCACAAAGTTGCAGGTCTGCAGGCAGTTTAGACAAAAAAACATGAACTGAAATGATCCCAACAAGATGAATGCTTTCACGTCAGTTAAAAAACGGTGATCCGAACATCCAATCTTGCTTTGAATCTGTCGTTTCAGTGTCAAAAATGTCCAAATTACAAAGATGTGAATAAAAAAGCTTCCCTCTCTTAAAATGTCAACTGTTTAATACGCTGAAAAAAACAAACGTGGTTCCTCATAAATGAAAAATGAAGTCCTGGAACAAAAAACTTCATATTTTTAACATGAATCAAAAGGAAACAATCAAAAAATGTCATGATTTTGTTGCGTTTCGTTCCTGTCTACAGCTCAGACGCTGTGTCTTGTTAGTGCCCTTGTGTGACATAACACTGCACTGAAGCAGAGAATGACAGAGATGATTAATTAAGAATTTAAGCATTCCCATAAGGGCGGCGTCTCTCCCTACAGTCAGTCACGAAGGAGCAGGACTTCGTATGATGTTCAATGTGAGAACCGATATAGATATCAGAGGAGTCCCCTGCTACTTATCAGCCCTCATTCTTGAGCTGTTCCTTTCCCGCAGCACTCTGCTGGGACTGAAGTGTCTTTGACAGCCCGTTCATCTCTGACATTTCAGAGTTTAGGCCTCTTAAAGCGATCCGCACACAGCCTCGGACTCCAGCACCAGACGAGTTCCACTGGATGCAGTGTAAATGATCAATGACACAACACTGTTCATCCCATCAGCCTTACTTTCTTTATTAAAGGTTGTATGATGTTTACCCTTGTTTTTAGTGATTAAGGAATTTGCAAATGAGAATGGGATTTATCATAAATCTAAGTAAAGTAACTGCACGGACAGGCTAAATTAACAGCCTCCTGGCATTTACATCTAATCCCCATTCATTTTAGCGCAAACAAATACCTCAAAGTGTGGCAGCTGACATCCAGCCAGCCAACACCTCCCACTGAGCTGCATACACCTTCCTGCTGCGCTGTGTCATTGCCCAACACGTAGCCTCAAATCAATATTTAAAAAACAAAAGGAGTCCACTGCTGGAGTAACAGCCAGTTCAACCCCCCAAACACCCTGCCTGCTTGGCATGTGTTGTTCCAGACGGAGGGTGGGATTGTCTCCATGAATTACACAGTCTCTGTCATTCGGCTTCGCAAACTATCATAAACGTCCAGGAGGA
The DNA here is from genome assembly GCF_053564925.1 of Oryzias latipes. Lineage (NCBI taxonomy): Eukaryota > Metazoa > Chordata > Actinopteri > Beloniformes > Adrianichthyidae > Oryzias > Oryzias latipes. The sequence continues at coordinate 14,962,523 of NC_136245.1, forward strand.
TCCATTAATCAAACACATCAGGCAGCTAACGGGAGAATACTTACAGAGAACATTAAGGCTGTCTCTGGATGTAGCCCAGGAAATTAACAACTCGCCAGACAGATACAATCTATGGCAGATATGAGCGATGGGAGAGGGGAGCATGGAGGTGGGGTAGGTTCATCTCTGGCCTGTAAACAGAGCTGGCTTGACAGAAGCAATTAAGTAACCGGACTACTCTGCATACTCTAAGGTACTACTCAATTTAATGCCAGGAAGCAAGAGGTCTGTTCACACAATATCCTTAAAGACCTGCTTTAATGGATAATATGGGGATATTAGTTAATCAAAATTAAACATATTCATTTCCAACAGTGATCTAAATGTGTATCAGTTTAGTGATCAGGGGACTGTTATGTTTGCAAGAAATATACTTTAGAAGAACACAACTACAGAGTTTTAATCTTAGTCAAATGCACCCGTCTAGGAGTTGAACTGCACAGGTGCGGCAGATGGGTTGTCCGGGCCGGTGGAGGATCACAGTGTCTTATGGTTAATGTGCCCCACTTAAGAGAGGTCATTAAAAAGAAACATACCATTGTCGTAGTTGTGGTAAGTGTATCGTGAAGTAAACATAATGTAAGTTGCATGCTTATGACGTATGAGTGATGTTAGCGCACACCACCCTTTATGCACCATCTAGTCATTACTGTAGTGAGGTGCGTGCACTTATTGTCCGCATACAAATGTTGCAAGCACAGGGTTTGCAGGAGATAAGGCACCCAGAAGAAACTCACATAAACTACACTCTGATTGTCTAATTTCCTCATTTCTAACAAGCAGACTGCATGCAAGGAGAGCTATCACCTGAACAAGACAGACGGGCAGTGTGCAGAATTTGGGGAGGTAAAAAAAAAGTGGAAAATTCTCATGACACACCTGCATCTCACATACAGTGCTCTTATTTACCCTTTGGTGTTGTTTAATTGTTAAAAAAAGAGTGCATGAACGGGCTCTCTGAGCGTTTACGACCTTAATATTCCGTGTGGGCCACCTTCATGTCCCATATAGATTTGTGCTCATTTTTCACCCACATACAGCCCGTAACCACTTGTAAGGACAGCTCTGACTAAAGGTTGACATTCTCATTGGATGCACTGAAAACGTTTTTAGTAAAATTTTCTCTTGCTGCATCAAGCTAAAACATGTGTAGGCACGATGAACTAAATAAATAAATAAAAAAATAAAAATGTGTGCAGTTTTCTGACAAAGCCACACATATCTAGCAGTACCTTACATGATATGCTAACCTACATTAAATGGCCTTAAAATCTACAGTCAAAATGTACATCAATGGAAACATGAATATATGTGACTGAAAGACCTTTTCCCCGCCTACACATGTCAGACTGTAAATGAGGCATATCTCGACAGAGGCTGAAAGAAAAGTGTGACCTGAGGAATTTCTTTCTCATTTCCTGCAATTATAAAGGCACAAACAAGTGGAAGCAGCATTTAATGCACACACTGATTTATTATACAGCTTAAATGTCATTCTGTGTTTATTTATCACATGCTCCTCCAGCTTAAATTACATATATTAGTCAAGTTCACATAATTGCAGACACTATATGGAAAAAGGCAATTGTAGCTGTATGGCACTGAGCATGTCGGGTGACCTGAACCACCATTGGACTCAGACAGTTGGCCACATATCAGTGGTTTTGCTCATCTTAAGTTTACGTCAACTTTTGTATTCAAATATGGAACCTGACCTTTTTTTCAAAGTTTGGGTGTTTTGTAGATATGCTAATGCAGCTAACGTGCAGCTGTGTTTTCTTTCCCTTGTTACTAACAAGGTTGGGTGTTAGCATGGTCACAGTAACATTTGTATTTAGCAGTATCAATCTGTTTTCTGGGTGTTGCAAACAAGGTTGACAGTTACAGGTGTTATGGATATGCTAACATGGCTAACGCAGCATGTTATAAACTATTTCCTGAAATTACTGAGACCGACTTATCTCTAACTCTGTCATCTCACATAATGCGACTTATAGTTTGGTGAGCCTTATGACATTTTAAAAAACAGACCATTAATTAATGGTGTGTTTTATAATCCACTACATAATCCTCAAAATAGGACAATTGTATTCTTTTAAGATACATCACAATCAGCAACTGCATTTTAAAGGGCCTATATTACACATAATCAACTTTTTTAACTTTTAGGTGTGTAACAATCTTAATCCTTCACAAAAAAACACCCAAAAGTGGTATTTTGATCTATTTACGCATTTGTGGGCATTCCTCTAAAAACCTGCGCTCCGAGCTCCAGCCCCTCCCAACCCATGAACACCAGCAGGTTCTCACATTGTGACATCACAAAGTGGGGAACAGCCCCTTCCGGGAAGAGTCTGCACTGTCAGCACCGGCCCCAGGCTAACACAAACACACATACTTTCTACGCTGAGCTAGCTGTGATCGGCTAAACGCTTTATTTTTATATGCACAATATAGACATCCATCTTTGCAAAAGTTTGGATGTTTGTTGTTTTGTGAAACACAGACACGCTGCCAAGGCCAGCTTAAGTTGACGTCATGGAATGGGCAGCACCCTTCTGGGTAGGAAAATGATAGCGTGAAAATAACATTTTTCTTAAAGAAAATTGTTTTTTAGTCTTCCAAAGGCAATATATTATCATGTATATGGATATAGCTTGGATATAGCCTCTGAAAGGCTTAAGAATAGCATGATATAGGCCCTTAAAAAAAAAGAAAAACAGTTTTTTGTCATTTTCGTTTTAGTGTGTAGAATACCATGGCAGAATGCAGAATGCAAAGCAGCTGATACCAGATATAAACGTACTAACTTCTTATTGTTTTGTGCCAAGAGCCTGGAAGGAGAAAAAAAGACTTCTGCCACTGCATATCAAAGCCACCTTTTATTCACTTGCAAACTCCGTCTTATGATGTTTCACAAACCTTTTTTTAACCGAAACATTTTTAGGAATTTCTTGATGATAGAAGATCTTAACTTATTCACCGCGATCATGCAGATTTCTCGAAGCTTTACAAAGACACACAGAAGCTTTGATGGAATTACTATGAAGTTTGAATTTTCCAGATTAATTTTTGTCTAATTATAATAAAAAAAAGTTTTATTTTTCCGTAACCAAAGCTTGATGCACATTACTGAGTCATGTCAGCCAAATCTGATTGTATACAGAAACAGCAGGAGCCTGATGGACATGATTTTCAATCCCCTTTATAAATATTACTACCATTCTTTTAAGTCTTTCCTCCATAAGACAGTTTTTAGCATTGTCTCTTATCTAATTTCTAACTTTTAAAGGCTTCAAAATGGAACAACGTGACTAAAATGATTATTTCTTGAAGTAAAAGAAAAATATTTTCCCTAATTTTTGCTTATTGTTAAATGTCCTGAATAATGTATTTAAGCACTTACTTGGTCATTTGTTGCTAAAAATAAATTACTTTGAGACAGTCATTTACTGTAGAAGCATTAGCAAGTACCATCAATTATTGAGAAGAAGCAACATCTGTTGTAAAATAAATCCATGTTAAAGTCATCAGATTTGTTGCACTTTAAATTTAGAGATGAGTTTAAAATAAGGGAAGAGATTCTGAGAAATGGATGAATTTGTGCACATCCAGCTCTCACATTCCTGCATCATTTGTGTGTGAGGAGGCAGGAGTTAACAGAAATAACATGTGACAGAACAATTAACTCAAAACATAAATAGAAAAATGAAAGAAAACTATGTGATTGTGCATTAACAATCCTCAAATGGCATTAGTGTCTCACCATTTTTGTCTGACAGTTTTTCCTCATCCTACCAATAATTTCATAACTTGACAAAAACAAACTTTAGGGAAGTCTGACCCAAACGTGACCCCAACCATGAATGGTGCAGTGGCAGACACTAATGCGCCATTCCTTTTGAGGGTCACTAATGCACAACTTCCAAGCAAGTATTACATTTGCGATTTTCTGGACGAACAGCTTTCAAAGAAAACACATCTTTGTGTCGATACACTGCAGATATTCCAATTAAAAAAAACAGCCTGGTAAAGCATTATACTGATAATACCAATTAAATTTAAAGATAGAAATCATTTACATAGAAAAAAATTAACTAATATGATCAAAAGCATATGCTTATAGTTAAATACTTAAATGACCTTGTTGAAGGACAATGTTCAAGCTGTTAGTTTTTCTAAAACTGTTCTCCAAAATTGAATCAGAAACAGCTGACAGCTCGTTTTTTGGGACAACAGCGATGGAAAGTCTCATCCTCCTTTCAGGGGTTTATCTTACTGACCTTCACCACGTCCTCGTCTGTTGAGCGACACGTCACCGATTCAGAGACATCAGTTACAGAGGAGTCTGTTCCGACGGTCACCACCATAACTGGGACAGCAACAGTCTTTCCCGTCAAGACAGCCGTGTTCAAAATCTCATTGTCCTGGAGGACGAAAGGAGAATAAAAATCAACACAGCCCCAGCTAAGGACACAAATCTTTGGTTTTCTTGAACAGATAGTTTGACTCTGCTCAATTAGATAGTGAAAATGATGTGGATTCAAAAGAATTGCTGGGATGACAGGTAACAGCTGCTAGGGAGCTCATTACTCAACTTGTTACCAACACTAAAAGTTTTTGTTTTTACGTTTATATTTATTCTTAGGCCACAGTGCACAGTGGAACTGAGACAGAGTTCACACTTTCACAAACTACTTTCTCTTTCAATATCAAGATTCAACTTGAGTGGGAGTTATTCTCATTAATGCACTTTAGGACTCTTCATGCAACAGTGATCTGCAAATCAAAGTTCAAAAATATAGAGATTTTTGAAATTGGAAAAGCACAGACACAAAATTTGTTTTGATTCATTTGTTTGTGAAAATCTTCATCTCCTTAGGAGGACAGCAACTTTAGAGCCGTTAAGAAGACATACATTTTTCACACTGAACAGCTTAAAAAACACTCAAAAAAAGCAACGTCACCATTCCCATTTAGTACATTTTACATCTAAAGAATAACACTTACTCCCTCTTTTAATCATTAAATGTGCAGCTTCGGCACGTAGAATGTAAAAACAAAAATTCAAATACATTATATTTCTTCACAATCAAAACATAAACAGCAACCAAATTTTTGCTACAGTATCTTTTTCAGTGTATTGGTGGTCCATTAAGCCTGTTACACAATTTATATATATATATATATATATATATATATATATATATATATATATATATATATATATATATATATATATATATATTTTTTTAAACTGTTATAAGCAATTTTGATTAAAAAAAAAAGATTGTTTGCAAAAATAGTTTTTCAATTATTTTTTAAGGACTACTTTACAGCTACAGCAGGATGCTAGCACGTGCTCTCAAAGGGCCCTAGGGGTGCTTGAGCACCTGCCCTTTATGCCTTGTTATTTTGCTTCTTTTTTTGTATTAACATTAATAAATTTATGTTAGAGATCAAGAAAAAAAATGTGGCTCCAAAATCCTCTGGTATTCTGGGCGCTGAGCTGCCACTTCTGTCTTTGAGGTTCTGCTTAGACTCAGGGAGAGAGAGAGTTAGGGGCAGCTGGGGACAGCCAGAGAAGCTGTTGCCCCACAGAGAACTGAAAAGTGAATTGACTCAAGTTGACAAAAATGTGTTTACATGAAAGAAAAGACTGTTGTATCACTTTCACCTACAGTAGCTGAGTATTTATCTATTAGTAGTTTATTTTAAATTCTTACTGAATTTTCTTATTGTTTAAAGGACAAAAAAGTGCCCCTCTAAATTCCTGTCCTTCCTGTCCCTGGCAGGAATCAGTCTCTAGAGTCCCAATCAAGGTAACACAAATATATTTTCCAAAAGTATTACAGAGAGGGCAACCTTTTCTTTGTACTTTATAGTTGAGGCAATTTTTAATGCAAAAAAAACAAAAACAAAAAAAAACAACACTTTAGCACAGCTAAATTTATAAGTCTTCATTAAATACAAGAAATTAAAGTTTTTTACACTTGTTGACAACTGCAGAGAATTTCCAAAGCATTTTTATTTTCAAAACAAAAAAATATATTTAAACCATTTGGAATTGATGTTTCTATTTTGATACAAAAACACATTTCCAGAAACGAGAAGATGTATCACACAGTCAGTTCTTCTGATATAAGCTGTCTAATTTAAAAGAAGAAAATACAAGATAGAGTGCAACAATTCCTAAAACAAGGTGGATTTTAAGATAGAAAAAGTCAACCAGTTCAGCATTTTAAAGACTGTTAAAATACCCTTCTGCAACATTCAATGTTACCTTCCCATTTTGTTTCCAAAGCAGTGGTATCAGTCAGGTAAAGGCTGAAACCACTTTCATGGCTGACATCAAAATGTGCATTATAATTTAGGCGCATCTGAACATGGGACCCAATTACTCTTTAACAAGCTCTTTCTTATAAGCAACAACTTGCACCTGTCCTGCAGGAGGGATCGTCTCAGAAAATGACCTCAGCACTCTGGACAGCTCCGCTTCTTGACGTTCACAGAGGTGGCTTCATTAAACTGAACAAAAAGCTTAACCTTTCATTACACATGCACACTGTCACCCACACCAGATCTGTCAAGGTGATAATTGAGACCAATTAAGATATGACTTTTGTGAGCTTTACTCTCTGAAGTCACAGAAGTATAACTGCTTTTCTCTTCTACTCCTTCACCTTTGAGTGAATAGCCCAGACTCGTATAGATAATCTGAGCTACTCACAGTAAATAGCTGTGTGAAGTCAAAATGCACTTTTTCGTGAATGTACCACAGCACAAGTGCATGTGTTGTATTTACTGCTGAGTTTAAATGACAAAAGTTAATAATCAAGTGCAGTGAAGGGTCTCATTGTCACTGTAAGCTTGGCTCTCATTTCCCCTCATTACAATGAGGCATAAACCCAGAGATTCATCCCTATTGTACCGAAGCTTTGCAAGCTCTGAATACATTCAACTTCTCTCATATATTTATTTATTTTTGTTTAAGAAATCAAGGAACGATGCTTGCTGAGCTAAATGCCACATTCATTTTGGTTTGTATCGTGACGAGTGAAGACAGGGACGACCCACAGTATCTGACTTGGAGTCCATTTTCCTGTGAGTCACCAAAGAAGCATGCATGAATTGTACTTTGTTCTGTCAACTCCAAAGAGCTCCCTGTGTTTGTGAGCTCACAAATTGGAGCCATTCAAACAAGAGGAGAGAAAAAGAGGATTAAGTTTGATTGAAAGGAGCCTTGTCATTTGTAAGACCATGCAGCTTTGGAGTGAAATGATTATTAAGTGAGCCAAGAGATGCCAATGAATCACAAAAAACACTTAATCTTCAAATAGCTTTTCATTGAAATTTTATGGGCTGTGACAGTGTTATATGGCAATATAACCCCCCCTCCTGCTGCTGTGGCCCTGACTTTATTCAATTTCCTTTAAAGCTGAGAATTGCTGTAAATTAATTCTGTGTCTGCTGGGATTCCTCTATATTTCCACAGGGTCATCTATAATATATGAGGGGGTAAATGGCTGGGACCTGATGAAAAGCTGAGGCTAATGTTAGATTACAGAAGCTGGAGATGACCCAGCAGGTTAGGAACAGTGGAGAGCAGAACCTGGAAGTAATCTGCTTCAGCAGGATCCCACAGTGATGCATCAGTGGTCCTCACACTGACGTTGCAATTAAACAAAAAAATGAAGCTCAATAGGGCAAATCAGAAGCCTAAAGTGTGGATGGAGATACGTCATCCAATGGGAGGAAAAATATCTGCCCTTCCTCTTGTAACTTTATATTATTTCAGTCAGACAACTCTTGCAGAAGAATATTTATTTCACAACATCTTTAGGTTTTCACAACATCTTTAGGTTGGCATTCACAATTTGATTCACAACTTTGTTTTGGCATAAGGCTCCGTTCAATTCCTTGAGACAATTATTTTTTCCATACACTTTTGGGTAACAAAATCCCCATAACGGAGCCCACAGGTGGAAGCCGGGGAGGAGGGAGGGGCAAAGAATGAGCGCTGAAGGTAAGAGAGAATGAACAATTGTACACCTGACTTAAATAGGACGCTAAGCAGGTGAGTTAATTGACTGACCCGCCCTAGGGGAGAAACCTGTAATTCTGCAGAGTGTCTGCCCGAAATGCGACGAGTCGCTATTTATTATTTGATTATGTTTTATTGAGATGCTACAGGTAATGGGTAAAGAATGTGAGCAACTCTGTCAATGCTGTAACCATGTTTCGTGGCAGAACATCATTTTGCATTTGGAAAGCCAATTTTATTCCCCTATGAATGGTGCCACATTTGTAAAGAAAATATGCTTGAGCGAATGCCAAGCAGATCCATTTGCTCTTGATGCAGATTCTTGTTTTGGGCTTTTGCTACCCTTTAAAAACGAGCCCTACCACATAGTCAGGGGTGTTTTCTCCAAGACTGAATGTGTCACACTTGACTGATCTGGATGAGGCTCGGTACATTTAAGCACGTGTTCTTCAAACCAAAGTGGCGTTTTTTGAAGTAGGGCCAACAGTTTTATCAATGGTAAAAACTGGATTCCACACACGGGGGGATGTTAGAGGCAAACTGCTAAATAGGGACTCCAAGAAAACAAAATCAAAGGACAAGGCCTCACATTGTCAGAGACAGACTTTGTTTGTAGGTCAAAACAGTGCACGACCAGACTGGTGACAAACGTAGTCACCAGATGTTGAGGCTCTATGGTTCTGCCACGCATTAATCCTTTAGCTCCAGTGTTGACATTCTTTCGATTTCCATTGTGTTAAACCAATTACATAATTAAAAGATTCTGTAGTGGATAAAAGCAGCCTTGTGCCATTATGCAACACTTTATGTTATGTTATGCTGTATAGCTCTGATTGAAGATCGCAGGTTTAATTCCGTCTTACCCGCCCATGTTTTGGTCCTAGGGCTGGGCACTCAACTCCACATCAATCCTGGTGGTTAAAGATTGGCGTCAGTGTTTGTCATGCTATGTTCACACTGGGCTTGAAAACTCATCTTTAATCAACCACTTCCAATGAAAAGTTCATGTACACTGACCAAAAATATGAACACAACACTTTTTTTATTGCTCCCATTTTTTATGGTATGAACTCAAAGATGAAAAACATTTTTCACATACACAAAATAACTAGTTCTCTGAAATATTGTTCACAAATCTGTCTAAATCTGTGATAGTGAGCACTTCTCCTTTGCCAAGACAATCATATCTCACATGTGTGCCATATCAAGATGCTTATTAGACAGCATGATTATTGCACAGGTGTGCCTTAGACTGGCCACAAGAAAAGGCCACTCTGAAATCTTCAGTTGCATCACACAGCACAATGTCACAGATGTCGCAAGTTTTTAAGGGGAACGTGCAATTGGCATGCTGATAGCAGGAATGTCTACCAGAGCTATTGCTAGGGAATTGAATGTCCATTTCTCCACCATAAGCCGTCTCCAAAGGCGTTTCCGAGAATTTGACAGCACATCCAACCGGCCTCACAACCGCAGACCACGTGTAACCACACCAGCCCAAGACCTCCACATCCAGCATGTCCACCCACAAGATCATCTGAGACCAGCCACTCGGTCAGCTGCTGAAACAATCGGTTTGCATAACCACAGAATTTCTGCACAAACTGTTAGAAACCGTCTCAGGGAAGCTCATCTGCATGCTCGTCGTCCTCATCGAGGTCTCGACCTCACTCCAGTGCGATGGCGTCTGGCACGTTGGAGAGGTGTTCTCTTCACGGATGAATCCCGGTTTACACTGTTCAGGGCAGATGGCAGACAGCGTGTGTGGCGTCGTGTGGGTGAGCGGTTTTCTGATGTCAATGTTGTGGATTGAGTAGCCCATGGTGGTGGTGGGGTTATGGTATGGGCAGGCGTATGTTATGGGCGAAGAACACAGGTGCATTTCATTGCACAGAGATACCGTGACGAGATCCTGGGGCCCATTGTTGTGCCGTACATCCAACAACATCACCTCATGTTGCAGCATGATAATGCACGGCCCCATGTTGCAAGGATCTGTACACAATTCTTGGAAACTGAAAACATCCCAGTTCTTGCATGGCCAGCATACTCACAGGACATGTCACCCATTGAGCATGTTTGGGATGCTCTGGATCGGCGTATACGACAGCGTGTTTCAATTCCTGCCAATATCCAGCAACTTCGCACAGCCATTGAAGAAGACTGGACCAACATTCCACAGGCCACAATCGACAACCTGATCAACTCTATGCAAAGGAGATGTGTCGCACTTCATGAGGCAAATGGTGGTCACACCAGATAATGACTGGTTGTCTGAGTCTCCTGATCCCCTCAATAAAACAAAACTGAAGATTTCAGAGTGGCCTTTTCTTGTGGCCAGTCTAAGGCACACCTGTGCAATAATCATGATGTCTAATTAGCATCTTGATATGGCACACCTGTGAGGTGGGGATGGATTGTCTGGGCAAAGGAGGAGTGCTCACTATCACAGATTTAGACAGATTTGTGAACAATATTTCAGAGAACTGGTTATTTTGTGTATGTGGAAAATGTTTCACATCTTTGAGTTCATACCATAAAAAATGGGAGCAATAACAAAAGTGTTGCGTTTATATTTTTGGTCAGTGTATATGCACATACATGCACCTTTAAGGTTCCGCGTTCAAAACCCTCATGTGCAAGAGTCGCTACGCAAGTTTTAAAGTCAACTTTTCAGGCTTAAAGAATGGGGCCATTGAGCATATGTCAAAAGTTAAACCAGTTGAACCTTGACCGATCAGGGACTCACATTTGGTAGTGACGTGTAGATAGCGTCCTTTTCAAAATACGGAAGTACCAACCATTTAAAATGTGATCATAAAGGAGAAATTATTAAATGTAATTCGTCCCCAGCTGGAATTATATGACACCAAGTCTTTCATTTATTTCAATAGAGCTGTTAAGGAAAAAGCCCAGAGCTAGATTCATGAGATTTTTTTAACCTTTCTCACCAAGCCTTTTCTAACTGTTGGTACATGTGCTTGTGCCAACAGTCCAGTGTTAACACCGTATGCTAAAAGTGTGTTCAAGAATGCCCACTTAGCACCTCACATGCCCGGTCTGAACGTAGCTTTAGCCAGTGGAGCAGCCATTAGTGTGTGAATGTGTCTGTGTGGGTGAATGGGACTGTGACTGTAAAGCACTTTGGGCCTTCTAAGACAGCACTACATAGGTATACTCATATACTCCATTTAGCATTTTACCACTGATTTTATGTTAGTTATGTGTTGCATATCGGTGCAAAACCGAAATGAAAAGCTGCTCTTCTCTACATTAGAATCAGCTTATTCGTGTTGATTGCGTAAAAGGTTAAAGAGTTAGTGTATGTCAAAGAGCATGTGTTCTTTATGTGTTGCCTGCGACATCTCTGGTGTTAAAGGGTTAATTTGGCAATTTTCTGAAACAATTTTTGTTTCTTTTGACTTTGATCCACCAAACTTAACATTATGCAGTAGTTGCATAACCTTATTTGAAATTGGCAGAGGAGATCTAACAAAATTTGAAAGGTAAAAAAAAATAGGCATTTCAATAGTATAAGATTTATTGTCAAGATTGTTTTTCTGCAAAGACTAATAAGCCCATGTTTCTGCCTGCAGACCACATCTGTGATGCTTCTTCTTTTTCACCAGCCACTTATTACCACCAGCGCTGATGAAGGCAAACTGACTCACACTGACCCAACGGTCTCCTAATAAACCTCTGAATATCAAAAGGCATCTTCAGTGGGGTGTAAAAGGATGCAACTTCAAAACCTCTAGAAACATGATGAATAGTTTAGATTAAAAAAAATGAAAAAGAAAACAGATTCTGATGGTAGCAGCACAGCAGATGTAAACACAGATGGTGATGGAGATGGTAGCCCAGCCAATGAAAGTAGGATTTGAACTCACCTTTTTTTAAATTAAAATCTTTTGAAAATATTAATACTGTAAACTGACAAAATCTGGGTTTCAGCTTGGTTTTATTTCATAAAACAATCTGAAGTCCCGGTGGTTCTGCTCACCTCTGACCTACAGCTTTTTACTCTCCTCTCCGCTCTTTTTAAATGTCTATGAGATTCATGAAAATCCTCCTGCCCTCATTATTGTATTCAAAGATATTTGACTTTCACTTGTTGACATTTGTTCTTTATCTAGAAGGAAACGTGCAGTCCCAAGTGTCTCAAGCAGGAGTCTTTTTGTTCAATAATCTGTGGGAGAACTGCCTGTCTGCTTTATCAAGGATCTCTCTGTTAGCATTCAGCACGCTGCTGTGGCTGGTAATGTGTTCTGGGCAATAATTTCTCCCAGTGTCACGGCTGGATCTGAAAATAAGTGAGATTTATGGTGTCAGCCTGAGTGACATGGGCAGCATGAGAAGTAGCAAAAGCTTGCCGTCCTGCTGTTGCGACTAGCTTCTGCCTCAACTGTGGGCTAACTCATACAGATTCTTGACCCTCTGTTCCTCGCCGCGGCTTCGAATGAACGGGTCGAACACCGAGTCGAGGTGAGGGGTTTAGGGACTACATTATGCTGCAAAAAGATGGAAAGCTGGAAAACATTACAGAGTTTATGCTTCTATACAAAATAATTTAGCTCAATGTTTCACAGTTATTGCTTCATCCAACACACACTCAGCCAACAGTGGCAAAATGTAGAGTTAAAGCACCTTAGTCATGGTTTTTAATTAGGGATCAGACTCGATCGGAATCTGATGTTGCATCCCGATCAGGGATCGGATATTTATTTTATTATTTTATTTTTTAATATTTAAAGCTTTTTATTTAAGATAAATACTTTGCAAGAAGAATGCATATCATGACCACATTGTGACTTTTTATTCCCGAGAAGCGTAGCAAAATACGACACCTGTTTAAGCAGGAGGCACAAAAACACTTTGGTAAAGTTAGCGAGATATTCGCAGATTTGGACTTCCAGACTCAATAACTCTTTCAATATGGTTTTAAGATGACAGGAAGAATCTGTTACATTTTGTCTTAAATCAATCAATGACTTACAAAAGAATTTCAACAGAAAATAAAATTGGGTTTTTGTTTCTTTTTAATGAGAATAGCTCTCTCTGTCCTGCCGACAGAGAGCTAGCTGCTAAGGGGCTGTCTACAAAATTAGAGTTCCACAAAAAAGTGGAAAAATCCATACTCCCTAAGAAACAATAAAGAATAAATGTTTCAGTTAATATGAGCAAGTCATGAAAACTCATTATATATTCACGGTACAACAGTTTTTTAAAAGAACTACGTGTTTTTTAAATTTCCTAATTTCTTAAAAGGGTTGCAAAAGTATCGGATTGGAACTCAGTATTGACAGATTCTCAAAATGAAATGACTCGGAATCGGATCGGGGCCAAAAAAAAAACTTGATAGAGAAATTACATGTTTTTTTTTTACTGTCTATCAGATAGCTGTGTTCATAAAATGCCTTTTAATGGCAAAAACAGCAACTATTCTTTAGTGAACATGCATGATCATTTGCTGTGTAGTTTGAGGAAACTGAAGGAGGAGAACATGCGTAGTGAATTATATGCAGACATTAAATGCCACTCAGACAGTGTCCTACAGCTATTAAGCAGATTTTAAGAGACATGTCCTTTCATCAGTTCTTCTCACCACATTGTGCAATTCTCAATGTGGCACTTCCTTCCCTTTATTCCAGTGGGCGTTTAATTGGGTATAGAAGCGAGAAACACCGAGCAGAGTGGGAATAAAGGCCTTGGTAGCACCATGCAGAGCGATACATCACTGCATGACAGCGCATTGAAGTGGTGGGATAGTTGTGAAGCCAAGACACTGCCTTTTAATGAGGGTCCCTCTCTTGCTGCTTTCTCATCATTTCCTGTTCTAACCAAAAAAGGACCAGTTACTGTCCTGTCTTTATTTTCCAATTTTACTTATCCTCCTGGCTGATTGGATAAAGATGGCTTCAGTGTGCGCTGCACCAAAAAGATCTCTGCTTGGCGGTCATCCCTCACTGCCCTCAGAAATACCTCTGAGAGCTTTTCAGCTGCAGTCCTTTGTCTGAGGCACACGGCGGTCAGAGATCTGATCTGCTCATTACTTTTGTCCGTGAATGGCACAGAAAGGATTACCTCCATGAGTGCTTTGATAGAGGATCTGTTCAGTTTAAAATGAGAAGTAAAGAAAGATCCCACACAGACTGCAAAAAACCCTGACAAACCTCAATTAATGCTGGGTTAATGCCACTTAATGCCACCATTAATGCCACTTTTAATCACTCCACAAGTAAGACATTATTGAAAGTGTGAATTCCTTCTCCACATACCAAAAATCTATCACATGAAAATGGAAAAATATGACAAAACTAAGGATTTTCCCTTATCTGTGGTCAATGAAGGCATGTTTACTGTAAATCAACCTGAACTTTATAAAACGGATTTTCCAAGATGTTAGAATAATCCTTTATGAAAGTCGTGTCTTACACTAAAGTCCTTGTGGCTGCTCATTTCACTGATGTCCCTCAGGAGCAAAGTCTTTCATACCTAAATCTGAATGTATAATATTTCCATTTAACCCAAGACCTTGACGACAGTGGCACTGAATGAAATAACGCATATAGTTCTTTTAAAAAGTCTGAGATTGACTACGATCACCAGAAAAAACGTTTTACTGCACCAAATGTGTCAAAAGCTCAATTTAGCTGGGACAGGGTTTATTTTGTTGTCCCGCAGTGTACAAACCTCACCTGCTGATGACATCAATGACTATTCATTTGTGCTGAAAAAGGATCAACCTTAAAGTTCAGGAAAATCATCAGAATTACTCTAAACTGTAAATAATGTATGAGTCCACATGATTTATGGGGAAACATTGTTAATAATGATGTGCTGATTACACAACGTACTCCACCACAGATAATAATTACATGATGACCTGTTCATGGATGCTTAGTTTACTCGGGGCTAATTGACAATGGGGACGGTACTGATGCTTCTCTCATGAGTCCAGTGGTCATGAATTCACCTCGGGCTTTGAAAGAGAGCTTTTGAATAAAACATGGAGGGGTTGTCAAAGTCCTATATTTTAATACCTTACAGGACAAATCCTCCGGAGGTCTCATGAATATGGTACCTGTAATACATCTGGATCAGTGGCTCGTTGGGTTTCCCGGGTGAATTCAACTACAGTCAAGTCGTGGCTCTGAAAGCAAGCCAAGGTCAGGCACCAGGGACACAGCCACGTGTCCGTGTAAACTCACAGTCTCTAAGGCGATGCTGATTCCTGTGGGCCTTTACATCACATGTGCTCTTCTTATACGTTCACCAGGTAACCTAAACCCTGAGTACAAGGTACTTCAAAAGTTACCTATCTTACAAATGTGCCATCTATAAAGGGAAAAAGACTGCATTTTTTTGTACAAGTTAGTTTAATTAATATATTTATTGATATATAATTTGTAATATAAAGTCAGTTTATAAAGTTTTTCTCCACCAGCCAGCTGTTCCTGTTACACTGAGAGACTGATATAATGCGGCATTAGGGCCAAATCTTGCAACAACTAAATCTGGCCTGAACTGAAAGCTTAAGCTCCAGTCAACTCCACGTAATTTGCAAAAAAGAAAGATTTTTTTTCTTGATGCACATCTGTTGATTAACTTGGTTTACCTAAACTTCACTCTCCAATCAAACGTCACACATGGATGCAGTGGGGTTACAGGGCATATTATAAGCAGATGACAAACTACTAAGGTTGTAGCTACTTATTTAAAACATAGGAATAAGCAACCAAAACGTCATTGTAGGGAAGAAACAGATATATATCGGGGTTAATGAAAAAAAAAAAAACAGGGCTATTTGAGGGTTTTGCACATTTTTTTAACAGATATTCAACTGGAAATTCATGAGTCCTGTTGAGAGGACATTGTTGAAAGTTGTTGCTCATCTGAAGTTACGTTTAACCAAGGCATGTGACACGCATTTTTGAATGCATTTGGCCTATGGTGTTCACACTGAACAAGCTGGGAAAGGCTTCTTTTTCTTTTTCTTTCATTTACTAGCGCATGTCCACCTCCTACAGTTGGAAAAGGCTTTGTGCGAAAAGTTAAAACGAGGCAGATCTGGTGAATGTTGCTTCAAGTGTTTTCTTTAACAGCTGTATTCTCATACATGAAAGACTCGGTGTCATATAAGTAGTTCTGGCCGAGTACAAACTGCAATTTGTAATTTCACCTTTATTATCAATTTTCAGACCATTTCGTGAATTAAAGAGCACGCCGTTCATATGCCAATACCAAAGCTGAGTCTTTGATTGATCAAAGTTCAACCTTGTTGAACTTTTAATGTGCAATGGCTGCGGGCTATAGTACTTAGAGCCGGAAATGTAAACAGCAGGGAAGAGAACAAAGCGGCTTCAGTTGAACCGCAAGCAGTGGTTTTATTTGTTTCTGCCTTGACTACCGAGATGAATGCATAAAAAGGAGAGACAAAGATGACAAAAAACAACAATCATTCATTCATTTTCTAATCCATTGTATCCCTTTCTGGGTCACAGGGCTGCCAGAGCCTATCCCAGCCACTTACGGGCGAAGGCAGGGGGCACCCTGGACAGGTCGCCAGTCTGACACAGGGTAGAATGTCCACAATCACACACCCATGCACTCTCACATTCACACCTAGGGACAATTTAGATTAACCAAGTAACAATTTTTTTATTGTTCTTTTTAAAACTTTAAATTATTTAAACTTTTAGACTTTCTAAGGAAAAAAATGTAACATATCTACCTAAAAAAAATCTGCACCTTATTAATGAATCAACGTCTTTTGCTGCCAGCTTTAAGACATTGTGGAAGAGTGTATGTCTGGGTACAATCAGGAAGACTTTATGTTTGAATCCACTGCCTGATACTAAACATAAAGTGTTATATTGAGGATTTGAACACCAAAGAATTCTTGGAGGGAGGGAACTGTGTCCGCTGATCATCCGGTGTTGACTAATGTGGCAACTTGTGGCACTTTTAACTAACACTAACCTTGGGACGTCAAGAAAAGTCAGAAAGCAAAGTAGTTCTCAGCGTTATCTGATAGCCTGGTCTTAGCAGGACTAACACATCTTTAAAATGAAGGAAAAAAAACCCTACTGTTCAACATATTTAAGGAGCTTACAAAAGCAAACAACTTTGTTGCTTTTTGCTGTTTAAACAGAAATTATGTAGCTTCATGATTACTTTTACAACATGACTAGAAGCTGTCAACAAAGGGTTGGCCTTAGCATGTTTCATCTCAGTGAATCCAGCTTTCACTATTAAATAAAACAAAATTTTGGGATGGTCTTGACGGAAAAACTGATGGACAGAAAAATTTGTCCTTTTCTGGCCTTTAAGAAAACCACAACACTTGACCTCATTTGTGGAAAAGCTTTTAAAAGTAGAAGGCTTACCTTTTTAATGATGACAGTTTTAGATGTCACTAATCAGCAATCTTCAAAAGGTATCAAAGCCATCCCACTGGTGGTATTTCAATTACAACAGACTTACTTGAGTT
Organism: Oryzias latipes; assembly: GCF_053564925.1. Classification (NCBI taxonomy): domain Eukaryota; kingdom Metazoa; phylum Chordata; class Actinopteri; order Beloniformes; family Adrianichthyidae; genus Oryzias; species Oryzias latipes. Next base: position 14,980,099 of record NC_136245.1, read on the forward strand.
TACAGTCCTTCTCAGTGCCACTAGTTTTGTCATTAAAACTCAAAGAAGCTTCTTTCCTTGGAAGACGTTTCCTGTTTGCTACTGTGGTTCACCCACTTCCATCTACACTTATAAATGCGGAGTCACGGGGAAAATGAGTGTCAGCCGTTTCCAGTAAAAAAAAAAGCGCTTAACAACATAGGGATTCTTAACACATCTTATCATCCATTGGAATAAAAGTGCATTTGTCAAAATTTGTAGTCCTAATTGGATCCAATATATCTCATGCGGAGCTTCAGCAGCCCTAGTTATCCCTTCTAAAAGTATCTTTAGCCACTGCGCTATTAGCACTAATGCATTGCTCTCTTGGGGTAAATCTATAAAAACCTAATGCCAATTTTTCTGCCTTTTATCAACTCTGAAACATTAAAATGCCTAAACCCCATCATGCCTATTGATGTAAATATGCATCAAACCATTTCAGCTCCAAAATTAATTTAGCATTTAGATGAAAGCAAAAACAAGAGGGTTTTTTTCATAGTTGGAAATAAATTCAGGCTTCAATGGGATAATGTGTCTCTTTTACCCATCCTTTCGTAAAAATTGAAAAGTAAAGTATTTTTCAGAGTACAAGGTACATCAAGCAAAACAAAACAGTAAAGACGGACTGTTTATTTCTGATAAAAGTACAAGGATTTTAAATTGTGATCTAAAAAATCTGGCAAGGGTCACTTAGTAAGCTTTGATTTAACTTTTATTAGTTACATTTATGAATTTCTGGCTCTGATGTATCACAAATAGTAAAATAAACTGTGTATTTAGTTGTTTTTTTTATCACTGCTACTACTCCGTTTGCTGCAGTGCGGTACAGCATCTTGTGTGGTACAGGATGTCTTTTATTTTGAAAGGAAGTCATGTAAGTTTCTTAAAAGTTATAAAATATTTTAAATTTAAAGCAATACTGTTTTACTCTTTATGCTTCTGTTGGATTAATGCTAAAATCATCACTTCACTTATATTTATCCTAACAGTAGCAGTCTCATAAATACAAAGCATTACCTTCTTTTTCTAGAGGGTGATAAAGACTGTGGCTCCTACTGCGTTGTCGTCAGTGAGAAATCAAACTGAATGGCTCTTTAGGTGTTGAATGTTGCAGACCCCTGGAATAAGGGATGGTCTACCTAAACAGTCAAATCTAAAGTATTCATTCAAATTCTATACCATTTGTAAAATTGTCAAAATGTAAATTAAAAGCAGTTTTGTCTTGATTGGTGATAACTTGGTGATAATATCTGGGGTTAAGGTTTTGTTTCTGAATTAAGCCCTGCCATTTATGTTTTCCAGGTGAAGACCAGTGAATAAGTGCTCTTCGTTGGAAACAAAAAGGGCAACATTTTGACTGCTTCTTCATTTTGACTTTGCAGGATGTGCCTGCAGCCAACAACAGCATTTAAGTTTGCACAGTTTAGTAAAAGCAGTAAAAATAAAATGAACACAACCACCCATTGTTCACTGAATCCCACATTTCTGTGCTCAGATTGTGTGAACAGAATCAATATTCTGTTATTTTTAGCTACTGCAGCTGATTCATTATTTTTCTTTTGAGACATTTAACAAGGATTTCTATGTATTGCTGGTGACGTTTTGCATTAGATTTTACAGTCTTTCTCCATGATTGTGTCTTTCTGGTTTCAAAACATCATTTTTTAGAGATTAGTAAAACTGCAGAAGGTGGAAAAAAGTTTTAAAATCTCCAGTAGGCAATTACACAGTATTGTAAATTGCTCCAACATAGAAGTTGCACCTATCTTGCACCCATGATGCATTTCTGCAGAATTATCTTGTTTATAAGTGCTCATTTCCTTACGTCTAACTATGTGTTTGAAAAATGACTCTCCACATTTCACTTGCACTGCAGAAAAGATGTGGATCGGACAACAGCGGGACGAGCTCCGAAAGCAGAAAAATAAAACATTTCTTGGGCGATTTTGATAGATGGCTTTATCGTGAGAGAGCTGAAGTGGTCTGAGAAGGCCACAGTGATGATGTATTGTTAAACAATATATTGGAGCAGAATGTGAATACAAACGGCTGCTTTCATTTCTCCTCATCTCTATGCCTGAGAATGCTCTCGCCAGTGAGCATAGTCTGGTGTCACGGCAGGAACGGGAAGACTGATGAATGAAGATATGATGTATGTCCTGTCCTGCTGCTCCCTCTCCATCACCAGGCGTCATCTGCAGCGTAGGTAATGACAGCGAGGGCCGTCTGGACAGGAGCGCCCCACCTCTCAGTGGTAAAAGATAACAAATCAGCATCCTTGAATGCACAGGACTCTGCACTGGCTTTCAATGATTACACTGAAAATCTATCTCAAGATGAGGAAAAAAAATGAGGTGATAAACTTTAAAGGATGTGGAGATTGAGAAAAAAAACCTGTCAAGAAATACAGAAATATTTAGGAAGTAAGAGTTAGCGAGGGGGAAGACATTCTAAAAAGCAACGAACAGGAGGCAAACATTCTCTTACAATCAACAGTCGGCGCTCTGAGGCTTTTCTTTGGTTTAAAGTGACTACAACTTTAGGGCTTTTCTTTCATTTTCTCTTTTTGAAAATGTTGCAGCATTTGCAGAAATTCGACGTGATGTTTTGAAAGTTCCGACAAAGTGGCAGGCGGTGCTTTGAGCTTTCCCACTGCAGGTGAATATGCGACAACACACAGGATGCAGGCTTTTTCAAGGAGAAAAAAAAAATCCTTTTTCAAAACATTGCTGCTGCTTTCCCACAAATGTCTCCCGTGGCAGAACCCATCTCTGGGCTCAGATAATGCAGCAAAACCATGTTTTTGTATTAATCTATTGCTGCAAAGGTGTAATCATTTACCACACGGTAAATGTGCAAGAATTGGGTCTCAGGAACTACTGAAGTAATGGGCCATAAATGAGATAAAACTCAAAATAAGCTTCCCATTACTGATAGTCATTAGCTTTATTACATTACAACCTTTACTCTGTCATAGATCTTCATTCGGTTCCTGGGACTTTCGGGGCAAAAACACAGTCACAGCAGCTTTTACATTACAACAAAATCCAGTCCAAGTTAATTAGACTAATTAGAGCTAATTACAGATGAATAGACTTTGTAAAGAAGCTCCTGTGTCAACAGATGCCTTCAGCATGCTTTGTGAAATCTCCTCTCTTAACTTGATTAAAAAAGATTGTAGAATGAATGCATGCTTTTTCTGCTTAAAAAATTATTCTTTCCTTTTATTTAAAATAATTGCAATAGGAAAGTCTGACATCAGGAAGATTTCCTTTGATTATTAAATATTAGTTACGTATAGCGTTATCTTTCAGTCATAATCTAATATTTTTCTCAAAAAATAAATAAACAGGCAAGAACTGCTAAATAGTTGAGCTACTTTGATTCATGGTCACAGATATACTGTTGAGAACTTTGACACTGCCATTCTGTTCTGCTACATCCATCAGCAAGTCATGAAACTTGCCATTGGGAATAAATCAGCACATCGTAGATCACATGCTAAATACGCCCACTGTCACTGCAGCCTTTTACAACAGATGGAATCCAAACCTCAGCTTTGTGGCACTAAAGAAAACCAGGAACACGTCTGATGAGAACACTGAAGTGCTTCTTTACTGCACTTCCAATCTTCCAGATGCTTTCAGTTTTTGTAAAAAGCATTATTTTGGAATCATGAGTTGTCTTTAAATATATAAATACTAAAACAGTTCACATAATAATAATAATAATGATAGTAATAATAATAAACGTTCACATGTAAAACATGTCGTCTTTTTCAACCAAAAATACAACCTTTCATTCAAAGTTGCTTTGTTAACAGTTTTCAGCATCATTCATGTGGTTTTCTCCAAATGTTCTACATTTAATATATAAGTTTGCTCCTCTAACCTCCCCGCTCTGAAATGCCACGTGCAAAAATCACTTGTATTAAAACCTGGCCGTGTTTTCTCAGGGAGGGGATAGTGCGGTATGTCTCCCTGTGTGTCAGTGTGAGTGTAAGGGGGGGTGACGGGACTGCTTTTACATTACCTTACTTCCTTTTCTATCAGCCAGGAGTGTAGTGGGGAGGAGGGCGAGGGCCGTATCTGCGAGCTTTTTCATGCCACAGTGATCCCAAGCAATCTAATTCAGCCTTCCTCTTTCTCGCTTGTGTGCTTCTCTCATTTTGGTGCATGCAGATTTCAACACCCAAGTGTGTGTGAGTGTGTGTTTGTGTGTGTGTGTGGGGGGGGGGGGGGGGGGGGGGGTGAATATAAAGAAAGGGGGACTGTGGAAGACAGACAGAGTTAATGAGTTCTGAATGTGTCTTCATGTATAAGTATTTGTGTTGGTGCTACGTACTTTAGCATGAGGTAGTGTGCACCTTTGGAGGCTGTCAGCGCGGGCACTGCTCTTTGAAGAAAATGATTTTGTGAATTCAAGTCTACAGTCAAACCTCATGATGAAACAAAAAATGTAATTAACAGTTTCTAAGTCATTCTTGTTAAAATTTTCTTTCTTTATTTTGCTTTTTGGGATGATTTTCTGGTCAGGATTACTAAAGTTTAGAGCAAAACTTTTAAACAGATTTCTTACTTATTGTAAAAGATATTTAAAAAAAATATATTTATACTGAATATTTGGATTAAATTATATTCAAACATCTACACAGAAGAGTGAATAGAAACTTTGAAACTCACAATCATGAATAACTGCCAAGCAACTAGTAGCTCAATTTTCCAACATCCACAAATGGCGACTCCTATCACAACTTGAAATTGAAGTGGTACAACACAAATGAAGCACCATAGGAGAGCCAGAACACCGGGTCAGAAAGCAGGCTATACCATACTCCCAAACTGAACTTGGGAACATAGCCCCAATAGGCTCCGTGCACGTAACTAAGGACCATTTCCGGCTTGCGACTTCTATAGCAGCGACACGGCAGATTTTGATTGCGAAAGATGGCACATTTCACCCGTTATCTACAAGGTCTCCCGAAAATCGACGTGAACGACATCTACAGGATTGTCGACCAGTGCGTGGTTACATGGGCAAAATATCGTGTCGAAAAAATATAGTGTCGAAAATACCGGAAGGAAAATGTGTCCCGTTGTAAACAAACCTTTGCTGTCACATATATTTATGCAGCAGCTCGGTAATATACAAGGCGATCCTCCAAACGTGCTTTTATTAATGTTATGAATATTATGAAATGCCTGTTCGCTCATCATTTTATATTTAATCCGTGTGGTCAGTGCTTTTTTTTGTGGAAGAACCTGGAAGAAGAACCCAGTGTTAGGATAGGCTAACAAAATTAGCCTTTTGATGGACACAAAATCCAGGACAAACCATGTGGGAAATGCTGCAATCTGCATCCTGGCTGCACGTAAATGTCTGGGAACAACATCAGCCTTTATTTTGTCGGGGCACAACTGGAAACACAATTCCATGTGATTTTTTGAACAGTTTCTAAGGACTGAGCGGCATTTCTGCTCTGAAAAGCACACACACACTGTGTGCTCTGCTTTGTCCTCGCGAGTCCGGCAGCCGCTAACCCAGAGCGGCGGGTCGACTCGCAGTCCGAATTCTCACACATAACAAAACAACATAAACTCACACGTAACAAAGCACCCTCCCTTCAAACACATTAATAAATCCAGCTGCTCTGCTCAGAGAGGTTCACTCGGTCCACTGGCACCGGAGCCCGAACGCAGAGCTCGGATGCCGGGTCCAGACGTCAGTGGACACGCATCCCCCCGCATCTCCCTCGTGAGGGCTGAAAGAGAGGCGAAGAGCCAGCGGGGCGAGAGCGGAGCGGTGCTTTACGCGGGGCGTAGGGCAGAGGTCGGTCCCGTATGAGCTCCAAAGCTTTCTCTCAGCGAAACACCATCTATGCATGACGTAAACCAGAGCAGTAGTGACACACGATCGGAATGACCGTTTACATGAACAACGATCGGTACAACCCAGCTATCTCGATCGGAAAGAAATTTTGATCCGAACGAGTCTGACCGGGGCAAAGTATTCCGAACGGCGTGTTTATGACGCATTTTCTTTCCGATTGCTGCAAATACGAACACGACTTGTCTTGCTTGGGGTGAAGTCCTCCCGCCGTGTTCACCATCCATTCGGCTCTCACCGACACATATACTGGAAAGCTATGAAAGCTTTTAGTACTGTTGTACTTTGACAAATTCACACACGGGTACACAACAATGTTGTGATGTCTTTGTCACGTGTTGAAACACCAAACGCCTGTCTTTTACCCGAAATCCACTCCTATTTACTCAAAACTAGCAACTCAACAAAACTCCCCACAACAATAACACGACCAACAGGAAGTTGTCGGCCTTACACTCGAAACACGGAAGTTAACCGGAAGCTCTATCGTGCACGTAGGCTATAACTACAGATACGCTGAGTGAGGCAGCAACTGAAAGACAAGATCATGTCTGGAATGAATAACAGGCAACCCAGACACCAGCTACAACGGTAAAGTGATGTACCACCTGAAAGTCTCCTGAAAACTGTGAATGAAGGATTGAGGGCAATTCTTACCAAAACAACCACAGCAGTGGTCCTTGAGATGCTTGGCTATAAGAGCAACCTTGGGAGGGAACAATACCCAGCGTGGAAGCAACAGTTGGGGGCAAAACTCAAGGCAGCTTGAAGGGATGTCTATCAGCCCAAAGAAGGGCAATGAAAAGGCAAGTGGCTGAGAAGTACAGCCAGTTGCCCATACCTAAAGCACTGAAAACTCCCAAACATGCCTAAAACCACACAAGAGACAGCAGAGCAGACTCACTAAGGCTGGAAACTGAACAGTACTGGAAAAGTATATGGGAGAAAGAGGCAGCTCATAACAGGAATGCCAAATAACTGGCCTCTCTGAGAAAAGAACATAGCAACCTCCCTGAACAGAATTCAGTAACCATTACAGTGGCAGATATCCAAGAAAGGGTCTCAGGTATGAAGGCCTGGACAGCATAGGTCTTGACATGATATATCCCTACATCAAGCTATATGCTAAGAGCGAGTGTGATATTGATTCCCTGATCTACACCACCAGGATCAACAGTACGGACATTGGGAAGTCCTTCGGGCTTGAGAAATGTAGCCCGACAAAGAGAGGCAAGGTAGTCCAAACAGGAGGGGTCTCACTCCCACAAGGAACAATAGCAGACATTGAGGATGGTTACAAGTACCTTGGAATCCCACAGGTAAATGGCAACCTGGAGCAGGCAACAAGGAAAGCTGCAACAGCCAAATACCTCTAACAAGTAAGGCCAGTACTGAGAAGCCAGCTCAATGGCAAGAACAAGACCCGGGTGCACTGCCAGTTATCAGTTACCCTGCAGGAATAATAAGATGGCCAAAGGACGAGGTACAAACCACAGATGTTAAGACAAAAAAGCTCCTCACCATGCATGGAGGGTTCTATCCCAAATCCAGCACCCTGAGACCGAATGCTAGCCGCAAGGAAGGAGGCCGAGATTTAGTGAGTGTGTAAGCTACTATCCAGGATGAAATATCCAAGATGCATAAATACATCAACGTCAAGGCCCCAACCGACAGTGTGCTCAGTGAATGTCTCAGGCAATGGAGAGCAGAGGATGCAGTACTGGAGGACAGATCCTCGTGGGAGGACAAACCCCTGATTGGGTTGTATCACTGAAGTGGCTGATATCAAGAAGTCCTACCATTGACTAGAAAGGGCTGGTCTATAGGACAGCACTGAAGGACTCATCCTGGCATCTCAGGAACCCTGAGAACCAGAGCGATAGAGGCTCAGATCACCTTGGGTGTTGTCACCAGACAACACTCAAGGTGTAGGGTGTACAAAGAGGCGCCTGATACAATCCAGCACTTAACTGCAGGGTGTAAGATGCTGGCAGGGAAAGCATTCATGGAGCGCCACAATCAAGTGGCTGAAACAATATACAGGAACATTTGTGCAGAATATGGACTGGAAACCCAAAGGTCAAAATGGGAATCACCTCTGAAAGTGGTAGAGATGGTAATGGTGAACCTACCAGACATTGTAGTGGTGGATAAAGAACAGAGGAAAGCCGTTGTGGTGGATGTGGCAATGCCAAACGATGGAAACATCAGGAAGAAGGAACATGAGAAACTGCACTGCACTTTTCTGGACTGAGAGGACTGAGGTCTTTCCAGGGATATGTTGTTGCCACTCCTCCAGCTTGGAGGTTACTGCCCCGAGTGCTCCAATTACCATGGGCACCACTGTCACCTTCACTTTCCATGCTTTCTCTAGTTCTTCTCTGAGTCCCTGGCTACAAAATGCTAATTTGTGGCCACAAAATACAAATTTGTGTCTGTCAAAGTAACTTATGCAAAAAAGATAGCTAATTTGTGCCCACAAAATACAACGTTTTGCATGCAAAAGGCTCATTTGTGTCGCTAAAAGCAAGCAAAACACTAATTTATGTGCACAAAATACAAATTTTGGCTACAAAATTTTTTATTTGCTTTAATGCTATGTCCATGGGCTCCATAGTTCCCTGTTCAACAAACAAATCAGCCAATTAAAAAAAAGCAGGTTGACTAGGTTGCAACAAAATGACTACACAACTCACAAAAAAAAAAAAAAAAAAAAGCTAAACATCTTTCTTTCCAGTTTTTGACAATGGAAAATTTGGTAGCAGACATTCCTAAAGCAGGAAAAGAAGGTAAGGGATAGATCAATGGCATAAAAAGCATGTCAGGAAAAAACTGGCACAAACCAGCACAAAAATAATACTACTTCAATTATCCTGAGGATAATTTCGGTTCTTCCTAATCCAGAAACAGTCTCTTACAGGCGTCTATCATCGACATAAAAGCAACACTTAGGGAACAACAATTCACAACAGTCACGTCTTTATCACGCAGATCTGTGGGACCAGAATAAAAACGAAATAAAAAAAGATTTTTGTAATCAGCACAGATTTGACAATGTTTTCTTTTTTATCAACACAATGGATGGGTCTTATTTATTTACCTGGACGTGACTGATCTGTATCAGAAGCAGTGTTCCAGAACAAAGCTACAGACAAAAAAGACCGCACTATTCTGGTGGACAATCTATAAACAAGACTACCTGTGCCCTGCTGAGGGAGACATAGCTCCAGGCTTATCCCCAGGCCAGAGCCAGACTCCTTTTTCCATCTGAGACCTGCTGTAAGCTGCACATACTCACTTTCCTGACCTGCTCTTAAAAACATGTGGCCATAAACCTGTGATATAATTTAACATCTGTTTTTGGGGTAAAAGACCCAAATGTTGACACATCCCATGCTCCAAATCTGCTGTTTTAATAAATAAAAAGCAGAGAAACTGAAATAACTGTAGCTGGGAATCCATATATTTATGTTGAAATCTAGAGATATACTTTCTGATTAATACAATGATATAAAAAGTCTTTTTTTTAAGATGACTGCAGTTGACAAGGACAAATAAAGAGTTATGGACGGAATCCAATTCGTCTGTTAACCTTTTTTTTGTTTTGATTTTTAAATTTACATTTTTTATTGATTTTACAATTGGAAATATTCGGTGTTGTGTTTTTCACATGTAACAACACAACAACGTGCTGTGTTACGGCTTACTTATGCCATTGCTTAACTTTCAAAGCTTTGATGAAACCCAGAAACTGATATAGATTTACATGTGCAGTGACTATAAAGACAAGTCGTCACTGATAAGAATATCCTCCTTTTTTTCAAACAAAGTGACAAGTAGATGGATCACATCTACAATCAATGTGGATTTATGTTACAGGTAAACAAATTTAATTGTCAATTGTTAATAGTCTATTTATGTCATTTTTTGACAGGTACTTACCCTGATCCTAATCTAAAAATATTAGTTTTTTTTTATTACAATTTTTTCTAAAACAATGTCAAGTGTAAATGTTAAGTCAAAGTGTAAATTGGGATTATGGCATCCTGTATTCCCAGGACAACATGTTACGAGTAGAGAATGTGCAGTCATGTGTTTGGTTTGTGCAGCTCTGAGCTGGAAGTGCAGTCCCTCACCATGGCCAGCGGCACGATGCCCGCCAGCTCTTCTTGTGCCAGGCGGATTTCCGTCTCGGTCTCTTGTGAGGCAACACGGCTGACAGGGTACTCCACCTGCCAGGCCATCCAGCGGCTGCCTGTTGGCTCCGGGAAAGTTTCCAGCTTGAGATCCACCTGGAGCACCCGTTGAACTGCCATGTCTGACCTACCAGAGCACAGAAAAAAGATGAGTTGTACAGGTGATAAGAGCTTAAACTTTAAAAGTTTGATTTTTCACAACCTAATTAATCTTTTGCAGTAATCCGTTAAAAATGGTGCTAAATGTGTCTAAGGTTCAGACACTGCCTGCTTTATATTATTTCCCAACAAGATTTTTAATATCTTCAGTTCCACTGTGGATTTTCCTCTTTTATTTATTTCTTTTCTAGCAGCTGATGGGCTCTGTATATAGGACCTACTTTATCATTTCTTTGTTTTTTCTCTGTGCTGTTCCAAGGTACGATTCACTACACACGACTGCCCGCCCCCCACCAAAGGTGATGGTGTCTGGGTTTGTCACCGCTGCCCTTGTTTGTACTAGACAAGTGTAAATATACAGCAGGGTTCAGTACGATCTACAGCATGCCGGAATTAAGTCAGACAAATGGATGGGGCCGATAATAAAATTTCCCATGTCGCCATAAGTCTCCGGTGCTAGCAGTTTAAATATAGCCTGGAGGTAAGAAAGGTCAGCATTGCACCAGAGCAGGAGGAGATAGGAAACAGCAGAAGATCTGTAAGCCATGTTTCGTGTGTCAAATGGCAGGACTCCTGGCCAATAAATTTGATGCACAGCCTCAGTGGCACACCGGAGCAAAACGAGTTCATGTAGTTTGGTGTGGAGGGGGAGGGAGGGGGCTGACAGTATGCAAAAAAGATGAATAAATTCTGCAGATTAGCAAAGAAAAGGAGAACATTTAGAGTGTAAATTGAATGTAAAGGAAATATAACCACATTAAAAAGGGAGATAATGCATGAGTGTTTTGTTTTAGAAACACTGACACGCACCTGTAAAGGATCCTGACTAATGAAAAGAAGGTCCCGGAAAAAGAGTTAAAGAATAACTAATGTAAATGCTCTCATATTCAGAACATTCTTATTGCATGCCTTTTTGTATACAGGAGAAGGACAGATTTGTCCCACAGCAGAGGACAACAGCCTATTTTCCCATCCTGCAGAGGTGTATATCTAAATTATTAACACCACAACCAAATAGCATGTTACATTTCATAACAGCAAACCAACAGGACGGCGAGAGGTTGAGTTCGGACTTACATAACTGTCCCATAATGCTGTGAGTTGAGACAGATGTTAATCCCTGGGTGCAGACCAGCGAAATGTTACAAAAACAGAGGGAAGTTTTGATGCAGTTAATATCCTAAAATGAAACCTTTGAATGCACCACAGTCACCAAGTGTCACGCAGAGACTGAGTCAGTCACAGTTCAAATGTCCTACTTTCCCCAACCCAAGGAAATTTGACTCAGGCAGGTTTTCTGCCAATCATGTCACAGAATACAGTGAATAAACTAAAAAAGCTCCACAGCAACTTTATTCATTGAGCGAAAAGCACCACCTTCAAGACTCCCCTCAAGATCTTAATGGATGTTCCGAAGAAAAATACTGGTGTTATTAGCTTTTTTCCCATTGTAAGATATCAATTTTCCCGTGGCCCAGATTGCAGGATTTTACCAGCAGCTGTGACTCCATTTAGATTTCATATGTCTTGTCACAACAAAGGAGCTAGAATAATTTTGAGTATTAGAAGTATACATACTGTGAAATAGCTTCCAATTGAAAATCACAAATTCTGCAAAGAAAATAGGCAACTTTGCCAGCAGCAAAGCAAAAAAAAAAAAAATTAATAAAAAAAAGCTAAGGATTGTGCAAGAATCCAAATGTATATATTACCTCTTGTTGCATTTACAATTAATTGTTAGTATTAAAAATTTTGAACATCTAGAAAAAAGAAAATGCACAATATATTTTATACAGCTTAAGCTCCATTCTAATGCATCCACTTGTAGATAAATAGAACTTTGTACATCTTTGCTGGAATATGGCTCCTATATCGCTCTGCATTTTTGTTGTAGCTTCTAATATTAGGTTGAGGTTAAGGGGCGGTAAGCTAGCAGGACAGACTGTAAACAGATGGATGATGGGAAGGGGGTCCCAACAGTCTCGCCAACAACTCAGAGAGGAATTTCTAATGAACTTCTGCTCCTCTGCAGAAACTATGTTCTTGAAAATTACACAGGTTTTCTTATTTTGACTAAAAGTGACAAAATCATCATTGAAAGACCACTGGGAACGCTTTCAAAACATGATTGGAGTTGGACTTTAATTCTATAATTCCCTTAAAGGTTACACCCTACAAGGTGTAAGAAAATGTAATATTTTTATAAATGATCACAATCAAAAGAATCACAGAAAAAAATAAAGTTTTATAGAAAATAATATATATACTGTATAACAAATCACAAACTCTTGAGATGTGGTTGAAGACAAAATGTTTGTCTCATAATTTAGCTGTCTGATCTGCTGTGTGTTTTAGGACAAACACTGTTCTGTAGAATTGTATGGATGACCAGTGCCAGTACTCCTACAAATTGAAGATATCAAAGTAACCATTAATTTTCACTTTTTTAACCTATTTCATGGTGGCAGTTTTTAAAAGTGCCTATTGCCACCTTCAGCTGATACTAGTTGCCAATGGAAAACACAGTGTAAAGTTAGTGTAAAGTCTGGCTGGGTTCTGTCGATAATCACAGCACTGACACACCCTCTAAAGAAATAAAGATTGACCCCGGTGATTGAAGCAACAGAGTGCACTGGCTGAGTCCTTTTCAATTACTGCTCCCAGGGACACCCCCACAGATTTCTACCACAGGAAGTGATGGAGCTCCACCACCCTACCGTCTGAAGTGGTCCACGGACCACAGGACACAGCTCCACACAGCAAGATGTAGTGAACTGCCAGCTGCCATGCAGACCAGTAAAACAGACTTTTCTTCTGTGGATTTGTACTGACACATTTAAAGTCTCCCCATACAGATGTGTGAAAACCGGTGCTTTCAGTTGAAACACAGATGGCAAGAACCACTATCAGTTCATCAAGTACCTAGTGATGGATACAAATATTTTGCTATTTGTCTACATCAAAAGTTAAAAAATCACCCAAAAAATAGAAAATTAGCAGAGCTCATTAAACCCAGACAACTTGTCTTTAAACACTTTGCCTTATTTACTCTTTTTCTTTATTAGATAGGAAGATAGATTGTTTTCATATTTACCTTTTAATAGAACTTTAAGGGTGTTAGGTCATCTATCCAAGGTTGTGATACACATCTATGAATGTAGTGATCTCGGGACCTGGTCACATCAATTGATGGATGAATAAATGGAAAGAAGACATCAATTTAAGCTGAATGCTTGTAGCTCATCAGTTTGGTTGAACCAGCTAACAAGTTCCAGTTTGACCCAAAAGTTTTCACCAAACTTAACGTCTTCAATGCAGTCTTTTCACTCTCCTTTATCAACTGACTCAAGCTGTCTTTGTTTTAATTTTTTCTCTTCCTAAACCACTCTCTGTAGAGTCATTCAGCTCCATCTTATCTTAATAGAAACACATTAAAGAACTATTGAATTTAGGCTACTGAAAGGTTAAAAAAACGATAGATTTAAATGTCAAATTGAATAAACAGGCTGGGGACAAAGTTAATAGAAGAATTTCTTCTTTACCCGTTTTCTCCAGAGACGCGGTGATAATTGAAAGAACTTCTGTTGTCCTGTTATCAAAGTCACTGCGTCATTGTGAAACCCTTTATTTAATCTTCCCACAATGTGATAGGGTCATTGTGTTTGTGGTCTCGTGGGGTTGGGAAAATAAGACAAGCAGACAGACGAGGAGCCTGTCCGCGACAAATGATGTGATATTTTCAGGCCGGGGTTCTTCCGTTCTTCTCATCATTTCTGGACTGAACAACACTGGAACACAGTCACACAGCTCTGCATCTGGAAAAATCATTGTGGTTCTTTTGTCAGAGCATTCCATGCACGCTCCAGCCATTGGGTGGGTTGCTGATTGATTTTAAGATGTAAAAAAATGAAATGAGAAAAAAAAGGGATGAAGTCAAACTGGCAAAGGTTTGAGTATGTTTGGGTTTGCTTGCAGGTGCTTAAGGAGAGCTCCGGTGCATTAATTTTACCACTTGAGGATGAAGGAAAATAAATCAAACTTGTGGCTTCAATGGTGCTTGAAAACAGCATAACTAAACTCTGCTGTTCATGTGTTCCTTCACCTGGAACAACAATAAACCAGTAAGCACAAATCACGCGTGTATATGGGTGTCCACAAATACACAGCACTGCTACTGTACACAGTGCATTTGTTCACAAAGCACAGCAGCCCATTCTGGCTCTTTGGACCAAATTATTACCCTTGCATGTTAGCACTGAGACACTAAATTAAAGGAGTGCAACCTCTAATATTAAAAAAGCCATTTTGGTTCGTTTTTTACTGACCAAAACCTAATAAGAGCCACAAAGTCCCACCTCACCATTTATAAAAAAAAAAAAAAAAACAACATTTCTTTTAGGTTTTTGAGGTCAATAAGCCATTCATTTATTAAATTTCAATCTGGTTTCCGTGCCACCCAAAGCACTGAAACTGCTCTCCTGAAAATCACTAACAATCTTTTCCGCCCTGCTGAATCTGGACTTATCACCATTCTCATCCTCCTTAAACTGAGTAAAGGTTTGAAACTATCTCACATTCAATTCTCCTCCATAGACTTTCCACTCTTGGCGTTACTTCAACCCCCCTCCATTGGTTCCATTCTTAGTTCTCAGGCCGTATTCAGTTCATTCAGCAGAAATCTTTCAATTCTCATTCCTCATCCTTCTCCTCCAGTGTTCCCAAAGGCTCTATCCTTTGTTCTCTTTTATTTATCACTTCCTTCCTTCCACTTACATCTTCTGGAAATTCAACATTAACTTTCATTATTATGTGGATGACATCCAGCTCTATCTCTCTAGTAAATCCAATTCGTCTCTCTAACCCTCCTCCCTCACCTCCTGTTTGCTTGAAATTAAAAACACTCAAAACTGTCTTAAACTCAGTAGTAATAAAACAGAGCTATTTCTTGTTGCCTCTAAATCCACCCTTTTAAACTTCCAAACTTCACGCTCTCCATTGACTCTGCTTCAGTTTCCCCCTCCCCTCAGTTAAAGAGTCTGGGTGTCATCCTTGATAGTTCACTCTCCTTCAAACACCAAATCAACAATATCACTCGGTCCGCCTATTTTCATATGCGCAATATAAATTGTCTTCATCCCTCCCTTACTGTCCACTCTGCTTCCACTGTGGTTCATAATCTGGTCACTTCACACCTTGATTACTGTAATGCTCTTCTCTTTGGTTAACCTCAAAAAGCTCTCAATAAACTCCAGCTGGTTCCGAATTCCGCTGCTCGCACAGTCTCCAGAAGTCCACCGTTTCATCACATCAACTTTGTCCTTCAGCAACTCCACTGGCTCCCAATCAAATTCAGAATACAGTTTAAACTTCTTCTTTTCACTTTCAAAGTTCTCCACAACCTGACCCCATCTTATCTATCTGATCTTCTCCATATCTACACTCCCTTCCGTTCTCTCCAGTCTTCTTCTCTGCAGCTCTCCGTACCCCCCAATCCGACTGGTCACCATGGGTAGCAGTGCCTTCAGTCACTTGCCCCCCCCAACTATGGAAGTCTCTGGATGTCTCTCCCCCTGGACCTCCGTATCATTGATACGGGACTTGCGGTTCCTGGTTAACGAACGGACACGTTTTGTCTACTGGCCGCAATTGATACTTAAGCATACGTAATGACCTGAAACTGTGTTGGTAAGGCATTGACATCAGATTAAAAGCTTTGAACCGGAAAATTATAAATCATGTAATAAATTGATTACAGTAAAACAGGGGTGGGATTATATAAATTCACTTCCTTCCACTCCCTTTCAAGCAATCTTTGATTTAATATCTAACTATCCTAAGTTTGATACTATAAGTTTGATATTGTTTTGTGCATTATTCCTTGATTACGTGAGATAAACTATTTCAAATCAAATCAAAATTGACACATTTGTTGCCCATCTTTAAATCCAGACTCAAAACCGGCCTCTTTATAACTACCTGTTTTACTGTGATTGCCCATCCATCCGTTAGCTGATTTTATCATGCTTGTATTGTGCTGATTTTATTTTTTCTGTAATGTACAGTGTCCCTGAGTGGCCCTTTAAATCAAATGAATTATTATTATTTTTAACTTTGCCTCTGAAAAGCAGACACTATAGTGCAGCAGAAGATAAGATAATAGCAAACCACTCTGACAACAGGTTGAACCTTTTACCATTAAGTTGCTCAGTTATGCAACATGTTAGAAATCTAAGCATAAATAACAAAACCTAATCAATTGAAACAAATTAACCAAAACTAAAAAGCCCTTATTAACTTAAACCAACATTTTTCTTCAAAGAGCCAGAATTGGAGGGATTGAGGAGCCGCATGAGGCTCCGGAGCCTCAGGTTGCAAACCCCTGCAATAAATATACATATTGTTTCTACAT
This sequence comes from Oryzias latipes, assembly GCF_053564925.1. NCBI lineage: Eukaryota > Metazoa > Chordata > Actinopteri > Beloniformes > Adrianichthyidae > Oryzias > Oryzias latipes. Next base: position 14,996,770 of record NC_136245.1, read on the forward strand.
GCAGCCTTGACATTTACTCAGATGTAATGCTGCACTTGTTTACATTCAAGTTAAATCTTGATCATTATGCAAATGTTACTTTCTATGTAGTGATTTCATTAGGGTCATTGCTAAAAATTGGTTTAATGCACTTGGCTGCTTCCTAGATCATTATGCAGGTAACAAAACTAGGTAAAGGTAACTGTGGTCCCCTTTCTTTTCTTAGCATCTACAAATAAAAGTCGCTTCGGCAAATTCAAATTAGGCCAGGTCCTTTGTTTAAAATTTGTACTTTTGCTGTCTTTAATTAATGTTTTCTTATAGTTTCAACTGAATAAAACTTAAGAAGGAAGTTAGACGCAATATGCATTCTCTAAAACCCAGATGAGTTTCACGTCTCGCTCTGAGGGGGTGTCCATTAGCAGTTGAATTTTCCCCGGCTGCAGCCAGAGAGCAGCCACATCAGCGGTTATAGCCCTTATCAAGGCTGATTTCCTAGTAAGAACTCCAATGAACACAGCATGAAGTATGATCTCTCCTCTGAAGGAGCCCAGTCACATTTTTCTGACCCCTGATTAGCCACTCTGAAATCAAAGCAAATTACTCCAAGCCTGAATATAGTGTCACCATGGATACGCTAAAAAGCTAAAATGATAGTGCAGACAACAATGAGAAGTACGTAACGTCAATTTGAAAAGAAAAAAAACATATGAACTGTTTCCATGGATACCTATAATTCATGTAATGCCTATTGTAAGTCTAATTTCACAAAAAGAGATTAAGTGCAGTGGTACATTGCTCCTCTAAAAGACTATTACGCTTTCTGCAAGTTGGACTGAGAAAATTGAGTAGATGGATCTGTTAATATTTTTCTATTTCACATGAATATTCGAGTCAAATACAGTATCTATGTATATATATATATATATATATATATATATATATATATATACATATATAGAGAGAGAATTTTTTCTTCCTTTTTTTTCTATTTTGTAAAAAAAAAGTTGAAGGGAAAAGCCAGGACTAAGAGCAGCTGTAGAGAGATAAGCGACCAATGACACACATCCAACCGACCTTTTCAATTCTGGCCTATCAGAAATACAAAAGAGACAGAGATAAGAGGGAAACTCCATTTCTACCATTTTCAAATAAAAGGACAACATTAGGGGGGAATAATAGTGACAAATGTCAGTGAAGTGCGTTCACTTTTGTTGAGTTTTTTTCTTTGGACGTAAAGAGCTTGGCAGTGATATGCTCTGTCTAACCACCAGAGAATAAAAAGTCACAGAGAAGAGAATGAAAACATAAAAAATGATCCAAGAAAATGTAAAAACATCATTTGTGCTGTGATCTGAAAACATTCGAAATGCTACCCAACTGTGACAACAACATATGGCTTCTATCAGAGTATTGATTTGGAAATGTATTTCTCTTCAATAGTTTAGAGTGAAATGTGCAGAGACTGGATGAATAGCACTGGAATAGTCTAAATCTAAACTTAGGAAAATCAAATGTTTCTATTTAGGCTTGAGACGTGTTTGTAGAACATTGTACCACATAAAGGCTTTAAGTTGGGGGTTATTTTCTTTCTTTAAGGCTGTTCTTAAGGACTTGAGCAGTTAAAAAGCACACGTTCTAAGAGCTGGCTGTTTGAGGCCACAGGGGATAAATATGTGTTTTTATACTCGACACTCACAATGCAGATATCCAATAAGTGGCTACATTTTAATCATGAGCTGCATCATTATGTAGCTGTGTCTGCATGATTCTTACAGTTTCAAGATTTCATAATATTTCTACATGGAAGACGTCAAGAACATGTTGTGATCAAATCAAGTCACCCTTAACCAGCACTTTTGATTTAAATATATGCATGTTATTAATGTCTTTTAAGTCCCACAACAACTATATTTTAATTTAGAAAGTTATTGGATGTATTTGTCTGTGAGTGGATGTATCAGAATGAAGTGGAGCAGGGAGCTTGTGGCCCGCTCATTTCTGTTGCTGCGTCACAACATAGGGCTGGGTTTCCATCTGTTCATTATACATAACAATTTAAAGAAAAAGAAAATTAGAAACAGTTTTAAGCTTAAATTATTTAATAGGAGGACATGCTTATGTTAGAGGACATATATGAAAAAAATTAAGCCCAAAATTGCATTTCTGAGTAATTCTTTATTCATATAATTGTGAATCAGGATCAGATGTTAGAAAAATACATCTGTCACGTAGAAAATACACTGGGCGGGGCACAAGCTCCCTGCTCTGCTCCATTCCAATACATACATTAACATCTTTCCTTTTCTGAGCTGGAATCTGGCTCGAAACTGGATAGATCCAATATTGCTTGTTTTTTTTGTTGCACCGGCGAGGTAAGGAGCTGTAAGCCAGCAACAGAGTAAGATGGGTGACGGGAAGTGGGGATGGGCTTGCGTCACACCAACATTCTCGCCCGCAGCTGTGCAGAAACCATGTCCTAAAAACCCCCCCACAGATTTTTGGGTTTAAAAATGGCGTGATCATAACTAAAAGACCACTGGGAACGCTTTTACACTCGGTCAAAAGATGATTAAAGTGAGATTTTAAATATCGAGCCCTAAAACTAAATTAAACCAAAAAAAATTAATTTTTGCATATGCACTTTCTATTTGTAACGCAACAGAAATTAGACTGTATTTAGCATCAGAACTGTCTTAATTCTTTGTGGCCCAGACTGTGATGGAAACATTTCTCAGAGATTTTTGGTCTCTGGAGGAAGCATCACACAGTTGCTGCAGATCTGTATACTGCGCATCAATAATGCAAATCCCATGGATGCACCACGTCCTCGCGGCGCTTTATTGGGCTGAGATTTGGTGACTGTGGAGGTCACTGAGGCATAGTGACCTCATTGTTATGTTAGGAAACTGGTTTAAGATAAATGCAACCTTGTGAAAAGGTGCATTTTCCAGCGGGAAGAGGAATACATGCCGTCAGCATGCAGCAGAACTGAGGAAAGTCGCCTTCTATGTTTAAAAGGAAATATACATATTACTAATGCTTTTTTCTTCAGGCCAAATAAATAAAAATGCAATCCAAATAATCAACACTGCTTAAATTAAAACCCTTTTGATAGACACGAGACTGCCTTTAATTTAATAATTTATTCTCCACCCCTTTTCAAACATTCACACAGACAAATTACCGCCTGTCATTAATTATAAGATTATAATGAAGTGCGGATGGAAACCAAAGGCTTTTGACTTGAGTGCTTTAAGGCTGATAAAGGGATCAAACTTCTGACTATCTTAGCTGCAGTTTTTTAGACCTCATCCACTAAAAATTGTTCAGCTTTTATTCAAACTTGCTTTTTTCGTTGTCCTCCGCCGGCCTGGACTCATTTACCCCTCAGTCATGTAAAACGTCATTAAAGGAACTTGGAAAACTCAAACAATTCAAATATTTATATTTAATAGGAACTTGATTTAGACTTGGAGAAAAGTTTTGCTTTTAAAGTCGCAGATGCATTTACTTCAGTAAAAAATACTTAGATTAGATTGGTTGGCGTCTTTCTCTGGGACTTCGACCTACTTGTTTAAAAATTCTCTTTTACAGCCCATGATTGTGGTGCAGGAAAAGACAATATATTTCCAGATTGCCAGGATGGTCAGTTTGTTTAGGAGGTAATGAAGGGAAAGAGGCAGAATGGCGGATGGAAAAGGTCGAGGGGACACAGAGGGGGAACTCCATCACATTTGCATATTGCTCTTCATTGCCTTCAGGAAAAATGAGCCGAGTTAAAGTATCAGTCGGGGATCCAGCAGCAGCACATCTATTTGCACACAAAAAAAAACTAAAATCACATCCTTCAGTTAATGAAATGCGCCATTCACCACCGTTTAATCAAAACAAAATTCTTTTCTGTAGCGCATCATCATTAGAGTCTCTCGGATGAAGTACTGTAGAATCTGTAGTGCAATGGGTCCCTAATGAATACAGTTTTCTTCATTGGTCAACTTTTGTATCAGCTCTCAGGTGACATGCACTGAACATTTGCATCTTTAATGGAAAGGCTATAAAAAAGACTAACATGTCAGTTCTTGTAGGTACATTTAATCCTTTTTACATTGGAGCATTTATTTCACTTCTAGATATTGTAAATGGGCAGGAATGCTGCTGATAACTCGTCCACACACACACCAGGGGGCAGCAGATGCTGTTTACTGAACCTGGGTAGCAAATGTTCTCCCCACCCCTCTTTACAAGCTCAACAGGCTGATGTTGTGACCACCCTGGCCTGAGCTAGAACCTGCAGTGGCAGAGCTGTTCTGGGAAAGTCACACAGCACCTAACTCCTTTCAGCTGAGTTACTGTTGGCATATAACTAAACCTGAACAGCATGCAAGGGTCATTGACTAAAGAGGCCTACAGGATCAGATCAATGATACCCTATCGCAATCAAGGATTTATCCCCCAAATGCTTGTGGAATACGTGAGGTTAAGCTCCGGCTCTGCGAGATCCACAAATGGGTGTCACAGAGTGAGCGGCAGAAAGGATCAGCTCTGCATTAGTGTGTGCTTAGCAAGCAGGTCATGGATGAGTAAGGACATCCCTGCCAGATGTTGAATTTGCTGTTCCAGCAGAACAAGATCAGTGCCAGCATCTTTAAAAAAAATACTGTTTGTATTTAACCTCAACCAACAAGATCAGAGATCTTTTCAAATCTGTTGCAAAAACATGCTGGAAGACAAATAGAACTGTCAGCCATGATCACCAATTATGCCTATTTGCATATTGGCAAGGATGGAGTTACATTCACATTGAAATATCCAAGTTGTAGTCTTGTCGTTTTAGAAGTGTTAACATAATGTGTAAACAGAACAGCTTTGTTTGGGATAATTACAGTGTTGGTGAGGAAGTAAATGGGGAGGCTGCGTGGGCATGATTGCCTTGTACCTCTGTGTTAATGTAGTGACTCGGGGATCGGAGAGGTGAGAAGAAGTGACGGAAGAGTAAACTCCTGCGCACATACTACTTTCTTGAAAGCACATGAGGGATCCATAATTAAGAAACTCACACATGAACTTCAAAGCCATTTATTGGCTGCTTTTCACAGCCGAAAGGAAATGTTTCATGATGTAGAATCTTTTTTTTTTTGTGAACACCTGCTCAGAGAATCTATGTGAGAGCCCTGCATGTTACTGGGTTCTTGTTCAGCTTTCCATCCCCTATGCACATCTTAAAGTGCTCATGTGTGAAATACGAATGAAAAATATACACAAAAATGATTTAAAACATACTACCAAGCTAAAAACTGAATATTTGTTTGAATACAATGCATAGTAACAACTGCCCGTACAGTACGTGTGGATACAGGCTGGCAAAAAATGCATGTACAGGGTATGCAAGTGGCCAGCACGAAATTTAAAGATCGTAGCCCGCTTTGTGATTCAATAGCGTAAAAATATTCAGGCACATTTTTTACTAAGGGCATGCTGCTGGCATCAGATTTTGGTAAACACTTAAGCTACGTTTACAACAACCTCGGCAACGCGGGTTCAAGGGACCACTTTCAATGAGATATTTATGTAAAAGCGTATAAATGCACATTTTGATGTATGGATGGCGTCCCCCAACAAAGTCTTTCAAATATCATATATAAGAGCTGTCAAAGAAAAAGCTTGCAGCAAGATGTGCAAAATTTGTGTTCAAGAACCCGTCAAATCTTGGTGTATACGTAGCTTTAGCCAACGCATAAGGGTAAGTAAGGGGGAAGTAGGTCAGACACAGGTGTGTCATATCGATATTTCATTTTTTTTTCAACCCCTCGGAACCCTGCACAGTTTGCAAGTGGCCTGTTGGTTCTGTTAAAGTGCTAGGATTGCTCCATGGTTGCAGCATGACTGTTAGTAAATAGTACATTAGACAATCACAGACTAATTTTTGTGGGCATCCTATGGGCATCTTAAGGGCACTTACGTATCACCTGCATATTCCGTGTGTGCAACACGGTCAGTAAGTCTGTGCACCTCACTAATGACTAGAGTGCACCGTACGACAGCATCACCCATACGTCACAAGTTTGTGTAACTTACATTACCCTTACATATATTTCACAGTACACTTACCACATGTACGACAATCGTACGTTCCATTTCATGAGTCTCCTTAAGGTGGCTGAACAAGACTCAAGACAAACCTGTACTCCCTTTAAGATGACCCTCCATGGACCCGGACAAGTCAAAAACCCACTGCGCCCGTGCATGTGACTAAGGCATAAGATCTTACAGTGATCCTAAAAAGAACAGCCCTGGTGCATATATTATACATGCAGTTTAAGTGGGCTTAGAACAGCAACATTTTTCATTGATCAGCAACTAAAGGAGTATGATTACGAAGGGCTTTCTTGGCAGGGGGGGACATTATAAAGCATTTGGTAATGGCTAAAATGCCTGCATCCACCCAGGGGTGCGTGAGTAGAAATGAGACATTGATCCATAATTGGGAGTACTCAGTCATGAAATGTAAAGACTAATTGAAGGAAGAGAGCTTTAATGGCATTCATTTACATATCTAGCACTGTGATTCAGTGCAGCTCACCCACTTACAGCCCGTGACATATGGAGCGTTGATCAAGTGACTGAATAGTTTAAGCAGATCACAGAATGATGCACTACCAACCAGAGCCTGGCCGCATCAGTATTTCTCTCCCTCATAAAGCAGCCGAGAGACTTTTGAGGCTTTTTCCATCAATGGCACACGCATCAAAGAGTGTGTCATTTCGGAGTAACCTTCACAAACCAAAGGCAGCTTTAGATGCCTCACTGCTACCTTAGGTCGAAAATCCACTCACCGAGCAGTGCAAAGGCAGCTAGGAACAACTGCACAGATTAAAAGCCTCTATAGAAATGGAGTGTAATTAGCAGTAGTGCACTGCTGATCAGGTCGTATTCAGTTACACTGATTACATAACTGGCAAAACCTAAAAGGGACTTTGTTAATTTCAAAGCAAAGAAAATAAAGATAAAAATAGATGGTCTGTTGCTTTCAGGGGCATTTCAAGTGTATTAGTCTTTATAAAGAAGTCGTCGCTCATCATTAGACACTTTAAAGAGTCCAAATCAAGGTGTGACCAAGTAAGACTTACAGAAAATGAAAGATAAAATGAAACAACTGAGGCCTGCAGATCTCAGTTCCCTCTTGCAACACACCTTGCTCTGATCTAATTGGCTGGACACACCAGGTTATCAGCTGCAAGTAGAACAAGGTTATCTGTAAAACAAACACGAGGCCCTTAAGGTCTGATGTCCCAACCCCTGGTGTACACCCTAGATAGCCATAAATGAGAAGAGGATAAGATGACCTTAGTGATGGCATGTTACAAAATTCTTCAGAGACAGCCTTTAACACAGCATTCATCTTCCACCTTCCAAGATGTTCCAAACTACAATGGTAATGCACTTCAGTTTCTTAGTTTTCTTTAAATCCCAGTTATTCCCAGTTGTCCTTTAAATATGATCATATCATATGATATGTTATATTATATGATTTTTAGCCAAACAACTGTGTCATTTTCTAGGAAATAGTTTCTGCAGAGATCATCAGAAATTTGCCTGTGGGTTGTGGGCGGGGCTGCTGGTGTGGAGTAAGCCCACCCCTATTTACCATCAACAATCTGTTTAAATGCACTCCTCCGAGCTTCAAGCATTTTCTATGTCACAGCTACAAGATTTTTCATCTTCTCCTGATTTGCATCTATTTAAATAAAAAAAATACCTAGAAAAGCAATTTTGAGCTTAATTATCTTGATCCACTGTCACAAAAACTCCACATGAACTTATTAAAAACACCAAAAACACAATTTTAATCGGAGCGGGTCTTTAAGCTTTAACTTAACAGAAAATAAATGAAAAAGGGGGAAATGACTTCAGAGTGATGAGAATAAAAATTTGGCAGATTTTGCAACTTCTGTGACCGTAGGTATTATACAGTCCCTAAGTTGAACAAGTTGTTTAAATCAAATTTATCTGGACTCAGATTTCAAGCTAGGCCTCCAACAATGTGAACTTAGATCATTATACAAACCACTGAACCTAACCAAAGCAGCATACAAGAAAAATCTTCAAACTGCTGCAGTTCTGAACAAAAAGTCTTGATTTTAATCTAAAGTTGAGGCAGGATCCTAAGTGAGGCATGCAGAAAGCAAAAATGAATTTGCAGGTTGAGCCTTGAGACAACCTCACTGTTGAATTGGTACGTTGTGAATGAACAGAATTTAATTAAAACTCAGTTGAGTAATGTAAAAAAAGAGAGGACATGCAGAAACAGTACTTTGGGTTATTGCTCTTATTCATCTTTTTATCCATTTTTGTAATATAAACAACAGAACAGCATCATTTCAAGTTGAATTTAATAAACCTAGTAAACCTAAATGATCTTCTTTTCTTTAACTTGTTCAAAATTGTGCCACAAAACTGATATGGCTGACTATACAAATACACTGCTCGTGTGAGAGAAGCAGAAACATTGCACACTTGTGTGTTTGCTTGAAGTCGAAAAGGTGACACGTACAAACCGTGACATCTCATCTGGAGGCATGAGCATATCTGTGAGTCCTACTGTGTTGAGATGCTCAGGGTCTCCCCTTCGATACCCCAGAGGCCTGCTGAGGTGTGAGTCCAGCCTGATTACATGTCAGGGCCGGTAAGTCCTGCTAAACAGGCAAAGAGCTGCAGGCACACTGGTGGCACCCTTCCTTTCCCTGCATGTTATCAGCCAGACAGAGTTCTGCTTTGGAGTTGTTAGGCTAAGGGAGATAACCAAGGACAGCAAAAGATTGGTTGTCAGTGTTTGAACGCACAAATGCAGCAGCGCAGGTTGGAAGATTTGATCCACATCTTTTCTATTTGTCTTCAGCTTTTCACAAATGGTTTCTGCTGGAGAAGTGCCCAGGGTGGAACCTCAACCCACGTTTTTCCACAGCCCAGACCCCTTCATTAGTAATTATTTTTTTTGTGCAGGTTAAAGAAAAAATTCTTGGTCTAAAGGCAGGGATTACCTTAGACGAAATTGAATTTTTTTTTTTTTTTTTGGTAAATGTAAATTGCAAACCCCAGATTTAACTGAATTGGTTGAAAGTCATGGAACAAATGCAACTGCAGTTGAGGAGCAGAAAAGAAACATCAGATGTTTCGTCAGAAGACCTGCTGACAATTGCATGTTTACGGCTCAGACAATTTCTCCTCCCCAGCTGAGTGTTACCTGCAGCGAGCAAAGCAGGTACAGCTACACTTCCAGGGGCAAAGAAGATCAGAACTTTTGCACTAAAGGTAAAATTGATGCTTTTAGTAAAGTGGCATGCTAAATAAACACCAACATTTTTTTTTATTTCTAGACTTCAAATAAAAAAAAGAAGAAAGAAAGAAAGACCAAAAGCTGTGGTCATCCAGAGAGAGGACATTAAAATGCAGAGGAGCAGCTCTGGCTGTCCACATGTTATCTCACACTGCCGTCTGCAGCCCTTTTTTACTCCCTGTATCCATTTTTTGTGTTTGCAAGATATAAAACACAGAAAAATGGATAAAGGGCGATGGGGCTCATACAGCATATAGATAAACATTTACTAACAGTTGGGCAAAGAACAAAGCAGTAATGAAGTGATGTCACAATGTAAATTAACTGCTTCCTTATTACTGGCACACGTTTTTATGCTTTAGAGATTTCACAACAGACCATTTGTGAGGTTTTTATGAGATATTTTGTTTCCAGAATGTATCACTGGCCAAAGTTAATGTTTTCCCAAGTTTCTCATTTTCAGCTAGAGCTTCTTATATGCATCTTTGTGGCAAACTAATGTTTTTGTTGCCCAGCAACAACAATGTCTAGTCAAAAATGAGACAGAAATTACCTTAAAATAAGAAAAGAGTGGTTAAAAAGTGGGTTAACTAATTTTCAGTTTTGCCTATAACGTGTTTACAGTTTAAAATTACATTTATGGGCAATGCTTTATTCAGTTTGTTGTGAATCGGGAGCAGATGGAAAATGCCATCAGAAGAAGCTTGTAGCTGTGACATGGAAGCTACAATCGACGGGCCATAAGCTCCCTGCTCCACTCCACATGTTGACAAATAGATCCATGTATGTGTTTGTTTTCCTCGTCTTAACAAGAATCTGTCTGAAAACTCTACGGCTGGTTAGATCCAATATTGCTCATTGATTTTGTTAAGCCAGTAATGTTAGGTTGGGATTTTAAGAGGTTGTAAGATAGCAGGAGAGCGTGTAAACAGCTGGATGATAGAAAAAAGAGGCGGACTTACTCCATGCCATGGTCCCACCCACAGGCGAATTTCTAATGAGCTCCTGCCACTCTGCAGAAACTATGTCCTAGAAGACAACAGGTTTTTTGATTTTGGCTATAAAAAAGGGCATCATCATAATTAGAAGACCACTGGGACTGCTTTCAAAATGTCTGCTCATAACCACACTTTCTCTGTCCTGTGTTACTATAGAAAGCCAGCTAAATTCATGTAGTAAATATGTTCCATTAGATTAATCTAAATTTGATGTTGTTTGAGTGTAAAACAGGAAAAACAACTGTAGTTGTTTGTCTAAAGCCTGTTTTTATTTGTTGTCTCTGTCCTGCAATGGAACACAGAAGCTGCCGAACAGTCAGATGTAATTTGGGCTGACGACTGCAACCAGCCGGCTGTCCTGAGAGGACAGACAATATGCCTCACTTCTGCTTCCATCCCGCTAAAGAAAACGGAATCACATTTATTCTGTAGCAACCAATCCGACTGCTTCCTTCCCACCAGCCTTAAGTTACAGAACCTAATAACGCTCCCTTGTTCCTTTCAGACTTGCTTAAACCATTAGCATCAATATGAGGAAGTAACACATCTAAGATGTTGCAAATGAGTATTGATCTAATGAAATTTCTTTTAATAAAAGATGAGCAGAAGAAAAGGAAGCTTAAACTGTTGTGTGTTGGTAAACACAGCCAATGAGGCTCCATAGAGAGGGTTTTTACTGTAAATGGAGCCAACTGGGAATTTGGCTGATTCATTATTAAGAGCGTTAGCAATAAGACTGTCAACTTACCATTCTTGTTTGCCTCTAATGTAATTGGCCCGTTTCATTTGAGCCATGATTTATGCAACATTATGCAAACTTTAAAGCCCACAGCATGTGGCTCATTTTCAGGACTGCAGAACAAAACTTGATTTGTGGGAAAATCAAGAGGCTAAAATCCCAGATTTTTACTTTTCCAACCATTTTCCTTAATGCAGCATTGTCATTTGTGATGTAATGAGACATTTTTCATCGCATACATAGAAAAGCAAATTTTCCCTAGACCCCAAGATATCAGTGAAAGAATGACACATCTGTGCATGATTAATCTTTTTGAAGAGGCTGAAAGGACTTTAAATCCATCTCAAATCCTTTGTTTCATTTCCGTTTTGCAGGAAATGTCAGGAAACTATAAATAATTTGCTTCTGAAGGGTTTTGTGAGAATTGCGAGGTCCCTGTGAAATCTACAAGTTACAAATGCATGATTACTTTTCTTTTGGGAAGCCTTACATTTACGCTGATGAAATTTAAAGGTCTGCCTCAGTGGCACTATCATAGATCTTCACAGCTAATTATCCCTTTGATTTAAATATATCAGTTTGAACTCTTGGATGATTTGCATCAGACATTGTTAAACAAGTCTTAATGGGTCCGAGTGCAGTTATGTGAAAAGAGATTTTAATAGATTCTTCCTATTCCTCAGTTTTAGTGGCTCCTTAGAGGAGAGATGAGAGGATGGCCTGGTGTCCACAGTTTGAGGAGTGTGGAAGTTTATGAAGTGGTTGCTTTAAAGTGATCTCCATTCACACTATGGACTAAGACTAACTCTGAGGAAAATCTGTTTTTTGTGTTTTTAACATGTTTTTGTAGCAGTTTTTAAATGATGAATAATGATGGACATATTTAAAGAAAATTAAGCTTAAAATTCAATTATTTCATTATTCAAATTGTGGTCAATGAGGAGCAGACGCAAAAATCCTGTTGGAAAAGCGTATAGGTGGTGTGCAGGACTTACAACGGCAACCCACAAGCTCTCTTCTTCACTCTATATTGAAGCATCCACCTTTAGGCGACTACATCAACGTACGTCTTTGCTTTCCTCGTCTGAACTGGCTCACTTTTCGCCAATACTCAGATATTTTCTTTTTATCAGACCTTTCTCTGTAAACCCTAAAGATGTTTGTGGGTGAAAATCCCAGCAGATCAGCAGTTTCTGAAATATTCAGATCAGCCTGTTAAGCACCAGCAACCATGCCACGTTCAAAGTCACCTTTCATCCCCATTCTGATGCTCGGTTTGAACGGCAGCAGATTCTCTTGACCATGTCTACATGCCTAAATGTATTGTGTTGCTGCCATGTGATTGGCTGGTTAGAAATTTGCATTAACGAGCTGTTGGAGAGGTGTATCTAAAAGCAACAGGTTTTTGGCTTTTGCCTAATCTGACATGAATATGATTTAAAAACCACTGGGAACTCTTTTAGAATAGATTAAAAGATAATCGGAGTGGGACTTTAATGAGCAAACAAGACAACTTGACTGAGGCCTCCACTTCTGGATTCCAGCATGCTGAGCTAGTATGAATGTTTGTATTCTGAAAGGACTCACCTTTACATTCACAAGGACAACTCCTCAAAATCAAAGTGCATTTTTTCTCTGGCATATCATAGAAACACATTTTGCACCACGCTGCAAAACCCGCTCTGTTGATTTGTTGACGTAAAGATAAATAAAAAATGAGGAACTTGTCTTGTATGAGCGTGCATAAATACAGATTCAACATAAAGCTTCAGCCCCAAAACGACAGCCTTGTCGTGTCTTTGTCATCCATGAACTCCACCCCTCACAGTTTGACAGGACTGCTTTTTTTAACGGCCTATTTAGCTCAATATCTATGGGATAATTGCACCTCCCATCTTGCAAGATTCTTCATCTCAGGTAATACATCCTTACAAGAAAATTGCATTTTCAATAATTCACTGTTTTTAGCTGCTAATTAAGGATACACAGGATAATTAAGTTAGCTTTGATCAAAGCACTAAGCGTTCAAGCAAAGCCTGAGCTCCTTTATTACTGCTGCAAACCAGATTAACTTGGAAATGTCAATTCAAGAGATTTAGAGCCAAAAATCTACTTTTTTTTCCAATCTCAGCTGGAGTCTTTTTAGTGGAGATTGCACACTCTACCTGCTGCTGCATAGCTTTTCTCCATTGTTTTCTAACAGTGCATGCTCGTTTGATTGGTGATTCTTTATTGACTTTTTCATTCACTTTGCACAGATGGTGCACAGTGAGGTTTTAATGTGGCAATAAAGAACAACCCTTATTCTACTTGTGCCAGGCTCATGAAGCACTTTCTGCCTGCTGTCAAAATTGCAAGTCACCACCCATGCCCAAAAACACCACCTGTGCCAGGACATTTTAACCATGCACCACAGACATGTCAGGCAACCGAGAGTGTCTTCTTGTGGCGAGTGGTTCCATGTTGAACAAGCAAACTGTTCACGGTGTACTCAGCCTCAGCCGACAGCAGCTGGGCCTACCTCCAGCTCCCCCTGCAAACCTTAACAGCATCAAAGTTGTAGGATGTGAGGATGAACGGCTTTCAAAAATGTTTGCCCATCCCTCTATCTTCCACTGAGGTTTACATTTATAACCAAGATTGAAAACCAAATCACACAAATAAAATGTTTAAATTATTTTGTTGAGTGAAGCAATGTGCATCAATGTTGCCCATCCATCTTTGCAACCCGCTTTTTGATGAAACCATTCCATGACATTGTCACAGATAGATAAAAAAAAAACAGCTCACTATTGTGCGTTCAACAAATTCCTTTCATTTACCTAAAAGAAACTGACACTTTCTTTACTTTGATGCCTCCATCAGCACACCTATTTCAGTCAAAAGCTCGACCTGTCTTCACACTGTAGCACCTCGTGATGAAAACCTGTCACCGCACTATTGCTTTCATTATGCAAGATGCTGCCCGCCAGGAAAAGTGGTTGCATTGCAAGAGGGGAATTTTTATCTCTGCGGGAAAAAGAACAAATTCATAAGCAGTCAAAGGCTGAAAAAGTGTTTGCTGGATGATGAATGTCTTCAAAATTCATACAGTTTTTTTTGTGAATGCTTGAAGATTCTTATGTTCAGCTGTGAAGCAGATGGTGACGAACAGTTGACAGCTGAGTGTAAGCAATCAATTTCACAGCGAGCCGTGCGCGGTTGAAGCCTCAGCTGTGAATGAGCAGAAAAGGTGTGGCTCAGCTGGCAGGGACGAGCAGCTCAAAGTGACTAGCTGAACCAGCAAAGAATACACCTGATCTATCAATAACGATGTGCTCTCATGTTTTTGGTGGGGCTGTGCAGCAGCCATGGCACACAAACAAGGAACAGTTTCAAACACATTTTCCCAAGACAATAAATGTTAGTTTTATGGCTTAGGAGCATTAGGTCTGAAACTTTCAACACTCCGACAGGTCCTACCTTTTTTTCACTGGCCAAAACTTAGAAGCCTCATAGCCATATTTCACCTTTTAGAAAAATATGACACAAACTGTTTTTTTTCATTAATAGAAAGCATAAATAGAAAGAGAAAATAACATTTTTTAACAAATGTAAAATAAAGGTTGAATTTGCCAAAGGTACCCATGTGTTCCTTTCAAAATAAGACACCCAGACCCACACCCAGAATATACTCAAATGGACATTTTCAAAACAATGCAAGGAAAAAGATCACTTTTTTTTTTTTTTTTGATAACTTTAGACTAGTTTAAAAAAGATAATTTTCCCTAGTTACTACAGCTCACTTGAAAAGAAAAATGTCTTTACTGGTTTAGGATCAAAAAGAAATTTTAAATAAAGTGCAAAATCATATTGTTAGCACTTCCTCTCTGTGAGCCTTAGGTTGTGCACAAAATAAGAGTATTATGAAAAATAATGCTTATTTTCGTACGTTTATTAAAATAAACAACAGTAAAACACGTTTTCAAACCAAATAAATAATGTGAATCTGGCCTTTTGAAACCAAAAAAACAGTTGAAAGAAAAGCTGTCTAGCAGTTGCTGCCTTGCAGGTGATAAGACATGTTTTGCTTTTAACTTAGAGGATTTGGGTTGTTCTGTTTTGCGCTATTATCCTGTGGACTCTCACGTGCTTTCACTCATGCTGAGATCTTTGGGAAACTGAAACAAATCATCTTCCTTTGTGCTATTTCTTGTTCTACTTTTACTGCTTTTGTTGGATATCTGTGGTCTTTTTCATCAAAAACTTGCTAAAACTAATGCATCAGATTTATAAAATTATCTGTCATTATCATATGGGTGCGAGGGGAGTTCAGCGTGAAGTGAAAAGCACGTGTGATGGTAAAAGTCGAGATGTCTGAGCAGAGATTGTAAACAGAAGGATTGAAGACTTTTTACAAAGCTCATGTAAGCCTGAATGATCACTCTTCAAGAGTGTGCAACATAATAGATTAATCCAAGTCTTCTTTGAACATTTCTTTCCAGTAATCTTAGGAAAACATTTCACTAATTCCAACATAAGGGTAAGGAAATTGTGCTAAAAGAAAGTGGGTTTGCATAAATCTAATCATAAAAACAAGTCATTCTGAAATACAAGAAAAGATCCAGTTTTTCACCAGCTGCTGTCTAGTTTTAATTTATAATAAAACCTATGGCGTAGAGAAGTGTTGTTTGCATCTAACTATCATTCATCAGGGCTAAAACATGCGATTCTTGACTCTTTGGAGGCTTGTCCATCAAATCTTTAGTTTGTGCATGAGTTAGGGCACCTTTCTTGTGCTGTTGGATTAAATTTCACATGAATTGAATAACTATTTTCACAGGATTTTTTTTCAGACTGCCAAATAAGCTACGTTTTGTTATTTCTTCAATTAGTTTGTTCATTTAATAATCACCAAAGGTAGCCCCTTCCTATATCTTTTTATTTTTAATTATATGAAAATGTTATATTTAATTTAAGTACTGATTTCTATACTTTAGATTCAAACTGGCAATAATGAGACATAAGTTGCTGGCTGCACGGTGGCACAGTGGTTAGCGCTCTTGCCTCGCAGCAAGAAGGCCCCCGGTTCAAGTCCTGACTTGAAACAGAACATCAATGGGGGACCTTTCTGTGTGTGTGGAGTTTGCATGTTCTCCCCGTGCATGCGTGGATTTTCTCCGGGGTCTCCAGCTTTCTCCCAAAAAGATGCTTCATAGGTCAATTGGAAACTCTAAATTGTCCCTAGGTGTGAGAGTGAATGGATATGGATATGTGGCCCTGCGACAGACTGGCAACCTGTCCAGGGTGTCCCCTGCCTTCACCCACAAGTGGCTGGAATAGGCTCCAGCAGTCCCATGACCCCAAAAGGGACAAAACAAATGAATGAATCAGTTGTTGGTATGACATCAGCCTTCTCTGTTTTTTATTTCAAACAAATTGCTCTTACTTCAGCTCGGCCCTGTCCAGGCTTGTTTAGTTGGACTTAACTACCTTAAAAGGAATGCGTCAGATTAACCAGCTGAGTTTTTCCAACTGAGGCAAAAAACAAATAAAACTTTGAATTCAAACCTATTTTTCTTTCTCAACAGGGCCTTTCCATGTTCCAGCAGCAGTAATCTGAGTTGAAGTAAAGCTGATGATCTGAACTCTGAATGATCCTGTTACTGCCTCTTAATCTTGAAAATTCAATACAGAAAAATGTAAATTTTATTAAGTTAGAACCTCTTCTTTTGTGATATTCTTGGCTGTTCTCTGCAACTGAAGTTGAATGGACTAAATTTCCAATTCTATTATTCAGTTACAAAATAAAAAAAAAAATAAAAAGCTTTTCTCAAAGAAAGATTAAGGACCAGAGTCAACATCTCTGTGTATTTTTGAGTTAGAGCCTTCCTCTGGATGCTTGGAGGGCTCTGTTGGACTGCGGGTAAATAACAAAACAAAAGAACATCAATGTTGTATGGATATCAAAGGATTTATTTCATCTGCGGAAAGAAAAAAAAAACAAGAAACTGTAAGAACTGTCTTGGAGTACCACCAATAGCCTGTCTTTGAATAAACAGAAAAGCACCTTACACCCTGCTGTTAAAAACAACATTCACACTTGTTTGACCTTTGGTTTCACACACTTCAACATCCTCCCATCCTCAAAAATGCTTGAAAAGAAGAAAGCACGCTGACTGACAGCTCAAGAGATGAGACACCTATATCTAATCTCCTTCTAAAGGGGCTTCATTGAAATAACTGGGAGCAGGGAGGGGACTGAGACCAAAGAAGAAAGTGGGGCATTGTGTATTGTATAGCCATCATGGGACTGCTTTGGTCCTCTTTGTAAAGTGACATTGACAGCTGTGGGGATTAAGGAACAGTCTGATATACATGGTCCAAACAGCGCGGATTAGACTAAATATGTGCACTTCTGTTGTCTGCATCTTCACTTTTTAAATCAATAAAAAAATCATTTTACTACAGTAATGAGTTATGGAGTGAGAAGTGTGCATCTGTGAGGAAAGGTGTGATCACCAGACTGAGGAGAGGGGCCAGCTCCTGCATTTCAAACGAACAAGAACTCCGGAGGGAAGGAGGAGGCATCAGAACAATGTTTCTGCTCACCACTGCAGTTTTCTGATATCATGCTGTTCAAAAGGCAAAGGCTCATCAAGAAGTCAGGCAAAAAAAAAAGAAAGAAAAAGAATACGGTTTAAATACATGAAAATGTATGTTTTTTGATGATTCATAGGATTAAAAAAAAAAAGGGTTTTCATTTTCAGAAAAACTGTGAAAGGGTCCTTTGAAAATATGTAGAGTAAAAACAGATTTCCTGTTACCCGTCCAAAATGAGAAAAACAAACAAAAACAGCCATGGAGTAATACTTTTGAGTTTCAGATAACAAAATGTCACTTTCTTCTCTTATAAACCATAACCTTCATTTATGCGGTTTGTTTATCTCTCTGTGATTGTGCTATGCACTGTAGACCAGTAGTCCTCAAATCCTGGCCTGCAGACCGGTACCGATCTGTAGGTTTTTTGTTCTTCGTAACCCTTGTGCTATCCTAGGCACTTTAACGTTGGGAGTTGGGTCATTTAGACCCACTAGACAGTGGGCTGAACCTTTTTTCTTCAATGACTTGTGATCTTCACTGGTGTCCATTGCCGTTGAGGAAAAGTTTTCAGCTTCAAAGAAGAAGAAATCTGCTATTTACAGACAAAAACAGGAGTTTTTCCTCGATATCTGGATTTATTGCATCAGTTTTTTTATCCCACATACCAAACCCACCGTTATATATTTATTAGACAAATACAGAGATTATGATGGTTGCGCTATTTTATTTTACTTTATTTATCTGTCAAACCTTAAAGGACAGACACAGCTGAAGTTAGCGTCCACTTTGACATATAAAGGAAAATTACATTTAAAGGGTTCTAAAAAGATTTGGCAGAGAAATTACCCACGTGTTTAAGAGAAATACACAATGAATCGGCATTGATTTTGCTTTTATTGAGTTTTTATAAGTCAGAAACAACTTCTACAAATTCAAACTTTGTTTCATTGAATTTTATCATCTGTCAAATAACTAAATTAATTTTTTAAACTGAATTTCACGTTTAAAAAAATGAATTTCAGTTTAACTTGATATTAGAAAAAAAAAATCTCGAAAAGCAGAAGCTTAAAAGAACCAATCGCCAACTCCCGACCGGTCCGTGAAAATCTTGTCAGACATCAAACCGGTCTGTGGCCTAAAAAGGTCTGGAATCACGGCTGCAGACTCACAAAAAAATGTCATCAAGCAGCAAATTTTGCATTACAGTGTATGTTTTCAGTCAACCATAACAAAAACCTTTTAACAGGACTGTCAAACCGTATTAAACAAAAGACTGGAAGGTCTAGCACATCTTGTTAATCTGAAAGCTTTACATGTTGCACTTTATGTTCTGCAGTGTATAATTGTAGTAGAGTTTCACAATTAGCTTTGTGACTTTCTGAATAAAGTAGGTTTCTTTTGGACTGCATGGTCACAGTTGTCAGAAGGCAGCAGAACTGTCTGAAGTTTCTGTGCCGCCACAGTCACACTGGAATTATTTTTTTGTAATGACCCAGTAACAGCAGTGTGTCTAAAAAAAAACTTCTAGATCAAAGAATTCAAATTACATACTGTATGCTTTGCAGGCAGTACTTAAATAAGCCCCTTCTCAGCTTTGGATATCAAGTTGCAGTTGTAATGTCAAGTGTCTTATTTTCTTAGGGGAATGGTTTGGACTTTGCTAAGTGGAACGAAAGCTAAAGAGCAATAAGTACGCTTTCCCCAGCCACAAATCTGCCTCTAATCCATAAAATTACACCTGTCACTAGAAAGTTAGATTTATTAAGACTACTTCCTGATCCGAGGAGGAAAAAAACCATTAAAACACACAAAGGCTTTCAATCAGCACTTAATTAACGCAGCAACCTTTTCGTGGTACTGGCAATCACTTCCCTATCTGCCAGATTAGTTTAAGGACGTGAATGCAGATTGGAAATGGTCAAAACAAATCTGCAGCTTGGCGGTGGAGAATATAAATATGTAAATCAAAAAGAGACCAAGGGAGGGGCAGGATGCTTGGAGAGGGGGAGTGACAGGCAAACTGAGACACTGGAAAAGTCAACATTTTGCTTTCCACAGCTGTATCAAGTCATGTGTATCATTACAACTGACGAAGTCCCATTTATATCATTTTTTGTAAAAGTGTGTCCAGTGGTCTTTTGATTATGCCATTTTTAGCACAAAAAACTGTATCGTTTTCTGGGACATAGTTCCTGTAGAGTGGCAGTAGTTTATTAAGAATTCTGAGTTTTGGGTGAGACCTTTGGCAAGGAGTGACCCCATCCCCCCTTCCCTTCCCCAATGTGGAGCTGAGCTGTGAGGAGGGAACTTTTGGCCCACTATTGAATTTTCTACATTGCAAATAAGCTTTTTTCAAACAGAAATTTTTTTTCGTCTTCTCCTGATTCACAACGATTTAAAGAAAGAAATATGCAGAAATGCAATTTTAGGCTTAATTTTTTTATATGTTCTGCATCATCAGAAAACATTTGCAAGAAGAATATGTTAAAGACACCAAAAACATGATTGTTATCGGAGTGGATCGTTAAAAGTACTAGCATCTATGTAATGGACATTTACCCACCAGATATTTTCAAACTTTTTTATAATTTACCTTTTTTCAGATTTGGGTCAAAGATTATTTCGCTGTGTAACCTAAAATGCACGGTGCTGTGGTTTGCTTTTGCTCCTTGATCTACGGAAAGTCAGTGGGATCATTCACACACAAGTGAACCGCACCAAATGTAGTTTAAGTAAACCAGGACATTGTTCTGAAGTGAAACAGTGTTCACTTTTTTGATATGCACCTGAGGTTGGATGAGCTTTTTAACCTTACCAGTGGTATTAATAATGGCACCTAAGAATCAGTTCATTATGAGGCCTTACATGCAATTTTCAATAGTTTGTCAAAAAAAAGTGTTGAATCACTAAAAAACTGACCTTTGTCGCTCATAAGTGGACTCCTTCCTGTGGCAGTGGAGCGTCACCACTCGATGTCCTTCACTCCTCACATCCTGGCTAACTATCCACTGGGTGGGGTTGCTGGGACGAGCGCCAAGAAACGTCACTCCTTCTTTCAACTTCACTCTGAGAAGAAAAACATTTTTTTCATGAATCTTCTTTATAAATGCCTTTCCCTAAAAGCGTCTCACTTAAGCCAGCAATTCCTTAGATGTATCTGATCCACATAAAGCCTCTTCTTTCAAAGAGTCTTTTTTGTCATTCTGTCAATATACCATTAACAAGAGGGTCCACTACACATCTCACCTTCAAAGCATCTCTCAGCTGAGATGTTGGTATTTGATCAGATTACTTTAATATCTGAAAGACAACTGCTTTTGATACAAAATGTAACTCAAAAAAAGAGAGAGAGAGAGAGAATAAAGAAGTTAAAAAAAATCGAAAAGTGTTGGCAAAATCTATCTGTGGGGGAATAGGTACCATCCTTCACACTTTTGGCCACACTACCCAAAGATTTTTTTATATATAACTAAAAAAAACTGATTGAAACTCGTGTTGGCCACACGTACAAGATGCACATTGCACTGTCCACACACATTTTAAGGGTGTCTAAGGCTAATTGTTATGGTCGCACGTATTAACGTAACCTTATGGGCCGGTTTATACTTCAAAGTAATCTTATGGCTCACGTCACAGTGGTTGCACAGCCATTGCTGCGGAACTGCCCCAGCATCTGCAGAATGTGACACCTGCTGGACACCCGCGACCGGAATTTATGCCCTTAGTGCAATCGCTTGCATATCGCGTCATTTAACCTGAATTTATTTTGGGTGACTAGAGTGCGCGATCACTGAGCAACTCTGTCCAAAAAAATGTATTTTTAACACTGAAGATGATGAAAACTTAACTGAAGATGTTAAGGGAAATACCTAACTTCACACACAGACTTTGAAAGAGAGAGAGACAGAGAGAGAGTGGAGAAGATAGAAAATAAAGAATGGAAAGGTCTTATATCTCATATAGCATATCTCATATGTTGCACTACACCAGGTGACCAATTTGCATTTTTTTTTTTTTTTGCCTCTGTATTGCTTGCTTCTGCTTAGCGGGGGGAACACGCCACTTTCTTCTGCCTCAGCGCGTTCACAGACGCAGCAAGTGAATAAGCAAGATGTGGTTCACGTTGAAAATAAACGCTGGAGACGTTGTTTGAAAAGTATAAATGCCACTCAGAAGCTCATCACAGTTCTTGCGGACAGTCGCAAACAAAATCAGCCAACATTAGTATGAACAAGACAGCGCCATTGTGAATGCTGCTGGTACGATGACTGATAGCTTTGAAGAATAAACTGGTCTAAACCCAAATAAAACCAAACCCTTCCTCCGGCCCGTGTACACCTACAACCAAATCTTATGCAGAACAAGGGATAGGTCCTTTTCTGAAATCATTGGAAGTTACAGCAGCAATTCTCGTGTCTTGTGATCAACGGTAAACAAATTAACAAACCCTCCAGCTCAGCTGCCATTAGAACTAGTTTGCACATCTAAATGTAATGGGTTCACTGTCTTTTTCAGTGACAAGGTTCAGGGCATTAACTTCACAAAGCCATAAACTTCACAACACAAATAACTACCCAACAGCCACCTAGTCACTCTAAGCTGACTCATTTTGTACCTGTAACTGACAAAACTGTCTAAGAGATCATCACCTGTCTTAGTTCATCTACATGCTACCTCGATGTGTAACCCACTAGATTTCTAAAGTCTGTACTGAACATTTTGTCAGCACCAATTACTCAAATAGTTAACATGTCTCTTCATTCTGGAACATTTCCCGAGGCCCGAGGCCTTAAAAACTGCAATCATTAAACCTCTCCTGAAGAAGAGCAATCTTGATATCACAGTATTGAACAATTACAGACCCATCTCAAACTTGCCATTTTTAGGAAAAATCCTTGAAAAAGTTGTTTACCAACAGCTCACTGACTTTCTCTTAATAAACAATTCATTTTTCATTTGTTTTCCAGTCAGCTTTTAGACCCCATCATTGCACAGAAACTGCTCTTATCAAGGTAACTAACGACACCCACCTAAACACTGACGATGCAAAGTCACTGTTTAATCCTGCTAGACCTGAGTGCTCCTTTTGACACTGTTGATCATAGGATCCTTTTACACAGACTCCAAGACTGGGTTTGAATTTCTGGCTCTGGCCTAAGTTGGTTGAAGTCCTATCTAGAAGACAGGAAATATTTTGTTGAAATTGGGGGTTGCGTCTCAGACTGCATAGCCTTAAACCGTGGTGTGCCCCGGGGATCAATCCTCGGACCCCTTTTGTTCAACCTCTACATGATGCCACTAGGTCAGTTAATTCGCAGTAATAACACATCTTATCACAACTATGCAGATGATATTCAGATCTGTGTCACTGACAGCAGGTGAATATGGGCCAGTGGATTCACTCAGTTGTTGCATCCAACAGATTAGTGCTTGGATGCAAAACAACTTTCTCCAGCTAAACTCTGACAAGACTGAAGTCGTTGTCTTTGGTCCAACGAAACAAAGAGAAAGTGTCCGTCACTATCTGTCTCTTAAAAGCTTCAAATCAAGTCAGAAACTAAGGGTAATTATGGACTCTGACCTGAACTTTAGCAGCCATATCAAGTCAGTAACATCATCACCTCTTACCATCTAAAAAACATTGCCAAAATCAAAAACATAGTGTCAAAACCAGGCCTGGAGATACTTATTCATGCATTTGTCTCCAGTAGGTTTGATTATTGTAACGGCCTGCTCACTCACGCACACTCCTGTTTAGCCATGTATATAACTGAAGGGTCCTTATCCACACCTCTGTTCATGTTCTTTTCTCTTTACTTTCTTTTAAAGTAAACTTTATAATGATTATGAATGTTTTTAATCTTTGCACTGTTATGCTTTATGATTTTAATTCATTTTCTTGTTTTGTGAAGCACTTTGAATTACTTAATGTACAAATTGTGCTATACAAATACACTTGCCTTGCCTAGTTAATAATATAAAGTACACATGGTGCATAGTCTGGCCTAAAACAAAGTTAACATATAAAGATGATTTATTCTGAGGGTGATGCTAAAGTACCAACACTAAAGAGCAAATGAAATTCTAACAGAAGGCCCAATACTTCCCCTTGTCTAAATCCGTACCAGGTTGGCAGACGAGACCAAAGACAGGACTTTCCTTTCATCTTGAATCTGTTTCTGCCCTTTTTAGATGGTATTGCTTATCTGTCCTTCAGTGACTATATCTGCCCTCCCCTATCAAGCTTGCTTCTTTGATGTCACATCTTGTCATGTTGTGTTGCTGGTTGTATGTGGGAAGTGAAAAGGAATTTAAAGAGAAAACAGCAAACCAAAGAGTCAATTTAAATGTCTACGTGTCCTAGAAAATAATGATACTTACTTGTGTTGCAGGGGGCCTAAGGAGCATAAAGAAATCATACATATTTCAATTTCCCAAACAATAACTGACTATCCTAAAGATGTGACTCAACTCCAAATTGTTACTGTGTTGTTTCACCCCATCTAACTCATAAAGATAATTCATAAAGGGGATATGGCGTGTTCAACCGTAGTACCAGGGACTGGTAAACATTTGTCAAACCAACAGGACGGCATGGCAACAACTTAACAAGCAAGGTAGTAATAAAATTGTGAATTTACTATCTCACCATTGGTGAAAATTTGAATCATAACACCATTTATCAATTTATCTTGAACCTATATTTCAAGAGTGCTAAAGAGAAATTGTGATAAGGGCTTCAAAGTGACAATACAATAACCTGAAATGCTTGAATCAGTTCTTACAGCATTTTTTGTCTTTAAAAAGACCCAGTCATCATTCTATCTTATCTTGAATTTGTTAAATAAGTTCAAGTGACTTTGACTGTCCAAAAAGTTTGTGACAACTTTGAGGGAGATTAAAATGAGATATTGAAATGAAGCTTATTTAAAAAAAAATTTTGGGTAATTCACATTTTGACTGATAAATTGACTTGAATGACTCATAAAGGGTGAGCACATTTCAGCCAAGATTTTATTAAAAGTAGACTCTGTTCAAATAGGTTTACAACAAAGATATTCATGAACATGAAATATTAAAAGTTAGAAATAATGAAAATGCAAATGGTGACCCATGAACCAAAAATATGATTTGTGGCATTATTGAGATTATTTCATTTGAGACAATATATTATTTTACTTCTCCGCAACAAAATCAGCTGATTTACGTAAGAAGCACTTTACTACTATAAAGTGTTGCATATCAGCTTTCCTTAGCTTCAGAATCCACTTGAATTGCATTAATCAGAGCCAAAGCTCTCAAAGGGTTAAACTTCCAAATTATTCACAAGGACTTGAGCTCATTGTTTTCCAAGTGGGCAGATCAAGGACTGAGAACAAATTTAACACACTCAGGTATTAAATGGGGCCATAAGACATGGTGTCCAAACGTTTATCCTTTGAAGGTTTCATTATTGATAATAAAATACCAACACAAGAAGTTGTTGCTTCACAAGATCCGTGAACCACTAATAGTAGTAAAATTGTTTTATTTGATTTGGTCTTGGTTTTCAGGTTTTCAGGCTGAAACAACATAGTTTTCATATGGAACAAAACACATTAATTAAATGTCATACACATACATGTGTTCAAGATGTTCTCTAACTTATAAGACAAGTGGATCTTGATTTCAAACAGTGCACACCTCTTTGTTTTATTGTTCCTCCTGAATAAAGCTAAACAACACACAATTAAAGCGTACTCTGTCAGCACAGTGATGGATTTTCTCTTTGACCAAATTTAAGGTCTGCTCTCGGAGCCAGAAGGAAAGGAAAAAGGGAAAAGCAAGGAGAACCCAACAGGGAGTGAGGATACAACTGTAGCTGAAAAGGCTCATCTACAGTCCTCCACAGCTCCCAGCGGGAGGAGCAGGGTCTTGTATCTGGTTTTGTTACACTTCAGTGATCGAGATGTCTATCAAGGGCTTCCAGTGAGGTTTCAGAATGTTTTAAATAGAGCCAAGTCTCAAAAGGGAGCCAGTCATTACTCCACAGTCCATATCCTGCCCACAGAGCAGTTGTCACAGTACGGTTGAAACATCCTCTATTGGCTTGGTGGTCAATTTAGCTATGTAACCAGCAAGCATGGGACTCTCTAACAGGTTAAAAGTGACATTTCAAATATTGCTAAAAAGTTTGCCAACAAACCAAATGTTCACTCCTCTGTGTTAGAAAGAGTGACAAATTAAAGGAGAAGAAATCACATGGGAGAGCAGAGGATGAAGAAAATGCCATCTATCACTCAGAAATGTGCCTATTATACTAAATCCTGAGGGGATAAGAATGAAAGCCAGAACCACATTTCCTGGTAATCTGACAGTTTATATGACATTTGATACAAAACCTCATGGTTTAGCTGAAGTCTGTGTGAATTAGGTGTAGGTGAAAATGTGCAAATTTGAAGCCAATTCGTATCACCACTGGATTAGAGTGAGTCTTGGTCTACTGCTCTGACTGTTTCAGAAGTTAAAAAGGTGAAAGTCAATTAAGCCTCACTTTTTTAGACCTAATTATTAAACCTCTGAACCATCTGAATTATAAAAGTCAACGATTGGGGTAAATTTAAATGTATCTACCATATCTAAATCAGTAACATAAATGCATTTGCAAATCCAAAAGTTACATGGATTTTTATTTTACGCTGTAAAATACAATTAAAAACATAAATGTCAAATGTAAATCTAAATGTAAAAGGTAAACACAGAATCTATTCATTCATCTTCTGCCTAATTGTAGCACAGTGGTGGGGACCATAAGGCTCTTCCAGGGTGGCCAAGAAACTTTCCCCCGTGTCTTCCCCGTGCCTCCTCCCAGAGGGGAGATGAAATGAAAATGCTACATTTAAATGGTTAATCTAAGTATAAATTTTGTATAAAATGTGTTAATTGGACCGGAGGGTTGTTTTAGTGTCAGTGCCATGACCCACGATCAGGTGTCTTCCTTTGGCTGCAATCAGGGGTGTCTCAAGGCAAACATTCACCTCTTGTTTTATGTATTGATTTACAGTCCCTGACAAAAGTCTTGTCGCTTATCCATTTTGTAGAAACAAAAGCGTAAAACCTCACTGTTAATGAATCCATTGGTTTTAGAAATGTCTCATATGAAAGCTAAAACCCTCCCAAATTATGTTCAACACACTAAAATAAAATTGCTTCACTAAAGAAAGATTGATCATTTAATGAACACAGAAAGGTCACATTTTGGCAAGACAAAAGTTTTGTCGCCTTGTCATATGATGCACCCAATCCTAGATTACAGCCTCACCTGTGATCAATTACTGATCAATCAATTAGTGGGTGTGTATAAAAAGAACCCCAGCACACCAGGCCTTCACATCAACTGCAACTTGACCTCTGACAACATGCCTAAGATTCACCCTGAGACCAAAGCGGTGATTATCAAGAGGCTGAAGACCTTATCCACTGCTGAGGTGGCTGAGATCTTCAATGTGTCTCAGCGTCAAGTACAAAGAATAAGAAAAAGATTTGAAGAGACTGGAGATGTTTTTGACAAGCCCAGGTCCGGCAGACTCGGCAAGACAACTGCTCGGGAGGACCGTTTGTTGGTTCGAAAATCCAAGGCCAGCCCCTTTTCCGCTGCAGCAGAGCTCCACCACGCCTGGTCACCTCAAGTCCCTGTGTCAACCAGAACAGTTTGTAGAATTCTGTCTCAAAATGGCTTCCATGGTCGAATCAGTGCCCAGAAACCAGCACTAAACAAAAGGCAATTGAAAAAAACGTGTGGCATTTTCCAAGGCCCACAGCCTGCTAAAAAGATGGACGCTGGAAAAGTGGCAGAAGGTGTATTTATCAGATGTGTTCAGTTGAATTACATCACAGCTGCCGCAAATATTGCAGGAGACCAACTGGAGCCCGCATGGACCCAAGATTTATGGTAAGCATGGACACACACTTCTCTGGGGTCCATAAAATTAATTGTGGTGTGCCTCAAGGTTCCATCCTTGGCCCCTTGCTTTTTAACATTTACATGCTTCCTCTGGGGAATGTCATCAGAACCCACATCAGCTTTCATAGCTATGCTGATGATACCCAGCTGTACATAGCTATGTCTCCTGATGACACAAGACCAATAGAAGCACTTTTTAACTGTATTTTAGATGTAAAATTATGGATGGCAAATAATTTTCTGCAGCTCAACCAGGACAAAACGGAAATTTTAGTTATCGGTCCTGAAGCCAAGAGGGAGAAATAGTTTCTGAAGCTACAGGAACTTTCATTAAGTCATTCGGAAGCAGTCAGAAACCTGGGAGTTATCTTCGACTCTAAGTTAACTTTTATCCCCCATATAAAACAGGTGGTTAAAACTGGTTTTTATCATCTCAAAAATCTGTCTAGAGTCCACCCACTACTCTCTCTTGCTAATATGGAGATGCTAATGCATGCTTTTATCATGAGTAAAGTTGATTATTGTAACGCCCTGCTTTCTGGTCTTCCAAAAACCAACATTAGGAACCTTCAGCTTCTCCAGAACTCTGCTGCACGAGTTCTTACAAAGACCAGGAGGGGAGCTCACATCACCCCAATTTTAAAATCCCTGCATTGGCTCCCCATATGCTTCAGGATTGATTGATTTTAAGATACTTTTAACAGTTTTTAAATGTCTTAACGGTCTTGCGCCTTCTTATTTATCAGATCTTTTAGTAAGATATGAACCCTCGCGGACCCTGAGATCCTCTGGCACTGGTCTGTTAACCATTCCAACTGTAAAAACTAAAACCTATGGGGAGGCTGCATTTCAGCACTATGGTCCCCGTTTATGGAACAGTCTGCCGGAGGACCTGAGAGCCGCAGAGAGCATTAATGCTTTTAAGAAAAGGCTCAAGACCCATCTTTTTAACCTGGCTTTTAGCTAATTTTTTACTACTTTTATGTATTTATTCAGTTATTTATTTATATGTACTTTTTATTTTATTTATTTATTCATCCATTTTATCTTATTTTATGAACTTGAATCTGATTTTAACGCGTTATTTTAATTTACCTTATTTTAATGTTTTATTGTTTTTATCAATAGGTTTACTTGTTTATTCTCATTTTTATTCATTTTTATTTCCGGTGCTTCCTCAGCTGGAACCTCTCCCTCTGGGTCGGCTGCTGTTCAGCCACTGCGGCTCTAGATGGGGACCTGCATCACCACTTAGCTGTGGTGGAGCGGTCCCCGCCTTTGAAGCTGCATTTGGCTGTCTATGCGGCTGTTCACGGAGGGGGAGGTTCCAATTATTAGCGTTTCCAGCATCCTGTTTTTGTGCTCAGCCTATTTCTCATTGTCCTTTGCCATCACTTAGGGGGTGGGAGGTGTGAAAGGAGTGGGGGGCTAGGTACGGGGAGGGGGGCCCTATTTATTTATTTATTTTTATTTTATTTATTTTTAAATCGTCAATGCTTGTTTTTATATTTTGTTTTGTTTTAATGTAAAGCACTTTGTGTTATATTTGTATATGAAAAGTGCTTTATAAATAAAGTTTGATTTGATTTGATTTGAAGATTCACCCAGAAAACAGTTAAGTTTGGTGGCAGAAAAAATCATGGTCTGGGGTAACATCCATTATGGGGGTGTGCGAAACATTTGCAGGGTGGAAGGCAATATCAATAGCCTAAAATATCAAGAAGTATTAGCTACCTCTTACATTTCCAACCATAAAAGGGGTCAAATTCTGCAGCAGGATGGTGCTCCATCGCATACTTCCATCTCTACATCAAAGTTCCTCAATGCGAAGAAGATCAAGGTGCTCCAGGACTGGCCAGCCCAGTCACCAGACATGAACACCATTGAGCATGTCTGGGATAGAATGAAAGAGGAAGCATGGAAGACGAAACCAAAGAATCTTGATGAACTCTGGGAGGCATGTAAGTCTGCTTTCTTTGCTATTCCTGATGACTTCATCGATAAATTGAATGAATCATTGTCAAACCCCATGGGTGCTGTCCTTCAAGCTCATGGAAGTCATACAAGATATTAAATATGGATCTCACAGTAGCACTACTTAATTCACTGATGTTATGCAACATATTTTTCTTTTTGGAGTAAATTATTTGTTAAATTTTCACATTACTCTCTGTAGGGCGACAAAACTTTTGTCTTGCCAAAATGTGACCTTTCTGTGTTCATTAAATGATCAATCTTTTTTCAGTGAAGCAATTTTATTTTAGTATATTGAACATAATTTGGGAGGGTTTTAGCTTTCAAATGAGACATTTCTAAAAACAATGGATTCATTAAAAGTGAGGTTATACGCTTTTGTTTCTACAAAATGGATAAGCAACAAAATTTTGTCAGGGACTGTACCAATTTCAGAACATTTAGGATTTGCAACTCATGTTCACACTTAACTACTACTTTTAGATTTAAAAGTACAAAACGTTTTACTTTTAAGGTTACATTTTAGTTTCACACTCACTGTACATATGCAGTTTCTAAACTTACATTTTTGTTTAAGATATAACATTTATCATCACATATGTATTTATTTTATACATTTAAATGCATAATTTGGGTTTACAAATGAGATTTACATTTAACATTTAGAATTAGTTTTAGAGAGTGGGATGTTAGAAATGGGAGACAAGGGTAAAAAACATAGGGGAGAAAAGGGTTTGGTTGAGAAAGTTGGATGAATAAGTAGTAGGAGGAGTAGAATCACAAAGCAAAATAATACACAATGTAATACCAAAATATCTATGTTTGGACATGTAATTTGACATATATTATTCTGGAATAGTTATGCACTTATTGTTTTACAGTATATTATGATGACATTTGAACAGGAAAATGCATGTAACCCTTGTGCTATCCTAGGCACTTTACGATTGGGAGTTGGGTCATCTAGACCCACTAGACAGTGCGCTGAACCTTTTTTCTTCAATGATTTGTGATCCTCACTGGTGTCCATGGATTACATGAAATCCTCTTCACCTTTATCCACCTTTGTCATGGTAGGGAGAACACGTCAATGGAAGGGTGGGGTCATAGGATAGCACAAGGGTTAAACATATATTTGTACACAATGACTGCAATGAAATGCAGTACACTGTCCACGAAGGGCTTAATGTTCATTCTCCAAATTTAGGAAGAAGATGCTCCACAAAAACTACACATCATTTGTTCTCCAATTCTTTTGACTTCTTAATATGTCTACTATGAAATATGAAAACAAAAGCTGCAGCCGAGGCTTTCAAATGCTAAGAATTGCATATCTACAGTGTAAATAGGCCACATTGTTAAGCTGACAATTTAAAGTAGTGCAACATGCAGCTCTTCAGAACTGTCAGTAGTCATGAGGGACCCTGATGAGTCTTCATTAAGTCAGAGGCAAATAAAAAGAAAAGGAAACTTGCAGTACAAAGGAAATCATAAAGCACATAAAGTAAACAAATAAAAAAGAATGTCTGTCCCCTCCTTGTGTTTGTATGTCTTTCCCCTGTTGGAATACTTGCTCCTGACCATCCATGCTCCTTCCTAAGTCCTGATGTCATACTTGGAGACAAGTTAAAGTTGCTTTCTAGCAGCTCTTTTGGAGTATAAAAATTCATATTTTTAAAATAGGTTTCTGATTGAATGCAATACCATGATGGTTAGACAACACTGTCAGCCCCCTTCCAGACGCCACAACCCACTGCAGGCTGTTTTCCAGTTTCCTAGCCTCTTTCCATTGAGTTTTGCTGTGCTGCTCCTAGCTTTGAATGTACAACAGTTCCCTGACCTTTTGTAATGTTTTCTCCACTGGATCTTGGGAAAATCCAAATGCGATCACAATGCACAGTTCCATGTGGAAACTTTTGTTTTATTGTGCCATCTCGCCTACATAAACAGCGTACAGGGATAGCAACAGCACAGTGGGGAACAGGGAGGATAGAGAAGCTGCCGTGAGGGGGGGAAAGGCACAAAGACAGCGGGACGACAACACTTTGTGATGGCTTGTGGTTGACAGCAAATAGAATTGTAAAAAGAACAACAGTCGGTTTGAGTCTACAGATTCTATGACCGTAACTGGGGAAAAGGCAGCCAAACACCTACAAATCCCAAAGCAACAAATCAAAACAGCTTTACTCCATTTTATCAATGTACAATAAAAAAACTTTTGTACAGTCTAATTCCTTCAACTTCCTGTATGCATTTGTGTATGTGACTGAGAACGCCTGCAGGGGGTTTAGAGCTTAGTCGTATGCTAATGCTGAATTAATTTTTTTTTTTTTTTTTTTTTTTTTTTTTTTTTTTTTTTTTTTTAACTTGTCCTGTCCAACAGCTAGGCAAACAGATGAGAGCTGAGGGCCTCTTGTGTTGGACATATTTTATTCTAACAAGAGGGGTTATTCATCTTCAGACAAACCAAAGGTATGTCTGAATAAACCCCTTTTGTAATTGAGGCCAAACTTTATTAATTTCAATCATGTTTGAAAATCTTTGGTGTTGGACCGGACGGAAAAGGAAAGAGGGGAACAAGAGAGAGGGACGTTAGAGAGAGGGGGGGGTAGGAGGGTGATAATAGGAGGGGAAGGGGGGTAAGACCATGAAGCAGCATAGAGCAGACAGGTTTACTGGTTGTTTATCGTTACGGTACGGTTCAAATGTAGTACAAAAAGGGCGGGGCCTGTTCACACACACTCAAATATTATCAACACACCTGCTAGCCGCAGAAATGTCCACATGTCAACATGCACACAAAACAGATAGTGTTCACGAACGCATACCTATGCCTTTAAACCAACTAGTGTGAAATCTTTCATTCATTCAATCATGCAAACTATTAGTGCAAAGGTGAGCTAACACCTGTGCTCAGGTGAGTGTTTATGTTCTTCTAAAATGGATGGTGGAATGTGAAAAGAAGGAGGAGGAGCGCCCAGCCACCCCCACACCCATACCCCCGCCGCAGCAGCAGCGGCAGCCGGAATTCCCCCAGCGCCACACGGGAACAGGCAGGGAACAACCGCCCCCCGGGCGACCAAGACCGCCACCCAGGCCAGGGCCAGCAGGACCGCCGCGAGGCCCCCAGAGCCAGAGAGCAGGGAGGCGCAGAGGGAAAGAGAGCGCCGCCCCAGCCCAGCCAGGAAAGCAGCCCCCCGCCGCGCCGGAAGAGCCCAACGCAGGGCCCCACCGGAGAGGGACGCCCACAGCCCCAGACGAGCACCCCACCACCACCCAGGAGTTCCGGGCATCCCCCCGCCCCGACCCCAGGTACGAGCCAGGACCCCCCAAGGGAGACCCGCTCCGCACTCCAGGCAGCCACCCACCCGGCCCACGGTTGGTCCAGGTAGGAGCAAGGCAGGGGCCCGCCGCCCCCGCCCAGGAGGGGGGAACCCCGGGGAAAAAAGGGCGGCCCATAAGGGATGTTATAAATATGGCCCGACCAGGCTCGGCCATGTTGGAAGTTTGGCGGGGCCCAGCGCCCAGGGGCAAGGACCAGGACCCACCCCACAGGGACACGAACACCCCCGGCTCAGGTGTAATATGAACCCCCCCACCGCGCGGAGAGAGCACCGCCGGGCCCAGGGAGCCGGCACCCAAGGGACACGGCCGCCATCGCCAAGAGGCCCGCACCCCCCACCAGGGACGGGGTAGGGGACAGATGGACCCAGGTCCCACCTTCCTTGTAAAATGTGTGTGCGTGTATGGGTGTTTGAGAGGGTGTTTGTGTGCATGTGTGTGTGTTTATGTTTGAATGTATATATTGAAGGGGGAGGGGTGTGTGTACTAAGGGGGGTGCAGTTAAAATTGGCGAGTAGGGCACTAAGGGGACATCTCCTGATTACTCACAGTGATGTCCCCTCACCCTCCACACCAAGGGGCCCTAAATGTCTAAGGTGCGGTTAAAATTGGCGGGTAGGGTGCCAGGAGGACATCTGCTGCTTGCTTGGTAATGCTGAATTACCATTTACCATGTAATTATTAATTACAATGAGAAATAGGCTGATTTTTTTTTTTTTTTTTTTTTTTTCTGGTGTCCCACCATCACTGCTCCTTTACCCAAGAGACACCAAGGATGTTATTAATTCAGCATTAGCTGAATTAATAACATCCTTGGTGTCTCTTGGGTAAAGGAGCATCACTGCTCCTTTACCCAAGAGACACCAAGGATGTTATTAATTCAGCTAATGCTGAATTAATAACATCCTTGGTGTCTCTTGGGTAAAGGAGCAGTGATGGTGGGACACCAGAAAAATATACATTTCTCTGGAATATGCAAAGAAAAATTGCAAACTATATGTGATGTTTAAAAGAAAAAAATTGAAATAGTAGCTTCTGACTAACTTTCTTTTTTGACCAGCTTCTCCCGAGACATTTAACAATACGTGGATTTCTTGTCATCGGATCGCCAAAAAGACAAAAAATGTAAATGGTAAACCATAGAAAAATGTATATTTCTGTTCTGTATGCACAAATATGGCTTTGAGAAGATGCCCAATTAGAAATCATCTTGAAAATGGAAGTCAGTGAATGACAGAAAAAAAATAAATTAAAACCTCATTATATTTGATGGAATTCTTTATTTTTTTCATCCACAACCCGCATTTCCAATGAGTATGCAATTTAAGAAATCCCCAAACCATGCTCCAGAATTTCAAACATTGCTATTTCCTGTAGGCTACAGGATTGGATCAAACTTATTTTGCAAGATTTGGCACCATCACAACTTGAAGGGTAGACTGAGGTCAACATACTAATTTGCAGCATCACAGAACTGGCAAAGCTGCAGAGCCTTTGTCCACTTTGATTTTTTCCGAGTAAGGAGATACTGTGGGTAAGGTTGTATTTAGGTGATGCCTAGATAATTGCAACAAACTGTGAGACAGAAAAGGCCATGAAGGGATCTAAGTGACCTCCTGTTTCGGAGAGAATGAGTGGTCACTGAGCCTGATTGCATTTTCTTATTTCATTGTGAAAGACCTGTTCTGGTTGATCATGAGTCCAAATAAGCTTGTATCTTCTTACAACCTTTGAACGCAGCGAAAATTCCAGCAAACCTTTAATAGATCAAACGCAATAGGAAACTGTGAAAAACTCATAGTAGCTGCAACCCAAGCAGGATGCTAAGACAGTCAGACTGGCTGCCAGCTATCAGCTCGGCTCTTCAACATAATATCCTCACTGTATCAGCCTCACATCAGTCTTTTCTTCTTTATGAATAATTCATTTGCGATGTCAAATCGAATGAATGCGGAGGGTTTATTTAGAAATTCCCACCTATATTTGTGCAAATATTAACATTTATGAGGAAAATAGACAGGAGTACTGTGTTTTAGCTCTTATTTAGAATGACAGGGCTGCTTTAGGAGGCGCCATGGTTTACAAAACAAATGAAATAATTTAATACAGTAGAGAATTACGTACCATCTGCTTTTGTTGATGGGGGAGCAGAAAAAGTGGTGTTAACGTGCACCAGAATGGTGTTTTCCCCACATGCCAGGAGATAAATTTCTTTAGTCTCTCATTTCTGAATCACCCAGCAGAGATTATAGAAGTGCCCACTGTTATGCTGAGGAGCCATGAAAGAGAAGCAGAAAACATTAGGATTGGAGATCTGTTTGCCAATTACTCAGTCTTTTGTGTAGACATGGAGTGAGCAAAGAGAGGGGAACATCTAACATCCCACATGAAGAATTCATATGATTGCTATCACGTAGCGCGGTTTAGTAGTGTTGTCGCAGAATGTAACCACCTAATTGGATTTTCATGACATTCAAGAGCACAGCGAGAGAAAAACACCATGAAGAGGTGGAAAAAGCAGAGCGGAAAAACAGAAATGGCAAGTAATATGTTTTCTTGGTGTCGAAGAAAGCAGCGCTTTCTTTCTTTCTTTCTTTTTCTTTTCTTTTGCTTCTTTTGATAAAAGTTTTTAATTGAACATGACTCAGTTTTAATTGTTTAAACCACATGGGACCAAAATAGATTTGACAGCTTGTGATTAGCGCTTCTGTTTCTGAAAAGCAATATCATCCTTTGATGGAAGATATTACAGTATATTTGAAAAGCCAGCTTTAGAGGCTTGCGTGGACAGGTGGACTGAGTGCATTTACAGCTGTAAAAGTCAGCGAGAACGTCAAGGTTGTCTGGTGGTCAAAAGGAATACTGTGAAGAAAGCCTAAAAAAAACACTTTAAGTTTTTTAAAACTCTTACTTTGGCTTCAGGGGATTAGAGGTTGTTTGGCACCCCACTTTTTTTTTTATTTTGCAAAAGGGGAACAGGAGCTTAAAAAATGTCTGAGTGCTGCTCTCAAGACACAAAAATGACCTCAAACCTTGCATAAGCACACGGGAGATCCACAAAGTCATGCATAAATGCCAGTTCATGGGCTCCATGAACACTCATTCATCCGTGAGTAGTCAAAGAAGCACAAAAGATACTGTCACAGTGATGCCATTAGCATGAAAGAATCAACAGAAGCATTTCTTTTTACTTTTTCCCCTGCTGTTTTTCTTTGTTTTGCTGCGTGAACCACAATCTCTCATCCTGTATTTGCTCATGTTCAGTGACACAGCCACTACGTACATTCTGCACATATTCTATGTATGATATTTCCGTATTTTGTGATACATGCGTGACATTCGTAATTGAAGTGTTTCTTGGGTTTGTCATTTGTAGATATGCACTTGCAGTTGCATGAATTCTGTTTTGAGCTGTTTAAAGTTTTTGGTTATTTGAGACCTTCGCAGTTTACGCATATTTTATGTAGTTTATACGCAATTTTTACGGAGATCTTACCCAACTGTGCATGATTTTTGTGAGATGCATATGCAAATTTGTGGCTTTCCACGACCGTTCCACATATGTCCAGGTATGTCTGACTGTTCACGCATGCACCACCGATGTGTAACTTTTATATTTGCCGTATACAGTGCACATATCATGTTAAAATGAGTAAATTGATGCAAAAATGACTAATAAATTCCAATCATCACGCATGGCTCACGTAGATGTTGATTTACGTGTTCTTTGTGTGGTTCATTCCGTGGTTCTAACGTGATTTTAAACAAAAATTCTTGTAAAGACCACAACTTTTCTGATTTTCTTTCATGTATGACTGATTTTCATCCATGCAATATGTGTAAAATTTAAATAATGGCTGTGTGACATGGCCTTAAAACTTCAGTCTGCAGCCTTCAACACTTAAAGAGCCATTTGGGTCAATTCTTACCTCACCTTATTGGAAAAACTCAGACACTGAATTTTATTTATGTTAATGTTGTTATTAGGACAAGTGTAAAGGATTTTTATTTTTCTTGGCATAAATAAAATATAAATAACCTTTTTTCCAAACATGGAATAGTGTATAACTTTTGATAGAGTTGACAGTTTATTATACTGTTTGTTGTGCATCTCAGCCAGAAATGGATAATTAATCAAAAAATAAATCAGAGTTAATTAAATGGATTTAACTGTATTTTTCAAATACTAAAGACACTTGAATTTGTTCAGTGATTTTAAGTCACTTATAAAACTCATCTTTTTACTCAGTCTTTTGACTCCAGTCAGCTGATTTAGTGGACCATCTAGGTTCCTTAAATTGTTTTATTGATTTTATTGTTTTACTGTTTTAATTCTTTCATTGCTATCGTATTTTATTGTCCAGTGATTTTGACTTCCTGTTCAGCACTTTGGTTCATATATAAATAAACTCGGTCGGTCGGTTGGTTGACTGGTTGTGCTTATTGACACTCCAATTGA
The DNA here is from genome assembly GCF_053564925.1 of Oryzias latipes. NCBI lineage: Eukaryota > Metazoa > Chordata > Actinopteri > Beloniformes > Adrianichthyidae > Oryzias > Oryzias latipes. The sequence continues at coordinate 15,034,123 of NC_136245.1, forward strand.
TTTTTTTGGTGGTGAATGGCCACAAAAATCAGTCAAAATTTTTTATTTCGACTAATGAAATGTACTACTGTCTTTCAACTTTTTGTGAGTGAGTTGAATAACGTTTGAGCTAATTTAATTTCCTATTTTACCTTTCTATTTACTATTAAGTTTACTACTACCTTTTTAAAATGAAGAACCTTTTACTTTTATTTAACCAGAAAGCGACAATGGAAGGGCACGAGAGCCATGTGTAGCCCTGGGTTGCTGACCCTTGATCGAAGAAGGTTTCAATTTTTTATTAACGCCATACAGTTTCCGTAAAAAAGCTCTGAATAAACCTATAATCATGACAGTACATTCAAAGTGAAAAGTGACTGCTTTTAAATGAAAAAAAAAAATGTAAAAAACCAACATATGCCAACTTTCCAAGATGGTGGTAAAAGCAAGGTTACATAAAGGTGAAAGAAATGAAAGAAGAAATTCACAACAAAGAATTATTTATACTTTATAAACAAAAGCACAGCAGGGCAAAGAGTTATGGAAAAAAAAATACACAAAAATCACTCAAGTGATCCCTTGTTCCAGCCATCCTGCACAGATGAACCATTTAATCATTGGAGAGAAGTAGGAATATGCGCCATCAAAGATTTGTATTTAAACAATATTTTGACATTCCAACAAATACAGGATAGATATGAATTGCCAAGCAGTCATTTATTTTAAATATTTGCAAATCCAAAATTATGTCAGAACATTTCTGCCTCAGTTTCAGAATGCCGAACCTAACTTTCTTGATAAATGCTTAATTGAAACTCCCAGCCCAAAACAAAGAATTGCAACCATTTACAATTTACTAGGAAATGAATAATCACTCCACCGCGCATTTTAATGGGGAGTGGGAAAAAGAATTTGATGTCCCCCTAACAGAGAACATCTGGAAAAAGGCCTTACTCAAGATAGGAAATACCTCAATAAACACACGTCACTGCCTAAGACAATACAAAATGGTGCACAGACTGCATTATTCTAGAGAGATAATTAATCAAATATATCCAGAGAGCTCACCCAACTGTGAAAAATGTGGGTTGCAATGAAGCACTCTACTACACAGTTACGTTTTGTGTCCCAAACTTCAGACCTTCGTGACCAACATGTTCACATACCTGTCTGATGTATTGAAAATCAAAATTTCCTCGGACCCAATTCTCATCGTATTTGGTGTCTCTCCTCAGTCAAAAGACCTGGGACATGCACAAGAATGCTTAATTTCATATGGACTGATCATTGGATAGAAATGTATTTTTCATCTGTGGAAAGGCAAAGAAAGTCCCTCTTTAAAAATGTGGATAACAGAACTTAATAATCTTCATCTTCAGAAAATAAGATATGCCATCCATGACAATATGGAAAATTTTGAAAAGATTTGGCAACCATTTATGTCTTTTCTTGGAGACGCGTAATGTGTGTAGTTAAGTTGGTAAGGGTTTGGGATGGGTAAAAAGGGCTTACATTTTTTTTTTCTTTTTGTTGGTATTATTGTGTTGCAGAAAAACAAGAAAAGAGAAGAAGAAACATACATACTTTGTCATATCCGTATGAACATACTAATGAATGCTTTCAATAAAAACATTTGAAACAAAATTCACACAAGTGATCAGAGCCGTCAGCTGCGACAGTCAACTTTTGACCCCAGTTAGAAAAGATCTTTCCCTGAAACTGAAAGTTTTTCGGTCGCCCTATAATCTGTGAATCCTCCAGCAGGTGTCCATCAGAAAAGCAGATGGCAGGAATTACTGAAATAGACCTTCACACTAATGTGATGACTGGCATTGTGACAAAGAGCTCCATCAGGTGGGGAGGACGCGGGGCAGTGGATCCTTCTAGGTTTGTGCTCAGTATTCAATATAGTGTTGGCTTCTTAACCTTCCCCCAAAGCCCAGGTTTATTTACAACAGCCTGTGGCTTCCTGTCTGCTTTCACATATCCCCTGCCCTGCCCCCACCACCATGTCTCCGCTTCCCAAGGGGGCTACAGGAGTTGGTAAAAGATAAGCCTTGTGTTGTGGCAGAGGCAACTGACACCGCTTCAACAACATGAGGATTTAGCCTGCGAGCAGAGAGCTAATGCCCTGCACGTGAAGCGAATCTGTGATGCACACTCTCCCCCATCTGCTCGTGTATACCTAAACAAGTATGGATGTGCACAAGTTTCAGCAAAAAAGCAGACACTCATGCTCGTGCAGACACATTTGCTGAGGGAAACAAGCACAGCAGAGACGAAGAAGAGTTTGCACAAAGATGCAGGCATGCACACAATGAAAATGTCCTCCAGCATGCCTCACTGTAATGCTCACAAAATTGCTTTTAATTGGTGAAAGAGAATAAATCAATGCAAACCATGTTTACAATACTGAAGATGGAAAATAGGAGACGGTAGCATAGTCCAAGTAGACAGAAACAAAGGCTAGGAAGTGTTCCCAATGATAAAATTCCCTGTTCCCCCTGATTGAAGCGGTCAAATACACTCACCATGTCAGCGTACACTCCACACTGTGTCCATGCTACTAACTCTAGAGTTTAACAGACCACAAGACGATGTCCCAACAGACTATAAGCAACCCTGATATGTAGTGGGGAATCCTCAACGGGACAAGAGGTCCCCAGGCGCTGGCTTACCCCTTCCCCACCCCTGGATCACGCTGCTTTGGTGAAAATTAGCTGTCAGTCTCTGGCAATCATCTGATCGACACAACTTCATCCGCAGCTCGCTGACCTTTACAAGGGGGGCAGAGGTAGCTCAGCCGCCCACCTCGCGCAGAGATCAGCACAGTGAGAGATAAAACAACCTCAGAAGCTGAATGAGATGACACAGCATGGAGTTTGCCTTCCCACTGAAAGACATGACGGGAGCACGGAGCGTCGAGGTGTTTAAAGGAATTAGGTTGTTTGTACGAAGTGCTTGCAAGCGTCTATCTGCTTTAGATGGGGGGGGGGGGCAGAGGTGCAAACATCAAATGGCTTTAGGAAGCTAAAAGCCCAGACCACATGCTACAGAAAAGCTGCTTTACAGAGACAAATGAAATAAATCAAATCAAACTTGAAAAATAGATTGTTATCTCCTGTATCTCATTACCAAATGCCCACAAAATGAAAATTGCACCTTTTTTTTCTCCACTTACTCCAGAGGAGTTGATATGCTTTAAAATATTCAATTTACAGGCTCACCAGGTGAAATCCATTAAAGCCAGGCAGTAATGGCAATTGAATTAAGGTTGCTTTGTAGAAAGCATGGATTCCCTGTTCAGCTGAATGGCTCTGCTGGCACCTTGTTTGCAGCCAACAGGCAAATGGGATTAAAAGACACTAACGGCTAATGTAACAACCTTACTTCTCAAATCATCTAAAAACAACAAAAGGACACTTACAGCTTAACAGTGAAAAGGCACCGCACTGTCGTAAAGGTCCAATCTCATTCAGTGCAAACCTGCATCTAAGGGTGCTGGGGTTTTTTTTTGTTTGTTTTTGCACTGGAAGGGCTACTTCGTTTGAATGGGAGAAGATGAAGAAAAATGTCACACCTTCTTTTGGTGTGTTGTGCTTTCACAATAGTATATATATAACAGCTGCTCATTTGGGAGGAAGACTGAATGAAACGTACGCCAAGCAGAGAAAGAAAATGTGAAAGGGTGGAAAACAGATTCGTTTTCTCAGACATTTAACGATGCATTCTCATCTGTGCAATACCATCTTCACTAACAAAAAAACATTTTTTAACTTTTTTTTCTCATCTGCAGCTCTTAACACTTAATATTTTTTTCATTCAATTCTGATTCCAATTCAATCAATCAATTTCCAATTTTGATTCAGCTCTGCTCTTTACTGGAAAGTGTCTTCGCTTTGCTTTGCGTGTTGCATATGGTGCACTGGCAGGTTTTTGTTGTTGTGGTGTTTTTTGGGATTCCCTTAAAAAAAGTAGTAAGTGTACTACAAGTAGACTTAGTCTATACTAAAAGTGTGACACTAAATGTTCAGTTTGCTTTTTATTCATAGGCCTACATTGGAAAGTTAAAATATTCCAATTTAGTCTGAATAAGTTATTATACTTCCCACACTACATGTACTATAGTATACTTGCTTACACCTACACACAAGTATACTTAAAAATCGCTTATGGTGTACCACTTTTTGCTAAGGCTTGATTCATTTGCAAAGCTCACATAAACTGTGGTGCAAAGCAAACTAGAAAAATCCTGAGAACAAGCGTTTGTGAAGTGCTTTGTTTGTGTGATTGCTGCTGGACTTTCCAGGAAGCAGAAGCAAACCAGGGGTAGTAAAAGATGTCAGTGCCATGCATCACAAGTGGTGAGCAAAAAGTCAGACCAATGTGCAAATCTGAAAAGGAGTGATTTAGTGGAGCCTGTTGGGTTGATTCTTCAGACAATTTGTGAATTTTGTGGTACAAGCTCCAAATTTGGCATGGATGTACCTTAAGATTGCCCTCTTTTATAAAAGTACGTTAGCTACGAGAAAAATCCAAAGTGATGGCCATTTGTGAAGATGGCGGCCATGCTCAATTGTTACTGAATTATATACAATGTCTGTTTGCCCCAATGTCAACAATTTGGGCTGTTCGTGCACCAAATGCAGTCTTTAAACTTGAGAGGTACCTAAGGAATATTATTATATGTACAGTATATTGTAAAATATATTTTGAAATCTTGGATTTTCTCGTTATAAACATGCTTTTCTAAAAGACCGTATCCCAAGGTACATCCGTGTCAAATTAAGTGCTTGTACCATAGAAAGCACAATTTTTTTTATAACCGGCTCCACTAATTATGAAAAAGTTTGAAAATATCTGTTAAGTAAATATGTTGAAGTGAGAAGAAAGAGGATCTTATTAGATAGCCAGCAAGAGACACCTGTTTTCTTCTTCTTGGTTCTTATTTCCAGGTCAAAGGTTAGTGCCCCAAGAGACAAGCTGTTGGAACTGCAGGGTTCTTTAGGTAGTTTGGTCCACAATAGAAAGTACTTTGTGTGAAAGTAAACCAAACCAAAACCAAATGAAACCTAAAGATATACTTATTAAAAAGATTTAGTTCCTATTTCAACTGAGTCCATTAGACTGTCCCAGTGTGAACACAACCAAAATCCTTTTGTAAAACAAATCAGGGTTGACTTGCTGGGGAATTGAGTCTTTAACACCTAGCAAACAAAGTGGACAAACCATGGAAAGGACTTTTGGTGTCAAACAAAAGTCCTGGGGCCTCATTTATAAACGTTGCGTACGCACAAAAGAAGGCGTACGCCACTCTCTACGCAATAGTTGAGATTTATAAAAAGCAAAGTTGACGGGAAAATGTGCGGTCCTTCACGCAAGCTCTGACCCAGGCGTACGCACAAAAACGGGTGAAATGAGAAACGGCGACACCGTCGGCAGATGGAAGAAACACGTGAAAGTGAAAATGACGATCCTGCCTCTCAGAAATAACATGAAGACTTCACAAAGCAAGTCTTACAATTAACAGCCTACACGAACACGAACACGTTTGATCGATCAGCAGTGAAACAAATAAAAAAATCAAACGAAAATTACAACCGAAATTCAAATGAACACTTATTTGGAAAAAGAAAAGTGAAACATGTTCTGCAATATTGGCATGTTGTGCAATTCATCCTCATAAATAATATAAATAATATAGTTAACAGAACGAAATAATGTACACAACTGATATTCCCGTCAATGTGTCCGTCTGGCGGAGCAGATATAGGAGCAATCAGACAGACAGATGGATAGATAGAGAGAGATGCATTAATTGTCCACTAGGGAAAGTTGTTTTCATAGTAAAATATTTCTTCATAAGCTACAGAATTATGGTATTCATGCATATGCCTTTAGTTTGTTTTATTTTTCATAAAACAATGTATGGCGTATGTCTCAACCATTCAGAAAGCAACAAGAAATTACATTTGCGCTGATAAATTTCCCATTTCCACGTCGATTATTCCCGACATCTGCAGCTTGTCAGATGTAATTAAATGGAGGGAAATAAAATGCCCCATCACAATGCGTAATGACGCACAATGGCTGATCTTGCGCTCTTAGAAGATGTGGCAAATGGAAGAATTCGGAGTGAACGCATCTTTAGACAGCAAGAAGACTTGCTGGCAAACGAGGACGACTGGCTTATGAGCCGGTTCCGACTTCCTCTGCGGGCTTTTGGGGGTGTGTCACCCCGTGCATCTGGCGCGTCGGTGTCCCCCTCCGCCTCAGTCACCACTCCACTTAAAAGGGATTCCCCAATTATTGCCGCCAGTCTCTCATCAGGAGGGGTCAGCTCCGGTGTCCCCCCCCCCCCCCACACCCGTGTCTGCCAGGGGTGTGTGTGTGTGTGGGGGGGGGGGGGATGGGGGGGGGTGGTACAGCGCTAGACGTTTTTTTGATTTGACTTTGATGTCCGACCTTTTCTTTTTTATTTCGGCCACGGTCCGAGGTTGTGAGGCTGCAGCATTTTCGGCGTCTGCCGCCGTCTGCCGCTCACGTGCCTTTTTGGCATTAGTAATGCCCACACTGTGTCCTCCAAACAACATTATTCTCCTCTTTTCCACCTCGCCAACGATAACTTCTACTTCACATTGAGTGAAGTTACGTTTTTTTGATTTTCTCTCCGTGTTTGGCATGATTTCGCAATCAATGAATATTCATTTGTGGGCGTTTCACGGACTATTTATGGGCAACTATGGGCGTGTGATGAGGCCGCAAAAGCTGCGCAGCATTTAGAATTGGTTGTGATTTATTAAGGGAAAGATGCGTAGGATGTGCGTGCGCACGGTTTTATAACTCCGAATATTTCTGTGCGTACGCACGTCCTATGTTTCATCCGTACGCCACTTCTGACGCAAATCCTACGCAAAGTTTTATAAATGAGGCCCCAGGGGCCTCATTTATAAACGTTGCGTACGCACAAAAGAAGGCGTACGCCACTCTCTACGCAATAGTTGAGATTTATAAAAAGCAAACTTGACGGGAAAATGTGCGGTCCTCCACGCAAGCTCTGACCCAGGCGTACGCACAAAAACGGGTGAAATGAGAAACGGCGACACCGTCGGCAGATGGAAGAAACACGTGAAAGTGACAGTGCGTGCCAAATCGTGCTGGCATGTGCTGTGCTACACAATGTGGCACAGCTTAAAAACGTGCCTCTACCCCCTGGCGCTGATTGCTGTGTTGGCCCCGACCCTGAACCCCATCCCCACGCATTTGAGCCATTTGCTGCTGCTGTGCGCCAGCGTTTGGAAGTGATGCGTCGCTTGTAAAGAAAAAGAGGTGTGGAAAATATTATTTATTTAAGAATTCCCTCATCGTGCAGTTTATTTCAGTCAGGGCGATCTTGATTTCGCCCAACTCCTTGGCCACCTCTCTGATTGAACTACTGACTTCCCTCTGCATTTCAAGGACTGCATCGGTGAGGACGCGCCCACTGCTGGAGGGTTGAGAGCCGCGTGCCCAGTGTTGCCAGATTGGGCGGGTTTCCGCCCAATTGGGCTTCTTTTGGTTATGTTGGGCGGGTAAAATTGGCATTGGGCGGGTCTATAAAATTTGGGCTGCTTTTCAAAATATTTAGCGGTTTTACTGTCATTATTATTATTTTTCTTATTATTTAAAATATTAATTAAAAGTATACTAATTAATATATCTGCCGTTTGGGTTCATTTCCAAAAGATGGAGATGATGCAGGGCTTTTATTGGCTTTTATTAACCTTGTCAGAATGGTTACAGCTCGAACAAAAATAACGCAGCCTGCTTATACACTCAGCCGGAGGAGAACGTTCAGCCAACGCGCACCCAGGTAGGCCCCGCCCCCTCTAATCCACCAGTCACCAGCCCACCGCTGATTGACATACGCTGTGGTCCAGCACCTGGCAGTGGCAGAAAGAGGGGGGCGCCATCAAAAGCCATCTAGAGTACACGATACGAGAAACCTATAACTGGATTTTCTGTACTTATTTTATAAAAAAATTTATTATAACAGACTTATTATATAATAATTTATTATTATTGCATCATTTTTTATTAGGCTACTGCTATACTTTTACGTTCAACATTAGGTTTTTGCTAGGTTGAGATTTGGGCTGGTTTTTATTGAGGTGGGCGGGTTTTACGATGAGTTTGGGCTGGAAACTGTCACTCAGATCTGGCAACACTGCGCGTGCCGTGGAGACGCTGGGGCCAGACGGCTGCTCAGCTGCAGCATCGTAACCACTGGCCCCGCTGGAACACCCAGCAACTAAAATAAAAATTTTCTATATTAATAATCTGTAATTGTGTAGCCTGCATACATGTGACTCGACTGCATTCATTTGAATTATTTCTCTTACCTGTGTCACCCTGACCCTGGCGCGTCGGCGTCCCCTCCGTCTCAGTCAGGTGACTGAGGCGGAGGAGGACGCCGATAAGGGGGACTTAATAGGGATTCCCCAATAATAGCGGCCAGTTTCTCATCAAGAGGGGTCAGCTCCGGTCCCCCCCCCCCCCCCCCCCCCCCCCCCCCCCACGTAGCGGACACACTCTGCCGATGCAGCGCTAGACGTTTTTTTGCCTCGACTTTGATGTCCGATCATTTCTTTCATTTCTTTTTTATTTCGGCCACGTCCGAGGTTGTGAGGCTACAGCATTTACGGCGTCTGCCACCGTTTGCCGCTCACGTGCCTTTTTGGCATTAGTAATGCCCACACTGTGCCCCAAACAACACTTTTCTCCTCTTTTCCACCTCGCCAACGATAACTTCTACTTCACATTGAGTGAAGTTACGTTTTTTTGATTTCCCCTCTGTGTTTGCCATGATTTTGCAAGCCATGAATATTAATTTGTGGGCGTTTCACGGACTTTTTATGGGCAACTATGGGCGTGTCATGTAGCCGCAAAAGCTGCGCTGCATTTAGAATCGGTTGTGATTTATAAAGGGAAAGATGCGTAGGATGTGCGTGCGCACGGTTTTATAAATCCGAATATTTCTGTGCGTACGCACGTCCTATGTTTCATCCGTACGCCACTTCTGACGCAAATCCTACGCAAAGTTTTATAAATGAGGCCCCTGGTGTTCTTACAAACTAACTTGACTCAACAACATTTATATTGTTGAAGAACGCCCAGATTTTTTGTAAATTATTTTTAAACTTTAATAGTTTTCTCTGAAAGAATATGCTTCCACTTTTCGTAAAAAAAAACTATTTACACTATTGCTACACTATAGCCCATTTACCTCATGACTTTGTCCTTGTGCTTTTGTCCCCGTCTTGTTCAGGAAAGTGAGCAGTGCTTGCAACTGCACAGATATTCCTGTTTGTTCTGACTTAATCTTTAGCTTCCTTCTCTGTGCATGAAAGTAAACCATATCCAGACAAAGGTGTGAAAAATATTATCATTGTCTGCCCATGTGCATTGAGTCCACGACACTATCCTTGTGTGGAATCACCCAAAGAGGAGCACAGTGTCTTCCCAGGCAGTCCACCACTGCTGCATGCTATAGTATGTCATTTTAATCACACATCTCCTCATGGAAAATGATTTTAGTGGCAGAATTACAGTGAAGTACGCTGACCCCTATTACACTACGTGACTCAGAGGTCTTGTGCAGAGTTGATTATAATCACACTCGGTAATGCCCTTGGACCGCGCAATGGACAATGCATTATTCAGCAGTGATTGATGAGTGACACAAGACTATAATAGGCCAGGTGAGACTGTGGGTAGCAGAAGTTGTGTCCTTGTCCTGTGAAATCTGTCTAGGGAGCTGAGGATTGCTGATAGACTCACCTGACAGAGCAGCAACCCCAAGGCTTGTAGGACACTCAGTTTTGTCCGAGCCCAATAGTTGCAAACGTCCTTCAGGACTCTTCCACTCACAAAAAAACAAACATTGCTGCTGGTTCTCTAATTTAGAGTTAGCAGAGTTCCCATGACTAGTCTTATAACAGTCCACTTTCTGCATAACTTCAAACACCCCACATAAAACATGTAAAGTCTTATATCAAACTCTTTAAAACTCAGAAGTTCTTTTAAATTACATGAACGTCACATTTAATGACTTTTACCTTCAGTGGGTGAAGGAACACAATGACCAAAGGGATGTTAAAAAAATATGGCAAAAGACTGAAAACAAGTCACATTAGAATAAGCTGTAGTGATCCATATATTTTTAACGACACAAGTTATCTTAGAGAATTATGAAAAACAGGTTGTTTGTGTCTTTTATTAGCTCTGACAAGTATCAGGGGCGGAGCTAAGGGGTAAAAAACAAAAAACCTTTGCCCCCCCCCCCCCCCCCCCCAACTTGGAGTCAATATTAGTATCATTCCATCTTCAATACAGGCTTCTTTAAGCATTAGTAATATAACCTCAGCTAAAAGAACTGCAGTTTTAATTTTAACAACACTAACATAAATAAAACAGTTTGAAATATATATTGTTGATCATTTAATTTGTAATGTCCTTCCACCATTTTCCCACCTTACCCAAATTCAATTAATTAATTAATTCAAAATTAAATCTTAATTTATGGAAATGCAATTTATTTAATTTCTATGTCCAAATTCTCTCCCTACTCCCTTAAACTCCCCTAAACGATTAGAAAGTGCCCTGGATTTAAAGCTATTCAGACCCATGCTCACTACATGTTTGGCCTTACTTTTTGAGTCCGTGCGCCAATCCTTCTCCACAAAAAGCTCTATGATCTGTTGGAAAAGACTTCCTTATTTTCCTTTAGTTTATATGAGTTTCTGCCTCTCAATAGAAAAAGACGTCAAAAAGAAGGCTTGCCTCACCTAAAGCCTTTTCTGCGGGCCTACAGCAGTGTCTTTTTAACGCACATCAGACATGAGGCACAGCGCTTCAGAGCCTCACTCGGAGATTCCACTCCGTCTGTGATCGCGCAACACTCAAATTCAGCGATTTTAACCTCAGAAACTGTGGAAAACGTGTGGAGTTGACTGAAAATGTATATTTAACACTGTTCAGTGGAAAATGATATTTACTTAATTTACCTTTTTCTATTTTATCACGATTATGACAGGTGAGGCTGTGCCTCACTTGCCTCACCTGACCGCACTTCACTGGACAAGAGGGCCCTATTCTGCAACTCACATGAAGAACAGTGGTGGTGAATCATTGGAATGTATTGTTGGAAAGCAGTTTTAGGATTCTGATATTTTATAAAACAAACCAAATTAAAATGAATAAAGTTAAAAGTAGGTTAGAGTGACAGCTTTGGCGAAGATTAACAGCAGGGTTCAGCCGGGTAATGCTGAGCTGCTCAGGAAATACTTGAAGAACCAAACAAAGAGATCAAGATGTGGCTCCAACTTTCAAACTCCAAGCCTTCAAGACTTGGTAGTGTATTAGTGTCTTCAATGAAGACTGACTTTCTCTCTGTCTTTCGTTTTTCACCTGCAGGTAAACCACTGCCGTGTTTGAACAGTTTCATCCTGAAGCAGAAACTGTGAAGCTTCAAGAAAATGGTGCTCAAATTTGGTGAGTCAATCATCTTTTCTGGTAACTTTGACAGAAATGGAGCTGAACAGCATAAGTTCTTTAAAATTCAGCGGAACAATTTACATTTCTAATTAGTTCAAAATAAATTACTTCAGGAATTAAAAAAATTGTTTCAAGAAGATTGATTAGCTGGGCGCTCCTCCTCCTTCTTTTCACATTCCACCATCCATTTTAGAAGAACATAAACACTCACCTGAGCACAGGTGTTAGCTCACCTTTGCACTAATAGTTTGCATGATTGAATGAATGAAAGATTTCACACTAGTTGGTTTAAAGGCATAGGTATGCGTTTGTGAACACTATCTGTTTTGTGTGCATGTTGACATGTGGACATTTTTGCGGCTAGCAGGTGTGTTGATAATATTTGAGTGTGTGTGAACAGGCCCCGCCCTTTTTGTACTACATTTGAACCGTACCGTAACGATAAACAACCAGTAAACCTGTCTGCTCTATGCTGCTTCATGGTCTTACCCCCCTTCCCCTCCTATTATCACCCTCCTACCCCCCCCTCTCTCTAACGTCCCTCTCTCTTCTTCCCCTCTTTCCTTTTCCGTCCGGTCCAACACCAAAGATTTTCAAACATGATTGAAATTAATAAATTTTGGCCTCAATTACAAAAGGGGTTTATTCAGACATACCTTTGGTTTGTCTGAAGATTAATAACCCCTCTTGTTAAAATAAAATATGTCCAACACAAGAGGCCCTCAGCTCTCATCTGTTTGCCTAGCTGTTGGACAGGACAAGTTAAAAAAAAAAAAAAAAAAAAAAAAAAAAAAAAGAAGATTGATTAGCTTAAGGGTGAGTGTAGATGAATTATTGCGGTTGTAAGTTTTTTACGGCAAGTCCGCTTTTTCATGTTGTTTTTTTTGTTTCCGTCTTCTTTTTATGCAATTTGGAACACGCTGAGCTCTTTTGTTGGCACGAGAAGCCATGTTCCTTTTTAAAAGATGTTTCTAATGTTTTTGTAGACTGACAATCTCCATCTGCAGGATTTGCTAAAAAGGGAGCTGCTTGCCAACATGTTCGCCTCATCAGCTGTCAACAACGATAGTCAGTCAGTGATGTGCTGTAGAGCTTGTTTCCCAAGTACTCAGTTGGCTGAAAATACAGTTGTTGCAGGTCAAGCTGCATTTCATGTCACATGTCAGTGAATTTGTCAAGATGCAGGAGACTGTATGCATGGCAATGCAGGCATTGAAGTTGAAATAAGACAGCTTACACACAAGCCTGATAGCATAGACATCCTGTCTTAAATTAAATTGTTAAAGATGCTATTATGCCCTCACATAATCACAAATTTTAAATGTACTTTAATTTCTCTGTTAACTCAATAAAGGGAAAAAAACAAGGGAATGTAAAATGAAAAAAAAATTCTGCTTACTATCTTTATCTATAGATTTTGTTATCAGTCTTTATTGTTTATCCAATACTCTTTGTCTTTGACATTTGCTTGTCATTTTCATGTCTTATCTGCAAGCAACCTGGAGTCAGTTCACTGCATGCAAGTCCACAAGAATGCTTCCAAAGCACGCACACTTAGTTATTTGACTCACTAAGTGCACATTATTTGCAGCATGCATCATTTCATCTTAGCTAAAGCTGTTTACTCTGCATATACTGAGTTAATGAGACAGTGGCAATTAATTCCACTTGTTTGCAAGTGTTGATGGTTTTGCAGATGGAGTATCTGGGATGAGATCCTGCAAAGTGTTATCCAGAAACTCTTTAAAAAGTGTACTTTAAGATTGGGTTACGGATGCCTGATAACAGTGGTAGAAAGACCACCCCTGGTATCAAATAAAGTTAAGGATAATTCAGCTTTATGTGTGGCCGTTATGACCTAACACATCAGTGTGCTCACCTGCAACAAATTTAGCATTTTAAATTCTCAGAGGACAGAGGATCAGCAGTGTGCATTGCTAGTACTGCCGCACTGATGTGTTGAAGCTATCTATCCATTCATCTTCAGAACCTGCTGTATCCCTTTTGAGGTCACGGGGTTGCTACAGGGTACACCCTAAAGAGGTCACTGCTCTGTTGCTGGGCCACACACTGGCATGTACACTAAGGGCCAATTTAGAGACACCAACTGACCTACGAGGCATGTTTTTGGACTGTGGTAGGAAGCCGGAGTGCCCGCAGAAAACCTAAGTATTGTTTTGCTAAATGCCTACCTCATCAACTTTTTGTGTAAAAAATAGTAATCTATCTCTTTTGTATAAATGAAACAATCTTGTAGGAATAACCTCATTATGTAGAATGTAAAATTATGTAGAATCGCCTGGATGTTCAATTTTAATTGTTAAAAAAAAAAGATACAAGTTATTCTTTGCCTTTTTAGATGCTCCCACATGGCACGGCGTTTATAAAAGACAACCCCATCTTTTGCTTCTATGTGTCTACAGCAAAAAAACAGCTCAGCCAGAGATTTCCCCTGAGCCTCCAAAAGCTAAAATACAGACTTGGTCTCAAACATTAGAAAGCAAAGAGCAACCATATGAGAGGAATGGTACAGTTTGTGCAAAAAGATAGCTTTCTGTGGCTAACCTTTTAACAAGGCTCAGGAGGAAGCATGTTCCCCGACACTCACGCCCTCCGCTCAACAGCACAGAGATGAGAACGCCACAAAGTAAACTGCCGACAGAGAAGGAAAGCTGAATCCTGTGAAATTTACATTTTAACAGCCAGAGTGCACGACAGTGTCAAGAGCCACTGCCAGACAAGACGGGGAGGTAGGACGAGGTGGTGCTGAAAATATGTAAAAGGAGGCAGCAACAGACACAAGAGAATATGATTACAGTTAAAAAGTATACACTGGCAAATACTCGTTATCCTATATCCTCGCTTTTTTGTCTGAAAGGTGTTGGATCAAAACACAATATATTTGGGCCTGAAGACAGAAATAGAGTGCTGAACGTAGCACTGTACTTACATGCATTACATGCATACCGCCATATTTTAATTTGCCATCTTCTTTGTCGCCACAGCGAATCAGCTTCCTCCATCCAACCCTGTCTTGTACAAACACACCAACACCAGCTACCTTTATGTCTTTGTTCACTGCATCCAATAACCTTCTCTTTGGTCTTCCTCTAGACCTCTTGCCTGGCAGCTCTAAGCTGCATCATGTCAACTAACTCTCTCCCTTTTCCTGACATAGTTCCAACATCCAACAAGTCCCTACTCTCAGTCCAACACTCTTGACTCTTCTCTCTCTGCCTATGAACATACCTTCCTCCTCTTCTTCTTTGATCAACAGTAGTGCAATTTCTACCGGCACCCTGTCTGTGAACAGCACTGATGGCACTCATTGTTAACCCGGGCCTCAACTGATCCAGTATGGATATCATAGGTCTGATTTAAGTATATGGTTTGGCAAGGATTTTACATCTGATGCCCTTCCTAACACAACCCTCTGTATTTATCCGGGCTTGGGTCCGGCACAATGCAACCCTGACCTTTGTGGCTACATTAGCAATCCATCTAAATGATGAACTATACGTTCATTGTAATTTATAACTTTTTTTTACCATCCATCCATCCATCCATCCATTTATCCATCCATCTATCCATTCATCCATCCATCCATCCATCCATCCATCCATCCATCCATCTATCCATTCATCCATCCATCCATCCCTAGAGGACCTGGCTGCAGAAATTATCGTCCAGAACTGGACGTCCTCAACTAGAACTGGAAGCCCCATAATATCGCTGGAAAAATACTTTATTTTAATTTAAGACATTTTTTCTCATTTTAAGCTTAAATAAAAATTTTATTTACAATTTTGAACACTTTTCAATTGTAAATTTTGAAAGAAATCAAAACATTACTATATTTCCCCATTTTAAACTTATCTTGCTCACTAAAACTTTGTTTTGTAGGCTACTGATCAGTATAACAGGTAGGCACAAGTGCAATTAAACCATTCAGACAAATGCACCAGAAGAAAAATGTCAAAAAGTATAAAGAAAACAAACCTTTTCACCAAAGCTAAATACATTTACACATGTTTCGTTTGCTCAGGAAAGCCAGTTTTGCACCTTATTGATGTTGCTTTTTAAACTTTAAAAACCAACAAGAAGTCAGAGCAACAGTATTTACATCACTGCATGTTACTGACAATTCTGCCTGTCTTATTTTTCTCTTGACTTAATTTGTATTCATGAAAGAGCTAACAATGAATTTCCACAATGCATTGTTAAGGTGTAACCCATGTAACTGCAACTCACTGCAGCCAGTTGAGCTACTTTTGCATCTTTCCTATTTTATTTACAAACAGTAACGGTGAATATATTCCAGGGGGACACAATCTCACATTAAAGGTCTTCAGTGACAGGAGAATCCATGTTAATAGAATCCTGGCAAAAGGAGACGATAAAAAAGTCCAAAAAATCTTTCCCCTGCCCCCAAGGTGACATCTCTTTTAAAAGAACTCTAATCTAAGCGTATATAAAAGGTTCTTTAAAAAGCCATTTTACTGGCTTTTGTTGTGTGTGTGTCATTGTTCCTCTGTGTGAGTAAAAACTTCCTCTTGTGTCCTTTGTCCAACAGAGAAGAAGCAGTGGCAGTGATTATGTGAAAAGGTTCCCACAAAGCTTTCGCTCTAGAAGAAAAACAGTCAAACCTTCACCCTGCTTTATGAAAACTGTGGTATCTTTTTTATGTATTTTGACAATGAGACAACATGATCTAATTTCCTGATGTAAATTCTGTATCAGTCATGATGAACTATAAATAATACGATAGACCTGCCGAGAGGCATTTAGCTTCTTTTGTCTTGGTCTACCTGTATTTATGGATTTGAGGCTTTAAATACCCACTCCAATAAAAAATTTGTTTTTGGTGTTTTTAACATGTTGTTGTGGCATTTTTCTCATGATGGAGGACATATATAAAGAAAGTTAAGATAAAAATGGCATTTCTGAATATTTCTCTATTCAAATCAGGAGCAGACGAAAAATAATGCTGTTTGAAAAAGCTTGTAGTTGTGACATAGGTGCTGGAGTCGGCGAGCAACAAGCTCCCTGCTCTGCTCCATTCTTTTTTATTCCACTATCAGACAAATAGATTCCGTCTTTGCACGTCTTTCTTCTCCTTATCTGAGCTAGCCTTTGGCTCAAAACTGAACAGTTGGATAGCTCCAATATTGCTCGCCATGTTTTTGCAATGTTTGATTGTGGTTGTGAGGGTTTGTAAGCTAGCAGGAGAGCTTGTAAACAGATGGATGATAGGAAATGGGGGCAGGTTCACTGTGCCAACGATCTTGCCCACAACTCAGAGGTGAATTTCTAATAAACTCATGCTGCTCTGCAGAAATTGGCCTTTAAAACGACACAGGTTTTGTTTTAAATTCTGGCTTAAAATGGCATAATCACAATCAAAGGACCACAGGGGACTTAAACCCTTTCCAGGTGATGCAAAGTGAGTGGGTTAGATCCTCAGTAGGTTAATTGCAGGGAAAACAAAGGTAATGAGCTTTTTTTTTTCTCCTTCTCAATTCAGAATCCCCAGCTATCCAAAGATGTTTTGGACCCATTGAGATTGGTGGAGTATGTGGAGAAAAGCCCTCTTCATTGCACCTTTTAGAAATGTATTTAACCTAAAAAAAATCTGACTTCCTTTGACTGTGAGAGCTTCGATTGTCAGCTGAGTCTTGCAAGAGCACTTGTAGCCTGTTAGGTGTAATCCTTATCCAAACAGTTAGCCTCTCTCTGACTCATTGAGAGGCTGCCGCACGCTGGCTGCTCCTGCTGGCATGTAGCAGCGACATCCCTGTTGAAGCCCTCAGTGCCCACACCCCCACCCCATCCACCTCAGATTCCCCCTAAAGGTGGAGTAGTTATCTCCAGGCATCAGCTGGAAATGTGATGGATGACAGGTGGAGGGAGAGAGAACAGGACTCCTCAGAGCCCGTCAAGCTCACTCTGTCCGTCCATTAGTCTTCCACTTACCCCAGCGTGGGTCAGCAGCCTGATCACACACACACTCCTGAATTTTCTGCTCAGCAATGAATCCTTAACCTTCCTGTTGCAGAATGGGCTCAGCCTTCCTTCACTTGAACGAAACAGGCCACCGAGGTTCATTTCTCCCTTCTCTCTTTAGCCACTTGGATCAACCACTTGGCTCCACTTTTTCTTCCCTCACTGTCAGATCATACCTAATGCCGCAGGAGGAGCTGTCATATTACAAATGTTCATCGATGTTAAATGCATATTGCAGAGGCGGGGACTCATCTGTTTTGGAAAGCCACAGAAGAAGCCCAACGCCATTGAGAGAAAGTCAGGAGCAGCTGTTTTACTAAAATAGTTTTTATTAAAACAGTCTTTTTTTCTACTTCTTACCAATGCTCTGCCAGATCTGGGATTCTGTAACCACCTGGGTAAACAGTAACAGCATTGATTGGGGGCCTGGAAGATCAAGAAGGGAGTGACAGGCAGGAAAGATCACAGAAAGACTGATGCAAATTGATCGATGGTAGCAAGCAGCCCCTTCTGCTGCCCTAACAAGGCCCAGACCCCTGACATCTTGCCCTGGGAAAACTCATGTTGAACACAGTAACACTGACATGAAAGGCACCAAATGAACAAGTAAAGGTTGTGACCTTTAGAAATGCCAGACAGTGGAATAACATAACTAAATTTGGAATTACATTGAAAATGCCAGAGTTTGGCGCTTGATTGGTCAAAACCCTAAGTGTTTGGGTGAAAGGGATGCGAGTGTAGCCGTGATGTGCTGAAGTAACAAAGGGAAAACGTGCTGAAAAAAAGGCCAAATATTATGTTACCCTTAAAAATGTCTGGAAAAAAATAAACACTACTGCATTTTCCCCACTGTAGGGTCCATTTAATGCACTAATAACCTGCAGTGCCAAATGTGTGGAATAATTCTGGATGAGCTTAGTGATATTGAAGTAATTGATATTATAATTAGCACTATCAAAATGTCGGTCTGTTTTTTCCCAGGTTGCAAACAAATTTGGGTGATTAGAATATGCTAACGCGGCTAACGTGTAGCGGGATCGGAATGTGTGTGTTTTTTTTTACTATTACTCACAAGGTTGATTGTTTGTCTAATCACAGTAACATTAGTTTTTGTTTTGTTTGTTTTGCCGTATCAATGTGTTTTTTTATGTTGCAAACAAGGTTGGAGTTACTGGTATGGTGAATACGCCAACATGTAATGTGTAGCATTGTTGGACTGTGATTGTGTCCAAATTCCTTCACTACTCACTAAATAATGCACTAAATTGTGCGTTCACCATTTTGTAGCGCCGTCCAAATCTACAATTCCAAAATTGAGTGCCCTGGAAATTTCCCAGAAGTCTCTGCGAAAAATCAGTGTGATGCTCACTAGATCTGTGAATATAGACCACAATGCATTGCGTTGGAACAATTTTTGCCCAAAAAGTTTATTTAAATGTATTTTTTAAATAAAACAATAACGTATTTATCTTCAGAAGACAGTGGACTCATAAATAATTGTCACAAAATGCTCATATTAATAAGATTTTAACTTCCTGAAATTTATAACGTCATATCCGCTGTTTAAAAAATAATAGTAGTGATCATGGTGTCCGAATTGCTTTTAAAATCCAGGGCACTACATTATGCCGCACTATATAGTTTTTTTTAGTAGTTAGGGATTAGGGTGGAAATTCAGACAGAGCCTGTGTTTTTTCTTTTGTACGTGTTTCTAAAAAGGTTGGGATTTAACATAGGCACAGTAAAATTTTTGTTTTAGCCGTATTAATGTTTTTTATATGTTGCTAATAAAGTTGGGAGTTACAGGTAAAATGAGAGAAAGAGATCTTTGTTTTATTGTGATTTTCAAATGTCTATAGAACCTTAAACTACCAGTATAGATTTTTCGCATTAACAACTTGCTTAAAAAGAATACATATGATTAAGCATTATTTCTTACCTTAGATACACTGGTAGGTTAGATTTACAGGATTGAGTCGATAAAAAAGGGATTTGTGGATTGTTATTTATTTATTTATTTATTGCTTTCTTTCATGTCACATCTTTACACAGAAAATTGGCACTGACCCTAAATTTGCAGAATGCATTTCCCCCCATTGTTACTAAAGGCTTGTGAAAGGCAAGCACCCCTTTAAGCTCTGGACAGTCAGTAATCAAGCTGTGAGCTTTAACAGCTTGTCATCCTAATCACCACGGCAACACTCGTCTTTTTTGATTACATTTTTGTTAGAGTCACCTATTCTTTCCAACAGCTCAACTTTTGATTTAAGGAGAAGGAAGAAAGAGTGCAGATTTCTTCTGTCATATCTTGAAGTCAAGTGTTTATGTGCTGTCCTAACAATGCAAAATTAGTTTTGTTTAGAATTTTTATTTTTAATAAATGAAGTTACAAAGGAAATTGAATAGCAAGTGCCATACCATTTAAAAAGAAAAGTCTATCTACATAATTGTACTTTAACATATTTTTAGTTTGCGTGATATAACTTCACCAATAATAGTCTTCGGTAAAAAAAAAAAAGGTCTTCATGACCAAAAAATGTTCAGGAAATAGCATAAGTATTTGTTTAAAAATATATTTTCAGAAAATAAAATAAAATTATATATGTATATAAATACATATATAATTATATATATATAATATCTGTATATGTAATATCTTATATATATATATATATATATATATATATATATATATATATATATATATATATATATATATATATATATAAGATATTACAATACATGAATGTATTGAACACAAACACTTTTCTTAGAAAATGAACATTTGCAATGTCGGGTTAACCAACCGAGAAAATGTAAAAATTCTAAAGAAGGGAGTATTTTTTCTATGTTTAGTTTAAGGTTTAATTGACTAGATGGGTAATGCCAAAAAAAACGACACTGCACCTGAAACTTTTTCTTCCTAAAGCCTTACGGAACCATGCATCCAAATAGGGTGTTAACTCGTATAGGGGTTGACCCGAGTTGTTACTTAAGTACCTTTAAGTAAATGTGCATAAAAATTTGAACATTTTTGGTCTACAGGCTCACCAAGTGGTCTACAACCTCTCTATTTTGTGCAGGCCACCTGCGTGCCTTTGATAGGTTTGCCCATTTTGCACCCACAGGCCCATAGGGGCAAATATGACCAAAGCTTAAGATGTCTCTTGTGACTCACAACAATGCTTGATCCTGCTCTAAATCATTAAAAAACATCTTCAACAACTGTTTCTAAGAAGCTGAAATCGCTGCTGTTCTTTATCTAGAAAACTAAAAGTCTAACACATATCACTGAGGATTAAAGCCTGCATTTACAACAGACTTGGGTTTGCCACAGCACAGTGGAGAAAGGTAGACATTTAAAGCTCTGAGTCAAAGGATATAATTGTGCTGCAGCTGAAATCATTGATTTGATGTGCCTCTGATTGAGGAAGGAATGTGATGACGGGTTTTGTGATTGGAGAAGGATGCATTTCCCTGTCACTCAGGTACACGTTTGACACGTGTTTTGGCAATGAGCTGGGTAATATTTTAAAGCAGCTTCTAAACAGAGCTTGCACCCAGTCTGAAAACAGGAAAAGATTAACTTTGTTTTACAGAATATTTGTGGGCTAAGGAGATTTGACCTGAAGATCCTAAATTTTGAAAAAAAAACACTGTTCCAGTCATAGCATGGCAATCACTAAGCTCCTCTGCCAGGGTACAAAAAAGAGGGAAAAAATAGAAATGAAGCACAAATTCAAGGTTTTCTGATCCATATTATTTGTTTAAGAGTCTAAAATGATTGCTTTTATTTTGAAAAGCAACTCACCTTTAAAAAACGTTCAAATTAATATACCAGAGCTTTTATAAAAAGCACATCTAGAGCAATGGCAGCACAGAGATAAGACAACATGTAACCGCCCTCCCCCCTGGAACACAATGAGTGCCTTTGACATAGATTAAAAGGTCAGTTTACTGTGTGTTAATTAAATTGCTTTAAAAATGCAAGAGGCTATATTTTCTTATCTCAGAGAAAAGCTGACGAGCTGCTTCCAACTGCGACATGTTCAGTCAACCAAAAGTAAATTTCTGTTACGAGGATGTTGGCTTCGTCTTTATATTCATCACGCAGACACGAGGTTCCCACTGACCTTCGCTCCAAATATATTGTAACTAACAGTTTAGGAAAGAGGGTTAGGATTTCTATTCTGTTTCTGCTGCTGATTACGGATAAACTGCACCATTTTTAGGGAATCACGATAGGTTAGACATATAAATGTAGGTCTGATTAGCTGATATTAATAAAGGATAATTAATGGTCTTTCATTATTAAGATATCCAAAGTTTCTTTAGGCAAAAAACAAAATAAAAAAACAACTATTGTATGTTTTGCTAGCAAGAGAGTGAATGAAGAATCAAGGAAAGTAGAATTTACTTACAGCCATAAATCCAAGAAATCTATCTTAATCTGTGTCAGAGAATCAGCTTTAGATTGCTTGCGAGTTCCTCCAGCCTGCTAATGAGTAGAAGTCTTAATTTTACTGGGCAACTTAATCAAACTAAGACGAATGTCCCTTTCACAGTGGCATTTCCAATAGAAATCAATGTTTTTTTTTCCTTTTTTATTTAAAGTTTTTTCTTAATGATTATAAATTCACAAGACACATAGTCTAATGGTCAAAATTAAATTAACTTGTGATGTGTTTCTGAACGTTTCTGACATTTCAACAGTTTCTCACCCTCACTGCCTTAAATGACTTCATCATTGTTTCAAGTCTCAGATGCATTTTGGGCTCTTGATGTCAGGATGTCTTATATTGTCTTATGCCATACAAGCCAGACGAAGGTCTAACACCATGCAGCAAGGTTAGCTGCCCACCATTAACCAGTTACAATGCGTGGGTTTTCTAAAGTCTAATGTCTACAAGTGTATTCTTGACAGTCAAAAAAAACTTTTTTTTTTTGTTTGCAAACTTATAAGTGGCAGTGGATGCAGTTTACTTTCCCCATCTCTGATGGAGCTTTGCAAACCAATCAGGAGTGTTATAACTGTCCGTGGGACCATTTTGTGTTGATTTCAGTGTAAAACATGGTGTGACACCTCCCCCACCCCACCCCACCTCAAATCGGCCTCATTCTTCAAAAGAAGAAGTTACATTACTGAGCAAAACAGACATGGATCCACAAGTGCTCATGTGAGCGCAGATGCGGAAGATGCAAAGAGATAAAATACCAATCAATTTACAATAAATCTGAAGCAAAACATTATACTTATTTTGAAGGTGTATGCAACTTATATACAATATCTGGATATAAATCAAAACTATCTAACATTTTAAATTAAAAAATGGCAATAAAAACATAAAAGGCACAGGTCTTGAATAAACTGATTATTTAATTAGCGCTGAATAGCAGATAAAAGAAGTTATTGTAATTTCATTCAGTCACCCTACAAAGAAATAATTACCACAGCATGTTTAATGTGGAGAGCAGGAAATGTATAGTGATTTCAAAGGCTCTATTCCGGTCAATATATTCATCAGCAGAGGGAGTCTGGCCTCTATTAGCCTTCCAGCGCTATAGTTTATTGTGGGCCTTCAGTGTCATTTCTGTTCATCAATATTCAATTAACATGTTAATCATATTGGTCACAGCAGGACTGACTGGTTATAAACAGAGAGATACACTGTTAGTCGATTTTGCTTGATCAATAAAAACTGAGCTTTACATTTTCATTATTCACCATTTTTACCTGTAATTAACATTGTATTAACTGTAGTTTGGCAGTTTTTTTTTATTTAAACTGAAAGTCATTTCTAAAATCAACATTTTTGTAAGGTATTTCTTTATTTTTTAAATCATTTTGGGGCCATTCAATGTTACATGAAAACAGATGAACCATTATTTCTGGGGGGAAAAAATAGATAATCAGTGGAATACAGAATGTGGCGCTGTCTTTATTAATGCAATTCTTCACTTTTCAATGCTGAGTTGTTCCTCACAAAGGCGTCAGACCAAAAAGATCCCAGCAAAAAGAGATGGGACTCCCCCGCCGTGCTTTGGGAACGATGTGGGCGAGACGAGGGAGCCGTGCAGCGCTGTACCCTGCTCTAATACAACACCACTACCTCTGTGCGTACCCAGCTCTTGGCAGCTGCGTTAGTTAACACGGCCTCATTCAGCTGCTGGCAAGGCCACTCTCCCCACAAGCTAATAAAAATGTAGCAAATGTAATAGGGCAAAAATAAATTGGCCAGCTCAGCATAAGGCCCTTCAGTGTCTGACGGCTTGTAGCATCCGTCAGGGCGTGCACTGACAACATGAGGAGACTCTTTGCAATGTGACCACAAACATGTTCGAAAATGTTATGTATTTAGTGCATAAATGGATTCAAGCACACAAGTAGGCTTCAGACCCTCTTTTTCCTGTTGACGGCATTATCCTCCCTAACAACAGAGCAGGCATGTTGCTGGAAACGTGCAACTAATCTGCAGCAGAATGCCAAAAAATGCATGGAAACCTCTCTGAGACTAAATACAAAAATTATTCATAACAGCTAAAAGACATCTGACACGATTTATTTAATGCATGCTTGAAGCTGCTTTCAAAAATGTTGAGAATATTTATTTATATTTCCAGTCTTGATCCCTGCAATGCCTCTTTCTCACGCTTTTAAAGGGAAGAGTTGTTTTAGGAAAGCAGCTTCTGCCTCTAGGCTGGTCAAAAACTGATAAGGCAGTTTTTTTATTGGTCACTCACCCCTGCACAGGCAGTAGTATCTGCTGATTCAGGGTTGTTTATGGTCTTTAATGATGCCTTTTAAATGAGACGATCCAGTGAGGAATTGGATATTACTGTGTGTTTAGTGCTTTCATACAAAATGATAAACTCTGTTTTTGTTTTTTCTGGGTAAGTTTGCATCTTAACCTGAACAGTTCTGCATCGTTTATTTTTGATATTGCCTTGTGTTGCAGGGAGATACATGCCTGAAGCTGAAACAACCAGGTTTGAGACGGACTCACTTCTGTTCTGTTTGCCTTTAACCCAGAATTGTTTGATTTGCATATAGAACTGATGTATTATCCTAGGCACTTTGACATTGGGAGTGAGGTCATCTAGACCCCACAAGACTTTTTTCTTCAATGATTTGTGATCTTCACTGGTTTCCATGGATTACATGAAATCCTCTCCACCTTTATCCACCTTTGTCATGGTAGGGAGAACACGTCAATGGTCATCTAGACCCCATAGGATAGCACAAGGGCTAAGGTGAAAACTGAGCAAAGAGAATTTAAGCAAACATTCTAATATACTATATAAAAGTGTGTTTCTATTAGTTTAAGTTTATAAGGAAAGACTGAGATCCATTCAGGAGGGTTTTTTGTTGTTGTCTTTTTCTTAAGGTTTTTCTTATTCATTTTTTAACTCTTGTTTTATTTTTTATTTTACAAACTAAAAACAAACCTGTATTACCATCTGGCTTTCAAAAAGTCCTTAAAATGCACTAATGAATCCAGAAAATGTTTGACAGGTGCAGCTGTTAGCTTGTCCTTGAATCAAAATTTATTTTATGGGCAAAACTGTGTGTTTTGAAGCAGCGTTAACAGTTATTACATTCAATATTACATCTATTTATCTATATTTAAATATCCTCCACTGATTTTGGTTCCCAGTGTTCACAAAATACAAGTTTTTCTTAATCAAATAAAAAGTAACATACTGTAAAATGAATCTTTATTGATTTGTTACGCACATTATTGGTAAGCTACAGCAGTTTTTCAATTCCATTTGGTTTGGAAGCCATATTTGCCAAGATGCCAAGTGGCTAAAGCAACTTTAACTGTTTTTATGTAAGATTTTGGTTTAGAAAACAAAAAAACGATTTAACGATTTGGACCAGTTTTTAGTTTATTTAGAGCATACCTAAAAGGGAAAGATTCCTCAAATTGTGAGAACTCGACTCATTTTTTCAATTGTATTAATATTAAAATTTGTTCATTTTTTATTATCATCTTAATATTTTTTCCTCAATTTTCACCTAAAGATCATCTTTTCCCCCCATTTTTTAGCGTTTAGTTTTTTGTTTGTATTTTTTACATAGCTTGCATAAAAGCATTGCTTTTAGGGGCATAGAGGAAGGGGTTTAAAGGGCAGGTGATGAGCAAAGGGGCAGAAATGTATGTCTAAACATTTTAGACTCTTATTTTTATAGTGCTTTATGCCTTTAATTGCTTTGACGAATTTTGTTTATCGTCATGCATGATTTACCATAAATGCTGATGATTTGTGAAATGATGCATTATTCTTTCAACAACAGAATTCAGATTCCCCAGCAGAAGCCTGCACAGCCCTTCTATTACTCTGCGTGAGCAAAGTAAGGTTCTGAAACCTGCTGAACTACGAGAGCAAACACTACCTCTGTACAGGTGCAAACACAGACAAAAGAGTGCATGGCGTTATTGCAAAAAGCAGGCAGTCTTATTAAAATCTGTTTGCAGACGTGTTTGTTAGACGTTCCTCCACAGGAGGTCTGATATTAAACAAAATGCACACAGAAGACCAGCTGTGTTTTATCAGGCTGGGACACACATCGCCAATTTATTTTCTCATCTGGTGAAAGGAAGACAAAGGACGAGCAAAAAAAAAGAAAGAAAAGATTTAAAAGAAGTTGAGACCTAACTGGTTTGAGGTATTTTCTTTTAATTGTTGCTTTTCTACTCAACATACTACTTTATTTTCTCCTCTCTCTTCGTATTTGCTTCAGAATGTTTTACAAAGCAGAAAGTCTTTATTACCATACAAACCTCAAAGAAGAGACATGTTCTCTCAGAACTCCTCAAGCCTCCCCCATTTAGTACTTTAGTGACAAAGGCAGCACACTTAAATAAAGTGAGTTTTCTTTCAGGTCACAAAGAGAAAAATCATACAGCTTGCATTCGTTTGCATGAAGTCAAATGGAGACACCTGCAGCAAAAAATCGAATTTCATCAGAAATGTTGATAAAACTGTTAAGCAACATCCACATCTGTTTGATTAACACTAAATGAGCCTAAAAGACCATGTGGGGACCCTCGCAATAACACGACACCCCTTCATAACGGCGTTTCTTCTTTCTGAGTTTCAGATTTAACGCAAAAGCAATGCATGCAAGCACACGTAAACGTGCATGCTTCATTAGGTGCTCAGACTAGTGTGGCACGCAGTTTTGCAACAGTTAAAGCGTTATACATTCAAGTGGAAACACCTCCAGGTTTTAGGGCTCAACACAGAGGCGATCAGTGTATTATGCGCAGATAGGAGTTGTCAGTTTCCTGCCTGCAACACTGATGTTTTTAGCAGATGTGCTTTTTTGGCCTCTCATTGACAATCCAATCCTTAGTTTTATACCTGTACACTGTTATTTGGTAAATGTTTTAACAGGTTTTTGGCTTGTGTTTGGGATTCTAGAATGGGGGAAATAGGCTTTTATGTTTCATTTTTTTTTGCAAGGAAACGTCAACATCCAGTGATGGGAACGGAAAGCTGAAATAGCTTCCAGGAACGCACAGACTTTTATGATCATGGACATTAAAAAAAAAGAAAAAAAACAGTCTTTCAAATGCACACTCACACACACACACACACAAACTCAATTTTTTTCAAATCTGACAATTAATAACCAATTTCGCACTGTTTGTGGACAACTCAAGTGTTGTATTTTGGAGAAGAATTATGGTTGCAAAAACAGTCATTTGTATGTTTAAGGACACACTACTGCTTTTAACACCACAGCTGTTAAATAGAAAGCAACAGTGAATATCTGCACTGTGTTGCAGTGATGTTAAAAGCATCTAAACACAAAAGGACTTCTTATACAAATAGACTATTTTAGTTGCATAACTGAAATACTGGGACTCACATAATAGGAGCACAAGCAAAGTCGACATTCCTACACATCATTTGAAACACACAAAAAAGAAAACAATAACCAATGAAGAGAAAAGCTCCACTGCAGCAACAACAGTAATAATCTAAACTATATTTTGGATTGTGAAAAACAGATCCAACCCTCTGGTTGCCAGATGAATTGTAGAGTCTGGTGGCTGATGGCAGGAATAACTTCCTGTACCGTTTCTTTGCACAGTGAATGAGTCTACTGCTAAAGCTTCTTCTCAGTTTGTCCACCACTTTGAAGAGAAGATGGAAGGGGTTGTCCATGATGGTCCCCAGTTTAGTCAGCAGTCTGTCCCTTGGCTTGAAGCCAATAACAGACCCTGCTTTTTTAATTGGTTTATCCAGTCTGTTGGCATACTTTGGTTAGTCATATATTTGTGCTAACTTTCTTGTTCATCATCACTATTAAGAAGTTTTTTTAAATGAGGTTTTGCCTGCAGTCAAACCTCTACCTTCCATTCCTGAACTTGACGCAAACTAGGACGTGGAAAGTGTTCCACTTCCACCAAAGACCACCAGAGGCAGGTTGCAGAGGAGAGCAGTTCTTTATTGACTCTCATATTAAAACTGTCAGATTTTACCCCCAAAATAGAGGTGTTTTTGGTTTCAGTTTCCAGAATGTCTATGCTCCATATTGCTTTATTTCAATTCATAGCAACTGGTGTGGGGTAAAACAAGGCGCTTTGATTTGACCAAAGCTCAAAGACCCTTTAGTGGACCCAACAGAGCTTCAAACTTCCCTTTGTCCTGTTCAGTTGCTGCTTTTGGAATGCCCTCCATCATGAGTAAAAATCCACTGGAACATGTTAAAAACACTAAAAACACAATGCTCGTTGGAGTGGGTCTTTAACCAGATCTACTTTATTTAGGTACTCAGGCATAAAGTACTTATATGCAGTGTGGGGATTTCCTCAGATTTTCATATTAGGTCTTGTAGGTTGTGCAGTCGTGAAATAAAAGACACAAGGTCTAAAGGGATGTTTGCTATAAAAATGATAAATTTCATCAAGTTTTGTAAAATAAATGTTTCTGGTGACAGAAGATGGTTTTGCTGCAGTGAGATAGGATTTTTGGTAAGAATTCTCATTAAATAATTATAGCTAATCTGGCTGAAAATAATGTGTAGAAAAAGCCAGAAATCTAAAAGCAATGCAATGGTCCTGATTGTTCAGTAACTCCAGCTGTAGAACAGCGAATAACTCAAAGATAGAACACAGGATTTTTGTCATTTCTGGATAAAGTTGTGTTGATAGTTGGAGGAGATGAGGTTTTTACCACTGTAAGAACAAGAGTATCACACAATATAATTTCCTAAATTGCATTTCATTTGCATTTAAACCACATAATGCTATAGGGGAAAGTAATGGATTATTACACAGCTTCCACAGGAAAAATAATAATGACATCAATTCATATATTACATGTATATTAGGTTGTTATGGCTTATTCTCCTAAATGTTTTTTTTCAGTGACTTCATTCTTTCTAATTGTTGGGAAAAATCCATAGGTGTGCAAAAACATTAAGAGGCGATGCTGTTCAGGCAGAAACTGGAATTCACAGTCAGTTCTTTCTTAACCACAATTACTGCTCAGGGGAATCTCACACTAAACCAAGACGGGAAAGGACTACATGACAGCTCATCTTGACAAATTCACCTTTGTTCTCATGCATTTTCTTCTAGACAATGTCTTTCCACAGTGGTCTTTTAAACCATATCAAGGATGAGATTTAGTAATTCCCATGTGATTTGTCTTTAAGCTAAAAAGTTTCCTCAGGATAAGCAAATATTTAGAAAATGATATGAAATATGATGTGGATGAATGCTTGGAAGCTTGGCTCATGTGTACAGTCTGACAGTTATTTCACAATGCAGCATTTTCACATCATCTGCTAAACCTATGCAGTGCAAATAAGGTTCCTGCTGTTATTCGAACCGCAGGAGCGTTCGTGTCATGAATCAATCAGACCACACATAAAACAAGGCGCTCCATGCACCTTAGCAGAAATTCAATCTAACATAGTTTTGTTACTTTAATTAACAGGGCTTGGGAGTTTAAACGAATCTTAAATCCTGCCTTTGGACTTCTGTACTGTAAAGCTATTGTCCTCCTAATCTGGAAAGTACTTTTTCTGATGAGAGCTCATCTGCCAGGCTTTCAGTGTGTGTTTTTTTAAATGTTTTTGTTAAGTTTCATTTTTTTTTTTTTGATTCTGCTGTTTTTCTTTGTGGCAAATTTTTATACCTTTAAAATTAAATGTATTATTATGTTTAGACTTCTCAATCCTGTTTTTTTGTTTGTTTTTCTGTTTAATCTATAAAGATCCACTCTTGACTCTTCCATCTAGTTTCATTTCCTGTCTGTTTTCACATTTTTTTTAATTAATTCTCACACCTGGGTTCAATTTTAGCAGTTTTCCTCTGTGTTGGCTGGTTTAATCAGTTTTTACTAAATCTTTGATTACTCAGTCTGAGTGCTTAATCCTAGTTGTTGTCATTAGTAAGGACTTTTCGTTTTTCTTTTTTTTTAGTTTAGTTGCATAGATTTTGTGCCCCGACAGTATGTTTGCACATTTCTAATGAGAGGACCTTTCCTCTTCATCTTGGAGGTCTCTGCTTTTGCTCGTCCTGCGCTTGTGTGTAGCTCCTCGTTTAGACATCATGGCAATGTCAGACTTGGACAGCCTCCCATGTGTGCAAAAAAAAATCTTTAAACACACTCTTGATTGATTTCCCAGACAGCGACTGCATTTACAAGCACATCAGCATAACCTACTATTGTATTTTTGCACTTAGATAAGCTCATGTAGGGAAAAAAAAACACATAAATATGTTTACAATATAGTTAGGTCACATTTAAATTAGGGTGTTAGAAATGTCATATGAATACTCTAACATAAAATATATTTATTTATATTTACCAAATGTGAGTAGACAATCCCCCAAAATGTTGTCATTCAATTAAATACTCATGTAAGAGGAAGAAAGTAACTGGTAACAACAAACCTCATAGTTCGTAAAAGTTTAATCCTATCGATTGTATACTCTGTAACCTAAATAAATTAACCAAAATAAAAGTACCGGTATGTCTAATACATTAGTAAACAGGAAGACATTTGCTGCTGTTAAAATAAGATAAGAACTAGATCATTGTTCAAACCTTTGTCTGCACAAAAAATCTAACGTTGAGTCTCTTATTTTAGAGCTTATGAGCTTTAAGAGAAAAACAAATGTTGTTTAACCTTGCCTTACATTTTAGCTTCCCACACATATTATATTTATAATCTTATTTTTGGTTTCTTGTCTTTTTCCTGAGATTTTAAAATTCTTCCACTCCCCTGAAATGTTAATGTTTCTTGCAAGCACGCTGTTGTCCACGCCATGGTTGTACAGTCAAAAACTGAATTATGCTGGTTAGATCTATAAGTATAAACTTTAAGTTGGTTGTTGGATGCTGCTATTTTATGCATTTATCTGCTAAAACTGATATTGTGCTGTTATTGTTGTGCATCTGTAGATTTAATGGTAAAAATGGCCATTGTAGTTGAAAACAGCCCATTATAGTTGAGTTACATTGCTGTTTTTTCCAGGTGAAAGTATACTGCATGTAAACAACTGCTCAGACAGCAGCTTTTACAAAAACGTACTTCATTTTTGGAAGGGTTTTATGTAAATGGAACTCAATGAATTGGTCTGGATGTATGCCTCATGGGTCTACTCAGTAGTTTCTGATGATCTTTTTTGCCTTCTTGGAACACTTGTGCGTGAATAAGTATTGTCAGCTGTGTAAATGTAAATGAAAATGCCACATACTGTATCACCATAACTAGTGTCATCTTTTAAAGATTATAAACTTGACTCAGACTTTACAGGTTTACAAGTCAAAATGGTGTGTTGATTGCAGTTCGCTGATGAAAAGAAGGCTGAAACTTTTCTGTGCAGCTAGGAAGGGCTCCTGGGTCTTTCTGAACACTAGAAAGTTTTATGTCCATCCACACACATCCATCCATCTCCTAAACCTGCCACAGTCACGGTCTGGGTAAGGGGGTTGCTGAAGCCACTACATCCTGGACAGTTCACCAGAGACACACAGAGAACAAATACCACACACCTACATTCATACCTACAGGAAGATCTGCAGTCACCAATTAACCCATGAAGCCCATTTCTTTGGACTGTGAGGAAGCCGGAGTGCCTGAAGGAAAGGCACAAACAGAAAATCCACGCAGAAAGTACCCAGTGCAGCCCAGACTTACATATGAGCCACTACAACTGATGTTTTCAACGTAAATGATACTTACATATAGATTACATAATACATGTTTTTATAGGATTTTTAAAGAGTTATTAATAATCAGCTGGGTTAGGGTTTTATGTAGTACCTTAACTTTATGTGACAATAGGGTGTTACACGGTTTTTGCAAGTTACTTTACTTTCCTGAAACCTAACTGGAAATTAAAATGTTCAGGTGACTTGTTTCATGCAACATTTATCTGCCTACATCAAATACATAACTTATTTTGTTTTAACATTAAAAGACTGTAAACAGCAAAAAACAACAACATGTGCAATAAAATGTAGTTCCTGCCATGTTAAACAAGATTCTGTTATAAGTTACACATTGTGAAAGCTTAATAGCGAAATGAAAAAACTCCTCTCTAAGTGTTTGGTAATTAATACATTAATTGAATATTTGTTTCTTTTTTTTCAGGCATAAGTATTATTGCCCTCTTGACTCTATATGTAAACATTTTCAACACGACAGTGACTGCACATTAAAAACAAATTTAAGTCCATTCTTATTATTGGGGTCAATTCAAAAGTTAGATGAAATCAGAAAATCACATTCTTTGTTACTGTAAGAATCCTCATGCTCTACATAGAGCAATAATCAAAACAATAAACTGAATCCTCCCTGCGTAAGATGACCGCAGACTTCAATAAAAAAAAATAGAACTTTTCAGGTCTGCAGTGACAGAAGCTATTAACACAGTGGAAGCCACATCAGAAGCTATCAAATTAAAAAGAAGCTTGTCAACACGGGCAACACCCAGGAAAGCACAACCTGCTGAGCTCCCACAAAGCACGAAATTGGCCAGATGATTGGTTATCAAAATTGTGAGAAATTAGCTTTCATTAATATCCATCACAGCATGAGGCTTTCAGCGTAATGCTTCAAACTAAGAAAAGTAAACTTGGTTGTCTTTTTATCTTTCTGTCCCCTTTTTCATCTGAGTGGAACCATACATGCATATTGTTCATCTATGTAGATGCAGAGTAAAACATATGACAAGAACATAAAATATGAAGGACTTGGCCTTTGATTGTCAGACATCATTGGCCAAAGAAACTAAAGCAGCATCAATTTTGTGTGACGATTTCCGCTCTTCCTGCACTGCCAAATGGTGCCTGAACCAGATGAGTGTATTGCACAGACGATATGATGCTGCAAATATAGAGATCAAAGTCATCTCCCGCGGGTGATTCAGGATCCCAACAAATGCACGTATGCGGACAGCCTTATCACCTAGGACCACACAGAGGCCTTTCCATATCTATCATTCTCAGAGGGCCGACCAACGCCTTCCACATGCAGCACTGCCAAATAAAATTACCGCAGGCATTGCCTCTACGGGCAGCCTGGCTTGTTCATTCCACTGATGAAACAAATCACTTTTCAGTTTGGCAAAACAAAAAGAAGTTTCCCATGCTTTATCATTGTAGGGCTGTTGAATACATGAAAGACAAGAATGGAGAATTCATTTGGCTTGTTGAAACTTCACAGGTATAAAAAACATGACTGCTTATAGGTTTCAGTGTTTTCATTTGTTAAAGACCCATTTCGATCATCTTACAAGATATTTTATATGTTATCAATGTGTTGTTTTCTATGACATAGTTTCTGCAGAGCGTCAGTAGTTCATTAGAAATTTGAGTTGGACAGTTGGTGCAGAGCAGGGGCGCTCATTGCTTCGATTATGATCGAAGGACCTGTGTGTAGATTGCGGTCGAACAAAAATAAATAAACAAAAATAAAACTATATTTAAAAAATAATCCGTCAACGCATAGGCCTCATCACCATTTGATTGGCACGCAGAACGGCAAAAAAAAAAACATTCTCTGATATTTATTTAGGCCAGGGACGGGCTGCGCGCCTCCTCGATCGAAAGCGAGATGTAGACACCCCGTCTGACTCAGCCGTCCGTCCTGCCACGGCGCCTGCTGCCTGTGATTTCCACTCGGGGATCCGACCCCACTCAGCCAGCAGTGTTGCTCAGAAGAATGCGCTTCTCGAGCCCTTCCCACAGACCAAGGGGCCACCATTAGCTCGGTCGTAGTTAAGCCAGCCGTGCTTTAGAAATTTCATGCCCCCCCATTACACGATTTACTGCAGAGCAATAAAACGCCGTATCTTTTCTAATTATGTATTACTATGAAAATAACATTGATTTACATGACAAAGCTATCTTCTCACAAAGGTTTTTGTACTCTTACTGTGTAGATTCTTAAGTTATTAGTACATAGACATAATATTTTTGAATGAACATGTATTACAACTTGTCATCTTTGAAGGTGAAAAAAGTGACTTTGGTGCATAATCCCAGACCTTGACTTATATATCCTTGTTCTGCAGGTCCTCCACTTTCACCGCACAAAGATTTGGGAACTTTTACTGGGTAGCTTTTTAATTATTAGTTCATAATATTCATTGACAATATTGAACATTGCCCGTGGATGTCTCAGAATGGAACGGAGCAGGGATCTTGTGGTCCACCCGTTGTATTTTCTACATACCAAATGCCAGCTTTCAAAACAGAATTTTTTCATCTCCTGATTCACAACGATTTGAATCAAGAAATACTCAGAAATCTATTTTTAGCTTAATTTTCGTTATATATGTCCTCCATCACGATAAAAATGCCTCAAAAGCATATTAAAAATATCAAAACATCACATTTTTCCTTGAAGTGGGTCTTTAAATGATCATTTTGTTGACCCCCTTGTGTTCAGCCTGTTTTGCTTCTGGCACAGATTGGTAAACTACTTTGACCTCTAAATTAAGCACCTTGGATAGTTAACAGGTATTCTGAACCAGCAAGATGAGCTTTAGTCATTACACTAATGGACAAGCGTTTTAATTTATGACATTGCTATTTGCGCTGCATGTTAATGATCTAAATCATAATGTCTCAGCTGTTCGTTTTGATTACAAGTCAGCAACAGCTCCACTGAGTTCAGCCATTTTCTGGATAACCCCGCACTTAAAGGAAATCAGTGTGCTTTGATACCTGACTAGGATTGCTTTGTCATGAGTGAACAAAAATATTCAGCCATAGGTAGTCGTTTAACACGCTTTTTTTATAAGAGTGGAACAATAGGCCATGATTCACTTTGGGTTGATGTACCTTTTTTTAAAGAACTCACTCATCGGCTCTTAGGAAACAGAAAAAAGATGTTAGTGAAAACACAACAGTTCTGAAAGGTGATAAAAGGAGCATGGCAGAAAGAATAACCAGTTAAAAACTGAAAAAATAGACATTAATTCTATAGCTGCTGGACATGTTTGCAGATTTCACTTAAATCTAGGAGTATAGATACAAAGACAAACATTGCAGTGTGTTTACCCTCCAAGTTTAAATTCACGTGAGACTTTTTGGTACAATATAGAGGTATTCCTACCTGAGAGTAAACATTTCCGCAGTGGAGTAGGCTGACATGGTAATAAAGGCAGACACTGTTTCCCTCTGTCTCATCGGTATGGAAGGCACCATGACCATGAAGTTATCATCCAACCTGTATTCAGCAAGAGGGGGCTCAGGCGGGTTCTGATACAGCTTCACCCCACCAATCCTTTTCAGTGGCGTGGAGGTGTAGGACCCAAACAGCCCCTCTTGACTTGAGCGGATGAAGCTGTCTCTTCTGGACTCCTCTGAGTGGCACTCTCCTGCCTCGATGGACTGCAGCATGTAGTAGAGCTCCACTGAAGTGCCTTCGGACACTTCCAAGCTCCTCTGGCGTCCTGGCACTACGCTGGGTGGGCTGAACCAGCTGGCCAGTGGCTCCAACTCAGCCACACACAGCCCCAGCAACCCTTTCAGCTGGCAATTGCCGCGCACCTCCTGGGTTTCATGGAAAGCAAACATGTGCACGCAGGGCAACTTGTCTGTGGCGCTGTAGTCATCCCAGTCCCTACCCCCTACGTAAAACAGCACCTGAACTTTAGGTTTGGCTAAATGAATCCTAGTATTCATGATATATGTCTGCACCTTCCAGTTAAAGGTAAACACTGAAGAGGCAGGAAATGTTCCTGGGCTCTGTAGTAGCTCCACCGGGATAGGCTGCTCCACAGAGAGGGGCCCATAGCTGGCATTCACTGAGGGGAAACTTCTGGCCTGGTAGATGAAGAACGATTCAGTTCGTGACGTCAGGCTAGAGTTCCTCATGAAGTCTTGATTGGCCTCTTTCAGGAAAAAGGCCAAGTCAGCATTGAACAGCTGGTAGTTGACAGGCAGGTATGTGGGAATGGAGGAATATCTCTGCAAACCACCCAAGACTCGACAGTCGGCTACTAAAAGACACAAAAGAAAAACAGGGGTTAGGAAAGATTTGTCAAAAGAAAAAAACAAACAAAAAAACACTCCATTCTCTATTTAGTCCTGTGCAGAGACACGGGGGCTGTTGGAGCCTATCCCAGCTACTTTGAGGCAAAGGCGGGTCATACCCTGAACAAGTTGTGAGCCCATCACAGGGTCACACACCCAAAGTCAAATTAAAGCCACCAATCAACATAATTGCTGACTGTGGAAAAAGGCTAAAACACCTGGTGAAAGAACCTGTGGGATTTGAACCAGAGCCTTGTTTGCTGAAAGGATACAGCACTAAGCACTACACCATGTACTAAATCAACAACTCAAAAGAGAGAGGGACCATTATGCAAGTTAGCAAGCAAAAGTTGTCTAACAAACGTCATGCAGTTAGGCTTCATTATGAAACGTTATGCTCATGTGACAAAATCTTTGAATAAAAAAATCCTTCAACTAATTGGTCATTTTAAAAATGTCAAACCAGCAAGTTCAAGGTACTGTCTAGTTCCACTCTACTGTGTCCATTCAAAGAAGTATTCTTTGTTGGGCATGAATCTAAAGATCTTAATGTTCATGTCAGAGCTGCTCCCAGCCACGTCAGTTCAAGGTTGCTACAAATTACATTAGAGAATTCTATCAGGGGCCGCACTCAGAAAGTGGTGTCATCATCATTTTCTCTTCATTTAAAGAAAGATGCTTTAGCAGTACACTTCCCAAACTCATTATTTTTTAAGGCAAGAGACTTCAAATGAGTATTTTTATACCCGAAGAGGTCTGCAAGACAGAAAATAATCATAAAGAAAATTTGGAATAAATAAAAATGACATAGCCAGGTAAAAAAATGACCTAAATCATAATGTTCTAACATTTAAAGACAAGTTTGTGTTCTCGCAACAGTACAGTACTTCTGTCTTATGCCATCATAATGTCTGATTGACTGCTTTGGGATGTTTTCTGACAACAACTAATATAAACACTTCACTTACTTTAGGAGGTAACTATAGGGTTGTGTGACGTGACTGTATAAATCAAAAGTAAAAATAAGGACACAGGACAACTCTTAGTTTATTACTTACAATAGATCTGCAATTTAAAATAATAATTTGAATCAATTAAATAATCAACTCCTAAATAGTCTGATCACTTCCTGTTTAAAACTCATTTTCCCTAATTGTGATGTTTAAAAAAAAGTTTGCAAAAGTTTTAAAAGTAATAGAACGTTTGAAACTGTTTTGATGGTAGGAATTTCAAAGTCAATTGGAAAAACAAAATTGGATTATTTCCACATATTCCATTTTTGTGTGTTTGTCAAAGATCACACTTCTCAGCCAATTTTCCAAAACGACTTGATGGGACCAGTATGTTGCAAAGACGGTTAACCCCCTTTTCAATTTGCAGGTATCCTAACAGTTTTATAACCCAGTTTCTTTCTTGTCATCTGTGGTCCCAGTGGTTAAGAAGACAGCTTTAATCACCATAAGAGTGAGCTCTGACCTTCTTCTCAAGATCAATCTGCTACATAATTACACTCCCAGAGCACACTCCCATCTTAATCTTAGCTGTAGTATTTCCCTCCATTGATCATTCTTGTAAATCAATGTCCAAACAAATCAGTCAACAATTTGTGATTAATGGTGTTCATCTTGACCCCGATACTGCTGTCCCACACCGGCACCTGCATACGGAGCAGGCCTCCATCTGAACCTCTTCAAATGAAGAGAACAGATTCTTCAATACAGAAATAAAATCAAGAGTTTCCCCAACAGCAACAAAAGTTGTTTTTAGTGTTTAAAATCTCATTAGACTTGTTTTTCTTTATTTTCCAAGCTGATTAAACCTTGGGCAATAATTTGAGGTCATATGAGTTTAGGAGAGAAAAAAAAAGGTCAAAACTCCAAATCTCAGCCTGGTCAAGGTTCTGCAGGAAATGCTGGAGCAAACCTGACCTGCATTGAGTGAAGGGATGCTCTATCAGCATCCATGATACACAGAGCATCCCCCCCTGTGCAATGTACCAATGCCTGGGAGTCAGAGCTGTTCCAGCAGAGTGTGTCCTCCAAAAATATTAAACAGTTGGAAGCTTTTTTTGTAGCCGGAGAAAACAACATAAACAGCTTAATTCAAAAAGGTCTATTTGAGACAAACACAAAAAGGTTTTGACTGAAACTAAACTAAAACTTGCTGATGAAAGAAAGATTTTCTGAAACTACTGAGCATAACAACCATTTCGGAGAAAGGCAGAGGCGCGTCTTGTGTACAAACAAAATCTGAAAAGGCAGTCACATCTAAAAGAAATGAAAAATTAGTCAAGTGGAAAGGGGGAAACAGAGGAGAAAATGGGAAATCCAGAACAAATGAAGACCATGGTATGTCTGTGCTTTAGTTTTCCCATCTTGCAAACAAAAAGAGCACAGACTAATCAGCAAGGACTTGTGTGAAAGGCTTTGTCTTATTCATCATACGCTTTGTTTCTAATTAAGAGTCAAATTAGCTTGCTTCAAAACTTGACTCCGTGCGTGTTCCTTTGCAGTTTAAACCTGTTTCGTGATCCCTTCACATAAATTAGATCAATTCTTGTTTTTTTAAACCTCCTTAAGATCGTTTGTCTGGATTCTAACACCAAATTTATCAGCTAGGAAATAAGTCAACGGAAACTTTGAAAAACTATTAGAATCAGCAACAACAACCCTGTGTTTTGGCCCATTTGAAATCAAAGAAGTCACAAAAACACTTTCAAAGTTGTTTTATTTTAAGCCAGCAAAAGACTTCAACAACCCACTCTTCAAACTTTACTGATTTTCTTTTTTTTATACCAGCACCTTTCCCCCAGTAGAGCATTTCTTTTAGGCACTCCAAATTAATTAAATGGTTTTCTTGGAACCTTGTCTTGTCATTTACACTGTCAGCAACCCGCCACCCTGTATCAATTTGAAAAGTACTGCAAATCTTATCTTTCAGCAGATAATTTCACAATCCTTCCAGTACAGGATAGTGTGTACAAGTGTTTACCATGAACCGCCCCCTCCTTTGCAGCTATAAGAGCTTTAACCCTTCTGGGAAGGCTTTCCACAAGGTTTGGGAATGTGTTTATGCTCATATTTTTGAGGTAAAACGCTGTTGATGGAAATTGCTCTGATTTATCCTGAAGGCGTTCCATCAGGTTGAGGTCAGGCTGGTCAATTTCTTTCTTGCTCTTTTTGTGCTCTAGTGTGTAGTCAAGTTGGAACAGGAGGAGGCCATCTTCAAACTCTTCCCAAAAAAATAATGGCATGGCATTCTCCAGAATATCTTGGTGTACTGAATATTTAGCCATTCCACTGGTGAGTTTTTGTCATTCTTTAATCAGTTCCATCGTAAGTTCTATTGTAAAACAGTTGACTGTGGACTAATTAGTAGCACCAAAATTTCCTGATTGCACTTTTTGCACATAAGGCATCACTTTACCACACTGGAATTCACTGAACTCTCGAGAGTGGCCTATTCTTTCACAGATGTTTGTAGAAGTAGACTGCATGTTGAGTTACATGATTTTTTACCCCTGTGGTTGCAGAAGTGATTGGAATACATTAATTCAATCACTGTTTTTGGCAACATAAGCTCAAATGTAAACAGTCTCCAGCTGTGCAGACCAAAGATAACTTCACATTCAGGACACAGTGTTTGGAAAAGTAAGAATGCCAGGGCTTTAAGAGCAATTTTTGTCACCAATATTTATTTGTAAGAGCAGAATTGTGACATTTGCCACATGTTAGGAGCAAAACTGTTAAAATTGACTTATGACTAATCAAGTAAAAGTCATATTGCACAACTTAGAGCTAAAATTAGACATGAAATTAGCTTGGGTATGATTGTGCAGTTCAAATTTTCACATTTGCCTGTGGTGTGAGCATAGACATATCCAATAGTCAGGAATCATGGGACCATTTTCAGTCTTGGTTTAAACATCCAACTCCAACCCACTGACAACCTTTGACATGGAAAACACTACACAGGTGACAAATTCTCATATCAGGAAAAAGTGGTCAAAAAATTGTAGTGCAGCAATGAAATTGAGGCCACGTCAAATCTGCACTTTACCAAAGGTAAAAACAAGCTACTAGATGGCATGACCTTTCACTGGCGTGTTAACAACTCTGTAACACTGGAGATGTCACAGATGACACCTAAATAACACACGCTTGTTGACCGATCGTAACTCTTTGACCATTTCGCTATCAACGTTATTAGGCTAATTCTGATGCGAAAAAAGCGTTGATTGTGTAAACACTTCAGTACTGTGGAGTGTTGCATATCAGTGCAAGGCTGCTCTTTTCTGCACCAGAATCCATTGGAATAATGTTAATTGTGTAAACAATTAAAGAGTTATGGTGGTCGAAAGAATCTAAACTTTGGAGATAAAGCTCTGGTGTTAAAGGTTTAAGTGGTTAACTGTAAAGGATTTACAACATAAAATGTTGCAGCATGAACTCTATTAAGAAGTATAAATATGCAGAAATGTAAAAAGAGTTTGCAAAGGGGGTCACATGCGATATACTGTCTGACACCTTGTAGTCAATTCTTATTTTAAATGAAGCAAGGTTTAACAATAAAGGAAGTTGCTTGTAGAAACTCCACTCTGAAAACGTATTATCTTTATAAGTCTGACTTTAAAAATAAACCTTAATTAGAATCATATTGTTTAAACCTTCATGTTTAAATTAAAAGTTTTAATTCCTTAGTTGATGATAAAAAAATGACTTTAAGCTGCCAGAAATACAAAACGACTAAAACAAATGTTAGCATCACTTGTCAAACACAAATTCTGTGTGACTGAATTTTTTTCTCATCAAGAACGGAATAGTTTCTCCTTTATTTCAAATTTTTACAGTTAAAGCAAAGGGTAGAGCAGAGTTGTTTGTTGATTAGATCTTAGCTGTTGCAGCATTTGTGAAATACAGTGGTTACGTCCATTAGTTGGTTATTGTTAAAGTGGCATCATTACATCTCCTTGTGTTGGACATGAGAAGTAAACACTCTAAGGAAGGCATGTTTATCTGCTCATCTGTCAACTCTTTCCATCCTTGCATCATGAAGCATTACCGCTAAAAAGCAGAACCTGTGAGATTCATCCAGATGTTTCAATAAGGCTCTGACTTTTAATCCTCTACCAAAATGCAGTTGA
The DNA here is from genome assembly GCF_053564925.1 of Oryzias latipes. Lineage (NCBI taxonomy): Eukaryota > Metazoa > Chordata > Actinopteri > Beloniformes > Adrianichthyidae > Oryzias > Oryzias latipes. The sequence continues at coordinate 15,075,302 of NC_136245.1, forward strand.
CATCAAGTTTTTGTTTTTTTCTCTCCAGAAAATGGTTGTACACCTTATAACCTGGAGAGCTTCAAATAAGTGTTAACTCTGGTTGTGCTTACTGATGTCGAAACATTTTTTTAAATTTTTGCCTGGGTGCAATTGTGAATATGCTAATATGGCTAATGTGGCTAATGTGTACTTGTGTCGGTCTGTGTATTTGTTTTACACAATACTAACAAGGTTGTGAGGTAGAGTAGTCAAACATTTGTTTTAGTGGTATCAGTCTATTTTTACATGTTGCAGTTAAGATTATTGTAAATACGGTTACACAGCTGACGTGTAACAGTGTAGGACTTTTTTATGTGTAACTGACAAGGGTGGAAGTTAGCATAGTCACACTCACATTTGTTTTAGCGGTACTGGTGTGTTTATTTGTTATTGTGAATGGAAATGTGGCTAACGTGTAGCATGTGAACACAGTTAATAAAGTCTGACTGACTGATGGACCTATCTCTGACTCTTTTGTCTCACTTATTACGGCTTAAGATTTGGTGCGTCTTGTATATGACAAAGCTTTGAAAATAGTCATTCACTGATGGTGCGCCTAATAATCTGTGGGGGCTGTAAGCTAGCAGGAGAGCACACAAAAAAGGGATGATGGGAAATGTGGGGGGGCTAACTCCGTGCCAACGGTCCCATCCACAACTCAGAGGCAAATTTCTGAAGAATTAGTGCCGCTCTGCAGAAATGACACAGGTTTTGTGATTTTTACTAAAAACTGCATAATGATAATTAAAACACCACTGGGAACGCCTTTTACAATAGATTAAATGATGATTGGAGATGAATTTTAACCATCAAGCTTAAAAAAAAAAAAAAAAAAATACAGAAGATGAAGCTTAAAACAGCTGGCGCCTGTGTGAATCCTCGCTTGGTGTCTCCTGCAGATCAGGTTCACATTTCACCTTTCATTTGCGGTTCAAGAATTGGTGCAGACACCTAACACAAGACGTATCCGTCTGATAAAATCAGCCTGGGACTTAACAAGCTCAGACTTCGGTTGTGGCCATAACACAGCCCAGTGGACCACAATCTATGAGCCGCCCCAGATAAATTGATTTGGAATCTCTGTCAGTGCTAGTTTATTTTCTGTGTAATCTGGTTTCTGAGACTGCATGCATGCATGCTGTATGTAACAGACTCACAAAAATGTTTTGTTTCCAACTGGGTGTCAATTACAGACATGTGATGTCGTTCTTGCATATTCAAGTTAAGCTTTTTTTTGTTTCTTATAATACGGGTATGCAGAAGTAGACGAGAGTGGGGCAGGGACTAGATATGTGTTGACAAGTGTGATGCACATCCGTTCTATTTTACCTCGGCTGGTAGAGGCAAAGGGGTAAATTAGCACTCAGAACAAGGACTCCAGCAAAGAAGAGGCCAAGCTCAACGCTGCTGAATGACATTTCCCTTGGTGGGTCTCTTAAAATGCAAATCTAAGCTGACAATTTAAAGAACACGGTACCCAAAAATGTACATTAAGATTTTTTTCATTGATGATATTTTAACGCAACAAATCAAAGTGAAAAGACAACAGAGGAGTGCCTTTTGTCAAGGTTTACAATCATTCTTTGACCTTTCTTTTGGTGCCAAATTCCTTTCTTTGTCATGAATACCAAACAGGACAGTCTGAAACTTTAGGAATAAAAAACAAAGCTTTTTTATTCCACCAAATCCCCATCCCCCCATCCTTTTTCTCCCTATGTTCAATTAATAAAAGCCATCGAATTTGTGACCACGTGTCAAGAATAATAAATACAATATTTCCTTCAAGGATCATTTGCAGATGATTTACGATTTTGAGCCACAAAGAAATTCAAGAAAGAAGGAATGGGAGAAGAATCAATACACAACACAGTACGGTATTACTTCATGTCAGGGTCCATAGGGAAGAAATCATTCAGGCAGATAGAGGTCTGTGGAGCTGACGGAGACGCGCAGTCACAGTGCAGTCTAAAAATCTCTGTAGGGCACATGCTGTGCAGGTTAGTCGTTTTTCTGTCTTTGACATGAGCAGAATTAAATGGAACATAAATGCTTCTGATTAAAGGTCAGTTGAATTTGCTGTTTGTGTGTGTGTGTGTGTGTGTGTGTGTGGGAAGCCTATGGAGGGAGCAGCTGGGGATGTTTGTTTCCACCCGTCTAATGGATGGCCACATTTAAGACGATAAGAGCTAATAAAGAGTAATGGACCTGCGCTTTCATTGGGGGAGCAGAAAGCTAGTTTGAGTTCATGAGAGAAAGCATCATCTCAGGGATTAAAGAGCATCGACTGATAAAGAGTAAACACCATGATGCCGCGCCGCTGGCCTGATTTGGTAAAGTCGCGGATAGAAAAGACGACCCCAAATAAGGGACTGCTGTCAGTGGCTTGGGAATGTCACTGGGGATGCCATTAAGGGAGGCTGAGAAAGGCCCCCAGGTGCTGCAGGGAGGTCTGATATGTCTGCTGCGACGTTATCACAGCAGGAGACTACAGGCTGAACTCTGGGCATCCTGCGAGCGGTGAACAACACCTCCTTTGTGCCATCTAGGTTGTATGGCTTAGGAGGAAAGGGGGCCGAGAGCTTTTGGCCTCCGTTGGTGCACCAAACAAACGCTCATCTGTGTGTCAATCGGTATTCCCGAATCCCCTCCAGACTCGTTTGAAACATAAACCGGAGTCTTTAATGAATCTTTTCCTGCCACGCTGACTTTTATTGCAGAACAACATCGTAAATCAACCTAAATACAGAAGTGTTCACAGAGTAGAGTTGCTCAGAGTCTTTGTGGATGTTTGGCCCATCATGACCTGAAGCTTGGCTTAAAAAAAAAACCTGAAGGGGGGCAAACTGTCAAAAACAATAATTTCATGTTTTACTATTTCGTTTTCATTTCTGGAAATTACTTTTGTTTTCTGAAATGTGTTTTTTTTTCTTTTTTTATGGAAACCAGAAAATGCAGATATCATGGAACATCGCTGATTGGATGATGACATTTGTTTATCATTTCAGCTGAAAGCCGAAACCTTTTTCGGTTTCTTGTTTTGTTGCATTTTTTTAACATTTCATTTTGACTTCTGGAAATGAATTTTGTTTCCTGAAATGTTTCACTTTTCTTGGGTTCCTAAAGAAACGATAAAGATAAAAGAGCCCTTTAAACTTGATGCTTTTTCTTTTTGAGCTATATTATGAAAAGGAATAATATATATTAAATGAGAATAAGGGTTTGAATTAGGAGTTGCCATATGATCTGTACATGATTTGTACATGTGATTATGTCTGTTTAGTTTCAGGACGGATGCTCTTTCTAGCCCAACCATCTGCATTTAATCACTCAAGTGACCCCATGTGATTGCAGTTCTTCATTGTTCAAAGAGTGCAGTCCTAAAGAACCGATAAAGATAGTTGAAAAAAATCATTTCGGTCTCTTTGAGAAGTTAAAAAATGGTTGTGTTTCAATTCCAAACTTATTATCAAGATAAAAAAAAAATACAGATTAGTGAGGTCCAAGCCACATCTGTTCTCATCATCTGAGAGAGCCTGATGACATGACTGGATCACATCAACATGGAAACATAAAGAAATGCAAAAAGAAAAAAAATTCTGATGAGAAATTAAAGAAGGAGTCACAATTGTTGGACAAATTTGTTGTTTCATCCAAAGCTGAACTCTCAGTGAACCTTTCTGCAGAAAAAAATAACTGCTTTTTTAATAGAAAATTATTTTTTGTGGAAATTGTAGCAAAACACTTAAACATCCAAGTATCTTACAATTACAACCTCTGGCTTTAAAGTGCTCTTACCAATGCTGAATTTGTGAAGAAGGTTGTGCAAAAAAATTCTTGAAATAAAAATATTACCTGTTTTCACGTTTATTTTTTGGGAAATTAATTTTGAATTACTTTTTTTTAAAGCTTTTACATTTCTGATTACTTAGGGATGCAGAAAAACATCAAAAGTGAGTTTTTTTAATCTATTTTTTATAAAGACAAATGAGACTTTCAATGATGACAAAACATCTGTAAAACGTAAGAATAGATGACAAGTTAAATAGGAATTGCATAAAATGTGCCTTTTCTCCCACAAGATTCTAGAAGATATTATGGGACGAATATGTTCTCATTTGAATGACTTATTAAACATGCTATGAAAGTAAAATAGCTTAAAAAAATGCTTGGGCATAATTTGTTCAAATAAATTCCTGGACTGCTTTGAACCATCTGTGTTGGCACATTTTTAGTGCTGGTGTGAACTGAACTCATCTGAGATCTGACGTTTGGCAGACAAACAACATAAGCTGCATCTGAATATTACAGTACAAATGAATCTTAAGCTGAGAGTGTTTGCTACATTGCCACTGAAAAAAAAAAGAAAAGCGTACGTGTTATATTTTTGTGTTTCTCCTTATTATCTCAGCCATAATAGTAGTGCGGGCTCATGTTGCACGCTGCTAACCTGCTGTGTTTCTGACATTTCACCTGTAAAAATACAGGTCAAGGTCCTTCTGTTTATTTGTCTCTGTCCCTCAAATTCTGCAACCACAAAGAGCAACTAAGAACAACAAAAAAGATTTATATTTGTGCATTTCACAAACCAAAATGTAAACATGTTTTTATGTTCATTCACTCCTAAAATTTCAGCTCTTTGCATCGCATTGATGTACTAGTAAAGACATAAAACAAGGTCAGAGATAGATTTTTATGACAATGTTAATCCTTAGGCTCTGGAAAAAAAAAATCACATTCTGCTTCTCTTTATAGAAAAAGGGGCCATTCCCCTATGCAGGCTCATTCCCTTCTGAAAAGAGCTTTTATTGCAGCTCCAGATGGACTAGCTTTAAAGCTGTAGTGTAAAACCTAAACCTGTCTGAATAGGAAGTAACTCCACAAACAAATTGCTCTATTTTGACCCAGAGAGTGAGCGCCATTAGAGCAAGAGGCGAGAAATGTTTCCATGTTTGACTGAATCCGAAGGAAAAGCAACAAAATCTGTGTGTTAAAAAAGAAAGCTTCGCTACCAGCAACGTGGAGTGTATTTTCTTCTAGACTACAGGATTATGCACAAGCTAGCAACCGCTCATGAGGCTTTCTTATGCTTTACTTGATTACGGTTTCATTTTTTGGATGAAATTTGCAGTCAAATCAAACACACAGTGTGCTATCTTAGATGACCCCACCCTTACATTGACGTGTTCTCCCTACCATGACAAAGGTGGATAAAGCTGGAAAGATTTCATGTAATCCATGGACACCAGTGAAGATCACAAATCATTGAAAAAAAAAGGTTCAGCGCACTGTCTAGTGGGTCTAGATGACCCAACTCCCAATGTTAAAGTGCCTAGGATAGCGCAAGGGTTACGAACAACAAAAAACCTACAAGTAATTAGGTAATTCCTTGGGTTCCTTAGTTCATCCTAGCCTCAGACTTTTTGGCGGTGCTTTTTCATAAATTATTGGGTATGTTTTCCACCATCAGCTGTCTCATGTAACTTGGCTTACTAAGTGTCACGTAAACCTGGTTTTGAGACGAAGCCATTGTGGGTAGCGGATTAGGAAAACCTGTTTTTCTGGGATGCATTTCTGCCTTTCTCTACGTCACATTTGCGTCACCTTGGATTAAGCTTCCACTCCGATTATCTTTTTATCTATTGTAAAAGTTTTCCCAGTCGTATTTTAATGATGTTTATGCTGTTTTTACCAAAAACCTGTGTCGTTTTCTAGGACGTAGTTTCGGCAAAGTGGCAGTAGTTTATTAGAAATTCACCTCTAAATTGTGGGCAGAACTGGTGTAAGCCCTCCCCATTTCCCATCATCCACCTGTTTACATGCCCTAAGCTTGCTTACAGCCCCTACATCCAAGCTAACATTACTGGTGCAACAAAAATGGCAAGCATTATTAAAGCTATACAGTTTTGAGCCAGATGTCCGCTCAGATGAGGAAAACATGGATCTATTTGTGTGCAAGCGGATGCATCAGAATGAAGCGGAACAGGGAGCTTGTGGCCTGCCGATTGTAGCACCTACGTCCCAGTTACAAGCTCTTTCAAACTGCCTGTTTTTAGCTGCTCCTGATTTCCAACTATTTGAATAAGAAAATACTCAGAAATTGAATTTTTAGTTCAATTTTGTTAAATATCCCTTCCATCATTAAAAAAATGCACAAGTGTAAAGAAACATGCTACTTGTGAGCAGTTCTTACTCATCTCCAGATCCTCCAAAATGCTGCAGCAAAGCTTTTATTGTAACAGGAAGTAACATTACATCAATTTGATCCTTCCTATACACTAAAATTTAGAATTGATTTTATTCTAGATTTTTTTAAAGCCTTGAATGGAAAAGCCCCTTAGTGCATAATTCTTCGGTTTACACTTTTCAGTCCTTAAAAAGAATTACCTATTTGTTTTGAAAATATATTTTAAAACCCAAGGAGACAGATGCTTTCAGACAGGAATAGAAAGACACTCTTGTCCCTGACTGATATAAAAAAAACAAAAAACAGCAGAAGACACTTTTTTGAAAGTTTATTCTTTATCCCTTATTCTGTTTTTTTTTTTGTTTGTTTTTTTATTTATTCACTTACTGAAAGGCTTCTGATCTTGACCTTTGTGAGGAGTGCTACAGGTTTCCCTAAAGTTTAGATGTAAAACAAGGTGAAAGAATAATAATTAAAAAAAATGTATTGCCTCACACATAAAGGTCCCGCTAACTGGTTCTTTTAAAACATGTCTGTTTAATAGGGGTGAATCAGTCATTTACTGTGTAATTCAAGGCCTTGTGTTCAATAAAAAAAACTGGTTACAAATCACACACATTTTTTATGAAATCACGGCTGTGTGTACAGACTACAGGGTCTCTGAACAAGAGGTTACACTGACAAGTATTATCCTTTTGTCTTTACTTAAATTTCAATAGATCATAATGGATCAATAATTCATCCTAAATTTCTTAATACCCGTTTTTTTAAACGTATTTTAACGTTTTGAACTAAATTACAAAAACAAAACTACGCTTTTTGATATTTTATTTTAAGAAGATGCTCCTACATTTGTCCAATCCAACTAGATAACCAGTAATAAATAGTTGAGTCAAGGTAAAAGGCACATTTCAAAGGTGTCCTGTTCAAAAATTAACTGAATCAAACATTTTCATGAGATAAAACAGACCAAATTTGCTTTTATGTCCTTCAAGAAATCAAAATGTAACCTTATTTACTTAAGTTTTGTTTCTTTTAAACAACAGGTTTAAATTTTTCATTCACCAAAAAAACATTTTTATTGACACATTTTTAGTTTTTTTTTGTTTTTTCAGTCAAGTTTCTTTTCCTTTAGAAAACTGGGGTTTGATGTGTTGCTATCAAACCATTTTAATCATTACCACCTGAAATATCTAACTGGAAATAAAGAAAAACAAAACTAAAAAGATCCACCTCAATCAATTCTTGACATAGGAAATGCATTAAAGGCCTTCATGAATGCTCAGCCATTAGTGGAGAAGTGTAAATAATCAAGTGAAGGACTGTGTCATCTTCAATTCCTTATCAACTTTGTGGGTTACTTCTCCTGGGTCACTGAGCCTTCTCCAGAAAGCTGAGGTTACAGTTCTTCCAGAGCTGAAGCGAAGGTTTTCCACATATGCCTCCTCTCATATATCAGGCGCAGTAATGCTAAAACATGCAACATCATGCAAAAGCATTTTTGAAAAGAATAAGGCTGCGACAGTCTGACCTCCAAGAGCACGCCCTAAATAAAACAGTGGCATTGTGAGGCGGCTGGCTCTCTGTTCTCCACACTGGGGATTCAAAAATTGCAATTCAGAGCATCTGAACTTTAACTTAAACTGATTTGATTTCTTACAGATGCAGCCTGCTGCAAAGCCCTTGAGAAAACCAAAAAATACATGTTCTTTTGAGGAGTTTTTTGCCTTTGATTTCTTCCACGCTATATAACTGAGTGCAGCTGGACGTCAGCAAGAAAGAAATTCTGGGTTAATTAGCTTTCAGATAAATGGCACATATCCATGTCCACTATCATTAAAATCTACTATTGATCCACATTGCTCTCAAAAAAAAAAAGGCCAACGTGGACTGACTACAAATGAATCAGACCCTCCTTTTTTTAAATAGCTGTTTGCTCTGAAACTCTGTTCAAATTGAATTATTTAAGATTTTTTCAAAGAACCCAATTAAACATCTGTCTGAGCAGGTTCATTGTTTTCTTTTTTCTATAATTGTGTGATTTTTATGCAGGCAAGAACGTCCTTTGAATCAGCAATTCAGCAGATAATAGGAGGCATGTAGGAGAATCTCTAACCAGGGGCTGTGCTGTATAAATATGCGCACTTGGTTTGGTCATAACACTGCCATTAATTTGATTAAACTCTGCTTCCCTGCTCGGGTGCTGGTGCTTTGCGCATCTTTGGCACAAAGCACAGTAAAGTTATTTTTTCTCCTTCTTTTAATGACAAAGAGATAGAGCAAATATAAATCCTGAGTTCACTTCCCACATCTGTCTGTGAAATTGTGTACGACTCCAGATTCCTTATCAAATAATTGATAGAATTCTCCTATATATGTATTAAACTCTCAAGTGCCTTGTATGACTTTGTGCGATAGCGTAGATTTACTTTTGTTTTGGCCTTCTTAGTGCTTGCCTCAGAGCTGTGCTCGTTCCCGCAGAGTCACATCGCAGACACATACAGAGATTCTTCACTTCTCATTTATCTTCATTCATGGGAGGCTTCTATCTCAAAGATCAACCAAACTCTCCCTGCTGGTCAGCTCCCAATATTTTTTCAGGCAGATTTCTCATTTGAGGAAAGGTTGGCTTGTTGGCATGCAGGTCAGCTCCTGAATATTACCCTCGAATGACCAACATTGACTTCCATCAATGAAAAGGCCAGCTGAGTACAAAATCTGACGGCTCGGCTGTTTTAGATCTCCTTTCATAATTATAGAGCTGGACTTTTTTTAAACACCTTCTTTCTTGTGTTTTTTTTTTTTTTTTGACCAGATTGTAAAAAACAAGTACTGGGGCAAAGCACAAAACTACAGAAGCCTAGTTTTGCTGTGGAGCAGGAGTGTCTCTACTTTGAGCTCCTCTTGGTCTGTTATGCTACGTCCACACCGGGCATGTGATGCCTAAATGCTTGTTCTTTAATTCGCTTTTAGCATATGGTGCTCGTGCTGGATTGTTGCTACCCGATACAGGCGCATGTACCATACAGTTGGAAGAGGCTTGGTGCAAATCTGGTGAATCTTGTTCCAGGTTTTTAATTTCACAGCTCTATTCCGATTTTGAAAGACTTTTTGTCATTTAATTCCAGCCAGGCCCAACTCTCTTTTCCACTTTTTGCAGATGATTTTATCCTATTGGCTTCTTTGAATCAGGACCTTTAAAGTGCTCTGGGGAAGTTCATCAGGGCCGAGTATGAAGTGGCTGGAATAAGAACTAGCACCTCCAAGTCTGAGGCTGTGATTCTCAACAAGAAATTAATGTGTAGTTAAGTAAAAAGAGGAAATAGTTCATGTGTCATCTTTATGAAGCTGATCTGGGTTCTTAATGATCTGCTGTCCACGAGAACTGCAATGAACTCCTGAGTGGCGTTTATACTTTTCAAACAACGACATCCTGCTCATTGACTTGCTGCAACTGTGAACGCACTGAGGAAGAGGAGGGTGGTGTGTTTATACATTGAGCAGAGGCAGGGAATACAGAGACGGAAAAAAGAATTGTATTCTATAGTGTAGTGCAACAAATTAATTATATATTAGCTGTTTTGTTAGCGACCGACACATAACAGTTTTTTTTTTCAGTCTGCCATTCTTTTTCCTGTAGCCATAAATAAAAAGGGCTGTGCTTTTTTCTAAAACATAAAAAAAACTCGTAAAGCAGGAGTGTACACAGTCTAAACAATAAATAACTCATCTTTTACTGGAAAAAAATATGTACATGGCGAGCCTTAATTTAATCATCTCACTCCAGAATAAAGGCAAATATTGCATGTGGAGACTTATAAAATGCAAAGGAAAATGCGGCAATTGCTGTGACAAAGAAGAATCTCATAGAGTGGGCGGAACACAATGCGTTTAACCCCTCCCAAGTTGAGCACACCTCGGTCTGCACACTGCAGCCAAGGGTAGTTGTGTGTTGTTGTGTGTCTCTGCAATGGACAGGCGACCTGCTCAGGGTGTTCCCCGCCTACCCCCAACAGTAGCTGGGAGAGGCTCCAGCAACGCTGGGATCTATAACAGGGTTAAGTGAATTTAGAATATGGATGGCGCTATTATTAAGCAAACAAGGAGACAAACAAATACTGAAATACTGCAGAAATTGGTGTTGGAAAAGCATTTCAAAGCAAACAATTAGCAGTTGCATAGGTTGCAAGCTTCCAAAAAATTTTCCATATATATATTTCTTCCAGATGCTCAATATAAAACACTCTAAAACAGATATTCCAGATTACAATAGAACACATATGAGTGCCAAAAACAGGAAAAAACAGCCTAGTGCTTTTCCTCTTTTTCATTTTTGCAGGTTTTCACAGCCAATCTCTACTTGGCATCTGCAACTGAGGATGGAGCACTGATTACATCGTTTTGAGGCACAGCTCTTGCCATACTCCCAACACTTCTAATTACAGAGCCTTCACAACAGTCCTCAAAGTTCAGCAAGAAGGCACAAAAACAACTTTAAACATGACAACAAGCTGTAGTCAAAAGCATCCCAGCAATGAGGCTCAGAAGCTCTCACTTAGAGCTGGCACATTTCTCAAGCATGTTGTAAAAAATTACCAATCAAATCCAGGCAGTTCTAAACCTTTTCTTAATTTTGTAAACAGATAAGGATTGACTCTGACATTTTTTTATTTTTTGTATCAGATGCACTTTGGTTAGTTTTGGAATCTGCATAGCTTTTCGAAGATGTAATAATTTGATATTATGTGGGGGTCAAAAATAAAATGCAAATTTATTCTTTTAGATCTTAAACTCAGTAACGCATAAAAGTGTCTGTTAATGTGCTAACTAATAATTAAATAATGCTTAATTATGCATTAAGTAACATTAATAAAGGGACCTTTTTATAAAATGTTACTGAATAGGGTTAAGTAAAATATATTAAAAACAGTAAATCTTTAAAAAAAAAAGGATGCGAGGCTTTACAGATAGTTTATGCTGATGTCAACCTGGTGTGACATTTATCAATTGCCATTTAAGCAGGCCAGCATTTCCTTATTAGCAGTACACAAAAAACCCAGGGATGGATGACAGGTCAGATTTCTCCTGTGGATACTTGGTTGTGAACTCCAGAATAAATTCTGGTTCTGTTTATCTGACATTTTTGATAAGAAGCCAGAAAGCTCTCAACTGGTGCATATCATTATGAACATTTTTACTACATTTGCATTTGTTGATATGCTATATGCTCACTAATGCTTCTGACCTGCTGTTAAGGACCAGACGAACCGTCTAGTTTTCAACTTGTAAGTTCTATTAACATCTGAACAAATTTAGGGAAATATTTCAGCTTGGGTCAAACAACGCCACCATCCATGAAGCCTCACAGGGCTCATAAATTGGCGATAAAGCCCATCAAAATTCAGAGTATGAGGACAAGACAGCAGTCAGTCTCCCATTAGCACCCATGTGTAGTTTTATTCCCAATTTAAATGAAAGAGTAAAAGTTTTTCTGAGGCTAATCCTTCGTTATCATCAGGGTCATTCCGCCTCAGCTTGTGGTAGCTCTTTCCAATTTGTGTGAAATTGAGGGCCCCTGGGTTAAAGGAAGAATCTGCTTGCGCTGATAGTGACTTTGAGCAGACTGTTGCTGGATGAGCTGAACAGACAGCACTGCCACTTCTGGCCAGGATGACACCACAGGACCATTGACTCAATGTTGCCACACTGTGTGTGTTTTGACTGGACATTTCTAATCCTCTCTAGTCATCAGCTCAGTCTGCTGTCAGGAGAGAAACAAAGCAGTGTGAACGCTGCCTGCTGCCAAACACTGAGGACTGAGGCCTTCTGGACAGCAAGGGCAAAATGGCAACAGGAAAATTGCCTTTTTTTATTTATTTATTTTTTTGGGGGGGGTCCCCTTCTTGAGGACAAATAAATATTAGGTCAGTGTATTCCATGCCCACAGAAGGAATTCTGTGCCTTTTTCAAAATAAACACAGTCATGCAGACTCTGTGAAGTCACTCAAGGGACTTCATTAGGAGACAACCACTCCTGCCAGACTAAATTGAGCACTGATTGTACTCCGAGGTGGCCGTTTGGTTCACGCTGATTAGAGACCAGTGATTGTTTAGTCTGATTGGAGACAGGCTTACCCTAGGATCCCAATTACACAGTGTCACTAGTCACTGGTCAAAGGCTATGTAAGAACAGCTTGTATTAGAGTCAGTTTAGTTTAGTTAATAACAACATGAATATTCTGTAAAGATGTTTTTTTTTAGATCCTGTTCAAAATCAAAGCAACAAACAACTACAGGTTCCTAAAAAGGAAAATGTAATTTCCCACTTCGATCATCTTTTGACCTATTCCAAAAGCATACACATTATAATTTTGCGATTTTTAGCCAAAATCTAAAAACCGCTGTCGTTTTCTGGGACATCGATTCTGCAGAGCGGCAGGAAGTTCATTAGAATTTTGCCTCTGAGTTGAAGGCGAGAATGTTGGTGTGGAGTAAGCCCACTTCCCATCATTCACCTGTTTACATGCTCTCCTGCTAGTTTACAGCCTCACAACCCCAATCTAACATTACCGACACTTTTTTTTGTCTGCTCCTCCTGATTAACAATTCCAAAAAGGAAATACTCAGAAACCCAATTTTACGCTTAATTTTCTTACATTTGTCCTCCATCAGTAAAAAAAATGCCACAAGAAGACTTTAAAAACGCCAGTAGGAGGATTTTCATTGGAATGGGTCTTTAACTCTTTGAGCCAGCTGGGTCCGTGTGAATACAAACTGAGACTCTGCACAGGACAAACCTTCAAATCTAATGCCTCACATGGTTTTCTGCTTTCTTTTCTCTCGCCATGAGGAAGTTTTGGGACTTAGATTCTGGCACATTTTTTGTGAGGCACTTTCCATCTTCCATACTTCATTCTTGTACAGTTTTGTACAGCTGTTTCTGTCACGGGTACACTTTGAATAAAAAATTCAGCGATGTTTGAAGGTGGCTGTTCAGCATTCCACTGCATGAGCGCGCCACTCTGAATAATAACAAGATGCATAGCTTCAATTTAAACATAATCTCAATAATCAATCTGCCACACCACAAAGAAGCCAATGGGCCTTGACAGTATGTACCTATCAGATCATTGCCTTTAATGCGTAAAGGGATGACATGTGTAAAAGGCTGCTCTGTACACAACCAGCTGCTAGAGTTTTTAACATGCACAGACCAATTACCTGCTAAAAGTTCTGAAGTTACTGATAGGACACCCCTGGTGATATAAAAGAATATGAGCATTAAAAATATCTGCAAAAGGCCCATTTGTTTTGCATGTGCACATGTTTTTTTTGCAGGAAAATTATACATCTATTGTGTATTCACACTGCTCAAGTTTTAGTGGAGGATATATTACATAAATATATAATGCTGAGCGATGCTGTCCCAGCAGTTTTTTTTTTCTTTCCAGAGAAAGCTCGCTGGCTAATGACATTTTCTAAATGTAATATTGAATAAAACCATAATCCACTTTTGCTTCTGTTGTTCTCACATCTCCTATGATTCAGTGGCTTTCACGTTTCAATAAGCACTGTGAAATGTAGTTTTCCTCCTTCTTGTTCACGCAGCATGAAAATGTTTAGCTTATAGAAAAAGAGAGAAATCGTTTGCTGAAAAGAAAATGGTAGAAACATAAAACTGTTGGATTTATTTTTGTAAGCAAATGTCTTCTTTGCAAAAGATTGACTGTTGTACTTAAACAAAATTAGGTTGTGTGAACAGTCAGCCCTTATTGAAGTGTTTTCTTGCTCCTTTTTAGTGATAAATTAGACTAAAATGCCTCTTTAGTCTGTAGTGTTGCATTAATACATCTTGATGAGCAGAAAAAGTATGAGACCATCAGGGCATTTTTTTAACCTTAATAAACACATTTTTTCATGTTTTTTCTGTTGCATAAGTCCTTTAACATGTGTCTGTTTGATGAAGCGCATATGTTCCCACATTGGATTATCACCTAAAAAGGTCACCTCTCTGTCTAACAACTGCTGATGGTGTTAACCTAATTTTTTAGTGATAACAAGGTTGATGACAGTCAGGTAACAAAATTAAAGTTTTCACTACAAGCAACCTAAAACAGGAGTAATTGAATTCTAATAATAAATACATAAAAACAACATTTTAATGCAGTATTTCCACCTGTAGGTCAAGTTTAAATCATCAGCATGAAACTGACTGATATATGCTAGATTCACATTGGGGCATGTGACGCACGTCCAAGAATGCACCTTTGGCATATAGTGTTTACACTGGACAAGCAGGGAGGGGCTCGTTCTTCTTTTTCTGTTGTTTTCTAGCACATGTCCTCTACCTACAGTGGGAAAGGCTTGGTGAAACGGGTCAAAGTGGTGCAAATCTCTTGAATCTTGCTCCAGGCTTTTATTTTCACAGCTCTATTCTATGAAAGACTTGGTGTCATAGAATTCGGACCAGGACAAAACGCAATTATTAATTTCTCCTCCATTATCAATTTTCAAATGGCCGATACTTCCGTAAATGATAACGCTGCTTCGAAATCCAAGTCCCTGTATGGTCAAAGTCCAACCTGGTTTAACTTTATACAGATGTTTCATGTTTTATCCACAACATGAAACACACATTTATGCACACTTACTATTCACTGAAAGGGGTTGCTTGAACGCACGTTGGCGAGGACAGTTTGAGCATAGCTTCCAATGTAACATCACAAAGGACTTTTGTCATTCAAGGAAAAAAATCATTGAATAAATGAACCGACCACCACCTTATTGCTGACAAGGCTTCAAAGATGCATATGTAGTGTAAAGTCTTCTCAGGTTGATTCAGGTCAGTCATGCTTGCTTGACAATAAAAATTAGAGCGTTGTCATTGTGAGCAAACTGTTGAAAAAAAAACGTCTAGCATTTACCTTTGTGTAGTCTTAACAAAGTCAGTTCCAATTTGAATTGTGATTAGAAGTGTTGAATTGTGAGTTTGTTTCAAAATAAAAGCAGTTGTAGACTCACGGGAAAAACAGGACCTTAGAAATAAGTCAAAAATTCTTTCCACACTGGCAGATGCTGTTCAAGTAAGCAAAATCTTATTTTAAGTAAAGATTTGTATTCACTAAGACATGCTTTCTAAAACTAAGATTATTTTGCTATAAAAACTTTCTTCATAAGATTATTTTTCTTGTAAAATAGAATTATTCTTGAAACAAGTGTCTTTTTACGTCCTTAAGGCTCCGTTTTTGCAATGGGGCTCTGGTGTTTTCACCGCATCTAACCCAGAAAAATATTTTTCCACCGCCCTTATACTCCACAGATTGGTGGGGTGAAAGCCCTCTTTTCAGAAACTCGCTGATGACAGTGCACACTGCATCAGCGTGTTTGTCAGTTTTCAGGATGATGGTCCTCCAAGGGAACACACACATTTTAATCTGCTCTCTTTAAGCTTTCACGCCACTTGCTCCATTCTCCATCCTAATTGTGAAATTTGATTAAATTGAATGCATAACGGTGAGGCAATTAACACAGCTTTTGTGGAAATATTACAGGACATTATGCTGATGATATTTGAGTTTACAGGGGTGTAGAAAAGCGCTTTTGACTCAGTGATTAGGAGGCTCCAATGTATGCCTCCCACACACACTTTAAGTATAATGAGCATAATAGGGCAGTAAAAAGGATTTAGACGGGAGCACCGAATCAGTTTGCCTCAAAACAGTCATCATGCCAACAAAGGTGCAGTTTGACACTCTAACATGCAGCAAATACTATCTGCGGTGGTGGCAAATTAAACTAGAAAAAAAAAGCAGAAATTACAGCTCATGCCGAGTTGCTTTTGTGATGCACCTTTTTTGCTCCAAAGCAAAGAAACACCATTTCAAGCAAAATTAGCTTTTTAGAAAGGGGGAAAATATGCCTCTTTTCATCAACGACTTCAGTCAAAACTCTCAGATGTGCACTACAGTGAACTCCAAGACAGTCTTGATCATTTATACAGCCAAACTCCGGATTTCTCCTTTCCTAATTCCCTTTCAGTAAATGAGCAGCAAGCCACAAACATCCCATTTACAGGTATCTGTCTGGAGCGATCTCATCCAAGACCATCCATTTTTTAATCTCAGCAACCATATGCTTCTGATATGGCTATAATTGATGGGCTGTCAAAGGTGTGAAACAGAATTTGGTATTACAGGTCCTCAAATGAGGCTTCCTGCACTTGATTTAAAATCTTTCAGAGTAATGAAATTGTGTGGCACCAAGTCAAGTTGAAATGAAAATATCCACTGGACCAAGACTCCCACTTGAAAGAAGATCCCTGCAATGCTAAAAATTAAAATAAAAAATTTAATTTAATTGGAGTGTTCCGCCTAAACAAAGGAGACTTGGGATGTTGTTTTGATCAAAAAGTATTTTAGAAACTCTTGTAATCCAGAATAATGTCTTGTTCATAAAATGCAAAGATAGCACAGCAGGAACTAAATGACTGGAGATAAAAGCTCTTGTCTTAAAACATGCTACGTACAAGAAGTTTCTGAAATTTTGGAAATAAAAATAAAAATCTTCAAATGGTAAAAGACTTTACTCTCCAGTGGATTCCTAATAAAAAAGGAAAACTGATAATCTGAAATTACAAACCAAATCCCCTAGACACTGTCATCCCCTTTTGGATCTTGATAAGCTCTCGATTGAGAGAAAATTGGACATTCCTCTAAGGAATCCCACAAAGAGGACAGAAATGTTATCTCCAATTTATGAAGACATTTTATTCAGTACATTTCTGAATAATATGTGAACCCTCTTTCTTTACGCTGGTCATGTTTGTGATTCGTGTGACAAAGGGTTTGGTCACAATCAGTCCAGAATACCAGATTTCCCCCCCATTATTATGGCCTCATTACAATGTGCAGACGTTTTTTTTTCTTCTCGAAGGATCTGATCTCGTTTCCTGCTCTGTTATCAATTTTCACCACTTTTCACAGCAAGAAGCAAGGTCCTGCAGGTTTATGACACACACTGCTCAATTAGGATCATATTGTGTATGGTTACTGGGGGGATGTGGCATAAGGCAAGCATCATTACGGCACTTTTCAAGGCAATGAGTCAGGCGCTCATGAGAGAGGCTCTGTCAAATCAGCTGCAAGAAATAAGCAGGACGGAGAAGATGTGAGAGTTTAAAGATGTGTGTAGGAATGTTTTTTTGGGAAAAGCAAATCTTTAATCCTACAAGGAATATGTTCTTCACAATTTAAACCAAACTTATGATGGGTTTCTTGAGGCAAAAAAAGGCAAACTGGTGGCTGATAAAAAAAGAAAAAAAAAATTCTAATCTGTTTTAGTTTAGAACAGCAAAACATGAGATAACCCTTCTGTGTGACAAGCTGCAACAATCTGGCGTGCTTTGTGACATTAAAAGTGAAGAATCCATTTTCCAAATAGCTTATTATGGTAAACCTTTTTCCCACAAGACAGAGAGAGGATTCATTAGCCAGACCACCAGCTGCCCCTACATCTCTGCTGTGTGCAGTGCCAGCAAGGAAGCCAAAGTAGATTTTGCTCTGCTGCTTGTAACACTAACGGACTGGTGCAATGTCACTGGCAGAGAAAATGACGCTTTTTTTATGAGCATAGTTGAAAGAGGAAAAACTCAAATGCAGAGAAATGCTGCAAGACCTTCAGTTGCTGAAATGTTGACAGGTCAACTCTCTGAAGAAGTCAACTTTTCTAATAAAAAACAACAGGCTGTCGGGTAAATATTTGTTCAATAACTTAAAAGATTAAGAGTTTTATGAAACCTGCACAATAAATGCATCTTCTATTAAAATATTCACGAGACCCTGAGTTATTTAAGGCCACAGAACTTATAAGCGAAGAAGCCTTATATTATGGGAGTTAATCAAGGCACAAACTTTGATAAGAAAAGTGTCTTAATTGCCTTCCCTATTAGTGACCCACAGGATGTTCAGTCCCAGGGAATTTCATGGCAAACCCCTAATCCAGATAGGGTGAAATGAGGCTTACCTGTCCAAAGTAACGCCAACATCTGGAGCACATGCAACATGGTTGCTGGAGACGTTGGAAAACAAGTATCCCTGCAAAAAGGTGCGCGCAAAAGGAGGATTTTAAATTGGACTAGAATAGAAAGCCCCTGGATGCAGCGTCGGTCATAAAAATGGCACTGCGTGTGTTCTCAAAGTGATGGCACGCCTCAGGTTTGGATCACACTGTCCAAGTTTGACTAAAAAGCTTTGTCGACACCTGGTTTAGTCAGGAACATTTCAGAACAGATAGGATTTCGAGGAGCTTTGCGCAAGTCCTTCCGGCATTTTCAAACTGGGATGCCTTTAAACAGTTCTTCTTGAAGAAAATCCCATCAGTACAAGAGAAAGGAAGAAGAGCACAGCTGAAAAGAAAATATATTCAATTCCGCTACCAGTTGGTTCAGTTTCTGTCCCCAGAATCACCAGATTCCTGAACTTGGATGCGGCGAGGCGCGTAGAGTCCGACACTTTGGAGCGAACGAATGCCGTTCTCCTCTGATCTCATGCATGGCCACATGTACAAAGGTAGAAAAGTTCACGTCGTGCCACGGGAGAAGAGATATCCACAGTGGTAGAGCTTTACGGTTTCTGGAAGTCCGGTGCGCAACTCCAACAGCAACCACAGCGAGCAGCGCGCAGGACCGACCGCTCGCCTGTCCTCTCTAATAAGACTTTGGCATCAGGTACATAATCAGTTCAGCGAAGGTCCCCTTTTTAACCTTCATCTTTCTATGTTTATGTAGGGAGAGTGCAGGGAGCGGAGTCAGAGGCTTACGCACCATCAGCCCGTCCAATGCGCGTCGAGAGGAGCAAAGGGGGAGAAAACAGTGACAATGACTGCCAGTTACGCACATCGGGAGGTGTTGTCTGCGCGGGGAACGATGGAGCATCACGTCTCTCTGAATATATGAAAGGTTGCAACATCTTTATCCAACTCGTTCAACTGTTTTAAACTTTCTCAGCTCAGGTGACATTTTCTATTAAACCTGTATGTTTTGAGTCAGGGTTTTAAGAATCAATCATTCACCTCCAGGTACTCTTTGGAACATCACTGCGTCCAGTAAGAGAAACTTTAAAAGTTGGATTAGGAAACGTCCAGTTGGTTTTGTACTGGCGCCACTTGGAAGGCACTAGTGACCCCCTGTGGAATGAACCGAAAAAACCTTTCAAAAAAGCACGTAAATCGGGCATCATTCCAGTTTGACGACTTATTTGTTTTAAGGACAAGACAACATATTTTCCATTCCACCAAAGTTTGCAACAACCGTATAATAGGTCAGTATAAACTGAGATTAGAGTGGCTTTTCATCAAGTAGACTCTTAAATAAACAGCCTCTCCTCCACATATAATCAGGGGTCCTGTGGTGAAGTTAGTTTTAGGTTGATATTCGACAGATTTTCAGCACGGATCTCCATTGGTGTCTCTTAGGGACCGTCAGCAAATTAACAAGTGCATGAGATGGAGAAGATTTGAAATAAAACCCAAGGCTAAATGCTTTGCAAAAAGAAATAAACACTATGAAACATTTCCACATGTTGTGTATAAACAATCTTATTTATTTTGCAATGTTTTAATGAGAAAAGTTTTGCAATCATAGCTCAATATTTTATAAGAAGAATTGTTTGAAGAAAACTTTCTGTTTTTTTAATAGCTTCCAAACCATGTGACCTTATGATTCCAAATATATGCCGAATTATGGCCATACACACAAAGATTTGATTAATTTTTATATAAAAACTCCAGCAATCTTCGTATAAATTCTGTTATATTTTTTTAACAGCTATCATGTGAAGAGATGAAACCTTTATACCAAATGGTGGTACTGACATCCCTGCATCAGACACACCAAATTTATTTTGCAATCAAAGATGCTAAATATTCTATATGAATCTTTTTCTTAAAATTCCAGAGGTTTGCAAATGAAATCTGGTCATTTTTTTCAATAGCTCCCGAACCACCTGACCCAAAGGAACAAGACCTATACCGAATTGTGGCACTGACATCCCAACATCAGACACACCAAATTATTATGCCATTACAGATGCTAAATATTTCATATGAATTTTTACAATGAAATTTCGGCAGTTCGCATATGAATTCTGTTCAGTTTTTTAAATAGCTCCCAAACCATGTGACCCAAAGAGATGAAAAGTAACCTGTCAGGTGTCCTACATATTTTAGATATCTCCCTGTTGCCACACACATACATCTAAATAATAATGCTCATCAATATTTCGTTAATGCCTGAACAAATCTGTTTAAAACACAGTCATCTTTATCAGGGGTATTTTTCAGTTGGAAAACATCTAAGACATGCAGGACACTGGCCTGTAGTCAACACTCCTGTAATACACCTAATGGACAGAAAAGTAATAACTGCCAAAGATACAGCTTATTTATTGTGGTTTCTATCTTTACACAAGATAATGTAAAAAAAAAATTTACTTAAAAAAAATTGGTGACAAGAAAGCTATACATTTTAGATTTTATTAAAAATAAATTTGTATCATGAATGATACAAAAGGTAAAAAAAAATATGTAGCATTTTTAATTTCAAAATGAAGTGAATTCATATAAAATAAAATTTTAATATATATATATATATATATATATATATATATATATATATATATATATATATATATATATATATATAATTTGTATCATGTATAATTGCAAAATAAGGTGGTGTGTCTGATGTAAGAATGTACGTACCACAATTGTGGGATCTCTTTGGGTCACGTGGTTTGGGAGCTATTGAAAAAACTGAACAGAGTTCTCATTCCAAATGCTGAGATTTTATTATAAAAATTGATTTAAAATAGTTAACATCTTTGATTGCCAATAAAGTGATGCAGTCATGGTACAGTCACTTAAAGAGGCAAAGCGCCCCCTGCTGGTCACAAACTCCTTGTTCCTACATGTAATCCATCAAGAATCACACCGGGATCATTTGGCCTTATTGGATTTAACTGAGTCCTAAGAATCTTGAGTGAATGAAAGTGACAGGATTATGACTTGATTCATTTGAATGTTTCTTGCTTTCTTTGCACAGTTGCATAAACTAGCCTCTGGTTGGAATTGGTGCTTCAAATATGAACTGAATTCAACTGAATTATGGAAGCAGAACTTGTGCAAAACCTTTTCATCATCATTTATTTCTTTATAAAGCACCTTCCACCACCAGCCAAGGAGGCCCAAAGTGCTGTAAACAGGGAGAACAAAACATTGTACAATCATAAAACATAAAAGAATAAAATTGACCAAATTAAAACAGAGATTCAATCCAGCATAAAACCAGGGGTAGGCTGATGCTAAAGCGCTGAAATGGAGGAACAATACTTTTTAAAAACTCTCCAAAAGCATTTGATTTGATTTGAATTTGATTTGAAATGGTTTATTTCAAGCAATTAAGTATAAATAATACACAACAGCAATATAATCATCAGTTAAACATTCATACGGTAACTAATCAAACTTAGGATAATTAGACATATTAATAAATATTGCTTGAAAGGGAGTGGAAGGAAGCGAATTTATATAATCCCACCCCGTTATACTATAACCATTTTAATACATGATTTATCAATATCCGGTTCCTAGGTTTTATCAGACAGAATTAAAAATCATTAGATATCGATAAAGCACATGACAAAGATGAATTACTTAAGTATTACGTCAAAAATAACTATTTTAGAAATCAACATGGCAAATGCAGATCAGTCATCTGAAATATATGCAGATTATGTTAATTATAAAAGCCATTCATATGAATAAAACATAATACTATATCAGTAAAGTAGACACAACACTGTTTCAGGAATGTTCGTAGCAAAATTTCATCAAGTATCAAAAGTTAAAAACATGTGCAAAATTATGCTACATAAGGAAAGATTTTTGAATCAATTTATCAATTTTAGGAGCAAGTGAAATAATATCATTAAAAGTCAATCAATTTAACAATTTTCAATAAGTGATTAATCATTTGTTTTCCTTTTTTAAATATTTTTTTGTATTTTTATTTTTTTTTTTTTATAATAAAGTAATGCTGTAGGGGAAAATAAAAAGGGTCCATAAACTGTCGATTGTCCAAGGTTGGTATTTCTTCTTTTGCTGATAACAGCCGTTCTTCTGGGTTTAAACAGTTAATACTTCTCTTCGATGTTATGACTGCAGACATTATAGATGTATCACGGAGGAACCCCATTAAAACCACGGAACAAGTACAAATAACAACGCAAAGAACACGTGAATCCGCTTCTTTGAATTTCTTTATTTTGACATTCAGACCACTAGGCAGAGATCACATCACATCAGCACCATGGTCAGCGCCCTCCACAGGTCCTGGTTTTACCAGTACGACCAGTTTTCATCCATGGACAATGCACAAATTGTACGTAGTGGCAGTGTGACATGGCCTGAACCTCAGGAATGTCACTCAGTTCTTCCAGGTAACTTTTTGAATGAAAACCAAAAGAAGAAAACATCTCAGTTTTTGTGAGGCACACTGGTTAACCAAAGGTTGGACTGAGTGCAGTGGTTTACCTGTTTGATCATCGAGGTGTTTCCTGCTTTGTAGAGATTAATGGCTCTTTGGCTCATTACACATTTTATTCACTTTTAAGAAGCCAGTCTGGACTTTATTCCTTTTATCCTGGAATTAATCACAGGGAGAATTGATGGGCTGAGACCTGGATCAGAAAATTTCAAATTCAGATTTCCTACCTGTAATTTAGTTCAAATTCTTTTTGAAATTTCAATTCAAGCTTTATTTGACATATGTGGCCAAGATGTTAAAGTCATTGTAAATATTCCAGTTCCATATCCTCTGAGTGAATTGTGTTATTACTGCAACAGATAAACCAGGGGTCTGCAACCTAACGCTAAAAGAACCATTTGGTTCAGATTCTTCTTACCCCTGGCTGCACCACACTGTTTATAAAAATGCACTTTATTTGTGATGACTGAGTATAATAATGAGGATTCCATCTATTGTCAGAACTGTTTATTACAATAAGTTTCAAGCACGTGTCCTTATCCTGTCTTATATTTGTTCAGAAGTTCTTCAACGACAGAATTGAGCTATAAAGGTAGCTGCAAGAACATCTGCTCCATCAGGAGGATCTTTTTTGACAGAGACTTTGATTTAGGAAAGGATCGTGTCTGTGCTTCTGTCAGAATAAAAGAAATCAACATTGTTACACGGCCTAAAATATAAAATATACGACTGTTGGAATTTGATTATTACAAATATTTTAAAGCTACGTGTTACAAATAAATGGCGTAATAAGCACAAAAACACCAGGGCTTAGTGTCATGTCAGCAGCGGTTAAAAAAAGAGCTTATTTTACAATTAAAAAAATCACCTCATTAAAAAAAAACGAGCTTAAACTGCAACCAACAAACCCATCATTGATACACAACACAAATAGGGCTACTCTGAGCTTCACGCAAACGCTTCTGGTGAAAGATTTGAACACCAGAAGATTTTCAACAAAACAGCAAAACGTAAAAATACCTGACTTCAAAACGAGCACTGAGCGCGCACGCGCTGCGATTCTGAGACACGCCTCTTTTTTTTTTTTATGTTTGCAGCTGAAGTAAGACGGATGAGCTGGTTTTATCTTTTCTGTGAACACGTGAAGCTCAAGGGGGGGAGGAAAAAAAGACAGAAAGAGAACAGTTCCCAGCCAAGCGAGACTCAAAAAGTTCGGTTCGTTCGTGAGCGCAGGTTCAGGAGTTCTGGCTCTGAACTTCCTCCTGACCTGTTTTGGACCCACTCTGGTTGCGCGCTCTCCTGTGTGCGCATGTCAGACTGGATCAGGCCGAAATGTTGGAAGCAGTTTGAAATTGGAGAGTCACATGCACGTCAGCGAGCTCCGTTTCATTTAGCGCGCTTAGACGCAGGCATGACTGACTGCTGGCTCGCTCGAGCGTGCACACAACCCACGTGACTGCGGTGATTCTATGAATGACGTAACTTTCCGGTAATGACGTCAGAAAACATCACCCTTCCACATTTGGATTACTTCACACTACTTATGACCTGTTATGACAGCAATCTGCATCACCTGGATACATACCTTATGATGTCATTTTACATCACTGGATAAAGCTAAAGAAGCTTTAAATATAAGTTGAGTGGCCAGAGAGAAACATCTCGAAGTTCAAGATAGAAAGTGTGGAAACTGTGTTCTAAGATTAAATATTTAAAACTGACAGACAATCTGAAGAAGAACAGACTTAAAGAAAAAATGTCAAGAATAGGAAAAACTGAAACCTTTGAGCTGAAAGTAGGCCATATTTTGGCTGGAAATAAGGGGGACTATTTAGTTGAGGAATTCCTGGGAGAAGGAAGTTATGGAAAAGTGGCTAAATGTAGTAAATTGTGGAGTCAGGAATATTATGCTGTTAAAATCATGAAAATATCCAGAGCAGGACGGAAAGAGTTTGAAACGATGAAACTCATCCAAGACCTGGATCCTGATGAGAACCACTTGATTAAGATGTACGAATGCTTCACATGTAGAAGTATGACTTGCATAGTGTATGAGCTCTTGAAGGTAAACGTTCATGATTTCTTGATGAATGAGGAGCAGCTGGTCCGTTTGTGTTTTATCAGAGTCATTGCTCAGCAGTTGCTCAAGGCTCTCAAAGCACTCAAAAGTATCGGTGTGGCACACTGCGACATAAAATTGGACAACATTATGTTTGCGGATCTAGATGACATGAATGTAAAACTCATAGACTTTGGTCTGGCTGAAGAGGCAAAGGAACTTTCAACCAGAACCAGAATGCAAGTAACTCAATTCAGAGCTCCTGAAGTTATCCTGGGTCTCCCTTTAGATGAAAGTGTTGACATGTGGGCACTTGGCATGGTGTTGGCCTGTGTTTACTGTGGAGATTATCGCTTTACATCAAGAACCGAATACGAAACAATACGAGCTATGGTGCAGATATTTGGTTTACCTGAAGCTGACGTTCTCCATAGGGCAAACTACAAAGCAGCCTTTTTCACTAGGGAGAACAGTGACTGGAGACTCTGCACACCAGAAGAATACACCGAATCAACTGGGGAAAAAGTGAGACGCATGAACCATGTGATAGATTTTGATGCTATAACTGATCAACATCGGAATATGTATCAAATGCATGATGATGACGACCACAAAGCTTTCATTGACCTTCTCAAGCGCATGCTGGACGTCAATCCTCAGAGCAGAATCACGCCGAGTCAAGCCCTCGAACACGACTTCATCACCATGAAGCACCTTGCAGGAAAAAGTAAGGCAGCGTATGCTGCTGGATGTAAAGGTGTCATGGGAAAGACCCCGCTTTCAGAAGCACAAGTCAAGCCCTCAGCATCTCCTAGTTCAAGCATGAGTGGATCCTCTAATCAAAGACGGAAATCATCAGTGTCAGACGTGGAAATTGTAGACATGAGGGAAGTTCCTTCTGCTGGAAGTGCAGATGAACAATCGAGTCACTCCAGCCTTAACAGCTCTGACTCCTGTGAGAAACCCGTGTTCCAGGAGAATTTGGAGAAGACTGAAGATCTGCAGACAGACAAAGACAAGGCAAAAATGTCAAGAAAAGGAAATAGTAAAATGGAATCCTTTGAGCTGATGGAAGGTCATTATTTGGTTGGAAATCAGGGGGTCTATAAAGTTCAAAAAATCCTGGGAGAAGGATGTTTTGGAAAAGTGGCCAGATGTACTAAATTGGGAAGTCAGGAAATGTATGCAATTAAAATCATAGCAAATGTCCAAGAAGGCAAGGAAGAGTTTGAATCCATGAAACTAATCCAAGTTCTTGATCCCAAAGTGAACCACTTGATGAAGATGTATGAATGTTTCTCATTTCAAAATGTGATTTGCTTGGTGTATGAGATCCTGGAAGAAAGCTTGGAAGATTTCTTGAACAAAAATGAATGCGCAGCGACACCTCTGACTTGTGTCAGAGCTATTGCTCACCAGATGCTTCAGGCTCTCAAAGCACTCAAAAGTATTGGTGTGGTTCACTGTGACATAAAATTGGACAACATTATGTTTGCGGAAAAAAAATCCTTGAAATTCAAACTCATAGACTTTGGTGTGGCTGTAGAGACAAAGGAACTACCAATCGGAGCTGAAATCCAAGCAACTCCATTCAGAGCTCCTGAAGTTATCCTGGGTCTCCCTTTGAATGAAAGTATTGACATGTGGGCACTTGGCATGGTGTTGGCCTGTGTTTACTGTGGAAATTATCCTTTTCCGGATGATTATGATTATGAAACCATCAGAGCTATGGTGCAGATATTTGGGTTACCAGAAGAAGAACTTCTTTCTGCAGGACTAAACACTCAAGAATATTTCACTTGGGACAGCAGTGTAAACGGCTGGAGGCTGTACACAGCAGAGGAATACACCCAAAGAACAATGTCAAATGTGAATGGGAATCATGTGATAAATCTTGACCAGTTGACTGAGATTCATCAAATGCAGTTTGACATGTACGATGATGACGACCACAAAGCTTTCATTGACCTTCTCAAGCGCATGCTGGACGTCAGTCCTCAGAGCAGAATCACGCCGAGTAAAGCCCTCGAACACGACTTCATCACCATGAAGCACCTTACGGGAAAAGGTAAAGCAGCGTATACTGCTGGATGTAAAAGTGTCATGGGAAATACCCCGCCATCAGAAGCACAAGTCAAGCCCTCAGCATCTCCTAGTTCAAGCAAGAGTGGATCCTCTAATCAAAGCCGGAAATCATCAGTGTCAGACGTGGAAATTGTAGACATGAGGGAAGTTCCTTCTGTTGGAAGAGCAGATGAACAATCGAGTCACTCCAGCCTTAACAGCTCTGACTCCTGTGAGAAACCCGTGTTCCAGGAGAATTTGGAGAAGACTGAAGATCTGCAGACAGACAAAGACAAGGCAAAAATGTCAAGAAAAGGAAATAGTAAAATGGAATCCTTTGAGCTGATGGAAGGTCATTATTTGGTTGGAAATCAGGGGGTCTATAAAGTTCAGAAAATCCTGGGAGAAGGATGTTTTGGAAAAGTGGCTAAATGTACTAAATTGGGAAGTCAGGAAATGTATGCAATTAAAATCATAGCAAATGTCCAAGAAGGCAAGGAAGAGTTTGAATCCATGAAACTAATCCAAGTTCTTGATCCCGAAGCGAACCACTTGATGAAGATGTATGAATGTTTCTCATTTCAAAATGTGATTTGCTTGGTGTATGAGATCCTGGAAGAAAGCTTGGAAGATTTCTTGAACAAAAATGAATGCGCAGCGACACCTCTGACTTATGTCAGAGCTATTGCTCAGCAGATGCTTCAGGCTCTCAAAGCACTCAAAAGTATTGGTGTGGTTCACTGTGACATAAAATTGGACAACATTATGTTTGCGGAAAAAAAATCCTTGAAATTCAAACTCATAGACTTTGGTGTGGCTGTAGAGACAAAGGAACTTCCAATCGGAGCTGAAATCCAAGCAACTCCATTCAGAGCTCCTGAAGTTATCCTGGGTCTCCCTTTGAATGAAAGTATTGACATGTGGGCACTTGGCATGGTGTTGGCCTGTGTTTACTGTGGAAATTATCCTTTTCCGGATGATTATGATTATGAAACCATCAGAGCTATGGTGCAGATATTTGGGTTACCAGAAGAAGAACTTCTTTCTGCAGGACTAAACACTCAAGAATATTTCACTTGGGACAGCAGTGTAAACGGCTGGAGGCTGTACACAGCAGAGGAATACACCCAAAGAACAATGTCAAATGTGAATGGGAATCATGTGATAAATCTTGACCAGTTGACTGAGATTCATCAAATGCAGTTTGACATGTACAATGATGACGACCACAAAGCTTTCGTCGACCTTCTCAAGCGCATGCTGGAAGTTAATCCTCAAAGCAGAATCACGCCGAGTAAAGCCCTCGAACACGACTTCATCACCATGCAGCACCTTGTAAGAAAAAAGTGTTCTCAAGATTTCTCCAGTGATAAACGTGGTTCTTGAAAAGTCTAGTAGCCACAAGTGTTTTAGGCATGTTCTGAAGTCCTTTTGTGAACTTCTGCCTCATTAATGTTAAATTAGTTTGGGTTTTCTCCTGGAGCTCAGGTTTGCCCTTAAAGAAATCTACATCGCTTATTAATATTGTTGTTTATTGTTGAAAGTGTAAAAATTAAGAAAAAATTGTAATTTATCTTAAATTAGTTTGGGTTTTCTCCTGGAGCTCAGGTTTGCCCTTAAAAAAATCTACATCGCTTATTAATATTGTTGTTGATTGTTAAAAGTGTAAAAATTATTATTATTTTTTTTAATTTATGTTATATTACTTTGGGTTTTCTCCTGGAGCTCAGGTTTGCCCTTAAAAAAAACTACATCGCTTATTAATATTGTTGTTGATTGTTAAAAGTGTAAAAATTAAAAATAAAATTTTTATTTATGTTAAATTACTTTGGGTTTTCTCCTGGAGCTCAGGTTTGCCCTTAAAAAAATCTACATCGCTTATTAATATTGTTGTTGATTGTTAAAAGTGTAAAAATTAAAAAAAATAAAAATTATTTATGTTAAATTACTTTGGGTTTTCTCCTGGAGCTCAGGTTTGCCCTTAAAGAAATCTACATCGCTTATTAATATTGTTGTTGATTGTTAAAAGTGTAAAAAAAAAAAAAAAAATTGTAATTTATCTTAAATTACTTTGGGTTTTCTCCTGGAGCTCAGGTTTGCCCTTAAAAAAAATCTGCATCGCTTATTAATATTGTTTTTTACTGTTGAAAGTTTAAAAATCAAAACTGTTTATATATATTTATATTTGTGAATCAATCAATCAATCAATCAATCAACCAATCATTCATTAAATCAATCAATCAGTCAACGTATGAATTAATGAATAAATAAATCGGTCAATTAATCAATCAATCAATGAATAAATCAGTCAATCGATCGATCAGTCAATTAATGAATGTATGAATGAATGAATCAATGAAAGAATGACTGTAATGCAACCACAGGGGAGCAAAATCTAGCTCTCTTGTGCCGGTCCCAAGTCCGGATAAATGCAGAGGGTTGTCTGAAAGCAAAACTAAATTATATGTATCAATCACAAACAGAGATGAGTTAATATATATCTATCTATCTATCTGTCTGTCTGTCTGTCTGTCTGTCTGTCTGTCTGTCTGTCTGTCTGTCTGTCTGTCTGTCTGTCTGTCTGTCTGTCTGTCTGTCTGTATGTCTGTATGTATGTTTGTATGCATGTATGTATGCATAGGGGCTATCAAGGTTCTGTTACATCGCCCAGATTTGGCATCAGCAGGGCCCTGCTCTGGAGCCAAGCAGCTCTGGGCGGGGCCCATCTCTTTGGTTCTAGCCAAAAGAGCTGATGTGGGATTCCTCTCCTGTGGGGCCACCATCAGCAGGAGAGCTCAAAAGGGGTCAGTGCAAAGTGGGTTGAGAGTCAGTCGAAGGAAGGTGCCTCTGTGGCTGGAACCACGATGACCGAAGTTGGCTTTTAGAACTTGAAAAGTCATCGCTCTAGGAGGGTGGAGATGGGCCTGAGAGACGGGTTAGACTCACTACCATTCTGGAGTTTCTCGTGGTGAGAGGGGGCAGGCTTGTGTGGGCATACTTTGAACCCCCAGCACAGCCCCCTAACTTTTGGGAAACCAAAAGGCCTGTATCAGAGGACCTCTGGCTCTGCGAGGGCTCATACTTTAAAATCATATCAGATATATATGAAGGCTCGAGACCATAAAAACATTTATAAACCAACAAAAGAACTTTAAAATCAATCCTGAAGCACACAGGGAGCCAATGCAGTGATTTTAAAATTGGTGTAATGTGTTTCCGAGTTGGCGAATTTATTATTGCAAATCCAAATTTGAACAAACTCATAGCCAATGGAAACGCAGGTAATGTTTTAGAGCCAATATTGGAGCCACATTTTGATTCATTAAAGCTGTAAGTGTCCAACAGAACAGAACAAACGACATGCATGTGTGCGGCCAAAAAGGTAGGTCTACCTGAGAAAACTGACAACTTCCCAGATTAAGTTTCTTATGATGATACTTAATAACTCCATATCATGAAAAGAAGAGACAGACTAATCTTTGTTTATAAATGCCTTTGAATTTTACCAAAGATCCTTTTAGTGGTCCTTCCAATGGTTTTACCAGTAGGACCAGTTTTCATCCATGGACAATGCACAAATTGTACGTAGTGGCAGTGTGACATGGCCTGAACCTCAGGAATGTCACTCAGTTCTTCCAGGTAACTTTTTGAATGAGAACCAAAAGAAGAAAACATCTCAGTTTTTGTGAGGCACACTGGTAAACCAAAGGTTGGACTGAGTGCAGTGGTTTACCTGTTTGATTATCGAGGTGTTTCCTGCTTTGTAGAGATTAATGGCTCTTTGGCTCATTACACATTTTATTCACTTTTAAGAAGCCAGTCTGGACTTTATTCCTTTTATCCTGGAATTAATCACAGGGAGAATTGATGGGCTGAGACCTGGATCAGAAAATTTCAAATTCAGATTTCCTACCTGTAATTTAGTTCAAATTCTTTTTGAAATTTCAATTCAAGCTTTATTTGACATATGTGGCCAAGATGTTAAAGTCATTGTAAATATTCCAGTTCCATATCCTCTGAGTTGACAACAAGATCACTATGTAAAAAGAGTGTTTGTGTACTTTGAATTGTGTTATTACTGCAAGAGATAAACCAGGGGTCTGCAACCTAACGCTAAAAGAACCATTTGGTTCAGATTCTTCTTACCCCTGGCTGCACCACACTGTTAATAAAAATGCACTTTATTTGTGATGACTGAGTATAATAATGAGGATTCCATCTATTGTCAGAACTGTTTATTACAATAAGTTTCAAGCACGTGTCCTTATCCTGTCTTATATTTGTTCAGAAGTTCTTCAACGACAGAATTGAGCTATAAAGGTAGCTGCAAGAACATCTGCTCCATCAGGAGGATCTTTTTTGACAGAGACTTTGATTTAGGAAAGGATCGTGTCTGTGCTTCTGTCAGAATAAAAGAAATCAACATTGTTACACGGCCTAAAATATAAAATATACGACTGTTGGAATTTGATTATTACAAATATTTTAAAGCTACGTGTTACAAATAAATGGCGTAATAAGCACAAAAACACCAGGGCTTTGTGTCATGTCAGCAGCGGTTAAAAAAAGAGCTTATTTTACAATTAAAAAAATCACCTCATTAAAAAAAACGAGCTTAAACTGCAACCAACAAACCCATCATTGATACACAACACAAATAGGGCTACTCTGAGCTTCACGCAAACGCTTCTGGTGAAAGATTTAAACACCAGAATATTTTCAACAAAATAGCAAAATTCTGACTTCAAAACGAGCACTGAGCGGGCACGCGCTGCGGGTCTGAGACACTTCTCTTTTCTTTTTTCACGGAGGTCCTCGCGTGAATCGCGTGTGCACAACTCCTGTGATGTTTGCAGCTGAAGTAAGACGGATGAGCTGGTCTTATCATTTCTGTGAACAAGTGAAGCTCAAGGGGGGGAGGAAAAAAAGACAGAAAGAGAACAGTTCCCAGCCAAGCGAGACTCAAAAGGTTCGGTTCGTTCGTGAGCGCAGGTTCAGGAGTTCTGGCTCTGAACTTCCTCCTGACCTGTTTTGGACCCACTCTGGTTGCGCGCTCTCCTGTGTGCGCATGTCAGACTGGATCAGGCCGAAATGTTGGAAGCAGTTTGAAATTGGAGAGTCACATGCACGTCAGCGAGCTCCGTTTCATTTAGCGCGCTTAGACGCAGGCATGACTGACTGCTGGCTCGCTCGAGCGTGCACACAACCCACGTGACTGCGGTGATTCTATGAATGACGTAACTTTCCGGTAATGACGTCAGAAAACATCACCCTTCCACATTTGGATTACTTCACACTACTTATGACCTGTTATGACAACAATCTGCATCACCTGGATACATACCTTATGATGTCATTTTACATCACTGGATAAAGCTAAAGAAGCTTTAAATATAAGTTGAGTGGCCAGAGAGAAACATCTCGAAGTTCAAGATAGAAAGTGTGGAAACTGTGTTCTAAGATTAAATATTTAAAACTGACAGACAATCTGAAGAAGAACAGACTTAAAGAAAAAATGTCAAGAATAGGAAAAACTGAAACCTTTGAGCTGAAAGTAGGCCATATTTTGGCTGGAAATAAGGGGGACTATTTAGTTGAGGAATTCCTGGGAGAAGGAAGTTATGGAAAAGTGGCTAAATGTAGTAAATTGTGGAGTCAGGAATATTATGCTGTTAAAATCATGAAAATATCCAGAGCAGGACGGAAAGAGTTTGAAACGATGAAACTCATCCAAGACCTGGATCCTGATGAGAACCACTTGATTAAGATGTACGAATGCTTCACATGTAGAAGTATGACTTGCATAGTGTATGAGCTCTTGAAGGTAAACGTTCATGATTTCTTGATGAATGAGGAGCAGCTGGTCCGTTTGTGTTTTATCAGAGTCATTACTCAGCAGTTGCTCAAGGCTCTCAAAGCACTCAAAAGTATCGGTGTGGCACACTGCGACATAAAATTGGACAACATTATGTTTGCGGATCTAGATGACATGAATGTAAAACTCATAGACTTTGGTCTGGCTGAAGAGGCAAAGGAACTTTCAACCAGAACCAGAATGCAAGTAACTCAATTCAGAGCTCCTGAAGTTATCCTGGGTCTCCCTTTAGATGAAAGTGTTGACATGTGGGCACTTGGCATGGTGTTGGCCTGTGTTTACTGTGGAGATTATCGCTTTACATCAAGAACCGAATACGAAACAATACGAGCTATGGTGCAGATATTTGGTTTACCTGAAGCTGACGTTCTCCATAGGGCAAACTACAAAGCAGCCTTTTTCACTAGGGAGAACAGTGACTGGAGACTCTGCACACCAGAAGAATACACCGAATCAACTGGGGAAAAAGTGAGACGCATGAACCATGTGATAGATTTTGATGCTATAACTGATCAACATCGGAATATGTATCAAATGCATGATGATGACGACCACAAAGCTTTCATTGACCTTCTCAAGCGCATGCTGGACGTCAATCCTCAGAGCAGAATCACGCCGAGTCAAGCCCTCGAACACGACTTCATCACCATGAAGCACCTTGCAGGAAAAAGTAAGGCAGCGTATGCTGCTGGATGTAAAGGTGTCATGGGAAAGACCCCGCTTTCAGAAGCACAAGTCAAGCCCTCAGCATCTCCTAGTTCAAGCATGAGTGGATCCTCTAATCAAAGACGGAAATCATCAGTGTCAGACGTGGAAATTGTAGACATGAGGGAAGTTCCTTCTGCTGGAAGTGCAGATGAACAATCGAGTCACTCCAGCCTTAACAGCTCTGACTCCTGTGAGAAACCCGTGTTCCAGGAGAATTTGGAGAAGACTGAAGATCTGCAGACAGACAAAGACAAGGCAAAAATGTCAAGAAAAGGAAATAGTAAAATGGAATCCTTTGAGCTGATGGAAGGTCATTATTTGGTTGGAAATCAGGGGGTCTATAAAGTTCAAAAAATCCTGGGAGAAGGATGTTTTGGAAAAGTGGCCAGATGTACTAAATTGGGAAGTCAGGAAATGTATGCAATTAAAATCATAGCAAATGTCCAAGAAGGCAAGGAAGAGTTTGAATCCATGAAACTAATCCAAGTTCTTGATCCCGAAGTGAACCACTTGATGAAGATGTATGAATGTTTCTCATTTCAAAATGTGATTTGCTTGGTGTATGAGATCCTGGAAGAAAGCTTGGAAGATTTCTTGAACAAAAATGAATGCGCAGCGACACCTCTGACTTATGTCAGAGCTATTGCTCAGCAGATGTTTCAGGCTCTCAAAGCACTCAAAAGTATTGGTGTGGTTCACTGTGACATAAAATTGGACAACATTATGTTTGCGGAAAAAAAATCCTTGAAATTCAAACTCATAGACTTTGGTGTGGCTGTAGAGACAAAGGAACTACCAATCGGAGCTGAAATCCAAGCAACTCCATTCAGAGCTCCTGAAGTTATCCTGGGTCTCCCTTTGAATGAAAGTATTGACATGTGGGCACTTGGCATGGTGTTGGCCTGTGTTTACTGTGGAAATTATCCTTTTCCGGATGATTATGATTATGAAACCATCAGAGCTATGGTGCAGATATTTGGGTTACCAGAAGAAGAACTTCTTTCTGCAGGACTAAACACTCAAGAATATTTCACTTGGGACAGCAGTGTAAACGGCTGGAGGCTGTACACAGCAGAGGAATACACCCAAAGAACAATGTCAAATGTGAATGGGAATCATGTGATAAATCTTGACCAGTTGACTGAGATTCATCAAATGCAGTTTGACATGTACGATGATGACGACCACAAAGCTTTCATCGACCTTCTCAAGCGCATGCTGGAAGTTAATCCTCAAAGCAGAATCACGCCGAGTAAAGCCCTTGAACACGACTTCATCACCATGCAGCACCTTGTAAGAAAAAAGTGTTCTCAAGATTTTTCCAGTGATAAACGTGGTTCTTGAAAAGTCTAGTAGCCACAAGTGTTTTAGGCATGTTCTAAAGTCCTTTTGTGAACTTCTGCCTCTTTAATGTTAAATAAGTTTGGGTTTTCTCCTGGAGCTCAGGTTTGCCCTTAAAGAAATCTACATCGCTTATTAATATTGTTCTTGATTGTTAAAAGTGTAAAAATTATTATTATTTTTTTTTAATTTATGTTATATTACTTTGGGTTTTCTCCTGGAGCTCAGGTTTGCCCTTAAAAAAAACTACATCGCTTATTAATATTGTTGTTGATTGTTAAAAGTGTAAAACTTAAAAAAAAAATTGTAATTTATCTTAAATTACTTTGGGTTTTCTCCTGGAGCTCAGGTTTGCCCTTAAAAAAAATCTGCATCGCTTATTAATATTGTTGTTGATTGTTAAAAGTGTAAAAATTAAAAAGAAAATTGTAATTTATCTTAAATTACTTTGGGTTTTCTCCTGGAGCTCAGGTTTGCCCTTAAAAAAAATCTGCATCGCTTATTAATATTGTTTTTTACTGTTGAAAGTTTAAAAATCAAAACTGTTTATATATATTTATATTTGTGAATCAATCAATCAACCAATCAACCAATCATTCATTAAATCAATCAATCAGTCAACGTATGAATTAATGAATAAATAAATAAATCGGTCAATTAATCAATCAATCAATGAATAAATCAGTCAATCGATCGATCAGTCAATTAATGAATGTATGAATGAATGAATCAATGAAAGAATGACTGTAATGCAATCACAGGGGAGCAAAATCTAGCTCTCTTGTGCCGGTCCCAAGTCCGGATAAATGCAGAGGGTTGTCTGAAAGCAAAACTAAATTATATGTATCAATCACAAACAGAGATGAGTTGATGTCTGTCTGTCTGTCTGTCTGTCTGTCTGTCTGTCTGTCTGTCTGTCTGTCTGTCTGTCTGTCTGTCTGTCTGTCTGTCTGTCTGTCTGTCTGTCTGTCTGTCTGTCTGTCTGTCTGTTTGTATGCATGTATGTATGCATAGGAGCTATCAAGATTCTGTTACATCGCCCAGATTTGGCATCAGTAGGGCCCTGCTCTGGAGCCAAGCAGCTCTGGGCGGGGCCCATCTCTTTGGTTCTAGCCAAAAGAGCTGATGTGGGATCACTCTCCTGTGGGGCCACCATCAGCAGGAGAGCTCAAAAGGGGTCAGTGCAAAGTGGGTTGAGAGTCAGTCGAAGGAAGGTGCCTCTGTGGCTGGAACCACGATGACCGAAGTTGGCTTTTAGAACTTGAAAAGTCATCGCTCTAGGAGGGTGGAGATGGGCCTGAGAGACGGGTTAGACTCACTACCATTCTGGAGTTTCTCGTGGTGAGAGGGGGCAGGCTTGTGTGGGCATACTTTTGAACCCCCAGCACAGCCCCCTAACTTTTGGGAAACCAAAAGGCCTGTATCAGAGGACCTCCGGCTCTGCAAGGGCTCAGACTTTAAAATCATATCAGATATATATGAAGGCTCGAGACCATAAAAACATTTATAAACCAACAAAAGAACTTTAAAATCAATCCTGAAGCACACAGGGAGCCAATGCAGTGATTTTAAAATTGGTGTAATGTGTTCCCGAGTTGGCGAATTTATTATTGCAAATCCAAATTTGAACAAACTCATAGCCAATGGAAACGCAGGTAATGTTTTAGAGCCAATATTGGAGCCACATTTTGATTCATTAAAGCTGTAAGTGTCCAACAGAACAGAACAAACGACATGCATGTGTGCGGCCAAAAAGGTAGGTCTACCTGAGAAAACTGACAACTTCCCAGATTAAGTTTCTTATGATGATACTTAATAACTCCATATCATGAAAAGAAGAGACAGACTAATCTTTGTTTATAAATGCCTTTGAATTTTACCAAAGATCCTTTTAGTGGTCCTTCCAATGGTTTTACCAGTAGGACCAGTTTTCATCCATGGACAATGCACAAATTGTACGTAGTGGCAGTGTGACATGGCCTGAACCTCAGGAATGTCACTCAGTTCTTCCAGGTAACTTTTTGAATGAGAACCAAAAGAAGAAAACATCTCAGTTTTTGTGAGGCACACTGGTAAACCAAAGGTTGGACTGAGTGCAGTGGTTTACCTGTTTGATTATCGAGGTGTTTCCTGCTTTGTAGAGATTAATGGCTCTTTGGCTCATTACACATTTTATTCACTTTTAAGAAGCCAGTCTGGACTTTATTCCTTTTATCCTGGAAATAATCACAGGGAGAATTGATGGGCTGAGACCTGGATCAGAAAATTTCAAATTCAGATTTCCTACCTGTAATTTAGTTCAAATTCTTTTTGAAATTTCAATTCAAGCTTTATTTGACATATGTGGCCAAGATGTTAAAGTCATTGTAAATATTCCAGTTCCATATCCTCTGAGTTGACAACAAGATCACTATGTAAAAAGAGTGTTTGTGTACTTTGAATTGTGTTATTACTGCAACAGATAAACCAGGGGTCTGCAACCTAACGCTAAAAGAACCATTTGGTTCAGATTCTTCTTACCCCTGGCTGCACCACACTGTTTATAAAAATGCACTTTATTTGTGATGACTGAGTATAATAATGAGGATTCCATCTATTGTCAGAACTGTTT
Organism: Oryzias latipes; assembly: GCF_053564925.1. Classification (NCBI taxonomy): domain Eukaryota; kingdom Metazoa; phylum Chordata; class Actinopteri; order Beloniformes; family Adrianichthyidae; genus Oryzias; species Oryzias latipes. Next base: position 15,112,705 of record NC_136245.1, read on the forward strand.
ATTACAATAAGTTTCAAGCACGTGTCCTTATCCTGTCTTATATTTGTTCAGAAGTTCTTCAACGACAGAATTGTGCTATAAAGGTAGCTGCAAGAACATCTGCTCCATCAGGAGGATCTTTTTTGACAGAGACTTTGATTTAGGAAAGGATCGTGTCTGTGCTTCTGTCAGAATAAAAGAAATCAACATTGTTACACGGCCTAAAATATAAAATATACGACTGTTGGAATTTGATTATTACAAATATTTTAAAGCTACGTGTTACAAATAAATGGCGTAATAAGCACAAAAACACCAGGGCTTAGTGTCATGTCAGCAGCGGTTAAAAAAGAGCTTATTTTACAATTAAAAAAATCACCTCATTAAAAAAAACGAGCTTAAACTGCAACCAACAAACCCATCATTGATACACAACACAAATAGGGCTACTCTGAGCTTCACGCAAACGCTTATGGTGAAAGATTTAAACACCAGAATATTTTCAACAAAATAGCAAAATTCTGACTTCAAAACGAGCACTGAGCGGGCACGCGCTGCGGGTCTGAGACACTTCTCTTTTCTTTTTTCACGGAGGTCCTCGCGTGAATCGCGTGTGCACAACTCCTGTGATGTTTGCAGCTGAAGTAAGACGGATGAGCTGGTCTTATCATTTCTGTGAACAAGTGAAGCTCAAGGGGGGGAGGAAAAAAAGACAGAAAGAGAACAGTTCCCAGCCAAGCGAGACTCAAAAGGTTCGGTTCGTTCGTGAGCGCAGGTTCAGGAGTTCTGGCTCTGAACTTCCTCCTGACCTGTTTTGGACCCACTCTGGTTGCGCGCTCTCCTGTGTGCGCATGTCAGACTGGATCAGGCCGAAATGTTGGAAGCAGTTTGAAATTGGAGAGTCACATGCACGTCAGCGAGCTCCGTTTCATTTAGCGCGCTTAGACGCAGGCATGACTGACTGCTGGCTCGCTCGAGCGTGCACACAACCCACGTGACTGCGGTGATTCTATGAATGACGTAACTTTCCGGTAATGACGTCAGAAAACATCACCCTTCCACATTTGGATTACTTCACACTACTTATGACCTGTTATGACAACAATCTGCATCACCTGGATACATACCTTATGATGTCATTTTACATCACTGGATAAAGCTAAAGAAGCTTTAAATATAAGTTGAGTGGCCAGAGAGAAACATCTCGAAGTTCAAGATAGAAAGTGTGGAAACTGTGTTCTAAGATTAAATATTTAAAACTGACAGACAATCTGAAGAAGAACAGACTTAAAGAAAAAATGTCAAGAATAGGAAAAACTGAAACCTTTGAGCTGAAAGTAGGCCATATTTTGGCTGGAAATAAGGGGGACTATTTAGTTGAGGAATTCCTGGGAGAAGGAAGTTATGGAAAAGTGGCTAAATGTAGTAAATTGTGGAGTCAGGAATATTATGCTGTTAAAATCATGAAAATATCCAGAGCAGGACGGAAAGAGTTTGAAACGATGAAACTCATCCAAGACCTGGATCCTGATGAGAACCACTTGATTAAGATGTACGAATGCTTCACATGTAGAAGTATGACTTGCATAGTGTATGAGCTCTTGAAGGTAAACGTTCATGATTTCTTGATGAATGAGGAGCAGCTGGTCCGTTTGTGTTTTATCAGAGTCATTACTCAGCAGTTGCTCAAGGCTCTCAAAGCACTCAAAAGTATCGGTGTGGCACACTGCGACATAAAATTGGACAACATTATGTTTGCGGATCTAGATGACATGAATGTAAAACTCATAGACTTTGGTCTGGCTGAAGAGGCAAAGGAACTTTCAACCAGAACCAGAATGCAAGTAACTCAATTCAGAGCTCCTGAAGTTATCCTGGGTCTCCCTTTAGATGAAAGTGTTGACATGTGGGCACTTGGCATGGTGTTGGCCTGTGTTTACTGTGGAGATTATCGCTTTACATCAAGAACCGAATACGAAACAATACGAGCTATGGTGCAGATATTTGGTTTACCTGAAGCTGACGTTCTCCATAGGGCAAACTACAAAGCAGCCTTTTTCACTAGGGAGAACAGTGACTGGAGACTCTGCACACCAGAAGAATACACCGAATCAACTGGGGAAAAAGTGAGACGCATGAACCATGTGATAGATTTTGATGCTATAACTGATCAACATCGGAATATGTATCAAATGCATGATGATGACGACCACAAAGCTTTCATTGACCTTCTCAAGCGCATGCTGGACGTCAATCCTCAGAGCAGAATCACGCCGAGTCAAGCCCTCGAACACGACTTCATCACCATGAAGCACCTTGCAGGAAAAAGTAAGGCAGCGTATGCTGCTGGATGTAAAGGTGTCATGGGAAAGACCCCGCTTTCAGAAGCACAAGTCAAGCCCTCAGCATCTCCTAGTTCAAGCATGAGTGGATCCTCTAATCAAAGACGGAAATCATCAGTGTCAGACGTGGAAATTGTAGACATGAGGGAAGTTCCTTCTGCTGGAAGTGCAGATGAACAATCGAGTCACTCCAGCCTTAACAGCTCTGACTCCTGTGAGAAACCCGTGTTCCAGGAGAATTTGGAGAAGACTGAAGATCTGCAGACAGACAAAGACAAGGCAAAAATGTCAAGAAAAGGAAATAGTAAAATGGAATCCTTTGAGCTGATGGAAGGTCATTATTTGGTTGGAAATCAGGGGGTCTATAAAGTTCAAAAAATCCTGGGAGAAGGATGTTTTGGAAAAGTGGCCAGATGTACTAAATTGGGAAGTCAGGAAATGTATGCAATTAAAATCATAGCAAATGTCCAAGAAGGCAAGGAAGAGTTTGAATCCATGAAACTAATCCAAGTTCTTGATCCCGAAGTGAACCACTTGATGAAGATGTATGAATGTTTCTCATTTCAAAATGTGATTTGCTTGGTGTATGAGATCCTGGAAGAAAGCTTGGAAGATTTCTTGAACAAAAATGAATGCGCAGCGACACCTCTGACTTATGTCAGAGCTATTGCTCAGCAGATGTTTCAGGCTCTCAAAGCACTCAAAAGTATTGGTGTGGTTCACTGTGACATAAAATTGGACAACATTATGTTTGCGGAAAAAAAATCCTTGAAATTCAAACTCATAGACTTTGGTGTGGCTGTAGAGACAAAGGAACTACCAATCGGAGCTGAAATCCAAGCAACTCCATTCAGAGCTCCTGAAGTTATCCTGGGTCTCCCTTTGAATGAAAGTATTGACATGTGGGCACTTGGCATGGTGTTGGCCTGTGTTTACTGTGGAAATTATCCTTTTCCGGATGATTATGATTATGAAACCATCAGAGCTATGGTGCAGATATTTGGGTTACCAGAAGAAGAACTTCTTTCTGCAGGACTAAACACTCAAGAATATTTCACTTGGGACAGCAGTGTAAACGGCTGGAGGCTGTACACAGCAGAGGAATACACCCAAAGAACAATGTCAAATGTGAATGGGAATCATGTGATAAATCTTGACCAGTTGACTGAGATTCATCAAATGCAGTTTGACATGTACGATGATGACGACCACAAAGCTTTCATCGACCTTCTCAAGCGCATGCTGGAAGTTAATCCTCAAAGCAGAATCACGCCGAGTAAAGCCCTCGAACACGACTTCATCACCATGCAGCACCTTGTAAGAAAAAAGTGTTCTCAAGATTTTTCCAGTGATAAACGTGGTTCTTGAAAAGTCTAGTAGCCACAAGTGTTTTAGGCATGTTCTAAAGTCCTTTTGTGAACTTCTGCCTCTTTAATGTTAAATAAGTTTGGGTTTTCTCCTGGAGCTCAGGTTTGCCCTTAAAGAAATCTACATCGCTTATTAATATTGTTCTTGATTGTTAAAAGTGTAAAAATTATTATTTTTTTTTTTAATTTATGTTATATTACTTTGGGTTTTCTCCTGGAGCTCAGGTTTGCCCTTAAAAAAAACTACATCGCTTATTAATATTGTTGTTGATTGTTAAAAGTGTAAAACTTAAAAAAAAAATTGTAATTTATCTTAAATTACTTTGGGTTTTCTCCTGGAGCTCAGGTTTGCCCTTAAAAAAAATCTGCATCGCTTATTAATATTGTTGTTGATTGTTAAAAGTGTAAAAATTAAAAAGAAAATTGTAATTTATCTTAAATTACTTTGGGTTTTCTCCTGGAGCTCAGGTTTGCCCTTAAAAAAAATCTGCATCGCTTATTAATATTGTTGTTGATTGTTAAAAGTGTAAAAATTAAAAAGAAAATTGTAATTTATCTTAAATTACTTTGGGTTTTCTCCTGGAGCTCAGGTTTGCCCTTAAAAAAAATCTGCATCGCTTATTAATATTGTTTTTTACTGTTGAAAGTTTAAAAATCAAAACTGTTTATATATATTTATATTTGTGAATCAATCAATCAACCAATCAACCAATCATTCATTAAATCAATCAATCAGTCAACGTATGAATTAATGAATAAATAAATAAATCGGTCAATTAATCAATCAATCAATGAATAAATCAGTCAATCGATCGATCAGTCAATTAATGAATGTATGAATGAATGAATCAATGAAAGAATGACTGTAATGCAATCACAGGGGAGCAAAATCTAGCTCTCTTGTGCCGGTCCCAAGTCCGGATAAATGCAGAGGGTTGTCTGAAAGCAAAACTAAATTATATGTATCAATCACAAACAGAGATGAGTTGATGTCTGTCTGTCTGTCTGTCTGTCTGTCTGTCTGTCTGTCTGTCTGTCTGTCTGTCTGTCTGTCTGTCTGTCTGTCTGTCTGTCTGTCTGTCTGTCTGTCTGTCTGTCTGTCTGTTTGTATGCATGTATGTATGCATAGGAGCTATCAAGATTCTGTTACATCGCCCAGATTTGGCATCAGCAGGGCCCTGCTCTGGAGCCAAGCAGCTCTGGGCGGGGCCCATCTCTTTGGTTCTAGCCAAAAGAGCTGATGTGGGATTCCTCTCCTGTGGGGCCACCATCAGCAGGAGAGCTCAAAAGGGGTCAGTGCAAAGTGGGTTGAGAGTCAGTCGAAGGAAGGTGCCTCTGTGGCTGGAACCACGATGACCGAAGTTGGCTTTTAGAACTTGAAAAGTCATCGCTCTAGGAGGGTGGAGATGGGCCTGAGAGACGGGTTAGACTCACTACCATTCTGGAGTTTCTCGTGGTGAGAGGGGGCAGGCTTGTGTGGGCATACTTTGAACCCCCAGCACAGCCCCCTAACTTTTGGGAAACCAAAAGGCCTGTATCAGAGGACCTCCGGCTCTGCAAGGGCTCAGACTTTAAAATCATATCAGATATATATGAAGGCTTGAGACCATAAAAACATTTATAAACCAACAAAAGAACTTTAAAATCAATCCTGAAGCACACAGGGAGCCAATGCAGTGATTTTAAAATTGGTGTAATGTGTTCCCGAGTTGGCGAATTTATTATTGCAAATCCAAATTTGAACAAACTCATAGCCAATGGAAACGCAGGTAATGTTTTAGAGCCAATATTGGAGCCACATTTTGATTCATTAAAGCTGTAAGTGTCCAACAGAACAGAACAAACGACATGCATGTGTGCGGCCAAAAAGGTAGGTCTACCTGAGAAAACTGACAACTTCCCAGATTAAGTTTCTTATGATGATACTTAATAACTCCATATCATGAAAAGAAGAGACAGACTAATCTTTGTTTATAAATGCCTTTGAATTTTACCAAAGATCCTTTTAGTGGTCCTTCCAATGGTTTTACCAGTAGGACCAGTTTTCATCCATGGACAATGCACAAATTGTACGTAGTGGCAGTGTGACATGGCCTGAACCTCAGGAATGTCACTCAGTTCTTCCAGGTAACTTTTTGAATGAGAACCAAAAGAAGAAAACATCTCAGTTTTTGTGAGGCACACTGGTAAACCAAAGGTTGGACTGAGTGCAGTGGTTTACCTGTTTGATTATCGAGGTGTTTCCTGCTTTGTAGAGATTAATGGCTCTTTGGCTCATTACACATTTTATTCACTTTTAAGAAGCCAGTCTGGACTTTATTCCTTTTATCCTGGAAATAATCAAAGGGAGAATTGATGGGCTGAGACCTGGATCAGAAAATTTCAAATTCAGATTTCCTACCTGTAATTTAGTTCAAATTCTTTTTGAAATTTCAATTCAAGCTTTATTTGACATATGTGGCCAAGATGTTAAAGTCATTGTAAATATTCCAGTTCCATATCCTCTGAGTTGACAGCAAGATCACTATGTAAAAAGAGTGTTTGTGTACTTTGAATTGTGTTATTACTGCAACAGATAAACCAGGGGTCTGCAACCTAACGCTAAAAGAACCATTTGGTTCAGATTCTTCTTACCCCTGGCTGCACCACACTGTTTATAAAAATGCACTTTATTTGTGATGACTGAGTATAATAATGAGGATTCCATCTATTGTCAGAACTGTTTATTACAATAAGTTTCAAGCACGTGTCCTTATCCTGTCTTATATTTGTTCAGAAGTTCTTCAACGACAGAATTGAGCTATAAAGGTAGCTGCAAGAACATCTGCTCCATCAGGAGGATCTTTTTTGACAGAGACTTTGATTTAGGAAAGGATCGTGTCTGTGCTTCTGTCAGAATAAAAGTAATCAACATTGTTACACGGCCTAAAATATAAAATATACGACTGTTGGAATTTGATTATTACAAATATTTTAAAGCTACGTGTTACAAATAAATGGCGTAATAAGCACAAAAACACCAGGGCTTAGTGTCATGTCAGCAGCGGTTAAAAAAGAGCTTATTTTACAATTAAAAAAATCACCTCATTAAAAAAAACGAGCTTAAACTGCAACCAACAAACCCATCATTGATACACAACACAAATAGGGCTACTCTGAGCTTCACGCAAACGCTTCTGGTGAAAGATTTGAACACCAGAAGATTTTCAACAAAACAGAAAAACGCAAAAATTGCTGACTTCAAAACGAGCACTGAGCGCGCACGCGCTGCGAGTCTGAGACACGCCTCTTTTTTTCCTCATGTTTGGAGCTGAAGTTAGACGGATGAGCTGGTTTTATCTTTTCTGTGAACACGTGAAGCTCAAGGGGGGGGGGGGGGACAGAAAGAGAACAGTTCCCAGCCAAGCGAGACTCAAAAAGTTCGGTTCGTTCGTGAGCGCAGGTTCAGGAGTTCTGGCTCTGAACTTCCTCCTGACCTGTTTTGGACCCACTCTGGTTGCGCGCTCTCCTGTGTGCGCATGTCAGACTGGATCAGGCCGAAATGTTGGAAGCAGTTTGAAATTGGAGAGTCACATGCACGTCAGCGAGCTCCGTTTCATTTAGCGCGCTTAGACGCAGGCATGACTGACTGCTGGCTCGCTCGAGCGTGCACACAACCCACGTGACTGCGGTGATTCTATGAATGACGTAGCTTTCCGGTAATGACGTCAGAAAACATCACCCTTCCACATTTGAATTACTTCACACTACTTATGACCTGTTATGACAACAATCTGCATCACCTGGATACATACCTTATGATGTCATTTTACATCACTGGATAAAGCTAAAGAAGCTTTAAATATAAGTTGAGTGGCCAGAGAGAAACATCTCGAAGTTCAAGATAGAAAGTGTGGAAACTGTGTTCTAAGATTAAATATTTAAAACTGACAGACAATCTGAAGAAGAACAGACTTAAAGAAAAAATGTCAAGAATAGGAAAAACTGAAACCTTTGAGCTGAAAGTAGGCCATATTTTGGCTGGAAATAAGGGGGACTATTTAGTTGAGGAATTCCTGGGAGAAGGAAGTTATGGAAAAGTGGCTAAATGTAGTAAATTGTGGAGTCAGGAATATTATGCTGTTAAAATCATGAAAATATCCAGAGCAGGACGGAAAGAGTTTGAAACGATGAAACTCATCCAAGACCTGGATCCTGATGAGAACCACTTGATTAAGATGTACGAATGCTTCACACGTAGAAGTATGACTTGCATAGTGTATGAGCTCTTGAAGGTAAACGTTCATGATTTCTTGATGAATGAGGAGCAGCTGGTCCGTTTGTGTTTTATCAGAGTCATTACTCAGCAGTTGCTCAAGGCTCTCAAAGCACTCAAAAGTATCGGTGTGGCACACTGCGACATAAAATTGGACAACATTATGTTTGCGGATCTAGATGACATGAATGTAAAACTCATAGACTTTGGTCTGGCTGAAGAGGCAAAGGAACTTTCAACCAGAACCAGAATGCAAGTAACTCAATTCAGAGCTCCTGAAGTTATCCTGGGTCTCCCTTTAGATGAAAGTGTTGACATGTGGGCACTTGGCATGGTGTTGGCCTGTGTTTACTGTGGAGATTATCGCTTTACATCAAGAACCGAATACGAAACAATACGAGCTATGGTGCAGATATTTGGTTTACCTGAAGCTGACGTTCTCCATAGGGCAAACTACAAAGCAGCCTTTTTCACTAGGGAGAACAGTGACTGGAGACTCTGCACACCAGAAGAATACACCGAATCAACTGGGGAAAAAGTGAGACGCATGAACCATGTGATAGATTTTGATGCTATAACTGATCAACATCGGAATATGTATCAAATGCATGATGATGACGACCACAAAGCTTTCATTGACCTTCTCAAGCGCATGCTGGACGTCAATCCTCAGAGCAGAATCACGCCGAGTCAAGCCCTCGAACACGACTTCATCACCATGAAGCACCTTGCAGGAAAAAGTAAGGCAGCGTATGCTGCTGGATGTAAAGGTGTCATGGGAAAGACCCCGCTTTCAGAAGCACAAGTCAAGCCCTCAGCATCTCCTAGTTCAAGCATGAGTGGATCCTCTAATCAAAGACGGAAATCATCAGTGTCAGACGTGGAAATTGTAGACATGAGGGAAGTTCCTTCTGCTGGAAGTGCAGATGAACAATCGAGTCACTCCAGCCTTAACAGCTCTGACTCCTGTGAGAAACCCGTGTTCCAGGAGAATTTGGAGAAGACTGAAGATCTGCAGACAGACAAAGACAAGGCAAAAATGTCAAGAAAAGGAAATAGTAAAATGGAATCCTTTGAGCTGATGGAAGGTCATTATTTGGTTGGAAATCAGGGGGTCTATAAAGTTCAGAAACTCCTGGGAGAAGGATGTTTTGGAAAAGTGGCTAAATGTACTAAATTGGGAAGCCAGGAAATGTATGCAATTAAAATCATAGCAAATGTCCAAGAAGGCAAGGAAGAGTTTGAATCCATGAAACTAATCCAAGTTCTTGATCCCGAAGTGAACCACTTGATGAAGATGTATGAATGTTTCTCATTTCAAAATGTGATTTGCTTGGTGTATGAGATCCTGGAAGAAAGCTTGGAAGATTTCTTGAACAAAAATGAATGCGCAGCGACACCTCTGACTTATGTCAGAGCTATTGCTCAGCAGATGTTTCAGGCTCTCAAAGCACTCAAAAGTATTGGTGTGGTTCACTGTGACATAAAATTGGACAACATTATGTTTGCGGAAAAAAAATCCTTGAAATTCAAACTCATAGACTTTGGTGTGGCTGTAGAGACAAAGGAACTACCAATCGGAGCTGAAATCCAAGCAACTCCATTCAGAGCTCCTGAAGTTATCCTGGGTCTCCCTTTGAATGAAAGTATTGACATGTGGGCACTTGGCATGGTGTTGGCCTGTGTTTACTGTGGAAATTATCCTTTTCCGGATGATTATGATTATGAAACCATCAGAGCTATGGTGCAGATATTTGGGTTACCAGAAGAAGAACTTCTTTCTGCAGGACTAAACACTCAAGAATATTTCACTTGGGACAGCAGTGTAAACGGCTGGAGGCTGTACACAGCAGAGGAATACACCCAAAGAACAATGTCAAATGTGAATGGGAATCATGTGATAAATCTTGACCAGTTGACTGAGATTCATCAAATGCAGTTTGACATGTACGATGATGACGACCACAAAGCTTTCATCGACCTTCTCAAGCGCATGCTGGAAGTTAATCCTCAAAGCAGAATCACGCCGAGTAAAGCCCTTGAACACGACTTCATCACCATGCAGCACCTTGTAAGAAAAAAGTGTTCTCAAGATTTCTCCAGTGATAAACGTGGTTCTTGAAAAGTCTAGTAGCCACAAGTGTTTTAGGCATGTTCTGAAGTCGTTTTGTGAACTTCTGCCTCATTAATGTTAAATAAGTTTGGGTTTTCTCCTGGAGCTCAGGTTTGCCCTTAAAGAAATCTACATCGCTTATTAATATTGTTCTTGATTGTTAAAAGTGTAAAAATTATTATTATTTTTTTTAATTTATGTTAAATTACTTTGGGTTTTCTCCTGGAGCTCAGGTTTGCCCTTAAAAAAAACTACATCGCTTATTAATATTGTTGTTGATTGTTAAAAGTGTAAAACTTAAAAATAAAATTGTAATTTATCTTAAATTAGTTTGGGTTTTCTCCTGGAGCTCAGGTTTGCCCTTAAAAAAAATCTGCATCGCTTATTAATATTATTTTTTACTGTTGAAAGTTTAAAAATCAAAACTGTTTATATATATTTATATTTGTGAATCAATCAATCAACCAATCAACCAATCATTCATTAAATCAATCAATCAGTCAACGTATGAATTAATGAATAAATAAATAAATCGGTCAATTAATCAAACAATCAATGAATAAATCAGTCAATCGATCGATCAGTCAATTAATGAATGTATGAATGAATGAATCAATGAAAGAATGACTGTAATGCAACCACAGGGGAGCAAAATCTAGCTCTCTTGTGCCGGTCCCAAGTCCGGATAAATGCAGAGGGTTGTCTGAAAGCAAAACTAAATTATATGTATCAATCACAAACAGAGATGAGTTGATGTCTGTCTGTCTGTCTGTCTGTCTGTCTGTCTGTCTGTCTGTCTGTCTGTCTGTCTGTCTGTCTGTCTGTCTGTCTGTCTGTCTGTCTGTTTGTATGCATGTATGTATGCATAGGGGCTATCAAGGTTCTGTTACATCGCCCAGATTTGGCATCAGTAGGGCCCTGCTCTGGAGCCAAGCAGCTCTGGGCGGGGCCCATCTCTTTGGTTCTAGCCAAAAGAGCTGATGTGGGATTCCTCTCCTGTGGGGCCACCATCAGCAGGAGAGCTCAAAAGGGGTCAGTGCAAAGTGGGTTGAGAGTCAGTCGAAGGAAGGTGCCTCTAAGGCTGGAACCACGATGACCGAAGTTGGCTTTTAGAACTTGAAAAGTCATCGCTCTAGGAGGGTGGAGATGGGCCTGAGAGACGGGTTAGACTTACTACCATTCTGGAGTTTCTCGTGGTGAGAGGGGGCAGGCTTGTGTGGGCATACTTTTGAACCCCAGCGCAGCCCCCTAACTTTTGGGATAACCAAAAGGCCTGTATCAGAGGACCTCCGGCTCTGCAAGGGCTCAGACTTTAAAATTATATCAGATAAATATGAAGGCTCGAGACCATAAAAACATTTATAAACCAACAAAAGAACTTTAAAATCAATCCTGAAGCACACAGGGAATGCAGTGATTTTAAAATTGGTGTAATGTGTTTCCGAGTTGGCGAATTTATTATTGCAAATCCAAATTTGAACAAACTCATAGCCAATGGAAACGCAGGTAATGTTTTAGAGCCAATATTGGAGCCACATTTTGATTCATTAAAGCTGTAAGTGTCCAACAGAACAGAACAAACGACATGCATGTGTGCGACCAAAAAGGTAGGTCTACCTGAGAAAACTGACAACTTCCCAGATTAAGTTTCTTATGATGATACTTAACAACTCCATATCATGAAAAAAAGAGACAGACTAATCTTTGTTTATAAATGCCTTTGAATTTTACCAAAGATCCTTTTAATGGTCCTGTAAAGCTTCACAGAGGTCCACTGAGTCTGGAGCCAGTGCACTGAGCTCTTGCTTTCCTGTTTAGTTGAGGACTTTGAGTATGGTGTTTCCCTGACCTGCCAGACATACACACACAAACACACAATTAAAGCCATAACACACTGCTCTCCATACAATACAACAACAGCTCTGGATTACACAGCGCAATTTCAGTTATGGGTGTTTTTTTCTGTATTTAACGTTAAACATACCGGTAAAACATGCATGCTAGGTGTGTTTTAAAAAGGCAGCAGGAGCAAAACTGAGTTGGTTGTGATTTATTTTTTATTTTTTCAGTCATCAATCAGCATCCAAAAATCCATCAAAGTCCTCATCTTCTGTATCTGAAATGAACAGTTTGGCTAAATTTCTATCAAACACGACAGTTTCCCTTTCATCATCGTCAGAGTCCGTCTCGTTGCCGTTCAGCTCCAAAGTTCGAAAAACAGTGCAAGCAGCCCAAGCTTAAGTTCTACAGTCCAAAAGTCTGGCGTAACTCGCCCGACGCTGCCTTCCAGTAAAAGGGGGAGGATGTTTCCGTGGAAACTCAGCTGCTGCTGCATCTTCTTGTCTCGTCGGAGTTTGTTTTCCAGCTTCCGAACTTGCGAACCATGGATTCATTCATCTTGAATTCTCTGGCAGCTGCTCGATTCCCATGTTCCTCCGCGTAGCTGATAGCTTGCAGTTTAAACTGTGCTTCATAATTGTGTTTCTTTGCATTTCCAGGGTTTCCCAAACAAAAATGTTATGCATTATGCACATGTCTGCACCTTTGCACTACGGGGAGTGGTGTTGATGTGTGGATGTTATTGCGACAATTTGGGATACATTTGGACTTGTTAGGTCAAGTGGTTTGGGAGCTATTGAAATAAATGACCAGATTTTATATGCGAGCAGCTGGAATTTTAATACGAAAATTCATATAAATTTTGTATCATCTATAATATCAAAACAAAGTGCTGTGTCTAATGTAGGGATGTCAGTTCCACAATTTGGCATAGTTTTCATCTCTTTGGGTCCTGTGGTTTGGGAGCTGTTGTAAAACTGAACAGAATTCATAAGTAAATTGAGTTTATATATAAAATTCATATAACATTTTTGTGTGTATAGTATTAGTATGTCGGAGGCATAATTCTGCACATATTTGGAATCATGAGGTCACATTGTTTGGAAGCTATTGAAAAAAAACAGAATGTTGACTTCAAACCATTTTTATACTGAGCATCTATGATTGTCCAAACCTTTCTTATTAAAACATTGCAAAATAAATAAGATTGTTTAGACACAACATGAGGAAATGTTTTATAGTATTTATTTCTTTTTGCAAAGCATTTAGTCTTGGGTTTTATCTAAAATCTCCATATCATGCACTTCTTAATTTGCTGACGGTCCCTAAGAGACACCACTGGAGATCCGTGCTGAATGTCTGTCGAATATCCAACCTACAACTAACTTCACCGCCGTATCAGGGGTCTGCACCCTATAGGCTAGCCACATGTGGCTCTTCATTGTGGCTCTTTGGCTTTATCCCTTATGCCATCCTAGGCACTTTAACATTGGGAGTTGGGTCATCTAGACCCACTAGAAAGTGCGCTGTACCTTTTTTCTTCAATGATTTGTGATCTTCACTGGTGTCCATGGATTACATGAAATCTTTCTACCTTTATCCACTTTTGTCATGGTAGGGAGAACACGTCAATGTAAGGGTGGGGTCATCTAAGATAGCACAAGGGTTAAAGACAACCAACATCAATCATGAGATTTTAGTTTAGGTTATTTTGTTTCATTGAAGTTGTTATTTATGTCCAGATTTTTAACGAGTCAGATACCTGAGCATAATAATACACATAAAGCTCATATTCTGATCTTCTGCTGAACAACAGTGTCTATTTGCTGATAGGAGATGAAGTTCCTAATTGTATTTGCATGTTTTATAAATAAAAAAGGTTTTCACACCAAAGTCAAAATTATACAAAACTTAATGTTTGACTTTAATGCAGTTTTAACTCTGTGAACTGTAAATCTGCTCCAGCAATCTGTCTTTATTGACACAAGGTGTATTTTACTTTCAAAGGAACTTGTACTGCTGTCAAAAGGAGAAGTAATTTAAATCGGTACACATAAAGAAATGCATGGGATCATCACTATACATATTTATCTATAATTCAATGAGTGTAAATATTTAAAAGCTATATATTTTAAACAAACGGCTTTGGTCACTAAAAAATGAATAAAGTGTATTTTCTAAACAGTGAGCTGAGACTTTGCAGCTCTTGCTGTGTTTTGGTCAGTAAGAAACTTGATCAAACGGTTATTTGATTGTGAAAGGCTGCAGACCCCTGACTTATATGAACCTACTGGTTATATTCATCATAGCCATATTATATGCATATGGTAAGATCAAGAAAAATATTTATTCTTGAAGATATTCACAATTATTAGATGAGTCGTCTACCTGAATCCTTGATTTTTCACAGGTGGCAGATTTAATGTAGAATTTCTGTCCACACTACAACTCATAGAGGATAAAGTCTGTTGGTTGTTTGGTATAGAAATATAGATTTTTTTAAGGAGTTTTGTTAAACAAAGTAGTGAAATTAAGTCATTTAAAAAAGTTAATACTGGAGATTCAGTAAATGTGATAGATGGTTGTGTTTAGACTAACTACATAAATGGAATACAAATCCTTTCCAACTTCATTCAAGCACTTTTTGACATAAAGTGCTTGATTTCTAAATTATTTAGCCTTTTGCAGGTTAATTTTTATTAGCACGTCCACTATATATTTGTTCTATTTCTAAGTCACGTTCTCTGCTTCTTTTCAAATTACATTTTTTCCCCTCAAGGAGCTCAGCCTTGACCCTTCCTTTAAATTTCTGCCACTTGGTCTTGAAAACAACTCTAATACAGCTGCAGAAATCATTAGAGGTGCGGGGGACTGAAGTGTTGATGCAGAGCTGTCGGTCCTCCTGCTGGCAGACTGGAACATCATTCACACAAAGGCTGGAAGATGTCTTCAAGTCGCCTTTCCTGCAGCTTCACTCTCGTCAAATCTCATGACGCCCACGATACACTGAAGTCCATTCAGCTTGAGACAGAACACAGGAGGATATAGTTACACGGCGTGTTGCTGCAGGTCATTAAAGAACCTCACGCCATCCAAGTACTCCACATGGTAAGTCCATTTCCTGGGCTAAATTACAAACACATTTGCCGCTGTAGAAGCTCAAACACATCCCTCAGCCTGACATATTATGTTATATTTGGAAACATGAGAATTCTCAGTACAGAATGGCTCCTAGAATTATGGCACAGACGAGACAAGAAAAAAGTATTGGTAATTTTGTGTTGACAGGTGTGCCATTTAGATCTGCAGACCACTCAATGAAAAGTCTTAATACTTTGATGTCTGGAAAAAGTCTTTCATGTCTTATAAGAGATTTGCAAGGCTTCACAGGTTGAAAATAAACCACAAACAGAAATGCCAGACGGGCTCAGACGCAGTGAACTGTCAAACATCTACCCATATGTGTCGCAACACCTCTTCAGAAAAGATGTCATTGTATCCCGAATGCAAGAGGGTCAATGATCCCTTCCCACTTCTTTTTTCTTATTCTCATTTGGATTATTCTCTAAAACATTTTTAATATTTTACTCTTCATTTAAAAAAATATTCATTGACTTATAAGAACACAATAGATATGAAAAACAGCTGGACAAGCAGGTAAAATACTTCAGATGCTTTTTATAATATTTTGGTTGCAGAAAGGGAAAAAACTAATTTCACATATGAGAAAAGATAAAAGCATGCTTATTTTTTGATGTGGTTCAAGATCAATAAGTTATTTTTAAATCAAAATAAAACAATGGTTGTTGGTACAGATAAAGCAAATGCTAATATAAAACTTTATTTTGATGGAATAGAAATTGAAGGTGTTTAAAAACAACAAAGTTCCTAGGAGTTAATATAGACCATCAGCTTAGTTGGAAACCATATGGTGAACATAAAACAAAAGCAATAGGTCTAATCCGCAAAAGAAAAGAAATTAAAAAATCTTTGCACATTTTACAATCAACATTAATTTTACCAAACTTCCAGTATTGCAGTGAAATCTGGAGAAATACGTACAAAACTAATATTGATCCAATCATTAAACTTCACAAAAGAGCAATGAGAATCAAGAATAAAGTTGTTTTTTGTGAATCTATAAATGTGCTATTTAAAAAATCGAATAAATTACAATGTATGGATGTTGTGCATGTATTGGAAATTTCATTTTTTGCCTTTAAAAGTAGTTTGCCCTTAAGAGTGCAGTCTTTTTTTTTTGAAGAGAGGAGCATAATAATTTTAGGGGTATCTTTATGTTTGAATCATGCGGAATGTAAAATGAAGATGTCCAGTTTTTGGAACAAGACTTTAGAATTTGTTGGATAAAGATCTTAAAGCAGTTGATACTGTCATAAAATTTAGGTTACTGTTAAATTGTCAAATAATTGGTGGTAGTAAAATTTCATTTGGTTCAATATTTAGATCTGATGTTTGTGTCATAAATGTCATCCTAATGCTAAGTTTTGTTGGTGTGAAAATCGATGTTCCAGCCCAGTCCCTTACTGTTGATTGTTGTTTAAAAGTAGAAAACATGTTACGTTCGAGGATCCAAATAAACTTCTACGTCAACTGAGGAGGTTTGTGAAATGGAAAAGTTGCCCCGAAGAAGAGTAAGTCATAAAGAAATTGGGAAAAGTTGACCTAAAAGGTAAATTAAAATAATTGTTTTGGAGGTGTCATGTGAAATTTTCCAGTAGGCTGAGCTGCAATAAAATAAGATATCAAATCTGTTATTTCCATTTTTCCAACATCTCTGTGTATATTTTCACCATTTGGGCACACAGGAACATTTGATGACTGAAAAATTCTGTTCTTTTGCACTCTAAAAAGAAAATAGTTGATCCAACTTAATTGAATCACTTCAATTGGTAACACCTAATTGAATTAAGTTTATTCAACTAAACTTTTGATGTCTATTCAACTCAATTTAATAAGTTGATCTAACTTAAATGAATCACTTCAATTAGTAACACCTAATTGTATTAAGTTTGTTCAACTTAATATCTTATGGCTATCCAACTCAATTTGATAAGTTGATCTAACTGATTTTGTTTATACATTTTAACCCTTGTGCTATCTTAGATAACCCCACCCTTACATTGACGTGTTCTCCCTAACATGACAAAGGTGGATAAAGGTGAAAAGATTTCATGTAATCCATGGACACTGTGAGGTTCACAAATCAGAAAAAAAAAGATCCTGCGCACTGTCTAGTGGGTCTAGATGACCCAACTCCCAATATTAAAGTGCCTAGGATAGCACAAGGGTTATATTGAAACATTTTTCTAAATTCTCAACCCATGGGCCTTAATATTTTCATATCAAAGACATGAATGACCCAGCAACCTCTTGCATTACAAGGCAGGAGCTCACGTGTCGTGAACTCTGTCTTTAATATTGAGACATGCAATTCTTTTCACACAAGGGGGTTGGGCACTATCCTCTACCAAACTCTAACTCATGTTCCAGAAAGAAATAAACATACAGTAACAGTTTAAATTACTAGTTAAAACAGAGACAACAAAACCCATGGACAAAAACTCACACTTAAACCCCAATCTGCCATGATAGGCAAAAAAAATGGTATCCCAATATTCTTTGCGCTGCCTTACGTTTTGACGTCATGATGCATTGAAAGCTTCACACCAAAGTTACACCAACTTAATTTAATTAAGTTGATTGAAAGTAAAATAACTATTTCAGACAACTACGTGTTATTTTTAAGTTGGAAGAACTAAAAAAAATGATTTATTTCCACCAAATTAATAATTCAGTTAGAACAATGTAAAAAAGTTAATCTTTCCAACTCCAGCCCAAATACTCTTTTTAGAGTGTGGGTGGGGTGTCCTTTATCCATGACCTTATGCAAAAGCCTGTCCACCACGTCAGTGGAGGACAGCACAGGAGGCCCAGATTCATCAGCACCCTTTATTCTCCTGCCTTGGTCTATCTGATCAATGATAGCATTAATAATAACACCTGCAGAGTGCACTGCTGCCCTCTGTGCCTTGCCCACTCACAGTTTTCTCAGATTACCAGCAAGCCATTCACAGCCCATTAAAAACTGTATTTACTTATCAGTCTCCCTGGGGGCCTTGGCTGTTTTCAAGACTGACGCCCAAAGGGAATCTAAGGAGTGACCTTCCCGCTGCCTCTAAAGCTATGTGCCACTTCTCCCAAATGGTTTGTTTTCGTAGATTTCAGTCTAAATTCCCCTCTATCTACTAAGAAAAAACAAAATAACCCTGAAAATACAGTCATGCAAAGGCAGCACGCTTCCTTGTAGCAGAGTTTTATGAGGAAAAAGTTGTGATAAACGCATATTAATTGTATCATATAACTTATCGGCTGCCATAAAAGAAATCATTGTTATGTTGGCTGTAGTCCTAAAAAAGCATAGGTTTTTTTTTTTTTGCTGCAGTGACCACGATATAAAAGCTGTACTTTGATGTATTTAATATTTGCCTCAGAAATATGTCGGCCCGGGCATAGACTTCCGTAAAGTCAGACTCGGGTTAACTGCAAATGTGCCATTGTATTTGAGTGACAGCTGAGCAATCATGATAGCATAAATGGGACAAGGTGAACTCTCCTCATTCTTCTTTACACAGACTGTTATTTCTTATCAGCGGGAATGTGTTATGGTCTATTTTGGGTGTGCTTAACTTCCTGTGACCTTTAAAAAGGGCTGATTATTTCCATCCACAATCTTCACTCTGCAATACGCTGAAAGCACAAAAGGATATTCCAGACCTGCTGGCCTGATAATTTCGGCTCTCTGTATGGCACTAAGGGAACCAAAAACCACAATGCTCTGCTGCTCTGTTATCATTTCCCTGCCTCCGTCCTCACCCTTACCGCCGGCAGGCTGCTCTACCACCTTTCACCTCCAAGCGTGCAGACTCTTTAAGAGCGGAGGAGTTTTGTATGTGCTCATAAGTACTTTGTATTCATGTTAATTAACTTTTCCTTTATGCATCCCCCTCTTGGGACAAATTACACAGCTTTGCATAACCTAGAGTACTGTTGCTGTGTAAATCTCCTCCGAGTGAAGAGACTCCTGAGCCTCCAGCTCCAAGGGCTTCACAGTGAAAACATAGGAGATCCAAAGGGAACCAACAGGTCCAAAGGTTCAACAGATTTCTGCTTGTGCTAATCTTATGATCATGGGTTCAAGGGGGGCAAATTGATCACGCACACAAAGGTCTCACTGTGTCGCGCTGCATTTCATTCCAGAAGAAAATGTGAAGCAGATAAATAATGGTCTTGTTTGAAGGGGGGCTCATTCCGTTGCCATCCATTTGTGGGCAACAAAGTAATTTCGATACTGTTCTTTGTATTGATAGATGAGACCGAAATTTAATACAGAGCCAATATACTCATATAGGGCACTGGAATGGAACTGTAGCTATCTTCCCTTTGGTTTGCCTCCATCCTTCCAGTACTGCTGAAAATGAGAAAACAGCAAACAACACAGAGTGTGATATTTTTGACAAATGTCTGTGGTATGTCTGTTATTCTCTGGTGGCTACCATCAGAGTGGCGGGATTGTCTGATGGAGGTTCAGACACAGACTGGGATCAAAAACCCGTGCTGACATTTGCAACAGACTGGCTGTACTTTTCAAAAACCAACACTCATGTATGTTAGCTCAGACCGTTTCAGATAAAACCTAATGGAATGACTACAAAGCTGCTTCTGAACATTTACAATTGTTATTTAACTTATGTCACTGCTGATGAATGCCGTCAGCCATTTAACACAGTAGTGTACTACACTTAAATGGAAAAAAAAAATTGCAGCAACGCATATGAACAGCTTCACAAAAGAGATTATGAATCTGTTTTAAAGCTGCTCCAAACACCAGCATTAATGCTGCTATCCATCCATTTTAACTCTATCCCTTTTGGGGCCACAGAGCTGCCAGGGCCTAATCTGGGTACTGTTTTGCGGGGGCGGGGTATGCCCTGGACAGGTCAACAGCCTGTTGCAGGGCCAAACAATCGGAGACACACACACCCTAACAGTCACACTTAGGGACATTTCAGAGTAAGTAATTAATGAGGAGAACATGAAAACTCAGAAAGGTCCCTGCTGGGGTTTGAGCCAGGGCCTGCTTGTTGTGAGGTGAAAGCGGTTTCCACCACACCACCGTGCAGCCTGCATCAATGCTGCATTAGTTCAAAATACTGTAAAGCAGTCCATTGCCAGTGAGGTCACCGCCCTGCTAAAATTGATAATCACATAGGTTTTTGGGGTCACGGGGGCTGCTGGAGCCTATCCCGGCCTCTTATTTCTTCTGTGAAATTTAAAGAAATATGTATAATTAAACATTTTTTTCTCATTATTTTGTTATATACCTTTCATTTTCAGTATTTCCATAACAGATGCATCAAATGATAGTAACCTAAGATCAAAAGTATTAAATCAACTAAATTTCCATTATGTGATTTATTTGTATCCTTTTGAAATATTCAGTCACTTGCATTACTTAGTTTTGCCCTTGTAAATAATGTTGGCAACTCCTGTTTACTCACCCATATGGTAAAAAAAAAAAAGGTGTTATGGTTCCAAGAAATTCATAAAAAAACATTTTAGAAGAAAAACCTTTATTTTTACATTTTTATAGAAACATTACAGTTTATAATTTATAACATAGCAACCATTTATCATTGTTAAGTTATGCATATTATAATAGGGAAGGGATTAACTAAGTTTGCTTCTTCCCTTCCCGTTTCAAGCATTAACTGTTTAATTTGTATTGTAAAAAGTAAATTACAAGGCTGCAAACTCACAAATTGTGACTTATTTTTGTTTCTTTATAAATGTGCTGTTCCTGTGTTGAAGGAAGCATGTTCCAATCGACCATGCTTGAAACAATAAACTCAAATTAATATTGTTTCTAATAACTGCTTCTAACTTAGAATGGTCTTATTTTCAAAATAAACTTCTCACAGCTGCACAGTGATGCACTGGTTAGCAGGCGTGCCTCATAGCAAGAGGGCTCTGGTTCAAATCCCAAAAGGGTCCTTTCTGTGTGGAGTTAGCATGTTCTCCTGCATGCATAAGTGGGTTTTCTGCAGCTTCTTCCATCCGTCCAAAAAACTTGCATCATTATAGTTGATTATTGTAAAGTGTGTGAATGGTGATTGTGTGTGTTGTTTGTCTCTGTCCCAGAGCTGCATCATCCTCCAAAGCGGTGACATCATGGTCAATCTGCACAAAAGAAAAATTAATAATAATTTTACAAAAGTAAATGAGTTTTACTTGATGTTACAGTAAAAATATAAGAAAATAACCATCTTCTTTGTCTTAAAATTAAGTCTTGGCATGTGGAGTTCCATCTTTTTTTTCTCAAGAAAGATTTGAAATCCAAATGCCAAGACTCAATTTCAAGACATCACCTGGATAAATGAGAACTTTCACCAACATGGAGCTTCCATATTGCCTTTGACAACATTTGACACCTGGGAGAAATCAGGTGCATCCAAATAGACTGTGAAAATGCATTCTTAGAAAACCCTGATCTACATTGAGCCAATTATCTGATTTATTTTGGAGAACTACCTGATGACGTCACATTGAAACTCTCATAACTACACCTGTCAAAAAATGAAAGCATATCCGGTGTAAACATTGTAGCAGAATTGATGGACGTGATGTTAGCTTCGCTAATGTGGGTGTTAAAACTAATCAACACATGGCTGTTGTTTTCTGTCTGTACTCTTCGAGGAAGAGATGACGGTTGCCTCGGATTGCGTATCCAGTCCCATGACTCCGACGCGTCATGTGACTTCCGCAACCAGCGCCTCCTTTACACTCACGCAAATGTAAAGGAAGCAAATCTGGGTGGCCTGCATGGTATTAAATGTTAAGAAAATAGATACTTATTAAACGGGGCACCGTCCTGCATGTCGGCCAATGACACGATAAAAAAGATATAAAATGACGTGACAGGACGCCTGAGAGCTAAATATTGTAATAAAGGCAAAATAAAGATCGGTGGCCATTACAGTACTTAGTAAACACAACAATCTGTCGGATAAAAACAAGTCCAGTAGTATTTTCAGAATGTAAAACGTCTTTCACTCACCAGAAATGAGATGATTAGGTAGCTGAATGTAAACAGGCTGCATGCATTGCAAACAAAACTGCAGTGTTTAGAAATGCACAACTTGAAACTCCACGAGACTGTCACAGATGTTTACCTTGATATTTCAACAGTATATGTACGTTTTAAAAGACGTTTTACAGTTAAAAAATGCTAGCATAGTCTGTCGCCGTTTCATTAACAAATTACAAATAAATAAATCTCTTTTTACTCACCTTCTGTTGTGCTGTTAACACAGTGGCGTCCTCTGTAAAATTCAAGCACGCAACAAGAAACTTAAAGAGGACATTTTCATTAGTTCCACTCAGCATGTATGACTCCACAGTGCTGCTAAAGCTAACTGAAGGAAGTAGCTCACAGCCCTCCGTAGTTCTGAGATTAAAGTTAGAATTCTGAGATTAAAGTCAGAATTGTGTTAGCGGAAACTCCAGGTGAGGCTCTGGAGCGCTTCGCCTCATGTCTGAAAGCAGGGCTCAATTTTAACACTGATGTGCCGTCACAGCGTTGACTGTAAGTCCAAAGAAAAGGCTGCTGGTTAGGCGAGCCTCACTAATGGAGCAGATGTGAGCTGACAGCTGCTTTGCTGTAGAAACAGAACAGACCTATGACGTCTTTCTTCATTGGCCGTAATCTCCATTGAGAGGGAGATACTCATTAAACTAAAGGAAAATAAGGAAGACTTTTACAAAAGATCACAGAGTGCCTCACCAGCCATCAACCTCACCGCACTTCAATGCCCCCAACCCCCATGGTCCACGGTCATAAAAGGGTTGGGCAGTTTTTTGCGAGGTCTGCCGGTTTTTCAGATGCCTTTTGGGCTGGAAAACTGTAACTATCTGGCGACACTGGTTGTAACATCATAATACAAACCAATGAAACCAATTGAGAGAAAAAAAAATACATTTACATGACATACATGTCCTATTGCTATATTAATCGATTCCTAAACAATTCTTTATCAACAAAACTTTAGAATAATCTTTAAAACTTTAAAATAATCTTTTTTGGAAGACTACTTACTTAGATGTTTTATGTCAAAGTCAAAGAATTTTCAAGGACACTGCAGGGAGTTGAACCCCGTCTAGCTGAAGCCAGAGTACCATCTACCAGTGCCTTTTGTTTTTTTGACTGAACATGGAAGGCAAAGCAAAACCTGCAGTCAACCAGCATGTGACTTTAAATGATCTAATACATTTGGAATAATTGTTAGTCTATTAACTTTAAAAACTATCACACATTACCTATTTTCGTATCACATGCTTGTTAAAATACTTATAAAACAAATCTACAGTGTTTGTACATCTTCTTCTTCTACATATTACAAAAAAAAGCTATTCAAATAGTTCATGGAGTGGATTATGGGACACATACAAATGCACTGTTTTTAAAATCGGGTTTATTGAAATTATGGGAACTAGTGAAACTGTAAACGGCACTTATCGTGTATAAAGCCAGAAGCAACTTACTTCCAATAAACATACAGCAAATGTTCAGAGACAGAGACGGGAGTTACGATCCAAGAAACCAACTGAATTTCAAAAAGCAATGCATTTGTACTAAAAAACAAAATGTGTTTATCGAAATATGTTGTGGATTTATGGAACGGATTGGAGGAAGGTTTAAAACAAAGCAAAAATGTACATGTATTAAAAAACCCTAGAAGAATTCACTAATAGAACTTTATAAAGCCAGATATGATTAATAAAACAAAAAAATTGCACTTTTGCACAGTTGGCATGCAGAATGTAATGTGAATGTTCTGTACATATCTGTAAATAGAAATATGCGCATCATCAGGTGTTGTAAAAAAGTGGTGGGATCAGACAAGATTTCTCTTCAACTCACTCCTTTTCAAGCACACTGTATTACTTTATATGTCTATTTTAAACTACTGTGTTTACTTTTTCATTTGCGTTTGAAATTAAAAAAAACTAAAACTGAAAATACAGTAAAAGAAACCAAAGATTTCGCAAAAAAATGAACATTTACAAGGAAAGAGGAAATTTTCAAAGGAACACAAAAGACAGCCTAAGAATTTAGTGTGGGGGGGAACCAGAGTCCCTGGTGAAACCCCCCCCCCCCCCAATGTTTTTTTTTTTTCAAAGTATAGGCTTTACAGAAAAGAAAACCTAATAATTTACAAAGCATGGGGGGTAACAACGGTACCTGGAGAAAACCCCCAGTGTTTTGTTTTTTCAAAGTAAAGGTTTTACAGAAAAGAATTAAAGAAAACCTAATAATTTACAAAGCATGGGGGGGAAACCAGAGTCCCTGGAGAAAACTCCCTAAAGTTTTTTTTTTTTTTTTTTTAAAGTAAATGTTTTACAGAAAATAAGAATTTACAAATGTACAAAGTGTGTGTTTGGGGGGAGGGCAGAGTTCATGAAGACCCCCCACCCCGACGCCCGAAAAAACTTTGTTTTTTTCCAGAATAAAATATTTACACAAAACAAAAACATAAATAATAATTTAAGAATTTACAAAGCATGTGTGTGGGGGACAACTCCCAATTTTTATTTTCACACAAGAGAAAAATTTTACAAAATAGAATTTAAAAAAAAGTTATGAACCTATAAACTTAAACTAATTATTTATTTATTTTAATTATACAAAAAGACACTTAAGTCACTTCCAGAATCCCCTTAAACTAAAGTGCTACAAGAAAACCCAAACATTGTGAACCTAAAGTATAGGTCTTTTTTATTTCAAACAAGCATGTCCTAAGATTAAGAAATGATAACCCACACGAAAAAAAATCAGATTACATTAGCTCATCATCTAATCTCCTGTGATCATTTGGTTCACTCAATTTAGAAAATCGCTCTCAGTAAAATCATCAAGAGAAGAGGTGATCCAGTCTGGTTGTTCTTCTGGGAGTAACGTATTGATGGCAGTCCAAATGTTATTTAAAAATACCTGACTCCCTCTTTTGGTTAAATTCACTCCATCAGGTAGATAGATGTTCTGTTCAGCTGGAACCAAATTTTCATGTTCAACCACCACATCAAACAGGTCAGTATACCCCTTGATAATTTTGTTGACAGATGTCCGGAGTTTATTCATTCGAGCAGGATTTCCAAATCTCCAATGTCTTCTTGGGATGATGAGGGATAAAGCTACATTCATTTGAGGATACTTTTCTTTTAGAACCCTCAGGTCTTCTGCCATCTGACTTGCAAACACCGTTGGAGGAATTGTTCCTAATTCCTCACCTTCAGTATGAATGACCAAAACTTCAGGGGGAACACTTTCCTTTGAGATTGTTTGATGGACTGCTTTAACAATGTCCTTCCAGCCCGAGTGTTTACTCCCAATCCACTTAACATTGGAGTTGGAATGAAGGCTCTTTCCAAAGGACTCATCAACCGCTGCCTGCTTTGCATTAGAAATGTATTGTGAGCCAACGATCCAGACATCCGGTGCTCCTATTAAATGATGTGTTTTGGTTGTTGGTGAGCTGTCCGGGGTAATGCTACATGTGTCCTCTTCCATCTCCTCAGGTTGGATCACAGTTTCTGGTGAACTGGCAAAGGGACTTTCAAAATCCACTTCATCCTCAGAGACATTTTCAAAGATTAGCTTTATCTTTTTTACTGGGGAAGGGGGTTCCTCTGAACTTCTTTTTCAGTAAAGGCTTTATGTTGTTAGGCCAGTGTTCATCCTCAGGTGGTGACTGTGCATTTTCTGTAATGTATTTCTGTATTTCTGTAATGTATTTCAGACAAATCTTTCTTATTATCTTTGGTGCAGGTGTGACAGACAGGGCTGTGGGTGGTGGTTTGTCCCTCATGGTGTTCCATAGTTTAACATTCATGGCCAGCACCTGTCTGTTGAGCTGTGATTGGCTCACAAGGCTGATAAATAGCAGCTGTGGGAGTTCCATCTAGGCTGGTTTCCTGGTTTGGCCTTGGTGGTTGAGCTTGACATGTGGACTTTTTTTTCTTTTTTTTTTCTTTTCTAAAAACTTTTAATCATTTGAGTCATTTTACTAAAGTTTTTAAGCATTTGAATTTGCAACATTTTAAATTCTATTTATATTAACAGGTGGTGGCATGAGTTCTGACCCTGGGGCATGAGAGAGTTGCCACTGCTGTTTTGCTTAGTGTTTTTAGTCATTGTTTTTAATGTTTTAATCAAGCTTGACACCCTTGCTTTTATCCATTTTTTTAAACTGTTTTGTGCTTGTTTTAGTAACTTGGTGGTTGGACCTGGCTGAAGGTGGCTGCCTCCTCCTTTTATCCTTATGGTAGCTGGTGGGTGCCATACGTGGTGTTGTGTAAGGGGGACCCCCATGTGTTCGGTCCATAAATTAGTGGTGTCCTGCTCAGGTGCACCTCTTCTGTTTTGTATTTTCTTTTAATCACTGTTTGGGTTGTGGTGTGTATTTGTGTGCATTTGGACCCTGAGCAGGTACTCCTGGTGAGGGTTTGGATCAGAGATCTCCCTTGGTGGTGTTTCGGGCTACCCACCGGTGCAGTGGGGCTGAGGCGATCCTGGAGGCAGCCGCCCTCATGCATTGTTGGAGTGCGGTCCAACTGTCTGGGTTCATTTTAACCTTTTTTATGGAACTTGTGTCAAGTTTTTAATTGTATATTTTTAACCACTATCAAATCCAGTCTCCATTTGGTGTGCAAATGTAAGAGGGCAGTCGGTCACACAGGTATGTAGCTTTCCTCCCTGGAGAGGTGTTCCGGGCATGTCCCACTGGGCGGGGGCCCCGGGGAAGACCCAGGACACGCTGGAAAGACTACGTCTCTCGGCTGGCCTGGGAACGCCTCGGGGTTCCCCCAGAGGAGCTGGAGGAAATTGCTGGGGCGAGGGAAGTCTGGGCATCTCTGCTTAGACTGCTGTCCCCGCGACCCGGTTCCGGTTAAGTGGAAGAAGATGGATGGATGGATGGATGGGCTGCTCGATCCAACCCAGCTACTTTTCAGCAAAGGCGGGGTACACCCTGAACAAGTCACCATCATGTCCGAGGGCCACACACTCTTACATTCACACCTAGGGACAACCAATTAACCCCTGAAGCATGTTTTTGAACTGTAGGAGGGGGCCGGAGTCCCTGAAGAAAACTTGCACATGCACGATTAGAAAAAAAAAAAAAAGTTGCCTCTTTTTATCCCACAATGGGAAATTTACTCTCTGCATTTGACCCATCCCCTGGGGGAGCGGTGAGCTGCAGTTGAGGCACGCTCTGGCACCATTTGGTCGTTCAACCCCTAAATCCTGAGTGTCAAGCATTTCTTAAGTCTTTGGTATGACTCGGCCTGAGTTTAAACCCACGACCTTCTAGTTACAGGGCAGACACTCTAACCACAAGGCCACACTGAACAGTCTGGGCATTCTTGCTATGAACCACTATGCCACTGTGCAACCTACCTTTAAACCATTTTAACAATATAATTAGTACACAGCACTGAAGTAAAATATTCTATTTGAAAAGCAAAAATCTTCTTTAAATATGATAATCAACTCTATCATTGAAAGCTTGAGATGTAGCTGATCTACGTTATTTAGATCTCTCAAAATGTCTCTATTTTTCTGGCAGATGCAAATAAGTGGCATAAATGTTGTTCAATGTGACAGAGTTTAACTCCTATTCCGGAAACATTAACTGTATACGTTATCTATCCCAGCTGACACGGTGACATGGTGGCATGATGATCCGTTCCTGCAACAGGTCAGACATCGAAGTAAGAATCTTGATCTGTTTCATCTAAAGATATCTGTACACCTCTGTTACAAATAAATCCATATAAATGAGAAGACTGAAATGGGAAAGTAAGAAATATCAACATGTAAAGCGGATGCAAAGAGAAAAAATATGCATAAATGTATAAGTTAAAAAATACTTAAAACAGACAAATTTAAATATTTCTCTTTTTAACAATGTATTGTTTTTCTTAACATTTAATATACTAGCTACTAGATCGTTGACATTTATTTTTGATTTTGGAAGTTTTTTTCCTTCATATCTCTAAAGGTCTAATATGCATATTGCATCAACTATGTATGAATAATTTAGCCCAGTTGGAGGTTATTAACAAAGGTTTATAAGCTTTAAAGTAAAACTTTTTTTTTTCTTTCAGGATCCATGAAAAATAAAAAAGCACAAACAAAATCTGACTAGAAATCAGACTAAAAACGGACAACAAAAGTTCCAATCCACTTTACATTCCACCACATTATTTTAGAGGAGGACCTTGTTGATCCCAGATGATTTAGTAGAACGGTCAACGTTTTTAATAGTGAAATCAGTGAGATGGCAAACTTCTGCTGTCAAGGCATAAAGCAATCCACTCTAGGATGCAGGGTATAGAAAAGCAACAAAACTAGGCTAAAATTCTTGTCATTATACTAAAAGGGAAAATAAAATTGTTACAGCTATATAGGATTATATCTTAGATACCGTTCAGTTATTTGAATCATCTTTCATCCCCTTATAAACACAAAAGGTCCATCCATTATATTGCATGACAGATGACGTTGGGAAGGTTGCTGCAAATCACAGAAACAAAAACTTTTGCTGTGATACACATTTGTATCCCAAAAATGAATCAATAATTTACAATTGTTAAAGCATTGTCCTGAACTTCAGAGGTGTCGAATACTTCTTGTTTTATTTTTCATGTCCCCAAACTAAGCCAGAATGGTCTACTGGAAGGAACCGGCAAGATAATATTGGTTTGTGTGTCGATTAATCAGTGAATTTACCCTACGATCTAACCAGACCTACACTATATTACCAAAAGTATTTGCTCACCCATCTAAATCAGAATCAGGTGGCCTGGCCACAGGTGTATACAATCAAGCACTCCATCATGCAGACTGTTTTTCCAAACATTTGTGAAAGAGCGGGCCGATCTCAGGAGCTCAGTAAATTCCAGTGTAGAGCTATCCTAGAATGCTATCTGTGCAACAAATCCAGTCATGAAATGTCCTCGCTCCTAAATATTCCACAGTCAACTATCAGCTCTATCATGACAAAATGGGAACAACAGCAACTCAGCCACAAAGTGGTGCGCCACGTAAACTGATGGGGAGGGGTCAGCAGATGCTGAAGCGCCTAGTGCAAAGAGGTCGCCAACTTTTTGCCCAATCATTTGGTTCAGAGCTCCAAACATTATGTGACCTTCAGATAAGCCCAAGTACAGTACACAGAGAGCTTCATGAAATGGGTTTCCATGGCAGAGCAGCTGCCTCCAAGATACACATCAAGTGGAATGCAAAGCGTCGGATGCAGTGGATGCAGAGTCTGGGTTTGGAGGTTGCTAGGACAACGGTACATTTTGGACTGCATTGTGCCAAGTCTGAAAGTTGGTGGAGGAGGAATTATGGTTTGGAATGTTTTTTTAGGACTTGGGCTTGGCCCCTAAGTTCCAGTGAAATATCATATAAAATATTTTGGACAATTCCATTCTCCCAACCTTTTGGAAACACTTTGGAGCTGGCCCCTTCCTCTTCCAACATAACTGCATCAGTGCACAAAGCAAGGTCCATAAAGACATGGATAACAGAGTCTGGAGTGGATGAACTTGACTGACCTGCACAGAGTCCTGACCCGAACCTGATGGAACACATTTGGAATGAATTATAGCGAATACTGAGAGCTAGGCTTTTTCCACCAACATCAGTGTGTGACCTCACTAATGTGCTTTTGGAAGAATGGTCAAAAAATTCATATAAACACACTCCTTAACCTTGTGGACAGCCTACTCAGAAGATCTGAAGTTGTAATAGGTGGAAAAGGTGAACCAACATCATATTAAACTTTGTGGGTTAGGAATGGGATGGCACTTCACTTTAAACGTGAGTCAAGCCATATGAGTGAATACTTTTGGTAATATAGTGTAGGTATTTATCTCTGTGTCACACTGGTTTAATTTTTGTCTAAAGACGTCCTGGATCAATCTAAGGTCAGTGAATCGGATGGTTAAAAATGAATGAACCCTTCAGCATCTTGGTTTAAGGCAGTGCTTCTCAAATAGTGGGGCGCGCCCCTGATGCTAATAATGTCATTTTTTATGAACTATTGTAGACATTTTGATGACGTGTCTTTATTTTCCATTAATGTATTCTTGGTCTGTCTGTCATGCAGCTGGTCAGTATTTGATATGAAGACAGCGGGTAATGCAGGAAAACACTTGCACTTTATGAGATCTAAATAAACAATCCATCATTTAGGAAAAAAATCTGCACAATGTTTTAACCTATTTCTTCAGACTAAAAACGTTAAATATATTGGTGCTGCTGTGTTCATGTTTCAGATCAATTTACATTTAATATTATTTCTCGATTGAATTATTTTCCTCAGCATCAAATGGTTCAGTTGGTCAAATATGTTTAAATAAGGACTGGCAGATTTTTTATTTCAGGCACTTTAAGCTTCTTTTCTGTTTTAGACTAGAACAGGGTTTCTCTGTGGCAAAATAATTGTACTATTTGTTGAAAGTGGATTTATATTGCTTTTTTTCTTTTTAAGAGATACAATTTTAGGTATACTTACACATACTTCACTTTTTATAGATACTAACCTAAAATATTCTCACCGTGCGGGTGTGTGTTTGGGGTAGGGGGGGCGTGAAACATTTTCTTTTTCCTAGGGGGGGCCTGGCAAGAAATAATTGAGAAGCACTGGTTTAAGGTTTGATGAGTGAAGGCCATTCAAGGTAAACAAGCATGAAAAAGCTGGATATCAGTAAAGAGTTTGTCAAAGCTCAAAAAGTTCCACTCCACAAAAGGCAATGATCATGTTTTAAAATCTATATATAATATATTTGCAGATTCAGGATTCACAATTCATTTGATTATTATAAGACTGCTGTGCCTTTTGCATTTTATATCTTGGATCACTCTTCCATCATACATCAAAGACATCACACACTTCTTTTATTTTGTCCTGGATATGTATTTTCCTAGAGTGTCTTTAATAAAAAGTATTAAATACTAATGCATTAAACTATGTATAAAGTTTGAAAAAAATGTAAAGTAATGAGACATTGATTCTAATTCAGTCTTTCCCTGTAAGTGCAAAAGGAAAGGAGATTCATCTGACAGTAACACCCAACAGCCATTCCTTCACATCTAAATATCACACTCAATTTTTGGATCCAGTATTTAGATGTCTGCAGGGATTTCACATAGGTTGCTGTGTAAATGACCTCAAGGATCTTCTTAAAAGTTTTGCTTGACACCTTGGAGGGTGCCCCACAGTAGAATTACACTTTTCTTTTTCATGGTCTGATGCTGGATATGCCGGGTCGCCCACTATTCCTGTCATGTAAGAAACTGCATGCTTCTGTGACCACATGTGACGATGTAAGCAAACAAAGATTTGAGAACTTCTCCTCAACAGTTTTAGTTCAAGGTTCATTTGATCAGTCACCTCAGCATGACTTGAAAATAGATTAGTTAAGTTTGTTTGTGAAAGAACTTTATTATTATGCTTTATTATACTTTATAAACACAAGGTACCTTTGGAGACATTGTGCTTACAGCAGCATCCATGCAGGGAGTATTGGTTTATTAATCTGGTTACATGGATGTGAAAATACTTATTGTCTTAAAATCGACTAAATTGGAATTAATCAAAGTTTGATTAAACTGCTGCAGTCTGCTTTCCAGTCCAGAGATGCTGGTCTCTACATGTCACGTCAATTCTCTCAGTGATGTTTATTTAAGATTCAATCCACTTGTACATGACTGTTTATGCCAGCTTTCATGCAAAACAATTTCCTGATACAGGTGCTGCATGATAAGAGCTTAGACTTTCATCAAAAGGCCTGTGCTGCACTACTGCCACCTAGAGGTAAGGTTTGTTTTTTTTACACCTTTATGTATTTTTTGCATACTAGAAGTAATAGTTTTTTCAAACACCTTTTGTTTCTGGACAGAGGTTTTATTTTTTTATTCGGATTAAACATAAAACAATTGTGGCCTTTCAATACTGTAAGGACATTTTCTATTTTTTTGTTCTTTTGAAAATATTTCAGTAGGTGGATGACAAAGTGTGTTAGCACCAACATATGTTGTGTTGAAATACAGTCATTAGCAAACACCTACATTAGAGATAGAGGCCTTCTCAGTGATTATGAAAGGGAGCCATCTGTCACCAAAATCAGACATCCCATGGGTGTGTTTGCTGAATAGGACAAGACTGTTTAGAGGCCAGATGTTGTCTTTATAGTCAAGTAGTTGTACATAAAAAAGGAGAACAAAACAAAAAGCTGCTGTTGTTCACTAATGTAACATATAAACATATAACGTTAAAAAAATACAGATTTTTAAAAGTATTTGTTGAATATTTTTTACAGTGTTTGCTGGAGTTTGCATTTCAAATACAAACATATGTCTTGAAGTCTAACACTTAGATTAATTTTAACCTAAATGTTGGGTTATTAATGTTAGTAATATATTTTTGTTTTACTTTTGGAGCACTACTTACTTGTTTGGTTACAATGGTTTCGTTTTTAACCCAATTTTTGTTTTATTTACTCGAAGTAAAACAACATTGCAAAAATTTTGTCTTTTTTAAACCTTGGAGTTGGATTAAAAACAGCCCAACTTGGGTTATTTAGAATCAAATCAAAAACATTATTTAGACTTTTGATTTATGATTAGCCAACGAATTACAAATTACAGTTTTACAAATGCTTTCAAATAAAAGAGGTAATATGCTATTTTCTTTTTACATATCTTGCAATTTTACGACGGAGTATTAGGGCCACCAAAAAAAAAAAAATTAGAGCCACCCAAAAAAAAAAGTAAAATTACGAGATTTTATCTCGTAAATTTAGGAGATAAAAACTCGTAATTTTACGACTTTTTATCTCATAAATTTACGACTTAAAATCTCATAAATTTACGAGAAAAAAGTCGTAGATTAAGGAAAAAACACCGAAGTTGTCCGTTTATCGGAACCTAGCTTGAAGATGAAGTATGTGGAGCCTTTTGTGAAGCTTCATTTCCGGATTATTATAGGTGTAAAACAAAGAGATTCTGAACCTTTTGGCGACTCAAAATCAGATTAGTTTCCGTGTAGCAGTCTTTCCGGGGTTCAGTGTCAGTAAAGCGGAGTTTAATATGTAAAATAAGGAGCTCAGAGACACGTTTGGGTGTAGACAATCGCTGCAGCCTTTATTCTCCTTTTCATTCCCATATCCTGAAGTTCATTTGTCTCATTACGTCATGAACCTGTCATCCCAACACCAATGCGGAAGTAAACAGTCTTACAAACGCCCCCTCCTGCAGATGAAATGTCCCGTTTCAGCATAAAACAATAAAGAGGAATGAAAATAGTGTTTTATATTGGCTTTGGAACGTTGAAAATGCCAAAAAAAGTGCTCCTCCTTTTGTGTGACGGAAGCGTCACACAGACGTAGAGTCTTGTCTTTGGTGGAGGAAGAAAGGATTCAAGCAAACAGCTGCAGGGACACCGACGACGGCTTCATCGGGCTGCAGAGATCCTGCAAACCAACCATCAATAAATAAAACTTTAATGAATCGGAAATCAAACAAATGACCTTCCAGACATTTGGAACGTTATCAATAAACATTCAGCTCACCTGTTCAACAAAGTATAGTCGGTCTTCTCTGCGGCTGCACGGCGTTCACCTGCTGCTCTGCATGCTCACTTCCACTGTAATCTCCTAAAATTACGAGTTTTTTCTCCTAAATTTACGAGTTTTTATCTCCTAAATTTACGAGTTTTTATCTCCTAAATTTACGAGATAAAATCTCGTAATTTTACTTTTTTTTTTTTTTTGGTGGCTCTATTTTTTTTTTTTTTTTTTTTTTGTGGCCCTAATACTCCGTCGTACAATTTAGCTCACTCTTATTAAAAAAAAAAAAAAAAAAAAAAAAAAAAAAGAACGGCATTACATTAAAAAAAAGTTTTTCTTTTTCTCACAAACACATTTTTTCCCAACGGACAGTTTCCTAGGAACTATTGTGCGTCTAGTGGTTTCAGTGGGAATTAATCAAGCGCCGGCCAACTTCCTGTTGTGAAGAGGGAACTCTGTTGTGAGTAGCTGTGAAATTGCTAAGATTCGAACAAGTTTTTCTTTTTTCTAAGCAATTCTTCTCACTTCATCTTATGTTCAGTTTTGTCTATCGTGCAGTAATTTGTAGGATTTGTTCTAGAACCATACGTGACTCTCACGACGTTCTGTTTCTGCTCTTAAATTTTAAAACGAAAAAAAAAAAAAAACGAGATAGATCATAGTTGCCGCTAACTCTGATTGGCTACATCGTGTGTAACGATATTTGGAAAAAAAAGAACAGTAGAAGAAAAAATGTAATATCAACAATTTAGGGCTACACAGTGCTGTATGAACGAAATATCGTTTTTCTTACCTTGAAAGTCTCTAACACGTTTTTCCTGCGTTAGAATCAGACGTGTCTGAGACCGGACCGGAAGAGCCATGCCTTTTCTCCATGGATTTCGGAGAATCATCTATGAATATCAGCCACTGGTAGATGCTGTCATGCGCGTAATTGGTTTGGAGGAAGACAACAGGCATCCCGAAAACTGGTACGTTTGCCAAACCAATATTTAGCAGATGGTCGATGATTGATGGTTGATTTTTCCCTCATCATGAGGGGAAAAAAAAGGCCCTGTAGGTTTGATTGAGACCTTTTCTTTCTTATTTGCCTTGTTAGGAGTCCCGATGATGAGCCCAGAAGATGCAGCTCTTTAGTGGAGCTTCTGGAGCAGGAGTCCCAGTCAGAGATGTTTGTTGAAGGCATCAGTTATGCACTTTTTAAGGTGGCAGAGCAGGGATTCGCTTATGCTGCCAAAATCCTCCTACGCTATGGAGCTGATGTCAATTTTGAAGGTAAATATTCAGATTTGGTCACGTTTCTCCCCAGTGGAAATCCATGTAATTATTGCCTAAATGATTTTCCTCCATTTATGTCATGTTAGAAATCTCATTCATTTGTAAATCCAGTTTTGGGCTAATTTTAATGATGATTCATTTTGTAAAATTGGCAAATTAGTATTAAACTAGTATTAATTTAAGTGAAAGCAACTCCAGTTGACCTACACGTGTGTGCGTGTTGCTTGTTCTTCCTTTTGAACCTGTCCCCTGAAGAACCGGTGAGCTACATTCTTAGCTGCGCTCAGGAACCTTTTGACATTTGACCCTCCCAGTGATGCTGAGTGTTAAGCTCCGCCCTCAGGGGCTGACAGTCCACCTCTAGGCCGTTGAGTAATTGGACATTTCAGTGAGAAGATGAGTGTTTGTCACTGGATTGATCAAAGCTGTCGTCAGTCTCTGCTGTGGTGACCTCTACTGGTTTTGGATGCACACTTCCTCTCCTATGTACTCAGTGAATTCCTGCAGAAACAGCTTCATTCATGTTTAACATGAATAAAGTTGCTGCAGTAAGTTAGTTTTCAAAACGGATCATGTTTTTGCTGTTCTTTTGCATTTAAATTGAAACTATGTTTTCTTGACAGCTGTTTTAAAGTAAATATTATTACAGTTGATGTAGGATTTTTTTTATTTCATTTCTGTTTTTGGTTTTGGATCACAGTTTTCAGAAATGTTATCTAATATTCTCATGTTTTAACTGCCACAGCAATTTAACAACATTTGAAAACATTAATCATTTTTTCAATGCAATTTTGAACTTTTTTTTGTTCTTTTTTTTTCTTCTCCCCAGGACATTGTGTTCACTGTTCTGATTGGCTAAAGGCCTTGTGTCAGTCAATCTCCTTCTTGTGTCTCCTGTACAGAATGTGGGCAGTTTGCCAGTTTTATATGAACCTTTTCATTCTATAACACTGGATTCATTTTGTGAGTTTAAACAAGAGAAAAGAGTAAAAATGTTCCTGTCTGTCTGAGAAAATGTATACGGTGTGTAGTGAGGGAGGGGTTTTACAGCCGTTAAACATCTGGAATCCTACTTCGCGGATTTACCTATCGCGGGTTATTTTTAGAACGTAACCCCACAGTAAACAAGGAAACGCTGTAATCAATGAATGTGAACTTTTTTTGTTTTGTTTTCAAGACCCAGTGTCCTATTACAACCCACTGCACATAGCTGTGTTGAGGAACCGGCCAAATATGGTGAGGCTGCTTGCTGGACACGGAGCAGACATCGAAAAGAGGGACCGAGTGAGAACTTAACCAATTTTTCTTCTACATTTCTCAATTGTTCTGGATATGGGAATATACAATCCTGCATGTCCTTTTCAGATTCACGAGAGCAGTCCCTTAGATTTAGCGAGTGAGGAGTCGGAGAGGCTGCCCTGTCTGCTCACCTTATTGGACCTCGGTGCTGCTGTGAACGCTAGAGACAAGCACGGTGCGTTTAAATCGGCCGACGTCATTCCACAATATCCATCTGTGCCCTTTTAATTCTAAAAAGGGTTGCTTTCCTCTCAAATCGAAAGGGAAAACGCCGCTGCTACATGCATTAGCGAGCAGCGATGGACTTACTGTGCACAACATCGAGAACATACAGCTGCTACTTGAGAGGGGTAAGAAGGAAATCATTCTGATCTTTTTCATCTTGCTTCCTTGCTTCAACTGTTCAAATTGTGCCAGTGGTATTTTAGAATTGATTGTAAAACGTTTTCCTTAAAGGTTCTGATGTTAGCGCTGCAACAGTCGATGGAGAAACCGTTGAATCATCTTTGGTGTTTCTGGTCAAAGAGGCTCTGGATGCCAGTGTGGAGGACGCTGCTGAGATTGGCGGCTTCTGCTTGAAAGTCACCCGGCTACTGCTAGCTCACGGCGTGGACCCCAGCAGCTGTCTGAGTGAGGATGGCGAGCCCTCCTTGACCCAGACAAGCTTGGAGCAGTTTGACCTGCTCTTTCCTCTGGCTGTGCTCCTGATCCAGAGCGGAGCTTCTTTGGTGTGCAGTTATCACAGTGACTCCTGTTGGTCAGGTTACAGCCTCCTTTTCCAGAGGCTTCAGGCAGTCCTCCTGCAGTGCTCCGATCCAAGCCGGGCCACCGAGCTGTTGGAACAAGCTGAAGCGTTGCTGGACTTAGCAAAGGTAAACGCCCCCACGCTGCACCTCCCTCCAAGGCTGGAGCTGCCTGGACCTGGTCACGACTCACACCCTTACGCTCAGGCTCTGATGGACCTGCACAGCCGCGTCGTTGCTCGTGAAGCAAGTCCGCCACCTCTGCGCTGCCTTTGCAGGACATTCATACGGAGGCGCCTACAGCCCTGGCCGCTGGAGGACAGAGTGAAAGCCCTGCCTTTACCAGACAGACTGAAAGACTTTCTGCTTCCTGAGCACACATACGCTCCAAAGCCAGGCTGGGGCTGCTTCAAACCTCAGCAGAGCCGGCCCTAACAATGAAGCTATCTATTGAGATTTGGGGTTCAAATAAAACAATTCTGCCCAAATAAATCTGAAACACCATCAAGGCTTTTTGTTTTGATTCTTATTGTCTGAAAAATCACAATGACAATGCAGTTATTTGAAATACAGAATTGTGTTTGTAAGAATCCAGGAAAAACTTATGTACAATCAGGTAACGGACAAAAAACGTGAAGTTGCAGTACAACGCCACAACCAACAGATGGCAGTGTTGTACTTTTACTCCAGAAATGACTCAAATTCTCAGTGAAGCCAATTAAAGTTGGTCCAACTGAGTGAGCTCCATGTATATTTCAGTTCCTCAGTGTGCTGGCAGTGTATTGTGAACTCCGTGAAATGTTTAGTTTGATGGAAAATTGTGCCATTAAAACAGTTTCACCAACACTTGTGTTATGTCAATGGTGTTTGGGGAGTTATGTATTTCACATAAATTATCTTATTGATTGTAATTATTTATAAAGAGGCTATGAAGTTTTCCAAAACAGCTCTTTTACTTCATACTTATTGGTGATTATGCTCTGTAAAAAGAACTGACTTTGTTCTCTTGTGGTTGTGCTTGTACGTTAAACATTAGCAGAGCTGTTGCTGACATGAAGAAGCAAGATTTAGGCGTGTGAGCAGAGAAAGCATCTTCACATCCTTTTCCAAAATGCAGCCACAGAGACTTGGAGTTTTACCAAGCGTTCCTAATGCGTACTCGTGTAGGGACTTCAATTCTTTTCTGCTCTTATGATCCAAACTAGTTTTTCACCACTTCAGAAGCAAAACCAGAGCCTGGAAGAAACCTACCACACAAGTAGGAGCTCCACAGGATCTGTACGTGTTCACATTTGCATTGTGCGGGTAACTATGACGAGCAAAGCTAAATAGGACATAGTGTTACACAACTAACCCCTTCCTGACATTGCTGAAGCTGGAGTGGCTCCAAGGCTTGCAGGCGCTCCAGCTCCTCTTGGTTATCTAGGTCACAGCCTCTGAGGAGAAGCCTCGGCAGCAGCAGCAGCAGGGCTGTTTGACACACGCTTCACTCTCCTGTCTGTCTGAATCTGCTTGCATGCTCTTGATAAAACCTCAGCACTGGCCCTGGTTGAATGGAAAAGGATGGGAGGGGGTTGCAGGAGGCTGAGCGGAGAGAGAAAGACAACATTAAAGATACAGAGGATGTGGAATGGTTGAGAGGACGCTTATGGAAGGGACAAAAAAAAGCAACTTTGAGTTAGTTATAGCAGATACTAGTTGGGGGGGGGGGGGAACCTTCAGCATACTGACACAAACAAGCTTCAACCATTGACTCCAATCCCAGCGAGTAGAAGGTGATGGAACAGAGATAGTGGGGGAGGAGGGATAAGCCAGAACTCTCCATCCATCGTTTATTGGAAAACAGTGCGAGAGAGGCTCTGTACTGAAATTAGTTATTGATCTCTCCTCTCCCTGAAGCCCATGGTTCTTTCCCAGCACACCTGCTCATTCTCTCATGGTCTTTTCTCTCGCCACAGCACATATCTTTAAACCTTCCCAGCTCTGCGTGTTTATGCTACCTTTTTTTGGATTTTTTCGGTCTTTTTATTAGATATGCAGTTCTCTCAGATGGAGAAAATAATCCAACATTAAATCCTTAAAGGCAATCTTCTATAACTAAGTTTAAAACTTGAACATTTTGGTATATAATTTGATGAAAACCTGCAGAGTAAGTGTCGACTTCAATGTATTTTGACAAATACATTTTCAACCTTTCTATCAGTCATAATTTCTTCTAATTGACATTTTTCTTAGTTAAATTTTACAATATTTGTGATATATTTCTAAATCTCAACTAAAAATGATTGGAAATCAAGTACATTTTATTGAAAATGTTGATTTGATTAAGTTGAAACCCAGTGATTATGAGATTCTGACAAGCAGAAACAAAATATACCACACAAAAACACAACTTTTTTTGAGTAAAAATGATTCAAAATCCAAAAGTATAACTGATAATGTAAACGTCAATAAGGTGAAACTCGAGGATTATTAGAATCCAACTCATAGAAAAAACAGAATTCACAAAAAACTCACAACTTTTTTGTGAAAATGACAAATGTTTTTTCAAATATCTTTATTTATTTTCCGTAGGTTGAAATTCAATGATTATAAGAATCTGATTTGCTGAAACAACAGATATCACAAA
Source organism: Oryzias latipes (assembly GCF_053564925.1). NCBI lineage: Eukaryota > Metazoa > Chordata > Actinopteri > Beloniformes > Adrianichthyidae > Oryzias > Oryzias latipes. Next base: position 15,152,263 of record NC_136245.1, read on the forward strand.
AAAACAACAATTTTAGTGTAAAAGTGATTAGAAATCAAAAATTATCAATTGAAAATGTTAAGTTATTTAGGTTGAACCTCAAGGATGATGAGAATCTGACTAGCCGAAACAAAATAAAACCACACAAAAACACAATTTTTTGATTAAAAATTATCCCAAAATCCCAAAATTATAATGTAAATTTATATAAGTTGATGTAAGGATTCTGTGGTTTTGTTTTGTTCTTGTTCATGTTTTTAGTTTTCTTTTTGTCAGTCACTGCAGTTTAAGGCTTATGATCCACAGCTGTCTTCAGTTCAGTTAAGTCCCCTTAGCCTGTGTAACCCTTGTGCTATCCTAGGCACTTTAACATTGGGAGTTGGGTCATCTAGACCCACTAGACAGTGCGCTGAACTTTTTTTCTTCAATGATTTGGGATCTTCACTGGTGTCCATGGATTACATGAAATCTTTCCAGCTTTATCCACCTTTGTCTTGGTAGGGAGAACACGTCAATGTAAGGGTGGGGTCATCTAAGATAGCACAAAGGTTAAGTGTCTCTTGGTTTCTGTTCATCCTTGTCAGGTCATCTGCTCTGTTGTGTCACCAGTTTGTTTGGCCCCATAGTTTTGTCATGTTTCCGTTTGTTTATTCAATGTTTTATTTCCTGTCACCAAGCCTGATCTCCTGCATTGTGGGTCCGACTAAAAGAAACAACAGAAATCACTATATTATAATGTTTGAATAAAAATGATTAAAAATCACAAATACTTGTTCAAAAATCTTTATTTAAGTTGAAACTGAATCAATATGAGAATCTGACTTGCATAAATAACAGAAATCACAAAAAACAAACAAAATTTTTGAGGCAAAATGATTAGAAATCACAAACATTTAATTAAAAATGTTTTAGTTAAGTTGAAACAAAAGGATTCTAAGAATTAGAAGAGCAGAAACCACAAATAACACAACTTTTGATTTGATTTTTGATTTAATTTGAATTTGAAATAGTTTATTTCAAGCAATCAAATAAGAATAATACACAAAAACATTACAAACATCAGTTATACATTCATACAATGACGTATCAAACTTAGAATAATTACACATATTATTAAATATTGCTTTAAAAAGGGAGTGGACGGAAGAGAACTTATATAATTCCACCCCTGTTCTTCCGTAACCATGTTATTACATGATTTATAATTATCCGGTTCCTAGCTTTTATCAGACAGATTTAAGAAACCTGAAATATCAATAAAGCACACACTTTTCATGTTGCAGTTTTGCACAGTAACTATTTTCCTTGTCTGGTCATGACCACTTTCCCCAGACTAACTCTGTCCCCAGCTGAAAGGTGCTGGGATCTATTCCAGGCCTTTTCTTTTGCAGAGCGCAGCCTGTGGAGAGCGTGCATCTCCTTGTCTTTCACTAGACATTGTCTAGACACGGAATAATTGCAGACATCACTGAACACTCAGCTGCTGCCTGATACCCCATGGGAGTTGAAGTGGACTTTGGCGAGTCGGTGACAGGGCAGTCAACCTGGCAGTTTAGGCCCTTCTAGATTTAGTCTTTGTATGTACGTTTTGGATTCATCTACGAACGTTTATTGTTTTTTTTGTCCTTTCATTGAGATGAAGTAACCTAGGAAAGAAAGAGGCTCAGAAACACTGCAGATGGAGTGATTTCACCAGAAAGAAATGCGCTCCGAGCTGATGGAGAGCCCCAAAACGAATCGAGTTGAACGCAGCTAAAACTTATTCACAACTTAGATTGTTGAATTATACATTACCAAATCATTTTTTATGGCCTGACTTTTGGCATTTTTTATCTTTTCACACTGGTATCTGGTGTTGGGGAGTCGGTCGGTTTTGTGACTGATGGTTGCAGGTTCCTGGGTTCAGCCAAAGCGAAGACTAATCTAAGTGGGGGTGGATTTGGCTGCAGAATAGCTGAATCCTGTTGGGGCAAGCCATCTTCTCACTCCGTTCCTGCTGTTGGTTTTCGCTTTACGTTGATATTTCTTTTCATTTTACAAATCAATACTGTTTTTTTGTTGAGATATTGGTTAGAAAAGTTTTAAATTACAAGGGATTTGGTCATTTCTGTTTGGTAAATCTCAAAACAGAGAAAATTACTGAAATTTAGCTCTTAGTACGGATTGTTCTCACTCATTCATGTCACTTTAACAGTTTTAGTAAAGCTAAACCTAAACTTTTAGTCTTATTTTGCTTCTGGAGACTCCAGTTTTAACAAAGTTTTTATCATTTCTAATTCCATATTTAAAACCTATTTTAGGAGCTGGTGAGCCCACCACCAATACATGTCTACAACTGACGCCATTTCACACAAATTCCAGACAACTGGCGCCGGAGCTCTGCTTCCAAGAAGGACATGATGAATAGGACACACCCTTGGTATGCTGGTAAATGGCAGAATATATGGCACACTGCAGTGTTACAGCCTAGTTTCATTGCAGCCTCTGGTCCCAGCTCTTTTTCCGTGTCGCTTTTCCCTCTTTTTGCTGCAGCTTGGCTATTTTTAAAAGCCTCAGCTTGAGTGAAATATACTGAGGCACCAGTAAGGCGAGCTACAGCTCTTTCCAGAGCTGGTTCCTGATCCACCTCTTTGTTGTGGTCTATGCATGCCTTCCCTAGTCACATGACTGCGTTTCCATGGCAACTCGGGTTTGAGTAATCATTTGCGTTACGACCTTTATTCCCTTGAGGAAAGGGGAGGGGGAGGTTAGACTGGGCCTGTAGAAAGAGGGAGTGAGAGCAAAGAGAAAAGACAGGCAGAAAGGGAGCGACGGAGAGGCACAGAGAAGGAAAATCTGAAAAAGCTGGAGCTGTGGAGGGAAAAGATTGTGCCTTTTCGCATATACGCTCAGTGTTTTATCTTTTCGGCAAAGAATTCAAAGCGACAAAAGCCGCCTTCTACGCATCGGTACTTAATTTTCATCACAGTATCCTTTGTGATGCGTTGAGACACTCAGTCAAGTAAATGAATGTGGGTAGAGATCCAGCAGGCATGTATGTTTCATAAAGGCACACACACATGCACACACACGCCTCCCCTTCACTTTTTCTCTGAGAGGGAGCAGTACTGTGCCACATGTGCAAGTCTCAGCAGAAACAGATTCTGTATGTTCCTGTTTCTTGCTCTCCCGGCTGCGTTGCCATGGTTACCCGACTAGTCCACCAAGGCACGCAGCTCCGCTTGTCTCTTTCTCTCCCCCTCTCGCTCTTTCCACCGTTGGGTGATTCAACCCATCAGTTGGGTTGTGTCATCTCCTAGATGGAGTTTGTTGCTCACACACATCTCCTAAATTGCGTTTCTCCGCTCAGGCTTGTTTGCCAGTTGGACTCTAGTTTGAGAAAATGAAATAAACGTGTATGTTGTGGGGCTAATAGGTGGATTTTGTAGGTAGCAATGAGAGGCAGTGGGAGGGGGGGTGGGAGTGGGGGGTGTCCCAGAATTGACAGGAGGTGGGCTCAACTGGGGGGCTGGTGATAGACACTGTGGGGGATGTGTGGTGCTGGTAGAGGTGGTGCCGGCTGCTTCCAGGTGCCTGTGGCTGGGGCTGAATATGAATGAGGGGGCCCCGGTCCTCCAGAGATGGAGGCTGGGGAGAGCTGCTAAAACCAGAGACCAGTGGAGCCTGGCTGGATGAGAGGCCCCCACAAGCTGCTGACAGGAGCTGGAGCTAGCCATCACGTTAATTAGCGTCTTTACTCTTGCAACAGCGAATGGGGGAGTGGGTTAGAGAGGGATGTGGGGGTGGTATATGACTCACAGACACAGTATGGTTTATTCATGATGGAGGAAGGGTGTGTGTGTGTGTGGAGCAGAGTGTGGTGGAGAGAAAGGGAAATAGAAGAAACAGACATTTGATTTTCACAGTTTTGCATGTGTGTGTTGTTTAGAACATAATCATCTATTGTTATTTGCCTCTATTTCCCCCCAACTTTTTACTCATTTTGAAACTATCATGCTATGTTTTGAAACATCTTCCATCACATTTTTCTGGGTTCAGGGCCTAATTTCTTGGGATATGGAGACAGTATTGATCATTTCATTCTCAGCCCTGTCTGGGAACCTTTAGACAGATGAAATGAGGTAGAGGTGCTTCTCTCATAGGTGACCTGACCTTGTCTTCTCTGCTTCAGCTTCCAACAGTGATCCTCATCCCCACGGGGGGCGCGCCTGATCAATAAATTGGTCTTTTGCACATACCAATCACCCTGGAATCCCCCAACCAGCACCGGCAGAGCAGAGGAAATATGCTGCAATAAGCAGAACATTCCAGAAGAGTCGGCTCGCTTGCTTCACGCCGAAGTAGGAACGGCTTGCATGTGTGCTTGCTGTATTTGGAACAGTTAAACAGTAACAGTTACATTACAGTTTTGGTATTTTTTCTAATTGTTTCTTATCATTAGTGACAACCATGACCTCTGCTATTGGCATATCTGCATTCTGCCTGCACTGCAGAGCTTCCACTACACTACTTGCAGCATTTTCCCTCCCAAGAGCGGCAGGGCCCATGCCTCATAAATACAAACACAATCTCTCCTACACCTCCTGACTGCAGGACAGGGCTCCACACATATATGCCTGTGGAGCTCAGCCCATTTGCATACATATTAAAGTGACGCCTCAGAAAAAAGGAAGAGGGAGGAAGAGAGAAGGAGGAGAGGTGGTGTTGCGGAGGGGAGAGAAAGCGGGTATATGCAAACAAGGCTTTCATCTAATATGCAAGAAGCGGCATTGCTCTGGCATAAATCTGCATCTGAGCTCAAGCAAAGAGAGCAGAGCCCATTTGACAGTAAATGGGCTGGGGACGGGAGTCAGATGCACGGGGGAACATGGAACAGGGGGACTGAGAACAGAGAGGATTGATAAGTATTAGCTGTCACTTCAGGGTTGATTTAATTTATGCAAAGCAACGTGAGTAACAATAAAATGATTTCATAAATGTCAGGAACACGGGAAATATGTCAGGATACTTGAATTTGTTAGTAATTTTTGGTTTAACAAACTAAAATGCGCAAAATCTTTAGAGGTCTAACTGAAGCTAGTTAGTATTTGTACAACAGAGTATGAAGGCCACCATAAAAGAAAAAAATTAATATGTAAGAACAAAGTAAAAAAAAAGGCAACGCTTTACGAGAATAATCCGTGTAATTTTCCCTTTTTAGTCTTGTAAAATGATGAAATATATAATAAAATAAAAAACGCCCCTCTCACCCTCCGTGGGTGGTTTCTCCTCCAAGCTCGGATCCTCCACCAGAGGCCTGGGAGCCTGAGGGTCCTGCGCAGTATCTTAGCTGTTCCTAGCACTGCGCTTTTCTGGACTGAGAGGTCTGAGGTCTTTCCAGGTATCTGTTGTAGCCACTCCTCCAGCTTGGGGGTTACTGCCCAGAGTGCTCCAATTACCACAGGCACCACTGTCACCTTCACTCTCCATGCTTTCTCCAGTTCTTCTCTGAGTCCCTGGTATTTCTCCAGTTTCTCATGTTCCTTCTTCCTGATGTTCCCATCGCTTGGCACTGCCACATCCACCACAACGGCTTTCCTCTGTTCTTTATCCACCACTACAATGTCTGGTAGGTTCACCATTACCATCCTGTCAGTCTGGATCTGGAAGTCTCACAGGATCTTTGCCCTCTCATTCTCTACCAACTTCGGAGGTGTTTCCCATTTTTGACCTTGGGGTTTCCCTGCCAGCATCTTACACCCTGCAGTTACAGTATGTGCTGCATAGTTTCAGGCGCCTCTTTGCACAGCCTACACCTTGGGACTTGTCTGGTGTGGTAGATCTGAGCCTCTATCGCTCTGGTGCTCAGGGCTTGTTCCTGAGCCATCAGGATGAGTGCTTCAGTGCTGTCCTGTACGCCAGCCCTTTCTAGCCATTGGTAGGACTTCTTGATATAAGCTACTTCAGTTATTGTCCAGTGGTACATCCCATGTAGGGGATTATCCTTCCATGAGGAACTGTCTTCCAGCACTGTATCCTCTGCTCTCCATTGCCTGAGACATTAACTGAGCACACTGTCAGTTGGGGCCTTCAGCTTGATGTACTCATGGATCTTGGATGTTTCATCCTGGATAGTGGCTTCTACACTCAATAGTCCTCGGCCTCCTTCCTTGCGGCTGGCATACAGTCTCAGGGTGCTGGATTTGGGATGGAACCCTCCATGCATGGTGAGGAGCTTTCGTGTTTCAACATCCGTGGTCTGTATCACTTCCTTTGGCCATCTTATTATTCCTGCAGGGTATCTGATAACTGGCAGTGCATAGCTGTTTATTGCCCGGGTATTATTTTTGCCATTGAGCTGGCTTCTCAGGACTTGCCTTACCCATTGGAGGTATTTAGCTGTTGCAGCTTTCCTTGTTGCCTGCTCCAGGTTGCCATTTGCCTGCGGAAATTCCAAGGTACTTGTAACTGTCCTCAATGTCTGCTATTGTTCCTTCTGGGAGTGAGACACCTCCTGTGTTGACTACCTTGCCTCTCTTTGTCACCATCCGACTGCATTTCTTGAGCCCGTATGACATCCCAATGTCAGGACTGTAGATCCTGGTGGTGTGGATCAGGGAGTCAATGTCACGCTCGCTCTTAGCATATAGCTTGCTGTCATCCATGTAGAAGAAGGGACTGATGTTGGCCCCATTTCTGAGTCGGTATCCATAGCCAGTCTTGCTGATTATTTGGCTGAGGGGGTTCAGACCTATGCAGAACAGCAGTGGGGACAGAACATCACCTTGGTATATCCCACATTTGATAGACACTTGTGCAAGTGGCTTCCCATTGGCTTCAAGGGTGGTTTTCCACAGCTTCATTGAGTTTCCTATTGAGTCTTGTTGATGTTGTACAGCTCCAAGCATTCAGTGTTCCACGTGTGTGCCATTGAGTCATAGGCTTTCTTGTAATCAATCCAGACTGTGCACAGGTTGGTGTGCCGGGACTGGCAGTCCTGAGCCACTGTTCTGACGACCAGGAATTGGTGTTTGGCTCCTCAGGAGTCTCTACCAACGTCCTTCTGTGTGTTGCTCATGTATCGATCCATGTGCCTATTTATCTTGGTTGCAATGATGCCTGACATGAGCTTACATGTTGTGGAGAGACAGGTTATTGGCCGGTAGTTGGATGGGACTGCACCCTTTGAGGGATCCTTCTGGATCAGGATTGTTCGCCCCTTCCGTTAGCCATACGGGTTGAGTCCCATCTCTTAGCAGCTGGTTCATTTGTGCTGCCAGGCGCTCGTGGAGTGCGGTGAGTTTCTTTAGCCAGTAGGCACGTATCATTTCAGGGCCCAGTGCTGTCCAGTTCTTCATTCCTTAGAATCTTCCTTGGATGTCTGCCACTGTGCTGGTTACTGGATTCTGTTCAGGGAGGTTGCTATGTTCCTTTCTCAGAGAGACCAGCCACTGGGCACTGCTGTTACGTGCTGTCTCTTTCTCCCATATACTTTTCCAGTACTGTTCAGTTTCCAGCCTTGGTGGGTCTGCTCGGCTGTTTTGACCGTGCCACTAAGCGTACACTTTCGCAGGTTGAGTTATGAACAGCCATTCTATCCGTCTGGCTTCATTGTCGCTTGTGTACCTCTTTAGGCGGCTGCTCAAGGCTAAGAGCCTTTGTTTGGCAGTTTCCAGTGCTTCAGGTATGGGTATCTGGCTGCATCTCTTCGGTACTTGCTTTTTCATTGCGCTTCTTTGGGCCTCTGTCAGCTGACTCACATCCCTCCGATCTGCCTTCATTTTGGCCTCCAACCATTGCTTCCATGGTGGGTATTGTTTTCTCCCATGCTTGCTCTTATAGCCAAGCATCTCAGGGATCACTGCTGCTGAAGTGTAAACCAGTTCATTGGTTTCTGTGATTGTTGTGGTAGGAATTGCCCTCAATGCTTCATCCACACTTTCCAGAAGACTTTCAGGCGGTACATCACTTAACCATTGTAGCTGGTGTCTGGGTTGCCTAGTGTTCATTGTAGACATGATCTTGTCTTTCAGGTCAGTTGCTGCCTTGCTCAGCATATCTGTGGTTGTTGGGGCTGTGTACCCAATCTCAGGGTGGGAGTGTGGTATAGCCTCCTCTCTGACCTGCTGTTCTGCCTCTCCCGTGGTATTGCAATTGTATTGTACCGCTTCAATCTCAGGTTGTGATAGGAGTTAATGTTTGTGGATGTTCGACCATTGGGCTACCAGTTGTTTGGCAGTTAGCCTCGATTGTGGGTTTCTAAGTATCCATCAATTCCACATTATCTGTATGTAACCCCTCTGGGTGGGATTATTTGAGTGGTGGCATCCTAACAGAACCTTGTTCTCACATCTAGTCCATTTCCATCTTGTTCCAGTAGCCCACTTTCCATCAGGATGCTCTGGTCCCCCAGCACCTGACGCAAACCTTGTTTGGCAGGGCGACGTCTGAGACGGCATGACATGTGGTTCATTGTCTCTCATGTTGTGAGGTAGGCAGTAGTGTGAAGGGTCTTGCGCAAGCACCCTCACTGGGTGATGTTAATTGCTCACCATTGTTATGGCCCCATTTCATTGCCATTAAATTGTTCATTCCGCCCCTGGGAATCGAACCCTGGTTTCCTGCATGACTGTAGCGGACATTTTGGCCCATTCCTCCATGCAGATCTCCTCTAGAGCAGTGATATTTTGGAGCTGTCACTAAGCAACACAGACTTTCAACCCCCTCCAAAGAGTTTCTATGGGGTTGACATCTAGAGACTGGCATTTCAAGGTCCATTCAAGGACCTTGAAATGCTTCTTACAAAGCCACTCCTTCATTACACGGGCTGTGTGTTTGGGATTGTTGTCATGCCGAACCAGACCCAGCCACGCTTCATCATCAAAATCTTTGCTGATGGAGGGAGGTTTCCACCATTCTTGTGATCACTTTAACGCCATTGGGTGAGATCCTGCTGGGAGACCCAGATGGAGGGAGATTATCGGCTGTAGGAAAACAAGGAAGGAAAAAAAAATAGATATACGATAATATATATATATATATATATATACACACAATATATATATCTATATATCTATATATATATAGATATATAGATATATATAGATATTATACATCTACATATGTATATCTATATTGTATATCTATCTATCTATATAAAATCTCTATTTTCTTTCAAAACCTAACACTAAGCAATGTATTTTAAGGTGGTTTAAGCAAACAGGTAGGACACCCAAAGTTTATTTTATTAAGTACATTTGAGCATAAGTTAAAGAACAGCAGATATACAATAGACTGTCATGGTTTGAGTTTGTTTTGTCTTGGTTTTTGCTTTAGTTTTTGTTCTGTCTTGTTTGGTTCTGTTTCCTGTTTTATTTTGAAAGGGTTCCTGTCTTGTCATGTCTTGAATTGTACTTCCTTGGTCCCCATCTGCCCTGATCGTGTTCACCTGTGTCTTGTCTGCCCTGTCTGTATATAAGTCTTGTCTCTGCCTTCCTCTTGTGCTGGTCCATTAGCTTCTTGTCACAGTGTTAATGGCTAACGTCTGTAACCACGTCTGTAAGCCACGCTCATGTTCCATGTTTCTAGCCACGCCACAGTAAGTTTTGTTTTGTTTTGTAATCCTGCTCGGCAGCGCCTTTTGTTTGTTTGTTTATTAAACCCTCTAGTCCCAAAACCGTTTTGCCTCCCGTCTCTGCGTCTGGGTTCTACCGGCTCTCGAGCCCCCCTCACCGTGACATAGACCATTTATATGTAGTGTAGAAAGTATACTACTAATACTTTAGTTTGAAAACTTACAGACTAAAATGGAACATTTTAAGTTTATAATATCTCACTTTAACTATAGTCTAAGTATATTTGTTGTACATTAAAACAGGCTACGTTTTGCTAAGGGATAGGCTTTGTTAAAATGAAAACTAAAAAGAGGGGTTTCATTAGGAGAGTTTTACAAAAATCTAAAAAATTGATATTTCAAACTAAAACGTCCCAGGTACTTAAACTACATCAAACACTGCTTCAAAGTTGATGGCATGGCAATGTTTTCAACTTTTACTTCTTATTTTGATTTTGCTAAAACATTCTGCAGTTTTGATAGCGTACCAAAGATTAAGGGCCTGCCTGTAGCACAGAATTTGACTGGTGCAATGTCGATAGCTCTGCAGACTGTTGATTAGTAGTTCTACTCATAAGGTTTTCTAATTGTCAGTGTCCAGGCACAGCTAACCCACACACTGATACACTAAACTCATGTTTGCTGTGTAATGCAAATTAATACTTTGTGCAAAACTTTGCAGAAAAAATATGAACACATGTAACATGCCTGTTGTGAATAGGATTTTTCAAAATGTCTGTCAAAATTGGTTGATATTTAGAGGATACCAAAACAAAAATAGCTAAGCCAACTCAGAGCTAAAGTAGAAAAAAGATCCCAAAAAAAAGAAAAAATCTCAGTATGATCAGATAACCCGACTTTCTTTTTTCCAGTGTTTTCTTTCTTTCTCTTTAAATATCGCTACAGTCAGCCTCCGGGTGGCCTACTATAGCTCAGAGTTAGCTTTTTTTATTTTGTTAGTTTTCATCCATTTTAATAACCCTCAATGACCCCTTTCAGTGTCACGGTGCTGCTGGAGCCTGTCCCAGCTACTGTTGGTACACCTGGACAGGTCCAGGGGGTGAGCACACCCACCATTTCTGTCCTTGGAATTAACTGGCCTGCAAAAAGAACCCTTCACTTCCCTGTTGCTGCTGCCGTTGGCCGGCTGGCAGACAGGAGAGTGGTGGCAGCAGGGAAGTGTGGAACCCTCCACCGCCTGCTTGGGTTTTTCTTATTTTGTTTCATCATTGTCTTATCATCTCTTTTTTGACGAACAAGGATTTTTTTACAGCTAATAAGAGGGATGGCTTTTGCTTTTTTTCCCACCAATACTGGGTCTGGTGCATTGTTTATTTGATTAGCTGTTCTCACAAATGCAGTAGGACTTTGCTGTTATAACCTTTTTGTTTTTTTTTATTATTCAGCAGAGCAATGGTATTAGGATAATTTCTCTTCCAGGGGATCAATACCTACCTAAGAAGTTTAATTTTGTTTTAGTTTAGTAAATGAGCCTCGATGTGCATGCCAACTTAGATCAATGTTTCGGGACTCAAGGTACATGCCTGTGACCTATTTTTGACAGTTTGTTAACCGGGGAAATTTCGTCAGATCATATTTTTTATTTCAATTTGTGTACAAAGTATTAATTGCGCAAAACTTTTTTTATTTATTCAGATGTTTCTTATTGACAGTTATCTTACACCACTGCTAGAAGACATGTCACGGCTTGCATATGTCATCAAACAGTGACTCTATATAGCCAATCTACCGTGCCAGTTTTAACTTGTACCTTGTGTGGCTTTTTGTTGTCTTTTATGGTGCATGAAGAGCAACATATGCAAGACAGCAGACTCTTGAGATATTATTTGGTGTGCTTCTTCTCATTAGCATCTCCATGTTGCATTTTTGGGCCTCAGTACTTGAAATTGATCTCATGGTAAGGGTTTATGATTACAAAAAGAAGCTTGAGTCAAATCTTTTATCTTTTATTTTTGTCTTGATAGTAAACAATATGATTGTTTTACTATAACATATTAAGAATCCTACAAAAGCATTTTGCTTGAAAACTGAGCCTTGACACACTGTTCAAGCTGAACTACATCCCATCCATGCAGTCAATGCACATGATTTAATTTGCTATGCTGTGAAGAGCGTCATAATTTATTGTCGCACTGTTGATGCCACTGTGTTCTCCATTTTGCGTGTCACAGCACAGGATCCCTATCCTGTTTTCAAGTGCTATGGAACACCTCTGTGAGGAGGGTCCAGGGATGGCACCAGAGTGATATCAGCTACCAAAAGAGCTGAACTCTGGACCAAATGCACTCTGGGATAGCTCAACAGTTGTACTATGAGTTGGTCGTGAAGTTAATTAATTAGCCTTTCCTGAGACCTTCACTTTAAGGCAGACCACATTCATTTGCATGATCTCACCAGAGTCCAGCTTTATCACTTGCTCATCAAAGCTGCTTAACTATTTAGCCATAAGGGGGCACAAGTTTGGGTCCCCCTGTGCCGGTCCCAAATATAGGGGGGGATAAAATATAGGGGTTTGTAAGGAACGACATCCGGCGTAAAAATCTCTGCCAAACCACATGTGTAAATCAGTAAAAGCTGTATCGGTGTGGCGACCCCTGAAAGGATGTTCTGAGATGTGAAAAACAACAAAAAAAGCAAACTCTAAATTAAAACCAACTTAGGTCTGACATTGAGTTAATCTTTACTAGTGTGAGTGTATTCTGATAAAGGTCAAGTAGAATTAAAAAGTGCAGCAATTAGAGACATTTCTCCTCTGGCCAGTCATGTGTACTGAAAGCACATGGAAGGCATACTGAAGTAGATAGAAGTTTGTTATAATTTTGAAATATCAGGTATCTTAATGAAATCTGTGTTAACACTGGCCACATTTCTCTGGGGATTATTTTTTGGTATTTATTTTCTAAATCAAAAAGGGTTTAGCTCACTCATGTCCCACACACAGCAAAATCAAAACTATAAAAACTAAGCTTCTAAGCTTAAAATGACCATGCAAAAATACAGGTCGAAGTGTTATGAATCTATTATTTCTTTTAAGTATTTTAGACCTCCAAAGTTGTTTCATACCACATCAGGCGTGATACGAACTAATTTTCTTTCATCTTAGAATCTACGGAGTCTGTGTGTTGTTTTTTTTCTAGAGCCCCTAAACTTTGCAACCAATAATTGTCACTCACAATTCAATTTCTGGGCTTGACAGTCTCAGTGTCAATAGTAAATAATAATAATAAAATTTATTTATAAAGTTTATAAAGGTCCTTTCAAGATAAAAATCACAATCTGCTTCTCAGTTAAACATGGTCAACATGTTCTTAACCCTTGTGCTATCATATGACCCCACCCTTACATTGACGTGTTCTCCCTACCAGGACAAAGGTGGATAAAGGTGGAAAGATTTCATGTAATCCATGAACACCAGTGAAGATCACAAATTATTGAAGAAAAAAGGTTCAGCGCACTGTCTTGTGGGGTCTAGATGACCCAACTCCCAATTTTATAGTGCCTAGTATAGCACAAGGGTTACACCTCAGAGAGCCTCAAATGGACTCCCATGATCCTGTTCTATCCTGGTCCAGTTTGAATTTAATTTTTTTGTCTATTGTCAGAACAAAGGTCATACCCAGAGGATGACATTTTTTTGATACCCACAGACGAATGACAAAACTCATACTTAATAATTAAATAATTCAATATTAATAATTAAATTTATTAGATGTGGTGGATAAATGCAAGTGCCTAGGATAGCACAAGGGTTACAAAGACATTCACTCTTGATTACCATGTATGTGTGTTCGTAAGAGAAGCATAAGTCCATATAAGTCGACAATTTCGAACAATCTTCTAAAACTTCACCGATAAGCTTTTTCCCATAATTCCACTAAATCACAAAAATATTCAAATGTTTCAGAGGCAGAAAATAGTTTGGACTGAAACATTACAGAGCACATTGGGAGCATGAAACCAGACCTTACTGCACTTAACTACAGATAAGTATGAACACGTATGTCACTCTGTTACTGTTTAGGATTCCCTCTGCATGAACTACTACAGCAATGTGGTGAGGCGTCGACTAAGTCTGTACATGTTACTATTGTGGTGTAAAATAGCCTTGGATTATTCTGTCTGCTGTACTAAGGTTTTCTGGTTTGTTGGGTATGACGTCTCTTCTGCTTTCTAATGAAATCTATAAATTCTTTCGGTTGAACAGTTGTGCTACTATTGAACCTTTCATGGCACAGTGAATCAACATCAGCTGAGACAATTCACTAGAGACTCCTCCTTGTCAGTATGTGTCACTGTTGACCAAAAGTAGCTGTAGTGCAGGAAGTTGAAAAGTCAACTGGCTGACATTCAATATTAAATTGCCTGTACATGTAAATAAGTAAGTAAAGATTGTCTGCTGAATGAAAACCTTAAACTGGCCTTCTAATAGTGGCATTATTTCCCTGTATATCCATTCTTAAAAGTTACCCCTGTGATGAAAATAATGTTTTTTGAGTTTTTGACATGTTCGTGTGGCATTTTTTTTATGAAAGAGAACAAACGTTATAAAAAATCATTTCATTTTTGCATTTCTGAGTATTTCTCCTTTTAAATCGCTGAATTAATTCTCAATTTGAATTAATGAGCCGTCGTGATGTCACAACAGCCCAGGACTGCATGGGCATTACGCAAGATCCTTGATCTGCCCTGAAGAAAAAAACGTCTCAAATGTGAGACTTTAATAAAGTCTCAAATGTGTTCTCTCTCTGACCGAGTTTGAAGGCTTGCTGTCCCGCATTAACCAGAGAGGGTAAAAATAAAAACAAGAAAAAAATCTGGGGACCTTTTTTATTATTGCCTTGATGAAAATAAGAAAATTACTTCAAAGTTCTGGAGGCCCGAGCAGGCTGGCTCCCCAACCCGCAGCAGTTTTCTGTCTGCCCACCAGCTCGCCTCCTGGGAGCCCAGCATAGTGATCGGTCTCGCTCCAGCCCCATCAGCCCTGTGACAGACTATCCAGGATGTACCCGCCATTGCCCAACACTTCAGATTGTGTGACTTATGACGTATGACTTAATATAGAAACTGGCCACTTCTGCCACGCAATTCGCGTTTGGTGTGAATGCAGCTTAACCATAACCTTTAATCCTAAACTTCATCTTTCCTCTGGGTCCATGCAGGCAAGAAAAAAATTCAGCACTGGCCACATGTATTTAGAAAATTGCGTGCGAATAGGTACTATTTTTATGGGATTTCATTTTATTTTATTTGCTGTGCAAGTCAATTCAACAATCTGCATGTGCTAGCATCAAATCAATTCTGAGCCACAGCCAGTGTTGCTTGATGGTGCAATGTAGCCTAAATTACAATATAATTCAAAGCATTTTTCATGGACTTAAAGTTCCTTTCTGTGTATCATTTTATCAAACAGCAGGGTCTGGTGCAGATTCATTTTGTTCTTCTGCACATTGCTCAAAAAGTGTCAATTTGGAACCAAAAACATGTCACTTTTCACCTTTTGTTTATATCCCAAAGATAAACTTTTGAGAATAGAGACTGTCAGTCAGTGTTGTTCGCCCCCCCCCGTGTCAAGCTCTTCACTCATACAGGCTCAGCACCAATGGGCACGCCCATGTAGAGGTGATTTTGGCAACAGTGGCTCCAGATTCGCATCAAATATGGCTTTTTAAGACATTCAGTTTTGTGGGATTTTGGTTTAAAACGTCCTCATAATAATTAAAGCACCACAGGGAATGTTTTTATTCATAAAAATGTCACAGGGGGACTTGAAAACTTTGTGATCTTGATTGACTAAAGCAAATCCAAAAACACCTTTGCCTCTAAGGGTGTACTCAGACTGGAGACATTTGGTTTGCTTGAAGTGAGCAAGAGTTTGTTTCCCCAAATAATCCAGAACAAATTTTCAGTCTGAATACACCCAAGCTGACCCTGGTCTGCTGGAACCTCTCTTGGACCCATCTTTTGAGGTGGTCTCAATTAGTTTCCAATCGGACTGAGCTTTGGTCCGCTCTAGGTTTGTCTCCGTCTGAGTAGCCTCCGTCCTCAGATAGGAAAATTACAACCAAATAGCTACCATAGCCGGTTATTATGGCATATAAATAGAGTAGGAGGCAACCATGACAATGAGACACAGCAACTCATTGAAATTTGGTTGGATAAATCCAGGCAAATTAAAAAACAACATGATACACATGATAGAAGAAATCTCCAATGTTAAGTTTTTTCCTATATATTATATAGATATTATATTATATATTATATACATTTTAGCAGTTTCAGTTTAAATGATCACAATGGAAACAATTGATAAATTTACCTAAATATTTACAACGGTAGTTTTTTTTTTTTCATTTTACTAAATTACCTCAAAATATGCTTTTTATTGATAGCTTCTACCTTTTAGTTTTTTTTAAGACAAGCCTGAGATCAAGAATCACATAAAGAAAGAAAAAACGCCCCTCTCACCCTTCTGCGGGTGGTTTCTCACCCAAGCTCGAGTCCTCTACCAGAGCTTCAGGGTCCTGCGCAGTACCTGAGCTCTTCTTAGCACTAGGATCTATTGTAGCCACTCCTCCAGCTTGAGGGTTACTGCCCCGAATGTCGAAATAACCTTAATTTTAATTTTTATGCCGATGATACTCAACTTTACGTATCCTTTAAACCTGGTGACCATGGTCTTTTAAAGAATTTCAATAGCTGCATTGCTGATATTAAAACCTGGATCGCCCAAAATTATCTGCAGTTGAATATGGACAAAACTGATGTAATTTTTTTTGGTTCAGTTGAGGCCCAAAATGGTGTGGCTCAGAAATTAGAGTCTCTGTCTAACAGTGTTTCTTCAAGCTGCAGAAATCTGGGGGTGATATTTGATACCGATTTGAATTTGGAGACACATGTTAAATCGGTGGTCAAATCTTGTTTTTGGTAACTACATAGGTTATACAGGATAACCCCTCTCCTATCTAAAAAATGTCTTGAGATGGTGATTCACGCTTTTATTTTTTCCCTTTTGGACTATTGTAACGCACTCTACACATAAACACATACTCTACACCAGAAAACTGGTCTGTCATCTTTGCATTGTAGGTCCTCTTTGCAGCCTTGATCTCCTTTTGGCAGCGTCAAAACTGTCATGGTGCCCCTGGCAGCTCTCCTCCCCCTCCCCTCTCTGCTCTGTTCCTGATGTGACCAGCTGTAACCACTCACCTCATCAGCCTGCAGCCCTCTTAAGGAGTTCCAGTTCCAGTTTGTTGTTCCTCTACGGTGCATAGTCTGCTCACCTCATGCATCTTGTTCATGCCTGTCTTCCTCTCGCTAATCTGCTCCTTATGCCTCACCCACAGGAAAAGAAATCCACGAGTGCTCACCTGGTTACCGTCACCATTCCATGCTCCTTGTCTTCGCCTCGGATCTAGTTCAAGCCAAGCTCTCCTGATCTGCTACTGCCGAACCCTCCAGCCACGCCTCGCCTCCTAGCCAGGATTCCTGATCTTCATCATACTATTTAGCAACTGAACTCTGCTTTCAACTTTACCACTGAACTATCTGGCTGTAAATTAAATCATCTTACTTACCTTACATTCTCCTGGGATTTCTTCCGGGTTCCAGCATCTGGGTCTGCCAAGTCAAGTGATATCATGACAGAACGAACTGGCCAAACTCCTGACCCAGCTGACCCGGAAGGACTCCGCCTCACCATATTCCAACAAGGAATAATCCTCAACTGTCAACAGATGCTCTCTCCCAGATGTCCTCTGCGCAGCAGGATCTTTTTCGCCACCACGACGGTATAACTCAGACTCTCATGGAAGTAACCGGACAAATCTCCAATCCTACTGTTTCAGCTCCGCCACCATCTTCCAGCAACGTTCCAGCCTCTACTTCCGCCACGTCACCGGAAAACTTCCGCCT
Source organism: Oryzias latipes (assembly GCF_053564925.1). Lineage (NCBI taxonomy): Eukaryota > Metazoa > Chordata > Actinopteri > Beloniformes > Adrianichthyidae > Oryzias > Oryzias latipes. Next base: position 15,169,766 of record NC_136245.1, read on the forward strand.
CCAGCCTGAACCCAGCCTGCAGAGGTTTTTTACTATAATGTCAACTCATCTTCCAACAAGCACCCAGGTATTACCAGAATGATCACAGCAAAATCACTCTGATTGTTAATGCCCTCCGTAATAAAGTACTTCAGTGGGCTCAAGCCGTTCTGGCCACTCATCCCATTTCTCATTTGCCATTTGACTGATTCATTGGAGAGTTTCATCTAGTTTTTGACCAGCTAAGCAAGCAGGAAGAAGCTATCCAACGGTTGCTTAGCCTCAAGCAACGCAACCGTTCGGTAAATGACCACGTAATAGACTTTCGGATTCTGGCGTTTGAGGCAGGCTGGCCCGACACTGCACTCAAGGAAATTTTCTACCAGTCACTAAATGAAAATATTAAGGACCATTTCTCAGCCTGAAGCTAACCACTTCGAAGATCTCATTTCCGCATCCGATCGGACGTCCGGCTTCGTGAACGTCAAACAGAACGAAGTCTTCAGCAATTGTCTCACTCCTACTCGCACACCAATGCTTAATGTTATCCTCCATCGGGACACGAATCATCTGGTAGCTTCACTGAGGAACCCATGCAAATCGCACATTAAAAACTAACTGCTGAAGAAAGACAGAAACGCAAGGAAGAGGGTTTATGTCTTTATTGTGGGAACCCAGGTCACTTAGTCTCACAATGCTCTCTCCGTTTAAACTCCAGAACCCCCTGTTAGACGACAGGCCACGGGGGGATAATTCAGGAAACTAATGAAAAACATTTCCTTTTTTTACCTGTCAAGATCTCTCATAAATCTGTGATTCATGAGTTCAAGGCGCTCATCGACTCAGGCGCTGAATACAGTCCCATAGATCAGCACTTCGTTAATCACCTTTCTTTACCTACTGAACCACTTAGTTCCCCTATCAAAGCGGCCAGGTTAGGTGGCCAGTAACTCTCTAGAATCACGCACCGCAATAAACCCATTCTCATACTCACCTCCAGTAACCACAGAGAATATCTCCGTTTTTTTGTCACGCAATCCCCTCAGACCCCTATTATTCTGGGGTTCTCCTGGCTTCAACTTCAAAATCCCCAGATCGGCTGGTCCTCCCAACGTATCTCCAATTGGAGTACGTTTTGTATGGCTAATTGCCTACATTCTGCTATTCCTTCCACCATTTCTCCTGTCTCCAAAAGTACATAGATCTTACCAAAGTACCTCCTTGTTACCATGATCTTAAGACTGTGTTTTGTAAGGCTAAAGCCTGTGCTTTACCTCCCCACAGGCCCTATGACTGTTCTATTGAACTCCGTAGTGGCGCTACTCTTCCTGAGGATAAATCATTTAAGCTGTCCGGTCCCGAAAAATCTGCCATGGAAAACTACATACAGGAAGCTCTCTCCTCAGGTCACATCCGTCCCTCATTCTCCCTAGTCGGTGCAGGGTTTTTCTTCATTGAGAAGAAAGACAAGTCCTGAAGACCCTGCATCGATTATCGTGAATTGAACCAAATTACTGTTAAAGACAATTATTCTCTTCCGCTCATAAATTCTGCTTTTGATTCTGTCCAAGAGGCTCATATTTTTTCTAAGCTTGATCTCCGCAAGGCCTATCACCTGGTTTGCATTTGAGAAGGCAATGAGTGGAAAATGGCCTTCAACACACCTTTGGGTCAGTATGAGTACCTCGTTATGCCCTTCGGACTCACTAACGCTCCTGCGGTATTCCAAAGACTTGTTAATGACGTCCTCCGTGATTTTCTCAACCGCTTCGTCTTTGTTTATCTCAGCGAAATCCTCATCTACTCTAATAACCTTGCTCAACATGAACACCACGTCCGCTTCGTTCTAGAGAGACTACTCGAAAATCAGTTATTTGTCAAGTCCGAAAAATGTGAATTCCATGTGTCCACTGTACCCTTTCTGGGGTCTATCATTGAGGCAGGTAGCATCCGACCTAACCCGTCAAAGATAGAAGTTGTCACTAATTGGAAGATCCCGGAGACGCGTAAGAAACTACAACAATTCCTGGGTTTTGCCAATTTCTATAGACGTTTCATCCGCAATGACAGCTGTATAGCCGCACCCCTCACTCAACTCCCCTCGATCAACAGCCCTGATGTTTGAAATCCTGCAGCTAATAATGCTTTTGCTAAGCTCAGAGAACTTTTTGTTTCCGCCCCGGTACTCATCCAACCTGATGTTCTTAAACAAATCATTGTTGAAGTCGAAGCCTCCGACTCTGGAGTAGGGGCCAGTCTCTCCCAATGTGAGGAAACCTCTGGAAAACTCAAGCAAACTTTCCTCCGCAGAGCAAAATTATGATGTCGCGAATCAGGGACTACTGGCTATAAATCTCGCATTAGAAGAATGGCGTCATTTGCTGGAGGGGGCAGAACAACCATTTATAGTCTGGACGGATCACAAGAAACTGGCATATTTACGATCTGTTAAGCGACTCAACTCTCGTCAGGTGCCTGTTTTTTGATAGGTTCAATTTTACTATCACCTCTCATCCCGAAAGCCATAACATCAAGCCTGATGCACTCTCCAGAAAATACAACACCTCTGAAACCACTACCAAATCCACCATTATTCCGACCTCCTGTTTTGTGGGTAACCTCACCTGGGACATTGAAACCAGGGTCCAACAGGCCCAAGGTGAGGAACCCGATCATGTACCATGTCCTCCAGGAACTTTCTTTGTACCCACCTCTCTTAGGTCTGACGTCTTCACTTGGGGGCGTACATCCCGAATTGCATGCCATGGAGGGGTACGTAGAACTGTCAATCTCATAAAGAGACGTTTTTTTGGCCCACAATGGAAAAAAATGTTCGCGAATATGTTGCGGCCTGTACCACCTGTGCTCGCTCCAAAGCATCCAATTCTCCACCCGCTGGTCATCTGCTTCCTCTGTCCACTCCCAGTCGCCCTTGGTTTCAAATAGCAGTGGACTTCGTGACGGGACTACCACCTTCTCAAGGCAATACTGTTATTTTTACCATCATAGATAATTTCTCTAAATCTGTCCAATTCATTCCCCCTCCCAGTTACCTATCGCTACTGAGACCGCCGACTTTCTGGTCAATCAAGTATTGTGCCATCATGGCATTCCGTTGGACATTGTTTCAGGCCGCGGTCCTCAGTTCATCTCACAGGTCTCTCGTCAGTATACCACCCTCAGTCCAACTGCCAAGCGGAGAGGGCCAACCAGGAGCTGGAAGTTACTCTCAGGTGTCTGGCTGCCCAAAATAGTGCTGACTGGTCTAAGTTCCTGGTGTGGTTAGAGTATGCTCACAATACTCACCCCTCTACCGCCACGGGAATGTCTCCCTTCGAAGCCTTCCTAGGGTACTCACCACCTCTGTTTCCGTCACAGGAACTCAATCTAGCAGTGCCCTCGGTCCAACTCTATCTCCAGTGGTACCAACAGATTTGGCACCAGACCAGGGCCGCTCTTCTCCGCACCAAGGAGAGCAACTGCCAGATAGCTAATCGCCACAGGGTGGTGGGACCCACTTAGCAACCTGGTCAAAGGGTATGGCTTTCGTCGAACATCCCCATCCAGGCTACCTCCCATAAATTGGCGCCCCACTACATCGGTCGCTATGTCATCGACCGCATCATCAATCCTTCATGTGTCCGCCTCCGGTTACCAGCTGCCCTCAAGGTCCACCCCTCCTTCCATGTCTCTCAAATTAAGCCAGTTAACATAAGCCCTTTGTGCCCGCCGTCCGCTTCCCCTCCACCCGCCCATGTCAGGTGACCGTCAGGTGGCGGTCGTAGTGGGGGGGGGGGGTCCTGTCATGGTGCCTCTGGCAGCTCTCCTCCCCCTCCCCTTCTCTGCTCTGTTCCTGACGTGACCAGTTGTAACCACTCACCTTCTCAGCCTGCAGCCCTCTTAAGAAGTTCCAGTATTCATCGCCAGTTTGTTGTTCCTCTACGGTGCATAGTCTGGTCGCCTCATGCATCTTGTTCATGCCTGTCTTCCTCTCGCTAATCTGCTCCTTATGCCTCACCCACAGGAAAAGAAATCCACGAGTGCTCACCTGGTTACCGTCACCATTCCATGCTCCTTGTCTTCGTCTCGGATCTAGTTCAAGCCAAGCTCTCCTGATCTGCTACTGCCGAACCCTCCAGCCACGCCTCGCCTCCTAGCCAAGATTCCTGATCTTAATCATACTATTTAGCATCTGAACTCTGCTTTCAAGTTTGCCACTGAACTATCTGGTTGTAAATTAAATCATCTTACTTACTTTACGTTCTCCTGGGTTTTCTTCCGGGTTCCAGCATCTGGGTCTGCCAAGTCAAGTGATATCATGATAGAAACAACAGAACAAACCCACCAAGGCTGGAACTTGAACTTGCAGAGAGACATGATTATGAAGCACAGTTTAAACTGAAAGCTATCAGCTGCGCGGAGGAACATGAGAATCAAGCAGCTGCCAGAGAACTCAAGTGAATGAATCGATGGTTCACAAGTTCGGAGAGCTGTAGTTTGCTCTTTTGTTAAAGAATATCCTACTGTTCTTTAACTATTGCTATGTTTACAAAATTATGTTGATAAAAGAATGACTAAGTTTCACTGTATATCTCTAGAAAGTTCGAAAACATTGTTTACATGAAAATGTTGTCCTGTAATTCTTTAATTAAGTTACCAAAACACGTTTGTCTGTGCATGACACATTGTTTCTAGTTTGTATGATTTGTCTTGGATTAGAAGAATTTCTTTTAAAAAAGACCCACAACAGTGAAGCTTTTTTGAGTCAGTCACACACAAGGTTTTTTTGAAGAAAAAAAAATGAAGCTCACAAAAAAAATTTATATTTTGAAGTTGGTTGGGATCCTAACTAAGGCTACGTTCACACTACAGGCTGAAATGACCCAATTTCGATTTTTTTTGCCCCTATGCGACCTGTATCTGAACCTTTCATGACAGTCTGAACGACACAGATCCGATCTTTTCAAATTTAACCCAGGCCACTTGGGTATGTGGTCCTGAATCCGATACGTATCCGATCTTTTGAAATGTGACCTCCGTCTGAACGGCCAGGCCCATATGTATCTGACCCGTACGTCATTGATACGCTACAAACATCATAATTCTGCGTTGAAGTAGGCGGAAACAAGGACATAAACATCAACCGTGGCGAATGATGCTGCGGAGACCAGTCAGTGGAAAGGAAGCGACGTCACCGATTTGATTCATATTTGGGGTGACAGCTCTATTCAGGCCAAACTCGAGGGCTCTTATCGCAAGAGAGAGGTTTTTGAAAAAATGTCAATTCAATTCAATTCAATTCAATTTTATTTGTATAGCCCAAAATCACAACAACAGTCGTCTCGATGGGCTTCGAAGTAAAACATGAACTTAAAAGGATCACGAATACAAAGAGTTCAATAGGAAAATACTAAAATGAACTAACAAACTGACTATGCTATACTGGCATCCCTGCCCTTAGACCCCCCTTCGCGGTAAGGAAAAACTCCCAAAAAAAACGGATTCTGGAAAAAACGAAGAAACTTCAGGGGTGCCCACATGAAGGAGGGATCCTCCCCCAGGACGGACAGGCGATTTACCAGAACTCTTAGAGAAGAATTAACTTATCTAAATCTACAACTACATATATAAAAGTCCAGCAGACGAGCTTCATCCAGCCGTGGTTGTGGGGACGAAAGGCGCGAGTCAAGCCGGAGACAGGAACCACAGCCAGATGTATGAGCAGGAGCAGAGACGAGGTACTCGGTCAGGTACAGAGCAGAGATGAGCCAGAGGCAGGATCCACAGCCAGGTGTAGGAGTGGGAGCAAAGGCGAGGTAGACGGTCAGCAACTGGAGCACGGATGAGCCAACTGGAGTCTGGAAGCACTCCCACTCCCCAGGAGGGGAGAGGAAAAGAGGGACAATACATGAATCGCACTGTACCAAACAGAGGCATGGAGAACTAAATGATAAATTATGATCAAGAATAGAGGAGAGGAAGGGTAGAAGTAGAAAAGAAAAGAGGACAGAACCCCAGTGCACCATAGTTACCCCAGCTTCAACTTCTAGCAGCCTTTTAAAAGAAATAGTTATTAAGTTTAATTTAAACAAATTAACATTAAGTTTAGTAATCTCTAAATACTAACTAGTCTGACAATAAGCATGTCCAAAGAGGAATGTTTTCAGTCTAACTTTGAATGTAGAAACTGAGTCGGCCTCTCTTACATGAGCTGGGAGCTTATTCCATAAGACAGGGGCTTGGTGGCTAAACGCTCTACCTCCAACCGTACTTTTACTAATTCTAGGAACCACAAGCAGTCCTGCATTTTGCGAGCGAAGTGTTCTCATTGGATAGTAAGGGACTATGAGGTCCTTAATATAGGATGGGGCAATTCCATGTAAAGCCTTATAGGTTAACAGGAAGATCTTGAACTTGATTCTGGAATCAACTGGGAGCCAATGGAGCGAAACTAACACAGGAGTGATGTGATCTCTTCTGCTAATTCCTGCTAACAATCTTGCTGCTGCGTTCTGAACAAGCTGGAGACTTCTTAAGGAACTCTTAGGACACGCTGCTAACAAGGAGTTACAGTAATCCAGCCTCGACGTAACAAATGCATGGATGAGTTTTTCAGCATCACTCTTAGAAAGTATATTTCTGCTCTTAGCAATATTCCGCAGCTGAAAAAAGGCAGTTCTACACGCCTGAGATATGTGAGCCTTAAATGATAAACCCTGGTCAAATAAAACCCCAAGGTTTCTAACTGTGGAATTGGGGGCTATACTTATGCCATCCAGGGAGACTATCTGAGCAGACAGAGTATCTCTGAGGTTTTTAGGACCTAGTATAATGACCTCAGTTTTTTCTGGGTTCAAGAGGAGGTAATTAATTGTCCTCCAGGTCTTGATGTCACTGATGCAGGCGTTCAGTTTCTCTATCTGGTCATTCTGGTCAGGCTTCATGGATAAATACGACTGCGTATCGTCGGCATAACAATGAAAATTAATGCTGTGTTTTCTGATTATGTTTCCTAGGGGTAGCATATAAAGCGTAAACAGGATCGGTCCCAAGACTGAGCCCTGTGGGACTCCATAGTTGACTCGAGTGCACTGAGAGGAATGGCCATTTACATTAACGAACTGATACCTATCGGACAGATAGGATTTAAACCACTGGAGAGCAGATCCTCTGGTCCCTATGTCCTGCTCTAATCTATGGAGTAAAATACCGTGGTCGATAGTGTCAAAGGCTGCACTGAGGTCCAACAGGACCAGAATAGAAAGTACACCCTTTTCTGAGGCCAATAACAAGTCATTAGAGACTCTAACTAGTGCAGTTTTCGTACTGTGGTGGGGTCTAAACCCCGACTGAAAGTCTTCAAAGTGGCTGTTGTCCTGTAGGTGGCAGTAAAGCTGCTTAACTACAACTCTTTCTAGGATTTCAGAAATAAAGGGGAGGTTTGATATTGGTCTATAGTTGGCCAAGATGCTAGGATCCAAACTGGGCTTTTTCAGAAGAGGTTTAACAACTGCATATTTAAAAGACTGTGGCACGTAACCCGTTTCCAGAGAGGCATTTATCATTGTTAATATGGGATCATTAATTAGTGGAAAAGTTTCTTTAAAAAGTCTAGTGGGAATTGGGTCTAACAGACACGTTGAGGATTTGGAGGACGTAATAATTGATGTTATTTCCGCTTGATCCACAGCAGTGAAGCAGTCTAATGTTACAGAGGTTTCTATGGATGCCTCCATTTCTACCGCTTCAGCCTGTTCTGGGCTGATAGTAGGAATAACTTGATTTAACTTATGTCTAATATTTGAGATTTTACTATCGAAAAATGTAAGAAAATCATCAGAGCTGAGAGAAACAGGAACATGTGGTTCTACTGAGCTCTGACTGCGAGTTAATTTAGCAATAGTGCTAAAAAGAAATCTTGGGTTGTTTCCATTCTCTGATATTAAGGTTGAATAGTACTGGCTTCTAGCTCTACGCAGAGCTTTTTTATGATTTAATAGGCTATGTTTCCAGATATCCAGAGACTGCTCTGACCCGAAGCGGCGCCATTATCTTTCCAACTTACGGGTTTCTTGTTTAAGAGAACGTGTTTCAGCGTTAAACCACGGTGCTACTCGGTTTTGTCTAACGAACTTAGGTTTCAAGGGGGCAACAACATCGAGTGTACTCCTGAGGGCTTGTAAGGCATCATTAACAAAGTGGTCATTTATACTAGGACTGATGCTATGGGAGCTGGACTCTGAGTATTTTCTCAGAATATCACTAAGTACTGGCTGAACTGCGTGTTTAAACTCAGACACAGAACGGTCAGTTAAGGTTCTTCTAAGCTGTTTCTTATTCACTGGGGCAGAAGGATGTTCCAGTGTAAACTGGAAGGTAATCATAAAGTGATCAGAAATGATGGGGTTAAGAGGAAGGACACTCAGCTGGTTGATCTCTATACCATGGGTTAGAACAAGGTCCAGGGTGTGCTTATGACAGTGAGTGGGTTCATTCACACTTTGGGCGAAACCAACATCATCTAATAAGGCTGCAAAAGCCTTTCATAGGCAGTCACTGGGGTCATCAACATGAATATTAAAATCCCCTAATATTATAGTTTGATCAGAATCTAAGACAATAGTCGATAGGAAGTCAGAGAACTCAGTTAAAAATTCTGAATATGGGCCGGGGGGGCGATAAATAATTATGAGTAAAACAGGTTTTCGAGTTTTCCTGTTTGGGTGACTTAAAGACAATATGATGTTTTCAAATGAATTATAAGCATTTTTAACTTTAGGGCTGAGAAGTAAGCTAGACTGTGATATTACTGCCAAACCACCTCCTTTCCCTGAAATCCTGGATTTCTGATAGTTAGCATAAGTGGGGGGGGTTGCTTCATTCAATCTAACATAGTCATCCTGTTGGAGCCAAGTTTCTGTTAAGGCTAAAAGACTGAGGTTGTTATCAGTGATTAACTCATTGACTAAGAGGGACTTGGAGGAAATGGATCGAATGTTTAATAAACCGCATTTAATGACATCATAATTCTGCTTGTGGGTACTGCTGTCTGTCACTTTAAGGTTTCTATGACGCGCTCCTTTGACTTGTCTTTCAGCACATAAGCTAAAGCTAGAACCTGCTTGACTTTCCCTGCATGGGTTTTGCACCGGCACTAACCCTAAGGGAGGCTCAGAGGAGCGTTTTACACTGCTGCTCTGCGGAGCGTTTTACACTGCTGCTCTGCGCCCGGGTCTCGTCTCTGGATTGTCAGGTTAACAGACTAAGGCTAGCAGAAATGTTTCTAGAAAGAAGAGCGGCACCGTCCCGGGTGGGATGGACGCCGTCTCTCCGCATGACACCGGGCTTCCCCCAAAACGCGCTCCAGTTATCCACAAAACCAACGCCGTTTTCTTAGCCAGTTTACACACCGAAGCTACGTTTAACTTAACCACCTCTGATTGTCTCCGTCGGGCATCATTACCGCCTGCGTGAATCACGACTCGACGGAACCTGGACTTACTCTGAGCTAACATCCTAAGGTTCCCCTCGATGTCACCAACTCTGGCCCCCGGATAACACCTGACTGTAGCCGCTGGGAGCTCCACGTTTCTAACTTCAGAAGAGCCTATAACCAGAGTTGAGTGTTCAGCGGGTGTGTCGCTGAGGGGGGAGAACCTATTACTAACGTGGAGTCTCGGGTGCTCTAAGTTTTTTGCGTTTAGCACTATGTTTCCTCCCAACCGGTACAAACCCCTGACTGTCTCCCGGCTGTTGGGAGGGCGCTGGGGTGCTAACTAAGTTAGCCCTGGTAGCGCGGCCCACGCTACGAGTAACGACCTGGCTAGCCGGCTTAGCTTCCACTGTGCGGAGCCGCGCTTCTAACTGCTCCAGCCTGGCCTCCAAGTCTAACACAAGACTACACTTCACACACCTACCGCTATCTTCACTAAAGGAGGCAGGATCATCACTAAACATATGGCACATGGGGCAGGAGAGAGGAGGAGAGGCGGAAAGAGTGGTGGCCATGCTAGGTTCTAAGCTAAGGCTAGCGGTGTTTAGGTAAAGAGAAGTGGTTTATTTAGCAAAAATAGAAAGTGAACAGCAAGCGGTTTAACAGTGGTGTATTCGCTAATAAAAGGTACTAGATGTGAATATTTACCCAGATAACCCTTAGAGTAAGCAATAGTAGTCAGGCTAATGCCAAACAAGAGGACAGCAGTCAGACACGACTAGTACTGGGAATAGCTCACCCGGAAATGACGTCACAGGAACCACCACCACCACCATCAGAAGGGTTCTCCAACAGCCCAGGACCACTCGTGGAGAGCTCTGTCCTGCGAAATGGCCGAGCGTGGTGTTGAACCTTTCCTGCGATTAATTTTTTCCTTTATAACAATGGTCAGACCGAAGGGGGAGACCGAAGGGGGATACTCCTTTGGGGTTCACTTCCCCGTTCGGACCCTCAGATTCTCCAGAGCGGGTTAATAAACAGTCAGTAGCAGTTCTTCAGGGGAACCCTTCTTTTATTATCGTTCTCCTTCCTCCGGAACACACAACATGAATGCGTGCCCCCAACACACTTCTGCTGCCCCCTCTCACTCCTTCCTGCACTGAATGCAGGAAGGAGTGAGAGGGGGCTCTATCCTCTCTCTTAAACACACGCGCACGGCCCCAGCACACACACGTCCCCATTCCACAACAGTGGGTACAGACGATCCTGCCTCCAATGCCTTCTTAAAATGAGAAGATTGTAATTATGCTGGCTCCTTTGTGAAAATGAATTTAAAAATGCAAAAAGAGCTCAACTGTTGACAACACTGTTGTTGCAACCATTGTTAACGTTAGCCACTTCCGCAAACAACGAGTGACGTCGTTTACCGTTGAGTACTCTTCTGCGCACTTCGGGATCATTTCACGGTCACACAGGAGATCACAAAAGTTTGCATTTAATTGGAAATGTGAACGGCCTTGCAAAAAATTCAAATTCTTTCAAAAAATCGGAATGTCGCATTAAGTCCTGCAGTGTGAACGTAGCAAAAAAGACTTTGAAGGCAACTGGTGATTGGACAACCACATTCCATCCTAGAATGTTGTGGTGATGCTAATACTAATTAGCAAGCAATCTGGATCAGACAAGTGTTTCACAGTTTCCCATTTGTTTATGCATGTTTACAATTGTTGAAAAATTGACATAACTGACTGTTCTGTAGTAGAGACAATGTTCCTTTTTTAGAAGTAGCATACAAGTAAATGAAAGGCCTACAGTTGGTTTTATTAAAATGTGGTTGCAGAAGAGAGCAAAGTTTGGTTCTGGATAAAATTGAATAGCATCTGTTCCATGGATGTTTTCATGGTGACTCTAAAAACATGCAAGCATCTAATGACCAGTCATAGTCAGATGTGGTCTTACTCTTTACAGTCCCAAATCATTTATTGATCTGTTTTAAAAGCCTTCCCAGTGGTCTTTTGATTAGGTTTTTGCTGTTTTTAGCCAACATAAAAAAACCTGTTGTTTTCTAGAATGTAGTATCTGCAGAGCGGAAGGAGTTCATTTGAAATTAACCTCTGAGTTGTGGGTGGAAATGTTGGCGCAGAGTAAGCCCTTCCCAGTGTCCCATCATTCATTTATTTACACTCTCTCTAGCTTACAGCCCATCACAACCCTGACCTAACATTGGCAGTGCAACAAAAATTGCCTACTAGATAAAGCAGTATTAGAGATACTTCTGTGGCCATTGTAGGGTAGGAAAGATGGATACATACTTTTTGAGAGATAGTTCCAGCCATTGACTGTATATGAGAACTGGATTGAGTGTTGCCTCCCCCCTTGAGTTCCAAACAGGAAGTACCCACTAGTACAGAGAAGCCAAATTTCAAAGACTGCCGTTGGTAAATAATCAGCTATTACTCAGCCATTCTATTTGTCAGAATAACCATTCTTGCTCTGTTACTTTATTACTTTTTTTTCACATGTTCTTGATAATTCTAAATTTTAAATGATATACTGTCTGGGGAGCAAGTTATTCAAATTATAAAATGACCAATCAAATCCCACAGTAAAAGTTTGAGGTCTTATGGTGAAACGTTCAAAACGTTTGAAATGTTTGACAAACAGATTCTTCAGAGCCCGCTTTCAAGTGAAGGGTGTGGACTTCAAACAAGTTCCCTTCTGATTGGGGAGAGTGGTTGCTATAGAAACGTTGACTTGGACCAATCGCTGCTAGTGCACACTGACAGATAGTAATGTAGAAGTAAGTAAGAATGAGAGATTTATCTGTAGCTTTCACAGGTTAAATCACGACGTGCTTTACAGAGTAAAACAAATTTAAAACAAGATTAAAACAGTAAACAAAACAGACCACAGAACGATTAACAGCTTTAAGAACAGCATCTTGAGCTCTTTATTAAAGACAGTGTTGGGTGAGGTAAGGTTCAAACCAGAGGTAAGACGAGGACGACTGGAGACATCCGGTACCAACATTTAGGAAATATAATTAGGGACCTAACCATTTAGAGCTCAAAAAATCAAAACTAAAATCTTAAAATCAGTTCTAAAATGTATAGGTAGCCGATGTAAAGAAATAAAACCAGTGAAATATGAGCCCTTTGTACCATTTTGTACTTACTGCAGGCGAGTAACCCTTGTGCTATCCTAGGCACTATAAAATTGGGAGTTGGGTCATCCAGACCCACTAGACAGTGCGCTGAACCTTTTTTCTTCAATGATTTGTGATCTTCACTGGTGTCCATGGATTACATGAAATCTTTCCACCTTTATCCACCTTTGTCATGGTAGGGAGAACACATCAATGCAAGGGTGGGGTCATCTAAGATAGCACAAGGGGTTAACTGTGGATTTATAAAAAAACAAGCAAAAATAGAATAGCATTAGTATAAGTGTGATGAGATAAAGGCATAGCTTACAATCTCCAGATCATCTTTAGTTACCACTTTTCTCAGTTTAGGAATGTTTCTTTAATGACCAAGAGCACCTCAGTGGTGTTTAATAAGGGATACTATGTTTTCATTGGCTTCCGTTTTCCTTTTCATTTAGTTATAGGTAAGACAGTGTTTAAGCCACATGAAAGTAAATGTAAAAATGACAGAAATGTAATAATTATAGAAGGACTAATTATGGAAGAGTGGGATTAGTAAATTTGAGACTCCGAGAGTATGTTTTTTTCCTTTAAGCTTCTTTCAAACTAACAAACAACTGATGTGACATTATTTTAAATTGATCGAAAAGTGCTGTGAGATGTAAAAATAAAACAGTTTCTTTTGTTAACCTTTTTCAGCCATATCCCACTGTTCTTTAACCTACTAGTATTTACTAGTGGACCCATTAAAATCTTTAAATTGTAATTATAAACTGGACCATTTTTGGGTAATAATTGCCTAATATAGATTATTAAGTTTTAACTTTTGATCTGAAAACTTAATTCGTGTAAAAAAAGGGTGTGGTTTTTAAAACATCAACATCGCAAAAAATTATTTAACTCAGAATAGATCCTGAAAATGTCCCATGTTTTCTATAAGTTGATCTGAAACTTGTTTTATTTTTTGACTAGAAAAGTTTGAAAACACCCTAAAAACTTTTGCACAGGCAAAAGTGGAGCACATGATGGCAGTGCTAAAGCATAAAAGAGTGTGACTGTGTACTTTACTTAGTGTCTTCAGAGACTGGAGTGCTGCCATGAGCCCTGGGTTTCCCCCTAACTCTGTGAGCATTTCATGTTGGACACCCTTGAACTCCCTTTCCTGTTTTCCTGCCTGAGCATGTCGCATTGAAGCACGCCATTCTGTCTGCACAGGTGATCTTACGTACAGGATATGGAAACTCAGAATGTGCTTCGTGTGTGTATGTACATTGGTTGGGGGGGGGCTTGAAATGGGATATGTTGGGAATAACACAAAGCACAAAAAAGTGTCACATGATCTGAAGCACAGGGTTGATTTATTTGGCTTCAGAAAGAATCTGTTGCATGTGGTTTGGAGGAGTGAATGTTTTCCCTCTTTGCTCCCTGTGTGCTCAGACACAACACATGGAAACATTTTCTGAGAGGCCATGGGTCTACGAAAAAAAAAGAAAAACCGTAGCCGTTTTATTTCTTCTCAGTGCTTTTCGCATTTTTCTCTTCAAACTGATTGAATTACATACATCTGCAGACCATATGCACAAAAATCCCTCCACTAATGAATATTTGCAACATGTTCAATGATTGTAATTTTCTGTTATTAGATGTATTAATATATAATCAGCTATTGGAATTTTGCACCAAGTACAGAACTGGTCATTATGTCTCTGCAATTTATCAAGGAACATCCTATTTACAGGCTCTGTTTCCTTCTGTAATAAATACACTTGCACTCATATGAGACAGTTGCATGTCTGCTCTATTGTCTGCCATAAATATGCTGGAAGGATAGGTTAAATATTGATAACGCCAAATTTCTGTGCCCCCCCCCACCACCGCCCCACCCGCCACTGCATACCCCACTCAGTCTCCCTCCATTCCAGCGCATACACATTCTAAACCCCTCCTTCTTTTTCTTCTTCTATCTCGTGCTTATTTCACCCTCACAGTAACCTTGCTTATGCATATTGCATATGTAAATAAAGCCCCCCGCCTCTGAAGTAATTGCGTGCTTCTTACAGAGCTGCATATCTCAGCTGCGGGTAGAGAGGGCAGCACTATGGAGGGAACGGATCCTCTTTGTTTAGGGATGTTTCTTTTTTGTCTGATTTATTTGTTAAAAACTATAGATTTATTGAGTAACAACATATCTACAAGTAGTATTTGACCTACTTTTTTTGCACCACAAGAAATGGCCTAAAATATTATTTAGTACTTTTGTGCTGCTTTTTCCATGTATTTAATGGATATGACCTAAATTTAAAAAATAAACATCTCCTCTTGTGCTGTGGGTTTATTAAACTGTTGTCTTTCATCATTAAAATTTTGAGGTTGTTAGCTCATTGCACTGAATGCACATATTTTGGTTAATGGTTGCATTGCTTTATAGTTTACTTTTGTTGCGTCATTGCAAATTTCCGGGTGAACACGCTGTAAAAGAAAATAAATAAATAAAACACCAGACCCTAATGATTTTTATTCATTAGGCAGCCCCCTTCTTTGTTACATCCATGGTTGTCCACATAATTTCAAATATATTGGGAAGAAGTTGCTGATTTTTTTTATTGAATTAGTCTAAAGGCATTCACAACTGCCAAGTCTTTATGCATTTATAGTATTACAAGTACAAAACAAACACAATAATTTCATCAGATGTCAAATGCTGCACAAAAAAAGACTATTCTGTGCTTAGTTTTTCTGTTATTTTTCTTTCTTTTATCTGGCAAACTCAGTTTATGCTGCAGCTGTCATACTGTTATGTGATGCACCAAAGGCATCATAGTCTCATTTTGTACAATGAAATGAAAATATATCAAATGTTAAAGCTTAAACTATAGAGGTCCGAAGACAAAGACAAGTTCATACATGCCCTAAAGCATCATTTTGATCTTTCTTTGAGTAGTTTACATGCTTCCCATATCCCTTTTGGGGTCGAGGGGCTGCCAAACCCTGTCCTGGCTATTGTTGGGCAAAGGTGGGGTACACCCTAGACAGATCCCCAGTCTGTTGCAGGGCACATAATCACTCACACATGCACACTTTCGAGTTACCACTTAACCTATGAAGCATGTTTTTTGAGCTGTGGGAGTAAGCCGGAGTGCTCGGAGAAAACCCACACATGCACGGGGAGAACATGTGAACCCCTGTGAGGCAAGAGTACTAACCACTGCGGCACTTGAGTAGCTTACATGTATTTTGATCATTCCATAGGTAAAGACTGTGGCCTTTTCCCATTACATGAGTAGGTGTAAAAACCCTATCAGTTCCCAAATGCTGCACTTGTATTCAAAAACTGTTCTTAAAAAACTTTACAGTATGGTTAAAAAAGATCTTAATGCAAGTAACACCATTTAAGACCCGCTCTGATTCAAATCATGCTTTTGGTCTTTACAACATGTTCTTGTGACATTCTTCTCTTGATGGAGAACATATAAAGAAAGTTAATGTTCATACTGCATTTCTGAGTATTTCTTTTTTTCAAATTGTCATGAATCAGGAGCAGAGGAAAAATGCTCTTGGAAAAAGATTGTGGTGTGACGCAGAACCAACAAAGACAAGCCACAAGCTCCCTGCTCCACTCCATTTAGATGCATCTTGCTACAGAGGCTACATGTACGTCTTTGTTATCCTGGGCGGAGCAGGCATCTGACACAAAACTGCACGGCTGGATAGCTCCAATATTTCTAGACATTTTTGTTGCGCTGCTAATGTCCGTTTGGGGTTGTGAGGAGCTATAAGCTAGCAGGAGAGTGTAACAGATGGATGACGGGAAGGGGAGTAAATCTTACTCTGCAACAGTGATCCTACCCACAACTCAGAGGCAAATTTCTGACAAAACTACTGCCACTCTGTTGAAACTATGTCATAGATAACAATACAGATTTTTTTTAATTTGGCTAAAAACAGCATAATCATTATTAAAAGACCACCGGGAGCGCTTTTACTAAAGCTCAAAAGATGAACGGCGTGGGACTAAAAAGCAAACAATGGTGACAAAACAAAAAAGATAAAAAATAGCTTTAGAAAGATAAAACTACAGACCATTCATTGTACTAAAAAATGAAAAGCCAACAGACTACATAAAATTATAGTTGTGGAAGATTTCAGCAAAAAAAAAAAAAAATCCTTTGGAGGATAATTTTTGTTCGGGTCTCCCATAATGAAAAATATTCACATATGCCATTTATTTAGGTCACAAGAAATATATATTGATTTGTTCCTAAATCTTTAATCCAAAAAAATGATAAAGTTAAAAAGAAATGTATACCTTCTTCTAATATTCACTTAAAGTCTCACTTTGAGACCATTTTGCACATCTAAGAGAATTATTGAGAATGTTCAGTCACTACAAATCATAAGCATCATTTACAATACATGAGCTAATTTGTCTTCATCTCTCTGGGACAGAAGCATTCACAGTTCTATTTTGCAGAAACCCAACTGTTGTTAAAATCTATTTGTGTGACATACAAGGCTAATTCTGATCAATAGTGTTAGTTTTCATTCAAGGTACTAATCATTCTTTAAACTAAAAGACCAAGGACTCAGCTTTACCCTATTATCTAGACAAAATTTGAGGAAAAAACAGCTTTGAAAAAATTGCGATATGAATTTTTTTTTAATTCTTGAAATAGCTGCAGATACTCTACATTTTTAACTGCTAAAAGCAGTTTAGTATTAAACATTTTTTGTCAACTTCACTTGCTTTATACATAACTTATTCTTTTATTTGTAGTTTACTTTTTCACATTGCCTACTTGGACTATCATAAAACAGATCTATTGTTCTGCAACATTTTTTTTAATAGGACAATAACCTGAATGCTTTTTACATTTCTTCCAAATTATCATCAAGGCAGCTAATATGAAAATGCCTGTGTCATGTTTTATCCTGCATCCATCATTTCATAATCCAACTCTCCTCCTTCAAACTTTACATCAATCTGCCCTCCTGTTTTCCGACAAAATTCCCTGAAGACCAGATGTGTCGGACTCCAATTTACAGTATTATCAGAGCATGATAAGCATAATAGTTGCTGTCCTACTAATTTACTTCTTTGGCAGGAAATCAAAGTCCCTTCCAGGTGTTCAGGATGATGTCAGCCATCTGTGTGTATATACATACACAGATGTGACGCACAGATGACAGATAATCTCTATTCACACAGTTCTTTCACACAGGTGAGTGTAGAGAAAATGTTTTTTGTTACAAGCAGAAGTCCTGATGATAGAATTGTTTGCTTCCACCTGTAAACTGATGCGAACTAGAGTCTATATGGAAACAGTATATTTACTTTAGCAAACGTGTGCTACATACGATGTGAAGACAACAAACTGATGGTGCGGTTCAGCCTGGCGTAGCAGGATAAATCTTAGAGGAACACAGAGAATGACATGTCTTGCAGTGCTCAGGTTGTGAATTTGAATCTGTAACACTTGTGCTATCCTAGGCACTTTAACAATGGGAGTTGGGTCATCTAGACCCCACAAGACAGTGAACTGAACCTTTTTCTAAAATGATTTGTGATCTTCACTGGTGTCCATGGAATAAATGAAATTCTCTTCACCTTTACACACCTTTGTCATGGTAGGAAGAACACATCAGTGTAAGCGTGGGGTCATAGGAAAGCACAAGGGGTATATTTGGAATAGAACAATATTGATCTACTTAGGCAAAACCAAATGATTTTTTTTAAATTGGAAGAAGAAGAAGAAAAAGATAAATTTTGAAAAATGATCTACATGTAAAAATAACAGCAGTATCAGTTGGAAAATCGCTAAAATTAATAATTTGTGGCCATGAATTCGTATGCTGTGCACTCAAATTAGTATTTGGGCATTTATTTATTTAATTTAATGTTTATTTTGTGTACAGAAATGAGTGTTTTGTGGACACAAAGAAGTATTTTGTGGCAATACATTCGTAGAATGAATTGACACAAAAATATTAATTTGTGCACGAAATATTAATTTGAGTGCACAAATTCGAATTTACGCTAAAAAAATATTAATTTGTGTGCACAAAATGCTTATTTTTGCCCACAGAGTAATTTTAATTTATGCACACAAAACAATAATTTGTGTGCACAAAATGCAAATTTACACCCACAAAATTGTAATTTGTGGGCAAAAAGTGCTATTTTTTGTTTAGAAAGTATAAATTTGTTCCATCAAATGTTAATAAAATCCCAATTTGTTGCCAAAATATACCAATTTGTGCCTACAAAATACTAATTTGTGGCCACAAATTGTTAAATTGAGGAAACTATTTTTTTCTTTTCCTTTACTGTCATGTCCAAATTATGTTGTTATAAAGGTATAAAATGGAACAGGAAGTAATCAATTAGTTCCTGACAAACTTTGTCAATGTATTTTACTGTTGCGTCTGTTTATGACGGAGCCTGTGTCCTGACATGGAAAAAATAAAACATATCTTGTTCCCACAAATTAATATTCCGTTCCCACGAAATATTATTTCATTCCCTCGAAATAATTAATTCGTGCGAACGAAAAAAAATTTCACGTCATAAGTCATTCATAAACATGTATGTGCTCTCCGTCCTGCCACAAAAGCCGCTTTTAGCGGTAACTACCGTGTCTCTGTGACCCACATTCGTTCAAGAAAGGAAAAAGAAAAACAAGAATTTATTATTGTCTCAATGAATATAAGAAAAATATCAGACGATTTAGGATGCCCAAGCTTCGCCATACCACAGCGATTCTCCAGACATAGCTCCTAGCTCCACCGCAGAGCTCTTTTTCTTGTTATGCCGGCATTCGGGCAGCTGGCTGGCCGTCTACCGAAGGCTAGTAGGCTACATGCTACATAGCCTATCATTTGTCCTATTGTCTTTGAATGCATCACAGTTACAGGGCCACGGTGATTGGTCGAGATGCATTATGGGATATGTGTGATGCATGATGGGATGCGCAGCATGTAGCCTTCGGATGTTAAGTGACTACTAAAGAGTATGTTAATAAAAGACAAGTCCTGAATGTTATTATTCCTATTCGACCCTCAACTACAATATTCCATACCGCAGCTGGCTGTCCGTCTACCGGCCAGCCAGCAGTCCGGATGCCGGCATGACAAGCAAAAGAGCTCTGGGAGCTCTAGGAGCTATGTCTGGAGAATCGCTGTGGTCATATTTCATAATCATATTTTTCTTATATTCATTGAGAATAATAAATTGATCATTCTTGTTTTTCTTTTTCTTTTCTTGAACGAATGTGGGTCACAGAGACACGAAAGCGGCTTTTGTGGCAGGACAGAGAACGCATCCGTGTTTATGAATGACTTATGACGTGAATAATTTTTTCATTCGCACTAATTAATTATTTTCGAGGGAACGAAATGCTATTTCGAGGGAACAAAATAGTATTTTGTGGGAACGGGATATTATTTTGTGGAAACAAGATATTAATTTGTGGGAACGAGATATGTTTTATTTTTTTCATGTCAGGACACGGGCTCCGTAGTTTATCTACATGTGATCCAAACAAATAGACATCCAATCACAAGCTTGCACCTACCAAGTCGGGTTGATTATAATTGGCTGAAAGTGAACCACAGTGAAGTGTTGTGTGCAATAAACACATGATAACCCTTTTTCCCAGCACTGCAAACAATACCTGAACACATCAAAATGACCCTTTTTTTTAACCACAAAAGAGCCAAATAGGTATATTTTTGTGTTAAACGCTGTTTTTTTTAAAAGACATTTAGTTTTTGTTGGTTTAAATAAAAACAAGAAAACAAATGTTGAAATAGAACAAATAATCATGCCACCTAGATTAATGAGTCAGGTAACTTCTGCAATTCCTACTTTTTAAAATTACTATTAAGATTTCATAATAAACCAAAGTCCAACATAATACTTTGCAAGTATCATGTTAGGTGTTGTAAAACTGTATTTACATGCCCTGACATTTAGCATGGCAACTGTTAATACATTCTAACTGTAAATGTTTTTTGGATTACTCTTACTTGAATTGCTTCTTGTTACATTTTATTCAGGACCTTAAAGCGGTGTGGGGATTAGAACTAACCTCACACTGGAAGAAAGCCCTGGTTCAGAACCTGTTCTTCCTGTGTGCTGTTTGCATGTTCTCTCTGAGCCCATTTGGGTTTTCTCTGGGAACTTCAGCCTTCTTCCAGGCTAAAAACACATTTCACAAGTTAAATAGAGATTCTAAATTGCCCCTTAGGAGTGAGCATATGTGTGCGTGTGTTGCTCTGTGTGTGTCTGTAGCATGAGCCTGCGACCTATTCAGGGTGTACCCTGCATCTGCCCAAAAGACGACTGGGATGGGCTCCAGAGTCCAGCAACCCGTGATACCTACAATGAAAAGCAGGATAGAAAATGGATAAACAATTATCTTATATGTATAATAAAAAGTACTTTGAAAAACCTTGCTTAAATGTTTCTGTATGACGTTGATCCCCCATTTTCAAATGTTTATATGAATTTTTAATCATTTGGAACAGCTTATTCTGCACTGTTTTATTCTATATGATGAATTATTTTCCATTATCCCCCTTTTTGTTTGAAAATAGATCTATTTTATGTTTCACATACCTAACTTTATTTGTTCATGTAAATGTAAACATTCTCCGTCAATAGCTTCAAATTATTTTTACTTTATTAGTTATCATTTATAAAGGACACTTTGTACATTTTTGTGTGCCATATTATTAACTTCTTTGCTTATAAACAAAACCCTAAAAACTCCTCATTTTTGTTGTCACTGGGAGATCAGAACACGTTTTAGGAAACTGCAGCAGGCCTGCTCCTCCGCGCATTTTGAATGAGAGCCTGCTTGTGATATTTGCGTGTAACTGAGGCACCTCCTCCCTCCCATTGGACAATGTCTGGGGGAGGGCGTGGCAAGGAAAGATGAGAGTTAAAAATCCATGCCCTTACTGGGAAGACATGGAGCGCTATGGACACAGTCTACACGAGTCTAGTAGATTTTTGTACTAAAAACAACCAACATTTTTCTCTTCTTGCATAGAGCAACGCTTTGAGAGACTGCAGGGAAAGATCGGGCGGCCCTTTTGAGAATGGAGTGTGCATTTGAAGCACAGAATTTGATCTCCATTTCTTTAAGGAAAATCCAAAGCTCCAGGACGCAAAGAGGAGGCATCAAGCTCCATAAGAACTTGCTGGTAACATACGTTCTGAGGAACGCCAGGCAGTTTTATATGAACAAAAACGTGTCGCAGGCGCAGAGATCGCCTCCCTATGAGGATGCAGCGGCAGTCCGTGAAAAGCAAGAATACCTGGAATTGACGGGGAGCTTCACGGAGTTGGCGGATGACTTCTACTGCAACTTTACCGGGGCTGAGTCTGACTCTTGGCACTGCGGAGCGCACCAACACAACGGCCAGCTGACGGAGGTGCAGCACCAGGACGCATCCTCGTGCGTATTGGTCTCACCAAACGACTCTGATCTCATGCTTTCCGAAGCCTGTTGGAGCTGTGCGGACAAATCCTGGGAGTTACCTGTCCCGAACACGCAAGCCAACCAAAAGACTGTCCTGGACTTGGACACGCATGTGGTGACTACTGTCTCCAACGGTTACTTCCACTCAGACTGTTGCGCGCAACCAAGACAGCCGCAGGGCGCGCAGTGCCACAAAAAGCGAAAGATGGACACAAGTTATTTTATTGTTGACCCAGAGTTTTATTTGCCAGACTTTGTGCCAGTGCCATTCAAAAGAATGAGGAGTGACGATGATTCCCATTCAGACTCGGACCAGTTGGACAACACAAACATATCCAACCTGATCTCGGTGCTGGGTTCAGGTGGACTATCCGAGTTTGTGAGTTGGCAGCAGACGGACCTTGAGCAAATATTCGGGACTCAAACTATTTGTTTAAAACACACGCTGTTTACAGGCAGTGGCTGGACCAGAGCGATCGAAGCGTTTTGATTTGTATGTCTTGTTTTTTTTCTTTGTATCATTTTAATTTTGTGGATTTCAAATAAACAATGACACGACTGCAATTCTCACAATTTGTGCCCTCTTATTGAAGAACACACCTGAGTGTTAATTCATGCACCTTGAATTTAGAAATAATCGGATTTCTACACACTGCGTGAATAAGTGTATGTTCTCATGCGTGGTTGGGGTACTGGATATGTGGCTTTGGTTTGTGGGAGTAAAAAAGAAAAGAAAAAAAAAAATCAAAGTTACTTCTAGGATGTTGGTTGAGCACCATCATGTGGCCAGTAGAACGACGTGCACCAGCTTAATGCAGTTTTATTTGTAAATCTATTTATATTTTTTCTGTCAAGAAGCTGCTTTAATAAATCAATAAAGTGTGCAAAACCTAAAAAAGAGGCTGATGCGAAGGCTTTGAATAGTAATTGCTTTCATATTTAATTGTTTTATTTTTTTAATTGATTTAAAAAAACACACCCAAGCAGATTTGCGATGTTGATACTCTTTTTTTTTTAAATAATTTTTAGTTTTTTGTGGATTCTCGTATATGAGTCCCCCACAGACACGTATTCTATTTTTTATTTATTTATTATATATTATTTTTTTATTTTTGTTAACGCAGTTGACACATTTTCTATAATAAAAATAAAAGTCATGAATGAAAAGAGAGGGGGGGGGAGTGGTTTAATCAGGAAGTTGATTGTCAGATGCGCACGTGAGCTGAGTTTTGAAGCTGCAGTTCTCGCGCGCGTGCGCTTCAGTGTTTACAGACACACGCATTTCCCAAGCTTCCAAGCTTGACGCTTGTTTTTGCTCCGCGGGGCCGAGGGGGGGCGGACAGCTGAGGATTCACCGTGTCCTTGAGATATGACAACCCGAGGGTTTCCCATCTTTCTTCCCCGGACAGTTGAAGACTACTTGGGCGCGCCTTTTTGACAAGATGCTGGGTTTTTTCGTCAGAGCGGCGGTAAGTTTCAGGCCTTTCATGTCTTTGAGCAGCCCACCCACCCCGCCGGTATGCTTGCTGTTTGTGGGTGGGGCGATGTCGGACAACAACATTTAAAGGTCAACGTGTAGAATTCGCGTTTTTCAGACGTATGTTGTGGTAAAAAATGCGTGATTCCTAATTTTCCTAATCCAGATTTTTTTTTAGGGGCATCGTAGCTGCGTCTTTGTTTTACGCAATGTTAGCTTGATCAAGCTGATAGCATTAGTAAGTGTCCTTACTGCAGCTAATGCTGCATTAAGTGAACTGCAAAATGCATGCATACAGAAGCCGTTGTTAATATGACCAACTTTGACATTTTTGACGCAGTGGCATGAAGAGGTTATCGGCAATTAAACAAATTTAAAAAGAGGTACTGGTAATAGTTTTATTTTGGAAAGGCCGACCGGAAACGTTACTGTATTTTTCAATCAACTGAACAGACCTGAATGTTTCATAACTGAAAACCTACGTAGGCCTCCTAATATATGATATACGTAAACTTGGCCTTATTTAAATTCATCTTTACATTTATTTAAAGTACATAAATATTAAACAGATAGTGATTTAATTAAAAAACCTAAACATATGTAGGAACTACAAGTTTTGGGTTCAAATGTAAGTCTGTTTAAAAAAAACTGCCTTAAAGGTTCAGCTGTGTGAGCCTCCTATTTATAGACCAACACAAGTTACACCAGTGGCCATGAACAAATAGTGCAACAGGTCTATTAAGGTGCTTTGGTGTCAGTTTTCAAACCCCACATCATATCAACAAAAGAGAATATGTGCTTTAGTAAATAATATATAAAGCTGTTGACAAAGGTCTACTTCTTATTTCAAATAATTAAAAACAAAACAAAATCCAGGTACAATTTTCCTCATAAAAAAAAAGAAGATTTCTGGTTCCTGTCACTGCAATCGCCACAAATCTCAGTTTAAAACCAAACCATATACCACTGAATGGAATTGTGGTGAAGGTAAATTGTGGCATCTGTACTGCATACAGATGTTGAACTTGTCAAACACGTGTGGTACTACATCCAAGGATTCATAATTTATTGTTTTATTACATGACACCAGGTGAAGAATAATCTAAATTAGAGGGTTTTCTTCATTGTTACTTGGTTATTAGTTTATAAATAATAGATTTTTCTGATTTTTGTTGTTGTTTTGTAATACACAAATCATATAATAAACCCGAAACAAAACTGTGACGCAAAGTGAACCAGATCAATAAATCAATAAATCGATTTCTATTTCTTCGATTCAATCAGAGGCGAGTTGTTAATCCAATACTATTTAAAAAATTGTTTCAGAATGATATAAATCGGTCACATTGATATTGGAAAATACCATTTAGATCGAGGCACGCTACATTTATTTTACTATAACTAAAAAAACAACCAAGTGCATCACAGCAGACAGCACAGACGTAATGACATCAAAAAATGAACAATCCATCATTCCAGTCCAACGTGTGGAAACACAAAGACATGTGACCATACAGTGTGCTAGAATGTTCTAATAATGTTCAGTTTGTATTATTTTGATGGAGGGGAAAAAACAGCAGTGGGCTGAACCACAGGAAACTAAAATGTGAATGGATTCATTCTTATTTACTTGTTTTTTTTGGACACATTTTTAATTTACACTTAATTATCTTGCAAGAAATACAAGGAATCTGGAAAACTTCCACAGCACAGTGTCCATGTATGTATCTCTGAGTCACACTGGATGAACGTTTGGCTAAAGATGTCGTGGATCACTTTTATGTCAGTGAATTGTTCAAAATGAACCACTATCAACTATGAACCGTAGCATCAACCACAAATCTTGATATGAACGGAATTGTTAAAATGAATTGTTCCAACCCTATTATATAACTACAGTAAAGCAGATGTTTCGTGCTAATTGTCTTGTGTTTCTTATCTGTTCTGCCTTTAAGATCCACTGTTTTGTCCTTCCGTGTCTTTTAGCAGCGGCCTAGCGTTGTAAATCCATGCCGCTTGCTCAGAGCTGTAACACAGATCCCAGAGCGGTCCTATGTGCATCAGGAGGGTTTACCCAAGCTGCCCGTGCCACCCCTGAAGCAGACATGTGAGCGCTACCTCGCCATTCTGGAACCTATTGTGAGTAAGGAAGAGCTAGAACACACCCGACAATTAGTACAGGAGTTCCTCAAGGGTGGAGTGGGTGAAAGACTTCAGAAGGAACTGGAGAGGCGTGCACGAAAGACCGACAACTGGGTAGGTATTCAGATTCATTCATGGTTTTTTTTTGACTTAAAAGCAAAGGGAAACAGAACGACTCTGGGGGATGTTTGAGCATATCACCAAAATGTCAAGTCGTATATCCCAAAACATCTTGACAGTATTTATTGAAGGAAAAACATAAAACAAAATGCAAAGGGATTGTGTTAGCATTATAACTCTTCTATGGTATCAGTAGCTCCAATGCTAAAATGAAAACTAAAGAACTACATCTTTCACTCTATAGAATTGGTTTGTTAAAGGTTTGTTCATAAGTAACATTAAAGTAGGACATAATTATGATCATATAAAGATCCACTCCGATGAAAATTGTGTTTTTGTTGTTTTTACCATGTTTTTTAAGCATTTTTCCCACAACGTGAGCACATAAGTTGACAATTAAGCTGAATACTGCATTTCTGAGTTTTCCTTTATTTAAACTGTTGTAAATCAGGAGCAGACAAAAAAAATACTGTTCAACAAAAGATCGTATTTGTGACGTGGTAAATGGGCGGGCCACAAGATTTCTCCTTTGCTCCCTTCTGATGCATCCACTTGTAGACGCCTAAATCCATGTACGTCTTTGTTTTCCTCGTCTGAGCTGGCATCTGTTTTAAAACTGCATCGCGTGATAGCTCCAGTATTGCTGGTCATTTTCATCGCACCAGTAATGCTAGGGTTGGGACTGTGAGGAGTTGTAAGCTAGAGAGTGTAAACAGCTCTCAGTCATGATCTGTCAGTCATGGATGACGGCGCTCTGCAACATTAGTCCCGCCCACAACTCCGTGGCAAAATTTCTAATTAACTACTGCCGCTCAGCAAAAACTATTTTCTATTTAGGAAACGACCCAGGTTTATTTTAATTTGCCTAAAAATGGCACAATCATGATCAACACTTTAACAATATACCAAAAGATTATTAGAGTGGGACTTTAAATGGTAGCAAGAAAATAATGTCTCTCTTCCTAAATACCTTACCACAAAGTGAAGATATTTTGTCAAGCATGGCGGTAGAGAGGTCATGATTTGAGATTGTTTAGTATACACAGAACCTGAACATAGTTCATGACTGGAAAAATCCTTTGTGCCGGACCAAGCCAGCTTCATTTGTTCCCATCACATTTCAATGAGTTCCTCTGTATCATCGCTGTGGTGTTTTGACATTATTTTAAGAGTATTCTTTTAAGGAAACTACAAGGTAGATTTATAGGATGACGTGGCTTTTAGGATGATCTCATAGCCACGCCGGGGGCGTGCAGTGTAACGAGACACAGAAAAGCATGTAAGAAACATTTTCAGCTATGTTCAAATAAATTTTCTAACTAGGAATTGGACTCTTTATTTTTATTTTTTTCTGTTTGATATGACAGTCGTTGCTTTATATTTGTCTGCAGCTCATTCATTGCGTTATTCCTACTTTTGATACTCTTTAACTTGTTTTGTCATGACAGTACATACCATGATCTTTTTATCACACTAGCGTTTGTTCCTGTAGTTATCAGAGTGGTGGATGCAGTCGGCATATCTGGACTGCCGCATGCCATTAGCAGTTTACACGAGCCCCGGAGTGGTCCTTCCTCGGTTGCACTTTCAAGATCGACAAGGCCAGATGAGGTGAGAAACCAGAGCAAGAACCATGAAAGAGCAGTCACTCCGTCTAAACGACACACATTACAAAGTACATTAGCTTGAGCCATTCGAAAGAAGAGCTTGTTCTGCGATTGCACACCCTTCATCTTTGTGTTACAAGAATACATTTGAAGAATCATGTTTTGATTTAGTCTTTCACAAATGCAGTCATATAAGTGTTTCCTGTTTTTCTTAAGGTACAGTGAAAGCACACTCCTATATACAGTTTCAATTCGTGCCTGCCAAAGTCTCCAATTCCAAAGCTGACGGTGTTATTTAAAGCTCTTTGGACGCTCTACCATTGCTCAGCTGTTTTTAACTGCTGTGACACACAAGGCATGCTGCGAACTTAGTAGTCCCATGAAGACATAACACAGTGTTGTACTGTGTTTTTTTATGTGTTACTAACAACACTGGGTGTTAGCGTAGTCACAGTAAAGTTTGTGTTAGCGGTATCAGACGTGTTTTTTACATGTTCCAAACAAGGTTGAGTGTTATTGTGAACATGCTAATGCAGCTAACGTGTAACGGACTGCTTCTTTTTTTTGTTTGTTTAAATGTTACCTTCAATATTGGGAGTTAGCATTGTCACAGTAATGTCTTTTTTAGCTGTTTCAGTCGGTTTTTTACATGTTGCTAACAAGGTTGGGTTTTATTGTGAATACGCTAAAGTGACTAACGTGTTGCAGTGTCGGACTATGTTTTTGTTTATATTTTACTAACAAGCTTGGGAGTTAGCATAGTCACAGTAACATTTGTTTTCAGTCTGTCTTTTTTTGGGACTACGCTAATGTAGCTAACATGTAGTGGGTTACAAACAAGTTATAGAATTACTGTGATGGCAGTAAATAAATTCTGACAGATGGATTTATTTCTGACTCTTGTTTTGCTCGATGCGCCTTATATATCCCATACGCTTAAAAGTAGGCCATTCATTAGCATTGCGCAATTTAACCTCCTAAATTTCACAAACCTCCATTTAAATGTGGATGTATTTAAATTGTTGTTGTTTATTGTATTTTAGATACTGTGTTTATGTTGTACGGCAACCTTGAGGGCTCAGAAAAGCATCTTATAAATGAATGAATGTGTTTTCTACATTTTGTTTGGATTATAGCTGTGATGTCAAAATAGAATCCATCATGTAAGCTTTTTTTTTTTTTTTTTACTTCTTGCAGATTTGCAGCCAAACTGATTGCAGGAGTTTTGGACTTCAAAAGAATGATCGACACGTGAGTTTGCTTCGCATTAATACAAACTCTGTGCTACTCAAAATGTCCATTTTCAGTTTTGTTTCTTTAATTTGAAAACACCTATGATTGTGCCTCAGTGAAACGCTGCCAGTAGAGTATTTGAGTGGGAAGTCTCTCTGCATGGACCAGTATTATCAGATCCTTTCTTCCTGCCGAATCCCTGGACCAAAGAGAGACACTGTTGTAAATCATGCTGTAGGGAAGACACCTCCCACTCACATTGCAGTGGTCCACAACTTTCAGGTTCGCTGCAAGGCTGCACTTTTTTGCACTTCTTAATTTTACAAACCCCACAGGTGGCAGAAGAAACGCATGAATGTCTTCTTTTTTTTTCTGCAGTTTTTTGTCTTGGATGTGTACAACAGCGATGGCACGCCACTAACGGTGGATCAGATATACATGCAGCTGGAGAAGATCTGGAATTCCTCTCTGCAGACTAATAAGGAACCCATCGGCATCCTTACATCTCAGCACCGGAACACCTGGGGAAAAGCTTATAACAACCTAATAAAGGGTGAGCAGCAAACTCATTGCATTTTTTTTGAAAAGTAGATTTAAAAAAAAAAAGAAGTTTTTTTTCTGTTGGATTTAATGTTTTTTTTCCCCCCAGATAAGACAAATAAGGAGTCGGTCCGTGCCATCCAGAAAAGTATCTTTGCAGTATGTTTGGACGCTCCGCTGCCTCGAGTGTCAGACGAGCTGTATCTCAGCCGTGTGACTGCTCAGATGCTCCACGGAGGGGGGGCCCGCTGGAACAGCGGCAATCGCTGGTTTGATAAGACGTTGCAGGTCTGTTTGTGACACCTCAGGTGACATATGAACTATTTAGCAGGACTCTGATACTGTGGGAGAACTTGAATATACTTCAAAATGATCCTCAGTTCATTGTTGGGGAAGACGGTTCATGTGGACTGGTTTATGAACATGCTCCCGCTGAGGGTCCACCCATTGTGTTTCTCATCGATCACGTTGTTAAATACATGTAAGTTTTGATCAAATTTAGACAAGTGCTTTCTTTGCTTTAAAATTGAAATGGTTTCACATTTTTTCAACAGGCAGAACATACAAATGGTCCGCTCTCCCATGGTTCCGTTGCCCATGCCTCAGAAACTGCGATTCAACATCACACCAGAAATTAAGAGAGACATTGAGAATGCTAAACAGAACATGAACATGTGTGTAAAATGAAGTGTACTGATCATATTTAGCTTTTAATGACATTTTTCTAAACACCTTATTTTTGCTTTATTAGAATGGTTCATGACTTGGATGTGAAAGTGCTCAGATTTCCTCATTTTGGTAAAAAATTACCAAAGCAATATAAGCTAAGTCCAGATGGCTTTGTGCAAATGGCTCTACAGCTGGCATACTTCAGGTAAGAAGCCTTCTCTTGCTGTAAAATGTGTTCACCAAAGTGTAAACGTCATCTCTCTTGTCTTTGATTTGAAGGATGTACAATTGCTGCTGCTCCACCTATGAAAGTGCATCGCTCAGAATGTTTAAATATGGACGAACAGATGCCATCCGTTCCACCACAGCAGACTCGCTTCAGTTTGTCAAGGCGATGCAAGACTCTACAAAGCAGGTAGGGAGAGGCCACTTTAGCTGAATCCCAGTTTGAGCCCTTTGGCCGTACTCCATCACTGAGCGTTGCCTCTCAACAGCACTGTCTCCAACATTTTTACTGGGTTGGCCAAGGTTTGGTGGCTGTGGTTTGGTAAACCATAAAGAAATTAAAATGATCATAATATATTTGATGTCTTGTTTTTTTAAATTTTTAAATTCTTTTTTCTCAGATACTACTTTACATGTCAATTTGATTGTTCTGAACCCAGAAAGCTTCTCAGCAGGTTCAAAAAATGCATGAATGAATGGATTATATTAAAAATAACCTTTGGATATTTACTTTTTGTTCTAGAAACACTGCAAACATTAATATACAAATCTGCTTTAGAACAGAAGTATTTCTGTGTCTTGAAGTTGAGTCATAGCATATGGACTGAAAGGTTTCTCTTCTTGAAACGTTTCACCACTCATCCAAGTAGCTTCATCATCAGTCGACAGGCATACATGTCAAAAAACCTATAAACGCCATTAGTTTTCATTACATAAAAACATTTTTATTGCGTAAGCTCCACAATACAAGAGAAAAACTGCAAGACAACATTGAATCAGGTAATCAGTATTTGTCTCTTTGAGAATATCAAGGCTTTTGGACTTAACCAACCACAAACCAGAGTTTTCCCTTGTTGTGGCTGGAGAGGCGGCCTTTAAAATGAATGATGTGGCAATACACCCCTGACCCAGCCCCTGTACTGACTCTTAAACTACGTTCACTGCTGGCATTTAGCCCATGGTGTTCACACTGGACAAGCAGGGAGGGGCTCCTTCTTTTTCTGCTATTTACTAGCGCATGTCTGCCACCTACAGTTGGAAGAGGCTTGGTTTGAAATTTCAAAGTGGTGCAAAACGGTTCGTTTTATTGCTAGTATCCTTGCAATGGCGGATATGGATTACCATCATGTCAAGAGAGTGGTCTTGGTTTAATTTTATTTTAATTAAACAAAGGCAGACGTTGTCAAACTTGTTGCAAAGTCTGGTTCACCAGATAAACCATATCCATATTTCACTGCCAAATCTAAGTCCCTGATTGGTCTGACTTGGTTTAATTGGCATTGCGGATTGAATGGCCATGCGTTTTGTACATAGAGTCTAAAAACGGTTGTTGAAACTCGCGTAGCTACAAATGAATGCAATAGTTTTGAGCGTGTACCTTTATATAGACTTATCATTAAAAGTGGCCTCTTACACGCTGTCGAGGGTGACGTGGAGGTAGCTTTACTATGTAGGTTCGGTAGCGGCAGAAATGTAAAGATACAAGTCAGCATTCAGTACCATGATAATTAATGAGATTGGTGAATATATTTTTTCATTCATTCAGATTCTTAACCCGGTTTTTCCCATTCGGGGGTCACATCCCGGCCACTCATGGGCCAAGGCAGGGGACATCCTGGATAGGTCGCCAGTCTGTTGCAGGGCCACACTAATCACACACCCATGCAGACTCACATTAGGGGCAATTTATGGTAACCAATTAACCTATGGAGCATGTTTTTGGACAATTGGAGAAAGCCGGAGTCCCCGGATAAAACCCACGCATGCACTGGGAGAACATGCAAACTCCACACAGAGAGGTCCCCCATTTGTGTTCTGTTTCAGGTCCCCACCCGAGGGGCCTTCTTGCTGTGAGGCAGCGTGCAGCCCTAGTAAATATACTGAACATATAAAACAAGCCTTTAAAAGTTCGGCACAAACAGTGCAACAAAAATTCAAACGTGTCATCTTTATTGCCACCAGCAGTAAATGCATGACTACATGAGCAAACTCTTCGGATTGCTTACAATTTTTTTGGCATCCAAAACATTATAGTTGTTAATTCAATGTTTAGCTTTGGTTGCTGAATACTTTTTAAAATCTTTTGATGTGTCTTAGCCTGAGGCAATACAGAAACCCAAAGGGGTGGGGCTAAAGGGTAGAACTGAGGTTCAGCAGAAAGCCTTTGAGTCAGTATATTTTCCTTGACATGTATTACGGTTCACTGAGCTGCAAATGTCTGCCCTACAGAAAGAAGAGAAGGTTGCAATGCTGGAGAAAGCTGTCCAAACACACAAGGAAAACACATACAATGTGAGATCCAGATTTTTCTAGCAATGGAAAAGAATAAAACAATTCAAAATGTAACATACTTCCGTTTGTCTTCAGGCTATTCATGGACAGGCCATAGACAGACACCTTCTTGGGTTGAGGATGCAGAGTATTACTGACCTGACCTCTATGCCCGAGATATTCATGGATACCTCCTATGCTGTGGCTAATCATTTTAATCTCTCCACCAGCCAGGTATGTTTGTGTTTAAGAAAACCAACAATCTGCTATTACAGTTATCAGTTTGAATCATCCATATCAATATTTGCTTTTCCCCTCATCTCTACATCCAGGTTGGCTCCAAAACAGACTGTGTTATGTGCTTTGGCCCAGTGGTGCCAGATGGCTATGGAGTGTGTTACAATCCCATGGATGAGCACATAAACATTGCCATCACAGCCTTCAACAGCTGCGAGGAGACAAATGCTGCCAACTTTGCCCAGGCTGTAGAGGATTCACTGTTGGACATGAGAGCTCTCCTGGAAGACGCAGCCGTGACCAGACAGTGATCCCACACAGCAGTCTGGCTTGCCGGGCAGTGACGGGAACTGAAACGGAATCGAGTCATTGCCAGAGCTGTTGGCAGAATGCCTCACTGGCATAAACGTGCAATGTGCTAAGAAGAAACCTGCTTCCAGGGAACCTGCTGGAGGGAAGTTTAGAGTGTCAGGGCAAAAAGAATAATTTAAGAGAATGAAATATTTTAATATTTTGTGGGAACATTTGTGTTATGTTACAGATGCTTCTTTCCTTCTTTAATACACAAGATGTTTGTAGTAAAGCGTTAGCTTTACTCTGTGGATGTTGAGTGTCTGCTTTTTCATAGGTCAAAACAATGACAACATACTTTATGAACAGCATTTAAATGAAACAAACAGGTTCCTTTTACACCACAGAGGTTGGTTATTCTAACAAAAAATGTAAGTATTGCAAACAAATATTACATGAAGACACTGAAATGTGTAGACTCAAAAGTGCACGAATGAATATTTCGCTCTGAAAGCTCCTTTGGAATGAAGGTAGTCACCATGAAATTCCACCTCGGCCATGTTTCCAGAGGAGCGCCACGTGAACAGCTGCGAGCCTTTGAACACGTTGGTTTTCAACACATCCGTGTCCCGTATCTGCACCAGAAACACAGGTATGATGATGGATTATCACGCTTTTCCTTACTTAGTGCGCGGCGGACTGCAAGGTGATTATGCATACCATAATGTAGGACGTTTTGGAGTTGGTGGCGTTGAGTTCTAATCCTATATGCAAGGCTTGAATTCTGATCTTCACTAGTGGCGGGGCGCTGATGAGCACTCGGCAGGTGTGGTTGTTGCTTTGCGTCGTTGGGTTCTCAAAGGTGCCACTCTGAGAAAACAGCTGAATGTCACAGCCTGTGGAAAAGATAAGATACTCTTTAACTAAATAAAACACTATCTGTGTAGAACTCAAAAATGAAAGCACTTTCCAAAAGAAAAACCCAAAAGTTTTTCAAACTTCTATAGATTCTGATTTTTCTACACTGACACCGCATGTTTCTTATCTAGGGGTATTACCATTCATTTTAACAACAATTCTATTCGTAGCATAATTGATGGTTGACGATCCTATTCGTAGTTGATTTTAGTTCGTTTTGAATGATCCCATTCACTGATTGACATCCCTGAAATGGATCCAGCCAAAACTTGGCTGAAGATGTTTATACCAGTGTGACTCAGAGATAGCTACCTGGGTACTGAACAGTGCAGGTAAGGTTTTCCAGATTCCTTGTCTTTCTTTCAAGATAATCAAGTATAAATAAATATGTGTCCAAGCAAACAAGTACGGTAAACACGTATTAATAACAACTAGTTTCATAAAGTTCAGCCCATTGTTGTTTTTTCACATCAAAATAATACAAAATAGAAAATTATTGGAACATTCTAGCACACTGTATGGTCACATACATCAAATTCAGTGTTTCCACACATTGGACTGAATTGATTGATCATTATTTGCTGTCATAACATATGTATTGTCCACTGTTATGCACTTGGAGGTTTTTACATAATAATAAAATAAACCCACTGGTGCCTCAATCCAAATGGTATTTTCCATGATCAATTATAATTGATTCATTTTGTTTTGAAATGATTTTATGATCGTATTGGTCGATTTGATTAATGATTTGCCTCAGACAGATTGATCAGGTTGGAACATTGGAATATAAATTGATTCATCGACTAAGTTGACTGATCGTTACACCCCTATTCCTACCCTGATGGTGGCTCCTCTTCACATTCTTCTGTGAGCTGTAGGTGAACACAACGCCATCTCCAGGAGTGAACAAAGTTTGCCGAACAAGCAAGACATTGGTTCTTGTTGTCAGTTCACTGCCTGTTATCTGCTCACACTTCCTCACAAAAGCTAGCCGGTCAAAAAAAGCCAAAGACTCCTCTGCAAGAAAAAACATGCTGGAGTTACTGTCTTCTGCCTGTAAGAGAGAGGAATTGGTATAGTTTTTAAACAAAACCTACTTCTCCTGCAATTTAAAGAGCTTGATACCACTTTAATGTGGACGACTTCGTCAAGGGGTCGACCTATGGAGAGTGTGCAGCGACCGGTCACATTCCTCAAGTCCACTGTTCCTGATTCTTGCAGAAGTAGTTGTCCACATGCATCTACAAAAGGTAAAGTGTTCTTGACAGAGTCACACTTTAAGATCTTAAAGACTATGAAAGAATCATATGGGCACTAACTAGATGCAGGTGTTGGTTGGGTGACTGTTGGGGCCTCAGTTGGAGGTAGATGACCCCGTGGAGTAGAAATGTGGATCAGAGCAGGAGTTGGGTGAGGTCCCCCTGTGATTTCTGTGGTTTCAGAAGTTGCATCTCCGCACACGCCCGTGTAGCAGCCCTGGATGGTGATTGGTTTGGGCATGTGCATGCACAGCAGGG
The DNA here is from genome assembly GCF_053564925.1 of Oryzias latipes. Taxonomy (NCBI): domain Eukaryota; kingdom Metazoa; phylum Chordata; class Actinopteri; order Beloniformes; family Adrianichthyidae; genus Oryzias; species Oryzias latipes. Next base: position 15,205,058 of record NC_136245.1, read on the forward strand.
GGCTGAGGGGGGCTGGCTTTGACGGACCCATGCAGGACACTGCTCTGGACTGGATGCCATATCCACAAGGAACTGAACACTGAATGGTGACGATAAAATGTTTTTAGGTGGAGATTTTACAGAAATTGGATTTTTAACAAAGAAGCGCATTTTTGCAGAAGATTATGATGATTTAACTACAACTGCTTTTTTTTAAATTGTCCTGTGATAGTCTTTATAACAATTTTTTTTTAATTCTGTGAATTCCCATTTTAGAGGAACTATTATAATCCCGTCCTGTGAACATCACCTGGCTCCAAGGCTTCACCTCCCACCTGATGGTGCAGACTTGCACCAGACAGGGCACCATTGCTGCAGGTTTGATAGCTGCCTTGCACCTTTCCTCCAGCACCACGTTCTCCTTGCCATGAATATACTGAACGCAAGACACATTTCTCTGAGCTACACCCAGGTCACAGGACGCAGAGCAAGGGGACGTACTGAGCACCTTCCACCTGGATGAGCAAAACTAACGATTAGGTGGTTCTGCCTTTAAGAAAACACTGGTGTGGTGGTTTGTGGGTCATTTACTTAGCAGGGCAGCTGTGAGTGTTACATGCAACCACTGATGGGGGTTTGGGCAAGTCGCTGCAGTTGGAATCTTCCACCACCTCCCCCTCTTCCTCTCTCGCTCCAGCACAGTACAGCACCCTATTGGCTACTCCTCCTCCACATGTAACACTGCAAACTCCTTGCTTATAGCGCCACCTAGTTGTTTAACATGAAGAAACAGCTGAAATGTGCAAATGTGTTACGGCACTACAGTATATATGTAGCTTAAATACATGATGTCACGATGTCTCACTTTGGAGGACAAGGCTGTGTGCCACATATCTCAGCCTGGGGCTCAGGTTTGGTAGAAGCTTCACAGTTAGAGTCAAGGACCCCCAGTTTGGTCTGGTGATCCACACAAGAAGAAAATATCTGCCGGGTTCCTGCATTGCAAGAGTGTTAAGCTTTAAAATACTGTACACAAGAAAAAACATCTATTGTTTTTAGGGGAAAACCAGTTTTTAAAATAACTTAAAACTCACCATTGCCACAGGTCTGAGAACACTGGCTGATAACAGGGCTCCACACATACACAGGAGCCTGTCTGGAGCGTGGCATCAAAGCAGACTTCAAAAAGTGCCCTTCCTGGTCACAAGAGAGACACCATTTCCAAAGGCTTTTTGACAGTAGAAGCATTTAGGAGATATTTTTACCACTTTCTACCTCACCTCCCCCTTTGAGTCCCAGCCGATAGGACAAACGTCAACCACACATGCCACAGAATCAGACGGTTTGACCTGTTTAGCACAGAGACTTTCATGTAATTCAACATCTACACCGTCCTCTGCCCGGACGCATGACACAACACGTTTTGCTTGGCCTGGCCCGCACACCGCAGAACAGTTTGCTGCCTCTGACACACGCCATCTGCAAAGAAAGTAAAGGGGGTTCTAAGATAGTGAAATAAAAAAATTAATGAAAAAAATTGAAACAGTACTAGTGGTTGCTCGGAGCTGATTAAACGTAACGGCAGGCTTATTAATCTTAACAAGGTCTCTTTCAAGACTCTCCTTGTTCATTTTTCTCCTATAATTCTCTAAAAATACATTTTTGTTAAAAATAAATGATAAATCTTTCAATTTTGCATAATAGAAGAAGTGAAAAGTAACAACAAAAGGAGACACTGACCTTTCACCAGGTTAGACAAGTAAAGAAAAAATAAATATATGAAAAACATCATCTCGTATTTTCGATTGTTAACAAAACAACATCTGAACTCAGCAGAGCACTATTACATTTTTAAGACCACGGCAATAAACAGTCTTTGTACGTTTGAGAACTAAAGCTCATTTGAACATCTTCTAATCCAGTCAGGTGTTTTTTTCCACATCAGCATTCATTTTAGAACTAAGAAATTAATTTTGAAAGAATGAAAAGAGAACAAAGCATTATCAAACCAATGGGAGGAGTAACTGCTCCGCAATGGTGGAGCTGGAATATTTTATAGAGGGGGTGGGAGGGGGCAGAAGACCTTGGTAGGGTGGCAAATAAGGACAGCAGAGTGCAAGGCCATTACAAATGACAGGATCAACAATACATATTTCAAACCATTTTATTACTGAAGCAAATAGTTTAAGGAGCTCAAGATTTGCAAAGCTTGTATTGATGATTTGTAAATCTTTGTCAATAATTGTACTAATATTGACTCAAAAATTGTGTGTGTGTGTGTGTGGGGGGGGGGGGGGTGTCAAAGCTTCTTACTTGCCCCGCCCTGTAGCGTTTCCCACTAAAAATGGGGCTCCTTCTCCTGCTGAACCCTTTGGTAGTCTCTACACTCAATGCTGCATTTGACAATCGTATTCGTATAAGTCATTTAAAATGATGTACGAATGATACAGACCAGCCACAGTTCGATTCAAAATTTAATGTGAACGTTCAAGTTATGAGCTTTGGAATTTGGGGTTTAAGACAAACATAACAAGAGTTCTGACACATATGTGATACTCCTTAAAATAAAGGTTTTCAAATGGTTTTGGAGAGTTTCACCTGTTTCTTAAAATTCATTTTTCAGAACGTTTGAACCGTGTCTTTGCTTTTTTGAGGGATTTATTCGTTTGCATCAAATTTTTTGAATGTTGATCTTTGTAAAAACTGCTTAATCTCAATTGTGATCTTCTTCTTTCTCTTTCGGCTTTTCCCATCAGGGGTCGCCACAGCGAATCATCCTTTTCCACCTCACTCTATCATGGACATCTTCTACCCTAACATTAGCCAACTTCATGTCCTCTGTTAAGACATCCAGAGGACAATCTGTTAAGACATCCAAGACATCCAGAGGCTTAATCTCAATTGTGATATGTGTAGTAAAAACACTCAAAATGTTGTTATTTGACAGTCTAGGGTTTATTTTTGAATTATTACATAACATAATGAAAACATGTCAATTAAAAAAATGGTTTTACCAAAAATATGGTTGTAAGGCATGGTCACAAAAAACTGTTTAAAGATAAATTATTGAAAGTTGTAAAAAGAAAATGCAAAAACCCTGGATTACTAAGGGTTAAACCACTTTAAACCTCTCCATTTAAACTACTTGTTCATCCAGAATCTATTTTCCAACTATTTATTTTTAAACTGATTTACTTGTTTTTTATGTTTCTGTAGACGAATCTTTTATATTTTGGGATAATTGGAGTGTATGTGTTATTGAAACACTTGGATCTGACCTCCTACTGTTGGTTAGGTGGTACATGAACTTTACCTGGCAGGACAGTTTTGTAGGCTGCACTTTTCAGTGGTGGAAGGGGCGTTATCAGCGGAGCACTCAGAGTCTGAAACTTTTACCACATCTGATCCTTGTTTCTGAACACATCGCACGGGACGCACTCGCACTCCTCCGCCACAGGAGGCGCTACAAGTCCCAAACTTTCCTGCCATCCATCTGCAGAAAAGTAAACATTTTACTCCTATTTGGACTAGCAAACAGCAGATCTGAGGTTGTAATTCACCTTGGGGGACAGAATGAGAGCTGACAAGTTGTGGGGAGGGGAGCAGCTGGAAGAGGGGCGGAACAGTCGTCTTCTTTTAAGCGGCTGTTGGTATTTTCATCTACACAGATGTGTATGTGCTTCTGTACACCTGTAAAGATGATTAAAAAAAGAGGGAAAATATACAGTAGAGTTGTAGTCTTAGAAAAAAATTTACAAAAAATTCAAAGGTTGTTATAACAATTGGTGGAAAGATAGATGAAATAAAGAATAAAGCTAGACTTTTGCTTTGTAGCCTTTGTAATAGATAGAAAAAATTGGTTAGATATTGATTCATCATGGATATATTTCATTGGCAAAGACAGAGGTCAAAGGTTTCCTGTAGGTTTTCATCAGGTTTGCACTAGAGCTGCTATTTTGATCCATTTACCCATGCAGATCTTCTCAAGGGTTGTGATGTTTTGAGGCTGTTGCAAGGCAACATGCACTTTCTCCTCCATCCACAGATTACTGTATCTATTGGATTGAGGTCCAGAGACTGGCAAGGCCACTCCAGAACCTTGAACCTTTTAGGTAACCACCCCGTTCCTGTTATATTTGGGATATTTGTCATGCTATAGAAGTTCCAGCCACGTTTCACCCTCAATGGTCTCACTGATGGAAGGAAGTTTTTGCCAAAAATTTCTCCATGCATGGCCCCATTCATCCTTTGACATGTCCCTTTTGCAGGAAAGCAGCTCCAAAGCATAATGCTTCGCTGCCGTCATGGTGGGCCGCTCAACATTCTTCGCCATCCAAATACGGCGAGCGGCATTTCTACCAAAGTGTTCCATTTTGATCTCATCTGACCACATGACCTTTTCCCAATCCTCCTCTGAATCATCCAGATGGTCTCTGGTAACCTCTAGACAGACCTAGACACGTCCTGGCTTAAGCGGGAGGACCTTTGGAGCTCTGAAGGATTTAAATCCATCATGGAACAGACTATAGTAACCTTTGTTACTGTGGTACCTGCTCTCTTCAGGTCACTGACCAGTTCCCCCGTGTAGTTCTGGGCTTTTTCCTCAAGATTCTCTAGATCAGTTGTACACTCCACCAGGTGAGGTTTGACATAGAGCTTCCAGAAATCATACAATGTGGTTTCCTGTGTTCTTTGTTTACATTACAGTTGAAGTGCATCTATGATGAACATTACAGACCTCTCATCCTTTTATGGCAGACAACAGAACCAGTGACTGATAAATACTTTGTTGCCCTCTGTAGGCTAAAACCCATTCCTAAATTTTGTATTACCATATTTATTGTCTCATTTGAAAACTTTTACTTCCTAAAATCTATTGTAGCACATTGAAACTATCCATTATAGATGGAAATAAAATACTGTATCCAACATTACTTACCTGCTCCACAGGTCACCGAGCAGGGTGTTGTGAAACGGACCCATTGTCCACTTGGTTTGAAGCTTGTTAGAGGCTTACTATTTTTATTTGGCTCATAAAACTGATAGCTAACATTTGGATTCGTTCTTTCACCATATTCTTTTCCATATTTGCGATAGATCTGAAATAACGAAAAAGATAATGCATAATTTAAGGTTCACACTTAGGTTCTTTTTTTGAGAGAAAGTTGATGTTTTGGATCATGAGTCCTCAGTTTTTTATGACTTTTTTTTAAACTCCTGACCTGTACTTTTATTTCTCGTTGCAGCGGTCCAGGCACCAGCACCTCCTCCATCTCAGGTAGAAGGTCAGGTGTCAGGTGGAGAAGGTACTTTAGATGGTTTTCCAAAAGGGAGGGATGTGTTATGTTCAGGGCCATGCTGCCTTTTCCAGACACAATGTACTGATCTCCAATCATTACAGCTGTGGGTACAAAACACGTGAGTGGTTAAAGACGTTCTTCATGACTCAAAAATGTGGTTGCAGCATGATTACTCACCCGTATGGGTGAAAAGAGGTGCCCTGTTGACAATATGAACCTGTGTGGCATTCACTGGCAGAGTCAGAAAGGTGCTGTACTCTGAAACATCAACATTTTTAACCATTTGAAGCAATTATGTTAGTCTATCTGTTGTAAGAAGGAGTTCATCAACTTACCTTTAGCCTGACCACCAGTGTAGAAACCAGATATCAAACTGCAGGTTGATCCGTCTCCACCACACACTCCGCACACATCGTGCACCTTCCCAGAATGCAGCACACCATCACACCCAAACAGCTGTGCAGAAATCAGGCGACTAAGTCAGGAGCCAAATGGGACTCCAAACATTTGTAATGTACAATGAAACAAATACATATTTGAAGACCCTGTGATTTTGCAAGTTCTCCCACTTAGAAATCATGGAGGGGTCTGACATTGTCTACCTTGAGAGACAAAACCAAAAGAAATTGCATGATTTTTATAAAATAAAGGCTTGCGCACACTGCAGGAGGGATTTTGTCCCATTTATCCACACAGATCTTCTCTAGGTCAGTCAGGTTTTATGGCTTTTGCTGAGAAACACAAAGTTTGAGCTCTCTCCAAAGATTTTCTATTGGGTTGAGGTCTGAAGACTGGCTTTGCCACTCCAGTACCTTGATATGGTTCTTATGAAGCCACTCCTTGGTTATCCTGGCGCTGTGCTTCGGGTCATTGTCATGTTAAAAAGACCCAGCAATGACCCATCTTCAATGCTCTAACTGAAGGACAGAAGTTCTTCTCCAAAATCTTGCAACACATCGCCCTGGTCATCCTCTCCTTAATACAGTGTAGTCGTTCTTTCCCATGTGCAGAGAAACACCCCCATAGCATGATGCTACCACCCCCTGTTTCATGGTAGGGATGGTGTTCTTGGGATGGTACTCATCATCCTTCTTCCTCCAAACACAGCAAATAGAATTAGAACCAAAAAGTTCTATTTTGGTCTCATCTGACCACATGACTTTCTCCCATGACTCCTCTGGATCATCCAAATGTTCACTGGCAAACGTACGACAGGCCTGGATGTTCTGGTTTAGGAATCTGCCGCGCCGTGCATGATTTCAAACCATGACATCTTAGTTTATTACCAACAGTAACCTTGGAAACAATGGTTCAGGTTCTATTCAGGTCATTGACCACATGGGGGGTCATTGACCCCCCATGTAGTTCTGGGCTGAGTCCTTGCCCTTCTTAGAATCACTGAGACCGCACGAGGTGAGATCTTGCATGGAGCCCTAGTCTGAGGGAGATTGACATTCATGTTTAGCTTCTTCCATTTTCTAACAATGCTCCAATTGGGGATCTTTTTTCACCAAGCTGCTTGGCAACCTCCCCATAGCCGTTCCCAGCCTTGAGGAGGTCTACAATTTTGTCTCAGGTGTCTATGGACAGCTCTTTAGCCTTGCCCATTTTAGTAGTTGGAGTCTTACTGATTTTATGAGGTGGACGGGTGTCTTTATGCAGATAACAACCTCAAGTATTTCTAATTTAGGATAATAAAAGGGGAATGGAGGTGGACTATTTAAAGCCAGACGAAAGGCCGCAGTGCATCTTTATTGCAGTGCGCTGACACAAATAAATCATAAAAAGTTTATTAATCAATCACAATGTTTATTTCGCCTCCGTCATGTCCGTGGTCCACGTCCAGCCCGCCACAACGCAATGTAAGCCTTACGCAGGAGTTTTATTTCCAGTTACCGGTAATTTATGCAACGATGTCACAATAAAAAGCCGGGGAACTGAAAACAGATCTGGGTTTCAAAATAAAAACTTTGCTGTACTTTAAAAATATAACTTTAATATTTTTGGTGCCCTGCTCACGTGATTGTTATTGTTGCACTTGTCCTGCATACTTGTTCTATATGTTCTGTACAATAGAGTATAGAAAAAAAGAGCGCAGATAACACCACCATGGATGAGGAAAGTCTAATTGAGGAGGTTTAGAAACTTGACTTCATCTACAGCACTAAACACGTATTTTACAAGGACACAGTTAGGAAGCAGAGGGCATGAGATTTGATCATTTAAGTGTTGGATGAGCGAGGAGAGCAGGATGAACTACTTGACACAGGGATGACCGGACAAACCACTCCTCCCTGATCCAGGGGGGAGTGGGGGCAGACCAAAGACGCAACGAAGTCGATGTAAATTAACACAACGGAGACACCGCAGTGTAAATTTGGGGTAACAGGTCTTTGAGGGTCAGATCTAGCTGATAAACAGGTATTCAAATACTTATTTGCAGCAGTAGCAAACAAATAAATTATTTAAAAAAAAGATGAAATGTGATTTCCAGAATGCCAGATTGTCTCTACATGATTTCTGAGTGGGAGACTTGCAAAATCACAGGGTGTTAGAAATACTAGTTTGCCTTCTTTACCATGCATTTTCCTTGTACACAAGCAGCCGTGGTGCCATAAGAAGATGGGTTGTCAAACTCACAGCGAGTCCCATCAATGAACTGAACGCCGCGACTCACTATGAAGTTTTCACCATTGGACTGGCACATGTATCTGCACTGCTCATCTCCTAATTGTGATCAAAAGAAGAACAACATGTTAGAGAAAGTGGTTTTGGTTTCTGACAATGAAGGAAGGAATTTTTGGTGCCTACCTTTAACAAAACCAAGAGCAGGGATCCAGGTGTAGAAAGAGGCAGTGTTTGGCAGCAGGTAAAGGGGCAGCATATCTGTTTGGGAACACTGTTCTGCCATGAAATCCAATTGGGTTCGCACACAAGGCTGCATTACATGTGATGACATTGAGAAAGTATTAGAAACAACAACTTTGCCCCACACACTGTTAAAGCTGTTTAAACTCATACATCACACTTTTAAAGTTTAGCTGGCAAAAGGACAAAATACATCATTTTTGAGTTCACTATTTTTCACTATATTAAATAAATGTGTACAATTAAATAAATATATTAACTATATTAAATAGATATATAGGTTGAATAAAAATATTAACTGTATTAAATAAATAGAATAAAAACTCTAAAAGACATGTAAAAAATCAGTATCTAATTGTTTTTGAGACTAACCTCTACAGTAGCCCACATTTTACAAGTCTGGTACTGTTACATTTTTTGCAGTTTTGCTGTTTTACCTGCCTAGAAATTGAAATGACACTTATTATTATAGCTCAGTTGGCTGGGTGTTGGACTGATGTGCAGGAAACCAGGGTTTGCTTCCCAGAGGGTGTTAATGAGCTTCATCCAGTGTGGGTCCATGGGCAAGACTCTTCACACTACTACCTTACTATACAAGGGACCCAAGTCTGTGTATTTTATCCCAGCCTGGATAAAATACACAGTTTCTTTCCTCAGGTAGGACATCCGGCATAAAACTCTCTGCCAAAACCACCAGTCAAAGCTGATTCGCTGTGGCGACCTCTGTAGGGATATGCCGAAAGGTAAATAACAGTATTTTTTATATCCAAACTCATATTTAGTGAAACTTTTTAGTCACAGTCCCATACAGCCATGCACACACACATTCACACACCGATGGTGGCTACACTGCAGAACACTAAAGCCAACCTAAAAGGTTGCCCAAGGAAACTTCAGAACTCGGGTGGGCAAAGCAGAGCTGAACCAGAAATCTTCTGATCAGAGGTCAAAGGCTCTTAGCTCTGCACCGCACCTATCAGCAGATGATTACATGCATGACTTGGTAAACATGACTCAGTAGAATATTATTCTAATGCAAAAGCTTTAGTTTAGAAAAAAAGGAACAAAGGTTTATTCCTATTTATTTTCTAACTGTGGATAACAATAGACATGACCACAGGCTAAGAAGGATTTTCAGGTTTTAGCAGACATTTAAGCCATGTATAAGAGACTTAGTCAAAATCCTTATGGTTTACAAAAATTAAAAATCACAAAAAACAAATAAAAATAAACATCAAAGTTTCATGTAAAAGTCTACATTTTTAATATGGCACAATAGATCCCTTAAAAGTTTTTGAAATGTACATAATCTTGTTATTTCCTTTCAACAAATTGTTGATAAAGTTAGTACTTCAGAATAATAAGAAGTACTTTGTACCAAAAGTAGTTTGCCCTTTTTTAATACCCATTTCTTAAAATGTGATGACGTATGCATTCCTTATTTTAACAAAAACTCATAATGAAAATTAAGTAAAACATAAACTGCTCTAATGAACATTTTCCTTTAAATAACAAACATGTTTATTCTTTTTTTTAAACCTGCAAGTTCCATCACTTTGCTCAAAAATAGATTTTGGACGTAATTAACAATAAAAAAATCTCCTATTGCAGATTTGGTTTTTTGATTTCTTCCCAAAAAAGTGGCAGCTCTGTTTGGGGATGCTGCACTGATATTTCCTAAAAATCTTGCTGTGGTGTGCAGACAATTATTTTTTCTAAAATAGATGTACATGTTAAACACAGACGATTCAATATTTGACTGACAGGTTTTGTAAAGAATCTGTCTTTATTAACTTGATTTTTATCCACTTTCTTACTTTTTCAGTGTCATTTGAGAGAGCACACGGGATCATCTCTTTCCAAGACAAAATGGAGTTTGACACATCCTTTAACTCCATCCATGCTTCACAGCTCCAACTGACAAGCCTGAGCTTTATTAAAATGAGCTGTGGAAGCTGTCAGTTCTCTTATTTAAACTTTATATTTTGCTGACCATATTTGAAAGCCAGAGTTGCCGGAGAAAATCCACACATGCATGAGGAGAACATGCAACATGCTGGGATTCAAACCAGAACCTTTCTTGCTGTGAGGCGAGAGTCCTTCCCACCACCCCACTGTGCAGCTCCTCTTCTATATATGTTTGTATATGTTTATATATGTCTTCTATAAGTATGTTAATTACTCTTAACACCTTTCTTAAAAAGTAATGTTTGCCATTGTTTTTAAAGGGGCCAAAGCATCAGAGTTTTAGAATTTCCTCAACCTCTCTTCCCTGCTGGGGTGCTAAAGTAAATGTAGCTGCCCCTCCCACGCACAATTTGTCACTAATTTATCTGAAAGACAATGTTGAACCGTTGAAGAGTCCACAAAGAGCCATTTTGGTAATAAGTGAGTTTGGTAATAAATGTATTTTCTCTTTAGCATATCTTTCTTACGCTTTTATAAAATTGGGCAGGTTGACTTTCTTTGATGATCATTAATAAGGAATGTTCTTCTCAGTAACTAACATTTATGATATAATGTACATCCTCAGTTACCAATAAAGGAACATTGGCTGGAAGTGAGACCAGAAAAGAATTAAAGTTTGTGTTGGAAATGCAAATTGAAAGAAAAAATAAACAGAAAGGAAATGTTGAAATGTGCTACAGAACTAGATGTCATTTTGAATATGTAATTAGGTCACTGGAACAAAACACAGAACTTTTATTTCGTTATTCTGCATAGACACAAAAGCCTAACTATGTATCAAAACCCTAATTTGGGCTCTTTACGTGATTCTATAACAAATCATTAAAACCTTTGACTTAGAAAAATCCACTGGCTTAATAGCACTGATCTGTGTTGCATTTAGAGGTCTACAGTAAACATGAGCAGTGAGAACTTGCCTGTTGGTTACAAAGTTCAGCCTGAATGTTTGGACCTTTGCAATCAGCCCCTCCAAAAGCAGGTCTAAAAATGAGAACAAGCTTCTTTAAATAAAAGAAGTGAGAAATAAGAATGTTTTGATCCTACAAGACGTTTGTCACCGTGGGTTGTTGCACTGCCGTGTGCGCAGAGTGACCCCCCCACCACATGTCCGAGAGCAGGACGAAAAGTCCGACCAGCTGGACCAGGAGCCGTGAACCACAGCAGAGGAGCCCAGATCCCCCGGAGACACGCAGCGGCCCTTCAGACACCACTGCAAGAGAAGTTTGGAGGAGCAGAGCACTTGTCACTGATACATCTCTGTCATAGTGCCTGCACTGAAAAGACTCACTAAACATACAAGCAGCAGCACCTGGTTAAGAGCACACTCTGTTCCATCCAGCAGAGGAACTAGAAGGCGTTTGCACGAACTGTCATCATCAGGGTTCACATGGCAGGACAGAACTCGACAAGCTGGCTGACAGAGAACAAAAACACATCTATGAACCCAAATGAACCAACGAAACCACATACGTACTAATATTTTGACATGGGATGTCCCCTGAGGGCATTTCTTATATGCCAGGTGGCATACCAGGTCAGGATTAGTGAAGGAGCAGGCTCTTGCAGAGCTGCCAAAAGCTATACGGCACTGGTCATCAATGCCGTAGTACAAGCCAGGCTTCCAGTCCTGCAGGGAGCCCTCCATTGCAGGGACATCTTTTACGCATTCTGCTTTCCCGTCACTTAAAAAAAAACAAAGCAAGAGACGATTCAAGCACACCAATACTTCAGAACCCACTGACAGTGCATACCAGCTTTAAGATTTAACAGGAAAATTGAAAGTATCACTGTTGGCAGAATGGCCATTTAATCGTGATGATCATTTAATGCATTTTCATGCACAGCTGCTCTGAACACCTGAAAAATGTGAGGAATTGCTGTCGGCTACACGCAGACCAGGTCAAATCAACGCTGTTGTAGCCTCCGTCAGAGGCCATCATGAAGCCACTCCTGCTGCAGGTGTTTCCCACGCCGTCGTGGTCAATTCCAAAACTGAGTGAAAGGAAACACGATTTACAAATATGATAACTGGAAGTTATTGTAGAGTAACAACATACAAAAAGAATACCTCACATAAGGAAATATGAATTCAAAATATCATTTCAAAAGCTTGTTTGTGATATTATTGTATCAATTCTATTTTGAGTTATATAGGATAAACTTTTAAAAACGTACAGTTTGTTCATTAGAATAAGAGTCAGAAACAACAATCCTCCAAAAGGAAAAATATTTCCCTACTATACTGCCAATGCAAAGATTGAGGCTGGGTATCACCAATCATTTCCAGGACTAATTCAATTCAACTCACCAGAGCCTGGATCGATTTAATCAACAATTTTGTTTCGCTTCTTTCAATCCACTCGATTTGATTCAATTCAATGTGGAATTTACACAGTTTACATATTTAGACATACTTGCATTAGAAATGCATGAATAATCTGTAGACGTTTTAAAGATATTCCGATTAAACACAATTTTTCATTTGAGTGGGTCTTTAAAGGTTAACAGCTATCTTTGATATTTTCAATTTACATAAAAAAATCTCCCTCCGTTTTTCCCAAATAGATGTATAACACAAAAAAGCTTTTACCTTTGAATCATTTTTCCATGATTAATTTTACACAAATTGAATCTATTGTTATTAATCTGTAATAAAATGTAAACACTGTAAACTACAAAGGAAAGAATGCCCTCTTTTTTGCACATACTGTCCTGTTTGTCGAGTCTTGATGTGAAATGCATGTATGGGAAAGTGCAGCACTAGAGCAACTACCCTATAATTTGAACTACATTATGTTCCCTCAAAATGTTTAGAAAAGTGTCTTAAAACTTCCGACCCCCAAATTAAATAATTATTTAAAGGGCACGCATGCTTTAATGACTATATTAAACTGCATAATACACATTACCAGCAGGTGAAGTCTACTTTTGTTTTACCTGTGGCCAAGTTCGTGAGCAATGGTGATCCCCAGATCAAAGCCCGTGTCCTCTGTGATCACACAGCTCCATTCACTGGAGCAGGCTCCCCCCAGCTGTGCTACTCCTCTGACCTGATTATTCCCATTGGGCAACACCAGATCATACCTGTGTTAAAGCATTACCCGGTTTGTGTGTACACAAAGCACAACAGGTCAACTTGCAGCACAGTCACAGCATACATGGAACCGTCATACCTTGTAATGTAGAGCAGGAGATCAGCGTGTAGGGGGTCTGTGTCATTGGAGGGGTTGATCCTTCTGCCCCAGTCACACACACTTTTGAGAGAAGAAGTGATGTTGTTGGACATTAGGATCTCAGGCTGGAAGAGAAAGCACAGAGATGCCATGTGGAGTAGAAATCATAGAAGCAGAATGAACAAACTAAGAGGCAGTTTGCTATTACAAGGCGTTTTCTGTGGCAAAATAAAAGTCCTTAACTCACTTCTGGCTCTGAAAGGATGATCATGCGAACCAGATGCACCCTCATGTTAGCACCCAGAGTTATATCTCTCAACAGCTCAGAGGCCTGTTAGAAAATTAGAATAAAAAGTTTGTTATTACACTTTAGACTACGGGTCTGCAATCTGTGGCTCTGGAGCCACAAGTGGCCCTGGGACCCCCACTTTTGTGGTTGAAAAATAATAAAATAGTTTTAATTTGAGATGGAAATGTAATTGTCATGACTGCATATGGCTTCAAGTGAAACAAAAAACAAAACAGTCAGATAAGCCAAACTTTATTCAACATAACAGTAATCCAGCCAGGCTCCCGACTACACTACCCACAATGCACTAACAATCCATCACGCAGTGGGCCAAATTTAAAGATTTTGACAGATTTTTGAGCCTCGTGTTCCACGAAAAACTTCAGGTCAGTAAGCACACAGCCAGAATTCCTACTTAAGGCACATCAGATTTTAAGGTGGACTGTCTATTATTAAATAAAATTCAGGGATTTAAAGTACCCCAGCTGGTCTAAAAAAATCCAGCTGGAGTCATTTGATTAGCTCAGATTGGATTTTAGTTTGTTAGATTTAGGAATTTCTGGCAGAAATCCACCAACAACAATAAAATAAACTGTCTATAGTTTTTTTTCACTGCTGACATTACACTACTACTATGTTGTCTAGATTGAGATGGTACAGGGTGTCTTTTTTTTTTTTTAAAGAAACTCACATGAACTTCCTTTAAACATGAACTAGTTCATATTTGAAAAAAAAAAATCTGTTTCTGTTTTAACTATGCAAAAAAAAAAGTTTAATTATATTTATCATATTAGTAACATTAACTTTAATACAAATTTGTGTCTTATTTTTCTAAATGCTGAATTAAGATTTTGTGGTTCTTACTGGGTTGTTGTCAATGAGAAATTGACCCGAATGGGTTTTTTAAATGTTGAAGGTTGCAGACTCCTGAATTAGAGGAGTTAGACTTGAGATCTATAGATGGTAAGGAAAATTTGACATCATGAATTGCGTAAACAAATTCTTCTCCTTCTAATAGACTTCAAATGTTCAGCATCATTTGACCTTTACTCTACCTCCTTTAACACTATGTGATAAAAACACGTGTTTTCTGTCTGTCTGTGCTCAGACTTACAATATTAAGGTTGGTGAGGATGTATCTCTCTGTATCTTGCTTGTGAAACTGCTGCACGTCGGGCCCCACCACCACCAAAAGCTCCAGATGTGTGATATCAGGCATCACAGCAGAGCGATGCAGACGGAAACCCCCTGTGAGAAAAAAGAAAAAGATGGAGGTACATTAGGAAAGGTGAACACCTTACAAGCCCTAATTTTTATTTTTAATAGAATTGATCTTCATTTCATTTTTTAAAAGAACACAGAAATGTGTCTGTGTTTGCTTCATGCACATACCTGAAGTTTCAGAAGAAGAACTTGAGGAAGAAACATGTTTTGGGCTGGTAGAAAGAATAAGAGGTTTCTGAAAGAAAAAGAACACTAAATAGCTAGTGGTAGCCAAAGTGTCCGCTTGTACTGTATACATGTCTACTATAGGTATTACAGGTGAAACTCCCATAGTCAGATTTATCATTAGGTCATAGTGCTAAAATAGTAGCTTTTTCTGTCAAAACAGTCTTCTCAAAATGGATTTTCACTTGCAAAATAGGGGGAATTCATTCGTGGATGTTCATTCTGCAACATCTGCTTTAGATAAATAACAAAAACAGAAAGCTATCCAGTTAGATGGCAAGTGAGCTGGTGTTCTCTCAGCCTTTTTACCTTTAAATTCAGAGATTATCACCTATTTGTCAAATGCATTTCAAAATGCATTTGGGGAGGCTGTAGTGCAAAGGTAAACCTGTGATCAGGAGGTTGCCGGTTTTAGATTCTGCTTTGCCTGCTTATTTGTCTTTGGGTAAGACGCTGAACCCCATATTACTGCTAGTAGTTGGTCTATGACACAAGAATGGAACATGTGACTGTGAACAATCTAATTTTCACATTACGCCATAATCTAGTTTGTTCTCTTAGTCATTTGGTTTTAAACTGAACCTCAATTTGTTCTTTCTGTATTCCAAACTTAAAATATCCCAATACAATACAATACAATACAAATGACAGACTCTACCTGCAATCAATGAACACAAGAAAACATCTACTGATTTTGAATGGCTATTAATAAAGTCAGATAAAAATACTAAGAAAGTTCTCAATCTAACACAATTTGACCACTTAATATGAAATGAGTGATGTTTGTTCTGTGTATAAGCATGGAGAAGCCTGATGTTGGCCAACATCTAAAACTAACCAAAGCAGGAACTATACATAGTGCTGGCAAGCTCTTTTTCTACTTTACAATTTCCTTCATTCATTTATTTAAAAAGTACAACCCCAGCTTCTTTTTTGCAGATTTCTTTTTCATTGTATTACACAATAATTACACAACAAACCTGAAACTGTCCGAAATCTCAATTCCATGTGGTAAATGTTATCAATTTTTTAACTGCAAAAATCACAATAAATTGAGATGAAACAGTTTTATGCTTTATAGCAAAAGAGCAAACATGCAAAGACAACATAAAAATGTATAAATGCACAAACAAGTCAAATACAAGGTCAAAATACTGTAAAAAAAAACAATAAAAAAAAACATAGGAAACTCCTTTGAACACAAACCACAAAATTCCAAGGATTTATTCCAAAACCACAAATTTCATTCCCATTAAACTCTGAATTACATCAATGCTAAAGGGGGATCCGTTTCATTTCTGTCATTGTAATTAGCCAAAGCGATTGGCAAACCCACTTCTGCTGGAACACTCATGATTAATTTAAAAAAATAAAGTCAGGGGAAATAAAAGCATTAATAAAATTTGAAAAAAGTAGAACCACTTAAAAAGGATTTTAAAAAAAAAAAAAAAAAAAAAAAATCATATACCATAACTACTTAAAGTGACTTCAAAAGGTGTACTTGATACTTAAATGACCTGACTTTGTA
Organism: Oryzias latipes; assembly: GCF_053564925.1. Lineage (NCBI taxonomy): Eukaryota > Metazoa > Chordata > Actinopteri > Beloniformes > Adrianichthyidae > Oryzias > Oryzias latipes. Next base: position 15,221,612 of record NC_136245.1, read on the forward strand.
ATGCAAATAATAAGGATATATCACATAATAAAAGATTCTTGATGTGGTTTCTTGATGACCAACTTTTTACAGTTGAAGAGTTCAGTGCACTTTGTCAACCTAACGGCACATTCTGCTGTCCCAGACCTCCTTTCTGCCAGTAAGTTTCCACCTACCTCGTCTAGTAGAGTCCCCCTGAGAGCATTGAATCCAGGCCACAGCAGCAGAAAACACAGTGGAGCCATCAAAACCATGGCTGCCCACTATCTGTTTGTGAGTTTGTTTTGTTTTAATGAAATCCTCACTTGCTCATACAGGACAGAGCCCAGCACAGGGGGCTATGAGAAACAGCCGTTTAAGCAAACAAAAGGGCAGGGTAAAGTTGATGGTCGTCACATGTTATTGGCCTTTTTTTCCTCATTGTAGACTGAAAGAAAAACACTCATTGGTTGACCTCTTTTGCATGTACAATGAATAATTTTTGGAATTTTTTGCTTTATAACAGCCTAACTAGAAAGCAAAAAACTAAAATACAATACTTTTTTATATTTTGCAAATCAATACAATGCTTAAAATAAAACCTCACCACAAATGTATAATAGTGGGGGTAATCAAAGCAAGATCAAATGTGTATCTGTCTAAATCTCAAAATGTTGTTACCCATTTTAGCCGTTAGAGGGCAGACATGTCCCTCTCATTATCAACAAAATGCCAATAGGAGATAACCTATTGAAGATAACTGTGTAACAAGTGGGCAGGTTTTTAGGCAAGTTTTTGACTAAAAGTAGTAGAAATAGTCAGGAATTGCTATAATTTATGGGTTAAAATTAGTCAACATTTAGATTTAGCTTGAAATACACCTTGTTGTCATTGTCTCTAGCACAATGAAATTCAAAAAGTGCTCCCTGGTCCATGCAACACTCAGGCATTAAAACAACAATTTATCGTGGTAAAACTTGAATCAAAATAATAGATAATACATACAAATACATAAAATTAAGTTGTTGCCGGATAAAAATGCCTTAGTCATAAAAAAGGACACACAATTAATAAGTGTTAAAAATGTTTTAACCAGATAAAATAAGAAATATAAAAGAAAATACCACATGACCACATTGCTGTTCGTTCTAACTCCGTGGACTTAATTGTTACGATAATCTATTTATAGCAAAGAAGATATATTTCAGTAAAAAAAAATGTAAAAAATCTTTTTAGTGGCGTAAAATGTTCATTCTTTCTTTAACCCTTGTGTGGTGTTCATATTGTTGTTACTCAGCCAGTGTTCGTGGGTCTGGTGGACCCCGTTGCATGTTGTGGTTTTTAATGCATCACAATCAAACACTTTGATGTTAAAATACTCGACAGATGTTTACTTCATCCAATTACAAGCAGTATATTAATAATATTTGCCCTTTACCTTTACCTGTTAGAAAATCAATTAAAATCAGGATATGAGTGGAAACACATTCTCAAGTGAAGCAAGGGTTTTCAAAACTTCTGACTTGTTTATCCGTATTGTTCCCACCATGGTCAGCCTCCTCTTTAGGAGCTCCTGTCCCAGCTTGTGCGAGGTAAAAAAATTGTCGCAATGATGTTGTGTCCACTGAGTCCCTGAGACATGTCCAGGACAACTCTCATTCCTTGGTTTTTCTTAGGGGCTCCTCCATCAGGTTTCCCTGTGTAGACTTGTAAATTTCCAAGCATATGAGGAAGTGGCATCACAGGCAGCCCAGATCTTTATACCATATTTTGCAGATTTAGATGGTATATACTGCTGAAAGGGGCAGCGACTGTCTTGTTCTGGTCCTGTGGCTGGGTGCTGACGGTTTTGTTTTGGAACTGGCTGATGTTCAATCTCATCATCTTCTTCAGAGTCACTGTCAGACTCTGAATTTTCAGAAATGTGATCCTCTAATTCTAAAACCTCTTTTGAATCCTCTCCCTCTACATCATCATCAAAAACTGCTCTCTCTGCTAAAATCAATTCCAGGGCCCTCTGCGCAGAAAGTCTTTTGGCCATCTTGATCAGTTCTGATAAGAAAGCACACTGGCAAAGCTATATTTATAGTGTCCCACCTCCAATTTGTAGCAGATAAAGAGTAAGAAATTAAAAATTCCCGGAGGAAAGTCAAATGGTCAAATGTGCGGGAGAACGAGAGCGAAAAGAGTTGATGCTTGAATTTTGCATCGATGTTGCAACCTTGTGCGGGAACCGCAGGTGCAGAAACACAGAACTCACATTTACAGTAAAACTCTCTCTCTCTTTGTCACTGGTCACTCACACACACACACACCCACACACACACACACACACACACACAGCAGGCCCAGACAGGTGGAGGACAGAGTGTAGGTACACAAAACACCAATTTCCACACTTCTATTAGCCCCGGGTCCAGTGGACCCGAACATCTTATATGTAATAGAAATGTGTTGGGGGGGTATACGGTGTGTGGTCATTAAAAATGTATTCTGATATATGTTCTTCACAGAAATTGAGCCAAGGCCAGTGAGTCTGAGTTTGAAAAGTTAATTATTTGTTTCATCTTTCTTTTAATAAAAAATGAAAACGGGTCCCACAGACCCGAACACCATATAAGGGTTAAAATTCTTTTAAAATTCTTGTGGATTAAAATTCCATTTTGCTTTGTCACATAAAAAATAGGTCTGCATCTTTTCCAGCATTTAAAGTTCTTTCATCTTCTTCTGTCTCTGCTCCTCTTTCCCCACTTTTTCCTGAGGGGATACACTTTATCTCCAGGACTCAAGTTTCATCTAGCATTGGTCTGTCCGCCAGATATCTGTCCATTGTCAGTCTGAATTACCAAGTTGTTGTCAGAGGCATTAGACTGCATCTCTGCTGCAGCAAAGCCTCATAGCCATGTGAGATTTAACGAGCACAACAGACCGGAATAAGTGTTGTTGGATACTGATCCCCACGTCTGTTCGCTCAGAGGAGGGCAGCGATTGTATATTTATGATGTCCTAAATTATATATAACTAGCCATATGGGATACTCGAGTGGGCACAGCAGATTACGCCTCAGGAAATTCTCCTTTGGCTGCAGTTTCGGAAAAAGGGAAAAAAAAAAAACAGTTTTTGATACTAGCTTTCTCTTTGACATCCTTTAAAGTCATTTGTAGGGATTGCACAGTAGAAAAAGGTTTTTGACTCACCCTTTTCCATACCTGAATATGATTTTTGCTGCAAGGCTCGGCCACTATTAGAGATGTACTTGTATAAAATAGATTTAGTTTGTAAATAATAGGATCCTCTGCTCCTCTGTCCATCTGTTACAATCCCTATATTTGGGTGTTTATCTGAAATGTTGTCTGCCATTCAAAGGATTTTCACTGACACTGGTGTGTTATTTTGAGTGCACACAAAAAACAGGTTTTTAAATAATGACATCTAGAATGTCTTCAATAAAGCATGTCATTGAAGCTACATGCAAAGGTAGGCATGGGACTATTTATAAAGCTGCCAAAGCGATGGACCAGATGACTCAAACTTACAGCTGTGTGTAAAAATAGCACTAAACAGCCTTGTGACATCTATTTTATCCGCATTTCTCTGCCATTATTGTGTTTGTTTATCTCACTCTATAAGTTGTCATATAAGGACATCTGTAAACCCTGCTGATAATGTCTTTCCTGCCTTCCTGGATTTTTTTTTCTCTGCAAATGAAGACAAATAATGTGGCGATCCCATATTGTCAGCCATGGCAATGATCAGCGCTCAGCCTGAAATGATGCTCTCTCCAGATTGTAAACATGTTTCAGAACGGCAAATCACAGCAGTGAAAGACATTGCAAGGGCATTTTATGATTCGCTTCTGTTGATAATTTGTGAATTGTGATCACAACACAGCAACTGTGCAGAATCCCTTTCAGAAGAAAGCAGTTTTTGCATGTTTCACTAAAGGAATGATGGATGAAAAAGGGGAACTGGATTCTCTTTGTTGCTTCAGAGGATTCTGCTGTAGGTTTTGCTCTGTTCTGAATGCAAATGATTATCAGCTACCTAAAAGAAGAGTAGGAGTCCCATGCTGCACTGACATGTGTCTGGATGTGTGGGCTTAATTTTTCTGATAAATATGTGTGGGATGCCTTCAAATGTGCTGCATGTTCTCCTGCGTCTTCTATCAGTGACACAGCCGTAAACAAAAAGGAATGTAAATAGTGCCCTGAGGTAATTGCAATTAAAAAAAAAAAAGAAAGCTCTGGGAGAGCAGCTTTTATGTGTTTGCTTTCCAGTGAAAACGCCCACATCCTTCGCGCAAAACACAATAGTATTTATGCAAATGGAACTTTGAAATGAAGGTATAATTTACTGGTTGAGGGAAAATGCTTTATGTTGGTATACTTTGCAAGTAGAAAAAAATATGTATTTTTATTAAAGTGGGTAGTTTCTGTTTGCAACAGCAATTGAATAAAAAAAAAAAAAACTTTTCATTTTCTTTTTCTTCCACTTGAAGCCTGGCTTAATTTGTTGAGCATGCTTCAAGAAATGAATAGAAAAAATGGCACAGACTGTGAAACTGTCCCTGCCACAGGCTACAAAGTGATGCTACAGCTGCTGTTTACAGACAAATATAGAGAGTTAAGATTAACTCTTAGAGTAGAATTTAAATGGGCTGCACTTGAAAAGAGCTGACAACAAGCTTTAGATTCAAGCGTTAATGAAAAACAACTCAAATAAAGAAAATATTTATTTGGCTGCATAATTTACACGGCCTAAGAAGCAGCTGATACATGCGAAGACAGGCGAACACTCATCTTTCAAACCCATGCTCTCCTTTGCTTTTGAGAAAATCAGTAATGAATGTAAAGTAAATTGGCAAAGTGTCTCTCAGGAGGAGTAGCATTTCACACATCAGCAGCACTAGAGGGCTAATGTAGAAAACTACTCATAAAATCATCAGCATGATGTTTGTTGCTTCAAAAGGGAATATTTTATTGTGAAGGGATGCAGCCTGAAGATCAGCTTACAACAGAATTTAAACTGGAGCAAGAATTCTCAGAGAATTGATTACATTTATCAACTAGAGCATTCACTTTAATATAAATAAGGGGCATATAAGAGGGATGTAATTTGATTCATTCCATGTATAAATATTTGCAATAGAATGTTAAGGCATGAAAAAAAGATGCCAGAGAGAAGCAAGGCTACCCCAAAATACAATAAATTCAGAAATAATATAAAATAAAACAAAGAAAATGTGGGTACACACACCAAAGATCATTTCATGATAAAGGCTGACATCTTAATAAGAAGATGTAACCAAAAATTTGCCCACTTCGTCTCATTTTAGTAGTGGTGTTATACGGAACCTTGGACATGACATAAAACAAAAAAAAAAAACGTTATTTCAAATCAATAATTTGTTGTCACAAATTAGTATTTTGTGGGAACAGATAAGTATTTTGTGGCCCCAAATGAGCATTTTATTAGCATTTAAGGGCACAAATTAGTTTTCTCTGTGCACAAACGTGTATGTTTGTATCTTCAATTCCTACTACTATTACTAGTTTGTGTCCCTAAATACTAATTTCTGAGCCCATAATGCAAATTTGCGCACACTAAATGCCAATCTTTGCCTACAATAAAGACATTTATGTGCACAAAATGCAAATTTTGTGCCCACGATAAGCTAATTTGTGCCCACAAAATATGGATTTGTGCACACAAAGCTCTAATTTGTGCCAACAAAATTTGAAATACGAATTTGTGCACACAAAATTTTACTTTGCGCCCACAAAATGCTCATTTGTGCTCCAAAAAAATACAAATTTGTCCCAGCAAATACAAAAGCGTATGCACAAAATGAGAATTTTATGCGCAATAAAATGCCAATTTGCAGCCACAGAATACAAATTTATTCACATAAAATTTGTATTTGAGCATACAAAATTCTAATGTGTGCACATAAAATGCAAATGTTTGCCCACAAAATCCATATTTGTACCCACAACATTCCAAAATGTTAATTTGTACCCTCAAGGTGCTCATTTGTGCCTACAAAATGCCCATTTGTTCGCACCAATAATTGTTCACAATATTATTTTGAGGGAACAATTTTGTTTTAATGTCATGCTCAGGGCTCCGTAGTTTCTTGATGTGAACAACTGTAGATTTTTCCCCCTGTTTTTGTACACAGCTAGCTGCCTTTTTTATGATTTTTCTGAACAAGACTAAAAGTAACTTCTTGGTGCCCTATAGTCCCTCCTCCCGTTAGAAAAAAAAAGAAAAAGAAACTTGAATAGAGACAGTCTCCCTTCAAGGAGTTTACGGTTGTAAATCAGCTCTTTCATAGAGTAACAGCCAGTAGTGAGTGCAGACAGAAAGTCAGTGTGTGGACGTCGGTACCGCCGCGTCAGCGTCTCCGCTTGTGAGCTGACTCTGTCGGGCTATCGAGCGGCGTCACTCCCAGACGGCGCGGCGTCGGAGCGAGAGGCGGCCGGAACTCGACGGAAGCAGACAGGGTAGGACCGCGGCTCCCTGCTGCCGCTCACGCTTTCTTTGGACGGCGACTGTGAGCTCCTCCTGCTTCAGGTAACAACACCACGAGAGCGCCAAAAAGAAATCCATTACGGGGTTCCATCTACCCCCCCCCCCCCCGAAATAAATACCCGGCGTGGGTACTTTAAACCCTACGCGTAAACACTGACTGTCGAGCTCTTTGCATGATTGTCGCCGTTGTTGTCCTGGAGCCATTACCTGCGTTGCTATGGCACTGCCAGGCAACATCCCACCTGCTGCTGCCGTGACTCTTTACATTTCTTTTTACCTGTTAAATGTGTATTTTTTACTTAAAAAACATGTCAGTACAACTGTGTAGATGACTTACTGTACTCATAATACAGCTATCTAAAGCAGTATTGTCGGATATTCGTGTTTTTGCAGGTTTAACAATTCTGCTTTCTTTGAAACACAGACACATTTGTGAACCCTAAAAGCTCTATTTTTTGTCTTTCTCTCCCAGCAACTTGGTTAAACCCTGAAGACTTAAGCAAACAGAAGATGGTGATTTGCAGCAGGACGTCCCCCAGAAGGACCCCCCATGCTGCGGACACAGAGAGCAGATGTTTGCACTGAAGGTGCCCACTAGTGCACACAGTGGTTCCTGTCCTGTTCCCCAGAGAGCTGCTGTGGTTCATTCCAACGCAATGGTTGCACAGAAAATGCACTACATGTCCTCTGGTCCGCTGAGGCCAGAAGAGACCTATGAGTCAGAATGTAGGAGGAAGAGGAAAACTCTCACTCTTCAAATAGTAAACTTGGTGGACAGTTGTTTATTTTTAAAGCAGCTCGTAGGGGAGTCGTGATTAATCAACTTAATCGATGAATTGATTTCTGTTCCTAAAATCCAACCAGTTCGATCTGTCTGAGGAAAGTTATTTATCCAATCAACCTATACCATTATAAAATGGGTTCAAAATGATATAAATCGATTGTAATCAATAATGGAAAATACCATTTGGATGGAGGCACAGTAGGATAAAAATAACTTAGTACCATCGCAGCAGACAACACACATGCGATAGCAGCAATCTGTGAGTCACACTGGTTGAATTTTTGTCTAAAGATGTCCTGGATTGATTTTGGTTCAATGACTCGAATCGTTTAAAATGAACCAATATCGGCTATAAATTGTATCAGCAAACACAAATTGAGATATAAATCGAATTGTGGTTAAAATCAATCGTTACACCCCTAGCAGCTCTAGATCTAAAATTTCCTTGGCATTTGTAAAGGGCAACAGACACATTTTGTATACATTCTCACGTTCATGAATTACAGTTGAATGAGTGCAGAACTCAGGGCAAGGGAAGACTTTTAAGGTTCTATCTATTGTGTTTTAGTGTACACATCTTATCACAGCTGTCAAGGGGGAGGGATTTTGTACTTCAGTAACTTACCCGGAGCAGTAGAGATAGCGATGGGGAAGGGAAAAGTAGGAGGGGGTTAGGAGAGTGGAGAATGACTGTGAGGGAGTAATCTTGCTTTACCCAGCCTTTAAGTGACTCTTGTATCCAAGGACGAAGGTAGCAACGCATCAGAACGCCACTCTTCGCCCACGGACTGCTGTGGAGAAATGAGGCGAACACATAGGCTCTTGGCAACGCTTACTTTAACCCAACAACCTGCTGGCCCTGCTTCACAGAGCCCCTGGGGTTTGATGCATCTGTTTGGAGAGCGGGGACCGATGACTGAGCAGATCATGACCGCAGCTACACTGAAACTACTAGAAGGATAGGATCCCATCTTGAATGGGTGCTTCTCCTCTTTTTTTTCATGCTCAACTCCGTCAAAGCGAACATAAAAAGTCTGGTTGTCTTTCCTTCGTTGCCCGTTCGGCCACTGAGGCTCAAACGTCCCACGTTTGCTGTATGTTTTTGGCAGAGGAGAACACTGGAAAGGAGGAGGTAACAGGTGCCTGCTTGCCAAGGTGAATTTGGAGGAACATCATGGGGAAATCAAACAGCAAGCTCAAACCCGAGGTGGTTGAGGAACTGACAAGGAAAACATACTGTGAGTACTGACAGCTCTTTTTTTTAAAGCTTTTCTTTATGTTGGAAAAAAAAATACAGAAATTCTTTTAAAGGATGTGATGGGTGGAAACTTAGTCTTTGAATCAAGCTAAGAACATCTTTATATAGATCTTCTCTGCTTATTAATCCTCTGTGTAGAATGTGGAGAGGATCAAATTCCCAGTCCAATCATCTTTTTTTAAAATCTATTTTAAGTGTTCCAAGTGGTCTTTTAATTATAGTTAGGCCGTTTTTAGACAAAAACCTGTGTGGTTTTCTCGGACATAGTATCTCAAAGTGGCAGGAGTTCATTAGAAATTTGCCTCTGAGTTGTGGACAGGACTGTTATCCCTGCTTCCCGACATCCATCTCTCGCGCTAGCTTATAGTCCGTCACAACCTCAGCCTAACATTACTGGTTCAACAAAAATGGCGAGCAATATTGGAGCCATCTAGCCAGACAGTTTTGAGCCAGTTGCGAACACGGACGCGGAAAACGAACACGTATGCAGATCTTCCCCTTCTTTAAGTCGATGGAGCCAAGCAGGGAGCTTGCCGCTTGCCGTACTTCACACCTACAAGCCTTTTCCAGCTGTATTTTGTCATTTGTTTTTTATTTATCATGAGTTGAAGAAACAATCACTAAGATATTTCATTTAAAAAAAATGTTCTTTCTATGTGTCCTCCATTATCAGAAAAATGCCACAAGAACATGTTAAAAACACAAACAACACTATTTTCACCGGAGTGGGTCTTTAAATGTAACATTATTTCCTCTCTTCCTTACCTGCATCAATTCTAAATGAATTTCCCACATGATACACAGTGTCATAAAAGCTAAAGTTTTTTAGCTAAAATTTCAACTATGTTTCCTTGCAGTTTTCAACACATACGAGGAAACCTCACATTCACAGATATGGCAAACGGGACTATTTTAATCATGTCTGTGTGTTCTTTCTGCGGCACCGTTATTATTATTTGAGCAGTACAGCGTGCAGGTGTGGGTGGGAGAAGACATCCACTGGTTGCTTAATAACAGTGTTATTTATGTTGGGGGGGTCTGTCTTCAACAGAAGCAAGGAAGGCGGTTGTAGCAGGAAATTGCAGTGGAGGAAGATTAGGCATCACGCTGGGCTGGTCTGCTTTCTGCTGCCCTTCTCATTCTTTCTCTGCCTTTCACCCCGTCCTCCTTGCTTTTACCCCCTAATTTGCCCTTCTGGAGCAGGCTCTGGAATAGTGTAATTACTATCTTATTGGGTTCACGTCTCTGAGAGGGATTCCTATATTCTCTCCCAGTGTGATGCTTCTCTTTGCTTGTGTTGCTGCCTGACTTCAGAGTCTTGTCTTTTCTCTGCTGTCTTTCATCCTATTGCGTCTTTCTCTTGCTCTCCCACGAGAAGCCTTTTCTGCCTTTTTAGTCACTGCTTTCTTTTGGTTCTTGACAGATTGGGGACTTAAATTTCTCTGAACCTATATCTTTTTTCTCCAGTGGCAGAAGGAGCATGGTGGTTCTTGAATTATACAGTGTTGACAGAAAAACCAAAAATAACACCAGAATATGGGTCCTTTGCTTTATTTTTAGCTTACGCATTCTTAAAAAAAAATAAAGTTATGATTTTCTTTTAAATTGAATACTGACTATTCTGGAAAAAAAAACCTGAGATTTCTTTTATTTAAGGGTGCTAAACTGACTCCATTGGCATCCCATGCACAGACCAGCAGCCCTGTGAAAATTCCTGGGGGGGATGTAGGGCAAGCCCATGCAATACATGAGAATTTTGTAAGTTGTCAAAGATGCAGTGGCACTTCTAGTGACAGAGTCACAAGCCGAACGTGTTCAAGCAGACCCTGCAGGGCCAACGCGGCAGAGTGGACCCTGTAATTGGCTGATTGTATTATTGCCACTGCCTGAGTTATGTAAGACTTTTTTTTTATTATTATTAAATCGTGGCCTTGGTAAATTGCCTCTACTTTTGGCTGCATTGACTTTTCAGGCCAATTTAATGGTAGCTTGGCTTCACTAACAGTTGTGAGATTGACCTGACGTTTATTGCACAGGAGGAGGTCACATGATGGGAATTCTTGGTGAAACGCTGAGCAGAACAAATTAGGATGGAGATACACGCATGCAAAAGCAGTCTGACCTGGCCTGCTTATCTATAGCTTCTGCATGATTCAGCTCATTAGGAAAGGTGCTTTAGAAACCTCACAACAAAACAGACGAACTCACGTTCCATCTATATGATAATATTTTATTTGTCATTGTTCTCTCACTCATTTTATGGTTCAGAATGTTTTCCTTTTCCAGGGTCTCTGCGGATCCTTAAAAAGTGATTATGTTTAATTGAATTGCAATAAGGTCTGGAAAAGAATTTTCTCGTCAGCTGAATGTGACCTCCTGTTACGAAATAAACATTTCCAGTGTTACAAGGACATGAATTGGTTATGAATAGAAAACGAAATTTTCTGATTATACTATTATGAATAAATATTTAGAACAACAATGATAGTTTATAATTTATAATATTCAAGAAGTGCTACACTGGTTTAATATTTTGTCGTGCTCTTAGACTATTTACTGGTTGCATCTATGTTCGCAAAAGTACTGGTAGACATGTTAATTTTCTTTGTATATTTGGTCTTAAATTAGATCTCAAATTGTCATTAAAGTCTGAAGCCTTAAATTTAACTTCTGTAAATCTGCAGACACCCTGTTTTTGGTCAAACAGGTTAAACATTTCAGTCAATAAATTAGAGTTTAACCAGAATGCTTTATTTGTACTGGACAGCCTTGCTTCATGCCACGTCTTGGATGAATGGCAGCAGACAAAGTCTCTTCTAAAGCTTCAGTAGAGGAAATATTAAGACCTCAAAAAATCTTTCTCTGGATTTTATAGAAAAATATTGATTTTTATGATTCTTTTCGATATTTAACTCTAGAGCCCAAAAAGCTGTAATCTGCTTCAGTTGGGTCATAGAAAGCAAAGGGGTCCAGGAAATCCTCTGGTGTGAGTGCATGATAACACACCATGCTGTCTCAAACTGTCCTTTATTCTTAAATCGGTGGCTGACCTTCATTCTTTCAGCTTAGTGGCGTTCTGAGGTTAACGCTCACTTATCCACTAAAACCCTAACAAGCAGGAATGCTTATTTCTACCCTTTGAATGACAGAAGTCAGTTGTACCCTTTCTTCTTTTATAACACTAGCAGTGTTACATTTTGGTTATATTTGAAAGAATGACATCTGTAAAACTTTTTTCTCTTAAGCTACATCCACGCCGCTCTCGGCAACGCGTGTTCAAGTGGCCGCTTCCACTGAAAAGTCTTTGTAAAAACCTGCAATTGCACGTTCAGGCTTCTGCTTTCAAAACTGTTGCATTCATTGCGTAGCTAAGCAAGTTCCTACGACCGTTTTTGGGCTCTGCATACAAAATGCACGGCAATTGAAGTGAAACCAATCAGGGACACGGATTTGGTAATGACGTATGGATGGCGTCCCTTTTAATTCATAAAAGTGACAACCATTTAAAAATTGATCATGAAGGAGAAATTGATAATAATCTTGAATTACAACACAATAATTTAAGTAATTCATCTTTGTCATGTGTTTTATTGAAACCTAAGGATTCTTAATTCTGTCTGATAAAAGCTAGGAACTGGAAAATGATAAACCATGTAATAAAATGATTACGGTATAACGGAGTGGGATTATATAAGTTCGCTACCTTCCACTCCCTTTCAAGCAATATTTAATTTTATGTTTAATTATCCTAAGTTTGATGCTTCATTGTATGAATGTATAACTGATGATTTTAATGTTTTTGTGTATTATTCTTATTTGATTGCTTGAAATAAACCATTTCAAATCAAATCAAAATTATTTGAGACCAAGTCTTTTGTATATCTATATCGGAAGAGAGCTTTGAAAGAAGAAGCCTGGAGCAAGATTCACAACTTTTGTACCCCTTCAACATTTCCCACCAACTGTAGGTGGCTGACATGCGTTTGTAAGCAGTAGAAGAAGCCCCTCCATGCTTTTCCATTGTGAACACCATGGGGTAAATGCGTTTTCAAGAACCCGCATTTAGCACGTCCTTGAACGTACCCCACATGCCCCGGTGTGTCTGTACCCTAACAGTCAAAGTCTTCATCTTGGCTAACACCACCTTTCCTTCTCTTGCAGTTACGGAGAAAGAGGTGCAGCAGTGGTAAGTGTGTTCATATCCATTTAAGAAGAATCATAGTTTTCTCTTTTTTTGATTTTCTGCTCAGTGCCATTACTGTAGATTTGAAGTCATCCTCCTCACATTTCCCTGAAGACAGACAAGTTTCTGAAAATAGAAGTACTTTGAATCCTCACAAGCCTGAATGGCTTTAAAGGCTGATAGTGCAGATACAAACATTTCCATGATGCATTCCTCCTCAACCTTTTTACTCCATTTGCAAAAGAGCTGTCTGATAAGTGATGAAGGCTGAGGATGGTGCGGGGTTGCATCACTGTTTGGCTTTCATGAATGTATGACCAGAGAGCCTCCACATGGCTGCAGATTAGTCAAATTTTCTGTGAGATTGTGTTTCTGTTAATGAGTGTGACCCTCTACAGCATCACCTTTGCAAAGGTTTTCTTTGTTTGGTAAATGATGCGTTAGAATTCTTCACAAATGAAAAGTAATAGACTTTCTTTTTCTTTCTCCTGAAAAGAAAGTGTGACAGCTGTTGGCCCAAAGATAATAAACAATGCATCTTCATTAAATAGATGACTCAAGCATGAGAGTTTCTCTCCGTGGAATGCAGCTGTTAAAACAAAAAAGAGTTTATTTCGGATGTAATAAAGCAATCACTTTCCCCTGTTTACACTTGAGTTACTCTGCCTAGAATTTGTATTTCAGTGCCTAATTCTGCATGCATGAAACAGGTTTAGTCCTAAAGAGCTATAGTTGATCTTCTTGTCCTCTTATTTGGAGACAGGTTTGTGGCCTCGCTCACACACGCATCATTTTTCGAAATCCAAAGTCACTCCTAAGTATAAGTCGCAAGCACACACACACCCACACACACCCACACACACACACACACACACACACACACAAAGAAAGCATAATTAAAAAAATAACATGTATAACATTCAAAATCATATTGTAATGATATGTGATATCACATATAAGTCGCACTTTTGGGAGAAATTATGTGAAAAAATACGGGACCAAGAAAAGACATTTCATCTTGAAAGGCAAATCATAATACCAGCACAGCTAACAATAATAAACCAAATGTTTTCACGCTTCACTACCATCAGACATTGTTGCTAATTAAGTTTCATGAAACACAGGAGGAATTTAGTGGGCAACATATAAACAATTATTCAGATAACCATAACATAAAGAACATGCTAACAAGTCAACTAATTTATGTGAGTCAAATCACTAAATCTATTGAATTCTTGATCCTCTGCGTCGCTTTGGAGCAACTCCACCGCAGCCAGTGTTATTTTTATGTACACACCACCCTTGGCAGCGCATGTTCAAGCGATCACTTTCAATCAAAAGTCTATGTAAATGTACGCATATTTGCAGTTCGGGCTTCCACATTAAAAACTCCCTTTTTTGGACTCTGAGTGCATAACATGTGCCCATTGAACGCGTTTTGAAAGTCAAACCAGTTGAACATTGACCAGTCAGGGACTTGGATTTGGTAGCAATGGTTGGATAGCTTTCTTTTTCATTCATGGAAGTGCCAACCTTTGAAAATTGATAGTGAGAAGAACGAAGAGAAATTAACAGTTGCGGTTTGTACCTGGCTGGATTTACATGACACCAAGTCTTTGATATATCGGAATAAAGCTATGAAAGAAAAAACCTGAAGCAAGATTCTTGAGATTTCCACCCCATCAATATTTTGCACCAAACCTCTTCAACTGTAGACACATGCAGGTATTGGGTAGTGACAGTCCAGTGTGAAATACCACATGGTAAAAACGTGATCAAGAACACACGTTCAGCATATTATAGACCTTAACCTGGTGTGAACGCAGCATAAGATTGAGCGGTGCTTTTTCTGCGTTTCAGACAGTAGCAAATATTGATAAACACTCCTAGAGTGCCCCCTTGTGGTTATGAGTTAGAAGATAACTAGCACACAACCCTAACAATATTTTTGAAATCACATGCAAGTTGCATCTGAGTATAAGTTGCCAAAAAAGTTGCTAAAAAACACAACTTATGCGCCAAAAAGCAGGGTATATGCTAATCAATCCATAAAGGTAGAGAACTTTTATGACTTTCCTTTTCCGGTGACCTAACACATAACAGCAGCAAAAGCCAAAGTCTGCTAGCTTGATGCTAGCGTGACGTAACATGGATTTCCAATAGGACGGCTAATGCTAACGTTCGTTCCACCTAAACATACAATTGCTGACTAAATGAACAGCTTTATATACTCACAGGCATGCATTTTCCATGCATTTTTAAGTAACCATATGTGCTCAATCTTTTGGAATAAAGTGTAATGCTATGGCCCTATAAAATATTTCTTCCCCCTTTTTTATACTTGTAACCCACCGACTGTGCAGCTTGCTAGCTCACCATCAGTTTCAGTGTCTTTCACAGAAAAGTTTGCATGAGATCTCACTTGATGATTGGTAGCAATCAACACAGCTGAGTGTGAGCGATGAGAGAGGGAATTTTACCAGGGGAAATGCCAGATGGCGTGTAATTAGAGCACAGGCACAGACACAGTAGAATAAGAAGGGTTAGATAAATGCCTGTGTTGTGCATTAAATTTGTCCCTCTTTCTAATTCTCCTCTAAGGGAACATCATTAGTATGCCTGAAGCCTACCTGAAATCAATAACAAAATGCCATGGCTCAGTGATGTTCCTGCCAGAGGGACAGCAGCAAGCGAAACACAGCTTTTTGCTAAACCACCATGGTAGATGCTAATAAGAAGCAACCAGTGACATTAATAAATAGTTTATCACGCCAGACCTCCTGTGTGGTCTGATACACTATGAGGCATCTGTTATGTCAAGTTACATTGTTACACTTTTTCAAGTACAGGCTGATTGTGTGCGCTATCACTACTGCTGTCACCACAAAGAGCTCTTGAGCACGAAGAAGCAAAGCAAAGGGATTCTGACGGTGAATCCAAGCAGTAACTGCCAATGCAAACTCTGCAAAAACTGTGAGTCAGGGCTTGCTGTACCCACACTGCATAAAAATATCTACATTTACATGCTCTTCTAAAATAAAGTACTGTATTAAAACTAGCAAACCAATCACATTTGAGGTTACAATCAAATAAAAAATAACGCACTTCTATTAAAATCATTTCCAAATAACATTATTGCACTTTTCTGTAATGTCTTACTACTGTACTGTCAGAAAGAAAATATTTTAGAATATTTACTTTACTTTGCTGGTTGATAGATGTCAGCTGTAGTGATTTAAAAAAGGTTCCAGACTTAGTGCATGACTGTTTTGTTTTTCCGGTTTAAACAAAGTAGGTCTGAGTTCATTTAAAAAATCTATAGAATTCAAGTAACAAAGGAGGGACTTGAGTGATTAAACACTTCAGCATTTTAGAAAAAGAAAATTAGAGTTAAAAGTAAAAGAAATTGTTTTGTATTGGAGCAAAGATTTTCCTAGTTTTAATTAAACTGCCTTTAATTGAATTTCTCGTTACAATGAGTTGTAATTCAAAAGGTGTGAATCTATTTTTTTTGTAATCTGTGCCGAATTCCACAAAATTACCTAGCTGTTTAAAGGTATTGAATGCTCCCTTTTGATGGTTATGTCCAGGAGAGGGCAGACTAGTACAGGGGCAAAAGTTAGAAATTGTATTCATAAACTTGTTTCAGGGTGTTTATATTAGTCAAATTTCTAATTTGATTGCTTAAATTGTCTAGCATGGTCTGCATACAAACTAGCTGTAAGCATCCAAGTCTATTTCCTTTTTTTTAATTTAAAAGTTTTTTGAGGAGAAAGTAATCTCCCTGTTATTCTATTCCTGTTCTCAATTGATCTGTTTGGTTGGTAACATATCATTTTAGCTTATCTATCATTTTGCAATTTGTTTTGATTGCATTGATGTTCAGCCTTTTTTGCAAAGGTTTATAGGATATTTAAACATCTTTTTTTTATTTTATCTAATGCACATAGATACCAACCATGAAAAGTCTATTACCCGGGTTTAAAAATATAACAAAAACAGAATTTGGAATTTTTAAATATTCTGTTTAGTTTTCTCCTGTAAAGGAGTAAGGTGATGTGCTCAAGTTTTATTTATCTGTGATACGAGTAAGTGTCTATATAAAAGTTATAAAATCAATTTAGAAACATTTTTGTCATTTCTTCTGCTCATTTCTAATATTTTAACAGGGAAGTAAGTTAATTTGGATATCTTAATGTTCCTCTGTTTTCTAATTTATAACAGTCATTTATTGTTGTGAGAAAACATTAAAGTTAAATTTAGGTGGATAAGAATATACATCTGAACACTTCATGTCACCATTTCCTCAACAAGAACTGCAGAAGCACTGTAAAAAACAACTACACCCCTGACTCAGCAGTTTTTAAAACCACCTTTTAGAGCGGACCTGAGCCAAGGCAGATGACTCCCTGCCAGTGTTGAAATCAGATCTACTCTGATTGGTAATACAACTATAAACTTTGTGCTGGCTGACTTTCATCTGACTCACTGTTCTCAGATGTTATTTACTGTCTATGCCATTGACTGTATAACAGAACTGGACCTAGTGAATGAGACGTCACCCATAGAAAATGACTTACTTCTGGCTCCAACCAAATGAAGCCAAATCAGCCGCCATTTTTTCTTGATACAGATTTCAAAAGATTAGAGTTAGACGATGTCAGTAAGCAGTGATTGGGCCGAGTCAGTATGAGTCGACGCTTCTATGGCAACCACTCTCACCAATCAGGAGTGAGCTTGTTGGAAGTCCACACCCTCTTCCAATGAAAATGGACTCGGGAAAAATCTATCAAACATTTTGAGCGTTCAATGTGGGGGCCAGCGGGCACCACATGTTTTTAGTGCGTAATCTAATCGTTCAGCTTAGAATTTGATTAACTTACAATGAAGAAAAACATATCATAAAAAAGTAGGGATGAGTTGATGCAATGGATTAATCAATCTGAATCAATCTAAGCTTAATAAACAAACATTTACCTAACGCATAACAGCAGCAAAGTCCGCTAGCTTGATGCTAACGTATAAGGGAATTCCCCATAGGACGGCTAATGCTAACACTCATTTGACCTAAACATACATTGCTGACTAATTGAACAGCTTTATATACTCACAGGCAGGACTTTTCCAAACTCTTTTAAGGAAAGAGTTTAAGGAAACAAACTGATTGTTTTATTATTTCACTAATACATTTCACAGTAGATTTCCAACAAACTAATTCCTGACTGGCAAGAGTGGTTACCAAAGAAACATTGACTCAGACCAACTCAGACCAATCACTGCTAAGTGATGTTGTCGAGGCGCATATGGCGATATGTGCCATATAAAAAACGGCGACTGAATTGACTTATTTTGCTGGAGCCGGAAATAAGCTATTCTCTATGGATGACGTCACACTCGCTCCGATTAGTTATCATACAGTCAGGTGAAATCCTTTTATCTCTGTTCCTGTAATTTGTGTTTATCTTTGAAACAAAAAATCAGCCTCAAAACAAAGAACTTATCTTCAAAGAACAAAGATCTTTGCTGGTTTTATCACACATGGATTTATGCGTACGGTGGTTTGTTATGCGACACAGATTTCTGAAGGTTATGCCAACCCTTTTGCAGCAGAGGATCACACCCACTGTTTTCTTTCCTGCAGACTCAGTCTAAGCACCCCCTGATTTATGAAGCAATTTTGTGGCAAATCCAGTTTTATATTGAGTTACATTCAGAAAGGGGTCCTGAAATAATGCGAACAAACAAAACCTTCACAGCCATATTTCTTTTCCTTTGCTGCTGCCTGGGGAAAACTTTCAACAGCTTGAACATTTTGAGATTTTTTTTAATTAGAAAAACTTAAAACTCTGGACTTTTAACATAGGTTACAGGATTTGAACACTTACCCCCCTAGGAACTGATGTAAAATTAGTTGGTTGTGGAACATATGTTAAATGTCCAGCACTGCATTACAGAGAGCTGGACTTTCATTTTTCCTCATATCTCTAGATAATTCAAATTCAAGAATTAGAATGTTTTTTGCTGCTGCTACTCCACTGATTGAACTTGTTTCCAGCTCCTGCTCAAAGTGGCTCCTCGACCCTTTGACTATATGAAGCTGACTTTATCTTTTAGGCAGATTAAAAGAAACGCCAAGAGACGGCTTGTACAAAAAAAGCTTTGGCGTTTCATTTTTCATCAGCACCGTCTCTATATAACCTTATTTATAACCCTGATTTGGAGATGAACATGCTAAGCTCCCTTGTGTTATCAGTATTTTTTAGAATTTTTTTTCTTATAGATACAGTCCCTCGATTTCCATTATATGGTAGCACAAAACCTAATAAAAAAAAGCCTCATGCTCCTGGTTGTCTTTGACCTTTCAGTTTCTGCTCCACAATGGTTATTTTCAAAGACATTCCAGGAATCGGCCTACCTGTTAGTAGCTGCTCTTCAGGTTGCTTATGAGTTGCTTCTATATTTAGGCTAATAGAAATGTTAAGTCGCTCTTTAGAAATGCCGTCTCCAGGGGGAAAAAGGAAGCTCTCAGGCCTATCTTTCATCCATGCATATTATCAAAAGAGAAGCAGAGAGAAATTTGATTAGTCAAGCACTCTGGGGTTGCTATTGGATTAAGACAATTATCTTATCTTATGAATGAGACAAATGGCTTTGCACTTTGGCTTTATGATCTGGCACACTCATTCAAAAGGAAACGGTAATGCCTTCTTTGAAAGTGAAGAGAGAAATGTCCTCATTTATAGTCTTGTCTTGGTTATAAATTATTTGCATTATTTTCTGCACTCAGACGTTCAGCAACGAAACATTGGACCAATCGTATGGCATGAACGATGCATTTTGCATGTAAACAAGACAACCTGTTAAAATTCTACTCAATGTCAACTTCATTGACATTAAAGATGGTAAAGATGGATCTGAATTCTAAAATATTCAGACTACCACATCTGGCACTAGCAGCCACTTATTGGTAAAAACTTCAGCCCTATTCCTAATTGCTCATTTTTAACTTCAGCAGATTGTCTTCAATTTCTCATCGTGTGAAAATACTTTCAGTATTTGCTACATTTGCTCCAGAGTACGTCTAAAATGGTTCAAAAAGTAGCATCTGTTGAGAATTATAGTCAGTACGGTATATCTTTTAACATGTTAACCTTTTTTCATTTTTTTCAGGTACAAAGGTTTCATCAAGGATTGTCCAAGTGGGCAGCTGGACGCTGTGGGATTTCAAAAGATATACAAACAGTTTTTTCCTTTTGGAGATCCTACAAAGTTTGCTTCCTTCGTCTTCAATGTGTTTGATGAAAATAAGGTTGGTATTTATTTTTATTAGTATTTGTATTTTTTGTAACATTAAACTGAATATTATTGGATAAAATTGTGCTAAAAGGCCGACGTGAAGATCTGGACTCAATCAGCCTCTTTGTCCCACCAGTGGTTAAAATACAATAAAATGCCAGCATCTTTTGGCAAAGCATCTAATTTAAGTACTTTATGGTTAATGTATTCTTAATACTGGAGCATTCAATATTGTTTATACTTTTATTTTTAGTAAAAAAGTTCAGTCAAGTATTAAAATAGTTTGCACTTTAAACTTTCAGTGATTGACACCTAAAAACACATCCATGTTCATAAAAAGCCTTAAAGACTCACTCTTGTTTTTGGTGTTCTTAACATGTTTTTTTGGCATTTTTATGATGATAGAGGACGTGTATTAAGAAAAATTAGATTCCAAATTGTTTTCTGAGCATTTCTATATTCGAATCGTTGTGAAACAGGAGCCGACAAAAAAATCCAGTTTGTGACAGAAAATACACTGTGTGGGTCACAAACTCCAAGTGAGAAAAGGAGTGAATTTCTAATGATCTGCTACAGAAACTATGTCCTAGAAAGCGACATACTGCAGGTCTTTTGATTTTGTCTAAAAACTTCAAAATCTTAATTTAAATAGCACTGGAAACAGTTTTAAAATATATCAAAAAATGATAGAACTGGGTTTTTAACATTTTCTGATTTGCAACATCATTAAAGAAGCCTTAAAAGAATTACTATTTAATCTAATCTAATCTTTTTTTTCTCATATTAAATTATGTTTCTTTTTCACATCACAAAAAAAAAGACGACATGATCATAAAAATCAAATCTGCATTTCATAACACTTGATTGGTTTAGTGAGTGGGGATGAAAAATGAAAAATGATCCTCCAAATGAATTTAGTGCTTCAGAATGTCAGCGTGACGGATGATTCGATTTGCCAGGCTGTCGGAGTTTGGAGTTGAGGATTAGTCACAGCATCAACTGCGCCATAAATGTCCAACTCTTCAATTTGTGTAGCAAACTCTTCTCTGAGACGTTTTTTTTCCTTCTACCCACAAGTGTTTGTGCTTTTGTGATGTCAGGCTGTTGCCGCTTTTATGATCACACCAAGGATTTCAGGATGTGATGACAAAGGAAGTTTTCAAAGGCAGGCTGTTATTTATACATTCGTTTGAGGTCATCTCCCCCGCTGTCCTTCCATCATCACAGCTGGACGTGATTATTCAAACCACTTATAAATGGTTTGTGTGCAGCAGCACAGCAAGCCTCTGGATATGTATTGACATGTGTTTAGAGGCTTTGTGTGATGATCTGAGTGATCAGACAACCTCCTCATCAGATGCTAACTGTGACCCTCATTTGGAATCAGACACCCCGCTGTAATAGAATGCATTGATCTTAATAGTCATTATGGTTTATGTAATCGGCTGGGAATGACCTCAGCATTTTTCTGGCAAGATGAATGTCTGCGAGATATGCATTCAGCTGACTTAAGCAGCCTGGTCCCACCGGTACTTTTCTTTTTTAAACTTAAAGTGGGGAGGACCACTGAGGATTACAGGTAATCAGCTGGTGTTTTGGAAAAGAAGTAACCTTTAATTATGATGCAGAATCTTTTGGTATTTGTTGAGAATAAAGTCCTGATGGTTTTCATTTGTTAATTTTCCTAAGAAACAGTTGTTTTCACTTTGAAAATGATTAATTTGTTCTTTTCTTTTTGGGTTGCATTTGCTCTTTTTTAAAGTGTTGTTTCCAGTTGTCAAAGACAGATGTTGGTGTCACTTAAATGTTCCTCTCATGGATAATCACATTCCATATGTGCAGAACTTTTTTTTTGCAAAAAAATAAATAAAAAGAGCACATTTTCTTGAGGGAATTTTTGTGAGACATAATACGTGTGGCCTAAAAACGGGAAGTCAAAGAAATTGTTGGACAGCTTAATCTCCTGAGCTCATTCACAATGAAAAATAGTTGTTGTTGTTGTGATGTTCATGTTTAAATGAGCCACTAACATCCATCTAACTAATGATCAGAGATGACATGATTCAGGTCTTAGAGAGAACCAGGTGCAGGGCAGAAAATAGCTTGGAGAGAACGACTGACCCTGTTTCCAGCAGAAATCCAGTGAGGATTCTCACGAGGAGCAAGGAGGAGTTTAAGAAAGCACAGCAAAAGAAGTTGGGAGCGCAACAAATTAAGACATTTATGTTTTTTTCCTTTTTACAGAAAAGTCTTTCTTGAATTCTTTTTTTTCTTACATAGGATGGACGCATCGAGTTCTCAGAGTTCATCCAGGCCTTGTCAGTGACCTCCAGGGGGACTCTGGATGAGAAGCTGAGATGTAAGAAGATACTTCCTCTCCTATCATTTTTATAAAAAAAGAATCACAACTAAGCAATCTGCTTGAAATAAATGTAAATATCTGTCTTTTTGAAAGCAAGGATTATAGTGTTCCCTCGTTTATCACAAAGGTTATGTTTAAACGGTTAAATCTGCAAAGTAGCGTTATAGATGTTTTAAGGCTGTAAAGCCCCTCACTACACACTTTATACACTTTTCTCTCTTGTTTAAACTCTCAAAGTTCAATCAAAGCAGAAAAATGAGTCCAGTATTATAGAATTAAAACAAAAACCTGACCATGATCGAAGATTTATGTAAATATGGCTAAATGATTGTGTTTAAGGAGAAGATTGAGTCACAAGGTCTACAGCCAATCAGGATGCAGAGTGCAAAAAATGTTACGCTTCCCAGCTTGGCAAGCAGGGGGCGGAACACTACTAGAGCACCTATTTATTGATAGAAGATTCATAACACCCCAGGAACTTCAAGAGAAACATAGAACAAATAACTTCTTGGAATATCAGCAACTTAAATCTATTATTACTAAAAAGATAAATACAAAGACAATGACTGCGAAAGCTGAAACGCAATATAGCGAGAGACCAGTGTATACGTCAATCTTTTTTATATTGCAGATAGAAATGTTTTGTTGAGCTTGTAATTAGTCTCTGACTGCCGCAGCAAATGTTTCCACCGAGATATTTCTATTTCTATATATTTTTCTATTTTTATTTCTATTTTACCATATTTTTCTTCATGGAGAGTTATATGTTTTGACATTTTGTCTTTTTTTTCTACAGGGGCTTTTAAATTGTATGACCTCGACAATGACGGCTATATAACTCGTGATGAAATGCTAAACATCGTAGATGCCATATACCAAATGGTGGTAAGTTTAGAAACACATCCCCTCTGTTTACCTGCACTAGCATCACGGTTCACAGTGTAATGATGTGATGTCTAAGGGAAACACTGTGGAATTGCCAGAGGAGGAGAACACACCAGAAAAGCGAGTCGACCGCATTTTTGCAATGATGGACAAGGTTAGTATTGAACTAGACCTGACAAACAGCAAATTAAAGCAGAGAATTGCATCAATTGGTCCGACCTTTTAGAGGTCAGTATGAGCGCTTGACAGCATCAAGTGCAGTATTCATTGAATCACTTGTTTAAGAGTAATAGGACTGAGTGTAGCCTTACTGGCACCCTTGGGGCTCTAATACAGACACTGTTAAACTGAGAGCTCTCTGTAGCCATTTCAGCAGCATCACTTACACCACCTGCACTTATACTCATCTCCACTATTAGCCTTTACTGCCCACTCCATCTGCCCCCAGACTCTTTGCAGCTCTGGTAATAGATGAAACAGTATTGTCATATTAGATCCGCCTGTAGAGCTAACTCTACAGCCTGCACTATTTATTTGTCATTTTGTTAATGGCCAAGGCAGGATTTTTTGGGGAAAAAAAACAAATATATGAGAATAAAGTCGAAAAATGTTTAAAAAAAAAAGTCTAATTTTATGAAGATAAAGTCATAGCCTACAATGCTGAGAAAAAGCTTATTACTGTTCTGAAAAAAAAGTCAAATGATTTCTGAAAAAAGGCAGAATTATCAAGAGATGTCAACAATTTATGAGAATAAGGTAATTAATTTTACAAGGAAAAAGTCTTTTATTTTTGAAAATAAAATAACATTTTTAGCTTTTAAAATGTTTCAACACATTTCGAACATTACCCTTTTAATCAATGTTGCAAACAAATCAGAGAAATTGGATGGAGATCTGCTCCAAAAATCTTGCTGAATTTGCTTTACCTTTGTGTTGTAATAATAATGATAATAATAATACATTTTATTTCAAGCACCTTTCAGGTCACCCAAGGTCACTGTACAAGGTTTAAGAATAAGAAAAAAACAGAATAAAACATCAATTGTAAATATACAACTTTATTTTCATCAAATTCCAACTTTATTTTTGAAAAAGCACAACTTTTTCCGTGCAAAAATTATGACTTTTTAAATCTTAAAATTATTATTTTGTTCTTGAATAATGTAGATTTTTTTTAATTATTGCACAACTTTATTTTTGTCAAGTTTTGGCTTTTTTCTCAGAATGTATGACTATTCTCATGTATTTATGTTCTTTTATGGTTTCACCAAACACTTGTTTTATTTTAGAGATCAGCCAGTTCTACTTCAGACAGAAATCCCTTTTTGCCCTCTGCTGGCATATCTTTGCTAAACATTTTAATCTTGAGGGTCATTTTTGCTCCTCCTTGCAGAATGCAGATGGAAAGCTGACTCTGCAAGAGTTTCAGGAGGGCTCGAAGGCAGACCCCTCCATTGTTCAGGCCCTGTCTCTATATGATGGACTTGTGTAGGAATGGAAGGTGAGTGACAGATTGATGGACTGGTTCATGCATGCTTCTCATTGGGAATGCCATTTCCTAGTCACGCCTGAGTTCAGCTCTAATACACTCTAATGCTTTAAAAAAAAATCAGAAAAGATATTCAGTCCATGTGCTGAAACTCAGGGGTGTAAGCCAATTTCTGCTCTCAGTTTGTTCTTATGAATTATTCAGATGGCCCACTTGTTTTCTGGCAGCTTGATAGTCTTGCAGTGATGAATGAGGAGGGAGACATCCCTATCCTCTCACTGCCTGATGTCATATTCTGGCTGCTGACAATTGTTGCTAACATCCTGCTCAGCGTTTAATCAACTGTGAAGTGAGCTTATAAAGACATGTATCTTCAGTAAAGCTGTTTAGCCATTGTCTACCATGTTATAAGCACTCATGTATGATCACACTTTTCATCATGACTGTTTAAACTAATACAGTCTCTTCTCTTCTCAGATGGGACCATTTAGCATCCTCCTGCTGATAGTCAACAATCCAGCACCATCACCCTGCAGCAGGCGGAAACGCTTACTTAACTTTCATCACCAAGGGAGCGCACTATAAAGCTTTGTCGCATGGCCAAACGACACCTGTGCTGTAGCAGTTCATCCACATCGTTGTTGAGGACAGAGGACAATGACTTTCCTTGGCGTGAAGGAGGAGACAAACTTGTCAGCACACGTGCCATCGTTTGCTTCTGCAGCTATGTAGCGCCATGCACATTGCTCAGTGCTGGAGCATCTCTAGAAGGGCAGCGTTGGTCCTGGACGATCCGGAGAACTGAATCCCCACAGAGATGTGTCTTTGCCGCAAAGCAACAGCTGCCACGTGTGGAAATGTGTAACCCCCACATGATGGCATGATGGACTTCAAATCTCACTCCTAAAGATGATGATAAGAAAATGAACTTAAAATTATGAAGCAGTGTGGGGGTATGTTATATATTATAAAAACAAAAACAAAAAAACAATGCTAAATTATTTTCTGCCCTGCTGCATTTATGAGTATTTCCTCATAAAAATGGAATGGATCGTTATTTTTTATCAGAAGTGTTGAAATGTATTGCACTGCATTTTGCCATGGTTATTATTGTGTCATTTCTTTTCTCTTCACTTCCTTAGGTTGAGTTTTCCCTTAAGACATTCTGGGTTTTCTTTAAGGAGGAATGTTTAGGTAGCACAGAGTTTAGTAAGGATTCCTTTACTACGTTTACCGTCTGTGCTCCCTGTTGTTTCTTTCTTCCTTCCAGCACGACTGTAGTGTCTGCCCTGTTGCACGGTTACATCCTGAACTTACAGCTTTGCATCTGAATTGAGTCTGGGAGCATCACACTCCTCTCTCAACAACATAAAGCCCTGGTCATTGTGAGGAAAAGGAGGGCATCAATTCTGGTTGTAAAGCTTTTGTGAGGGCTGTGGCTGTAATTGTCACCTTAGTATTTATACTGTGTGAGACCAGAGCATGTGCCCAAACCTTTGATTTCTGATTGGAATGATTCTTATGCAGCAGTTAGATATAATGCTGATTTGTTTCTGCCTTCTGCAAATTTAGATTTACTGTATTATTGTAATTTATCTGTTAACAGTTTAGGAGCACAGAATGAAATGCTAATGCTAATAATACGTGGCCATTAAGTCATATTTTGCCCACAGAAATTAATATTTTGTATCTACAAATTAGCATGTTGCATTTTTTGCACACAAATAAGTATTTCATGGCCACAAATTATTAAATTATTAGTATTTTGTGCACAGACATTTTTTGTGGCTACAAATTAGCATTTTTTGCACACACATTAATATGTTAGTATCTTCAATTCCTACTGCTAATTTGTGGGCCCAAAATACTCATTTGTGGCCTGATAAAACTAACTTTTTGTGCCCAAAATATCAATTTTTGACTACGAAATGATAACTTGTGCCCACAAAATCCTAACAAAAGGCTAATTTGAAGCTACAAATTATTATTTTGAGTGAACAATTTTTGTTAATAATTTCTTTTTGTCATTTTCTACTTTTGTTTGGTTAAAAATTGTGTTTTATTTGATATATATGTTTTGCATCCCATGTTTTGTTTTTTTAATTGGTGCGATTTTTACGGATGATCATAATTCCATGTCAAGAAAAGGTTGCACGGTTAAGTAATGTATTGTTGGGTGCTGCGTCCAGTATTGCTTTAGCATTGAAAATGAAGGTGTCATGTTCAGCTTTAGTGCCTGTTGTGCTTTTCAGTCAGTCTAACCTGCCCACTGGATGGATGTGGAATTAACAACAATTGCTACTCTGGACGGTGTTGCCTTTACATGGATGGATGGATGGATGAGTTCCTGGACAGATAATAAAAGAGGACATGGTCAGAGCTTTAAGGGGGCTCTGCTCTGCTTTTGCTGCATCCTTGATTTTTTTGTATTTACAACACGTGTTCCTCAGTGGAGTAAATCACAAGTGTATTTTTAAATGACTGCTTCTTGTTTTTTTTTAATGTTTTCGTAACCCTTGTGCTATCCTAGGCACTTTAACATTGGGAGTTGGGTCATCTAGACCCCACGAAACAGTGCGCTGAACCTTTTTTCTTCAATGATTTGTGATCTTCAGTGGTTTCCATGGATTACATGAAATCCTCTTTACCTTTATCCACCTTTGTCATGGTAGGAAGAACACGTCAATGTAAGGGTGGGGTCATAGTAGCACAAGGGTTAAATGTTCCAGATCATCACAAGCTCCAGTTTCAATGTTCAACATTCTATACAGTTGGCTGTTCACATAATATAAGCAGCTATTTCTCAGCTGCGTATAAAATTAGACTGGTGTCATGAGTGTTTATAAAAAGAAGGCTGTCACTGAGACAATGTCCGAACACAGACTGCAGTCTGCCTCGTGGAGAAATGGAAATGAATGGGGGGTTGTGGGATGAGGTTAAAGCCTGGAAATCACTGTGGGCTCGAGTTTCACACACATTCACACGCGCATGCAAAAAAAAAAAAAAAACAGGTTGGGTCTTGAGAACCTTTTAAAATCCATCTCCGCCCCCGTTTGGAGCGTCAGAGCTCTCCTGGGGGCTCACCGGCGCAGAGCAAGCCCACACGCTCCAAACTTTTACGCGCCGATCTGTGGAATTACTCAAAACTTTACGCGTTCAAAAGATAGGATCTAAGATATTTCTATATCACCTGGAAACAATTTTGGTTGGAGTTTTTTCATCTGTCTCTTAGAATTATTATCGTTTCTGTTATTGAATTGTCTTTTTTTTACGCGATTCGTTTTATTCCAGCATACAAATGCAGTAAATCCGAGAGGAAAGGAGGGAAAAAGATGTCTGCATTGAAATGCCTGGTCTTGGTGGTTTTCATCAGCGCGCCCGGGCTCCTGGCTGAGCCGCTGGTTCCGATTGGGGAGGGGGATGAATCCGGTGACAGCGCCTCCAGTTTGGCCTTTGTGTTCGACGTTACCGGCTCCATGTATGACGATTTGAAACAGGTGATTGAGGGAGCCTCTCGGATCCTGGAAAAGACTCTGAGTCGGAGGACCAGACCCATCAAGAACTTTATCCTGGTTCCATTTCATGACCCAGGTATATGAAGTCTGGCAAACATGCTTTTATTGCACCTTCATCATATTTCCCCATGTCTAGATCCCTTCCTGTAGCTTTTAATAATAATAATTTAAAAAAAAGTCTTACATATCAGAGCTGCAGCACATTTATTCCAGCATTTTGTGAAGCCACACATTAAACCTAAATTGATGCAGCAACATCAGACAGGAATGTGGGAGCCTGCAGAGTGACTCATGGAGCAGGTAAGCTTCTTGGCCCTCCAGCATGTACCCTATGTGGCAGAGCTTCAGCTTGAAAACAAGAGTGCTCCACTGGTGTTTGTGCGATGATGAGAAGCATATGCTTTCTGCATGTGTGTAATTACCCCAATCACCCCCACACCACCACTCCTCCCTCACCCTCCGGAAAACCCTCACAGCCCCCAGCTAACCTGGGGGGTGAGCGGGCGGGAGTGCAACACCACACATGTTGTCTGTGTTTAATGTGCCCTGCCCGGAGGGGACCTTGTTAACTTCCAAGACTGCAAAGAAAAGACAGTAATGACAAAAAAAGGGAATGGCTGTCTTACTATGAGGAGGGACACTTGAAAGGCAGTGGTAGGAAATGTCAAAATAGAATGAAAAGATGTCCCTGATAAATGCATATATATATTGCAATGCAAGAACCAGACTTTCTCTGTGTTGTGGCTGATGTGTGTTTCTCCATCAATTGACCCAAGAGGAGGTCAAAGTGAGTGTCAGATGCTGACAAGCCCATCATCCATCCATCCATCATGCCTGGGACCAAAATACTGAGTACAGCTGTGGAATACAATTATTCTGCCATCATGAAATTGAAATGTTTTTTTGGTTTACACCTTATTTATGTGTGTTGAATTAGATTAGATTAGATTTGCTTTACTTTCATTGTCCGTAGTTGAATGATTTGCACTTTGATGACAAAGAATAATTTAGGTTCTGACTATTTAAACTTTGTCTTATCAGATACTTTAACCCTATATGATCATTTGTATCGTATTTGATAAATACATTTGTGAGACCTCTGTCTCGTTAACATGATCAAAGCTTAAAAAAGAAAAAAAGATATATAACGTTCCATGTTTTCTGTCCTGTAGTTCATCATCTGTCCTTTAGAGGCAGTAGAACGGCTTTCCTCCTCATTTCAAAATAGCTGCTTCTGTCAAATCTCAAAAACACTTGACGAGAAAAGTTGAGCTAGTTTTCAAATATTTATGGAGAGAATAACTCATTTATTAATATTCGTTTTTTAAAATGTCAACTTGCTGTATTAAAAAAAACTGTAGAGTTTGTTTTTAATAATTCTTTATAACACAGTTACGTCATATTAAAGTATGTGAATCAAATTTGCGTCATTGGGTGATTTTTCTTTAACACTTGTAAATGTTTTTGCATCTTAAAGTAACATTGTTGTCAGGAAAAAATTACCAAATCACCAATTATTTATAATTGTTACTATCTTTAAAAAAATGAGATTGCAATTTATGTTTCAAAAACATTTGAATTCCAAAAAATGTAAAATTTATGTCAATTCTTTGTTAGAAGATGTTTTCTGGGTTAATGATAGTCGTCTGGGGAAGTATGTTGAAAAAAAAAGAAATTCCTCGTCATGAGTAAAAACTTCTTTTTCATAGGAAGATGCAGCCACACCAGAACCACAGTAAACTAAAACAACCTGCTGTAATTTTCTGTCTTTTGTATCTTTTTTGTTATTTACTTTTGACAACATTTTTTGTGATTTTCATTTATAACTTTTTAGAGATTGGCCCCGTGTCCATCACTACTGACCCAAAGAGGTTCCAACAAGATTTGCAGGAGCTGTTTGTTCAGGTGAGAAACAAAATACAAAGAAGTTATTCAATTGGACAACTGTTGTGTCACTAAATCAAACTATAATAGTTATGTAAATTGTGTCAATTTTCTAATAAAGTTACAAAAAACTGTTAGAGAAAGGTCAACAGGTTGAGTATAAATTGGATCTTACAGCCGTGTTTGCTCAGAGCTGCTGTGCCGAATCTTGTGTTTTCACCAGCTGTGTTCAACATGATGTGACATGTGTCTTTTCTTGAATGACACACCCTACTCCACTGTTACAGTATAAAGCAAGACAAAGTGAACATTTACAGATGGATCTTTTCCTTTGAACAGTGTGTGATCATGTGTTGCTGTATCATGCAGGGAGGGGGAGACTGCCCTGAGATGAGCATAGGAGCCATAAAAAAAGCCTTGGAGGTTTCCCTCCCTGGATCCTTCATCTACGTCTTCACTGACGCTCGAGCCAAAGACTACCGTCTGAAAAGAGATGTTCTGCAGCTGGTGCAGCTCCGTCAATCACAGGTAAACAGACATTAGTCGACCAAATGTCGACTCTAATGAG
This sequence comes from Oryzias latipes, assembly GCF_053564925.1. Lineage (NCBI taxonomy): Eukaryota > Metazoa > Chordata > Actinopteri > Beloniformes > Adrianichthyidae > Oryzias > Oryzias latipes. The sequence continues at coordinate 15,252,328 of NC_136245.1, forward strand.
CAGCTGTACCAAGAAAATATGCAGCAATTTCTTATCTTTATCTTAATGATTTTTAGCTTGTGCTATTAGGAGTAACCCATAAACACAGAGAAAACCTTCAGAGGGTTTACTGCTTCCATGTTTATTAAATTCTGCAGTGATGCTTTGCAAGATCTGAATTCCAGCTGTGTTTGAGTGCTTTTAGGAAGATAAAAAAGATACCTCCGTCCAAATCCGTACTTAAGGCATAACAATTAGAGTCTTTCTCAGGAGCAGGCCCAGATTTAGCCAGCCCCAAGTCTAGGCGTGCTTACAGTTTGGGGTGTCACAGCCCTCTGAGCCCCTAAAATGCAAAAAGAATCACGCTATCATCATCTCACTTCATCTATTCATATATCTATGTCCTAGAATAATTATATATTATTTATCTGCGCTTTTCAAGACACTCAAAGCGCTTACATTGTGTCCATTATTCATTCACTCCTCATTCATACTTGGTGATGGTAAGCTACGGTTGTAGCCACAACTGCCCTGGGGCAGACTGACAGAGGCGTGGCTGCCAGTTCGCGCCTACGGCCCCTCTGACCATCACCGGGATCATTCATGCACATTCACACACCAGTGGAGCCACACTGGAGGTAAGGAGGGTGAAGTGTCTTGCCCAAGGACAAAACGACATTTTGGCTGGTGGGAGCGGGGATCGAACCGCCAACCCTTCAATCATTGGACGACCCGCTCAACCACCTGAGCCACTGTCGCTGTTATTTTGAACGCTCCTCCTGATACTACCAAAGCATTTTTTTGGTCTTGGAACAGGCACAAGAAGGACACTGGTCTGAGCTCTGTTAAGGCTTTTTTCCCCCATTTATTTAGATCTTTGGATGTTTTTTGCTTTGGATTTTTTTTTTATTAGGCTAGCAGGAAAGCATGAAAACAGAGAGCTCTCAGCAATGTTTTTTTCTCTATATCTGTGCCCATTTGTCCATCTCTCTGTCCGTCTGTCCTTAAACGTCTGTGTGTTTTATACAATTTTCCTCTTTTACAGGGTTTTTTTGTTGCTTTAATTTTTATCTGGGGTGGCAGTTACGACATTTTAAGCCCCCCCCTGCCCATGCCTATATTTGGTCATGCTTAGGAGCCAACCAAAAAGCAAATCAGTGAAAAGAAGACGCTGCGGAGCAGACATCCACCTAACTCCACCCTTTTTGTTCCCAGGTTGTGTTTGTGTTGACTGGAGATTGCGGGGACCGCTCCCAGCCTGGATACCGGGCCTATGAGGAGATAGCTGCAACTTCGTCAGGACAAATTTTTCACTTGGACAAGCAGCAGGTTAATGAGGTGAGAGGTTGATGAGTTTTAATCAAAAACCTCATGTGTACATAATTGTTAACAAATGAAAAAATATGTAGCTGGATCAAATAAATGTTAAGATTAGAAAAGTAATTATTATTTGAATTTTGATCTTATCTTTACCCTGCAGGGTCTCTAAGCTCATAATTAAGGTAATTTAAATTTTTAACCGCGTGGTTTATCTCTGAGATTGTAAAAAAAAAAAGACCAACAATAAAACATGTAAATGCTTGGAATACTTAAAATCTTTTAAATCCCCGATATATGTCCTTACATGTCAAAAACGGAGTCTTGAGGAAGTAAAAAGAGCTTTGTTTCAATAAAATTCAGTTTTTCAAGAAAATGATCTTGTCACAAAAGTTTTTCAAATGAAAATTAGTCTTAGTTTGAGTAAACATGTCTTAGTGACTATAGCGTTTTCCTTAAAACAAGAATTCTTAAGAATTGCCAGATTTCTCTTTTTTTTTTGCTTATTTAAAGAAAATTTGTCAATGGGATCAGAATTTTTGTTTTATTTCTAAGTGGTCTGTTTTTGCAGAGCAGTGCAATGAGGCCCTTTAGCTTTGCTTTATGTGTGTATTTTTTTTAAAGAAACTATACTTTATTATAACAAAATTCCTCCTCGGTTGTGTAAAACTACGTTTTAAAACAAGCCTGGAAAATTTTAGAAAGATTTTCAGGCAGTGAGTAGGCCTTGCTTCAAATGCATGTTCTCCTCCCACAGTCCAAAAACTTGCTCTATAGGTTTAAAAATGGTAACTTTAAATTGCCCCTAGGTGTGAATGCGTGTGTACGGTTGGGTGACGAACGGGCGACATGTTTTGTATGTCTCCTGTCTTCCCCAGACAGTAACCAGGATAGGCTCCAGCAACCCCAAAAGGGATTAATCATGTTTGGAAAATGGATGGATGGATTCTCAGGTTGGGCTTTGATCATGTTGCTTAAAGATATTTCTGAACAGTCATGATTGTTTTTTTGTGATACAATCAACCAAAAAAATTTAAAAAAGAGAAAAACACGAAATGTTTAGCTTACAGCAGGAAAGCACTTTTGTGGTATGCAATGTGTTTCCAATGATTCACTTTAGTTTATCCATTTAGAAGCTTAAATTGTAGCCAGCTCTTGCTAATCATCTGTTCTTGATGAATGGCAGCACCTGCTTTTTTTCTGATCATGTATCTGGAATTTTTTTTTAAAAAGTTCCAGAAGGCTAAATGTGCAGTTTATTGTTGAACAAAGAGATAGATTAGCGATGAAAGATTGTAGTGGAGTTGCCAGTTTTGCTTGTTGTCAATGTACCAGGAGATGTATTTCAACTGTAGATCAAAGAAATGCAAAGGAAAAGAGCTGCAGACATCTCTGAGCAAGTTAAAAAGTTGAAAAGCCCTGACAGCACAGCCAGAAGACCGAATAAGTATGGTTTGTTTCAAAGAATGGATTCAACAAAGGGCATTGTTTGTGAAAAGGATGTGGAGTTATCACAGAATCTTTCAAAACGGCATCATGAAGGAATGAAAAAAACTACAGAGCAGGGTACTATGCACAGATGTGAGCTTGGCCACGTTTGGCAAAACCACACACAGCGGTTTAGTAGACTTTTTTGATTTGACTTGATTTATTTAAGTGTCATGCACTAATGTGCCCAGCCCACACGGGCTTATATGACACTGAAAGACAAAATACATAATACATAAAGATACATGCCCATCACAAAAATCCAATAGACACTGCCAATACCAACTGTCAAGCACGGCGATGGAGTGTAATAGTTGGTGCTTTTACTGTCTTGTAGCTAAAATCTAATAAGAGGTCAAACATGGTGTCCAGGGCAAAGGTTGTATTGTATTTGGGGGTAAATGAAAAATAAAAGATCTTTTTCTAACCTAAGTTCTCAGTGCTCAGATCTTCTAATAAAACATATGAGCAGTCGCAGGAACATATGAGAAGTGGCAGGACAGTCAGAACGACCTGCTGATGAAACAGCAGATTTCATTTGGTGGGATTCCAGCTCTGCAACTGAACTTCCTGTTCATGTGATGCGGCGGAGTGGGTCATCTTAGATCGGAAGTAGTATGCAACACAAGCCTCGCCCCAGAGGCCAGACACAGCGGGACTCACTTCCCAAAGTAAATGTGAAAGAGGCCTGAGTTTCCTCTGGATTGACACTGCTATCCTGCACGTCAACACAGGAGAAAGCTGGACAGCACTGAGCTGGAGCCAGCTTCTCTCTGCACTGGTGGCCCATTGAACCCCTGAACCCAGATGTGTGTGTATGTGGGTCTGTTTCCTGTCAGGTTGTGCTTGTATGTAGTAAAGCAAGCAGTGCCTGTGTGGAGAGTGGCTCAGTTCATTATCACACCATAATCCTGCAAGCTGTTTACAGAGAGCATGAATGTTAGTTTTTTGTGATGCAGGGTAAAGAGGTCAAGTTGTGTTTAGCTCTCACACCTTGGTGACTTTCCATAGCTTGAATGTTTCATAAAAAACAAGTGCACACATTTGAGTTTTTGCATTTATCCAGTCATCCAAGCAAGTGTAGGGGTGCTCATCTAAACCTGTGTGATTATAACTCTGAGCTCACAGGATTTTTTACAGTTAAATGCAAATCCTTTAATTCCCTCCAAACCTGCTTCAGTTCCAAATCAGAGTTTCAAATCTAACCAAAATATTCCTCGTAATAGCAGTTTCACAAAAGACACACACAGCATTTTGTTCTGGTCTCCAAGGGAGATTGGGCATAAAGCAGAAAGTGTATTTTACCCGCTAATCCCAGAATATGATCTGTTGTGGTTTTCCCACTTCCAACACATTTCCAGAGGTTTGGGGCTCAGTCCTCAAACAGCAACACATTGTCTTCTTTACATGATCAGAAAGAGGAAGAGTGAACAGGAAACAGCTGCATTACTGCGCTGTCAAACTGGGTGTAATTCCTTGACAGTAATCCGAGATCTTTGTCATCAGAGGACAACAGCGCTCATCAAAAGTTCACCGCAGCTTCCAAACAACCCCTGTGGTTATGTCCTGCAGAGGCAGGAAGTTTTTAAGAATGTTAGTGTTAGAAAGGAAAACCTTTCTACTTTTGGGTTTTCAGGTTTAATCACATTTTCAGTGTGGATGTAGAACTCTTAATTTAGTCATTTAAAAGTACAGTCTTCAATTGAATGTTATAATATTTGGCTAATTCCTTAAGAACAAGCAGTTGTCTTTTGATAAAAGAAAAAAACTTTCTAACAATCATTGAAAATAACCTCTAAAATGTTATGTGGCTCTGGGGAACCTTTATAATTGTTGTAACTCTGTAACTCTTGTGCCATCCTAGGCACTTTAACATTGGGAGTTGGGTCATCTAGACCCACTAGACAGTGCCCGGGATCTTTTTTCTTCAAAGATTTGTGAACCTCACTGGTGTCCATGGATTACATGAAATCTTTCCACCTTTATCTACCTTTGTCATGGTAGGGAGAACACGTCAATGTAAAGGCCCGTACACACCGGGACGAATTTCGCGCATGATTTTCGTCGATGTTTAAAGGCCTGTTCACACCGGGACGAATTTCGCCGGCGATTTTTGCCGACGTTTAACGCCTCGTGACTAAACAAAGGGCACCAATGTGAGTGTGCACACCGACGCGAAAAAACGCCACGCGCCAAAGCGCCAAAAAAAAAAAACGCCTCGGGTTCGTTTTTTTTTTTCGACGCGTCGCGTCGAAATCTATTCGACCAATGAGAATTGCGCTTTTGCACACGTGTCTGGAGCTTCTGAAGTTACAGTAAAACACAACTTGGGGGCGCTCAAACACAAAACTGCCTTGCTGAGCACACATACCAGCGAAGAAGATAGACGCCAAGTAGCGTCTACACTGCCGCGAAGAAATAATGACGGACATTCTTAAATATCCCCTTACCAAGTACCAGTTGGAGCTACTGATGCTTGAAATATTCATGTTTTCTTTGTATGATTCTGACAAGCGCGTAAATACTTGCTCTCTTCTTCTGAGTGAAAAGCGACTTTAAGAATCGTAAAGTTGCGCAGCGCCACCTTGTGTAAAGGAGTATTTCTGTTTACATTAAGCGCCATCTAATGTCAGGGAATGAAATTGCATGTTCGCTCGGCTCATCGTCAGCGAAAATCGCCTGGGTGTGAACACAAAAGACGTTGGGAAAAACGCTGGCGAATAACGCCTGGCGAATATTCGTCCCGGTGTGTACGGGCCTTAACGCCTCGTGACTAAACAAAGGGCACCAATGAGAGTGTGCACACCGACGCAAAAAAAACGCCACGCGTCAAAGCGTCAAAAAAAAAAAAAAACGCCTCGGGTTCGTTTTGTTTTTTTGACGCGTCGCGTCGAAATCTATTCGACCAATGAGAACGGTGCTTTTGCACACGTGTCTGGAGCTTCTGAAGTTACAGTAAAACACAACTTGCCGCGAAGAAATAATGACGGACATTCTAAAATATCCCCGAACCAAGCACCAGTTGGAGCAACTGGTGCTTGAAATATTCATGCTTTCTTTGTATGATTCTGACAAGCGCGTAAATACTTGCTCTCTTCTTTTGAGGGAAAAGCGACTTTAAGAAGCGTAAAGTTGCGCAGCGCCACCTTGTGTACAGGAGTATTTCTGTTTTACATTAAGCACCATCTAATGTCAGGGAATGAAATTGCATGTTCGCTCGGCTCATCGTCAGCGAAAATCGCCTGGGTGTGAACACAAAAAACGTGGCGAGAAAAGCTGGCGAATAATGCCTGGCGAATATTCGTCCCGGTGTGTACGGGCCTGGGGTGGGGTCATCTAAAATAGCACAAAGGTTAAAATTGTGTGGAGTTCAAGAAAAGAAATTAACCTGCAAATTTCACCCCCAAAAAAATAATTAAATTGAGGATATTTGAAGGCTGCTCCAGTTTTTATTTCTTAAAATAAATCTCAGGGTGATCCTAGATCAGGGGTCTGGAACCTTTAACATTTAAAGAGCCATTTCTTATTGACAAAAACCCATAGGAGCCACAAAGTCTTATTTCAAAATAAAAGTTAAACTTTTACCATACAGGAATATTTGAATGCAGCAAATGTAGAAGTAGGCAGTGTAATGTCAGAAGTGAAAAAAACACAAACTTTTCGTTTTGCCGTAGTTTTCAGCCAGAAATTTATAAAATAAAATAATAATCTGAAAAAAAATCTGTTTTTGTCTTTTTTTTGGAGAAAAAAGGTAGAATACAAAACCCAAAATATAATTATTTTTTTTATTTTAACCATGCCAAGTTGGCACCTCATGAAGTTTTCCATGTTGAAGGCAACCAACTAGGCACACATAATCTGCTCGACTCCATGCATTGCTGGGAGAACAGGTTTTAACCAAAAAAATCCCTTTTTTTTAACAAACAAAATGAGTTTTTATGCTCTGAAATAGCTTAGATCATGGCCTCTAGCTTTTTAAAATTCATCCAATGGTATACACTCACAGTCCGACCTCTTTGTTGTGAAGCCGTGGGAGCCAGAGAGTTTCTCTTGGGTAATAACATCGAAGGCCACCGCGATAAAGAGCTCTCAGAGCAGTGGTCTGTGAAACATCAAACCCAGAAGAAGCTGCAGACATCTTTGCAGACATCCAGAGATCCTTTTTACGTCTCTCAACATTTCCCCTTCAGAGTCTGAAAGTCTTTCAACTGTGGCCAACAATGTTTTATAAAGAGTTAGTATTCTGGTTCTCTGCAGTGATGCAATGAACAGATATATTGCCAACACTGAAACGTGTAGAAAAAGCAGTATAGCATTAATGCTAAAGTTTATAAAAAGGATTTTGTTATGCCATATTAAACCTAAACAGAGATCATTTTCCCACCACAGTTGCATTAAAAATATAGCTGCTTTTTTATATGCAGAAATAGTTCTTATATTTATATTAACATGAGCTAAACTGCTGAAAACAAGAACCTTGAAGAGTCATTTGAGCATCACCCTTATGGTTTCCTCATTATGAGAATTCAGTTTCAAGCGAAGGGATGGTAATGTTTGTCGAGCATATAATGTAATTTCACCAACATTTGTGCTCAGCCGCCCCTCAGAGTGTGCAAAACAGATGCCCCCCTCTCCCTGCTGTAAGAGCTACTTGACAGTGAGGGCCTCTGTGTGTCGAGACTCCTGCTGAGAAGGAGCAGGAGCTCCATCTGGTACTGGTCGACTCGATTTGCAGTGCAAGATTCTACCGTAAATGTTAGTGGTTGTAGTTTTTTAACCTGTGTAAAGACTGAGCTGACCCATGCTCACTGGGACGTCTGCAGCTTAATCACAGCACAGTCGCTCTTTTTTCTCCCTTGTTTACACGTTAGGGGAATGTAACATTAACCCAGCTTTTGCTCCATCTGTCACACTCCTATGAAAAGGAGAAGGGGGTCCTGGGGTCTGGGGTTTCACGTAAGGTCTTCCGCTTTCCAGCGATTCACAGAGACACAGTTCAAAGTGACCAGCAAAAACAGCATCACCTTCACCTTGCTTCACTTCTAGGTCCAGATTAGTTCTCAAGCTTCTCTTGCATAAGAAATGGACACAGTTCTGGTGCAGATGTGGGTCACTTGGTTGCAGCTTCCTGCTCTGTTGGCAGCCACTGCACATGTGGCAGACATTACAGCTGTTTCCAGTAGTAAAATGGTGAGAGGGACCAGCTGCTGTCGGCGCTCGGTGGAGTTAATAGAGGAAAAGTTGAAGGCGACGATTAAATTAAAGGTTTTCCTTGTTTTGTTTTTTTCATAAAAGTAATAAAAGGTGTTACAGTCGGGTCCTTTCCCCTAAGAACTTGCTGCAGAAGAGTTTTCAGCATGTTTCCTTTCAGAAGGAACTCCGCCATAACGCTTTTGTCTTGCTCATTCGGTCAATTTAAATCATTCATTTTAGTCAAAACAAAGAGGAGCTGATAATGATAATACGCGGTGGGTCAAGCTGCTGTCAAAACTGAGAGTCAAATATGTCCTCTGAGGGACTTGATCTTTTAAGTAATGACTGTTTTTACTATTGAGTGAAATCAACCTGTTCATGGTTATTTAAGCCTTGGGGTGATCTCTCCTTTCAGTGTTCACATAGTTCTAATGTGTCACTCTGACCTCATGCGGATTGCTAAAATATAGCCCACGCAGCTAGACCTTTCTGTTTTTAAAATGATGATTTTTTTATGTTTGTTTTGGTGCATATACTGTTTTTTTTTTCTCTAAAATGAAACCAAACCAGCACACCTCCATATCCACAGATGATTTAATTCTCAGGAACAAACTGTGTGATTCATGAAAGCTGCTGGCCGAGAGACGCCCTTCAGGATTTCTATCCTTCAGGGTGCAGAAAACTGTATGTTATCAGTTTGACAGCTGAGCTCTTTTACTTTTTATCTGTTTAGGCAAAAACTTTTTTTTTCTTCAATAAAAGAATAGTTAAAAGATAAAGAGCAGCAAAGAGAAAGGCCCACTGGGGTTTCTTTTGGATAGTCTGACTCAAGTCTTTCCTGTCCCTGCTGTGTCTTTCTTAGTCATCCCCAGTTTGACGACTCTCACAGTATGCTTTTCTTTTGTATGTTTTAGGAGTTTTGCTCCTGTTAATTTGTTTGTTTTTCACTTTTCAGGTTTTAAAGTGGGTAGAAGAGACAGTTCAGGCCATGAAAGTACACCTGCTGTCCTCCAACCATGACAGGGCCCAGGAAAACAAATGGGAAGTGCCTTTTGACCCCAGCCTCAGAGAGGTCACGGTGTCACTCAGTGGACCGGCGCCACAGATTGAGCTGAGTGATCCCTTTGGTAATTGCGCATTCTTTTCCTTACAACCATCCTAATAACTGTAGAGCCTCCTCCTCAGTGCTCAAGAACATTTCAATACACGCCAGGAGGTAAATAACCACGTCTTTGATCCTCTTGATCCAGGGCGGGTTGTTGGTGAGGAGCAGGGCCTGAAAGAGCTGTTGAATATTCCTAACTCGGCTCTTGTTGTCAACTTAAAATTTCCCAGACCTGGATCCTGGAAACTCAAGGTTACTGTCATGCAAACAGAAACCATAAATGTGTTTTTAATTGTTGTTCCATTGTAACTTGTCTTTATTTTTCTTTTGATTAAGGTCAGCTGCAGTGGCCGTCATACTTTGAGGGTCACAGGGGTCAGCAATCTGGACTTCAGAGCTGGCTTTTCCACCATTTCCGTTTCAAAGTTCAACCAGACCAGAGAGAGACCAGTCAAAGGTTCATACAACTTTCTTTTAACTTCATGAGTCTTCTTTGATTGACAGCTTATCTGGATGGATCTTTTTTTGTGTGTGTGTGTCCCTCAGGGCTTCCAGCACACGTTTTGCTCAAATGTACAGGCCTTAAGCCTCCAGGTTTTCTGAGCCATGTGGAGCTAATGTCAGGCTCCGGCCGCTCATTACGCACAATCCCTGTCCCTCTGCCCTATGACCTCGGCCAACAAGGTCTCTGGAGTCTCCCCGAGTTCCGCACCCCTCCACAGAGTTTCTTTCTCAAGATAACGGGTAAAGATGAGGAGGGTTTCCGCTTCCAGAGGCTGTCCAGCGTATCCTACACTAACATCATTCCAGGCAAGACACCTCCTGCAGGCATATGTCTCACCAGTGTTTCCCACACCTCATCAATCTCGCCGCTCAACCCTTTCCTCCCTTGTGTAGATCCTCCATTTGTGAGAATGCCTGATGCAGTGAAAGGCTTTTACATGCAGCCAGTGGTGATTGGCTGCTCAGTGCAAAGTGACATTCCCTACAGGCTAAGATTCACCAGAAGTGGGATTTCTCTTGGAGAGGAGAAGCTCTTTCAGTGAGTATTTTCCCATGTTTCCTCAGAACTCTGTAAAATGTGCCTCCTTCTGAGGCTGCACCCATGCCCTGCTTCAAAGACGGTAGTTGGTTGCTTATCTAAGCAGTTAGCCCTTCAGGCATTAGTGCTGCCAGACTCAAGCATTTTATCATCTCATCTGTTGAGAAACATTTGTGAACTGTTTATTTTGTAAACATTCCATAGTAGATTTGTCATCTCGGAAATCTGGAAAAAAGTGTTAATTTGTCCCCTCGTTTTGTGCTGAAATACATTTTTGATGTGAAAATCCATTTCTGTGAAATTTGTGTACCAGACTCACAAGTGAAAGCTCACACTGTGAGTGCTGCGTCTCACACAATAAGGCTCCCTCTTTACAAAATATATCCATCTGTTCATTTTCCTGACTCGTTGAATCTCTTTTGGGGTCATGGGGTCGACTGAGCCCGTCCCACCTACTGTTGGTGGGACAGGTTGCCAGTCTGCGGCAGGGCCACACAATCATTCAGACATTCACACATAGGGATCATTTAGAGCAGTGTTTCCCAACCCTCGGCCTCGGGTCACACTGTCCTGCATGTTTTCCATGTTGCCCCGTTTACGCACACCGGATTCAGCTCATCATCAGGCTCCCTGACAATGACAGTCATCAAAGGCAGGTGTGTTTGAGCAGCATCGGATTAAAAGAATGCAGGACAGTTTGCCCCAAGGACCAGGGTCGGGAAACACTGATTTTAGAGACACCAATTTAGAGAGGGATGGCATGAGGGAAGAACATGCAAACTCGGCATAGAACGATCTCAAGTGGAATTTGAGCCAGGGCCTTCTTGCTGTGAGGCGAGAGCGCTAACCACTGTCCCATCGTGCAGCCCTACTAAATATACAGGACACAAAAAAGAGAAAGAAAAAAAAAAAGGTCTAACTTCTTTTGTCTGCATTAGGATGTCAGCTGTTGCATCATGGGAGATTGCCCGTGCTTCTGCTAATGATGAAGGTTTGTACGAGTGCATAGCAACGAGCACTGTAGGACAAGGCCGGGCTTTAACTCAGCTAACTGTTCAGGGTAAGTCACAAAGCAACTCTCTGATGTTTTAGCACACATTCCTCCATTACTGTCCTATTAAATCTTTGAAACATGTCCAAAACTTGTTTTGTGTCTGCTTTAAATCGAAACCCAGATGGGAAAGATTCTAGCACAAACATTTAGTCTTAAGGGTAAACACAGTGTTCTGATAACACTTGTTTTTGTCATGTTTCTACAAAAACAGAGCCTCCTCCGGTTCTGAGACCCACAGTAAATGTGACTTCCTCTGTGGGCGGTGTGGCTGTGCTGTCCTGTCAGGTGGAAGGTAGCGTGCGCCACAACTTGACATGGCACAGAGCGGCTCGTACCATCCAAGCACACGTGGGAAGGGTGAAGCTGCTGTCTGACTCATCCCTGCAGATCAGTGGGGTTCGGACTCAGGATGCTGGAGAATACCACTGTGTAGCCAGCAATGCCCACGGAGAAAACAGAATCGCCGTGTGGCTTTTTGTCCCAGGTATGGTAGGACGACACCCTGCAGGTCATCTGCTTAAACACTTAAGTGCGCGGGGATTCCTCCCTGGGCCCCGTCATCTGGTTTCCATTCCTGCGTTAACCTCCTCGCAGTCAGATTAAGCCACTTCCTCTAAAGGAATAAAAAAAAAAGCATCACATGAGCCAAAACTGATGTTTAGTGAAAATTGCTGCTTTTCTTGTGGGCATGTCCTCAGATGTTTGTAATAAGCTTCAAAAGCAGCCAGACAAATGCAAAACTTGTCCTCATCATGCCATGATGTCAGACATGAAGTGCTGGGTAATTGCATCAAGTTGACTGTTTTTAATCTGGCGCTGTGGAAGATATAAATGACTTCACACAGCCTTGATAGAGCCCTGTCATAGCCAACTTTTTTTATTTTTTGCTTGTGTTTTACTGCGAATACAGAGGCTCCATCTGTGGTGGTTCACCCCCCGAGCCAGGCCTTCACCCTGGGGGATGAGATCCGCTTAGTCTGTTCGGCGTCCGGCTCCCCCCCTCCCCGGCTCCTCTGGAGCCACGGAAACATGTTTCTTACTAATCTGCCGAGGTAAGGGAGCTCTCGGCCCACTCAGCACCTCCAGCGCAGAGAACTCCGAGAATCAGTTTTTTCTAATTTTGCTGCGCACACTGTGGATGTCCTGTTTGTGTATCCAAATGAAAAGTTTATTCTTACATGATTGAAACTTCCATCTTTTAACAGAACATTACTACCAAGCATACAAAGACATTTAAAAAATAAACTGCACATGTTCTCGTCATCATGATGAGTTAATAAAAAGGACTTTGTTGATTGAATGCTACAGGTTTGGCCAAAATAATGGAATTTTGACCATCGGAGGAGCTGTTCCAGACGATGCTGGGAACTACACTTGCACGGCAACCAATGATGCTGGGACTGCCTCTCAGTCTGTGGCACTTACGTATGCAGGTAGTCTTGAAGGAGCTGATGTGTTTTATATCATCTTTTGACATTTTTAGTAAGTCTACCTTTAGCCAGTGGACATGAAGGAGGGTCTAAGGGCAGGGAAGCCCAGTTTAGTTTAGTCAGTTTAGTTTAGTTTAGCAATTAGCTATAGAAGTCCATGACTTTATGTTCTTTATGATTCATGTTTATTATACAATCACAGGCATGAGCCCATTGATGACTATTGTAGTAAATATTGGGCTATATAAGTAAAATTGAATTGAATTGAAGATGAACCACAAAATCAGAGCTTGATTGTGGACAGTTTCAGTCAAAGTATTGATTCGGTGCCTGACACTTTACCTTTCAATGTGAATGACAGATATTTTGACACTACGGTGGGGCTCACATTTATGAAGCCAAATGCCATTTTTGTGGCTTGATGAGTTTGTGAGCAGCCTGTTAGACAGATAATCTCTTCTATTCAAATGTCAGTGTTTGAAATGGATCCGTCACTTCAGACTTTTAGAGTCTTATGGAGCAAAGATGCATAAAAATACATGTATTTTCAGCTAAACTATACTGCTTCTGTTGATCCAGAGGTGCCAAAAATCACAGTTCCGCAGCAGGTCATACTTTCATCTGTTGGTGCTGACGCAACTCTGGAGTGTAAAGCCACAGGCATCCCTCCTCCACTTGTCCGCTGGTACAAAAGTAAGTTAAGGCCAAACACATTGACTAAATGAAACAGTCTTTTTTTTTTTGCCCTTTCTGGAGGCCAGAAATCTTATTTAGTTTGTATTTTCAGGTGCACTTGAGGTTGGGTCCGCTCCTTTTGTAGAACAGGATGTACACCGCGGGACCTTGCATATTCGAGCTGTGCAGGAGGTCGACGCCGGTCAGTACAGCTGTGTGGCAAGCAGCTCTGCTGGAACCTCGTCTGGTACTGTCAGCCTAGTGGTTGGAGGTGAGACCTCTGTGTTCCACATGAAGGTTTTTTTTTCTTCAGTATACACAAAGGAAAAACTCATTTATTGCCACTCATACTTGCACAGCGAGCCCTTTGTTCTCGGAGGAACCGACTGATGTTACAGCCAATGTGGGGGAGAATATCACCCTTCCATGTGTTGCCCGGGGTCTCCCACAACCAACAGTGACCTGGCACCGACAGAACGGCAGGCAGGTTCTGCCTTGGACAGACAGTCACAGCAGGACCACACAAAAGGAGAATGGACATCTAGAAATCCGAAGTGAGTTTTTGATGAGGAAGAATTGTGAAGCTATGGACACACCGACGGATGTAACATGCATTCAAGAATGCGCTTAGCACGGGTTCTTGAACACGCATATGGCAGTCATGCTATAGGGTTCACACCGGACAAGCAGGGAGGGGCTTCTTCTTTGTTTTCTGTTTACTAGTGCATGTCTGGCACCTACAGTTGGAAGAGGTTTGGTGCAAAATGTGAAAAACGGTACAAATATAACAAATCTTGCTCCAGGCTTTTTCTTTCACTGCTCCATTCTGATATAGGAAAGATTTGGTGTCATATTATTCCAGTCGGGCATTTACATTTTAACTTTACTTTTACTTTAAGGTGTATGCGGAGGGCGGTGTGAACGTGGTGTCACTTCAAAGAGAGTGCAGGCAAACATCATGGCTTTGCCTACACTGGCATGACTCAAGCCTTAACCCTTGTGCTATCTTAGATGACCCCACCCTTACATTGACGTGTTCTCCCTACCATGACAAAGGTGGATAAAGGTAGAAAGATTTCATGTAATCCATGGACACCAGTAAAGATCACAAATCATTGAAGAAAAAAGGTTCAGAGTACTGTCTAGTGGGTCTAGATGACCCAACGCCCAATGTTAAAGTGCCTAGGATAGCACAAGGGTTACAAATGACTATACATTTTATATTAAATTCAACTTACGTTTGTGACAGTAACTTTAAAGAGCCTAAAGTGTCTGCCCTGATAAAAAAAAAAGTTTCCTCTCTAATGATTTCAATAATATTTACTATTTTTGTGGGATTTCTTGTTACTACTTAGCAACCGTTGAGCCTGAAATAGGTCTAAATTTAGATGCTTCCCTTGTTCTCCCAGGACTAAAAGTTTACATGTAACATAAAACTAGAAAGGAATGAGCATTTCTGCATGGGCTACTTGTGTCACTGTTTCCATTTGTGTCTCCCGTCTGACCTAATTTGATCAATGTGTTACACATGGCTTCAGTTTATACCTGTCATTGTTGTAGAAAGTGCTTGTCCAAACTGTATAATTCACAAAGCCTCTCACCATCCTGCCCAGTCTGTTTTTACCCCATACTTTATGTCTTTTCATCACATATTCTAACAATGATCTGACTAGCTAAACAAGTGAGCTGAATTATGGGTCAATTGTCCCACATATGATCTCTGAGGAACTCAGCAAGCGGAGCATTTTTGTCAGTGGCAGGCAGCTGGGCCAAAACCATTAATCTAGTGGGTTTCTATTTTTAACTGGTACTATAATTTCACATTTAAAGGATACTCTCCCCTATTATTGGGACAGATTTTTCTATTCTCAATGAAGATGCTGCACATTGTGATGCTTCTGCTCACGTGTGTTTGACTGCAGGTATCTGGGTGGACGATGAAGGGTTGTACATCTGCGAGGCAAAAAACCAGTTTGGGACCATCAAAGCTGAAGCCACAGTTACTGTCACTGGACTGGGTAGGCTAGTTGGCTCTGCTCCTGATCCCATATGACCCACTGTTCATTTTCAGAACACTGCTATGCCAGTTGTGGCTTTGTCACGTCCAACATTGCTTTCTTTCACAGAGCCTCCTCTCTTGGCCCACACCACGCCAGTCATCACCACTGGTATCGGCCAATCCCTAAGCATCCCTTGCATGCTTTTGAATGGAATCCCTCTTCCAGAAAGATTCTGGTCTCGAAACGGAAAACCCGTAAGTCTAACTTAAATGCAAACAGGACTTGGGTCATACAAGTGAAGACTGTGTTTTGTTTGGATCAGGTTCAGCAGGATCGGAGGAGGTTTTTAAGGAGCGATGGCAGTTTGTACATAGAGAAAGCCATCCCACAAGACGCTGGGACTTACATTTGCACAGCAGAGAATGTAGCTGGGTCTGCCAACATCACAGTCAGCCTAGAGGTCCAAGGTATGAGAGCAATACAAAGCAAAGAAATCTTTTTTTTAAGTCGTTTTCTTTTTGGAAACCCACAAATTGATACCAAGGTTTTATGGGACTAAGTGTTATCTCACCTGTGCAAACTATCAAAAGCAGCACACATGAGGTAAAGTAAGAAAGCAGGCTTTATATTTACTAACTGAATAACAAAAATCTCACTTTGGCTTCTTATTTCATGAGTGCTAATGGATTTCATTTCTCTTAGAGAACTTTCACAAACAGCTGAACAGCGTTTGCTGAACACAGGCTTGCTTGGCAATGAAATAAAATTCATATGGCAAGGTCAGGATATGCTGATGCAGCATGAAAACAATTCCATGTTGATGGTTTGACCACCTGCTGTCATCGTCATGTGTGTGTGTGTGTGTGTGGGGGGGTCATTTACTGCAGGCTTTGATGAATGCAGTGCATTTAGTTCCTTGGCACACAGTGATGGACACGAATCAGCGAGGCTCATCATCACTTTGTAATGAAAACATACTTCACATACTGGTGTTGGCTGGCTGCAGCCAGCGGTAATGCTCTGCATGGTTTTTTCTCTCTGTTAAATCAGACAGCTGTTTTTTTTATAACCCACTTCCTTCCCAGTGCCCCCAGAGATTAATGCTGGTCCATACCACTACATAGCCAATGAGGGTGTAGCCATCACACTGTCATGTGAGGCCACCGGAGTTCCCAAACCAACTGTTGTCTGGTCTAAGGTAGGAAATCCTTTATTCGCATGCATACAGAGGGTCATACCTAACATTATTATTAATGTGTTGGAAAAACATGTTGAATCATGCACAATATATAACTGCAACCTTTAGCGCTATAAGGGCTATTGGGTCCAGTTTCTTAATAACCATAACCCAGCCAGGAGACACAAAGTTTAGAAAAACAACACTTTTTTTGTGGACATTAAGTCCTTCATTTTCAAAATGTAGCTTTTAAATATTACAATAATTTATAAAAGTGTTATATTTTTTTAATTTCCTTTACTTCTGACAGCAGCACATTCAAGGTTCTTTCAAAATAAAGTATACCCTGTGTCAAATAAGATCCTCTCGCCTAATTAAAAATGTAAGAAAGCCAAGCAAACATGGCATTTTCTATTATTATGATTTGGGGGAACTTTCTTTTATTTTTTTTCTTATTTTATTATCATTTATGAATATAATATTGGCTTAGAATCCAATTAAAACAAGAACATTGTGAGCATAATGCAAAAATTATACAAAGAAAAACAGCAATTAACCATTCTGAAAGTCATTTTAATCTTGTACCATCATTATTGGTTATCTGACATGTTAAAAATCTAAACCTAAATGACAGAACTAAATAACCAAAAACAAAGTAACCCAAACTACAAACCCTTTTTATTATTTAAATCGAATTTTTTTCAAAACAAAAATGGTCAAAATGGAGGATGAGAGAACCTCTAATATGGCTCAGGATACAGACCCCTGTTCTAGTTCATTTATTTAAAGTATCGTCATGTCAAAGGTAATTGTTTTTAAAAGCATAATTTATTTACTTGTCTATTGCCGGAAAAGGTTTTCATATCAAGAGCAATTTAAAGTCTATTTAGAAGAGGGAAAAAAGCCCAAACATTAAGAACGACTGTGAAATGGTATAATTACATTTACATGAAAGTTTTATTTTTATTTTTATTTGTTTTAATTTTATTTGCCGGAGCACTCCAAAACCAAAATACAACAGTTTGCGCTGCAATCAGACTTTGATTAATATGAGCAGGGACGATGTAACCATAGCAACCTAACCATCATGCAGCCCTGCTGTGAGCACAAACTAAGTATTGTATAGTGCTTTTTGGAATCTGTTTGAAGCCTCAGACACAATGCTTTTTTGTATCCTGAGAGGAAAACCCAAACATTTGTGTGGATTAAAGCAGAAACAAAACTTCCAAACCTCGACTTTATCCTCTGATAGTATCACTGCAGCCACCAGGCGGTTTGAGACTTGTGTTTGTCTTGCTGACTTCAACAATAGTCCAATCACTACAGAAATAATGGCATTTGGGAAAGTGCTTGAAGTGAATTTAAAAGAACACTTTTCCACAAAGATCTAAAGAATAAAAAACATGTAAAAATCTGTTCATTGCACTCTTACTCGTCTGCAGCACAGATAAAAGTAACCAGACTGTTGCATACTGCACACTGCTAAACTGAGCCAGACCTGCCTGCCTCATTTTTCCTCCAGCTTTTGGAGTGATTCCCTCTTGTCTAGTACATTTTTTCTTCTTGTCAGATAAAAGAGAATCTTTGAAAGTAGTTTGTGTTAAAAGTAAGTTCTTGCACAGCAAGTTGCATTCTTGTGTGTCTATTGCAGATGTGGAGGATTTCAGCGGCTGGTCTGTAATTACATTAGACATCAAAG
This sequence comes from Oryzias latipes, assembly GCF_053564925.1. Classification (NCBI taxonomy): domain Eukaryota; kingdom Metazoa; phylum Chordata; class Actinopteri; order Beloniformes; family Adrianichthyidae; genus Oryzias; species Oryzias latipes. The sequence continues at coordinate 15,270,487 of NC_136245.1, forward strand.
GTTGTAAGTCAAAGCTTAGTTAAGCCTGTCTGCTCTGTTATGCAGCTAATTAGTTTAACTGCATTAAGCAATCAAACTAATGTGTTTGATTAATGCATATGATTTGTTTCTCCTGAATTCAGCCACTCGACTATCAAAAACTTTGGCTTATTGTCGCTCTCTGCAGCAAACCTTTCAGCAACTTTGAGTTTTTGCAGCAGTTTGCAGCAACATTTGGATTTTGGGAATTGTATCCTGGTATTTGCCACAGCTTTCCTCTTGTTCCATTCCTCCAGGGGAGGCAGCCTCTGCCTAGAGACCGCTCCTCGCTTCAGCCTGACTCTGACGGACACTTCCACATTCCACACCCCACCTCTGCCGATGCAGGCATCTACATCTGCACTGCCACCAGTCACGTTGGGTACGCGAGCAGGGAGATTCAGCTCAGTGTGAACAGTAAGCCAGAAATACTAATAATGGTCATACGGCTATAGTATTTTTTGTAACAAGAAAGCTCATTTTGCGTCTTTTAAGCCATGCCAACCATCCTGGGTGTGAGCAGCCATGACACCGTTATCAAGATGTCTGCAGAGGTGGGGACAGAAGTTGTTCTCCCCTGTGAGGTGCAGGGCAGCCCCTCTCCACTGGTCACATGGAGCCGAAATGGGCACCCCATCCCCCCTGTCACAGCTGGGTAATGACAAATCTCTGCTCTTTTTGCAAATCAAACATGAATTGACAATGCAGTAAGAGTTCTTTCTCAGCGTTGCCATGCCAATGCCCAACTCATCCTACCAAGATAGGTTACCATCCCATATTGCTGCTTTTGTTTGGTGAATCTCCTCCTAGTTCTGGTCGGTTGCAGAATCCACTTCACTGCAAAGATTGCATCTTTAGAAAGTAAAGGTTATTGCTTCAAGAATAAAATTCCTATTTTTGGTTTGGCAACAAAACAAATTATCTTACAAAGAAAGTTTTTCAATAGAAAAATAATCTTAGTTTTAGAAAAAATAGAATTCTTGGTGAGACAACTTTTCTGACGGATTTGTATTGCTAATTTATAGAATTTTTTTTCAAATTTTAAGAATTTTTGACGTATTTCTAGGGGCCTGTTTTTGCAGTGTGAAAGCCTTATGGGAATCCGAGTGGGAGCATCTAGTTTTTATGGGCTGCTTTCTGATTCTCATGTGTGGTCACTCGACATGCCGACAAACCGTCTGACTTCAAACATATGTTGGAAAGATGACTGACAAACTCTTACGGCAAGACACCAGACGAAGTAACGATGACTCAGATCGATGACCCACACCGGTTAGAAGGAAACAAGTAAGGCTGGAGTGGGCCATGCCGGGAAGATGGGAGAAATATGAACTAAGAGAAAAAGAGATACAAGCACTGTCTGCCTCTGGTTCCCTGGAGTGTTTTAACAGTAAAACAACGTGCTGACTCTTTACTACTCCTGTCTGATGAGAATAACACATCTCTGTGAACAGCCCCCGCACTTCATGCCTCACATGTGCTGGACCTGCGGAAAGAGGCAGGCTGCGTAGTATGAAATGTATTCTCTGGATGCTTTCTGTGGGTCAGAAGTGATCACGAGCTGCTGACTGTAGCAATAACAGGAACAGTGGGCAGTAAGGCCTCCATCTTTAGCTTTGAACCGAATACACCGCAGACAGCAAAAACACGGAGGAAGGAGTTCATTCTACACCTAATCCATGGCTACTTTTTGTGCTAGCTATTGAACCACAGATGACTTGACACTAACTGTGTGTAAAGTAATGGATGAGCATGAGGGCTTGTTCTTGTCCTAAGCAGTGGGCTGACCAGTGGAGAGTCAGTCATTTAGTTCATGTTAGATGTTGCCTCCTTTTCTTACGGCTGTTTGAGGAGGTGGGGGAGACATTACACCATGTGGACAGCTGAAATGGAAAGCTCTTTGTGTTTCCAGGCCTTTTCCACTTACATAAATGTGTTATTGTTATTATACAGTTGCTTAGCAGACACACATATCTCAGATAAATACGATAAATGATAGAGATGTGTTTACTTTTCTGTTGAATATAATTTTGTACAGCTGCATAGCTTCTGGTGGAATATTTGTTCTCTTTTACATCCCTGACCTACATTTAACTTCTGTAACCTGCAGGAAATTGCTGCTGTTTTTTAGACACAAATGCAGGTTTGTTTGCAGGGTTATTTATATCAAAAATGATTATGAAGTTAGACAAAAGCTTTGCTTTCTGCCATTTCTTTTTAAAGAACAAAACTTCAAGATGCACTGCAAAAACAGGCCCTTTAGAATAAGTTAAAAATTCTTACCCCTTTAATAGATTTTCTTCAAATAAGCTAAATAATCTGCCAATGGGTTAAGAAAAGTAAATAATTCTTATTTTAACAAAAAATTCTTGTCACTAAAATTATTTTTCTCTATCAAAAATTATTTAGCTATTGAAAAACTTTTATTAAAAGATTACTTTTATTGGAACCACAGGTCTTTTTGCTTTCCTAAGATTCCGTTTTTGCCGCTGCAAAAATAAGCAGCTTAAACATAAGACTAGAACACTAATCTTAAGAAGAAAAATTACTAGAAAGTAGTAAAATGATATTATAACTTAACAAGAAGTCTAAAAATAAATTGTAAAAATCTAGAAACAAGGTGTTTCAAACCAGCCTTCAAAAAGAGAAAAGTTAAAAAAAAGGCATCTGTGAGATGGAATTACTTCAAATTGAATGTTATACAGCCCAATAATAAGATTTTTTGATAGTACTAGTAAGCAAATGGTTTGTATTTTTTGAGTTTTTTTTAACCTAATTGTTTTTTTAGTTTTGGTTACAGTAAACAGATCCCTAGTGTAATTAGTGGAAACAAATCATTTTAGAACAAAATGTGAACAATATGAGAATACCATCTTATTACAAATTAGCCCATCTTAATAATTGCTAAAAAAAATCTAAACTTAGCACTTATTTTTAGAATATAAATCTAATTTTTGTTTCCAAAATAACAGCAATGGATGACAGTCTAAAATTTACTGAACTTTAAACTATAATCCTTAAAAATATAACCCAAAATTACAGTGAAAGTTTTTCGAGTATTAAAAATCATTTTAATTTATTTGAATAATCATATCCTTATTTTTTAGACCAAAGCTCTTAAAGAGACAACTCATTCTCAATTGTGCTGATTTAAAAAAAAAGCTTGGAAAGGTGTAGAGCAAAAATAGCGGTAAGCTAAAGCAACCTAAAACCTGAAAAAATGTTATCTAAAAATAGTTTGCAGTGTGTGCATCAAAACATTAAGGGAATCTTATTTTGTTTTCAAAAGGAAGAAATGCATAGATCTTTTTGAATATGTATTTTTCCCACAGTGATATCATCAAGATACTCACCACTCTGCACAATGGCTGTTCAGCTGGATGATTACTGGAAAACTGTTCTGTTCCAGATTTCTCTTGCTCATATCTGCCGGTCCTTAAAGAAATCTGTTTTCCTCCGCACAGTTAAAAAGCAGCCAGTAAATAGGTGCAAAAGCAGCTGCTTGAACATATGATTCAGCTCCTGGGTTCCTGTAATCCTCCTCTAAGTGTTTCCAATCTTGTAGCACTAGATCCACAAACATCAGGTTTTATTTTAGAATGACCCTGATTTAAATGTATATTTTAATGTCTATGTGCTACTAAAAACTTGTTTTTGCTACACAAGAAGTACAAAACACCTTTTAAAGAGGGTTATTTCGTTGCAGAAGCGTTTTCCTGAGCTACAGAGTCTAATAAATGGTTTGGTCCATTTCTTTACCTCTGCTCCTCAGGTTCACTATTTTGCCTTCAGGCTCTCTAAGGATCATTGATGTGCGCCTGATGGATAGTAAACTCTATACTTGCACTGCAGAAAACCCAGCAGGAAACGTGTCTGTTGGCTACAATTTACATGTTCAAGGTAACTCCTTCATAAGCAAACCAAACTTCTTATGGGATTTTTTTGCATTCTTCCCCTTTAATCTAAATAAAAAAAAACACTTTCTTTACTGTCTTCAGCTAAGCCAAGGATTCAGCCAGCACCCACCATCCTTAAAGTGCTGCTTGGACAAACGGTGACTCTGCCTTGTGTGGCTCAAGGAGAACCAAGCCCTGAGATCAGCTGGTTTCACAACGGACAGCCTGTTGGCGTGAAGAACTCTACGCTTCTAAGGATTCAGCGAGTCGACGTTGTCCACCAGGGCGCCTACCAATGTGTGGCAAAGAACAGTGCAGGACAGGAGACCCTGGAGATCCAGCTGGAAGTTCTTGGTAAACATTATACTTTAAATCTTCAGTTGTTTGATCAGAACAGAGAAACCTGCCGTTTAGATATCATGTAAGAATTTTTTCTGATTCAGGCTGTGGCTGATATTACAGATACTTTTCTCCTGGTCTCCTATTCTGAAGGTGAATAAGAAATTGTGCATTTCAAATATTGAGATGTTAAATATGAAAAGCACTTTGGGTTTTGGACTGGATATGCCCCCGGATGGGGTTTTCTGAAGCTAGATAGTCTTCCAACAAACTGTTATCAAGGAGGACAACAACCACTCCTTGTTTTGCTAAGGCAGCCCAAACATCTGTAGATGTTCTTGTGTGCATAGCAACTCCGTCTCGTTTTTGTTGTGTCTCATCACAACAATGGAGAAAATTGAGGCAATGGTGGTGCTACTGGGTCTCCTATCTCCAGTTTTCACTAAAGTGGTGACATTGAATAGTTACAAACGTAAACAGATTTATTTTAAAGCCTTTCGGGGGAAAAACGCTGAGGAGGATTTGAGGACATTTAGTTTTAGATGGAAAATTCAACACATTTGCCGTTTTACCTACTTTCCAGGTCCGGTCAGTTAGAACTAGACATGCAACGATTCCCTTTCCCCAAAATTCAGTTCAAACCTCGACTTTTGGTTCATATTTTTGTTTATTTGTGTATGACAAAACAACAACACAAAACTCAGAAATTCAGAAAATCCCTTTTTAATCCTTAAAAACACATAACGAATAAAAACCTTTCAGTTGGCTCTTACTAAGCCTGGTGTAATGTAATAATGCAATAAATAATACATACTTCTTAAACTTAGCACAATGTGTGTTCTGAACATAAACATAGTGGTTTGCAGAAGGGATGCAACGATTCACTTTCCCCAGGATGCGGTTCAACGATATAACACAGTACGGTTTTAAACTCCCTAATTAGAAGCACAGCCTCATGAGTTCTAAAAAAGCACACCATGAATCAGCATGGATCAAGACTGTGCAGAACAGAGCAGGGCTTATAGGTAAGCAATTACACAATACATGATCCTCTCATATTTGGGCGCCTATCCATCTTCAGCCTTCCAGTGTTTTTTTTATTTATTTATATTTTACTAAAATGGCTTAACACAGACTCATTTTGCTTCTCATTCCATGATTTCCTGGCGGTAACCCATTCATCAAATTCTATATCCATAGAGCACGCACCAAAGCCTCAAAGTCTTGTTTCCTGTACTTCCTCTCACCCCAGCAATGAATTTTACTCATCACTCATTCTTGATCTAAAACTCCACCTCTTGTCTTTACAGAGGCTCCATCTTTTGCAGAGCCTGGAGATGTCATCATGGAGAAAGTGGTGAACAGCAAGGTGACCATTCCTTGTCGTGCCAAAGGTAAGACTTGATTTCTACATAAGAAAGCCATGAACTAACAAAAATGTGATATTTACCGGGCTTGACGTATATTTTGTGAATGTCACGACAAGCAAAAAAAAAGTTTGGGTATCGATAACATGAGTGAAAATGAATTTTTAGATGATCATGGTCCTTTTCAAAAGAGCTCCTCTTTGTTGGAGTTTGAAGACACAAGTCCAAACATACATATTTGTGCTAATCCTGCAGTATTACAAGAACTCCCCTCTCAGACGTTTTCTCACAGTGCCTGCAATCAGGTATTGTTTGTGGGTTGTGCCATAGATACCAGCTGAGGGTGTGTCTAATGTGGCGCAACAGCTGGAACATCAGTCTGGCTCCTGCCTCACTGAGCCACATCTGCTTTCCTTTCCACCGCGGCCCGCTGAGAGAGGAATCCTAATTACAGGCTGCTGCTGGCAGATAAAGGACAGAAATGTCTCTGTGAGGTAGAGTAGGAGGAGGAAGAGACGCATGAACCCACGCTAGCCCACCTTTCATCCAGGCCATACAGTTGGGCAGCATTTCAAGTAAAAAATCCTCGCCACTCTTGATTAAAAAAAAGGGTCTTAAGAAACTGTCAGCAGCAGGAAGCAAAAATTCTCTCATTATTCACAAGAGTTCCATCTAAAGGAGACAAAAAAAAAGGTCTCAAACGGAAGGATATCATTAATTCAACAACAAGCACTGGTTTGGTTTTGTCTGAGCCAATAGTCTGAGAGGCACATGGAAGAGATATGCTCTAACTGTTGGCATGGGCAGTATGAATAGATCAATAAATAAATAAAATCAACCTTCTAATGAGATCTGTTAGCATCTAAAACGGAACATCTGCATGCATTTCCTCCCAGCGATGAGATAATGAATTTGCTTCAGAGCTCTTTAACTGTAAACATGTGTTCTGAACGCCAGCACTCGCTAACATCATCCTACAGTTGTAGCGGTCTCCTGTGGTTGCGGTTTCTTGGATCGGGGAAAGGTGCCGTGTTTGATTTCGCGCCTCCTCTGTTGGGTGTGAATGTAATACCTCTCTGAATACATGGGGATGTGTTTTCCTTCTTTTTTTTTTTTTTTTTGCTACTGCTCCATCAAAGTCAATCGCACTGTTGTGATGCTCATATTTTTCTCCTATTAACTGATTCCAAGTCTTTTCATTTTATCTTTTTTACCCACAGATCACATCTATTTTAGGCTCTGGAGCGAAGAAGTCTTTGAACTTCTAGTTTGGCCACTCCTTCTGTTTAAAGCTCTCAATTTTGGTTATAAATTTTAGGGTCTTCAATATTGCATCCCACATTACCCCAGCAAGCTGCACTATGTTCTCTTTTTTATGTGCTACTAACCTTGGGAGTCTTAAGCCTGCGAGCTACAAAAACTCCAACCACTTTGGAGTTGTCTTCCCTGCTGTGCTGCAGATAAATCGAGAGCTCGCGTTTTTTTCAGTCTGGGCTCCTTCCGCGATAAGTTCTACAGAAGCTGGGGTATCTGGGTGACTTATTTCTCTGTCAATAAAGCCTATTTTCTGCTCTGAATCGTTTTTCCCCCTTACCCTTGGAACTGCAGGCTCACCTCGTCCCAAGGTGCGGTGGTTCAAAAATGGCTTGGAGATACACCCGGAACAATCGGAGTTTTCTGTGGCGAAGGATGGAGCGCTTGTAATTAGCACAGCATCTGCCAGCCACAGTGGGGACTTCAAGTGTGTAGCAACCAATGAGGCAGGCTCTGTGGAGAAAAAGACCAGGCTGAAAGTAAATGGTGGGAATGTATTAATAGCTCTTAGGTTACTCCCTCTTTTCCTAACATAATGTATAAAATGGGATTTTTTTTCTTTGTTTCAGTTCCTCCAGAGATTCAAGATGATGGTCAGCCGCTAAACCTCACTGTCACCTTGAAGCAGCCCCTCACTCTGGGGTGTGATGCTTCTGGGATCCCCTCTCCATCAATAACCTGGACCAAAGATGGTCACCCTGTGAGTGCACCACCCAGGAACCATTTCTGCTTGATCTCTAGTTGCACAATGCCACCAAGTGGCTGTTAAATCAACAACAGTCAGATGGATTTTCTGTGTGCAGGTGGACAGCCCTGGGGTGTATGTGCAGAATGGAAACAGGTTCCTCAGAATCTACAGAGTCCAGCCTGAACATGCAGGACAGTTTGCCTGCACGGCTCAAAACTCTGCGGGAGAGGCACGGAGAAAATACAACATAGTGGTAGAAGGTGAGCTCATAAACCCACTGTCACACAGGAATGTGGGAACTGTGAGAAGCTGCGAAGATTCAAACCACAAATCTTGGGTTATGATTTCCAAATGATCTGAATGTCCCTCACTTTAACTCATGTTTGTGTAGCTTAAGTAAAAAAACAAAAAACAATAAAATGTCATACGGACAACACCTTGAATCCTCATAAACCTCAGTAAGAACTGGTTGACCCTCAAAAATTACATATATTTTTTTAAATTTTCTCCTAACTCAGTTATGCCTCTTTGTAAATGGTATTTGTTTATTTTTGTTTATTAATTTTGACTAAATTTGGGATTTTTTTGCAGCTCCTCCGGTGATTTCTGGAACATCCCAGCTGCAGGAGCTAACAGTAGCACAGGAACAGGAAGTGGAGTTTCAGTGTCGGGTCAGTGGACGACCAGCTCCCAGAGTGGAGTGGAGCCGCGATGGAGAGTAAGGACCCCCAACAGTTCACTGCTGCAGCCTTCAGACAAAACACATTACAACCAAGCTGTCTATTGAATCATTGGTCCATTTCTGTCTGTGTTAGGGTTCTGTCTCGTGATGGAGACCCTCATGTGGAGTTTCTGGAGGAAGGTCAGGTGCTGAAGGTCAAGTCGGTGAGACTGAGAGACCAGGGGCTTTACCAGTGTCTGGCCAGGAACAATGCAGGGACTCAGATGCGGCAGTTTAGACTCACAGTGCAAGGTTTGGGTCTGTTTTTGCTTTTAATTTCCCATGTATAAACACATTTTCATTAAAAAAATGTAAGTATGGCTGATGTGCCATAATTTGGCTTCCTGAAAGTGAGTTTTTTTTTTTTTTAAACTGCTGCTGTAGACTAAAGAAACCTTTCCCACCTCAAAAACAGATTATACCGGTGGTACATTGTCATCACTACATTGTGTGTTTATTAATCCCATCTCCATTCAACATTCTTTCTTTTTTTTTCTAGTTCCTCCAACCATTAAAGGAGGAAATGAGAGCACAGAGATGTCTGTGGTTCTGGGTTTCCCTACTGTTCTTCCCTGTGAGGTGGAAGGTTCACCAACACCCGGCATTACATGGCTGAAGGACAATCAGCCAATCGTGTCGTCTCCCCAGCTCACATACAGCCGTAATGGTCAGGCTCTGCGACTGGGATCAGCACAGGGAGACAGCAGCGGCCTGTACTCCTGCAGGGCCACAAATCCAGCTGGCATAGCCGTTAAACACTACTCTCTCAGTGTTCTGGGTAGGACGCAGTTATAACACTCACAGGTGAGCTATACCCAACAGAAAACTAATTTACATGTGACTCTTTGCCTGCATTTATTAGTTCCCCCACAGATTGAAGGAGACTCTTCAACCTTTACTTTTGCGGGTCAGGAAGAGAAAGTGCGCATCAATGGAAGTTTAGCTCTGTCTTGTGTGGCCAAAGGTTTCCCGGAACCAAAAGTGCGTTGGTTCAAAGATGGACAGGTTGGTGCGTTTTTCATATAAATTGCACATCTAAAATCCAGAAATTTGATGAGGAATTTACTGAAAATCAACCTTTGTCGGCCTCTGCTGGCAAATAGGCCGAATTACAGGCATTACGACAGAATGGAGATCCTCTGCATCCTCCTCTGCCTCCGCTCTGATGACTAAGACAGTTAGTTAGATCCGAGGCATTTATAAAAAAAAGACTGTGGTATTTAACATCACGACTCCAATGCAACCCCCCCCCCCTTCACCTGAAACTTCATATGTTTTTCTTGAACAAAAAAAGTGATGAGTCTATGTACTTTTATTCTGAATATTGTTTTCACATAAATGCAATGGGGATTGAAAGACTATAATTAATAGCAGAAAAAATAATTGAACAACTACTTTTTCATCAATTCAGTATAGTAAAATCAAATAAAAAAAGAGAAAAACATTATGTATTCAGTCTGATCAAATAACTTGTTTTATTTTCTCAAGATTTGTATTAATTGTCACATTGTCGAACTTGTATATTAAAATCTGATATATTTGGTGTGTGTGTGTGTGTGTGAAGTTGCTGAGTGGAAAGCACCATGCTGGCATTCAACACCATGGCAACTTCCTCCACATAGAGCCCGCCATGCTGTCCCACGAGGGACAGTACACCTGTGTGGTTACCAACTCAGCCGGAGAGGACAAGAGAGACTTTCACGTCACAATTCAAGGTAAAACTACGTTGCTAATAGATCTTGTTTGTAGAGGTAGAATTGTTGTTGATTCTCCATTTTCTTTTAGTTCCTCCAATCTTCCAGCGAGTAACCAACAGAGAAGCAGCCTGGGGTCTGGGGCACGAGGGGGATGATCACGAGGAAGAAATGACCGAAAAGAAGGAGGTCGTCTTGGGTCATTCTGTCAGTCTGTCTTGTGAAAACAATGCCATTCCCCCACCAAAACTTAGCTGGTACAAGGATGGAAGGAAACTCACCTCTGCTGATGGATTGGTGCTCCACCCAGGTGAGAATTGTTTTGTTTTTTGTTTGTTTGACTCCAACTTCATAGTTTTTTTTCTGGATACAACCAGTATATGTTATGGCTGCATCCTATCAGGAGGTCAGGTGCTACAAATCCCTCGAGTACGAAAGGAGGACACCGGAAAGTATACATGCAAGGCTGTTAATGAGGCAGGGGAGGACCACATGCATTTTGAACTAGAAGTCCTCAGTAAGTAATCACACCTTCTTTATGTGGTAGTATTTAGGCCTAAACAATGTACTGATATATAATACTTTTCATTGTTTTTCACCTCCTTAGTCCCCCCTGTCATTATGGGTACCTCTGAGTTCATGGAGGAGATGGGAGCGGTGGTCAACAGCACAGTGGTTTTACACTGTGAGGTGACAGGACATCCGGCTCCAGCCATCTCCTGGCTGAAAGATGGGCAGCCGGTGTACAAAGACTCTCAGCATCACATTAGCAGCGATGGCACACAACTCCAGGTGGGTTGTTGCTGATTTTGATACGTTGAGGACAGATCCTGCTTGAAGGAGTAACCCTTTTTGTCTGAACCTTCAGCTCAGCAGTGTCCAGGTTTCAGACATGGCTGGGTATATGTGTGTGGCTGAAAATAAGGTTGGGACGGTTGAGAAGCTATTCAGTCTTACAGTGCAAGGTAGGACACGGCTTTACCTCTGTGCCGCAATAAATACCTTTTATGAAGAAAACACACAAATTAACCAAACAAATGTGCAGTTCCTCCTACAATAACTGGGCCAAGAGAAGAGTCTGTGAGTGTAATCGAGGGCCATATGGCGTCATTGCTGTGTGATGTCCAAGCGTACCCTCCACCAGAGATCACCTGGACCAGAGATGGGCAGGTTCTCCAATTTAGCACCGGCGTTCATATTCTGCCTGGTCAGGACCTGCATTGTTTGCAGCTTTTCTCTGAATCCAATTGTGGAACTTTTATCACATTATTTAAACGGATTTATCTGCACTGCATGAAAGGTGGCCAGATGTTACAGTTGCCTCGGGCAAGACTGGAAGATGCAGGGCAGTATGTGTGCACAGCCAGCAACTCAGCAGGGCAGGACCAGAAGAGTTTTCTGCTCAGCATTTATGGTGAGTGAACGCCTCATGACCCATCTGCACAGAGCGGCTTTATATACACATGATCCAATTTCCAAACAACATCCGCACAAGAAGAAATGTTTATCTGTAGGTAGCTGTGATTGATGAAAGTTCAGGAACAAATCTTTTCAACACTAAATTGATCTAACAGTCCATTGTATATGTGTGTGTGTGTGTGTGTGTTTGTGTAAACAGTCTTGCCCACCCTGAAGCCCCTGCATGATGCTGAGTCAGAGTCGATGACCCCTCAGCTTGGCTCCTCTGTTACTTTGCGATGTGTAGCTAATGGATTCCCAAAGCCAGAGGTCACATGGTACAAGAACGGGCAGCAACTAGCTGCAGGAAACGGGCTGAAGATGAACAGCAACCAGCTGGAGATCATAGGAGTGCAGGTCACTATATTACACATGTCAGGCTGCAAAACAAAATACTCCTTTTAGGACCTCTTTGGCTTGTTGTGCAGATTTGAGTTTGCCTTATTCCTGTTTGTCTTCTACTGCATATGTAACACACATGTGAGGTTGGTGCAGAAACGCTAACGCTCACTGCTGTCTAGATTTCTGATGGAGGTACATACACTTGTAAAGTTTCTAATATGGCTGGCCAAGTGGACAGGACTTTCAAGCTGGCAGTTCATAGTAAGAAAACCACAGCTCCATTTCTGAACAGTTTCTAAGAAGGTTGCGTTCAGTAGTTTTGGACGTATCTCACAAAAATGTTTCCACAGTCCCACCTGTGCTTGATGGGCCACTGCGGGAGTCAATTAATTCCACACTGGGTTCCCATGTTGCCCTGCTGTGTGAAGCAACGGGAGTACCTGTTCCCAGCATCACCTGGCTCAAAGATGGAAGCCCAATTGGTAAATAAAGGGCAATTTAAAATCATGGATTTGTGTGACTGCTGGAGTGATCAGATGTGCTTGGCTTTTCAGAAAGTAGTCTGCAGTGGCAGTGGTCAGTTCGAGGCAACCGGCTGGAGCTGGGTCCTCTCAGTCTGTCTCACGCCGGAACATACACATGCGTGGCCAAGAACAGTGAGGGGCAAACACAGAAGGACTATACCCTCACAGTGCAAGGTAATTACCCTTCTTTTTACATGTCAGAGACAAAACCCGGAAGGACCACTAATGCTTCATTTGTGTGGCTCCCAGTATCCCCCACCATTCTAGATTCAGACCAAGCGTCTGACGTGAGTGCACCCATGGGGGAGGAGGTCACCCTGGATTGCAGAGTCAATGGAATCCCCACCCCCCGCATCAGCTGGCTGAAAGACGGAGTGACCCTGGTTGAGTCAAACTCCCATCACATCTCGTAAGCAATTTAAACTGAGTAGACCTGAAAGTATCCAGACTATTTCAGTGCTGTATATGACATGATAAACAAATTTCCCTTAAGGTTTGACTTAAACCCCATTAATCATTTCAGAGAACTACGCGGATGACTGAAGGATGTGTGGACGGACAAACAGTTTACAGTCCTTGTCTGTTTTTACGATGAACAGCTGTTTTCCAGCTGTTCGTGAGCTGATAAGGTTCACTGTAGCCAAATCAGCCAAACATAAAAAAATCACATCTATATGGGTTTTTGTCTAAAAAAGCTTGGGCAGTGATCATGATGAGCAAAATACATATTTAAATCAAAGGAAGGGGGTAGAATAAGATTAAAACGTAAAATCAATGTCACAAAATAATGTTTAATTTTTCTATTTGTACAGGTTGAGCCCCGATGGAGGCAAACTAACCTTCCTACGACTAAGTGCTGAGGATTCTGGGACATACACATGCTTGGCTGTCAGCACCGTCGGTCAAGATACCAAAATCTACACCGTCTATGTTCTTGGTAAATTTAAATTTACTATTTGTATCATTTTGTTTGGGTTCAGTTGTTTATTATTTGGTGCTCTCATTTGTCACAGTTCCTCCATCTATATCTGATGAGTCAACAATTCCCAGAGAGGTCCAGGTGACGCAGGACAGCGTGGTGACGCTGGAGTGTCGTGCAGCAGGACACCCACCTCCTCAGATCAGCTGGATGAAGAATGGCCGGCCGCTGCTCCTCTCGCCTCGGACACGCCTCCTCTCTGGTGACTCTTTGCTGAGGTCGGGTCAGACTCTTGCAGCTATCATGCTTAGCGGAATGCATGATTTTTACTGAAACAGTTCTGCTGTTTTTTTTGAAAAACATTAGGATTGCTCATGTGCAGCAGTCTGATTCTGGAGTCTACACTTGTGTGGCACGCAGTCGAGCCGGTCTGGCCGAGTTAAGCTATGATGTCCAAGTCCAAGGTACAATAAACTCACACCATCAACTGAAAAGACAAGAGGAAACTCTTTGGATTGACAGGTGTCATTTAGTGTGCGTTTGCGGTCTGCAGTGCCCCCTGGTGTGGATCATGTGGAACCAGTAGAGCCAGTCACAGTGGTTCAGGGATCCCTGGTGACCCTGACCTGTGAGGCACATGGTGTCCCTCCCCCCACTCTGACATGGATGAAAGATGGTCAGCCGCTGTCCCTGCACCGCAACCTGCTGCTGGATGGACAGGAAACGCGGCTGCAGCTGCCGGATGTAGCTCCTTCAGATGCAGGCCTCTACAGCTGTGTGGCAAGCAACCAGGCTGGAAGCAGCACCAAGAGCTTCAACCTCACCGTGCTCGGTAGTTGTCTTTATTCAATGTACCCCGGCTTTTAAAGCATTCGTGTAAATAATGAAAATAAATCCAAAACGTTCCGTTTTCTCATTCAGAGCCTCCTAAAATAATCAGCTCCAGTTTCCCAGTGGAGCTGACTTTAGCAGTGAACAGTCCTCTAGAGTTGGAGTGTTCTGCAGAGGGAGTCCCACCTCCAACCCTCAGCTGGCTCAAGGACGGCCGTCCCTTGGAAAGAAGTGACATTGTTCATCAGGATGGAAACTTTGTTCGGATCAGCAAAGTACAGGTACAATACACACTTAAAGCATACTGTATATACAATTGTGATCAGCATATTCACTGATCAAATTAAATGTGGCCATAAGGGGGCCCAAGACCAGGTGTCATAAACGCAGAGGGTTGTGTCAGGAAGGACATCCAATGTAAAATATTTGCCAAACCAAATTGCAAATCAGACCTATAGGAAACTGATTCGCTGGGGTGTCCCCTGAAAGAAAAATCTAAAAGGAAAGAAAGATATTCAGAAACTAAATTGCATTCTAAAATAATGCAGCTAAAACCAACCATTCATGCTTTTGGATTTTTTCTATGTTTTTTATTAAAATTACTATTAAAATGACAAAGAAATTATTAAAATGTTTGCAACATCAATATGAATATGGTCGCAGTTAAAATTCACATCACATTCATCATCGTCCATCCAGGCAAACTGTTGTGTTACGCAGGAAGCACTCAAGAAGATGAATGTGCTCTTTTTTAAGGTTGAGGATGCTGGACTGTACACCTGCTTAGCCAGCAGCCTGGCTGGAGAGGATGGAAAAAACACCTGGGTCAGAGTCCAAGGTGAAACCATGTGTTCTTATTTAAAACTGCATTTTGTGTCTTCTTCAGCTTCTTTAAACTTGATGAGACTGAAAATTGTGCTTTTCGGTTTCTGCAACTTGATATATACGTGTTGATACGCGTTAAAATTAATCATTTTAGTTTTAATTGGATTAATGACTTAGCTTTTCCATCTTCTCCTAATTTCTGAGAAAAATGATACCACAAAGAGGCACAATCTTTGAGCTTTTGTGTGCCAGACTTAAATCTGAGTAAATGCAGAGGGCTGTGTCAGGAAGGCAAAACCAAAGTCAAGGTTTGTTATCTGAATCACAAACTGGATCCGTCATGGCAATGGCAACTGCCGCCTCTTGCATAGGGTGGTGGTGTGTAGGATGACTTTGATGGTGAAGAAGATGAAGAGGCCAAGGGAAGAGCATTAGGAGACGTTTTAGATAAGGAGACTGTCCCACATGATTGGGCAGCCACAGCTAAAGTGATCACAGAGACTGAGTCATCTGCCATGTGTCATCTGGAAAGAAAGAAGGCCGATCGGGACACTTGGAGATGGAATGAAGAAGTTCAGTAGTAGGTTGAGAGGAAAAGGTTTGCTAAGGAAAAGTGCAACACTAAGAGGACAAAAGGCAGGGTACTGTGAGATGCTGAGCAAGGTAAATGTGGTAAAGGCTTGAAGAATGCAGGAGAAGTGTTTTCATGTCTATTTTTAAAAGGAAATGGAGATTTATGGAAACTAAAAATGAATGAAGTTATTGGAGAGTAGAGTGAACTTTTGTTCCCTTAACCCTTATGCTATCCTAGGCACTTTAACATTGGGAGTTGGGTCATCTAGACCCCACAACCTTTTTCTTCAATGATTTGTGATCTTCACTGGTGTCCATGGATTACATGAAATCCTCTTCACCTTTATCCACCTTTGTCATGGTAGGGAGACCACGTCAATGTAAGGGTGGAGTCATAGGATAACACAAGGTTTAAGCAAACCACCACTTTAATAAAAAGCTCATAAGCTTTATATCTGTTTGCAGAGAGTATCTGTTTACTGTTTTCTTTTTGATTTGTTTGGGGGTCAAATCTCAATCCTGGATGCCTGAATTAATTCACCAGGTGAAAAGACCTCAATTTCTTTTTGTGCTTCAGTCCCACCAACGCTTCTTGGTTCTGGCGATGTAAGGACGTTATCAGTTCCACTGAATGGGCACCTGACCATGGAGTGCCTGGCTGATAGTGACCCCCCTCCAGATATACAGTGGTACAAAGATGAAGTCAAACTGCAGGTACACACTGAAAAATGGGATTAAATATTTATCTTTTTTCACCATTTACTCACTCCCTCTTTCCTTGTCTTTGCCTACATCAGTTGGGTGGTCGTGTCCAGCGGCTGGCAGGTGGTCAGTATCTGGAGATACAAGAGATGAGGCCTGAAGACGGCGGACAGTACAGCTGTGTTGTTACCAACATGGCTGGAAGCAGCAGTCTCTTTTTTACAATAGACATTGTTTGTAAGTCTTACTTGGATAAGTTACTTTTTCCAGGTCATTCTTTTCTTTAAGTGTTATTACGGGTTTAGTTTGTAATAAGATTTGTGCTTTCATGATTTTTTCCCATGATTTCTTTGAGGAGAAATCACTGTAGATACATATTAGACCTGAATGAAAAAAAAGCTTTCTGTGCTGTAAGCTATTTTAATGATGTACTCAGAATTATAGGAAGGCTGTAAGTTGCTTTTTGAAATTCAAAGACTTCCATTTAGAGTATCTTGTGACATAAAACTGATGTGTGCGTCTCTGCATTCCCAGTGCCGCCTGTAATAAAGGAGAGCAGTTCTGTGGTGACCGTACGGGTGAACCAGGATGCTGTTTTATCCTGTGAGGTTGAAGGTGACTCTTCACCTTCAGTCATGTGGAGGAAAGACGGCTTCCCTCTGCCTAAACATAACAAGTATGATGGCATAAAAACTATTATTGGCTCAGTGTGTTGGTAAACTTTAAGCATTGATGTTTATATGTTCATTTTGTTCAGATACACTGCAATGTCGGAGGGTTCCCTGCATATTCACCAAGTCCAGTTAAGTGATGCAGGTCGATACTATTGCACAGCCTCCAACCAGGCTGGCTCAGACCACCAAGCAATGGACCTTCGAGTATTTGGTAAGTTCATAAAAACTAAACAGTAATTTGATTTTAAATCCAGAGCAGAGGCTGTGTTCATTGCTGTACCTGATATAATCTGTTTTGTTTAATTAGTGGCTCCTTCCATCAGCCCGGGTCCATTTAATGTAACAGTAACCGCTGGAGTCAGAGCTCTGCTAAGCTGTGAAACAACAGGGATACCCTCACCAAAAGTTAGCTGGAAGAGGAACGGCACTCCTCTTGACATTAGTCATCATCCTGGAGAATACAGGTGATAAAAAAGCCATTAACACTCTTTATGTGCAGGGAAGAGGCATTTTTAGTCCGTCCGGCTTTTTTCTCCAGGTTGTTGGCTTCTGGATCACTGGTTCTGTTGTCTCCATCGAGTGAGGATGAAGGTTATTTTGAATGCACTGCAGTCAATGATGTTGGAGAGGAGCGTAGGGTCATTGAAGTCATCTTGCAGGGTAACAATTGGAGTTTTTTTATTTTTTTTATATAGATTGGATTTTCAGTGGTGTCTTTTATGAATTGGTATTTGTTTTCTCTGTAGTCCCACCATCCATTGAGGATGATGTTACAGCTGTCAAAGCTGTAAAAAGGTCTTCTGTAGTGTTGCCATGTCACGCACAAGGTGAGCCTGAGCCCACTGTCACCTGGACAAAGAGTGGAGCCAAACTGGGTGTCAGAGGTGGAAGTTACCGTGTTCTTCCCACTGGTAAGATCTCTATATATTTGGACCTTTCGACCATATGTTTAGGTGCAACAAAAAGGAAGCTTTAGTACATTTTTTCCCCTCACCAAGATTTATTTTCTGTCCTTATTTTTATGCAGGAGTGTTGGAAATAACTTCGGCTTTGCCAAGTCATGCTGGCAGATACACATGTTCTGCCCGAAACCCAGCTGGAGTGGCTCACAAACACATCTCCCTAACAATACAAGGTAACTCTACTGAGCGTGCTGCAAATCAGCCAAGTGAGGAAAACATGTCAATCTAATCAACAAAGAGCTCTTCTTTCACTCTTAGAGCCACCGGAGATCAGGCAGATGCCAGAGGAAGTGCAGGCCGTGTTGCATCATGGAACTGTTCTTCCGTGTGACGTTCAAGGACTCCCAAGACCATCAGTCACCTGGCAAAGAGAAGGAGTTCCCATAGCAGCAGGTTTGAAGCTGAAAAATGTTTTTTTTTAATAATACTTTAAGCCTCTTTTAAATTAACTTTTTTATAAATGACCTCCATCATGAGAAAAATACTACAAGAACATGTTAAAAACACAATTTTTATGGGGATGGGTCTTTAACAAAATGTCCTGTAATTGCAAAGACAGCACTTCCCAGTCTATAGGTTCAACCTCCACATTGATCACTGGGAGTCTTGATTTTTCTGCTCTTCCCTTTGTATCTGTTGCAGGACACAGGCTGGCTGTGCTCTCCAGCGGGGCACTGAAGTTTTCTCGTGTCACACTTGGTGACGCCGGAACCTACCAGTGTGTGGCGAAGAATGACGCCGGTGTAGCTGTGGCAAAAACCAAACTGGTCCTTCAAGGTAGACTTTAGTCTTACTCACATAGTAAATCTTTGGAGCTCAAAACGTTATCTCATGTGCAAAAGTAATTCTAGTTTGGCAGATAGCTACACCAAATACATATAAGGAACTATTTTTGGTGTTTTATAATGGAAGACACCTCTTCTGGTGTGTGTGTTTTTTTTTTCCAGTTCCACCAGTGTTGAGTGTGCCAAGAGTTGAGTACACAGCTGTGTTGGGTCAGCCAGTCAGTCTGGAGTGTGTGGCGGACGGGCAGCCGCAGCCTGAGGTTACATGGCATAAAGACAGGAGGCCTGTTGCCGACAGTACTCACACACATGTATTTTCCAATGGAACTCTGGCCATCACCTCCACCCAGCGCAGCGATGCTGGCTTTTACACGTGCACTGCCAGAAATGTGGCTGGCAGAGCCAGTCATGATATGAGGCTGCAGGTTCAAGGTGGGTGAAGACTTACATCAACTCCTGGTCATGTTTTGCAGCAACTGTAACATCTGTGCGGTTTATTTCAGTCCCACCAATGATTCCTCCGGTGCAGACTGAGCTGTCAGTCATTCAAGGGTTTCAGGCCCTTTTGCCCTGCGCCGCTCAGGGCTCTCCAGAGCCCAGGGTATCGTGGGAGAAAGACGGTGCAATAGTTCCCAACGTTCCTGGCAAGTTCACATTCCTCAGATCAGGAGAGCTGATTATTGAAAGGGCAGAGGTTGGTCTAACTGTCACTAATAAAAAAGGCTCATATAAGTTATAGTTTTGGGCAGAGGAATCAGTTATGAGGGCTTTTCTTTCCACAGCCAGGAGACGCAGGTGTGTTCACATGTGTGGCCACAAATCCTGCAGGCTCTGCAAGACAAGACATTCGCCTGTCTATCAACATGAGGCCTGTCTTCAAAGAGCTGCCAGGTGATGTAACCTTAAACAAGGGGCAGAGCCTGCTCTTATCTTGTCATGCACAGGGAACACCTCCTCCCGTTATCTCCTGGACTGTCAACAACATTCCTTATGAAGGTACCTTTCTATCTTTTTTTATTAAATAGCTGCAGACTGAAACAATTTCTTCTTTGTCTTGGATGTTTTGCATGGTATTGCTGGTCTGAAGAGAATCTTGAAGCCTGCCTGCAGAGTAAATGTAACCGCAATGATTGCAAATGTTTCAGGAGGTGTTGTAGATGAAGCTGGCAGGAGCTCAGTCATCATTGACAATGTGACTTTGAGTCATGCTGGGACGTTTGTGTGTGTCGCTGAAAACAGCGTGGGAGCCATCCGAGCGCTCTCGTTTGTCAGAGTCAGAGGTGAGGGTTTGTTTCCCCACTTAAACCCTTTTAACCCTCTCGGATCAGTTGGCATCAATGCCTGTGCTCTGAATTCTCAGAGCCTCCAGTGTTGAAAGGCGAGGCCCACACCTCTCAGACTGTCATCCAGGGGGGCTCTGCTAACCTCGACTGTCCAGTCCACGGAGACCCCAGCCCGGTGATCCACTGGTTACGAAATGGAAACCCTGTAGGACGGCTGCTTCGAATGCAAAGCCTGCACAACGGATCTTTGGTCATCTACAGCATCACAGTAAATCCATCCATGCATTTTCCAAACCCTCTTTTGAGTTCACGGGATCACAGTAAATGTAATGTATATTTTGTCCTGCATTGACCCCATCTGTGCAAAACTTTATAACGTCTTGTGTCTCATACTTAAATGACTGAAGCATTGTTTCATCCTGGGGAAAAAATATGGCTGTGTCAGCATCATCTGA
Source organism: Oryzias latipes (assembly GCF_053564925.1). Lineage (NCBI taxonomy): Eukaryota > Metazoa > Chordata > Actinopteri > Beloniformes > Adrianichthyidae > Oryzias > Oryzias latipes. The sequence goes on from NC_136245.1 coordinate 15,290,857, forward strand.
ATTGCTCTTGCATTCATAAACATTGAGTGACTGTCCTACAGTGTCCTGCCTCCGCCCAAATCAGATTCAGTTTAGCCACACGCGTTAACTGTATTAGCAAAAGAGGAAAAAAAGGAACAGAGCGCTGGATCTTCCCAGACTCTGCCCCTTTTTCCTTTGCCTCTAACCTTGTTATGGTCTCTTTCTGCTGCTATAATTGCACTGCCTGCAGCTGAGACTTACTCACAGATGGGTGACTTTGCTTCCCACAGAACACTCTAATGTAAAATCTGCCCTCTCTGGCTCAGTAATATCTATCATGACAATTCAGTGAAATAAATTAGATGTCCCATTCAGATTGTCAACTTTCCTTCCTTCTCTGTTGACTCTCCTTTTTAAAAAAGTAAAAAAAATCAGGAGTTTTGTTCGGGTTTGTGCAATTGTTTGGACAAAGGTATGAGTGAAGATTGAAGTTGTAATTTTGGTATATTTGATTTGCAGACTGCTGATGAAGGAGAATATCAGTGTGTGGCTAAGAGTGAGGCTGGAACAGCTGAGAGGACCATCACTCTCAAAGTTCAAGGTGAGTTCTGCCTTCATAACCTAATGCACACTTAACCCTTGTGCTATCTTAGATGACCCCACCCTTACATTTACGTGTTCTCCCAACCATGACAAAGGTGGATAAAGGTGGAAAGATTTCATGTAATCCATGGACACCAGTGAAGATCACAAATCATTGAAGAAAAAAGCTTCAGCGCACTGTCTAGTGGGTCTAGATGACCCAACTCCCAATTTTAAAGTGCCTAGGATAGCACAAGGGTTACACATTTTCATACATTTCTTGAAAGGAAAAGTTTTGTATTTACTTATTTTTTATCTCACTTTAAGAATTGATACAAACATCAAACTCTGGATAGTTTTTTCCCCCCTTTTTAATGAGCTTTAAAGTCCAACTCTGATCATTCGGAAAGCGTTACCAGTGGTCTTAATTATGATTTTGCAGTTTTTAGCCTAAATAGAAAAAAACAGTTGTTTTCCAGAACATAGTTTCTGCAGAGCTGCAATAGTTCATTAGAAATTCCCTTCTGAGCTGTTGGTGGGACTCTTGGCATGGAGGAAGCCCGACCCTACTTCCCGTGATTCACCTGTTTACTCTCTACCGCTGGCTTACAACCCCAGTTCAACCCCAACTAACAATACCAGGGCAACAAAAATGGCAAGTAATATTGGAGTTATCCAGCTGTACAGTTTAGAGCTAGATGCCAGCTCAGATGAAAAAAAAAGAAAAAGAAACAAGTTGTACATGCTTGTAACATGCCAATTGTAGCTTCTATGTCACACCTAAAACCCTTTTCCAACTGTATTTTTTTCATCTGCTCCCGAGTCACACAGATTTGAATAAATTGAAAAACTCAGAAATGCAATTGTGTGCTTAATTTTGTTTTTATATGTCCTCCATCATCAGAAAAATGCCACAAGAACATGCTAAAAACATTAAAAAAATTTTTTTCCTTGGAATGGATCTTTAAGCCTTGAGCTGTTTTTACAAACCAGTGTTTGGGGTTTCAGTCAATGGAGGCTACTCTCTTTGGGGAGAGTGGAGTCCATGTAGCAGCAGCTGTGGGGAAGGCCTTCAGGAACGGGTACGATCATGCAGTAACCCAGAACCGGCAAACGGTGGACGACCATGCAGCGGTCCCAGTGTTGATACTAAGAAATGTTATGCTGGACTGTGTCCAGGTAAGATTTACTCAATTTCTTTTTACATCATTTTCACGACAAATAATCCACTTTAGGTTATTAGTGATTATAAAAAACAAGTATTTTTTTTTTCTAAATTAAAGTTTGGTTTTTATCTGTAACTGAAAATGATGGTCACACTTTTCTGTATTTTTGCTGGTTTTTGGTGAAAGGTGAGGTTCCACGCAGAACAAGAGGCAGCCTGATAGGGATGATGAATGAGAGAGAGTTCGGGGTGTCCTTCCTTGAAGCCAACATTACCGACAATGTGGAAGAAGGCAGCAGCACTTTACAGGCACGTCTGGAAAACATCCCCCCTTCTGTGGGTGAGTCACAAAACGCCCTGTGGGTCAATTACTTCAAAACACGCAGTTTTAGTTTAGTCACAGGTTTAAGTGCAGTTTTCTTTGCAGTTTTGACCCAAACCGTGTTTGCATCATAGGGCCCCTGCTGCGGGTACTTGTCTCTGTGTTCACCCCTGTCTACTGGACCACTGTGCTGCAGAACGGCGCCGCCATGAATGGCTACGCTTTCACTCAGGGCAACTTCAGGCAGGAGTCTCAGCTGGAGTTTGAGACTGGTGAGGTTTGCCCAACATCACATGTGTCATTTCATTTTCCAGTTAATGTATTTCATGCCTTTAAACGTTTTAATGTGACTTTTAGAGAGATTTGATTTATGTAACTACTTGTTAAATGACTAAACTGCTGTCTGAACTACTTTATTTTTGGTCCAAAACTCTGACTGTGATGGAAACGTCTTAAAAACAGAATAAGGCTTAGTACATTCCCTCATATGAGGAGGACAAGCATGGCCAGCAGGTGGCGGCACTATCTAGGTTCACAAGAAAAACTATGCTTGTCTGGTCAATCACAGGAGAGGTTCTTCGTTTGACCCACGTTGCCAGAGGTCTAGATCCTGAGGGGGTTCTGCTAATCGACATTGTGATAAACGGATTTGTTCCTCCATCATTATCATCGTCTCACCTGAGCCTCCAGGTGAGTTTCATGGGGTCTAACATATGTCATCCTCAGAAAAGTCCTAATTCTCTGATGTGATTCTGTCCTGCAGGAGTTTGACGAATCGTATGTGCAGACGGGCCAGGGGGAGCTGTATTCGTGGTCCTCTCAGACCCATCAGAGAGGGGGAAGCCCCATGGTGCTGCGCTGTAATCACACCATCACTTATGAGGGCCAGCAGGAGCGGCAGGGCCCTCTGCTCCAGCTGCTGAAGATCTCCGGCATGAACAGTGTCTACAACATGTTTACTCTCACTTTGGACTTCCACATCACTTCCAGCCTCATCATTCCAGGTTACATTACTGCCATTGCTACGTATCACAGTTTGTGAAGTTTTGCAGCAGCTAACCCTGATTGTCTGCAGATGGCTATGAGGACACTTGCCCCAAAGGTTTCACTCTTGACGAAACCTCTTACTGCGCTGGTAAGCTGCTTTCCCTTGCGAAGTCTCCTTCCTGTAATTGTTTATTGTGATATTTATCATTTTGTCTGTATTGTGTGTTCCTGTTAGATGAAGATGAGTGTGTGCTGCAGTCCCCCTGCTCTCATTCATGCAACAACATCATGGGGGGCTTCTCCTGCTCCTGCCCTTCTGGTTTCACCATTTCCACAGAGACCAACATGTGTCAAGGTGGGATGAAAGAAGCAGTTAAGCCTTTTCTGCTTAAAGTCCCACTCCGTTCATTTTTTTTTCTATTCATAAAGCATTCCCAGTGATCCTTAATAATGATTAGGCTGTTTAAGGCACATCTTAGAAAAAAAAAACTGTCATCCTCTATACTTTCTGCAGAGTGGCAATAGTTCATTAGAATTTCACTTCTGAGTTGTTGGCATGACTTACAACCTTTTACAAATGGCATTTTTTTGTTTTTTGGTTACTTACGATTTGAATAAAGAAAATACTCAGAAAACGTTATTATACGCTTAATTTTCTTCATAAATATCCTCCATCATCAGAAAAATACCACAAAAACATGTTAAAAACACCAAAAACACAATTTTTCATCGGAGTGGGTCTTTAAATTATCTGCTTAGGCCCGTTTAAACCCCCTGCTTCTGTTTTAATTTCAATGTTCCAGACATTGATGAGTGTTCCCAAGGCTCCCACATGTGCCACTACAACCAGCAGTGTGTAAACACAGTGGGCACGTACCGCTGCCAGGCCAAATGTGGAGCCGGGTTTAAGCCCAGCATCACTGGAACCATCTGTGAAGGCAAATCTCTGATCCCGCTTTAGCAGTCATTCTAACTGATCAATGCATTTTCTGTCTCTGTGTGGATTTTTTTTTTCACATGGAAATCTGCTAAATCTATTTTTCAGATGTGGATGAGTGCCAGGAGTCTTCCGTCTCCCCGTGCCAGCATCAGTGCCTCAATACTCTGGGCTCCTACCGCTGCGTCTGCCATCCGGGGTACCAGCAGGCTGGACATCGCTGCATTGGTCAGACAGCTCAGTGATCAAACATGGCTTCCTAAACACTGAGGATCAACAGAGAAATAATTATACATTAAAAGTTCAATTTGGGCTTTTACAGACATCAACGAGTGCATGAGAAATATTTGCCCGGCTCACCAGCAGTGCCGTAACACCGAGGGAGGATACACATGTTTTGACAGCTGCCCAGCTGGAATGACCACAGCAGAGGATGGAGTCTGTGTGGGTTAGTGGCGGTCACTTTATGTTTGCTGATTTACCTTTAGACTATGAAACACAAGGGGTTAAATCTACATTTACTCACTACATTAAAGTATTTTCCATTAATTAGATATAAAAAAACTGATATACAGAACATGACAATATGGGATATCTTCTGTTTTTCAGATATTGATGAGTGCCAGGATGGGAGTCACATGTGTCGCTACACTCAGATCTGTCAAAACACCGTTGGAGGTTATGCTTGCATTTGTCCAAGAGGCTACAGATCCCAGGGTGTGGGGCTTCCATGTCTTGGTAGAACCTTTTAATTCCCTTTTTTATGAAATATCTCCCATTAATGAAAAATAAAACTGAATGCTATTTTGCTTTTCAGATATTAACGAGTGCCTGCAAACTCCTAACCCTTGCGCCCACCAGTGCCGTAATGTTCCCGGCAGCTTCAGGTGCCTCTGCCCTCCTGGGACCGTGCTGCTAGGGGATGGGCGGTCCTGTGCCGGGCTGGAAAGAGGACAAGCTTTTACTAATGGCACTAGAGTCAGGGCAAGACTCCGCCCACAGCTGGTGTCATCCATAGGCCGGCCAATCCTGTCTCGTTCTAATGGAGTTTCTCGAATTACCAGACAGAGCTGTCCCGTTGGGTACACCAACAAAGACGGCACATGTGTCGGTATGTTTACATAATAAAAGAAAAAGAAAAAAGGATTCAAAATATTCATAATATTTTCTGGACAGATGTGGATGAGTGCCTCCTGAGGAAACCGTGTCAGCATGAGTGTCGGAACACTGTTGGAAGTTTCCAGTGTTTGTGTCCCCCAGGGTACCAGCTGCTGCCCAACGGCAAAAGCTGTAAAGGTAGGAGTTTCCTTTGACAGTCTCCAAACTAAACAACTCTCCATCTCTCCTTCCACTATTACTGCTAAGTTCTTTTTTTTCCCCTCAACATCAGACATTGATGAATGTTCTGAACAAGGCATTCAGTGTGGACACAATCAGATGTGCTTCAACACTAGAGGAGGGTACCAGTGTCTGGATACACCTTGTCCTTCATCCTACCAAAGAGGGGGCAGCCCTGGGTAAATTTGAGCATTCTACTGTTTAAAACAGTAAAGTTTATACTAAAAGTGACAAATTTTCTCTTTTTTTAAGGACCTGTTTCAGGTCTTGCTCCGCGGACTGCAGCACAGAGGGCTCCCTTCTGCTCCTGCAGTATAAGCTGCTCACGCTCCCCTCTGGCATACCAGCCAATCACAACGTGGTACGACTGTCTGCGTTCTCGGAGTCTGGCGTCCTGCAAGAACGTACGTCGTTCACAATACTTGAACAGGAATGGGAGGCAGGAGGCATGGGCCGGGTTTTCGGCATCAGAGACGAGGCTGGCAGAGGGATCATCTTCACCCTGCGACACCTCAGCAGGCCGGGATTGGTTCGGCTCAAAGTGCAGGCCACCACTGTCTCGCTACAGGGTCGCATTACATACCAGAGCATTTTCATTATCTACATCTCCATCTCAGCGTACCCCTACTAAGCTTACGTCGTCTGATCCTCTGCGACTTTTGACCCTTACGCCACAAACAGAACATTTCACCTCAAAAAATCAAACTAAGCAAATAAAAATTTCCTAATAAAACTTCGAAAGTTATGATAAATAAGGAAAAACAGTGGAGGGAAGGCATGAATAAAACTATCAAGATTTTCTTTTCAAAACATTTTGCAATCTGCCATTTTTATGATGTTAGGAATGGTACAACATTGATTTTTTTTTTAATCCTAACACTAAATGAAGCTTATTTCCCATCACATTGAAATATTAACATAAGGTTTTCCTATTATTTATTTAAGACATTGAACACATCACTGGTTAAGCCACCTTCAGTCACAGGAGGTTTAAGGTAACACGGATCTACTGTTGTTGCATTGGCACATTTTTTTTTAGAAGCTTCTGGCTCTCCTGCCAATGTAGAACCCTGTTTAATCTATTGTAAACATGTTTTACCCTCTATACTAAGGTAAGGTGCTATTCTGAATGTAAATGAGTGTTGGGGATTAGTGCAAGAAAACAAAATAAGAGCTTGCAGTCCCTATGGTGTGGCGTGAACCACAAAGCTGTAGTTTTATTTTTTTTCAGCATTTGTAAAGCCTTTCAAAAATTAAAGTTGTGACACAAATGTTTGATGTTAAAGTGTGACTCACTTTTTTATACAAATTAAAATAAACATCTTGTTTTTTTTAAACTCAGAATGTAGCAAATGGCATTCCTACTACAGTTTACTTTGACAGGAACTACTTTTTAAATTAATTAAGGTATAATGCCCTATGAAGTGGCCATTATCAGAAATTATACTACGGCCCGGGTAAATACTCAATTCTGATTGGCTGCTAGGTATGTATTATGTAAGGGTTAATGGCCGACGACGTGTGAATTATCAGAAATGAACGTACGCCGTGGAAGCCTGACCTGTCCGGCGCGAACGTGGTCATTTACAAAAGAAATAATAAGTATTATTTTATTATTATATAAATATTATATATAATATTATATATTATAATATTGTATAAACATTATTATTTCTTATTTTATGATTAAAGACTGGTTGAATGTTTGTTTGGTTTAGATAGCTTTTTCACGAAAAGCGGACTATTTGTCACGTGCTGTGGCGCATTGTCACTGTAACATGACAACATGCCGGTTGGCGGGACTGCCTTCGACTGCAGCGACAAAGGAAAGTAATACATGTTCTGATCGTCACCATAGGTTAAAGAAAGCATCAGTTCAGAGAGAAAGTTCCCCTCTTATTCATTGTTTTTGTCCAGATGATGAAGGTTATGGTTGTTTTAAAATGATGTAGAACATTTAAGCTATGTGACCAGAACTTATTTTTTAGGCATGCATTATCACAGTTGATTGTCAACTTTTAAATCCACACCCAGCAGCCAATCAGAATCAAGTATTCACCCGGACCATGGTATAAATAAATGTTCTGCACACTAAATGACAACCAGTGATTGAAATAAGTAGTTTTTGAGTGATTTAATGTTGTCTTGGTTACTGACTGCGTTTTTAAGAGTAAAGTTATCTCAAACTGAATTCTTTTTTTTTTTTTTCCTGAAATTTTCTGAACCTAAAAATATATATTTTAAAGATAACATTTGCTATAGTGTATTTAACGGCCCAGTCCTTTAAAGTAGTATGTGAATGTGTAAGTAGACTAAAAAATATAAACACAACACTTCTGAGATAATCCATCCCACCTCATAGGAGTGCCATATCCAGATGCTGATTTGACAGCATGATTATTGCACTGGTGAGCAGAACGATAAGAGCTGTAGGCCTCTTGTGTTTAACATATTTGACTGTTACGACAGGGGGTTGTGTGTCTCCTGACACACAAGATGTGTATTTGTATAAACCCCTTCTGTAATTTATGCTAAACTTTATTTAAACTGATTACATTTTAGAAAAGAAGAAGAGGAAAGAAGGGAGGAATGTTAGAGACAGGGTGTCAATCAATAACCCTTGTGCTATCCTAGGCACTTTAACGTTGGGAGTTGGGTCATCTAGACCCACTAGACAGTGCACTGAACCTTTTTTCTTCAATGATTTGTGATCTTCACTGGTGTCCATGGATTACATGAAATCTTTCCACCTTTGTCATGGTACACGTCAATGTAAGGGTGGGGTCATCTAAGATAGCACAAGATGCTGGAAGATTGTCATCATTACTGTCTGGTGTAAATGTTAGTCAAAAGGGGCGGGGCCTGTCCACACACATACTCAAGTGTTACAAACATAACTGTTGGCTCCAAAAATCTTCACATACAATCATGTCAACATGTACTCAACACAACTACAGTTCCCACACCCGTATGCATACAAACAAGCAAACACATGGAAAGCATTTCATTATGTCACACATACCATTTGTGCAAAGGTGAGCTGACACCTGTGCTCAGGTGGGTGTTTATGTTCTGCTGAAGTGAATGATGGAATGCAAAAAGAGGGAGAGTGCCTGGCTGTCCACACCAAGACCCCCGCCAAAGCTGGAGCGGTAGCCAGGGCCCCCCGACTCCGGCACAGTACAGCAGACAGACAGGGAATCCACCTGCCGAGCAATCCAGCCAGACACCCAGACCAAGGCTAGCAGAACCGCCACCAGAGAGCAGGGAGAGACAGAAGTACGGAGAGTGCAAGCCTCAGCCAGGAGGATAGCCCTCCGCCGTGCCAGGGGGCCCAGCATAGGACCCCCCAACCAAGAGGGGAGGGGAGGTCTACTGCCAAAATACAGGGTTGTGTCGGGAATGGCATCCAGGGTAAAAATCTCTGCCAACCAACTTATGCAAATCAAAGAAAGCTGATTTGCTGTGGTGACCCCTGATGGGACATGCTGAAAGGTCAACAATGACAATGTTCAAACCCACTGAAAAACAGTTAAATAAAAATACAATTGTCATTCAATAATTTTTCATTAATTCCATTAAAATCCAGATTATCTTTTCATTACAGAAAAACATGTAGCAATTTGTTTGTGATTCCAACCACTGCAGAGCGTGCCAGCTGAGAATCATGTTTTCCATGCTACTTCCTCATAAATGCGTCTAAATAAACATCAATAAAGTCCGATTCCTCCTGACTGTGCAACATGGGAGCTCACTTGAAATCATTTGCAAAAAGTGGCAGAATGTATGGAAAAAGCAGTCAGCAACTCTTTTCTGGAGGGCGAGACATTCATTTACGGATTCATGAAGCTGCACACATTCCCTGTAACATGTGCAAAAAGTTCTGGACGGCACTCTGAAGTCTTTTTCCCCCTTTCCATAAAACACTAACTATTAGTGGAAATGAAGGCTTTGGGCCTAGCGATGGCTACAAGTACTATCACCCCCACTGCTTTACACAGTCAGGATGTCAGTGGAAAGTGGGACTTGCTGCGCTCTACCCACTAATGAGGCCAACACTGCTGCCTATTAGAAGTTTTAAGCAACTGAGCTCAGACCAAAAGCATCATTAGTAAAGTGCATTTGCAAACAACAACATCAATTTAGAGACTTGTCAAACAAATTTCCTTTTGTCCTGCAATTTCCCTTCCATGTTTGCTAGCTTTTATTTCAAAACACAAACAGGATGAAGCAGCAGTTGTAAATGTTCTTGATACAAGATGACGGTGATGTAAATAAGTTGTAAGGCTGATGCTATAGTATTTGTTTTTAAGAGATTATTAATGGCTTTTCACTAAACAACCTAAAGAGACATGGTTTAACAACATTGTTTCTCAACGGCCATTTTTTAGTGGAAAAATTGTAAACTAAAGTGTTTGAAAAATAAACAGTAATGGTGAAACAAGTGGAACATTGTGGAGTGAGGCAGATTTGCCTCAGGAGTAAGATTGTGACACAAGCGCTGGAAGAAAGGAGGGAGAACAGTGCCTTACATTAGTCAGGCTGTCAGAAAGATGAAGCAAAATGTTGGAAATTTGGACAGATGGTCTTTTGTTGAAAGAAAACAAACCCACAAGCTGGTTGTATGTCATTGTGCCCACTTTACTTGCCAAATTTAGCTAAATGTTGTTCTGAGCAAATGGAGTGTTGCTGAAATAGCTTCCATGAGTACCGATCATGAGTAATGTCCCAGTTTCAGATGGTCATAACCTGCGTGTCTCTAACTGGGACTGGAGAAACTGAGTAATACCATGGATGGACGGCTGAGATGCACAGTAATGCTGAAGGTTTAAACAAATGTTCAAGCCAAGGTATGACTGTAACCCTTGTGCTATCCTAGGCACTTTAACGTTGGGAGTTGGGTCATCTAGACCCACTAGACAGTGCGCTGAACCTTTTTTCTTCAATGATTTGTGATCTTCACTGGTGTCCATGGATTACATGAAATCTTTCCACCTTCATCCACCTTTGTCGTGGTAGGGAGAACACGTAAATGTCAGGGTGGGGTCGTTTAAGATAGCACAAGGATGGAGACACATCATTCCTCACATCTTCACATTCACACCTGATATTAATCTTGTGCTTTTCAATTGGAATAAATTTCTGGATCAGCCATATCTAATGTCCCTTCTGTTTGGTCCCTTGCACGGTGAGTTCTGTTCATGATCCACTGTCACTTGCATACACAAAAAAAGACATCTAATGGAGGGTTTGTCTACTAAAAAACTTCAAACTATGTGTTGATCTGTTGTGGTACACAAACAAATCTCCCCTGGTGAACTCTGCACGCCATTTACATAAAAATAGGGCCCAATGCAGAGAGCATTAGGGTTGTAAAAGAAAACGTGAAAGCAACAATTGCTTTGTTTTGTTTGTTTTGAAAAAGAACAACAAATGTGTGACAAGGAGGGGATCTGAACTAAATCCCCCCTTTGACCATCTCTCTTTTTTTTAAGTGTTCCCAGATTGTCATTTACATTTACATTTACATTAATCATCTGTGGCCAGCCAAGCTTCTTCTGCAAGGATATTCAGAATCTACAATGTTAGAAATTTCTGGACTGTTAAAAAATGTTACTCTTGCATCACTTGTGCTATCTTAGATGACCCCACCCTTACTTTGACGTGTTATTCCTACCATGACAAAGGTGGATAAAGGTGGAAAGATTTCATGTAATCCATGGACACCAGTGAAGATCACAAATCATTGAAGAAAAAAGGTTCAGCGCACTGTCTAGTGAGTCTAGATGACCCAACTCCCAATGTTACTGCTCACATTTCATTTTAAATTGCATTATAAAGTAACAAAAAATATTTTAAGTAAAAAAATTGGAATCTTACATGTGCAGAAGAAAAAGCAAGGTTTTGTGTGTTCTTGTCCTAGAATTTTAATTTTTGTAAACATATACATGTCTTTACAGTTTAGAAAAATTCATTACTAAAAATCCTTTTTGTTAAACTTTAAAGGAAATGATTCCGGTGCAAAAGTGCGGATTTAGCTAGGGCTTACTTTCTAAATCAAATAATTAGACAAGTTTATGAAAATGAAGTAAGTTTTTCACATGACACATCAGGCTTTCAGTCTCAGACACTTTTATTGCCAATAAATGTTGAAATCATTGGACATTGGCAGTCTATTCTTGCCCAAAATATTCCCACATGTCTTGCAGGAAATTAGTTGTGCACAGATGAAAAGATGAAGCATCAATATTTACTTGTTGCCATGACAGCAGCAGAATGTATGCATAAAATTTGAGGGACAATTTTTGAAGAAAAAAAAAGAGTGAAATAGCACACTGAAAATGGTAATCAGAGGTAATTCAAGTTTAGGAAAAGACGTTATAGATGTGTGTAATGTCTTTTATGAGACAAAATAATGTTGTTACAGAAATGATCAGAGATTAGCATCTGCTGTGTTGGAGCTTGCCTGGGCTCTCAGAGATCAGGGTTTTAGAGCCTGTACCAACATGAAACAGACTTTGAACCACAAAGCCGTCTCTCCATTCAGGGAGGCTATAAAGTCTTTGCATGGTGTGTGGCAGATTTCCTTGACATCATTCTTTTCAACTGGCTTGACAGAATTTCCTGCACACATAAGGAAAGGGGCTGCCAAGAACATCAGAAAGTTTTGGACCAATGTTTACCTTTTTACAGGCTTCTTATGGGCGTCTGGGGAATTTGCAGTCAGCAGCATCATCACCGGGACGATGTGCTCTGAGAGCCACCCACAAAGCAACCTTGTTTTTCACACTAATTGCAGGAAATCTAAAATGACTTCGGCTTGTCTTAGTCAAAATAACGCCTCTATGTGTTCTAAACATGTTGGCTAGAGTGAAGCTGGTGTGTGACAGCAGCTATCTGGTTCAGTAAAAATGTGAGCCAGACACTTACTTCATCCCCATAAGGTTTACCGCAGTAGTTCCATCCATCTTGCTTCCCAGCCAAGTCCCGTTTCCTGTCTCTACTCCCTTCAACAGCAGGAGAAAGGGGGGGTTGGAGGGTGGTTTGCATCAAATCAAACATTTGGTAGCTGCAAATGGAAAGAGGTAGCACATCCACCGCATGAACAGCTCTTCAGTAGCAATTCCATTCAAGTCCCAAAGCTACTGTTTTGGGTTTAGTTTTCAATTTCATACCTTTTAGGCAATACAGCAGATCCACCAGCGCCAGATTCTCCTGTTCCAAACCTCACAATCACAACTTGAGCCAGTAAAAATGACTTTCCAGGCTCATGTGTATAAAAACTATCATAAAAAGATTTACTCAAGAGGTCGTCGGTTATCTGAACATACTAAATTATACACGTTCTACCTTGGATGATTACATAACAGCGGGATGGCGGCAGTTCAGGAGGCGGAACAATTGTCTGCTAATCAGAAAATTGGGGGTTCAATTCCTAGGTTTGGCAGTCTGGATTCACTCATTGCTGTTGGTGTGCTTTCATCAGTTTGTGCACGTAAAAGATAACATTTTTTGAACCTAAAAAAAGAAATAGAAAAATACTATCATTTTAAGAAAGCGCATGGTCAATGTGGATTCCAAGGAACAAGTTCTTAAAAGATACTAAATAGGAAAAGAAAAGGTTAAATAAATGCAAGCAGAGGAAAACCTTATGTAATCATTTTAAAAACCTTCAGGGAAATTTACAAAAGTAAAAGTCTCTTACTAAACCTTAGCCAAGAACATGCAATTGTCACAAGCTTGACACCTTTAAAACCTACAGTTTGTTTAAAAAATACAAGTAAAAAAGAAAAAAGCATTTAGCTTAAAACAAAGCCCGGGCACATAAGGCTTTTTAATGAATGAGCAATCAAAAATATAGCCGTTGAACAGCTTATGCCTTACTCACAACTGACTGCCCTTATGGTAGATATGGGCTGGCTGCGTGCGAAAAATGAGCAAACCTGTACGTAGAGTGGATTATTCATTCTTAAATCCCCCCGAAACCTACACGCTGCACAAGGGGCCTTTTGTGCTGTTTACGCAGAAGTGCCTCTTCTGCACTTATCATTCTGTACTTTCAGCTTGACTGTTAAATAACAATAATGGATTGGATTTATCTGCGCTTTTCCAGACACTCAAAGCTCTTACGTGTCCATTATTCATTCACTCTTCATTCATACTTGGTGACGGGGAGCTACTGATGTAGCCACAGCTGCCCTGGGGCAGCCTGACAGAGGCGGGGCTGCCAGTTCGCGCCTATGGCGCCTCTGACCATCAACAGGACATTCATGCACATTCACACACCAGCGGAGCTGCACTGGAGGCAAGGAGGGTGAAGTGTCTTGCCCAAATGAGAAATGAGGAAACTAGGCAATCAGAGTGTAGTTTGTGTAGGCGTTCTACGGGCGCTTCCGCATCACATGCACACCCCACGCAAGCAGCATTTGCATGGGATCAGTAAGTGGCCAGTAAATCTGCCTAACTAACGATTAGCGTGTGGTGTAAGGGCACCGTACAACAGCATCACCCGTATGTCCTAAGTGCTTGCAACTACAAATACTTCACGATACACTTACCACACACACGAAAATCATGACGTGCCTTGAGGTGGCAGCATGACCCTCAAGGGAACTGCAAGATGATGCGGCAACACCTGTCTATAACCCTCTTCAGGCCTGGAGAACCCAAAAACCTGCAGCAACCTCTGTACGGGTGCATGTAACTAAGGTATTACCCTTCACAAATGAACCAAACATTTAGCAGACTTGCCATCCCCTTAAGGTGTCTGTTTCATCATTGAGGATGGAGCCTCAGTTTTCCAGAGCTGCAGTTGTTCGCTAATCACTGCTGAGGTTTACAGCCCCAACAGGACAAGGAAATTTCAATTTTACTTGAGTGATTACTTTCAGATATGACATATGCTGTCAAAACCAAGTCTATGAAAAAAAAAAAAAATCACACCAAATTTTAACTAATCCATGGGACGTAGGGGGATCTATGAAAAAAAAGCAAAAAAGACCCACAACTTTTCAGTTACATGTGATGTGCTGCACCACGTGTTTAAATGAGAACATGTTCCATTGCTGTAGCCCCATGTGTGCAAACTTTTCCAGTGATTTTTCTGAGCTGTGCAACAGTAGGACCATTAATCAGAACAGCTGCAATTAACTTGTTAACAAAAGAAAAAGCCATTTTAGGGAATTCGGTCCATATATTTTAAGCTCACATAAAAACTAAAAGTATGGGAACATTTTCATTTATTAAGAGAATACCATAGTCCTGAAGAAGGATAACATCTGTGTTTCTCTGTTTCCAAACAGATGCTCTTCAAGCTCCAATCTGTAATCATGCATTGTAAACACAGTTTCACAGTTTTTTACAGGGTTAAGTTATTCATACCATGTTTTTCCACAGCTGTTCCCCAATCTTTGCCTCTGCAAGACTGGACTCATGCAGCTTTAAGAACTTTAATGATCACCCGTGTCTCAGTTCAACACCAAACTTGAAAGCTGACTGTTTCTACTTTGTCCAAGTTTTTCAAATGAGATTAGCTGGAAATAAAACTATTGAAGGAAGGAAAAAAAGGCAAAGATAAATCACTGAAGTCATGAGTGGGCCACACAGAAGCTAGGAAAAACTGAAAAAAAACAAACATGATTTATAGAATGATTTATAGAAGTGAAGTCAAGATTAATTTATTTAGGGATGGCCCGTTTGGCACGGCGCTTCGGCGCGCGGTTCTCCTTCATGAAACAGAGTGTTTCAGCACAATGTTTCGGGGGGTGTGTCAACTAGCGCAGATCACGTGGTTGATGATGTATGAAGCGCCAAATGCTTCGTTTGGTCAAACCACGCTTCAGATGTCACTTGTGTTTTGAACAGTTGGGCGCGCTATTCTCTAGAAATGCGAAATAAATCCTGAACGTTTCCAAACCAGTTCTATTGTTTCGCTTGTATTGGAATCAGCGTCAGTTCATTGCACTTTACCATGGCTCCTAGTAAGAAACGTTCTGTGGCTCAGGATCATTTCAACTCGGTTTTTCCTATTAAAACAGGAAAAACCGAGAACGTTGTGTATAAAAAAACACTGCAATGAATCTACAATGGCATATCATTGCTTTGTTAATAAAGATAGCTCAGTGGAATAGTTAGTGGTACTTACACCTAGAGGTCCTAGGCTCGAGCTTGGCTTTAAACGTTTATTTTTTTGCGTTTATTTTTTTCTTCACGTGATGTGTATTTTGCTGTGTCAAGCACTTCTCACAGAAAACGTCACATGTTGTGTTTTATATGTTTTTTTTTATCAACATTAACAAAATTGTTCTGTTTTACGTTTTTTTTAATCATCATTTCCACATTAAAGTGTTACAAGGAGCTTTGTTGAAACATATGTCCATATATGTCCAGTCCGCCACCAGATGCCGCTGTTCTGTGTGGTCTCGAAGCCCTGAATGGGTGGTTCATTTTTCCGGCACAATTACATGAACCCCAATGAGGCTTCATGGGGCTTCTATTCCCATCTCTAAATTTATTTATTATGATATTTTTTTAATTTTTGTGATTTCAATTGAGCAATTGTGTGAGTTCTATCATGGGTTTGATGGGGTTACACAAAAGGTAAGTGGGAGGAAGTAAAAATCTAATTAGAAAAATTCAAACGCTTGTCAAAACTGGAACCGAGAAGGGGTGAGGAACAGATGATCTGACCAGAAAGAGCAGAAAACTAGACACTTAAATATACTGAGGGTAATCAACACAAGCAGAGACAGCTGAGTAATTGAAAATGTGAACCAGGTGTGCAGTGAAAGTGGAAAAGCAAAACATGACAGACAAACGGGACCAATAAAACACTGAAACAACAAGACGCCATTTCCCACAACTGGACTTTATTCTGCCCTTTCTCTTTTTATACTAAGAAGGATGTACTTATTTTTAAGTGCATTAATGAAAGTTGTTTAAATATTTTTTATGTCGAAAAAGACAAAACAAAGGGTTTACCGTAACAGGGCCTGCAAAGCAGTGAACTCTGTCCTACAGCCTGTTGCTGGACGCCCTCTCTTCCTCTGCGGGTGGTTCCTCACACAAACTCGGGTCCTCTCCAGAGGCCTGGGAGCTCGAGGGTCCAACACAGCACTGCTCTTCTCTGGACTCAACGCGCGTTACCGATGGTGGTGTTGAACATAACTTAAGATATCATCAAGTTCATTTTATCCACAAACCACAAAACTATGGAAGACAATGTGTTAAACTGTAAGCAACATTTGTTTTCATTCTGTTATCTTCAGCCTCACTGTCTCTTGTTGAGGTTTTCCTCTGTCTGACAGTTTATGCCCATGTGTGATGAACCGGATCGGACTCTTTCATACTAGAGCGCTGGCGGCTCACATTCAGAGAGGGTTGACCTCCTACATCGACACCGCGGGAAATAGTGTGGCACTGGAGGGCCTGACAGCCATCCATCAGCGCTCTCATACATGCAGCAGAGCACCGTTCTGCCACGTTCTCTTGCTTTCCCCTCAACTATTTCACGCTTCCTGAAATCCAATACATCTTTAGATTTAGCTTGTCCTTCCTACATTTTACAACAAGACCAGGGGCAGCAAATGATCGTAACTCATGAGACATGGCAGTTAAAGGCTGCTGTGTGATATATTGCTGCTCATGGCAACAAACTGAGGCTGCTTCGTTGTTTTGTAGCAAATAATACGACAGCCTCAAATTTTTAGAATGATGGCCACTGAAAAAAACGGTACATTGAAAGCAGCTGTCAGTGATGAACCAGCAAAATCAGGAAATGATGTTACATTTTCACATTGTTCAGAAGCAGCTATGATGTCTTTCATTTGTTTCAAGTTCCCCTAGCACGCTATACACCCAGGCAAAAAAAACTTTGTTGTTTTGAGATTTTTACTTCAATGGTCAGGATAGAAGGATTATAGGCCAAAAATGTGCGTAATGGTTTATGAACCAGTTAGAATTTACTGCAAACCAGCTGTGCACTCATAAAGTCAATTAATTTATTGTCAGAAAAAAATAACAATTCAATAAAATACGCTTACTGCAATCAGTCTTTAGACTGCATCTTGGTCAAAAACGCCTTACATCATGCACAGGCGCGTTTGTGTCGAGACAAACAACTACAGAGAGCCTGATCGTCATTATATCAATACTTCAGTTTTTACCTCAACGGTTTTTCTAAAAACGTAGATCCACCCTTATTTACCATAAGTTCAGCACTATAGAGCACACTGGATTGTAGGCACACCATCAATGGATGCTCCTTAAAAAAAAAAAAGCAAACTGTAAGGCGCATTGAGCAAAACAAAAAACATCATTGATAAGCCAATCAGTCAGACAGACTTAACTATGTTCAAAGTAACTCTGGAACTTGTTTGTAACAAGCTACATGTTGGCTATGTTAGAAGCCACATTAACATATTCACAATACCTGTAACTCCCAACCTTGTTTGCAACACGTAAAGAAGCAGTTTGTTACCGTTAAAACAACGTTACTGGAACTGCTTTTACGCCCAACCGTGCTAGTAAGATGTAAAACACATCTATATGTTAGCTGGGTTAGTGGATTTAAAATAACACCTAACCTTGTTTGCAACTCGTGTAAAAAACAGACTGACATTTTGACAGAGTGTACCTCTCAAAATCGCTTCAACAATAACACACACGACCAGAATTCATCCATATATAACGTACACTGGGTTATAAGACGCACTGTATGTTTTTTTTTAAATTAACGCATTTTAGTATCCAATAGTGTGGAAAATACGGTAATTGAGGAAGCTGTATATAGGTGCAGCGCCATAGAGTTTTCTCCAGTTATAAATTAGAAAAGGATCATTTCCACATACATTTTTATTTGTATTTTAATCTTCGCCTGCAAAAACTGTATAATCTAATAGTTTGCAACTAACTGAAGGCAGCTGAACCATGACATGAATGGGTTCATGTGTTTGAACTGCTTCTTTTTACTTTTCCCTCTGCAACTTCCAAAGTTTCATGTGTGAGGCTGGAGGACTGTAACAGGAACTGTTCAAACTGATTTCCTGTGACTGATATTTATAATGACAACACAATGTAATAAAATTTGTCAAATATTACGGGTGAACTGCAGTGACCAAGAGCTTTAAGTCCAACTACACTGTTTGTTGCCAGAGTCTTCACAGCTAATGCAATAACAATGACTCCATCCATAAATCTTCATAAAACCAAAAACACAGCAATTTTGCAAACCACAACATATTTTTTAAAGTCTTTTGATTTTTAAAAGTCTGAAACAAGTTAGGAAAAAAAAAGGAATAAAACTGACTGGTATGAAATGTAGTTTTAGAAAGAATAACAGTTTGGAATCATTGAAAAAAAAAAAAAAAATCCATCCCAGTTTCAACATGATTGCTCGCTGCCAGAGAGAGGACTTTTAACTGCAGTCGTACGGCTGATTATGCAAAACTTAAAAGAGCAGAAAAGGAACTACATCCTTAGATAAGTGCTGATGGAACAACAGTGTCTCCTTCAGATCTGCTGCACAGTCTCGAACAGCACGTCAACCCTGACCACAGCAGTAATTTATACGCGTCTGAAAGTCACAACTGTTTGAACTTCAAGACTGAAACTGCAAGACAAGCAGACACAAAGAGACAGTTCTCAAAGAGTCTGCGTGCTTTCAGGAGAAAATTCATGTTTCAACGACACACTCATCTATCCAACTTTATTTGGCCAGAGGTAAAAATATTAGCTTCTAAATAAAAAAACCCAAATTAAGAATAATTAGTGTCTTAGCAGGCATTTTATTTCTTCCCTTTTAATATTTATAGTGCTCTCTATAGGGAGTTTGCAAGGATTTCATCAGTATTTTATTAAGGTTTTAACACCTTCAACTATGGATAGTTTTTTTTTTTCATGAATGATAAATTTCACTAACTTTACAGTTTTTCTCAGTCGCTTTAGTACAATTCTCAGATCAGAATGAAATTCCCAAAACTATTTGTTCAATCTTCACATCATGATGTCACTTGTGCACATCATATAAGAAGTTTCTCACTTCTTTGAACAAGTTGCAATTGCTTTGGTACATCCATGCAAATGATTATGTACAAGTCTCTGCTCTTTGCGACATTATCAATTGTTTATGTCATGTTGATCAAAATGTATTATATATTTCACTGTGCAATAGTCTTACTCCTCAAAACACCTAGTCATTAGTTCATCGTATAAGTCATTAACTGCAAAATGGTTGACCAAGTTGTCATAATGTGACAAACATATTTCGCTGCATTGCAAGAGAGGATATTCGCTGTGATGTGGATGAGAATTTGTGGCCTAACATACAGGAACGACAAGAGGTGTAGGAAGACCACACCAATTCCTACTGCACTACCTGTACTGTTGTACAGAATATTGTCCTATCTTTTTTTCCCTTTGTGTTACTGTTTGCAGTGGGTTTTTTCTATGTTTGTATGACATGGTCTGGCAACAAATTACAATATGAACAATAAAAGTATAAATGGGAATCTTGTCCAGTTTCTCGCAATCAAACAAAAAAGGTGTAACTTACATTTTACAATAATTGTCATCAAAACTTTAGCCATAGTTTACATCAGAACCTCCCTCTAAAGTACACAGTTATATTGACAACATGACTAAGTAATTTGACTGTCTTGTTCGTAGACAATGACACAAGGACTTGATATTCTGATGGCACTGACATGTTCAATGACATAAAGACTTCGTTTTGAGAGATGAACTAAGGATTTTGAGCAAGTTACAGGCTTTTGCAAGAAATCCATAGTGTTTTGCTGTTTGTACAAATTGTTTTGAGAAATGCACACACGTTTTTGCAAACTTCAATTCTGATCTGAGAATTGTACTAAAGCGACTGAGAAAAACTGTAATGAGAGCTTTCTTTATCTGTTTTCAAAAGCTAATTCACTCATAATCTTCTTGGTCTGCATAATTTAAAACAAATAAAGCAGACACATGTACCAAACGAAAAATTGAAAATGTTTTCAGAAAGTGTTCATTCGTAACAGTTTTTCATAGAAATACTGGTCAAACATTTGTTTTAATTATTACTACTGAGAAATAAAAAAAAAAACATTAAACTGACTGCAATTCTAGCCAGGTACATTATCACATAATTAGACTTTTATATTTCTCCGAAATTTAGGAATCTTGGAAAACTGGATGTGTAAAATCCGATACATAAATGTTCTCGCCAGATTGCACAATACCAACCTATTTAAGTCCATGAGTCACTTTTACTACACCAACTCATTTCAACTTTTGCTGTGAAGGCAGGTCCTTTACCATCTTTAACAATCATTTGATACACACCATGTGTGCTGACACAAGCCCTGTTTTTTTTTTTTTTTTTTTTTTAACAAGCTCCATGCTAGTTAGTGCTGCAGAAATGCTGACGGCCCAGAAACCCAGGCTGCTTTTCTTCATGTTTAAAGAAATGGAAAGTCTGAGGTGTAAAATTCACAACAAACAGGTCAAGTGCTCTGACCTGACTTTTACTTCACTCTACGGGACATTCCTCCAAAATGACCTCATGGTGGACGGAACGCTTGCAAAGCAATAAAATTTGTCTCTGCAGAAATGGCTTTTCCATCAACTCTTACAGCTGCAGTTCAGATTTGCATTGTTGGACCCCCTGTGACAGCTTCACAGGGGACAGAGGTTGTAGGAACTTTTACTTGGGTACAAGCTCCTACATCTTATAAACCTAAAAGTGGCAAGGGGTCATCTCAGAATTATTAGAAGGTCACATGGCCAAATATTTGGTCAAAAGAATTTTAAGAGTAAGAATGTAGAAAGTAGATAGCATCTCTCTCACCATTTCTTTGAAATTATACTTGCAGAAGATAGGAAAATGTTGGCAGTTAACATCCTTTTCAAACAAGCACCATCACTGTCAAAATCTGTAAACAAAATAAGAAAGAAACAAACAGAAAAATGAAGAAATCCAGCAACTTGCGTTACTGTCTGTCTGCCGCTCTGACCTTTAAATGGCAGCAGTTTCCTTGACAAGGTGAAACAGCTGATGCTGGCAGGCATTTAAGTGTAATCATGATACTTAGTGTAAGGAAGTTATGACCGACTCTTTAATTTTAATAAAAGGATCAAGTATAACATCTTCCATCAACACTTATAGAAATGACAGCAGAGTTTTGGAGTCAGTCTTCTGCATAAACATCACGCGGGTTGCAGCCACAAAACAACTTGAAACTCAATCTGCTGCATTGCATTGGATGATAAAAATAAATAAAAGCGTGCTTTACTCATGGGAGTGTTTGTTCCAAAAGAGACTCACTGCCAACCATGAGAAGAGAAGGTCATAAAGCTTTTATTTGATTGCATTTGCTGGTAAACTTCTGTATCCTTCAGCGTTGGATGTCAGGGTCTAATTCTTTGCAACAGGATGTTACATGTACAGGGGTAATCATCACTGTTCTTCTACTTAGGGAAAAGAGGAAATGATCTGCAGGACAGAAAAAATTCTCATCCTTCTCTAGATAGTGTGTTTGAATATGCTGCCAGGTAGGGAAAGGGTGGGGAGCAATCAGGAAACACTTTTATAGACCTTAAATCAAAATCTGCTTAAAATTTAGTACCTTCCTCTTGTTTGTTTGGGTTATTTTCTTTAACAATCAACAATGACAAAACAACATATACATTGAAATAGGTTTGCAAACGATTTCAAGCTAAACCTCTGGAGTAAATTTTCTAATGTTGGTGTTCAAAATCAAAGGGCAGTAGTTCTACATGGACGTGTGAATGTGCTGTACGAGCAGTATGAAGTCAAACAATGACCTCAACACTGGCAGCCTGTGCTGAGAGGATCCTAAGTGCATACATGTGTTTGCTCAGACGTGTAGGGTTAATAAGCCCGTCTCGTTTTCTGATGTGGTCCAAGAAATGCCTCTCTGTTCCGCTCAAGGCATGTTTAGGTTACAGCAGTAAACATTTTGTAGCCAGATTTCTCCACACAGTTAGTCATGGTAGAAGACCTTATAAAATCTTTCCAGAGGCGTCTGCTCAATAAACTGTGAAGTTTGAAATAACGTTCGATTCCCAAAAGAAGGGATCTTGATAGGACCATCTCTGTTCTTTGTACTTATCCAACAAGAACCTGGAGATATAACGTTTCAAGGAAATCTAAGCCAGAACTGATGATGCTTTGGCAGCCGGTCACATTATCTCATGCACTTGAAAAGCATTTCCCGCTTCTGTGGTTTGTTCGGTTTTTCCTGTATAACTGGAGTCATTGCAGTGATGGTGGGGAGCGTGCTTTAATCTGGAAAATATTATTGTGGGTGGAAGAACATGGGAAACAATAACAGAAGGAGGATTTCTTCTTCCATCCTCTGGGTCCCATGATTTGAAGATTATGCTTGGGTCTGCAATTTCAGCTGACCAAAGTTAACCGCTCGACCCCATCTTTCCTACTCTTTTTTTTTTTCCATCTTTTGCGCAGGCCAGCCCATGAGGTGGAATGACAAGAGGGGAACAAATCCCACAGGTTGCACCTTTAGCTGAGACATATACCCTTCTGTATCATCCATATGACTTTAAATTGTCATGTGACCCCACAGTCCTTCTGCCTGTCCAATTATAGTAGAGGATAGGTCAAGGGGTCCCGCAGCTCTGCATGGAAAGCTTCACGTCTGGTCCAGATATCCCTCTTCACACATGGAGAAGCCATCACTATAAATGAAGAAAGTAGGTTTTTCCTAAAAGAGGTTTGATTCCCTCCTGTTTTTGACATCGCAGGAGTCAAAGTTTGCAATCAACTACTGTTTCCACATGGGGAACCATAAGAAATGATTTGCAAGCTGTTGTCTCAAAAAATTCTCAGAAGGGACAATGAATTGAAAACTCCAATCCACATTTTCCTCCCACTGCTTGTACTGTGAAAGACATCTCGTGAAAAGATAGGGCAACTGGGAGAAGAAAGTGTGGAAACACTTGCATTTATGACTAACTGAATTTCAAACCCAATAATTGACATAGATAGATAGATAGATAGATAGATAGATAGATAGATAGATAGATAGATAGATAGATAGATAGATAGATAGATAGATAGATAGATAGATAGATAGATAGATAGATAGATAGATAGATAGATAGATAGATAGATAGATAGATAGATGGATGGATGGATGGATGGATGGATGGATGGATGGATGGATGGATGGATGGATGGATGGATGGATGGATGGATGGGTGGGTGGGTGGGTGGGTGGGTGGGTGGGTGGGTGGGTGGGTGGATGGATGGATGGATGGATGGATGGATGGATCGATGGATGGATGGATGGATGGATGGATGGATCGATAGATAGATAGATAGCAATTAAATAGCTGCGCACTACAAAAAATAAAATCCAGTAATAGAACACTAGAAGACGATTTAAACTAAGAAGATGAAAGCCAATCTGTAGCTACAGAGGATGACTATACCCACTGTGGGGTCCGATCAAGCCCAGTCTGTCCATGAAGACAAAAGTGTTACCTGAAAACATACCATAAAGACCACAAAACAACATGACTGTGAAAACTGAAGATTTCATTATTTTGTAACACCTAGAAATACCCAGAAATTCATTTTTGAGCTTAATTTTCTTAATGTATGTCCTCCATCTTGAGAAAATTGCCAAAAGAATATTTTAAAAACACCAAAAACACAAATTTCATTAGAGGGGGGTCTTTGACCAATTGAAGCTGGAAAAGACTAGAAGACTAGTTTTGACCAACCTGAGCATCTGTGATCAACATTTTTTACTTTTTTTTTTCACTTTGGGGATAATTTTTGACATGCCTTTTATATATATATATATATATATATATATATATATATATATATATATATATATATATATATATATATATATATATATATATATATATATATATATATATATAGTAAAAGTCAGAAACTATATATGATGGACAACCCATTTGTGGAACCTCTTCTCAATGACTGTTTGTAGAAATTAACAAGATTTGCACCATGAGTTTTTTTATGTATTTTGGTTCCAAACTCTTGAATTTGCTACCAATAATGTTGTATTTGCAGCAGCGTCAACATTTACAGAGAGGTCAGAAAAACAGTCTCTCTTTGAAAAGTTTTGCAGATGATCACTCAGGCTGGAACCCAACATGCAGACAGGGCAACAAGAACACAGAGAAACCTATCAACCACCAAAGCTACACCACAGTTTCACAAAGACAGAGAGAGCCTGTGTAGGGGCCAACAGATTACATCAGATTAATGAGGAAGTTATTAGGGGACGACAGAGAAGGAAACTCCCTTTAAAAAGTAGAAAATGAAGAAAGCAGACTTGGGAAAGTCAACCATCTGCCGATCTGTCATTGAGATTAGGACAGAGCAAGACAGAGACAAAAACACTGGAAGGTCCGTTAAAGGACAAAAGTGTACTCATAGCACTGTACCTCAAATGGAATGGAATGAGAAAAAGTCTACAAGGAGGACAAAAGACAAACATCTGATTGTGTGAAATCTCAAAAACTGTTCAGTAAAAATGGTGTTAAGATGAAAAACTGTGTGAATTCCCTCTGAAAGCTCAGAATGGATTGAAGATATCATCTCATTTCCACAGGAATGTTTTATGTCTACAGATTAGGACACATCAAACTCTATAATTATTACATGCAGCTCCTTATGTGCTTTGATCACACCAACACAGATTTACAGGTGCTGATGGGGAATTTTACTTGAAAAATAATAAATCTGGATCTAAGACAGTTCTTTATACAGGTTTACCGCCAATACCTTGCAGTTTCTGAGCCGAAAAAGTAAGATTTGCCCAAAAGATGCTCAATTGGAGCACTAACCAGAAGAGAGACTTAAATTTTCATTCTTTATGGCGATAGCAAGTGATTATAATTTCTGCTTGAAGAAAAATACTATATTTCCAAAACTATTCATTCACCTGCCTTGACTCACATGAACTGAAGTGCCATCCCATTCCTAACCCACAGCTATTACAGCATCACCTCTTCTGGGAAGGCTGTCCACAAGGTTGAGGACTGTTTTTGTAGGAATTTTTGATCATTTGGAAGAACTAACGCAGCAAACATATAGCTGTGTTTTTACATCTTACTAGCACGGTTGGGCGTAAAAGCAGTTACGCTGTTTTAACGGTACTAGCATTGAGAATTATCTGTCTATCTGTCTGCCGGCCTGCCTGCCTGCCTGCCTGCCTGCCTGCCTGCCGGCCGGCCGACCCACCGACCCACCAACCGACCGACCTACCTACCTACCTACCTACGTACATACATAAGTAAATACGTAAATACATAAGTATATACGTAAATACATAAATACAAGTATTTCTGAAAAACAATCCCGCACCATAATTCCTCCTCCACCAAATTTCACACTCGGCACAATGCAGTCCATAATGCACCGTTCTCCTAGCAACTTCCAAACCCAGACTCGTCCATCAGTTTGCCAGATGGTAAAGCATGATTCATCACTCCAGAGAACGCGTCTCTGTTGCTCTAAAGTGGCAACGTGCTTTACCCCAGTGTTCTCCAACCTTTATGTGGCTGCGGACCAGTCACTCCCTGGGGATTTTATCGCGGCCCAGCGGCAAGGGGTGGGGGTTGCCGGGGATGGTTACTGTAATTTTGGTCTGATCATCACAAACAAACATAACTTTTAAAAATAACAATTACAACAGATAACACCACTGGAACATCAATCTCTAGTAACTTATTCTGCCAATGAATATTGTGAGTACTCTGTAAACAGGCTCCGTGTGTGGGAAATCACCTGTTGCAATAAATCCATGTTTTACTGTAAGCAGTGCTCCTGGTGGCCTAATGTTGTCGTAGCCCGTTCTTCCACCTGTTCTTCCATCCATCCATCCATCCATCCATCCATCCATACATCATCTTCCACTCATCCGGGAGCGGGTGGCGGGGGCAGCTGTCTAAGAAAAGACGTCCAGACTTCTAGACATTCGAGAAAAGTATTGGCGTCCCTCCAGAATCCCAAAAATAAAAGATCTTTTAAAATAAAAGAGTGTTGAAACTTAAAGGAAAAAAAAAAGAACCAGGCATAAGTAGTTATTTCTTCTGTGGCCCGGTGCCAATTGATCCACGGACCAGTACCGGTCTGTGGCCCAGTGGTTGGAGACCACTGCTTTACACCACTGCATCCGACGCTCTGCATTGCACTTGGTGATGTGTGAATTGGATGCAGCTGCTCGGCCATAGAAACCCATTTCATGAAGCTCTCTGCGTACTGAATGGGTTTATCTGAAGGTAACATAAAGTTTGGAGCTCTGTAGCAATTGACTATGCAGAAAGTTGACGACTACCGTTGACAAATTACTGATTTGTTCTGTGTTCTGTAAATGTATTCTAAAACATTCTTTAAGGGAAGTTCATCAGGTCTTTACGCTGATCCTTTTTGAATTTTAACTCTATAAACAGAACTAGTCTCCAGGCATTTTTTGCAATAACTTCAATACATATGACAATGACATTTATTTATTTATTTATTTATTTATTTATTTTTTTAAACTTGTCCTGTCCAACAGCTAGGCAAACAGATGAGAGCTGAGGGCCTCTTGTGTTGGACATATTTTATTTTAACAAGAGGGGTTATTAATCTTCAGACAAACCAAAGGTATGTCTGAATAAACCCCTTTTGTAATTGAGGCCAAACTTTATTAATTTCAATCATGTTTGAAAATCTTTGGTGTTGGACCGGACGGAAAAGGAAAGAGGGGAAGAAGAGAGAGGGACGATAGAGAGAGGGGGGGGTAGGAGGGTGATAATAGGAGGGGAAGGGGGGTAAGACCATGAAGCAGCATAGAGCAGACAGGTTTACTGGTTGTTTATCATTACGGTATGGTTCAAATGTAGTACAAAAAGGGCGGGGCCCGTTCACACACACTCAAATATTATCAACACACCTGCTAGCTGCAAAAATGTCCACATGTCAACATGTACACAAAACAGATAGCGTTCACGAACGCATACCTATGCCTTTAAACCAACTAGTGTGAAATCTTTCATTCATTCAATCATGCAAACTATTAGTGCAAAGGTGAGCTAACACCTGTGCTCAAGTGAGTGTTTATGTTCTTCTAAAATGGATGGTGGAATGTGAAAAGAAGGAGGAGGAGCGACAATGACATTTATTTGATGCCTTTTGTTTAGAAGACGCACACAAGAGAACCTGGCTGCAGATGTCAAAATTCCAGAACAGGAAGAACCCTCAAATCACTTGAAAATAACTTTATTTTAACTGACTACCATAACATGGTTTTTCTTGTTTTAGGCTTCAGCAAAAGTTTTTTTCTACAATTCTGAACCAACAAAGTCTGAAAAGCACTTGGTGAAAATTGCTAAAACAACAGAAAGATTCTCCGGATGTTTGGGTATTTTTAATAATGCACCGGAAATCTACTGCACCAACAGTGGTAAGTACATATTAGACAAGGCCACACATGCAGCTCATGCTGTCAACATCAGACTAATGAAGTCTGAGTCCTCACACAAAACACATTTACTGCTTTCATTTGGTATTTCTGCAACTGTTGGGGGGAGTTTGACGAAATCCTGAGCTGGCCTCATTCTTTCCACTCAGATCATAAAACTCCAACATTTTCTCCCAACAGAACCAGTCCTTTGGGTCTCTTTATCAGGCGCACAGAGCTCTGCCAACCAAGTCTAAAGACAAATAAAAAAACTCTTCCCATATCACATTGCAAATAGAAATAATGCTGGAAATATTTCAGAAAATAGATTTCTTCTCTTCTCTTTAATATTTGATGCATGCTGCAGGAAACTTGTCTCTCCACAGCAAAAAAAGAAGAAAAGAAAACAACCAAAAACATGCTACGTGAAACTGCATGAATTAAAAACCTCTCGACTGCGATTAGTGCAGAAAAGATGTTTGTCTATAAAACCAAATGGTCAGAAAATTATCTTTGCAGGAAGAAATCTATAATAGGAATCAGCTGTATTCCCTTATTGCTCCATGTGCTGGACTTTTGATTCAGCCGTGACGATTTCCCGTATTATATCACAAATTTTAATTGAGTTATTGTCAGAACACAGCTGTGCCTCTGAGATTTGATTTGAGATTTCCAGTAACATGTCCAATCACATACAAAGCAAATTTGAACAATTGATTATGTCATTTGTGCAGCAAAAGCCAATTTAGGACTTTTTTTTTTAAAAGCTAAAGTCTCTCCCTGAGTTTAGAGATTGTGTAACTTGTCGGAGACAAACATTTGCAAGTTTATCATCATGTATTTGAATTTGATTCACAACTTTATATTTAGGGCCCGAGCACGGAGTGCAAGGACCCTATTGTAATTCGAATGTTTATTATTATTAGGGCCCGAGCACGGAGTGCAAGGAGCCTATTGTATCTGTTAGAGTTATTATTATTATTATTATTATTCTTTTTCTTCCGACGGAAGAGTCGCCTTTTTGAGGCCTTTAACATACCCCAAAACTCACCAAATTTGGCACACACATCAGGAGTCGCGAAAAATTTCGTATTTTACAGGAGATTGGCATGGGCGCACAAAAACGGCTCGACAGCGCCACCTACAGTGACATTTGTCCCGAGCCCCCGCATATGCTTTAACATACAAGCTTGATTTTTTCAGGACATGTTCATCAGATGGAAACCTACAAAAAAGTCTCTTGGTACCAAGCTGTCAGTCGCACAGGAAGTCTGCTATATTGGTGTCAATATGTCATTTTTGCTCTATTTTGGACATTTGTAGGCCTCCTTCTAGAACGAACTCCTCCTAGAGATTTATGAATAATGACTCCAAACTTTGGTTTTGTAAACTAAACCCATGTCTGATGTTAAATTGCGAAGCTTTAAAAGTATTACGGATGTTTGTGACCGTGGCGGCGCGTCGAACTTGGAGGTCATTTCGAAAACACGCCATGAAACGGAAAATGGCCATTACTCAGCCATGTATAATCCAATCTGATCCAAAATTGATATGCATGATTTTAGTCTGACTCTGAACACATCTGCAGTGAAAGAATCTGGAAAAAGTTTAGCGCCACCTGCTGGCAAGAGGAAATGACATGTTTGACTTGGAGCATCACTGCTCCAAGTAGGATGAGCCGACAAACCTCAAAATGATGTCCACCTGTTGAAAAGCCATTGAAGTTTACTCTGATAAAAAGCCATAACTTTCAATGCGGGGGTGTGGTCGTGACAGAGCGGCGAAGTTGGGCGCCTCGCCGTGCACACAAAAGTTGCTCTCACGTGCACATTCCTTGTCCAATCTCACTGAAATTCGATGGAGGTGATGAGGCTTCCATTCTGAACCAATGGATATGACAATCTTGGACGAGCTCTATAGCGCCACCTAGATATTGACAAATACATTTTATGTCACATTCTGACCTGTCTTTTCTCTGTGCTTTGTCCGATGTTCATAAAATTACAACAGGAGATACTCACAAGGGTTTTCTCTCATTGTGTAAAGTTTCATGGGTGTACACCTGACGGTGCCTGCGCAAGCCACCGCCAAACAGGAAGTGGTTGATTGCGTTGCAGTCAGATAATTAAAAATTCATAAAAAATCAGCCGTTTTTCTGACGAGGCTGAGATTTCAGAATGAAATTCCCCCATACATATCTCCAACTTAGATATACAGCACTCGCACGGGTGCACAAAAACGGCTCAATAGCGCCACCTACAATGTTTGTTTTCGCGAGCCCCGCCATGTTCTTTAACATACAAGCTTGATATTTACAGGACATGTTCATCAGATGAAAACCTACAAAAAAGTCTCTTGGTACCAAGCCGTCAGTTGCACAGGAAGTCTGCTATATTGGTGTCAATATGTCATTTTTGGTGTATTTTGGTCATTTGCAGGCCTCCTTCTAGAACGAACTCCTCCTAGAGATTTGTGAATAATGACTCCAAACTTTGGTTTTGTAAACTAAACACATGTCCGATGTTAAATTGCGAAGCTTTTAAGTTTTTACGGTTGTTTGTGACCGTGGCTGCGCGTCAAAATTGGACGTCGTTTCGAAAACACGCCATGAAAAGAATGGCCATAACTCAGCCATGCATAATCTAATCTGATCCAAAATTTATGTGCATGATTGTAGTCTGACTCTGAACAAATCTGCAGTGGAAAAATATGGAATAAGTGTAGCGCCACCTGTTGGCAACAGGAAATGACATGTCTTACTTGGAGCATCACTGCTCCAAGTAGGATGAGCAAACGCACCTCAAAATGACATCCACCTGTTAAAAATCCATTGAAGTTTACTCTGATAAAAAACCAAATCTTTCAAAGCGGGGGTGTGGTCGTGACAGAGCGGCGAAGTTGGGCGTCTCGCCATGCACACAAATGTTGCTCTCACGTGCACATTCCTTGTCCGATCTCACTGAAAATAAATGGATATGATGAAGCTTCAATTCTGAACCCATGGATATGATAAGTTTGGACGAGCTCTATAGCGCCACCTAGTTATTGCATGGGGCACATTCTGCCCTGTATTTTCTCAGTGCTTTGTCCGATGTTCATAAAATTACAACAGGAGATACTCACAAGGGTCTTCTCTCATCGTTTAAAGTTTCATGGGTTTACACCTGACAATGATTGCGCAAGCCACCACCAAACAGGAAGTGGTTGATTGCGTTGCAGTCAGATAATTAAAAATTCATAAAAAATCAGCCGTTTGTATCACAAGGCTGAGATTTCAGAATGAGATGCCTCCTACATATCTCCAACTTAGTGTCCAGAGCCAATCACTTTTACACTTAAGGCCTACTGGTGAATGAAGCAGCAGTAATGCAGACATTTTGGAAAGTCTGGGTCAGCTTTACAGTGAGTGATGAAACCTGTTTGTCTATTGATCATAGCAGGAGCCCCGTCTGCAGTCACTGCTACCAGCTTTTCTAATGGTACCTTTTTCTGCACAAAAACTCCTTTACCGTGTTATACATTTCAACTCCTCCTATATTTGTTTGTAAGGGCAGTTCTGTCAAGAGTTCTTCTCTTGATGTAAAGAAAAACAAAAAAAACAAACAAACACACAGCTGCGCTGCACTGCTGCTGTCTAGAGAATCTTCAAACTGGATGCAAAACAACATGCGCTTTGCAAGATCCCATTCCACCTGATCAGCCAATTTATCAAACATAGCTGACACATGTCGAGACATTGTAGTGGAAATTAGATCACTTCTATTCTTCACATCTTTAGGTACAGTGTTAGTGATTATCATCATTGCTTGATTGACAACTTTTTAATCTGAAAAGGCCTTCTGGATGAGAAAATGAGCAGGACTAAACAAAGCTTTGTTTGAATTTTTTTTCACAATATATGCAAAAATATCAGTCCTTCAAGGAAACAGATTACAGCCCCCCCCCACCCCCACCTTCCGCCGAAAGGCTGCTGTCATGTTAAATGTAGCTTGCAGCGCCAGAATGCAGAAGGAAGAACGACACAAAACGGCTCGAGCAGGGCATTGTTCATTCACTCACTCGTTCACGCTATATGCAAAAGTCTTTGTCCCTTAAGGCAACAGATTACAGTCCCCCCCTCCCACACCCCCCACAGGCTGCTTTCATATTAACATTAGCTTGGAGCTCCAGAATGGACAAGAAAGAACGACGAGAATGGCTCGAGCAGGGCGTTGCTCACGGGGCGGTCGCTCGTGCCAGGCGGTCGCACGTGCTCGGGCCCGCTAAATGCTACTTGTAGCTTTAATTATTATTATTATTATTATTCTACCGGAAGAGTCGCCTTTTTGAGGCCTTTAACATACCCCAAAACTCACCAAATTTGGCACACACATCAGGAGTCGCGAAAAATTTTGTATTTTATAGGAGATTGGCATGGGCGCAGAAAAACGGCTCGATAGCGCCACCTACAGTGACTTTTGTCCCGACGCCCCGCATACGCTTTAACGTACAAGCTTGATTTTTACAGGGCATGTTCTTCAGATGGAGACCTACAAAAAAGTCTGAAAGGACCCACCCGTCACTCGCACAGGAAGTCTGATATATTGAGGTCAATATGTCATTTTTGCTTCATTTTGGACATTTGCAGGCCTCGCTCTAGAACGAACTCCTCCTAGAGATTTTGGAGTAATGACTCCAAACTTTGGTTTTGTAAACTAGACACATGTCCGATGTTAAATTGCGAAGCTTTTAAGTTTTTACGGTTGTTTGTGACCGTGGCGGCGCGTCGAAAATGGAGGTCATTTTGAAAATACGCCATGAAAAGAAAAATGGCCATTACTCAGCCATGCAAAATCCAATCTGATCCAAAATTGATATGCATGATTGTAGTCCAACTCTGAACACATCAGAGGTGGAAAAATCCAGAACATGTGTAGCGCCACCTGCTGGCAACATGAAATGACATGTTTTACTTGGAGCATCACTGCTCCAAGTAGGATGAGCCGACACACCTCAAAATGATGTCCACCTGTTGAAAAGCCATTGAAGTTTGCTCTGATAAAAAGCCATAACTTTCAATGCGGGGGTGTGGTCGTGACAGAGCGGCGAAGTTGGGCGTCTCGCCATGCACACAAAAGTTGCTCTCACGTGCACATTCCTTGTCCAATCTCACTGAAATTCAATGGAGGTGATGAGGCTTCCATTCTGAACCAATGGATATGACAATCTTGGACGAGCTCCATAGCGCCACCTAGATATTGACAAATACATTTTATGTCACATTCTGACCTATGTTTTCTCTGTGTTTTGTCCGACAATCATAAAATTACAACAGAAGATACTCATAAGGGTCTTCTCTCATCGTCTAAAGTTTCATGGGTGTACACCTGACGGTGCCTGCGCAAGCCACCACCAAACAGGAAGTGGTTGATTGCGTTGCAGTCAGATAATTAAAAATTCATAAAAAATCAGCCGTTTGTATCACAAGGCTGAGATTTCAGAATGAGATGCCTCTTACATATCTCCAACTTAGATATACAGCACTTGTATGGGTGAACAAAAACGGCTCAATAGCGCCACCTACCATGTTTGTTTTTGAGAGCCCCGCCATGTTCTTTAACATACAAGCTTGATTTTTACAGGACATGTTCATCAGATGAAAACCTACAAAAAAGTCTCTTGGGACCAAGCTGTCAGTTGCACAGGAAGTCTGCTATATTGGTGTCAATATGTCATTTTTGGTGTATTTTGGTCATTCGCAGGCCTCGTTCTAGAACGAACTCCTCCTAGAGCTTTGTGAATAATGACTCCAAACTTTGGTTTTGTAAACTAAACACATGTCCGATGTTAAATTGCGAAGCTTTTAAGTTTTTACGGTTGTTTGTAACCGTGGCGGCGGGTCGAAAATGGATGTCATTTCGAAAACACGCCATGAAAAGAAAAATGGCCATTACTCAGCCATGCATAATCCAATCTGATCCAAAATTGATGTTCATAATTGTAGTCTGACTCTGAACACGTCTGCAGTGAAAGAATCCGGAAAAAGTGTAGCGCCACCTGCTGGCAAAAGGAAATGACATGTTTGACTTGGAGCATCACTGCTCCAAGTAGGATGAGCAAACACACCTCAAAATGACGTCCACCTGTTGAAAAACCATTGAAGTTTACTCTGACAAAAAACCATAACTTTCAATGCGGGGGTGTGGTCGTGACAGAGCGGCAAAGTTGGGCGTCTCGCCATGTACAAAAGTTGCTCTCACGTGCACACTGAAATTCAATGGATATGATAAAGCTTCCATTCTGAACCCATGGATATGCCAACTTTAGCGCCACCTAAATATTGCATGGGGCACATTCCTGTATTTTTTCTGTGCTTTGTCCGATGTTCATAAAATTACAACAGAAGATACTAACAAGGGTGTTCTCTCATCGTTTAAAGTTTCATGGGTGTACACCTGACGGTGCCTGCGCAAGCCACCGCCAAACAGGAAGTGGTTGATTGCGTTGCAGTTGGATAATTAAAAATTCATAAAAAATCAGCCGTTTGTATCACGAGGCTGAGATTTCAGAATGAGATGCCTCCTACATATCTCCAACTTAGTGTCCATAGCCAATCACTTTTACACTTAAGGCCTACTGGTGAATGAAGCAGCAGTAATGCAGACATTTTGGAAAGTCTGGGTCAGCTTTACAGTGAGTGATGAAACCTGTTTGTCTATTGATCATAGCAGGAGTCCCGTCTGCAGTCACTGCTACCAGCTTTTCTAATGGTATCTTTTTCTGCACAAAAACTTCTTTACCGTGTTATACATTTCAACTCCTCCTATATTTGTTTGTAAGGGCAGTTCTGTCAAGAGTTCTTCTCTTGATGTAAAGAAAAACAAAAAAACAAACAAACACACAGCTGCGCTGCACTGTTGCTGTCTAGAGAATCTTCAAACTGGATGCAAAAACACATGCGCTTTGCAAGATCCCGGTCCACCTGATCGGCCAAGTTATCAAACATAGCTGACACTTGTATAGACATTGTAGTGGAAATTAGATCACTTCTATTTTTCACATCTTTAGGTACAGTGTTAGTGATTATCATCATTGCTTGATTAACAACTTTTTAATCTGAAAAGGCCTTCTGGATGAGAAAATGAGCAGGACTAAACAAAGCTTTGTTTGAATTTTTTTTTCACAATATATGAAAAAATATCAGTCCTTAAACGAAACAGATTACAGTCCCCCCCCACCCCCACCTTCCGCCGACAGGCTGCTGTCATGTTAAATGTAGCTTGCAGCGCCAGAATGCAGAAGGAAGAACGACACAAAACGGCTCGAGCAGGGCGTTGCTGATTCACTCATTCGTTCATGCTATATGCAAAAGTCTTTGTCCCTTAAGGCAACAGATTACAGTCCCCCCCCACCCCCCACAGGCTGCTTTCATATTAACATTAGCTTGGAGCTCCAGAATGGACAAGAAAGAACGACGAGAATGGCTCGAGCAGGGCTTTGCTCACGGGGCGGTCGCTCATGCCAGGCGGTCGCACGTGCTCGGGCCCGCTAAATGCTACTTGTAGCTTTAATAAAATTTGATTTACAAATCAACACCTTCTTTTTAAAATTACACTTAAATCAAAATTATATTCCAATTATAATGTTTATATTATAAATTAACTTTAAATTAATATTACAATCCATTATATATACTTATTATTTAAAAATGTTGCAGCATAAACAAGTTTTAGAATAAGTAGTGGGATCAAATTAACAAAAATTGAACTTTTTAAAGTAAAATCTTAATTACATAAAAAAACAAACAAACATCAAAATCAACTGGAAGCAAGATTTAGCCTGAAAAACAAAAAAACAGAGGAAAATTGATGCACGGATTTAATAGATTTTAAAAATAAAAGATTTATTAATGTAAAAATTAAGATCAATTCTTTTGAACCTAGTCCCAGTATAACTTGAGTTACACTTTATGTAGACTAACATCAGTTTACTGTTCTTAAATTTAAATCCAGTAATTTTTTGCTAATCAGTATAATATGTAATCTAACAGAATTACCAGAAGAAGATGAGATGTTTGTTTGAAAACTAAGAAAGTGCCCAAATTAATTCAAGTTAGGACTGTTTTTATTTTAACTTAAATTCAGTTGACAGGCATAGAAGGTAATATAAGTTTGGAGAAACATGAGCAGAAAAGTAGTTTTTCCATCTCAACCAAACATCATATGCTGAGTTTCCTCAGGTCAAATTACACATTTCTCCTTCTTTTTTCTTTTTCTGTTTTTCTAAGGCTGTCTTTATTTTCACAGGGGGAACCTTCCCTTGTATATTGTGAATCGGTTTTAACAAAATGCTGTTTTAATTCTAGCCAACTATGGTTTGATTCAATTACCTCAGGAGCGATTTTCAAAAATGATTTCATGTTTTTCCTTTTGAGAGAGCACGTTCCTGTCAAAACATTACATCAGGACAATTAAATGTAGGCTATCTTTCATTCTATGACACCTGGTTTATGTAGCCAGCAGTGTGGGATACTGCAGCTGTGTCAGCCAAAATGAGCAGCAAAACTCAACATAAAATACGTATAGTTTTAAAGAAGTTGCCAACACTTTTTTTTTTAGTTCATAAAAATGTGTTTATGTCTAATCGCTTCAACACATTTGAATGGTTTTTAATGATACTGTAATAAAGATTACAGGGCAAACTTCTGCTGGGCAATAAGTGAGCTCTCCCAACATATTCATTCATCACCGAACATAAGATCTGTGAAACCTGACGTTGTTTTCTTCGATATTTCCTATCCCCTCATTTCAGAAGAGTAACATTTTCCTAATGTTTTTATTTTTTTTGTCCACTGTTCCCGTCTGCTAAGCATTAAACTAATCCCTGCACCAACACTTGTGTATTAGCCATAAAATGGAAAAGATCGGTTAACCTGTTGGTCAGCGAAGCCATCACTAAAGAGACAGAGAAAGACTTGAGAAACGTGAATTGTACAAAAATATATGATTATTTTGCTTTGAAAAAAGTGCATTTCTAAGGATTAGTCTGTTAAAAAACAATATTTCTTCTCCAACGCCTACCTCCATCATGAATGTCAGGCAGTGAATTTATTCGCTTCTCGCTGATCCAACATCCTCTGCCAGGAATTTATCCCATAAAGTCAGTTGTACATTCTTCCAGTGTCATCAGGGGAAGCTAAACAGTTCTATTCATAAAAACTTCGATTGACAACGGAAAGTAATAATAACAGCGGCATGCTTTTAAACACTAAACTACATCTGATTTGTGATAAAACACATTGGAAAAGAAGAAAACAAATTTTATGTAAGGCCCTCTGGAGTCTGCATACAATCCCTATGAAGTAGAATACATTGGTTTCTGTGTTGGAACAGCTGTCAGGTGTTACTCCTGCAATAATGAAAAATTCTAAAAAGTTGAGAACAGTATTTGCAAATCTTGTTTAACCTCTTGCTATGCTTTTGTTTTTTGACAGTGCCCCAGTTAAGTACAATCAATGACTGTGGTAATGTAACGCAAAATGTGAGCTTTTAAGAGATTTAAGAGAAATAGCTGGATTTCAAATTTTAGTGTTCTTAGCAAACTGCAAATTTAAAAAATATTTAAAACAAAAATTGATCAGTTTTACAGATGTATAAATGCATATATAGTGCATGACAGCTTAATATTTTAGGTGTCATTTTCACCCTTGATCTATTTGCATTTACATTTGGTGGTGCCTTTCAAAATATTTCTGCATTTTTATGTCTTTCAGGGTCAAGTACAGGCATTTATAAGGCAGTTATAAGAATTTCATTTTAATTTTCTTGTTTTGTCATATTTGATAAGCAGGATCTGTTTAACCCTTGTGCTATGCTATGGGGTCCAGATGACCCGATCCTTACATTGATGTGTTATCCCTAGCATGACACTGGTGGAGTAAGGTGAAGAGGATTTCATGTAATCCATGGACACCAGTGAAGATCACAAATCATTGAAGAAAAAAGGTTCAGCGCACTGTCTAGTGGGTCTAGATGACCCAACTCCAAATGTTAAAGTGCCTAGGATAGCACAAGGGTTAAGTTCTTGCTTTTCCCTCATATTCATACAAGGCTTCAGGTTTTAAGCTTCACAGCTGAATAATGTCTGACATATACCTTCAAATAACTAGATGGTAATTGGTTTTCCGCTAAGCATGTCAAGTTGTTGTATTTTTATTTACTTATGGTTCTGTTCTTTAAAAAAAGTGTTTTTAATGTTAAAGTTTTGCTTTTAGTCCAGTTATGTCATTTATGAATAAAGTAAGATTTTGAGTCCACGACAAATTCTAAACATCAGCTTCATCAACACTTTGAACACTTGAAACATTTTCAAGTCTGATCATAATCTTTTGATCTAGTTGAACAGGTTTTGTGGTCTTTTAACTATGATTATGTTACTTTTAGGCTAAATGAAAAAACTTGTCATTTTTCTAGGTCATGGCTTCTGCTGAGCTTGGTAGTAGTAGCAAATATTCAAACAGTTCAAACAAAAGTTCATTTGAAATTCGTGGGTCGGACCATTGGCGTGGAGCAACCCCACCCCATCTCTGGGTGCTCACAGCAGGAAGCATGTGTCTCGCCCAATGTATGTTCTACGTCACAAATAAGCTCTTTTTCAAATAGCCTGCTCCTAATTTCACAATGATTTGAATAAAGAAATACTCAGAAATGGAGTTTTAAACTTAATTTTTTTCTTTAAGTATGTCCTCCATCATCAGAAAACTATTACAAGCACATGTTTAAAACATTAAAAACACATTTTTCTGCAGAGTGGGTCTTTACTGTTTTTATACAGCAACTTATCTCTATTATTTATTCTCTAAAATAATAATTATGTAGCTAAAGAAGGCATTCTTTTCTTTTATAGTCAACCAAACATTTTAAAGTCTAGAGTTTCTACTGTACTGTATCTTATGATTAAAGGTTTGCCACCATTTGTGAGATTTATTGCTCCAAATGGAAGAAAGCATTCATCCACTGCATTAGAAAAGAAGCTCTACAGCTCCTATTTGAAACAGAACTGCACACAAAAAAAGAGGTGAAGTAATGTTTGCACAGCTTTTTTTTTTTCCAACTCTACTTTGTGATGAACTAAAAACATGACAACATGGCTTATGTTGGGTGTGGCTACATGATACCCAAAACAAAACAAAACAAAAAAACCAACAGAACAGCAGCTGTTCCAGAACTAAAGCATAGTTGATCCGACTTTGCCTGATGGAATGAAGGTGCATTATTTCCATAAAGGTCATTTAAAATTTTATTTTCAAGAAATTTGAAGAAAGTGTCTGAAAAAGAAAAGAA
The DNA here is from genome assembly GCF_053564925.1 of Oryzias latipes. Lineage (NCBI taxonomy): Eukaryota > Metazoa > Chordata > Actinopteri > Beloniformes > Adrianichthyidae > Oryzias > Oryzias latipes. Next base: position 15,329,927 of record NC_136245.1, read on the forward strand.
CAAAATAATCTTAGCAGACAGGAAATTCAGCATTACTGTCTGGGCAGAATCCAAACTCTTATTAAAAACAGGATGGAAAAAACAAAAGCAAACAAAACTTTTTTGCCTCTTCTTGAAAAAATTAGTACATCTCTGGCAGAAACGACCAAACTCCACTGACGTGTTTCATATCCTGTTGTCAAATAAAAACACATGGATGCGTGTAAGTTCTCCACCACTTTGGAGGCAATCACATTATCATTCCCTGTCATGATTGAGTCAACCGAGTGGGGATCCAGTCTGTTTCAGACATCCCTTCTGGGATAGAAACCTGGGTCAGCAGTCAAGGAGCAGCAGCAGGTTTCTGTCAATCACAAGATTCTACTTCCTCCCATCATTCTCTTTCTGTCACTGTGAGAAAGTGTGCATTCATGACCTGGTAGGATAAGATCAGTATCCCTGTCCACTACCAAAAAGTCATCAGCAGCAGCCAGACATAGTGGTGCTGGTATACTGGTGGTAAGGGGGCAGGGGGTCGGAAATTTGAGTAATATGTGTGTGTGTGTGTTTTGTGCATGCTTGTAGATGTCTTTTGTGCCATGGGGAAGAGGGGTGGGGAAAGACGGCTGTTGCTTTAAACAAGAATGCGTTCATTTTGAGGCAGACGAGGGTGGGGGTGGGGGGGTACTGCCCACCCCAAAAAAAAAACAAAAAAAAAACAGCTTTTTCATCATTTAAAAAGCAAAAGTGAGGGAGGTGCAGCTGAGAAAGACACAGCCTCTTGGAGCTGTGGGGCAGAAGTGATGGATTCAGAGCGCGGAAAGGTGACATTCTTCCCCTGACGGGCCACAGGCAGAACATAATCTGCCCTGGACTCACATTGTTTACCAGGAAATTGCCTTTATCACACAAATAGAGGCAACATCTGTCTAAGCAGAGGTTTCAAGAGGATTTTAGAACAACTTGACTGATGTTTGCAGGAGATTTTTGGAGAAGCAGGAATTTTGTTGGACAAATGTGGGTCTTTTGATAATAGATTTTAAAATTTTCTCCTCTGCTGGAGTGAACTGAAGGGACCAAGAGCGAGTTACTGCATTGGGCAGAGGACAGGAAGACAGCAACAGCGACGGTTGCAAACTTGGGATGACTTTCAACCAGAGCAAACTTCAAACACCTCTGACAACCAGGAGAAACGACTAGAGGAGCCTCATCAGATCAGTGTACTTATTCTGTAAGCAAAACCCTTTTTGTTAGCATTATAACTTCATTTCTTTTCCTGTAAATCTGAGTCTGTTTATTGTGCATGGAAGGCTCAAATGTGACACTACGTCACAAACTTGTCTGTGCGTGATGATCCTGATCTTTACCACACTCTGATAAACTTCAACTCAGTCAAACAATATTGCTGACACAAAGGTTACTCACTGTCTGAAGTCGCTCCTCACTCTGAAGCTCCAAAATGATTATTATGCAGCATCTGACTCACTTTTTGGCAACTCTGTTTCTTAAGGGGAACCAGATTCATTCTGCATAGAACATTAAGCTCAAGGTGTTTAATTCAGAAAGAAAGATGGGGATGACTTTTCTTGGCATTTCATGTGACTTCCCTAATAAAGTCAGTTTAAATGCTACATGGCATCCCTGAAGAATTGTTTTTACTCTTATTCAAGAAGGACAAGTTTGCTTCTCTAACACAAAAAAGCAGCTTCAGGATGTTCCCCTGGAAGCCGAAGGACAGGGAGGCAGGCGGATGAATCCTGTCTTTGTCTCTGTTGCCAAGGTTGTGTTTGGATAAGGAAGCTTCGAGGTACAATGTAGGAACTTATTGAAACAATTCCCAGAGACCTCCTGCCTCCCTGTTTGACTTTGCAACTGAAGTAGAAAAAAAAAACAACATCCAGAAGTGAGAGAAATACTGAATTAAACAGACATTTGCACACTGAGGGAAAATCAAAAATGACATGCTTGAGGAAAGAAGGAGATTACCCTCCAAGTAAGGAGTTCAGAGGAGAAAATTGGATCCATCACATGAATGAAGGAGGAGGAATTATCTCAAAAGCGCTAACAAGTGTTGTGCTTTCCTGCTGTGAACGATATGATGCCTTGAAGAAGTATTCACATAAAGTAGGACACTGGCAATAAATTGGGTCAGCAGATCCATCTCCTAGGGATGGTGAGGATGGGGAGGAGTGGTCCACCACTGCCACTGGCTCCCCATGTGAGCGCGGCAACTCGCTCTAATGAGGTGACAAAGAATGCGAAGAATGCCATGCTCACGCTGAACTGAGAGGGGCTGAAGTTAGAGACATGCGCCAGTCTGAGCACGGCTGCCCACCTCCTAATTAATACGTGCTGAGCATGCCCAAAAAATGTTTGAGAGGATGGCTGATCAGCACCACGGTGACCTCCCGCGCTGCACCAGCCTCTCATCCCTCATTAAACTCTGAGCACGATCCAGATCGAAGAGTCGTGTAAACACAGACTTACCACCTGAAGACAGTCAAACCATAACATGTTCGTGTGAAGCAGACTTTAAACAATTCCCACCTAATTCCCCTTCTTCATAGCCGGAGTAGATCAAAGGTTCCGGACGCTTCCGCACTGCAGTGACAAACAGAATCGTTGCAAGAAGTGACCACTCAACAGCCGCCTGTTCCAGCAAGCAACACCTGAGTATAATGAGCAATATGAGCTGTTAAAAGCTGCAGGAAAGGAGATGAATGCTCATTTGTTGTTGCCTCTGGGAGAATGTGGGTGGGTTAATAACAGGGTGTCTCTATCTGGGCAGATGGAAACTCTCTGAGGTCCCTGGGAGGCTGAGTGTTATTTGAAAACGGTGGCAGACACGCACTGCGTACATTTACAAATGTATTTCCATCACATGCAAACGGTTTCCTATAGTCTTTGAGGAAAAAAAAGCCTGAAGGAGAAGATTCCAGAGTAAAAGCTCATTCTTGATGGGGCAACATGTAATTTCTCAGGGAGAGAAAATGGCCAAATGCAGTCAGCAACACTTTAACAGAAAATGACTAAAGCATGTTAGTTTGGACTTTAATGTAAGCTATTCCCAATTTATTATAATTGCTAAATGATCTATGATTACTAGATTTAATGAGAAAGAACTTAGTGCACAATAATTTCTGCATAAACCTTTTCTCAAACTTCTTAACAAAAACATATTTTTGAGATTTGTCCCAATGGGTATCCTAATTCTCAACAGATACAAAGAGAATCTTTTTTTTTCTTTTTGCAAAGGCTCATGTTCCTGGAGAGTGGTCCATTTCTCTTCTCCATATCTGCAACCTAATGTAGTGGCCCCAGGCCCAGACTAACCAGGCATGGACACTTGTGACTTTTTACCAACTTCTGTCTTATCACTTTAAGAACAGTGGTCATTTACTCAAGGATGCAATGGGGCAAAAGGGAAAGGCAGAGCTTATTAACACCTATTATAATGGCTCCTTGTATTGCTGCATGATCAGAAAGGGTCTTTGTGGTTTCTGGGGAGGTATTACACAGCAGCCTAGCGTAGTCCAATCTGCAGCAGCTTTTAATTATGGAGCTCCTGGAGTTCAAGGCCTCTTCAACCTCAAACAGAGCTTACAGTAGCCACAGTGTGCTTCCTATGCATTTGATGAAACATTTCTAAAAAACCTGTCATCAATACCTGTTTTGGTATTACAAAACCAATTCTAATTCTTCTGATTTCTTAAGGAGTTATGAAGGTTGGGTCAAACATGCAAACACCAACATAAAACGTCTTTTTTTATGTCTGGGGGTGCAGATTTAAATATATAAGAGTGTAAAGCTGCAGTTGTGGAAATCGCCCAAAGAAAACATATCCACTTTGCAGCAGAATTGTAGCTTATTAAGTCAATTATCACATTAAAATCCAATTTAATCTGTTTTTCTTGGGTTTGAAACAGCTTGTGTTGACGTTTGGTAAGAGGTTTGACTGAAATATTACAGACTAAAAGCTTAATGTGTTAGAATATTGTCAAACCTGGCAACAGAGAGGTTTCCTTTTAACACATACATACATACATTGTGTTTTTTTCTCTGAAAAAGGCGCAACAACCTTTTTAATTGAATCTTTTCTTGTTACCTTAAATCCTAAGGAGCACAAATGACCTCTTACCTTATTTATCAGATGTTTACATAAACTCTGCCAGGCTTTTAACTGAAGTTAATGAAGGCTTGTGTATCCTGGCAGACAACCCTGTCTTTCCAATAACCGCATCAGTTAAAGGTTCCATTTATTATTTGTCAAATAAGAATTACATCTGATCCTTGCGGGTTAAAATAGCAAAAGTCAAATAAGTGGCATTCATAAAGTTGCATTCTTTTGCAAAAGTGATTTACCTATTATTGAAACTTATTCTTTTTTTCTTTTCTTGCTTTTCTCTTAAGGCTTTGGTGAGTTGGACACTAACTAATGGAGGCCCCTTCAATAGTCCTGTTGGGGGTCCTTCTTGTTCATGGACTAACTATTGGCGTCCATCAGACACACGGCAGTCTGGCAGCCAGTGGCCATGCCAAGAGCAAGACTCAAGAATTTGGGAGCAGCGAGGACGGTCTGGAGAAAGAGTTCCTCTATGCTGGAAGAAGATACAAGCGAGCTCCGGCTGAACAGCCCCAGGACAAGTGTTCCTACACTTTCATTGTGCCTCAACAAAAAGTGACCGGAGCCATTTGTGTTAACTCCAAGGACCCAGAGACTACACTGGAAAACCGGATCTACAAACAAGAGTTGGAGCTGCTAAATGTTGAGCTACAGAAACAGAAGAGGCAGATTGAGACCCTGCAACAGTTGGTTGAGGTAGATGGAGGCATTGTCAATGAAGTCAAGCTTCTGAGGAGGGAGAGCCGAAACATGAACTCAAGAGTCACTCAGCTGTACATGCAGCTGCTTCATGAGATCATTAGGAAGAGAGACAATGCTCTGGAGCTGGCTCAGATGGAAACCAAGATCTTGAACCAAACCTCCGAGATGCAACAGCTCACCGGTCGATACAAAGATCTTGAACACAAGTATCAGCACTTGGCTTCTTTAGCCACAAATCAAACGGCTGTTATTGCCCTGTTGGAGGAGCAGTGCCAGAGTCGACCCCCTCCCCGCTATCATCTGCCTATCCCCCAGCCAAGGCCGCAGCCGCCTCCAAAGCCACTTCCACAGGCACCACCTCTCAGCAGACCGTACCAACCGCCTGTTCTTCCCAGAAACAATCCAATCAGCAATGAGATCCAGAGTGACCAAAAGTCTATGCCACCTCTTTTACCAACAATGTCCATAGGCACTCACAGCCCACACAACACCGACAAGCCCTCTGGTAAGTCCAAAAACCAGCAAAAAATCTCCCTCAGTTGTTGAGCAAGGAGGTTGATGTCAGAAAAGATGCTTATCCTATAATTGCAATAGTTTAACTCAGAAAAGACAAAACATTTGTAGAGTAAACTTGTGCAGCTGGATGGACAGCTGGCCTCAAGCCCTAACAGTCTTTTCAGCACTTGAGCAGATTTTGAAAGAAGATGTAAAGAGGGGGTTTGCACGGCCTATTTCAGTTTCTTTTCATTAGAAACAGCTCTTTGGAGGAAAATGCTGGAAAAACGAATACATCATTTACAAGATGACTAGTGGGAGCTTGTTCCATTTTGGCATTTGGCACTAAATGCTTGCCGTGAGAACAGTAGTCTTTGTATGGATTATTTGAAAGGGGCAAGTATTTCCTACCCACAGCCTTACAACTAACACCCCAAAATGACACAGAGCCTTACTGTACCTGAAAGAGAGAGTTGAACACCAAAAAGGGAAAAAGTTGAGAAGACATAAATGTAAAAAAGCAGCAAAGCGGGTGGGATGGAGTCTACAAAATAACAGGAAAAGGCAAGTTCAAACAGAAAGAGATACCAAAATGATCTCATTTGTTCCAGCTGCAAAAGTCATACGTTCCACCAAAAAAAAAAATCTAATCAGGCAGAACAGAGCAGTGCGTGGCAGGGCAGCTCTCTGGCTCACATCTGTCAACAGAAACATTCCTGACATCAAAAACAATGGATTTGCACGGGTCAAAAGACAAACAGCAACTTTAAAGATTTAATCAAAACCAAATTTAACCAAAAACTACATCAAATAGGTGCCTTATTTTAATATTGCTTTACCTACACATATATTTCTAATCCTTCTCAGACACCCACCCTTCTTGCCATCCAAACCACCCTCAGCAATGCACGTTCAAGTGACCACTTTCACTGAAAAGTTAATGTAAATACGGGTTTTGGGCTTCTGCATTCAAAACTCTTGTTAATGCGTAGCTACACAAGTACAGCCATTGAACGTTAAACCAGGCTGAACTTTGACCAATCAGAGACTTGGATTTGGTAGTGATGTATGGATAGCGTCCCTTTAAATTAATGTAAGTGACAACTGTTTGAAAACTGAAAACTATTTCTAAGTCTTTTATATATCGGAATAGAACTATGAAAGACAAAGCCTGGAGCGAGATTCGGGGAATTCGCACTGCGTTGACATTTCACACCAATTCTCTTCCCACTGTAAATATGTTATAGTAAAAAAAAAAAAGAAGCCCCTCCCTGCTTGTCCAGTTTGAACACTATGGGCTACATGCTCGTTCAAAAACCTGCGTTTTGGGCATTTTTGAACGCCTGTTACATGCCCGCTTTATAAGACTGCCTAACAGCCAAAGAAGTCATTGATAACTGGAATGGAAGATATAATTTGAATGATGAATAATGAAATCAAAATTAATCTGCAAAATTGTTGAGGATAAACCTCTAAAGCAGGGAATGATAATTCAGCTCACTGCTGCTGTTTCATCATTCAGTATCTGATTCCACTTGCCCTCTCGTCATTCATTTCCCTAGCAAAAGCAGCGGCCAAAGACAATTTCAGCGTTAGAATGAACCCCTTTGCAGAAAAACGAATACCCTGTTGCCGAGTACAATGTCTATTATCTTTATTTTGCTGTTTGTAGCTTATAACAAAATATTTGATTGAGTTTTTAGGTGACTTTATGCCCTGTGTTCAGGTCCATTTAGAGATTGTCTGCACGCTCTGGAAGACGGTAACACGGCCAGCGGCATGTACCTGGTGAGGCCAGACAACTCCAACCGCCTTATGCAAGTTTGGTGTAACCAGAGACACGACCCCGGAGGCTGGACGGTGATCCAAAGGAGAATGGACGGCTCAGTTAACTTTTTCTGGGACTGGGAAACATACAAGGTACTTCCAACCTCACACCAAATCAAAGACCTCATAGTTTGGAGGGCAGGGCATGTCTTACATAAAGGTGTTTTGAGCCTAGCCAAATGTGAACAACCTGTGAAAAGATTATTGTTTGGCTCTCAAAGCACCTTAGTCCAATCCAACTGCCTCAGTCACAGCAACGTGACTCATTACTTCCACCGATGTCCTCCTCTTGAGAACAAATTTCCTCACATAAAAAGGAAATATGAGAATAAATAAATGGGAATTGAAGTCTTATTTGTTAGGAATCTTATTTAACACAGAACTATTCTGCTTTCTGAATATTACATTACAACAGTATTTTTTTCCTTCATGGAAACTATTTTCTTTATCTCCTGGAAAGCCTCTCCCAGTGGCAAACGGAGTTCACGGGTAAACATTTACTTTGAAGCCAACCAATCAAAAGATTCCCTTTTTTCTTAAAAAAAAATAAAAACAGGGAAACTGTTTTGCACACTTCCATCCACTTTGTGTAGTCATTAAAGAGAGTTTTCCCATGGTTCAAAGCACATAAAACCAAGTTTGGATCCCCGCCAGATCAAGGCGCATAGCTGTTTGAATCTCTTTGAGGAAACATTGCTTTCTGCAAAACCTTTTTCTAGTCTGGTGATCTTACTTTTTTGCATATTAGGGGGCTGATTAAAAAATATATCTTCAGTAATAACGGTAACAATTTTTTACAAGTGCTGGAGTGAAAACTCTTACTGCTCAAAGTTTATCAAAGAACATTCAGGAAAGATTTCCCTATTCTACTGATAATGTTTTCCTTATCGCCTTGCTTTACAGCAAGGATTTGGAAATATTAATGGGGAGTACTGGCTGGGTCTGGAAAACATCTACTGGCTGACAAACCAGGGAACTTACAAGCTGCTCGTCACGCTGGAAGATTGGTCCGGAAAGAAGGTGTTCGCAGAGTACGCCAGCTTTAGGGTAGAGAATGAAGCAGACTTCTACAGGCTGAGGTTGGGTCGTTACCATGGTAACGCCAAAGACTCCCTCACCTGGCACAACGGCAAGCAGTTCACAACCCTAGACAGAGACCACGACGTATTTCCAGGTAAATTTTCCATTTGGTTGTTGTAGATTTAAAAAAATGACCTCATTTGAGACTTTGACTTTATATAAGAACTGGACAGATTGAGTGTGATGTCACCCATAAAATAGGTTTAATTCAAGCTCCAATGAAATAAAGTTATTTCAGTCGCCATTTTTTCGCAATACGAACACTGCCATGTTGGAACCAGACAACGTCAGTAACCAGTGATTGGTCTGAGTTTTGTTGGAGTCTTGCAAGCATGTTGGAAAAAGGAATCAGAGCAAGAATGGTTATTCTGACAAATAGAATGACTGAGTAATAGCTGTTTATTTTTTAATAGAAAGCCAATGACATATTGGCTTGTTGCAGCCAGCGTGTACTTCCTGTTTGGAACACTAGTGAGAAAGGGTCACTTAGTCCTCATATACTGTCGATGTTTCATGTTCATGCCTTTAACCGCTTGTGTTCACTTTTTCTTTTTCAAGGAAATTGTGCACACTACCATAAAGGAGGCTGGTGGTACAACGCTTGTGCACATTCAAATCTGAATGGAGTTTGGTACAGAGGAGGTCACTACCGCAGCAACCACCAGAATGGAATCTACTGGTCAGAGTTCAGAGGAGAAGCCTATTCGCTCAAGAAAGTAGTCATGATGATCCGTCCAAACCCAAACACCTTCCTTTAAACACAGGAAATGCACATTGTTTCTCCCTCTACACAACATTGGCTTCTTTTTTTTTAGTGACAAGACCAGATGGAAAAAAATACAAATGATTAAGAAAGTGCAATATTAAAAATTAGCAGCCTCCTAGTTGTATTGTTTTCCAACATGTACATACATACTTGTTGCTCAGGAGATATTTTAAAATATTCTTTGGCAAACATGACATTTAGATAAGTAGCTGTAGTAGGAAACCAACTGTATGTATTTAGTAATTAATGAAAGATAGACACAGGAAACATATCCAGTGACTTTAATTGAGTTCTGTGCTACATTTGTAGTTTAAAAAAATCCACAGAAGCAGCAAATATAAAATGAGTTTATATCGGTTTCAATCCTTTAGGTTTACCCACATAAAATATCACCTGTGATAAAATACTGCTAAAAAACTAAACCAAACTTCAGGATTTTCTTTCCACTTGCTTTGAGCCACTATGACAGCACCTTTTAGTGGGATTGTTGGCTAAAACCCAGGTCTGCCCGATTATATATGCAGTGCCTTGCGGAAGTATTTGGCCTCCTTAAACTTTTCAACCTTTTGACACATTTCAGGCTTCAGACATAAAGATATGAAACTGTAATTCTTTGTGAAGAATCATCAACAAGTGGGACACAATCATGAAGTGAAACGAAATGTATTGGATATTTCAAACTTTTTTAACAAACTGAAATATTGGTTGTGTAAAATGATTCAGCCCATTTACTTTTAGTGCAGCAAACTCTCTCGAGATGTTCAGTGAGGATCTCTGAATGATCCAATGCTGACCTAAATGACTAATGATGATACATAAAATCCACCTGTATGTAATGAAGTCTCCGCATAAATGCACCTGCTCTGTGATAGTCTCAGAGGTCCATTTAAAGCGCAGAGAGCATCATGAAGAACAAGGAACACACCAGGCAGGTCCCAAGATGTCCCAAGCTTTAAACATCCCAAGGAGCACTGTTCAAGCGATAATATTGAAATGGAAGAAGTATCAGACCAATGCAAATCTACAAAGACCCGGCCGTCTGTCTAAACTTTCAGCACAAACAAGGAGAAGACTGATCAGAGATGCAGCCAAGAGGCCCGTGAAGACTCTGGATTAACTTCAGAGATCTACAACTGAGGTGGGAGAGTCTCTCCATAGGACAACAATCAGTCGTATACTGCACAAATCTGGCTTTTATGGAAGAGTGGCAAGAAGAAAGCCATTCCTTAAAGATATCCATAAAAAGTTTTGTTTCATGTTGGCCACAAGCCTCCTGGGAGACACACCAAACATGTGGAACAAGGTGCTCTGCTCAGATGAAACCAAAATTGAACTTTGTGGATACAATGCCAAACATTATGTTTGGCGTAAAAGCAACACAGCTCATCACCCTGAACACACCATCCCCACTGTCAAACATGGTGGTGGCGGCACCATGGTTTGGGCCTGTTTTTCTTCAGCAGCGACAGGGAGGATGGTTAGAATTGACGGGAAGATGGATGGAGCCAAATACAGGAGCATTCTGGAAGAAACCTGATAGACTCTGCAAAGGACCTGAGACTGGGACGGAGATTTGTCTTCCAACAAGACAATGATTCAAAACATAAAACAAAATCTACAATGGAATGGTTCACAAATAAGCATATTCAGCTGTTAGAATTGCCAAGTCAATGTCCAGACCTGAATTCAATCAGGTTTCTGTAGAAAGAACTGAGAACTGCTGTTTACAAACGCTCTCCACCCAACCTCACTAAGATCAAAGTGTTTTGCAAGGATGACTGAGCAAAAAATTTCAGTCTCTCGATGTGCAAAACTGATAGAGACATACTCACCCCTTTACAGCAAAAGGTGACGCTACAAATAAGGGGACTGAATCATTTTGCTCCCCCAATCATTTTGCTCCCCCAATATTTCAGTTTTTTAGTTGTTAAAAAAGTTTGAAATATCCAATAAATTTTGTTCATAATTGTGTCCAACTTGTTGTTGATTCTTCCCAAAAAATACAGTTTTATATATTTATGTTTGCAACCTCAAATGTGGCAAAAGGTTGAAAAGTTCAAAGGGACCGGATACTTTCCAAAGGCACGGTATGTCATTTAGGAGAGCTTGAACATAAGGAAAACGTGTTGGACAGTGCACCAGAAACTGCTCAGGCCCTTTTAATCTTTACTAAAATCACCCATTTTTATTGGAACAAGATTGTTTGTGCCTGGAATATTTCTTGGCCTAAAACTAAAATTCATTTACACATTGGGAAGCCGGATTTCTGCTTCAACGCTGATGTTTGTGGTCCACTGATATGACAGGTTGATTCAGACACATTTCAGATTAAATCTGATCTATCTGAACTAACAAATGACAAAAAAAGAAAAACTCCATTATTTCATCAATAGGAAAGCAAAAGTGAATGCAGCGGATGAACGTATCTAAACCTCCTAATAGTATCAGAAGTTTTTTTTTAAAGTCAAAATTACTGTTCAGTTTGGACTTTTGCTTTAGAACCATAATTTCGAAGATCCTCTACCAATTTTTTCAGAATAAAATTCTAATATTTCATGGCAGGATGTCATTTTTCTTCTACAGAGAAAGACATACTGCCAAAAAATAGTATTTTTACTGTCCTGCTGTCTGGCACCCCATATGGTCCTTAGCATCTTTAGATGGAAAATCCTTCTTTGAAGTTTGCCCAAAGCAGAACGTGGCTTTTATGTGTCTTCAAACTTTCACAGTAAGAGTTCTTCTTGGCACAGAAGAACTACATATGCACGGTAAAGGAAAGTCTTTTTTTGTGTGCAAAAGTTAATGTTTCGAGTGCTTTTAACTTTGGTACGCTGCAAAAACATTATAACTGGAAAACCGATGTAGATACATTCCTTGAACTTAAACATCATGTCTTAGGCATTAACTTTATGAATTTGAAAAAAAAAGAGAAAAGTAATGACCAAATGCACTCCCACAATGAACAAAAATGATGACTTGCTTTAGAAGATACCAATGATTTGCTTGTTTGGATCAAATGCTGCATTTACTGTACAAATTGAGAGTGTGATGTCAGTAGATCCGATTCAATGTTTTTGTACATAAGATATTTGTAATATAATGTACTGAAATCTTTTTGTCGATGTTAAGTTGCAATAAAACATGTACAGTTTTTTTTTCTTTTTTTCCTGATTGTGGTTTTCAAACAAGCAGTTGTGGCACTTTGAAACATTTTATTTCCCTGAATTATACAAGGAACACATATTGTTTCTCATTCTTTATAATGTTTGTCTGTTTTTTAATGACAATACCAAACCAAGTCAGATGAAAATTGTACAAATCAAGTCATCTCAGGGACGGAGCTGAAACATCATACATAAGGAGCAGGAGGGGGGCAGCGGACTTTGGAAGGGTGCCAAAACACCCGAGTGGAAGGCCATTAAAAATGAGAGCTGAATTATGACTTTTCGATTGTTTTTCAAAACAATCAATGGCAGAAACTCACACAGCTAACTTGATAGTATAGAAGCAAAGCTTAAAAACGCTATCTTTGCTTCTCTACATTATGCAAGTTGAAGGTAGAATTAAAGAACCCGAGGATGGCTAATGAAATGTGACGGCTTGGTAACACTAATGCATCCAGCAGTTCATCTGCTGACAGCAGGAAAACTCCTACTCTTCACATGGTGTCAGTGAGACTCCAAATGTGGTTGGAAACTGAAAGGAAATGGTTTGACAGGACATTGAGCCGAAGTTCATTCATGTCTTCTTTTGACACAGCACTGGAGGTTCAAACTTAGAGAACATCTGGGGGTCAAGAAAGTCGATGGAACAGAAGGAAAAATGTGCTGTGACATTCAAATACACACAGTCCAAACTTTGCTGGGAGGATGTGTGACAGAAGAGTTGTCTTACATTACCATGACAAACACAGGCTGCTGGATCTGGCCAATGATTCAGCAGGAGAAGCTCTCTCCTGCATGACAGAGGCTTTGGAGAGCACAAAGGATGACCTTCTTCAAGATTTTTGGCAGCTTTGCTTTTGTGGATGATGAATGGAATAATAAAATGTTCAAGCATTCAAGGATTAATGCCCATTTCATCTCAATACCAGCTGAAGTCTGCTTTGTCAATTTTCCTTATCGTGGTTAAACAGAAGATGGTGTCTAATTGTCTCCGTAAACAGAGACGACGGACCGATGGCTCACCGCGATGGAAAACGTTGAGTGAGGGTGGCCTCTTCTGCACCCATTCCTCAACTCGAATGGAAAACCCTGAGCAGACACGGCGCTCAGTCAGCACAAAGGGAACCGCATTTCCTGAGGCCTCCAACCTGGCCCTGTTGCTGGCTCACATTGTTGTCTCACATCTGTAAAAGTCTGTCTGTGCATGTTAAGAGAGACATTTTTAACTTTCCTGCGCTTTCACTAAATTGATTGACTTCACAGCGCGGGGTGAATGCATCACCACCAGGAGGAGACCACAAATATTTCAAGCTTTTACAAGAGGAAAAACAGCAGCAATTGTCCACGTGGACCCTGTCTCTCAATTGTTCATTCATCCCAGAATTTACTTTGTAAATACGAAGAGTTTGAATATGATTACTCCCATGAGCAGCTGGATTCCCCTTATGGGGAAAGGCCATCCAGGAATGGTTCAGACCAGTCCTGATGCTCCTCTGTATTAAAGGAATGAGCTGGTCAGGAGGACGCCTCCCTGTGGAGGACAGGGAGACAGGGCTCAATGGAGACATCTTTTGGCTGGTCTGGGATCCTCTAATTGGCACCTCCCACCCACCCGGAAGGGATAGAAATGTGGAGAGGTTTGTTTGAGAAGCCTTTTTGGACCAGGTCATGGATAAGTGGTGGGAAGGATAAAAAAAAATGCATGATATAAATATGATGTAATAGTGATACGCACACAAAAAATAAAACAAAACCAAGAGATAAATCTATCTGTATGGGAAAAGTCACGCTACAATGCTTCAATTACATCAAAGAAAATGGATCTGCAAAAACATATGGAGAGCAAATAATATCTCTGTTGGGTAGATGTCAGTCTTAACTCCTCTTTTTAAAAACAGACTCATCAACTGCATGCTGGGAATAAATATTGTATTCTATTTCTAGCAGCGCATTGCTTTTTTTTTTCTTCCAAATAGCAACTTGTGTTCCAGAGATTTTACAGTGAAACACATCAATTTTGCATCTATTGCAATGCTGAGCAGCAGCTCAGTACAGGAAAAAGTATGCTTTGTGAAGAGTACAGTGAAACATGCAAATACTGGAAAAAATATAGATAAGAAGTCAAGAGCCACTCGGATAAAAAATGTGTTTCTGGTGTTCTTAACACATTCTTTTAGCATTTTTCTGATGATGGACAATGCATTTAAAGAAAAAGAAGATTAAAAATGGGAAGGGGTTGCCCAACAGTCCCACCCACAACTCAGCTCTGCAGAAACTGTGTCCTGAAAAACCACATGTTTTTGGATTTTGCCCAACAATAACAACGGCATCATGATCATTAAAAGATCACTGAGAACGCTTTTAAAGCAGATCAAAAGATGACTGACGGGTCTTTAAGAAAATGTAAATGAGAAAATCAGCAATAAGCTACTGTAGGAACAAATACCAAATAAAAAACAAATCTGCACAAAAGCAAATGATTACACAAAGCCTCAAAGTTTCAATGAAAAGATACGTATTTTTTTTAAATAATTAGGTTAGAGTTCAAACCGAACCGGCTCAGTAAAAGGATCTTCCCATTTTAACCTATAGAAGACAGAAAATTACATAATGGGCCTAACTATCAGGTACTTTATGGATTCACTGTAGTACATGTGTTTTCTGTCATAGATTTGAACATGGATTTTTAACAAAGTAGTTTTCTGCAAACAGGATAATAATTGGTACCCAATTCAAATGCAAGAATTAAGTAAAAAAAACAAACATTTTTAATGACTCAAACAACCTATTTAGGGAGAATTTTTAAGATTTTCAAGCCGTGAATGTGCACAATTCCTAAAACAAAGTAACTTCACAGTAAATATTGTGACCCTGCCATCGGGAGCAATGCAATTGTTGCAGTTAGTCTCTAAAATCACAACATGCTTGACATTTTTGGCACTGCAACTTTGACTGATTTGATCCAGCACTGACTTTAGCAGACCCTGTAATTGGCATTGTACAACAACAGGTCAGAAAAAAAGCATACACTGCAAGGAGGGAAAGTTTGAGATATTTTTTAAGTTAATGGCTAAAAAAAATGTATAAATATATATAAATATATAATAGAATAAAAGAAGAAAACACAAGTGTTGAAATCTTTTTCTGGAACCTTTTCATTTTCGGCTATTAATGATTTTGATGCATCTTGAAGTTAAAGGCTTAGAATAGAGATACAAGGCTTTTCTGCTGGAAAATAATCACTTTATTGTTTATTACTGACACACTGGAACTATTGAATGAGGGTTTTTCCATTACCCAAAAACTCTGATTCTTCCCAAATGTGGAGATGAGCAGACCGGGTTATTGCAGTACAGACACGCACCACAGTCACCCTTTCATGTTCTGCCAGACTGTCTGCACATGTCATATGCAGGGAACTCGCTGTCTTCCAGGGACTGAAATAGTTAATTATAAGGTGTACCTGTGTTTAAAAAGGTAATGAAGGAAGGTATTATCTAAGAAAACATAAGTTATATGGAGACAAAATTTTACTCAATTCTTGGGGATTTCTTTGCAAACCTGATCATCTAAATGATATGTAATGTGCAAAATGAGAGTCAGGATTGATCCCTCCATCTATCCATTGCATCAGCTGTCAGAAAACAAACTGAAAATATCTATTACCACTTTAAAAACTTTTTTTTAACTCAAATCCTTAAGGAAAAGGTCACAGCCTGACAGACTTGAAAAACAAGCCGACACAAAGAACTCATTACTTGTATGTGACTCAAAATGACCAGAACACAAATCAGCTTCAGAACACCATTCTCGGGTGGTTACATTTAAGGAAAGTGAACTACATAAGAGGGGGTTGTTGGGAAAATGAGCAATTTCTCAGAATCACATTTTTTTTCTTTGTGGTATGGTCACAATGGTATTCAAAAGCAGCCAATTACACAAACTCACAATTTTAAGTGGTCTAATTATACACTTTATAGATTATTTTTAATTTTAGAAAATATAAAAAAGTTTCTTCCAGCTAAGTCTCAAAAATGCCATTAAACTTGTCTTTATTATTGGTTAAAGTGTGCTGCTTACAGCCAAGTCCCCATTTTCTGTTCCCAAATTTGACTAAAAACAAGAAGCATTATGTGTTGGAGTTCAATAACCAATTTCCACTGGAGTTGGTCTTTGAGGCCCTAAAGGCGTTCCAGTAGAAGTCCCTTCACACACACTCTGCTGGATGTTCCCTTTGCCAGGCTTCAGGAGCAGTGTGGAGTTCACTTCCAAGGACACTGTCACTTTACTTTACGCTCAAAGGTTTTGAGATGATTTAGTTTTACTATTTAAATATTTGTACCATAAAGCTGTCATTTCACATTCAGATCATTTGGATTTCTCGCACTGTGAGAGAAAAACTATCATGTTTGATGCAGCCAAAACGTTTTAATGGTGTGTCTTCAAGAAGTCCTTCTGAACAAACTGTTCAACTGCTCATGACAACAAAAATGAAAAATTTTCATGTGAGACCTCTAAAACCTTATTAAAGTATACTTCAAAATGTACTCTACAGGTGTTGCTTACATATGCTATTGTATAAAATATTATTTTTCATTTTTAAAGGAATTTTTAGCTAAATGAAAAACACTGCTCAAAAGGTTATTCAAGTTTGCATTTTGTCATTTTCATTTAAAGGTTGGATTTTCTTTTTTGTAGTTTAATTTGTTGCTTACATCAGTTTTAGGTAAAAAAAAAATATATTTTTGCAAAATTTTGCAAAAGCATCCTTGAGACAAGATTTTTTAAATTCATTCAGCAAAAATAACTGATGTTCCATCAAGTAGTTTTTTCTGATTTGATCTATTTGCAACATTGTGTTGCAAGTCATCCTAAGAAAAGATTTTTTCATGCTCTAGCTCCCCCTGGTGGCTCACAACAGTACATACTTTACGTTTTCATCCAGAGGTTATATTTTAAAATGTGTTGCGTTTTCTTATATTTGGAAAAAAAATAAGTATGAGATCCCATACCTTTTTTTTTACTTGTTCTGTCCAACAGCTGAGCAAACAGATTAGAGCTGAAGGCTTTTTGTGTTGGACAGGTTTTACTATCACAAAAAGAGGTTATATAGCTTCGAGAAACCAGAGTGTAGATACTTATATTTGGAAAAAAAATAAGTATGAGATCCCATACCTAAATGATGGTAGCTGAAGACTTTTGACACAGACAAAAACAGAAACAAATGAAAGCACAATAAAAAGACAAATTGTTGCCAAATGTGCGCCTTTATTTTATAAACGCATTATTCTATGGACATTTTTCATATAATAAAAAGGCAATTTACAAGCTTAAGAACCAAAATGAAGCAGCACAGAATGATTATGAGTAAAATATATCATTTGAATAAATATATCTATTTCATGCTATAAAATAAATTCATAAATGGCAATAGATACGTCAGCTCTAGCTAGCTTCATTTACTTCATAGTTGTAAAAACAGTAGAGTTCTGAGGTTCACAGTTGAGTTGTGAGGTTGTGTGTAGAGTGGACAAACAGGGACTGGGGTGTTGGTGTTGTCATGGTTCCGTTCATGGTCTCTGGGGGGGGGGGCCTCTGTGGAGGCTCACTGAGGAAGGGCTGCCAATCGCTGACTGAGGAGCACGGCTGCACTAGCTGAAAACCCTGAGTTCCGTGTTACTTTTTTTGTCTTGTTACCAAATACAACACACAACCAAGAAACAGTATAGTGCAGGGTTTAAAAGTAAAAGAAACAAATCATCTCTGATCCCAAACAGTTTGACAACCAATAGGGATCCCTGAACATCACCATGCCAACAGGACACCCGCTCCCAAACAGTGGCAATACGGCCCAAAAAAATCCCTTTCTTTACTCGACTCAGCTGGAGGTGCGACTCGGAACAGTGTCGCTGAGTTCGATGACTGAAAACGAGTTTCTATGTTACAGTTTACTTATTACAACAAGTTTTTTGAAGTTGACCTGTCACTTTTGTAGAAAGTAATCTCGAAATCAATCAATATCCAATTATTTGTGGTCCTAATTCAAAAGCTCCCTGATGTTTTGTTTGTTTGACAGATGACAAGTCAATATTGTAATAGCTTTTATGATCCCTATATACCTCTTTTACCAAAAAAAAAAAAAGGTTATTGCTTTTCTTTCAATAATACACAGTGGACAGAAGCTGACAGAAAAGCTATGGAAGACGTGATTTTTTGTTTGTTTGTTTTTGTATCAGTGTTCATAAACTACCTGAAGTGAATTCATTATATTAAAAGGAAAAGCACATGCTGCAATTTCAGAAAGTAGTCTGACAGCCTTCCATGTAAACACTTCCTTTGATAGCCGCGGCCCAGAATGCATCTCCTGCTACTCGAAGGAGGGGTGGAACTCAACACTGACGGGAGTTGATTCAAGTTTTGTGTAAATTTATGACATGACAGAAGTAAGTAGAGTTCATAAAGAGCATTTAAAGAATGTTGCTTCCGTCCCCCAGTTATGGGTACATGGACTTGCTTTCTGAACCTCCAAAGACAGAAAAAATCAAATAAAAAAGAAGGGGGTGGGCGAATGACACAAGTTTAAAAGCACCACTTAAAAGAAAGAAAGAGGTCCCTTCCTTCCACCATCATGGAGGGAATTGTAACTATATGTGTAAATAAAGACTTGGATGGACTAGTTTGTGTTTGTTTGTTTTTTTTGGACACACACACACACAGAAAAAAAAAAAAATCACGTTAAGTGCACAAATCAAAAACAAGAAAACCTGAACATTAAAAAAAAATAAAAACCTCAATGAAATTTGATGGTTTTGTACACGCCGTTTGGCTACAGTATTTAAAGGTCAACTTTTTCCGGCACAAATAATTTCCCTGTGAAAAGCTCCAACAATTCAAAAAGGAAGCCAATTTCATTCCTGCCATGCGTCCCCAGCGTTTGGTAGATACTGCTTAGCGTGCTCCGATTGTCCCAAGTAGTCAAGCTATGAGGCACAGGTATGCCTGATTGTGTTTCACTGCTACAAAACCCAGTTTCAACAACAAACCAGATGCTCATTTTATGCCGAAACAAAACTGCAGCTTGAATTTCATGACACACTTGAAGCAGAACATCCAAATAAAGAAAAGCATACCTTGGATTTGCGTTTGGCACTGCTTAAAAACCAACAATCTGGCCATAATCTACTTAAAACATCAGCTTGTAATAGCTTCAAACATGACGAGGCACAAAAATCTAAGTGCCAAAGGGAATAAAATGTAAAGCTTGTGGCAAGGCACTATGTTAAAGATGCCACCCCAAACAATTCTATTTTGTTCTTGCACAAGCTTTGAGAAAAACTACGATTCCTATTGCACTTTTTCTGTTATCAGCTTTATTATGGCTTAAGAAATCATGGGAGCTATGCTTTTTGCTGCTTCATTTCTTCTAAGCAAATTGTCCAAAATGTTCACTTTTGGCTGTAGAAGCTGGGAAATAAATGGAACTAGTGAATGGCGATTAAGTACTAATTGAAAACCTAGACTTTCTAATGAGCGATCAGTTACATGCCATGATTCAAAATCATCTATTACTCTTTGGCATAGCTTGGCACCTAAATGAATTTAGCAGTATGTACCTATAAGTCATTTATTTAAAACAGATAATATTTAAAAAGCAATAATTTTTGTCCAAGTAAAAACAAACATAATCACTGTGAGGTTTAAATGAATTCAGTAACTGATTTTGGTGAGATCTGATCTGCATGAACCTTTGATAATCCAGACATAAACTATATTTTTATCCACAAAGCATGTTACTGGTTGACAGACTATTGTTGAGTGTGATCAATTTGTACAGAAATAATAATAAAACAAGCTATACTGATTTTTCTTTGCAAAAGTCCCTAACAATTGTCAATGATTAAAAAAAGACACTTATAAAAAAAAAAAAATCAGAAAGGACTGCATCCTCAACAGAAATCAGAAAAGGCTAAATATCCTCCCACCACATAAACACCACATAAAACTTATATGAAAACTATTTAGAATAATTAAATCTTAATTTGTTTATTGCAACAGATTTTGTAAGGGCCAAGCACGGAAATAAAAAAAAAAAACGTCTGAGGTAAAAATAGCACAAACCATTTGAGGAATAAATCCTTAAGTGCCTTTTTACGATATTGAGTTGTTTTTTTCCATTTATTTTAAATCGCACAGGAAACAAAACTCTCCTTTGTACTGAGCCTGTAACTCCTGGATAAAACCCTCTTCTGCGTGATTTCTATCTAATAGCATAAGACATTGCAGAATGTAATCAAAGTCAACAACAATTGAGTTCACCTTGCTGCTGTGAAATAAGCCCCACTGGGAAACTATTGGGATTGAGACCAAAGATGAAATCACCAGGGCAGCACCCATCCCCAAACTAACCACAAAGTGCATCTCTACTTAAAATCATTATTCTTAGAATCACTACGCCAACTATTTGTCAAAACGTTAATCTCAATTAAACCTTATTTCCACATCTATGAAAATACATAAAAGTAGTACTGAAATAACAACTAAAAAATCGTGTTCTGAGTCGGGAAGGTGGCTTAAAAAAATAGGCAAAAGCTTCTTTGTTCAATGCAACATAAACCATGTCAGAATGGCTGAGATTCCTTTGTTTTTTTTTTCATTTTGCATATTGCTCAGAGTATTCCATCTGTGCTAAGCTGACAATGAGTCCACAAGCTTATTAGGAGATACTGAGTATTACGTTAGAAGCCCACCTTGAGATATTTTTTGAAACTCCGCGCACAATATTCCAGACAAATTAAAAAAAAAAAAAAAAAAAAAAAAAAAAGAAAGAAATGACTTGACTGTATGAGTGTAACTCTCCCATCATCCTGATGGGAGAACATATAACAATGCTTTGGCCAACAGAGTAAAACTTGCAGTAGTGGTAAGTGATAAAATCCTTAAGTGTTCTGTATAACAAATAATAAAAACAAAATAACACAAGTGTATCTTAAAAACACAGCAGGATTGTGTTCTTACTCTGTTCTCCATGTGTTCTAAGCACAAAAGCTGGAGCTGACAATTTGAATGCACTCCTATCATAGCACCTTCTTAATCCTCATTGTGACCTTGCTGACCGTCAGACGGCCGATGGAGACTTTGTCCCAAATCCCGACAATCAGTGAGGAATATTTCCCCTTGAAGTATCAAGGCTTTGTGTTGAAATAAAGATTTTTTTTTACAGCGTTTGGCAATAAGATAAACTGTACATACTACCATAAACTGATTTCAAACTGTTAGTACATACTACCATAAACTGATTTCAAACTGTTAGAACATCTGTGCTTGGTAGGTTCTTGGCTATGAGGTAGAACCCGGTGAGTTTCATTTAAGTTAAAATACTGTTTGTTATGAGTGTGTAGTTGCATCATGAGGTATTGAACAGATATGTCACACGAAGCTTTGCACTGGCAGAGAAAAAAAAAATCATTCCTTGTGAGTAAGTGACCTCCAGTGGCCACATGTGCAAAAACAGATCAGGTAAAAAGGTGATATGACAAGCATCTTACCAGAGCTTTCACATTATTCATTATTGCAACATGCCTATATAACTCTGTAAATATGTTTTAAAAAACATGGAAAGATAAAAAGAGAAATTAACCAGAAGGTCTTGATTATTGGGACCTCCTAAAAATAGTAAATTTGTACTCCCTTTGCGTAAAAGAATTTTTATAAAGCACCCATTTTCTCTATGCATCTACTGTTCAGAAAATCGTCAGAAACCCTAGACTCAAGACAAGTCCGTAGCAGAGGGAGCTTATTCAGAAAGAAGTTAGTACTTTGAACATGTGTTGAAATAAATTGTAATTAAAGCTTCCTTAACATGAAGCAAGACCTAAAAGTCACATCTTGATGCTTGGGTCTCCTCCGGACTGCATTTCGAACTCTCCTCTATATCATTGGCCGGTGCCTCTTCTGCATATTGTGTCTCAAAGACCATTCCCTCCGATGCATCCTCCGGCTCCTTTTGGCATGAGCTTTCCCCCTCCGTTCTTTCTGGGGAGTCCATGTGATTGTTGACTTCTGATGCTCCCATGTGCTTCTTCCTCAGGTGCTGGTTGAGGGTGCCCTGAAACGGGAAGCACTTGCCACAGATCTGACAGTGGAAGGGCTTGTTGTCCGTGTGGCCTCGGATGTGGTACTCTAGCTGGTCTTTCCTTGTGTACTTTTTGCCACAGAATTTACAAACAAATGGGGTTATTCCCATATGCAGGCGCATGTGGCGATCCAGACTCCCCTTCTGATTGAAGGTCTTTCCGCAGTAAATGCAAACCAGTCTCTCGTTGTAGGGGTACCACTGACTGCGCAAGCTGCGCTCTCGCACATCGTTTTCCAAACCTGTGGGGCCAACAGCTGAGTCAGCATCGTCTGAGCCGGATTTGATGTGACTCAGCACACTTGACGGCATGGCCATTGGACGCTTGGCTCTGGCTCGTCCGCCTCTGAAACCGCTAAGCATGGAGCGAGTGGGACTTGAATTGCTAAGGTTGACAAAGCATTGAGAGGAAAGCCCTGAGTAGGAATAGGCGGCAGGCTGGATTACAGGACCGTAGGAGCCCACACTTACAGCCACAATCTGTTCTCCATCAACCAACTCTGTGTGGTAACCATCGTCTCCAGCTGAGGAACTGTCAGAGTATGTTGGCCTACTGACCTTCTCTATCTTCACATGTACATCTGTCACTTGACCATCTTTGCCAATCAGTTCCACCTGTTCCGTTTCAACTTCCACCGCTGCATCATGCTCCGACACGCTGTCACTACTTCCACGGTCTGACTGGGCCTCCTCTTGGTTCTGCCGTACCCGGCCCTGGGCTTTAGCCGTCACCTCCAACCGTGCTTCGGGCCCTGCTTGAAGATGACGGGAGTAATAAGGGGGGGAGATCTGGGTGGGGTTAATGAAGAGGTTGCTGTCATTCACACCATTGCGACTTGTCTTTAACGTCTCCTTCCCTGGGCTGCACACATTCACTGGGAGACTGATCTTAGAATGGATTCCCTCGAGGATCTGGGTGCATTTGTCGATGATCGCCTGCATCTGAAGAAAGCTGGCTGCCGTGAGGAAACTGATTATGTCCTTCAGCTGAAGGGACATGTGACCTGTGTAGCAGAAAGCAAGTAGCTGCTCAAACACCTCAGGGCTTTTGATGACAGAAATGGAAAGGCCACTCATGGTGCTGAGAGCTGAATGGTCACGGAAATAGGGTGAGCTTGCTGCCAGAACAGCCTTGTGGGCTCGAAACGGCTGGCCCTGAATGTGAACAATGATGTCACAAAGCTTCCCTTGTAGCCGCAACTCATTGAGTTGAGTCAGAACAGTATTACTGAACTCCGGCACATCAAACTCGATGTAGCTGCCGTCGTCCATCTCTTGAATATATTTCTCCAGTTTGATGGCAGCCTGACGAGATTGGAAGAACAAAAGAACAATTAGACATTTGTAGCAATCCATTTCTGCTGTGTAGTTTGGGCTATTTCACAAGTATATGTGGAACTTGCTTATATAGTAATAAAAGAGTCTGCAGGACGAAGTTCACTTATTGCCTTAGAGTAAAAAATAAGTAATGTCATAAACATAGCATAGTCACTAATTAAGCAGACAACATAAACAGTACTTAATTAAAAGGCAAACTTGCATGTGATACCAAGTACAGTGTTCTAAAAATAACCCTCAATAGGTGAAATTCGCTAAGTATTATTATAAATGTTTTAAGGCTGTAAAACCCCTGACTACACAACTTTACACACTTTTTTGACAGAATTGAACATTTTCACTATTTTACTTTCCAAAATAAATCCAGTATTAAAGAATGAAAACAACAATCTGCTCACGATCAAAGAATTAAGTGGGTTTGGGAAACAGAATGCTTTCTGTACAGGAGACGCAGCACGGAGGAGATTGATTGATCGAAATGGTCTACGACCAATCAATCTACAGAACACAGTGCACTGTAATAAAAAGGAAAACAAGAAAGCATGCAAAGTAGCACTAAAAAAAAGTGAAACAGCAAGACTGTAAAAGGTGAAGCATGATATAGTGAACAAAAGGACACAAGAAGAAGAGACAAATAGAGGGGGATATGTGGATGAAAAGAGAGCTGTCTTCATAGAAATGTTCCCCATTATTTAAATAAATAAAGTATCTATAGACAACAGGTTAAGTGAAATCAACAGAAATCAGGAAAAATAATTAAAAAAAAAACAATTTTTCAAAGTATATGCTCCAGAAACTAGTAAAACAACTTAAATCCTATTGAATGCAGTTTTTGTTCTGGGACCCATTTCATACACTTCATTAGGGCTGGGTGATGTGGCCTAAAAATAAAATTTCCGATTTTTTTTTCGATTTCCGATTTTTTACCGACCCCCCCCCACACACACACACACACACACCCACACACTTAAGGAAAGCAATAAGTACAAACTGCAGACAACTTAAAGTTAATTTTGCTTTGATTTAATCAAACAAGACAAATGTAATGATGAATAATAAATAAATGAACACACTCTTGGAATCAAAGTCCAATCAAAGTGTTTTAAGTCACACTTTGTAGTCTAGACTAAAAGGAGACAAACATTCACCATTTTCTAAAGGATTAACAATACAGCTCATACCTGGAGTCTAAGGTTTTAATATAATTAATAAACCCTGTCTTCTCCACAGTATATATGGGTACCATGTCTTTGGCTATATGCAAATGTATCCCATAAGACATAAACTAGAGCTGTGATGGCGTGGGATTTTTGATCACCCCGCTGATGAAGCAGCAGGAGTCACGGTCAACCCCCGCCGCCGCCGGCCGCGTCGCAATTGAAAACTGGTACAAGTAATAATTACAACGCAGTATCCTTTATTAACAAATAACAGTAACAACTAACTATCTACATAATGACCTAACTATTTAGGTGTTGTAGAATGAGTAAGTGTATGTGTGTCAGGGCGTTGCGTGTGTAAGAGGAAAGAGTGCGTGCCACGCGAGAGTGAGTGAGAGCGTGCACAAGTGCTGGGGGTGCGTGCGCGTTCATGTTTGGAGTTACGGAGTGAAGGAGAACAGTCATAAAATGTTTCCCCCAGGTGTTGGAAAAGGTTTGTGGTGCTGCTGCCTTTGACTGCGATAGGCTTTAGGCAAATCTTGCAGCGTGGGGTCTCTTCCTCCACGTCTGTGGAAGCAAACCCATACCAGTTCCAAACAACAGATGATTTTATTCTTTTCTTTGGAACAAACTTTCCACTCTCACCGGTAGCCATGATGTAGCTTGCTGTTTCATGTGTGCTATGATGTTGTTGTTTGACGCTTGCCATACTGCCGTGTGAAACTAACGCTACGGAGGCTCTGGGGAGCCAAAAATGTGCCATTACACAAAAACTCGATTTAGTAATTTTTTAAATCGCCCGTAACAAAAAATTAGAATTAATTCATTAAATCGATTTTTTGCCCAGGCCTCCACTTCATATATTTTCATTTCATATAAATTTCCTCTTGTTAGTACATGGCTGATATTGAGTGGGAGGAGAATTTAAAGTTAAAATATAAAGCAATTGGTAGCACACTTTTAGTGGCAACATTTACTTAACAGACCACACAGAATCATGTAGTTACAGGTATTCTATGCACTTTAGCACAACGAAATGCAAGGAAGCATGACCTTAGTCTCTGTTGGTATATGTGTGGCCAAAGACAGAATTTTGTTTGTTTATCCAGCATCTCTTTCTGCATTATGCTGGTGTGCGGAGGACATTGGTCCGTAAAAATGAAATGCTAAACTAAAAAACAAGTGTACAGTAGTTGTCCCATGTTTTCACAGTTGTCAGGGAAACAATTGTCTTTCCTTTACTAACTTGAGTGAGTTTTCTTGTGTGAATGCATGTCTGCACATATATATGTGTGTGTATATATATATATATATATATATATATATATATATATATATATATATATTTATATTGCATTTGGCAAAGAAAGCGGAAATTCTGGTTTGGCATGAAAGCTTGAAAGGTGAGCATGTATCAACTGCTCTTGAGAAGTGCTTTGAAGATAATCTCTTGGGCTAGTGAAATAAACATGAGGAAGTACACTGCCTTAAAAAGGGGCATACAAGCTCACTTATCATTGACTATCATATGTTTCACATACATTACTCTTTCAAACAAGACAAAAATAACACAAGAAAAATAACACAAGATTTAAGCTATAATTTATCAATATATCAGTATATATATATATACAGTGAACCTACAATTATTATACAATTAAATACTCTATTAGACATTGAAAAGAAAGCAACCTGTACTGTACTGTCAAATAATAATTTCAATCATCAATGTGAACAGAAGGCTTCAAACTGCGGAGATTAGCCCCGCCCACCGCGACCCGAGTCATTGGATTAAACGGGAGAAAATTTAAAATGATTATGAAAAAAATACAAAGTAAAGTCAGACAAATAGTGACTCAGGTGTATTTCAATGCTCTTCAGACTGAGCCGCTGCATCCTGACTCCGCTCTGCAGTGTTTTCTTCTTTTGAAGACCGCGGTGCAGGTATGTTTGTTCGGGAGAAGAACATAGTGATAGGCAGTTGTTGTTGCTCTTTTTCTATGGGTTTTAGAGAAACTCAAAATTGCAAAAGAATTTGCACGTACGTAATGTAAATTTGGCAAGCTGATTTACGTATGTGTACATATTAAAATACAACGTTATTGACGCACAGGTAGAGAAGAAGCGGAGTCAATCAGAATGCAGAACACAATGCACCATGCAAATCCGTGAAGTAGCGAAACCGTGAAAAGTAAACCACATTATAGCGAGGGATCACTGTATCTATGTATATAAATATATATATGTCAAAAATATTTACAATTCTGGTGCATAACAAGCCAAAACCTGTATTGGTACAGATTAAACTCCAGTATCTTGCTAAAGGGTTGATGTCAAAATGCAAAGAACTTATTTAAAATATGGCGCAAGTTCACAAATACCTTTATCTGCGTGAGCTAAAAAGAAGTGATCAACAAAACCCTAAAGAGATTGCAAATGGTTCTTTTGTGTTTATAAAAGCATGATTCTCACCTTTCGCCTCAAATATCTACTTTTTTTTTTTTTTTTTTTACCAAACCTTAAAGTAATAAGTAACTTGAAGACAATACAGTATGGATTTGCAGAAATTCGTACTATAAAAACAACAAACAAACGTCCGAATCGATGAACTCAAAGTCAAGCGTATAACTAAATGTTTACATTTGGCAGGGTAATGGTAACCAGACCATAGCTTCCACATAACCACCTTCTTTATTTACACTATTAGACTTAAACATACCAGCAGAGCTGCCAAAAAAGGGAAGGGCAGGCTGGCAAACCTCAAATCTCAATAGCTAAGATGCCCATGCAGACTGAGAGTATCAAAAAAGCTTTAAAAAAAAAAACATTTATTCCAAAAATCAATATGAGTCAAGCTGTTTAATGCAAATGTGTTACTCTGGCAAAACAGTTCAGTTTGAAAAAAAACGTCAAAAAATATGAGTGTATGCTGACAAAACAAATTTTCAATTAATTAGTTGTGATTTCAGTAAAGACAAGAAAGAAAAAAACTTATTATGAAATGATTACAAAAGAGTTTGTGCACAAGATACAAAGCTATACAAAACTACTTAGTAACCAACAGGGTTTAAAAAGGTAGAAAAAGCTTTCATCATTGAAGGGACTTTGTAACTTTTATTTGTTATATGAAACACTTTCTTTGAAGGATTCATTCATATAAAACATTAGGATCCATTCTTTTTATTGTACACTGCCTGGAGATTAAGAAAATTTCTGAGCGTAAATTCTTCTAAATTCAAAAAATGTAGAAATGCAGACAAATAAATTCCCCCCAGATTAGCTGAAGTGGTAACAAAAACACAGAGAAAGGTTACTTTAAAGTTAAGTCAATACACAACACTTAAAGCTTCATATAGCTTGATTTGTTAGAAAAAAACATAAAGCTCTTTCTTTTTTTTTTTTTTTAGCTTCATCTCTTGAATAAAAACATTGGTAGTGGCTTAATACTTTCTCCCCCATTTGTATTCATTTTTAAAGAGCCCTCGTCAAAACGATGTAGAGAATTGAGTCACCACCAGAACCATATTTAAAATTCATCACATAACAACGACATTTTGTGGCAAATAAAGCTAAACAATTGTTGATTTAGCCCTGGCATCTGCCTTCAAATACAGAAAAATTACAGCAACACAGGCTCATGAAGTAATCTGAGGATATATAAGTGTTTTGAGAAAAAGCTAATATTTGTAAAATAAAAAATGGCTCTTGGGTCATGCTGGAATAGTGTCTTTGTTACAAAGTAATAGTGGACCTTAATATTTATGCAGAACAATGCTTATGTCTCCAGTTAGGTTTTCACACTGATGCTATACCCATGCATGAGTGTTTTTAACATGCACGCATGCAAAACCATAATACTTATGGAACTGGTTTGGTTGCACACAGGTCTGACAAGCCTGGCAGCTAAAATGGGTTTGTTTCGAGATTGTTACTTAAACTTTTGTGATTTTTTTTTTTTTTTTGTCAAAATCGGTTGGCAGTATTAGTGAATGAAAATAAATTAAAAAAATAAACTAAAATTGAACTTTTTTCTTTCGTTTCAAGTCTTGATTGAAAGTCTCTGGTTACTGAACCCAGAAGTTTTGGACTGCATGTTCTTTACTTTGCACTGTCACTATCTAAACTCAATTAGCGTTACTAGTACAATTTGTTACAAAGTACGCTTCCTCACTGTTTCCTTTAGTTTACCCTTTTGACTCCCATTCTAGTAAAATAGTAAAGGAGTTTTGTTTAAATAGACATATTTAGAGACTGTCGTTCCACACATTGAACAGAGTTTAGTTTAAAACATTGTGTACTTTTCAGCGGTGGAGCAAACACCTTGAATAGAAGTGTTTTATTTTTTTAAATATATATTCAAAACTAAAATTTTAAATAGAGATTTATACACAAGTGTCAGATTTAGCCACACATACCTCAGGGTGAACAGTTAAGTGAGGTGTCTCAAACTTTATTGCACCTTCATCAGCAGGGGTTAAGACTAAGCGAAACTGCTGATATTGGCTCACAGATTAAAAAAATGTATTACGGTAATTTTTGCTTTTTTAACTTCTTAATTGCAAGAACTACGGGTGTATCTTTAGACTTTGATTGATATTTATTAAAAGTTGATTAACTCATAGAGCCGAACCAACCGGCTATCATGTCTCACACAGTAGCAGTGACTAAGTAGCTACACAAGCTAGCTAGCCTATCCTCGAGTTTCCCCTCACTAAATGCGCAACTTTATCAGAATTGACGTTTATTAATATAGCGGCCAGGTCAGTTATTCAGCCTTTATAATAAGGTTCGAATAACTTAAATGACTAAAACGTAAAGTTAAAACATCGAACATTGGTTCAAATGGTGTCGGCTCCCAGCTGAGGTGGCTAGTTAGCAATGGCTAACTAGTTTTCATACTGTACCAGCACAGGGGCTAATGCTAGCTGGTGCTGTAGCTACAGATCGCTCGCGGGTTTCTGTTTCCAGTTTTCTGCACCTAAAAAAAGCCCCAATGTATCGTCACATACTATAATATTATAGTTATCACTTCCTGGCTAAAGGATAGAGCAAGCAAACTCACCGTCTTGCAAATGATCATTAGATGTGGTCCATTCCCCTCAGTATTTCGCTAACGCTACAGCCAGGCCTCCCCCCCTCTCCAGTCCAGATGTGTCAGACAGTTGCTGCTGCAATTTTTTTTTTTTTTTACATCAACAGGAAGTGTTCTTTAGGCGCTATGCATACAGTCAGGCTGTGGCTTTGGCAGCAGCTCCTCCCTAAAATATTGCGGACTTATGCAGTCACCAAAATCTATACAAAACTGAACATAAATAAATATAAAAAAAGAAGAAAAGACCAACAAACTTGGAAGTGGATGTTTTACTTTTAAATCCCAATGAATGACCATTTCTCTTAAGTGGCAAAAAAACAACAACAAATTGTTAAACATATTGGAAGTAATTCAAACATTGCCATGTTATTTAATTTAACTTTACAATAGCCATTAAATGAAGTAACAGTACAGTAATCATCCATTTCTGCTTCTTTAAAATCTACATTCTTATTATTCTACAAACACGCATATGTATCCCACCCCACGTGGCCATATTTGAAATATTTTAAAGATACAGTTTCTGTGTAGGTCATGTCTCATATAGTGACATAATGGTAGACAGAATTGCATGGTTTACATCGACAGTAGTCTACCCTCTTACCCAATTTTCAATTGATCTAAGCTGAGTCATAAACTTTGCTTGCGATTATTCGATTATTGTGAAACAATTGTATCATTGATATGTTTTTATATCTGTATAAGAGGGAAAAAAAAGCTTTTTCATTTTTTTTTTCATTTTCCACTTCTGCACTGATACCACTGAGGGGCGCCATTGACCAAAATGAAGGAAAATCAGAACAGACTTCTCAATAAAAAGAAAGTTCGCCAACTTTACATTATACAATTTATGAATCTGCGTTTTGGAAGCATTTAGTATAAAATGAGAAAAAAAAGTTAGTAGAAAACTAAACAGTAGAATGTCTTGCTCAAAGCAATTGTGCATTCTGTTATAGTGCATAAAACCTTATTTGACTGAGTTTTAATTTTACTATTCTAAATATATTTGCCTTCATTGTGGATTTAATTGGATGTTGCTATGGGATAAATTAGTTTGTTGATAGTGTTTGATAAATTAGGATTTTTAAAAACATCAAGACAGAGGACTTGTTTCTTTCACCTGTACAGTAACAATGGGGTAAAATCTTTAAACCTTTATTTTCTTAAGTTTTCATTTAGATAGAACGTTGTGCATAAACACTATACTTTATCTGGTGTGTTTGATCCAAGTGAAATTTGTTGTTGTTTTTTTTCTTCTAGTGAAGGAACAATCAGACCACTGTCCTTCATTACTCCCTGAAGGAGTTTATCTGCCTTTACCTGCAGTGGAGAAGAATGAATGTGTGCTGTGTGTCTGTCTTTCTTTCTTTCTGTCTCTTTTTTTTTTTTTTTCCGTTATCAAGTGTGAGCGACAGCTTGGCAGCTCAGGTGAATATCTGACCTAATCTGTGTGCAGGTGGGTGATCATGGAAAGAAAGGAATCGCTTTGTCATTGCACGTGCTTCTTGTTAAACAAGTCACTCTTCTGTTCTCTGCGGTCCTTCAGCTCTTTTTTTTTTCTTTTGCAGGAGAGTGATGCACAAATGAAGGAGCTGAAGTATGGCGATCAGAGATGGGGATTCTGCTGATCCAGGAGTGATGGAGATATTGATAAGGTTTCTTACTAAACCAGCGGCAAAAGGTTTTATTTATTTTTATCTTTTTTGACTCTGTGTCTTCTGGTTAGACTTATTTGGTGATAAACTAACATTGAGGGTCTTGACTAAAGGTGCGCTATACACTTTTTTAGAGACTGCAGGTGCTGCGGGGGGGCTCTGATGTGCTGCTCCTTTTTAATCCCAGATGACAATGTAAAATCCCCAAACCCATCACCCCTGTAAGCAGCAGGTGATTTGTGAAAAGAATGGATATCATGTATCAAACTAAAGGAATAAGGAGCTCCACTGTTTTGTTTTAAGCCTTACCCCACAGCTTATGGCTAATATTAAAGATAGGTGATTATATCCATGTGGTTGCAGTCCTCTAATAAGCTGCTTACGCTGATTATTATTACTAACTGATCTGATTTACTGATAATATGCAAAGATTATTTTAATAACTTATAAAATAAATTGGGAATCTGTCAACAATCCTTCTACAATCAACAAACAACATCCAAATTTGAGTTCATGTTCAATAACTTGCCCAGTTATCAGGCTTGTCATGAATAGCACATTGTTTCCTGTGTGCGCCAGGAGTCCCAGAATACCTTGGCTGTCAGTGCTGAGGGGAACAATAGTTTCCCAGTGCTGCTTTCCAGAAATAGTCTATAGCTCACTGATGGAGAACATATTTCCAAATCGCAGGTGTCTGAGCCAGTCAGAACTTGATCCCCGGCATGACTATAAATGAAAGGGCCAACTCGTCCAGGTGCGGGAGCTCCTCCCCAGGTTTCTCCTTCACGGAGGAACTTTCTGCGGTAGAATGAACAAGACAAATATAGTATATTAAAACTCCCAGTGTTTGAAAAATGTGACTTTCTGCTTAAACTTCCCCTGACATTACCAGTGAAGATCGTGAAAACTTTACTCACTGCAATAATCTGAAACACTCCAGAAAATCAGCAGGATTCCAACCAAAGCCATCCAAGGACAAAAATCTAAAAGAGTTTCACCAGTGAGAACAATAATTACTGACATCACAGAGAAAATGAGCTCTCAGATGTGTCGTATCGTTGCCCGAGAAATTAAGCCAATTTGTGGAAATGGTGGCCGGGGGTCCGGGGAATACAGAGTGGCTTGTAAAGATGAATGATTTCTGGCACAGCATGAAGAGAATGAGAGGTGTGCTGCCCAGTGCTTAGCTCAAATGAAAGCTCTGATTAGTGGAGCACAGATCAAAATGACAGAACGGTGGAGGCTTCAGCTGGGCCTTTGTTATTGATAAGTCTGTCATCTCTGCTGATATTGGAGCAGTAATGGCAGGTGATGATTAGGCCACTCTTGAGCTATTAACTACATTTCTTATCCTTTTACTGGGGCCCAAGAGGGTCTGTTTGAAGGACAAAGGGGTCCTTTATGAAGCTCGCTCCTTAAACGGCATCCACCTGACCTAAAAAGGCACAACTGTTACGTCTTTCTGCCAAGCCAGAGAAGCCGCGGATGAGATGCATGTCAGAGGTCGCGGCGCGCTGCTGTTTGAAATGAAGGGGTTCTGAGTGAGTAAGCTGCTGAAAGAGCGCTGTGGCAAAATTACAGAAAATTGGCTGTTTTGTCAACATTTCATCAGAAGATTTACAGAAAGCTGACCCCGAGCCATTCTCTCCCCGTCTTCCACGAGACCGAGGAGATTGAGGGGGTCAGAATTGACTGACAAACAAATCTTTTCTTTATTTCTTTCTCGCTTTCTCTTTTCCCTTTAAGAAGTGATATTCAATATGATCTCCTTTTAATGATCCTGGGCGGGTGAAATTACATATCCCCAACACATATTGTTGAGGCTGATTCAGTCTTATTCCAGAGCACACTGAAGGCATAAAAGATAATTATCGGAAAGTTTCAGTCCTCCAAAGAAAATAATACTATTGCCATTCATTTGGATTTATTATACCTCCGTGTGCATGAAAGCGGGACAGTCATTTTAATATTTCTGTTTATATAATAATACATGATGACAGATGATTATCTTGTGTGACTCGGGAGTGATGTGGGTGACGTTCTTAAGCTGACTTCCTGCTGTTGAGGGTGATTGTTACTCGACAGGGTCCTTTACAGAAAGGAAGAGCTTGAAATACTTTTTGACAAGATTTTATAAGTTAATAAAAACCAAAATTAAAAAGATGTTATAAAGCATTTTACCAAGAAAAATTCCTACCCTGATGACTTCAAGTTGTAAAAGTCAAGTTTGTCTGAAGACTGAACAAAATAGGTTTTGGATGCAGCATTTTCATCTTCTTTTTGGTTTTCCCATGCAAAGGCCAACAGGAATCCAAGGCTTGTTGATTTAGCCTCCAGTGGCCAGAGGCAAAACATCTTTCATTAACGTCTAAAACCTCAGGAATGAGATACTGGCCTTGTGATAAGATCTGGTAATGCAGTAACATGGAATTATGGACAAAGAAAATTGCCATTTTGTATATAAGCACCTGTGATCCCCAATGAAAGCCCTCTTTACCTGGCCTGGGTCAGTCCCAGGATAAGAGGAGAGGCTCCCTGAACCCAATATATATCGGACAAGAGAGAGCCTCAGGCTGCAGGGCTGATGCAAAGGGAGGTGGATCAACTCAACACGCCAGACAAGTATGGCTGTCAGTGAAAATCATCAGAGGTCCACCTGTTCATGGCTCTTTTGTGTTGGGAACAACTGCTACAAGGTCCGTTCAGAAACATTCAAAAACACAATGTCAGGATTTTTGTCATGTGGTTTACCTTCATGTAAGGAGAAAATCGGAACTGTCAGAAAAGTCTTCAACTTGTGGCAACCAAATAAGTTCATTCAAAATTTAATTTGTCTGTTTATGATTTTGTGGACTACAAACTATGAAAAATAAAAATAATAAATGCAATAATGGTCAAATAAGAAACAAAATGATGTAGTTTTTTTCATAATCAAATAGATTTAATGGAACAATAATTCAAGAAAATGTGCCTGCTTCTAAATGAGCACTTACAGAGTTTAATGTACTCTTCTATTTTTCTGTGTGAAATAGATAGATTTGCCTGCTGACACAAGAGTAATGATTATGAAACTCCCTCGAGGTGGTAACAAACACAAAAACGGCAGTGCAAATATTGTGGTTTTATAAGAGAGCAACTGTTTAACACAGGAACCCTGTTAAAGTGAAAGACAGACAAGAAGAATAGAAAAGCATCAGGTAAGAAAACGAAAAAGCAATAGGCTGAACAGCATAAAGAAAAATGTTTGAATGATGTAGGACTGATGAAACCAGGGAAAATCATAAACTATGATTGCTCTTGAAAGAAATTGGTTTGATTTTGATGATGATAATGTGCACACCAAAACTATATTAAGGTAC
This sequence comes from Oryzias latipes, assembly GCF_053564925.1. NCBI lineage: Eukaryota > Metazoa > Chordata > Actinopteri > Beloniformes > Adrianichthyidae > Oryzias > Oryzias latipes. The sequence continues at coordinate 15,364,799 of NC_136245.1, forward strand.
AAACAGACCAACATATAACAGTCAGTACTTCTTTGAAAAAGCTTTGGTTTGAAATGTTCTCATTCTTTTTTTTACAGCTTTGTATACAGGAAACTAAACTTAAACTCAACTCAGCTCAAACAAATGACCACTGGTAAACAGCTTAGCTCTTTATTCAACTGAAAAATTGGTTACAGAAGGGGTTTAGATACCAAGCTGCTTTAGTTAAAACTTTTTATTTTTGTTGATTATTTTAGATATTTGTATGTAAAGTCTATTCAGGAATATTTAACTGAGTTGATTCTATATTCGTTTCTAAAAACAGAAATTGCTTTTTCTTTTCGACACCATTTAAGATAAATGACAGCTTCAACACTTTTACGAAGATGTATCTTTATTTGAGACTTTGTTTAAATACTGTCAGAAAAATGGAAATTTGGTAATTTGTACTCTTATGTTTGGAAAACGGTTGGATTTGGATTTGGAAAAAATCTTACCCCATTGGCAGATTTAAAAAAAATAAGGGGTAAGAAAAAAGATTTATTTTAAGAAAAACATTCTAATCACTAAGAAATGTTTTCTCAAATTAAGATTATTTTGATATTTCAAAACTTTCTTGATAAGATCATTTTTTTTACAAGACAGAAAGTTAGACATTTTTTCGTGAAACAAGGTTTTTTTTATTTACTTTCTTAAGATTTCGTTTTTGCAGTGAAGGCTTTCAGAATGCAGATGTGCTTTGCTGAAACAAAAGAGGCAAAGGCAGTCATATCATATCGCCATGTGAGCCTCCTTCATCCTGTAGTAGACTGAAGAAGCCAGACATACTAAGCTGTTCTGAGTTATGAATATCGACTTTTGACTGTGAGTTTATTCACTTAATTAAGCTGTAGAAATGTCTGTTGTCATAATCTAGACTCAGTGCAAAAAAAGCAGGAAAACGCCTTAAGTGCAGCAGAAAACAACTAGAAAAGAAAAGGAAGAGAAAAGTCCTTATGTCGAAGAACTGATGTGTTTTTGTCTCTTCTGGATAGTTTCTTCATCACCTCTTTAAATTTTAAAGCATTTGGCACATGGCCTGTGGCAAGTTCTCTTGAGGAGGCACTATAGAAACCAGGGTCAATGGTGCTATAAATCCTTGCCTGTCCACTTTTGAGTCCAACATGGACACTGAGATATGCATATTTTATGGAACAATCATTTCAGACTGTCTCAAAGCTCTCTGTCACTCTGTGCACACTGTATGTGGGAGCACAAAGCTGTTCTTCAGCTGTGGACACATTTTGCTGAATGTGCAACATGGTGCTTAATATTTTTTCCTATTATCCAAAAGCAATGCAATCAGTGACACAACTTAGAGTTTAACATAGAAATAGCATATTCTAGTGTTCCCGTGGTGGTTCAAATAAAAAAAAAAAAGTGAATTGATTTGCTGGACTGTGCCCCTGCTCTAGGGTGCGTGTCTGGATACAATCCAACCTTGTCTTTTTCCAGTTTAAAGTTATATTTGTGACTTTACCTCCAGATAAGTGATTTTAATACAAGTAAAACATTTATGATTAAATAACGGTTCATAATGACTGTTAAAAAAAAATCCAGTTTGTATCTTACATTTTCTAAATGGGAGTAAAAAGTACTTTCTGTCCAGTAAAACTTTGGAAAGTTGTTTGTTTCAAAAATTTGAATAAACATTTTGCTAGAGGCTGACCAATTTTGGCCCTTAAAGATGTTCCTATTAATCCTGTTTTAGTACTGCAGTCCAACAGAAAATTTTGGAAATCCAATCACAAACTTTAAACTACTAACATCCTAGCTTTATTTTAAATGTGCTATCTTAAACTCAGGAATGGATTTTCACTAAAAATACATTTAAGGTGACAAGGTTTCATCACTGCATCCCATGATGTGATCATATGCAAGTCTGCATAAAAGTCGTGTTATTTGGAAATTATAAAATTGTAGTCAATTGCACTTTCCATAGTCTTCCAACACCCTTAGATGACATAAAGGAAGAACATCTTTGCATATATATAATGTATATAGTTTAAGGGTAGAAGTTCAAGACAATATTTGTAGGCTAGAAGACTGACAGTAATTCAATTAGACAGGAATCCTCACCCGTTCAGTGGGTCAAAGTTATCCATGTTAATCAGTGCAGACCGGAGACATATAAGCTTCTGGTTTCCTGCTGGGGTTATTCTGTCTGTCTAACAGCACTTAGCAGACTCTGCACTGACACCCATGATAGCATTGCTTACCTTTTTTGTTTGAATGTTTTTTTTTAACCGCAAGATGCAACTGTGTTCAATAAAATGAAGGGAATTGTAGGTTTTAGAACTTGTTCGGTTTACCTCCTGCATCGTTTTTTTTAACTGCAAAACCACGAGTGGAACGGAGACACTTCAATACCAAATTTACAGTTTCATGTATGTCTCGGCACTGAATATCTTGATGCATAAAAGTCTGTTGACATTTGCAATAATCTTTGCAGTAAAAATAAAAGTAAAATGATCCATTTGCGCTTTTATTAACCTTTAAATAATAAAAAAAAAAAAGTTTGTGTGTTTTTTGCTAAATTAAATATAACAAATGAATCACAGAGTTTACATATGACCACTTAACAATGCACATATTCCAATGCCCACTTTCTTTTTTTTGATAGAAAGAAAAGCAATTACTTTAAATGCCCCTTACTTCTCTCTTAATTTGTATTTTTCCATTATGTTTTTTTTTTTCTGTCTGTTTCAATCCTCAAAAACTGCAGTTGGAATATGTTCTGCAAACAGCAGCAAAATAAAGACCCACTGGTGTCCTAAGCAGCACAGTGAGCTTTGTCCTCACAATGACCCTCCAAGTGCCATTGTGAAGACATCTCTGTCGTCTGGACATTTTGCACCCTGGGGGATGTCTGCAGAAAGTAATTACTCCAACCAGGATGCTTTCAACTTGGCTTGAAGCAAATGATCTGCTGTGGGGAAAAAAAAAAGTTTATTAGCTCTTATGAGATTTCAGATTGTGGGAGAGGTGTGTGTGTGTGTGTGTGTGTGTAAGAAGCACATCCGCGTTGTAGAAAACAAGAAACGATCCTCAAGAACAGGTGGATGCTTCACAAGTCGAAAGAGTGCAACCCACACAGACGGAACATGAGCCAAAGCATCCATCCTGACTCTCACATGAAGTGGGGGATTAAGGATGGAGGTGAAAGCATGCTGAGGACCATAGTGACAGCAGATGAAGGAAGATAACACAAACTCCTGAGGAATTCACAAGCTTTCATAGGCTCATTTGGCGGGGGGCATAGGTGGTTGCTACGAGAGTGCCAGAGTGCTTGCTGAAGTATTTTCTTTACATGAATTTTTAGCACAAAAGATCTAAAGGGCTATTTCAACAGAAACCAAAGAGAAATTAATGTTTTTGAAATGACATAAAAGTGAAAGTATTTGCTGAAATAATTTACAGTGTATCGGGACACATGGAAATTTAAAAACACACAACACATATATCAATTTCAAAAATATGATTATAAAAAAAAAATATATGATTTCTTTTTCTTGTATGTGCACATGTGTGGCAGCGGGCCTTTCGTGTACAGAGGAATGTGATTTCTGCTTTGCTTCTTCTCCTGCTGGGTGTAGTTGTGGCGACTCGCTGCAGTGGCCATTCGGGTCCTCCACAGACACGCTGACTCGGCCAGATCAGTCTCAGGTATCTCCTCTAACCTCCCCTTTGTCCAGCTTCAAAATAGGCTCTTTTGTTTGCTGTTTTCTGCAGGTCATTGTGAGGAGCGCTTCTTAGTGTCAGCTTTAATTCACACTGTAACCCTAGCCGCGATGCCTCCCAACTATCCACGCAGTGAGCATGGCATTCAGTAGCTCCTTAGAGAGCTGAGGCTGCATTCGTTCTCCTCAGCCCTCCACCTCATAACTACACCCAAGGGATGTCTTGCAAACTTTGTTGCTTAAATATTTAAATGTCCCTTTAATTGACATCGCTCAAACTGCTGAAGCTAATCACTGCAGCACTGAAGATGTTCAAAAATCCTATTGGTGTAGATGTTCTTAGCTCTGCTTTCCTGTGCTGTAGAACTAGATGACTAAACGTTATGCACACTTCAAAAACAGGCACCTTAGAATTAAGTCAAAAATTCTTGCCCTATTAGTAGATTTTGTCTGCCAATTGAATTAAAAAAATGTTTTTACTAAGAATTTTTATTTTAAGAAAAAATCTCAAACTAAAATAATTTTGCTATAGAAAAAAATATTCTAGATATTCATTTTCTTGCAAGATGGAAACTAAGTCAATGTTGCTTGAGACAAGGATATCCTTACTTTATTATAATTTAATTTTTTCATAGTGTTGCAGAGTGTTTTGAATTTTTTATGTTTTGCATTTAGAATTATGAAAAGCTTTGAAAAGGAAAACTGTGGTTTGACGTTCAAACGGACAAAAGACAGTTTACAACAGTCTTCTTAAACACGCCTTGTCTGAAGGCTCTAAACACTAGTTTTCATGGCTCTGTAAAGTATAGAAAAAGAAAAAAAATGTAAAGGTTTATGGGAAAATCTGGCCTCTTAGAAGTGAAAAAGTGAAATGCCTTGCATCCTAAAAGTTTACAGAATTGAAGGGAATGTCAACCAGCCCAGAACAGTGGGACATCTCAACAGCCTGTAATGTTTTTCTACCCTTTTACCTCAGAGTGAACCGGAGCCAAAATGAATTAGATTAACATAACCGCAGTTCAAAATCCAGCAGCAAAACCATCTGATGGGAACTGTCCAGAGTGGCGATGAAGGAAATGCATAAAACAAAAAAAACATCACTGGCATTTTTCCGTTTGGAGCTTAACCTTAAGATCCCAGCTGGGGAGATTCAGCCACAGGCTCTGTCTGCCCGTCTGCCCTTGAAGAGGAGAAAAAAACAACAGAGAGAAAAGAAAAAAGAGGCTCATGTTAAAACAGCAAACATCATAACCTGATATCAACACTCAGCTGGGGATCCCTTTACTTCTGGAGTTTTGTTTTTCTCTCCCAGGAGGGTGCAATCCATAAGGGCTTCCTTAAACTTGCTGCACTGCTAAAAATAAATCTCACATACAGTACACTGGTGTCAAAGGTTTAAATATGGCTGAGATGTTATAGCATATATTTCTTTTAGCAAAATAGTTTGCTGCTACCTTTTTTTCTCCTAACACTGTCACTGTCATTCATGTTTCTTTTGTAAAACCTGCTCCAAAGGTTGGAAAGTAAAGGTGAGTTTCATTTGTATTGTAACTTAGCTTTTCTTACCAAAACACAAGTTGGATTTAGATTAGTTACCAGACATGTATAAAATTTCCCTTTGACGTACGAGGACAGAGGCTTTAAGCCCGGACTGCCGTGTTGTGGAATGGAGTGAAGGTTTGTGGGAGCTTGTCTCGGCCCAGTACCCCTGCCCGGCTCGCATTCTCCGGGTGAACCTGTGTCCTCTGGGCCAGTTGGGCGGCACAGTCTCATGTCTCAAGTCCTCACAGTTCACTGGGCCCTTTAAAGTGAGCACACCCACCGGGGGCCCAGAAGAATACAAAAACTACAAACACTGGGCTGTCCAGGTCCTATCTGAGGCACGCGGATGCACACTTGCATGCACGCGTGCACACCCACATACAAACCAAATGTCCTATCTCTAAAGGCTTTGGTGAGAACGATACCTGCACAAACTTTGCTGAAATTTTGCTCTTGGTCATAAACTAAAATAGTATAAGGTATGTTCTTTATTTCTTTTGAGAGGAAAAATATATAGTTGAGTTGGTATGGGAGGGCAATGTCAGAGAGCGGATCACTTTTCAGACATGGCACACTCCGATGAACATACGTGCAAAGATCAAAGCTACCCTTTTGCCTACCGCAGTGCATCCCCAACTGATCTGACAAAGTGCCCCCATTGTGTGACCCTGACCCATTACTGATAATGGATCGCCTCCAGAACCACCCCCTTCCAGGCCGAACTGGTCCTGCACTCATTGGCAAAGTCTGTGTCCCCAGGGGAGCAGTGGCACATTGATAAACCCACATGATACGACATGTCAACTTTTATGCAACGTGACGGCCTCCTTTGGCGGTAGTGTCTCCTTTCAAGAATAACAGACTTCACAACAAACCTTCATCTTTTACATTTTTTTAAGAAGTTAAAGAACAGTTTCAAATTTTTTCTCTCTGATTTTGATAAAAAATATATTAGAACTTTATCTTATTTACGGAGCAAAAGAGAAGGTAATGTTTGGGTCTATTCAGACTGGAAAAATCCTTTTTTTTCCGGATTTAGTCCAGAAATTTGCCTTTGGTCTGTATTCAGACTGCCATCAAGTGGACCAATCTGTTACGGACCAAAGCCTGTAAACGAAACCACGTGACTAAAGATCTATTCAGTCATTGGCCAGTAACTACACGGACGGGTCAAAACAACAAGAAAATGATGGATATGCTGCTGCTACAATCCTTATCGGCACAGTTAACTTGTTAAAACTTGTCGATTACGTAAGGGTTAATGGCCGACGAAGTGTGCATTATTACTTTTTAACGTAAGCAGTGGAAGCCTGAACCGTCCCACGCGAGGTAGTACATATTAACCAGTTTTTAGTCCTCAATTCTTGTTTTTTTTTCCGATTTGGATCGCTTTTCTCACAGAAAGTGGACTATTTGAATAGACTATTTGTTGAATAGATGCATCACACATCACGTAAAAATAGTTTGCGTCGCGCCACCGCTGCAGTCAAGATTCGGCGATATGTATATGCTGATCTTTCCGATGGGTTGAAAAAAGCATCAGTTCAGAGAGAAAGTTCACCTCTTCCCGCTTGTTTTTGTCCAAATGACGAAGCAAAATGTTGTTTCAAAAAAGCCGGCGCAGTGATACAAAACATTTAAGCTAGGTGACCGGAACTTCTTTTTTCACCGTGCGGTTTTCAGGTTTTAACGCACACCAAGCAGCCAATCAGAATCGAGTATTCACCCGGACCATGGTATAAAAGTTTTGAACGTTGGGAACAACACTTTTTACTTGTTACTTTGGCACAGCAGAGCCATGCTGCAAGGTGGTCACTGGCAAGGACCACTGTGTGCTTTAACTCAGAGGATCACCCGCAGTGATGTTAAGACATTGTGTATGACGTGTTTATGACATCTAGATTGTGGGGAAAGCAGTGTGCAATGTGTGTCACGTTAAAAGTAGTTATAATGAGTATGCATTAATCTGACTACATTTGAATGAGTTGCTGTGTCTCATCGTTGTGTTATGGCATTGTTTTGAAGATACTTCTGTTAACCCTTGTGCTGTCTTAGATGACCCCACCCTTACATTGACATGTTCTTCCTACCATGACAAAGGAGGATAAAGGTGGAGTGGATTTCATGTAATCCATGGACACCAGTGAAGATCACAAACCATTGAAGAAAAAAAGTTAGCACACTGTCGTGTGGGGTCCAGATGACCCCACTCCCAATATTAACGTGCCTAGGATAGCACAAGGGTTAAGGAAACTGCACGTGTGTCGCATAACGAGACACAGAAGTTGGACAACAATCGTTGCTTTCCATTTGTCCGTGGCTCATTTGTTGCTTCATTCCTACTCTGTTTACGTCGGCTACAGTGGCCGTTTTGGTTCAGTTGTTCCGCTCCGGGAACAGATTGTATTCAGACTGAGGAATCCCAGAGTGAACCGAAGCTCAGTCCAGGAAACTAATCGAGACCACCTCCAAAGATAGGTCCAAGCGCGGTTTTTGGGACCGGACCAGGATCTGCTTGGGTGTACTGAAAATGTTTTCTGTTTTATCGGGGGATAAGAAATCTGGTTCACTTTAAGGGAACCAAATGTGTCCAATCTGAATACACCCTTCAATGCATTAAGTCATGTAGACAAAATTACACCACAGACAAATATTAATTCTGTGATTCAGGATGTAAGATATCCTTTTATTTTCATTCTCTTAACACAATCTGGCTCAGTGCCTTGAACATTTCAAAGATGCGTCTGTGTCATTTTTATTGTGACAGCGGTGTAAACACACCTGCACTACAAACACACAGCTGTTTGTTCTTCTGCTCTTCTGTAAACCAAATCCTGGGGCATATTGTCAACCCCTCCCGCTCCTCTAATTACATTGGTGATCAAGGTTAGAGCTGCAGTAAAGCGTGCTCAGCCTTTAACCTTGTGTGAACTCTCCCGTTGGTCCCCTTGGAAGCTGATGCTGGGTGTCAAACTCTATTGCCCACAACAAGCCAGCAAACTAGTTTTGGCATGAATCGAGTAGACGAGTAGGGTCTAGAGGGCCGACAAGACGGCTGACAAGAGACAGTGAGAGCATGGGGGGGTCAAAAATGCGGTGTTATCAAACACACATCCCTGCCACTGCGCCAAGCCCCCTGCCTGGGCTTACAGAAACAGGACAGACCCCCACAAAACAACCTGCCATTCTGCTCACCCCGAGGGCTCCTCCAGAAAAGCTCAGGAATTTAGAACAGGGAGCCTACCAGGGCTACAGCTGAGAGGAGAATTTCTACCATCCTTCATTTTGCCCTTTTATTGTCTGAAATTGGTATCCCAGTGTTCCCTGTCTGGCTCTCCTATCCTCCCAGCTCAGTGTTTTGAGATTGGTTTTGCTCAAGGGCAAGGGTCAGCTGGGTTGTGACATCTGAGTTTGACGGGAAATGAATTGCAAACAGCGATCGCGATGGAGGTGAAAATCTAAACTTGGATTGACTCGGACAAAAAAACAGTGCAGATGAGGAGCTCTTTTGTTTTTAGCAAGTGTGTTAATTGGAGCTATATCACACATTAAGTATTAAAAACAATCCTCAACATGGAAACGTGATCAGTTTTTCTGCCATGTGTGTGGTCTAACATGCACCAGGACCTTTGTGAGTCAAAGTGTGCTAAGGACTGCACTGCCACCACATCCCTGGATACAGATGGAGTGAATGATCTGATCGGAAGTCTGCCTCTTGTTTTACTCTGCAAGGATTTTCTGACTGTAGTGCAGAAACTACTTTCCAGGAGGCGCTATTGAGCTGAGAAAAAACCCCACTTGAAACTGAAAATGAATTGAGCCTGAAAAAAATGCACAGAAGATAAAAGAAATCACAAAGCCTTTTCACAGTTTGATCTTTTGAATTTTTGTCTCTACATAATCAGCTAAAATAGAAGCAACAAGCAGTCATAATTAGAATTTTATATGAAATACAACCAGCCATTTTTCATGCAAAAGAGCAACTGGAGCTCTGGGTTAGAGCAGCCATCCACAGGTCGGTTATTTGGTTGTTAATTTTGTAGTATTCACGGTTCTTGGACAAAACAATTGGACAAAAAGGTTACAATGCCCCAGTGTGTGACAAACTTTGAATAAAGTTTTAAATAAAAACACAGGAAAGACAAATTCATTTTAATGTTAATGGTAATAATGATTAGACAAAACAATTAATAACATTCAATTTATAAATATAATCTATAGAGTAAAATAATATAGTGTATATGTATATATAAAATACACATTGTTTAAATGCAGTTTTTTTACTCTCCCTTTCTTAGGTAAAAATTTTCCTTTTGTCTTTTGCTTTTACAGATTATTAAATGCGGAGGAACGAGACAAAAGGTCAATATTGCTTTTCAAATCCTAATCTTTGGACATTAAACAAGTTTGACATTAAATCACATCTCTGGATCTTAAAGTCAGCTTGACAACAGCGCAGCAACAAAATGAAAGCACAGCTGAGGCCACAGTGCTTCCCTCGCTTGCATAAAATTTAGCTGCTGTGACAGACAGATGAGATGGACTGGGCAGATATTAGGAGTGGGAGTAGGGTATGGCTGGGATGCAGATGAGGTTTGTCAGAGCTGGGGGAAGTGGTGAGTAGCTTGGGGGAGTAGGAAGAGAATGGGCGAGCGGCAGTATGCAGGTGGTGACTGGCTGGTCCCCCCTAAGCTGGGCTGGCCGCCAGCTTGGCCTCTAGGTGCCCTGCTTTGAATTCAGCCCTTTGTGCTGTCCTGAGAAGACTGGACAAATTCTTGTCTCGTCATACAGCAAGATAGCACTGATACAGAATAATGACTCAGCTGCAGTTTCCACTCTTGTCACCTGTCCTTTTGAAAAAATAAATATTTAGGCAGCTTATTGTGCTTGGCCTTTTGAAAAATCACAAGGAAATGTTGTATTTCCCATTTGGAATTCGTCAATGTTTTAAAAATGAACGTGCAGCACTTTTGCTTTGACAAAAAAACAAAAAAACTTTAAAGTTTGTTTTCTTGTGAAGGCCACATAGGCGTGGCTTTATAGTTTTTATAGTCAATGATTAATTAATTTAAACTAGCATATTGATGTAATATCCCACCCAAAACAATACATTTATCTTGTCTTGAGTAAAATTTAACTTTCTCTGTTTGCTTTGTTTGTCTTTTTTCTTTTCTTTTTCCTTTTTTGGATTAATTGTTATTATTTTGGTTGTTTGAAATTTAGATTATTTCTCCTTTTTTATGAAGCATATTGCAATTTTTAATTTTTTTTTATTCAGTTCCCCTCAACCACCATGCCAAATCCCCAAGTCCTGAACTAAAAAATGCCAACACAGTTTTTCGCTGCTTGTATTTATAGCTACAGGGCATCGCTGTTCTGCTTAGACCAAACCAGAGTAGTGGACAGACTCTAATGAGAAGCAGGAGCAGAAAAGTGGGAGGCTCACTGACTCTGAGGAAGGGTCACACAGGGTTAACTATCAAAGATGAGTGCAAACCTATCCCTGTGGAAAAGGCTCTGAAGAAAACATCACCCTGCACATGCTAAGCTCCCCAAACTGGGAGTTCCTTCAGCCTAATTAATCCAAGACACAAGGTCCTCCCTGTCCGAATGAAAAATCCTGCTTTGGTCATCAGAGGAGTGAGCGCTTGCACTGAGACGTCATGGTTATTTAGCTTAAAAAACATTCCTCGAACTCTGGTGTTCATTTCTATTATGTTAGAGTGAAAACAGTGTGTGTGTAAAAACGCATTGATAATGGCATATATCTATATGAAATTTTTTAGGGGTATATTTTAGGGGTTTGTTTTGCCATGCCTTCTAGAAGTGAAACACTTCAGATTCAAATCAAAAGAGCCTGCATGAGAACTTAAAAAATGAAATGAAAGGAAATGCAGAGGTACATTGATGGAGTTTGTGTTTTCATTATGGAAATAAATACTACATATAGTTTGGAACCATATTTACTGCCTTAACCTTTAGGGAGATTAAAAAAACAGGACTACTGTATTTTCTGTATTTTAGAAGTACACTTAAAAGCCCAAATTTGTTTTTTCAAAACTGACAGTGTCTTGTAATCTGGAGCACCTCATATATAGACTAATGTCAAACTGCCTGTCCAAATGTCAGTCTGTTCTTTTGTATGAGTTGCTGACAAGGTTGGGTTTTATTGTAAAAACACTAATGCAGCTAACATGTTTTTTTTTTTTTTTACATGTTATAAACAAGTTTGGAAGTTACAGGACGAAATATATTAACGCAGGTAACCCTTCTAACATAGCTAATGTGTTGCATGTTACAAAAAAATTCAAGAATTAAGCTACATCCACACCGGCCATGTGATGTGCGTTGAAGAACTTGCTGAACACGGGTTATTGAACGCAGTTTCTTCAGCACGCTTTTAACATATTGTGTTCGCACTGGACTGTTGCTACCCAATGTTTGGAAGAGTCTTGGTGAGAAATGTTGAAACAGTGCAAATCTTGCTCCAGGTTAACTTTTCAGATATATAAAAAAAAATTTGGTGTCACATAATTCAGACAGGCAGGAACTGCAATTATTAATTTCACCTTCATGATCACTTTTTTAAACAGTTGATCAACTGATTTAATCTTCAATGTGTGTTTACTGGCCGTGCGTTCTATACGTAGAGCCCGGAAACAAACTTAAAAACGTGCGTAACAATGCGTGAGCACGTGTGTTTTGAAGGCAGAAGCTCAAAACACGCATTTTTGCATGTTTATGTAGACTTTTCACTGGAAGTGACGGCTTGAACACGGATTGCAGAGGCCGGTGTGAACATAGCATCATTGGACCAAGTTAAAACAGTTTGACTGAGTGGCGGTCTTATCGCTCGTTTGACTTGCTAATGTGCTTTATAGATTGGTACATAAGTTCAAAAAAAGAGTAGACCATTCATTGACGGTGCACAAGAGCCTGGATCCATCAGTTACCTGCATGTAGGACTGATGCATGGGAAACCAGGGCTTAATCAAGCTTATACAGTGAAGGAAGTTGGGCAATTTCATGCTGCTGCCTAGGGGGCCAAAGTCTGGGTCTCCCTGTGCTGGTCCCCAGCCTGGATAAAATATAGGGTTGTTTCAGGAAGGAAATCCTGGGTAAAAGCCTATGCCAAACCAAATGTGGGAATCAGTGAAAGCCGATTTGCTGTGGCAACTACTGAAGGGATATGCTGAAAGGTGAATAACAATTTTTATTTTATAATAATTCAGTGCTCCCTATAGTGCGAAAAATACAGTAAACGTAAATTTGCTCTGAAATAATAACATTTCACACAATTTCTGGACAGCATTTTAATATGTAAGCACTCTATTTTAGCTAACTCTGGCAAAATGATATGTTTTAAAAACACTTTTAGTATTTCAAATAAAACAGTTCGACCCCGCACCATTTTTTGTTAACTGACTTTTTTTTCTTCAAAAGTAGATGCAACGATCAGGCTAATTTCAGAAGGAAACTGGCTTCTCCATTTAAATCTGTAGTTCTAAGCAGAATAGCAATGTCCCCTAAAATCCTAGAAACGCTTGGCAATCCAATATGAAGCGCTGCTGCAAACAAACTTTCTCTTTTAATGAGAACTTTTTTAGCAACCAAGTCACTGTGGTCACAGCTGCAAAACTTCATTTCAAACTGATGCTATTTACACAAATTGAGTGTTGATGCATCCAGCAAGAACCTTCTATCAAACCAACACTTTTATTTTCCTCCACTGTTCCAGACAAGGATTTCACTGGTAATAGCTCCATAATGGCGTACAGGTACTTGGACACAGGGCTGTAGGGGCTCCGTTATTGAGCAGCCTGTCTGGCAGTTGTTGTGAATCCGCGGCACTTCTTTTCCTGGAGGCAAGTGAAACTGGTGCCTCAATCAGTCAGATTAAAAACAGGACCACCAAGAAAAAGACGGGCAAAGGAAGCAAATACCTCGCAAGAAGACAGGACATGTCAGAAGGCCGGAGTTGGTTCCTCTAAAGGGACTCTGCTGCAGCTGCCTCACAGCAATTACCTCTCTGCTCAGACATGCACGCTGGTCTTCACACCTCAGATAATCACAACACAGACGCAATGATCATTAGCTTTGGGTTGTGTAATTCCATCACCTTTCCATGAGATATAAAACAGGGACTTTTTCCCTACCGCGTCAGGCAGCCATGACGGTGACACTTCCAACTTTAGATGTGAGGCGGTTTCTATGTGTGCAGCTCAGATTACTTTACCATTTCAGTCAAGGGCCTACTCCTGCTGAGATCATGAAGTTTTTATATTGTTTTCCGTTGAAGTCATGCTGAAATTTCAGCTCTCAGGCATCACAAAATTAATCCAGCCCGATCACAGTGATTCTATTTGCCGGAGCATCTTTGTTGTAAACACTAAAGATGCCTGGCACCTGTCTCTGCATATGCAGCCCAGCATTGGTACCCCAATGTACTTTGCATTTTTATTTTTTAATTGTATTACTTCCAGCATGGTCTATTAATGTTGTTCTGTTCCAGTTGCTTGAGCGACACAAATGTGCCATGTTCCCTGCCAGCTCTAGTGTTTCGACATTAGAGGATCTAGAAGGATGACTTAGTGAAAAAAGTCTGTGATAAATTTAAAAGCAGCAGCAAATAAATTGCATCACAATAGTTTAAATATCACCTAAAGAAGTAAAACCACCGCACTAAAAAGCTCAGGGCATTCATCGGTTTTTGAAAATTGCATTTGAGGTTTAAAAGCTTGTTTCACCCAGAACCTGAAAGATAATCAAGCGTTTCCTTTTGTTTACTTCTATCTTTTAAATAATGTCATTTAGTCTGAAAACATTGGGCCACGTACATAGAATTCAGTGTTCCCAACACAAACGGACTCGTAATGTCAAGAAGAGACATGCACTTTCAAAGGCAAAGCCACAGGCAAGGGCTTGTGGGTAGATTTTTGTGAAATGGTAGCTCTGTCGGGGCTTGCTGGCTCCTTGTGCTTCCAGTTCCAAAAGGCCATGAGGAATAAACAAGTATTTTTTGTTTCTGTTTATGATACAATACCTTTTGTCCTAATTTGAGGAAGCAGATGAATAACTTGAATTGTTTCAATTTGTCTTCCTAGTATTGCAGCCACCTAAACTGTGTTATTGCAACTAGGTCATCTAAAAGAAGCAGCTCTTGTCATGCAAGCCGTTTTTTCTTTCTGTCATGATTTCTTAACCCATTTCCTTTTTGGCTTTTTTTCGGTCTTTCACTTAACCTGTAAATAGTTCAAAGTGTGTGATGGGAGTACATATCCCTAAATTCTCCTTCACATCATAGCCATTATTGTTTCGCCATGTGTTGACTTTTTTGCTGAATTTTAAGATTTGGAGTTGACAACCTGTCCATCACTACTGGAGTTTGAGTCTTGTTAGATTGTGCAAAGTATAATTTTCACAATAGAATAGACTAAATCTAAGTCTTTTGTTTACTTCAGTGAGATAAGATTGCGATATTGACCAATTCTACTGCTCCAACCACCCTAACCTGAAAAGCTGATTTGTGTCTTTCCTGTGTTTCACTCACCAAAAATGTTCTTCCCTCTCTAGGTTTTGTCCAAAAGAGGGTGAGACTTTCTACAGAAATGCCTTTCATATAGAAACCAGTTAATAACTGGCCTGTCTCCTTTATACTGGCTCTCCCTCCCTTAACTGTTTTTAGGAACAAACTTGGGGTTGTGCTATGTCATGACCTAGATGCCATGTGATCTAGTTTATGTTATCATCAGAGTCCAATCCCTCAAGGCAATTGAACATTAAAAGTTCATCTAATATCTGACTCAAGTGAGCAGCGAAAGATTTTCTTCCAGTTGAGGACAGAAACCCATTTTCTCTCAAACAGATGAATGTAAACATCACACTGATTTGTCATAATTCAAAGAACAGAAATCATTTCACTTCAGGTTTCTTCATAAGAAGCCACTTCCTTTTTGGTGTGGATCAAAGAGCAACTGTAGGAGAAAAAGAAACTTACCCTTCAGGAACAGAAAAAAAGTCAGTTAGGAGTGACACATTGGGTTCAGCAAAAGGGAAACAAACTCAAAAACCAACAACCTTAATTCGCAGAAATGGGACAAACAAAGGCGAGTTAGGAACTTTAGCAATGAGAGGACAGGAAGGAGACAGAAACCCTGGAACATGTGTTTGAAAACAAGGGTCATCCTCGCTCTCACCCATATCAAACTGTAAAAAACAAAATAGTTCAACACTAAGAAAAGAATGCAGACTAAAAAGAACTAAAGACTAATAATAATCATAATCAATATATCACCTAAGGAAATACAGAACCAATGCAAACAACTAAAAAAAAACACATCAACACTGTAACAAAATTACATAAAACTTAAAAAAATGTTTAACAGAAACTTCCCAAAATATATTTCAAACACATTCAGCGTTCCCAGATGTCTTTTAATTATGATTGCAGTGTTTTAATCCAAAATGAAAAAAAAAAAACAACTGTTATTTTCTAGGTAATAGTTTCTTCAGAACTGCAGGAGTTCACTGAAAATTTGACTCAGAGATGTGCGTGCAACCATTGACGCAGAGTGACCTGCCCATCATTCCTCTCCCACTTGATACAGCCCCTTACAACCCCAACCTATCATTACTGGTGCAACAAAAGCGGAGAGCAATATCTGTATGGAGTTAATTCAGTCTAAACCGGTTGTGTGCATTTCTGATTATTGAGACTGAATTAACTCCATATATCTGAGCTATCCAGTTGAGCCAGATGCCAGCTCAGATGAGAAAAATTAAGACGTAGTTGGATCTATTTGTCTGCAAGTGAATTTATCAAAATGGAGCGGAGCAGGTAGCTTGTGGCTTACTGAATGTAGCACCTACATCACTGCTACAGGCTTTTTCCAATGACATAGTTTTGTCTGCTCCTTATTTGCTTAGAATAAATAAATACTCATAGGTGCACTTTTAAGTTTATCTTCTTTATATATGTCCTCCGTCGTGAGAAAAAATTCCTCTCCATGGAGTGGCTCCAATAATTTTTACTGTCATGGGTAACACTTTCTTTTACAGTATAGTACTTACAGTGTACTTAAGTGGTATTTACATGGTACTTGTTGTGTAAGTACTGGGTACTTTTAGGGTATTTATATATATATATATATTTTATGGAATTTATTGGGTACTTACACTGTGTTTACATGGCACTTTTTATGGGACTTACTGAATACTTACATGGTACTTTTTGTGTCTACTCGGTACTTACATGGTACTTGCTGTGTATTTATGTGGTACTATTTGGGTCATACCTATGTGGTACATACTGGGTATTTATAATATACTTACTGGGTATTTACATGTTGTACAAAGGTGTCTTTTGTGGTACTTACCACATGTAAGAACAAGGTAAGTACAAATAAAGTAACCTTGAATTTAAGTCTGCACTCGTTGTATGTTTCATGGTCTTTACCATGAATTTACCACAGAAACTACCCCTTAAGTACAATGAAACTGGACTGTGAAAGAAAGTCAGCCCACTCAACTACATGGTACTTTCAGTAGTAAATGCTGGGTATGTTCACTTGAATATTACTTGGTACTTTCCCCTTAAGTACAATGAAACTGGATTGAAGAAGAAAGTGAGCCCTATTTCCACTCTATTACTTGGTAATTTCAGTAGTAAATCACGAGTATGTTCGCGTATTACCTTCCCGTACAGTGTATATACCGTATTTTCCGGACTATAAGTCGCACTTTTTTTCATAGTTTGGCAAGGGGTGCGACTTATACTCCGCAGCGACTTATATTAGAACTAAATTGAAATAAATACATTGTTAACCCTCCTGTTATGTTCATTTGTGAGGAACAGAGATGATGTTCCTGGGTCAATTTGATGTATGAGGTATGTCAAGTGTTAAGAGTATGTTAAGTGACTCAGAGAATCAGCAAACTTTTTTTACAGTAAGATCTTGAAGGCTAACAACATAATATTCTATTTTCCAATGATTTCATAGATTCAGAAATGCAATAAAAATGAAAACTGTTTCTGCAAATACAGGATGAAAACAGAGTATTAGTTAGCCAATGATGCTTCATGAAAAGAATAAATAAATAAGTTTGAGAAAAAATTACTGTGAAATTATTAGATAAACAGTCTGCTATGATTGTGTCATATAAGGTTGTGAAAGTTAAAATGCGACTTATAGTCCAGTGCGACTCATCTGTGTTTTTTTCTACTTTATAATGCATTTTTGGGCTGGTGCGACTTATACTCCAGTGCGACTTATAGTCCGGAAAATACGGTACACACTTGGTCTTCTGATCTTACCAAATGAGACAATGCTAACTTGTTGGTAAGGGTGAAGTAACTGCATTGTAAAAACATATTCTGGCCTGATTACGTCTTGTAACATGTGGCAAATTTAAAGAGAAACAAGACAGCAGGAAAAACAACAATCTTTAATATGATTCACTTCTGCAGCATACAAAATGTCATCACAATGACATTTGTTTTAAGTTCTCAACAAAACAGTTAAAAAGGAGCATTTCAAACAACAGATTATTTTTTCATATTATGTATCTTTTCTTCCATAGTTTTGTGTTGTTCCAGGAATGATTCACACTCCTTTGCATAACTCATGAGTTTTTCACCCACCGTGAAAACAGGAAATAGCCCACGATCCTCACCTTCCCCATTCATTTGTTTAGTTGTAATGGCAACCTGAGATATTTTGGCCAATATTCTGAAGAAGAAGGGAAATACATTTTTGTGAAATTCCAATTTTGCACAATTGAATGTGTAAACTTGGCCTGATTTTATTTTCTTTAAATTGTACATTTTGATAATTGTTTTAATGTGCTGCATTTTTGTCATTTTCCAGCTCCACATTAGATGGTTAAGGGTTAAAAGATAAACTAAGAAAACAAACAAAAAAAAGCGTCAAATCAAATGTTTATCAACTAAATCCTCTGCTGTCATTAAAAGCAGTTCTACAATATTTGTATTCTTAAGGCATCACTATACACATCACTTTTGCTGTAATGAATAACTTTTTGCAAGCCCCATACATCTCAGAGAGGTGAAGGCATTTACAACACTCAGTGGGACACCTGCGCTGTGGCCTCTGCGTCAGTGTGATGGGGAAGCATTGATTACATGGGAAGAATCTGCAGAATAGGCTTATTGTGGTGCTCTCAAATGTGTGTCAAAGACAGAAAAAAAGCTTCAATTATTCTCAGTGCTGTGTTTAAGAGCACATGGCAAACGTTAAATACGCCTCGTGCTACCAGTGCAAATAGCTGAATTGATTAGGCCAGAGGCAGACTTTTCTTCCATCAGTTAATCTTTTTTTCTTTGTGTTTTTTGTTTTCTTTCTATTAAACAAACATTGGCAGTATCAGTTTCCATCAGTTTGTGGAATGCTAAACTAACTGGCTGCAGATGGCAGCCCTTTGTTTACTGCATATTCATAGTTTATCTCTTTCTCATATTTATCCCACATCATTGAATGCTGTCAAACAGAAATCAGTGTCCTTTATAATAACCTGCTTCAATACTAATAGTATTTGACTATTAAAGCTTAATGCCACATAATGCCAAAATAAAGCAGATTGTATTCATTTGTAAACAGAGTGGAAGGTATGAAACACATTAAGAAATTTTGACCACATTTGACAGGTTCTAGTTCGGATTAGGAAGGAGTTATTGGCAAATCATTTGTTTTTCTTCTCACAAGTTGAAGCGCTTGACTTCTTTCTTTTTTAAACAGATTTGGTAAATGCAAAAATAAATAGAAAAGTAGCAGATTACTACTTTTAGGGACCAGTTGTATGGCGTATCATGGCTGCCGTTAATTGAACGAGCGCAAAGTTAACTGAGCGGGTGTATTCAGGAACTGAGTGAGCGAACCTTACAACTGCGCAAGCGCAATGCTAACCGAGCGACCCCGCATTTCACAGCTGCACGACTGCACTCCGCTCTCCTGGGCGCTTGCTGGGTTTGCAAGCAGTGTTCAGAGGGTGTGTTTGTTACTTGGGGGAGTTAACCTTTCTGGTTGATCTGATTGGCCAACATTTGTATGTCAATTACTGTTTTGTCCTGCTTTTGAGTTTTACTTCCCTTGTCCCAATCTGTCCTGATCATGTTCGCCTGTGTCTTGTCAGTCCTGTCTGTATTTAAGTCTTGTCTCTGCCTTCCTCTTGTGCTGGTCCATTACCGTCTCTTCCCTGACTGTCTTCTGTCATGTTTTGCCCACAGTAAGTTTAGTTTAGTTTCCCTGCTCTGCAGCGCCTTTTGTTGATTTAATAAACCCCTTGCCCTGGAACCTTGAGCCTCCCGTCTCTGCATTTTGGGTTCTTCATGCTCACCAGCCCTCCCTACCTGACACACACATGAAGTATAAAATGAATCTTCATTTTACTGCTTAATTTTTAATTATTGGTTATAAATTCTGTTTCAATTATTAGTTTTTAATTTTTGTATGTTTATACAGTACAGACCAAAAGTTTGGACACACCTTCTCATTCAAAGAAATGGGAAGGTGTGTCCAAACTTTTGGTCTGTACTGTACATACAGTTATATCTGTTTGTTCATTAGACACACAGGTGTATTACTTAATTTTAGATTTCTGTCCACACGATCATCTTCCCAGGTCTGGGAATGACAGACCCAAAAGAAGTAAACCTTATGTAATGAAGGAAAATAGATCAACATTAGATCAACAACAGTGAGATGCTGCTCCATTGTTAGCATTAGTTAACCACATGCTTATCCACGCTTCCTGTACTTTGAGTGGCGCAGTTGTAAGGTTCGCTCACTTAGTTCCTAAATACACTCGCTCAGCTATCTTTGCGCTCTTTCAATTAATGGCAGCCATGAAACACCATACAGTTGTCTTAAAAAAATGATTCATCAAGTTTTTGTGGATTTAATTACACGAATCTGTTGTTTTGCATCCGAGTTTTTATTTGAATCCAACTATAATTTTACACAATGAATGGGAGAAAAGCAACAAATGCTAAACTATAATATCCTTATTTCCTTTTTATTTTAATTTCATTTATTTTTCAATTATTCTTTAATATCATTACATTTTAACATGTCACTTACAGAATGCACTACTTCATGGGAAATCAGGGTTTGATTCCCAAGGGGTTCTTCATCCAGTGAGGGTCCTTGGACAAGGCCCTACACACTACTGCCTACTATGTAGCTATGAAGGGACCAAAGCCTGGGTCTCCCTGTGCTGGTCCCCAGCCCGGATGAAATTCAGGGTTGTGACAGGAACGATTTCCGACGTAAAGCTCTCTCAAACCTCCTGTGCGAATAAGTGAAAACTGATTCACTAAAGCGAAATGTCAAAAGGTGAACAACACCTTAAGGTATGCATTTTACTTCCCCAAATTCTTTCTTAAGAAAACGTTATGAAACAGCATGGAAAAGTAGGTCTAAAGAATAAAAGAATTATAGACAAACAGTTGGTACCCCTCAGTTAAAAAAAGAAAGTCCACAATGCTCACTGAAATGACTTAAAGCGGTCAAAAGTAACAATAAATTAAAATTTATTGAATAATTAAATGATAAAAATCAGCCATTGCTTTTTAGTTGTTGATTAACAGAATCATTTTAAAAAACAAACTAATGAAATAGGGCTGGACAAAAATGATGGTACCCACAACTTAATATTTTCTTGCACAACCTTTTGAGGCAGTCACTGCCATGAAACAGCTTCTGTATTTGTCAATGAGCCTTCTGCACCTGTCCACAGGTATTTTGGCCCACTCCTCATGAGCAAACTGCTCCAGTTGTCTCCAATTTGTTTTCTCCAAATGGCGTGTTTCAGCTCCTTCCACAGATGTTCAATGGGATTCAGATCTGGGCTCATAGAAGGCCACTTCAGAATAGTCCAACGCTTTTCTCTTAGCCATTCTTGGGTGTTTTTGGCTGTGTGATTTGGATCGTTGTCTTGTTGGAAGACCCATGACCTGCGACTGAGACCAAGCTTTCTGACACTAGGCAGCACATTTCTATCCAGAATGCCTTGATAATCTTGAGATTTCATTTGACCTTGCACAACTTCAAGACACCCTGTGCCAGATGCAGCAAAGCAACCTCAAAACAGAACTGAGCCTCCTCCATGTTTCACAGTAGGGACAGTGTTTGTTTTCGTTGTATGCTTCATTTTTGAGTCTACGAACATAGAGCTGATGTGCCTTACCAAAAAGCTCCAGTTTTGTCTCATCTGTCCAAAGGGTATTTTCCCAGAAGCTTTATGGCTTGTCAACATGCATTTTTGCAAATTCCAGTCTGGCTTTTTTCTGATTTCCTTTCAACAGTGGTGTGCTCCTTGGTCGTCTACTGTCCCTTGGGTCTTAAACATCTGAATAAAATATGCCACTGTCTTAACAGGAACTTAAAACTGCTTAGAGATGGTTTTATAACCTTTACCTTTATGATGTTAGTCTATAATTTTGTTTCTAATGTCCTGGGACAATTCTCTCCTTGGCTTTCTGTTGTCCATGTTCAGTGTGGTACACACCTTTTCACCAAACAGCAACGTGACTATTTGTCTCCCTTTAAATAGGCAGACTGACTGATTATGGGTTTGAAAACAGCTGTGATGTCAATTAAAGGACATACCTGAGTTCATCATGACACCCAGGGTAAATATTTCTCAGTCTTTTATGGAGGTACCATCATTTTTGTCCAGCCCTATTTCATTAGTTTGGTTTTTTAATACTTTTGTTAATCAACAACTCAACAGTAATGGCTGATTTTGATTACTTAATTTTCAAACAATTTTAATTTATTGTTACTTTTGAACGTTTCAAGTCATTTCAGTGAGCATTGTGGACTTTCTGTCTTTAACTGAGGGGTACCATCAATTTTGTTTCCACCACTGTAATTTTCCACATTTTGCATTTTCTCCGACTTAAGTAATTCACTGTAACAAGATTAAAAATCAGAGACAGGATTAAAACAATGACAATAGTCATTTTAATGACAAAAATGAATCAGTAATTTACTTTCTTAAAATGCAAAAACAGTATCTCATACCTGTATGTGTATTTTTATATATTGATATATATGATAATATTTATATGTCTGATTTGCTGTGTTTGCTAAAGTAATCAAGATTTAATTTATACTAAAGTCTCTTCATTTTTGTTGATCATATTTGACAGATTAAATTTAACTCAACTTTTGTTCAAGTTATTTGGAAGCTAAATGTTTGTCACAAACAAGACAGACACGCACACACAGACCTACCAGTTTCAGCAACAAAATCTAGTTCAAAGCACTCCCTAGCTGCTTTGTAGTTGTATCAGTTTCATTTTTATGTATGATCATAAAAAGTCCCTGCATTTCGTAAGAATCACCACTGCTATGTTTTGCCTCCAGAAAAATAAACTGCATCCGTGATTGCTTAGTAACACACATATCTTAAACAGCACAAATAACTACAACTGAGAAAGGAATTGAAACAGACACAGCTCAATGAAGCAGATAATATTATGTAGTAGCTTTTGATTGGAAATCTTGAAAAAAAGGATAGGAGATCAAAACTAAGGTGTGGAAGCCAGGAGGGGCAGTACATTTCTTCAAGTTCTTGACCTGTTTTTCCTCATGGTCCGTCTCCAGGTTCAAAGCCTTTAAGGTCTTGCTTTTCAGCAAAGGAAGTCAGTTGAGCGCCTTCACGGAGGTGGGCACAGCGAGTCTGATGACATGCATGACAGTGGGAGTGAGGAAAATATGAACTCGGATCCTGCTGCGTCGTTCAGGGACTCGGCCAGCTGGTGCCCCAGAGGAGGCGACACTAGGAGAACCACAATATGCCAGAAGCTAGTTCTGCTGCACCGTAAAAGTGAGTTCTGAGAAACCTGATCCTGAGTGCTGATGTGCACGGCAGAGATGTTAGTCGACAGGGGAGAGGGCAGGGCTAAGACTGGGATTAGAGCAAATATTACTCCTAAAAAACACCACAATACAGGGTCTTGTTCAGCTCTGGTGGCTCCACTTAGCTGACCTACCATTGTGTAATCAATATTTAGTCATAACAGCCACACTGGGAGGTCACAACCTTTGTTGTTCACGGCTGGTTAGAGGTGATCCACTGAAAACTAAGAGTGATACTTTCAATGAAAAATCCTATTAAATGAATTTATCAATAGGAGATATTTCTGATACTGCATTACTCAAAACTAATTCTATTTTAAATTCACTTAACTGAATTCTATAAGAAAACATTTTTTTCTGTTTTTAATTAAAGTTCCTATGTTTTGTTACTTTGTGACAAAACCTTAAAGGTCATGCTGTCTTTATTACACTCAACATTTCATCTCTAAATCCATCTTCATTAAACACACAGGGAGGACAATAGCCTTCAGTGAACTCTTAACACTTAACATCCGGAGGCACAACAATATTGTAAAAGTGCAAATCTCTTTCCAAAATGGCCCCACGGTTAATAATTAAGCCATGACATTTTGGAGAGACACCAAAAAATCCATATGGAGAGATTTACTAACCTTTTGAATGGCTGGTGAGGGATGGTCGTTAATCCTGTGTTTGTTTGGGCCGTTTTGCTCCTCATAATAAAACTGTCAAAATAACACCAAAAGGCTGAGCGCCGCACAAAAGAATGTCTGCTTGCCGTTAAGTGTGCCGGAGCAGGAGGCTAATCAATGCGGTGCATATCAAAACTCAATTAGAGGAGCTCTGTCTCTGGAGGAATTGGACTGACAAATAGGAGAAACAAATCATATTCTTATGTAGCCGTATGGATCATCATCATGAGCTGATGATTGTGCTGCTGTTTCTTGCTGAGGTCAGTGACCTCTGACTTCTAAAAATAATAATTATTATGTAAGAGATGGCCAAGTAGTGAGTCAAAATTAAACAAACACCCTTCAGAAGTGCTCAACATAACATTGTGGCTCTTACTGAAAGGTTATGTATAGCTCAGTATAGTGGGCCACCATTAAACTAAAAAACGAAAAACATTTATAAGAATAAAGTCGTTTTATTAAAAGTATAAGGACGTTGAAAAGACTTTGCAGGAAACTGGGCCTCTTCAGAGAAAGAATTTGCCCCCCCAACGAGTGGATTTTTCACGGTTGTACCGTTTACATCGTCAGCAGTATAGTTGCAGAGAGCAAATGCAGTTTGGCACATGGATTCATATGATAAACTATGGAAGGTTTATTGAGTCATAATAATAATAAGTGTTGTGTAATTCTTAATTGACAATTCAATTTGAAATTTAATCATGTATTTTGAAAATGCATTTTTCATTTGACAATTCAATATGCAATTCAGGCTTGGAATATGAAAATACATTTTGCAGTTTATAATTTAATTTTAAAAATTACAATTTATTATGAAAATATTTAAAAAAGAAACCATTAAATGGCAACAACATCAATTGCATTTTTTTTTTTTTTTTAACTTGTCCTGTCCAACAGCTAGGCAAACAGATGAGAGCTGAGGGCCTCTTGTGTTTATGGAGTTATTTCAGTCTCAATAATCAGAAATGCACACAACCGGTTTCACAAATACACACGCTCCGGTTCACAAATGTCATTCTATGCAAACGTGAAAAATAAATTCGGAAATACACACCCTGTGTTTCACAAACACACACATTGTGTTTCACACATGCACACTAAATGTTTTACAAATGCACAATAAGTGTTTCTCACAAATGTGCACACTGTTTTTCACAAAAACATTTTAGACATTCACAATAAATGTATCAGAAATGCACAGTAAGTGCTTCACAAACGTGATTTTTAGGTACACATGTGATGTGAACTCACAGATCATTCGAATTGCAGACTGTGCATTCAAAATCCCGTTCTCGTTTGTGAATCTCCCCGTGTGTGTGAGAGATTTTTCTACGGTGAATATTGAGACTCATCTGACGGAGCGGGTCGACTAATCTCACCATTGGCTAGTGAATCTGTCAATCAAACTCATCGGCAAAGCAGGCGGGTTCGCTTTTAGCCAATCGAATGGCCCCTTACACTCTTCACTCTCAACTGACGAGGGAGGGAGCTGTTCAGCACAGCAGTTGGGAGGACGCGGGCGGCAAACATGGCGGAGAGTTCTTCCGAACGGGATCAGTCTCAGCCCGTAAGTAATGCACTTATTTGATTATTATTCCCTCGTTGTACATCCTGTAATGTTCTTGAATACTAAGTTGAAGCGTTCTCCTTAGCCAAGTGACATGTGTGAATGCTTTATAAACATTTCAGCCGAGTCGTTTGCAGAGTACCCCCACCGCTAATTAGCTTAGCTTTGCTTTGCCTGTGCGGTCATAGTTTTTTAATGGTTTTAAAGCGGGGGAGGACTTATGGTTTTGTCAAGTTTTACCAGCTCTTCACACAACACGAGTAACTACAACCAACCAGGGGCCTCGAAACTAGCCGGCTTTCGACTCAAGTTGTGTCTGCCTTTGTGGGTGAACTTCAAGCCGGTTTCGGTTCAAGCTAGCGCCTGTAGCCAATGATCTGTAGGTTCTACCATGATTCAGATAGAACTAAGGGGAAAAGCATGCCGGATTTACAGCAGCACAGAAAGTTTAATAAAAAGTATTGATTTAGAGACGGGGATTTGTTTAAACACTGATGCTATGCTATGCTAACTAGTTAGCTGTTCCGTGTGCTGCCTTTATGTAAACGCGAGCCGGGTTAAAGTTAGACACAGTCTTTTCACAACCCAGACTTTAAGATGGGGTGGATTGTGCAACAAAGTTAATTCATATGACATTCATGAAAACGGCATTTTTTAAATATAACAGACGTGAATCCACTGTTGAATGAAAGAAGCCTCATTAAGTTTCTAACGTTAGAACGCGTATTGTGCTGACCAGCCCTGTGAGATTGTGTCAGAGTGACAGCCACTAAATTCCCCGTATCTTTACTTTCAATGACGAAATGACAAGAATCCCAAACATTATGTTTTTAGGCTGTTTTGTAGTCGATAAGTAGTCACAGAAAGGGTGGATGGGAGAAATATGCTGTCAAGAGTGATTTGAGTAGAAGTTACTGTATTACACACAGGCTTCCTGTGATCAGTGTGATTGTTTATTTTTAACTCTGTTCTTTACTACAAGCTCAAATTATCATAGCAAGAGTGTTTTAAAAAATTCCCCTTTCAAATATTTGAAAATGATGTAATTTAATCTCAGACAGCTAAATGATCTAATCCATGTTTGTCGTGTTTTTATTTATTCTCCAGGAATTACTGAAGCGTGACAGCGTGACAATCTTTTGTTCCTCCTGACATCAGGCAATACAACTCTCTGGCAGGGCATCTTACAAGTAATTTCTTTCAATTTTACCCACTGATTTTCCAATTATTTACCTTTTTTTATCAATCTTTTTATTTTGTGATATTTCTATTTGTAATGCATGTGTGTTTATGTGTTTTTTTAAGATGGCCATTTTTAAAAAATGTCCTCAGGGATTATTAAATACCCTTCTATTTCATATTTTATCATCCTATTGTATTACTGTTTTACCTATCAATTGGGAATTTAGCATTTTTGCCCCTGTAAATATCTGTCAGTTGAAAGTATTTGTACTTGTATTCCATAGATCTTATACCTGAAGATAGCAGACAACAACTGTGCAGACTTGGCCTTCTTCAGTGACGCTGTGAACGTTTATGGCTTTCCTCTGAGGTATTCATGTTATTCATAAAGAAATATTTCATTCACATATCAGGCAGTATAAGCACTTGGTTATTTGTACAAAAATAAAATAACTTTTTTAGACTCCTCTGAAAACAAAGGCAACTCTAAAACTCTTTCCCCTCATGGATAACATTTTACACCCCCCCCCCCCCCCCCCCCTTAACAGTCTCTCTCACCTCAATGTTTCCCCCAGAGATACATGTAACCCACTCCTGCAATTTATCTAACCTAGAAATTCTACTTATTGGCATCATACATAAGAACATTACATTTTAAATTGATGTGTACCCTATTGGCGATGCATTTGTAATTATGTGTTTGAGACATGATTTTCATGTTATTGTCAGGGTGAGAGGAGATCACGGAGGAGAACATGTGGGCACAGCCGAGTAAATGCTCACAGTACGTAGAACTGACACAAACAGCTTCATTGCAGCAAAAGTGTACACACAATCAACGGTGAGTTGAACCTAGTTTTAGACGCTTTAATATATACATAAAAGTGAATGATGTATTAAAAATAAATCTGACAATATAATATTTCTTTTTGCTTTTTTCCAAATACAGGATTGAGCCCCTCTGGTGTGATGTCTTCATGAGTGTTACTGGTTTATATTACAACATCCTGCACTCTCCTGAGGACCAAGACTTGCTCAATATCAGTAACATCACGTATTCTGCTGCCACTATATTTTCCTACCACGCATTCAGGCCAGTTTGGATGTGTTTAGTGACGCGTGGGACAGCCATCCAATCAGGACGGAGCAAAGCATGACACCAAATCAGCTGTGGCAGTTGGGCTTGACCCAGAACCCTGTTTCTGATCCCCGGGTAAGTGCTTTATTTCAGTGTTTTTCAACCTTTGTTCTCTTGTTCCACGGTCTGACACCGGAATCTGTGGAAAGTTACACCGCTAAAGACGAGCTTTAGCTGGTATTTTTGTTAGAACTGAGAGACTTTACCAGCAGAATTAAGAACAAGGAAGTGAAGACTTTAACCACTTCTGATTGTCAGACTGATGACATGTGATTAAGCCTTCAAGAATGATTGGCGGAGACAGTTAAAGGGGCGGGACTTTTCCTTACACAGTTATAGCTGCAGCTAAATCGCGGCACCGTCAACCTTATCAAAATGTATTTTATAGAATTAAATAAACACAAAGAAAAAGTCATTTTAAGATCTCTCATATTCTTAACTACTCAGTGTTTTATCAGTGCCTGTTTGGATGAACAAAGAGCTGATTTCCTGGAGATGGGAAATGGTTTTAGATCAGTGAAGTAGGGCAATTCCCCACGGCACACTTGACCATCTCCCACGGCACACTATTGTGCCGCGGCACACACACTGGTTGAAAAACACTGCTTTATTTAATCTCACTGTACTGGACAACTGATTTGTGTGCAGTTCGACTAAAGTGGAAAGTATCAAGAACAGTATGATGAAATCACAATGACTACAAGGAATTTTCATCAAAAATGAATGAAAAGTATTATTGTTGTGTGGTGCAAACAATTTCCCTAAATTGTTTGTTTGTAGGAAGAATAGCACATCTGCAAGTTCAAAATGCATCACAATGCATGGCATTATGAGCCATCATATGTACTAATGTCACTACTTTGTTAAGGATCACTTATTTGCAAATTATAATCAGTTATGGAGATATGAGGTCTGCCTGCCAGCAACAATATAAGTTATTATTAGTGGGTGTCTGTTCCTACATAATCTAAAACACAAAAAAAAAACAGTGCTGTTCATAAACAGTTTTTTTTTTTTTTTTTTTTTTTTTGTCAGGGTATGCTGGTTCCAGAGATTGAATGGGAGGAGAGTGGATCCATGGCTGAACCTCATCCTGGGATCAATGTCCTGGTATGGGACAGTCACCTTTTGGGTCCACAAATGTTGGAACTGCAAGACGACATCAACCCATTGTTTAATTCAGACCGTTTGGGAGTGGAATTACATCTTTACTGTCCCGTTTGTTTAGAACTTAATTTAGGCGACATAATTACATACAGAAGAAGAGAGACTGAGGGGAGGAAGACAGAGTTCAAATCAATACTGCTGTATTGTTCAAGGGACTTCATTGTATGTAAGGAAGTTATGAAAATTAGTTCCAGTTTAAATAAAATTCAAATCAGTAGAGATCCCACATTTGCTTAAATTTTGATGTTTTAATCTGTCCATGTTTTCTCTGAATTTTACTCTGCAATAAAGGGTGAATGTTTGCACTTTGTTGTTCTATGACCATCTTTTGTTGTGTAGTATTTAACCAGCTATAAAACCCAGAGAGATGAGGATCTTTTTTGCAAGGGTGACCTGGTCAAGAGGTGTATATGTATATGGTTACAATATAAAATCAATGACATTTGTGTTATTAAAAAAGTAAAATTAAGGTCCAGCAAAGTGACTTCGGGCTGAGCAGGGGAGGTGTATTGGGTATCTGTGATTGACAGTGAGATGAACTTGAGGTAATGTAGTCCCACTGCGTGGTACGGAGCAAAGTGATGCCAGTTTCTCCACAAAACCTTCTGTGGAAGTTGCAGATTTTTCTCCTCCACCTTCATATGATCCAAACCGTGTCTGAGTGTTGAAATGACGCTAGCATGAAAGCTAAGAGAATAACGTACAAACGATCCCGAGTGAAACGTTCATTGTAAATCCCACGACCAGTACAGAGTTCGATGGATTCTATGTCAACTGCATTCAACCACTGTTGCCTTGCTCCCAGGTCCACTGAAAAGTTGCACAAGCCAGTCATTTTTGACAACCGAAGGCAATAAACCGACAAGCCATGCTAGGGCTAACACGCTAACGACCGACTGGTACAGAATCAAATATGGGCGGGGCTTTTGCCACCTGCAGAAAGCGTAGAGAAAGTGTAAGGGGCCATTCGATTGGCTAAAAGCGAACCCGCCTGCTTTGCCGATGAGTTTGATTGACAGATTCACTAGCCAATGGTGAGATTAGTCGACCCGCTCCGTCAGATGAGTCTCAATATTCACTGTAGAAAAATCTCTCACACACACGGGGAGATTCACAAACGAGAACGGGATTTTGAATGCACAGTCTGCAATTCGAATGATCTGTGAGTTCACATCACATGTGTACCAAAAAATCACGTTTGTGAAGCACTTACTGTGCATTTCTGATATATTTATTGTGAATTTCTAAAATGTTTTTGTGAAAAACAGTGTGCACATTTGTGAGAAACACTCATTGTGCATTTGTAAAACATTTAGTGTGCATGTGTGAAACACAATGTGTGTGTTTGTGAAACACAGGGTGTGTATTTCCGAATTTATTTTTCACGTTTGCATAAAATGACATTTGTGAATCGGAGCGTGTGTATTTGTGAAACCGGTTGTGTGCATTTCTGATTATTGAGACTGAAATAACTCCATATGTGTTGGACATATTTTATTTTAACAAGAGGGGTTATTCATCTTCAGACAAACCAAAGGTATGTCTGAATAAACCCCTTTTGTAATTGAGGCCAAACTTTATTAATTTCAATCATGTTTGAAAATCTTTGGTGTTGGACCGGACGGAAAAAGAAAGGAGGGAAGAAGAGAGAGGGACGTAAGAGAGAGGGGGGGGTAGGAGGGTGATAATCGGAGGGGAAAGGGGGTAAGACCATGAAGCAGCATAGAGCAGACAGGCTTACTGGTTGTTTATCGTTACGGTACGGTTCAAATGTAGTACAAAAAGGGCGGGGCCTGTTCACACAGACTCAAATATTATCAACACACCTGCTAGCCGCAAAAATGTCCACATGTCAACATGCACACAAAACAGATAGTGTTCACGAACGCATACCTATGCCTTTAAACCAACTAGTGTGAAATCTTTCATTCATTCAATCATGCAAACTATTAGTGCAAAGGTGAGCCAACACCTGTGCTCAGGTGAGTGTTTATGTTCTTCTAAAATGGATGGTGGAATGTGAAAAGAAGGAGGAGGAGCGCCCAGCCACCCCCACACCCATACCCCCGCCACAGCAGCAGTGGCAGCCGGAATTCCCCCAACGCCACACGGGAACAGGCAGGGAACAACCGCCCCCCGGGCGACCAAGACCGCCACCCAGGCCAGGGCCAGCAGGACCGCCGTGAGGCCCCCAGAGCCAGAGAGCAGGGAGGCGCAGAGAGAAAGAGAGCGCCGCCCCAGCCCAGCCAGGAAAGCAGCCCCCCGCCGCGCCGGAAGAGCCCAACGCAGGGCCCCACCGGAGAGGGACGCCCACAGCCCCAGACGAGCACCCCACCACCACCCAGGAGTTGCGGGCATCCCCCCGCCCCGACCCCAGGTACGAGCCAGGACCCCCCAAGGGAGACCCGCTCCGCACTCCAGGCAGCCACCCACCCGGCCCACGGTTGGTCCAGGTAGGAGCAAGGCAGGGGCCCGCCGCCCCCGCCCAGGAGGGGGGAACCCCGGGGAAAAAAGGGCGGCCCACAAGGGGTGTTATAAATATGGCCCGACCAGGCTCGGCCATGTTGGAAGTTTGGCGGGGCCCAGCGCCCAGGGGCAAGGACCAGGACCCACCCCCCAGGGACACGAACACCCCCGGCTCTGGTGTAATATGAACCCCCCCACCGCGCGGAGAGAGCACCGCCGGGCCCAGGGAGCCGGCACCCAAGGGACACGGCCGCCATCGCCAAGGGGCCCACACCCCCCACCAGGGAAGGGGTAGGGGACAGATGGACCCAGGTCCCACCTTCCTTGTAAAATGTGTGTGCGTGTATGGGTGCTTGAGAGGGTGTTTGTGTGCATGTGTGTGTGTTTATGTTTGAATGTATATATTGAAAGGGGAGGGGTGTGTGTACTAAGGGGGGTGCAGTTAAAATTGGCGAGTAGGGCACTAAGGGGACATCTCCTGATTACTCACAGTGATGTCCCCTCACCCTCCACACCAAGGGGCCCTAAATGTCTAAGGTGCGGTTAAAATTGGCGGGTAGGGTGCCAGGAGGACATCTGCTGCTTGCTTGCAGTGATGTCCAAGCACCCCCCCTACCAAGGACCCTACATGTCTAAGGTGCAAATAAAACCGAAAGAGGGGGGGCCCACTCCATACGGCAACCATAGGAGGGGGGCCACTCCCAAGTAGCCCCCCCCCAAGGCGCATCGCAGGCTAGACCCCCCACCCCCTCACCCTAATATGAGGTTATATAAGGAAGGGGGTAAGTTGGGGACAGCTGGTAGACTGTCCCCCGGTGGTCAAACAGCCGTCCCCCAGCCCACCCCCAGCAAAGGGGCCAGGGCCACCCAGCCCAGGGGCCCACCCCCGGAGGCGCCGACACCCTAGGCCCGGCACCACCCGCCCCACACAGAGAGAGAGGAGCCAGAAAGCGTCGCCCCCCCCCCGGAGCAAGCCCAGGCCCCCACCCCCAGACGCCGGCCCTGGAAGAGCTCTGGTCAGGCCTCGACGGGACCGAGGAGGCCAACCGGCCGAGGCAACCACTGATTGCCTCAGCGGAGACCCCGACCCGTTAGCCCCCCCGACCCGTACTAATAATGGGCCCCCCCTCCCCCCCAGAACGCCCCCCCACAGGACAGGGCCGACAAGCCCCCCACCCCACCATTGCATTTTTAAAATACCATGGGTTTTTGATTTCATGGTTCTACCCTGATGAGCGTCTGACAGTTTGCATTACAATTTTTATTTTTACATATATAAAGCATAATGCTATGCAAATAAAATTGCATTGCACAAAGGGGGCGCTGTTTTGCAATTCCATTTAAACCTTGATACAAAAACACCAAAGCATTAGATTTGAAGTCATTTTAAAATAAATTTTAAGCAAACCATTGAATTGTAAACTTAAAATGCAATTGATTTTAATAATTTTTTTTCTATCTGCCTTTTCAAATTGCATGATCAAATTACAAATTGAATTGTCAATTGAGAAATGCATTTTACTTTAAATAATGACTCAATGCAACTTCTATAATAAACTGAAGGCCTGTGGCATCACCATAAATGGCTGCATTGATTTGTTTGGCACATAATGTGGATGGAGGCTTACACAACCAACTTTATTTTTGAAAAAGCGAAGCAAATCATAATTTAAACTATTTTAGTAAATTTTAATTTTCACATCCTTCTACCACTTTATTCTTGTATATGCATTTCATTTTTATCTTTTATGGTGGCCCTAATAGTCTGCCGTAGTTTACTGGTTCATAATTTGACCAAACAGATAATTAATGTAACGTAGGCTAAAATTAAATTGAAAGTATATACATTAAAAAATGTCCATGCTGACTTTAAAACCACTCAGCGGATCCTAAGAGTCTACAGTGAAATTGGTTCAGTTGACAGGATGTGTGCCAAAGACATAATTCCTCAAGGTTTGGTTTAGACTTCTGTTGACTTACAGATTTACTGTCCTCGCTCCACTCTCCGTGTACACTGGCAAGTGATTTATCCCCCTCACAGGCGGGTTTTGTCAAACCATATACATGTATACAGTTAACAGCTCAAGTATATCTACTCTGCAACATCAGAGTTGAACTCCAGTCAGACAGAACTTGTGAGTGAGTCTTTCTTCCTCAGGTTACTCCAATAAAACCAGTTATTTAAAAAATGCAATGCACTTTTTGAAGACATGATTTAGACCTTTTGGAGACACAGAGAAAATTGTGTTTAATGTACCCACGAGGGGGCCCAAGCCAGGGTCTCATTGTGCCGGTCCCAAGCCCGGATAAATACAGAGGATTGTGTCAGGAAGGGCATCCGATGTAATATCTTTGCCAAACTAAATAAGTATGAAAGCGTTTCTGTTGCATAATTAAAAATAAAAGTCAATACCAGAAATGCTTTTTCAGTTTAAGAATGAAGCTGCATTCGTTGACTCAAGTTTTAAATTAAAAAGCAATCCGCCAAACCGCTTTTTCGTTTTCTTCACCGCTATTTTGTCACTTAGGCAAAATGATAAAGAAAATGGTGTTTGACATTATATTTTCCAAAGGTTCTCTAGTACATGTGTAACAAAATTCAATTAGAAATATCTAAGTTGACAATTAAAATGGATTAACAGAAATGGTTTTTCATGTTCACAATGTAACTGCATCAAATGACTCAAAAATTCAAAAAAAAAAAATCAACCCTTCAAAATGTTTTTTCACCTCGGTGTGGCAGGTGCTCCGCACGAGTGAACCATGTCTCTGATCAGTGCAGCTGGACTCGTAACTTCGTGTTTGCAGGCGGGGGAAGGTGCTTTGTCACGATGTGTGCTCCGGAGGAGGCTTCGGACCACAGTCCGTCCAGCTGCTTGGTGTCAAAAGTGGGATTAACACAGACGGCGCTTCATGTAGCGATCAGGCTAAAAAAATTAGCTGGTAGCTCTTCCCATACGCGGCACGGTGCGTTCACGGACCTCCAGTACAGAGAAGCTTAGTGGAACCCCAACAGCCACCCAGCCTAACTTAGTCCGCTACTATATTTTCATGAGAAAATAAAACCCACCTAACCTAAATTACGGGTCCCTGGCCAAAGCCATCTTTACCTGCAATTTAGAACCAAAACCGTCCAATCTGAACAATTAACAACATCTATTCAACAGAAAAAATAACATACAGGCTGAGACTGCAAGAGGCACAATTACACCGAAAATGGGAAAAATGGACACTTTACAACAAATTGACATAAAAGGCATCTAGATTTGACCCTTGTTTTTGATTGTTGTTGTGGTTTGTATTTTGTTTACATGTAACAAAAACGAATAAAAATAAAGTAATACAAAAAAAAAAAAAAAAAAAACGCCCAATCTGGCAGCACTGTTTGCAGGTAGTCTAACAACACAGTAGAAGAGTGAGCACTGACGTAATCACACCTTCCTTCTGGAAATGCTGACTGGAATTGAATTATGATACACTTTTTGAGAGGGAGATGTGAAAACGAAAATGCCATCCCCTTGTCATGGCAAGCTAGGCAAGACAGACCCAGATGTTGGAACCCGGAAGGAAAACACAGGTGAGTAAGATGGTAAGTAAAGGGTTTTAAATTATTCAAGCAGGAGAGCAGACTAATCTCTGATGTTCTGGCAGAGAGGTGGTGGTGAGCAGGACATTATGAAGGCAGCTGCACCAGTGTAGGGCATTAGATTGATTTGGACTTGGTGGTGGAATGAGGAGGTGTAGGAGTGTATATAGAGTCAAAGGCTAGGTAAGAAGAAGTGGGACACTGAGAGAACTGCGGAGAGTAGACAGGAGTACAGGGAGATGCAGCGTAAGTTGAAAGTTGAAGTGTTAAAGGTCTAACAAAAAAGGGACTTATGCTCACTTGTATGAGGGCTGAAAGTCAGGAGTTCTCTAGGAATGACAGATAAGTTCAAGGTGGAGGTAGGCTTACATCAGGGATCAGCTATGAGCCTCTTCTTATTTGCAATAGTGATGGACAGGCTGACAGATGAGGTTAAAAAGGAATCACCATGGACTTTGATGTTTGCAGATGATATTGTGATTTGTAGGGAACAGGTGGAGGAAAAGCTAGAGAGGTGGAGATTTGCTCTGGAAAGGAGGGCCATGATGGTTAGCCGCACTAAGATTGAGTACATGTGTGTGAATGAGAGGGACTTAATTAAAGAAAGGGAGAATTTTAAGTATCAAGGCTCAACAGTCCAATGGAGAGTGTGAAAAAGAAATAAAGAAGTGAGTTCAGGCAGGTTGGAATGGGTAGAGAAAAATGTCATGTGTGACGTGTAAAAGAAGGGTTTCTGCTCAAATCAAAGGAAACGTACAAAACTGTGGTGAAGGTGTACAAAACAGAGATGAAGATGCTGAGGTTCTCTTTTGGAGTGACCAGGGTGGAAAGGATCAGGAATGAATACATCAGAGGGACAGCACATGTTAGAGGTTCCAGAGATAAAGTCGGACAGAGCAGACTGAGATGGTTTGGATATTTCCAGAGGAGAGATGGTGATTGCACTGGTAGAAGGATGCTGAGTCTAAAACTTTCAGGCAAGAGCTTTAGAGGAAGACCAAAGAGGAGGTTTATGAATGCAGTGAAGGAAGAAATTAAGGTACTGTGTTTGGTGTTGTACTGGTGTTTAGAAGCGGTTTGCACTTCTATGAAAGAAAAAAGACATGATCCATAAATCACTAACAAATCCTAGTCTATGATTGGTAAAAGTTATATGTGGTTTAACTTTCCACAGTGCATTTTGTTGTTGAGCCCAAAAACCATTTTTAAAATGTGCGTAACTCAGCGTTAACGGGAACGTTTTGAACACAGAAGCAAACACAGGTGTTTGCATAGACTTTTTATTGGAAGTGGCCACTTAAACAAGAGCTGACGAGGGCAGTGTGAACATAGCTTCACCCAAAAAACAAAAAAGGTTGATTGTTTTGTGCAGCACAGCTTTGTAATTCTCACCTCCACCTGGCTGCTCAAAGAGTTTTGTAATAACGAAATCTTCAAGTTTCAATTTGCACAAAGCCAATTTTGACATGGGTCCTTAATTGTTTTTTAAGTTGGTCCTGTCATGATTTGAACTTGTCTTGTTTTTGGTCCTTGTTCTGTCTTGTTTCTGTTTCCTGTTTTATTTTGAAAGTCTCCTGTCTTGTCTGTTTTCTTGAGTTTTACTTCCTTTGGTCCCCATCAGCCCTGATCGTGTCCACCTGTGTCTTGTCTGCCCTGTCTGTATATAAGTCTGGTCTCTGCCTTCCTCCAGTGTTGGTCCATTAGTTACCCCTGTTATGGTGTTCATGTCTTGCTGTCAAGTCCCTTGTTCCTCGCCACGCCACAGTGAGTTTTCGTTTGGGTTCTGTCATCCTGCTCTGCAGCGCTTTTTGTTTGTTCTTTTGGTGTATTAAAACCCACTAGCCCTGATCCTTGCCTCCTGCCTCTGCATCTGGGTCCAACCGGCTTTCGAGCCTCCTCACCGTGACAGGTCCAGCAGCAAACTTGACTCAATCAATGGATATTGTTTTTTAACCCATCAGATCTCATTTTAATCAGTCCACAGTGAAGCCTATTTTAAGTTTGATGGGCTAGAGCTCCGTTTTAGATGATAGTTTTGTTTTAGATGCTTTAACTGGAGATAACAACTTAATGATCCTTTAGTGGATGAAAAGGTACATTAAGGTTTGTAAGGAAAAGTTGCCAAATGGCTGTCAACTGCCTCTTGGGCCACAGCTTTCACAGACCTGAAGTTTGCTGTGGTTTCTGTGTTGAAAAAAATAAAAAAAATAACAGTAATTCAGTAAAGGAATTAATAGAAATGTATCAAAAATAAATACATTTACTAAAACTCACAATTTGACATTACATAACAACACACCATACAGCACAAGTACTTCAAAGCACAATTCAATCGCTTTTAATGCTAAACAGGTCCCCAACCTTGGAACCAAAAAAACAGTCCCTTATAATGAATTACACTTTCTCCTCTGTGTTTCACTGTTGAACCAAAGATTTCAAGTCTGGATTCATTTGTCCACAACACCTTCTCCCAGTCTTCAGTGGTCAAGTAACCTTGTTTTTTTTTTCTTTGGCAAGCCACTTTGTCTCATTTTTTCACATCTCAACAATGTCTTTCTTTCTGTAACTCATCCTGTCAACCCTGCAGCTCGTAGTTTTCATTTAGACCACTGTTAGATTGCGCATGAAGCTGTAGCCCTGTGAGTTAGCTATCATCTACATGTTAACCCTCAGAGAACCAGTCCTCTGATTCATTTGTGACTTCAGGAATGTAGATCTCTTTCTGTCAAAGTTTGTGGGTTATTTTTTGATAGTAAAAAAGGGGTTGTCATGGACACCTTGACTTTTTGCTACAGTTTTTCAGTAAAATAAATCAACAATTTTCAGTAATCTGATGCCATATCTCATTTCCACAGTTATTTGGCTATTTCTTGCCATTTTTAAAATGACACATCGCTTTCAGCTGTACTATGCTCAGTGGAAGCAGACAAGGATGTGGAAGTACAATGTGTTCCAGCATGGCGTTGATGCAGACAAATAAGCTTGAGTCATTAAGAACAGAGGGAACACCTCCAAGAAAGAATTGAAATACTTGATCAACCTGTTATTAAACAAACTGTTTGAAGTTGTTATTTATTCATGTTGCCTTTTGTGCAATTCTGAAATTCATAAAAATATCCAGCCATGTATAACACAACTTATATTTGTGCAATTTCAAGCTTTTGATTCAACTTGATTCAACCCCCCCCCCCCCCCCCCCCCCGCACACACAATAAACATTTAAATGAAGGCTGGCTGTAAAAATTTTTATTTTGAGTGTTAGCTTCTCCCTATTGTCCTAAATAAGACACAGAAAGACAATGATTGATAAAATCATATTAGTCAGACAACTCATGCATTAAAGAATTATTTATTTTCTAGAATTCTTTTAGTTTGGCATAGGGCTCCGTTCAGATACAATAAAAACAAGGTCTTCCATAAAAAATAAAATAAAAAAAACTTTGGGTATAAAACTACCCCTAACGTAGCTCACATGTGGGAGCCGGGGAGGAGGGTGGGGGCGACAAATGCAAAATGCAGCGCACGCGGAAATGGATGACAGAGGATGTAAAGCACATGCCTGGTTCTTTAAATAGGTCGCAGAACAGGTGAGTTAATTGGGCTGAACAGTCCATTGTGAGGTGTAAACAGGTTATCACTCCAATGAGCTGCCTGGAATTCTTCCAAGGTCGTTCATTCTATTCATCTTTTTCAAGGGTACTTGCTTACACCCTGTTCTCTGTAAATACCATTTATAGAAGAGGCATAGAAATACTTGCAATCCTTTCTAATAGTTAAGGACTATCCAACAATTTATTGTTTTTTTTGTTTTTCTAAAATGATCTATTCAGACTTTCATTGTCAGTTGTGACTGACTAAAACTAAGATATTTAAGAAGAAAACATCAGGGATCGTAAATCATATCACAAATTGACATTGGTACTGGACATCTTCCACACCAGGTTATAAAAATATATTTTTCTCCTTTAAACTCTGGATTTTGAGAGAAAATTACTGTGTTTTTACTACACTTTTAAAAATAAAATAATATTACACTTAGCTTTAGTCTACTCCTCTACTCAGTGATCAGTTTTAAAGGTGTAAATGGGAAATACTTATATAGTGCTTTTCTGGCTTCTTATAAAAGGCCCAAAGCACTTTACAGTCACAGTCCCATTTACCCATACATTCACACACTGGTGGTGGCTCTGCTGCCAAACACTTGCACCACCAGAGGCATGGTGGGATTCAGTGTCTTGCAAAGCAGGAATCAAACCTGCAATCTCACGATCATGGGTTGACTGCCCTACCGCTGCACTACGGACGCCCGGTGCAATACACATATGTGCACCTTACTATAAAACAGAGGTAGAATCATTATATGTCTTGAAGTTTCTAGGAATGTCTGTGGATAAAAACTCCAAACAAGATCCTAAGACTTAAGTTTTTTATTTTTTTGTGGTCTATTTAGTCTTGCTTTTCCGGAAGCCAGGGGGGTCGCCCCCTATTGACACTACAAATGTGGCAGCAGACATTTACAAGATTTTTACGTCTCAGAGTTTGAACCTTTCCTTGTGTTAGGGATAAGCAAGCAGGACATTAATGGGATGTGGCTGCAGTTTATTCTAAAAAAAAAATCATTGGGATAAGTACTATGAGTGTGTCTTGTGATGGCAGAGATTTACATGTAGATTATGTATCACTATTAAGGGCTGTTTTCAATGACTTCACAAAAAGCCAACTCTGCAATGTCCCTGGTGCCTAGGGTCAGAAACAGCGCAGGATTTTGAATTCCAACATCAAGGGAGAGGCTCCTGGAGGTTAGGAGTACTGGCTTTTGTTAGACCTTAAGGTCACCATTCCTTCAGCTTATGCCCCTGGCATTACTTTCCTCCTTGACTTCAAACACCCTGGCTACATTCCTAGCCCATGTACCAATAAGCACTAATAATGCAGAAAAATGAAAACCAAAACAGATGGACTCCAATAGTGAAGGGGATTATTCAGCTCTATTCGGGTCTTTGTTTGTTCCCCTGAGCACTGAGAGGTGAATCCCACACAACCCTTTTCTCTGCGCAGGAATCGAGGCTGGAGATGGATAAACTGGCAGGAAAATTCGTTATATGTCTTAGCGATGAAAAAGCTCAAATGTTGTTTTATTCAAGATCAATCCTTATACTGGCACATTAAATTTAATTACATTTTTGAATATACAGTGGTGGACAAAACTGTTGGTACCCCTCAGTTAAGGAAAGAAAGTCCACATTGCTCACTGAAATGACTTGAAATGTTTAAAAGTAACGATAAATTAAAATTAATTGAAAATTAAACAATCAAAATCAGCCATTACTTTTGAGTTGTTGATTAACAGAATTATTAAAAAAAAATGTAATGAAATAGGGCTGGACAAAAATGATGGTACCCAGAACTCAATATTTTGTTGCACAACCTTTTGAGGCAATCACTGCAATTAAAGGGTTTCTGTATTTGTCAATGAGCCTTCTGCACCTGTCGACAGGTATTTTGGCCCACTCCTCATGAGCAAACTGCTCCAGTTGTCTCAGGTTGGATGGGTGTCTTCTCCAGATGGCATGTTTCAGCTCCTTCCACAGATGTTCAATGGGATTCAGATCTGGGCTCATAGAAGGCCACTTCAGAATAGTCCAAAGCTTTTCTCTAAGACATTCTTAGGTGTTTTTGGCTGTGTGATCTGGATCTTTGTCCTGTTGGAAGACCCATGACCTGCGACTGAGACCAAGCTTTCTGACACTAGGCAGCACATTTCTATCCACAATGCCTTGATAATCTTGAGATTTCATTTGACCTTGCACAACTTCAAAACACCCTGTGCCAGATGCAGCAAAGCAACCCCAAAACAGAACTGAGCCTCCTCCATGTTTCACAGTAGGGACAGTGTTTGTTTTCGTTGTATGCTTCATTTTTGAGTCTACGAACGTAGAGCTGATGTGCCTTACCAAAAAGCTCCAGTTTTGTCTCATCTGTCCAAAGGATTTTTTCCCAGAAGCTTTGTGGCTTGTCAACATGCATTTTTGAATATTCCGGTCTCGTTTTTTTATGATTTCCTTTCAACAGTGGTGTCCTCCTTGGTCGTCTCCCATGAAGTCCACTCTGGCTCAAACAACGATGAATGGTGTGATCTGACACTGATGTACCTTGATCTAGGAGTTCACCTTTGATGTCTTTGGAGGTTGTTCTGGGCTCTCTGGATACAGTTCCAACCATCTGTCTCCTCAATTTGTCATCAATTTTCCTCTTCCGGCCACGTCCAGGGAGGTTGGCTATTGCCCCTGGGTCTTAAACTTCTGAATAATATGTGCCACTGTCGTCACAGGAACTTCAAGCTGCTTAGAGATGGTTTCATATTCAAGATTCAAGATTCAAGAAGTGTATATTGCCATATTCAGTGAAGTTTCACAGAATTGGAATTTGCTTCGGTGCCAGTGTGCAACATAAAACAAAAGAACTACAGTAAGCAAAAATGTAAAATGACACAATGGTCAGAACAATAAATAAATAGAGTAAGTTGTGCAAAACAGTGCCAAAAACGGTGCAAACTGAGAATGATCAAGGTGCAGGTAGTGGGCTGGTGACTGACTGGACATAGAAGTGAAGTTTAAGGGGGGTAGGAGTTAAAAGGTGTTCATGAGTCTGACTGCAGAGGGAAAGAAACTGTTGTTGTGTCTTGAGGTTCTGGTCCTGATGGACCTTAGCCTCCTGCGTGAAGGGAGTAGTTCCAGTAGATCATGTCCAGGGTGGGAAGGGTCTGCAGCTATCCGCCCTGCACGTCCCCGGGTTCTGGAGACATATAGTTCCTGGGCAGATGGAAGGCTGCAGCCGATCACCTTCTAAGCTGAGCGCATTATATGCTGCAGTCTGTTAATGTCCTTGGTTGTGGCTCCAGCATACCACACTGTGATGGAAGAGGTGAGGATGTACTCAATGATGGCCATGTAGAACTGAATCATCATCTGGGCCGGCAGCTTGGCTCTCTTCAACTGCCGCAGGAAGTACCTCCTCTGCTGGGTCTTTTTGAGCAGGGAGCTGATGGACGGCTCCCACTTGAGGTCCTGCGTGATGGTGGTGCAGAGGAAACGGACGGAGTCCACTATGGTGATGGGAGAGTTGACACTGTCTTCTGGGTGTTCAGCTTGAGGTTGTTGATGCTGCACCACGAAACTATAATATGTCTATAATTTTGTTTCTGATGTCCTGGGACAAT
Source organism: Oryzias latipes (assembly GCF_053564925.1). Classification (NCBI taxonomy): domain Eukaryota; kingdom Metazoa; phylum Chordata; class Actinopteri; order Beloniformes; family Adrianichthyidae; genus Oryzias; species Oryzias latipes. The sequence goes on from NC_136245.1 coordinate 15,406,917, forward strand.
TCTCTCCTTCGCTTTCTGTTGTCCATGTTCAGTGTGGTACACACCTTTTCACCAAACAGCAACGTGACTGTTTGTCTCCCTTTAAATAGTCAGACTGACTGATTATGGGTTTGAAAACAGCTGTAATGTCAATTAAAGGACATACCTGAGTTCATCATGACACCCAGGGCAAATATTTCTCAGTCTTTTATGGAAGTACCATCATTTTTGTCCAGCCCTATTTCATTAGGGTTTTTTAGTTTTTTTAAATACTTTTGTTAATCAACAACTCAACAGTAATGGCTGATTTTGATTACTTAATTTTCAAACAATTTTAATTTATTGTTACTTTTGAACGTTTCAAGTCATTTCAGTGAGCGTTGTGGACTTTCTTTCTTTAACTGAGGGGTACCAACAATTTTGTGTCCACCACTGTAATTTTCCACAATTTGCATTTGCTCCGACTTAAGTAATTCACCGTAACAAGATTAAAAATCAGAGACAGGATTAAAACAATGACAATAGTCATTTTAATGAAAAAAATGAATCAGTAATTTACTTTCTTTCTTTCTTTAACTGAGGGGTACCAACAATTTTGTGTCCACCTATGTATGCCAAATACTTCTTTATGGGCATAACTCAATCCTTTACACTTGGGGTATAGCAATTGATTTTAACAACAATTCAATTGATATAATTATTTATGGTTGACAGTGTGATTCATTGTGGATATTGGTTCATGTTGAATAATTTGATCCGATTCATTGACTTCAAATTAATCTGGGACATATTTGGCCAAGACTTCAACCAGTATAACTCAGAATTAAATACATGGGTACTGAACAGTGCAGCTAAAGTTTGTTAACTCACATTTACTCTGAAGTCATGAGAAGAAATTTCCAGTCTGGGCCTCCCTGTGCCGGTCTCCATCCCGGATTAAATACAGGGTTGTATCAGGAAAGGTTACTGGTGTAGAAATCTCTGCCAAACCACGTCTGCAAATCTGTAAAAGCTGATTCACTGTGACGACTTCTGAAGGGATGTGCTGAAAGGTGAACAACTCAATTGCTGCATGAGCAATAATGGTTTACCTAGAAAATAAACCCCTGAAGGCTTTCTTTGACAGTTAACCTTAACTCTTCAATAAGACAAGTAAGACCAGTCTACTCTGCTATTACTATGATACAGTGGTGAAGAGGTGTAACGTATTACAAATGTAACAATCAATCAATCAAGGCTTAATGGTAAATCCCTTAAAACCTGATAAAAAAATTTAAGTGTGATACTGGGATTTGTCATGTCAGAAAAAAAGTCAATGCTGTTGTGATTCCATTGATCATGATGACATTATTTATGAATGTTTCTGCAAGCTTTTTATGCCAGCTGGGATCTGTCACAAACTACTGAAATTCATTAAAGACATTACACCTCTCACTACTTACCATTGAACACTAAGGATCATCAGTGCCCAATCCTAAACATTCACACACATTTATGTGCATGTCTGCTTTTTGTCTGGTACCATAAAATCTTTCATGGTAATGTATGTAATGTCCATTTGAACGCCTCTTCAGCATAATTCAAAACTTTTTCATCCTGATCGCCATAGAAAAATTCAAAGGATCTATGTCCTCCACAATAGGGAAGCTGGCATGTTTATTTAAAAACGCCATTCGTGTCTTATCTTGAGTTTATCTAAACGGCTCAGTCATAGCAGCTAATTCCTCTACAACCAACTCATGGAAATGAATGCGAAAGTCAACAAACAATGCAGCTCTTCTTTTTGTTTACTGTATCTCTTCGAAGTGCTGTTATAGATACTGCAATGCTAGAATGAATGAATAAATGAGTTCATCATTTATTGTTTTACAAAAGTACTCAAAACATTGAGAGGGTAGTTTAATGGCAAATAATTGTGGTGGAGAATTAAAAAAAATGAATGGGTTTACTTTCACAAAATGACCACAACATCAGCAGCAGGACCTTCTAGCCTGTAGTCCACCTGAACACCTCTCTGCTGGCTCACCTGGCTTGCCGTGAAAAGCGTGAGCTCCTGACAATTGTACCGTCTCTTCCCTGCAAACACTGTATGTGCACAGAAACCTCATCCCTGTTTACTGTAAATGGGAGTCTTTGTTGCATTTGTTTGCTCAGGCTTTGGCACTTCGATCCACATGTATGCCAGAAACCCGACGCAAACCCCATGCATTGTTCCCACAAAGCTGTGTCACACACATAGGCACACACAGTCACTGCATCATCAATATGGTATTTTTTAAACAACTGTCAGTCTGCCTTATATTTAATTTTTTTGACTCAAAAGGAGCTCAGCCTAACATTTGTTACCCAATCACAAAATAACACAATTTACAGCACAATTTACAAGACCATAACATTTTTTGAGAGACAGAACGTGAAAGGCGTTTATAGAAAAAACTTTTGTCAGTTTTGAGGATGAAGGTGTGGCTTGTTTTCACCTCTTGCAATCATAAAGGTGTGAAGGTGCAATCATGAAGGTGTGTTTACGAGCTGGGTACCCACAAAAAGCTTACGTGCCTTCACTTTATTACTAATCTGACATAAACTGGACCAACAAGATGCTTCTTTGTTCTTCTTCTAAACAGGTAGCAGGACTGGTTAGAAAAAATTCCTGAACCGTCTAAATCACTCTGATGTGGTAATAAATGTCAGTTGCATCCAACATTTGGAGATGGCATCTTTCTAACTCAGTCAACAAGTATTGAGCTCGCTTTTCTTTGAACTGGAAAACACTAAAAAAGCCTTTTGGTGAAGCTTCAGAAGGTTAAAGCTGAATCACTCAATGATAGTTATGGTCACTGATGGTATTTATTTAATGTTATCAGGAGAAAAAGACATTATTTATTCATCAAATCAGTCAACTTTGGTCAATTAGCAACTTTAAACATTTTGAGAATGCACATCGGACAATGACAACAAAAGACTTGTGATCTGTTCCAAATAAATAGCAACTTTGCTCATTTACAGCTTGGCTGAAAAACAAAACAAAACAAAAAGGAACAAAAAACAACAAAAAAGGTTAATCTTCATATTGGAAATGCATACAGGTGAGCTGTGATACTCATGGATTCACCAACTGCTCAACAAAACAAAACAAAACAAAATGCTCTCCTTTTTAAATAAAGCTTTTCACTTTTTTAATATGTACCTTCAAGAGCCTGTTATAGTTAAATAAATAGAATGCTTTCCATTTTTAACATGCACATCCAATTTGACCGGGGAAAGTATTTACACTTCACTGATCCTATCGCCCACCGACTCGCCCACGTTTTCTGTAATCTTTTAAAAGCAACTCATTCCTGACACAAACTCTCATACATACACAAATGTACAGTCACTCTCGCAGACATGCTGCACCTATTTACTATCAACACGACATCTAAAACCTATGGGAAGTGATCAAAAATCGAACGGTGAACATGACAGGCCGAGTAGTCCGAACAGAGGGAACAGTCCAAACACCAGGTCTTAACTGAAGCTCATAAGGGCTTACAAAAGGTTTACAGTCGATCATGCACTGTATAAACTCACTGTGTTATTTGGTTTGTGTAATCAGTGGTTTCTATATGTTTTCTCTAAGTGAACAACAGAAAAAGTCATATCTCCTGTGAGACATAAGCAAACCTAACAAGTCATCTCTACCAATCCTCCCACTGATTCATCACTTTCCTACAACAAGTGGTTTTACTATTTCTGTATGAGTTTCCCCTCAGAACCAGGAGCTGCTGCAAGGTTCGGTCCGGTCCACAGTGTTGCAGAAACTCTTAGCCATGGCGCTTCAGCTTGAGATGGACAGTTTTTATCATTGTTTTCTGTGCTGATGCCTATCGCTCAGCTCCTTTCATGACGCAAAGTAAGAGTTCTGCATGGAGTAGAGGCGGTCGATGGGGTTTCCCACGCGGGCCTGCATGGAGTTGACTTCTGTGGACATGAAGCAGTCACTGAGGCTGGTTAAAGATGTGTCGCTGTCTATGTCGTGGAACGCAGAATCGTTGCCTATGGAGAGAGGAGGAGAGCTGTTACAATTTGAAGGGAGCAGATCAAAAATGTTTCTCTGACTCAGTCTTGCAATTTTATTCAAGGGCTGGGAAATTATAATTACTAATAGTCACTTTGAGAAATGGCTGTTGTGTGTCATCACAATTGTGAGAACAGTTTTGGTAGATATCATCAAAGCTCACTTTTTGCTGCCCTCTCTGGGACAATTGTGGTCTGCGAGGGAGCATGTAAACAGGGGGCATCCTCCTAAAGGATCTGGTTAATAGCAACTGTTTACGCCTTTCATAAAACCACATCGTGTTATTTCTCTGGGGGGAATAGTTAACTTTATTACACTCTGGATCTTAATGATAGTGTTGCACAAAATGGGGACAGTGTTTTGAGACATATCTTTTAATGTCTTGCCAATATTGCTCTGCTCCCCAAACCAAAGGAGAGTGATGAGACGGGGGATTTTGTTTCTTACTACTGAGAAGAGCTAAATGGAAGCAAATTATAGGGAAGTTATGAACTTCTGGAAATGGTCCCTTTGGGACATGTTAAGGACATTAGTCAGAAACGTGTTCTTTCAGTTACATCCTGTGGACAAACATTTGATTGATTGCCCCCCATCTCCCTTCCTTGCATTTTAATTTCTTCTTGTGTCAGACAGAAATCAAAAGACTTTGTTTTTCTCATTTTGATTCTTTACGAGGCCACATCCCTCAATCCTCACTGTTTATTCTCACCAACCACATGCTCTAACCAAGGTTAGCAAACATCCTCGCCACTCAGGCGTTTCCTAAGCAGTGGAGGAAAGGATTTGAAACCATATTACGCAGATTTGGAAACACACTTCAAAACCCCAGAGCCCACAAGAACACTTGTGTTATCTGGTGTGGGAGGGGCAGCTGCTCGTTCCCCCCTGGCAGCAGCTTAGATCAGGCAGCTGCGGCCCTTGCACGTGTCCCACACCAAGGAGCTACGATCAAGGGGTAGGCATGTGAATGTGTTTGTGGAGGTGGGACAGAATAGGTGGTGGGTGCTCACCATATGGGTTCATATGGTCCCCTGGCATCTGTGGCGGAGTGAGTCCCTGTTGGAACGGGTCTGTGCTGTAGCCGTTCTGATCCATGGTGACCAGCTGCTGCTGGGGCGGGGCCAGCGGCGTAAAAGAGTTCATCATTCCCTCCATTCGGTTAGACATCACCTCTGCAAGGCAGAGGGATGAAAAAAGCTCTTATTATAAAAGAAAAACATCACTTTTTGTACTTTCTACAACTGAAATCTGAAAAATATAACTGTTCTTCAAAGACAATTGTGGAATAATCACACAACTACTTTTGGAATAGAGTGTTCAGAATGTGACAGAAGCAAATTTCTAACGAACTACTGTTGCCCTGCAGAATTTAATTCCTATAGAAAACCATACAGGTTTTTTTTATTTTGCCTAAAACAGCATAATTATAATAATAAAAAACTGTGAACACTTTAAAAATAGATAAAAAGATGATCGAAGAGGGACTATAACTTCCAAATGAAATTCTCAGTCTTCCTTAAATACTATATCGCTTGCCAACTTCAAATGGTAGAAGTTTGCTACTCAGAATAGTGTGTGTATTCAAGATATGCTATTGGTCATCACCGCTGGGAGTCAAGATATCATCTGACTTACAAACAGAACGAAAAGTACTGTGTCGTACCTTGGCCAAGCCTTTGAGAGTTCTGTTGTTCCTGCTGTTGTTGCTGTCTTCTCGCCAGCTTCTTCATCTGAAACCAAAGAGTCAAAGTCATGAGCAACTCCCAAAGCTAACATGCTGCCTTTAATTTAAAAAGGATGGCCCTCGCCATTCACCCTTGAGTGAACCGCAGGAAATCTGTATTGGAGAGCACTTCGTTGTCAAGTATCAAAGGTTTTTGCAAGATAATCATCAGAGGAGAGGAGGGTGAGACATTTAATGTGAGAGCGAGCTCGTTCTGCAACTCCTTGCTTTGCTCTTTGCATTTGTGAAAGGAATGCAGTGATAAGTTTAACACACAGAGTGGTGCTGATTTATTGACTGAACTTTTGAACAATCTAGATATTTTTTTTAAAACCAAAAAAAATAATCTTTTTCTGTGTTGGTAGCTTTTACCTTAGCTCTCTGGTTCTGAAACCACACCTGGACCACTCGAACACTCAGTCCTGTCTCAGCAGCCAGAGTCTCTCTCACCTGCAAACATCCAGGAAAATAAAGCTTCATCATCCCAAACAAAAACCTGGACAGCCTGATACACCCTGGACCATTTTGCCTTCTTAAAATCCTTGCCAGACTTTTTTTTAAGACATGCTTGGATTTGCTTTGAATTCGGTGTATGCTGAGTCAGTGCAGGACCTCTTAGTTATTGACTCTTCAAAGCCTTGGACTGAGTGCAGTTCATGTCTCAAAGGCCCTGGCTTTGGAGGTAGTTCTTCTATCTCACAGTGACATTTGGTTCAGACTATGTTATAGCAGCCTGCGCCGCTTAACACAAAACAGAGTGAAGCTCAACACTTCAAAGCCCTGCTTAGAAATTAGTGGAGACTTTGCCATTCTGACGATTTGATGTGTAACTACTGTAACGCTGGTCTGTACCAAAACCTTTGCATCATAAATTATTTAATACAAAACAAAAAAGTAGAGTTCTCCTTGTTTCCTCACCTTTCTGCAGGGTTTCGAAGACACTTCAAAGGAAGCTTTGAAGGCCCGTCTCTGTTGAGTGGTGAGAATAGTCCGTGGTCTTTTGGGCCGCCTTGGATCCTTTCCATCATCCCCCTTCCCCTGGCTTCCAATGCCTTTCTCTGGCTTGATGTCCAACTCCTCATCATCACTTTTCTCTGCAGAAAGAGTCATTTTTTTATTTGTTTTCTTTCTTGTGGTGTCACCAGAGCAACACTGAATTGACAACATCCTTTTAGGAAGTGACAGTCAGCTGATGAATACATTTTTATGCTTCCCTGTTTTGGGCGCTTCATGCCGCACACATGCCCTAATCAAAGAAGACACATGTGTTTCTGATACTCTCTTATCAATTTATTACAAAAGGAAAAGGCCACATGTACGACTAGGCTTGCAAAAGTCTGTGGAGAGCACTGTGAAATATGTCCATTTGTCACTGAACTGGACAGTGTGCCATGAGTTATTTATCGCCCTCAGCTTTGTTTGATTTTCACAAAATCAATCTTTTATAAGAATACCATTTCGAGTGCAAGATGAAAAAAGCAATATAGACTCACGAGGCAAAAGTTTCCCCATGGAACAAAAGAAAGTAAAGAGAAGTTTTGCTCTGATTTTTACCTTGGATATATAGACAGATTGTGTCTGAGTCTGGATTGTTGCCGTTTGGGTCGGTGTCACATTTGTGCTTTTATCTTCCAACAAGCCGTCAAAAAAAAACCAAAAAACTTTGAAATATATTCATAAATTTGTCTTAAAGACATTTGCAAGAAATAACCAGAGGTGTAGAAGGTTACTGTATTTTCCTACAAGGCACATCTAAGGGCCTTATTTTTTTTCCCATAAACAACATTGCGCCTTATTATCTGGAGCAACTTATATATAGATCAAATCTGGAGGCGCTTACTGATGTGGAAATTATTGTGAGAGGTACACAGCGCTCTGCCAAAATGTTTGGTTGGGTGCTTATTGTGAATACGCTAAAGCATCGAATGTGCAGCTGTGCTGGACTGTGTGTTTTCTACGTGATATCAACAAGGTTGGGAGTTAGCATAGTCACAGTGACATTTCTTTTAGTGGTACAAGTCTGTTTTGGTCGTGTTGCAAACAAGGTTGGGAGTTACAGTGGAGTGTTGTGAATACACTAACGCTTAACATGGCTAACATGTAGCAGTGTTGGACTGTGTTTTCATGCGTGTTACTAGCAAGGTTTGGTTAGTGACAGTAACGTTTGCTTTTGCGGTTATAGTTTGTTTCTTGTATGTGTAGCAAACAAGGTGCAGGTATTGTGAACACGGTAATGTTTCTGATGCCTCTCTTACTATTTTGTCTCACTTAAGACTCCTTAGTTTGGTGCATATATAAAATATCATATACTTTCAAAAATAGACCGTTCATTGACAATGCGCTTTATAATCTGATTCACCCTATAGTTCAGAAATTACGGTATTTAAGTGTTTAGTATGGTTACAGAATATGGATTTTGGACAATGCTATAAAATAGACCCCATCAGACAGAAAAGCTTTTTAAGTTCCACCATTATTAGTACAAAAGCAATACTCTGTAGTACTTTAACTCATTTTTATTTATTTATAGAGGAGCCATGATTGGAATTTGAAGGAATTGTAATCCTCTGCTGAAATCACCAGCCAAGTAAAACCATGTCAACACATAAAGTATTTTCCACGATGAGTTTAAACGCAAACAAGTACAAATGTTGAACAGCAATGCTAATGATGTGGGGGTGTAGTGGTTGGAAGCAGAGGTTCACACATGGTGGCTCCCTGTCTGCTGTCATCTGGTTCTGATATGCACCTACATTTCTTCAGCACAAACCCACGTTTCGTCTTCCTCTGGCCGAGGTTAACCTCAGCTCACACCGACATTCCCCCCTCGTCAAAGAGTGGACGGCTGAGAGAAGGGTTGCACTGGGACACAAGCAAACAAAGGGGACGTGGAGCCAATATTCCCACAAGTTGACGATAGTTGACACAGGCACAGATGTATTTGACAAATTCCCTGCTTTTGTGCATGTTAAAATGTGAGCCAGATGGTGGTGAACAGTGGGGCTTGGCGACCTGCCTCGGTGTGTGCAGGCTTCAGACGGGGAACGCTGGAGCTGATAAGAGTGGAGGAGCGTGCTCTCCGCAGAAAGGCCCCAAATCCCCCTGTCACTCATTGAGATACAGTGATTTAATTCTTTCCAGCTCTGTATCCTGCCCACGCATAGAGGACCATTAATAAGAGGTGGCTTGGCTTCATCCTGTTTTCACTTCCTACTGTACTATAATGCTCCTGCCTTTACCAGAATCACCACAAAAAAGCTATGAACAGCCATGTCAGAGACTTTACTGCTTAAATAAAAAAACTCAAGTTTTTCTTCCTTTTATTTTAGGAATATTATCTTTCTGTAGGTAAGACGGAGATCTGAGTTGGCGAACACTGCCATGGAACAGAGCTGACAAAATACAACACCTCGGTGTCATGTGATGATGGCACCTCTGTGCTGTTCTCAGTCCTGTGTGAGCCGGCTCACCTGAGTCTGAGTCATCAGGGCTGACCGAGCTGAGTAAGTCCTTCTCCCTCTCGTAGTCCACCTTGCAGAGAAGCTGACCCTCCTTCAGGACAAACTCGTCGCCCTTGCGCAGCTGACGGTCACACACGCAGCAGCAGAAGCAGTTAAGGTGGTAGACGCACTCAAGAGCGCGCATCACAAACTCTGTGGGGGCGATCTTCTCCATGCAGCCGCTGCACTTGGTCGCAAACAGCCTAAAGAGGGAACAAGAAGAAGCTGGTTGTAAGCAACACAATGTGACTGTCACAAAGGAGCTTTGTCATTTATTTATTTTGATCCTCACTGGACACAGTTCAGTAAAGCCTTAGCTGGCCATCAAGGGGGGTTTTGAAGTTGGTTGGTTGACCCTGCAGGCAGACAAAGACTCCGCTCCTTTGGCAACAACTCATCTGTTAAAATTTCGGGGACTGGCCCAGCCCTGCATCACTCCAAAGGGAGCCCAGTCAGGGCCAATCGGCAGACTTGGTGATCCCCATCAAACCTGTGCTGAGAATTTCCACATTTCTTTCATATCCTCAGTACTCTGTATGCATCAGATATCATATCGGAGGCCATGATTCATTGCTGGCCACTGTTCATATCTCATCTTAGTGTCTAATATCATGCCTCTATGGTGCAGCATTGCCTCTATCACCATTTCCTTGACAACACCTCCATCTTCTTTTATATGCTTTCAGGGAAGATGTTTGCATTGTTTTATTGGTGACCAAGAAGCATTTAATTCATCCTCTGTTGTTCAGAAGAAGCCACATTAAATGGAGCAAGAAGGCAGGGAGTGTGGTTGATCTTGTCCAGCCGTAAAGCTGGATTTATTAGTGGCCTCTTTGTTTGCCCTGGTCTGGAAGACAGCTGGCAACCGCCTATCTATTTGTGGTGAACATCTATTTCATTGTGCGAGGCAGGGAGGCAGCGAGAGGAGCAGTTGACATCATCTGCTGGTTTGGGACAGGGATGAACGATAGCGATGAATATAATGTGTAAATATGAAAGGAGGGACACCAAAGGATGGGTTTTTGTTATGTTAATGATGTTATAGGTACTGATTGAGTACTGATGTGTGTGTTCACGTGTGTGAGCAGCTGCGCGCGTGCTGAAAACAAGTGTGCTTTTCACTGTTGTCTCTGAAGCCTCCAAAAATAATAGCTCGTCAGATTGGAATCAGGAGAGCTACAGTTTATTCTGTCTTAATTACATCTGAGCAATTAATAGCCTTAATTATTATAATTATTAGTTTCTCCATTCAGTATAATGAAAATCAGAAGTTGCGTTGGTCAACAGAAGTCACTTCTAGCATTAAATTTTCATTGTTTTTCAATTATGAAACTTGAAAAAAGCAGAGATGTTAAGATTGGCACTTCGAGGGTTCATAAGATCTTTTAATTTCTCGTTTATTTCTGTGAGTTAAGTGAACTATGGAAAAGCACAAATGATAATCCACTAAAAAAGATGTTTCACAAATGTATCTTAAAGCAAAAAGTAAAGACAGAGGTGGTTCATTTCTGTAGATCTTAAATATTGAGGACGTTTTCAGTTTGAGTTTTTAGAAGGATTTGAGTTACGTGTGCTGATCAGGAAGAAGAGGTGATGAATCTGTCAAGACAAGTTCCCAGCTCTGCTTCTAATGTTCAGCAAATGGTAGGAGGCTTAGAAGGAGAACAAAAAGAAGATGAGGAAATGACTTGTTAGCGCGATTTTGATACGTCCGAGCCTCTGCATTCACCTACAACTGCCCTTTCAAATCTTCTCATCTAGATGAAAACATTCTCATTCAACCCCCTTTCCTTTCTTCTTTTTCTCTTGTTGGGTTTAATCTTGTAAGCCATTATTTTTCTATTTCCTCTTTCTGTCACTTTGCATTATTTTTGCTGCTGTAATTCCCATTCGTCGCTTCTGGAATCTTCCTGTCTTGCTTTGTCCTCCGATCTAATCCGGACTTTCTGCCTGTTTTCAGTCCCCAGTCCCCATTCTCAGTGGGGTTCAGATGGAATAACCATGCATGACGCCCCTTCTATGGCAACCACACCTCCACAGGAAGGCAATGCCGACTTTTCGGATGGGCAGAGAAGGCCTTTGAGAGGCTGGCAGCAGAAGTAAATCCTTCTCTAAGGAACAAGGAGAATTAGCAGGGAGCAGTGGACTAGGGATTTAACCCTACCCCTCTCCTTTGAAAGGCACAGTCAGTCCCACTCCTGCGGCTAGCCACAATCAAACAGAGGAGGAGTGGGGAGGTGGCGGCAGGGACAAGGGAGCACAAACTCCCTGAATGACACAAGCAGTGGATTGTGGAGGAGCCTAATCCCACTTTAATACCTTTCCAAGTTCAGCTGCTAAAGAATGCTCTTTAAAACAACACCACTGTGTGAGCAGTGGAGGTTGACCAGGGGGAGGCACGCCATTCAACCTCTCCTACATTACCTGATTAGTGCTTTGAGGAGCAGGCTGCCGGGGTCAACATAACAACAGGAGATGGACGATGATGTAAATGATGATTTCATAAAGATCCACCAAAAAGGAGAAACGATCACAATTCATCAAATCTGCTGATACACAGGAGATGCTGTAAGCGTGTGAGGGGGGGTTTGCCTGTTTACCCCATCCGCTTGATCCCAGCGGACGCGAAGGTCTACAGTAAATCCACTTTCTGGACACTGAGCTGCTTCGGTAACATGACACCCAGTGTTGAACACAAAAGGGACCACCAGCGTGACAAGCTACATCCCAGCTTTTGCTTTTCCTCCTCCCACACCTGAGCGCGCAGATCAAGTGATGAGACCCTCCTGTGTGGATCAATGGCTGCATCTCAAGCAGAGAAGCCAGTCAATATTTACCCAGGCCTCCCAGAACGGGACTCATAAATGAAGAAAAAAAAAAGCCAATCTCAGCACATACCTCTGTCCCAGAGGAATCGTTACATCTCCCCGTTTTAATCCTGTGTCCACACCTGTAATCCCTTGTCTGCTCTTTCTTACATCATCTCAGCTCATCTCTCCCTCTCTGTGACAGATTATCACACTGTTGAGGCTTGTAATGCTTTGGCAAATGCAAAAAATAACAGACGGGGATTGAAAAAAAAAGCACAACAAAGAAAGCAAATGCCAACAGAGAGTTGTTGTGTCTGATAAACACTCAGCTCTTCTCCTGCCTTGATTTACCAGGCACTCTGCAGACCTATGTGCTTTCCTTTTAACAGATTAGAAGCAATTTAAAGTGTGACAGCATTTTAAGCTCTGACCACATGTTGCCAGTGATTTCTCCTGTGCAGACTTTACGTTCACTGCTCCTTCCACAGAGATAAGCATTAGACCTGAAAGAAGCCCCAAGAAAAGAGAGCGAATGGAAAGGTGGGGGTTACAGCACTTTATAATCGCGCTACATTCAGCTACACGTGCAAGTGCCTCACCTACTCCCCTTTTGCTTTTGAACAACACTTTGAGAAACGCCACAACAATTTCAGGGAAGAAAAGCAGGGGCTATTAAGTCACCGCATCCCTTCAAAGACAGAAAGGATGAGGATTACCCAGGCAGCAGCTGTAAGCTATTACTGCAAAGACTGGAACCTGTGGCCATGTCAATCATGCCGAGGTGAGAGATGAGGCCTGTGAGGCATCTCGTGGAAGGGTACAAATTGGTCTTTTTTATAATGGTTAAGGGTAGCTGTCCTGCATCTTTTATCTTACCCAACAGTTGATTTTAAAATAACACAAATTTCATGACATTTTTTGAGGTAAGACTAAAAACAAGATCCAAGTGATAGAAGTTCACTTTAAAAAGTATTGTTTATAGGAAAGTTTTATGTACTTTTGGCTTTAGTTTCCTTCTTCTTTGCTCACATTTAAAATCTTAATGTGTGTAAACTCTATGAAATTATTTATTTTGCCTGTTAAAATGTGTTTAAGAAGAAAAACAAAACATTTTAGAAAAGAAGTTTTGCCAGGATTTTTTTATCAACAGAATTATTATTATTGTGACTATTATTATTATTATTATTGTTATCATTTAGCTTTTAGTAGAAAATTGTTTTTGTAAATCCTTTAACCCTTGTGCTTTCTTAGATGACCCCACCCTTCCATTGACGTGTTCTCCCTACCATGACAAAGGTGGATAAAGGTGGAAAGATTTCATGTAATCCATGGACACCAGTGAAGATCACAAATCATAAAAGAAAAAAGGTTCAGCGCACTGTCTAGTGGGTCTAGATGACCCAACTCCCACTGTTAAAGTGCCTAGGATTAAGCAATCTGATAGAATGTCAGGAGAAATAAAGAATTTTCTAACAGTAAAATAATTCCCGCCAGATGTTAACCAGCACAAAGAAACCTAAAAATCTGTAAAACTCAAATTTTAATGAAGTAAAGATGCATCTTAAAATACTTAATTATTTTATTTTCTAAATATAAATTTCTATTTAAAAAAATGTTCTTAAGGTATTTTTGGTAATTCAGCTTTGGTAACAAAGACATTGAAGCTTCTGCATAAGATTAGTAGTTTGAAACCTCAGTAAATAAAGAGTGTTTGACTTTTTTTGATGCAAAGCTAATTCCAAATTGCTCCATTTGATGTCTGGAGTAGTAATCATTATTTTCTCTGTCCGTTTTCAGCTCCTCATATGACACACCTGGCTGTATTCAAATCACGTCTTAGCAACAGTATCAAAAGCTTCAGCCTTATAAAAAAAAAAGAAGCATTTGATCCCCAGATGTTTCTCCTCACAAAGATGAACGAACCTTTTCAACGTCTCAACATCGGGAAAATTGCTTTGTTATGTACGGCACTGTTGTCCTCATCAGGCAGCAGGCGCTGGATGTTGACCACACTACCCTGGAAGTGGCAACCTGAATTCTGCCTGTACAAGTGTGTGATTGCTTGCAGAGGCTCTGGTAATAAAAGCACATTCCGAAGGTAACCTGTGCTTAAAACTCCTGTGAACATAACTTAAAAAAAAAATCTGTAAGCGATATTCATTCTGCTCCTATAAAAGCCCCTACCAAGACTATAAAAAAGAAAATGGTAGCGATGATGCCGTGCATATGAACAATCTCATAGGTCGTCCTTGTTTCATTGTATCAGCAGTTCTCTCTTGAACATAGGATGATGGAGAGTAATGAAGCAAAATAAAAAGTGCCATCCTTCTGCTCCCGAGGGCCAGCTCCAGTCAGCTCTAAAAGCTGCTTAATCACCATCCCTTGCTTACCACATTAGCATAATAATGGCCTTTAAATTGAGGCTCTTTGTTTTTTAATTAAACTCCCAGCAGGTAAAAGTAAAACACATTAAAGGGAGAAGTGTACACCACTAATGGCCCAAAGGTGCCTTCTTCATCACACAGCTCTGGCCACAGGCTTCTGCCTATTCCCCGGGCTGACGTGTTGCCCCTACTGGCTGCGAGCTCACATGGGAAGAATGAAGAAAGCTGATTGCACTTGGCATGAAAAGATAATAGCAGAGATGAGTTTGATGCGTCAGAGTGTGCGAATGCACCTGCCCGGCCCCCACAGAGGGAGCACGCTTCGTTATAGCTGCTGCACAAAACCATCACAGATTTGAAAGAGGACGCTGATGTGGTGCAAAGTGCTTCCTGGATCATTTTTTGGAAAAAAAAAAAAAAAGATTTATTTCTATGGCACCAAAAGCTCCTGTGTGCAGGAATGTGAATGACTCCCTAGTCAGAGAGACAGCCCACGCAGACCTGCACATGCGTCTACACTGCACAGCTGCAAAAAGAAATCCTAAACCTGGAGTGGTTATTCAAATCATCTCATTTTGGTTCACATATAACTCAACACCTGAATCTCAGCTCAAGAAAACGTTTGATCATGTGCTCCAATGGACTTAAGAGGTAGAAAAAACAGAAAATTGCATATTTTGCATACTTGGATTATTTTGTGTCAAAGCTTTGAATGAACATAAAACTTGTGTTGGAGATACATTTTTTGCAGCAACTAGCATCCCGCTGCTCCTCCTCCATGTGTGTCGTAATTACCCGCTACAGGAAAACAGCATGGAAATAATCCTACCAGCCACACAGGTAGAACAAAGCTCACGGAGTGAAAAGGACAGTGTACTGGGCAACGGAGGAGGCTAAGTACACATCTAAATACAAGAGTAAGCAGGCGAGCACACATGATGCTGTTTGGACAGCTGCTGTTCCTAAGTATGTAAAATGAGCACAACATCACATTTAGGCTCAGTTTCTAGAGCCGACAGCAAACAGCATGGGTACACACTCCACATAACTGCATCTGTGAAGAAATTATATTGTTTTTTCCTTATTGGTGTCAGATTATTTCACTTACTTTCAAATCAGGCCAAGAAGTAGAAAGAAAAGGCCTGCTAAGTGAATAAAGTGTTAACCCCAATGAAAACAATAAAAAAGAAATACTTGTTTTTCATCTAAACTATTTTTTTATGTTTGAAAGATTTGTCCTACACTTTTAAACCAATGTGCAGATAAAGACTGACACAGGAAACAACATCTATGAGATCCAAGAAAATTGTTACAACAATAAATCCAGTGAAGGGTTAGAAAATGTCATAAAATAGTATTTGCTTCATTTACCTCTGCGATGCTTTACTGAAGAAAAATAAATTGACTCGTTTCACGGATTCAGTGCCGGAATAGTTAAAAAACAACATTTGGATTGGAAAACTCTATAATTACTATTGACCTAGAGGTTCTGGGTCTGAGAAATAAAACAAACAGTAATATGAGGTGTTCTAAGGCAAAGTCTGCAAATATGCAAAGGCAGGGTCTGGTGGAGAGCATCATGCACGGGCTTCTTTTCTCCGCTTCTAATCTGTGGGCCTACACAATATTAAGACGGCTTTGGAGCCACTTGTGACCCAGCTGTGCACTAATGAAAAATTCCACAGCTCTGTGTAGAGGCCAATGGAGCTTGACCCTTTTTCACCCTTAACCAAGCAATGTCCATCTTGAGGAGTTTACCAGCACTGAAAGACACTAGATTAAAGAGTAGAAAAAGAGAAAAAGAAACAATATGGGAAAGTCTGAAAAAATGTGAATCCCAATCTGCTTTTTTTTTTTTTTTTTGCATGTTGATGTGAAGTAAAGTGTTTGCCCAGGTTTAAATGGAAAGAGATGATCCTTGTGAGTGAGGATGGCTGGACGAAGGGGGCTCTGTTTATCTTACAGAGATGCATTGTAAGCACAAAATTAGTTTGGAGGGGGGGAATGTGAGAAAACAAGGAATTAGACTTTTTTTCGCAAGATCCAGATTTGTGTTTGGGATTCCTCTGCCCTCTTTTTTTTTCGTTTTGTGGAAGATATTAAGAGGACTGCATTCACAAAGGTCCACTGACTGACCATAAGAATATTTATTGGCTATGTGATTCATGTTAAAACAAAAAAAAATGGCTTTAACAGATTTATAGCCACATAGGTCGATGTTTATTATTTCTTCATTTTTATATGATCTGTTTTTCTAAATCTAGGCATAATTGTAAGGACAACCCCATGAGCCACCCACTCATCTCCTGCAGACACTAACATTCAGCCCATGCAGATACACGACTGTCCAGATAACATCTAAGAAAATAACCCAAGAAATGCAGAGGACGGAACACAAACAGCACCGCTTAGGGTGCAAGAAGAGGATAGATGAGTAGAATAAATGTGCAGATCGGGTATTCATTTGGGACAGCGCTTATTTTTTCAGTAAAAAGTTAAAATACAAAGAAGATGTGTTTTTTTAGTTGTTGCTGTTGCTTTCAACTTTTTTAGGACATGAAGGACTTCTCAGTTGATTACCTGCATTAAAACCTAAAAAATATTCCTTAAATTATAATTAATATATGACTGCACTTATTTAGATGTTTTACTATTCTAAAAGGAAGTGCTGAAAATGACCCCATATTTGGATATGTTAAAATAGACCCTAATACATAATTAGCAGACAGTGAATCTTTTTGTCTATGAAAGGATAGAAATAAAGCTTAGCAGTTACCTTTAATTCTTCTTAAAAGGACAGATAACGTGTAGCCTGCCTGTCTCAGCGACTCTACATCAGAGAAGCTAGTTGCATTTTATCAGAGATGAGTCCTTCATTCCCTGAGTGAATAAACTCTACATCTAAGTGTGCAATGGAGGATGAGAAAATGAAGAAGAGAGAGCAAATGAAAAATAAACACTGTTATGAAAAGACAGGATGCTCTAAGACCCGAGGGCCATGGATTAACACTGGGCTTAGCATTCAAATAATTTATTTGAATATCTGATCAGGAGTCCCTTTAAAAGACCCAAATCCAGAGATTAGCAGGTGTTATGCTAAAAAGCTGTGCTTTTTTGTCAGGAACGTAGCTACACTAGCCAAACAAATATGTCTTTGAGTGTGAAGAGCTGGCGTGGATGCATGGCTGTAACCATGGTGACTGACTGGTAGTTAGGATCCTTGGAGAGGGGTGCGGTGTTGGAATGTGTCAAACAGAGAGAGAGGGGAGCACACGCAGCGCAGACCAAACCAAAATCCTGCTGTTTCACTAAAGAGCATCAGCTACATTATCGAGACCACCTACAAATGCCATATAGCTTAAAGGTCATTTTAGAACATGCCCTTTATTCTTTTTTTTGTTTTTATAAATTATCCTTAGAAAATTATTTATTTTGCCCTCAAAGATACTTATTATCCCAGTATGATGATAAGGACAAAACAGATTCTGATTTTATGTGAGGTCCTTTTTCTACATGGACTTATTTTAAACAAATTAAGAGAAAATAACAGATTTTATGCACGTGTTTTCCTAAATTCTGCTTATCATTTATGTTATATCAACTAAAATAGGCCTAACTGGCTAAAACCAGAATGCAAAGAAGTAGTTATGGTTGCACAAGAAGAACATTCTGTCAACTAGCAATTTTTTTAGCAACCTTGCTGTCACTATGAACCTTCATTGTTAACAGAGGCAAAGCTTTATGGCATGTAACTAAACTCTTACTGAACAACTGTTACTGTCGATAAACTTGTCACCACAGTCGCTCTGAGGCATGTGAAAACAAGTGATCTGTCAATCTTTTATCAAATCACAGATCATGCATAATGAATTGAAAATATTTTGAATAAGAGTTTTATCTGCAAAACGTTCAATTTAATTTACTGTGTGTTAAACAAAATCACTTGTTTGGAGGCAATGAGGTGTGGACTGCTATCTGACAAGAACAAGTTCCGTTTTTTTTCTTTTTCCACTGAATGTATAAGTTTAATGCTAATTTGTAAAAAGCAAAAAGAGTGTTTGTTTACTATAGCACAAAAAAACTATAAAATAAACAGTTGTGAATATGCTACATGCTTCTTAGCATGCTAGAAAATTTGACTGCCCTTTTTTTTTTACATTTTACGTTTTGTAAAAAAAAATAAAAAAAATAACTGTCACTTTGCTTTAGTCTTCGCTTTTTTCTCTCACAGATAAATAGAATAATTGTGCAAACTTGCTGCAACCTGCATTGTGTGTACATTTTTGCATTGCATCTGAGGGAAATTTTCCCTTTGCTGCAGCAGCTAAAGTTACTGTGAAACTATTTTTCTTCATGTCTTGAAGTCTTCGAGCATGCTTTTTGCCGCAGGAGGTCTGGCATAGGAGTTGTGCGATGCCCTCCCTGCTCTTTATCTCTGTTTTTGTCTGCCTTTCCCACACGCCCACACAGATCGACAAACACACACTCACACAAGACGACACTGGCCGTTTCTCTGTCATGTGGGTGGTGAAGTGTAAAATCCCATCTCTCCAGCTGGAAGAGAACAGGTTCGACAAAATTCCCTTTTCTTCACGTGGAGCCTCCGAGGCACGGGGTGGAATGGTGGAGCATGGCACAGCACGTCTGCACTCCCCACACACCCACTGACGGTGTATCTGCATGGCCCCGCGGCACTTACCTCAAGTCAGCTCAGTGGCTTTAACCACAGCCCCTCCGTGACTGCATTATGACCCGTAACAGAGCACTGACACGGTTTATTTTCTTCTCTTTGGCCCTGGACTCAATAAACCGACAGTGCATTGTGCTCAAATGCACACAGATACATACAGATGCTTCCACTCAGATCACTCATGCATATAATGCCTGACTAAGTAGTCTAATACAAATTCTTAAGAGGGTATGATGCATGGGCAGCTGTAGTTATGCATATTTGGCCGTGAACGGGGCCAATCTTACTGGTGCCCCCACAACTCTTTGTACGCACAACTCGGTCGATATGGATCTTTATTTGTCTTGTGATGCAATGACAATGTCTGCTGCCACAGTGACAGCCGCGGTCAGCCCTCTCAGCAAGGAAAAAGGTTTGCATTCACCCACCAATTTTACACACTCTTTGGGTCCAGGAGTGTCTTTGTGTGGCGGCGGGCAGCCCATTCTCTGCGGCTGTCTGGAAAAAGCAGCTGTTTCTATAACACTGTGGCAGCATTTTATGTTGTCTCATGATAAATGAAGGGGAAGAGGCAGAGCTGAGGTGCAGCTGAAGCGCACACAGGCAGGAACAATAGCATAGGAGGGTCCACGCAGTGCACAGACACGCTCTCTGTGTCTCCTCCGGCGCATGCACTCTGCCCCTTCTGCAGGTTAGACTCCCGGAGCTCACCCATAGCCAGAGGTTACGACAGCGTGTTGAAGCAAGGGAGGGGTGAACAGGGTGAAACGTCCCACCAGTCCCCACGCACACCCATGGGAATGGGAGGTTGCGGTCTCTGCACCATCGGGACCTGTCGCATCTTTCTCCTCGGGGCAGTCATCTTCCTTTTCCATAATGACAGAGCCCCAGGCCTAATCGCTCCACCCCCAACCACCACCACCCCTCTCTCGCAGCTCCTCTGTCCCCGTTGTCCTGCCCAGGTGCCTGTCAGAGGGGTGTCTGCTCCACGACTGGTGTAGCAATGAACATAAAAGACCCCCCCTCCCAATGGCCTGAGGCTCAGCCCTTTCATTTTGAAGCGGTGCGCACCGGCTCTGCAAAAGCCCAGGCCCTCAGCTCGCGGCCTGCTTCATTGTTTGGCCTCAGAGAAAGACTATTATTTCAACTCAATTTACTGTGAGTAAACACTGAGTGATAAGGCCCCCTGTCTTATCCGTCACACACGCCTCCTTCTCCATGAGCTGTAATATACGCTGCCAACAAATCACTTCTCCCAGCCCGTTTCTATCAGCAGCCTTAGAGTGGGGCTTACTAATTCACTTTATAACACTGATCAGAGGACAGGCCTCATGTGTTTCAGAATATGGCTCCATCACTGACTGGCATTTAAAGGTCTCGCCTCCTGACGGTCGACTGCTGTAAATTGTAAGCAACTGCATTTTTACCTCCTTAAAACACTATTCACATGCTAAACCTGCGCTAATGAGATGAGAAAAGCCTGGATATGGACTGCAAAACAGAGCTGCAACATTTTTATTAAAAGAGAACCACATTCATTTTTTAAATCAGTAATATAAGCATCGAGCCACTTGATGAATCGCTCGTCTACACAGATGGATCATTCGAAGTGAATGATCATCACGGCAGGGTTTTATGCGTCCAAGACAAAGGATGCAGCTGCGGGGTTGACACACAACAGCAAAGCGTTTCTTCACTCGTATTTGCTCTTATGGCGAACAAAGCAAACCGAAGCTGGAATTCTTTATGGATAAACCTCAAATCCAAAGCAATTTCTCCGTCTTGCATTATTTTTCCTAAAAGCAGCCTTCTAAACTGCACTGTTTCCAACATTTTTTCTTGTCTCGGTGTAAAAAAGCCCTCAGTGCCTCTTCCATTCGAAGAACTGTGCTATATCTTAATTATACAGAATTATCAGCCAGATTTAAATAGCAGTCATTTGCACTGTCTCCGCCTTCTGTGGCTAATATAATTATTTGGGGCCTACTTTGTCTTAGGCAGAAAGAGGCTGACACAGTAGCACAAACTAATGTGATAAAAGCTTAGCATATCAGGGCTTGATTCAACGATTTTAAAGGTAAGTGTTTATGACAAGGTAATAATGCTTCATGCAAAAGGCTGGCCTGTAAATTGGTTAGTTAGGCCGTGATGGATGAGGGGGAGCCTAACCTTATTTCCAATACAGCTTCTTGATTTCTAGAGCTGGGGATAATGAATTTGATTTAATTAGACCACCCCTCATTAGATTAAGAGTGGGAGAAATCTGACCTCGTGTCTTGTCTAAAAAACTGCATTTCTTTGACTTGTACGGACATTTCTGCAAACAAATGTGGAATTATCGTTTTTGATTGACAGGAATGACTCTGGAAAGAGCCATCACGTCAGACTCACATCATTTCACATCCTTCAAACTCCCCTCCCCATGAAAAAGATAAACTTAATCAATTAAAGAAATCATTGTTGTGAGATATAAAAACAAACTACCTGCCCGTTAAGAACGGAGTAGAGAAAATGGAAGGAGAGATCAGGAAAGGGCTATAAAGGTCCAATTTAAGGAGTGATTCATCATCAGTTTATTAATGAAGCTGGTGAGGATCCCCGGCAGTGTTGGTAATGGGCTGGTTGGCCTATCTCTCCCTAAGTCCTCTGGGTACATGTGCTCCTTACACTGCCAAGGTAATCTCTTTAAAGGGCAGGTGGATCCAGCCTACCAGGGCCCCAAAGGCACCTTAGCATTGCTCTTACTGCCTACAACGCACCACAAGCTTGACAACTCTCATTAAGGCTGCAACTTTTTCAGGCTTTGTGTAAAAGAAAAGTTATCTCATGATCGTTCTGACAGCCACAGGTGATGCATTTGTCATTCTCAGACTAAATGGAGGTGCTTGGAAGAGGCAAAGAAGAAAAGTCGGAATCATCCAGCTGAGCGCTCAGAGCGTTATCGGAGTTTGTGGACAACCAGACTATCTCAAAAGTGCTACTCACACTGGAAAACCTTCCAAAACTTCTCAATGGGTATGTTTCACTGTCCCTTGTAAGCTATAAGACCAAAACACAGCACAGCATGGATACTTAGGTGGCCAACACACTGCAGATCCAATTACCTATAATACACACTTAAACTTTATCTCACTCTTAGTCATTATCTAAATTGCCAACATGTTATTAGGGTACCTGCTTTGAGAAGTGTGTGTTTCTCTTTGTCTCCTAATAGGGCCCAAAGGGAGTGTTGTTTTGTATGTAAGCCTCTGTAGCCTGTAAAGGAATGCGCTTTATAACCACTTTCCAAAACAGAGGCGTGTGGGAAGGCCACAACTCTTCACCATTATGCACCAAACACAAACGTATCTGTCATGATGTGATGAGTGGTAGAACCAGGAGATTAATTATGTGATTGCAGAGCAGGGAGCCCGGGCTTCAGTCACAGCGGTCCCTCATTACATTACCTCCTACTGAGGAGCCCAATTGACTTCAGAGTCACACAGCTTCTCCATAGAAGCTGTACGTTGATTGAGAACAGTGACAATTAGAAATAGTCTGCAATGTCTGCCCTTACATTTAAAGGTCCTTTAATCAGTTCTGCAGGTCACTATCAAACTAGTGATATTAGAAATTACTGTAAACTCCAGTTGTCTGCTAGTATTACATATGGACTTCCTCAAAGGTCTTTAATAGCAGCAGAAGAAAAAATGGCCATGCTTGTTGTAATTATTTATTATTGTCACCATGAAAACTAAAGATTTCAGAATAGGAACATGTCACTACCTCCTAACACTAGGCTACAACAACGAACACTATTACTCCACCTTTTGCGTCAAATCTCAACCACCAAACTTTAGGAAACAGATTTTTTTTAATACTTAAAACAACAGCTAAAAGCTTCTGCTGATGATTTGTGGTCATTTATTATTTGGACATTAACCATTTTTCAGCAGGTTAAACCTTTACCATGGGAGATGTTATCAGAAACTGTAACTCTTGGACCATTTATGCAATCAACATGAATCAGCTGATTCTGTCGCAGAAAATAAAAAAAGGTTTCTATAAAAGCCTCACTTCAGAATCTTCTTGAATTGTGCTACACTCACACCGGGTTCAAAAATGCTCATTCAAGTGTAGGTAAAGACAAAATAAATAAAATAAAAGGTAAGTAAGGCAAAGCAGGGGTGGTATTATATAAGTTCAGTTCTCCCACTCCCTTTCAAGCAATCTATTGTACGCTTTTTGATTTTCTTTACATTTAATAATTTAATTTTGTCATGAAATATAAGCAAAATAGCTAGTATTTTTATTCATGATTGAGAGAAATAATTGAATTATCTACTAGTGTGGACATATGTGTATTTTCCAATCAATTTCAGGACTAATTATTCTATGTTTGATATGTTCTTGCATAAATATACATTTCTGTTGTTTGTCTTGTTTTTGTATTATTTATGCTATGATTGCTTTAAATGAACCTTTTTCAAATGCAAATCCAAATCCAAGTGACCATTTTTAATGAAAAGTCTATGTAAATGCATGTACATATGCGTTTAAGGCCTCCGTGTTCAAAACTCTCACGTTCACACTTTACTGCACAAGTTTTAGGTTCATTTTTGGGCTCTATGTTCAAGACCATTGTAGGGGGGATAATAATTTTTAAAAAAATAGGCAAACATTTGCTCTAATGCATCAGGAGCTGGTATTCAAACTCACCTGCTTCTGTCTTTTCCAACAAGTCTTTTGTTCAACTGAGCTCATCTAATGACAAACCATTTTAAGACAGTCACCAGCTCGCCGGTGGGAAAACTGAAGGCCGTTCACACCTTACATCATTCAAATTGTGTCCATGCAAGCGAGACATGTTCTTGACACTGGACGCTCCTCTGAGGCCCATATATGCAATTGCAAAATAGATGCAGCCGAAAATGTCTCATCCACAGGGAGACTCACAAGCAATAACACACTATAGGAGAGAAAGACAGCTAGATTGAATAGAGAGACAGCTAGACAGGCAGAGATCAAGTCCAATTCCGCTCCCGTCATCTGGCTGTGCATTCACAGGTCAGGCTTACTTAATCTAATTCCTGGGATTTCCCACAAAAAGCCAAGTGCCACTCAGGAGAAGTGGCAGAGAGAGTGAAAAGAGAGGGGCCGGGAAGTGGATGTGGAGTGGGCTGTTGGTGGCTGCAGTGGTGGGCTTGAATAATTATGAATCAGGAAAGGCTTAACCTTCTGGGGAGTTAATTTGAAGAGCACTGGGGATAGGGGAGTGGGACTCTTTATTTCCCTGGGGTGCCCCTAATGCTATTGTGAGGGAATGGAGAGATCAGGACACGCAGCAATATCGTGTCTGTTAGCCACCATATGACGAGCTGACCCCACAGCCGCACAATCACACCTGCCGTCATCAGGGCTAATTTGTTAAACATATCAATAGCCCTCTGCTGGCCTTTTCTCTGCCGCATTGGAACATTGATTCAGCGACAGAGATGAGTGACAACACCTGACCCTTTGACTTCCCTCTCTTTTCAAGTGACGCAGAAAATCCCCTACTCTCTCAGAATTATTCAAGCAACCACAATTTTAATTAAAGAGCACATAATGAAATTTTTTAGTAAGCAATGTGAATTTATATCACATAAAAAAACATTTGGTGCTTTTATCTTTTCTACGAGGTCCTGCATGCACAGCAGACAAAAAACAAATACACTAAAGACTTAAAACTGCATAAAAAAAACACAGTTCATTTTCGGATAGCTCTATGAGGACATTGAGATAAGAGCAGAGAGGCTCTGGCCCCTGTCCATCATTAAGAGACATTCCTATTATGTTGGCATGCTCAACGGCTGAAACACAAATTAAAGACCCACTCCAAAGAAAATGATGCCTTTCGTGCTTTTACATGCCCTTGCGTTTTTTTCTCATTATATTTATAAAAAAAAAAAACGCCCCTCTCACCCTCCGCGGGTGGTTTCTCCTCCAAGCTCGGGTCCACTACCAGAGGCCTGGGAGCTTGAGGGTCCTGCACAGTATCTTAGCTGTTCCTAGCACTGCGCTTTTCTGGACTGAGAGGTCTGAGGTCTTTCCAGGTATCTGTTGTTTGTGATGATGTGATGATGTGAGAACAAGGTTCTGTTATATATATATATATATATATATATATATATATATATATATATATATATATAGCTTAAATTGTCTTTCTGATTATGCCTTTATTCAATTCAAATAGTCATGAATCAGGAGCAGACTGTTTAAAAAAAAAGCCTGTGGTGTGACGTAAGTGCGACAATCGCGCCATTCTAATCCATCTGCTTGTAGACAAATAGATCTGTGTATGTCTTGGTTGTCCTAGTTCGATGTGACATCTTGCTCCAAACTGTACGGCAGGATAACTTCAAAATTGCTTGCTTTTTTTTGATGCACTATTTTTGTTAATGTCAGGTTGGGGGTGTGAGGGGCTTTAAGTTAGTGGGAGAGACTGTAAACAGATGGATGATGGGAAATGGGATGGTGGGCTTACTCTGCGCCAACAGTTCCGCCAACAACTCAGAGGCAAATCTCTAAAAAACTATTGCCGCTCTGCAGGAACTATGTCCAAGAAAATAACATGTTTTTTTTTATAGTCCCAAAAAACAACATAATCATAACTAAAAGACCACTGTGAACACTTTCAAAATAGATCAAAAGATGATCGGGGTAGAACTTTAAACTGCTTGCTCAAAGGGTAGCTGGCAGAAAGACCCTGTTTTGCGGCTGTGACAGAAGCAGCAGCATCTGGATCTAATTTGCTGGGAGCGTTCTCAGACATGCTGGACTCATGCAGGGGGAATCTCAGCTCTTTGATTTCCACTCCCACGGCTCGCTCTAATTGTCATCGCTCATTATTTAGTCAAAAGGTGGAGGGATAAGTCGTAAACTATTGCAGAAAAATGGCATTTTCTGCTTTGAGAGAGTTCCTCCTCAGCTTCACCCCCGTCTCATCCCAGCTGATAAGAACAATGAATTTCAAAGATGGCCAAAGCACAATCATCTCTCATGTGCACTCATGATTAAGATTTTGCAGAAAGAGCCCATGTTGGTTCTATTTTTTTTTTTTTTTTGATATTGTTTTGAATTAAATTTTTCACATTCATGTTTATGAAGGCTAATTAAGAAACTACAAGTACAAACAATGTTTTTGTGTACAAATACATAGAGCTTGACAAATGTGTGTAGGTGGGGAAGCATTAAAAAGTCTTGTTTATCTTTGGGTTGTAAAATTTGACACCAAATTTCAAAAGCTAGCATAATATCATGACAAATGCAATGATTGCTGAATCTGTTGTTGCTGTCATCAAAGCTTACCAGATAATTACAGCAGTAACGACAGCCAAGTGTCTGTGCGTGCTGACAGGCTGAAGGAGAACAGGTTGAGCCAATCTTCAATGAGATACTTTTCTTTTCATGTGTCTTTTGTTTGTTTTGGTAACTTAGTGCATTAATTTTTCAGGTCAAGCGCACACGAGTGGTAATGATGCGTGTCTTGCTCATCACCTTTAAAGTTGAATGTCGATTTAGTTTTTTGGATGAATGAAAACTCACATGGAAATAAGTGCTATGATGATAGGTCCTAAAGTTGCAGTGACGTGCTGAGCATTTCCAGGAATTCCGAATGACAAAGATGTGTATCAGCACCTTCTCTGTTACAGAGTTTTGAGTCTTCCTTTTATAGCGGCCATCATTCACTCAACAGAGGCTAGATGAGCCATTTTTCCTACTGAACGTTAAGCCTGCTATCAGATTAAGCAAGCTCTGATTTCAGCGCTAATTGTGCACGTCCACTTAAGAAGCTGACAGCCTGGCGAATGAGAAGGCTCGCAGGCTTCTGGAGCACGGCGCTCATCCATCACAGCCTAACCGATTGCATCCCTCTGAAGGCTCAACACGCTAACACCATTAGCTCTACTGCTGGGCATCTAACTAGCACATCACTCACACAGCTACATGCTAACAGCATTACGGCTAATGCTGGCCCTCTAACTAACACATCAGTCATAGAGCTGGAAATCCTACGGCTCTGCAGAAACGCGTGGAGCCACACTGTCTCTCTGAGACAATCACACACATTACTTTGCCTGCGTTACTTCTGCTGCTCTGCAGCTAATGCCCTCATTTGTCTCGGAAGACGCCGAGAGAAAGTTGTTTTGATTCTGTTGCGTTCTGCCCACAACATCTCAAGGTTGAGTGCACAGGCCCCTATAAAGGGGAGCCATTCAAATACGATTATGATTTCATATTTCACAAAGACCACTAGGATGATTTTTAATTAGAACCAGAATCAGTAAAAAAGAGTGGGGTATGAAGACGATAAAATGAGGAATGCATTCATGCATGGGATGATTCTCGAGCTTTATTTAAGATCTGTGCCAATGTTCTAACAGCATTAATGAAGTTATAAAGAATTATGAGAGGAAATCAAATTTGCCTCGCCACTTGAGCGCCACTAAAATGCCAAACAATAAACTACCAGATTGCAAATTAGATCAGTAAAAATATCAAACACATTGCGGTGCAGGAAAATCCATAATTGCATTTAGTGCCTGGCCTCTCCTGGGGGGAAGAGACACTAAAGATCATCAGCAGGCTACACGGGTGCCGCTATTGACAGAGCGGTAAAAATCGACAGGCTAACTAAATAAACACTCCAGGCTCCATTAAATATTCAACGGCTGAGATTTGACAGCCTAGCATGCCTGCCTCTCCCCATTGCCTCCATTGGCTTTTCTCTGCAGCACATCTTCTCCCTGTCTCCCCTCCTCCTATACCTCCCCACCCCACCCGCTCCTCCTCCTCCTCCTCCTCCTCCTCTCCACTGTGACTCCTGACAGCAATAAATGATGCGGTGCCTGAGGGCGCTGCTCCAGTGGGAAACCTGGGAGGATAGAGCAGGAGAGCAAAAGAAATAAAGGGGAGACAGCCTATGACCAATCGCTATTAACCAAAGACTGAGACAGAGCCCTGTGACATCCACTGACATCCCACCCCCTCAACACTGTCACTCTCAAAAGGCACACTCACATGTGCACTCTTGCAAACACCATCCTTTCTATTTTCTCACAAAAGATAACTGAGCAAGCGTATGAGTAGAAATTGGGTTTCCAGTTTTACATTGCTAACCTAATCATAATTAAACAGTTCATCCTGTTAATAAGGAACAAAAAAACATTTAGATCTGTAACCGTGGATAGTCTTGCAGCCTCCCGAAGACACCATATGCATTCATCCGCTGCTGCGAGCCAAGAGAGGTTATGCAAATGAGAGATGACAGTGTTATTGTGTGAGGAATATCAATGGAGTAATTACTGTTCCATGTCGGGCTATTGGCCCTCCACTGCCGTGCCCAGCCAGCACGCTTCATTTCTCAGCAGCGCTCTCAGGGGAGAGATGAGCAGCATGCTCCTGAGAGCAGAGCTAATAATGGCAGCTCGGATACAGGCAAGGCTTAGACGAGCCCCGGGGTCCTGAGCCGCAGACTGCTAAACGTTGCAGGGGTCTCAGGAGAGCCCCACAGCAAAGATGAAATGATTAAAAAATGGAGCAACCTGACTGACAAGCTGACCGGCACCGAAAACTCTTTGTGTGCTGGGTCAAACCATCACTGCTTGCTGCAGCTCACCTTAACGGATATTAGCAAAATGTGCAGTATGTGCAGGCAAACCCAAAGAGAAACAACGGCAGAAAAAAGAATAAATATGATTTCTCTTGGCAGACCTCCAGTGGTAACGCTTCTCTGACATGTAAAGGTGTCATTAATTTTAAAACTCAAATTTGCTGGGGCGTTAAACAAAGCATTCTGCACACTGCTCCAGAGTGTCTGCTGCGTGTAACTTGTCAACTTTAGCAACTTTTACCTGTGACGACCCGTCAAGAAAAAAAAAAGACATAATTTGCTGAGTGGCCACAAGTTCAACTGATGGAAAGTCGGTTACACCGAGACAAACTTCAAAGTGTGAAGGCCGGCACATAAATGCCCTGAAGCTGAGAATTAACATACCAGGCAGATGGAAAGTATCTCCCACACACCTTAAAGAAGTAGCCTTATCAGTTTAGGTGTTGTCATTGACGAAAAATCTGCTGCACATTTTCTTTTCAGATGTAATATATTTTTAACTTTTTAAATGATTTAACTTTTTTCATTTGAGCTCATTTTTATTTCACCTGCACTTTTTAAATAGTGGTTAATTATTACAATTATGTGTCCTTTGCCTCCTGAGTGAATTGAGAAGTACAAAAGAGTTTGTTGATGAAAGGAGGTGTTGGAGTTTTTTTTACAAGTTAAGAAGGGGATTGCAATAAAATATTAATGGTTCCTGTGTTTTTTAAGGTAAAATATACAATATACAACAGTAGTTTTCCACAATCTCTAGTATTTTAGCCGTAGTCTGATTAAAGCCAGAGGAAATCATATGATCATCTAAAAATGCAAGTATCCTGTCGATATAAAACTCCATCATATCAGGATCTGAGGCGTTTTGTGCCTGTGTGACAGGGGCTGGATGAAAAAGGGAGATGATGTGCTGCACTTGCACCTTCACACCATTCATTTCCAGGTCAGGTGCACCTCTTGCCGTGTTCAGACACCTCATACATCTTGCAGGCAAAGACCAGCTTATCTCCATACTTATCTCCCCTGCAATAATTCCCACTCAAAGCTGTAGCCGCAAGCAAATGACTGGGCAGGGTGGGAGCTGCAGGCCCGGGTGGTACACCACTCCTTTTCCTTCAGGACTCCCACAGACAAAGAGAGAGAGGCAGGAGCTCACGTAGCAGACGGACGCCAAAATGCGAGCTGCTATACAAGTGCCCGTCCAAATTATGAAGGATTGCTTGCTGAAAATATTTCAAGGGTAAGAAAAAAAAAAGAAAAAGTACATGACACAAAATTCATCAACTTCGTGGACAAAAAGAGTAACTACCAGTGGTGCATTTGTGAATCTGTTTTTCTTCTTTTCTTGTTGATGTTGACATCATAACTTGGCCTTCTACAATGCACTGCATCCACACACCCCTTTCTTTTTGGACACAGAGGCTGTTTTTCGTTGCAATAAAGAACAGCTTGACAGAAATCTGCCGTTGCCCAACATTTTTTCTGCTTGTCATAAATCCTATTGTATGACTAACTGACTGTTTTGTTTATAATGCCTGTGTCTTTGCCTAATGCCCTTTCAACAAAGCTTTGATCCTGCTAACCTCATGGATCCTCACCATAAACACTTGCCTCCTGAAGACATTTTTATCGCCCCGCGGCTCGATGCCAGGCATCTGCGCGGAAGTACAGCAACAGATAAAGTTGCCATTCACCAGGCAGGGCAGAGAGGACACCAGACTGTGAGGGAAATGCTATAAAACTACTTCTAGACTTTTAGATCCCATAGTTTAAGATTTAATTTAGTAGACCTTACGAGATATTTACGTTTTTCCAAACCGTCGAAATAGCTCACTTTAAAAAACTTCGGGACAACAATACAAACCAATGAAAATACAAGTTGCACTTTAGACTTCAAAGTGTGCATTTACAGTCACAGGCCTGCATACATGTAAACATAAAAGCCAAGCAGTGAACATCCAGTGGATGCCAGTGATGTCTCCACGAACAGGAGACCACAGGAATTGTTTATCGCGGCAGATCACACTGACTAATCAAAACCACGCGGTTTCTTCTTGAACCTGTGCGGGGCTGAGATGTTTCCTCACCCCACCCCAAGACTTGCATGTGCCACGACATGAACTTCCCCCTCCTCCTCCTCCTCTTCAGTATCTTCAGCTTCAAACCCTTCACAGACGCTGCGTGAGACACCACAAAGGCCTGTGCAGTACTGTCACAAAATGGGAGGAACCATAACTCACCTGAGGCAAATGTTCCTCTACACTCCCAGTTTTCATCTTAATAATTAACAGCTTATTTCAGTGAGCTATGAATTCACTATTAAATCTTTATCAAAAATTCTAAGAAAAAATTTGGATAAATTAAAATAAGGAAAGAAACCAAGGAGAATGGAATGACATGCGATTATGGGCAATGTAAGAGTTTCCAGTCGTGTTTGCCAAGGTCCCATTAAATGTTATGGGCACATCAAGACCCAAAGTGCACGTTGGTCAGCACAGTGGGAGTATGACATCTTACACTGTGCAGGGCCTCATTCTGGACCATGCAGACAGCTTCAAAAGAACTTAACCTTCAAGAAAAACAGTCTGTTGGTCTAAACCGTGCGGCAAAAATCACCCCTCACAACAAGATAAATGTTGAACTGACTTACCCTTGGGGAGGGCATACTGCTTGATGGATTACACTTGGATACAGGACCATTTTTTTGGAAATATTAACACCAACAAGCTGATTGCAACTTCTAGGTGAGGTAATATGCGCTCAACAGAAAACAGGCTGACATGTACAGAAACCAAACAAACAAGAAGGCTGCTGTGATATGATGGAGCTTGGTTGCCCATGAGGGATATTTCAAAGTTACTTAGACGTTTGTCAGTGCAGTTTATTGCTTCTTTGAAATATCTGTAAAAGAGGAGCCATTCAGGAAAAAGAAAACTGTTTAAGAGCAGGGAGAGTAAATCTTTTTTAATGCCGCTGATTCCTGTGTAAGTGTCGCTTCCAGAAACTGCTTGCCGATTCCCGCTTCCCTACAGTTCCCTCATTACGCATCGTCTCAGAGAGACGGCTACTTTTTCACTCCGCCTTCTCAAACACTGCAAACTATAAGTGTTTTTCTAAGTTATAACTGTGAGGCGACTACTGCCAAGAGTCTGTCGCTGCTGCTGCTGCTGCTGCTGCTTAGTTTTCCCTCTCTCTTTCACTCTGTGGTAAGAAGAAGTCATGTTAGAAAGTTGTGTCACACAAAGGCATTTTGTTGTAAAAAGAAGAAAAAGCGGGATGGAGACTCTTTAAAACCACAAGAACATCTGAGATGATAAACAATCAAGGCTGATCATGGCATCCTAATTTTGATTTGTATTTTTTTCATGTATTTTCTCCCTCTATAAGGATAACGTTTGACACAAGTCTTAAAGGCCCCTGTTTCTTCCAGTGGTTAGGGCAGTTTCCTGGTGGGATGTTTTTGTGCGGAGGGGCCACCTTTCTTTCTTATCTTCCTGTCATCTCAGTGGGACGGCAGGGCACAACACCCTCTCTGGCTCCAGAACCACAGGCTTCCCCCCGGACACCAAACCGCTGCCCTACATTGGATGTACTCTCTTAGAGCGGGGTTGTTTAGGGTGTGTCAGAGCTGATTAGTGCTTGAATGCGTGAAAAAAGCAGAACTGGGTGAAACTGTATCTGCAAAACGTGTTTTTATGGTTCCTTTTAGTCGCCTTTAGCACCAGCAGAGGGAAGGTGATCACTTAAGGCAAAGTAAAAAAACGTGGACAATAACAAAATCAAAGTTTCATGACTTTTTGTGATTCCATAAACCTCAACATATTGATATTTGAAGCTGGATTATATAAATTACATAGAAAAATGTATACAACCATTCTGATCGGCCATTACATTTTGATGGAAGTAAGTGCTGGTGTGCATAAATATCAAATTTCTGCTTGCTGAAGACTAGTTTCATAACCTTCAGGTTTAATGACCTGAAAAATGTGTTAGATAGACCTTATTTTTCATTGCAACTCTATTTTTTGCCTTATTAATTTCTTTACTTTGTATAATAAAAGATGAAAATCTATAACAGGCAGATTTTTGCAACTGTCTTTAGGCAATTTTATCCCATATACATAACGTTTTATTCAATTTAAAAGGTCCATGATATATTTTTATGCTTTTAAAAAAAGGTTTGAAAAAAAAATCTGCTTGTCACCTGTTTCCTTCAGAAACTGTCCAAAGTTGATTTTTTCAAAAGGTATAAATGAGATTTTTTGTCAGTAATTTAACTAATCAGATACCTGTTCTTTTAATTTGACTTCAAATAGAAATTGCAACAAAAGATGAGATGGACAGAAGTTCTTTGTTAAAACTGCCAATCAAAGCAGGCCTTGTTTTGGTGTGAGCAGGAGGTAGGGGGATGAGTCCACACTTGCATAAAAATGCATTAGCTGACAGCGTTTCACTCCGTGCTTCGCGGGCAACTTGAAGCTATTTTGACCATTTATCACGTATGAACTATTAGCACTTTCAATCACAGACGAACCCTTTGAGCTGTCTGTTTTCACGCTGAATATGTGCATATTTTTAATTATATTAGAATTTCCATGTTTTCAAATGACTTTGCCAATCTTCCAATCTGCGTCTGCTCACCGACTGAGTGCCACTGCCCCACAGCACTGCATGTTTGTGTTCTCTGCCAATAATGATGACCCACAGCTTCCCACGAGACATAATAAAAGCTTAAAAGCACTCCGAGTAGAGTGTCTGTAGTTTGGAGCCAACCAAAAAAGCAAGAGACAGTGGGCACTACTTTTTTTATTCATGTATAAATTGTGGTGAGGCTAAAAGCTATAATAAAATCATACACATTAGTGTGTGTGTAGATAGTCCCTCACATAGACATACTTGTGGGCAACAATAAAAACACAGCATTTTGGGGCAGTGACCTTGCATGCAGCTTGGGGAAAGTTATTAGGATTATGGTTAATGTGCTTCTAATATTCCTTGCAAAGGCCAAAGTGTGTTTAGCCACCATCTTTGAAGAGGTCGAGGTTTTTGCCAAGCAACACTGACGCTCGTGTTTGCTTTGGGACAAAGATGATTTTTTTTTTTTGGGGGTGGAATTTTAAGGAAAAAGAAGAAAAAAAAAAGGTTTCAAAAAATGCAGAGTATTTTAGAACACTTTGAAAAACAGAAAGAAAAAGGGTTATAGGTGCTGTAATGAGTGCAAGCCATGAAGAATCGCTGACGCCAGGGAGTGTGCTGTGACCCCTCCGACCTCACGCCTGCTGCCTGTCTTCTGGTTAGTGTAAGCCTCATCCAGCTGAAAGCTACCAGAGGCCTTCATGTGTATATGTGATGTTTCCAAGGAGAGATGGACCAATTAATCTGATTATAGACTCAAATCCTTTGACATGTGTTGGCTGTCCGAAACCATGTGCCGCGCAGATGCACATCCATGTGTGTGTGAACAATTATGTACCTGTGTGTAGATGTGATCAGCCGAAGGTATGACTCCACCTCGGTGCACAAAAAACAGAGTTTCTGGGCAGAAAATGGAAGGCATTCGTAAAGTTATCAATGAAAAGAGCATTTTCTAAAAGCAGTGATTTATAAAGGAGTTTCCTCAGAAGTTGGAAAGCAACGGTTAGAAGAACGTGAAATGAAATACGGGGTGAAACAGAAAACCGTCTGTCAAAGCTTTTGCGGTCTGTTTAAAAACACAACACTGCAGCACTTAAACAGCCCCTTTTTCACTGCTAAAGCAATGAATATGCCTATTCTAAGGGGTGGTTCTTTCATTTTAAAGTCAGAGATTTGACTCAGTCTAGGGGGCTCCGCGTATGTTCATGTCACTGACTGCAACGCGCGCTGAGGAGGAAATAGAATGAGGAGCTGACAGACAGGGCCTGATACTGCACTTCCACCATAGGGCAATCCCCAGCTAAACCCTGTGCTGACAGCCAGGATGTAGCACTCATCCATAGGCCACAGCCCACACTCTGGGGTGCAGCAATAGAAGAGCAGGGAGAGCATTAGGAGAGCTGAACAACTGATGACAGAGCAAAGGGGGCGAGTGGCTGGTGGTTTGAGTGGCATGCACGTCACTGTTTGTGCGTCCTACTCCTGCAATGTTTGGGCAGGTGACTGTCTGCATGTGTACAAAACCATTTCACAAAGAAATGAATGAAAAAATACAAAGAGTGTCATCATGCAACATGAACCAAAAAAATTATATTTAACAGACCTCACATGTTGGGTTTAACATGTGGAGACTTAGCTAAGATGTCATAATTAAGAGTCGGGTTCCTTGGTTTCTGTTGGGAGGCAGTGCTTTAGAAAGCCACAAACTAACAACATATAAATAATCTAATCTTAGTCTGAGCTGCCAAAGAAGCTCAGAAGAGTGATGAATGCTGAAGCCTGAGAGGCCAGCGCTGACCCTGACTGCCCGCTGCGAAAGGGCTCTTCTAAGAGCCAGAGCTGCCTTTCCAGCTGGGATCACAACGCAACCATGGAGCTCTGGTTTCAGAGCACAACTCCAGCCTGGGGCTGGGACAGCACTCCCCTCTGAGGCTGAGTTCGGAGGGCCGACGCTGAGGCAGACAGACACTCAGGGGGTCAGCCGACCCACCCACTCTCAGAGGGAGGAAGCGACAAGCATTGAAACCAAAGACTGATTGGGTTTGCCTCATTCCACAGATTTTCTGCCTTTAACCTCAGAGTTTGGGGTTAAGGGAACAATTCAAATAGTACAGTAAACTTCACGTGCAGAGGGAATTTGGTTTCTTATCAATGCCGGTAGATGCTTCCCTTCAAACAATACAAAAACGAAAAAAAGATTTTCTGCTTCATCCCCTTATCCATCCTCTTCATAGACACCAGATCATTTTCCAGTGTTCATGAGACATGGAATTTCCAGAGAAGACATATTGGGGCAGCTTTCTGGGAAATATTAATATCCAGGCTGCAGAGGAAAGGTAAAGGGAGAGGAGAGGGGATTGGTGGTGTGCAGCGGGGGGGGGGGGGGTTGGTTCAGACGATCACTATCAAGGCATGGCACCTGATGATAAAATGTCTCCCCGATTGCCATTCTTTCCAACTAGCAGTGCACGACAACCTCAGCTCCTTTCACATGATGCAGGCGTTTTTTTGTTTCATTTTTGAGGGGACACACCACGGGTGGTGGTGCCCAGGTGGGAGGCAGCGGACAGTCATCCCCACAAACACTCTGCTGTCATCAGAGCTGCAGACTCTCCACATCTGCCTTGTTTTACACCCCACAGCTTAGTTTCTGACCGAGCCCCCCGTCATCTCTTCTTTCCTCCCACGTCTCCACTCCCCCATCAGGATCATCCAAATATTTCCCCTCGCTGCTTTTTGAAGCTTCCATGGGTCAGGAGACCTCATGCACAAATCATGCTGGCCTGCAGTGGGGGGGCTGGACAAAGAGGACGGGAGTGAGTCAGACGCACAGAAACCGAATCTGCGCTGTTTTCGTTCAGAGTTACTTTTCTTGCCAAGACAGCCTTCACCAGTCAGCGGTTAGCTCTGAGCAGTGAGCTGAGGCAGCTCCTGCTGTACATGCCGGTCCTGGCCGCAGATCTCAGCCCTATTCCCCAGCCTCACCAAGGAACAGGGATGGAGAGTAAATTCAGAAAGCCTGACAGCCTGCAGTGGTTTAACATAGGGGCTAGTCCCAAATACATAGTTCTGGGTTTATATTGATGGATGGATAACCAAATCCTTCTCACTGTTTGCAATAAAACATATTGGTTTTTACATGGAGAGGACCGATCCTCGATGGTGGTGAATTACGACGTAGCGAAAGATCAAGAAGTCGCAGGTTTAATGGGAGATTTCTCTGTTATAGCAAACCAAAAAATATATAGGCGTTTAAAAAGAAAGAATCACATTGCAGGTCAGGTTGAGAAGATGAGTCTGAGTGGACCTTCCATCCCACCTGCCGAGCCTAGCGGCTCAGGATGAGAGGAGGTGCTGGGCAGGAATCTGCAAGTGCTGGTTGAAGTAATCACATTGGTCTCACTGCATCTGATCTGCAGTCTAACAGACTTCCAAACCGTTGAATGAGTAAATAAAGTGCCCCAGGGGACTCCCGCTGGAGCTGGATTACCACGAGGGGGCACACACAAAAGGAGCTGGAACCCTGCAACCCGGTGTGAGCCGCAGACAAAAGGCTCATGTTGGACCACGACCAGGGAACCGGCAAACTTTATTAATCCCATCCTAGACTGAGCCTCCTGCCACCGCACTCGCTCTGCCACGACTGTGTGCAGGTACACACTCAGAAACGACCGTGCACGTGCTGAAATGAATATGAATGTCTTTGTTACTGTCTATAAACATATCTTTGTGATGCAAGACTTTGCATGTGTGCTGGACTGGATGGACCACATAAGACGGGGGACTCATGCTTACTTGGCTGTGGAGGCCGGGCCTCAGGGGAACCGCGGGCCACGACATTCTGCAGACCCAACCCACCCCGGCACCATTCTTCCCTCTTTCTGGGCCCGACACAAATAAAAGGATTAGGAGCCCCTGTTTCCGTCAGACCCTCCATTGAAGACAAAGCTCCGGCCAGCTTAGTGTCACACTTAATGATAAAAGTGCAAATCTCTGTCAGTCACTTTGGGCAGAAAAAACGGTACTTGGTAGCTAATCTCATTTGACGGAGATTAAAGGGTTGGGGAGAAAAGGGGGCAAAAAAATGTGTTTTGACTCATTCTGCAAGAAATAAAAAAGAAAAAAATGCACCTCTGCAATTTAAATCAGAAAACATCAGATCACAACTATACTAAAGAGCATGCATTTAGAATAGAGACAACAAGGAGAGGCAAGTGTGCATCAGCCCACACCCTCCCAGGAACTCGGGGTGTATGAAGATAAACACGCTGCCCGTCACATTCGCATGCAGAGCTAGAATGTGTGACTTGGGTGTGAGAGTAAGCCTTGGGCACACAGCAGTTTGAGTGCAGCACTTGCCACTATGATGCCAGTCCTCTCTAGTGTATCTGTGAAAAGCCTACGTGTTGGAAAAACATTCCAGAGTGGGATCACATATACACAGTTGGGGCCAGCAGCCACACTGCGAGCCAGCAGCAGAGGCCATGTCTCAATTTCTCATGCACATTCGACCGAGCTGCCGAAGAAACAAGTGTGGCAGATTTCCAAATGACATAGGAATGTGACATATCAGGGATGGTTTTTTTCCCAAAAAATACTCATATAAAGAAATAAATTAGGAACTACACACCATGAATCAAAACTAAGATATGATCTCGAAAGGATTTTTGCATGCAAATTTACTGTTATTTCCAACATATAACCAGGGAAATTCTTTATTAAAAGTCTTTGCTGAGCTTGATTCCTGTAAGCCTGCAAAATATTTGACCATTTTACCCATTGACCAACATGTAAATTGAGTTTAATAGTCAGTGGTTGCTTTGCTTCTTGTTATGAAGAGCTGTCATGCTGCAAAAATAAACCTGTGAGCCCAAGGATGTGGAGCCAGCACACAAAATCGGTGCATTGCTGAGCTTTCTCTTCACTGATTAGCATTCCCGATTGACTGACATGTCCCACTGGCTGCCTAACAGCCGGCTTTAAGAGATGAGGTTAAATTGTGGCTACCAACAAATTGCATGCTTGAGTTCCTCTGCTATCATCCAGCGTAATGTGAGCACACCAGGCAGATCCCTTTGCAGAGCCTTCCCCTGCACAACAGCTCCCCCACACAAAGACCACAGAGACCTCTCTCCACATCCCTCGCCAACAGTCTGGCAATGGGCATCGCTGCGCCTGGGCCTCTGCGGCCTCCTGTGTAGTCCCGTGTGCACTGTGCCCCAACTGATGCCACACTCCCACCACACAGTAAACACCAACACCGGAACCAGCAAAGGACACTAGCCATTTGCTAAAACCACAAATAAGCATTCCAAACTAGTGGACAAAGCTTCCCGCAGACTTTATGTCAAAGTCAACATTTGTTGCAAAAGCAAGAAATGAGAAATGGTTTAAAAAATCAAGTTTAAAGTTCTTTTTCTTTTTTATGTATTGGGATGAGGGGGATCTGCACAGTTAACAAACCGTGAGATGACAGATGATCCATCCTAGTATGCTGCAGGGACAGGCCAAGCCATGTTGACATAAAACCCAATACTTCCTTACAGAGGAGCACGGCCAGATTCAGCTAGCTCCTCCAGAGCACTAAAGAACCCAGTGAGCAGGCGCAACATTATCTGGCTTGTGTTTCTAAAGTTACATTTATCTCTCAGCAGAGTTCCTGTTTTTATGCTTAAGAACAGTGGCTGAAGACATCTGCTTATTATTTTTAGAAAGATTAAAAAGGAAAAAAAAAATTTTTTTTTAAAAAGAACGTATGGCTGATGGTGAGAAACTAGGACAACAAAGAGCTTCATCGTCAGAGCTGCCTTTGAAATTCTTGAGCAGAATTCAGGACAGTCTTTAATTAACTTTAAAAGTCCCTGCTCAATCTTTGCTTTTTTTTTTTTTTTTTTTTTACTGTCAGCGGGCATGTAAATGTTCAAACAGCACCAGGCCTTACGAGTGTCCTGTAGTGAACACACACACACACACTTATGACCGCCTGAACCAAAGCAGAAACCCAGCCGTCAGCATCTATCCTGCACACAGAGCTGCAGCGTCCCGAGCCCAGCTAATTAAAAAACAACAATTTCACAGGAGGGTACTCCAAACAGTTCTAAAAAGCACCTCTCAGCACACTGGGGGATCCTGCAGGATGCATGGAAGGTGAGGCGCACTCTCAGAGCTCTCCTTTTACGGCTTCATCACTGCTGGGATTTTTTGCTCTGTTTTTTTTTGTGCACCCAGGCTTGTAGAATTACAATAAAATATTTTTTTTTAAAAAGTAAAAACTACATTTATTTCAATTTAAAATCTTGTATTTCCTGTATACATTTCAAAATAAAATCTTCCAAAATGACATTTGCAGTGATATAATGAAAAAGAAAAAAAAGAAACATTTTGGAATGCAATAAAAGCCAAAAACAGACAGCGAGCTGTGAAATATTGTTAGTAATTGTTATGTTTTGTGCTTGGAGCCTGTGGCAGTTTCTAACAAGGCAGTCCATTACAGGGGTGTTGTCTAACACTTCGGTCGAATGATAGGCCTTATTACATGGCTGCCTTCAAAGCATCTGCTTGGTTAAAGGAAAGGTCCCTGTGGGGAATAGATCTCCCTCTTTCTAATGATGTATAATTGACCTCCAAACACCAGGGCACAACAAACTCTCTCGGAATGGTGTAATTCCACTCTGGCTCTTACATGCCGCCCGTCTCGTTCGAGCTTGTCCCCCCTCTACGGCTATACGGCTGTTATCCAGCTGACACCTCCACCTATTCACCTTTAGAGAATTTTTTTTTAAGTGCGTGAAAGATTCTTACAAAAATCGGCAATGTTTTTCTAAAATCTTTTTTTTTTTGCATTTGATCTCTTTAAAACAAACATCTGGGAATTTAGATTTGTTTCAGAATAGATAGAGCAAACAAAAAAAGCTAAGAAACAATGCAAAAATCCCTCCTGCTAAGTGTTTTTTTGCAACTTGCTGTTGGGAGTTTTAACAACACAACACTAATACCCCCCCCCCCTTCTCACACACACACACACCTGCCTTTTACCCTTTTTCAAACTTGTGGGAAAAAAATGTAGCTTTCCAATTCTTTGATTTATTATAGGTAGAGAGAGCTGATTACGGGGTATGAATCAAGTACTGTAGGAATGTAATTAGGCAAGAAGATCTCTGTAAGGGTTGGCGCTCTCCTCCCAGCCCAAAGCAGTTTGTGGGCTGACAAATGCATCTTAAATGGATGTCATAAAAGTCAAAAAGGTGCCAATTACATCTTTAAGTATCCCATCAATGAAAATGGAATAAACAATTTAAGGAGGAGAAAAAAAAGAGGAGAGGGGCAGTTATGTAGGTGTGATGCAGGGAGCCACCAGCTAATTCAGCCTGGGAGGTGCTGAGGAAAAGAATTAAAAGATGTGAGGAATAATGGTGTGCGAGGGCAGGATAGTGCCCAGCAGTTTGTTATGCTTAGCTGATCTGGAACTTTTGGCATTCAAAGGAGCAAGCGGAGACTTTAAAAAGCAGGCAACTGGTCACTTGTGCTCCAAATATGGATGTCCAAGAGCAAAGAATGAAAATACACATTTGGCTGCCACATCTATAGCCTTCCTTTGCATGCAGATCTTTGTCGTCACTTTTTGACTCAAAAGACGTAACAATGAAAATGGAAAAAAGACAGTGGAGCAAGAGGGGCAGCAAAGACACCCTTCTATTTTTGCCTGATGGTCTGGGTTCTTCTGAACCGTGACGCCGTGACTCTGGTATCCCCTAGTTACTGCTATGAATTTGCCATTGTTACAGACCTACTACACTGCTGTCACAAAGCTGGATGAATGGCACGCACGGCAGTGGATGTAACTCTTTGTTACTTGCAAGATATCTAGCAGAGAGCCATAATGTCCCGGTAATCGAAGTAGAATTGGTAAAAAGAGCGGACACAAGAAGCTGAAAATTCGGTGACAAGCATGAAAAGCGCTCATGTGAGGAGAAACACAAGGCACCCCGGGGTGCTCACAGGCCAAACAGGAGCCCTGTGATGCTTACTTAGCCTCAGCGCTTGCTTTATCTGCCATCTCCGCTTGGTTTATGTGATAATTTACTAATTCAATTCACTAAATCATCTCTCCCTGTGGTGAATATTAGAAGAGCTAAAATTATTTTAACAGGGAAATTAAACCTCCTAAATTGAATTAACACTTTAAACACTTAAACATAAAGGAAAGGGGGAGGGAATTTATAATAATGTGATAAATAAACACTTTTTTTTAAAAAACAAAAGTTAATTTTAAATTCACTAAAGTACTTTTCTGAAATTCTGAAAAATGACGTTTTTTATTTTATTTTTAAATGCTTATCCAGAGAATAAAAATCATTTTAGTAAATCTTATTTAATGTTTGTCTGATGCAGCAATCTGACTAAATAAATAACAGTTTGAAACTGCAAGAATATTTTGCCAAAAGTCAAACACAATAAATATTTTACATTTTAAAAGTGCAGGAATAATTTTGACAGCAGTCAAAAAATAAATATTGTTGGGGTTTTGAAACATGTTGTGTTGTGTGCGTCTGCATTTTTCAGTGAAGCCTCAGCGGTTAATATTATTGTCTTGGAGCAAAATGTCACTAGTAATTGAGCGGTTGATTAGTCACCGTGATTTTATGTCACCGTTATTTCATGTCACTGCAAATAATTATTCAAAAAGAAATGGATAAAATAAAATACTGAATGTGTAATATTTCAATTTAAATAATATTTTTTAAAGTTTTTAAAAATCCGAAGCTTGCGGGATTAAAAAAATCACGTGATCACATAAAAGGTTTATTAAGCGGAGTGATTACTGAACAAACGAAGAAAAGAAAGAAAAAAAAACGTTCATTGGCAAATAAATCCATCACGCGCTAAAAGTGATTTGGTTGTTTTTTCAACCTACACAGATTGTTCCATCCTTTCTGAGTTTCTGCACTACCATGGGGGGGAATGCCACTTGATTCAACCAGAAAACATGAAGCTGACACAGCTCGCCCACACTTTCTCAGGCCTGTGCGGGATAACGTCCTCTCTGCGGCAGCACGGCGCGGAGGCAAGCCTCGGAAACACCGTGGGCCTCTGCGCCCAAGGAGGATAGAGCCTATGAGGCGCTCGGGTCCCCAAGCCAGCCCTAAATCGTCTTTTATCATTAGACTATCCTTTGCCCTAATATTTAAATGTATGTCGCCC
Organism: Oryzias latipes; assembly: GCF_053564925.1. Lineage (NCBI taxonomy): Eukaryota > Metazoa > Chordata > Actinopteri > Beloniformes > Adrianichthyidae > Oryzias > Oryzias latipes. The sequence continues at coordinate 15,449,530 of NC_136245.1, forward strand.
TTTTCTATATCTATTTTGAATGAAAAAAATCAAAAGATGTTACGTTTTTTATGTTACATATTTACTCAGAAATATAATATATTTTATCTTATTTATGTTTGTTTTCTAAATCCATCCAAATGACATTTTTTCGATGTTTTTTTCGCACTCGAAGAACTCCAAACCAACACAAAAATTAGGAACAACAAAGACCCTACTTGTCCCCCTTTCCTCTAAAAGTTACGCACGACCTGAAACACTATAAAGTGCAGAAAAGGGTGTGAAAGGAAGGGCGCAGACTCCCCCGTGCGCGCATGTGAGCGCCCTGCTTACTGTTGGTAGTCGTGTTTGCAGTAAAGTTTCCTTTCTCTTAAGTAACAGCTGGTGGTGAGAGGCTGTTGACACACGGCGCACTGCAAACACTCTTCGTGCCACGAGGAATCGTTGACTCTCATCAGGAAGCGGTCGGAGATGGGCCGCTGGCATCCTTCACACACGGATCTGTGGTGACAGTCAGAGCCTGTGGAGTGGCAGAGGAGATGGGTCAGCGGCAGCGGGGGGAGGCCCACAACCACATCATGTTGCCTGGGATACTAATGAATTTAAAAAATATATATATTTACTATTGTGTTTTATCAACATTTCTTCGGAAAATTCCACATATCAATCTTCCTGTGCTCCTATATAAGCCCGATTTTAAATGTTCACTGATATTATATAATATAATGTAAGAATATGTATCCACATGTGCGCCAAACCTGCGCGTAAACTCACCGAGCATGACTCCAAGAGTGGCCTGCCCAGAGCGCAGCGGATGGTCCTCAATTTTAATGCCGTCCAGCATGATGCGCGTGTCGGTCTGTTCTCCCGCAGAGAGACGCTGCAGTGACACCAGACCTGTTGCGATATCCATAAGAACATATACAGTCAGAGCCGGCAGGAAGATCCCCGGCACACGGAGCTGAAGCTGAGGCGCTAGGAGGGGAGAAGGGAGGGAGGGAGGGGAGACCTGTTGGAAACGTGCTTAAAGACGCGGAGGTGGAAAGACTGACTGAGAGGAGGGGAAGAGAAGCGGTGCGTAAACAAGGCGCAGACATTAAAGGTGGAAAAGTCTCGGAACAGTCACCTGCTATGATTAGACGAGCGAGGACGCACGGGATCTTCTTCTCCTCCCCGGGAAAAAGTGAAAGAAAGAGAGAAAGACGGGAGGAGGAGGAGGGAAAGAATCCGAGTTCTTCTTGCTCGGCGATGAAACCGAACGAGGAAAAAAGTTGACAAGAAATCCACAGATTGGAGAGAAGGGATGCAGATGTCCCGCCAGTAACTCTGTGCATGTAAAAGAGATGGTTGGCTGCCTGTGCCCCTGTCGCTGCAAAAAAAACGAAAAAAAAAAAAATAGATCAAGATTGAAGCGAGTAGATCCTCCTACTGCTGCACGGATGACTGCACCCCCGCCCCATTCACCGCCACTGGGATGCTATTGGAGAAGAGTGTGTGAGCTGCTCACTCAAACCACGACACCACAGCAGACTGTGTGGGAACGTGATACTTTACATCAGCCTAAACATTGACAACCATCACAACAAAAACAACAATAGTGTTAATATTAATAATGAGCTTGCGCAGTGTCATGATTTGTGGGAAATGCGCACTGAGGTGTGTTGTCGCGCTGCGATAATTTGCATGAGAGGGGAGAAGCACTGAAGTGTTGTGTATCTCCTGGAGCATCACCGCTCCTTTTGTGCTCCGTCTCCGCTGGAAGCTAAAGGACTCAGGCCCAGGCCGGCTCTGAGGAGGCCTCCTCCGGACACGGATGTCCAGCTTTCCACCAGGAAAGTAAATAGTCTATAATAATAATAATAATAATAATAATAATAATAATAATAATAATAATAATAATAATAATAATAATAATAATAATAATAATAATAATAATAATAAATGAGTTTTTTTATTTAAGCATCGGTTATTTTATTTTTCATTTTTTAGAAATAACTCAAAACTGCAAAGAATAAAATCCTGACGTTTTCCCAAATACACTTCACTCAAATACAGATTTTTTTATGAACTTGACGCATGAAAAAAAAAAAGTTTTTTTCCCTATAAATATGATTTAGTCAGGTTGCACATCGCACCAAGGCCTGTCTTCAAATGCTCTTGTGTTGTGCGTATCTGTTCGTGGCACGCTGCACAAGCGGCGGATGTTCGCCCCGTGTCTGGAAAATAATGGAGGCCAAAGATTGGGGACGCATGGATAGAACGCGTCTGCGTAAAGATTGCCTGTTTTCAATACTTTTTTTTTCATGTGATATTTAAAAAAAAGTAACTGATAATAATAATAATAATAATAATAATAATAATAATAATAATAATAATAATAATAATAATAATAATAATAATAATAATAATAATAATAATAATTGTAATGTAGTTTTTACATGAAAGGCGCACAATTTCAAAGTGATTCAATAATAAAAGAAAAAATAAATAGATGCAATAGTCAAACTTGAGAAGTGGTGCAGAATCCGTGAGTAACGTTTACTTTCGTGTTCAGGTCTCTGAGCGGCATGGAGGCTTTGACCTGTAGTCCACTCAGAAAACAGAGAGCAGATTGTTGCCGTCGCCCTCTGCTGGTCAAATAAAGAATGGCATGCGTGAGCATGAAGTTGGTTAGAAAAAAAAGGAAATCTCGAAATGGATCTTGCTATTGTAGAAATATATGTCCTAAAACCCAAACCCTGCATTTTTACTCCTCTGTTACAACAAAATCAGCGCCACCCTTGTGGCGACTCCCCCGTAGTTTGCGTCGTTTCTTCCTCCGTCCATCAGCGCGGGGTCAATCACCTCCTCATTGGATTATTTTACCACTAAGCAGCATTATGAGCTGAACGCCATCGATGGAATATAATCGATTGATTGTTTTAAAGAACGCACAAACATCTGCACCCCCCACCATCCCTCTATCCATCCATCCATCCCTCTCCTCTCATTGAGGAGCCATCGGTCAGGTCGCTCTGCGGAGGGAGAACATCAAACATTCATCCAATAAATCAATCCGCCAACTTTCAGCCTGTGGTGTTTTAATGAGCCGCTGCATAACCGCACCTCCCTCACCTTCAGCATGGCGGAGTAAAAAAAAAAACACACTAAAAAGAACAAAACCCCAAAGCAGGTGTGCAGCACAGAAAGCAAAGTGACTTTAAAGTAAGCAGAGCTGTTGCATCCATCGGAAAGGTAAGAGATCATTGCAAAGATGCGAGTTTTAGGAGGAAAAGACGCCACAGGCCTCTGCAGAAACTTCAAGGATGAAATTAGAGCGATGAGAAAAAGAATAAATAAAGAAGACTGGGGTAGTGCAAAATTTTGGCACAAAATATATATATAAAAAAACGAAAGTGTAATCTGTATCTAATTATATTATCTTCTGGGGGAGGGGTAAAAACAACGAGTCTGTTTTTACATACAGAGAAGTCAGCATCTATGCAGTTTCCTCAGCTTGTGATAATTCTTTGAAAGTGTGTATTTTCATGCAGTTATTTGTGAGTTGTGACAACATTTACATCGTATGCAACCCACGCGTGGTCTATGAGCAGACATGGAACAAGGTCAGGCCTGCACAACTTTATACATTTATACAACTTTATAGTTGTGTATATATATATATATATATATATATATATATATATATATATATATATATATATATATATATATATATATATATATATATATATATATATATATATATATATATGTATTTATATATAAAACCCGCATCCTCGAGCAAGCCAAAAATAAGTTTCGTTTTTAGTTTGTCAAAGATATTTTAAGAACAATTTTTGTTTGAAGCATAAAAAAAACAGTAGTTTGAATTGCCCAGCTTGTCATGAAAATGACATTATCTCCCGTAAAAACATTTAATATATTTCTTTCTTTTTTCTTTTTGATAATTAAAAAAAAACTTTTTGAAGTTTCCTTGTCCATAATTAATGCAGTATTGAAAGACTTATCGACATTTCCAACCAATCAGATGCCATTTAATCTGATATCGCTGAGTCTTGGCATTTCCTGTATCTTTGGATTTTCTTTTTCCTTACAAAAATGCTGTGATTTTTTACGCACGCAGCGCGCGCAGACGCAATGGAAAACTCCGAGATTTGCCCGGGGCCCTTTTAGGCCTGCGGGCCCCGCAGTGCATGGCAGCTTTGATTCTAAATTATCATCGGTGTCGCCAACTGGCTCCATTTGCTTTTCAGGGATCACCGGTATTTTTAAGGCTTTTCAGCAGCATAATATTGGAGGCTCAGTGAAGTTTTGATGCAAAAAGAGGAAGACAAACAGAGCAGTTATTTGCATCTCCCTCTGCTCTCACTCATGCAGCCTCAGCCCTGCACACGACTCTTCTTTTTTTCCCCAGGCAGCCAGAAAAAAAAAATGATACTGCAGGATAATCCCAGCTCCCAGAGGATTAGAGCAAAGTATAATACAGCACTGTCAACTCATGGCTAGATTTGTTTACGTTATGATTTATTGAATTCGGATTTTTCCCCTCCTCATCTCCCCTGTCAAATTTATTGAGTTCTTGACAAATGGCCTGACAGGACACGGTGTGACGGGCACGCTGACACACACGCTTCAAATAGTCTTTAAAGTGTTCGTGTGCAGCTCTTATGTACCAAAAAAAAGTGCAACAGATGAATATGGCATAAAATGGGATCGCAACATCATTTATTGACTCATTTGTTTTTGTTTCAGTACAACTGATATGTAATTATTTATCACGTTTTAAAATGAACAGAAAATGTTTATAATGCAAATAAAATGAATAAATAGCAGAAGCAAAGAGTGTGAAATAATACCACTTAATGGTAAAATTGTTGAGTAAAGATTGAAAACTCAATATATATATATTTCGTTGAATAATATTGCTTAAAACGCTCTGACAGGCAAAGACATAAAAAAATAAATAAAGATGCCTGGCAGAATAACCACACCAGCTGCACAAATAACGAGATTATATATATATATATATATATATATATATATATATATATATATATATACGCTAGCTATACGCTCCACTTGCTTGTTGTATTGTTGTCTTAGTCATTATGCAGCACTTTTTTTTTCCTTTTAAAGGTTCATCTGATGGTCTGTTTTCCTGTGATATCTGCCCCATGAGTACGGATGCATTCGGAGGCAAGAAAAAAGCAGCTTTGAGAAAAACAACATCCTCCTCTGCTGGACAGAGTCTGCAAATACAACTTCTACTGCTGTCCTAATACCAAAGAATTAATTAAAGAAAAAGAAAAAAAAAAATAATGGAGTGAACCACGAACCATAAGAATTGTTTTTTTTTCTGCTCATTTATTTTCATAAGAAATCGAAAAAAATAAATACATCTATAAATCTGCTGTAGATCCCCGTTACTGCATTTGTTGGAACTTTAACAAAGAGTTTTCTATTGAAGCCATGACCAAATCTGTTACAATAAAGTTTTTTAATAATTTACTACTATTATTTCAGCAAACTACTATTCACCTGTCTATTGTATATTATATATATATATATATATATATATATATATATATATATATATATATATATATACATATATATATATATATATATATATATATATATATATATATATATATATATATATATATATATATATATATATATATATATATATATATATATATATATATACATATATATATATATATATACACACAATAGATATGGGAATATAATAGTGGTATAAAATGTGTTTTTCTGAACAAAAGTTTTTAATTTTTCATAGCCTCAAAAGTTTGAAACTATCAACCAAACCTAATAAACATACAGACTTATTGGTTGACCAAATGAAGATAGTTTATTTTTTTTACTCTAGTTCACAATAGATAGATTTTATGTTTATATAAAAATTAGGCTAAAATGTTAAGGTAAAAAAATAGTTTAGGAATCAATAACAGTTTATTATAACAAGAAGGTAATTATTGCATTCAAGTTTCAATTTAAAAATTAAAATGTACAAATGGCAGAAATGCTAGACTAAACAACCACAAAAAAATGTTTTTTTATTTATATAAATTTCAGATCTCTTTCTTTGAGGCAAATAATGTTGCTGTGTTTGAGATCCTTCAGAAATTAATTCCTGTTGTCTTCCAGATGATTTTTGTTTCCTTTTTAACTTTTGTAAATTTACAGTCAATAAAAAAATTAAAAGAAAACCAGTAAAAAATAAATAGTTTGGGATATTTTGATGGGGAAAAAATCAAATAAAGCAAATAAAATCTGGATCTGATTTGTTTGTCATGAAATCTAGAGATTTAAAATGCAAAAGGTAAAGAACATGAAAAACAGCGATTAGAACATCTCAAAAACTTGAATGAGAGTTCCTCAAACATTTTTTTTCAGAGAATACCAGGAAGTACAGGTAACTGACATTTTACATGGTTCCCCTCAACACTTCTCTCAATGGGGTTAAAGCTTCTTCTCTAAACGATCATGCAATTTACCCGACTTGTCGCTGCAAAAAATAAAACAAAGAAAAGTTTTATGTGAGGAAGAAAATGGAACTCTGTAAGACTAGGGCCATGATTTTAGGATCCATGCCAAAATGAACAAGCATTGGCTCTCAGTTAGTGTAAAGTCTCTGTGTCTGCTGAACAAACTCCATGTGAGGGTGGACTTTGTGGCAGAAGAAGTGAGCAATAACCCCAGCTCATCCAGCTCCAAAAAGGGCCTTTTTTCAGCAAAACGTTTTCATGCCAAACACATCTAAATCAGCAGAACTCCTGTTTATTTATACACTCATGTATTGCAATAAATACAAAAGTTGTCAGCATGAACTTAACTGAGCCGAATATATGTAGACTAACAACAGAAATAATGTCTAACTAGTAACAAACTCCATCGTTTACACATGTGATGTTTTTATTCATCTAAATCAGACACACTTGATGCCTTTGTATGCACAAAAATGTGTGTGATTGGAAGTTTGTCATTAATAGGGCTGCACTTCAGAGGGAAGGGTACGTATCCACCAGATGTTTTGCAGCTGGGCGGATCTGGTAGTGAAGATCCAGACAGCATCTGTCACAGGCGAGCATTTCTAATCTGTCCTGAACATTAGACAGAGTGCACTCAAAAAAAAAAAAAATCTCACTTGCAGCATGTGCAGCTCTGTTCAGACCGTGCTCAGCTTTGGTTCTGGGAAAAATCAGCAAAACAAGAAAGAAAAAAAAGGATATTTGTCAGGTTCACTGGGAAAAAAGAGCAATTCTATTTTTTTTTTTTAATCGAATGTTGCTGAGGCAGAAAACGGCTGCTTTTAAGACAGACAGCCTGAGGCCACAGACCAGGGATTTGAACCAGAGATCCAGCAGAGCTTTGTGAGGTCAAGATCTGTCAGACAGCAAACCGCACAGAGTTTAAGGGAGAGGATTTCTTCAAAGCTCCGAACTGAACAGGAAATAAAGAATAAATATTTATACTAAAGTACACATTTGGGTTTTATCGTCTTTAGTGTAATGACTGATCAGAGGAATACGTTTTTCTGGGATTTTTCTGAACTGTAATTCAAAACGTACACAGGAGCTTTTAGATGACATACATGCTCTTTGGAGCTGTGGGAATCACAGCAAACTAAACTTGATGGTATCTAGATGTTTTTCCTTCCTGGGTTCATGTGCCTAGTTACCACTTGGTCAACCTCGTGCCCTGTGAACTGACCCTGTCCTCCCTCAGAGGTTTGAAAGCAAAAGAAACCCAATCCTCCGGGGAGCGCTCCCACTAACAAGAAAACTGCTGGCCCGAATCTCTCAGAAGTGCTGTGTTTTCCCACTGGACCACTTTCAGCTTAATAAACATCTTAACTAGCCAGAGGTCCCACAGGAGCCGCTGGGAAATCCTATGGGCAGCCAGAGCTCAGGAGCTGGCCTTTTATTACATCCAGGTGGCAGTTAAAAAAATGCTGGCTGACCATAAATGTCCAATAAAATGCAAGTGGCACCTTGGGGGGGGGAGACAGTCGGTGCACCTGTCTGTGGACAAAAAAATTCTATCTACTTCCCCTCGTGTCCGATCAGTTTGATGTCACACTCTGCAGGAGGGACGGAGTGGGACTAAAAGGGGCATCTGGTCCCAGAGGTTTCAGATGTCCTGATGGAGGGTTAAGGAGATAAATAAAAGTGGATGCACAAAAGTTGATTCAAAGAACCGTGAAAACAATTTCGTTTGACGTCTCATTTATTTAAAAAAAAATCTCTTTTATTTTTGCAAATACATTAAGGTAGGTTTGGAGTAGAAGTGGTTTGTTGCATATTAGCATCAACAGGCTTCAAGGGGTTAACATAAAAAAAGTCCAAAAACTGATGATAGAATGAAGGAAAAAATGTTAAAAACATTACAGCAAACAACAAAAAAGCCATGAAAGGAACTAAACCAACTATAAAAACTTAAAAGGAAAGAATAAGTAAATTCACACAGATGTAAGGGAACAAACTGTGTCCAAAAAGGTGTAAAAGACCCATTTCAAAAACTTAGTTACAAAATAAATGCATTCTACAACTGCAAAGCCACAAAAAGCAACAAAACAACACAAACATGATACCAAAACTAGTAAAACAAAAGACACTAAAGAAGTCTTTAAAACCACAAAGAAATGGAAAGTCTTTTAATGACAGACACTTTGTTTCTGCAAGTGTCTGAAAACAACCTTAAAAGTTACAGACATGAAGTCACAACATCTGGATGCCCCAATATTTAGCAACACGACACATTGTATGTGTGGATATTCTTGTTTACTTGACTCGTGGGCATAATCTTCAGCTGTCCTTGCCCTCATTAGCATCCGCAGGGAGGGTCAATTGTCCCACAGGTCTCAGTTGGACCTGGTCTCTATGTTGTCGCTTTGATCTGACTTGAAAGGATTTAATTGATTTCTGTGTTCCAGTGTCAGAGCGAAGAGGGGGAAAGATGCTTGCTGGTCATTTCACTACATGTGTAGACTATCTGAAGGAAAGGGGGGCAGGTGGTGGTGGGGGGTGGGTGAAGAGAGAGATCACTTCACACCTGACGACATCCCTGCACAATTACAGTAATGTGGCTCATGTGGGTTGGCTGCCGAGGCAGAGAGGGTAAAAGGGGAGGAGAGGCTGCTATATGTGGGGGAGGAAAAAGGTGGGTCTCTGCTCTGGGAGATCACTCATCTTACCTCAGCTGAGGTATGGATGGACATATATAATGTCCAACTCCCCCTCTGAGTGCAGTCTGGGGGCTTGTTAAGGTGGCTGTATGGCTGTAGTCACGCCACACGCCTAACCCACATTCTGAGTGGAGGTGAAGCTCTCCGGCACTTGATGACGTCAAGGAGGAGTTGGAGGTAAGGAGAGCACGAACAGATAAGTGTGTCACCTTTGAGGGAATCTATTTTTTTGCTTTCTTTTCCTCCCCAGTCATAAGAAGAATTATTCTCTTAGAATCAAAATCAAATCCTAATCTCTGTATTTGATTTGTGTCTGCTCCAAACATGCACTGCTAACTCCGTTAAACTTCACTTTTCCTACAATGTTCCACCTGAAAGTCCAGTTCTGGTCTGGACCTGCTTTGACAACCCCCCACCCCCACCCCCGCCCCCGCCTTTACTCCTTCACCTCACTCCATCTCTGGTCACCTCAGCTCAGGGGGAAACAGGGCTGTCAGAGGGAGAGTGGCAGGCTAAGCCCGTCTTAACACGGCACCTCAAACCACCTCATAAATACAGACTTCCTTTTCTAATTTCCAAGCAGCCTATCCACCTCGGCCTACATGCTTACACACTGCTGCATGTCATGGGCGAGGGTGTGAGTTTAAAAATGACCGTAGGACATCTGGCGGGCTCGCAGAGGGTGGAGCTTTGATCTGCTGCTCTGTGGTTTAGTTCAGCTGAGCCCCCCCCCCCCCCCCCCCCCCCCCCGGTCCACCTCTGCAGGTAACACAGCAGGAGAAAGAAAAGCCAGCAAGTTCAGGTGGGATAGATATGAAGGGATTCCAATGTTTTCAACCAGATTTGCAGAAATGCATAAATCGACACATTTCGGATGTAAAATCCTTAAAAACATCAAAACCAAAACAAAATAGAGTTTTTTTTTAAATACTAAGTGCAACATTTTTGCATGTTGACACTAAACTAACCAATTTTTTTCAAAGCAAAGTTTTGAAAGTAAAACAATTTGCAATCCCAATTTTAAATTTATCTTTTTTAAATAACACCAGTTTTTTTTAGGACTTGTTGTCAGGTAGATTTCACATTCACCACAGTCTTTTCTTGTTAACAAAACAGCTTTTATTAAGAAATATTACTCAGAAACCCTGTTGGATCGCTGAGGTTTTTAAGCTACATCAGATGTGTGGAGTTTGCTATCATCAGTAATGCAGCCCGTCATGTGTGCTGGAATGATCAGAAGCAAAAAGCCAGATGCTTTTCTTTTCTCTCTCTGACTGAAAGGAGAAGAGTTCCATGAGCGAAAACAAGCAAAAAATAGAGAGGAATTTAGAGCTTTAACTCAATTTTAAAACAGCAAAAGGTCACAGAAAACACAGAATATATGCTCTTGTTTCTGTTTTTCCCCCCATTACATTTCAGATATATTATTTGCATAATTTTTAAGTCCCTCTGAGAATTGCAGCTGCTTTTTATGAAGATGTGGGGATGTAGAACACACTGAATCTTCATTTTCTGTCCTCTCATTTAGAAAAAAAGTCTAGCTTTTTCCAATTTTTTAAAGAAACATGCAACTAAACCCAAAAATTCCTTTTTTTTAATTTATTTCATTTCCATGTTATTTAATTATTACACTTTTCTAAATGCCACTTTGGAGGCTGTAAAGTTTTGCTGTTGCTTTAACAAGACAAACAAACAAAAATAAACAAACAAACGAAACCATAATGATTTGCACAATAACTCTCTGACCATATATATATATTATTATTATTATTTTTTGTTTTTTGGTTGAACTGACAGTTCCATGCAACAAAAAAACATTTTTTTTTCTGAATGAAACTGAAATTTTAAGACGTGAAACTAAAATAAAACAGCTTTTAAATGATTTTTTTTTTATTAAAGCAATTGATTTTATGTCTGAACCAGATTTGAACAAAAATAGTGATTGGAACAGGAAACTTCCAACACTCCTTCCGAGTTAAGTTGTTTCAAAAAGTACATTACAAAGAAACATGTTTCTGGTGGCTTTTTTTATTTAATTGTAGGTTGAGCGTTCCCATTAATAAAAAAATAAAAAAAATATAAGGTTAAAAAAGAGTTCTAAAAAATCCTCTTACTATTGTGTTTATGTACATAGTTGTATAAAATTGATAGTAAAAAACAGTTTAAGAACAGTCTGAGTGATGTGTTTTGGGAAATCTAAAAGCCAAATGAGGGAAGAGTTAGCAGCGCTCAGCAGTTTAGTAGTGGGAGTTTGGATACATATGGCACGCTCTGTATTTGCAGCATTAAAACAGCAGGAAGGAAATCTGCTGGTGTTTGACGCTGTGCTGCTGCGCTCCAGGGCATCACTGACATGAGTGTCACCTTCGTGAAGGAGCGTGAAAGCTGCTCCCTCAGCAGAGGATTCCTCAGACCGACTCACTCTGATTTTAGCTACAGAACAGAGTAACACACACTCGCTGCGGGTTGTCATGTGCTATACGCCTCACTAAATACCTGTGAGTATTAAAAGCCATTAGGAACTTTGTTAGAAAAAGAATTCCCTTTACTGTTCACACACACACATAAGAAAGGAAAGCCCAGTTTACAGAAGGGGAACAAATGTATTTGTGTATTTTAACATGCAAAGCAGATTCTCAGAATAACCAACTCACAATCATTCATTATGACATAGATTTTTTAATGTAAAAAATATAATAAACTCTCTCTTGTTAAAGTGTTAAGTTTGAGAGAAAAAGTGTAAATGTCAGACCAAATTTACTCTTTATTCAAATGAAAACCTTTTCCCAACAGTCTTTTCCAGTTACAATATAGATTATAAATAAGTAAATGTCATTTTTGAAATAAAAACACATGCGACTGGGTGGAGGGGTTCCTGCTGACCTGGGCGGATGCCTTGGGAAAAAAGAAACAAAACAAACAAAGTCGTCTCTCAGAGCTCTGTCCATTCTTGCTGCACGCTGCTCATGAGGAACTTCCTGATGGAAAGACGTTTGTTCTTGAGATACCAGGGGAATCAGTTGGAGTGACGAAGTTCTGATCTTTCCTTTTATCTTACCTGACTGCATCTCTGTCAGCACTGCTGATGCACTTCAGCAAACAAATGATTCTACTTAACTTTGAGTAACTTTGTATGAACTCATAGCTTCTAGTCATCCATTTGTAGAAAATGTACATAAGATGTATATCACTGCAGATATAAGCAAATGTATTTATTATTTTATTGAAAACGAAAAATGTACTTTTTGTGATACAAGTAAAACCGAAAATTTGAACTAAAACAATAAATTATGACAGTCATTTCCAGAGTTTTGATTCTTTCAAAGAATTCTGTCTTTTACACATCATTACTGTTACTTTTTTGTACTGCTGCAGACTGCAGGAGTTTACAGAACGATGCTTCTCTCTGTGCCAAAGTTGTAGTAAAACTGTAAAAAGAAGAAGTAGCAAACTGTCAGTAACAGAAATGTCTTGGATTAAATCATCACACAAAGGGATACAAAAGGCATTAGTTTGAGCGGCAGAATAAGAAAAAATAAATAAAAGGCACAAATGTTAATGCCATCCAAAATAATTTAAATAAATTTAAATATTTGGGATTAGGCTTATTGTTAAATAAATTAAATTTCTTTAAAGCTCTCTTGCTATTACCAGAAGAATCCTGCTTCAGAAACCACAAAGAGCCACTGCCCCCTTGTGGCAATTAATGAGTATGGGATCATGACAAACATTCTTTGAAATGGAAGGCATTTCCGTTCATCTAAAATGCAGAATTTAGAAAAAATAAATAAATAAATAAATAAATAAATATATATGTATATATTTATTTGTAAAAAAAAAATGTACAAACATATTTATATAAACCTACTCTTTCATTAATGCAAAACCTTTTTGTGTTCCATAGTTAAAGTAAAACCTGTTGTATTATTATTTTTTTTCACACAAGTACAATCTGAGTAAAATTATTAAACATCGGTGGTAACACTGCATATGGCTTAAGCCCCTGATGAAGACCTAAAGGCATGCAACATGACACTTTCTTTTCTTTTTTTTAAGATTCAAATATGTGCTTCCAACCATCACTGTAATTACAGTTTTAAATGCCACATTCATTTCTGTGTTCATGTAAGCTGTCACAAAAACTGCTGCCATGCTGTGAGATAAAAGTTCCATTTGAGAAGAAAAATACTGTTTTAACTGCTACTGACCATGAGTTATAACCCTGAATGGGTATTAGAAGAGAAAAGGCTGGTTCAAAGCGCCTCTAAATCTTGACTTGCTTTCATCACTAACCTCAGAATTTAATCTAATACGTTTTCCCAAAATGTGCTCCACAGGGTCATATTTTTCCCAAAAAATGATTAAATGAAGGTCTAACTTTTTAAAGAAGTCAAATAATCACAAGAATTTGAATTTATGGTCCCAAAAGTTTCAAAAAATAAATGAAGCAAATGAGGTTTGCTTCGAAAATTTTAACTTTTCCTAACAGAAAAAAAAAAAAAAAAAGCATTGCTTTCTTCGTTGTGCACATGATGGCTGTATTTCTTCAACGCAGCACTAGGTGATGCTGCATGATCACTGAAATAAGTTTCCAACTCTTCAACAGGAGCAACTCGGACACAAAAACTGAAAGTAGGTGCTCTCATTAAAAAAAAAAAAAAAAAAGCTGCACATTTTCATCTACTCGAACAGAAGCTGTAAATTAGTCCAAACCTGTCACCTATCACAGGCCTATTATTTGTGTAAGAATTCAGACCCCCCACCAAAAAAAATAAAATAAAAAAATCCGTCCCAACATCTGGCACATTAAATAAACATTTCGATGTGTACGTGAGTTTGTGGATGTGTGTCTGTGGATGATGGATGGGGGAATGGGGTGTTATCAGGGAGAGCATGTATCAATGTCTGCCAGTTTTACACACAGCCTGACAGGACAGTGACACTCCAGAACATGGGCGGCAGTCACCCAGATGAGCCCGGCTTCATTTCCTGTCCCTGCTCCACTGCCAAAAATATGTGACATGTTGTCTTCATTAATTCCACCTCTATCTGGAGCTCTCACATACCCCTGTACACTACTGTCCTTCCATACAGTAACGTGGAAACACACAAACATGGCTTGTTGCTCCGACAGCCACACGCAATGGCTCCACAGAAGCACTGAAAACCAATCACACATAGGTGCTAATGAAAATCTTGTCATGTGTGCACACACACACCACTTTCCGCTCGGAAAAATCATTAGCCAGCCGCCAACAACATTTTTCAGCAGAGCAAACTACATAAAGATGTCACTTTAAATCGCTGACTAATTAACACTTAAAAAGACACAAATTAGATATGCGTGGCTAAAAGCAATTATAATATCCGCAAGTTTTGTGAGTCATTTGGGAAATGGAAAAAATGCCTAATTGCTGGAACCAACATCATCTGAGACATGGCTCAAGTGATGCCTGTTAGCAAATGGTCTCCTCTACAACTGTGGCTGCGACTGCAACAGTTTTCTTCAGTGACCTGGAGCACAAAGACAGGCACACTGGAAAAAATGTCTGTCTCAAAAGAAGTTCAAAAATATAAGAAAAAACAAATCTATCAAAAGAAACTAGCAGAAATTGTCTTGATGAGATTTCTTAAAATAAGTTGTGAGGTCCAGACCTTTCAAAACAAAGTGTAACCATGAAATTAGCTGTAAATATTCATATTTAATATGTTGCTGTGATAATTGTAAATATTATGTCTTAAAACTGTTAAATAGAAGTTCCATATCTTTAAAGTACTTTTACATACATATGTATATGCTTATACTTTTCCCCAAAATATCACTTTTAAGTGCCACGGCATTCCAACTATCCACATTTCTGGATGAATGAAGATAAGAAAGGGAAAAAAAAACATAAAAAAAAAGGTTGCACATAAATAATATGTGAAATATGAGTCCAAAAAATTGTTTCATTAGAAATATTACTTAAAATAAGATGTCAGCTGCAATTTATGAGTCGATTTGCTGGATATAAAAATAAGTAAGTAAGTAAGTAAATAAATAAATAAATAAATAAATAAATAAATAAATAAATAAATAAATAAATAAATAAATAAATAAGATGTTTTAAAAATTAAATGACCCAACTAGATTTTTAAAACTTATTTTCTTAAAATAACTTGTTAAACCTAACTAAAAAGTCAGTTTTGTCTTACATCAAGCGTAAAAATATATTCAAGCTAGAAACTAGTGATATTTTTTACTTTTCCAATGTAACTAAAAAAAAAAAAAAAAAAGATTTCTTTTCGAAATAATTTTTTGGGAAAAGACTATTTTAAGCCTGCACAAAGAGCGCCTAATGGGACAGTGACCTCTTCTGGGCTAAAGAATAAAAGTACAAACACGGCAGAAAAGGGAATAGTTTTATACAAACGAAAAAAGCTTTTCCTGAATATAAATAATATAATAATTAGTTACGCTACATTCTTTAGATCTACCTTTCAACTTTTCCCAAGTTTAAAGCTCAAAAAAAGAAAAACCTAATTAATGTTTTAATACAAAACCATAACAAAAAGGTGAAGTTGGTCAGTTTCCAGCTTGTTCACAAGAGATTTACTGACTGTTTTCCGCCTCTTTGTTCTGCACATTTCTTCACAGCGTAATAACAATAAGAGGGGAGAAGTAAAAATAACACAATGGTGAGGGATGTTTCCACTTGGAAACTAATTATCAAGCTAAGCTGTGACTTATCCTCATCAGCCTGGTCCCACCATTAATCTTGTGCTGTCGTCCACTCCACTAAATCCTGTGTTACACTATCTCACATTTACTTCATCAGCTCCAGCACAGCTGTAATTAATGATTTCTCATGCCCTTCCCTTCTCTTCCCGAGCTCAACTCACCATGTGTCCTCCTGCTAATCACACTCGGAGAAGAACGAGAGAAGGAGGAGGAGAGGCAGGAGCAGAGAGAAGAAGAGAAGAAGAAGAAGAAGGAAACAGGATGAGCAGTCAGCCTGTCTCCAACCCAGACACACACACACACACACACACACGCACACATGCATGTCATTAATACCTGCGCCGACAATGAGCTTCATTCAGATGACCATGTGACAAGATGGCGACTCTGTGTGATTTGGATAGTATCTGACAGAAGACAGAGGCAGAGTGCAGAACAGACACTCGGTTTGATGAGGGAGTGTTTGCTCTGTAACACATCTCAAACCCAACAGCACCTGTTCTTTTACAGTGGTCTGTCACTTCCTGGCAGTTCTGATACCAAGATACCGTGCTAATGAGAGAGAAGGGGGGTTGTCACTCTCTTTAAAGCGCACACACTCACACACACTGGCTCTCTTTCTGCCTCTTGCTCTTACAAACACTAAAGAATGATTTTTTTTTTCCTCTTACAGATTGCCTGTAGGCTATTTCATCAGAAACGGAGAAGACTTTGAAATGCTTTTTATTTGTTCTACACAATATCTAACTTTTTATGCCAAAACTGATTGGAAACTTGAAAGTTGCATGCAGGACGAGTGTGCTGAGCTATGTAGAGTCTTTTTAAGCGATGCAAGAAACAGGATTGAGCTGTTACAGGAAAGAGCTGGGGAATATAAAAGTCGAGCATTTCTGAACAGGAGACGAAGCTTTTAAGAGAGAATGGCTGCCTAGCGTGGCCTTGCTTTTATTCAATTGGGGCTTAGTGGAGCCAACAGGGCCTCGCTGTCTCAGACACTTAATTACAACCCCAAGACCATTTGCTTTGCATTCTGGGCCAGCGGCGTCGGCTGCAGTGGAGCGTTACAGCCTCTACTCACTTCCTCCTCGATCTCTGCCAGGGATTTGATCGTAATGCCCATTAAATTGACTTGCTGCATCTGAAATCAAAAGCACAGAAAGGAGGAGGGAGAAGGAGAAGAAGACGAGAAGGGAAGAAAAAAAGTACACACACAAGAAACATGGCGGTTAGGCTCATGGCTAAGTAAGCATGTTTAAAATCTTTAATCCTCTCCTTCTCTGTGTCAATACAAACGGCTTTAGTAACAGCTTCTTCCAGCCAGCCAAATGGACTGCATTGAGTCAGCCCTGCCTGACTGCACACTTTCATCCACTTTTTTAATTCTACATTAGTAATAGGGAAATGAAGATGCACCAGCAACCTCAGTGTACAGGGATTTGTACCTTTTTGTTTTTTCCACCAAACTTCTCAGAGACCGTAAACGGCACGTCGTCCAGAGCTGCAAACAGACCGGGGAAAAAACAAGGTTTGGATAAAGAATTTTACAAAATAAACATGCTTTACAAAAATAACATATTTTTAAACCTAACTATTTCCTGTTGAGATAATAAAACAAGCGATCCCCAGACACCCCAGCACCTACCCTCCCACTGTCTACAGAGAGAAGATGAAAGGCTTTCTTATTCTTTGCTGTATTTGAGTACCTCTCTCCTCCAAACCAGCCCTTTCCCAGCTGTCTTCCAGTTTAATTACTCTTGATTATTCCAGATTCTGTCTTGTCTGAGAGATGTTCACCTCTGAAACAAAGACGCACTCACACTAGGCACTGAAAAGCGGAAATAAGGGAGACAAAACATTCGCCAGATAGGAAATTTGCATGAAAATACACCACACTGTTCAGCAGGCAAAAAGTGGATTGAAATGAGGACTTGCCAGAAGCGTGGTGGTATAATTAGCATTTGACCAAACAAACGAGCTTCAACAGAGCTATAATTAAGCAGGCCTGTAATTAAGTGTATGCCCTTTATCATAATGATCGTGGTTAAAATGGTGTGATGGCTGCCAGTTGATTATTAATGGTGTAACCCTGTCCTGCATGCATCCTGCACTGGAATCAAGGTGTCACGACTGTCAGGCTAGAGAGCAGCCCTTTGTTTATAAAATACATTAGGGCCCAAATTAACACAGGGTGACAAGAGACACAAAGGCTCCTGCTTTCAGGATGAGGGGAAAACTTCTGCTGCTCTGCTTCTTTATAAAATTCCCAATTTGGAGGCACAAAACTGGCTGAGGTTGTCTTCCAAAGAAACTCTACGCACTAGGAGGCCAAGCTTCAAAACTTGCAGCTCTGATGGACCCAAAGTCCATCAGACCTTTGGCGCAGGAAAAGGAGCTAATAAATGTAAGCTGGTGGCCCTTGTGAGTCATCATTTAGGAGGTGACGCTCCTTTTGGCCTTTCCTGCTCATTGACAAGTATGAATTTATAAGATTTCCTCCACTTTGACACTTATGTGATTTGCTTTCCTTTCCTCTGTAATTACAGATCCATTACAGATCCATTGCTAGGCACTGTTCCACAAACGTAGTACAAAGTGATCTTTATAATCAAAATATGACCCCTTGCCTCAAGGACCAAAGGTACACTTATCCCGTTTTTCTTCTGCAACATGTGGCACAGTGCTTTCTAAGACTTTGCACAGAGGTGCTTTGAGCTAAGCACTAACCAGGGCATGCTTTCATGCACAGAAGAAGACAGTTTAAACATTTACCATACTCAGCAGTGTCAAATTACATTATTAACACTTGAAAAGGGGACACTTCCAATACTAGGAAGCCAAAAAGAGTTATTCAAAGAAAATGATGACATTTAATTATGTGTTTCATCGAAAACTCTTAAATGCCACCTTTAGAGAGGTGCTAGAAGATCACCAAAATCATAAGGAAATGTCCTCTGAGAGCACCCAATCTCATGGTTTAATAACTGTTAAGGAATTCCAGCCCAGATCAAAATGATCCAACCAACTGGCAGCCCCAATAATTTCAAAACCCATGACCCCATCCTGATTTAAAAAAAAACAAACACATACCAGGCGAAGGGACCAAAAAGATGTCATAGCCACAACATTCTTCTCTACTACGGCATGCTTTAAATGTGGGGTTATTCGGAGCATGAAACCATGTGGGCTGACAGCATGTTTATAACTAAAACATAATATAAACATGTGCTACTGTGTCGCTGGCAGCACCTAGACCAAACCAAGGTAGGCAAGGAGAATACATTTGAATCTCCAGCCAGCAGTGGGAAGCAGAGATTGTGGCGGCTGATGGATCTACACGGCATGGACAGATGACTGCACACAGCTGAAGGCCAGAGGCTTTCTTTATTGCTCATGGATTACATTTAAAACCAGATCTCACTTTGTATTCCCCCTCCATCTATACTAAGAGGCTATCTCACATCCAGAAAAATGAAGACACAGGAGCTGACTGGCTGGTAAAAGATGAATGCTGTACTGTGAAGTAATCTGAAGGTGAAAGGGCAAAAATAATGTAAATCGAATCTCCTGACCGGCAAATCCAGCCTGAAACATGTTGTAGCCTCTCAAATGGCCAGGCTACACTCCATTAACTCATGAGTGTTCTGCAGTGTGGGGAATTGGGTGGTTATTTGGCACTTGAAGTCTGAGAGGGCAGTCAATACAAAAACATCTGGCAGGACTTTTGCTACTGTGACTATGATGATGATGGTGATGATGATGGCTGTGAGCGCAGAGGTGGCGTTAAGTAAGGAGGACCCTGTGGCTTGAGCGATTGCAGTGTAAAGAACGAAGTCAGCACAGGCCCCGTGTGGATCATTGCCTTATTAATGACTCCGTCAGGTGCGATGAGCAATGGCTGCATTGTCATCTCCAGCCCTCGGGCACAGATGAATGGCTGGTTCAGGGCGGGAAGGGCTCGCTCGTACGCCAGGCTGAGCTCTAATCCCTCACTCTTCCATTGTTGGATGCACTGTCACCCCGGACTTCAGCGGCACAGTACAATGCATTTCTTGGGGTGCAACAGACATGGCAACACATAACGCATGCAGCACACACTAACAGATAAACCACATCGAGTTGTGCTCCAACACTGACTGATGGAAAAATATGCGTGGGTGATCGAGCATACCCCATATTACCTGAACCACAACTCAACAGTAGCACTAGGAGAATGTTGATGAACTTTTATTTTACACTTCACTAAACCAGCAGAATTGCATTGATCTCTGTCTAGTATGATTACTGGGGTGAGTCTGTCTCGTTGCTGAATTAAGTGCAGAAGTCAAAGGCAGGGCAATAATGCTCAGCTGCAAATGAATGTCTATTAGGTTTGATTTGATTTTTTAGAACCATAGAGTCATAGAGAAATACAACTGTATGTGAAGCAGCTAAAAAAAAAATCTTTATTTTGAAGCTTCTGTATTTCAAGTTTTATAAAACTTTCTTTTAGTGGAGCCATTCTTTCCATGCTGATGTGACTCTCAATTTGAGCCAGATTCCTGCTTCTGACCACAGAATTGCTATTCTAGTTACAGACCCCACTCTCTGTCACCAATGCAGATAATGGTGTGTAGATGAGAGCTGGAGGAGAACCCCCTATGCCCACTCACAGCCCTTAGCCCCACTCTGACATGAGGAATAGTGCCCGAGCCTGACAGCATCTCAGAGACATATTACAGTTTATTTTGTCGCCCGGGCATGCCATCTGTGCCATTCCAATGGAGGGTGTGTGTTCAGGCTGCTGCAAGAGAGAGGACACGAGGCTCTGGGTCCCTTAGTAGCTCTGCAGCCACGGCAGGTCATTAGTCAAATTGCCTAATGAGAGAGAATACAAATGGCCCCCTACCCTGACAGGAGGAATTTTGGAGGTGTCAGAGCTCCTGACCCGTGCTATGAGAACAGATGATAGCACGTTGCTATTTTCAGACTCCTTTAATGACTATGGCTCTATGAAACCCATTCTTTTATCTACTTTTTTTTAATTTAAGACACATAAAATTTGAAAAAATTAAAAAAATAAATGAATAAAGAAATACATGCATCAATACATTAAAGGTCCAGAATGCAAACATTGGAAGTTTAACTCTTGAATTATTTAATGTTTACTCGGAAGTCAATTAAAATTCCTGAAAGAATTTAACACTGATACTAAAGCAGTTTTTGCCCAGAAATGATGTTGAGAGCTTTCTGGTAATGTATTTTTAGTTTTCTCCACTGGCTTGTGTGCAGCTAGTTTCCTCAGCTGCACTGAAGTGTATGCAACCTTCTGCAGCAATTCTCCTGACAGCAAGTTGGTTAGTGTGTGCTGAAATATTAATTTCTTTTCATCTGAATGTTCAAAAATGTAAACAAGTTTAAAAGGTTTCTGAATACTAAGAGTACCAGGCAAACGATGCAGTGAATGAGTATGTTTACAGTTTGAGCTGAGGCTCCTAAACACATTAGATTTATGAGTAAACAGTCAACGAATTTGGAATAAATATTTGTGACATTTAGTGGTTATTTTCTTTAATCCTATTTGCATTTTTAGTAATAGCTATCCACTCATCAAACTACATTTAGGTTTAATTTAATCTCAAGTACAGTACAACAAAATACAACTTTTAAAAGAAAAACAAAGATTATAATGAATGGTCTATTTTCAAAATGATGTCATATGTGTGCACCGAACTATAAAGCTAGGTTCACACCGGTTTCGCGTTCAAGCGGCCATTTTTAAGGAAGAGTTTATGTAAATGTGCGTTTCTGGCTTCTTTAAAACATCTCTCAAGTTTTCTATGACGGTTTTGGGGCTCTACGTACATTCGCACAGCCATTGAATGCGTGTTGCAAGTTAAAGCTGGCCGATGACCAATCAAACTTGGGTTTGGTGGTGACGTGTGGCTGTCTTCTCTTTTAATTCACACAAGTGTCAGCCATTTAAAAATTGATCACGGAGGACAGATTTTATTACCTGTTGACCATAACTCTAGAACCTATTTGTAACACGCTACACCTTAGTCATGTTAGAAGTGTTAGCCACATTAACATATTTGCAAAACCTGATATTCCTAATCTTGATTGCAACACATTATAAAAAAAACAGAAGCCAGCATGTTAAACCTTAACCACGTTGGCATATTCACAATAACACCCAACCAAACATTTTGACAGACTGCCTGTAGGCTACCTATAAAAGTCATGTTAACATCAATCAACACAACCAGGAATAATGCACATATGAGGTGTTCAAGA
Organism: Oryzias latipes; assembly: GCF_053564925.1. Lineage (NCBI taxonomy): Eukaryota > Metazoa > Chordata > Actinopteri > Beloniformes > Adrianichthyidae > Oryzias > Oryzias latipes. The sequence goes on from NC_136245.1 coordinate 15,471,717, forward strand.
TTCTGCCATCTTTTGAAAAAAACAAGGCTTTTTTAGTGTACCTTTTGGTGCAGAAAATATGGTAATTTGATGTAAGAATTTATTAGGATTTTTTTTTTAATCATGTTTTTTTCTTCAATAAAAGATTGCAAAAGTAGAATCAGCCATTAACTTTACCCATTTGCAAAAGGGAGTCCTTAAAATCTGATTGTGGGTTTGAGCGGATGGTCCAAGCAGACGCTGGTCCATCAGTTTTTCCAGAAGGAGCGCAAACTCAGCAGCATTTGCAGTGAAATGGTCACAAACACAGCTGCATAACTCAAGATCTGTGGCTTACACGTTTCAAAAACCCTGTATGACCACTAAGGAACAAGTTGTACTTTTAACTGCTGAGCATGAAGTATTCAGAAGGTGTGAGGTCTTTTTGTGCAACTAAGTGGCTCCAAGTTATTTATTAAAGCTGTAAACGTGAGAAAAAATACAGGGACAATCCTTTGTGGTGGCTAAGAGATTGAGATCTCTGTAGAAATTAAACAGACAATCAGACTTTAATCAGTAACACAGACTATTTTAAGACACTACCATGGAATTGATCCCCAGCTGTGGCTGCTGGTAAACGTGCAGCAGAATGTGTGTATAAATGGGGTTCGCCTCTCTGGACAAGTGTAAAAGCTGGCAGAGGGCTGACAGTAAATTGCATGTGCCGGATGGGACACAGCAGAAGGCACAATTACACAAATCCCCTCTTAATTAGCGGTTCTGTGGGCAAACTAACCCGTAATGATGCGAGGGATGTGGCGAGCCCCAGAAATCCTAACAAGAAACACTCAGCAGCACTGAAGACTGGGTCAGATGGTCCCAGCTCCCCTGAAGTACTGACTGACGCTTGATCTGTTTTGATCAGCACAGCTGCAGGAGACCACTCCCATGTAGCCGTTCCCCCCTCACAACCCCGAAGCCTCGCTGAACTACCTGCCCTCTGGACTGTGGGTAAAGCAGCCAGCCCTGTGCGGTTGTGGATGGCGTTATTAAGTTTTTCGTGCTCACAGTACCAGGCAATGTAAAGTGGCATCTCGCGGTGAGTGATGAACTGTGCCAGAGCGGAAGCAGGAGGGATGACAGCCAAAGAGGCATCCTTGGCAGCCACTAACCTGGGCATCCACCAATTTATCATCCCCTACTACCAATGCACCACTGCAGCCCCACCATTTGTCATTAATTATGCTGAAAAGGATGCCATTAGTCTCCTGATAAAACAGACTGGTGTTGGTATATTGCATTAACAAATGAAAAAAGATACATTTTTGCATTAGTTTTGTAAAATCTTTTTGCATTAACTTAAAAAACCCACATTCCATTATTTTAATAAAAACACAGTGCTGTCCACTTTGAAATCTAAATAAAAATGTGTCTTGCTTATTAGCAAAAAAGATGACTACAATGCTCAGCTTTAACTTCTTCCCTTTTCCCCTGTCTTTCCTTTTACCATTGCTTAAAAAAGTCTTCATCTATAAAAAAACACTGATGTGTTTGAACTTTTGCACAGCAACTTCATGGTTCTAAGCAAACCAGTCAGAGCAGAAAAATTTAATATAGCTTCTGGGAGCCCCAGATGCCCTTTTCCAAAACGACTTCATTCCCAGAATCTCATTGTGCTTTCTAAATCAGCACAGTATGTATTAGAACATCATTAATTACAAACTTAACAAGTCAGCAGAGCCATTAAAAGATCTTTAAGGCATATTTGACCATAAATCTCCTTAAACTATATTTAATGACTGAATTTTGTGAAATATTTTTTATCAAGTTCTAATTAGATGTGTGATAACAAACCCTGCTGTACATGGGGCAAATGAGGGAACCAAATGACAGGCCCATCCATTGAGGCCGTCCACCTCTGGACACTGAAACTAATGGAGCACTGCTTCTATCTCAAGGATGGATAGAAAGCAATGAGGGATGAGACTCTACAGTCCAGCCTGGCCTGCAAATGCAAAGCCATTTAAAGCTCCTTATTTGAATGTAATAAAGGTCCAAAAATGCCTGGGGGCCCTTGGGGCTTTAGTCAAAAATTCCATTAGATCCAAACAGGATTGATCCTTGAAGCCTAATAGCAACGGTACACTGTGATTGTGTTTATCTAAAAAGCACATAAATGCAAAAAGAAACAAGTTTGCAAGATCTTCATGTTCTCCCTTGATTTAGACTACATCTGAACGAACAACATAAATATATAAATGTATATATAAATCAATCTAAGGAAAAGCACTATAAAAATAAAATGGAATAGCTCCTAATAGTTGTGACAAGACTGAATAACAGAAAGAAATATAGAAACTACATTTGCTGTTTTCAACTGACCACTTGTGAGTGGAATGCTGAGAAGCCTCATTATGTCATGGCCTAAAAATATGGTGAAGAGATTTTTGGTTATAGCAAATGCTGAATCATGGTATACACTGCAAACTACTTGAAAACCTTGTTTTTAGGCATTCAAACTCTTTTACCAGGTTTTAAGTTTAACTTATCTCTGCTCTACACCTTTCAAAGCTCATCTCAAAATCAACAAAAAAAATCTTTTACAGAGTTTGAAATAAAAAAATATTGTAAAATAAGTCAAAATATTTTTGCTCTATACTAGTGACGTTTGAAAAACTTGATTCAAGACAAAAAAATGCAAATTGCTGGGTATTTTTAGTTCAATTTTTAGGATGTTAAAGTTGGACTAGTATTCATTGTCATTATTTTGGAAACAATAAGTTAGATTTAGGTTTTAAGAATAGGTGCTGGTTCAAGATTTTATGAAGATTTATTAAGATGTTATTCTCATTTTGTTCTAAAATGAGTCATTTCTACTTATGACCCTAGTTTTCTGTCTGTGTAATCAAATTGAACAACAGTTAGGACCAGAAAAACCCAAAATTACAAACCATTTGCTTAGAACTATCAAAAGAATGCCTATTATTGCGCTGCATAACATTCCATTCTTATTAAATCTATGTAACAGCTTTTTTAGTTTATTTTTCCATTTTTGATTGCTTGTATGGAACTCCTTGTTTCTAGATTTTTGCTATAAGATTTCTTGTTTAGTAAAAATGACTTGCTCCTTGGACCGATCATTTTACTATTTTCTAGTGATTTTTTTCTTAGGATTAGAGTTCTTCGCCTATTTTTTGGCTGCCTTTATTTAAAGTTTAGTGTCTGATTGTTTCAAACGTTACGGCTCTTTGTTTAAGATAGCCTGCTGCTTTTATTTAGTCCTCAGTATATTTAAGACCAAACCTAATCATCATATGTTCAGGTTTTTACTTTCTTTGTACTGCTTCTGGAAGTTTCTGCCACCGGGACAGTAAGTTGCATTTGCATTCCTAACCCAAATTATCTATAAGGAAAACAATTGTGTGTGTAGTTCCACATTTACTGACTAAAGATTTATTTATGCTAACAAGCAATGGCCATGTCATTTTCTGATCAGTAGATTTCTGAAAAAAATAAAATATTATATTCAATTTCTCACAAACAATATCCGAGTGTTCAATAATGCAAAGAAAAGCAAAACCAAATCAAACACAAAATTACAGTAAATAAAAATATTTAACAACAAGTCATGAACAATGTATTACTTTAAAACTGAGCTCACTTGTGTCTTTTGTCAGTGAGTGTTGTTTCGGGGGATCTGTCGCACCGTGTGCCCCTTTTGTTCTGTTTTGCCTGTTGCTGACCGTGAAAATTAAGAGGCCAAACACGGCTTTTAAAAGCATTCCTTTCGTGCCTTGATGTAAGCTCTGGCACTACTTCAAACGTCAAGACCGGTTTCATAGAAATCCCATTCCATCTAAAGCAAAAGTGCAGCAGTAAATCTGCCCGTGCCTCCCCCATAACACTTGCATAAATGATTCCCTCAGCCCAGTTTAGTTGATGCAAAACAGAATGTTAGTGAACTGTGGACGAGGCTGCAAAAGGCTGCCCAAAAAAAACAATGCTCGGCAATGCCATTGATCTCTAAGAGAGGAAAGTGGGACGGGGGAGGATGGAGAAAAGGATAGCATGCACTTGGAATAACTTTTGTGTTGGTATCAAATAGTCACATTTTAATCCCAACCTAAAGAATTGTGTTATTCTAAAATGTAACCCCATCGGTGCAGAAGCAGTTGACATCCATCATGGGTTGAGATAAGAGTGGGCTGATCTCTTCGCTCTGCACAGCCATGCCCACAACTACACGGGGAGATAAGATGGAACTTTTGTTTGAAACCTGATGAGAAGCCTCTTAGAAAGAAAGCGCTGTGCTAGAAATAATCTTTTTTCTCCATGTTAGTCAATCGAGAAATGGTGTATTTTACGAGGGGGGAAAAGAAAGGGGAGAAAGAAAGTAATTTTGCATAATCAGTGAGCACCATCTGGAACAATTAACCAAATTCCACAGAACTCGGAGGATCAGTCATATTGGCTTATTAAAGATCCAGAATTATACAAGTAATAAATCCTTGGAAAAACGAAGCGTCCCCCTGCCTGTCACGACTATTTTAACTTCAAATACAGTGGAATTCTTGATAAGGCTGAAAAAGGAGATTAATATATGCAAATTTTGTGGGGCATTTAAAAGCCCCCCAACAACTGTCTCATTTTTTCCCTTTTTTTTCTGTCTCTTATTATGAAGCTTTATGTTTTATTCATACACCAACTCACCTGTCATTTCATAAGCTATAATATTATGAGGGTATTATTAAACAGTATAAAGTGGAGCTTTAATTGGAAAGCTCTATTGCATTTTCCAATTATTTGTAGCAAATTAAAAGCAGATGCATATAGTTTAATAAGAATTCAAATATTGTCTCCTGAAAATCAAAAGTCGCTGTCACCCTGCCAAGATCTTTTGCAAATCCAAGTTAATTTTGAGCCACATATTCTTTTCGTCTTCCTTTTCATCTGAGAGATGAATTGTCTAGTGCTTGTTAATTGAAGGCCTCCTAATGGATGGGGAAATAATTGCTCTCCATATTATGTTAGATCAGGGCCAGTGTCAGGATTTATTTTTGATTATTGCTATAGATATGCAAATGTATTCTTTTTTATTAGATTTATCTTTTTATCAGGTGAATGCCTGCTGTTTAGTGTCTGTTGTTTAGTTGGTTAATAAAAAAAGCAGACATTGCATACTTTTATTTTGGAATTTCAGACTTATTTACTTCATTTCATCAAACCTTTTTCTAAAACATTTGAAGGTTTATAGAATCTGCTTTAGAATCTCTGGATTAACTGTCAATTATAGACCTAATAGGAAAAAAAAGACCTGGCATGGATCATAACAATGTTGTCGAATGAAAGTAAAAGGTTGAAGCAGCTGAGAAAACTTTTAAAATGAGCCTCAACTGTCAGCTGATGGAGGGCTGCAAAATAAATGTGAATTAGTTTTTAATATTCTGGTAATAAATGTCAAAGCTTCTGCACATCACATCTGTACATGATGTGACTGTAGATGACAGATTTTTCCGACATGTTACCTCTCCTCCCCTCATCTCTCAAGCTTTTTTTTTTTTTTTTTTGGAGGGGGGGGTGTTGGGGGGTAGGGGGTAATAGTGGTGGTGGTGGAGGTTGTTTTGTTGGCAAATGACGGAGGGTTTAATCAAGAAAGCAGGCAATTCATCAATCCTAAAGAAGGCGCCTGTAGAACCCTGACAGAGCGCACATGGTTTTAGACCAACTCGAACCCGGCCAGCTGTCAGCCCACACACACATGCGCGTGCAGGCGCCAGAGCACACACACACACACACACACACCAGAACTACCACCACACATTTGCTGTCAGCTGCAACCTCACACTTGGTCTACAGGCAATCGCATTATTAATGAAGCGGAGCTATGTTCTCTGAGATTTGGAAAGTGATGCTTTAAGGTTGAGGAGTGCGGCATATCAAGCAATCAAATGAGAGCCATCTTTGACTAAATCTATTATCCTCTTTTCTAAAAAAAAAAATCACATCAGTTCATGAGGGGAGAAAGGTGGAAGTCTGTACACCTGCAGAGGACAGTTTTCTGCAGACAAATGATGACTGCTGGCAGAGTACTGTACAGTGTGTGCATGTTATTCACTGTCACTCACATCCCGTCCCAGTGGACGAAGCGAACACCAAATGCAGCAAAGCATCGAGCTGTATGCTAATGTCTGCTACTTCAGAGCATGTCATGGCCACGCTTTCGAATGATGAAAAATTCCCACAAAATTGATGCATTTATTGTTAAATTATTTAAAAAGGTACTTTTGCAATGTTTTTTTTTATTTAAAAACATTCCTGATACGATTTACATCCAAAAGATTTGACTTGGAGCGATGTTTACTGCATAAAATTGGCTGCATTTAAAGCCTGATCCTGGGTGTGCCACTGCTTTTGTAGCATAAGAAATCCTCACCACATGGTGTCTCTCTCCAGCTGGATAAGAGACTGTCTGCCTCATTCACCTCGTTTGGCTCACACACTCCTGAAGTTCATAGGATTCCAGCCAACTCTGACTCTTATGGTACTAAGGCTGTCAGAGCTAAAGCTCTGTTCTTCGACAAATTCACCTTTCCCTGTTTTAGTCACGGGGCACCATTCGGTTGCTCAGTCGAATCTCTCCTCGACAAAGACTGTGGGAATTCCAATGTACATATGTTAGCACGGGATGTGATGGATCATCTTTGACAGCTGTTAATGCCGACCTCCTCTGGGAAGTCACGTTCTCGGAGATAAAACCCTGCCCTGTACAATATCCATCAGTAAGAACATCCAGACATGCAGCATTTTTTAGATCAAGTACCAGAAGAGCCCTGACTAAACTTATAGAAGTGTTTTTTATTGCATTAGAAAAACAAATACTTTTTCCAAATTCTAGTTTAGACTTTAAGTTAATGTTACACCTTCCAGGCACTAAGTGTAGATAGCTATATCTTAAATAGCACTCATCTCAATTTATCAGTGTGAGTTTTTGCACCTGTCATAGTGTAGATCCCTCCACCCATTTGTGTGTAGAGTGGACTGCTCACGATCCGCCTGTTGAAAGAAAAGACAAAAACTGTTGGCTACATTGATCAGTTTGAAGATGAGAAAGAAAGATATGTGTGCAGTTTGTGTGCAAAACAGACATTTGGACTAGTCTGGGCTTTGAAAAAAATAAAATTCAAAGAATGTCAAAACATTCGTGAGTCTAAAAACATTTATGAGCTTATTTTAAAGTTCACAATGCAAACATATATGGTAAATACCAGCAAGTGTAAAGATAACTATATGGACATGAACTATATCAACTAAAGATCCTAATGGTGAACATGTGTAGTCACATATGTCAAATGTCATTGTTTTTATTATTATTGTATACTGATGATGATGAACCCAATTATGATTGGTAAATAATTATTGTAGTATTCAGGTGTCATAGAAATCTTGATAATAAAATTGCAGCTTTTCATATATATATATATATATATATATATATATAGATATATATAAATATATATATATATAGATAAATATTTTATATGATGATCAGGTAGAACAAAAAACGTTGAGAACAAAAGAAAGTGGATGCAAATGAAGCAGGAATTCTTTGGAATCAAAATCAAAGACATGAAGATTTAGTGAGAATGTGTGAAGGTGCAAATGATGGAAGTGTATTTTGTGTATCATCCAATAAATGGGTTGCCTTTATGAATAAATACCATCCGTCTTTGCTTGAAAGACACGCAAAATAAAATATTTCATATTTATGTTTTAATCCGGGGACTCATATTCTGAAGGTGGCACATGTGAGCGGTGAGTTTCGAACCCTTATCTCTTTGAATGAGATAAATAAATGCAATAATTTCCATCAACAGCAATAGAACAGGACTTGTGACAGGCAGTGGTATTTATGAGAGAAAGTCTGCAACTCAGATTTATTTGCAATGAAAGGGTCGACTTTCTTCCCTCTCATTTACATCCACACTTGGCCATGTTAAACCCAGGCCAATGGTGAATTTTTAAAAGGTTGGCATCAATCTTGCGAGAAGGACTGCCACATTCAACGTGGACTTCCTTTACCTTGCAAAGGTTGCTTCCACTGCTAAGAAAGAAAGGTACACATCTTTCAAAGCGCAAAGACAGATACAAGTTAGGGGGAAAGAAATGAAAAGTGTCACCAAAAAATCTACTGAGTATCTGGATTGTTATGTTAAAATGAAGTCAGAGGTGAAAAAAAAACACAAGTCCTTCATTTTTTATGTATCACTATGAATTAAAAAAAAAAGCTGAACACAGCAAAGTTTGGTAAAAGAAAGATAAGTGTTTTAGGTTTTATTAAAAGTGTATCCAACAGGACTTTTAGATAGTAATGCATACATTAAATACACATTTAAACTTCAATTTGCAGGAAAAAGAAAAGTTATTTTCTAAACTTGTCCATACTTTGACCAGACGGGGATTGAAGATGATAGAGTAACAATTTGTGATTGTCAGACGAAACAGTGTTTACAATTACTTTCTGAAAGAAATATTTGCTGTGTATCCAGTAACGGTGTAGGGTGCTATCAGAGCCGTCAGCCAAAGTACAGAACTCCTCTGTGACTGCAGCATAAACACAGCAAAGAACTAAAGAAAAATCTGTTTTTAAAAGATCCTTCTCTTTTTCCTCAATCTCAGGTTTTTCAGCAAAACAACAAATATTCCGCTATAATGACATGGCCGTGGAAGAGGAGGATCATGGGAGTGTAACCCATGTGCTATCCTAGGCATTATTACATTAGGAGTTGGGTCATCTAGACCCATTAGACAGTGCTCTGAACCTTTTTTCTTCAATGATTTGTGATCTTCACTGGTGTCCATGGATTACATGAAATCGTTCCACCTTTATCCACCTTTGTCATGGTAGAGAGAACACGTCAATGTAAGGGTGGGGTCATCTAAGATAGCACAAGGGTTAAAGGGCTGTCTGCTGTTCTACTGAATGTAATAGTGACACGATTACTAATTCATAGGAGTTTAATGTAAAATTTGTTGCTTGTTCTGTAAGCATTAAATGTGAATTAAAAATAGAGTATTTTAAATGTTATTTTAACCAACAGAATTAGGTTGACAGTAAATTATGTCAAGAGGACCTGGCTGCAGACGTCAACATCTGGAACCGTAAGTCTTCGACCAGAACAGGAAGTCCCTCCATATTGCTCGAAATTTTTTTTTATCTTAACTACTAACCCTAACAGTTACAATTTTTATTGTTTTAAGCTTTAATAAAAGTTTTTCAACAATTTTGAACACTTTTGGGTCAAGGTTTGGGTTTGAGTTAGGTTTTGATTTGGGTTTGGGTCAGAGCAAGTTGTATAATTTCTGCTTCCAGCCAATGATTTCAGGTGCCATCTTGTCTGCAGTCAGGTCCCTCTGAAGAGCTTCACATTTTTAAATGAATACATTTTATCCAAATGATCATAAAAGCATTATTTACTTTATTCAAACTTTTGGAGACTTGAAAATGAGTTCAAAAAGATTAAAGAGACGTTTAAAGTCACTAAACCCAAGCAATTTGCTATTTCTTAAAGTAAATCTCAAAGGCAGGCAGATTTGTTTTCTTCATATGTTTCTTTTCTGCATTTTAAAAACACAAACGTGTCTAAATCCAAATAGCTGATTTCTAAATCCAATTTTAGGTTCATTGGAGTGGGTAACATATGGCAAATCAATTAGACAACTAATTTCTAAAACAAAAACATGGCAAGTGCACTTGCTAATCAACAGCAGTGTTGGTGCTCATATTATGGCGGTCACTGGAGTTTTGAAAACAATTAATCCTCATTTCGAGCTGGGAGAGCCATATTGACATATATTCCTAATTTGAATATTCAATTACAGGGAAGTTCCTCATCAAATTAAAGTAAAACTGGGAACACAGCCTGAAAGATTTACGCAATTACAGCAGAGATCAAGAGTATTACATTCCCATGAAATCTGCCCGTGTTAAAATCATATTAGAGTAGAAAAGCACAACACATCACAAAGGATTACTTGATGACTTGAATACCAATCCACCAGATTTGGTTTGTGTGAAGTTTATCTTTTTTTTCTTCTTCTATAGAATAAACTTCAAAAATAAAAGTTGACACAGTAAAAAAAAAAAAAATCACATGGAAGTGTGAGAGACGGTGGAGGCAGACAAGCAGTAGTCCATGGAGAGCTAAGATGAGAATGAAAGCAATATCACTGACTGAGGAGCCAGAGCTGCAATACAGAAAACTGGAAGCTCCTATTTTGACACACATCTAGCCTTTCCAGTGACAACATCTCCACACCTTTCTGCATGTGCCACCGCCGCTGCTTTATGGGAGCTGCTTTCTCACCCATCATTATCCTCCTTTAAGCTCAGTGTCAGGTGCTGAAAAGGGGGTCTCTGTGAATTTGGCGGCAAATCCCCGAATCGTCAGCGACCATCTGATCTTGGGTGATCATTCAATCATTTCCGATATCACTCTGTATCTGTCCGCTTGATCTCTGCTACTTTTTGGCAACTTTTTGAACATAAAATAATAAGCGAGATTGAGGTGGCAAGGATTGTTCTTCAGCACTTCAGACAGGAGATCTGTCATGTAAATGACAGTCACGGTGTCTTTTTCTCTCAAGAGTTGTGTGCAGTGAGAAGCCTTGGTTAACCAGTGAGCAATGAAAGCTGATACAATACTCCAGCAGAGCTCAAGCAATGTGTGGAGTGTCAGACCTGGAAGACTGTGCAATTTTAAATGTATTGATATAAATGCCAATTCTGACACTGATGATGACTGGCTAGACTTTTTGTGCTAAAAAAAAGAAAAAAATGGGCTTGCAATGAAAAAAAGACAACTGGCCTTGACATATTTATCGCTGTGTAGTTGATCTAAAATGGCTCTGTGTGTACAATAGCCTATTATTCAAAGAACAATGTCAAAAAAAACCTTGGTTTTGAGTGAGGCGAAAGAAATTGCAATATTAGGACAAAGCTAATTTATGCCGGCAGTCATTGTAGAGGTCAGATATCAGCGTCAATGATGACAGTTTTATCAGGAGAACAAATGGCAGCGCTGGTCAGGGGAAGAAAGGAGGAAGATGCTTTAGGATACATTTAAAAGCTGATGAAGAGGCATGGCTTTTTCTTTACATTTTTGGGTGGAGAAAGGGGTGATATGGACTGTTTTGACAGTAAACAAGCTAAAGTGGCTGGTAGGAAGCCACTCCTATAAATCAGAACAGAACACTGTTACTGTCAGAAATGCTGGAGATAAACTAGACAAAGAGGCATTTAACACACTTGGTTAATATTACCGTTAATCTTACCATTTTTACTGCAAATGTTCAGTAACCCCACAGAGACAGGCTCAGAAAGGAAATCAAGACGGTCGCAGAGTTTTGCTGTGATTGGGTCCTGCTGCATGAGCGGATTTTGATCTGGGCTTGTACAAGTACTAGTGTACAAGTACAATTTGCCACACAGAAATGGCCACCAAACGTCATTTTTTGGCCCACTAGAAACTGTTGTTGGTGTTTTTAACATGTTTTGGGGTATTTTTTCTGATGATCGTGGACATTTTCATTAATTCATTTTCTTCCGATTGTCCCATTCGGGGCCACGGGGCTGCCGGAGCCTATCCCGGCCACTTATGGGCAAAGGCAGGGGACACCCTGGACAGGTCGCCAGTCCGTCGCAGGGTCACAGGTATCACACACCCATGCATACTCTCATTCTATGGACAATTTGGAGTGACCAATTAACCTATGAAGCATGTTTTTCGACGGTGGGAGGAAGCCCCCGGAGAAAACCAACGCATGTACGGGGAGAACATGCAAACTCCGAAGACAAATAATGAAAATATTAAGGAAATTAAGATGAAAATGCATTTCTGAGTATTTTTTTATTCAAATTGTTGAAAATCAGTAGCAGAAAGAAAATGTAGTTTGGAAAACAACTATGACATATGGGCTAACATTCTGTGCCTGTGGTGTTGCCCACAACTCAGAGGTGAATTTTTACTGTCTCTTTGCAGAAACCATGTGTAACCCTGCTTAAGTTACTTAGTTTTTTTACTCTTTTATTTAGTGTAATTTTCAGTTTATCCACTGGTGGCAGTCAACATTTTGCTTGGTTTTTAGGAATTGCTAGGAGTGATCATCCTGTCATTTTTTTTTAATCTTTGACGTCTTTCCAACTTTTGCTCAGAGCACAGCGTTAGAGAAAAAAAGACTTGAGCAAGGTAAACAGGGAAAAAAAACAGAAATTAATTGTAGTTGTTAAAACTTTATTTGTTCTAAGTTTTGGAGAAAAAACAACTCCCTACCAATATTTAGTGTGTACCCAGGAAGAGTAATCTGGTTAAGAGCTACGTTGGACTTTGATAACATTGTGGGGAAATACGTTATCTTGGTGAGTGGTAATCGCAGTTAAGTTAATGTTGCATTTACCGGCTATATTCACTGGTAAAGTGTATTGATTGATTTAAAAAAGTGATTTGCAAACCAAATGTTATTAAAAAAACAGTTGAGGTAACCATGGAAATATGTGAGCAGTATAAAGTGTAAAGTTTTGTTAACTTTGATGTGTGGAGTCTCCTCGATTGGCCATGTGTTGTAGGCTAGCTGCACAGTAAGGTAGTTATGACTTGTTTTTTTGCATGCATGTTAAGTTATTTCATTTTGGTGAGTTTGTTAAGTTAGAGCTCTAAAAAAAGGGAAAATGACTGTGAAGTAATGTTAAAAGGACAATATATATGGACAATATTTAATGATTTTCTGCACATTTGTGTAGACTGGTTTTTTCTTGGCGTTCATCTGGATCCCCGACCGTCCTTCGTTCAACTCATCTACTCCAGGGGTGTCAAACTCGTTTTTGTTCAGGGACCACATTCAAGGCGTCTGATCCCAAATGGGCCAGACCAGTAACATAAAAGCAAAAAACAGCTTTGTTCTTTTTTTTTTACTCAGTTGGAAAAAAATGCCACAACCAACTAGGGCTCGGAATCACTGGGTACCTCACGATACGATACGACTTGCGATACATTGCTCACGATAGCGATACTATCACGATATGCCGATAATGTGATAATCAATATATATCGTCTCTAACAACTCACGATATATCAAACTTTTAAGAAAGAAGAACTTGAAAAACTGTTTTTTTTTTTTTAAATATGTCACCATTTATTTTTTTGTTTTTAAACACAATGATAAACAACTTGTGTCCTATTTGGTGTAATGAATAACAGACTTCTGAGTAACATTGCTGAAATCAGTAAGACTTTGTCTTTGACAAACATTTTTATTTGGAAATATTTGTAAAATTCGGTTTAAAAAATAGTGAATATGAAAAGCAGTGCCATTATTTACTAAAAAATAGCTGTAAACAGGATAAAAAATGAATAAGTCAAGTAGCTGCAAGGCACATTGGAAGTAACTGCTGAAAAACAAACCCATAAATTGCATTATTAAAAAAAAATAGCTGTAAATCAAATATTAATTCTGTGAACATATTACTTTGTTAAAAATAAATGACACCATTTAGTGCTACTGTGATGTAAACAAAAATAGAATTCTCCTAGAAGTAGCTAGAAACTTTCCTTTAAGTTGTATGTCTATGAAGACTCTTCTTTAAGTTATTTAAGACATGAACTGCTCTCAAAATAAATTACCAGGGATAAAATACATGAACTGAAAGTGCATCTAAAAGTAAACATCTTTGTGAAAAAAACGTTTGGGGAAAAGCTGCATGTGATGTATGTTTATATGTTCATGCTTTTCTTGAGAACCACAGGCTTTTTCGCGTCAAGACGCCACTCGTCTACCGCTGCCGAAAATGCAAATGTGCAACTCAATGAAAAATGTTACTAAATTAAACTTGCAAACATTTGTGAACATAAGAATTTGGAGTTAAGCTCTCTTTCTCTCCTGACACTTGACCAAGCCATAAATATAAGGATTCAGATCCTGTGCAGAAACACATTTACTGTCATTCAAATGTGCAAAACACAGTTAAATATCTTCGAATATTTTCCTGGTTTCTGCCTGAATTTTGTGGCAACACCTGCCTTCTTCCTGACCTTTAATGGGGCGCCATCACTGGCCAGACTGACATCACGTGACTAGTTCACTCCAACATTGTCCAGCACAGTAACTAGAGAGCTGACTCTTTCATCAGCTGTTGCTGTGTCCATCAACTCAAGATCCTCCGCTGTGACGTCTCTTTAACACCTTTAATAAATATGCACAAGTTGTGCAATATCTGTATCTGTTCTTTTATCAATAGTTACCAAGAATGCAAGAAATGACTGGATTCCTTCATTTAGTGCGCAAGTCTCCTCAGAGATGTTGGATCCGCAATAGTAATCCTTGACAGACTCATGTTGGCAAAGGTTGACTGCATTTTGGGGCAAAAGACTTCTTCTTTTCATGTCAGTGACCACTTGTTTGTTGTTTGTTGTTAAGTGGTAAATAAAAGAAACTCATTCAGTTCTGCAGACTTTATTTTGTATTATTTTTTTTCGTCTAAACCTAATTATTCTTTTCTGGTTCAACTGTTGGTCATAGTGCGGCTTCTTTGGGATGGAATATTCCTAGCCAAATATTGGGATATATGACAGTAATCAATCTCCTCATTGAACCTTAAAGTACTTAAAAGTAACTCCATTTGAACGTATTTAGTGTTGTCAGAAAGAGGAGCACCACCTATGGGTTACACATGTCTTAGAAAATAACAGTTTTTTAATTTATTTTGGGTTTATAGTGGGTGCAGCTTTTTTGCTTGTGCAGCACCTCACACTGTTTCACAGAAATGATTCTCTGCTTGATTTAATCTGCTAGATATACCACAAACTATAGCTAACCTTCCCCACCATAATCTTATTTGGTTTGAGAAAAATGTAAAACATTTCTGTTACTGTTGGATAAAAAAACAAAGAACTTAGCCTTGAAGTTGTGACCTTGTGAAGGGTACAACACCCTGTGGATACTGCAGAAAGAAAAAGAAAAAAACAAAGCAAAACGTGGTTTGTGGTTTGTTTCGACTCAACACTATCAGCGTTTACCTGCCTGAGGCACTTCAGAGCTGAGCATGGTTGACTCCACTAATACAATTATGGGAGCCAACACAAATTATTTTCTGAAATTTCGACTGCACTCTCTAGTCTCTGAAAACCATAAAGTTTTAAAGACCACTTTATTCATAATTGTGTTTTTGGTGTTTTTAACATGTTTGTGTTATTTTTTTGATGACGAAGGACATATATATAGAAAATTAAGATAAAAATTGCATTTCTGAGTACGAGTGGATAGCCCCGATATTGCTCACCATTTTTGTCACACCGGTATTGTTAGGTTAGGAGTGTGAGGGGCTGTAAGCTAGCGGGAGAGCACTGAAACCAATTAGTTATATCGCTAGAGAAGACACGCCCACTTGGGAAGCCTGGCCAAAGGTGGCGGAGCGCGACGCCATCTTGGTGAGGTCGTCGACGCCCACATGACACATGACCTCACCAAGATGGCGGTGATCTCTTCCCATGAGGAATCACGTGGTGTCTCCTTAAGCGATATAACTCATTGACTGAAACATAGAGGTGACGATAAAGGAGGCCAGATTGCTCCTTCCCAGCAGTCCTGCCCAAAACTTAGATGCAAATTTCTAATGAAATGTTGGCGATCTGCAGAAACTATGTCCTGGAATATGACAGGTTTTTTTTTTATTATTATTTTGGCTAAAAATGGCATAATCATAGTTAAAAGACCACTGGGAATCCTTTTACAATAGATCAAAAGAAAATCGGAGTGGGTCTTTAACCGATGACGGGGACACAGGCGAGAGTATTTCTTTCCAAGTGCTCTGTCGTAACAGGACACACAGGGAAGTTACTTCAAAAAATCTGGGCTGAGCAGCTGTTTATGAATCCCCGTGTCAATCTATCTAATCTGTGACTTTAAAGGGAGTGCAGAACTATTTACAGTCATATGTATGGCTGTCTGAAGTGCATGTAAGTACACAGAAATAAACAGTCAAAGAACTGCCACAGTGTAAATTGCCCACAGTGCCGTCCTTACGTGTCAGCGCTCCGCCGATGAAAATATTCTCAAAAGAAAATTCTCTGACTGTGGAATGAATTTTAATGTTAATACAAAAACAGCAGCCTGTGATCTCAGCAGGCATCAGGGGTGGGGGGTGCCAGTCGCTTCGAGGTGCAATTTATTCAAACCTCTAAGTCTCACAAACTTAAAAGTGGGCTTCAAAAGAGCTCCGTATTAATGGCAAAGAAACAGAAAAGCCCACACTGGCCTGAGCTCTCACCATAACTTCAGCACATCAAAGATTATTGACCAGTGACTTTGAAAATCTGTCCAATTCATTGCCCAACAGTGTTTTCCATATGAATCAGAAGACGTACAGTGATTAACTGGTTTAGTCTGTGTTGCCTTGAAGCACAAAGGTTACCAACTCAAAAATTTCACTAGAGATTTCTGTGGAGGCTGAGTGTTTTTTAATTTTTTTGCATGAATGTGTGGGTTTCTTCACACAAGCTGACATCCTCCCATACTCCCAAAACATGCATGGTAGCTTGACTGGTTACACTATAATGACCATGAATGTGAAGGGGCATGGCTGTCTGTCTCTCTTTTTTTTTTTCCTCCATGGCAGCCTTTCCAGGATGTACCCCGCCTGTTTTCTGTGACAGCTGGGATAGGATCCAGTCTGCCGTGACCCTGAGCAGGCTAAAATGGGTCTGGAAAAAGGAATGAATGAATCAACAGCTGTGCATTTATTGTTCTCATCCCACAGCAGGGCCATGCAAACAGAAGCTCTGTTTTGAATATGCCTGCTGGCATCCAAGCGCTCTGGTCTGATGTGGCTTTTAAGTGGCTTTTACTCAGCCCGGCACTGGATTGCAGCACTTCATGTTGGCAAACAGATCAGAACTCTGTGCCAAGATTCCCTCTCCTCAGCGCTGCCACACCAAAACAGTCTCAATTGTTTATTTACAATTTGCTGTGGAAATCCCCCAGTTCTTTATTGTGATGAATAATTGAGTTGTTTGATCTGGACAGAGTACAAAGGGCTGCTTCTCTCGCTTTGAGGCCTGAGGTAGAGGAAGCTGGAGAAGCGTGAGCCGAAGAGGGAGAGCTTCCATTCCAGGATAGCGGAGATCTCAAAGCTCTCCTCCTTTCCTCTGCAGCTGTCGCTAACTCTCGGGGCCACATCTCCTCCTTTCAGTCTGCACAGCAGAATGCTGCTGTCACAGAGGAAAAGAAACGACCTGCCTCTGCCTCACGGGATAAAGCACAAATAGTGGAAGTTTAGCCCTGATTGAACTCATGTTCTTGTTCTAGGGATTTTTTCTAGTTAGCCTGTCATGTTGCTCTCCTCTCTGCTACTTCAATGTCCAGACACAAACCTCACAGCAGTTTTCCCAAGAGTGATCAATTGCTTATGTTGATTGTGTATATGTGAAGCTACATTCACACCGCATGTTCAAACAGCCACTTCCAATGCAAAACGTATTTATGAGCAATTCGGGTTCAAAATTCTCAGGTTTACATGTTGCTATGCAAGTTTCTATGACTGTTTTTGGGTTCTTTGTACAAAACACAAACGTTCCAAGTTAAATCAAGTCAAACTTTGGCCAGTAGAAAACTCAGATTTGGTAGTGACGTATGGTTGGCCTCCCATTGAATTCACGGAGCTGCCATCTGTTAAAAAATTGATCATGGAGGAGAATTTAATAATTGCAGTTTGTGTCTGGACGTAAATATTTTACAGCAGGTCTATCATATATCAGCTGTGAAAGAAAAAGCCTGGAGCAAGATTCACAAGATTTGCACCACCTTAATACTTCGCACCAAGCCTCATCCAACTGTAGGTAATGGACATCACTTGTAAAAAGTAGAAAAAGAAGGAGAAGACCCTGCGTGCTCATCCAGTGTGAACACTGTGGGTTAAATGCGCGTTCAAGAACACAATACTGTTCTTGAATGCTCATCACGTGTCTCTTGTGAATGTAGCATGAGAGACACACAAACAGAAGAATTCAGAAGTAACAAAGAACAGTAGTGAAGTCAAGTACAGTAAAGTACAAGATACAGTTCTACAGGTAATACAAGGATGCTTACTTTGGTGAGCTGATCTGCGCATCAAATTGAAGATGGATGGTTGCCTGCTGAGGTAATTTACGAGCGACATCTCCCACCTTGCACCATATTCCCATATTGTTTACTTCACTAAAAAAACAAAAAATACAGATCACGGTGACAGTCCCATTTTTTGTGTGTCTCTAAATAGCACAACATTACAAACGAAATAATGAAAGAGCTGCTTATGATGTCTGACAAAAAACTACCAAAGATTCTGACTTTCTGCAGTTCCCCGTGTTTTGCACTTACCCTATACAGGTGTAGTTCACCACCTGGTACTTAGATTTGGCGGTGATTTGTATGTCATATATAGCCCTTTCCGCAGCCTCACGAGGCATCATTTTCACACACAACCTCCTCTTCCTCATGGCAGCTTCCTCTGATGGGAGAAACACATGCGAAGGAGCCAGGAAGCAGGAGGTGGGTGCCTATTCTGTTCTTTTTCCTTTGGGCTTTCACAAAAAAAAAAAAAAAAAAAACACCTAGAGACATCTTTAATCTGTTAAAGTCAGATCATCTTTTTATCTATTGTAAAAGTGTTCCCAGTGATCTTTAAATTATGATTATGTCGTTTTTAGCCAAAAAAAAAAAAAAACAGAGTTTCTACACTACATTAGAAATTTGCCTCTGAGTTCTGGGTTAAGACCGTCGGCACAGAGTAAGCCCACCCTCCCTTTCCATCATCCATCTGTTATATATTAACCATCTTAAATTTCAAGCAAAAGCGACGAACAATAGGATTTTCTAAATAACTGTGCTCACAGAAAATAAATTAGTGGACACTGGATAACTGCAAAATTCATGGCTGTTATTATCACTTTTATCATTTTAGTGAATAAAACCACAAAAGCAAGTGAGTCCTTAATCAGATGTTGTGTACAACTGGGATTTAAACTTGATATTCACAAAGAAAACCCATACATACTGTCACATATATATATTAAAGAAGGATACACATGAAGTAATAAAACATGAAATTACAACACGACCAAACAAAGCATAATCTCTTTTCTTCATTCTGGCAAAAAAGCATTCCTTTGCCTGCTTATATTGCATCGTGCCTTGCTCATTTATTTCCCCAGCAACACCAGAAAGTGCAGTGTAAATGCAATGATAATAAAAATAATAAACAAGCTGTCCTCACTTCCCACACCAAAATATTATTACATTTCCAAGGCATGGATAGCAAGAGGGAAATACATAGCACTCAAAAAGCGCCAAAGCATCAGGGGAATGCATTTCATTAATATTAGATAACCCCCATCTACTGGTCCTCTCCCCAAATAAATACATAAATAAATAAGACCCTCATAAAGAAAAGCCAAGCACCAGCTCAGATAAACAATGAGTCATGATTCTCTTCTCTTTTACCTCCAGGGCAAAATGTTTATTTTATTCCCACTGTCTGCCATAAATTAAGCTAACCTGCACCCATAAAACATTCACTATCTCAAGAAAAGCTGCCCCTAAGGACCTCTGTATAGAAGCTGGTCAGAGTGGGCGAAAAAAAAAAAAAAAGGAGAGAAGTGGGCCTGCACCCGCAGCTGATTGTTTATTTACTTGTGTCAATTGTTTCTGGCATAGCCGTGAAGAACTCCGGTAATGGATCCTTGCTGTCAATTAGCTTTATATCCACAACAACTTCTGGCCTCTGAAAGACAAGAAATTCAAAAGTGTGAGAATATGTTCTTAAGACGAGAAGAGGAAAAAATAAGGGTAAAGCGAAAGGAAATCTCTGAGGACTAAGTAGTTCCAGTGGCCACTCTCTAACAGCTTCCATTAAAAATGAGAGGAATCTGTGACTGCCTAATCATTTTGGTGAGAAGCTGTGGCCTCATGGGAGACAGTGGAGGCGTTCTGATCAACAGAATGGGACTAGTTAAAAGTAATCAGGGACTGTGTAGTTGACATTTTCAAGCACGACTCCCCTCAACCTCCCATTACAGTTTCATTTTTTGCCATAATAAATTGCAATAAAACACAGCGGCAGTAAAGAATGGAGGGAGCCAGGCATGACCTGAAGCACCCTTGGTTACACTAATACTGTTGCCCGAGTGTCATTGCCATTAGAGGCATTTTTATTCATAGTTTTTATAGTAACATAAGGAAGAATATGGATGAATGTTATTACTATGCATGAACCCCTCTTTGTGAGTGTGTGTGCTTGTTGTTTGCCTTTTTCTAGATTTTTTTTCCATCTCAACCTGACAAAAAAAGACCATCTACCTTCAACCTAGAGTATGATAAATCACAAACTATTTACGCCCCCCCCACACACATAATTCAGGGGCTAATTTTACAGAATCTGTTTTTGTCATGGACAATTACAGTGGGAGTTCCAATGACTGGCAGACAAAATAGCCTTTGTTGATGGCTCTGTCATGTTTTATTTGTGTCAAAGCTTCTAAAACAATAAGGACACATATTTTAAGATAATACACAGCAAGTAGGAAGAGGCTATTTGTATGCTATCTTCCAAATTGTGCTCATGTAAGAGGCTGCTGATGCTCACTGGCTTCTAGAGGACATATTGGGGGGAAAAATGTGACTTGATTAAGTTCTGAAAGTGAAGCTGATGCAAAGCAGTAATAAAGAAAAAAACAGGTTTTGTTGACAATTCAGCCTGTATTGTGCACCTGGAAGCCAGGAAAACTTAATTATTAGTGAGGCAATAGTATGAGCAGAGGCTGGACAGGTGGATGACTCTGGCAATGCAAGCAGGTGTATTTATGGCCACAGAGCAGCTGACAGCCAAGATACACATCAACTGTGTGCTCCAGACAGGCAAAGAGTCTAAAAATGACTCAACAGCATCATGAGGAATAGAATGCAAAGAGCATTTTGGCCCCAGTGGAATCATGGCTGCTCAAATTGGGAATTCTATATTTAGCCCAAACAATCTGAAAGTGATGTTTTTTTTTTGTGCAATGTTAAATATCCATATTCAAACATATTATGCACATGAGCTTTCAAGAATCACTGGCTGGCAACAATTTTTATCCACAGGGACAGTGCGAATTGAATAAAAAGGAGTAGTTAAAATACAGCTCATTGTTATGTCATGAATAAACATAAATGGTGTCCTCCAGAGAGCATACAACAAGAAGAATATGTCTCCATAGTATTTTTCAACTGGGATATGCGTGCAAAAACACTGTGAAATATTTTAAACTCCAGCGCCAGTGCAGTGTTGTTTCTCATACGTGAGACTTCTGCTGATCAAAGTGCATCGAATCCTGGAAGTTGAGAAGTGAACTAAGAGATGCTGGAGAACTAAACAGTGTGGAATTAGTGGAACAGACATAAGCAACAAGAAAAGTTTGCAGTCATGCTTACTATTTCTTTGGAGAAACACAGGTAACGGGTGACCTTGGATTTGAATAAGCCGTCCTTCCACAGGTCGGCGTCACCACCATCTGTTGTTTGTGCAACCTACGTTAAAAAAAAAAAAAAGGAAAAGAAACAAGGAGACAAAAAAACATCCATGAGGTGGAATAAAGTTAATGTATGTATGCCATGGGCGTGCTGCTTGTGCTTCTTCCTTTGCATACTGGCTTTAATTAACGCGTGCATACACTTGTGCTTCATCTCATTAGAGCTCTACGTGGGTAAAGTCTTAGCCCCCTAAAAAGGAGGCTAAAAATATCATCCCTCGGGACCTGGCTGATTAAAGATGCCCTGACAAGTATCTGCTCTAATAAGGAAAGCGAAGTGCTTGAATAGTAAAGCCAAGATTACATCTGGGGTAAAAGTGGAGTGTATCTTTATTTAGGTAAACCTTTTGTGGTAAAAGCAACCAGGTCACAGGTAAACATATGCTGCACATCTGTACTGAGGGACAAGATGTACTGGCTTTTATTTAAAAAAAAAAATAAGATCACATTTTACTACATGTAGGCACCCAAATTCAGGCTTAACGTCCACTCTTATGTAAATACTGGAAGGAATATAGACCAAAATAAGGCGAAATAACCTGGAGGCTGCGATAGAAAAGCTCCACCATCACATCAGCAAATATGCTTGGCTGAAATGTCACGTTCCATTGGCCGTCCTGTGAGAATCACCCAAATAACTGCCAGAGTTATTTTCTAAAGGGATCCTTTACAAAGAAGAGTCAATCTAATGAGGTTCATTTAAATGAAGAAGTCATAGATCTCTGCACCCACCCACACATATTACCCTCTTGACAATAATGATGAATGACCCCAGTCACTAGGTGCGGGAAACACGGCGTGGAGAGATTCATGCAAAACCAGCACTGACTAAAGGGATGAGAGCAGGGGCTAGCATCGGGAGCAGAGACAGATAGCAGGATGCGGGAGAGAAAAAGATGAGAAGACGAGAGGGGAGAGGGATTGTGGGGTGTCTCCAACAGCCGTTTCCATGAAAGGTCCCAAAAGGAGCCTATACATCACCAGCCTCCCTCTTCCTTACAAGACAACCCGTCTTGGCCACTTTTTCCAGGTCAGTAGCCAGCGCATCCTGTCAGCGTAAACAAAGGGCTCGCTTTGTGAAACCCAAAGTCAAGCTGAGGAGTAACGAGGGCACAGTCCTCCAAGGAGGCACCTCAGGCATCATCCTGCCACAGCCGCAGGCAACAGGGATGGAACGCTACTTGAATGTGAAACAACCAACTGCTGAGCCGCAGCATGAAAAGCATGTGTAAAGTTGCACCGCCTCTTTTCTAACACTTTCAAGCCTGCTGCCATACGGCTGCTGCGTTAAATAGACTTCAATGAAAAGGAAGTCACAAGCCCGGTGAGGGACATCACACCCTTGACACAGAAAAATGTCATATCATTTGATTTTAAAAATGCAGCGACAGGTTCAACTGCCACTTGCAGTGATCTGAAGGCCCACCTCTGAATGATGTCGTTAGGGGACTTGTGAATAAGCCAACTTGTAAGGAGCTTTTCTGGATACAAATGGCAGGAGTGAGCTACATGAATAGGCGTGGAATAAAAAGCTATAACGCTGTGAAATGATTAAAATACAAAAACAAACAAACAGCAGATTAAAAAGTGCATGACTCATACAGGGAAGCCAAAAATACATTTCAGTCAGACAACTCATAATATTTATTTTTTACATCTTTTAGTTTGCTTTCACATACTTTGTTGCTTTCACATTCACTTTCCTTTAAGTTAGCATTCACTTTCCTCCGAGTAGGCATTTTGCATTCCTCCAAGTTAGCATTTCACATTCCTTCAAGTTAGCAGTTCACTTTCCTTCAAGTTAGCAATTCACTTTCCTTCAAGTTAGCAGTTCACTTTCCTTAAAGTTAGCATTTCACTTTCCTTCAAGTTAGCATTTCACTTTCCTTCAACTTTGCTTTTCACTTTCCTTCAACTTTGCATTTCACTTTCCTTTAACTTTGCATTTCACTTTCCTTTAACTTTGCATTTCACTTTCCTTTAACTCTGCATTTCACTTTCCTTTAGTTTGGCATAAAACTCCGTGCAATTCCAAGAGACAAATTTCCATAAACTTTTGGGTAATAACTACCCCTAACAAAGCTCACAGGTGGAAGCCGGGGAGGAGGGTGGGGCAAAGAAAGCAGTGCTGCAGTAAAGAAGGATGAACAACTTACACACCTGGACTTAAATAGGATGCTGCACAGGTGAATTGATTAACTGACCCACCCTAGGGGAGTGGCCTGAGGGAAAAGCCTGCCTGAGTTGCCTGCCCGAAATGCTCCCAAGGTCGCTCACTTCAGTCAGACAACTCATGCAGTAGTAATAATATTTATTTTTTACATCTTTTAGTTTGCTTTCACATACTTTGTTGCTTTCACATTCTTTGACATTCACTTTCCTTTAAGTTAGCATTCACTTTCCTCAGAGTAAGCATTTTGCATTCCTCCAAGTTAGCATTTCACTTTCCTTCAAGTTAGCATTTCACTTTCCTCCAAGTTAGCAATTCACTTTCCTTCAAGTTAGCATTTCACTTTCCTTCAAGTTAGCATTTCACTTTCCTTCAAGTTAGCATTTCACTTTCCTTCAACTTTGCATTTCACTTTCCTTCAACTTTGCATTTCACTTTCCTTTAACTTTGCATTTCACTTTCCTTTAGTTTGGCATAAAACTCAGTGCAATTCCAAGAGACAAATTTCCATAAACTTTTGGGTAATAACTACCCCCAACACCAATTAAATCAAGGTTGGAAAGAAATTAAATGTATATCAGTATGTAATCATTATGTAATGTTGCAGCTGTGACGCAGAAGCTAGATTCGACAGACAAGCTCCCCCTCCATTCTGATCTGACTAGATTTATATACATCCCATCTGAGCTGGCATGTGGCTCAAAACTGTACGCCTGGATAGTTCCATTATTTCTCGCCATTTTTTTTGCACCGTTAATGTTAGGTTGGGGTTGTAAGCTAGCAGGAGAGAGTGTAAACACTTGACGGGAAATGGGATGGACTTACTCCACACCAACATTCCTGCCCACAACTCACAACTCAATTTCTAGTGTACTACTGCTGCTCTGCAGGAATTATCTCGTAGAAAACGGCACAGGTTTCCTGAACTTGGATTAAAATGGCATAACTAAGACACCAACAACGCTTTGAAAACAGCAAAACTGAAACTTTGAAGAAGAAATAAAAGGTAAAAAAATTACAAATTGTGAGAAGTACCGTTAATGTTGTCCTTTCCATATTTAAATAAAACAAAAAGCCTACATATTATAAAAGAACTCAGATACATGTGCAACAGTTGATGATAACATGACATATTAAGGGTGTATTCAGACTGGAAAAGTTTGCTGGTCCAGACCATGTCTGTTTACTCTGGGTCCACTTAAAATGTGTTCTTGATTATTTGTGGAAACGGACACTGTTTCTCTTTAAGCGTACCAAATGTATCTAGTCTGAACACAACCTTAGATCCAAGGTCCTAATTGTGGACTAAGCCACCATTCACATTGACTGTAATCAATGTATGAGACTGTAGTTTTTGTTCCGCTCTAAACCTGTGCTTTCTTGTGCACACACAACTTGTTTAGGTGCAGAAATCTGAGTGCACCATATCAAACAGTTAAAAGCTAATCAGGCCTTTATTTTGTAATTAAAAAAAAAAGTTTTGGAAGGTTTCAAAGGGAAAATTTTGGAAGGACAAGAATAACTAAAAAACAGTACAGCCCATGCTAAACTAGACTTTTTAGTGGCATAGATTGAAGGAATGGGGATGGTCTGCCATTGGGCAGGTGCAGGTCTCCCACATGAACCAAACAGTACTCAAAAGACCAAACCAATTTTGATTAAAAGTTAGAGAAGGTAACCAATGGAAACCGAGGTAAACACAATTCATCCTCCAATGATTGTTGTGATTTTATCATGTGGCATTTTGGCATGAACAAAAATGCTGTAAACGTGGTAGCGACAAGAGGACAGTTGCTGTCCCAAACATATTCATTTAGACAGACATCAGGTTAACTGGTCTTGCAAAAACTTGGCCAAAATACTCAGAACTCATCAATGTCAAAACTCTGAATATGTTTTTTGATCCGTCCCTTGATGTTCCATATATTTTTTTCTACTGTTTCACTGCCTCTTCTCAATTCTTTATTGCCTCTTCTCCTTTCATGCAAGTGACCCAGATATTGACATTCCAGCAACACATAGAGGAATTTTTCTTGTCTTGAAATGCACCTGCAAAAAGATAAAGTCTGATAGAGGAGCAGTAAGTGAGGATGCACAGGTGTAGCTTCACTGTCTTTTTGTCTGCTGCGACATCAGTTTACAGTGAACAGAGCTTTCATAAGAACTGGTAGTATTCATCTGGCAGAGATCATGAGATACACTAGCATCTTAGAAAAAAAATCAATGGACATCCAGTTCCTCTGAGCCCCATGTCATTTTTAATTGGTGCCATTTTGTTTTCTACTGAGTAAAATTTAGATTCACATCTGCACCCTCATGTTTCTGCTTTTCCTGGTTGACTCATTCACTTTAACTCAGGTAAGTGAACATTAAGCCTTAAATTTCTTTTAGTAGTTACTTTTATTAGTGTTCATTGTACGTGGGTTCAGGGGTCGTATGTTGTCTGTTTTTGTTCTAAATGTTAGAGCGCTTTGAGTTGCGTAATGTGTAAGAAGCGCTTTTTTTATAAATAAAGTTTGATTTGACCTGATTTGATCTTGATGGAAATACTGTATAATTAAAAAGGCGTTGAAGCATATTGTTTTTAAAAAAAAATACATATAATAAAAAAAAAAGCCACAGCTACATCATGTCATGACAGACTTCACTGCTACGTGTCCAATGCTGTTGTGGGGATTGACTCACAAACAAAAATAAACTGTTCATAATGTTAAATACAACCAATACTTTCACAACATTTTGCTCTGTAATGTGTTTGGATAAAGTTAAAACCGGCTGGCAATATCTTGACGAGCACAGGAGCAAAACGGACACGGATCATGTCTATGACACAGACACATTGTGACTTTTCTCCATATAATTGCAGGTAATTTGATTGTTTGTTTGAATAGTTTGTTTTTGTAGTTCTTAATAAATTAGTACAAAAAAGACAAAAAAAAATTAAGAAAAATAGGAAAATTTGAAAGATCTCTCTTTTTTATTGAATATTGTACATTTTTATAAAAAAAAAGTATTAACAGAAAAACCATTACTGACAGTTTCATTATTATTTCATCTTTTTAATGTCAAATACATTTTTTTTGGTAACTCTTAACCAAGATTTGTATACAATTGTTTGACTATTAAACATTCAGTGGTTTCTGGCTGCACAAAGTTTGTGATTTTCTTCACATTCACTAACTTACTTTGAAATGTAAAAAAAATGTTGGTGCATGATTCACCTGCACATGCACATAATCTTCTCATAAACTTTAATGCATTACTGCAATGAGAGGAAGTCTTTTGGGCTTCCTTTTTTTTTGTCACTATCCTGTGGTGTGTTTATACTCCTGCCCGTGGGTGTGATTCCACCCACTATCATCTGTAGGAAGATTTGAACAAGCTGCCTCTGTAGGGTGGAGCAGGAAGAGATCAGATCTGGGAGCAAAGGGAGGGACTGGGGGCATAGGGTGAAAATAAAATAAAAAAAAAAGATAAAGAAGATAGGAAGCAAGAAAAAGAGGAAGAGAGATCTGCCCCTGAGCTTGATCCGAGCTGTTTGATTTAAGCAATCTTCTTTTATTGTATCCTTTTTTTATAGCCACAAAGCCGTTTCAATAAACACCTAACCCACAAAACTTTAAATCATGAGCCATTCTTTTTAACAGTAAAAAATGTTGTGGTACTTGAATATGAGAAACGCATAGGGACAAAGGGAAATGATTGGGGCCAGGACAAACATCATTAAACCCTTGCCCCTGGTGTCTCTACAGTACTGGGGGCAACTAGAATAGAGAAACCTCTCAACCATCAAAACAAGCTGTATAAATAAATTATCTGACTGGATCAAAAAAAGAAGAAGATAAAAAATAAAATAAAATAAAGAAAGGCTGCCAACATCCTTACAGAGCATTATAATACACCAAGTTTGCCCACACTTGTTACTACTGAATGAAGTGGAATGCCACCAGTGCACTTATGAAGTAAAATGTGCAATTTAATCAGAAAATTAGGGTGGGTCATTTCAAGCAAAAAGATCCATGGGATAATGGGCAACATATTAACAAGTATGGAGGGTGCGGCTTGTAATGTAAAATGATTGTGACCTAAAACACTGACGATAATATCCTGCAGATGGAAATGAAGTTTCATCATTTTAACATGTATTATATTGTATGATATGCTGAACTCTGTGAGAAACTATTTTGAAAAATCGTACATGTCATTAAATGTTTTTTTCAGCTTTTATTACCAACTAGTTTTAGTCCAAATTAAATTGTATTCTTTAAAGATTAAAAAGGAAAAGTCTGGATATTTAGATTCAACATAGTTGGTGAAACATGAATTGCGATGCAGCTGCACATATACTCACAACATAGTAGCCATCTGGGGCTTTGCTGGGTGAAGTTATGACTCCCATTGCAGTGATGGGCTCCGAGGGAAGCTGGCTGCTTTCTTCTGACATCATTGAGGTCTGCAAGAAAAATAAAAGTTCTATCCCCTTTAAATAACTTTTATTCACACTGAAAAGTGTGATGTAGAGTTAGTTTAATATTTTCTTTTGACAAATAACAATTAGTAAGCAAGGAGAGTACTGAAAACAATTGGGTAACACTTTCTTTTACAGTACAGTACTTACAGTGTACTAAAGTGTTATTTACATGGTACTTATTGTGTAACTACTGGGTACTTCTAGGGTATTTACATGGTACTTTTTATGGAATTTACTGGGTGCTTACAGTTTGTTTACATTGTACTTTTTATGGGACTTACTGGGTACTTACATGGTACTTTTTTGTGTCTACTCAGTACTTATATGGTACTTATTATGTATTTATGTGGTATTATTTAGTTCATACCTATGTGGTACATACTGGGTATTTATAATATACTTACTGGGTATTTACATGTTGTGCAAAGGAGTCTTTTGTGGTACTTACCACATGTAAGAACAAGGTAAGTACAAATAAAGTACCTTGACCTTTAGGTCTGTACTCGTATGTTTCATGGTATTTACCATGAATTTACCACAGAAACTACCCCTTAAGTACAATTAAACTGGACTATAAAAGAAAGTCAGCCCTATTTCCACTCAACTACATGGTACTTTCATTACTAAATACTAGGTATGTTCACTTGAATATTACTTGGTACTTACCCCTTAAGTACAATGAAACTGGACTGTAAAAGAAAGTCAGTCCTATTTCCACTCAACTACATGGTACATGGTAAATGCTGTGTATGTTCACGTATTACCTTCCCGTACAGTCTAAATACACACTTGGTCTTCTGACCTTACCAAATGAGACAATGCTAACTTGTTGGTAAGGGTAAAGTAACTGCATTGTAAAAACATATTCTGGCCTGATTACTTCTTGTAACATGTGGCAAATTTAAAACAACAATCTTTAATATGATGCACTTCTGCAGCATACTAAGTGTAATCACAATTACATTTCTTTAAAGTTCTCAACAGTACAGTAAAAAGGAGAATTCTGAAGAACACATTATTTTTCATATTATTTATCTTTTTTTCCAGAGTTTGGTGTTGTTCCAGGAATGATTCGCAATCCTTAGCATAGCTCATGAGTTTGTCACTCACCGTGAAAACAGGAAATTTCAAGCATTGCAGTCAAAGCAATAAAGAACTCGTAGAGATTTATCAAACTCAATACAGAATCATCAAAGTCGTTATGCTTTTTACGTTCATTTGAGCTTGTATTGTGATTTTTCTTGCAGTTACAAACCCTGAAGAAGTCCTCCACCCTTACCAAACTCTACTGAAGGAATTTCAACAGACAAAAAGCACAACCCTGACATGTCGCCAGTGTAATATAGACAAAACTACAATAGATTTGACTGCTACAATTGCAGAAATGACTTTGGCTGGAGAAGGTGATGATCTGGGGCCACTGTTTTCACAGTGGGTGACAACTAGTGAGTTAATCAAAGGAGTATGAATCATTCCTGAAACAACACCAAACTCTGGAAGAAAAGATAAATAATATGAAAAAAATCGGTTCTTTGAAATGCTCCTTTTTAACTGTTTTGTTGAAAACTTTAAACAAATGTCATTGTGATGACACTTTGTATGCTGCATAAGTGTATCATATTAAAGATTGTTGTTTTCACTGCTGTCTTGTTTCTCTTTAAATTTACCACATGTTACAAGAAGTAATCGGGCCAAAATATATTTTTACAATGCAGTTACTTCACCCTTACCAACAAGTTAGCATTGTCTCATTTGGTAAGGTCAGAAGACCAAGTGTGTATGTACACTGTACGGGAAGGTAATACGTGAACATACACAGCATTTACTACTGAAAGTACCATGTATTGGTATTCTTTTAAAGTCCAGTTTCATTGTACTTAAGGGGGTAAGTACCAAATAATATTCAAGTGAACATACCCAGCATTTAGTAGTGAAAGTACTGTGTAATAAAGTGGAAATAGGGCTGACTTTCTTTTAAAGTCCAGTTTCATTGTACTTAAGGGGTAAGTACCAAGTAATATTCAAGTGAACATATCCAGCATTTACTACTGAAAGTACCATGTAGTTGAGTGGAAATAGGGCTGACTTTCTTTAACTGTCCATAAATACACAATAAGTACCATATAAGTACCGAGTAGACACAAAACAGTGCCATGTAAGTACCCAGTAAGTCCCATAAAAAGTATCATGTAAAAACACTGTAAGTACCCAATAAATTCCATAAAAGTACCATGTAAATACCCTAGAAGTACTCAGTAGTTAAACAATAAGTACCATGTAAATACCACTTAAGTACACTGTAAGTACTGTACTGTAAAATAAAGTGTTACCTCATTGGAACAAACAAAACAAAACACAACCAATAACAAAAGATGGAAAACCTTAGCCAAAAGTAGAACTGCACCTTCTGCAGTCATTACATGCTGAATGGAGTGGGCTCTTGTTGGCTGAAATGGGTACATTATTGACTTCTTGATGAGGCTTATTAGCCTCTAGAAGAAAAAGTGACCATCTAATCCACAATCAAATGACCAGTGACAAAACACCATTTGGAGACCTCCAAATGACTTCACCAAATCACAAATTAGGGTGAGTGATCACATATTTTCAAGGAAGTCCAAATCAATTGCTATCTATTTCTGTCTGGGGGAATTTTTGCTTAATGGGGATGCAAGCCTTTTACTGGGTAAGTGGCTTTCTAAAGGTTCCCTTATGCAATTTTATTAGATTAGCTTTAAAGCATTCCTGCGCTAACTGACGAAGCTGCTACGTTCAATCTTGATATTTACAAAATCTACTTTAATTAAGGTGATCAAATTAGGGGATTTACTACAGAAAACAACTGTCTGTTTAACAAATGTAAGATAGTTATTTGTTTTCAAATGGAACAGGATGCCAAATTAGCTAAAAGAATGAATAATGTCCTGCAGCAAAATAATTTGTTCAAAAAGGAGGAACTTTAGACTGTCCAGATCATCTAATTTTCTGTGTTTCTTTAAATCAACCTTTATTGTGTGAACCAAATCAAAATTAAAACCTTTTTTTTTAAACTATTTTCCACCGCAAAAGCAAATCTATCTGAATTAAATTTTTAAATATTGCAAGTTGTGGCTATCAAAAATATAACAGATCTTTGGAATATAGTAAAGTTCCAAGCCCTGGGTGCTCCGGTTTTTCTTAGCTTTATTCAGACGGTGATTATAGTTTTGTTGTCAATGTACTACACTGTGAAACCCCTGAATATATGTTTTTATACCTGTTAATAGTGATTTTGATTGGGTTACCATGTCAGATGTACCATTGAGACCATAGGGGAACACAACAATTGACTTGATACCCTCAGTATCTACTGCTATTTAAAACACGCTCCTTTTGCTTTGACGTATGTTTTTATGCTCTCTATGGTAAATGTGGTTCTGGGAAAATGCCCCTTTAGTGCTCTTTTATATCCCGGTGTTGTCCCAAACTGGTCTGACTAAAAACTCTGCATTTCACAGACTGCAACAATCGCCTCTTACCTTGATGTCTCGCCCAACTGAGTAAACCGACGTCTCCAAATTCAAACACTTGGACTTTGCACATTAGAAAAGGGAAAAATTTCCGGGCTTCACTAGTTGTAAATGATTGACCCAAACCCAATATGGCACAACAGTCTCATTACTTTTGTAAGGTCACTCCACATATAAAAACTAAAAATAATGAATATAAATGAATAAAAAATGTAATGAAATATTTTTAAACAATTTAAACCTTTTTTTTTGTCTAAAAACAAAATTATTACCAAGTTCCCCTATGTTAAATTCTGTGTGTCAACAGGTCTCCCCTCTCACTGCTTTGACCTGTTATGTTTGTCTAGTGTTTGTGTGACTAAACCTGTCCCTTCAGCTGTATTACAGTCAAAGAAGACCTGCTGAGGCATATTTTCATCTAGTTGGATTCCCTTACACAACAATGCAATATGAGTTTAAAACAAGATCAAAAAAAGATTGTCCCTTTTAAATTACTTCATGAAGCTTTTGAAAGTACAGGCCGGACCATTACTGACTTCTGTGCATACTTAAGCAATAATTTACACAATTCAATTAAGCTATACTAACAAAATTACGCTCAAGCTTTACTGAAACACTGGCATTACATGAATATATACGCAGGTCACGCCTCCTGACAGTTGCTTGATTCTCTAACAGTTATCACATATCACTGTTGTAATTAGATAAAAGTAAGACAAAGAGTATAAAGACAAATGTATTAACCTACCAGCTGCATTAGGATGTGCATCTCCTTGAGAAGAGAACTTGAAAGCCTCTTTGTACATTGTCCAAAACACCAGCAGGCGACAGACGCTTCCCTGTGATGAGGTTTATTATTATTACCGCAATCCATGTCGATCAAATAAATTATTTCATTCTGAACCTATTATCCTAATTAGTTCAAATCAAAGGCTTGCTGCTCTGTTCTGTGAAACAGTGCCACGTGTCAGTAGGGTATCTTCACATGGATTGCACACAAAAAAGGTGGCCTCCTTAAGTATCTTACATTGTTTTACTATTACACTCGTAAAAAAGCATAAAACATTTGATATGATAATCCAAGTGTGTTTTAAAGGGACACTTGGATGTGTTTGGCTGCTAGTAGTATGCTTTCCTGTTAATGAACACAAAAAATTGAACC
The DNA here is from genome assembly GCF_053564925.1 of Oryzias latipes. Lineage (NCBI taxonomy): Eukaryota > Metazoa > Chordata > Actinopteri > Beloniformes > Adrianichthyidae > Oryzias > Oryzias latipes. Next base: position 15,504,577 of record NC_136245.1, read on the forward strand.
AAATCAAGCTATCACTGGGTGAGATGGTGTACTCTGTGCTGGACAAGTACCGTTAGTTGGTTTATTAAATATGTATATATTATATATTTTTGCAATTAAAATCAACAAAACTTCATTTTCTGTCATTGTGATGTTTGTATATTTTATCTTGTGGTACAAATATGTATGTTTCTTTAAATTATGTTGTAAGTTAAGATTCAGGAGTGCATTTAGAGTAACTTGTAGTCACTGGTATCTTAATGGAACTGTTTCTGTACTTTCATGCCAGCTACAAAAGCCATGGATAAAAGAAGGTATGAAACACTTTATTGGAATCCTTAACAGTCTCAGACCAAATAATCTTGACTTGTGGAGTTCCCTAGAACTCCATTCCAGAACCTCATATTCAATCTATACACAATTCTTCTGGCTGCACGGTGGAGCAGTGGTTAGCACTCTTGCCTCACAGCAAGAAGGCCCCTGATTCAAGTCCCGGCTGGAGGACATGAAAAACACAACATCAATGGGGGACCTTTCTGTGTGGAGTTTGCATGTTCTCCCCGTGCATGCGTGGGTTTTCTCCGGGATCTCCGCCTTCCTCCCACCGTCCAAAAACATGCTACATAAGTTGATTGGCAACTGTAAATTGTCCAAAGGTGTGAGTGTGAGAGTGAATGGATGTGTGATTGAGGATATTCCACCCTGCGACAGACTGGCGACCAGTCCAGGGTATCCCTTGCCTACGCCCAAGTGGCCGGGATAGGCTTCAGCAACCCCGTGACCCCGAAAGAGAATAAACGGTTAAGAAGATGAATGAATGAATGAACACAATTCTTCTAGGGCTGCTGATATACAGCAAATACATGCTGACACAATTATGCAGATGACATGCTAGTTTACATATCTCTCAGTCCAGACAAATAGGCAACATGAGACTCCCTATGTCACTGCTTCTTACAGATTTGTGAGTGACTGGGAAATGTTTTGCGGGAAACCACAGACCAGACTGAGATATTTATCTTTCATCCAGATTAACAAATAAAATATACTGACAGTCGCCTTGAGTCTTTTTCTTGAAAATCTACAAGTCAGGTTAGAAATTTGGCTGTAAACATGGAATCAGACAGTACATTAAATCTATAATATCATCATCGGTTTACCATCTTGAATTCACAGCGAAAATCTGAGTATAGTTGTCTAAATCACACATAGAAAGACTTAATCATGAATTTAACTATTGCCAATTAGACCAGTGTTCTTCAACCGGTGTGCCGCGGCAAACTTTTGTGCCGTGGGATTGGTCAGGGGTGCCGTGGAAAATTACCCATTTTCACTGATCTAAAAACATTTGCCATCTCCAGGATATCAGCTCTGTGTTCATCCAAACAGGCCCTGATAAAACACTGAGTATTAAGGAATATGAACGATCGTAAAATAAAATTTTCTTTGTGTTTATTTGATTCTATCAATGACACTATGATAAGAATGACGGTACCGCAATTTAGCCACAGCTTCAGCCCTGTTTTCAGAAAGGTTACGCCCCTTTAAATGTCTCCACCAATTATTCTTGGAGGCTTAATCATTCGTCATCAGTCAGACCAATCAGAAGTGGTTAAATTCTTCACTTCCTTGTTCGGATTCTGCTCATAAAGTCTCTCATTTCCAACAAAAACATTAGCTAAAGCTCGTCTTTAGTGGTATAGCTTTCCGTGGAATCCGGTGTCAGCCTGTGAAACAAGTGAACAAAACCACAAAGCTCAGAGAAGCGAGTCTGTCTTTCATCGGCGGCGGCAGTTCTTGCACTACATCTCCCATGATGCGTTGGGTTAAAGTGACAGCGTCTCAGCATACAACGAGTCTTCCCTGTCAAATGTCTTGAAACCACAACAAACACACATCAAACAGTTTTTGAATCTTCTTGATGAAATCAGAGGTCAACTGTTTAGTTCTCCTTCAAGGTTTGTGTTTTTTATTGACAGCCAAACATCCCAGTGTTTGGTCCAAGTCATCTTTCTAACTGAAACATTTTTCTAATAAGGTCTGGATCATTTTATATGTTAAATTTAAGAAGAAGTAATAACAACATTAAGGAAACAGGATAAAGGTGAAGTGGCCAACAGACACAATTAAACTTAATTGAATTAATTTAATAATCTAAAAGGAAATACAATGTTTTTGTTAAAGTTTTCAAGACTTCTTCTTTGATTAAGACAAGAGAAAAACTAATAAAACTTCGACATGTTCACTTTTTGTGTAGCTACAGAAAGCATAAATATAATGTTAGTCTTTCTGTGTAAATGTTATTAAACATATTGTGATCACATAATTGCTCAAAAATTATAGTTGCCTTTGCACAAACATTGAAAAAAATATTCAAAATAAAGAAATCCCTATTTACATAGAATATATTTGTTTTTTTGTGACGTTACATAAAATTGAATGTTAATAAACTGGAGGGAAAAAACAACTACCAGGGTATAATTACAAATAATTTAGTTGAAAATTAATACAGAAAACTAACTTAACTTTTATTACATCTTTTAGAAAAAAACAGCTGCAACTTCCAGCTTTTTCTGCCACATTCATCACAAAAATGCATGTGAGATTGCGAAGGGACATCAATACAGACTTTTTTCAATTCTTGGATGCAGGTGTGACGCAGGATTTTTGTCAAAGATAAAGTGTGCCTTGGCTAAAATTTTTTGAAAAACACTGGATTAGACCACTGTAACAGTCTGATCTAACTACTCGCTAAATATGTTATAAAACTGCTACAATTCATCCAGAGAGCTGCACAAGTCCTGAATAAAACCAGGACCGCATCAGTGCTGTCCTCAGGTCTTTGCACTGTCATTCAATTTTAAATCAGCTTTATGTGTGGCTTTCCACCAAATTACTTAACTAAGATGTTGGTCCTAATGGAACCACTTTGGAATCTGGGAATTCCAGGGAAACATCTTCAGCTGATCGTGGTGACCAGAGTCAGGTCTCAACAAAGTGAAGCAGCATCTTAGCCTTTATAACTTAGAGTATGAGAGCTAATAGCCCTTTATCTGTCCTCTCCTCCTCTAATCCTGCCTTAAAAAATGTGTTTTTTTGTTTATTTTTAACATGTTCTTGTGGCATTTTCCTGATGATGGAAAACAGATATTTAGATGAATAAGCTTAACCCCCCCCCCCCCCCCCCCCCCCCCCCCCCCCCCGTGGACCGCCAACTTAACGTGGTGGGGGAGTTTGAGAGATCGAGTGATCCCCAGAGGCTAAGCTGTCGGGGGCTTAAGCCCCTGGTAGGGTCTCTCATGGCAGACAGGTCCTGGGTGACTCTTTGACAAAAAAAGAGTGGTTCAGAAGCCCCTGATGAAAAGAAAAATCAAGGACCCAATTAAGTCCCCCAGTTTGGCATCACCGGGGCCCCACTCTGGAGCTAGGCCTGGGGTTGCGCCTGGTGACCGTGGCTCTCCCCACGGTCCCCGGTTGGGCTCAGCCCGAAGGACTGACGTGGGACCACTCTCCCATGGGCCCACCACCCGTAGGTGACCTCAAAAGGGGCCGGGGGAATGTGGTTTGGATGGTAGTCAAAGGAGAGTGCCTCAGTGGCCCAAACCCAAACAAGTGTGCATTGAGGCAGTTTACAGCCAGTGTGAAGTGGCTGGGATGAGGCTCAGCACCGCTCGGCCTTTGTTCTCGACCAGAGAAAGGTAGTTTGCCATCTCTCGTGGGTGGAGTGTCCCTGCCCCAGGTGGAGGATGGATGGATGGATGGAAACTTAAAACTGTATTTCTGGGTTTTTCTTCATTCAAATCATTAAAAATCAGGAGCAGATAAAAATGCTGTTTGAAAAACATTTTATCTGTGTCATAGAATGGGTGGGCCACAAGCTCCCTACTCTGCTCCTTTCTGATTCATTCAGTTCTAGACAATCCATGTACGTCTTCATTTTCCTCAATCGAGCTGGGATTTGGCTCAAAACTGTAAGGCTAGATAGCTCCAATATTCCTCGCCATTTTTGTTGCACCAGTAATGGTAGGTTGGGAGTTTGAAAGGGTGAAAACCAGCGGGAGAAGGTGTACAGAGAGCTCTCAGCAAAGGGAAGGGAAAAGGCAGAACAGGGGGCTTTGCGATATCTTTAATATGACTTGTGTTAAACAAGTGAACTTTCTTCACCCTGCCAACATGTTTCTTTTGTCTTATATTAACCTTTAAGTTACAAGATCCATAATGTTTTGATATCCATGCAATTCTTTCAGATGAGGTAAGAAAAATAAACAAATTATTGTACTGTTATCTGGATTTGTATTAATTTAAGTTTTGTTAGTATTTCAGTGGACCGATCTCTACTTACAGACATTAAAGGTTTATGTTACTTTTGATCAAAATGCAACTCCAAAGAAATGGCATTGTACAATGAATATGATACATGTGTTTGTGAAATATAATTTTAGGAAAGAAAACTACCTCCTTAGGATTTTGTTTTATTTTTATTTTTTGCAGGAATCTCACTTCTCTCCTCTACTGAAACATCTCACATCATCACCACCACCCACCTAACACATGCAAAATTCCACCAACGCTGACATGTCAGTGTGATGATGATGCACTCAAACAGGCTTGGTTATTTAAAAAAAAAAAAGTTTGAATTTTGTAGAGAAATTAAGCTCAGATTGTCATTCCAAAAGATGAAATAGAAACTAAATAGAGACTCAGTCTAGACAATATAAAAAAAGAGCTACACCTGCTGAAATGCACCATCCATCTAATTATGAAAAAGGTGATGATGAGAATCTGAAGTTTGCAGAGCAGAACCACATGCAAAGTGTGGAAACAGTGTTTTAATGTGTGACATCTCACACTGAAGATTCTGGGGGTAACAGGAGGGATGGCGGTGGCAGGTGTCTGCAGGGGTGCAGCCCCTGAGAAGTACAGCTGGTATTTGGAGAAGGTTCATTAAGACTGAGATTTCTTTTTTCACCTTTTGTTTTATGTACACTTTATGATGCATGTCTGTTCATGTCGACCCCATAAATTGTGAATCATTGTGCAAAATATCCCACATGAATTATCTTAACAATAGTGTAGTCATCAGTGGAAGACAGATGAGCCCCTGGATCAAAAATTATGCCTCTGTGAAAAACTTCAATGAGAAAAAAAAACACAAAAAAAAGGTTGTTTTTTATGTGTAAAGGTCATTTCTGTGGGCTGTAATTTGCTGACACTAGTCCAGGGACCAAAGATGGAGATTTTGTGTAGCCATCCCTGGAGTAATAATATTCCTATCTCAACCTGGGAAATCTACTCCACCCCAATGTAACCAGCGTGAACCTATTATGTGCTGTGCAGAAATCTGGAGGTTTCATTTCATTCATAACCCCTGTGTCCTCCTCCACCTTTTTTTTGTCTACAAAGTAAAAAAAAAGAAAAAAAGAAGAAAAAAAGGGGGACTTAGTGTGAATAGTTTATAATAACAAGCTTTAAAAAGGCTACCCTTAGTGCCCCCAAAAGACACTGCCTTTCAGGGCTCTGTGGTATCTTGCTTCTTTCTAATTAAAGGTCAGTTTGGCCGAGTCTCATTGTCGCCCCGGCTGAAAAAGTCCCGTGAATCACGTTGGCTTTTCCAAGTGCAATTTAATTTTCCTTTTTTGTCATCTGTTTTCTTGATTAAAGTCCTGCACTGTACAAATTGGGAAAAAAAGTATGAACTGTCAGGTTCATTGATTAAATGACCAAATTTCATAGGAGAAATAATGACACAAATACACAAATATGATTAAACAAAAGAAAGAACTTTGGGTGCAAGCCTTCTGAGATCCATTTCTGTGCTTTCAGGGATGCATGCTTAAATACATGCATGAATCTAAAGGATCCACAGACAAGTTCAGCTCATAAAAGTATATTCTTTGTTCGTCTCAATCAACCAACTCTTCTCCTGCTCAACTTGTGATTTAACATCCACACATACACTCCCATGCATTGGTGCATGCAGACCACACACACTGCACACACATGTACTTTTCTCCGTCTGGTAGGGAGTCTGGACTGCTCCGACTGACTGCGCCTCACTGCCCTTGTGCAGCGGTGTGCCAGTTGTGCCTTCCCCCATTGCTGTGAATGCCACCATCTGGTGTGCCACGTGGACATCATAATCTCCCCTTAATTACATTAGCAGTGCAATCAGTTACTGCATTACAAGGCCGGGCGAAGAGCTTTTAAATCTTGGAGGAAATCATAAATAATTGCACTAAGTACCCAGCGCCAGATGTGCGTGCCAACTTGGCTGGTATGAGATAAATAGTAACCTCAGAAACGATGTTCAGTATCCAGTCTGCAAGCAGTTTTTGGCCGGTGTGATCTTCCCGTCCTTTGCTCTCATCCACATCGTTGTCCTTTCCATTTGGATTCTTTCACTTTGTGTTAAGCCCCGCAGAGAGGCCGGGTTCCAATGTGTTCTGTCATCAACAGCACCTGTTGCTGCTGTATTTCCCTGCTCTGTGACTGATGGCACCCAGGAAATAGTTTGTAACGAGGCGCCATGTCTTGTCGCTATTCAAATTCATTACCACCTATTCTGTAACACTTGAGCACATAACTAGATCTTTTTCAGGCTGTGATTTCTGGGCAAAAATGAGCACAGCATTCCGAAAATGAGGCATTCTGCCTTTTTTCTCTGAGAAAATGTGCTGTGTTATACTTTTTCCCAGAGTTGCGCACCAAACCTGCAGAGAGTGCTGTAGCGGCCACCAAGACACAGAATTGTAATGAGCAGGAGATATTAAATGATCTTTTTTTCAAAAAGCATAATACTATTTATGTTGGTAATGATCCACATAATTCAGTAACACATACTGCAAAAGAAATAGGTAATGCTTTTATCTGGACCTTTGGGTCCCTTGCTGTGCATGTTATAAAAGCTGTGGTGATAAAGTATACTGCAGTCTGCTCTAAAGAGCTTTAATTGCAGGTAAAAGACTTGTAAAAGGACAATATCTCAGTGCTAAGTGCTGTTAAATGTTGCATTTTAAGGATCATGAAGTAAAACAAGTAAGAATGCTTTCCCAGATGATATTTATGACGGACATAAAAATCCAATTTAGGAATAAAGCTTGACATCCCCTCTTAAAGGACGGGACAGGACTTTACAGCTGCACTGCTCTTGTTTTTAGGGTCCATGCCAAAAGACCAGAAACTCAAGTGCATGGATGTTATTATCCTAATGGCAGTGTTAAAGCATCACCAAATTACCCTCACTGTTTAAAAAATTAAATTACATTAAAAAAAAAACTCCTTGGATGTCTCTCTCCCGCTTTTTTCCATGTGTTAACAATCCACACGTATGTTTTAAGATCCTGCAGACTGAGCTAAAGGTAGGTTTGACAACTGGATAAAACTATCAAAACTGAAAACAAGATCTTTTTGGGTTTGCTTTAAGTGTTGGAATAACATTGTAACAATTAAGAAAAAAAATCATGGTTTTAGTAAAGGGCTCTATATTTTCTTTTTGATTTGTATTTGTTGCTGTGATGGATGGGCTGCATGGTGATGTAGTGGTTACCACAGCGAGAAGGTCCTGGTTTCTGTGTGGAGTTTGCATGTTTGCAGTGAGACGTGCATGTGTGGGCTTACACCACCAGGGTTCGTGGGTTAACTGATTCAACTGAACTGTCCCTGGGTGTGATTATATAAGTGAGTGTGGCCCTGTGATAATAGTAGCTAGGATAGGCTCCAGCAACACCAAATGAGATGCAGTGGGTTCAGAAAATGGATGGATAGAATGGCAGATTGTTATACTTTTTAAAAATTAGTTTGTTAATAAAATCTTTCTTTGAAACTTTTTAAACAAGTATATATAAGCCTCAGTCACCAAATGTTATCTTCTGTCTGTTTTTCATTTTTGTATTATAGTTGTTTCAAAGGTCATGTCTTAACTTTCTGCTTAACCCTTTAGCTCCAGTGTTTACATTCTTTTGACTACCATAACTTCTCAACGTTTTTGCAATGAACATATTTAACATATACAGTGGATAAAAGTAGCCGTGCTCTGTTATTTGTAAAGCCCCTTTTCTCTCACGTCAGAATTATGTCAAAGAACGGGGGAAATTTAGGTGTTGGGAGCTGCATTTCCAGTGTTAAACAGCTGCGTTTTGGCCACAAAACAGAGGATATTTGTCTGTTTCATTATTTCTTAGAATATATTTTAATCTTAGATCTTATCTTAGATCTGTGTGCCTTAAAATGGCGTGTAAAAAAAAAGCATTTGAGTGCAATGTTTTTTTTTCTGCTTTATTTAAATAAATGAATTGATATATATATATATTAGATGAAAAAGTAAGTTCTGCAAATTAAGTAATCGTTGAACTTCCTAATCAATGATTTCAACCAAGTAAAAAGGGGATCAGAGTCTCTTTCTGTTTTGCTTTTTGCTTTATTTTTTCCATCATTGAAATAAGGAAAACCTTTTTAAATTATCTTAAACCTCCTACTATGTTAAATTTTGTTCTAGTGCACTTTCATGGTTTGTAGTGTCATTTAGAAATTCTGTTATTCAAGAACTTGAAACTGAAGATTTTCTCACAGAAAGAGTAGCGGATGAGTTTGTTGCATCCAGATCTGCCTCCATGTAAATAAGACATAAATCCACTACAGGCCCCCCGACAATCTATCACCCACAAGGAGATATTAATATTAAGGTGTACAATGTCAGTTTAAATTTTCTCACAATCTGGCCTTCAAAGTGCAATTTGAATGAATGGGTGTCTTTTCATCTAAACAATTTGAGGATAAAAACACAGCCAAGTGAAGAAAGAGAATTACAGATATTGACTAAATATGTCTTATCATTTATCATAATTTCTCTATCCACTTTGTCACGGCTTCAGCTTTTAAGCAAGATAGATGATTCAAGATGTCGTCCCCTCTTTTATACTCTGTGCTCCAGGAAGTGTGTCCAATATGGACTTACTTTGCCACTTTGTAATTCAGTTGGATTGCATTTGTCACTATTGAGGCTTTCTGCTTTCTCTGTGCGCTGCAGCAGGACATCTGGCATTCGGAACTTTAACCTGTATGGCAAAGGATGTATTTTATTAGCAGCAATAAATCTTATAAAAGACAAATATTTAGAGGGCAGTGAGTCATATTGCATTATACCTGTTTTAGTCGACTAAGCAGTTGATATATATTATTCAGGTTGTTTTTGAAGGCTTTCCAATGTCATTAAGGTGTCATTAAGGGGTGTTGCTTGGAAAAGTGTGGTATTTGCTACTCTGCGTCACAGTGGGCTTTTCTTTTTGCTGAGGTGGTCGCCTCAGCAAGGGCAACCGTTAATGTCAAGGGGGAAGTATTCCCAAATGATGAGGTGGCAGGTGGAAGAAGGTCCTGCTCCTGCACAGACACCCACAGCAAGAAAGTTCAGGAAAGTGCTGACTTCCCTATGAACCTAACTAGTATCAGCCATCTGCTCCCCTGCTAATTACTATTATGAAAAATAAACAATTTATTACTAATTAATCTCTAAAAAGGATGAGATCTATTGCTTGGTTTTTCTTTCAAATTTGAAATTAGGAAATCTCCAGGTTTTGTAAAAGCATGGAAAAAGAAGACATGAGAAAATTAGTCACTCAGTAGGAATGCAATGATACATTTTAGCAACCAGTCATTTCATATCATAATTTGTGGTAGACGATACGATTCATTGGTTTATTTTGAAGGATTCGTAAGATCTGATACACTAACCTCAAGTCGATCTAGGACAAAAAAATGAACCAGTGTGATTCTTGCAAGATAATCAAGTGTAAATGAAATATGTGTCCAAACAAACAAGTAAACAAGAATTAAAGGCAAATCATTCACATTTTAGTTTCATGAAGTTCAGCCCACAAAAAAAATCATTATACCACACAATTACATTTTAAAGTTGAAGACCCATTTGTTTTCATGCACCTAGATGTGTGGAATTTGTCCTCCACATTTGACCTACTGCATGGACACTGACACACTCAGGAACCATTTGGTGGTTTAACCCCCTTAATGCTGAGTGTAATGCAGGGAGGCACTGGGTCCCATTTTTGGAGTCATTGTTAGATATTACTCTGCCATGGATTTGAACTTGTGACCTTCTTGTCTCAGGGCAGACACTTTACCACAAAGCCACTGAGCACATATTGACTTGTAAAATTCACAGTGTTTCCACACTTTGGACTGTAATGCTGGATCGATCATTTTTGCTGCCATCACATGTGTGTTGTCTGCTGTGATGAGACTGGATCGTTTTTACATCATAGCCAAATAAACTTACTGTGTCACAATCCAAATATTTTCCAATATCGATAAAATCATTTTATTTTATTATAAAACAACTTTATTATGGTATTGGTCGAGTTGATTACCAACTTGCCCCAGACAGATTGATCTGGTTGGATAAATCGATTTATTGGTTGAGTCATATCATTGTTACACCCCTATTCATCAAGGTTTGTCCCATAGACTATTGTGATTTTTTAAATTATTTAACTTATGATCATTTACTCTGTTATGTTTTTGGATGTGTTGTTTGCTTTGGTGAGTTGATTTACTGGGAACATTTTATCTGAGCTAGCCAAGAAATCCTGGTTCACCAGGGAGCCGGGCATTTATAGGGCTATAAATAATCAATGACACTGAATCTGTAATATGCTGTAATGCTGTTTGTTAACTCCCTCATGCCACCCCTCCCCCAACTGGGATGGCGCTCAAACAATAGAGGGACCTGCCAAGGCTAATTGACGAAGCAGGAAAAACCTCCCTGTCGCTGCCTCAGTTAATTTCTACGTTTCTTTTATTGTCCATAACGTGTCACGTGGGGGAGGCACCATTCTAGGTTAACTTATGTTACTTTACATTGTGCGGACAGATCTGTGACTGATCAGACCATGTACAAACACAGATTAAGGTACTTAACGTGTACCTTTAGAGAAGCCATAAAGAGCTGAAAGATTGTTTGAAAAATTAAAAGTTGCTGCACATAAGAAGATTTCTCACAAATATACGATGCTTATAAAACACATTCAAGAAAAAAAATTCAAATCAGAAGGAAAACAAAAAAAATAAAAGAAGTGTAGCCGCATGCCGAGACGCACACTCCCACTCCAGATCTTCAAAGCATGATCCATGTTTTGGGTTACAACCCCCCAAACACCCACACAGAAGTCACCCATGAGCCTCTGATTTCCATTATTATTAATATCTGCCTGTTTAATTTTCAGCTCTGTCATAATGTGTCGGCCTAAACTACAAGAGACAATCCCTTATTGATTACTTTCCCAGCAGCCCCGGCGCATGCCCCAGCTGATCACGCCTCTCATGCACAGACATCTCATGCATTTCAGATAATAAGCTGCTGCTCTGGAGTTGAAGCAAATTGGATGTGCAGTCAGTCACTGTCCAAGTAAATCATGTTGCAGTCTGTCAACGCACAAGGCTTGGATTGTCATCCTGCACAAAAAAATCTATAAAAAAAGGACCTCAACATTATAGCACCTGCTGATGCTGAAGATCACATACCTTAAATTAAAGACATCACTGTCTAGTTTTGAAAATATTTAATAAAAATGTGTGCCGTTTGTTTTTTTCATTTAACAATTTGTGCATAACTGAGTGTACAGCTCCCACCAAAAACAGAAAAGCAATTTTGTTGAGTTTTTTGGCCAGTCAGTCCAGCCAAAGGACATGTTCTGCATACCAGAGGTGGTAAGCATCCAATACTCGCAAAAAGGATTAAGCTCCATGCACTTGTTACAGCGAGACTGCATTGCTCCAAAATCTATCTTTCCAAAACAATGCTGCCAATTTCACAACAAGAATGAAATAAAGCATCCTGTCATCTTCAACCTGGCTCCATTTGAAATTCAGCACATTCTTTACTAAAAAAAAAGAGAAAAAATCAAGAACAGAAGTTTTTATTTTATTTTTTTCGGAGTTGCACAGGAAAGCATGATTAATAATACATCAGGATTATAGAGCACAGCTTGTGCTGCACTGACTTTAATAAGTCCATGGAGGGAAAACAAACCCAGACAATGAAAACAACCACACTTGCTGCCTGAAAAACATCTGCATTTAAACTCCAGTAAATCCACACAGCCCCCTCAGAGCAGAGCCCCACTTTTCTGTTTGTTAATGAAAACATCCTTTAATGGCTCTCATATTTAATTATTAATTTCCTGTGTTTCAGAACCAGCACAGAATAATGTTTAGGTTCAGGAAGCACACCTTCAGCTACCATGGTTCGCCACAGAACCCTGAGAAGTAGAATAATTGGCACCCCAGCGTAGGAATCCCTGTGTTTCGTTCCAGCTGGTTAAAATATGGATGATATTGTTTTCATCCCAGAGCTTTTATTGAGTTCTGCTCAAGCCGTGCAGTGTAATCTTCTCACTTTGACCTTTTCTGGAATGTGGAAAAAGTAAATAAAAAAGGAGTTGATGTTTTGCCCCTGTTAGCAGAGAAGCTGAGCAGCACAGTGGCTGTTGGGCGTCTTTAGGAGTCCAGACTCGGAGAAGTGTGTGGTTACCTGAGCAGGAATGGAGAGATACTCCTTTGTTTTCTGCAGAAGATGAAGGAAAAGGATGGATGATGGGGAACAAGTGTACATTTATTGACAGCTGTGATCCTGTGTACTGTTCAGCATCTTTCTCTCTGTTGGCACATTTCTTTTGCAGACAAGACTAAAGGCTGTCGGCCATGAAACATTTTATTCTGTTATGTTCAGAAATACCTTTTTTTCAAAGTAAAAGCATGCCTCTGTTATTTAAAAACAAGTGGTTGAGCAAAAGGTGCAAAAGAGTAAAAACTTAGTGTACTTAGTGTAAAAGAGTAGTGTAAAAGAGTAAAAACTTAACAATGCAACAGTAAAATCATACTTTTAAGCATGTACAGCAGGAAGATGTAATGATTGTGGTGTAAACTCTACAAAATTAAGTGCATTTCGATTGTATTTTTACATCTAAGTCTATCAAATGTCAATTTCTATATTAATAAAATAATAAGAAAAAGACTCATTTTGGACGTTTTTTTTTTTTACCTCAATCATTTACACATGTGATCAATACCCAGATTACCCTGAAAGAACCACTGAAACAACTTTAAATCACTTCTAACCAATACAATTGTTGCCTATCAAAGCTTTTAGATATTTTTTGTGTCCTTTGCTGTATACATCCTCATCTAAATTCATATCTCCTAATGTTTGGAAGTTAAAATTATCATCATAAGAAGAATAAAATAATAATTTTAGGAAAACCTGAGGTTTTCTGAAAAAGGGCACACACCATAAACTATGTTATACCGTTAAATTACCCCGGATGTTCTAAATAAACTAATGGAAATAACCTTTCAAATCCCTTCATCCATTTTCTAAACCACTTACCTTATTCAGAGTATAAGTCACATTTTGTTTTGCATAGTTTTGCCAGGGGTGCGACTTGTACTCAAGTGAGACTTATATGTAATTTAAATAAATAAATAAATAGCAACAACCGCTAGAAGACATTGTAGGTGTGTGTATCAGTATTTGTTACTGACATCATTGCAGAAGATGTTACGGGAACCAAGGGAGGAACCCAGGTGCAGGACAACAACAAGTCGGCGTAACGTGGAAACAGGCTTTTAATGCCAAGAGCACACTCGAACATGGAGCATGAACGAAAACGCTACGACAACCACAGAAACAAACAGAGCAGCTTAAGAAGGGAACCTAATCAGAGAGAACATGAGCACCAGCTGTGAAAACACCGGGGACAGGTGAGGGAGGAGGAGCCAGCAGGAGGGTTGCGGCTGAGCAGCAGGGCCATCCATGACAGAACCCCCGTCCCTAAGTCCGGCTACTAGACGGACCCCGACGAGGCTGATCCGGATGGAGGCGATGGAAACGGGCGATCATCGAGGGGTCACAGATGTGACGTTCGGGCACCCACTGCCGATCTGCCGGACTGTAACCCTCCCAGTCGATTAGGTACTGAATACCCCGTCCGACCCTCCTGGAGGCGAGAATCTCCTGGATAGTGTAAACCGGACCACCGTCTACCATCCGTGGAGCAGGAGGAGGAGTGGGAGCGGCCTGCAGGGGGGAGTCCTGGGCAGGCTTCAACTTGCTGACGTGGAACACGGGATGCACCTTCATGGAGCGAGGCAGGTCCAGTCTTACAGCCACAGGATTGATGACACGGGTGATGGGAAACGGACCAATGTATCTGGGGTGCAGTTTCCTGGGACCACCCCGCAAACGGATGTCAGATGTGGACAGCCACACCCTGTCTCCCACCTTGTAGTCAGGAGCGGCAGATCGCCTACGGTTGGCCACCGTAGTGAAACGCTCCTGGTTCCTTAGGAGCTCCAGCCGGAACCTGCTCCAGGTGCGACGACACTGTCTCACGAACGCCGCCGGTCCCGAGGAGGATGCCAATTGCTCCTGGTGTGGAAACAAGGGTGGCTGAAAACCATAGGCGGCCTGAAAAGGAGAGTACCCCGTAGAGTTAACCAGGGAGTTATGGGCGTACTCAACCCATGGGAGTTGCGAAGACCAGGTTCTGGGGTTCCTCCCGCACATGGCACGCAGCGACGTCTCCAGGTCCTGATTGTACCTCTCTACCTGGCCGTTGGTCTGAGGATGGAATCCAGAACTCAGACTGACCTTGATCCCTTGGAGGTTGCAGAACTCCTTCCAAAAGGCGGCGATGAATTGTGGGCCCCGGTCCGACGTGATGTTCTGAGGAAGTCCATGAAGGCGAAACAGGTGGCGCGAAACCAGGATAGCCAGTTCTTTGGCTGAAGGGAGTCTCTGCAGGGGTATGGCGTGGGCCAACTTAGAAAACCGGTCAATGATTGTGAGAATAACGGTACTACCTTGTGAGTTAGGTAATCCGGTAATGAAGTCCATGGAAACGTGGGACCAAGGTCTAGACGGCACAGGTAGAGGGTGAAGTAGCCCAGCTGGGGGGGTCCTGGGGGTCTTGACACTGGCACACACATGACAGGCTGACACAAAAGCCCGTATGTCAGAGGACATAGAGGGCCACCAGAAACGCTGGGCAATAAGGAACCCAGTCCTCGTAATACCAGGATGGCAGGCCAGTCTGGAAGAGTGCCCCCACTTTAACACCATGGTGCGAAGAGTTGAAGGCACATAGAGTCGGCCCTCCGGACAGCCCGCGGGGATGGAGGAAGGATCTGGGACGGATGTCTGTACCTTTTGCTCCAGCGACCAGCGGGTGGTCCCTAGCACCATGCGCGAGGGAAGTACAGGTGCGCCTTCAGCAGGTCTCTCCTCCTCCTCCAGTTGGTACTGACGGGAGAGTGCGTCCGGTTTGACGTTCTTACTCCCCGGTCGATAGAAGAGGGTGAAATCGAACCTGTCGAAGAACAGAGTCCACCTCGCCTGGCGGGGAGAGAGGCGTTTAGCAGACCGGATGTATTCAAGGTTCTTGTGGTCCGTCCAAACCAGAAACGGCTGCTCAGCCCCCTCCAACCAGTGGCGCCACTCCTCCAGGTCCACTTTCACAGCCAGCAGTTCTCTGTTCCCTATATCGTAATTTCTCTCCGCAGGAGTGAGCTTGCGGGAGAAATACGCGCAGGGATGAACTTTATTATCGGACGCCTTCTGTGACAACACAGCCCCCACACCTGACTCAGACGCATCCACCTCCACAATGAATTGTTTGGAGGGGTCAGGCTGAGTCAGTATAGGGGCTGCAGAGAAACGTCTCTTCAGCTCACAAAAAGCTCTCTCAGCTTCTTCGTCCCAAACAAAATGCATTTTATCAGACGTAATCCTATGAAGGGGTGCAGCAACGCCACTGAAACCTCTGATAAAACGCCTATAAAAATTGGCGAACCCCAAGAAGCGCTGAAGTTGCTTCCTACCAGAGGGAAGCGGCCACTCCAGAACGGCCTGAACCTTGGAGTTGTCCATCTGGACCTGGCCCGGAGAAACCACATACCCCAAGAACCGAATCCGCGTAGTGTGGAATTTGCATTTCTCGGCCTTGCAGTAGAGGTGGTTCTCCAGAAGGTGCTGGAGGACGGCTCTGACGTGCTGCACATGTGAATCTAGGTCAGGGGAAAAAATCAAAATATCGTCCAAGTACACAAACACAAATTTGTTCAGCATATCCTTCAGAACATCATTAATCAAGCATTGAAACACTGCGGAGCATTTGTTAGCCCAAAGGGCATGACAAAATATTCAAAATGTCCGCTAGGCGTGTTAACCGCAGTCTTCCACTCATCGGCCTCTCTCACACGAACCAGATGATATGCGTTCCTGAAATCCAACCTAGAAAAAATATGTGCCCCGCTTAGCAGGTCAAACGCAGTGTGCAGCAGAGGTAAGGGGTAGGTGTTACGCACAGTGATCTTGTTCAAACCCCTGTAGTCAATGCAGGGCCGCAGGCCCCCTTCCCTCTTGCCCACTAAAAAGAAGCCCGCCCCAGCAGGCGAGGAGGAAGGTCTAATGAGCCCCGCCTGTAAACTCTCCCGCAGATACGTGTCCATGGCCTCTCTTTCAGGCGGTGATAAGGGGTGTATATGACCCTTAGGGGGTTGGGTCCCTGGCAGAAGGTTGATGGCACAGTCATAGGGGCGATGGGGAGGTAGAGATTTGGCACGTACCTTACAGAACACAGAACTTAAATTATGATAGGCGGAAGGAACTTTACTAAGGTCTGGGGGATCCGGGGGCCGCTGTACCTCAACAGAAACTCGGGCTGCAGCCGTAGAAAGGCAGTTTAGTAGACAAAAGGGGCTCCAAGATAGAAACCGCCCTGTAGCCCAATCAATGTGCGGTTGATGCCTGCATAACCAAGGGAACCTTAGAATTACAGGGGGTGATAGAGCCTCAACAACATGAAAAGTCAAAGTCTCCGTGTGGTTTCCCGAGACAGTCACAGAAACCATAACGGTGCGGTTACTAACCTCGTGTATTACAGACCCGTTTATGGCATGGATCTCCAATGAATGTCTAATTCCTTTGTTTTGATCTTATTTTTTTTGGATTCCAAATTGTGTTATTTAAGTGAAACTGCTTTTCTTTGTGTTTTGATTTTTCTTTTTCAAAGGTTCGAGGGGTATCATAAGTCTCTCCACCAGATCCCCATCCGAACCCGAGTCTATAAGAGTTTCAAACTCCTCCTGGGCCCCGGCAAATGCTACTAAGACTCTGGTTGATGGACGAGAGGACGAGGAAAAAACAGTATTGCGGCTCACCAGTCTCCTCATTGCTGGGGAGCCCCTGGCGTTTCCCAGGCAATGACGCACCATGTGTCCAGACTGTCCAGAGTAGAAACATAGACCCTCTCGCTGGCGACGCCGATGTTCAGCCGTGGAGAGCCGGCCTGCTCCTAGCTGCATGGGCTCCGGGGGAGGGATGGAAACCGACGCGGAGGGCTGGATAGAGGCGGAGACGGATCCTCCGGAAGCGATGGGCGGAGCCCGGGGTGACCGCGTCGCTTCCGACCACGTTCCCTCATCCTCCGGTCGATGCGACCCGCCAAGTCGATCAGCTCCTCCAGGTCCTCCGGAAGCTCCCTAGCCGCCAGCTCATCCTTCAGAGCGTCGGACAGCCCCCGAAGGAAAACGTCAGTAAGAGCCTCCTCTGGCCAGCGGGTACTGGCAGCCAAGGTCCGGAACTCCACCGCGTAGTCCGAGACGCTGCGGGAACCCTGCTGGAGGCTGAGAAGTTCCGAAGCGGCGGCTCGGTGAGGTGTGGTGGGGTCGAACACCGTTAGTAGCCGGGCGGAAAAGTCACGAAAGGAGCGTCTCAGCTCCGATCTGCGTTCCCACTCCGCCAGTCCCCATCGTTTGGCTCTTCCGGTGAGGTAGCTCAGAGCAAACGCCACCTTGGTCTGTTCGGAGGGGAATTCACATGGATTAAATTCAAAGTGAAGACGACAGGAGGTGAGAAAAGCCCGACAGTCCTCAGCCGAGCCGTCAAAAGACTCAGGATGACCCAGTCTGATCTGCCGAGTCGGGGATGAAGGTGTATGCTCCAGCTGAGAAAGGCGTGCGTGGAGCTGCTGCATACCAGACATGACCTCCCGCATCTCCTTTCCGAAGACAGAGCCAGCCTCAGCGGAGGACCCAGGTAAGTCCCTCGAATCAGAAGTTCCTGCTGGGTTGGACATGGTCGTAGCGTAATGTTACGGGAACCAAGGGAGGAACCCAGGTGCAGGACAACAACAAGTCGGCGTAACGTGGAAACAGGCTTTTAATGCCAAGAGCACACTCGAACATGGAGCATGAACGAAAACGCTACGACAACCACAGAACAAACAGAGCAGCTTAAGAAGGGAACCTAATCAGAGAGAACATGAGCACCAGCTGTGAAAACACCGGGGACAGGTGAGGGAGGAGGAGCCAGCAGGAGGGTTGCGGCTGAGCAGCAGGGCCATCCATGACAGAAGAAGCGCCGCTCAGTCTTACGCCAGACTTGGTGGAATTAAAGTGATGTAAAAGATGAAGAATTCAACAGACTTACTGATTTTACGTGATATAGAGAGTTTAGTTGCCCTGTTGGCATGTTATTTATGCTATGTTCTGAATAATTGTTCATATGTTGCGCTAATATTCTAGATTCCTCCTATGATTCGTGAAGCCAAATAAGCATCAATGGCTGTGTTTCCATTACATATGACAATGAAGAAACACTTGAGCCATGGACAACTACAAAACAACGATTGCCGTCTTATCAAACAAAAAAAAAATCAAAATGTTTATTTGTTGGAAAGTTTATTTTAACACAACTGAAATGCTTCTAGCATGCTTTTCTGTGTCTGGTTAGGCGGTACGCGCTTAGCGTTGCTGTGATGTCATCCTAAAGCTATTTCTTTAACAGAAATCTCTTTAAAAATTGCCATAACACCTCGATGATGAGACACAGCAACTTACTGAAATGTAGTTGGATGAATGCAGGCTCATCAAAACAACTTTTAAAATGACACACATTGCTTCTCTATGTTTTGCCGACAATCTATGTCATAAATACTTATCAGCGTACCTTAATACCTGACGTCTCCTCATCACTGGAGTTGCTAGCACCCTCTGAGATAAAGTATGTCTCCTAGCCAGTTACCACCTTGCAGCATGCCTCCACCTTACCAAAGTAACAAGTAAAAAAGATGTTCCCGATGTTCAAAACTGGTAATCAAAATACAAAGTTTTAATAAGTTCACTGTACCGATAAGGATTCTAAAGCGCAACATGTCCATCTTTCTTTTATCGTTGTGACTCGCCTTCATAGTTTCTGGCCAATGACTGAGGAGATCTTTAGTCACATGGTTTTGTTTACAAGCTTTGGTCCGTAACAGATTGGTCTTTTTTTAGTCTGAATACACCCTTATACTTCAATGTGACTTAAATAGGATCTTTCTTCTTTATTATGCTTTTTTGGTTGCTGCAACTTATGCTGAAGAGCAACTTTGCAGGAAATACTGCAATTCCTTTTGGGGGTCACAGGGATGCAGGAGCCTACCCCAGCCAATGATAGGAGAAGGTGGGGCACACCCTAGGGGCTTTGCCAAAACATTTAAATTAATCTAGTTATTCTTTTTCCTGTGTTTACATAAATTTAACTGAGAAGGAATAATTGAACACCATGTTTGTCTTTTACTGTTTTTCCATTAGTAAAACTAACAATTTCAAGCTTTAACATGCATTTTCAGGGGTCATGTTTCTGAACCAACACACTTTAAAACACAACTGATGTCTTCAGTTCCCCTAAAAAATTACTTTTGAGTTTTGAGTTTAACATATCATAACATAATTATGATATAGGAGGAAAAAATTCTGATATTAAGTCAAAACTTTTTACTTACTTTCATTGAGTCTAAAAGTGCTGCTTGAACATCAAGCAGTTCACATTAAATAAATTGCACATAACCTTTAACCGTATCTTAAATGAGTTCAAATATGTACATAAAATAAAACAATTTGAAACCTTTGACAGGCTTTATTTTCATAATTATCATGACCCTTTGCCTGCATTTCCAGCTCATTTCTTTCCATCCAGAGCTCTAACCAAACAGTTTTCTTGAGCAACAAGTCATTGGGAAAATGTAGACTTTATTGAAATCTTATGGAAAGACTCTTTGTCCCTCTCACCACCATGCAATTACGTGAAAGCCATCCAGCGACTGTGTAATCCATTTTATAGTTATTCATTCATGGCTCTGGTCACAGAAGGGATGCCTCTCCTGCCACAAACACCCCATAACATGTGTGGATGGCACGAGGATGAAATCCACAATCCACTGAAGGGCACAGCTTTCATCAAGGCACCCCCCCCCACCCCCCCTCATAAGCACATCATAAAATTTTTCACTCCGCTTTTAAATTTGACTTGTTTCATTACAGCGTTATCCATTTAACTGCAGTGAGTTGAAATGACAGAACTGAGGGTCATTTGGGTATTTCAAAACACTTATCCCTGATAGAAAACATGCTGTTCAGATGGTTCATTCCAGCAAAGGGGAGCATTAGGTGACGGACAACAAAGTCAAATGTAAAAAAAGCTCTGAAATGATGCTGCAAATGCTGAAATGAAGGGAAAATGAGACAAAGAGACTGCATAAGTGGTGGAGAGGCTGCTGTAGTCTCTCCTGAGATGAGTATGATGATTGCGCCCACATTCCACCGCCGAGTTAAAAACCCTCGGAGGCTTTCGGAATGTGAAAACCTACTTCTTCTCTCTTTATAGTACAACACTTAGGCAGCAGTCCGCTTTTCTTCCCCCACCCTGAACATTGCTCACATTGCTGTTCCCTGAAGCTTGAAAGCGCAACATTTCTCAGCCAGTAACTCCCACTGGGACCGAAGCCCAGGGATGGAAACGCAAAGGATATGTTTTATTGGACAGTTGCAGACAAATAAATCTAAATATGTATTTTGGTCATGTTTGTGTGCCGACTGCATCCTGCGGGAGCTGGAATGATTATGTGACATAAAAAACATGCCATTGTGTGATATTAGGTCACTTGTTTACATACTTGGACTTAAGGTCAGGGGAGAAAGTGAGTCAAACATTTTTTTTTTCTCTTGGAAACAAACATTGCTTGGAAGTTTAAATCCGCTAGGCTTAGAGCAATGTGCACCGACTGTAAATGAGATATAGAAAACTTAGATTACACAATGAAGAATGCCAGCTAGTCACATCTCAACCTGTCCAGTGTGGGAGGTGACGCTGGGTCACCCTGAATGAAACGGTTTAGGCTCAGTGGTCTGTGTGAAGGAAAGTCAATGGGAGGTGTAAATAAGAGAATAGGCGGGGACTCGTGCCATCACATGCCTAGTGATTGACACAGCCTAACCTCCAGAGCTTTGTGAAATGTCAGCATATAGTGAAGCCCCTACAATGTGGCCTCAGCCTTCACAGTAAATTATGAATGAGGACTGTGGGCTGCAGAAACCGATGCACATCTCTAACTGTGCAGCTTTGCAGGCCAATCACAGGCTGTCATTTCAATTGCATGAATTCTTAACAAAAAATAGACAGCTAATTTGAAAATATGAATTATTTTTTAAAACTGAATAAAAATGTACACGTACTTGCATGTCTTCTTCCACTTTCGGCTTCTCCCATCAGGGGTCGCCACAGCGAACAAGTCGCATGGTAAATTTGGCAATGTTTTACGCCGGATGCCCTTCCTGACGCAACCTTCTCAAACCGGGCTTGGAACCGGCAGAGGTAGAGAAGGGAACAGGGAGCAGCCCGGAGTCGAACCCAGGTTTCACGGATGGAAGGCGCCGCAAACCTGGCTCACGTACTTGCATGTAAATCTTTTTTTTTTTTTTATCTGATTCATGTGTTTATTTATAACTAGATTTTTTGGTTTATTTCAAGCATTAAAAATGATGGAATATTACAATAAAAAAATCCCAAAACACATATAAATCAAATCTATTTCAGATATTAAGTCACACATTGATTAGTAAATGAAGAAAAGAAAATATCGTCAATTACTTTATGGAAAATGCATTTAGAAAATAAGGTATGTCCTACTTAGACATTATAAATCATGCTTAGCTTTCATTTTAAATTGGTCATAGGTGATTAAATGGGTTGAGGTGATAAGGTTGGCCTTGAAAAAAACAATCCTGTCAAAAAGTGTACAATTGTGTTTTATATGTGTGGAAAAATCCGACTTTGAGTTTTCCATGTTAGTGCCAGACAAAAAAGGTTATTATTTGTCAGATATATCCTTTTTACTGCTTTCTAAGTCTTAACTACAAAAACAAAGAAAAGAAAGCCTGGCACTAACTTGCAGATCTCATGCAGTGTCTTTGAAGGTTTGAGCAAAGTTGGGAAATAAAAGCTGTGGCCTGCCACAAACTGTGCTTCAGAGAATTCAGTTGGTTTGTCTCCCCGCCAGATGACAAGGGAGCCATGCAAGTTTGCAAAAATTATATATCTGAGTGTCTAATTATTTCTTTTCACGTCCACTCAGTAAAGGGGTGCATGTTTTTGTCTTCTCAGGGCTGGGACAGCAGGAAAAGTGCCCTCCAAAATATTCTCTCTCAAGCTTCTGACATGCACATCGATCCATGTGTCGGCGGAGCGACTTTCAAGACGTCTTTTGTTTTAATGAAAGAGATCTGGGAACTACAAATGCAGTGACTGCTGTGATGACAGATTTCAATTCTGACTGTGCAAACACAATCTCTCAGACTTTCTTTTAATCTTCTGTATTCAGCCCTGCACAGTTCAAACTACAATAAAAATGTCAGGTGATGGCCTTTTTTGAAAGAAAGCTTGCACACACTCCACTGTAATAAAGACAATTTGATAACACACAGAAAACAGAAAAGAAAAATCACAGAAAGAATAGCAGCCACAAGTAATGAGTGTAAAGTTGAAACTTTTGTTATCAAATCATTCAGTATTAGTGCAGTTTTAGTGGAAATGTTGAATGCTGGCTGCCTTTTATGCTAATGTAGTGAAGTATTTTGGTTCACTGAACGATAACTGTGAGAAAAGGCTTCTGCTGCAGTACGGTCACAAGGGGGTAGCATTGACACAGTAGTTCAAGCTTTTTAAAAGACAGCCCAGCAGCAGGACAAACTGCCTTTGATGTAATTGAGGTCTCAGACCTCTCAGAAAAGCATATATTGGTTTGTATGTGGAAATACTCAAGGAACAATGGATTTCCATAAGTGGATGTAAAATCGTATTGGGATCATCCTGGGCAGCCTAACCATTCTCCAAACAATAAGGAAAAAGATTCCTTCATGATGGGATGGGCAATTTTAAGGCACTTACTGCCTAGAAATGTAATGGAATGTAGCATTAGGATTAAGGGAGTCACTAAAAGATGCACATTTACTGCTTTTATGTATGTTCCTGCGTGAAGCACTTAAATACATTTGCAGATATTCTCATGATTGCATGGCAGTACCATACATCCTACTAGAAATCAACAAAGAGCTTAAAAGCACATTTTTATTTATCTCCAAAAGCAACAATTAAAAGTTGTTCAATATTTAAGATTGAAAATTTAATAAACTTGTAAAAAACAAATTGTACAAACAGCTGAGTTACGACCTCCATCCTGATTATTCTCTTAATTATCAATCATTCCACCGGCATACAAGTAGCCCCCTAACTAACAACTTTGTCTATCCATCTTTTCGTCCAAAGTAATACTTAAGAGTACGACTCTGGCAGGCCCCCATAAATAAAGCTTGCTTATTTACATATCCAGTTTATCATGGATATTGCATACTCTGTACATAAAAATTCAAATGCAGTGTTTATGAAATATGATCATGCAGCGAATGTGAGAAAACACAGGGCACAGCCCATTCATATACAGGAGGGATTCGGTGCAAGTGATTAATAAAGAATGAAATAGACATCATAGGTGCAGAACTGGAGTCAAGGACTGCTTGTTTGTGCAGCTTCTCTGCTTTAAAAAAAAAAACTGTCTAATTTGTCATTTGACTGTGCTTAAATCACAGACGCTGATGAATTTAGGCTCCGTTAGATCACTGGAGCGGTCAGACCGAAATGCAATCCAGACTACAACCTATTTTGAACAAGTGACTTGTGGTCATCCTCTGTACTGATTTTAATTCAAAAATGGTTGATAAAAATACGTATGGATGCAATCAAAGCTGATGTGTTTTGGTGTGATCTTTTGACACTACATATTGTGTTTGTCTGAAATAGTTGAAGTGAGTGATCAACATGCGTGCATTCAGAAATAATACACAACATAAAATCAAAATGTCTAAAAAAAATTCTCATTATTCTTCCACCGCCTGACTACGCACAAGCGTTCATTCAAAAATGACAAAACAAAGTGTTTGGTTTGTGCTTAAAACAGCTGAGATGAATAATGGCTGAAGGAAGCAAATACTATGCGATAAGTGTCTCGTCCCTTGGACTAGTTAACTTGAAAGAATAGGATCTACAAATGTGTTTCAGCAAAAGCAAATTACCTGGGTTTTGTGGAGGGGAACTAATCTCTCCAAGCATGACAGTGGACAGGAAAGGCCTCTTACTGTTATTATGATGTGTCGACTTGTGTTAGATGGAGGGCCTTGATGGCCGCATCAGAAAGGAGCAACGAAGCCCCCTCTACCATGACAGCGCTCTGATGGATGTACGGGTGGTGGAGGGGCAGGGAAGATAGAGGTTAGAAAGCAGGAGATGAGAATAAGGAGGAGGGTGATATGGGGGCAGGGGTAGGTGGGGGTGCTATACAATAGTAAATACCTACAAATGCAACGCATTAGAAGTAGCGGCAGAAGCCAAGATAACATTAGCATGCACCAGAAGCCTTTCGTGTCGGACAGGCTATCTCTGAGACAAAATGAACATCCTGTGTTTGGAATTTTCAAAGATTGTGTGGGTTTTTGACCTGTAACCACTTATTACATAATAACAGTTTATTAACATTTATTTTGAAAATCTGAGTTTGTCTAAGTCAGACTTAGTATGTAATACTATGTTATTAATTACATTATATGTTACTTTTATGATCACAGTCATGTTTTTGTGCCAGTATATGTTGTGTGTGGAGACTTTAGGAAAACGGGTCAATGGAGGGAAGGGGGAGGGCAAATAGGTGGGTTGTTTTTTGTTTTACATTTTTTCTATTTATTGAAATGTTTGTTTGTCTGTTTGTTTTGTTTTTAGCTGTAAAGCCTTTTGAGCATCTCAAAGCATGAAAAAGGCTTTTATTTTATAAATAAATCCAGATTTGATTTGATTTGATTGATTCTATTCGATTGGACTTGATTTGATTTAAGTTGATTGGAAAAATAAAATAAAATGTTTGTCTAAAAAGAAATTCATTTGTGAAAAATTGATTTACACAAGGCTTATTGGTCCAATTACTGTTGGCAGGTTATGGGTAGTCTAATTCCAGTTTCTACTTTTTTGATTCAACATAGTTTAAAGGGTTAGAATTTCCTCTCCTACTAAAAAGGTTTGGTCTCACAAGTTAGATTTTTCTCTTTTATTTTTGTTTTTGTTTTCCTTCTCTTTGCTATTTTTTCTTATGTTTGTTTCGAGTCAGTTGTTTTTTTTTTGTTTGTTTTTTTTTCTTGAGGATGAGCGTTCACTGATGGGGGTTTCTCACACACACCATTTACACTTAAATATTAATAGCCATTTTTCTTCCATGTCAGCAGCTTGCTGTTTGATTCCTGCTTAAGAATTGTTGTTTTAGGGAGGGGGGGGGGCATCTCTCTGTGAGCACAGGTCCTCGCCACATCTTGCCCCATTAAAGTCTCAAGAGATTGTGATTTGGGCAAAATGCTGCAGAGAGGATGCTCCTCCTTGGCCTGGTAAATTTTGGTAGGGGCGGGGGGGTGGGCAATGCACGGTGGCACAGGTGTTCTGAGCTACACACTAGGGAGTCTCAATAGCCTGCCCTACATTCATCTCTGTACTTGGGTAGATAAATAGGAAAATGTGACCCGACTAGTCCAACATCACATCCGTGGCAGAATTTGTTCTAACAATGGGGAGTGGGGAGGGCTTCCCATATCAATACTAAAAACGAAGCGCCGCAATTAATTTTGGGTCTAAATGAATGTCTGCGGCTCTCAGTGTACCTCTTTGTGGCAATGGAAATAGGTTATTAAAGCAGAATGAAAAGATTTTCCTTCATAGGAAAAGTCTCCTTTGGTAGCCTGGTACACTGACATATGAAAAAAAAAAGCTTCAACACTTCTTGATCAACATTTTTTTGTCACCTTGCAGAACCGACTTTTTCCAGCCTCTATTGTATAAAATGGTGTGATCTTTCAACTGCCCTTTGTCTTGGAAGAAATATTAATTCTCATTTGCATTACCACATCTAAATGTCAGCCACCGATATTTTGTTAGACATTAGTAAAGCTGGCAGTGAGAGGCGCTGGATAATTGCACTCAGCCTAGCAGAGGGATTTACATAATTTCAGATAGCAATTAAAGAATCCTTGGGAATTTTCTTCCTGGCGTCTTTCTCCAGCTCACTTCTACAAAAGTACAAAGGAAGCATTCGTTTACATTAAACTCCATGCTTCTTGCTGTTCATTTGCATGAAATTAAAGGTTTTCATGATCTTGAACAGCAGGGTAACATTTAAAATTCTGTTTTAAAGCCTTCACCTTGGAATAATGAAACACTTTGACTTTTTTAGAAGGCAGTGGGAGTTCATTGACTGCCTGTCCACAGTGAAACTTTCTCACTTTCCATTTAGTCGTACAATCTGACTCCATCAGGCGTTTTAATTAGCCAAAAAGCAGAACTTTTTTTTACCTTTTTCTTCTGTATTTGACTTTCTCTTTAGTTTGACCGTGACACATGACCATCATCCTGCTTATTAAACACCAACTCTGATGGAAAACATGTTTTTGTGTTTTTTAAACATGTTCTCGTGGCATTTTTCTCATGATGGAGGACTTATATATTAAGAAAATTAGGCTTAAAATTGCATTACTAGGATTTCTTTATTCAAATATTGGTGAATCGAAAGCAGACGAAAAAATGCAGTTTGAAAAACCCTGTAGCTGTGGCTGGGTGGGCCACAAGCTCCCTGCTCCCTTCCATTGTGATGCATCCACTTGCTAACAATTAGATCCATGTACGTCTTTGTTTTCTTCGTCTGAGCTGGCATCTGGTTCAAAATTGTATGGCTGAATAGCTCCAATATTCCTAGCCATTTCTGTTGCACCAGCAATTCTAGGTTGGGGATGTGAGGGGCTGTAAGCTAGTGGGAGAAATAATATGAAGTCAGGACAGATTTACTACCCCCACAACTGAGAAGCTGATTTCTGATGAACTACTGCTGCTCTGCAGAGACTTTGTCCTATTAAACGACACAGGTTATTAAATGTTGCCTAAAAATGTCACAATAACAACTGAAAGCTCACTGGGATCACTTTCAAACTAGATCAGAAGATGATTGGAGTTGGACTTTAAGCTTTTAAGGCAAATGCGATTAAAAACGAAATACTCTAAGAGAATATCATTCAACACTTTTATTTTTTAAAAGCACAACAATAAAAGGAGAGAAGCAGAAATTCAAGTTTACTCCAGAAGCGACCTCACGCCACACAGATATGCACCTCTCATACAGTATTAGTAATTAAACACCGAGGGTTGTCTATGTTTTGTTGTACTGTTTCTGCTATGCTGATGAGACTTTGATAGGAGAAGTAAAAAAAAAACTTCAATTTAATAAATTCAGTTTGGGTGTGAATGCGGCAACCCAGTTGAACTGAGTAGGGATCACGAGGATTAGCGAGAGCTCACTTTTGTGTTTAATCAAAATGCGATCCCGACATAAAACAAATGCAGCTGTGACAATTCAAAAGACAAAATCACCAAAAATAGAAACAGGAGAGCTTTGCAATAAAGTCTTTGTATGGTTCATAGAAATAACTAAAAAGCATTATTCGACGAATAGCCTTTACACTTCTCCCTTGATTTTCCTTCCAGCCCTAAAAGCATCACAGAACATTTTCACACTGGTCGTCCCACCGCTGTGAAATAAATTGTGACAGTAACTCAATATGAAGTGAAATAGCTGAGAAAGCCTTGAGTTCACTTGCGCTGACAGTGCTGTTTAATTCCATCTCGTGCCAGCCTGACATTTCTGCTGCCACTAAATATTAAACATGTGTACCCGTTTCATTTGCATCGGGTAATGAGGTGGGAGACAGCGCCCAACTGGTCAACCTTCTCTCTTAGGGTACTGCGCCTGTGCCGCCTCCAACACATTGACAAGGATAAACCAAACAAAAATGCTCACGGAGGACTGCTGCTGAGGAAGGATGGAATAGAAAAATAAAGGGTGGGTGTGCATGTAGCCCCTCCACCTAGGTTTTCCATAAACTGTGGTGAGCTCCATCTTTAGGATGTTTTTTTAATTGGGGGGAAAAAAACAATACCCTGCACAGTGCATGGTTTGTGCTACAAAAAAATAATAATAACAATAATAAAATACACACAAAAGGCTACAGGTTTATCTTTATGTTTCTCTGAAAAGACTTTCCTCACATAAACAGGCATTTCTTTGTATGTGTGCCCTTTCCGGAAAACAGAAATCTGTCTGAAATGACCCCAGCTCTCAAGCAGCGTCTGCTCCGGCTGACATTTCTCCCTGAATCTTTTAAGATGCATTCCTTGCTGCAAAATGCATTAGTGGAAAGAAGAGACACGGAGGCATGAGGAGAGAGGGTTAAATGTGATTCCTTTAAATGTCATCACATCTTCATAATGTAATATATATTCATGATCTGGCAGTCCAGGAGGGCAGGCATCAGAGACGTGTTTGGTAATTCAAATGTTTTATCCCAATGTTGATTCACTGTACAGTCTCGGTGAGACATTTTAAACAAAGAGATGCATTTTCTTTAAGGTTTCACACATTTGCATGGACTGCCGGCATCTTTTTTGTGAGGCAAGTGTCACTGACAAGATTACGGGATGCTGATGCAACTGGTTTGTGTCTTATTTATCTTAGACTAACAGGGATTCCGGGTGGCGGTTCAAAAACTGAAAACAGCCCACCTCAGTATTTGATTCTCCATCCATCCATCTATTTTCTATATCCCTTAGTCCTGCACAGGCTCATGGGAGTTTCTGAGGGCTAACCCAGCTACTTAAGGGTGAAGGCGGGGCACACACTGGACAGTTTGCCACTCCATCGTATAGGGCCACACACACTCATGTTTACCCCTTATATTTAACTATAGTAACCAATTTACCAATGAAGTAGTGAAGGAGGTATCAATACCAAGGTATCAAAAAACAAATCAGCATACATCACCAATTTAAGGATTTACTGCTCTGATAAAGTATCATTTACTAATTAACAAATAAGAAACTCAAAGTCCATTTTTCATTTCCAGAAATGTTTGGTTATTTGCTGAGTTACTCCAGGTTTTTTGTTTTGTTTTATTGGCTGAAACAACCCCCAGCTCACGCATATTGAACTGCTCCATCAGTCATGTGACCAGAGGAGCCAGGAGTTGTGCGTGTTACCCTTAGCAACAACACAGCATGACATGAGCAGATGATTTTAGAAAGAACAGGTTTGTATTTTTGACCTTGCACATTAAAGTTTTACATGATGGCATTTGTTTTCTAGAATAACAAATAAAGTACTTGAAAAAATAAGTCACTATTAAGAAATTACTAGTAATCAGTATTGGTAATTACTATTGAATAAATAGTATTGTATCGAATCTTAAAAGTGTGGTATAGCCCATCGCTGCTTTAAAGCATGTTTTTGGACTGTGGGAAGAAACCGGAATGCTCAACGTAAACCCTCACATTGATGGAGAACATGCAAACTCCACATGGAAAGAACCCACGCAGGATTCAACCAGGACCTTCGTGCTGCGAGAAGATGGTGCAAACCACCACACCACCCTGTGGGAAGTTGTCTCTCTTGCCACATAAGCGTTTAGAAAATTTCAGCTTTTCTTTTTTTTTTTTTTTGGCCAACACAAAGAACTATTTTTGAGCTGTAAATTTTTAGAAGTGACTGAAGGCTAACGAAGCAATTGAAAATTTAAGAAAGAAACTAAAACCAACTGAAGGGGTAAATACTAACAAAAAAGCAAACAAAAAAACTTTTAACTTACACAAAAATATACACATCAATTTAAAATAAGGTACTGCATGTTACACTTTTAGTACTGAAAATGATTTAGCTTTTTTTAGCTGTCTTATTTGGCAAAGGGGCATACCCTCGCCCAACAGTAACCACGACAGGCTCCGACATCCCCGTGACCCGAAAAGGGATGCAGTGGGTTTAGAAAATTAATAGATGGATGGATGCAAATGCTATACTCAAAAAAATGTTTTCTCTTCCAAAATGTTACAACTTTAAATGCCTTTTTTTGTAATCTCAGAAAAGGGAGAGGAAGTTCCTGCCATCAAAGCAAAGAAAAGTACTGGTCTTAGCTCTAAGAACAAACATTGATTCTGTTTAGATTTATAAAGGTTTCATATTTTGTATGTTGTTGCTTGCATTTAGCCCCTTGACACCTATTGAGGCAAATGTGTACAAAACCATTTTGGCTCCAAAACCGTTTGAATTTACATTAACTAAATTAGAAAAATAAGTGATTTTTTTCAAAGCTAGAGGCATCAAGGGATTAAAAGAAAACAAATGCAAATTATAAAAACAAAATCAAATTTTCTGATGTTTTGTAGACAAGAAAAGATTTGGCTGTGTAATTTTCTGCAACTCTAAGGACCACAATTAATAGGGAAGAATTAAAATGAATTAAAAACAGGATAGTGTTTGTCTTACTTCTACATTCTTTGTTCCTTCTACCGAGGAACCAGTATATCTTCCTGCCATTGCCCTGTTCAGGATATTGCTCCGCAACAGTTAAAGTTTAGACACGTTGTGTCTCTGTGTGAGGGCTTGTTTTGCTTTCATGATATGTATCAGATTTGTCACAAGAACCTTGATCAAAACCAAAGCTGACTGTCACAGAGAAACAGGAAAAACATCAAAGAGCTTACAGTAGAAAGGCAGAAGTGGTTGAAGTCTGATTCCAGTAGGTATGCATGCATGTGGAATGGAGGGAGGATGAGTGGGGGGGTGGGGGGTGGGACTTCACACTTCTTGTTAATTTTCTCATAAGAGCTGTTAAGCCTACTCAGCAGTCACAGAGAATTGTGTCCACTCGCCGGCCTCCGGTGGGACTGCCTGTCCTGAGGTTTACTGTTGCTAGCTTGTCATGTCGACGTCAACAGCACTTATCGCCTTCTGTCTGAGCGCTGAGACATTTCCCAGGCATTTAGCTGCCTGTTTGTCTTCTCTTGATTTCCCCTCCAAATCTGTCACATATAGTCTTCACCTGACACCTCACAGAGTGTTCTTTCCTCAAACACTGTCAAAACAGGGAGATCCAATAGGAAGAGAGAGCAGCAGGGAACCACAGATTGCCAAACGCTGTGCACTGATCAGGCGCCGAAAATAATGACCTGTGTAGGCAAAGCAGTCTGGGATCGTTTGCTTCATCTACATGCTGACTGCTATCCAAATAAGAAAAAGTGAACAGTTTGTGTTCACACTTTTAGTTTTGCAGCTTTTCTGCACCCTGAAATATCAAGTGCTTCTTTGTGCTGCACTCTGTCTGTCTCGAAATCAATAATACTGAGTGCAGAGTTTTCACATCACTAAGACTTTCTCTACCCTTTTATTTTCATTTTTTCGGGACTAAAATCACTGGCATGAAAACAATGGACTTCACAAAGAAGGCCTGGTGCACAATCAAACATTTGTCTTTTGTTTTTTTTTGTTCCCTGACTTTCTTCTCTGGTGAAAACCCTTCTTTTATTTCAATAAGCCCCTAGTTTTTTAATACATTATTGATCTAGGGTTGAACCATGGGCTATTGCATTACCAAGATTCCGCAGCGTATTGTCGTGCGACATTCGTGTATTTGTGAAAAATTATACCAATTATAAAAATCAGCCGACAACTACCTCAAAAAGCAATCTTTTGTCACAAAGGTTTTTTATTTATTTATCTATTTTTTTCTTCACAAAGAAGAAAAATAAGTTGCCCTAAAAATAGGGAAGAACACTGATCTTAAGAAAAAAAAATCACTAGAAAGTCAATGTATCTGTCCATGCAGCAAGAAATTTTTGCATAAAAAGAAATCTTATAATAAAATGTGTAATAAGTGGAAACGACTCATTCTAAATCAAAATGTGAACAAGACTAGAATACCATTGCACAAGTTGGCCCAGATTAATAAATACTCATAACATTTAAAACTGGCACTTATTCTTAGAACTACATTTTTGCTTCCAAAACAACGACAACTTTTCAACATTTATTGAACTTTTGAAAGACATTTAAAATTGAACCAACAATCCCAGTGCTTCTTATGACCTTCAGAAAATAAATAAAATGTAAGCTCTTGAAAATGTAAATAAAATGGCATGCAGTTATCCTGCACTTATTTTGTCCCCATCAAATAAAAATAAGTCCAATGAGTATTGTTTTTGCCACATCACTTAAGATGACCATGTTAAAAACTTTCTGAGGGGTTTAATGTGGCTTTTCCGTGTTATGTAGTAATCCTCTTTACTAAAAGGCATTCAGATGTTTTATGACCATTTCTTCATTCAAGCAATTTGAGTCTTAAATCAAGTTTTTTTTTTTTTTGTCAAGTGTGGAGCAAATGGATTTTGACTCATTTTAATAATAATTTCCTAATTTCTAGATCTCATTCATTCATCTTCTTAACTGTTTATTCCCTTTATGTATCACGGGGTTGCCGGAGCCTATCCCAGCCACTTGGGCGTAGGCAAGGGATACCCTGGACTGGTCACCAGTCTGTCGCAGGGTGGAATATCCTCAGTCACACATCCATTCACTCTCACACTCACACCTATGGACAATTTAGAGTTGCTAATCAACCTATGTAGCATGTTTTTGGACGGTGGGAGGAAGCTGGAGATCCCGGAGAAAACCCACACATGCACGGGGAGAACATGAAAACTCCACACAGAAAGGTCCCCCATTGATGTTGTGTTTTTCATGTCCCCCAGCTGGGACTTGAACCGGGGGCCTTCTTGCTGTGAGGCAAGAGCGCTAACCACTGCGCCACCGTGCAGCCCATTTCTAGATCTCAATGAGACAAAATCAGCTGAGCTGTTTTAAGAAAAGCTTGGAACAGAGAAGGTAAAACCACTTCAAAGCTGGTAAAATGTCTTGCATGCCTAAAAACGAGGCTTCTCAAACTTTGCAGGTATCAAATAGTGTGGAGTTTAATAGAGTGGATGTTTCTCTACATCCTAAAAAAGATGCTACTCAGTCTCCATCTCCTCTAAACCAAATGTTCAGTGATACAGTGCGTTCAATATTGAGAGATTACGTGCCAGTGAGACAATAGCATTCTCTATTGATTAGCCTTTATGAGCAGCAGTGCCTCAACACCACCATGTGCACTTAAAAGCCTACATTAAGCTTATGAGTTATTATTAGCATACTGCACAACAGTACATTAGCAGGAGATGTATTCATTTTCATTCAACAAATGCTAAGAAGCGAGCTAAAGTCATTTCTAGATGCCCCCCAAAGTGCTGGGTTGGAGAGGGTCAAGTGTAAGCAGTGCCTCAGAAAGTCTTTTCATCTCCCAACATTCAATCATGTCGTGTCGTCATGCAGAAACGTTTACCCCCACGATCATGAATGCAGGGAAGAAAGGGCCAAGGAACTCACTTGCAGTGGTCATCAAAACTCTGGGTTCACCTCGGATAAAATGTGCAAAATATCTCAGGATGAGGCATTCAACCTGTGCAGCTTTCAGATGAAAAACTACAATTAAAGTCACCTTTACTGTTTTTAGTTTAGATCATTGGTGTGACAGATAAATGACACTTTAATGAAAAATTTCGACAGGTTATTTTGTGAGGAGTTTTCTAAAAAGATGGAGAGAGAGAGCAGAGGTGAATTGCAGGTTTCTTTCAGTGGCTGAGTAGACATTAGGTGACAGCTGCACAAAATCAGAGCCAAATAAATGAAGCGGAGATAGTATAATACAGTGGGTTATAGCTAGGAGTGAGAGTGACAAGCCCGTTCCTCCCATGAAGCAGCTGAGCTGGCATTAAACAGACAAGACATCCCGTTCAGTCAGTTATCAGCCCAGGAATAATGAAGGAACAGGCCTGCAGACCAGGACAAGTCACCCTAGTCAGCCAAGTGGAGAATTTAATTTTGTGCAGGTTTCTCTGCAGCCAAGCATTTCTCCATCTGAGGTCCAGCGTTGCTTGGGTGAGCATGGACAAATCAGTGTTCCCGACACCCAGTCTCTCCGGCACTGACAGAGATGTGTGTTGATGGATTTAGGAGTGGCTGGGGAAAGAGGGTGGACTCAAGTTTATGTAGGGATGTTAAAGAGGAGGGAGAGTGGTGGCAAGCTAACCTCAAAGACAGAAAGCGATCATTCGTCCTGCTCATTTTCCAGGGCACTGGTGTGAATTAAATTATTAAATCAAAGACAGGAAAATGAGAAATGAGTTCTGTCTGACCAGAAAGGATGTGATACCACTTGTGCTCTGTGTTACCTTTGCTCCTCCATCAACCACTTGGGTACCACACTTAAACATAAAGGTCATTGTCTGTACAAGTTACATCTTCTTTTTTTTCCCCATTTCTTATTTATGAAATTAGAAACACTTTTTTTTTTCTGAAAAGTAAAATTGGTTGAAAATCTAAATGTTAAAGATGCATTTCCTGTTTTCTTTTTACACATTTGTTTTTAGGCCACATTGCTACTTCAAAACTTTGCATCTTTTTAGCAAACATGTAGGTTGCGCATCCTATTTTGCTTTTTAAATAGTTTGAAGAAGAAACCAATTATGCATAGTGTAAATCAAAACTGAATTCAATTTTTAATCAATCCCTTGTTTGTGTGAGTATAACAGGTATTGTTTTAATGTATTGCAACATATATACAGTATATGAAAACATTTACATTGTGAAATAAGTTGTTAGCAAGTAATGATAAAAAAGCAAAATGAAAAATGTTGAATATTTGTCAAGACAATATAGTTTTTCAGTCTTTTGTGTCACAAAAACTGATCAAAATAATAACAGGCAGGGAGGCAGGCAGCAGGCAGGCAGGCAGCAGGCAGGCAGGCAGGCAAGCAGGCAGGCAGGCAGGGAGGCAGGCAGGCAATCACATGGCAGCAACGTGATGCCGAGCATCATAACTTGGAAGAAAGGTGACTTTGAACGTGGTATGGTTGTTGGTGCTTAACAGGCTGATCTGAATATTTCAGAAACTGCTGATCAACTGGGATTTTCACCCACAACCATCTTTAGGGTTTACAGAGAATGGTACAACAAAGAGGAAATATCCAGTGTGCGGCAGTTCAGTGAGGGGAAATTCCTTGTTGATGCCAGAGGTCAGAGGAGAATGACCAGACTGGTTCCTGTTGATAGAAAGCTAAGAGGAACTCAAGTAACCACTGCTTACAACCGAGGTGTGCGAGACCAGCATCTCTGAATGCACAAAACATCCAACCTTGAGGCAGATGGGCTACAGCAGCAAAAGATCACACCAGGTGCCACTCCTGTCAACGAAGAACAGGAAACTGAGGCAATAATTCACACAGGCTCACCAAAACTGGTCAATATAAGAATGGAAAACATTGTCTGGTATAATGACTCTCCATTGTTACATAATTTGGCATCCACAACATTATACCATGGATTCATCCTGCCTTGTATCAAGGGTTTATGCTGGTGGTGGTGGTGTAATGGTGTGGGGGATGTGTTCTTGGCATACTTTGGGCTCCTTAGTTCCAATTGAGCATGGTTACAACACCACAGCCTACCAGAATAATGTTGCTGACCATGCCCATTCCTTTGTGACCACAGTGTACTATCTTCTGATGGCTACTTCTAACAGGATAACACACCATGTCATAAAGCTGGAATAATCTCAGACTAGTTCCTTGAACATGAAAATGAGTTCACTGAACTCAAATGGCCTCCACCGTCACCAGAGCACAACCCATTAGAGCACCTTTGGGATATGGTAGAACAGGAGATTGGCATCATGAATGTACAGCCGGCAAATCTGCAGCAACTGTGTGATGCTATCATGTCAATATGGACCAAATTCTCTGAGGAATATTTCCACTACATTTTGTAATCAATGCAACTAAGGATTACAGTAGTTCGGAAGGCAAAAGGCGGTCCAACCAGGTACTAGCACCGTGAACCTAATAAAGTGGCTCGTGAGTGTAAAAATATATAGGTTAACACAAAATCTGTCTGTATTGGTCAAAAAATTCCAAACAAGTAAAAACATAATTGTGAAAAAAAAACACAGATACATGAAACACTTAGTTTTGGTTTCTTTGAGCATAACTAAAAATCAAGTTTACATTCCAACATAAACACATACACATGCACACACACACCCACACATACACGCACACACATTTTGCAAGGAAGGTGGGACCTAGGACCATCTGTCCCCTACCCCTTCCCTGGTGGGGGGTACGGGGCCCTTGGCAACGGCGGCCGTGTCCCCTGGGTGCCGGGTTCCTGGGCCCGGCGGTACTCTCTCCGCGCGGGGGGGGGGGGGGGGGGGGGGTGTTCACATTACATCTGCCCCGCCACATTTCCAACTGTGGCCGAGCCTGGTCGGGCCATGTTTACAACACCCCTTGTGGGCCCCCTTTTTTCCCCGGGCTACTCCC
This sequence comes from Oryzias latipes, assembly GCF_053564925.1. Lineage (NCBI taxonomy): Eukaryota > Metazoa > Chordata > Actinopteri > Beloniformes > Adrianichthyidae > Oryzias > Oryzias latipes. The sequence goes on from NC_136245.1 coordinate 15,541,259, forward strand.
CTCCTGGGCCGGGGCGGCTGGCCCCTGCCTTGCTCCTCCCTTGACCAACCGTGGGCCGGGTGGGTGGCTGCCCGGAGTGCGGAGCGGGTCTCCCTTGGGGGGTCCTGGCTCGTACCTGGGGTTGGGGCGGGGGGATGCCCAGAACTCCTGGGTGGTGATGGGGTGCTCGTCTGGGGCTGTGGGTGCCTTTCTCGGGTGGGGCCCTGCGTTTGGCTCTTCTGGCGCTTCGGGGGGGCTGCTCTTCTGGTTGGGCTGGGGCGGCGCTCTCTCTCCCCCCATGCCTCCCTGCTCTCTGGCTCTGGGGGCCTCGCGGCGGTCCTGCTGGCCCTGGCCTGGGTGGCGGATTTGGTCGCCCAGGGGGCGGCTGTTACCTACCTGCTGACGTGTGGCGTTGGGGGGTTCCGGTTGCCGCTGCTGCTGCAGCGGGGGTCTTGGTGTGGGGGTGGTTGGGCACTCCCCCTCCTTCTTTTCACATTTCACCATCCATTTTAGAAGAACATGAACACTCACCTGAGCACAGGTGTTAGCTCACCTTTGCACTATTAGTTTGCATGATTGAATGAATGAAATATTTCACACTAGCTGGTTTAAAAGCATAAGTATGCGTGTGTGAACACTATCTGTTTTGTGTACATGTTGACATGTGGACATTTTTTGCAGCTAGCAGGTGTGTTGATAACATTGGAGTGTGTATGTGGACAGGCCCCGCCCTTTTTGTACTACATTTGAACCTTACCGTAATGAAAAACAACCAGTAAACTTGCTGCTCTACGCTGCTTCATGGTCTTATCACCCCCCTCCTACCCCCCCCCCTCTCTCTCTGACATCCCTCTCTCTTCTTCCCTCCTTTCCTTTTCCGTCGGGTCCAACACCAAAGATTTTCAAACATGATCGAAATTAATAAAGTTTGGCCTCAACTACAAAATGGGGTTTATTTAGACAAACCAAAGGTTTGTCTGAATATTAACAACCCCTGTTGTTAAAGTAAAATATGTCCAACACATGAGGCCCTCAGTTCTCATCTGCCTGCCCAGCTGTTGGACAGGACAAGTTAAAAAAGACAACAACAAAAAAACAAAACAAAAAAAGTCAAGTTTACAGCATGTGAACTATAATCTAGGAAATCACAACATCTAATGAACTCTGAGCTAAAGCCTCTTTTAGATTTTTTTGATGCACTTTCACTTAAAAAAATGTCTGCATTTAGTTTAGTTGTGGTTTTTTATCCTGTTCAACATTGCCTCTGGTCTTCTTGGTTTCAGATGCTTCTTGTCAGATCCTGCCTGTTACTCTTTGGATTTGTTAGATTTCATTTTTGTCAAATTTATTTCTTGTCTTAGTTTTTGTCATGCTTAAGTTTAGCTCTTTGTGGAATATATTTGTCTTTTTTTAAATAAAATTAAAAAAACAGATCTGTTTTCTTCTTCTTGAAGGGTTTGGCCTTTTGGTCACATAAGAAGCTGTTAGAATGTAAAAACTCTTTTTTTATGTAGTAATAAACAATAATTTCTAAATTAAGAAAAAAAAAGTAAAAAGCATATCAGAGTCCTTTTAGGATTTTTTTCTAACGCAGGTCTATACAATTTACAGTAAAAAAGAAGAAAATCCTCCTCTCCAAAATGCCTAGTTAGATTCAACAAGGAAAGTAATTGGTGACACATCGAAGGTGACATTTGGTGGCCCAAAGCCATGCTGTGGAGTTGGCCACATGTGGCAGAAAAGTGTTATAATTTCGCCTTCATCTCACCTTATATTTTGTCACTTCCTCACTCACTGCCTTTGATCTTGTATCACTGATTTTTTAAAATCCTTTTTTTTTTTAAAAAAAAAAAATCTCACACGACAGAATTGAAAGGTTGCCTCTATAACACCCCAGGTGTTTGTCTGCATATACAACCCACATGGTTGAAAATGAGGAGGAGTTCTGCACAAAAGCTATATGTGTGTAAGGCTTTGTTTTCACTGTTTGAGCATGGGGGCTTGCTATATTTTTTAACCTCAGGGAAAATAATCTCGAACAACCAGAATTATCTAAGAATTCTGGGATCTGGAATCAGATTGAATATAAAAGATAACAATATGTTCTTATGCCTAAAAAAATCATCATTCTGAAAAATAATGATCTGATCACATTTTATTCTGAAGTAATTGTTTTTGTTTTAGCAGTCATCAGATTTTTCTTTTTTTCTTTGTGAAAGCCTAATCTTTGACTGGTCCTTCTGTGCTGTGATTACACTGCTGCCAGCTTCGAGTGGCAGCCAGAAATTTGTAGACAAACTGTGTTTAGACAATGTTTCAAGCAGCCAGGCTATTTAAAAATCTCAACATTAAAATGTGCCATGCCTTTTTTGTCCCTGTATGTTTATGTTGCAGGTGACTCCCCATCAACAGCAAGCGCTCATTTGGAAGCAAACCAGCTTGTAAAGACCTGCCCTGGGTTCTTAAACTGGAAATAATTGCCGAGGTGCACGCTTCATTAAAGCAACTATTTAATACAATAATCATTCAATTAAAAATCCCTTGTAGCAGCTGCCATACTTGATTTGGATCAAAGGAACATGTTATTTTTGGTATAAGGCAAACTGTTAAATGAGGCTTTTACTGATTTGGAAAGTGAAACCCCTTTTAAGTATTCTAACTAAAAAAAAATTCTGTTCAAACTTTACTTATAAAGTATGTTTTATACAGCAGAAACGCAAAGTGCTTTACAGACTTAGATTAGACAATTGTAAATAAAATTATAAAACACAAAGAATGCCATCAACCCTTCCAACCCCTCACACCCAACAAAATGAGACATAAAATGACACATGAGTTAAACTCAAAGTCATAATAGAATTAGAAACCAACGTAGAAACCTGGCTTGATGCCGATATGACGAAGTGATATTTTGGGGAACTGTCCACGCTAGAGACCCACATAGCAATGACAACACAGGATTTGGGATGACCTCCATGGCATTACCCTTATCAAACCCAGATTATCCCACTGCAGTGACCATGTTCCACGAGAATGGTTGGCCAATAGTCAAATACAGAAAAAGTAAAGGCTGATATAAAGAATCCAACTAATAAATCAATAAGGAGATTTTATTAGAAAAATAAAATGGTCACAAAATCAATTCACTATGAAGAAAAAAAAGATAATTTTTGCTGCGTGGCCTATAAAGGTCCAAGAGCTTTATTTTGAAAGGTGTTTGGCATGATCAAATAAAGACAATATGATTTTAAAAAAAGCATATATATAGATGATAAAAGATTATACTTTTAAAATATAGTCTAGTATACTTTTCGGTCGAAATGTGCATTACGAAAGCAAGCTGTGCATGTAAAATATTTAGTCCATTTACGTTTTACCATACTTTTATTTTTATATATATTAAAAAAAAACACCCCTCTCTGTTACGAACGGGGTTGAGGACGTACCCAGGCGCAGAGAGGACGCAGGACTTCCAGGTGAACAAGGGTTTTAATAACTTAACCAAACTGCAAACACAAAACCACTGCAGAACTGGCAGGCAAATTTGAAAGACTCGAAAACTCGAAATGGGGAAAACACCAAAGTTACAAACTATGGACCAGCACAGGAGGAAGGGAAAGACAAGACTTAAATACACACAGACAAGACGAAACACACGTGAACAGACAGACACAGGACAGATGGGGGGAAAGTTAAAACTTGAAACCAACTTTACTGTCCTCGCTGAAACGTAACGTAGCTTTCAACTAGACAGCTAGCCAAACTTTGTTCCAAAAAACAAGACGTGTCCTCTTTGAAGTTGGTTTAATTAACATTCTTGTAATCTGGAGTACAAAGTAAAACTGTAAAAAATACAGAAATAAAAACAGTCAAATAGCAGTCCTTTTAAATAACATTAAACAAATGAATCAAGGATTTTAGCCGTCTTGAAACACACACAATATGTCAACTGCACACATTCTACATCATGTTTAAATTTAAACTTATACGTCAAATTTAAAACAATGAAACTCCCTAAACCTTTTTTAAACTATTTTTAAATCCACAAAAATACTTACAGGTGTTGCTTCTGTAGGGAATCAACCAAAAGTTTGTGGGTTTTGAATGCAAAGCAGGCTAGACATCAGCTTTGAGCATCAACCAGCGTTTTCTCCTCCGCTAGCTTGCATTCCAGCACGTCCGGCTGATGTGCCTTCGCCAAAATAAAAGCGGCGGTTTCAAAATAAAAGTCTCTACAAAAACATATCTGGAAAACGTGCCTGAAAGGCAGAGCACTCCCCGTCTGACCTAATTAGGTCACTACTTAACTTAAATAAAACATAGCATTTCTAATCTACTGGCAAAAGAAGAACTATTTCTGAAATAGGTCTCTTAAATGTCTTTGAGGTTCCCTGTTCTGATGTTTTGAGTTGCACTTCTCTGTCTCTGCCATCTCTTCCAGGGAAGACAGCAGTAACCTTTTAGTCTACCACCAACACAAATCAAGTCCTCTTCCAGAATGGGATTCAGGTTTACAAGTGCGCTGTTTCTTGGCACAGATTGCATCGTTTTAAGAGCTGTCATCTCAGAACTGTTCCTGAGCTGCTTTGGTTATCACATGCTTAGCTTGACTTAACTCATCAGGAGTGTGTGGGAGCTTGCAGCGGTGCCATCCTTTGCAATTGCCAAAGTTGTTTTGTTTGTATGTCTTGACAATGTGGATGAGAGTTGCTATTGCCCTGGTAAGTGAATGCATCGATGAAAACCGTTGGAAGCGTGTGGCCAGAACCTTTTCTTGACTTTGTGTCAAAAAGCTGCTCACTTCACTGTGTATTTCTGTGTCTGTTTCTGGATTCACAAGTTCATAAATCTCTTTTGTGTTTTCAGGACAGAGTTTTGACTTGTACAGGAAAGCTGGTCCAGTGAACCATGTTGTGTGTGTTAGGTGTGATGCTTGAACTGACCTGGATGCATGGTCCGCAGGGTTGTCTTGTGTGCAAACATAGAACCACTGGTCTGGTTTTGTAGAATGATGAATGCACTGGACACGGTTGTGAACGTAGATATGGAAACGTTTGGTCTGATTGTGAATATATCCAAGCACAACTTTGCTGTCACAAAAGAATTTTACTGAGTCCAATTTTAGATCCAATTCCTCTTGGATGAGGTCAGCAACTTCCACGGCCAGTACTGCAGCACAAAGTTCCAGCCGGGGAATAGTAGGCCGAGAGAGCGGAGCTAGTTTAGCCTTTCAGAGAATGAAGCCTACCTTTACATCTCCTTCAACTTGAACAGTCCTGAGATACGCCACAGCTCCAATGGCTTTGACAGAAGCGTCGGAGAACACACACAACTCCTTATGTTTGGCTTTGGAGAGTGATTTTGGAACATATGGTCTTGGAATATGTAACCTTTTAAAATCGTGCAAAGAGTCTTTCCATAACTCCCACCGTTTGCGCTTTTCTTCTGGGAGGGGAGCATCCCATTCAAACTTGTCAGCACAGAACTCTCTCAACAAATGTTTGCCTTCGATGGTTACAGGAGCGAGCATGCCTAGAGGATCGAAAACACTGTTCACTGTTGACAAAACCCCTCTGCGAGTGAAAGGTTTTCGGTCTTCCGATGCTTTGAAAGTGAAAGTGTCTGTAGTAGTTACCCACAGCAGACCCAAGCTGCGTTGCACAGGTGCAGCTTCTCCGCTGAGGTCCAGATCTTTGAGGACTGCTCGATCTTCTGGTGCAAATGCTTGCAAAACAGTGTCACTGTTTGATGCAAACTTGTGCAGCCTCAAATTTGAGTCGCTGAGGGAAGCTTGGGTTCTCTTGAGGAGGCTGATGGCTTCCTTGTCTGTAGGCACACTGATGAGCCCATCATCAACATAAAAATGTCCGTATTTGTGTCCACCTTCTTGGATGGCTTTCCTGAGTCCGTAGATGGCCACAGAGGGAGATGGGCTGTTCCCGAACACATGAACTCGCATTCTATAGTCAATGATCTCTTTGGACATATCATTGTCTCTGTGCCACAAAAATCTCAGGTAGTTTCGGTGATCACTGCGAACTAGGAAGCAGTGGAACATCTGCTGAATATCTGCAACTGCAGCCACTTGCTCTTTGCGAAAACGGATTAAGACCCCTACAAGAGAGTTGTTGAGATCTGGGCCTTTAAGGAGAGCATTGTTAAGAGACATACCTGAATGCTTTGCGCTAGAGTCAAACACCACACGTATGTTCTCTGGTTTCTGTGGGTGAAAAACTCCGAAAGTCGGCAGATACCAGCATTCCTCATTTTCTCCCAGTGGTGGAGCAACTTCTGCGTGATTGTTCTCAAAGATCTTTTCCATAAACTCAAGAAACTGATCTTTGACCTTTGGTTTTCTTTGTAAAGTTTTTTACAATGAATAAAGTCGAGACAGGGCATACTCACGGTTGTTGGAGAGAAGCTGGCGCTGTGGTCGGAAAGGAAGGGGTGCCACCCAGTGGTTTGAGCCATCCTCGAACATTTCTGCATTCATTAACTGCAAGAAGACCGTATCTTCTATGGATGGGCCGGGTTTGTTGTCCGAAGCTGTTTCATTGAAAACGCTCTTTCCTAAAGTCGCAACTGATGCACTGTTGAGTTTCCTCCATTCCTCCCCGCTTTGGCAGGTATTTTCAATCAGCCTGATGGAACTGTTGCAGGGGGTACATATAGACGGGCGTCCGTTTTCCAACACATTGGTTCTGTATGTGCTTATGGTTGGTTTATGCGAGTTTCCGAGACAAACATCTCCAATCAGGACCCATCCTAGATCCAGTCTCTGGGCGAAAGGAGCATTGTGGGGCCCATTTACTTGCTGGCGGACTTTGTGAACTCTCAAAATGTCCCTTCCCAATAAGATCAGGATTTCTGCTTTGGGGTCAAGCTCTGGTATGAACTGTGATAACTTTTTCAGGTGTGGGTGACAGCGGGCTGCATCTGGCGTGGGGATTTCTGAGCGGTCATTCAGTATCTTATTGCACTCGATGAGTGACGGTAGTGGGAGGACTACTTTTCCATCAAGAGATTCAATCTGGAAACCTTCTGCTTTGCGTCCGGAAGTTTCCAATGGCCCAGCACACGTTTTCAATCTGTATGGGAACAACTGGCTTTCGAATTTAAACAGTTCAAAAAAGTCTGAGCGGACCAGTGAACGATTACTTTGGTCGTCCAGAATCACATACATATTGGCTGCCTTTTCCCGCTGACCTCGTTGATAAACTCGGACCAGACAAATCTTAGAGCAGGATCTGCTTGTTTGTCCTGGTCCACAAACTTGAGTGCACTGTGAACTTACAGTTGCATTGGTGACAGTTTGCTCCTCCTCCCCGCCGTTGTTTATTGGGGGAGCAGGCCTCGTGAAGACCTGGAGCAGCGTGCTGGCATGCATTGCGGTGTCATGGCGGTCACTGTCACACTCTGAGCACTTTACCGGGATTTTGCAGTCCTTCGCAAGATGACTGGTTGAGGTACAGCATTTAAAACAGATCCCATTTTCTTTGAGAATTGTTTTCCTTTCTATGATACTTTTAGCTCTGAATGCTCTACATTTTTTTATTGGGTGTGAGTTGTTATGGATGGGGCAGTTTTTCTCCAGTGCTTCGTGATTTTTTGCAGGCAGATTTGTTGATGGTTTCACTCCTGCTGAAACGTAAGTTTTGTGAACTGATATTCTGTTCCCAAAACTCCTAGTGGGCGCTTCATGCACTTTTTCATAGCTGCGTGAAAATATGAAACTCGGGTCATTCCTTCTGCGTGCTTCATCACAGATGAAACTTGTGAAATAGTCAAATGGGGGGAACTGTCCATAGTTTTCTTCCTTCAATTTTGAGCCGAAAGTGAGCCATCTTTCCTGAATCCCATAAGGAAGTTTTTTCTAGTATGGGGCCAATATGTATGCGAGTCCTGTTAAGTAACCCTCTTCCTTAGCACCTTGAACCTCCATAAGAAGATCACCCAAGTCCCTTAACTTGGAGTATTCTTTAGCAGTTATTTTTGGGAAATCCTCAAGTCTTTTAAACAAAGCTTTTTCTGCAACTTTAGGTGCGGCGTAGCACTCCTGGAGGCGTGCCCAGGTCTTTTCCAGAGCTACACAGGGATTTCCAGCATGCACAGACCTGATTCTTTTAACATGTTTCACAGATTCAGTCCCAAGCCACTTAATAAGCAGATCCAACATTTCAGTGGCTGTGAGTCCTATATCTGCAGTAGCATTGTTGAATGAGGACCGCCATGCTCTGTAACTTTCAGGTCTGTCGTCAAACTGGTAAAGACTTGTACTCACCAAGTCGCGGCGGGCCAAATAACGAGCCAGGTTTCCAGTTTCTGATGTTATGCTGGGAGGAGTGGTGATACCTTGTGGGTCATATGATGGTGCTGCAGGGTTTAGTGGCAGACCATCGAAGTAGTGAGTTGTCTTTGGCTTTGTCTGACATCTTATTTTCTCGTAGCTGCTGTTTTTGTGATCTTTTTAGTTGGTGAAAGGAACAATTTCTTGTGCCTTCACATCCTGAGCATGCCATGTAATGAAACTTTCTTCCACACTAGGTCTTCTGGATTGTGGGGCTGCGGGGGTGCGGCTTTCTTGTGACTGTAGTTGAACTTGTTTTTTAACATATTCTTTTGTTCTTAACTGAATGTCCTTTTGCAATTTTTCTTGAGTAACTGAATCTGATTTTTCTGATTCAAGTTCCTCAGCTGCTTCTAATGCTTCTGCTTGTGCAATGGCTGCAGCAGCCTCTCTTTGGAATTCCAGCGCCTTTAACTCTGCTTCTAACTTTGCTTTGCTTAGCTGTAGCTCTGCTTCTTTTGCTGCACTTTCTACTTTAAGCTTCGCTTCCTTTTCAGAAAATAAAGCCCTTGCCTTTGCTGCTTCTGCTTGAGCACGTGCTCGAATAGCTGCACTGGATGCGGAGGAGCGAGAGCTTTTTGTGGTTTTTGATGCTTTTCCTGACTTAGCCGCATCCCTTTGGTCTTCCATTTTCTTTTAGTTGAGCTCCCGATTTTCTTCACCTTTTTACTTTACTGTCCTCGCTGAAACGTGACGTAGCTTTCAGCTAGACAGCTAGCCAAACTTTGTTCCAAAAAACAAGACGTGTCCTCTTTGAAGTTGGTTTAATTAACATTCTTGCAATCTGGAGTACAAAGTTAAACTGTAAAAAATACAGAAATAAAAACAGTCAAATAGCAGTCCTTTTAAATAACATTAAACAAATGAATCAAGGATTTTAGCCGTCTTGAAACACACACAATATGTCAACTGCACACATTCTACATCATGTTTAAAATTAAACTTATACGTCAAATTTAAAACAATGAAACTCCCTAAACCTTTTTTAAACTATTTTTAAATCCACAAAAATACATACAGGTGTTGCTTCTGTAGGGAATCAACCAAAAGTTCGGTGGGTTTTGAATGCAAAGCAAGCTAGACATCAGCTTTCAGCATCAACCGGCGTTTCTCCTCCGCTAGCTTGCATTCCAGCACGTCCGGCTGATGTGCCTTCGCCAAAATAAAAGCGGCGGTTTCAAAATAAAAGTCTCTACAAAAACATATCTGGAAAACTTGCCTGAAAGGCAGAACACCAACACAAAACAGGAAATCCTACAAAATAAAACAGGAAGTTAACTCAAAGCATCACAGAACAAAAAACAAGTAGAACACAAAAGCAAAGAAACCAAAATTGTAACACTCTCACCCTTCCGCAGGTGGTTTCTTACCCAAGCTTGGGTCTTCTACCAGAGACCTGGGAGCTTGAGGGTCCTGTGCAGTATCTTAGCTGTTCCGAGCTCTGCGTTTTTCTGGACTGAGGTCTTTCCAGGGATCGGTTGTTGCCACTCGTCCAGCTTGGGAGTTACTGCCCCGAGTGCTCCAACATTCACTGAACACACTGTCAGTTGAGGCCTTGAGCTTGATGTATTCATGCATCTTGGATGTTTCATCCAGGATAGTGGCTTCCACGCTCTCTAGTCCTTGGCCTACTTCCTTGCGGCTAGCATACGGTCTCGGGGTGCTGGATTTGGGATGGAACCCTCCATGCATGGTGAGGAGCTTTCGTGTCTTAACATCCGTGGTCTGTATCTCTTCCTTTGGCCATCTTATTATTCCTGTCTGATAACTGGAAGTGCTGTTGCAGTTTTCCTTGTTGCCTGCTCCAGGTTGCCATTTGCCTGCAGAATTCCAAGGTACTTGTAACTGTCCTCAATGTCTGCTATTGTTCCTTCTGGGAGTGAGACCCCTCCTGTGTGGTCTATCCATCCATCTATGTTACGGGGGGAATAGGAGGGACGTACCCAGGCGCAGAGAGGAGAGGAGGCAGGACGATGCAGGGGATGGGGGTTTTAATAAGAAAACTTACAAGAAAAAACCAAAACCATTGCTTAAGCAGGCTCGAAGACTCGAAAGACAAAACGCTCGAAAACAGGCAACAGCACAAATACAAACTATCGACCAGCACAGGAGGAGGATCTCCAGAGGATCCAGGAAGGCCCGTGGCTGGAGAACGTCCAGCTCAATCCAGGAGTCAAGGGAGGGCTTACGGTGAGGGCGGCGGTGACGACGACGGCCTCCTCTTGAAGCTAGGCGACTCCCCTCGAAAATGGAACTGGAGACCTGGGACCAGGGGCATCTGGTCCTCTCAGCTTCCTGGCAATATGCCTCCAGGAGGCACATGTCCCTCATGCCCGGGTAGAGGAACTCGTCCGGCCGGTCTTCGTCTGCCTCCTGGCAGAATGCTCCAAAACACCCAACGTCACTCTCTGCTGGGTACATATCTGGCTGGTCGATAATGTTACGAGGGGAATAGGAGGGACGTACCCAGGCGCAGAGAGGAGAGGAGGCAGGACGATGCAGGGAATGGGGGTTTTAATAACAAAACTTACAAGAAAAAACCAAAACCACTGCTTAAGCAGGCTCGAAGACTCGAAAGACAAAACGCTCGAAAACAGGCAACAGCACAAATACAAACTATCGACCAGCACAGGAGGAGGGGAAAGACAAGACTTAAATACATACAGACAAACGAGACACACGTGAACACAATCAGGCAGGATGGGGAACCAAAGTAAAACTCACAACAAAAACAAAACAGGAAACCCTACAAAATAAAACAGGAAGTGAACTGAAAACATCACAGAACAAAAAGGAATCAAAACACAAGGGCAAAGAAACAGAAACCGTAAAAATCTATCTATCTATCTATCTATCTATCTATCTATCTATCTATCTATCTATCTATCTATCTATCTATCTATCTATCTATCTGTCTGTCTGTCTGTCTGTCTGTCTGTCTGTCTGTCTGTCTGTCTGTCTGTCTGTCTGTCTGTCTGTCTGTCTGTCTGTCTGTCTGTCTGTCTGTCAATATACATATATATATATGAAATTATATATGTTATATATATATGAAATTAAAATTACCAACTTAGGATGCATTAACATCACAACATGTTCATAGTTTGCTCACATTTCATCCCCTGCTCATTTTTTTTTTCATATTTTATTTTATTTAAGTTAAACTAAGTACTGGCATGAATATAAACCATGTTTAACCAGATGATAAATACAAGAAAGACGTTGGAGAAACAAAAGAGCTTACTACCCAAATGGCCTTTCAAACTGGAAACATCAGACATTATCCTGCTGGTTTGCTTGTAGCTCCATTCTTCATTTCGGAGAGACGGCTTTGTGTTTTTTATCTTGTTGGTCCCTTTTGAGCAAAGGAGCACATTACATAGACTCTTTGTTTTATTGTGTTCAGCAAATTAATAAATGGGAAGCACAGCGGGAAAAATAGATATGAAAATGTGTACTTTGCATTATTGAAAACCCTTCCACTAAAGGTTACCAGCAGCAATTGTGGTACAATCTGTGAAATGTAATTAGAGCGAGTGTAAGAGAGCAGCACAGATAAAGCTGCCTCTACCATTATGGACTCCTTCATAACATTTTGCTTCCCTCTGAAACTTATTCTCTCTGAACTAATTTTGCATGACATATTACATTTCTGCTTCAGCTATCATGAGGCAACCTGTAAAATAAACTGGGTTTGCAATAAAGCAAAATTTCCGATCAGGTTTTGGACATGCAGATATCTCATATTTGCTATGGTTGATTCATGCAAAACACACACACAGCATTACTAACATCTGACATTGCTGTGGTCCCCCACCAATGGGAGACTTACAGTTTTTGTACAAACAGCAAAAAACTATGGATTTCTTGCAAAAGCCTGTAACTTGCTCAAAATCTTTAGTTCATCTCTCAAAACTAAGTCTTTATGTCATTGAACATGTCAGTGCCATCAGAATGTCAAGTCCTTGTGTCATTGTCTACGAACAAGACAGTCAAATTACTTATTCATGTTGTCAATATAACTGTGTACTTTAGAGGGAGGTTCTGATGTAAACTATGGCTAAAGTTTTGATGAAAATTATTGTAAAATGTAAGTTACACCTTTTTTGTTTGATTGCAAGAGACTGGAAAAGATTCCCATTTACACTTTTATTGTTCATATTGTAATTTGTTGACAGACCATGTCATACCTACATAGAAAAAACCCACTGCAAACAGTAACACAAAGGGAAAAAAAGATAGTACAACATTCTGTACAACAGTACAGGCAGTGCAGTAGGAATTGCTGTGGTCTTCCTACACCTCTTGTCATTCCTGTATGTTAGGCCACAAATTCTCATCCACATCACAGCAAATATCCTCTCTTGCAATGCAGTGAAATATGTTTGTCACATTATGACAACTTTGTCAACCATTTTGCAGTTAATGACTTATACGATGAACTAATGACTAGTTGTTTTGAGGAATAAGACTATTGCACAGTGAACTATATAATACATTTTGATCAACATGACATAAACAATTGATAATGTCGCAAAGAGCAGAGACTTGTACATAATCATTTGCATTGATGTACCAAAGCAATTGCAACTTGTTCAAAGAAGTGAGAAACTGCTTATATGATGTGCACAAGTGACATCATGATGTGAAGATTGAACAAATAGTTTGGGGAATTTCATTCTGATCTGAGAATTCTACTAAAGCGACTGAGAAAAACTGTAAAGTCCCCCTCCAATGAAAATCATGTTTTTTTGAGTTTTTGACATTGTACTTTGGCATGAAAGAGAGCAAATGCAATGACAAAATAATTTCGTTTTTAAATTTCTGAGTATTTCAGTTTTAATTAATTAATAGCCCAGTACCGCATGTGAATAGCACAAGCTCCCTTGTCTGCCCTGTCCAGTGTGCAGAAGCTCAGGTGTGGGAAAAGAGAAGATGGCACATTGTTGCATTCCCCGCACGTTTTTTTAAGTGCGTCCTGGGCTGGATTTTTTTGTTGGCTGCATGTATTTAAAATTAAACTTATGTTCCCCGCATTTGTGTTCTCACTCTGACCAAGTTTATAAGCGAGAGGGTAAAAATAAAACAAGAATGTAATCAGGTGACCTTGTTACTGCCTTGATGAAAATAAGAAAAATATCATAAAGTTTTGGAGGCCCAAGCAGGCTGGCTCCCCATCCCGCAGTGGTTCTCTGTATGGGCGCCAGCTCGCCTACCAGGAGCCGGCATGGTGATTGGGATAACTCTAGCTCCATCGGCCCTGCGACAGATTGTCCAGGATATATGCGCCTTTGCCCAACAGTAGCTGGGACAGGTATTGTTGGGTGATTTGATCCAGACAAGTACCAAATCATACCACGCTGCGTCCAGCTGTGTTTGTGCTGCACCTGCCGCTCAAGTCGTGCCACTAGACCTCAGGTCGCGCCTGTACCATTAACATAATCGCCTTCGGTGTGAATGCACCTTAACCACAATAATCCTAAACTTAGCCCTTCCTCTGGGTCCGTGCAGTCAAGAAAAAAAAAAATTGCACTAGCCACATGCACTTAAAAACAAACGTGCGAATAGTCATTTTCTTTATGGCATTTCATATCATTTGCTGTGCAAGTTAATCCAACAATTTTCACAGTATCTGAGACTGTCAGTCGGTGTCGTTGTGTCAAGCTCTTCATTCCTGCAAGACACACAGCTTGATAGGAGGGACAGATTGCGGAGCTACTCAGCTGAGCACCAATGGCCACGCCCATGTAGAGGAGATTTTGGCAATAGAGGCTTCAGATAAACATGACTTATGGCTTTTTAAGACATTTAAATTGTGGGATTTTGGTCACAAAACTTTTTATAAATTTGTTTATTTAAACAGTTTCATAGGGGGACTTTAAGAAAGAGTGAAAACACAGAGGAAATAAATATTGTGGTCATGGTGAATTTAGGAGCAATTAATGAGCATACATCTACTAAAGAGGAAATTAGTTTCACCTAATTAGAAATTCAATTTGTTTTATACTTGAGACACTCACTCACAAATCTCCTTTTAATAGAAAAAGCAACTTTGAACAAGGATTGTTTAGGATTTATTAAGGTAAAAATAAGAGTGTTTAAGCAATAATTGGATTAAAGTCTGATTGATGTTCAACGGGGAAATACTTGGCAAGGAATTGCTTCTGTTGTTTAGATTGTTAAAATTTGGGATTATTGCAGATAAAAGAGCCACACATGAATAAATAAACAGTTTGCTAGAAAAACCTCTAATCCACCCCTCTGCCCAATCACCTGTTGCCTCTTGGCCCCTTTTGGTATTATGGGTAGTGTTTTGTTCTGTTTAATGCACCCTATAATCAAGGTAACAAGGTATGAAAATAAACCATTCTATATCATTCTATATTTATTTTTTTTTGGCCCCAATGTGCAGAAAAATACAAAAAAACAATTTATTAGAAACCCAAATATTTACGCACAACATGTAAACATGCTTCTAAAGGTGCAAACTTGTCAACAAGAATTTCAAAATGTCACCAAAATTTAAAAAATGACACTCAAGTTTTTATAATTATTGCCTAAAAGAACAACTTAGACCCCCCCCTCCAAAAAAAGAAGAAAAAAACAATTCCACTGGAACTTTGGGCTTTCTATATCAAATCAAATTAGCTCAATCTTTCAAGGATTCAAGGATTCAAGAGGTTTTTATTGCCATATTCTGTGTAGCTACACAGAGTAGGAATTTGTTTCGGTGCAAATGTGCAACATAAAACAGAAGAACAGTAAGCAACAAAATTTTTACACAATGGACAGAACAAAAAATATAAATAGAGTCAGTAGTGCAAGGAGTGTCAAAACAGTGCAAACTGAGAATGTTCAAGGTGCAGGTAGTGGGCTGGTGACTGGTTGGACATTGACGTGAAATTTAGGGGGGGGTTACAGGGCATTTAAGAGTCTGACTGCAGAGGGAAAGAAACTGTTCTTGTGTCTGGAGGTTCTGGTCCTGATGGACCTTAGCCTCCTGCCTGAAGGGAGTAGTTTCAGTAGGGAATGTCCAGGGTGGGAAGGGTCGTCAGCTATCCGGCCTGCACGTCCCCGGGTTCTGGAGACATATAGTTCCTGGACAGATGGGAGGCTGCAGCCGATCACCTTCTCTGCTGAGCGCACAATACGCTGTAGTCTGTTAATGTCCCTGGTTGTGGCACTAGTGTACCACACGGTGATGGAGGAGGTGAGGATGGACTCAATGATGGCCGTGTAGAACTGCACCATCATCTGGGCCGGCAGCCGGGCTTTCTTCAACTGCCGCAGGAAGTACATCCTCTGCTGGGCCTTTTTGAGGAGAGAGCAGATGGACGGCTCCCACTTGAGGTCCTGCCTGATGGTGGTGCAGAGGAAACGGACGGAGTCCACAATGGTGATGGTAGAGTCTGTCAGGATGAGAGGGGATGAGGGGGCTGTGACTTTCCTGAAGTCCACTATCATCTCCACTGTCTTCTGAGTGTTCAGCTCCAGGTTGTTGATGCTGCACCACGAACCCAGCCGGTCCACCTCCCTCCTATAGGCAGACTCATCATCATTAGAGATGAGTCCGATGAGGGTGGTGTCATCTGCAAACTTGATCAGTTTGACAGAGTCATGGCTGGAGGTGCAGCAGTTAGTGTACAAAGAGAAGAGCAGAGGGGAAAGTACACAGCCCTGTGGAGTTCCTGTGCTGATGCATTGGGTGGTGGAGACATTCTTCCCCAGCCGCACACACTGCCTCCGGTCCATAAGGAAGTCACTAATCCACCTACAGGTGGAGTCAGGCACATTGAGCTGGAGGAGCTTTTCCTGGAGCAGAGAGGGGAGGATGGTATTGAACGCAGAGCTGAAGTCCACGAACAGGATCCTAGCATAGGTTCCCGGGGAGTCCAGGTGCTGCAGGATGAAGTGGAGGGCCAGGTTGATAGCGTCGTCTACAGACCTATTGGCTCTGTAGGCGAACTGCAGAGGGTCCAGGAGGGGGGAGGTGAAGGATTTGAGGTGGGGGAGGACCAGACGCTCGAATGACTTCATGACTACAGACGTAAGTGCCACAGGCCTGTAGTCATTGAGGCCAGTTATGCGGGGCTTCTTGGGGACAGGGACGATGGTGGACAGTTTGAAGCAGGCCGGGACGTGGCAGGACTCCAGGGAGGTGTTGAAAATGTCTGTGAAGACCGCTGCCAGTTCGCCTGCGCAGTGTTTCAGGGTGGCAGGCGAGATGCCGTCCGGACCCGGAGCCTTCCGTGGGTTTTGCTTCCGGAAAAGCTTAAGCACCTCCTCTTCTGTCACTGAGAGGACAGTGGTGGGGGAGAGGTGGTCTGGGGGGGTCATACTGTCCTCAGTGATAGTGGTGGGGGAGGAAAGTGGCACCAGAGTTGTTGAGGAAACCTGTTCAGTGAGGGGGGAGGAGGAGGGGTGTGGGACCTCAAACCTGGCATAAAAGGTGTTAAGCCTCTCAGCCAGTTGTAGGTCGTCAGCAGCATGTTGGGCTCTGGGCTTGTAGTTCGTGATTTGCCTAAGCCCTCTCCAAACAGAGGTGACGTCGTTGACAGAGAATTGGTCTTCCAGGCGTTTATTGTACCGAGCTCTCGCCTGTTCCACCTCTTTAGAGAACTGGTACTTAGCAGCCTTATAGCTCTCTTTGTCTTCCGCTCTGTAGGCTGCTTCTTTCTCCTTCCTCAGCTGTCTCAGTCTGGGTGTGAACCAGGGTTTATCATTGTTATAAGTGACCCTGGTTTTTGTTGGGATGATGCTGTCTTCACAAAACTGGATGTATGACGTCACAGTGTCTGTGTAATTATCCAAACTGTCTGTGGCAGCTCTAAACACATCCCAGTCCGTTGTGTCCAGACACGTGCGAAGCTCCTCCACAGCCTCGCTGGTCCATATCTTGGAAGTCCTCACTGTTGGTTTGGAGAGCTTCAGCTTTTGTCTGTATGCGGGGATGAGGTGAATCAGGGCGTGGTCCGAGAAGCCGAGACCCGCGCGGGCCACGGCTCTGTAAGCCCCGCTTACTGTTGTGTAGCAGTGATCCAGCGTGTTCTGCTCTCTTGTTGGGCATTTGACAAACTGTTTGTATCTAGGGAGCTCCTTGCTCAGATTCCCTTTATTAAAATCCCCGAGGATAATGATTAAAGAGTCCGGAAAAGTTCGTTCCACACAGAGAATCTGCTTCGCGAGCGCGCGCTGGGCCTCGTGCACGTCCGCGCTCGGCGGGATGTTAACAGCGGCCAGAATGAATGAAGCAAACTCGCGTGGAGAGTAGAAGGGTTTGCAGTTAGTGAAGATGTATTCCACCGAAGGAGAACAGTGCGTGGAGATTACAGTCACATCCGAACACCAGGCGTTGTTGATGTAAAAGCAGACACCTCCACCTCTGGACTTAAATTCCTCCGGAGAAGTCCCGATGTCTGTCCGCGCGGAGAAGCTGGAATCCTTCCAAATGAAGCGCGCAGTCCGGGATCTGCTCATTGAGCCACGTCTCCGTGAAGCACAGGGCACAAGAGGAAGAAAAGTCCCTGTTCCGACGCATCAGCAGTGCCAGTTCATCCATTTTGTTGCTGAGTGAGCGAACGTTGGAGAGGAAGATTCCAGGGGCCTCATTTAAAAACGTTGCGTACGCACAAAAGAAGGCATACGCCACTCTCTACGCAATAGTTGAGATTTATAAAAAGCAAACTTGACGGGAAAATGTGCGGTCCTTCACGCAAGCTCTGACCCAGGCGTACGCACAAAAACGGGTGAAATGAGAAACGGCGACGCCGTCGGCAGATGGAAGAAACACGTGAAAGTGAAAATGACAATACTGCCTCTCAGAAATAACATGAAGACTTCACAAAGCAAGTCTTACAATTGACAGCCTACACGAACACCCGTTGGACCGATCAGCAGTGAAACAAACAAAAAAAAAATCAAACGAAAATTACAACAGAAATTCAAATGAACACATAATTGCAAAAAGAAAAGTGAAATATTTTCTGCAATATTGGCATGTTGTGCAATTCATCCTCATAAATAATATATTTAACAGAACGAAATAATGTACAAAACTGACATTCCCGTCAATGTGTCCGTCTGGCGGAGCAGATATAGGTGCAATTAGACAGACAGATGGATAGATAGAGAGAGATGCATTAATTGTCCACTAGGGAAAGTTGTTTTCATAGTAAAAGATTTCTTCATAAGCTACAGAATTATGGTATTCATGCATATGCCTTTAGTTTGTTTTATTTTTGATAAAACAATGTATGGCGTATGTCTCGACCATTCAGAAAGCAACAAGAAATTACATTTGCGCTGATCAATTTCCCATTTCCACGTCGATTATTACCCACATCTGCAGCTTGTCAGATGTAATTAAATGGAGGGAAATAAAATGCCCCATCACAATGCGTAATGACGCACAATGGCTGATCTTGCGCTCTTAGAAGATGTGGCAAATGGAAGAATTCGGAGTGAACGCATCTTTAGACAGCAAGGAGACTTGTTGGCAAACGAGGACGAGTGGCTTATGAGCCGGTTCCGACTTCCTCTGCGGGCTTTTGGGGGTGTGTCACCCGGTGCATCTGGCGCGTCGGTGTCCCCCTGCGCCTCAGTCACCACTCCACTTAAAAGGGATTCCCCAATTATTGCCGCCAGTCTCTCATCAGGAGGGGTCAGCTCCGGTGCCCCCCCCCCCCACACCCGTGGCAGACACGGGTGTGTGTGTGTGTGTGGGGGGGGGGGGGGGCAGCGCTAGACGTTTTTTTGCCTTGACTTTGATGTCCGACCTTTTCTTTTTTATTTCGGCCACGGTCCGAGGTTGTGAGGCTGCAGCATTTACAGCGTCTGCCGCCGTCTGCCACTCACGTGCCCTTTTTGGCATTAGTAAGGCCACACTGTGCCCTCCAAACAACATTATTCTCCTCCTTTCCACCTCGCCAACGATAACTTCTACTTCACATTGAGTGAAATTACGTTTTTTTGATTTTCTCTCCGTGTTTGGCATGGTTTCGCAATCAATGAATATTCATTTGTGGGCGTTTCACGGACTATTTATGGGCAACTATGGGCGTGTCATGAAGCCGCAAAAGCTGCGCAGCATTTAGAATTGGTTGTGATTTATTAAGAGAAAGATGCGTAGGATGTGCGGGCGCACGGTTTTATAACTCCGAATATTTCTGTGCGTACGCACATCCTATGTTTCATCCGTACGCCACTTCTGACGCAAATCCTATGCAAAGTTTTATAAATGAGGCCCCAGGTAAGGGCGAACGTGCGCCCCGTCTCCGGAGACGCACGAGCACTCCCGCGCGCTTCCCTCTCCTCCGGCGTCTCACTTTTGCTCTTAAAAAGTGGACTAAATCTGCCGCAGCTGCCAAAAAAACAGGTAGTAAATCTGACGGAGTTGAAGTTCTGATGGTAAGAAGCTCTTCACGGGTGTAAGAGCACGCTGACACACGATTTACGAACAATAACAAACATAACACAGAGCACACTAGCACCAGGGCGACCATCCTCGGCGCCATCTAGAGACATCTCTCTTTATTTTCTATCTTTATTATTTTCTCTCTTTATTTTCTATATAAATCTTTATTTATATAGCACTTTTCTGAAACATAACACAATGTGCTTTACACCAAAATAAAACAAAAAAGACTGTTTCAAGGCTACATATGGGCCAAGGATAAGCCAACGGTTGACAAAAAGAAACTCCATCCTTATAAATACTATCTTGGATTTTTCTTGTGGCAAACATGCTTTTCTGAAAGAGCAGATCTCAGTGTACTTTCACCAAATTTAGACAGCTCAACCCCTCCCTTCTCGTGTTCCCAAACTAATCGCTGGTTTCAAGAAGCCAAAATCCCATTGACTTCTATCGAGAAATACACAATTATTACTGAGTCATTTCATTTTTCAGTATGAGCATTCTTGCCCTGATACCTTCTTCTTAACATGTTCATCCTAATCCTTATTTTTTAAAGATATTTTTTTATTAATCGCAAATTGTTCAAATTATTAGCTGACCAATCAAATGCCTCTGTAAAAGCATGTGGGTCTGACATCGAATGTCTAAGGCGTTTGACTGACAGATTTTGCATAGCCAATGGCAGCAGACTTTATCGTCTGTGAAGGCCTCTTCCGTCTTATTGTGCAATTTTTTTAAAAGCGTGTAAAAAAAACAACAAAGAGCTCTCCGTGTCTCTCAGGCTCAACGCAAATGAACCAGGAGGGAAAAACTGGCAAAATAAGAATAAAGGTTAACAAATGCAAAATTACCATTTGCAAATTAAAATGTTTGAATGGTTTTCTCTCTACAGCTTGTACCTGTTCTCCTGAGCCCGCGTTATTGACTGTATAAAGGTAAAGCTGAAAAGAGTCTGTGTTTCCATTACAAAAATGTACAAAACTTCATTAAAATTTTAGAAATGTCGAAAAACACAATTTTGCTGTTTCCATTAAATCACAATTATGCAAATAAACACAAACCAACTCGCATGATAAGTAATTTAAAAACAAGGATGTGAACAACACTTTGATTTACAGCAGATACATTCGAATTTTCTACCTGTGTATATCTTATTACAATGCATGGACGACACATTTATTTCTTTTAAAAAGCACTACAAAACCATTGGTAATCACGTCCAGGAAATCATTCAGTCTCCACCTGCTTCAATTGCAACTGCCTGTCTGTTTTGTGACAGCCAGCCGCCCGGGTAGCCCGCATAGCAAGCAGACGTGCTCCGCTGGATCCCGGCTGCAGGCTGGGGACTTGTCCAGGCTGTATCCCTCCTTCTCCCAACAGTAGCTGGGACGGGCTCCAAGCAACTCTGCAGCCCCAGCAGGTTAAGAAAATCGATGCAAACTGTTTACCTTTGCAGAGTTGTTAGTCATGTGACTCATTAAATTCGAAAAAAGTGTTTCCATTGCAGTTTTGCAAAACATCTCCATGTCGATACGTGTTAAAACGTCCTTCAAACGCAAACATTCTTTCCATAAATACGAGTTTTCTTCTAAAATGACGTGTTTCCATTAGGTGAATTTACTATCACAAATCCAACTTGCGCAATTTCATAGTCAATGGAAATGCAGCAATCAAGAAGTAGAGGCGTGGAAAGAGGTGGAGACAAACATTAAGCTCAGTCCTGTTTGGCCACAGTTGCCATAGATACAATGACTCAAAGCAACTTGGACCAGTCACTGTTGACTGGTTTCAACATGGCGGCGCCCATATCAGGAAACAATGGTGAGGTATTTGGCCTGATTTTGCAAAAGCCGGAGGTAGGGCATTTTCAATGTGTGACATCACACCTCGATTCGTCCATTGTTCTTATAGCCTATGGGTAAAGCCAAAGTGGTTTGATGCATATATCCACCAATGGGTTAAGGCTTAAGTAAAGCTTTGATTTGCAGCATTACTAAAATAAGCTACTAATAACAAGCTGGACATATGACCTGGACTATCATTAAAGGTTCCTGCACTGTGTCAAATTCACGTTTAACACTCTACTTTTGTACTTTTTTGAATGTATTTACATTAATCCACCTTAACCTATAGAGGACCGGCTTCAGCAACAGCGAAAGGGGTTGAATCGGTTTTAGAAAGGGAAAAGATGTATGTATATTTTGTGTGTGTGTCCCTATGACTTTCTTACATTTTTGTAGATGATTCTGATTATTACCCAGAATCCCCAGTTTGTGTTAATTTTCTTGTTTGCAGATCCAAACATGAATAGATTTTTATGGTTAAAGCCACACTATATTTCTTTTATTCATTTATTTTTTTGAGTCATTGCAATTAAAAAACAGGATCACAGACCAGGCATGTTTTAGCTTCTTAAGCTAAATGTGGTTTTAACAATGTCATTGCTTTTGTCACAAAGGTAACAATTCACATTGACGTTTTTTGGCTGATCTAATATGTTTCTGCAATACTAACGGGTGCCTGCATGAAAGAATACTGAGATTATGTGAAAAATGTGTCACAAAAAGACTCAAGGAATACTTTTCAGTGGCTCTTGTTCGTAGATAAGTAAGCTCTTCTTTTAATGGCGCCTCTCCATGAAAAGAGTAATAATAGAAGCCACCCAGGCCAAAAGTTGAGCAAAAAAGACAAATGATTAAGGAACCTTATTAAAAGCAACCTTGTAGATTCAGACGCATGATGGAGAGCACATTATGAGGCCTGATCCTTTTCAAATGACACCACGGTTTCCCGAACACGCCGAAAAACCTGATTAGGGTGACAAGCACTGAGTGATACTGCAAACCTGTTAATAACATGAAAATTAGAAGGGGCTCATGCAAAGAAAGGAGATTAATTTAGCTGGAGTCCATCTTGTGCAAATTGCGAAGTTGTGAATATGTTTTCAGATAATGAGCCTTCCTACTTGTCAGCTCACTTGTCATTTTCTGTAATTAATGTTAAGGAAGACTCCTTCCTGATGGTTCATATTACTCATGTAGCAGGAAAATTTCTCCCCAGAAATAATTTACATTTATTATCATCAGTCTGTTTGTGTGGTTTATTTCACAGTGGAGTAATTTATTGCAGCACCATTTCGCTCGCCTTGATTAGTCACTCGTCAGACTGAGATGTAATTTTTTTTCTTCACATGTCTGGTCCGTGGAAATTGAAAATGTTTTTTTTTTGCTCAGCATGGCACCTTTGCATCTCTTACTCTTTTTTTATTTATTTTTAAATAGTCTATTTACTCCCTGAAAAGTATCTTCCTTCTGTTCACACCCATATATATAACGATTTTCTGCTTCCTAATATATTTAAATAGTAGAGAAATAACCTTCATGTGGAACTTTCATAAACTGGCCAAATTAACTTTTACTCTTTTTGTCAAAACAATCTAAGAAAAAAAGTGATCTCAAAGCAAATTAATACAATTTTTAAATATCTTTTGCCTTTGCATATAATTTTCTTTATCAGATAACCTCTTTCACCATATTACAATAAATTCAAACTGGGCCTACAGATTTCCTGTCTTTACACAGAAGCTGTTATTCCCTGGAGTCCCTGCAGACAGCGACTCAACAAATTCACCCCTCTGTGAGCCCATAACTCAAAGAAATCTTCATTCAAGACAGATGTTCAAATCAGCCTTTCCTGGCCACTAAGCTTTGGTTTTACTTTGTATTGGTACATTCATAAGCCCACTTCGTGAATGCATTATTCATCCAAGCATGTAAATAATGCATGCCTTCTTCCACAGTAAATTAACCCTGTACCTTACCCGGGATACAGGAGTCATTGTTTTGAAAGGCAGTTATGTCATTTCATTAATGTTGTAATTAATACTGTAATTAGCTTAAACACCCTGCAACAGGGTGCCACTCCTGAGCTGTCTTAATTAAATAGATGAAATGGATTCATACCTTTTTTTGCACTGTCACATTGCGGGGCTGCATGAAAATATTTTTATATTTTTTTGCACATCCCGTTTTAAGAAAACCAAGGCGTGAAAGCTCAATCGCAGATAATGCTCATACTAAAATGAGAGGGAGCGTTAGCTGTCTGTCCCTAAAGATTTCTCACACAGAAAAATGCTGCTTTAAGACAGTTGTTTTTAAACTACCGCTGTAAATCTCCTACGCGTTTTAGTAATCTGTCTGGTCACAATTTAATATTCCATCACAGTGGGAGTCGCTGTCTGCTGAAATGATGAAACCCAAAATGTGAAATAAAATATGATTCCAATTTCTGCTTTTACACCAAAGGTAAGGGAGCTGTGCAAAGCCAGTGTTTTATAGCCGCAGAACGGAGGCGAGCTAATCCGCTGCAAGAGTTTTTATCCTTGCCCAAGCTGACAGTGATAGAAAGTGTTTTCCTGAAAGTAGAAAAATAGTTGAAAGAGGATGGAATAGCAAAGAGGTCAGTGAATACGCAAGTATTTCCAGTTCTCTCAACTCCACTGGCTGCAGGTCCAGCTTTGTATTCATGGGTTGTGAGCATCCATGCAGCTCATCCATTGTGCATGTGTATGTCAGGATCATTTTTTGAAGCCAAACTTCTTTGCACTAGCAGGGTGCATTAAAGAGAAACTCCCCGCTTGTAAAATTAATTCCCCTTAGTATGTCAGAGTGTGGCTGAGGACCCGAGGAGTTAGCGCAGAGATATAAGCTCCTTAAATGTATGAGATTTTTTTTTTCTTTCTTTAAAGCAAGCCGTCCTTCCAGTATTTTCGTTGAAATCAGAAAGCTTGATAAAATGCAAAAAAGAAGAATCTGTGAAATTGCCTTCTGCACCAAGTGCATCTGCAACACACAGTGGCTTTCTATTTGGTTGCAAGTGCTTCTATCAAGGTCAGAAGACCATTCATTGAACTAAGTGGGGAATCCATCAAAAGCTGACAGGGAGCTGCAGACTAATGGCTGTTAGGCTTTAATATTTTTTAATACAATTTTTATTTGCCCTAATTTCATCTTCCTGTACACAGGCCCCAAATCAGTGGAGAGCTGCCGAACACCTGAGCTCTCACTTTGCAGCTCATGAAGCCTCAGTCTTTGTGTGGATTTTATTCATGGCAAAGAGCTGCAGCTCTTACTGTGCTGAAGTGAGAGGCAGAAACTGTCTTTTACTGCAGGAACACATGAGGCAAATGAGTGTGTGCATGCCGGGACGGCACACGAAGAGCCGGCGCACCATGCTTCAATCTCTCATGTGTTCCAGGCCACCTTCATCATATACTCCAACACCCTGAATTAAAAATAGCTCAGCGGGTTTCAATTTTGTGCTGACACAAACCTAATTTTACACCTCCTTTCAGTAGTTTCCACTTTGTCGTACACTTCATATCCTCTCGAAACAATCAACAGCAGCCCTGAAATTGCCTGAAACATAACAAAACAAATGAAATGGAAATTAATTTTTTTACAACAGGATTATATACCCGTGTGACTATTATCTTCCCCTGCTGTTTATCAGGAGCAAAAGGAGGAGATAATTTTAGAATTAATGGCAGAAGATTCAGAACCCTACTGTAATCATTAGATGACACATCTTGAAGAAATGGCCCTTCATATTGCCTTACCCTGGGCTTCAATAATCTTGACCCTGGGT
This sequence comes from Oryzias latipes, assembly GCF_053564925.1. Classification (NCBI taxonomy): domain Eukaryota; kingdom Metazoa; phylum Chordata; class Actinopteri; order Beloniformes; family Adrianichthyidae; genus Oryzias; species Oryzias latipes. Next base: position 15,566,644 of record NC_136245.1, read on the forward strand.
ATTAATGGATGAGTTAATGGCCTGCAGAAATCCTTTAATTTATGCCAGGGTGAATTAAGAATAAGTAATGGATTCTGCTTCTCAGAAAGCCCAGACAAGGCATTTCTATTCAAGCCTATCTCAAAAATCAAATTATCATATTATATCTTTGAATGCGTCTTCTGAAGTCATATTTCCCAGTATCTAATGGAAATAGTTTTGACATTCATTACATGACTGTTGCTTTATTGTGCCGTGGTAGCACATGCAATGACAAAGGCGCTCATAGAGCTGGCAAAAGAGAATGGGCAGAAAAGGAAATAAAAAGGATTAGAGATGACAAATCAAATATTCAGTGTCCTAATGTAAACACAAATGTAATTATGGAGGTGTAAATTGGTTTGACTCTCTGGGGTGATACCACTGCCCTTTACCCTGTTCCTAACAGGAGATTAAACACTTTTTAGAAATAATACCTCGCAAAAGACGAAAAGGCTTGGATGAATTATTTATCCTTCGGTCTTAGGAGGTAATATTAAGTACATTCAGATAGAAAGCCTTGTCAACCCATAAGACACATTTTAATCTATTCGTTGGTATTTTAACAATAGCTTACTAAAAGGAATGTATATGGATGGATACAGTTGTCATTGTTGCCATGCAAAACATGAGCATAACCTGCCCAACTTTAAGTCATAAGTTTCAAAAGAACTCCAAGATGTTCAAAATCTGCTGTCTCTTATTTTGAAAATAAGTGTAATCTTTCTGCTTTGTAATATCATACTTCCTGTTGCCGTAACCCTAATTCTAGAAATGTCCATGTTTCTAGATTTGCATCACTTTTTACCTGCAACAGCTGATTCCTAATGTGTGCGCTTTGCTGTTGCTTTCACAGTGTGCCACTCTTACGTGTAGGTCTTCAGAGCTTTTAAGTCCCACTCTGATAATTTTTTGATCTATTGTAAAAGTGTTTCCATTGGTCTTTTAATAATCATTATGGCGTTTTTAGACATGAATAAAAAACCTGTGTTGTTTTCTAAGACATAGTTTCTCTAGAGCTTCAGGAGTACATTAAAAATTGCCTCTGAGTTGTGGGAGGCGCTGTTGGCGTGGAAGTAAGTCTCCGCTCTTTCTTATTTATGGCTCCTAACAACCCAGAGACAACATTAACGGTGCAACAAAACTGAGGAGCAATATCAGAATTATCCAACCGTAGAGTCCGGAACCAAGTGCTTGTTCAAACAAGGGAAAACACTAATGGATCTATTTGTCTGCAAGTGGATGTATTAAAATGGAGAGGAGCAGGGAGCTTATGACCTGCCCTTTGTATTTTCTATGTCACACCTACAAGGTTTTTCCAATGGCATGTTTTGTCTGATCCTGATGCACAGCGGTTTGAATAAGGTTATACTAAAAATTCAGTTTTAATATTAATTATCTTCATATATGTCCTCCGTCATTAGAAAAATGCTATAAAACCATGTTAAAATCACCAAAAACACCATTTTCATTGGAGTGGGTCTTTAAAGTCATCTGTTTTGGCAGCACTGTCCATGATGTGTGAATTCTGCTAACTGTCTTTTGTTTTGAAAATAAGTGGAATCTCTCAGCTTTCTTATGGAATACTTCCTGTTTGCTTGACCCTCATTCTAGAAGTGAACATTTTTTCTAGATTTGTATCATCTGAAGCAGCTGATTCCGAATGTGTCCTTTTAACTGCTGCTTACACAGTACCCTGCTCTTATGTGTATGTCTTAAAAGCTTTAAAGCTGTATAGGAAATGACCTAAATCAATAAGTAATCTAAGTGCAACTGAATAAGTGCTATAAGAAGCACATAGCTATGTTTCAGAACTGCGGAGCAACAAGTGTTAGATTAGCTAGTTGTTTAAGTGGTATTAGGGATTGAGGCAAAGATGGAAACGATTTTAAAGCTTCCTGCTCCCGTGGCAGATCAGCATGGAACAAGCTGTTAAAGCCCAGACTAAGAATGACTCTTGTGTAGCGATGACACAGAAGATCCTGTGGCTACACACCCAGATATTTCTCTGTAGGTCAACATAAGTGATTGGAATTTGATTCACGCAGCCATGGATAGCCAGTGAAGGTTAATGAGCAATGGAGCAACATGAGTGCTTTCAGGTTCATTAAAAACCAGACGTGCTGCCACGTTCTGGATCATCTGTATAGGTTTCAAAGTAAATGCTGAGGGACTTGGGAGGAGCATGTTGCTGTTGTGCAGAAACTAGATAACCCTTGCCTGAGCCAAAAGCTGGGTGGCAGACTGATGTTGGATGGGACACATTCTGGGGACCATACCTGGAGATAGTGGCTTAAATTTTTAAAGAAAACTTAAAATAACTCTTGCTTCTCTGATGTTATGAAATTATGAAATCTTTAGCTAAAGTCAACAAAATTATTTTCTTAATTCCCCTTTTTTTGCTGCAGCACCAGCGACTGAGGATGATGTAAAAGTTACTTTTAACCCATTAAACTGATCCAGGAAGGGACCTTGTTTTTTTTATTATTTATCTTCATATGTTTGTAAATTGACTCATATTGCTAATCATTTCTGACTAGTCGAGCTGTATAAACATTTTATCTTTGCGTTTCATTCAACTCTTTTTTACAAGAAATTCCACCATGGTATTAGGGCAAATGATGACATAAAGCAACAAAAATCTGAGAAGTAAAATATCAAAGTGATCTTGCTTAACTTATTCTACCTTATTGAATCCAGATGTAGGTCAAGATTGGGTCAAGGAAGCCCTTATTTAAAATTAAAAAAGACCATTAAGGGTTGTTGTTCACACAATCAGTTAGCTAGTCAGATGACTATTGTGGTTTATTGGAAAATTCCGTGATTTATAGCTTTCTTCTTATAAAAGGAGAGCAAATGAATGCAGTTTTTGTCCATTTCAGATCTGCTTTATCCAAAATTTGCCTCTGAAATATGGCCAAGACTGATGGCACAGAGTAAGGCCGCCCCTAATTCCAATCATCTATCTGTTTACACTCTCTCCTGCCAGCTTACAGCCCCTCACACCCCAAAGCTAACATTAGCGGTGCAAAACAAAATGGTAAATACTGAAGCTATCCAGCTGTACAGTTTTGTGCTACATACCACCTCAGACGAGGAAAAAAAAGACGTACATAGGTCTAGTCGTCTACAAGTGGATGCATAAGAATGGAGCGGAGCTGGGAGCTTGAGGCCTGCCGGTTGCAGTTTATATGTCACATCTACAAGCTTTTTAAAACGTAATTTTTTCATCTGCTCCTGATTCCCAACTATTTGAATTAAGAAATACTCCGTAATGGAATTCTGAGCTTAATTTTCTTTATTTATGTCCACCGTCATCAGAAAAATGCCACCAGAACATGTTAAAAACACAAAAGAAACTATTTCGTTGGAGTGGGGCTTAAACGTTTTTCTACTAATAAACAACTGGAAGGCAAGGTGTAAGAGTGGCAGATGGAAAACCAGGGATTGCCCAGGGGGCGGGATGAGCTTCATCCAGTGTGAGTCCCTGGGCAAGGCCCTTCTGCACCATACTGCCTAACTATGTTGCCACAAGGGGACAGAAGTCTGGGTATGCCAAATGGTGAACAATAACTAGTAAAGAACAGGATATAATTTAATTACTGCCTTTGTAGAATTGATCAATAACTTTTTTAATTTGCTTTTCCCTCTTCTATAATTTTTGCAGGTGACCACATCATTTTGGCGCAATTCGAGATGATAAGATATAATCGACAGAAAGGTGAACACACACATGATAGTTAAAAATGTATTTTGAAGAAGAAAAAACTAAAAGCAAATGAGTGTAAAACTAAGTTGACTCAACATGTCTCTGACAAGATATCACAACAAATTATTAACAAGCCCCACGAAGATGTGCTTTTTTTCTGCAGAGCTGCTATAATGAATTGCATTAGCACACTGATGGTTCTGTGTGCATTAACATGTTTTAACTTTTACAGGCACAGAGGTACATCACATCTCCCTCGTGCATCTCTGCCTTCTGTGCGTTGTGGACTCATGAGGCCCAGACTTGCATTTCTACTGGATGATGTCACGCATGTGTCAAAAGTTTGATGCAAAGCATAACACTGTCTCTTTGAGTTGTCCAGCACTGATGAAGTCATCGAGACACTGAGTGGGAACACACATCACTTAACTTCTCAGGTTAAACAACATTCTGTAAGGGAGGCTGAGCCTCCCCAACCCCTAAAACCAGTGTGCCAAACTCACACATACTCTTCTGTCAAACAGCAACACAAGTCTGGCAGTTATTTGGGGTTTGTTTGTAATCTTTTCGGGCGCTTTGTCAGACAGGCGTAGTGATATTAGTGTGAGTGCACAAAAGCCCCCAAGTGATGTCACACACAATTAATGTCCCCAGGTAGCAACTCCATTAGTCTTATGAACTCAAGTCACAGTGGGGAATGCTAATGGTGGAGGCGCCGTAGGGCATTAGGAAGGAGAACAGCCAAAGCCACCACTTTACCCTTCGATTTGACCAGTACCTCACTTTAGAGCCCTAAAAGCAACACCCAGCCCTCATCACACAGAGACATACTGTCAGGTAGGAAAGAGCCTACGAAAAGTCTACTGGCAACATGTGTCAGTCATTCACACGATGGTTTAGCACTCCCGGGCATCTCATGCCCGGGAGTGGAATTACATAACATCTTATGTCAGGTTGTTCGCCCCTAAAAAAAATGTTTATTTTTTCTGTGCAAAAACATTCTCGTGTGTTTAATTGTTGTCAACTTTCATTAAATTTTACTTCCACCTCAATGTCCTTAAATCCCTATTCCAAGTCACATGACCTCCTCCACAACGGTTCCTGAGCCTGTCCCAACTGGTGTTGAGGCATGCAGTAGTTCGTTTGATCTAACAGGCCTAAAGCAGCACTAACGCTACTGTTGGGGGTCTACTTGCCTTGTCTGCCTGCTCCCTTGCTTCGTGCCCACTGTAGCATGGATGTATTCAGGAAGCCTGGTAGCTACCTTTACATCACAGCTCAATAGCATCATGTTGCCTGCAAACCTACATGTCAATTGCATGTCACACAGTCCACAGAGCGAAAAAAGAGGTAGAGGTGGTCTGTGATAAAGAGGGCGCTGACAGACAGTGGAGAGATACAGAAAGCAAAAAAATGATAATTTTGGTAGAATGAACTCACATTTCCCACCAACCTTTATTCAAGCATGAAAAACAAGCCTGCCATGACAGTGACTGCAAACAGTGAAACGTCACTCTGAGTCTATTCACAGTCTTTATTACATTATCAATTACAGATTATAAATGTACTCCACACGGTCTGGTTCTCAGTGGCTTACTCCATCATGTTGTGCCGTCATCACTCAAAGTGAGGCCCACACGGGAAGGCCGACAGAGCCTTTCAGGTTCCTAGGCGCCTTTTCACTGTTGCTATGGAATGCAGTGACTGTTTTATTGCTCGTGGCAGTAATTGCACTTTCATTTGACTGCCTTTTGTTGAGATAAACCCCACTGCAGGCTCTCGGTTAGCCACTGCTACATGTCAAGAGCCCATAGTATAACCAGGAAATGACAACTTACTTGAAACAGGGTCAAAATTTGTGTTCAAAATACTTCTCTTATACTGTTTTTAAATACTTTAAAAGACTTTGATCCTTGGTTCGAAAAAGTGCGCTTAACAACTGCATTAAAGCCTTTTGATGGCATCATTTATTGGACAGATTGCAAAAAGTCCAAAGCTGTTTGATGTCCACATCCTTGATTTTATAGCCTTCCTATGAATGAACCATGCAAGTGTTCATATTGATTTACACATTAAATATATTAGTAATAAAACAACATCCTGCTGCAAAACAATTGCAAAATCAATAGTAATTGGAACCAAAATATTATGAGATCTTGGTCCACACTATTATTGTCTCTGTAACTGACCAGTGAATTCCAGTACGTTTGCACGATAAATGTGATAAATATTGATAGCAATGTCAGATGAATGTATGGCTGTAATTCTGAGAGCCTAAATATAAATGGAATAAACTTTAGAAAGATGGTGTCTGATGGAGAAAAAGAGAGTAACACGCCAAGGCCTAGAGAAACTTGATGAACTTGCACTGAAATTGTTATTGATCTTCAAAAACTAAGAACATTTGAAAGAGGTTACACAGTTGGAAAGTCAAACTATATCAAATGTAGTAGAAGTCTGCCCTGTTGATGTTTTTCTATACATTTATGAGACAGGTTGTCAGGCTGAACAGTAAGGTCATGGTGGTTAGGGAAGTGTCATCTAAGGTACATCTCTGAGTGTCATGATTTGAAACTGTTGTCTTGTTTTGGTCCTTGTTCTGTCTTGTTTCTGTTTCCTGTTTTATTTTGAAAGTCTCCTGTCTTGTCTGTTTTCTTGAGTTTTACTTCCTTTGGTCCCCATCTGCCCTGATCGTGTTCACCTGTGTCTTGTCTGCCCTGTCTGTATTTAAGTCTTGTCTCTGCCTTCCTCCTGTGTTGGTCCATTAGTTACCCCTGTTATGGTGTTCATGCCATGTTCCTCGTTCCTTGTCTCATGCCACGTCACAGTGAGTTTTGTTTTTTGGTTTTGTCATCCTGCTCTGCAGCGCTTTTCGTTTGTGTTTTGTAATTAAACCCCTTGCCCCGGAACTTTGTGCCTCCTTCCTCTGCATTCTGGGTCCTACCGGCTGTCGAGCCACCCCACCACCGTGACACTGAGAAGGTTTCCCAGACAGAACACTGGTTGACTGCTTAGCTCAGGGGTCGGGAACCCATGGCTTACTGATTGTAAGAACTTAGAACACGCTGCCCATCACATGCCACATTGCAGGGTGTGAGTGTGTGTACTGACAATGTTTGGCCCTACGTATGAATGTAAGCAGTCTTTCTCACATCTAAAGACCATTAAGACCAACCTACGATCACATTTAATGGATGGAAGTCTCAACGTCTGCATGAAGCTTAAACTCACCAGACTACAAGTCCATCAGCAAAACCATGCAGCACCAGAAGTCACATTAATGGTAAGAAATACTCATTTATTAGGAACAGCATAATGTAGCGTCCCTTTCCCACACTGAGGCACGGTGACATAATCTCTTAAGGTTCTTTATTCTGGTTACTGCAGGCCGTAACCAACGCTGTACAACATTATTAGCAACCCCTAAATCTCTCCCGCCGAGAGCGCTCCCTCCAACTTTTTATTCCCTCGCTCCCGCACCAGCCCTCCTATTTTCCTTTTTTGGCCCATAGCTGAACCCCATTGGTCCAAACTACCCAACCAGAACTGAGGGCCAACCAGCATCTCTGCTTGACGCGTTTAGAACTCGACCCAACAAGCTTTACCCTACATAATGTTTACAACGCTTTGACTCCAAACAGAATAAAGTTTACATTCAAGCAAAATTCCAGAAAAGTTGGAATATTGTTAAAAGCGGTTTAGATGACAATAAAAAAATGTATACATTTTTTAAATTTGACGCGTTTTGGATGAATAAAATCAGCTAACGTCTGAATTTTTTTAAACATAGATTTAAATTTAGTATGAAGTCTAGTTTAGTCAAAAACATGTTGGCTATCGCTAGCATTAATTAATGGTGACATTTTATTTTTTTAAAGTGTTGTTTCCATTAGTCATAGCAAACATTTTTTTGTGCAGAATTTTTACAACTCTGTTCCAAGTGTGACTGCAGTGTTTTTAATTGTTATGTCTTGTAGTTAAAGACATTTTGAATGTTTGCTTCGCAGATTTTTTCTTTCCTCTTTTTTTAACTTGTTCTGTCCAACAACTGAGCAAACAGATTAGAGCTGAAGGCCTTTTGTGTTGGACAGGTTTTACTATCCCAAAAAGAGGTTATATAACTTCGGAAAACCAGAAAGTAAATTTGCATAAACCCTTTTTTTTTTTGTTTTGTTTTTTGTTACATTTAGTGTGTGTGGGGAGGGAGAAGGGAAGAATGTGATGGGGGTGGAAGAGAATAAAAGGAAGAGAGGTGGAGAATGTTATTATTTTAAGCTGTGTAACAATTATACCAGATCTGCTGGAAAGACAAATATTACATCCAAAAGTGATATTCTGACATGAAGATGAGCGGAAGATATATGTCCATCAAACACTGTGGATTAGGAAGAGGGATGAAGCAGACAGGGAGCAGTGTGGTAGTGTGCACGTGCACATGGGGATGGAGATATATGCATGCTGCCGAAGTGAACCACGTGTTCATAAGGGGAACCAGATCCTACCCAGCCCGACCAGCCAGACCAGGAGAATGGGGGGAAAGACCCCCAGTCCGGGAGCGCCCCAGGCGACGGGACCCAAGTAGCCCGGGAAGGGGGGAGGAGGGGACCGCCCGCCCACCCACCCAGCCAGGTCCTGAGGGGACTGCTTAGCAGATTTTTGATTCAAGGTTAACAAATTTAGAGAACTAATTTAAAGGCTGTCTGTTAACATGCTAACATAAATTAGCTAACAGAAATTATTTTTTAGAATAAACAACTACTAAGGGGATATTTTATATTAACAGTCTTTACTGTATACTTTTGTGTTGTTATTTTAAGTTTTATCATACTTTAAAAAAAGCAACCCTGCTTCTTTCAAACATTTATACTTTGGTGTGGGATCACGTGGAACAGGAAAAACAAAGCATGAAGTGTGTCTTATTCTACACAGAGTGTCCTGGGGCCAAGGAGTGAGCTTGCTGCCATCCTGAAGCCTTTGAGTACTTTATAACAGTGTACACAGAGGACCTGCATCCCACAGCCCAGTCATTAACAAGTGGGCAGCGGTGAAGACAATGCCGGAGAGGGGATTTCCACTGTCCTAACACAACACCTGCTTCTGCATTCAATGAGCCTGGCTGGCCCAGTATGAAAGATTACTTGTAGTGTTCTGAGCTCCAGGGAAAGCGATGCTCCTCTCCTGTCTTGTTTGTTTGGTAATTCAAGTGGTTTTGACAGTAGTCTAGACCTTAGAACCAAAAGAAACTAGAGATTTATGTTACTTTGTCATCATTAATCCTGTCAGCAGCGTAAACAGGAAACCTTTCAAGAATAAAATGCAATTACAAAATATAATGTAACTTATCACAGTGGAGGACAACACATGTACATGCATGTACATGCATTATTAAATATGTATATGTATACACCGATGTAAATGTAATATATGCATTGCATTCATAATGTTTAATATTTAAAACATTTGACTACTTGTAGGGGTCAGCCAATTACAAACAGACATAAACCTAGATGAGGCAAATCCTCCCACAGTGGGTTGATGTAGGGAGCATTATTATGCATTCTGACTGTATTCTACAACCTGTTTAAAGCTTTTATTGATATGTGACCAAATTACTTTTATTGGTCAGGAATAGAAACTGCAGTGAAAACTCTACTGAGGCAGACAGGACTTTGGCCAAAAGTGCCCTTAAAAGGGCACTCTTGAATTATAGGTGTTTATTGCTGTAGTTGTTTACCCGGGCTGCTGGGCAGTAATATGTTTACTAAAATTAGCTTTTCTATTTACAGGTGGAATGGGGCAAATCCAGGACATTCTTCTTGGACTTACATGCATAACTACAGAAGGGCTAACCCCTGATGTTAGCAATTATAACTAGTCAATATCATCCTACTGAAAAACCGCAGAACTGGAGTCAGCTGGTAATGTTGGAAAATGTAGAGAGGCCAACGAAGCACACAGGGGCAAGGACCAGAACCAACCCCACAGCGATATGGACACCCGTCAGCTCTGATGTGATGTGATTCCTGGTCCATGGCATGACCAGAGATCTTAGGGATATCCTCCAACATGGCGAAAGGCCTGACAGGCCCAGGAAGCCAATACCAAAGGGACACAACCACCACTTCTGAATGGTGGCTCCCCACAAGGGAGGACATTCTTATGATGATCATTTGTCCCTAATGTCTGATATTACATTTTGTGATAACTATATCAAATAGCAAATAAATGTAATTGCTTTGCTTGCAAGCTAATGTATTAGTTAGTAACATCAGCTTACAGAAAGAAAAGACCAGTTATAAACTCACTGTTGGGTCCTTTCTGGAGTAAAGTTTGTATGTACTCCTAATACATATGACTTTTGTCATCCAAGAACCAAGCAAACTATTTGTGTCACTTAAAACTTTAAATGGCTCTGTTCCTTCTATAGCTGAAATTAATTGATATATTTATGTCAATCCATCCATCCATCTTATCTGGGACAAAGACTTCCCTCTCCCCAGATACTTTCTCCAACTCCTCTGGTCTTGCCAGTAATACCTCCCCAGGGAGGCATCCAGGAGGCATCCGGTCCAGATGCAGGTGCCACACTAACCAGCTTCTCTCAACATGGAGGAGCAACAACTACTCCAAGCTCTCTTCAGGAGTGCCCACCCACACACCATTGGAAGCTCATTTCGGCCGCTTGTATTCAGAATCTTGTTTTTTCAATCATAACCCAGGGCTCATGACCATATGTATGTTTTGGAACGAAGATCTACCAGTAAACTAAGAGCTTTGCATACATATTTTATTATACACATACATATGTTTACTGATACATCTATTTGTGTCCAAAATTAAAAATACAAAAGTATTTATTTTTAGCTATGTGTATTTATGATTGGTTTAACTTGATAATGCTGTAATCTGGAGGGGTAAAAGGTTTTATCGTAAAAGTAAAGGCTTAGGTTAATTAAAAGTTAGAGGCAAGGACCAATTCCCTTTAGGGAGAAGAGAGTCAGTGAAAGGTAGAGGTCTTTGTCATGAAAAAAGAATGGTGAAGCAGGAAGGACCAGGCCCCAGTCATCAAACATTGGTGAAAATGTAGAGTGACTCAGAACATGGATAGCAAGAGCCAAGACAAAACCCCATGCAGGACACAAATATTTGTAAAATTTGTATGCATATTTAAACTTTAGCTTTAACTGTAATCCCTTAAAGCAGGATACTGGTCATTGATGCCTTTCTGCTTGTTCATGGCTTCTAACAAACTCATTTTAATTGTAGTGCTTAAATTTAGTACAGATTGGCCTCAATTGCTTGACTTCTTTCCCCCAAGGTGACAAACCTCATGGAAGATTATCTGCTTTGCTGTATCATACTCCAACTGCTTGAGCTGCTACTGGTTAAATGTTTTCACCGTGGCCTCCAGGTCCTGTCCTGTCTTCTTCAGAAAGACCAGGCAATCCCTCACACTTGGTGGTCGAGGAGAGTCATTTTTCTGTCCGGTTTTCCTCAGACAGACTTGGCGTGTTGTTAGTGAGAGATTTTACGACCTTTCTGAGGGCCCAGTTTGGGGCTAAGTACTCCGAAGTGGATATGAAAGAAATCTCATTTATGTATTCTTTTTGTGTAGTGCAAAGCAAATTATTCCTAAAATCATTGTATTTTTATCAGATAGTATCTTCATTCTTTCAGTAAATAAGCAGGGCTTGCAGTACTACTTGTGCTAAACATACAATGACCTAGAGCCTCTTGTTAAAAACTCAGTTAAACTCCTCTCTGCATGGCTGTAATAATATCTTCTACTGTTCACTGTGATGTTAACATGGACAAATGCTGTCAATGTCTGTCATAGTAAGATTCTTGTATTGAAATAAAATCACTCAAATTATTATATTCACCTTCTCTTTGAGGAAAAAAGGGAAGGGATCAAAAAACAACTGCTGCACCATCAGTTTTACACTAGTAATATCAAATAATGATAAAGCCCTGTGTTAGAAGATAAAACCAGAACAGAATCCCTCTTTTTTTCAGCCAGTAGAGCTGCATTGGCTTTACTGCGTAAACAATGAGCTGTCTTTTCTGTAATAGCTCTTATGTGCCTCACTTATGTTCCTCTAATTACTTTGGTTTCAACTGGTTCTACAGAAATGTGGAGAAGACAAAAATCCATATTCAATAACAATGAAAAATTCATATTGTTGTTTTTTTTTTCTCATCCTTCTCCGTCTCTCTTTGCCCTCACTCTCATGCAGCTCTCTTATTCTTTGATATATTTAAATGTTAATAACCATTCATTCCTGACACCCCATCTACCAAACCCCAAGTTTAACAGGAAATCTATTTAATCTAAAGAATCTCATTACATGATCATGGCAGCAGCTAAAGCCCCGACTATTGTCGATGGATGGGAGGTGGGGAGAGTGAGGGAAGGAGCAGAAAGCAGGGAAGATGATGCACGGCAGAAATTAATTCAAGGAAAGATATTTAATCTAATCACTGTGAATGAAGCAACATAAAGGAGGTGTAAAAAGTCTTGCTCCTCTCTTCATTTGACAATGGGGTGACTGAGTGATTGCCTTTTGTGCCGTTCAGCTGGAAGGTTGAACTATTTCCACAGCAAATGAGAAAAAGCGGAAAAAGTACTCCCCAATAGCTCACCCAGACAGCCTCCCTGTTTAGCGAATTTGACAGTGTTCCAAAAATGAACTCTTAAGGCCCCTAAAAGATTATCACTGATTTACCAAAATGCCTGTTCAGACCATCAGCCACAGACGCATCCTCAAATCCCTCAGAAAGCTCATCCTCCCAGCTTCTATTATCTCATCCACCCAGTCCTATTTAATTTCATTTCCATGAATATGCAATGAATTTAATTTTAAACACTATTTTCATCTGCTCCTGTAATCACAAAAATGCATGTGTAATTAGTTTCTAATTACTTGCTGTAATTGTTGTAGTAATCATTTTAATTACCCAAATGCACAGACATTAGATGCTAAAAGGAAACTAATCTGCTTGTACCCCCTACTGTGTCTTGTCCCTGAGAGTTTGATATCTAGATTTTGACATTGGCTGCATCACAGTAAGGACCAGAGAAAGGAGGGAGCTGCTGTGTGGTTTGTTTTATGGCCTTTGATAGGTTGATCATGTACTGTATGGCCAGGAATGAGGAGGAGGAAAGGTGGAAGAGACAGAGCCAGACAGACAGGACCAGACTTCCATCGTAGCATCTCTGCAATCTGCTCCGTGGAAATTTGCATGCCCTGAAAAGCCATTAAGTCAAAATATACAGTTATTGTACCTTTCTGGGACCGGCGCCATACAAATGCTTATTGCATGTGCTTATAGCTCACTCTACCAGATGGTAAATCATGAAATTTTCTGAAATTATTGCGCCAGTGAGGTGTTTTGAAAAGGAGCAGCTGTGAGGGAGATGGGACATTATAAACACTCACAGGTGTTCTGTCTTTCCCCACCGCCAGCCACAACATAAAAAATTAAATTATAAACAAACCAGCAAATGTTGTAATCTCCTTCACAGATACACTACTTACAAGAGAAATTGCTTAAACTAAGAACAGAATTTAATTTTCATTTGCATAAAATATTTATTGTGTCTTGGAAATTTTACAGATGGACTAGTACAACTGCCAAGTTTGGAAATTACAGAAATGTATATTCCACTGGCATCTCAGCGCAATGGAAAAAGATCCATTAGGGAAGCCTCTAATGGGCACTTCACCCAAGCACATATGGGCAAGTACACCTAATAAGAGGGAGCTGGTCAGTGCCAAGCACAGCAACACAAGCTTGTGTTTCTCATTACAATTTGATTCCTTCCTTAGTTTTTAATTAGCCACTCTTGCACAGGGACCAATGAAGATAGCTGCATCTCTACAACATTGCCATCTTCCAACTTTCCAATATGTAAACTGGTGGTCTCTTGCTCCCTATCTCACAAGTAGTGGGGTGTTTCTATCTTGTTCCTTCAAACGCAGTTAGATTTGCATTAGTGACCTCGTATTCCACTCAAATGAATTAAATCATCTGATTGGCTAATTGTGGAGATGTGTCCTTGCTTTTGTAGGGAGGATATCGATTGCAGAACACACATGCTTATAAATGAAAAAAACTCTGGGTCTGGACATTTGCTTTAGCTTTTTGAATTTAAAAAAGAAACGTCTGAAAAGTAGAGCAAACTAGACTGAATCACTCAATTGAGTCATTATCTCTTGACACCAGCACAAATATGACATCAAATTCTGAAACCAGAGTTAACGTTCAGGATTATAGAATAAATACATTTATTAGTACAATTTCTTCATATCAAGGAAACATTTGTGGCAATAAAAAATCAATACACAGATATTCAGAATATTATTAGCTTGATTAGGTATTTAGTTCTCAAACATTTACCTATTATTCTCTAAAGGTTGTCAGTCAGGCAGGTCCCATTATCACTGGATTCTGATCCTCAGGTCAATGGGACTTAAAGTGGCTTTTACAGTTCAGTTGGCCTGAAGAACAGGATCCAGCGATAATTGATTCAACAGAACTGTTTTTTTTTCTCCTTTTTTCCCCCAGCTAGATTATGGATGACATCTTAAAATTTGTGTTTGAGCATGAAACATTTTTAAAGTACTTTTGGCTCATCTATAATTGCACTTTTAAAATAAATTGTTTGTGCTCTTACATTAAAAATTATAATGTAGCATTGTCAACAGCTTTATTTTGAAGGTTTACATCTTTTTAATTAACTTATGTCTTCCAAATGAATTCCAGGTTCATGCTGAGCAACTTTAGGCATTGTGTTTATGATGTAATGCCTATATATATATGTACTATATATATGTATATAGTCAAAAGTGCAGAAAAAATAAATATTTCAATGCATTACCTATCAGTACTTTGGTAACATGACTGAAAAACAGGAAGCAGTAAATATTTATGGTTATTTTATGATCATTTCTAAATTAAAATGTTCTTCATGGACTTCATGTATTGTGTATGACTGTGGATGAAATGTTTAAATGAGATGCATGTGTATTCTTGTAAAAACAACAGGCGTTGTGGAATTGTGCTGCAAGGATGGCTGGGATAGTCATGCATATTCAAATCCACTGCTGGACATGGCTGCCCTAAATAGGCAAAGAGCATGCAACACTCAAGGGTGGTTTGTCTTCTTGGCTATTTTTTCTTCCTCTTGTTTTCTTTTCCTTTAAAAAACCTCTAGCACAAACTGATTAAGGCCCTTCTGGGTATTCATCTCAAATTAAGAGATGATGGCCATGGTACCTAAACTTCAGAGTTGACAGAAGCATTGTATAATATATGAATGTCCATAGCAGTTTAATGTATCACGCATTAGTGTGGATCAGGAGCAGACACAAAAATGGCTTCTGAAAAAGATCCCATTTGTCAAATAGAAAAACGCAAGGCGGGCCACAATCCACTCTATTCTGATGAATCCGCAAATAGATCCATGTACGTCTTCGTTTTTCTCGTCTGAGCTGGCATCTGGCTCAAAACTGTACGGCTGGATAGCTCCAATATTGATCACCACTTTTGTTGTACCGGTAATGTTAGATTGGGGGTGTGAGCTAGCGGAAGAGCGTGTAAACAGAGAGCTTGCAGCACCAGGAAGGGGGGGAGGGGTTTTTAACAAAGTGAATTTCTAGTGAACTGGTTCTCCTGCTCTGCAAAAATTATGTCCTAGAAAAAAACACAGGTTTGTGAGTTTGGCTAAAAACTGCACAATCATAATTTAAATACCCTACAAACCCTTTTACAATTGGTCAAAAGATGACCTGAGTAGACCTCTACAGGTTGGTGATTATGCCAGATATATTTCTCATAAGGTAACTCACATAAATGACATGACATGAAGAATTTCCATAGCATAAATAAAAAACAGAATTATGTGTCAAAATTTCTAAACTTAGCCCTTGTTGTGTGTGGATACTTTTCAAACTGTGGTTTGCACTGCACTGTGCTGGACTCACTATTTTGATAGTGTTGCACAAGTAAACTGAGCAGATTGGGTAATAGGGAGGGGGGGCAAGGAAGTAAAGTTAGAGAAAACCAGTTTCTTAGCTTCAATGCAATAGTTATTAAATATATTAATAAATGTAATAAAAACAAAACAAAAAAACAAACAAAAAAACGGTGCACTTCACATAGTTAATAGCAATATAGATGACAAGAACCAAGAAAAGAAAATAGCCATTCTCTCCACTAAACCAATCAAAATAAAAATCACATAATAATAGCTCTGGAATAGGGTTACAGCATTCCAAAGTATGGTAATTGAATGTGCTTGCAAATTGCCTAAAACTCATCAACAAGAGCTTTTAATGAAATAACATCCTTAAATGAACACTGGGACAGACTGAAAAGTGAGCAATGGCTTTTCAGGCTAGTTTGAATTTTTAATTGCCTGTCGGGAGAATTTTAGATGAAGCTTGATTAGAAATAAATTGAAAATGTCTGCTGAATGCATCTACTGATAGACACAGTAAAAGAGATGAGCAAGAAAAGTACATTACCCAAAAAAAGCCCAGGAAGGCTTTGGAAGTTGATTGATTTACAAGCTTTTATTGTTTTTGTCCTGGTTTATATCATTTCTTAAGAACTCGTCTCTTTTTTCTCACATGCACACATTCACACTCAAAAAGTGTGAGCAGAAAATTTTACTCACCACATTGCACAGCCTTACTTGCAAATCAAAACTATCCATGCATCCATTTTCTGAACCTGTTTTATCCCTTAAAGCTTAAGGGGTCATGGGATTGCTGGAACCTAACCCGAACACTGTTGGGCGAAGGCAGGGTACACCCTAGACAGGTCGCCAGTCTGTTGCAGGGCCACAGTCACACCCCCATGCTCATACACATTCACACCTCGGAATAACTTAGAGTCATCAATTCACCTTTGAAGCGTGTTTTTGGACCGTGGGAGGAAGCCGGAGTCCCCGAAGAAAACCAACACATGCGCCGGGAGAACATGAAAAACATAGAACCTTGGATAGGGCAATGATAATGAAAAGAAAGTAGGGAGACTTAGACCTGGATATGCACACCTTTGTTAACCACTGACCATAGACGAGAACTGAACTGAGGACCGGACTGAACTGAGTGATTTCTCCACCTCGCGTTCCAAATAGGTAGTACCCGCTGCATCCGATGAGACAAAATTCCAAAGACTTCTATTGAGAAATAAACAGCAATCACTCAATCATTATATTTGTCAGAATGACTGTTGTTGCTCTGATACCCTTTTTATAACATTATCACACTAACCTTAACTTTTTCATTCTATTTTTCTAAAGTGCAAGTTATTCAAGATATAAACTGACCAATTAGATGCCTTATAAAAGATAATGGTCTCCTGTTTAAACATTTGATCGATAGATTCACCTGAACCCACTCTGGTAGGGGTGTGGCCTTCCAACAAGTTCACTCCTGATTGGCGAGAGTGGTTCCCATTGAAACGTTGTCTCAGACTGACTTGGATCAACCACTGGTTGCTGACATTGAATGATTCCCATATGGCAGTGTCCGTATCTAAAAAAAAAAAGGTAACGTGACACTCACTCAGTCAAGTTCTCATATATGGTCAATGGATTCACCCTCGATTAAACCCTATCTTTTAATTTAAGCGGGTGGAAATAATTAATTTTATCTTTTCAAAGTCTGGTTATTGTTCCTAAAAATCCTGAAGCTCCCCAAAACATAGTCTCATCTTTCAGTCCTAAAAGGTATCAAATAAAGATATACACACCCAACCACACACACAGACACAAATGAGTATGACATTTCTTGTTCGATTTTTAAAGCGTTTCATAGATTCTGAAGAGCAATGTTACTTTTCTAAAGCTTTTAGCCTCAGAAGCAGATTTAAAGCCAGTGTGTGGGTGCTTAAATGTGCAAAGTAGCCCCCTGTGCCTATATGTCTGGTGCTGTTGTTATCTGATGATTTTACGGGACAGTAATGGCAGTTTCTCTTGCCCTCTTCTGTACATATGTCTCGCTCATGCAGGTTTCTGACCTTTGACTCATCATTCTGATTTATCATGCACGTCTTCAGTCCTTGTTACTCCCTGGTCGCCCCTAATACCCAATTAAACTTAAAGGTCTGCAAGATGAGTCAGACTGGGGAAAATGATCTCCAGTCATGTTATATGCTCCTCCATTTCACATTTATTCAGGACTTTTATTTAATCAGGACATATTGTAGGGTATCTGCATGCACTTCATTTGTAATTTGAGTTATTTAAATGCAGTTTTGATTATATGTACAGTTAGTTATACTTGTGGTAAAATATTGTTAAGGAAATCAATAGTTCTTTTAAAGAGATGTTCCTATAACAAAACGAGTAAATAGAATGTCTAACTGACACATAATGTCACTCAAACTTGAGTCAGTAAGAGAGTTTGCAAAATAATGACCCAGTCATGGAAGAACGTTGGCTGTTGAACAGGCAGGTCTAATTTGGAGGACTTCATTGCTGACACAGTGACTGCAAGTTCCAAAGCTTTAATTCCAAAACAAGCTCAAATAATCACCATAACAGCATCAAGTTTGGCAGCCGCTATAAAATGTTTTTGTTGACATGCAGTTTTTTTTTTCTACTAACATAGCACTGTTCATTATGACCAAGTGTGTACACAGCAGCCTCCTTTTGTCTAAGAACATTGTTCTGGATATTTTGTCAACTGTTCAAATGTTCATCTGTAACCCTGTAGGACTCATCAGAGCAGCTTAGATTCCTAGAAAATTTTGAAGAAAATGTATGAAAGTGCAGACTTTTTCTTGGAGACTATCCCAGTATGCCAAGACTAAATGAATTATTGTTTGTATTATCATGAAATCCTACATGCTAGCTAAGATTTATAGCTTTCAAAATAAAGTTTTTGCTTTTAGCACTGAATACAGTTAAGCTTTTACTATTTTTCATTAAAGTCAACTCTTAGTCAATCCCCCTATGGAAATGACAATTTTTTTTCCAAGTTTTGAGTGACAGACTCCATTAACCATGAAGTTTTCAACATGCAACAATTCTTTATTAAAGATTACTGTGAACATTGTACTGTTCAACATTGTTTCTATTGGGGTCTACAAAATGTCAATATATCAGTTAAGTTCTGTGTTTTTGACATTTTTAAATTTAGCTTTCTTGGTTTTCTTGTCTTTATCCACGGCTTGTGCTCCATTGTGTTTATGTCTACAGATTTTGTTTACCTCCCCTTTCACTGTCACAATCGGTTTTAGTTTTCAATTATCACATCTGTCTCCATTTTAGGTAACTAACCCTCAGTAGACTATGTTAAAGTTTTCTGTTGTGCACTGCTCGGTCCTCTTGACCTCCATCCTTTTTACTCAGCATTTTGTTTTTGCTGTTTTGTTTGTTATGTTTTTGGTACAAGATTTGTTTTATTTTCATGTTCTTTGTACACATAATAAGGTTGTACTAATTCAATCATACGTTTCCACCCAGCCTTTCTTGTCCTTGACCTTGATTGATTTTAAAGTTCTTTTTTTGGTTTACAAATGTTTTTATGGTCTCGGGCCTTCATATTTATCTGACATGATTTTAAAGTATGAGCCCTCGCTGACCCTGAGGTCCTCTGATACAAGCCTTTTGGTTATTCCAAAAGTTAGAACAAAAACATATGGCGAGGCCTCATTCAGTTTTTACGGACCCCACCTGTGGAACAGCCTCCCAGAGAGCCTCAGGGCCGCAGAGACTGTTCATGTTTTTAAAGGAAGGCTTAAGACCTACCTTTTTAATTTAGCTTTTAGCAGAATTTTAAGATTTTTTTTTGATATTTTAATTATTATTTATTTATTTATTTATTTATTTATTTATTTATTTATTTATTTACTAATTTTATATGTGTATGTAAATACATTTATTTATTTATTTATTTATTATATTAATTTCTAAGTCGCTCTTACCATATTATATGCCTATTAAGGTTTATGTAATTATTTGTTTTTTGTTTATGTTTTATATATTTTATTTTATTTTATTCCTTTTACATTTTATTACACTCCAGTGTTTTCCTCTGAGGGATCCTCCATATCTGTGACTGACCCTTCTCAGTAAGCGGGGTCGCTGCAGTGGGATCTCCTGGGTCTGACTCTTTTGATCGGATCTGGGGGGTTCTGTTGTAGTGTTCTCCGTGAACTTGGGTTGGGGGGTCGCTGATGTGAACATGTCCCCAAAATATCGTTTCCCTACTTCAGGACAAAGCCAGGTCTCTACATTCTATCATTTTATCACTTTTTTATTTATTTATTTTTGATATGTGTGTGTGTGTATGTGTTTGTGTGTTTGCAGGGGGGGGGGGGGGGGGGGTTGTCGCATGGTTTGCCTTGTCATCTTGTTTTTAAATTTTATTGTATTTTATGTACAGCACTTTGAGTGACATATGTTGTTGAAAAAGTGCCATATAAATAAAGGTTGATTTGATTTGATTTGATTTGACTAGCAATCAGTGTTTTTTAAATTTTTTTATCAATAATAGGTTTAAAACTTAAAGGTATTCAGCTAGAGGAACTGTCAGATACTTTAAAATTACATAGGTTTTACACATTATTATTAAGTACGTTTTATACATTAACTAGTTTTGGAATACACAGATGGCACATGAACAATGATTTCTGACTACCGGTATACACATATATATATATATATATATATATATATATATATATATATATATATATATATATATATATATATATATATATATATATATACATGTAAAATGCACAAAGTTGTCAGTTTGATTTATTTCTAATATTCATAACTGTTTTTAGGCAGTAAAACACTGACTACACACTTTATAGGCTACTGTTTTCTCAAACAGACATTAACATTTTATTGGAGTTTGGCAAGCTAGCCGCAATGCATAGGAGACACGGGAGATTGATAGAAGAGGTCTTCAGCCAATCAGGGCGCAGAACTAAAAGCATGCAAAAACTGCACCAAAACAACTGTTCAACAGCAAGACCACAACAGGTGAACCCTGATGCAATTTGAGAGAAATCCAAAATGTTTAGTGAGTATCAATGAATCACAGCAATACTAACGAAAGGAGAAACTAACAACTAGCTTAGGCTTGGTAAATTCTTAAAATCAAACACATGGCGTTGCTCAACTACAAAAAGATCAATTGACTTCAAAACAGATTTTCATTTAAACTTCACTTCACTAGATGCACTCGCATAAAGTAATCATGAAAATACTACTTTTTAATCTATGATTCAGAATTCACAATTTTTTGCAATGACTGTTTTCTATAACGAATTAACAGTGAGGGACTGGATCTAGATAAAATAACTATCTCCATATAACCAAGGCCGTCAGGAGGTCGGCACACTGAAGAGAAAGCGCAAAGGGCTGTGTGAAATAAAGGACATGGGGGACGAGAGCGCCACTTGTCTGACCAGACGCAAAAATACAGTTACACAGTTAAAATACAAATACACATGAAAGGAAGATACAGAAAAAACTCTCAACAACAGATGTATCAAAAATTATTTGTAACAACCATCTTTTATAAGAGATGCATAGACGGTAAAATAAAAATCTATTTCTTACTCAAACCTTAAAATGACCATTGCATGTACAGAGATTGCGCCAGCTATTCAGGGGGTAAAAAAAAGAAAGAACCAAAGGTCCATTGTTGAATTGTTTCATATATCATTGACTAGACAAAATAAAAAAGCCATAACACTGGGTCAGGAGAACACAGGGTACGGGTACTGACATTCTATCACAGCAGACACATATTGACTGGCGCTCTGAAAGTAGTCACTCACTCATCAGTGTGAGGCAGGCTGATTGAGTTGCCAGCAGCCACTAAATAAGGCCTCCATCCGCTGTGGGTTGAAACGAACCGCAATCTTTTCAGACCTTGTTGCAGCCAAGACACCAAGTGAATGTGTGTGTCTGTGTGGGAGAAAGCAAAACAAGAAAGCAAAAAAAAAATAAAAAGGGAGAGTTTAAAAACCCAGGAGGACTTCAAATAATACTGTTAAAATAAAAAGACAGAACACTGAAAAGAGCCATGAAACCAAAAGAAAAAAGACTCAGGATTTCACACAGTCTTTGTCATCCCCATTGTGTTCTGTGCTCTTTGTTATCTTAAAGATTGGTTTTGAACTGCTCCGCTCCCGCATCAAACCATATAAAGAATCAAGACTACAATCAGTCTTTCTGAAAGCGACGTCTAAGCAGGCTGTCATGTGTCTTCTTTTTGCCCTCATTTTTAACCAGAGCTCTCTTTTAGCATTTCAGAAACAGAAAGCGTGCACTTAATTATCGCTAATGAAAGCCCGTTTGAGCCGAGGAAGAGCAGTGTACATTAGGAGAGGGAGAGAGAGTCAAGCGGCTTGAACCGGAGGGTTCCACGCACAATTTGTCTGAACCTGGGTCCTCCTCACTCTCTGCATGCTAATTTACCTTGGGGCTGCACCGCCTGTTTTTAAATATCGTTAATTGACTTAAGAGCTCATCAGCGTGCTTCGTCTTCATTAGGTTAATGAAAAGGCCCAGTGTTTATTTTTTGTAACAGATTGTGGCAATGACATAATCTAATTGGTTACTTCCACTTCCTGAAGGATTGAGTCCTTCTGATGTGAGCTGCTGGAGTCGTTCAGATGTTCTATGTTTTTGAAAGTCTGTCTCTGACAAAGCAGAGATGGGGGAGGAATTACAATAAACACATTGTGCCCTTGGCATGAGGCTGTGCTGCCCCTCCCTAAACCAGCAGTTGGAACTAATAAGGAGAGGATGGTTTCTTTGGTTTGATGTGTGAAGTAAAAGAAAAAAAAGGAAACTTTTTTAAACCATTTCACATTCCAAGTGATGTAAGAAAATGCACCTGCTATCTGGAAGTGTCCATGTATTTCAACTAGATTCCATGTTAGAATCACTGACTGTACATGAGAACTGGACAGAGTGAGGGACCTCACCCATAGAAAATGGCTTATTTCCAGTGCTGACCAAATAAAATTAATCAAGTCGCCATTTTTTTTCCACATGCAAACGTTACCGTGTTGGGATCACAACTTGTCAGTAAGCATTAATTGGTCTGAGTTGGTCTGAGTCATCATTTCTATGGCAACCACTTTCTCCAATCAAGAGTGAGCGTGTTGGAAGTCCACACCCCTACATTTAAATTTAGAGAATCTGTTGCTTAAATGTTTCAACCGTTCGACATAAGACCACCTACTTTACTTACTTCCGCAGAGCATGTGATCTTAGTTATTCATCTACCTTCTTGGTAAAAAACAAAAAACATAAATAGAGATAAGTAAAAAAATTATTGCAATTTTAATGATTATAATTCTAAATACACCTACAAGATAGATATACACCAACACAGACACAAATCGAGATGATTTCGGTGTTCATGATGGCAAAGCTGCATTGCTCAGCGGCATAAAGGATCTACTTAATTATCAAAGTAGAAGACTGCAAGCAGTTTCTAACTTATATAATGCAATACATCATAATTAGTGGAGGAAGGCTACAGGTGAACCTGTAAGTGGGTTATAGATGAGACTTGGACAGCGAGAGATTAAATCTGGAAATTGAAAACCAGTTCATGGTTAAGTAAAGGAGCACTTTTTTTGTGTTACTGTGCCTGAACGTGCAGATTACAGGATGATACTATGACTTCTAAACTGATCTTATCATTTTTTAGAAAAACTCTTTCACTTCTGTGCCACAGAGAAGGGCTGCGCCCCCCTGCACAATTTCAACAGAAAAACACAGCTGCTCTTGTCAATCAAAGCAGTCCCACTAGAAGTACCACACTGTTTCAAAAAGGCTTGCCGGCAGTGACAGTCTGATAGATGAAGTTCACACACACAAACTGGGCTTAGTAATGTCTCGGGATAATCTGGATTCTGAAAAAAAAAAAGACATTAAATTTAGTAACCCAGCATAATGCATGGACATAGATTTATTTAAATTCTAACCATATGGTGAAGACGTTTTACAGAAAAGAATGAAAGAAAATCCGACCCAGATTACAAATGCCGCTGCACCGTCACCTACCGATTTTGCTAATAAACTTGTATTTAGGTCGCTGTGCTGTGGCATTTTGGGATATGTAACCAAGATTTAAACGCAAGTTCTTGAACGCCCATGGGACGAGCAGGGAGGGGCATCTTCTTCTATTGCTACTCTTTACTAGCGCATGTCCGCAAACCTACACTTCAAAGAGGTTTGGTGCGAAAAGTTGACGCGGTGTAAATCTTGTGAATCTACAAGGGCTGTCACAAAATTTCAAACTTAAGCAATGTTCACGCCACTCTCGGCAAACGCACATTAAGGCGACCACTTCCAATGAAAATGTGTGTACACGCGCCTTTCAGGATTCCACGTTGAATACTCCAGCGTTAACGAGTAGCTATGGAAGTTTTTGTGACATTTTTTGGGCTCTATGTACAAAACGCGTGTCTACTGAACACATGTTGCCACGTAAACCATATAAAACTTTGACCAGTCAGGGTTAGGATTTGGTTTATCTGGTGAACCCAGATACGTGTATGTTTTTCAAATATAGATGTACAAATGTCATTCTGCTGGCATGACTGTAATCCACGTCTGCCATTGTAAGGACGCAAGCAATGAACCAAATTTATTAGCGGCCAAATGTTTAGATGAATTTTGCTCTCTTTTACCCTCTTCTGGTCAAGAAGAGTATAGCATTTTCTAATCTAAACAAATTTTATTTTCTGTTATGTTTTTGTTTTTTTTATCATATGAACTAAAGGGATTTAACCTGTTTATTAAGGCTTCCCAAAAAGATATCCTATACTAAAAGTTTGATCAATTAAAAGGATTGCATTTTTCTGAACTGGACCATTCTAAAAATGTTTTCTGGAAAACATAAAAATAAAATAAGAATATTTCAACTAAACTTTGCTCCATAAAACAAATGTAAAACTCACATACATCTAATTAATTCTAAAAGATGAAATAAAAAAAAAAAGTAAACATGATATTTATGTGAAAGCATAAAAAATTATTTTTCACTTAAAAAATAGTTTTTTTTCTTTTCTTTATGAGACTAGAAGTATGCTTTAACCCACAAAACACTGTGGAATGGCCCTTTTTTTGTTTTACCTAGCAAAGCTAAAATCTAACTCAATCACACAAAAAGTCTTTTTTCTTTTTAACCGTATGCTGTTGTTATAGTTCGCAATAAGAAAAAAATAATAAGAACTGATTTACAACAGCACATAAACGCCACCGAGGCTAATCCAGGAGCTGGAGTGAGGCTGCAAGTACGCACCATGACCACAGTGGCCGCTGTTGTGCAAGAATTTGAATTGTGCCCCTTGTACGTCAAATCAAATCAAATGCAACTTATTTAAAAACAATTTTCATACAAACTGCTTTACAAAATAAAAATAAAATAAAAAATCTTTCTAACATAAAAACCAAAAGCAAAAGAAGTACCTCTATGAAAAAAAATGAAATTCACATTTCTTATAGAAGGGATTATGAATAGAAAAATATTTTAAAAAGTATTTCATGAAATGTTTTTTAATAAAAACATGGCTAGGTTTAACTCCATTTCACGATAGGTAACCTTCATACTCAAAAAAATAACCCTTATTGGTGTCAGACATGCCTTTTATGTTGTCTGTCTATGTGATGGTTATTTAATTCTGCCTATAAAAAATCATATATCTATTTTTATTGGATATGATTTATAAATAATAACTATAACGGCATTTCTTTTTATACTGTGAGGCATTTAAAGCAAGTTAGATAAACTGGTTTCCATGAATATGTTTGTGAAATAAAGCACAAAACTTCCATGTTTTCTGTACAAAATGACAAATAGGCAGTGACGTGAGGTCAGATGAGGCAATTGAGGCTGTGCCTCAACTGTCATTGTGATAAAATAGAAAAAAACGTACATTAAGTAAATATTAGTTTCCACTGATCCGTGTTAAAGATACATTTTCAGTTGACTCGACACGTATTCCACAATTTTTTAGGTTAAAATCGCCAAATATGAGTGTTGCGCGAACACATACGGAGCGGAAATTCTCGGTGAGGCTCTGGAATGCTTCGCCTCATGTCTAACAGCAGGGCTCAATTTTTAACACTGACGTGCCATTACAGCGTTGACTGTAAGTGCCAAGAAAAGGCTGCTGGTGAGGCGAGCCTCGCCAGCAGGGGCAGACATGAGCTGACAGCTGCTTTGCTATGGAAACAGAACAGACCTGACGTCTTCCTAAACTTTTGTTTATCAACATAGAATAATCTTCAAAACTTCAGAATAATCTTTAAAACTTTAGAATAATCTTTTTGGAAGACTATTTACTTTGATGTTTCATGTCAAAGTCAAAGAATTTTCAAAGACACTGCAGGGAGTTGAACCCCGTCTAGCTGAAGCCAGAGTACCATCTACCAGTGCCTTTTGTTTTTTTGACTGAACATGGAAGGCAAAGCAAAACCTGCAGTCCAACCAGTAAGCAACTTTATATGATCGAAAACATTTGCAATAATTGTTAGTCTATTAACTTTAAAAACTATCACACATTACCTGTTTTCGTATCACATGCTTGTTAAAATACTTATAAAACAAATCTACAGTGTTTTTACATCTTACAAAAAAAATCTATTCAAATAGTTCATGGAGTGGATTATGGGACACATACAAATGCATTGTTTTTAAAGTTGGGTTTATTGAAATTATGGGAACTAGTGAAACTGTAAACGGCACTTATCGTGTATAAAGCCAGTAGCAACTTACTTCCAATAAACATACAGCAAATGTTCAGAGACGGAAGTTTTGATCCAAGAAACCAACTGAATTTCAAAAAGCAATGCATTTGTACTAAAAAACAAAATGTGTTTATCAAATTGTGGTGTGGATTTATGGAACGGATTGGATGAAGGTTTAAAACAAAGCAAAAATGTACATATATTAAAAAAACCTAAAAGAATTCACTAATAGAACTTTATAAAGCCAGATATGATTAATAAAACAAAAAAATTTCCCTTTTGCACAGTTGGCATGCAGAAGGTAATGTGAATGTTCTGTACATATCTGTAAATAGAAATACGCGCATCATCAGGTGTGTAAAATAGTGGTAGGATCAAACAAGATTTCTCTTCAACCCACTCCTTTTTAAGCACACTGTATTGCTTTCTATGTCTATTTTAAACTACTGTGTTTACTTTTTCATTTTGAAAAAGTAACCGTTTGAAATAAAGAAACTGAAACTGAAAATACAGTAAAAGAAACCAAAGATTTTGCAAAAAAATGAACATTTAAAAACACAAAAGACAGCTCATAAATTGAGTGTGGGGGGGAACCAGAGTCCCTGGTGAAAACCTCCTTAAGTTTTTTTTTCTTTTTCTTTTTCTCCAAAGTAAAAGTTTTACAGAAAAGAATAAAAGAAAACCTAAAATTTACAAAGCATGGGGGGTAACCAGAGTACCTGGAGAAAACCCCAAAGTCCTTTTTTTTTCTCTCAAAGTAAAGGTTTTACAGAAAAGAATAAAAGAAAGCCCAAGAATTTACCATGCATGGGGGGTAACCAGAGTACCTGGAGAAAATCCCCAAAGTTCTTTTTTTTTCTCAAAGTAAAGGTTTTACTGAAAAGAATAAAAGAAAATCTAAGAATTTACAAAGCATGGGGGTAACCAGAGTCCCTGGAGAAAACCCCCCTATGTTTGTTTTTTTTTCCAAAGTAAAAGTTTTCCAGAAAAGAATAAAAGAAAACCTAACATTTACAAAGCATGGGGGTAACCCTTCTATGTTTTTTTTTTTCAAAGTAAAGGTTTTACAGAAAAGAATAAAAGAAAACCTAAGAATTTACAAAGCATGGGGGGTAACCAGAGTCCCTGGAGAAAACCCCGCTATGTTTTTTTTTTTTCCAAAGTAAAAGTTTTCCAGAAAAGAATAAAAGAAAACCTAAAATTTACAAAGCATAAGGGGGTAACCCCTCTATGTTTTTTCTTCAAAGTAAAGGTTTTAAAGAAAAGAATAAAAGAAAACCTAAGAATTTACAAAGCATGGGGGGTAACCAGAGTACCTGGAGAAAACCCCAAAAGTTGTTTTTTTTTTCTCTCAAAGTAGAGGTTTTACAGAAAAGAATAAAAGAAAGCCTAAGAATTTACCATGCATGGGGGGTAACCAGAGTACCTGGAGAAAACCCCCAAAGTTCTTTTTTTTTTTTAAAGTAAAGGTTTTACAGAAAAGAATAAAAGAAAACCTAAGAATTTACAAAGCATGGGGGTAACCAAAGTCCCTGGAAAAAAAAAAAAAAACAGTTATTTTTCTTTTCAAAGTAAAGGTTTTACTGAAAAGAATAAAAGAAAATCTAAGAATGTACAAAGCATGGGGGTAACCAGAGTCCCTGTAGAAAACCCCCTAAAGTTCTTTTTTTTTTTCCAAAGTAAAAGTTTTTCCAGAAAAGAATAAAAGAAAACCTAAAATTTACAAAGCATGGGGGGTAACCCCTCTATGTTTTTTTTTTTTTTTTTCAAAGCAAAGGTTTTACAGAAAAGAATAAAAGAAAACCTAAGAATTTACAAAGCATGGGGGGTAACCAGAGTACCTGGAGAAAACCCCCAAAGTTCTTTTTTTTTTTCAAAGTAAAGGTTTTACAGAAAAGAATAAAAGAAAACCTAAGAATTTACAAAGCATGGGGGGTAACCAGAATACCTGGAGAAAACCCCCAAAGTTCTTTTTTTTTTATCAAAGTAAAGGTTTTACTGAAAAGAATAAAAGAAAACCTAAGAATTTACAAAGCATGTGGGGCAACCAGAGTACCTGGATAAAACCCTCAAAGTTTTTTTTTTTTTTTTTTGAAAGTAAAAGTTTTACAGAAAATCAGGATTTACAAATGTACAAAGTGTGTGTCTAGGGGGAGGGCAGAGTTCATGAAGACCCCCCCCCCCCCAAAAAAAAAAAAAACGTTTTTTTTTTTTCATTAATAAAATATTTACACAAAACAATATGATAAATTTAAAATTAAAAATTTACAAAGTATGTGTGTAGGGGAAAACTCCCATTTTTTATTTTCACACAAGATAAAAATTTCATAGAAAAGAATAAAAAAAATGTTATGAACCTATAAACTTAAACTAACTATTTCTTTATATATATATATATATATATATATATATATATATATATATATACAAAAAGACACTTAAGTCACTTCCAGAATCTCCATTAAACTAAAGTGCTACAAGAAAACCCAAACATTGTGAACCTAAAGTATAGGTCTTTTATAATCCAAACACACATGTCCTCACGATAAAGAAATAATAACCCACAGGAAAAAAAATCAGATTACATTAGCTCATCATCTAATCTCCTGTGATCATTTGGTTCACCCAATTTAGAAAATTGCTCTCACTAAAATCATCAAGAAAAGAAGTGATCCAGTCTGGTTGTTCTTCTGGGAGTAATGTCTTGATGGCAGTCCAAATGTTATTTAAAAATACCTGACTCCCTCTTTTGGTTAAATTCACTCCATCAGGTAGATAGATGTTCTGTTCAGCTGGAACCAAATTTTCATGTTCAACCACCACATCAAACAGGTCAGTATACCCCTTGATAATTTTGTTGACAGATGTCCGGAGTTTATTCATTCGAGCAGGATTTCCAAATCTCCAATGTCTTCTTGGGATGATGAGGGATAAAGCTACATTCATTTGAGGATACTTTTCTTTTAGAACCCTCAGGTCTTCTGCCATCTGACTTGCAAACACCGTTGGAGGAATTGTTCCTAATTCCTCACCTTCAGTATGAATGACCAAAACTTCAGGGGGAACACTTTCCTTTGAGATTGTTTGATGGACTGCTTTAACAATGTCCTTCCAGCCCGAGTGTTTACTTCCAATCCACTTAACATTGGAGTTGGAATGAAGGCTCTTTCCAAAGGACTCATCAACCGCTGCCTGCTTTGCATTAGAAATGTATTGTGAGCCAACGATCCAGACATCCGGTGCTCCTATTAAATGATGTGTTTTGGTTGTTGGTGAGCTGTCCGGTGTAATGCTACATGTGTCCTCTTCCATCTCCTCAGGTTGGATCACAGTTTCTGGTGAACTGGCAAAAGGTTTTTTAAAACCCAGTTCATCCTCAGAGACATTTTCATAAATTAGCTTTATCTTTTTTACTGGGGAAGGGGGTTCCTCTGAACTTATTTTTCTCTTCAGTAAAGGCTTTATGTTGTTAGGCCAGTGTTCATCCTCGGGTGGTGACTGTGCATTTTCTGTAATGTATTTCAGACAAATCTTTCTTATTATCTTTGGTGCTGGTACGTAGCTTTCTGAGTCTGTTTCTGAAATGTGTTTCCTTTTCAGATTACACTTTTTGTGCTTTGGCAAGGATGTCTCCATTTCCAGCTGTCTCACTGTTGCAGACATTCCATTGACAAACTCTTTTGAAGGGGTTTCTTTCTCAGGTGTTGGTACCTGCACCTTTGGAAGGACGTGTGGGACTGATGTTGACTGAGGTTGGCCTCTTGAAAAGGTCGAGTTGAGAATTTGCTCAAGCGTGTCATAGATAGAGCTAACAAACATTTCAAATCCTTCTATGGTGAAATGTATTCCGTTCGATTCAAACAGATGGCTGAATGGTATCAGTCTTGGATGCTCTATCACAAAGCCGTTGAATAATTTGACGCTGGATTTAATTTTTTTGTTGATCATGATCCTGTCCTTATTTATTTTCTCTGTTCCCCGTGTTGATGTTGGAGTTATGAAGGAATACCCAATTTTCATTGTGGGAAAATTGTCATGCAGCCATTTCAAGTCCTTCACCATTTTACAGAGAAGATCAGACACATTTGTGTTCCCCAAGTCGTTGCTGCCAACATGGAGAATTAAAATGTCTGGTAAACTCCTTTGTTCGGAAACCTCACTTTTGAAATGATTGAAGACATCCCTCCAGTGCATGTTGACTTTTCCAATCCAACTTATTTTTGAATCGAGTCCAAAGTTTTCTCCGTAGCATTCTTTTGCTGTATTTTGTGCTCCCTTGATGTAATATTCTGATCCCATGATCCAGACTATAGGCACTATTCTTTCTTTACCAGAATGGCACGGTGTGTCTTTCTCTTTTATCTTTTCTGATGAAGACAGATTTTGCTGGCCAGTAAAACTGGTAACATTTCCTACAGAGCTTCTTGGGAGATCCATGTTACCTGCTACAAATGGATGTTGAAGCACCTGATCAAGAGGAATACGGTTTGCAGGATCCAATAACTGCATTCTCTTGAACAGATCAATAAATTGTTCCAGCTCCATCTGTTTGGTCTCTGAACAGATTCCCGACTTCTGTTGGTGTTTTCTGAAGTCATCTGCTGAAACAAACCTGGCATCTTTAAGGCTCCTGTTTGTAACTTCTTTTGGTGTCCTCAGAAGCCACTGCTTTTTCAAGGTTTTGAAGTAAAAATCTTTGGTTTTGGATCCAGCATTTAAGAGATGGTCTGGAAAGCGGCCATGAGTTTTTGTTATGTTCCTGATCATCTCAAAATCACTATTGGCAGTGTAGAAAGGAGACCCAAGGAACATCTCAGCAACAATGCAAGCAAGGGACCAGACATGGGATTTTTCAGTGGTCTGTGAACCAAGAAGTGTCTCTGGGGCCATGTACCACCTGGAATGTTGGCATGAATCCAGAGGAAGATTCTCAACTTCACTAAATTTAGTGGAAATGACCTGTTGTCTCTGGTTTCTTTTAACAACCAACTGAATTCGTTCAGGCGTCAGAATTCCATCAGCGTATTGAGGGTTCTGAAAAGCAGTTGCCACTCGACGCAGAATGGATCTGATCCGATTCAGTTTAAAACAAGAAACTTCTTTGGTGTGAAGAAGTTTCCAAAGGGAACATTTTTCTGGTTGGTCTTTTTCAATCCAATCCATTTTAGTTGAAATTTGATGAAAGGTAAAAACTGTCTGCTTGGTAAAAATCCTCTGGATCTTGAATTGAGTTTTTGAAAACGTAAAACTTTCAAAAGTGATCACTCTTTACTAAGAAAGACCAGAATAAACACTAACCTGACTCCTATTTATAGATTTTGGTCTGATGATGTAATCTGTGGTTAGCTCTTGTATGATGACATCAAATGACATCAAATGATGTCATGCTGATATCATATTGATGTAATCAGCATGATATCATATGATATCATCCTGGTATATCAGCATGATATATCAGGATGACATATCATATGATGTCATCATAAAAGAGCTAATCATGTAACCACAGATTACATCATCAAACCAAAATCGTAATTGTGGAAGCCGGAATTCCCCCAACGCCATACGGGAACAGGCAGGGAACAACCGCCCCCCGGGCGACCAAGACCGCCACCCAGGCCAGGGCCAGCAGGACCGCCGCGAGGCCCCCAGAGCCAGAGAGCAGGGAGGCGCGGAGGGAAAGAGAGCGCCGCCCCAGCCCAGCCAGGAAAGCAGCCCCCCCGCCGCGCCGGAAGAGCCCAACGCAGGGCCCCACCGGAGAGGGACGCCCACAGCCCCAGACGAGCACCCCACCACCACCCAGGAGTTCCGGGCATCCCCCCGCCCCGACCCCAGGTACGAGCCAGGACCCCCCAAGGGAGACCCGCTCCGCACTCCAGGCAGCCACCCACCCGGCCCACGGTTGGTCCAGGTAGGAGCAAGGCAGGGGCCCGCCGCCCCCGCCCAGGAGGGGGGAACCCCGGGGAAAAAAGGGCGGCCCACAAGGGGTGTTATAAATATAGCCCGACCAGGCTCGGCCATGTTGGAAATTTGGCGGGGCCCAGCGCCCAGGGGCAAGGACCAGGACCCACCCCCCAGGGACACGAACACCCCCGGCTCAGGTGTAATATGAACCCCCCCACCGTGCGGAGAGAGCACCGCCGAACCCAGGGAGCCGGCACCCAAGGGACACGGCCGCCATCGCCAAGGGGCCCGCACCCCCCACCAGGGAAGGGGTAGGGGACAGATGGACCCAGGTCCCACCTTCCTTGTAAAATGTGTGTGCGTGTATGGGTGTTTGAGAGGGTGTTTGTGTGCATGTGTGTGTTTTTATGTTTGAATGTATATATTGAAGGGGGAGGGGTGTGTGTACTAAGGGGGGTGCAGTTAAAATTGGCGAGTAGGGCACTAAGGGGACATCTCCTGATTACTCACAGTGATGTCCCCTCACCCTCCACACCAAGGGGCCCTAAATGTCTAAGGTGCGGTTGAAATTGGCGGGTAGGGTGCCAGGAGGACATCTGCTGCTTGCTTGCAGTGATGTCCAAGCACCCCCCCTACCAAGGACCCTACATGTCTAAGGTGCAAATAAAACCGAAAGAGGGGGGGCCCACTCCATACGGCAACCATAGGAGGGGGGCCACTGCCAAGTAGCCCCCCCCCAAGGCGCATCGCAGGCTAGACCCCCCACCCCCTCACCCTAATATGAGGTTATATGAGGAAGGGGGTAAGTTGGGGACAGCTGGTAGACTGTCCCCCGGTGGTCAAACAGCCGTCCCCCAGCCCCCCCCCAGCAAAGGGGCCAGGGCCACCCAGCCCAGGGGCCCCACCCCCGGAGGCGCCGACACCCCCAGGTCCGGCTGCCGCTGCTGCTGCGGCGGGGGTCTGGGTGTGGGGGTGGCTGGGCGCTTCTCCTCCTTCTTTTCACATTCCACCATCCATTTTAGAAGAACATAAACACTCACCTGAGCACAGGTGTTAGCTCACCTTTGCACTAATAGTTTGCATGATTGAATGAATGAAAGATTTCACACTAGTTGGTTTAAAGGCATAGGTATGCGTTCGTAAACACTATCTGTTTGGTGTACATGTTGACATGTGGACATTCTTGCAGCTAGCAGGTGTGTTGATAATATTTGAGTGTGTGTGAACAGGCCCCGCCCTTTTTGTACTACATTTGAACCGTACCATAATGATTAACAACCAGGAAACTTGTTGCTTTATGCTGCTTCATGGTCTTACCCCCCTTCCCCTCCTATTATCACCCTCTTACCCCCCCATCTCTCTAACGTCCCTCTCTCTTCTTCCCCTCTTTCCTTTTCCGTCCGGTCCAACACCAAAGATTTTCAAACATGATTGAAATTAATAAAGTTTGGCCTCAATTACAAAAGGGGTTTATTCAGACATACCTTTGGTTTGTCTGAAGATTAATAACCCCTCTTGTTAAAATAAAATATGTCCAACACAAGAGGCCCTCAGCTCTCATCTGTTTGCCTAGCTGTTGGACAGGACAAGTTTAAAAAAAAAAAAATAGAAAAATCGTAATTGTGGTTGGGATGGCCATGTCTTTCAATGCAACTTTTTTTTACTTTGTATTGGTCATGTCTTTTTGGGCTTATACCTTTCATTTGAGGGGTTTTTGAACCTTTTTGTGTATTTTTCATCATTTTTGCTATAACAATGTGGACGCTTTTGTGGTGATGTTGTGTGTGTGTGAGTGTATTTTTTGCTGTGCTACACATTTGTCATGTCGTTTTGGGCTTTTGACAACTTCTAAGATGTTTTTTTGGGTTTTTGAAGCGTTTTGATTGTTTGACTCTCGTGGCGAAAACAATATGGTCCTTGCAGTCAGTGACTGTCGCTGCGGGCCATAAAAATTAGGACATGTTAAAGAAGATTGTTTCTCTGTTTTTCATAT
This sequence comes from Oryzias latipes, assembly GCF_053564925.1. NCBI lineage: Eukaryota > Metazoa > Chordata > Actinopteri > Beloniformes > Adrianichthyidae > Oryzias > Oryzias latipes. Next base: position 15,601,018 of record NC_136245.1, read on the forward strand.
GAGATGTGCAGATCAAATGTGTTGTTTTGTTTTGAGCACTTTTGGCTCATTTTGATGCCACCTCAAAAACATTTGCCTTCTTCTAACTTCTCGCCTTAGTTTATAACAGTGACACAAAGAAGATTCCCGTCTGTGCAGTTACAATTAAATCATTTTAAAAAGTGCTCTGCTATATTACATTACAAATTAATTATTAATGTTGTTCAAAAGAAATCCCTTGCCTTTCAATACTAGTCTTGTAAATTGCATTGTGTTACATCAGTAGAGTATTACTTTTGCATTATTGTGTATTATAGCAAAAATAGAAGAACAAAACTTCTGTAACATATGTACTGAAAGGTATTTCTCTTTTATGCAAACGGTGAAATACTTTAAAGAACCCCTATTTACATATTTGTTTTTAACATGTTCTTGTGGTATTTAGCTCTTAGCATTTGCCAATCAACAACAAGCAACAATTTTGTTAACAGCTTTTTTGATCCTTAAACGCCTCACAGTCTTTCCTTAAGACTTAATTTTGGGCAGTAAATCTGCTGCAAAACACAAGTTACTGGACAAGTAATGGGAAAACTCTAACTCAAAATTCATTAGTAATGCCTATTTAGTTACAGCAAAAAGGATCTGCTTTTTACAGTCTGTTCAGTTCATTTTTTTTAAATATATATGTATTCCTGTTTTTTTTTTAATGCATTCCTTTTTTATGTCATTTTTAGGAAAAGAGAAAGTGGCTTACTGGTAAAATGCAATGTTGTAAATATAGTTTGGGATTTTATCGAACAAAGTCAACTCAGGGAATCTTTACCCATAATGCAAAGCCAAAAGCAGCAGAAATAAGTGAATAGGTGTTGCTGCCGAAGCTGCAAAAATGCTTACAAAAATTGTCCTGATCTTCCTCTAGAGGACGGTAACATTTGAGGCCATCTTGTGAGGTTTGGTCCATAAAGTGTGACATGGTGGTAAAATAAATCTCTCCCTTGGCCCTGGAACTCCCCCTAGCTCTTTCCCCCCTCCCAGAGTCTGCGCCCCATGGTCATCAGAGGGCTGCAAAAGCTCATCAGTAAGAACTTGAGAATCCTCCTAGGAGCTGTTCTCAGGTCAGTTCAGCCTCTCCACTTCATAAACAGCTCCCATTGCAGTCAGGTTCATCAGTAACCCCTCTAACACCCCCCCACCTCCCCAACACCCCCAATCCCACTTGCTGTCTATCTGTGCTCTTCTTTTCTCTAACACCTAATAGCAGACGTTTCCAATAAATCATTTGACCCCTCCTCTTGCCTCTTGTCTGGAAACCCCTGTCTGTCCCCGACTTGGCCCAAGATGATGTGTTCTGCTGAAGTCACTTAAATAAAAAGATCGCAGAGGGAGACATAATGTGTTAAAGTAATAAGATGGTCTTGGGCAGGTCATGGCCCCTTTCCCTGCTCCAGTGCTCCTGTGGAGGCTCTTTGAGTTAATGGGCTGTGGTCAGTGCACTGGTGAGTCATAAAGGCTGCCCTCTGAAGCTACAGCCCTATTCAGAACAGAAGATCCTCCTAAAGCCACTAACTGGCCCATCTCGATAACAGCACACCCAGCACTATTTCCGCAGAGATTCTGACAGTCTCAGAACCCGTAAATCTCTTGTATTTATCATCTCGCATCGAAAGGAGGTGTAAGCCCCCGTCGACTGCCATCGTTACACAACTGTCCTTCAGCGTCAGCCCCAAGCAGGATCTCACTAATTGCTTTGAACATTAATTTGCAGCTCTTCTTAAATTTATACATTATGCTAACATGAGCTTCATCCAAGCCATGCATTTCACTTTCACAGATTTCTGCCTAACGATAATTATATTATAAATTCAATATTGCGATCTTGAAGCTGCAACAGATTATTTCATTCCTTTTCAGCAGCAGGTTATTTTTTGTGAAGGGTTATGTGGATTTTCTTGGACGCGTAGGCTTGCTGAATGAACAGAATGACCGTTAATGAATGTAGCTTAGGGGATTAATGAGAAGGAGCAGGGGACATGTCACGGAGAAGTGTGCGGGCATCATGACGACGACACCGCAGCCCCCGTCTTCCTTTCCACTTACAGTGATTACATGTGAGCCCTTGTCATGTGGTATAAGGGGTTTTACAAAATTGTATTAAATGCTTTGTTTGTGCATCACTGTTCCTCCTTCCCTATTAGTCCACCACTGTCTTTTTGGTGCCTGCCTTTAGGACGCTTCATTTGAGTCTCACTTTAAGTTTCATCATCAAGGCGCTAGCTTGCTACAACAAATTAAGCATTTTTTTGCTCATGCCAGATTAGTAAAACCTCTCATTTTTTCAGACTGCTAAATCATTTTGCTTGTGGTTGATTAATTTGGGAGGTTCCCCATCACAGAAAACAGCAATGAGCAAACAGCAGAATCTGACTTGATGCAGCTGCATTGAAACAACATAAAACTTTCAAGCTTGCACAGTGTAGTTTCTAAACTACTGCATCAGTTTGATTTAAAAAACAAGAAAGGTCAATTTATAATGGGATTAAAAGCCTAAATAGCTATGATTTAATGCTTCAATGTCCCTAAATATAATGTCTTGTAGTGTGTATCTAACTTCAATGCTTAAACTTTAAAGCTAAAAGTAAGATTTTTAAATATTTCTAACTTTTTCAGAAACACTCTGATCATTTTTAGACTTTTTTTTTAAAGTGTTCCCTGTCGTCTTTTACAAAATCAAAAAACCTGTGTTGTTTCTCTAGGACATAGTTACTGCAGCGCAGCAGGAGTTAATTAGAAATTTGCCCCAGAGCTGTAAACAGTTGCAACAAAAATGGCGAGCAATTTCAGAGCTATCCAGCCGTACAGTTTTAAGCTCAGACAAGGAAATCAAAGACATACATGGATCTAGTCTCCAGGTGGATTCTGAGCAGGGAGCCTGTAGCCTGAAATCTGATCTTTTTACAATTATATCTTTTCGTCTTCTCCTGATTTAAAATGATTTTAATAAAGACAAAACTCAGATATCCAATTATGAGCTTTATATTTATTATATAATTCCACCCTGCGACAGACTGGGGACCTGCCCAGGGTGTCCCCTTGCCCGCCCATAAGTGGCCGGGATAGGCTCCAGCAGCCCCGTGACCCCGAAAGGGAGAAAACAGAATAGAAAATGAATGAATGAATGTATATATATATATATATATATATATAGAGAGAGAGAGAGAGAGAGAGAGAGAGAGAGAGAGAGAGAGAGAGAGAGAGAGAGAGAGAGTGCACTATGTGGTCAGTAGTGAAGGAATTCGGACATAGCTGTGTCTTAAGAGGTTAAAGGTCAAACTCCATTTAAATCCGTCTGGCCTACAGAAAAAGTAGTCAAACCATATTTACACTAGTTGCTTTCTTTCTTTCTATACCTACAAATTAACTAAGGTACATATATATATATATATTTTTTTTTTCTGTTATAGAAGTGAAAAGGTTTAAGATGTAAATGTCAAAAGTTGGATCTAAAATCAGTGTTTTAAGTATAACTGAAACATAGATGAGTACAAGCTTATCTTTATATTTAAGCTAAATTGGGTATCAGGCTGGGATCCTGCCTGATTCAGAGGGACAAAAATAAAATTACAGCATCCGATTTTTAAGCTATAAAGCAAAATAGCAAATACTCTCTCTCGAAAGACAAAATTCAACTAAATCTACCTTAAATTCTGGACTGTACATGTTTTAATCCCTTCGACACATTACATAAAGTTAGCTTTGTAAAATTATTCATTTCTGACAAAAAAATTGATCGCTGAACCTATTGTCATCTTATTGGGACTAAATCCCATGAAAATCATGTTTAAGTTAAATTACAATCTATTTTTTCTGGTCAACAGCATAATTTCCCATATTTAAAAGCCCTTGTGTTTCCCATTTCTAAGCAAAGAAGAAAGAAGCTCAGAAAATGGAATCCCCCCCCCCCCCCCCCATGTGTGGCTTTAATAACCTCCTGGAGTTGAAACAGACTTTCTGAGAGATATCCTTGAGCCTCACCTCCATCTCTCTAACAGGTCGCTCCGAGATCCCAGAGATAGTGAGCTATAGTTAAGGTTCAGATCCACTATCTGGACTTGAATGATAGAGGAAACCATGTGGAGACATGTTTATTGTCACCTAGATGGTCCACAATGCAGTGCCTCAGCCAGCCACATCAGATTCTAATATAATTCATTGGGTGGCACCTTTGTGGGGTGACTGATAAGGCCTTCACTTTGCTGTGCACTGGTCACTTGTCTCAAGGAGACGCCAAAGAAACTTCACTCTGTACAAATGGTGACCAAAAGATCTAATCCCACTAAGGGCTGCACTTAAGTGCTAAAACTTGTAGAAGGGTAACAGAGCTGGGAAAGGCCATTTATAATATGAGAATTTTCTCTTTAGTGTTTGGCTCCTTTGAAAAAAGCCTTATTTATTGCAAAAGAGTGGCATGGCTTTTGAGAAACAGTGAGGGTATTGTACAGTAGAGAGGCTGGAACAGACAGCACAAGCCCGCTTAGTGGGAGACATGAGGGGCTGTGGTCGTCTACATTCCAAATTAGGCCTCCAGAGGCTTTAGCCTTGGCGTGTCAAAACATTACGTCACCTTCAACCTTTAAGTTTGCCTGTCAACGAAAAAACTGGTAAAATATTGTTCTTTCGAAACGATTAAACGTGTGTGTTTAGTAACATTTTGATAACTAAGGACACCATCAAACCCACCTCCCAGCAAAATGGAACCAAATGTGCAGCTGTTGGACAGTGTGAAGTGCAATCACAGGACATCATGACTTCTCAAGTCTGGTTCCCATTAACCCAAGGATTTTTCACTTTCTCAAAAAATTCTTTGACAACCTAAATTTAAGTAACATCAAAATGGTATTTAGAAATCTGCAAGTTATTAGTGTCAAATTTCTTGAAACAAAGTTCTTTCTCCACATACCCATGGGAATGTTAAAAGCTGGTATGATGGGTCATCAGACTGCAAGTCATCAGCTCTAAGACTTTGTTTTTTTAAGTCCTCCAACAAAAAACTACAATGAGTCTGTGGTGCTCCCCTCCCATCAACCTTAGCATTTCAGCTGCGCTCCGCCCCTAAAGGGGGCAAGGTCTCCACTTAAACTACGTTTACACCGGCCTCGGCAACACATGATAAACCAATCCCTTAAAAACACTATGTAAACGCGTGTTTCAGACTTTCACGTTCAAAACTCTCATGTCTACGCATCGCTACCTAATTTCTAATGCTGTTTTCAGGCTCTACCTACAAAACATCTATGAACATTCATTGAACATCAAACTAGTTGAGCTTTGACCGATCAGAGACTCGGATTTGGTAGTGACATATGGAATAGAGCTGTGAAAGAAAGGGCCTGGAGCAAAATCACAAGATTTGTACTGCTTGGACATTTTGCACCAAGCCTCTCCCAACTGTGAGTGCATGCGCTAGTATTGGGTAGCAACAGTCCCGCACTTACCCGGTGTGTACATAACTGTATTGGTTGGCTTAAAAAAAACCTTTTGCCTTGTGTTGGTGACTTGTCTTACTCTTCAAAAATAGAAACAACTGTCTCTTCAAACAGACAGAAAGGCTGGAGAAAGTGACTACATTTAGAAAAATATGTGAATAAAACACACTCTTACCTATGCTCTCACTTTGTTACAAACACAGATTTCACAAAGACTAACAACATTTCTTCGTTTTATTGCTTTGCAAGCTCCTGACAAGGTAAAACACACCTGGTTATTTTGTGTAAAATAGGTTGAACTTACAAAACCTTTACAGCTAAACCGTATTAAAAGTTTTTTTTTACCGTACATATCTTTTAAGACAAAAAAAATGTAGCTGTCCTTCAGTGGCATGCGGTGAGGTTTTTGCATGGTGAGGCACTAACTCTCAGAGTCAGTTTTACTGACAAAAACGTAAAGTATTTGAGAATTACTGATTTTGTTTTATGACATATTAGTATTTTTTCAATTAACAAACCGGGTCCATATTGTAAAAAATATACAATGTTTAGTGAGTGGATTCATTTGGCTCCCAAAAAGCACCAACACGAATGCTACAGACTCGAACAGAGACACAAATCCACTAAAGATTTACACACACATACTTAAGGTTTTGATGGAAAGTTAAACTTTAAGACATTTTTGATGACATCCATTATATTTGTGCAAAGAGCAAAACACAAAAAGTAGACTGCTACTGAACTTTATTAGCAACCACCGAAGAACAAACGTGAGCTCATGAGTGCCCTCTTCACTGAGGCAGAGCTACTAGCTGCCTCACCTAAATGTCTTTTCAGTCTTGCCTTATGTTAGATTCAGCAATAAATAAACAATAGACAAATGTAAAATAAATGACAAATGAAATAGAAAATAGTAACATCTAATAAAAATGTCAATAATTTAAAAATCTATATTTTTAAGAAGCATTAAGTTATCAGCGCATGATAAATAAGCGATAAGGCACACATCCACCCAAGTTTGAATAGAATTGTGCAATCTGCTGTGAGGCAGAGCTCAGTGCTGCTTCACCTCACACCCTTTGCAATAGCTGAAGATGAATTACACATTATACAGGCATTTTGTGAGTAAAAATGCAGTTATTTTATTATTGCTATACGTGAAAGGTGAGTATGATGAAAGGTCACTCAACTGACCAGAGATCCATGCTATCCTATTTTGGACAAAATACATTTCTGCTGCATCTTAATGAATCTCTAACATACTCAAAGCAGCTATTCTGTGTTCTAAACTAGACCCTAAAGCCTGGTTGGCTCTTTCACTGCAAGAATTTTCATGAAACCATTGTTAAGTTAAGAGGAACGAAAACAAATGGGGTCAAAATTTATCTTCAGAACACATTAAACCTACACCTTGACCTTTAGAGGAAGCACATAGACAAAAAAGTCCATAATATGTTACATAATAACATTTCTGCAGTTTTGCAAGATCAAAGCTATCCGGTGTCCTCTTTGAAGGTGGAATATTTTGTAATAAGCGTAATATCTATGAGTCCTTAAGTCTGTCAATCATTTTAAACAGAATTATTGATTTTGACTAATATTCTGAGAATCTTTAAAAGCACAGCTTTTTAACATTTTTTGTTATGTTGTTTCTGCATTAACAAAATGCACTAAGTTGGAAATGAGAAATATGTATGATACAACGCAACAATCAATTTTTGTCATATCTTCTGTTGTGTTAAAGATGATAAAGATGAATTCATATTAGTACAACCTCATTTTTATTTCATGTTACAGCAAAGTTAATTTTGTTTTCTAAGATGATTCTTAAAATATATTTAATGTTAAACTGCTGCTTTTTAACATGCATCAAATTTGCAATGCAGCTTATTTTCAAAAATAAATAAAGATCTGTGTATGAATTTGTATGTAACTCTTAACTTTTCTGAAAGCAGGCAGTTTGTAATGATTATGCAATCCTGACTTTATTAGTTTGCTTCAGAAAAATATGTACACAAGTCTAGTATCATAAAGCAGGGTCCCTGTTGCTTCCATGTTCATGTGCCTTGTTGTGTATTGGCAGTAAGTGAGCCAAAAGAGCCAGAGCGGTAATAAGATGCCTTTAAACCAACAAAAAGTGTGCTCATGCAATACAAATTCAAAGGCCATTCATAAGTGGACTTCCACTTGGCTCAAGCAGCCGAGGCTTACATTTCAGAAAAGACCAATAGTTGGATTTCTGCCTATCGAAGCAGCATTTTTATTCGGATGGAAAATGAATCCTCAATGAACATGGCCAGATGCTTTATTGTGTATGCAGTGTGTGGCCAGGATCAAATTGGCAATCAATTATCCAATTAAGACTGACAGAAATGCACATCAGGAATTCCAGCCCATCAGTCCACGCTTCTGATTGAAACACGATTAGAGGGACTTAATTAAACCCTAGGTGCTGGGTGTTTAAACATCATTTGTGCAGCATCGGAGGGCTTCGAAAATAAAAATCCGGCCTCTGCTCTCTATGTTCCAGTTTTCGACCATGCTGCAAACCTCTAGAAAAAAACCTTTTATGCTTTATTTTTTTTCTGTGACCATGCTGGGTATTCAAAGAGGTGTACAGACCATGGATTGTTACATAAAAATAAATGCCCTTGGGAAAAAAGAGTGAGAGATAAATATATGTGAAAATTGCACAGTACAATGCAATAACAATAGCAGTCCTGATATTGTGGCACATTAGTATGAAACGCATTCTCACAGTTTAACAGGTTCTGAATAAGTCAGGGACATAGCATGGAGAGCCGTGTAAGTGTGACACGCAGAATGAAATGCAGCCTGCTTTGGAGAGTCTTAGGGGTATTTTCTTACTTGGTCAACCTTTCCTCCTCCTGTGGAGTCGTTCAGCAGCCGTATTGATTTCTGAGCTGTTTCTTCCTGCTATGTCAGGCAGTGTGAGATGGAAGGCCCTGCATTTTAATATTGGGTTGTGAATTAATCATTGTTCCTGATAGCAAAACTCTGCTTTATCCCTGTAGAAGAACACCTTATCACAGCAAATAGGATTCAAAGGGAGAGGAGCTGTATAATCCACAGCTAATTGGATGAAATGGCTGCGCTCTCCCGCTCCGTTCAGGGGCTTGTGTCCATGTAGCCCCCTCCACAGGGATCTCAGAGCCACCGAAGAGGTTATTACAGTTTGTCCTAAGGGAGTATTAATACCTTAGCCCTTGTTCAGACATGCAAATAATCAAAACCAAGGTCTAGCTAATTAACAACTTAGCAACAGTAAAGATAAAGAGGCTCAATAATAAGCGAGGGGAAATGTACCACCTAGCAATTTAAACGACACAAAACTTAACAAAAAGGGGGTTAAACTACTTATATGTTTATGCATAAAGTTTGAAGGGTTCGGTTTGGCTCGGACAACTACAAAGTCATATTCAAAATAAAAACCTTTTAAAGAAACATTTAATGACAAATGCTATTAAAGTCAGCTAAAAAAAAAAGGCAAAGCAAGAATCGGTGAAAACTAGGGTTGTAAAGGTTCATTTTAACAACAATTCAATCTAGGATTGATAATCAAAGTGTTTCCACACATTGGACTGGAATGATGGATTGTTCGTTTTTTGCTGCCATCTTATATGTTGTCCACCTGGTTGTTTTTACCTTATAGTAAAATAAAACTAAAGTGTATTTTCCAAAATCAATTTGACTATTTAAACTATTTAATTTATTTTTTATTTTTAGCCTAATAACTCCATAAAGTAGTGCTGTATATAACATATATATGGTTGTAAAATGCTGTAGCAATTTTCTTCTAAACTAATCAGTGTATTGACTGAAAGTTGGGATAAAAATGTAATTTATTTGTAAAATAAGTTACATAAAATGTGGCATTTCTATGTGTTAGTGCTCATCTATTTGAAAAATAATGTCAGGGCACTTGAGGTGAGGTCCAAACTACATCATCATACTTGTTAAAAGAGACATTTACAGCATTTTTTTTCAAGATATTGTAAAGCATTAAGCTTCAGGTTGGGGTTGGTCTTGAGTTCCAAAGCCATAAAAAAACAAATAAAAAATCTTAAAATATCAAACACACAAATAGAAAATAATTTTAAAGTGTATTAAATAACAACCAGAACACAATGCCTCAAAAGTGGTTGCAAAAAAATTGAGAAATTGGGCTCAACGTGTTTTGAACTCGATAAAATTCATTTTAAGCACTTTTAAAAAATGAAAAAGGCAACAAAGAAAAAAAAAAAAAATATATATATATATATATATATATATGTATGTGTGTGTGTGTGTGTGTGTGTGTGTGTGTGTGTGTGTGTGTGTGTGTGTGTGTGAAAAGGATCTAACTAACCATCACAAGTCTAACAAAAAAGCTTCAGGTGTTTGAAAAATAAATAATAATTCATGACGGGCTCTGAAAAAAAACTTGTTTAAAAAAAGAACCTAAAAGAGGTCACTGACTCTGCTAACCTGATTTCATCAGGCAGCTCCTTCCAGAGTTCAGGGGCTTTGACAGCAAACTCTCTGTTGTTTCTGGTCTTCAGTCGCACCTCTGAAACAAAAATAAAAAATAAAAAAAAAGGTTCTCTGCCTCAGTCACCTATACAGACTCCCACTGAACTAAAATGTTATATAAGGAGAGGTAAGAGACAATGGAAACTTGGAAAAAAAATATTTAAAATTGTGCAAAAAGTATCACAGAAGCTAAGTGATTGATGCTCCTCTCTTGGAATTTTTGTATAACTTATACACTCATTTTTAAATGAGATGTGAAGCTGCTGCAAGGTCTTATGAAAAACAGGTGAAAGTTGGGGGAAAAGTGTCTTACTTTAAAGGAAAATATTTTCAAATATAAATACAGTAAGGAAAATGTATAAAGCAGTAAGGCCACAAAAATAATTTGCAAAATTAAAGTTCATAATCCATTGAATTTGCAAGATAGTATTTAAAATTACATGCGCTTTAATGCTCAGATTCAAGAAGAATCTTTCCTTCAGTGTCTGTGAACGCAGCATCTGTAGGCTGTGGCTTCATAATAAACAACAAAAAAATAGAACATGTTTCGGGGCATCTCAATTCGTAAAATGTTAATCCAGTTTTAGCAAGGTTGCATGGTCAAGGTTGCCAAATTACCAGCAAGCACTAATCACCCTGCCCGGGAGCAACTTTGGCTCAGAAGCAAAGACTGTGGAACATTGCTCCCAGTGTTTGCAGACATGCCTCAACACTCCCATCAGTCGCTTTTGCTCTGTATGAAATGGTGATTTACAACATTCACTTTACATCTGCCAATACTAAACAACTTTTCTTTAAATATACAATCTTACTACTCCAAAGGCTGCGAGTCTCCCTTGTGAGGACGTCTGAAATACCTCAAGCTTATATATCAGACTTAGGCAAACATGGAGGCTGCTGACCTTTAGAAATTACAATGTTCTCATCAAGAGAGCATCAGCATCCATTAATACAGAAACATTTCAGACCGGGAAAATATGCACACATGGGTTACTTTGTTTGGACTCTTTAAATTGACCATAAAAACAAACTTGTAAAAATGAGATCAGCCAGAATAAAACAGAAGAAACAATTGACATTTGAAAACAAAGACAATGACTGAACATTTTTTGGTAAACACATAACCTAATTCGTTGCCATGCAATATAATCTGGCTTTTGTTATCAATAACACCATGCATAAAAAATATTGAAAGTATAGATTGAGATAAATTAAATAGAATGTGTTTGATGCATGTGCTAAGAATAGAAGCAAAGTCCATTCATAATAAATGTAAGATAGCAAAAAAATTTGAAAAAGTCATTAAAGATTATTCAAAACTTTTATGTTAAGTTTTATAATAGGAGTTTCTATTTAAGATGGTCCCACACTTCCCCTCAAGCCCTGCCATAGTTGGTGTAGAATAAGCATAAATGACATTACAAAACAAAAGACCTGTGAATATTGTTGGTTTAAGACCAACGTTTGACCAATTTGCCCAAGCTGCTAGGTCCATATTGTGCTCTTTTGATTTTTTTACTTGGACATATTTTACTGCAACAACAGGGGGTTCTGGATCTTCTGATACACAAGGTGTATATTTGTACAAACCCCTTTTGTAATTTAAGCTAAACTTTATTTATATTGATTACTTTTGTATCTGTTTTTTTTTTCTTCAAGAAGAAGAAAGAAGGGAGGGATATTGGAGACAGGGGGTAAGGGCACAGAAGAATTGGGTAAAAGGGGAGTAAAGGAAGTCTGGAGGATGATTATAGAAGTGGGGTGGTAGAATCATTAAGCAACAAGATGCTGGAGGATCATCATCACTACTGTTTGATGTAAATGTTAGTAAAAAGGGGCGGGGCCTGTCCACACACATACTCAAGTGTTACAAACATAACTGTTGGCCCCAAAAATCTTCACATACAATCCTGTCAACATGTACTCAACACAACTACAGTTCACTCGCACATATGCAAACAAAACAACACTTGTAAAGCATTTCATTCTGTCAAACTTGTGCAAAGGTGAGCTGACACCTGTGCTCAGGTGGCTGTTTATGTTCTGCTGAGGTGGATGATGGAAAAGAATTATGTTCTAACGTGTGTGCTGTAACTGACTAAAAAGCTATTGGATAATTGCAAACAGCTTTAAAGGCAAACACGTGAAAAAAAAAATTATTAATTTTTTAAATGCAAACAACTTAAAAAAATACATATTTACTACCCTTAAAAAGTTCATTCTCAACTCCACTTTTGATGAAACTTACATATTTCCACAAGATTGAGGTTAGTCCAAAGCTGATTTGAGGAGGACACAGGATGGAGAAGTTAACTTTATCTAAAGATTACTTCAATTTAAAGAATGGACTTGTTTCTTTCAACATAGACTTGATATTAAATCCAATGGTCATCTTTTCATCATATTGCTTTTATTGGCTAACATTTGAAGCAGACATAAACAATTAAAATGAAAGCTTAAACTCTATACCCAGTAAAACAAAACTTTCAAGGTTTTTAGTTGTCACTTTATGAGACGTCTCATTTACAGACAAATATTATTCAGATCCTAATGTTGTGCTTAGTGGTGTACCTTTTGATGCTTTATTTCTAGTATAATTATGGAGGGTTAATGAAAGTATAACATAAAATATGGTATATCAAGTATTGGAGTCTAATCATTCTTTTTAATAGCTTTGTAGCGGCCAGAAAATCAAGTATTCATGAAGATTGAGGAAGATGATCCAGTGAACTTCAATTTAATTGGTGCAAATTAAAACAATCCATCTTTTGCAGCTGTCTATCTATCTGCTATCACCACTTCATTGCTCGTCTTGCACCTTGATTACAATTATCTTTTAATAGCAAAACTTGTCAGCAGTTTCTCTACCTTCTGATTTACGTCCCAGCCCAAGACAGCGTTGTTCCACTCGTATAATTCATGTTTGAGTCTAATGCAGAGGATGCCTCTGTTGGGCAGATGCAAGATGTATTGACACCATCACCTCATGTGTGCTGCATGCTATGACATATGGTAAACTGTCTCACTGTTATAAAAGCTGCAATCCTTCCTGCATTCATACAGCAAGGCATGCCCGCATGCCTCCAGTTTGGTCTCGGTAGACTGTCCTTGGAGTGAAGCGCATCAATTGACTGCAAAATAAATGCATATGCTAACACTATTTTTTTGCAGTGTCCGGTAATGGTTCCAGGCAATTAGATGAAAAGATGACAGTCTGACTTTAATTTGGGACAAAGTGATTCCTCCCTTCCCTCGTCTGTCCTCCCCTGCCTCTCGCCTGATCTGCTGACGTAAGGCGTTTCCGGGTGTGCATTCCTCTAGTCTTGTTTTATCATAAAATAGGATCTTGCCATTTCCCTGCAATAACTTAAGGTTGAAATGTTCGTCATAAATGACTTTAGGTTTCTTGGGGAAACGCCAGTAATGATCTTGAATGGATAAAGTCAGTGACTGATGAGGCAAGCAGAATCTTCAGCCAAGTCAACAATGAAGAATATAACCATTTGATGTTTCAGGAACCTCAACATCAAATCCCTCACCAGATGAGGATTAAGGTTAAAGACATGCATGCCAAATGCACCCTTTTTTTTTAAACAAAATCTTCCCTCTTTTTTTTTCTACCTCAGCCGAATACTGCCTTCACACTGGACGCAGTTTTTTGCCTCATTGCTACATTATGGAAGACATGAACAATGGTGAGAGATCAGGTTTGTTTATTTATGTGACCTCGACAAAGTCGCTGGCAAGCACATCTCCATGCCTGGGTTCATGAGATCCTTCAAAGATGCTTCCAGTACGGTTAGCTTCACCATCTACTGCAGGAGAAGCACCTGAATGGCTTTCAGTGCTAGTTCTGTCTCACTGTGGCCCAGTCAACTTGTTTTCCCCTATTGGTCCGTAAAAGGAAAAAAATAAAAACAAGAAATTGACCTTTTTGTTATAGCCTCCATTCAAAAAGGAAAAACGTTACAAAGTTTGGGAGGAGAATGCTCAGATCCTTCTCTATGTTGGTTCACATCAAAAACACATCACTACCAAAACTGACTTCCTGATTGGTTGATGTGATGGAAATTCTTGTCCAAAGTTCTGATGCCAAAAATTTGCTTCTGCTAGAGAGTGGCTCCATGCCCAATGCTCGAAACACACTTTAAGACCTTTCATCACATCTGTACATAAACTCAACATTAAAACTAGGCGCTCCATACCGCGTGAGTTGTGTTCAGTGTCAACGCAGCTTTGGTGCTCAGTTGCAAAATCTCACCGTACATAATAACTTGGGTAACACTAAATGACACTAAATCAGACTTTTAAAAACTCTGTTATAGCTTTTTCGGTTTGATTATGTTAAAAAAAGGTTTTGAAACTGCACACTATATGTCTATGCACCACTCAGTTCCTACCTGTTCTTCTCTGCTGTTTTCAAAGTACTAACAACACTGAAGCGACACAATGCACTATTCTAAGCATTATTTTGCAGGGCTAAACTTTATTTTTTTATTAAACATCAAGAACGAATAATTTAATGTTAAAGTTAATTTTGTTCTTGTAAAACAAATTGCATGAACATATGAGGATGCTGGTCACATATATTTATGGTTCCTGAAATGGCTGGAGATGAAGCCACTTGTGGGATCAAAGCAAATAAAATAATAAAAAAAGCCCAGAAAATGCTGCAGGATGCTCTGAGCATGAGTGTAATTTAAAGTACTCAGATGTTGCTACAATCAAATTGTTTCAACTTCCCAAAAGTTACCCTTAGTCTGTTTTACATAATCTATATCCCATTTCTAAGTGTCAGCAGCAGACTCATTGTTATAACAATAAAATAAATCCAAGCAAAGTTTTCCGCATTTAAATTGGCTGGACATGGCAATAAATGAGGCATTCATGAACAATTACCAAGCAGAGATGGAGAAAAAAACAGAGCAAACACAAAATTTCATATCACAATATGTCATCAATGAGAGAAAACCCTTTCCACTCCAACGTTTTATAGCCAATAATTATTCACTTACGAGGGGTAATAGATGCATTATGCGGGCAGAATTTCCCATAAACAAGACAATTAAAATTGTGCTTTTGGGAACTTAAACTGAATGCTTAAAGGGGTTGTGGGTGGAATACTAAACATCTTCTTTTTTTTTCTAGTTACTCCAAGTTTGCTTGAAAAAAGAAAGAAAATATATCTGTGCTTTAGGGAATTGTTCAGCCATTTCCTCTATGCCCCAAATAAACTTGGATGTTCTTCATCCATCAGGTGACTACATGGAGAGCTGACCTGTCATAAATTCACTCTGTGAGGATGATGACAGGGCCAGAGCCAATCCTCATGAAAGAAAAGTAGGGGGAAAAAAATGGCACCAGGTTCCCATCCCCCACAATGCCTGAGCCCCCTTCCAACCCCAGCTCACCTCTTAACCTCACCGACGAAGCACCTTCGCTCCTTATCTCCCCTCCTATCTCTTCGTCCATGCACCCACCATGCTTTCTCCCTCTCTCTACCCCTTTTCTCTCCATGGGTAAGCAGGTAATCATGAGCTGTCACAGAAAGGTGACCCATTAATGTGATGGATACGGTGTGAAAAACAAATGGTGTGAAACGTGTGCATTGCTGTCCTTACTGCACCTTGGCCTTTTGTTCTGTCATATCAATATCCACACAGGGCCTCATTACACCGCTGCACTACACAATGAGTGGAGCGCCAGGGTCAAGACTGCGCCACGCTCCCTTTGACTGGCTCCGACTGGGCTTTTCAGCTCAACCTCACCCCAGAGGACTCCCAGGTAAACAGGAAGAGGGGCAGAGACAGCACACATCACCCAAGACCAAATAAGCAACCCCCAACAGTTCTGTGTCCATTAGTGGTAAAACCTTTTTTTTTTTTTTTTAGGGGGAAATTTGGGCTAAATTTTTAACCTAAACTTCTTACTTAACAATAGCTCTGAACATTGTTTTGATGGGTCCTAAAAGCTACTAGCTATTCCTAAGTCTGCAAGGTCAAAAACGTATCTTTATTGAACACATGTTGGGGCTGTCAGTGTCTCACTGAGGCTTTTTTTTCTGTCCTGCAAATGTTCAGATTCCCTGGCTATAGATCACATTTTCCCCCAGACATAGCAGCTCACATAGAGATAATTGATACTCTACATTGCCAGACTGTGTGTGAACAGCAGTAAAAGAATCAATAAGAAGGACTTATATGAATGTGTATGGACTTCAAAATGGCTTCGGGCATACTGTAAGATGGGCACTTAGACTTTCAAAGAGCCATACAGTCAGTCAAGGTCAGGAGGGGAAGCAGCCAGATGCTATCAGGGTCCAGTGCTAACCATGCACTGTCCATTACACTTCACTACT
Source organism: Oryzias latipes (assembly GCF_053564925.1). Taxonomy (NCBI): domain Eukaryota; kingdom Metazoa; phylum Chordata; class Actinopteri; order Beloniformes; family Adrianichthyidae; genus Oryzias; species Oryzias latipes. The sequence continues at coordinate 15,617,371 of NC_136245.1, forward strand.
GTATGCTGAAGCAATTATCGAAGACAGGGGCTAATTCTTCTGCCAGGACCTGTGATCGACCATGTCACAGCTAATCAACAATTAAGAAATATCATAGATTACTATCAGTTGTGTGCAGATTTCAGGCTTACCGACCCTGAAGAATTGTATTTGAAGCTGAAAGAAAATCAGAACTTTATGATCCTTGCAAATCTTGTCATTAAAGACCAGATTCACTTCATTTATTTAAATGGAAAAAAAAAAAACTTGAATACCTAATTCAGCTGCTCAATATGCGTCTTTCACTGGAGCTTCAGGGTTCACATCCACACTGGATTTCCCATGCAGTCATCATCTTCTGGACACCTCAAATGAAACACTGGAGGCTCTATTAAGGACAGTGGTTATGGGCCACTGACTAATCTACTATGACAAACTGGAGGTGTCCTCTTATTTCCAGACTCAGTGATGAATTGAGGGGCTGTGGTCCCCCATGCTGTCACATCAGAGGAGCCGAAACAGATTGAGAGAGTGAAAAGAACAGATTGATGTTCAGGGCTTTTCCCCTCTGCACTTAAACCTACAAATTCAGCCATCTCGCTCTTCTCATGTTTGTTCAGCATTTTACATAAAAGCTTAGGAAACCATTGTGTATTTACTTTGCTTCAGGAGAAAAAAATTGTTTCAGATCATCTGTTTACAATTTTTTTGAAGCTTTTGAAACATAAAATCCAAACGTATGTTGCACCCCTCACCTCCACCAGGCTAAAGAAACTTTATAGTAACCATTTCTAAGGCAGAAAAAATGAAAATGTATTTTAATCTTAACAAAATTAGTTGTTTTCTCCAACAGCTCCATTAGATTGTGTAATGTCTTTTTATTCATTTTTCAGATTAAAATATTCAGCACAAAAAAATGTTAAGGTGTTCCCCTTAAAAACAAGAAGAATTTATGAACATGGGTGATCTTTGTTAATTGCTATACAAACATGTTTTTTAAAAATGACAGCACTCTATATGTTGCTGCAGTTGTTTATGCACTCCTGTCACCCCAACACTAGCCCACAACACACAGAAGGCTTCAGCCACCCCCCACTCTCATTGCGATGACCGCATCCCCACTCTAATGCACCTGTACGTGTGTGAAGGACATCCCGACCGGCAGGGCTATCACAGACACAATCTCACAGCACTTTAATAACTTTGAGAGCGGTCAGCACCCTGTGCTTTAATAACACTCCCTGTCAGCTCACCCCACACTGCGCAAAATTGTCTCGTTGGAATTCTTTATGTTGGAGGCCAAAGATGCTGGTGATGGGGATGGAATATAGCCACACTCAAGCCACTTCTGGCTCTAAATGGCTTTCCAAGCGTACGTTTTTATCTTGGGTTCAAAGCAAAAACCAGAGAGGACGAGCTTTTCTATTGTGGCGAAGCAACACGCTTCAGAAACTGTTGGTTTTGAATGACAGGCATCTGTTTTTTTTTCTGTGGCATTTAGTTTGGAAAAGTTCATTGACTTACAAGAAACAGTTGACATCTATTCTTGACTCAAGCCTAGCAGTGGCATCTTTGTTAAATTCCCAGAGGTCGCCATGTTGGGCCAGCAAGAATCTGCTGTTGTGTCCTTGGGCAAGACACTTCACCCTCCCCGGCTCTAGTATGGCTCAGCTGGTGTGTGAATACGTATGAATGTCTCAGTGTTGGTCAGAGGGGTCGTAGAAAATGTGAGGGCAATCCAATCCATTATTATTATTATTAATATTAATAATAATAATCTAAGGGCAGCACAAAACAGTCCTTTTGGTCATATTTCCAATCCTCTGGATGCTTGTTCTAATGATGCTGTGTGACTACATTGCTCTGATGGCACTTGGAGCCAGACATAAAGTTCTCACATATGGGAACAATGTAGGTCATGTGATGAAACTTACAAAACTCATCAATTTAAATCACCTTCTGCCGTATTTTCGGAGTATAAGTTACACTTTTTGCATAGTTTGGCCAGGGGTGTAACTTATACTAAGTATCAACTTATGTGTGATTTTTACAAAATAAATATAGGTTCATATATTTATCATTTTTGCACCAACAATCGGTTGCCCTTTAGCTGTTGTTTCCCACTAACAACCGCTAAAGGGCACTGTAGGTGTCAGTCTGATCATTAGGTAGGTTCAAAAACAAACATGGAGGAGAATTTGATCATTCTCCTGAACTTTATAATTTTTTTTCCTATTTTCATCAAGACATTAATATTCTTGTTTTGATTTTTTCCCTTTCTCTGACTGAAGGAGGACAGCAAGTCATTAAACTGGGTCACAGAGAGACGTAAGTACTGCTGAAAGCGCCGTCATTCAAGCACAGCTCCTGCAGTAGATGGTAAACCTCAACAAAGACAAAAAAAACTGAATGAGCTCACAATCCAGGCATGGATTCATGCTTATAAATGTTTTTGTAGAGCTTTTCAAAATAAATACATCACATTTCTCAATGTCATCCGTTATAAATTACATATACAGACAAAGCTTCTATGTAGCGAAGAGGAAAAAAAAAAAATTTAACGGTAGTTTCTCCCACTCACAGCGGAAGCGAATTGAAATCACATTCGATTTGAACACAGCATTATGAGTTGATGGAGTCGTTCAGAAGTGTTGCACTTCTCTCCCAAAAGTGAGTTTTATACTTAAGTGTGACTTATATGTGATTTTATCTTCTTTATTATGCATCTTTCTCTGCTTTTACTTATATTCCACAGCGGCTTACTGTCCAAAAACTAGTGTACACTTCTACACACTTATCTAATGTGTTTTGTCTTGAAATGATAGGTCAATATTGAGGTCAAAACAGCTCTTAGTAGTTTTTTTTTTTTCATGTTAATGTTTTTTATTTGTGCTTTAATATTTGTGAGGAGGTTTCTGTGTCCACACCTGTATTCAACATTTGCCTCATAAAGACATTTATAGCTTCATAAAAATAGGAAAACTGCTTTTACCTTAAGTAGTTACCTTTATGCATTATTTTTGTCCAAAAAAGATGTAGCAACAAAAAAATTGAAGATGCTCCTTGTTTGGAACCAAAATAAGCTTTTTAAAGTGACCAGAGCTGTACTGTTCTGTTTCATCCAAACCTTTTTCTCCACAGCCAACTTGTCTGAGGAGGATCTAACCATTGGCATGGTGTAATTCCCTGATGTAAACATCTAAGTCACAAAAATACAGGCCTCACTTTTAGCTAGTTTTAATCTCTTGAGTGAAACTAGAGATGATCTATCAAATATTTTACTTTATTTTTACTTCAGTCACAGTTTAAGACTTCAAAAAGATTTGGAGCTGCACCAAATGTTCATTCTTTACTTTAACTGTCATGGCGCTCAAGGCGTGAGAACCCAGATGCTGGAACCCAGAGGAAAGACAGGTGAGTATTTGGTGAGAAAGGATTTATTGATTCTCCAAAGCTGGTAGTAGTTGTGGATGAATGAAGTCCGGTCTTGACGGCGGCTGATGGCGTGGCTGGAGGGCTTAAAGCGGTGAGTGTGATCCGGGAGGTCTTCAGATGATCCCAAGAGCCACAGAGTGGAAGGCAGTGCTGACGTCACTCGTGAGATGTGGGTATCCTGAGACAAAGGAGCAAGAGTTAGTGCAAGGCTGGGAGCAAGGCATGAGCATGAGCGCTTAGACTGTGAACCAGGCTTAGTCACCATAATGGGCAACGAACTGGCGTCGAACTGATGAGTGAGGTCTCCTTTTAAGCAGCATGGCAGATGAGGTGAGTGAAGTCAGCTGGTGGCAATCAGGGAGCAGAGCAGGCAGGGCTGGAGGGGGAGGAGTCTGCCAGGCACCATGACAGTACCCCCCCCTCAACGACCGCCTCCAGGCGGTCCGGGGCGCCGATCCGGGTGCGAACGGAAAAAGTCAGAGATGAGGGTAGGGTCCAGAATCAAAGAACGGGAGACCCATGAGCGTTCTTCCGGACCATAACCCTCCCAGTCCACGAGGTATTGATGGCCACGACCCCGGCGACGGATGTCCAAAATCCGGCTGACGGTATAAGCCGGGGCGCCGTCGATGAGCCGGGCGGGCGGAGGGGAAGCGGACGGCGGGCACAGAGCGCTGTCCATCACAGGCTTTATTTGCGAGACATGGAACGAAGGATGAATTTTGAGGGCAGCTGGGAGTCGGAGGCGAACACAGGCGGGATTGATGATTTTGTCGATGGTGTATGGACCTATGAAACGGGGGGCAAGCTTGCGAGAAGTGGCATGAATGGGAATATTGCGAGAGGAGAGCCAGACCTTTTGCCCAGGATGATAGGTGGGTCCCTCCACCCGGTGACGGTTAGCTGAACGACAGTTGTTCTCCCTGGTACGTTGCAGTGCTGCCCTGGTACGATGCCATGTGTCCTGTCAGCGGCTGAGGTGTTCTTGCACCGAGGGAACAGCGAGATCCAGCTCGTGTGAAGGGAACAGAGGTGGTGCGTAGCCTAGAGCAGCCTCGAACGGGGACAATCCTGTAGCAGAGGATGGGTGAGTGTTGTGGGCGTATTCTGCCCAAACGAGGTACCTGGACCAGTCGGATGAGTTCTGGTCGGCGACACAACGGAGCATGGTTTCAAGTTCTTGATTTGCCCTCTCTGCTTGGCCATTCGATTGAGGATGGTACCCAGATGTGAGGCTTATGGTGGCTCCCAGAGCACCACAGAAGGTCTTCCACACCTGGGAGATAAACTGAGGGCCCCGGTCAGAGATGATATCAGCCGGGATCCCGTGGTGACGGAACACGTGCTGGGTGAGGATCTCTGTGGTTTCTGTGGCTTAGGGTAACTGTGGGAGCGGAATGAAGTGGACAAATTTAGAGAATCGATCGATGACTGTGAGAATGACAGTGTTACCCAGTGAAGGTGGGAGACCAGTGACAAAGTCCAGAGCAATGTGGGACCAAGGGCGGCAGGGAATGGACGGAGGATGCAGAAGGCCAGAAGGAGGTGAGTTCGAGGACTTTGAGCGTGCGCAGGTGGTGCAGGCGGCAACGTACTCCTTCACGTCCTTCCTCATAGTAGGCCAAAAGAACCGCCGACGGAGGAGGTTGATGGTCCTGGTGACTCCTCCGTGGCAGGCAATGCGTGAGGCATGGGCCCATGTGATAGCGTCGGACCTGAGAGACCGGGGAACATAAAGAGTGCCGTCAGGGGGAACCGGGTGACCAGGATCCTCACCTTGTGCCTGGAGGACTTTATTTTCGATATCCCAGGTGAGGCTTCCAATGATGCAGGTGGGAGGTATGATGGTGGCCATAGTGTTATCCTGGTCGTCAGAAGAGCTGTATTTCCGGGAAAGGGCGTCCGGCTTGATATTGCGGCTTCCAGGTCTGTATGTTATAGTGAAGTTGAACCGGTCAAAAAATAGACACCAGCGGGCCTGACGAGAATTTAAACGCTTGGCGGAACGGAGGTATGAGAGGTTCTTGTGATCAGTCCAGACAATGAATGGGTGGACCGCACCCTCCAGCCAATGACGCCACTCTTCGAGTGCTAACTTAATAGCCAGGAGTTCACGGTTGCCCACGTCGTAGTTGCGCTCCGTGGGAGTAAGTTTCTTGGAGTAGTAGGCGCAGGGCTTGAGCTTGCCAGATGTCTCCTCACGTTGGGACAGGACGGCCCCTACGCCAGAGTCGGAGGCGTCAACTTCGACTACAAATTGTCTGGTGGGATCGGGCTGAATCAGGATGGGAGCGGAGACAAAGAGACTTTTGAGGGTGTCGAAGGCTTTTTGAGCAGAGGAATCCCAATGATAAGCCCGAGCAATGGAGGTGAGTTTAGTCAGGGGGGCGGCAATGGCACTGTAATTACGGATGAACCGCCTGTAAAAATTGGCGAACCCCAAAAACTGTTGGAGTTTCTTTCGGGAGTTAGGGGGTTCCCATTTGGAGACAGCTTCGATCTTTACCGGGTCAGGACGGATGCTGCCTGCCTCAAATATATAACCCAAGAAGGGGATTACTGTGGCATGGAATTGACATTTCTCTGCTTTGACGAAGAGATGATTCTCAGATAAACGTTGTAGAACCTGCCGAACATGTTCAGGATGTTGCTCAGGGTTTTTGGAGTAGATAAGGATATCGTCGAGGTATACAAAAACAAACCGGTTGATGAAGTCCCGAAGAACGTCATTAACGAGACGTTGAAAGACGGCAGGAGCGTTGGTCAACCCAAATGGCATAACCAGATATTCATAGTGGCCAAGAGGGGTATTGAAGGCAGTTTTCCACTCGTCACCTTCCTTAACTCGAACGAGGTGGTAAGCGTTGCGCAGATCAAGTTTAGAGAAGATGCGAGCTTCCTGAATGGAATCAAAAACAGAACTAATCAGAGGGAGAGAGTATTTATCCTTAACAGTGATCTGATTAAGTTCTCTATAGTCAATGCAGGGTCTGAGGGTTTTATCCTTCTTCTCGACGAAGAAAAACCCCGCCCCGACTGGTGAGGACGAGGGACGGATGTGTCCAGAAGAAAGCGCCTCCTGGATGTAACTCTCCATAGCTACTTTCTCAGGACCGGAAAGATTAAACAGTCTGCCTTTAGGGAGAGGTGCACCATCGAGTAGCGTGATGGAACAATCGTAAGGCCGGTGCGGGGGTAAGGTGCCGGCCTTAGTTTTGCTAAAGACAGCGCGGAGGTCGTGATAACAACTAGGTACTTTAGAGAGATCAATTTCTTCCGGGGAGCTAGACGGGGAAGAGCTGACAGGCGGAATAGCAGATTGCAGGCAGTTAGCGAGACAAAACTCGCTCCAACCAGTGATACGACGACGCACCCAATCAAACTGTGGGTTGTGACGTTGGAGCCAGGAAAACCCCAGCACCACAGGATTTTGGGGGGTACGAGTAACGAAGAACCGGGTGAATTCCCTATGATTTCCGGAAGAAACCAGTAGAATAGGTTTGGTGCTATGCGTAATGATAGAAAGCTGCTGACCTCCCAACCCAGCCGCTTTAACCGGCGAAGGAAGAAGTTCAGTGGGCAAAAACAGACGAGAAACAATACTATGGTCAATAAGGTTTTGTTCTGCACCAGAGTCAATTAAGGCGTGGAGGTCCAAAGTTTCAGAGGCATGACATAGCTTGACAGGGATTTGAAGAAAGTCTTTAGGGCATGACCTGAAGGTACCTGCCCGTGGCCTGTCTTCTAGCGGGGGGGTTTGTGAGTTTAAACGTAAACTGCACTGCTGTACCTGGTGTCCTGACTGTCCACAGTAAAAACACGCCCCCTCGGCCCGTCGGCGCCGTCTTTCCTCTGCAGAGAGCTTAGAATGGCCGATTTGCATTGGTTCGTCCAATTGGCTGTGGGGGGGTTCAGCTGGAATCACTGGTGGAACGTGTGATGTAGTACCTTGAACAGGAGTAGATGAGTTCTTGCGAGTAGGCGGAGGTCTCTCGTGTTGTCGCTCACGTAAACGTGTGTCTGAGCGAAGGGCAGCAGTGACGAGTTCCTCAAATGAATGGGTTTCCGGTTGTGAGCACAGGTGGTCTTTTATGGCTTCATTCAAAGATTGGTAGAAGACCCCTCGTAATGCTGGGTCTGTCCAGCCTGCCTCCACCGCCAGTATCCTAAAATCAATGACATGATCGCTGACTGATCGGTTATGCTGTTTGAGGGCGAGGAGCTTACGTGCGGCTTCCTCCTGTTTGCGAGGTTGGTCAAACACCAGCTTGAATTCCTCCAGGAAACGATCATAGGTTAGATGTGCGACAGGATGTATGGCCAGAAACGCCTGGGCCCACTGCAGAGCTTTGTTACGGAGAGCATTAATGATCAAGGTGATTTTGCCAAGATCGGAGTTATAATACCTTGGGGCTTGCTGAAACAGCAGGCGACACTGGAGAAGGAAACCCCCACAGGCTTCGACGTCACCGTAATATGGTTCGGGCTGTGGGCGGAAGTTTTCAGGCGAGGGAGCGGAGGCGGAATCAGCGACGACACCGGAAGCAGAGGGAGCTGCTGCGGGGGGAGCCATCTGACCTGAGAGATCCATTAGTGATTGCGTTAAGCCATCCAAACGCCGAAAAAGTTCCTGCTGGGCAGAAGCAACTTGCGACAAGGCATCGGTTTGGCAGCCCAGGGCGATACCCTGCTGATTGATGGCGTAGCGAAGTTCTTCTGGGTCAGCTGGGTCCGGAGTTTGGCCAGTTCGTTCTGTCATGGCGCTCAAGGCGTGAGAACCCAGATGCTGGAACCCAGAGGAAAGACAGGTGAGTATTTGGTGAGAAAGGATTTATTGATTCTCCAAAGCTGGTAGTAGTTGTGGATGAATGAGGTCCGGTCTTGACGGCGGCTGATGGCGTGGCTGGAGGGCTTAAAGCGGTGAGTGTGATCCGGGAGGTCTTCAGATGATCCCAAGAGCCACAGAGTGGAAGGCAGTGCTGACGTCACTCGTGAGATGTGGGTATCCTGAGACAAAGGAGCAAGAGTTAGTGCAAGGCTGGGAGCAAGGCATGAGCATGAGCGCTTAGACTGTGAACCAGGCTTAGTCACCATAATGGGCAACGAACTGGCGTCGAACTGATGAGTGAGGTCTCCTTTTAAGCAGCATGGCAGATGAGGTGAGTGAAGTCAGCTGGTGGCAATCAGGGAGCAGAGCAGGCAGGGCTGGAGGGGGAGGAGTTTGCCAGGCACCATGACATTAACTTTTTAATGTTTGGATTTTTGCTTGTTCAAGGGAAATTCTGTGCAATAAACACTGCAACACTGAAGATGGTGTATTACGGTCTCTTGTTTCGTACATTATCAAGCACATGAAGGGTAACTAAAGGAGCATTTATTAAACCTCTTTGTGTCTGCATCAAGAAAGTCAAACATTTCTCTTTCTTTTTGTGGATTCTAGATAAGCAATTGTCAGTACAGAGATTTAATCACATTATGTGCTCTATCTTCAGTTGATCTCTCACCCACTCGGTATGAAATCTTTTTTTTTTCTTCAGTAAGTTCTGGTAGCTGTGGTTCTTAGGCACTATTTTTAAACCCTTGTGCTATCCTAAGCACTTTAACATTGGTAGTGGGGTCATCTGGACCCCACAAGACAGTGTGGTATACCTTTTTTTTTCAATAATTTGTGACCTTCACTTGTGTCCATGGATTATATGAAATCCTCTTCACCTTTATCCACCTGTGTCATGGTAAGAATAACACGTCAATGTAAGGATCGGGTCATCTGGACCCCAGAGGACAGTCCAAGGGTTCAGAAAACAGTTCAGTCATGCTTTCGAATGAAAATATCATAGGAATTTTAAGTCAAAAGGTAAAGCCTTAAGCTATATCACACTGCCCTTGGTAACGCGCATTCAAGCATTTCCAACTAAAGGTATATGTAAATGCATGTAAACGTGTGTGAACGCGAGTTTTGAATGTGAAATCTCAAAATGTGGGTTAACACATAGCTACAAAGGTTTTAATTTGGCAATTGAACGTTTGCTGCCAGCAAAACTAGGTTGAACTTTTACCAAACAGGAACACGATGCTGCTGATGTTACTGACTTGATATGGCTCTTAAAGTTCAGATCAGAGTCCATGATTACCCTTAGCTTTCTGACTTGATTTGGAGACAGAGAGTGAAGAGGGTGCGGACCAAAGATGGACCAAAGGACAAGAAGGGAGGGGCTTCTTTTTCTTTGGTCCATCTTTAGTCCACACTCTCTTCACTCTCTAGCGTGTGACACCATGTTTTTACGTGTACGTCGCTTTAATCTTTATCCAGTGATAATAAATGTGGCTTCTTTTCATCTTACCAAAACTATCAAAACATGTAAAATGTGCTATTTATTTTATGTTTTCCATTCTCTTGGTTTATTTGCTTTGGCTGCTATTTGGCAGACTGCACTCAATTTTAGCTAATTACTACCTCCACAGGCGGCAGCTAAAATTGTAGTTTCTTTTGATTAAGTGCCATAATTTGATTAAATTGGGGGATATTTTTTTGTCTGTTTACTCTTGTCTTTGTTGAAGATGGCTACATGGTTTGCTGAAATGGAAATCAGCCAACAGTTGTTAAACTTTTTTACTCTAAAGCTGGAATGAGTCAGTGTAGCTTTCACACATTTTGATAACCTGAAGATAAAAATGGAATAAACATGGTTAATTTACTTTCTTAGTGATTGGTATCACTTCCCCTACGAGTGGATAAAGGCTGCATGCCCGCACAAAAAAGCAAGAGTGTAGATCCCTCTGTGAGCCACTGCAGCGGGGAAAAGTTCATTAGTCTTTTATGTACGGGCATGCTGCAGGAAACAGATCACAGCAAACACTACATAACACGTAAGGTAAAGTAAGGGGGAAGTAGATGAGATGCAGGCGTGTCATATGTATGGATGTACTGTATGTATTTTTTCTTTTTTTCAATCTTCCTAAATCCCACAGATTAAGTTCTGTTCACATAAGTGTGAGCCACCTGCATTCCCTGTACAAGTTTATTTATTTTTCGCCTGCAGGCTGCCTGTTTTACACTGTAATGACAGTTGAGGCTAAGGTTTTACGATCAGATAGTGTGCTGTAAGGGCATTGTCACTCGTACGTCATAAATGTTTGAAACTTACATTAGCCTCACAAATTCTTCACGATACCCTTACCACAATTATCCGTTTTCAATGAGCCTCGAGAGAACTGCAAGACACACCTGTGCTCCCTTCAAGATGCCACTGCTCTCTACGATCGTCCGCAGGCCCGGACAACCCAAAACGTGCAGCACATGCTTGTGACTATACCTTAAGTCGTGGCATCCAAAGCAGTCCAGGCTGTTAATATTTTTTTTCCTTAATTTGGCACTTTGCTGATATAACCAGAGTCAACCAATCACTGAATTTCAAGGTTTAATTCAGCTTCTCCTCACTGTCACTTGAGCTGTGTGAACTTGCACGGTGTAGCATCAGCATCATCTTATCATTAAGAAAATATTTGATTATCACTAGTGCAGGATCTCAGCTGGTTGCTTTGTAAATGCAAAATGTTTGTCTCCAGACTAATAAAGACCAAAATTCAAGCAGAGCATGTGCAGTGTGACGGTCCAGAGCTGCACACAGTGTACAGTGTTTCGGAGCTAAATGATGTGCTTGGGCTGTGCTTTTTTTGCGATGCGCCTCAGATTAGAGGTCTCTCCTGCAGCTGTGGTGCTGCGTTCCCGGTCATCACAGCCTAGCATCACTGATTAACATAATCAGCCGGCATTAGTTATTCATGTGATGTGCAAAAGTGCTTGGGGGTCAAATCTTTGCCCCGTCTAATAACCTATGTTAAATATTAAAGAAGTACATGGACTGCCTGATTTACATGCCTCTCATCCTTTCCTTTAGATGCACAAGTACTGAGAAAAAAAAGTCATTCTAGGCCTGTGGTCTATTATTTGTCAGTTGAATAAATGAACGTATGCTGAGACTGTAGTGCTTTGAACTTCAGAGTTCTACCATTACAATGTGGATCTAAAAGGAGTTCATATTTTAAGCATTCCTGTTTATGTAATCTGCATGTGATCAGCTCTTGTACAAACCAGCCAGTGGTAGCCACTGAATCACCCTTCCTGTGCCCAAAAGTGTGTGTGCGTAAACAGTATTAGAGACCACTTTTTTCCACTCGACTTCATCCGACTGCCAGACGAGAAAGACCCCACTGGGCATGCATGAACTGCTTTGCTGCATCTTTATGCCTCACATTTCTTGATTAGGAACAATGAGAGGAGCTAGCCAAGCGTTGAGCTGCAGGAGCCAAGCTTCGGTTGGAGAGGGAGACCCTATGGGCTGCAGAGATGGGGGCCAACTGTGAACCCCGAGGAAGTCATTAGGAGACTAGTGACCTCACTGGTGCAGAGCACCAAAAAAACCTGCCCCTTGGCATAAAGTCATACTTTGTATGTCAGCCCTCATCATAGTGACACAATGTAGACTCCAATAGTGTGAAAACTGTGTCGTACCTGGCAGCTGTACAGTAGTGCTCCCACATTTTTCTAAAACTTGCTGTGGCACTGTTGGCACAATTCTTTTTTTTTAGCAGACATAAAAAAAACTCTCCAAACTACTATAGCACCTTTATAACAACAATTTTCCATTTGAAATATATGTGTTTTTTATCACATTATTGACTGTTTATATAAATGAACGCCCATGCCTCTTTTACAAACATATAGCTTACTAAGTAAACTGCCAAATTATTTTGAACTATTTTTAACCTGGTAGACAGTTCTAGGCCTTCTAGCATGCACATTCTATTAACCCTTTAACACACACTCACACATATTACTCAAGTGTTACAGAGCAGTGGTTCTTGAATAGGGATATATGTACCTCGGGGTGTATTTTTTTGGAAAAAGAAAATGAGAAAAACCGTTGAAAAAGATTCATACACATTGGTATTAAACTAAATTTCAGAAGATTTTGCATTTAATTATGCATTACAGTAGGTATAAATCAGAATAGTCTGTTTTTTAATAGATAAAAACATGTTTGTCTTTTTCAAATTTATTTTCCGCATTAGAAGGTAGACGTTCTTTTTTTTTTTTAGCAATGTTGTTTTGAGTGTGTTTGGTATTTAACATAATATTTAACATATAACATATAACATATGTATATATATATATATATTGAAAGGGATAACCCAAATAAAGCTGTCCTTGTGCTAGTTAACATGGTTTTAGCTAATAAAATTGTCATGAAGGTACAATGTTTAAAAAAAAAGGTTAAGCACTTTCCTAGAGCACTATGGGAAGTACAGTTTGGCTAATCTTAGTAGTTAATGTTGCACTGGACCACACCTGATCGTAGAATAAGGCAATTAGAGTGGTCAAAAAAGTCACATGTTGATCACATTTAAACAGTTTTGTGAGTATTTCAATACAAAAGTAATGCATTACAGTAGTATACTGCTTTTTTTGTGGTAACACAGTGGTGTGAGGCATTGCTAAGGAATTTTGAGTAATATATTTTTGGTAACATTTGAATTACAACATATCAGGGATGTGCAGATGCCAGTTTGTGTGTGATTGTGTGGCCTTGCCACAGACTGGCGATCCATCCAGGGTGTACCTCGCCTTCGTTTAACCATAGCTAGGATAGGCTCCAGCAACCCTGTGACCACGAGATGGATTAAACAGGCTTGGAAGTCTTAAAACTTTTAGTTTAAATGAATAGCATATCGTCAAAATGTGTTGTTGAACTACTTTAAAAGTCTCCCAGTGACATGTTTTTCTAAAATAAATAACTTTCCGATGGTGTTTAAATAAAATCCCACAATCTAAATGTCTTGAAAAGCCATATTTCCTGTCCATCTGAAGTCTCTGTTTCCAGAATCTCCTCTACATGGGCATACATTACTTAAATCAAGTGTCCGCTCACACCGAAAGGAAATTTGCGCGTCAGATTTTGCTTACACCATCTTTATTATGAGTAAAAGTTTCTCCTTGACGCTTGTCCACAAGTGTGTTAACCCCACCACATGTGGGAGGAGCGTCTGTTGAAAATGTCAAATGTTTGAACATATAAACAGAAATAAATACATTTTTCATGTTTATACATTTTTTCTTGCGTTGTGTAAATCATTGATTTGAATTTTGGAAAATAATCAACAATAAATAAACAATCGTGTCATTACATGAAATTGTTTTCTACCAAAATTTATGGTTGTTTAAGAATTACGCAGTTCATACATAGTTTACGTAGTTCATACAGTTATTACATGCAATACACACACAATTGCACGAGCACTTGAACTGTTCGCGTCAGATCGATAAACACATGATTTGTACGTAGATCTAGGATTTGGGGTGCTGCAACCTGGCTACCAGTTATGTCACTTTGCAAACTAATAGAGGACACATTATTGTAGAATATTTTACTGTTTAATAGTTGCAATACATTAAAACCAATGTTCATAAAAATATTATTTGCTTACTATTTTTACTGGATGTTTAGACAATGATTAAATGCAGGGATCAGGAACCCCATAGCTTGCAAGCCTATTATAGTTTTTTTTGTGCTAGCATATAGCTTACCTAAAACCCTAAACTTTTTTATCTGTTATATGTTTCCAGGTATGGCGCCACTCCAGTTCAGAGAAATCTCTGAACTGGAGTGGCGCCATCACTATTGCATGTGATCCATGCAATAACTGTGTATAAACTATTTAAACTATGCATGTACTGCATAGTTCTCAACCGACCAAACATTTTGGTCAAATCCAATTTCACGTAAGTCGTGCATGTATCACCAAAGACGTGACACAGCCTTGACTGGTGCGGATTGGGGGAATCCGACTGTTTAATTCAAACAAAGCATTGCGAGGTTCCGCGGCGGGCGCTGATCATGGTGCTAAAGCAATGTGATTTCTGCTCATTGGTGATACATCTGTCAAAAAGAACCAAAATTGTTCTCACTTTTTCCACGGAAATACACGTTTGACTAGTTTTCATCTGTGGATAATACAGAAATTGTATATGCAGATTGTATGCACAGTGTGACACTGCCTTTAGTTTGGTAGGAATTGTCAAATTTACACTAATTTGTTTTAAGTCAAGTGCTAAGTTTTTGAGTATCTGTGACAAGCCACACATTTGGGTCTTCCATCATCTCCATCACCATTTAACACCGGAGCTTTAACTCCAGTGTTAACATTTTTTAAACTACCGAAACTCTTCAACGGTTGACGCAATTAATGTAATTCCTGTGGATTCCGAAGCGGAGAAAAGCAAGCTAGCGTTGATATGCAACACTTACAGTAGCGAAGTGATTATGCAATCAACGAAAATCAGCGGATTCTTTCAGATAGAAAAGCTGCTTTTCTTCGCTTAGGGATGTCGCCAGCGACATCCTAGTAGTGTAGTTAGTATCAGGTTGATACTAACTACAAGTACTTTACTTACACTGTTAAAGAAACAAATTCAAGCAATTGAGGAAAAATTATCATTTGAGGCAGTCTGTGAGCGATTTGAGTAACTAATGCTGCACTGAGCTGGCATTGCTATTCACCACAGTCTGTTAAATCTGGTGTAACACAGGAACAAGTGGAAATTTTGCATTTAAGAAAATGTTTTAACCAGAATAGTTCAATAAACTCAATGCAGAAACTTTTACATACCTTGGTGTTAAAGAAAGTCTTTGTCCCCAAGAGTTACATATTTTTCCAGCTACAGAAAGAAAATTCTAAACAAACAGCCATAAGACTGTGTGGTTCCTAACAGTGGCACACTGTTCCAAATTCAGGTTGGGCTTGGAATAACAATTTGCGCAGTAGAACCCAATGGAAGTACAATTTATCACCCATATTCCCTCACCCTGTAGAAAAAGAGAATGAAGCATGTAGACGAATGAACTGTTAGCTCTCCTTCAGGCTTCATTTTGTAATGATGGAAACACTCTAGATAGTTTTTTTTTTACTTTTTCTCTTTTTAATTTGATCCTTAAGAAAATAACAAACCTTCTCAGCCCTGCTCATTACTTGCATGGCTTTGGTGACCATTAAGAAATTAATATAACTTTGCTCATTTTGTGCAACTCAACGGCCTAGAGGCTGAAGGTCTGAGAAAAGGATTGCATTTCTAAATATAACAGTTCTCTCTCACCTGCATGCCTTCACATAAAAGAAATCATGGGATGGGTTAGTTTACAAGGCCATTCGATTGTAAATAGACTTTTCTGAAGAGCAATTGTTAAAACGTAAAGCCTAAATAAACCTAAATGAAATACCTTTTTCCATTTTCATATTACTTTTTCTTGCACAGATAATGTTGCTGTGGAAGACATTAAATGTATGTTAAACAGACTGAGCAGGGTTAATTAAGCTCTTATGTCAACACTCATCTAAACACAAGTAATCAAGATATGGCCATTAATGAACCTTCCACGTGTCAAGTTGCAAGTATACATGTGCGTAAAGGTGTATTTAGACTGGACACATTTGGTCTACTTAAAGTGAACCAGAGTTTGTTTCCCTTCCTTTACTATTACAAAAAGGGGTTATGAATCTTCAGATAGCCAGGGTGTAAATTTGTGTAACCCCATTTTTGTTTTTAACATTATTTTTTATTTATTTAGTACATTTTGTGTTTTAAGTATGAGCCCCGACCCCGGGGCCGGACCCAAGCAGCCCAAAGATCACGGTGCAACCACAGCTCCACCCCTACCTCCCTCTACACTGCACTACCCTCTACAGACCCCCCCCCCCCCCCCCTCCCCCAACACGTCCATCAACCCCCCCCGCTGCCCTTTCCAAACTGAAGAAGGGAGGGTGAGCCCCAGTGGGTACTGGCGAGGTGGCCCCCAGGTCTATCCCCGCCCCATGCACACTCACACACATTCTTCTGGTTGCCCCCCGCCCCCCATCGCTACACAGTACCCACTCCAGCCCACCGACCCCCTAGCATCGCAGGCCCCGGCCACCACCTCGGCTTGCAGGGTCCCCACACGCCAGGCCGCCCTGAGAGGACCAGGTGGGTGAAGACCGGCCGCCCGTCCCCAATCCCATCTGTGTATTGTGGTGTGAGTGTGCGGTGGGTGTGCTGCAGGTAAAATGGGAGGTCTCCAGTGGGGTGGCGGGCCCCACTGCAGTAAAACAGCAGAGCCCCCCCCCTACCCCAGGGTCTCTCTGTGTAAGGGGTGTGTTTGCTGCGACGTGTGGTGCCAACATGCAGTATGTGGTGTCTAAAGTGAGAGTTAAAATTGAGAGGTGGACCGGTGAGAGATAAGCCTGTATGTTTCACCGTGCCCCCCTCCACTAGACTATCCCCACAAGACCCTAGATGAATCAAGGTGTCTAATATGCAAGTAAAAGTGGAATGGAGGGCGGGTGCCGACGAGGCCCTATAGAGAGTCACCCCCGGTCAGCCCCCCAGCAAATCTCACCCTGCCAAGCCCTATGTGCATGTGTGCAGATTTTGTTTGGGTGGGATCGGGAAGGAGCATGCGGATGGGCACAACCAGGGGAAGAAGGCTCCCCCTGAGCGACCGGCCCCCCCAGCCAGCCGCATTAGGCGCCTCACCTCCCAGGGCGACCGGGAAACCAGAGGCCGGCCAGCAAGCTGCAGACAGAGACCAGGACAGCATAAATAAATAATAATAATGGTAAAATAAAATAAAAAAATAAATAAAAAGATTTAGAAAAATAAAGGTAAAGTAATTCAATAAAATGAAAATAATTTAAGCCTTTTGCCCAGAGAATCCCAAAAATAAGTGCAGGGGCGCCCGGCCCCCAGGCCCCAGAAGCCAAGCCGGCAAGCACCGCACGCCCTGCACCCAGAAGGCACCGACCTTGGAACCCCCGCCTCAATGCTAGCCCCCTGCAGAGTAGTAATCCTGGAAGTTAGGTAGGCCTAGACCTCCTCTGTCTTTAGAATTTTGAATAGTTTTCAGACTGATACTTGGTGGTTTACCTCTGCATAGGAGATGGGATATGAATGAGTCTAATGATTTAAATCACGTAATTGGAGGTTTGGAAAAGAAAACAGATAGTTAACTTTGGGAAGAATCATAATTTTTATGGTTGCAACTCGCCCTTTTAGGGAAACGAGTTTTCCAACTAGTGAGATCAGCCTCAATTGTTTTAAGGAGTTGGGTGTGGTTTAACTTGTATAGATCAGAAAGCCTAGAGGAAACATTTATACCTAAGTATTTTATGTTGCCTGTTTGTAATTTAATGGATGATGGGTTTAGAGAGTTATGATCAATTGGCAGAATTGTATTTTTAGACCAATTTATGGAGACCAATATTATATATGTTTTCCCAACATATATAATATTTTCTTAGTCTGAAGTACAACTAATGACTTGCTAAAAAAAACAAGCTGATTTGTTCTCTGATATTATAATTCTTATAGTTCATTGAGCTTATTGAGAAATATTTTTTCCAATGGTGCTTTAATTTTGACAAACTAAAACCATATGTTGTTTTTGCTGGATAAATGCACTTGAGGGCAAAGCAGTAAAGCTGAAAGGGGTTTGTCATAGTCTTCATCATTCACAGAAAAAGAAAAAAAAAAGGGAAAATATTTGAGTAAAGCCTCCTGAAATATCAATAGTCAGCATTTCTTGCAATCTGAATCCACAGATTGAAGCTAAAAGCCTGTCAATTCAAAAAACCCGGCAGTAAATGCACATTTGTTTGCCTGCTTCTTAATGTAACTATATATGGATGACGTAGAAGACTCAGATTTCATTCTCTCATACCAGCATATTTCTCAGAAGCTCTCTAAAGTGATTTTGCTGCATTAAATATGGTGAGATAAGAATCGTGCATTCAATAAACTTTCCCTCTACCTGGGTTTACAAGTGTGATTCTGCACACTCCATGCTTTTGTCAGCACCGGTGAAGAAATCTGTTTTGTGCAGTAATAGAAGACACAAGCGGCGAGTCTCACGGAGCATGTACAGCATCAATTCCCTCACTCCAAACACAAATGTGGTGGCAAGCTCCATGTATTTGGCAGAGACCAATGTCCAGTGGTTACTGGATGAATGGCCCTCAATATTACACTGAGTGAGTGCGCTCCCACATGGAGGCTGCACTGCTGTTTAAATCAAACGGGCGGTCACACTCGATGTGTACATCACCACTGAGGCATGGTGAGCAATGAGACGCCTGTACAAGGCCCCTGCCGGCCCATTGCAGGGCTGGACCGCTGAGGCCCCTGGGCTGCCTAATCAAATCTGAAACCATCACATTCACTAGACTCTCAAGCAGGGAAGCATGCATGCATGCATGCATGCAAAAAAGAAAAAAAAAGACATGAAAAAAGTCAATTTTATAATCCATCCCCTCCCCCACTGCTCTTAAGTACAAACATATAGCAAAGTAATGTAGTGTGTAAGTAATAGGAGTATATAATTGATTTTAATGATGAAAAGTAAGCAATCAAAAGTGACTTTTCATGAGTTTTTAAGAGATACAGAAGTTAACACAGTCTTTGCAAAGAAAAATAAAGGTTCTCTGTATCTATATCATCTGCCGTACACACCGCAATCTCCCCTCCAAGTCCCTAACTTTCCAGACCTATGAAATTGATGTGTTTATTTAGCGTGTCCAAGCTAAGGCAGAGCAGTAATGGCCTTGTCTAGGGGCTGAAGATGGAATCCCGTCGCTGCGCCATCGATGTAGGATAATGGTTTCCTTTGATGGAGATTTGGGCCATCTAAACATAATTAGGCAAGCGTGAACAATGATCTCCATGAAGTGCAGAGTACTAATTAAAACAGTTTGGCATAACAGCATTTCAAACATGACAATAAAAATAAAAAAAGAGGGCCCAAATAGATTGCACACTGCGGCAGCGGATCAAAGAAAAAAAGAAAAACAGCGTCAAAGTTTAAAGGAACTTGAAGAGAAGATAAAATGCTGCAACAAAATATACATAATGCCATTTTCTGGCACTTTGTCTCTGAGTTCTTTTTTTTAAATAAAGAATGAAAATAATTTAAATCAATGATACTAATGTTTAGAATTACTCAGAAAGATCATCTACAGGCACTTAGCAATTATGTTGGTGAGATGAAACCATTAGGTAGACAAGAATATATTTTTTTTTAAATCTCAGTTTTGCTGAGAAAATATCTTACATTTTTTTAAAAGTGAGCCAAAGTGAAAGTAGTCTACTAGTATGGCTTCCCCCACTGCATCCAGCCTCCTAATCCCCATGCGTTAGTGTTTACTTACCTGCAGTACATTAATATTTGCTGTCTAAAAGCGTGCAACACTCCGATGATGGGAGCAATAATAAAAAGATGTCTAACTGCTTCGGCCTGTGTGTGATTCACAGTGCCTGTTTGAGCGGCGGCTTGATTCCTAAATAAACTCAAGGCTGAAGAAGAATTGATTTGACTTAAGATGTGGCTCTATATCTCTTCTTTAAGTCCCTACAGCACTGTTTGCATTTTATTATACTCTGGCAGGGAAGAAATCTTTGCATCATTATAAAATATTCATACAGAGTCAAGGCTGTGTAAACGTTGGAAAACAGATTTTTTCTTTTTGTTTTTTATTACATTTTAAAAGTTTGCAATCTTATTACAAATATAGCTTACATTATTTAATGAAGTGTTCTTTTTTTTAAAGTCTTGAATAAATGGTGTGTATCTCGCTAATGGGCTGAAAGTGATTTAGTGTTCTGAGACGGCTTTTGTTACAACATCTTTCATTTGTTTTGCACATACAAAAGATTGATTTAAGATATGATCATGTTTCAATTACAGCCAGATCTTTTATTACTTGGCTGACAGTCTGGTCTGTGGTTCTGGTGCTAACTGGAACCTGACATGGATTGTTTATGTTTCCAAATTTCACACTATGCTTCCACCATGACTACTTTATGTTCCAAAATGTAGCTTTTTGCTTTTTATGCATTTTCTTTTACCTTGACATCCATTTTAAAAATGTAGAAGTAAAGTTAGCTAACTTCAAATATATACTTATTTGAATTAAAGTAAGTATTTAAAGATTTTTTTTGCATTGGTATGTAACTTCAAAACAGCTCATATGAAGTCATGTGCCAAAGTAGGAATCAATTTATACATTTTTAGTTCAATTGTGAACCATTGATACTATATTGTTTTAGTTTTTTGTTTTTTTTAAATTATTACTATACATATTTTACTTAGAATTTTAGTTTCAATAAACTATCATTTTACAGCAAAAAAAAAAAAGGAGCAATCAATCAACATTTTCCAATTGCATTTACATTCAACAGTGCCCCAAAACTGAAAAGAACCAAAACCATAAACATCAGTCTTTGATTAACCATTTGCAATTAGAATAACTTGTAAATCCTAATACATTGGTGGAAAAAACAAGGTATTTTCAAAGCTCCAGATTTTCAGTGAGTGACATTTTGCACTGAGCCAATCTTGGCCTTTTTAGAATGCCAGAAGGTGTCACTGTTCATGCAATGCTTTCACATGAAACGCTGGGGAAAAAAGAGCACATTCTTACTTTGAGAGAGCTGCATGCATCACTGCACAATAAGGCACCATTTGCATTTAAACTTATGAAACAAAATGTAAAAAAATATTACAGCTGAAAAATTGGTAATTTACTAAGCATCAAAAAGCAAACTTACAAAATCAAAATGTTCTTTTTCTCATTTTTAAATATGAATGTTAAGTGGAAAACCTCTGGCCATACACACAAAACAAAGACCCAAAGCAGAAAAAGCAAACACAGTGCAGTGACTGGAGGAGCTTGTCATAAGAGTAATACCCCTTGTTTGGTATCTTCCAAACTGACTCGATGACGAACATGTCTGTCAGCGCTGTGCCAATATGGTTTAGGGCCTCTCGTGATGGGGCACACACCCAATGACAGAAGCAGGTCATTTCCGCTCCCTGGCATCATAAATCCACCGTCTGGCCCCTGTCCGGCTGCTGATTCTGCAGAACGCCACCCACAGTGGACCTGTCGGAGCACCATGAGCTACAGTGCTGTCCCCATGGAGCACAAACACACACATAGACAGCAAACCTCACCTTCTGGGGAGGCGGCTGAGTTGCCACATCTCCTGATGGCTGACACACAAAAAAGAAATCTTGAAAATTGATCTTTATTATAAAAATATATAAATGTAATTTTATTACAAAAGCTTTTATTAAGATCACTTTTCCGTGGTGCTGAACTGGACAGCTCCTGTTCAGGTGTGCAGCAGAGACAGCCTCTAAAAATACAGTGTTTGTAAGGATGCAGCACTCGCATGTCAGCTTGGGGATGAGGGATACCGTGTGTAATATATTCATGTTTACTTAAATCAGGCTCAAGGTTAAAACAACACCTATTTCTCTTGGCATCACATCTTTTTGGCAGAACACAGAGTTTAGATGAGCCAAATATGACACCTCGACTCACTTTTGCACGAGAAATAAAGGATGAATGATAAATAAGTCTGCTATTTTGTAACCGTTCCTTACACCCCACCCTTGTGTTCTCCTCTTCTCCTAGACAGAAATGCAAATAGGTCATTGAGCTTCACCCCCTCTTCATCCTAACACGCAATGACAGTTTTCAAATTTGAAGCAGAAAGAAGGAAAAAAAAATAATAATAACAAACTTTCCCATTTAGCATGAAGCGGTGGTAATGTTTTCTTAGGTTAAGCTAGGAAATCAAAATTTATGCTTTAGGGAAGCCATGACCGCTTTCAGGAAGCCATGACCGGGGTTGAGCAGAATGCTTAATGCCATACATCTTCAAGGTTATCTTGGAAAACAGAGGCCTTTTGGAATCTGCTTCTGCTTTATTTTCTTGTATTCATGCATCAAGTCAGCTAAACGGATGAAGGTGACTCCCAACGTTTTCCCGTTCCTGCACCCTGACTGGTAGGTTGAACACCTTGCTACGTCTGCTTTGAATCCTTATTTCTCTTCTTTTTTTTCCCGTATGTGTGTGGTGGTGGTGGTGGGGGGGGGACTCCACGCTAAATCTCTTGCACTTTTTGTGTGTGGATTGGAACCAGACAGAGTTGCAGTGAGCCAGAGGCTAAAACAAAGCACTTAAATGTGGAAAGTGTCATTTTTATCCCCAAAGTCTCTGAATATTGAAATTAGGTCATCAGTGCAACAGAGGCCAATTTTCGCCCTCATATATCATGGCTGCCCTGCACCCGGGGTCTCATTACACCCTACGTGGTCAATAAGCCATTAACATGCAGACAATGCGTAATGTTTCCTCACACAGACGATGTATCTACTGTACAATAGAGGTCCGTCTTTGTGATTATTCATAAAGCTAAAAGTGGACAGACAGCAGCATCAGCGGAGGTGATGGGGGGAGGGGGTGCTGCTGGTGGTCAGATGGCATAAAAAAAAATAAAAAAATAAGGCTTTTGTTTGTGGACTCCTTTTCTTTTTCCGAAATATCACACTTTGCTAGTGTGATATTCATTTGTTGGAAGCTGTACTGCATAAACAAACAACGCCCAAGGCTACAACTGGCTGGTTAAACAACCACAGGCTGTTTTCTCTTTTCTCCACAACAGCACATTGTAAATCCCCTTATTTTTATTTTTATTTATTTTTTATTTTTTATTTTGGACCGCAACATCCTCGACTGTGTTTATTTAACAAACACCTTGACAATTTCCCACTAAAAAATTTACACCGTACTTGCATCTTACATGAGTTTCATGCTTATTTTATGACCAGCCTTTTATTAATTAAAACTCGCTAAAATAAAAAAAAAAGAGTAAAAAATAAAGCAGCTGAAGTAATAAGAATTGAACGCTTCACACCACACATGTTCGACAAGCCGCAGTGCTATAAACTCTCCTTTGTTTGCCATTTCTACATACCCAGCAATAAACAGAAGGCATCAACATTTCTCTAAACAGACCGTAGGCAGACTGAGGCTGCTGGCTGCCACCGCTCTAACAAATGTGGCAAATCATTGTCACGAGGCATGTTTCTTTCTTCTTTAACATGGTTACACGACTGTGCTGGGGCATTTATGGACCGCCTGATCTAGGGCTGGCAGATTAAAGCAAAATCAAACCAAACCTGTTTAAGTCTCCCCCCCATGATAAGTCTCTCAGTTTATTATACCTCAAAGGAAACCTCAAATATTTCATTAACAATAAAAAATCGCTCTATTTGATTTGCTCAGTCTATTTCCCTTTTTTTTTTTTTTTTTTACCATTTTTGTTTGTTTGTTTTCCTTCGAAGGAACCTTCTTCCTGCCTGTGAAAATGGGGTTTGTATTGATGAGCTGGACCCAATATTGATTTCCCATCATTCCTGGTGTGGACATTTTCTGGTCTATTATACTACAGTCGCAGCATATTCCCCCAGCAGCCGTAAAGTGGATATATGGACAACCTGACCTTGGCAATATGGAGATAATGAAATATCCTTAATGACCCTTCCTGAAAGATTTTACAGGCCGGACTATAGACTGCCAACCCATGTACAATAATAGTTTGCAGAGGAGTATTTTAGAGGCCCGACTAAATCTAGAGCTCTCTACACATATTGGGAGGACTGTTAACTTGTCTGTTTTACTAGGTTAATGTAACCATTAAGGCCACAGTTATATGAGAATAGCTAATACATGTGAGTGGTTTATACTTTAGGGCTTTGTCCACCATTGCTCTCTGACTCCTAGCCTTTATGAAGAGAAACTTGAGGGTTTTTTTCTGCAAATCACATCAAGCCATATTTACATGACAGAATTTAAACTGATATAGATATACCATGTTTTAGAGTATATGTCAAGATTTTTTGTATAGTTTGGCCACGGTGGGACTTATATGTGTTTTATTTTATTTTATTATTTTTTAATAAATAGCAACAACCACTAAATGGCACTTTACGTTTATGTATCAGTATTTGCTACTGACAGCAATGCAGATGAAGAAGCACCACTCAGTCTTATGCTACGTACAGACCGGGCATGTGATATGTGTTCAAGGATGGAGTATACGGGCATTCTTGAACTGGCTTGTCGCATACAGACTGTACCGGATACCAGCCCATGTACTTGCAGTTGGAAGAAGCTTGATGCAAAAAGGTCAAAGCTGTGCAAATCTCACAAATCTATTTTTCTTTCATAGCCTCATTTCGATATATCAAAGACTCCGTGTCATACAATTCCAGCCGGGCACAAACCGCAAATATTAATTTCTCCTTCATTATCAATTTTGAAATGGCTGGTACTACCATGTTTTGAAACGTTACACATTGTTCATTGAAAGTGGTCACTTAAATGCACGAGAATCCACGCCCAGTGTAAAGCTACGTTTTCACTGGGCTAGGCGGAATTGTTCCAAAGTGACACAGAGGATGAAGAATTCAACAGAGTTAGTGACTTGACTGATATAAAGAGTTTAGTTGACTTGTTAGTGTGTTATTTATGGCTAACAGAATAACTGTTCATGTGTTGTGCTAATACACTAGATTTCTCCTGTTTTATTGAGCTTAGATGGCATCAATGTGATACGGTAGTGAAGCGTGCATATATTCACTCCATTAATGTTATCTATTCTATTATGATTTGCCTTTCAAGATGAAATACTTTCCTTTTTTGTTAAATACATTTCTCCCAAAAGTGTAAATTACAAAGGATTTTTTTCTTTTTGATTGAGAATTTTTTGGCTGCAATCACTTGTACTTCTAAGTGACTTATAGTCTAAAAATTAAGGTTTAAAACTTGGACAAAGTTTGTTTTAGCTTTTTTAGAAATAAAAAAAAGAATTTTAAAACTCACATATTTAATTATTTGTTATCGTAGCTTTCGTGAAACGTTTCTATTTAACTAGATTTGAAAAATGTGATTTTACTTCTGATTGATAACTCAATTAAAAGTGCTTTATGAGTTGATAAACACAAAGAAATTGGCTTACGTCATGTGGTAATGAGATTAGTAATATGTCAACTCTTTATGAAGGATAACACAGTAAAGGTAGAGAAGGACGACAAACATTTCCCAAATTTCCATGAACGGTCCCAAACAACCAAGGCAGGCAGGAGGAAATGAAAGTCTGAACTCTTGCGCTACTGCAGATTATTCAGGTGTCAGAGTTGGTTTGGCAGCGGCAGGTGAAAAAGGGAGATCATTATTCACACGTCTCACTGACAGTTGTTTCAGAGATTCACGCCGATAGCAGCTGATAATCATCCCCAGAGCGAAGCAACAATGAACTTGCCCTACCACTCCACTGTCTTCAGAACACTTCAAACACACTGCAC
This sequence comes from Oryzias latipes, assembly GCF_053564925.1. Taxonomy (NCBI): domain Eukaryota; kingdom Metazoa; phylum Chordata; class Actinopteri; order Beloniformes; family Adrianichthyidae; genus Oryzias; species Oryzias latipes. Next base: position 15,643,027 of record NC_136245.1, read on the forward strand.
TTCAAACACAAAAGCAGCCATCTCCTTTGATGTCATTGTCAAAAAATGAGTTTTGTTCCATCGCATTTAAACTCCACCCACACCCCCCTTCCGTGGAAACCTAGACGGAGACGTGCGAGAAACAGATTTTGAACATGAAAAGAGCAGCTGTGTTGTCAGATACAGCCCTCCATCCTCAGGCTGCCACGCTTTTTGCCTCCCTCTTGCAGAATGGGAAGCTGAGCATTACCCCCCCTTTGTGGGTTCAGCCCCATGTTTCATAGCTGAAGCTAATGGAACCGGTAAAGAATTATCTTTTTTTTTTTTTTTGCCCTCTTCATATACAGTCATTTCAAAATACGATGGCGGGTCAAAAGTGTCACAAGTCTTTCCATGTCCAAACTCTTTGCACACTTCCTTTTACCAAGCAGGGCCTGCAGGTTGCAGTTATCCTGGCAGAGCATGTCTGCTCGTGATGAAATCACACTGCAGACACCACTGCTTCATAATGACTATAATTAAAGCAGATAAGCAACTAGTGCATGCAAAGGCTCAAAGGAGGGAAGGAATGGAGGGAGAGGAGAAGTAATTGAATCTTTTGGAGGCACATTCAGCTGAAAGGCATTGGCTGTGTGGGAGATGCTTTTCAGTGAATGGCATTTAGATTACAGAGGTGCCCTATTCACCATCACGGTCAATACCTCCTTCTTCACAATAGCACTCCGAGTCTCAGGAACACTGCTCTTAGAGGGAAATAGGTATCACGGCAGTCGTGTGGGGATTTTGAGAGCATCAAAGCTTCACTATGGATATTTTTTATGATTTAAAACAAGAAAAGGGATTATAGTGCACAGTCATCATTATTAAAGCTATGTTGATGCAAAACTAACAGAAAAAGTCTGCATACTGTTTGACTTGCTCACCTTAAAAATTAATTTAAGCAGCGCTCTTATCTGTTTTCCATCCAGCATCGACACATAGCAACACATTCCTGATATTATAGGGATCTCATATTGCCCCAGTGACACACCTCAAATGTATCTCAGATTAATGATATATCACGGCAAGGGATCTACAAAAACCATTAGTAAACCTGACACTTTGACGTCAGATTTTTAAAAATTTCCAAGTAATCTTTTTGATTTATGAAAGTGTGTCCAGGTTCATCGGGAGTGATTCCAGATTTATCACATCCTGGTTAGAATTATTAATGATTTTCAATTTGTAAATCTGATGCTGCCATGTTCGGAGCTGCTCCACAGAATCACCAAAGGCTGATATTGGAGTCCAGGGTTTGCTCCTGAAGCATGATTACTTTATCAAAATATTGCTACCTGTGACTTGCATTTCACTTATTTTCCACTCTTGCTGCACCTCTCCCATGGCTTTCATTTCTCTCCCCTCACGTATGAGTACCACACACATTTTTCAGAGCACGGCTCCGAAACGCCACGGCAGCCACGGCTTATGTCATTGCTTGGCTAATCTTCTGGAGTTAGACATTGCACTATTAGTTCCGAATTCCTGACACAGGAACTTTTAAAGGCCCACTGTGTCACCTTGTCAGATGGGATGTTCGGCACAGACGGCTGTACATTGCAATCTTTCTCTCTGTTGATGAGAAGCACAGTTCGTGATCATCATCACTTTCCAAAGATAGCAGGCTGTGTGTTGATGTCAAGGTTTGCTTTGCTGTCGCGTCGGCGAGCCCGTGTAACTCTTTTACTCCTACTTAGCGCTGGTAAACTCACAATGACTGGAATCCCCTCCTGGATGAGGGGCCCTTTGTGTGGCATATGCCCACTTAGACATGACTTAGACTGTCAGTTTGCAAGTAAGCACTAAGAGCCTGTAACAAGATGTCACCTTTTGCTGAAAGGTGCTCTTCAGCTGAAGTTGCTCGTCAGTTGAAGAAGTCTAGAGGACCTCACAGATTGCATTTCTTTGTAATGACCCTATTTAGGTCTCAACTCACACATTTTTACCAGCATTACTTGACTTTTGCTGCATTTACATGGGCGTGCTGATTATCAAGGGAATTAAGGTCCTCCTTTTGGAGAAATCCAGTCTTTTGTGACATCCACTGCTCTTTGCTGATCAAGCCAGCAGGAATGTGACAGTTTGTCTCCTTCACACTGGACAGAACAAAAAAACCGCTAACACCTACTGTCATTAGACTTTAGTCTTTTCTAGCAGGAGTGAGTCAAAGGTAATATTTTTTTGTTTACTTCAAAGCTGTTTTTTTTCAACAACACTACTTATAAGCATTTAGTCTTTTAACTTTCAGTTCAAAGAAATCTGTGAAGAACATAGATAAAGGAGCAGCCAAAAAAGCCCTTAGAAATGCTCATCATGGACAAAGTACATGCTATGTTCTTTTTAGTCCAAGCGTTATGTTTTACAATTTAATCCAGGATCCCAATTAATTCAGCATTACCTCGAAAGGAAAAAACATTGAAGAATATTCTTTTAGAGAATTGGAAATAAATGAAACTCGTGCTTGATAAATGTATTTTGCAGTTAAATGACTGCAATGACTTAATTGTTTGAAGTTTGATTAGTTTGAATAGAAAATTAGGCCTTTTGGGTTTATTTTTATCGTTCGAACCTGTAACCCTTGTGCTATCCTAGGCACTTTAACGTTGGGTGTTGGGTCATTTAGACCCACTAGACAGTGCACTGAACCTTTTTTCTTCAATGATTTGTGATCTTCACTGGTGTCCATGGATTACATGAAATCTTTCCACCTTTGTCCACCTTTGTCATGGTAAGGAGAACACGTGATTGTAAGGGTGGGGTCATCTAAGATAGCACAAGGGTTAAGTATACATGACTTGTGTTGGGGTAACATAAATTAAGGTAAAAGCTAACATGCCAACTCTTTATTGAAATTTCTTTAAAAATTTTTAAACAGATCTAACCTGACTCTGAACTAATAAAGTCCCACTCTGAGAATCCTTTGATTTAGTCAAATAGCAGTCCCAGTGGTCTTGAGCAAAAAAAATAAATAAATAAAACTGTGTTGTTTTTCTAGGACATAGTTTCTCCAAAGCGGCAGGAGTTAATTAGAAATTCATCTCTGAGTTGTGGACGGAACTGTTAGTGCGGTGTAAGCCCATCCCCACATCCCGTCACCTATCTGTTTAGACTCTCCTACTAGCTTACAGCCCCTCACATGCCCAACCTAACTCTGCAATATTGAAGCTATCTATACATGTGTACAGTTTGAGCCAGATGGAACTGTATTTTTTTTTTTGTTTCTTCCTGGTTTACTAGGGTTTTAATAAAGAAATATTCAGAAATGCAATTTTAAGCTTAATTTTCTTCATATATATCCTCCATTGTGAGAAGAATGCTACAAGAACATGTTAAAAACTCCAAAAACAACGTTTTTTTTTTTTCATTGGAGTGGGTGTTTTTATAGACAAGATGATGCCGGATGTGATGGACTTGTTTCCTCATTTTGCACAGCATCACCAAGCTTTTATTTTTAGACCAGCTGTGCAGTCCTGATTCTTAGAGGGGAGTCAAGAAATAGTAAACAAGTTCCACAGGCAGTCATGCCCATCAAAAAATTGAGTTAGTTCCTGGATGGAATCACAGTAATAAATACAGCCAGAAGTACTCCAAGGACGTTAACCCAATAGCAAAAAGCTCAAATATTTATTGATATTTAAAGGACTAGTTATGATTTCGGCTGGGAGTTGTATACTACCTGGTATACTGAATGAAAAAGAACAGTTCTTATCAAATGTTCTGGTTTTGTCTAAAACAGCACTTCCCTACTTACAGTAGTGACATGGGAAAACATCTCTGTAACTCGTTTCCGTGGCAATGCTAAATATAAACTCATGCCCAGCTGTTTAAGATCACCTTAAAGACTGGAAGCAGGAAGGAACAGCTGGCTAGGCTCTGAGGTAACAGAGAACAAGCCGATATAAGCACTTTCTTTGAAGCTCAACCTTTTTGTTACTTTTTTTTCATATTTAGAGCAGTGACTTTCTGAATCATAATGAGATGGTCCAGCAACCAGTGGCTGCTTCACGAATAGTCTGACATAATTTAAATTTTAATTCCTGAAAAGATAATAAAATCACAACTTTTTCAATTTAATTTTGTTTAATCAAAGTGGTATTGAGTTAACGTTCATGTCTCGCATAAAAGTGGGCATGATTACATTGTATAATGTAAAAGACTTCTGCTAACACTTTTCAAAAACTCTTTAATATTGCAATCTTCACATTATTCTCAACCTTTTACTAAACCTTAAATCACAATAGATGTTAGAAAGAGTGGAGACAAATCTAAGCTGTGCGAGGAAATAAAGTGTAGCTTTTGGAAAGAAAAAGTTGTAAAAATAAAATTTGTAATAGTCTGAAATTGTTGTTAGATTTGTATGTTTGTAGACATTTTTTATTCTTTAATTTATTCTGCTGACTGCCAAACCAACAATGAAAAGACAAATTTGAGATGATACCAGTTAGAAAAAGACACACACAAAACAATCAATGTAAACATTTGCTTTTAATTGACAAGAAAACAGATTTAAAGGATTATTATCTTAGAATGTTGTTATTAAAAGAAAGAAGCAAAACACAGACATTTGTATACTACAATATTAGTCATCTTATTACCTTGACTGTTCTGCTGCAGCCACAACATCTGCATGGAGACAGCTACATAAACACCTTTATGTACGGAATGTAAAAAGGTTTTTGCTCATTTTAGAGAACCATAGAGAAACTAAAATGAATGAATTGAGTTTCCCAAAGACTAAATCAATCATAAAGCTTTCATTGCTTTAGCTTGAATAATGTTTTTTGTGGACTGCACATACTAGGTGTAGTGGCTAGCACCCTCACCTCACAGCAAGAAGGCTCTGGTTCAAATCCTGATACTGGCATTCTTTAGAAGGTGGGTAAGGACAGATGGATGGATGGATGGATGGATGGATGGATGGATGGATGGATGGATGGATGGATGGATGGATGGATGGATGGATGGATGGATGGATGGATGGATGGATGGATGGATGGATGGATGGATGGATGGATGGATGGATGGATGGATGGATGGATGGATGGATGGATGGATACTAGACACTAGACAGTGCTCTGAACCTTTTTTCTTCAGTGATTTGTGATCTTCACTGGTGTCCATAGATTACAAGAAATCTTTCCACCTTTATCCACCTTTGTCATGGTAGGAATAACACGTCAATGTAAGGGTGGGGTCATCTAAGATAGCACAAGGGTTAATCCGTATGCAAGGCCAAGCTGAGCATCTCCAAAACACAAGAAACCAAAAACACAACAGTGACAAAATGCTTACATATTTACATCAGAATATGAAACATCTGTTTATTCATCATTGGCTATCTCCTATGAAACCAAAACTGATGTGATATAGGCTTCAGAAAGCACAAAATACCAGGCCTTTGCAAAACCTACCAGATGTCAGTTTATTTACTGGATAAAAAGGATATTTTACCCTCAGAAATAAATGACAGTGGGCTGTATTTGAGAGTGGCTCACTCATGCTGAGAAGATTTCAAAAAGTGAAAATAAATAAAGCATTACTTATTGAGGTAAGTGGGTTTTATGTTTGATTTCTTACTTTGCCTTTTAGTTTCTTTTGCAGCTGTTTGCCAGGTGGTGAGCCAGTTTGATACAGTGTTTATTGATTTTTGGTAAAGAGCCCAGGGGACTTTGTACATTGCTGTGGAAGTAATTAACAGAGATGGAGGGGTGGCAGCAAGAAGAATTTCAAGGAAAGTAACCATTGACTTTTCCTATCATCAATTCAAATGTTCATCGTGGCTGTTTACTTTTCTGACTTCTAAATGTCATTCAGAGTCCAGGCCAGAGTTTTTTGCACATTATGTGGGACGGTTGTTTGTGGTGAAATGCAGCAGGTTGTTTGTCTTTAAGAAAGATGAAATATCTGATTTTTTTTAAATACATTTTAACTAATTGTGCAACAATCAAACCCAAAAGGTTTGATTGGTGGAAAAACAGGGTTTGTTGATTCCATTTCCTATCATTAGATAATAGTCTTAATCAATGATATAAGGGTTTGATGTCCCCTCCTTTCTACTATAACTGCATTTTAGGGAGCAATTCTGTGATGCAAAAAAGTCAAGACATCCACAGGAGAGGAGTGAGAATGAGGGAAAAGGTGCAATATGAGTCTACTCTCTTAGAAAACAAAGCAACGCAATTATTTAGTTTTAAGATTTTCCCAGGAGAATCAACTTTTTATTCTGACAGCATTTTTAAAGTTATGTCACCCAATCGTTTATCCAAAACTTGGATTATGTTCGATGACAAAAGGTTAGGTAGGGCTTGCTTAGTCCTTAAATTGGAGACTCCCAGGTGCTGTAAGTTACTGTATCCACACGGGGGCACTTTCCAGTGTTTCATAGTGTGTGTAAATACAGAGGGTTGGGTCAGAAAGGGCATTTGCCCTAACACTGAAGTTAAGTCACATGTGTGGATGTCAGGGTGACTCCTGAAGGGAGCGCCAAAAAGGAAAAACAAGCAAGTAATCTATTTCAGAATAAAATCCTTACAACTCAAACCCATTATTTTTTTTGCATCTATTTGTATCTTTTGAAAATGTCAATGAATACAGGTTCAAGTAAAATGAAATGAGGCCCCAACATAAAAACAAAAAAAACTGTCATTTTGTAACACGTTTTTATTCCAAAACGATGTTGCTCTGTTAGACTGTGTGGAACAGAAACCATTTTTTGATAAATGTGTGTGGAAGGAGACAGCAAAACAAGAAATGTCAAGGACTTTATTTTATATTTTGGCTCAAAGGCAAGTGGGGAGTTTTGCAGACGTTGTAGGTGGGATCAGACTGTGAAAGTCGCTCTCCCTGTCTGTCAGCTTGTACAGTCCTGGAAAGCTTTGACAAAGGGAGCAGCAAGCTAACAGACTTGACAACAAGTGCCTGTGACAGCCATACAAATTAAGGATGACTTATGATGAAGCTTTGTGGTCTGAGAGGCACACCAGTAAGTAGCGGGACTTTGTTTGTGTCAGACTAGCAATGATGGTAATGAATTCCTGCGGTCGGCTTGGACTCTGTGCCAAGGTTTTGAAATTCGTGCACTGAGTTTCTTGCATGTAGATTCCAAACACACGGTGCATTCAATTATTGTTAAATCCCCCTTAAATGTATTTCTCTTGCTCCTTCATGTGCATCATTTCTTCGATTTTGTGTCCCTGTTGATTTTGCAAATAACTCACTATTTTTGGTTTTGCAGCCCTGACCACAATTTTCAAATCCATTTTCTGCTATAAGGTTCTCAGGCAACGGAGTCTGATCATTTTATCCATACAGTAAATGACCTTTTATTGAGAATGTCAATAGAAAGATCTGGTTACCTATGTTGAGGGAGAGGAAAGAACTTAATTGCTCCCAGTGAGTGCAGTCTGAGGACTTGATTAGACCTTGAACCACTTCTCATGTTTTTCATTTGTGTGGTGACGACCTTCCTGCTGCCTGAAATCAGCCCGGCTCATTCCATGTCCAGTGCTCTCTGGAGATTCATGCCCCGGTGGCTCCAACTGACTGCTGACTTCATTCTAGCAACTGAGGAAAATATATTAACTCTTTAAAAAGCATGGAGCTCATTATGCTCATTCTGAAAAATGTCTTATATTATCTCTTTCCTGACCTGCAGTTAGTACTCTACAATGCTGATGCAGAACATTGTCTCTTTATGGCTTAAACTATGAAAAAACCCTTTTTCTCAAATGTGGTTGTAATTTAAAACATCCATTTCGTGCGCTAATAAAAATCATATGTATTTCAGTTTTTTTTATTAAAATAAGTAGCATTTTTTTAGGCTCATAAGTGAATTTGAGTTGATGACAAGCAGAGGTTCTCTTATTCCTTTGAACCTCTTTCCCAACTAAAAGAAGGAAATTATGAATTGAGTATTCAACTGACCCACCTGCCATTAGCAAGATGAATTATTGTGGTTCAGGCTAGTGACAACAGTTACAGAGGGAAAATGATCCTGGTGCCTCGCAGACCTGGACTTCCAGACACCACCAGGAAGCAGACAGGGGCCGTTCGGACCCCAGGGACACAGACCGAGAGAGGGAGGCAGAAATAAACAAGATAAACACATTTTTCCAAAGCTGTGATTGTGTGGAAGAGTGATTGGGGTTTACTTTGTGTGCTATAAAATAAATTATGCAGCATGCTGCTGCACAGTGGCCACAGTTGTTCCATCGTTTCCTCTGCTCTCTGAGGTGGCCCTTAAAGCTTAATGTGAAGAAATGTGAAGAAGAAGAAAAAAAACTGAAGGGGTTTGTAACTGCCTGGGCACCTTTGCACTCAAGTTGTGCTTGAAAATAAGATCACAGCGATTCCTCCTGTTGCTTGATCTCAATCAGCCGTAATGGACAAAACATAAATAATATGCACATAAAGTCTTCTCTCCCTTCTACAAGGAAACCTGTTGGCGTTACAAACATGCTATTTCTCAAGGAAAACATTATGAAACACAGAGTCACATCATCGAAGTGATTCAGAAGTAGCCAAAATCACAAAACATGTGTCGCTTTTTTTGGCAGTTTCTGCAGAGCAGCAATAGATTGTTAAAAATTTGCCTTTGAGTCCAATGGCATGGAGCAACCCCGCCCCCCTTCCCCCCGCAGTTGCTGAGGGGGGAAGGGGGGACCCTGACACTGCCATTGTATTTTTTACATAACAAATGCAAACCGCAGTTTTTCCATCTGCTCCTGATTCAAAACAATTTAAAGACAAATATTCAGAAATGTAATTTTAAGCCTCATTTTCTTTATATATGTCCTCCATCATCGTCAGAAAAATGCTACAAGAACATGTTAAAAACACCAAAAACACAATTTTCATCAGAGTGGGTCTTAGAGACGTTGCAATTAAGAAAAGCAGACAGTAGGTGGAAGGGGGAAACAAAAAAAATATGATAAAAAGAAAAGATATCAGAACCCCTGGCCAAGCCTGTTTTGATGGAAAAGTTCAGTTGTAGTTTTGGTAAAATAGATGCTTCAGTGTATGAAAAAACTAACTGCTTTAATCAAATCTCAGAGAAAATGTGTGGGTTTATCCGGAAATTTCATTGTAGGTTCTGATTTGATGTGTATCTAGAGTAAAAAGCTGGGAAATTTATTTAGACAGAAAATAAGCTTTTATTAATTGTTAGTTATTTTACTGCAAGAACTGTTTTTGACAAATAAATAGGCTTTCTAATCCTAGAGTTCAATGTTTTTATAAAAAAACTGTTTTCAGTGTGGCTTTTTATAAATAAAGATAAACAAATCTTTTCCTTTCTTTTTAAATTAAAACCTAAAAATACAAACAAACAAAATGACTCAAGCATAAAAACTTGCTCTGAATACCTTAGAGGGAGGCAATTGATTCACACCTTCTTTTGTCACCTGCTTGATTAAAATAGTTCTGTTTTGTTTTATTTATCATCGCTGCTGATTTATGTTTGCCATGCAAGCAGTCACGAAAAAAATAGTGAGTTTTAACATTTAAATAAAAAGACAGCGAAATTAAAAAAAGAATGAAATGGAGTTTGTCTTTTCACTTACTGGAATTTTAATTTAGGTGTGTTTTATTTTATATGTTTCATAGTTAGAGAGATCCAAATGATATGACTCCCAGAAAAAAGAATCTACATTTCCTTCTGACAACAACACATAAATAGTTACTGGTTTCTCATATTTAAGGGCCAGAGATCTAGAATGACTAATAGGATATAAAACAATGACTTCATCCCAGTGGGCAGATTCTCTGAGACATGCACCAGTGAGGTCACTGGTTCAACATCCTCCGGGTTCAAAGCCAGCCTTCTTCTCTGCAGCTCCGGGTCTGTTACTGTATAAAACACTCAGTCAAAGCTTTCACTTTCATGTTGCTGAGTCAGCAGTTCTATGAAGTTGGAAAAACACAGCGGCATTTGTGCATTTGTGTGTGTTGCTCTGTATATTGAGCTCTAAATTGTGAGAGCAGACGATACAGAGCTGCCAAAGCACTCAGAGCTCCCCAAAACCATTTTTGCAGGATTGTGCATGTATGTTTACATCTGCATTGATTTTGCACCACATAGCAACTGCAATATTTCTATTATAATCTGTGATGCTGTCTATAGAACACATCAAAGCCGGTGATCCAAAAGATTTTTTATGGACATTTTAACACAAATGTTCTGGCAATTTACAAATATTTAGAAGTAACATATAATTATATATATTATATAATTATATATATTATATAATTGATCTATATTTGGGTATTAAAGGAAGTACTTATGAAAGAAGGTGTGAACTTTTACTGCTCTAAAGAAATGTTTGGATCGTTCAACCCATTTTGTAACATGTGGTGCATTTTAAAGGCCAAAAGAAATGTTGCCTTAAAATCCCGCTCTGATCATCTTTTTGTCTATTTTAAAAGGGTCCCAGTGTTTCTTTTTTGTTTTTCCATCTTTGTTAATTGAACATTTTCAATTAATAGACATTCCTTTACAAAGCATTTACAAATATGGATGAAGAAAACAATCAAAGAATGCCACCACCACCCCAAACCCCTTCAACCCTTTACCCCTCCCATTCTCCCAGTCTTTTTATTTTTATTTTTTATTTTGATCAGCCTAAACTGTTTTTAGCCAAAATCAAAAAACCTGTGTGCTTTTCTAGGTCATAGTTTTGGCAGAACACCAGGGCAGTTAGTGCAGAGTAAGCCCGTCCCCACTTCCCATTATCCATCTGTTTACGTGCTCTCCCAATAGCTTACAGCACCTCACAACCCCAACCTAACATTACTGGTGCAACTAAAATTGCGAGCAGCGTTGGAGCTATCCAGCTGAACAGTTTGGAGCCAGATGCCAGCTCAGAGGAGGAAAATGCAGACATACATGGATCTATTTGTCTGCAGGTGGATGAATCAGAATGGAGTGGAGCAGGCAGCTTGTGGCTTGCCAATTGTAGCATCTATGTCTCAACTATAAGTCTTTTAAATGATGTGAAGAAAGAAAAACTCAGAAAGGCAATGTTAAGTTGATTTTTTTTTATATATGTCCTCCACTATCAGAACATTCCTCCTCTGTGTTAAAAACATGACTTTCATCAGACTGGGTTTTTACCAAACCATTTGAATTGTGTTTGCTCTTTATCAGAGCATCAACAGATATCTCCATCAACACTTGACAGCTTGTCCAAGGTGAAGCCATCTTGAAATTTTCCTACATTTTGAAATAATTTTATAGCAAGCAAGTACAGATTTTGTAAACTTTATCATCAAAGTGACAATAGGATTTTGTATTTTTGGTCAAGCCAATAATGAGACTCACCATTGACTCTTCTTGGGATTAGTAATCATATCTCTGCCTGATGGTGTTTGCCAACTAAAGCTGCTGCTGTTGGACAAATATGTCCTCAGTAGAACCGCCTCACATCTGTATTGTTCTGCTCTGAATCATCGGTGGCCCAACGCTGTCTTGATAAATAGCTACTCCAGGCAAGTATGTTGTATGCTCTCTGACACTATAGGTCACATAACCTTGTTGTCGGGGCTAAGACTAATGCAATGTGAAGTGTCAAGTTATTATACTGAAACTAGACTGTGGAGCAAACCTGAGCCACTGAGGTGATAGCAAGTAGGTGAAACAAGGCAAGGTGAGTGTAAAAAGGTCATAAAAAGGAGGCAATACGGAGCAAATGAGAGGGTATGGATGTGAAAATATTCAACACTAAGTGGGTCTTGTTGGAAGTGAAGTGGGGCACTGAGGTTATTGCTAGTCAACGCAAATCATAATTGGCTGCACCTAGCTGAAGCGATGCAAAACACAATGCTGACTTGCCAGACGCACAACATGCGAGGGAGAGGATGTGTTTGTTTATTTCAGAAGAACTAAATAATGCAGTAATAATCCTCCTCACTATGTCTCCGGAGCAAATGCCTCAGCACCTGTCAAGAATTTGCAGCGCATTGTCTGTTGAGAGAGTTGCACGTAGAAAACATGGTATTATTACAAAGCCAAGTAAACTAAAGTAAGCATCTGCAGATGGCAAAAACAAGCCACAGCTGGTAATACAGTGTGAAACATAAGATATGAAATATAAATGTTGCAGCTAGGGACTGGGAACAAACTGCATCAGACCAAAAGCTAATGACTTCCCATTACAGTGTAGCCTATAGCCATGCTGCAACAGAGGATGGAATATATGCTGTTAAATTAGTTGTTATTTCTAGTAACCACCAGCATCAAAGTGGCTGGGTGTGCATTAAAGCTCTGAATTAATTTATGAAGTATGTAGTTCTAAGAATATGTCATTTTGTGTCCGTTAAGTAATTGCAATCTGCACAACCGCATTTTCGAAAGCTTTAAAAAAAAAACTAATAATTTTCAAAGGTGAATACAAGAATTATTAATTTCTAATGAAGTCTTGCAGCCTGTAGATGGTAGGTTGAAAGAGTAAAGGTGTTCCAATCCTTTTGTTAAAGGGCAGTCATTTTGGTTTTCTATGCTAAACCTCCTGCTGTTGCATATTTATTGTAGTTTTGTTTGTGTTGTTTGGATCCATATTTGTTGTGTTTCTGAGTAAGACTTTGGAACAGCTGATTTCACCCCCCTCTGGCATGACCCTCTATGACTTCACATCAAAAAAATCATATACATTGAAAATAATAAAATCAAGCAGACCACAAGGGGGCAGTACAGTGGGGGCAGTACAACATTGTTTATAGAAAGTTGCTCCTAGAATTTCTGGATTTATTGTGTAAGTGGTTATGAATTTTTAGCAGACAGCAATGGATGCAGTTTGTTTTTGACTGATGAAATGTGCTATGTATGTTTGTGTTTTGATTTTTTTGTGATGGTAAAATAGAAAACCAAATTGTATTAAGCCTGGACAAAATTCCGTCTGTGGTTTGCATGTGTTTTACAAACAATGTGTTTTTCAGACGTGAAACCTAATACTTAACCCTTGTGCTATCTGAGATGACCCCACCCTTACATTGACATTTTCTCCCTACCATGACAAAGGTGGATAAAGGTGGAAAGATTTCATGTAATCCATGGACACAAGTGAAGATCACAAATCATTGAAGAAAAAAGGTTCAGCGCACTGTCTAGTGGGTCTAGATCAGTGTTTTTCAACCAGTGTGCCGTGGGAGATGGTCAAGTGTGCCGTGAGAAATTGTCCTCATTAACTGATCTAAAAGCAATTACCATCTCCAGGAAATCAGTCTTTGTTCATCCAAACAGGCCCTGATAAAACACTGAGAAGTTAAGAATATGAAATATCATAAAATTATTTTTTCTTTGTGTTTATATGATTCTATTAAAGACATTTTGATAAGAATAACGGGATACCGCGATTTAGCTGCAGCTGTGTAAGGAAAAGTCCCGCCCCTTTAACTGTCTCCACCAATCATTCTTGAAGGCTTAATCACATGTCATCAGTCTGACCAATCAGAAGTGGTTAAAGTATTCACTTCCTTGTTTCGATTTAGCGCAAAAAAGTCTCTCTGTTCTAACAAAAATACCAGCTAAAGCTCGTCTATAGCGGTGTAGCTTTCCACAGAATCTGGTATCAGACTGGAACAAGTGAACAAAACCATGAAGCTCAAAGACGCTGGTCTTTCTGCGGTCGGCGGATTACGGGCACTACATCTCCCATGATGCAGTAAAGTGACTGTCTTAGCGCACAATGAGTCTCTCCTCTTAACGTCTTAAAACAACGAACACACATCAAACAGTTTTTGAATCTTTTGACTGAATTTTTAATACATCTTTTAGAAAAAACAGCTGCAGCTTCCAGCGTTTTCTGCAACTATTATCACAAAAATGCATGTGAGATTGCAGAGCGGCTGTAGATCAATACAGACTGAGCTTTTTCTTTTTTTTTTTAATTATCTATTTCTTTGGATGCTGGTGTGCCGCGGGATTTTTGTCAAGGTTAAAGTGTGCCGTGGCTCAAAAAAGGTTGAAAAACACTGGTCTAGATGACCCAACTCCCAATGTTAAAGTGCCTAGGACAGCACAAAGGTTAAGTACTTTTTTTTGTCTTTATGTCATTTAAACATTTAGTTGCATTAGTTTCATAGTGGAGGGCACTTTGGTTAAAGTGGAAAGACAAAAAACCCTAAAGTTTTTCATTCTAGTTGTAATCATGCTTTTAGTAAAAACGCCACCAAACACTTTTATGTGCCAGTTCCAGGTAATTGCATAGAGTTGTGTCAGAAATAGCATATGATGTAAAACCAAAGCTAAATGAATCATGCCATTCACAAAGAGAACTTTCAGACTGGATCAGTCGTAGCCCAGGTTAACCACCATCACCACCGGTACTGTTGACCTACAGTACCGGTGGTGATGGTGGTTTACAGCACCGGTACTGTTGACCTACAGGTTGGTGGAAGTTGGACCACCATTGGTGGAAGAAAGCGAGGAGAAGGGTATTTTTGTGGGCAGAGAGAGACAAGGAAAGGCAGGACCACAGGACTTAAAATAAAAAGTAGGCATAGACCATATATGGAGAATTGGACACAGCTGGGTGTGTCCTCACCCATGGAAAATGCCTTACCTGCTGCTCCAGCACGATGTAGCCAATTCAATTGTCAGTTTTTGAGCAAACCGGGTGCTGCCATCACATATTGGTCTGAGTCACGTTTTTAGGGCAGCAACTGTAACCAATCATAAGTAAGCTTGTTGGAAGTCCACACCCCTTCCTCTGAAAGCAGCTTAAGAGAGTCTGTCAATCAAACATTCCAGGTAGGAGTTAGCATTTTTGGTTAAATCTATTATGGCCTTGTATTTTTGTTGCGAAAAAGTATCAGTATGGATTATTGGTGTTGTCTTTATCACATGCAGTGCTTTGCAGATTTTTTGCTAAAACACACGTGCTATTTCAATAAAGAGAATTACACTAAATGTGGTATCTTTAAGTAATTGTGTTGATTATTGCTCCAACTTCAGGTTTTTTATTCAGCATTGTGTTTTTTACACAAATAGAGGTTTATTCGGATCCAACATTAAACATAGAACTATTGGTTTTTAAATGACTGTATTTTCCCTGCTCCACACTGTCTGCATATGAGAAAAAAGGCCTTTGATAATCTTTCTCAGCATGTTGCCATCATCTGTTTGAATCAAGTCATCTTCAGAAAAATAAAAACCTTGCAAAGGATATGTAGTAGACCTTTAATGTTTTGTAAAAGAGGACAACACAACACATCAGAGGCAACTTGTGACAAACAAGCTGTCACTTTACTTATCATTTTATACTATTTCTTTGTAAAGCTCACAAAAAATCTAAGCTTTTTATTTATTCAGTGACCCATTTATTCATAAAAAAAACAAATAGTTTTTGGTAGTTTTTTTGTTTTTGGATGTTTGGGATATATGTTTTGTCCAAGAAATGGAACACGCAAAACCCAAACCTGGAGGATATTTGGAAAGAATAGATAAATATTAAAATGAAGATCATAAAACACTTGAATGACAGGATTTGAAAAGATGATAAATTCTCATAGCATTCTTTTTTTCTTTTTTTTTTTACCAAACTTTGGTTCCACCATCCATGACTAACCTTTATTACTTCGTAATTTGTTTTAAATGGAGCTTTAAAACCTTTTCTTTTAATAGATTTTTTGGACAGGAATAAACTTTGTGAAAAGATTTTGGGTCCATCTTCTCCCTTTTGCTGCAGCATCAGTGTTTTCTCAAATGACAAAATAAAAAAAAAACTTGAAATCACATGACCTTTTTGAATGTTTTTTCCTTAAAATAAACTTAGTTTAGATTATTTCCAATGTATACACAATTAAATCCTTATTCCATGTTAATTCATAGCAATTTATTGAACATCTTGCTTTGAGCTGCATGAGAAGCGCTTTTTATAAATAAAGTTTAATGTGATCTCATTGTCATCCTATTTGTTTTTTTCAATTATTGAACTAAAAAACAAAAAATCATTTATCATCACATTTTTAATTGATATGTGGACTTTCGCTTCCAGCACAGATATATTTTTTCATTCCATAAACTTCATTGCATGCACAGGATGCATTAATGATGCAAAGATAACTGTCTCAGAGTCTCAGGAGACAGTTTTCATGGTAAAATAAAAAATAAAATCCAATTTCAGCACTTTTGCATCAAAATGCAATTCTTACATCCATGAAAGTGTCCCTATGAAAACTAAAAGCACTTTTCCTCCCATATGATTTCTCCAGATAACTGCCAGTCAACTGCCCTTAGCCCCCATTACCTCAGAAATAAGGCTGTTTGATTTTTTGAAGTCATCTTCCAGTACAAACCTCAATGATTGGTTTCACTGAAATTGAAAATGAGCTGATGAAGATGTAAAGAGAGTTAGGATCAAAAGTTAATTAACTCCAGTGTTTTAAACTTAAAGGGCACTCAGGCCTAATCTCTTAGGCAGTGCGGCTGAAGAGATCAGCGCAAAGTCTATGGTCCTTTATACCTCCACTCAGTAAATCACACAGCTCTACACGACTCTTATGTCTATGAGTGCACTTACCAAAGCATACTCCAACGGAGAGAAGTCATTATCCTAACGCCATGCTCAACGAGTGAACACACCTGTATTTATATGTAAATCCAAGAAAATTTTGTTCTATTTATCCTCTATTTTTAAAGACAGAAAAAAAGGATTTTAAATGTAACGATGAGATTAACAAGTAATGTAATCTTCATCTGCATCACTTTTTAACCCCTGTGCTATCTTAGATGACCCCACCCTTACATTGACATGTTCTCCCTACCATGAGAAAGGTGGATAATGCTGGAAAGATTTCATGTAATCCATGGACACTAGTGAGGTTCACAAATCATTGAAGAAAAAAGGTTCAGGGCACTGTCTAGTGGGTCTAGATGACCCAACTCCCAATGTTAAAGTGCCTATAGCACAAGGGTTACGAGAGTCAGTGTTATACACAACAAAAAAACGTTGATGCTTTCAAAAAGATCTGTTTTTTTTCCTTAAAGTACAAAAGATAATGTGTTGGCTAACTTTATTGATCCTACATTTGAATAAAATTGCTATATTTATTGCCAAAATGCACTTTAGGTGAACTCTAATGTAGATTTATGGATCAACTGTTTGGAAAAAAGTAACAAAATGATAAAGAAAAACTTTAAAAAATGAAAATGTGTTTGTTAAAGTCTTTCTTTTAATCTTCCCTTTTGCTGTATAATTTAATTAAGCATCAAAGGTTCATACTGTAGTAAAACGTGGACTTTCTCTGCCCTTCCCCTCCAAAATCCTGTTTGTTTTGTCTTATCGATTCATTTGCTCCATCCAAAAAGGAAAAAAAAAAACAGAGAAACTCACTGAAAATAAGCACAAGTAGTGTTTGTGTCATTTACAGTCCCGTTTACGCTTGAGAAACATAATTATGAAATATAGTTTGAACTTTATACCAATTCAATTTAAAAGCAGTGGGATGCAATAACAGCATTTTACAGTTTAATGTAAACAATCACTCCACTGAGATGCAGTATAACATGGGTGCATGAACAATGCACTAAGAGCAATAAATCAAACTCTGACAAAATTACATTTATTTTTAATCTAATATGAACTCTACCTTAATAATATAAATGATATCTTTCTCTAATTTAATTGGCACCAGCTTTGTGCACACTGCTAATATAATTCTGAATTTCCATATTTAATGATGCATGCTTTTCATGGTGAATTTTACTTAGAAAGTGTCGTCCCTAATGAACCATAGAAAAAGCTTTAATAGGTGTAATCTGGGAAAATATAACTTCTTTATTTTAAAGGTTTTGAAACCAATATTGCTGAGTGCTGTATTTAAAGTCTGCTAGTTTAAGTCTTGGGGAAGCAAATGTATTTATTAGCCAAGGTGGAATGAGCAAATAGATTGAAAACGGTAGAAGCAATGTGGTTTCTGTACTTTATTTCATAAGATTTATAAAGACAGTATTGTTTTATAGCTGTTAGAAAATTACCTGTGTGTTTAAAAAAGCAGCTAATTTGATTGAATTTGTTAAAAAATATAATCTCCTGTTAAGGTAACTCAAATGCTTAAAATTGCACACATTTTACAGATAAATGCTAAAATTTGTTTAATCTAAAGCGTTTAATTGATGAAAAAAAAGAAACCTCTTGGATATGCATTATGGAAGACAAGAGTTACCTGTTTTTATTCATTAATAATAATGAAAAAAACAAAATAAGAAATAAAGCGATTCAGCAAATTTGGATGTGTGTGTGTGTGTGTGTGTGTCAGGGTTCTGAAATTGGGATAAAGATATGATGTGTTCAATGAAGTTCTGCACTGGTTGAGTGGACAAATGTGCTCTCTGGGGAAACCTTCTGTGGATTACGCTTGAATTGAACCCTTTACTTCTGTCTTCTGTCGAAGCCCAACCACACGTGCGCGCATTCGTGCACGCGCACACTAGGCCCCTTTAAACCTGCTGATGGATGGCTGATTCACAAACACTGCATTTCATTGGAGTTTTACATTATTGAAAGTACAGGTTTACGACTGTGGGAGACGAACACTAGGCGGAAACTGAAGAGGAACATCAGGAATAAGGGAACTCTGCTGAGACAATGAGAATAAATGGATGTCAATTTCCATGTGGAATTGGTAACCAATGATCCATTAAGCCAGCCTTTCCACAACAGACAGATAAAATCGCTTGAATTAGAAGCGGCTGACATTTCATTTAATTGCACTAAGCATGTCAGCTTACAGCAGCAAACAAGATCCTCACTTTTCACCAAACCTTATAAAAAGCCACAGTAAATACATGATGAGTAAACAAGCCGGAAATTATTTCTGTTTACACAGACAAAGTTTTGTTGAGAGTGGAAAAAAAAGGGCAAAAGCACAAACTTCTATGTCATGAAAGCAAAAAGTTTATTCATGTTTGAAATTACACAACTACCACAAGGAAGACTTTTCTGTCCAGGGTGTAGTCTGGTTAGAAAGTAACACTAAACATCTTTAGTACATTAGAATCACTGCCACAAATCATTGGTCATGACGTTTCAGTTTCAGAATCACATACATTAGAAAAAAGAGAAAAGAAGTCTGGAACCCTGAAGACCAGAGCTGGAAATGTACAGTTGTGAATACTGAAACCTCTATGCATTATTTTTAGAATGATTTTTTTTTAATCCTTTTTGAAATGATTTAGTAACAAGATGAGCAACATTCAAAATGTTTTTTTTCCCTCTGTATTTACAACAGTTTTACTGTTTGGCATTTATCAACAATATTCATCACCAACCCCTCCCCCCCTTCAGTAAAAGCCACAGACCAACACCTTTAAACAACACCTTTAAAGCCCGATCCCCCCTGTCAATTTACCAAGGTACTGATATTGTGATCACTTTGCTATTTTTTTTTCATTTTTTTTTCATTTTTTTAATTTGAAGTTGCATCGTTGCAACTTAATTTTATTAAAAGATTAAAATATACATTAGATTACATAGAATGAATGAAGAATTTACAGTGTTTTTTGAGATGTGGCCAAAAAATAAGAAGAGAAAAACACCAAATCGGGGCCAACGAAACAGTGGCGGTGGTATAGTTTAGAGGTAGAAAGTGAGCACTCTAAGCTACAGAAATGTTGGAAATGACTGTTTTCTATAAATGAGGTAATGAAGCTGTTTATCGATTGGTAGGATGCATAATTACTCTTAAACTATATTATGTACAACTCCTCCTGTGTGCCATGACACAGTGATCAACTGTGGGGGGATTTCATTTCTGAACTTTAGGAGCAGAACAAAAAGTAAAACTAAAAAATTAGGGTGTAAACGCCAGAAAACTGCTGTCAAGAAAACAGAATTATTAAACTGGAGTCCTAATCAATATAATAAGAAAGTGACTTTTTAAAAGTCTCATAATGTCGTCTGTTCTTTTACATTAATTAAATCATCCTGAAAGTTTGAAGGCGTTTATATTTATACATGTCTATTTGTTCACCCCCCCACACAATAAACAAAGAAAAGCAAGGTGATTACACTTGATTTATGAAGACGGAAAGAAAACACTGAGCGATCAGAAAACACTTGGTGCTCTTAATGGAGGATGCCATTTGCGTGTGCGCCGAAGAGTCCCGGAAAAATTTCGGAGTACTTGAAAACCAATCCGTTTGGGGAAACCGGGTGTGTGTTTTGTATCCTCTGCCGTTGGTCAAGCCTGTTTGAAAAAGTCCATGGCCAGCTTGGGGCGAAGATGCTTTTATAGCGGATCAATTTGAGGTATCGGAATGCACACTTCCAGGTCCTTCTGTGGGAGATATTACAGAAGACGGAGTTGTTGCATCTTGCCATCCTCCATTAGCCTAGGACACAAATAGGAAAGGCTGAAATTACAGTCAGGTACTCTGAAATACTAGCTTGGCAAGTTCTAGGTTCTTCAAAAAAAATTAAAAATAAAACAAACGCAAATCTAAAGTCATTTATGCAGCACTAATTATGTCAAGTCCCATGTAACCACAGCAAACACAGTTGTCTAATGTGATTAGTTTGCATTGCAGCAACATCAGCAAAGAAACTAAAAAAAAAAAAGTTCCTGGACCAATGAGAGCAGTGTCCAAGCAGATTTCAGCAATGACCGACAGCTTGTCGCTACATATTCTCCTGTCAGTCAAGAAGTGGGAGGGCTCGGTGGGGAGAGCTGAGTGAAAGTGACAAGGCAGGGCCTCTCTGCGAGAGCCAGTCTTCGCCAGCCCGACTTCCTCTCTGCTCCAGGCGTGACCTAGCCTTTACTGGATCGCTCTACGTCACCAACAACAAAGCTAAAGGTTACTCTGAGTGAACAGCTGCATTGGGCAGTGCCTGCTGAAGAAATAAGAAAGCCTTGGTAACAATCATCATGCCTGCATCCCAACCATTTCAGTTATGGGGAATTTTCCTTTCGTGTGTTGCAGCTTTTCTGAGCTGCCTTACAGAGCTGATATGGAGGGCTGCACATGGAAGTTGAAAGCCCTGTGAAAGTGTCCAAGAGCTTAGAGCAGTAAAACTGCAACCAAACCCAAATCAATCCATAAGCATGAAGCATTGAAATATACCATTTACATAAAACAGCCTCATTCTGGTCCATAAAACAATATGTGGATGTTTCATCATTTTAAACAATGACTATGCTTGGATTTTACACAAAAAAGAAATATAGCTACAATACACAGGCAGCAGCTGGGATGGAGCAGAGACTGCTGTCGAATAGCATTTCGCTCTCATCCTCTGCCTCAGTCTTCATCCTCCCTCATCAACCAAATTAATCTTTACTGTGATAGCTTCAGATTATGTGCTGCTTTACAAAAAAAAGGCGCCGTATCAAACCTCATCAAGGAAGATGGAATTCATGTCTGGGAACGGCTGCAGGCAACCACGTGTTCACATTTTATCAAGGAGATAAGTCTGTGGAAAATTCTGTGAAGCATTTCAAAACAGCTGAAATGCAACAGATTCAGAAAAGGATGGGATCATTTTTTAATCTTATTTTTGGCTTCAGTCAATGAAACCTGGAGGTCTAACTCATTATTTTAACACCAGGTGATAAAGCAGTAACACATCAGCTGGTTTAGAAAAAAAAGAGGTTTTCTATTTAAATAAATTTTTGTTTACAAGATTAAAATTTAAGAATCAGCGTTTCTTCTTTGCTACTTTCTTGTCCCTTTGTGGCAGGAAAGAACTGTTGCTTTAGTTTAAAATGTAAAAATTAAAAATTTCCTTTACCACTTTTCATAATTCAAACACGATTGATGTGAAAGTATTCTTTTATGTTCAAGCACATTTAGTTTTCATATGGAAATCTGATCAAATAAACTACTATTGAATTACCTTATTTTCCACACGTTATGGCATACTTAAGTAGGGACCACTTTATAAAGATTCATTCTGTTTGTGTTTACTGATGTCAAACCATTTTGAAAGATACTCTGGTAAAATTTCTGTCTGTATTTCATTTGAGTTGCAACAAGGTTTTTAGTGTCATTGTGAATATGCAAATGTGGCTAACATGTAGCGGTGTACGTGTTAGCATAGTCACAGTCACATTAGTTTTAGCAGTATTAGTCTGTTTTTTTTACGTATGTTACTAATGAGGTTGGGAGTTTGTGTAATCACAGTCACGTTTGCTTTAGCGGTATCAATCTGTTTTTTTTTTATGGGTTGGAAACAAAATTGGGAGTTACAGGTATTTTGAATATGCTAACACTTCTAATTTAGCTATGTGTGGCATGTTTCAAACAAGTTCTTGAGTTACCGTAATAAAGCCTGACTGACTGACAGACTTATCGACGACTCTTTAGTCCTGCACAATGTGCGTTATATGTGACATAAGTTTGAAAATAGACCATTTTCAAATGTGTCAAATTGTTATACTAACAATAGAGTTTTGTGAGTCTAATTATCACCAAGTTATATATTTTGTAGTGACAACAACAAAAGGGTCTTTACATAATAAAGTGGGATTGTGTAGACCAGGCAAGCCAGTTCTCTGTCTACAGAACTGCAAACAGTATAAAAACGAAGAACTAGCAACAGCGGCACTCACGTTTAAGTTGTGTTGACTGTACATGGGGTTCCCACCCAGGGCATCATTGTATCCTGCCGTCTGACTGATAACATGGCGCAGGGTATCCACCTGAAGAAACAGACAAGGTAGATAAGCTGGTCAGCTGGGCGTCTCCTCCCAGTGGGCCAACACTAACTGCAAACATGCTCAAAGAAGCAGAATGTGGCAACTGGTTTGAAATCAAGAGACTCCTCAGACAACACAAAACTAGTTGATTGTATAACTAAAAAAAAAGCTCACTAGCGCCACAAGCATGCTAAAATATTATATATATTTAAAACAGGTATGGACTAATTAAGGAAAATGAAAAGAAACTGGACAGAAAAGATGGATGTACCAAGGATTCTACCTTCCTTTAAACAAGCAGAGATTTTTGGTAGCAATTTGCACAGATAGTGTTGATTGTGTAGCAGCGTTGAACTGAAAATGGGTAGACATTGACGACAATAACAGGATGAGACAATAATATTGAGTACAGAAAAGAGAGGGAACGAAAAAAACCAATACAAACCCAAGAGCCCAAGTCAAAGCCAAATGCATTCACAAGACGTTTAGAGCCAGGAAATTGCTTCGTGGCATGACACCAGTGGGGTGGGATCATATTTTGGATGCCAAAATATTCCATCCAGAGCGAAATAGTCAGCAAACACTTGAGTCAGTCGGATGTTATTGGAGGCCCTCGCTTGGTAATTTGAACTGCCCTTACAAGAGCAGCGTATCGTTCTTATTTTTTCTCTTTTTTTTGGCTTAATGTGCTTCAGACTGCACTGTGGATGGCTCAGTACACAGGCAAGACGAGGACAGCTCTCTTCACTGGTTGTCGGGAACTGTCCTCGTTTGTTGGTCCTACCTGTGACTGTACATTGGCTCCGACTTGTGCCCCTTGGTAAGAATCCCCATTCAGACTCTGCATGCTCAAGAACATGTCCCCCGAGTTTGGGAGGCTAAAAGAACCTGAAGAACCTGGAAAGGGAAGATGTAAGTAGCTAAATACATGAGAGGGCTATAAAGGGAAAGCACAGACATACACACCCACGCACAAGTAACGGTGACACACAGCACGCCAGAATCTGCCAAAACAGACCCATCTCAAGCAGACGAGTGCACATAAAAAAGGACTCCCATTGAGCAAGCAACTACAAGGATGAGGGAAAAGAAGCGAGGAGCCAAAACAGAGGAGGATGATGTGCGGATGAACGCAAATCAAATGAGAATCACATGACACAGGAGGACCAGTTCTACATGTGGTTGGTCGCCTGAGCTACCAAGAGTTCCACATCGCCTACTTCCAGTCTACAACTGGTGGGGAGGTATCACATGGCATATGACAAGGACAATAAGAAGCTTATGAAAAGACCAGTACCAGTAAACATGTTGCTTAAAAGAGTGTTTTTGCTCTCTGCAGAATCCAGCTGAAACTCTTCATCTTTCATCTGGAATCCTGGGTGCAAGAAAAAGGGACCACTTTGTAAGCTTACCACATCCCTATGCAGGTTAATCGAGTCCAATCCCTGCAACACATCACTTAAACCGGAAATAACATACCCTGTTAGGCTCTGTCTTTTCATGTCAGTTAAAATGAACTGCATATGTTTCCAAATACTGACATTACTCGAAGTAAAAAATGCTCCCAGCAATTACGTTTGACTTTATGAGAAAAAACACTGCATTACATTGGCACTGTGTCCCATTATATTACAGATGACAGGAAGTTGACACAAAGTCAGAGGAAAACAAATCCCATGGCATCATCCTGAACTCCTCTGCTTTTTTTTAACCCCCAAAATACATGTATTTTCAGTTCACAAGTCAGGAACGTCCTCTTTATGCATGATTTTGCTTAGCCTCAACTGTCTTATAAACAGGAGACACTGTGATCCCCAAGCTGGGAGAAGAGCCTGTCAGTCTTGCCAGTGTGAATGGTGCATGAGAGAGTGCGGCAGGCAGGCAGCAACGCTAAAAGTTGAAGTCGAGGGCAGATCTTTTATATATAGTTTTGTCTTTATGCAGGAGTGCCTACCAGAGTTAGGAGTGGTAGGTGAGTTGGCCTGGCTGTTCTGCACTGCAGCAGCTGCAGCGTGCGCTGCATTTACGGCAGTCTTGGCGGCATACAGGTTGGCTTCTTCTTGAAACTTGCCAATGTTTTTCTTGTATCGGATCCTTTTGTTGCCAAACCAGTTGGATACCTGGAAGGGAGAGCAGAGGGAGGAGGAGCAGAGGAGTCAGACGTCAAGCAGTCACTGCACCGTGCACTGAGAAGTTGGATTGTTTCAAGATGTCATGTTTGGGTCCATCAAGTACCAAATTCCCAGACCCTGCAGTAATGTCCGCCGGGTACACGAGCTAATTAAGCTGTAATCAGAAGCCACTTGTGTCTTCTCATGGATGGGAGCATGACATGCTCTCAGATCTGTCTCCTGACAAAACTAAAACACAAGAGGCTCCCACTGCAGAGACATTAAAGTCACTCGAAATATATTTCCCCCTCATATGGTTGGGTGTCAAAATTACAAATTTTGGCATTTCCCCTCAGTGAAAAACCTGAACATTTACAATATATTCCCTAAAGAATACTGACTGATTCCAGATCACTGACTCACAGAGATTGACACCTCATGCAAATACAGTTGCTTTAATAATAAATCTAGAAAAAAATGACTGGGAGCATGAGGAAAATATATCAAAATGTGACCGTTGGTAAAAAAATTGGTTACATTTTGCATTCAAATTCATGAAAAACCACTGTGCAGATTTGATAAACAGTCATGTCTGACTTGTTATTATTCAAGCATGCAGAAAAAGCTTATGATCAAACATACGGTCGCTCTCAGTTAATGGCAGTTTAATTCTGAAAATAATAAAAGATTAATAGAATTAAGAAACATTTGCGCGCATGCTTGACTGGTATCCCAGAACTCAGCTTCTGTTTACAATATTTAGAAGCAATTGTTAAAGATAAAGACCTGCAGCTGTGTTAGGCAGTTAGCAGATCACCCAACCTGTCAGCATTAACTGATACATCAAGAAAATCAACTTAGAGTCCATTTAAGTCTCTTTTTTATCAAACATTTCAAACAAAGAATGTAGAAATGCTTATTTTCTAAAATGATGAAACCTCTTTTTGCAACACCAAGATGTTGCATGAGCAGGGAATTGCATGTGTGAACGCTAGCTATGCAATAACACTGGAATAATAATGAGATAATGCCTGTTTTTAATGGTCCTATAAATTAGAATGTCTTGTCGCCATGCTGCAGCGACCCCCACCCCCACTCCCTCTTCCCCTCTCAGGCCCTGCAGCCCCCGGCTGGACCAGCCAAAGAGCAGCTGCCCCCTAATGACGCTTTATTTAATTTCCACCCGTGTGCTTAAATTTTAATATCCCCAGCAGCCCGCCAATGCTGCGGTGTAAAAACTGACTGGATTTGCAGGACATCAGATCATTTCTATCCTGCACGTCTCTAAGCTCTAAATCTTTAATATCTAGGCAATTAAAATTAATGACCATTCAGGCGAGGCCCACTGTTGGCAGGGTTTCCTTGACATCAATTGTTTGATGGGTTTACCTAGAGGTTAAACTAACAAGCAAGGTTTAATTGGAAGCAATGAAAGCCCTGGCCATCATCCTTTTTACTTAACCTGCTTATAGTGGATTGTAGGGCCAAACGCGGCGCAAATTCTCGCTCGTTTAGAAAGCTCACAATGTGCCCACAAACAAACCCCTGAAAATCAAATGTTTTCTACTGCTCATCAGTCAAGCTTAATTTGGCAAAATGTGTATACAGTGTACTAAACAGATCTACATTTGGGGAAATGAAGACTTTCTTATTGTTACAGAGTTTACTCCAGTTTACCACATACTGTTACTTTCAGCAGCAGCAGCTGAACGAAATTCCATAGTGCTGTAAAGAATGACCATTGATGTTGCCTGTTAGTATCTGTTTTAAAAAGTCAGAATTTTTCAAAAAAATGTCAGCAATTTTACAATGACAACATACCTAAAGTGCACTGTGTTACTTTAGGTATGTAATAGGAAGTAGAGTTGGCTTCAACTCTTGTTCGTGTTCTGTCTGTATTCCTTCCTCACACATTATTCTCACACCCACTGAGCTCTGGACTTGGAGATTCTAAGGTTCAGCTAAGTATTAAACAAATGCAAGGCACAGCATGGTGGGGAGCACAACCCAATCTACAGAATAATCCCCTTCCAACTCAGAGAGGCTCATGGATTCAATTGACTCCTATGTTTGGTGGGAGTGAGGATCTGAGACTGCGTTGGCTGACATCTGCTGTTTATAGCAGAATACTCATGCAGACTTGAAACTATCAATGTTGGTGATGTGAGAGGGGCAAGAAGGCCCCACTCAAAATATTATACTACAAGATCTGTCAGCCTATTTGGGCCAATGCAACTTTTAAGACCCACTCACATGTTCTTGTGGCATTTTTCTAATGATGGAGGATATATATAAAAGAAAATTGAGCTCAGAAATTCATTTCTGAGTATTTCATTATTCAATTTGTTCCAAATCAGGAGCAGATGAAAAATGCTGCTTGAAATAGAGCTTATTTGTAAAGTAGAAAACACACGCTGGACTGAGCCACTAGATCCCTGTTACCCTCTTCATAGGGGAGGGGAAGTGGGGGCGGCGGTGCTCTGCAGAAACTATTACGTAAACCTAGAGAATGACAAAAAAAAATTTTGTTTAGGCTAAAAACTATAATTAAAATGAAAAGACCACTGAGAACGCTTTTACAGGAGATCAAAAGATTAATGGACGGGACTTTAAAAAATGCATGGAACTGCTCCAGCTATTCTTGATTACTTACTAGGCTCAAATGTAAGTTTATATGTAAGTTTCTGTTTTCACTGAAACCCACTACAGTCATCTATTGTTATAGATGTGTTACAGTCATCATGGAACTAAAGAAGTACGACTGCTTCCTACACATAAAGCGAAATTCCGTTCATTCAAGATCAGGAAAGTATTAAAACATAATTTTAACAGATTTTGAAAGAATTCAAAAGAAATTGCTTACTAATAAAGTCTGAACCGCCGGAATCTGGATTAAGTTCCAAAAACGTGTGCATGACATGCCTTTCTAATGACTTCTGTAGAAAATGACGAATCATCAGCGGCGATGCACCGAGCACAGCTGCAGAGTGATATTAGCATACCATTCACAATGGATGGCATTCTTAATGAACTATGCATGCAATAAAGAAAGTGCAGCACCAGCATTTTAGGGAGGTTTGAACGATAACTTAGCCGGGCCCTCAGTGTGGCCACAGAGCTGAGAGGGTTAAAGTTGCACCTAGTGTTGTGTCAAACCTCTGACTCTGTTCATTAAAAACAAGCAAGTCAGTAGTAACGGCTTTGTCATCTAGACTTACGAAGAACCTCACTACTCAAAAGGGGAGGGGTTATGGTGCAAAGTGGGGGGGCAGCGGCCCCCAAAGCAAAAACTTTGGCCCCCCACTTGCCCTCTGATTTTTAAGCCAATATTAGTCTAATCACTGAGAAAGATTAAGAAATCATATTTACAAGCTTCTTTGAGGGTTGCAAAAGTAACAATTAAAATGAAAATAAAATCAAATTGACATTACATGTCCCCCCTTCCCACCCCTTTTTAAAATGTTCTAGCTCCGCCACAGCCACTAAAAACTATTTTCATATTTCATCTAACAGTTCTTTTTAAGGGAAAGTGTTTTTAAATTCTTGAGATGTGGGGATTTCCTAATAAAAAAACGTTGAAAATTCAGAAGGAAATTTTACATCATGAACCTGGTGCAAAGCAAAAATTGATCAAGAGAGGGGGGTAAATCACTCCGACTGAAGATTTGAATGACCACACAACAAAGTCAGAACAAAAGTAATAATGCAGTGGTCCAAAGTTCATATTACATGTAAGACATTTGTACATACATATGGTGATAACAAAAATATGAATCGATTGAAAATAGTCTGTGGTCTGATGTGACTTACAGGTGGGGATGTAAATGCAGAATATCATCATCCACACTTGTTTGTTTTAACAGTTAGTCCAAACTTTCAGTAGTGTACTATAACATTAGCATTGTTCCAGCAGTGTGAGGGAAGGAGGTTCTGTGCAGTGGAACACTGGAAGCCTAATACATACATGAACAAAGGAGGTACAAAGAAAATGAAAACAGTGGATCAGGAGAAGTTATGACATACCTGTGATACTGTGATGGTGCTTCCCACCCCCTGAAGGCAAAAAAGAATGGGCTTTTACAGTATCTGACTCTTCATGACTACACTCAATATACCCCCTCAAGACCCCCTCCCCACACAGACAAAACACTGCAGATTATTGTATAGACTCATGTTTCTTTGATATTGTGTCTCATGGGGACAACAGGGAAACAATAGAGTATAAAAATCTAGATAGTAGTCACAATCTTAGCAGAAAAGAGCACAGGATAATAACAGTTTGGATGTGGGGGTTAGGTGTGAGAGATATTGCCTTCAGGTTTACTCGAGAAGGAGGCTGTGATATTCGAAGTGGGAAAAATCTCATCTTTTACGTGTAAAATATCTCTGTGAATTAGCCAAGTCCTGCAAGGCCATTCGAAGAGCAGACATACAGATAAATACCCGGCATCATCGGGCGTTCTGAGGCACCGGCTCTTAAATTTCTTCCTAAAATAATGGATGATGCCATTTTTTTTTTCTTTCTTTTTTTCCTCCCCAGCTTATGACCTGAGTGACTGACCGGGCAACAGAGAAAGCACGAATGGTGGATGGGAATGAGAGGGGGAAAATGTCAGGGGACCAAGCGTAAGGGCGGCTAAGGAAGGACAGCATAGTGCTTTGATTGAGGCTAAGATGATATGGGCCTCCCTTCCCTGCAGCGCTGCTCTGACTGACTGGGACCAGCCTTGACTGAAGCATCATTAGGGAGTCACAATGTCAAGGTTAGCAGAGGACATTGTGTCTTGTCGGTGTGACCCACTATAAGTATCCCTCTAGACTTGAGCCATCCCCACCTTGATTACCCACCAGCTACTGTTATTTGAGCTCTACCCACCTGGGAAACAGTGATGCTGCATTTCTTGGCCAGCTCCTCTTTAGCTTCCTCGCTCGGATATGGGTTACTAAGGTGGGAGTAGAAATATTCGTTCAAAATTTCCGTCGCCTGCTTGCTGAAGTTTCTCCTTTTCCGCCTGAGTGAGGAGGGGGGCAAAACAAAAGAAAGGCCGAGCAAGCCCATTAGTGTGACCGGCATTAAGTCATCCATTTGGATTGAGCAAATTGCACAATCAATCTCACACATAAATGGTGAAAATAACAGGGAATGGGCTCTAAGGGCCTCCAGGAGCAGAATATCACGTCCTGTTCCAAGTGAAGTCAACACACAAACAAAGAAAAACCACTAAAACCAATAAACTAACAAGAACACACAAACTCACACACACTCTCAAAAACACATACAATGTTTAATTTGGTCTGTTGCTCTCCAATCTCCAGTCCAAGCGTGTAATGTGTAGAGTTTAGTGCAGCGGATGGGTGGGCTTCATGATGGAGCGCAAAGCCCAGTCGGAGTGCATCTTGGTACATTATAGAAATCATGGCATGCACAGTTGAGCATTGTTCCTGAAGTGCCGCCGCCCCGGGCATCTCCAGCAGAAACAAGGAAACTCTAACTAGATCTGGGTCCCCTTTTCCTCCCAAGGGCAGTACTTATCGTGTTGCTGAGCATTTGCCTATTTTGCTTTGTTTACTGCACTTTTGCAGGCAGTGGACGGTAAATGTGCTTCCACTCGGCTTGCCCGGCCAGAACTAGTGGCGCTCTCAGCGAAGCTCCACAAAGCATCCTACTGCAGGTGATTAGAGTAATTCATAACACCTGCTGATGACCTTCCCTCCATCCATTACACATGACTCGGCCCCCATTTCATTTGGTCTTAACTGCTCTCAGGTGTGAGGGTATGATTGTCTAGAAAAT
This sequence comes from Oryzias latipes, assembly GCF_053564925.1. Classification (NCBI taxonomy): domain Eukaryota; kingdom Metazoa; phylum Chordata; class Actinopteri; order Beloniformes; family Adrianichthyidae; genus Oryzias; species Oryzias latipes. The sequence goes on from NC_136245.1 coordinate 15,673,579, forward strand.
GGATAATACATGGAACATGGACATAATTAAAATCACGCATCCCTGCAGCGCTCGTCCTGCAGGTTGTGCCAGAAAAAGGAAGAGCAACTTCCGACCTGCGCTAAAACATTATGTGGGTCATGCAAATTCAACAGAACTTCCCCCCCCCCACACCAAACGCACACACATGCACACATTCATGCTAAACACACACCATCCACTGACCTGGCATCAAGGAATCTGGAGCGCAGGATCATGACAGCCTCGCAGGTGCTTTGCTTTAGCTGCATCTGGATGGAGCTGAATTTACGGTGGATTATTCCCACCATGCGCTCAATCTCTTTGGGCGAGATGGGTCGCGTGCGAGATTGTTCCCTCAGTAGATTCATCACATGGGTGGTGAACTCGTTACATGCCTGCAAAGAAAGAAAGTAAAAAAAAAACAAAAAAAAAAGGTAAGTTGAGGCAAATAACAGCAATTTACTTCCAAACTACAAAAAAAACAAAAACATTGATATTTTCAGTTTAAACTAATTTGTCACTAATTGCTGTTATTTATATTCATCCACATTCAAAGCTTTGACTGCTCAGCTGTGATGACAGAAAAAAGGTGAAGGCCCTTTTTGCATAAATGAAGAACTGCAATTATGCTCGGCCATAACGAAGACTGAATTCAAAGAGCTTTTCAGTAAACCAGTAGTTCATGCATGATTAATTAGAATAACTCATTTACGTAGTGCACACTTTAGCTCATTACTCTGAGTAAAATTCGTTAAGTATTTACATTTAGATAATTAAAACCTGGAACCACTCTTAAGAAAGATGCATTTACTCCAGGCAGAGTGTTGTGTGCCTCTGCACCTCCTCTCAGAGAGCACAAAGTAAATTAGTCTAATTTAGCCCACTGGCTGGCTAAGGCGTCACTGTTACACCTTCCATTTTCGCCCAAAATACCCATGTGTCTCCTGGCGGGCAGTGAAGTGTTATGTGAAGGAGCGTTCGTTTTTCACACAAGACAAGGACTATCTTTGGATTTTTATAGTCCGACACATAAGTAATCCTGCAATCGATTCTTTAAAGTCATAATAATGCTTGTTTTCAAAATTGAAAGTAATATATATCTTTTAAAGTGGTACTCTTCTGTTTTTGTGATATGTCAAGCATGTGTGGTTCTCTCATGCAACGGAGCCGGAGATTTTTCCAGGAGAAATATAGCTATCATTACACCTGAGCATGTACTGCTATAACATGCGTGCTGAAAGAAAGGTTGTTGTGATGCAAATATTCTTGATGAGTGTTTGCTTTTTAAAGCAGAGCCTTTGAAAAACGAAATCTCAAAAGATCTTTCGCATCTCCAAATAAGTCTGTACCTGTTCGTATTTCTCGAGCTCCGTGTGGTAAATCTGTCTGATCTGGGTGAGTTTGGCTCTGTAGTCGGAGTGTTCGATGGAGTTGTCGGCTGCCCCGCCAGAGGCGGCAGCGGCCGCCGCCGCAGCGGCTGATCCGCCACCTTTCTCTGGTCCCGCCACTCCCTCAGCCAGCAGCATGTTGTCTAAACGCATAAGCTGGGGGTCTGGAGGGTCCTCCTCCTGGGCGCCACGAATGCTTAGACCTGCAGCGGCACACAGATGGGGACAGAATCATTATGCCATTCAGGAATATTGAGGGGAAAAAAAGCCACAAATGTGTCAAAGCTGGGTGGTTAGGTACAATGAATGCCACATGCCTGCACAATACTGTAATTTTTTTTTTCCTCCCAGGTATAAACTGAGTGCCTCTCATGTATGTGCGGTGTTCCTGCCATCCATGTCTAAGCCTGCTCTCTTTTATTTACACACCACACTGCACCTTCTGTGCACGGGAAAGCTGACATGACAGCAACATCCATAAAGTGACAAATGCTCAATGGTGAAGTGGCACTTCTGCTCTGTGAAAGGATGCTAAACAGAAAACTGTACCTCTCCAGTAGGTGTTACTGTCTTTCACACAGTGAATCTGGGGAAGTCCACAAAGTTCCTGCTACTTTTCTCTTTTCGATTTGCATAAACTTTTATTTTTAAGTCCAAGCTGAATGTTTTTTTTTAATTTAGTTTACGGTGAGTGTAGCGTCAATCCTACTTTGAGTAACTTTTCTATTCAAAATCTTTCTTGTTCTTTTTGTTTATTTGGTCTTCCTTTTCACCCCCCCCCTCCTGCTCTCTGTCTCACCACCCTGTCGCAATCACGCAGCAGAAAGCATGCGTGCACACCTGGATGCACAGGGAATGCCGCCACAATGGCAGGCTTTCCAGAGAGTAAACAAACATAAAAACACTGCAGGTCAAAATTACAGCAAAAACAAGCGGCAGCAATCCAACCAAGTAAATGGATAAAAACGCGGCTCAATGGGCAGTAAATACAGAGTGGCCACTTCAACGTTCCGGGTGCTGCTGTTTCAATTCAACAATCCCTCTCGCAAATCAGGGATTTTTAACAGCTCATTATGGGCTTCATTAAGGCATAGCCAACCCTTGTTTTGTTATTCTTTTAAAATAAGCAGCTTGATTGTGTTAGCCGGTTGGCCTGCATTCAGAGAAGCCCTTTTACCGCGTCTGACCCTGCACACCAGCACAACACAGACTGTTCGGGTCACATAGGAAACATGACGTTAAAATAACGTTATTCCATTCATGGATAGACTGACTTCAGCTCCTTCAGCTGTGATGTTGTGAAGGGAAGACTGGGTCCTTTTTGTGTGGGAAGCATTAGGATGCTGGACGGAGTCCCATCAGGCTTTCAGAGCCAAACTATCCAAGTGGACAACATGTAAGTGCTCCACTAACCCCCATCCGCATCCCACTGCATCTCTCCAAAGCTCCACACAGACTCCATCGTTTCCATTTCAGCTTGAACGGAACACAACGGCACATGACTCACATGTTGATTGACCAGATGCCTGGCTTCATATCTCAACATGCTCTAATAGCTGGTGGTTTATCTGCCACAACAGTTCATATTTTCCTAATTTGCTATTTACTCCCACTCTGATTCAGCACAGGCTCAGCGGGCCATGCTTTCCTTTGTGCTGCGGGTGGTGGTAAGTAGGTAGGCACGTTTTTCATGTCAGGTATATTAAATATAACTCTGGGACGCAGCGTACATTTCCACACCAAACCCAGTTGTCACTTTCACTCCACTCACTCTACATCCAGGGGAAGTGCAGCTGAGGGAATTTACAGGGCTTTTCAGCTAAATGGGCATAAATCACTGGTTTCATTCAAACTAAATAATCACAGCCTTTAAAGAGCTACTTGTCTCTTACCATATATTACCACAAAGTTCCTGTGTGCAATACTGCGGCCATTCGCAGGCAAAGGAAAACAGAGCGAGACATTAGAAAGTGACACGTAATCCTGTTAGTTCAGTGACATGCGGAGTGGCCGCGACATTTTTATCATACGTGTCCATTTCTATTTGGTAAATCAGTGGGATAAAAATGATTACTCTGCTGCTCTGAGAGGCAGACGGCCCTGCAGGAGTGCACCAGGGTGCATTTGTGCCACAGCAGCTCAAGCTGGTCATTCATAACAGGCTTTGGGAGGAATTGGAGTGTCTTTTTTTACACACATAAGCACAAAAAAATGTAAAAACAAAACAAAAGGAAAAACGTAAATATGTGATATTACTCAGTCATGAATCACATTTCTTTTTCTCTGTGCACGTTTGTTGTTTGGAATTCACAGCTTAACCCCAGCATCACAACTTCCGCAATTTAACCTATAAGATAAAATCTTTAATTTGCTATGTGGCTGACAAATCTGAATGGTAACCTGCAACCCTACAGTCACATACTAGCACTGCAATACTGCTTAAATCTTTATCCTGTTTTTGTCTGATGATATGGGTATTAAAACAAGTTTGGGCACCCGACTTTAGCTCTAATCCACCTCCGCATTCAAAGTGGGATTAATCTCAGTGCAACAGGAAAGTGAGAGAGTCGTGTCACCTTGGTAAAACCTGTGAGCGCGGGGAGTATAGGATTGAAAAATCTATATAACTTCCACTTACTTAAACAGGTCTGATTATGACGCCGGCCCACTTAATTACCACACTTGGTGTGAAAGAGAAAAAGCAAAATGAGAAACTGTATTAACAGTAATGTCGCATGTCCTTAATCAGCCTCATCTGTCATTCAAAACTACAGGTGAGGCAGCTGGGGAAAATCACTGGCATCTCTGATCGTTCCTCTGCTGAGGCTGAGGCAAAAAGGGACAAAGTGATTAATCCACCCATCAGTCAGTCATGGTTTCTCTTTTCACTCCAGGTTTTACTATCTGATCCAAGGAATGAGCCAGATAAAGACAATGCAACCCTTTCCTCAAATACCCCCCACCCTTGTTCTCTGTTTATAATAATTTCCGGTTCGTGGCTGTCATCTCATACATCATCCCCTGCTTGAAGCCCCGACAGTGATCTGAACACTGCCCCGGGGGCCGCTATCCTTTCCTCCCACCTCTTTTTCCCCTTGTTCCCTCTTTTATTCTGTGGGCTCAGCTGACCTTTGGCCCGCTGCTTGTTTACTCTCATCACTGAAGTGTGAGCAGGAGAGCCATAAAGCCTGAGCCCTGCTGGGTTAATGTGGCCTGCTGAAGAGCGAGAGGGGTGGCTCCAGCTCATTCTGCTGCCCAGACTGCTCTGTCAAGACCTATCTGATGCACCAAACGAGAGCCAAATTCTCCCCCAAACAAGGAAAAAATGTTTCAAATGGAGTTTCATTTCAATTATTTATTTCTTCTACCTATGCTTCCAGGGAGTGGGGCCTCCAGCAAACACCTCCAACCACCTATCGACACTCTGTTCATCTAATTGCATCGATCTTCAAAGGTCTCCAAAAGCTAACTAATCGAAACAGGATTTATTTTCTGTCAATATTAGCAAAGGTCATCTCTTTTGAAGCTGTGAAATACGCTGTGAGCGGAGAAGCGTATGGCAGAAGGAGAAGGAGTGCTGTGGCGTCCCAACTGTAGCAGAAGCTCAAGGTGAGCTTCCACTCCAGCCTGGCACTCTGGATGCACGGCTCTCCAATCCAGCGTGTTATTAAAACCCACTGCAGAGGCAACACACTGGAGACCACAGAGGGCTTAGAGTATCCGTTTCACAAAGAGCCTAGTGTCACTACAGCCGTGTTCCACGTCTCCTTTGACTTCATATCATCTCTTTTGTCGTGGCGCCTGGATCAGTAACCTTCAGCTGCAGAAGCTGGGAGCCGGATTAAATTACCATTGAAAATCTTTTCTTCTGACAAATGAAACATAAGGATCCTCTTTCATCAATGTTCTTAAAGGCTTTTTTTAAAGGTTGGCCTACATCCACATGGCACAAAGAATCTAAGAGAATGCCTGCGGGCGCTTTCTAGCATGTACAGTAATTAACATGCCATTAACACATTAATACACATTAACTATTCCCAATGTTAATGGCAAAGTAATTACCATACCTGATACCGCGCTGTGGGGACGCCAAAGCACATTTGCCACTTTGTGTTTCACTTTCTTTGTTGATTGAAGTGAAAGGAATAATGTGGTGTGATGCCTCAGTCTGCTTTCCTGCACAGAGGGAATACTGGTGTTCTTGTGTGAATCTGGAATTACTTACCTAGGTCTGGAACCTAGGTCTAGGTCTAAAACCTAGAACTAAAAAAAAAATAACAGAAACACACTTTATTTTGTCACCGGATTGGTTGTGGGACAGAAGCCTTGCAGGGATTAAATGCCACGCTTAAAAAGGTGAGGAAAGAGGCCTAAACTAGGGAATCCCTGTCCGGAATGATGATGTACTTCCTCTCGGTGCAGTGAGTGATAAGCTAATCAGCTGCGCTGACAGTGAAGCGTTACAGCCCCCCAGTGCTGGGTCAAGACTTCTCCCATCATACACCAGCAGCGCACACTAAACAGACAGCGCATGGCGGCAGCAGTGGTGGTGGGGAGTGACAAAAAGTGGCTCTGGTCAGTAAAGAAGATCTCTGTCAGTTTAGGTAGCCTTTGTCCCTCGATGAAGATGATGAGGCGCCCCCCCTCCTCCCCCACTCTCTCTCTCTCTCTCCAAAGAACAGGCCTTGACAGCGGCAGGGAGGTGAGGTGGGGTGGGGTGGGTTGGGGGGGGGGGGGGTGCTTGCCACTTTCAACCTAAGACATGTAAGGAGCGGGGGTGGGCACGGGGGTGGGAAAAGACAACCCAAACAAACATCTTGAAGACATTTTGCCAGGCACACCAAAATTAATCACTGTCCCACGGTGGCACTGACATTTGTGGGAAGTGACACACAACATGACAGACTAGAAGTGGAGGATGAAAAGAGACCACGGGAGGGTGGGAGGGCTGAGTAAACAAGGGCCACTGTCACTTGCCGTGATCATGTGTGCGTGATGTGCGCATATTTGTGTGTCAATACGGAGACGTGCAAGTGCCCACTTTGTTTCCTGCTCCCAGAGTCTCACTGTGGGCAAATGGCCAAGTGGCGCGATGATGGCTGTCTGTGGGCTTGTCTGTGGCGGCCGCACGCAGCGGCTGGGGAGACTGGCCAAATGGGTGGACAGGACCTCCGCTACAGATCAGCACACTGACTGACCCTACAGGACACATGCAGCATGGGGGCTCCATCATAAAGCTCACATGGTCTGATAGTCACAGAACAGTGAGTCACAAAGACAATTGCGTTTGTCAAGCAATTGCCCCAAATCTTGGAAAAAAAAGCAGACTTTTTTCAGCATAACCTCATAGACTCAGGCTGAGTTTGTAAAAATATTTCACAACCTCTCCTTCCCACTGAATTAGAATGTCTTGTTTATACTGTCTCCTCTGCTTCACTTTATGTTTCATGTATTGATGGTCTTTAGCTGCTAGCCTCAATTTGCTGCAAAGGTAGGCTGATTTGTTATTCAGACCCCAAGCAAATAATGCAAATGTGGCACTGAAAGCCACTTATGAAATACCCAAAGGCAACTAATCACTCCTCCTCTCGTCCCAGCCTTTCTGCAGCCTCCTAATTAGAAGCCATAGATTGCATGAAACCAGGTCACACAGCAGGTCTCGCGTACACTGATAAGCAAGAAAACACAAGGCTAAAACTTCATCCAGAGACAAAGCCAAACCTGCATTATTCTTAAGGCTAGAGGGTAAAAAATAGAATGCTATTGGATTTATTAATCTAGTATATTTTCACAGAGAGGATTGGGTGTGTTTCTGGGACTCTCTGTGTGTGTCCCCCTGCACGTGCACATGTTCGTCTAAAGGCAGCATCCTCGCATAAGCAAAGAAACAGCATTGCTATCATACACCAAACCATGATCCACTGCCAGAGAGATTATACTTCGCACTGCCATTTCTGCAAGAGAGTTGACAGTCCATCATTTGGATTTGCAGTGTATCCACGAAAAGGCTACATCGCCTGAAGCAGAAGGAGCTGTTCTTTCCTTCGGTGTCTTTCATAAAAGAGAATTCAGCTCCAAATTGCAAAGCAGGAATCCTCTGCTAACTCTGGTAGCGTGAAAGGACTCTGCTATGAGGCGACTGCGGTTAAGACATTGGGAGAACACTCTTCTTGACATGATGAGCATTTCTTAGGAAGTACTTATAAAGCTCACGAAAACACACATCCGTCTACGGTACATCCTAAGTCAGATGTTCCTGAGCAAGAGTGCTGTTTTTCATGTTGCAAGTTAGTGCTGGGTCTGCAGAGTGCAGAGGAAAGGAGTAGCTGGGCAGATCAGGTCCAGGCCAAACAACAGCTTGTGACAGAAGCAGGCCAAAGAGGATGCTGAGACACGCAGAGACTTAACAGGCAGCCGGCCTGCCATCCACTCTTTTCCTGCTCTCCCTATACTCAACACATCACTTCAGATCCATCGCAAGTGCCTCTCAAAGAACACAGCAAGAAAAGTGTCAAAGTAAATGAGAGAGTGATGAGGGAGATGGTCCTCCTTGCTTGATTTAGACTGCTGATGTTTTTTTCCCCTTGTTTTTATGCACCTGTAAAACAGTGCGCTGACAGAAAAAAAAAGAAGAAAATTTGCTACTAATTATTCCCAGCACAGCCTTTACATCATTTAATGAGGTCGACTGTAGGCGTGGCCGTCGGTTGTTACTTGCTCTCCCAGTTATCTAAGATGAACAGTGCAGTCTCCCTCGCATCAACCCTGTCATGTGTCCCGAGTCCCCCTTCGCATCCACTTCCCTGCCAGGGCTTCAGTGGAGCAGAGACAAGGCGCAACTGAAGCAACACAATGGCTCCCGTAGCGTCTCCACACACCGTAGTGGGAGGGGTTGGCTGAGGGTGTGTGTGTGTGGGGGGGTGTAGGGCTGAGAGCTCCCTCTCATAATTACAATAATTAACAGTTGCCAATTTAATTGGAAGGGAAGGCATTAACAGGAGGAACATTGTGGCGGCGCGTGTGGAGGGAACCTATTGCTGCGAGAAGCTTTTGTCTTCTCTGCACCTCATGGCGCCTTGGCTTGGGTTTGCGCGTGCTGACACAACACAACCGAGCTGAAGGGGGTTCAGACACCGGGGCTTGTCAGAACCCAGACTGGCGGCAGATAATTAGGTGGCAGGTTAATGAGAGCACGGGCTCTCGATGGCATCTGGTTGCTGTATGTGGGCAATTAATGACTTTGTTTTTGTGTTTTCATTGCCCACTTGTGTGGAAAACATCACACATTATTCACCCCAGGCCTGTGTGCGATGCTTGATGGAGTGGCAGCGACTTTGGCAAAAAAAAATCAGTTTCGGTCGGCGTAGCGAGCAGTTAATTCAAAACAATACGTTCTGTAGGGAGCGGCGGGAATGTAATCTCGGTTCACTGGTGGCTACAGTGCCTCTTGACCTTTTCAGAGTGTATTGCTTCATGTCATCAGCAAAGATGTAAAAAACCAGAAAACATTTCACGCCAACATCAAAGCTGCAGGTCAGGTGCCGTGCAATGCAATCACATGGAAAAGTGTCTAAAAGTGCGTCAGTAAATGCATCACAATTTCACAATGTGAACGCATCTTTTGGAGAAGCCCTGCTTTTATTCTAGAGGGTTTGTTGACAGTGAATCCACTGAGAGGTCTTTAGACATCCCCTTCTTTAGTTTAAGCTCCCTACGCCTCTTTCTTTCTTTCTTTTTTTTTTTTTAAAGTTGGTGGTTCTCCAGCCTGTGGTGGCCAATTAGAGCGCTATAAGATAAATAGGCGCGCACAACTTTGATGTCCATCTTTTTAATAAGCTTTGGTTAAGATGACATCTGTGTGGAAGAGTTCAATATTTGCACAGCGGGAGAGAAAAGAGGTTTATTCTAAAAGGAAATATCATGTAAATGCTGGTGGAGGTTTCGGCTGGGTGGGGTGGATAACAGTGTTGACTGTGGGCTCTAGTGTTGGCATTGATTATCCTCTGCTGCAGCTGTGCAGATTAGTCCCTGATTTTTTAATATCCTATTTTATTTTATTTTTATTTGCTTTTTGAAACAAATCGGCTTTAGAATTTACAATAAATAAATGCATTTTTATTTGAGACGTAGAACTTTGGGGTTTAGCGTTTTTTTTTCACTGTGTTAAAAATTGTATTTTTAACATGTTTTCGTGGGATTTTTTCTCATCACGTAGGACACATTTTAAGAAAATTAAGCTCAAAATTGCATTTGGTATTGAAATTGTTACGAATCGGTAGCAGAAGAAAAGAAAAACTTTGGAAAAAGTTTTTTAATTATGATGTAGGTGCTACAAGCTCCCTGCTTCGCTCCATTCTGATGCATCCACTTGCAGATACATAGATCCATGCATGTCTTTGTTTTCCTCGTCCAAGCTGGCATCTGCCTCAAAACTGTCCAATGTTGCTCACCATTTCTGTTGCACCCGTAATGTTAGGGTGGGGGTGTGATGGGCTGTAAGCTAGTGGGAGAGAGTGTAAACAGAGAGCTCTCATCAATGGAGAAACTATGTCCCAAAAACGACACAAGTTTTGGGGATTTTGGTCAAAAACTACACAATCATAATCAAAACATCACTGGGAACATTTTTAAAATAGCAACACAGGTCATCAGAGTGAGTCTTCACATTCAATGCAAATAAAGTTAATTAAGTAATGCAAGTATGAACCAAGACTGGAAAAGAGTGGAGCCTAACAATATCTAAAATGTGAGGTGATAAAACATTTTATGAGTTTCCGCGAAGAAAAGTGAAAGAGAGCATATATTTAACCTCGCCCGCAGATGTGCTTCTTTATATATGTGTGTAACTCAGCCAGGAATAATGTAGATGTCTGGAGAGTCTTCAGACTGAGCAGGCCGGTGTAAAAGCCCCCTGTTTCAGGCTAGTAAAGCAAGTCAATAAATACAGCACAGAAGCAAGTGCTGTCTGCTGCACTCCCTGAATGAAAACAGAGGTGAACTCCTTATTCTCAGTCTGGCACCACTGCTTGACAGCAGCATTATGGGCACTCATACATTCTGACTATCACTTGTCAGAAGCCATATCTGTCAGCATCACACTCAAGTGCATTTTAGATGTAAAACAATACTCTGGGAAGAGTGTTTATGACCTAATGTGGCAAGCTGCTAAATAAACTAAACTGTTGAGTGGGTGAGCTTGGTCACCCTGAAATAGTTTTTTTTTTCCTCGTCTACCTCCCTGCTTCGTCTTTTATTCCTCACGGACAGAGAAAAAAAACAACTGTTAAGCCTCCCCAAGTTAGCATTTGCTCTGTTAGGACCGAGACCCAAATGGGAAGGCAATGACACACTCTCACAAGATGGAAACACCATTAGGAAGGCAAACACTTCAGTGCGATAGCAGTTACCTGATCACAGGAGGAAGGCACAGCCTCCATCCTCCGTTTTTTCATACTGTGTCAACACTTTGGGGAAGCAAATATTTCAGTGACTAGCCTCCCAGCACTTTAATCCATATGGTGCATTTAGTTTGTCACCACGGATGTTCCACTCCCAGGATGGCTTTTCAGTTTAGGAAGAGCCGCTCTCTCCAAGCAGTGCTCACCTGCTCCGAGGCGGCACAATGAACGAGCAGAGGTCACACGCCGTATCACAGCAGGGCCAGCGTCAATCCTTTATTAAATTACCTCGCTATCTTATTTTCTGTCACCGCGCTGATATGAGGGTTATCTTTTTCATTTATGTAGCGGATTTTCAGGGGATTAATGCATTAAAGATTACGGGTGTGCGCACCTAACACCTCAGCAAAACAAAATGCAATACCTCAGACAGTGCATGGCGGATGCGAGGAAAGGAAAATGAGGTGCTGTGAAACAAATCTTCAGCAGCCTCTACAGGACAGGGTTTATTCTCCTCAGACAATACAAGCAGTGACTCTCCAGAACGTTTCAACCCTAAAATACTGTGGTAAGCAATACAAATCCCTTGGACGAAATGAAATGTATTAAACATGTGGATTTCATAAATCTCCCTTTCCTCAGTCTGGGTCAGATGTATATTCACTGTTGAGCTCAGCAGGCATTTTCCCCCTGTGTTGCTGCTCTGAGTGGCCGCTGCTCCGAGTTCTTTCAAAATGAATGTCAGCAAAAGCTGTGTGTGTGTGTGTTTGTGCGTGTGTGTGTGTGTGTGTGTGTGCAGCAAACAGCAGATCCTCGCAGTAAAATGGTTCGGATCACTTACAACTGCTACTTCAGAGTATTACAGCGTGGTGGTGGTGGTGAAGGGGGGTGGTTGAGTAGAAATGTTACAAATGGGAAACAAGATCCAGGAAGAGCTTGGGATAAATCTCCAGCTCTAAAACACATACAAACCATTCAGATTCTGGCGTAGCGTTAAACACGAAACTGGGATCCCTTTGACCTTGAACAGCATACCAAAGGTAAAGGTGGCCCAGGGCTACAAGGCAGACCGGCTACCACAACTCCCAGTTGCTCCGCAGTTGGGGGACCTGACATGTCCAGATTGCCAAAATAAAAGACAGAGGTGGTGGGACAGAGTCAGCAGGGGCTGATCACTCATCTGCTCCAACAATGATTCACTTTAAGCTGCTAACGTTACTGTTTGTTCCTTTTGTAACGACTGATTTGGATGCACCAAAAAGAATTCTTGTAGGAGTCTTGCTCTCACTGATTAAGGATTTCAAACAATTATTTATCTGTATAGACGTGTAAAAATTACTCAACGTCATCGATACTCATCGATACAATCCAACCAGATAGATCTGTCTGAGGCAAGTTATTAATTAAATCGACCTTTCCCATTATAAAATCGTTTAAAAATTAAATAAATAGGTTATATCGATAATTGAAAATATAATTTGGATTGAGGCATAGTAGATTTATTTCACTATATCGTAAAAACGCCCAAGTGCATCACAATGTAATGACAGCAAAAGATCATTAAACTATCATTACAGTCCAGTGTGTGGAAACACAAAGACATGTGACCATACAGTGTGCTAGAATGTTCCAAATATGTTCCATTTGTATTATTTTGATGTGGAAAAACAACAGTGGGCATAACTTTAGGAAACTAATATGTGAATGGATTTGCCATTAATTCTTGTTGATTTTTTTTTTTTTTGGACACATATTTAATTTACACTTTATTATCTTGCAAGAAATACGAGAAATCTGGAAAACTTCAACAGCACTGTTCAGTACCCAGGTGTTTACTTCTGAGTCCCCCTGGTTGAATGTCCTCAATCAATTTTAGGTCAGTCAATGGGATTGAATTGGATTGTTCAAAATGATCCGATGTCAACTATAAATTGTCAACTATAATTGATGAATCGAATCAAATCATCGGTAAAATTAATCGTTACATCTCTATTATCGATTATAGATGAGAGGACGCGTACAAGGACGCCTCGGGACAGCGAGTCGACGCAGTGAAATTGTCAGGCTAAAGCTAAGCGCTCGTAAACAAAGAAGGAATGATGCACAAATGCCATGCGCTGCTGTTTTGTGTGCGTGTGGGGTGCGGCGGGGGGGGGGGGGGGGGGGGCAGCCAGAAAAGATGAATAAAAAAAAAACAAGATGAATTAGTGTAAGGAAAGGATATGCTTTCCCTCCAGCTCAAAGCACAGATGAAGCAAAAACAAATAACGGCGCCTACAACCACTTCAGCCCTATTGTATAATTCAATCATTTTAGTGACAGCTGACGATTACTTCGTCACCACACAAAGACAGATTTAAAAGTTGTCAAATGAAATATTAAAGAGGACTCCGGGCACTTGTAAATTTTTAAAGGAATAACACAGATTGGAGATGAAATGAGGCACCTATATGCATATTTTATGCCATAAGGACTGTTTGCATACATTTTCCCTTCAGGCCACCTACTTTGTAATAAAGAGCAGCGAGTGTATAGATGTAGTAATGCAGCAGAAATGATATGAAAGAGAAATTGGTTTTACATAATGATGTCAAAGGGAATATGGCTCTGCGTGGTCATGGAAGATAAGATTCTATTTCTCTGCGTGAGAATATTTTACTAATGTTTTTTTTTGTCATTCCCTTAAAGAATATTAAAAAAAAGGCTTTGTAGAAAATGTGGCTTCTACTAAATAATAACATCTTATCTATTAGAAGCAGATCTGTCGGAAATACCCACGTGTGGCGCAGAATGCTCAGTGTAGGAGCTTTGTCATGGCCTGAAATGAAGAGAAAGTGACAAGTGACAGTAAACGCTATCGCATTTTCAGCAGGAGGAAGGCTTGAAGAGGAGAACAAAGCCATAAAGTGCCGCGGAGAGAGGGTTAAATATCTACACAGAACAGAGAGAGGGGCTGCTTTTCACATAGTCAGCATCGATTGGAGCGAACGACGACTGATCAATAGGAAAGGCTCCTTCCAACGAGGAGCTTGATGTAAATTTCAAATATCGCATATCACAGAGGATGCTCTTTGGAGGCGTGTTGATTTAGCCGCATTCCACTGTTTTTTGTTTTTTTTCTTTTTCTTTTTTTCCAATCACGTAACTTAATATTTGGCTCCACAGCACGGATCCACTCCGGTGTCCACACACTTACTCATGCAATAAGCATCATTGTCACCGAGCCTTCTATTCCAAATGGTTCAGCCTCCACCATCTGCAGGCGTTCCCAGACACACCGCTTTGAGTCTGCCATAATGATGCATGACTAAGTACAGTTAAAGTGTTGCAGTCTGTTGGCAAAAAGCAGTCAAGCACTTTGCTATAGTGTCACTACGGATAAACCATACAGCTGAAGGTTGACGATGGATAAAAGGCAGTGACAGGCCTGGTGATGCGCCTCTGCGTGTGCTTTTGTGCGCGTTCACACCCGAATGAGAGGTTAGAAACCATGGCACAGCAGATTCCTGCTACTGAGAATAAGGGGCGGAAAGAGAAATAACAGTATATTGCTGGAAACTAGAGAAAATTTATTCCTCCAACTAATAAATTTGAATTTTCTAGTGCAGAGGGGCAGTGCCGCCTCGTGGGTTTGTTGCTGTTCTAAACACAAAATTGTTGAATGCAATTTAAAATAGTTGAGCCATGGCACAGCTTTGTTTACTTGGCTTATTTGGCCCTTTACATCCTTCTCCTTTATTAAATTGGGCAACAAAAGAGCCAACCGCTCTCCCGTTTCCAGTGTCTCCTCCAACACCCTTCAGGGAAAAAAATCAGAATACAGTGAATGCAAAGTACACAAAGAGCTCCCCATTATCCTGAATTCTGTTTGCAGAAGTCTTTAGTGTCAAAAAGCTGTGCAGACTTTGTTGCGGCTTTGTCGGCTTCCCCACTGCAGACGCTTTCATGCAAATGGTCCTGAATGTTATATTCTAAAGAATGGGTTTTAAAGAGAAACTCCCCATTTTCGCCTCTGCATCTTGTCACAAGCCCTTTTCTCTTCTATCTCCTCTGCCTCCTGCTGCAGCCATAGACTGCATAATTGATGCAAATACTGTCACATATGTCAGAAGTGGAGGCTCCTCTAGTTTACTCCTGTGCTGCACTTTATCAAGGAACATTAAGTGGAGAAAGCAGCCTCATGCCAGCGGTGGAAAATCAGCATGTCAGTAGTTTCATTCACGTTGCCATTCCTTCTGGATTATTTCATCAAGGTGATCGAGAACAAAAAGTATGGAAGCAAAAATTCCGGCTCACGTTTGGGAGCTCTGCAACATCCATTATTTATATTTGTCGCCCACTCTAGTCCTCTCTTCTTCTTTGAGCCGTCTTGTTACATCATTTCCTAATTCACAATCTTTCTTCAGATTTCCTCCTATTTGCAGAATATTCCTTCCGATCAGCTACGCCTAACCATTAGGCTTGTAAAGCATGCTTTCTGTGTGTGACACAGACCTGAAATTACAGATAGCTGCTTTCAAACTGCGCTACGGCATGATGGGAAAAGGCTGTAATGGAGTGACTGGAGAGCAGCCGAAGACACAGAAACAGGATTTCATTTACAACAACGATACAGGAGGACTTATGTAAAATGGTAACATTCCATGCCATTTAATGAGCCATATTCACTAATGTCTGAGTCTATGGTCTAGCTGTAATAAAATGCGCCGCCTGCCACAGCTCTGCTGCTACACTGTTTCTGTCTATTTCCAGCTCAGTATGAAACAATGGTGCATAACAGAACAGGCAGGCATTTGCAGTTCTTTACCCCGAGCACTGAATGCTCTGCCGTCACACTGAGTGAGGCTCTTGTCTGCTACCCTCTTTCTCCTGTTCTACCCTCCTCCTCATCCTGCTGGTTTTCTTTCTGGGCTCAGTCTTTGCTACAGATTAGGTGACTTGATCCTTTAGACATCTGAAAAATTTGGCTCCACAAAGAGGTCAGACAAAGGCCGGGGGGATAGTCTTACAGGTCTTCCTCCATT
Organism: Oryzias latipes; assembly: GCF_053564925.1. Lineage (NCBI taxonomy): Eukaryota > Metazoa > Chordata > Actinopteri > Beloniformes > Adrianichthyidae > Oryzias > Oryzias latipes. The sequence continues at coordinate 15,689,389 of NC_136245.1, forward strand.
AGCAGAGCTACAGGGATGTCGTCAAAGGGGCTCTGCAGGTGATGAAGAGGCTTCAAAAGCACACAGCCCACTGATGTTGATTTCTTCATTTCTAATGAACACCTCTGACCCAATCTGCATGCTTACATTGTGACTTTTGAAATTAAAGTTAAACCATAAAATAGTGCATATTTAAGGCAAACCTGGATTTAGCCAGCATCACTATGGGGTTTGGGGTGTGATATCCCTCCAAAATCCTGAAATGCTTAGAAAACCATAAAATATCAGATCATCTTTCCATATATCTTATCCTTTGATGGGGTAATGCTCTTACTGACACAACCCTCTGCAATTACCGGGCTTGGGACAAGCACATTTTTTTGTTTTGTTTCTCTTGTGGTGTTTTTTTGTTGTTGTTGTTCTGCATTTTTTTTTTTTTTTATTATTTCTTTAGTCAATTGTGGATTTTTGCAGACCATCACGTTTGGGGCGTCAGTCAAGGCATTATATGGCCCCCTCCTTACCCAAGCCTATATCCGGCCTTGATTTAAGGGCCGATAATTGGATTCTACATCTTTGCTGACTGTCAAATCCTGAAAGTTCTTGAGCTAAACAAGTTCTTCCTCGTCAACTGAAATACCGATGCGAGGAAAACTCCAAATGCTGACTGTCTCTTTGTTTGCATTTCTTTGAATATAAACAAACAAAAAATACCCCATATTTTTTTCAGGCAACAGCATTCATGAAAAACATTTTAGGGCCCCCGGAAAAAAAAACATTTTTGTAATAAGCTTTCTGCAGTCTGAAACATTTCAGAAAGCTGCCTTGAAGCTCCCGCTGTGTTGACTGTTCACATGCAGACAGTGCTTGGAAAGCCTGAGCGCCATATCGCTGTAACCTCTCAGCGCTTCAGCATTAATAATTAATTGGCTATGTGAGTAAACACCACCCCAGACACAAGAATGCCCCTGACAACACGAGCCACGCAGCTCCCACTTAAAGCAGTGCGCTCCACAAATTTAGTCCGTAGACTCATGCTAATAAAGCTCTGTCTGCTCACATCACGGGGAATATTCTGGAAGGAGCGTTTGGTGTGGGGCTCCATTTTTCAAGCCACAGCCTTCCGTATGTCATCGGGTCTGCTCAGGATGAAATTTGGAGAGGTTACACTTTATCTGCCAGGTAACACGCTGAGAGTTTACCGCAAACACAGCCTCATTTATATTACTTATAGTGTGGAATATTTGCCTGTCGAACATGCTGACCTTGTTACTGTTAGCAGCTACTCAGGTACAATAATCCAACAGCTCAGAAGCTGGTTGCTCCTGTAGCCGAAACTACGGTGGCCCTGAAGTGCTAGTCACAAAAAACTCAAAGCGCAAAAACATGTTAAAGATCACAATGACAACTTGAAAAACAAACAAATAATAAAAAAACTACGTTACATTACATTAAAAAAAAAAAAAACTAAATTTCAAAACCAAAAAGATGAAACATTTCTATTATTTTTTTCCAGAATTCAAAATAAAGTGGTAAAAAACCAAACACAATAAGAAACTGAAAAAAGTAGATACTATTGAACATCTCTGATTGGATTATGATGTTTGTCTACCATTTCAACTGAAAGTTATTTGACATAAGGCAATACTGGATCTGCTCCGTACTAATCAGGAAACTGAAAACACATTTGTAAAAACTCCAAATTTTAGTAAATATTATCATCCAGTCAATGATGTCCCATAGCGCCTACCTTTTCTGGTTTCTCATTGTGTTTTCTTTTTTAACATTTTTGTTTTATCAGAAATTAATTTGGTTTTTCAAATATTTCATTTCTATTCCGTTTCATTTTTTTTCTTTTTTCTTTTTTGAAATTGTGTTTAGTTTCTGGAATTTTAGTTGCAGTTGTAGTTTTTATTATTTCTTTTGCTTTTTTAGTTGTTGTGGTCTTGTGTCAACCATATTTTATCTAGATTCATAATTATTTATACGAACCAACACACACACACACACACACAAAATTAAAATAAATAAATAAATAAATAAATAAATAAATAAATAAATAAATAAATAAATAAATAGTGATCTTTAGAATGTTTTTTGCGTTGAGTGACTTGTTGATGTGATTTGAACTTCAGGGCCACCCTACGAAACACAGTCAGAGCTCAGCAGAAGAACGGTTTCATTCAATGGTGGGATCAAATATAAAGCACCAACTCAAACCACAGACTAATATCCATCTTTTAACGTGCAGCTTGTTTCCAAATAAAAGCATAATGATAGCCCCGTAATCTCAAATGTATGCTAATTATGCCCGTGAATGCATCAGCAACGAGTCTAATTCAGCTTTCAGTGGTGGAATATGACTAGCCATTCAAAATTTAGAAGCAGGGAAAGCGTCTTTTATCTTCCTATAAATTCTCATTATTTCTAATCGCACTTCTGAAGGCTAAAGAGTAGACCAGAGCATGTTCTCTTTATTCTTCAGTCGCTGACAGACATGGCCAAGCTCTATGGGTTAATGTAATATCACAGTTGGATGCCTCCTCTACTCACTTGCATTCCCTGTTAGCTTAGAAGTCCTTCAGTGGGGGGAAAAAAAGAAAGAAAAGTATGCAATGCATGAAAGTAGGTGAATATTGTACAAGCCATGATGGCGGAGAGCCTGAAAATTACACCAAAAAGTAGTCTTTGGAGGGCCGCTTAGAAAGCCTGTGTTTGATCGATTAAAAGCACATTAAGTTTAAATTTAAATAAAGGAATATATCACCATAATACCATCTGAAGAAAACAAAAGAGTACCGAATCTGGACCCATTTTGGTTTGGGGGAACGTTGGTCTAAGAATAGAAAAATGGACTGTAAAAAGTCCATGGTTCATCTGCTGAGACTGGCATATCAATTAGGATGGTGAATAAGAGTGTAATTGAAAGCAACAGGAGCAGAAAGAAGCGGAAATTCATCAAGGCAAGCATGGAAAAGCACAAATGAGTTCCGAGCGAGACACAGAGAGGCTCGTCCCCTGTCCTCCTCCTCTGCCCAGAACAGATCTGCCTAATCTCTCCCACCGCTGCCAAAAAATGTAATCAGCCACCAAACAACTCCGCCCGCAGTAGTTTCCTTTAATAATTCTAAGCAGGCTAATTGTTTTATTAGGAGCAACAAATAAACATTTTCTGAGACTGGCTGGCTTTGTGGGGACAGTAGATTCATAAAGGTTGCCTTAATGGCATGTTGGCCGCTCATGTGTGTAGCCCTAAGGTCCTCAGTGAGTGGTAAATCTGGTTTTAGAAAGAAAGAAAGAAAGAAAAAAAAGGAGGCGACTGTGTTGGACTCATTGCTTCCTGCTGGCTCATCGCTTACAACCTGTTGAAGGCGTTCAACGCCTCCTCTGCGTCTTGTTTTCTTCAAACGAAGACGTGTGAACCCTCTTGAGGTCAAAGGTCACACTGCTGGGAGTTTATTAGGGAGGTTTTATTGGGTGAGCTCTGCTCGTGATTGCATCCTCCTGTGCTCTTATCTCCGCTGGCATGCAAGCACAGCGGTGCAGACCTGCCACAGGAGCAGTGTACCATGGCTCCACTGTCACTAAATGGCACGTTCTCTCAGCCCCATTCCTCCCTTTCCTCGGCACGGGCTTCTCCAGCTGCAGCCTAATTTCCTGTGACTTGCCTAATTACTGTAATTAAGGATTAATTGCCATTAATTATTCACACATAAGCTCATCGCAAATCATGAGGTAAATGTCTTATGAAAGCTGCCATACAAGCCATGTATAAACACACTGGGATGCTCCAGGCAGGCTGAATCGATCACTAAGCCCTTCAGCAAATCTTCACGCCACACTTAGGAAAACAGTGATAACTCTCCCCAAAATCAACAGTCCATCCAGGTGAAGGAAGAATCAATTCGGATGCTTTATTCATCTGTGCAGCACTCGGTCATGGAGGTGAGCCTGCGGGGTCTACAAGCCACCGAGCAAACAGGGAAGTGTCAGAGAGACATGCGGGAAACAGTATAAAAAGACTGCAACGTCACGAAAGATGAAACAGTGGGAAAGCAGGAAGAGTCTCATAGCTACATGAACGGTTTTCACACCCACAAACCAAAAAATAAGCTACAAACTCAAAATGTAAAGACATCTTCTAACTACTAACAGACTTAATTCAAATCAAAGTGAGAACTAAAAGCAATATTTCTATGTTAGGTGACATCAGGGACGAATACAAGCAAATATTTACCCTTGCCAGTCCACGGACAATTCCCAAGCATTTTTAGGGAAATACTTTTTAAGACTTCCACATCATAAAATCATTATAATGGCTATAATGTAAATCTGCAGAGCATGAAATGTCTTCTATGGACCAGCATGCAAACTGTTTTTAAAACGAGACATTTTAACAAGGCTTTAAATCAGGAGTGGAGCCATGTGCTGATAGGGAAAGAGAGACAGAAGGGAAAAAAAGGAGAAGTAAACTGTCTGGCGGGTACCTTCAGGTCCACGAGATCTTACAGTAAAAGTTTATAGTAATATTTAAGGCTGAAAAATGTTTCACCCGGTCCGGCTGGGCTGCTGTCTCAGCGGTGATGCAGCACTCCATATATCTGCTGCTTTGTTTTCCTCTTTCTATAAACACTGGTCACTCTGTGGTTGTTGGATGGAATCAAGGGAGACTAATTGCTGGACCAAAGGCACATGTGGCAGATTAATGCGGGAAACAGCTTCATTTTGGGAGCACGAGTTTGTGCGCTTGATTTAAACATCTATGTTAATGGACCTTCTGGCATCTCTTTAATGCTGTACACTCTCTTCTAAACAGCCCCTCTGCAAATCCATCACCAGGCCATCCTGCAAAAATACCAGAGCTGCGCACAGAAAGGGGGAAATGCATAATACCACTGCAGATTGGGGGGGGGGGACACGACCTCAAACGTACAGAAGCTTGATCCAGTGCTGGTAAAATTTCTCCAGATCAGCATTATTGCAGCCAGAGTTTAATTTATAGAGCTGAGCTGGTTCTGTTTTATGCATTTGTTAGATTAGTGTGCAGAGCCATGCTTTTTTTTTTTTTTTTACTGCTATATTCTTTGATCAATCTCAATTTATTGGGATTAACTTGCAGTACAAGCACAAAGTGGGATCCATTTTACCCTCTCCGGCTGAGATCTTATAATTATGCACAAGTTTAAGCTGTCAAATCTCTCCTCCAGTTAAGAAGATCCTTTAATGACCCTTTGATATAACATATTAATTTCCTCTTATTTTGAGCCAACTTTTATACCTTTTGACATTGCGGTGGGCCTCTCAAATTAGTATGCATTAATTGTTACCCAGGAAGAAGTGCAGTGCTGAGATAAATGCTACTTTTCACCGAGACACAGAAGAAGTGCCTGACTGGGGTCTGGTGTTCATATGGAAACCTGTTTTATAGTCAACGTGCCATTGAGCCTTGTGTCAGCGCGTGAGTTACGAGACCCCACAGCTTGCGTAACTTTCAGCAGACCCTGCTGTCCCCCGCGCATTTCACACTCCCACTTCCCTCCGTGTGACACCTCCCAGCACATGCGTGAATCGTGGCATCACCGATGCCTAATTGATACTTTCCAATTTTGTCACCTTTCCTCTCTGTCAGCGTCTCCTGTCGCTTTGCATTTATGGACTCCAGGTTGCTGTGATCTCAGTAATTAGAGTTTATGCGCTAATTGGTGTAAATACAAAGCTGGGAGTTTCAGGCAAACACTTTGCAGCCATAAATTGTGGCTCGGATAAGTGTGGGTTGTTGCACCGAAGGGAATCGTTGCGGTGTTTCTAGGAAACTGATGTTTTTGTCACCGACCCTTCATCCTTTTTACACATTCAGATTACTGCACGGCTTGAATAATGTTCAGGCAGCTTAGGACAACTTAGCATCTTTGATTTTTGAACATTTCATTCATCGTTGGTTGGCACGTGTCACATTTATTATTTTAAGGCCAACTTCATCAATCCCTGACCGTGTTTTCCGGTTGGAATTGCACACATACATTTTTGCTTCATCTCTCAAGCTGCTGTGCGAGATCCTCATTCAAACTGAGGCATGTTTAATCAAATGTTTAATCAAATGGCATATTCTGAACATTTAGAAGCGCTATGGCATGCAGTCACTCAACCGACTCAGCCACACCTTGGGTTAAAAATCTGTTGACTTGAGTAAATTATGTATTTTTGTTTTCAGCAAACTTGAAACTTGTCATTTCAACCATGTCCAAGTTTAAATGGTAAACGACGACACTAGAAAGGAGGATAGGACCAACAGAAGCAATAGTTTAAAGTCGGCGTCATTTCAAGCTGCTTTAGTTTTAAAAAGATCTTTATTTGCACAAAATCTGCCACAAGAAAGAACCAAGTTATTCTTTGCATTGTTGCTTACTTCTCTTTTATAATGATGACGTCAGCTTAATAAATCAATAAGATGCACAAGAAGAAGAGAATCCAAATGGAATGCCAATGTGAGCCACTGTCCTGTGGTAATTTTTCTGTCTTTACTTTTTATTTTGAGGACAAAATAATTAATAAAAAGTTTGTTTAGATGTGCAGCAGTCATCTTTTTTTTTAAATTCTATTTGCAATGTTTCCTGGCCAACTAGTAGAAAACACTGCAGAGCTACACAGATGTTTCAGCTCTAAAACAGGATCTGCGGGTCTCCAATGATGAAAATGCTTTCAACCTTTAAGGATTTAATTAAGGGTGGCAATAACTGATTATTATTGTGGCAATAACTGAGTTTAAAAAGACCCACTTTTGGTGTTTTTAAAACATTAAAGCTGCATTTCTGAGTATTTCTTTATTCAAATCATTGCAGATGCAAAAAGCCTGGGAAAAATGCTTGCAGGTGTGACATCGAAGCTACTACTGCAAGCCACAAGCTCCCTGCTCCGCTCCATTTCGATGCAACCAACTGAAGACAAATAGATCCATTAATGTCTTCATTTTCCTCGTCTGAGCTGGCATCTGGCTCAAAACTGTACGGCTGGATAGCTCCAGTATTGCTCATTATTTCTGTTGAACTGCTAATGTTAGGTTGGGGTTTTGAGGATCTGTAAGCTAGCGGAAGGGTGTGTAAACAAAGGGATTATAGAAAATGAGCGGAGACTTACTTCCACACCAACGCCCACGCCCACATCTAAGAGGCAAATTTCTAATCAACTCCTGCCACTCTGCAGAAACAATTTCCTAGAAAACAAAAGTGTTTCTGATTTTGCCTAAAAACAGCATAATTATGTTCAAAAGACTGGTATTTGAGTTGATATTGACTCAAATACCACATTTGAAGCCAACAGACATTTTTGAGCTTATAAAGTGAAAAATGGTGCAGCTTTGACAGCAATAAAAAACACAAGATATTCAGATGGTGGTAATGTTATCTGAAAATGTCAAATGAACCGGTAGCTTTCATTGCAAACACCCATTTCAGTCTTTCAAAATCTACATTTTTGAAAGATTGATGACATTGATCTAAAGCTGCAAACTTTAACGCTGATCAAAGATCCACCTTTACTGTTGAGTCTTGATGGAACCGCGTAGATGAATGGGTCTTTACCCCCCTTTTCATTTCCAACCTGCTTCTTTTCAAACTCTGTGTTGTAAGCAGATGTCTTTCTAAAGGAGACAAAGAAAATGAGAGGGGGCTGGATATCATCAGCATAGAAATGAGCCTCGGCGATGCCCCTTCTCAGACACAGCTACAGCGCCGCTTCAGCCCCTGCACTGCCTTTTCAACTTGCAAATGACAGTGTCACCAAATGCTATCCTTCCATCAATCAAGTCAGGAGGTCATGAATATACAAAAGGAGAAACAGGGACTGGCTGCCTCCTGCAGCTCTACTTGGCCCAATTATACAGACTCAGCTTTCTCCTGTGAGCCTCCACTTTTTGTTTCAATGTAAAGGGTACAGTCCAAGGCAGCCCCAGGCTTAATCAAGGTAGGTCATGCATACTGGACCTCTCAAGTGGACTGCAAATGCAAGTTAAATGTGGACACCAAATGTCATCTTTCTTTTACATCACTGCTGCTAGGGGGCAAAGACAGCAGGGGTCAGTTCCGCAACCCTTTTCCTGTGCACACTCTGCCACATCGCATGAACTGAAATCCTCCTCTTTACCCAAACAACGCCGCCACACTGGGCTGCTGCGGCTCCCTCATCTTTTCTCTCTGTAGCAGCCTGCCTGCCCCTTTCTTTACCCCAGCTGTCAGATCATAGCAGTGAATTAGCATTCTAACGGATACGCCTACACCCAGGGATGAATTAGCACACAGAGCTAACTAATGGCCTCCATGCTGAAAATGGACCTTATAGTCAATAACACATCTGATCAATACCACAGCTTCAGCTCAGCTTACCCTCACTTCTCTCTTTTTAGTGTTCACAGACAGCGGCGCCCTGCTTCAGAAAAAAAAAAAAAAACTTTCAGCAGAAATAAAAAAAAATTTTAAAAAATCACAATACTTAATTCTTTTTTTTTGGCTTAAACTCATCAATTTTTCAATTTTTCTGAGACTTTGTAATATAAGTGTGTCAAATCCATATGCAGAGGTAATGCATTAAATTAAGATTGTTTAAATGCAGTCAGTGACAAAGCAGTTTCAAAGTTTATTGGTAAAATCTGCCATTTTTTATCATTTAGACAAAAGGTTAGGAATTTGGTTTAAACAAAATGTGTTTTTCTGTAGCGGAACCTGTTTTTTATAACCAAACCAATCCATTAAAAAAAGAAATAAAGAGAAACACTGAAAATTATAGTCGTAATATTTAAGACTATAGTCATCATAAATAAAATATCAAAACTGCAATAACCAGCTTAGAGTGAGCTTTCATCAGCTGTTTGGAAAATGTGTTAAGGTGACAGCAGAAGAACAGCAATCAAGACACAATAAGTCTCAGAGGGCTTTGAGAAAGCAAAGGGTTAATGTGGGCCTACAGCTGTGAAAATAAATTACTCTAAATATGTAAGTGGGCGTTGGAATGGGCCCTGTAAGAGCAGAGTGAGTTTGGGTAAACCAACAGTCTGTCTGCAGTAATTCATAGACAGCTATGATAAATACTATTTGTCCATGACAGTCACATGAAATAATAAACCGTGGCTGGCTATAAACATTACTAAATCCTGACACTTTTGATTTATAATGTCTAACAGTGACATCAAACCAAACAACTGACAGAAACAATGCCAGGGCTTTAGGAGCAGTTTGTCAACTATTAATTCTGTCAAAAGGGGTTTTGCTCTAAGCTGAGGGAGCTTGTCTTGCAGTTGTCAATCCCTTTGCTGGAAATGACTGCAGCACATCCACGGGTAAAAGCCCTGGGCACAGCTCCGTTAGCCCTAATTACCCCCATCCCAGCTTTGGCAACGACAAGACCAGCCTCTATTTAAAATGCATGTTAATTATGCAAATTATTAATTGGGCTGGTGCTTGAGGATTTGCATTTATGCCTGGATTAGAGTTAATAACTGTATCAAGCTACGTTTTAAGCCTGACCTATGACAAGTTCTGCTGAGGTGCTGAAAGGGATATTTTCCAATACATTACCCTTTCCTCTCTTCCAAGTCTAGTATTCCCATTACAAGAGGCTGAATAAATGACACATGGATTCTCCTGCAACACCTAGTTTGGATCCACACACTGCTGTTTAACAACATCCAACAACGCTGGAACATGCTACGTTTTTTTTAAGGCTCTAGTGGTGGAGCAACACTATTTCTGCTGGTAACTACAATGCGCACAAAAGCAGACGCACACATGCCGGCCTATAAACACTAGAGTCTTATTTCATGGAAATCCACAACTTGCTGTCAGACTAATTGCACACACCTGTGATGGGGGTCACAGATGCTCTGTCACCACCTGCCATGGGTAACAGTCGAACTAAAGCCGGAACTTTGGTCACCAGGTCTCTTTAAGATCAAGCAGTGATCACTGAGTAAAACAAAGAGGTCTCACTCTTTGTTCCAGTCAAAACATCTTTTCAGCACCATTAAAGGTGGCTGTAGATGTGTGTTGCAGCTTCACACATGAATAAAAATGTTCTTTTAGGAATGACTGCTTAAAGTCTCACTTTCAATTTGTCCTTTCATGTAAACACTTATGCGTGTTGCACTAAACCGTCTGCATGCTCAATAGGAATTTTCTGTCAACGCACAAGTACCCAACTGAATTTGTCCAAACCTCTGGGGGCACTTTGAGCAATATCTATTTAGGGTTTAATGGATGTGTGTCTAACTGGGCTGCAGCCTGAACAAGTTCAAAATGGTCTGTAAATTGTCTTGTAGTGTTTGCAGGGGGTTTACATTTCCATGTGTGAGTCACGCCTTGCAATTGACTCGCTGGGATTTTTTTCCATGCTTTGAAAAGTCCCAAAACAAAACATCTAAAAAATATCACAAAACTTCATTTGATTTAGTTTTTGCCAAAATTAGAGAAGGTCTGCAACGGTCTGGCAGCCACAGCAGGTCGATAAGTCAAAAACAAACAAACAATGCATTTCCATAAGAGCACAACTTTTGAACTTTTATTGAGTGGTTTTTAAGTACTCCAGTGTCAAGTAACTTGGATGTAAACAGCAGATGAATTTGAATCTTAATTTTTGTAGCTGAAGAACTTTCGTGTTCAGTAACACAAATTTAGAATGATTTCATGTGGGGGGAAAAGTAAAAATCTGGTCTCCTTCTTATTTATTTATGTATTTTACATTATAGTCATGACCTTACACAGCCTAATGAGATCAGTATTAAGTACCAGCTTTTGCATTCTGTAGAACATGTCACGCAAAAAGTAGATATACCAAATAAAAGCTAAAAAGAGAGGAAACTGCAGTAAGTTTAGCACAATCAGGTTTGTTTGTTTGTTTTTTTAATTAACAACTATTGGTCCATGTAAAAATGTGTAGACTATTCACTAATCCACTGCGAAACAAACTTATTGATCCAATGAGACAAAGTTTTAAACATGTAAACATTGAAATGCTTAAACATGCTTAGTATACATGTTTGTATTATAATAAACAGAAATGTGAGATGGCTTGCCTTCTAATTAACTAACAAGGTAGTTTTCTGGTTGTGTCTTAATTCTCTCACTACTCATTATCTAGTGGACTATATTGCCCGGTTGCCATTTTGTCGGGATGTCCGAATCTGCAATTTTAAAATACCAGTGCCTTGGAACTTTCCCAGCAGTCTCTGCGACAAACCAATGGGCATCGATGCTCACTAGATTGGCTAATTTAAGCCATAATTTGTTGCTTTTCAACAATTTGTCATTTGGAAAAAAATAATGTACATTAATTTTTATAAATCATCCACTTTTTCATTATCATAACGTGTGAAGTCATAGATAGGCTTCATAAAATGTTCAATCTTGCACTATTCCAATGTATGAAAGTCTTGGTGTCATATAGTTCCGGCCCGGCTCAAACCACAATAAATGATTTCTCCTCCATTATCACTTTTCAAACAGATGACACTATCGTAAATTAAAAAAGGATGCTACACATACATCACTACCAAATCCAAGCTCTTGATTGGTCAAAGTTCAGCTATTTTAACTTTTTACGCATTACACGAGTTTGCATAGGCTTTTCATTGGAAGTGGTCGCCTGAACCAACCTTGTTAAGGCAGGTGTGAGCGTAGCATTCGGGAATAGTGAGGGAATTCCACAGCCCAAATATAAACTGTGCTGGCCAACTAACTTAATGAGATGTATTTTTGCATCAAAAAAAAGCAATCATATTGTATTTACTTAAACCACACATAACAGTTATGAAAAACTTATTTTGGGTATGAAGTGTTCTCAAATCCCATGCTGCCTTCAAATAGCAAATTACTTCAGATCTAAATTGAGCTGTAGCTTTTGCTCAGCTTGCTTTCATTTTGAAACTCATCAATAATGGTCGTTCTGCGCATTTTCTGGAGAATCTGACACACTTTATGATTAAACATCAAACTGAGTGCAGAGGGTGTCAGTCTCTGTGTCAGCCAGTAAAGCCTTCCCACTTCCTGCCACCACTGAAATGGTTAAGGGCACGTTAAGCTGTTTTGCTCAATGGTCCTTATCCAATATAAAGAAGCACTGAGGTAGCATGTTCTGATTTATGTCCTGTGAAAACATTTTTAATGCATGTAAGCACACGCATTAACAAAACCGTTTTGAAAAAGTTGAAGGACATTTGAAAACAACGAAAATGTAGAGAAACTACAGAAAGACAAATAAACGAGGAGAGAGAATAAGTTTAAAACCGAAAATGGGGTTACTTTCTAAAGAACCTTTTGTTTGTTGGATCTAAATTATGACTTGATTAAAGTCTAACAGAGAGCTACAGTAAATCCTGTCTGAAGGTTTGCTGCAGTTCCTCTAAAATGGGAAATATTGATCAGCATGATTTCCCTGGGTACTGGGGAGCAGTAGAAGAAGAGTGAGAGACATTATTTAAGGGACATGAAGTTGGAAGAGGAAGGGAAAAAAAAGCACTATTTTTGTGTATGCCTTGAAACATCACATAGTCCTACTAGCTTTTGATGTTAGGAATAAAAGGCCGTTCATCACTGTCTGCATAGGAACTGCCAGTGATTGTATTCTGTTGATTTTACATTATTAATTTGAGGCACACAAGGTCAATGGGGCCAGTATAGTCATGAGAACCAGTGGTTATCTTAACACAGCTGTCGGGCAGAAGCTGCTTTGACTGATTATGCCATTGATTGGTAACACGGTGAGGGGGGAGCCTTCAGGATATTGCTCTAAAATGTGTTTCCAAAAAAATTCCCCTGAAAGCAAGTCTCTTTGCAGTTCAAATTCTCCGCTGAGCATTTCACCATTATGCCTCGAACACCTCCAATGTGCTGCAAGCAAATCAAATGCAAATGTCAATTTACTGCAAACAAATGCAAATACAGGGGGGAAAAAAACTTTGTGTGTGAGGCAGGGAGTGAGGGACTACATGGAGAATAAACATTACAAAAACTGTGAAATCTTAAACAAAAGGGGTTTGAATCCTGAGCAGCTGGCATGGAACAAACTCTTCTGGAGAGGGAATGCCAGTTTCAGAGCGCCCCGAGCATCGATTTGGAGCCAAGGCAGTAAACAGCTTTTATCAGCAATAATGATGGCATAATCCCAACTAAAGAGCAAAGTAGCATATGGCGCAAAGCTTACAACTGCAATCCCGACAAAGTAGGGGGGATTTTCTTTATTGTGTTCACTGGAAAGACACTCTGCCAATTCTTTCGGTGCTTTTCTTTCAGTCCTCTTCCTTTAGATATGAATCCACAACACAATAAACAAAATGTCATTAAAAGATATCCCGATCTGCTGCCTTCAGGCTAGCATTCGACAGAGGCAAAGCCGTCAAAAATATCCCCATGTAGAAATACAAGAAAGCAGTGGAGCAACTGTTGCTTTGCAACTCTTATTTCACACACTGGAGATCACAGTGATTTTGCTTAATTCTTAAAAGAAATATATATGGTTCACAAAGATTCTGTGGTAAAGTCCCACTCTAATCATCTTTTGATCTATATTCCAAAGCATTCCCAGTGGTCTTTTAATTATGATTGTGTTTTTTTTAAAGCAAAAATCTTAAAAACCTGTAGTTTTCTAGGACATAGTTTCTGCAGAGTTCATTAGAAATGTGCCTCTGAGTTGTGGGTGGGACTGTTGCCTTCATTTCCCATTATTTCAATGTTTACACTTTCTCCTGCTAGTTTACAGCCCCTCACAACCCCAACCCAACATTAGTAGTGCAACAAAAATGGCAAGCAATATTGGAACAATCCGGACGTGCAGCTTTGAGTCAGATGCTAACATGAATGAGGAAAACAAAGATAAACGCAGATCCAGTCGCCTGCAAATGCATGCATCAGAACGGAGCAGAGCAGGGAGCTTATGGCCAGCCGTGTGTAGATCTTATGTAACTACTATAGCTTGTTGTCAACTGCTCCTGATTCATATTTGGATACATTAATACCCAGAAATGCTGTTTTAACCTTTTTATTTTATTTTTATTTTTTTATAAAGTATCCATTATGAGAAAAATGCTATGAGAGCATGTTAAAACCATCAAAAATGCAGCTTTCATGAATTCAGTGTCTGCTTTAGTGTGTCTGTGTTTCACCTGTCACTTTTATTGTATCCCTCCATCATTAAAAAAATTAAAGCCTTTCTTTAAAACTCACAACCAAGGCCAGAAGACAGTTTGCTTTTTTGTTTTTTTTCCAACAACAGCATAATGCTGCCAAGTTGCACTCTCTAAGACAGGCTTCAACCTCAGCCATTGATTTTCCTCCAAGCTGTGACCATTCATTGTTTGTGACATTCTCCTGTCGGCTCTTTAACACCCTTCAACCAAATCAATTTCATATTTTTGTCAACGTCTCGCAACTGCACGAGCCAGATGGGAGAGGACGTCATTTGATTTAAGATGTCGATTTTCTGGCAACAGTTTTATCTACAGTTTTTACACGACGTTGCCAGCACGATGTGTTTATTTACAGATAATACGATACATAGGAAGCAACAATAAGCTGCTGTGTTTCGTTAAAGCCAGAAAGGTTATTTATAAAGAAGTTAGCAATAGTTGATGGATTAAAAAAAAAGATTTTTGGCAAAAAAATAAAAAATGCGGGACAATTTCAAAATGTAAAAACTGTTTTTCTAACTTTAACACTGCATCCAGCAACTCAGCATTAATTTTTTAAGCAACTACTCAAATCAAAAAGCATCTTAGATTAAAGTCCCACTCCCATCATCTTTTGATCTATTGTAAAAGCATTCCCAGTGGTGTTTTAATAATGATTATGCCATTTTAGCCAAAATCAAAAGGTCATATTCCTGCAGAGCAGCAGTAGTTCATTAGAAATTTGCCTCAGACTTGTGGGTGGGCCTGTTGGCACAGAGAAAGTCCTGGCCTCATTTCCCATCTCCCACTAGCTTACAGCCCCTCACAACCCCATCCCAACATTAGCTGTGCAGCAAAAATGGCAAGCACAATTTGAGCCATCCAGTCATACACCTTTGAGCCAGATGTGAGCTCAACTGAGGAAAACAGAGACGCACATGGATGTTTCTGTCTGCAAGTGGATGAATCAGAATGGAGCGGACCAGGAAGCTTTTGGCCCACCGACTGCAGCACCCACGGCGCAGCTACAAACGCTGTCTAACTTGCTCCTGATTCATAATTATTTAAATAAAGACATGCTCAGAAATGCAATTTTAAACTTAATTTTCCTTATATTTGTCCTCTGTGATGAGAAGAATGACACATGAACACCATTTTCATTGGAGTGGGTCTTTAAACTAAAATCAGACCAAAAAAATCTATTTTTTGAAATTTTTATTGCAGACTAGAACTCATTGTCCTTCATTATCCTTCCAATATTCCACACTAACATTGACAACAATGATAGAAAGAGTGACCTTGACTCTAAGAATAACATTTGATAGCAATATTAGTGCATTAATAATGAGATGAATATTCCCCATTTGTTGTAGACAGCTTTAGAACAAATTCCTAAGAGAGAGCCGCTTGCTGCAGCTACATGCTGGTCACTCTTAGTTGTCAAAGCTGATTTATTGCCTCCTAGCTGTTCAATTTCACATTTTGTCCTCGTCATATCCCCGACTCATGATCATTCTGCACTGACCCTTGTAGGGCAGCCAGGGAATATTGATAAAACAATTATCTGCTTGCCGTTCATTTGATTTTCCATTTCAATTACGGATTGGAGGAGGCAAAAAGAAAAGATTGCAGCATTGATTTTTTTCCCCTCTACCTTGCAACAGGAAGAAGGCAGGCTTTGATGGGATGCTTTGGTGACATGGAATAGGGGAAGGAGACGTGCACTAAGTTTGAGCACTGTGCTTGTCCTCTGCAAAGGCGTTTCATGGATCATTCGTCATTTTGTACCAACTAAAGTTAGCTTCAAGTCTACAAAGATGTAGGGATTCCACATTTCACTTTGCGTGATTGTGCCATCGCTGACTTGAGTTAAAAGCTGAATGTGCCTCCTGCTCTGGAGGCCAAAGAACCCATAGGTCATTGCAGTTTGTCAGCGACACCATTCCACCCTCGTCCCCTTTCTGATGGTCTGCCACTGTCTATTTGTCACTCTAAAATGACAACACGGTTGCATCATTCTTGTTTTCCCGCAGCACTGACACAATGCTCCACCACCTCAAAAATTTGCGATGTTGTGGTGTGACGAGAAGGATTTGAGGCATATAGGAGATAATAACTACAGCAAGAGTTGGAAATAAAGCAGATACGGAAAAATGTCTTAAATGGATCAATAGGGGTTAAAAACGTGGTAGAAAACAGTTTCCTTTTCACAGAGCTGTGTCAAATCAATTCATCACCACAAAGAATAAATAGATTCTTCTGTAAATGATTTGGAACATTGGTAATGGATAAAGACCTAATGGGAATCCTGGTAAAATAGCCTTTAGGGAGCCTGGGAAAATCTGCTTCAGTGAAGTGGCCGGCTCTTGGCCAAAAACCCTGTGAAGATGGAGGAAAAGAGGAGGGGAGGCGCAGACTTCACAGAGATGACAGAAAGTGAGCGGGAGAGACTGGCAGAGAGAAAAGGAGTACAGAAAGGGATGGAGGAATTTGCAGCCGCGGAGGATGTTAAGTTTCACTGTTGAGCATTATCGTGCAAAACCGCAGAGGACTTGAAAGGGCTGATCATAATACTGTTGCTGGCCGGTGATCCAGCACGGTCACAGGCAGCAGCAGCAAGGCACCACTTCCTTCCTATATCGCAGTCCGCTTCAGTGCACACTGCAGCTCCCAGGGGATTTCACATGGCCGCCCTTAAATAAGTTTGGCTTTGATCAAAGTTTAGCTTTGGGATGATCAGTCTGCTTACTGGAGATCAGGGGATCAGGGGGATGAGACCTGGCCTATGAGATCCTGGCAGAGACTCCTCTCCAAAGCTCCAGTGCACTCTTCCAACACCAGATTATGTTGGATAATTAAGGTAATGAACTGGCTAACGTAACAACGCATAATGATCCTTTTTATCCCTGCTCTCTAAAGTGGCCCTTGCAGTTCATTTGGTATATCTCTGTCGGTATCACATGAAAAAAAAACATTTACTATCGATTTTCTGTCTAACCTTTGATGCTTTTGATTGGTGTTAGAGTTCATTTTGAAAAAAAAAAGAACCTCCACATAACCTGTCTTTGTGCAGCAGTACAGAGTTCAAAATTTACAGTATATTTCAGTTGAGAAAGAAAGGCTAAGAAGAGGGTTAAGCCTGTGCATTCGCCTGCACTGGCATGCACCTGAGTGAGCAGCCCGGCCTAGCGTCTCTCAGCAAAGCAGCGCGCTGCTGCAGGCCGGCTTCTCCCGTCAGCCTCCCACCCTATCACTGCACAACTTGTCTGCATGCTCGCTTTTCATTTGAACACATTTTCTAGCCAAAAATTTCACTTCAATCTCACCTCATCTCTCCATACTACATTAACCCCTGGCAATTGCCTTCCAAATGACCCCATTAAGCTGTAATTGCCTCAGCAGGCCTGCTCCCTCGCTTGTAATTCTGTGCAGCGAACCCACCAGACATTCCCCCGGCATTGTTTCATGTTCTGGCTCCCATCAACCAGTTCAGATGCTGAAGACCCCTCCACCCTGCATTTTACCTCCCATCTCCACTCTGTTGTGGCTGGAGATGCGGGTGCTCACCAGCAGCAGTGCCGCTGGCAGCTTCTCCTTCCCTCCACATGTGGGTCCAGACAGGAGACACTGTCGCTTCCTGCTCCAGCAGCAAAATCAGTATCACATTGCACGAGCACTCACTTTCACTGCTAAGCAGCCGATAAAAAAAACACTGTCGTTTTTTGTTACATCAGTCTCTTTCCTTTAACAAAAAAAAAGCCCCCTCAGCGCTCTGTTTGAAACAACGTCATAAAGAGCAGCTTTATGTTTAACCTGAAACGTCTTCCAGCACATCAACTGCTAAATCAGTTGCGGTATAATTTGTAACTTAAAGCTAGTGGGGGGGGTTTCTTCCCTTGTCATTTTAGTTCCTTAAGGTGCAGGGAGTACATCTAGCGGTGTCACCTGCTATGGCTTTCCCAAGCACAACTTCACCTTTGCTGCTCCCAAGAGGGAGCACTTGTCAGGACTGTTCAACTTTTTGACGAAGGCCTCCTCGGATAACTAACGCGCAAATGTGGAAAGGTGGAGAAAGCGTTCCTGACAGTGATGTATTGCAACTAGTTGCAGGTGTCAAAAAGAAGAGCCTCTGCCAGCCATTGGTGTGCATGGACTGTATGCATGCATGCACACATCTGGGCTTCCGTATGTTTTTTTTCTGAACGCGTGTCCCTCTGCACATCAGCAATGTATATATTCGCAGGCGTAAAGCCAGATTTTTGATGTGTGCACATGTGACTTTTTGTGGAGCCAGTAAGCATTTTAGTGCAACCTGGAAAAAAAAAGAGGGGGGGGGGGATTCAAACTAATTATCCGATCACTTCCCAATTTTCCAGCAGGGCTTTTTCTACCAACACTCTTACTGGGTGTTTGCTAGTAAAATCTCAGATCCTGTGTTTGCATTCAAACCCTGCAATGAGGCTTTTGGGTTGACGTATTCAAAAACTGGCTTCCTGCACAAATTCTGTTTATAATAAATATTAAGAGAAAAAAATTTTGGAAAAGTGGGAAGGCATAAACAGAGTGCAGTGATAGTTTTTTTTTTTTTTTTTTTTTTTTTTCCAAACAGAGTCTATATGAATTGAGAATCAGACGCTCACAAGCTTTCTCTATCTGCACAAACCTTCAAAAACGCTTTAGATCATTTCATCCTCTCATTCCCTGTTTATTTAAATTCCCTTTTTTTTTTCTTAAGCAAATGTTCCCAGGAATATCAAGGTGTTTTTGTTGCAAAGCTCTAACTGATCCAGTGGGATTTGCTTCAACAGCCTGTCTCTCCCTCGCCTTTCAACACAAAACTCTGCGCTCCAATCAAAATGAACCACCAGGGACCCCCAATCCCTCCCTCCCCTCTGAGCTATGCCTGCTCCGAGTGCTGTGATAGCAGCCCCTCCGCCATTGATCGCGGAGTTTAGCACAGAGCATGCATGCCACCGTGAGCAGAAAACAAAGACCTCTCTGCCTTTAATAGTGGCGCACACGATTAATGCAGCTAACATCTTCTGTTTCTCTGTGCCCCGAAGAATGAATGAAAAAAAAAGCAATTAAAGAGGTTAACCAGAGACTGCATCGGTTCTCAACTCATCTTTTTCACACAAATCTCTTTTCTTTTTTTATTATTTTTTTATTTCATATATGGATTGATATCTGGCGGGGCGTTCGTGTACTTGCCACAAGAGATAAAGAAACGCATTCATGTCTTACTCATAATTTTGTTCCACGTTGCAAATCTAATTGCACACACTGAATTCAAAAAGGAAACACAGCTTCATTGATCCACCTAACACAGACCAGGAGGATATCATGAATTAGGAATGAGATAAATCACCATTAACCCAAGAATACCCAGCTTGTGGTCGACCACTGGCACTGATCTTTTTTTATTTATTTATTGAAATACTGAGGATAATCCAACCTGGCAAAGCATTTATAAATAAGACTCCTCAATGAATGCAGCATGTGTCTGTTTATTTAATCAGGGGCTGATTTACTTGTGACAGAGAATAAATTCCTCTATTTTCTGTGAGCCTCTATAAAATTGCCATCATTTTTAATTAATTCTTAATTAAAATATATTACACCACAGCTTCTACCCATCTCTCTTGATATTCTAACATAATCAATTCAGAACCATTTACATATCATTAATTAAAAGCTTTCCTCTCTCATCCTTAAAATCATAATGAGGGCCGATTCCTCATTAGTAACCTATAAGGGAGAAAATAACAATACAGGAGAGAATGGATGGCACATTCTACAGTCAGCTCTTTGTCTCAGAGTTTTTCTGTTTTTTCGCCTCTTTTTAACACTTCCAAATTAGTTTTCAGAATTACCCAGTCAATTCTGTGGAGTCAATGAAAACAAGTGGAGCAATACCATCTCATCATAGATTTTTGCTTTTCCCCCTGCTTGGAAAAGTAACACAAAACCAATTAGTGTCATGAAACAGGTTGATTTTGCACAAAATTCTCTTTCAACTTGAGATAACTACGCAGCTCTCAGCAGGAATTACACTAATTAAAACGCCTAGCACCAATAGATATATTTAAAAATATGCTTACTGGTGACTCTTTAGAACAAAAGTTAGAACCAAAAACAGACTTTTCTTTGAAAAAAGAAAAAACTTTCACTGCTTTAATATGAAAAGAAATTACATATTTTTTTATGTATTAGGTCTGCATAATTCAATTTAATTGTAATTCTGTGTGCATCCACAAAAACAAAAGCCATAGTATAATTTATTATCTAAATGCATATATATATCTATCTGTCTTTGTAAGGCAGCTCTTTAAAAAAAAACAAGTCTAATATCGAGTAATGATAGGTATTGTTATGCCGAGGATCAGGCATGTTCTGATTTTTATCACTCGTCTCTCACAGGTGCTCCTGCGTTACTTGTCAGGACTGCATGTCTGGGTTTTCCACATGTCAGATAAAAATCGCTGCACTTGGTGTTTCAGCTGCCTGACAGCAATTTATTTGAATGTTTTGTCACACTGGTGTTGGTGCATTTTGTGTGGGCTGCTCACCGGAATGGCAACAGCTCACAGCCTTCTGACACTCTCCAACACACACACACACCTGCACGCTCTGCTATGAAATCCCACATGCATAATGCACTGCTATTATAGTGTATAATTAAAGGTTTAGTATGTAAAAACCTATATATTGTATTGATAAAAATAGCTGTTCATTTAAATAGCATTCAGTTACAACTCGTAACGCAGGTGACATTATATCATTAACACCCTGTATTCTTTCAGAAAATGTAATTTACACTTCAATGACCACAAATATCACCCCATATGAACCTAAAAATATTTCAGCTGGTTAACAGATCACAAAAAAAGATACTTTTTTAGTTTAACACAAACCGTCCTGTGATTCTGTGAGCTGACATGGAATGTGGAGTAAGTTAATGAAATCCTATCAAAGACAGGAACTCTATTTTTACACCATGATAATTAAAGTACGGCACAGTTATAATTTACAGCCCTCACTTAATTGCATTGGAAAAGTAAAATGGGAGAGGTCCACAGTATGAGAGGAGATTAAATGTGCCTTTGTGCGTGTGTGTGTGTGCGTGTGTGTGTGTCCTCAGTCAGCAAGAGTGAATGCAGAGGAGCTTGGCGTGCATCTAAACAGCAGGATTGTATCTTTCAACATCGCAGAACAAATCAAAGATAAGGTAATGCAATATACACTCTTCTATTTCTCTACCACTGGGCCCTTTGACAAATCGAGTACAATCCAAAATCTCCATAAATCACTATTAAAGACAAGTATATCATCACCGGCGCATATATCTTCCCCAGCCTGACCTGTAGACTAATGAGAAAAGGCCCAGACTATCTTGTCTGATTAATTAATTCAAAATGTCGGCTGTTATTCAAATGTGCGGCTGATGTTATTTGAATAACACTTGACAGCGACGCCTGAAGAAATAATTTCTGGTTTGTGAGGCTGCAGCGGCATTACTGATGATGGCTCATGGAAATGTTAGAAGACAAGGAGTGGTTTTCCCTTCTCCTCCCGCTTGCTCTGCCTCACCTGCTCAGTAACGAGAAGTATTTTGAAATTACTCCAACCCTACACAAACACACACACACACACACACACCAGTGCCTGCACAATTATGACTCTTGTAGTTTTTCCTCTAGTATTTTTTTTTTTTCGCTGTCTTTCCTTTCTCTCTGTGTTTGTATTCCCTCCCCCCGCCAGCCCAGATCTACAGGGCAGCGCTTTGGCTCTGCAAGAGACATGCTGGCAAAGAGGAAGGTCATGGTTTTTACAACTGCTGCTCCCCAACGCTGACAGCCCGCGCTGCCAAAGTGACACACTCTGTTTGGCTTTCCCACGTTCATACAGATCCCCAGCACTCCGTCTCTATCAAAGAGCACACCACACACACACAAATGCGCACACTTCATCAACCTCAGATCTGCTGCTGCTGTCTGCAGCACAACGGTCACGCGTTCGGACGCAATCGCACCACAGATATTCTGTCTTCCTTTTTTTTTGTATTCCCAAAAACTAGAATTTGGTGGTTTTAGAGAAATAGAGGCATCAGTGCACAAACTCGGGAGGCCTTAGGGCAGCACACACCCTTCTATCGCTTCCCTCATCTAGCATGGATTCTAATCAGGGCTGGGGAGATAGAAGACGCTAAGTCATTAAATAAATTAACTCCGTGCTCTCCCTCAGCACCCCTGTGAGGCCTGCTGCGCCCTGCACACTTACAGGGGCTCACCCCCAAGCCGTTCTCCAGTGAGCGTCAACACAAGTTCAAAATAAAACTTCAATATTTGTCACCTTCTCCCAATTTAAACTGAAGGTTTTGACACAAATATGCCAAAAGGTTGGTCATTTTCAGGCAGGGATCAAATAAAAGTTTATATTAGTAAAATATATATATATATATATATATATATATCCCAAGTGTGAAGTTTCGTGGGGACACAACTAACAAAAGGTTTTTTTTGGGGGGTGGGAGTCTGAGCAGCCTGCTGCCATTCATCAAGAGGAAGCAACCGCGGTGACGAGCGGTAAGAGAGCTCAGTGTCGGCTCGGATCACTGACACAAACAATCAAAGCTGACACAGTCTCCGCATAGCACCTGCCACTCCGGCAACACAAATAGATCAATATGAGGAGAGCTCATTCGCTGTTTAAAACTCATATCCTTGCACCCACATCATCTTCCAGAGCACTGTGATGTAAAAAGTGCACGCTGAATACATATCAATCACCCTGACAGAGGAAATGCTTATCTGAGGAGCCAACGTGAGGCAAATACACCGTGTCAGCAAAATGTTCGTTGTCAAAACTTGCCATTTGAATTTTCGAGCGCATTGTGCGGAGACAAATGCCCTTACAAATCCCTTACATTGCAATTCATATCACTTTAATGCACACTTTAATTCTCCATTACTTAGAGGGGAAGTACCTGGAAGAGTGGAAACGCATTAGAGAAAGTAAGAAATGAACAGAAGGGTCTGGGGATCTCACTAGCACACCAAATTAAATATTCATGCGTCTCCTCCTAGGACACAACAGATACAGATCATTATGGCAACACCACCATTTTGTTCACACGTTCCAATCGATGCAAGTGCATGAAAATCCTGCAGGAAAACAAGGCGCCACCTGAAAGCGACACGTTGCAGACATTAGAGGTGCTCCTTTTGAGTTCAGACAATCCCTATGAATATTCATTATTAGGGTTATATTCAGCCTTCTAATTATTGCTGTTGAAATTGCAATCAGTCGGGGGAATCTTTTGGCAAGGACGTGTGTGTTTGCGTCCCGTCTTGAGGCGCATGCCGCTGGACACACAAGCTCACGACTTCTGTGGATCATTCCAAAATTCATTACAGGCAATCAACCCTTTTCTGCCGCCTGCTTGAGGAGAAATGTGGAGAAGAATAGCAGAAATGCAGTTCTGTACTCTGTATGACCTCTAATTTCAGAAGAGAGAGAAACCAGCCTGTTTTTTTTTTGTTTTTTTGTTTTTTTATGGGTTTCAATCAACATCAAAGAGGAGCAAAAAGGAGGGACAGCGTTCCCCTGCTCGCCGTCATTAATCATAGCTTTTCTGGGAGCAAGTGCATATTAATTTCTGTCATCCCAAACATCATTTGGTATTGTTATGCCACGGCTTAGTCCTCATTCACCAGCAGCCGTCAAGCGTTCCTCCTGGTTTGAGGGAAGACAGGGCCTGTGTGGCTGTGTTTCAGAGCAAGAGGCCTTTATCCCTGGGGCTCTGACACCAATTAAGCCATTTCACCGAGACACGAAAACAGGCCCCGCCGTTTCACTGTAACATGAGCCAGCACCTAGCTGCTGGCCCCTCGCCACCATTCCATTACTTGAGACACAAAGATGAACTTCGGCGACTTAAGAAAACAAAAAGACGCTCTGCACTGCAAATGGTTGTGCTTAGCTAACCCCTGGCTAAATTACAGAGGGGGGGGTTTAAGTGTTCGCCCCTGGAACCCCAGCAGCAGCAAACTGCTTTCCCAGTTTGATAAATAAAATCTTAAATCGGCTCATAGAGAATATTTTTGGAAATCAAACGCACTTCCAAAAAAAGATGATATTCGTGCCACAATGGATGAGAGAGGCGCTCGGATTGCACTTCCTTTAAGATCTTCTTTTTCTCAGCGTTGCCTCTTAGCAGGCAGCAGAGTGTAGCTTGTCTTTAGGCTACAGCAGACTAATGTGAGGTTTGTTATGAATTAAATATTAGAAATCTTAACACAGCAGCCAATAAGAATTATTTGCCTTATTAAAGCAGCAGAAGACGCTGATTAAAATTTCATTGCATTGCAGTCTTTTTCCCATTTCTGCCGTCAATATATCATTGTAATGTATGAAACATGGAACAATAGCATCTGGAACAATGGGAAGAGCAGCTCAGATTTCAAGCTTACCAGTGAAGGCAAAGACAGCACAGATTTACTTTTAAAGTCACGGGCAAATAATCGCACCTGTGTCATTTACGTTTTAAGAGGAATTTTTCAGGTTACGAGCTACAGGCTGAAGCTGACGACAAAAGTCAGAGCTGGATTTGTTCTCCAAAAAGTACAGTTCCAACCCCTGTTAAGGGTAAAATATATTTGATTTAAGTAAATCTGTGATAAAGAAATGGTCCAAAAGCAGCAAATGTGAAAAACATGTTTGCAGAGTTATTGCACTTAGAAATGATGAGTTTTGTACATGAAGAAATATTTTCCATAGTGTATATTAAGAAAAACTTGTTGTTGAATACTAATAGACCTAAAATAGTCATTAATAGGGAAATACGTTGACACAATAATAAATATTATTTAAAATAAAGGAAAGTTTATGCTAAAAAGGTCTAAAATTTTGATTTCAGCGAAAATTTAAAGCTGAGTAACTGAAAATCAGAACAAACATGTAATCAGTTTACACTAAAGGAAAGTAATTCAAATTTTATACATCCATTCAGATTCCCTAGTAAGTAAATTAAAACAAAAAATTCATTAAAAATGTGAAAATTTTCACTTGAATTTCACAAACTTTCTAGAAAAACAAGATGTTTTATTGATAAAGTACATCCTATGAGATAGAAGAAAAAGAAATTTCTTGCTAACTAGGCGACATGACAGGCTCCAACACTTCTTTTCCATGTGCACTATTTATATCTAGCGTTTCTCTAAACTGACACAAAAGGGCAAACGCTTTCCACAGATAATCAGAATTTGATCCACCTTTCTTCCGTCTCCATCTGGTTTGTATTTTTACATCCAGCCCCGAACGAACAGACGCCTCAAACAGTGTGAGGGGCATGCGAGGAGTCTCCAGCAGACGCACTTCTGCCTGTAAACTAATTTCAATCAATCCTTCCTTTTTGCATCCAAAGCAGCCTCTGCTGGCTGCCACCGCCTGAAGATAACTATTTCACCACCTCTGTCATGCCTAATTAACAACTCAGATGTACAATTCAGAAATTTCGCAATTAACCTACTAAAATATTGTTGGAGGATGCTAATTGTTATGCCAGTTGCCATAAAGACTCATTTGCATAACGTATGTGCAAAAAACAATTATGAGCTGTTGATCGCACAGGAGCCTGCAGAAAATGCTTGGAGCGATGGAGGGGGAGAGCGGGGGGACGTGCGCTCGCAGATGGAGGGACAGCGCCGGATCATTGTGCAAAAAAAAAAAAAAAAAAAGTGATTTGAGGAGCGGTGCGTGCAGATACAAGCCCAGCGCTGCAGAGACATCTATCCCCACAGCGCTAAAGCGTTTACCCTCACAAATGAAACTGATATGTATACGCTTGTTATTTTCCCTCTGTCCTCTTTGTCCTGCTTTTCCTTCTTTTCATCCCGGCTGATAGGGAAATGGTGGGTATTTGGTAGCTACTTAGATAATAGCCACATCTTCCCCGGTTCCCCTTGTGCTTTGAGGGAAGAAGCAGCGGCCCTGCCATTGAGCCAGTCAGGAACCCAGCTGTGCACGACCCACTCGGCACAACGCTATCTAGTCACTGCAGCCGCATCGCTGAGGCTGCCTGAGACAAAAAGCAGCCAAAGTCAATTGTCTCTGCTGCTGAATAGCTTTCTGTTCTCTGTCATGCATTTACTGGGGCTTTTTCAGGATAAAAGAAAAAAAAGCCCCTATTAAGGTGGGAAAAAAAGAAAATGTGTTTTTTTTTCTAAACTGCCTTCAATAGCAGGCATTTTAGTTTTACTCCAATGATAATACAATTAATAAATACTAATCAGAAAGCGAAGGCTCATTAGCTTTGTCAGGGATTATTTAAATCAATGTTCCCCTTAGATTTAGAAATTGCTTACGTTCTCAGTTCTAACTCTATTTAAGCCAGGTAATGCTTTTAGTCTGCCTTGCATGTGGTTAATTGCTGGCTCATCCTGGACTGTATTTAGAAAGCCCGTCTTCTTAGAGCTGAACATAACACATTACAAAGGCAAACAAACAAAAACACAAACAAGTATGAGTGGCTTGTTTTTAAGCCAAGTGTTAAGAGACACCGGTTTGAGATGAGTCTAGTCCCTCCCTAATCCACTGCTTCAAACACTGCATTTATCAGCCTAAATCTGCCACGTTCCCTCCCTCCTCTACCTCTCCAGACCACCCGTTTCTGAATCTGATGAGTCAAAGGTCAGGAAAACAACAAGTCAATAGCAGAAGAAGCGCCTTGCAGCTGAGAGAGCTGTGGAGAGGGGTAAGCCTCTCTGTAGCACTCCAAGATTTAGCCTGTAATAGTTTTCTGTAATCTCTTTCTATTGATTAAACCTCACATCAAAGAAGAGTCTTGCTACAGAATCTCTCTGTTCCTGGTCAGAAATACCATATGGAGGTAATCTTTCACCTTTGTTATTCTTGCCGCTGCTGCTGCTGCTGCTGCTGCTGTGAACCTCCTTCTGTAGAAGAATACACGGGAGAAGCCAGCAGGGGTGAAGCAAAAGCGCCACCGAGGAGAAGTGACTCAATCGCAACCAGTCCTCTCTTTTTACTTGCATCCTTACAATATCTGCACATATGTTTTTGCTGACATTTAGGAAAATTATATTCCAATAAATGTATCTTATTTATCTCACAGTGGAGGACAAAGAACGACAGGTTTGGCTTTTCTGAATGTAAAAATGAGAACGTTTCAGAGGATGCTGGGGGTGATGGGGATGCTCCTGCTAAAAACACTCAATTTAGTGACAAGCAAATGACTTTATGCTGCCACTTAATCTCATTTTTTGCATAATGCTTTCTAATTAGCATATCAAAGTGAATTAATACTTTTAAAGGCATTAGTGATGCAGAAATCTGCTGCAGCTCTACAACAACAGTCAGACTCCCATAAAGTTCTGAACACCCCCACAAATCGTCAAAAAGTCTTTTTTTTTATCTAGCTAAAACCTTACCAAAAGAGTCAATAATTACAATTTAGATTAAAACTCTCTTCGCTATGAATTAGTTAGGCTTTATTTTTATCTGACAATATTTCCCGATCAGATGATGCATGCGCGCCGTGACAACACTGACGGCTCCTGGACCACTTTCAGATTAAAAGTCTCTTTTCAGCCAGAGCCGAAAAAGACGCTGCAGTCCAGAGTGTCATGTGAGCAGAAAATGAAAGGGCCAGAGAAGCGCTGTGAACGCTGCCACAGGACTCAATGAAAGAGTCAGTGTGCTGCTGCAAAAGCAGGCTGGTCAACAAGGCCAGCAGACCAGCTGAGCTCTGTCAGTGGCTAAGAGGGGGAGGCTGTGACTCCACACCCCAGGTTAACCATGCACACACATACACACACACACACACACACATGCATGCACAAACCTGTTCTCCTTTCTTGTCCATCTTTTAATCTTTTTTGCACAATGTAAACATTAAATCTAAAATTTGATATATTTTTTTCTATTGTTTCTCACAAAAAATAAATTATATAGACATAAATGATTCCCTTCCATTTTTACATTAAATTTATTTTATAAGATTAGACTCACTACAGTATGAAATTATGACATAACTTTTTTTTTTTTTTTAATGAGGTTGACAATCGAGATGCAGCAATGTTTTGCTGCAGAAAGAACTTTTTTTTGTTTTGTAACTGTACATATGGGATTTATATTTTGGGGTTTTCAACCTCTACATCCTCCATTGTTTAAGCGCAACAGGAACACAATCCCTCCACAGCAGTGTGCTACAGTGAGAACGCAGAGCCTGTCCCTGTGGACGCCACCTGTGTTGAGGAAGTTCATAAAGTTTTATGATCTCTCACAAGCTAATTTGCTCATAAACTCCTCAAAGGGTGAGAAAGAAAAAAAACACTGTGCACATTTTTTTTTAAATTTCTAGTTTTTCCTTGACAGAAGACTAGTAAAATACACACTTGTTAAAGAATATTTATGGTTAGAAATTATTTAAATGTGCTTATAGGTTTTCTTGTTTCACATAAATATCAGGTATTTGATGAAGTCTGTGCAAATTTGTATGATCATTTTATTGTAGCTTTATTCATAACTGTCTACAGTTTTTCTACATCATTAACACTTTAATATTGTAAATACAGTGGTATTCATTTAAATAAAGGACCGTTTTTTTCTTAAAATAAGTCAGTAAAATGTGAACTGTAATTTACTTGCCATTCATAAAGCAAATACGCCAGCAGCAATTTTTTTCCATAATTTTTAAAAACTCAAATTTCCATCAATCAATATTTGTTTCTGTTCTTTAATTTGCATTTATCCACACTGTTGTTCATGTCCCCGTTTCCATAACAGATTATGTGCCTATATAGTCTCCTTAAAATGCATAGCAATTGTCATGTTAGAAAGCATGAATTCTGTGTGATCTTTAGTTGTGTAGAGCATATGCTGCGGGATTTCCCCATCCTATTCTGTGCCAGCGTGATGAGGCTGAATGAAGGAGCGTGCTTTCTGTTTAAATCCAAGCAACCAGTGCTGGATAACAAGACTTTAGCAGGAACAAAAGCGTCTTCAGGGGAAACACAATCTACCTGCTGTACTGTGCAAGCAGTGGCCTTTCCTCACGGCACAATGGCATGTTTTTGTTTTTTGCTAGTTTGGTTTGCTTTGTTTTGGTTTTGGGTTTTTTTTAAACCAGAAGATGATGGATTCATTTGGGCGGAAATTCTGTGTAACTTGGATGAAGGATGTCATTAGATTACTGGGAGATGCAATAAAATGCATGTTCTACTAGTTGTTGGTTTTTTTTTTTCTTTTAACTTCTGCATGTGTTTTTGGTCTTACCTGTCTTTTCTTTGATTTCACAGAGAACGCTGAAGAGTGCTGGTTTCATTCTGTGACAGTTCAGTCCATGTTTCCTGTTTCAGTATAAGACAAAAAATAAAATACTGAAATAAGTTCACTGATAAGCGACATGTAAGAAAGAAAACAAGCACTGATGACTTCAAAAATGATTTTTTTTAACTTCAGATGATCTTTTCTGTCAAAAAAATATAGGGGGTTTGAAACTATTTGCAGATGTAAATGCATTTTTAAAACAAGTGAACTCAAAGTTTCTGCAACTTAAAACGCAGCCACTTTGGATTTTATTTTTCTGTGCCAATTTTGCCATCAACAAGCTACACCTCCACATCTTTCCAGCCACTTCAGCCTATTGTTACGCACATTGCAGTCAAAGTAAACCGGGCCACATGATTACATTGTTGCAGCTGGGGACTATTTTTGTGGACAGTCAATGGAATAAATCATAGAAATCAACCAACTTTGCTTGCGCCTCGTCCAGACTTTGATCAGTTATGGTCATTATTTGATGCAGAATGTCACCGATGTCCTGCTTCCGTCCGTCTCCGTCTGTCCCATCGTGTCCATGTGGAGGCGGCAGTGCCATGCCTCCTTGCACCGAGTGGCCGGCCAGACTAACACCGCCGATCGACTGCATGATCCGGGCTTGATCGTCCATAGTAGCCGCTAAAGAGTCTGTGCACTGAGCCACACAAATTGAAAAACTCATATACGAAATCGGCTATAGCATATGCCGCAAGCAGAAAGGATGGACGACTGATTGTCCGGCCAAAATAAAAGCACAGATGTCCCCCTTTTTGGCTTATTTGTCGGTCTCACTACTAAATGGGGGATGTTTTTGTTTTTGTTTGTTTTTCTGAGGCGTAAAAATGTGTCCAAGTTGTCGGCGTCGTCTCGCTGCTTTACGCGCGGTCCAAAGTGCCAAAACGCGCAGCTCTATTTGGGAGAAAACACATGAATCTTTCTTCTTCCGAAAACTTCTTTGTCAAAATTGACGGTCCATCATATCCAGTCCTCGCAGCAGTCTTTTTCTTTTTCCACCTCTTGCTCTGATTTGACCGGCGGTGTTGACAGAAACGCTCCTTAGTGACCTCTCATTTATTTAGCGCTCTTCACCAGATTCCCGGCACATTTCCTCTTGAAGATGCCAAAAAAAAATTAAAATAAAAATTTAAAAATATCCTCCTGCTGAACAACAACAAAAAAATATCCAAATGTGGAAACAGACCAAAGAAATCTCGGCAGGTGTTGCCAGCAAAATGCGCGGAATGTTTCCAGCGACAATTGTCAAATGTAAAAAAAAATAAAAATAAAAAATAAAAAAAACAATCTGTAGCACAAAGGTGTCCAAATGTTCCTATAAAAATATGAAATCTTAACCAAAAAAAGTTGGAAGATTTCTGGTTAAGGAAATAAAGCAGCAACAACGACAAGAAATTAATTAGGATTGTGTATTAAGACGATGCGCAAAAAATATCTTGCCCTGCTGAAATTTATGAGCTGCAGCCTCTGCCTGTGTGTTTTATGTGTTTGATGGCAGCGGTAGTGAGCGATTGACAGTGTGCCAATGCCACTCACTCAGTGCAGACGTGTCAGAGCAGGCTACAATGGTAGGGGAAAAAAAAGACAAAATACGAAATGAAAATGCACGCTCCGCCCTGCAGAGGAGGGGTCTATGTTGTTGTCACTTCTCGCCTGAGCCCCAAAACACAAAATGTTAGGAGCTAGTACTTAGGATGGTGATTAGAATGATAGAAGAACGGCAGAGTCCCCTCTGTCTTTCTTGCAGCGGCGGCGGGGTGTCCTCGTTTCCGTGACGCGTGCACGTGCAGCTATGTGCATTATCTCCAACAATAATAAAGATTTAGCCCCCACACCGCAGGCAAATTCATGGGAGTTTTATACAGTTTGATGTGGCATAGTCGCTCTTCAAGCCTCGGTTCAAGCCATGCGAGCGGCAGACATGTTTATATTATTGGAAGTAAAGCTCACTGGCCAATCAAAGGCGAGAACAGCAGAGAGTGACGGGCCCTCTGTCCAATTGGCGGAGGATACAAGCTGCCAAACGCCCTCCCACTTCGTGTGTCAGTCTTGCTAAAACATGGGAACTTGTGATTGGCCGTTGCTACGCGTGACGTCGACTGAACGAAGCGGGCGGCGCTCGCGCTGGGTGCTCCTCCGCAGTTGCTATGGCAGCAGACAAGTTGTTGAGCTGGATACAAGGCAACAAAAATGCTCCTCTACAGTGAGAGTTTAGCACGGATTCACGAAAAGAATTAAGTAGTAAGATGGAAAAAATGAGGTGTGGACTTTTTTAGGGTTATTTGATAGTACTCTGAGGCTTTTTACAGCTCTAAATTATAATTTACTGGTTTGGTCCTTACAGAAACTAATACTATTTTAGTTAATGTTTAATTTAGACAGGAATCTTCGAAATAAAAATACAAATAAAACAAACAAATAAATAAATAAAGTAAAAGTAAAAGCCTTCTAAATAACAATTCTGCATTGGTCCTTAAACAAGTGAATACTATTTTAATTTATGTTTAATTCAGACAAAAATATATCTTAAAAAAACAAACAAAAAAAAACACAAAAAATAATTAAAAAAAACATTAAAACACCCTTTTAATTCCAATTCTTCTTTGGTCCTTACATAGACTAATTCTATTTTACTTTTATTTTTAATTTAGATGGGAATATAACAAAAAAGAAAAGAAAAGAAAAACACTACTACATATGTCTCGCCAGTGAAAGTGTTGTGGAGTGATTCCTCTTTAAATGAAGCATCACAGTAAACTTCGTGGTTTTCTATTCCTAGACTTATTTTCATATTAATATCTTTGCAAACAGAAACAGAAGAAAAACACCTACAATCATGCATTATTTCTCGCAAAGAAAAGTGCATTTTATAAAAGTCAAACTGGACTGTCTACACCTCACCCAGTTTTAAAATGTGAATTCTGATCATTTGTGACTTTTTGAAGTTACTCAGCGATGAACAGAGGTAATTAGAGTTCAGAGAGAATTTGTTCTTTATTTGTGGAAATGTGAAAAAAGTAAAATACCTACACTCAAGCTCAAAACTGCAGGAAAAAAAAAACAAAAAAATGAATGGGATTTTAACACCTCACTGCACAACCTTTATCTCCCAAAACTTAGTTTATTCAAATTTTAACATTTTTATATATATTTTTTACTTTAAATGTTCAGAGAGATAAATAAAAATATTTCAATGTCTGAGTATGCAACAATTTATTTAATTTTTACAAAAATATTAGGTTAAATATACCAGGAAAATCATTGAATATAGCATCAGTTTACTCCAGATTGTATTCATTAAAAATATTTTTTTAACAACAATCCTACATCTCTGTTTATACCCAAATCAAACTCCAATTCAAATTAATATAACTAGCATCTGCTTGCTTCTTCTCAAACATGATCTACATTATTTTTTGTGTTATATTGAAGTTATTTTTGTCGTTAAGTGTTGATCCTTAATGATTATTATTTATACGTTCAGCATATTGTTTGTAAATTTAATTTAAAAAAAACCTTCACTATATGCTTTTTATGTTGTTTCATCAATACTCCAATGAGCTTCATAATTTCTTTGAGAATTTTTTTTTTTTGTGTGTGTGTTCTTCCCCCTAGTTTATATTTATGAATCTGATTTCAATGACTAAAACAGTACTTTGAATCTGATTAGGAATATAACATTTTCTGTCAGTTGAGGAAACCAAAAAAAGACATCTTGAAGATATCTAAAACTATTGCAGAGTACTGTTGGAGGAATTTTACAGTGAATTCAAAAACCAGATCTTAGCAGCAGAATGACAGCATTATGTGTGAGGATGTAACTTCTGCTAGAAAACCGTAGAACTTTGACTAAATCCAAAGCTAAAAACCAGGATGTCACTGTCGGCTTCCGAAAAAAGGGAAAAAATTCTCACTACATTTTTTCGTATGTTTCTACTCATTTGTTTGACCTTGAAATACAGGAGCAACACACTCTTGAGTTTAGTGAATGGGAGTCCCAGGACTACTGCATTTATCATTGAAATACTGAGCTGTCAAGTCACACTACATACCTGTCAAGAAGGGCTCAAAGGTACAGCTCCGGTTCCTCTCCTCTCTTGCAGTGCATGATTCTTCATTGCATTGCATAGCAGGCCCATTCACCGTTGTTTTCAGCCATATGTCAACATAATTCATTTCCGTATGTGACAGTTCCTTACAGTAAGACGCTGTCAGAGAGCTGGTTCACAAAACCGTTTAAACAGCCAAGAGTTTCTTTAAGCTGGTGCTTTAGAATCACACTAGTGTTTAGAAAAAGTTAGACTAATGATAAAAGCCATCTTATTTAACTCTATTGGATCACAATTTAATATGTTGTTCCCCTAATGTGAAGTATGTTGCATAAAATGACCTCATATTTTTACAAATGAGCCGGCTGAGGCAAAGGAACGAGCACCTATGAGTGTAGAGACAACACTTTGTCAACATGCTTCTCATTGTGACATCTGAAAAGACCCACAGGTGCTGTAGAAAGTGACTGTGTTGTCATATTTCATTTAGGCATCCTTCTGCAAAGCTGTAATTGCCTAATTAGCTTGTTAATTAGGAGATTAGCATTTACTGATAGAGTGGCTTGCTCTGTTGTGATGAGAGTAATACAGATTAAGTGAGAAGTTATGGGTGCATGAGTTCACAATTTTTGTCGTCCAAAAAGGGTCACAAATCATTAGAATATGGGTGAAATTCCAGCGTGTCTCATGTGTGAGGATGGGGTTTTCCTTGCCTTTAAACTTATTTGTCGGGGGGAATGGTGCTGAGCACGGTGACAGAATGTAGAGGGCAGCCTGTCACGCTGCTGCAACAACACGCATCCTGGTCTGAGCTTCACCTATATGATCCTGTTGTATAGGAAGGGTGGAGGAACTGAGTGGATATGAGTCAGAAGATTTACTTTATTTACGTTTTAATATTTGTTGCTATCATGTGTGTATCGTTGTCTCAAAAAGGCAAACAAAATTGCAGGGAAATCATGTGACTTGTATTAAATCATTTCCTTGGTTTCCAGCTTTAAAATAATAAAGCAAAATGAAGATTAAAGATCACAAGAGCTGATTATAGGCATTCATTTTTATAGAAAAGCATTTTATTATAATATTTTATTGTGTACCGAAGAACTCCCAGTGTTGGGAGGTGTTTATTTTATATACTTAATCATGCAAACCTTTTCTTTGCCTGAAAAAGCAAACTTGGAGTAAGATGAACTAAAAAAAGAAAAAAAAGGAAATGTTTTTTTGACACATCACAAATTATTAAAACTTGTAAAGACAAAACCCCTTATGTGGTCAGGAGTTAAAGTTGTTCTCATGACATTAAATGTTGCAAGTATTTGCATAAAGGATTTGTTCAGTTATTTTTTCGTACTTTCACGTTTGTGCACTTTCTTATGAAACAGTCTTAAGCAATTCCATTAGTGTGAAGTTTGCTTTTTAAAACCAAATGATTCTGTTTTAATGTGGTATTGGTTAATACAGTAAAAGAAAAAAGTATGATGGTAAATTTTGTCTTTTTTTTGCAAAGGAATTGAGGGTTTTTTCTCACCCAGGCAAAAGAAAATCAAATTTTAACTAGTAATACTTCTCTAAATGTATAGCCAAACTCAGATATTGTTTTAGACACTATTGTTGTTTTATGGTAACACAGTCTTAAGAATAATAGAATTCTTGAATTTTTTTCTGACATGGATTTTCCTTCCACTTCTCTAGGTCATTGCACCAAAAATGTCAACCTTGTCTTTTCTTTTCAGGCTAAACCCTACAGACTTTAGAGATAACTGATCCTTCTCAAACAATATTCTATTTATCAATGATCCAAATGTCTTCTCTGCAGATTTAATGGGGCTTGGTAAAACAGATGCAATGTCCACATGTAGGAGTTGCAGTATACAAAGAGCATATTTTATGGGAAATTACAGAAGGGTTTTCCAAACTGTGCTTCAAACATGACCAAAAAAGGTGTGCCATCATATAGGGTCACCTGACCTTCTCAGGGAGCTCTGCTTCAGATGGAAAATGTTTCTTTGTCAGTTTTGTTTAAAACATTTTCTTATGTAGATATCAACACTGTGAGAAAGAAAAAATGATTTCATACCCCAAAGTTTCAACCCTGTCCCCCTGTACTCCATGTTGAAACTGGACCGCATGGTTGATAAATCTCATATATAAATCCTAAGGAGCCACTCAGTCTCCCGCCATCTGACCATGACCCCTACAGGCACCTTCTTCCTGTGTATAACGACAAAAAGAAATGCAAAGACCCGTAAAAAGTCAACCTTTTGATAAAGTTTTAAACTCAAGAGAACTATATTTAAGGAATCCGCTTCTTTAGTAAGTCAAGACAGATGTGAGAGATCAGGAGCAGGCACTAAGCAGGAGGGGAAGGTGAGAGGTACATAGCTATACAGCTCACAGCGATCAATCATACTACTTGTCCTCCCTCGACTCTGGCTGTTACTGTCTCTAGTGAATGCTCCTCTCTCTTTGCTTAAAATTATTACACAGGCCATAAACCCGGAGAGGTGAGTGTCCTGCTAATGTGGGTACATGTAGTGGCTGCGGTAACCTTTAAGATTGGCCAGCATGTTGCAGTGACTGGGACATGGGCCATATATTCCTGTCAATAGCATAACCAGGGATTGACTTGAGGAGACACTTTATGGGCCTACATTTTAATTGACATTAAAGCTGCAGGTCTAATTGATTCCAAGCATCTGGACACAAGCATTTCTGAGGTGAGATCATTTTGTTTAACAAAAACTGTAAGAGGACACCAATGAAGAGGGTCCTCTGCTGTACCTCTGACACTGGTGTGGATTTCTTGCTAGAAAATTGGTAAACAAACGTAGCATTTGTCCATAAATATCAAATGATGCGCACTAAAATTGTTTAGTATCGATTTCCCACAGCGCGGAATCTCTCGTGTCATGTTTTCCAGCTCATCTGAAGGCAGCAGGTATCATCGCAATTGATCTCATTTCATTTAAAACTAAAATATATTTACATGTAAAGATGAAAGCATCACTTCCTTTTTTTCCTGCTTTCAAAATTAATTTGTCTGGTAATGAAGAGAAAATCTCTGAAGAGGTCAGACTGGAGCGTATCTAAATCACTGCAGCCAGACTGCCCTCAACTCAGCTTGAGTATTGACATTATGCCAGCTGTGACACCATAACTCAGCCCAGTGCGATGGTCATTTGATAAATGGTATCATAAATTGTTGACAAAACAATTTGTAATGTATTATGTTACCGATGTGTTGTACGGCTTATCAAATCAAGTAATCTGGCAGGGTTCTCCATTCATCAGCATAATGCAGGTCCTCGCTGTAGATAGTGATGACTTTGTTGCTTTGTCAACATACAGTTCAAGTGTAGTGTTGCTGCAAACAAGCAGACCAGTTAGCATCAGAGTGTCATTATTTGTATGAGGCTTTTTGGTGCCATCCTTTCTTTTATTTTACTCAAGACGGAATCATGGACGACCCTTTTATTCAGAAAGGCCTCATTATGATGCAATTAATACGATGAAAGCAAAGAGTAAGAGACATAAACATTTGGAAGGAAAGGTTGGTTATTTTGGTGTAAAAACACATAATTGGTTTATTAAAATATTTTATTGTAAATACTTATGTTGAAACTCACAACTTGTATTAGTTCGAGTATTTTTTATGAAACAGAAAACAAAGAAATTAATTCTAACATGGGAAAAGAATGTTATGCACACATTAAAACAGTATTGGGTGTAATTGCATTTAATGAATCGTTGCTTAACCCTATAGTCTTGTTTCCACTGAACGGTACAGTAAGGTGCGGTCCTGTCCGGTTTGGAGGGTCCAGACAATTCAGGTGAGCATAAGGGGTAAAGCTAACGACAACAACAATGGACGTCATCCAAAAGCTCTTTTTTTTTTTTTTTGCTTGGCTTTTGGTACTTTGTATTTACAAAGCATTTAATGTTGTTTGAGAAAAGATTGCAGGGGGCGAAGAGTAATACAGCTGCTTTTTTGGCACTTTCTTTTGTCGTAATGACCTTCGGCCAATTAACAGGTTTCAACAGGAGCTTCACCCTAACCAGTAAGATGTCTACCTCACTAAGTCTGATTCTTGTGGAGGTTTCTTCATGCTGTAGAATAGGAGTGGGCAAACCTTTTGACTCATGGGCCACAAAGGGTTCTACAATTTGATAGAAGGGCCAGGCCAGGAGCATAGGTATGGAGTGTTTTGGTAATCCACCACATAAGAGAAAGAAATAAAATGAATCTAGACGAAAACATTTGGATTGAAAATAAATAGATATTTTAAAACAGAACATTTTTGACTTCTTCTATTCAAAACTGTGGCTTTTGTTCTCAATTTAGAGCCAATTGCACCATTTGATGTACCTCGTGTATAACACAAACTTAAAGAAATGCTGTTTTCAAGTGGTGTTTTAATGGTCGAAAGAATGAAAAACAACTAACCTTCCAACACCACACGGATGCTAGAGTAGAGGTCCCCTAAACTCTTTTCTTGTGAGGGCCACATAGCATTGGGTCTAATTTTAAACTTCTTTTGTCTTTCTTTTATTGTGAAGTCTTTTGTTTCCCTGGAGTTGAGAGGTGCTATTGGAATAAAGATTTATATTTCCAAGTTAAAACTTGTATTTTAATGGCTATTCTTAAGGAACAGGCCACCCAGTGGTTATTTGGTGAACTGATTTGGCTCCACATACATTCTTTTTCAAGTCAGCTTTAACCCTTTAACACTAGACGTCGCCGGCGACACCTAAATAACACACGCTCTTTGAATTACCAGAACTCTTAAACTGTTTATGCAATTAACATAATTCTGAAGCTGAAAAAAGTAGCTTTCCGCTAATATGCCACATTTTAAATATGCAACATACAATCATGTATCTGATAACGGTGTAAATCCAATTTGCAAAGCCACTTTCCTCCATGCCAGAATCCGTTGGGATGCATTAATTACATAAACAGTTGAAGAGTTATAGTCATTCAAAGATTGTGTGTATTATTCAGGTTTTGCCAGTGATATCTTCAGTCTTAAAGGGTTAAAAAGATAGCAAAAACTTCAGTTATTACAAAATGTAGACTCTTTTAAAAATAGAATTTTAAACTATTTGAACTGTAACTCACTATGTAATCACAAACTCATATGACTAACTAAATTTTAATATTGTGTGAGATTTTCTTTCTCTAAAAACGCATAAAAATTGGTTAAGAACTAAAATAATATAGTTATATTACACAAAGTTAAATTAAATAGAATGTTTTAATCATAAGACAACCATTAAAACTCTTCATTTTATTATTTTATTAATATAGTCCTTAAATCTAAATGATCCTTGACTGCCTCTGCTATGCAGTTTGGGAAACTAAATAAATAGTGAAAGTAAAATCAAAAGCTCCGACTACACTGATTTCAAAAGCATATTTAGCAAGTTAAAAGTCTTTAAATATCACAAATATTTTTTTTGTGTAATCAAACATTTAGTTTTAAATAATTTTGCTGCTAATGTGCAACCTTAAGGCCTGCCTTTTCCCCCCCACGTATACCTAGAAATTCTAACTTTACTTTGTCATTTGTTTTCCTGACATGTCGACATACATGTCAGCAATTGAAAGGTTTTTCTTTTTTCCAAACATTTTTCAATCCTTTCTTTCTTAAAGAAAGACATGCCTGGCAGAAAATATCTCCACAATAAAAAGCAGCTCATTGTTGGGTTCATTAATGTTAGGCATCTGACAAGAGTTGTGAACGTTTCCAAAAGTGATGTTTTTTCCAAAGTGTTCTTTAAAGACTGCTCAAAGAACGGTAAAAACAGCAGTCAGGCGGGTTTGTGCAATTAAGAGGCATTCTATTAAATGCTAAGAACTAAAATCTTTATATATAACTTCTGTGAAGTCAGAGGATTACACTTTTAATTGTCAGCTCTATTCCGACGTGTTGAGGTTACGGCGTCCCACCTGTCTTCCTGTTAACGTGAAGCGTACCGTTCTGTATTTATGAATCATGTGCCGCTATGCTACATGCAGTTTCCAGCTGGGATATTTGATCTTTAAAGACAGTGCATAATAGAAGCCTCCTGCTCTTGATCAAGAAATAAAAACGAGTGCTGCATCTTTCATCATGCCGTTCTTTGCTGGTAGTCGCCTGTCCATCCTCTGCCTGACAGTGGCTGGCACTGGGTGACCCTTCGGCTTCAAAGAAGCCTTGAAGTTGTGCAAATAATCTGTCAAAAATAGAGACCAATAACTGTAACTACATCTGTCCGGCACATCTCCAAAAAAAAAAAAAAAATCCCAGACTGTGAGAGCGTCATTTGTTTTCGACGTGAGGGGAAAACGTTTGTTCTCGTCAGAGCATGTTAGCACGCTGAAATCCTTCAAGAGACTTTTGTTCGCTTCTTACCATTATTTTAGTGTGGTTTGTTGAGAAGAAAAAAAAGATTAGATGACCCACTGGTTTGTGACATTTAGTATCTGCGATCTCACAGAGAAGGGGATGGGATTTATGAAATGGGTCACATACATGCACATGAGTCTTACTTAAGCCTCCAGTTAAAGCCACATGACCTTAAGAGTGAGGGAAACATATCACTGGAAAATGCTAATGCGGTTCACTTGGTGCACATTAATTCTATGCATGAATAAGAGACATATTTCACTTCAGCAAAAATAAGAATGTAGCTCTAGCTGCATATATCTTAGGCATAAAGGGATTCTACTCTTTAGCAATTAATTCTTTGTTGACTGGTGACATCATGGCTGTTACTTCTCTTGTGATGATACAGAAGTTGGCGAAGAAAGTGATGATTTGAGAGTTTTGTTAGTGGATGAACATTTAAACTCTGCTGGTGAGCTTTTACTAATATTGCCATCTTTATTAGGAACAAACCGCTTGATTTATTGGGCAAATTTTTGTGATACATTTATTCTGGCTTTCTCACCAGTCGGCGGCATTATTCTTAAATCTCTGAAAACTGTGCTGCACTAAAATCTCAAGGTTAATGCTTCTCAAGAGAGTTTACCTCTGGCCTTCAGTGCAGAACACTGCAATTAAGCTTTTCACTGGTGAGTTTAAACTGTTTGAAATGAAGGGGTCAGCTTTCATTATTTGACCCCGTGTCCTCAAAAAAGAACGATAACACAGGGGTCAGATGTGTCGGGTTACAGGGTTGGAATCACACTGAACTCTGAGCAGTGAATAATGTGAAATGTGTGCTCTGAGTTTTGACTGTTTCACAAGTAAATATGTGCACATATCTGATGTTCATCTGGGCTTTTAGTGCATAATTTTTGCCTTGCGACACTTAAGCAACAACGAGTGCAAACTTAGTCGGTAAATTGATGTAAAGTTTTCCAGCTTTTTTCTGTGTGCGTTTGGTCTATGCGTGTTGATCTCTGAAGTCCAACTTACATGTTTGAGTTTTCAGGCTCCATTAGTGTTGACTAGAAAACTAAGACAATGTAGTAGCCTAATATGTGACTTTTACTTTAAAGCTTATAAATTTAGTGCAATGTTTTTAGTTTTCACTACAATTTTTCACTAGCATGTACACAAACGGCAGATTGGGTCAAATGTTATTCCAATTTTTGCAAACTAGTTTGTACAGCTGGCTTCGCTCAAGAAGTAGCCTAATAGAGAAAGACCAAAACATGGGAAGAAAAAAGG
Organism: Oryzias latipes; assembly: GCF_053564925.1. Taxonomy (NCBI): domain Eukaryota; kingdom Metazoa; phylum Chordata; class Actinopteri; order Beloniformes; family Adrianichthyidae; genus Oryzias; species Oryzias latipes. The sequence continues at coordinate 15,730,575 of NC_136245.1, forward strand.
GCCACAAAAAAGGATGTTCACTAAGAACTAGAATATATTTAACTTTCAGAAAATGCAGTGTACCAAGCTGCAATGTTTTTGCCATTTAAAATGTGTGTTATTTTGTCTCCTGAAGAGCTGCACAACAAGTCAACTGGAAAATGCTTAAAAGTCACAGTCAAAGCCGAGGTAAAGCCCTTTGGCTTTCAGACTGAAGCTCATTTAAAGATTAAAGGGAATGGAGCAGTGCACCAAGTAACCCCTAGGGGCTTAAAAATACACACAGACCGTCCCTTTTAACATAAATGTTAATTAGATGGACACGAACTCTTATTGTTCCTGTTTTACCACAGAAAGAGAATTCATTTACCACCAGACTCCAATGTCAATGTTTGCAATGTTTATGGTAAGATTTTATATCTGTAAAACTGTACAAGTGATGCATTTTAATTAACCTAATCATTTTGTGATTATTGGATCCTCAGTTCATTTTGAGACTGCAACAGAAACTAAAATACATTTCTGAATGTTGTTGTTGCTCTTTTGGCTTTTCCCATCAGGGGTCGCCACAGCGAACGAGTTGCATGGTAAACTTGGCAATGTTTAACGCCGGATGCCCTTCCTGACGCAGCCCTTCCTGACGCAAGCGGGCTTGGGACCGGCACAGAAGTAGAGAAGGGAACAGGGAGCAGCCCGGAGTTGAACCCTGGTTTCACGGACGGAAGGTGCCGCAAACCAGCACAAGCTAAACCGGCTCCCCAAAATACATTTCTGAATATTGTATGAAAAATCTGCAATCACATGCAGCGGTCTCTTGGAAAGTAGCCATGTCTGAACAAAATGGTGCAAAAACATGACAGGATTTGCCGATGCTTACATTTCCAGTACATGAAAAGATGAGAAAAATCAGCAATAAATGTGCGATGTAGCAGACTCTCCACACTTCTTGAAATAGTAAAAAAAAAAGTAAATATCTCAGGAGTGTACCTGTAAATAACACAACTCATTCCACCTTTAAAAGGAGAGTTGTTGACTTAGTCTCCAACATAACATCTTATTTGACTTAAAAAAAATGCAGACTGTGTACGAATGCCTCAGTAAATGATGTCTTTTGAAAGACGGGTGTAGCCTGAGCACAGATAACGGAAATATGACTGTTGACTGGGAACATTTTTTTGCAGTTTCATTGTATTGTGACATGTCTTTCATTAAGGTTTAGGCATTAGATTAAACTAGAACCAGTATCCAATAGTAATTAACTTGAGTATATCGGGAGGCCATTATTCACATTAAAGTAACCTTTTAATAGCTGAGCCTTTAACTCCACTGCAGGTAATGAGTTTAAAGAGCGCTTATTAAAAGAGAAATGGTAATGAGCTTTAATAAAGCAGAACAACTTTGAAATGAAGAATGCTTTTGAATAGAAAAGGATGGAGAAATTGGACCTGTGATTCCATTAACGAGACTAATGATTCTTTATCAGTCCTCTTATGTGTACATGGAGTTAGCATTAACTGTGATTGAAGACAGGTTTCAGTAAAAAGATGGGCCCTTTCATTGCCCTTTAAAAGATCAGATAAGAGAAAAAGAACCCTGGTAATTTAAATCATTGAGAATTGATAACACAAGTCTGACGACCAGAGCTGCAATCACCTTCAGCACCAATGGAGTATAACAATGCAGTACATTGGTAATTTTAAAATGAAGCTTTCTCATTATGAGTGAAAATGAACCCAGTAAATGGAAGTAGATTAAGTGATACAGGTGTCAAACTTTGGCCCAGAAAGTGGATGCTATTCTGTCGCATTACTCCTGTACTTTCTCTCCGTGCTTGATCCAAATGATCAAAAAAAAAAAAAACTGCATTTGCAAAAGATTAAATAATGTGTGTGTGGAGATCTCAAACATGTATTCTCATAGCAGAAAAAAAGTAGACCTTTGAACTTTTGAATAAAACCCTAACAGGATCAGGAAGACAAAGAATTAAAGAAATGCAAAGGACAGAGGCAATGGAAAAAAATTAAATCAATCTTTGGTGAGCAGCTGGAGCTGGACACCAGCTGACAACGGCACCTGGGTGTGCAGCGCCGGCTGCCTGGGGCTGTACCCCCCCCCCCCCCCCCCACCACCACCACCACCACCACCATTCTCACGTCATTTCGAAGCCCCCTAACAGCCTCTGCTGGAGCTCTCGCTGGTACCCCCACCCATGTGTTTTTATTTTCTCAGCGAGAAAGCAGCATCCACCACGCTGATGCTCACAGACTAATTAAAGGGATAATTTGTGAAATTGCCGCCTTTTTATTCAATTAATCACCAACACAAAGCCATAAAACCCATCAACTCAAACTGTTCATGATGGTTCGCTTCATACCTCAAAGATTGAGGTACATTAACGGTGCCACGGCTGAGGAGACTGAAAACAGCAACCAAAAATAGTCAGTGTGTTTCTGTCTTGCTAGAGAGTTTGGTGGGTCAGCATCACTGCCGCGGCACAGAAAAACTTTAATTTTAGGAAAGAGCAGCTTCCTGTGTATGAACACACTATTGCTTTTTGGAAAGAAAAGCAAAATATACACGTGCTCCTGAAATGAATGACTGTGCAGCTCACAAACAATCGCCTCTCTCCTTCCGTGTTCCCTCTCATCTCAACATGTTTTAATTAGCAGTGAAGAATGGCTTCATTTGGAAGATAAATAATGTGAGTTCTGCATGTTTTTGGTGGTGGTGGTGGTGGGGGGGGGGGGGGGGGGGGCTTAAAACTGGTGGTGGGGGGTTTCCACCACATCCTCACAGCAAGGACTGAGACTCTGCTGTTTGGACAGTCAGGGATGCTGCTTTAAAGGAATCTCCTGTGTCTAAGCATTGATAAAGAGACATAACATACGCCTGCTAATACATTTAAAATAATACGCAAATGCGCACGATTCATCACCATTAAGTCCTGTTTGTTTAGCAGCAAGCACTTTCTTCATTTGGTTTTAAAAGTTTTTCTTTCATCTTCTTTAAAATCCTCTGTCGTGCAGAAAAATTATACATATCGATAAATATTTATTTCATGTTTGTGGGGAGCAACGGCTGTGAATTCAGGTGTAATTTGGTTTCAGTCTATCAAGATTAATTTTGTCAGGAACATGATGAATGCAATGTGGGGTAACGCTCCGATGCATCAGTGTCATTCCAGATGAGATTTTTCATGGGAGTTGAGAGTTTCCAAGATTAAGTGCAGTATTAGTCAATGTTTTTTGGGATAAGACTTCACACTAATTTAGTGAAGACCAACAACCTGCAGAGGAGTCTCCATTAGCAATGACAATGAACTACAGCTCTGGAGGGGGATATCTGATTAACGCTGCTTGCTGGAATTGGGAAGTCGTTTCAGTGCTTGGGTGATAATTCCACATTTGCAGAGATGCCAGCTCATAAAGTGCTTTTGCCCATGTCAGTCTCTCTTTGCTGGCGCCTTGTCGTATTTCACGAGACTCCCAAAGACCATAAATTTCCAGATATGTCAACACAACGGCTTGCAAGAACATCTTTGAACAAATGTAACAAAAGAGAGGGGCTTGTCCGTGAAATAAGCCAGATCTCATTTGTGTAGCTGTGTGATGTGCCAAATTTAAGCAAAAGCAAAGGCATGCCTGAGGCGGTGTTAAATGTAAAGTGGGTAAATGCCTGCGCGTGAGATCAGTATGTTTTCTTGAGACATCTATTGTCAGAAATTCAATATCCACAACGTGTGGAAATGCTTTCTGCTGTGTTTTAGCTTTATTCAAGGATAGCCTGCTCCACAAAATATTTCTTTATTATTCCCATTTTTTTCTCAAAGTAGTTTTTCTATTGAGATCAGATGTCCTGAATATATAAAAGAGACAAGCTGCTGTCAGCATCGATTTCCATTTCTCCCAGAAATATGGTGTTGAAATCCTCTCCAGGCAGATAAGTATCTTTACACATGAGTGCCAGATTTGATTGCCTTCTGTAAAAGGGGGCTGTATTGGAGTCACTCTAAATGCTTGCCACAGTACATTGTATTTTTCTTCTGTTATGCCATACTGTGCCCCTTGCTGAGCCCTCATCTAAATAAGAATATTTCTTCCATGCTTGGCTGTCCTCAGAGGAATTGGTGAGCAGCAGGGCCGAGTTGTTGGGCTGGTATGGGAGAAGGGTGGTGGTGTGTGGGGGGTGGTGCAGATTCAGGGGTTTGACTCTGTTCACTGCAACGGAACGTGTGACCTTACCAAACAGGAGATGTCGGCTGGAATCGCTTCAGGTTTTTTTGTTTTTTTTTTGCCATTTAGGATGTCTGTTTTACCTCAGGATGCTGAAGAAGTGAAAACAGAAATGTGACAAAATACTGTTCAACATGTTGTCCCCCCACTTTAAATAATAATTGCATGTCTGGTTGAAATAATGTGCTAGCGTGTGTTTTTCACATGAAATCCAGAGAGAACTAATAATTCCTCTAGTATCTTTTTACACTCAAACCAATACAATATAAATGATGCAGATTAAGATGCTTTTATATTCAAATGTTGGGTCATCTCCAGACTTTTTTTCTTTTCTCTCTTTGGCAATTGGCAAACGCCTTCTTTACTGTGGTGTGGGCCAAACAATCAAACCTTTGTCCACTTAGACAATCCTGGTTGTTTTTTACTCATAAACCCTATAGGGTTCCTTTCATTGTGAATAATCTGCAGATTTTCCAAAAGACCAAAAATTGGAAGCTGGCCAAAAGCAGTAAATGACCATAGAATGAACCAATGAGAAACGTAAATTTTGAAAAGTTTACTCCGCTTGCTTTATTCTACAACAAACGCTTTTACAATGGGGAGGTGACCGTGTCCCTGCAGGACATGCCTATTTCCCTCCCCATGGTGACAGAGCTGGACTTGTGAAACCTCTATGAACTTTGTAACACCCTTTTTAATCCCAAAAGCAAGGTACGCTTCTCTGTAAACTCTCCTTGTTGTAAAACTGTAAACATTTTGCAAGAAAAGTGTTAAAATAATATAAAAACATCATCATCTCTTTGACATTTTTTTCTGTTTGTTTTGATTTTTGAAGAAACCAAAGAGGAGATGAGGGTAAGCGAGTCTTTCTCCATGAAAAGAAGAAATCAAGAAAAGGACCCCTCACTGAAAAGGCAGAAAATCTGAAAATGACTAATTGAAAACTACGGACATAAATGAAGAGATAATAAACTGAAACAGATATAGGTTTGAGTGATTTGGAGCTAAATCAAGATGTTGACATGATACCAGGGGCAAAAAAAACCTAAACAACTGAGGAAGACACAATCAACATATAAAAACTAATCTAAGGAATCCAAAACAACAACAAGATCCTCATACTTGGGGTTCAGAAAAAGTAAAGACCTGCACTGATGAAAATTATGTTTTTGTTGTTTTATAACATGTTCGTGTAGCATTATTCACATGATGGAGGACATATATAACAAAAAATTAAGATTAAAATTGCATTTCTGAGTATTTCTTTATTCACAATTTGATGAATCAGGAGCAGATAAAATTCTGTTAAAAAAAGATTGCATTTACGAAGTAGAAAATACACTGGGAGGGCCACGCTTCGCTCCATTCTAATGCATCCGCTCATAGACGACTAGATTCTGTCAGGACTTGCAGGTGAGGACACAAGCGCAGGACGCAGGAGATCGTAGACGAAAATAGTTTTAATGCTCGAAGCTGAACAACCACAAACAAAGTAAGCAAAACGGTCCCGTGATGAGGACAGGGGGGACACAGGTTAAATACTTTCAGCGTGATTTGCCACAGGTATAAATAATGACAGAACGTAAAGACCGTGAGAACGGGAACGGCACGAAAACCGGAAACACCAAAAGTGAAAAGACAAAAGCCTAACCAAACCGCCCTGGCCCCAGAACCTGACAGATCTACGTACGTCTTTGTTTCCCTCATCTAAGCTGGTATCTGGCTAAAAGTGTTCGGCTGGTTAGCTCCAATATTACTCCCAATTTATTTTGTACCAGTCATGTGCTGTAAGCTAGCGGCAAAGTGTGTTAACAGATGGGTGATGGGGAGTGGGGGCGGGCTGCTCAACTGCAGCTCTGCATGAACCATGTTCTAGAAAACGACATAAGTTTTTGGATTTTGGCTAAAATGAGCATCGTCAAAATTAAAAGACCACTGGAAACGCTTTTAGAATTGATTAAAAGATGATCAGAGTAGTACTTTAAACCTACACTGTCCACTAATTAGGTTTTTTTCTTCTTAAAAGTGTTTTTCATCGGTTCTTATTGTGGAATCAATAGCATCCCAAATAGGCTGCTGTTGTACCTGTGTGACATATTTTGGGCTGATGGACCACCCTTAAAAGGGGAAATGTGGAAATAAACCAGACCAAGTCAGAAAACTCAATCTAGGTTAGCTACAAAACAAGTTTATGGTAAAGAAAAATGATGGAAACCCAAATAATCAAGTGTGTTTTCTCACTTTTCTTTTGTACGTTTTCAAAGAAAACTTTGCTCAGATGAATTTTGAGGCCGACATTTGCATAATATTGAATACATTTGGAGGAGACACTGACACACATGGAAGCAAACTAAAATTTGAGTTTTTTGTCCCTGGAATTACGGATAATGTTTTTTTTGTGAATTAAATCCAATAATTTGATGCACTTAACACAAAGAGCTTGATATGTATTCTGCAGAACGAGAGCAGAGATGAGGTTTGTACTCACTGTAGATGAGGTACGCTGAGTTTGATGGTTTCTGCTTCACACAGAGCAATAATAAATTTGGGGCTATGGGGGTCTGACATTGTCTGCGCTCAGTATAATTAAGCGGTGCATTAGAAAGCAGGCTGGAATAAAACATGAGTATGTAAATGCAGCCTGGAGCTGATGTTCTAGTGATTATTACAATGCAGATAAAGCATTTCTCACAACTGCTTGTGTCCACTGAAGCTTCCAGAAACATCTGGACCTTTTAATTGAAAAATGGCACAATGTTTCGCTATGCTGCTTCGTGCTAAGTGAAGTCAACAATTAAGACGAAAATGTAATTGATAAGAATTGCGTTGCTTCATTATTTGGTGTTGTAGTCAAGAAAATTGATTTATCAATTTTTTACAGATCACAGAGCAGAGGCCATGCGTTTCTGTTTTCATTGCATCATCATCATCCCTGTACGTACGCGAGAGCATACCATGCTCAAATTAATTACTTTTTTGTGGTGCTCAATGTACATTTAAAGGGAGTTTATGATTTGCTTCTTAAATTCAGATGTGATTAATTGTGCCCTGCTGTATGCATTTGCCAAAGAAACCCCTTTGCTGCATGGAGTTTTGCATTTTTTTCATTTCTTTTTAGTCACATCGCCACAACACAAGCGCTGTTGTTGTTTATAGTCAATACAAAAGGCAGAAACACCTGTTTTCAGGTTATTGCTTTCTTATCGCGATTTGAGCATCAGCCAGATGAAAGAAGGAAAGAAATAATTAGGCTTTAGATAAATTACTGCTTTTTTTTGAATGATGATCATTTAACTTCAAGGGTCACTGCAGTTTGTACTCAAACTTTCTAGACTCATAAGTAAGGAAGTAAATAAGACTCGTGTCCATTTATCCTCCATACCTGCCTCGCCCTGTTTGGGGTTCTCGACTGAGCTGTCATCGCTCGACAGTTGATCACAAGGCCACACAGACACAAAGGAGACAAACCACCAACCACGCTCACAGTCTGTCACATGGATTATTTAGAACTACCATCAGAGAACATGAATATTTTCAGACTGTTACAAGAAGCACAAGGTTTCACACCCTGGATAATACATTTCAACCAACAATGTTCTTTCTGATATTTACTAGAACCAGTATACTGAAAAAAATCTCTCAGCGTGTCTTTGGGATGATTGTGTGAGGCAACAGCTGCGCCAAATGCAGTTCAATATAAGCTAATTCTAGCTACTAAGTTCATTTTAGAGCTAGCATAATAATTATTTTTTTAAATTAAATTTTAAACAAGATATAACACAAATGTACATGAAACCAAACAATATAAGTCTTACAAACAAACGAAGAAAAAAAAAGAGCAGAAAACATTACAGCAGCCGTTCCAGAAGTGTAAACAGAAAGATCATGCAATGACCAGAGAGTTTTTGTATACAGTCCATCTGTCCCATTTTTTCTTGAATTCTCCTTCTCTCAATCTTAAAACAAAAGTCATATTTTCCATGATGTAGATCTCCTCCACTATTTCAGTCCAGACTGTGATGGTTGGTGGTTCTGGCTTAAGCCATGTTCTAGTTATTGCTTTCCTTGCTGCAATTAGCAATAATTTCACCAGATACTAATCTTTAACTATGACCGTTTCAGACATTTTACCCAGATGTAATGCTAACTGAGTGAAGGGGATTGTATAGTGCAGAATATTTGTTCAAAAAAAAAAAGTACTTTAAATCACCATTCAAATCAGAAATCCCAAATATAAATCATGACAGTGTCTCACTAAAATGAGGTCTAAGCTCATCTTTTGTTTCCCACCTCTTGATCTGACTGAAAAGAGTTAGTACAGTGTTTCGGATGCTCAGCGAGCATTCCTTCATCCTCCCTGTCTGAAGACTGGAGATTAGTGGGCCTGGGGCAGAGGCTGTTCATCTGCCAATATGGCACCAGCCTGAGTGATGGGCATGTGGCGATGTCACTAATGATCAGACCATAATGATTCGCTGACAGGGGAGGAGAGCAATAGATTGTCACTAGGGGTTGAGTTAAAGAGGGGTCCTAATGATCTGCCTGCAAACTCTGCCAGAGCGCCTCCTATATCACTCCATCTCCTCACTGTACTGCTCATCAGGTTCCTCTCCAGTGGAGGGAGCACTGTGTTGTGTCTCAATGCCATCTCACAACACATTGTAAACATCTGTCACTTCCGTATCTATATTTCATGCTATTACCTTTTAGGCCTTGGGCTCCGTGCTGTAAGCCTCAGGGTACTTGATTTCCACTAGCATGAGCTTTCGCTGGAGGAAAGATCAAGTCATAATCATGGGGCCGCTCGGCAGTGTTTTAGCAGCAGGCGTCCTATATACTGTCATCCCAAGTGGCTCCACTTCTGTTGCACTCAGCAAAATGAAGAATACCTAATGACCTCTATTTTTATCAAAGGCTGCCTTCCCCCATCTCCTCGTTCCTTCCTGTCTCTTGTACATCTTTGTATGCCACAAGATCCTGTTTGATCCATTTTGTGCAATAATTAGAAAACTCACCAGCTGAAATAGAAGAACCCTCACCTTTTCAGCACCTCATGATACTTGGGACAAATGACTTGCCAACCGAATGTAAAACACATATGTTTATGACTGTAACTATTCTGTCGGCATCTTGCCATTTGTTTAAGCAAGTTCTTTAAAAATGTCATTTAACGTCCCACTCCAGGGATAACGTATGTTTGGGTGTTTTCCACATGTTCTTGTGCCATTCTTCTCATGATGGAAGACATACAAATTGAAAATTAGACTTAAAACTGCATATCTAAGTATTTCTTTATTCAAATCTTTGTAAATCACAAACAGACACATACAAACAAACAACACATACCTTACACAAGGAAGGTGGGACCCTGATCATCTGTCCCTTACAACAACCCTGGTGGGGGGAACTAGACCCTTAGCAATGGGGGCTGTGTCCCTTGAGTGCTGCTTCCCGGGCCGGGCAGCCCTCTCTCCATCCAGGAAGAGGGATCCCTGAGTTCTCTGGTAAGACCCTAATATGGAGATCACGTCACATCTGAGCCAGGGGGTGTCCATGTCCCTGTGGTGCAGGTTTGGGTCCTTGAGCGCTGGCCCTCTCCAAAATTCCAAATGTGGTGATCATGGTCAGGCAATGTTTACTACTCTCTTCAGGGACCCCCACCTCTAATGGACAGGGGCCCTCCTCATGGGTGGTGGGCCCCTGTCTTGCTCTCTACCCAACCTCCCGCGAAGTGGGCAGGTGGTGGCCTGGAGCGTGGGGCAGGTGTCCCTTGTGGGGCTCTAGCTCATGCCTAGGGTTGGGGAAGTTGGATGCCCAAAACTCCCGGGTGGTGGGCTGCTCGTCTGGGGTTGTGGGGACTCTCCGGGGCTGGGGTCCTGTGCTGGGGCCCGGGTGCAGCTGAGGGCTATCTTCCTGGCTGGGCTGGGGCCTGCACTCTCCATGCTTCTGTGCCTCCCTGCTCTCTGGCATTGGGGGCCCCTGCAGCAGTCCTGCTGCCTTAGTCTGGGTGTCTGGCTGGATTGCTCGGCGGGCAGATTCTCTCTATCATCTATACCGTGCAGGTGTTGGGGGGGACCTGGCTACCGCTGCAGCTTCTTCGGGGGTCTTGGTATGGGGACAGCTGGGTACTCTCCCTTTTTTTGTATTCCACCATCCTCCTTAGTAAAGCATCAACACCCACCTGAGCACACGTGTTAGCTCACCTTTGCACAAATACTATGGTAAATGGTAAATGGCGTATACTTACATAGCGCCTTTCTTCCTACAAGGACAAAGCGCTTTACAGTCACAGACCCATTCACCCAGTCACACACACATTCACACACTGGTGGCGGCTCCGCTGCCAAACACAGGCGCCTGCCTACCACCAGAGGCAAGGTGGGGTTCAGTGTCTTGCCCAAGGACACTTCGACTCATGGGCGTGCAAGAGGGGAATCGAACCTGCAATATTACGATCATGGGTCGACCGCCCTACCGCTGCACCACGGCCGCCCGTGGTGTGACCTATGTGTGACAGAATGAAATGTTTTATTTTTTTTGCTTTGTTTGTTTGTATGCATGTGAGCGTATGACCTGTAGTTGGTTTTTGGAGCCAAGAGGTATGTTTGTAACACTTGAGTAAGTGTGTGGACTAATATTCACACCAGAGAGTTATGATGATAATCCTCTAGGATCTTGTTGTTTAATGATTGTAACCCCCAACCACTTCTATAATCATCCTCCAGATTTCCTCAACTCCCATTTTCCCCCTTTCTTCTGTGCCCTTACCCCCTGTCTCTAACATCCCTCCCTTCCTTCCTCTTCTGTCCGTTAAAAATAAAAATAAAAACTATGAAAAGCAACACAATCAAAATCAACATAATTGCAAAAGGGTTTTTTACAAATATAGGCCTTGTGTGAGAAAATCCGCAACCCCCTGTTGTAGCAGTAAAATATGTCCAACACAAGAGCCCTTCGCCTCTTATTTTTATGTTCAGCTGTTTGCTAGGACAAGTAAAAAATTAAAAGTAAATCACAAGCAGACCAAAAAAATGCATTTGTGATGTAAAAAATGCAAAGAGTCGGCCACAAGCTCCTTGCTCCGCTCCATTTCGATGAATCCACTTGCAGACAAATAGATCCATGTAGGTATTTGTCTTCTCGTCTGAGATGGCATCCGGCTCAAATTTGGACAGTGGGATCGCACCAATATTGCTCTCCATTTTTTTGCACCACTAATGTTAGATTAGGGTTGTGAGGGGCTGTAAGCTAGCTGGAGAGCCTGTAAACAGAAATGTGATAGCTCACATTTCAGAGGTGAATTTCCATTAAACTCCTACTGCTCTGTAGAAACTGGACTAAAAAACAACGCAGGTTCTTTGAAATTGGCTAAAATGACATAATCATAATTAAAAGCCTTCTGGGAACACTTTTACAATAGATAAAAAAAATTATGGGAGTGAGACTTTGCATTCCATTCAAATTACTGGTATTTATATAGGTTAACTTTAAACCTCGGAAACAAAAGTGAGAACTTGGGCTACTCTGCAAGAAAGAGAAGCAGGAATAGGTGGAATGAGGGAGATTTGTTCTGACCTCTTGTTTGCATTGTGAACCCTCCACATTGTTCTGGTGGTGAGTCAAGAAATGTCCTCCTTTTTCTGTTGGCACACATCTACTTACAGAACAGGTGATAATAACATAAAAAAGAAAATGTTTGTATCTGTCTTTGTAAAGGACAGACTTTTTACTTTTTAAATATGAGGACTAATAAAGTTCAGGATTAAATTTCCAAAGGCCTCATGACTTCCTGTTTTGTGTTTGGTTTAAAAAATGAAGGTGTAAGTTCCTTAAATAGTTACTGGGAGGCTTGTTATGCTATCAAGTTAGTCCTCATTCACTCTTCTCTACAATGATCCAACTATGCAACAAAAATTAGTCATTTACATTGTAGTAAAACAGGTTTATTTCATATTCATATCATCTTAACTGGACATTTTTAGAAAATACTGTTTTCACACTTAAATGTTTTTGACTAGAGGTGTATAGGGGAGTCTTTTGATTGACAGGTGACAGTGAACTCTTTAGCCCTCCAACTGTCCTGTTTGTCAGACATTTCCTAACTTTGGGAAAAGGGCAGTTAGTTGGTGTCATTGCTGACAGTATAAAGCTGAAAAACTGGACATAAATACTGAGTCTGGGCCACCTTATATAGCTTTAGTCAATGATACATTTTTTGATTTGTACATATTTTTTTCAGTTTTAGTCAAGTACATTTTGGACATATTCCTATATTCAGTAATTGGCAGCAAAAAGAAAAGAAAGTTGTTGTTAAAAACAAGTTACATAATGAACTAAACCAAAAATGTCCAATGTATTTTTTTTCATTATTTCTAATACAATTTCGCCAATTAAAAAGAAGAAATCTGCCTGTTTCAGTTGTTCTTTGAGAATAGAGCCACATGCAAAACTAATTATTATCTTATACATTCCTCAGGATCATTTTCAGTCCCAGCTAAGCGCTGCTGCCCTCTTTAAGAGGCTTGTAGCAGGAAATAGTCTGTTTAAGTGTTATTCATCATGAAGATATCTTTGCCTCCTTTGAGCACAATTATCATGGTTGCAACTCCTCATATCTTATCATATCGTGGAAGAAGATTTTCACTCACATGCTGAGTAAGTCTAAAAAAGAGTGCATGCTGCTACGTGTGGAAAAATGGATAGACAGAATCTAAATTTGGATTTCTTTTTTTGCTGTTATTGAGTTGTAAGAGGATTTTTATATTGGAATCTCATTCAATTTCTTAAACATAGTTTGATTTTAGTCCATTTTTTACTTTGTTTATTTATTTAATGTCACTTTTTGCACTTTTTTCTAATGGAATCTTTATTTCTGACTGAAAAGTACAATCTCTTCATATTCTAGCCATCAAGCACATGTCATATTCCCACACTCAGTATGCAGACTGAAATATAAGTGAAATTTTCACACATCAACATTTTCAAACAGTAACAGTGCTGTGGCGACCCTCTTCTCCTTCGTGCATTTAATTATGGTTGGCCTCAATTTAACACTCATCCTTATTATTTTATCTAATTTAAGAGGGGAAAAATGAAAGGTGGAGAGGGAAAAAAAGCAGTAAGTACTTTTGCAATTTAGGAGAGTGTTAATGAGTGGCGACTAACCTTTTCACGTTATCTATCATCCAGTAATGGAGGCAAAGATCCCTTTTCCAATCCGCTTCATTAAAAACTTTCTATTAAATCTAAATATGACACCGCATACTGCTGAATTGAAAAGACTTTTTGAAAGCCTTATTAATCCTCAAGCAGCTTTATTCCTACATAAATGTTAACTGCAAAGATTTTGCACAAACATTAATCCAGAAACAAAGATGTTTGCAACAAACGAGACAACTTTTGTTTAAACTGACTGAACCGGCAACTTCTATTTTTTCTTCTTGGAATCATGCTGCAGTTAGATAATTAAGAAAAGAAAATACTGTGGAGTAATTAACCAATGTATATGAATGCATGTGAATGAATGCAGAAAAACAACAGAATTCATGGTGCAAATGAAACGCTTTACAGTTTTTCTGCATGTGTGTGACTCAGAACATGACTAATATGCTCTTCACTTTATTGTTCTTCTAATGTAATCATTTTTTGTGAGAAAAACAACTATTTACATTTTTGTTTTTTTCAAAGAGGAAATAAACATTAGGGAATGCTGGAAAAGTATAGACAATGTAAATTGGAAATGAATTAAACACTATCTTTCTTGCTTTTTTGGTTTTGTTGTTTTAATTGTGAATACGGGATAATAATTTAGGGTCTTTTTTTAGCTTTTTAACAGTTTTTGTTGAATGTTGGATTCAGCAAGGACTTAAAAGCATTAATATGAAAAACATGGCAGAAGAATTTTTTTTGCTTCCTTTTTTTGTGAAACCTTTATTTAAAGACCAAATTGACCTATTTACGAGCCAAAAAAAATGAAAATAAAAAGCCTATCTCTAAAATATTAGTTTTACATTCACTTTTTCAGTCTAAAATTACAAGGCCATGGGTTCCTTCCAAACGTAACCTGAACTCTTGTGATGGAAACACTTCTGCAGAAAACAACAGGGAGAATTTAGAGAAACAGATGCTGACTTCCAGACAACATCATGGCCAGGGACATTCATGCATTTTTCAACAAGACAATGTGAATCAACATTTTGCACATTACAAAGACTGGCAGCCTTGAGCTAACTCCAGTGGAGTATGCGTGGAGACTTCTGTTACATAAAAGCCATCCATAACTATGTTACATTGGAAATGTTCATGCGTTTGCAGCAAAAGTGATATAAAAGAAAACTCTTTGTTGCTTTAAAGCCTTTAGATTTGTCAATGATAAGATTTTTTAAAGTTTTTGTAGATTTGCTTTGGAAAGTTTAGCATTCATGACATGAAGTGATTTTATTACATGGGGTCAGTCAACAATTAAATGCTGATAGAGTAAAAGAAATCTACAATTTTTTTACTTTCTAAGACTCACTCCAATGAAAATTGTATTTTTAACATTTTTAACATTTATGGCCTTTTCCCATTATGGAAGACATATATAAAGACAATTTAAGTTTAAAATTGCATTTCTGAGTATTTCTTTTTTCAAATCTTTGGGAATCGGGAGCACACAAAAAAATGTTGGAAAAAGCTTGTAGCTGTGACAATTGTAGGGGCTAAGATTATCAGGACAGAAGCTCCCTTCTCTGCTCCATTCTACTGCATCCACTTGCAGACAAATAGATCCGTGTACGTCTTCATTTTCCTTGTCTGAGCTGACATCTGTCTCAGAACTGTACAGCTGGATAGCTTCGATATTGCTCCCCGTTTTTCTTGCACCGGTAATGTTAGGATAGAGGTAAGGGGTTGTAAGCTGGTGGGAGAGCCTGTAAACAGATGGGTGATGGGAAGTAGGGGTGGACTTACTCCATGCCAGCGGTCCTGCCTGCAAATCAGAGGTAAATTTCATTTTAGAAAACAACACCGTTTTTTTTGTTGTTTTTTCGACCAAAAACAGCAAAATTATGATTAAGAGACCAATGGAAATGCTTATAAGCCTTGTGCCATCCAAGGCATGTTAACGTTGGGAGTGGGGTCATCTAGACCCCACAAGACAGTGCGCTAAACTTTTTTTCTTCAATGATTTGTGATCTTCACTGGTGTCCATGGACTCTTCACCTTCATCCACCTTTGTCATGGTAGGGAGAACACGTCAATGTAAGGATTGGTTCAGCTGGACCCCATAGGATAAGACAAGGGTTAAAATAGATCAAAAGAGGATTGGAGTGGGAGTTTAAAGTAGGTATTCCTGCCAAAAAACATATCCAACACATTGACATTTAGTAATTATTAGTTATAGTCAGGAACCTTAAGGTCATTTTTTGACCAAGAACTTTTTTTTCTGCCCACATTGACCACATTAGACAAATGTCTTGGGTGGCCACTCTCAGTTGAGAATCGAGACCCCCCCCCCATTGGAACCAATCATAACCTTCTTTTTTTATACATAGCGCAAGTTTGTTTTTTATTTTATTTTTTAAAGTCTGCTTGTTTCTCATTATTTTGTTTATTCGCTTCATTGCAATATTTCTTTTATTCCAACACATGCATTCCCTTTTACTGGAGTCATTACCAGTTTTTTTATTTTGTAAAGCCCCTAAGGTGACATAGATGCTAAAAGGTTCTTATATAAATGGAGGTTACCTCATTTTCCTAAGATACGTGCTGGTGTTGTTAAAATAAAGCCGAGACTCATCCTCCAACCAGATGTTTGTAGTTAACTTTGTCAAGGCTGTATCCCTGTCTCATAACCCGAGAAGAATCTTGGAAAATATGGAAAAGTGGAGCAAATGGTGAATGGTGAAGTCACAGATTCCTCTTTTTTTGTCATAAATCACGCTTGGCAACACAGAATAAGCTACTTCTACAGACATTGCCACTGGCATTTTACCCATTGCCATTCATCACCTCAGAGCAACTACAAAGCTGGGAAAAAAATCTAACCAGGGAGCTTCTGGACCAACACCACCAAACATTTCAAAAGGAGGCTCTTCTCCTGGAGAGGAGCCAATGCTTGCCCCCTCTGCAATCATTCTTTTTGTTTACCTTCAGTGCAGCTTTTGGGAACATCTACAATCTCTCAATGATGTTTATATAACCAGGAAAATGAAAGCATTATTATAAAGTATCCAAGTTGTTTGTTGATTTCTGCAAGGTCATTCCATTTTATTTTTATTAGACTCAACGTTTAAATCCCAATCTGCAGTGTTTAGTCTGTGTAACAGATCCAAACATGCTTTACTGAACCCAAAGAGCAACTGAAAGGACTTGTGTTGAATTCACTGTGGGTATGCACTGTGTAGTGCAGAATGTACCATTGTGGGAGAGACGTTTGGAAAAAAAGAACAAGGAATGACATGCCAGACTCTATAACCCTTTTCCTGCACTTTGAATAGACTGCTGTTTTTCATTTTGCTCTAAGAGATGTGACGGGCATGGCAGTAATGGTGCTGATGAGAGCCAGAATAAACAGACGGTGGGAGACAAGACAGAGAAGAAGATGAATGTGTCTGAAAGGTAAGATTCTTGCTTGTTTTAAATCTAGAAAAGCCTGGATTTCATTTTTGGGAATAAAAGAGTTTAGTATGAAAAAATGAGAAAACATCCGTAATTTCTCCAGTCAGAGACGTGGATTTTATGTGTTTTTATCCTGTAGACTTAAACCCAAAAAAAACACGTTCGTTCAAGGTATTTTTAAAGAAAGATGTGCCAATATATCGTTTTAATTTCCTCTTTCATTTAGCAATAATTAGACATTATGAGAGAAAATAAGCACAGCTTTGCAGAATGTCACTGAGCTTTTTTTCTCTCAGTTTTATTATCTATTTACTGTTTTTATTAGAGCTATTGTAACATATTCTATTCTATTCCATTATATTATATTCTAAACTAACTTTTTTTCACTTTAGTTATAAACGTCAACATAAATTTGTCCATCTAATGCCAAGCGACTTCAAATATTTGGATATTACAAACCAAAAGCAAAAAAGTGACAAGTATTCTTCATGCTTTGATACATAAAGTATGTGGGCTTTTTTTTATTTTAATTTTTTTTATTGCAATGGAAATGATTGTAGTAAGGGGTCACATCACACTGTTTTTTGGGTTGAAAGCTTCAGTCTTAAGCATTTTTGTTTAGTTGAGTAGTAAATGAGAAAAGAAAAAAAAACTACATAAGTCTTAGAATTTTCTGTAACAGCCAATAGCTACATGAAAATGTTACAAACTTTGCAAATACAACTCCAAATATTTTTTTATTTTTAATATGAATTCATAAATTATTGACTAAGAAATCAAACTTTTTTTGATGACATTTCTTTTCAATTTCTTAAAAATGAAAAAACAACAATTTAGTCAAGACTTTGACTGGGCACTAGTGTCAAAAACACGTATTTGACTGAATTTAAATTTATGTAACTTTAAACTATCTGAATCAACTTTTATTTTACTTTCTTTTGATGAATTATAAATCCCCCAAAACAATTGATTGATAACAACATGATGCATAGTACCTGGAATCATAGTTCAGTTGTTTATTTCCGACCTTGGAAATGATAGTCGCCGCCGATGTATGGAATCCTGCTGTAACCCCTGAAGGGGCGCTGGAATTGGCTGCTCTAATGTCATACCTCCCTGCGTTGCAGCGCCCAAGGAAGAAACTGCAAAGATGGAAATTTACGGTAAGATTGTGATGTGGAGGGAAGGGAATAACGAAGAAGAAGCAGAGGAAAGCCAAACAAATATAAGAGTTTCATATTTCCTGAATTTCCCTATAAATGCTGAAAACAGGATATTTATTTACATTCCATCGTCCTTTGTTTGTCCCCTTCTTACAAAAAACAGAGACAAAACAGGTTTCTAAAGTTGCACATTCCCCACACTTGACTCTTTCTGAGGACTTCCACTTTACTGTGTATGAAAAACATGAACTATAGTTGGAGCTGGAATGACAAACACTCCTGGACTGCTTTCAAAGAGCAACGTGTAAATTTACTGCTTGCATTAATTTTAATGCATCATTATCAGCTGTCTAATTTCATAAATAAGTACAGCGGTGTCAGGTGTTGACCAAATCACTTAGACAGGCAGAGTTTGCAAAACTGCTGCTAAAAGAGCTTTGCAAGTTTAATTGGGAAAATTGCAAATCAAGTAGTCAGCCGTTTAACTCATTGTCACATTTAATCAATAATCTTTGTAAATCAGCTCCTTTAATTTATAAGTGATCTTATATGGATCAGGCAACCAATTAAACAATTAGCATATATTTAGCTATTAATTAATTTAACTATTAATTATACCATCACAGTTCAGAACCCCAAGCCAGCAATTTTGAGAGCAGACAGGCAAGCTGGTGCTGGAGCAGTACATCATGCCTGGGGAGGGCAGATTGTGACACAGCTAGATTTACTGTACTAAAAATCAATGCAATTACGGGAGAAGCTCAAGGCTGTGGGGTCTTTGGGATATTTCTGAAACTCACATGCACTTCACTCATTTTCTTTTAAATGTTGGGCACATGTGAATTCACAAAGGCTTTGTGAACGTTTCTAAAGCATTCAGAAGAACGCCTGTCAACTCACACAGAGAGGACATTCATACATGTTCAGGTTGTTGTTGTTGGGTTAGAGTACAGTTTGGTTTTTACAGAGGAAACAGGAGAAATAGCGGTACTGAAGAGAAGAGATTGCTTATTATAAGTCATCCTATTGGTCTCTGTTCATAGAGTATTTGTACTTTTCTTTCCTATTTAAGATTTTAAATTTTGTTTTATAATAGCAGTAAGTTTAGTCACTACTGAAGAACATAATAGATGCTTATGTGACTTTTTTGTGTTTTTTTATATTATTTAGATGATTTAGTATTTATATTATTTTCAGTTAATAATATTTTATACTTACTTTATTCATTGGTATTTCTTAGAGTGTGACTTGTATTCCATTCTGCACATCTTGGATGCAAAACTAAACATTTTTTAATTCTTATGGACACTATGTACATATTAATAATTGATGGTAAATATCCTGTTTTTGTTGATTTTTTTTTAGCAATCTCACACAGGTTTTGTTACAGCTGAGGCTTTTTTTATTGTCTTTCTGTCTCTATTCTTTTTTTATGTGTCTGCTGGAGTGGGAGATATTTAGTCTTTCTCTTCTTCTATCTTTGTTTACAAATTAGCGCCCAAATTGTCTAGTGCACCTGATTGGACAAAGACCTCCACTTCAGCATTGAAATACTCTGCAACATTAGGTTGTCAACTGCCTTACCATAAAAGAAAGTATACATCATATAATCCATATAGAACCTTCTTTATTAAAAAAAAAAGCCAGTTGTTTGCTGTTATACTTCCCTTGATAAAGTCTCTGGTGTGATATGAGACCACAGTATTCCCTCTAAAAGAATGAAGTGCAATGGCAAAAACAAACCCAGGACCATCCGTGACCTGAAGAAGAGATCCTTTAGGAGACAGAAGACAGAAAATCATTTACAACTGCAGAGGGCTTCAAAAAAAAAAGAAGCAAACAGAAAAGCTTACAAGAAAATTTTGAGTAGCAAGTATCAGCAGGACACCACATGAGATATTTGTCTAGAAATAAATCAAAGTCTAGTATTTTAATAAGATACAAGCTTTATAAAAAGTTTAATTTAGAACAGATGGTGAAATGTGAGAGCACCAGTAGGTTAAAGTATGTAAACCTTTTTGTTTTCCACCCCAGTAACAGAAAAAAAGGTTAAAATCAAATTGGATGTGTGGGCATAGTTCATGTATGCAATGGGATTAAATACAAAAGGGCTTATTTTTTCACCAATTTGATAGGAAACCATTGATTTATACTTATTTTTTTAAATAACTTTTGTAAAGTAGCAGAGCACCTTTTCAACATCTGAAATGTCCGAGAGCATCCTTAGCCTCAGTTTTGCACCGCAGAGGGGAAAACAGTTTGCCTTGAGTTTGTCCAGACAGGATGTCTTCAAAGCCAGGATGCGGTCTGCGTTGAAGAGCTGTCCGGGCTTTGGGTTGCTGATTGTCTCATCTGTCTTGGCGAAGTCCGCGGGATGTGACAGCCGCCCTCTCTCCGTTACTCGCTGACCATTGGGCTTGGCATCCTCAACGCTCACCAGCCCTATCACCACCTCCACCATGTCTCAATCCTCGCTTCAGTCTTGACTTTAAGTCTTCGTAGCAAGAATGAGGATCAACACCTTTGTGTCAATGAGAAGGAAAGTGCGATAACAATTTCTGACTGCAGGCTCACAAGTTGGACTCCTGGTTCCGCCTGCTGACTCTGGTTTGTTGGTTTTTGATAACACTCCCAGCTTGACTAAGCGACAAGCTCTCACATCAAATCCAATCAGGAATTTTTGCAGTTTACTTCAGATGTGTCCATTTAGGGGAGGTTTGATTCAGATGTTGTGGTTATTTTGTGGTTTTAAATGTTCCTGATTGGTTAAATCGCCTTGTGAAACTCAGCTAAATCATTTATTACCAAGCAGATTGGCCAGTTTGTTTGATTGACATCTTAATTCAATAAGTCTTGCTGAAAGTGGCTGAGAAAGAAGAGGTATCGTCTCGACTATAATGCGAATCCACGTTGTGACAACAATTATCTTTCAGGGTGCTTACCTCGCTGGTCTTCCTGACCTCTTTGCCCTTCGCTCCTTTGAAAACTGTCCATCATCTATAAATGTCTTCTTGTTCAAGTGTTTGCTTCTTTTATGCTAGAAGCTGTCAAAACATTTTCAACGGTGTGTCATGTATGATTACCGCGCAGCTACAAAGACCTGGATAGATTGTGAGTTTACTTTGTGAAACACCTCTTTGCGTCGCCCAAGTTCAGCGTTTGATGTGTGTGTAGTCCATCAAGTTTGTCAAAAGCCTCCCACAGCTGCTGTTTAATCCTAATGTGGCATTTGAGGACAGAATTCTGTTTGTAACATGACTTTTACTTCATCTCGGAAAAAGTTCTGATCTCCTCGGGAATACCAAATTCTAAAGCGCCTTTGACTGCGCCTTTCTTAAGATCTCACTTTCCTATTTATGTTTTATTTTTCTGTTTCTTTGTCTTTGTATATTTCATTGCAGCTCCTCTTTATTTACTGCTTCCTGCAATCCAGATCCAGCATTTGATGCAGCAACAAAAGCCGGCTCATGCAGGATAACAGATGAGTGCAGATGAGCAGTGTCAGGTAAAATGCTGTGAAAGACATTTAATGTGTTTTATATCAGTGTGTCTGAATTGTCCAGGAACACTTGAATCACTCAGTGTCAACCGAACGTGGCGTAATGAGACTCGCCTCCTCTCATCTGAAGACACATGTCTCTCTGCTGTCACTCAGCCCAGCACAAGGAAAAGGGGGCTTTTTGAGCCTTTTGAAGCACACAAGACTGTATGATTATTGTCCATTGCACATCAGTGCAGGCCCATTTTTTTTTTTTTTTTCGTTTTTATGATTGCACTCCCGGAGAAAGAAGTGAGGTTACAATCTGGAGTTCCATCTGAAGAAGTGGAGTTTAATAATAAAGAAACGTGATAAATGTAGTTTTTGTATTCTTATGAAAAATTACAATAAATAATTTTTATAGTAATTTAGTACAGTCTATTAACACAAAATCTTAAACTCTCAATCTTAACAACATTTGTTGAGAAAAGCACTGACAAGACCTGATCTGACATTAACCCTTAAACGCCGGAGCTTTAGCTCAGTGTTTACATTCTTTCAACTACCAGTAGTCTCTAACCATTTACAGAATTAATTCCAGTGAATTTGGGAGCAGAGAAAGGCGGCTTTGTGCTAACATACAATTGCGAAATTATGTAATCAACATAAATGTGTTAAATTATGTTAGGAAGAAAAAAAAAGTTCCACAACCGCTAACATAAAGAACTGCATAACAGGTAATGTAAAAGTGTTGCACCACAGCTACATTTATGTGTTGCAGAACAGCTAATGTAAAAGTGTTGTATAACGGCTAAAGTAAAGTTTTACATAACAGCTAACATTAGGTTTTCCATGACGGCACAAAGCCGACATGAAAACCCACTTTTCCCAGTGATGTGCAGTCAGGGGAGGCAGGTGAGGCTGTGCCTCATGGGGAAAATCTAGCTTAAAATTAAATTGAATTTACATTATATTTTAGACATGTCTGTTCTATGATAACTTTTCTTCTGAGTGAGTTTTCAATGTTTTCTCTGGTTAAAAAATAGCAAATCTACAATTTTCCTGTTTAAATACACGAAAAAGCTGCAGGTGAGGCACCAGCAGCCCGTGCCTCACCTGCACCCTGACTGCCCTGCATACACTGACTGAGCTGCAGCTGACACATGTGCTTTGTTGTTTTGGTCTTTCTACCATCATAAAAGACGCTTTATCTTGAATTACCTCAATTTTCTATTTCTTGCCAACTGTCTGATTACATTGATGCCAGTTTGTGACCTTGAAGAAAGTAAAGAAACACTTCTACAAACAGGTTATCTATGTGTTTTTTCAGAAAGAGCAGTGCATAGACTTTGTTTAAAAGGGAAAGTAGGTCAATAATAACAATTTTGGTGATTTTTTTTCAATGCTACAATTTGTAAACAGAAACAAAAAATGTTAAAAAGAAATTTGAAACACACTAAAACTATTGCCAGTCAAATAGTGAATAAGCTACTCTGTAGGGTCCATATGTTTGTAAATTTTGACTGATGATGTCAATACCTCACCAGCCATCAACCTCACAGAATCAGATGATTTCAGAAGAATTTTGTTATGCCTGAGAATGGGCATTATTTACTTGTCCCCGGCGGCATCTACAGTGTTAGAGGGGCTAAATAATCTGTTTTTGATCCTTTCTTAAAAATTATTTTTTATCATATCCTCATGGTATCTGGTTGAGTACGTTTTTTTTTTAATCTGTTGTCAACACAAATCATGTTGGGGATTGTCATAAAGTCATAACAGAAGTGGGCGTGGCCCTGCTTAGTGTCTCATAGCTGCAGCCTCCTTTTGTTTGACACAGAAATCCACTTTGAAAGGGAAGATACGATCTGTAATTATCCCCACCTGTGCTCGGCTACAACCAGAGGGTCAAGATGAAGCCATTAGCTGTCTCTGCACTGGCGTCTCCCAGAGTTTGTATACATCTGTGTCTTATTTTCTTTTCTGGCACAATCAGTTCAGCAAACTAAGCAGGCATGACCGTATCTGGCGAGTTCCAAGGACTTTGGCAAAGTTAGACAAGGAGGAAGCGGCGAGACGTAAAGCGGGGGATGAGTTGGCATGGAGTCCGTGTTTGCTTTCTCCCCTGCCTGCTATTTGAGCAAAGTGTGTTGCTGAGAGACGCTATGTTGGTCAAAGCAACCCAACAAATCTAAAAAGTAAAAAAAATGTAAAAGAGTAGCACCATACTTCTCTATTTTTGTTTTTTATAAGGCTTCCTCTGCTGCAGCATCCTGAGCTCACTCGATAGAAAAAGCTTGTTGGGATTTCAGTATTGTCAAGTTCGATTAGCTGAATCAAGCTTTTCTCTGGCCTGGCAAGTGTGCATGTTGTCAAAGCTATTTACAAGCATTGACCAGATATGAAGCCCAGACTATTGTGGTCATGTAAACAGCCACATCTGTTTGAACCCACCTGCTCCCCAGTGTTTACTGGGCTTTGTAAATAATGAAATAAGTCTCAATGCGTGGAAATATTACAGCAGCGTGGACTTTTGCATTAAATGACACAATAATTAATCAAAGCTGTAAAACAATGACTGTGGGGAATTGCAAATCTGTGTGTAAAAGTCATCAAGGAAAAAAAAAATAGTCCACATTCATTCATCCAAGGCTTGTTTTTCTTTGGCGCAGTCGCATGTTCATTCATTCAGACCCTCATTCACTCATTTCTGTCTTTATTTATTTATAAAGCTCCACGAGTGTTTGTTTTCATTTTAGTCCCATGAACCTTGCCACCCTGAGTGTGACACCCGGGCTGTGAGCGAAGACGGAGAGGCCGGCTCCTTCAGAATGATCACTATCATTAACATTCATGTGGGGTTCACTTATCATCCCTGACTGGAGGGACATGGCAGCCATTATAAGACGTCCGCAGGTGGAGGGCCATGATACATATTGCATCTTGCCACAATGGATTTATGTATTCAGTAACAAAAGAAAAGTCTAATGAAAAAATACAGAAGGCAATCCTTTATTCCTCGCTCGACTTCAAGTGAGGCCACCGTGTCCTGCCATGGAGGAGCATAGGGGAATTCCAGGACTGCACACTGACCCGTCACTCAGCCTGTGTGGAAGCAGATACACTTCACCTCACATTATGGACAACTTTTACTGCCTTTTAACCCTTAGTACAACCCTTCAAAACATGACATTATATACTGAGGACAGATGGGATTTGGAATACTTTCCCTGAAAGCAAAACTTTCCTTATTTACTCGAATGCAGTTTCTAATCGCAAATCCTCTTTAGTGTTTTAGACACTTTATCTAGTTTTCTCTTTTCTGCAAAAAAAAAAGAAAAAAACATGTAATATTATGTCCCATGATAGTAGGACAAAGAAAAAGAAAGGAAACTGTAATGTTTCATGTAGAGTGGCTGTTGTTTAAGTTCATCCTTTCAGAAATATCACCTAATAACTTTGTCATTATTATCCCATTTCGCCTGCACACTAACAAAACATTTAGCAACACATTCTGTTTCTTTTTGTTTGGATATGTAGATAAAAGGACCAAGGTAAAGCACAAAAAAGCACCTTTTGACTCTCAACTCTAAAATAACACGCAGAAAACAGAATTATTTCTTGACAGATTTGCTTATACTTGATTAAAGACACAATTTCTACTCTGAAATTTCCTTGAGTGAAAAAGCTCCCAGACCTGTAATAACCTAATTGGAGAGAAGCCCCTAACTAGTGTTGCTCCTCTGCGCCCCTGTGTATAAATAGCCTCTATAATGGACCGAGGTGTGATGCCATCATTCATCTCTGCTCAGAAACACTCCAGGTTCAGCTCCTTGCTCATTTTCGTAATGATGCTCTTGTTTAGGTATGTTTTCACTTTAAGGTTTGTAAGATTCCAGCCTAATGGATACAATTCATCACAGATTTCTGTACCCAAGTCCAGTTCAGCCACCACACTTTATTTGACATAACAAATTGCCAAAATGAAAGGCTTTTCAAGCAGGGAATTGGTTTATTTTTCAAACTGGTCAGTAAATGTATGGAAAAAAAAGAATATTTCCAAACCCATCTTTGAGATTCTGCACTATTTCTCTGCTCAGTAAGCTGATCATGATGATGCAATATTGTTGACGAATGAATTTGTTGCGTGCTAATGTATTTAACATGGCTATGTAAAGAGTTTTTAATTCATTGCGTTAATTGAGAAAAAAAAGCCCCCAGTGCCAAATTTCCCTGGCATCAAATAATGGAGGGTTTCCTCCTGAAACGGTGTCTTTTGAGAATCATATCCCATATGATAGCCTCTGGTTATGCCATGCCTTCATGTGGTAGATTACTCTTTGGCTCAGATCCAGTAGAAAAGGCTGCTTTTTAACCACCGCTTCTCCCATTTGCCTCAGGATGCTCGTAGGCTGGCAGGTTGCACAACACATTACCATCCTGCAGCAGCACTTAAAACACATTTTAGCCCTAAAACACAGCTGGCATCTTGGCCAGCACTGCTGTGTTGGGCATGGCTGGACCAAACGTACGGCTGTCAGAAATTCAAATGCAACCCAGCTGTTGTAATGGGGGTGGATTGACAGTAAGCTGTGATGTCTGCAGACCCCTCATTCAGAGCACACCTTCTGGAGTGAGCCAACTTTGCAAAAGCAGCATTTGACTAACCTAATCTCACCTGAGAAATATGTTGTATTGTAAAAGTGTGCAGTGTGGGACAGACTGTTCCCATGCACGGCTGACCATCTGAGTATAAGTGTGTACCAGCTCATGCCAAATTCAGAGCCTGTTTTCAGAGTTATGTGTTGCTAAAAATCGTCAAGACCCAACAGTCCGGCATGGTGTCTTTGGTTTCCAATCTCATGCTTCACGCCTGCTGCTCCCACTATCACAGCTTTTTATTTACTGGCAGGACCCTCACCAGATCCCCTGAAGAGCATATGATGTGCAGGTCAAAGCCTATGAATACTGTCCCTATGTCTGTGAACGCAATTTAAGAGTTCCAAAACCGTTATCCATCTGATATCTTCATGCAAATGTCGATCAACTTTAAAGACTCTTCCATCTCAAAATGAAAAATATCCTGAAACACATCATATATTTCCCAATTTCAACCCAAAATTAATTTTAGCGCTCCAACTCTTCTGCTGTCCATCTCCTCATGTCCACATTTGAAAGCCGTGCATCATCTTTAAACCTTTATTTGTTTATTTCGTTGTATTTATCCCACAGAAGAAAAGGCTGGCAAAACTACCTGCATTGAGTTGTGTGGTCTATTTTTTTCCTAGTGAAAATATTGGAAAAACAAAGAAATTTGTAATAAATATTGATAAAAAGAAATTTGCTTTTTAAAGAACTTTTGGATCGCCGAGTATTCAGCTTTCAGATGGATGTGAAAAGTAACCTGATGTGCGGTGCTAAAGGTGGGTATCCCACAATGCTGCAGCCTGCCACCTCCCATTGTCTTGATAGGGAAGCCAGAGATGTACAGCGGCCTGAAATGGAGGTGGCATCTGGTGCCTAATTTGTCATGCCTGAATTACCCAGGAGCTGATAAAGGCTGAAGTTTTAATAAAAGTTGGGAGCAGCAGATAGCAGGGTGAAGGACACTGATGAAGTGTCTTGAGGCCCATTTCCAGCTAGAGATAAGAACCTACAGAGAGAGGTAGGTCGCGGGGCTAGCTCGGTGCGATAATGCGCTGATGCTGAGGAAAAAATAAAAAGTGCGGTTGAAGTGCAACACAGCACGCATATTGGGGAAAAATAATAAATAAGCAAATAAATAATGATGATGATCTAAACGAGGAGAAGCCAGGGTGAAGACTGTGGAGTCCTGAAGCATCTCTGCCTGTAATTTGGCCACCCGCCAGCAGCCATTGCTCACCCTCAGCTGTGACGGCAAGCTCCAGATGTGCCAACGGCACGTTTTGGATTTTGCCAGCTGACTGCACCGTTTGATAGCCCGCTCTCTGGATGCCCATCACCGGCCGCAGAGATAGAATTAAATGATGATGATCTTCCCACAAGTTGGGTGAGGAAACAACGCGTATAAATCTTGATTTCATCTCAGCGTGAGAAGTCTTTATCCATCATCACTCTTAATGAACAAGTCATTAGCCGCGATGAATGGCGCTCTGGGCTTCTGCTCGCCACTGCTGCTTTTGTTTGCAGCTTTCAGGGGTAACTTCTTCTGCCCTTTAAGGGGGTCAAACTCATTTCTCCAGATGTGGGGTAACCTCCCCGCTTCTGGGGTGGCTGCACATTCATGTACTAACAGGGCTGAAAAAAATGAGGATTTACTGAGGATTTTCAGATTTTTCTTCTTTCCTTTTTCTTCTTTGCCACATTGACAGTTCCTCAGCAAGCCTCAGCATGCCCTCTCATCCAGAGAAGCACATTAGCAAACTCTGGGGCTGCCTATTATGGTAATTTTATGTGTACAATCCTCCACTTGATGCAAGCTTGCTATGTAAACAGAAAAGGGCTTTTTGTGGGGTTGTAATAGAAAACTACCATGGAGATGTAGAACCACGCTGTGCTCCACCGCTACACTGCATTACAAACAAATTTTCCGTGCATGAACAGTGCAACCAAGGCAGATTTTTCCTTTCTTCTGACTTTTATCTGAACAGATAATTTCTCTTTTTGAAATGAATGAGCCATTTGCTGAACAAGATCTCTTCAAGACAAACATTTCCCTAGAGCCTTCATTCTTATTTGCAATCATTGTGCCGCTAAAAGCATTGTTAAAGAATTTAACAGTGTGCTGCACATGGCCCCGGGCTACTACAATCTAAAACACTTACATAAAAATTGGATGAAACTGTTGTGATATTTTCCTCCTTCTTCCCCTCTGAAGTATGAAAAAGGAAAGGCATCAATCCAGCTGTAGAGCGGTAAATGTGAAGAGATAAAGGTTGACACGCGATAATTGATATCTGGCACTAATACACCAGAGTCTGTGTTTGTATTTGAACATAAAGGAGGAGAGTGGCATGCGACTTTCCTTGTTAGTGACAGCTGCCATGTTCCCCTGTCTTCAGGGACGTACTGTACTGAAGGATTCATCTGACTTCTACATTAGGTCTCAACTTCTTCAGAATCCCTTGAGACACGTGCGTTATGCGTTTGATGATTCTCCTGAAGGGAGGCTTTAGCGGAATCTTTTGAGAAGTTTTTCAGGATGAATTCCCTGAGCATTTAATACCCCAGGAATAACAAAAGCAGAAACAATGAGATAGTGAATTTATGATAACTGGTGTATTACCCCTGGGATCGTTTTTTCTTTTCTCTTTTAAGACAACATTATGGTTTTAGCGGCGGTGTGTGCAATGAACAATAGTACCTTCACACATGCTGTTCCTGTGATCAGTTTAATGCCTCAGTTGATGAAATAGAAATTTACTGATGTTGTGGATGCGTACCATATTTATCTGTGTTTCCAGTTTCAGCATGCACTCAGTATAGGTGCAGAAGTGAAATACCCATTACTGCATGTGTCAGTGTCATAAACAATAGCGTCTGCTCTTCGGAAGGAGGCAGGGCGATAATGGAGGCAGTGCATCAATGTTCAGCACAAGGTCTGCAATTCACACCAGGACAACGCTCACCTGAGCATCAGGAATGCTGGCTGGAGATGGCATTAGCAGGAGCAGATGTGTGGAGGAGGGCCAGCTTGTAAAACCAGTTCAGTTACACAAACCCTTAAATGCTCAGTTTGCCCAAAGTTTTAGAGAGAAAAAAAAGGAAAGCACTTTAGTTTTAACCTCTGGTATTTTAAAACAGGTACGATAGCTTTTGGAAAGGTTTTGGGCTTGGAAACACTTTTCCAACCACACTATCACACTGAAAGTGAAACCAGATACACATTGAAGAAGGATTGTTTACTTTTTTACTTTTTTATTGGTGAAATGTCATCAGATTTGTTGTGAAAAAGATGTGGGTGTAGTCTGTTTCTTTCAATTTAAATGTATGATTGAATAAAAAGCTTAGGTGCAAAACGTGGCAAATCTCTATCGTGGTCTGCATGCAGCTACCTAAACGTGCAGATATTAACTGAACAGAGGAAAAATCACAAACAAAGCATTGCATAACCACCTAATGCACGCAAAATCATTTTGTAACATATTTTATCCTCCATTTCTTTTCCAGTGAAATGCATTTAAGGCTATGTTCACACTGCAGGGCTTAATGCTCAATTCGGATTTTTTGAAAAAGAAAAAAATCCGGAAAAAAAAAAAGAATCGGGCACATCATCATCGATGACGTATGGTTCGGAATCAAGCCGCCTGGCCGGTCAGACGGCGGTCGCAATTGAAAAGATCGGATACGTTTCGGAATCAGGACGGCAAACCCAAGTGGCCTGGGTCGCAATTGAAAAGATCGGATCTGACAGTTTGACTTTGACCAATGAGAGCTCATGTTGATTGATCTCATTCACACTATCTGCGTCAGAACTGTTTTCCAAAAGCAAAAATACAACAGACACATGATGGTCTCCCTACTTTAGGATTATTAACTGTAACTCAAAGGAAATCACATAAAGCAGTCAGTATCTGTGACAGTAGATCTTTGCTGTTTCTTAGCAATCCCTTCTTTTTTGCTGTTTGACCCTCTTCTCTGTGTACACAGAAGGGGAATTTCAGAAAATCAAAGCTGACTTTTTTCTTTCTTAAATACCAATACCTTGGTAAGCTGGCTGAACCGTCTGCTGTGTACTGATGGGTTGCAGGTCACACTGGCCTTACTGCTGCAAAGTGAGCTCATCCCTGTCAACCCAAGTGGAAGAAATATTTCACTGCTACTCCCTCTGAGAGCTGCACAGAGTTATTTTAACACAGAGATGGGAACAGCCAGAGCTAATGCCAAGGCGGTGATGGCATTTACATTGTGTTTAGCAGATAAATATTAGCTTGGATGCCTCAGATAGGAAGAGTGAACATTTTTTAATCATTTAATCCACTTCGTTGCATTTAGAAAACATCCCGTATACATTGGTTTTCTGTTTGATCACATTTTAAGCTGCCACTGTAATATTTTCTCAGTATGTCAAGCTCAAGGCAGCACTTTTTAGGATACTTGTCAAACCTCTTGTATATCTGAAACACACAATATGAACAAAGATTTCACAGCATTTTAAGAGACTTACATTTAAGAAAAGTTCATGTTTATTTTTCTATGTTAAAAAGCTAACACTCCAAATCTGGACTGTTTTACTGAAGGTGCAGGTCTCTATGTTAATATGATATTGAGCAATTACAGACCCATCTCAAATATGCAATTTTTAGGAGAAGTCCTTGAAAAAGTTGTTTATCTCACTGACTTTTACTGACTTTGTGTACAAATTGTGCTATACAAATAAACTTGCCTCGCCTTAATATTTTCCAATTCATCAGTCCAAAGGAAATTAAACGATTCAATTGGAATTGTCTGACACTCTTGAATGTATCATCTAAGCTGATAGAGCAAATGGTCAAAGTTTTAAGGGACATTACTGTCACCCTCCAGTCCGGAGTGTGACCGACAGGTCCAAGGCATAAACAAAAAAACACTCCAGGTGTTTGCGTGGATGAGAATGCTTGTGATTTTGATTTTACAGCAGGTAACCAGAAGAGACATCCCAAGCAGCTCTAAAACACAGACCCGCTCCTGAACCAAAATTCACATGATCTTTTGTTTTGGGCCTGGTTGTTCCAGTTTAGCTGAATGATTGAATTTTGGTCAAGCCCTACAAAAGTCTAACAAACCCAGAGTTTGGGTCCTTTGACCCAGGAAGTGAAACTAAAAAGGTAAGCAGAAAAGTCAGCAAAACATACTAACATTATACATATACATAATACACCCAAACAAACCACCCAGCATGATAAAGGAGTTGACAGAGTGTATGTCAGTATATGTCATCATTATCATCTGGGAACTCGCTCAGATGTTTTAATAGTTGAATGTGTGGACCCACCCAACCAGCATTAGCTTGGTCCCTGAGCATAAATTAGCATTTTATGCAAATACATTTAACATTTTGAGGGCACAATTTTGTATTTTGTGGGCACAAATTCATATCCTAGCATTGTTAATTCTCACCACTAATTTGTAGCCATTAAATACTAACCACAATATACTTATTAATTAGTGTTTTAGTAGCATTAACTATTACTGCTATGTTGTAGCTGCAAAATATACACATTTGAGCACACATAATGCTATTTTGCATGCGCAAAATACCAATTTGTACCCAGAACATGCTAATCTGAGAACATAAAAAATTCTAAATTGTGCTCAAAAAATCTAGGGCCACTAATTCATTGACACAATTATTGATTTGAGGCCACAATTGATTTTTTTTTATTTTAGTGTCACATGCAGGACTTCTTGACAAACTAATAATGGGTTGGGGGGGGGGGGGGGTATTTTCACACATTTAACTAATACAACCATGCTACAGTCTTTGAATTAAGTTTCTCCCAAGAAAGAAAAAGTCTAAAAACCACAATTTAAGACGGTAAAGAAAATCTTAAAAATACACTGAACAATTCTTGCAGAGAAGAGTAATTTTTCCATCTTGTGTTATTAAGAATTATTCATTCCCTATTTTATGACGTAAAAGAAAAGTCTTCTAGAGATTAAATATGGCACAATAGTGGGGACAAAAGTTTGATTCTTCAATGGTTTGAAGCGTGTCTGTTTTTCCTGGAAGGCTGTTATTTCCTTGGTCTGAGGTGAATGCAGTGCAGCTGCTGTTGGAGAGAAAAGCAAAGCGTTGCTGTGATGGCTGTGGTCTTGTCAGTAATTCAGCAGATCAGATGACACTTCAATTGAAGAGCCAGAGTGTGGGATGGAATTTGAAAATTGAGTTGACAACACCAACTATAAAAGGCTTTATGGTCTCTGGTATTGGGCCTTAAATGGCTGGTGGTTCTGTTGTCAAACAAGGCGCCTGCAAAAGATTGCTGCCTGAAACAGCAATATTAAGAACAATCTTTAAAAGTTTTGGCCTCAAGTTATATTTTTTTTTTCAAATACAAGTGTCTGAGGGTGTTGATGCAGTTTCAGTGTTTTACTTTAGCGTGGCTTGTGCTCTGTGATAAGTGCTCACTCTGGGTTGTCTTGGATTTTTTTTTTACAAAATTAAGTAAGGATGGGCCATTTTCATTCTTTAAGACCATCAAAGAGAAAAATTGCTCACAGATTACCAATCCAGCAGTGACGCAATATATTTAAGAGGTGTGAATGTGCTGGATTTAAACAAAAGCAGCTGTGGTTTAATGTTAACTCTGAACTGACCTGTCAAGGCTTCCTTTTAAAGTGTTATTTTTCACCCTCGCAGCTCTGTCTGATTTAAAACGGTTTGGAGGAACAGTCTGCAAATCCTCCTTGAGCGGATTACTGCTGAGGTTGGAAAACTTCAGGCAATTTCATGTGCTTGGTAAATTGCATTGATATCAGTGAGTCTGTGACATATGATAGTGTAAAGGCCTTGTCTCTGCAAAACGCGTCACATTTGCTTCCTACCTGTGCCGATTTTCGAAGTTAACCGCAAGCATACTGTAATTCTAAATCAAGGATTTGTATTTGTGGTGGTG
Source organism: Oryzias latipes (assembly GCF_053564925.1). Taxonomy (NCBI): domain Eukaryota; kingdom Metazoa; phylum Chordata; class Actinopteri; order Beloniformes; family Adrianichthyidae; genus Oryzias; species Oryzias latipes. The sequence continues at coordinate 15,763,606 of NC_136245.1, forward strand.
GAAAATGTAAATTGTCTATGACAGTGTTGTTGTGTGCATAATTTAAAAATTCCCTCGCTGGGTTACTCTTTGTGTGTTGTGAGGTGTGATTTTCTTTTTTTTTTTTCTTTTTTCCAAGGGAATTGTGTCAGTTTCTGAAGAATGCCTTTATGTCTCCAAATGTGGCTCTTTACTTCACATTTCAGAAGAGGGCTGTCAACTTATGGCACATTAGCTGGATGGGCCCGTTTCCCGTGGGACACGGAGAGGCTAGCTTGAAGGAATCCCTGCAAAGAAATGAAAGCCACACTTTGTAAAAAAAGCTTTGCTCTGTCATTCCAATTCAGCACAATGAAAGTCAAACGCAGCTCGGCCTGCAGACCACTGCTTCACCTGGATTCCCGATTCTGTGCAGCTTTTTCAACGAAAATACCCCACTGCTGTCAAGATTGATTCTATATTTAATAAAACTGTGTCCTACAACTCATAAACATTCATTTACTTGTATAAAGCCACTGCATTCTAGTTCAATGACACACCTGCAAAAATATATGAGTTGCATAACATTCCTGATTTATTAATAATCGTATGCAAATAATTATTAATAGGAGTTCTTTTGTTTTCTTGGACCAACATTTTGGAGCAGTGAAGCTTTGCATGCAGTAGAGTGACTGCAGTAAAACAATCTTCACCACACTACTTGCCCTTATGGTACCCAGAAAAAAACACACATGAATCAATACTGCATGCATTTCAAGCAGGAAAATTCTGTTATTGAGTATACTGCTATATAATGGTTTCCATTATTGACATCCATGAGTTATGAAATAAAACCTAATGCAATAAGGATGAGGAAAATGCTATTCAAGGGTTTTTTTATTGGATCAGATTAAATTCACAGCAGTGTATTCTGATGACAATATATTGCTAATCTCAGCCAGGGTGTACGAGATCAAAAAAGATTAGAAAAGTGCAGAGGTGTCAGAAATGTTAACAGGCAAAAACGAGAGCAATAATTAAAGCAAACCGAAACTTGTCCCTCTTCATTTCGTGGCATGAAGTCCTGCCCAAATCTACCCTGACACTGGTGAATGTAATTTGTGATGTTGCTCCAAACTTGGCGCAATGACCTTAAAAATTGTTTTACATAATCTTTTCCACCAATGACATCCAAACAAACGTTCTTTTCTTTTCTGTATCCCTCTTTTTTTTTTACATCAAAATAGATACAGGCAGCATTCTCACATCCTGTATTTTTATTATTGTCCTCATTAGCCATGATAGTCTTTCCAAAATTGCATCTCAAGATTCTTTTTTTTTTACTCTGACTCTGGCCTGAAAATGCCCTTTTGTGATATCAAATGAAAACACAAAAGTATCATTGATTAGTTTAGTTCTGTTTTTTTGTAACCTAGTGGTTAATCATAATGATCTTTGCTGTCATTTGCAGCATAAGTTGTCATTCAAGTATGAGAAAATAACACACTTTTATATAAAAACAAAGCTGGAGGGTTGATGCAGTCATCTGAACAAAGCTGATCTTAGATGACCCTTCCTCCCCCCACAACCCCCCAATCCCCCCAACTCACCCTTCTCCTTTCTTATCCATTACATGGGAGCTGAATGATGGTGATTTGGTTGAGGCCCAGTGAGTGCCTGTAGAAAATTGGTTGGTTGATAAAAACCCTCCTATCAAAGGGGGCTACTTTCTCATTTACATTTAGATGAGTATTGATTATTTATTTACTCAGTGGAGTGGGATTCTTTTCCAATCTTATCTCTCGTCTGTGCCTGTCACCTGGAAAAAAAAAAAAAGAAGGGAGAGCGAGAGATAGAGTTCTTGACACCGCACTAAGATAACGGCATTTTGTTGAGGAGATAAAACTTCGGGATGGTGGTCCGTGCTTCCCCATTCCTTTTTTCCTCCTTTCTAATTTTGATGGCAAAGAGAAAGTTAGGAAAATTAAAAGTGATGGGCTTGCTGAAAAGGTTAGGGATGGAACGTGAAGGAATCTCAATTTGTAGAGGGGGGAACAAGTCAAATTGGGTCTCCAAATGTGGTCAGGCTGCTTCCGCTGTGGGGAAAAAATCTTATCGCCAATGCCTCAGAAGATTTTGATCAGATCCGGGCTAATTTAATATTGTTTGATAATCATAACACTGTAGCTTATATGTACTGCGACGTGCCAGAAGAGTTGCTTGTGATCTCAGTGTTTCCCGGTGTGGAAATGAAGCCCCTGGACATGTCTGTCATGTTCTAAGAGCTAAACTCTGGTGATCTTTGGGTGGGTGAGCTGGGGATTGGTCATGCATTGCCAATGAGTCTGGAGGCTTGTGGCAGTGTGAAGAGCTTTGTGAGACTGACTAAAGGTGTTTAGGGTGGGAGGTGCAGCATGTGGGTGCTCTGTTGGAATTGGGAGCCCTTGACAGACCCTGCCTCTTCTTCTCAGCTCTTTGATGGAGAGTGAAAAGTCTCTTGAGGTGGTCTCTGTCAGGTCTACTCCTCCTCAAAGCATAGACGCGGCTTTAGCACAACACTGCCGTGTATTCTCACCCTTCACCCTCCGGGCCACTCCCATCCTCTCATGGTCACTTTTCATCTCTTCTGTCACCGAGCAGAGGATGTTGCCACATGTAAATGGGCTTTTAACCACTCAATTTAAGGCGCTTCTAATAGAGAACTTGCATGTTTTCAACCCCAGAATAAAGGAGGGATGGCAACCTATGTAGGTTGGTGCAGTCAGCTGAGCTACATGCACAATGACAACCTCACAGAGGTTGACTTATTATGTTGCTCAAGGATTGTAGCCTATTTTTCTATCTTAGCCAGTCAGTCATTAGCCTAGTTACACATCTGGATCCCTGCAGCAATTTAATGATACAGGTAGTTAAAAAAAAAAGAGAAAAACAAATTAGTTTAACTGGAGGGAATCTTGTTTTCCTGCATCTCTAATGGATTGCACCAAGGTTTCCTGGAATGCAAAGCCATAGAGGAGATTACTGAAAGCAGCCTCCTCCCCAACTACTCCAACTGTGCCTCAAAGCAAATGTCTTCACCTGCTGCTTCCAGTATTTTGGGACCAAAAGCAAATCATTTTATGTCCATTCCTGCACTATTCAAAATTCACTCTACTAGCACAGATACAATAGGTGACTTTGTTAAGCACTCGAGTAAGTTGATTTGCTGTGGAGATCCCTGACGTTATGTGTCGAAAGGTGAACATCAACAATATAGTATTTATCTTGTGGAAAAAATGTACTTAATCAATGTAAATGTATTACAAGAAATTGTGTCATCCAATAACTATTATCTCAAAGTTCTCAGGACCACTCTAAATGATCACTTGGTTAGTGTTATATTATAGGCCAGTGCAACTATATGGTTAATTTGTGTCTTTTAAAATGGATTTAGCATAATTACAAGTACAGTCACTTTTACGGAAGTCTCTGGAAAAAATCAGTATGCATAAGTGCTCACTAGATTGCACTAGATAGAATACAGACCACAATGCATTGCATGTGGACACTTTTTGCAAAGAAATTATACTTACATTTATTTATTTTTAAAACCATAGACATTTTTACATTTAGAACACATGGGATTTATAAATGGTCGTCTGAATAATGCTCATATTACTTAGATTTTCACATTGTGAAATCGATTATGGTATATTTACCATTTGAAAAAAAAAAAAAAGTAGTGACCATGGTGTCCGAATTGCTTCTAAAATCCCGGGAACTACATAGTCCAGCACTATATGGTTTTTTAGTAGTTAGGGAGTAGGGTGGGAATTCAGACATGGCCTGGGTTTTTTTTTTTTTTACTTATTACTAGCTAGGTTGGGAGTTAGTGTAGTCACAATTTTGTTGTTGTTGTATCAGTCTGTTTTTTTACATTTTGCAAACAATGCGCCTTTTAGTTTGGTGCGCCATATATATGACATAATTCTGAAAATAGACCATTTATTAACAGTGTACCTTAAAATCTGGTGTGCTCTGATGTGCAGAAAATGCAATAGCTACTTGCAATTGATCCAAGTCCCACCTGCCAACAGGCTAGGGTTTGCATGTTCACTTTGGTGTTCACGCCTGTTCAAAAAACCAGTGTGTGAAAAAGAACAACTTTTAATGTTTAAAAGAAGTACTTAGAAAGCAAATAAATTATGTAAATCCTCTACACACCACAAGATTGTAGTTTGGTATTGACGTGTGTGTTTAAAATGTGAGACACCATAGCGTAACGTATGGAGTTTAGAAAATGACTCAAAAATTCCTGGCTGCATTTCCACACAGCACTCTAAGCAGTGAGTTATGAGGGAATTAGGTTAACTTTTATGTTAATACACATCTTTTTCCACATTTTAATCTTGTTGTCTTTACGTCTTGTTGACTGTCTAATAAATGGCAACCGTCCTTCAACAAACCAACCCTACATACCCCTTCAGACTGACTGTGAACATTGTTTTTGCTACTGAGGCTCAAAAAACAACACAGAGGGAATGGTAAATTTGAGCATGACACAGGCTTAGAGTTAGTTCACTGATTAGGCAACTTGGTCTGAGGTTCGGTCAATCAAACACACCTCACATCTGCTCATTTGTGCTTCTCAGTTAGAAATTACGTTTTCAGCTATCCCCTCAGGAAAGCACTCAACCAAGAAGACATCTCATGTTTCTATTTGTTCTCTGACCTCAACACCAACACAGAATTGGGAACGTTTAGCCAGGAAAGTGTTTCCAATGTTGTAAGTGACATTTTTTTTATCCACTAATTTTTGGCTTTAAAGATCCATTCCAATGAAAATTGTATTGTTGATGTTTTTAACATGTTCTTGTGGCATTTTTCTGATGATGGTCATATATTCTGAAAATTGAACTCAAAATTGCCTTTCTGAGTATTTCTTTATTCAAATCATAGTGAATCAGTGGCAGATGAAAAATTCAGTTGGAACGAGCTTGTAGCTGCATTCTGATGCATCTGCTTGCAGACAAATAGATCCATGTAAATCTTTGTTTTCCTCATCTGAGCTAGCATCAGGCTCAGAAGTGTACAGCTGGAGAGCTCCAACATTGCTTACCGTTTTCGTTGCACTGGTAATGTTATAACCGGGTGTGAGAGGCTGTAAGCTAGTTGGAGAGCAGAGCTGTCAGTTATGGGTGATGGGAATAGGGGGAGGTATTGCTCTGTGCCAACAGTCCGGCCCACATCTCGGAAGCAAATTTCTAAGGAGCTACTGCAGCTCTGCAGAAACTGTTATTGTCACAGGTTTTTTGATTTAGGCTAAAAATGACATAATCGTGATATAAAGGCTCCTTTTACAATAAATCAAATTACAATCAGAATAGGTCTTTAAAAAATATTAAATGGCTTGAATAATACAAAATTTTTATAAATATGAGAGAAGTTAGAAAAATATTGTTTGTCTAGTGTAAATGTTTTTGACAAAAATTGCACTTACAAATGTACAATGTTTGTTTTACTTTTAAAAAGGTTTCTTCAAGCTTTGACAGTGTCTGTGCTAACAAAAAGGACTTTTGTTCTACTGATTTAATTAACTTACTCTGAATAACTTGCCTTTTTGAAAGTATGCTATAAACAACTAATTTAAAATGTCATGGTTAACAAACTTTTGACAGCTGGAAATGTAAGACAGCGCTGACTTGGACTGCTGCTTCTGGAATTTTGCTAAAGTCAGAAAACTCACCTCCATTTCAGACTCTCACAACATTTTCTCTCTGTGTAGATGAGCAGGGCCAGAGGTTGGGAAGAGGACCTGTCTGAGGTCTGGCTGCATCTGCCAGAGCTTCCACCCACCTGTCTGCAGCTGTTGAGATTTATGTGGCTGTATAGGGGGAGGCCAATCCGGTGTGCCAGGCCGTGTGTAGGATTCCTCTTACATTGACAGTTATGTGTACGATACTGTAGCTGGTTTCCAGTGAGGCCTGGCCCAGTGTATCTGGAATCTGTCATAAGTGAAAGCTTGAAAGGGTTAGGACAGTTCAGGGAAGATAAATGGTGAACTGGGAGGACAGCTGATGTAGGAACACAAACACTTCAAGACGTAGGAATGGATTGAGGCCAACCCCACCCCCCCCACACACACACACACACACACACACACGCACACACACACAAAACCCCCACACACACTCACACACACGTGATCCTAGGCTGTTGAGGTTCCTCGGCTGCAACATGAAGAAATCATCCATTTTGAGCCGCACTCACAGAAGTTTCCACAGACCGTTCACATGAGTCACTCTATTACTCTCATCAAAACAAATGATAAAGAATGGTTATTAGGTTTTCACAATGTCTTTTGTGTAATAAAGCTCGTTAACTGCATTGTGCAAAACAAATGGGCAGAATAATCAGTATACTTATTGACATTGTGTCATTTGTAGTTAGAGCAGGAAGGGGGCTCTCACTATGGCTCCGGGCTTTGCCCTCTCAAGAGGAAGAGCGCTAATGGCTTTGGAAGGCAGGGATCGAAGGAACTCATAAAGCTCTGCAAGACGACATGAAAGCAGGAGGAAGAACATTATTAATCCTTATTCATCTGAATACATTCCATGCAATACAGCGTGCAGGCTTGAAACCAATATTATACGACATCACAATAAATGACTGCAGGGGGCTGTCTGTGAGATGCAAATTTTAAGAGTGCAAGAAAAATTAACTTTTGTCTGCTTTGGTTTCCAGAGACAAGAAAACAATAGAGCTAAATGCAGGGTTCCAACATGGAAAACGCTCTAGTAAAAAGCCTGAAATTGAAATATTACTATAATTATTTTGTGATTATTTATTTTTCATTTAAGTTAATGCATGTTGACAAAGTCTTACTAGAATGTGATCTGACATATTCAAGTTTGGGTTTGTCAGAAAGGAAAATATAATTTATGTGATTTTTCATCACTGTCCTCTAAAGGTGGATTGTAAAGCTTTCATTTATGTATTCATAGTCATGTAAGCGATGTTTATTGTTATTAAATAGACTTCTATAATATATTTTTTTAAAAGAGTCAACCAAACTGGTAATTAGCTGATTTTCTTGACTATGTATGACTGACGTGACCTTTCTAAAATCACATTTTATTATAAACACTTTAAGTTTAGGGTCAACGGTCTGATCCTAGATGTACATATGCACCCATCCCTATTATATAAGAAGATTTGAAATTATTTATTATGTTCTAAATAAAAAGGAACTTTGTTGGCATTTGGCTTTAATATGCTTTTAATGCAAATAATATATTTGGGTCAGCTCAGTTTTGGTCTGTTTGGATACAACAAAGTATTAATTTATAAAATATTAATTGTAATAATGCTCCAAAAATGGAACATCTTCAAACACAAGATCAAGAATGCCTATTGCATTTGCTATTCTATTTGTTTCCTTTTTTGTTTGTTTATTTGTTTGTTTATGCACCTTTAAAGGACCAATATCATGCTATTCGTAACCCTTGTGCAATCCTAGACACTTTACCGTTGGGAGTTGGGTCATCTAGACCCACTAGACAGTGTGCTGAACCTTTTTTCTTCAATGATTTGTGATCTTCACTGGTGTCCATGGATTACATGAAATCTTTCCACCTTTATCCACCTTTGTCATGGTAGGGAGAACACGTCAATGTAAGGGTGGGGTCATCTAAGATAGCACAAGGGTTAAGCTTTTCAGAGTAAACGATATCATATGTAAGATAATATATATTACTTTTGACACACTAAAAAACAATTTTTTAAATGAAATATTAGTTATTTTCGCAGCTAATCTTCTTACCCGGAAGTAAGATGACTTGATCTCCATGTGGGTGCCCCAACTCATGAAGTCAACCTAGAGCCGGCCTCGGCAGCGTGAACTTTTATAGTGATGGATGTGCATATTGTGAAGCCTTACAAAAGCGTATTACCGATCACCCTAGCTCTGCGGAGAAAGTGTGTGTGTGTTTTAGCCTGGGGGTGGTGCCGGCAGCGCAGACTCTTCCTGGAAGGGGCTGTTCCCACTATGTTTTTTTTTTTTTTTTTTTACTTGTCCTGTCTAACAGCTGGGCAGACAGATGAGAGCTGAGGGCCTCTTGTGTTGGACAGATTTTACTTTAACAAGAGGGGTTATTAATCTTCAGACAAACCAAAGGTATGTCTGGATAAACCCCTTTTGTAATTGAGGCCAAACTTTATTAATTTCAATCATGTCTGAAAATCTTTGGTGTTGGACCGGACGGAAAAGGAAAGAGGGGAAGAAGAGAGAAGGACGATAGAGAGAGGGGGGGTAGGGGGTGATAATAGGAGGGGAAGGGGGATAAGACCATGAAACAGCATAAAGCAACAGGTTTACTGGTTGTTAATCATTATGGTAAGGTTCAAATGTAGTACAATAAGGGCGGAGCCTGTCCACACACACACTCAAATGTTATAAACACACCTGCTAGCTGCAAAAAATGTCCACCTGTCGACATGTATACAAAACAGATAGTGTTCACACGCATACTTATGCCTTAAAACCAACTAGTGTGAAATATTTCAGTCATTCAGTCATGCAAACTGTTAGTGCAAAGGTGAGTTAACACCTGTGCTCAGGTGAGTGTTTATGTTCTTCTAAAATGGATGGTGGAACGTGGAAAGAAGGAGGGAGAGTGCCCAGCCATCCCCACCCCAAGACCCCCACCGCAGCAGCAGCGGCAGCCGGAATCCACCCAACGCCACCCACGGGAACCGGCAGGGAACAACCGCCGCCCGGGCGACCAAGCCACCCAGGCCAGGGCCAGCAGGACCGCCGCAAGGCCCCCAGAGCCACAGAACAGGGAGGCACGGAGGGAGAGAGAGCGCCGCCCCAGCCCAACCAGGAGAGCAGCCCCCCCGCCGCGCCGGGAGAACCCAACGCAGGGCCCCACCGGAGAAGGACGCCCACAGCCCCAGACGAGCACCCCACCACCACCCAGGAGTTCCGGGCATCCCCCCGCCCCAAACCCAGGTACGAGCGAGGACCCCCCAAGGGAGACCCGCTCCGCACTCCAGGCAGCCATCCGCCCGGCCCACGGTTGTTCCAGGGAGGAGCGAGGCAGGGGCCCGCCGCCCCCGCCCAAGAGGGGGGAACCCCGGGGAAAAAAGAGGGCCCACAAGGGGTGTTGTAAATATGGCCCGACCAGGCTCGGCCACAGTTGGAAATTTGGCGGGGCCCAGCGCTCAGGAGCAAGGACCAGAACCCACCCCCCAGGGACACGAACACTCCCGGCTCAGATGTAATGTGAACCCCCCCGCCGCGCGGAGAGAGCACCGCCGGGCCCAGGAAGCCGGCACCCCGGGGACACGGCCGCCGTTGCAAAGGGGCCCGTACCCCCCACCAGGGAAGAGGCAGGGGACAGATGGTCCTAGGTCCCACCTTCCTTGCAAAATGTGTGTGCGTGTATGTGTGTTTGAGAGGGTGTGTGTGTGCATGTGTGTGTGTTTATGTTGGAATGTATATATTGAGGGGGGAGGGGTGTGTGTGCTAAGGGGGGTGCAGTTAAAATTGGCGGGTAGGGCACTGAGGGGACATCTCCTGATTACTCACAGTGACGTCCCCTCACCCTCCCCACCAAGGGACCCTAAATGTCTAAGGTGTGGTTAAAATTGGCGGGTAGGGTGCTAGGAGGACATCCGCTGCTTGCTGGCAGTGATGTCCAAGCACCCCCCCTACCAAGGGCCCTACATGTCTAAGGTGCAAATAAAACCGAAAGAGGGGGGGCCCACTCCATATGGCAACCATAGGAGGGGGGCCACTGCCTAGTAAACCCCCCCCCCCAAGGCTCATCACAGGCTAAGCCCCCCACCCCCTCACCCTATTATGAGGTTATATGAGGAAGGGGGTAAGTTGGGGACAGCTGGTAGACTGTCCCCCGGTGGTCAAACAGCTGTCCCCCCCCCCCCCCCCAGCAAGGGGGCCAGGCCCACCCAGCCCAGAGGCCCCACCCCCGGAGGCGCCGACACCCCAGGCCCAGCACCACCCCCCCCACACAGAGAGAGAGGAGCCAGAAAGCGTTGGCCCCCCCCGGAGCAAGCCCAGGCCCCCACCCCCAAACGCCGGCCCTAGAAGAGCTCTGGTCAGGCCTCGACGGGACCGAGGCAGCCGACCGGCCGGGGAAACCGCCGTTGGCCTCAGCGGAGACCCCGACCCGTCAACCCCCCCTGCCCCGTACCAATAGTGCCCCCCCCCTCCCCCAGAATGCCCCCCCCACAAGGCAGGGCCGACAAGACCCCCCACCCCACCCCCCCAGACCCCGCAGCCAAAGCGGATGACACCCAGAGCGACCGGGGGCCCCAAGAGGGTTGTCCCGTCCCGCCCCAGAGCCAGGGAAGGGCCGATCCCAGCCCCAGGTGTAGGTGGGAAGCCCATCCAGCGCCGCTGGACCCCCCCCGAGCAGCGCCCCCCGCCAACCCCCCCCAGCACAGACAAAGGGACCACCCCCCCAAGCCAAGCCAGACCACCACCCCACCCCCACACCACGCACCCCCACACGAAAGCCCAGAGGACCACGCAGCGCCCCAGCCCGCCCCACCCAGGCGCCGGACCCGACCCCCCGACCAACGGAGCCCCCACCACCCCCCGCCAGGCACCGGAGGCCCCGGCCCCCATCCCAGCCCACGGCAGAAGGGCAAACTATGTCATGTCACAATGGGAGGACCCACTAACAAAATGCGTGAATGGAACAATATACCTCATCGGGGTGTTTTTTTTGTGAGGAATTGTTATTTTAATGCAATGAAAAGCTTTTGCATGATATAATAATAATATTGGATTGGATTTATCTGTGCTTTTCCAGACGCTCAAGGCGCTTACAATGTGTCCATTATTCATCCACACTAGGTGATGGTAAGCTACTGATGAAGCCACAGCTGCAGATTGACAGAGGCTGCCAGTATGCTCCTATGGCTCCTCTGACCATCAACAAGATATTCATATGCATTCACACACCAGTGGTGCAACACTCTAGCAGGGAGGGGGGAGTGTCTTGCCCAAGGACACAACAATGGTTGACTGGGGGGAGCAGGGATCGAACCGCCAACCTGTCCTTTAAATAGCACAAAATTACTGATTGGTACCATTGCTTAAACTTTTTAGTTTAAGAGTGTAAGAGACTCCTGTATTCCAATCAGAGCTAAGAAAAATAAGCTTCAGAAGTGAGCATACAGTTTTTCAAGTATTTCCCCCAAAAAAGTGAAACAACAAGGATGAGCAGCTGCTCTCTTTTGTTATTTCTTTCTTGATCTTTTGCTGTTCTGTTCTGCACTTGCTGGCGGGTTTTAACGGAAGGGGAATACCCTAAATACCGGAAGTGATACAAAAACTTTGCCTTGCTTAAAATTTGTGTTATTTTTTTGTAGTAATACAATTTTAAAAAAATGCTTCTGGACTGTCTACATATTTATAATGTCCACAATAAAAAACTGTTATAAATACATTTTTTAAATCGTACATGATTAGTTTTATATTACACCACTTCCTGGATTCAGGACGTTCCCTTTCTGTTAGAAGCTGTGTCTCCGCTTCCGTTGTTGTGTTTCTGAATTTGTTAATTTGCACCCAGATTTGCTTTTGTGTTTCAGTATTTGTTAAATTTATACCTAGACTGTTTTTAGTGCTTCAGGATATGTTATTTTTTACCGGGATTTGTTATTGTTGAATCTTAAATGTGTCTTGCGGCTCTCAGCCACCATCAATTGTTAAGGAAGAGATGAAATTGGTCAAAATATGTTTGACTTGGTCACGCATTTAAGACTTTATTTGGTCTTAAAACACCATGAATCGGGTTTCAGGAAACTTGGATAGCAGTGTTTCATTGCTAATAAATTAACCCATTGATGCCTATTGATGCAAATATGAATCCAACCAATTTGGCTCCAAAATAGCCTACGTGCACGATAGAACTTCCGGTTAACTTCCGTGTTTCGAGTGTGAGGCCGACAACTTCCTGTTGGTCGTGTTATTGTTGTGGGGAGTTTTGTTGAGTTGCTAGTTTTGAGTAAATAGGAGCGGATTTCGGGTAAAAGAAAGGCGTTTGTTGTTTCAACGCGTGACAAAGACATCACAACATTGTTGTGTACCCGTGTGCGAATTTGTCAAAGTACAACAGTACTAATATAAGCTTTCCAGTATATGTGTCGGTGAGAGCCGAATGGATGGTGAACACGGCGGGAGGACTTCACCCAAAGCAAGACGAGTCGTGTTTCGTATTTGCAGCAATCGGAAAGAAAATGCGTCATGTAAACACGCCGTTCGTAATACTTTGCCCCGGTCAGACTCGTTCGGATCAAAATTTCTTTCCGATCGAGATAGCTGGGTATACCGATCGTTGTTTATGTAAACGGTCATTCCGATCATGTGTCACTGCTGCTCTGGGTTACGTCATGCATTGACGGTGTTTCGCTGAGAGAAAGCTTTGGAGCTCATACGGGACCGACCAGCGGCTCTGCGGACGCCCCGTGTAAAGCCCCGCTCCGCTCTCGCCCCGCTGGGTCTCCCCTCTCTTTCACCCCTCACGAGGGAGATGCGGGGGGGGATGCGTGTCCTCTGAGGTCTGGACCCGGCATCCGAGCTCTGCGTTCGGGCTCCGGTGCCAGTGGACCGAGTGAACCTCTCTGAGCAGAGCAGCCAGATTTATTAATGTGTTTGAGGGGAGGGTGCTTTGTTACGTGTGCGTTTTGTTGTTTTGTTATGTGTGAGAATTCGGACTGCGAGCCGAACCGCCGCTCTGGGTTAGCGGCTGCCGGACTCGCGAGGACAGAGCAGAGCACACAGTGTGTGTTAGCTTTTCAGAGCAGAAATGCCGCTCAGTCCTTAGAAACTGTTCAAAAAAATCACGACACATGGAATTGTGTATCTAATTGTGCCCCGACAAATAAAGGCTGATCATTTACGTGCAGCCAGGATGCAGATTGCAGCGTTTCCCACATGGTTTGTCCTGGATTTTGTGTCCATCAAAAGGCTAATGTTGTTAGCCCGTGTTGTTAGCCTATCCCAACACTGGGTTGTTCTTCAGTTCTGTTCTTCTTCCACAAAAAAAAGCACTGACCACAAGGATTAAATATAAAATGATGAGCGAACAGGCACTTCATAATATTCATAAAATTAATAAAAGCACGTTTGGAAGATCGCCTCGTATATTACCGAGCTGCTGCATATGTGACAGCACAGGTTTGTCTACAGTACAACGGGACACATTTCCTTTCGGTATTTTCGACACTATATATTTTAGACGCGATATTTTGCCCATGTAACCACGCACTGGTCGACAATCCTGTAGATGTCGTTCACGTCGATTTTGGGAGACCTTGTAGAAAACGGGTGAAATATGCCATCTTTCGCAATCAAAATCTGCCGTGTCGCTGCTATAGAAGTCGCAAGCCGGAAATGGTCGGCCTCACACTCAAGGCGGCGGAAGTAGAACTCCTTACTTTCGTGCACGGAGCCTATTACCTCAATTTAGCATCTGCTTGAAGGCAAAAACCTAACTTTTTTTTTTCATAGCTGGATATAAATTCAGGCATCAAGAGGTTAATTTAATTAGTAAGCTATTCTGATAAATTATTTCTGTTCAGATATTCTAATGCAAGACTACCGAGAAATTCCTTTTTCTCTATAAGTGCTGCTTTAAATGCAAAATGCTACTTTATAATGTTTGCAAAAAGGTGATGGATACATGTGTGAAGTTTGTGTGTCTATGCAGTCTTGCAGGTCAAAAACTCACAGCTTGTGAGCTGCTGTCCTTTCTCTGTTATTAAGAAATGATTGACAGGTGTCATGTCATCATCATCACAGAGTGATATTTGTTAAAAGCTCTGCTTTTGACAGAGGATCTGTGGGTCTTCTCAGCACAGAGACGGCTTTCTGCATCGGTGCGCTGCAATGCTGCTCCCAGGAGCCTGTGATTTACCTTCAGTGATGATTATCAGTTGTATTTATTTTCTCTTAAATTATATAACTTTTATTATTGAACATTGTTTATCATACCCGACCAAGATTTCAAATTGCAAAAGCATCTTAGCAGGGAAACAAATGGATAAACACTGATGAATATTAACATTTTTATTTGCACCAGAGACAGCTGTTCTGGTCTCTGTTTCTGCATCACACAACTTTCTAACTTTCGGTGATGCATGCTTTATAATTTATTTAAAAGTCTATCTTTTACCAGTGGGATGTGCTAGGTGTTTCTAATCGTTTATCATCCACATCAATTTGTGCTCGGCTCTAAAGAACCACATGGAGAATGGGTCTCGGCTGTAACTGTTGCTGCCTTAACAACCCAATCAGCTGGCCTCACTCTCACTTCCTTCATCAATGCAGACTCCTTAATGTATAATGCAGCCGTGATTTATAATCCATGCTCAAAATTAAACAGCATAAATTACTCTTATTTACTCTGCAGGTGATAAAGATCCCGTCAAATAATGTCACTTGAGCATAATTTCTATAGAACAAATGAAATTTGTTATCAGGGAAAAGCAGGTCAAGTTCATCAATTAAAAGTCTGCTCCTTCGTTTTTTATTATTTTATTTTCCTGGGCTGTAAATGGTCCGGTGCTATTTAAAATGATTGATTTTATTATTTCTTCATTTATTAAAGTACTGCGCGAGGCTGTCAAATGAGTAATCAGGACAACACAAACTGACTCAGCATGAATGTTTTAAATTGGCACATCACATTTTAGCAGCTCATGTCTTGTTTTGAGTTAGAGTTGTGAGCAAATTTCTTCAGAAACAACAATCCAGGGAGGTTATTTCATGAATTTTACGTTCAAATTCAGATAAAGCAACAGTTTGCGTCCAAAAGTGTCTTATTTAAAGAAACACTTGAACAGAGCACAGATGTTAAGTGCTTTTTTTAGTATGAGAGACCTGTGGGAAATGACTTTGTGAATAATATATACAGCGGGTGGAAGTGGGAGGGTTTTTAATAAATGTCCTGTCACTCACTAAAGTCATCTCATAATTGATAGAATCCTTTTTTTTTTTTTTTAACACATTTTAAACTTTCATTTTGTTGTAATAAGGTATTCATAGGTGGAGCTCTGACCTGAACGGGTTAAAATCGGTGCTACTTGGAGTGTGACCCCAGAAAAGAGATGAGGTCCCCGGGAATGTTTTACTGATAAAATAAAAAGAATCAGGAGAATGAGGGAAAGAAGAGAAGTTGAATATATATTTCATGTGATAAGAGAAAGATGAAGCACAAGAAAAAAGATTCCATTACAGCTGCGACAGTTACAAAACTGCTGCTGTGTAGAGTAGCCTCTGTTGAAAAGATTGATGCAATAAGGACTGACCTTGGCTTGGAGCAGGAGTCGGTGATGTATGTATGAGCATCTCCCTGCTAAATGGACCCAGATTTGTAGCACTAATATACATGGAAGCCCAGTACCAAACTGGCCACGGCTATAAATCAACAGCCACTTTGGGTGTCATTTTTGGTTTATATTCTACTATTGTTCTGTGCTTTTAATTCGTGTCACTGCCATCTGTTCATTTGATGCTGTTTCATACTGTATGATTTGGCTGCTGAGACCCTGTGCAGACAGCCCCTGTTAGAGCATCCGAGTGGATTACCTGTCCTGATAAATTCCACTCAGGCTGTCTCACCGCAGCGTTTCAATGGGAAACTAATGCAATAGCAAGCAAAACTGGAATTTCAAGATAAAACTTTGGGCTGTTTTTGGTTTGTACAAAGTTAAAATGGTTGGGGTGCATTAATTTACAAGAAAAGTATTAAAGTAGTTCTGATAATAAATACACAGCTTTTTAACATGAACTGGATGTCAACAGAAAACCATGAAAATGTTTATTTTACTTTGAAGGCAATAAGTAAGCTAATATTTTTTGTCCTTTTAGAAACACATTCCTAATGCGATTACACATTTATAAAGAAAAACGTACCCAGAACATTTCTGTACATTGTGTTTTTTTGTCGTTATAATAAACCTTATTTTCAAAGCACACATTAGTGGAAGATGATATTATTAATGTGTTGTGTCATGAGAGGATGTTCTTCTTAGCAGTTTGATTAAAGTTTCTTTTGTTCATATTTTTTAATAGATTGTTTTTGTCATAGCTATATTTAATGGTCTCATTATTTAGTAGATTCATTTTCTTTCTTGCTTAATATTTGATTTAATTTCTTTTTCTGCAAACAATCAATTAAAGTTCAAGGAAATTGATTCCCAACGAGTGATGTATTATAGACATCTGCAAACTGCTGCCTCTGTTTTGTTTCTTTATGTGCTGTAAAAAAAAAAAAAAAAAAAAATGGTGAGTATTCTAAGTGGATGTTCTTCAAGGCCTGAAGAACATCAGTGTCACTGGACACTAGTTATTCTAGTGTCACTAGAATAAAGGACAATTGAGAGTTAGTGGGAAAATGTAAATAATATATTAGCCTATTTATATTTAAATATCACAAATAAGTCGCTCCTAAGTATAAGTCGCACCCCAATCTATGAAAAAAAATGTGATTTATTCTCCTTAAAATATTGTAATTCAAAATGCGCTGTGTTCCGGTGCAGAATATATGCTATCCTTTTATCTTAAAATGAGGATTGTAAGTATTTGAAATCTTCTCTTTTTTTCCATATTTTAACCAGTCATTGACATACACGAAAATTTTAATAGTGCTTATCAAGCAAGTTGTTAGGTTTTAGTGACCCCTTAAATTGTGTTCTCCTTTTTTCTCATTGATCAGTAAATCCATTTTCCCAACTGTGTTAATGAAAAAAGCAGATTTAATATCTACTAAATCAAAGAATCAAATCAAAGAAGGTTATTTATATACACTCCAAAAAACAATCCATGAGTTGCCAACTTAAAATATTTTTTCAATATTAAAAGCACAGGATTTTATTTTGTGTTTTACACTTAAGCAAGAAATCCACTTTTCTAAACCAGCATGAGGGATTTTATACATAAGAAAAAAGAACTGAAATAGAGACTTTGGTGAAAGCTACATTATATATTAGTTTCCCAATCCACATTGGCAGCTAAAATCTCAACAAGAAAAACAGGAGTAAAAAATATATACTGTATATCCAGTAACTTTAAATCTGCAACTTTATATTTAGTTGGGGTTAATATCCGTTTAAAAAAATCTTTGTGTGAGTGTGTGTGGGGAGGGGGGTAGTGCATGGGAAATTAACAAAAAATCCCTTAAAAACTGAAAGACTTTATAAAAAGTTATAATAGTTTTTCTTTTTTTAATGGAAGCAGATGTGAAAATGTTCTCCTCCATTATGTGTCTCTTTGGAAAGAAAAAGGGTGACAAAGGTTAAAATGGCCATTTTCATTTTCCCTTCTTAATCTCCAGACAGTGCCGCAGAGCCTTGAATTGTATACATCATCCGAACCCTACAATCATTTTCCAGTGCCTTTAATAAAACCTCCGATAAGCCCCCTTTCATCCAATGGTTGCTTCAATTTTAGAGAGCCACCGAAGTTATTTAATCAGCGCTGTGCTGTCCCATTTACGGCGTATTACCAATTCTGTCTGCGATCTTTATCAGTGCAGTGATGTATGTATGAGGCAGATGTTCCAGGAGGCAGAGGAAACAGAGGCCATGAATGAATGAATTATGGGACTCATGAAAAGAAGCTATAGATATAGAATTTTGAGCTCTGTAATATGTTTGCTTTCTCTCTCTTATCTTGCCAGACAAAACTATACCTTATCTCAGACTGGCGGGGTCCGTGGATGTGGAGCTCCTCCAGATCACCGTCTTGTTTAATTTCTTTGTGTTGCATGTGGATGGGTTGCTGCTGCTGCTGCTGGCTAGGGCTTCTGCTGTTGTGTTGCTCTTGAGGATGTAATCTGCTGCTTTGTTTTGTGTCATTGCTGCTGTCACAAAGGGTGAAATGAGGGCCAGGGAACTACTTTAAAACGTATTTGAGCAGCGGCGTTCACCACACCCTTGTTTCCTGCCCCGGCTCAGTGCAAACTACGTCTGGCTTTTGCCCCAAATTTTTAGCCAAATATGCCAAATGCACTGTATTTCCCAATGTTTACTTTAATGTGTATTTGGAGTGAGGGGAGAGAGAAAGGAAAGGGCATCTACACGCACTCTCACAGCTCGGAGCCAGAAATACACTAGTCTGCTGGATAATGAGGGTGGACAGGGCAGAATTATCACTTCACATCACAATAATATTATCCTTCTCACAACTCCCGCAGCATCTTCATGACGGTGTGACATTTCCATTTTACTTGAGTTTAATCTTGATCCTCTAAATAAAACCACAGCCTGGAGGCTTTTCCCAAACTGACCCAGTCCTATTTTAATCACATGGAATTAAATAACTACAGTTTAACACTGCGCTTGTTCTGACAGCAGTCATGACAAGTGGTTTGCACAGCAAACTTCCCCTCTAGTCAAACACGAAATAAAAACAAAGTAAATGGAGGATAACAATGACAAGCTTTCTACTCTTCACACGACATATTCAGCAAATTAATATTGAGATAGTGTCCAAATTTTAAAATAGTTTTATTTCATGGCTCTAATTGTTTGGGAATAGGTTTTTTTAAGGATTTCCTTTTTTAGTTAAGTCAGTACATTTTTGCTTTGGCAGACACATAATCCGGAGCACTGTATACATGGATTAATTCTGGCTGTATTTACAGATGTTGAAGCTATTTTTATAGTTGGGCTACACAGGTTATTGTGAACATGCCAACATGGCCAACATGATGCAGTGTTGGACTGTTCGGTTGGGAGTTAGCGTACAGTTACAGTAATGTTGGTTCTAGCAATATCAGTCTGTTTTTTTACGTGTTGCCAACAAGACTGGAAGTAATGCTACGTTCACAGCAGGCCTGTGATGAGCGTTCAAGAACACGGAAAACGAGTATTGTTAAATGCACTTTTAGCACACGATGTTCACTCTGGACTGTTCGGACCTGATACCAGCGCATGCACTTACAGCTGGAAGAGGCTTGGTGCAAAAATGTTAAAGTAGTGCAAATCTCATAATTCTTTCTTTCACAGCTCTATTTCAATATATTAAAAACTTGATATTGTATAAGTCCTGGGTGTGACAGACTGCAAATATTCATTTCTCCTTCATCATTGAATTTTAAACGGTAAATTTTACTTCTGTAAATTAAAAAGGACGCTGTACATCACTGTCAAATACGAGTCCCTGATTGGTTAATGTTCAACTGGTTTGACGTCTACCGGCTGCACATTTTGTAGAGCCCAAAAACTGACTTTAAAACATACTTAGGAACAAATGAATCAGAGAGTTTTGAACGCAGAAACCCAAAATGTGCATGTACGCACATATACACAGGTTTTTTATTGGAAATAGGCGTTTGAACGCCCCTTTCTGAGATCAGTGTGAACGTAGCTTTCCAGGTGTTGTGAATACGTCAACGCATCTAACATGGCTCACATGTAGAGTGTCACACAATTTCTAGATTAACCGTGAACGCAGTTAATAAATTCTGATTGACTGATGGATTTATCTTTGACTTATTTGTCTCACTTAATGCGCCTTGTAGTTTGGTGCGCCTCATATATGACATTATTTCAAAAATGGACCATTCATTGATGGTACGCTTAACCCACTGCAGAAAATACGGTAAATAAAATTACATTTTATACTATGCCCCATTTTCATGCATTCAACTGGCGCCTTTGAGTTTTTCTACAAGTCATATTGTGCTGCAAAAACTTCCACTTGTCAATTCAAATGCTGTGCATCTCTCCCTGTGAGCCAGTTCTCCTCCTCCATCTCATTCCTTTGTCGCACTGGGGCTGAACACTATGTTAACCTAGTAATTGGCACAGGGCCTTCCCCATTATACAGCTTTCTATTGAGCCGTTCTACATGACTAGTTAAAGAAGATGGCATGAAGATTAATGAAGTCCACCTAATACAGGAGGGGGGTACCACTCCGACACTTCCACAGAGGAGATAGCAGAGACCAACAACAGCCTGGCCCCAGATCAGCCGTCTCACTACACCTTCTTTTTTATATTGCCTGTTTTAACCTGTGAACCTTGGACCCTGCGCTTGTAAAGCAAAGCCACCACAGCATCCTGGTTTGATTGATGTCCCTACAGCAGTCACTCTTTTCTGTGTGAATTAGAAGAGCCAGCTCCCCAAAATAGATTTTCAAGCACAATTCACATTGGCAGCCAGGAGACAGACTGACATTTATGCAGTTTCATTTAAAACCATGTGCTAGCTTGCATGGTCAGTCGCTTTTGGCAAAGGCTTCTCTGGGAAAGGAGAATGGACCAAATAATTAGTCTTATTTTGTTCTCCAGAAACCCAATTTAAGTTAAATCTGAATGTTTAACCTCAAAATTGCTATATTTTTTGTCCCTTTGGAGCAAAGCCTTTGGAATTTAAAGGAATTATTTAAAAATGTATGATTTCTAAAATATTTCAAAGATGCTAATATGACCTGTTCTGTTGTTAACATGAAGATTTTTATCATTAATGAATGACATTTTACTATAGGAGGACCTTAGAGCTGCCTGGATGCCTCACATGTGATAGGCTGTTGGTGTATCTTCTTTGGGTGTTCCTGTAATCAGATAAATTAACCAAGGCTATCAAAAGATTGCAATAACACTCAGCACTGCCATAAACCTGAGAGCTGCAACTGTGGCTGGAGCTTTATGACAGACGTCACTACAGCTCACTGATTTATTTGTACACCCCTGTCCTATCGATCTTTCGTCCCAAGGCCCAACTCTGCCTCTGGAGAGAGACTTCTGAAGCCATTCGCTCTCACCAGCAACCAGAATCAGCTCCAAAGCACAGAGATGTTGAAGGTACATGCGTGTGTGCGGTGCCGCTTTTATGGCGTGTGACAGTAAGTGCCTGTTTTGTTGTTGTTGTTTTTTCGCTGTGTATGCTTGCAGCCATTCAAGCAGTGTTTGTGTAACATTAGTACACAGGGAAGAGGAAAAAAAGTGGCTAATGAAATTAAATGGAAAGCATGTGTGGGTAGCAAAGTGACCCGTATCCAGTTTGTGCGTGTAATCAATATTATAGCTTGGCCTCTCCCAGTTGTTACTTTAATCAAGAACAAGCTCTACCTCTCTTAATCGCTCTGTCCCAAGATGAATGTTTCACAAATACTGCAGAACATATGCTTTGATATATGCACCTGGTTGGTGTATATAATATACGAGGGCTTCCTGATTCAACTAGTTCCAGGAAGTGGTGTGATTTGGATGGAAAATTGTTTTAATTATTCTTCTGTACTCAGGCCTTTTAAGAATTTCTCATTTTTCCTAAAGACACATTTTTTTCTGTTTTAATCATAAATGAAAAGCATGACACATAAGGGCACCCAATCATATGGCACATATTGCCTCATCCTTTTAACAAATATGTTTCACAGCCCTATTAAAAGGGGTCTTCATCTGTCCTGTCAAAAGGCAGCCTAGCAGGGTTTTTTAGTTTAATTACACTATCCAATTAAAAAAAAAAACTGCTGCTTTCTGATCCGCCTCTCCTTGGGTTTGAGTGGATATGACATTTACAAGGCTCGCCTTTCAAGCAGACAATGGTGTGATTGATGAGGTGCAGACGCTGTGAAGGAGGCGATCGCCATGTGGAAGCAGTGCTTAGTGCACTTTGATTTATTTATCATCTGTTTCTAACACAAGACAGGCTTTTCTGGATCCTGGTGCTTGCTTTGTGAAGCTATAGGTGGACTGCACCCAGGATCCACTCCCAAAGCCCAAAGTGATGGTGTTACTCTGAAGGTGCTTCCTCTGAGACCCCCAAGTGGCAGCATCAGACCCAGATATCCATGTCCCTTTTGTGTGGTGGTGTTGAGTCCACTAAATATTGCTGTTATTGACACTGACAAGCTGTGGTCAACCAGCAGGGGCTTCTTGTTAGCTGACTCTTGCTGTTTTGTTTGTTCAGAGAATGATTAATTCATTCAGAGGGGGAATAGCTGGATTCGGTCCACAGATAGATGCTGACAAGCAAAAGTAAAGGCTCCAAACACAAATATTTACACTGACTTTATGCTAAAAGCATCTGCTGTAATCGTGAAAACTTTTTCCTATTTTTGGGGCTCTACATTAGATTACACTGTCTAAGTCCACATGTGAAGAGAGCCAGCTATTTTTCAGGAAGAAAACCAGTCTTAAATATTTTGCCCCACCCCTCTCAATACTATCTTTTTGTTCTTTTTTCCCAAAGTCAGGTCAATTATGTGTCAAAACTCACTTTTCTCTATGAGACGGTAACGTCTTGATTGGAACATCTTGAAGAGTGCAGCTGCACTGAAACTCAGTGAGGCGTGCTCGCTTTCTGCTGCGGCTCCACCAACCTCATCAGAATCCCCTGATGAACTTAGCCTCTGACATCTCTCTTGTCTTCACCCTTGTACAGCGATGGAGTCAGAATAATTTAAAGCAATATTTCATTTTTCAGCACACGTGCCCTGATACTGGTTAACAGCTCTTAACCCCTAATCTTGCCGCCTGCTGTCATAGTGATGTCTGTCACCTGCTTTTACTTTGAAAAGTAATTGCAAAAAAGTCATGGTTCTTGCAGAAGCACATGATTCATGTAAATTACTCGGTAATCAATTTTTGTATTTTATTTTTGTTGTAAAAAGAATGGCTTGTTTGTTTTCTCCTTTTAATGATAGAAAACATTTTTTGTGGGAGAAAAAAAACATTGCAGCATGGAAAAATATCTAAGACAAAAACTCTGTGTGTCCTTTCCTACAACTCGATCACACTGCGCAGTGATGGGTGGCACTGTTAGCTCAGCATGACGATGGTCAGCCCCTTGGAGAGGCAGCAAAGGTGAGCCACCTTTGTTGTTTATGCTCTGCCTCCCTGGCAGCTTCCTCCATACGCAGACTGAAAGGGGGAGTCAGGAGACAGATGCTTAACGACTCCCTCAAGGCCACGACTTCGGCCCTTATCTCATCCCCAGTTTGTGCATGTTGCCATAGAAACTGACCTGAACACTTGAAAAGACGAGTAACACTACAGTATATACTGGGCCAGCACATACATGACATGAGCAAAGGCTATGATGCCTATTTTTCAGCTGTAAAGGTAAGACCCTGAAAACATTTTCTTGCTGAAAACAGAAAAGCAACACAGGAAAGATTGTTATTTGATGGAATGGAGATAAAGATAAGTGAGTGAGGCCACGGCCTTTTGAGCCAATAAAAACGGACAATTTCTGAAATACTGAAGCTTACTCTTGCTCCCCATCCAAGATGTTGGTAAATAGAGATTCGTGAGTTAAGGCATAGTTGCTTACAGTACATTTTAGAAGAATGGCCTCTTAACCCTTCCTTTTTGCTTTCTCTCCTTTCTTTTGTATCCTTATCGCCCAATCCTAACGTACCACTATCTCCTTCTCTTCTTTTTTCCCCGTCTGGTACAACAAAAAATGCATACAAACATAATTGATCTAAATAAGGTCAAACCTCAAATACAAAAGGGGTTTATACAAATATACACCTCATGTGTCGGAAGATTCATAAACCCCTATTGTAACTGTAAAATCTGTCCAACACAAGAGGCCTTCAGCTGGTGGACAGGACAATTGAAAAAAAAAAAAAAAAAGGAAAAGCGGGTCTTAAGAATCAACTAACAAAAGACACATGCCATGAATGGTATAGAATTTTTTAAAAACCGTTTTTTAAACCTTTTTGTTTGTATTTACAGCTCCTGTGCAGTATACCAGAGTATTGGTGAGACTTTTTAGTTGAGGAGCATGTTCTGATAATATTATTTTCTGCTTATTTGTCACTTGTGCTTTTTTTGCTGCAATGGATACGCTTATGAAATTAAGTGTTATGTGGAAATTTAGTACCAAGACGACTGGTTGTTTTGTGTGGATCCAACTATCATTTTATGCTTTTGGTATAAAATGTGTTAAGTTCCAACTCCAGGTTCTTAAACTGACACCGTACCCGATTACCCAATCCTATAATTAGCCAACACCATTTTCAGGAATTTTTTAATGTCAGGTCAAAGCAGACTGATTTAACTCAACTAGTGATTGTATTTGCTGTGACATGAGTCACTAATTAAATGACATAAAAGTACAAATTAATACATCTAAGCATATTTGAGGCTGTGGCCACAACCAGAGCAGGAGGCTGCTACCAAGAGAGTGGATCAAGTGCAGGTAATGGCACTGTCAAGCCCCACCAACAATAACACAGTACTACCAAGGAGCAGAAGGAGGCCCCCTGCAGGTCAGAAGGTCACAGTGTCACCCCAACGGGTTTGAAGCGGAGCCAAAAGTACAAAGACAACTAAAACAATAGTTAATAAACTTAATGGTTTAGATCATGATTCACAAGTTCGAATCTCAAATTAATTCACATTCAACATAATGCGGTTAAATGACAATAGATTCAAAAGATTTCCATCCAAAATCAATGTTGTCTGTTTTTGATTAAAATTAAACCAAAGTAGAGTTTTCATTATTAAATTTAGAATTAATGCAGTAGAAAATCACCAAAAACAGAATTAACTTTAAAGAAAAATTTATTAATTTGATGTTAGAATTTTTTTTTAAATTATTCAATTGCAATTAATCAACTTTTATAGTGCCTCCATCCCCCAACCCCATGGTGGACAACTCTATGGGGAGCTAAAAAAAAGTATGAATGCGGGAGTTGTGTGATCAGGAAGGGCTGAGATGTTGTTTCCCCTCCTCCCCCAGGTAACCCTACCTTCATGTTTATAGTAGGAGCATAGACCTGGAGCTCTGAGTAAAGTTGGGTAAAATGCATTTTGAACATGTTTACAAAAAGAAAAAAAAAACACACAGTTCCTCTTCTTTTCTTAATCTGCCCCTTCTCCTGATGTGAGTTCTACTAAGGCAGGTGTTTCCAAAGTTTGGCCCTTGGGCCAAATTTCCACTGGTTCGCAGGCCTCTTTCATTAAATCATTCATATCCAGCCCCCAGCATTTTCTCAAAGTTGTGTGCATGTTTTCTTGATTGTCATTGACTAAATTACATTTTAAACCGCTGTAAACGTATGGCAACACTGTTATATGAACTTTCTGTGACGCTTTCTACAACAAGTTAACTCAAAATAGTGTAAAAAATGGACAAATCGACATTTCTGACAAAAACACATTTACACGTGTTTGTTTCCTATGCAAATAAATGAAAAGTATGCCATTGCAATAAAATGTCTATATTAAATAGTTCATATGATTTTAATATTAATAAAAATAGTTCAAATAATGTCAGGTTGAATGGATGGCCATCAAACATTTCCACCTCACCAAATCTGGCCTTCTTTGCCAAACGTTTGGACACCCCTAAATGCAGCATCAGTAAAACAAAAAAAACGTGGGCCAACATACTTTTCCCTATTAATGCAAAAACAAATGTAGCATAACAAAAGGATCTCACAAAGAAGGAAGTGGTTTATTCTGCTCTACCAAATTACAAAATAAAAGGACATTCTTGACTAAAATTAATGTATTTAATGGAAAAATGCAAGTTAAACCACAGAAACTATATCTAACAACATCTACCAATGTGAAACAATATGCTTTTTGCATGTTAACAAATGGTAACAACATTATGACATTTGGTGATGTATGCAGTCATAAAGTAGAATGACTTCATCGAGGTTTTTGAAGGAAAAGTCACATATCCTTTCAAACAAATCCCTTCAGGCTTGTTTCTTGCTAGGATGCATATTGTTTAAATGAATGTGGAGAGTCTTTGTCAACAGAGGTGTCAATGGTTCCCTGTATTCACAGCCTAGGCCTTAAAGAGCAAGCTAATCTAACAAGGACTGCTTGCACTGTTGCTGCTTCCACCAACATGTGCACCATAGTGATCGGACAGGTGTTTTGACATCTCCCTCTCTCCTCTCACAGAAACATCTGGCATTGCTGCCAGGCTTAATTGTAACAATATTTTGCAGGCTGTCAGTAACCTGGACACTAACAAGCAAAATAAAATTATAATCATGATGCAAATAAACCCAGTTACCGTTTGCCTACGCAGAATATTTCTGGAAACCATAAAATGCATTTCCCCGGTAATTATCCACTCCTTGTTTAGACTTTCCAAACCCCTCGAAATTTCGGCAGATGTTCCTGAACAGCAAGAGTGGGGATCCTTTTAGTAGGAGAATGAGACCAACCTGTTAAAGTTGTAATCCAACAAAATGTATATATTGATGGGGAACAAAATAAAATCCCAATATTATCAAAGTCATACAAAAACCAAAACGTATTAATCATAGCTCAAATATTTTATTTAATATATTTTATTTTGAAAATGTCCCATGCATATATTGTGTCCTAAACAACAGTTTTTCAATTTGTTGCCCTGAACGATTGCCCACTTACAGTAAATCAAACACTGTCAGTTTATTTGAATGCCACGCCTCACAGCCGTTATCATATCCTGTAGAAATAACATGTCAGTCAACAGGTGTTAACAGAAATCAACTAAATAACCAAACCGGCGCATCTGATTGACACCACACTTTGTGTAACTTTGTCTTATTTCATAATATTGCAAACCCTGTGTCTGTGAGAATGTGTGTGTGCTCTGTGACAAATAGAGACAATTTTATAAATGCAGACACGGGGTGTTAGGTAGAGTGGTGGTAAAGAAATTAAATGAGCACATATATGAAAATGGTAAGAGACATTATACAAGTGACAAAAGATGCTCACTTTTACGGCGTTCAGAGGACAAATTCCTGTGGCAGCTGTTAGGAACAATTACTTAAATAATTGAGCTTTCAGAGAAAAGACTGATTGTCTAAAAGCTGTTTTCTGTGGAGAATCCATTAGAGCAAACCATTTTTTCTGCCTCTTTGACAGTGTTTTTATTAATTTCTCCTTGCAAAGATGCATGATTCTTCGACTTTTTTTTCTGATGCTGTGCTATGGCTTTCTGTAAAAAAAAAAAACTGGTAAAAGAAAAAAGTTATTAAAAAAGTGAACAATTATAGTTCATGCAAGCATGTTTCTTTTTGTCTTTGTTAGAGAAGCACTGGCACATCAAAGAGTGGACTAGGATGTCAAGACTCAAGGAGAACCTGTTTGTGTGTGTGTGGGGGGGGGGGGGGGGGGGTGTTGTTGTCTGGCTGCAACAGTATGGCATCTTCTTTATATTCACTAAGCTTAATTAACACCTATTCAGAAGATGCATTTCACTCTGCAAGGGGAGATGAGAGCTGGGAGGCAGCTTGAAGGTTATCTCCCAGACAAGCTGCTCCGAGACGCTGCAGCCTCATTCATGAGTCGCTTCACGCAGGTCACGCCCCTTTATTTTACACTTGATTTTATACCAACTTAATGAAGATTTTTTTATGGTGTGTCACAACTACATACTTTGTACATTTTAATGCAACTGAGTAAGAACCCTGATGATTGATGGAGAAACTCTGGTGGAGGTGTTTGCAAGAGGAGGTGGACTGTTAAAAAGATATCGTGCTGACTGGATGATAAGGAGTCTCCCTCAATGCTGTTAATGTGAGGGGGGGGGGGGCATGTGGCCATCTTGAATCCCCCCTCCTGTTGTGCTGATGGGACAGAGCCACTGCCATCTGCTTTCCATCCTCTACGTTCCCCCACCCACGGACGCAGTCGCTCTCCGATGCCCTTTCATCCTGTGTGTTTGCATTGTCTCCTCCTGGAGGTCATGCAGTGTGCAGGCACAATAGCCTAAAAAGAGAACCTGACTACCTAACACACACCCCCCGATTATCCTCTTGGAGAAATGGAGAAATCAGTATCGCCTCCTCTGACATCAGAACATGACGTTTCAAGTTGAGCTGCTAATATTTCAGATGCTGATGTGAATTCCTGACAACTCTGGCTGCCGTGTGCATCGTTGCAGATTTCTAGAACCCTTTCCGGGTGCAGCGGACTATTATGTAAATGTGACAAGAAGGAAGCGTACGCCAGTGTGTGTGTGTGTGTGTGGGGGGGGGGGGGGAGTGGCAAAAAAGCTCTTTATTTTTGTGTCCTGAGTCTCAAATTCAGTGACGCCCTCCTCCCTCTGAGGATGGACCCACAGCTTGGCTCCAGGGCAGTCTGGTCTTTCTGTGACTGACACCCTCCACTTCTGCACCCCCCAGCAACCCCCACCAGGATGCTTTCGCACACAACCTGGGGGGGGGACCCATGTAGAATTAGCTTAAAAAGTAGGGCACAAATAATTGTCTAGACAAGGAAGTGTATCAGTGCTCTGTCATGTTCAAGTTCCTGCCACTCAGCCTCATAATGCTAATCCAAAGGAACTGCCTTGTGCTGCGAGGGGGGGGGGGTCTTCTTTTTTCACATTTTTCTCCACACTGGTGCATACATGTTAATGCACACCTCAGCCAAAGGCAGCAGAATGTAATTAATATGTATGAAAGGTGAAAAAACGGAATAAAAGAGGTGCTTTTGATTAATTGTTCCTCTGTGTTGGCTTAACCGTATTAATAACCAGGAGGATTAAGAAGGTCAGGACTGACCTGGTAGACATTAAAATTTCATGGAAGCACTACACAAAGCTGACAGTAAAAAGACAGTAAGCGTACACACGCAGGCTCTCGCACTGGCATGAATATAAATTACTCACATGGCGTAACACCAACCAAATCTGAAAAGTGTGCTGGGATGTCATTAATAATAAACAGGCAGACTCCCATTTATTAGAATAGTGAAAAGTCATGTTTTCTCCATTGTGGCCTATTTTAAATTTGTGTCTGTGGGAATAGAGAAAGTAGTGTGCGCCGGTGCCGGAGCAGGGTTTCCAGGTCCCCACTGGGAGGAGGAATGCCTCCAAGCAGCTCAGCACACTCTTCATTCTAGTGGGACAAACAGCGGAGGGAATATTTTTCCAGGAGCTGTCCTCCTGATAGTTTTTTTTTCTTTACACTGTCTCCACCCAGCTTATCATGTAAAGATCTTTGCTTTTATTAGCCATGAAAATGTTCAGTATATTTTTATGTCTGGAGCTATAAAATGCAATGAAAAGGGAGCACTTCATAGTGCATAAAAATTGGTCAGATTTAGGCATGGCACTGGAGGATACAGCTGATGGGAGGCCAAGGGGTCCATTTTTATCTTTTGATTCCTGCATTAACCTTGCATTAAAAATTATCTGTGTTATCATCACCCTCGATTTAGGCTAATAAATTCCAGTTTTATGAGCCATCTTGGAGGAGAATCATCATGATGTTATGGTTTAAGCAACATATGTTCCAATTTACTGACATCTACTGGATTTGACGTGGCATCAGCCATCCGTTCACATAATCATCATCTTTGCGTGGCATGACATTCCCCGCAATAAGTCGCCTTTGGTTTTTGGTTATCAAGCAGCACATGGAGCTAGAAATGAAGCCTCTGCTGTGGAACGGAGAATAGTGTGGCAATGAATGGGCTTTTCCTCTTGTTATCATCACATAACATGATGTAGCAGAGTTTCTTTAAAAAAAAAAAAAAGACATCAGACAAGCACAGCAGTGAAAAAATGCCCACAATTTTCCCCATGAGAATCCAATTTATCTACTATGCTAATTCCTATATTCAAACATTTTCATAAGTAAAACCTAATTAGCAAAAGAAAAAAATGAGAGTTTGAAGTAATGTTGTATTGAAGAAAAAACCCACACACCATTTTACAACACTTTGTTCAGGGATGAAATGCATGAGCAGAATGTAGTGGCATTCATTCTGCATAACAACAGCTACAATCAATTTCATTATGGGTAGGTTTTAATGACCAAAAGTTAATTTTTAAGCCTTAAAGTTTGGAAAACCCAGAGACAAAGAGCTCTGGTTTCCAACCTTCCTCTTGTGTCTGTTTAATGTTTATGACAAATAGGGAACAATTTATATTAGCATTACATATTGTTATTGTAATATTCCGCCTTTTCCTTTATTTTTCTGTACTGAGGCCAGTATGCACTGTGCAGTCAAAAGATGAGTCATGCAAAAGTCAGAGGATAAAGCTTTAGTGACATCACTAGCTGCCTGACACCTCTGCACGGAGCATGCAGCAGCCTTTCAGTGGGTTAGCCAGGGTCAGATGGTAGCAGCGAGACTCTGGGGTAAAAAAAAAAAAAAAAAAAGAGCTTTACTGAACAGCTGCTGTAATAACGTGAATAGATGTGTTCCCCTCTGCAATTAAACCCTCCCTGATTACGTCTCGCTGGCTATCGATTGCAAAAGTTTCACTTAATAACCGCTAAGATGGTCTCTTATCTTAACCCCAAGGTCTAGACTCCGATGGCTGATCTTGCAGAGATTTATCTCCCCTTCTTCTAGTTATTCCTTCGGGACATTGTGTCATTTATATAATTCTAAGTGTGCAGAAGTCTGTTGTGTTAAGCCACATTATTAAACACTGTCCCTCTACAGTTTTTTTTTTCTTTTTTTGGACGCATTAGGGAGTGAGAGAATTGAAAAAAATGCTCACAAAAATCCACCGTAATATTATGATTATTTGTCTGATTATAAGGCTAATTAGTGAAAACAGCCCTGCAGGAGAGCAAGTGTCTTTATAAAGTGTCAATTAACACAAGATCTGAGTTTTCTTTAATCCTACAGCCTTTTTAAAACTTTCAAACCAAAAGTTTCACACATATGGTATATTTCTGATCTTCAATTTTGTCTAAAATAAATATGAATAAAAAAAAAAATTATTTCAAATGTGTAATTTAACATTTGTTCCAGCGCAAATAAAACTGAGAACTGCATGGAATCGTGTTGAGTAATTTAGGTTTCTGTAAAAAAATCTGAGTTTCTTTTTTTTTATTTAAATTTATTACTCTAATTTTTAGCAATATGGCAATATAAAGAAGTTGCATATCAAATTTTGAGACCAAATTCCTGAATTAGTATGTAGGCAGCATACATATGAAAAATATCAAAAACATTCAGAAACAAATAGAAACCACGATTATAGATCCAAAGGGTCTTGGTTTCTATGGTACAACAATACGCAAAGGTGACAAAAAGAAAAGGAAAAAATAGAACATTCATGTAACATCGCTAAAATGAAGTGTGATCTTTAAGATTAGAATATTTTTCAAAGGTAAAATTAAGTTGTTCGTGTTATTTATACCAGATTAAGACTTGTTAATTAAACAATGCCACGTCTCCCATTTTTCAGTCTGTGGTCCTGTTTATATTGTTGTTGTTTTTTTTATTTCCTTTAATTGGAAATTGAATGGCTATGTGTGGTTTTTACAGTCATAGTAAATAAATGCTCATTAACAGAAAGATTAGAAAAGAAATGAATGTGCATGTGTTGCCACACACTAACAAGCAGTGATATAGTTATTACAGGACCCTTACTCTTTTTTAACATAATTTTTTACCGTATTCATGACTGCATCATAAAGAATATATAAATAGAACATTGACAAATGTGAGGGTCAAAGCTCTAAACGTATTCTTTGTATTATATTGCTTTTTCTGGCGACATCATAATAGAAATGTTTTGGAATTCATTACCTATTAATGCTCTTCACTCTTTTTGGGTTTGGTACAATTTGTCTGAAATGGACAATAGGCAGCGTTATTTGTTGAGCTCGCCGTCGGACGACAAACACATTTTGGCTCCTGAGTGGAAGAAGTCACGGTGCGTGTAAATGCTTCCTGGGACACTTCCAAGCCTTTATTTGCTCCAAATGCAACAATGACTCGTATAAGAAATTCACCCTTCACAGCTCACGCTTCTGAATCATACACCTGTTTGGTTTCAGCGTGCCAGTCTTCGTCTCTGGCTCTCTGCTCAGCCATGTGAACACGGCACAGGTTGTCCACAGTACTGCCCTCGGGCCCTGCAATGTGTTCATAGCCCGGCTGGCTGGCTGGTTGACTAGATGTATGCAAGGAGAGGGAGGTGGGGGAATTAAATAAATAATAACATGGCCTTTCTGTGGGTGAATGGGCAAAGATAGAAGCACGTCTTTGAGGACGCTTGCATGGTGTCCTTTTATTTTCTGTATCTAAAAGCCCCCGGTCTTTATGGTAAAGCTTAAGATGGCATAGAGAGAGCAGAAAAACAAAGACTGTGTGTGTGTGTTGGGGGGGGGGGGGGGGGGGGTCTAAAGCTTAATTTTTATGTGTCTGTAGACTTCTGTTGGACCAAGACAAGTACTACCGTTGGAACAGTGGTTGGTTTTTCTGTTTTCTGTCCCGGTCTTAGCTAACTGCTGCATTCATCAAAGGCCGAGTCAGACACACACAGACAATAGCTAATGAGTAGAAGCTCCCAGTTGGGCCTATCGGGGCTTTGGAGCTCCAGACAATGCTACAACATCTGTGCCGCTGAGTGCTGCTGTGTGCTGACAGAGGCATCCCCAGAGACGAGGGGAGGGAGAGGTGTGTGTGGGTGTGTGGGTGGGGGGGTGGGGGTTCTTCACATGTCCTGGACATACAGTACAAGCCTCCCTCTAGCATCCAGGGCCTCTCATCACCCATCTGCACAGGGTCTTGACACAAGGAGGGGATGGGAGCAGCGAAGCCATGATCTATTTCTCTCCTGGATCCGCCTCGAAAGTTGAAGCCCCAGCTAAGCAAGCACTTGAAATGTCAAGAGTTGTAAGTTACCACTGGAAAGGAGGGGTGTGTGGGGGGGGGCAATTTTATCCAGTGTGAGGAGGAAAGGGGGAGGAAGCAGGTGTGGACCTCCCTGTGGATGGAACCCCTCAAGGGGAAGGTTAGCTGTGACTGGGGCTTGGATGGATGCCTCCCCACAGGGAGAGAGGTGCACATAATTCATAGATGATGCCGGTTCATCCCGTACAAAAATTAGAGACTGGATTGCTGAACAGCAACAAGCCAAGACTCCTATTTGGGCTCACACATTGAGCTGCAACAGCTTAAGAGAGTAATTTTTCTAAAGCACGCTGGTTTGGTAGAGAAAGGTCTAAAAACAGGCACCCCCACCAAGGCGCTGACCCATCAGGAGAATGAGGTGTGGCTGATAATTAAAATTCAATCTCTGCTGCTGTGCCCCCCGGAGTGGCAGTGACAGCGGACTCACCCAGGAGCCTGGGGGCAAGAGGTGCCACCTGCACTGCCACGCCACCTGCGCCACCACTGCCTCCCTTCATTAAGCCTGGTATTTACACTAGCGTCTGCCCACCTTCCAACAGCCCTGGTCTTCACGGGCCCTGGTAAGGCAGCGCTTTATTAGAATTAATGTGGCACTTCAGCGGAGAGTGTCAGCGTGGCGAGTACCGGGGTGCCAGGAGAAAGAGTCCCCAGCTCTCCTCTGTCACACTGAATAAAGGCACACAGCCAGCCTGAAGCCGGGATGAGCGTGGACAGCACATGACAGAACTGTTTTCCAGGGCCGAGTGGAAGTAAAGCATTCTTTATTCAATCTGCTTTCATGTTTACAGGATGAGCTGCTATATTGTTTGTTCTAAGATGATGAAAACACAGAGCATAATACTGAGAGATGGAACCATGCGTCAAATGTTTGCCAAAAGGGAATCCGACATGGAATGGAACTTGGAGTGATTTACGATGAAGAAAATCCACAACAGGTTTGGTTGTGGCGCTTCCAATGATGCAATTGTCAACTTGATTAGGTAAAGATTTAGCACATTATGTGGATGAGGCCCAGCTTTCACACTTTACATGATGGTCTGGCGCCTCTGCCACACACTGTAAAAGGCAGCCAAGACTCAGCTTCCTGAGGACTGATGTAAGCATCACATTATAAATCCTCAACACATTCATGTGCTCACTTAAGGCACTCCAAAAACACCTCAATAACATTCATAACATTTTTGCACCTTTTTTTTAAGACTACAAGAAAAAAAAAAGACTAAACTGCAGCATTTAACATTTAATGCCTCCATGTGGTGCTGCCACATTTCAATGTAAATTTGTATGATTGTGCTCTGACGGTAGCCGTGCGCTTGGTCATTTTGGTCAGGACAAATGGGAAGGGAGGGACGACATCACCGGCGCTACTTGTAGTCAAACAGCAGGGGAGGGCATTAAAACCTAGTTTGCATCACTCAGCCCCTCCAATTAAACACAAATAACCAGATACAAGTTCCTGTCTTCAAATATGTTTTATGAGCTCCACTGCAGCGGGGGGAATTCTCTGGAATATACTGCTCATCTCCCTGCAGTTTGGTAATCTCTTCTGCATGCCTCAGTTCATTAGTGTTAAAAATGGTAAGCATTTTACAGCCACATGTACTTTTTAAGTCTTATTAGCTTCAGACGATGTTTAAGGGGCATGTGAGGCTTCCAATTAATGCTGCTGAAAACTGAGGAAGTTTCTCCAATGTTTTTTTTTTTTTTTCCTCACAGAAAAAAATGCAGATTTATTTTTTGAGCCATGGGGCTGACTGCTAGCACCATCCATATCAAAGGCAGACATCAAAGTGCTTGTGTTCACACGGGGATTATTTATTCATTCTTTAAAAAAAATCATACAAGCTTGACTTTAAAACAGATATTAACAGGATTTGTGATCCATATTTCTAAACTTAGACACCCAAAACTTTATTTAAACAAAAATCCATTTGAAAGTCTGAATTAAACTTTGCCTGTTTTGGAGAAACAGCCTGGTTGAGCTTTAGCTCCTTTGAATCTTTGAAACTTCAGGTAAGATTTTTTTCCTCAGCTTGCAGCATCATCCAAGCCTGTTTCTATCCCTCGGCTCAGGGAGGTGTGCAGCAGCCAGGGCCGAGCTGCACTCCCAGTCCCCTTCCAGTGCTGTCACTATTCATTCACAGCCTGCCCTTCCTCCTGGTGCCACAACCTCAACAGGGGCATCGCTCATGATAGAAAACAATGAGCATGATTTGTGAACTCTCGCCGTCTATGTAATTTCATCAGTGTAATGGGATTATATTTCAAATCCACATTCCTTTGTTCATTACACATTTAAACTCCTCTGACAGACAAAAACTTAAATAAAATGTGCATGTCAACCCTGGTTGACTTTGCCTGCGTCCGCACTTGATTAGACAAACAGTGCACCGGGCCTGCGGAACCGGGGGAAATAATGTGCTCGTTTATTCATTTTTAGACAAGTCACAATAGATTTTTAACGACCAGCATCTGACCTCCCTTATGTACTTCTTGCTTAGGGGGGTTAATAAAGCCTAACGCTGCGGTGCTCGAGAACCACGACGAGGGGAAGATGCCTGTGATGAAATAAAGACAGGGCCAAATCAAGAGTCTCCAAGCGCCCTGCTCCAGCCCCGGAGAGAGGAAGGGAGAGGAGAGAGGGGTGGGGACAGTGGACTGGGGGGGGTGAGGCTGCAGAAAGAGACTGGTATTCCACTTAGATTCCAATTCCACAGGTCTCTGAGGGACAATTAAACCAAGTGAGGAAGAAGTAGTAGAAGTCTTATTTTTTTTTTTTTTTTCCCTTTTTCAATGCACTGGGGCGTGCATAATAGACGCACACATAAGTGCACACACACTCACACACACAAAAGGCTCTGCCAAGAATTAAACTGGAAAGCATCTCTAAAAAACTTTGTGTTGACATTTCAAGATGTGAATCTCACTAAACTCTCCCGTCAAGTTGTTTGGAGTTAAAGGTCCTCCAGTTTTATGCAACAATATAAGATACTGTTTTAAATTGGCTGCATTCTTCTTATATAAATTGTTGTCTATAGACGTGCTGAGAACGTCCCAAGTTTCAACTCCACAGCGAAGCTGAGGGAAAGGAGCTGGTGCAGATCTGCTGCCACCAGACATCCATCTTGCTTTCCCTCTTAGCTCAGTGCTCTATTTGTCTGAATCTATGTCATTTTAGCTCACTCAGGTCAACAGCAATTCAACCTCCTCTTTCGTCTGTGGCACTTCAGAATCATAATGTGATGCATGTGGGATAGGAACCTGCTAAACACAGTCCCTGTCACTGTTCAGACATTGCTGGATATAAATGACACGGCGTCTGTGCCGTGCTGCATCCTGTTTCCACCTGTCCGCGATCACAGCTTCCTCAGACAAAACCTGATAGCATCAACCAGAAATGGTTGATTTAAAGTCCTACTCTAATCATCTTTTGATCTATTTTAAAAGTGTTTCCAGTGGACTTTTATTTACATTTTTGTTGTTTTTAGCCAAAATCAAAAAAACCTGTGTCGTTTTCTAGGACATAGTTTCTGCAGAGCGGCAGTAGTTCATAAGAAATTTGCCTCCGAGTTGTGGGCGGGATCGTTGGCACACAGTAAAGCTGCCCTCACCTCCCATCACCCATTTGTTTACACCCTATTTTCCGCTAGCTTACCATCCCTTACAACCCCAACCTAACATTACCAGTGCCACAAAAATGGTTAGCAATATTGGAACTATCCAGCCGTTTAGCTTTGAGTCAAATGCCAGCTCAGACGAATAAAACCTAGACGTACATGGATCCAATCGTCTGCAAGTGGATGCATTAGAATAGAGCAGAGCAGGGAGCTTGTGGTCTGTATTTTCTGAGTCAGAGCTACAAGCTTTTTCAAATGTCATTTTTTCATCTGCTTCTGATTCACAACAATATAAAATAAGAAACAGTCAGAAATGCATTTTTAAGCTCAATTTTCTGTATACATGTCCTTCATTATGAGGGAAATGCTGCAGAGCATGTTAAAAAAACAGCACGTTTTTTTGGGAGTGGGACTTTAAAAAAGACAAGAAAATTGTTCCAAAAAAAAAATCGTCTCGTAAGAATCATACTTTTTCGTGGGCTCAGCCTAGTTGTTCTCCTTTGAGTTGGTGCAGCTCTCTGTCGGGTGCCTCTTGGGAATGCAGAAAATTACATCCTACCTGATAATTAGCAAAGTTCAGAGCAAACTAAAATCTGCCCCGCTCTCTTAGCTTCCCACCGCTGGCAGCTTTCTCTTAGCAACTAATTAAGTCCGCCTCTGAGGTTTTCAGACAGAAATGGTGCTGTGAATGCTGCAACAGCAGAATTAAAACACAAAAGGAAGAAGGATGGAAACAAACAGTGAGGGTTCATTCTTTATTGTGTTTTTTTTTTTTTTTTTTTGCCGTTTCATCTTTTCATACTGACAAATAAAATATGACAATTGTATTCCTGGAGGGAGTATTATTATTTCACACTCGGATGCCTTTTTCAAATAGAAAAAACAGCATTGGCCGCCATTATGCACGGTAACAAATATGAAAGCGCCCTCTGTCCATAATCTTCTTTAATTATTATAATGTCATCATCCATATCCAGAAATGTTGCACCAAAAAAAAAGAACAGCAGGACACACCAGCAGGTATTAAATGCAAATCACTAATCTCCCCACAGTTGAACGGAATTGCACCACACAGACAGCATTATTAGTGATCCTATCATCACCGCTGTAAATCCTATTCAGGGTTTTTCATATGAAGCGTACTGTACAGGGGTCACAGAATGAGCTTTCACGCATGTTTTGTCCATTTTATTAGCTTCATATGAGGCTGTTGTGTTGTTTATGCACCGCTCTGACACGCCGAGTCTTAAGAGAGGATTTGGTACAACAAGCAGGGGGGAACAAATCTGAAATGAGGAGTGAGAAAGTCTGACTTGAGAGCAAGAAAACTTAAAAACTGACTGCGAGCTGTCATAAACAAAGTACAAGTTGCTCATTAGAGACACTTGAGCCACCAGGCCAGTTGCAGTGCAAATGGAGTCAGCTTTTAAAAGGCAGCCCAACAGCCTCCTTG
Source organism: Oryzias latipes (assembly GCF_053564925.1). Taxonomy (NCBI): domain Eukaryota; kingdom Metazoa; phylum Chordata; class Actinopteri; order Beloniformes; family Adrianichthyidae; genus Oryzias; species Oryzias latipes. The sequence goes on from NC_136245.1 coordinate 15,801,235, forward strand.
ATAAGGCTTCTGGGCTACACTTAGACTATTTGTGATGTGCAATCCATGGGAGACGGAGGAAGCAGGCAGGCGGGCAGTCATTATTTTCTCCACAATTACCTGAAGTCCTTGATAACGAGGAAAAAGAAAAAGAGCCACATAATTAGAAAAACACCAGCTACACCAATATTGTCAGGAGAACACAACATTATAATGAAGCAATTATAAATGAGCAGCTTTGTGCTTGTCATTAATTTTTGCTTTTAAGGATGCAGAGATGAGAAGCGGCGAAACGTCAGAGGCAGGAGGACCAGAGATGTTTAGATGGGTTAGGCTACAAGGAGGGACTCTGGGGTGTTTGCTGTGGGTGAGGGGTTGCAGCACACAGAGCCATCAGGCCTGCAGAACTGCCAGTGATGAGTCCGCCTGGTCACAGCCTGGACAAAACGTCCTCCGGGGGACACTTTAAACACGTTATTATAAACCCCCTTCATGCCGGCGCTGCGAAAGCCTTCAGATGAAAATGTGTGCTTATCTGTTTATGCGGGGATGAGGACAAGCAGGTTCCACAGACAGCTGAGTATCAGCATGCTGCGTTCATGTTGTTTATTTTGCATCAAGTGGAAGATGTTCACTTGCTAAATGAAAGGTAATGAGCAAAAGCACATGCTGGGCCAGGAACTTGCCCTTTTCACACATCATCACAAAGATTGATCTTTCATTCCCTTTCTCTCACTGGGTCCTGGTCTCACTTGAGAGATACTGCATTTGAAATTCATGCATATTTTCCTTTGAAATGTATACTGTGCTGCTGATGCAGCCGCGCAATTAGGTAACATGTTGCATTTCATTAAAGAGAAATTCCTCCCAACCACCAAGTGGATAGCGTGCACGTCTTTTTATTAGCCGCCCTTTCCCTCCCCGATTCCATCGCGTGCTAAGATGAGGAAGGATGAGATGAGATCCCAGCTTCCTCCTGATTTGTCAGGACTGCAGTCAGACTGGCTGCATTTAAGGCATCAAAAAGCAGAAAAAGCGAACAAACGAGACAGCTGGTGAGTGAGTGAAGTCATTCCAGCCAACACACACAGTGAGAGGAGTCCAGAAACCTTGTCCTCTCCAGTCAGAAATGCCATCTTATTAACGCACACACCACAGCGCACTTCATCATGTTGTCCTGAGGAAGCAATTGTATGGAAGGGGCAATTAGGACAGAGAGGCTCTAAGGTTGCCATTATTTTAGAATTTAATGACCACGCAATACGGTGCTTGATGTAGAAATGAGGACTACAATACTACAATTATGCATAATCTGGCAGATCTTGCCTCACCCCCCACACTCCTCTTCCCTGTGTGGTGAATAAATTTACATGGAAATGCATCTCTGCCTAATTTATTCAGGAAAATTAGAATATACATTACAAATATTTCCATGGACGACAACAGCTCATGCAGTTAGGAATTTAATGACTTACTTCTTTTTGTGTTCATGTATATGTATTAGTCTGCAAGAGTTCCCTCCCAGGCAGGCATTTTTTAACACAAACAGATCAATAATTAAACAAAGACATATACACTTCTATGTATTAGAAACGCACCTTTCAATCATTTATTTAGGAAAAGAAAGCTTTCCAGCCCCATAACCCTCAGGAAAACACAGCGTCGGAAATGGTGTGTGCCATCAAACCAAGTGTGTGTGTGCCAAGAGTCATGACACTGGATCCAACCCAAAAGCAGGGATTATTGACATCGATGCTGGACCATTAATAAGCGGCTGTATCCTTTGTGTTCGGGGTCAGCATTGCTTCAGTTAACTATAACTTGTCAAGGCTGTTCCAGCCGCACAATGCCTACCTCATGCATCTCCTGTCAGCGGGCATAATTCCTGGATGCCGGCACGCCGCTGATTTCTGCATAAGTGATGTGAGCCTTCGAGTGGAGTTAGGAGCACGAGTCTTTTGCCATTGAGAGATGTTCATCATTCTTGATCTAGCTCTGTCAAGACCTGGTGTTTTAGTGCCTCTCACGATTAGGCAGAATTGACAGGCCAAGAAGGCAGTGAATAGCAAAAATGTGAGGAACTAAGGGGGTGTGGTGCAGGCTGAAGGGTGAAGTGGAGTGTGGCCGCCATTTAATCTGCAATTTATCAGTTTAGGCTGCACCATGTAACATCAGGGAGATTACATTCCAGAGAGAAGGAGCTCCGTTTCTCCCTCACCTCCTCCTTCCCGGGCTCCTCTCACATGCCGCCTAATGCTGTCTGACGGCCGAACGTGGAGGACAAAGAGGGAGGGCCATCTTTATCGTCACCATTATTGTTTCTGAAACCTTTAATTAATATATAGCATTGTGGACTCCTCTCTGAGTGAGCAACGAGGTGGCATTGACGGAGAAATGGCATAGAGGAGGTTTGCTGCGGCCATTTGTCACAAAAGGAAAAGTTGGACCGTATTTCACGCGCACTCACACGCGCACACGTTCAGACAATCCGCCAATGAAGCACATGACCTCTGACAACACCGATCACATTGGCCAGTAAATGCTTAATTGCCATTTTTCCATTGGAGTGCTTTATTGATGTCATTTCAAAAGTGATTAATATGAACTGTTTAGTAGCTGTTGCATTTAGCACTAAATAAAACTGAGCTGGCACGTTGAGCTTAATTGATTCCTTTGATTTTTCTGACGACGTGCTTCGACGAAATGAACGAAAACATACATTACGGAGGGGAAAAAATCTCATAGATCAGCACCGACTACAGAAAAAGGCACTGAATATTTACACAGATGACTTTTCTATATATATATATTTTTCTTTTTGTTGAAACACACTCCGCCCCCCCCATCCCTCCCTGCACCCTCTCCGTGGCGCTTAAAAGGGTCATTAACAGGATCACTACCTCTTTTAAAGCACACTGGTGGAGGACAGCGTGCGCAGCACTCCAGTTTTTATCTCTCAGTCTGGAAGGGCAGAGACAGAAATATGAAGACGTGGCTTACAGGAAGGAAGCCTATGGCAGCCTGATATTAAAATGGTTCAGGAGTCAAGTAGAACAAGTCAAGCAGCTTGAGGGCAAACAACAGAGAGGAGAAGGAGGAGGAGAAGAAGAACAGGTCATTCTTAAAAGCTAATGGACTGTCAGTGGTCAATAGAATATATCAAACATTATAAAGCATGTTTCCTTCATGGCCGGACTGAGCAATGAGTCTTTCATTGTTCATTATTCAAATTAAACAATATGGTAGAAATCGGTTTATTTTTTTACCAGAATTTTTTCAGTTAGCATTTTGTGAATTTAACAGCACACATAGTTTGTTTTGCTTTTCTAAAATATTAATTTTTAATTAATTTGTCTTTTTCTGCTCATCTATTGATGCTCGACCAGTGTGAATATCAAACTGGGCAGTTCTCAGATCAAATTTGTTTTTGTTCCTGCACATGCCCAAATGCACAAAACTTCGTCATATTTCTATTTAGATCTGACAGAACTTGACATAAACACATTGGAGCAATGCATTGCTTCATGATCAGTTTTTATCAAGCGTGCCTTATCCCAAAGGGTGACTTTTCTAGATGTATCCAGCAGGAAGGATGACCGGCTTCACTTATCTGCACAGCCTCTCTCCAGCGACAGAGAGCTTGATCTATCCTGAAAGGGGGTTTGAACTCTTACAAGATGAAGACATGACATCTTCAGCTTACTTGATGTCAATGATAGGACAGCTCACTTGTACATCGGGCATGTTGCCAGCCAGCTCTCCCTAGGTCCTGAGCACTGCCTCTGAACGGAGGCCAAAGACACAGATGACATCCGGGGGAAGCCCATCACCTGTTGCTTTAGGACAGAATAATCAAAGTGGGTCATGGCAGGATGCTGGCCTCTCAGTGTGCGCAGGGCTAGCTAATGTGTGTGTGAGTGTGTTTTGCAGAACTTGTCAGGGGCAACAGCAATAGCTGAGCTTTGAGATCCACCCCAGTGACAGAGATCATCAGCATCAGCAGCAGATCTTCAGCCCAGATCATGTTCACAGTGAGGGCCACGCCAAGCACACACACCGCCGCCACTGTTCAGCCGGACAGAAAGAACACCGCCGGCCAACTAATGTCTGCACACCAATCAGCATAAGTATAAGCAGCACGCGCATTTCTCCAGGCAATAACCACAATGGACATTTTAATATAAACAAATAACAGCCATATTGATTTACATGCACCCAGATAAAATACTACATTATTACCCCTTAAGGGATTTCCCTCTTCCAATCAACACTTGACACCTTCCCCCGAACAATATTGCTTGATTGCAACCTCAATGAAACCTCAATCAGGAGTGAATTTACTGTCGAATTTATGGAAATGCACCAAAGAGCCCCGTGCTAGTTGTAGGGTACACCTGCACTTGTCAAGGTGCTCAAGTGCGTTGTGTAATTGGCTGTTGATTGCTGCCATTAACATGTGATGGCTAAGTGCGTCTAATTCCTGTTCCATTTCCACAGTTCAACTTGGTGTTGCCACCCACTCTTTCTCACAGAGGTGATTAGCAGGACCCGCGAAAATTGTTCTTTTTTCTAATGATAGAAGCCCAATACAAAAGGAGCGTTTGCTTTAAAGCCCCACTGTAACTGACACTTTTGGCAAATTGATATCCTTTATGGAGTGTTAAAGAATATGAAAACACAGGAAGTGTCGTTCATCCATGCCTACCGGAGATTCTTAATTTTTACATTTAAATTCCAGCACTTATGAGATTTAAAAAAAAAAAAGCCACTATTTGAGTTAGCATTTTCTATATTTATATGATTATAGAACAACCATATAGTATAACAAAATAAACACATATTATTTGTTAAAAGAAACAATAAGCTCCTTTGTCTCTGCAGTTTAGGTCAAAATTGTTGAGGCCTCTTCCCTTCTTCAATATCAGCACCTCCGGGCACTGAGACTTGGTATCCCTTTGAGTTTTAATTTTCTGCCTACATCCTCGCGGCCGTTTCATTTAAGTTTTAATATGTGTATTTGACATTTTGTTCATTTAGACAAACCCCAGCTACCCACCCAGCCCCCCTCTTTCCTCCCTGCTACATTTAATTTAATTGACATGCTGCTGCCGGATGTTGTTGTTCTCCTTTGTGCAGATTTCCCGCCACTGCCAGCAGGATGGTCCAGGATGGTGAAACGGTGAAGCCTGCAGTGTACCTGGGGGGGGGGTTAAAAAAATAAAAAAAAATAAAAAAAGGCAGCACACTTATGTGAGGAGCTCTAAAGCTCCTCCACATAGAACAAAAAATGCTTGAAAAAATCAAATATTAAAGCTATTTTCTGCACATTTTTGTCTTGTAGGATATTGTATCCAATAGGGAGAAAAGGTGAAAACTAAACAGACTAAAAACTTAATTAAAAAAAAAGTCTAAATATACAAGGCAGCATCAGTTCCAGACAGCAGGTCTAACTGGTTTTAAATGTGAAGCCCTCATGGCCAGGGGAGTTCTTTGTCTGAGCAGCTTTTCTGTCAGACCTGCAGAGCGTCCTCTGGAATGGTGTGTCTGCCATCTGCAGGTCAGGGCGGGTATTGCAGTCCCTCCCTCTGGACTGCACTCTGCAGCCGTGCAGCAGCTGCTCCATTGTGAATATGAACAGCTTGCATTACAACCATATGAGTGGTCCCAAAGCTTCATCAAATGGTGCTTAAAATCACTAACAATTACAAACTGCTCTAAAGTTCTATATTTATTTGATATAGTTGATTAGTTTATTATACAGATTTGTATAATTCTTTAAAATTTGAATCTTAAAAATGGAGAAAACTGTCTCTTAATCTTTTTTTTTTATTTTCCACGTGTGCAAACTTCCTTCCCACAGAGAGGAGTCTTTATTTTTAGACTATCATGAGATCATTGTCTGGTGCAAGGTGGGAGGCCCCTCTGTACCCCCACAGTCAGCAAACACAAACACGTGAAGTCATGCATGAGCCCTGCTGGACTGCTCATCGCTTATCCCACAGCGATCCGTGCGAAGCCTGTGACTCCTTCACATGTGTGAGGAGCACCATGACATCAACATTTAGGATCAGTCTTATAGGGATGAAGAAGACAAAAACACTCTTCCTCACATCATTTGTCTGCCATTACCTGTACATATTACACCCAAAGCATGTTTTCCTTGGAAACGTGCAAATGTATTTTTAAGCATGTGCATCCTCATGATGAACTGAATTTAACTTTTAAGAAGGTGATGCAGCTTCTGCCTCCTTAATAAACTGTAAATCAGCAGCTAAAATCCCACTTAACAAAAATATGTAAAAGAACACAGAATAAAATCCACTACATTTTAGGGCTTAGGGTAAACTCTAAAGTCTAATAGCTCTTTTTTCATGTAAGATTATTTTTCTTTTGCAAGGATCAAGGATTCTGTTACTTTAAAAATCCTAAATGTGCATTTTCCAATCGCATTTAAGCAATTTTAAGCAAAGGTTCTTTTTCAAAATGTAAACTGGATCATGATAGCAGTCAGGGCCACTGGACCACTCTGTCGCTGGATTCGTAACAAAAGTAGAAACTTACAAAGTTGCAGGAAAAAAATGTAATAAAACAATAATGAAGTTGTTGCACGCATTAGCTTATAGCATTATAGCATTGTAAATCTTTTCAACCAAGAAAAAATGTCTATTTTTCATTGTAAATGTCTTTTTGAATTTATATTGATTTAATACACATGTATTAAAAAATAAAAATCAAAGCTTGAAGCTCAAACTCTGTTAATATTGAAATGGACATTCAAATGTAGGTTTCAGTGTTTTTCCCATGAAAAGTCATGGGAAAAATATATTGACACTTCAACAGTTATAGACAAATACTACATTTAGGTCTGTATAATAGTGGCAAACACCCTAAAATAAAAAAAGAAACCACACAGGAACATTTAAATAAATAAAAAAGAAAGAAATCAAGCCTCTGTGCATCTCAAATCAGTTAGGTGCTAAATAATCAAAAGATTCCATCTGTAAATCTGGTCTTTTTAGCCATAGGCTTCTACCACTAATTAACTTCTCACTCGAAAATTTGAATTTAAATTAACAATTGTGAGATATCATCAGGGGATACAAAGCACCCCACCAAGTTTATGATGAAAAAAGAAAGAGTATTGGAAGGCAATTGGTGAAGTGCGGAGGGCTCTCAGATGAGGGGGATATCTCCAATTACAATCCACTGAAACACTTGTCAGCTGTAATGAAATGTTTGCAGAGAGGTTGCTATTTGTGGCTTCTCAATAGGATGCTTCTGCATCAACCAGCCAAGCCCACAATCATTATTCATGCATACCTAATGTTAGTTTTTTATTTTTTATTTTGCAGCTACCTAAAACAGAAAACTAAAAGAATTTAAAAAACAATAACACCAATAAATGAGAAAAAAAAGGTAAGTTATTTGTTTCTTTTATTGTTTTTGAAGAAATACATAATGCATTAATTACAGTAAAGACAAAAAACTTTCCCGTATGTCAGAATTGTGCAAGCTTATAATTAAAATTAGACGAAAAGTTGTTTTTTTTTTCTTTTTTCTTTTTATATTTTGACACCACTGCACAGGGAGCAGCACTACACAGACCGAATCCCCCACCTAAGACTACAACTCCTGACACACAATTACATGGATTTTTCTAACTTGGTTTTCATCAATACCTCAATGCATCATGTGTAACTGCCGTGATCATCAAGCTGCGGGATGCACTGACGCACACAAACCAGGCCCGAATAATCCCATCACATCTGTCCAGAACGTACTCCTTATTAAAGTGACATCACATAAACCTGATTATACTAGAAGATGCAACCTGCAACTTAATTTTCCAGGGCATGGTTTTCTCATCAAACTGATTACGCCGACTTTACGAGGAAGTGCGCCGCACATGCACACACGCGCCGGCTTGAGCTATGGCGAAAGGACATTTAGAAAAGCATTTGTGATGATGCCCGTTAATGCTTGGAAGAGCAACAGTGAGGTGCTTCAGTTTGCGTCTGTCAAAACATGTGAAATCACAACAGTTAAGAAATGATCAAGGCCAAAGCAAGGACATGTCAACATGCCCATCCAACCCCCTTTTTTTTTCTTCCAAATATCCCAGGAAAATACATCAGTTTTGTGCAAAATAGATTTTTGATATGTGTGTATCACAGATGCATCCTCTTGCAGGTTACTGGCTCGTGGCACACACACTATGGGAGAGCGAGGATTACTTTTTTTTTTTTTTTTTTTGTGGTTTTTATGCAAGAGGAGGCGGGAGGTCGAGCAATCACACTCACATCTCATTCACACTCGCTTGACCAAAACCCACACATACGTTGACCACACTAGCATAAGCTGCAGGTCAGTAACACGTTGATCGTGTTGGTTATTTGCTTTTCCGGCCTCCGTTTTGTGCCGTCAGGTCAACTACTGGTTTGTCGAGAAACTAATACATGTGGCACGTCTGCACAAAAATGAAAAACTTTTTCCTCATTTCTACAATGCTTAAACTATATTAAAAAAAAGGCAAAACTATAAGGGGGGAAAATAAAATAAGTGCACATAAATACAAATCCCTTTTTTGAACTTGAGGAGTCGCGAAGCTAAAAATGATTTCCTGGATCTGATGCTGACTAAAGTGGTACTAAAAGATAAAGGAGACAACATGGACACCAGCTGGACAGATTCAAATGAATGTTTTGACCTTTTTAGTCATAAATAAAGAGACCCCCGTCAGCTCCTGCCTGACAGTTACTCAAACTGAAATCCAGCTCGTTGGCTTCAACTCTGAGGTAGGATCTAGAAAACCAAAAGGGGATTTGAGCTCCAGTTTGGCTAAATTAAAGGGACTAAAACCGTGACGACCAGATGTGGTGACGCCCAGGCTCTTTGTTTTTTTTCTGGATGAAAGTTTCCTCGCAGAGATGCCGTCTGCCCATTGGAGCGTGGAGGGGAAATAATGCCAATCTTAGATTTTCCAAACAAACTATACAGAGCGCCCCACATCCAAGGCACTACTATATCAATATATCCCATAAATGCCACCAGCGCTCTCTGCTTGCCTGCTCACTGCTAAGTTACCTTTACTAACTCGAGAACGTCAAACTAGCTCGTTGTAGCATTGTTTGCCTGTGCCATCTTGAACGGGAATGATATGCATTTTCATTTAAAAAAAAAAAAAAAAAGAGGCGTGTTAAATAGAATGACAGAAATAAATACACTTCATATAAATATGCACGCCCCCACATCCAAATTGAGGCTTGTTTGGGAATTAGATGAAGTAAACAGTTGGTGAAACAAGCTGCCCGACTGTATGATACAATAAGAGAACGTGGAGCATTGTGAGTTGATCTGCGTTTATAAGCAGTTAAATCCCATCAGCAGTTCTGACTGTAAATCCCCTTATTTAATAAGTGTTGTACTCTCATTTGATTGGAGGCTCGTAAATCACATCAATGAAGTCTAGTCCCTTTATACAGGATTATCTCTTACAGTGATTTAATGTTGTGTTGGTAATTATGAATATATAAAAATCCTAACAGCTTGAGAATCAAAACGGACTCAGAAGACAAAATGATAAAATTCTAATCAGATTCACGCTTAATATGTATGCCAAGTTTTTTTTTTTTCTTCAAAGGCGTTTTGCAAAACCGGAACTTGTTCACATACATACAGTTATATATATTTTGCTTTTCTTTCCACGTCTCTGACTATGTACAAGCTATACAAATAAAGAGCAGGCAGAGGGCCAGGCCTCTTAAGCTGTGCAAAAGGAGCAGTTGGTTGGGAAGTCTCCCAGTCTCCCGGCTCCTTCTCCTGCAGTCTGCCCATACAGGTGGCTGTTCTGCTTCACTTGCGATCATCGATGGTCTTAATGAATTCCACCGCTGCGGTGAACTGCATCCACCAATAGCACTCCTCCCCACTCAGCCGGCTGGCGTAGAAATTATTGATGTACTGCACGGTGGACAGCAGGCAGGGCGGGTTTGCCTGGAGGGGAGGAGACGCGGGGATGGGCCCACATTAGACGCTTAAAGAAGCTCACGCAACAAAGTACAGATTACAATCGTAAATACGGGAAATATATGTGCGGGGCTGGGGGACGGTTTGCAATGCAATGATGAAGGTATTAGGTGAGAACTTTCAGGTGATTGTTCATAAACTTGATTGACATGACGTCAACAACTGAAAGTGGAAAAAGTCTTAGAGAAGTCACATCATGACCACTAAATCCAGTTTGAAAACTTACCCTAATGAGCACAAAAACAAGCACAGGAACAAAATCATCTGCTCCTGGGACAGAGTCTTCATTAGCCAGGCTCAGGAGGTTCATGATGGTGGAGCACATACGCAGAATGCACTGCACTTTGTCTCGAGGAGTCTTATACGCATTGATGGACTTGATCTCAGCCTGCGCAGAGGGCCAGGGAGCTTCCCTCAGGTAAACCTAAGAGGCAAAGCGGTTTAACAGCCTAGCAACTTTCTGAGGTCTTTCTGCACATTTGCTTGTCTTACTTTATAGAAAAAAATAACAACAACATTGAGGTGATACCTCTGGAATTTGAAGGGCTCTGTGATTTGCTGTGACGACCTTTGAGAGCCGCTGGATGTGTTCGTAGAAAAGCCTGTGACGATAACAAACTCAGTTCAAGCAGACAGTAAGAAAATTACAGATCATAGAAGCATGTTAAACACCAAAAACACCAATTCTTGGGAGGTTCAATACCATGTATTATTTTGTCTGATTGCTCGAAAATGCTAACCAACAAATCTTGGGTGTAAAAATATGATGTAAAAGTCTCTCGGTGAAGCGGATTGGTTGACAGGGTTAGTAACGGAGCGACTCACTGGTCTCGGAGAATATCCCCATCCTGATTGGGGTAGAAGGCCAGTTTGAAGATGCGGTTCATAACGCTGCGCTCGATAGCCATCTGGGCATCCTGCAGCTGGTCCTCGCTCGCATATTGCCAAATGGCATCACGGGCCATGGCACCGTACAAATAGCGCAGAAAATCCTCCACTGCCGCCGTCTTGTCATCAGCTGCTGTGCACCCCTGGAACGCTGCAGTCGAGCACAGAAATAACAGATTTAAACCTCACACAGCACGCGTTTGTGTGTGTGTGTGTGTGTGTGTGTGTGTGTGTGTGCACGTTGATGCAGCGTCATTACAGTTCCTTTATAGATCTTGCAGCACCAGACAGGGTTTAAAATCAAATCTTCCAACCTAAGTTTATCTTGTAAAAATCTTTTGGTTTGGAGCCACAAAGAAAAAAATGTTTTAAAGTAGTGGAAATAAAGAAGCCAGGATTCGTTTTATACTGAAAAGAGAATCAATACCTTTGATGAAGTCGAGCATCTTTGACTCCATGTGTTCAAGAAGAAGCCTGACACAGACGGTGGTGAAGTAGAGATTAGCCACCTCTTTGTCTCTCAGAACCCTCTGAAGGAGCCTCTCCAAATGAGCCTGAGAGGTCTGCAGGCCCTGACGACATCTGGTGAGGTAAGCTATGTAGGGCGCCCGCTTCCTGCAAAAAGAACCAAAAAGAATGAGCGTTTCTTCTGCTTTTATACCCCGATGGAGCGGTCTCTGAAATGCCCTTTAAGTAAAATTATGTGTGTGGATGGCTTTAGTGAACTTTCTTCCTCTGTTCCCGTTTTACCTGTAATCTTCTGCAATAGCAGCCAGCAGCTTCCTGCAGGTGCGAGCGTCAAAGCGGCTAACACAGCGAGTGGTCTCCTGGATTTGAGCCATCTGGTTCTTGTCCTGAAGGTTGATGGCTTCTGCGAGCTGGATCTTCAGGAAGCAGACGATCTCATTTTCTGAAAAGGAGGATGTCGGAGATGGAGGGCGGGGTAGCTCTGCAGAAAAATACTGTGGCCAACAGGTTTGACCTCCTTACAAATGACCAGCCAGTTTGGCAATCCTAAGGAAAACTGGCACATACTAACCCAGAATAAACCAGTACAACCCTGCTACTTTAAAACATGTAATGGTTTTATATTTATTTATTTCGGTTAGGGCTGGGTATCAACAATAATTTCCACTCACCAGAGCCTGGATTGATTCAATTCACGATTTTTTCGATTCTTTCGATCCACTTGATTCAATTCGATTCAATTTTGAACATATTCATGTTAATCTGATATAGTTCACATACTGTAAAATGTATTAATGAAATAGCTAACCAATCACATAGTTAACATGTTACATGGTTTCTCAAACGGAGAAGCTACAACATAAATGTGCAGATCATAAACATTGTAAAGCCTTGAAACTGGCTCATGTTACTAAAATGAATGTTCTGCCTCTCCTGGAGGACGTTTCAGTTTGGCCACTAGGGGGAGCTCCACTATAGCTTTACACTTTATTCCAGAAGATTTGAGCAAAAGACGGCGCGTGAAACCACAGATGGTTACTTTTAAAAACAGTTTCCTTTAAAGAGTTAAGACTATTCATACCCAAAAGTATTTAGAATTTAGACAGCAGTATATGTTTAGGTTAAATGAGCGTTAGCCATACTATGGGAAATCCCATTATACGTTAGCATCAAGCTATTGGACTGCTGTTATTGTTAAAATAACCCTGTAGATGTATCGGAGCATATTAGTAATGTACCATGAACCTTCCGATTGTATTTTGTAAACTGTCTAGCAGTTTTACAGTTGTACACAATGATTGTTTCAAAGTCTGATCCCGCTAAATCTCACAACAGTAGCATTAGGTCACCGGAAAAGATCGATCTCTACTTTTATAGATTCATTAATCAAGCTTGGATAGATTCAGATCAATGAATCGATATTACCAACCCAGCCCTAATATCCGTATCTTTTGGAAAACTCACAAAGCACTTGCAGTCTCGTCTAAAGTGCATACTTCAACCAACCTCCTGTAGGAAATATGATTGTCTGCATAAAGTGCTTCTACCTTCAGGATCCATGTGATCAGGCAGGCCGTTGCGTGTGGTTGCTGGTGCCAGGAGAGGCAAAGCCACAGAGTCTGCCGAACATAAAGCCAACCTCAATTTTTTCTTTGCATCACTGAGGGAAAAAAACAAGAAAAAAAGTTAAGAAATGACAGTCTTTCCATTGGTTTTTGGCAAAAATTTGACCAAAAACTTTTGCTGGTTATGTTAAGGGAGACACCTGAAAGAGAACTTGGAATCGTGTTGTTGTGCCGACTGGCTAGCTGAATCCAGGAGGTCATCGGCAGAATTGTTCTGCAGAGCGTCTTCTCTGGGACAGTCGCTGTCTTCGACACAAATATCTGTACAAACATTAAAAAATGAAGAAAAGGAAAAATCTGCATGAAAAGGGTTCTGTGGCCGCAGATTGCATTTATGAGAATTTTCCTCCCTGACCTCCTGAGCCGTCATAGGACGCTCCTGCCGCAGTTCCATCGCTGGGGCTTGTCCTCTTAATATTCCTGTATTTGTCCAGAATGTCTTCAGCTGCCTGGGGTTGAGTGCTCTGTCTAGGCAGTGGCTCGTCTGAGAATAAACACAAAAACCAATCGTGTTAAAATAAAACCCATCAGCTCATATCAAAGGAGCAGGAGGCGAAAGGCTGCCGACCTTGTAGGACATCATCCTTCTCCTGTTTGTCTCTTTTCCTAAACGCTGCCATGGGAGCTGTGGGAAACACATGTGATGAGGTCCACTGCTTTTCACATGTCATTTTACTTTTAAAAACATAGCAAAGTAAGGGAAAAAAAAGCAAAATAAAAACCCTTGATTTGGAGCAGAATATCATTTAAAAAAAATAAGCTCATTAAAACTTTATTTTCCTTTTTGTGTTTATCTGATTAACAAAATGTGCCAACTGGACAAGCAGATACACAGGCTGAACAAGGTAATGGGTGAGGGATCTATACACTGATATTCTGTTTTATGCATAAGGTGGAATGACACTAGTGCAAACAAAAAAACAATTGTGAAGGGTAGCTAAACAGATGCATAGATGAGGAGTGGGATCGTGTGAACTGGAGCTACATCATGTCACGCTACAGGTCTCCAGGGTCTAAGGCAGCAGCTACAAAGCAGCGTGGTGCGCAGCCGCCGGCTGCAGCAGAAAAGCTAGCTCAGTGCGACAACATGGAAGCGTTACCTGGAGCATCGCTCTCAGCCGTCCAATACAGCACTGTGAGGAACACAACAGACACGGGTTGGCCTTTCAAGCACAGGTCGCCACACGGAGCGACAACTCGCTGCTCATGACCGTACAGAGCAACAGGACAAACAACAGACTGTGGTTTGGCACACATTAGGGGGGTGCAGGCTTTACCTTTGACATTAGAATGAAGTCTTATACTTTACTAAATCAATGCATTGTTTACTTAAGAGTTCTGCCATTATTTTCTTCACAGATATATAAGAGGTGGTTATACAAAAGCCCTACGACAACAGATCTGCCATCAGTTAGTGCTGATGACATGGAGGGCTATTTAATGACCATTAGCTGCTGGCTGACAGCACTACTGGGAGGGCTACAGCCCAACCATCTACACAACTAATGCCTCTCTGATGACTTATTAGCTCTGAAAAGTCTGAATAAATGAGTGGCTCCTGAGAACTGTGAGGAAAAGGACTGGACTGGACTGGACAACAAAGATCCTTTTTTAAAGAGAACAAATTCATATATCTGTTTGTTTCCATTGAAAACAAAGAAAAAAGGCAATCCGGAAAAGAGGGGATTATATACCTTTGGGAATGGCGGAGACGAAACGTTTCTTCCACCACGGTCTGTTGCGATCAGACTTCTCATCGTCACTGTCTTTCCTGTCTTCTACCTTTGAGTGGGATAGAAATTGATTTTAAAAGTCTATTTTAGTTTTTAAAAACCATTGATGCTATTTCATTTCTTTTGGTCCGTTTACAAACCGAAGAACAGTGTTGTGTGTACGACTTCTTACCTCTACTTTCAGAGAATCCTTGCTTGGCGATGAGACAAAAGCCCCGCCAGGTTCTCGCTCTTCGACTGCCACTCGCCTGTTGAGGCCGGGGTCGCTGGTGGGCCGGCGGCCCGGACACACGATGTCGGAGCTGCGGCTGCGGACCAGCCGGTCAGGGAAAGAGTGGCGCTGCTTGGTGAGCTCCAGCTCACTCAAAAGAGAATGGCGAATCTCTGGGGCCACAGCACTGGCTTCAGGGATGGGAGGATCAGGAGGAGGGTGAGGAGGCCGCACATAATGCACTTTGGGTCTAACTATTGTGCCGGTGGAGGAGCCTGCAGGAACACAGCACAAAGGAACCTTTCAAGCATCCACCTCTGTTAAGATTAAGTGTTCAGTAAATACTCTTCTTCATCTTACTCACCACTTCAAAGTTTTTTATTGTTTGATAGAATTTTTTAATTTATCACTTAATAAAGTACAAACAT
This sequence comes from Oryzias latipes, assembly GCF_053564925.1. Lineage (NCBI taxonomy): Eukaryota > Metazoa > Chordata > Actinopteri > Beloniformes > Adrianichthyidae > Oryzias > Oryzias latipes. Next base: position 15,816,593 of record NC_136245.1, read on the forward strand.
TTGCTTGGTCTAAAGAAGTAACTCCAAACATAAAAATAGTGGGGGGGGGGGGTCCTCAATGAGGGGAGGGAGTTAAAGAGAGATGCTGGTGGGATATGAGCCCTAGGTGTGGGTAGGCCACCTGTTCCAAGGGTAGACTCTCTCCTGAAAAGCTTCCAATGGCAGCCTCGTGCCATGAGCACAGTGGGACAAGAGAAAAGTGCCAAAGACCCTGGGGTGAGGTCTCTCAACCTGTCATCCTTTCACCTTGTCACAGACTCGCAGCCAGTACCATTCCCCTCTTAAATATTTACCTGCACTGCAAAAAACATGCACAAAAGGAGGAATAAAAAGGACTGCTGGGAAGAATTTGGGATTCCAAGAGAGCGAAGAGCAAGTGGCATTTACTTTCAAAATAATGTCCTGCAAGTACTGTTAGATGGTTTCTAGTTAATGTTTTACAACAGTGGTATAGAGTCACACAAAGTGACAAAAACTATTTACATTCACCAGTGGAGAGGGGGTCAAACATGGCAAGTAAGGAATCTGGCTGTGATGGTGGAGATGTCAAATGATGGCCTCCTGCAAAAAAAGAACAATAGACATTTGTAAATAGAAATTTATAAATGGCAGCACTTAAATTTCTATGGGCAATTATTTAATTATTTATTAAAAAAGAGCTCCTGAAAACAATTTTGTTGTGCATTGCATAATGATAAGAAAGATTCTGATTCTGATATTTAGTGCTGTTGGCTAAATTGCAAGCCAATATATACATATACTGGACAAACTAAGGTCTGCTTTCCTAGAGGACAAATACAAAAAAGCACTCATCTACAAGTAAAAATCTTAAAATATTTTAAAAGTTCGTTTTGCAGCAGCTGTGAAAGTGACGGCAACCAATGAAAAGTTGTTTGATCAGATCTATGATCCAGTGAAAGCTCAGCCAGCCTTGTTGAGATGTGACAGTCTCCTACCGTGACTCGACTCCTCCCCATCTGGACTCGTCACAGAATCCTTCCCTCCGAAATCGGAGCTGCATTCTGACCGCAGATCCTCGATCTTGTTGGGGATTTCTTCCGAGGTTGCACTGATTCCTGTTGCCCCCACAGAAAAACTTCAGTCATGCTAAAATTCAGGACAAAACTATATCACCTCTGCTGAGAAACGTTTGAGTCTGGCAACTGCCCAAAGGAGAGAAAAAAAAAAACACCTGAATGGGCAAATTATTCTGAGACAAAAGAGGATATTTCTCTCTTCAGACTATGCTATATGGTCACTCTCAGGTGGGAGCCCACTGGGATCTTTAAAGTGGTAATGCAAGCTCCCATGGGTTAAAAGAACATCCTAGATAAGAATGATCGTCACAGCGGACTATCAATCGGCTGAATCTCTAGAGACTGTTGTAGCTGAGCCAGGAATGTCACCGCTGGCTTCTTAATGTAAGATAGTACTTTATGCATGTCAGCATAGTATGTCCACCTGAGCCCACGGACAACACAACCAGCATTAACCTCTGTGTAAAGCCAAAACCCAACCGTTGCCACCGTGCAGGTCAAAAACTTTCACCAAAAAACGATTGCTCCACACAAAAACAAGGACAACTGAATCTAAAGTATATGTTTTCACAACTATATTCACAACTTTCCAAAAGACAGAATGTACTAGAAAGGTCAAAGATGGGCAGATAAGTTTGAGCTTGTTTCTGATACATAACTAGTTAGAGAAATTAGAAAACGGATGTTGTACATGGGTGTGATTCTTACCTGAAACAACACTGAGGCCTGGGGTGCTGGGTCTAGAACTCACTTCTCTGACCTCAGTGTCATCTGAGGTACTGCCAACACCAGAGCAGCTCTCCAGCTCCTGCAGACGCTCTTCCTGCTTCAGATCTGGAGCTTCTAGAGATGAAAACAAAAAAGAAAAAACATCGTAATTATCAAGAAACAAAGTACACACATAGGCAAACAAATCCATGCATTTTAATTGGTAATTCAAACAATAAAGATGCAGCTTCTAATTCTTTGGCTAGCTTATGGGTCAAACCCAGAGGCTTCACACCAGCAGCAAAGCTCATTTGCATGCTCGTTAGTAATAATGTGTTGGTGAAGTGATCTTTAGAGTGTAGTTTTCTGCTACCTAGCCATGAAACAAGTTCTCTACTTGAGGCAAGCCTGCATTTGCACCATTATTGAGCAGAACAGGGGAAGCAAACGAAACAAAAAGAAAGACACCCAAGCATGTCATTTCTGCACACAGTGAAACAGAGCACTACTTCAATTAACACAACAAGCTTAATTTTTTAAGAAAACACTTAACACTGTTTATTAAAGAAAAGCTATTGGTTTTCATTGCCTTTTGCAAGCCTTTGTGTACACTATTTGCAAGAATAGATTAGATGTAAATGTTAAAGTTTAAAAAAGGCACGCACACCTGAACAATAGTATAACTGATGAACCTTTTTTGGTGTACTGGTCTCAAATCAGCTTAAGAACTGACACTCTATAGGCTGCATGTAAACGAGGACAGCTGCTGTCCTTGTGTTTCCTCTTTTCACTGCTCTGTCACAGGTGCAAACACACCTGGTGGTCCCTCTAAGGAAACCCTTAGCTGCCTCTTACTGGCACGGGCAGATCTGCCCTGAAAGACAGGCAAGTGCACGCAAATATGATGACAGATGTATGCACACATTTTTGTGTATGGAATGCAGCACAGGTGCACCTGCTGTCCCATCCCCCACTATGCAGACAAAACCTACACATGGATGTGTAAATGTTCAGATGCACGTCGGAGTGCGTCGCAGGAATTTTAATCAAGCGTAGAATCAAAATGCAACATGAACCCGATCACCTACCTGAGTCGCTGGGAAGGACCTCCACGCTCCAGGCTTCACTCGTGGTCTCGGAGATGGTGGATCCATAAGGGTCCAGCAGAACTGAGCCTGAGCCAGGAAGACACAGCAGGCTGCCAAGCATGTTCTCTGCCGCTGGTCCAAAGAACAAAGGAAGAACAGGCCGGTAGCCTCCTTTAGAAACACCATCCTCATTGTTCGGAATTCACAGTGTACAGTTTTATGGCAACAAAACATTCTGGTTTTACATTTATAGCAAGCCTTAAGAATGGTTTAATTTTTTATTTTTTTATTATTTGATCCAGCATTTATGTGCCAGAAAGTGCATATGTAATGACAACTACAAATTACATTAGCATACTAAAAAAAATAATTTACTCTAAAGACAAAAAAATGAACTCCTACTAGTAAAACTTAAAACATTTGAAATCTTTTACATAGAACATCATTTCATCATGTTAAAAGTCCAAGCTGAGTTAAACATTTCACTTTTTGCACTCAGATCTGACTCCACGAGGATGCTTAGGTGCACATTATAGGCAACTATGGTCAGCTTTGGTAGTCCTTTGCTGGAATTCTAAATGGTAGAATTCAGGATACATCTCACTAATTCCGTGTATTGCCCTCACCACTGTTAAGCATGCATGCCATCTGGGTCAATCATCCCAAACAGACAAAACACAGAAATGGTGTGACATGAGCAAAAATGAACCGCAAGGAGTGATCCAGACACACCGTTACACCAGAAGATTGTGTGATTTTCATGCTGGGACCTAAATGCACGTGCATAATCGTGCCAAAGGCCAGAGGTTAATGACGGCGCCTCATCTTGAAGTAGCCTCCAGGGCCGTGACTTTGCCCAGCTTATTTAGCCCTGCATAACTCACAGCCAAATTACTGCTTAGTACAAGTGCTCAGTGCTGTCCCTCCATCTCCGTTTGGGAAGTGGGGGCTTAACAAGGCAGAAGAATGCAGAGGCGACGGGAGCAGAGCGAGCAGGTGTGAGGGGGAGTTGGCGTCTAAGGCTCACGACCAAAATGTCAACCAGTGGTAGCAGCCCTCCCTGGTGTGCGCGGCTTCCACTTCATGGCACACGCGTGCCATCAGCCAACATTGATGCCAGCACCCCGGCAACAGTGAGCACTGCACTTGGCAAGCCAGTGCTCTCATTGTTGGTGGGAAAGCTTTATCCCGCTGTCCATGTTTACAGTCTTCAAGGTAGGGGCGCAGGGTATTTGTCTTTCAGGTGGATGATTAAATGAGTGGCACAACAAGAAGTGAAACAATTAGAATTTCTGCCTCATTATCATGGTAATCTTATCAGTGGGATAATGAGGTATTAATGGATATTTAATGTGCATCTCATAACCCAATCCCTTGGAGAAAACACATAAGGAAATCACTGTAAATTCACTTAATGATGGAAAAGTCCCCCAATACCATATTCCGAAGAATGAAAAATGGTGAATGCAAATGAGAAGGAACCAAGGTCAATAAGACTGCAGGGACTGAGTGAATGTCAGCGCAAAGAGGCAGAGCGAAAGCAGGCCAAAGAATGGCAACAAAAACAGTGAGGCAGAGAGGAGACAGGAAGGGTCAGAAAGCAGACTTATACTCCGTCTACGGCTGCTTTCACAGCAAATGAACCACGTAAAAGGAACTTACACTATATATTAGACACTGGCTATATGGGGATAATCTTAAAAAAGGTTGATATATTGTTTTTTTTTTTTAGAAGTAAAGACAAATGCATTGTGGGTAGTAGCTAAAAATGCATGAAGAAACAAAAAAAATACAACTTTCATCTAGATCTGTGTTTGATCTCAAGTACAGTACAAAAGAGACCTACTGTAACAAGCCGAGTGGGCCGGTGTTAATGACAATAAGACCGACAATAACTAATGGTTGTTTGGACCTATAAGGCCCAATAGTGTGGAGTTCGCTTGAGCTTTTCAACAAATATGCCATCTAGTTTTTATCTAAATTAGTAAAAATCATCCCAACTTCCCGTCAACTGATCATTGTACCCAAGTAAACGAATTAAATACCTTCAACAAAATGACAAAAATAATCATAAAATTAAAAAAAATGACAATAAAATAATCATTTGTCTTCTTGTGAACATTCACATGTGCTCCACGTCTTTGTAAGAGCTAAAAGCAAACAAGTGACCTTTGATGCTATTTCATATAAGCACCACAAGGTGATGACATTTCCCAATACCTCCTCTGCCAAAGAAAAAGGCTGACTTAGGTTATGGGAATAAAAGGATCTGGGAGGCACCTGGCATTTCCTGCAGTCGGTCCTCATCCATGTTTGGGTCAAAGTCACTGCCCAGGACATCGGTGCTCCAAGTTTCACTGACCGTCTCAGAGATGTCACGGTCGTCTGTCAGGCCCATCATATCTCTGATCTCGAACTTGCGTAGTTTGTCATCCAGGTTGTCCTGGGTGGTCGCTGAAGGAGAAATGCAGTTTTAGAGTTGGACCGAGGATGCAAAGTTTTCACTTCTTTTCAAATTGTCTTTTGACATTTATGCAAATTTGAGCAAAGTTGAAGCAAACATTTACACATTCAAAAACACACCTTGTTCGTGCTCTAAAAGCTGCAGAGCCTCGACACCGTTGCTCCCCGACGGTCCGGCTCCGGAATCAGAAATAGACTCAACTTCCGGGTCCAAAGATGACACAGAATTGGAACGATTGGAAGGGCCTGTGGTAAATATTACAAGAGAATGAAGAATATGAAATATAATTTTCAGAAAATTTTACATCAAATTCTGACTTAATAGGTAATCTAAATTACACCATAAGACAGTTCTAACTAACTAAACAAACAACACTAATAAACTCAATTTATTTTCTGTTATGTTGTCCATGAGGCAGACCCACCTTCAGAGATTCCCTCTAAGTTATCACTGCAGAGAGAAAATCGCAAGGTTTTATCTGGTTTCCCATGATGCTTAGCTTCATCAGCATGACCCTCTCCTTGGGTCCCGTAAGCCATTTGCATGTTTAAAACCTAAAAAAGCAGCAGAGTGAAAAAAAAAGAACCTGCGTGAGAAAAAAAACGACTTCATCTGTGATCTTGATTTAACGTGACTCATTCTTGCATCTGTTAAAGCCATTTTTGTTTTTTTTGCTAAGAAATATAGTATTGGCAGTTAGCATAAGAGCTATAAAATGCATGACATGAATGGAAAAAAAACTTGCTCGCTTCAATGACAGGAAATAATATTACTCAGAATTTATCACATCATCATCATCATCTCCCTGCAAATGAGCGCATTAATTCAAGTCACATTACCTCATTCTCTGACATCATCCCAGGGACAGTCAGAGGGCCAGAGCCCAGAGAAATTACCAGCACCTCCTCTGGCATCAGCTCTTGTATAGACTCTTGGGAGCTGGCCTCTGCCTCCCCCTCCTGGGCTATGTTGGTACGGCTGCGGCTTCGAGCACTCGCTTGTTGGTTAAAGAAAATATAAAATAAAAGTTTTTTTATTCAAAAGTCACAACAATTTGCTTTGTAATTATCTAAATCTATAAAACAAGCAGTAAAATTTTCTGAGATGGAACAGAACAAGCCAGAATCTAAAACACACAAAACAAAACAAAAACACACTTCCAAAAAGAATGTCATACCAATGTGCCGCTTTTTGCAATGCACAGTATTGGATAAAATAATGTTTTTGTTTAAAAAAACTATGAGAAAAACACATCAACGAAACTTCACACTGGTATGACAAAAGGTTGAGCCTATTCAATTAATTTATACCAACAGACCTAAAATTCCTTCTAGTTTCTGAATGTTAAACAGCAGTTAGTAGCAAAACTAAAATAGTAGTTCTTAAAAGCATTTTTACCTCAACTGAATTCGATTGTTTACAGAACTCAAGCCTTCATACAGACCAAAGTGACTTTTGTATAGAACAGAAGTGACACTTTAGTCTGAAAAGTTTACTGTTGCCCTTTGTGGCGTTTAAAAATAGCAGAGCTTTAGAAGGTCATGTAAGGCAAATAAAGTTAAGAAGCAATAACATTTCAAGTTTAATTTGGAGTAAAATGTTGTATCAATGAGTTTTTTTCTGAATCAAGGACCAAAATGGTTTGAATGAATTAAATTCCAGGTTCTGTGAACAAAGCAGAAATAGTATCAACCAGCAGGTTTGAGTATCAAACTATTTTTAAAGAAACCAGAAAGAAATTTGAAATGGCCTAAAATCAATTAAAGTTATTGGAAGTTTCTGAGTCCATCGAAATTATTTCTACTTTTCTCTTTTACAGTATACATTTGAACAAATGTGTAATTAAAAAAAACACCTTTGCTATTGCTTAAAGAAAAATCCCAGTGAATGAAAATGGAAAATAGATGGTTCTTTTTTTTGGTATAGTCTTCTATTGCCACCATTCTATTGGTAACACTTTAATTGCAATATCAAAAAAGAAAAGAAGGGGAAAAAAGTGGAAAAGCATTTAGTGTCTTTTGAAGAGCCAACAACGAGAAGACCAAGCAGAACTAGTGAAGCACTTTCAAAATAATGGTGCAATGGTTACAGTGCAGATTGGACAACAAATTAATGCCTGATGAATGTTTCTTAAGTCAAAGCTGGATGAAGCAACACAGGCGAGGGTTAAGTTCTCTCCAGCTCAAACATAACTGATAGATTACCCACCAAAAGGGGTTACTAATGGAATGTGAGCACACAGATTGGTGGCTGTGGGGTCCCAAGATGTTATAGCTGCTAAATGTTGTCCTGGTCATTCAATGGCAGCACAAAGGGAAAGGAGAGGGACAAAGCAGGGAGTTGGAAAAAGAATAAAACAATATATCTCAGAATTCAGAGTAGGGTCACACATATTCTGTAGGTAAATGTCACATTTCAAAGGACCAAACAAAAGCAGTAGGTTTTCTAATTAAGAAATGTGCCACAGTATCATTTGTTCTGTAAAATGCTAACGAAGGTTTACTGTGGATATTTTCCATCCATTCCAATTAAAATGAGTTCATTTATATTTGGCGATTTAATTGGCTGTCATTTTTGTAATTGAACCTCAATCCATACCACGCTAATTATCTTCATAACAAGCTGAGAAAGAACTCATTAGGTTCCTGTAAAACACAGACTTCACCAGCTTTCACTTCCCAGCTCTTGTTTACAGTTCCTCTTATTAAGCAGAAAAAAAAAAAAAAAAAAATCACACAAATCGTACAAAGCCTTGTTTATTAAAAGTTAAACGATTTTCCCTTTAAGATCCTACAAATATAGAATTTATTGTGAGATGCTTCGGTGAAAAGAATCTAGTGATCAGCAAATAGCCGTTGGTTGAGAGATGAAGATACCTATAGGTAGTCTGTTCTTCTTGTTGGCAGGAGTGGTAGCTGGAGAAAGCTGAGGTGTGTTGGAGGGAGTTAGCTCCAGACTGTTGCTCTTTGTGGCTCTAGACTGGGGTACGTTAGCCAGCATGGTCTCCAGTGCCATTTGCTCCTCTTCGTGAAGGTGGTCCCCACCTATGACAGCCCGAACAAAGTCCACCTGCACAGAATGAACAAAGCATTTTAACATCATCCGATCATCCTTTGATCTATTGTAAAAGTGCTCCCAGTGACATTTTAATTATGATTGTGCCGTTTTTAGGCAATATAAAAAATAAAAAACCTGTATTGTCTGGTGTTTCTGCAAAGCGGCAATAGTTCATCAGAAATTTGCCTCAGAGTTGTGGGCGGGACCGTTGGGGTGGTGTAAGCCTGCCCACACTTATCTTCCCTTTGTTTACACTAGCCTACCGCTAGCCTACAGGCCCCCACACCCCCCAACCGAACATTACCAGAGCAACAAAAATGATTCACAATGATTTGAATAAAGAAATACTCAGAGATGCAAATTTAAGCTCAATTTTCCTAATATACGTCCTCCGTCATCACATAAATACCACAAGAACATGTTAAGAACACCAAAAACCCAATTTTTAACTAAGTGAGTCCTTAAATAAAAAACAGCTAAAAATGTAAAGAAGTTATAACAAGTAAAGTTTTAAGCTAAGGTTGTGTCTTTTCCTAACTTGCCTCTGACCTTAAACTTTTGGAAAAATAAGAAAAAAAAATACCACCAAGGGAGCCGGAAAAAGAAGTGATGCATGAGCTTCACAATTTCAAAACATATTCTGTCAGGTCAGATTAGGGCCACAAAGCCAAGTTCAAGCGTAAGCCTTTTCTCTAGCCGTTTCTGCTGTGTCTGCAGTTGCTTTGCAACAATCACGTGTAATGTCTCGCTACTTTTCTCTTGTGTGTTGGCTTTATCTGACAAATTACATGTTACCTTCAATGTAACCTTAAGTTGAGAAAAAAAAAAAAAAAAGGGAGAACAAACACAAGAACTCGCTTTAAAAAGGGCCTATATATCATGCTAATTCAACTTTTTGAGCTTTACAGTGTACTACAATTTTAATTACTCACAAAAAACAACCCCAGAGCAGTATTCTGATCCGTTCACATATTTCTGAGTATTCTTCTGAAAACCTGCACTCTGAGCACCGAACCGAAACTGCCGTACCAAAACGGTTTGGTTCAACTACGTGTATCGTTACACCCCGATGGATAGTGTTTAAGTCCTAATGTATAGTTGTCCAATCCCATATTTCAAGTCCAATTCCCTCTAGATATGAATAAATACACACCAATTTTTATTTTTCATTTCAAGAAATTAAAAACTTTTATGCTCTCGTGGGCCACATAAAATGACATGCGGGCCTTCAGTTCAACACATGTGCCATAAGCAAACAGGCACATATCCATCATACATTAAAGAAAGATTCTTAGCCAAACATTTCTCTTCCTGTTTGACGGCTTCTTCAAGTGTTTGTGGACAGTTGTGCAATAAATAAAATAACTTATTTATTAAAGGTTCCTTTGTAATGCTGGAAACTGCAGCAATTTGTTTCATGGTGGTTTACTTCAAAAGTTAAAAAAAAGAAAATCACGGCTCCATTAGCTTACTACTACCACCAGAAACTCTGAAAGCCCATTTAGCAGAAGGTAAAATGCCTCTGGAGAGAAATACAAAGTCCTTTTGAAGCATATGCAAAAGGCCTAAATGCCAAGATATTAAAAAGATCTAAAGAGGATGTGGTTTAATTATTAGTCCTGTGGTGAAAGGAAAAAAACCCCACAGCGGATTAAATGGTGTAAAATGTCAAACAGCTATTTCTACAAAGACAACCAGAGATCCCAATGCAAAAGCTTAGCCTGTTGTTACCAAAGTATCCTGCGTACCAGTGCAAGTAGTTGATTATGAGTTACGTAGACGGCGGTCCTACTCAGGCCTTCGAGAAGATTCATGGCAGACATGGGAGGAGTCTCAACCGCTCGTCCTCCAATCACCACATCCAAAAAAGCAGCAACACAACTCTGCCGATCAGAAAACCAGAGCAGGCATCTTCAGCATTAGGGGCTTAAGCTTGAATTGCACAGATTTTAAGTCAATGACAAACGCACCTTATCAAACTTAGACATGGTGCTTTTCCTCCTTGGGTCTGCATCGTCATCAGCCATGGCCAGTTTCTGCAAAAGCTGACCCACCTGCAGAAAAGACAAGCAACACCAGTCAACATTTTACAGGCTTAAAATTCAAACTTAACACATTCAAACACTCTGCATGACTTGCCTGCATCAGATTAAAGCGGGCGACCTCGTTGATGGGTGCATCTGAGATAATGCCATATTGCTCCGGGTTGACTATAGCTGGGCAAATGAAGCAGGTCAACAGCAGGTCTGTGCACATGGTGCGCACCTCACCCACTTCAAGGCTCTCCACACATGACAAAGTCTTGTACATTTGGGACACGATCCAGCGCAGGCTGTGAGGAAAGCAGTAGGTGTTTTGCTTCAAGTAACCGATAAACTTGTTCACAAGAGCAACCAGTTTGGCTTCGTTGGCTTCAACGGCGGCCTGCACCCTTTGCTTGTAACCTTCAGATCCTTTCTCTCCAAAGCGTTCCCGCTGGGCAGGAGTGAGGCCCTCCACCACCTTGGATGGGTCAGTCTCCAGGTGGTCCTCATCCTCCACCAGCAGTTGCATAATAGGTTCATGAAGGGTGGCGGTGAGGAAGAGCTTGGCTGAGTAAAGACCCTCAGAAAAGAGCTTGAACAGGATGCTGAAGGCACAGGTTCCACGCCGGAGCAAACGCCGAGGGTTGTCACTCTCCTTCAACTCAAACTCTATCAGGTATCTTAGCACCTGGGAGTGAGCCACACAATAAAAGTTATGAAATCATATTTAAAACCAATATGTTACTTAAATGAATATTTCTGCGATGAATGTCAAGAACTAACCTGAAGTAAGTAGCTCTCATCCTCCTGCATGATGCAGTTGCCATAAAGAGCTGTAAAGACTGTATGAATGACACCTTGGGTGGGCTCCTGGTTCAATCTCTCTCCTGCCACCAGGCAGGATGCAACCAGTCTGGGATTCTCCCTCAACCTGGCCAGGAACTCCCCATAGATCGTTTCCTGGAAACCCAGGGTCTTGTAGCCATCGACGAACTGTGTATCTTCCAGCATTTTGGCATGTTGGCAACACTCTGCCGGGGAGGCCTCCGCACTACAAACAGAGGTTTAATTATAAGTGTGCATCACAGAAAATCTTCTGTACCAGCAGCCGCCTTCGTTTGTCAGGTCCTGGAAGAGGTGCAAACCTTCGATTTGAATTCTTTGATTGGAACTACAGTGAGCATCTAATATTGATTAAGGGCCAATTGTCATCATCCATGATATTCTTACTTTTATAAAAGTTCCAAATTATTCTATTAGGTCTAATCTTCGACATTTAAAGTCCCACTCTTAACACCTTTTGAGCTATTGTAAAAGCATTCTCAGTGGCCTTTTACTTACGATTATGCGGTTTTTGTTGGTGAGGAGAAGCCCACCCCTACTACCCGTCACCCCCCTTTGAGTCTTTACCTCAAATGTGTTCATTATCATTACCATCAGGAGGAGCAGAGGGATTGAAGTCTGACCTGGTGAGAATGAGACGGTCGAGGTTGATCCTCTGCTGCTTGGCGATCCACGCGGCCCGGTACAGCCTCTCAGCCGTCTTCAGTACATCATTGTTGAGCCTCTGAATCAGCTGCTTCTCAGACATCACATATAGCCGCTCCTGCTTCAGGTGGTGGGCCAGAGTATGAATGTCTGGCTTCACCATCTTTAACGGCTTAAACAAGCAGACAGGGACGCAAAACTAGCACATGAAAGGGAGAAAGGAATAAAAGGAAAAACTTTTTATTTAAAAGAAAGCTTCAACAATGTTTTTTTTTTTCAAATCAATTTTAACACAAACATTTTTATTATTCTATTGCCAGACTACAATTCCTTTAACCCATAGTGATGCTTATTAAGAACATCCAGCTTATGAATAAACTGTACAACTCTGCAATCATTTATAGAACATAAGGATATGCCTGAGAACAAAACCCATATCACCTAGTCTCAGATGTTGTTTCAGTTCAACAAATCTAAAAAGGAAGCTTGGATTTCAGGACTGGTAACTGTTCTGGTTAAGAATTTCATTGCTGGGTACAGTCGGTTATCAAATATAAAAGAAGCATTCATTGTGTGATATTCAAGTCTTTTTTTCTTCAAGTTGGTATTATTTTGTCTCTTTCTTTTACCTTTTTTAAAAAAAAAAAACTTTTATGCTTTAAAGAATCGATAAAAGCCATTACAAAAAGAAACAATTGGACTTGGACTCCAAAAGGTAAAAACACTGATGGGTTTATTGAAAAGAAAGTATTAGAACTGAAAGGGTGAGTCTTATTTTCAGAAGAAAAAAAGAACTTGATAAGCAAAAAAGTTGTAAAACTTCTTTATTAAAGCCGAAAGTTTGTACAATTTCAGTTCTGTTTTTTTTTTTTTTTTTACAGCTTCAACTAAGATACAATAAGCGTGACAGTACTGAAAGAAAATGTTCTCATTATCTGTAAATGAAACACCAATGATGGTCACACCATGCGAGGAAGTGATTATTTGCATTCAGTGTGCAACATTCCAAACTGTCCAGGAGCTGTGACACAACGGCACATCCGAGCAGCCTTCTCTGCTAAGACGAGAGATGAAGAAAAGATGAATGTAATTCAAGCGGAGTGTATGAAATCGAAATGATTTGTCACAGAAGTTTCCACAAAAGTCTTTTTGTGTCTGCTCTCTAAAGCAGGAAAGAGATCTAAAGGCTGTAGGCAGAGGCTGAAACCAGACCTGAGAAAACTGCAAGAGTGTGGGAACAAGTGCAAGATGCAGTTATTTCCCAAAAAGCCTTTGACAAGCAATGTTTGAGTAGATGTCAGAAAAACATCACTGGTTCTAACTGGGTGGGAAAAAGGTTCTACTTGAAGACAACCTTATTACAAAATAAGAACTTAACTCATGTTTTCATTGAAGAGTTACTACAATACATCAACTTCAAATACTGAGAGAATTTTTTTTTATTTACATTAAGTAAAAATACATTTTTTACCTAAAAACAATATTATGAAGAAATGTCTCATAAATGAACTACACAGCCAGTGAGCCAAAAGTGTAACAAAGCATAACAGCATTGTATTCTTCAGTTTTACAAAAATAACCATGATCGTCAGGTCAGCTCATTTTTTGAAGGAAAACCTGAAGGGCACATTCTGATCAAAATGCCACAGGGATGCACCGCTGGTGCCTCACACCTCTATTAATACTCTATTAAGATTGATGGAACCATGAGACTCCACTTCATCCCTGTCTGGTGTGTGCGGAGCACCTAATTTGGCAGTGGAGGTTTGGAGCAACCAGGCAACTTTGGAGACAAACTGATTGAGTAACCCTCAAAGAACATTCTTAGACGTACGCATTTAAACTAAACTACTGTATGTAGAAACAACTTCTTCAAATACTAACATTTTTTTTTCAACCACAGTTAATGCATTGTTAGTTTTTTTAACCTCCTCCTCATATATAGAGAGAGACATTTATTTCGGTTATGTTAGACACACAAACTTAAAACATCAACATAAGCATCGACACTGAACAATGTCAACATAAACATTGAACAACATAAACATTGAACAAAATTAACCGAAAAAGGTGTCGGGTGAAGCCAAGGCTTATTTCCCGGACCCTGTTAGTTATGAGCTTTCTTAAATTTTATCCTTTTATATCAAAGCTGTTTTCAAAAATACTTTAGTTCAGATCGACTTTTCACGTTCCTCAATGAGGCAACACACCAGGTAAACAGCAGTATTAAGTAAAACTTTGTTTTAGCTTCCCCCAGTTTGAATTAATGTTCACTATATTGCAGTGGTATTGAGTCATCTGCTTTCAGACCCACATGAACTTAAGTCACATCCCACAAGTAAACCAACCTTTGCAGCTATAACTACTTCAACACATTAAACTTTGGAAAGTTTTCCTAAGTTTAGGAGTGTGTTAATGGGAATGCCAGAATATTCTTCCAGAAGAACATTTGAAGCCAAAACCTGATGTTGGACGAGAAGACGCAACTTAGAATCTTCATTCAGATACATTTCAAATGCTTTTCTGTGGGCCAGTCAAGCTCTTCCATTGTAAACCCTTATTGTCTGTATGGACCCAGCATTGGTGTGCAGACATGTATGAACAGGGAGGGTCAGTCCCCTACTGTGCCAATAAAATTGGAAGCATGGAATCCTCCGAAATTTACTTGACATGCTGAAGCATTCAGGTTCCCTGTCACTCAAACTAAGGTAGTTTTATACTTTAAGTCATGGCACATTTTTACATTGACAAAATTCTGGGTCAAACCAAAAAAGAAAAAAACTCACAATGTCCCTGTCCAGCTTAAAGCCCCACTTCAATCATCGTTTGATCCAATTTAAAAGCGTTCCCAGTTATATTTTAATTATGATTATTTTTTCCAAAATCAAAAAACCTGTGTTGTTTTCTAGGACAGTTTTTGCAGAGCAGCAATAGTACATCTGAAATTCACTTCTGAGTTGTGGATGGGACTTTTGGCCTGGAGTAAACCTGCACTCATTTCTCTTTGCTTACCTTCTCTCCTGCTAGCTTAAAGTCCCTCACAACCCCAATCTAACATAATCGGTGCAACAAAAATGGCAGGAAATATTGGTGCCATCAAGGCTTACGGTTCTGAGCCAGATGCCAGCTTAGACGAGAAAAACAAATGGATCAATTTGTCTGCAAGTAGATGCATTGGAATGAAGCAGAGCAGAGAGCTATCTATCTATCAATAATGTCATCAATCATGAGAAAATGCAACACGTTAAAAATACGAAAAACATGATTTTCATTGGAGTGGGTCTTGAACATAGTGGGTAGCATAGAATAGAATACAGATAGTAATATTGTTTCTAAACTTACACTAACTTATTGGGAAACTTGGGTCAGTTTAGAGAAAATGAAAGCTTATCTTCTTGTAGCAATGGAAGAAAGACACAAATGAAGCTCTTCTTTAACAGCTCCAAGTCACTCTGTTTTTCGTATTTAATCATAGTCAGGCTTAAAAACCTCAGCTTATACAGATATGTCGTGGAAAACTATATATCATGTACAGAATTATATACTTAAATGATATATTATAATAGCTTGGTTGACCAGAAAGGGGTACTCCTTGGCAGCAGTCAACCAAAAACTGTCCAACGAAAAATGAGCAAAGTTTAGTGTGTCAAATCACACACTTGTTTCATTTTAAATAGTTAATCTAGCTCCTGTAAAGTCATGTCATTTCCAAGAACTGATGGTAAGTTGTGTGGGTCCCCAACCCAGACAAAGGGTACTGTGAAGACTGAAGAGAAATATACAATAATTTCTTCTTAAGCGTTTTCAAATGTGTGTCTATCACCTCACATATTGCAGTGGTGCTGACGTGATTCTCAGTAAGTGGAAACATCTCAATGTTGCCAGAGCTGCACATTTAAATGGAATCCATTAATTGTATCAGTGCTTGTAAACAAGTTTTTATTTTGCCCTTGCATCCGTCTTACCCAGAGAGATGGTCAGAGGAATAGACTTATAGTGCTCAGCTGACATCGGAAAAAAAGATTGAAAGAGAGGAGAGATGCCCAAGAGAAGAAGAATAGCCACGAAGCTCAGTTGCAACTGGCAGGTGCGCTAGGCCTGCAATACATTTCACAATTTTTTCCAGTCACATTTGCAGATAACTTTCAACTTTTTAAACACGACTTAAGAGAAACATCTCACAGTAAACCGGACATTCTGTGACTCGAGTTGAAAATCACTGAACTAAAAGCCAAGCCCAGCCCCTTCCAAAGAACCCCAGACCTCCACACCCAACCATCATCATTTTCAAAAAATTTCCTGTTAGTAGAGTACAATCAAATAAGTTCCATTCTCATGGAACGCACCATACGCACATGCATCCATCAGCTTTCCAGATAAAAAAGCGGGATTTGTCACTTCAAAGAATGCGCCTCCACAGACTCCACTCTGAGGACCAGGTGCTGAGCGCTTTACTTCACTGCATCCGACTCGTCTGGGTGCACTTGATGCATTGCTAAGATGTAGCTGTTCGGCCACAGAAATCCATTCCATGAGCTCTATGAACTGCTCTTAAGTTAGGAGTGGCCCATTCTTTTCCACATGTTTGTTGAAGCTGTCTTCCTCCATCTCTTTCCAGTGAGGCAAAAAAAGTATTTGGCTGTCACCGATTCTGCAAGTTCTCACTTTACAATTCTTCAGAAACCTGTAACTTCTATCAAGTCCCCAATGACCACATGTGTGGACAAAAATGCACTCAAAAACAAAATCCCAGGACATAGGAGGTACTTCTACCCTCCACTCATTACCTGTATAAATGGTACCTGTTTGAACTGGACACCTGTCCATACCCTTACAGTAAGAATGCAACCTCTCCACCATGATCAAGACCAAGAGCTGTCGAAGGACACCAGGAACAAGATTGCAGGCCAGAACAAGACTGGAATGAACCAATCTACAATAATTAAAAAGCAATTATTAGAAATGTAAGAAATACAAGATCACTGACAAACTCCCTCTACTTGGTTCTCCATGCAAGGTTTTGCCTGGTGAGGTACAACTGATTTTTAGAATGGTGAGGTAACAGCCCTGAACTACACCAGGAGAACTGGTCAATGACCTGAAGAGAGCTGGGACCACTGTAACAAATATCCCTGAGAAACACACTAAAGTAACACACTTAAACCATTTAAACACTTTGATTACCTCAAGTTTTGTGATGTCAACAAAAGTTTCTAACTGAAACAACAATTAGCAGCAAGTGCTTTTCCACTAGAGTCACTGCAGTTTTTACACAGAATTTTAGTTTGCCCCATGGGCACAAATATCACTGCTCAAACACGCCTGGCTACCCATTCCTTTATCCCCACTTCATGCCACCAACACTGAAATCGAACCTTCAAAGGCACTCGATATTTTGAGGAGAAAAAAATTGAATAAACGCTCTTCAATATAGAAAAAAAGGTGTTTAAAGATTTGGGAAAATATTACATGTATGGTGCGAGTGTCTTATCTCTAAATCATAAATTTTAGGTGGGGAATCATTAAAAATTATTTAAAGGATGATAAATAGAATGCTATTCTCAGTTAAATAACAAATAACTGCAAATAATTACTGGTAGTCAGGTTGTTGAGAAATTACAACAAACGTTTTAGAACCAATTGTGACACAAAACAAGTCAAATTTTGTTTTTAATTACCCCAATTCAACAGACTGATAAAGAGAAATCAAACTAAATCTAAAGAAATGCTCACTGGTGCATCATTGCCACACAAAGGGAAATCAGCATTGTGCAAACAGGTTTAATTTTTCAGGAATGTGTTCACGTCACAGGATAATCTATAATTTTTTCACAACAAAAGATCAAGACCTTCCACTGCCACAATTAAAAAGGGGAGTGTCATTTTGAAAGACTAGCTTACCCTTACAATTAAGTCAATTGCAAACAAGGTTGGGTAATATTTATGTAGAGCTTTTTCTGTGGACAAGTAATAGTAAGAAGAAAAACTAGTCTATTGACTTAACCAGACACTTTAAAGAAAAACCTGAAGTGAAAAAAATAAAAGATTAACATTGACAGGCATCTTATAAAATGTAGACTTTATGCTACCTTTACTTTCATGAACGTATTAAGCTTTTTCCTCCTCTCTTGTTACCATTACCCTCTCTCCTGTTTATAGTTTAGTCGAGCACTGAACAACTGCTCCTTGGGTAAGCCAGTCACTTACTCATCATTCTTTTTCTGCATCCACCTTATCCCATTTAATGTCTCAGGGGTGTGCCGGAGCCACTGTCCATCACTGAACCAGAGGCTGGTCACACCCTGGACAGATCACAAGTTCATCAGAGAGCCACAAAGACCTACACACACCTGAAGTTAGACAATCTCCAAAAAGATTAATCAATCACAAGACTCTGAATCAAATATTAAATGTTTTTTTTTAAAGGGACTTCGCCTTTGTTTGAGCTGCTCTTCTATGCTTTACAAGCATACTAGTGGACCAAGTCAACAAAACTGTTTTATACAACAGAGTCAAACCAGGTAGAAACTAAGTAAAAACTGCTGGTATAAACCAGAAAGAGGAAATTACTGTCCTAAATGATATGATATAAACTTTGTGAAACCCAGGAAGATCAACCTTTACCATAAGTTGATTCAAAAATGGCATTTATCACATCAATACAATATACACAATATGGAGCAAGCAGCACTGATATATTTTCACTACAAAAGGGATTTGAAGCCAGTTGCAAAGTAGTAAACATCTTAACAGCGAACACTTGCTGACATTCTGGTGTCCAGATCCAAGATCGACTTTGGTTAGGTGATGGTGCTGTTAGAAGGCTAAAGATCCAATTGCAGTTAACATTTTACTAAAGTGTTGTAGAAATGACATTTTTGCCCTAAAGGTAAGTTGTGTGAAAGGAGACTAATGACACAAGGTCTGCTGACAGAGGATGATCACCTTTGCTGCCCACAAAAATTATAAAACATTACCTTGTGTTTTAAAGGGGGGAGATATAATATAATATAATACAATAGATCAAAAGATGATCAGAGAGGGACTTTAACAGAACTTAACTGCATTAACAACTGCATCTTTTTAAATTTCTGTTTTATACCTTTATGCATATCCTCTTTACCATCCAAAATGCTTGAAAAGTCAGTCTTGTACAGCAAAAAAGAAGTTTAAGGAGATTTTGATGAGAATGTGACAAAACACGCAAGCATGCACTTTTCAGTATGTATCTGGAATAGCAGCAAAATAGCCCATGTCCAATGTTATGATCTGTCTCGTAATGCAATGGAAAAACTTAAAATGAGTCCAGCATACAAACCATAGGATAGGGACTTTTCTTGTCCGAATCCAAAACTGCACTTTTTAAAATGAAATGAATAAATGTATGGTGTTTCTTATTTAAAAGTGTTTTGAAACACCACCAACTCATCCCGCTACTTAATCTCAAAAACTTAAAAACATAGCAGGATATACGACAGATTTTTATTTTCTTTTTAAACTTTCACTTAGTACAAAAGCATTGGTGATCCATAGCCAACATCCCCTTCGCAGTTCCCTTTCTAATGCCTTGAGACTCTGCAAACAGAGTGAACTAAGAATATGTAACTGACCTTTTCCTTTATTTTGCCTGATTAGTCTCCATAATTTCTAAAACCCTGCAAGTCTGCATTTTTTAGATACTCAGCTGAGAAAAGCAACAGCTATGACCACAGTACATTTTTTCAGGTAAACCATCACCACTAAAGTCATCTGACCCAACTTGCAAATATTTAATTAAAATTAGGGTCTAAACCTTTTTCAGTTTTTGTTAAGATAACTCCAAATAGAAGTAGGGATGTGCAGGCAGAGGGAAAAATATTAGGATGAAGTGGAGGTTCCCATGGATACAAAAAAATCAAAAAAAGAACTGGGTGTAATCTGAGACAATACAGGATTTTTTTTTTACAATCAAATAAGAGGTGTTGAAGTGAGACATTATATGCAACAGAAAAAAGTACCAATGGATGCTGTTAAAGATTTAACTAAACAGAGAAGACTGCACATAAACAATAACATAAACATGCAGTAATCTGTAAACCCTTAGTTTTTAAAATATATTCCTAAAGTACGTTATCAATTGAGCTTTTACCTTGTGTTTCACATATTGAGCAAACAGATTTATGCACTTTGACTTCAATAGAGAATTAACAAAGCAGCCAACATTTACGGATCTTGGTTCATTTATGTATTTAAGTAGCACACGAGCAATCACTTCTAAAAATAATAATAATTATGATAATATTTAAAAAGGAAAAGAAAAAACGCTAACACTTAGCCACTTAACATAAACAATTATGATTTACCAATTTCGGAACAGCGCTATAATATAAGGGAACTAGTACATACCGAAGAAGCCAGAAAAGATAATACATTTCTTATAGTGTTTCTTATTTTTTTCCCACTGAATTGGAGGAGAGACATAGACAACCTTCCGCTAAATAGCAGCGTGCTAATGTTAACCAAATGAGTTAACTTGCCCAGCATTTGCTAATCAAGTAAAACAGGCTAACCAAAAGCTAACTAGTTAGCCCAGTTAGCTTAGCTTTACACTGCAAGAGCCTTTAGGATGAAGCGCAAACAACAACACACGCCTGGGTAGGGTAAGCTACTTACCAAGTCCAACTAGCGTGTTCTGAAGGTTCACAGCACCTCTAAACACAGATGGTCATAAAATGTCTCGAGTTAGAAGAATTGTTTGTTGGCGGTTAGCAGTCTCCAACTGGATTCAGCTAAGGCGGACAGTGCTGTCATTTGCTGTCATCACGAGGAGACCTGCGCAGCCCGCATGCGCACACGGCTGCCGCTGGTAAAAGGAGCCGCCACTTATTTATGAAGTAAACAACACACAACGCTTGAAGGAAAGGAAATAGTTAAGCATTGTTTGATGTGAAGATATTCACTTTAGTATTGTCTGATTATTTGCAGCCAATAAATTCACTTGTTTGTTTGTTTGTTTTGTACTTATTGCTTTTTGTGAATGTTTTTATTCATATGTTTTAATGTTTTTCTTTTTGCTAAAAAAAAAAAAAAGTGTAAATTGTGCCGAATTTGTTTGATTTATTCGTATGACCTGCAAAGTATGAATAAACTAATAATTGTACCAGGCATGTAAATAACAGAAGTATTTTCTAGATTTACAAATCTTTACACAAAAAAAAACAATCTGCAAACTGAATTTTAAAAATTATTCAATGGTTAGATGATACTGTGCAAATATTTCTTGATAGTAAAATTCATATTTACCTTTAAAGTTACATGGCCAACTACCGGTAGCTTGTAAGGAGTGCAATATAGTGTAATAAAGAAAAGTTATGTAGCTTGTACATATCTATGTATATTTTCAGTTAAACACAATTTTATCGTTCTTTAGAAGATTACCTATTTTTATTGTTTAAGCAGCTGGAGAGCACCGGAAATTTCGTTGTCACAAGTTTCTTGTGTAACAATGACAATAAAGGCTTTCTGATTCTGATTCTGATATAAAGCAACATTTTACAAAGGGACAACAGCCAAAATGCTAAAGGTGAACCCAGACATGATTTATCCTTTTGTGCTCTGTGCTTTTGCACCGAATTCCATCAAAAATACAAAATATAAAAATAATTGAATTGATTCTCAGTGCAGGTGGGTATTTTTTAAGACACGGCATGAGTTGCACATCTCTTTCCACTAGATGGTGGTCTAGTAGCAGAATCTCAAAAAATTCCTTTGACTAAATCTACACACATTTGAAGTGAAACTTGGTTTTGCTTATTTATTCCTTTTCTTTAAAAGCCAGCATTTAAAAAAAAAACTGGAAAAAAATAAAAAATGAAAATCAATGTTGATCAGTCCAAATCATTTTGAAACTGTACCAAACGTATTCTCAAAAAGTAGATCCAAGACCACATGGTCACTCTTTAAAGTTCATTTATTATATTTGTATGTAGGTTAGAAACATCACAAAATAGAAACTCGAGGAAGGTCTTGCACAAGGATTGATGAACAAGTAAAAGAGCATTCTTATATTAGTGAACAATGGCAATTACAGCAGGCATTTCTGAGATAAGTGCTGCAACTTTATTAGAAACAATCCTAAAAAAATTAAATGTATGCTTTAGTGCAAAAAGTCTTTTAAGCTCTTAATTCAAGGGAGATATTCTATGTGCGTAATAAAATAGGATTTTGTAATACAGATGTCAAAGTTGTTCCTTCATTGCATATAATCTAATTAAAGACATTCTGTGTACTAGGTTCAGATACATGTCAGGATGTTCAATTAACTCAGTTTTTACATTGTGTATTATACTTCCTCTATCTCTGAGCCTCAAATTGTATATCACTTACATAAAATGTGCTTAAAAGTAAAAGCAATATTAAAATATCTGAATATAAATAACATGCCTTTGAGCAAAATAATTATCTATTTACAATGGTAGATCACTGAACCTGTCTAGAGCTATCAAGTCTTTAAAAATAGCTATCTCCATACAATGCTTTGTGTCAAATGCATTTGTTTGTTTTCAACTGAAGGCCACTTTCAAACAAAGCAATATATACAAGAATGACATCAAGCCTCCTCCACAAGCCAAAATATGCTGCAGTTATAATTCTTGATTAAACGAAAGGTTGGGTGGTTTTTACTTGTCTTCGAAAACAAACTAATGTAATAGAATAGAAATAGCAACACAACTACCAAAGAAATGTTACTCAAATACTAAATAACCAATGTGATACTACAAGCTCTGCTGCAATGTCTAATATTAATTCCTGATAAAGATTTAATAGGAATATCAAAAGCAAATCACTATAGCAAAATGAAATTTGGCTGTGCCAACCGTTACGTGTACGCCAATGCATGTGTGCTGCTGGAATAATTCTGTGCTTTATAATATCTTTTGTACAACTTAGGACCTAGATTGCTGAGTTTCAGCCTAGTCTACATGCAGGCTATTAACCTCTCAGAGTGCAATAGGATCAAGACAAGCTAAAACCAACGTTAACAAACCTATTAAAGATTAGGTCTGTTGCGTGTGTAGCATGTGACTGTGCGTAGCAATGGAACTAAGTAGCAGAACAAAATCTCTATATACACATTTTAAAATAAAATTTCGATTTGGTAAATCACACACAATGTATCAACAATCGGTACATTTAGTGTTGCTGACATCATTAACACATATTTAGTGCTATACTACATAATATCATCCAAAAGATGAGGTGTACCCAACCAGTCTAGGGTCCTTGGCTCAGATGCAGCCATGATCATGCACATAAACTGTTTCCCTGTTCTCTTATCTATTGGATAAATTGTGGTAGGAGTGAACCTTTTGTTGGTCTCCACAAACTCACAAAGCTGGTTATAGATTTTGGGGTATTCATGACGGAGGAACACTCCCCTGGTCCTGAGCTCACGCTGGATGTTGACAAAGCACACCTCCCTGGCTTTTCGTCCTTCCTCTCCTTCTTTGTCAATGTCCGGTGTGCCTGGAGGCGGAGTGAGGATGAGAGTTTCCATTTCAGCATCCTTTTTAAGAACTTTTTTATCAGGACTCGAAGAAGCTAGGGACACCTTTGCATATTTCCGAACTGTTGGGGCTTGGAGTCTTGGTGACGGTCTGTTAGGCACTAGTTCACCAACAGCTATGGATACATTTAGAAGGAAACATTCATTTGGGTCATATTCCTTACCTGCCTGTTGCAATTCTTTGCAGTATTCACCCAAGTTGTCCCTGAAGCCATCAAGCTCTCTCAGAGATAAGTATGTGGGAGAAATGAGGAGGCTTTCGAGTCCAACTTGCAGAAAGTGATCTGCTGTTTCTGGATTAGCAAAACCTAGAAAGAGAACACCTCTTCCTCTGGAAAGGTAGCCAGCTTTTGCAAGGCGTGAAAAGGCTTTATGGATCTCCGAATTCTCTCTGCAGAATTTAAGAGTGTGCCGACAGACACTGCTGACGCGACCGTACAAGCAAGTTTCTTTGTGGGTTTCCCAGTCATCCCTGCGGCAGTTTCGTGAGCAGTAGAAGGTGTAGCAACTGTGACAAGATTTAAAGTACAAGCATGCATTGAACATATTCTCAGATTGGTTACACTTTTTATTACCACAAACCATAATTTCGTCTTCGTCTGTGCTGTGGTCTGGAGAACATTCCTCTGCGCTCCTCTGTAGAGCATCACAGCCACTATCAGGATCTTTGATTGTGTCAGGACTGGATTTTGAGGATGGGAGGTGTGTGTTCAGACATTCTAAGTTTTCAAGTCCAGACCCTTCTTTCTCTTTGTCATCATCTTCGGTGATCAGCTGTTTTAAATGGTCTAAAAGGCTTTCATTAGACTTTTGGGTAGTGGGTGGTTTGTAGTCAACAACCAAATCAGCCAACAGTTCATCCAGTTGCTCTAGACTCTGCTGGAGGGAGAAATTGTTGTGTTTCCTTTCTTTGGTAATATCTGTTGTGTTGGAAAGCTGCTTTTGAGTCGCTGTCTTCTCACTGCCTACAGTGTTCCAGCTAACAGAGTGAACCTCACACCGCTTACTGTTTTCTGCACAAATGTCATTGTCTGTAATGGTTATCTCTGGGGTGACAAACCAGTGCTGACTCCTGGTGTTCCTCCAATGGTTGCTAGAACCCCTGTCCAACGAGTTTTCTGAGAGAGAAAGAGCAGCATATCGCCTTGGTGAACTTGAAAGGTTTAGTATTACAGGTTTAGATGTAGCATCAGAGGATTCCCTGTGCCCTGCTTGGTAAAATAGGTTCTCATAACTGCGTCCACGCGGCACAGTTTGCTCTCTTTCATGCCTTGGATACAGAATATTGTCCCAGGACTTTGACTGGTTTTTCACATCTGTTCCTAGCCGACTTGTGTCTGTGCAGCTGTTAGTAAACCAAGGAGCTACACTAATATCTTGCTTTCCACTCAGCGGTGTGGAATGGGAGGAATGATTAGAATATCCAGATATACTTGAACGATACCAGTCATCTGAAAAGGCATGTGAGAAACGAGGGCGATGACGACCCTCTGTGTGATACATCCTTTGTGAAAAGTACTGTTCCTCAGGAGAACTGATTGATTTGGGATAAAACCTAGAGCCACTCACATGGTATGGATAGAACCGATTCTCTTCTCCATAGCAAGCTCTAGACAGAGGAGTTGGAGAAAAATATGTCCCTGCCTCACCTGCGGGGTTGGGCCTGCTGTATACTGACAGTGCTGGTTCTCTGTTGGTACGGTGGTCAGAATAATATGACCTTACTGGAAGCGTTTGCACCCATCGAGCACTGGGATCATATTGACTTGTCATTGTACTACCAAAGCTGGTAAGACTGGAGCGGTCATCCTGAAAGTAGGCCCTTGAGTGAGGATGGACTGTGTATCGAACAGGGTCCTCTGTGTAGAAAAACTTAGTTGGTATGTTGGGATTTGAGAAAGCTCTTTGCTCTTGACTCAGGTATGGTACCGTTGGGGATGATATTCTGTGCGCATCTACATGCTGGTAAGGGATAGGAGACATTCTGCTGCTATAGTGATATCCATGTCTAAAATCTCCACTGTAGCATTCACTCGGAGTGGGTGTTGGTGAGGACACAAACTGGCGTGGTACATACAAACCTCCCCTGCTACTGGCCTGAGAATGTCTTTGCCAAAGATGTTCAGTCTGTGTTTTGGGAACTTGTCTCAAAGTGTGCTGCAGCACAGCTGCATCTGGTTTGATGTCAACACGGCATCTAACATGAGGACTCACAGCTGGTTTTTCTGGTTTTTCCTCTACAAAACAGTCAGAAACATACAGAGGGGAGTGAGGCTGCAGTTTGATAGGGTGCACCTCATTCAAGAAAGCTCTATTTGAAGATTCTCGTGATGTCTCAGATGACCTTGAGGCATCTGCTGTGGCAGAGCCATCCTTCCCCTTCCTGTCTCCTGGTGAAGATACAGTGATGGGTACAGGTGTTAGAGTAGATTTAATCCTGGGAGCACTTTGAGATCTTGATCTCCTTTTGGAATCTGACCACGTGAGATAGCTGGTCTTGTCTCGAGCACTGTTCTGCTGGTAATGTTTGGTGTTAAAAAGATCAGGAGACGAAAAACGAAGATGTCCTGGCCGATCCAATCCGTTCCAGAGATCTTTGTTAAAGTTTTGATGCTCAGACCTCTTGTTGGGGTACTCCATCGAGGAGGAGAAAGGTTGTGGATCATCCAGTGACTCGATAAAGTCAAAACTGCGGCAGTGTCTTTTGTTAATGATCTCCGATTTGTCAATCATTTTCAAGTCACATTGCTTTGAGGAATGGAGAGTAATACAATTGTCTTGGTAAGGGTTTAGTGCAATATCCTGATACAGAGTTGAAGCCAGTATATCAGGGGGATGTGTCCTTGTCATCTTAGAGAAACTCCGTTTTGCAGATGGTGTGATTCAGGATCAACACAACCTGTGAAACAGGAAAGACAAAATTACTGGTAAATGTACCTTCAATTATTAAAAGTAAATTTGATTAAAAAAATTAAGGCCTAGAGAGTGGTTTTGGGCAACATCTACTTGCATGTGCTTAAAACAGTACTTAGTGCCCTTTAAGACAATGGTACCCCAGCATACTCAGTTGAAATAGGCACAGAATGCCAAAATATTTCTCATCTTTATACGTTTTTTTGCTTTGCGCTTTTTTGGATTCACTTACTTTACTGTGTATTTTATGATGTTCTCTAATAAAATGTATAACCCTTCTAAAAATGGATCCCAATACTTCCCTGCCTGATTCTCAACAAGAGAAGGTTAAACTGCCAGATGGTTTCCAAGCACAGCTGTGACTGCCTCAGGAGAAAGGTCAACTGCAGAGGACAAATTTTATACATTCATACATGACATTTAATGGGACTTAAATATATTCTTTTGGTTTTTTTGGTTTTGTTTGTTTGTTTGTTTTTCTGTTCTTCATTTACACTCTAGGTGAACTTCATTTGAGTGTTTAGATACACCAGCATTCACTTGTTTGGGTTGCAGCAGACGTCAGATAAGCTTTTACATCTGCACAAACAAGGCCAAGTCTGGGAAGAAACACATTCTTTGGTGTGAATGTGCAATTATTTATCTCTTACAGCAATTGGTGTCTGGTGCAGTTGCTTGTTTGCAACCAGGTAAAAGATGACTTTTTGCTAAGAGCCGCATCTCAGCATTAAAGAAGGAGCAAGGCCATCAGTTTTACCAAAGGTAACCAAAGGTTTTACCAAATAAATCGAAAAGAAGCAGCACAACTATTACCCACATTACCAAACATGAAATTATACCTTTCTACAAATTATTTGACTAAATGCATGAGGGGCAGCATATACACCAGCTTTCAAAATGACAGCAAACTATTTGCAACAATAAGTTAATTTATTTTACCTTAACATAAACAAAGTGTTGTTAAACCCTTTTTATAACAATATTTGAGAGATCTTTAAAAGTGTAGCATTTATGTATGATGATAACATATTTAAGGTAAATGTTAAAGCAATTACTTTTCCTTCCTGCAATATGTCTTGGATTGACATTGCAGTTGGCAACTTATGGTCACACCAACACCTCCCCGCATAAATTCGTTTTAGGAAAAAAAACTGAAACCCTAAAAACATACCACGGACAAAATGTTCCAACAATTGTTTTTTATGTGCCCATAACAGACACATGGTCTTTCTTGTTGGCACTCACCCACAAGCAAACCCTGTGTTGCCATCTGTTCATCATGAAGAGAGAGGGCTGACCAGCCATCTCCCCGTCATGTCTCCACGACACACCTAAATATCATTTCTGCTCACAACCTGCTTCAACACACTAACCCACAGATCTGCATGGTTTCACAAAAGCATTTCGGATTGTGGAATGGTGTGTGTCCTTTGCTGCTACCACTTAAAAATAATAGATGCAGGTTGCTACGTTTTTTGAAATTATTCTGTGCATTTTTTAAAGGGGGGTAAAACATAGCAAATAACAAATAATGCAAAGATAAACTAAAATACTTAATTCACAACTGCATCCCCTATAAAGCCTAGATGTTATTCAGTTGCCTGAACATTTTTAGGGAGTAATTATAGATTTTAATTTGCTGTTTCATTGGCACAATAAATATTAATAATACAGTGTTGCTGTTCCTTAAAAAACGTTTCTATATTTATATAATTAGATGCTAAACCTAATATGTCAATTGTTTTTAACATATTTACATATATCATATGACATAAATATTGTGAGTTTTAAGTGTGCAGTCAAAGAAAATGTTATAAATTTTCACTTATTGCAGCAAAAAAGAACAGGTTTGGCTGATTTTTAAATATCATTTTTGAATTACTCATGTTTAGGAAAGCAAACTAACAGTTATTTGAGACTTTGAGAGTTATTTGAGACGCTTCTGTGGCTCTTTTTCAGTGGAGGAACTACACTTTTTCAGGCAGTATAAAGCAGCATGCCATACAGTCTCCATGACTACAGCCCACAGCAAGAAAACCTTTGAGTAATGCTGCAGTTGCACACAGAGTGCAAGATCTTACTTGGAAAAAAAGCACAAAAAAAATGTGCTAATATCCATTGAATTAAGTATCTGTTTTAGACAGGAAATAAGTTATTTATTTTTATGTATTTATTTATTTATTTATTTCTAAGGCTGTTGCAGTAAATAGGCCTGCCCTCTGCAAAGGTAAGAAAATCCCAATCTATTGCAGATTTCCCTGAAAACCTCCCTTCCCATCCGCAGGCGCAGCCAGCTTCGTCCATTATCAGATTCCTGCTCTACCGCACTTTTGCGCCCCTTTTCCTCCATTCTGGTCCTGCCCCCCCCCCCCCCCCCCCCCCCCCCCCATCCTCCGTGCTGACCCGATGCCTTTGAGGCCGGATGACATCATTTGCGATGTGGACAGAACCTCCGGCCCCGAGCGGGGAGCAGTGGATCGTGAGTTCGGTAAGTTTGAGCATCAAAAATGCAGAGAGCGCACGGGGGAGGCCTTACCGGTACGTCAGGGAGCTGCTGGGATGCGGCGGACATGGTCCGCTCCTCCCGAGGAGAAGCTCAACCCACCAATCCGGTGCACCTGCTGGGAGCCGAGCACCTCCGTCCACCGTGATGCCGTCCGCATCACGCTCTCGCTGCTGACGGCTTTGTGTGAGAGCGTGTTTGTGTGATCGAGGAGGAGGAGGAGGTGTGTCTCAGCCTGCGCCTCTGGGGGCGTGGCTGTGCGTGTTTTCAAGAAGAAGGGGGGGCATTGGGGGGATCTTTGGGTGTGCAGTCTCCTCGCAGCAATGCGTCTGTTCGCCTGAACTCTGTTGGGCATTTCCGGGGAATCTGCTAGTCATTTTATCCACTTGCATAAGTAAAGAATTTGAATTTTCTTTTTATTATATACTTATTTATTTATTTATTTATTATTAGAAAATCATTGCATTGCATATATTTTTATTTTTTATATGGTTTACACATTATTATTATTATTATTATTGTTGTTGTTGTTGTTGTTATAACTATTATTATCATTATTGTTGTTTTTATAACTATTAATATTATTATGACTAATTATTTTTAATTTATTTTATTTTTTGCTTTTTACTTGACTTGACCACTATATCAAAATAAAGACCTACAAACATTTTTAAACTCTTCTTTTTTTTCTTTAAAAAAGCGACAAGTATTTTCCAAAGAAGCAGAAAAAATTGTGAAAATCCTGCAAAATTTCCTTTAAAAAATCGAAATACTTATCTTAACAACTAAATCATGCAAAGAACAGAAAACATACAATAAAAAGTTTATTAAAATCGTTTTCTATATTTATTTTTTACAGTAGTAATTAATGATTTCTTACAGAGTAATTACCAATTAACTTGATATTTTCTTCAGGTGATCCTCTGAAGGGAAAGGTCTTCTTTTTCATTTTTTTTGTTTTTTTTTTTCCATTTGAATGTTAATTTTGTCTTCACATTAAACCCAAATCCATCCATCAATCAGCTTTTTGTGGCACTTTTCATATAGTGCTTTAGCTTACATGCTATACAGGAGGCTCAAATTCTACCCATAAACCCCAGCACATCATAAAAACACATATGTGTATATAAAAGCAAAAAACCGGGATTAGGTGTGTAGAGTAGGAGTAGTAGTAGTAGTAGTATTAAATTAAAATAAACACAAGTCACCTGAATAAAAAGTGGACATGCTTTCAGGAGAAATGCCCTCACATCCTTGACAGGGTCAGTCAATCATGAGCACCAGCTCCACAACATGTGACTGCTGCAGGAAAACTGCTTACTGAAGCAACCCATGGGTGGTTGGAAATTCGCTGCAGACAAACAGAAGATTGCAACGATGCTCAGCTTTGACAGAGCTCAGCTGTCCACAGGAAACTCAGACTTTTGCTGTTTCAGCCGCAGCTTTTGCGTTAGTTGATTACCGTTCTCGACTTTTCTGTCTGTTCGCTGGTTACAAAACACTAGAGCTACATGAAACCCCATCTGTGGCACACCGCGTGTGTGAGTTATGATTCAGAATACAGTGGGTCTCACGTTGTGCATCCAGCATTCCTGAGAGTGGGCTCTATTTGAGTATGTGTGAATCATCCTCTTCAGCACAATGCACTGGCATCTGACTGCATCAGCTGCTGGTTAGCAGGCAGAAATGTCTGTCAGCTGGCTGCCAGCAGGTTTCTTAGGCAACTCTTGGTGTCCGTGGAGAGAAAATCAATTGCTGGCTGTTGATTAGAAGCCTAAGTGATGTGGATCAATCAAGCCTGCGCTGCCACAAAGTAACAGCATTAGAGCAGGGCACAGCTTCACCGTGCCTCAGCTTCTCCAACATGTGTTTGCGCCTCTGGGTGAAAAACCCCTTTGGCTATCTGGCTCATCAAAGCCTCTATGTTTGATTAAGTGTCTCTACAACTCACTTCCTGATTTATGCATTTGTATTGGGATGAAAATTTACAAGAGTTATTGGGATGCACCAAATTTTAAAATGGTCTGTCCAAAAACTCTTGTAGGTTTGGCATAGGAAACAACCCAATAGATGAAGATGGTATGGCAAAAATGAACAGCTTTGCTGTACTACAAGGTATCTTAAAGAAGCAAAAGATGATGCCTGCTATCCATGCAGTGCTAAATATTTTACACAGACTGCATTAGGGCCCCTTGGACAGACTTTCTTTGTAAATCTAGCAGTAGATTTTGTTTAGACTTGTGTTCCAATGGGATTTAAGTGCAGCAGAGAGAAATCTTAAATGCTTGGGGGGAGATGCACTCAGTTCTTCTCTTAATTCCCAGCAAACTTTGATTAAGTCTTCAGCATATTAAACAGCTGAATCCTCCCGGTCCACCTCTTTTGGCTAAGACAGTTGTGGTGCTACATAGTGCACACATCACTCTGACTTTGGGCTTTCATGAGGATTTAGAGAAAGCCATGTGAAGTATTTAGATGCTATTTCAGCTCAGCGGGGCCCTTTAAAATTCTTACTGGCTTTGATTCTGATTAAATAAAACTAGATTAGATTTTAACTGCTGCAAGTATTCTCCTTTTTTTTCTAGAGGAAGTAGTAATTACTAGAGACTGGTAGATAAGTGAAAACGCATGATGTAATTTTTGCCATTCATTGCATTTGCATTGCTATGTTTTTTACACAGGAAAAAAAGAAAAAAACAATAGAACTGGCAGTTGATTAGATGTGATGTGTCATGATTTCAGTGCTTAATTGGAAAACGATATTTGCCTTTGCTGCACCAAAAAAAGCACATTCCAATCCACTCCAAATAACACTTATAAACAAATTCATGTGCAAGCCAAGCCATTTGGGAGACGTATCCATGGCAACCAACACTGAGTGGGTGCAAAAGGGAGAGATACGATTTCAAAAGTAATGAAGTAAAGCGCTGATGGGAGACGCCTGTGGAGACCATAAAAATCTACGTCACAGAGGAAAGATGCAGAGAGGTGAAAATTGCTCACAAATTCGCACCAAGCTGCAGCCCAGTGGAGGTGCATCTCAGCATGCACTTCTTTTTCTGCTCCATGTTATCTCTGGAGTTTGATCGCTCAAGATTAACACAAGGTTTTCCACAGGGACAATAGCCTGCAGTGAAAATCAGGACTGGAAGAAGGACCTGAGCGGATACAGGCTTTCCCCCACCCTGCACATGTGGGCCGAAGTAAGAAATATTTTTCAGAGCAACTCTGAACAAACACAGACTCGTCTGTCCTTCCCTCTGGAGGCACAGTAAGACATCCCATGGTGAGGTTTAATTAAATCTTTATCACACACTCCACTCTTATCCTTCATCATCTGTTATTTTGGCTTAGGAATCACTCACTCATGTGTGCAATAAAGGCATAACACATTTATCATAAAATGCTGAACATCTCTGATATTTCTAGTTCATCGTGATTTTTATATATTTGCTCAGATTTTTCAAAAGATTTTTTAATCCCAGAATGAAGTCAACAGGAGGTTTTGTAATGACTGGCTCCCATTAAGATCCGTCCATTCAAGAGTGGACACAACAAATCTTTTGTGCCTCAGTGAGGATCAATGAAGGCCTTCTAAATATGGATATTATTCAGGCACCCTCCCACAGCCGTACAATGCAAAGCAGTACTGGGTTGCACTAATTGTGTGGATCTGTAGCTAGCAGTATAATGGCTGTAACAGCCACAATTTCACATTTTATGTGGAAATAAAAAGAATCGTCTTTATCTGTTCGTGATAGTGAGGACTGTTGTAACTTGTTTCATGTTTGCTGCAGATGAATAAAACACATGATGGGGCTTGGAGCCACTGACACAGAAACTACTCACTGAGTACTTTCCGCAGCCACTCATCAACTAACGTGTGCAAATCCGCGGTGACATTTTCCGCTATTTCAGAGCTAATGCTATTCTAATATATGTGCATTCTGGTTGCAGTCTTTATGAGCACCTGCACTTGCAGCTTCACCAGCCTGTTTAAATGGGTCAGCTCTAGAAATATCCTGGCTCAGAGAGAAGGAATCGTGAGGGGCCCCTCCTCTTTGTCCTTTTGTATTTTCTCCAACACAGAAACACTATTGCTGGCAAAATTCTCAAATTCCACATCAGTAACTAGCAAAGCCATAATAACAAGGTAGCAGCCGAAAAAGGCGAATTACATTGCACAGATTAGAAAAAGCCAAGATTTTATGTTTCGCAATGGGTTTGGATCTGCCTGCCAATTATGAACTCTTTTTGTTAAGAAACGAAACAGGTTTATATGGTAGTGAGGATAAATACCCAAAAAATAAATTTTGATTCTGATATACAGTTGAAACAAGAAGTTCATGTACACCACAGAAGAACACATATATGCTTTTTGTTTCACCGTCAGACATGAAATAAAAGTAAATGTTTCCTGTTTTAGGTCAATTACAATTAACAAAATTACTTCTATAAGCTAAATGTCAGAATAATGAGACTAGGTTTTTCTAGACAAGTGTTTTTTTTTACTTTTATGAAAGTCAAAAGTTTACATCCATTTCAGTAGTAATTGGTACTATTGATTGCCTTTCAACAGCAGTACTTGGGTCAAACATCTTGGATGGCCTTCCACAGACTTCTTACAAGATTTGGTCGGAATTTCGGGCCATTCCTCCTGACAGAACTGGTGTTACTGAGCCAAGTTTGTAGGTCGCCTTGCTTGTACACGCCTTTTCAGCTCTGACCATAAATGTTCAATAGGATTTAGATCCAGGCTTTGTGATTGCCACTCCAAAACACTGACTTTGTTATCCTTAAGCCACTTTGTAACCAGATTGGCAGTTTACTTCTGTTGATTGTCCATTTGAAAGATCCATTTGCGCCCAAGCTTCAACTTTCTGGCTTATGTCTTCAAATGTTGCTTCAATATTTCCACACACTGTTCTTTCCTCATGATGTTACTATTTTGTGAAGTGCACCAGTCCCTCTAACAGCTAAACAACCCCACAACATGATGCTACCACCCCCATGTTTCTGCAGTTGGGATGGTGTTCCATGGCCTGCAGGCTTCCCCCTTTTTCCTCTAAATATAACAATGGTCATTGTGGCCAAACAGTTCAATTTTAGTTTAGTCAGACCACAAGACATGTCTCCAAAAATACAAGTCTTTATCCTTGTGTGCATTAGCAAACCATAATCTGTCTTTTCTGTGTATCTTTTGAAGTAATGCTTTCTTCCTGCAGAATAGCCTTTCAGCCCATGTCTGTTGATAATGACACATTCTTACAATCTTCAGCCAGCATCTTCACAACATATTTTGCCTTCGCCCTTGGGTTGTTGTGGAAATATTGGACCAAAGTACGTTAATCTCTGAGACACACAACCCATCTCCTTCCTGAGCGATACAATGGCTGGATGTTCCCATGATGTTTATACTTGCGCACAATTGTCTGAAAAGGTGAACATGGCACCTTCAAGCATCTGGAAATTGCACCCAAGGATGAACCAGACTTGTTTGAATCCATAAATGTCTTCCTAGTATCATGACTGATTTCTTTTGATTGTCCCATGTTGTTTTACAAACAAGGTAGTGTGTTTCAAATGTGCCCTAATATATATCCACAGATATGTTTCTAATTAACTCAAATGCTGTCAATCAAGGTATCAGAAGCTTCCAAAGACATCATCATCTGGAGTTTCCCAAATTGTTTAAAGGCATAGTGTTTTTAGCGAATGTAAACTTTTGACTTTGATAAAAGTAACAAAAACTTGTCTAAAAAACATAGTCTAATTATACCGACATTGAGCGAATAGAAATAATTTTGTGAATTGTAATTTATCTAAAACAGGAAAATTTTACTTTTATTTCATGTCTGACAGTGAGGGGGGAAAAAGCATATTTGTGTTTTATGTGGTGTATGTAAACTTTTGGCTTCAACTGTAAAATTAAAAACTTTCCTCATGAGAGCATGAAGTCCTTAAACAAAAAGGCCTCTCCCCCCTGCAGGCAGCCAAATAAAAACTGCAAGCAAGCAAACTGAGTTTTAAAGACGACACTGCCCTTCAATGAGTAAACAGTCTGCTTACCGAGTGGATTTTACGAAACCCTTTCTTTAATTAAATGTAACCATTTTATTAGGCTTAATAAAAGAATCAGATCCATTTAGTGATTAAAGAACTGATCCCTTTTAACACTAGGCAGAAAGTTTATCAGACAAAACATTTTGAAAAACCAAGCCCTGTCACAGCTACATAAGGAAGAGGAAAGTGGGTTCAGGAGATTTATAGCAGAAATACATTAAAGCGTTCAGATTTTACAAGTGTGTGGGGTATCCCTGTAAACTATCATTAAAAGAAACCCTTAAAAAACAAAAAGTAAAACAAACAAGTGTTTTTTTTCTTTTTCTTTTTGGTGAATGAACTTGTTTATGACTATAAATCTAAGGTCAATTAATGTTAATTAACTTTTGTTTTCACAACTGCAGAGATGATATTCTGAAAATATGTACATAAATAGTGAAACAAAAATCAATTCAATTCTTTTTTTTTCAGAATTACTGGTTTAGAATTAGAAGATTTTATCTTTATCTCATGCACCACCTTGTGGTCGCAGTGTGATGACTTTTTTTTAACAGTAAAACAAGATTGTCTTTCTGGAAAATGATGCAGATTTCTTTGTTGTTTTTATTTTACATGGGTTTTAAATCTTTCTTTGCTGCTTTAAAATGTTTACACTAAATCTAATTTCACACTTTTAGCATATTTTCCTTGTCATTGTAACTTTCTGCATGAACCACAGAAATAGGAGAAGATTTGAGTCATATCAAGTATTAGATTAGCTTTTTCTTACAATAATGTACCGAAATATAAAGAAGAAAACATAAGTTGTTGGTCATAGACTTTATTGAAGATATTTCAATTTTCACATTATATTGCATATAACATCTATTGTTTTGACATGAAACTAAATAATCCACCATGTTTTACATTACACATGGTCTTATTTTTGGTTAACAAAAACCTCACATTTTGCACGTATATATTTATGTTTTACATTTTTAACTCTGGCAGGCATTAACAGCTTTTTCACCCATTCACAAATGTGGGATGAATTTGTTCCTTCACATTTATTAGTGCAATTAGAAAACCATAGAAACTAACAGTAAGACACAAAAAAGTACATTCACAGTCAAATGTTTTCACCGTTAAGTATGAGAACCTTGAAAAACAAAAGAAGAAGAAAAAAACATAGATGCAAAGCTGCTTCTTTGCACTACTTTCTTGAATTATTGTGTTCTGCTGCACCAAGAGGCCTCTGAGTGGCAGAATGACTTTTTTTTTTTAAAGTTAACCATCTGTGCTAAATAAAATAGCTCATTTTCATAAATGACACACTCAGTGTAACAAGCACTCCTCTTGCTGATTCTCTTGACAGGAGTCTGTGTTGTAATAAATCATACATGTCTGTGCTGACACGGAGTTGCTGTAAAATCGGAAAAGGAAGGCCAGAATCATCAGTGCATAAACTTACAAGCTCTGGAGAGTGACGCCGGGTACAGAGAGATAGATCGGTGCGAAACAAATAATGGAACAGTCCACAAGTTTCTGAAATAAAACGTCAAATCTTTAGAGACACATCTAGTTTCAGCAAGCACAAATAGCAGCAAAAAGAGAGAAGGGTGACAGTTTGCATCACTCACAGCTCTGTACAGCATATTCATTTGGTTTGACCAGTCACAGAACAACATTCAAACGCACCACTGAGCACATGGGGTCACTGAGGTTCCACAAAACAGACTGATAGGAACAGACAGCATGGAGAATCTGCAGGGAAATCAGGACATTGTTTTGACTGTCGAGTCTTTGCTAAAAGGCAGGGTATTGCCGTCCTACATTAGCATACAAATGTTTATGCACTCCTTCTGGAAGACATTTTTAGCATCTGGAGCTAGAAAAGTTGGACTAAGAGTGATAAAAGAAGCTTTGTCAGTGGAAGAGATGGATGGTGGTAAGAGCTAGAACTACTACAAAGGAAACTACAGTTCCTATTTCTACAATTTCTAGATTTATTTAAATGTTCCTTTGTATAGATGAGTTTCACAAATGCATATTCCTTGGCTGCATATGCTTTGGAGTATAGCCTCTTATTATAGGTCATACTACCACCATAAAGCACAATGCATACAGTAAATGGAAGCTGAAATTTCTGCTGAATTGTTCGAACCAAAGAAACTGGCAAAACCTGGCTGAATCTTGCTGGTTTGCAAACATTGGCTGTTTATTTATTTGCTTATCAAATAATTGACAATGAAATGAAACTATTTAATCTTCTAATACCTGTACCTGAATAGTAGGCACCCCCTGTCACACGTCATGGATACAACACTGCATCAGAGCGCTAACAGTAAGCCGTTGCTTGCTCAGGTGGCAGATGAGGAAACCTGAAAATGTAGACTTCATGCATTAGTCCATGTATTCAAGTATAACTTTGTTGTGTTACGCACACATGTGCAAATGTAATTGAAATTGCAGAACATTCTAGCACATGAAAATGCACGCTTGTCCTTTTGTCACCTGTAAACTCCACATTATGACTGTCATGGAAGACCCTCATCCACACACAAGTGTCACAATCAACTGGACATCCCTGAGACACCTCCACTTGATTTGACGCTCTTGTCTGTGTAAGGCGCGCTGTTCGGCTTTTTATTAAGCAGAAAAAAGAGGGAGCTATGACACGCTCACGACACCTACGGTACATGGCTAGTTCACTAACTACTTCACCTACATGTGACGACACGGTTACAAGCGGTTGGAAATCGCAACACCTGCCCCAACGACGGTTGACATGCAGCCAAGACATCACAGTGAGCGCTCAACGGCTAGAACATTTGCTTACGAGGGTTATTCTATGTGTGCGGCCGAAGTGAATTAGGCGTTGTACAAAGTTATTTAAAGGTGGAAGAGGGGTGATCTATTTCTTTTCTAGCCGTAAATGCACCAACTCAAATTTCAAGTTGAGGTTAAACTACACAAGTCCATAATCGACGTGAACTTTGTCCTGTGGTAACAAAAACACTATCAGCTCTTTTTCTCAAAAAGGAGAGGAGCCTAAATAATCAGAAAAGAAGATTGGGCAACCCTCCTCATCCCCAATATTTTTGCACAGACTTTTCCCTATTTAACTATACACACTACAATGACTTCACACTACCAACAAACGAGAAGCTGTTTTTCCATGTATGTGTCGCATGCATATACAAGCTTTTCAGTGGATGACTTGTTTAAGTCAAGGCAAGAGATGTTTCGAACATGGCTGTCTGACTGGGTTCAACCGTTTTGTTCATTCAGACAGATCTGAACAGTTTGGGCAGTAAAATGACAAGTCTGTATGTTTTTTCTTCCCCACAAAAACTAAAGATTCTGTTGGTCCTTGCTCATTGAGGGGTGGAAGGGAGTCGCTCCAAGGCTTGCCTGTCGCGTTCGAAGCAGGAAGGAATTGGGTGGGGGTTGTGAAGTGGGGCTTTTGCCATCTCAGTCTGAGAAGAGACTGGCAAAAGATTTGCGTAGATTGCGTATGGTTTCAGCCTTCACCTCGTCCTGGCTAAGGCTGGCTCGTGGCGCTGGGGTTTCTGGAATGTTGAAGGTATTGGTAAGAGACTGGGACTTGCTATAAAGAGAGGAGAATGGCGGTAGAGGAGAAGGAGAGGCTATTAAACCCATGCAGCAAACCAATGAAATGAAGAGTCTCGAGCACGGCAAGACAAACAGAGAGATAGAAAGAAAGGCGTCATTCCTTCTCGGGTCACTATTACCTTATCATTTCGAGTGAGCCTCGCATGATATGAATAGTGGATGCAATGTGCATCTGGGATTCATGCTGTGTGGGATTTAAATATTGCAAGTTAACTAACTAATCCTTTGGTTAGTCAATTAACTTTGCCAAAAGCCTTCCTCATCCTTAATAAACTAAGGGAAATGAGTCCTATTCTTGTACAAAACACTTGTCAGGATCTGGTCTAACATCATTTTCTGACCATAAACTGCACTTAGTTTATTATTTCAAGGTTGATTAGTTTTGCAACCAGAAAAGGTTTCACATTTGGGATTTAAAGACCCACTCTGATGAAAATGATGTTATTGGTGTTTTTAGCATGTTCTTGAAGTGTTTATCTGATGTGATGGAGGACATGCAAAGAATTAAGCGTAAAATTGTAAAAAAATGCAATTTATTGTATTTGTGATGTAGAAAATACAATCAAACTTCCTGCTCCGCTCCATTCTGATGCATCCACTAGTGCAAGATCTGCGTATGGCTTTGTTTCCTGGTCTAATATTGGCACATGCCTCAAAACTGTTTGGCAGGACAGCGCCAATATTCCTCGCCATTTTTGTTGTAATGTTATATTGGGGGTGTGAGGGTCTGTAAACAGAGATCTCTCATTAACAGTGAGGGGAAGAGGGGAAGGGGTCGCTCAGTCCTAACTGTCCTGCCTAAAACTCATGAACTCTAGCTGCTCTGCAGAAACTATGCCCTAGAAAACGCCAGTTTTTTTTTTACTTTGGCTAAAAATGGCATAACCATGATGAAAAGACCACTGGGAAGGCTTACAATAGATTAAAAGATGATCGGAGTGGGTCTGTATGTAACTTTTTTCTATAAATAAATATTTTTTCCAGGATTTTTATATAACAGAATTATTTAGTAAATGTATTTTTAAAATAACTTAAAAAAGGTTTTAAAAATTCTAACAAAGTACAACATGTACATATTTTTCTGATCCATCACTTAATTGGTAAACAGTCTCTCGGATTTTGAAAATTTGTTCATCTCAATTAAGAACTAGAAATTATATTTTGCTTAAAATAGATATTCTGACTTGCTTTTTGAGTGCTACATCTGACAAATGGAGTAACCAAATGTTCATGCACATTCAGGTGGATCATTCGTCAGGACAGAGTTCCCATGTGGCATGCAAATCTAGCAGCGGGCCAACCACTAAGAAAACATCTTCTGAGGATGTTGGCTCTGGGGTTTACTGAATGAAAAATGAGATAAAGGGGATTTTCTTTGAAGATACTTACTTTATTTGTGGAGAAGCGCCCAGTGCAGCACTCTCCTGATTGGGTTTCTGTGGAGGATGAGGCTTCTGCTGAACAGCGGGGCGCCCTCCTGGGCCACCCTGGCCTTGAGCAGCAGGTCGTGGTTGCTGGGTGGTGGGTGCTCCTGGGCGACCTTGCTGGCCTGGATGCCTCTGGGGCGCCGACCCTCCTTGTGATTGCTGTCTAGGCACTGGACCAGGTTTCTGTGGCTGGGATTG
The DNA here is from genome assembly GCF_053564925.1 of Oryzias latipes. Taxonomy (NCBI): domain Eukaryota; kingdom Metazoa; phylum Chordata; class Actinopteri; order Beloniformes; family Adrianichthyidae; genus Oryzias; species Oryzias latipes. The sequence goes on from NC_136245.1 coordinate 15,856,723, forward strand.
TGCACCAACAGGTTTCTGGCCAGGACCTCCAGCAGGAGGTTTCTGTTGGGAAACAGACTGCTGCCTTTGGGCCTGAGGGGAACCTCCCTGGCTTCTCTGAGGAACACCCTGACCCGGTGGCCGTTGTTGAGCTGCAGGTACTTGGTTACTCTTGGCTTGTGTATTGGAGTCACCAGAAGACGGGCTGGCGGCTAATTGCTGGGCCTGCGCTGGAGGCTGGCCCTGAGGTTGAGGGCGCTGCTGGGAGGGAGGACTCTGCTGAGGACCACCTAAGGTAAACATTTCAAGAGACACATGCTTAAGAAAAGTCAGGCTTCTTTTTTGGAATTTTTTCTAACTGAAGGAACTTTTCAAAGCCTTTACCTTGAGGTGAGGGGCGCTGTGAAGCCTGCGGTACTTTGGGCTGTGAGACCGGCTGGGGAGAAACCGCTTTCTACAAAACAAAAAGTAACGACATTAAAAAGGTTTGACTATCTTTAAGAAGTGGTTGAAATTGTCAGGATTCCACTTGAAACATGTGTATTACTATCTCACTTACGAATAGTCTTACTGTCACAGGTGGGTTGTATTTAGATAAAGAGGAAACTCACACTTCTCTATTCTTTCTATTTCTTTAAATCCAAGGTGCAACACTTGAATGGGTATCTAGGCTTAGATAAAATCAGATTACTATGGATTTTGTTTTTATACAGTGTTTCAATGGTTTGAGAGGTTAAAGAAAGTCAAATACAAAACAAATTAGCATAAAGACTTTTCTGTTTACTGAGATAATCAATTAAATAAGACTAAAAAATATATGATTTGTTTTTTTTTTAAACTTATGCCCCCTGTTGGCCAACATAGAAAGTGCTTTATCCATGCAAAGCTTTACCTGCACTATTCATGTCAGACATACAGTAAAAATATAAAAGCTGGATCTTCTCTTTTCTTTTTGCATTGTAGAGTGAAATCGTAAAAAAAAGCTTTAGAATCTGAGTACAATCTAATAAAGACCTATTAAAATTCCCATGCTTTTGAACTAATCGTGACATTATATACTTGTAATAAACACAATAAACATGATCTAAATGGCTTTGCAATAGTTGTCCCCATCACACCACCGTACATCGTCGACATTGTTTTAGTCTGGAACATTTTTTCCTATAGGAAACATCCTGATGCCCTGATGTTGAATCCCAATCTGTTGGTGCAATCCCACGCTCACGACAGCTAAGTCTGCTCACGACTTGTCAATCCCAGCCTGATAAGCCTCACAGGCCACAGAGGGGTGGGACGACACCCCATCGCTGGGATGGTTGTCAAGCCTAAACTCCATATTCGCCTTTAACAAAACTAAGTTAAAGCTATATTTCTGCTGTTTCAGAAGTTGAACAGAAGTTGTGGCTTTTAATGCTAAAATTGGCCATTTCTAAATATTTTTCTTTTGGAAAGGAAGATATATTTATTATGAATAAACAAATAAAGTTAAGACAGTCACTTTAATTTTTTCTATTTTAGAGCAAATGTTCTGAAGCAGGCCAATTGTTTATGTGTGACTGTATTTGCTTCCAGAACAACAATATATGACTAATTTAAAAATGACAAGGCTAGGAGTAGAGCTACTGCTCCTCCTCATCGAGAGGAGCAAGCTGAGGGGGCTGTAGCATCTGGTTTGGATGCCCCCTGGACTCATCCAAAGAAGAGGGCAGGCATGTCCCACCAAGAGACCCTGGGGAAGACCCTGGAGCGACTACATCTCTCAGCTGGCCAGGGAATGATTCTCATGGAGGAGAAAGAAGAAGGAGTGAGTGGCCTGGGAGAGGAAAGTCTGGGTATCCTTGGTTTAGACTGCTGCCCCCCGTGAATCAACCAGGATAAGTGAAAGAAAATGGATGGATATTTTAAACAGGATTAGATCACCTCACAAGATACTCAATATGACCTTCCTAAGTGACACACAGACATCTCCTGAAGAGTACAAACTCAGATAAATTTTTCCACAAAGGTTGTGATATTGGAAGGCTTGGAACAAAAGAGGAGTACGTTGAACAGAGTGCATGTGTAGTTTGAGCACCTGTGTTTGCTGTCCGGCTGAAGTCCGGACTGCTGAAGAGCTTGGAGTCCGCGGAACGGTCTGGTTCATTCTACTAAGCACAAGGTCTGCGATCTGAACCCGGTCCTCATCCTGCTGGTCCCCGATGAGCGGCATCGAACAATCATCCACCTTAAAAATTCACGTGTTGAAATACATTCCACTGTTGGCCGAAGAGATCAACACCACTCTGCTGTCTTTTAGTACCTCTATAATGTAGTCTATCCCATCTTTACCATGCAGAGCCTCCACAGCACAAATATCTAATCCGCCAAAGATCTCTGCACAAGAATCCACCCACAGCCTGTACCTGCGTTAACGTCATAAAGAAAAATATGAAAACACACAAACATTGAACTGTCAACATGTTCCTAGAGGACAGTTATCCAGTCTCACTTGTCTGACATGGCCACCTGCTCCAAAATGGAGGAGCCAGTGTTAGTTTTCCAGTTACCAGAAACGGATGTCCTCCTGTTAATAGGAATGAAACGTTAGTTTGGGAATCATTTTGATGGAGGAAATGCCGGAAACAGAAATGCTTACATGTAGGCTTTGTAATTGTTACCAATCTTCTGAATGCGGACGTCATATTTTGCATCGATAAAAGGCTCCGATGTTGCATAGGTCTTGGTCAGTGCAACAACACTGGCAATATCTTGAAAGTCGTACTGATTGTCCACTTTGACCTTAGAAAGCAAAGATTACAAAAATGTCGGAATATGTTTATAACAGATGATTAATAGGTTGACTGATCCTGCTTTACCTTTCCCATTCCTGAGTGAGCATGGCCCATCTTGACCACAACAGGGAACCGAGGGGAAGTTATCTGAAACAAAAAGACATTATTGGACAGTTCAAGTTTAGTTTCTGATGAAAGGCTAAATTATATCCTGCAAAAAGGTTTTAAATGTGAAGCTGTGGAAGGAAATGTACTCAAGGCATTGAACATACTTTTAAAGTCCCACTAATCATCTTTTAATCTACTTTACAAGCGTTCCCAGTTCTCTTTTGATTTTGATTATGCCGTTTTTAGCCAAACATTACTGGTGCAACAAAAATGAAGAGCAGTGTTGGAGCTATCCAGTCGTAGGTTTTGAGTCAGATGCCAGCTCAGACGAGGAAAACGAAGATGTGCATGGATCTGTTTGTCTACAAGTGAATCTAGTTGTTTACAAGTGGATGCAGGTTGTGGCCTGTCCAGTGAATTTTCTTCATCACAAAAAAAATATTTTTCATACGACATTTTTGTCTACTTCTGTCCTCCATTAACAGAAAATTGCCACGAGTAATAGGAATACCAAAAACCCATTTTTAATCAGAGTGGGTCTTTAACATGACATTTGGTAAAGCTGAAAGTTAAGAACAGGGAAGTAGAAAGAACCCACCATCTCCTTGTGGTTCGGATAGTAAACCTGCTCAATCAGTGGGAACTCCTCTGGGCCCAGCTGCTTATGGAGTCTTGACATCTGAGCAAACTGAGGCAGAAGCAAACTCTAAAAGTCTGCATGACAGAAATCAGTCTGCACTTTATTCAGAGATTTAAGGAGCAGAGCACCACTCACCACCCATGGTTTATCGCAGAAATTGTAGACAGAGTGCAGAGAGTTCACGCTCGGAACCCCCGCATACTGCAGTCCGATCACTATGTTGCGGTGGTCTCCGTTTTTGTCCATGCTAAAGGCGTGCTGTCTAATCAGCACGAAGTCTGGTTTAAAGGATCTGGCACATGAGACATGAGGAAAATATCAAACAGCATAGTTAGACAACCTGCTCTTCAGTCTGTGTGTGTGTGTGTGGGGGGGGGGGGGGGGGGGTCAGGGAATTTCAAAGCAGAAAAACGCTTACTTTGTAACCTTGTGTCCATTGCGGATTGCATCAATGTCCACATTGAAGCTACCTGTGCTGTTGACCACCAAGTTGATTTCAGTGAACTCTGCCTGAAGGGAAAGAGTCAGAGTCTGTTAAAAACCAAGAAATCTGCAGCAACATAAAACAAAGAAGTTTCTTATCAGTCAGGGAAAGACATGTCATTCACAAAAAATAGTCATTGTTTGAAGTTGTGTGCTCCCGTTAACAGACTTGGAGCAACATTGGCACATTGTTTTTCTCAAATTTTACCGCAAGTGCAATAAGATTCATTTATACTGTAATGCAGATTTTTAGTCAGTTAATATTATTGTCTGATCCTGTGGATCTAATACAGTGAAAGTGGATCTATCGTTTCCACTGTGGGATTAAGAAATTCTTATCTTATCCTATCGTAACGATAAGACAATGACAAAAATAGCACAGGCCAAAATAGGAAGAGAGGGAAATGCTCGAGGCGGAGAAAAAAAACTGGAAACATTCGGCATCCCTGCTGCTCTTTGCAAGCTATGAATAGTCACTGGCAAAAACTGCATCTGCAAATGTTCTTATAAAACAGCCATGTTTTCATACAAAAACTCCATCAGTCAGCTGTCAGAGTGCACCAACAGATTGTGCATTTGTTTACAGAGTTGTTTGCATCTTACATATTGTTTTGAAAAAATTCTTCTGGACATCTCAAGGGAGGTGTGTTGGGGGGGGGGGGGGGGGGGTCAGTGTGGCAGTGAAGGCAGCTGACCTACTAAGAGGGCTTTCAGTAACAGCAAATAAGACCAAAAGACATTTATCTATATCTCCATAGCAACACCATTCCTGAAGGTTCTGGTCTGCTGGGTGTCTTTTAATTCTTAAATCAGAAAATAGCCTCTTTGATCAACAAACTTCAATCTTTTGTTTATCAAAACATTCAAACATATACTGAACATTTTTAAATTACGTCAGGACCATCAAAGAAAAAACCTAAAATACTAGCTTTACTTTGAAAATATGTAAATGTATCCCTAATCTCAGTGTCTTAATTGACTTCATGGGGCTAATTAGAAATCCATCACCAGTGATATCCACCTGTTCCACTTTTATGTCGAATTCTCCGTGGACTTTTCTTCCTCTGAAGATCTTCACCCTGAATGTGGAGAGAAAAAACAGCCGAGTTGAGGCATTAACATAAAAGCAGATCTCAAACATCTGTATTTTGTGTTTACTCTTTAAAAATATTGTTAACTTGGCTGACATCAACATCCTCATGGAGGCTGAAAGGAGTGATTTTGTGCAAGTGGAGCAGAGCTAGCACCTCAACTTGAGGTGTTATTCTCTCTTCTCTCCTTTAAGCGAAGCTCCCACCCTGCTGCCTTGAAGATGCTAGAATCACCTTTTGCAAATTCTCCAGAGCAGCTCCTTGATTTGACCACAGCCCTGAACTGAATTTAGCCTGGATTTAAGCGCATTTTGGGGACAGTTCAACGACAGAATACTAAATGAGTTGATGCAAGATTGCCAAATGAAAATGGCTCCTCTGCATGATCGTGTTCAATATGCGCATTCTGGCTGTGGCGCCACTGGCGCACTTTGCGCAGGCCCGCGCGGGTGTCTCCTGCAGGGGGAGGTTCAGATATTGGGGGGGAGGAGGCTTAGTGTGATATACCTGGCAGCATCGGCTGTTTCCTATGACCTTCTAGAAGTCAGCCCACTGACTGACTGCAGCCCACGGGCTGGCACACATTCCTGTCAAGACTTTTCGGCACTCACCAGTCGGTCTGCTGATCGTCGATCACCAGGATGATCTTTGCGTTGCTGAAGCCTCCTGCTCGGTCCGCCGCCTCGGAGAGGGTTGCAGCCGCAGCGGCGGTAGTCTGCTTGACAGCGTTGGATAGAGAGGAGAAAAAGCTGGAGCCCGCGCCTGCAGAAGTCTGCTGCTGCTGCTGCGGCTGCGGCTGCAGCGGCGGCGGCTGCTGCTGCTGCTGGCCGGTGGACTGCCGCCTCTCCGCCGGCCCGGGCGACACTGCGGGGCTTTGCTGCGGCGGATCGGGGCGTTGGAGGTCGCCCATGTAACCATTAGGGAGATTGGACATGAAATTGCTGTCCGAGAGCCGTCGACGTAGGTAGTTCATGGTGGAGGAGATTTGCAGAACTGATGGAAGCAAAAATGCGGCTCCAAATATCCGAGATACGACTCAGAACGGGATTTTTGGGAAAAGGCAATGATTAATCTACTTTTCCATGTGCAGAGACGGGGGTCAGTGTTCCCTAAAGAAAGGAAAATATCAGATTTTTAATGTTCAATACAAAATGTGATTGTCAAAAATGCAGATAATAAATTATTCATGACATGATTGTTCCAAAAAACATCGGCTGGATCAGTCACAGCAAATACGTTAAATACCCGAGGTAACTGATGGAGCCTACCTGGGCATGCATCCAAACTAATCCGCCCGGAGGATGAGCCGATGATTCCTCTTTATTGATATCGCAGGTGATCCTGCAGCCAGGTAACCCACGTGTCGTCCGCGCGTCTTGGCAGCTCGTGCGCTGGGTTTAAACTTATGATATAAATGAAGTCAGGGCTTCTCCAGCATCCTTTACTTCCCCTCCAGACCCAGCTGCTACCGTGTGCCCTGCGTCACTTGCAGTCATCCTCCGAGAGAGAAACCTGTACAGTCATCAAGTCGCATAGTGTGATGAAGATTACTTCCGGTTACTGCTTACAAAATAAAAATATTTTTGTTGGGACATTTGTTGTTACTTCTTGAAACTTAAGTGTTTGGAAAAAAAGCAAAGCATAGAAAAAGTAGACAAATATCCCACTTATGGATAATACCAACATTTCATGCATAGTTTGTCACCGTCTGGATTTGTGGATTTTGACTTTTTATATTGAAGGGATCCTTCACAACTTCCTGTCTTGTTGTTTTTCGTCTTGTCACAGCTCATTGCTGGGCTACGAATGTCAGTGGTGCTGGCGAGCTCGGGCTCGCAGGGGCGTCGCTATGTGACACACAAACATTGCTGCTGAGTTCACGGGGGGGGGGGGGGGGGGGGGGGGGGGGGGGGGGGGGGGCTGACGCCACGGGACCCCGAAGGTGCCAACAAAACAGGGAGCGACACACTGACCGCTCACGCTGCTTCTTGCCTTTGATTTTCGTCCATACAACATTGTGGGAAGCGCGCCATCTGGTGGTGATGATGAGAACTAATCAGAGTTGAACACACTGGTCCCCACCCCTGGGAGACTCAATGTGGAAACTGTGCTGCGATAGTGACTAGATGTTTACAGTGAAAATTTGTAAATTAGTGTCAGAATGAACCTTTTTTTTTTAGTTTCAATTATCCACAACGTTCTGCCATTTAAAGCCTAAAAGTTTTGCTGAGGTTCAAAATCTACTCAAATTTTTAGCATTGTGCAGTGACATTGAATCCATTATTCCAGCTACAAAGTTCAGGCTTATTGCTTAAAGAGGGGTTAGCGTTTTATATCTTTTGTTCTTGGATAGTTTTGCAACCTGTTTTAGTGTAAAAATGCAGATATATGAGTTGATAGTTTATGTGTGAGCATACATGAACACAAAAGGGAACTAAGACATCTGCTTGGGTGCAATGATTCACTATATAACATTTTTGTTTCATCTCCCATTTCTTTTGTGATTATTTTAAATAAATTTAAAAAGAGACACAATAAGCTTATAATGATTAATTTGTTTAAATAGATTTGGGGATAAAAATGACTAAAAATGAGATCAAACACTTTTTATGTTTTATAACAAAAGATGAAAAATATAAAGACCAACTAAAACTGTATACACCCAAAAACAAAACAAGCACTAGGTCAAAACAAAGAGAAAAATATCAAAAGAAAAAGGTCAATGCTCCACTGAACTGTTAAGTTGCAAGGATTTATTCCAAAAGGTATCAGAATGATACCTTTGAAACCTTAATGCCAAATTTTGAATGAAAACAATGATAATAAGAGGGTCGGTTTAATTTCTGGGTCATTGTAAACAGCCGATTGGCAAACCCACCGGTGAGTTCAGGGACTACTGAGGGCAGTGACATGCAGTGAGGGGAGGCAGGTGAGGGGCATAATATAGCTCAAAGAATACATAAATTAAATAAAATGTATATGTTTTTTATTAAAAAGAAAAAGAAAACATTTTTTTAAACATGTCTGTTCTATGATTACTTTTTTCTGTGTGAGGTTTCAATGTTTCTTTGGTTAAAAAGTAGCAAATTTACGAACTTCCTATTGAAATACATGAGAATGCAGCAGGTGAGGCATCACCCACCCATGCCTCACCTGCACCCAGACTGCAGCTGACGCATGAGCTTTACTGTTTCGGTCTTTCTATCCTCATAAGACAATAAGACGTATTATTCTAAATTCCCTCGTGCTTATTCCTCGCTTATTTCTGTCTGATTACATTGGGGCCAGTTTGGGACCCATTTAGTCTTTGTTATCCACTAAAAATGTGCATTAGGAATACACCAGGTGAGGCCCACAGTACACGTGCCTCAAGGCACCCACAGACAGACCGGATCCCACAGACACCACAGCTAATAAAATGTCAAGTGCAGCTGTCTAGTTAATCTATAATACAATTTAGCATCATTTTCTAAATGTAGGATTACGTGTTTAAACGCAGGAATTTGTGGAGACACAACACTGGCAGTGATCTCTGTTTAGACAGAGAGACTTTTAATAACAATTATGGTGCTTTTTATTTCTGTGCTACAGAACACGCTTTACCTGTTGCCAATCAAATGATGAATAAGTTACTCTATAGACTTAATGTAGACATTTACCAAGAAGAAAAAACGTAATATATTGGGTTACTTTTTTCCAATAGCTGCTTGGGATATTCTCTAAAATCGATGTCAAATTATCAGTGAGCTTGCAAAGTGTCGTTTTTTTTTATTTGATAAAATAACGAAAGAAGATTTTATAAACAATTAGTTACTGGGGGGGGGGGGGGTCTTTTGTTTTGTCATCTTGTGGCAGAGCAGAACTTTCTCTCTATGACAGGTTGTGGTCAAAAAGACAACCTAAAAGGCCTGAACTAGACTGACCACTCACACATTCTCCGCATTTTACAACAAAATTCCTCACATTTTACACTGTTCACGCTGCATGGAATTCTTCTTGGAAAAACGTGCTTTTCAAGAAATGCTAATTGTTTGTAATCTTAAGTCATTCTTTGTTAATTCAGGAGTGCCAAGGAAATGGGCAATGGTGGGGCTTGAAACCTTGTTATTACTTTCCTTGCCTTTAGGGGGCAGTCCTGACCTGAAATTAAATCTGACATGTTTTTCTTGAATATGCAGACTTTCTATCCAGTGGCTGTTTGCCACTTTAAACCTGTTTGGACACTATGAGGTAAATATTAACCGGCTAGTTTATGTAGCTGTTAAATGTGGGAGATGTTATTCATCATTTTCTATAAACTGCCAGTGCATCTAAACTGTCTTTTTACTGTAGGATCAGTGTTAGAGTAAGTAGGAACAAAATCTAAGTGTGGCCCAACTCTATGTGCTCAAATAGTTCGTTTTACAGCAGCCTTTTCGGAAATAAGGAGTCTTTGTATGGCCATCAACAAAAAGCTTTGTATTACTGGTGAGGCGGGCTCCGAGTACAGCTGCAAACATGTTTGGACAGGTCAGTGGAATGATTGGAGCCTTGGTGGGCTAAGCACACAGAAAAATGCAGTTTGGTGAGATTGCAGATTAGGAGTCAGCAAGGGGGAGTGGACAGGTGCAGATTTCATGGAGGGAAAACAAAAGACTGGACAGAAAGGTTCAACTCTGCACTGAAGAGGAGAGTGTCTCTTTTTATGATGCTTCCTGCTTTAGAAAGCAATGATGAATCAAATGCCTGTGTGTGCACCCTTATATGCTTTAGACTGTGAAATTATCAGCCTTGTTTCCCACTTCTGAGGCAGGCCTTGCAAATCCATTCGGCCTCCAGCACAATGACAACACACACAGTGAATGAAAAAGGGCCTGCCATTGGCTCGGGCAGCAGCCAATCACAGTTTAGGGGGGATGAGTCACAGGGAAGCACCTCTGCCTACCTGCAACTACCTGATATTTTACCTGCTTCAGTTCAGAGCCAGGATCTCATTAGCTTTCCAACACAATCTATGAGCGCCATTGCTTGTGTTGAGTAAACTCCTGCAGTCAGTGTTTATCTGCATTTCCTTCCACTCCAACAGGGACAGGGAAACATGGCTGTGGCCAACTTCCAGTACATTACCAGGATGAGCAGTGGCTTCAAGGTCTACATACTAGAAGGTAAGATTAAACCACAATTTTCCCCTTTTTTGTCCTAAATTATTTTTGAATTTACATAACAGATAACATTCTCTAGTGCTAAGGAAACTAGGATATTAATATATATTGTCTTAAAAATCCAGTTTATACCTTTATTTTTATTATTTCACTGTTTCATAGTGTTTATAAAACATTCCTGGTCTGATGTGCTGATGATCTTGATGATTATTGTTTAAATCGGGTAGAAAAAGCAGACAACATACAGAGATACAGAGAAAGCTTTTGAGCAAACCTGGATTTTATTTTACTGTGGACGTTTGCATACAACGAAATCCGAACTCCTTTGTAAATGAAAGTACTCTGTTTCTTACAAACCCAAGCTAAAAAAGGGGATAAACCGTGTTTCCCTTTCAGATATAAGCAAAATCAGATAAAGTTCTGTTAGGCAGAAGGTCAGGCAGCGCATTCGTGCTGCTAATAAGAAAGAAATATCCACGCCTGAGGCATTAAAAAAAATCAGCATAGGTGTGGTTACGCCTGCCCCCTTCCACAAAAGAGATCTATGTGAAGGAGACGTGCACAGACCTTTTGGAGTGTTTACGCAGTTGGAAAACCAATCTGATTTAACTGCCCAACTGTTAAATGCAAACCATAGCTTTTGGCCTCCAAATGCAAAACAGTTCATCTCTGATTGTTTCAGTGTAACGAGGCTGGAGACCCAACTGTTTCCAGACGGCGGCAGAATGCTCCTATCATAATGACAATGTGGATTTCCACCAGTTAACTGAGCATACAATCACACAATGGAATGGGGTGTAATTTCAATGCAACAACATTTCCAAACAGTGCTGTTGTTCTCATTGCATGCTTGAACATCTGATTACATTTTTATTGTAATTAAAATCAGTTTTATCATCAAAATACATTTTCTCTCACATTTAGGACTTTAAAACTTTTTCATTTTTTAGTTCAAAGTATGTTTCTAGACATGCACATTTACAGTTTTCTCCTTAAACACTCGTCTTCAACACCAACCAGTTGAGCTTTGGCGCCCTATCCAAACCAGAAAAGCTGATTGCGCCCTTGAAAGCGTGTGACAGGGCTGGATGCCAGCATCAAGCAGAAAAACAACATTTACCGTTAGTATTGAATCAGCTGTGTAGTGTTGAAACCCTGACTGATCAGGTAGATCGAGTTCTGCAGCTTAACGGAGTTTACAATTAACGGTAACGAAAAATCGTTTCCCACGAATAGCTGTCATGCAGGTTAATGTTTTGAAGCAAAACAAGCTGTTACTCATCGCTGTACACTACACATCCTGGTCACTAGAGTAAAATGTCTCATGGTAATTTATCCTGAAGGATTTATTTGGATTTATAAATGAAGCTAAAATAATTTAATGAATAATTTCTGACTTCCTCCTTGGTATTTGTTTCCTAGGCCAGCCTGGTCTCCGAACCGAAGACCGGTACAGACACATAGGGAATGAACGGACACGAGCCCCAGCCCCATATCCGATGAAACGCAAGTGCTCCCACGACAAAGGTCTAACCCTGGAAGAAAGGTTGGTGTTTTATAAAATTATGATAAATTTGACACGTTGCATCTCCTGATGGATAAATACTTTTTTTTTTCCTCTCAGGCGAGAGCGGGCCATAAGCAAAACCCTTGGCAAAATAAGCCAGAGAGCAGCACCAGCGTCCGCGGTGATCCAACAGAGTCCCACATCTCCAAGAAGTCCGATACCCAGCCCACTGCCCACTCATGTCTACTACACACCAGTCATGGATGAACCACTGGCCCTCATCAAGAAACCAAGAAAAGAAGTTGAAAACACAGAAGAAAAGACAAAGAGTTCATCTCCCAGTCAAACCCAGGTAATCTAGTGGCGCCACATGAGCTTTAATCCCCCCCCCCCCCCCCCCCCCCCCCCCCAAAGTGATTTAGTGAAAGATAAAGTCACTACGATTAGTCAGAAGACATGGCACTGTCACCTGTTGCTTTTTAGTCATGGGAGTACCTCCAGGCGACCCGCAAAAGTGGTACATCTTCCATCTAAAACTGAAAATCCAACTGTGCAGCTTTTTAGCAAGCAAACCTGCATGCAGGCCTTAGCTTGCCTGAGCTATGCAATCCAGCAGGATTCAGGAAGAAAATGTGAGCAATGGAGGGAGGAATGCCATCAACAAGACCAAACAGACGGCTTTCATTGACCTGTTTATCCCATCACAATTAGTTTTTCCAACTGGTTTTATCAAGCCCCATGTAATTTCCAACTCAACAAGTTTCCTGCTTCACCAGGAGCTTTATAGAAAAGGAACATCCATGGAAGGAGCTGCTAAAGAAGTGTTGTCTCATGTCTTTCTTTCCCTACAGATGCGTCCCTCTGTCATCACTTGTGTGTCCTCATCCAGAAAACCGTCCTGCACATCTGTGGTCCACAGGAGCCGCTCACCAGGTCATTCTCACACTCCTGCACATGAGCTCACACTCCAGACAGTCCCTCCCTAGCTGTCTCATTCACATCACAGACCCGATAATCATTTAGCTTCACTGACTCACTTAGGTGTGTGTTTGAGATTTGTCATGTTTCCTTCCACTTTCAGTGGATTCCAGTCGCAACTATGACCATGTGCTGGAGGAGCATTTCCAGAGGAGCCTGGGAAAGAACTACCAAAAATCGAGCTCTCAGCAGCTCTCCATCAGCGTGTCTGTTGATGACCACTTCGCCAAGGCTTTGGGAGACAAGTGGCTGCAGATAAAATCCAAATCTTCCTCCTGTTCCTCCACGCCTCCAAGCAGTCCAAGTGTCACCCACTCCCCCAACTCCAGCAACAGCCCCACTTTGTGCCACAAAGAAGCCATCAGCAGCTCGACTTCCAGCCACTGGTCTGCGAACTAAAGCAGAAGTGACCCCTGATCCAGAAGGAAAACTGGACTTTGGGATGTTTTTGTGCTTCACATCAAGCAGCTCTGCTTGGCAAAGGGAAAGCCGACGCAAGAAGCTGACAGATGCAGGAGTGTCATCTCCGCTGACTTGTGTGCGTCCACACCTATTCAGCGTCGATGCAGACAAATGTAGCATTAAAGGGGATATCCTTGTTTTGTTACAGCTCTCTCCTCCGCTTAACACCTGAACACCTGCAATAATTGTAGTATGATGAGACAAGACGATGGAAAATCAGCTAATTATTCCTTTACATTTCTTTAACTCTGTGCCATTCTTATGCTGCAGCCTGAATGCTACAATTTCACAGTACTGTATTTATATTCTGATACTTTTGGGTTTTCTTGTAGTGTACATGCTGTCTGCTTTGTTTTTTAATGCCAAAAGGCAGTACACAGTACAGATTTTTTTAACAGCTTGAAAATAAAAACCAAAAACCTTTAAAAAGCTCTATTCGTTGATGGTAATGTTGCCTTTTCCTCAAGAAAGTGAGCAGAGAGGGGAAGGAAGGTAAATATTTCGCAGGATGGTTATGAATCATTTACAAGTAATAGTTTGTGAACCTGGACACCTTTTAGGGACTGAGCATGGTGGCAGGGGGGGGGGGGGGGGGGGGGGCAGACACACTCATTTCTGAGTCAGGTAATGTCGGAAAAGAAGGAACAACCTAAAGAAAGACCTGTTGCCCAACATTGACTGGAAATTTGCCTTCATTCTGGAGTTTTTCCTGTAAGTTGGAGAGAATGTAGGGAGCATGTTCCAGCAAGCACTCTGCCTTCTGTTCTGGAATTCCTTTCTCCTGAGAAAATTCGGCTTTAAGATCCTACAGATCCTGTTTAGCAAGGAACAGGAGGGAGGGAAGTGAGGAAAGAAGGGTTGGGCTAACATAGGCCTGAGAACCAGCCGCAGTCTTCAGTTACTGATTTGCATGTTCTATCTTGTCTAATTTTAAACTTGAGACGACATTTATAGGGACCCTAAACCTTCCGTATTTGAAAAAGCAGTTAGTTCTTACAAAAACAAAAAAAAAGTTTTAAGTTTGAGCCAAAAATGAGAAAAACTAAATGAAATTTCCCCTGACATAAAAAAACATTTAAAAGATAAATATATGTAAAGTTTATAAAAAGTTATTAAAACGCATTTAAACTAAAAAAGAAAATACTTTATTCATACACATATCACAGACCACGAGGACCTTGCCCAACACACACCTAAATTCGAGCTACAACGCCATCTAGAGGCCTTTAGACAAACCTTAAACAGTCGCATGTTGAGTAATCTTACATAATGAATCCACAAATCTCCAAAAACACACATTTGCACAAATATTTTAATCCTATTCAGAAACCAAAGTGGGGGAACAGACAAGGAGGCAGCTGCATTTTTCAGCAAACCTTCAATTGTAAATTCATGATGAAGATTATAATTTTTTCCCCCCAGCAATTTTTCATTGGGCAATGCCATAATTTAACCTTGAATGATAGCAATATCTAACATTTGACTCAAATAAAGTACACATTTACTTATACATTCAGAGGACTGAACTAAGAAAAAGAAAGTAGATGTCCAGATGAACATACCATGAGAATGTCAAGAGAAAAGCTTCTCATGATGCTGCAGAATAAAGGTGCATTATTGTGTTAGTTATCCATGAATGGTAATTACAAAGTTTAGCAGCTCAAAAAAGAAAAACCCAAGAAAACAACATTTAACTCACAACAACAGTAATTACAAGAATCTAACTACAAAAAAAACACAGACCATGCAAATTCTGGGAAAGTTTTTAATTTTTTTCTGTTAGATCATAGTCAACAAATCCATAATCTGTTTGTAAACAATCCAGTAATCCCATGAGAACATGATAGATGGTTGATCTTCAGAGCTTGTCTACAGATTTAGTGTAGATGATTTAAGTTGAAAGTGTAATTTCAGTCCTGTTAGTGTGATCTCATGTGTCAGAGTGGTGGTAAGAACCGGCAGTAAGAACTGGATTTTGCCTGCTCCAATATAGGGTGCAGGTAGAATATCAGGGGGGGAGCAAGCCTGGGTGTACTGAGAGATTGGGGGTTGTCATATCCCTCCAATTCCCTGACATGCATGGAGAACCATGCTATCATTGTATCAGTTCATCTGTCTATATATGTGTCTTCTCATTTGATCTGCCTTATACATTTTATGTTGAATGCTCTCACCGTCACTACCCACAATAACCGGCCTTGGGACCAGCACTTTGGGTAATTTTAATAATAATAATGGATTGGATTTATCTGCGCTTTTCCAGACGCTCAAAGCTTTTACAATGTGTCCATTATTCATTCACTCCTCATTCATACTTGGTGATGGTAAGCTACACTGATGTAGCCACAGCTGCCCTGGGGCAGCCTGACAGAGGCGTGGCTTTCAGTTCGGGACTACAGCCCCTCTGACCATCAACAGGACATTCATGCAGATTCACACACCAGTGGAGCCACACTGGAAGGAAGGAGGGGGAAGTGTCTTGCCCAAGGACACAACAACAGTTGACTGGGGGGAGCAAACCGCCGACCCTTCGATCATTGGACAACCTGCTCAACCGCCTGAGCCATCGCTCTTTTGATTTACATTTAGGTGGGCATCTGTCCCCATCCCCATTGCCTATGACTATGTCATAGGCAACGGGGATGGGGACATATGGGAACCTGTGTCTTCCAGCTAGGAGGTCCTGGCTTAAACTGCTGCTGTGGTCTTCCCAATCCAGGCCTTTAGGCAACATGTTTTCCGATCAACCAGTCATTGAAGCTTCTTATTGGCCAAACACACCTGAAACATTCAACCAGCAGCAGATAAGATGGAAAACCAGCAGGACGCCCGCCCTCAAGGCCTGGAGTTTGACACTGTAGGTTCTCAAACCATGTAGTCAGTTAAATCACTTGAGGGTTTATTGCTGGATGAGGATTTGCATGCACTCAACTGCTGGCACTTGATTGTGTAAACTTGTTGTACAACTGTTAGAACAGAAACCTTCTTGCACTTGCACCAGAAAAACGATAATTTAGTGTAGAATTAAAGCACCTTCTCATAAACATATCATGCAATCTTGCAAATACCATGCAATGTTTTTTTTTTCAGTCCATATAGATTGGTTAGAGATTTTTAACATGGAAAGGGGAAAATTATTCCACAAGGTTGGCACTTGTGTGCCCTTGTAGTGCCTTCAAACTGCTTCATTCAACAAGCCCTTCATTAATAAGTAATGAAGAGGAACTGATCAGCAGATTTAATGGCACTGCAGCATTTCAGAGTAGAGTCCGTTCTGCTGAAGCTAAGGTCCTTCTGACTCTTTCCTGGAGTTTGTCAGAGAGGTGGTTTGAGCAACGGGTTGATGAGTAACAGCACAAAACTGCTCTTGTAGCATGAACTCTTCCATGATCTGTGATCAGGTTCATTATGTGGTTGAACATTTTGTCATGAGGTTAAAGCAATCATCCATGTATTTTTATTATTATAATTTCTTTTTAAAACATATTATTACGGTCCAAATCTTTATAAATATAAATCCTTACAAGAAGAAGCATGCAACATTCAGCCAACAGGTGGCGCTAAATATTCTCAAGCATTTTTTGTAGAAGAAAATGAATTAAATGTGCAATTTTAGAGTATTTTTATAGTTTTTAATCAATAAAATGATTTTTTTTCTTAACAAAAGAGGCACTGCTTAGGCATTTTATTTCACATTAAACTTCTAGTGGTAGTACAAGCCAGTCTGTAGGAGGCAAGGTAATAATAGCAGGTAAATATTTTCTATCACCCCCTCTTTTTTTTCCTTTTTTTTTTTTTTTTTTTTGCAAAACAAGAAAACAAAAGTTTTTTTTTTAAAGTGAAGTTTAGATAGAAGGTACACCAAACTGCCCAAAGTTTATTTTTGGTAAAAAGAAGAAAGAAAACAAGAAACATTTTGACTTTATTTTCCTTTTGTTACCTTTATTTTCCTTTTGCTGCAGATTAAGGAGTTTGATTTGTGCCATTTTTAAGCAACACTTGTGATTTTTCCTTCTATGCGTTTTTTTCTTCTTGTAACTTACTTCTGACTCAAATTAATAAAAAGTGTACATCATGTTAAAAGAATCGGCACAAACATAACTCCAGGATTTACCACTCTGTATACACAAAAATGCAGAAAACACACCAAAACAAAAATAGAGTGAGCTGAAATGTTTGCATTGTTAGGAAAACCAGCCTATATTTAGTCAAATCAACAATCAGCAGCGCTCCTTCACGGTGGCTGAGGAGGAAAAAGCATAATTTGAGGATAAAGTAAAGCGACCTCATCAGCGCAGAGCTGTAATTATTCCTTCTCCATGTCGACTAGTGTGCTAAACATTAGCCCCTGTCTCATGACCAAAGTGGATAGGCGTGCCTCGGCCCCACGCATAAAGGAGGACCTCCAACAGGAGTCCCGCACACATCGCGGCTCCCCACTCCAGCCTCCTCTCTCTCCCACCTGTCCGCAGGATCGGCGCGCGCTCAGCTCACCGTTACGCACCGGAACAATAAGGTCCGTTTTCACATGTGAGTGACCTTTTCTCCCCTTAATCTTTTCTGTCAAATTTGCCTGTCACCTCACATATGGCTGCGCCTGAATTATGCAACAACTAAGAAGATTAACATACCACAGCTATTCACACTTAAGGTGAGAAGTGACCAAACCCCCGGGGCTTTTGACATTTAGTATGGATTTAATGGTCTCAGGAATTTACGAGCTTACGTAAATCGTAGAGCTGAAGGGGGAAAAAATGATTCTGTTACAATTAAAAAAAAACTGATTACATTTTTGAAATGCAACATTTTTATACTTTTGTGACCTAATCGTCCATTAAAAACATTAAAGTTGTGCAGCTTTTGCACGTTAGTTTAAATAATGGAACAGCTTTTTCTTTTCTTTTGTGTTCTCAGAACTTTGTTAAAGTTTTGGGTCCAATGTTTTCATGTTACTGATAGAAAATGCCCTTGGCTTGTCTGGCTTATTTTGGCAATTCGTGCATGCAGAGGCATGCTGTTTGGGTTTGTTGTGGAGTGTGGGATTGTTAATGCGTAATCCATTTTAGCTCCTTTTTGTGTTGTGAAGAATTCCCTTCTAACTCCTGTGTGTTTTTGTTTTTGCAGTGGGGATCATCAGAGGCTGACTGTCACAATGGACCTCTGTCTTATCAATGCAGCCTTTCATTTTACTGTGAAGCTCATAAACAAACCCAGTATACCAAGCTAGCAATAGATGTTGTTTTTTTCTTCATTTACACTCTCAGATTGGAGCCAAAGTGTTGTTTTTTATTTTTATAGCTTCTTTAAACGAGAATTTTACCTCAAACCATTAAAAAAAATAGTTCATTTTTTCCCCCAGTCTGAAACTATTTGAAGTAGTGATGGATACGACTACCCTGGCTACCCTGGCTGCTGCCACCACAGCGGTTCTGGCCTCTCAGACTGACATGTCAGGCTACTTATGGTTGGTAATTGTGGGCTTCATCATTGCCTTCATCCTGGCCTTCTCTGTGGGGGCCAACGATGTGGCCAACTCCTTTGGCACAGCTGTGGGCTCCGGAGTGGTCACTCTTCGGCAGGCGTGCATCCTGGCCACCATCTTTGAGACAGTGGGTTCGGTGCTGCTGGGGGCCAAAGTCAGTAAAACCATCAGAGAGGGCATCATCGACGTGCGGATGTACAACGGCTCTGAACACATTCTCATGGGAGGCTCCATAAGTGCCATGTGTGGTCAGTATTTTCTTTTTTTTTTAATTTCATTCAACCTAAAGAAACATCTGAGATGAGTCTTTGATGCGTCACTGGTTATTGTTTTCTGCAGGTTCTGCAGTCTGGCAGCTGTTTGCGTCCTTTCTGAAACTCCCTATCTCTGGAACCCACTGCATTGTTGGAGCCACAATTGGGTTTTCCATGGTAGCCAGAGGCTACCAGGGAGTCAAATGGTTGGAACTACTTCGCATTGGTGAATATGTGTTATTCTTTGAACTCAGTAAAGCTCTGATGAATGTATTTCCAACTTAACTCATCTTTTTTGTCTATGCACAGTGGCATCCTGGTTTCTTTCACCTGTGCTGTCGGGATTGATGTCAGGAATTCTCTTCTATTTTGTCCGGAAATTTATCCTAAATAAGGTAAAAGCTGCTTGTCCAGAAAGCAATCTAAAGAAAGTTATCTGAAATTATCAGCTTGTAACACAGAAAAGAATTGTAACTGAATTTGATAATGTAACTTTAAGTATGATCAGTAAATACATGAATCTACAAATGTCTGACATATGGGATTTAGTGCTATTTTTGGCACATGTACAGAAAATTCAGAATTTATTTACAAAATACTGATAACGCAAAGGACAGTACTGCCAAACTGAGTTATTACATTGACTATTTTTTTTTATTTTTTATTTTTATTTCAAATGTAAAAACCTTAGTCGATTCCATCTGTGCATTTTTGCCTTAACTGTTCATTAGGAAGCAAAGTAGATAGAAATGACATCAAATCCCCTTTCTACTTTCTGTTTTTACATTTTTACATTTAGAAAAATAGATTTTTAAACATTTAAAAATCTGAGTTGCAGCCATCAAGACTCATAGCTGTTTGTGTGAATAACTAGTTGGAGAGTTAAGTTAGATGCAGTCCTGTGATTAGACCACACATTCACTTCTTGTTGAAGTTGTCCTAATCTCATCAAAAGGCTAACAGATGTGTTTTTTTTCCCCACAGCCCAACCCTGGATCTAATGGACTGAAAGCCCTTCCCATCTTCTATGCAATTACTATTGGCATCAACCTCTTCTCCATCATGTACACAGGTGCTCCAAGTGAGTAACAAATGCACATTACACACCAGCGCTTTGCAACACACAACAAATAGTAGAGTCTGATCAAACTCCTGGATTAAAAATCTAAGAAAGTGAAAATTATAGAGGTAGAATTGTTTGATAAAAAAAAATGCTTTTTCAGTTTTAACCTTATCTGGAGTTCTAACAGGTCAGGGTCAATTTAAAAAAGTCACTGTAAAACTTCACCATTTGTTTATTAACTGTTTTTTACGCAAGACACTGCTTGTGACCTCCTTCTCTTCACACGTCACATGTGGCAGAAGACCGGATAATTATTTAAGAGCATCCTCCTCGTATGTCTTTGGTTCCATGGTATTTTTCTTTTAAAAATACAATTTTCTGCCCCAAAACTTTAGTCCTTTTTTGCTTTATTCATATTTGGTTTGATGTCAGGCCAAAGAAAAAATGAGTCTCCACAGCAAGTTCCGCCTTTTAGTGTGAATTTAAAAAGAAGAGCAAAGTGACTAGTTTTCCGTCCCCAACAGACGGTTTATCACTACTCTGCAAGACGGGCCTCCTACTCACTATCTGATTGGACGAGAGTGTTCTCTCACTGATACTGTTGTCCAGAACAGCACTCCGACGCGTCAGGATCAGCCACATTTTATATAAGTTGTCAAAGTCCCATGACCACCATTTACACAGTTTGGTATGAGACCGCAGATAAGGAGATGGGATAAGCCCCGCCCTCTTAGATATGGCCGTTTAAAAAAAAAAAAAAGGTGTGTTTAATTTTATAGGACAAAAAAGTAAAACTAAGTTTTAAGCTGCACCTTGTGTCCCTGACTTGTTTGCACAGTGCTGGGCTTTGACAGAGTACCATGGTGGGGTACACTGTGCATCTCTTTGGGCTGCGCCGTTGTCACGGGGTTGGTGGTTTGGTTTTTCGTCTGTCCACGCCTCAAGAAGAAGATCGCAGGTGAGTAAGGCAACACTTTCAGATAACTGCATGCTTAAAAAGAAATGACTCTAAAGATACTCCATTACTTCAGACTGACAAAGGCTTTGACAATGAATGAAAATCAAGTGTTGACGTACATACAGCTGGACATCACTAAAAAAATACAAAATTTTGATTCACAACTTAAGGATTTTTATGGAAATTTGCTAAGATAACAATTACATTTTGAATTATCCATTAATAAGCATTCTCTTTGGCTGTAAGCAATACTTTGTAATCTAGACTGAACAAAAACAAAACTTTTATGTTTAAAATTATGAATTCTTAGAATAAAAACTGACTAAAAGCACCATTTTGCCTAAAGAAATTGAACTACTTTGAAGAAAACTGAATTGATGAATCAATCTTGATTTTTTTTGTTTTCAATGATCAATTTATCTTTTTAAAATGTATTCCAGGACAAACGGCTGCCTCTCCCTGTGAAACTCCACTAATGGAGAAGAACTCCAGTAAACCTGTGCCAGAAGAACGACCCATCAGACAGCCAGAACCTCAAACTCCTCCAGCAGACAGTCAGAAAGTTGCTTTCAAACTTGGAGGCTCCGAGGAGGCGGACTTGAATAATGACGTGGAAAGTAAAGATTTGGATTTGTGCAGCGGTAAGAAGTTCATGCACTAAAATTCTTAAATGGAGATCTTGCACAATTTTGCAAACTTTGCTGTTAAATGAAGTTTAGCTCCATTGTATTTGCAGGTCTGAATGGCAACATTGGCCCCATGACAATCACTGATCCTCGCAGCGGACGCTCCCACACCATCCATAAAGACTCAGGCCTTTACAAAGACCTACTGCACAAGCTCCACATGGCCAAAGTTGGGGAATGCATCGGGGACAGCGACACAGAAGAGCGGCCCATGCGGAGGAACAACAGCTACACTTCCTACACCATGGCCATATATGGAATACAGGGAGATCCAAAATACCGGGATGTGGACAACGGCCTGCAGAGAAGATCCAGGGTGGACAGTTACAGCAGCTACAACTCTGCTGTGACCAGCAGCAGTGCAGTTGGGGACGGGGCCGAGACTCCGGAGGCCGGTCAGCAGTCGTCTCCAGAGGAAGATGAGCTGGAGGTTGACCCACCTGCTGCCTCGTTGCTTTTCCAGTTTTTGCAGATACTTACAGCTTGCTTTGGCTCTTTTGCACACGGAGGAAACGATGTCAGGTGAGTGAGCAGATTCTTCTTTTTCTGGATTTTGGGGTCACTCAGAGGCCTTACTTTCATTTATTTCCTCAACAGCAATGCTATCGGGCCTCTGGTGGCGCTGTGGCTTCTCTATGATAGTGGCTCTGTGGTGTCTGACGCACCCACACCCATCTGGCTGCTTCTGTATGGAGGAGTGGGAATCTGCGTGGGTCTCTGGGTCTGGGGTCGAAGAGTAATCCAGACCATGGGCAAAGATCTCACTCCCATTACTCCCTCAAGGTAGGTCATAAGTTTAAACGATTTACCCTTCAGAATGATGATTGCTTCGGTTGACACAACTCAAAAATTGTCTTTTATTTCAGTGGATTCAGTATTGAGCTTGCTTCTGCCGTCACAGTCGTCGTGGCATCAAACGTTGGTCTTCCTGTCAGCACAACCCACTGCAAGGTACAAAAGCTAAACTTTGTCGGATAGGGGTTGACCTCAGATCTTCTCTAATCGTCTCTCATACCTGGTGTGAACAGGTGGGGTCTGTGGTGGCTGTGGGGTGGCTGCGCTCCAGGAAATCCGTTGACTGGCGTCTGTTTAGAAATATCTTCATCGCCTGGTTTGTCACAGTTCCCATCTCCGGACTGATCAGCGCTGCTATTATGGCTCTCTTCATTTATGTCATTCTATGAGTCAATCTGTACTCAGTTTCAAGAACTGCTTCAATTCTCTTTGTTTAAGTCTTCTTTCAGACTGTTGGAGTTTTTTAAATGATATATATATATATTTTTTTTTCCAGTGTAATTTTCAACAAATATTTTGGGTGGTGCATCAATTGTGTAGGTTTAATGACTGTTAAATTGTCCAGAACACTGTGATCCAATGTATTACTGTGTAAATATTTGTACAAAAGCTATGTGCATTCATCAGATTATTACATTCTCACTTGAAAAAAGAACAGGCAGCTGTGGTGTAAGGATATAGACAGAAAATATGCCATGTGAAGAGATTTCAATATATTTTATTCAATAATAAACATTTTATTTCAGAATGTTTTGGAGTTTGTGTAAGCAAATGTGTAAAAGTGAGGTTTTGTAATAAAACAAATACACAACATAATCGACTTGTTTGAAAGTAATGAAGGAAAATAAAAAGGGGTTTGAGAAGAATGTAATGTGATTTTTTTTTAAGTTTAAAATGCAAAGAACCATTTTAACGTTTTTCCTTATCTTAAAAACGCCACAAGGGGCGCTATTTACCATTGATTCCCTTGCAATTTATCTCCTCAAGGTAATTTGATCTTTGATCATGATCATGCTTTTATGGATATGGGTCAGCCAAATGCATTCAGACTCTTTTGTTTGAAATTCCTTGTACTTTTAGCAGAAAAAGTTGAAACTTGCTTTAAATTCAAAGCTTTTTGAATTTGCAACAGGAGCCTAATAACACAAAAGTACAAAAGTCTTGCGTCAAAAGCAGCTTTGTGTGGACACTCCCTCCCCTAAAGCCTCACACAAATTTATTAAAATAATTTACAAAAGAAAATAAATGGAAAATTAAACGAGCTACTTTGTTGTTAATTCACTTCCCTCACTTGTCTTGACCAAACTGAAGCCTGTTTCAGCAACTGAAGCCAATTTTCTGCATCTTAATTTAGCAGCATGTAGACACTGATTGGTCTATGAAGCTGTCGTGGCAGAGAAATGATGCACGGTTCCAGGGAGCCCATGGTTGATTTACACAGATTTACTCTTTTGAGTAATTTTGCAGAAATGTGCTGCAAGTAATCCTGAAGTGAAACGAAAGCATTAAAGCAAAATTTAACCGATCCTGTTCAGTTGGTTAAACCCAGTTCAAAAGAATTGATACTTGGAGCAGTTTCAGTTTTGAACCTGTTGTTTCTTTGTGTTGGATGAGTCATCAACAAGTGTGTTTGGGAATGAAGCTTTCTCAGTTGCTCAGACGACTGTTTTTCCCAGTTACCTAACTGGAAACAGATTACATCTTTAACTATTGTCTGTCTGTCAGTGTTTGTTTTTTCCATCAGCTCATGTGAGAGAACAGCCCATATGAGCCTATTTTTTCTGTTAATATTTCCGCTGTGCCCCATCACACAGCAGAATCTTTTGAATTAAATTTTTGGTTAAAGTCAACAAAATAGATACCATATATTTGTCTTTTTGTAACCTTTTATTTGGTCTTCAGATTTCACATGTATCATGCATTTGTTTCTATGGTTCTCTTCCAAAAACACTCCACACGAGGGCGCAGTGCTGCAACAAATGTAATCGCTGATGGCTTGTGAATTTCTTGGAAATCCATCAATTTCTCAGGTTAGCTTTTTCTACAAACTGCACCAAGAAATTGCTTTAATTTTCCCTGTGTTATTGTTCTTTAAGCTGCCATGAGTCGATCTTTCAGTTACAAAAAGAAAAATTATAACTTTAAGATAAGGAGCTTCTTTTTTTCTTATACAGCCTACGTTTTTGCATACATTTGAAGGAACAGTCAGACAGAACAGTCTTGTGTCAGTTCATTCAGACTTGTGCTCTGGAATCAAATGGATGGCTAACGTTCGCTAAAAAATTTTGAACTTGATTTCACAGAATGGGCAAAATATTAAGATTTATTTAATGTGTGACTTGGAGAAATAAAATGGATTTGAATGCATTTTTGAAGGTTTTGAAAGGATGCACAGATTATGTGATCTCTGTAAATGGAATGAAGTGTGTCACCCAGTATGACTCTGTCATGGTCTCATGAAAGTGCACCCCCTTCTGATGCTCTAATGCTTTTGGGTTGGTTATGCCTGCTCAGCTAAGTCTATCTGCTCCCCCATATGTGCTTCTGGACAGGCCCCTTTCTTGAACAGTGACAGATCCACATGCTACCCTCAAAAGGGTGAAGTGAGTAAAAATGGGATGATTAGACAACAAAATGACCTTCACCAGTTCAAAAGCAGATTTGAAATTGCATAATAGCTTCGTTGAAAGCCACATTTCATGTGTCATTAAAGCTCCAGCAGAGATTTGATGGAAACTGCTGTGTCTGAAGCTACTAATTACAGATGTCAGTTCAGATTTTTTCTTTTGAGGAAGCAGTCAGTAGAATAAAGCTGTTTTATAAGAGCCGAGAAAAACCTTAAATCCTGAGAGGAATCTTTGCTGGGAAAAAAAATCCTTGAAGTTCATATTTTCCAGAAAATTAAAGTTTCATGGGATTTCAATAACTTCTTGGAGCTTGGAGCCATGTCTCCTTGGTAGAGATTCCTGCCTGTTTTGTTTTTATTAAGTTCAGAATGACAGGATGATGCAAATCAACTTCTGAAACAAGACAATGAGGAGTCAGTTATCATTTAGAGATTTAAAATTTGAGTAAAATCTTTGTACTCACAGTGTAAACCAAATTAAGAAAACGTTTCAGCTGTTTAATTTGACCAATATCTGTAAAAATACAAAATTGGTTTGGTTTGGAAGGGAAGTATATCCATCCTTGAAGGGAAGTATATCTGTATGCAGATACATCCAACTTTGGATGATTAATTGTAACCTGACTGGAAAATTAAATAATTAAAAGTAAAAGAAGATGCATATCCATAAACACACACACATCCCCGCATATACATGTACATGATGTTATACATAATTACTCTTAATCATAAATATACATATTTCTACTTATACATACAATGCATGACACACTGAATCCATTAAATGTCAACTTTGTCAAAATAAGTTTAATTAACTGTTTAAAAAGGAGCGGGAGGAAGCAAATTTATATAATCCCACCCCAATTATGCCTTACCGGACTATTTTAATTATTTTGAACATAGATACCATATTGCAGTTTGTAATTCCCAGGACACCACATTATTCAACAAATCATACTTATCTCCTGAATAATTATTATTTTTTAAAAAAAACACTGAAATATTTTTTGAACATGATTGTACTTTAAAATGTGTGTTTTCTGCTAAACAAGGAAGACTTTGTGTGCAGTTTGTTTGAATTTTGTCATTTTTGTCTGCCCTTACATTTTATTGTTGTTTTTGGGTAAAGCAGTGTTCTTGTTGGTCCTCTCAATTATCTTTCTGTGCACTATGTGACGTAGCTTCTGTGCTACAAAGCAGTCTGATGACCATTGTTTACTACATTTTTAACGAGTTTGAGTTGAAATCATTAGAATTTTGATGTTCTGTGCCTCATTTCAAAGTAAAAGTGCGCCCTTTATTTTGAAAGCACCAACAGGAAGTGGTGTTCGTTTATTGTGACTTCACACATTGGGTGAATTTCACGGCTGTGTGCATACAGGTGTGCCTGGATATTGTTTGCCGGACAGCTTGTTTCCGTTTGGGATATCCGCAGTTTTTGCCTAACAAGAAGCGCAGGATTGCGCGGCGGAGTGGCGGGATTCTGTCTGCGCCTCCGAGTCTGCGCACCGTGCAGCCGTGCAGACCGTGAGTGAACAACGCGGACCAACAAGCTGCTGCTGCTGTGGTCTGGACCACATTCACGCAGATGGAACGGCGCCTCGTTCTCCTTTTGTGAGGAGGGATGCTGGAAGGAACGCTCTTGAGTGCGGGGATTGAGAGGTGCTTGCAGGTGTAAAAAGGCAGGTGCATTTAAAAATTCACACTCCCATCCCTTTCTTTCGCCATACATTTATTTGGTAATCAGATGTGCGTCGGAAGCCCATGATGTAGACTCTACCTGACAAATGTGTGGCGCCACGGCTGCAACCTGCAGGTCTTTAAGGTTCCAATGAATTTGGAGGTTTTACGCATGCTTTAAAAATCTATTTCTACTTTTGTAATCTATTGTTTCCATGTGAGATCTTATTTTTATGACCAAAATATCTGAATAATAATCTGTTAGGTAATAATTAGCGTCTTGCTGCTGCACCTATAGGTCACATTCTCTTTCGGTTTTTTTTTAAAGACTTAAGGTAATTAATTATAGCCAAAAGAGGCAGACAGCTGATGGCATCGTTTTCATGAGCTCTGTCTTGTGTTTCTTATCTTTTTGCTGCAGATCTACCGTGGTTGGTGGTGTAGCGTCCTCCAGCTGCAGTTATCATCAACAGCTGCCACTTCGAACACAAGGCACAGAAGGAAGGAGGCTGATCAAGGTGGCCCTGCTCAGAAAGTACCTGCAGACGATGAGTCAAACACAACTGCCCGCTTAAAAGCAGCAACATGACCTAACTGAGGGCTACCAACACTCGCTGATTCCAACTTTTTTCTGTCTGGGGGGCCAACAAAGATGCTCCAGTGTGTCAGTTGACTGGCAGGACTGCAGTGGTGTTCTAGTTTGGGACATAGCCAGCGGCTCAGACACCACGAAGAGTGATGGCACGTCCGGGGTCGGGGTTGTTGGTGCCCATGAACGGGGTGGGGTACCCCCCACAGAGTGTGGCCAGGGTGGTGGTCTGGGAATGGCTGAACGAACATGGGCGCTGGAGGCCGTACAGTGCGGCGGTTTGTCACCACATAGAGAATGTTCTGAAGGGGGATGCTCGGGGGAGTGTGGTCCTGGGACAAGTTGATGCTCAGCTTTCTCCTTACATCATCGACCTGCAGTCTATGCACCAATTTCGACAAGACACAGGTAAGACACTGGAACATCCTGTCAAAGTCAAAGAACATGCATGGATCGCTTTTAACAGAGCTTGAAAACAGTTGCTATAAATACCTTCAGGAGTAAGGATGTTTTCTAAACTGGGTCTCATGTAAACCAACTAAAGACAGACTCTAGAGACGCTCTGACTCTAACAGATCCCAATGCCCCCAAGTGGATAGTCAAGACTTTACCGTGTCGTAAAAAACACCTCTGCTGGAATGCCATAATTATATGTGAGGAATTCATCACCTCACTGTGCTGTCAGTGTGAAAATCATTAATAATTTAAAGATACAATATATCTGACATGAATGAGAAATGTCCAGATAGTCCCTGCTGGACATCAGGTGATTGGAAGGTGCAGTCAGAGATTGGACCATGCTAAAGCATCTCATTAGTTTGGATTTGGATTTGGTTATTTCTCACAGGAATCTTCTCCGTTTAGTTTTCAAGTCAATTTGATGTTGTGAGTTGGCAAGTGTTTTTAGAGCATGTAAATGTATTGCTAAAAACGACAACAGATGACACCAGAGTTGATGTTTTTTGTTGCTGTTTATTTATTTTTTGTTAGTTCTGTGTGATGAAAATGTGAGACAGCAAGACTTTTAGTCTAAACAGCAAGCACTCTTAACCCCTCTCCCCTTCTGGAAATAAAGGGGAGTAAAATCCCCTCAGCGTAGCATCTGTTGGTTTCACAGTAATTCTCTTTGATAAATACATTTTTGTTGTTGTTTTTTTAAGGTTTTTGTTCACGTTCTATTGATGTGCTGCACATGGATTGAAAGCATTCCCGCTCTTAAAGGCGGAGGCGGGTTTTACTCCATCGTCTGGCGTTATGTAATTTCACAGCATCACAAGGGTCAGGGAGATACGCATGGGATTTGAAGGTGACCTCCCAGTGTGTGGATCTGTGCTGCCTTACCTTTCATTAATTGGGCAGCAGTTCACTTGCATATTCAATAATGCAAGAAAAAAAATTACCTGCAAAAAAGAGGCTAAAATACAGCAAAATTCTTTAAATGGGTGTCTCGTATATTGGAAAAAGGAGGAAATGCTTCTTGTTTTGGAAAACACTGTTAGTGCAGATTTTTACTTTTTTAGGCCTGTTAATTAAATACAATGATTATACTATTAAAATACAACCCTGCAAAATTAAATACAACAAAACGCATTATACTGAAGGTTCATGCCACACTGTTTTACTATGCGTATAGCCACTGAACAATAATGATTATTATTAATTATTTGAGTGTATTTTTAGTGTCATCCATTAACAATCTGCTGGATAGTAACAAGGTAATTTCCCCTTTGTGGGATCAATAAAGTTCTATTCTATTCTATTCTATTTTATTCTATTCTAGGAAACACTTGTATTTTTGTATTGATGGTCAGTTAATCTGTGTTAAACAGTAAAGAGCTGTTTGGCTGAGTTTCCTCTTTTCTTTTTTGTGTCTAATAAACCCCAATCAGAGCTGGATGCGTATCTGAGCGGTTTCTCAGCCATTAACGCAGCGCAGTAGTTG
This sequence comes from Oryzias latipes, assembly GCF_053564925.1. Classification (NCBI taxonomy): domain Eukaryota; kingdom Metazoa; phylum Chordata; class Actinopteri; order Beloniformes; family Adrianichthyidae; genus Oryzias; species Oryzias latipes. The sequence goes on from NC_136245.1 coordinate 15,885,958, forward strand.
GGCCTGACGTTTATCGCTCCTCATTTTGCCGTTCAGTGTTGTCTTCACCTCAGTCGGGATAAACCTGTCACCTTGATGGACAGCAGTCTGGATGCCTCTTGCTCAGTGCTCTTTGAAAATTCTCTGTATTCTCATCCCTAGCCCTGAAAAACATGGAAACATCAATCGCCGGGGCGTCTTGATGGATCGTCTTGGATGGAGATTTTCTGAATCTGTTCTGTAGTTTGCATGCACAAAAGACCTCAGTGAGCTGTTGAAATACAAAACCAGGATGTGTCTGCTCTGTTTGAATTCTGAATAGATCTGCTGGAACCTCTAAATCTGTTTACGTGTTTTTAAGGGTGCATTCAAACCCGCTATATATGGATTAGTTTGTTTTCTACCTAGGTCTGCGAATTCCGATCTGCTTCTATGCATACTTTAGTTCACTTTTGGTGTGAATATCCATAATTCCTGATGGAGCCCAACTCCAAATATGACCATTTTGGAACCAAAACACCAACTAGAGCCAAGATTTGGAAGAAAGTGAAAAGCCACCAACTTGAAGAAACAAGTAGATAAGGGCAGACACACACACAACACAGCTGCAAGACAAGACAGTTTAATTCAATTTCACTTAAGTTTATTCACAAATGGCCTGTTTTCTCAGAGCGCTATTCAAAAAAAAAAATAGATAAATCCGTCTTTACTTATGCTCTTCATAATCCAATGTAGTCCAGATATACATCCTCCCTACATGAGTTCTATGTTCTACCTTGGAGAGTAGAAATGTCCGGAGCTTGTAAATGTGGCTGAAAATGTGAGTAAACTGCTTTCTGATCTTCCTCTTTGTTAGCTGCTGTGCTGGTTTTGTCCCTGCAGACTGCAGAAGTGTCCCCTGCTCCTCTGAGGGTTCGGGGAGATCTCCTGGCAACCAGGCGGAGATGCTTCAACTAATGAGAGATCAGCTTAATGTTGTGTCCCCTGTAATTACATTATAACTGCGACACAGCCACGGCGCACCGGGCTGGGGTTGTTTTTTTTAGGCGTACATTAAGAAACATACCATGGTGCAGTGCTGCTCTGTGCTGAAATCTGTCGTTAATATGTGGCTGAAGGCAGTGCGACGTTTGGCTTCTGGCCAGTGGAGATCGATCTGGGGCCATTCCCAGATGCACATTTGTACCTCTAAATACTGCTGCGGACTGATTCCCTTTCACTGGAGCAAGCCTTTCACTAAAACACACCACCCTTTCAGCCACTTCTGTCATTTACCAGCTTGTGGTCGGTTTGATGAATCTCAACACTGATTGTATTGATTCTGCTCTTTGCCTGTTGAGCTCTTCCATCTTAAATATGCTGGGGGAAGTGGCCAGTTCACCCAGTATGCTGCTGTGACATTGCTGTTCACTCAGAATCGTATTCCAATGTGTGTAAATTAAAGTCCCACTCAAATCATCTTTTGATCTATTGTAAAAGCGTTCCCAGTTGTCTTTGAGGTATGATTTTGCTGTTTTTTTGCCAAAATAAAAACCTGTGTCATTTTCAAGGACATAGCTTCTGCAGAGCAGCAGGAGTTAAGCAGAAATTTGCCAGGACTGTAGGTGCGGAGTGAGCCTGTGATCAGAGGATGTAATTCCTTTTTTTTTACACTCTCTCCTGCTAGCTTACAGCCCCTCACACCCCTTGACTAACATTACCAGTGCAACAAAAATGGCGAGCAATATTGGGGCTATACAGCCGTTTTGATCAACATTCCAGCTCAGACGAAGAAAACCAAAACATACATGGATCTATTTGTATGCAAGTGGATGCATCAGAATGGAACAGAGCATGGAGCTTTTGGCCAGCCCATTGTAAAATTTACACAATATCTACAAGCGTTTTCAAATGGCATTTTTTCCTCTGATCCTGTTTCACAATATGAATGAAGAAATATAAAGAAATGCAGTTTTAATCTTAATTTTCTTGATACCTGTCTTCCACCATGAGAAAAATGCTACAAGAACATGTTAAAAACACCAAAAACACAATTTTCAATAGAGTGAGTCTTTAATTTATTTCCATTTTAGAAATATTAAAGCTTTAAGAAAAAAAATGAAAACCTCCGTATGTAAAAAGATGCTAAACAAATCACAACCTTTGATAAAAATGCAACAAAGTCAAAAGAAAGTTTACTTTTTATTTTTATTTTATTTATATATGCATAAGAAATTACAAAGATTGCATAATTATTATACAACGAAGTTGCTCAATAGTGTTTCCAGTTTTCACACTTACTCGCTTCATCTCCAAAATCAAATAGAGGGGAAAGGCTTGTCCTGTTATCTTGTGCATCTCTGCTGCTCCTGTTTGTTGTGTTGCAAAGGCCGCTGCAGTTACACGCTGCTCATTGTTGTGAGACGCTCCATGTGTGAGAGCAGAGATAGCTTTTTATCAGCTGTGGTTGCTGTGGTGCCAGAGCCGGCCCCTTTTGTTTGTTTTGGTTCCAGAGGCGTGAAAACCTCCTCTCTGCCTCAGTTTCTCTCAGCCTAATCACGGTGAGAAACAGCGGAAAGACAAAGGCCTCATTGTAGAGCTGCCAACACCAGTGGTTCGGTGGTGGCTTCTCTGCAGTCTGTAAATTTGCTGCGCTGTAAATTGATGTTCTAGCATTTGTCTCTCTTTGCTGTTGTTTACAGTGTAGTAAGTGTGTGTGTGTGTGTGTGTGTGTGGGAGGGGGTTTGGTGGTCTGTGGGAGGAAGCTGCAAAAAGGATTCTTGCTATGTACATGCAAAAGGTCAGGCGCCGTGTGCATCAGCTCTGACGGTGAAAACCCACCTGCGTCATAAACAAGTCAAAGTAGCCTAGAGTGGTGCCCAAAGCAGCTCAAAATGGAACGCTTGGACTTTTTAAAGATGTTGTATCTTTGAACTGTGTTACTCACGCTGCAGAATATTTTTGAAAATAAGAGGAGAGCATAGTACATTAAAAAAAAAAAAAAAGGAACCGAGACCCGAGCGACGCCACGGAAAAGGAAGAGCTGACAGAAGCGAGGAGTGAGGAGGAAGCGAGGGAGAGCTGCTGTGTTTTCCTGATGGAAAGAGATGGATTGAAGGGAGGAAATAAATCACCAGAAAGAGCTATGAAGGGATCTGTCAAGGGCCCCAAGCGCTGCAAATCTAGCCATGTTTTTTGCCGACTGTCACGCTGAATGTATTGTTCATGAATTTTAATGACCTCTGTCTTGTAGCCAATGTAAATATAGACCCCAAGAAAAAGCAAAAAGTCACCTTTAAGTTTTAGTAATGCTTAAGTAAAGTAAGTAGTTAAGTAATTCCTAAAATATGGTTATATTGTTGAAGTAATGTTGAGTAAGAAAAACATAATTTAAAAATCAATGCATTGCTACCCATCATTGCACGTTTTTTTTCTAGTGACGGATCATTACCATGTACTAGAAGTAGAACAAGTGAGAAGAAGTCTGTTGTTTACATGCACAGGATTAGTCTTAGTTAATTGTGGATAAACTTATTTCTCCAGTTAAACTCTGCTGATTAAATTAGGCTACAAAAAAGTGAGCCAGAAAAATGTTCAGACAGTGTGCGCTTATAACAAAAAAAAGTTTCTATACTCAGAGAGAGTTGGAGTACATTAAAAAATGGGACCAAAATGGGACCAAGACCCGAGCAACACCACGGAAAAGGAAATGGTTCTAACAAAACCTTTGAATTAGCTATACTGCAGTAGTCTAAACATAAAAAGGAATAATTTCTTGCATTAAAACTGAGAAATAAAGCATTTATTTTGAAAGATCACATGAAATTGTTTAAAGTCCCAGTCTCACTCGCCATTTTTAGCCAAAATTAAAAAGCTTGTCTCGTTTTCAATGACAGTTTCTGCAGAGCTGCAGTAGTTCATTAGAAAATATGCTTCTGATTGTGGGCAGGCCATTGGCTTGGAGCGACCCTGCTCCCACTTCCACTCCCCGTTACTGAGAGCTCTTTGTTTACGTCCTCAGTTTGAAACTGCAGTCCAATTCCTGCTTATGTTTAAACACAAATACATTTTTCATCGTTTCAAGTTCAAATTTCAGTCAGACTACTCATGCAGTAAAGAGATTTATTTTCACATTCTTTTAGTTTGGCATAAGGCTCTGTTCAATTACATAAGACAAGATCTCCATAAAACTTTTGGGTAATAAACTACCCCTAACGGAGCACACAGGTGGAAGCCGGGGAGGAGGGTGGGGCGACAAACGCTTGCTTTAAAGGAAGAGAGGAAAAATTGCACACCTGAACAGATGAGCTGATTAACTGAACCGCCCTAGGGAGGAGTAACCAAAGTAAACGCGCTGCTAGAGTGGTATGGCTGAAATGCTCCCAAGGTCACTCACTTATGTATTTTATTGTGTAAAGTGTGAAAAATTCCTAAATCTTGAAGAAATATTTTGTTCTTTGGACATCCATGAATTCAAATTATCCAAAAATAGACAGAAATGACTGATTTCCTAATTAATGTAAAAGTCTGTTTCAGAATTGGTCCATTTTAAAATATTTTCTAAAATGTGCGAGCGACCTGGTTTTCATGTTTGCAGGGTCATGTCATTCTGCATTTCTTTTGCACTCAAAGGTGGGTGGCTGTGCTCCTTTGGCTTTGTTGGCAGAATCGTACAGCTTTCCTTTACCATCTAATCCAGGTCGTAACTTTACAGAGGGGATATATTTGTATTCCATCAAAGATTCAGCTTCAAAGCCGCTCTCAGTGCTGCTTTTTTTTGTCATCTCAGTCTGGTAGGTCACTCCGATCGGAACCTGTTGTCCTCCATGGCCCATTAACCTTATGCTGTCGAAGAGGACTTGACGCATGAAAAAGTAAACTAACTTCTGTTAGTTTTTAAGGATGTTTTTTTGTGGAAGCATTATATTTATTATTTTAAAAATCATATATTCTGCACTATAGGTTGCTCTGGCGAATATGTCACAGCAGCTAAAAAGCATAAGAAAAAAAATACACAAGTCACACCTGAGGATACATCAGACCCCAACCTAACTATGCAGAAAAAACATACCCTGAGAAATACAGTATTTTTTCCTCCAACATTGGTCCATCCTCTAAATTTCAACTGTCAACATGCTTGATTGAATTTTGTGCCCAGAGGAAAACATATTGATGGGCCCTCTGTGGTATTATAACGGCTATGCTTTGTGTCTCCCTTTGTTTTTTGTGTGGTAATGCCAACATTGTTTTTCTATCATGTTAAAGCAGGACAGACTCTGCCAGAGCAAAAGTGGTGTATTTAATTAAGAAAGAAGGGTTTGCAAAAGGAAATTAATCTTTTCACATATGTTGCTTGTTTCCTCTCATCCTCTATTTTCTTAAGGTATATTAAGACTGGACACAGTTTGTTTCCCTGGATAATCCAGAACAATTTTTCAGTCTGAATACACCCAACTGGCCCCTGGTCCAGGACCTGGAACCACTAGCGGACCCATTTTTCAAGGTTCATTTCCAGTCTTGTTCACTCTTGAGTTTTCACTTTCAGAATATGCTCCATGCTCGAAGCGTAACAACTGGACCAAAATGGCCCCGTAGCCGGGCATTGCAGGCTATAAACAGAGTAGGAGAGAAGCAAACTGAAGCCCCAAAGAAACCAGGGAGCAACGCTGAGACACAGCAACTCATTCAAATTTGTCCTGATAAATGCAGGTTCATTAGAACAACTTTTGACTTGATTTTTAATGTGATACACATTGTTTCTCATACTGTTTTCCTGACAATATATGTCCTTTACATATCGGTGTACCTTCTTAGCCATCTTCTTGCCAGTAACCACCTTGCAGGATGCTTCCGTCTATCCCGACGAGGACTGCAAAGTGTAGGGCTTCATTATTCTCTCGCTGCTTTGCCCCGCCCTCGTAATTCCTTGGGAGGGAAGAGATCAGTCATGTGGTTTTGTTTGCAAGCTTTGGTTGGAAACGGAAATGTCCCCTTGACGGTAGTCGGAATACACACCAAACACAAGGTTCAACACTCAATCCAGACCACAGGACTTTTCCAGTCTAAATAAATTTCAGCCCAACCCCAGTTACATTCAGAAATAGTTGAACACATTTTTTAAGGAAGGCAACACTGGTGTCACTAAAGGTCATTTGGACCACACCAACAAAAGCATTTTGACTTCTGAGGCAAGAAAACTACAGTATCTATATGTTGCGTCAGGTATAGGATTATAGAAGGATCTATCAGAATGAGGCTGCAGCTGTTGGTTTTTTAACAGTGAATTAGCTTGGAGCTATTCAAAAAATATTGAGCTAACTGTCATGACTTGTAGGATGGACAGACCTAGATGCTGGAACCCAGAATGAGGACAATGGTAGGTGAGAGGTAAGTAAGAGTTTTTATTTTTCCTTCCAGGAGAGATGGTGATGGCTTGGTAAGAGGCTGGTGAGGACAGCGGCTTGTGGCGTGGCTGGAGGTAATAGGGCGGCTTTACTAACCTTGAAGTTATCACAGGGCTTCTGGAGGGCTCGGACTGACTTCCACAGTGGAGACACTTGAAGGCTGGAATCCTGAGGCAGGGAGAGATCAGTTAGAGTCGAGGCAAGACTTGAACACATAAACATGAACTTAGAGTGAGACTAGGTTTAGTCACCATAAGGGGCAACGAACTGGCGTTGGATACTGGGGCTGAGTCTCCTTAAGAGCTGAAGCAGGTGATGAGGTGCATTGGTCACAGCTGGTGGAGTCAGGTGCAGAGCAGGAGGGGGAGGGGGAGGAGACTGACAGGCACCAGAACACTGACCTTTGCATGATATTAGCTGTCTCTGAAACTTTCCTCAAAAAACAGTCACAAATTCATCATTGGTGTCTCAAACCAGTTTTTTTTTTTTTTGGGTGGGGTGGGGTGGGGTTACCAAGACCAAAAGAAGAGAATAATCCCATAACCCTTTTAACCGCCTGCTCAACCAAATAGTAGATATAATTTAGAAAACATGTTTTAAAGGCAATGTCTGTGTGTATTACTCCCATCAGTCAGTAAGCAGCAGAAAAACGTTTATTTTTAAATTGGTTTTGTCTTGGTTAGGTAGTTTCAAATTGTCATACCTTTATTTGCATTGCTTTTTTTGCCATATTCAAGGAGAATATGAAAGCTTCATAGACTTAATACATTTACTCTCTTTTGGAGTTTCACTTGAAACGAGTTCACACAAGAAATACGTTTCTCCTTTTACTTTGAAATACACATAAAGTATTGTTTTGTGTGCTTAGTAGTCTTTGTACACTCCTCATGTATATGAACCACACCAGGATTCACTTGCAAGCAAACCACAAGCCTTGCTTTTAGGTGGGTTGGAGGAACAGCTGTATTTTCTGCACAGTCATCACAGCTAAAGACATTTTCAGTTATTATATTTTCAAGACACAAGGTATCATGGCATTGATTTTTTGCGGTTATTATATATTCATCCAAAATAAATCGCCCATTGAAAGAGTTACAGGGGTTTTATTTAAGTTACTGAACCATAGAAAACTCACAGTATTGCAGTTCCCGTTGCCACCAGTTCCAATATCCAGAGAAAGAATAATCCTCACAGCAAAGTCGCTGCCTGTTCTGAGTGATCAGAAAGAGAGGAGGAATTACTGCGACACAGCATCAGAAAGGCTCATACCCTAGAAGAAAAATCACTTATTTTGATTGTTTGCTGCCTGGCAGCTTTGTAGAATATCAATGTGAGGTGCTCTCATATCAATGTGAGGTGCTCTCAGAATCCTCTCCTCCTTTTTCTGTGTCACCTGTAAGTACTTCTAAATCAAGGTTCTTGGCAAAAAGCCAAATCTTACAACTGGCCAACAGGACGAGCGTCCTGCACTAGCATGGGAGCTATGGGTTTTTGCCAGGTGCTTCTGGCAGGTTTCATATAATTATGCCAATAAATAAATTAAAAAATAAATCAAAACAGCTACACCCTCTTTTATGATTTTCCTGTGTCTCGATTGAATGCCATACGCTCCTAATCTGATGTCTTTTTTGCAGAATCTGTAAAAAAAAAAAAAAAAAATTAACACAAGAAAAACTACAGTGGTTTTATGAAACATTAGCACAGCAGCCTTGTAAATATATATATATATATATATATATATAAATCCTTTTAAAATGTAAAATGTCTAACTTCATGGTTACTATAAACTCCAGGAATGCATTTACTTCCTCGGGGAGCGCTCTACTAATCGATGCAAAAATAGTTTCATTTGTTTAAAAATAATAGTTCTCAGAAAAATCATTAATCATTTATTAATCAAGCTCCCATATGAATTAAATATGCGCCCTCAAGCCATTTAGGCCTTGTGGGCATGACGTTTTCTTATTAAAGGGATAATGCCCTCAGAACAACCTTCTGTTATGATATCAGTACGTAAAAGCAAAAAGTGTCAGAAATGCAGTTTTCACACATATTCATATTTCAGCAGCTTCCTCTTCATCCATTCAGCAGAATTTAAGATGAGTAGAAATTAGATTTTTTATGACATTGACAGCAATATAAATTAAAACAAAAAACATGTAAATCCACAACAATTTACAACAAAGGCAGTTTACTGCAGTCTATAGTGCTAATAGAGTTTTTAAGTTTGTGATCTCTTTAGAGCGCATTAATATATTTCGCTTAAGCTAAAATGTATCCTAAAAAGCACTTGTATCAGAGTTTTTTTACTAAACACATACTATTAAACAGTATTTTAAGGCCTACAGCAGGAGTGGATTTTTTTACAGTCTTTACTTGGCTTTAGAAAAAATAAGTAGATTTAAAATGTTAAAATTAAGGAAGGAATACATATGTCTTCTTTAAGATCTAACATCTAAGCACTGCAGAAGTGCGTATGAGTGGATAGACTTTTAGAGGAAAAAGGTCCGGCATTTAAAATAATTATTTCTAAGTAACACTGACATATTCAGTAAAGCCATCACTGGAGCACAGGAGCGCCCTTTTAGAATGTCCAGTTTACTGCTGGTTAAAGCTCGCCGCTGTATTTCATTGCAGTGATGATTTGCGTTAATGTATCCAGACGTGTCCTCTGACAAAACTGACTGTATCTGACAGCTGGGAAGAGGGCTATAAAATCCCATTCCAGCTAATTTATTTAGAGAATGTTGTTCATCGGAGTCAATCTCAAATCTAATATCTCAAACTGAAGCGGAATCCTATGCTTTATATCCAGTCTGTACCAGCAGCTTGTACTGGGAAAGTAATTATTTTTAGACTCGTTTTGACATATTTGTCTGCAATAATTACAGAGTAGGCTAGTCATAATACATGTAGGTGTTTGTGTAGGTACAAATGAGTCAGAAATGTGTGACGTCTTAGAGCTGACCGCACTCTGAGGGATGAGTTGGTGTTTATGTGGAAGCCTTCTTTCCCATTTTAGATGTCATGCTGTTGCTCTTCTTAGTGACTGTAGTAATTCTCCGTCCCACCAGAGCTGTTGTTGCTTGCGCAGTGTAGCAGAGGTCATCTGATGGAGAACCAGGCGCGCAATTCGTCAAAGTCTGGCCCGATGTGGGACGGCCATCAATCAAGTTTCTGCTGAGCAGATGAACTGCACGCTGTTTCACAGTGTGTTGTTGCTCCGTTACGCTTGACATGAAGTATGGTGTTATCCCTGATGAGTACTGCGCCATGTTAGAGGGTCTGTGTGTTGTTGTTTTTATTACCTGGTGGGATCCACTTCTGTGTGTGTGCGTGCATTCAAGTATGTGATTGTTTTTCTTATAATTTTTGATTTCATTTGATTTGAAATGGTTTATTTCAAGCAATCAAGTAAAAATAACTCACAAAAACAATACAATCAGCAGTTATACATTCATACAAAGAGGTATCAAATTTTGGCTAATTAGACGTAAAATTAAATATTGCTTGAAAGGGAGTGGAAAGAAGAGAACTTATATAATCCCGCCCCTGTTCTTCTGTAACTATTTTATTACATGATTTATCATTATCCGGTTTGTAACTTTTATAAGACAGAAGTAAGAATCCTTAGGTATCAATAAAGCACATAACAAAGATGAAATACTTAATTAATATGTAAAAAAGAGACATAACTATTTTAGAAATCAACATAGTAATTGCAGATCAGTTGTCTAAAATATATGCAGATTATATTCATTAGAAAAAGCATGTACATAATTAAAAAATAATACTATATCAGTAAAATAGACATAACATTCATTCATTCATTCATTCATTCATTCATTCATTCATTCATTCATTCATCTTCTTGACCGTTTTTCCCTTTCGGGGTCACGGGGTTGCCGGAGCCTATCCCGGCCACTTGGGCGTAGGCAAGGGATGCCCTGGACTGGTCGCCAGTCTGTCGCAGGGTAGAATATCCTCAATCACACGTCCATTCACTCTCACACTCACACCTATGGTCAATTTAGAGTTGCCAATCAACCTATGAAGCATGTTTTTGGACAGTGGGAGGAAGCCGGAGATCCCGGAGAAAACCCACGCATGCACGGGGAGAACATGCAAACTCCACACAGAAAGGTCCCCCATTGATGTTGTGTTTTTCATGTCCCCCAGCCGGGACTTGAACCGGGGGCCTTCTTGCTGTGAGGCAAGAGCGCTAACCAGATAACACTGTTTCAAAAGTCTTCATAGATAAAATTGATCAAGTAAAGTTAAAAATATGTGCAAACTATGTTTCATTAGGAAAAATCATGAATCAATTTTTGGAGCAAGTGAATTAATATCATTAGAAATCAATCAATTTAACCATCTTCAATAATGGATTAGGCATTCTTTTAATAATAAGTCAATGCTGTGAAAAAAATTAAAATAAGAAAAAAGGGTCCATAATCTGTCGATTGTCCAAGGTTGGTTTTCCATCTTCTGCTGATTTACAGCCGTCCTCCTGGTTTAACAGAGATTTTAAGTTCTTTTCACTGTTATGTCTGCAGGCCCAACAGTGTCTGGATAATTCAAAAAGAGTCAGAGTTATCAGGTTTAACAAGTGAGCTTTTCATTGCATTAAAGAAAACTAATAATGTACATGAAGATGAATTAAGCAGAAAAAAATAAGGTTAGCTTCTCTTGTTCAGAGATGAACTCACACTACTCCTAATAAGTTACCGGTATTGGTATTGTTACTTACATGATTGCTTTTCCCATTTTTGTCTGAATTTCCTTGAAACATGTAAAATTTCCCTTTTTATGTTAAATAACTAAGAATGAATGAGAGGAAACACCATTTTCATTGTTTTAAAATTTATTACCCCCAAAATTGAGACAATAATAAAGATAGCCCTAAATAACAAAAAATTGACCATGTAAGTATTTCCATCATTTGTCACAATTACAACTTAACAGTGATGTCTCATGCTCCTCCCTAAACCCATGATGAGGCAATGTGTTCCACTCTTCCACAAGTGTTACATGCAGTTCTGCCAGAACACTTGGGGTTGGGGTACAATCATCATTACTGCACCACTCATCAGTGAACAGAATGGTAGACTGATGCTGCATTGTCCAAGTCACATGGTCTTAAGCCCTCTGTAAACATTCAGGGCAGTGTCTTCCTGTCAGTGGAGTTACCTGCAACGGTATTTGGCATGGAAATCAACCATTGGAGTCTATTGTGAATGGTTTGTCTGGAAACCCTGGTACCCCTCACATCTGGTAAACAGGCCTGCACCTGTGTGGCATTTGCAAAACCATGTCTAAGTGCATAAATCCTTAGGTACTGGTCATGGCTGCGATCTCCACTCGGCAACAGGGCAACATCTACCCTCAAATGTCTACTACCAACCCGAAGGCATGTGTGTTCATGGCTGTTTGAATGTTGAACTTGGAATGATTTACTGGCAAAATCTGTTTTTTATACCCACAGGTTGTAGAAATTGATGCCACATTAAAGAAGGTTTTTCTCTTAGAATTTTTTGGTTTTGGCTCCAATAAGTAAGACAAACTACCCACGGTGAGATCAATATGTGCAAAACACAAAATGAGGTATGTCTATCACCACAACGCAATTGCCTGAAAATCTGAGAAGTGACACAAGCCCTGTGTTTATGACATCCACTGAGTTTTTCATAGTATCCCTAACTTAATATTTTGTGACAGGTCAGGAAGTCTGCATCACATATTAAGGAGCATGCACTACATGTGTAAAACATGTGTGAATGATCACAGGGCCAGACCAGTGGATCTTGATTCAGAAATATCACAAGACTTAGATTAAGCTGCAACAGCTGTTGCACCACAGGAAACTCCATTACCATTGCTCATAGTGATATTTAACAAAAAAAGAAAATATGAAAGGTGTGCTCATAAAATAAAGCTTTTCAGAGAGTATGCAAGGTTGAGGACTTTTTGTTATATTGGAGGTACCTTTTCTGACTGTGTTGTTATAATTTTGTATGAAAATAGCCCTTTACAGTTAAAGCAAATACCATGATCTTTTTTCACATATTTAAGACAGTAGAACAGTAGAACGCTTGGGTACTGCATGCTGATGGAGAGCCTGTGATATGCTCCAAAAGAACAGATTAATTGGAAGAGTTAGGGGAGATACAGAGAAAAAGGTCAGGCAGGTGAGCTGACAGCTCATCACTTCACTCTTCACTGCACCCAAAAAAAAGTGTAAATGTCTAGAAGATAATAAATGTCTTACTTTATATAGATCTCAATTTAAATTATTCAATTTCAATCTTTCCTGAAGAACAACGTTTTGAATTTATGGTCCGTCAATAAAAGTGACCTGCAGGTTTCGAGTGAATTAGCAGAAAGGGAAACACCTGAATGAAATGTGCTAGTGTGCGTCACAACAACACTTCTTGCTGCGATAAAGCTCTTGCTTCAGGGACAGATTGCGTGATCGCAGCATGCATTATGCAGTGGTAGCTTTCACTTTCTGTGTTGTCAGACAATGAAAATTCAGTCTCCACCCCCATGATCCCCACTGCACATTTTGCAGATAAACTCTGAATGTTCTGCACTGATGTTATGGTACTGCGTTATGTTTTATTACTACTTGCTAATCCGTTTGCAGTCGATTTAAAAAACAAAAACAAATTGCAAGTAAGCTTGCCTAAATGTATCTTAAAGAACATTTGGGGCAAAGTGTGACATTCAAGCCTTTATTTTCAATTGAGTTTCTTCACTTTTGTTCTACTTAGTTTGGTAGTTCTCTCTCCAAAGCTCGTTTTTTACCTTTTTGTAAAAAAATAAAAAAGGTTTTAATCCCAACAATGGGACTATGGTCAGATTAGGGTTGGAGGACGTAATTAGATTGCAATCTATCTAAATTTAGAATATGACCTGATTTTTAAGACAATTGTAAAGACACAAACTGGATAAATCACTGATAAAAACACTAGCAACACTTTTCTGATGCATTTGAATCAAGCTTCCTAATCATTACTTGGCTGGGACCTTTCTGTGTGGAGTTTGCATGTTCTCTGGCTTCCTCGCACAGTCCAAAACCATTATTCATAGGTTATTTTGTGTCTCTAAATTGTCCCCTAATTGTGAATCTGAGTGTGTGGTCCTGCAACAGACTGGTGATCTGTTCAAGGTGTACCCCACCTTCACCCAGTAGTAGCTGGGTTGGCTCCAGTGACCCCATGACCTCAAAAGGGATTCAAGAGGTTCTAAAGTTGGATGGAAGTTATCTTTGAGGTGGACTGACAAAACTGTGTTGAATTGTTTGGGATTCACAGTAAGAGACAGTTTGGTAAGATGTCTTAAAATCAGTTTTCTGCAAGGAAAGCATTACATTTGAGTCCCTTCCAAGCTCTCTGGTGGCACTCTAGACAATCTGTAATTTGTCTTTGCTCAGATGTACCTACCGTACATAAGCCAATTTGAATCAACACAGTCATCAAACATAACCTGAAACTGTGAGTTAACTCTAAAAACTTGAGCTTTAAGAACTGAGCTCAGTTTTTGTGTGATTAAGAGGAAAAAAGAGTGCCCAGGCTGCAGATGCTGACACTAAAGCTTGTGGTTCTGACAGTATGAGGTCAACAGCAGACATCCCATTGGGCGACTGGTGAATGTAGGAAAATGGAAGCATGCATTTGGATGTTTGAAGCATGTGCAGCATCAGTACAGACAACACACAACTCTGACTGCTGGAAGGGTGTGAACACATTTCTGATTTTGCTAAATACAATCTGTTGTGACACAAAAATAGCTAAAAAAAACAACAACTAATAAACAAATGGCTTCTTAAGTGCTCTAGTTTGTCCATCAGTTGAAAATTTTAATTTTATGTATATGTAATTAAGCATAATTAAATCCATCCATCCATCCGTTTTCTAAACCCACTTAATCCCTTTCATAGTCATTGTGTTGCTGGAGCCTTTCCTAGCTACTCCTGGGTGAAGGCAAAGTCCACCCTGGACAGTTTGCCATTGTGCTGCAGCGCCACACAACCACACATTCACTTATTTGCAACTAGGGAAAGTCAAGATTCATCACTTATACTTAATGATAGAAGTAAATTTGTGAGCAACAAAATGAAAGAAACCTGTCTGTTTAGCTGCACACCGGCTGTTATATTTTTTTTCTTTTCAAAAAATAAGCCCAGTGTTGTTCAGCCAATATGTACACTTACTGGCCACTTTATTAGGTAGACCTTTTTGGTACCAGGATGGACCCCATTTTGTCTTCAGAGCTGCCTTCACCCTTGGCTGCATAGATTCAACAGGGTACTAGAAACATTCCTCAGAGAGTTACGTTACAGTGAACTCATTGTCATGTCATCAGAAACCAGTCTGCCAGTCTGTCTATATATATAGGCCTGCACAATAAATAGCAAATTAATAGTTGTCGTGATATCAAGTTGTGGAATATATATGGCATACGATGGCAAAAGTTGCGATAAATAGTTACCTTAAATGTGCCAAGCAATCTAATGGGAGCTTGAATTATTTAATAAATCAAATAAATCCCTTAATACCTTTGACCAATCGAATGGACCCCCCCTCCCCCCAGGGCTACAACGTTAGTGTTGTGTGCAAGACTGTGTTTTTGCTTGTGTGACTGTCTTTTACATTGTCCCTGGAGCAGACCCTTTCTCTTTGGTTGTGGTGGCACGGCACTGAGGATCCAGCTGGTCATCATGCCACTGAAGTAGTGTGAAATGGAAGCATATGACCACTGAAACACTCACTCACATTGGAATTATGCCTACAGCGCCTTGAGATGACTAATTGTGAATTACTGCTATGTAAGTAAACTGAAACTGTTCAAGCGTCGGTTCATATTTAAACTCACAGTTCAGTGACCATGTTACATCATCTGAAGAGTCTTTTAGACTTTGCTGCTGCAGTGCAGGACTGAGTAAGGATAAAAGACTGCAAGTTCATCTTTTCAGGGGTTTTTATCCATTGTTTTTTTTTGTTACTTCCGTAGGTGCAAACTTTGCACAAGCACAAAAGTCCTTGCCAGCTTGGGGATGAGTATCAAAGACTTTGGGGAGTTAAAGAGGCTGAGGATGACGATAGTTTGAGAGGGAGTCAAACAATACTTCTTGACCACTTTGTCTTGCTGGCAGTAAAACTATTGGTTCAGCAAGTTTTACTGCACTGTTCACTTTCTGAGGTGAAGTGAGACATATTCTTTTTTTATGATCAGTCTTTGGCACAGAACCTCAACTCATCACAAACCTCTGTACTGTCCCCTTCCTCACATGCTCTTGTACTGTAGCTTTTCTGCTGTTCTTTCACCCTTGCTAGTTTTGTTTCCTCAAAGCCTGATATCTCTTTTTTCCTCTTTTTTTCTGGCTTGTCCTGTTCTTTTTTTAATGCACCACCAATGTCTCTGTTCTTATCCTGGCATCACCTTCACTGCTGTTCATCCATCACTTTTGCCAACAAAGAGATGAGGGTGCTTAAAGGAAGCCAAGTCACTTATTTTGTTGCTCATTATACAGAAAGGTATTCTGGGGAAACTGTTGTCATCTCAGATTAGAAAATGAGCTTTAATGGGTGATTTTTTTTGTGAGAAAGGAACAGACAAACTGTGATGTTGCGACATTTAATGCTGTTAAACCAGCTTAATAACAGACCGTCATGCTCATCATTACGGTCTCTGATCTCGGGGTATTCCTTAATGAGCAGATAAGGCTCTCACAGATCTATGGCACTTTGATGTGCAGGTACAGAAACATCTTTAAAAAATGAAAGAGTTTTCACTTCTAAAGCCCTAAGCCGAACATGCATCTATATAAAAAGTCTGCTTTTATCTCAGTCAGCTGTAGTATCAGATCCTTGTGCGATGAATGTCTTCCTCTTGTCAGTAAGGCATGTTTCTGCACAGCAATATTCTCCTCATCATTGCTAATAGCCAGCTCGAATTTATTGTTTGCAATAGCCCACCCTTCCCCCTTTTTTGAGATGAAAGTCTTTTTTTGAAGATGTGCTCAGAGGGGGTTTATGGGAAAACATCAAACACCTCTCAATTATTTTATTTTCTCCATACTGTAACATTTATTAGCATATTCATCAGGAATTCACGATTCATATCAAGGGGGCATGGTGAAGGCTGAAATATGGAAATTCATGAACCGCTTCTGTACAAATAATGTGCTGCTTGGATCCATCCGTTTCCTGCACATGCTTTTGGGTTGGCACAGTAGGGGGGTGGGAGATTTTCTGGCCTGAGAAGCACACACAAAAACTACAAAGTAAACCCGACAATCAACTTATGCCATTTACCTTGACTTTAGGGGAAAAAAATATCAGCACTTCATATGTATCAACAATAACGTTATGAAAAGTCAGGTGTTAATAAACATCAACATTTTTTTAAATAAGTCTTGCCAATAGAAAATTGAACACTTAAAGTGAATTGGAATAAATGGTAAAATAATAAAAATTGTAAATTGGGTAGAACACTCTTCTAACTTGCTTTAAGGCCCAAAGTGCTTTACAGTTACAGTCCTATTCACCCGTGAACACACACATTCACAAAATGAACATTTTTGCTATCAAGTTGTATTGTTTTGTATATAGATAGCTCAGGTGTTACTCAGTCATTATATTTGTCAGAATAAACATTCTTGCTGTACTTATCTTATGTCCCCTGCCTATCATATTTTGTTCTCCTATTTTGTCTGTAGTGCAATTTATTCAAAACATAAACAGGCCAGTCCGATGCCTCAATAAAAGTAGGTGGTCTCACATCAAACGTTGAAAACATTTGATTGACAAATTCTTCCAAGCCACCTTTCAAATGGTAAGGGTGTGGACTTCCAACAAGCTCACTCCTGGTTGTCATAGAAATGTTGACTCAGAGCGATTTAGACCAATTGAATCGGTTAGTTCAAAAGGGGCCAAAGTTCAAGAGGTTTGTTTTTCCAGGAAATGATTTTAATTGCATAGCTTAAAGGGAGGCTACACCAAATGATTAATATTTTACCCAGATTTAGCACCAGTTCATAGCTTACGAATGATATAATATGAAGCACCTCACTTTTATAATTTCAGAGGACTAGCAAACTGAAGTCTCTGTACTTGGGCCCTTCTTGAATTAAACAGGGTCGCTGCCATTTTGGATAACTAGTGCTGCCATCTATGGGATGAAGCAAAACCCATGCAAGACAGGCCCAAGTCCAGGAATTTTGTCCTTAATGTATTTTAAATGTCAAGCATAGTCAACACATTACAACGGACTTGGGACTTTTTTGCACATAATCAGATAGCTTTTCCCTTGAAGACCATGGAACATATAATATCTCTCTTTTGAAAAATTGTGGACGTTGGCCTCTTTTGAACTAACCGTTTCAATTACTGCTTACCAATTACTGACGTTTTCTGGTTTCAACATGTCGGCATTCGTATTGCAAAAAAATATGACTAAATTGTCTTTATTTTATTGGAACAGGAAGCAAAACCTTTCAAATAAAGTGCAAAATTTCCAATGGTATGAATTCTTAAGTATTTATACGACATACGTATAAAAATGTCATATTTATACGAAATTGTTACCACAATCAAACAATGTTCTGACAAATTAAAATATAATAATAATAATACTGTATCTTACTGGCTCATGCTTACAGGAGTCCTGTTTGATGATGAGGGATGATGAGGAATCCCCTAATATCTCCAAACACAGCAAGGAACAAATTGTCAATTGGCCCCTAAAAAAAAAAGCAAAACTATGACATTCCAAATGCCATGCCAAACTTGAATCATATTAATCTTTTTTTCTTTTTCAACATTGTCAAAAACCATAAGTTTGAATTAAATGGTTAAACTTTTACATTTCCATTGTTTCTGTGCCAAAACAGTAGAATCATTGAAATGCTCGGCTATAGTTATACTTTGAGCATACAGTCACCATAACTTAGGACACACCAGCAGTGTTATCTGTCAATTCTATGTCTGATTGCACCTTGAAGGGACCCCTGTTAAATTCCACTTTTTTTACACACCACTTTACACCAGCTTACCTGAAGCTCCAACATTGACTCATAGTTCCCAATGTTATCCTAAGATTTTGCCTTTCAAGCATACATGACTTCTGCAGAGGCATACACAATAAAAAATGTAGTTCTTTATAAAATAAGTACCTCCATGGGTGCAAGTCTTCACAGTTCATTTACATCAGCAGTGTATTATTTGTAATTATTTCATTATGTTAACTACACAGTCTTTGGCGCGTAACTTCAGTTTCCTATAGAATCCACTAAACATTTGTATTTTCATGCAAACATATGTTTTTGTGCAATTCTCTCACAGATTTGCTGCTACTTTAGCAAGAATTTCATAATTTTATACTTAGTTTAGCTCAAATTGTGCATAAATGTATAAAAACAGTGCTTGTATCTCTGCAGCTTCACTCTAAACAACAGGCATTAGACCCAATTGCATTTCTGTCCTCTATAGAGATACTATATATTAGGGCTGCACGATATGAGGAAAACCTGCGATATGCGATATAAATGATCAATATGGCGATAACGATATAATTTGCGGTATATAAACAAATAGAAAAATAACCAAAAACATCATTCCCATTTCATTGCAACAGTTTGAAAATTATACTTCAAATGACCCTCATGGACATAGGTGACAATCTTCTAACATAATAGGCCTCCATCTGATTGGTAAACAATGGGAAGGCGTCCATCTGATTGGTCAAAACATAAAGGGGTTTATTTAATGCGTTAAATGCTTCAAGCTGCCACATTTTGGGTTTATGATTTATTGCGATATTCACCGTCTTTCGCGATATGCATATTGCAGAGCTGGATATTGCGATAACGATAAATTTGCGGTATATTGTGCAGGCCTACTATATATTTTATAAAACTATTTTGATTAAAGTTTAAATCTGTATTGTGAGGACAGTGCAGCTAAGTTTAGTTTGTCAGTGATGTTTTTGGTCAGGTTTTGAGTTATCCTCTGTCAGTCACACCAGGTTAATGCTAATGATCATCCACAGCGCTTTTCATCTTTGTTAATGACCCTCGGTGTATTTAAGTGTTTGGTTTTCGGCTCTTTATTGACAGGTCATCTGCTCTGTCACTCTTTTTTGTTTCGCCATCAGTTTTGTCATTTTCAAGTTTATTACAATTTTAAGTTTCTGCCAGCAGGCCTGTTCTCCTGCATATTAGGTCCTACACTGCCAGTTCCTAAAAAATACCCTCATACTGAATTTTGATGTCAATTCTTTGTTTTTTGTCAACTTTGGTGCATTTCTTTTTTTACATAACTTTTGTTCATTTAAAACCCAATTTGTTCATAATAACTCAATTTACTTTTCAATAAATAAATAATAAATTTGTCCCAAATGTTTAGGATTTCTTCTAATTGGACATTTTACTTGAACATTAACTGAAGAATTAAACTGAACTATTGGCTCTGCAGTTTCTCAACTTTCTGCCTCAGAACTTTTTTTTAGCTTTGTCAGGGAAAAAAATCCCCTGCATTTGCACTAGCATTCTTCAAGAAAAGAAAAATGCAAGAACACTCACACTTGAAAGTGTTTTGCTTACCTTTTTCTACAACAAAGAATGATCGTGTTAATGAAGATTTCTATACATTATTTTTTATTTGGTTGTTTCTCTGGAAGAAACCTTTGATTAGCGTAGCTTTAAGTATCTTTCAAAAAAAGCCATTCGAACACAGGACCTGTAACTGGGCTCCCCTTCCCTGACTTTCTTTGTCGCTATATGGAAAATGCAACTCTTTGTGTCAGGGAAGTTAGAAAGCTCTGTCAAAGATGAGTATATGCTACAGAAATTTTCCATTCTGCAGCAGAGTGGCAACTGCAAGGTGATGTTATTCAATGACACAGATCTCCAGTCTGTGTCCAAGGGCTGAGTGTAGCGTGAGAGAGAACAGGATGAGGTCCAGCTAATGACAGAGTGGAAAATGTTAAAACAGCTCAATGCGACGGTGTTGGTAGGAGTCCAAAAGAGGGAAAGCTGGCGTCAGCATCAGATGAAGCCTACAGTAGGAGTCAACACTGTTGATGCTGCTCTCTGTGAAAGAAGTATCTGAGGGTTTCACACGTGGTCAGACATCCTTTTCCATTAGTTCCCGTGACAACAAAATCTTTCCTTTGTGGTAATCTGGTGCATTTAATTGCAGCTATTTATGTAATAAAGTTGCTTACTCGTGAAGTTGGTGCCAGCTTCCAGTAAGAGTGTTTCATCACACTTTCTTATAAGTTTGATGTAATCTCAGCAACTAACAGGCTCTAATGGGCTGCAGAATATTTTTTTAATCATAAATAATAATTTGAAATTCTCCGCACATTACTGAATAGGTCCTCAAGATGGATATCATACATGCCTAATAAAAGCCTCGATTTAAACTTGTTTTTACAAGTGTGCCTGCTTCAAATGAAATGTACCCGTAAGGTCAAGGATGTTGCAATTTAATGATGCCTATCTTCTGCGCTGAGAAGCCGTTCCTCACTTCCCTATAAAAAAACAAAGCTATTAAGGACAGACAACATCATGGCTTCTTTTGTCCCCCTAGCTAAGAAGTAAAAGGTTGATTGAGCTCCCCCTGAACCCACCTGGCCCTGTGTGACAGTGGGGTTAGAATCCCACAAAAAGCAGTATGATTGTAGCAATGCATCAGACAGATACAGTTCACCCTGGGGGGGAGACCACACTGTCAGGAAAGGACAGCTGGAGGACATCGTGAGAGGGAGATAAGGGATGAGAATGGAAGGCAGGAAAAATGATGGAGAACAACAAAGGTTCAGAAAGGAAGTGGCCACTTTCACTAAGTTTCCTGGAAAAGAGAACAGGAAGAGTCACAGGAAAACACTGGCACATTCCGTTCCCAAATCCGAAGCCAACCTGGAAGTGCCAGCTGTTGCACTTCCACTCATGACCACTGGAGGCTGGAATCTGAAGGGAACAATTTCTATTCATTTCCCCCTGTTTGCAAAATTAAATAAATTAACTTTCTTTATAAAACATTTTGGAATATTGAAGTAAATATTTTTAACGACAAAGGTGTTTTTAATCAGATGTTTCCATTTTGTTAAAGCTTAAAATTGTGTATAATTCGTTTTTTTTTTTTTTTGTTTTATTGACAGGTAGGTGACCCAACAAATCTCTGACTTTAGTATGTCCCACCTTTCCAACTCAATTGCTCCATTTTCTTAATGTTGTTGACTCAATATGGTCATTCCATGTCATGCTTCATATACACCCTATAGAAACCTGTGAGTGTTATAGAAATATTGGTACAGTGTATATATGGTAACTATTTTCACATGTTGTAAAAGGAAGACACATAGTTGATGCTTATTGGAATGAGTGTTATTGTGTTTGTCTGTATTGATCTGTAATGGACTATCAGCTTGTTCTTAGAGTATCACATGTCCTGTCAAAATAAAAGCATCGCTATGAAATATTTGCCTTGAGATATGGCCATTTTGGTCTCTGATTAAAATCAGTGGTTTTTGCTCATTCTAAATATGATGACTAGGATGGTCAAACACATCTAACAGTTGTTGAAACAGGTCCATTTAGGTAAAGGAAGGGGGGAGGATCAACCATCAATCTATGAAAGCACCATCCACCCCTTTATCAGTAATTTTTTATCAAATTTAAAATAATTTGTTTACGTTTTAAGGAAATATGGCTGTCATTTACACTAGCAAACAGAATACAGTGAATTACAGTGATAGAGGTGTAGCAAACTCCACACTTTTTTTTTGAAAAATGTGGTTTTGTCCAACAGTGTCCAGAGTTGTTCAGTATATTTAGAACTAAACAGAACATTGTGGCTTTACCTTAACAAAATCAAATTCAGTAAAAAAGTAACTTTAACATTTTAACAAAAACTCAAGAAAATCCATAAAAAGTAAAAGTAAGTTTAATTGTAGCTTTAAATGCTGCTTGTGCTTCCAAAACATTTGACTAAATATACATTTTACATCCCAAAAATTATCCTTAAACCTTCAAAATGAAAAAGTTCATACAGTAAATGATTTTTGAACATTATAGATTTCTGCCTGCATGTAATTTTAACCTTCAAACACCACCACCACCTAACACGGCTTGGAGAAGTTGAGCTCATTTTACATATTCCGGTGAGACCAGTCTGAGAAGTGCTAATGGGCTTTCAAGGAGAGATGAGGTTCATCTTATCCCCCACCAAAGTTTGAGGGGGGTAAGTTAATGCTAAGGAATAAAACATCTCAACATGTTCAAATATTTATGAAGCTGTGTTAAACCCTCCTCTGAGCAAGACTGTGAGGAGCTGCTATTGATTGTGACCAAAAACAAGCAGCAGTGCTGAAAGTGCTGAGCACAATACAATCCTCGTGCGGCCCCCTGTGATGATAAGTTGAGGCAAGTGGCTCACCAACACAGAGCTCTTTCCTTCTACAGAGAACTGGAGCTGGCTGCAACACAGGCGCAGTTTTAAATTGATCATTTTTAAATAAATCTCATGAGATTTGCAATATTTCCTATGTAGACAGCAGATGGAGTTAAGCCAGTGAGCCATGAGCAGGCACAGATGCAACTAGCAGAGAAAGTTATGTGAGCTTGCCTGGCTGAAGATGTGAGAGACACAGGCAGCTGTTCACTGTGTGTGCGTCTCAGCTCCAAATGAAATTAGCCATCAACCAAGTCCTTCAGCAGCAACCTGCAGCAGACACTCAATGTCACACCGCTGATTCTGCTGATGCAGTACATCCTTTGGCACCCATACCCGCTGAAAGAGGAGTTACCCCTCTGTCCACCAACCTCCCCATGTCAGTTCTGAAGTCATTCATTGTTTGTGCACACACCCATCCCTTCATCAACACTGAGGTCCTCCCTGGCATGAAAAGAAGGAAAGTGCATTTACCCGTTAAATTAGCAGAGAAAGGCAAGATTGATGTTTTGTCCTGCAGTGCCTAGATACCCCTGCTGACGTACATTGCAGAGATGCAAACGCCAAGGTGTCCTGATTTCCCATGTGAATATAGTAATTGTATTATAAGGAAGGCGGGAGCTGAGTCGCCACCAGCAAAGGGACAGAAGTGCAAAGCTCTCGCCTCATTGTCCTCCTCATTCCTGTTGTCATAGAGAATAGAGGGCTAATGAGGCAGCGGAGCATTGTGGGTATGCTTCTGTAAAAACCTTGAACTTCTCTGTCCAGCTTTTATGTGTTGGGCTTTTACTGGAGTTTTCACCATATTTATTATTTTTCCAAGTGATGGTGAAAAGTTAGTTCAGTTCATAATTTATAAATGTGTTCTAAGTTGTAAAAACTTTGATTTCAGGGAAATGTATCCTAAAGTCGACAGTTTCTTTGTTTTTGTTATTATTTTAACTTCTGTTAAAACAACTGAATTTAAAATAAGTTTAAAGTTGATATAAACTTTTAAATGAACCCTAATCAAATTCAGTTGAGAAGACAGATCTTTATTGTCATTTTCCCTGGTACAACAAAAAAAAGTGCTCCCTGGTTGGTGCAACACTGACATTAAAACAAATAATTTGTCATGGTAAAACTTACCGTTAAAAATAATAAATACTACATAATAATGCATAAAAAGTGTATCACTCCGTCACAAAAAATTGGAAATTAAAATTTTTTTGTTGCTCCATACAAGTGCATTAGTAATTTAAAAAAAAACAGGATACACAATTAATAGGTGTTAAAATTGTAGAAACCAGAAAAAATTAATGAATATAAAGGATAATGTCACATAACTACAGTACAGTGAATTTTAAAATTGAATTGAAAAAAAAACATCCACCATTGCATAGTTCAAGCAGTCAAGCAGAACAGTTGGGTCTTTAACTTGAATTTAGATAAACTGTGTCTGCTGATCTAAGCCTTTTGCGAAGTCAGACTCTAGACCGGATCCAGATGACTGGTACACAA
The DNA here is from genome assembly GCF_053564925.1 of Oryzias latipes. Classification (NCBI taxonomy): domain Eukaryota; kingdom Metazoa; phylum Chordata; class Actinopteri; order Beloniformes; family Adrianichthyidae; genus Oryzias; species Oryzias latipes. The sequence goes on from NC_136245.1 coordinate 15,910,280, forward strand.
TGAGTCAGAAGGAGGGCAATCGTGTATTTTAGTGCCAAATCATTCAAAGGTTTGTGAACCAGAAATAGAACTTTAAAGTCTATCTTCTGGCAAGTTGTGCTTGAAAGTACGTACATGTAGGTATCAACTCAACTCAAGTTTATTTATATGGCACCTTCAAAGACTGGAGTCAAACAAGGCACTGTACATTAAAAGCTCAAAATATTAAAAACAGCAACAAAAAGATTAATATCCATCACAAGAGCAGCAGAAAACCTGTTTGTACATGTGTTGATTGCCTCTTGATGTGAAAAATGTGTCTAAAAAGTTGACCCTGATAAAAGTTCAAGTCTTCTGAATATCTTTTATTATCTAAATTGACTGCTCTTTTTCATCCCTTCTCTTCTCTGTGGTTAGGTACCATGAGACCAGTGCAAAGAAACTTCTACGAGCCCTCTTCCGCCCCTGGCAAAGGTGTGGTGTGGGAGTGGGAGAACGACAACGGCTCGTGGACGCTGTATGACATGGAGATCTGCGTGACCATCCAGAATGCTTATGAGAAGCAGCACCCCTGGCTGGACCTGACCTCTTTGGGCTTCTGCTACCTCATTGACTTCAACAGCATGTCCCAGACCAACAGGCAGAGTCAACGAAAACGTCGTTTACGGCGACGCATGGATCTTGCCTACCCGCTTATCATGGGCTCCATTCCTAAGTCTCAGTCCTGGCCTGTGGGCGCCAGCTCCGGCCAGCCCTGCTCCTGCCAGCAGTGCATCCTGGTCAACAGCACAAGAGCGGCTTCCAATGCTATTCTTGCCTCCCAGCGGCGCAAGCTTTACGGAGGAACAGCAGGGAACTCGGGTGCTACAGGGACCGTTGTGCGGCAGAGCAACACCTTTGCTGGAACCTCCCTCTGGTCTCAGACATCCACCTCATCCACCACCAAAAACAACAACATAAGTGTAGGGGGTGGGCAGGCGAAAGCTGAACAGGTGCAGTCTCCGCTGTCCCCTGCCAACTTCCCCTGTTCTCCTGTGATGCCATCCCTTTCATCCGGCCATGGCCACCACGCTCTCACCATCAACGGACAGAACAATCTGAACAGGCCGGGCACGCAGCGCATTTCCATGGGGACTACACGAGGAACCATCCCAGCAGGGTAATGATGATTGCAAAGAGGGCCAATGGTTCTCTTTCTCTTTTTTCTAATTCGATTTTCAAATCTCCTTTAGCCCCATACTTCTGACAGCATTGGCACAAAGCTGAGATTTAGCTAAATTTGCTCCACCGAAGCAGTGAGAGGATAAAAAAAAGCCAAGAACCGGTCTCCATGTCTGACTCACAAGGATTCACACTGAATGTGTCCTGTGTGCACCAATCTTTGGGTCTTTGTCCACACCCCATACTGCTGATTTATGAATACAGTCTTTTATGTGCTGATCAATACATCTGCGAGTAAAAAAAAAAACTTTTTGATTTTGTAACTATGCTGAGCAAGCACTTTTCATCTTTGTTTTCATATGTGTCTTCCAAGGTTTTGCTTGATAATGAGCTTATGCAAGGCGTGAAATACTGCAGCTCTCTTTAGATCATTCTGTTGCTTTGCTTTGAAGTGATTTGTTGCTATCAGACTGCACCATGGTTGCTATGTCATGCAAAACAGTCTGAGGCTGTAAGTGGAATATCTGGCTCTGCGTTTAAATGCATCATTGTTTAATTGTGCAGGGGGTGAGACATGCAATCACACATTTGAAGTGGCCTCTTGTGTCGCTGTGGAAACATACTTGCCATGGAGGCAAAGCTCCAATAGGAGAGGATGAATAATGGATCAAGGAAATATGGGAGCTTCGGTGCTTCAGTAGAGCACTCTGCCCTCAGAGTGAATCACAGAAAGGGACTGAGAAAAAAAAAGTGTGTTGGTGTCGTTACTAGAGATGCGCCGATTTTCCATTTGACCGGCCCTGACTGGCGACCGGCTGAGCAGCGACACACACATCCCTGCATCTTGTCCTCATTTGTGGGTTAATATGTGCATGAATCAGTTCTCAACTTTTAGGCCTTTTGTAATATTGTCTGTTTAGATAAAGTTGAGGGTCAGATCCAATTCCACAGATGATGAGATGACATGCCCAACACACCAAAACAAACCCAGCCGCCGTCTTGGTAAATGCAGCAGCTTTACGGACTCTAATTCAAAACACTGACCAACAAAAATGTAACAGATTTTTGGTCTTTTTTTAAAGACCCACTAAGATCATCCTTTCACCTATTGTAAAAGTTTTCCTAGTTGTCTTTATACTATGATTATGAAGTTATTCATGTGTGTCGTTTTCTCGGACATAGTTTCTGCAAAGCGGCAGTAGATTATTAGAAATTCATGTCTGAGTTGTGGGTGGGACTGTAAGCGCGGAGTAAGCACACCCCTACTCAATAACATCCATATGTTTACACTCCCTACAGCTTGCAGCTCCTCACACCCCCATTCTAACATTGGCGGCGCAACAAAAATGGCGAGCAATATTGGAGCTATCCAGCTGTACAGTTTTTAGCCAGATACCATCTCAGACCAGGGCCGGCCCAGGGCTGCATGGTGCCCTAGTCAAAAAGGGATTTTGGTGGGAATACATTAGCCATGTAATTATCTCCCCATTAGCGAACCTTCTAAAGAAATAACATTGATGGCAAGTCCTCCCATCCTGCTTTTTGGCAGTCTAAACACTACCACATGATACTGGCACAAAGCCGCTTTCCTCTGCAGATCAGATGATTCGGATCAGGAGTAACGGCATGTAAAAAGCATAGTAGGTTTTGTTAGATTCATGTTAAAGGTTTAAAACCTAAAAGAAAAGAAAAAACTAGATCGCCAGTTAAAGGATTCTTTTTTGACCAAAAACAGACTAACTTCTGTTTTGAGCCGGTTTCTCCTCCTCTTCCTTCCTTTTTGCCCTTAAAGCTGTCCATGAGGGCATGTTTTGCTGATTTCTTATCCATAAAGTTTTAAAGAACCATTCTCTGTCATGAGAAAAACCCTACAAAAAATGTTAAAAACACCACAAAAAAAACACCACAATTTTCATTGGAGTGGTTCTTTAAAACTTAAAGCAGTCTGCTCCATCATAACACACCATAGTAGCTGAAGTCAGAGCTGAAAATGTCCATGCCCAGATGACCTTCACAGTCTCTTAGTCCAGACACAAAGCAGCATAAAGTGAGTGTACGTGCTGTTCTGCTGATCTCAATTCAAAGAGGATGTAAAGGCACAGTTGTATTTAAAGTGACCTGAAAAAAATGAAACCGAGAAGATCAGCAATCAAATAACAAACAAAAGAAACTAAATTGCCTCCTGAAGGGAAGGGAAATTGAGGTGGCAATCTCTCAACAAAATTAGTTTTAAAATAAGGCGCTTGAATGCATCTTGGCTATCGTTTTGGTTTCGATATGAGATTGATATATTTTTCAATGCGTATCTGAATTTTTTTACATCCCTAGTTAGAAATAAAATCACAAATGGTGAGAAATCTGCGGTCTGCGAAGAAAGCAGGAATTGGTTTGTCTTTAGTTCTGACCAAAACTTACCGAAATATTAAAATAAACCCACTCCTGATCTAATGTGATTCCATTCATTCTCATTGATAATGAGGAGAGACACCTTCACTGCATATATAAGACCACCACTCAAATAGGCAGACATGCTTTCACTTTCGTTGGCCTAGTTCAGGTCTCAAAACAAAATATAGGTTTTTCATCCTTGAAAATGACTCTACTCTGTGTATATAGGTATTTGTGATAGAGGGTTAGAATAGCATGACCCATTTAGGCATCTGCATTTTAAGAATTCACTGACGGTTCAGGTGCAGAGTTGTGAATTGGACTGTTTCACTTTACACTAAGTGATCTGTGGAGACAGCGAGCACTATTTGAGAGAAGGTAAGAGAAGCGTAGGGTTAGATGATGTACGCTGGTTCCCAGGCGAGTGGCTCCACACACAGGATGAGTGTGGTTAACATGCACACAGCAGAATATGAGAGCTTGCAGTCACACACAATCTCATATGTGAACTCCCTTGCTGGTTCCCATGCGTGCTTCAAACATAACAGAGAAACCCACAGAATGTAAAGAATCTGATCTGTTTTTCACACACCCACGCCCTCATGTAACAGTTACTGGATGTAAAACAGATGATTATTGTGCTGTAGCTTTATTAGATTAGGTTTTTTATTTTAGATTGACACATAAACTTGTCGTGTTCACATGTTTTTCTACAAAAGCACACATTTTCTTAGAATTACCTTTGCTTCATGTTCATGTAAGGAGACGTGAATATTTTATTCCTGAAAGTAAGCTGTTTAGGCTTTGGTCTTCTGTTAGGTCACGATACAATAATATAACGGACTGTGATCTGTAGGTGGAGGGGAGCTTCAACCAAACACACTTATCTCACACACACAGGTATTAGAAGTGGCACCATCTGCTGGTGTGTGTCAACACATTTGTTTGTCTTACAGCTGGCAGCCACATATCACCATCTGCACATAGCTGCTGGTTGGAGACACAATAAAGTGAACGGAGCTTGAGAAATCCTTGAAACAGGTCATGTTATGATGAAAAATGATTTTAGGCTTCAAACAGAAGCCTAAAACTGATGTGTTTTTCACACACCAACGCGCCCTCATGTAAAAAGAAATAACCATTTACTACCAATGAGTGTCTTGTTTTCTATTCAAAAAGCTAAACAGTAGCAGAGAATGGGAGTTTTTCATTTTGTGATCACTTCTTATTCAGTTATTCCAACACCTTTAAATTTAATGTTTTTAGTCAACTTCATGCCGCACAAATTTATCCAAGCTTTGTCTGTAACGCTGATCGTTGCTCAACTTCTAGTTGGGAAAGGGGTTGATTCCTCTTGGCATCCTGGTATTTCGTTTTAGTCTTAGTTGACCACAAAGATTCCTCCAGAGAGGCTTGTTTTGTCCACTTACAGAGTTGTTTGAACAATATATAATCATTATGAATAAATGAAGAAAAAGCTATTAATATATTTATGCATATTATAAACTAATACTGTATATGATTCTGCAAATTGTAGCTATTTAAAATGTTCTTACTCTACATTGCTTCCTAATTTAGGACCAATATTGTAACTAATTTGTTTAGGTTTTAGTTATTGCCTGTGCATAACAAAATCAAAAATAGTAATAAAAAGCCTAAATAAGCATTTACAGGTGCCATCTAGTTTTAAGAAAAGTTTAGTTGTTCATTTGTGGTTTCTTGTTTTACTCAAACTCCATATTTTTTTTAAATGACATTAAATCTAACTGGTTAGTTTATGTGTTTTCAGTCAACAATCCATTGTGTCATTAAATGTGGATTTGTATCACACTGTAAATGCTCGTAGACCTGACATAAATGTCCGCCAGGCGTTTTTCAGTACATTGTTTTGATGTTAGGGCCAAAACGCTGATAGGGAGCAGGAGTATTTCAACTATTTACAAGATTCATAAACAAATGTCATGATAGAAGAAAAGAAAAGCAGCCCTTTTTTAAGACTTCTAGGGAGTTTCGACTGCACTAAACTCAATCAAACCACTTCCTGAACACAGAAAAAACCATGGCTGCTTTATACTAACAGCTGAGAATCAAGCTGCTTGTGTTAAGAACTTAGTTGAGATTTGTGAATGTGCCTGACAGGATGGATCATTACTCCTCAGTGGTCTGCTCTGGCTCCGATCTAATCTACCCCTTGGGATAACATTTAAAGTTGTAGCGATTTAATAAATCAACGTACTTGGAGAGGCTGCAGTGATGCAATTTTTCAAATCATGTGCATCGTTATTCCTTATAAATGCATTTCAGTTTCATTGTGACAGTTATGCTTCCACCTTCAGCTCTGTTGTGGCAGAGGGAAGGGCCTGCCTCTGCGTCTGGCTCCTGCATCAATATTGCAATTACACACACTCGACGTTCTTGCCATCATACCTCCACTGCTCCAGGTTAATAATGCATTTTAAACAAATTAGGAGATAGTAGTCCTTCATCAGCACTTTCGCACTGAGGTGTAACACAGAGTCCCTGTATGGGGATCTGTCCCGATTCAAATTTTTTCAGAAAAGTTTTACTAAAGAAGGGAGGACTGAGGCTGATTAGCCCTTGTGCTATCCTAGACACTTTAACATTGGGAGTTGGGTCATCTAGACCCACTAGACAGTCCTCTGAACCTTTTTTCTTCAATGATTTGTGATCTTCACTGGTGTCCATGGATTACATGAAATCTTTCCACCTTTATCCACCTTTGTCATGGTAGGGAGAACACGTCAATGTGAGGGTGGGGTCATCTAAGATGGCACAAGGGTTAGAGGAGAGATAGAAACCGTCAGGTTAAAATGTGTACTGCAAGGCTCAAACATAAAATGTGATTTGTTACATTAAAATAAAATAGCAAACTATGTTACAACAAGTTTTTAACAAAGATGTTCAGTATTTTTTTTGTGGAAACCAAAATTCTTTAGGGAATGGAGCACAAAAGTAAATACATATCAGGGGGTAGAGACAGCTGAGAAAAGAGTGCAGAGAAATTCAAAAGCTACTAGGTTTTGTGTGGTTTCCTCTTTAACAAGTGGACACGTATACAAGTAATTCAGGTTATATGAAGTTTTCTCAAAGAGCATCACATTCATTTTCTCAAAAGCACAAGCTGTTCTGTGTTTACCCGGAATTCCTTACTGCTGACTGTGACAGGAAACTTAAATTCCATCTAAGTAGGCAGTTGTTGCCGTGACAACCTCAATGTGTAATTTTTGTAAATGTTTTTTTGCACAAATCTTGCTTTTTGCAGCTAAAATAAATGCATCAGAGGAGAGGAACACCCTGGGGAACATATCCTGAAAGTTTTCTGTGTTTATAGTCTTCCAGTAAAGTGAAAGTTTGATATATTCATCACTGATCGATTCATCAATTTTCTTTACCTGTTATTCTCAAAAAGCCCTAGTATCTGTGATGCAGCATTGCAATTTAACTACTGTAAACTACTAAAATTTAAAGAGGGTTTTTATCTTTAATTTAAAATAAAATCCTTCGTGTTTTTAGCTTTATCAGCAGTGGTGTCATACTCTAATTTGGCTGGCTTTTCATTGGTTAGTAGAAATGTAAGTGTCTCTGTTTTTTGCAAGCACTTTAAAAATGACAGCCATTTGTATTGTATTTTTTTCAAATTGCATGTAACACTCAAGGAGAAGATGTTGAGAGCTGGTGTTTTGTGCTCCTTCTAATGTAAATCAGCTCTTTGATCCCTCTGCTATCAACTCTTCCACTTTCGGCTTCTCCCATCAGGGGTCGCCACAGCGAACAAGTCGCATGGTAAATTTGGCAATGTTTTACGCCGGATGCCCTTCCTGACGCAACCTTCTCTAACCGGGCTTGGGACCGGCACAGAGGTAGAGAAGGGAACAGGGAGCAGCCTGGAGTCGAACCCGGGCTTCACGGACGGAAGGCGCCGCAAACCAGCACGAGCTAAACTGGCTCTCTGATCCCTCTGCTATCAATGATATGAAATATACATGCACTCACTGACAGGATACATCTTGCCTTTGAGGTGTTGTGATTTAAATCAGGCTATGCTAAAACGGTTGAAAGCATATCTTGCTCAGTCTCTGTCTGTTTTGTAGTTGATTTAACTAGTAGTATTGGTTTTTATTCCGCTTTTATTCCCTGTTTTTTTAATGAACTAGTTAAAAAATATTCCAACCAAATGACTTTCTGGTTTGTTTTCACATCCCTGAAACATCTTTCACACAAGACATCCGTGTAACCTCACTCTGATTCACATCAGAGCTGCAAACACCAGGAGCTCCCCACACCTTGTTTCTGGTCCACTGATGTGAGACAGAGTGCATCTTGAGCTTCTATCACGAGCCAATGGTACACATCAGCTCCTCTGCTGGCCATGGCAAAGGTTTATTTTTTTCATAATCACACTGAGCTTATTGAAGGGCTTCTCCTGGTACAGGAACAAAGGCTCTTATCTATATCAAAGCAGGTCTGTTGATGCAGATTTGTGGGGCTCTGTGGAGCTGCAGGGCAAAAGATTTCTGCTGCTTCCTGGCCAAAAAGCGAGGGGAGCATAGGAGCAGTGGTGTGGGAGTCTGTGGCTGATGAACAGGGGAACTGAGAGAAGATCAATGGCTACTTTAAATCTTTCACCATCCTATTGGTTTTATACTGTGTGTTTTGGTTGGGGAGCAGTTAGGTTTAAATTCTTCACCATGTCCAATACCATGAAATTCCATGTGGCTCAGCTGACTGTCAATTTTGTTTTGATGCCATCCTAAAGTCACTTTTGACAGCCAAGTTTTGCTTTTGCAAACGCCAGTGGATTGTTTACCTTAGCTGACTAGTATTTGTCTGCATACTGGTTGCGTTCCAAATCACTTGAAGTCTGGTGCAGACCAAACAAGTAAATCCTGGTCTGCTTCAGAACAGGTGTACCGAAGTGCAGAATTGAAGCAGAATGAGTAAATGATGCTGCAAGTATCACGGGTGAGGGGGTGTGGGGGTCACAGTACAAAACTGAAAAAGCAGGACCCACAAAAACTTGTAAAATGTCAAAGAGGCCAAACATTATTAGTTGTAGTGAGGAGGTACAGGAAGATACTTTATGATAATCAGAGTATTAATGGGACTAGCTTTGTTTTTCCTTGTTGTGGTCAGGCATTACTGCCCCCAAATGAGCACCGTTTGCTGTGTCTTGGTGCTAAGAGAAGACTTGTGCTCAAATTTAGTGTCCCTCATTGGGAAATAGACACAAGCACCGAACAAGAGATACTGTTCAGATTAGGCTGTTAGTCTTCCACTTCTTCACCTTTGGCTGTCTTTGCACAATTAGAGTCTTTTACAAGGGCCTTTAGTCTGAGAACACAGACCAAGCTGCCTTTGGGCCCCTGTGCACAAACAATAAACAGGTGGGCCCTTTTCCATACAGAAAAAAATCTGAATTTAATTATTAAGATTGAAGCTGCAAAGAGTACCACCAATAAGCACACCGCTGCTTGTTTTCAAACACCAAGAGTCACTCCATTATAGTGGCTCCATACTGAGGAAGGTGTCTCATTCCACACATTGTGCGTAGCCCAGCTAATGTCAATCAACCCTCAGCTATAAGCTTTAGAAATAATCCTATCTTTTCTGAATATTTTGACTCACTGTAAAATTGTCTTTTATACGTTTTCTTTAATATCTGCCATGTTATCTATTAGCCCTAGTTTTTACAGCAGGAACTTTTGAAACTCTTTAATTCACATCACATTTTAGGAGATTAGTGTCTTTATAGCTGTGACTTACGCAGAGTTGTCACTGATCTCTGTTTAAGTTGTTCTTTAGCTCTGCTGATCAGTGGAATGTCCTTTCAACTGAGTCTTCTATCCTATGGAAAGAAACTCTCGGAATTGCGTGTTCAGACAAATACACAAATTCCTTTTGTCTGCTGTGCTCCACATATCCTAAAGACAGTGTAAGTCAGCTGTCATCTATATTTTTTACCAACGCCAAACTCTCCAAATGTCATGCTGATTCAGGCTCTTCTGCAGTGCTTTGTATGCGAATCAGGCCATCCCATCGTGTTACGGTTGTCTCTGTGTTAAGGCTTGGGGCATGTTGGGGCATGTTTACTTTAGAATTGTTTCGCTTATGATGCGTTTAATTTCTATAAATCTATACACATTTGATTTTTTTAATGTATTCTCTGTTGTAGAGTTCCTGCTCTCCCAGTCAAGAACCTAACAGGCTCTGGACCAGTGCATCCAGCCCTAGCAGGTTAGTCCACATCTGCTCTGCAGCCTCTCTTTGGCACTTAGCTAGATGTTTTTTTGTCAGTGTGTGCATGTTTATTTTTTAAAACTAACCTCCACTAAAGGAAATTTACTATTTTTTCCCCCTCTTCTGTGTACATTTGTGTTCCATTTATGCGTCAGGTATGACAGGTATCCTGATGTGCGCTGCAGGTCTGCCAGTTTGCCTGACTCGAGCTCCAAAGCCCATACTGCACCCACCACCCATCAACAAGAGTGACATGAAGCCTGTGCCCGGCATCAACGGCATGCGCCGCAAAACGAAGAAAAAGCACCTGAAGAGAGGTGAGTCTCGCTATGTGAGAAGACAGTCACAGGAACTCAAAGAAAGCAGTGGAAGAAGCCTTAATTGTAAATTGTCATGGTGCTGTTGTTATTAAACAGGAAACTGCCAAGAATAGACCTACCACTGACAGTCAGCAGGCCACCATTGCCCTGCCAAGCTTTGCAAGATGTGTCAGGAAAAGCTGCTGCTGTCTGTTGCTTAGCATTCCCAAAAGCTGATTGTTTTTTGTGTACCTCCTAGTTAATCTTGATTATAATTTCAATATTTTTACTAGTAAAAAGTTTCTGGATTTGAGAAATAATTAAATTTAACTGACGTTAAATAAAATGAATGTCAACTTATGACAAAATGAATAAAAGTCCCTTGAAACTTTTTATTTAGTTTGAAAAAGAGACATCCTTTGCATTATGCATCTTTAAAAAAGTTTTTTTGTGTTGGTTTCATACTATATTTAACTACAGTGTGTGCTGACATTATGCTATATTTTACTAAACAAAAACGGATATTATTCTGTCATATGCAATAAAACGTCGAGCTTAAGAAATCCAACCCAGAAGACATTATTTAGTAAAACAAATACATAGGTTGTGTCAGAATTTTGTCACTACTCAGTCCTCAGTGCACCATAGTGGACGATTTGAACATTTTTTCATGTGAAAAATGTATTTTAATTTTTTTTTTATAAACCATCCACGTTCTCATCTTCAGAACAGTCTTGGTAAAACGTTTTATTCGATTTTTACCATAAAAAATTAGTGACATCATTTTCACTGATTAAAAAAAAGTAGTGAGCATGGTGTCGGAATTGCTTTTAAAATCCAGGGCACTTGATAGTCCTGCACTATATATTTTTTTGGTAGTAAGGGATTAAGGAGGGAGTTCAGACAGAGCTACAGCTATGCAGAAATGTTCTTTAAACATAGCTTTAAAAAGTAGCCTATTTGGATTCTGTGTTTTTTTTTTAACAAGGTGCATATTTATTCAAAAGATTTATTGAAAAGCAGTTAACAAACAGTGTTTTTCACATTGATTTTTTTACGTAATACAATCAGTAATATAAATTTAGCAACACAAGTGTGAACAGTCAATGTGTGAGGCTGTAAGAGCTAAATGCTAACAACATGGGTATTATATAAAATTTAGCCAAATATCACAACAAAAGTAGGTGGTTAGATGATAAATAGAAGTGAAAAAATGTCATTTTAACACCTTTATTTTAAAACTTGGCTCTAAATGTGCTAACTTTTCTTAGCACACACACTGCTACCTTAAAAAGCCAGATTATCTTGCTTTTTAAATTTGTATGATAATTTATCTTTTTTGGGACTTTGTGTTTACGTAGGCTAATAGCATTCTGACGTAGTTTGTCTTCTAAACTTGATTAAGTTAAGAAATAAAGCAGGAAATTGTTTATTAAAAAGTATTGCAGTAAAGGCATGACTTTTATTTATTTATTTTTTAAAGAGAGTAGCCTAAACCTTTTCTTGTAGCATATATCCCAGCATGCAACACGTGGGCAATTGTTGGTAATGGCTGTGCTTCACTTGAAAGGTTGGAAAGTTGTTTTGTGTTAATTTAATAAAAATCACAGCATTTTCAACAATATTAATTTCCTATATGCAGAAGACAATCAAAGCAATTGCCTTTCATCATCAATATTTTTAATTGAAGAAGGACAACTTCTTTCAGTTTATTTTATTTCGTTCGTTATTGTGTTTTTTTTCTCCCCCAGAAGGTTTGGAAAGTTTGTTTTTGCTGAATGATTCCAATCAGAACATTTTCCAGTAAAACCCTCCCAGATGGTTTTGTGTGACAAACCATCTGCTGTGTGAGGATAGCAGCCCAACACCTCATTGCCTTCACAGTTTTTTTATTTATTTTAGAATTTCTTTTTTTTATATATAATATCCACCCTTCCTTACAGAAAGAAGTCTTTTGTTTCTGTTCAGCATCTATGGTTTCTTGCTTGTGGCTTCTGTAAACTGCCTCCACTTACTCTCCCTACCTCAAGCAAGCAAGCAGAAACTTAAGGGAGAACTAATGGAATATATGTGTGTTGGGAATGTAAGCTGCGTGTGTGCTCTCAGCTGCAGTTAACTGGCTGCACACATGAATGTGGGAGAATGACTGTTTGCTACATCCCAGTACAAAAGGTGACCTCTTCATCATGTCACTTACTGCATGTCCAAAAGCCTATTTTAGCATAACTCAGTTTTTTGTTTATAAAAAGGTAAAAACCCAGAGGATGTGGTGAGAAGATACGCAGAGAAGATAAAAGTTATCCCAGATGAGGTAAGAAAAGATGCACATATGTTTTTAACTCGAACATCCGGATACAACCTGTTACCTGTCACTGTCACGAATCTAAAGAAACGTCTCCTAACTTCCCCATTGATGTGCACACACAATGGCATGTAAAGCCTTTTGATGAACTATTCCAGGACTGTACCATCTGCATGGAGAGGCTGGTCATGTCATCAGGATATGAAGGAGTCCTGCAGCACAAAGGCATCAAGCCAGAGCTGGTTGGCAGACTTGGCAAATGCGGTCACATGTACCATCTGCTGTGCCTGCTGGCCATGTATAATAATGGCAATAAGGTGAGTAAGAGCTTGTGAGACAGAGTAGTTATGATATCGCTCAGGGCTGAGATTGTAAACTTCCATCGTCTTCCAGCTTGACTGGGTTTGCATTGCACCAACAAATAATCAGGCAGAAAAATATCCTGCACTCATCAGATCTGTCACAGGAGCCCAGTACTTGGTAAAATCTCTGTAAATGTTGCTCACTTATTTTTTTTATACTTGCATGACATGCACATTTTTTTTTCTGCTTACTGCTGCAGATAAGGCAAGTAAAAGCATATTCATCAGCAACCAACTGTTGACCATCAGCACTTTTTGTCAGTTTTAAAAGGAAGCAATGAATCACGCAAGGGATGATAAAAAATAATCATCTTAAGCTCCCTGAAGCCTAGGAGAAGGACTGAGTTTTGTCTTCATTTTTCTTTGTGTCACTACTAAGAAAATAATTTCTTATGTTAAACATAACATCTTCACTTATTTGTAGATACTTGTATATTTTTAAACAAATAACAGATTATTAACAGTATTCTCTCATCATGCGCCTTATTTGAACCTGTTCATTTCTGTTGTTGCTTTTGACCAGGATGGCAGCCTTCAGTGCCCAACATGCAAAACCATTTATGGAGAGAAGACAGGCACCCAGCCCCCTGGGAAGATGGAGTATCACGTCATCCCTCACTCCCTGCCCGGTCACCCAGACTGCAAGACTATTCGCATTGTCTATGACATTCCTGCGGGGATTCAGGTGAAACCTTTTAGAGTTAACCTAATCCCAAATTCTGTGCTTTGATCTGCTGTCTCTGCCCCATAAATCTGTGAACTCACTGCAACTGCTTAAGTGTGACATGCAGATTTTGTGTGAAGGGTATGTGGACCAGAGGAAAGTCCAGACCCAGTAATGAGACTATGGGTGTAATAATGAGGAGAAAAATCTAAATTTGGCATTTCATAAACCGAAACGTTCTCAGATTTTTATTTTTTTGTTCATTATACTCTGCAGTCACACAACAGAGAGATGGCATTTTCTACTGACTGCTGATATTGTTGTTAATGAAGGGAGCAAAATAATCTCTGTCCACCAGAGCAGCAGACTTTGTGTCCCCAGGGTCAGACATGCTGGAGGTCATGAAGCAGTACCAAGGAGCAAAGCTAGAGTTCTGCTGGAGTTATATCTCCCTTTCTATATACTCTGTCCAATTGCCCTCTGAAAAAATCCTGCTAATTTTTATTAGCTGTTGAGTTAAACAGAATAACCTTGCAAGAGCAGTATTTTACCTACAATCTCCTGTAAAGAATTGTTTTATTGCAACAAAGATCTTCACATTTTGCTCATCAGAATGAGTTTCATAAACAATCCCATCAAATTTTACATTCATTTTAATCAAGCTAATTTATTTATTCATCATGTTACATAAACCTTTAAGGATTGTTAAAGAGTTAATTACACATTTGCAGTGGAGCATGCCTCAATGGCCCCCTGTCTAAACCATGTTAACAGTCAGGCACGTCCTTGGGGCACTGATGACATTTGCAAACAATTAGGCTTTAATTAGAATCGAATGACTTTAAATTTTTTTCCTTCTTAACATTTTCTCCAGACCAACGAGCACCCCAACTCAGGGAAGAAGTTTAGTGCGAGAGGCTTCCCTCGACACTGCTACCTTCCTGATAATGAGAAAGGCAGGAGGGTGAGCCCTGAAACCAGTTCTAGATAAAAACAATTTTTTTTGCTGTTCTGCACATCTTCACACTTCCGCGACCCTTCTATTCTCTTTTCTCTGTCTCCAGGTCCTGAAGCTGCTGATCATGGCCTGGGACCGCCGCCTTATCTTCACCATCGGCACATCCAGCACCACAGGAGAGTCGGACACTGTGGTGTGGAACGAGATTCACCATAAGACAGAATTTGGCTCCAACTTGACTGGCCATGGCTACCCTGACCCAAACTACTTGGACAACGTGTTGGCTGAGCTCTCAGCCCAGGGGGTTGGAGAGGACAATCTGAAGGACTGATGGACAGAATTTGGTCACACAGAAACCCAATCTACCAAGTCTTTCGAAGAGGGGGAACTCTGCACATGCAGCAGACAGTTTTAGACTCCTTAACTGAAACTAAACCTTTAGAAACAGTTGGTGAGAGCAATAGAAGCAGAATGTTTTGGAAAGATCTCCCCTCTGTTAGTTGATGAGCCATGCCATGAGCATGTATTTTCCATGGAAAAAGTCCTTAATGATGGAAAGAGATGTTTATACTGTTGAGAGAAGCTGTTAGTGACTCTTACAAAAGCCTTCTGGATTTTAAACAAATGATGATAACCTGTTAGTCATTCAAATGACCAAGGATCAGATTGCCTAATTATAAATGCTGAAGCCCTGATGGCATGACTTCCACCAATGCTGCACAAATAATATCAAACAAAGAGAATATAGGTTCAGTTGTCACTGGAAAAGACCACTCAAATGAATCCAAATAGTTGAAAATTGAGTTTCCTTATTTTTAGTGTTGTTTTTGGGGTTCCCTTTTATGAAATTTTACAAGGTTCTTGCCCATGGTGATACCATTTTAGATCTTTTTTTTAACCTTTGTAGTCTCCTATGTAGGAGCTGGATTCACCTGTAAAAACTGGTGTTTGTTCTGATGCAGCACGTGTATTCTAGAGAGCTAAGGACAAAAATCTTAGTGTTTGATGGTGTTTTTGTGCGGTTCCTCCTGCTGATTGACTGTCTTTGGAAAACTTTGACCTCTGTTGAAAGAATTGCTGTTTGGTTGTGATGCCAAGGCTCTAAAACGGGATTTGAGCTCCAAGGTGAAACTAATTTGTTACAGTGAATGTAGAGCCTGCATTTTTATCCTCTCTGCTGGAACTATCTCAGCCACTGGCACAATGTATCAGGTAGGCCATAAGTGAAAGATGAGAGTGCATTTTGCTTTCTGTGAGGCAACTTGAAGTCCTTGAGGAGGAACGTGGAACAAACACAGACGGACGATCGGCTTTCGGATACCAGTAATTTTCCTGGGGAGATCCATCTCTAGCCTTCTCTCCCCTCGCCTGCAGTTTAAATCTCTTGGGAGCCTGCTCACTGTTAGGTTGCACACTGGGCTCAACTACCTGGATAGCAAGCAGTGAAACCTATTTTTCCCAGCGTGAACTCACTCAGAGCTGCTTGGGTCAATCCTGTTGTATGGCGTTAACTCCCTTCCCTCCACCGCTGCGGTAGGAAACACAAAAAGGTCAGTCTGGTTATGTTGAAGGCTGAAGTTTTCCTGTTTTATTCTTAGATTTAATGGATGTGAGGTAGAGATAGTCACTTACTTTCTGAGGTGGTATGTAGTGGTGCAAAGTCTCGACAAGTGTCTCTAATCAATTTTATTAAGCTGAGGGGCTTGTGTAAGGTGAATTGATGAATCACAGTCTTCCATTGCACTTTGAGGCAATTTGTTCTTTGTTTTATTCCAGCTTCATTTGGAGAAAAAAAAACTTTTTAGGTTGGTACCAATGAAATGGCTTGCAATGCTCTGAATATATATATATATATATATATATATATATATATATATATATATATATATATAAAACATTTACTGATGTGATATACCTTTAACTTCAAGCTCAATTTGAGTCTATAGTGTAAGTTTATTTTATTTTTATACTATTTCAAACAGAAAATGTCCCACATATTTATATACAAACTCATGTTGTCATGAATTCATTGAATCTGGCGAGATTTGTCAGTTTGTCAGGGACATAAAGGACTTAAATATATATAAATATATGACTTGTTATGGATGTATCATATATTACAAGTAGTCATAGAGTTTGCTGCTGTGTATTACTTTAATGTAGAATCTGTGTAGTTGATCTGCCGTTTAACACTGACAAATACAAAGATGTTTTTATTAGTGGTGGGGGAGCTTTAGCAGCATGATGATGGCCACCCCACTCCAAAGATGACAGAGTTCTATTTTTTTGGTTGTCCAGAAGACAGGATTGTTTTTCAGCTGAAAGTTCGTGATACCTGGCTTAAAAGTTTAATTATCTTTCATTAATTTAGCATTAATTCAGGCCTTGTTTTATTATTAAAAAGAACAACAGATTCACAGATGTCATTTCTAAAATAAGTGAATTTGATTAAAGGCCTTAAAAGTTTGTCCCCTGTTTATTATATTAAGCTGCAAACATATTTTTCATGTAAAAATTAAGGATATCAAACAATTTTGTGAAGAATTAGCTATATGTTTTTTTTGTTGAAGCTGTTCGGTTTTAGGTTAAACTTGCCTTTCAGGATTTCAGTAACTAACATTTGGATTCAGTTTAATTCGGTTTCTGCAGCGAGCTTTGCAGTAATTTCACCATTGTGCTCATAGTTTTTACTACAGCAAGCAAAGTGAGAGCAGCAGATTATGGAATGCCCAAGAGGCCAAAATGACAGCAGCAACTTCAGTCTACTCCCTGTGCTTACAAAGACCCAGCTACAGTACTGATGTGAAGGTCACCACTGCACTGGCAGCTCTGGCAGCAGCAGCAAGCACAGCTACTGTAGTCACACATAAAAGGCAAAGCTAATTTAATACATGTGTTAGACAGGGGCTTCACTTGAAATCTTCGCTGAAATTCAAATGCAGAAATGCCACCACAGAGTTTAAATTAAAGTTTGCTATTACTGTTGTCCCACTTTTGAGGTAACCAGTTCTAACAAGAAGGCAGTTTGTTAAACGTTTCCCTTAAATCTGGGATCTGCAACCTTTACCTCTAAAGAGCCATTTGGGCCAGTTTTACTATTGACCAAAACTCCCTGGATCCACAAAGTCCCTCTTCACCTTTTAGAAAAATAAATGTTTTATTTCTTTATATATAACAAATATAACTTTTTTAAATTTTAACAGCAGCACATATATAAGTTCCTTTCAAAATAAAACCCATTCTATATTAAAAATGATCCTCCTGCTGCAACAGAATTACTTGAATTAAAAATGCAAAAAAGTCTAACACGGCCTTCTACCATCATTTTGCTCAACTGTCTGACATATTAAAAATGTGCACATAAAAGACAAAACTTTATCAACTATAACAGTTAAACCAAAACTACAAACCAATTATTTATCAAAACTATTAGCCTTTTTCTTCAATAGAGGGACAAAAGAGCCACAAGTGGCTGTGGAGCCTCAGGTTGCAGATCTCTGCCTTCAATTAATAATCCTTTTTTTGTTTTTTTTTGTTTGGCATCTTAAACTTCCACTTCCTTCTAACTCAAAAAAGCTAAGGCAAACTCATAATGCTAATATAAATGAGTTAAGCTTGTTTTTAAAATCAGAAAATAACTTTTGAATCCCTCTATCTAAAACTGATCATTGGTAGAAAAATCTTTGTAATCTTATTGAAGACTTGCGTTTTTCATGTTGAATGAAGCTTCACAAGAATCCCCAAACTTTTGCCTCTTTGACCTTTCCTCTCCTCAGGCTGGTGGTATGCACAATTCGGGCCCCTAAAGGCTATATAATGTTTTCAGGTGTAAAGACTTTCAAAAGGAGCAATGATTAAGACATTACTAGGCATATGTAAACATGGATTGTATAGCTGAAGAAGAAAGAACAGGACTTTTATGCAATTTTTAAGATCTATTAAGGGATTTTACGTGTAGCAGGAGGGCTGGTTTCTGGTTCAAAGAGGTTGCAATCCGAGGATATTAACATACTATGTATCTAAAAAGCATATATTTTTGATGTCTTTTTTTAAAAGATAGTCTCTTTAAAAAAGAAGTTTAGACATAACATTACTGTATTGTTATCGTTAACTTCAACTTTTCCTTTGATCAGTCCCAACATATAAGTACTCTTGTAGTGTCTGCTGCAAACTGTACCTCTTTATCTAGTTGATACCTTGACATTTCTGTGAATTTTCTTTTTGTTTGTCTGTGGGAATTGTTATGAGTGTGTGCGTCTGGTAGACAAAGCTGAAGTTCGTGTCTTTTGAAGATCCAAAATGCTCTACAAGAGGTGCATGTCTTAAGAAATAGTGTTGCAGGTGTACTTGACAGTGCATAGCTTTTTGCATATGAAAATGTCACCACCTTGGTTTTCTGATGATTTACCTCTGTGGCTTTTATTTGGACAGAAAGGTCTTGTTTGGTTTGTTGGGGATGAGATGGCGTTTGGCTGCTCTCCTCGCTTTTCGGTCGCCGTGTTCAATGAATGTTTTTAAGTGCCCCTTTATTCAGTTTGCATACTCATGTGTTTGAGTTACATTAAATGAAACTTTATCAGACACTGACAAAACTATAAAGGGCTTGTTAACCAATCAGTCTTTATTGAATTGTGATGACTTTGTTGCATGTCTGTGTATTTCCTGTGAGCAAAAACAAAATAATAATAATAATAATAAATGTGCCCTTGACAGGGGTATTTTGTTTGGAATTTTCTCCCCCTGCATCAACTTCATTCTCCTTCCATTAGCTCTACACTTTACTTTCTTCTAGACAGCTCAGCTCCCTTTTATTTGGATATAAATGAGCTTTGCAGGAACTGTGCAAAGCAGCTCAAATGGTTCTCACAGACAATAAATCGTCTCATGGTCATTTTCTGTCTGGGGCTGCTGTATGCTGGTGCTGTGATTGCTGCATACTAAAGAGGGCCTTGGGATCTTTTCAAGTCTGTCCCACCTCCAGCCCACCCAGCACCTCATAATTCTGTCGCCCAGAGCTCAGGTGCGTAAAACCTTTCTGCTTTTACGCCTCGCATTGCACACATCTCTCCAAAAGACACCCCCATGCTGCATCACTGCACCATCGCAGCAGTTTGGGTCAACTATTCTTAGTGTTTACCTATATAATATTTTGCTACATTGATTTAGAAACTGGGATATCAGAGAAATATACAGATGACTTTTATCAGTAATACCTGGTCAAATAAAAAACATTCCAAAATGTGACCATGTTCTTTGGTGCCAGAATAAAGAGTTAAATAAATGTGAAATGGTCATTTATAAACAGCATGGTTTTACTGTAAGAACACTTTGCTGGATTCATTTATTAAACACTACAGACATACTCACAGTTACAACACACCTGGAATAAATCATTGCTATGAATTTGCAATAAATAGGCAGGAAGCGGTCTTTGTTTAACAGGGGAAAACAGCGATTAAAAGGAAAAAAAGTAAATATTAAGCCTGCAAACACATGAAACATATTGCAATGAAAATAATTAAATCATTGGTCACTGAGATTAGTGAGAAGAAGGTAAATTGATTTCCAAAATATCTTAAGATTTTACCATTTTTTGTTTAGTTTTTAAATAAATTCAGAGAAAGCATCAGCTTATTGTTGGGCCCTACAAGAATTTCTATAGTGCTCAAACAAAATGTAATAAGGTTTACTATTTAAATTAGAATGGCCTGATTGGTCAGAGCTTCAGGAAAGGCCAGGAAATGCATATTTTAGGTCAGAAAAAACCTCATTGGGGCCGTCCCCAAAAGGTTTCTCTGAAAAGAGTCCCGGAATGGTGCAGCTCGCATTCAGCTTGCCTTTTTTTTAAATAAACAAATTTAAATAAAAATGAATAATGCTTTATTATTTTTTATTTATCTTTTACTCATGTGGCTTTTTGCACTTTGACCACTTTGGATTGATGGTGTGTATATTATACATTTTCTGTGTGGGTTTTAAGCTAAATTGTTTTTTCATTTGAATGTTTTGCTAATTTACTATTCACTTGGCTTTACAAAAACTGTAAGTTGGCATTTCAAACATGTCTTGACACTTACAAGCAGAGTAAATATTACCCATACGACTTTAGGCCTGGCTACAACAAGTGCATGGAAATTTTTCTAGAATGCAAATCGCATTGGGAACTAATTTTACAGTTGGCTTGCTGTAGCACCAAACAAAAAGAGTAAATTAGTATTTCAGTAACTGAACTGGTGGCAGCTTTTTATGGCATGTACTCATGGTGCAATAACCTGTGGAAATGATGTCACTGCTACATTGAGGCCAACTCTAACAAGGAAGTAAAAACACTGAAAGTAATAATTTGAAAACACTCAGTTTCCAGATACTGAGGATTACACTACATGAAGCATTTTTCACAAATGTCTGTAGTGTCTCAGAATATAAAAGCTTATCTTTGCATTTAACAAGTGGATGCAGCCCATGCAACAGATTGCTTGTTATCTACAGAAAAATATTAAGTCAGATCATGCTTCAAAGTCCTTTGCCCACCTTTCATTGTCAAGTATTGTAGTCTCCACTCAGCACTCTTTGTGGCACTCAGAGAAAGTGATAAAATCCTCTGTACAACCCTCAGGAATTGTATTAAAAAGGCTTCGCCGTGTGGAAACCTTTTAAGAAAGATGGTAGCTCATACTCATTCATACTAGTAGCCCACCTCCTGCAGCACGATTACTGCCTTTTAGGCATTAATAAATCCAAGGCCATGAGCAGTCTAGGGATTGAGAATGACACTGGGGGTGTCCTCTTTTTCTCTGTGCTGGAAGGTGACGTGAGCCTGCTCCAGATCCTCAATCACCACCAACAGCCGAGCAGCCACACTTTGACCTGGCTTCATAAGCTGAGGGATGGATTCTGCTCCATCTGCAGCACAGAAAAAAAGGACTTGGAAAACATTCTTTTACCAACTCTAACTACTGAATTTTTTTCTTTAAATGCAGAACATTATGTTTCCAAATCAAAGTGTGCATTTATGCTCATGTCAGTCTCACCTGGACTAACATCAGAGTTGATCCTTATTTCCTTATTGCTCATCTGATCATCGTCAGGCATCTCCAAATACTTTTTCCTGCAGTCATAATCTTAATATATTATCCACTAGAGCTTCACCAAGCTAAACATGACAGTAGCGCAGCAGTGCATTCCTGTTTCAACACAGACATCTAGTGTCAAGTAAAGGAACTGCAAGCGAGCTAAAAAGAATCTTAACAAAAACTCACCTGAGTTTGTCTCTGCCCTGGAGAAGCTGCTTGAATATCATCTGAGTTTCTACATCAGGATCCAGTGGGTCACTCCAGTCTCCAAGAGTCACAGCTGAATGAGTTCTGCTGCAGCCTGGAACTGAGATTTAACAAATGTTCTCAATGGTTGTGCTGGCAATTTATCCACAAATGTTGTGCTTTTTTTGCATTTCCTTGCAGGAAACATACAAAAAAAATGCCAACTAAATATCATCAAGGGCTGGGAATAAAAAGATACATAACTAAATTCATCTCTGAGGCTAGTTTTAAAAGGGCAACAAACTCTTGACATCTCTTGGTGGGGATGTGGATATTTTAAGTCAGTTAGAATTTATCTGACAAGAAGTCAAGTAAAGAGGGATCATATCACTAGCCAATCAGGCACAGTGAGAGCCAGTGTAATTTATGATCTGGGATTTATATAATTCCTCACAATCCCTCTAGTGTCTTAGGTCTACTTCAGTAGATTTTACACATGAACAGTAACCATTCATTGAAAATGGGGTGATAATCACTCCAAAGCTTGAGTTCTCACAGACGTTGGTTAGGATTAGAAGAAATAAGAGAGGGATTACCAGTGCGTTCCGCCTGCAGGCAGCAGGTCCACTTGCCACTGCGATGAGCCCCTGGGTGAAAGGATGGTAGCATGCGCTCGTTGTATATGCTGACTTTCCTGATTGCAGACAACCACTGGTTCAGCTCATTCACATTCTTTTTCAAAACACAAACACAAAACATCACAAATCACAAGATAAATGGAAAGCAGAGATTCTTCAAGATTACAAATGTGATAAGAATTTTAATCTAGTATTAGTTTTAACCTGGCCACAAAAAAACAGTAGCAGTAGTAGGAAATATAAAGAAAATATTTTCTTGGAACTACAAAAAGTAAAAATATTTAAGAAATCCATAAAAAGCTATGCTCCTTTTGGTGACTGGACTGTGGCTGGTGTTGGTCCACACCCACCTTGCACTGGATGTACATGGTCTGCAGCTGTCCGTCATTGTTCTGGCTGATGACCTGCATTACATTTTGTTGCTGAAAGGCATTCTCATCCACCCTCTCAATGGCACATACACACCGAATGGGGATTGAAGAGCGCACCTGCAACAATTCAGCCACAAACCACCGTGTCGATTCAAACAAAGACAGGCCATGCATCATTTAAAAAACTTTCTATGCAACCACACTCACACACCCATATACAATGATATGCAAAATCAGTTTTCATTTTTTTTTAAGTTTTATGTTTCTGTCTGATTGCCAGATGTCATGACAGAACAGAGGCAGTTTTAACCAAAACAAATGATGTAGCACCTAACTGTTTCTTTAAATAAATACATTTTTCTGTGATATTTGTCAAGTATCTTTCAGCACAGAAAGGCTTGTTTGTGGGTGGGTTCCATGTGGAGTGGTTTGCCCAAGGTGCCATTTTCAAGCTCGAACTGCCACTGGTTTCAGAGGAACATATTGGACTGCTCAAAGCTCTCTTTTTCCTTCCCTGAATGAGAGCAGATCACTATCAAAAGGTCAGCCAGTGTACAGTACCCACACTGATTATCTTACACGAAATAAAAAAGCAAATTCATGCATGTTTCATGCAACTGTTTTCTCTTTATTCATTATCGCTATATCGATAATGTCACCTTTTATCATGAAAAATTGCTATTTTTTTCACTTTGATATGGTAGCTTTGACCAGGGATGACAGCACAAGTTTTGAAAAACAAAGTCATTTGACACCGAAATGTGAGTGTAAGGCTTTAGTCAATTGGCATTTACTAACCTGCCATTCAGAAGTCTTGGCATAGGACAAGGTTTCACTGGTCAGCCAGAAGTAGCGTTTCTTGAAGGCAAAGCGGGAGAGCAGCTGCGTTCCCTCTGCTTTGTGTTTGTGGAGATAACCTTCCTTCACTATAACTGAAGGCAGGAGTATGGCCCTCTGAGGCACCTCCAACACTGCAGGGACACAACGGGACTCGTTCATCAGAGCTGACACAAGATGGTGCTGTGTCATTAAAAGAAACAAGCATTTAAAAGTCAGAAACATTTTTTTCCAGGGCTCTGTCACTGATTGAAGTATGGCTCCAAAGTGGTACAACATGAGTCTGAATGTGCCCAACAAATTCACCTGAAAAGCATTAAAGGTCAAATTGGCATTACAGTGAAAGGAATGGGTGTGATGCGAGAACCGAGGCTGAAACGTGATACGTCAGGCAGAATGGACTTCACAAAACAGACATCATGATAGAAAGACAGCAGCTAAGACATAGTTGACAACAAGCATGGAAGCTCACTCTAGCAATTTATTAATAGCGTCACAATACTGTCCTTGACTGGTAGTTGAATAGATATATTTTTCCACATACTTTAGTACTTTGTCTTCATCTCACCAGGAAGATTTAGACTGGGCTGAACTGAACAGCCTGCAACCTTGATTTTAGTACAGCAATCACAGTGGTGTGCTCGTTTTTCTCAGCCTCACCAACGTCGTGATCAATGTCAATCAGCTTGTCCAGGAAATCCTTGACACAAGCCACACTGCGCAGGATGATGGGATGAAGGGGTGCCATCCACTGCTCTTTTCCATGACCAAGCTGAAGGCCCAGGTTCCCAACACTTTGGAGAGCCTGTTGACCATACAAAAAACAGAATTTGCTGCCCTTGCTCTCTTCTTTCAGCACATCAGATCGCATCCCACTGACAGCAGATCTCAAAGTCAAAGATCAAATGGGTTCATGAGGCCAAGCATGCTGTGAGGCCTTTTGTCCAGCCCACACCTGGCTTACGCTGAGAAGAAAGTCCCTCTCTACGTCTCTCTGATGCTTTGCTTTGAACCACTGTCTAGTCCCGGCACACACAGAGGTAAAAATAGCCCTTTCCATGTTCCAACTAAAGACCCATGGCAACAGCATTTCAGCACCATAGACAGCGACCAGAGAAGTCACATGTGGGAGGTTTTGCTCACTTCTAAAATGACCACATTAGGCTTATTTTTGTCCGGTGTATTTCCTACCAATAATATTTTGCTAGGAATGTTGTTCTTTGATCTACTTCTTTAGGTAATTATGAGAAAGTGATACAAATGTTGCAAAAATATTTGTCCTTTTATCTTTTTTTATTTTTTTATTTTTTTTATTTACCAAGGCTGTGTCCCACCAAGGTGGGGTAGCCTAGACAAGGCACATAACTTTAGCTCCCTAAGTACAGTAAAAGTAAAAGTAGAAAAACGTCTTACTTTAGTAAATGCAAAATTTGTTTTGACAAAAGCTTTATCTTTGTCCCTGGCCTACAGGGATTTGTCCAGCTGTTCTAATTCTTTAAAGATATGAACAGAAGATTGTGAGCGTTGTGAATCCTTTGCAATTTTATGTCGAGAGGAATTGTTTTTAAAGGATCCCTCCAGCTTTTTGCATACGCTTTAACAGATTTAGGAACCTTCAATCTGAAACTCTCTCTCTGTAAGGCCTGGATTACTTTGTTAACACTTACTGCATATGGCCAACCATGACAAAAAGGCAAATCTTTGTTTTTTGTCAGGACTTTTCATACTGCTCCAAAACCTGAAGTAGAGGTCCTCCCACTGCTGTTTTAGGTATTTTTTTAAACAACAATGGCTTAAAAATTAGATACTTTTTTTATTGCTTTATACTTGATGGGGTTAGATAGACACAAATTATTGGACATTGAACGTCCTTGTTGTCTTTTGTGTTGTTCATAGCTTATCGCTGCCACCACCTGCTTTTTTTAAAGCAATCCATTGTTCAAACTGTGCCTTTAAATTGTTAATCTATCAGACAATTGTTATCTTAATGATTCAGCCTCAGGGTTTGACTGTGTAATCGGACTGAAAATAAGTTGTAAGCAAAACATGTTTGGTGCTGTAAGACAAAAAATATATATAAAGATAGCTGCTGTCTCATGCAATAAGATGCTTCACTTCTCGCAGAATATAAATCTGCCTTTAGAAACCCTTTTGATAAGGAATAATATTACAGACCGGGTAAATCTTTTGAAATGCTTTGCTTGTAAAACATTTTCTGCCCCAGTGCTAACTAATTTGAGACCAGCACCAAACAAAAGATCTCATTTAGTGAAAAAAAAAAGTGTAAAAGTAAAACCTTTCTTAGCGTTACAATTTATTTGATCGATGGTCTGTAGGAAAAATGCATTGTGTGTATTCTTTTTTTTAACGTGCAATGTGAATTCATTCATATGTTCTAACTTCAGCACTGTTTGGTTTTAAGGGGTGTCTAACCTTGGCCAGCAGTAGCAGAGTTCTGCTGGTGCGTGTGTCAGCGTGCTGGTCTCTCAAGTGGAACAGTTTAGGCGTGAGAATAGCAGGTGCAAAAAAACGCAGGAAGAAGAATCCACTGATGGCCAGGTACTTCACATCCTGTCAACAAAACGGGAAAAGGAAAGTTAGTAAAACAAAAGACTTAAATTCCAAACACCTACTGATCAATTTGTTTTGAGAAAATGCTTGGCTCCCCGCTAACCTCATTCTCAGGCTCAGTAAATTGCTCCTCGACTCTCTTGTGGAGCTGTTTGAAGGCCACTCTCATGACAGAAGGACATTGATCGACAGAGCTCACGATTGACTCGATGATGCTGGTTAAATAACCTTGGAGCATCTCTGCGCTGCTGTCCCGCACCTCTGCCTCAGACACTGCACCCTTAAACGAAATACGTCTTCAGAAAAAAGGAAAGCTTTAGTAAACCCCCAAATATTTGGGTCACAGGAAAGAAAACACAGTTATGGATTTGGCCTAGTTGTGCGAAGCCTGAGCACAGTTCAGCCAGATCAAAAATATTTCTCAATGCCCCAAAACTACAATCTATTCCCCCTATCTCAACATGTTGTTAGCACATGTCAGGGGTAGCTATTTTAGAGAACTAGACAAATGGACTGATTGCTGATGGTATTATATCCAAGAGTAGATGTTAACTGAGAAGAGATATGTCTGATCTGCGGCTGAGGATGTCGGATGTTAAATCCCCCTTCATGTCACGAATGGATAAATATCTCAAGGGGGCTCATGGCAGTTGCCAAGCAACAACCCTCCTTTTCATATCATTTTTTTCTACAGTTTTCCAATGTTATATCTTTCTCTCAAGAGTGAGGTACAGATGGAGCTCCTCGTCTCCTGTGGTTGAGCATTTAAACACGCACACGTTTACAACCACGCTTGTAAACTTACAGCTGATTTCCGTGTGTGTTTTACCTGGAGCGGTTCAGGTCGATCTTACACGGGTCCAGCTCAATGTACTTCCTCTCATCAAAGATGCGGTTGATGATGGGTTTCAACACCTCATGCAGATACAACATCCCGACAGCCTGACAGCAGAAAAACCGAGCTTTTTTTGAAGGCAACTCATTCACAGTCACAGGAAGATAATTCAACCCATGTAAATCTACTAAATGCAGAGAGTGCAGAAAAAACATGAGTGTATTGCATTAGAAAAAACATGAGTGTACCTTCATGAATTGTTCCATGGCTTTGGAGGCAAGTGAGTTGGAGCGAAATAATGTATTTGGATCCGCTACAACAACAAAAGAACAAGAATTTCAGAGAATTTTTTTGTTTAACTGTTAAAAATGATATTGGTATGTTTGCCCTAAATTCTGCTCTAGTTAGGAAAAAATTAGCATTAAAAAAAGGACAGCCTGAACCTCCTGCACAGTAAATCTGTCAGAACAGCTTCAGTAAAATGTCCATGGTGACAGGCCAAAGCTGCCAGGTATAGCCTGACAATGCTTTCAATGCTGCATAGTGGGTCTACAATGCATTTTTTTCTTGCTTTGCCCTCAGTGCAACTTTAATGTCTGGTGGCTTGCAGCATCTATTCCTGATCAAGCAGTTACAGTTTGGATCATGTGGAGTTGCTATGGAAACCTGGACACTATGCTTATTATCTTTAACTACAGCCACACAGCTCAAAGACCATGAAGACAACTCTTTAGGAACAGTCTTAGGGATACTTTGTAAGAAAACAGACACGACAACATCTAGAAAATCCATGCAAAGACTTTCAGGGTGAATAAATAATGACAAAACTAGAATCTGTTTTTGGTGAGTGTTCACTGCCCACACTGGTCCAAGCTGCATTGTTAATGTCAAGTTTAAAAGCTGCCTGCCCACAAGGAGAGAGAAGCAAAGTGATTCATATCGAGTGACATTTAAGAACACCGGTTTTCGTCAGAAAAATACACAACATTCATATTTTTAATCTCCTTGGCTTTTCTTCTTACTGGTGTGGTTGACCTCTCGGGTGTTTAGGTAATCAAGGAAAGGCACCACCAGGCCTTGTCCAAGATAGATCTTCACTAGAGTCATTGCAACATCCTGCCTGCTCTCGACAGTGGTGACCTCCTCAAGCATGGTCAGAGCACTGCTGTCCTCCACCTGTTGAGAAGAGGACTAAGGTAGCATGCGATGCATGAGTGTGGCCTCAGATAGAAGAAGTGTAATGGAATCTTGAGGTCTCTGGGCATGATGAGGGTGAATATTTGAAAATCCGTAAGGAGGACAAGCTGAGATGCTGACCTCTGCGGGGGAGATTACCGACTCGACCAGAAGGTCAATGAGGGGCTGGTAGTACATCGACGGCAAGATCCGATCTTCCACCAAACGCACCTTCAGGCGCAACGCACCCAGCTTTCCCCTACAAAAGCAAAAGTATCTGGTGTAAAGTAAAAACTGAAAAAAATCCTTACAACAATGAAAATTTTAGCTTGATCATCTTAAATAGTTCAAACAGTATAGTTCATTTTCTGTCATTAAAAACTGTTATTTTCAGGAGAATTGTCAAAAAAGCTAGTTGTCATTTATCTCATTTTATCCTTTAAGCACTGAATCTTCATACTAAGTTTCAGTGACTCACTTTCCAATAACTCCATCTATGCATTTCATTACGCCCTCTTTGTTCTAAAATTATCTCTAGAAGCAGATGCTGTCAGAGACCTGGTGTTACACCTGTGAATGCTAATTTAAATGCATGAAGGGCATCCTTGAGGAGAATGACTGCTTTTCCTTGGAAGCATTTACTAAATAAATGCAGTCATAGAACCCAAAGTTACTTGACTATGCAAATAAACAAAGTGGTCACAGTGAACGAACAAACACACCAATAATCCTCACCCCACATCAACCTCATTGTTGCCCAATGGTAACAAACGAAACCAGCCCTCCAACAGAGGTGTTTTGTGCAAACAAGAAAAGGGGATTTCCACCTGGAAGAAAATAAAAAACATGCAAGAATTCAACATTAGATCAGAAACAATACTCTGGTTTGAATGACAATGGGATGAATCCAGTAAACACTGAAAAAACTGCCCAGGCTAGTATGGAAATGCTGACCTTTCCTAGAAAGTCATTCTTGCCCACCATGTCCCAGTCCCAAACCTCCACAGTAACAGTCCCCTGCTGCCCGCTCAGCCCTTCCGAATCCAACTCCAGCTCCAAGGTTTCTCCCCAGTGAGGAAAACGGGTCCTTTTAATAATCTAGAGCCAAAGATGAAGAAAAATCTCAAGAAATCCAACAAATGTACTTCTGAGCCTTACTTTAGTCAAAAGACACAAGCAATTAAATAATATTATTTCCTAAACGACACGTTTTTATTTGTGTAAAGCAGCACAATCCAGCTTGTACTATTACCATGTAAAAACAAGAGAAAATAAAACAAATATATGACAACAAATTTTTAGGATGACATAGATCTGAAATTGGCTCAGGATTTGAAAATGTTCCTTAAGTTCATTTGGGTTCATTTTCAGATAAAGGTAAGAAATTCAAACTAATGGGGATGTATACTTTAAGGGTTTGTTGCATTACCTTTATGTATTCCTTAATTCATGTTGTGAGAGATCCTACTAATGTTAAATGAACCAGTTTCACCCAAGCACCAGCACAACACATGGTGACTGTGATCGTGCTAGAACATCACAGTACATGTGTGATGAGTAATGGAGAGCTGTAAACAAGTGAAGAAAACCTTACAGAGGTGTGCTCAGCAAAGAAAACAAATGAGAGTAAAAGAAAGGAGAAAGAAGAACATTTAGGCAATTTAGGAACTGGTGCTCAAACATTAAGAGCAACAGATAATAAGATTTAAACTGAGGTGGATTTAAAAAGAAGGAATGAAGTGGTGACTACAACATTAGAAGAATACATTCTGAGCAACCACAAGGTGGGAGGTGAAAAGAAAGGCCAAGGAGGAGACTTATGGGTGTGTGAAATAGAAGTCCAGCTGTAGCAGATGTACATGACAAGCCAAGTGGAAAGATTCACTGATTAAACCTTTAAAGAAAACCGATAAACAAACAACATTTTTATTTTGACAAATCAATTATAGAAGAGACATTAATTTTTCGCTAATCACCAATCTCCTGCAGCATTGAAATAATAACACTAGATATGTCACATGAAGTTTAGAGGATCAAAGTCAATTTTGAGTAAGTGTAATAGTTCAAATGGGACTGGGTAGGAAACAGACGATTTGCATTTTATCTTCTCGTTAAAGAACTAAAATAACTTTCTTTTGCACGTGACACATAAATCCTACATTGATGTCTCACCGAAGTCTCAGCACTGCGGTTGTTGAAAATAACTCTTGCAAAAGGATCAGAGGTTCCAGAAATGTCCCTCGGAGCCAGGTCTCTGTGGGTTTCAGCAGAACAGAAGACAACATGACTGATCAATAAACAAAAATGCTAAACATACCACCTAGTTACACATGCAAAGCAAATTAGATGAAGTGCTCAAACAGGAAAAGCAAAGCCCCCCACTTGTTCTGCATTCAAAGTTTGTTATCCATCTAAATAACACTTTTGTGTTTGACAGGATCATTATTTCTGGGAGTGAGAAATCATAGCCTGGGACACAGATGGAGCAGTGAGATGTGTGACAGTGACAGCAAAGCTCCAAAGAGTATGAAGTCTGCAGAGCAACAGTTCAGCTTTAAAAAAAATGAACCGCAGCTCAAAGACCACAAATATGGGAGAAAATATCTATTGGTGTGTGCTTTGAGAAGAAGACTTTAAGTCCTGATACCATGATTCAACTTCATGACATCACCTGAATGAATGAGAACCTTCATTGACACGTGCTTTGACAGTCTACCTGATAATCCAGTCACAACCTCCATACTTGAATATTTGGACCATCATTTTTCACTGCCTGCCATGGCTGGGTTCTCCTTTACCTGGCTTCAATTACTTGGCAACGCAGAATGGTCTTTTTTGTGCCTTCTGGGAGCTGCAGACTTAGGTGGATCTCTCCTTGGACATCTTCATCAGGGTCGACCGTCGTCAGGTTCAGCCAGCTGTCTATCCCTGATCAGAACACACATACAGATGTTCTTTAGACTGCTAAAAGTGAGAAAGGAAGACTGTTTAGATGTGACAAAACAGAAGCAAACGAAATGTTTTTACGTTATGTGTCGGTTACAAACAGATCATTCTGACAAAAGAAATCTCCAACAGTAATGTTTGTTCATCATAGAAGAAGCCAAAAAAGGTCATTCTAATGGGAGACTATATTCCTTTGCAAACATCTTTTTCTTTCAGTTGAAAAAAAAAGTTCTTACTTTTTTAAAAATGTATCCAGAGATTTTTTTTATATTTATGAAGACATCCATGCATCCACACATCCATTCAGGGGAAAACAGACGGATGACTAATCAAAAAAATTTGATGTCTAGTCTATCAAACCATTACAAAGCTTAAACACAAATAATGTGTATTACCAGTTCTTCAACATTTGAACATTCAGTTTTTCCTTTACACTTTTTAACTTAATCGTTTTATTCCATCACATATCACATTATTTATTCATGCAACCAAGTTCCAAAGGCAAAAATGCCCATACCATAATAGTACCTCCCTCTTTCATGCTTTAGATATTAGATCTTGTCTTGTTTGGCTTTAAAGAAACTTAATATGTTGTTGAGTGAATTTGAATTTGAAATTTAGCATTCGAAAACAAATACTACATAAAACCTATACTCGGATTTATTTTAACATCATGCATACTTTTATTATTATTATTTGTTTATGTATTTTAAATATTTAGGTAGAAAAAATGTTTTACACCTGCTACAGTTTTGTAATAAAAGCTTGATTTTATCTGTTTTTTTTGTTTGTTTTTGTTTTTTGGACAGGAAAATATTCCATTCAGTGTCTAACATATTCTGTTGCCAGAAATTACTTTCACTATTTAATTTACAGGGAAAGGAAACAGCTTGAGTGGCACTTCACAGCTCTTCTGTTAATAATTCATAACTAATTTCCCTGAATGCAGAGATCCATTATGCATCTGAATGAAATAAAGTACGAACAAACAAACTGCCAGCATAGGTAAAGGAAAAGTTATACATTACGGAGAGCAAAGAGGCTCAAGACCCAAAATATATGTTGAATAAAACAGCTTTTTCGGAGGAAGGAGAAAAAACAGGACAAAGGAAAACAGGACAAAAATTAACCAAGAACCCAAGACTGTATGGGGAAACCTGTTAGACATAACCAAAAAAATTAAGTTAAACTATGGCAAAAAGCTAAGTAAAAGGGACTCAATAATCAGTAGTAGTAAAAATTAGTAGTAAAAAAGTAGTAAAAATTGGCCGGAGCAATTAATCAAAACTTACAAAAACAAAACAACAGCAAGGAGCAGAATCTACAAAATAGGTCACGCAGCAAAAAAAAAACAAATAAAAAAGGAACAAAAAGCAACTACATATGAACCAGGATCTTACACATCAAAAAGATTTTAAAAAAGAACACATTTTTTATAGACCAAGACAGGCAAACTAGACAGGCCTTTTATCTTTCAAATTAGTTTCAATAGATATTCTTCCAAATACTATTTTCTGTTTTGGACTTGTTCAATATTTTAAAAAATGCATTTTTGAGCTTTACTTTGGGGTTATATAAAGCAGTGGGGAAAGTTTTAGTGTTTATTCTAAACTTTTTTAACATTATTTATATGGATTACATCGATTATTCATATGGTATAGCCAAATATACCAAAAAAACAAAAAATGAACGATGATAAAAGTGTTTTAAAAACATAAAAAGTACAATAGGCCTTATTTATGTGCTTAAGTGTAGTGTAGCCCCTTCTTTCCCCATAAATCAAACTGTTTGTGTCAAACAGTCAATGGACCAAAAATTTCAGGAGAAATCAATTTGAAAAATTTTCTCTCAATAAAAATGCATCATCTCAAGCCCAAAAGAATGGTTGCCATGGTAATCACAAGGCACGATATCCAGAACCCTTCTGGACAGGTTAATAGTTTGAAACAGTCACTGTCTGCAAATACTGACCAATGATGAGCTACGGCTTCAGAACACATTTGATCTCTCATAAATAAATAAAAATGAATAAAGGTTTGAAGTCAAGGCCAGACTGTGAGAGGGAGGGAATGACTCAGTAGCACCATGTAGCCATGAATCAGAGGAGTTAAGGCTATGCCACTATCAATATGCCGCAAACATTTCATGACAAACTCCTCCTTATTAGAAAAAAACTACTTCACAAACATAAACTTCCATATGTCTCCTCTAAAATTACAGAAGGCTCAGCAGTTGATACCCAAGTAAATATTGAGACACAGTGAAGCTTTCTGAGAGAGGAAGAGGATGGTATGGATTCAAGTCTGTGTAAAGAAATTTGTCATGGAGTTCAAACCTAAAGCCATTTCTTCCAGATCTTTTGGAAAGACATTTGGGAAAACTACATCACATGCATGGTAGCACAGTTTAAGCAAAACATTCCCAGACTTTAAAGGTCTTGCACTCTTGACTCCACCGTGTGATCAATGTGTTTTGACCTCTGAACTTTGTTTAGGTTCTCACCCATTTCCAGACCCACGCTGGTTAGTTTCATCATACCTTTAGCTTGAGATCCAATGGCTTCTTTGCTTAATGTAATCTTTCCAATAACGTCGTCATGCCTGTGAGAAAAAAGTTAGGAAAACATGAGAAACTAACTTAGTGCCATTTTGATGGAACATCTCAGTAAAAATATATAAATGCTAATAAAAAGATAGAAAATCTGATTATTGGACATTTCAAGCATTTGTTTGATTTAAGTTTATTTATCCAGGACTTAGAGATTGTTTGGTTCCCAAAACATTTTGGGAGAGCATGGACTCTTAACCCCAAAAATATCAATTCATATCTCAAGTTAAACAAACACTAAGCACTATAAATGTAATGCCCTGACCTGATAACGGCAAAACATGGACTATTTTAATGTTTCCGTTTTTACCCAATCGTGTCCTCATCCATGATAAGAAACGAGAGTGAATGGAACCCCATTGGGAGGTGAAGCGTGTATTCTTCACCCCAAAAAGGATTAAGGTTCTTCCACACAGTGGCAGTTCTGAAAAATCAAGCATTTTAGATCTTTGTCAGATAAAACAATTACATTTCAAAATCTGATATTTCGAGCATTCAAATGATTTCAAATAATTAATAAACTAATAATACAATTGTATGCATCTTTTGTTGTTAAAGTTCATATCCTGCAACAACAATATGGCTAAACAACTGTGTGTTGGAAAATATATATATTATAACTGTTAAAAAAGTAAGGTGTTAGTTGAATCAAAGTGACATTCTTACAAATCAAATTATTTTTCTAATTGTATTATTAATTATTGTATGTATTTATTTATGTATTTATTTTTGCTGAGCTGCTACACAAATGTCACAAAACATATTATTTCATGATTTTAAAAAGTAAGTAATCTAAAATGTTTTCTACATACCTTTTTCAGCTTTTTACAAAATGTATACACATATCTGTTCAAATGTAGCATGATATGCACACAGAGAATGTTTTGATTCCCAGATAGGAAAGCATGTTGGTGCTTATCAAACTGAAAAAGTTTCTGTGCTATCGACAGAATTTGCATTTCTCCACTATCGCGTTAGCGCGGAACAATAGGGATGTGTGTCACATAAATGTGGAGGTAAGCAACTGGCTCTAAAAGTGCCATTAATTAATGCTTGTACTTCGTTATCATTGGTCTTTCTGTTTGGAATTCCCGTGGCAACACAGTAGAAAATGTCAGTCAAAACTTTTAGATTAAAGAGAAGTAAATAATGTGTTCCAGCCTGAAAACTTTTCCTGTAAGTCAGGCATGGTAATGGTGGTATCATAATTTGAATCTATTTTACCTGAGCTCAGCAACTGCAAAGTTATCACTGACGGAGCAATGATGTAGGATAAAAAACAAAGTTATGGTAGCAAAACCTAAAGGAATGAGTTCTTCTCTAGAGATAAACCAACATTAAAGACTGACGCTCCTCTGTTCAAAGAAACTGCCGTACTCCAAGCTCGTGTGAAAAACTTCCCGACAAGTTCCTTTTGTAACTGTGGTATCTAATCATCAGTTGTTTCCTCAGTTATTAAAGTATATTTTTTTGTGTAACTGTGTTCTTATAGGGCATTCTTTGAACTCTGAATAGGACGTCTTTAACTGCTTTTTCTTTGCCCTTCAAACAGACCAATCTTTGATACACTGCCAGCGAGATCTACTGAAAAATAATAACCCAACACCTTACCATCATGGAATTTGCAGCACAATTCTCCAACATCACACTCAAGCGTCAGTTGGCCAGTAATGCTCCAAGTGCAAAGTAATTATTGCAGTGTGGGTGAATCACAGAGCTGTTAACTATCACAATAATAGATGGAACAATAGCCTCTGAATCCATCCTCTTTTCATGTTTAAAGACCCCCCTCCCTCTCTTCAAATCATGCAACATTTAAACTTTTCCACTGAAACTGAAACATGCAGTCAGGTGTATTGCAGCTCCCAGCATTCCCTATTTCTTACAGGTGCTCCCTGCAATAATTAATGCATCTTCTCCATGGTTACATAAGGGTGTTTAAAGGCTGGAGGAGTGTCGGGTTCTCTGTGTGAGAAGGGGCACAAAAACACACACTCCACCCTGGCTACACATACTGAGTTAGAGGAGGCAACTGTATGCTGTATGCTAAAATATGAACAAGAACATTCAGCTGATAGCATGTGTTCAGAAAATATGTTGATTTTGGGGGATGAGGGAAAAAGTAAATAAACAAACAAACAAATTTTAAAAAAAACCTCACCTGGCCACAACTTCATTGTCAACTTTCACGATGCAGTAAGGATCACTGGTTCCAGATCTTAAAACAAAAATAAAACCAGGTCTAGGCAATTTAAGGCTTGGTTAATAAACAAACAAAAAAATGCAAAATACATTAATAATTTTTTTAATAGTTTTGATGATTCAATATTTTAAAAACTGTGTATACCCTTTTTTATTTGCAAAAATTGTTTGATTTAAGAGAAAATTAACCCATTCAGAATATCCCAACATACACGCAGACTACAGCAGAGAAACTGGTGGAATTATTAAATTACTTACACATCTTTGGCCGGGAGATTCCTGCCCTCGACTATTCGAAAATAAAGCGATGTGTTCTTAGCCATGTTTGCAAGAAATTGCTTTTAATCCGATGTCTCCTTTGTTGCCATACGCGCTGATATTATTAGCGTTCTTCCCCACTACTAGTGAGTTTTCTTCGTTTCATGACACCTTCAGCTCGTGACGGCGCACAGCCGAACAGGAGCGCGCAACATGTGCGCGCACGACCGAACCAACCTCTTCAGGGTTGCATTTTGAAGCCGTGGATAGGATCGCTTTTAAAACCTCTACTGTATGGCTAAACATTTAGACATACAAATAAATACTATTATTTATTTAGTTTTTGTTCATATTTACAAAAGTGTTGAGATGTTGGGCTACCTCTGTAATTCAAAAACAGTTCATGTTTGTGACTGAAAACAATGGCTATTTTTGACAGTTTATTTATTTATTTATTTTTGATGAGCACAATTTATTAGATGTAGGTAGTTCTACTTTCACATGTTTTATTGGACAAATTGCGCCATCTGTCGAGCAAATTAAGAGACGCCTTTTAAAAATTTTAGCCAGGCATTTTTAAAGCCAGCACGTTGGGGTCCTCTTTCGCTCGAATGGAGATGCAAACCAAACAAACACAACTCGGTTGCTTAAACAACTATATTTTGCGATAACTGAGTGGCTTTGTAATGTGCAGTAAATTTTACTGTTACACTGACCTCAACAATTAGTTAATAATATTGTTAGTTGTGTTTTTAAGTAGAGAAGTAACGACAGAGCTCAATGCTAGCGTAGCTAGCTTGATGTGTTGTCAGGCAGACGTACAGTTTTCATTTAAGGAATGGATGGTTATCCCGCTGTAATCGACAGTGACTCTACGAAGCAACAAGAAAGACATTATTACCTCTTATCTGAGCTCCAAACGTTAGTAAAAGATCTACCAAGGTTAAAAAAAATGTTTTTTTTTTTTTTTTTTTTATCTTAACGCTGATAATAATTATGTTTGGATTTGCATGTCTGAAAAATGTACATTTTGTTTTCGTTCTATGCTCAGCTCCTTCCAGCAACGTTTGTCCTACAATACGCTGAGTGACCTGGCCCTGGCACTCATAGATGGGACAGTGTACGAGATTGTTCAGGGACTTTTGGACATTCAGCATCTGACAGAGAAAAATCTGTACAACCAGAGGCAGAAGCTACACTGTGAACATCAAGGTATGTGGTTTGCTTACCAAACAACAGAAAGGGCTATGTTTATATACTGTGGTAATGTAAGTTAAGTTGCCCAAAGTAGTCTTGGAACATATTTACAGTGTGGCATACATACTGAAACTCATTGAACACTTTTTCTAATTGGTTTGTAGCTCTCAAACAAGACTTACTGCGAAAACACAAAGATGCTCTGCTGTGTTGCAAACCTCACAACCTTGCACTTCTCAAGTCAAACCAGCAAACTGAACTTGAGGTAAAAATCACATGTTCCATCTTTCCTACAGATACTGACCTGCCATGTGATTTGTGTTTTGCTAACAACACAATGCTGGATTTTCAGATGTTAGAAATGCGAGTTCGAGAGGAGCAACAGATGATGGATAAGAAGATAGTGGCAGAAATTGACCAAAAGGTTCTCGATCAGCAAAACACTTTGGAGAAGGCTGGAGTTCCTGGTTTTTATGTCACAACCAACCCTCAGGTTCATGTTTCTTGTGTTTTGTGACTTTTCAGAATTTGAATTGCAGAAAAAATATTGAGAATACACTTCATCTTCTCACTCTTTGCTCTGATCTGTCTTTTTCAGGAGTTAACAATGCAGATAAACCTTCTTGAGTTGATGCTAAAGCTTCAACAGAAGGAGTCTCAATCTGGACTGCAGTGATTGCAGACTTCGTGCAGTTTGAGCATCAGATCTTATATACACTGTACGTACATCGCTGGTGAAGAAAAGTTAAGCCCAGAAGAAAACTGAACTGCCTGTCTATAAGGATATAAGGTGCACTCAAAAGCCAGGTTGTATATTAAAAGCATGCAACAATTGTTAATTGAAAAGTGCAATTGGGAACTGTCTTCTTTAGTTCTTTTGGTGTAAATGTTTTTTGCCTTTTAGTTTGGAGAAAGTAACTGCACAGTTGGTTCATTTGCATTTTTTATTTGTATATCAAGAACTTAATAAAATATTTGATTTGCAAATATACTATTTTTAGTATTAATTTGTCATTTTCATCAGTGTTTTTGATGACTCTTCTGAATATTGTTTTTTTTTGTTGACATAAAGAAATTGTGGACCTTTAAGAGTATTACCACATTCTTGTTAAAAAATACAAAGTGTTCTAACCACCATCAATAAACACACCTTATTTGCAGTCTACATATACCTTAATTTTGTAAATTTTCAACCAGTATCCTCTTAAAGTCCAAAATAAGGTTTAAAAAAAAAAACTTGTGTACTCGTATATGGTCTTTAACCCTTGTGCTATCTTCGATGACCCCACCCTTACATTGACGTCTTCTCCCTACCATGACAAAGGTGGAAAGATTTCATGTAATCAATGGACAACAGTAAAGATCACAAATCACTGAAGAAAAAAGGTTCAGAGCACTGTCTAGTGCACATATGTCAAACTCAAGGCCCGGGGGCCAAATGTGGCCCTCCATGTCATTGTATGTGGCCCCCGAGAGCATAAAAGTTTTTGATTTCTTAAAATAAAAAATAAAAATTGCTGTGTATTTATTCATGTCTAGGGGGAATCTGCCTTGAAATATCGAATTGGGCAACTAAACATTATGACTCAAACACTGTCCATATAACCTAACCTGACAGAATCAAATTTGAAAGGATTTAAGCTAGAATAACAAGCAAACATATGTTTTCTATGCAACTGTAATTGTCACTTTCAAAAATTATAATAAATAAATTAGTTGTTTAACATTAAGGAGTAGTTACATGTATGTTTCATTACATTTAGTTACATGTACAAGTTATATCCGGCCCTTTGAGGACAGCCGCTATACTGATGTGGCCCTCGGTGGAAATGAGTTTGACACCCCTGGTCTAGTGCCTAGGATAGCACAAGGGTTAAGGATCGTGTATTTTTCTTCCTTTTGTTTTTTGTTAATTAAAAGTAAGCTTAAATGGCGGTGACACAGACTGGGAGAAATCAAAACTTTGAACCACAGGGCAAGCTAAATCCCCATCTCAAGAGAAGCTGGGAAAAATAAAGAGGTTTATCTCAAGTTGACTCTGAAAACCTTGGATATCCTAAATGGGCTTTCAAGAAGGTAACATCTCATACCGGAAAGAGTAGAGAAGAATGCTCTCAGGACAACATTTTGTAATGGTGTCTCTGAGAATCATTGCTAAACATAAACTCATTCCAAACCCAGCAGCACAAAGGCACAAAAACGGGTTTATCTCAAAGAAACTCACACTCAAAGAAAAGATAAAAGGTATGTTGGTTATGCAGTCCAGTTCAGTGAGAAACGCTCTGATTTGTCCATCGGAGAAGTATCACAGAAGAGGAT
Organism: Oryzias latipes; assembly: GCF_053564925.1. Lineage (NCBI taxonomy): Eukaryota > Metazoa > Chordata > Actinopteri > Beloniformes > Adrianichthyidae > Oryzias > Oryzias latipes. Next base: position 15,949,867 of record NC_136245.1, read on the forward strand.
GCATCGAAAGGATAAGAGAGAGGGAGGACTCAGACACAATTTACCATGCTAGCCTTTTATTAGTTAAAAAACAAAAGACCAAAACTCAAACACGACCACACCTGACGACCCTGTGAGGGGGCTATGCAGATTACAAAAAGACAGGTGTCTTCTCTGGTTTCTCTTCTTTACTTCTTTACCCTTTAATGAGCCATTCAATTGCAAGAATGTGGGTGTCCCACCTGGAGAATACAAATGTGGACTGAATGCTGCACCACATGAGACAAATGATGAAGCCACTTGGGTGAAATGTTTCAAGGAAAACTGCTTTAAGTTAAGTTACTCAAGTTCAAGACAATACCACCTGGATGAAGGAGATCCTTCACTGACACATTGAAAGTTATAAAAATAAAAAAGTGAAATTAGGTTAAAAAAACAAACCTTTTTTTCAAAAAAGGTTTCTTTTTCTTTTTAATCTTCAAATTAGGTTCGCTGATCACTCATTGTGTAATGAGCATATGTCATGTCTGGTTTGGAATATTTAAAGGGCAACCTTTTTTCAATTTAAAAAGATCTGTGGGTTGAAGGACTGAGCAAGCTGTCTAAACAGTTTAACAGAAAATTTGACTTAACCACTTGATGCATCAGGATTCTTTCTAAGTGATCTCAGGATGACACTTAAAATCGCTTTTCAGGAAATAAAGCACTTCTCAAATGATGCTTACTAATTTACACACAATAAAGTGGATTATGCTTCTGGACTTTGTTGGTAATGTTTTGATCTGCTGTCAGATGTGAACTTTATTGATCTGTTTTTAATGAATCCCTGTTTATTTGTTTGATGCATGTCATTTCCTGTTGAACATCAAGAAAATCCAGCGTTGCTCTGTCATGGGTGGGGCTCACAGGACCCGAACGTAGAGGAAAAGAAGGTGACTGTCCCTTTAAGAGACAACTCAGCCAGTGCATGCTGCTTTTATTACTTATCGGTGCACCCTCCGCTCCATCTCCACCCTGAGGACCGGACGCCTGCAAACGTCTACAAGTCTGAGTAGCATGGGTATTTACTTATATTATTACAATTTTTATTACTAATTTATGTGTAGATCCTCTCTTTTTCTCTCTGTAAGAAACATGAGGCAGTCTCACCTCAGTCAGTCACGGATGGAAAGTGCGATGAAGCGCACTGCGTTGTGCGCTCTCGATCCTGTCTCGCGCTCATTTTGTCATGAATTAATAATGTGCCACGCAAAATGGTGCAGTTACTGATAGTCTCCGTTTTTTTAATTTTTATTTTTTATCCAAAAAGTGTTTGTTTGAATATGGACGCAGAGGGACTCGCTGTTTTTATATGACAGCGGTCTTAATGCCAGACAGAATAAAGCGTTACGTAATTATAATGGAGGCATCCTCTTGGCGCAAGATGAGGATGCAGGCCAGGATGTTGCTCGCTATTGATTAGACGCATGAGAGAGTTTTTTTTAACGTTATTTTTATTATTTAAACAAATCAGAGATCTTGAAAATATTGTGGTTTTGCACATGAGCGACACCTTTTAGGTGACGTGGACCGGCCTCCTGCTGCGAAGGGCTGTGCCTCCCATGTGCGCAAACAAGAACCACAGGATGACTGATGTCGAATAAAACCTCTGCGTAAAGTGTTTTAGACTGATCACCTCTTTACTCTGGAAGCAAAAGACGACTTTAAACAGTTTTTTTGTTTGTTTTTCTTGTCACGCTGCAAAGTGACAAAGCCCAATGAAGCTTGCATGAAGAAAGAAATGAGAGAATGGTTTGAAACCCCCCAGATTAGATCCTATGAAATTGTTTTTTTTCATTAAAAGACATCAGTTTGGAAAATGGTTAGATACAACAGAATTTTTGTTCATTAAATATTAATAGATTACGCTAATTAATTATTTACTCTTTCACACTATTGTAGTATGCTTCCCGAAGCTTCCTTTAGAAAAACATATGAAGCTATGTATGGACATTAATGGGTCAAATGCACAACAAGTCTTTTCAAGGATATACAATTGTTTTCTTTAAGTTGTAGTTTCACACAAAATACCTTTAAAGATGTGTTTGTATTTATTGTGTTTTTTCTTTATACAGGCTTTCTCTGTGGTCAGCTGATGGATCCAGTGTGACCTCTTCCACTCCTGCTGCTGGCCTTTCGTAAACTATCACCATGGCAACTTGCCCAAGGGGCTGTGCGCCGGCTGTGCGCCTGTGTCAGAAGCTAAACCGACTTAAGACTCTGGATGGTGACATGATGGCCACGTCTCTGAAGCGCTGTCTGTCCACCTTGGACCTGACTCTGATGGGCGTGGGCGGCATGGTGGGCTCTGGGCTCTATGTCTTGACAGGAACGGTGGCCAAAGACACGGCAGGGCCAGCTGTCATCATTTCATTCATTTTTGCAGGAATTGCTTCATTGCTGGCTGCCTTTTGTTATGCCGAATTTGGAGCGAGCATTCCCAAAACGGGATCTGCCTACATGTTTACCTATGTCAGTGTGGGGGAGCTCTGGGCCTTTCTCATTGGATGGAATGTGATTCTTGAAAACATGATTGGCGGTGCTGCTGTGGCTCGTGCGTGGAGCGGTTATCTGGACTCCATTTTTAACCATGCTATCCAGAACTTCACGGAAACGCACATCATGCAGTGGCACGTCCCCTTCCTTGCCCATTACCCTGACTTACTTGCTGCAGGAATTTTAGTAGTTGCCTCAGTCTTTATTTCCTTTGGAGTTCAAGTGTCCTCATACCTAAACCACATCTTCTCGTCTATTAGTATGGGTGTCATCGTTTTCATCTTAGTTTTTGGATTTGTGCTTGCTGAGCCAGCTAACTGGAGCCAGGAGCAAGGAGGTTTTGCACCATTTGGGCTTTCTGGAATCCTGGCAGGGTCAGCCACTTGCTTTTATGCCTTTGTGGGGTTTGACGTGATTGCTTCCTCTAGCGAAGAGGCAAAGAATCCACAGAAGGCAGTTCCTATTGCCACTGCTATCTCCCTTGGACTGGCAGCAACAGCCTACATCCTTGTCTCCACAGTCCTCACGCTCATGGTACCCTGGCGTACCCTTGACCCCAACTCTGCCCTGGCAGATGCATTTTTCCGTCGTGGCTACAGCTGGGCTGGCATCATTGTGGCTGTTGGCTCCATTTGTGGTAAGATGTATCTTTTATCTAAGAAGTACAAAAGCATTTCTGATTTTTCTCAGTAGCATTTCTGACTTTTTTTGTTTTTGTTTTCAGCAATGAACACTGTGCTGCTTTGTAATCTCTTCTCCCTCCCTCGGATTGTTTACGCCATGGCAGAAGATGGGTTGTTCTTTTCCATTTTTGCAAGAGTAAATCCTCTCACCAAAGTTCCCGTCAATGCCATTCTGGTGTTTGGAATCCTCATGGCCGCCATGGCTCTGATGTTCGACCTGGAAGCTTTGGTTCAGTTCTTGTCCATTGGTACTCTCCTGGCATACACCTTTGTGGCCGCGAGCGTCATTGTGCTGCGCTTCCAGCCTGAGAAGACCACCTCTAAGGACACAACTTCCACATCTCCCAACCCCAATGCTGCAGCTTCCCCTGCCCCGTTAGAGTCTCAAGCTATAAGTGAGGACACCGACGAGCCCAAACAATATGAGTCTTTATCTGATAAAATTCAGCTGGTGGACAGCCAGGTGACCAGAGAGCGGCGTGGGGTGGGGCAGCTGAAGGCCTGCTGGGAACCATATCTGGACAGGCTGGTGGGAGACTGTGAGCCAGGGGAAGTGGTGGCCTTCTGTGTGACGGGGCTCATAGTGAGCTCAGTGTCCCTCTGTGTTGTCCTGGAATTTGGAAACAATGAGCTGCAGCTGCCGGTGTGGAGCTTTGCAATGTTATTGGTGATTTTTAGCTTGGCGCTAATTCTCAGCCTTGCACTCATTTGGGTTCACGAGCCACGAAAAAACAGCAAAACATTTCAGGTGAGCTGTCTTGCTGTCAAGTGGCTTAGAAAAAGTCAGAGCCCAGAATGTTTTCATTGTGAAAATCACATTTGGTGTAGGTCAAATATAACTCAAGTTTCACTCTCGCACAGGTTCCTCTGGTTCCTCTGACCCCAGGTGTCAGCATCCTCATTAACATATTCCTCATGATGAAGCTCAGCCTTCTGACCTGGATTCGTTTCACAGTGTGGATTGCCATAGGTAAGACAGCAAAAAAATAAGCAAAGTTCAGCTAAATTTTCTCAAACTCAAAAAATTTGTGCAAAATCGACACATTTCCTGACCGACCTCTCTACATGGACTTAGTGTTAACCAACAAAGTACAAACTATTCTCCACAAATTCACTGAACTAACAGTCTATACTTAGCACACCATGTGATTTCAGTTTTATCTTAAGAAGGCGTTTGAGTGCAGCATATAACAATGCTATCTGTTTTCTCCTGGACTTCATATGTGCATGTGTGGAATGAACAGGATACACACAGTTTCTTTAATCAATGTGTACCCACATCAGCACAACTCATGAGTAGTAGGTCTTTTGGTATCTGCAATTTCCCATGAGTCGCTAAAATATTTCAACCTTGTTGTCAGCCTCATTTCAAGTAAAAAGCATTCACATTCTTTAAAAATATTTGAAACTTTTATTATTTTTTTGTCTGTATTTCCAAGGAAAGTAAAACTTAAAAAAAGAATCACATTTCTTGAGACCTTTGGTTCAGGTGAACTCAATTCAGGTAAACCCAAATGCATATTAAAGAACTGAGTTGTGCCAAAAGTGGAAATAGCCACAGGATTGTATGGGACCACATGTACAGTAACATTCCACATTTTAAAAACCTTCATGTAGCTTTAGTGTAGTTCTAAATCAGACTCCCGATGACAATATTAGATCTTTTCTGACCACAGAGTGTCTGATATCAAATGCAGAAACTCATTTGACCACAGATTGTAAAATGCATGTTATATGTATATATACATGTATCCTGAAAAACTATTCTGGTGTGAAATTTACCAACCTTGCCTATTTCTTTTAATAACCTCAAATGTTTTACTTGTAAAGTGCTCATAAGAACCTATGGTGACATCAGTGTAACAGAATAATATCAGACATTTGTTTTGTGGTACACAGTCTGTGGTATACCTCACAAAATTCTCATTTGGAGGAAAAATTGGTATGGGTTCTTATGGGTTAAACCAGCTGAATATTATTTATCTTCACCTTAAAGGCCTTCAAGTGTAGGAATTGTCTATTTTAGGCTTCTGTGTGTTTTGGATCAAGTAGGCAGAAAAATTGGGTGATGGACATAAACTGTAGAATAATGTCAGAAGTTAAACCTGATGAACTGTATAGTTTATTAAATTCATTTATCAGCTTAAACAATTTAATTGAACATTTGTGTTAAGAAAACAGCAGATGTAAATTGTGCCGAAATAAGCTGATCTACATCCCTAGTCCCTAAAAGTTGCCTTACTAAGACACTAACCCTGCTTCTAGGTGCATGTACCTGATCTTTTTAGGAGGACAGGAAAATCTCTCAGTTTAGGCAAATCTGTTGTTTGTGTCAGTCAATTAACAAAACTGCTTTTAAACCTCACAAAGCAACAGGATCATTAAGTAAATTCTACATGTTTACATTAAATACAGTGTTCCCCTGCGTATTCGCATTTCACTGTTCGCAGTTTCACTGAACAGAAACGTTTTCATAAATATGAACTTTGTATTGGACAAAATCACGGATGGTGGATAAATTGATAGTAATAAAGTGTGTTTTGCTCAGCAGAAACATAAAACACAATAATAACATGCCCCACACTCTGACTGCACGCACATAATCATTTTACCAGAAGTGGCTACCCCTCTAAATTTTCCTGTTCGGCCCTTTCCCCAGGTCTCTTTGTGTATTTTGGCTATGGGATCTGGCACAGCAAGGAAGGAAAGCGGGAGCTGCAGCCCAAAGATATGGCCGCTCGGTACGTGGTGCTACCCAGTGGCAGCCTGGTGGAGACCGTGCAGTCTGTCCAGCCTGACGGCCAAGTGGACACCTCAGGGCACCTCATCAGCTCCGCCTCCATCCCTGCAGCTGAGGAGTGCGCTGAAAAAAGATGATGTGTGACCAATGATAGTCGTAATCAAAACTGCCTGATTTCTCTCTCTCACTCATTCTGTATTTTGACTGCTGTACTCTCTAGAGCTCACTCCCTTTAGTATTTGTCTTGTTGCTCGTTAGAAAATCTACATCACTGGATGAGATACACTGTGTCTTCTTGTGAAACCCATTTATATATGTTCACATATTTAAATTAGAGAGCTTTCTTACTGCCCTGTAAACTTCAAGCATCAAAGTTGTGTTATATCCTTCACGACCAGCTCCTTCTGTGCAACTTTGCCAGTTTTTGGTTATGTGTGGTGCTTTATTTGTTACCAAAAACAGAAAGTCGTTTTTACATTCACAACAAGCTGCAAGTAAAGAAGAGGAAGACAGCTCATAATATTTAGGATTTTTAATTGAAGTATCTTTTTTTTCATGTAAGCCCTGGACCGCACAAAGTTCATTAAGTTTGTATATTTGGTTTTCCCAGATACTCCTCCCCAGCTCCCCGAAGAAATTATCTAACCTTTCTACTCATTTATATAATCCTTGACCAAAGTATTTAAAACTATATTATTTAACATAAATTGTATTTTTCTATTTTTGCTGTTCAAACATTTTTTGTTGAAGTCCTGCATTGCGCTGTTGTTTTTTTCCTAAATAGTTTTTGTGTCTGCATTTCTTCATTTTTTAAGGTTTTCCTGTCTTTTGCTTATCATTAACCCGATTTTTAATCCCTTAATCTCATCTCATGACCCTTCTTTTTTGGTACAATGATCTTTGGCTCTCTTGTCAGTCTTTCTCACAAAAATCCTTAAACTACAACCCTCTCAATTCTTTTTCTTGTTAGCACAAGATTAGATATACAGCACATATGTATTAGAAATCATAAAATATTTTTTCTGAAACAGATTAAGAAAAAATATATATTTAAAATAGAATTTAGGCAAGCACAAAGCTTTTGAGTTGTGATCATAAGAAAAAGTATGGATAGGCAAAGCAGTGATAATGACCTTTAACCCAGAATGGGCATTGTCATTTGGGGGCCTCCCTAATCCCAGGAGATTTACTGCAGTCCCTGTCACCAGCCTGCCATTTGACCTGGATTAGTAAAAGCCACATGTAAAAATACTCACATACTGCGAGAAAAACATTCCCTTCATCTACACGTGTGTAGATTAACAAGTAAAATGATGCTATTTTTTACATTTTAGATGGAAAGTAAATGTCCCCTCAGTTGATTGTTCTGCATGCTAGACTAGAAACCAATGGCCTTAAACTTCTTGTTATCATGACTGGTCCTGCTGTCTTCATTTATTTGCCTGTTGGAAAACTAACCAGGAAATCTTGTGTCATTATAAAACCAAATACAATCTTAACACTGAAGAGAATGTATGCCTGGTGGCAAGTTGGCATAGAAAAACAAAAAGAGTACCCTTGAAGAGAATTTTTATAAACCTTTGACAAAATTGTGCAATACCTTGATTTCTCAGTTATTTATGCTTTTCTGATGTCAGGGCCAGTGGCAGTTTTTTATGCTGTGGTGCTTTTTTAAGCAGAACATTCTCTCAGCTCTTTACTTCTTTGTGTGCACAGACATCATTGATGAGATACTTTTCTTACTTCTGACGTGTACTTTATATTTGCACATCAAAATTTCCAGTCTTTATGTTACATGTATATATAAAATGCAAAAGCCTAAAAAATAAATGTTTTGAAGCAGCATTTAAACATGTCATTTGTGGAGCATTCCCTCTCTGCGTGATTTCCTAATTTAGAGAGAGATAGCCCAAAAAAACATTCCATTTCATTTTTATGGCAGCAGAAGAAAGAACTTATTAAAGCAAGGCAATGTGCAATTTCTGTAAATACATGCAGATTTTTATTTATTTCCTTTTTACTTTTACTTAATTTGAATTTTAAAAAGATTTTTTTTGTTCATCTTTAATAACCAGATTTCCTCTTCCTCTCACAACTGAAGGCTTGTAGTGGGATACATGTGCAAAAATAAACTAACCTCCATAAATGAGACATCAAAAGTAACTCTTATTTCTGTCACTTAAAAATGTATCAGAAGTGGGAGGAGCGACTCCGCAGACCGTGAATCCTCAAAATCCTGCACAGCTTGTGTTACCATGGAAACGCCTGCTTCTTCTTGCATTGACATTGACTGCTGTCCCTGAAAAAATGCGTGTGATTCAAGGTTGTTCAAGCAACCAACTGACTGTTTATCGTGCAGAAAAAAATATAAAACCTCAACTTTTTACAAAAAGGAGTAGGTGTGAGGAGCTTCAAATAACTGTCGAAAGCAAAAAAGCCAAAAATGTAACAAAGAAGAGTCATTGTTTGGCACAGAGCCTGTGTTGTTTAAGGGTATTTCTAGAGTGGACACATTTGGTTATGCTTACACTGAACCAGAGTTTGCTTCCCCCAATAATCTAGAACAAATTTTCAGCCTGAATACACCCAAGTGGACCCTGGTCCAGGACAAGGAACCACTTTTTGACTTATCTCTCGAGGTGATTTCGGTAAGTTTCCAATAGAACTGAGTTTCGGTACATTCTGAGTTTTCTCAGTCTGAATAGTCTCTGTGCTTTGAGCAGAACAACTGAACCAAAACGCCATCATAGCCCAACATTATGGGATGTAAAAATAGTAGAAACGTAGCAACATAAGCCACAGACAAACATGAAGCAACGATGAGACACAGCAACTCATTGAAATTTGGTCGAATGAATGCAGGCTAATTAAAACAACTTTTAACGTTATACACATTGCTTCTTACACAGTATTCCCAACAATCCATATGTCATGAACACTTATCAGTGTTTCTTCTTAGCCGTCGCCTCCTCAGCAACCTCCACCGTACCAAAGTAAAAAGTGTTGTACATGACGTTGATACAGACGTTCAAAATTGGTCAGCAAAATATGAAGTTTAAAAAATTTAACCATCCCGACAAGGATTGCAAAGGGCAGGACTTCCATTATTCTTGCTCTTGTTGCTTTGCCCCCTCTTAATTCCTGAAGACTGAAGAGATCTTTAGTCACATGGTTTTGTTTACAAGCTTTGGTTCAAAACAGGAAAGTCTGCTTGACGGCAGTCGGAATACAAACCAAATGCAAGGGTCAGTACTCGAAACAGACCAAATTAAGTGGGCTTGGTCTGGACCAAAGGACTATTCCAGCCTGAATGAATACACCCTTAAAACACACAGTTGCAAGATGAGACTTCTTGAGTCAAATATTTGCAGAGAGTGAAGGGGTGTTTTTGATGTATGACTAAGCAGTAGCAGAGTCTGTGGCGAAGTGGAAGCTCTAAAGCTGATTTTGCAGCAACAAAGGAAAGGCAGACACACGATACGATCCTTCGACACAGTTCAGTGAGGACCACGTTCTGTGCATCTGGCTCCTTCTTCTTTATAACTGCATGTCATGTGAGCCGTGCTGCTGCACTGCCTGTGGAGCACAGAAAACAAAGACACTGATAGAAGCACAGCAGTTTATTGAACCACATGTAAGACATGCTTAATGTTGGGAATAACACACTTGAAATTCATTCTTCTGTTCCTGTCAGGAGATTTTGTTTGTCGTTTGGTTTGCATCACATTGAGGGGAAGACTTCTGTTAGAAGAAAAAAATCAACTTAATATTGTTCAGAAAACAGTGTCACAGATTAGAATTTAGCTACTACAGCCAACAGCATGTACCATACTTCTTCCCATATTGATTCATTTCAGGGTATCTAACATATCCAACCCCACCTTATTATTGTACTTACACTTCTGCCATTGTGTTGTGCAGCTTTCCGTAGTTTCTGGAGGCTTTTTTGCAGTGTGGCGTTCTCCTGCTCCAGTATGTTTACACGAATGCTGTTAGCCTGCAGCTGCTTCTCCATGTCCAAAAGGACATTTCCTGTTGCTAATGAACAAAGATTCATACAGTCTAAAAGTTTAGATTTAACATAGTAAATTAACATTGAAAACTACATTTTTTATTCAAATGTTAACAAATGCATGTAATAGTCAATAATGGCCTACTCTGTGGTTGGGCCCAGTTGTGGAGCTCTGGGAACGCCACCAAAATTCTCTCTCTGTCTCTTAAAGCGCGAACACGATCCATCAGTTCATGCAGCTGCTGTTTCAACTCCTCTTCGCGCATTTCTAACCTCTGTTTCTTCTTTTGTAGCTCCCCACACAGGTCCTGAAGTGCAAAAACACACAGCAAGTGTCTCTAAATACAGGACAAAACTATCTTTGTGGGCAAACCTGTAAATTGAGAATGTTCTAGTTTGATTTGATTTGATTTTATTCTACCTGCTGTTGAGCAGTCTGAACCTGCAGTTGTTTCTTCTCGTCTGACATCTGTTGCAGTTCATTGTCTAACTTCATTTGGGCCTCCTCGCTGTCCACCAGCTGCTTCTTCAGCTCTTCACACTCTTCATCAAGATCTTCAACCCTCTTTAGCAAAGATTTCTGCTTTACCTGTGTTGACTAGACACAAAATAAAGCAAGAAAACATCAAAATCTATATTCAGATTTCTTCTTAACGGGTACCGATTTGAGGTTTCAACATCTCAAGCTGATTTAACATGTAGTTATAGATTTTTCTTTTCTTTTTGAGACACAGACCTCTTGCTGACGGCAAGCACTCTGGTATTTGGCCCTCTCCTTATCAAGCAGCAGCTGAATGTCAGAGAGTTGTTCCTCAAGCTGATGGATCCTTTGCTGCTGTTGACAACATGCCTCCTGGTCTGTTTGTAGTTTTTTTACTTTCACTTGCAGAAAATTATTTTCACTTTCTAAGAAGGAGGACAAAGATTTGTTATGTAGTAACACAGCAATTTTATGAAAAAAACGTTTTTTTGCTATGAAAATGATAAAAACAAATGAAGTTAGGCTATTTTACCTAGAGTGTGTATGGTGTCTTGCTGCAATGCTACCTTCTCCCTAAGTCTAGCATTGGTCTCCTCTGAAGAATGGATTTCTGTTTTAAAGAAATTGAAAAAACAAAAAAGTTTAAACATGATCCTAACTTGTTTTTATTGTGCTGGTTAATGTGATTAATACCTTTTTTAAGCTGTTTATGCTCCTCCTGTTGCTTTTGTTCAGTTTGCTTTGCGCTTCTCTGTGCTTCCTGCAGTGAAAACTCCAGTTGTTCTATATTTGTTTGCTGTTTTTCTAGTTGTTGTTCAAAATCCTTCTGCACTGTTTTTAGTTGAGATCTGATGGCCTCACGATCCGTTTCAGCTGCTGCTACTCTGTCTTGGAGGGGCAGTACCGTTCCCCTCACATCCTGCAGGTGTTTTGCCAGCCTGCGCATGTCTCTGAGCTGTTCATTGGCCCACTGTGCAACATCACCTGGAGTCAGATGTCCCACCCTCACTGTCTCATCCACAACTGCTGAGAGAGGCTGCAGAGATGAGGGTAGACCTTCACTTTGAAACAGATCTATCAAAGATTCTCCAGTTTTTCTCAAAAGAGATTGCACTTGGTGACATGTACCACAAGGGATGAGGGACGTTTGTGCAGTCTGGCAGCTGACATTATGGGAGGCAGTTTTAGGATGGAATGAGGTTTGTTCGGGGGAACTGATGGTGATGTTATTTTGTGGGAGGAATTTAAATGAGCTTGTGGAAGACCAGGATATGGAAGAATGCCTGGAGCAACTTGTGCTGGATCTATTGAGAGGGGACTCGACGTTTGACTCATCAGATTCCACTGAATTTGTCTTTTCTGCAATGTTTTTGAAGAGTTCCTAAAAAGACATAAAAGGCATTTAAAGTCAAATACTTTTGCATGTGTTTTTATCCCTGTGGCATTACTAGAAAAAGAGGTTTCTTTACCTTTTTATCTGCAAATTGAAGTAAATCCCCCCAATAATTCCTGACCACAAGACCAACTGACATGCTGCCTCTGTGTGCAGCTCCTTCTGGTCTGTGGACCCCCATCTGTTGTTCAGCATAAACGCTGACGCTTTGAAGAAGAAACAGGAGCCTTGTTGGGGAACAAGAACATGCAGAGATGCTTTTAAAGTCATTATATATATATATATATATATATATATATATATATATATATATATATATATATATATATATATATATTTTACATGCAATACAACATTAGGTTACCTGTCAATCATCAATTCCAGGAGAATAATGTGGGAATGCTGATTGAAGTCATCTTCTCCTGCCACGAAGTCATATTCCTCCAACAAAGCAACAATGTCTAGATGACAGGAAAGTTTGTCCGGGAATTTCCAGGAGGAAGCGCAGACTGGTCCTGTTCTGGAGAGCACGTCCAGAACCGCACCCTGAATATCGATGAGGTCTTTTCTTAGATTCTTGATAGAATCCTGACGACCCAACAACAAACTCATGTCTAAAACGCTTATTTGGCGCCTATAAGTACTTGTTGACGTGAGGTCTCCTTGGCAACAGTTAACTCCAAGTCCCACAGTTCTTAGCGGATATTTCCGGAAGTAATTGGCCGCCATTGCGTTAACGAAAACGAGACGCGGTGAGTATTAACGTCGACAAATAAAGAATTATAGCTGTATTAGCTATTACTTTTTGACTTACAGAATTTTTTTTAAAGAATTCATTTCAAAATATATGTGTGTTGCTTTAGTGTTTTCAGGTAAAATTGGTGATTCGTTAAAAAGACGCAGCCATGCCGCCCGGGCCTGTTCAAATGGTTCAGCCTGAGCCTAACAACAAGGTAAGGACGCTAACTAGCTAACATTAGCCTCAGATATCCGTCGCTTTTCTTAATGATTTATCGCCTTATAAAATTCGCCCCCTTTATGCAAAGCTTTCTAAGCCTGTCCAAAATTAAATGCTAATGTTTATAAAGCTGTAAAACATATGGGGCAACGTTTGCGTCTATATGTGTGGCCCTAAAAATTCCCAAGTTGAGAAAGTCAATAAAATTAGGTAACAGATATTACTTAAACTATGATTGCACTTCAATATTTGGTATCTTTGCATATGGTTTAGACTAAATGTGTTAGTTGTATTCTCAGGTTTTTAATGATCGAGTGGTTTAATGTTTAAATTGTTGCAGTGTATCTTAGAATTACCTAAAGTAAGTCTTATTAATTAATAAGTGAATTGATAATGTTTGTGTAATAATATTTTTAAGGAGGAACTTCACTGTACTTGATGTTATTTTTAAATATAAATATTCTTACTTTGAACCTTCTCTTGTCAGAATGATACACCTCCGGAGGAAACTCCAGCCACTAAACCTATTGTTGGCATCATATATCCTCCTCCTGAGGTCCGTAATATAGTTGACAAGACTGCGAGCTTTGTTGCCAGGTTGGTTGCCAAAGAACTGTCACGTACAGCTGTAAGAGGTGTTTGCTATCTGTAGTTTGACTCTATACTTGTCACTTTACAGGAATGGGCCTGAGTTTGAAGCAAGAATCCGTCAGAATGAGATCAACAATCCAAAATTTAATTTCCTCAACCCCAACGATCCCTACCATGCTTACTACCGCCACAAAGTCAATGAGTTTAAGGAGGGCAAAGCTCAAGAACCGTCCGCCGCAGTGCCCAAGGTTATGCAGCAGGCTATGCAGCAATCTCAGCAGCTTCCACAAAAAGTAAGGACTGTCTATTTACTGTGCCCGGACCTACAAGGGTTTATATTTATACAAACTTGCCTTTTCTTCATCAGGTGCAGTCCCAGGTGATTCAGGAAACTGTGGTCCCCAAAGAACCGCCTCCAGAGTTTGAATTCATAGCTGATCCTCCATCAATCTCTGCATTCGATCTTGATGTTGTGAAGCTCACTGCCCAGTTTGTTGCACGAAACGGCCGTCAGTTTCTCACCCAGCTCATGCAAAAAGAACAGAGGAACTACCAATTTGACTTTTTGAGACCCCAGCACAGCCTTTTCAACTACTTCACAAAACTGGTGGAACAATATACCAAGGTAAAGGACAAAAATTACAGCTTTCTTTGTTTTTTTATTGAAACTGTGTTATTGAACTTTTTTAAATGTTGCCTCAACCTTTAGATTCTGATCCCCCCAAAGGGTCTGCTGGCCAAACTAAAGAGAGAGGCTGAGAATCCAAAGGAGGTTATGGACCAGGTAATTTATTTTAGCCTTCAGAAGATTATTTTCTATGTTTAAAACTGTCTTGTTACAAACATCAGGTGAGATACCGTGTTGAGTGGGCAAAGTACCAGGAGCGTGAGAGAAAGAAGGAGGAAGAGGAGCGAGAGAAGGAACGCGTAGCCTATGCTCAAATTGACTGGCATGACTTTGTCGTGGTGGAGACTGTGGACTTCCAGCCCAATGAACAAGGTAGCATGACTATAGGAACACCAGGTCCAGATGTTGCAAGAACCATAGTTATTAATTTATTCATTTGGTGTTTTTCCAAGGCCACTTCCCCCCACCTACCACTCCAGAGGAGCTTGGTGCTCGAATCCTCATCCAGGAGCGCTATGAGAAGTATGGAGAAAGTGAGGAGGTGGAGATGGAAGTTGAGAGTGAGGATGAAGAGGATGAACGGGAGAAACGAGCCGGAGGTCAACCCTCACAGCCTGACCAAGACACACAAGTGCAGGACATGGATGAGGTAAACAGTTATCATTTACTACATTTATACAAAGTCCAACACTTGTCTAGGTTTCTTGGTTACTTGTGTAGCAAATTCACAAATTTAAAATGCTACTTCTCCAGGGATCAGATGATGAGGACGATGGAATTAAAGCTCCACTTCCACCTGACAACCCCATGCCACCTCCTCTGCCCCCGACTCCAGACCACGTCATCATTCGAAAAGACTATGATCCCAAAGGTACATTTTTTTCTGTGATTGAAATATTATGAAGTATAAAAACAAGCAAATAAAACAAGCGGTGCATTAAAACTTGTTTCCTTTTTTTTTTTTTTTTTTCACAGCCTCCAAGCCTATGCCCTCAGTTGCAGCTCCAGATGAGTACCTCATTTCACCAATCACTGGTGAGAAGATCCCAGCCAGCAAGATGCAGGAGCACATGCGCATTGGTCTGCTGGACCCACGCTGGCTGGAACAAAGAGACCGCAGCATCAGGGATAGACAGACAGAGGATGAAGTCTATGCTCCTGGTCTGGATATCGAGAGCAGCTTGAAGCAGCTCGCTGAGAGGCGTACTGATATCTTTGGTGTTGAAGAGACAGCCATTGGTAAGAAGATTGGTGAAGAGGAAATCCAGAAGCCAGAGGAGAAGGTGAGTTCCGTAGAAAGTAGCATGGTTTTTGTGAAAAGCATCATTTGAACTCGTTTTTTTATCAACCTGATAGATTTTTTGTGAATACGCGTTCAACTTTTGTCTGAACTTTTTGGATTCTTGTGACGTGTCCAGGTTACCTGGGATGGCCACTCTGGAAGCATGGCTCGCACCCAGCAGGCAGCGCAGGCCAACATCACTCTACAGGAGCAGATCGAAGCTATTCATAAGGCCAAAGGCCTGGTTGGAGAGGATGACACTAAAGAGAAGATTGGTCCAAACAAGCCAAGTGAAAATCATCAGCCTCCCATGCCCTCTTCTGCAGTCAACTTACCCAAACCCAGCCCCCCAGTCTCATCTGTGCCTCGACCCCCTGTTTCTGTAAGTGTCCGTCTGAAAGGACTTAAGTTTGTGTTGCGTTAATGTAGCTTTCTGTGCACAAACAGATCTCTGGGCAATTGAGGCACAAACATATTTTTGAATTCCTTGACCTAGACTTTCTTCTCTGTTTCACTGCTTGATAACTAAACTTTACCTTCCCTTTCCTGGAACTTGTTTTTCTCTTTTGATGGCAAACAGATGGCCCCTCCGGTGCGGACCACTCTTCTGTCTGCTGTGCCGGTGCTTCCAAGGCCTCCTGTGGTGCGCATTACCCCAGGCCAAGTTCTCACATCAATGCCTCCCATGATTCCTGGCCCACGCATCAACGTTGTTCCTATGCCACCGTCTGCACCTCATGTCATGGCCCCCAGACCACCTCCCATGGTTGTTCCTACAGGTAGGATGAGCAGTTTCACACCTAGAGTGTTTTTTTTGTGTCAGGCTGCATTAGAACCACATTCTTTTATTTATGTTTTTATTGCCATAATCTTTTTTCTTTCTTTCTTAGCATTTGTTCCCGCTCCTCCAATGCCTCAACCTCCAAGCGCTGCTCCAGCTCCCCCCCACCATCCACCCCCACCGCATGAAGACGAGCCATCCAGCAAGAAGATGAAAACGGAGGATAACCTCATGCCAGAGGAGGAGTTCCTTCGTAGAAACAAGGTCTGCTGAGATGACGAATTGCAGAAATACCCTGGGCTGAATTTCTAACCAACAAACTCCGCTGGCTTATTTATTATACTGTTCAAAAAGCAAAATTTGGTGCACAAGGCTTTATTAAATGTTAACAGAATAATTATTGAAATCAAAGGTTCACCAATTTTTTTCCCCCACCATTTGCATAATTATTTATTTAAACTGAACAAATATAAATGGGGATTTTTAACTTTCTCGTTAATTCCTTTTAATCCTGTTAGCTAATTCCTTTTACTAGTTTTGTTAAACTGTGACATCAAAGCTATCCATCTCTCTCTCTGTGTTTTATCTTTCTATCTATGTAATCTAACTTATCAATTTTCTAATCTCCAGGGTCCTGTGGCTGTAAAGGTTCAGGTCCCCAACATGCAAGACAAGACTGAATGGAAGCTGAATGGGCAGATTTTGAATTTCACTGTTCCTCTCACAGACCAGGTAGGGCTGTGCAGATTTATTTTTATTTTTATTTTTTGTTACAGCCAGTGTCTCATTCATAAATGCTGCAACTGAAATATCTTCATAGGTGTCTGTAATTAAAGTCAAAATCCATGAAGCCACAGGCATGCCAGCAGGAAAACAAAAGCTACAATACGAGGTGAGTAGTTCATTTAACATTTGTGCATGCTGTAATTTCACTTCATTCATTATTACTAATTATTTTTGTTTTTATAGGGAATTTTCATCAAAGATTCCAACTCTCTGGCTTACTACAACATGATGAATGGTTCAATCATTCATCTGGCTCTGAAAGAAAGAGGTGGAAGAAAGAAATGAACTGTTACTTCAAAAAACAAAACAAAAAGTGTCGTTTGTGTTTTTCAGTTTAATTTTGTTGATTAGTTTTTGTTTCAGCGTAAATTTTGAAATGATTAGTCTTGGATATCTGTGTAAAGTCATGCTCCTGTATAGAATTGACTCAAAATTTGGTTCATCTTATAATTTGTTTTTAAATAACATTTGAGTTACTATTTGGGGAACACCATGTATGTCTCACCCATTGAAATAAAATTTAAAATGACATTTGTAGCTTTTTTTTGCATTTTATTTTAGTTTTTAACAGTGCATTCAATACACAAGTTTCTAGTCCATGTGATGCTCAAATTAAAACAATATTTTAAATAGGGAGCTTTAGTTCTTATTTATGCAGATACAGCTAACATACAATAATTTGTACAGCAAGCTTTGAAATGTTGGAAAAGTTTCACTTTGGTGTTTTTATTTAATTTCAATTTGCTACACAAAACAAATGTTTTTAACTAAATTTTTGAATGAATATTATTTTTTAACATGAAAACAAGTTTTACTGAAAAAGGTGTTGTGAAAAAATTATAACTAGCATGAAATTCAAGAACCTGCATTTGATTCTGAATCAGGTGGGTTTAATATCTTGGATAATTTTCACATTTGAAGCTGAATATTATCTTTGTTCCTCTAAATTTATGCTTGGAGGGGAAAAAATCTTTATATCCTTTCCTCCTAGGAAACTTCTAAATATTTCTGGGGCTGTTGTACTATTGATAGGTTTGTAATGAAATGGTTAATTTTCACAATTATGTATCTATCTGGTACTTTTTTAAAAGTATGTAATAAGGATCTTTGTGGATGCTCTATATAATAATGTAATTATTAAGCTGCTTGATTTTAAAAAAAGAAGAAAAGAAACAAGTTAGGTTTTTTAAACATAACTTGAAAAGAATAAGATACAAAGAAGCAAAAAATAAATTACATTAGAATTGTAACTTAAGGACATAAACAAAACACAACAGTTAAAAAAGAGAATTTAAGATGAAAGAAGCTGGTGTTTTAAATTCAAGGTTAGCTGCGCCCCTAACTATTTACTAAATATAAACTGAGAATTCTAACATTAGATGGTGAATTTCACTGAAATGTTTCACCGGAAAAAAATACAAGTTGTTGTGAAATAAATTAGAGAAACAGTGATTTAGACCTTTTACATCTTAGAATATATTTTTTTTAAATAAAAGGTTAATACTCAACTTAAGTTCCATATTTTACGTCGCCTACTCTTCTTTGTGCGTCAGTAAAGCTGTTGAGAAGCAACAGCGCCATCTAGAGTCGCAGAAAACGATGACTGCCTGCCACACAAATCGTTTTAGGACGGGCGCATCAAGCCAAATTTAGTTGAAGGTTTACCTAACTTTTGGCTCAAAGCCTCATACTGCATGCTAGTGCTGGTCTATGCGAACTCCCATGACTGTGGACAGTTAGCGTGTTTGTGGTAGGTTTACTCACGAGTAGTTTTTTATAGTGTCAGTACTAGGAGCGATTCAAGCTAAATACGTTAGCAGCTGAAAATTATAGCTAGCTAGTGTCAATTGGGTTTCAAGTTATTGCCGTGCAAACTAACGAATGCCCTGTTTAATGTGGCTTGACAACAGAATCGCGAAATCTATTTGCGGGCTATACAGTAGTGGGAAAGTTTCGTTCACGCCTAGAAATCATGGCGTCGGTTCAGTTTAATTAACTTTGGGCTGTCAACAGCGTGCTGACGTTAGCTGTCCTGGCTAACCAGCCAGCTCTCCAACAACTACAATGGCCAAAACAGAAAACGGTCGTCAGTCAGTGGACACGCGGAGCATAAGGACTATAAGCAGCAGTAGCCACATTGACGACGAAAGCTCATTGGGATCCGACTCTGAAATCAACGGCTTCACCAGCGACAAGCAGACGGACAAATACGGCTTTATCGGCGGGGCACAGCAGCACTCGGTGGAATCGTAAGTTTTTGTTTTGACGCGGATGCACTTCCACTAAATGCTGCAGATGTGACATTATTCTACTGTGACACTCAAACAAATCCGCTAAACAGAGCATGAGAGGTGTGATCGACTTAAAACGAAATCCAGTGAGGGAACTGATGCTTTTACTTTGAAAAATGTCAATTTAGTGAGTGTGTTTAACGCAACAAGAAAATACTTATTGTTTCAATCTTGATTGGAGACCATATATTTCTATAGACTGCAAACATTATGATTTTTATTGGTGAGCTAACAATTTAATAAAAGCACAGAAATAGGGGGTAATCTTTTGCCAAGAACAGATCCCTGTGTCTGGCCTGTAGTTTGAGCTGAGAGAAAACCATCCAACTTTTTTTTTTTAGAGGCAGTTTCTTTGAATACATTTCAACCCTGCAATTACAGACTTGTGCCTATGAGATAATTACACACTCCACCAAAGGAACCAGTCCGCCTGACTTTCCTACATCCATCGTTGTTCCTCACAGAGGATATTTATGTTATTTTGACTGACACGGGAACACTTTTCAGTTGAGTTGCATCACAAAAATGGACTATTTCTGACTCTACCACGTCAAACTGGGTAATATTTATTTGACTTTGGAATTTGTATACCTTAGTTTGACACACATGCTCTTGTTTGTGTTTAAGAACCAGTAACAGTGTCAGAATACTTCATCAGTTCAATAGAATTGATGTTGGATGGAAATGGATTCTGTTTTGAACAGTCTTCAAAATTTCTAGATAAAACCAATTTTGTTTAGTTATGAAAAACAGTTTATAGTAAAACTTTTGGTGACATTGGGGAATCTTGCATTAAAGACTAGAACTTATTTTTTTACATAGAAAAGAATTGCTCAAATCTCCTTAAAAAAAACGTTTTTGAAATAATTTTGAAATTTATTGTTTTTTTTAAATACACACCATGCACTTTTGGTGTTGTCCTCTCTACAGCACCTTCAGTTGTCACAATTGAACGTTATATTTAAGTCACTTTATATATAATTAACATTCTAAATATGACCCAGAATGCATCTGAATAAATCAGAACATTTGTAATTCTGTAACTTTTGTGTGTTTTGGCCAGAGCTCAGGATGTGCCGATGGAGGTGCTCAGGCAGAGGGAGGTGAAGTGGCTGGACATGCTCAGCCACTGGGACAAATGGATGAACAAAAGATTCAATAAGGTCAGCATGTTTGGCTCTGTCGCCGTCCTTGCATATTTATTTATTGCAGAGGTTCTATTCTGCCCCGACTGAGTAACTCTTTGCTTTGCATTTGTTATCAAACACCGCAGTTCTTGAAGTATGTGATTGCAGAAGGAACAGATTCATGAAAACATTGTGAAGAGATCCACTTGCTAAGCAAGTTCTTTGAGAAATGATTTCATTTTTGCAGCACAAGGCAGTTCATTCACCATCTGTGAGTCACCAGCAAGCCAAGACAAAGCCTGTTTCTTTTATCCAGTCTCACATACCATATGACATATTGACACTATTAGATTTATGGAGGAGCTGTAGCGACATCCCATTTAAAAAAAAAAAAAAACGGTATTGTAGGTAATATCATGCAAAGTTGTTTGAAAAGAAAAAGTTTGTGGATTTCTTTGGATTTGATGTCAAGGATTTATATAGTTTAAAAAAAAAAGGTTTAGAATAACATTAAAATAGGCATATACTATTCTTCCAATTTACAAGCCGGATTTAAAAAATGGTTTAGACCATAATCCTACAGGAACTTACAACTTTGCTGTCTGTGACATGTATTCATGTCATCTGACCTGCTGTGCAAACACAAGCCTTTGTTTTTTTAGTTGAAAATTATAGCTACAGCTCATGTTTACATTGTACTACATATACTTTAGCGTTACCCTGTGTTTTTGTAAATGTCTGGGTCGGTTCCAGGAGAAGGAATTTTTGTTTTCTTTCGCATTCAAAGCAAACATTTTTATTTTATATGTAAAAAGTGTAGCATTTGGTGTTAAATTCCATACCCTCAATCAAATTTGACCTAAGATGCAAACGAGGCAAACTTCTTCCAGATGGCACTTTAGGTTATTTGGTGTTCTCATTCTTAATTTAATGGAATTGAGCATCTTTTCTGCAAATTCTACCTAAATTAGACTTTTTAATGGTTTGTCTTATATCGGCTGGTAAAATTCAAAACTGTATTTTAACGTCTTGTTTTTTAGAGGTTTTCATATGAGTCTTCATTTCTGTAAATTGACTGAACTAAGAAGATTATATAAGAGCAAACTTCAGTTATTTTTGTTTTTCTTTTTGGTCATCATAAAATGGACAAATGCTACTTTATATTAAAGATCCCACTCCTCTTTGCCCGTTCATAAAAAAGCTCCTAACTATTCTCCCAACCTGAATAAATTACTGTCAAATCTGCCTCTTTGGTGATAACGACTGAGGTTCCTGATTCTTGTGTTGAAGGTGAGGCTGCGCTGCCAGAAAGGAATCCCTCCAGCCCTACGAGGCCGTGCGTGGCTCTACTTATCAGGCGGGAAGGTGAAGAAGGAGCAGAACCACGGAAAGTTTCAGGTCGGACGGCTTCTTCTTTCACTTCCTTCTCTCTACTCTGTCGATGCTTCATTTTAGGGTTTATTTCATTTTGAAATATGATTTGAAATGGTTACTGAAACTGTGGCCATGCAACAGTGAAGTTCCACATAACTTCCATATAACTTAGTAGAAAAAAATGGTTTTAGTACTACTACTTAAATTATGCTAAATCTTGAATTGTGTTTAACCCTTTAACATTGGAGATGCTGCAGGCGACACCTAAGTAACACACGGTCTTTGACATTCCATAACTTCTGGATTCATGTTAATTGCTGATTCTGACACTGGAAAACTTTGGCTTTGAACATCGACATTGCACCGATATGCAACACTTTATGTGCACAAAGCCGCTTTTCTTCACATCAGAATCAGCTGTTTGACGTCGATTACATAGGCACTTCCCTACTGTAAAGTGCTGCTTTTCTCCGCTTCAGGATCAGCTAAAATTACATAATTCTAGCAGAAATCTAGCGGCAGTCGAAATAACGTAAAAGGGTTAATGATTTTTCTTCAACTCTAAATGTACTGATGTCGTTTGTTTTGTCAGGAGCTGGACAGTCAGCCAGGGGAACCCAAATGGATCGATGTGATCGAGAAAGACCTTCATCGGCAGTTTCCGTTTCATGAGATGTTTGTGTCGCGGGGAGGACACGGGTGAGTGTCCTAGCCTATTTGAATTGGATTTGAAGTGAATTAATAAACAGTTTGAACTTTAACTTTGTACTCGTTTGTATGTGGACCCAATGCAGGCAGCAGGACCTGTTCCGTGTTCTGAAGGCCTACACTCTCTACAAACCGGAGGAGGGGTACTGTCAGGCCCAGGCTCCTATTGCTGCTGTGTTGCTCATGCACATGCCTGCTGAGGTATGACTGGGTTTCACACATACACACACACATTTTCATTTCATCGTTTAAGCTGATTGGTGAAAAGACGTGCTTTGACAAATGATGCTTTCTGCGGCAAAATCCTTGAGGGTCTTCAAAGACTAAATAAAAGATTAGCTTTTCAAACATTATCCTCCATTTCACTTGCATGTAGGGTTCTAACATGCAGTAAACTCACATCAAGAAGACTGTAAAAGTTCTAACAGAGAAAGTCTTTATGTGGGTTTCAGCATTTCTACTGTAAGATCTGCAGACACGTATGTGTTTGGTCATTTTGATGTGGGAGCTTTATTCCAGTTAATCATCCCCCCCCCCAAAAAAGCACACAGTGACTTTATAGCTTGGAAAGCTTTCATAACTAAATTGTAAACTCTTGTAAACTTTATTGATATGTGGCACAGAAAGATGACAAAGTGGATACTAATTTAATGTATGCAATCATCCTGCTTGGTAACCATCAACAGTGCTTTAATCAACACACATGTTGTCATTTCTAATCAGTTTTCTAATGTCATTTCAGACTTTAGAGCATTCAGATTTGTTTATCTAAATGCGTATGTTTATGTACTGTAAGTATTTTGTTAAGTCAATTAAAATGAATAAAGTGTGTGATGCGAGTTACAAATGACTATTTAAAACTATTTATAACTTTTTGTCATTAACAATGTAACAAATGACATCTGCATAAATAACAGGTTTATTTTTAGTGTTTTTTTTAATTTTCTGTGTTTAAAGTCAATGTTGTTTTGTTTTTTGTTATCAGACGTTCACATGAGCAGATGCTCGTCTTTTTTTCAAACTGAATTGATTTCTTTTAACATCTATAATGGATTTCCACAGGATGCTTTCTGGGGTCTAGTCCAAATCTGTGAGAAGTATCTTCCTGGTTACTACAGTCCAGGCCTGGTGAGATGAAAACCTATTAATAACATTGTTACAAATGAAACGAGAAGAAAACAAAAATCTTTTTTTTCCCCCCTAACTTTTTGCTGTTAATATTTGATCATCCTGATATATCAGGATGTGCTTTTCTCTCCCACACAGTTGAGACTACTGGAATTAATGTCAGTGATTAGCAACATGTTTCAACAAGCAGTGTCAGCGTTAGCATAACTGTGGTTACTGCTCACTGATGCAGCTACTCTGGGTGGTGTCTGTCTTTTCAGAATCTGGATTTAATAATGGGTTACATCATTTTTATTTAAGTTAGCCTTATCGTTGATGCTTCTTATTGTTTTGGTGGATTACATAAAGCATTTATTAACAAAACCCTTCCATGAAAAGTGTGCAGCTACAATATATAGCATTGTGAAATCTGTTTTATTGTGAACAGTCTTTGACATTCCACTGTGATGAAAATAGCTTTTGGTTTTTTAACATGCTCTTTTCTCATGATGGAAGATGAATATAAAAAAAAAAGCTCAAATTTGCATTTCTGAGTATTTATTAATGCAAATTGTTGTAAATCATAAGCAGACAAAAATATGCCATTTAAAAAAAAAACCTTGTATTTGTGACATAGAAACTACTATGGGCGGGACATAAGCTCTCTGCTCTGCTCCATTCAGATGCATCCACTTGTAGATGAACAGATCCATGTACTCCCATTGCTCTGTGTAAACAGTCATGCCCACAACTCTGAGGATAATATCTAATGAACTCCTGCCACTCTGCAGAAACTATGTTTTATTTTTAAATTTGGGCTAAAAACTGCAAAATCATATTTCAAAACCCACTGGGAACACTTTCATAATAGATTAAAGATGATTGGAGGGAGTCTTTAAAGAAATGTTTGCATGTGAAGCGGTTAATTGACCTTCCACCTGTTAGGCTCGAACTCCAACAACTCATCTGAATGTTTTTCCTTTTGCGTCTCTTTCAGGAAGCGATTCAGTTGGACGGCGAGATTCTGTTTGCTTTGCTGCGTCGCATTTCCCCTCTTGCTTTCAGACATTTGGAGAAATACAAGATTGACCCCATCCTCTACATGACCGAGTGGTTCATGTGTGCCTTCTCCAGAACCCTGCCGTGGGCATCAGTTCTGCGCGTGTGGGACATGTTCCTCTGTGATGGTAACTGTTTCTGGAACCGGTTTTTCAATGGTATCGCGAAACATCCCCTCTACTCACTGAAGCTCACTCATCATTCTGGTTCCCTCTTTCAGGAGTCAAAATAATTTTCCGTGTGGGTCTGGTGCTGCTCAAATGCATGTTGGGGACGCGTGAGAAGCTGAAGGCGTGTCAGGGCATGTATGAGACTATGGAGCTTCTCAGAGCCTTAGATCAGCGGTACATGCAGGAGACCGTCCTCGTGCGAGAGGTGAGGTCAGGTCATGTGCCTGGTGGTTTGCTATGGAAGGCTGCAGTCTTAGTTCGTTTGGACTTTTTAGATTTCTTTTTGCATAGCGGTTTTTCTTGAATTCTTTTTTCAGATTCTTGAAGTCCCGGTGACGGCACGAGACGTGGAAAGAGAGCATCACTCTCAGCTGAAGCGCTGGAAGAAGAACCGCGGAGAAATCAATTTTAAATCGCCTCCGAGGATGCACGGCGCTCGCATCATCATGTTGGCTGAGCCCCCCAGGCGCCAGGACCTGCAGCAGAACCCCACTATTATTCTCGAGGTGCCTGAACCTCAACCAGAGCTGAGGAAAGGCAAGGAGGAGAGGAAGAGCAAGAAGAAAAGCAAGAAACCTCAGCTCCCAGAGGAGATACCTAATCCGTACCCTCTTCCCACTGACCCCTCTCCTCCTCCACCGCCGTTGGATCCACCTGCCCCACCTTCAGCAAACAATGTGATGCCGGAGGGGGTGCCACAAACTGAAACGGACTCACCTCACCAGCAGAAAGAGCCTCCTACAGAGCCTCCTACTGCCACAGAAGCAGCACTTCAGCAATCCACACAAAGCCTTAGCAGCACAGAGCTGGATACTTACCTGTAGCTTTGTAGAGGTATGGGTGTGTTTGTGTGTGCACGTGTGTGTGTGTATGTAGACAAAGCACCAGCACGTTACAGTCAGGAAGTAGCCAGCTTCACCAAAGTCTCTTGACTGGCTAACATCACTATTCTTTTTTTGTACAATTTTGTATTTAGATAAAAATGCTGCCTTGGACGCCTTTAGCTCACACTAAAGCATCATTCCTGTGCAAATATTTGCTTGGAATGGTTTTTGTCAGCATGAAACTGCTGCTCCGTCTAGAAGCTTTGACAGACCACAGGACTCAGTATTCTGATTGCAAAGGAGACGAGACTTTGAGCCTCGGGACTATTTATAGGTCAAAAAGACATTCGGCAACGTAAACAGTTTTCTTTATCCTCTCTCTAGTCGAAACGATGGAATTACCCAGCCATGCTGTGCAGCTGGAGATGAGCGACTAAACCGAAATACTTTTGACGCCATTGCAGCTCATTAGGGGGTTTGTTCACTAGAGGGCAGTCTTGCACAAAATACAGCTTAGCAACAGTCACTCAAGCAATCTCAGGCTGAATTTTTCTGGTAAGAAAATATTAGATTACAAAAAAAACAAAAAATTTTAACCAGCTGCTTTTTTATTATTATTGTTTAGCTCACAATGTCTTAATCATACACTTTTAGTATTCCCTGCTTCAGCACGGCCTTATTTCTAAGTGGAGCTGTTGGTTGAGTTTCTCACCGTGCCATGCACTTCCTTTCACGTTCCAGCTGCAGTTATTGTTGAGAGAACAACACTGGACATTCCCCAATGTAGGACACATTCCTGCCCGTTCAAAAACCGCATCTTGCCAAATGAAAAATCTTTCATGCAAATGCTTCCCGTCCAAATTGGACGACCAATCATTGCCAATCGCTTAATGGTGCTAGCCTCGTTGACATTTCATGAGAATCATTCTGGTGGTATGGCTGTTCTTGCTAGAATTTCCAAAGCAAATCAAGACTGTTGTTTAAAATAAAAACAAAATTAAAAACAGGTTTTATTCCATGTGCATGCTGCACACAGGGACACAAGGGTTTCTAGCATTTTAGCTTTAAGTGGGGGAATTGTTGCATTTTCCTTTATAAATAACGGGATACTTTAAGATTTGTTCAGCTTTTTTGTCTTATTTCCTTTCTCAACTTTTCAAAATCATGAACTATCATCGCAATGATAAAGGGAGTTTTAAAGATATATGTGCGCATTCATGTGGGATATGTTTCTGAGGCACAGCGTTGAAAAGTGTGTTGCAAAAGTCCGTGCAGGTCTAATAAAAACACAGATGGACTTTAAAAAAAAAAAAGAAAAGCAATTTTACAGTTGCACATGTATGCAGTTGTCCTGAAAGCTTATGTTGAACTTCTGACAGTTCTTTTATGTTACATTTCAACTTAACCTTTCTTGTAGATATGACTCCTCAAAATGTCATATGATTTTTTTTTATTGTACATTGCTAAATTTTATTTAACATTTTTAAACAGCAGAGGAAGGTTTTCTGAACGACTCGTGGTCTCGGACAGCTCATTTTGGATCAACCTTTGTTGCACAGAAAAAGTCCATATGGAGTTTTGGTTCTATCAAATTTTTATTCTTCAGTTTTCTCTGCTTGATTTTATTTACCATTTACATTAATGTTATACAGGAGATGTTTGACAACCACAAGGCTTGAGTTTTATTGTTACAAATAAAGTTGTGGTTACATGCAGACTACTTTGTGTGTTTTCTTGTTGTTAACCTGCGGTGTAAATGTGACCATGTCTAATCTAAACTAATGGTTGTAATTGTTTCTCTACTTTGGGAGTTTTTTTTTTTTTTTTTAGTTTTCAGCAAAAAAGTTTTTTTCTTCTTTCTGTTAATATTTGAAAACTTTAAGTCGTCTGCTTTGAGAACATGTATAGGCTTTAATTTGACTCAACTAAGGATTTGAACCCACAACCCTTTTTACCCCAATAATTAAGACGATAATAACGATGGCTCCAAATAACAGAAATTGACCAAGTGAATAGCAGGTATTTCCACCGCTTGTTGCAGTGACAGCTTGACGTCAACATCCATGTTTCTCACTAAACTCATGATGTCCTTAGGAAATGTGTTCCATTCCAGGAATACACAAGGACTACATGCAGGTTTGCCGGGCCAATTGGGGGGTGAGGTACAATCATCTAGTCTCCGCTCCCGCTGGTCCGAGACATGCTCTATAGGTTCAGCTCAGGGGACATGGCTGGCCAGACGACATGAAGCACTCCCGATTCCTGAAGTCGAGCTGTGACATTCCAGCACCCTGTGGTGGAGCATCATCGTCCATGCACAAAATGTGGGGCGTCGTCTGGGTGACTTGGGGGATGTCTCTGAGTTGAGAACAACGACCAAATCGGTTTTGTCCTGACTGGTGATGCCTGCCCAGACTGTTGCATCTCCTCTACCAAAGTGGATCCATGTTGTCTTGGTGTATTGCTCCCCTCACTGTCTCCAGCAAATCTCACAATCATCATTTTTACTTGTCTGATAGATTCCCTAAAAGCAGCTCCTTCTCCTATTTACATAAAAAAAACCCAGAAAAACTGGCTTCAGATCTTAACCTTTTACCCATTTCCAACCTGCCTTTTCTTTGTAACGATAGAAAGATTGTTGCTTCCCAACTTCCCTCTAACCTGACTTCCAAAGATCGTATAAACCATTTTAATTAGGTTTTTACCCTAATCATAGCACTGAAACCACTTTGTTAAAAACGAAAAAAGGATCTTCTCTCAGCAGCTGATTTTGACTTCATCTCTCTCATCTCCATTACGATTCTTCTCGACCTTAGTGCTGCCTTCAGTACCATCTCTTACTTCATTATCTTCTCCTGATATCTCATTTTAGTGATTTTACTCTTACTTTTTTGACCAATCTTAATGTATCCAGTTAGAATCCTTAGAATCCCAGCCCTCTCTGGTCACATCAGGTGTCCCCCAGGTCGTTGTTCTCTGCCTTCTGTGTTTTTTATGGAAGCGATTGTGTAGCATAAATAAAAAGCAAAGTCAAAACCAGAAATGCTTTTTCATTTTCAAAATGAAGCTGCATTTTTTGACTCAAAAATAAAATGAAAAAGCAATCCACCAAACTGCTTTTTCTTTTCCTTCCTCAACACAGCTTATTCTGTCACTTAATTAAAATTAAAATTAAAATGGTATTTGACATTTCATTTTCAAGACGTTCTCTGGTAAATGTGTAGCATAATTCATTTAGAAATATTTAATTTGATATTGAAAATGGATTAATAGAAATGCTTTTTCACTTTCAAAATGAAGCTGCATCAAATGACTCAAAATTAAAATGAAAGAGCAATACTTCAAAATGCTTTTTCAATTCCTTCCTCAACACAGCTTTTTCTGTCCCTTAATTATAATGATAATGAAAATCGTATTTGACATTTCATTTTCAAAAAGGTCCATGGTAAATGTGTAGCATAATTCATTTAGAAATGTCTAATTTGACAATTAAAATGGATTAACAGAAATGCTTTTTAATTTTCAAAATGTAACTGCATCAAATGCCTCAAAATTCAAAAGAAAAAGCAATATTTCAAAATGTTTTTTCATTTATACTTAAAACCGCTTATTCTGTGTCATAATTAAAACGAAAATGCAAAGAGGGGAATGCATTTGCATTTTCACATCCAACCTGCGCACCTTGTCGCAATAATCATTTCTTAAATGCATTTCCAGAGGGGAGGCGGGGCGATGACGTCA
Organism: Oryzias latipes; assembly: GCF_053564925.1. NCBI lineage: Eukaryota > Metazoa > Chordata > Actinopteri > Beloniformes > Adrianichthyidae > Oryzias > Oryzias latipes. Next base: position 15,979,117 of record NC_136245.1, read on the forward strand.
CTGCTTTCTCCGTGTGTCCGGCCGCTGACAGACACAGACACAGTGGAGCTGTTAGCGGCAGAGAAGACGGTTTTGAGTTGGTTGTGAACTTCTGATGAGTTTACACAGCTTCTCAGGACTACATAGCAGCATGTCCGCCTTCTGCGGTCCTCCTCCTGACGCACCGCGGACAAGCTTTTTATCTTCGGACTGCCAGCTGCCTTCGCATAGTGGAGCGCGAAAGCTCCGATGATCGCTGAAGGCGGAAATGCTGCTGCGATCTGAGAAACCATCATATGAATTTGTGTTTCCAGTGGTGTCCACAACAAAACAAAGACTGATGTAATTCCCAAATATTTACAAATTTCTCTGCAGCTTCGCGTTGAATTTGCTGTTCGATGACAGCTGGAGCCCCATCAACAGATGGCAGATTTCACCGTGCTAAACGTTTGCTGGTGGACCAACACTCACTCAGCGCGAAGCTGCAGGAGACTATCTTCATAATGTGCTTTTATTACAGTTATGATTATATTTAAGGGCCTGCTCTGCTCGATCATATGTTTTTTAAATCCGTGCGGTCAGACGACGCTGAAGTTGGCTTACGATTCACATCTTCTGATTCGCGAGGGCACTAAAGGAACACTCCGCTGCATTTTTCGCATTAAGATCACCTAAAACCGGGTCCTGTTCACCAACCGCTGGACCTGGCCTGCTCAAACCTGGATCTTAATAAATCAAACAGCAAATTCAGTGCGAAGCTGCAGATAAATTTGTAAATATGTGGGAATTACATCAGTCTTTATTTTGTTCTGGACACCACTGGAAACACAAATTCATATGATGGTTTCTCAGATCGCAGCAGCATTTCCGCCTTCAGCGATCATCGGAGCTTCCAATCAGCTATGCGAAGGCAGCTGGCGGTCCGAAGATAAAAAGCTTGTCCGCGGTGCGTCAGGAGGAGGACCGCAGAAGAAGGACATGCTGCTATGTAGTCCTGAGAAGCTGTGTAAACTCATCAGAAGTTCACAACCAACTCAAAGCCTTTTCTCTGCCGCTAACACAGTCTGCTCCTGGTGCGTGTGTGTGTGTCTGTCAGCGGCCGGACACACGGAGAAAGCAGTGACGTCATCGCCCCGCCTCCCCTCTGCTAATGATTTTCCTAAATGAATATTGCGACAAGGTGCGCAGGTTGGATTTGAAAATGCAAACGCAATCCCCTCTTTGCATTTTCGTTTTAATTATGACACAGAATAAGCGGTTTTAGGTATAAAATGAAAAAGCATTTTGAAATATTGCTTTTTCATTTTAATTTTGAGGCATTTGATGCAGCTACATTTTGAAAATTAAAAAGCATTTCTATTAATCCATTTTAATTGTCAAATTAGACATTTCTAAAAGAATTTTGCTACACATTTACCATGGACCTTTTTGAAAATGAAACGTCAAATACCATTTTCTTTATCATTATAATTAAGTGACAGAATAAGCTGTATTGAGGAAGGAAATGAAAAAGCATTTTGGTGGATTGCTTTTTCATTTTATTTTTGAGTCAAAAAATGCAGCTTCATTTTGAAAATGAAAAAGCATTTCTGGTTTTGACTTTGCTTTTTATTTATGCTACAGAATCGCTTCCATATTTTTTATCCATCTTCTGTCGCTTGGTTCAATTTTCAGAAAATTCAACATCTAGTTTTATTGTTGTGCCAACGAGACACAGCTTTAAGTTTTTAACAAACTCAATTCTCTTTTTCCTTAGACTTGAAACACAAACTTGGTTCACGTCAAATTTCTTTCTACTCACCACTGAAAAACCAGAACTCCTACTTGTTGGCTCTTAATCTGCACTCTAAAAAGTTAAAACGTTCTCTCTGAATTGACTCCACTTGAACACTCTCTCTCGTGTTGTTCCCTGAGATCCTTCTCTGCTGTTCTCCTCCTTTCTCACACCACCGAAGGACTCTGGAATCACCTCAACACAGCATCACTAACCCTCTTTAACTCCAAAGTAAAAACTCATCTTTTCAAAACCATTATTGTATTCCTCTGTTCTTTGTGTCCTGTTGTTTTTGTACAAGTTTATTTTCCCTGAGTGTTCTGAAAGCCATTCTTCAGGAAAATCTATTGTTTTTATACCATATGCATGATTTTAGATATAGCAGATGTCTGATTGATCAACAGACATTAGACAGTCAATATTTTTATGGTGATGAAAGGACTTTTTCAGTTCGGTGTGCTACGTATGTCTTCTTATGCCTTCTGCTACTTTGCTGCCAAACGAAGAAGATCAAAGCAATAGTAGATCTATGTGATTTGAATAAAAATCTCTTTATTTTCTTCAGTCCTTTAGATATACTTTGCTGGTATAAACGGGTATGTGAAAAGCTTTAAAAATGTGATTTCATTTGAAGCTGGACAGGTGTTTAAATTTCTGTCATATTTACAAATTAAAGTTCCATACTTTTTCCTATTTCCCAAAGGAAATAGGAAAAAGTCAGCAGTAGTTTGGAATTAATTTGCTAACCTACACAACAATGGTTGTCTAGGCGACCTCCTTTTGTTTTTAAATAGAATCTAATAGAATATATTCTATTATATCCAATTCAATTCTATCGAAGTTTGCATTTAATGTGTTTACTTACAAAGCAGTGGTTGCCTTGGTGACCACAGTTTATATACATTTCGGCAATTCCTTTTCAAAAATCCTCATTTTGTGCTTGGACCTCGAAGAAGACGGTGCAAAAGCTGCATTTTCCTTTTCCAAAGACTAACAAGTTTTTGAAGAAAGATTTGAAAGGTGAGTTTAGAGCATTTTTCTCTCTGTAATCTTTTATGTATTTTTTTTTTAATGAACATGGTGGATTCTGTGCATTTAGCTAAGATGTTACCATAAACTGCGGATACATTTCGCACTGTCCTGACCATTTTACACCCTAACATAGTTATTTTAATTTTGTATAACAGGTTGTGCATTATTAGGTTATTTTATTTTTATATTTTCACTAAACCTTATTAAAGGACAGTACAGACAGGACAGTACAAAAAAAGGTGAAGTTAACAAATAACACGAAACTAAGAACAGAGAAATGTTTGGTAATTCTTTACTTTTGTTCCCTTCTTCATGTCAAACTTTACAGATGAACAACCTTCCCTTTCATCTGAAAGACCACAACTACAGTGGAAGGAGGGGGCAGAAGGTACACAGACATCTGCTGTCGATTTAGGGGCAGAAATGACGCAAAATGCTGATGAGGTCCTATAATCGATGTGTTATGTTTCGCATAATCTACGTTATCAAATGGATTTAGTTCACAGTAGCTCAGATACTTCGTACTTATTTGATACATTTATTTAGACGCCCAAACTCTGACTTCCCAGAGCTCTCTGGGATGTTTCTCTAAGATGGGATCCTTAAATTGTTGCCTGTGTTCATTTGTGTTACAGAGACGCTGGGAACAGCAGGACAGCAGCTCTGACAGTGATGAGGAGCCTCCTCAGTCAAGACTGCGTACAAGTGCTGCTACTTCCCAGCCAGATGTGAGTGAGAAGGTGTGAAGGGTCTGAAACGTTTCTTGGTCGATGACAGTTGTGAGTCCAAACTGTCATCAAGTTGACTCATTTTTGATTAATCGAATCCAAAAATTGACATATTTGGCTCAAACTCATGATCCCTCTCTTTAGATGAGATTGCACAAACTTTGATGTTCAGAGCTCTCTGTGGTGTTTGTTTAAGATGAGATCCTTAAATTGTTGCCTGTGTTCATTTGTGTTACAGAGACACTGGGAACAGCAGGACAGCAGCTCTGACAGTGATGAGGAGCCTCCTCAGTTAAGGCTGCTGCGTACAAGTGCTGCTACTTCCCAGCCAGATGTGAGTATTCCAGATGTTTGTAGAAATGTTTTTACATGTTGTCACATAATCTGCATGTTATTGAATGGCTTTGTCTCACTAAGTGAGAGCGTATTGGGTCAATGTCCATGAAAGATTTTTCTCTCATTGCACAGCAATCCTGCAGCGGTTTGTCCCTCTGTAGTTTGTCTGTAGTGAGCTTTAATCACGGTGATCAGTGTGTTTGGAGCGTTTTCTTTTTCTCAAGACGAAGGTGTGAAGGGTCTGAAATGTGTCTTGGTCGATGACAGTTGTGAGTCTAAACTGTCATCAAGTTGACTCATTTTTGATTAATCGAATCCAAAAATTGACATATTTGGCTCAAACTCATGATCCCTCTCTTTAGATGAGATTGCACAAACTCTGATGTTCAGAGCTCTCTGTGGTGTTTGTTTAAGATGAGATCCTTAAATTGTTGCCTGTGTTCATTTGTGTTACAGAGACACTGGGAACAGCAGGACAGCAGCTCTGACAGTGATGAGGAGCCTCCTCAGTTAAGGCTGCTGCGTACAAGTGCTGCTGCTCCCCAGCCAGATGTGAGTATTCCAGATGTTTGTAGAAATGTTTTTACATGTTGTCACATAATCTGCATGTTATTGAATGGCTTTGTCTCACTAAGTGAGAGCGTATTGGGTCATTAGATAAGCTACGTTTTAATGACTGTGGGTGAAAAAAATGTCCATGAAAGATTTTTCTCTCATTGCACAGCAATCCTGCAGCGGTTTGTCCTTCTGTAGTTTGTCTGTAGTGAGCTTTAATCACGATGATCAGTGTGTTTGGAGCGTTTTCTTTTTCTCAAGACGAAGGTGTGAAGGGTGATGAAATGAGATTTCACGACTGAAATGTTTCTTGGTCGATGACAGTTGTGAGTCCAAACTGTCGTCAAGTTGACTCAATTTTGATTAATCGAATCCAAAAATTGACATATTTGGCTCAAACTCATGATCCCTCTATTTAGATGAATTTCAGAGCTCTCTGTGGAGTTTTTTCAAGATGGGATCCTTAAATTGTTGCCTGTGTTCATTTGTGTTACAGAGACACTGGGAACAGCAGGACAGCAGCTCTGACAGTGATGAGGAGCCTCCTCAGTTAAGGCTGCTGCGTACAAGTGCTGCTACTTCCCAGCCAGATGTGAGTATTCCAGATGTTTGTAGAAATGTTTTTACATGTTGTCACATAATCTGCATGTTATTGAATGGCTTTGTCTCACTAAGTGAGAGCGTATTGGGTCAATGTCCATGAAAGATTTTTCTCTCATTGCACAGCAATCCTGCAGCGGTTTGTCCCTCTGTAGTTTGTCTGTAGTGAGCTTTAATCACGGTGATCAGTGTGTTTGGAGCGTTTTCTTTTTCTCAAGACGAAGGTGTGAAGGGTCTGAAATGTGTCTTGGTCGATGACAGTTGTGAGTCTAAACTGTCATCAAGTTGACTCATTTTTGATTAATCGAATCCAAAAATTGACATATTTGGCTCAAACTCATGATCCCTCTCTTTAGATGAGATTGCACAAACTCTGATGTTCAGAGCTCTCTGTGGTGTTTGTTTAAGATGAGATCCTTAAATTGTTGCCTGTGTTCATTTGTGTTACAGAGACACTGGGAACAGCAGGACAGCAGCTCTGACAGTGATGAGGAGCCTCCTCAGTTAAGGCTGCTGCGTACAAGTGCTGCTGCTCCCCAGCCAGATGTGAGTATTCCAGATGTTTGTAGAAATGTTTTTACATGTTGTCACATAATCTGCATGTTATTGAATGGCTTTGTCTCACTAAGTGAGAGCGTATTGGGTCATTAGATAAGCTACGTTTTAATGACTGTGGGTGAAAAAAATGTCCATGAAAGATTTTTCTCTCATTGCACAGCAATCCTGCAGCGGTTTGTCCTTCTGTAGTTTGTCTGTAGTGAGCTTTAATCACGATGATCAGTGTGTTTGGAGCGTTTTCTTTTTCTCAAGACGAAGGTGTGAAGGGTGATGAAATGAGATTTCACGACTGAAATGTTTCTTGGTCAATGACAGTTGTGAGTCCAAACTGTCGTCAAGTTGACTCAATTTTGATTAATCGAATCCAAAAATTGACATATTTGGCTCAAACTCATGATCCCTCTCTTTAGATGAGATTGCACAAACTCTGATGTTCAGAGCTCTCTGTGGTGTTTGTTTAAGATGAGATCCTTAAATTGTTGCCTGTGTTCATTTGTGTTACAGAGACACTGGGAACAGCAGGACAGCAGCTCTGACAGTGATGAGGAGCCTCCTCAGTTAAGGCTGCTGCGTACAAGTGCTGCTGCTCCCCAGTCAGATGTGAGTCTTCCAGATGTTTGTAGAAGTGTTTGTCAAATAAAAAAAAATAAAAAAAGAGGCATCGTGTCACACACTACTCCACTCTGCTGCAACAATTTAAAGATGCAGGTGAATGATTCTCTGACTCCTCCTTCTCTGTCTGTCTGTCAAAGGTTCAGCCTCCGGCCCTCCAGCAGAACGCTCGGCCTGCGGTGTCTGAAAATCTGCGTTTGTTGGCCACAAACGCTACTGTCCTTCAGCAATTTATCAGGGGATTGCTGAGTGAGTCGCCATACAACCCTGAGATGTAACGCACAACTCGCACACACATCACTTTTTACGTTTTAACACGTTACATATTCTGTGAAATAACTTCTGGTTTTCCTTTTAGGCTTTCAAAAAGTAAGTATATTCTGTGCATTTTCTTCACCAGTTCATAAGTTTAAAAAATTCCAATGAGTTTCCTTCTTTTTGACATTAACTTTCTTACACAAAAACTAATTTGTCAACATTTTTTTTTTCTTTTAAGCAGGAAAAACACAAACTCTCAGTAAGTTCCCTTCTCTTTTAATTCTAGCATACTTATGCAATAAAAAATAAAATAACTATATTAACAAATTCTTTTTCTAACTCAAAAGGATCATCGTCCAGTTTAAGTGAGTTTAACTTTAATTATTTAAATTGGTTTTGGGGATTCACAACAGTATTAACAGAAAATTCTGTTTAAATTTTACCAAAAGAAATCTGCACTGAATCAAAGTAGAAGCTGCTTCATTTTTGCAAAGTTTGAATATTGTCATCTTCTTTTGTGCAGAATTATCATCAGTTTTCAGAATTATTGTTGTTTATGCAGGAAGTTTGCTATGAAATATTTAATAATTTTAGAAAAATTTCAGAAGAATATGTTCTTTTTTTTTAGTTTATTGGTTTGCTTTCAAATGACTAACTTTTTGACTTTTTGTTGCTGTTTATGAATACTGTTTAAAATGAGACTAACAAAGTCACGGTAAGTAATAACTCTGTTTCTTTCAACCCTTTTTGCAAGAATTTAGCTTTTATTTTAAAATGGTTTTGTTATTGTAATACATTAAAGAGATTTTTTATGATGTTTTTTTTATATTCTCACCAACACTTTGTAGAAAAGTGACTCCATCTTTTGAACATGTAGTAAGTATTGCAGCCTATATTTTGGAATCCTTGCAGACTAGAAGACACAGCAAGTTCTATGTTTCTGAGAGTTTCGTTTCAGGCAAACATCAGCTGGAGGATTAATGGAGTTCCCAAAGGCCTGATTAATCAGACCCTGGATCACAGTCGTGGTGAGCTCCAGTCTACTGAACCTCACCCAAATTTCTGCTTAATGATTCTAAAACATTCAAAAAAGCAGAGATATGACTTTTCATTTTCTAACTTGTTATCCATTTCCACAGATCTGAGCACCCAGCAAGAACAGAACAGAGCAGACCAGCTGGGGTCTGTTTGTGTTCAGTCCAGAGGAGCAGCGTTTGGAAGTGGATTGTTCCAGTTCCTCTTCACAGCATCAGGCTCCATCATCTTTCTTCCTTGAAGCTGCTCAAGGAACCGTTCAAACAGATCTAAAGGAAAGTAGCAGTAAAAAGGGATTTTCATCCATTAAAAATACAGATTATAAAAGGTATTTTTCTGTTTTCAGCCTCAGATCAATGTTGGAAACTGAGATTATGAGGGTAAAGCAGGTGTTGGCAAAAATCACAAGATCTTCCTTCACAGGATGGTGAAATTGGTGGTAAGCATTTATCTGTACTTTGACCACAGCCTTAGTTCCAGATGCTTCACATGCAAAGTAGAGATCTTCGGCTTCCAACTGTTTTAGGACCAAGAAAGTCCTGAAACTGTGTTTCTCACAAAATTTTCTTTCCAGGTCAGCAGACACTGTGAGTTTCTGGTCTGATCTTAGTAGCTCCAGACCTTACGCAGCTCTCTGGCCTGGCTACTCATGCTCATACATAACAAACCTGAACAAACATCTCAACAGCACAAACCAAATGCCTCAGTAAATTGATCAAATCATTAAAAATACATTTTTCTGTATCCTGGTAGGAGATGCTGATCCTGTGAAGAAGTCAAGGTGGGACAGGTGCTTTCCACCACGAGTTTGCAAGAAGAGGAGAGAAGATGCTGTGATGTTTGAAACCAATTCCAGAGGGCCAGAAAGGAAACAGAAAACTGGACACAGATGGGCAAAGACCAAAAATGTGGCAACTTTTACAAATAAAAGTTGACACGACACCAAGACTCAGTGCTCTGTCTTTATAGGAAATTGAGAGTAAAACATATATTATGCACAGCCGTGACTTGAATCCTTCTCAACATGGAGTTCCTCAAGGTTTGCCAGCTGCCACGGTCAGAAGTTCTTAATGAGGACATGTTCCTTCAGACTGTAGGCCGACGCTTCTCCATCATGACATACCGTCACCCTTCCAGAGCATCTCCCCTTCTTTTGCGGACCATCACATTTGAGGGGACAGTCACGGCCTCCTCGCCCATACCTATATCCGGCCTTATTAGGCCTACAAGGATAATCCCTGTGGACCCTTTGGAAGTAGATTTCTGCATACATGGAACAAGAAATAAATAATACAGGAGATGTTTACCAACCACAGGGGCTCGAGTGTCATTGTTACAAATCAACGTTGTGGTTACACGCAGTCTGCAGTGAGATGTGGACGTGCCTGATGATGACCAGCAGGTGGAGCAGTGGAGTCACAACAGTTAATTTCCTCTGTCTTAAATAAAAAAGGTTATGAGATTTTCAAACTATTGTAGCTCAACCATAGATTTGCTTTTGGTGGCATTTTGTTGACTTTGAGTTGAAAAGTTTTTCCTTCTGTTTGATATTAATTGTAACCTCTGTTGACCAAACCAGTATGTGTTTGAGAACCACTCATCAACAGTGTGTTTAAGCAGCACTGCTGAAGTCAGCTATTTGATATCTTTTAAACACTGAAGTCGGGCGGCATTTATGTCACTTTTCATCTCAAGACGAGGGTTAGGGTTAGGGTCAACATGGTTAAGAATTCTATCTATTGGGAGTCACGGTCTGGTGTTTGTCTGTATGGACATCCTAGAAAAGAAATGAAGATTGTAAAGCAAAGCTTGAAGTGTTTCTTCAGCATATTTGACCTTATAACCTTTCTTTTCAGCACAAACACCCCCTTCCCCAATTGGAAAGAAGATAGCACACAGGTCATTCTTGCTCTGTCTTGTCATCTAGACTAATAATAGGTTGCCATTGTGTTCTTAACTCAGTGTTTGAAGTTTCAAACACTCTTTTTCTCCACCTCGAAGTGTGGGATATTTGGAAGTTTTTCCCTGTGGCATTAAAACGTTTGTTGCAAATTGCTGCCTTCATGACCTCAGTAAAGCTGTTAACTCATTCCTAATCGTCCAATGAGGTGGGGGCTTCAGCTGTTGACCTCTGGTCTTTTTTTTTTGCTCTTTTGCACTGTTTAGATTGCTGTTATTCTTCTTCTCATAACTGTTATTTTATCTATTTTGTTTTATTATTTTATAAGCTGCTTGCACTGTGGGGCGAGAGGAAAGTAATTTTATCTGTGCTGTATGTCTTGTGTATGCAGCATATTTGACAATAAAGCTGACTTTGACTTTTGACTTTGGTCATTAGTACTCCACTGCAGCAGATAGCAAAAGCAATTCTGTAAGGTAAGGACATTTTTGCATCAACCTCAGTTTGAAGCAGTGTGTAATTTCTGAGTCATTCAGATCATGCTTTGCCATTGAGTCTTATTAGCAAGCCCATTTGGGACTGTTGTGGGTTCTGAGGGTGTTTCCCTGCATGAGGCACAGCAACAGTTAATGGATGAAGTCCCAGAGGAATGCATGCACCGTCACGCTTTGCCTCTTTGCACCGAACACCTGGCCCTCTTTCAGTGCCACCGTGTCATTTACATCTCAAAGGGAGATGACCAAGAAGGCTCTCTCTGTGCTCCCTTCCTTACTCCAGAAATGATCTGATTTATCTCTTCAACGGAAATATATGCCCTCAGAGAGCCACCCCACCTCTCTGGTACCCCGCAAGGAGAGATGGGAGACGGAGTAAGAAAAAAAAAGGACAAACTTGTGATCCTGTGTCTGATCCCAGACTCAACGGACCCCTGTCACAGTGCTTGATTCATGTGATGTGGGTTACTTTTTCTCTGCTCCCAAGCTCATTGTGCTTCAGCAGGGGGGAGGCAGTGGTGTGGTGGGGGAACCCAACGCTAAGCAAAAGCGCCTGTGTTCCCGGGATATCCAATTCCCACGTCTGATGGACCATGACAGGTTGGCTCAGGTTAGATTAAAAGGCCACGGTAACAAATATGTGTGTAGGTGAAATTTCCACACAGGAGTGGATAAAGTTATTTATTGCAACTCAGAAAAATATTACTCTTTGTGGTAAGGAAAAAGCTCTGTTAAGGTTCCTGAACAATTCCTGTGGTGTCTTTTTTTTTTTTTTTACCGTTGCTAGTGCTGAAAAAATCAAAACCTCTCAGTTTTATTTTGAAAAATGTATAACTGGGTTCCATTAAAAGACCATTTAAAACAAATCACTAATTTCAGGCCTAATCATTTTTTTCTCTGGCTTCTTGTTTCTTTTCCAGACAGCTGTTTGGAAATCCTCTCCTTGACTGTTATGAGCTTTTGATGACTTATTTTTAAACGCACTACTTTTAAAGATTGTGAATAACAGTCAATTTTTTAAGTTTAAAATTGTGCTTCCAGACCCTGACAACATCTGCCTCCTTTTTAATCTGAATTTATGGCGTTTCTAGCCATTAATGGCTGACAGTATGACATTGTTTATGGAAGACAGTAAATATATCTTATATTAACCCACCCCCCATAAAGAAAATCTGATGGGGACATGAAGCACTCTAAATTTTAATCATAATTCTTGTTTTGGATGCTCCCAGGGGTGTAAGCATAGCTTTAAAAACAGGCTAAAGAAAAAGTTAGAGAAACAGACGCACAGGAGGTAACAAAAAGGAAATCAAGACCTTCTTGGGTCTTTTGGTTGAAAATATTTCCCATTGCCAATAAGGTTTATTATAGTTCATGAAAATCGTTACCGTAAAAAGATCTTTCCTGAAAAACACAGAAACCATTTAGAAAACAAATTCTAACAGAGATTAAGCAAAGGTGACAAAGGTGTATAAAATGATAGTCCTCAAAATCCACCATGTTCAAAAGTTAAAGTGTCCCTCTTTAGATGAAAGTTATTTGCAGTTATTTAAAGACCGCTGATTATTGACATGGATGAAGCAACAAACTAGTTTCTGTCAGACGGTATTTTAAAGAGCTGATGAATAGAGCAAAGGTAAATAAGGCCTAGGGATTCTAATCCTCTCATTACCTTCCTGCTTTTGCCCCCACAGGACCCCTCAGCTGCAATTCAAGTGCTGCACACCTGCCTGGCTTTCATAAATTCTTGAAAAACTTTGGGAATTTTTGTTTATTATGCATGACTTGACTACCAGCTCTAACCCTGCAGCATCCACCTATCTGACCTTTTAACCCTTTAGACCTTCAGAGGCCATAAACAATTACAGCTGCAATGCCTCATTAGCTAAATGAATCATTAGCAATGTTTTCTCAACACTCTTACTTTTGGCTGATGTGGTACTGCTGGAGTTTGTTTTACTTTGAAAGGCACTAATAACCAGTCAAATGAAAAGCTTGGTAGAGAAAATGGCTTTAAAACGCTTCCCTCTGGGTGCTTGTTTACCTGTGTGTGCTCCTGCAGAGGCTTCAGGCCAGGAGCGATGAGTTACAGACACAGATGGTGGGCATCAGAAAGATGGCTGGAGGCAGATTAGCAGTCTGAGCAGCCCACTCCCACTCCCACTGATCCCCAGAGGAGTGCCTGCCTGTAACTTTAGTCTCTTTGGAAAGCCTCATGTGTTGACGAAGGCCGACCATGAGCTTATCTCGTCTCATTCTGACATCAGTGGGGCTTGCGGGCGTGGGGCTCCCAGAGAGAAGAAGGTGGGAGTGTCTGATGGGGATGTCTGCACAACCAGACCTGTTTTCAAAAAGTAATTTGAATTTTACAAAGTTAATTTAACCCCATCCATCCATCTACTTTTTAGAACCTGCTCAATCCCAGGGTCATGGGGCTGCTAGTGCCTCTCCCAGCTACTGTTGGACAACACCCTTGACAGGTCTGTTGCAGGGCCACCTCAACACCAATTACTGTGACAGGATTTTTTTCCCCAGGGTGGGGAATCTTTCCGTGAACTACCTAAAAATACTCTGTGACCATGGGATTTGTTTGACAAAGATCTGGGCTGGTCTTTTCTTCAATGAGGATGCAATGGCGTTGATGCATGAAAAATACCAACAGTGCAGTTTCATCCATGATGCCATATTCACACTATACTGGACAGGATGCACAGTTCAAACAGTCCAGGTCAAGGGTTAACCAGATGTGGAGTGAAGGGGAGAAGGCTAAGCTCTGGGTTAGAATTTTAGGGACTGTTTGTTTTTTAAACAGTGGGAACAGATTAGCTCTGGAGCCAGTCTCTCTCAGCCATATGGGGAGGATGTCCTCTGTATTAGGAGCCTCCTAGCAAAACATTGCTGCAGACACACTCATCGCCGTCATTTCTGTCACCCACTGATGAAGAGTTGTTGCCAATGCATACTTTTATAAACGCATAGATGTGCGTGTAATTAAGGGCAGAATGATCGCATAAGCTAGACATACAAACTTTGAGGCATTAATGATTTTGGCACGCACAGGCCTTTGTTGCAATGGAGCCAGGAGGTAAAAACAGGAAATGGATTGGTCCCTGCCACTCTCCGCATCAGGTTCACAAACCCTTCTTAAAGATGTTTGCGTGTGCTTCATCTCCTGAAGACTTGCAGCCACTTCCTGCCATTGTTTTCAGCTTTTGTAAAACGTAGTGGCAGCAGAGTCTTCTTGATGACCTAAACTTGTCAACTCTTGGTTTGACCAATGGCTCTCCATTATGGATGCCAGAATTCTAGGTTTGCAACCAAATCGTGTGTTCCACCATTAAACTGATCAAGGGGGTAATGAATTGTTGCATCCCTACTGCACACTAGAAGTGTGTATCTTTCCCACTTAATTCAATACACATCTCAGTATAAGGTCCAATATTTGATAAATAAAAGATTTAACAAAGTTTGTAGCAATACGATCCAGTCCAATCCTTTGACCTAAATGAATATAATCTTTATAAATAATTTTTTATTTGGAATTTAAAACTCTGAACGAAAACATCTTTAAACAGAATTTTTTTTTCTAATGGCACTTTTTATTTATAGCAACAAAACAAAATATCTATAGGACACAAAAGCTATAAACAGGTGTTGTTTGCAGTACTTTGAAAAGGGTTATTACATGTTTAGCCCATGTTTTGGCAATTAAGCGTGTGCTATAGAGTGCATGATTCAGTTTGTCAATGCAGCCAATGTCCTCAATCAGTTTTGAGAAGGACCCGTATTTTTCTCAAAGCATTCAGTGCTGCTGATTTTTTCGACTTAAACCTTGTGAAATCCTCTGTTTTTCCTTGGGCTGTTACCACTTAGCTCACTGTAAACGGGAAGCAGTGATCATTTCTAACCCTATGGGCTGGAAAGTTGCCTATAAATTTGTGATTTTCAAAAAAAACTTATGTTTGGGATTTTTGATTTTTTTTAATCATTATTTCTGTTAGTTCTGTGAACGTTGGTATAACAATCAGTCAGTAACGTTTTTCTGCTGCTTCTTCCCATAATGTTAATTACCAGTATGTAGATTATTCCCAGCTGCTTGTCTGGTGCTTTGAACCTCAGACTGCAAATCATCTTTTTTTCTATCACATTTGATTTTTAAAGTATAAGACAGAAATTTAGATATGAAGCAGTTTTTCTCTTCCTGTCCTGGCTTTTATTTTGACCTCAGTTTAGTTTTATCGCAACAATTAATTGCATAGTTTTCCCTTGTGTGTTTCCTATTTAAGCAGCCCTGTCCCTCTGCTCCTCTGCCAGATTGTCTGACTGCACTGCACCAGTGCTCCAACCCGGACTATCGCTGCCTGCCTTTTAATATTGAACCTGGCTTGGATTCTCCTTGTCTGCCTCAGGTCCTTTTTGTTTTCCTTTCTACGCACCTCAGCTGTCTCTTCCTCTTGCTTCTGGATTCTACATTATGGATCTCTGGATTTGCTGGGATTTGCCGAAAACCAGGGATTAAGAGTTTGGATTATTGGACCACTGTCTGTATATGACAATTGGACTGAGTGAGTGTGACATCACCCATAGAAAATCCGGCTACAACGTAATTTAGACAATTCAGTAGTAATTATTTTTTGTTGTTCCAGTAAAACATCAAGAAGCAGTGAATGGTTGAATTGGTCTGAGTCAGGGTTTTTATGGCAACCGCCAATCAGGAGTGAGCTTGTTAGAAGTCCACACCCCTACCACTTTTAACGTTTTGAACATTCGAGGTGGGGGCCAGAATCTCATTGGTCAGTTTATAACTTGAATAACTTGCACACCTGAAAAGCATCATTAAAATATTAGAATTTGCAAGAACATGTTAAAAAAAGATAACAGAGCAAGAATGGTTATTCTGACAAATATATAGAGTATTAGCTGTTTGTTTCTCAATAAAAGTCTGTGGGATTTTAGATTCTAGTAGGCAGCGGATACATCCTATTTGGAAAAATCCAAATAGGAAATCACAATTTTAAAGGTGGCTTTTCAACAATAAGGGTTAAAAGTGACACTGTTTCCAATTGGAGCCCCAGGGGGGAAGAGTCACTCAGTCCAGTTCTCATATACAGTCATTGCTGTAGCAGCCGAACGTAATCAACCATGTCAGACATAATCGAAAGAATTCATGTTGTGACTGTAATGCATTTTCTTGTACTGAGATGACTACAAAACATATAGACTTTCAATTTTAAGCATTTAAAACTAATTCCAACCCTACTGTTTGTGAACATATCTTTGTAAAGGCAGTCTAAAATAATCTGTTACATGTGCTATAGGAAGGAACACATGGCGTTGTAGACACAGCTAAAGTGTTCTTCATACATTGTTACTAACTCATTAAGTGCTATCATAAATCTTGCTGTGGCCATGATTGCATGTGTTCCTTGCCGTCACCTAAACTCAGCTTCAGTCGCACATCTGCTCAGAGCCATGGGTCATGAAAGTTGTGAAGGTGATTATTTTAGCTGAGAGAAATCACTCAGAACTGTGATTGCATGAAACTCATGATTACATGAGGAAGTTGTAGATGCCTTATTAAGTTTGCCCTTTTTATTTAACTTCAACTATGTGAGACACTTATAGGTCCATGTAATCTATTTATATTTTTACCCTAAAGTTCCAGCATAGTCTAATGAGGCCTAATATGTAATTCATTTATTTGATTAAGCTGAAGAGCAAATGCAGTCAAATGTGAGCTCACTTTATCAACATCCTAACCTCTTAATTTGAGTTATCTGATGGTTTTTTGTTAAATGTCATGCAATATGAGAAGAACGGCTTTAATAGAAGCTACAAGGGAATGGGGCCCTGAGAAAAGGGACTTTCACTGAAAGGGCAAGACCATGATGATTAGAAAAGAAAGAAACTGACCCTTCCCTTTCATGACTTCAGATTATGTATTTACCATTGGGACATTTTTCACTGGCACATTAAGTTGCTTTCAGTACAACCTAAATACAGTTCAAGTCTGACTACGGAGCAAGTAGTAAAAAGTGCTCCTTTTTATTAGATAAATGCATAAAAGAAAGGAAACATCCTCAATGACGCTGTCCTCTGTAGACTATAATATGAACAGCAGTTTTATTTTATTGCAGACATTACATCAAGCATTTTTTACTTCTTGCATCATGCAATCACTATATCTTTTAATTATTATTGTTAATTCTTAATACGTGGCTTTTTGTCACTGTGTTGCCCTATACCACATCCATGTCCTTCTTTGAAACATTTTATTGGGCTGATCCAGGAAACGAGCAGCAGATAAGACAGAAAAAACGGGAAATGAGTATGACAGTTGACTGACAACTGATGGCACCAGGAGACACCATTTCCCTGAAAAGAACGGACATTATCATGAAAAATCTTGGAATCATAAAGCAAAAGCGGCTTAAAATAAAATAACTGCACATGTTTGTTAACCACTTAGACTATAAATAAGCGTATTGTGTATTTTTTATATGATGTTCAACTTTCAGCACATCCATATAGGGGTCTCCACAGCAATTCAGCTTTCACTGATCTGCACATTTAGTTCAGCAAAGATTTTTACGCTGGATGTCACTCCTGACACAACCCTGTATTTTATCTGGGCTGGGGACTGGCACATGGAAACGCAAATTTGAGCCCCCTTGTGGCTACCTAGGTCGGCAGTAGTGTGAAGGGTTTCACCCACGACTCTCACTGGATTGAGTTTACGCCTAGGAAATGATCCCCGGATTTCCTATGCGACAGTCCTGCACGCAGCCAACTGAGCAATCCAGCCACTAGCCATATTACATATTCATATACAGATATTGGTTTATTATTTAGATCACATTTGGGTTTTTGCTTTTGGTAACTGAGGTTTTTCTGCTTTTTTATTTTCACGTTTATTTGACATTTTTTAATCAGTCATGCTTTGGTCACACAATTGCTGTTTTATTTTGTTTTATATTGGTCTAAAATTACCACGATTATATAAATCTTCACACCCTAACCCATCCAACAGTGTTTTCAGGTGCAGCTGTTTTTTTCTAGGCTTCTGTTCACCTGGCTTCACAAGAATTCAGGACATTACAATTCTCTTCTCCCCACTCGCCCCAGTCTGTTACATCAACACACTGAGTTTCAGCTAAAGTGTTCTTCCAGCATTATTATTGCCAGCTACTAACAATTTCAATCACTAGTTGGTTGCTCATTTGCAAAACTCTTAGCTTCTGCAAACCCAAATCTGAAAAAAAAAAATCATCTGCACCTGCAGCACAACGCTCCAGTGCTAGCATGACAGTAGCAGCTTTGTTTAGCTGTGTTGAATTTTCAAACTGTTGGTTCCAGTTGAAAGAACTGGTAGGACCCAAAGAAAGCCCCATCTGACTTCTAATGACACTGACCCAAAGCAAAGAGTCTGTAATTAGATGACAATGGAGCCCTCTTTGAGGCACATATTGATGACCACACATTTATTGATCAAAGATGCAGGCACAGGAATGGTAGGAGAAGGTAAAAAAAAACATTGATCTTTGGTTGTGTAAAGAGCAGGTGTCATACATCTTGCAGGCACATGAACAACAATAATTAATATATCTTGGAGGCCACATTCTAAAAAAAGAAAGATGGTGGACAGTGGATGCTGCTGCTACACAAGTGAACACTGTCATATGTTTTCAAAAAGCTCCCGTAACCCATCAACAACCTAATGTTAGACAGGAACAGAACTTATGAAAAGAAAAAATAAGATACTGTGAACACTATGAGGTGCCTTTAAAAAAAATAATGAAAGTGTGCATTATGTATGGATTAATTCTGGTTGTGTTTACCTATGCTGACAGTATTTTCAGGGGTACATGACACTCTGTCAAATTGTCAGTCTGTTTGGTTGGTAGTTACAGGCATTGTGAAACTGCTAACATGACTAACTTGTAGCATGTTACAAACAAGTTCTAGAGTTACTGTGAACACAGCTAAAAAAGTCTGACTGATGTACGGAATTGTCTCTGACTTTTTTGTCTCGTTTTATGCTCCTTATAGTTTGGTGCACTTGAAGCACAGATGTTCAAAAATGTACCATTCAATGATGTGCCTTATAATTTGTTGCAGCCTATAGTGCATAAAATATGGTCTTCCTGTGACATCCAGAAGCACCATGAATGTATAGCTGCGTGCCATCTGATATTTGTTGGGATTTAGTCCTTCCATATTCTATAAATATCCTGGAAGAGTCACATCAACATAAGCCTTTATAGCAGAATTGCCTTCTGTCTTGCGGTACTGTAAAATGTGGGCTAAAACATATAGCGCCTTGTTTAAATAGGAGCAATCCAGTGTCAGCTTGTTGATCCATGAGTGACTTCTGAGCTTGTATGTCAGTGCTTTTAAGCAAAATTGTTGATCCAAATGTGGTCTAACAAGGGCTGCACTTCTGTCTTAGTCACGTCTGCATGTTTCAAAATTATTCTGATGCCAAAAAAGCGCTTGTCAAACCAGGAGGCCCAATTCACTCCCAAGTAGAGGTGAAAATGCTAAAACAGCAGAGTAAGAAAGAGAGCTATTCACATTAGTCTTGCTGGTATTCTGCCTTTCTCATGAAACTCAACTGGTTGGGTTGATAAAAGCTTTTTTGTTCCGTCCTGGATTGTGCCATCCTTTTAAATGGTTTTGTCTGTTCCAACAACAAACATTACATCATATGAGCTAATGCTGTGGGTCGGACTGGTGTCCTGTCAGATAAAAACTGAGCTTTCATTGCAGGGAGTGTAATTATGGCAGGGAGTTGAGGATCCAGGGGCCTCGCGGGAAGTCATATCAACAAGGAATTTGCTTATGTGACGAAAGGAGCAGCCGGACCGGCTTCACAGCTGAAATCTTTACTTTCCTCTTACTCTGGGTTAGAACTACAGTTCGTGGCTTAATATTACAATGGCCTTCCTTTGGCAGGATTTCCCAACAAAAATAAAAATTGCAAGGGCATGGAGGCACCATGCGGGTGACAAAACAAAAGTATTATTAGATTGATGGTGTCTGGTCTACTGTGTTGTTATGCAAGGAGCTATAGCTGTTCAGAAAAGATGGTTTAGGATTATTTTTTCAAAAGCTCAACTGTGCCATGAATAGCATTTTTAGGTGTTCCTCCTTGAATTGTAACAAAATAAAATCCTGCATTTGCAAACCATGTGATGACCTAGTTGGTCAAAGGATTTTGCAGTTTTTCTTATTGTTTTTGTTGTTGTTTAACCAATTTTGCTGAAGTTGTTTGATCCCCAGTTAGACATTTTTAAGCAGTTTTGCTCATAAATGTGATGTTTTGGTCTTGAACATGCAAGCAATTTTCATTTATTTTTTAATGTCTGGATTAGACATCAAAGTTCCATTCACCCACACACACATTCACACACCAGTGGCCGCTCCACTGCCTGACACAGGCGCCAACCCGGTTCAGTTTCTCATCCAAGGACACTTTGACACAGGGATGAACAGGGAAGGAACCGACCCTGCGATCTTCTGACCTCTCTACCTCTGCACCTTGGCCACCCCACCCTATTTTAAAGTATTTTTAAACATTTGTTATAAAATTTCTTACAACTAATACAAGTCACAGCTGCCTGCACTTTAGCTACACTGCATTTGAGAAACTCTGAGAGCCTCAACACTCCAGGTGTTTGACGCAGGTTCTTGAATGCACGCTTAGCCCACGGTGTTCACACTGAACAAGCATGGAGGGGCTTTTTTCCCCCTTTTTTTATGGTTTACCAGCACATGTCTGCCATGTACAGTTGGAAGAGGTTTGGTGTGAAATGTTAAAACGGTGCAAATCGTGAATCTTGCTTCAGGCTTTTTCGTTCATAGCTCTATTCGGATACGTGACTAACATAGTGTCATAATTCTAGCTGGTCACAATGCGCAGTTATTTTTTTTCAAATGATCAGCACTTCTGTAACTTACATGGGATGCCATCCATGCGTCACCACCAAATCTGAATCCCTGATTGGTCAAATTCAACCTGGTTTAACTGTTAATGCGCGTTCAGTGGCCAGGCGTTTTAGACATAGAGCCTGAAAACAGACATAGGAACTTAAATGGCAACACATAAACAGAAAAGTTTTGGACCCGGGAGCCCGTGCACGTAATGCACCTATACGTGTCTTTTCATTGGGTTTGGGGTTTTCATCACGGGTTGCCGCTTGAACGTGCGTTGCCGATGGTGGTTTGAACATAGTTTTAGTGTCAACTCGTCTTTTATGATGTCTGGTGCTCTGTGTTTGTGTTCATTAAAGTAATGAGCTTTAATATTAAATACTTTGGGCTCTGTTATGTCATTGCTTGTGAGTTTCCCTTGCATCTGGGTTCTCCCCTGCTTGCCTAGCCATGACAAATATAAACATACATTATAAAAAAATACGTATTTTCAATGAAAGGGATGAATAAAATTGCAAGTTTTTTTGAAAATGTGAGGGAATGTTTTTAATTAATATAATATTTTGCAAATATTGGTTTCCATTCTTGTTCAATCTAACTTTTTTTTTTATTTCAAAGGGAGAAAACCAAAGTATTCTGCCCTAGTTATGTTCTTTTTCCAAGGAGCTGTTTAACTCTTTAGTATCTCATTCCTCCCATTGTGTCATTTCACTCTTCTTTTCCATCTTTACTTATATTTTTTTCCCCTATAAAAACAGGAAGAGGGTGTGTTTGAAGAAGCAGAGCCTGAGGAGTCAAGCTGCTTACCACTGACGGCCTTTTAGTCTCTCCGTGTGTGTATATGCATGCCAGGATAATTGCCTGCAGGGAGCCCCTGAATGCCCTGCTCTTTTTTCATCTCTCTGGGGATCTTCAGTATTTGCTTTGAGCATTGCGCCCCAAAGAAAACATCTAGCATTTTAGGTACATGGGGTTCTATTTGGAGCGTGCCACCACCTCTTTTTGTCTCACACACCTGACTGTGTTTCCTCAAATGCAAAGTGGAAGACAACTCAATGTTTAAGTGGACATTTCTAACTAGCTGTCAGAATCATTGTTGTGTGGTCAGAGCTCAGCGGGGCTTTTCCTAAAGCTGGGGCCCCTGTTCTTGAGTAATGTGCAGCAATGCAGGTGGGGTCCAAGCATGACAAAAACCCAGCCTGGTGGGAATTTAGAAGAATTGGACCTGTGCCTTGCTTCTTCACCACCCAGCAGGAGCTGTCAGAAAAGCTGCAATGGGGCTCCACTCCTATTGGGTAAAGGGCAGGGGCCAGCGTCGGGTCACACTGCTCCTTTCTGCAGCCCGCCGTATTCTTACACGATGTATGATATTCAGATGCATGCAATCTGACAACCCACGCCTTAGCAACAAAAGAATAAATGAGAGCTGAAGTTGAAGGTATTGTCTGAATTTACAATGTGGCTGGACAGCAGCAATCGGGTCATTACATTGGTCTTGATTGGGTTTTTGTCTTGTGCTTATGAACAATTAAATTGCTGTTCTATTAAGCATCTACAGTTGCTGCACCATTTTTCACGTCAAATAGAACTGAACGTAGGTTTCTTTATAATAGAAAATCAGACCTAATACAACCAGATATTGTTATTAGATGGCCCAGACCTGCTAGATTATTGAATGCTAGCTGTATTTTGGAATGTTTTTATGCTTTTCTGAGTAAAGCCAGTGTGAAACCCTCCTTTACTGCTCTGTTGTGCTCATTAGTTTTGGAATTTGTAGCGTCTGCAGGTATCCATGTAAAAACAAATCTTTTTGCAAGTTTTGCAAGAAAATAACCATTTATATCTAACCACTGGGGATATCTGAGGTGTGCTTATATTTCTAAAACTCTTAAATAAGAAAATGATGTTTTTGCAAACCACATTAAATATTTACAGAAGGTGTGGTGGGAATACTGATGTATGATGCTGGCTGTAATTTCAGAGGCTCTCTGCCATGACGGGCTGCAGCTGGACGGCAGAAAGGAAACATCCGTGTTTGCCTTTGAGACCTACATCTAAATTAAAGAAGATCCCGCTTATTCTTATATCTCCTGAACAATGGCAGAATCAGCAGCCAGGCTGCTAGCAGAAGTGTTTCTTGCAGAGCCAAAGGCCACTACCGTGTTCACACTTACATTGTATTGCAGCAACCTTTCCTGCAAAATTCATTATCAGGATCATAAATCTTTCCAACACTTCCTCTCATTTCTCTCTTAAGAGCAGCACAGCTGGGAAGACCTGAGCTCGTCTTCCTCTTTTTCCTCTGCCAAAAAATCAAGATGTTTTCTGGGACTTGTGCCTCAGTTCCCACTGTTTAATATCTCCAAGTTCAAGATGCCAAGTATAGCTTTGGTGTAATTAAATAAAGATCGGTCTCTTGGCCTTTATGTCCGCAGGATTTTGGCAGCTGAAACTTCCGCTTTCCCATGTTGTCAAAGCGCTTCATTCATAAAAACATCCACCCTTCTGGATCTACAAGACAATATGAATTAACTAATTGTCCTTAATCTTTTATTTAACTCATATCATCTGTCATGTTGATGTCCAGATGAAGTGCTGAAACACGCGTTTTTTTATCTTAATCATCCGATTTCTGACTTTTTGTTGGCCGTTCTTTGCTTCTGCCAGAAAATTGAAATAAATCAACAGGTTTCAGGTAAAAGTCTCACTCCTGCCACATAAAGAAATTGAAAACTTCATAGAAATTTTACTCCTGAAATGTTCTGAACCACTTCGGATGTTTTAACTGTTGATTGATTCTCATTCGATTTTATACAGACTTTCACAACCCTTTGAAGGTGAACCTTCTGTAGCTGTGCAGACATGTGGGAGAGCCTCCCAAACAAAGCCTGTGTCAACTCCTCCCAACCAGCCACACAACACTCTACTGTTTTCCTCCACCACTTGGTACCCTGCTCTGCCTTTGTCCTCTTCATCTTCTTCACCACCAGAGTCATCCTGCATACCACCATTCTATGCTGTCTGACTACACTCCCCCAGCCACCAATTTGTAGAAGCTGACCTCTTTAACGTGACTAGACAAAATGTAATCAACTGGTGTGCTCCTCCCTCCACTCCCTCTGCTTCTCTCTTTTTTGGAAAAATGTCTTTACCACCACCATTTTCATTCTTTTAGCAAGGTTTCCCACCAGCTGCACGTCCTAATTCCTGTCCTGAACACCAAACGTACCCACTGCTACCTCATAACCTCCGTTTACCTCACCCACAACATCACAACTTCATCTTCCAGTTTAAGACACATCACCTTCTCTGGCTCTCTCTTCACCTACATAACACTTTTAGCAAACTCCTCCTTCAGGATCACTCCTGCTCTGTTCCTCTTTTCATCCACACAATGATAAATCAATTTGAACCTGATCTCAATCCATAAGCCTTGCTCTCTTTCTATCTGATCTCTTGATCATACAGAATAACCACCTCTCTTTGTTCCATCATCTTAGTCAACTCTCTACACAGCAAATTCAAAGGTGTTAGTATTTCAGCAATGGTGTTGTGTGTTAATAATTTAGTGTCAATTTAACACTTGTTAAATTAAATGTAACCTTTCTGGGAGTGACTCTTTCAAAGGAGTTGGTGTTAATCCTGAGAGATTAAAATTCAGGTAAATCCATTCATTGTTGATAAAATTGACACTTTAAAAGTTTCTCCCAGAATAAAAGCACCAGATATGTGACTTCCTAAAGAGTGGGAGAGCACATGGTGGAGAACGACAAAGGGAAAACATTCTTTGCTGCTTTATCTTTTTTTATCAGATTGATGTGTTTGTTTGCCTTGGATCTGATATGTAAATTCTGATTTTATGAAAGATCACTCAGATAATACGGACAAGCTTTTATTTGCACTTGTAAAGTGAAAACTCTTTATTTTTGAAGATCATTTCAATGCATTCTGTGTCGAATAGGGAGTAGAATCATTTTCTGTTTTGGCAATTGGGGAGTTGATTAATTACTGACCATATCACAAACTAGTTTCTAATGAGATGTGTGATTGGACAACATTGCCTTATTGTGTCACTTTTGGTATGGTTTTTGCAAAGCAATGTCTTTGTATGTGGTGCTGGTTTCAAACAAAGACAACCTGGGGGTTCCTCTAAGTATGGGTCATGTGATGTTTTACTCATTCATTATGGATAGCAATATTTCAAAAGAAATAATAAACATTTTGTATTTAGGGTAACATGACACATTTTAAAGTTAAACTTTATACAGTGGGAAAAAATATAGTATTCATTTTTGACACTTCACACTAGTGTGTTCAAATTCAAATACAAAGAGTATTGCTCTACCTCTATCCTGGTGTAAAATATTTAATACTTGTTCTTTTAACTCAGTCTAGAGTGGACCTGTATAGACACTAGTAAAGTGTTGAATTTAACTTCATAAGAGTTGAATAAGCCCTCCTCTATTTGCTGTGTACAATTCACTGTTGACTTTCCTAAATTCAAAGTTCCTACAGATTTCTCCTACACTCTATGGCTTTTCTTTTCTCGCCCTGACTTCAAACAAGCCTTCCTCCTGTCCTTTTTCCGCCAAAAGAAGTCAAATTTCCACCCTGTCAGTCAACAGCACATTAAACCAGGAAGGATCCAGTTTGGGAACTTGGTTTGTTTAAAATTGGAAATCAATTAATATTACGTTTTCAACAAAATGTTATCATTGAATCTTTAGCTCTGAAAAGGTCTTAATGAGTGTTCCAAATGAACCCCCACTTATCGTTCCTGATTTTAAAAACAGAGCAGGAATGGTTGCAGTTTCTGAAAATCCACTGGAGGTTGGTGTCAGAAGGAAGCAGTTTACATTGGCTCCCATGTCAAAAGTCAGATTTTACACATAAAATAAACATTATTACAGCCTCATGTCAAAAACTCTTTGCGTTTTCTATCTATGACAACTGTGAAGGGGTTTAGTGTGAACCTGTGAGTGATCCTAACAGAGCTTTAAACGTTACTTTGTTTGGCATGATTGCTTTTTTTCACTACATTGTTGAGCTGGGCAAAGAAACTCTGGCCAAGGTGCTCGTCCCACTTCATTCTTTATTTTCACTGTGCAGTGATTATTCGTTCAGCATATACTGTATACAGTATGTCTGTGGTTTCAGTGACTGTTGAAAGAATAAATACGTGCCTCCAATTTCTCAATTTCTGTAAAAATATCCGTGTAAGAATGTGATGAATGATGACCATTGAGCTGAAAAACTGGCTTCAAACCAACCCAATGTAAACCAATGTGTTAACTGACACATGCTCCAAACACCTATATATTGCACACAGTCACTGATTCCAATACAGTGGAGCATGAGCACAGCTGCTCTTTGTGTAGAAACTGGTCTTCCCATTAATATATTTAGAGGAGCAGAGTCTATTTGGTCTGCAATCATGACTGGAAAGTTCGGGAAAAAGAGCAAGGCAGACCGGTCGGGCTCTAAAATAATTAAATGTTCAGTTTTGAAACCTCAGGATGTCTGTAAGAAACAAAAAAGTGGCTTCTGGCCACTAAAGCAATGTTTCTCAGGTGTCAAGGACCAATCCCCTACTACCTACGTTTTACTTGCTTTACTACTCCCACACACTAGATTTAGTTTATTGGGTGTTCTTTCAGAGGCTTCAAAGAAGCCTACAGATTTTTCAAAATTAAAAGCATAACTTTTACTTTTGCCTAAAAAATGGAAAAGTTACCTCTGACCTGCTCTCTTGACCTGTAGTCTGGTGTTGTTCCTACTTTTTTATTGATCCCATTTAGGTAGTGGCTCAAAGGTTATAGGTCAAGCCTGAGTAATGGAATCTATAGCCTACAGTGACTGCAGCAGGGACCTGTTGACCTGGGTATTGTCCTGTCAGCCACAGGTTCATTAGTCTGACAGGTTGAGGTGAGTGAGATCAGCTCTGTCTCGTCACTTACTGCTCTCCAAGGGACATTACATCCATCCTAATGCATGCCTGCAAGGCCTGCTTAAGAGCTAGAACCTTTAAAAGTCAAAGGGGGGGCATAAATTTAGCCACATTCCTCCTTCTGATGTAGTTGTTGACATTTTCTTACATAAATGAATTTGTGCAAAGGTGTGTTGTGAGACAGTGAAACTATGATTAATTCCCACTTGGATTAGCAAACAATAATATGTGCAAAAATATGAAGTGCTATGAGAATAAACATGAAGGGAAGTGCTGATGTGTCTTTCACATGCAAGCAAAATTGATTACCTGTGGGATTTGTCTTTGGAAGGGCGGATCCTTCTTTGCTGAGACGGCAGAGTGAAGATGTTTACCAGGACGGCGTTCCAATGAAATCTTTCCTGTTTGCTTCTTGATTCCCTGAGATATTCCGTGTTTATTTTTCTCACTTTTATTGATGGCACCTTTGAATTGCCAGCACAGGGCAAACCCTCCGTCTCATGCAAGGTCACGCTGTGTTTGACATTTTTCCACAAACAAAGTCTAACACAATAGGCCTCACTCTCAACAAGTTGGCAGTGCTGCTTTCTAGTTGACCATCTGACCAAAGGAGGGTTCAGTCTCCAGACCCTGTGTGGTTTCCTCTGTCTGACAAGGGACGACACTTTACCACCTCCTGTTTACTCTGGATACTGGAACCTAAAAAAAGTTGCTGTGGGGTTTTTACCCAAGAGTGTTCAAGGGGTCCACAGGGGCAGCAGAGCCGTGGCACCACAAGAGGTGATGACGGAACAAGTCCACACAAGATAAAGGTACTTAACACTCAGTTGATGATGTTTTAAATTCATCTTAAAACAGTTTTGTTGGCTCGGGTTCTCATATTGTTCATTGTTTCATCCGCATGTGAATCAGTGAATCATCTTAACCCAAATAAGCACCGGTCCAAGTCTGGTAGGCAGGACGTAGGCCTGGTGTGACCATATTGCTTGTATGTGGAGGGACGTGAGGAGCCAAGTGACCAATGCCCCCATCTCTCGTCGAAGGAGGTCTGGCTGATGGATGAGGCGTAATCAGCAGCAGACAGAGCAGCTACAGGAAACATCTCCCCATCACGTTTACGGAAACCAGCCCTTCTCCAGAGACCTGCTGATAGCCCCAGAGGGATGGGGGGGAAGAAAAAAACAATTGGATTCTCCCCTTTTTCTTTACAAAGAAAAGTAACAGACTGTCAACTTTTCACTAACCAGAATATGAGCTCCAGGCCTGCTGCCAAATGACCTCTTTGAACAATACAGCCGTCCAGAGCTTGATTACCTTACAACGAATGACCCAGGTCTTATTTTCAGAGGAACTGATTTGTTGATTTCCTCTTACCCTTAGTGTAAAATTGCTACAGATCCCAAAGCAGGAAATTCATATTTTAAAACATTAATAATATAGATGGGAGTTTGATTAGACGATTGCTTTTATATTGTAGTTTTCATGGAAAATATAACTCAACAAAACATAAAAAACATAATGCTGCATGATAGTTTACCAAAAAACTGCATCTAAAATGCAAAACTAAATTTTTTGGGTGAAAAAAAAACCAATAACTCATCAATATATCTTGCTTTAGGATTAGTGATAAATGCAAACCCATTGAAGAAAAAGAATTACACAAACGTTACACAAATATTCTCTAATCTAATTTTACAAAATAAAAAAATGTTTTATTTAGAAAATCCTGCAAAAGCATCATCTAATACTTTCAAGCCATAAAATATAATTCTTATATTTAGGTTTTACCATAAAATCATAAATAGCAATATTTCAAGTGCAAGTGGATGTATCAAAATGGAGTATGGAGACTGGAGCATGGAGACTTTGGCCAATTTCCATTTCTGAAATTTGAAATGGAGTTGTTTTTTTTCATCTGCTCCTCATCTGTCACAATTTGAATAAACACATATTCAGAAAAACAATTTTAATCTTAAATTATTTATATATGTCCTCCATCATGAGAGAAATGCCACAAGAATATGTTAAAAATTTCAAAAACAGAATTTTCATTGGAGTGGCTCTTCAACTGTGGCTACAAATTTACTGAAAATCATTTTCATCCATCTCAGCAAGCAAATTTTCCAAAAACATTTGTTTGAATTCTTCATCAATTCTCAGCAGAGGTAAAGAAAACATCATACAAATGGTCCATTAAAGGTGTAATTTTGGAGTCAGTGGGTTAACAGGTTGTTAGGAAGGAAGTCAAGATATGCATCTGTGATATACTATAGCCTATTTTCCAGTAAAAACATCCACCATCTTATCTTGATTATCCAAAGTTTCCTGGCAAGGTTTTATTTCTTTAAAGTTATGAGTTATTACCTGAGTGTTAATGTTTTCTGTGTGTGTCTCCCGCTAAGACCTTTGTACATGTCTATGTCTCTCTAAGGAATTATTGGTGAAGTCTTATTGTCCTGGCCAAAGGGCTTTTCCACCTCTGACAGGTGAAGCATCTCCCCTGGTTTGACAACTCCCACCTGCCCCCCTTCACTGTCAGAATGAGTGGGGGTCTGATTCTCTATTCATTCTCTTGGTGAATAGACAGATGTGTCTGTCATAGTGGAATGCTGGGAGCTGTTTGCCTTTTGGGCACGTAAAAGCTTGCCACTATGCATTGTCAGTTGTGCTGCTTATCCCCAAAAAAAGTCTGGGTGTCCTCCGTTCTATGTCCCTCTCACAAACTCTCTGACCTTGATCCTGCTGTCATGCAACCTCCTACCACCTTCTGCATGGACCTGTGCAGTGACACGTGCCGAAAAGGGAAGAGCTTCGTAGTCATCACAGTGATTTTAAAGCTACCATTTTATACGGTGAATGTTGTTTTGGGTTATTTGTTCCATCTCTTCTGTGTTCATTTTAGTAAAGGCAGAGCTTTATGATTTGTTGTGAACTTTGAGGTCTCTATGGAAGCATCTTCATCTCCCATCATGCATGAATGGAGGGTTAGAGAACAGGCTGAGACTGGTTGTTTTAAGCCTAATCTTAAAGGCCCTCAGGACTTTAACTAAATAACCCTTAAAGAAAGCAACAAAAAAAAGCTTTACTTCACCCTCTTTGGTGTTCTGCTCCATTTACTCATACATGCTTAAACGTCTGCTGCTGGTTAAGAGTCAAGTCAGGTTAGATCTTGCATAGAGCAAGGGTCCTCTGCAAGGGCACCCCTGCTTAAAGACTGTGCACCACCCTAAACAAAGTCTAACAAAAGCAGGAAGGGCTGTGCCGGTGAACCCTGCACCGAGGCCAAACCTTTGCATCCATTGCAAACAAAGTGTCATCTGAGCATGATGGGTAGACCAGACAGAGCGTCCTGCTAAATTCACTTTCAAATAATACTCTCAAACCATGCAACAAAAAGAAGAAGAAAAAAAAGAAACACTTTATTGTTTGGTTAGACTTCAACTTCAAACTATTTTTAATTGAATTATTGTATTTTAAAGTGTTTTTACTGTCATAAAAACATATTCTTGCACGATTAATCATTTAAACTAAACAAAAGGAGGCTGAACTATATAAGAACAAAGGCTAAGTCTAAACAAAAACAAGAAGAAATAAGCATTTAAAAAATATATTTATGATTCTCAATATTTAAGCTTTGTCCAGATACCTAATAAATAGAGGTGTAACAAATCTTTTTAACAAAAATTTGATCTATGTGATAATTTGTAGTAGGTGATACTAGTCAATATTGGTTCATTTTGAATGATCTGATGTAACCAGATTAATTTAACTAGAATCGATCCAGGATGTCTTTAGCCAAAACTTCAACCAGTTTGACTCAAAGATAAACACCTATGTATTGAATAGTGCAGGTGAAGTTTTCCAGATTCCTTGTATTTCTTGTAAAATAATCAAGTGTAGATTAAGTATGTGTCCAAACAAACAAGTGAACAAGAATTGATGGCAAATCCATTTACATAGTGGTTTCCTAAAGTTCAGCCCGCTGTTGTTTTTCCACATCAAAATAATACAAAGAACATTGTAGCACACTGTATGGTCACGTCTTTGCTAAATCTTAAGTGTTTCCACAAATCGGACTGGAATGATGGATTGATTGTTTTTTGGTGCCATCACGTGTTTTTGTCCGCTGTGGCGACACTTGGTTGTTTTATGTTATAGTAAAACAAACCTACAGTGCCTTAATCCATTGGTACCAAATTGGTATTTTCCAATATTGATTATGTATTATTTTATTTTGAAATGATTTTAAAAGGGTACAAGTCAATTTGATTTGAGTCAATAAACAGCTTGCCTCACACATATTGATCTGGTTGGATCATAGGAATATAAATTGATGAACCGTTTCATTGATTAATCGTTAACTCTTCTATTTATTAAGGATCAAATGTAAAATGAAAAAGGATGACAGTCTAGGTAATACTGGTTGAAACCTTTGGACACCCACTGTATGCATTGTTAATCAGCAGTGTTGGGAGTAACTCATTATTAAAGTAATGAATTGCAGTAATAATTCATTACTGCTCAAACTATGACTAACATATTTTAGCTTAATTTTACACAGCACATGTTCAGTAGCTCTTGTATTGAAACAGACTTAATGTCAAAAATGAATTTTTTTAAAACAACAAAACAGGAAGGCTCAAACAAAAAAAATGCATTAATACATCTATTTTCTCCTCGTTATCTTTGAGCTGAATGTTACATTTATTTACCCAAATTAATAACCTATACTTCATGTAAGGTATCAGCAACCCAAATGCTTTTGTTTCATTTTGTTTTCATGAGAAGTGTGTCTAGTCTTGTTTTTTACAGAGTTCTCATCTGTCAGTTCTGTTGTTATAGGGCCAGATGGAGTCACTTCAACCTACTTTTTCTATTTCATTCTTTATGGGCTCTGGTTGTTTTTTTGGTCTATATTCACTCCACAAAGCAGAGTGTTGATCCTTCAAATATATTTTCTAACTTTCACTTATCGAAAATACAAAAGAAAAAGTATCAAGTGGCATTGTGGTACATTTGTCACTTTAGATGTTTATGTTTTGCATGTATTGTAAACAAAGTAACTAAAAATAATGTATGATTCATGTAATGTGTTTCAGTTCTGAAATATTAATACTTTGAAATGAATAATGAAAACGTTTGAAGTACGTTGCACAAACCTTTTAACGAAGCAAAAATAAATACATAATTTTTTTTCTTAATTGTGTTTTAACATAATTTTATATAAAATGTCTCAATCAATCAATGTTGCCAAACTAAAAATGAATGTAGCAAAGCAAAACTTCACAAACCCCTGGGAACCTACTTTGTTTTTGTTTTTTTTGCTCAAGACTCTTTTAACCGATAAGAATCCAGACCCATATTTTCTTAAAAATGAAAACATGTGTATTTTACCACAAACCAAGAGGACCACAGAGTCCATTTCAGATATTATTCTGTTACACTGATGTCACCATGGGTTCCGATGGGTCAAAAGATTGGATCACAGGAAAGTCTGGCTCCTAAAAAGCAAAAGAAATGAGGTGTGACTTCAGGCTGCTGCTTGATACCATACCCACTGTGCTTCCACATTATGAGCTTTTGTGATCTTCAAACTACCACACAAGCTTGAATGACTGTTACAGTCATTCAAGTGGAGATAATCTTTTTTTCCAAACTATTCGGTGTGTTCAGAAAGAATGAGATCTGGAGTGAAAGAGCCTGTGCTGAAAGCTGCTGCACATATGACCAATCATTTTGGAAGTTCAAATGGGTTGTAAGATTATCTTTTCACTGCCGATGCAATAAAACAATGAGGGAAATGTTTTCAGATGCTTAATCAATGCAAAGTGGCCCCCAAAGAAAGGCTCTAGATTCTTGTCTTAAATGTGAAGCAGCTCGTTGTGACACGGTAAAAGCACATGATCGCATACAGACATGAATGGAGAAGAGTTTCTTCATTTCTTTTCTAAAGGGCTAAAGTTTTTACGTGTTGTGTTCTTGTGTGATAACCCAGCTTTTGAGAAATGACATCCAAGGCAGCATTAGCACGTCACACCATGATTCATGGGTCCAATTAAATTTTGGTTTCTAGCACATGAAAGGTTGGCTTTTAAGTGACGTCGACATGAACTTTAGGTCCTTTTTTGTGGTGGTTAACAGTGGATTAAAGAAGTTCTGGAGCTGGAGGGAAGGTGTGGTCTGCAGCTGCTTGTTTTAGCTACATCATAGCTTGGTGCATGCGGGGTGCAAATATTTGCTGTCATAGGGGATTGCTCTGCCAGGCAGCACATGTGCTCTCATCATGGTCGCTCTGGTGACTTTCAGCCTGCTTTACAGCTTAAAAACATAAACCTGAAATAGCATTTTGGATCCATATGAATTTCAAAATTTAGATGCTGCGTAAAAATCTATATTCCTGTTTTGTTCTTGTTAAAATTTAAAACATTTAATGTTAAATTAGCAGTTGCTCAGCAGTGGATGGTTTGCATGTCCCTAATGTTCCCTGCCTTCATCCTCTAATGGGTGGGATTGGACTCTGGCGACCCAATTTAGAATAAAGAAAGTACAGGTAGTTGATGATGGATGGTTAGATTAATATTGTTGCCTGTCTAATAGAATTCTTCAGCAGTGAATTGCAGCCCTCCACCACTGAGTTGATAAATTTCTGAAGCCCTCTGAGAGCACAGTATGCAGCTTAGCTCACATTAGAACTTGAAATAGTTCAGTTCTTTATCCAAATATTTTCTTAGAGTCCCAGCTTCTTTTTGGAGGCAGTTGACCTTTTCCCATGCGTGGCTCCATGGAGCGACACATGGCTTTGACATTGACTTTAGGCCAGTTTTGGAGTAATCACTAATGGCCAATTTGTCAGCAGTCAGCATGGGGCATACATGAAGACGTGTTTCAGGGGCCTCATATCTGGACCTTTTTGTGTTTTAACAGTGTCTCTCTTCCTCCTTCAAAACCCTGAAGTGCATGTATAATGAGAAGGCCATGCTCCAAGCCCAGTTGGTCTTGTTTCAGTAATGCAGACAAGCACCCATTTGCAAACACAGTCTCATCCCTGCTGATCCAATCCAGCTATACAGCTGCATGCTCTTCATTCCTGCAGCAGAACTGCATGATAATAATCATTAGCACTTTGAGTTAATGTGATCATCAGCTGGAGGAGGCGGAAAACTTGACTTTAATTCAAATTGCAGACTCAGCAGAGGTGAAGAAGGCAGACGAATCAAGGCCAGGGTGTGGCGTCATAATCAGTCAGAGCAAGGGCAGCTTGATTAAAGGGAACTGGATGGAGTGGAAATCCTGAATGTGTGTTTTCAGTTGTGTTTCAGTCTGTCTAGGTGACAGCCGCAAGAACAGATGCTGGAACAATTAGGGCAAGTCAGAGGATGTTTTTCCTCCCACCCTGCCCCTCTCCCCTCCTCTCGCCTTGTGATTGCACATCAAAGTTGTCAACAGAGTGTAAAAGTTGACTTTATTGTTTGACTCCTTCAAGCAGTTGTCAGATTTTAATGGAACCGAGACTTCTGTCTGCATCTTAAGGTGAGAGACCACTACTAAAAACACAACAAGTGTTTGGCCCTATTGGCTGGCACGGATTTTAACCTCCAGATCAATTTGATTTTTAGCCATTTTCCAACAAACTTTGTGGTAGAAGAGGAAGATACAACATGAAAATGTTACCACATGTAAAGAGGATCCATAGTGTCGATTAAACATTTTAGGATCCAGAACAATTTTCCTAAACCATTTGCTGTGGTATAAAGTATTAAGTCACTCTAGTACTTTATGATTTTTTTATTCTGTAATTCTTCAAAAAAAACTTCTGTAAGTGGCGAATTTAACTACCCCCCTTTTTTCTTTTTTTTTAACTTTTCTGCATGTTTTATCCATTTCTACCAACAAATTTCGGATAGTTTGAATAGAGGCCGTCACTTGCAGCTTGCTGCTGTCCCTCAATAGCCTCCGTCACCCTGTCAGCACTCTACCAAACCTTGTAGCCTTGTCAGTAACCCGCCTGCTGAGGGCTTGTCTTTTAATGGGAGAGTGAAACGCTCTGTAAAGGAGCAAAAGAGGATTTCACAGTCTCCTAAACATAACCCCTGAATCTTAAAAAAAGAACAGGTTTTTGCCAAAACATACTTTTATGTTCTTGACTCAGAATGACATGTTGTTTGTCATGAAATCTCTTATTTTGGCATGTCCCTGAAATATCAAGTTTGTGATATTCCCAGCATCCCAAATGGGTAGTTTAAAAAGAAAAAGATTTTTCCCTAAAAAGGTTTTAGTTTTGAGATCACATTTTTAGCAAGCAACAAAATACACCAGCATTTTGTGCTTATATGTGCAAACTATTTTGTTTTTCTGATGTGTAACTCCCATGAGGAGTGTTCATAGAAACATTGAAGCCATCTGAGCCCTTTATAAGGAACACTCTGCTCTTTCTCAGTTCCAGTCAGGACAGTGACAGCTCTTTTACTTGAATCTGACTGAAATTTATTCCAAACATTGAGAAATTTCAGGTAGAAAATCTGCAAAGCACCTGGTTCTCCCTTAAGGCCACTGTTTAGTTTTTCCCATTGACTTCAGGCTTCGGGTTTCTGTTTCTCTAGTCTAAAAGAAAACAGGCTGAGATACAGTTTGAAGGTGAAAAAAGGCTTATTGTAATCACAAAACCAACATGTATCACTTACTAAAAGCAAAAGCTAGTTTCAAAAAAAAGGTGAAGTACTGAAGTGAAAATGTAACTCATAAAAACTGAATTTGTCTCTTAAGACTGACCCTGTGCCCGACCTACTCATTGAAGGAGCAGTGAAGCTGCGGTGGTAGAAGGGGTAAAAGGGACTAATTTCCTCCTAATTGAGCCACGGGGTTTCTGTTTTGTTTAGAGATTTCAGACCAAATGGAGCCAGATTCCCGCAGATCTCCTGGGATGATGGGAGGGCCGAGCAGGTTTCAAGGAGAGCCTGCAGATCCCAGCAGTCCCCCCGGCTTCTAATCCCTGTCATTAACTCAGCTGCACAGAGAAAACTGGCCAGCCTGTCGACCACTACCCTGTCATCAGCACTGTCCTTTGTTTCTCTTCATGTCTTTCCCTGCATCCTCTCTTTAATTTAGCTCATGTCACACTTACTTCCTCTTAAGCTGCTTCCTTCATTTTTTTTCTCACAAAACCTTCTTAATCTCCGATTTTTGTATGCTCAGGTGACAAAAAACTATGGTGGCCCTGAAGTGCAAATCACACTGAGAAATAACTTGATGCAAAAATATATTACAGATCACAACAATTGAAAAAGCAAAATTAATAATAATTAGAAAAAAAATCAAGATCCCATTTTCAAAATCACAACAAAATTCCATAAATCAAAACACAATTCCAAAAATTGAAATCAAATAAAAATTAACCATTTCATAAAACAAAAGTAATCTCCAGAAATCAGAATGACATGTTATAAAAGGAAACACAATAAGAAGCTGGAAAAGATGCGTACTGTGGGACATCGCTGATTGAATGATGGCTTTTGAGTAATGGGGTTTTTCAAATGCGTCTTCAATATCCGCATACTAATAAAGGTTTTATGGTTAGTGTGGAACATATCCAGCATCCTTTCATGCCACCAGTTAGCGATGCCCCAGAGTGTCTATCATTTCCGGTTTCTAATTTGGTTTCATTTTTTAACATTGCATTTAGATTTCTGGAAATTACTTTTGTTTCCTGAATTTCTTTTTTCTTTTCACAAAATCCAGAAAAGGTAGGTACAGGACATCACTGATTGGATGAGGACGTTTGTCCATCATTTCAACTGAAAGTTTTTTTTCCCCTCAAAACTTTTCCTTTTCATTTTGGTCAATTTTATTGTTATTGTGTTTTGGTTTCTGAAATTTGTTGCTTCATTTCTAAAATGTAATGTTTTTTTTTTTTTTTATTGAGTGATATTTTTGAATTAAGTGATTTGTAGGTGTGATTTGCACTTAAGGGCCACTTTAAAAAAAAACCTGCAAAACTTACAACTTGCTTGCCAAAAATATCAAATTTAAAAACACAGAAAAAATGTTTCATTTTACAAAAAAAAATACTTTTTTCACAACTTTTTTAAATGCATCAACACAACCATATGCAAGAACATCATTCTCATAGTCAAGCTTAACTAAACCAACAGTTTACAATAACAAGCAAAGACACTGAAGCATCTCAGTTGAAGAGCATTTCCTGTGGTGCTCCCTGCTTTGTTCATTCACACACACATGCTGTGTTCGATGGGATGGGTGCGATGGTGGTTCAGAGTCCTGTGAAGGGAGAGGGGAAACACCTTGTGACCCAATTGTTCATGACCGAGCTACTGGAAGTGCAGAGACAACAAGGATGAACGAGAACACAGAACCTCTGCCTCAGAGTCTCTTGTCTCCTCACCTCCAACATCCTGACTACCTGCCCACATCTGTTTTTGTTCGTCAGCTTTTTTGAAACATCTTCAGCAGAGAGATGTCTTCAAATAAATACATTAACAAAAAAACCAAATCAACCACTGGTGTCAGGATATGATGAGCTAGTGGTTTAGCACGCAGCCTCTTGGGTTGTGGTCAGTGAGCCTGGTGTTTATCACCGAAATGTCCTCTGAAGCAAAGGAAACCCAGCCGTGTGTGTGTGTGTGTTTCTTTCCTGGCAGATGTACAGTACGGAAGGTAGATAACTGGTAAATAAACAGTGGAGATTTTGTCTCACATGGCAGCAACAGAAAGCAGCTTACAACGAGCGCTGCAGTGTCTCTCTGGCTTGAATGATGTTTGTCTTATGATATGGATGTCAAGACCCACCGTCTCCCATCCACAGACAGCCTGGCTGCTGCTGCTGCAGATGAACTCCCTGCTCCACTGGAACCATCCAAGGAAAACCTTGCTTTAATGCAGCCATCTGACTTTGCAGCTGCACCAAAGTATTGAAGGTGCAACATCTGCAAACATGAAGAAAAGTTCCAATTTAATAATGCAGCACTTTATTAAAATGGCTTTTTTGTAAACATAATTTTCTAACACATATAAATGGTGCTTGTGAAAACACCAAAACTGTATCAAGTAGACGTTTTCCTACTAGAAAAATTATCCAAATTTACAATCTGTTTCATTAAAACTTAACATGTATGATTCTCATCAGACTGAAGACCTTGAGGCAACACAATGGAGAATAATAGGGCTGCTTTATCAAGGCAAGCGTTTCTCATGATTGGGTGGAGGTGGTCATTCAGTTCAGTATTGTACTCAGATATGTGACTTCCAACTTTTAGGTTTAATGAGGCACTGAGATTAAAGCCATGACACCCCCCCAGAGTCCCTAAATTTCCCTTTCCGCTTCACACTATGGGAATATTTTCAGTATTTGCTTTCTAGTCTGCTTGTCATCATGTTTTTCTCATGTTGACAAAGTATTTGCTCCGTATCAAAAAAGTATGCTGGAACTACAGCCAGAGATTCTAAATTATGAGTTATTAGGTAAGAAGAGCTTTTAATTACTGAAAAATTGTTCCCCAAATCAGGTTTCCACTTCAAGATTGATCCTATCTCTAAGGTGACTTGACTGTGTGTTGTGACCCTTCCCCTTCTGCAGCCCTGGGCTCCTAGTCTATGATTTGTGGAGCCTGTATTGTAAGGGTCAAGTGAAAGAGTGGTGCCAACAATTTTTGCACTTCAAACAAACCTGAGGCCACAAATTACACCTCAGATTACGTATCTTCTTCAGACTGGAGTTGACATGTGTGCACAGAACATGTCTCCTCTCACTGACTGCAATCAGATCGGAAGATTAATATGGCACGCCTCCTTCCATTCAGATGTTGTACAAAGCTTACGATGGCATCAGCTTCGCATTGAACTGCCACAGTTTGTCCCTGTGCAAACACAGTGGAAGTCAGAGTGAGACTAAGGTGGTCACATCGCAGCAGCAGGGTCAATTCAGCAGCAGATCAAAAGCAGCCACAGCTGTTCTTATAGGGACACATGTGTGGTCCCAGTTTGAAGAAGGAAATCTCAGTGACACATCACAGCTTCACGTGCTGGAAGAGAAGCTGTGGCCAAATGTGGAAAGGCAGTCAAATATGATGCAAAAAGTTGAATTAACAAAAAATTCATTTAAAAAAAAAGCAAGATTTTACTGTCACCTCTTTTTTCTACTCCAAGATCAACAGCAGGATTTCATCTTGACACCTTTAAGGCTGTGATTATCAAGTGAGGTGGTCCTGTGAAGATATCCCAGATGATAGTCTAATCTGACCATCTGCTTCTTATCAGCTGGTCTTTATTTTTCAAATTTGCAAATATATTTGTTTTAAGGATACAAGGCCTGCAATCAGCAGGCGTCAATCCTCTTTCTATGGTGTGTGGCAGAGGTGAAACTCACCAGGTCCGCTTGACTTGATCTAGGAAGAAGACAAGCAGAAATTTTCTAACCGTTTTGGGTGTTTTAAAACAACTGATTTAAAACAACAAATGCCCCAACAACTGATGCCCAATATTTCTAGCCTTTTTGTTTTTGATAGAAGTTAAATTCTTATCCACTGACGTTAACCATCCTCTCACTTGTCACTCATTGCGATCTAACAAACTGGAATCTGCTTCAAATTCCTCTCATCAAACCACATTACTATCTCCAACATATTTTTAGTTTGCACCTTGAAGGTTTATGTCAAAATCTACATAACCACAAAGAGCTGTGGACAGTTGATTAAAATAAAAGAGCTCTGCTCCAGTTGTTTTACTCTTTAGTTACTGAGATTCATGCATTTAGTTTCGTTGATGTACATTTAGATCTGTTTTCCAGATCAAAATTAATTCAATTTACTCAAACATCTTAAAAAAATGTAATCTTCTTTTTATTGGTCTATTCTATAAACATTCCTCTTTGCAAAGTTAATTCAAACAAATCGCTGGTATTTACAGTACCTTTAATGTATTTTACTGCAGTAAAACAGGACGTGATCAACTCTTAATGGAAATGTGGAAATCAAGGTGTTGTCGGGTTAAAGTTTCCTTCAAATCTTTGTTTCAAACCATGTCTTTGTGTCTCCTTTTGTCATGCAAATGACCCCCAGATTTGAGGACATAATATAGGAGCGTTTTCACTGACATCAACACTGATCTGATCAGAAATGCGAAAACAAAAATGTATTTAATTTGAAATGACCTAAAACATTCTGAAAACAGTTTCTTTAATTTTTAAATTTGGGGGGTTACAAAACCATTTGTTAATTGGAGGGAGGAAACCACTGCACATCTTTTGCACATTTAACAGGCTTTTAACTGAAATGATTGTGATGGAAAATGAGACACAGAGATGTCCAGACCTGTTCTGGCACAAGAGAAGAGGAAAAGAAATTCAAAAGGAGAACTTAATTGACATGATTTTTTTTTAAAGAGATTACTTTAATTTAATTGTATTTACTTTTATTTTATTTTATTACTTCTTCATCTAGTTTATTACAGTGTTTAACACACATAATGGAAACTCAAGGGGAATGTTTGGGATCCTTATGTTGCTGGCAGAGGATGGGCTGCAGAGGAGATGAAGGAGGAGGAGGGGAAGAGCTGAAAGATGTTTCAGTGCTTGTGTGTGTGCGTGGGGAGTGGGGGGGGGGGGGGGGGTCGTCCTGGGAGGGGAGCATGGGTGTAGAAAAGGGCCGAGTTTAAAAAGGCAGACCGCTCCAGCGAGTTACTCACTCTCATCTGAGCAGCCTAACTTCCAGCTTCACCGCTGTTCTGCGTTCTGGACCTGATTCACTCCTGGGAACTAGGACTCTTTTTTTTATTTTTTTTATTGAAAGGACCTTTTTTACATGAACATGGAGACCACCAGTGGGGAGTATATGGACAATTATGAATACTATGATGATAATGAGACTGCATGTGACTACTCTGAGTGGGAGCCCTCTTACTCTCTCATCCCAGTGCTTTACATGCTCATCTTCATCCTTGGCCTGTCAGGGAACGGCGTGGTCATCTTCACTGTGTGGAGGTCCAAGTCTAAACGTCGGGCTGCAGATGTGTACATCGGAAACCTGGCTCTTGCTGACCTCACTTTTGTTGTAACCCTACCTCTCTGGGCTGTGTACACAGCTCTGGGCTACCATTGGCCTTTCGGCGTGGCTCTTTGTAAGATTAGCAGCTATGTTGTTCTCGTCAACATGTATGCTAGCATTTTCTGCCTCACCTGTCTGAGCTTTGATCGATACCTGGCCATTGTTCACTCCCTGTCCAGCAGCAGGCTCCGCTCACGAGGGACTATGTTGGCATCTCTGGGTGCCATTTGGCTCATGTCTGGTCTCCTGGCGGTGCCCACACTGCTATTCCGTACCACAGTCAACGACCAAAACAGCAACCGAACAACCTGTGCCATGGACTTCAGTCTGGTAACCATGAACCAGAGGCATGATTACCTTTGGATTGCAGGACTCAGTCTGTCTTCATCTGCCTTGGGTTTCCTTCTACCCTTCTTGGCCATGACCATCTTCTACTGTTTTATTGGCTGCACAGTCACCCGCCACTTCAACAACTTGCGCAAGGAAGACCAGAAGAAAAAGCGTCTACTGAAGATCATTACCACACTGGTGGTGGTGTTTGCAATCTGCTGGACTCCCTTCCACGTGCTGAAGAGCATGGACTCTCTCTCCTACCTGAACCTTGCTCCAAACTCCTGCGGTTTCCTCCGCTTCCTGCTGCTGGCTCACCCCTATGCAACCTGTTTGGCCTACATCAACAGCTGCCTCAACCCCTTCCTGTATGCCTTCTTTGACCTTCGTTTTCGCTCCCAGTGTCTGTGCCTGCTCAACCTGAAGAAAGCAATGCATGGTCACATGAGCTCCATGTCCTCTACTCTCAGTGCCCAGACTCAGAAGTCAGAGGTTCAGTCTCTGGCCACCAAGGTCTAGGGACTGAAATGAGGAGCAGAAGGCTGCAGGACAGTCACAGCTGCAACCACTGGAACACTTGTAAAAATACAGACTTTACATGTCCGTGGTTTGAAGCTAGTAAGATGAGACGATGAACTTTGTAGCGTCACTGCCCACTGTCATGAATTTCACTGCAAATGCCTCCTATACTTCATCAACAAGTTGATGCCACGCTGTGGACTTGAGAAGCTGGAGCCAGCTGGCTGAGCTCCTCATCTGCTCTAGTCCTCAAATTCTCAGAGATGACGTCTATATTTTGTTTATTTCTTTTTTGATTCTTCGTGAGATTCCAGTGCTGTATCGCTTACAGGAGGACAGACTTCAGAATTGCAAACTGACGAGCGTGAAATTGTTTTTACACTGAATGAAACATAAAGCTGTTCAGAATTTTCATACTATTTTTGCTGTTGTTTTGTTGTTCTTTGAAGCACTTGTCCAGATTGTGTTTGCAGGTATGTGGAGCAGAGTCTTCAAAGCCTCATGTTTGCAGAGGCAAAGGGGAGGGAGGTGGAAGGTGTTGTGACTTAATTATATAGCTTGTGGAAAGAGACAGAGGGGTAGATGGCAGATGACAAATGTTGAGGAGCAGAGCAGGGCTGGGGGTGTGGAGGTTTGTAGTGAAGTCACAGCACTAAAGAAGGTGGGCAAAGGAACTTTATTAAATGTTCTATGTTGATGTACAATGTTTTAT
This sequence comes from Oryzias latipes, assembly GCF_053564925.1. Classification (NCBI taxonomy): domain Eukaryota; kingdom Metazoa; phylum Chordata; class Actinopteri; order Beloniformes; family Adrianichthyidae; genus Oryzias; species Oryzias latipes. The sequence goes on from NC_136245.1 coordinate 16,020,473, forward strand.
TTTCTGAGAATGTTGTAACTAACTACTGCAATAAAGCTATAACCTGACTTATTGACGCCTTGCGTGTTCTGTTTTCAAAAAAGGTGAAATGGAAATCTCCTAAACCTAATTATTCAGAAGAAGAGAAAGTCGGGGTGGAAAAACGTAAATATTTAATCTATAGTTTCAGTCGACTGTTCTGTTATTTCAGAGTAGAGTATCTCTAAGGGGTTAAGCTTTGTTATTCATGGACCTTGCATTGGTTTTACACCTTCAGACTCACACACCTCTAATCTGTATTGATTTACAGCCAGTATTCAGACTGTAACCAGATTATGCAAAGCACCAGCCCTCCTCAGAGTGTGTATTCCATTCTCAGCTGGGATTTCTGCAAGAGTGCGTAGTAATCTAGAACACCAAAAGTCTTTGTTTCTATTTAAGATGTAAACAAAGATTGAGTTATTTAAATATATAAATAATAAACACTTCTTAAACTGTTCCCTTCTGCATGAGATCCTTTGGATAGACCTACAGATGGACTTCTGATGGGTGCAAACACCATTCAGCGGGCAGCAGTAAGAGGAAGCGGGGCTCTAATTGTGGCAGAAGCTGGCCTGTAAAACAAGTCAATGATTGTCTGTCCTGACAAGAAAATGCAGTTGGAGCAGTTGTTGGGGTCCAGGGGAGGGTGTGGGAGAGGATGCAGACAGCAGTAGATGCAACTCACTGAGCTGCCGGATTTTTCCGATAAAGGAGAGGAGAGAAGACGGATCTGAGTTGAGGATGCTAAAAAAAAAAGAAACAAAGTAAAACAATATTATTTTTGCAGCAGGTCTTGCACTGTAGTCTTCTGCATTTAAGTTTGCAAAAGACTTCAGGATGGGATGTGCAATGGATTGGTGGCGACTGGCTTTTTAACTTTGCACACTTTGCAGATATTGGAGTGCTCAAAATAACTTATTCTTCCATCAGCAACAGTCAAAAAGTACTAGATGCATCAGGTACACTGTAAATTCCTTCATCCCACAGGTTTGTGCTGCACCTAAACAAACAAAAGAATCTGTACATTGCCCTGCAGCCACCAGCATGCTAAGACAGCGGGAGGAGTCGATCATGCAAGCTAAACAGGCCGGATAAGTTTCTGTTTTTGTGATGAGCTGGCCTGACAGCTTGTCTGATGCTATTAGCCTAACTATTTGGAGAACTCAGGCAGAATAACACCTGACCCAAGCAGCAGAGACATCCTGACCACAAAGACAACAGCTGTGTTAAGCCTCTGAATGCACATAAATGTTATCTACACACATGCAGGGTCTATGTGAGTTGCTCGTGTGTTTGGGTGTGCATTTACATCACTCCTAAAGTTTTTATACAGGCAGCTCATCCATGTTTCTCCTGTCCTCTGATATTTTTAACAAGCCAAAGTTTAAAGTCCCCTGTAGCTTACGTTACAATTCCATGCCAGCCTTTTGTCTGAGTTAAAAAACAGTGCAGGGTATTTAGGGTACAAAATGTTTCACAAAGCAAGTGTGAGCTGTGTAACCTCATTAAATATCTTTCACCTCATCTTTGTGCTTAAAGATTGAGTAAACAGAAAATAAGCAAAAAGTCTGTCAATTGGGTAGCAATATGGTCTGAAGCTATATGTACATACCCCCCTAAGCAACGCGTGTTTAAGCGACCAGTTTCAAAGAAAAGTCTATGTAAACACGCACACGGGCTTCCGCGTTCAAAACTCTTGCGTTCGTGTGTAACCACGCACATTTTTAGGACCATTTTTGTGCTCTATGTACAAAACCCATAGCCACTGAACGAGTGGTGAAAGTTAAACTTAGACCAATCAAGGACTCTGATATGGTTGTGACAAAATCACAGAGGTGCCAACTGTTTGGATCATGATCACGGAGGAGAAATTATCGGTAATAATTGCTATTTACATGACACCAGGTTTACCATATCAGAATAGAGCTGTGAAAGAAAAGGCCTGGAGCAAGATTCACGAGATTTGCACCACTTCGACCAACTCTCTTCCAACAGTGGGTGGCGGACATGTGCTAGTAGAAAAGAAGAAGAACAAGAAAGCCCTTCCTGCTTGTCCTGTGTAAATCACCTGGGCTAAATGCGCATTCTAGATTGCACGTTTAATGTGTTCTTGAACCCGTGTCACATGTCCAGTTACTCAAAAAGTCACATTTTCTCAAACTATAAGATTATTTTGCTATTGAAAAACTATTGAAATTTTTTGTTTTTGTTTTTTTTGTAAGACAGAAAGATCTGAAATAAATTCTTGAAACCTGGGTTTTTTTTACTTTCTTAATATATCTTTTTTTTACAGTGTTCTTTTTTATTCAACTGTAATTGTGACATGAAGCCTCTTAGGTCTGACATGACCTCATGAGCATGCAACCTGAAAAATCAAACACTCAAGTTTCTATATCCTCAAATGTATTACCTGGTTACACTCCAGATGATTTATCCAGTACAGTTTCACATCTGCAACATAACTGCATGCAATTTCTTTGTGTCACAGCTCCTGTCAGGGTTGCACGGAGCCAGCAGGTCCATCAATCAAACTTGTCGTGTAAAAATGTTTATGGAGGTGTTCAAATGTTCCTGTATTCAGAGAGGAATATTTTGTTGATAAAGGTGATGAACTGCCTTTGTTCAAAGATTCATTAACAGTGTTTAACACATAAAAAAGGGATTTTCCAAAACAAACAAAACATCTACTTTGCCTGGTTTTCACAATTATAAATAATTATGATTTGTTTCCAAAGAAAATAAAGGATTTTTGCTGGATCAGTAACAGTCACTGGTGTCAGTAGCTTTTAATTGCTGTTTTTTTAACTGAAGTGACAAAAAGAAAAGAAACAAAGTGAGAACAGGAATAAAAAAGTATAAAAATGTACTAGCTATATTCAAAAATATTTTTAGCAGCTGGGAATTCAGTCTACATTAAACCTTTGTCATCAAGTTCAAGAACATGACACTGAAACTATAATTTTGTCTCCCTGGTGCCTAGTGGCAGACATTTCAGCGGTTTTAATAACAGCAAGGACATTTCCAAAACACTTTTAACCTTTAATCGCTCTGGCAACACCACAAGTTTTATTTCCAAAGCTGAGAGAAAACGCTTTCACACGGGCCCACACAGGTGTCTGAATCTGAGTGCTGTCGTCAGCCAGAGGCTGCCACACCCAAACGGGACATCTGAACCAAAACACAACTGCTGTCCTCCTTTAGATCTTTCTGCTTCATCCCACCCAAGCAGCAGCAGCAGCAGCAAATGTGGCCTACGTGTTTTAGTGTGTATGTATGTGTGTGTTCTTTTACGTGTAAACAGAGACCTAACACATTCCTGGGGCTGTCAGCGCTAACCCTACTTTCTTTGTGTCATTCCTCCACCTGTTGCCAGACTGCAACACACACACAACCAGCGCTTGCTCACCACCACCTCTTCATTTTTCACAACACGTTAGTACAGAGAAAAGAATTACAGATGACTGCAAACCCATTAGCTGGTTTAGCGCAGATCATAAATCAGGATCTCATCTAAGCTCCCACTTTTTCATCTTCCTGCTTGTCATATCTGTGAGTCTGGTGCACAATGGCTGTAATGGAGCCCAACAAAGTCAATGGTAGACTTGCAGAAGGAAGAGGAGTGGCTGTGTTTAAGCAAAGACTGCGTTTGTCACTATGTTTGAGTTTATCTCCAGTAACCAGCCAGTTCTTTTTCTGTCTTTGTTACTTTGGAACCCACACAATGAACACATTTTTAAGCATTTTTTTAATCAAATTATGACCAAAACCAAGGAGGGAGATAATTCAAGGTGTGCCCTGCCTCCATTCAAATATGGCTGGAATGGGCTCCAGAGAAGCTGCACAGGATGAGGGTGGTTTGTAAAGTCACAAAATACCAACACAAAAAGTAAAATCAAAAAGGCACAACGCAACTCAGATGTTTGACTCACCAAGGTTTTGCAATTTGGATTTTTTATTTTGTAATTAATAGAATTATATCACTTTAGCTTAACCCATGTGCTATCCTATGACCCCACCCTTCCATTGACGTGTTCTCCCTACCATGACAAAGGTGGATAAAGGTGGAAAGATTTCATGTAATCCATGGACACCAGTGAAGATCACAAATCATTGAAGAAAAATGGTTCAGAGCACTGTCTAGTGGGTCTAGATGACCCAACTCTCAATGTTAAAGTGCGTAGAATAGCACAAGGGTTACTTAAGTAGAGAAAAAAGAAACAATATTAGAAACTTGAGATCAACTAATATGCTTCCCTACTTTTTGAAATTACAGTCTTGATGAAAGCTTTGTGGATTTTCTTGTCTTAATGCTGCAAACTATTAAAACTATTTATTTTGTTTATTTTGTGCCAATATTCTGCTTTTTGTGTTATTTCCTTAAAGGAAAATCTAGAAGTAGGAGCTGGTGGGATTTGTTTAGGCAACAAAAGTGTTGTGTGCATCAAGGTGCAGCCAGTTGTGAGATGAAAAACAGTAGAGGATTAAGGCTTACGCTGCACTGCTAATGATGATGAGCCCATCTCCAGTCTAGACAGCAGAGTCTCAGATGCACCAAAACAAGAAGGAATCCTTAAAAGGAGCTGTCTCCACCTTTAACCCATCTATTTTATTCGAATTTGGAAAATCCTCAAACCTTTGCATCTGACTTTCTTCCATTTTGTTAGTTACGAAAAATCAAACAAAAAATTATGTTTTCTTTGTGTGTGTTCACTTTACAAGGGTTCTTTGTGTTTTTGCAAATTTCCCACCAAATCTCGCTTTTCTGTTTGTTTGTGTTTCTCTGTCTTTGTTTGGGTAACTTCCTGCCTGAGTTCTCCCCTGGTTTCCGTTATTTTGTCACAGCTGCTTTCAATTATTCTTACAGCATATCCTCACCTTGGTTTTAATTGCTCCTCACTGGGATCTTCATGCTGATTCCTGCAGTTTTCTGTTTTATCAGAGCCTTTTGCTGCTTTTGTCTTTACTTGCATGTGGCTGTCTCCTCCTCTTTAGTCTAAATAATATTATTTGAGATCCCAGTGTAATAAGATATTCAATAGTCAGCGTTAATCCAATTACTGAGTGAAGTTTGTGTTTTTTGAGCAGAATAAAACAAATGAGGCAATGTTGTGTTTTCAATTGGATTTGCTGTGGACTTGGTCCTTTACACTAATGTTTCATAAACCCTGGGAATAAAGTCAAATTTCTTATTAACTTGAACTTAAAAATACTCCATTTAACATGTCTAATCATGCCACACATAAGAAGCTTGAGAAGTTCCAAATCTCACTATCTCTAAGGTCTCCCTCATTATTCTTTCCCTGATGATGGCTAAAATTGTTACCATGTTAGGGCTCCCCTTGGTAATCAGCTTGTCTCAGTAATCTGTCTAGTTTAACCTGAAAGTGGCCCCTTTACTGTAATAGTCCACATCTTTAAGAACAATGTTAAGCCCCACCGCAGCGTTTGCACCAGCCAAGTGTTTGCATTTTAATGTTGTTTTCATTTGGCACATTCAGGAGGGGGATTGGGAGATCAGACGGATCTCCTTTAACGCCACCTGTCAATCGTTGCTGTTCACTGTTTACCAGGATCCTGTCAACTCCACCTGTCACTGCACCAGCCACATCTGTTGATCTGCAGCCATGTCAAACAGGATTCTTGTCAAGGAAACAGAAACTCATCTGTTTGAGCAAAGTTTCAAAATGGCAAACAATAAATAAAAAAATTAACGTAAAACTCAAATGTAGAAGAATTTTAGGATAATTTTAACATGTTATGAGGCCTTGGCTTTTACAATAATAATTAGTGATCATTTTTAGTTAGTTTATCACGATTACTGCAACCAAATGCACTTATTTTCTATTAAAGACCCTTTCAATGAAAATAGTTTTTTTGGTGTTTTTAACATGTTCTTGAGGGATATTTTGATTATGGAGGACTTATAGAAAAAAAATGAAGCTTACAATTGTATTTCTAAGAATGAGTGGAAAATGATCGGAGTGAGACTTTAAGTCTAGATTACATTTCTTTGAATACAGAGGAGTCAAATCAGGATTTGCTGAACATCAGCATCATGCCACAGCAAAGTCATCCCACATCATAAACCTTCCACCACTGTGTTAACAAGTCTACATTATTTCCTTAACTTTGTTTCATCTCTCAAATAGACTCAAATAGAGCTTCAGAGATCCTGGTCTTGCTACATCCCACTTCATCATAACAACGCAATGGAAAATGCATGCAGTTTATGTAAAATCCTAAACCCCTTTGCACATGGTTATTACACTGTCGTGAAACATTTTAGCACCAAGTCTGGAAAAAACTTTACTTGCTGTCATGACTTTAAAGAAAGTCATGCTAATAAAATTGCTAGCAGATTTGCTGTGGATTTCTTTTCTTTACATCATTTGTCATGATGTACTCCTCTGTTTGACTACGGTACCTTTCTGAAATATTGCTTTAAGAAATGAATATCTGCAAAATGGACAAGGGCTCGTCTGCCTGCTCCTTCCTAATGAGCAATGGTACTCATGGACACATCGTTAGGCAAGGGATGCTACTTCCGTGGATGCTTTGATTTGGCCAGACCTGAATGTGCTGCATGGACCCTCACCCCCTCCGGATATGGCAGCTCAGTGCTCATCATCCACTGGAGACAAAGATCCTCTTCACATCCTTCTCTATCCTGCCCGTTGTGGGAGGCCTGCTTCAAGGCACATGGCTCCTGTGCCTGGTTAGAAGCTAAATACATCTCCTGTTGCAGCCTAACTGCAGTGCCAATTCATCTGCTGGAGGCTTTCAGGTGTTCAACACACAACAAAATAAAGTTATACTAAAGCCAAGTATTTTTCATAAACAAGGGAAAACACGGCTTGGTTAAAAACCATCATTTTGACTCGTGATTTTTAAAAGAGTGAATATTTTTTTCTGCATACGTGTCCATTGATAGTTTCATGACCTTTCTGACTAAAAGATGAACATGTTTAAAAACTGAACAAAAATTGTTTTAATGTCTTTACTGTCACTTCCTTTCAGTTTGCCCCTGGAGTGCAGCAACACACTTCTTTTTTAATTCAGCTGAACTTTCATGATTTTAAATGTGATTTTTCTTCCGTACTCTGCTGAGTCACATTATGCACTTTTCGCAAATCGACTTCATTTCAAAAGAAAGGTAAAACTCTCATCAGTATAGATCTTTAAAATGAAATACTTTATCCTTTTATGAAAGTGGAATCGATGCAGTACCTAATCCTTGCCTGTAGGGTAACAGTGAGGTTAGGGTTTGATGGTGCTGACCAATGAGTTTCATCGCTAGAGGAGACATCACGTGATTCGTCATGGGAGGAGAGCACCGCCATCTTGGTGAGGTCAAGTCACTGCTCCAGTGCATCCATGTGAACACATTTTTTGCAAAATACCAGTTCATTGTGCGGGTTTCAACTGCAAAAATCGGAGAAATGAGTCCGAAGGCATAACATTTCACAGGTAAGTACTATTTATTTTTTCTTTCACTGCTGCAGGGGCATCATTAATAGAACACATGTTGACATGCATGATGCTGCAGGGCTTTTATTATCAACATGCTGCATGATGTACGTATAATTTGCTGTTGACATAAATGTAAACTTAATTGTGTTAAACATATAAACAGAATACTCGGACTAGGCTATTATAGTAATAAAGATTTATATATTTCTGACTCAGTGACTGAACTTTTCTCGCAGGTTTCCAATGGACTCAGACTTAAGGAAAAGGTGGGCCTAAGCAATAAAAAGAGCTAACCCAGATGGATCACTGTGGTACCAACTAGAAAAACAGTCTGGCTATGTTCAAAACATTTTGTGGAACCAGATTTTGATAGGACTGACCAGACTGGCACCATACCATCTGTGTAACACCAAATTGATCACTCACATGAATTAGTAAATCTATTGTTTTTCTTTGTTTTTGTTTTTTTTCTTTTTTAAGGTAAATCTGTTGTTGACTTATGGATTTATTGTTGACTTATTGATTTATTATTATTATTATTTATTTTTACTGACTTATTATTGACATATTGTTATCATTTATTATTATCATTATTATTGACTTACTATTGATTTATTATAATTATTTTTTATTGATTCATTATTATTATTATTGACTTATTATTTATATATTCTTATTATTTATTATTATTATTGACTTACTATTGACTTATGGTTGGGCTTTTCTCAATAATTTAAATTACATGTCAAAGAGGTCTAAAACTTCAACATGTTTAAAAAAATTGTTTTAAAAAATTCTTTGTAATATTTTTTTTTATTTGTAAGAAGTCCTGCTACTATGCATTTTTCATTAAAGTTTGAGCTTTTGAGGCTGACTGTTTCTCTTATTTAACAACAAATGATGTATATATATATATATATATATATATATAATATATTTGTATATATTTATAAATATATAGAGAAAAGAATATATATAAATTATATAAAAGCTACTTGGATGCCACTAAAGGCTATGGAAAGCATTGTCATGTGGGCGCCGACGACCTCACCAAGATGGCGTCGCTCTCCTCCACCGCCGGCCAGGCTTCCCAAGCGGGCGTGTTTCCTCTAGCGAAATAACTCATTGGTGCTGACTCAATGGAACTCCTGACCTCTGCTGGTCATATCGTATAAACTCCAAAGCATTTTTTCCTGTCAGTGGTTTTTCACAGGTGTTGTTATGATGCGAATTCTCTCTGAGGATACCGCAGGACATTGGGACACAGCTGCTTTATCAGGCTATGTATCCTCAATAAGGCAAAAGGCATTTTTTAATCAACACAAGTCCACAATGTGGGACAGTCAGGAAAGTCAGATGTTGTTTCTTCCTTTTTTCACCTGGTCCAGTGAAAACATTTGGTGTAAAACGTTAAAGGATGAGGGCCTAATTGGGTACTTTTCCTAATTTTGCTTCTTGGACTTTGATCCAGCTTGAAATTGAGTGATACTACTTCTAATAGCTATTCCTTTTGTTTTGTCATTGTTGTTATGCATTTTTATTTTTGTAGGTTAATTTATTGTTTTGTATTAAGAGTTTAAAACTTGTTAATAAGCTGTAGTTAATTTAAGGTCCTTTTAAAATAAAGGTCTGTTGAAGGCAACCACATGGATTTTTTTTACACTAAATAAACATTTGGAAGGATGAAAATGAAAATTATCTTCAGGAGAAAATTCTCTTGGATTGAATTAGGATATTGAAAGCTCATAATCCTCCCATGTTAATGATACATGTACTGTATTTCTAACACAATGAGTATCATTTTAATATTTTTCATTGCTGGTTTAATGAGGATTCTGAACTTTCCCTTGGTAGGAATATGAATGTCTTGCTTGGCCCTGCAAAGGACTGGTGACCTGTCCAGGGTGTACCCCGCCTTTACCTGACCTGAGCTGGGATAGGCTCCAGCAACCCCCGAAGGGATCCAGTGAGTTTGGCAATTTAAATGAATATACGGAATAGAATGTTTTTTTATCTGTTCTGTCACCAGAATTCACTCATTTGAGTCAAAACCTTCAATGCAGACACATCAGGAAATGTACTTAAATATGTACTTCAGGAAGCGAAAAAATAGTAGCAGTGAAACACAGGATACAAAATACATTTTTTAAATGCATTTAATGTCAAGCTGATATTCAACAATAAAACACAAACTTAAACAGCATTTTACATTAATATTGAAAACTGTGCAAAAGGACAAAGGAAAGATTCATAGTTATTTCTGAATAGTCTGAACAGTCAGAAATGTGCTTAAGAAACAAAAATGTATATTTGAATCCTTCAATGCAATATAAACATGAAGGAGACATAAAAATGGGTATGTGGTGTTGGTTTGTCATCAACTGACGTAAAGAAAAAAAACATATCTAAAGTTACTTTGCAGTTTTAGCTAATGGCGCAGTCTGCTTCTTGCACTGGAGCAGTGGGGGGCGCGCTGGGGGTAACGGCATTTTCTCTGGTAAGGAGAGTGCACGATTTCGTGGCAGGAATCGGGAGCTTTGACCCTTCCAGCTCCCTGTTTCAGATTTGGTGCGTTGTCCGCTGATGTTTGGAACAGAGGTCTTAGGAACTATGGTGGTCATGGTCCGGGTCAGGACCTTTCTTCTGTGGCTCGTCAGGGATGAAGCTGTTGCAGGCTTGCGTTTCTCTCCTGGAGTTGTGGTCTGTTGTTGTTTATCCAAACGTGTCTGCTGGAAGCTGCTGGATTTTATTTTACACTCCAAGTCCGTCAGAGCCTGCTTGATGTATGCCTCCATTTCTTTACGCAGAAGAGAAATCTGAACTTGGAGCTCATCCTTTGAAGTCTTTTTGCTTGCCTCAAGCTTTATTTCAAAAATTGCACACAAAGCCTCCAAGGTCAAATCCATTTCACCTTTAAATTTATCTGTCATAGCCCCCGTTGCTTCTTCCTCCTCTGCAGTGACATCTTTGCCCTGAGGTTCCTTATTCTCCAGCAAAATATCAATTTCTCTGTCTTTGACTTTTTGCACCAGCTCCCGGATGCCACTTTGCAATCTGATCTGATTACGTACCTGCTGGAAAACAGACTGCATCTTCACTTGTGTCTCCTTTTCTGTTGCACTGCTGCCCTCCAGGGCTTCATCGTGCGTACTGACGGGGGCCGTGCACCCTTCTTCTTCAGCAGAGCTGAGCTGTTGTTCTCCATTCACCAATATTTCTGGACTTGTTTGAAAGGAGCTCATGTTTGCTCTTTGTCTTCAGCTGCCCTGGTCCCTCAAACTGAGCTACACTCACATGAGGAGTGCTGGCACCCATGTGAGTACCCTGGGAGCTAGAACTCAGGGGATTTAAACCTACAACCTAGTGCGGATCGTCATAACATTAAAAAAATTTACTTGGTGATTGCAAAACAAGCAAGTCTCACATATTCATTTCCATCATATACATAGTTTTTTTTTAAAATATTGTTCACTTGAAGTGCATTTAGAAATAAGTCAAATTCCCTGCTCACACACTCATGTCTCTGTAGTCTAGACAGTTTTTGCTTTAGGGTCCACCACCACTCAAAACATTAAACAACCCAGAGATGATGAGAGCTTCAGCATATGAACTGCACAGCTTATGATTTCTATGCAAACCTTTAACAGGCTTTCACCTTTTGAGGCAAGTTATGTCATACCTATAGTTGTTTTTAGATGATGTAGTTCTATTGTGTCACACCTTCTGTCTGCAGAAGCTGCTTCCAGTGACAACGGCAAGCCACTTGGTAATAACTTGAAAAACAAAGCTCTTCGGGGAGAGCCGCAGTGGGAGCACTCAAAGGGGCAGAGCGCCGAATTCTCACTGGTGATTAGTAAGATGTTCCCAGAACTCAGAGCTGTGAAGGATTAAGCGGTCAGAGTTTTATGCAAAATGTTGTAAAAATAAAACTGAAACATATGAACAAGATTTTATTTTCAACTATTTTTTTCTTGATGGAATCAATGTTACATTTCAGCTCATAATTGCTCCAACTTCTATACAATTTAAGTTCATTTGGCATCATTACCAAAATTAGCTGATGAGCAGAGACGAGAATAAACTTAACAAATCCAGTTGAAGCCTTTTTTGTTAACTTCAGTTTCAGTGCATGATGGGAAACACCAGTTGAAGGTTTGTTTTTGTGTTTTATTATTTGATGTTACCACTAATTGCAGGTTTGTGACTTGCATCATTCTGAGTTCAAGGAACTGTGGAGCTTCTGTGCAGCATAAGATCAAATGCCTTATGTCTTAACAAGTCAAAAAAGTTTATTTGTTGATTTTAGTTTGAACAGTGTAGGCGAATAGGAGCAACAAGAACCAGAAATGCAACACTGAGACGTTTACAAGAAAGAATGATGCTTACAAGAAAGAGACAATTTTTTTTACGTCTAGTAAGCTGAAAATGTATTCATCTGATTGGGGAGCAGCATTTTAGAGGCAAAGGACTCTAATCTGAACTGAGAAGTAGACTTTTTAAGATAATTCAAGTTTAAAAAGTTTGTGTGGGGATTTTTGCCTTTCGGAATTGCAGTTTTTGACTCACAATAAATGTTATTCTATCTTCTTGCCTTTTCTTTCTTTCCATTATTTTACTTTCTAAGCCCTTTGGGACCTGTGACGGGTTGTGGGGATACTGGAGCCTGCCCAGCTACTGTCAGATGAAGGCGGGGTACACCCTGGACAGGTTCCCAGTCCATCAGCTGCAGAGAAACATATTATGTTAAACAAAAAAAAAACAATGAAGCATGTGGGAGAAAGCCAGAACCTTCACAGACAAAAACCCACACATGCAAATGGCACACGAGCAAGAGGGCTAATCACTACACCACAGCTCAGCCAACTTTTTTTCTGTGTTTGCTAAATCAGGTAAAATGACGGAACAGTGAAAAACCATGACATTAAACAACTTTGTATTTGTACTTTGAAATCTGTGTTTTCTAATAGTGTAAAAAATAAATGCATTTATAATTTACAGATGTGTGTTTCTGTTTCTCATTTGGCAGTGATTTTTCTATAGATTTCAATAGTAATTCTTGAATATTCGTGTTTTACATGAAAAATATCAAGTTGTTTAACATAAACCAAGGACATTGCATGAAAAGCTGCAACTTTTTAGTCTTTGAATGACAAACATGCATTAAATTAGGGTTTTATTGTTCATAAAAATACACTCTGGATCAATAAATTCATTCATTTTTGTATCAAACAACCTCTACTGTTTTTTATTTATATCATTTTCTTATCGCACTGTTTTGCAGATAACTCAAACTATGGATTTTTGCAATATGTCTGTTATTTCAATAAATAACTAATCTGCATCTTCTATAATGACCATGTATATTTTTTAACAAGTTAGTCAAAAAAATAAGAGGATAAAGATCATTATTGTGAAGATGGAGAATAGTGGCTGGTGTTGGGGTGGTTCTTTTTAGTCCATTTCCCTCGTAAACAAATGTGACATTTGCAGGGAAAACACAAAGAAAAGTGGCTCAAAGAGAAACAATGTTAGTTACTTTAGTAACAAACTACTCTAATATCTATTGAAATATTCAGTTGCATGACCTAGTTCAGCACAGTTTCACTCAGGCAGCACACACATTCACCTGTTGATTTAAAACCCCTAACTTGAGATGTGATAAAGCAGTGATAACTGTGGTGATTTTTGAATCCCATCATAGGAACCCGATATGAGGAGATTGAGGCATTTCCAGACACGTGAGGGTTCTCTCAGCCAAACACCAGTGAGCCAATGAGAGGCCGGCTTGAGTGAGCCTCCTCTTGCCACTAAATACTAACACATGGGTCTTAAACATTTCTAGAAAAATGAGGCTGTAACTCCAAACATATGCACACTGTCAATTCATTTTTAAAGGAAAAAACATATAATTTGAATCAATGAAAAAAACTCTACAATTATTGTGTTACTATTGTTGTTGATGTAAACCTAACAAAAGGTTGTAAAACTATATCATTTTTTATAGGGACAGGGTTTAACCACAACTGTAAGCTTCCTTACTCTTAAGGTGAATTTAAAAACAAAAATAAAATGTTTGTGTATCCTTGTTGTTTAGCCACATTAGTGGCAACTAAAAATATTTTCCAAGAAACTGTTGTGTAACAGCAAACGTGCTCTCAGCATCGATCCCGTCTCCTCCACCAATGCCAGCTCCTCATTGGTGGGAGTGGATCTTTAAATTTCTTGCTCTGCTTTTAAACCTAAGTGTTGACTCAAGTTTTCTTCCTGACAGTCAGGTCAGACCGCCGCTACCAAGATGGTGAGTTCTTATTGAATAATTTTTCAATATTTTTCTGTTTAATTCATGATAAAACTTTGAGTTTTTGGCATTAGAATTGGTGCTTATCATCTTTTCTTCTTCATTGTAGACAACATACACAGACAAAGGAGAAAAGGTAAACAAGAAAATTTTATGGGAAATGTAATGGGTTTTTATTTTTTTGGCCTTTTGAATTCTTAAGTCCCCTAAAAGAAAAAGTATTTACCAAGGATCCACTTTTGTTACATTTTTGTTTTTAGCACGAGCAGGGCAGGTTCCTCTGCTTTGATCACATCACTTTCTGGGTTGGAAATGCAAAACAGGTAACGTAACTCGCGGCTGCTTGCAAATGTATATTTTTTCTTGAATAATTGTTTATGCTCAGATGATTTGAAATGAACACTAGTGATAAACTGCACAAACCATCTCACTGCACTTCATAAACCGGCAGCACAAACTGCTTAAAAACAAATCACCAGGAGATGGTGCTACCAGGCTGATAAAAGCCGGCTGTTGAGCCACAATTTGGGCAACTGTGACACACAATTACAGGTTTTGATAGAATTTTCTACTCATTAATAAAGACGTTGTTCAACAGGCTGCTTCTTATTACTGCAACAAGCTTGGATTTGAACCACTGGCTTACCAAGGCTTGGAGACAGGGAGTCGAGAGGTGGTGTCTCATGCAGTAAAACAAGGCAAGGTAAGGAGCTGCAGGAACAGCAGACCACATATGTAAGACAATGTATGCATTCAAAGTCAAAGTAACTGGTGTCACAGCAGCAAAACAAGAAATAATCCTAGTTCTACGTGTGAAAAAAATATATTTAAATGCGTGTAAGGCACTTTGTTTAGTTTGATCTGATGAAAAAGCCTTTTCACCTCATATTAAGTTAAAAACAGCACTGAACAAGCATATGAAGCTTAAGTGCATGACTGACTGCCCAGATTTTCTGTTCACGTTACAGATCATCTATGTCTTCTCTTCTGCCCTTAATCCTGGAAACAAAGGTAAACCTTTGTGATGTGTGGCAGAAATGAAAAATGTTGTGTGTTTTACCTGCAAATACGTTACCTGAAAATCTGAAAGTGCCACAGTGCAAGCTGTTTAAGAGATTCAGACGACTTTAGGGTTTTCCTGAAAGCTGGAAGTGTCTTCTCAGAGATGGGGGATCACATGGTGAAGCATGGAGATGGAGTGAAGGATATCGCATTTACAGTGGAGGACTGTGACTTTCTGGTCCAGGTAAAGGTGCTGATTTTTTGTAATGCAGCTGCATGTGCATTGTTATTTTATTTTTTATTTTTTGCAAAAATGGAACAACAAAGAAAGCCCGGGAGAGAGGAGCAAATATTATAAAAGAGCCACACACTCTGGAAGATAAAAAGGGAAAAGTCAGACTGGCTGTGCTTCGGACGGTATGAAGTCAAAAGAATTTACATCAAATCCTGTTGATTGATATTATGCTATATTTAAAGTCAACTTCTTTTTGAATGGTGTAGTATGGAGACACCACTCACACATTTGTGGAAAAAACCGGATACAAAGGTCTGTTTCTGCCTGGTTTCCATCCCCCTCTGTTTCAAGACCCTTTACTCACTAAACTGTAAGTACATTTGCTATTTCACAGATATATTTCCAATTAATATGCAATTTTGGTGAGTTCTAATCCAATCTTTAAATTCAGGCCTAGTGGAAAGCTGGACTTCATTGATCACGTTGTGGGAAACCAACCAGATGATGAGATGGTTCCAATTGTGGATTGGTAACAAACTTCTGAATATTTGTAACAGTAATGGTTATCACCTCCTCTACGTGGAACTTAACGTATTTGGATGTTGAGAGGGATCCAATTTCAAGAATCAGCATGACTTTGCAGTTTTGGAGGCTCAGTGGTTCTGCACATCTGGATCTTGTTTTCACCCCATGATACTGAAGAGGTGAAACAAGGCAGTTCTTCTAAAGAGCAAGCTCATTGGGTAATCCAGGAAAGAGGGGAGTAACAAGCTTGGGTTGGTTTTTTTTTTGCTTTGTTGAAAGGAAAAGCCCAAAACAATTTGACAAAAAAATCCCATCATTCTTTTGTTTATAATAAGTAATCCATCTAACCACTTTACATGTATTTCTAGCTGCTTGTCTGTTGTTTTGAGGGGATTTTTATGGTTTGAAGTGGCACTGATGCTTCACACTCTTTATGGTTTTGGATCAATAGGTATCAGAAAACTCTCCTCTTTCACCGCTTCTGGTCTGTGGATGACAAGCAGCTTCAGACTGAGTTCAGTGCCCTGCGCTCCATTGTGGTGGCAAATTATGAGGAGACTGTGAAGATGCCCATCAATGAGCCAGCCATGGGCAAGAGAAAGTCCCAGATACAGGCAAGTGTTTTGAAGTGTGATCAGACCAAACCCACAACTGAAACCGAAAAGCCCCGGTTGTGGGCTAACAGACACTTTGTTGACTTGCAGGAGTACGTGGATTACTATGGAGGTCCAGGAGTGCAACACATTGCCATGAACACATCCGACATCATCACTTCAGTGAGTATATTGAAGAATATTTTCAGCTTTTTAAGAGGAGCCATTTTTAAGAAAACAAATATTTACCAACAACAAAGGTTCGTAACCTGAAGGAGCGTGGGATGGAGTTCATGACAGTGCCAGACACCTACTATGAGCAGCTGAAGGAGAACCTGAAACACTCAAAGGTCAAAATCTCAGAGGACCTGGACGTGCTGCAGGTTGGAACAGTGTTCACATTTGATAAAAGTGGGATGTTTCATGAAGTTGTTTTTGACTTAATGTTCAAAAGAAGCAAGTTTGATGACAATAACAATAAACAGAAGGACTAAAAGTTGTTTCAATCATCCAAGCTGACAACCATTCTCCTCTGACCTTCCAGGAACTAAAGATCTTGATTGACTACGATGACAACGGCTATTTACTCCAGATCTTCACCAAGCCAGTGCAGGATCGTCCAACTGTGTTCTTGGAAGTCATTCAGAGACACAACCACCAGGTGCAATCACCAAAAAAAACAACGTTTTAAAGCAGATCCAGCATATGCCTTTTCATTCAAACTCATTTCCCGTTCATTTACAGGGCTTCGGAGCAGGAAACTTCAAGTCTCTTTTTGAAGCTATTGAAGCCGACCAGCAAGCTCGAGGAAATCTGACTGTCCTCACACCAAACGGAGACTCAAAAGACATGTGAATTCATTCAAGATTCTCACCTTTCAATGATGAAAACTCAACAATATTTCACCAAAAAAAGGACCAGGATAGCTTAGACACCAGGGGTGGACAAACTACGGCTGAGGTGTTGGAGGATTTTTTTTTTTGGGACGTTCTTGTACATTTTCCGAGCCAGACAGACATTTTTCTGAATATTCCAATACCACATGAATGTTTGCGTTTTTCCCTGACAGGCATCAGCCCATTAGTGTGATTGGCATTAAAATGAGAGGAAAAGACACACACATTCTTAAGCAAAAAGTCCAGAATGCTCTGTTGTATTAATTTTCAATCAAAATTAAAAAATGTTATTTAATCTAGATTCCATGTTATTTCTTCCTCTTATGAGGTGGATTACCAAAACACGCCATACATATGCTCCTGGTCTGGCCCTTTTAGAACCCTTTGTGGCCCACGAGTTTTAAAGTTTGCCCATCCCTGGCTTAGACTGACATGTTTCTGTGCTCAGAATCAACATTACAAGAGCTGGCATTGTAGGAAGGATTTTATTACCTATCTTTAACTTTCTTAACATCATGTCATCACTGAAAAAACGACTTTTAACTCTTGAACTTGTCGTATCAAAACATTACTGTAAGCTTAACGTAAGCAAATCACTGCTAAAGCTCTCATGAATGAAAACAGTACATTTTTCCTTTGGACATTCCCTTCAGATGAAATAAAAACTTCAAAAGTGCTGCCTGTTCTTCACTTAACCACATCTGATAATAACTGTGCTGTTTCCTAACATACAGGTGATTTTCTACAAGGTTTTTATTGGCATTACTTCAAAACTAACCTGATCAACACATTATAATTGATAGGCAGAGTGGAAGCTTATTTTCCTGAATCAAGAGTTTATTACTGTAAGTCACTTTTTGCCTCTGTTGTGCTTCAAAAGTCATTTAATCACAGATTAGTTCAAAGATCCTCTGCAGTTTTCTGCTCCACACAAACATGGTATTTTTGTGTCCTCAATGGGGAACTTGTAGTTGTACGTAATCTCCTCATTGATGCTTATTGGCTGACGGGAGTAAATCACAATCTTCTTCTGAGATTCCACAGATATGACCTTTGCGTAGCAGTTAGGCTGTAAGACAAAAACACATCCAGGAAGATCCACAAATGTTATGTCCAGACATGCACTGGTTTGCATTAGCAACTTTAAATGAGTCAGAAGTTGCTTGAGTCAGATGAATAAAATACAACAGAGTATTAGAACCACAATGAAAGATATATATGAAAATTAAGTTATAAAATATGAGAAAAAAGTAAAAAATTTACAAGAATAAACTTATTATGAGAAAAAGTCCTCATTCTATTAGGAAAAGGCCATGGTCTTTCGAAAATAATGTTGCTTGTGTGAGCCTCCATCCACATTACGTTCCGACTTAATCTATCAATGCAGCCATTTATGGCTTTAATTATCATAGAAATCCATATGCTATAATGCATTTGAACCTCTGCAACTGTACTGTTGGAAATGTAAACGGTGCGCCCATTGTGGGTCAAGAATCTTCATCTGAAGAGGCCCAGTTTCCTGCAAATACTTTTCAATGTCCTTATGCTTACAAAGTGTAGGTAAAAAGCATTTCCTTATTTGTGAAGCCAATGATGAAGTAACTGCTCACAATTTGTTCTATGTTTTTTATTCTAAACACAATATTGGTTCTTATTTTGTTGTTTATATTTTTTAGTCAACAGCCTTTTGCCATTTTTAATTTATGAGTTTAATCTTGTAAATTCTCAATTTATAAATTATGAAATTATAACTTAATTGTTGTAAAATATTGACTTTTTTACAAATAATTCTAAGATTTTATTCACATAAAATGTTGATTTTTTTCTCTCATAATTTAACTACTTTATCCTGGTCTTTTTTTTATTTTATTTTATTCTCTTTTTTTATTTTGATGGTGGGCCTTATATTCCATAGTAATAAACACACAACTGCAGCGAGTAAATTTGACAAATAGCCAGATGACAAGTTGCCTTCCATCATGGTTTTACCAAAGCAACAAGTGCACAAGTATAACTAACAGCTTTCAGATACTTTATCATTTTTATTATTGCAATATAATGCATATCAATAAATTACTGTATAAAGATTTGAAGTAGTTTCTTACAAAAGCTGCCCCCCCCCCCCCCCCCCACACACACACACACACACTGTATACTCACATTACAGCTGTGGTTGATAAACCTCGCTAAGTTCCCACATTTAGTGGCATCTATAATGGTATCCTGGTCAATCCGAAACAAATAGCTGCCTCCGATGCCCTCCTCCTCATATCTCTGCTCCCTCCTGTCAGCGATGACCTGGTGAGACCCGAACCAAATAAAATATAAGGCTAAAAAGAAAAGGTCTTAGGGATGACATTAAATATATTTATCTCTTTGGACGGCTTCACATCAGCTTTTTACCTGTCGGATGGTTTCCCCTACATACTCGATCACCATTTCGTCGGCTGCTATGGGCTCCATAGCAAACAGGCCCCACTCGTGGATGTGGCTCCTGCTAAACCGAATTCTCTTTTTTCGGTACTGAGGAGATTTAAGTCACAGTGATACATAGTTCACAGAAACAACAGCCAGTTTAAGACAAAAAATGTTAATAAACCATTTTCCAATTAATAAACCATTTTGAAATTATGTACCGGGATCTTCATTAAAATCTGTATCTTTTTTGAAATACCAAGTAACATTTAAAAATAAATAGAGGATTTTACCATTTAAACATTTACCAGATCTTTCGTTTTATCAGAAATAATACATTTCAGGCTTAAAGCTACAAAAAATCAGATTTTAGGTCTTTAAACAGTGGAGTGCAAATATCTTCAGAAACGCTTTGCTCACTTTTAGCTGGTTGAACCGGACCAGGTCACTATCGCAGCTGAAGGAGGACAGCAGGCGGCGCTGTTCAGACCTAAAGTCTGAGCCAGATCTCAGTGAGGAGGGAAGCTGGGCTGGAACACGCGCTCCCTGCTGAAGAGGTTGTGAGTGAACAAAACCAACTCAATCCTATCAGCACATTTTCCCCTTTCCTCCTGAATACCTGAGCGTCTGTAAAGGGAGGGTTTGTGCTCAGCCTGGAGTTGGACAGGTTCTT
Organism: Oryzias latipes; assembly: GCF_053564925.1. NCBI lineage: Eukaryota > Metazoa > Chordata > Actinopteri > Beloniformes > Adrianichthyidae > Oryzias > Oryzias latipes. Next base: position 16,040,601 of record NC_136245.1, read on the forward strand.
CATCTTCTCCTTCCTGCTGATTTTGTAGAACCCTTCACTGCGAGCAGAACCGGTTCTGTGGAACGAACACTGATGCTCTTTGCTCCTCTCTAAATGGACCTTAGTCAGTGAACAGCGGTTAAGAAAGATAAGCACAGGACCAACACACAGAGTTGCTCTTAACATAAAGACTTGACTTTTAACCGTAGGACTTCAATTAAAATGAACAGTTAAATAAAATCTTTGTCAAAACCTAAAATGTACACATTAAAGAAATCTTTTTTTTTTAAACTTGCAAATGCTTATGATTTGATGATTACAAAAATAGTTAGTTTTAACTTGCTGTAAACTTTAGTAGAAAAGGATATGAGGATGAGAAATCCACGTGGTGTTCCTGAGCCACTCTGCACATTTCCCTTCCTCCCACAACTTTTCATAAGAAACCTTGAGATACCTTGCATCTTCTTCATCCAAACCGTGCTTCCAAAAGCTGTGAAAAATTTTCCATTCTTCATAAAGCGAACGCCACCGTTGAAGCCCAGCGTTTGAGAAGAAGCTTCGCCCGAGCTGTTTTTGCTGGTTCCGCTTTTTCCTTTTCAGCTTCTTCCACTGTTTGTGTTTTCCTGAAGATGGCTCCTCATTCTGAACACCGGGCATGTTTTCAAGTCCCTGCAGGGGTTTGGCTCTAGTCCAGTCATCGGTGTCAGACGAAGCTTCTGCGAGGCTGCATGGAGATGACATTGCAGTGGGAGATATTCTTAAAAGGTTAGGATGCGGTGAGGGTGACGAGGCAACCTTGGCTTGTGTTTGCCTCTCATGGGCTCTTAGGGGTAAAACAATGTCTCTTCCAGGTGTTTTGGGAGGTGTTATGTAAGGGTTACATGAGAGTGGTAGGACATCTGATGTCTCCATAGTTGTGTCTTCTGCCACTCCTCTGCCAGGTGTTGCTGGCGCTCTCTCTGAGTTGTAAGCTATCCTTTCACTGTCCTCTTCCTCCCCAGGAGTTTCAGGCATTTCTTCATACGCATCGCATGAAGCCAACGGGGAATCAACCTGCGCTGCTGCAAGCTCGCAGTTTGCTGAGGACAAAAAGAGGACTTCATTGATTTCATCTGATTCTGCTATTTCCAGCTCAGCCAGGACCCCCCTGCCTGGTGTTGGAGGCAGCTCAGCTTCTTCCACAATCGGAGTTGTTTTGTTTTTGATCAGAATGTCACCGTCTACTAAGCAGCCAGTGGGAGTTGGAGGCCTCAGTTGGTCTATCCTTGGTTCAAACTCGTCTGTCCAGTCAGGACTCCTCATGTCCACATCAGGTCCAGGCTCTTCTTCTACAAAGATATCATTATTAAATATAAATGAATGCTAAGGAATACCATTCATTTATTTACAAAGTAATTTGAAATCACAACAAGTGAAAAATATTATTTCATGTTTTGTGCAATTTTGAACAATTTGTAAATCTAAATTTAAGGAATTACCAGGAAGTCTTCATAGAATGTATTTTCCTCATGGCTCAAACTAACCTGATCTAGTGAAAAATAACATCCTGGAAATTTACCTGCAAGTCCCATGGGCGACATGTGGCACAAGCTCTGTGTTTCATTGGATTGAAGCACCATCACAGGATCCAAAGAGTAGAAGTCTTGCTGACAGGATGCATGGTTCTCGTCGGTTTGCTCGCACATATCTAACCAGTTCTGCAGGTCAAGATCCATCTGAGAGCCTGGAGTTAAAGGGTTTGAAGGGGTCACTGGAGGCTCGGTCTCATCTGAGTCTTCGTCTGATGATATCACAATGCACTCTTCACTCTCATCCTCCTTGATTCTTCCACTTGTGGTGCTCCGGTCAGAGGGGGAATCCTCAGTGCTTTGAGATGAGAACAATCTGGAGTCAGAGCAATACTCACTCTCCTCTGAAGAGCTGCTCTCTGAGACAGTTTCTGTTTCTGTAACTGATTAAAGAACACATTTTAAAAATTTAAATTGAATAAATCAATAATCAGTGGTGTTTGGTATAGAAACAGAGTGACCTTTAAACAAACCTTTGTATAAGTGATGTTCTTTGTCAGCTGTTTGAAACGTAACATCAGTGAGGTTTCTCCGTTCTTCTGCGGCGGTTTCTTCATGGTGTTGATAACTATCAGAATCCCCATCTGCATGACTGTCCTTCTAATCAAAGCATTGACAAAATGAAGGGTGTCAAATTGTCGCGTTAATTAATAGCAGACAAATTAGCAATTTTTTTAACACATAAATCAAATTTTCTATCTGTAATTATTATCTATTGTGTAAGGGATAATTCCCGGTAAATTACAACACAGAGGCCTGATTTCATCTACCATGAAGTCTATTGATTTCTGAAAATCGACACGTGTTTATAATCTCTAGCGCTTTGAGATTTTATCTAAAATGTAAAGCGCATTCTAAATAAAATCTATTATTATTATTACCATGGTCACTTACGAACAAATAAATGTTAAATCAATTATTAATACTTTAATCTTGTTACATTTTTGAGTTTAAATCCTTTTTTCACAAAAGCAGACTATTTGATACGCAGTGCGAAGCGTTGTCATGGTAACAGCGTCCACACTTAACTCGCTCTACTCTCACTCTTACCTCTCTTAAGAGAGGGGATGTCCCTTTTTACCACATTCTGTACTGTGAGGGGATTTGTTGCTTTTGACACATTGTGGAAAAATAAACTAAACTAAACTAAACTAAACTTAAACAAAAACTCTGTGGAAAGTGGTATTTATGCTGAACGTTATAACAAGTTAAACAATGGATAATTTTTCGCTTGTTTTTGTCCAGATGATGAAGCAAAAGTTTGTTTCAAAGAAACAAAGTCCAAAATCAAAGTAGTTCAATTCCTCCAGTGTTCCCTCCTGTGTTTCATCACCTCCATCTTATTTTCTCTCCTCTCTTTTATCTTCTGCTGCATCAGACTCTTCAAAATTATCAAATTCACCAAACAGGTTAAAGGAAACTATAAAATCACTCATGTCTTTTCTTGTAGTTGTGTTTAACTGTGACATAAGGTATGTCCACAAATGTTTTATGGGATATGGTATTAATAAGAAGTTTATTGTCGATATTTGGATTGCCTTAAAAAAATCCTCCTTGGTAGTGTAAAAGTAAAGGTTGACTTTATGAAAAAACTTCATAAAGTCAATGTTTTAGTTATGCTTTGATCTTTTACTGTCCCACAATGTTACGGATTTAAATGAAAATACCTCAAAATGAGTCTTTTCACAGCATTTTTTATGTTTGATTAAAAATAGATTATTTTGATTAATTATTTACAGGTGATTATGTGATATGATTAATTAATCGCACACAATAATTAATTGCATGATAGCACAAGACAAAATCATACAAAATACAACATTACTGTTTATAAAACAGGTTCTTTTTAATTTACCTTTGAGGTGTTTCCCAAATTCTGAGGCTCATCAGAAAGTGGAACAACAGCCTCAACTGGGTTCAAAACTGGAGTGTCATCTTCAACTCTTTCTTCTTTTTTGTCGTCATCACCATCAGTATCCCCATCACTGCTATCAAGGTCCAGAGGTCTTGCGTGTCTGCGCTTGGCTTTCGGAGATGCTGATCCTACTTGATCATTCGGTTCCACATTGGAATCTATTACAAACAATAACAAGGTTGCAAAACTTACAAAAACAGGAAAATTACTTTTTTTAATAAGTATAAAAACAAAAAAATCTCACTCGAAGTTTCAGAAAAATGTTGTCTCTCCTCTGATCGTTTCCTTTTTACCTGCACAAAGGTAAAGTTGTGTTCATAACAATGCAATCAGCAGTTTAAAATGTGTATATTTAACAGACACTGAGCGAATCACTGTACCTTAAAGGATGGTAGTGGTGTTTTTTTGCCCCGATCGGTAATGCGATTCAGAGGATTGTTTCTGTTTTTCAAGCATGTTCCCTTTTGAATAGGATGAACTTGAATCTGAGTAATAGAGTGATTTGACAAGCTTTAAAAGGGTATTTTCAACAAAGAAAGAAAGAAAAAAGTGTTTCAGTTGAGCACATCTTGAGAGGAGATACACTAACCTTTAATTTCTCCTCCTGACTTTTCCACCAGTCCTCAAAAGCCTTGAAAGCAACTCCTTCAATCATTCTACGTGCAATGTCCTTCCTAATGATCGATCTCAGCTCATCCATGAGGGCGTCCAAAACTTTTTCAACTATGACTTTATGAGGATTTTCATGAGCAGGAAGATAACTGGGTGGTGGCACAAAAGGATTCATCCTGGGAAAGGGTGGAGCGGGCCACGGTGGGCGAATGAGCGAGAAAGGCGCACTCCTGAGGGTTTTAAGACTCCCCTGATCTGACGAGGCTGCAGGTTGTGTGGGTAAATGGCCCATGTGTACAGGGGGCGGTATGGGAGGTGGCAGCATTACAGGTGGAGGAGGCAGAAGAAAAGCTGGTGGGGGAGGGATAGAGGGAGGTGGTGGAATTGAGACACCCTGAAAAGGAATCCAGTTTGGTGGTGGGATGGGAATTGTGCCGTCTGGAAGGCGAGGTGGAATTGGTGGAAGAGAAGATGGAGGTGGAAGCAGGGGATTAAAGAAAGGAGTTTGGGGAGGACCTGAAGATCTGACCAGAGAAGGACCTTCAGGGATGATGTTGGGAGTCGAGCCACTTAAGGAAGAACTGGAGGTCTCTGCTGCAGCTTCAGGCTGTTCTTTATTTGGATGCCTCCTATCCTGGTTTGCAGTAAGATGCTTCTGAGAAAGAAAAATATTAATATAATCTGTTACTAATTTGACAAAGGAAACAACACATTGTTTTCTGGAAGTTGGAAGTGAAATTTAATCTAGTGAAATTACCTTTGAGCATAACAAGTGAGATGTTTCTACAGCTTTGTCACCATCTCTGTAAGCACTTCTCTGACAAGGAGTCATTTCAGATGGACGTTGGGAGGTTTCTTCAAGTAAAAACTGCTCATTATCACTTTCACTAAGTGATGTTGGACTGACATCCACCAAATCCTTGCAGGAATGCTGTGGGCTGCTTCTGAAAGGTCCATGGGGGGAAAGGGCAAAAAGTTCATAGGCTGAAAAAGCCTCTGTAGGAGCGGAACAAGATGAAGCTGGGCTGTCCCGGGAATTTTCAGAGGGTTCTAAAGTCTTTATATGAAAGCCAGATGGGATCTCACTATTAGTCAACAAACTTTCAATACGAGAGTCCAAACTCTCTGCTTGTGGTTGGAGATTTTGCTGCTCAGCTGACACATTAATGGTTAGGATGCTGAAAGAGTCAGGCGTGCCTCCAGACCCCTGTAATGGGGAAGCAACAGTATAGGAAGACTCTTCATGGGTGGACAATTGTGTAGTCCTACTCCAGGGTCCAGGCTGGTGGACGTTTCTTTGTTTTTCTGTCAACAGTGAGTCTGGAGGATGTGGCTGCCAAAGTTTCGAGGTAAAATGTAAACCCTGTCTGGACCTTTTGTGGTTCCTCACAGGTTTACGAAGGGAAAGCTCATGTCTCAAAACTTTGTGAACACTGTAAGTGGAAGGCTCCCCCTGGAGGACCGGAGTCGCTTGAAGACTAGAGTAGCAGGAATCCTGGGATAAAGGAGTCGCTGTCAAGCAGGGAGTGCGAGGGGTTCCCTGAGATTGTGGTGTGTACCCAAAGCTACAAGGTGTGTCCTGACAAATACTGAAGTATGCTGTATCCAGAGAGAGGGGTGTTGCGATGCTGGCTGGACTGGAGAACGCCCCCTGTTGCTGAGCAGATGTGCTGTCCTGGAAAAAAAGAAGAAGAAACCAAGTATAATCAAAACATCTTTTTTTTGTTCAAATGAGAAAATACAAGTTCAAAGACATCATAATTGGCTTTAAATGCTTACCAACAAGCGTTTGACTAAGCTTTGCAGAGCCTGTTCACTGCTATTCACCGGTAATGTCCTGGGAGCGTACAAGCCGCTAAGAAGAAGCTGAAGATATCCTGATCTATTTTCACCTGGCAAATTCCACATTAATATGAATCAAGCGTTTTGATAATACACATATTTCTTCAGTTAAAACCCAACCTTTTGTACCTTTAGGATCAATCTCCACATGAATAATATTTCCCATCACAGACGTTTGATGAAGGTGCTTCACGGCCTCTTTTGCTGCCTTCACTGTGTCAAACTCCACTCTTGCAACCCCTAAATGTTTCTTGGTATTTGGATGGTAAAATATTTCCACGTCTTCCACATTCCCATATTTCTCGCAAATATGACGCAAAAACGTCGCATTCACGTTGTCATTAAGTCTGGAAAGAGTTACTTCCCTGGGAGGAACTGCTCCAACGTACCATTCATCAATCTGGGGGGAAACAATGGTATATACTGTTGTTATTTGTAATTAAATTCTAAAAACAGTTAAAATCCCAATATATATTACCTTAAACTTCGCAACCGAAAGGTCAGGCTTAATGTTTTTGCTCCACAAGCGGCACACGCGGGGATCTTTGACGGTGCTGATGGGAAATAATCCTATATCCTCCACCTGGGAAGAAGTTACAGCAATGTTATAATAAAAGTTATTTTTAATTAAGTTATTATCACATTTCGGGAAGTACATAAACTATAAGAAAAGGAAAAAAGACAGAAAAATAATGAAATACTCACGGGAATGTTGAAAAACTGTCCGTCAAAGCGGTACACCTTGTATAATCCTTTAGTAAGTGCGGGATCAATCATCAGCTTGCAACTTTTCCAGTGCTGCGGAGGCCTGTCTTTCTCTGCATTCTGTTTACTGCTTTCCATTACATTTATTAAAACCTGGAATTGCAAATAAATAACGCTCAATTTTGTAGTGCGCTAAATGTAGCCTGAAGCTAGCAGAAGATAGTCCTCCGTGATCGGTTAACACACCCGAACAGGTGATGGAGAGCATCACCTGTGTCCTCACCTCACAGCTGGTTACATTAAAACGTAGTTTCTACACTAAATCTCTCTTACTTCTACATGAAAACTTCTAACGGGTCTTACCTGGACCGAAATAATCTTTGAAGCGACAACATCGTTGCAATGCTGGAGTTTTACGATGTTATTATGTTTTACGTTTCGTTGCTCAGGTTGGATAACGGATCCATCCGCCACCAGGCAGAGACAAAAAGTAGATCGTTCAAACTGCGGAGGAACATCAGAAATCTCAGCAAAGGTGATAGTTAGGCTGGCAGTGGCATTCGGATCTGTTTACGGAAACAAAACATATTTTTGTTTGTAACCGATTAAAAACAGACAGCTGTAAAAAAAAAATTGCATTACACGTTTAAATTATAACATATGGTAAAACTTAAGAACCAACATTTCTGTGAGAGTTTTTGATTGGAGAGTGTTTAGACCTGACACCTAATGGCCTGTTGTTGTGCTTTAAATAATTGAAATATATCCTAGGTGGGTATAAACACAATGTACAAAAACATAGCTATTTATATTAGTGCTGCCTGAGGTGTAGTGGTTAGCACTTTCACCTCGCTGAAAAAAACGGTCATGGTTTAATCCCCAGCTGGGACTTTTCTGTGTGGAGTATGTATGTTCGCCACATACATGTGGGTTTTTTCCAGCTTCGTCCCACATACCAAAAACATGCTTTGTTGGTTAACCGATAAATCTGAAACTGTCCCTATACCATACCTATAGGCATGATTGTTAGTGCGTGTGGTTGTATGTCTCTGTGTGGTCCAGTGATGGACTGGCCTTCACCAAACAGTAACTGGGATAGGCTCCAGCATCCATGTGTCTCCAAAATGGGTTTAGAAACTGGATGTAGGATCGGTATGTTCTCATCATTAAAATTGTCAGAGACGTCAGTTTTCAAACAATAGAAACAAATAAGTAAAAAAAAAATCCCATAAGTTGTGCAAAAAAATCCAGTTATAATCAGAAATTGTAACTATTTTTAAAAAAATTTGTGGACAGACTGGAGATGCTCCAGACATGAGATTGCACCTCATCCAGAGGTGGGCATTGAGGGCCGCAGTCCTGCATGTTTTCCAGCATACCCTGCTCTGGCATGTTCTGATTGGCTGGACACACCTGAACCAGGTAATCAGCCATGAGTAGGGCAAGATTATTGGCTGGACACACCTGAACCAGGTAATCAGCCATGAGTAGGGCAAGAGTATCTGGAAATCATGCAGACACACCGGCCCTCGAGGCCTGGAATTGCCCACCCCTGCCTCATGCTCTGCCTTTCACTAAAGGCACTAAAGACATGCCTCATAGATTAACTAGTGGCTCTAATTCATCCTGCATGGGTGACCCTGTACTAGTGACCTGTTCAGGGTGTATCCCACCTTCACCCAACAGTAGTTAGGTTGGCTCCAGCAGCCCTGCAATCCCAAAAGGGTTCCGTGGGTTCTGAAGATGAAATGTTAGATGGTTTTGTACTTTACATATGTTTATCCCACCCATTTTGGCCACACAAAGACTTACCACCAAATTCATTTTTGTATTTTTCTTGTGTCTGCTAATAAATAAAACTCTTTATAAAATACAGTAAAATAAACATTTCTATTTGCACTAATTGTAGAACAATTGGTAGCCTATTGCCTATTGTGTTGCAGTTATGGCTTCTCAACATTCTTAGTGCAGTTAGTAGCTGAATAGGAGCAAACGAGTAAAAGAAACCCTGAACAAGAACAGTTCATTATACTAAATTCTGTTCTATTTGGAGGGATCAAGTAAATACCACTGCTGGCAAAAGAGCAAGGAGAGTCAAAGACCGAGGGAAATTGGATGCCTTGCTAAAGTTTATGCAGATGACTAACAGTTTACGTTTCACACAAACATGAAACATATCCAGGAATTTCCTGTGTGGTTTTCTTTTTATTGCCACTGCTGAAGTGTTTTTTTCTTGCATTTCGCTCAACGCAGACACAAAAAAATCTTAAACCTCAAACTGAAAACAGAAATTTCCTGTTGAGTCAAAAACCAGAGCTGCCAAGATCAAAACAGTAAAACGTTTAATAAAAAGTCATCTCAAACTTCAAAATAATCCATCAAATACACTCGATTAAATAAATATAGCACAAATTAAACCAAAACGCCACATCTTCAGTTGTGTTCTCTGTTTTATAGAAATGTAAAATGTTTTTTTTTTTAGATTAAAATGTTCCCAGCCTACTATTTTAATATACAGTTTGTACAGTAGACCATTTTTTATTTTTTGCATCATATACATGTTTTAAAAATAATTTCAAGAGAATTTTATTATTCAGGTCTGCAAGACGAATGTCTTACCATATCTCAAATTAAAATAAATGCTTTTTGTGTATTACAGTTTACAGGCAATGTAACAGTGTAACAATTGATTCACAGTAGCATCAAATACCTAAATATATGAAAATAAACTTTACTTGTGAAAAAACATATTAATATTTGAATAATATGCTCACATTTAAATGTTCCACTTTTACAGTAAAGAAAATAAAGACAATGATCATGTCCAAGTAGAACCATTAAGTCATGAGCCACCAGGTGTAAAAAATACACATATGTACTCTAAACTTCAAAAAAAAAAAAAAGAAGCCAATGTGAAAACTTGCTCAAGCTTGTAAGCTAAAACTGGGTGCAAAAAACTGCAGATTTTTAAACATTACCTTTGATTCTGTCATTTTTTGGAAGAACTAGTAAAACACTCGACATGTGCAAGAATTGGAGAGTTTCTGGTAAAAATTGTAATTGGAAAAGCATTGAAGAATAAAACAAAACATTAGTTTTCTGAACGAAAGAGAAATAACTGTTCGCTTATAATTGCTAAAAATTCCTTTAACAAATTTGTTTCCTTCTTTGGAAAAATTTGCATCACATTCATGCATTATTGATTGAACACCTCTTCTTAATGTGCCCATTGAAAATACAGGTTATTCAAGTCTACTGTTTTGTTTATTGTAACAGTTTTTTGGTGCTTATTAGAAAGTAAGACCAAAAAACAAAGTGTAAATCAATAACAATGCCAAATAATCTTAGTAAATTTACTGTGACAATGAACAGCACCAAGGTTCAGTACATTATGGAAAAGCTTTTTTTCCAGAAATGTGGCTTGAAAGACCCACTCCAATGAATTTGATGTTTTTGGTGTTTGCATTTGCATTTTTCTCATTTATAAAGAAAATTAAGAGTAAAACTGTGTTTCTGAGTATTTCTTTATTCAAATCATGGTGAGTCAGGAGCAGACGAAAAAATGCCATTTGAAAAAGCTTGTAGTTGTGACGTCAAATCTACAATAGCCACGAGCTCCCTGCTCCGCTCCATTACGATGCATCGCTAAAGTTAACTTGGGGTCGTGAGGGGGCTGTAAAATGTGGGAGAGTGTGTAAACAAAGAGATCATGGGAAATAAGCGCTGGCTTACTTCTGTGCCACCAGTCCCTACAACTCAGATGGTAATTTCTAATGAACTCCTGCCACCCTGCAGAAACTATGTCCTAGAAAAATGACACAGGTTTTCGGATTTTGCTGATAAACTGCATAATCATAAGCAAAAGACCAGGTTCAAAGTAGATCAAAAGATTATTGAAGTGGGATTTTAAAGCATTTGGGCAATATTTTGCAACCATATTTATTCAACACAAAAGTGAGATATAGTAAAGCTTCGGCCAACAAATAATAATAATAACATACCACAAATGACTGAGTGTCATTCGTGTCCTTGGGTTTCTTGTAAGGCGCTTTAAATAAAATGGATTATTATTTATTGTTACTATTATATATTCATTTTAGATCCTATCGTTTATAAATAAATCAAGACAATTTATTTCTACACAGTAAAGAAATTTGGCTCATTTATTTTAAAAAGGTGAAGTACTGCTTTTATATAAACATCTCAGCATTTTTGGAAGATAATTTTTAAATATTGGCAACAAAAGCTATGAGAAAAAAATACATTCCACCTTCAAAGATAAGACAAGTCTGGTGAACATGCAGCATGTAGAACACAACTCAACTGAAAAGCCATCTGTGCAAATTTGACAAACACAAACAAATTTATCATGGAAGGTACCTGCTGAGTGTCCATGTTTTGTTTTGTTTTGTTGTTGTTTTTTCCACACTCAGCCTCTGAAATCAGGGGAAATGGACGGGCTTTAGCTCCTCGTTCTCAGCCGTGTGGTCCAATTGGTTGTGCAGGTTGATGACCTGCTCCAACTCTCGGATCTGCCTGTCCGTTTTATGGCTAACCAGCGTACGGTAGAAGTGGACAGCAAAGACAATGAAGACCAAGCCAAATGGCACCATGATACAGGTGGAAGCGATGGCCGCCGCTTCGCCGGAAGTGATGGTGCCATTATTTACCTCCTTGTTGTTCTTGAGTGGCAAAAACTTCACCCAGCACAAGAGCGTCACCTCTGTCAGGAACAGGAATGTGCCGATCACAGTGGAAAAAGCCCAGGCTAGTTCAATGTGATGGTGCATACGCTCATGTGGAGACTCATTGACAGAGTTGAGGTTGTGCACGTTACTGACCGCCTCCAGATTCGGGAGGATGCAGGTGCTGATCATGAGGGCAAAGAGATGCACTGCAACCAACACTGTGGTGCACGCACTGAAGGCTATCAGAAGCCCCGGTGGGTACACGTGGTCCGCCTCAAGCTGTACTTCCACCATGGCAACCTGGGAAACAATAACACACAGAATATTTGCTGTAGTTGCAATTTTTTTTCTACAAATACATAATAATTTTTTTTTGTTTTACCAAACTGATGTTTGAAGTCAGGAAAAGCTATTTTAATAGAAATGCTTACACAGATGTCCTGCTTTTAAGGCTGCCATCTCAAGAATTATGCAAATACGTTTTCTTTTGTCTTATTCCCCAGTGGAGTTGGCCTCCTGTGTTCATTAGACAATCTTGATTAACCCGTTGATACTGAAAAATCTAGATTTTAACCCCCCTCAAGACTAGAAGAGGATTTAAAAGGAGTTTCCTTGCTTTTGCGGTCACTCATGGATCTTATCTGTGTGTGACACCAAGTCAAAGCGCTGACATGGACTCTTTCAGTAATGTAAAAAATAACATGGCAGATGGCAAAAAAAAAAAAAATCATAAAATGTTGTCTGTTGCTGAAATAATCACAAATCTCACATATTTCAAGATGAAAAGTAGCTGTTTGGGCAATGCAAGGGGAAAAATGTTAAATTGTTGGGGTTAAAGATGCAGATTATGTATAGTTTAAGGGAGAAAAGCTCTGCATCAATAAAAACAAAAAATGTGCTTCTCCTAAAGATCTGTAATTAAAATACAAAAATAAAACACAAAATGAGTTAATCAAATTCTCATCTAAACTATTTTTGTCTTTAATCAGGAATCTGCAACCTTAGGCTCCAAAGCCTCTTTTATTACTCAATTGTGACTCTTTGGCTTTAAAGAAAAATGGAGATGCTTAGGAAAAAATAAGTTACGGTAGTTATTGACACAGGATGTATTTTATTTTGAAAGGAACTAGTATAGGAACTAGTATGTGCTGCTGCCTAAACAAAACCAATAAATAAATTGTTATACAAACAGAAAAAATAACATTGTTATATTTCAATTATTTTAAATATTTAAATGATGAAATAATTAAAAATTTGACAATTGAAAGGCTTCATGGCCACAAAAAAAAAGTGTATTTTTTCCAAACCGTGAAGTGAGACTTTGCAGCTCAGGCTGGGTTTTTGAAAGTAAGCAACTAGAAAAAAGGGCTATTTTAGCATAAAATGTTGCAGACCCCCAGCCTAAATGCAAGGTGTGGAGGTTTGTAGATATTTTTGATCCACCTCTTAAGGTTTTATAATAAATAGTCATATTAATGCTATGACTACTTGAAAATAGTCATACTATTAATACTAGACCGACTTTATTAATAATAATTTTTAGTGTCCAAGCATAAAAATAAACGATGGGATTATTATTAATAATACAATAAATAAAGAGCAGTTAAAGTGAGGCAGTACACTTTAACTTTCCTTTTTACATACTATCTCTAAAATGTAAACTTAAATTCTTCCCATTTAGTATTAGTAAATTTAGTATTGAAAAAGTATTTAGTTAGTACTTCACATACACAGACTACCCAAAACATGGTTTATAGCATACTTGCCATACTTATGCCTAAACTCAAGCATACTCAATAAATTAAACTTTGAGTGTACTATTTTTTGTTGCCAATTGATTTAATGTTGCTTTGTAAATTGTAAGCTGTCATTTTAAGGCTAATTTTCCAACAGTATGTTCATCAATTTAGATCATAACGCTTTTTTTTTTACAGTTAAACTAAAAAAATGTTTTAAATTAGTTGCTGCTGACTAAAAAATTGTTTTAAATTAGTTGCTGCTGTGTGCTTTTTCATGTGCGTTTCTCATTGCGTCATTCAAACTGCAGCATTGTTTTGACCCTGAATGAACGGATGCTGCGACTGCCGCTCACTGACTGAGCAGTAACGGGGCCTAAATAAAGGCGTGAACGCCGCCACTCTTGAGAAACCCGTAAACCAACTGCGCGCATCTCGAAGACAAACAAACTTACCATTGCGAAACCCGACAGGAGTGCTGAGGTTCGACTGGTGGCTTTTAATTTAGCTCGACTCAGATACAACTTTCTCCACGACAGAGCCTGGAGAGAGTGCTCGCTACTCATAACGAAAGTTTTTGCAGTGAAGAAAACGTCGAACTATTTTCCTGAAAGCCGAAAAACTTTTGTTTTTTACACTGACGACGGATTAAACGCCAGCACAAAAAACTGCGTACTTTTTAAGATAAATACTATGACATGAACCTGCTCGGAGAAAGTTAGGAAGTTATGTCAAAACTTTGGCGCAACAGCTGACAGTAAGGAAACTCAAGATACCCACAATCCAATGCGTCCGATGGACTCGCCCCTTCCCTCTGCGTGCCACTGATTGTACAAAAGTAAAAGTGGAAATGTTCCTTCATAATCTTTTAAACACAGACACAGTTGAATGTCTAATTTATATGAAAACAATCTCAATTTAAATTTAATCGGGCTTAATTTGCATTTTACATGGATTTTCACGATATTGTATCATTCAGTAAATGTATTTACTCCACAGTAAAATTATTTTTTTAAACACATGAAAGACTTCTAGCATCTCAAGCATGCAAACTTGAAACAATATAAGTGAAAGTATTTCAAGTATGGTGCTGACTAGGTTCTTTTCCGTATAATTTGAGTTTTGAAAGACTGTTGACAGAGTACATCTTTAAAGAAGGATCCTGCAGCTGATGCACTCAGCATGCACAGATAAAACAGGAGACTGTTATAAATGTCACCGCTGTTCCTCAGACAAGGAAACATGGGCCTAATTTTTATTATTTTAAATAGAAAAAAACCTTTTCATTTCTTCATGAAAAAAGTGTATTTTAAATGAAAGTGTCTCATATATAAAATGTTTTGTTTATTATCTGAATAGGTCAGTGCTAAATTTAATTTTGAGTGGAACTGACCACATTTGCGTATTCATTCTGATATTTGACTCATTAATGATCATTTTCTATGCCTGAAGAATAATATGCTTTTTTCCGAGATAATTGGAAAATAAATACATCAAAATGTTTTTTCCCCAATAAACCTTATTGCACATATTTCAATTTACAGAATTTCACATTCAGTTTTGCAATAAAGAAACAATTAAAAACATTAAACAAACATATAAAACAAAACAACAATGATAGTAATAATCCCTGTGTGTGTCGCTTTTTTTATGCTCACATACAAACAAACGTTATGAATGCACATACAGAAAAAAAAAACTAGGCAAAGGCAAGGCAAAAAACAAATCAAAATGGTTATGGCAGCAGGAGAAGAAATAACAATAGCCACATTAGGTGTGCTTTTTTAGCATGCCCACTACACTAGTACTAGACATGCTTTTATTGTGAATTACTACACTAAATCAATGCTTGCAAAATATCCTTTATTTCGAAAAGTAGTGGACAGTTTGCACGATGAATGTTCAGTAATACTACCGCCACCACTCCCTTTAAAAATAAAAAAAATAAAATAGATAAGGAAAGTGGCACCGTGACTCGACGTGTCTGAGTGAACTGTCATGTCCTACCTGCCTATCTTAACTTCCTGCAACAGTGATGCTGCATTCACGTTGTACAGCAGGACAGCATTTGTTGGCTCTGTCGTACCATTTTAACTTAACGATTTTACCCGGTAAAATATGGATTTCCTTAGCTCATATGTTTGTTTTTACACGTAAAATCATAAATGTAATTACAGATTTCATGAGGATCTTTCTCAGTTGCCTGGTTTAAATAAAGGGAATAGCAGAGGTTGATTAGATAACACAGCACTGATTTTTCCCATGGTCCGTGAAGATGGCACGTTCGTAATGACGTGAAGGAGGGGGAACGGGCTGATCTGGTGGTTTGTTCAGCCATGTTAGTTTCGTTTGCTGTTCACAAGCGATGAGAGAGGAGAGTCATGGCCTTGTCAATGAGTGGAGAGGATGAGGAATACGAGTCTGAGTCTGAGCAGGTAAAGGTTTTTACACTTTATTAGAGCAACACTATACCTTATTATGAGCTGAACCGGAGTACCGAGACAAAAGGAAAGCGTTTTTTTAGCGCTTACTTCAGGTTGACGTTCCACCCGCTCTTGTGTTTATGTGAGTCAGGTTGAAAGGAGTACATCGTCTTTTTAAACGTCTTTTACGAGTCTAATTAGGGGACAAAACTAACACATTCCAATCATTTGAAATGATAAATTACCGAGTGTCCGAATAACAGTGTATATTTAATTATTTTTCCCCCTTAGATCCTCTTATCATGATATCCAGAACTGACCCATTTTGTTACTGTCCATCTCCACTACTCAGCAGCTTCATCCAATCATGTTTCAAAATTCCTGCTGTGGCCAGAACCCCCCCCCAACCCCTTAGCAGTTGGACTGTTCTGCTTTTTCACACTCACCTGCTGCAATGGAAATGTACCGTTTTGATTCTTTTTTTTTGTTTTGTTTTGTTTTGTTTTGTTTGTTGGCACAAATCTCCACTCCCAAAACTTGTCCCACCACTCTGCGCCTTTAAGAAGGCTTTAGGCAAAACGTTGTTGGGGCAGGGACCTAGGAGGGGGATGGGGAGAGGGAACAATGAAGTAGCTCTTACTTCTGTTGCTTGTTGATCCAGTGGTTCCAGAACTGAGGAGCAGAGGTCCCCTCCATTCACTGGCCCGGGACTTGGTTTAGGAGTTAGGGCAGCTCTAGGGAAAGTGTTCATGTCAACATTAGAGGTGAACATTTGTGGGATTAAGTGCAGCCACAGCACAGCATGAATCACAACTAACCTTCCCTGTTTTAGTGTATTGCACAAGTCGCCAGGAGATACTTGGCTTGACAATCAGCCATAAAAATATGTGATGTGTAAGTCACTTTATTGTGCTTACATCATCTCAATCCACAACACCCACTAACGCTTAATCACGAATGAAAGTTTGAAATCGTCACTTGAGACACATGGTCAGAGACAGCCGCACATGCCTTTCGAAGAAATCCTGTAATGAGCCTTGCGACTTTCTCCCACTGATGTCCAGTGCGAGGGCTGTGGATGGCTTTTCTTTTTTTTTGTTTATAGTCATTGGCAACAATCCTAAATTCCTGACGTATTGTTCTAGAGTTACAGTAAGAACAAGTCAGCTGATAACCAATGTGTGCTTTAGTTTGTTTTTTTTGAAATGCATCTCAGGACACAACGAAGCTGTATTCAGCTCCAGTGTTATCGTGTGTCCCTAACTTTGTGTTAGTGGTTTTTCATTTATGAAAGAGTTCAAATGTTTTGCAAGTGGGAATTTGAGACATTTGCAACCTGACACTTAGTTTTGAAATTTTGATCTAAAAAAATGTATTAAGCAAAGTTAATACATTGAGATCCATTTATCAAGCTACAGTTGTTAAAAGTGAGATGTGCATGTTGCACAAGTCATCCATTCACTGCAGGACAACAGAGCGGATCAGTCTACGCTCAGGAGATGTTCATTTTAGTCCAATATTTCTCAGTAGGACTATAAAACGTAAGGTCTCTTTTGTCAACACCTTGCTCTCCTCTCGCTCGGTTAGAAAGTAGTTCAGCCTATGATCTAAATAATTTGCAGAAAGTAGCATACAAACACAGTGACACTGGACAAACTGTTATTGACATAATGTCTGTTTGTAAGAGCTTCTCACATTTCCTTCCTGAAAGTGTTTGCATGAAGAAAACCCTCCTCACACTTAAAAAAAAAAAAAGAAATATCTCTAATCTGTAGAAGTTCAAAATCCTTCTCAGAGCAAGATCTATGCTGAACTGTTAAACAAGAAGGACGATGCTATACATGTTTGTTATTACACTGTTGGTTTTCTTCGAAAAGACTCTGGTACATTTCTACTTTTGTCGCTTGTCTTCTTCCAAATTTAAACTTCAGCTGCTGAGAATGTAGACAGTCCGGACAAACCTGTTCTCTTTCTATTGAAATGTACCTGTTATACCTGCCCACAGCGAGGGAAATGAATTTGTTGGAGTGGAGAAATCGGCTTGTTGTTTGAAAGAAAAGCTCAACAATCAGCAACTGAGCTACAACATTTATCCATTTCACGTGGGACGTGTCTTTGTTACCCATAATAAGCAGAAATGACAGCTGGAAAATGTTCACGGCCTCAAATAAAACAATAACCGCCTCTTATGAGCCTATTTTTAACCATCTCTCTCTCAGGCCCATATTCAAACATTTGCCACTAGGAAGGCAAATGTGTTGCCAAGGTAACCCTTCTTGCTAGAGTAAGATGACTGTCATGGTCTATGATTAGTCTTTTTCTTCATAGTCCCTTTGTAGTCACATTGTGGCCGCTGGGAAGAAGCAGAAAAATGCAACGCATACAAAGATTTGATTATTTTTTTCAACCATGTCATAATTCTGTTTAGTGATTTCCTGATAGATCAAAGGAGAATCGGCGGCTGTTGTCATCTGAGTGACTGCAGCATTTCGGTGCAGGGAATTCTATTTATTAATTTATTTTACTCTATATGGCTGTGATTGACTCTTTTGGCTTTTTTAAAAATTTAGCTTTATGGCTAAATAAATTCATTGTTTTTATTTTACATTCACAGTCATTTACAGCTGAACTGATTCAATGGAGTCTTTAAATGAAAATGTTAAAAATCCATTTCTAAATAATGATTACTGCAGATTTTGTACTGTATATTTTGCATCATTAAATAATTATTGTACCCAGCTAAAAAGGAAAAGATCAGCATGTCCTATAGGTCCCTTTCCTGGGTTTATTTTTCACACCATTTATCACACTTCTCTCCAGTTAAACCTGAACGGTTTGTCTTTCAGCAGCGGGCAGCTAACCGGCCCAAACCCAAGATGGGGACGTCAACCGTTAAGCTGCCGTCCAACCGCAGCACGTCTGGAGCCAGACGGAGGAGGACGCGCTGCCGTAAGTGTGAGGCGTGTCTGCGGACCGAATGTGGAGAGTGTCACTTTTGTAAGGACATGAAGAAGTTTGGTGGACCGGGGCGCATGAAGCAGTCCTGCATCATGAGGCAGTGCATTGCAGTAAGTCAGCATTCAAAGAAAATGATGTCTCATATTTAATGATTGCATCT
Organism: Oryzias latipes; assembly: GCF_053564925.1. Taxonomy (NCBI): domain Eukaryota; kingdom Metazoa; phylum Chordata; class Actinopteri; order Beloniformes; family Adrianichthyidae; genus Oryzias; species Oryzias latipes. The sequence goes on from NC_136245.1 coordinate 16,059,187, forward strand.
GACAATAAATACAACTGATGATACTATTGTGAAAGAATGAAGGCATGTTTTTTTTTTTCTTCTGCAGCCCGTCTTGCCCCACACTGCAGTGTGTGTTGTTTGCAAAGAGGCAGGGAAGGAGGACACACTTCAAGACGATGAGGACAAATTCAACTTTATGTTAATGGAGTGCTCCATCTGCAACGAGATTGTTCATCCCAACTGCCTCAAGGTACTGAAACCCGACTTGTAACTGTTGAGCAACTCTGTTGAGTAATTACAACCGTCACTTAATGTGTGAGTCGGATGAATTTCAGATCATTTTAATACCACAGAAGTGATCCAGGCATTTGTGCTTCAGGCAATTAAGTCAATTTGATGCTGAAATTGAGTTTAAAACATCAACCCCTGTAATTATAATTATACTGTTGCAAAGTTTGACTGGCTGGAACAGTAGAGAAGTATTGTATGATGTGATTCATACTCAGTACTGTCCTAAAGGAAAAGCTGACTATAGTAAATGAAATGCACACAGGACATGTGCAGCCTGGCGTGTGGTAATCATTGTTTCAATAGCACACGCTTTGGATTGTAAAAATGCTGTTCAGGGTTTTCATTTTTGTTTGTGTGCATTTATTGTAAGATTGGGGGGACAAATCAGAATACAAATACCATGTCTTTTTTTATTGCTCTAAACATCACACCTTTAGTTTTTTTTGGGGCTCTTTTCCGCTCTCTTGGTTTGTGTGATGTGTTTTTGTCTCACAAGCCTAATTGTGTACTTCACATTTTGAACACATGTAGGATAGTTCAGAGAAGATATTTGATTGTTTGTACTTTTCCTTCATGTAATCCCTAAAGGAAAACTTCAGACTCCAGCTCTGGTTCAGTTGTGCTGACCAACATATCAACTGTCTTTCTCTACTTTCACTGCCTCTGTCCTGTTGAACGCTCGCACTCACATGCGTACAGAAGCCGATTGTATAATTTGGTTAGTTTGAGGTCTGGATTAAGACCGTGTGCGTTCTCCTTCTTTGCTTCAGGTGAGTGATGCATCAGGAGTGGTGAACGATGAACTTCCTAACTGCTGGGAATGTCCGAAGTGCAACCATGCTGGGAAAAGCGGAAAAGTGAGTAGAAATGTGTGTGACTGGGATGATAATGATTGCACCACAGTTTCTAAATCTCTGTTCCAAGTATTTCAGAAACAACGTTTCCACAAAAGAACTTGTTTTACTGTCGGACAAGTTTCTTCTTTTCCCTTTTTTTGTGTTTGAGTTTCATCAGTTTTGTATTTAACCAAGTTCCTGTTTACTCATTTGTTTGCTTTGTCATTCACACATAGCTATGCGAGTCACAGAAGCAGAAGAGCAATGACTTTATATTTTGGTCACCAGAGCAAGTTTAAACATTAATGGATTTTTTTGTGCTGAGTTTCCTGGTTTTTGTAGGCTGAAGGTATAAAGTCGTTTTGCAATTGTTGTCCCCTTTGGTATTGAAGCAAAAAAGGGGTCCGGGGTTCAAATACGCCTCCAACCTCCCCGGCTCCTTGCTGCGGGAACAGAAACCTGGAAAAGAGGAAGGAGACGTTTCGTCCGTGTCCAAAAGGAAGCCGGAGCGGGAGGAAACGCCAAGACACAGACCAGAGGATTCGATCCACCGGCAGCCACCTCTGCTCTCCCCCAGCAACCTGCCACACTCCAGGCCTGAGGACAAACTGAGGAAGAAGAGGAAGTTGTTTGATGATGATGAAGAGGAGGATCTCAGTGTGAAGAGGAAGGTTTGTGTCTGCCCACATTCTTCAGAAGTTTGACTTGTCTCTCTAAGAGTTTGAATCCAGGAGCAGAGACTCTTATTTTTTTTTCTAACTTCACAGGAAATCAAGACCGAAGAGGATGATGAAGACACATATGAGGAAGACGATGACGAAGTAAGGGAGCCTCAATTCCGGAGCAGCATAGGTAGGAAAGGGCGGTTCGGAGATACTGAAGACGAATGGGATTACAAGGACACAAAGACTGACCACTTGAATCCCTCCATCAAAACACCGCTTGGCGACAGCGACCAGTCACACTGCAGCTCTCCACAGGCCGGTCCCAGCAGCGAGGGCGGCAGCGAGACGCAGGAAAAGGGCCACCGTCCCAAAGCGCGGCGTAAGCGCCGCTTGCCTAACAGAGATCTGAGCCGAGAACTGAGCAAAGAACTGAACCAAGAAATCCAGAAGACAGAGGATTCTTTGGCAAACGAGAACCGACAGCCTCTCAAAGTGGAGCCAGAAATGGAAAACGAGGAGCCCAAGCGGCTGTTTCGCAACGGGAACGAGCTCTCTGATCAACGGTCCCACCTCAAGACCAAAGAGATGAACGGGACCCCCTGGGAACTGCGGCACTTTTACCCAAGTCGGATCACGCCGCTCGGTTTTAATCGTAGTACCCCAACAACACGGCCAGTCCCGCCACGCTCTCCGCCCAAGTGTGTCCAAATGGAACGGCACGTCGTTCGGCCCCCTCCGATAAGCCCGCCTCCTGATAGGCTGCCCCTGAAAGACGGGAAAGCGCATGTCATGCAACGGGAGGTGTGGATGAAAATATTCAGCTACCTCACACACCAGGAGCTGTGTGTCTGCATGAGAGTGTGCAAGACGTGGAACAGATGGTACATCTACACTGCACCTTTACAGTCGAGCCTGAAACTATTCGGAACTCTGGCAGGTTCTGACCTTAAGTGACTTTTATTTAACCACATTTTTTTCTGATTGGAAACGAGACAATAACAATAAGACACATCTTTGTGCAGAAAAAGCAACATTTCTTTTTTAACAAAAAGTGAAATAATCTTAACTTGCCAGGGCGATGGACACTGTCAGGCTCAACTTTACATTTTTTATGTTCAACCTAAGATACCACGTTACATTTTTTCATTGACATGCTTCTTAAATATCAACTTCTGCACTCTAGGTGTTGTGATAAGCGACTCTGGACAAAGATTGATCTGAACCGCTGTACGTCAATCACCCCCCTTATGCTCAGTGGAATCGTCCGCAGACAGCCGGTTTCCCTGGATCTCAGTTGGACCAACATTTCTAAAAAGCAGCTCAGCTGGCTTATTAACAGGTTACCAGGTGAGTGTGATTAGAAGCAAACGTTTCCCCGTGACATTAGTGCCGCACCTGTATTTAAAAGCTGCTCTGTGGTTCAGGTCTGCGAGTATTGAAGCTGTCAGGCTGTTCTTGGGCGGCTGTTTCTGCACTCTGCACCTCCAGCTGCCCTCTGCTGCGCACCCTCGATATACAGTGGGTGGAAGGCCTCAAAGATGCCCAGATGAGGGACCTCCTCTCACCGCCTACAGATAACAGACCAGGTACAACCAAAGCTAAAGCGCTGAGTAGTGTTTTTCTGTACTATCATGTATGCTGTGACACCTAGACACATTACTGCACTAAATGACATTCAGAATCATCAAAGAAAAAATAAATATAACCAGATTTCTTTCAAAAAAATATAACGAAATGAGACTTTGAATAAAAAGTCACTTTTTTTTTTTAAATCGTAGTGAGTCAGCAAACTCACAGAAAGAATCAACTTGACTAAGAAGATTCAATTCCTTTTCCCTGTGCAGAAAAAAATCCTTTACTGAAGCCAAAAAGTGAACAAACCAAACGTTAGAACATAACCACACAATACGCAAAGAAAAGGAGATGTGCTATGAGGAAGTGAGTGACAAATCAATACAGCAGAGGGGAAAAAAAGTGCTGCTCAAGTTGAAACTTGTTGGAACAGTTTGAAAACAAAACCAGGAAAGGGTGCAACAAGTTTAAGAAGAGAATTGTTTACTACTGGAGGGTGACCTTGGGAAAAGTGTTACCTAATAGAGACTCAGAAGAACATTTTAATAAGGTCATACTTGGAAAAAAATGTTTGTTTTTGCCTAGATCCCATTTTAAAGAAACAAAAGTTGTGCTTTTTTTTATTTTTGAAACATCTATGTATCCACTGAATAAAGTTTTGTGGCAGCTGTTGGTGGATATTTAAGCCTAGAAATTAAGTAACTATTTCCTCAGTCGACTTATCAGTGCCATCTGAAAGATGTGCACGAAGCACCGTCTGCCTTATAACCCAGAAAATATTTGAGCCCTGAAGAAGGAAAAGGCTAAGGAAGGAATGCGGTCAGGATACTTATCGACAGTAAAAAAAAAATCTCACTGAACATTTTTCACATTGTGACCTTCATAGGTCTGCCCTAATTGTCTATATTTAAATACATTTGAAACACTCTGTCTTTTAAGTCATGTGTTACAATGTTCTTTTTTTGCCACTTTCCAAAAAGAAAAAGTTTCTCTTTTTTTCCATTTGAGCTTAGCTGTGAGGTTTCTTTTGACATACCGTAAATTACAATAAATATTTTTTTTTCTGAGCGTCCAAAATGCCAAAATATGTTTTTAGAAATCATTTTGACCACCACTAGAGAACTCCAGTTCCTCTGCTGTCCTGTTGAACTAGTTTCTGTGTGGCTCCAGTCGTATTGAAACGGTCATGCGTGTCCCGCAGCAGCATTGTCAGCTTTTTTTTTCATCTTTATATATCTAGGCTAAACGGTGCTTTCACTTTTCTCCCCAAAAATAGTTTCTTTTCTATTTTACCGTTGCACCAAACTGAGCTGTGGAACAGGAAATAAAAACTTCTTAGGACTAAAACTTAAGTTGAAACAATTTTTGGATAATTTGAGATTCCGCAATGACTCTGAAAGTGAACTGATTGGTGCTCTGTGTAACCGTGTGACAGGTCAGTTGGACAATTGTTGCAAGTTGAGGAACGTGGAGGACCTGCGGCTGGCAGGACTGGACATCACCGACGCGTCCCTGCGGCTCATAAGTCGGCAGATGCCTTTGCTGTCCAGGTTGGACCTGAGTTACTGCAACCATATTAATGACCAGTCTGTTAACTTACTTACAGCAGCAGGGACCACAACCAGAGACTCCCTCACAGAAATCAACCTATCAGGTGAGATCCAAGGCTTTAGGTTAAGTTAGGGCGGCAGTATAGAGACAGAAACACCTGGGTTTGTGGAGGTATTATGCAGTCGTCAAATATTAAAGATAAAACCTAAAGTCAGGGAAAAGGCCTTAGATCTCTTAGTGTTATAGGCAAAGCTTTAACACCCCCCCCCCAAAAGATCTGTCCTTAGGTTATGACTAACTCAAAAAAGTTACACATTTGACTCAAAAAAGAAGAAAAGTAACCATTAGGCGTGCCAGATATTAATGAGACAATGTAGGTCAACCATAGCATACATAGCATTTTTAGTCAAAACTACTCCCCATCTAATGTGATAAGCTGCCTACGCATTCGACCACAACCTCATCCGTGTCATGGTCACATTTAGTAACAGATAAGCTGATTTAGAACCACTAAAGTCACCCAAATATACTTTAAGGCCAAACTTAGTAGTATTAGTAGTAGTCTACAAAAAATACAGTTTTGTTTTAACAAAATATTTTTGTGATTGTTTAATTAAAAGTAAAAATTAAATATGACAAAAATCTAGTTCAAGATGCAGAAATCCAAATTTAGGGTTATTTGTTTTTGCTTTCCTTCTGAGCACCACACATGTCTGTTAGCAGTACCAGCAGCCACAGAATCACCTCTTTTCTTTAAGAAGTGAGAGCTCTGAAACTCAAAATAGCTTCATGGTTAAAAACATTATAATTATTAAGTTGGGAGCATTTTTGAATATTAGATGGAATTTTAAAAATCCAATACTTAAAATGAAATTTAATGCAAATATAAGTTTTGTCACATTTGTTGTATTTTTTTTTTACCTTTTTAAAATACCCTTCTGAAAAGGAATCAAACTGACGCAGACGCAAAACTGATTTCTTCTCTTTTTCTTTTGTTTGTGTGCTTTTTTTTCCAGTTTGTAATCGAGTTACAGATCATTCCTTAAACTTTTTCAAGCGCTGTGGAAGCATCTGCCAGATCGACCTCCGCTTCTGCAAGCAGGTGACCACGACGGCTTGCGAAAGGTTCATTGCAGAGATGTCAGTGAGCGTACCTTTCAGACTAAAAGAAGAGAAACTCCTACAGAAGACCAGCTAGCTCCTACCAGGACAAACGCGTTCAGTCTGTCTTTGCACTTAATGGAACAACCGGTCCTGTGATAAGTCTCTGAATCACTGTCTTAGATGAAACGAGGGAAAGAAAGCTGGGGTTCTCACTCAACTGATAAAAAGGAAAAAGCATGCATGTATTTCTGTTAAGGCTGTGCTTTTCTAAAGATGTGGTTGTAAGTAACTGAGTTATTTTTATCCTTTTCAAATTTTGAAATTTGTATTTTTGTAAAAGCAGCATTTCATAAGTTTAGTGTTCCAGGCATGTAAGTACCACAGAGCCTGTTTGGCATAGAAAAACAGAGAATCCTTCTTGCCGTCACATATCAGTGTGCCAATATCAACATTTGACAGCTCATTTCCATATCATATTAAATACTGCATGTGAAGTGACTAAATGGTCATCAACTTTGCTTTTTTTGGAATGTATTTCAGTGATTATAAAATAGTAAACGAACTGTAAAATTCTGTTACACCCTCATGTTTTACATTTATACTTTTTAATGTTGAGTGTTCTGTTTATTAGGGGTTTTTCTTCAATATTTCAACATTAATTTATTTTTTTTATTACAGTTTGTATTTATTCTGTGACTTTGACGAAGCCGTCTTACACGAGTTAAAGTAATGCATCTAATTTATCAGCTCTGAGCCTGTGGCAGTATGCAGTCGGTGGGATTTGACTCCCACAAGTCAGTCAAAGGAAGTTGACAGAACAAACCTCGAGGCCCACGCGTCTGGTTTTCTATGGTGGCATCTTATTATGACCTTTGTGAATATTCCTGTAAATTCAAACCCTTGCTTCATACATTGCCTGTTGTATTTTGGGTGTTGTGCTGTCCTCTATTGCCTCAGGTGAATGTGATATTGTTTATATTTGTAAATCTTAAAATTAAGTGCTGAAATGCATTAAAAGATTTTCATTTGTATCCTAACGGAGTCTCTTTGGCTTTTGCTTGTAACTCATCATTGTGTAATAGCCACTTTGTGTCTAAATAATTTTAGATCCTATTATAGGCTGACATTTTTTAGTACAATCAGGCTTCAATACAATTGCCATCACATTTCTTTTTTACTTTTTTATTTATTTTTATATATAATCTTAAGTTAACTCTGTAAAAATTTCTTCAAACCAATAGTTATTTGCTACGTATGAAAAAATAGGACAACTGAAACTTCAGCAATGAAGAAATGCAAAGACACACTTCATTAAATGACATGTCAATCTTTAGAGACAGTTTCATTTTAATGTGTGGTCCTGATCCAGATGGAGAATTTCAAAGCCAGGAAAACCTTTCCAGGGGTTTTGAATTAATATCTGAGCTTAGTGTTACACCAACCAAACTTTTCTAGAGAAATACATTTGAGGACTTTTGTATTTGTGGAAAAGCTATAATTGTGACTTATTTACACTTTTGTTCAAAATATAAAATTACTAAACATGTCAATCAGAAGGTTAAAGTCAGGCTGAAGATTAGTCATCTTAATGTAAATAAGATATTTAAAAGGGTTTTAGCCATGGCTGTTTCCCAATTTCTTCCTATATCTTAATGTTTTGTAATTATGCACTTGTCATTAAAAGAATAGAAAACAGGGAAAAAAAGTCCCAGTAAAACAAAGTATGTCAGGTTAAAAAGTAGAAACTGTTCCAAATTCTCAGTTTGCAGCAAAAATGAGATCATAAAAATGTTCTGCACACATAAATAACACAAGCTTTTAAAAAGTCTTTAATTAACAAAATAAAAAGTTCAGCATTCCCAAATACAAAGACCAAACTTTGAACACAATAATGAAGAAAGAAAAGTGCAAACTGCTACACTACTCTGAATGGTTGTGTGGATGTGTGATGTGAAAGTTGCAGTGTTTTTTGTTCCACATAAGCTTCATTACCAATAAGGTGGATTTTAGGGGGAAATGAATAAAATACGAGTACTGTTGTTAGTGGAGGTATTTAGGACAAAAATCCTTTAATTTCCAAAAGCGTCTTGTAATGCTCTGATTCAAGATGAATAATCTGCTGAAAAACAAAAATCTGATGAAACACATTTCAAATAGAAAATTAGTATAACTTTGTAAAAAATAATCCAGCTTCAGCGACATATTTATATATAATTACACACATCTGATATAGATCAATATATGCAAATATACATACTGATTTCTCTCTATATACTCACTCTACCACAGCTATCGGGTACACCTTTAAATAGTTCAATACATGGTTCCTACATAAACTCTTAGCTTTACACACTTCATTTCATTACCGATAGTAAACAAAGCTAGACATTCAGTTCCACATTCCCAGTTCAGCTAAAAAACATGGAAGATGGTTAAATAAGATAGCACCTCTTTGTATTTGTCGTCTCTATACAAGTGCTCACATGGACCGGAGATGGCATCAGAGGGTAAAAAATATTGCTACAATGGACAGGTATTTTTTAGAATTATTTCAATGTTTTATGCATTAAATAAAAGAATATATCGGAATGGTAAATCTAAATAACAATGCATCAAGCCTAAATGATGAATTTTGATTAAAAATGGTCCAAAACGTGATCACGTTCCATCATGCCCCAAACCAGTTTGACATAAAAGGTTTTTCATTGGATCCTAAACAAGAGGCAGATCAGTGGCAGTGCACACTTTGATGGGTGGAAAATGAGAGAAATATTCACCCACAATGCTTAGACCTCAACCATGAGTTTACCACTAAAAAACGATTGAAACAAGTAAGTAAAAATAAGTCTGAAAACACACTGGGAGCCAGTGTAGGGAGTACGTTACAAGAGTACAGTTTGCATTTGTGTCAGTCACATAAAGACGGTTACGATAGTCCATTTGGGAACAACAAAAAGCATGAATGGCTTTTGGAGGTCATCGTGACTCAAAAAGGGACTTCCCTTTTGAAAATTGGGAAAAAAACTTAAAGCATTAATGATTAACCAAGTGGTTAAACTTCTACTGAAAGCCACATTGAAATGTTCACAGACTGGCTGAGTGAGCAAACGGTACGTCAAGATGAGGCCCAACACTATAAGGCAGGCTGGAGAGGGCCAAACACAATACATTCAGTTTGGTTTTAAAAATAGGCAGCCAGTTTCATCTCATCCCAACATCTGAAGGTGTACCTATAGAGTCTGCCATGACAGGCAGATAGATTTATACATCATCTGCATGCAAATAAAATGAGAAACTATGCTATGAAAAGAATCCAATTAAAAAATGTAAAAAGTAGAGGGACCAAGGTGGATGCTTGTGGGACACCAAACGTCAGGAAGAAGAAGAAGAAATGTTGCCAATCATAACAGAGTTGGTCGTATTATCGGACTATTCTTTAAACCACTGCAGCACAGACCTGTGAAGGCCTTGCCTTCCTGATGAAGCAGTGGTGTCAGGAGGAGGCTGAGGTCAACAGCGTCAAATGCAGGAACAAAGAGAGCAAACGTAACAGAATTTGTTATTTCTAATGAGCTGTTTTAAATGAACTTCAGCCTGTTGGAAAATTCTGTACACCTTTGCTCGATAACTTCTCATAGCATGTAATTGGTTGCAAGTGTTGGTGCATTAAACACAAAGCCTAAAAAAAAAATGTTTGTGTTCGAAGTAGAGACTTGTATCACCCCCCTCCCCTGCATAGCTGAAAAGAAAAAGGAGTATCCCCTTTTTAGTTTGGCACCTTGTTTGCTCTCCTGTTTTGAGATTTAGTACGAGTCTGCTGCCCCTCGGCTAGCTCACGTGCATCAGCTGTACAGTGAGTGGACCAAAGCTATACCTAGCAAACACAGTATTAACAACTAATTATGATTTTCAGTGAAAACGATTGCAGGTCATGCGCGTCACTCACTCTTTGCTTTGTGAAATCTGACGAGGCCAAACATTTAGGTAAGACAGCGAGTCGATCTGAAGTTACAGTCCTGTTCTGAAAAGAATTCTTGTAAAAAAAATAATATATACATTTTAGTGTGCAAACTATAAGACTTTGAGAAGTACAAACATCCAGTAAAATCATTTTTTTCTTGTGATTCAGAGTTCATGAGCTGTATCATTAGGTTACGGTACCATCCCTCTCGGAGACGGATGCTGCAGCTGTGTGTTAGGACTTAAAGACATGCACGGCCCTCACTACGTACTGCCTGCAGATGGGGCATTCGTTCATCCTTTTGCCGCACTTTGTACAAGTGACCATGTGGCCGCATTCCAGGAGAACGCAGTCGATCGTGGCATCCATGCAGATCCTGCAGAGATTGTCGTCGCGAATCGTGAGCGGACAGATTTCCCCGTCTGCAAGACAGGAAGTAAGAAGACAGCAGAGGTGAGAAGACTTCTGAAGAACCTGATATGAGACATGGCTAATATATATATATATATACATATATATATATATATCATCCACAGACTACAGAATCTGATGCAGTGCATGATGTCATGCCCACCATCTCTTTCAAAAAGTCAATGCATCTGGACGTTTCCATGACAACATCAATCATAATCACTGGGGAGGAAATATAATCCCGTTTGCAGGATTAGTGCACATCACTAGGAGGAGTGTGATCTCAGAGCGTACAGATGAGTCTCTTCATGAATGGACCCAAGTGAATTAGATGATCCGAAAAAGCTGTCACAGCAGCACTCAGTCATCAGGACTACGTACTGACAAGAGATGAATGAATGACTGATGAAGACTCCACAATTATTACATATGGAGTAAGGATGTGACTCTGCATTTACAAAAATAGGGGGTAGAGGGGGGGGGGCATCCACGGCGCTGTAAGCCTTACCTCCAATGGCACCGTTGCAGATAGGAGGCGGAAAGGCCATCACTTTAGTGTGGGAGAAGCAAAGCAAACATGACATAAATGTAGCTCTTCTTTTGAGCCACTTATGCTACTGTTATTATTATTATCACGATCATCATAATTAATAAGGAAAAGGAAGAAGAGGCTGTATTAGTGTGTAGCGTTTTATCCGGAGAGGACAGGACTAGAGCAAACATGAGTGACATCTTACCTGAGGTTACTGTACTGCTCACATTTTCCACTGTAACAAAAAGAGTTAATTAAACTCACTAAAGAAACTTAATAGGGGAAATTATATTAGCAACTCAATCATTTTACATACAAAAAGTGTAAAGAATGGATTAAGAATCTGTAAACTAATAAACAAAAACTCAAATCCGTACATGATTTCCTGTTTTCCTCTGTCTCTCTGTACAGTCTGCTGACGCGTTCCACCAGCTCCCACTTCTCGCAGCACCCTGAATAGTTGACAAAGTTTCTGGCCAGGATCTCTTTGAGCTGCCTGACAGACAGACCCTCGATGTCTCTCAGACTGGAGATGTCTGAGAGGGACGCTCTGGCACGACGGCGCATCTGAGGACTCCCCTAAAAAATATATATATTTATATATAAAATAAAGACACTCAACACTGCCAAATACTTAAAGTCCACAAAAACTTTCTAATGATAAAAACAAAAATTTCTCATTTCTGTTCTTGTTTTTTTTGTCTGAAAGGATAAATATCGCTTTAAAAACTGCATAACAATCCCCCATGACACTGAATAGGATGAGGTAGACATGCAAGGAGGACAAACAGATGGACTGCCATCACTTTGCTTATGATGACGATGATGATGATGATGGTGGTGGTACAAAGGACATAAATCACCTCAGGAGTGTGTTCATTTGGATCCAAGTTAAGGAGGGAGACTGATGTGGCATCCCCCATGTCCTGCATAACAACAGGTAACGACAAACATTAAGGTGGGCACAGGAGGCACCAGATCATTAGATACTCTTCAGGTGGCTCACTTCGACATTAGAAACAATACGCTGTACCTTCCCTTCATAGAAAAGCTTAGGGCTCTATAAGTAGCCCAGGTACAAGTATTTATAGTGGATCCTGACATCGCACACATAAGCCTCCTTTCTACAGTCAGTTGGAGTTTAAAGCCTAATTCGCACAGATTGTTGTGGGTTTGCAACCCTTGCTGTGCTGTGTCACAGGTCATCCATTCATTATCATTTAAAAAAAAAAAACACTAGATGGCTTTTCGTTCCAGAGAAAGTTTTCAACATGGTTCATCTCATGACCCTAACTTTTACTCCCCTACTTTAAAGACTTTCTTTGCTTTAGACAAATATAGAAACACACCAAGCTGACAACCGAACCGAGACTCTAGTAAATGTGTTTTAGAAATATCCAAAAAAACAAAAAAAATACATTAAAAGGTCTAAAGCGTTGCCTCGCTTCAGTGGCTAAAGAAAGAAAAAAGAAAAACAAAAAGAAATACTCCTAAATTCAGCTGTTACCTACTGATAAACATACAAGGCTGACCCAAAAGACTCACTTGTCCCTTTATGAACAGTCCTTTTAAACTAAAACTTAAAATAATTAGACTATTATTTTCTATTATTATTTAAAATCAGCAACAGGAGCATTTAGTAAATAAAACTCGTTTCTACTAAGAAACAATTTTGACATGAGAGTTTGTGTCGACATCATTTCCTGTTATCTGGTTTCAAGTGTATGTGTGGTGATCGGACAATGGTTAATCTACAGGATCTTACTGCATTAGTAACATGTGCTTTACCAAGTGTGCACCTTTGGCAATCACTACAAACTTTGTGAAGCACAAGGTGGAATGGCCAACAAGCATGGTTGCATGTTTGACAGCGTTTTACGGTGACAGTCAATCCTGTGCACGCATGTTTGTTTGCGTATGCACTGCAGTGCTGCGGGGACAGCCTAATCCATGCAGACAGTCAGAATAGAATAGAATTGGTAAGGTGCTCTCCTGCACCAGTGACAGCTTCTCCATCACAGTGAGACTTTAGTGAACTTGTGCGTACCCTTGTGATGTGTAAAGATGTCCACGATTTAGGGTTTATTTTTCCTCACCTATTGTATTTTGACCAACGATAAAAGGTCTTGACAAAACTCAAAGTCTGCTCGATTCAAATTCAGTGCTGACAATCGTAAAAAAATTAAAAAGGTTCTGCAGAGTTCTAACCCTCTCTTCTCGGGGTAGGGTTTGGGGGAACGTGAAAACAATGAAAATTATGGACGACCCCTAAAGGAAACTGCTGCAAGATGGCATAACAGGTCCAACTTGTGTTAAGAAGAAGCAGCAACAGCTGTCAAAACTACTAGTGACACCGTTTTTCTTCTTCTCTTCAGATAGTTTTTGTCATTAAGGTTGACCCTTACCTGGTTGGTGTCAGAGCTGTCGCTTCTGCTGAGAGGTTCCTCCTGAGAGGCAGCAAAGGCTGACAGTTCGGAGGCAGACTGTGTGGTGGAGGGGGCTGCGGTGTACAGGCTACGCGAGCGAAGGCTGGCTGCGTCAGGGTCGTCCTCCTCCTCTTCCTCGATGCCTTGGTGACGAAGCACCAAGTCCACTAGGTCTTCCTTCTCCCTGCAGGTATCAGTGGGAATGTTTCGCAGCTGTAGGTACTGACGCAGGTCCTTCACACGCAGGCGCATGAGGCGTGGACGTTGAAAGGCGGTAGCCTTTAGTAAATGGCAAGTGGCACAGATGCGCAGGTTCTCCTGCAGCACGCAGCACAGAAAGCAGAAGCTCTTCCTGCAGTCGCAGCAAACATGCTGCAGAAGAAAGAGGAGCAATCAGAGATTCCTGTTCACCTGCATGGCAGAGGAATGCTAAATAGTTTTGGTTTAGATATTGTCATTTTATTTTTACAAAGGCAAAAAATAAATCATTCAACGTTTTTAAACTCCGGGTTTATTTATGTCACAGTATACATTTTCCATAATTCATTTATAATTTCATGCTATTGACCATTAAGACGTGTTCGTTTTTTGACTTGCTTTCAGACTGACAGGAATATTAACTGAACTGGATGTTGAAAGGTAAACATATTTTTCTTTTACCAAAATATATTACATTTATAAATTTAGAGGACTGACTAAAATTGAGGGGAGGTCCGATTTATTTAGGTTTCCAAAAATCAGATCACATCAGTAATCAAGCCTAGTGTTTTTTTATGATATCAGAAGGCTGATCATAAAAAAAAAATTACTTACATAAATCAATAATCAGGATTTGTTTGTGCAGTTTTTGTGCAAGTAAGACACATGGGACTTTTGGTTTTATTTTCGACATTTGGTCTGAAATATTGCTAAAACAAGCCATGTCAGTTGTCCCATGGTGATTATAGATCTGCAAAGACCAAATGCTTCATGTTTAATCCACATGTATAAAGATAGAATAACTGTCAACTTTTAATGCAACTGTGGATATTTTGATCCCATGAAAAACATTAAAAGATGTATTATGCCGAGTTATAGCAAATGTTTCCGCCTGTAGTGCCTAACAAAATAAAGAACAAGTAAAAGCAAAACAAATAAAATCATTGCAATTCAACAGAGTGGGCTGATGTGATCAACACAGTGTACACAAACAGATTAACAGAAACAGATCCATTTTTTTCTCTTATGTTCATCATCACTAGGGTCATTTGGAGTCCCATTTCAGTTCTGTTGACTCTTATTTGAATTGAACCATTGCAGTGAAATTGAAATGATGTTTTTGGTTGTTTTGCTGAGTTTTCCTCATATCGTGCAGCCCTAGCGTAAAGCAAATACTTGTCATTTGTGCTCACATCAGCATATGAGATGGAAAGGATGCATTCTCCTTGAAAAGCCTACCTTCCTCCTGAAGACTGTGAAGGCCTGACCACAGGCCTTGCATACCAGCGTGGGGCTTCCTGAGCTCGTGGGAGGGTACGTTGAGTAGCCAGCACTGGGGGCAAACCTGAATGGCCCCGCACCAGCGCCAAACCCTGGCTGCTGACCTCTGACGGCCCCGGTTCCCATGACTTCATTCAAGATACCACAGCATGAAGCCCACACGGACGAGGCCCCTGCCTGAGGAGAAAACCAACTATTTACTTGCAATGGAAGTTTGTGACTCATGATGGTTACGACGCAGATTTCCTTTGTTTTTATAGAGACAATTGAAGATTTTAGACTAACCTTGAAGCACTCCAATAATATAAACAATCAAAAACAATTAAAAGCAGGAACAATATGTACCGCCGGGTAAACACTGACTAACAAAAGGTTTTCAAATAAATGACCTGTGCCACATAATCATAATTAAATGTCGCTATCAATACAATCGCAGTGTCGTCTAAATATTTTTGACAATGAAGATATGACAGAGCATCAGCTCTCCGGCACAACAACACGAAGAAGGCTACGACTCTTCTACTAGCTAACATAGACAGTTCCTGCACTGCAGTGCTAGCGATCATCTCCACAGAGCTATGACTGAATTATGATGGTTTGGATGAGAATGTCAAACCTTCATTGCAGCTCCAGTGTCGCGACTGAGAAAGAGAAAAGTAGCGGCGTAATCATCATACAGCCATTTAAAGTCGATGGATTCAGTGATGTAAGCGGCTTAGTTCGTGAGGAGAGATACGAGCCAATCGTAGTATTGTTAAAGTGCTCCTCCTTCTTCTTCTTCTTGTGGCTTTAACGGCGGGAGGCACCAACGTGAAGGTGCATTACCGCCACCTACTGTGTTGGAGTGTGGGTCAGAGTGGGGACTACCTAACAAAAAAAAAGAAAACAAAAAAACCACCCCTGAATTCTCCTCATAAAACCTGGTCCTGCTCAAAAAAACTATAATCATACCATTTAAATTATAGTCCTTCTTCTTCCTCGTTGGTTTAAATGTCGAGTTACTGCCAAGAGAAGATTGGCGCCATCTACTGTTGATTTTTTACAAACTTAAAAAAAAGTCCAGTCCAGTCTAACTTCATTCGTAGAACACGTTTATACAGTATTTTCTTCTCACAAAAAAGCGTTGTCCAAGAAAATGTAATATCAATGACATACTTTAATAAATTTAATATGACATTCATAGAGAAATTATGAACCATATATCTTAAACACATGCATAACGTAAGGTGTTGTAAAAAGGGATGGGACAATACAAGATTTTTCTTCTAGTTCACTCCTTTTCAAGCACATTAGTTGTTTTTTTTAATCCGTCTATTATTAACTATTGCGTTCATTGTCATCTTGTGTTTGAAATAAAAATAAAAAATAAACTCCAATACAACCCACGGTTAAAAACGCTCACTTCAAAATCACAAATGTCATAATTTATCCATGGAAATACTTATTTTAAAACATGCTTTAACATTAATAACAATTCAGGCTTTTGTGTGGGTGGTTTCTCACCCAAGCTCGGGTCCACCAGGGGCCAGGGCAGGCTTGAGGGGTCCTGCACAGTATTTTAGCTGTTCCTAGCACTGTCATTTTCTGAACTAAGAGGTCTTAGGTCTTTCCATCGACCTGCTGTAGCCACTCCTCCAGCTTGGGGGTTTCTGCCCCGAGAGCTCCAATTACCACAGCCACCACTGTCACCTTCACTTTCCATGCTTTCTCCTGTTCTTCTCTGAGTCCCTGGTATTTCTCCAGTTTCTCATGTTCCTTCTTCCCTATGTTCCCATCGCTTGGCACTGCCACATCCACCACAACGGCTTTCCTCTGTTCTTTATCCACCACTACAATGTCTGGTTGGTTTGCCATTACCATCCTGTCAGTCTGGATCTGGAAGTCTCACAGGGTCTTTGCTCCCTCATTCTCTACCACCTTCTGAAGTGTTTCCCATTTTGGCTTTGGGCTTTTCAGTTCCATATTCTGCACACATGTTTCTGTATATTATTCCAGCCACTTGGGTGTGGCGCTCCATGAATGCTTTCCCTGCCAGCATCTTACACCTTGCAGTTAAGTGCTGGATTGTTTCAGGCGCCTCTTTGCACAGCCTACACCTTGGGTCTTGTCTGGTGTGGTAGATCTGAGCCTCTATCGCTCTGGTGCTCAGGGCTTGTTCCTGAGCTATCAGGATGAGTGCTTCAGTGCTGTCCTGTAATATCAGGATAACCAAGCATCTCAAGGACCACTGCTGCTGAAGTGTAAACCAGTTCATCGGTTTCTGTGATGGTTGTCTCATATGACCCTCAACAGTGGTCATATAGAAAAAGGAAAAACGAATCGTTTTCTCATTTTTTTTATTTTTATTTGAAAAGCAAATGAATGAATGATACACAGATTTGGGACACATATGAATACACTTTTTTTAAAGTCTGGTTTATTGAAATGATGGTAACTAGTGAAACTCATTATCTTTAAAGCCAGAAACAACTTCCTTCCAGTAAACATACAACAAATGTGCAAGGACAGAGATGGGGATTACGATTTAAGATAACAGCTGAACTTTGAAAAGCAGTGCAATCGCACTACAAAAAAGAAAATGTGCTTATCAATTTGTGCTGTGGATTTATCGAACGGGATGAATGAATGTTTAAAACAAAGTAAAAGTTTACTTGTATTCAAAACAACATACAAGATGTCACTGATGGACATTACAAGGCTAGAAATTATCAATAACAACAAATAAGCAAATGTCTGTTTTGCAAAGGTGTCATACTGAAAGTAATTTGAATTTTATGAGAGAGAAAAACTGTAAATAGAAATATGCCCAGCATAAGGTGTCGGGGAAAGGGGTGGGACCACACAGGATTGTTCTTCCACCCACTTCTTTTCAAGCTCATTTGTTTTGTTTTGTCTATTTTTAACTCTTGTGTTTATTTTTCAATTTGAGTTTGAAATAAAAAAAAATGTTCAAAAGATCATTGAAACCTCTGAACTGTGATGCTGTTTGTAGATGTGTAGTTTGCACAGTATGTATAATGTTTTCTCTCACCTGTTGTATTGTTTTTTGGTTTCGTTTTTTAATTGATTGTTAAAAGTAAATTGGATATAGAATTGGTGAAAACCCGATAAATGTCATTAAGACAGTTTAACATTTTAAACTAGTTCTTGATTTTTACAATAAATATGGATGTCACATGAGCTCTTCCTTTTTTTTTTTTTTTAAGAAATCCAGGTCGACGAAGGAGCATCCGGGAACGCTAGTTGAGCGCGCGAACAAGCTCTCGTGACGTTGTTTACAAAAGTGGTAACAGCGTGATGTGTGAATGACCCAGTCGAAGGGATGGATACCGACGCCGGAGTGAGTTTAATCATAATGTATGAAGACGAGTCAGTGGATGTTCGTTACAGAGACGGAACGCGGTTGCAGCTGTCCTCGTGCGGAAGTGAATTTTTGCTGGAGAAACCCGCAGACCCTCGCGGACATCCTCCACAGCCCACAGAGAGAGTACGACAGAGGACCAGGTTCACTGTCAGTGCATACAAGGTGCACTTCCGGGTTTCTTTCACTCTGTTTCTTTTAAACTACTTGTTTTTTTTCCCTCCCCAAACTTTATCAACATGACGATGAATCAAGAAAACACTACAAATACTGTAAAACTGGCACATCAAAATTTAACAGTCCTGAGGTTTAAATTATTTTATTATCTTATTAAACATAGAATAGAAAAAAAATGCATTTCCTTTAAAAGATTAAATGTTCTTGTAAGCCCTATATTTTATATAATTTTATTGTTCTGCAATATTTGGACCATACTTTTGGATTTCTTTGTTAGTGCCTTTTTGAATTCCTCCTGATTATTAAAAAAAAAGAACATTTTCATGTAATAGCTTGTTTTCAGTGGAATATTGTTTTAAAATCAGGACTACTTAACGTTTGTCGTTTGTTTACACAGGAGCTGGTTGTTGCTGCCTTAGAATTTAGAAATAACTATGCAAGTCGACCGTATCTGCCAGAAGAACTCATCTCTGCTGACAAAAAGAAGGTTATCATTGCTATATGTCCTCCTACTATTATCTCCTTTTATGTTAGTGTATATCTAACCCTTTTACATATCCTTTGTAGGGGTTTTTCTTTGTGGAACAGTGTGTTCAGTGGCCTGAGAGGTCATCCTTTCAGGCTGAGGACAGACCTGGGGGTGAGATTGGGATTAAGTCGGAGGAGGACCGAGCCGCGTTGATATTGTCACCCTCAGGTGAAACGTTCTCGGTGGAGTTCACATGCAGCTTGAGTCGGGATGAAAGTCAGCGTCCCGGTTTGCAGTGTTTGGACGGCACAGACAGTCAGACACAAGCCTGCAGTCTGATCTTTAACAGTGTAGAGGATTGCACTAAAATGCTGAGTCAGAGTAGAGTGAGCGCAAAGTCGGATAAGACTGGAAAAGTCACTCCTGCTCCAGAGAAGGTAATGCTTTTTCTTAAACATTTGCTTTTATCTATCTCAGGCTGTAAAGTGTGATTACTGTGTTCTCTCCTCCAAACCGATACAGATGTTTCAATCCGCCACAGTTGTCCAGCATCACTCTTGCAGTGCTTTCTCTCCCACATGGGCCTACCCTTTGTCTTTGGTCCGCCATCACTGGATGTCTCATTTTTCTGAAGACGTAGAGGCGTCAGACTCGAGCATTTCTACAGGGACCAACAGGGAAACATCCGATATGCCTTGTGAGGAAAGAATTTCCCAACTCCCTCAGGCACTGTCTCTCACATGTCCACTGCCTCATTGGCACAGGTTTGGTTGATAAATTGGCTCAATTCCCTCATAGTAATGGTTCATGTCTCAGCTCTTATGTCCATGTTTTAGGTGGAAGGTGAAGGATCCATTGGTCAGAGGAAAGGTATCAGACATTCCAACAGACCTTGTGAAAATAGTGTGGTGTCAAGGAATTATTTACAGGTAGTTATGCTTCTTTTCAGGGTTTGTTTTAAGGACTCACTCTGATGAAAATCCCATTTTTTGCAGCATTTTCCTCATGATGAAGGACATATAAAAAAAGAGCATTTGAGTTTAAAATTGCAAATCTGAGTATTTCTTTGTACAAATCATTGTGAATCAGGAACAGATGAAAAAATGCACTGGAAAAGCTTGGACATGTAACGTAGAACCTGCAAAGGCCACAAACTCCATTCTGATGCATCCACTTTAAGACAACTAGATCCATGTGCGTCTTCATTTTCCTCGTCTGAGCTGGCATGTGGCTCAAAACTGTACGGCTGGATAGCTCCAATATTGCGCAGCCTTTTTGTTATAGCACTAAGATCAGGTTAGGGTTGTGAGAGGCTGTAAGCCAGTTGGAGAGAGTGTAAATAGAGAGATGATGGGAAATGGGAGAAGGCTTACCATACTCTGTGCCAGGGGTCCTGCCTACAACTCAGCGGTAAAAACATTTTAATGAACTACTGCCGTTCTGCAGAAACTAAATCCTAGAAAATGACAAATTGAAAAAAAAATGGTCTAAAAAGGGCATAATCATAATTAAAAGACCACTGGGAATGCTTTTACAATAAAACAAAAGATGATCGGAGTGGGTTTTGAAGCATTTCAGCAGGTCATCAGTTGCACATATATCTTGTTTTTTTTGGTAGAATTTGATGCTGAGTGCATGAGGTGAGAAAAATAAACTTTTATTTAGTGCTGCACTGACATGACATGTCCAGTTCTGCAATAAATGTTGCTTGTTATTAGGATACTGAGTGGAACAGGCATTGAGATTTGCCCTGGAGATGGATCAGTCATTCGTTCTACTGGCATCAGCAATTCTTATTTTACCCATCACAAATTTGATCTTCAGTCGAAGCAGGTCAGCTTGCATCATAAACATATTTTATACAACATATTTTAAAGGCTGTTTTTTTTTTTTACCAGCTTGTTCAATTTTCATTCAATCGTTTGATTTCCTGCAGGCAAAAAAGCTCACTTACCACTTAAACAGTCTTCCACCTGATGTACACGGACAGATGTACTCCGTGTGCTCTGTTGTGAATCGTGCAAATAGGTGAGATCTCTAGCAGACGTTCAACACGTTTAAAGTCTTCAACATTTTTCAGATCTTTAACACACTCCCAACTTTTTTTTTGCTTCTTTACAGGATCCTTGCTATTTATAACCAGGCCAAGCAGTTACTGAAATTCCCTGCCTCTCCCAGCTGCCTTCAAGAGGTACTGGTACCTCAACTGGTCCAGTGTTTACCCATAAAGTAAACTTCTATTTGGGTAACAGTGTGATGCATGCTTTTATTTGCAGAGCAAAAAAAGTTATGAATCTGGAACATTAGAAAAAAATCCATGCAGCTCTGTGACTGTTGAGCAACAGATGAATGTGACACATGGAGCAGATAATCGGTAAGGGAAGTATTTCCTCATCATCTTACTTTATATGGGTATCTTACTTTTCTGTTCTCTTTCAGGTCATGTATTGTTGCTGCAGAACTGGAGAAGATAACGCGATTCAATTGTATCTTTCAGCGTGTTCTTTTAAAATGAGTTCCAAAATGTTCCAACTCAGTATTGTGTGTGTATATACATAAACAGATGATAACTCTTTAACATATTGCATCCAGTCCTGCTGGAAAACAGCCGTGTGCCAAAAAGGGAGGACGAGTGTGCAGTGTTCAAAGACGCTTTTGCTGAGGTCACCTGTGAGCCTGTGAATGACGACTGCATTGCTGAAGCTCTTGAAAATACCTCTAAAGCCATTCGAGACATCGATGCTCTTATGTCTGCTACAACACGGACATACAAGGGATCAATCCAAGGAGAAATGACTGATGTGTGATTACAGCTATAAAAGTCAATTTAAACTTTTGAATGAATGTATAGTTTATTGTGTTTTCAAAAATAAAAGATTGTGGAAAAACGGAAATTCTTGGTTCTGCTCTTTTAGGCACAATTCTTAACTCAGATAATGGATAATTAAAATGCACATTTGGATTCTTAGATACATTAATGGTCATTTTGGGAAATGGGTATTGCCAGGAAGACTCCAAAGAAACACTAGAGCAATAGATAATGTAGATATAATAGGTTAGTGTTTGTCTAACAATGTTTTAGGAAACATCATTGAATCCATAATTACAGATGTTTTACCCCAATGCATTTTGTACAAGGAGAGACAAAAACAGGAAGTGACTTGAAATAACTTGAAAACTTGCAGTAAGGGAAAAACAGACTAGTGAAACTGCAAAAAAGTTCTTCAAAATGAGGTTTAAGTGAGAGGTGAAAGAAACCACCTATTAAAGCATTTGATGGATTATTTTGCGCTTTTACGCGGGTGACATTTATAAAAGTTGGAAGTGAAATGAAGACATATCTGTGAACATAATATAAATAGGTTTTGTGATAAACATTCAAGAGGAAGGATTAGTGATTTTTCAACACATTTCCAAAGTTGAATTGAATTGAAATGGTTCATTTCAAGCAATCAAATAGGAATAATACATAAAAACAATACAATCATCAGTTATAGATTCGTACCACAACTAATCAAACTTTGGATAATTAATCATATAAATAAATATTGCTTGAAAGGGAGTGGAAGGAAGCGAACTTATATAAACCCACCCCTGTTCTACCGTAACCATTTTATAACATGATTTATCATTATCCGGTTAAGTGGCCATCTTTTTTCTGTCTTGGTTTGTGTTCGTAAAGCATTAGCGCCATCTAGTGGTTAATGTGGTCATAGCAACCTGAGTTTTCTTGCAGCTTTTAAAAAAAAATGATAATATAACAACTGAAAATGTTGAAACATTCGTCTTTTACTTTTGGTACCTCTGTTTTTTAATGAACCAGTTATTCTGTAATTTACACGTCTTGAATTTTTTGCATGAAAGAAGTCTTTGGTATCACAACGTTAGTAAAAACAAACACGTTTTTTACTCAAGAGAGAAGCTAAAAATAATTCATGTATTGTTCATCGTTTAGAGTACACTTCTATGAACTCAAGTAACAAGCTCTGTGGGACCAGCTGTCATAAACTATACAGCGACAGACATCAAGACTCATGATCAAGACTCATGAGGTTGGAATGAAAAAGTAGGTCAAGGTCTTTCTGTAATTGCAAAATCATTTAAGCAGGCTAATGCAACAAAAATCCCTTTGGGTTTGAACAAAAATAGTCTCTGAGAAGATGAAAGAATTATGTTTTTGCTGATATGTGTGCAGAAAAAGGAGCTGCAGTGATGTCCAAATCCTCTAAGCAGGTCCATTATGTGCACTACTTGTGTTGTACTTATTATTGTTATTTATTCTTTGAATATTTCCTATTTGTAACAATAACTTTAACATAACACAACTTGCCTTAAATCAAGTTAGAACATATTATTTTTTGTTTTCAACTTAAATATTTCCCTAAAGTTAGGATAAAAACATACGTTTAAACCATATTACAAAACATTTTGCACAAATTATTCCTGTCACTAAATCCCAATCATACATGAAAACATGAACCATGACACAAACTCAAACAAAAAAACTAAGATTTGTTTTTATAAAAACAAATTTAGCAAATTGGTCATGCTGAAAAATATTAATAAATAAATATTACATTTGCAATTAAAACTCGAATACTGCTGCTAACTAAACTGTTTATTTCTGTCGTTCAGTCGCCAGGTCAGATTATTTTTTCATTGCCGTTGGAGGTTAAGGGATTAACTGGGATTCGCCTGATCCCAGATCTGTGATTTGCACCGCAGCGATTTGCGTTTGATGTCCGTGTTCTCGCGACATTCCGCGAAGTTTCCGGTGTTGTGTATGTTCCTGGAAACATGGCGGCCAGCTTCCGCGGCCGTCCTATCCGGAGTCTTCGGATGCGAGGTAAGCGTGAAAAACTCAGCTCATAATTTGTTGGAATGGCAGCGTATTGCAATAAGAGCACGTCTCCCACAAAACATAGCATTGAATTTGTCCTTCAGCGTTTCCGTTGCGTTTGTTTTTGTCAGGGCGGAATGACAGCGGGGAGGAGAACGTACCGCTGGATCTGAGTAGAGGTAAGCAGAGGCTCATCATTCTAAAAGCTATTATTGCTCAAAATGGATTATGGTTGACTTTATGCACAAAATATACGAACCTCTAAATGAACCACGAGATTGCCACGTGGATGCATTTTTAATTAAACGTTTTATTTGTTGTTGTTTTGTTCAAAAATCTTCCTTTGTGGCTATAAACAGGCGAGAGGGAGCTAACTAGCTAGCTGATTTAGCGTTAGCTGGCTGCCACAGCTAACCAGTCATGACGATGCGCTGTTGTTTTGGTAGGCGTGAGTGGGCTGCAGAGCCTGCTATTTAGCGAGACAGCCATTAGAGTTGCATTAATACACGAGGCTCCGCTGGCTGTCAGAAACCCTGAGCTTAAGCCGGTTTGCTGAGCAATGCACATACGGGCTTTTTTTTTTTTATTCACAGCTCAGCCGAGTTAAATTTGCTCATCTAGCAACAGCACTGTCTGCTTGTTTGTTTACACCAACCAGCGGCTGTTTTCTTTGTTTGGAACCTTTTGCGGCTGCTAGGCACACTTGACTCACGATAAAAGCACGATCAACGAGTTCTGATGGAAACATTTCGGTCCTAAATTAGGAAAACGATTACGAACATAGTTTGTGTTTTTTGTCAGCTTAGGTTTTTATATAAAACGTATCTTACTGGAACAAACTCAACCATTGATGGGGGGTATTCCAGAAAGTAGGTTATGCTATTTACCACGATAAGTTTGAGGCTAAGGAAGCGGATAGCCTCAGCTTTTGGTTCCAAAAACAGTGGTATGTTTCAGGGTATGTGAAGTTGCTATAGCAACTCATGCTCTGAACATAACCTGGTCTGGAGCAGGTTTAGTTGAAGGTTAGTTGGTTTCAGAGAGGTGAAGGAGCATGCAGTGTCCATTTGAAGATGATTTAGTGGATGAAGAAGCTCAGATAATACTTTTTCCACCATGAGAGGGTGATAAGACCACGTATGGATGTTGGAAAGATGAACTTTTTTACATTAATCTAACTTAATTATTTGCTTCAGTTAAGATACATTCTTTTTGTTACATGAGCTTAAAAAGAACACTAAGTTATCAGACAGTTATTTTACTTTAATTCAAATTAATTCAATTAAGTAGGTGTAACTTTGGTGCTGCTGTTAGATCGGCGCTGCAAGGAATTGTGGGATACCATTCCCTTTGCCTGTCTGGACGGATTTGGGTTTAAGTGTGGGTTTTTGACCAAATGTGTTTAGTTGTTTATCTGTTTTACTGTGTATTTCCGAGTTATTTGTCCTGTTGTGTTTAATTCTTTCTGCACCATGAGTGAGAGGGAGGGAGAGAATGATGAGGTTATTTAGCACCCCTACTGCTCAGTGTTGTAATGTCAAAGTCAGAGAAAGGATAAATGACTTTAAGTTTTGTGTTGTGAATCTATATTGTTTCATTCATTTTAATGTTATAAAAATGAGAATATCTACAGGCTCAAATGTAGACATATGAGAGTTCAAGAAATACAATAAATTAAGATGGAAAGACATTTAATTGAATTGGAGTAATATGACATTTAGTTAGAAAAATATGTAAATTTGAGATTTCAGCCAGAGTTCAGGGTTAAAGTCAGGGTAGTTTAAACATGCTTCCTGGATTACCCCCCAGGAACGTTTATAATGCAATAACACCACTGTTTCTTAAACGATTGATCGATTTTTGCTTCACGGATAAGAAGCTAAAGTTTAAGGTATATTTATACACCAGTGCTTGTTTGCCTTTTTGCTTTTGATACTTTTATCTTAGCATCATATAGGAAATCTTCTTAAATGTCAACCTCAGTTAAACCATTTTCGTGGTATTCTATTGTTTTGTTTTGTAGCTGTACGGATTTTTCCCCCTTTGTATTTGAAGTTCTAAATCTTGTTAAAATATCAGTTTTTTTTATGGAGAGATAATATAAGACAATTTAAAACATAATCTGGGATTAGGATGGTCTATTTACGTGTTTGTGAAATGGATTTCTTCATTGATTGGTATATCTGACATTAGTTTCTACAGATATTAGATGTCTACATATGAAATAACCTCGCAAGTGTTTTAATATTTTATCAAATAATTAACATTAGATGAATTGTTGGAAAGCAAAGTCTAACTTGCTCGACTTTGCTTTTTGCTATAAAGGTCTAGTTTTGACTGCATAAACGTAAAACTAGTAAACTAATTGATAGCCCTTTCCTTTTCTCCTGTAACCACAGAGCTATTTTGTCCACTGAAATGGTCTTTTTGTTTCCCTCTAGAACCATCAGAAAACTTCCGGGAAATTCTTCAAAATGTGGCTAAACCACACGGAGTTAGCAACATGCGAAAACTGGGCCACCTGAACAACTTCATAAAGGTAAGAATGCTGCAGCATTTTTTTGCTCCACATGCAGCTTTTTAAGGAAGATGACTGTAGATATATTGAATGACTGATCAACTACTCTTCCTCTGAAATGTAGCTGCTGACCTGCTGAGGTTTATACCACAGTTTAGATTAAAAAAAAAAAAAAGCTCTGGGGATAGAAATGCATCATAAGCTTCTATTCAACTAGAATAACCTGCTGGCTATAAAACTAAAATAATATATATATTTTTTTACTGTAAACCCTAACTTGTTTCTCAATTTGTTTTCCTATTCCTCAGTATGTTTGGATTATGTTTAATATTTGTTGCAAAAGTGAAGATTCTCCTAAACTTATCTGACTCCGGTGGCAAAATTGTTAAAGAGATGGAGACAGTTTTAGGTCCATCTAAATTGGAACAAGATCAGGGATTTCAGAGCACCTCTGAAGAGACTTTAGAAAGGCTCAGACCAACCTTTAATAGCACAATGTTTTAACAAGCAGTTGAGTTTCACCTCCATCTATCCCCGCAAAAAAAGTATATATCACCTTTGACACACTAAAAAACGATTTTTGCAGCTAATTTCCTGCCCGGAGGTAAGAAGACTTGATCTCTGAAGCACTGCCTTTCGCTCCTTGTGGGCGTCGCCCATTTCAGGACGTCAACCTATAGCTGGCCTCGGCGGCGTATCTGCGTTTCGCCCAAAAAACAAACATCATCCAAACTTTTGTAGAGATGGTTGTGCATATTGTGGAGTCTTAAAAAAATGCTTTGCCGATGACCGCTAGCTACGTGGAGAAAGTGTGTGTGTGTGTTAGCGTGGGGGGGTTGCTGGCTGCGCAGACTTCCTGGAAGAGGATGTTCTCACTTTTTGACATCGCAATGTGAGAATCCCCTGGTTTTCGGGGACTGGGAGAGGGTGGTGCTCAGAGCACAGGTTTTTGCAGGAATGATTAGAAATGCTTGAATGGAACCAAATACCGCTTTGAGGGTTTTTTTCGGGATGAATTAATTTTTTAATATGCTTAAAAGCTCAAAAAGTTAGTTTTTTATGATACAGGCAATTTAAAAACTATTTCTATTATTAGTGATGCAAAAATCAATGGAAATGTGATTAGTTCTAATAGCACTATATCTTTTGTCGTACTCGTTTATATTTAAAGCGAGACTTGGGTCCCAAGAGGTAAATCCAAAAGTGAAATGTTCTGTGTTCAATAATCTGAATTCTTGTTCAAATCTGAACAGGGGTTAACAGCAAGTTCCCTGTGTGTGTATATGTACACATTTATTAGAGCACCGTCCGTCGCTTTGATGCCTTATAAGGGTTCCAGGATAGCAAGGGTGACTTAATCCCCCATGGAGGTGGTCACATGCTTCCATCTCTTCTCCTTCCACCCGCTTGGGCTCTAGTATTCAAACTGTTTTGAAACAACACCACTGGCCCTCTAAGCTATCACACACCACCCTCGTCCTCCTCCTCCTCCTCCTCAGCTATGTGCTTATATTTGAGAGTTGATTTAAAGCAACTATCTGTGTATTTTCCTGTGACACACTCAGCTGTGATGGAGTAGCAGTTCTATTGTGTGAGTCTCCTCGAAGTATCTGAAGGAAGGGAGAGACGGATTAGCACTGAAATGGCAGCATCCTCTGCTCAAAGATCCAATTACTTCACACATGCTGTGTTACAGACTGTTATTAGCGACGGGCTGTCTGCTCACTCCCACTGTCTGTGTGGGCTTCTGATGAAGGATAGAGGACCTGTTCAGTAGACACTAATAAAGGATAAAGCTGGCCATCACATCCAGATTCCTCAAATGATTTGATTGAGATTCATAAATCTGTGAGTCAGTTAAATGGACTTATTGTTATTGTTTTATTGGGTACATTTCCTTTTCAAAACCAGTTTTGTTTGTTCTTGAAAATATGTTTACACTACATTTGTGATTGACACTGTATCTTATTTAAAAATATTCAGGAATCCTATGAAGCCTAACAGAAAGGCAGTAGCTTTATGTTTAATTTGTGACTAGATATCTTAAATGGGTTTGATATTATCTATGTATATTTTTTGTTTTTTCAAGTTGATTGCTTGAAGAAACCATTTCAATTTCAAAAGGTAAATTATTCTATGGATTTCATTTTTTTAATGGTGCATCTTGTAGCGTAAAGATGCTTGTTCAACTGGAGCTGAGCTATGATGCGAGGGTTTTAACAGAACTTAAATAAATAATTGCAGACTTCCCTTTGCAACATTAATACATTGTATTCATACACAACAATTGTGGTTTGATGATATCTACCCTGCCTCTGCTGCTGGTTTTGCTTTCAGTATTACAGACCCACATCTGCCTCCAGCTAAGCGGCATCACCTGCCCCAAACAGGACAGCATGTCAGAGAAATTCAATGAAAACCACTGTTTACTTTTGGAGCCACATGCAAAACTGGTTTTAAAGTCACTACTCTTTTTATTTTATTTTTTGTGTTGAAAAATAAGATGAAAGTGCTTGAAAACTCATGTTTGTGTTGTCCATTTAAGAATGAACAAAATAACCTTTGTTGTTGTTTTTGTAAACTCTTCATTTGTAGCTCCTGTGCAGTGTTGGTCACCATGAGGAGCAATTTGGGTTTACATACGAAGAAATCATCATTTGGTTAGTATGATCACCTAAAAATGGCAAATTGAAACTCTTCTTTCTTAAAGAAGCAGAACTTTACCTTATTCTGTAATGCTAGGTGTCTTTTTTTTCTTATGTTTAAGTAATTTCTTGTATTTCCTTTCAATGTCTAGTCTGCGACTGGCTTTGCTGAATGAAGCAAAGGAAGTGCGTGCTGCGGGTTTGCGAGCACTTCGTTACCTCATTAGAGACACATGTGTGCTTCAAAAGGTCCTCAGACTACAGGTGGATTATTTGATATCCAGGTAAGAAGTGTTCTCATTCTTGGGAGAATAGATGTTCTGAATCATTTGATACAGCGAGGCAAAAAAGTATTTAATCATCCACCAAGTGTTCAAGTTCTCGCACTTAAAAAGACGAGAGAGGCCTGCAATTTTCTTCATAGGTACACTTAAACTATGAGAGACATAGAAGGAAATCCCATTGTCGGATCTTTAAATAATTTATTTGTAAATTATGGTGGAAAATAACTATTTGATCAATAAAAATGGTCAACTCAGTACTGTGTTGTGTACCCTTTGTTGGCCATGACAGCAGTCAAACGTTTTCTGTAAGTCTGCACAAGGTTTTCACAAACTGTGATGTTTAAGGGCTGTTGCTGAGCAACACAGACTTTCAATTCCCTCCAAATATTTCCTATGTGGTTTAGATCTGGAGACTGGCTAGGCCACTCCATGACCTTGGAATGGATCTTACGAAGCCACTCCTTCGTTAGCCGGGTAGTGTGTTTGAGATTGTTGTCATGCTTAAAGACCCAGCCACGTTTCATCTTCACTGTCTTTGCGGATGGAATGAGGTTTTCTCTCAAAATCTGACGATACATGGCCCCATTCTTTTGCACGGATCAATCATCCTGGTCTCTCTGCTGAAAAAAACAGCTCCAAACCATGATGTTTCCACCCACATGCTTTACAGGGGGCACTGTAGGATTTGAGTCCCTGGCAGCATTACTGATGGTAGCCTTTGTTACTTTGGTCCCAGCTCTCTGCAGGTCATTCACTAGGTCCCCTTGTGGTTCTGGGATTTTTGCCCACCGTCCTTGTGATCATTATGGACCCACGGGGTGAGATCTTGCAGGGAGCCTCAGATGGAGGGAGATAATCATTGGTCTTGTGTGTCTTCCATTTCCCAATAATTTAGCCCACAGTAGTTTTTTTCACACCAAGCTGCTTACCAATTGCATATTCAGTCTTTTTAGCCTGGTTCAGGTCAACAATTTTGTTTCTGGTGTCCTTAGACAGCTCCTTGGTCTTGGCCATAGTGGAGTTGGGAGTGTGACTGTTTGAGGTTGTGGACAGGTGTCTTTTGTATAGATAACAAGTTCCAAAAGGTGCCATTAATACAGGTAATGAGTGGAGGACAGAGGATCTTCTCACAGAAGGAGTTACATGTCTGAACAGACAGTGATCTTGTTTGTTTGTAGGTAGCGATGGGAATACAAGCCCCATGAAGCTTTCCTAGGGGTTCATGTAATTGTGCCGGAAAGATGAACCAACCAATCAGGGCTTTGAAACCACTCAGAACAGGGGCCTCTGGTGTTGGACTGGACGTATATCATATGCTTCAACTAAGCTCCTTGTAACACTTCAATGTGGAAATGATGATACAAAAACGTAATGATATAAAAAAAATGATGATGATGATGATAAAAAAAAACAATGTAAAACATCACGAGTTACGTTTTCCTGTGAGAAGTGCTTGACACAGCAAAACACACATCACATGAAAAAATAAACGCAAAGCAAAAAAAAAATAATTGTGAGACATTGGTCTTGAACCCAGGATCTCTGGATGCAGAGACTATTCCACTGAGCTATATCTACTACTATAGTGACTCCCTGCCATCATATATTCCTAGAAGAATTTTCTGTATAAATAACGTTCATAGTGTATTGCCTTATTAGGAGAAACAGAGTTAAAACGATCCTGAGCCACAGTACGTTTTTTCGTTGTTTTTTTTTACTACCATGGCAAAGTGCAATGAACTCACGCTGATTCCAATACAGGGGAAATAATAGAACTTGTCGGGAAACGTTCGGGATTCATTTGTATTTATAGAAAATCGCGCGCCCAACTGTTCAAACACAAGTGACATCTGAACCGTGGTTCGACCAAACGATGCATTTGGCGCTTCATACGTCATCAACCACGTGATCTGCGCTAGTTGACACACGCCCCGATAAATTGTGTCGAACCACTCTGTTTCATGAAGGTGAAACAGGCGCCGGAGCGTCCGTGTCAAACGGGTCTTCCCTATTTGTAGGTGACCAAAGAGTTATTTTTCATCATAATTTGCAAATAAATCCTTAAAAAATCAGACACTGTGATTTTTCTGGATTTTCTGTCTCTCATAGTTTAGGTGTACATATGATGAAATTTACAGGCCTCTCTCGTCTTTTTAAGTGGGAGAACTTGCACAATTGGTGGCTGATTAAAAACTTTTTTGCCCCACTGTATGTATATTTTTTTAGTTATGTGCTCTCTTCGGCAGACATTTCAAAATACAGGATGGTAAACAGGACTGCTTTTTGGACTAATGTTTGTCTGTTTCAGATGCATTGATATCCAACAGAGCAATGAGGGGGAGAGAACTCAGGCTCTGCGTCTGGTTCGCAAGGTAACTGTTTTCATTTGCTTTTTTTGTTGCTGCTGGAATTTGCCTTTCTCTTGGTTTATTACCTAAAAAAAGAGTCACTGGTTCAGCAGCATTAGCCTTGGACTGTCTGTAGAAATCTGCATGTGAGGTTATTTATAGTTCCGTTGGTTAGTTTACTGTAAACGATCCTCACTCACACAAAAAGGGAAACATGCACACATGCACAGACAGGATGTGATCTTTTTCAGGAAGAATTCATAGCATGTAACTTAATCCTTGGACTCATGTTTTAACCTGCGGTTTTTACAAAACAAAGCTACTTTTCAAAATAAAAGAATGTTGTTCTGTCTCTGTTCCATACAGTTTAACCCTCTAACAGTTATTTCATATAAACAATATAATATTGAAAAAATCTTCAGTTTGTGTCTAATTAAAAATAATAATTTGACAATTAATGTCGAATATCAACAATTATTTATGACATCACTTGACAGAACTGTCTGAGAAATACCAAAGATTTCAGAAATGTAAAGTGTTTTTCCCCTTAACATTCAGTATGCATTCACCAATTATTTTAATTAGTAGTTAGATTTTTAATACCATTGTTTTATCTAAATGAGAAGAAGACACATGTTGTTTGTGGAGACCTCCATGATGTTTTTCTTTTCTCCCCACCTCTGTAGATTATCAGCGTCAATGCGATGCTGTTCCCCACTTCCATCACAAACTCTCTAATAGCCATTGGCACAGATGGACTACAGGAGAGAGACAGAATGGTCCGTGCTGCTATCGCCATTGTGTGCGAGCTGGGTAAGTGTCTGGTTTTGAGCTGGAGAAACAAAACATGAATGATCAGCTCCAAAAACAGTTTTCCTGTGGAAGCAATATTAAAAAAGAAATTTTAAAAAAATAATAATAATTGAAATGAGTGACAAAAATGCAAATCTGAGACCAATTTTCAAAAGTGAAGTACGACAAACAAATCCTCTAAACTGTATTTCCTACGTTATTTGAAAACAACTGAAATTTTCTTTTTTTCTGTGCAATTTTGCACATTTCTCTTGTTTTTTTAACAGCACATTGTGTTCTGCACCTTGATCTGGTTTAAACCTTGTCAAACAATCTTTAGGCCATGTCTCCTCTGCAGAATGCGTTCGGTTTGCCACATTTCCATACATTTTCAAATACAATCATATCTGTGTTTTCGTTCTAAAAAACTGGACTTATTTTTCTACGAAGGTTTCAACATCGAGAGTTTAAACAAGAGAGAAAACTGAAATTGTTCCTGTCTGTTTAACAAAAGTGTATAAAGTGTGTTGTGAGGGGTTTTACAGCCTAAAAACGTCTATAATCCTACTTCACAAATTTCACCTATGGCTGGTTAATTTTAGAACGTAACCCCCGCAAGATATATATATATATATATATATATATATATATATATATATATATATATATATATATATATATATATATATATATATATATATATATATATATATATATATATATATATATATATATATATATACACATCTCCTTCACCATGACCCCTCTTCAAATGAGAAAGCTCCGCATAATGTTTCATGTTAGCAAAAACAACACATGTACACACTTGGATAACGACAGCTCATGTCTGCATCATATCAACACAAAGAGCCATAAAGTGCATGTCGGCATTACATTCTATTCTCTCTTTATAAATATTGGTGTCATGGTAATGACAAAAACACTTAGGTAGTCTGTACAGACCAGAACGAACAGTCTTAAAGACAGACCACAGTAATGTGGGAACCAATGCCATTTTGAATGTGCAGATTTCCTTTCATGGTAAACAGTGTTTAGAAAGTGGATTTAGATGCATGACATGTAAAAGTGACATAAAGGGGGCAGCCTGATCCTAATAATTTATAAAAAATGCGACTAAATTTATGGATTTTTAATTTCTTCTTCAGATCAAGAGCCGTTAAAAAGCTAGCTTAGTTAGCTTTTATGCATATGTTTTTAATCAGCCTTTGATATCCCCATTGTAACAACAGCTTTCAAAGATTTTTTTTTAGAAAGCATCGCTCATTGTTTATCTCTAACTTAATTTTAGGCATCTGTTAAAGTGCTCCTTGTGTGTGAAGGAGTGGTCAGTGCTTTTCTTTGAAAATGTTTTTTTTTAACATTCTTGTATTTCTGTGAGGCCTTATCACAAATGGACACATTTGCATCACTGTCCCCCGCTTTTTCAAGAAAAGGTTGCATAAGCTGTACTTAGAAAATGTTCCGTTTAAAGCTCAACGATTACTTGTCTTACAGCAAGTGAAACGGTGAGCTTTAGAAAGGGGAACACAGGTTTTGCGGTTTCTTCAGCTGGTAATGCTCTTGCATGCAGTCTTAAAGTAGCACCATGAAATAAATCACTGCTGTTATTTCAATGTTTGTGGCAGGCTCATCAAACATGAGAGGAATCTTTCTTCAAGATGTCGGCATAATGTTGTCATTTGTGTCTTCGTAGCCTTGAAGAACCCGGAGGTGGTCGCCAAACGTGGAGGTCTCAGCACGATTTTAAAAAGTGTGATCGACTGTCAGCTTAGTCGCATCAATGAAGCACTGATCACCACCATCCTCCATCTGCTCAACCACCCGTGTACCCGGCAGTATGTCCGCACGGACGTTGAGCTTGAGGTACGCCGGAATTCGCAGACCCAAGTTTCTTCTCGTCCAAGTTGTGAGAATTGTGAAGTCTGTTTGGTTTGCATTCACGTTTGGTTCTCTGTCCCGTCTTGCAGCAAATCCTTGCACCTTTCACCGACTTTCACTATCGGCACAATGCAGACACAGCTGAAGGGCAAATCAAGTGAGTGTGGGACTCCAGAGACTATCAGTGTTAGAGAGGAAACAAAACGATCAAGTAACGGACATTTTGCTGTGTTGACTGATGCATTCTGTGTTGGAAGAGTCTAGTATTTGTAAAATCTTTATTTGTTGTCAGTGCTGGAAACCCATCATGCTGCTTTGTGTCACATTTTCTTATTATTAGGCTTTTATGAAGCTTTTTCATAGAGAAAATTCATTTAAATTACAACACTTCTTGTCTTAAAAATGTTGTGCTGGTCATAACTTTTTTTATTTCATTTTTTTCAGGGAGGATAGGGAGGCCCGTTTCTTATCGAGCAGAATGGCAATAGTTGCTGCCTTCCGTTCCTGGTCTGGTAAGATCATTTAGCTAATGAAGATCTCATTATTTTAGTAAAAGCTGTGGGCATCTGAGGCTAAAGGTCTTCCTTTTTGTCTTTGTTTTTTCACAGGGATTATTAACCTCTGCAAAGATGAAAACTCTGGGATTCAGTCTTTGATTGGATTACTTTGCATACCAAATATGGAAGTTCGGGTAAATTATTTTTTTCTACGTATTCTAAAATATGAACTTATAGAACACTGGTTTAAAAGCATTTTTAAAAAAATGCTTTTTTTAAAAATACATTTTGGAATCATTTAGGAAACGTTTTTATCTGAAGTGATTTGCAAACTAAGCTCAAAGTAAATCGAAACTAAGTTAGAATTGAATTGAAGACTGTAAGAAAGATTTTTAGCTGTTCTAACAATAATTTTATCAATAATTTAAACTGCAAAACAAACACAATTCACAATATTCATATAGATTTTTACTTTTATTCATATCATTAGAAGTTTATGGACCAAAGTTCAAAGTGAGAAATATTTGTGCATTAAAAGATTCATCATATCTATAGATTATATTAAATATAACATTTACCTATGAAATCATTCATCTTTTTTATAAGAAGTTATATCTCCTGGAATCCACTGTAATAAACAGTTGAAAGTACGGAAATCCTTTTTCTTTGTTGTTTTGTGATGTCTTGGTCTGGATTGCATGTCTTCTAATGCAGATGTTTTTCATCCAACAGAAAGGCCTGTTGGAGGTGTTTTATGAAATATTCAGGCTCCCCATTCCCATTGCAACCCAAGATTTTGCTGAAGCTCTCCAAAGTGTTGGTGAGGACAACATCTCATGTACCCTCAACAAATGTGTTGAAAAATGTGATGACAGTGCTCCCTCGCTATGTCGCGGTTCACCTTTCACGGTCTCGCTGTTTCATAGATTTCTTTTCAGTGCAATTTTACATAATTTGTTTTAACATTGCACTGTGTTCTGCATCCTGATTGGCTGTTATCCTTTTTATTCAATCTCCTCCATGTTGTGTCTCCTGTACAGATACGTATATCTATCCACATAAATCTTGGATCGCCGTCAGATCTTTGTTTTCATTCAATAGAAATTGACTCATTCTTCTGCGAAGCTTTGATCTTTGAGAGCTTAAACAAGACAAAAGTGGGAAAGTGTTTATTTCTGTCTAAGGAAAGTGTATAGCATTAATAGAGAGGGAATTTATAGCCTTAAAACATATATAATTCTACTTTGCAGGTTTAACCTATGGTGGGATATTTTTAGAATTTTAGAAGTCCTGTGATAAATCAGGGAATACTGGATTGATGGGTAGGCACATAATAGTTCCACTTGCAAAACCTTTTTCAGGCAGCTGAAATTTAGACCACAGTAGCATTAACTTATTTCATTTTTCCTTAGGGAATACTTAAAAAAATGTTTTTTTGGCTAGATTTTTAAGCCTTTTCTTTTGTTACGTCACCAATAACTTGATTTAATCTACCTCTAACCAATCCTACATGGGGTTCTAAGATTTTTCAAGTTGCGACCCTCTTGTTACTTATAAAACAGATTAATTTGTGATTTTTGTGATTCATTTTAAGCTAAACTTTCAGTAAAATTATGTGCCCCCCCCCCCCCCCCCCCCCACATTTCAATTGACCTATTAATGGAGCTCCTGTATAAAAATGTACACGAATGTAAAAATGCAAAAATGTGGTTGAAATTAAGTAAAACAAAACAAAAGAAACCTATTAAATTAGAGATCAGACTTTGAGTGCCTGGACACCCAGATGCAGTGTGGACATGTTTTTATGATGGTGAAAGAAGCCATACTTCCACAGTTTTTATACACCAAAAGTGTGAGCCCCTCTTAGAGCCTGGGTTAGGTCATGTCCACGCCGTCCTAAGTTCAAATCATTTTGTTGTTTTTGCTCTACAGACCCTGCCAGGTTCCAGGACACCTGGAGACTGTCTGATGGGTTTGTTGCTGCTGAAGCTAAAGTCGTCCTTCTTCATCGGGCCCGCTCAAGGTGACTCATAATAGCCAATAACATAGCAACTGTTTCACTTTGAATGCTTACATGATATTCATTTTTTCTTTTATTAGGCCTGATCTGATGGACAACTACCTGGCGTTTGTTCTTTCAGCCTTCATCAGCAGCGGGCTGTTGGAGGTGAGCCACATTGTTTTTATTTACTTATGAGCTCCGTCTTTATTTTTTCGGATGCATCGAGCTAAATTGTAAATTGTTGTATGACAGTGCAGTATTGCATTAAACTTTGGCTGTGAGTGCTTACGGTGATGACGCTTCTGTTTTGGAACATTTTGCTGGTGTAGGGCTTGGTGGAAGTGGTGACCAGCAGTGATGACCAGCTTTCTATCAGAGCCACCATCCTCCTTGGAGATCTTCTACATATGGTAATAAAAAACTAAACAAAATCTTAAACATTTTAGAAAGCTGGATTGAAATCATTTGTCCTACTAAAGAGCATTGGTGTCATTTCTTCTGACAGTGCGTCTCTGATTTCCTTGTCTCTGCTTCTGTGTGGTTTAGGCAAACACCATTCTCCCTCACTCCCACAGTCACCACCTTCACTGCCTCCCAACTCTCATCAACATGGCGGCCTCGTTTGACATCCCCCAAGAGAAACGACTGTGAGTCCAGTCTGTCCCAAGGCTTCTGTTCCTCCTCATGAGAAAACTGTCATCACTACAAACACAACTATGTCCGAAAATATTTACACACAAAACATTCAAGTGTTGCCCGATCTACTTATAATCAGTGCTGATGGGTTACATCCAAATTAAATGGACTACTAAAAATGTTTGTGTTAATAAATGTATATAAATATTTTTAAAGTAGTACTGTAACATGTAAAGTTTGTTTAAAAATTCATCCATCAAATAATTTAGAAAAGTAATCTAGAAATATGTCTAAATCCAAGGTCAGTGCAGTGAAATTAGATTGTCTTGTCTGGAAGGGTTGTCTAAAGAAAGCTTTTATATCCTTAAAAATGACAAAAATTAATTTCACATCCAGAGAGACTTTTGTCAGGCTTTAAGAGAAGCTAAGGTGGACATAACAGAACCTTAAAGGTTTATGACACTTCCCACTGAACAGTTCATCTGGACAGATAAGTGGTGTTTGGTTGTCGTCTGATGTGGTGCCGTGTTTAACTGTCGAATCACAAACTGCTTTCGTTAAGGGATGCAGGCAATGCATAGAATCGTTTAAACTGTTAACCGTCGTAAAAACGGGAGAGAAAATTTGATGATGGACCAGGACAGTTGAGCTCTAAAGGAAATCTACAGATCGCCCTAAAGTTTCTATCATTTCTACTTTACATTCATTTCTAACATGAGCAAACAATGCAAGTTTTTGTGTCTGAGCTGTGTTTATTTAAACTAGTGCTGCAGTTTTCACATTTTTTTATCAATTCATAAGATCATCTCTTTTCTTTTCTTTTGTTTGTGTTCCAGTCGTGCGAGTGCAGCAGTGAACAATCTGAAGCGCTTTCACGAGTGGAAGAAGAAAGGTTTGAAGCCGTACAGTCTTTACCTGGATCACATCATTCGCAAGTCCGTGTTGACGCACAACCGCAGAGATTCCCACTCACGAGTCCAAAAAGACATCTATGTGATAAAGGTAAGCTTCCTTCAGAAGTATTTTCCACGCATATTATCAGGCTTTGCATGTACAAGTTGTGCTTTTCCTAAAAAAGCAAAGTGTGGACACCATCCATCCATCCATCCATCCATCCATCCATCCATCCAATTCCATATACATGCTGCAGTGAATGAGAGTTATTACATTTTTAAAATTACGTCTTTTCTGTTTAAATAGAAAGAAAATCAGTGTCTCCTTTTATTTTTTTAGTTTAGTTATACAGAACGCACTTCATTGATGCTTTCTTTCAGTTTCCAGATCTATGTTGCACAAAAAGAAAGCAATATCACAGCCATTTTCAAATACTAAGCTTCGTTGATTTTCCTTTTGCTTGCTGTCAAATCAAGTTTGGCTTTCTTCTGATTTTCAGGACGCAGAAGAAGCACTGATGCTGAACCTGAGAGACAGTCAGATTCTCAACCACAAGCAGAACCTGGAGTGGAACTGGCTGCTTATAGCCACCATCCTTAAAGTCAGGCATTTCACATGCAAAACAGATTAATGGCTTTCCACCCTTTTCTAAAGTTCTTCTTCTCTTTCAGTGGCCAAATGTTAACCTTAGGAACAACAAAGATGAACAGATGCACAAGTATGACGACACAGTTCTTTTGAATGCTTAAAAACTCTGTTAAATGTTACTCTGACATCTGAAATAATTTTTTTTTTTGCTGCAGGTTTGTTCGAAGGCTGCTGTATTTTTATAAACCCAGTAGTAAATTGTACGCAGGGTTAGCATTGGACCACCCAAATGCTCGACAGCTCACTGTGGTTGGCTGTCAGTTTGTGGAGTTCCTCTTGGACTCAGATGAGGTTAGATCAAGTAGCACAAACATGTAAATAAATCATTCGTCATTTGATTCCTCATCAGCTCTTTATCGTTCTTATTTTCCTCCCTGCTGTCACAGGACGGTCAGGGTTACCTGGAGGATCTAGTACGAGACATGGTGTCATGGCTGTCCTCCTGTTCGGGACTGAAGCCCGACCGCTGTTTGCAGAGCAACGGCTTACTCACCACACTAAGCCAGCACTACTTCCTCTTCCTTGGGACTCTCTCTCCTCACCCACAGGGAGTCAAACTACTAGAGAAATGTGGCCTGTTTCAATGGTGAGAGATTTGGTTTCTAGGAGCTTTCCAAAGCTAACGGAGTCTGACGAAAGTCTGGGGCATTAAACAAACATTTTTCTTTCATTAAAAGGGGGGCACCAGCAGTTTTGTTTTCTACATGTGTAAAGCATGCTGGCAACAACATAATTAATTAGTCTGCATTTTTGTTATTTGCAGCCTGCTGAATTTGTGCTCCATAAAGAACCAGGATGCTCTGCTAAAGCTCGCTGTAACCACATTGGACTACAGCCGAGACGGTCTGGCCAGAGTGATCCTCTCTAAGGTCCTCACTGCAGCTACTGACGTAAGACAACCCCGAATGTATGCATAGCCTTTCAATGAAATACTAGGGGATCATTTTGTAAAAAGAAATCATTAATGAATAAAGATATAGCTCTATGTTAAAGTGTAAAAAAACTTTCTTTGAATTTCAGAGTTAAGAGGCATAAGATAATCTGATATTTCTGAATGTTCAGAATTAATGGATGTTCTTTCTGTCTGACCTAGCAGACGTGCAGGCTGTATGCCACCAAGCACCTGCGTGTCCTCCTGCGCGCGGGCGTGGAGTTCTTCAGCAGCTGGGGCATGGAGCTGCTGGTCACGCAGCTTCACGACCACAGCAAGGTGGTTTCCATAGAGGCTCTGGACATACTGGACGAGGCGTGTGAGGACAAGGTGACTGAAACTGTGCTTGGCTTAGATCAGTGGTCCCCAACCTTTCTGTCACCGCGGACCGGTACAACGCAAGACACGTTTACCGCGGACCGTTGGGGGGGGTTGAGGTGCAACGCAAGGCACGTTTACCGCTGCCTGTTAAAGGCACATTTCCCTTTTTTAGCGGGTGCAAGGTCCTCTTCTGTCCCTTCATTGGACCGTTTCCCCTTGTCAAAGCAACTTTCTAAAGAAGTTTGTTTTTTGCTCATTTTGGTTGTTTGGGTTTAATTTTGGCGGGGTGTATCACGTGATGTTTGGTGTCGCGACTTTGACGTGCATTAAGTGTGACGGATGTAACAGAGAAAATCCGGTCACTTTTCAAAATAAAACGTTTTTTTCGGGAAAAAAAACAATAAAATGGAAATTATTTTTTCTTTCTGTGCGTCCCGGTGCCAAAATTTGGGGGACCACTGGCTTAGATGATTCACAAAACAGAAGGCGTTTGTGTCATTTCAATTAACAGTTTCTCCTTCAGCCAAATAAAGTTTTTTTTTTTTCCCATTTGCTAGTCAACACAGAAATAATGTTAAGAACAGATTTTGGATCAAGCTGACTTGTTTGACCGTCTGCTGTTTCACAGGCCAACCTTCATGCTTTGATCCAGCTGAAGCCCGCTGTGTCCCACCTGGGAGACAAAGGTCTCTTGCTGCTCCTCAGGTGGGTTTTCTGGGTGGACTTACCACGTGCTTTTCCATGTAAAAATTGCTTTTCTCCAGCTTCCTTCCTCAGTCCATAAAACACTTTTTAAAAGTAAGTTTATGCCTCTGACTTCCTTTTTGGGGAGAACAACAGGTGGGGTTGCTGTCGACAGCAACACCCTGGAAATAGTGTGTGCATTAACAAAATCAAAATCATGTGATTTTGTTCACCTCAACATACTGGCAGGATAGCTTTGTTGTAAGTGAGTTACACTCTTCGAGTAAACTGCTCAAGATGTCTTGAAATTATATTCTAAGCCTATTTCAGGAATTGTTGCATAAAAAGTTATTTCCGTTGGTTTTGGTGAACCATGTTTGCTGGTGAAATCTAAAACCTTAACCAAGTTTTGATTTTTTTTCTTAATTTGCTGAAGGGAATTAATGTGTTCTTACGCCCACGTTTTATGGAAAGTTGTTTGGAAAACGACTGATGACACATTGTGCTGACAGAAGATCATCACTTTTGAACAACAAAAATGTGAAATAATATCCTATGTTCCTTGAAGACCCACTCTGAGGAAAATCCTGTTTTGGCAGTTTTTACTTGTTGTTCTGGCCTTTTCTTGTCCATTGCCAAAATGAAAGTTACATTTTATTTTGCAGGTTCCTGTCCATTCCCAAAGGTTTCTCCTACCTCAACGAGAGGGGTTATGTCAGCAAACAGCTGGATAAATGGCAGAAGGTATTGGGAGAATTAAAAAAAAAGAATAAATCAAAAGA
This sequence comes from Oryzias latipes, assembly GCF_053564925.1. Lineage (NCBI taxonomy): Eukaryota > Metazoa > Chordata > Actinopteri > Beloniformes > Adrianichthyidae > Oryzias > Oryzias latipes. The sequence continues at coordinate 16,100,704 of NC_136245.1, forward strand.
AAAAGAAATGTAAATGCACCAAATAAAAATTCTTCAAAATAGGCATTCTTAAATGACTTTAGTTAAGAAGAGATATCGATAATTGTTGGAGTTTGACTAGTCTCTATGGGATTGCAGGAGTACAACCTTAAGTATGTGGACTTGATAGAGGAGCAGCTCAATGAAGCACTGACAACTTACCGCAAACCTGTCGATGGAGACAACTATGTTAGACGCAGCAACCAAAGGTGGGACGATGGATTTCTTTAGAGTCTAATCAGATGCAGTGCTTCTCTGGTTTTTACTTTGATTCTTTGAATCCATCTGCAGGTTACAAAGACCAAATGTCTATCTGCCTGTGCACTTGTACGGTCAGCTTGTCCATGATAAGACGGGCTGTCATCTGTTAGAGGCCCAGGTAGGGCGTCTTATTTCTCAGCTTGAATTTTTCTTTTCTTTTTTTTTTTTTTTTGTTAGTTGTCCGATTTGACGGTTTTGTTGTTGTTGTGTGCAGAATGTGGTTCCAGACCTCAGCTACACAATCCGCTCCCCGATGCTGGACACCTGGGAAGGAATTAAACAGCTGAAAGCGTCTCTCTGGGCTCTGGTTAATAAAGCTACTGATTGAAGTTACTCTTAGAAATGTAAAAGTGTCCTTTTTTTTCTGATGGTTTCTCTTTTTGTGGTACAGGGTAACATTGGCTCTTCAAACTGGGGCTTGAATCTCCTGCAGGAGGAGAATGTCATTCCTGATATCCTGGTGCTGGCGCAGCACTGTGAGGTTTTGTCAGTGCGAGGGTAAGCTTTGTTCTTTCCTTTAGACTAACACCTGATTTACACCGGCCCGTCTACGGTGCGTCTCCCTTCCGCTGTCTTTGGGAGTCCGTCTCGTGACCGTCAGTCATTGTCTCAGTTGAATTTCCGGTCTGTCCCCCCTCAACCCCGGCTTCTGGAGGAGTTGGTTTGTTCTGCTACCACAGTATATAGTAGTTCATTCCGCTTTCTTTGCTTGTTGTGTCATAAATTATGTTCTTTTTGTACTTCCAATATTACATCGGCCATAACAAAAATGGACGACAGTGTAGTCCGCCGCGGTATTGTGCGTTATCGTGGGGGCACGTCATCTATATATAATATAAAACATTTTTATTGTGAAAATACAACAGAAGTTTCTATTTTGAAACTCTGACCTGTTTCCCGTTTCTCAGACTTTTTGCTTTGAAATTGAAGCGTCAACGTACTGCATAAAGTTTGCATTGCGGAGGCATGGACGTCAGACGCAGACCCGGTGGAACCGATGTTAACTTTCCGATTGATATATGAACGTTCTGTTCTTTTGAGTCAAAGCAACGCAATGAAGATGCAATGCAACAGAAATGCACCCCAGACGGACCAGTGTAAATTTGGGATTAGATGCCGCTGACAGAGAGCCACAGCTGCATCCTTACATTTGTCTTCCATCCACAGTACTTGTATTTATGTGCTCGGAGTGATTTCCAAGACCAAGCAGGGCTGCGAGGTGCTGAAGCAGTACGGTTGGGATGCGGTCAGACACAGTCGCAGGACACTGTGGCCCGTCACTCCAGACGAGGTTGACACGCAGCTGATTTCTGAGCTTTCATCTGTTCCGAGCACGCTCAGTCTGAACTCTGAGTCCACCAGTTCGCGCCACAATAGCGAGAGTGAGTCTCAGCCAAGTACGTGGGACAAACTCTTTAGTGTTTTGTGTTCATGAGTAACCCTATGGATGGCTGTATTGTGAGAATTGTTGCAGTCAGGCTGGATTCTTCAGGTGTTTGTTGAGGTTTAAAGCTGACTTCTTTCTCGTGCTCTCAGACATGTACATCCCGGATGATGACAAGTGTGATTCTCTGGACCTGTCGGATGAGCCCTGTCTGTATTTTCACTCCAAACCAATCAAGGATCGCAGCCCTTTTACGATCCTGGCTTCCACGCGCTTCGTTCGCCCCCGATTCCTCAACTCTCTGTCCCTCCCCAGCAAGAAACCCAGATCCACCAGTGACCCAAAGACCCTGTCAGGCTCTCGCACCCCAATGGAGCTCATGACAGGCAGCATGAGGCGGACTAGGACAGTGACAGAACCTTCAGCCTACAGTCCAAACCAGGGAGACGGCTTCTCGTCTGTGTTTAATGGCAGAGCAATGCCAAAGAGTCCAACGGTTAGTCTGGAGACGTCTTTTGTTGGGACCAAAGGGGACTCTGAGGAGCATCTTGTGGCCAACAGGCTGGCAAGAGGAGGATGCTCTGGCCTCGGACTCGGTGGTCTTGTTGGACACGGACCGGTGGAGCCCCACAGCCGAGAAAAGGAGCAGAGCAGCCGAGAGCGTTTAGCAGGAGATGGCAGCTCTTCTTCTAGTGCCGGCAATGTTGTCGGGGGAGGAGGGGGTGGTGGGGGCACTCAATTCAAAAGCCGCAGCCAGAGCTTTAACACGGACACCACAACAAGCGGCATCAGCTCCATGAGCTCCAGCCCCTCACGGGAGACCGTTGGAAACCCCGAGCATCCGGAGCCGGAGCCCGACTCCTCTGACTGCGTGAGCCTCAACACCGTCGTCTCTGCCAAGACGGTCAAAACCATCTCCTCCCTGTCCCCCCAGCCACAGACCAACCACATGTCCACCTCATACAAGTCCTCCAACGTCTCCCTGGTACCCCCGGGCTCCTCGCACACTCTGCCCCGCCGGGCCCAGTCTCTCAAATCTCCCTCGGTGACCACCATCAAGAGCCTGGCTGACTGCAGCTTCATGTACACCAGCCCTAGAGATGCGCTGGGCTACGCCACACTGAAGAGGCTGCAGCAGCAGAGGATACACCCGTCTTTGTCCCACAGTGAGGCGCTGGCCTCACCTGCTAAGGATGTGCTCTTCACCGACACGATCACCATGAAAACCGGCAGCCTGGACTCCAGATTAACACCTCGCAGGTCAGTCATCCCTACAGACACAGTCTGAGATCCCTGATTGTAATATTTTTCTCTTGCCTTTCTTTTTGTAAATGACTAATGTTCTTCAGCATCATGAGAAAGGTCAACTCTTCTTAATGATTTCTGCCTCACTTCCCACTGGAGCTTAAGCGTGACTTCATAGAGTTCTGGTTTCTGTTTCGGACCCAGCTGGTATTGAAGTGTTTTGCTGTTTCTATCAGGATATCAGATAGGAGGCGCACCTGTCCAGAACCCACCACCATAAGTCCGTACCGCAGGCTGTCCAGAACACTTGTACCGCGGTGGGTGGACCTACACAGTGTCCTCCTCAGTAGAGTCTTCGTGCTGACTGCTTCTCTAGAGTAGTTTCAGCTCCATGCCTACTGCTGTGCCGTTGCTTTAACCTGTAGTATGATCAACTCTGAGAAAATGAGTTTTTATTTTTTGTTGATCCCAGCTGTCCCACCTGCAGATCTGAAAAGATGGATAAGTTCCGCATATAGTTGTGACTAGTATTAGCTGTGATCTTTAGTTGTGAGTGAAGAAACCTCAGCCTTGTTCAGTTTTCCTGTGGCAACCCATTGTGGGCTTTTGCAAAATAAAGAAAATGTTTTGACACTTTTTCTCAACTTTGATGGAACAAATTTCTCTGTTTTTGACTTTAGTTTAGTTGACTTTGATCAAACATGTTTTAACTTACTCCCCTGTGTTCCTGCTCCATCCCAGCCTCTCGCCCCAGATCCTCTCACGCACCTCTCCGCTCGCCCTCCCTAGGTTCCTGAAAGCTCTGAGCTTCGCTTCTTTAGACAAAGAGGAACTTCTCAGCCCCATCAACCAAAGCACTCTGCAGCGCTGCTCTTCAGTGCGCTCTATGGTCTCCAGTGTCACCTTTGGGTGTAACGATGATTATATCGGCCTTGCGCTGCCAATGAACATCAACGATATTTTCCACATCCGGGACGCAGCCTACTTCCAGCAAAGGGTCAGCCCACCGTCAGAGGAGAGGAAGCGCTTCCTTTTTGGAGATGGAGACGGTAACAGTTACTTCATACCGATTTGACAGATTTGTGAGGATAACATTGTAGATCTTTATTTTAAGGGTGTGTTTGTGACCATTTCTGTAGGGGATCGACCTGCTCTCCCACTGCTGAAGCAGCAGTTTAGCATCTCCGAGTTGATCGTGTGCCGAGGTGACACCCAGAACCACATGGTGGGTGCAGAGGAGACGGGCCTGCAGGAGCACACTGAAGAAAACTGCCTCTATTGTGTGGGTTCCATCGTCCTCGGTTACCCCACACAGCCACAGATCAACAGCACCCACCCTCGGACAGGTGAGGTGCCAAACTTGACACAAATGGGTTTTGACCTTAGTGCAGAATTCAAAAAGGCTTTTTTTCTTTTTTCTTTTACCAGATTATGTGGACTTCCAATCATGGGGAGGTCAGAGTGGTCATCGCTTGGAGGTGATGCCTCAGTCGAAGTTCTCTGGGGTGTCTGGCTGCAGTGATGCTGCTGTGTCACAGGGCTCCATGTCCAGCACTCCCACAGCCAATGACATTGTCATCGGTAAGAGTGATAATTCTAACAGGACCTTCATCACAGTTTTCTGTAGTTTGAAGCTAAAGTGTGCTCTTATAGTATGTTCATGTAGAAATACGGTCAAAAGCATACACACTTGGTCTAAAATATCACTGAAACAAACATTTTTACACAATCACAATTGTCGAATCAATTCAAAACCATAAACTGTCTGTTTCTAGGTGGAAAGGCGATATCAGAGGACGGCCCTGCCTCTAGAGTATTGCTGAGGAAGGAGGTGCTTCGCCTCATCATCAACCTCAGCTCCTCAGTTGGAACCAAAGGCCATGAAACTGGACTTCTGACGTGAGACTTATTCTCCTCTTTCAGCTATAATATGAAAAGAACCCTCTCAAGTTTTTCGGCTCTTGTTGTCTCTTCTAAATGGATTTTTGTGCAGTTTTGCATCGTTGACGTTGGTCTTCAAGGAATGTCTCCTCTGTCCTCAGAATTAAAGAGAAGTTTCCGTATGCTTTCGACGACATTTGCCTCTACTCCGAGGTCTCACATCTCTTGTCCCACTGTATGTTCCGCCTGACCTCAAGACGTTTCATACAAGAACTCTTCCAGGATGTGCAATTTATGCCAGTAAGTGATTGAACACCTTTTTTTTTCTGAAATAAAATCACATTTTATTTAAAGCACACTGATTTTATTCTGTTTTTCTGTCTCTTAGATGTACGAGGAAGCAGAGGCAATCTTGACAAAACTACCAAAACCTGGTGAGGAGGATCTAAACCCTCCTGCAGAATCTTGATCCTTCTGCTTGTGCCCCTTTGTGTTTCTTGCACAGCTGCAGTCCAATCTCCTTACAAACATGGATGGACTGCAAAACTTAAAGCTCCTTGCACAGGAGGTTGTTTGGTGTGCTTCTGTTGCCTAAAACAGAGTAACATGGCCAAGGAAAAGGAGGACGCACTCATCACTCAAGTTCCCTCCAGCACATTTGAGCTGGAAACAAAAAATGCCAGTATCTGGAAACAACTGTAACACACCTAACACTGTTTAGACTCCTTTTTAAAAAACAAAACAACAACAAAAAAACAGCAAGAAGCAGTTTATCCAATACTGTTTTCACTTGAATTGCCAATCTTGAGGAGTACTCAAAAGTACACCAACATTCTGCTAAAGGACAAGCTCAATAGACAACTCAAGTTATGTTCAGAAATCACTTTAAGGTGAAGCATTTTCTCTGTATTGCTTTTAAAATTAGCATGTTGTCACGTCGACCTGCGATTTATTCTGACCTTGCATCACACTACACAGAATCTTGTTTTTAAAAACCTAACTGCGCTAGGTCGCGTCCTCATTCTGACTTCTGATCCGTTCCCACCAAATACGTGCTTTCGCCTCTCGCCTCACCCCCAACTACAACCTGTAGCCTCTTGTCAGCACAGACAGCTCATTACCTTTCTATTTCTCCTCTCTCAGACAATCAAACATCTCTAGTATTGTATTTTCTAAAGCATTATATCTACCACTTTTACTCAGTACATAATGAGAGTAGCATGTAATCTAATGCTAGTTTATTCCATCCACCACTGTTTTACTAGGACCTTTAATATGTTTTTTTTTCTGCCATTCAGATTTTAGCGAGCTTCACAGAAATGTAGGTTTTCAAGAATGCTCTGTTTTTTAAGTTATTTGTAAAATAATTACAGATCCAGAACCAAACCTCTCAGATATTTCCTGCATCTGCTCTTCACAATGCCTTCTGACCCGTGTGCTTCACCTCTACTGCATGTTCAACAAGCATGGCAAAGTTGTAAAGTCACCTTAATGTATTTCTTGCTTGTGAAACCTTTTTTTTTTTCTTTTTAAACAAAAAAATTGGTTGCCATTGCATTCTGCCATACATTTTAGAAATATGATGAGCCCTGGATCTTTTTTCCCCAATCCAGTATGACACTTTGTGATTGGGTGGGAAGGAGGACAAAGGAGGAGAAGGTGCGATGTAGTGCAGTGTGACGACTGAAAGATAATGTAAAGGGTTTCCAGGGAAACTTGGTTCTCTGTTTCCATTGGCTTGTTTTTGCTCTAATGCTGCTACAAAAAAAAGGACTCGTAGAGAGATGATTCATAGATCAGCTGAGTGACCTCAGATCCGATCTATTTATTATATGTCTGTACCATAGTGAGCTCAACCAGAGAAGAAAAAAAATATTTATATTTTTCCTCAAGACTGTATTATAATTTAAGACTTTTTTTTTTGCCTGATTCGTGGTTTCCCTTGTATAATGTGTACAGTATGTTTTCGGGGGTGTTGATGACCTAAAGAAACATACAATCCTATCAAAGGGATGCATTGTTAATAAAACAAAATTTGAAATACCCAGAATAGTTTCCATGTTTTTCTGTTTTCTCATTGCAGCTTCTGTAAATTGTGAACTTTCCTTCCATAGGACTAAAGTAGAAAATTCTAAAATGTATCTGATAAACTAGAAGGAGCTGCATTTCCAGAAGAAAAATACAGGGTTGAATGCTATATTGTTGAATGAAAATGAAACCAAAAGGGGTAATAATTGGTAAAAAAAAAAAAAAAAAATTAAATAAAGAAATGATCAAAGTTGACCATAAAACAGCACAATAACAAAAAAAGATATGTTTGCGAAAAATGCAAGCACTGGGTATTGAACCTTCTGCACCAAGTATTCTCCATGGATTTCAATAGAGGCAAAAATCCTGGAATATCTTGAAAGGACCAAAAGTCAGCTGGAAAAAAGAAAGCGCTGAACATTTTAATGGTTGAATGGTTAAAATAGCTGAAAAAGTGTAGAAGGAATTAAGCGGCATGAAAATGGCGGACGATAAAATAACAAAGAAATAAATAGAAAGCATTCAACCCAGTATGACCACAATTCCTGATAGATGAACATAAAGAATAAAAAATTCAAGGTCCCATCCCACTGTTGAATTTAAAAAAAAAAGAAATTCAACTTTTGAGAAAAAACTCCAGAACATAACATTTGAGTCATTCTGCTGAAAAAAAGGGCACAAAAATGTGACGTTATGGTGAAATTTGCTAAAAATTAAGAAAAGATTCAACTTACTGAATGGATCTCGTACTCATTAAAACTAATTGTATAGCCATAGACACCTTAAGGGTGTAAAGGTTTTCTTGTGGTTCTAAATGTGCTTGAAAGGTTTTGTGTTCACTTTAATAATAATAATAATGGATTAGATTTAACTGCCCTTTTTCTTGGTGCTCAAAGCTCTTCCAATGTGTCCATTATTCATTCAGTCCTCATTCATACTTGGTGATGGTAGCTACTAATGTAGCCTCAGCTGCCCTTGGGCAGACTGACATCTTCTGTTTTCCCAGCCTGGCAAACACAAGGGAAGCTTTTGCTTTAGTGTCCACTTCTTCAACTCCTTCATCTTCTCTCATTTTAAATTCAGTGTCATTAAGTATGATGGGAGCATCACTCTTTTCATAATGATTTTTTTTCTGTGGTATTTTTAAGTTAAAAAATTAAAACACAGTTACACAGTTTATGTTGTGATCAATGGTGGCTGGGAGGTCTGTAATAGAGCTCATTCAGACGTTGAGATAAAGTTTTTAAATTGACCCAAAAGGAAATGAAAGCAGTCTTAAATTATCAGCCACATAAATTATTTATGTTTTTGGGAAAAATACATTTTGTTAATATCAAAATGCTAGTCAGGAATTATATTTTCTATTTTTATACATATATAATTTTAAATTGTCATGAGCTTTGCTCCTCAGCCAAAGAAAAATTAAACTGTCCTATTATCACAACAAAATTATTGCAGTCTTTCTCAGATGAGTTTGGTTAGTTTTCACTAATCATGTAAACTGTGTAAATAATATTTGTTAAATTATTCAAATTGAAATAAATAAATAAAAATCTAAAGAAACATTTTGTGAATATTCATTTTTTAATCTTAAAATCCTTCCAATTAGGTACAGTGGTACTTTGGTGCTGACTTGTAACTTGGTACTTTCCATTGAACGAGCATGCACTTGTTTTAGTAAAAGTGGAACAGTCAAAGGAAGAACCGTCTTTAATGGGGACTTCCAAAGGGAAACATGTCAGATTCTGAATGAAATATTTCAGGGGTGTCAGAATCCAGGCCTCAATGGGGCTGTGTCCATTTTCTAACCAACCTGCCATTGAAGCTCCCTGTTTAATAAACACACCTGATCCATGTAATCAGCATCCGATGATACAGGATTTCTGGAAAACCAGCAATGGACCAGCAATGTAAATGTTTTTGATCAAGACAGCTTTTCCTTTTTGGTTGTCACTATAATTTCATTTGGAAAAACACATTTCCACACTTTCAGTTTTGGCAAGTGGTGTAGCAGACTAACCATTGTGCCATCCTATGGGGTCCAGATGACCCGATCCTTACATTGTCATCCCTACCATGACAAAGGTGGATAAAGGTGAAGAGGATTTCATGTAATCCATGCACACCAGTGAAGATTAAAAAAAATCATTGAAGAAAGAAGGTTTAGCACACTGTTTTGTGGGGTCTAGATGACCCCATTCCCAATGTTAAAGTACCTAGGATAGCACAAGGGCTGAGAGCAACAACGCCACCTCGGGTACTGGGTCCGGGGAACCCAAAGGCGCTTTAACATGCCTGCAGACATAACATTAAAGAGAACTATAAACTCTGTTAAACCAGAAGAACGGCTGTTAATCAGCAGAAGAAGACATACCAACCTTGGACAATCGACAGATTATGGACCCTTTTTTATTTTAATTCACAGCATTACCTTATTATTAAAAAAAATGCTTAATCAATTATTGAAGATTGTTAAATTGATTGATTTCTCATGATATTACTTCACTCGGTCCAAAAATTGAAAGATTGAGTCGTGCTTTTTCCTAATGTAACATGATTTGCACATATTTTAACTTTTGATACTTAATACATTTTTGCTATGAAGGTTTTTGAAACCGCGTTATGTCTATTTTACTGATAAAGTATGATTTTTATTAATCATGTACATGATTTTTATAAGTAACATAATCTGCACATATTTTGGATAACAGATCTTCATTTGCCGTGTTGATGTCTAAAATAGTTATCTCTTACATAATAATTTAAGTAATTCATCTTTGTTATGTGCTTTATTGATGCCTAAGGATTCTTAATTTTGTCTGATAAAAGCTAGAAACCGGATAATGATAAATCTTGCAATAAAATGGTTACGGAAGAACAGGGATAATATAAATTTGCTTCATTTTTGATACCTTTGTATGAATAGACAACTGATGATTGTAATGTTTTTGTGTATTATTCTTTTGTGATTGCTTGAAATAAACCCTTTCAAATCAAATCAAATCAAAGAAAAAAAACACAGGCGCACAGATCATTTGTCAAAATGAGACCAAGATGTGGTACCAGTTAAAAATAATCTTATTAAAGCTAAAAATTAAAAAACAAGGGACACAATCACACGAGGGAGGGAAATTTGGGAAGGAAACCCTTCAAGGGCGCTGGAGCGCTGGGCCAACCCACGTGGAGGGGATTGGCAACCAAATAAATAAATAAAAACACACTCCACTCTGTTGCATGCACACATGTAGAAAAAAAGGAAACTAACCCTTGTGCTATCTTAGATGACCCCACCCTTGCATTGACGTGTTCTCTCTACCATGACAAAGGTGAATAAAGGTGGAAAGATTTCATGTAATCCATGGACACCAGTGAAGATCACAAATCATTGTAGAAAAATGGTTCACCGCACTGTCTAGTGGGTCTAGATGACCCAACTCCCAATGGTAAAGTGCCTAGGATAGCACAAGGGTTACATCTGTAGTACTAGTTTTACATTCCGTGAGAAAATTTGGAAACCAAAATGTATTCTTTACCTTTTCCGTGATTAAGCTTCCCAGAAGAATTCGTATCCTTTTCAATGAAAAAAAATCAAAGGGTTTTCATCATAATTCTGCTTGGAGCCTTTGTAAATGAACAACCAACTCCTCTCTGGACAGCTTGTGACTGGCAGAAAACATAGAAAGTGTGTTTTTATTTATGTATTTATTATTGCATCAGAGGCCCAGCTGGCACAAGGAGACAAAAAAAGCAGGCGCACCAGTCCCTTGTTAAACAGAAATAAATTTAGAGTAAACAAAAAAAAACTGCATTGGTGTGTATTTGTAACGTCTAATCACTCGTCATAAAAAAACTCCCATGACGACCATTTTAATGAAGACGAGTGCTTTTAAAGTAAACGTTTTTTTTTACATGGTCTGATTGCATTCTTTCTGCAGCATTTTACTGTTTAGGGAAAAGTCATGGAGTGTGTGTCACTTTAAAAAGTGCTATAATGAAATGTGTGTACAAATACAAAACAATTAAATCCAGTACAAAAACAGAAAACAAAATGACAATGTCCAGTATCATTCTGACAGCCTTTGCATTGTGATTGTTGCAATACTTCCACTAAAATAAAGCACTGTATCACTGTTATTGGTCCCTTGAGTCCATTTTTGATTGAGGTAAATATTTAACTCGATAACAGTTTTGGCACCTCATAAGCGCTCAATCTTCTCCTTTCTTTCTGCAGCTTCTGGAGGTTTTTTGTCGTCCCCTGAAGAACTTGTGGAGTTTGAGCTGGTTCCTGGGTTCGTTTCGTCGTTGTCCACATAGCTGATGTTGTCATATGCTTCTTTTACTCTTCTCATTGTGTCCTGACTTTGGTTAGCCCGCTGGGCCTGCAACAGGATGGCTTTATTCAGACCAGGACCTTAAAAAAAAAAAGAACCATTTTTTAAAAGTTATTAATAGATTGGATCCAGACGCTCAAAGCTCTTACAATATGTCCATTTTTCATTCACTCCTCTTTCATACTTGGTGATGGTAAGCTACTGATGTAGCCAATGCTGCCCTGGGGCAGACTGACAGAGGCGTGGCTGCCAGTACACGCCATCACCAGATATTCATATGCATACACACAACAGTGGAGCCACACTAGAAGCAGGGAAGACAGAGTGGGAATAAAGGTCCGTACCAAAATAAGTGAGGAGCACAGGGAGGAATATTAGTCCATGGGCCAACCCAAGAAGTGTAATGACCAGATTTAGGCGGAAGAAGAAAATCTGGATGAGTTGGGCCTTGGCAAAGGCCAAAACAAGGATGCCTGGCAGGTTAGTCATTGCAACACCAGCAAACACCTTTGAATAAAAAAAAGCAACAATACTGTCATTTGCAATCCAGAAAGCTTTTTGTAGTTCTTAAACGCAGACGACATCTATTACTCGTATTTTAGATTGAGTTCTGAATGAACTTGTACTTACTGCACTGCCCATGTTGGCTGTAGCCTCTGCAGCTCTTTCTACACGTGTGGGTTTAGTGCTGAGGGCGAAGGATCTGGTCATGTGAGACACAAACTCCACTGAAATTCCCACCGCCTACCAACAAATCAGAAGGCATGATGCAAGACACGTTATCAGGTGTGATCCATAGTTTGTGGTCTTAACTGAAGATTTCTTAACCGTACATTACCATTTGGATCATATTTAATACACACATTTCTCAGACCGCCTATCTTTCCACAAGAGCCAGTAGAAGGGCTTTTCCTGCTCATTTCAAAATGGCTGCTTCCATGAAATTTCTAAAAAAATTTGGTGGAAAAGTTTGGCAAATTTTCGAAACTTTGTGGTGAGACTAAATCGTCTATTGTTAAAATTGTTTACTTGCTGCATTGAAAGAATGCAACATTTGCTGATAATTAATCTTATTGTTAAAAACATGTGGATCAAATTTGAGAAAGTGGATAAACAAGGTGCATTTTTCCGTCTTAAACTAACATTGTTGTGAGCAAAAACTTACTAAATCCCCCAACGTCTCATAACTGATACTATCTATATTTCATTAAAACACTGCAAGTTTTAGGGGAGATTTCATCAAAGGGTTTAAAAACACAAATTCCAAACAATTTAAATTCACTGTCAATTATTTAATGTAGTAGCGTTAATAAAAGTGCCAATCTCGTCCTATGTGAATCAATAGTGACGGTTAAAAGGACCACAAGACATTTGAGTACTGTATCCAAACTAGATGTAATGGAAAGACAAGGCTTTTTTCTCACCGTCACCAGATTGATCAGGGACACTGCATTGTAGTCAATGCTCCACAAAGTCATGACCCCAACTGTGTCCACAACAATCATGATTATAGTGATCAGGTTGAGCAGGCCAGAGAGCAGGTCTAAACCCAGCAGAAGGCAGCACACCACGAAAGTTGGCAATAGACACATGGAGATGTTGAAGAGTCCCTCTGGCACAATGGTCAGATACTGCTCATAAAACACATTAGTCAGCCTGAAAAAAAAGTTTAAGAGACACAATTAGTGTTTGAAGGAGGAGAAGGAATCCCTTTTGAGGAAAGATCAGGATACGTACGTGTAAGTGAACACTTCAAAGTCTGGAGATGTCCCTGGTACTTTCCTCATGGCCTCTGTGATGCTGCTGGCCAGCTCTCTGCCCTTCTGCAGGGCAGCAGTGTACTCCTGAGAGTTGGTCAGAGTTGTGTGGTAAGCCATGAACCGAGAGGCTGCAATGACCAGAAAAGTGAGTTCATTCACAGGCTTCTTATTCATCACATCCCCGGCTGCCTTGACTGGGCTGGAAATTGCTCACCTATTATTTCTCCCCCGCCATCTATTACTACCGATGTGTCGTAAGCTCCGAGACCCCTGTTGAATGATACAATCCACCATGAAGCCATTGATTGTGTGGGGTGTCTGCATGTGTGGGGCTATCATACACACCCTTTGGAGCACTGCAGATCAGGTCTGTTACCCAGGAAGTCAGGGAGGAAGCGGTTGAACAGTTCTACACTGGGCCTGATGGCACTGGTTGCAGAAGCGTTCATACATTTGCGCCCACATAAGAGAGAACCTAATGTTGCATTTGACAAAAGAGGAGGTTTTCATGAAGTGAGACTTGGGATTTTCCTATTTTTTTAGCTTAGAATGTCCTTTACTGAACCAGAATCCTCACTTATGTTTGCTGGACAGAACTCCCCTTGGTTTGGACCGAGGGTGTAGAGTCGACAACATCTGGATCCAGGGTTCAACCAGTCAATGAAATCGTCCACCCAAGAATTAGCAGGAATTGCAATGTAGGATCTGAAGAGCACAACATAAGACGACACCATTAAAGCACAAACTAGTTTGTACTTATTTAGCTTGGGTTCTTTTTTCATAAGAAATAATTTATGGAGGCACCAAATACAGAGATTAGACAAAGGCATTGGTATAAATATCGATAATTTATTGAAACTGAAATTAAACTTAGTTAATTTTCCTTAATGCTCTTTATGGACAGTAAAAACTGTTTAAATGTCAGAAAAGTTTAGACAAAGTTTAATATTAGCTGATTAGTAATATTACCCCCATGATCCACTCTATTCACATTGTCAGCATAAGTATTTTTTAGTTAAGAAAGCTAAAAAAACATGATAAGTAAAGATATTTTATAATATTTTGTCAGTAACAGATATTTTCAAAGATATATTAAAAAAACAAATCCAATCAGATTAATTTAATCTCTGTCAGTTACTTTTATCAAGACAGGATTTATGAGTGCTCAAATTATATTACTGGAAACGAAGGAGTTTTTTGGTAAACAACTTTTCTCTAATGTAATTCCCTGTGCGTTTTAGTATCAAACAAGTATGTAAACAGAATGATGTATCCAAGCAACGTGTTGTATAACAATGTTCCTTTTTGAGCCAAGGTTTCCTAAATTCTGTCATTAGCATCACTTGAACGGCAAAGATATTTTTTGTTGCTTTACTTACAGATAAATGCATAAAGTGAGGCAAAATTATCAGAACCTTTTGGATGTTTGTTCATTTTTCCAGGACTGTTCATTTTGAGAATTATTTAAGCTCTTGGGTTTATTATTAACCAGTCTGATCCGTCTGTATGTTAGAGGTTGCGACTATCAGCAGGTTCAAGGACCTGTTCAGGAAAAGCTTTGATAAAGTGGTAGACGCCATCCTAGGATGGCGTTTGGGTGGGTCTGTCTGGATCGAGCTTGCTCTCCAGTACAGACGACCTTTGCTAAAGGACTAGCAGAAAGAGGCATTGCTTTGTTTTGATTTTAAGGCTGAAGAAATTGGGATACTGAGACTTGATGAGGGAATTGAGAAGCACAAGCAACATGTACACTGAATAAGCAAGCTATTTAATGAAGACTCTGCAAGGAGAAATACATTTGGGTACTTTTTTCATCTTAGGTTGAAAAGCAGTCAACTGGACTTGGCTATTCTTCTCCTAAAGGCTTCCATAAAGACTGAATCTGTCTTCACTGGAATCCTCCTAAGTCAATGAGAGTCTACACAAACACATTTGGGTATTCTGCCTTTTAATTTTTTATTCTTAAACTGTAATATTATTTTATTTTAGTTCCCTTTGCCACATCTACATTGGAAATAAAGTTAAAAAAACTCTTTAGTGGCATATGCTTATAAACGAAAGGTTTGATAAAGGTTCCGCTTTATCGTCTTCTAATCAGATTTGATAAGTTAACACTGTCACTTACAAGTCAGGGAAGTTAGTAGCGTACTGGATCTTCTGCGTGAGAGAGAACTGATCACAGCCCACACTGGAACACACAGCATTCATGCCCTCCTCACTGGTGAAGTTGAAGCCTCTCTTTGTCACAAAGTAAACTGGAACGCCAACTTCAAAGTACTTGTGCAGGTAACTGAAATAGCGCAGCATGTACGAGTCCTAAAATGAAATTAAAATAAATATTTGTTTGTGGAAATTGCTCAAATTAATTTGATGAATCAGAGGTCAACGGTCTCATACTTACTGTCGGCATAGCAAGCTCCTGGTCCAGACCCACTTTCACATGCAACATGAGGAATATGGACGCGCAGAACATTAGGATGAACACCACCATCTACAAAACCCAAAGTTGAGTTATTCCACAAAATGTCCAGGTGGTACACATATGACCTGATGTTTTTCAGCAGGAAGTATTTTCGCTCAAAGTTTAGAAGGTTTACCACAAAGATCCTTGTGTAACGATTCAACAGGGCCGGGGCGTAGTATTTCCTCATTAGGGGCAGCAGAAAGCCCTCATTTGGCTTGTTGGAGTGCTTGGCTGACACGGAAACACAACAGAAGAGTTCACAGCGGTTCTTGACCTGGCGCCGAGCATCAAGGGACAAAAGTGCAACAAAAGCTGTCATCTGCAGGGCGAAGTCCATAAGCACGGCCAAAGCAGCATATAGAGCGAAGGACCTCACTGCTGGCATGGTAGATAGGGCCCCTGATGACACAAAACAGAGCTAATCGGATGTGAACTTCCAACTACAACCCCTTTTTTTTTTTTTTTACAGTGGATTGGTTTTTCTTTGTAAATATCGATTCAAAGTTGTACCTAAAAAGAAGCAAACAGACTCTGAAAGGCTGCAGAGGAGCATGCTGGGAGCTACATGTCCAAGCACTCGACCAATGTGCTGCTCCCGAGTCTCTCCAGCTCTCCTTACATCTCTCTGGAATTCAAAAAGATGAGGTCACTAAAGCGATCATTTTAGTCACTGTTATTGTGCACATGCTCTGCACACAGATACCTGGTACTCCAAAACAAAGATGAAGATGTTGTCAGCTCCAACAGCAAGCACAAGGAAAGGCACCACCTGCAAGATGACCAGTGAAGACGGAATGCCAATCCACGAGTAGAAACCCATGGAAGCCAGGACCGAACAGCCGACCACCAGGATTCCACCCAGACCCACCAAAAACTTGGAGTCCACCTATGGGACAAAGAGACGACCCTCAAAAATGTACACTGCACTCCGTTGTGCCTTCCACGTGGCACATGCGTATGGCCAAAAAGCTTAAAGTACAAGCTCTGCAATCGAGAGGAGCTGATGCTGTGGTGGCTTCTGCTAATCGCAGATTCCAAAGAAAGATAAACACGAAAATGATAAGCACCCTTTCATCAAAACGTGAGAACAAAGGGTGTAAAATTCTATTTCTAGAGTTATAAGGGAAGTTCTGAAGTTTTTAATCCAAACAAATAAATTACCATTATTTTATCTCCAGAAATTGAAGGAAATATAAAAAGAATCTCTGTTTAAACTTTATATTTTGTACTCCCTGAAAGTCATCACATGCTTTAGCATCAGCCTTCTTGCTGACAAAACTCAGTTTTCTTTCATCTTTTTTTTCAGAATTAAGAGCTTGCCTGGTTTATTAAAACTTCTCCTTCAGAGAGCACAAAAGAACATTTTTTTCAAACTTCACTTCACTTCTGAGCTAATAACAAAAAGGACAATAAATCAACCTGTGAGGGGGTAAAAGCGACATTGGATGTGATGTACCGAAGATTAAAAAAGTTAAGCATTCCTCAGGAAAAAAAGCTCACCAGTAAGCGTTTGCATGAAGAGTACTCTCCCAGAGCCACAGCGATGTACACAAAGATTACAAGATAGCTGATCATGAAGATGGGAATGTCTTCTGCCGTTGTTCGATTGATCTCATCCTCTAGAGACCTCTGTCAAACAAAAAGTCATAAAAAATGTGAATGAATTGAAGGAATGGAGACTGAAGAAATCAGAAAATGTGTCAATGAGGCAAAGACAAACTGGTCAATTTCACAGTTTTGCAATGTAGGAGACAAGCTTGTCAGTTTTACATCAAACCTTTATCATTTGCTTGTTTGATATAAAATCACAGACAATGGAGAATTCCTTTCTGGTTTTAACTTTAGCAAACACAAAATGCATCGGATTTTTCCTTTTGAGCAAGAAGATTTGTGGAAACAATGCCTTCTGGGATCCTGTACCTCTGCCATGTAGGCAAACGTGAAGTTTGTTGCTGGGTTTTTCTGATAATCCTGGACAATTTTAAGAAACTCCTTCTCCCACTGCAAAGCCACTTTAAACTTGGGATCCTCACGAGGAAAGTTGTTCAGGGAGAATGTTAGGATGAGAGCCTCTGCATTGGTGTAGTCATCATCTTGAAAGAGGAGGAACACACTATGTAAGAGAAGGGAATTTTGTGAATGAGCAAAAAAGGACTTCATCAGGGAGTCACTCACCTTCATAACCTCCCACAGCCAGAAAGGTAAAGACCGGCGCTCCGTAGTCGGCCATGCAGCTCATTCCCAAAGCAGTGATGTCTTTGAAGGACAGCGGGGAGCTTGGGAAGAGGTGGAAGGAGTGTAGGTTATGCCACTAAAGGAGAACAGCTGCAGATAAGTCACTGCTATCTGAATGAGAACCTACTTCAGGCAGTAGATTAGGTGGTCTCTCCAGTCCACCTCTTTGGTCACCCCTAACTCTGTCATATTTGCTTTGGCGTTGATGTTTTCCAGGCTGTTTTGGAAGTACTGTGGCAGGCTGTTGACTGCGCAGTCGGTCAGGGAAGGATTGGACGGGTTTAGTGGAGCGTAGCACACATCCTTCAGAGATGCTGTGCGATTGAGATCCTCAGACCAGAATTCAATTTGCTAAAAATTGCCAAAAAGAGAACAAAAGAGTGTAAATACATATTCACATGTTTTTAATCATTGTCAGAGCTAACTATATGGTCATCACCTGTATTTTTTGCTGGAGCTCCAGCAGCTGGATGATGAGATCTTTGGAAACAATCCCACTGAAATTCTGTTTTCCAAATAGCAGAGAGTCATAAATGCTCCCTTTTTTGTCCGGGGCCGTTAAGATCAGCTGGTTTGTCCTGAAGAACGGGCCAAAGTGCTTGTCATGAAAGTCCTTCTCCTGGCGGGCCTGACTATTTGGAGCAGACCATAGCTCAACTGGATCCGTTGTGAGCTCAATGGACTTAAGGCCAACAGAGAGGACAGCAACAACTACTGCTGAGAAGAGGAGCACCTTCAAAAAAGACAAAATATTCACAAATGAAAAAACTGTATCCTGCATTTCATGATTTGCAGCTAGAAGTTTTTTATTTTTATTCATTTTTTTACCGTGAGGGGATACGAGGCCATCAAGGTTCCCCAACGTTGAAACAGTGAACTCAGGAAATCTTGAGCTACCAGGCTGGTCTTGTTAGCACATGTCACCTCTGAAGGATGAATCTTTCTTTGAAAGATGTCTTTAGTTTTGTCCTTTCTTTTTCCGCCTCCCTGATCTTTTTTTTTTTTAGAGCTCATCCGGAAAGAAACAAATACATACAGCAAGAAGGCGCATATCAGAACGCATGATAAAATGATAGAAATGAGAAGGAATCCATCCATCCCGGCCAATCTGAAAGGTGCTGGAGGGGGCGGAGGAGGAGGCAGACTCGGACAGGAGTCTTTGCAGTCCTGACAGGAGCAGGGCTCGGATCCTGATGGTGTGACCTCGTTGCACTTTAAAGCTTGCCCGTTGTAAGGAATCACACCCTCAGGCAGCCCTGTGGTGTCATGACCCTTTATCAGATGGAAGTCGATGTCTAAAGGAGCCAACCCGTTACTGGAGTCACCCTGAAAGTCGTACCAGCGCTGAGGGGTGCACAGGGTGGCCCCATACCGACCACACATGGTAGAGATGGCAAAGCCTCCTGTTGCTGGTAGCCGGACATTTTTACAAGACTGGAAAGCCGTCTCTGCGAATTGATTGTTGATGTATGCGCTGTAGGCCACAACCGCATCCTTTGGCTGGCCCAAATAGGTGACATTCATAACTTTGGTGACTTTGACTGCCACTGTCTGGTTAGGGCTGCAGGTGGCCATGCAGTGCATGTGGGCAAAGTTCTCCGCACACGAAGGACAGCGGTTCAGCACACCTTTGGACAGGGACAGGCTCCTCTCCAGAGATGTAAGCTGTCCAAGGGAGCAGCAGCCGTATGTGTTTTCCTCTCCTTGGTCCAACATGGGACACACCTGCAGCAAGAGCAGCTTTTACTATACAGTAGGTCAAACCGAAACAGTAGCAACTTTGCAAGTATTACTTTTACGTTAAATCTCACTTCCCTTTTTATGTTAATTTTTGTGATACAATAATAAACAACAAACCTCCTTGAACCTCCTGTAGTGTTCACCTGTGAGGTGTCGGGCTGGGCTGTAGTTCAGACATGGGACGATAGGAGGAATGAGAGTGTCCCCTAAGGATGGGTTACGACCACACTCATCGTAGAAAGCACAAAATCCAGGCTGATGTTGGGCCTCTGACAGCATCTGTGTCATAGAAAGAGCCAACATAAGTAAATATGTATCTCTGGGTATCTGTATAAAATCACTTAAATGAATTTGGTTTCATAAACATGTTTATTTGTACATTTTTATTCTAAAGTCATCTTTTTTGGTTGTGAAAAACTAGTCATTTAAAGTGCACAAAGGTAACTTTCAGTTATAAATTAATAAGCTAATACATTAAAGCAATACATAGATTTTGGTATTAGAAAATTTCAATAAATTACTCAAAATAACATTTTTTTCATGTGTTTGTTGACTTTATATTACATTTTCCAAGAGGGTATCACTTTGATTTTTTTAACTCATCTCTGGAAACTACGAGGGTCTTGACATAAATCCAACTTGTTCATATATTACTTCAGTAAAAGCAGCATTTCTAAACAATATTTAAATTCAATGCAAAGTTAAAAAATGCACAAAAAGACAAAAAAAGTTACAAATTAATGGACAAATAACTAAGAAAATATTTTTCAACCACACATTGAGCATGACAATTAATTTAGATTGTGCTTTTTTATACATTAATGAAATGTCAAGATTTTTATTTGGTATTTTATTTATCAAATAGTGAAATCCAGTTTAGGGCCTCAATGTTTGACATTAAATAGGAAATGCAGGTAAAAAAACTAATGTCAATGTTAAAACCATTATCCTGGTTTAAAAACTACAAAAACGAACAAAGATAAACAATTATAATGTAGAACTAATATCAAACGAATACACTTCAGGTATATGCACATGTTTATATTTACTACAAATATTTCTTTCCTTCTGAATCGAATTACTTCCTGTCCATCTTCATACATTTTCTCCTTTTTGTTCATTAGCTATCTTGCAAAGCTGCAAATCCTGGACTTTGCAACGCTTCATTGAGAAGCTGAAACTACAGGAAATGCTTTGGTGAGCCGTCACTTCAGAATATTGCCAGTCTAAACACTTTTCTAACTTTGACTTTGGACACAAAGATGAGATAAAGCCTCAACATCTCGTTTTTGAGTTCACATTTTTCATTAGATGATCATTCTGGACAAAACCGAATTAAATTGAAAAACACAAGTGAACTTCTTCAGCGATTTTTTTTTACCACACATTTATTTTTCAGCCCTATTTCCTTTCAATACTCTTTTTGTGTTTAATACCAACCTATAAAATTGTTTATACATTTTTTAAAATCTTTGTTTTACTGAAGTACTAACTTGATTTTAATGTGTAAAAATCTTCCTGTGTATGTATAGTAAGTTTTAAAATCACCTAAAAAGACATTGATGATTAATTTACTCTTCATTTTAACACACACAAGACCAGAACGAGTAGCTTTTTTGCACTTGAGGAGTTTTACAGGAAATAGATTCCTGTAAATAAATAAATGTGCTAAATCAAGACTTTATTACTAATAAAAGACTGAAGATACAAAGCTAGAGGAACCCACTGTAGTTAATAAACTGATTTTATTTTAGAAAAAGACCTAATAAAGGTACATGTATTTCAGAAGAGGTTTCAGAGGTACTCACCACTAAAGCCAGGACAGTGACTGCGGCCATAAGGTCCTTCATGATTCCTGAGGGTCCTCTGGGTTCTTGAAGTTTATATGAATCACTGCAAGACACATTTGGTTTAATTACCGGACGGCAAACAACCCTCTCCCTCCTATCCTCCTTCTGTGGCTGGGAGGAAAAAACACCTCCACAGGTACGTCAGTGCTGCCTTTTCTGGGGTGATGCGGCTCCCAGCCAATTGCAGCTGTGATGGATCAATTTGTCGGTTAGATTATTAACAGGGAGCAATTATGACACTGCATAGTTGCTAGGGTGGTTCAAAGCAGCTCGGTTAAAACACTGGGGGAATCCAAACGTATCAGCCACTCCTCTTTATTCACTGTGATCAACAAGTAATAAAGTCTTACAAACTTGTATAGCAGTTTCATGTTGAGACTCTGCTGAAACTCTGAGATCATACATGAAATTCAGAGCATACTGCGGACATGACCTGTTAGTGGGCCACATGCACTGTGTTTGTCTAAAAATATACCTTTATATTACTTTTTGTCCAAAAGGATATTTTCCTGAACCCATCATACAGCGGTTTGCAGGATTACTTCCCCGTGTTTAAAATCAACCTTGATCCAGGACTGAATGTTGTTATCTTAAGTCAAGGTCTCTGTGACGTAAAAACTGACTATTTGGGTATCTTAGGATCCCAAGTTCAAGCAGGTTGTTGCTTACTTCTGCACGAACATCTGATAGGCAGATAAATAGAGATGTGAAGAAAGACAAGAAAAAATGGAGCTGATATGGGGATGTTTATTGTTCTTTTGATAAATCCATAAAACTTATCAACACAACAAAGTCTGCAGAAAGCTGACAGTTGACATTTGAATTTGGGCAGAAATTTGAATCAGGGAAAAAGGTGGGAAAATGTAAGATAAAAAGCAAGACTGGAACTTTTGCCAGTCCTGTGTTTGCATACTGCTTTTGTTTATTTTCATTAGCTCAATATTTCTGAAATAATCATTGCAACAATACGAGAGTAATACTTTAAACATTTTCCCCACTATCCTTTTTTGGGGGAGGGATTCCAAATACTCTTTTTTTTTTAAAGTTATGCACTACTTCTTGTTTTGTTTGTCTGTTTCCTTGACAAGTAGATAATAATTTTCCACTCCTTGATGGTGACTGTTATCTTAACTTACGGAAAGGTTCTGCCCTTTCATAAAAATCTGCCCACATTTGATTTGTTTGCGGGAGAAATAACATTCAAGCAATTCAGATTTTATGCAAATGCTTGTTCAGGAAGTCAGATTTATTTTTTTATTCTAAAACAGAGACAGCTTTTCAAAGTAAAATGTTTTCTTATTTTTTTCATTACTAATTTGTCTTATGGATGTAATCTTCAACAGTTTATAAAATTATTTTTTGTTAAAATTATGGATTTTTAAACAGAGGACTTGTAACAAATTGAACCAATTTATGAAAAAACAGACTTTTAATTTTGAGTCACACTCATTCTCTTGTATTTGTTTTTCCTTTTCAGTCTTGAATAACACAATCATTGATCATTTAATAGTTTTAATGAGCCAAGAAAGAAGGAAAGACAAAAATAATAAAGACAGACAGGAAGAAAGAAATAAACAAGAAAGAGAGAGAAAACATTTAAGACTTATATGGTCAGGATTTTGTCCTTCAGACGCCATTTTCAGCTTTGAGTGAAAACAATTGCATGAATTTTCAGCTTTCCTTTTTTGTTCTAAAACAAATTTTTTTTTGTTTAGGTGGTATTTTCCTTTGGAGTAGATCATATTTTGCTAATATTCTTCAAGCACAGTATTTAGCAGTTGGATTTAGTGGCAGACTTACTGCAGATTTGTCCTTAAAATTATTGTGCAAGAGACAAATGGGAACTTTGAAGGCTTATAGACGACATCATTTCATTTTTTGAGTGGAATACTGACTGAGAGAAATACTACCTAAACACATTTTTATTCTCATTTTGTCTCCCTCAAAAAGATCTTTCTATTTGATACTTAATCGACACAACCACAATACACTAAAAAATAATGACATTCGTTTTCCACGAAATAAAATCGATAATCCCTTTTCCTTTTAGTGAGTAAAGCAATAAAAATTTGATTTTCATTCATTTACATGTTAAGAAAACATACAAAACATAAGGAAGCATCCACTAATTTTACCCTGAAATCTATTAACTTGTTATGATATTGTATTTGACTGCACCACATTTTGGTCTTAAAGCTTGGAATAATCATAAAGAGTATTTGTTTATTAAATGTGAAATATCAATTGACCCTTGTGCTATCCTAGGCACTTTAACATTGGGAGTTGGGTCATCTAGACCCACTAGACAGTGTGCTAAACCTTTTTTCTTCAATGATTTGTGAACCTCACTGGTGTCCATGGATTACATGAACTCTTTCCACCTTTATCCACCTTTGTCAAGGTCAATTAATGGTGGGGTCATCTAAGATAACACAAGGGTTAAAAAACATTTTCTAAGGCTTTCATATTTTTTCTGCACTAAATAGCACTGGAAGCCAAATGCATGGGAAATTATCATTTTAAAGCAGAAAATTTAGAACACGCTCATGAATTCATTGAGGCGGCAAGATTAATTTACAAAACTATTTTAACAGATGCTGTTTCTGTTTTTTTAAACCAAACTATAAAAAACTAATTTAAACAAACATCTGTGATGCATGACACCTTCATAGCCTGCATACCCTGCACGCTTTTCTAGAGTAAGATTTTCCAAATTGACACGATTGTCAAACAGAATGAGGGGATGAGAAACCTGAGGAGAAAGCTTACCTTGTGTCCTGCAGGGCACAAAGTGCAGACTTCACAGCGTACATTTCCAGAGAACACTTGCACGTTTGTTATCATCAAATTGTTATCAACCTATATTTATGATGTACTTGCAGGATAGTTGAAGAAGCTACTTTTTTTCAGTTCTTGGGGTCTGATAAGAAAAAATGATAATTTTGTTATCAGATGACACCTGTCCAGCAAGCGCATACAAGCTAGCAAGCAAAAATCATCTGTTTGAATTTTGACTTTGAAAATCAAAATCATCTTACGTAGTTCCTCTTGTTAGTTTTGACCACTGGTTTGCTCAAGTTTCCAAATCTTCAATGTGAAACACCTTTATTTTTTTTCATTGTGGATTTCTTCAGTCATAAATCTCATTGAATTGTTTTGCAAAATTGAAAAATTTGTGTCCCACTTCCTTAGTAGCTAATAAATAACCAGTTAAATTCATTCATATGGAGTTTTCATAGCTTCTACATTTATATTTACCATCTTCTTTACTGTAGCAAACCACTGGATTACCAGTTCAGTGTTCTTCACTCTGTACATAAATCTGCACGGAATCCTTCAGGTTATGTTGAGGATCATGTACCGAATGAGATCAAATACTTGCACTGGTGCCATCAGATATTGTTTTGTGAATGGATGAACAGGCTGGATGTGAAGTATTTGCTTCTGTGTTTATGACACTTCATCGGGCCACCGTTGAAAATAAGAATGCTGTTGTTAATCTGTTTTGCCTGGATCAATGAAGGTTGGATAAATAAATCATAAGTTTATTATAATGAGACAATGTTTTTTTTAAGGAATCATGACTTTATTCCAGAAAAGTTGACATATTTAGGACAAAGAAACATTTTCCATCTCTATCTAGTGAATGTAAGAAACAATTGAAAATGCATGGCTCATTTGGAGTTATGACATATTAGTACTAAAATAAAATGAAAAGGACAAATAAAAACGGTAGAAAAAAAAACACATGCACATTTCAAAGTCCAAAAGTAACACTTTCTACCCAAAATGGAAAATTACAGTGAGCATAGTAAGACAAGGGAAGAAGCTCTTCAAAATCTCCGCTGCTTGTTATAGTCTCCAGGCCCCGGAAGGCCTCGGGGGAAGCCGCTCTGTCCTCCTACAGGCATGTTGTTTGCTGGACCTGCCATCATCGGAGCGCTATCTGTAGCCATAGCAGCAGCATTGGCAGGTCCAGAATTCCCACCTAGGGAATTTCTGTTCATGCCCAACCCGTGACCACCCATGTGCATCATCATATCTTGTTCTCTGTTTTCAGAAAAGTTGGTTCTGAAACCCTCCTGCTGCCTCTTCATCATCTCCTCGTTGCGCATCCTCATCTCCTCCTCCCTCCGCCGGCGTTCCTCCTCCTGCCGGAGCTCCGCTTGCTTCCTCTTCTGCACCTCTTGGTTGTGGAGCTCTTCCATCCGGCGCAGCTCCTCCTGCCGCCTCAGCAGGTCTTGCCTCATCAGCATCACTTGATGCTCGTGTCTGGCTGCCTCCATCTCAGCCTCCAGCTTCTCTTGAGCTTCTTTCATGTTGCGGTCCACCATCTCGTACTGCTGCTTCTCCATCTCCATCAGGGCTTTCCAACGCATTGCATATTCATACTCAAAGGAGCCCGGCTGAGCAAAACGCGGTGGCTGCTCCCGTTCTTTGTGATACTGTTGGTTCTTGTTGATCAACTTCTCGGTCAGTCCTTCATCTTCGTCGAACTGTTCCATGGGCTCCACTGTAATGGGTCGGGGGAAGGCTGTGAGAAGATAGGCACCATCATTGCATTTATCCAGAGCCTTCCTGGCTGCGGGCTTTGAGGTGAACTCGACGATGCCTTTCCCCGTGGGCCTCCCCCTGTCATCCACAATCACCACCGCCCTCTCCACCTGCCCGAAAATAGCGAAAGCTTCTTCCAGGAGATCGTTGGAGGCAAACTCTGGTAAATTCTTTACACTCAAAGCGGCACCGTGCGTAGCAAACTTGACTCGGATAGGTCTGCCCCTGAATACATGATCATCCAGCTCGGCTCTGGCGATCTCAGCTATGATCCTGGTTTCCAGGCGGATGAAGCCGAAGCCTCTTTCTTTGTTAATAAAAATCTCACTGGCTTTACCATACTTTGCAAACAGCTTCTCCAGGTCATCTTCTGTGACGCCTGTGGGTAGGTTTCCCACAAACAGCCTGCTCCGCTGTGTGAAGGTCTTTTCTCCGGGTTTCCTGAAGCTCTGCAGGTCCATGGTTAAGGCCGCGTTGGGGTTGGTCTGCTCGCTGGTCTCCGGCTGTTGGCCATTGCTATTAGGTCCTTCGGTTTTGAAGTATTCCCCCTGGCGGTTGTGGCCGTGGTTATGCTGAGGGCCTCTGTTTCCTTGCATTATTTGACAAAGAAGTCAAAAAATCTGGTAAAGTGTGCTTTGAAAAGCAGTACAAGGGGCTAACAATGTCGTACAAAGAGTAACAAAAATGGCGACACGGTGCGCTGCTCTGACGGTTGTGTGACGTCACATGTAGGCGACATCTACTTAAAATTTCCTGACGGCATCTTTGTAAGACGATTTCTCTTAGAGTTTAAACCCCTGGCTCATTTTTATTTCTATTCTTATTCTTCTGTTTGTTAAATATGTGTATTTGATATTTGCAGTTGTGTTTTTATTGCATACCTAAAAGTATATCCTTGTAAAATGGCATATTGTGCAATAAAGTTTATTTAAAAAAATATTTGTAAAACGATTACATTCACGTTTTCTTTTAAAATGTTATTTTCATACCGTTTTTTAAACAAACAAGCAAACAAATAAACAATCAAAAACATTAATTAGATAAACGATATGCTGGAAAGACATAACTAACGTCTCGCGAGACTTCCCGATAAAAGCTTTAGCGGGCTATTCCGCGGGAACTGCGCTTTTTCTTAAAACATCTAAAAGGACTTCCCGTTTAAGGTATTGTTGTTCTACTTTTGTTATTTGTAGGGAAATGAGTCAGTGACATAATATGTTGTTGCTGTAAAGGGGGACGCTGAATCTTAAACATTCAACTGGTTAACAAGGATTTTAATGTTCCTTTACTTAATTCCTTTAAAGGAAAACCATGTTTTCTGACGTGAGCGCCCAGAAGAATGGCCCCTCTCTTCTCTGCAGCCCTGCCTCTGAGGAGCAGGGCCCTACCTTCGAAAGGATATCACTACCCTACGAGTTGTACTCCGATCGTTACAGAGTTGGTCAGAGGAGCTTTAGTCGTCAGTATGCTCACATTTATGCAGCAAGACTCATGCAGATGAGGCCCCTGCTGGCAGAGAGAGCTCAGCAGAAGTGGGGTGAGTTCATCATGTTAGCATGCCAGTTTAACCATCACTTGATTATCCAATACTTCTTTCCCCCTCTTCTCTGTCAGGATCTAATGTTCTTATCAAGAAACTGTGCGACCTAGAACCGGGGGAGCAGTGTTGTATTGTGGGGACCTTGTTCAAGCGAATGGAGCTGCAGCCATCCATCCTGAAGGAAATCAGTGAAGAGGTTAGGAGTCTGGTCTTTTTTGGATAAACAAAGCCACGTTTGATCTGTTCCTTTCATTTTAAAGATCCTGGACGTCTGTTTTTCAGCACAATCTGCTGCCTCAGCCTGCACGAGCCAAATACATCAGTGAAGCAGATGAGCTGATTTTAGAGGATGAACTCCAGAGGATCAAGTTGGAGGGCAAATTTGATAAAGATAAGTGTGTCACAGGTCAGTGTAATTGATGATATTTGATACTTTAATAAATTCTTTATGTTAAAAAAAAGTTGCCCCTCTTAGGTAGTGTCGTTGCAATATATGGAGCTGAAAAGAACGATGGCAAGTTCACCGTTGAGGACTTTTGCATGGCTGATCTTCCTTTACAGACACCAAGACCTGCGCTCAGCTCAGACAGGTGAGCTCAGGTGTGCACAGGTAAACCTTTGCAGTTAAGGGTTGCAGCTCATTAAAGCTTTGTCTTGGCAC
This sequence comes from Oryzias latipes, assembly GCF_053564925.1. Taxonomy (NCBI): domain Eukaryota; kingdom Metazoa; phylum Chordata; class Actinopteri; order Beloniformes; family Adrianichthyidae; genus Oryzias; species Oryzias latipes. The sequence continues at coordinate 16,128,656 of NC_136245.1, forward strand.
AGGTTTGTCCTCCTGGCTTCAGGACTCGGGTTAGGGGGCCACAATGCTGACAGCATGCTGGGGCTGCAGTTGCTGGTTGACATGGTCACCGGTCAGCTTGGAGACACAGGCGAACAAAGCGGCGCAGCAGCAATTTCCCGGGTTCTGTTGGCTGGAAACCTCCTGAGCCAAAACACCCAGGATAAAGACGCATCAACAAAGGTCATCCCCCCTGACATGCAACCACTTGACTTTCCTTATCATCTTTGTCCTTATTTTGGATAAGTTGACTTTTTGAACTTTACTTTTAACTATCAAATGCCTTTTTTTTCCTGTTTCAGGCCAAGTACCTCACAAAGAAGACCCAGGCTGGCAGTGTGGAAGCCATCCGTGTTCTTGATGAGCTGCTGCTTCAGCTGGTGGTGAGCCGGCTGTGTAAAAGTCATCTAAGATTAAACTATTACCAACGATAACTATAATATAGCAGGACGCATTTTGTTGTTTGCCAGGTCTTTGTTTTATGGGTTTACTTTGGCACCATTCAAACTCTTTTTTTGTTTTGTTTTATTTTCTTCTTTTATTTTGAAAAAATACCCAAAAATTAGAAAATTAAAATAAAGAGTAAAACATAAAAGAGAATAAGCATTTATGTATTCTTCTAGTTTAAATTCACTTTATTGCAAAGTTAAATAAACTATCAGCTGTGACAAACTCGTGACCAGAAATCAGAAATTCAAATCAATACATTTCACAAATGTTGACCTGTTTAATCAAAGCAGAAGGAAAAATAGTACATAAGTAAATAAAATGTCACATTTCTTCTAAAACATTTGATGAGTTTGTTTGCTATGTTTAAACTACTTTCCATGAAACCGACTGTTATAAACAGAATCAATAAACTTATCGTTTAAATTGTTGTCATGAAATACCTGCCAAAACCTGGTTTTATTTACTTTTTATCTTAATTTCTTTTATCTGCTGCAGTTCTGCATGTCACAAGGGTGACATGCAGAACTGCAGCAACTATAGAGGAATAAAGTTGATGAGCCACACAATGAAGCTGTGGGAAAGAGTAGTGGAAGCCAGGCTTAGGAAGAAGGTGGAGATTTGTGAGCAGCAGTATGGTTTCATGCCCCGTAAGAGCACCACTGATGCCATTTTTGCTTTGAGAATGTTGATGGAAAAGTACAGAGAAGGTCAGAAGGAGCTGCATTGTGTGTTCGTAGATTTAGAGAAGGCGTATGACAGGGTGCCGAGGGAGGAGCTGTGGTACTGTATGAGGTCGTCTGGAGTGGCAGAGAAGTATGTCAGAGTAGTTCAGGACATGTATGAGAGAAGTATGACGGTGGTGAGATGTGCTGTAGGTCAGACAGAGGAGTTCAAGGTGGAGGTGGGACTACACCAAGGATCAGCTTTGAGTCCTTTTTTGTTTGCTATGCTGATGGACAGGCTGACAGACGAGGTAAGACAGGAATCTCCCTGGACAATGATGTTTGCGGATGAAATTGTAATTTGCAGTGAGAGTAGAGAGCAGGTGGAGGAACAGCTAGAGAGGTGGAGGTTTGCTCTGGAAAGAAGAGGCATGAAGGTCAGTCGTAGTAAGACAGAATACATGTGTCTGAACGAGAGGGATCAAGGTAGAAGTGTTAGGTTACAGGGGGCTGAGGTGAAGAAGGTGCAGGAGTTTAAGTACTTGGGGTCAACAGTTCAGTGTGATGGGGATTGTGGAAAAGAGGTGAAGAGGCGAGTGCAGGCAGGTTGGAGCGGTTGGAGGAAAGTGTCAGGAGTGTTGTGTGACAGAAGAGTGCCAGCAAGACTCAAAGGAAAGGTGTACAAGACAGTGGTGAGACCAGCTCTGCTCTATGGGTTAGAGACGGTAGCAGTGAGACAGAGACAAGAGGCTGAGATGGAGGTAGCAGAGATGAAGATGTTGAGGTTCTCCTTAGGAGTGACCAGGTTAGACAGGATAAGGAACGAGTACATCAGAGGGACGGCTCACGTTGCCTGTGTTAGCGACAAAGTCAGAGAAGCCAGACTGAGATGGTTTGGACATGTTCAGAGGAGGGATAGTGGATATATTGGTAGAAGGATGTTGGAGATGGAGCTGCCTGGCCGGAGGGCAAGAGGACGGCCAAAGAGGAGATATATGGATGTCTTAACAGAGGACATGAAGTTGGCTAACGTTAGGGTAGAAGATGTTCATGATAGAGTGAGGTGGAAAAGGATGATTCGCTGTGGCGACCCCTGATGGGAAAAGCCGAAAGAGAAAGATCTTAATTTCTTTTATCTGTTACAAAGTGTCTCCTTTACCAACAATCACGTCATCTGCTTTGGTCACATCCTTTTTTTTTTTTACTTTATGAAACGGTATTATTTCCTGAAAACAGAGATATTTTGCCAGTCACTGAAACAATTTATTTAAACAATTTTTAGACAGCAATAATAAAACTAAATAAAGTCAACTTTATTTAGAAAGTGCTTAACAACGCTGGGTAAAAACAAAACAACAAACAAAAACAAACAGCATAAAATCAATAAATTAAACAAAAATAAATAAAACCCAATAAAAACCAATAAAGATCTAACTTAAACAGTCGGGAGTCCAAGACCTGATTCTTCAGGCAGCCAACAGTTTCCGGTGAAAATATTTTTATTGATCCCCTCATGTTGTTTCCTAGTTTTTAAATAACTGAACCAAGATGAGTGTGGAACCTCTCTAACAGCAAAGATCCATTATTTTATCAAGTAGAAATTAATAATCCATTGTAACAAATCTCTTTCTTTAAAAAGAAAAAAGGAAAAGTCTGTCCAAAAAGGATATATCTCCATCTAGTGGTTTGATAAAGGAATTACAAACAAACTCAATATTGCAGTTTATTTTGTTTATCAGCGTCTGGAGGACATAGTAAAGCACAGACAGAGCAGATGGGTGTTTTGGGAGACATTTATAAAAAAAACGGACTTTTGAATGTTTTGTGTAGTAATTGCTCACTGGTATTGCCTCTTTTGTTTTTTAAGGCTTCTGTTCCAGTAGATGTAATGCCGGGCCAGTATGATCCAACCAACTACACTCTCCCACAGCAACCTCTTCACCCATGTATGTTCCCCTTATCTTCTGCATACAACACCCTGCAGCTGGTCTCTAATCCATTTGAAGCCAGCATTGATGGAGTGAGGTACGCAGCATCATCATTCACACGATTTTTGTCATCAAGCGTCTTGATGCGTCGGGTTAAGCGTCTTGCTTAACCTGAAATGATCTTGCAGGCGTGTGGAAATTTAGACTCTAGGTTTTACCGAGTACCAGAGCAAATGGCCTAAAGCAGCATCAACCGCTTTATTGTCAGACAAGATTTTCATAGACTGGCCTTTAGGCTGTGATGGACATAAAAACTATTATTTTCTATTTTTAATACTCTGGGTTTGCAACTTTATCAACAATGACTTCCTAACTTGATAAAGGTTGGTAAATGCATATGTTGCTGAGCCTGCTTGTATGGGAGCGACCTATGAATCCATATTTTAAGTAGAGACTTCAATGCAGATTGTTTATTTTTTGAAGTTTCTTCCTCTGTGGCTCTTTTCTGCCTAAATAAATTTTCCAAATATGTTTTTTTGTTGTTGACTTTGCTAGCTTGGGGTTTTCATTTTGGCAGTGATGTACTAAGTGTCACGGATGTGATCAGCGTCTTTGAGAAGGTAGTGGCTGCAGGTAAGACACGTGACCAGGGCGAACCCTTTGACTGAGGGACAGACAGTTTTGGCAGAAAGTTTTCCAAAATAAAACTCAGTTTTGAATCAAATTGCAAGCCATGTATGCTTTTTTGTGAGGCCCGGTACCAATTACTCAGATCCTTCAACGATCAGAGTTTGTACCCTGACCTTAAGAACAAACTGTTAAAGTCCTACTCTGATCATCTTTTGATCTATTTTAAAATCAGTGGTCTTTAAGTATGATTATGCCGTTTTTAGAGGGGGGAAAAACAAGACTTTCTAAGACATCATTTCTGCAGAGCGCCAGGAGTTCATTAGAAATTTGGTTGTGAGTGAGACTGCTGGCACGGTGCCACGGTCCCCACTCTTCCCGTCATCGCTTTGTTTACATTCTGTCCCGCTAGCTTACAGCCCCTCACAACCCCATCCTAACATTAGCAGCGAAACAAAATGGCTTTTTTCAACAGCATTTTTGTCTGCTCCTGATTCACAACAAATTGAAGTAAGAAATATTAAAAAAAAAATCAGAATTTGATCTCAACTTTATTCATATGTGTCCTCCACCATCAGAAAATTACCACAAGAACATTTTTAAAACACCAAAAGCAGGATTTTTATTGGAGTGGGTCTTTAGTTGCTGATTCTGGCCTGGGTTCTTTTTTGGAGCATTATGGGAAAACCTCATGGATCCTCCACATTAAGTCAACAACAGAGGCCTTCATTCAGAAGCTTCCCATCTGCTGTGACAAAGTTATAACGACCGCCAAGCCAATGACTCTGAAGGATTTCAGAAAATAAGTTGGTACAAATGTTCATGCTCACCTTTGGAGACTAGGAAAGTATTTTTGAATCGAGTTGAATATCTGCAGTGGTTCAAACCAAAACACGGAAATCTTTATGAAGCAAATTGCAGTGTTTGCAAAGGTCCTTCAGATTTCTCTCTTGTTTCGACTAAAATCTGAATAATCAAGTCAGTGGTTGTGTCTTTTTCTCAGACGTTTGGTCAATGTCACTAAGTGGTTCCTCATTCATGTATTCACTTACATTGGAGACATTTTCCTCATAGTGAAAACTGTGAGGAAACGGTATTTAACTCCTGAAGTGGCTGCAAGTTTTATTGATATTTTTAAGCAAACTCCTGCTCAGATTTTACCTGCACCTTGTGATTTTATTGTTGGTCATTTTAATAACAGATTCCATAGATGCAGTGGCTTCATTCAAAACAAAAACATTAAGAGCCACTCCTAAAATCCCATGGAAGACTGATGACATTAAGCGTCTGAAGCAGAATTGCAGGAGGGCAGAGAGGAAATACAGGAAGACGAAATTGATAATTCATCAAGACATTTTAAAAGAACAACTCAAAATCTACAATAACTCAGTTAAACGGGCCAGAAGCTCTTATTTTTCAAAAATCATTTCAGAAAATAAAAACAACCCTAAATTTCTTTTTAAAACCATTGATGTTTTAAAAAATAAAGACTTCAACAAGTCCTCCATGCCATCATCTAATGCTGCATGTGAGGACTTCGCAGACCACTTCATGGGTAAAATCAATGCTATAAGATCAAACATTTCATCCATGCAGTACACTGATCTTAACAGACTAGCATTGTTTTTACCAGAAAAACACTGGGGAGTTTTGTCCTGGTTGATGCGGATATGCTTGGTCGAGTTGTATCCCAAGTAAACACTACAACCTGCCTTTTAGATCCCATTCCCACTTCACTTTTTAAAACATTTTATGGATTCTTTGAGTCAGAGCTTTTAAATATAGTAAACTGCTCTCTTCAGACGGGGGTCTTCCCCTCTGCCTGTAAGACGGCGGTGGTGAGGCCCCTTCTGAAGAAGAGTCAATTAGATCCAAAAAATCTGGATAACTATAGACCCGTATCCAACTTACCATTTATAAAATTATAGAAAAAAGTGTCGCTACTCAACTGCATGAGTTTTTAAATGGCCAAATAATTGGTTGAATGCTGTAAAGCATTCAACCCTTTGTTTTCCTGTTTCTCTTTATTTATTATTATTATTATTTATACTATCTTCCGCCGTTTTTTGACACTTAACTACTTCTACAATTTTTAACCGATTTTTACCATTCAACTTTTAAAATGTTCAGCTTTTTCAGCTTATTATTGCTATGACTTTTGGTACTTGTAATCCTTCTACTTTTTAAGATATTCTAGTTTTTCCGGGAATTTTTGCCCTATTAAAATGCATTGGGAAGTTATGATGCACGAGGCGCCCGGTTCGACACCCGGTTCGGACGCTTCAAAATTTTTTACCATTTTACTTTTAAAATATTCAACTCTTTCAACTTATTACAGTTATTACTTTTGGTCATTCAAATCATTGAACTTTTTAAGATATTCCAGGATTTTCCAGGATTTTTGGCTCCATTAAAATACATAGAGAATCCTTGTGCTTAACTTCTTTTACAGGTTTTTACTTACTTTTACCATTGTATGAAACAGTTCAGCTCATTCCTTTCCTTCAAATCTTCAAATTTTCATTAATTCAGCCATTTTTTCAATAATTTCAGGCCTTGTTTAACTCCTTTTACAATTTTTTTACCTCCAAAATTTTTTTTTACCACCACTTTTGGTCCTTCAAATCCTGCGACTTTTCAAAAGTGAAGGCTCATGGGAAAGTGTTGATTCCCAAACCATGAGTTAGGTGGCTGTTACGAGAACTGACTAGTGACTTTTGCACCACATAAGTTAGTGGTTTAATGAAAATATGATGCTGTATCATTCAGCTAGCTGGCTGATGATCAATATATCTCTCCATTATACATGTATGTGTTTGCAAAAAGTAATGGCACATACATAGTTGAGAGAATTGATCTTGAAGCTCTGCATATGCCAGAATATCTCCTGCTGCATGATGTGGCTACACTTTAACTATCAAATGATTAGTGCTTTGGTTTACAACATCAAGGTTTGATGTCATTGTGGGACGGAGACTCTTTGGCAGCCATTTTGTGTTTTTCAAATTTGAAACCTCTGTTTCTTTCAACCAATATAACTTCAACATACTTGTAGCTAGAGACACCGTTCAAACATTAAAATGATCACAAGGCTTTGGACTATAAAATACGTTTAGAAATCATTATGGGATGTCGACACAACCTACTGTTGGTGGCCTTTTTATGACAAAATCTGAAGCAAATATTGCAATAAACTTCATCCATGGCTGGAACTGAACATATTGAAATTCACTGGATCTGGACATATAAGGAATGTGGGCGTGGTTAGCCAACAAACTTCGTTGCTAAGGACGTCCAAAGGTTTACTTTTTCCGATTTGTCTGAAACTGACGACGATTTGTTCATCATCCCATGCCGACCCAAACGTAAAATGGTTGCTTTGGAGATAAAATTAATAGAAAAGCCGCCATTTTGAAAAGAGTGGATTTTCTATCAACTTAGAACATGTAGCTTTTACCAATATGATACTCTCAAACAACGTGTTTTTTGGAGTCAGTTAATTATGCTGATTCCAATGCTAGTACTTTTAGGCATTTTAGCAACATCTTCAAATTTTCAACAGTTCAGCTATTTTTTGAACAATTTCAGCTTTCATGCTTAAGTCCTACAAATTTTGACCTATTTCAGGCATTCTACTATTACAATGTTCAACTTTGTCAGCTTATTCCCCCTATGACTTTTTTCCCCCAAATCTTTGAACTTTTAAAGATATTCGAGGATTTTTGCTTCATTAAAATACATGGGAAATCTTATAGCTTAACTTCTTATACAGTTTTTTACCCACTTTGACCATTCTACGTTTAAAATGTTGAGCTCTTCCAGCTCTGTTCAGCCATTTCTGTAGCAAATTCAGCTTTCATTTAGCAATACAGCATTCAACCCTGCATTTTCTTCTGGAAATGCAGCCCCTTCTAGTTTTAGAAATATATCAGTCTGGTTTTAGGAAAAGCCACAGCACAGAGACGGCTCTTTTAAAGATCGTTAATGATCTTAGATTAAACCACGACTCACAAAAACTTTCTGTTCTGGTGCTGCTGGATCTTAGTGCCGCTTTTGATACAGTAGATCACCAGATTTTATTAGACAGACTTAGTAGTCTAGTGGGCCTCTCTGGAAATGTTCTTAAGTGGTTTTACTCTTACCTTACAGATCAACACTTTTATGTAAGTATGGATACGTGCTCTCCAGGAATCCATGAAATAAGTTGTGGGGTTCCCCAGGGGTCGATTCTAGGGCCGATACTGTTTAACTTATATACGTTGCCTCCTGGGGAGGTCATCAGGAGACATGGCGTTGACTTTCACAGCTATGCTGATGATACACAGCTTGACATTGCCGTGTCTCCTGATGACCTTTAACCTGTTAACACTCTTTTAAACTGCATTTTAGATATAAAGTTGTGGATGGCAGAAAACTTCTTACAGCTCAACCAGGACAAAACTGAGGTTTTAATCATCGGTTCTGAAGACAAGAGAGAGATGATTTTACCACATCTTCATAATTTTAAACCTTCTCAATGTGTGAGAAACCTGGGCGTACTTTTTGACTCTGAGCTAGATTTTATCCCACACATTAAAAATGTCGTTAAGACAGGATTTCACCATCTTAAGAACATTGCCAGAGTCCGCCCGTTTCTCTCTCTTGCCAGCACAGAGGTGCTGATGCATGCTTTTATTTTCAGTCGTTTAGATCACTGTAATGCCCTGCTCTCTGGTTTACCGAAAAAAAATCTCTTTCAAACTTACTTCTACAGAACTCAGCGGCACGAGTTCTGACAAGGACCAGAGGGCGGGAACACATTAAACCTATTTTAAAATCGCTGCATTGGCTCCCTGTGCGTTTCAGGATTGATTTTAAAATTCTTGTAATGGTTTATAAATGTTTTTATGGTCTTGGGCCTTCTTATTTAAATTATATTCTTTTAAAGTATGAGCCCTCGCGGACCCTGAGGTCCTCTGGCACTGGCCTCTTAGTTGTCCCTAAGGTGAGGACCAAGACACGGTGAGGCTTCGTTCTGCCATTATGGTCCTCGCCTGTGGAACAGCCTTCCGGAGAACCTCAGGGCCGCAGAGACTGTAGAGGTTTTTAAGAAGAGGCTCAAGACCCACCTTTTTAATTTAGCTTTTAGTTGATTTTAACTGCTAATTTATTCTATTAGTTTTAGTCTAGGATATTTTAGGTATTTATTTTCATTTTATGCATCTTAGTCTCAATTTTATGTTTTTATATACATCTTATGTTTTTAATTTTAGTATCTTATCATGATTTTAGCCCCAGTGTTTCTTGTGGGGATCTTTTCCTCCAGGGCTTGCCGGCTTGGTCAGCGGTTGTTGCTGCAGTTCTTGCCCTTGCTGGGGCGGCTGGGGTCTAACTTTGCAGCTTCACGGCTGTGAAGTGGACCCCAGTGTTGTCCCAGTCCGGGTGGGCGCTGTAGCGATGCTCCCGTGGGCGGGCTGGCTACTGGTATGAAAGGATCCCCAAATACTGTTTCCTCACAGCAGAGCCAAGCCTTACTTGTTTGTTTGTTTGCTTATTTATTTATTTAAGCTCCATAGTCATCATTCTTTGTACATGGGGGCCATGGGTCATATGTTTTAACGGAGGGGAGTGGGAAGGGTGAAGGGTGGGTTGGGTTTTTACTGTAATGTTGTGTGTTCCGTTTTTAATGTTAAAGCGCTTCGAGCTGCACAAAGTGCATGAGAAGCGCTATTTTATAAATAGAATTTGATTTAAAAATATTTCCCTAATTAAAAAGGCCTGAATACGTTTTATGTTCAACTCATGAATCTTTCATTTGAAAGGTTTCTGGGGACTTCAGGCCAAAATGTCTGTGACATCCAGAGGTACAGCAGCATGGACAGTCACCTGGAGATACTGGAGGAGACTCTGCAGCTGAGACACTTGGCTCCCACAGCTCCTGACACTCTCGGTGGGTGGGTGAGGAGGAAAGAAAGTCTGCTTCTTGGATTATGTGGGTTAAAGTTGTTTTTTTGCTTTAGGTTGTTACCCTTTCTATCAGAAAGATCCATTTATTTTGGAGGAATGTCCGCATGTTTACTTCAGCGGCAATGCTCCGACCTTTGAGTCCAAACTCATCAAAGGTCAGTGAGAGATGCGTTGACTGTTTGGAACACATCAACACAGGGGGGGGGGGGTCACTGTCATCATCTGTCCGTGTCTCCTATCAGGTCCTGATGGTCAAGAGGTTCTTTTGGTGACGATTCCAGAGTTCAGCAGCACTCAAACAGCCTGTCTGGTCAACTTACGCACTCTTCAGTGTGAGCCAATCAGCTTCACCGCTTTTTCTGCTGACAAAGATGAAGAAAATGAGATGAATATCAGCCACTAACCTTTGGACGATTTGCTTCACATCTGAGTCAACTAATTGGGACAAAACTCACTATTGTAGCTCCACTGGTGTTATTGATTATTGTTTTGTCAACCGCTCTGATAGGACACTTAGTTTTTTCCTTTAAAGTAGATTTTGATGTCAGATATCAGAGTAACAGAAATCCAGAAAAAAATGATGAGCAGAGGCAACACTTGTGTGATAACAGTTTATTTGCACACCATCCGTGCCTGAAGAAACCGTTTCTCTTGATGCAGCAGCTGATCAAGCTGCATTTCTGCCACTTGAGGTGATGTAAATACAGTTTTCTTTTTTATGAGTGTTGAAAATAAACATCTTTTTTTGAAGCAAATCTCATTTACAACAAAAGTAAAACAGAACATTTCTAGACAAGTTCGATTTTTCTAATTTTCTAGCAGAAACATTCTTATATAAAGTCATTCAAAAAATATTAAGTGACAAAGTTTTCCAATAATTAAATTTCCACATTCTCACTACTTGTCATTGCAAACAGCTTAAAGTACAATATGACAGGGAAGAGTTAGTAGCATTTGGTTGTTTCTTGTATTCAGCCTGATACGTTTGCTTTAATCACTGTTGTAATCATAGTTGTAATCCAGGGGAGAGTCCGTGATCCCGCCGTGAGTTGAGGACTGTCCCTCCCAAAGTGGCCACGGGTCGTACCAGGAAGTGATGGTTTCTGCGGTGGTGGGGGGTGTTGTGGTGGTTGTGGGGGGTAATGTCGTCGTTGCTCTTAGCTTCTTGTTTCTCTGCTGTCGACGGCGGTACAGCCTCAGCCTCCTTCGCTGCACGCCAGTGAGCACGACGCCTGGTTCACCAACATCTAAAGGCACACGTCTGGGGACAATATATCCCACAGGATTCTGTGTCCGGCTGTTGCCGTAGCTGAGTCGGATTGGCTTGTTGCCATGGAGAGCCATAATCTTGAGAGAAAACCTCTGTTAGGCTACGGCTGCAGAAAATGTGGAATTGAAGGGGCCACGACGGCTTTATTCATACCTGTTTGATGCGATCCCAGTTGGACTTGGCCATGTTAAAGCTGCAGGCGGTGGCCCCTGGTTCGTACCCCACCACGCAGAGTTTAGTCATGGAGGAAAAGCCCTCAGCTCGAGCCGTCACCTGGTACTCTCCGGGGTTGAGGAGCCTCCAGTAGTCCCCTGTTGGTGCTGCAATGGAAGAAAGAAAACATCCTTCCTAAGTTAAACCTGTACAAAAAAAAAATCTACTGTTAAGAAAGTGTGCAGCATTGCAAAGAGTATGCTGACCTGTAGTAATGTCATGATTGATCCCTTCTACAGAGATTGTGGCATTTGCAATAGGATTCCCCTGCTCATCTTTCACAATGCCTTTAATTCCTCGATTCACCTAAAGGGAAGGCACATGTCAGCAAAAAGGCAGCAGACCCCACATTTCCACATCAATAGCCTAAGGATTTAGCATCTTGAAGAGAACAGTGATGAAACTTTTTCATGCCCCCATATAAAAACTTTGCCCTAAGATGCAGCCAAAAATGTCATTTATTTTAGTGGAGATAACCAGAAAAATAACATTCTGAATGCCTTCAATATTCATGATTTCCTGCAGTTTGATCTGCTGAATACCACCTAAAATACAGGTACATCTAAAAAATAAAGAACATTGTGAAAACGTTTTTTGTCAGTTAATCAAAAAAAGGGAAAATTTGTATATTAAATGTATTGATTACATATAATGGAGTAGTTTAAGCCTTTAGCTATTGGAATTTTGATGACTCAGGCTTACAGGTAATGAAAATCCAAAATCCAGTGTCTCAGAGTGTTAGAATTTTGGGGGGAAATGAATGGCATTACATCTAAATAAGTTAACTCAAAGCCTTTACAAAGATTTCCTGAGTCTTTAAAGGGTCTCTCAGTCTGGGTCAGCAGGCTCTGCAGTCCCATTTCCTTTGGGGATCAAAGTCTACGAAGCTGGAAGAAGAGCAAAGAGGCACAGAATCCGTTCTGCTTGAAGTGCAGTGTTAAGTTTTTACAGTCAGCGATGGTTTAGAATGTTTTCTCCGGAGTCCAAGGTCAATGCAGACATTCACCAGGAAATGCTACAGCACTTTAGGCTGCCCTTTGCTGACAAGCTATTCAAAGATGCTGTTTTTTTTCCAGCAGGACTTTTCACCCGCTCATGTTCCAAAAGGCACCAAAAGGCTGATTCTTTAACCACTGTGTTGCTGTGTTTGATCGGTCGGCTAACTCATCTGACCTGAACTTACTTAATAGACAGGATGAGAGATCCAAGATGAGAAACTCCAGACCCAACCATACAGGTGACCTGGAGGCAGTTGTCAAGCAACCTACACAGTGCCACAGAAAATTTTCTAGCAGCCTAACATTTGTGCAACACCTGCTTTTTTTTTATTGGCTTCATGTGAATTTCTCATTTTCCCAAGACACTAAATTTCAGGTTTTCATTATCCACAATCATCAAAGTTACAAGAAAAAAAAGGCCTAAATAAAATATTTATACATTGTAAAAAAAATCGTACCTTTCAAAGCAAGCTAAAAAATAAAGAATAAAAGATATTGTCGCATTGTTTTAAGTGAAAAACATTGCTAATGGAACTAGTAGAATTTGTCTTAAGATTTCTTAAAATAAGTTATGATGTTCTTTTTTTTTAAGACAAAGTACATTTTTAAATTAGCTATAAATACTCATATTTAAGTATATTGCATTGGTAACCGGAAATATGTCTTAAAAAGGGTTTGTTGCTCAGAAATCAATTTTATATCTTAAAAGTTGGTATATTGACACCGTTTACACCCAAATAAATCCTATTTTGAGCAGTAAAGCTGCCCGACTATCCGTATTCCCAAATCTGTAATCCCCTTTAAGGCTAGAATTACACATTTTAACACATTTAAAAATGAAACATAAATGTATATTTACTCACAAATATCTGTCCTGCTGTTAAAAATGCATTTGTTCATTTATTAGGAGTCAAAGTTTTCCATCTTCACTAGATTGAGCAAATCTGTCTCTTGTAATTAATCCACTCTCCATTCACAAATTAATTACTTTAAATTATGTAAAAATTATGTTTAAAATACTTGTTTTATTACAACTTTTACTTAAATAATCCTTTTTTGAGATCAAATGACTCTTCGAAATGTGTTCAAGATTTATTGTCTTAAAATAAGTCGTTTCCTCTCACAGAAAAGTTACCAGGAAGCTGTTAGCCTTAAATCAAGTGTTTACAAGATATTTAAACCAGAAACTAGATAATTATTCTTGGTGACCAGTAAAATTTAGCAGTGTATCTATTAGTTAAGATTCTTTATATAAAATTGACTTACAAATATTGCACTTTTTTTCATAATTTTCTAAATATTTTAGGTTTGTATTTCTCTTTGTGAAGGGCTGACCTGTTCCATGAAGGTAAGCATCGCCTCTCGGTTTTTCTCCCACTCATGTGCCAGTTCACTTTGATGAGGAAACTTGTCGCAGCCCAAGAAAACCGACAGTTCCAAGCAGTTTGTGTGCAAGTAGCTGAAGTCATTCATACCTGCAGAGAAACACAAACGTTTGCTTACACTCACAGCCCAGCAGGGTGTGCTGAAGTCACATGCAAATGCTTCTACCCACTGCCTGTAATTGGCCTCCACTTGGCTCGGTTGATGATGCCGAGGGCGCCTGTGCGAGTGTCCCCATGGCAGGATCCGTGGTGGTTGTGCGTCATGGTTAAGTGTGTTGAGGCGTAGGAAATGGCCAGCCACCTGAAGAAGGACTCGTCTGCGGTCACCCTGGGTTCATCTTCAGGCTCACTAAACTGATGACCAGCACTCCTTCCTCTGTCATCCTCTTCTTCCTCCCTCTGGTTGTAACCCTGGTTGTAGGTTTGCTCGTAGCCCTGGTCGTAACCATGGTTATAGGTTTGCTCGTAGCCCTGGTCGTAACCATGCTCATAGCCTTGGCCGCGCCACTCTTCCTCTGGCTGAGTGTGCCCCTGACTCCTCCAGTCCTCTGGTTCCTCATAGTGGCCCCTTCCCCATTCGGTCCCATCAAAACCTTCATCCTCATACCTGAAAGAAACAATTCTGTTTTAACTGATTAATGGGAGAAGGTCTGAAGTATGAATGAAAGGCTGGAAAAGGACCCTTAAAGAAGCAAAAGCTTTCCAAAAACATGTTCTCCTACTGTCTCTTGTTGCGCCTGTGGGGTTTCTGGCTCTCAGCGGGTTTGTTGAGACGTAAGTTGTCATAAGGATAAGCCACAAGTGACTCTCCACCTTGGAAGTTCACACCCAACACAAATGGATTGGTTTTCATCCAGGAGATTATGGCTTTGGTTTCCACAGCAATCTGGATCAAAAATAGGAAGACCCATTACTGTTGGTTACTGTACACCAACATCTATACATATAACAAAAAATGTGCATAGCATTCAATTAAAACATCTTCAATGGAAGCAAACAAGCTTTTTATATGAAGTTTCCAACTAAACCTAAGTTATAATTTAGTAAATGTTTGGCCTACAGCAGTCAAAATTCTACAATCTGTTTAAAAGAATGTCAGTCTATTTACTGAAGAGTTTGTCTCGTAGTCTTCTGGTATGGGCACATGATGGTTGGGGGTCAGTTTGGGGACTTTGCCCTTATCTTCAGCCTCCCACAAGATGTTATTTAGGTCAGGAAAATTCTGGAAGATGTCATAGCCGTCTTCAGTGAAGTGTCCAGTCGTCCAGCTACTGAGTTCTGATCCCTGTCAGGGGAAAAGGGTGAAGAATTAATGAGAATAATCTGCCTGCTTGGGATGTATATGGTTTTTTTCTGTTTTTATAATAAAACAAGAAGGATATTTCCCACTACCGACCACTTCAAACGCCCTCTCCTGTCCATCAGGGTTGAGTGACGGCACCAGATGGATGCGTATTCCCTCCACCAAGCGCTGTGCTCTGGGGTTTCTGTCTTTATATTCTTTGCAAAGATACTGCATGAGAAGTAGGAGCATTTCTCTTCCCACTGCCTCATTTCCATGTAGGCCCGCTGTCAGCCGTAACTCCGGCTCACCTGAGGAAGGACAGAGGGAGACTGTTATTGTCTGCTAAACCACAGCATGCTGCTGTTTATTGGGATTTACCTGAAACATTGGCGCTGTGTCAAGGCCTAATATTATATTATCCAAGCATGTCAGATTGCTGGAACATGTGTTTACATGTAACAGACACGGGGAGGGGGGGGGGTAATTTTGGTTTATGCCTAATGAAATGCTGCTACAACAGTTTTTTGTGCCAGTTTTGTAACCTTTTCAGCCTCGCCTACACCTTAGGCATTATCATTCTTTTCTGTCTGATTATGTGTTTTTAATGTTTTCACCGTCTTAACTGTACTGTGACCTTCAGTGTCGCCCTATAGTCCACCTGTTAAATAATATGAATATTTATTGATATACTCCAACCTATTTCATGCTCTGTGGGGTTTCCAGAGAGGACCATGGCCACGAGTTCCCGCCCCTTGGCGCTGTGTCCCAGGCTGTAAATACTTGTTATGTTGGGGCACTCGTCGTTCACTGACTTCATAAGCTAAACAAGATAGACAAAAAAGGATCGTGCCATGGCAGATATAATGAAAAACAGACCAAAAGGTTAATGAAGTCATAAAAAGCAATGCATTTTCAGTGTATACTTACTGCAACCATCTCTGAGTAGCTGTGGTACCTAAACTGCAGGTAATCCACTGGAGTTACTTCATTTTGTCTGTATGAGAATGCACTTGGCTCTATGGGAAAAGGGGGTCAAGATTAAATATCAACAAGTTTTATTCCAGAGCTGGATACAAAAATCAATTGGAATTGTATTGATCTTTTCTTGGAAAAATTAAATATTGGTTCATTAAACTATAAGAAAGAAAGAAGCAAATTGTGTTTTCTTTTTTTTTAGGCACAAGCATCTTTCTGTTGTTTTAATGTGATCGTTAACACATTTATTCAAGAAAGTTGAACTATAATTTGTATAATCACTAGTTACATAATGTTTTTTGTAACTAAACAAAATTGGGTTTAAAAAGGCTCAACCATGGACCGGCAACCTGTCCAGGGTGTCTCCTGCCTTTGCCCAACAAGAGCTGGGATAGGCTCCAGCAACCCTTGACCCCAAGATTCAGCATGTCCAGAAAATAAACTGATAAATGGATTTTAAAACGGACATTAAAAAATAAACATAATCAGTTTAAAAAAAAAAAAATTGTGAACCTTTGATGTGAAATTGAATCCATTTAGTGCTTCAACATTGAACCACATCCTTGTGTTTTTTTTAAATGTGTGTTTGGGGGTGTGAGGTTCACCAGAGAGGGGGCAGCCCAGAACCTCCAGCCTCATGCAGAGAGAGCCGTTCCAGCTCTGAGGGATGACTCTGATGTAGCGAGCCACCACGGGCACGGCGAGCCGGTTCATCACAGGAGATTCCTTATCACTGTTTGCAAAGAACAGCTGGAGATACAGGTGAAGGGGGGGGGGGGGGGGGGGGGGGGGTAAGTGGTTGGTAAAAAAGAGGGGGACTTATGGGATTTTTGAGCACCTGACATTCTCCTGTAAGCTTACCCAGTCAGCATACCCATCGTGAATGGTGGTCCATTCTCTGCTGTCATTGCTGAAAGCCAGGAAGTAGGAAGTCACAAAGTCACTCCTGAAATGACAGCATGTGAGAATCATGTTGAGTTTGGGTGGGGGTGGAAATGCGGTACATTCTGCAGGTAAGAGTTCCTCACTCAGTAAGGGAGTCTCGTCCTTGAGTGATGACTCCTGTGAACTCTGTCTCCTTGCGAGCATCAATCTCAAACCAGTGGACAGTGTCCTCAGAGTTTGCACACCACGCTCCACCCCTCATGCTGTCCTCCTCATCAGACCCCTGGAAACAGCAGAGCCCAGAGTGCATACTGCCAAACTGTTTAGCTCCGTTACTTTTTGGTTGAACATTTGTGTACCTGCATGTTGAGGCGCGCCCTCTGAGGCGCGAAACGATACTGAGACATAGAGGACGCTGAAAGCTGGTCAGACTCAATCTTATGGGACTCCATCCCCAGCGGAGGACATTCTAAGACACAAAAAGTCATTCTATAGTAAAGGTTTCTGCATGTTGTCTAGACTGAAACTGGACTTAACTCACTCTTTGGCTCCTTGAAGATACGTGGTCTGTTCCTGGCTCGTTCCTCTGCCTCCTTCAGCCTCTGCGACCTTTCTGTTCAAAATGAAAAAAAAACAGTTATTGCAAAAACAGCTGCTTTTTCCTGGATGCTTTATCTGTACCCAAAAATGTTAGAAAAACATCTCTAGGAGGGTCAAAAAGCAGAGGAAAGAAAAAAAAACAAGAATGACTTGGCTCCTGTTTGCTCTGATTAAAAAAAAAAAAACAACATAAAACTAACCTTTAAAGATTCAGTCTGAAAGTGGGACTCTAGAACTCATGCTTTACTGGTATAAATGCATTTACAGTATGAGAATCGGCATCACTGCGGATTTGCATTTTTAAAAATCCCTCTAGCCTTGAACCCACACTGAGGCCGACCTCACGCACAGGACCTGCCCTCCCGACCCCGACCCTGACAGGACTGTGCATCAGCCTGTCTGGTCTTTTCTCCTCAGCCATCCCCTAACCTCACTCCACGCAGCAGACACGTGGCAGCAGTGGCTCAAAACGATGAGCATTCTTCAGGCATACACTCACGCCTGGAAGCTGTTTCTTTTGTTGACTCTTTTCTTTCTTAATCAAGTGCAAGCCGTTCCTTCTTAGATAACATCTTTCCTTCCAGCTCAACGTGGAAGGTTCCCAAACTTTCTGCTTTATCAACATTTTGTTTTAACTGAATACAGTTTCTATTCTTTTTTACACAAAGTCAGTAGTTTGACAGGGTGTGAAATGATATCTGCCTTCCTTTAGGACAGAAGTGTGACCCACTGATGCATTTCTGCTTTGGCCGCCATGTGTGCTTTACGTGACTGTGCAAAAAGATATTTGAAAGAAGAAATCCACATCTGGATCCTTTTACCTCTCTCTTGTCTTTCTCTTTCTTTCTTGGCTCTTTCTCTTTCTTTCTCCATCCACTTTTCATCCAATTCATCTTCTTTCCTGGCTGCAGCAAAACAAGAAACTCATAACAAGTGCATGTAAATTCTCCATCTCCCTGTAAGGCCGGGATCTGTGGTTTACAAGCATGAACAGACCCACGAAGAATAAAAAATACTCGTGGATAGTTTGTTATTTGGAAGATCGTTTTCATGACTTTTGATCTGGTCTAAGTGCTTCCTAATCTTCTGTAAGAAAGGTTCTGAACTGCTGCATTAATAAAAAAAATGTTGAGATGTTTGTATGAGTGTGCACTCACCCACTCCGTATTCATCATAGTCGTCATACCAAGTCTTCTCAAAAGGAGCAGCTGGAGTGGGTTCTTCTGTAAAAATAAACAAATGTTCCTTTACGAGTGATATTTTATGAGGTTACGTGTTTTAATCTTAAATTTTACAGATTAGCCCTGCCCTCATTGGTCAAACCACAACAGCAGCTCTTGTCTCTGCAGGCTGCTGTGTAATGAAGCTGTTAAATCTTTGATTTACATTTACAGGATCATAACTCCTGTGGGATCTGATGACAGAGCCTCTTTTAACCTATGACAAAGCCACGGAAAGTTTTGTTGACTAGGTGGAACCAAGTGACCCCGCCCACTTGCGTCTGAAAAGTAGGGCAAGCCGGTTCACTTATGAAGACATTCACATGTGGTGCAATGCTCATGGAGGACACAGATGGAACAGATATTTCATCCACCTCCTAGCTCTGACTAGAACTTTCTTACAGGTCAGCTGTCTGATAGATGGTGGTGTCATATTTTCCTCTTCTCCGTGTTCATTTCATTTTTGTATGTGTGAGTGAGGTACCTGGAAAAACGTCCTCAACCTCCACCTCAGGGCTAACTTCTTTGCCATCAGGAGAAGGTGCATTGTCTGGCACTTCAACTAAAGAAGGAAAAACCGATTACAGAAAAGGATTTGTTAGCTAAGAGTGAAGCAATGGAAACGAAGGGATACAGTGTAAAACTCTGGAAACACAACAAAATGTTGAAATGGCTGAGAAGAGTCTCAAGGGGGTTACACGAGTATTTCAGCACTGGATCATTTGGTGAAATTAGGAAGCTCAGTTGTCAGTGCAAATGAAATTAGCTTAGGAAATAAAAGGTTTTCAAAAATTACGGTTAATTAGATCCAATATATATAAGAAATGAACTTATAACCCTCCACCCATCTCCACCTGCAGCAGAACTGACTTCATGCGCAACCTTATAACTGTGAGACCCACTCCGAAAATGGTGTTTTAAACATGTTGTTGTGGCAGTTTTCTAAAGATGAATGATACACATTAGGAAAATTAGGTTCAAAATAGCATTTTTGAGTATTTCTTTATTCAAATTGTTGTGAATCAGGAGCAGATCAAAAAATGCAATTTGTGATATAAAAAAATAAGCTGGGCTGGCTACAAGCTCCCTGCTCCGCAACGGGAAAGGGGGTGCGGTTGCTCTGTGGAAATCATCCTGCCCACAGTTATGAGGTGAATTTATGATTAACTGCTGCTGCTCTGCAGAAAATATGTCCCAGAAAACGATCCAGGTTTTTTTAAATTTTCGCCAAAATCCTAACTTGGCATGATCATAATTAAAAGACCATTGGGAATGTTTTTACAATGGATCAAAAGATGATTGGAGTGGGTCTTGAATTAGATTTCTTTTTCACAAGTTAGCCAGAATATGGGAATGATTCCAAACTCAACAGTTAGAGAAACCAAACCTGATGCACATAAATGCATCCAGAGCTGAGCTTCTAAACTACAGACCCCGAGGATTCCCAAAAAGACTGAGGGATCAAACATACATGTGGCATCCCAGTAGTCGCTGTCATCTGTTCCAGTTTTGCCTTTAGTATCAGGGCTGCTGGGGGTGGGGTCAGATTCCCTCCAGTAACTGTCATAGTTATCTGTGGCAGGAGGGTACGGTTCTCTCCCATCTTGTTTTCTTGTGTCAGGATAGACATCAGAATAAGATGGAGGCAGGTCTTTTTCTTCTGGCTTCCAGTAGTCATCATAGCCGTCTGTCACTGGAGGAGCTGGGTCTTCCCCCTCTGGGTTCCAATAATCATATGGAAGAATTGTGGCAAGGGTCTCAGCCTGGGGTGCTGATGGTGTAGAGACAGCTCCCCAGAGGTCATAGTCGGATTTCCAATAATCATCTAATAACAAGATTAGGAAAAATACATTTTCAATGAATGTTTAAAACAAGTTTTTGTCTTAATCAACAATATCAGAACTGAATCTTGCAAACAGATGTCTTCTTTTTATAACAAATGAGCAGGATTTTCCTTAAAAAAACTCCCTTAATGCTTTAAATGTGATATATAGCTTTTTTTTTTTTACAGAGACACATGTGGTCACCATTGCTGAAGTGGTCTCTCTGAACTTGCAGTCTGGGAACCAGACAGTGCCTGTACTTCGCTAACTCAAGCAAGAAGCATGTGGTCAACCTTTTGATCAAACCGTTCTCTCAGGGAAAAGCATTTAAAGAATCACTGACATTTTTGACATGGTGCAAAACCTTTACTGTGTTAATGGAGAAGTCTGTCATACACTTTTACCATTCCCTGTTTGTGTATTTGTGAAAAATGTTCAAAGGTTACTTTATTATTAGTCATACATCTAGAAGTCCCTGGAGTACTTATTTGTACAAAAAAGATGATGATAATCCCACCTCTCACTGAAAATCTTGGATGCAAATTTAACCATAAGTTAGTGCTCTATTCATACAAAACAGTTTCATAGCCTTTTTTAAGAAAAAGTGTCTAATTATCTGTCTTGTAAAAACAAAAACGATCTTCTTAAGAAAAAATTTTAATAGCAAAATAATTTCAGTTCAAGAAAACATGTATTGACTAAATCTTTTTTCTCAAAATAAGAATTCTTGGAAAAAACAATATTCTTGAAGGTTTTTATTTTTAATTTTGAGGATTTTAAATTATCCTAGGGAGCCTATTTTTGCAGTGTACCTGCGATAGATTTTGGGAAAAATTTAAAGATAGTAAAATAAATGCATAAATAATGCAAATATAAGATAGATCTGCATTAAATCTTAAACACCTTCAAATTTTTACTGTTCTATAACTTACACTTTCTTTTGTGTATGCCACTATTTTGTATTAAATTTTTTTTTTTAAATTAAAGGTAAAGTTAGCACATTTGCTTTTGGGGAAAAGATGTGTTGTTGTGAAGGGTCTAGCTAAAATAAAAATAAAAAAAGTCTTATTGCTGAAAACACAAAACAGTGTTTTTTTGCTATATTTCTTCCACAAGCACAGGACAGTTTTTTTGGACAAATTAATTTTCACCTAATTGTTTGTTTTTGACCTATATAGTTTACAGGAAGTTTGCAACCACAAGGCGGCACGTTGCAGTGCTTTCATGTGCCGGTACAGAGTCCGGACGAGCAGAGAGGGTTATGTCCAGAAAAGCATCTGATATAGAATAAAACATTTTAAGTTAATTTTAAGCAGATAAATTACTGTGGAAACCCCTAAAGTTCAACTTTGCACATTTCCAGTACAGCTCTAAAATACAGCAGGACACTGTGAAGCAAAAGGTAATGTGTTATTAAACAGTATCACAATGTGATCATAAAACACAGTCAACTATTGACAAAAATAATTTACTGCTGCCTGTAAATTACCATAAAATACAGCAAAGAATATGACTGTGTGGCTTTTAAACTTATAAATGGTAGGGACACATTTAATGGCAATTTTCCTGTTTATTTTAAAACCTTCAACTGCTGTTTAACAAACTATTTGTTGTATCACTTGCTTCATTATAAATCCTTAACCCGTCTCTGTCAAACCATACAAAAGGAACGATGAGAAGGTGTGACTCTCACCAACATCTGGAAAGTACTCTACCTCTGGGTCAGTGGGCGGCTCAGTAGGAATTGCTGAAAGCATCAGACAGATGTCGAGTCAGTCACTTGATCTAAACTGATTTACCTGCAAAAACAGCTGCTGTGTCTTTGTCTCACTTGTTGTGGTGGGCGGCAGAGTTGTTGTGGGTGGTGGAGTTGTGGTCTGCTTGACCTTTTTCTTCCCTTTCTTGTCCGATTTAGGCTTTTTTGTGGCACTTGGGTCTTTATTCTTCTTGTCCTTCTTCTTCTTCTTCTTGCTTTCATCAGGTGCTCTCCTCAACCTGCTCAGAAGGCCTGAGAGGAAGAAACCCAGAGACAGAGGAGTAGCACTGTTTATTTTTCTCCTGCCTGTTCCCATGAGACCAGCCCAGAAAGTTTCCTGACCTTTTCAAAAATAATCTTAATCTCACGCCTGCCCTGTTTACGTGATAAAGACCAGTAAAGTTTTACATTTTTCTCAGCCATGTTTTTTAACTGCAATGAGCAGTGGCGTCAGGGAGAATCCAGCTGGCTGGATGCCTCCTAGTGGTTGTTCAAGGTCAATCAGAATTTCCTTTTGAGGCTGCACTTTATGGAAAGCATGTCATCTCTTTCTCATCATTTGTGTTCCATTAACTCAGATCTGTCGAGACAACCAATAAACACCCCACAGTCTCTGCAGAAATGTCACTTCAACTCACTTAGAAGTTATTTTGACTCCAGTGAATTCCGGTCTACCGGCTTTTGAGTTATCCATCAAATGCAACTATTTGTAATCTGTGTGTTTTAACTAAAATAGAACAGAGCTGCATAAATCAATGAAGACGTTACTGATAAAAACATATTACTAGTCGTTACTGCTATATGCTCAAGGTTTAAATGGTCCCCTCAGTGCAACATGCTCAGACGACATTTGTGTTGTGTCTCTGATTTCTGTATTTTCACAGACAAAATAATTGATAGTCTTCTTCACTTGCCTGCCTGTGCAGCTCCTTCTGAGTCAGTCCCGGCTTTGATGCTGCTCTCAAGTGGGTGTGGGTCCCCTGCAAGTGCCTGCACCCTGTCTGGGTCATCCAGGGACTTGTGGTCCTCCGTCAGCGTCTCCCCTTCAGACTGCTGCAGAGACATGAGCCTCCCAGCGGTCTCCCCTCTTTGGGGGACCATCAGACAGCAAATTGCCAGCAGGGAGAGGCCCACCGTCACTGCAGGGGGTTTCATACCTGCTGTCCTCTGAACTTCTAATTCCTTGTTGTAGATTGACGCTTCTGCTGTCTCACTCTCACTGCAGACAATGCTCCTTTCACCCCTTTCTCCAGAATATTTGTATGAAGCTGCTCCAGCAGGAAAACTCTTCAGCTGTGCACCTACCAGCAGCCAGACTGTCAGCCAGGCTCAGACTGGGCTAGACAGCATTGGAGGGGGGTTGGACTGGAGGGAGGAGAGTTAGTTTGAAGAGACAGACGAATACAAAGCTGTAATCCAGGCAAATGAACATGCAGGGATCTACGGTCAGCTGAGAAAACACCACAAAGCTGGAGAATCCCCTTCACCTGCTGGACAAGTCCAGACAGGTGCAGAGGTCGAACCCTGATGGAGGCTACAGGGGAGGACAGGTGAACCCCCACACTGTAACTCCTGGATTAGAGGGTTTGCAGATACTGATTCTTCTTCAGCAGAGAGTTTAGTGTGGTGTCACCTCAGAGACGAGCAGCAGACCAGAGGAGTGAGTCCTCTTAACCAGATTCCACAAGCAGAGGGGGAGGCCTGAAGGGGGTGCATGGGGGAGGATAAGAGTTTTGCACATTTTCTAACAAAAATAACAAGCCTTGAATGTCAAAAGGGATTTAAAGGAAATGAAAACAAGCAGTGGTAGAAATGACATCCTGCTTGAGTCAAGGACTCGCTTTGTTTGAATCTTGGCTTTCATTTCTTCTGTGCGCTCCTCTTTCAGAGTCTTTCCTCGGCTTTCTTCTGGGGAAAAGGCAAGGGGGGTACAGAGTAGCAAACACACTGGAAGGGAGAATTATTTGAGCAGATGACAGAATTACAACCTTCTAGACGCTGCTGTTTTCTTTGCCCCCACCCCATCTGCCCCCTTTTCTGTCTACTGTTTGTGAAGCCTGTCAGGCTCTTGAATACTGGATGTTTATAATCTTTTGCAAAAAGATGAAGGAATTGTGATTATTAATCAGAATATAGGGAGCACGCATTTTCCCAGCATTCCATGCTAGTAATTAGGGTTTTCTGCTCCAGCACACCTGATTTCAATGAACATCATAATCAGGCTCACAGAGCTTGATGATGGATTAGGCGAGTTGGGAATAGAGGAGCTACAAATAGCGGAAGTTGCTTTGTCCGAGTCAAGCCATTTATGAGAATTACAGTTAAGTTTCAATCCATCATCTTTTCTCCGAGAATAAAAAAATTAGTAAAGAAAAATCCACAGCTTTAAGAAAAAGTACCACGTTTTGACAAGAGACATCAAATCTGGGGTTCTTACAAGCATTTGAACTGAAATGGCTTGATCTATAAATACAACAAGCCCCCCCCCCGGTTTGGGTGTTTAAACTGTGAACAGCATGAAGAACTTAAAAATATTCAGCTCATTTTGTCTCAGACTATTACGCTTGTAAAACAAAACCTTGTTCAGAGGAAATGGACTGTGAAAGCTTAGCAAAAGCATCGAAGTTGGGCAATGGTACCTTTGAAGCATGTGAGCACTGCTGTGAAGAATGCTAGTGATAATTCAGATACAGGCAGTTCAGACAGAGGCCTTACCACTGCCCAGCATAGCTGAAGAGTGATTTGTACGAGAAGAGATGTTGAATCAAATCTAAACAAAACTGATGTGAAGCATACAGTCAGTTCTTCATAATGGAAAGCCTGTCTCACTTGGGCGTTAAGGGACCTGACATTTCTCGTCCAGGTTCTCCTGCATGAGCAGAGTAAGCTGCAGGACCGTTTAAATGCATGTGCTCTCAGGCTGCAGCTGAGCGTCAGGATCTGCTGGCCGGAAAACAATGACATCAGAGAAAAAGAGGAGTAGTGCTGGGGGAGGGGACTGCAGGGAAAAAGGGGGAGAAAACGCTGTAATCCAGCAGGCTCACTAGGTACAAATGGAAACGGACATGTACAGCACCAACTGATTCAAACAGGACCCTCCATTTAGGGAGTAAATTAGCAATTTTGATGATGATCTTTTTTCCCCAGGATACTGAGGGATAACTTGAGAGATGTTTTATTGGTTGTGACTCACTATGAAAGCGGCACCCTTTGTGCATCAATTTACCAATAAAATGACCTCTGACCACCGAGCGGCAGGCTTAACAACAGATTGTGAAACTGGCATTTTATTGATGCGGGTCCAAATGTTCTTGTGCGTGTTGTGACTCAGCAGATCCAACACCACATCCCAGAGATCTGGCATCCCGAGACAGCAGGAGCCACCGGTCTGATTGAGCACAGATGTAGAGGTTTGCAGCTTCAAGATGCCTTTGGAAGGACTCCAGTGTAGTTTGACAAAAATGTACAAATGTTGCTGGTTTTTAATACATCGCTCTGGGGTAATCATCATTTGAAAGGAAAAAACAAGTTTATCTGTGACATCAAAGTTCTTTGTTTAGATTTAGAAATAAAGATAGAAAAGAAAAATAATGGACACGCAAAATCTTATAGGACTCAGCACAATTTTAAATTAAATGTTTCGACTTAACTAAAGAACTGTTTGAGTCCTACTTGAAAATTTTAGACCACGTGTAAGTCTAAAATGCCATGCCCCCCTAGAGACAGAAGCAATGTGCCATCTAGTGGCCAAATAAAAAAGCTACAGCAGGAAAATGTATTTCTCTAGATTTCACTTATGTTAAGAAAATGCAATCCAATTTGTTGCTTTTAATTTGTGCTGTGTAAAAGGAAATAAACAGTCAGCTTATATGTGTTGGATTTCAAAGCAACAATAAAATGTTAGAAAATAATCCTGCAAAGATAAATGAAAAATTATTCCCTTAGAGGAAGGACAGGAAACTACTCAATTTAAATCGCATTTATTTAGCTTTTTCCATACAATACATTTAATGTAGAACAGCACATACTGTATTCTGAAATAACTCTCAGTATAAAATAGGGCTTCTACAATCAAGGTATAGTCATAAAATGCTCTGAGGAATATGACAAGAATGGCAACATTAAATCACCTTCATATAAAACGCTGGATGCCGAGAGAAGCAACTGTTTCCCAAACATCTGCTTTGAGAAGCAGATGTTCAGGAGGCACTTTTCTCAGCATCCAGCATCCTTTAAGAACCCGTTTCGCCTCCCCCTCCCTTTGGATCTGGTTACTCAACTAAAGAACCCTTTGTGATGGTCAAAGCATAAGAAATATTCTCTGTTTTAACATAAAAAAGAGGGAAAATCAATTGACAATCTGGCCTTGTTGTGAGACTAAATATATACGCAAAGGTCAAGAATACACAGCAATATGCTTGCCTGTTGAGCCAAATAATCTTTACGAACATACAGTATATGTGACTGTGCTATAAAGACAGGATGGGGTTCTGTGTGGATTCCTGACAGCAAAACATTTAATCACAGCAAAAGTATATTGTATATACGACCACTGAAGCCACGAAAAGCCAGCTTGTGTCAACAAACGTCAGCCAATCGGAGTTCATTTGAAGGATTTTGGTTTATGTCCGCATCAGAGCCTGTGGGTCTGTATGGTGTCGTTGAGACGAACGCACTAGCAATGAACCAGCTTTGCTTTTAGGCTGCTGTTAACTGCGCTTTAGGTAGTGGATGTATATGATGCAAGTTCAGTTAGTGTGACAAAAAAGGCCTAAAGTCAAGAAAACAAAACAAAAAAAAGTCTGACTTGAGAGGCTAAACAAACAGGAGAAAGGGAGGATTTGTCTTAAGTCTTGAGGTAAGCAATGTTTCTTCAGTATAATGCCCTACAGACAATCATACAATTACAATCATTATTTCTCTATATACAAACTTCCTGATTTACATACACCGTACTGCTCCTCTGTTTAAAATTGAATAAAAACTAAATATGAGATCATATTAATGGTGCAATTTAGTTTTCGAGCGGGAAGGGGAATTTGATGGCCCTGGACATCCCACAGCAATGTCATCAATGAACTGGGTGATAATGAACGTTACAATATGGCTGTCGAAGATGGCCTGTTTCCTCTAGTGCACCTCACACGCACACACACATATCCACAACAGTGCAAACTTTCCTAACCACTTAAAAAAAACAAAAACACTCACAAACACCTGACAAGACTACTTCAGGTCATATGCAGGGTGGAGGGAGTGTCATGATGGTGATAAGGATGAAAAAAGGAGTTCCGTGAACTCAGATTCAAATGTGGACGTGCTAAGCAAATTCACAGACTGGGATGGGTCCTTTGCATCAACACGACATGTTGCATTGCTTCAAATCCAGAATGTCTGTCACCAAAATAAACCAGCGCTCAACCCTTCGGGACTCCACTTTGTGCAGGCACCAAATTCATTTCCGCCACCTCAAGAAAACGTTGTGTCGGGTATCGTCCACATCTCTCTCCAAAGCTCTCACCGTACCACTTGGATTTGTTACAAAGACAACTGAAACGTATGTGCTATATTAGTAACAGGTTGCACTTTTCATCGACACTACAGACTGTAACTGAGACGTGACATCAACAAGCTTTACACGGAGGAGGAGGCTATAGATGCTACAGTACTAGTGCTACCTGAACATGCTACAGATGAGACTACAGTGATGGGGGACGTTTTCATGTGAGCACAAAGGACAAACCAGCTTTGCTGAGAAGCTCTACCCATCTCAGAGTCCTTCAAATGTTAGCCATGACAGCTTGATCCATAACTGACACAGGGCTTTGAAAACAAACAAACACAACTTTGTTTTGTTTAAGATATGGTCTTTGCGTACCATTTTGAAAATGACTAGAGTACCATCTGTAGGAAGAGGGATCAAGTACTTAGTAAAGCTGGCTTTTATTGTGCAAAAGAAAGCACCCCATCTGTAGTCGGTTTCTGTGGTGTGACTCACACACATACGCAATCACATTCGCTTGCACAAGTGCACAAACCCTGAAGTTAGAAAAAAAAAATGGTATCACCTCGCAGCACTAGTGTTTTGATTATCATAGAGAAAGAGCAGGGATTGCATACAACCATACATCTCCTATGTCTTCTTGGAGAGGCACCCTTCAGTAGGTACAGCTCAATTGTTTAACACCATCACCCCCCCCCCCCCCCCACACACACACACACACATTGGAATCAATTTGTTAACCCTTTATAAAATAATAATAAAAAAAATTACAATCACATGCTTTGTAACGGAATGTAGAGAAAGCTTATAGAGGACCTTTGGCTTCAGCTGCGACCGAGCCAAGCAGACGCACTCTTCGGAAACTTTTGCTTTAGCTGCAACGTTACCGTACGATGGGTCACTTGAAAATCGCGTCTGCCGCTGAGCCATCAATGTGACGGCATCAACTGAGAGGTGGTGACTTAACAGACAGTTCCCCTAAAAAAAAAAAAAGGGCATTTTTCCCTCAGTATTTTACCTTTTAAGCCAATTCTACCAGACGGTGGAAGAAAGAGGACTTCCAAACAAATAACTATGTTATTGTGCATTTCCACTTCTGTATATTACTCTTATAATTCTCTTGTAAATATTGGATCTCAACTCGTAAATAAGCTGTAGTTGGCTTAGGATTTTTTGTGTTTGACTCTAAAATATTTCACCAACACAACTTAGAAACTCACCACCTTCAGAGAGCATGCATCTATATCCCCACTGATGCTGCTCTTTCACTGTTTGCAGCTGAGCAGCACTGTT
This sequence comes from Oryzias latipes, assembly GCF_053564925.1. Taxonomy (NCBI): domain Eukaryota; kingdom Metazoa; phylum Chordata; class Actinopteri; order Beloniformes; family Adrianichthyidae; genus Oryzias; species Oryzias latipes. The sequence continues at coordinate 16,157,493 of NC_136245.1, forward strand.
GGGACACAGAAAACCATTTTGAAAATCCTGAACTCTGAAGGGGTTCAGTTCAGCCATGCAAAGCTCCATTCTGAGCTGCCAACCTTCCTTTGATGACATCATCACTGGGGTAAACTCTCTCTGACAGTGCCCCTCTCAAGCCTTTACCAAAAAAAAGCTACTCTTTGCCATGCTTCCCTAAAGTTTAAACATATTGTTGCTATGTGTTTTTTTTGTTTTTGAAGTATAATGTATACATTTTGGGGCTTCAAGACGTGTAGAGCTCAATGAGAATTTGGCAGCTTTTGATTTGGCTCCTAAATCTACAGAAAAGTGCAAATATTCACTCAAAAGGTGTTTGTGACATCTTTCATTAAAGACCCTTTACACATATATATATATGTATATATGACTATTCCATGTCCGTAGATTTTAAAATAAGTTATAGGGGAAAAAAAATCATTCTGAAAGATCCCCAAGCTTAGTCAGATCAAAGTGCAGCTCCCCAGCATCAGTGGAAGGAGTAGAAGTGTTTGAATAGGTTACAATAGCAGACCCTTGACAGGGACTGGTGGGCTCTTCTTGTAGCTCTGAGTAAGCCTTTCACACATACAGTAATAGATATAGACAGGATAGCTCACACACACCCACCCACATACACAGACATACACACAAGGTCTAGCCTAGATGAGTCTAGCTTCTCCCTCCATGTCTGCTTGTAGATCACACACGCCTGTGAAATGCATCTCCTTTGCTTTGCTTCCTTGTCCCGCCCCTAATCTGGCCCCCAGGATGGGAGATGGCTGGCGGGCCTGAGGGTCAGGTGATGCTCCCCGAGGGAGTTCGCCCCCTCGCTTCTCCTTCAGGAAGAACTCTAGTCGGCGCAGTATCTGCTTGGGGTTCTTTTTGGCAAACAGCTCCACCTCTGTGGGTTAAAACACGGGACTCCATGAGGTTCACAGCTTGTTTTTGTTTTATTGCAGTCTGGGCAGTGGCTCTTTGAATAAAAGAGTTTCACATGTTAAAAATTGATGACTGCATCTTCTGAATTTTTAGAACAAAAATTTAATCTTACAAATTAATTTTTATACAGAAAAAAAGTCTCAGCTTTGCAGTGTTGTATTTTTAGATTTTTTCTAGCAGGTCCTCCCATTTATTTAGTTGACTCAATTTTTTATTGGATTTTCTGTATAGAATTTTACTTTTTTTCCGTCGAATATGTTTCATGTTTGTTGGCAGTAGGAATGCAATGATTCATTTTCCCCACATTTCGGTTCAAACCTTGGTTTTTGGGTCATGGTTTTGTTTTGTCTTAATAAATGATTTATGCATTACAAAACAAAAAACAAAACATTTTGGGGAGGAAAAAATCTCATTTTTAAAATAAGCTAAAAGGCAAGTAACAATGAAGAAAAATACATTCAGTTGCTTTATACTAAGCCTGGCGTAATTTAACAAAATAATAAAATACTACCTATTCTTAAAGATGATGTTTAAACAATTAGAAATTAGATAATTAAAATATGTCATATAATATATATTTTATTTTAAATAAAACTAATTGCCCTACATTTTTACATTTTCTTTGACTTGTGTGTATTGAACTGTACTTGTGTGTATTGAAGTGTTGTATTGAATTGTTGTTGTATTGAATTTCTTTTACTTATCTACAGTGTATGAATGTTTTATCATAAATATAATGCTATTTCTTGAATTTCTGTTGATATTTGACAGGATGTAATCACTTTTACCTCTTAGTACAAAGCCAGAGTCAGCAATGGTCTTCTGTTGGCTCTTCCACAGCTGGTATACATACAGGTACGTGGCAACGTAAAACTCATTCAGCACGCCAACCACTTGCTGACGGCGATTGCACTCCCTGGAAAAAGCAACGACAGGACTTTGATGTTGTGGGCTAAAATCCCAGCAAGTCAAGACATTCTCAGTCAAGAAAAATGTGATTCTGAAACAAGAGGAGAGCCTCACTTTGTCAGGGCTTCCTCCCTTAGCACTTGCAAAGCAATGCGGGTCATGTTGATTGACATCACACTGAATGGGAAGTTCTAAAACAGAGTAAATCAACACACAAAAAATGATGCGCAAACAAAATGATAGCTTAGTAAAGCACAGATATGAGGAGTAAACTGACTTAGCTGTACCTGTGTGGGGTGCTGTGATAATCTGAAAATATCTTTAGCCAGTGGCAGAGTCTCTGGATCCATCACAAAGTAGAGAGTGTGCATTAGTCCAAGGAAACCAGTGCCGCGTAGGTCAGTGGCTGGGTCAGTGCCTGCATTACACAAACCAACACAATGAATGTGTGCAACAAAAGCTTGTCAGGTTTTCTAGACAATGACAGGCTGTATGTTCACCTATAGACATATTTTTTCATTTGAACCAAAAGGCTGCATGTTTCTCACCCTGAAAGCCAATGTTCTCCCAGTGTGGACCAAAGCGAGGACAGTCCAGCCTGCTGCCAATCAGCCGTTTATAAATAGTCTGCAGGACTCGCATGTGAACTGGTTGGCTGTTATCCACAGGGCCTGAAATAAAAAAGAAAAAACAACACACAAACCCACAATAATGTGTTAAAAAAGAAACTTTCGTTGTTTGATAGTCAACTAAAGAATATAAACCTGATGACTTTTTAAAAACACACACAAACTCACACTGTGCGATGGCAAAGACGAGATCTCTCTCCTCCACGAGATCCTTATGCAGTCTTGGAGATCCAAAAAGAAAATGTGTGATTGCAGCCAGACCAGTCCTGCGAATAGTTGGCTGAATGTTCTTCTACAGATGGAGATAAAAAAAACAAAACAAAATTTAGTTCCCCTTATAACCGATAAAAACCCAGACCCGTTTCCCTTTAAATGGAAAATTAGTTGGGATGTACCACAAAACTAGTGGAGCATAAAAACACATTTCTGATGTTTTTCTGTTACACTGATGTCACCGAGGGTCCTTAAGAGTTAAGTTATTCAGGATCAATGATCCTCCTAACAAATCCCGACGTAATCTAATATTTGCATTAAAACAAATGATTAAATACATGCTAGTCTAGCTTTTAGCCACCAAACACCACTCCAAGTGAAGGACATGTTCTCTGTTGTTTATTATAAAATAGTATGCAGATATTTGGCTTCATGTCACTTATTTATTGTTTTAATTGACTGTTTCTGAATTTCGTACCAGCAAGTCTCCAAGATCTGTAGTTTGGAAGTACTGCAAGGCTTCATTAAAGGAGATGAGTGGAGTTGGGGTGGAGTCCTCTGTTATGGCTGTTGGGACAAAACAATTTTTTAAATTAAAACTTTCTAGCAAAGGCTTGAAATGAATTTCATAGCTACAAGGAAGAAGAAGAAGAATATACAAAATGATAAAAGAAAATGTTCTACTTTGAAAGCAAACCAATCCCCAGGATCTGTTTCCAAAAAAGTACATTTCTAAGATTACAATTAGCAGAAAAATCATAGGTTTTTATTTGTCGTTTGATCTCCAAATAGCTTTCCATGATGGTCACACTTGAGCAGATGTGACTCCAAAGAGCTGTGCACCATCAGTCATAGAAAAGTTCCAGAGAAGCAGACAACGGTGACAAAGTCAAGGTATTCTGTTGACTAAACTCCTTAAAATTCAAACAAACCACTGAAGTGTGACACCTTTTGTCATGATATCTATTAACTGCATCTCGGAAATCTCTTTTTCCCCAAAATGAATGAAATGTTTCTAATTGAGCATTTCAAAACGATGTGCAAATCGAAAGTTAAACAAGAGGAATTAGACCTGGTAGGATGTTTTCCAGGGCGTCCCACTCCTGCCTGGCCTTCTCCAATTCCACATTTTCCCTTTCCTCTGTAAAGGAAATGACAAACTAGGTAAAAATAACAAACTAACTGAAGAGTCCTGCCTCTAAAAACACACACCCTTGTCTTTTACTTTGACATTAAATAAGGAAGAAGACTCTGTCTCAGTTTATTCTGTTATTACTTTCTTTACAAGTAAAGCACAATGCATAAAGGTGCCACACAGAGCCTTTTCTTTATTAACGGAGGAAATTTCAAACAAATGCAAATTCTGGTGGAAGAAAATATGGCAGACAGGTTTACCTGTAAGGCTGGACTGATTGCCTCCTTCTGTCAATGCCTGTAGAAGACCGTTCTGCTTCAGTGCAGATATCTGTACATAAAAAAGAGCCCACTTTTGTAAATTATAGAAAGCAGAAAAACTAAAAAAAATAAAAATAAATGAAAAGGTTAACATACCGGCAGGGATCCAAGAGGTGCATTCCCATTAGTGAGACCTCCATTACAACCTTTAACTACTCCATTCATGACCTGTAAAATGCAGAAAAGAAAATTCATAGAAAAAGAATGCAACACAAAAAAAATGTATAAAATCAAGGACCACTAAAATTTGATAAATTAAGAGTTTTTTTGTCTTACAGGTTTATGGTTGGAGCATCCATTGGTGATCTCTAAAGGTATATGTTCATGTGACAAACCATTCAGACCCTAGCAACAAACACCAACAGATGTGTTTTATTATTTTGTTTAAATGTACATCATATGAACAAGTACTGTGTGGCAAAATAGGTGTAGAGCATACGTGTAACAAACCAAAGAAAGTCCCTTACAAAACATATCACTTAGCACCTTCTTTGCAGGAAAAATATTCCCCCCCAAAAGCCAGGGTTACGAGTTCATTTCCAAAAATGGGCCTTTTTATCACACTGAGTGACACTGCAAATGGACAGAGTGTATGTGCACTAAAATAGAAAACAGGTTATGACTTCAAAACAAAGAAAAGGATTGGGAAATACCCTATCAACTGCCACCAGAGCGACGCGCCAAGAAAGCAAGATCAGAGATTACAGCTGATGCCAAAATGAACACTTGACCTCAGTTCTCCAGTTAAACCTATGTGGCATACCATTCTTAACACATAAGCTCTTAATTGACCAACATGAAGCAGGAAGAGGGGGAAAAAAAACCTGTTTTGTTGGCAAACTTGACAGGTGTTACTCCCTGACCTAATGGTGTTAAATTACAGCAAATCCAAACACCAGAATGGGATTAATGCAAGGATTTGAACATATAAAAACCCTTACCTCAGTGTGGGATGTGACACTGATGTCTTCTTCCATTGCATTAGACTTTGTTGGCTGTTGAAATGGTCTTGATTCTGGCCTTTAAAAGTCTCTTAGGCTATGAAGCCAACACCATGGTTTCTATAGTGCACAATTGTCCCCTCAAACACAGATCTCCATGTCCACAGTCAGTCTACAGGTTTCATAGTCCTGATGATGACATTTGTGTTGTGCACATCATTCTTTTGGTTCCTTTGTTGGAAATTAGAATGCAAGTTTCTTTTTTATTGTGGCAGCCTTGCTTTTTTCCCCTCTCTTGCTCTGTAGGGCTGTGGAATGCGCAGGCATCAATCTACAATAGCTCAGTTGAGGAAATTTCTATCCATCAATATGCCAGTTTCCTGGAAACCTGCCTCCTTCCTCTTCTCCACAGATCAACCACCCTCCTCAACCCCACCAAAGGTACACAGACGCTGCATAGGGACATTGCTTCTCGGGGCTGGGCTCGCCCTGTCCAAGACACTTCATTACTTTGGCAGTCAAGACAAATCCAGCATTCACCAAGAAGTACCAATACAGAGGCAGATGAATTTCCTCAAACCAAAGTGGTGCTCACGACTGTCTTTAGCTTTCCTCGATGCGCCAACAAATGTCCGCAGAGAGAACTAAAGACGTCTTGAGGGATGCGGGTCATAGAGATAGCTCTTCTTTCTATCTTGAGAAGATGATCACAGAATCCAAAAAGAAGAAGAAATGAGTTATTATGCATTGCTTTTAATCAAAAATATCTTAACATGTAGATTCAATGTTGCAAAAAATAAAAACAAAAATTATGAGCAAGTTTAGGCAATGTTAATAGTGACTTTTCATTAGGGGTTTTAAGACAAACAAAATACTTGAAAAATGTCATTAGCTTTTAAAGATCATGTTTTAGTTCTAAATCAAAGATAGGGAGATTTAAAAATATTTAATACTTTTTTCTGGTACTAAAAAAAACTTGTACTTAAGTATATAACTTCAGTATTACCGTAGTATTTTGTTGTTTAACCTATCGTAATTACGTACTTTCTTGTGTATAAACCACATGGCGTCCTGGGTAAAATACTGGAAATTGTGTATGTCCTTCCTGACATTAGTTTAATTTCTGGAGGCACTGAAGATTTCTTGACAACGTGACAAAAATGTTGAACTAAAAAGATTCGTAATTTTTTTCTCAAAATACTACAAGAACTCTACTTCTTTTAAAGTAAATCATTCAAAAGTGATCTGTGTGCTGTTCACATCAGTCGTTACTTTGAGTGACTCGGGCAGTGTATACTTTCTTTTCCACGTCTATATCTGACTGAAGACATGCTGAGTTCGTGTTCTAAACATGACACATAGATAGATCAAACGCAGAATAAACTTCCGCATAAAAACGTATTTTTCAATGACAGCTGCTAACAGAAACTTATGGCTGCGATGACAGCTTTAGCAGCAGCCTGCCTGCTGTCAGCTAGCAACCAGTATCTCTAGCAACCGACGAGTTAGCAATACGTCAACTACTAGCAGCTCCACTGGCACAAAGACGCAGCTACAGCTTTAATTTAAAAGTCAGAACGCGACAGCTCCGTGATTAGTGTGCAACTTAGCCAAAAAACATGCATCAACGTCAACAATATTTTTTTTATAAAAATACGACATGCATTTAAACAGTAAAGACCCAATTACGTCAGCTAAGAAAAGAAAGGCAGTTGCCAGGCTAACTAGCTGCAGCTTTATTGAACTGTAACGGAGATAATCAGAGGTAAATCTGGATGCAAGGTCCTTATAAACACGCTCTAGTCAGGGCAATTAAATCTCTATGCTACAAAAACCTCGGGCAATTGTATGTCGAATTATATTATGTAATAGGAGCCGTTAAAAAGTACCTCAGTTTCTGATTGTTTCTCCCTCCAATCTCAGCTTCCCTTCCCCCGTCCAGTCCAGAGGCAACGGTAATTTGTAGTGCATCTTGGGAATTGTTGTTTCCTGCCCAACGCTCGCTTCACAATTACGTCATTGCTTTGGGTCAACTCATCCCCTCACTTCCTCACTTCCCACGTGCATACATACATACATACATACATACATACATACATACATACATACATACATACATACATACATACATACATACATACATACATACATACATACATACATACATACAAACATACTTTACATTATATGTATCTATATGCATTATATAACTATATATTATGTGTGTATATGTATTATGTAACTATATATTATATATTATGTATATATGTATGTATGTATTTATATTATATATATTTATATATTATATTATTATATTACTCTAAAGTTAATCATTTAAATAATAAAAAAACATGTATAAAAACATTAGCAACATTTGTTAGACAAATGGTCAAAGAACCTCAGGCTTTTTTTTTTAGCTTTTCAATGTTACTTTTCAATATTACTAGACCCCAGTAAACTTCACTACATTTTTTAACTCTGCACTTGGACAATTGAAGCCCAAAATTCAGACCCAAACCCTTGCTGTGTCTTGCAAATTATGCTATGTTGTACAAAAATGCAAGACGGTGTTTATGAATTTTTTTGTTGTTTATGTTTGGTATTTTATAAACCCATCAGTATTTACTATTAGTATCATTTAAAGATATAATCTTTCAGCACAAGTACTTTATATTATTTTTTTTGTCTGTTTGTTTGTTTGATGTCCCTCAAAGACATGAGGACCTAGCGTCCTCATGCATGGACATCACATTTCACAGAAGTTAATTCTGCTTCACCAGGGCCCTGTGACTACGTGTGTAGAGGATTAGCTCAAAAATATTAGCTTGATTCTTAAGAGGATACTAATATGAATTTCCAAAATTGAGGAAAGGAAGCGTGTGTATTTGTCTCTGTGTTGCCCTGTTATGGGCTGGCAAACGTTCATTGAGTAGCTATTGGCTCCAGCAACCCCATGACCTCAAATGGGAATAGCCGGTTTAAACGATGGATAGAGTTAAAAATCAAGGCTATCATCAGAGCCAAGGAGTTGATATGACTAACCCATTACTTGTTTTGTCTTCTTAGCATCTCTGCCAAACATAATCCCAGAAAAAAAACTTAAATTTCATACTACAAGGCCAAAATGCTTTCTTCTCAACAGCTTTTATGAATGGTAATAACTCATCCACTGAGGGCGAGAGGTCAGGTACTAAAAAATTTCAAAGCAATCCCATTGCTCTATTTAGAGGTCGCTACAGCCAATCATACGCCTTCAACTCACCTCATCTTCTGCACCTTCCTCAACCACACCAACCACCCTCATGTGCTACTTAACTACATCCACGAACCTCTTCTTTCCTGGTAGTTCCCATTTCCGCATCCTTTTCCTGTCATAGTTACTGTACCTCCTCTCAACATATCCATCTCAATCTGGCATCTCTGCATTTCTCTCCAAAACATCTAACTGCTCCTTTGTTGTATTCATTCCTGATCCTATCCATCCTCATCACTCCCAAAGAGAACCTCAACATCTTCAGCTCTGCCTCATGTCTCTGTCTTGGAGCCAACATTCCTAAATTATTTGCTTTTAGTGCATACCTACAGAGATGAATGACTGAATGTTCAAATTAATGAATTTAACATTTATGGCCAAAATGTGAGAGGTCAAGACACTGATGTTGGAAGAGAAGGCTTAAACTGCAGTCTTTGCTCAATACCAAAGGAGACTGAGGATTTAGCCAAAAGACATTGTCACAGACCAAATGTCTTCTCTTCTTGAGACGTTTTGACACTGACTTAGCTTTAAAACAAGTCTGAAGATAATTTATTGGTAGAAGGTCAGGGCTCTTTGCAGGTCATTCGAGGTTTTCCATACCAAACTCTCTCATCCATGTCTGGATGGGCCCTATAGACCCCAAGAAGTTGTTCCCACGCTTCTCATTATGTTCAGGATCATGGAATTCTCCAAAATCTTTTGATCTCTTGATGTCAAAAGATATCAAGATACTTAGAGTTCCTTTTACTGGATCCAAGGGGATCAAGCCCTGCTCCTAAAAATAACAATCTCAGACCATGCAGCCTTTAACCAACTTCACACAATGTAGTCTGAGAAGGACCGCTGTCCTGGCAAACACCAGATCCAAGTTTCTCCCCTTAGATTGGCAGATGAAGATGTGTCATGTGTGGGTTGTTACTCCAGATAACATTTCCTCACTGCCCTAGAGTCCAGAGGCATGGTATTTTACAGCATTGTATTCAACTCTAATCATTGCATTAGGTGATGTGTGGCTTGGGTGGAGCCGTTTAGTGATGGAAACCCATCTTCACACACCGTTCTTCAACTAATCTAAAGGCCGCATGAAATTTGGAGGTCTGTCGTGACTAACTGCGAAAAGTTGGTGAACCGTGCACACAATGTTCCTCAGCATCAGATGACCCTGCTCTTGTCAGAGTTTGTGGTCCACAACTTTGTGACTGAACTTTGTTGTTACACTGCAGGCAATTGACAGTGGATCTAGTAGTGTGGAAATGTCACAGTCAGACTTGATGAATGGATGGTGTCTTAATCGAGAGACAGACGCCCATTCTTTTGTAAATTTAGTGAAAGTGATTAAAATGTATTATTTGAAGTCCCAAAGTGTTCTTAGTGATCATGGTTGTGCATTTTTAGCTAAAAAAAAAACTGTGAAGTTTTCTGGACATTGTTTCTGCAGGGTGGCAGTAGTTCATTGGAAATTTGCCTCTAAGTAAGCTCACCCCGCTTACTGACATCCTTCTGTTTACACACCCTTCCTCTAGCTTACAGCCCCATCACAACCCCAACCTAAATTACCGGTGCAACAAAAATGGCAAGCGATGTTGGAATTTTCCAGCCGTACAGTTTTGAGCCAGACCAGACATGGAAAATGAAGGTGTACATGGATCCAATCATCTACAAGTTGATGCATTGGAATGGAGTGGAGCCAGCTCAGTGGCCTTGTGGTAGAATGTCTTTAGAGTTCAGATCCAGGCTGAGTCATACCAAAGAACTTAAAAAATGGTACCCAATGCCTTCCTGCTCAACAACACTCAGCATTAGGGGATTAAACTACCAACCACTCAGGAACCATTCCTCTAAAAAACAGATTTCACACTCGTAGGTGCATGAAGGTCAATGGGACTTTAACAGACTTTAGCAGGGACCTTGCGGCTTGCCAATTGTAGCAGCTATCACAGCTATACACTTTTTCCAACAGAATTTTTTTCATTTGATTCACAACTATTTGAATAAAAAAATACTCAAAATGCAAATTAAATAATCTTTTTTATGTGTCCTCTATTGTGAGAAAAATACTGCAAGAACATGTTAAAAACACCAAAAACACTATTTTCATTCGAGTGGGTCTTTAACCCACTTTTGACCCATGTTGCGCATTAGAGGGGGTGTGGATGTGTTGCGCATCAAAAGGTAAAGTAATTTGGAAGGATAAGAAAATACATTTGGTAACGTAATGTATTTGATTTGGCATAATCGGAAAAAGTACAAATAATTTGCTCAGGATAGAAAGTGAACCCCCACTTTCAGCACACTGTCAGTCCTGTGCAGTCTGTTCTCGATCAGAGATAATGAACTGTTACAAAACATTTTGGACCTAACAAAATTACACAGAATTTGTGAAATGTTATGCAACTGGCAATAAAGGGAGGACAGATTTCCGGTTTGGGATGAGATCCACTCTTAACTTGATCTTGAGGAATGTGCTGTTGGCTCGCAGTGAAGTAGCTGCTGTTGGCTTCTCACACATCTGAAAGGCCAGACACCTGCTCACTCTGACAAACCAACAATCTCCATTCAGTAGAAAGATGGCATTTGTTTATGGTCTACAGATGAGACATTTTCATGTGCTGCATTTTTTTCTGATAAAAATCCAGGAACCATTCCTTCCTGTTTCACAGCATCTTAGTTCTGTCTTTGCTCTGCTATTTCAAGGTTTTCTTGCAATACTTCCTTTCCTTCACTTTTCTTCTTTCTGTTTTGGCTTTCCCCTGCAATTTTAACGATCTTTTGAAAAGAAATTCCCTATTCAAGGCTGTCTGAGGGGGAAAAGACATGCGCACTTCCATCAGTGTGAAAACAAAACAAATTCTCTGACCAACGTCACAACGATCACAAGATTGTTATGTAGGATGTCCCTGCTTTAATTTTTAAGATGTTGCTAAACTCTGATGCTTTCATGCGACATTAACAATTAAAACATTTAAATTAAAAAAAGGAAAGATGAAGAATAATCTGGCGTTACAAAAAGAAAATAGTACACATCCTTTTTAGCTCACGCTGGAGTTCTATCACTTCACAGAGTAAGGTATTGGAAAATGTTAGTGCAAGTGGGAGGCAAGAGTGTTCACTGCTGGGTGGAAAGTGACCAACAGAGGGCGTGAGTGAGACATTTAAATCAAATAATGAGCAAAATCATATTTTCATATTTTCAGCAGCTTTATTTTATTGCAAATTCGAGAATCTCAATCAACATTTCTGTAAAATTTTCTCTGTGAGATTAAAAGACAGAAGTAGACTGCAAAGATGCACAAACCAAAGCTCAACTCACTTCAGGTTTTATTTATTTAACATGCCTTTATCAAAGTGTGCACATTCCTTTGAAAACATAAACATTCAGAGCTGTCCGTTCTTAAATATACTTTGTACTTTAATTCAAGGGTTACAGAGGTTTCATGTATTTTTAATTACATAAAAAAATCTGTGCAATTTTACAGTAACTATTTTCTATCTTGTTGTTGGTTTCATATGTAAAATAGCCTGTTTCATTTAGTTTTACTCTTGTTTTTAAAGTCCAGTGGACTGTTTGAGATCAGGAGATAGGGGTACTCCTTTTTTTCTTTCAGTTTGCTATAAATATACTTAAATTATACACGTAAACTACTTACAAGGGAGCATTTTTTTCTTCAGTCCTGGTCCGGAGTGCTTAATGCTTACAAGGCTTTTCAGGAAAACTGAGTGTTATTGCACAACATTATGGTGCAAAGATCGTGTTACAAGTGCAGCAAATAAAAATCATTTCTTGTTTTTGTTCTAAGCAACAGTTTTAGATTTTTCGGTAGTTAGATGTTGATCTAAGTGAGGATCTCTTTTATTCTTTAACTGCTGAGAGCTCTGGAAGAAAGCTGAAGAGTTATCTCATGTCAACAAGCAGGAGCCAGCTCTGAAGAAACATTATCCGCCATCCTGTGCCTGAGATAGTTGGCGAAGTCCACCTGTGTCTGAGAGAGCACTTTGTTTACGATTGTCTTTGGGATCCAGCCCTACGCATGCAAGAAAAAGTCACATTAACATGTAACACCTTGCAACTTTTGCTCACAGTTCTTGACTCAATGCAAACAAGGAAATTCAGCATTTAATACCTTTAGGTCTAAACTTAGTAACCACGTAAACTTGGTCTTGTTTGGGTGTTCAGCGCACGGTTTCATCACAATGCAGGTAGGCCCATTTTCAGCTCTAAAAATTGTATAAATTGTTCATTCAAACCAGATGAGCATACTTTTTGTAGGTAATATCCGTTTCTCTAACAATTTTGAAAATGATCACTCTCACTGGCTTACCTAATGATGCCCTTCTGCTCAGGCATTTTTGGATGCTGAGTGGACATCCCAGCCAGGAAACAGGTGGAGCCTCTGCGTTGGGTACAACGCACATTCACGAAGTCTCTTGGTCCCACCACATTTCCCGGTGTCTCTGCAGACACCTCATGGGTAATCATGGTGTCTGGGCCAATCTTTTGAAGAATCTAGGTCATCCCAATGATAGACGTTACCAGCCATTTTGAATGCATGTTTTATACTCTGACTTGTAGCTCTCTTACTTTGACCTCTTTCACATTGGGATTCCATTCCCCCATTTGCTCCATATTTCCCACCAACTCCTCATACAGACTGTCAGGGTGTTGCTCCATTACAACTTCCAGCTTGAACACCTTCCCAATGTCAGGTAGTACCTTACTCAGGACCTTATCTCCATTTGGCTGTAAAGAGGTGGAAACAGGTGCTACAGACCCCACACTAGTCATTTTATCAACCTTAATTAAAGATTAGAAAACTCACAGCTACAGTTTCAACAGTCCAGCCGTCCTGCTCGCTTAGAATGCTGATAGCCTTCTGCAGTGCATCTTCGCCTTGCTTCACATAAGACATTTCCTCCTCACTGTACCCCTCCTCCTCAATGCGAGAACCTTAGATCATAATACCAAAACCACAACATATCGAGTAATTCTGTGGATGTTTGAGTAGTCTGCTTTGTTGTGCATTCAGTAAATCCCACTCACTTAGAAGGGAGCTTCGACGCCGAACTTGGCTGATCCAGTTACTGGGTCCTGGACCTGCCAGTCTATTGAGCTCATGATGAATGGCCACAATGGCATTCTTTCTCAAACCTGCAAGAAAAAAGAACAGTTTTCTTGTTGCATGCAGTGTCCTGATAATGTGTGCACCATCACCGGAGAATATGCTTGTCGTCTATCAGTTATTCAGTCACTCTGATCTAACGCTGCATGTAACCCTGCTTCATTTGAGAACCAGTAAAGAATGGAGAAGGATTAAGTAAAGGCAGCGGGTTTGAATCTCGGTTTAACGGTGGTTCATGACTCACCTGTCATGTTTCTCATGTGCCGATAGGAAATGCCAGCGCACAGCTTAAAAGTTGCAGGCAGCATCTTGTTTAATGCAGTGGTCACTTCAGCTGTAGAACAAAAAAGAAGTATGCAAGACTTTAAACTACGTTTGAGCAGTGAAAAACTATGCAGAGTCTCTACTTTGGTTCTGTAAACCGCTGAGAGAGCTCCTGTATTTAAGAGCTCTCCCCCACAAGGCCAGCTTGCTATCAACACGTAGATAAACACGTGGGTCAACTCACTGTTCCAATGGCCATGTCACCAAGGTTGCCCCACAAACACAGCAAACATGTCTCAGATTCCAGCAAACATTTTGTGAGATAACATCCAGTGCCTGTGCAGGCCCACTGCTTTACATGCACTCAAAAATTCCACAGAGGTGGCTGACACAAGGGGAAACAGCTACTCGTCAGTGGTCGGAGCTCCCTGCTGAGAAAGACCCTGAGTGACTCATACATCCCCTTATGGACCATTACAGTATAAACACTAAAATTTGAGGGAAGAAAAGTTCCATTATGTCTGTTTTTTTTCCTTCCACATAAAGATTGTTATCTTAAAATGAGCTTTGTAAATCTCCAGTGCCTTTAAAATGGTGCAGGAATGCCCAGCTTTCTAGATTAAAAAAAAATAAAATGTCAACCAAAAAGCCTGACAAACTATTATCCTACATGGGTTTTTTTGTACGACAAAAAAGTTTTATTTAGTCGAAAGTAAATAATAAATAATCACATTTTCTGGATTGTTGCTGGGTTGATTTATTTTGCCTTGTGCAAAAAAGTCAAGACTTCATGGACTGGAAACAAGTGAATTTTGTACAAAGAAAACCCTTTAACTGTAATGCAGTCATGATTATGAAAATGCAGCCTTGTGAGCACAGTACATTATGATGTCAGACACTACAAAAGTTTGCATTCGGTACATTTGTACTGTTAACCAAGCAGGACGGGCTCAGATTTTCTGTTCCAGAAAACCTGGACAAAAACTTAAATTTTTTTAAGAAATGCATTATTGAAATATCCAAACCATCAATTTGTTTAATTGTGTTTATCAATTTAGTTTGAAACATTTTTAAGACATTTAACGTAAACTAGAATATGATGTATAGAAGGACTTCTCAAAACACAATTTAAAGACAGATTTCAACAAACATTTCTCATCTGCAGGAAGGATAAATCGGAACTTTAGTTTGAAGCTCCGGAAAGGAAATCAAAAGAAGAGTTGAGCTAACAGATACAAAACAGGATGGGTTAAAGAAATAGAACTTTATTGTCACTTGAAAGGAAGTAAAAATCAAATTTTATTAAATTTTTTTTTTTTTAGCAATTTCGATGTCAAAACGTCTTTTTTAAAGTGTGTTTAAATATTCAGAATTTAGGTTTAAAAACACTTTCCAAAGTGTTGAAATTACCTGGACACAACCTTTGATACCGAAAAAAAAGAACAATAAAGTGTTTTTGAGACTTATGAGAAAAAATTATTTTTATTGGCTTTCCCATTAGATTTTTTGAAAAGGGTGTAGGGATGGTGGTGTGACTGTTGTATAAATGAGCCTATAGCTTTCATTTCCTGTAATTTTTATCGAGTTGCAAAAAGCTTAACATGACCCAGCAACATGCTGCAACAACAGGTTTTTTCTAATCTCCTCCGTGTGTTTTGTGAATCTTGTTTATTTCATCCAAGAGAAATACAGGCTATCTAACAGTAATATTGCCCCAGAAGGGTGCGCGTCAAGCACGCCTTCAAAGTCAACCGCAGGAATGGAAACCTGTCAAGAGAGAAGTGGGACATCTGATAAGCAGAGAAACGAGCAGCGATAAAACAAGAAGGGATTTATAAATGTCAAAGAAAAGGCTGAAGTCACCTTCACCTGAAACCTTGCTTCCCTCTAGCCTTCAGCTGGGAGAGTTCTCCCATTCGAACATACAGGCCTTGCACAAACTAATCCATTAAACAGAAGAAGCAAAGATTGAGCCACAGTCTGCTGTACGATGAATCATTTTTTTTTTCCTCTTGAGACAAAGAATCTGAAGCCAAAGTGGGTCATGTGCCTGATCAAATGAAACCCTGTTTGGCAAGCACAGAATTCTGGTTTAATGAGCTTCAGCTTTGCGTCAATCTGCTTTTGTCTAATGTGGATCCAAAGCTGGCAAGTGTAACTTGAATCTGAAGGTCAGCGAATCTAACCTATACAATGCATCTCTGACGAGCATTTGGATTCTGTGTGCGTGTCCTCACCGGAGGGGCCTAACATGTTTCACCTTACGACACCGAGTGGTTTCTGAGTTCTCACTTACATTGCATTAACCTCTTTCTGAGGATTACCTCCTCATCTTCTTGTAGATGAATGCATAAAACCTTTAATGCATTGAGGAGAATTTGTAATGTACTGTGAGGGCAATGAAAGACATTATTGCATAACAGAAAGAATAACACATAGAAGCTACAAAAAATGTAAATTTATCCAGAAGTGTCACATGTTCTGAGAGTCAGCTTGTGCAGAAAGATCCATGCCCATAGTGTTGAATTTAGTTTATCCATATTTGTCAGACAGAAGAATACTGAGTGGAACAAAAGATGTGACGCCTCTTTTTGTCCTCATGTTGGGCATCAGGTACCTGAATCCTGAGGGCAAGAGTTCATCCACAGACCAGAGAGGGTGATGAGAAACTGAAATGATCTTTCTGGGTGTCACAAAAGAACACTGTCATGTTTGTGAGATCATTGTTACCCCTCGAACTCTCACAAAATAATCTTAGAAATAAATACTAAATTTGATTGTTTCAACATTTTTGCAAAACATGAAATTGTTGAGCTTTGGTGCACGTTTGGTCCAATTTTGTCTAATGTCTAAAAAAGTTTACTACTAAGTTATCCTTTTTGTTGTGGCATAAAAGTACTATTTTAAAAACTGCTGTCACCTTTAGAGGCCACACTTACATTAAGCTTACAACACTTAAAATGTCCTCACCAACGATGACAGTAATGATAAAACAAATGGAATTATAGCAAATATCGTTTAGTATGGCCACATATGGCAAATAAAAGTATATTACTAAGGGGACCAACCAAAAAAGCATTAAAAATAGATTGAGTTATTTTGTGCCATAAATGTTTAACAAAGACACGACATAACAGATTGAAAATTGACAAAACCTATTCATTCAGAAAATAGAAAAATAGCTAACACAAAATAATAAATCTAAAATGAGACCATAAAACACAGACAAGCATAAATTATTAACAGGGGTAAACATTATTTATGTTTCTATTGTCTATTTATACTTATTTAAGTTCCTACATGTAGTTTTCATGTATTTGTTTGCTTCCTGCCCTAATATATTTGTGTTATTCCCCATTGGATGATGGTGACTTTCATACCTATGTGTATTAGCAACAAAAACAAGGATTTAAACCGCCATGTTTGAGCAGAAGGAAAACTGTCCAATCCACAAAAAACAAAGAGACAAACAAGGCGTTGAGTATTCAAACTATAGTACAGAGTTTATTGGGATTTGAATGACACAGTGGGTTTGGCTTTCACATGCACTCAGCACTTTGCTGTACATCACATTAAGAAGAAAAATTCCCTCATGGAATCCCTGCACTCCATGTTTTCCTCGCTCATCCCTTAACTTCCAACAAACCATGTGAGGCTGTGTGCATTTGTGTTCCCCAGCGAAGCAAAGAGTGTAACAAAAGAAAAAGAAAAAAGTGCTGATATCTTTGAGGGCAACTGTCTGGGAAATCATGCTAGCAAGGAGGCACTTCAGTCTAAACCAGATTTTTTTTCATATCAAGTATGCAAAAAAAGGAAAACAAAAAAAACAAAGAAAGGCTATTGTTAGATCGTAAAGGAGGCTTAAAAGTACTGCATGAAACAGTGTTTGCTTTCTCAAATAGGGAAGAGACCACATTCTTAAAACAAGCAGAAGAAGCTCAGGACTTCTTCCTCTCTCTGAATTGGCTGTGCTGTTGCGAGAAGAAGGCCACGGCTTTGTGTGGAGATCGTTCAGGGTCTTCCTCTCCTTTTCCTCAGCTCCGAGGTAAAGGAGGTGGACTCACAAAATGAGCAGACAGATAATATACACCATCCATACAGGTATTGGTACACTGTAACTTTGATTACAGTTGGGCAAAAAAAAAACTAAAGGAAGACCCTTGAGACTTGTGAGGCATTTTGAAGAGCACATTAAAAGGTAGATGTGTGGTGGGGCAAAATATACAAAAGCTCTGCATGGAAACAACAGGAACTGTGCAGCAAGATCTATTATATGGAAGAGGCATCGGATAAGAAGAACACTTTTGTTTTGGATGTAGAAAGCAAGCGGCTTGTGACAGCATCAGTACAACAATGTGCCTTAATGATCAGAGGTAAAACATTTTCATTTGGTAACCAAACAGCATGACATTATCTTAAACTGTGCAACTTGTAAGTCAGGCTGAGTGCATGTGTTCCCTTCCACTCCACCGGGACTGTGAAAAAAAAAAAGACTTCTGTTTCTGTACACTATATTAATTAGGTTTTAAACTTCACATAATGTCAAATATAAAGTGACTCTGTAAACCAAGGGACAGGTTTGAGTATAAGATGGTAACATCAGTGGAATGAGGTATGCAGAAGCAAAAGGGATACAGCTGTCCATACTTAGACTTGTCCATGCAATCAAAACACAACACAATTCTCACAATTCTGAGTGTGTGTGCGCGCCTATCAGATTGTGTATGCACTGTATGCATGTGTGCTTTAAGCAGTATGATATGTCTGCAGGCTCATATGTAGAGTGTATAAAAGGGATCATACATTCTGATCCTCCTGTGGTTCTACACAACAGCTAAAAACCTTCAAAAACTAACAATTCAACATGACAACAGTATCACAAAACTAAAATTGCAATCTTTGGCCTGAGTGTACGCAAGGCAATGTACATTATGCGCTGAGGTTGTCATGGTGATGTGTTCTGAATGTTTAGGAGTGAACCGAGGTCAGGGCAGTGACACACAGAGAAAGAATAAGTTAAGAGTATGAGCTGTGCAGATATAGAAACGGAGAAGATGCAGGATTAAATGATGAAACAGATGAGATCATGTCCAGAAGGAACAAAGTTGGAAATGACTGGAAAAGAAAGTCCTCTTCTGGGAAAAAAAGCCAAAAATATTCACCAAGACCCCCCAACTTTAATTTCCCAATGTGGTCTTTATTATACAGTGGATGCCCTGAATTTCAGCGTGTTTTCTATCTTCTTTCTGTTTTCCTCAACATCAGTGGCTATATTCTACAGTCCAACAGTCCTGAGGGTAAGTAAGGTTTGTTAGAATATTTCCAAAACGTCTCTGCAACGTTAAACATCCCACTACCGATGCCCAGGGTCTTAGGGCACAGTCACCCCCACCCAAACCCACCCCATCCCTCCTAAAGGGCTGACCATTCAGGCCTTCGGATAGGCAGTCTCCAGCTGCTGGCAGAACCCCAGCGGTGGACCAATCAGCAATGGGAAAGCCCTTTCGAGATCAATTCCTTGTACGTGGCCCCCACATCACCACCGCACCACTAGGGGGCAGAGTTGGACATTGAGTCCACAGAGTTGACGCTGGAAGACTGTACTCGGCTATTGGAAATGGACACTTCTGGGTGCTGCAGTGAATTAGAGGAGAGACAAAAGATGTGCGTGGGTTAAGCAGAAAGATGGATTAATCTGCATCTCTGTACACTCCCTTACATGCCTCCTGAAGATCCTGTCCAGCAGGCTGCGTCTGGGGGGCTCGGGTGGCTGATTCCAGTCCAGATCTGGAGGTCTTGTCCCTTGAGGCCCAAACACATTCAAATCTCTGAAACACTCAGTTTCTATCATCTAAATTAGAGGAGACGCGAAAACAGAAAAGAGGACAAAAACAATGAGAAAAGAGAGAAATGAATGAGCAGCAAGTGAACTGCTCGAGGATACAGAATACACACAAACATGTGTCATGTAAAGTCCACTCACTTCATTCTGCCATGGGATGGAAACACTGCCAGTAGCAAATTTGGAGTAGAAGTCGTTGTCAGTTTGGTCCAAATTTACTCCCTTGACTGTTGAGAACTGTTCAATGTCCAAAACATCTTTACAGTACACTGCCCGAGGCTGAGAGAGGGAAATGACCAAGACAAGTATGAGTGGAAACTCTTCAAATAACTTCATCTTCATGGAATATTATTACCTATAAGATTTAGTTAGTTTCCTATATGAGAACAACTTGGTATTTTAATCCACAGTAAAAGCATTTCTTTAGTTAATGAAGTTATTTAGTTGTTTTTTTTTTTTTAAACTTTTTTTAAGGTGAGACACATTGTTCATCCTCAAGACTCCACATTTAGTGTTCATGCTTGCCTAAATATTCAAAGTGCCTCTCAGCTCTGATTTATTCATGCCAGTAGAAATGTCCTGAAGTCTCCTATTGGAGGACTTCTAGTACTTAACAATTTTTATGGGAATTTGCCATTTCTTTATGTTTTTTTTGCTATTGCCCTGCAGAATGTTCTGACCCCTGAACATGTATAAGATATGACAATGACAACATATTTTTAAGCACTCCTACAGTGACCAATCGGTTACATTTACTAATTTTACTTTTGGTAAAATTGTTCTAAAAGCAGTCTCTTGCAATTCATGTTATATTCTTTTTTTATACACCTATTTGCTTGATTACTTTTAAGAGTAATCTGGAATAACATGAACAACAGCAATAAAACTTTGGCTGCTTTACACACCTCTGTTAATAATTAACTTGCTCATGTTGGTTCATCATCAACATCCTTTTTATTATTTTGTCTTCTGCAAGGTTCATAAATGTTTAATAATAGAAAACAAAACCCAAAGAACAAGTTGTTCCTTTAAAAAAAAATATGAAACACAATTATAGTTTGATCAGAAATGTTACAAATGTTTAGAAAACCGAATATCCAACATCTATTACTGGAAATTCTTGTTTCTTTTATGTTTTCTTACCTACAAGTGATTTAAATAAAGTTTTTACAAATGCGTTTAACAGCTTTCAGCATTCCCCACAAAAAGGTGTAACTGTAATAATTTATTCTTATAATTTACTGTTGATCCCTCTGTATCTCTGACCATTAGGTGTCAGACACAATTTATTGTAAATAAATAGTGATGTCAGAATTTATTATTTGACCAATAAATGAGTCTATCATACAGTTGTAAAAAAAATTACATTGTACCCTACCAGCACATAAAATGTGAGTGATAGTGGTTCCCATACAGAATAAAGCAGTGAGATTTCTGTGAATAAACTCCAAATTTAACATTTTATGGAATGGAAAATATTGATATGGGGCATGTGACAGCAATCCAGGAGATAAAGAATATTTTTTGCAAATAGAGGGAGTGCAGGAGTTCTGAAATGCAGTACAGTTTTTAGATAAAGCTGCGCATAAATCCACAAATGTAGGGACTTTTGCTTATGAGGGGAATATAGGAATATCTGAGCTTCATAGCAGATGGAATCCTTTCAAAATTGAAAAAAAATATATTATTTTTTAATTTAGGCCATATTACAGTTAAATTAATAATACATTTAGTTTTAATTAGGAACAGCTTTTTAAGCATATTACAGATTTAAGCATGTTACGAACAAAAGCACTTACATCTGGGAAAAAAGGAGGGTCTACAATTCCAGCCTCCATCCTCTTGAAGTTGATACTTTTAAAGAATGAGTGGGCTTTCACGCCCTCTGCTCCATCCGACTTGCACCCCAGCCTCTGCTTAGGGTCCTTTGTGAGCAGCTGGCCAGGGAGAGGCAGAGATGAATCATCTTGTTATTCATCACTAGTGTCTCTGTCTGCAAACACATTGCTGTCAAGCCTCACCATTCTACAGATCGCCTTGGCATCCTCTGTAAACTTATCGTTATACTCCTCCTCTTCCTCCTGGACCCTTCTTTCCACCTCCTCCCGCTTCACCCGCTCTTTACGAGCGCGGAAGGGCGATCGGCCGGCGGTCATCTCATAAATGAGACAGCCGAGCCCCCACCAGTCAGGACTCATGGCATATTTTTCATTGTTAATCACCTCTGGAGCTGTGCAGACATCAAAATGCGTTGCAATATGCTAGGTTACATGTATCTGAAAAGGCCAAAAACATGTTATAGCTTACCCATGTAGCCTACTGTTCCCACTCTGCCTCTAATGAGTTCTCCTTCAGGCACTTTGATGGCGAGCCCAAGGTCTGAAATGCGGATGTGGCCTGCAGCAGAATAGCAACCGGTCATTTTTTACTGCTCAACAAACTGACTCTTATTTTTTTCATTGTATGCAGAAATGTATATATAAATGTACTGCCGATCAATAAATAGAAATCTGAGCTGATAAAGCTTCAGAACTCACCATTGTCATCTAATAGAATGTTCTCTGGTTTCAAATCTCTGTGTTTAGGGAGAAAAAAAGGCATCCGTTTAAATGCAAAGGTGAAAAAAGTGATGAGAAACATTGGTCAAAACATTGTTAACCTGTAGACGATTGATTCTCTGTGCAAATGTGTGAGCCCACAGCAGATCTGAGCAGCATAAAACTGGACCCTGTTTTTCTCAAAGCCTGGTGTGCCCATGTTGTAGATGTGAAACTTTAGGTCTCCCCCGTTCATGATAGTCAGTACCAGACACAGAGCGTCTTTGGTCTCATAGGCGTACGCCAAGCTCACCTTCAAAAAAAATCAAGAGAGGGTTCAGTGCTTCACATTGCGTAGTCACTTTTGGATGTTGCATCAAGTCAGTCTGGCATTTACTTACAACAAATCGACTGTTAACTTTCTCTAAAATCTGCTTCTCGTTGAGAGCCATGGCCTCTCCTTTCCTCTTCTTGATCCTCTTCTTCTCCAGTTTCTTGCAGGCATACATCTTTCCTGTTGCTCTGACCTGGCAGGCACACACCTGCGAGGAGAATCTCAGAATTAACAATGCAATAGCGTTAAACTGTGAAGGAAAATGTTGATTAGATATGTCCCAATGCCTCTTACCTCTCCAAATCCCCCCTTTCCCAGAACTCTGTACTGTCTGAATGTGTCTTTAGTGATGGGTTGCCTGATGGGACACAGACAGCAAAATCCATTAATAGAGACTTACAGATTATTGATCAAGATGGAGATAATATCTGCGGAAGTCAATACTCTCCGGAATTTCTTTCCTGTGGAGAAGGTGGGGCCTCTTGCATGTAATTTCCCTTTCCAGACAGATACAATCAAGGCAGCCTTGAAAGCCTGCTGCTTGTTCTTAATTGTCTTTAATGTTCAATCTACATGAAATATTTTCCTGTCTAGAGCGAGCATGCTTCCCTGTAATGGGACCATAAAAATGTATTTTGTTCTTTGTGATCAGCTCTTTTATTAAACTTTCAAATACAATATTACAGAATTATAAATGTTTGTCTTGACTGCACAACCAATTGCACAAATTATGTTGTAAACATTTTATAAATAATCGCTATCAAAGTTGGAGGAAGAAGAAATGAGATATGGATCTCTTTCCTAATGCCCAACCTCAAGCAGAACTGAAAGGTTTCAAGTAAAGATGATGGCAAAAGAAAATCCACAAACACTCCCTTTTACTTGGAATCTTTAGTAAAGGTAAACAAAAGCTTTCAACTTGTCGTCCTTTTAGGAATTTAAAATTACTTACATTTCTTCATAGCTTAATTTAGTTTAAAGATGTTTTTAGTTAATCAATCTTTTAAAAAAAATCCAGTTTTTTACATCTGGGCGGTACTTTTACACTGACAAAAGGACCATTTCAGTCATCAAGATTAACTGGTACTGTACTTAAAAGATAAGTATTGATGCTACATAAAATACTGAATCCAGCTGTAAAAACATGTGTGCAAAAGAACTGCACAATGTATAACAGCGAACAGCTAATTTATGTACTTATTTCAACCTTAAAAGTTACTTTACCGGAATCATTCTTGAAACAAGACTGTATTTTATCCCTTTGAGAAGTAAAGTCAGCAGCTTCAATCCTCAGCATCCTTGCTTGGTTCCACATTCTGGGAACTCTGGTGGCTTCAGCATGATTGTTCATATTTACCTTGACCAATAAACTGAGACTAACGTCTTTTTAAAAGCACAATAAAAAATTTTGGTGTTTAGTTCTGTCTTAACCTCCTTTCCTTTGCAGAGATGTTGGTGATGACGCACTAACATTTACATAGTTTTGCATTTCACACAAACTCAGGCATTGTGTGGATGTGTCCCCTGCATTTATTCAGGATAAAGTTCAGATTTGCATTTAAAAAAAGTTTATACAAGTAAATGATATGCAAAATATTCAAGGAAAATGCAATGCACTCACACTTGACCTACTAAACACTTAAAATTTCACCTGACTCATTATTAAACCAGTTGTAAAGCCATCCATTAAACATTACTATAAGTTAATTTACCTTAGAGCCATATTATTATAAATATGATATCATAAGGATACAAGAAAATTAAATGTGACCCACCTCTCGAGCATTTTCCACTGCAGAAAGCGGTCAAAGTACATGCTTTTCTGGAAATCAGAAAATGGAACTCCACTCAGATAATCGTGGACGGCTCTGGTTCAAAACAAAAGACAGGCTGGGTGACCAAAACATCTCCATCCAAACACGTTTCTCTAACGGCATTTCAAAAAGGAGGTCAAAATTAAGCAGGCAGGGGGTAAAGGATGATTGAAAAACTCACTTGAGACAGGTGCTGAAGATCTCTTTACAGGGACTGAGCTCCAGGTTCTTTCTGCATTGCTCTGCAAAACCCTCTGCTATGTCGACTTTCTGAGGTGACTTCATCAACATGTAAGGAATTGGACAAAGGTGAACAAATATAGACCAAAAGCTTTTCCTCCTACGTCCCGGCAACATAACACAACTCTCTGAAACTTTTAAAATACTTTTTGGCATATTTCTTAACTTTTGCAATATGCTTAGTTTTAGTGTAACATTTCAGTGAAAAACAGAGAGTGAATCTAAGTCAGATGAAGAAACTTACTTGTTTTGAAAGAAAACTCTTGATAATTTCCTCTCCTCTGCTTTTTCTGTTTTCATCAGGTGAAACCTCATAGTCTTCCTGCGTGAGAGAACCATTGTATGATCAATATTTCAAATTGTTTTTTAATATCATATGGTTATAGATATGCATTTTATATTAATTTAAATTTTAACATTTTATTAAATTCTAAGAAGTCACTTTTTACGATGCCATTAAAAATTGCATGTTTAATCTTACTATATTTAAGCAGTGTAAAACATTTATTATAAGATTTTAAAGTTTCCAGGTAGCAGGAAATGTGACAGACTTCTCAATTGCTCTTACAAAGGCAATTGTGCTACAAGAAACTAAAAATTATTTTAGTTATTTTTACTTTTAGACAATAACATGTCTTTTTTTTTTTTACGAAATGACATTTTTCAACTTAAGTTCGGTATTTAGACTACAAAATGCATAAAGTGTAACCATATTTTATATCTTTTTTGCCAATTTCTTAAAGAGAAAAATTATTGGATCTTACTAAACTCAGCACAGAATAACACTTTTTTTTGTTTGGCTAAAGGACTTGAACACATCCTCTAATCAACAATTATTCGGAGATTGTATTGTATTTTCTTTGTCATCAGAAGCTGTTTCTACTGAAACAACTCCATGAAGAAGTGGAATCAACAAAAGCAAAAATGTTCTCATTGTTTGAGAAAATAAAGTAGTTCTTTGCAAACAACATCTCCACACTCTGTCACAGCTAACAAATGCTGTGACAGAGGAGTTAAAATATGACATATCTGCCTTGCGCTGTTTTCACAAGCTGGATCACTTGCAATGACACTGTGCCTGTAAGAGGGATCCGAACAAATTCGATTGGGGCAAAGAATCTAAAAAGACAAGGCTTTTGTTGCGTTGTAGTGTGCTCAGTTTGCTGCACGTTACCGCAAACTTTTCCTTTTGATGGATTTCAGAGGTGACAGTGAAGTATTAAACCACAAAACAAAGCTCCACACTGACCTCTAATAACTGAATAAGAGGTATAGAGTAAAGTGGTTCTCTTCATCTACATAATCCCAGCTGATTTGAATAACACTGCACAAACATGGTTAATAAAAGAGCTATCGCACAGTCTTCCTGCGTCATTTTTAAGAACAACACAAACAAAATATTTACATTTCACCAGCGAAGATGTGTCCGATCATTCTGCTTTATTGAAATGATGAAGCCACTGCTGTTTGGTTGTGACAAGGCCACTTCACAAACACACCTCTTTGTCCTTTGTCTCTGTTTTTGCCATCAATCTCCCATTAACATACGCTGATCTTTGCTCAGCGTGGCTCATAGGTGGCCTCTGAGGCACACGAGGATTTGACATTTTTAAGAGGCAACAACATCAAAACCTCTCTGACGTGTTTTGTTTCCCTTTCAACTTCTCAAGGGACGGGGAAGCAACATGGAGTCCATGCTGCATGCTGTCTCCACTCTATCTATTAGTGGGTTTTTTCCAGCATGATCCCGTGTTGCTTAGCAACCACACAGTAAACACAGTGGGATTCCTTGAGGTCCTGGAGTGTCACAGTGTGCCACACCAGCGTCACCAGCTTTCTACAACAACACACACACATATTCAGAGATAAATGAACAGACAAGCGCATAGCTAAGAGGAAACACTGGAGTAACTAACACTTAAGAGCTAAAGTCCAGCAGGAATAATAAAAAAAATGGCAATGGTTGGAAAGGCAGAAAAAATAAATAGCTGACAGTACTGCCAATTCCATTGTTGTTATTTGTGTATGGGGGGGGGGGGGGCAGCAAAAAGGCACCCATAGAGGAACCAGCTGCTCCTCAAATCAGAGCATTTGCGATGATACATTTTTGGCTACAAGCATCAAGACTCCATTGC
Organism: Oryzias latipes; assembly: GCF_053564925.1. Lineage (NCBI taxonomy): Eukaryota > Metazoa > Chordata > Actinopteri > Beloniformes > Adrianichthyidae > Oryzias > Oryzias latipes. The sequence goes on from NC_136245.1 coordinate 16,184,121, forward strand.
ATCGTACATTTCTTACTGCACAGAACTCAAGTGTTATTTAACAGCTTTAAATACCATCTGCCTGGACGTCATCCCTCTCAGGCCTGGCTTATTAAGTGGAGTGTGTAATGTTCGACAAAGAGCAACATCAGGGCTCGTCTCATGGAGCTGAAAGCAGAATTCCCTCTAGCATGTGTTTCTGTGGGAGTTTGTATGTGAGTGGTTTCAACGAGCTGGACTTTCGACAGAAAGGCTTGTTAAAAGAGGGCAGAGGGGGGAGGGATAGGAAAGTGCCATGATTGGGAAACAATGCTGTCCTTTTTTGTCATGCTACATACATACAAATTCTTGGCATGGAGCGGAACACACACATGGGAGATGTGGCATCCAGACAGCCAGAAGGAGAACAACCCGGGGGGGGTTGAAAGCTGTAACACACTGGGAGGTCAGTCAGTTGACCTCGCTGGGGGACGTGGAAGTTGAGCTTATTTTAAATCATTTAAATGTACAAACTTTATCTTCAGATTTCACAGACAAAAAAAAAAGTTCAAACTGGGAGTGCAATCTTCACGTTTTCCTGTATGTTATCAAGTAAACGCACAGATTGTCCATCTGTCCATCCATTTTCTAAACCCACTTCTTCCTGTTCAGGGTCAAAGGGATGCTGGAGGCTACACAGCTACTGCCAGGTGAAGGTGGGGTACACCTTGGACAGTTCGCCAGTCCATTGCAGGAAAACGCAAAGACAAAGACAGACAACCACACGCTCACCACACAAACCACAAACCAACCACACAAAGGACAGAGTCACCTATGTAGCATGTTTTTGCCAATGTAGCATGTTTTGGACTGTGGGAGGAAGAATGACTGGAGAAAACCCACTCATGCATGGGGAGAACATGCAAACTCCACACAGAAAGGACCCCGTTGGGATTTGAACTATGGCATTCTCACTGTGAATGCTAACCACTACACCACTATCAGCAGCATCACTGACAATTACTGTTAATTGTAAATGGCGTATACTTATACTGCATTTTAATTCTTAGAAGGCCCAAAGCGCTTCACAGTCACAGTCCCATTCACCCACGCACACACAATCACACACTGATGGCGGCGCCGCTGCTCAACACCGGCACCAACCTATAACCACCAGGAGCAAATAAGAAATGGAAAAACAACAATGTTTTAGATTACACTAACAAATCTCAAGAACTATGCAGTAAAAATGCTCTAGTCCAAGTTCAATTGATGGACTCCTGGTTACTACAATTACCGTAGCTACCAACAGACTTTGTACTTGCTACCAGGTTAACGCCAACATTTCAGAAATTGTTCAAACTTTATGAACTTTAGCAGCCCAAATGTAAACAGCGATATAGCTGTCTCAAATTAATGTGTGAGAGTAGCTTTTCATTCTCTCCAACTGCACAGAAGTAGGTATGAGTGTTGAAGGAGGGTTCAACTGTAATCAGGAAGTTACAATCGTAACACAATGCTTTCTCTCTTCCATTCAGCATGTTTTTTTGCAGTTTTCCATCTCATTGAAGTTCATTTCCTGTATTCTATTTGTCCTTGTTAGACTGAAAAATGGATTAAATTAGCTTTAAAAATGGCAATTCCAAACTTTAACTTAAAAAAACTGTATAATCTATTCAATTATAGGACAGCCTGAAGTGCAAACATAATGGTCCACTTTATTTCAGCGATGTGTAAAAGCTCATCTGAACTCGGGGCCAAACCAAGCAGATGAACTCTTGATTCACCTGAAAATGTGGGTCTCAGTTTATTGATGAGTGAGCTCTGTTGCATTTATGGACAAAGTGGTTATATCTGGGCTGATCTATTCACTTCAATTATATTGATGGTGTATTCTCATTTTTGTTTTAAGTGTAGATCTTACCGTGTCTGAATAAGCTATTTTAAAAGAAAAATACTGGTACATGTTTTATGGAAAGAGGTTATGTTTTTCTTTTCTATTGTTTTTTATTTGTTTCTGCCTTTCCATTTTAGAGGTAACCCTTTGGACATCACAGGAAGTGATGTTAACAGTATCTACTAACTTTAATAAAACAAACAAAGCCCACAGCACAGATCTGAAGAGGTCTACAACATCAACAGCAAGTTTGAAAATTGAATAGAGAAGGAGAGCATATACTTATCAGCCAGTGAACTGTGTTCTGTGTTCAAACTGGACCTTTTTTAACGCTCCTTTTTTTTTGTCTCTGGTCCAATATACGCTCTCCTTAAACCAAATTAGCAGGTGTGTCAATCCCACATAGTTTGGTTGTCTGTATAGAGTTTGATGTCAAAGCAAATCAAACCAAATGAGGTTATAAGATCTGACTTGGCCAACCTATACCTGATCTGAATAGCTCCTATGTTTTCCAGCCAAACTAAGTTAGTAACCAAATATTAGTTAGTTAGTTTTAATAAAACAATTTCAAAATAGGGAAATATTTTCAGCAAATATATTATTTTTTGTATTGTATTTGGGTATAACCTGTTCTTAAAACATTGTAAATGTTCTTAATTTACCAACAAAAAAAAGAGTTTTCTGGGTTCATCAAATATTTAGTTTGTTTTAGTTTAATAGCTTATGCTTTGTAGAATTACTTTGGGGGAAAGGTTTATTAGCTATCAAAACGTATTGAGATGCAATATGGCAATATATAGGACTGCAAATGTAGTGAGCTTTGACTGTCTGAAATAATCAACTTATAATTATTTCATTAGTTTGAAATAATTTGATGGTGCTTAACAACCATGACTAGTTTTTCAAAAAAGTTTTTTTCCATCTCATTAAGCTTGACAAAAAGCAGATTTTTCACATATACTGTACATCAAATTGCATGTGAGACTAAATGCTAGGTGAACACTTTCAGATCAATAGTCAAAAATCAATAGAAAAGAGTGGCAAAAAGAAAAGAAACATTGGGGATAGAAGAACAGGGAGAGAAAGTTTTGTGTTCAGATTCACAGTGACAGAGAACGTTTGCAGGTGCTACCATTGCGTCAAGCAGGTGGATGCATCTTTGCAGGCTGGGTTTGGTATCACAGTACATACGGAAAAGAAGCCGTCCAATAGGCTGCTTCTCACAGATGCTGTCATAGTCCTTCTCTGCAGTGATTAAAGACACAAACTTTAGCACAAAGTATCTGGATGAAGCATAAGAGAAAAATTCTTAGCTGCAATGCACACGTACCAATAATTTTTTCCAGCTCAACACACTGGCTTATATGTGGAAAGCGAAGGATCTCTTTCCATTTTTTGCTTCTTCCTTTCCGCTTCCCTCCTCCACCTGCAGTTAAAAAAGAAACATGTAAGTAAAAATATTGTAATAAGATGTTAGAAGGTTGTTAAAGTTTACTTTCAACACTGAGGAGCATTTGCAGTCCTAATGGCTTAAAGCAGTGGAAGAGGGTGGTGTGTGAGCAGGCTCTTAGCTGAATGAAATCATAGTCTCAGGGTGTATATATAATTCATAGATTACGTCTCACTTCCTCTGTAAATCTTGCTACTCTCCAGTGACTTTCTCCTGCATTCAGCTGCTTCTCTGAGAGTGTAAGAGTCTTTGCATGTGTGCATGTGTGTGTAAATGTCTTCACTCAGACAGAAATCCTGTTCCGAGAAGCTCAGTTCCCCATGACTTTGCCAGACTGGATCCCCACACTGATTCCTGCCATTGAGAAATGCCATGACACTTCAAATTGCTCATATTGACATTTCTTAACGTGTTATTTGCCATCCAATAATTAACTAATGCTTGTTTTATTGATTTTAATATTGTTACTGTATATCCTATTTAAACCATGTTAAAGTTTTGTTCGACTCAGTTAATGTTACTAAGCTTCAAACAGCCTGGAGAACCTTTTTTCCTTTTTTTTTACGCCGCACTTATATGTTTGTCTCAGATATAATTCTCTATTCATGCTGCTCCAATGAAAAGACAGGGATTTCCTTTAAACTGCTCCAATCAGTGGAAACTTGCAGCTTCTGGCCTGCTCAGTGGGAGAGACACTGGGAGCATGAGAGTGGGGAAAGCAACGAGAAGCATACATCTTTAACTAATAACCCAGGAATGTGAGAGGGGCTACGTCATGCAGGAGCCTCTGAGTAAAGCCTCAGCAGTTTTCCCATCAGTCTGCTGCTCTCTTTGTGCTTTCCTCCACTGCTGCTTGAAAAGCATTTTTAAAATCTCCAATACGGAAATCCAAGACATTTATGCTTTCTCAAAAAAATATCTATAATAAAAACTGTCCAAAGATCTGAATCTGAGATGTTTCTGAGTGTCATTTTCAAACATTTGCTCTCCCCTCACCCTACTAAAATGACCTTCTTTTGTTCTGAACCCCTGATGTCATAAAATCATAGACTGTGAAAAACCATACATGCTATAGGGAGGCGGTTACTCATGCAGCAGGCGTGTTTGTCTCCCCATTCACAAGAGGAAACTCATAAGTGTTTCTGCCTCACTGCTCATAAGATTCAACACTATAATTTCTATTTTTCCAAGGTGCTTAACAAGTTTTTGATTTTGTTTTTTGCTAAGAAGAATGATAATTATGTCTTGAAAAGCAGTGTTTTTCAACCCTGGTCTTCGGGAGCACTGTCTTGCATGTTTTCCATGTTGCCCTGCTTAAGTACCCCTGGTTCAGCTCACCATCCAGGCCTGCAGAGGCCTGATAATGGCAGTCTTGAGAAATAATGTAGGACAGTGTTTCCTTCAGACTGGGGTTGGGAAACACTATTTCAAATGGTGATTTTTTAGACATTTAGCAGTGGATGGAGTTTGTTTTTACCAGAAATAAAATTGGTTGCGAATGTTTTTTGCTCCATCACAATGAACAGTTTTATGAAAAAAACAAACAAGAAAATTTGAATTTTAAAGTAAGGATTGCCAAAGACAAATCTAACAAAACAGAAAAAAACGTTCTCATATGTCTCCCCTTGATCCTCAAAATATACCATCCTGTTTTTGTTCAAAACATTGACATTTCCATGTCCAAGCTCATTATATGGATCAAGTGTGTTTAGTAAATCAAAACCTTGAAATACCTGATCCATTTAGTCAGAGGTGAGTGTGGCAGGGATAGCTAAAAAAAAACGAGAAAAAAAAACAAAAAAACAGGATAGTAGATCTCGATGATCAGAGTTAAAGACAGCTGTTTTATAGGTTATTGGTTACAGGTTATTATTAATGTAACTCCATGCCATGAAATCCATGCCAAACAACTGCTTTGTGTTTTTTCCTCACATTGTTACGTTTTTACGCAGACACCAACCCGTGTCCATTGAATGCACGTTGTAAGTTAAACCAGTTAAACTTTGACTAATTAGCGACTCAGATTTCCCTTTTAAGTCATGGAAGTTTAAAAATTGATCATGGAGGAGTGAACATCGCTTCACATTTGTTTGTGATTTTTTTTTTTTTTTGCAAACAAAAAGCTCAAACGATAAATGTTACTTTCATCTCACATGTATTTATACTTTTTTCTGATAAAAACTTTAATGTCACAGAGTATATCAAACGCAGAGTGGTGCTATGTCACACAAAGAGAGATTAACTACGCCTGTAATAATGACTGAAATCCAAAAATCTCTTGAAACAATTATTAACTTTCTACAACTGCCCTTCATCAACACTACTGTGGACCAAACAAGCTATAAACATTCCTACTTCCTTATTCATGCTGGCGTTGTTCTCTGAAAAGCGTTAATGTGTAGAGGTACAAGACGTCAGCCTAGTTTCCTTTGTGATAGGATCATTTCATCTGTTTTAGCAAAAATACAATGTTTGCCAAAAAGCACAGAAGCAATGGATGGAGAAGGTCATTCCCCATGAGGGCCACTTAACTAAAAATGAAAGCACTTGTGCTACTGTGAAGGGTTCTGCGCATGAATGTGTCCACCAAACGGCAACTGACGGCACAGATTTCCTGCAAAGGGTCAACGCTATGTCAACTAATTGTGCCAAAGATTGGCTCTCCATCCAGGCATTCAAATCCTACACAATGCTTAGACAACAAATAATAAAGTAGAGCGTCCTTTCTCTATCCATGTCCTGTTTTCTTTTCCTCTCCCTGCTTTAAAGACCTTTTTCTTAATCTTCTCCTAAAGTTCTTGTCTGCCCGTCATACTTTTCACACTCTAGTAGACCCCTGCATTTTTTTCAGGGAAAGTCTTTTTTGTGATTACAATGGGTAGATAAATATGACACCAGAACAGATGACTACTGCTTCTTGAGGAACTCCCCATTCTGTGCAGCTATTGAAGCTGTTTCTTCAGTTCATGCAAAACAAGACCCAACAACTAAAGAAAAATAACCTTGAAGAATTATCTAATTCATCTTTGCTTTGTTGATTTGAATTTTTCCCACTAATTTGCAATTTCTGTTAAATCGACTTGTGTAGTTACCACTATGCATGGCAACACTGAAGACACTCAGATCATCTTTAGAGTTGTTGTAAAAGCGTTCTCAGTGGCCTTTAATTATTATTAGGCCGTTTATAGCTAAAGAAAAACATGTGTATTGTAGGACATAGTTTCTGCAGAGCGGCAGTACTTCATTAGAAATTCAGTTCTAAGTCGTGGGCTGGACTGTTGGCACAGAGTAAGCCCGCTCTCCTTTCCCATTATCCATTTGTTTAGACTCTTCTGCCAGCTTACAGCCTCTCACAACCTCAAGCAGACATTACTGGTGCAAACAAAATGGTGAACAATATTGAAGCTATCCAGCCATACAGTTTTAATTCAGATACCAGCTCAGGGTGTGTCAGAATGGAGCAGTGAGCTTGTGGCCAGCCGGCTGTGGCACCTACATCACTGCTACAGGCTTTTTCCAACAGCATTTTCTGTCTGCTTCTGATTCACAACGATTTGAATAATGAAATAATCAGAAATGGAATTTTAGGCTTAATTTTCTTTAAATATGTTTATAAATAAAATTATATGATATCATTATGAATGAAAACACAATTTTCATTGAAGTGGGACTTTAAGATAAAACCACGCAACAAAGAGGTCTAGAAATCATCTCCCACACCTCTCTTTTATATTGATCTCATTTTTTCACAATCAATCCATAGCTTTTTACTTACCTCTCTAAAAAAAAAAAGTTTCCCTAAATAAAATCTAGAAAACTACCAGTATATCCATTTTTGGGACAAATATATATTTTTTGCTCTTGTGCTTACTAATACGTCTGATATCTAAACATTGTTAGTGAATTTTCAAGTTCAATCAATGCAGCATTTCCCTCCTTCGGTGTTATCTATTGACATTTACTGTAAGGATCCTCATTTTATTTTCTGGAGTTTGGTTTTCAATTTTCTAACAAGTTGCATTTTGTTCCTGCTCTTCTCGCTGTGACTAAAACCATACGTGGTCCTTAACAATAAGTAAGTCTCTAGTGTCGTGTTGTGTGCTGTCAGATTTTTGCTCATCACCTTTATGATCCTTTCCGCTGTGTTCCAGGTCAGTTGTGATTTAGTTTAAGAAAGTTCAAACTATCTTCTTAGGTGTGTTTTTTTAGTTTATCTACAACAGGTTTTGCTGAGTCTGCCTCTAACAACCACATTGTGAACAGAAAAAAAATTATTTTTGGGTTATTGCTTTGTAAATGGTGATATTTAAATTTGAAAGAACTCTGTGCAGGTCCAATGCCATGCCTGGATGACTTAGTCTGTGTTAAAGATAAATCAATTCAGTTGATGATAAATCTGCTGAAATTTTGCCTAAACTCTCTTTTCTGCGTTTGATGATGTTACCATGTTATCAAAATAAAGATTAGTCCACAATCTTTTTTGTTTAGGAGGGGCTATCCGCCACTTTTTTAATTGTTCACGGCAGGCAGAAACTCATGAGTCACGTGACCTTAAGAAGGCACGTATAATGAATGGGAGAGTAAAACGTAGCCAGCGTACACTTCCAAACAAATCTTTGTAAAATTGCTAAGTTTTTCCCTATGGATCAATGTAGCACGCATGGCTCTGTGAAGATGGAAATCTGAGATAAAACTATCTATTTTATCCAAAGTACACTCATTAAAAGCTTCATGAAAAAGTAGGGGTGTCAAAACTTTTTGCAAAGATCCAGGTTTGGTAAAGTCAAAGACTGTGTTAGGGCCAGCTATCAGCTCTATTCTTTGAACCCTTATAATAACATAATTTGCAAATGAACTATAGACTGAAAATTTTATTGCAATGGTATACTTTTCATTTCCTCACATAAAACAGAAGTACATCTAAATATTTGTTTTCCCTAAATTCCTGTGAATTTTCTATTTGAAGACCAGAATTAAAATGAAGAAAATGTTTGTCTGGAAACCTTTTTTTTGGTCAACATCTGGGTTTATATTAAATTCTACATATTTTTCCTTAAGTTCTCACTGTAAACTTCTAAATTTTAATCATGTAATCAGGGAAATAGCACTAATAATTATCTTAGTTATAATTAATTATTATCTACAAACCCTTGTGGTTTTGATCACAGAAACAAATAAATCTGTACCTTTTGTTTGGCCCTTAAGGCTCTAAAGGTCAAGTGGCAAAAGGTTTACAACAGCTTATAAGGTAATGTAGTTAATCACAATCAAGACATCGTTCTTAGAAAGTGGGGACTGCATATTGTTGATTTCATGACAGGAGACTACCAGCAGCCTTTTGGTCTGCGGGCCAGACTTTGGACATGCATTATCTAAGGTGTTACTCCAAAGCCAAAGACAGAATCAATGCCAACATTCAGCCAAAATAGTTCAAACTTACTGTTAACTTTTTTAATTTGTTTAGTAAATTCAGTGTTACACTTCTGCCCAAATTTATCAGCCCTTACTGTCGACTCTAGTTTGATGTGACATAAAAACAGTTTGAGGTTGGCATCTTTCCTTAATAAATTATACAAACAAAAACAACCCATGAGAACATCAATGACCTGTACTTTGTCACATTTTTAATTTGGAAATATTGTGTTACTACGTCTCAGTGTCACAACTTTTGTCAGGAATTTGACTATCCTACAAATGCGCAGTTTGATCAAACAACACAGTTATCCTAAATAATATTTATATCTCAGTAAATTCATTTCTTATCACGCCTCTTATGTTAAATCTCCCTGCTGTTATACACAATAATGGGCTTATTCCAGGGACCAATATACAAATTACAATATGCAAACCATGCCTGTATAAAAACAGATATTCTGTCTTACTATGAGATATATTAATAAATCCCTGAAGACATGATGTGTCTCAGACATCTGGCTGTAACAGGATATTTCCTGTTTGGGTTTAATATCTCATATTCGTGGGCTTCCAATAACACAAAGGCTAAGAGTTCAAAATAGTTTAACTAATGTGTTGTGTGCATGTTGCATTGCTGCTGTGAATGTGCTAAGGGCCAGGGATGGAAATGACTCTGGGAGGAAATGAGAAAAAAAAAAACATTTCAGGGAAGTTTACTAAATGATTAGTTAAACCAATATTAAGGGGAAAGAATTTAGTATCTTAATTTTTATAAAAAACACAAATGTGTTTGCAGTTGTTGTCCTCTGTGTGTTTCTTTCTTAACTAAGCAGTTCTCCCAATGTCTGGAACTTACACTTGAACTGAAAAATGTGCAGTACTTGAAATTCGCTTCACACAGGAACTTGTCGGCGTAGTTTGTTCCATGCCGCCCTTTATTTATGTTACTCCTCAGCAGCTCTGACATCATCAGGGCATGTCAAGTGTAGAAAATTAAGGTCAAGCGGGGAACAACATCCGAATAAAAGAACACCAGGGGGTTACCAGCATCCCAAACATCTGTGTTTGTTTGTGCGCACGCAGGTGTCTTCACTGTGACCTCTCTCAAGCAATGTCCTCATGCTCAATTTAACCAGCACAAGCTGTCCTGCAGGGCCCATCTATCCACACATTCAAAAACGTCAGCGCTGGGCTGTGAGCATCCTAAAAGCCGAGCAAAGGGAGAAATGTACCTGTTAATCGCTTCACAGAGGCAACCCCACCACACCTTACAGTTTTACCCCAAACTGTAGATCTGCTGCAGTAAACGAGTGAAACCACATCCTGAGTCATGTGTGCATCTGGAAAACAATAAAGCTACTGCAGCAAATTGTCATACCAGTGCAGGCAAACACATGTACTGGGGAGGGCTTTTGAGCCATCCCTAACACCTACACTGTGCAAAAATAGCAAAAAGATTCTGCTAGATTTCTCCAGTTCTTCACTCTCATCTCTTGACTGAACTGACCCTCATTGCTAACAAACAACCGATCCCTTTATGATTATCCAACTCTCACTTATTCTCACATCACCTCCTTTGTCTGAGCTGTTAAATGTCGGCCTCGCAGTTGAGTCATTCTGTAGTGGTCAGCGAGGTACCAACACCAGAAAGCCAGAAAGAAAATTGTTTTTTCCCTCCTTTTTATTTAACACAAAGTCCAGCTGTTTTGGCCTTCTACTACATTTGGATGAGAATCGCAAGTAAATGTTGTTCAAATGCAAAATAAGTTCAGAAGCAAGCAACTGATCACGGAAAAAAATATTTGTTTTGGCACTAAGTAACATCCCCTTCCTGCTTCTTGAATGTAAGTCTTGACTGTTTAGAGATTTCTTTATTATCTTGCTGACAAAACTCTTGGCATCCTAGAAGCAAGGACAACTTCCCAGTTTGTGGCTTCTGTGGGTTATGCAGCATTTTGTGAGTTAAGACTCAGAAAACTTTTTTATTCTAAAAGAAAATTTAAATGTCAAAAAAAGAAACAATACATAAGGTGTATAGTTAACCTTAACATTCAACAGTACTAGTATATATCTTTTGATAAATAAAAATTAACAAAACATGGGTATAAATTGTTTTTATAGCAATAAGTTCAAAATTAAAGGTAGAACTGGATGAAGTGAAATAAATTTTAAAGGAAAAAAAAGTTCTGAAGTAGTTACTTTAAAATTATTTTTGCTGAAAAAAAAATCCCATTTTTTGTAATACGACTCCCAGAATATTGCATATCAAAATAACAGAGGTTATAGGAATGACAAAAACAACATTTAGGGACAACCCATGGTTGTTCAGGCTAATATTGTAATAGAAATAAATGCAAAAACTGCTGAAAAACAAAGTGTGTGCACATAAAAATAAGACACAGCTACCTTTAAATGCCTGTCAGTTTGAAATTCAGCTCAGTCATCATGTGTGTGGTCTGTGTGCCACAGGAAACTGTAGGAAACGTTGTCCAGACCAGAGCAGCAGGGGAACTCTATAGCAGGAAGACTCTCTTTGTTGACCTGTTCCAACATGATGTCATGTCGGAGCATTTGTCCAGCCACCTTATTATTGCTCTCCTCAATGAGGCTCCCCAAACACGTCCTCCTCATTACCAACGTTATAACAACGGGCCGACCAGGCAGCAGCATCTGCTAACAAGCTCAAAGCAAACATCTGTGACGTACAGCATTCACCTGGAGATACTAGACCATTCTTCTGGTGGCTGTGGCAGGCGGATCACATGCTGATCCGCTAAGTGAAGGGCCTTAGAATCAAAATCAGTCACGGACAATAAAAGAGATTTTATCTTCTGTAATGATAATAGCATACAGCTGTGTCCCATGACTTGGTGTGTTGTGCTGATGACAAAAAACAACTCTGCTGTGACAATGTGCTTGTATTTGAAACAACAAACTTGAACGGCGAATAAAACATCTTCTCTTATATGTGACATTTGCACAAAGCTTTAAAGAAAAAACTGCACAGCTGTGTCTGTTTTCCTGCCTTTATGTCCTTGTAAACATTGCTGCTAAAAATAGTGTCCAGCTCAAGGGCAGTGGCAATGTGTTAATACAAAGTGAAGTGGTCAAACCAGTTCGTGACCTCAGAGCTGGTGAACTGCGGCAGTATCTTTGTTGGGCTGTAAACGATACCCGTCGTGAAAACTTGCATATGAGAGCAGAAATGTCCCAACAGCAGGCAAAACGCAGAATATGTTTCCTTCCATGGAAGAGTCAGGTGCCACAAGTTTCCTGCTCTATAAATATACTAAATATGGAATGTGTGTGTGGGGGGGGCAAGACTGATCAAAAGACCGCACACACAGCACTGGGCATGCTGGGTAATACATGCTGTTTGCTCATCCATAAAGATCCAAGAGGACAGATCATAGTCCACATGAGGCAAACCACAAAGAGACGTTCTTTGATCCAACAACAGTCTTGGTGCTATCATAAATGCTATGACCAATAGGGAAATTATCCAACAAGTCACGGAAGCACAACCTTCATCTTTTTCTTCTCAAAAAGGGACCCCAGCCTAATAAAAAGTGAGCAAACATTGACAAAAAGTGGCTGACTTATCAAGCTGATTGGACAAGTAGTACTTCGGATAAATGTTCATTTGGTGGGCTCCAAAATGCAGATGCATACAAACCGAACTACCCCCCCCCCCCCCCCCCCCCGCCATGCAAACAGGAATAAAGTGATTATGTGTTTAGTAAAGCTCTCTTTATCTTCTCTACTTGTTTACTTTTAGCTCCCACCCAGGCTCAAAATAACAAGCAGATTATGAGGAATTTTTTTGACTGATTTGCTTTTACTTTAACTCCAATTTGAGAGTGCCTTAACCCAGGGGTGTCCAAAGTTTTTGCAAAGAGGACCAGATTTTAGGACGTGAAAATGTTTCAGGGTCAACCTTCAGCCTACATTATTTGAAACATTTTAATAATGTTAACTGCAAATGAACTATTTAAAATTTTTTTATTGCAATGGGATCATTTTCATTTCTTCCCATAAAACAGAATTATATCTAAATACATTTTACCCATGTTACTGTGAATTTCATATGTAATGACCAGAAAAGAGAACAAATAAAAAATTCTGTTTAGAAAAAAAAACTAAAACTTTGAAATGTTTTAGAGCATTTAATAATGCAGCAATTCATATGAACCCAGATTTAATGTTGACAAAGTTTTATGGTCTTTGTTTGATTTTTTGGATTTAAATCATGCAAACAGGAAAATAACATTAATAGTTATTTATGTTGGAACTACAAACCTCTGGGTTTTTGTTAACAGAAAAAAATAATCTGTTTTTCTCGTTTGGCCTTAAGGCTCTGAAGGTCAAGTAGCCCAAGGTTGCCACTGGTTTAAAAACGGCTTATAACACAATTTAGCCAATTACAATCAAGAAATCCTAGCTATTTGAAAATGCTGGAGGCCGCACGTTATTGATTTTACGATGGGAGCCTGCAGGCCTATACATTTTTAACATTGGCTAAACTTTGGACATGCCTGCCTTGACCCTTTACAGCACTTCTTGAAATACTTGAAAATTAATGTTTTCAGTCTCAAGGAGTTCCATGAAAGATTTTTGAGGGCGTTTTTAGTTCACCAAAAAATGTCAACATTTCAAGAAGTCATGATTAATATAGAAGCCTTGTTTAATAATGGAAGCCATTCAGTAAAATCATATTATGCTTTTAGGGCTATAAGAGTGTTTTCCATTTGTGATCACATTTACTCAGCAGTTTTGTTTGTTTTTCAGATGAAAAGATTAAAGTTTGTTACATGTAGGTGGTCCTTTAGATCAGTGTTTTTCAACCAGTGTGCCGCGGCACACTAGTGTGCCGCGGCACACTAGTGTGCCGTGGGAGATGGTCAAGTGTGCCGTGTGAAATTGCCCTCATTAACTGATCTAAAAACATTTCCCATCTCCAGGATTTCAGCTCTGTGTTCATCCAAACAGGCCCCGATAAAACACTGAGGATTTAGGAATATAAAAGATCGTAAAATACTTTTTCTTTGCGTTTATTTTATTTTATTAAAGACATTTTGATAAGAATGATGGCAGCGCGATTCAGCTGCAGCTCCGGCTGTATTTAGGAAAAGTCCCGCCCCTTTACCTGTCTCCACCAATCATTCATGAAGGCTTAATCACATGTCATCGGTCTGACCAATCAGAAGTGCTTAAAGTCTTCACTTCCTTGTCCCGATTTAGCTCGTAAAGTCGCTCAGTTCTAACAAAAATAGCAGCTAAAGCTCGTCTTTAGCGGTGTAGCTTTCCACAGAATCCGGTATCAGACCGTGGAACAAGTGAACAAAACCATGAAGCTCCGAAAAGCGATATCCGCCGGCCGTTTTTATGCACTACATCTCCCATGATGCATTGGGTTGTGAGAGTGACAGCGTAAAAGGAGTTCTGTTGTTAAACGTCTTGAAAACAACGAACACACTTCAAACTTTTTTAAAATCTTCTAACTTAACTTTTATTGCATCTTTTAGAAAAACAGCTGCAGCTTCCAGCTTTTTCTGCAATAATTATCACAAAAATGCATGTGAGATTGTGGAGGGGCTGTAGATCAATACAGACTATGAGTTTCTCCTTTTTTTTCATTTTTGGATGCTGGTGTGCCGCGGGATTTTTTTTAACCTTAAAGTGTGCCGTGTCTCAGAAAAGGTTGAAAAACACTGCTTTAGATCGACAGCCTACTAAAAACATCTGATGAGCAGGTAATTGTAGAAAATGAAATACCAAGGCGCCATGATGGCTATTTGAACAATTGGTAAGGGGAATGAAAATGTGAAGTTGAAAGCGCATCCCAAAAGAGAAGCTGATATTTTGGTGTGAAGCTTCCAGGCTGTCAACACTGGGAGTCCGTAATGAAAGCAGACCAAACAAAGATGGAAGAAATGTTCGGCCTTCTCCCCCACATCCAAAGCCGCTTTGTGAGACCATCCCAAGTGTGACAGTATTCTGAGACCTTCTACGAGAAAAGACTAATACACTACACTTCTTGAGAAAAATATTGCATGCTACAGTATTTTGTGATTAATTATCTGTTAAATATGTTTTAGCAGCTAAACAAAAAAATAAAACAGAGCAAGATATGTGTAGCTTCTGCAGCTGGTTATGGAAGAATAACGTTGTGTAAAGTTTTAAATGATTATGACAACTCTACACCTCCATATTTTCGATCAAAGCCTTGCTAATGACTATTTATAATACATGTTATTATCTGGTTGTGATAAAATACTTGAATTTCATGTATACTGTATCAATTTTAAAGTTTCACAAAGTGATAGAATAAACTATGCATTTTAAAGCAATACCATTTCAGAACTTCTGCACTATTTACCTATTTTCCTCTAAGACAAACATCAGTTAGGAAGAATCAATGACTTTAGTATTGATTACTTGAAAAATGCACATCAAATATTAATTTGCTGTTCCATTAAAAAGATATGGCAGCAGGATGGAGGCCAGGAAATGAGACACAATGAGGCGCTGCATAAGTAATCATCTGCAACCTTGATAATAGGGAAAAAATGTTTGGTCCAGCTAATTGGTACATTTCTAGAGTTCTTTAGCGGCAAGTTAAATGTCACATTTTTCTGCTTTCATCAGCCCACCCTGTCTACTTTAGCTGATAGCCTCCTATATTCCCCAGAATTCTACTTGACAACCCCCGGAGAACAGGCGTGAACTTGTTGCATCCAGCGGAGTTACGTATATTGTATGTGTAGGTAGAAGCAGCAATAACAATAGAGTTTGTAGGAGCCACAGAGCTGAATTTTTCCACTCAAGAGAAAATGAGTCACACTCCTACTCAAAACACAGCGAGCCTTGTGGCGTGTCATCGAATGAGAAGTGAGTATCTATGCTTCTTCATTCCCTGTGTATAACAAGTGTAAACGCCCTGCTTTGTGATTCCACAAAATTTTTTTTAATGAAATAAAAAGATGGCAGGAAAACTGAGAAAAACCTACTTTGGGGACTGCAGGTGCTGATTTGATTTTTTTATCATTTCAACAATCTTGGTGATAAATATTTTTTCTATACAGTTGAACACAAGACAATGTACAGGTTTTTTGGACTTTATGTACTTTATAGCGTCATAAAAAGTTTGACTTAAAAAAATTATTTTAGAATCAGAATGATTTTTAGAACAAAATAAAATTAAAATAAAATTAAAATTAAATGATTTTTAAAATCCACAATGACATTGTTAAAATGTCTCTGAAAATTCATTTCCAGTATAATGCATCATTGTTTACAGATATGTTTTAAAAACAATATTCCGCAGGCCTAAAAAATGTACTTGGGGGCTCTTCATGAATGGGAATTCTAGAAAAGCTGCAATTTTAGTTTTTTATTATTTTTCCACAGAAAATTTGACGAAAAATAAATACACTTACAATATTTAAAAAATAGAAAACAGAGCAGTATGTGATCATATATACTTAATTTGATCTTTTTTAGCTCCTACAAAACAACACGTGGACACTTTGTAGTTACCACTTACTGGTACTGCTACAAGGATGTTCAATTCAGTTGTGGTACAGCTCAAATCTATTCTAATTCATTCAATTTTAACTTGTGTTTCCCTATAAATATAAATATGTTTTTTTATTTGAAGAAAGGGGGAAATTTTAAAAAATAAAGATACATTTAAACCTTTTCTGATGCATTACAAATAATTTTGGAGCACCTGCAAGAACACTAACAGCCTTAACCACAGACATAAAACTGCAGAGCAACCTTTCTGTATTTAGACAAATATGGGGTAAAAAAATATACAAAAAATAGATGAGAGCATACAAAGAGGGATTACCATAGGTTGTGGAATCCTGGACATGACTAATTGTTGAAGCAAGTCTGCAACCAAGAACCTGAGCTGTTTCTGAGTTTTTCAATACAAAGACTACTGCGATGCTACTATGTCATTCACAGATAAATTACCATCCTCAACTCTTTTGTTGCTAAGCTACTGAGTCAAAAAAACGAACTCTGGGGAAGACCTTAGCACACATGATGAACAGATCCAACCCATTAGCATGTCAGTAATAGCTGACTTGATTTTTTTCTAAATCAAGTCAGCTTTCACAGACATGTGACATTTCTGCAACTTTAAACATGAATAAAGATCATGTGGACCTCAAACAGGGTTAGTGAGCATGCCATACATACTCTTACTTTATAAAAAATATATATATATTGAAAAAATATTTATTGAAACGACTGCTCCTGCTTTACTTTTACCCCCTAGCAGTTATTTGATTATTCGCTAATTTCAAGTTAATTCCTTCATTTTTCCTTAATCAGCATAAAGTTTAACATGACACTTTAAAATGGTAATATTCTAAACAGCATGACATAAGAAATTATGCTAAAATGCATTTTGAGATTGATTTAATAAAGAAATCTCTTTGCAGTAGATAAATAAGTCATGAATTAACGAGGACCTCAACTGATTCTGTACTTTCCACGAAACCTACATCACAACTTGTGTTTTCTTTTCTTTAATAAAATTGCTAAGCAACAAAGTAAAACAATCCAGTTCCCCTACTTTTTATGCTACTCTTCTTACCAGTGAGAACTTCTTCAGAATATAATTCGGCACAAGCAACTTTGGATAGTGGTCCTGGGAGAGGAGGGCTGCAGGCAAGGGTTTGTTTTGTGTGACAGCATGGGAGAAGGTTTGTGTGTGACAACAGAGACAAAGAGTGCATTGTGCATTGTGCATGGCTGTGATACAAATAGCTGGCAGGTGGAGGATGAGACGACGCAGGTTTTGTGTTTGACAGTGGAGGGTGCAGAGCATGGACCCAGCTCATATTTTTTAAAACCTGTGACAGGAGATGTTTCTGCTTGCTCAGGCTTGGTGAGGCCTGATAAAACAACATCCCCTCAACAAAGAATCCCTCTATATGTTACTTATAAGGACAAACCCCTGCTATCTTGTGCAGAACTTTAAAGAGCCACTCAATAAAAATCACAATGTTGGTGTTTTTAAAATGCCTTGTAGTATATTTTTCCTGATGGAAAATTAAGATTAAAACTGCATTTCTGAGTATTTCTTTATTAAAATCGCTTTGAATCAGGACCAGACAAAAAATGCTGTTGGAAAAAGCCTATGACACAGGTGCTACAGTCAGCGGGGCCACATTCTGATGCATCCACTTGTAGATGACTAGATTCATGTACATCTTAATTTTCCTCGTCTGAGCTGCATCTGGCTCAAAACTGTACAGCTGGATAGCTCTGATATTTGCTCTCTGTTTTTGTTGCACCAGTAATGTGTGGTTGGGGTTGTGAGGGACAGTATAGCGGGGGAGAGTGTAAAAGCAAAATGTGTGATGAGGACCTCAAACACAAAAAGGGTCAGGTATAAACTTTGGACATTTTACAAAACGGTTGGCCATAACTATACTTGAGTTTCAAATCAGGAGTTCACATTATTTTGTCAATAATCTGTCAAAATCATTTTGTTGTCTAGTCGTTACAGTTCTAGATTACACTGGTTTTATCTCATTGTTAATCAACTTGGTTTTTCGGGGGTATTTTGCCTTATGTAACAACTCCAAGGAAAATCCAGGAGAGGGAGAACCCCACAGGAAGTTGACTAGGTATTACCGGTAGTTAAGACTTCTAGCCTTCTAGCCCCTGCATGTTAGTGCAATTCACAAAAGGCTTCTGGATGCGGCAATGCAATTTTCCCCCTTTACTTTCATTCACTTCGACAGCTGATGACGTTCGCTCGCCTGGCCTGGAATCTACAACGGCTGCCAGAGAGAGTTGTGAATGGGGTGGCAGCCAGACGCTGCTGCTCTCACTGTGACACACACACACACATACACACTGTGCATGGGTCTGCTGCACCAATGCTGCTCGCGTCACAGCGACTAAGTTCAGGTTACATTTAAACAAAAGGAATTCAGCCCCACACCACTCATCTGCTAACGCACACATAAGCCCACAGTATACCCTGGTATTAAACCTCACTCTCACTACACATCAGGAGCTACACTAGGAAAAAAAAACATCAAGAACCTTCTTGATGACCCTGACAGAGCCTTATAAATCAGAACATGTGCATTTCCTGCCGCTCTGACACAAAGGACAGAGCTGTAACCATCAGATGATACTCAGATGACCACATCTGAGACGGGGATGCTTCATTTCACCGCACACCCATCATCCACAAAGTCTCTTCCGCTGAGACTGGAGAGCAGCTCCACAGGAATATGGAGCCGGGACGGCAGTAGCCCACTCAGTTTATTATATAACAATCAATTTGATTAAATAGCTTATGGACTGCATCAAACCGATAGTGTGTAATGACATTTATGTAAGACAATGGTTACTTAACAAGATGGTTCAAATTGGTCAAAGCTCCTTTCATTTTCTCCCAATGGAAATCAAAGTGGGTTCTTTTTATCTGTGTGGTTAATGAACAAGAGCTTTAAGGTCACCCATCTCCAATCTGAGGGTTTCCACCAAGTCCCAGCTGCTTTTAGCTGCTCTGTTCTACTAGAACAGCTCTGGAAGAACAGTAATCAGCAGAGCCGCAGAGCAACATGAGGACAGAGGGCTTGTTCATGGCTTGGTCGTAGCAACATTTTTTTGATCTCTGCGTAGCTGCCACTCTAGCTGTTTTACTAAATTGGGAGGTGTGAGGACGCTGGAATAAACCAGCCAGATGGCATTGTAAACTGGGCCTTCCTGTTGTGTGAAGCTGTGAGCATTCGCTCGCCACTGGCTTCGGCTCTGGCTTGAGACTCTCTTGCATAAACAAACCGGGATAAACAGTCTTTATTTGCTCCATTTGCATCCTTGCACTTTGCTATTATGCAACCGAAGATGAGCCTCTGCGTGCAGCATGCTCTGTCAAGAGAGACACAGGACTTGCTTCCAGAAGTCTTTGGCACAAGGCCCTGTAATGCAAAACCTCTAATGATTCACACTGGTAAAGGATTCAACCACAGATGTACTCACAACAGCCTGCGACATGTTTCAGTGAGTGCACAGCAACAAATCTTTACTCAACTGTTGAGTCAGTCCCACCTGGCTGCATTTATGAAGATAATGATGTGGCTGCTGAGAAAGCCGTGCTTTAGCTATTACCTCAAAGAACCATCATCTGGTAATTGTATAAGGCCCACTTCTCTCCCACACACAGTCAGGGCATGGGGTTGGATGAGCACCGACGAAGCAGCTGGGACATGCAAGATCTGGAATTGGTCATTAACTGCCCTTATTAATTCATGACGCTCAGTGCTGCTGGCCCAGTTGAGCTCTATGATCATAAAACAAATGTCCGGTCTGGCCCAGGCATGCTTCACAAGGCTTCAAAGATTAAGTCAGCTGCCTGGTTAATTGTAAAACACCGTTAATACCACTCAAACACTATCAGCACTTGGTGCAAATGGCCTACCTCTTTATTTGTATGTTTTAAATATGCCACCGCTGTGACATGTACATTTAGTGTCCTAAAACCATGACCAAGCTTGTTCAGGGGATGAGAGAGAAGGAAAGGGTTCACTGAATAAAAATGTGCTCTCTGCACATTCTGCCACATTGGGGTGCTAGGATTTATTCATGTTACATTGAGACTGATATACATTGACAAATAGGAAGAACTGGAGTGTTTATTTTAACATTCACTGATTTTCCACTGAAGGATTTGTAGATGCTGGACAGATTGCAACAATAGTTTAACAGTGTGTGTTTGTTTGCCTGAAATATTCATTTTTAAAAATGACATGGGAAACCTAAACCCCACATAGATGAGTCTAAAACTTGAACTCTCTGAACTGCGATGCCACATTTATGTAAAACATATACCTAGAATTTCCCGTAATGAAATAAGCAATGTTTTGTCCACATAAACCCAAAAAATATGGTAACCTACAAGCAAAAATCTGTTCAACTGTATGAATAAATGTAGCTTCAGAAAGCCAGTGCAGCCCACTTGTGCCATATAATCCATTAAGGTTCGTGTACTGATAACAAGCTGCTTGAAGAAGATGCAGCTCCATCTTTAAATGGGGCTAAAGGTCAAAGATAAGCTTTCGTCACACTTTCAAATATTTACCTGAAATGATCTCCAGACCCACAAAAACAGTCATTTCAAACTGATGGGTGAATCCTTACATGCATTTACCTTTAGCATTTAGACAAACACAATAATATCAGACACCATAAAGTTGTGCCTGCTCTAATCCAGTGCTATATAAGAGCCTGAAGATACAAAACTACATATCTAAATCTTTTAATGGCATTATCCATCATAGGTGATAAAACACTTAGATGACAAGTTTTTGTTTTAGTAACAGACATCATAGGGTTTTAAGTGTTTGCATAAATCCGGATTCAACAAATTGCAAAGAAGGTAAACGTGTTTTATTTTGAGGTGCTCTGTCTCTACTGTGTTGGCAGTTTTTAATTCCTAAATATTTTTGCTGAGGTCAACTTGCAAATTTATTAAAGAGTTAGAGTAAAATAACAAAAATATTTTAATGTCTACTAAAGTGGGTGTGACAATTCATTGACTTAATCGAGGCATCAATTAATTTTTCTAAGATCCAAGATCGATCTGTCTGAGGCAAGTTGTTAATCAAATCAACCCACACCTTTATAAAATTGCTTCAAAATTAAATAGATTGATTATATCAATATTGGAAAATACCATTTGGATTGAGGCACGGTAGAGTTTTGGTACTATAACGCAAATACAACCAAGTGCATCAAAGTGGACAACACAGACCTGATGACAGCAAAAACTGATTAAACCATCATTGCAGTCCAAAGTGTGGAAACGCTGAATTCAGCAAAGACATGTGACCATACGGTGGCTAGAATGCTCTAATGCCCAACAGTGGGCTGATTTTTATGAAACTAAAATGTGAATGGATTTGCCATTAATTCTTGTTAACTTGTTTGTTCGTACATATAGACTTGATTACCTTACAAGGAATCTGGAAACTTCACCTGCACTGTTCAGAAACCAGGTATTAATCTTCAAGTCACATGGTTGAATTTTTGGCTAAAGATGTCCTTGATTGATTTTAGGTCAGTGAATCTGATTGTTCAAGATGAACCAATATCGACTATGAATCATGTGAGCAACTACAAATTAAATGAATTTAATCAGTGTTAAAATGAATGTCACCCCTAGTGTTTAAAATATTGCTTGTTTTGCAAGCTCTGTTTATTTTTTAAATATATTTTGCTCACTTAAATTGCATTCTACCTTCTAGCAATTTGAGTTCTAGCTTGATTCACCCTAAAAGTTAAATAATTGGCATGTTTGATCTGAATTTGATGGGCATCTTTTCCTTATATAAAATGTTTTTCTCATAGAAAAAAACGATTCAATGCTGAATACTATAGTGAAAATTTTCAAAAATTCACAACAGAAAGCTATTTTGAAAATTCGCAAAATGACATTAACAGTGGCTGCATCCACTGAAACGACTATATCAAGCAATCATGGAGTTGCAGCGCATGATCAGAGTCAGATCCGCCCATCAGTGGAGTCCCGTCTTCCTCCCAACACAGCTTTTCATCTGTGTCCTCACATCTGAGGCTGCAGCCAGATCGAGGTTCCAGGCATGCAGCCTGGGGACATGGGGTGCATCCTGACAGCTACAGAGTGCTTTGCAGGCCTTTATTGAGTGAATGTCAGCATCAGTGACATCATCGGGTCCCCATCCAAAGGCGAGCCGAGTCCCCCCCCACCTTCCCTGGAAATGACTTCTTCCTTGCTACAATGTGCGTTTCTCCGCGCAGAATGTTGCGAAAGAGCGCTTTCGTTTGCGCAGGCAGTGAAAGCGGATGTACAAGGCAGACCCCCCCCCCCCTCCTCCTCCCCACCAGCCACCAACAGACCATCGAAAACGCAGATGATCTGACAAAATCAGGTTCCAACAGTCTGTGACAATGATCAAAGGCTTTAATTGTACACTAAGCTGATTTGCTCGGGTCAATAATGGAGTGCACGCGCCTCTTTTCATTGTATTGCATCAGTAGGATTTACCTGAGCCTGCCTGACAGTTCGCATTATTTCCACCTTTTCTGCAAACGGAGCGCAAAGCCGAGCCGGCCCTGGCCGTTACTATATATCCACGCTGTGTGTCCACTTACCCTCTCTGGCTTTTAGCAGTACAGTGTTGGCTACTATGTTCTCAAGCTCCATCAAAGAAGTAAAATCCCAAAGGCAGAGGTCTTCTGTGCACTCGCGTCTGCAGCGTAAACAGCGTCCTTTCGTCTGGCACGACGATGCGATCGCTTCCTTCACGCCTCGTCGATATCCGAGCGAATTTCACTTACATCAAAGCCGCAAAGGATCAAACAGGATGTCGTGGATCTGCTTGCAGTGTAAGTTGGGCATGGTTCTTGTTGTGGGCTGGAAGTGCGGCGCTGCATTTCTACTCCAATCCCCCCAAAACCATTCCATGCGTAATTTGGGTGCAGAATCTCTCCACTGCAGGGAATGATCAATGTGGATGATCCGACGTGTGCTAACAAGGGTCTCTCTCTCTCTCTCTCTTTGAACAGCAGAGCGCCGGGATACCACAAGCGTTACCTTACGAAGGCTGGGGTTGGCTGAGTGCAGCTGAGAGCACATCAGCGCGCCCCCTCCTCCACCGTCCGTGCGTAATCGGAATAGGCTGGGCCTTTCTGTCACAGCGGCGTCAAGCTGCATGCACTAACTCCACCGGAGCCGAGTGGGAAAATAAAAGCACGCGCCAAAATTATTCACTGACAGTTCGCATTGGCTTCCTGCAGCCACTAACTGAGACTGACGGATGAGGCGCAGTGTAAAAAGCGGACATACACTCAACTGCATTTTATGCATTGATTCTCTTTATGAAGTTATAGGAATAACTCGCCACAGACCTCTTTGAAACTTCCGCTTCAGTTACAAAACGGAAGCGTGTTACTTTATTACTAAAAAAAAAAACTTTATCACTGTACGATTGACAGATAGTCGCCCCCTGCTGGTCAATTTTAAGATTAAAAAACTGCATAAAGCATTAAAAAAGTCACATTTCATTTGTATAACCGACAAAGGAAAATCAGACATTTCTTTACGCGTTTTTTCTGTTTTTGTGACCAAATTTGATTACAGGCTTCGGGAGGGCTTAAATCAGCCTGAAAACTACCCCCCCCCCCCCCCACACACACACACACAAACACAAAAACAAACTTTGGAATTGTGCAAAAAAACAAAAACAAATAGTTTCTCGTGTTTGAAACAAGCAATAATATAAATTTGTAAACAAGTTTGGCGCAGTAGTTAGCATTCTTGCCTCACAGCAGGAAGACCCCCGCTTCAAGTCTTGGCCGGGGGACCTGAAGCAGAACATCAATGGGGGACCTTTCTGTGTGGAGTTTGTATCTTCTCCCCGTGCATTCGTGGGTTTTCACTGGGGACTCTAGCTTCCTCCCACCTTCCAAAAACATGTTTCATAGGTTAATTGGTTACTCTAATTGACCCTAGGTGTGATTGCGGCCCTGTGACAGACTGGCGACCTGTCCAGGGTCTCCCCTGCCTTTGCCCACAAGTGGCCGGGATAGGCTCCGGCCCTGACAGGGAACAAACGGCTCAGAAGATGAATGAATACGTTTAGATTAGGAACTAGAGCTAGGTATCAAGCTCGACACTGACCAAACTATATCATGGTATTGAGTATCAAAGCAAATTCCATTCATTATCAGAGATTAAATACCCAAAAGAAGCATTTTGTCCAAGTCAGGGACTTTTATATACCTACCAGTAACTTATACTTGACTTTTTTTAAGACTATGTTCACTAATATTTACTGCACGCATTATGCTCCTTTGGTTCTTGTTTTAAAAGAACAAAAGAAAAATGTTTTTAAATTAAGACACAATTTCATCTTGTTAAAATGCATTTCTTAGTATCACATTTTTAGAAAAGATATTTTTTGGAAACCGTTATGATTTTGAACTGATACCCAGTCCTATTGGGGAGTGTACTAATGAATGTCCATACTAATAGATCCAGTGGGTGTAACATGGCAGGGTAATACCCATCCCATCTTCAATTTTTCTCTCAGGCCTGTGTGAGGTCACTGGGGTGTTTCTGGAACCTGACCCAGTGACTTTAGGGCAAGGGCGGGGTAAACCATAAACAGGTTTTCAGTCAAAAGCAAACAGAACACGAGTTTAAGACAAATATATCAGCTGCTCACCGTCATCATCTTTTTCACTCTGGAAAACCTTCTCAATGAAAGACGTTCTTCTGTGGAATAAATTTGGACTTTGAGTTGTAGTATTACACAGCTTGAACTCACATATGTACTGTATATGTGTGAATGCTGCTACAACCACAACACTAAATATAAGAGCTGAAAAAAACTGCTCGGGAATGATTTGTTCCCCTGATGGCACTGAATTCTTTCTGCAGCATCTTTAATTTTTCATTTTGTATTAAAGTAGACATTTACTTTTACAACAGCTGTTCACCCGCATCTAATTGTAGCCTATTTCAATTGTTTTACAGTCTAGGAGAAATCTTTTTGAGGTCAGAGGAAGACAGTCACTGCCTTGCATGCCCTCAGAGAGAGCAGGTAATTGAGCACAAGCAGAAAAATAAAGAATAACTCAGATTTGGAAGATGACCATATTTCAAAAGAAACAAGATGTGGGTATTATTACAGGATAGTATTCAGAATAATTTGCCAGATATTACAATACTAGCAGCACTATATATAGCTATAACCATATGTGGGGGAAAGTTGAATCGGTCCAGATTGATGTTCCTTTCCAGCATAATGTCCACTCCGTTTAAAGACAAAATATAACATATCACTTGCTGTTTAAACAAGATACTTCTCATGCAAGTAAAAATAGTTTTACTTTAAAGAACTAGATTTTTCAATACTACATTCACCGACAGTTAATTTTTGAAGAGTTTTCACATTTAAAAAGGAATAGTTTCAAAGTAACCTGCCCCAGCTTAGCTTAGCTTCATTTGCAGCCTTCACAACAAATTGGTTTCCATTATGACCTTAAAAAGTCCATTGTCATTTTCTGTTTTAAGTGTCACAAATACTCTATATTTTTTACTTTGCTGTGTAATATATATGGAAAATATTACTCATGCTCAATTCTGGGAAGCTACTAAACAGGCTTTTAATTAAATGTTTAATAATTCAAATCAAAATCTATGCAGAGGAGTGGGCGGTCTCAGACCAGGGGCCTCATTTATAAACGTTGCGTACGCACAAAAGAAGGCGTACGCCACTCTCTACGCAATAGTTGAGATTTATAAAAAGCAAACTTGACGGGAAAATGTGCGCTCCTCCACGCAAGCTCTGACCCAGGCGTACGCACAAAAACGGGTGAAATGAGAAATGGCGACACCGTCGGCAGATGGAAGAAACACGTGAAAGTGACAGTGTGTGCCAAATCGTGCCGGCATGTGTTGTGCTACACAATGTGGCACAGCTTAAAAACGTGCCTCTACCCCCTGGCGCTGATTGCTGTGTTGGCCCCGACCCTGAACCCCATCCCCACGCATTTGAGCCATTTGCTGCTGCTGTGCGCCAGCGTTTGGAAGTGATGCATCGCTTGTAAAGAAAAAGAGGTGTGGAAAATATTATTTATTTAAGAATTCCCTCATCGTGCAGTTTATTTCAGTCAGGGCGATCTTGATTTCGCCCAACTCCTTGGCCACCTCTCTGATTGAACTACTGACTTCCCTCTGCATTTCAAGGACTGCATCGGTGAGGACGCGTCCACTGCTGGAGGGTTGAGAGCCGCGTGCCGTGGAGACGCTGGGTCCAGACGGCTGCTCAGCTGCAGCATCGTAACCACTGGCCCCGCTGGAACACCCAGCAACTAAAATAAAATTGTTCTATATTAATAATCTGTAATTGTGTAGCCTGCATACATGTGACTTGACTGCATTCATTTGAATTATTTCTCTTACCTGTGTCACCCTGACCCTGGCGCGTCGGCGTCCCCTCCGTCTCAGTCAGGTGACTGAGGCGGAGGAGGACGCCGATAAGGGGGACTTAATAGGGATTCCCCAATAATAGCGGCCAGTTTCTCATCAAGAGGGGTCAGCTCCGGTGACAACACTTTTCTCCTCTTTTCCACCTCGCCAACGATAACTTCTACTTCACATTGAGTGAAGTTACGTTTTTTTGAATTCCCCTCTGTGTTTGCCATGATTTAGCAAGCCATAAATATTAATTTGTGGGCGTTTCACGGACTATTTATGGGCAACTATAGGCGTGTCATGTAGCCGCAAAAGCTGCGCAGCATTTAGAATCGGTTGTGATTTTTTAAGGGAAAGATGCGTAGGATGTGCGTGCGCACGGTTTTATAACTCCGAATATTTCTGTGCGTACGCACGTCCTATGTTTCATCCGTACGCCACTTCTGACGCAAATCCTACGCAAAGTTTTATAAATGAGGCCCCAGGTAACTGAACAGTAAAGGAAAAAATAAGCGATCTTCTTTCAGATCTTCTGCCTACAGTACCCATAATGCTGACAATCCAAGTGGTGCAGCTTTGTAGTTGAATAAAATGCCATTTACCACAGAAATTCAATTGTAGAGCCGTCAGCACAGCCAGAATTCCTACTAAAGGAGTAATGGATGGTGAGTTTTCTATTTAACAAATTGAAGGATTTTTAAGTTCACCTTATGGTTCTAATAAATATGGCAAGGGTCACTTAGCTCTAATTTTTTTTTGTTGATTTGATTTACAAATGTTGGCTGTTATGCACCTCAAATGCTAAAATATCTATTTTTAATCACTGCTGACATTACACTTCTACATTTGCTGGATTGAGAGGATCCCATGTGAAACAGGACACTTATTGAGAGGAAGTCACATGAACCTCCATCAAAAGTTTAAACTACCGGTATTTTAAAAAAAAAGCTATTTTCTCTTTATATTTTTTTATTTATGCCAAATAACAGTTCATCTATATTTATCATATTAGTATCCAAGACAAATTAGTCTTAAAAAAATAAAAAAATAAAGACTTTGACTCCTACTGGGGCGTGGTCATTGAGACATCAACCCAAATGGCTCTTTATGTGCTGAAGGTTGCAGAACCCTGCTATAGGTTAAGAAAAAAATAAATAAAAAAAAATAAAAAAGTATACGGGGTACATATAAAGATGACTGTAAAACGCATAGCTTCTCTTACACGTCACTTTATTCTAGCAGCTAATGAGGGAAATTGATCAGTATCTGAAAGATCATCCCTATAACAGAATTAACGTTTTGATTAGCCAATAGGAAGCCAGTCAAGTCACCAATAAATACTTAAATGACTAAACGCACCGCTTTCTGTGTACTTGCAGATTAAACCTTCAAAGACAAAAGATTTTTCAAGCAGGCTTTAGTAAGTGAAACTCAATTGTTTTAATGGAGAACAGGAGTGTTAGTCACTAGCAGACCCACCATCTCCAAATAAAAAGTTCACGTCATTATGATGATTGATGACAAAGTGCTGCTGTAAAAAGGCCGTCAAGTTGTAACCATTTGCTTAAACAGTTCTTACATCCCCATACAATTTAAATGAAACTATTAAGAAAAGAAAAAAAAGCAAAACAAAACAATGCAGTATTGTGCCTTACATGATTCTAGCCACAAAACAAAAGACACCCTTCAGTTAAACATAAAATCCATTTGTCTTATACAAACTAAAAGGCTTGTAAAGGGTTCAATACTCGTCCAAATTATCAGCTTTGGGTATGGAAAGGCCTCTGTCCTTCAGAGCTTGCATTTTGACTTTCTCCGTTTCCTGTTTGGCCTGCTGCTGCAACCGCTGCTCCTCCAGGATCTCCTCAATTGAAACCTGCTGCAAGACTGTGTCGCAGGGCTTATCCAAATCCTGCACAGGACACAGGAGAGTGAGGTCAAATCTTATGATCCGAAAATGTCATCAAGTTCTTTTAGGCTCTGTGCATCATTCCATGACACTAACAAAAGTTGCTAGTACTCAATGCTATGGCCTGCTCATAGTTTTGCCCAAAAAGATGCTTAAACTCCGTGGTTCAAGGACCCACGAAAAACTTGTGTGACACAAGTTCGAATGGTAAGCCACAAGCTCCCTGCACCACTCTATTCTGATGCATCCATTGTAGACAAAACGATGCATGTGCCTCTTTGTTTCCCTCATCGGAGCTGAGATCTGGCTCCAAACTATGGCTGGATAGCTCTAATATTGTTGCCGTATTCATTTCTACCACCATCATGTTAGGTTGGGGTTGTGAGGTAAACTAGCAGCAATCCTGCAATCATTTGTGTAATCATTGGTAATCTAAATTATAATTAAGAAAAAAAAAAGTAAGAAGAAGTATGCATTGTATTTATATGGAAAGAGCAAAGATTGACAATCCTCACCACTTTTCCCACCCGCTTTTCTTTTATATCATATTGAAAACCAGGAGAGAAAAATAAAAAATCTGGCTAGACCAAACAGCAAATTTGAAAAAGTTGTAAAATTAAGCCTTTTTTGTTTTTGCTAAGTAACCTTAACATGGAGGTACCTTTACAGTCAATGTGTGCGCAATTTCCTTTTTAAGCAAGTATTCATTTAGGCAGCAACTTTTCAAAAAAAAAAGTTTATAACTGTAGTAACTATATAAAGTAACAATTTACTTGCATATAAATTTAACTTGATCTTTAAATAAGAGTCACATCATTTTCTGCAGTGCGAGACCTGGATGCTTGACCACATTCAGAGTTTGATGTTTGGTGCTGTACGGAGCATCTGAGAACAAGTTCACGTAAATAAAACTTGATCCAGAAATTACATTCAAGTTTAGAACAAACTAAAAAATTGCTCTAAAACACTTACTATTTCCCCAAGCAGGACTACATTTTCTCCCCTGACGATGAAGATACCTCTGGGAATATCTCCAAATTTCTTTCCCACGTGGATACGCTCCACCGTCTGATGAAAGACTAAATTGGCTGTGGAACAAAAAAAAAAAAAAAAGAAAGAAACAAACAAATTTAGGACTATTGAAACACCGCGTAATCATATAAAAATAAAAAAATAAACCCGCATGGAAGAGTTTAGAAGATTCTCATTTTTTATTACCAAACTGATCGATGCTTCTCAGGTAACCGATTAGTGTTCTGCCATCTCGCAGCAGGACCAAGTGCTTTTCTGCGAAATTAAAAACATTTAAAAAAAATCTGCGTCCACACGGCACACGCTAATACATTGTGTCGTTTGTTTATGATTAAAAAAAGCAATTTCTATAAGGCCCAACTTACTGTCAATATCGTCAATGAGACTGGCCGTCCCTGGTACGTAATTCATGTTTAGTTGCAGTTTTCACGCGTTTAGTTGATTTCTGAACCATCAAGCCATGAATGTTTTTACCCGTTTCTATTTGACGGTGCACAGGAAGTGCTTTTATACACTTCCTGTAAACATTTAACCCCTTCCGCACCGTAATTGCGCATAGCTCGAATTTTCTAAAAATAACTGTGTAAAAATGATTTAAACAAAAGTATCATACATTTTATGATACAAAAAGAATTTTCTATAAAACATGTTTGGATTAAATGTCCCCATTTGATGATGGATGGTAACCCTTCCAACGCATGTGCCACATCAAAGATCGTAAATGAAAATTTTGAAAAGTTGCGTCACATGTTTAAAAAATACAACTGCTACAGGAGTAATTCAATAGTTGGTCTTAGCAGTAAAATATATTGAAAATAAATATCTTTAATTAAAAATATTCTAATTGTGTTCCCCGTTTCTGCGTTTTGCAATTGTAAGGTTTCATCCAGCAATTTCGATCAGAAAGTTTTAGAGAGTGACTCCTCTTTACTTGTAATGGTTCTACTCGACTTAAAGACGCAGTACCATGTCTCCAGAGTTCCGCGTCATTTATTCATTTCTTGGTTGCAATCAGGCGATCCTGACTTCTGCGGGGAAGCTGCTGCTTTGATCAGCTGTCAGATTTCTAGCGGAACCGTAAACTAGTGATAGTCTTGCTTATTTTGGAAGATGGCAAAATACGTGTAACTGATGCAGAAACCCCAAATGCAGCCAAACGGGAAAACTGGCTGGCCCTCTACTAACTCGGGAAATAGTCACGGAAGCTGCAGTAACACTATGGTAAGCGAGCAGATTAATTAAAAAAAACTTTACTGGGGGGAGGGGGTGACAGATCATATTGTGCTTTAAAGAAACAAAGATTAATTTAAAATCTCCCAACAATAAAATCCGTTTGTTCGTTCGTGCAGAAGTTCTTCGCAATGTTCATCATGCTAGCTTCATAGCTAATATAGCTAGCGGGCATTATGTAATAGTTACTGCTAGCTTATTAGTTAAGTCCTTGTTTTTAAATTACATTGACTCGAAAATATCGATTTAACACAACACTTCTGCACGTTAGGAGATCGTAGCGATCATATAGAGTTTCATGAGTTAATCATTGGTTTAGCTCAAATTATTTCATTCATTTAAACACAAGTTAACATCCATTTATTTAGTTTTCTAGAAAGACACGAGTATATGTTTATCAATGCGTTTATCATTTAAGTTTCTCAGCATCAAGTTCTCCATATCTCTATTTGAGATTTAGGATAGCTACACAAAATGGGTTGGATCACATAAAGTGAGTCGCTGTCTCGTGTCAACTTGCCTTTTACAGGATGCTCCTCAGTATCCAAGTTACCCTCCACAATACTGGTATCCGCAGTCCCACTCCACAGGGCCCTACGCAAATGCCTATCCTTCAGCGTCAGATCTGCATCCGCAGTACAATCCACAGGTACATCTCACTATACGAGCCATTCCTTTCCTTCAACATTTTAATATATTGCTCACTGTTTTGATTCTCATCAATTTCCTCATCTTTCTTTTGCACAAACACTCATAGTTGTGGTATCAAAAGTGCTGTTTTCACAGAGTGGTCAATTTCCTCTCAGGCTTGTCCCTGTTTTTCTTTTTTTACTTATTTTTTATTTTTAGGTAATGCCAGGAGGATATCCGAACGGCCATGGAGCGTACAACCATGCACAGAGTCCGTACCCGGCAAGTAGCTTCCACCCATCCAACCCCTTCTACTGTGCTGATCCAAGGAGAGCAAGTCCAAGTTCCTATCCGCACCAAGGCTGTCCGGCAGATCAAAGCAGCGAGCCGCCTCACGCTCAGCATCATCATTACACTGGTCCACACTGTCAAGGGGTGAGTTTATTTACGCATTAATGAGACACTCACATTACTTACAAAATACTTAAATAGAAGCAAAAGGTTCTTGGTTTAATATTTCAGTCTTTTTACTTATTATTATTTATATGAGTTTGCTAAAACAATCTTATGGAAGCTTGACGTATTTAAGGAATCAAACAAATCATTTTATGCATTTGACCAATCGGATGGACGCCTTCACATTGTTGACCAATCGGATGGTGCCCTTTTATGCTAGACGAGGGTTTACTTTAAAAAAAAAAATTTAAACCGTTGCAGTGAAATGGAAATGATGTTTTTGGTTGTTTTGGTGTGTTCACGTATCACCGCAAGTTATATCGTCATCGCAATATTGATCATCAATATCGCATATCACAAGTTTTCCTTATATCGAGCAGCCCAAATGTGTTTAGAAAGCACCAAAATGAGACATCCATTTCTTGTAATGTTACATTTTTGAGAATAAACATGTTTGTCTTGTTTGTGCTCTCAGGGTCCTGGATATCCTCCTGGATCATACCCACACTACAGTGAAGGTGGACATGCAATTCACTCGAATTCTCCTTACCCAACCGGCCAGGCTCTTCATCCTAATTCCCAGGCTGAAGCATGGGGACACCCCAGCCAGTATGCCCACTCACAGCAACAGTGGCAGGGAGGTCAGCAACCTCCCCAAAATCATTACGGGAATCCCGTCCGTCCACCTCATCCTCCAGCGTGGCCAGGAACCGGGACTGGTGCCCCACCACCCTATCAGCCCAAAGTAAGGCTCTGCAGCTGACGTGCATTGTGTAACAATTATTCAAGAGTCCGTAAGGAGATAAAAGCAAATATGTCTATCTTGTGTTGTTTCAGGATCAGCATCACCAACGCCCTCTGCAGGTGGGGCCTAAACCCAGGCCAACACCACCCCCTAATGGAAAGCCTGCTGAAATAACTTCTCCTCCACAAATCTACAACAAAACAGGGAGAGGTGATACTAACACCTCACAGGCTGAGCCCCCCCCATCAGCCCCAACCCAAGCTCCTGCACCGCCCGCAGGTCAGACCAGACAGCTGCCCTTGAGTGATAATCCAGGCCTTGCCAAGGTTCAGCATGTGATGACCAGAGTTCAGCTACTTCAGGAAGATGTTGACGAGTTTGTAGGCAAAAAGACAGACAAGAGCTACCGCTGTCTTGAGGAACTTCTGACCAAAGAGCTGTTAGAGCTGGACTCCGTGGAGACTCAGGGACAGGACAATGTTCGACAAGCACGGAAAGAAGCCGTGCAGAGAATTCAGGCCATACTTGACCAACTAGAGAAGAAAGCCTTCTGAAGCGGGCTCAATTAACTTGCTTGTGGACCACCAAGTTTTCTTATGTTCTCTAAGATCTTCCTTGACAAAAGTCCTGCTCTGCAGAACTATAACAATGTTCTTTTTTCTACCTTAAAAACATTATATGAAGAAATTACAGACCGAAGGAAGAGTTAGATGAAATTTGAAGGGAACTTAAAATCAGACCTACACATGAATGCCATGTCTTTTGTTTTCAAATCTACTCCTAATACAGATAAGATTACGGTCAAAGTTCTGCTTTGTCTCCATTTATTTGTTTTCACACTTTCGCATAGAAAAAGATGAAATCATTGTTAAATTCATTTAGATGGCCTCACTTGTTTGTTTGTTTTTTCAGGTTAAAAAATTGAAAAAGTTTATTTTTTAAAATCTCAGCAGCATTTCATATTTCTGGTTTAGCAAAGTCTGTTTTTCCATGTTGGTCTAGTTAAAGAAAGTGCCATCTTTCAGAAAATAGTTTTTTAAGTCTTGGAAGAACAACAACAAAAAATGTCTAAAAAATACAACAAGTTTTGCATGGAAATGTCTCTGTTATGTGTTAATCTGTCAGCTATGATGATGGAATTCTGACAAAACAATTGCTATAATTATTAAAAAAGAAAATAGTAAAATGATTAAAATATTTTTATGAGTTTGTAATCCAATTGATTTTATTTTGCTGCAACTATGTAATTGCCTCAGAACTGGCAGAAGGCTGCCTCCAAGTGCAGCAGGGTTATTGGCTCATCTGTGCACACACAGGTAGCAATACACAACCTTAGGCTACGAGTCACAGACACTGCTTCCAATCTGGAGTCATCAAGTGTAATAACCCTATCAAGACTTCTAGACCCCAGATGTAAAATACTTGGATTTTTGAGTTCCTTAAGGTGTGGTGAAGCAGTGAACAATTTGAAAATGGAACGTCCTGCTGTGATTGGGCGCACATCTACTGAGTCACAGCCTGGACCCTCTTCACAACAGTTATCGGTATCCACTTCAGGCATGTTGTGTTCAAGTATATCCGTTTATTTTTGCACGTATTTCTTTGAAAGTTACGTACTGATTTGTACTTGACTACTCAAATCAAATCTGTTGGTTCTTTGATAACATGTGGCAGCAGCTGGACAAGGATGTTGGCAAGAAGACGAACAACGCCACAGCAGATTCTATTATTGAAGTCCAGAGATCCCTTGCTGAGAGCAACTTGCCAAGGACCCAGGATCCCTTGCAGTATTGAACCCATCATAAAACCAATTTCCCAAACCTCTTCAGGCTGTCCCTACAGTTTTTATGCACTCCCACATCATCAGTGCCATGTGAACGAGTGTTCTCAAAGCTCGAGAACTTGCCTCCAAAAAAATGTAATAGGCTGAATGCCAAAACACTTGAAAAACTTTTTTTTTTATAAAAATTCTGTGGAAAGAAATACCCCCCCACTCAGAGAATATGTAACTGAGCAACATTACATCCACACTGTGGCTTTGTCACATTATAACACACATTCACATTATTTGACATTTTATATGTTACATATTTTTCACTAAGATTTATTTAATCAGGATGTGGGTGAACAATTGTTTTCAGTCCAGCAGGAGTCAGTATTGAGTGACACAGGAACAATACTGTTTGTGTAACGTGCCAAAACGCTCACGAGGTTTCATCTATTCATCACTAGCAATAATTCTTGGTAATGAAGGCAGTGAGGCACAAACAATACTTCACGCTGAGTGAGGCTCAATGCAGTGTTTAAGTATGCAGTGGTTGATTGAGTGAATGAGAGCCAGGTGTGCAGCATCCAGGAAGTGTGCGCAGGGGTTGCTGGGAGGTGAAGTGCATTCAGTTCTCTGGAGACTGCGGGGAGACAGAGCTCTAATATGGTGTCCGACTTCTGACAGTAACAATCCATTTGAAAGTGGGTTTTCCCATGGATTTTCTCTTGTTCCTAATAGGTACATGTTGAAGCACTAGCCTGCCATACAGAGCTCTTATTCTATCTTTTCATCTAGAGGAATGCTATTTGGACCCAAAAGCGCAACATGCTGAAGGCTTCGGTTTCTCATGCTGGAGTAAAATAGGTTTTTGCTATAGTTTAAGAATGTCACAGATTTTTTTGGGGGTAAAAAAATCTGTAAGAGTAAGAAAAATGGGGTTACAAGCAAACATCTAGAAACTCTTTTTACTTACAAATGCTAATGTGGAAACAAAAGGATTTTGCCTATTTAAATTGAATAAATTCTGGGGGAAAAACAACTATTTTCATTATGGTTTGACGCCTATTTCAGGGGTTTTTTAGCACCCTAATGTAGTTTTTAAATCTGATAATGTGAATATTGTTTTAGAAAATGCAGCTTCCTTAAAGCAGTTTCAAGTCCTCCAGGACTCCTGCTCTGTAGGCATTACCTGTTGTAATGCTCCAACACACCTGACTTAAATAACAAATAACCAATGAGCTGATTTGAATAATTGAGTCCTTCATTGTGTTTCCCCATTATAATAATCCCGTGTAGTTTCCCATTCAAAAGCATGCTAGGCCTTCTTTGAACAAATAGGTAAGGAGGTGTTACACAGTGCAAGTGTGGAGGCTGAACAAACAGGAAGACAGGACAGAAAATAAACAAAATCAAAGTTCTCTTCAGTCTCAAATGCAGTTTCTTTATTTTTTATTTGTATTTGTATTTTTTTTAGGTCTATTTAGCCTATGTTTGTCTGTCATGAATTTAAAAAAAAAAACACTGCAAGATTCAACCAGAGGAAAGGCAAGTGTTTAGCTTTCATTTCTGATGCAGTGTCACTATTTTCTTTTAGAATTTGGCTTTGTGTTCTGTGGGGGTGGGGTGGGACATGCTTACTGGTACTTGACTTATTTGAATAAATGGGACAATTTTTATCTTTTAATAAACTGCCTAATCTTGCTTCTATCACAGCATTACAATCATTTCAATGTTGCCATGACAAAAGATTAATGTCAGCACTCAGTTTCTCCAGGAATATTTAATTACTATCAATGTTAAAAAAAATCATCTAACAATTTTAAATTATTTTAAAAGAAATTAATCAGTCGTAAATAAAACTTACGCACGTAACTAAAAATGTCACTTTTTAATCAAATTTCTACGGTGGCCCAGAAGGGTCACAACACAACACATTAACTTTACACACAACACATTAACTTAATTATATCCAACCAGAACAAGACCCAGCACATTTACTACTCAAAGTGCTGCTCTTATTGATAATATATTTACAATATTAGAATACAGAAAGATGTGGAAATCAATTATAATTTTTTTTTTTTTAGAAATATTTATGACTTTACAATAAGAACTGCGGATTTTGTAATTTCAATAAACAAATTTGCCAAATGCCCTTGTTTAAAAACCGTTCTACAAAATACTCGAAAAATAAACTCAAAACAATTCTTAAAACAAAGGACAAGAGAAATTGAACAGATACAAGTTATACAAAGTTATACAAAAATAAACTAACTGAAATAACATGGCACAGTAAAAAAGTGTACTTTAATAATCTACTGAATGACAATAAAAAGAACATGAGAGTTAGATTTTTAATATTATAAGGACCCAGCTGGTCCACTACTGCCCCATACGCCGTACGACTGAACAGTCTCAAAGAGGGAGAAGCAAAGAGAGAGGCATATTGCATAATCTCCTTTCCAGCATCAAAGCCCATTTATTTGAACACACCACAAACAGCCAAACAGCATGGACCTTACTTCTGCTCCCAGCCCTCTCACTCATTGTTTTCACCCAAGATTTCCCACTTCCCATGAGTCTTAGGGGCTGAAGGCAGGGCTAACCCCCAGGTCGCTACACTGCCCCCACCTAAGAGGGTTAAGTGTCCCCACGACCCTCACTTAGCTGAGAACCAAATGTGACCGAACGCCCTCTTACATGTGCACCCCAAATGGAGACTGGATTTCATAAAGGTTAAGAATATACAATTTATTAAAAACTTGACACAAATTCCATAAAAGAGAAAGTTAAAATAGACTCGGACAGTTGGACCGCACTCCAACACTGCATGAGGGCGGCTGCCTCCTGGATCGCCTCAGCCCCACTGCACTGGCGGGTAGCCACAAACACCACCAAGGGAGATCTCTGATCCAACTCTCACCAGGAGCACCTGCTCAGGGCCCAAATGCACACAAAAACAAAACACACCACAACCCAAACAGTGATTAAAAGAAAATACAAAACAGAAGAGGTGCACCTGAGCAGGTCACCACTAATTTATGGGCTGAAAACAGGGGGGGTCCCCCTTACACAATACTAAATATGGCACCCACCAGCTACCATAAGGATAAAAGGAGGAGGCAGCCACCTTCAGCCAGGTCCAGACACCAAGATACTAAAAATGAGCACAAAACAGTTTAAAAAAATGGATAAAAGCAAGGGTGTCAAGCTTGATTAAAACATTAAAACAATAACTAAAAACACTAAGCAAAACAGCAGTGGCAACTCTCTCATGCCCCAGGGTCAGAACTCATGCCACCACCAAGGCCAAACCAGGAAACCAGCACCTAGATGGAACTCCCACTGCTGCTATTTATCAGCCTTGTGAGCCAATCACAGCTCAACAGACAGGTGCTGGCCATGAATGTTCATCTATGGAACACCATGAGGGACAAACTACCACCCACAGCCCTGTCTGTCACACAAACAACACTGACAGCAAAACACACTGACTGAAGACTCACACTCACAATTCTGGGTTCCAACCACCACCGTGTGACAGTCTTCCTCCCAGCTAGCTGGGTTCGCACACCTGTTACTGACACAGTTCCGTGCCAGTAGGTGCCCAGCCAGCAGAATCAAGCATAGTCGCCGCAGCAGTTGAAACACCACCCTCGGGGGGGATATCATCGCCTTG
Source organism: Oryzias latipes (assembly GCF_053564925.1). Taxonomy (NCBI): domain Eukaryota; kingdom Metazoa; phylum Chordata; class Actinopteri; order Beloniformes; family Adrianichthyidae; genus Oryzias; species Oryzias latipes. The sequence goes on from NC_136245.1 coordinate 16,222,288, forward strand.
GGGGAGTAGACTCTCACCGAGCGAAGAGCTGCACATCAACGGCGAAGGTCCCCAGGCGTTCGTCGTCTTTACGGTGACAAAACTCCAACTGCTGTCGGTTCCGTTGAACCCTGCTCTCCAAAGCGTTGCTCTAATGCTGCTGTCAGTGTCGAGAGGTCTCGCAGCTCCGCGGAAGAGAGGTCCAGCAGTACTTCGAGTGTAGGGCCCTCCAACGCCAGGCCTGGATGTGTAACAAGTCTCCCCGGGACTCCAGCCCTTATAGCCGGCCGCCATGTTGACCTGAGCCAGGTGTGGTTCCAGTGGTGTTAAGCCATTGCATCGCGAAAGTTCGACTGGGCTGAGCTACATCATCACAGACGGTTCTGGACGGTTCATCACTGGCGTGGAAACTCGACTCGCAGGGACAGGCTGCAGATGACAGCGGCTACTCGTACCATCAGGGAGATGATTTCGCCCTTACTCCTCCCTTGTCCCAGAGTGGCCTCCAGGATGTGAATTTGTTGCTCCATCTCAGCCACCTCTCGCTCCATGTCGTAGCTCTCCATGGCGAAGCAGCATCGGCTAAGGATCCCACTTCTAACACCAACGTAATGACCCAGCTAGTACGTTACTGTTGCAGGGACCGAGGACCGAGCTGCTAATTAACTATCTACTTTGAAGGACTGTCCATGCCACATATACTGCACAACTCCAATCTCCCATAACGAGCTTAACTGAGCTTAACTTCTGCATCTGGCTGTTCATAGAAAAAGTCTTTAGCTTCTTCCTCACTGTCATTGGTAAGACTGTAGCACTGAATTATGGTCATATTCATGTCTCCCTCTCATGCTGATTTTAATCAATCTACTGTTGACAGGTTTCCATTCAATCAGACTTTTCTCTGTTCCTTTCTTTAAAATGATGGCAACTCCTTCTTGATGCTTATTGTCCTCTCTGACTGAATACAGTAGTGTTTCTCCTGTTGATGTCATGACTTTGCCGGATCCTATCCATCTGGTTTCACTAACGCCTAAAATATGAAGATTATATCGACGCATCTCTGATGTCACTTGTGCCAATATTCATGTTTGTCATATTGTTTGTACATTCCAGAATCCTAATCTGGTCTTCGTTTTAGTGCTCAAGACTTCAATCTTCCTGTCAGTGGCCCCAAAGCTTGGTTTTTACCATTGTCACTAGCCGCGGTTACATGGGCAAAATATCTTGATCGGATCAATGGTCAGTTAATTCAGTCTCAATAATCAGAAATGCACACAACCTGTTTTACAAATGCACACGCTCCGATTCACAAATGTCATTTTATGCCAACGTGAAAAATAAATTCGGAAATACACACCCTGTGTTTCACAAACACACAGATTGTGTTTCACAAATGCACACTAAATGTTTTACAAATGCACAATAAGTGTTTCCATATGCACATGGGCACAGAAAACCTTTTTCTGATTAGAACAAACGTTCCCATGGCTCACAATGAATAATTTGGACATGCGCAGTAGTGTAAAATCAGTTTAACTGTGGGTCGCTTCCAAATGAAGTGGCCAGGTGGGGGACAAGGGCGAGGGGTGGAATCTACTTTATAAAACTTTTTTAAAAGTCATTCATAACCTAAATTTTATTGAAGGTATAAAAATCATGCTTTTGTTGGGTTAATTTTGTGAGAAATGCCCAAATAAAAAATGGGAACACAAAACAATGTTGTCACTAAGGTGACAGTTGGTTTAGTCGACAGAATTGATGCCTTCGTGAGGACATTTATGCTAAATGCCAAGAACATCTGAAATATAGACAAAAAATGTCTAAGCCATCTGGTGCCTAATTTAGAGAGAAAAGAAAAGAAGAAGAGGAGAAAAGAGATAAAGAAAAGGCTAGATGCACGTTTTCTAATGCTACCTGGCCCTGCAACAACAACGTTGCCGAGAAAAACCTTTTTTTGGTCGATGACCAAAACTGAAGTAGGCCCAAATGTTGCAAATAACATCATTTTTAATATTTTCTTTTTAAACATTTTTAAGATTTTCTTCTTAAACGTTTGCTCTGCCATAACTTGTAACAACATTAGTTATGATTCGTGTGTCTGTCTGCTCTGCTGTAACACAAAGGTTTTTTTGTGTTTTACTGTTGCATACTTAGTTCATAAATGTTTTTGAGCTGTGATGGTAGCATGCTGCTGCTGCTGCTGTTGCTGATGCCACAACATGCTAATGGGGCAAATACTGTAACTTCAGAATGTGCATTACTTTAATACTCATTTGTGGCAGCCTAAACGTTTTCACAATGTTTTATTATTTTTTTTTTTACCAGTTAACTATGGATTTAGGGGTTAATTTTAAGCCTGCATGTTTGAATTTTATTTTTTATTTATTTACAAATGTTGGGTTATATTATTAGTCAATAGAATTTTCATATATCTGTTGGTAGTTTTAAAGATAAATATTTACCATTTACTGCAACTCTATGGTGACAAAACATAATTTAACAGGTCATAACTAAAAATGTGCCAATCAAAGGATTGAAGACAGCAAAAATGAGCTCATTTTTCTTCTCTGAAGCAGAGATCCATATAGAGCATGACAATTTAAATTTCCAATTCATAAATGTTTTTTATAAGGCCTATATTGCAGATGAGGAGCTGAAGGAGCAATGCGAGGCACTAGATGACATATTGCATTTTGAAGGGAACTGTGATTTGGACAGTAGAGATTGAACAAGTCCTGAACAAGCGTTCAGGACTTGTTCACGACTCCAAGTCTCCTTGAGCTTATCACGTTAATGTCAGAAATATATCCCAACTTTTGGACTGCTCTCAGGATTGCACTCACCTTGCCAGTCACTGTGGCTCAAGCAGAGAGGAACTTTTCAAAACTCAAGTTGATCAAGTCACTAACCTTGCCGTTGTTAGTATCAATCATTCAGTAGGGGAGCAGATTTCATATGATGACGTTATTGACAAGTTTGCATCAAGGAAGGCTAAAGTTAGATTTTAGTCAGTGTTTTCTGTTCTTAGTGCTATGGTGCTGCAGTTATATTTATTTTAGCATGTTATTTGTGTGATAAAAGATTTGTGCTTTATATTATTTATTTTATATTATTTATTCAATATTGTGTTTGATTAAGTATTTTTCTACCTAACTGTATTTTTGGTTATGGTCTTTTTTTAATGTTCTGATAACTGTTATAATGCGGTGCAGAATTCTGATAAATGTCTTCTTTTTATTATCTTTTTTTAATTATCAATTTCTTAATTTCAATGACAATAAAATTTTTCAGTTGACATGGACAAAGGGACTCTATGGGGGGGGGGGGGGGGGGCACCTACTAGCCCTGTGCCAAACCCCCAACCTGGAGGTCCAGTGGACTGCTCTTAGTCTGGCCTCTACCCTTCAATCTTTCTGGCATGGGACACCCTACCAGGAGCACAAAGCTCCTGCCAGCATAGCTATCCAGGTCAGCAAGACACGCAAGCCCCCCAACCATGACAAGGTGTCAGTCCATGGGCACCCATTACAGGTGGTCTCATACAGACGGGAGTTTTTAAAATATATATAGATATATATTTAATATTTTACACAATACAAAAATGGCACAGGCCTAAATTAAGATGGGGTCAACTTAACAAAGTTGGACACCGTGGAGACTCACAGACAGGACAATGTTCAACAAGCACGGAAAGAAGCCGTGCAGAGAATTCAGGCCATACTTGACCAACTAGAGAAGAAAGCCTTCTGAAGCGGGCTCAATTAACTTGCTTATGGACCACAAAGTTTTCTTATGTTCTCTAAGATCTTCCCTGAAAAAAGTCCTGCTCTGCAGAACTGTAACAATGTTTTTTTTTCTACCTTAAAAACATTATATGAAGAAATTACAGACCGAAGGAAGAGTTAGATCAAATTTGAAGGGAACTTAGAATCAGACCTACACATGAATGCCATGTCTTTTGCTTTCAAATCTACTCCTAATACAGATAAGATTACGGTCAAAGTTCTGCTTTGTCTCCATTTATTTGTTTTCACACTTTCGCATAGAAAAGATGAAATCATTGTTAAATTCACTTAGATGGCGCACTTGTTTATTTTTTTTTCCAGGTTAAAAAATTGAAAAAGTTTATTTTTTGAAATCTCAGCAGTATTTCATAATTTTGGTTTAGCAAAGTCTGTTTTTCCATGTTGGTCTAATTAAAGAAAGTGCCATATTTCAGAAAATAGCTTTATAAGTCTTGGAAGAACAACAACAAAAAATGTCTAAAAATACAACAGGTTTTGGATGGAAATGCAAATGTTATCTCATGTGTTAATCTGTCAGCTATGATGCACATTTTCAGTATTGGACTGTAATTCTGACAAAACAATTGCTATATTTGTTGAAAAAGAAAATAGCAAAATGAGTAAAATATTTTCATGAGTTTATGATCCAATGGATTTTATTTTGCTGCAACTGTGTAGTAATCAATCTGAAAGTGGGTTTTCCAGTGGATATAATAGGCACATGTTAAAGCGCTACCCTGCCATATGGAGCTCTTATTCTATCTTCTCATCTAGTGGAAAGTTGTGCAGCCCCACACCAGCATTCAGATCTCAAAATAGACTGCTATTTGGATGCAAAAGCTACACAGGCTGAAGGCTTGGGTCCTCATGCTGGATTTATTCGGAGGTTCATGTGTCCTTAATTCATACAGAGCTCACTTCTATAGTGAGCAAATTGTAGGTAAATTGGCCTAAAACTAAACCACTTTGGCCATTTAGTGAGTTCAGTTTTACTTGTTGGCTCAGAAACATTCTCATAGAAAGAATTCTTCCTCCAGGAGTGCATTTTGAAAGCAGTTGCAGCATTATTTGATTTAAACATTTAAAAGATGTCGGGAGTGTCTAAAGTTCATCCATGCTGGAAGGATGAAAAACCCCATCGGAAAGTGGAGATAGACCTGAGTTCACCTGGATTAGCAGTGTTTGAGCTGGAAAGACTCCTATTCACAGGCAAAGCCATCATCAGTCATGCGGATGAAGTGTGGCCAAGGCTTTATATTGGTGACCAGTAAGTAAAATAAGTCGTCTCTATAGTTTAAGAAGGACGTAATAGTTTTTGTTTGTTTGTTTGTTTTTGTGGAGCTGAACTTGTAAGTAAAAGAAAGTGTTGGTTTATGTTTGTAAAATGGGACTGATCATAAATGAGATTTGTGAGCAGAAGTAACCCTGCACCTCTGAAGCTGCATTCCACATCAGGAATTCGTGTAAGCTATAGCTCTACCATCTGAAAGTTTCCAGCAATGCCAGCAAATGAAAACATGTCTCGGCTGAAACATTTTTGAATTTACAAGCTTGAAAAATTACTCTTCACTTGACTGTGTCATTGTGAGAAACTGCATGCACCTATTTTGGAAACTTGCTGTGACATCTGCCTGTTATCAGATATGTTTGAGTAAATACAAATTGATCCTTCTGTTTTTTTTTTTTATCAGGCATAGTGCAGAGAACCTGGCTGATCTATCCACCCATAGGTTCACCCACATCTTGAACGCAGCTCACAGTAGACGAAAAGGAAAACCAGAGTATTATGAGGGAATGAACGTCACATACATGGGCATAGAGGCCAGAGACTCCTGTAAATACGACATGAGCATCAGCTTTCAGACAGCTGCAGATTTCATTCACACAGCTTTGAACAGAGGAGGTACAAAAAAAGAAAAAAAAAGAAATGTGCTACTTTTAAATCTTGTGTTTGGTAGTAATAATAATTCATTTTGTTTTTCAGGCAAAGTACTGGTGCATTGTCATGTGGGAGTGAGCCGTTCTGCCACCCTGGTCCTTGCTTACCTGATGCTCAAGCAGAATCTGACTTTAGTGGAGGCGATTTGTACAGTGAAAGACAGCCGAGGGGTGATTCCCAATCGAGGCTTCCTCAGACAGCTCATTAAGCTGGATGGACAGCTCTTTGGCAAACACTGAACCCTTTACAATAGTTTTACCAACCAAGTGCTCAGCCTAGAACCTACGGAAAAACCAAAGCATTTTGGACATTACAAATAATTTCCAAGAAGTTCCTGACTTCAGTTTATTCAGTTCATAAATAGCTTATTTGCCTCTTTTTTCTTAACATTTTCTCTTTTTTTTCATTTTTATTGGGTGGAGTTTTTTTATGGTTCTTAAAACTGAAATCTGGTAGACCTTTAAGATGTTTTAGAATGAAATCCTCAGACTGCTTATTAAAAAATTTAGTAACAAAAAATAGGGTTACAATCAAACATCTAGAAACTCTTTTTACTTAGAAATGCTATTGTGGAAACGGAAGGATTTTACCTGTTTAAATTGAATAAATTCTCAAAAAACAAACTGTTTTCATTACTCTTTGACGCCTATTTTATGGGTTTTTTAGCACCCTAATGTAGTTTTTAAATCTGATAATGTGAATATTGTTTTAGAAAATGCAGCTTCCTTAAAGCAGTTTCAAGTCCTCCAGGACTCCTGCTCTGTAGGCATTACCTGTTGTAATGCTCCAACACACCTGACTTAAATAACAAATAACCAATGGGCTGATTTGAATAATTGAGTCCTTCATTGTGTTTCCCCTTTATTAAAATCCAGTGTTTCCCATTTAAAAGCATGCTAGGCCTTCTTTGAACAAATAAGTAAGGAGCTGTTACACAGTGCAAGTGTGGAGGCTGAACAAACAGGAAGGCAGGACAGAAAATAAACAAAATCAAAGTTCAGCTCTTCAGCGTCAAATGCAGTTTTTTTTTTTTTTTGGTAGTTTTTTTTTTTTTTTTTGGTCTATTCAGCCTGTCTTTGCCTGTGGTGGACTCAAAACACTGCAAGCTCCAACCAGAGGAAAGGCAAGTGTTTAGCTTTCATTCATGATGCAGTGTAACTATTTTCCTTTTAGAATGTATTTCTTAATTTGTTTTGTGGGGGGGAAGCATGCATTCTTTTAAGTAAAGTGGACAATTTTTTATCTTTTAATAAACTGTCTAATCTTGCCTCTATCACAGGATTACAATCATGTAAATGTTGCCATGACAAAAGGTTAATGTCAGCACTCAATTGTTTCAACAGGAATATTTAATTGCTATCAATGTTCAAAAATTCATTTTAACAATTAATTTAAAATTATTGTAAAAAAAATGGACCAGTTGTAAAAAAATAAAACTTAAAGCATGTAACTGAAACTGTCACTTTTTAATTAAATTTCTGCATGACGTAACCTTTACAAAACAGCATATTTTGAAAAGCAGAATCAGTTTTGGTGTAGGTTCTCTTAGGTTTTGTGTTTTTCATGGTCTTAAGTAAAACCACATTCAAAATCTTAAGAAAAACCTCTAAAACATGCTAAGTAAACATTGTGTAACAAACCTTGTACTTTTGAACCTTTGTTTTATTCCAGGATGGCGCATGCAGCTGTGATTCTCTGGATGTTGTCAGCAGTGGTCTGTGTGGGGAAAGGCCAACAGGGTACTGAACATGTCCAGGACACCAATGTGGACAGCAGCAACGATGACAGTGTGTCTCTTGTGACTTCAGCAAACCAAGACTTTGCATTCAGCTTGTACCGGAATCTAGCAGCCCTCACTGACTCCCAAGGCAAAAACATCTTCTACTCCCCATCTAGTGTCTCTCTGGCTTTGGCTGCCTTGGCTGTGGGTGCACGGGGGGAGACCCACCGCCAGCTTTTCAGCACTCTTGGTTTCAACAGCTCCCAGCTGACTCAAGCAGAAGTAGACCAGGCCTTCCGTAGACTCCTCACGAAAGAGCCCTCTGACGAGGAGGTCAGCGAAGGCACCGCCGTGTTTGTAGACGACAACTTTAAGCCCAAGCCAGAGTTTCTAGATGTCCTGAAGCAGTCGTATTCTGCAGAGGGCTTCAATGTTGACTTCAGCAACACTACAGACAGTGCAAATACCATCAATAAGTTTGTGGCTGATAAGACCAAGGGAAAGATCGACAAGCTGGTGGGTGACTTGGATCCAAGCACAGTCATGTATCTGATCAGCTTCATCTACTATAAAGGTACAGAGGTCACATTAGTTGATGTGGTTGGTTCAGTTTTTCTTCTTAATGTCTTCAGATGATAGCCCTGCTATTGAGCTGCTATTGAGCCTTGGCTAAAATTCCAGATTTGGTTAAACTTTTAATTTTCTTCTCCCTTTTGAACAGGAAAGTGGGAAACACCATTTGACCCTCTGTTGACAAAGGAGGACATGTTCAATGTAGAAGAAAACAAACAGGTTTGAAATGAAACAACCTAATTGATCTTCAGATTTTTTTTTTTGTTTTCATGGACACCTGTGTACTTTCTATATTTATATTATAAAATTGGCTTCCAGGTTCCTGTTCAGATGATGAATGTGGAAGAATATTTTGACGTTTACTATGACCAAGCAATCAACACAACAGTCCTCCAACTCCCATTCAACAGCTCCTGCTCCATGCTGCTTTTGTTGCCTGGAGATATGGCAACTTTGGAACAAGCAATAAGTCCAGCACATGTTGCAAAATGGCTGAAGTGGAAAAAGTCAAGGTTTGTCAGATTAACTTTTGGGCATTTGTTTTCAGATCTTTGCTTAAAAGGGTTTGTTTCAGGAAATATGACGTGTACGTTCCAAAGTTCTCCATCAAGACTTCTTACAAGCTGAATGACGTCTTGGCTGAAATGGGAGTCACAGATGTTTTCGGTAATGGTGCTAATCTGAGTGGTATTGCTGAAGATGCACGGCTAAAAGTTTCAGAGGTAAAGAGAAGGTCAATCATACTTCAACAATAATGGACATCTTTCCACTTTACCCTCAACACCTGTTTGCCTTGTCTCAGGTTGTGCACCAGGCTTCTCTGGATGTTGATGAGACGGGAGCCACTGCAGCAGGTGCTACAGGAATTGGTTTTATACCGCTCTCCTTCCAGTTCATCCCTGTTATAAAATTCAACCGCCCATTTATGGTTCTAATTATTGACAACCAAGGAGAAAAAATGCTTTTCATGGGCAAAATTATCAACCCAAACCTTTAATGGCAGAAAGGAATTTGGTTACAGCACAGCTACTGCACCAATAAAGTACATTGAAAAACTCTGTGTTCTCATTTGACTAAAAGTTTTATACTAGCTTCTTATTACTTGTCGTACATAATTCCTGAAATGACTATATTGTGGCTTCATTAGATTTCGGTTCATCAGGGTTTTCCATGACCATGGGTTAAATGCAGAAAGGGAAAAGCTTTGGTCAAGCTTCACTTAACCTCACAGCCTTTGACACAGTGAACTACCAAATTCTCTCAATGCTGATTTACATCATATCCGATACTATAACTTTAATGCATCCAAATCCATAACCCATTTACTGACTTGTGGTATACCTCAGGGATCCGTTTTTGGTTCCACTCAACTTGTGTATGCTGCCACTATATCATTAGAGGACAAAACAGACTTCCACAACTGTGCCGATGGTGTGCAGCTCTGTGACAGACTCCTCCTCATAAACCCCTTGAATGGATGGCAGGTAATTTTTTTAATAACTCAACGACAAGCTTTGATCAGAAGTTGACAAAAGAATCCACACGAACTTAAAAATTATTTGAATTTAAGTAACTTGGCAAATCTTGGTGTTTGCAAATCCTTGGTATATTTTCTAAAGCAGTCTCAGTATTCAACTGCACATTTTAGAAGAGCCCACATCACTCCTGTCTTAAAGTCTTTGCACTTGCTGTCAGTCAGCTTCAGGATTGATTTTAAGATTCTCCTAGTTTTTAAACGTCTTAATGGATCAAGATGTTTAACATATCTCCTCAGTCCTTACAAACTCTCCAGAGTGCTTAGATCCTCAGTTCGTGCTATCTATACACGCTTTCAGAACCAGGACTCAGCGAGGCCTCTTTTCAGCACCATGGAAAAACGGACCGAGGATCCGACAGTTGCTGCATCTGTGGAGATTTTTAAATGTAAATTTAAGATTTAGAATTTATTAACTCAACTGTTTTTATTTTTTTGGCTTTTAAATATTGTATGGCTTTTATGGTTTACTATTATATTTTTACCCTTTGTATCTTTTAATCTAGACAGTGCTTCCTCAAAGTATTATCCAGTGTTTCCTTCCATTTTTTGTTAATCTTTTATTGTTGCTTTTAATCTTTTGTCTCATTACTTTTCATGTTAACCTGTGTTTATACACATTTTTTTGTCAAGCACCTTGTATTTTACAGAATGTTGGTGTTCTATAAATAAAGTGACAGATTATTTTCTGTTAACCCCTTGACATCTATTAAAATCCAAATATGCATCAAATCTTTTCGGTTCCAAAATGACCTTAATTTAGCATTTACATGTAAACAAAAACTTTCTTTGCTGGAAATAAGTTAATTTGTATAGGGATTGAAGTCTTTATTTCTAGCAGTGCAAAAGCCGTTTTAAGTAGTTCCGCTTATTGAGATGGTGTGTGAGTGAGTGAGTGTGTGGGGGGGTGGGGGGGGGGGGGGTTTCTACTCTATCAACAAGTGTATGCAACTGTATATTAATCATTTAAAAATGTATGCTGTGTAACAAAAAACGTATTACTTTGCTTCTGGCCAAATATTTAAGATGCCCTCAAGACTTGACTTGGGGTCCTCTTGTTGCACAAACTTCTGAATTGGACATGTTTTTATTATGCCAATACGCCTGTTTTAAGATTACAACAGAGTTGCTTGTATATTTTTCATCAAATTTTATTTTGTTGTCATTTTACTGGATTATTTGGGTCATTCCATGGAAATGTGCCCATTTGGACATAAGAAATTGGTGATTTTTTACCAAAACGTTTCCTTTTTTATTATGTTTTAAGTTATTGGGAATGTTTTAACTTTCACAAAATAACATTACCCATCTGAGGCATTATTTTGATTTTATAATTTTTCCTTATGTCTAGTTTCTAAATTACAGTTTCATATCTTTATGTTGGAATAAAGGAACTTCCCTGCTTCCTCTGGGGCTCCAGGGTCCAAAAGACTCCACTGCTGTCACTTCCTGGTGTATATGGAATCATGGATCAAAAAATTTTTTTTTATAAAAGGGGTGGAATCGTTGTGTGTTACGGGGTTGAGGCGTTACTCAGGGACAAAACTAAAACTACTTTAAACAACAACTTAATATTAATATTAAAACATAAGAATCATTGCTATCAAAAAAGTAACAAAAAAACTTTAGATTCATGTAAAAATTATTGACTTTTTTACATTAAAATTGGTTGGTATTTGCGACTTTCATTCAGGTCATGAGAGACATGACAAAATTAATGGTGTAAGTTGGAAAACAAATATTTTTAATTAAAACACATAAATTAATTATTTTTTAAGAAGTATTAAAATTCGCATTTCATTGTATTTATTAAGCTGTTTGAATATACAGCTTGATGACCAATTACATTAAATACAGCTTGAAGTAAGAGAGGGACACAAATTGTCCCATTTTCGGGGAATGACTCATTTACCGCTTCTAAAGTCCCTAACAATTTCTTCCGCTAGATGGCAGTGTGATAAATTCCCAAGTCTGATCTGCCGAAAAGGAGAGCAAAGCCTCGAGAAGAAAACATCTGGCTTTTGATTGGGCAGCAAAAACGTACCTTCAGTAATGGCCGAAACAAAGAGAGATGAGGCTCAAAGTGAACTTTATTACAAAAAAGAACGACTAAAATACAGCCCGGAGGAGGAGGCTAGGCTGGAAAGGCAGCACTTTTGGAGAATAATCGATGCTTTTCGATTTTACAGGTAAATAGCTCTGTTTTAGGGCAGCGCTAGCCAGGTTATAGCATGTCTGAGAGACGAATCAATCAATGTGGTTTTAAGTACCAGCAGTTGCAGTTCGTCCGTAAACAGGGTTGGTTTATTCTTTATCAGAAAGGGGGGAATTTTTTTTAAAGAAAGATAAGCTTCCTTACACATTTCCTCTCACTCTGCCTTCCAACTAAATAAAACTAAACGGAGGTAATGGGCGGTATCATAGATCCACTGAGCACCTTTCTTTTTGCTCCTGCAGGGCCCACGTTCAGGAGCAGATCGTCCGCGCCGAGCGTCAGTTCAAGAGTCTTTCGCCACACCACCAGTCTTTGGTTCCAGGTGTTTTGTCAAACCTGGCCCGAATCAGCCAGTGTGCCGAACACAACCAGAAGGTCCTGCAGGCCATCATTCAGAACAGCCTCCATATGTTTGAAAATGTAGAGTATTACAGTGAAAGGGTAAGAGACTCAATTTATTCTTCTTGGTATACTCGTTTTTTTACTGTGTTTTAAATGGGCTCGAATATATTACAGTAGATTTGCCTTTTTAAAAATTACTTTAGGAGGATGATCCTGGCAAAGTGCGTCCATCCTCTACGTTTGACATGGACAAACTTAAGTCGACTATAAAGCAGTTTGTCAGGGACTGGAGTGAGGTGGGCCAGGCTGAAAGGGACTCCTGCTACAGACCCATCATTGAAGAGGTCCAAAGACTCTTTCCATGTGATGAATAGTAAGAGTCATCCTTGCTTCATAGGCTGCATGCATTGTTTATTCTTGTAGTGTTGTTTCAGGACATCTTGTTGTTTTTCTGTAGGCTTACTCAGGGATTTTCTATGTGATATGTACATTTTTATCATGTCAGTGATGTGTCCAAGGTGAGCGTGTTGGTTCCTGGAGCTGGGCTTGGTCGTCTAGCATGGGAGATAGCTCAGCTGGGTTACACTTGCCAAGGCAACGAATGGAGTTTCTTCATGCTTTTTTCATCCAATTTTGTTCTGAACAGGTAAATCTCAAACAAAGATCAGAACCCTTTTTTTAAAACTGTCATCAATTATAGCACACTCTTTTTTTTTTGGGTCTGTGGCCATCATTAAAATCCCTGCGTTAAATATACTTCTAGTAATTTGGCAATGTAACTTTCTCCTTAGGTTTACATTTTAATTCATTTTACATTCACTCTGCAGGTGTGAGAAGGTAAATGCTTTGACTTTATACCCATGGATCCATCAGTTTAGCAACAACAAGAAGCTCTCTGACCAAGTGCGACCAATCACCTTTCCTGATGTGAATCCTCAGAGATTGCCAGATAATTCCGATTTCTCTATGGTAGCAGGAGACTTTGTGGAGGTTTATACTGAACCAGGTATGTTTAGGCTTAGAGGCATGGGGGACACAAATCCAATCAAAAGTACGATTTCCTTCAATTTAAACTATCACAAAAAACACGTTTAGATTGTTTTAGCTGAATTAAACACTAAACCAATTTGTGATGTATTTTTAATACTTGTTTTTTGTCAGAGTCTTGGGACTGTGTGGCAACCTGCTTCTTTATTGACACAGCTCATAATGTTTTGGAGTATTTGGAAAAGATTTGGAAAATTCTTAAGCCTGGAGGAGCTTGGATCAACTTAGGTGAGTCCTAAAATTTTGATGATTTAATTTTGAGGACTGAATAAGTACAGCAAAGGGCGTCACTGCACATGTTCACTTCACCATTGAAGAACTTGGTTTCCACATTACAAAATTTACAGTGTTAAAATATGCGTTGCGGTGCCTACTGGGATAGCTTATACTTTGATTTCGATTCGGAATAAGGTACAGTGGACTTGGCGGACGTTTGTGAGCCAACGACAGCTTTCCCATGACTTTGGATCGATTTCACAGCTTCGTGAAAGGCACAAGATAAATGAGGTCCCCAAAAGCACCCCCTAAACAATGAGGAAACTTGATGAAACGCGCGACGTTTGCCGTTGCAGACCCCAGTCTGACACGTCACATAGTGACGAACAATGTAAATGAGCGCGGTAAGGAGCGGTCACAGTTTCAGGCCCTTAATACAGAATAATGAACTCGGCAGACATAAAGCATGTAATAACATAAATTGAACGATCTTCTAAAAAAATATAAAAAATTGCGGAATCACTTGAATAATGTCTGTGACACATTGATGGTGTTTAGAGCACAAATAGGGAAGATGTGGTTTCTAAAAAGACAAAGAAAACTGTGATGTATCTGCCTGTGATTACCAAATTTCCTCATTGTTTTAGCCGCAAAACAAAGGCGATCAGCAAGACGTCAAATATAACTAACTTGCTTACCGGTAATTTTAGGTCTATTGGGCTATTTTATTTATTTCTGTGTTCGGAACTGGAAGCTCTATCATTTGTGGTCACCAACTTTTATCTCTGGAGCATAGAAAATTGTGACTTGTGGTTCCTACTAAAAAATGTCTTGGATTATCTGGTGAAAAAGTTGAGATATTTTTCTTTATATCATTTGCTGGTCACGTGTAGTATTGTACAAATAAAATCTTCCTTTGTTTATAGTGTAAATGACTTTTTTTGTTGCTAGGAATATCTTTGTTTCATATAGAAATGGCTTTTGCAAAGAAAGATGTCAAATTAGATTAATTTTAAGTACAACTTATTTATACGCACTATTGGTTTAAAATAAATAAAATTAAAATGAATGTAATAAAATTAAATTAATAAAGATGCCGCAAATTAGACAAATTAATATAATTCTGCCACTTTTTAACCAGGACCTCAAATCAGACGACAATATCTTTTTGGAGAGCTGTGGCACTTAATGCTCATATGTCTGTGTGGGTTTAGTAAAGCAAGAGAGTTTAAAAAGAGTATTTTCTTTTATTGTTATTCTATTCACTTTTAATGCTGCATTGAAATATTTACTGTAGGTTTTTTTTAAACCTGTTTTCATAACTGTAAATTAGCTAGAACAAAATTATATATATGTATAAGATATATATATATATATAAGTGTGTATTTAACTGGTTAGAAGTAAAATATTCCCTTTAATTTAGTTATTTAGAATGAATAACCTTTCACTTGTTTAATTTTCATTGCATTTTTACTTTATAGGACCCCTGCTGTATCACTTTGAGAACATGGCCAATGAACTCTCAATTGAACTTTGCTATGAAGACATTAGGGCAGCAATGGTAAAGCTGGGATTTATAGTCGAGGTAAACTATTTCTTATATCAACTGGTAGACATTTCTTCTTTTTTTTCACATAACCAGTCATTTTAGAATCACCGGCTCTCCTTTTCACTCACAGGTGGAGAAGGAATCAATGCAGACCACTTACACAGAGAATGACCGTTCTATGCTCAGATACGTGTACGACTGTGTCTTCTTTGTCGCGCGAAAGCCCTCAGGTATGCATTTCAAGAATCAAAGCGACGATCAGCAGCAAAGCTTACCACCAGCTGCTAAGTCACCTCGGCAAGAAGACGCAGACAGATTTACATGACATGAGAGAAAAAATGATGAACTTTGATCCTGATTTTTAATGATGAAGTAAAGTTGACAAAATGAACTTTTTATGCAGAAAATGATCAGCTTACTTTTTATGTCAAATGGATCTTTAAGGTTGTGGCTGTAAGGTATTCTCTCTTCAACGGGCAACGATTTTGACGAACAGTCCACTCACCAAAGTATGTCTTAAAATGTTGAAAGTACCGTGAGGTTTTGTAAAACTGTGCCATATGTGCTCAGAAAATGGTCAGTCTACCACGCAACACTGAAATGTATTAAATGTCTTTGCCTATTTTTTTATTTGGTTGTGTCCTTAATTTACAAAATTTGTATTTTTGTAATTCAGGAGTTAATTAGTTTTGTCAACCATTTTCTGTTTCTCGACATTCACTGACAGAATATCTTGGTATCATTTAAATGAAGGGGGGTGTCCTATTTATTGAAACATTGAGAATAGCCTAAAGAATAAAAATAATGTTTTGAATAATGCTGTAAAATGGTTGAAATGTGTCCACGTTGCAAAGTATATCTTTTTATTTCGATAATAAGATAAAATTTTCCATTAGCTCCTTAAAACCTTTGCCTGGAACAATTTAAATAAAAAATTCCGAAATAAAACGGATGGTGCCGCAACCGGAAGGGAAAATGTTATGGGAGGGGTTTAAATTGCAGAACTCATATTTGATTGGTTGTATTTTGTGGGTGTGGACGTCACTACCGGTTTATTAGTTTTACCCAGATTAGCCACCACAGGAAAGTGACGCATTTTTTGGTATAGCTGGCTGCTTCAATTGCTCAATAACTTCTATTTAATCTGATTGTGATGGCCAAGAGAAACGCGGAGAGCACGCTGCACGAGCTCTCCCCTAAGAAACACCGTCCTCTATTTCACAGTATTGACATACAGGTGGACAGCATGGCTTCAGTCGGAGGTGTGCCATCCCTCCTAGCATTGTTGGGAAACCGTTGCAGAAAGAGGCCGCACTGCTTTGACGATGAAGAGACCCCAGAGGAAAAAGACACGGGCTTTTGTCTTAGGACTGCAGTCGGCCACCCGAGGAAGCACGTGGCGAATGTTTTGACGGAACCGATCTCTGGAAGTTTCCAGGATCTTCGCAGCTCCTTCGCTTTCACAAACAAGAAACGATCTCGGAAGGATTTCGTTCGGTCGGAAGCAGCAATTTCTCAAGAAAAAAATAAAGTATGATTTTTTTTTTTTACAGCGTGCAGTATTTAAGAGTTTCGTACCATATGGGGATATGATTAGCCTGTTTTGCATTTCTAAGAAAACTACAGTGTAGTGATCGTAATCATCCGCTAGATGTCGCTATTTGCACATTAAATCTGGCTTGTTTTCCCACTAAACTGTCAAGTCATTTCTCCCACCGTCATTTTCCTTAAACTGATTGTTTTTCTGAAGTTGCAAATCATTGGATTCGTTTGCCAATGCTTACTTTGATTATTCTGTTTAATTTCAGGCAGTTGACATCTCGCAGAGTGAAGACTGCACATACAACTCCTTCCACTTTTGGAGAGTCCCCTTACCTGAACTTGACCTTTCCCTGCTGGATGATGGTCCTGGGGCAGATTCCAAGACAAAGGAACACTCAAAAATCAGTGACTCATGTTCAGATGCCATGGAGAGTTGAAGATAAAAAGTTAACCATTCCTAATACATACGTATATCTATTTGACCCATTTTCACAATCGATGGACATGGTGAAGACAGGGTCAGACACCTTAAAACCAAAACACAGAGGCAAGTTTATCCTGCCTGTTAAGTTCTTGGTGTTGCTGACTTAAATGGGAACTTCTTAAGCAGCAGATCATCTACCAGCAGATTTAACAGCTTTGTGTGAGCCACTAAAGCGTTTGATGCTTTGTAGTCAACCTGCTACTAGTGTTATCCAAATGCTGTATCAGTTTTGTTAATAATAAAAAAAGTCTTTGTATTAAACCGTTTTTGAATCCAGTTTCATTTCTGGCCACCAAATTTTCAATTTTGAAAAACAACATAACATTTTCAGGAGCCTTTTTTGTTGTTGTTTTGAGTGAGCGCTATGACACAAACAAAGTGCTAAATGAGCAGGTTCCCGTTCATCACGGGGGTTTTCATTCATCACCTGTGTGTTCAGTGGGTTTCTGTGCCATTAAAAAGGGTAATGAGGTCATAGAACGTCGTTGACCGCTACGGAGGTATAAACAGGTTTTAAGAAGGAGGTCACGAAGTCCTCCAGGCTTCTTGGAAGGCCCGGCGCCCTTTGGACCTGCGGCTGATAAAGGAGCGGCCTGCCGGGCGGAGGAATGATGAAGCGGCGGGGTTTGAATGAGGGTCGACGGTAGACCTCAACACTTCTGCGTGCTCCATCTGAACGATACAAACATGGTAAGTTTGGAAAAAAAAAAGGTGGTGCTGCATACAGATCACTTAGGATTTTTATTTTCAGCTAGTTTTTAGAATGTATCCATTTAAGACAGAAGCAGGGCGATTTATTAACTAATTAGCTAATTGCTAACTTTGATGTTAGCTAAGTTTAGCTGTGGTTTGAAGTTTTAGCCAAAGGTTTATCACCTGGATAAACTTTAGAAGCGAGTTAGCTAGGCAGTACAGCTGAATAATAAAACGAAATATGTCAAATGTATCATATAGTACGGTGGCCGAGAACAGCCATTGCAGCAAAAAAAAAAAAAAAAAAAAAAAAAAAAAAGCAACTGCAAACAAAAATTAATTTGGTATGCCGAATAAATGTTTGAAGTAAAGTAAAGGCAAAAAAGTATTGGACTGTCTCAGATATGTTGAGGCGAACTGGGTCTGCAAGTAAACATAAAAATGGGAATTATTTCTTGATATTTGTATTAAAATACAAATCTTTAAAAAAAAATAAGCTAAATTAAAAACAACACAAAAACCCTAATTCGGATTAAACCACAAAGAAAAAACGAGTGGTATAATATTCTTAATTAAAATATTGACAATTTAAAATAAACCAATATTTCATTTAATATGACCCCCCCCCCCCCCCAAAAAAAAATCTCATTGAATTTATGTTAAATAAATATTTTCACATTTTTTTAAGTCATTTCGGATAAGATTTGCCTTCTTTTTAAATATTTGATATTGTACCTGTACTTTTTAAATCTTTTAAACTTTCAATTCAGTTCATTTATATGTATATATCCCAATAGCAATAGTCATCTCAATAGGCTTCATACTGGTAATTGCAAAGTAAACATTAAATCATAAGGAACATGAAGTCATAGAATTCAAAAGGCAAACTAAACTAAACAGACTAAACTTAACTGGGCATCCCTGCCCTTAAATTTGAAATTGAATTTTAATTTAGAAAAACCTGAAACTAACATAAGTGTTAAGTGACCTTATGAAAATCTAATGCAACGTGTTTATTCAGGATTAAACTATGTCGTGAGGGTTTTTTAGTGAAACTGAACTGAAAATGTGTCGAACACAGTTGAACATTTTCCTTCATTATTATTCTGGATAGCTGCATGTTTGCAGAACACTTTGGTTGTGAATAAATTAATTTAAACATTTACAAAACCATAATAACTCTGGAATGATTAACTTAAAAGTATTTTAACCTTTTAGTTGTTTGTTTATTTTATTCTTAATGTTAAAAGTGGCTGCAATTGTTTTACATGGTTCATATTGATTCTTTCTATATATTTATTTTTGTTAGAGAATCTGTTCCTATTCAGAACCCAGTGAACAAAATGAGCAGCACTTTGTTTAGTATTTACGCTGGCTGACTGTAAGTGGGAGTACACCAACTTTCCAATTATGTGAGCTAATCTCAGGAAGGGGATGTTTGTGTGCTTCCTACCAACTGTGCTTTCCTCTGTGAGGCTATTGTTAAACCTGGCTGAGAAATTGAGCAAAGACTTAACAAAAACAGGGAAGGCATGAGGAAAAAAGAAATCTCCAAAGCTAAATAAGGGGTTGGCTGTTATAGCTCAGGTCCTGTCTGCATTTTGTTGCGTGTGAGGCTGCTGCTAGGTGTTTGTGTTGGGAAGGGGTGACATTTGACTCCGTTAGGATCTAGGATGTTTTACTGGCACCACTATGAGTTTTACAGGAAAGGTCACTTATTTTTTTTCATTCCTTCTTAACAATAATGTTGTTTTTATTTATTTCTATTTTTGAACGAGGATAAAACAGCCCCCAAAATGTGCAGCTTCATATCTAATCCAGAATGCTTTTTTTTTTCTTCAGTCACGAAAGTCTTGGATTGAAGAGACCCTCTTCAAGAGGGAGTGTGTGAGGTTCATCCCTTCTTCATGGGACCAACACAGGTAAATCTGTCTTAGGAAAAAAACCTAAAAACCAGCTTTACTAATTCTTAGAAACTAAGTTATTTTAATTTGTAGCCAGCTTAAAATGCACAGCAGTTGCACAAACTTTTTTTTCAGAGAAAAAGATGCTTTACAATTCACCCCTGTGTCCAGAAAGAAAAGCTGACTTATTATTATTTTTTGTCATTTCCTCTTTCTCACAGATGTGTTCCAGTATGTCAAATATGCCAAAACTTGATCAGGTATTGTATACCCTCTTGATTTTATGTATGCATTACTATGATGATTTCACTCTGACACACTTTCACAAGAGCTGCATTTCTGTGAATTCCCCCTGTTTATTACTGTGCACATTTTATGGTGCTTTTACTCTCTACCTACTTTTTTATGTAAACTTTTTTTGGTGATTACTTTTTGCTTGACTCACACATTTCTGAAGCTTTAGCTGAACTGTGGGGCGACCGAAAAAATAATGACAGAATCCGAAATAATATTTGGTGGTTGGAATTGTGTCATTAAAAACACAATCAAGTGGAAGAAAACAAACTCAAGGACAAAAAAGGGAGGGGGAGAGGAAGGGTGGGCAGCAGGAAGAAAGGAGGAGTTGTAGCGCTTTCATTTGTTCAGTGAAATGCCTCTTTGGTGTTTATCATGAGGCTGTGCTCCATCCATGATCCATGCATTTTTATTTTCTTGTTTTAATGCCGACATTCCTTAGTAAGAGTGGTCATTTTGTTTTTTTGTCTAGCTTTTTGAATAGTAAAAAGTTGCATTTTTTAGTCTAAAATAGGTTTGACCTTTGCCAAGTTTTTTTTGTGTCTGATTATATAACCTTTATTGAGCACTCTTCACACTGCTTTACAATTTGCTCTAACAATTTATCTTAAAAACATTTCTTTTGGCAATGCTCAAAATCCTTTTTTTAGTAAAACTCCAGCTTCAAAGTGAAGAGAAGGTTGAAAAGTTTAACACAACCTCTGTGTATCTCTTAGGTGTTGTTGTGGTCGTCTCGTGGGGGAACATTCCTGGCAGGAGTCTGTTCCTCCATTATCTTTCTATGCTGCTTCTGGACAAGAGATGGAAGAGGACTGGTCCATCGAGGTCCATACTAGAGCTAGTCCCACCAATGCTTATGGGACCATAGATTTTGAAGACACAGCCACACGAGTGTGTCGAGCCAAGGTCTGTAATCGTAATGACTATTTGTTTCATTAGTCAAAGAAATTTGTTTGATCAGCTCTTATTTGAGTATTAGAAATAAAAGTTCAGTGTTCTTTTACAAGCTACAACCCAAATTCAACCTTTCTGCGTTTAGACAGAGGTTTAGCTTCCTGTGGTTGTCTAAACTTTGGTTTGTTATGGTATAAAGAGACTTAATTGAGTTGTATAATAGCTGAGATGCTATCCACAGTTATGACAAAACAGTCACTGAGAAGAGCTCAAAGAGCAGTTCCATGTATTTTCAGTACGTTCGTGTGGCTGTGGACTCCAAGCCAGAAGCTTTACTGCAGCTGATGCTGAGGGAATGGCAGATGGAGAGACCCAAACTGCTGCTGACGGTCCAGGGAGGCACAGAAAACTTTGTCTTGCCCCCAAAAGTTATGCAAGCCTTTAGCAAGGGGCTGATTACTGCTGCCCTTAGCACAGGGGGATGGATACTCACCGATGGGATTAATACGGGTAAGTAAGAAAAAGGTTTGCGGTTCTTTTTTACCTAAAAATTACACTGGGCATCCGCCAATGCCCCAGTCTACTGTTGAAATGCCTAGACACTGTTAACCAGTTATGTTCTAAGCTTGAGTTCTGCTCATATTTATCCACCTGAATGCAAGAACTTGAATAGTTTTAGTGTCCGATCTTAAAGGGCCTATATCATCCAAAATCCGGTTTTTTGGTCGGATTAGAAATCAACCGTCCACATGGGCCTAGAATTTCCTTTTCCGATTAGAACAAACGTTTACATGGTCGCACTTTCGGTCGGAATAAATCATTTGCACATGCCCAGTTCTGTTTCTGAAGAGGAAATGACTCCCGCTGTAAACAAGTGGAGCTGCCACATGCATAAATGTAGCAGCTTTGTAATATATGAGATGATCTTCTTAATGTGCTTTTGTTAATGTTATGTTTATAATGAAGCACCTGTTTGCTCATCATTTTATTTTTAATCTGTGTGGTTGGAACTTTTTTGTGGCAGAACGAAGCCGGAAGAAGGGTTAGGTGAAGGCTAACATGTGCTAACAACAACATTTAGCCTAGATGAACATAAAATCCATGCGGGAAATGCTGCAATCTGCATCATAGCTGTACGTAATTATGTGGGAATAACATCAGCCTTTATTTTGTCAGGACACGACTGGAAACACAAATCCACGTGATTGTTTCAACAGTTCTAAGGACTGAGCGGCATTTCTGCTTTGAAAAGCTCACACAGTGCCCCAAAGCCGCTGTGTGAGCTGGCCTGAGCTCTGCTCGGAGAAGGGAGACATGGTTCTCCTGAATTCGGCTGGTTCACATAGAACTGCGGGATGGATGGCAGTCCGAAGTCTCCCACACGTAACAAAGCATCCTCCCCTCCTCTCCCCTCAAACACAAAGCTATAAGTCCAGCTGCTCTGCTCAGAGATACGGTTCACTCCGTCCAATGGCAGCCAGGGCACGAAGCGCTCCTCCCCGACGCCCCCCGTGAGGGGTGTCAGAGAAGATAGGAAGGGAGAGTCAAGGAGCCCGTGGGACGAGGGCGGAGCGCAGAAGCGTCCGCGCCGGGCGTCAGCGGAGCAGCCAGTTAGTCTTGTTTGAGCTCCAAAGCCTTCTCTGGAGCGAAACATCCGTCTATGCATGACGTTAAACCAGAGCAGTAGTGATACACGATCGGAATGGACTGTTTACATGCACAACGATCGGATCAACAATTTGCACTACCCACCTATCTCGATCGGAAAGAAATTTTGATCCAAACGAGTCTGATCGGGGCAGAATATTCCGAACGGCGTGTTTACATGAAGCATTTTTCTTCCGATTAGGCGTTCATTCCGATTACTTTTGTCCATGTAAACGCAGCTATTGATGTTCCTAAAATGTGTCTAGCAGCTCTTTACATTCTCTCCAGGTGTGTCTAAGTATGTAGGGGAGGCAGTAAAAGTGTTCGGAGGCCACGACCTGAGAAAGAGAAACACAGTTGGGATCACGCCATGGGGAGTGATTGACAACAACATGGACCTCATAGGCAGAGATGTCAGTACAGAAACTGTTATTTGTTGCTGGGTTATAAGGTCTGATATGGATGTTTTTCTGTGAAGATTAGTCTTACCTTGTGCCCTTTTTTCCCCACAATGGTTCAGGTGTTCAAGCCCTACCAGCCGCTGGGAAATCCCTTGAGCAAGAGAGTCTGTCTCAACGGTTTTCATTCCCATTTTCTGTTGGTGGATGATGGAACACTTGGAAAATATGGCTGCCAGCAGGGCCTTCGGAGGAAGCTGGAAAAACACATCCAGCAGCAGAAAATACATCCTCGTAAGTGTTTGTGTGGGTGCAGAACATGCAGAAGAAACGGGGGCTTCATGTGACCCGACACCCCCTCCCCACACACACACCTCTTGTCTTGTTTGCAGGATTGAACCAAAGAGTCCCTATGGTGTGTGTTGTGGTGGAGGGAGGTCCCTCCATTGTTTTCACTGTGCTGGATTATGTGAGCAGTGCACCCCCTGTGCCGGTGTTTGTGTTTGAAGGATCTGGAAGAGCTGCAGACCTGCTCTCTTTTTTACACAAGCAGACTGCTAACGACAGGTATTTTAATAAACACGGTCCAGATCTAGTGTGGCAGCTGTAAAAGCCTCATGTTATGCATATAAAGTCCGTCAAAGTCCACATGGGACGTCAAAGTCTCTGTCTTGCTTATTATTTTGCCAATAACGAGCAAAAAGAGTTAATTTTTAAGGATTAGAAATGAACTTTTTCTTTTGACTGGTGCACAGCGGAATAGCATTTGTAGGTTCCTAACTTCCCACCAAATGCAACGATTGCTTATAACTGCATCTTACTGATTTGTTACCTTGTTACTTGCTGTCATTAGCTGAGTGCTAACAGATGCATCCAGCTGAGAAAACTGTGTTTTAAGGGGGAAATCAATACTTATCCACTGTGCTTGTGATATCCTTGGACAACCTACACATGACATAACATTTGAGAAGAAAATTGACGTAATGACAATAATGTGTATTTTTATTAGTGGAAATGATGATGAATCATATTTAGAGAATTACATTTCAACCAAAATCTGCTGTGTTAGTTATTTTATCAAATAATGTCGTGTTTATAGAAAATAGGGAAGACATTGATACTTATCTGGATATTTCAATGCCTTTTAAGGTTCTCTGGTGCAGAAGCATTTTTTTCCAACTTGATGCATGGATTTGTATTTAACTGCTAGTTGTTTGGATTTTATAAATTTCAGAAGTGACACAGCACAAATAGATCATAGAAGATGCTGTTAAAAAGATGGGGTGAAAATCTTTTATTCTGGTACGAAAACAGTTTTTTGCATATCCACAAGAAGATCACTTTTACAATAGAAAATCCTACTTAATAAGAAAAGGCTCATCCCATAGTAGCCAAACACCTAAACTCACACATCTACTCAGAGGGATGTGAGGCTGTGCATTGTAATTCCCATGTTTGGACCAAAACAATAATAATATTTCAGTTGTGGGATTGGCCTCACGACTACAGTCTTAAATGTTTATAAAGAAATGCATGCGGGAGAATAAACTCCAAATGTTATGCACGGGGTGTGCAGAAACTGATTAGAAATGTGGCTTTGATTCTGCACCTCTCATTAAGGCAGTTGGATGCTGACATTATAGAGGACTTCCTCACCAGAATTGGAGATGAATTTGGAGTGGAGAGAACTGAGGCGATTCGTCTTTACTCCGTCCTCCAGCAGTGTATGGAACACAGAGAGTCTGTGAGTCAAAACACTTTAGGACCAGTCAGAAGACACAGTATTTAAACATGCAGGCTCCTCAAAAAACACTTTTATGTTCAACAGATTACAATTTTTGACTCTGAGTCAGACGATCAGATGGCACCAGATGCAGCAATTTTAAGTACTACACTCAAAGGTACATTTTCTACAGTTGTTTTTAGTTATAGACTTGATCTCTGCATAAAAGAGAGATTACAGTGTGCATTTTTTTTCATTGAATAAAACGCAGGTACTAAAGCCAGTCCAGCAGAGCAGCTAAATATGGCTTTAGCTTGGGACCAAGCAGACATTGCACAGAAAGACATCCTGGTGTATGGACAGCACTGGCCGGTAAGTGTGATCAAGGCAAAGACAACCTGAGGCTCGGCTCAGTTTAGTCGGGTTTGTTTTCCGTCAACATGCCTGTCATAAGATGCTTATTAGCACTACACCATGGTCACATTTTTACTGAAACTACGTCTCTCAAAGAAAAAGAAATGAGCGACAGCTTGGAACCTAAGAAAAGTAATTTTGATGTTCATGTGATTTGTGTTTGCAGGTTGGTTCCTTAGAAAAAGCCATGCTTGATGCTCTGGTGTTGGACCGTGTGAGTTTCGTCAAAATGTTGATAGACAACGGCATGACCATGAGCCACTTCCTCACTGTGGAGCGTCTGGAGGAGCTTTACAACACTGTAATTATTATGTGGTTTTTGGCCTTTTCTCACACTTGTGCTGTTTTTAAAATTTTGATTGAGAATAGAAAAAAAGTGCTTCTCTTAAACAAACATTATTGAAGCGTATATTTAGTTAGGAAAAATTTGTTTAAAACTTTGTTTAAATTGTGTTTTGATATGCTTCAGTCCTCAGCTCAGGGTTCCCCAGCCCTGGGCCTTGAGGAACACCGTCCAGCCTTTTTTTTTTTAAGCCTACCCCCCTCAAACATACCTGCCTTTGATGGCTGCCATAATCAGGCTTCAGCAGAGCTTGATGATGAGGTGAATCAGGTGGGGTTAAGCAAGGTAACGTGGAAAACAGGCAGGACTGTGTTCCATGAGGATTGGATTTGGGAAACACCGCCTTACCTCACACTTATTTGTACTAAAGGAATAAATTCCAATTTTGCTGGTTTTTCTCTAAGCACATAGTTTTGAAATGGCAGCAGTTCCCACATAAAGTATTTTAAAAAGTTTAGTTTGTCTTTTTGAAACCACAAATCACTTTAGCCTTTCTCCACATGACATTTGTCTTCTGTGTGTTATTGCCTGTTAGAGGGACCACACATTTTCAGTTTGTTTTCCAATAAAAAGAATGTTATTTTTCAGCCACTGGGCCAGACTCAGCGCTTCCTGCAGCACCTTGTTGAAGATGCAAAACAGGCCAGTTGTTTACCTTGCGTCTTAAAATTTGTATTTGTGTTTTTCCTCGCTTGCATATTTACTATGTGTCTTTTTGTGTGTTTGATGGAGTAGACTTCTCTTCCAGCCGGTTACCGTCTTTCTCTTATTGACGTTGGCCTGGTGATCGAATACCTGATAGGAGGAGCGTATCGCAGCACCTACACACGAAAACACTTCAGAGCTGCGTACAGCCGCATGCAGGACAATGTCAGTATGGATATTTATTCATTGATGTTTTCTATACACCCTGTAAAAAAAAAAAAGAAAAAAGTTCAAATCTGTTCAAATTACGGTCTGCACTGGTTTGTAGGACAGAAGATGGGACAGTTCTGGCTCTTTTTCTAAACAAAGGCTGGGACTGAAATCAAACTCCCGGAGGAATGGAAGTCGTCAGGACTTGCAATTCTTTAGAACTGCTCAGCCCTACAAGCGCAAGGTGGAGTCTTTTTATTTGAAAATCTAGATAATTTGAAAATAAATCTGCTTGAATAATTCAAACACAAAGGTCGCTATTAAAAGTCTATCAATGTGTTTTTAACTGTCTCAGCTAGGTTCGACCTGGAGAATAAAACGTATAGTTTTACACACTTAAAATGTATTTATGTATGTCTTTATCCATCCCCCTATAACCACTTGTTTGTGTCTAGGATCAAGATGCGACCCCTGGGAGCACTCGAGACACGAGGTTGAGCTCAAGCCTTGGTGACGCTTCACTGCAAGTCCTTTTCAACTTCAACGACCTCTTTGTCTGGGCGGTCCTTCAGCAGCGGCAGCAGATGGCACTATTCCTGTGGCAACACGGTGAAGAGGCGCTGGCACGAGCCATCGTGGGCTGCAAGCTTTACCGCTCCATGGCCTTTGAAGCACGGCTGAGCAGCATGTATGACAACATTGCTGAAAAATTCAAGGCAGACTCACTGTAAGTTATAAAGTTTGCATGAAATAAGTAGACTTGTTTGGAATTTAGCCTTTTTTATTATATATTGAAGGCATTAACCCCCCCCCAAAGAAATATTTGGATGTTTTGTATACATTTCCATTAAAAAAAACAACAATGTGCACTTCTATTAGTTGACCAGGATATTAAAATGTTATGGAGATTGTTATTTCAGTGCAATGTTTGATGTTTCTTTTGTGTTTCAGTGAGTTTGGTAAGCTGGCCGTGGATGTGTTGGATTGTGCGTTTCGACAGAACGGACAAATGGCAATGAAACTGTTGACCTCAGAGATGGAAGCATGGAGCCACTTCACGTGTCTGCAGTTGGCAGTGTCCTCGTGTCACAGACCGTTTGTCTCACACTCATGCACTCAGACCCTCCTCACTGATCTCTGGACGGGCCCCCTTAACATGAGAAAGAACTCTTTTATGAAGGTAAATGTCACTGCAGTTTCATTTGAAATGAAATGCTCCAAAAAATCTGATATTTTTTAATGCAAAAAGGGGTTTTCTTCAATAAGAGTTTGAACACCTGTGACACCGATTTTTCTTCCATATCTGTATCACTAAAACACCAGATAACACATCAATCCAGTCAGTCTATAAATGTCACACAGATTTTTGTGCAGCACACAGAAAAAAAGAATAATCCGGTTTGGTGTAAATAAAAAAAGAAAAGCTTTTTTAACTTTCAGACTCACTCCAATAATCTTGATCTATTTTCCCAGTGGTCTTTTTATCAAGATTATGCCAATTTAAGCCAAAATCAAAAAACCTCTGTCGTTTTCTACAGCATAGTTTTTGCTGAGCGGCAGTAATTCTTTAAAATTTAGAAGTTATGGGTAGAACTTTTGGTGTGGATCAAGCCCACCTCCACTTCCCATCACTCATCTGTTTACGTGCTGTCACGGTAGCTTACAGCCCCTCACAACCCCAACCTAACATTACCAGTGCATCAAAGGTGGTGAGTAATTTTGGAGCTGCACAGTTTTTAGCCAGATGCCAGATCAGATGAGGAAAACCTGGACGTACATGGATCTACTTTTCTGCAAGCGAATGCATAAAAATGGAATGGAACAGGGAGCTTGTGGCCCGCCGGTTGCACATATTAGCTACAAGCTTTTTCAAACTACATTCTTAGTCCGATTCTGATTCACAACGATTTATATACTCAGACATGCAATTTTAATCTTTATTTTCATTGTACATGTACTCCATCATTAAAAAAATGCAACCAGAACTTATTAAGAACTTTAACAAAAAACATGATTTTCATCAAAGTGGGTCTTTTAAAATAGGACTAAAGGGCCTATATAATGCCTTTCTTAAGCCTTTCAGAGTAAACTATATCCCTATATGTGATAATATATTACCTTTGGTTTACTATAGAACAAGTTTTTATAATGAAGCACAAGTTATTTTTGGCTAATTCTTTTACCATAGTAAGTAAGACGACTCGATCTCTGGGGCACCGGCTTTTGCTTCTTGTGAGAGCCGCCCATTTCATGTCAACCTGGAGCCCCCTGGCAGCGTGTCTGCGTCTCACCCACCAAAACAACCAAACTTTTGAAAAGATGGATGTGTTTATTGTCCATATAAAGGGAAAGTGTTCTTGCTGATCACTGCTGATCATCCACTGGTTTTCGTGGATTGGGAGGAGCTGGTGCTTAGAGCGCAGGTTTTCAGAGGAAAACTCAGAAATGCTCAAAAATACCAGTTTGGGGTTATTTTTTGTGAGGATTTAAGATTATAGTACACTTAAAAATCTCAAAAAGTGGATTTTGCATGATATCTAACCCCATTAAGTTTCAATGATTTCTTGATAGTTGTGCAGACCTCCATGACACACTTTCTCTCTGTTTGATAAAGATAATCTTGAGCCTTCTTCTGCCCCCTGCCATCTTGCTGCTGGAGTTTAAAAGCGAAGCGGAAATGTGTCATGTACCACAGACCCATGAGGCAATGCTGTTTGGGCTTGACTCTGTCAAGTCAACTCCAGTTCCTCAGGCTACTGCTGACCTGGTAAAGTGCCACTGGTGAACATACTGTATCTAGCTCTGTTCTCTACTGTAAACCACTCTTGCACTGCTTTTTATTTTAATGTTTGAACTCTTCTCTCCTGTGCTCCTCTCTGTTTTCTCTTAGAGTCATCATGATGCAGAGCGGGGCCTCCCTTTTTATGAGAAATGTCTTGGTCCTCTGTCAAGATCTGTTTCCACTATAACGGTGCAGTGGCTCCCCTGGATCACAAGAATCTATGATTTCTACACAGCTCCTGTTGTCAAGTTTTGGTTTCACACAGTAAGTGGAGTCCATCCCCTTTAGTTAAGGGGAAAAAAATATTCTTTTAACTTATTTCACATATGATATTTGTCTTTAAGATTGTGTTGTATTTAGAGTAAACTATTATGGCTATTTCTGAACCTATTCTCCTTTTTATTTTTAGATGTCGTACTTGTGTTTTTTGATGTTATTCTCCTTTGTCGTCTTGGTGAAAATGGAAAATCGACCCAGTATTCAAGAGTGGTTGGTCATTTTCTACATTGTGTCTACTGCAGTGGAGAAAACCAGAGAAGTGAGTGTTCCAGCAGGGAGCGATGGTTCCTCGTTTCAGTTTAAGTTAGTTAGTAGCATGTAGAGAAAATACTGAAACTGCTCAGTCTGATAATATTATCTATGATAAAATACAACATTTATTTAAGATTATGTAAAGATAGCAAAGTAATACATTGTGATGCCACAATAAACAGTAGAGCTTTGTATGTCTCTCTTGTCATTTAGGTTTTGATGTCTGAGCCGAGAAAGTTGAGGCAGAAGCTGAAGATTTGGTTCTCAGAGTACTGGAACATATCTGATTTTGTCGCCATCCTTCTTTTCCTGGTGGGGTTTGCATTGCGCTGGCACCCTGATCCGTACAGAACAGCAGGGCGCATCGCTTACTGCCTGGACATCATTTTCTGGTTCATCAGGGTGTTGGATCTGCTGGCTGTCAATCAGCACGCTGGCCCTTACCTCACTATAATCACTAAGATGGTGTGTACAAAGTGGGCTTGCTTAAAAAAGATGAGAAAAAAGGTTAAAAAGAGAATTTAAAAAAAGGCAAACTGACTAAAAAGTGAATGTATAAAATTGTATACTTAATTAAGACTAATACAAAAATAATAGTGATAATTTACATACATTTATAGGTTGTGGTGGTGGGATTGTCACTTTTAAGTTTGAAGTTCCTGCTTCACTCCTGTTTTCTCATGAGTGGAGTTTTTTTTTTTTTAATCATGGAGTGAATCTCTACCCCATCTTCCCCTTTCACACCCAAACCATGTCTAAATAGTTTGGTTATGGATTTTTATTTATTTATTAATTTTTTTAGGGAGCATTTTTTAAAATTCCTCTGACAAGTGAGCAACTGTTTAAGATGTCATGCTTTGATGTACCAGTGGTCTGACTTGCAGAAAATTTGTACATTTCAACTTTAGTATTTTTAAATCTGAAAAAAATATATAATTTTTCAAACAATATTGTTAGTTTAAAAATGTAGAGATTCCTCATGCCTATATTCTGAATATCCATGTATGTAAAGCTTTGAAATAAATGAAACATGTTCATGTTTTTTTTCTATAGACAAATGTCTTTTAGGGACTTCAAATAAAGCTAACAGACTAGCATTTTACCTAATTTAAAGTGATTATTTATATTTTCTTATTGTAAATTGGCCTGCTGCATTTAAAAGTTTAAACAATTTATAAAAGAGCAGAGGAACTTGACACAGTCAAGTCTTTTATTCTTTTAGTCTTTTGTGCTCTGCTTGCCTTGAACTGCCATCGCCATGAGCATTTGTCATTCCCTCTGCTCTGTTTCCAGACCAGTAATATGTTCTTCATCGTGGTGATGATGGCTATAGTGCTGCTGAGCTTTGGAGTCTCCAGAAAGGCCATCCTGTCACCAGACGAGGAGCCATCGTGGAGCCTGGCTCGAGACATAGTCTTCCAGCCTTACTGGATGATCTTTGGAGAGGTCTACGCAGGCGAGATCGATCGTACGTTGTTCAGAAGAAAATGCAATCTTTCTTATTTTATGATGCACAATATACACGCATTTTTTGAAGTTTTTTTTTATTTGAAATGGTCTATTTCAAGCAGTCAAATAAGAATAATGCACAAAAACAATACAATCATCAGTTATACATTCATACAATAACGAATCAAACTTAGGATATTTAGACATAGTAATAAATATTGCTTGAAAGGGAGTGGAAGGAAGCAAACTTATATCATCCCACCCCGTTATACCGTAACCATTTTATTACATGATTTATCATTATCTGGTTAACATTAAATGTATTAAACTTGTGGCTTGTCTTAGAAAGATTTGAACATTTTTCAGAGAATGAGCTTTTGTAAAACCTGGGCCAAATTAGTAGAAGTAGAATGATTTGATTTCACAATAAATTCAGGTTAAAAGTGGCTCTAAAAATTCTAGAGCTTTTCTCTAACTTAATTCTGTCTGCAAACCATCATAAAATTTTACCTTTAATACGCAACATAAGAAAAAAATGTGTAGATCATTGAAACCTAATATGATGGTACACAGAATTGCACTATACCTTTATTAGGAATTGTAAAAGAAAAATGGACTAAATAATTAGTTCTTTGATCTGATCAGATCTGTAAATTCGAGCAGCTGCTGAAGAATTCATTTTCACATTTGAGCTCCAATGCTGGATTAAATCTCTTAATCTGTGCGGAAATATGAGTTATTATGTCTCAAAATCATATTTTTTTGTTTTGACAGCATGTGCTGGTGGTAATTCATGCCCCCCTGCGTCCTTTCTTACATCATTTCTCCAGGCCGTCTATATGTTTGTCCAGTATATCATCATGGTCAATGTTCTCATAGCCTTTTTTAAGTGAGTATATGTTGTAAAGTAGATTTTTCTAAAGGGTGGGCAAGAATTTTTAAGTGCATGTGTTGTTTTTTTTCTTGTTTAACAGCAACATCTACTTTGATATGGCTTCAACATCGAACAAGCTATGGAAGTATAACCGCTACCGCTATATAATGACCTATCAGGAGAGGCCATGGCTGCCCCCGCCTCTAATCCTCCTCAGTCACATGGCTCTTGCTCTGCGATGCATCTACTGGAAGTTATTGGGAGACACTGAGCCGGGAGAGAGAGGCTCAGGGCTTAGTGAGTATCACAGCATATATGTTTGTTTGTTGGTTAAAGAATCAGGTTTATTATGTTTTAATTGCACACATCAGGAATATTTATTCAGTTGTTTGATCTCCTAAATCTTCAGTACAGACAACATTTGTGACTATAGAGAGGAAACATATGTATACATTTCCATACTCAACTACAGCTTCTAACCATTTGGGTGCACTAAGCATAACCTTTGAATTTGGTTTTAATTTTTGAAATCTTGTTCAAACTTTTCACAGTAGAAAAATCCCTTTCTGTCTTCTTTAGAACTTCATTTAGGCCACGAGGATCGAAAGAAGCTTCATGAATTTGAGAAAAAATGTGTTGAGGTGTACTTCCACGAGAAAGACAGAGATGTCCAAAGTAATCAAATCAAGAAGATCAGAGCCATAGCTGAAAGGTTTGATTATAGATTTTCATTTTACAAGTGCTTTGCTTTCATAGATCACACGTTGGTACAAGTCATTGTCACAGTTTCTACTTGCTGGGATTTGTTACACAGTTTTAAAGGCAAACAGGGAAAAATTATTAAACAAAGAAAGAAAATAATTCTTAATCATTAACATCAGGTAATAATTGTATGTTTTATCTTCTACCAGAGCAGAAGAAATGAGTGTGATGGTGGGAGAGATCTCCGAGAAGGTCAACTGTATTCAGCACAGCCTGTCAGAGTTAGACTGTCAGATGGGTCAACTGCAGGACCTTTCTGCTCTGGCCGTAGACACGCTCACTCTTCTCACTGCCTCTGACAGCCTCCAAAAGGAAGAGGCACGCTTGGCTCAGTGTCGCATCAACCCGACTTTGCAGCACGTCCTCCCTCACAGCTGGACTCTCCCGCACAGGAGCAACACCGACTGCGATGTCCCAAGTTTTCGCCGATTGAATACCAAATCATGCAAGAGTACACCCCCATCTTTGTTAAAAGGCTCTGTCGCAGCAGCAAGTAGAGTCGCATCGGTGGAGCGTCACATGGGATCCAAGGGAAGCAAGGAAGCAAAGCACAAAGACACTGAGAGGAAAGAAGAAACAACAACAGAGGTATCTACAGGTTCCATCAAATGTATTGCTTGGTGGCAGAAGATAAGATTTAGCAAATTTCAACTTATTTCCTACCAATAGTTTACAATATTTGAAAACAGTTAGAATAATTAAGAGCATATTTTTGTATTTTTGCATAAAGTCTGTTAGTACACTCAGAACTTCCTTTTTTCTTTGCAACTTTATCAGAACCCTAAAATGCATTCTTTCTGAATTTTTATTATTATTTCAAACTAAGTTTGCATTTTGGCAAGCTTTTTATAAACCCTTTACAACAATCACTCCAGAATGTTGTGGAAGAGTTAGGTCTAGCTTTTAAGCCATCTCAATGCCAGGCTCATTTCTAGTATTTGGAGAGTTTTTGAAGGGTTGAAACTTTGTGATGGTTGCCCCAAGACCTGTTCCTGAATATTACAGGTTTTTGCTGCTGCTTTAGTATCCACAGAGTGCTCTATCCTAATAATGGAGTTTTTTTGTTGTTTTTTTTGCTAATAATTCCATCCTGCAAGGAAGGGGGCTCCTTGCTTAACAGTTTGGATTGTGTATTGTGACTTGCAGACTTCCAGTTTTGCTTCAAACATTACGAAAAACTGCATGTGTAATTGCAAACGTGTTTTAAAATGGTGATCTTGGGATCTTCTGCCTCTTATCGCCAGACCTTTTCAACTTACATTTACTGTTCTGGGCTTCATTTGCAGAACTGTCTTTAAAGCATATTTATCTTTGGGGCACTAAACACTTTCAGAATGGCAGAGAGGCTCTATTTATTCAGTGGTGTTCACACTTGAGTGTTGTCATTCAAACATTTGACTACAGTGGTGGACAAAATTGTTGGTACCTGTCAGTTAAAGAAAGAAAGTCCACAATGCTCACTGAAATGACTTGAAACGTTCAAAAGTAACAATAAATTAAAATGTATTGAAAATTAAATAATCAAAATCAGCCATTACTTTTGAGTTGTTGATTAACAGAATTATTTAAAAAAACAAACTCATGAAATGGGGCTGGACAAAAATGATTGTCCCCATAAGTTAATATTTTGTTGCACAACCTTTTGAGGCAATCACTGCAATGAAACAGTTTCTGTATTTGTCAATGAGCCTTCTGCACCTGTCGACAGGTATTTTGGCCCACTCCTCATGAGCAAACTGATCCAGTTGTCTCAGGTTTGATGGGTGTCTTCTCCAGATGGCGTGTTTCAGCTCCTTCCACAGATGTTCAATGGGATTCAGATCTGGGCTCATAGAAGGCCACTTCAGAATAGTCCAACGCTTTTCTCTTAGCCATTCTTAGGTGTTTTTGGCTGTGTGATCTGGATCGTTGTCCTGTTGGAAGACCCATGACCTGCGACTGAGACCAAGCTTTCTGACATTAGGCAGCACATTTCTATCCAAAATGCCTGGATAATCTTGAGATTTCATTTGACCTTGCACAACTTCAAACACCCTGTGCCAGATGCAGCAAAGCAACCTCAAAACAGAACTGAGCCTCCTCCATGAGAGACAGTAGGGACTGTGTTTTTTGTTGTATGCTTCATTTTTGAGTCTACGAACATAGAGCTGATGTGCCTTACCAAAAAGCTCCAGTTTGGTCTCATCTGTCCAAAGGATATTTTCCCAGAAGCTTTGTAGCTTGTCAACATGCATTTTTGCAAATTCCAGTCTGGCTTTTTTATGATTTCCTTTCAACAGTGGTGTCCTCCTTAGTCGTCTCCCATGAAGTTCACTCTGGCTCAAACAACGAGGAATGGTGCGATCTGACACTGATCTACCTTGATCTAGGAGTTCACCTTTAATGTCTTTGGAGGTTGTTCTGGGCTCTTTGGATACAGTTCCAACTATCCGTCTCCTCAATTTGTCATCAATTTTCCTCTTCCGGCCACGTCCAGGGAGGTTGTCTACTGTCCCGTGGGTCTTAAACCTCTGAATAATATGTGCCACTGGGGTCCCTGGAACTTCAAGCTGCTTAGAGATGGTTTTATAACCTTTACCTTTATGATCTTTGTCTATAATTTTGTTTCTGATGTCCTGGGACAATTCTCTCCTTCGCTTTCTGTTGTCCATGTTCAGTGTGGTACACACCTTTTCACCAAACAGCGGCGTGACTATTTGTCTCCCTTTAAATAGGCAGACTGACTGATTATGGGTTTGAAAACAGCTGTGATGTCAATTAAAGGACATACCTGAGTTCATCATAACCCCCTGGGCAATTAGTTCTCAGTCTTTTATGGAGGTACCATCATTTTTGTCCAGCCTTATTTCATCAGTTTGTTTTTTTAAATAATTCTGTTTATCAACAACTCCAAAGTTATGGCTGATTTTGATTATTTAATTTTCAATTAATTTTAATTTATTGTTACTTTTGAATGTTTCAAGTCATTTCAGTGAGCATTGTGGACTTTCTTTCTTTAACTGAGGGGTACCAACAATTTTGTCCACCCCTGTGACCTCTGTGCATGGGAACAATATTCCCCTGGGTTCATAACAATTTGTTTTGATTAAGGTGTGCTCTAAAATTACAGCAGACCTGCCCCCAGTCCTTTTTGTCATTTATCCTCTGTAGCTTGTCATGCTAAAAACATTGTTAGTTCCTGTCTTTAAAAAGGGTTAAATGTATTTTTCTCCCCAAATTTTTCTTGCATTTCTGGTTACGGTCTATCTTCAAACTGTAAAGCTACACGATGGTAAATGACTTTTGTAGCTGAAGAAATCTGCTCTAAGACATCTTTCTTTCATAGGATTCTCATTCTGGAACTGCTGACTATCCCATTGAAAAGTTGTTGGGAGTCCCAAAACCTTCATCGCATGCCTCTGTTACTCTTTTCAACAATGGAAAAATTATTCATGAAGGTGAGAAGCATCAGACTCCATCTGAGTCCTGTGGATCATCCCGCTGCGAGAGTCCTCTTTCTCCAAGGGCTGTGGGTCCACCATCTCAAAGGTCCTGGGCATGTGACCCATATTTGTATCCAAGTGTGGCGGATACTTCCATGGAAGAGCAGGAAGAGTGTGACAGCGAAGAGCAAGATGACACACCGGAACACTTGACTGACTCAGAAGTGTGTATCGTTTGACATTTTTTTCAATTGTTCCTAAACATTTCTGTGTTTACAAAATTCTGTCTCTTTGTAAGGGCGATAGATTGCCATCCTTTGTGTCAAAACGCTCCAGCCAGTGGCGAAGACCTTCGATAGCTCCTCGGTGGCTCTATATGCCCAAAGAGCGGTTCTATAGCTTTAGTAGGTCTCTGTCATCCAGCATGGAGAATATAACTTTCTCTGGAGCACCTCTTAGCCCAACAAGAGGGTCATTTTTTACTCTTAATGAAGCAGTAAGCAAGGAGAGGATAAGAGGCAGGAGGGGCTTTAGGGATGATACGTGCCTGCCATGCAGCAGGAGCCAAGGTAAGATTGGTAAAACATTTTTTGTTTACTTTTTCTGGTGGACTCTTGATAATAATTCACTTCCAACACTGTTTTTTTGTCGAAGAAGACAGTTTTTGGGAACTGCCTCATTATCATGATAAGCTTTCTTTTAAATGTAGATTTTTTTTAAATGCCTCTTTTTTAAACTTTGTAAACTGGCCTTGGTCCAGTCACCTTTCTTATCAACCCCTTAGGGGTGGTGTTTGTGATCTGGGATGACCCGAATTTAGGGTGATCTGACTTGGTAAAGAAATCCACAAAGACTGAGTGAAGCGGAGTAGAGCTCAGTAGTCCCACAATTGTGTAAAAAGAGATGCGTCATTTCTGTGTTTTTGCAGAGTGGTCAAAATCCTCTGACTCCATCCAGGTCTCTGGCAGCAGAGAAAAGGGCCAAAGCAGAAAGACGGTAAAGATAAAAGAGAGCTCTTTTGATCCGGTAACTCAAATTTCTGTCGTTATAAGTTTCTACAGATGTAGTTCTTTAGTACATATTCTGTTTAGGTTGAACATTACATGAATTTCATAAATAATTATCTTTTCATGTTTTGAGTAGGAAGGTGTTCAACCTCATCTGCCTGATGCATCATGGAGAAGGCGTTCTAAGTTTATAGGAGAACCCACCTGTTGGTCAGCTTCAACCAGCCTCAGTCAGCTCAGTGAGTATCAGCAGTTTTGTTCGCACATTGAACAAGTTGTGTTCCATTTGCACAAGACAGGAAATGCAAACCAGGGCATTTTTGTTTTTTCAATTTAAAGTACCGGTAGGTGATGTGAAAAGTATTTTTGTTTGAAGCAATTTCATGTACTTTCAGACTTTGATTCACCAGACTTGATGAAACAAATGATTTCACATCAGGTAATGCTTTGCTTAATTGTGGGTGTATATTAGGATCATTATCTTAAATAGAAATATTAATGAGATGGATTTAGTTATTGTTCATTCGTCTTTTTAGGAGGTTTGGAGTCCCACGCATTCCGCCTGGAACAGCAGGGCTAAATCCATGAGTCGAAGATCCTCGTAAGTCTGACTTCTCTGAAATCCTCCATAGTGATCATTACTCAGAGGCTTTATTCTAAAAACGTGATGTTCCCATTGCAGTTTACAGAGTGGCATTCCACTTGAAGGTACTTCTGATGACACATTTGAAAAAACAAAATCTTGCAACAAAACATTTGTTTGGTCTGATTAAAAATATGCTGTTGTAAATTCTCTTTGTTTTGTTTGCAGTCAAAAGTCCATCTTTCCAGTCCAGTGAAAATTTGTACCCACACTATTCAGGTACAAAAGTATTTGTAGTTTGTTTTACATGTACACAGCAAGTTTTGCTTTTGTAGTAAAGTTCCTGTGAATTAATACAACTTTAGTTTAATGTTCATATGTGTCCATCACATAGGCTCCAGAGCAGAATACAATATTTTTTTATTTTCAACTTGTTTTGATCACAATCTTTTCTGTGCATTTCATCAGCCACAGAGAGAAACAATCTGATGAGACTGGCTCAAACCATCCCCTTCACACCCGTTTCCATTTTTGGTAATTGTTTTACAGATGTTTATTTTTCTGGTGGTATTCTTTAAAATAATAGATACATAAATAAATCTTAATTTAATTTCAAGCCTGTCCTCATTTTCTACACTTTCCCCAGGAGGTGAAGAGGTGAGCATCTACACCCTGGAGGAAGCCCCCTGTGACGCAGACGCTGACTCTCCTTCAGCCTCCGTTTGGTCTTCCAAAGGCCTATCTGCTATACTACAGCCCCTCTCCAGTGAGGAAGGCTCTCTGGATGGGGGTCTCCGGCAGGGCTGCAGGATGCTTTGTACCTGGGCAGAACAAGATATACTCAAACCTGGATTAATATATGTGGCGAAAGCCTTTAAGTCCGAAGTGGTGCATGTTTGGCAGAAGCACTTCCCTGGTAGCACTGCACTACAGCTTTGTTTAAGGGTAAGCATATCCAACCTCTTTAAAGTAAATGTAGGCAAAAGTGTTTCTTCTTTTGGTTTAGGTTGAATTAGAAAACAGTGAGGCTCTCATGTATCTTCATGTGGCTTTAATGTCTTGATCCTATAAAGGAGATCCAGCAGCAAAGAGCTGCACAGAAGATGATGCAAGTTTTCAACCAGATCAAACCTCATGACATGCATCCTACACCACGGTGCGTTGGTTGTCTCTCTATGTGTTTAGTCCTGCGTCCATAGATAGATACACATGTGATCACTTCCTTATCTATCCCCCAGATTTTTAGATGTATCACTGGTCCTCTGGCATTCCAATGGACAATGGCTGACCATTGAGAGAAACATGACTGGTGACTTCAGGAAATACAATAACAACACCGGGGAAGAGATCACCCCTTGCTCTTCACTGGAGGACATGCTGCTTGCTTTCTCCCACTGGACCTATGAGCACTCATGCAAAGAGCTCCTGGTGCTGGATATTCAAGGTCAAAGTTCTTGCCATATGTGGATACAATAATGCAAGTTATCTGATGTTTTTATTTTTAAGTTCCACATGTTGAGTTTTTTCCAACTTTTCCTTCTGGTTGACAGGAGTTGGAGAGGAACTGACTGATCCAACGGTCATCATGGCAGACGATCAAAGGTGGAGCCTCTACTAGATGTGTCATTGGAAAGCATTTATTATTCCTTATTTATGGATCAACTTTGACTATTCTGCTCTTCTTTTCTACATTACAGTGGTGGCAAAGGGGATTT
This sequence comes from Oryzias latipes, assembly GCF_053564925.1. Lineage (NCBI taxonomy): Eukaryota > Metazoa > Chordata > Actinopteri > Beloniformes > Adrianichthyidae > Oryzias > Oryzias latipes. The sequence goes on from NC_136245.1 coordinate 16,261,504, forward strand.
GCTTTTTGGCCCCGATAACCTTGGAGTTGCTGCCATCAATGGCTTCCTGCAGAAACACACTTGTAATCTCTGCTGCCATAGACTTGGCTTAAAAGGTCAGCCATGTTTATTCATGAAAAAGGACACAGGAAAGAAGTAACAAGAATTAACATTAAATATTTGCTTTCTTTTTTTGTTGGCTGACCTGCAGATTATAGGAGTTTTTTTCCTCAACGCACACAGATTTTTGTGTGCACGTGTGCATATGTTTTTGTATGTCACCTCCATGTCGTCACTCAGGAGGCCAACTTGGCAAAGAGAGAAATCCCCAATAACTTCAGATGAAGAGAGCACACACCAGCCGCCAGCTAATTAAGCTACGCGCCTTCGTATATTTCTAAAACAACAGTCATGTTTGAGGCAGGGGGGTGGGCCTTGCTTTGTGCGTTTGTGCTGCACGGCCTTTGATTACGTATTAATCATGTCTTTGTGCTGGCAATGTGCTGCTGAGACATTAGCTTTGATTAGCTATTAATTAATGTCCCTGGGTAGACATGATACCATCTAGAGGATAACTGTGCTGAGAGAAACTGTGCTCAAAAACAAACAAGCTCAGCAAACAAACACAAACAGTCAAACGTAGTTGTTTTGATTATTTTCAAAGGTGCGTTGGTTCCTTTTCCTTTTCTTGTGTCCTCTCCAAGATTTCTCTAACAAATCAAACCAAATTATTCATGCTGGAGACACGGACTTCCTCCCAGTCCTGTCAGTATTCTCTTTCTTGTGATAATGACTGTGTTTTTGGAGTGACATATTGCTAACTGATGTTTCTGTTGTTCAGATTTGAGGACTCGTCCAACCAGCAGCGAGATCAGCAGTGAAGCAGGCAGAATATCAAGGAAAGAGGAATAAGCCAACAATAAAACAAGGATGTACCAGGAGAAGTAGGGAGAAAAATCAATTTTAATGCAGGCTTTTTTTTTTTGGTCTTTGGATTAAACTTTGTGATTCAAAAACAAAAAAATTACATTTCAGGTATTACATTTATTTTGTTTTAATACAGACTAAGAATGAAAGCCCTTTTCAAAACATTCAAACTGGTACGTCGTCTTTGAATTCACAACTTACTTATTATATTGTAAGTCCATCCAGCGCAGTAACTTCTGTGCTACAATAAAACAGGAATATTCAACAGTCAGAACACTAGGATCAGATGTTTATTCATAATGAATATAAAACAAAATTGCCTTAAATAATAAAAGTCCTGTTTAGTGTTGTTGATCCTTTACACTTTAGCTACAGTTGATTAGCTAAAGTCTGGCGCACTTGCTTTAATCTTTCTCACATATTCAGTTTCAGGTTGAATGGCTAACCATGAATGGTTAACTTTTGATCCGTAACGCCTAATGAAAAAAAAAACAAAATTACATTTAGCACTCCTTACCACAAACCAGAGTTAAAGCTGGGAATGAGTTCTACAAGTTAAAAACACTTGTACACTTTTTCCTTCTACCACCAGATTTATTGCCTTAGAATGGGGATATCAGGAAAATAGTTTTTTTTCTTTTTTCTTGATGGTATTGATATATAGTTCTGTCTGTATTGGTTATTTTACCTTGTAAAGAAGTGAAAAAAAGATCAAACATATTTTATTAAGTTATTTATCCTTATTTCTTAGCTTTTATGTCATAACAAAAAGGTACCGGTAGTTGTACTTTTTAGAACTTTTCAAAATCAGAAGATTCAGTCTGAGTATTTATAATCAAATATAGATTAAGTTTACAGTCTAATTAGGGCTTATGGAAATGATTGTTCATCTTTTATTAACAGTCCCAAAAAAAAGAAAGTAAACATGAAGTGCACTCATAAAATTTCTTTTATTTTTTTCTTCCCACAACAAAATGTCTACAAAAGCAATAAAATATAGAATTTAACAAAAATGACTTCAGACCTTCACATCATATATACATCTAACAGGAGGACTTACTAAGGCCCCTGCAAAGCTCTGAACTTCAACCAAGTCTTATCAATCAGTATTAGGTGTTTCTGACTCTACTTGCATACAAACACTCCTGAGCAGCAATAAAAAGCTACAGCAGAGGTTGTGGCTTTAAATCCAAGTTGGAGTTCAGAATACTGCAGAGTCCCCAGAAAATCAGAAAACCACAAAATGAAAAAAAATAAATGCATTGTAATCCAAACACATGTTCATTGGAGTTCTCCTTTTATGATTGGTTTTCTCTTGTAAACTCACAGTAAAGCATCTGTGCCCACTTATCCAATCCTTTCCCTCCTCACTAGCTATGGCACTTAAAAAAACAAAGACAATGTTTTTTTCTTCTTTTTTGAATAAATGTTTTTTTGTCTTATCATTTTGTCTTGTCAGTCCTGTGTAAAAGAGGTTCTGTAGCCCAAGATCCTTTCAGGTTTGGGAAACAGTTTGCTACATTTAGTTTTATATGCTCTTTCTGGGACGCGAAGACATTCTAAACAATAAATTAACAATTTTCAACACTACCCCATTTGTACACATTTGTAATGCATTAAGAAAGTTTACAAAACATTGGTACAACAAACATCTCTCTCTTTTTTTTTTTCAATGTGTTTTTTGTCTCACAAACACACACGCGCAGACTAGTTTTATTAGGAAAGGCTGATGGGGGTTTGGAGTGTATTTGACCAAGTGTATGAAATGCTTTTCAAATCGAGTGTATTAAAAACGTCTGAGCAGTTCGTCACAGACAACGACAATCCCTGTTGTGCGCTCTGTTATATGAAAGGCGTATGATGCATTCAGCTGCTTACACCAAACAGGCTACTCTGTAACATTCACACACTTCTCACATTGTCGTCCCCGCCCCAGCAGATATAGGATCTCCAATCCAGCTGACTAAAGCCAGTTCAGAAGGGCCATTTATCAATTCACACATTCAGAGATGAGAGGGGAAAGAACTCAAAACCAACAACAAATGTTAAAATTGGTTGTGTATAAATTATAGCATTTTATTAAAAAATATTGTTCAGCTTTCAAAAGGAAAAAAAAGAAGCTTCAAACTGACTCAAGTGATGTGGAGTTCGCCCCCTAACCCTTTTCCCTCCCTGCCAAAACCCACAGTATCACTAGAGGAGAAAAACACAAATGAGCCCCAAATGTTTCAATTCAATGAAACGTCATGCAAATAGAACAGAACAACAATAGGCTAATAGTATCAGAAGAATAGTAGTCATAATAAGAACAATAATAATAGTAAATAGTCATAAAATAAAAATAATCTTACAATGCAAACATGACAGGAGGAAACTCTGCCAGTTATTGCTACAGCTTCTTACTTACAGTGTTGCCTTTTTCTTGCCAGCACATTTTCCCTCACAACCCTATTCCACCCCTTTGATTCACAGTCTAACGAGGGAAAACAAAAATGTCTCGCGCAAAAGTGTCATAGCAAGAGTTAGAATTCACTGTCCCTGGGCTGTTGTGTCTAAATAACAGATTACTGGTTAACTTCCTTCACTCTCCCCGAAGCTGCATCTGATTGTACATGTTTGACAAGAGCAAAATTACTTCTCTTCTGCTTGTTATCATTTTTGCGATTTAGAGATGTTTTTCATTTAGACAGTGAATTCATGCTCTAAACACACACACACACACACACATAGACACACATCTATCAAAGCCTTGTCTGGGCAGATTGCTGGCATATTTAGCATACTTATGCCAATTTTTTTCATCCAAAAAAGTTATTTAATAATCTGTTTTTTTAAGTAAATTTGCAAAAAATATGATACCCTTTAATGCAAAGTCAGAAAAAATTGCTCCCTGAGAGATTCAAGCTTTAAAGAGCAAGTGATTGTCTTAAAGAGCCAGCGCCTCTAATGCTTGGGCCTGTCTGGGGTTGTAGGGAAGTCGCTGCACTTTGGAAGGAACAGATAAAAGACTTGCTGAGAGCTTGAAGCATAAATATAAGAACTTCTCATGATTTATGTTGAAGATTTCTCTAGTAAGTCAAATATATTTTCAAAATGTTCATAGAAAAATCTTGAACTAAAACAAGAAAATGTCTTTTGTACATTAATTTTACTGAATACGTTTTGTGTGAGAAAAGTCGAAAATTTGGCCACAGTGCAAAAAATCAAGCCTGAACCTCTAAGTTAGCTCTTCACTTTTAGTGCTTATGAACAACTAGGTCAAAGTCCTCAATATTATGAAATTGAACAGCAAAATAAACAATTTCTTGTCCTAAATAAATTAAATTAAACACAATAGAGAGAAAGGAAGTTGTATAGCAGTACCATTGAATGATTCATTTTGTTGCGCATAGGATTCTGTGCTAATTATTTTGTGCAATTGACTTCTCATTAGAGGATAAAAACTGTAACACCTGAAGAATAATGAATTTATGCTGAAACTGCTTAAAATATGTAATGTGTGGTTGAACACGTCCTTTCACAATAAAAAGAAGATGGCAAGGACAACGTCCCCTGATGGGATACCACAATAACTTAACTGATGTAAAATATGTTAAAAAACTATAACCTGTAAGTGCTTGAAATTGCAGCAAACAAAAAATGTAAGAATTCTAAAGGATTCCTTTCTTCACATTTGTCAGTCAGTGCTGTGAGTCCAAATTTGACATCATGCTGGACTGTAGGGACACCAGCAGTCTGAGCTGGAATGGGTTGCATCCACAGAGATTTTAAGTCATGATCAACAGCAAAAAGCAATATATTGTGTGTCTTAAGTTAACACTGCTACCTTGTTCTGAACAGTTAAAAAGGGGAGGATGAAGGAGGGTGAGGGATGGGGTCATGAAAGTTATTGCTCTTTAGGAAAAGGGTCCTACATATTAACAGCCCGGAGTGATTAACATCCATAGAAGGGATTGTGCAAATAGGAGGATGAGTGCATACACCACCCATATATTTTAGAGCAAAAGTATTTTTTCCCAAGCATATCTTTTGTAACTACCTTTTTTTTCCATTTTTGATTGGTCAATTATAGATGCACATCTTCATTTTGACATATACCCACTTATGTGTGCCTAAACATAACTCCAAGGTCCTGATTGTTCAGAGGAAAAAAGGAGTACGGGGACTTTGTGTAGAGGTGTGGAGTTCAATGTGAGGTCCTTGTTTCTGATTTTTTTTGTTTGTTTGTGTCTCGTTGATTGTTCGAAAGCAGTCCAGCTTTTATTGGACGTAATTATTGCAGCAAAAAATAAACAATTGATAGGCCGGCAAATCTGCCAGATAGTTTTTCTTGCAAAATAGAACATTTATGTATACATCTTCACCATGAAAAGTATTAGCAATTAGTTTCTTTTTTTTAAATCCTTCTTATGCTCTCTTTACATTTCTATAAGTTCCGGTCAGAAGGATGTAGCACCTTCTATACATATAAACAAAATCCAGACAAGGCTTTTGTTTATCAGCAAAACCAACTCAACTTCTTGTTTTTGCCCATTTTTCTAAGTTTACAAATTCTGTACACGAAGCTATCAAATAAAATGAAAACACATAGACAAAGTATAGTCAGTCACGGTGGACTGCTGCATATTTAAATTAGGACTAACTTATTTTAACAGAACAAGAAGTAATACTGGAATCCGTTCGCACTAGAAGAATATCTACAGTAGCTTTTCTATCTCCACAGTTCCCTACCCCACCTAGTTGTTTCAACTTGACAATGTCTTAATGTAGGAAAAAAAAGTTTTAAGAAAGTTAAATCAAATTAGCTTGCCAATCCTTTTTTTTTCTCTAAAGATTGACAGTTAAAAATTGTTCCTATTGTTCAAAGTCTGTACATTTCTGGTGAGTCACTTCAATTAAGGAGACAACTGGAAGCCCCATTTAGGCTGTGGCTTGGGGTACGCTTTGTTCATATATACATTCTTCAGACTGTAGCGGTGAACAGGATGGGATAAGTGCTGGACATTCCTGGTATTGTTGGCTGTAACTCAGAGTTTCTAGGAGATGGATCCTCACCCACCAGCCTGAAAAGAGCCTGGGGGAGCTCAGAAATATGCAGTTGCCACAACGATGGCATAGTTGGCGTGGCCTCAGTCTTCTTGTCAATTAAAACAAACTTCATTTCTTGGTCTTTTGCTGTTTGCTGCATTTGGACCACAGGCAGTCACTTGGGCATGGCCATGGCAGAGTTGGGATCGGGGTTAAAAAGTTCTTTGTAGAGCGGAGGAAAGAGGACGTTGACGGTTTCCGGGTGGAGTTGCTGGAAGGCCTGGAGCTCCTCTGTGTGGAGCGTGCACAGAGCGGACAGTGTTGGAATTCGGCTGATCAACTGTCAAACAAGAGGAGATGGTCAAATTCACCACTGTTCCAGTGTTTAAGTACCACCTAACCACAGTTTGTGTATGACAAAGTGCATGACACTTACCTTAGCCAGTGCATCTTCATCCATGTGGTTCTTCTGCATAATGTGTTGAAGAGCAAAGTAGATCTTCTCCTGGAGTTTCTGGACTTTCCGAGGTTCCATCAGCCAGGGTCGATCTAAGTGAATATACATGATTTTTTTTAAAATGATTTTTATGCCAAGGCTCCTAAATTTGATTGCATTAAAAAACACTCAACACTAAAGTACAGATAAAATGAAGTATTGACCTTGAAACTACATTCAGCAAGATTTTGCACATTTTGTCTCAAATGTAAACACCATCTATGTAAGCAAAACTGACCTGTAGAAATTAATACAGCTGCCGAAAAAAGAGCAATCTCCTCCTCTGTTAGCTGCAGTGAACACAGACTCTTGGCAAAGTCAAACACCGCACTTACTAAGTCATCGCAACCTTAAAAAAGAAATGGAGAAGGACAGACAAAAAGAAATTCCATTAGACTTTTTTAGTCAATTATAGGCTGATGATTGAAGAGAAGAGTTGACTGTTTTGGCACATATTTGTTTCTGGCTTCTTTCATAATGCACTCCAAAAAACTGCATGTCTTACCTAGAGATTTGAACATCTGCATGCCACCGTACTTTCCCTCAAAGAGCACAGTGTTGTTGAGAGGGTTAAAGGCTCTGCACATCCTGACCAAGACTACCTCCAAACAACCTGAATGAACAAAGTAAAAGAAAATATTTATGAAGCTGATATTTAATGTAAAGAGTTGAAAACCACAGTTTTATTTTTTTTACACTAAACTAAATAGAATCAAAAATACTATTATCTATTGGATGCATTTCCACTTATCATACCTGACTTGAGAAGTAGGATTTGGTCATTCTGGCACAGTTCCATGAAGCCTGAGATGCGCTTGGCAAACTCCACTACATACTGGATTGCATGGGTAATCTGGATGGCACACTGCTGCCACAGCACGTCCCGGGGCTGGAACCAATCATACCCAATTATTTCATGTATGCCATATATTTAGATGAAGGAATTATACAACCTAAACAAAAAATGGCATATTTGCTGAGACTAATGTAGCTGTGAAATCGCTTTGAATTCTATGCCTAATTCAAAGTTCTGCAAATGTTTTTTGTTCTATCATATACAGTGTTTAAACGGTGTTTTTTTTGTGTACATAATGGCAATGACATTAAATCCTTACCTTGCTCTGGTACATTTTGATCTCTTCATAGGAATGTGTCTGCCAAGCGAGCTGCTGTAGCTCTTCTGTTGTGTATTGACAAGTCTCCAAATGAGACTTGATAATATTTTGAGCAATACGATCTGAAAGAGAGAAACACTCATGTATTCTCGATTTTCATCCTATATTTGATAACTAAGAATCGTATCAAATTAAAGAGTCATGTGTTTCAATCACTGCAGAGTTGTGTGCTCTTCTGCTACTGACAGTATTCTTGTTACTGAATGTAAAGTTTGTCCTTTTCATTAAATCTATATCCTTCCCCTGAAGCGTCACCACAGTCATGACACATTGTTAGTAAGCCATGTAAACCTGTCTGATCTCCTGTTGTACTCTGAGTTTAGAATTATGTCTCAGGTTCTCCTCTAGAACTATTTCAAGCACATCTTATTTATGTTCCTTATGCAATTTCTATGCAGACTTCAGATGACTGTCATGTCATAATGTCTGTTTTGCCTGTAGAGCAAAATGTCTGAAATTACCGAGCTCTCCCATGCTGACATTGTTGGGCCCGAGATGACTTTCCTGGTAGCCTCCATAGCTGAAGAGGTTGGGTACGGGAGTAAGGTCGTAAACCGGCTCCTGCTTAATGTGCTTCATGCCTGACATGTCCAAACCCGACTGATCTGGAGACGGTTGGGTTGAATCTATCCCGTAGTAGCCCCCCGGAATTCCACCTCCGTTACTATGGCCGCCTTTGGGTAGGTCTATGACATGACCATTGGCATATGTCCCTCCGATTTCATGATTGAGAGTGGATAGTCCGTTGGTTAGGCTGGTGGAATAAACACGAGCCAGTGCTTCAGCTTCACCAGTCTGCTGCTGCCGCTGCTCCTGCAGCCGTGCCTGGTGCTTCTGCACCTCTGCATACAGGCTGTCACGTTGCTTCTTTGACATGCGGCCAAACTTAACAGCTGTATTTGGGCAAAACAAAGATGCAGAGGGAAAGATGTTAGTGATGGCTTTGAAAAGTACATTTTGTGTGTAAAGTTTTTTTTTTTTGCAGAGCTATTAAAGTAGAACATAGGTTCAAAATATACAAGAGCAGTATTCATTGTTGTGTATTCAGCACCAAGATTTCAACTAGGCCTCACCATCTCTGGACATTCCAAGTGCAAGACATTTCTGCAGGCGGCAGTGTTGGCAGCGGTTGCGGTTTGTTCTGTCAATGAGGCAGTTCCTCTGGCGGGGGCAGGAATATGAGGCATTGTTCTGCTGGCTCCGTCTGAAGAAACCCTGGTTGCAGGTCAACAAAGAGTACCGGTCTCAACTTCAGCTTTCTTAAAATGTAACATGTATATTTTTTGACAATGGAATTTAGGCCTTACCTTACATCCCTCACACGTAATGACTCCGTAATGGATTCCGGATGATTTGTCTCCACAGATTTTGCATGGTATAACTTCGATTTGGGCTGGAAAAAACAAGCAAGATGGGAGAAAAGATATGGGTCACAAATTTTGTTTCAAATCCAGAGTAAACGTTCATTTGCCCCTTAGCTCCTCAGAGTAACACCTTACTCATTCACTAACCACAGCAGGTGGTTTAATTTGAAGATACAGTACAGGATGGACTGAAGTACCTGACTATGCTCACAGTGTGCCCAAGCATAGTATTTTGGACCACAAATTCACAAGGGCACAGTGACATGTGAACATTCATTATATCTTTGAGTTTTTTTTACTGACTGGTGCACTCAGGACTGCATATGTGCACATCAGTCACAAATAAATCACTAGATTTTGTGCATTATCTTTTGTGTTGAATTTGACGCAGAAGACCCCTCCAGGTAAAAAAAAGTTGTCTATAATGGGAAACAGGTTACATCACAGAAGGACAATACTTTCTCTTCATACCCCTTTTTACTGCACTTATATACCCTGGTTCAGGCCAGCTGCTCTTGGTATTTAACATACTCTAATTGACATACACTAATTTTCTATCTCTATCTTTCTATCTTACTCACTGTGTATAGGAAGCTCCATGTACAAGTCACAAGCAAAGGCACAACATGGAAATCATTTCAGCACACAAGGATGTGGCTTTGAAAATGTGTTCCATTGTAGGAAGAGAAATCGGCAGTTCCAGCTAAGATATGGATGTACATGTATGTAGAGGTAGGCAGGTATGCTGCTGAGATGGCACAGGCTCTATAAAGAGATTAGACAGCCGATCTAATCCTAAAATATTTCCCGACGTGCTTGTTCTATCCTCTGCTGAGCAGTGTCTTAGTCCCATCTGAAACAGCCATTCATATAATCTCTTGCAGAGTTCCACCTGTGGGATAAATCTGCAAGAATTTATACATTTTCTGTGAATTTTAAAACAAATTGTCCCTGTTTACAATTGTATACGTTTGGATTAACTGATCTCACTTAAGCATGTTAAGACAACATTTCTAACACTTATTTTCATGTACAAATCATGGTTAACTGCATGTAAATCCAGAAATGTAGTTTCACATTTTTCAACTCAAAGTTTATAAACTTTATTTTCTTTTAAGGGGATTGTAATTTAAGTGTGTGTGTGTGTGTGTGTGTGTATGTCCATGTAAAAAGGCCTGGTGGAATGAGTGTGCAATATTCATAATTGGATAATCTCTTATGAGGATCAATGAAAGTAGTCATGTCTGTATAGCAACTGGCCAGGTAGACATGATTATAGTGAACTACAAAAATCTAACTGCACCTTAGAGACACTTGTAAATGTGTGTTAAACATGTAAATCATTAATGCAAAATACAAGAACAGTTTCTTTGTTTTTGTACTTTCACTAAAGTTGAACAATGGCTGCATATTCATAGATTTACCCTAGATTTACCTAAACAAATCCCTTTTAGTTTGCCAGTGTAACAGTGTACATTTCTGACTCCTTTTAATTAGCCGTACTGCAATAACATGCAGCCCAAGGGATGTAGTCCCCTCATATAGCTCCATTGTTATCTCCTTAAACTTTTTTTCCTTTGTCAGATTAGAAACAAAATAGGATTGTTGTATTAATGCCAATAATATACAACTTTAGTTTTTTTTATTTCTCATTTTGTTGTCAAAGTGCAGCACTGAAAGCTGTACTCGGCTGTTTAAACACAAATCATGGGCAAAACAATGACAATGATGTCCCTATGTGTAATACAATTGTTGATATGTCTGAGACACGTTATTTTTTAGTAAAATTGCTTACAAATGGTCCTGGGACATTTTCCTGCTCTTTACAGTATGCCAAACACACATAAAGAAAACCTGACTTGGACAGTAATTCCCTAACATGTGGAATGCAAGTCAAGCAATCATGCTATAGCCAAAACTCTCCAAATAGCAGAGACCTGCTTTCCTCTTAGAACCAGAAATATGGGACAGAATGGAACACTTCTGACTTTGGTTCAAGAGACTGTTGCCTGGTACTAGCGCTGTCCAAGATATGACCCATTTTCACCCGTTAACGGCCAACTGGCTCCAAACTGGGTCAGTGTAGAGCAGTGGACTGGGACTACGTAAGGACTCTATACACAAAGCTGTCAATGAATGTGGCCTGTAACATACTATTAATAGTTTGTAAAACAGGTCAGTTACACCCAGGACATGGAGGTAATGAACACAGCATATAGAAGCAGTAAACAAAACAGGACAACACTTCTTCACTATCTATCATGATCTTCTGTAGAAGTTAAGTTGCTCCAGTTAGGTTAAAACTTTTTAGTGCATATTTTTCCCCAACTTTCTATTTTGTAAAGTGCAAGAAAACCTCCTTTTTTGTTCCTTTTCTTTACCCCATAACAAATGCATTCCTCTGTCTATCAAATAATTCTGCCCCAGAGAGCATAGGTTTGCAAGCAGGGGATTGTTTTCTCTTGTTTTAAGACAGAAACAGAACATGCACTATGTGAAGGATAATGTATGTGTCCATGTGAATTTAAATAAGTGTAAATGAATGTTTGTCTGTGTGGGTGCATGTATTGTGCAGTGAGTGTGTGTTGTGTAAAATACTGCCTGTGGGGACTGTCAGGTGGGAAATAGGGAGACGTTCATGACAGCATTGCTGTTGCCAAGGTGACCACCCACTTGCTGCACTTGTCTGGCTGTCACAGCAATGATGTGCTAAGCTGTCACACTCCAAAAGGAAGTGATGTCGTCATTTTGAGAAAGCCCATTCTCAGCAATAAATGCTATGTGGATTTGAACTTTATTCATATCTATTCAACATACCCCTAGCTACAAGAAGGTGTCCAATTCACTTGTAAATGTTTGCCTAAAAACATTTTGACTTAAACTTCTTTCTAAATAGTTTACAATATTCTTCTGGATTGCCGTTTACTTTGCATTAATTGCATCACTCAGCAGTACTGTTAGAGATGGCACGTGTCAGGCTACATTTAGCACTCCTTGTCCTAAATTCATAAAATTCTTTTCAATATTATTGTTGCCGAACTGGAAATCTGCATCTCCACCTCTCAAAAATAAAACTTTTCACTTATCCCAGATTTGGGCAAAAATGCAGTAACATTTCTGTTTGTGTTTCTTTTATTTGGATAGTTGCATTGCCACTTTATGAAAATTATTTCTGCTCTCTTTTGATTTTTTTTAATTATTTTAACTCTAGGACATTACTTTATACTAAACGATGACATGAAGATAACCAGACAATTTGTGAGATGTCTTTGGACCATACTATCTATAAATGTAAAAGTCATGAAAATCTTTTTCTTTAATACGTTTTTTCTCATTGTTCTAATTTGGTATATATTTTAATGCTTTAAATTTTGCAGAAATATCACACTTTTATTAGATGAATAGAACTGTGTTCTCCTTTATTCAAAATTATGCTGAATGATGAGATATTTTTTGGTTTTTATTTTACATTCCAAGCAAAGGATTGCATCTTGAAGGCTGAATTTTTAAAGTGGGACCGAAAGAAGTCTAATGTTAAAATTTCCCCTAACCTCTCTTGACAAACATCCATCTCCAAACAAAACCTAAGTAGAAAAGGCTACTCGCCTCTGCTTCTGGAGATTGCTTTGCCCTCAAGATACATGCTTTTCATGGGTGTGAGGGACTTCTCTCCAACCTGGGTTGACCCAGTCAGAGCAGAGTGACTGACAGCAGCCTCAGCCAGCAGGCGTGGGACCATTATCCCGAGGTTATTATGTAAGAGCTGGACTGCAACGCTGGCGGTTCTTTAGCTAAGAGGTGGATCAGGCGTACACAATCTCTTCAGGTAGAAAAAGATAGAACCAACCAGAGAGGAATTTCACTCAGGACCAGGCAAAAAAAAGCTGCTTGAATTCGAAACATACACATTGTGTGTGTGTGCAGCTCGTAGTGGCCACGAGGGCTGTGTTGCATTTGCACGTGTGTTGTGATAATTGATTTTTAATGAAGTGAAGATCTCCTGTGTATTTTCTGGGCTGGCTGTTTCTCTAAATAGACTCTAATTATCTATATTAATATGCAGATATAAAACAGAAGCCTTTAAAAAACATGTTTCATTTACTTTGATGACTTTAAAAAGGTGGGTTCTTGTGCATTGCATTGTTAACCGTTATGCTTAAATACATTCCTTGAAACTAATAGGCTCTGGACTAGAGGCAGCTGATTATGTCTATTCTCACAGTGTAACAGCAAATTAGGACCACTAGATGCTGCAATACAAGTGGTGTTTCTCTATCTCTCTTAATGTGGGTGAATGTGTGTGTACTTGTATTTGTCATCTTATTAGGACATAATCATTTATCTCGTTGGGACTTGTTTGCTTAATGGGGACTCACTGAAGAAAGAAATATTAATATTTTGAGTAGGATTAGGGCTAGAGTATGAATGAAGGATAAGTTAGGAATCAACTGGTGATGGGCACATTTAGGATCAGGGGCAAGTTAAAAATATTATAAATATATAAAAGTCAGTGCAATGTCCCATTAAGAAAAGCTGAACAAACGCGAGTGTGTGTGCATGTGTGTGTGTTTGTGGCTCTGTTGCCAATAGGGCAGACTGGACATGCATGTTTCATTCCTTCAGCCTGCAGGGTTGGTCTACAACAGTAACACACCCCGAGCAACACATAATACCATGGAGTAGCAAAAACAAGATATTCACTTGAGGTTTCAGTATCACAGTTTATAGAACAGTTGAAATCACTTTCTGTCATAACTTTTGCCGGTCTAAGCCATCTCTGAAATGCAAACACAACTCCTACTGTAGTCCCAGGGGTTGATTTGCTGGAGATAAATGTGGGTGGTATCTCCACTTCATTAAAAAAATATGCATAGCTTCTTTCCAGCTAACTAGATATCTTCTGGGAAAATAAAGGAGATCAGCTTCCCCTCCATCACAGCCTTGTTTAATCGGAGCAATACTGGTGCTGATCTTAGATGTCTATATACTGTGAATTATAGTACCACTTCTCACCATCCCCTTCTCTTCAGTCTGTTTGACTTTTTTACCCGTCTCTGAGTGATCCGCCTTGCTGTAAGTGGCTGGGAAAACATTTCAGTTTCTGTATTTTAAGATCTATTTCTATCTTTCCAAAAAAAAAAGGTTTCAGTCTTCCTTGTCTCATAGAGCATAGAGGAAAAACAATCTTTAAATGTTCCTGAGTCTCACCCTCACTCTTTGTCTGTCGCTGCTAAAAAACATTGAGAAAACTTCTGATGGTGTGATCGTTGAGTGGATTAATCCACACTGCTGGGAATAGCTTACAGCAGTGCTGTGTGGGTTATATCCCTAGTGTCTGCTGTCATGTTTCCACATCATACTGCCCCATTAAAATCAATGAAATACTGCCATTGCTCATGGTTTTAAACAAGATTTTGCTGTGTGCTGACAGACTTTTTCTTTTTTTCTGCAGTTTAACCTTTTTACAGTTTAAAGTGACTATAAATTCGATTTGAAGTGTGGTGGACTCTCAGTTCCTCTCAAAGGGACAAATTAAATGTCATGCACTTGACCATTCTGTATCTTTCTTTTTTCTTTCTTTTTTTTTAGCAAATTGACTGAAATCCCAGTCACCACATGCCTTTTAACACAAGTTGACAGCCTTGTGTTCTTTTAATGTGCTGGTAATTTTGCACTATTTGGTGGAATTGTGTAATAAAATAATCTCTTATTTATATCTGGTGAGACAATAAGTTCCAACTTTTCTTGGATTAATTACAGATTTACTGTTGCAGGTTTTTTATTTATTTAAATCATCTGAAAGTTGATGAAATTCATATTTTCGCATTGAAAAGAGGCTGTCTGTACTTGCCTATGGTCCTCAGTTAGCTTTAGTTAACAAGGTTTGGCTTATTCTGAGTAGAATGAGTGGCACACATATTGCTCATCAGAAGTGCGTTTGTTGTGTTTCTTTGTAATAATGTCTGCTTTACGGTGTGTTAAAGTAATCATAGTAAAGCCATACAGTCAGTCTACTTCCCCTCCCCCTCCCCATTTCCCGCCTCCAAGCGTGTTTTTGTCCTCTCTGTAATATATAGACATTCACACTGGATGAACTTGCTTGCACTACACCAACCTCCCCTTCTCCCATCAGTTTACCCCCCAATGCACACACTGCCATCACCCAGATGTACAAACTACAAAAAAGGTCCCTCCCTCCTCTGCTGTACGTCAGAGGGCATGCCCTGTTTGCCATGCAGACCAAAGCACTCTGGGTAATTGCGCAGATAGCAGGTCTGGGATCAGCTGCGGTTTGCGCATGGAATATTGTACTGCTGTGTGATTGGACGCCATGGAGATGGAACAGAAGGGGGCCACTGGCTGCCATCCAGTGCATCGATTTGCTCTCGCAAGCAACGCACATGCACAGCAACATTTATTAAAAGACACGTTCGGACAGAAACTCACATTCAGACATGCTCAAATGCCTTCATTACTGCAATCCACTTTTTTGAAGAAAAAAAATCACCAGATTTTATAGTATGTCATTTGTGCACTTGCATTTCTTCGTTTCACCTTTACCATACACCCACACTGTCTCCCACCTAGTGCAGCACGAGTCCCAAGGCAGATAGGAAAAGACGGAGGCGTGGGAAAAGCCCACAGGGTAAACCCAACCACTAACTTAGCACACACGCTTGCACACATGCATACATACAGACACACAGTCTACCCATCTGCCTCTGCAGATCTGCTTCCCATCATAACTGTACACACACAGACTCACAGTCCAACCCCCTGGGTGACCTAAAGGACCCTGATGGCCTGTGACCTTTCCTTAAGGACTGGAAGAGTGCATCGGAGTGGAAGGAACAATTGTTAGGTGTGAGAGGGCTAAATCATCCAGGAGAATGCAAGCAACAATATTTTTGTCAGTTCAAACAAAAAAAAGTAGGTGTTGAGAGCATTCTGTTGCTGTCACCAATGTTTTTTGTGTTATTTCTGCTTTTTGGAGGCATGAAGGGCTGTTAGAACACAGAGCAGTGCTCATACTTTGCTAAAATGCAAAACAAAAAGTCTTGACACAAACACAATGGCTGCGATACTGTCAAACATTACATTTTCTTTCTCCCTTTTACCTCAAACTCCTCCTACTATGATGTTTCTCTTGAGTCTAATGTCAGATGACTGTGTGTGTGCCAGTCTTTGAAGGGGAAGAGAGTGGAAAGGTGGTTATCCCAGCATAGAGAGAAATATAAAAAGAGAGAGGGACATCCAAAAAGAGAAAAACAGAAAATTGCTTTCAGGTCTTACATAAGGTGGAGAGAAATTTGCTCTGTTTTGTTCAAGTCACTTTTTGTACAGCGGGAGTTGGTGACTGGTCAAATTAAATGAGGAGGCATGGAACATCATAACAAAGGAGATTGAATGGACTTCAAACCTTTAATGAAAAGAGCCGCACTTAGGGCTAATGGGTAACAGAATTCAATCACAGAGAGGTGGATGGAAACCACCCTTTCCCTTCAGATTTCACTGAAAATTGCTTAAATCATTCAGATACGTCTACTTACACATTCTAGAAAGGCTTGAAGTAACACTTTAAAGAGGCTTGTGACTGTATGTAAAAACAAAAATAAGAATCAACACATGCTAGTGATAGTAAGTGAATATACTAAAGTACTGAGCCCACCTTTAGCTATATATTTGTTTATACCTAAAGATCTGTAAATCTTCTAGAAAATACTATTCTTTTGCCTACACAACATTTATGAAAAATAACCTTTAATAATGCATTTTCATGTACGTAGCAAGGGGTTAGAATTTTTCCAATTTCACAGGGTTTGTCTTGCAAATATTAAGTGAAAGCTCAAAATGCCACATTGCTTACTTCCTTAAAAAATTGGTTAAACCTAAAACAGCTAAAACCCAACTCTGTGAATAGATTTCTTTTTAATTCCAAGTAGTTTTAAAAAGGCAAAATCATTCAGCCTGCATGTTAAAGTGTGTGAGCATGCACATGTGCGCGCTCTCTCCTAGGGATAGCCGCTAATAGCTCGCCTCAGGCAATAATTTAACTTAGCTTAACAAGATTCTCCCCAAAGTGGCCCCAGGGGCATCTCTCACAGAGGCAAATTGATCACAAAGACTATCACAAGAACTTGGCTCTGCCGGGCTCGACCCAGTATGTTCTTCACCTGCTCTCTTGTGCTTCTCTGTCTCCAGTGGGATGATTTACCAGAATTTTTCATTTGAACATTAAATCATCAAAGTGAAGAGAGCAAACATCGCAGCGGCAGTGGCAGCCGCGGTTTCCCTAATTGCATTCTCTTTGTGAATGGCGGGAGGCCTAATGTCAACAAGCCTCCCACATGTGAGCGCTCATGCTCCCTCACAGACAGACCGAATAATAGTCTCTTCAATGAGATTACTAGCACTAAAACAGGCTAATCTTTGTCATTAAGAAAAGATGTCGCACTTGGCTAAGTCACATTATAGGCTTATTGTAGTCAGAGCATGCTATTCACCTACTAACAACTTCACATAAGGCAGACAAATGTGCATTCTGATTATCATCAGATATCATCATTGCCCTACAAGATCATTTCTGCCTACATTTTTCCTAGCAAATTAACTGAAAATGATTAGTTGCAAATTCTCTCCCTAGTTGTGATCTTAAAACAAAAGTTTTATTTCGGTCTTTAGTAAAAAAAAAAAAAATCGTTTTTAAATACCAGTTTGAAAACTTTTAAATGCCTTTAACATTTTTCTGAGAGTAGCTACGGTGAAATTTGAAGAAGTATATAGACTAATCTGCTTTAGCTAAAGTCTAAAAGGTGGTTTGCAAGGGTGGACTTTGGATGCAGCTATTGCAGGTAGTTATGTTAATCATTGCTTCAAATGTGTGCAAGTGCAGGCCGAGGACACCAGTTTGCATCTGTGTGTTTGTGAGTGGATGTGCTAACATGCATGCATGTAAAAGCCAAATGGAGTGTTTTTCCATCTCTCAGTCCTCTTTTGCATAAGAACTCACCTGCTCAACCCATCACATGCACAGAACCTCATTTGTCTTATATAACTTCTTAAGTCTAACAGTAACCTTACCTTCCTCTTATCTTATCTCACTCATTCACTCACTGACACTTGTCCCGTCTCCGCTGGTGTTTGCCCTCTTTTATTAATTCGCCTCATTCAGGTGAGACGCTCCAACTTTAGCGTGTGAAGAAATAAATTTAGCTTTTTCACAAAAATGTACAAAACTCTGTGAGATCTCAATTAACATTAAATTAAAATTTAAAAAAAAAGTGTGTCCAACTGTTTTTTACTGAACCTAATAAGTAATTATTGCAGATCATCTACATGCCATTTGGCGCCAAAGTTTGTTGAAATCGCTGCATTCATTTGTGCGCAGTGTTAGGGGGTTTTTGTGCATTTTTTTTCCGGACGGGGGTGGAGGTGGGGGTAGGGGGTTCTTTGTCAAAAAGCATGCATGTTAAGTTAACTGCTTTGAAATTGCATGTGATTAAACAATCCAGAGTGTTCTTGTTCTTAACATAGGCTGATCGTGTGTAAAACATGGGTGGATATTTATTCTCACTTTTTGTAGGCACCAACATTTATTAACTACTTGTATTTACTTTAGAGTAAATGAAAGAAAAACACATGAATATCCAATATTGTTTTGCGTCCACTAAGACACGCTCCCTTCATGGATGAATACAACTGCCAAAACAGAAGAGGCTGTGAAGAGAGTATGACTTCGAGGCAGATTTAGAGTTTAGGAGTGGTTCAGGCTGAAATCCCTTCTGGCAAAGATAAAGCAGAGACATAAACTGCAGCGTTGCCACACAGCTCGTGCTCTACGCGCATTAAAATTAAACAGAGATAGAACTGACTAAGGAGTAAAACTGGTCGCTTAAACACCCCTGGAGAACCACAGAGGGGGAAAACCAACATGGGGCGCATGCTGAGCCCATGCTAAACAAACAAAGACTGTGATACAGACTCAGTGGGACGTAGACTCGCAGGCCAGGGAACCTGGATGCCTCGGCAAAGGTTGCACAGGCGTGCAAGGTGCAGAGTAGACTGAAGACAGGTGCAGAGACTGCAGGGAAATGAGTCCTAATTTAAAACTTGGTTTGTGGCACCTCAGTCAGTCACTAGGGCTGAGTTGAGGGATTAACAAAGTAGCCTGCATGGGCTTGGGGTAATCCCCCCCTCCTTCTTACATAACACAGGCCCATTAGTAAGCACAAAAACACAATAAACAACAAACAAAACAATAACACTGTGCTCCAGAACTGACCGCATATGCACTATAAACACTACTAGTCTAAGTGGCTCAGGCCAGGTGCCCGCTATTGTGAGAAACAATCGATTCCAGCTCAACAATGAAAAAACAGAGATTTGGTTGAAATAACAGCTCGCTAACCCACTGCTTCCAAGTGGGGCTGTCACATTCTCATCTGCTACTTCAATAGAATGTTCTTATTTTCAGCCTATTTTTTTTATTGAATTGTTACAAAATGTCACGCATCATCATAACAAAATATTATGCAATAACATTATAGAACCGGCACCACAAAAACATGAAAAATTGCCAAATTTAAAAATATATATAAAACTCTAATTTATATTTTTTCATTAAATACAAACATTACTAGTCATGTGCCATAGATTTATCTGCACAGACTGCTTCCGTTGGCTTAGACTAAAAATTGATCCCGGGATGCTTTCGAACTGAACGGATCGATGCTTGCACAAGCCTCCAACGCAAAGCAGGATGGGACTAATTCTATTGGCATGAGGCTGTCATGCGTAGTCTTGCAGCTTTTTGTCAGTGTGTGTTTCCAATTCCTTCTGCATGTGAACACAAAGTGTCTAGCAAGGTGAAATACATAAGAACAAAGTTTAAATGAACCCCAATGAGATGCTCTGCGTTCCAGGAAAACCTTTTTCTATGGTTTCCTTCTCCTGCTGCTAAAATCTCATCACCTCTGGTTTTACTGTCCTCCTGCTCTCCTTCAGTTCCTCTCATCCCACTGTTCCACATGGAGCCTGAGAGACTTCTGCCAAATCTGAACTCTTTGACCTATCTAGCGAGACTTCTTAAGTGCTGGTAAAGTTCATCTAACTTGCTGATGGAAAAAAAAACCCAGACATGAGCTAATAGCTAACATTTGTATCACTCTGATGATAGGAAACTATTGACAGACAAAATACATGTTCACAAAGTTGGTGCATGTTTGTTTAGGTCTGGAAGATCATGCAAACACTGATCCTATGAGTTCATGAATTTGTTTGACAGAAAGTACTTATTTCTAATGTAATTTCATCAAAAGTTTGTTTCCCTCACTGCTGCAGATATAACTTTTTTTTGCCATAAACATGTTGACTAAAATTATTCTTTGTTCACATAAATTAAAATACATAAAACAAGTTTTCTAAATGATTGCACTAAAACTTTTCTAAACAACTATTTATGATGTTACAGATGTAATTATCTCTACACTACAGTGAGTTTTCCTCTCTGTTCTAAGATTCTGAAAGGGCCATTGTGATGTTCTTGTGTCAGTTGTTTTCTTTTTGGCTGTTTCAGGTCAACTCATGCACTGACATCATCTTTGGTCAGGGCTTCAGGACTTGTGGCTTTTGTTAAATGATAATTGCCAATGCACATGAGGCCTCTGTCTTTTTTTTTTATAACCTTGGTTGTGAGCACATTTCAGTGTAAGGGCAGCCGAGACTCCACACAGAGACGCACACACACACAAACACACACACACAGGTTGGGAGTGGGGGCCGGACAGCCCACACTGATTTAATTCTATCTGACAAAACCCTTTGGGGCGTGCAGAGGGAGAGAGGAAGATGAGGGTGGGTGGGTGGGGGGTGAGAGAGAGAGGGGGAAAGACAGGCTAAAAGAGGGGTG
Source organism: Oryzias latipes (assembly GCF_053564925.1). NCBI lineage: Eukaryota > Metazoa > Chordata > Actinopteri > Beloniformes > Adrianichthyidae > Oryzias > Oryzias latipes. Next base: position 16,282,381 of record NC_136245.1, read on the forward strand.
AGGGAGACGCTTTGGGGGCCTCTTCTGCCAAGCACAGCTATAAAGTGAAAGCAGGAGCTTTCGGTATGCCCCCTTCCAAAGCCGTCCGTGCACGAGAGTGGACGCTAGGCCCATTAGAACATGGATAAAATACAAGGTGCATGGCTGGAAAGTTTGACACAGGATTACACAGAAAGAAGGGGAGAAGGGGAGAGGTGCGTGTTTGGCCTCCAATGTTCCGCTTCCACAATGTTTGATGGCCTGAGCAAGCAAACAGCATGATCTATCTGTTAACAGAATATAGATAGATAGATAGATAGATAGATAGATAGATAGATAGATAGATAGATAGATAGATAGATAGATAGATAGATAGATAGATAGATAGATAGATAGATAGATAGATAGATAGATAGATAGATAGATAGATAGATAGATAGATAGATAGATAGATATACATACATACAGGCAGGCAGACAGGCAGATAGACAGACAAACATCTTAATTCAGTAAATCGTGTTGTTAATCTATTTAATTATCAATTTTTCTGTTAGAATTCAAAAATGTATTGTTTTAGTGCATTGTTCTATCTCTGTCTTCTAATAAATATTTATACATTTACATTAAGGCCTTCTCTACTTAGTTCAACTAACTAAGTGGTTTGAAAAAACTATATTTTCATAAATAAATGACGTGGTGATATTATTTATTTTTCAACATTATTTTTAGTTTCTTTTTGAGAGTATGTATGTAGATCCCAGGGCTTCCAATTATTTTCTAACATGAATTATTATTATAAGTATTTAGTTTCAATTATACTATACTTAAAGTCAAAAACACGTTTTTCATATCACAAAAAGATAATGAAATATTATTATAGGTCATTGTCAGTGTCTGTGGGGTTTTGCGTTGAATATTTGCGCAGCATTAAGACCAGAAAATTAAAATAAATAAAAATAAAATGAAAAAACAATAAATGACTAAATTTATAGATGTCTGAAAAGGAAAATTGTGCGCAATGTGCTTCAAAATTCATAAGCTGCATTTGCGCTAAAACGAAAAAATAAAATTGACAGAAAACTGCAGGAAAAAGTTTGCACCTGCCCTTGCGTTTTGGTGTGCGTGTGTTAGTGTGTGTGTGTGTGTGTGTGTGTGTGCAGCACGTCATTGACGTGGGTTAATGTCCACGGCGCGCTGCAGAGTGCTGCAGAAATGGGTTAGTGGAGCGCCCGAAAAAGAAGCGTGTCCAGACGCAACTTTCTAAAAACTTTTTATGGCCCAAGTTTGCTGCAACAAACGAAGTCACGTTCCAAAACACGATCCAACACGATATGCTCACAAAAATGCGCAGTTATTACAAAAAGATAAAATAAAATAAAATCCAATTTCGATCCCCTGCTTTAAATTTGAATTAAAATGTTCATTTTTAGGGACAGCTGACCTATCCTAAAAAGTATAATAAAAACTTAAAATAAAGGAAAAGTTTTCCGAGTCTGGACAGATATTTTAACATACAGTTGAAACAAATTTAAAAAAAAGAGCTGAAATTAAAAATTCTATAATGATAAATAATATTTTTTAGTTCTTATTGTAATCCTTCATTCATATTTGTGATGGATAACTGCGGGTATGTTTGGCTCTTACCTCGCATCGTGTTGGCGTTGCAGGAGCTGGTGCTGAGGCTCGCTTCCCAAAGCAGCACTCATGAAGAAACAAACATAAACACTTTCTACAAACCGCGGAGGGAAAGATCCACGTTCAAAAATAACAACGACGAGAGCGTGGAGGACGTGCGTCCACGGGCTGCCCTGTGTGGAAGCGTCTCTGCGCTAAAAGCATCCCAAGCCGGGGCGCAGGGAGGCGGGCTGAGGTCTGTCGGTGCGTCGCTCGGTGCGCTCTGGTCGTGTGGCCGCTTTTCTCATGACATCTGCGCTCTCACCTATGGGAGGGTTTCACTGCTTTCTGCCGGCGGAGGGAGGGAGGGAAGAGTGTGCAGGGGAGGCTTTACCCGGATTGGGCTGGAGTATTCCCTGCTCCTCCCACTCTCTCCTGCACCCGAAGCTTCAACGCACGCATACACGCGCGCGCGCAGACAGAGAAGCTTTTAACATCACTTTCATCAGTCAGTCATCCTCCTGCACATTCATTCTGATTGTATGAAAACGAATGCAGCCTCCTGTGACACTGAAGGCGTTTCAGCTCATAAATGCGTTAAAGTGACTCCAAAGAACAAACTTGGAGTTGGCATTAATGTCCTCAGTTTTGCTTTTACTAGGCAGCAGCTGTGTACTGTACAGGGAGTTAACAGATTCTATGTCACAGAGAGAAACAGAACAGCTCAGGTGTCTTCTGGCCTGGGTGGTTTTCAGGGTGGAGTCCTCTCTTTCCATTGAGAAACCCTGAAACACTCACCTGGAAACTGAAAGAGTAGGTGCCACCACTGCATTGTACAATGTCTCAGTAGCTCAGGCTGCAGGGTGTTGGATATAAATCACAGTATATCATGTCAATTTCACTTAAAATAAACAAACATGTAGGTGTTTTTGATGTTTCCTGTGTAGTTTGGCATTGTTCAGAGCCATTTGTTACTTTTCTGATGGTAAAGTTAAAATTTGGATTAAAAAAATCATTAATAAAGCAACATTATAACGTGTAGATTTAAAAATAAAAAGAAGGAAAGGTTTGGTCCTCTCTAATTTTGATTTTTATTAGAACATGACAATAAGAAATCTTGACCCACCCACCCCATGCCATTTGACCTGTAGAATGACCTGTATGTTTTCAAAATGCAAACAAGTGTAAATGCATTTGGACGTCATTCTTAGCATTACATTTAAGGTGTCTGGCCTTTTGCAGCGCTATGATTTTGGAGCCTCTGTAAGTTTGGACAAGGTGGGTTTGAGGAGAGCCAGGTGTGGGTAGGAGACACTTTCAACTCCTGGTCTCTTTTAACCTCTTTCGCTTTGGCTCAGGGAGGGAGACGCAGAGAAGAAGGAAAGAGAGAGAAAGCGCCCCAAGCACATCTCCACTGACCTACATTTCATCCTTCGCTTTTTTCCTCTTCCCCTTTTTTTCGTCTTTTATTTCTTCAGTACCAACAGCTCCATAATTGTGATGTAATGACCAAAGCAAGCGTGATCAAATCGCAGACTGGTCAGGGTGAAACACTTTTTAAGGACCGGCAGACAGAAGACTGAGATAAATAGGAAGTGAAAGCTAGTAAAGAGGAGGGGCTAAAATGAGACAGTGGGCTTGTTAGAACTTGAGAATACAATGAATGTTTCCTCCCATTTTGTCAAAGCACTTGATGGGTCTTTATGTGGTCTGCTTTCTGTGCAGAGTTCAGGCCATCTATTAAGAAGCTTCGACTCTCGATGCAAATCCTTCACTGTTGTCCCCTAAACTCACAGATAGTCGAGAAATTGCAAGATTACTATATAAGAACATAGTCTGCAGAGCAAGAAAGAACATAAGGTTATGTTTGATTAGATATACTGGCGTGTGGAGCGCTCAGTCCATATGGTGGTAAGAGGGAAGAATGGAGCTGAGTGGGCTACGCCTGAGGGCCAAACTTGGAGAAGTAGTCTGCTCTGAGATCGGATCAGGTCCTTCTGTCTTCATCTCTCTCTGTCTGCTTGGTCTGGCAGCCTCCTCATCACTTGCTACATCTCCATCTGTCCATCTACCTGACTGACAATTGTTCTATCTCAAAGGCTTTCAGCTAATTGTGGGTGGAGACCAGTTAAATGATTTGCTTTCTGTTATAAATATATTTTTGTGACTTGGCTTCATCTGTTTTGATTCCTTCTAGTTTGTTTCTGTCCTCATCCTTAGCTGCTCTATGGTTTGTATGTGTGCTTTTTGATGATATGATTCAGCAACACAAACTGCCCCCTGACAGATGGAAAATGATCTCGGTACAGTTAAAAAGGCTTAAAGTGGGGGACATTTTATACAATTGATTCAAATTTATTGTCGCAAAGGTACCGGTAGTAATTTAATAGAATTTGCTAAACTGTACATGAAAGATCTACCTAAAGGTCATGCACTACTATGTTGTTTGTCAATCTTTTGACATGGGGTCATGGGTCAAAAAACCCTTGGATATTTTCTCATGTGCAGTCAAAAGAAGCAAGATTAACACACTTAAAATCTATTATCTGCATATCTGATGACAGTGCCTTCAGCATCCGTAATGTCATTTGCTGTTTAGGTAATGTTAACTTATACAATGCTAACACCGTGCCGCATTACCTTCTGTTAGCAATATTAAAAGCTCCAATGAATTACAAGCTCAAATGCATTACAAGGCATTTTTTCGAAGCAACGCAAAATCTTAGTGGACTAAACTTCCTGGAAAGCAATTCAAAATGCTGCTCACTCACGGTGAAAACGGCCATCCAAAATGAAGAAAGAAAAGCAAGAAGTAAATGTGCTGGTCTGACTGATCTTCTTATGAGTATGTTTTAAAAAGTATCTATCTCCACACCATGTCATCACATAAATGTTCCATGTTTTAAGTGAGTCTCACTTCTTTACCTTTATGCTGTGGACAGGGTTTTTCTGTCTTTGTAATATGCAGTGCTCACATCATTTACTCCTTTTGCACTTGAATCGAGACCCTAATTCTTAGGGGGAACAGGGTTTGCTGATTTGGTGCACACGACCACACCAGAGTTTAGGTAAACTGTCACAGATGATAAAAAAGTAGTCTATCAAATCAATACAAACTTGCAAGTGTGAACATGCCATTATTGACACACTGCCAGCAAACTAATCATATGTAAACTAAATAATAAAATGCAGCAATGAGGGAATAAGCCAAAGCAATATAATATTGTGCTTGAGTGCTGAGTGACATAAAAAATTCACAAGAAGAATTTTATTTATCAGTGATCTCAACAGTCCACTGTAACATGTTAAAACAGTCTTCTTTGCAATTAGTTTATTCTTCTTCTTTGGAAAAACACTGAAGGTGTCTCTGAGATAGGACACGTGCTCTTACAGAAAATTTCAAACTCATTCATCATCAAAATGACCTGATGCCCAAGCTGCTGTCGCCTGTGAACAACACACCAGAGCACAGATGCTGGAAGACAAGAGAACACAAAGAGTGGCAAAAGAGCTACTTGTTCTAGCCTTGTTTCTTTTAAGGTTGTTCATTCATACCACTGAGTGCTGCCCTTGAATCGACCACTAGGAAGTTAACTTATATATAATTAGATAAGTTTTCTCTTGAAAATAAGAAATTAGGCCACAGGTCTCTGAGGAATCTCCCTTTCCAATCTGACGACATGTTCCACCCTGCGTCTTATTTTCCCCCCCGAAACAAGCAGGTGATTTTTCACTGTAAGATTACATTTGTGTGTGAGGGTGTGTGTATGTAGCTCACAAATGTGTGTTTTGTGAGAATGTAAAAACACACAAACCGTCTTCTGCTGGGTGTTTGAGTGCAAATTACTCTCTTTCAATATTGTATTTTATTTTTCAGATAAGCAGATATGTGTAGGTGAATGACGTGGATCGCCTCAAAGAATGGATGCTTTGCTTTTGTGATAAAGGGGTTATTTGCTCTTTCACTGTAATGTGACATTGACACATCTACATGTCAAGTACGAGCTCAGAGAAAGAAAAAGAAAGCCAAAGAGCGAAAGATGAGGGATAGAGGAGGAAGGCGAAAAGATATGGAAAGATTGAAAATACACTTGAGAAATTTGCAGAGAGATACCACAAGTGACATAGGCAATTTCTGTGGAAAAATTACTTCATCATAATTTCAATCCCAAAAAGAATTGAAAGGAAAGCCCTGAAGGAGGATGGCCAAGTCACCTTGAGAGGCATTAGAGAAAACACTTAGCAACTGCACACGCAGACACACATCAAGTTCAGCACAATTTCCTGACTTCATGCACTTCTGTAAAAATTACTTTAGTATTAATATTAAGACATTTGCCTTATCTTTTTAATGATAGTGGAACATATCTGTGTTAAGTGATCAGAGGTTGTCGTATAAACCTGTTGGTCTGCTAGCTGCTGTAATCATCAAATCCAGGCATTCCATTGCTCTATCAAACATATCTTAGGGTTCAATCACCTTTAACCTCTGAAGACCTGGTGTCCAAATGCGTGTTCATCACAGTTTGGGTTAAATTAGCACAGAAGTTAATTCTGTGTAACTGGGGCCCTGTCAAAGAGAAATAAAAAAGGCATAACAAACAGAGCTCGGGTCTTAAGAGGTCATTCCTTTTACTTATGTATACATTTATACATTTTGTGTATGCACATCAAATATACCTGTGTGGCCGGAGGTTATCCCAGAATTTTAGTCAAATTGAGTTTTTGTAAAAATTCTAAACAGACCAACCAAACCAAAGTTTGTAACAGAAAGTGTGATGCTTTTATGTACAGGACTATTCCATAATGTTGAATTTCTGAAATGGTTCATAATGGTATAAAACACTTGAGGATATAGCCTTAGCATTACCTACATGAGCCTCATGGTATATAATCCTGACAGGTTTATGAAAGACAAAATAGGCAAGGACAAGCACTTCCTGAGAAGTCAAGATAGCCTCTAAAATATTCATGCGTCTGTGAGGAAACTACACTTTACAGAACAATAAAGAACTTGTTGTATTTGTTATCTTTTTTGTATGAACATGCATTGAACTTGTGCTTCATTTTTAACTGCTGTAAGATTTCAAATCATGTTTCCCTGTTGAGTGAATTTTTGATAGTTTTTTAAGTTATTCTCCCGTGTCATCATGGGATTGATTTACAATAATCCCTCTCATCAAAACAAAGAAGTGTATCCTTTATAACCACCTCATTTTAGGTCCCCTCCTACCCCTTGACCTCTGACCCCATACTGTCTGCAGGTGCCTACAGGGACTCCCCAGAATACCAATAACGAAACCACAGGGCACGCCACCCAGAGATCCTCTTACTGTCTGTCACACAGGGGCAGCACTAAGCATTATAATCTGAAGGAAGGGGGAGCGTTTATGCATGTGTATGTATGTAATGATGTGGTGGGGGTGGGTCTGAGTCTGTTTTTCTTTAACCCCTCCCTCACCCATCCGCTCTTGTTAATCTGGAGTCTAGCATGTGGATTAGCGGACACTCTGCAGCACCACTGTTTGACAGAACGCCGTGTTTCCTGCAGCGAATATGAGATTACGCTTTTAAGGAGTTTATATTCACAGCTCCAAGAGACTATTGGAGTTAGCACATTGGCTAATGAGAGAGTGTTTCTTAAAAGCCAGGGCGTGACAGATAAAGAAATGTACAGTCACGAGAAAAAGAAAGTACATCCTTTTTCTGCCTCATCGGAGCATAGTAGCAGCAGCAGCAACAATAGTAATCAATGAATACTTGCCCAGCCTAAACATAAATGAATACAATCTTAGATTAAAACCAACATTCCACAACTCAGTATCCAACACACGCTTACATTTAAAAAAAATCTTTGCAAAATCTGCAGTCTGATGCTGCACATTGGTCCATTTGGGCAAATATGTTTTTTCAAAAACCTAAAGAGATCATCTGAACAAGCTAGCTGCATCAAACACAGTAGTGGAGAGGTAATGATTTGGTCTCGTTAGGGAGCCAAAATCCTGCAGGGACCTTGTCCTTTTTAGGTCAAACAAGAGTCAAATTTAAGGCCATCTGTCCAACGCTTGAAGAGTGAAGCAATAAAAATGAGCTTGTAAATCGACAACAGAATGACTTTAAAAAAAAAGAAGGTAGGAAAGATCTGAACAAAGTCCAAACTGAACACAAATCGAAAGTGCTGCAGGTATGATATTAACAGTGTCACAGTTTAACTTAGAAATCTTCTTCTTCTATACTTTCATGACTGCCTCATGGATAATGGCTTAGTTCCACTCACACACTCACACATGGGCTTTGTTTTATACATGGGGCATGCATTTAGCATAGTTCTCTGTTAGCTTGTTGTCATTGTGTTCTAGGCTGTTTTTACCTTTTAACCTGGTTCTCCGTTTGGATTTCTGAGGATGAGCTTTTTTATTTATTTTACCTCTTAGCTTGTGCCTTTCCTGGTCTGCCTCTGTGGTTATCTTCTCAAGCTTGAGCCTCTGAAAATAACAGACCCTGATCTGCAGCTTGGATTGAGTCTGACCCTAGGTCTTCTACCTGTCTACCTGTTATTTTTGATCAACGTAGTTCCACATTTTGCTGATAATTTTGGTAAACCGAACTCCTGCACACTCATCTGGACTGCACTGTGTAACTGGAAATGTACAGACCAACAGCAGGTCACCATTTCCATTGGGCTACCTCAATCTTTCTCAATTTTAGGAGAAAGTGGTGCTTGTGTGGATTTCAAAAATGCCTTTTACATTAACAAACAATTTAATATGTACTTTTTGTGTCCTGTGCTCTAAGTAAAAAAAATCTCCAAGAACAAACAAGCAAACAAAAATGGTTCTTAGAAGTAAATTAATGGCAGAAAAAAATAAATACTGCCATCACAATGATGAGTGGCTCAAAATGGTAAGAGAAACAGCTGAAGGCACTTTTAAAAGCTCAAAATCATGAGGTGCTTACAGTCTCTGTTATTCATAAGGATGATAAAAATAAATAGATACCTTGTCTTAAAAAAGGAAAGGTATATCCGTATGCATGAGTGACAACATGCATTACAGTGTGTTTATGAAGGAAAGATTATAAATGTGTACAACAGGTTTTGTAATTTAAGCTTGTTTTTTGTCCTCATGGACGTGGGATAACTTCGACGTGCCCCCCCCCCCCGCCAAAAAAAAAGCAAACATGTTAACACAATCATCACCTCTGGTGCTGGGTGGATGATTTGACATCTCTCTTTGTTTGGCCTGAGGTAAAATGAGTCTGTTAGTCTGTTAATCCACTAGGATTAAGAAAGAACAACACACCCCCAGAGTGTGTGATGTGCAAGAGTGGGAGAGTGTCATACATTAGGTCTGTGACTAAAACTGCATATGTGAATTTTTGTGTTCTTTGTTTGCTCAAGCATTTCACGATGGTCCACAGTGATCCTAAAGTGGTATCTCAAAATACGAGGATGATGGTGAAGATAGTCAGGTTAGGTAGAAGAAGAGCTGATGCTGAGGGAGGGGTGTAGGAAAGAAGAGTGTAGGGATTAGTTGATATTTCCCTGGCATTACGTACGCTTTGGCGAACATCTACTTAAGTCGTGCCTTATGCGCCGCTGTCTGGAACACACACACAAAAAGCCCTCTGTCCCATTCACACACACAAAGACTATTAGTACAGTCCAGCTCATCCTCTCAATACACAGAAGAAAAGGGAGAAAAACATGTTAAGTCTTTGTCCTCTTCTGTCTGGGCCTATTCATTTTCCCATACATGGGAGGAAGAATAATGGGAAAACGAGAGACAAAAAATTGGAAAAAGTCATGTTTGCTTCGTCCACTGTCTTTTCACTGAGATGGGAAACACTGTACAATGTTTAAAAGAAAAAGTTAAATAAGCTCTGATTGGTTATTGAGTTATGCCTCTGCAGTAAACTTGTTGGTTCTGTGTTAAATGTTCATCTTAAAAGTTCATACATCTAAATATCGTTTTTTCTTTCAACACCCACTCCATTTAAAATTGTGTTTGTTTGTTTTTAACATGTCCTCATGATGGAGGACATATATGAACAAAAGTAAGCTCAAAATTTCATTTCTGAGAATTTCTTTATTCAAATCATAGTGAATAAGGAGCAGATGAAAAAAATGCTGTTGGAAAAAGTTTGCAGCTGTGACGTAGAAGCTACAGCCGGTGAGCCTGATGCATCCACTTGTAGACAGCTAGATTAATGCGGGTCTTGGTTTTCCATCTGATTCTAAACTGTGCGGCTGGATAGATCCAAGATTACTCGCCATTTTTGTTGCACCAGTAATATTAAGTTGGGATTGTGAGGGGCTGTAAGCTAGCATGTATATAGATGGATGGTGGGAAATAGGGATAAGCTTAATCAACTCCAACAATTTAGAGGCAAATTTCTAAAAAACTTCTGGCACTCTGCTGAAACTATATCCTAGAAAGATTCTTTGATTTTGGCTAAATATGGCATAATAATAATTAACAGACCACTGGGAACACATTTTCGATGGATGAAAAGATGATTGGACCGGGACTTTAAGGAAACGAAAACTGAAGACACCAGTTTACCAAAACATAAAATCTCATCAGCGCAATTACAAAAAATGATTTTTATTCTCAATATTTGTCTATCATAGTGTTTAAGATTGTTTTCTAAAAAAAAACAATTCTAGCTTTCTGCTTTTTTCTTCTTCTTTACATCCTGTACTTTGCCATGTCCCTCTCTTTGCCTTAGTGGTTGCCACTTCCAATCTCTCCTCCCTACCCTTCCCCCTTTTAACTCTTTTTGAATTATCCATAGCCGCATCGCTCCCTCATTTTTCCCTCTCCACCCCCCTCTTTTCCGTATGCGTGTTCCCTCGCTCTGTCTCTCCGTCTTCTCTTTTCCTCGTCTCTCAATTTGCTCTCTTACTTCATTGCAGCCTTTCACTTTCTCCATCCTCTCTTTATGGTAACCCCCCCACACCCCACCTCTGTACCAGCCCTCTGTCTCTTTTCCCTTCCTCTCCGCATTTCTCTTTGCTCCTACTCTCTCTATTTGTCGCTCACTTAGTGTAACTGTAGGATATAGGTCAGCAGGGCGGCTTGGCTGACTCGTGTCTAGACTCAGCCTCAGTCTTGGGGGCATGCAGTCACACAGCAGAGCACATTGACCAGCAGAATCACTGCACCGCGCTGGAGCTCCATTGACTGTCTGAGTGTGGAATGCGTGTGTCCACGCCTGTGTAAAGCAAATGGAAATAAAACACACGGGAGGAAAAAAACCTGAGGCGCAAAGTTTTTAGGAGGAGGCTTTGCGGCACGCTGCACAATACCCAAAATATTAACAGCCTCTGTGAAGAGAGAGGATGGTGAGATAAATGTCAGTGTAAATGCCATTGTTCGGGGAGACAATATTTACAAACATGACTGCAAGGCTGTGCTCTAAATTGATTAGAATTTTCTATTTGCTCACATGCAAATCTGGTGCAAATGCAATTCAGTTTTTTCTGAGTGGCATTAAGCAAAATTTCCTTTTTTAAAATAAATGTCACAGGCCAAATGTGAGCATTTCTTCATACAGATGATGTAGTATCTGTGTGTATTTTTTCAGAGAGGGGAGTCGGCAGCTGTATGGCTGTGGACTCTGCAGGGTGGGACAGGGTGCAGAAGGGTAATACGTTGAGTGTGTGCTTTTATTTGTGTTTCTCCTACTTTGGGAACACAAACTCTTTGTAGTTTAATTTTGAGGATCTCGTTTCTCTTTCTGACCAAAGATCCTTGTTATTAAAAATGGTCCCATTTCTAAGTGTAGAGGTTATTTTAAATGAATCCTATAGGAAACTGTTATATGCCTGTGCCTGAGGCAATGCTCATCTCCAGTGTATGCGGATGTGCCAGTCTAATGTCCTCGGAGGGGATGTATGTGTGTGTTTGCGCTTGTGTTTGTTAGGGCCATGATTCATTCAGCCGAGTCTGTGATCACCCCTCCTCCTCCTCATCCTCATGCTCTTCTTCCTATAGAGTCTGCATTCCAGATGTGATTCTGCTCTTTCTTCCTGGATGCAGATTCAGTCCCTCACACAGACCCTGCCTGTGTCCTCTTTTCATCTATGACCGTGTCTGACTTTGTGCACCTGGTCAATCTTTTCTCATACAGTTTGACTGTTTGGTTTTATTTGCGTATTACAACATTTTAGTCTGCCTAGTAACAGAACTGTCCTCACTTTGCTGCTCTGAAATATTGATAGATGACTGAAGATTCTGAATGTGTCTTTTACATGTGCATTGTCAGCATTTTGTGAGGGCTTCAAGCTTTTTGTGAGACTTTGAGTGGAAGGAGAGTGAATCTTCATGTCCCTCCTGAAAAGACAAATAAAGCCTGTGATCTGTTTTCTTGTTCATTGTACTTCCAGCCCATAAATAATGACAGGTTTTTGTGTCCCGTATGCACCTTTTATTCTTGACTTCAACAGATATTTGATCCATTTCTCTGCTTTTTTTCCTTACCTTTCTTATATAAGTAGTCTGTGCTGAACCACCAGAAAAACCCTTGCCTGAAAACTGAATGTCTATAACTTGATCTTGATTTTTATGTAGTCAATGAGTAGGACTTGCTATACCTTTAACCTATGCAGGGATACATTCAAGTGTGAACCTGACACTCTAAGCACAATTCAGTTATGATTTAGTACCTTTTGTAAACCATTTAGCATCAGAATTAAGCTCCATCCCAAGAATTTAGATGTTTAAACTGTGTGGATTACTATGTATGGATTGTAAACATACATATAGATCGTGTTTTGACAAATGAAAATACATGAACAGTTTTTTCCCCCTGCCCACTTCACACAGATCTAGTTATATCATTTTCTAATGATGATTAAAAAGAAAATAATACATCAGGACAAATGAAAGAACAGCTGTCAGGCTCTTTGTCTGATTCTTTATTAGAGCGTCTTGGTGCCTAAACCAATTTCAGTCTTTATCTTTTGGAGAGGTTTGCAATGGGCTGAAAGCAATGAATGTGTGATTGGAGATCTCATTACAGGACATTATGAAGCAGACATGTTGTTGTGATTGCTATTCAATATTACCTCTGCAAGAACATGTAATAATAGTGGAGTTACATCCCACTCGGCACTGTGGAATCAATCACACGCATCCTCTTCATACAAGAACAAATAACTTGACTTTCAGAGTTGGATATGAGATTTTTCTTTTATTTTCTTGTACTGAATGTTTCTTTTACACTTCTTCTAGGCATGAGTGGCCCTACATTGAGGCTTTATATTGTTTTTTTAAGGGTTGAGTTGCACCTTAACACTTTTGCATCTACTAATTCATTTTGGATTTTGAAAAACTTTCTATTTTTCTATTATTTCACCAGGAATATTTAAATTATTCAATCTTTATGTCAGTAAAAATAAAAGAGCAAAAGAGTCAAATTTATGAAATTTATCTCAGTAAAAAACTATGCTATTCCTTATTTTTTAATTTATATGAATATTTTGGTTTATTTTTAGTGTAAATGACTATTAAGAAGGACTAGAATTTCATATCTTAGTTTAAAATATTGTCAGTTCAACTGTTGGTGCAGAAGAATAGTTTCATAGGAGGCACTTTTGGCAAGAAGGAAAAAAATGATAAGGGTGGAATAAAAAGACATTGGCACAGACAAAGTAAAAGGAATTGTAGTAAAATAAATTAATGGAAATGTTGATGTGTTAAGTAGTTTTTACAATTTTTTTTTTTCTAAAAAAAGGTCTCATTCATTTTTGTCTTTATGTCATATAATCAGCTGTTTTTTGGTAACTTTTGACTCAAAATTCTTAGAGATTCTGTAACTTTTCTATTTAGAGGTGAAGCAGACCGGCTTAGTTTTTGGTAAAATTTTATTTTTGTATTTTTCAAGAAAGAGATAGACAGTTGAACAAAACTTTTGAGGAGCAGAATAAGAGCTTGGAAACATATTTAAACTGCAGCAAGCAAAAACAACAAAAAAGGAACATTTCAAAAAGATATTCTTTTTCAAGACTATCATAGCAAAAGCACATGATGCTGTGAGAGGATTTTTTTTTTTTTGTAGAGCTTCTGTCCCCTTAAAAGTCTCAAAAATAAGAATAAGTCATTAAGAAATTTAAAATTAGTTTAACAAATAAATTTCTTATTGTTTATAGTTTGTCTTTCATATGTTTGTGAACATCCACAATTAATCAACACACTTCATTTGGTCTTTTTTCTGCAGTACTTTTAAAATGTAATCACATTAATTTGTACTCATTTGACCTTTCACTGCAGAGAAGCTCTTTAAACTTAAAGTAAAAGCAAACAAAAAAAATACTTTTAATGACGCACTGGTCCATTGTCACGTTAAGAACTCGCTTAGTGGGTGGGGGTGTGTGCAGATCCTGACGACATCAGCAATGTTTGCTCAAAGCCCTATTTCCCAATTCTGAACCACCTGATCACAGTAAGTAGAAGTGGTTCTGTTAAAGGTCATTTTGTTTCAGGTGTTTTGGGTTTCTGTCTATGCGATCAGCTGTTTGTTTGCTTTGTCTATGCAAAATACACGGAGCATTGAGAGACGGTTTAAATCTGTGTACCAGCTTGTAGTTTTTGAAAAAAATGCAAGCGGTTACTTCATCACCTTAACCGGACACAAGCCTCTGGTATATGCAGCATCCAGTTTGCTTATCTCTGAGTAAACACTGACATTAGAGAAAGGCAGACACTCCGACTTTGTGCAAAGGTCACTCCTCCAAGGCAAGCTTGATGGCCAGCAATTCATGATTTCCCAAGTCGTAATTCTGTTCTGCGGTTGAGAGTTTTCAGGAGAAAAAGGCACATGGTTTGAGCTTTCCAGAAGATTCCTCCCTCTGAGAAAGAACAGCTCCCACTCCAGAATCGGAGGCGTCGACTTCCACGATGAATTGTCGTGTGGGGTCCAGTTGAATGAGTATAGGGGCTGTGACAGAGAGTTTCTTGAGTTTTTCAAAAGCTGTATGAGCCTCGGGGCTCCATTTGTAGGGTCTGACGGTAGAAGTGAGTTTAGTTAATGGTGAAGTAATGCTGCTGTAATTCCTAATGAAATGACAGTAGAAATTGGCGAACCCCAAAATTGTTATAGTTTTTTTCTAGTGTCTGGAGATTCCCATTTGGTGACAGCCTCAATCTTGGAGGGATCAGGTCGAATGCAACCAGCTTCAAAAATTACCCCAGGAAGGGGATTGTGGTAACATGGAATTCCCATTTTTCGGCCTTAACATAGAGTTGGTTTTCCAATAACCTTTCCAGAACTAGACGTATGTGGGTCTCGTGTTGAGCAGGGTTTTGAAAAGCTTGAAATTCGAAAACCTCAGATTGGATTCAGATCTTGATAGGAATAAATAAAAAGTTGTTTTGTGGAATTGGATGGAATTGTGATACAAACTGTCCAGAGTTACCACAGTAAAAACAGGAACCTTTCTCTTTACGTTTTTGACGCTCTTCTGGTGTTAATTTTGAGTGTCTGGTTTGCATGGGTTCCTCTATGGATTTACACGAGGGGTCCTGTACCGGTAACAGAAGAGGATTCAATGTAGAGGAACGAAGAGTGGTGTTAGGTGGTGGCCAACGATTTTGGTGGTCCCTTTCGGTTTGGCGTTCTTTGAGACGGACATCAGAACGGAGTGCTGCGGAAACAAAATCTTTGAAGTTGTGAGTTTCTGGTTGGGAACAAATATGATCTTTAATTACCTCATTAAGGGACTGGTAGAAAATGCCCCTTAATGCTTTATCGGGCCAAGAGGCCTACTACGCCAAAATCACTTACAGATCGATTGCATTGTTTGAGACTTAGCAAACGACGTGCGGCTTCTTCCTCCTTGTGTGGTTGGTCAAAAACTAGTTTAAATTCTTCAATTAACCGGTCAAAAGGCAGGTGAGAGATGGGATTTGAAGTAAGATATCCTTGGGCCCACTGCATGACTTTGTTTCTCAGTGAGTTTGCAATCAAGGTGATTTTGCAATGATCTGTTTGAAAGTACTTAGGGGCTTGTTAAAAGATCAATTGACACTAAATGAGAAATCCTCCACAGGCTTTTTCATCGCCGTAAAAAGGTTCTGGCTGTAGGTGGAAGTTTTCTGGTGACGTAGCGGAAGTGGCGACGGTCAGGTTGCTTGAGGGCGGAAGTGGAGCAGTAGTTGTGGGATTAGCAGAGAAATGTCCAGTCAAATCCATCAGAGCTTGCGAGATTCCGTCAATACGGCGAAAAAGGTCTTGCTGTGCTGAAGCCATCTGAGCTAGAGCATCGACTTGGCGACCCAGGATGACTCCCTGCTGGGATACTGTGAAGCGGAGATCTTCCGGGTCAGCTGGGTCTGGAGTTAGGCCAGTTCGTTCTGTCATGATCAGCTAGGCTGAGCAGATCAAGATGCTGGAACCCGGAAGGACCACAGGAGAATGAGATGAATAATTAACAGGTTTATTATTCTGGATGAGGACCAGTAAGTGAGTATGGTTGATGAATATCCGATGGTGTGATGATTCTGGTGAAGCAATGATGTGTGGTCGAGGCGTGGAGAGGGGCCGAGACTTGAGTTGAGTTGTGGCGTGGCTTGGGTTGTGGTGTGGCTGGAGGCTTTGGATCTTTGATGAGGAACTGTCTGCTCGTGAGGAGGTAGGACCCAATTGTAGCAATGTGTCCTGGAGACGAGGTGAAGAAGTAGCCTTTAGTAGAAGGCAAAAAAAAAAAAAAAAAATGAGAACAAGAAACTTAGCATGAGACCAGGTAATGCACCACAGAGGGGCAACGAACTGGCAAAGAATGCTGGTGAAGAATCCTCTTAAATAGGGCTGGCAGGTGATGAGGTGAGTGTCCACAGCTGGGTCCAATCAGGAATGCAGAGCAGAGAAGGGAGGGGGAAGGAGAGACTGCCAGAGGCACCATGACAATAACACTGCTTTTCCCCTCCTCCTTTATGTATCAGTTTCTTCCATCTTGCCCTGGGCAATACTTTCACTTCCTGTCATCCTTTCATGTTTAATGCAGTGTTGTACTATGTATGTATTTTCCTCTTTTGCTTAAACTGCATTGTTTATTTTTTGTTAATTTATTATAGTTCATTTTAATTCTGCATTTTCCCTTGGTGCCTGTATCATCACCTGTTACACTGTAATGCACGTCCTGAAATATATGTGACGCAACAGCTTCATCTTTCACCTTTCCATTAGAGCACATTGATCCTTTCGTGCAGAGGCATCATGGGAAAATGACAGCTGCACACAATCAATGATGCTCAGCTCACAGGCCAAGCATATGTCCCAGCCATTCAACCACTTAGAAGAATGGATATATTTTGCTGTAAATAACAGCGGAAGAATTTCATCATTCATTCTCATTCCAAACTATCATACGTGTCAAAGACAAATGACCACATTCCCCGAAATGAAGCATTATATTAATTGAGTCGGAGTTAAATTTCCATGTCATAAATATACAAATTGGATAACTTTGGTGTTTATAATTCATTTTCCATGCATCCCTGGAGGAGTTTAACTCTTTTTATTTCAAGGTCAAATTTTTTAAAGGGTAAAAAGTACCATTTGCAAAAGAGGAGATTTTAGAATATTATTTCAGGACTCAAATATGATTTTCATCTTATTACAAAATATTTGTTTAATACTTTTGAAATTTGTTCCAAAACATCAGATGACTTGATTGTAAATTATTATTTTAACATTTTTGTTTGAGGCCCACTGAGCTCTGCAACTCTCTAAAGCTTTTTCTTTTTTTTTACCAGAACATGAACACAACAATCCCCTAAATGAAAACACAAAGTCCAAATTATTTGTTAAAAATGGCAAAGTCGTTTGTCAAAAAGGAAAGCCCCAAATGCCCTTAATTAAAGACAGCAAACTCTGCATGAAAAGATCTTGGTTTCAGTAGTAAGTTATAAAATCTATGCTAAATTGTTGTTATGTAGTTATGTGCTTCAATTTCACCTGCAATACAATTCTTAAAAACAAAGAGCATAACCAAAGAGCATGCCCATGCGTTTTGGCTCATTGCAGATTTGAAAACAAATGTTTTTGGATAAGTAATCACACACACATGGACATCCTGGGTGTTTTTTATGTTTGGATTACTAAAAAGATTGGTCTCTTTTGTTTCTGAGCTTGTCAGAATTGTTGATGTTTTGGTTCATATTTAGCCCAAATACATTTTTCTTTGTTATTACATACATTACTATTGAAACAACTCAACACAATAACACAATCCCATGAAATAAAAATGTTTAAGTCAAGAACAAAAAAACATCTTTCTGTTAACCAGGTCTTCAAACTCTTTAAACCAGTGTAAAATGAGTAATTTCACATAATCTAAAAAGATATTTTGTTACTGTGGTATAAAAAAATCATGAAAAATCTGTTTGGACTTTAACCTTTTGACACCTGTATTTATTTTTAGCCATGAAATCCAAAAAATTAAACAAAACTGGTGCAAAAAAGGGGTATGTTTTTTGATTGACAGATGACTGTTTAATCTTTGGATCTCTAACGGCCCTATTGGGGGTGTTTCAACAGCTGACAGGTTCAATTGTCTCTCCTCTCTTTTATCCATTTTCTATTTGAGCATTTGATGGCATCCAGTCGTCCAGAATCTCACCAAATGGAAACACTGAGTTTAAATCTGCCTCAGACGCTTTGTTCATTTTTCTAAAAAGTCATTGGTTAATTTCCCAGATGCAGAAGAGGGTTAAACGCTAACACTACTTATCTAAAAACAGTTCAGCACTTACCAACAGCTGTAATCCCTTGTTTTTTCTGAGTCACGATGTTCCAGCAGAGAACATAATAATGCTTTCAAGAAGTATCACAGTGAAGTGATGTTTTCCATAAGTTCAAAAGAGAAAGTTGCAACTAACTGAAAGAAAATGTCTCGTTACTAACAAGAATCAGACAAAAACATGAAATGACTGAGATTACAAAAAGATGAAGCTTTCTCAAAAAATACCTTGTTGAAGCCAAACAGAGTAGAACACAAAACATCAGAGGTTTGTGAACTACAGCAGCAGAAGAACAAAACACTGAGGTTACAGTTCACAACACCTAACTAAAGCAGATCAATGGAAAGTCAGAAAAAATGTTTCCTCGAATTATAACTCTTGATAATGCATACATGGCGGCATTTTAGCTTAGGCGGTAGAGCAGCTCATCTAACAACTGAAGGGTTGGCGGATCGATCCCTGGTCTCCCCAGCCAGCTGTCGCCCCCCGAGCGCGGCTAGTCTGCTGCTCACCGCTCCCCCCAGGGGATGGGTAACAATTTCACCATTGTGGGATAAATAAAAGTAAATTTAAAAAATATTATTACAGGGTTTGTGTTGTTTTTCATCAATAACTTTAATCACCTTTCAGCTACTAACCCAATTTAAGACCCACTAGACAGTACAGAATTTACATAATACCAGTGGATTCTGAAGTGAATATGCAACACTACAGTTGTGAAGTGCTTACACAATTGATGCAAATTAGCTGCTTCAGTCACAGAGAAAAGTGGGTTTGTGCCATTATTCAAGACCTTTACAATAATAATAATAATGTGTTTAATCTTGGTGCAAAGCTTATATTTTTCTTGCATCAAATTTAGTTAATTCTTTTGATTGCGTAAATGGCAAAAAGAACTACAATACGTGAAGTGAATGTTTTATTTAGGTGCCAACTGTGACATCTCTGGTGTTAAAAGGTTAACCTTCTGCACTGGGATTGGCTGAATGTATATTTTTACAGACAATATAAAATCAGCTGTGAGAGATAGAGAGCACTAAAAGACTGAATCCTTTGTGAACTTTTCGTAACAGTTTTCTCCTAAACATAAAATGTAGAATCCAGTTGGCTAACCATTTGTTTGCCTTCATAACCACAGTAAACACTCAGCAAGATGTATCTATAGTAAACAAATTGTAAACAGACAAGTTCATAAAAAAGAACCAGCTAACCCATTTGTATCTCTGAGAGTTTTAAGTGTGTGGCGGGGGTCACGTGTCTCACCTCCCCGCTCCCACAGTTAAGCTCGAATGAAACATTAAAGCCAAACTCAGACCATCTATATTTCATACAGCATTTTGCAAACAACAAATTAATAAATTATACCTTGAAAGCTGGCATTACCTCAGAATCAGCATATCACCATGGCCTATTTCTCTGTATTTCAGTGCGGTGATGGGGACGGATGACAGGTGTGTGTGTGGTAGGGGTAAACGTTAACGTGCTCACAAATATGTGTATACACAAAAAACCTTCTTTGACAACTTGCCAGAATCTAGCAATATAAGAAGGGAAATTATTTAGAAGGCACATTCATTAAGAAGTTTAGATAAAGAACATACAACATACAACAAAGAGTTTAATTTAAAAAGAGAAGTGATTCATACATTTATAACTGGGTTGCACAGTCTGCATTGAAAACATCCAAGCAGAATTATAACATGTTTCAACATTTAAGCCTGTTTGGTATCAATTTACTTTTACTGTATGATTAGTGATTGGCTTTCAATGATAAGGTTGTTGTCGCCTCACTCATCATTGTTAATACCAGAGCTGAGTGGCCCTCTCTGACCAAGCAAAGAATACACACTGGTTAACTCTGGTCTATAAGGCGCTGCTTGGTTTGGTTACCTTGTACATCTGTTTTCTTTTCTTCAAAGAACCACCAGTTATCATGCTTTGCACTGATGTCTTTCATCTGCAAGTTCCTGAATTTGCGAAACAAGTCTTTCTGCTGCCTCTGTTTGGAACTCTCTCCAAACTGAACTGAAACCGTCTGAACTTGTTTCATTTAGATTTTTTCGTTACTTTCTGTGTGGCAGAGAAAAAGATCCCATCCCATACATCAATAACAATGTTTTTAAATTAATTGTCATTTTGTAACTGATAACTAATGCACCTTGCATGTCCTAAATCAGAGCTGGCCAACCCTGGTCCTCAAGAGGCTCAACACTGCTTGTTTTCCAGCTCTCCCTGAGGACCAGGGTTGGCCGGTCATTTCCTAAATTATTATTCTCATGCTGCTTATAACTTTTGAAATTTCTGTCTCACTGTTCACATTTATTGTATTTTAGTAAAATTAATGCACCATAACTTTAAATTTTAATAACTCTAAGGTCGTTTTTTTGTTTTATTTAGTAACTATATTTATGTGACATATACTGCTGAACCTCTTGACCAGGTCACCCTTGCAAAAGAGCACTTGATCTCAATGGGCTTTACCTGGTTAAATAAAGGTTAATGAAAAAAATAAAATAAAAGAGTCTTCTTGATAACAGACATGACTTTATAAACACACAGAGCTCAGTCACTTTTTTTTCTAACTTGATGAGTCAATCTCCAAAATCTAATTTCAACGTGTCATACCTAGTTTTAGTAAAACCTGAAATAAGATAAACATCAGAGATGTTCTTTTAAATTTTTGCAGACATTTTACGGATAGAATGGAATAGAATAGAATAAAATAGAATTGCTGGTCATGTTGTAGAGGTAGAGTGGTTAACCTCTGAACAGAAGATCTCAGGTTCAGTTCCCACCTAGCCTGCCCAGGTGTCGAAGTGTTCTTGGGCAATACACTGAACCCCATTTTAAAGGTTTTAGGTTGGTGCCAGTGTTAGACTGCGGAGCCGTCATCACTGTGTGAATGTGTGTGTGTGTGTAAATTGGACCTCTCCCAGCAAGCCCAGCACACAGTTTCTGGAAGCCACACACCTGACTTTCATTTGCAATCACTCACAGTACACTGCACTGCACTGCACTGAGCCTCACTCAGTGCGAAGTATTGTTTGTGCCATTCTGCCTGCATTACTGAGCATTATATCTGGATCTGATCTTCTTATTTCCTCACCCTGTTTTATCTATGACTGTTTGCCTGTTGCCTGCCCCGACTCTCGCCTGGATCTTGACAACCCCTGTTTCTTCTCTGATGCTCCCATGATCGTTATTGACCCCTGCCTGCCTGACCCTGAATTACCTTTGTAGACCTTTAGCTGAGCTAATAAACCTGCTGCATTTGGAACCAGCCGTCTGCCTGTTCTAGTGACCTGAATGTTGGGAAGAAAGACTATTAACCTCAAAACCAAAGAGTGAGTTTGAAAACATATATTTGAAAGGAACGAAAAACAGCCCTTCAAAGTCAGCTTGCTCCCCTCTGTTTTCAAATCAACCTTTTTGTTTTTGCCTTGTTAATTTAGTCTAGTTAATTTATTGTTCTTCTGTTCATAAAAAACAAAAAATTTGTATTATTTTCCTAAACAGGTTTTCCAGATTCTCATTGGATTGGTCACAATTTAATGTGACTAAATTATAGGGCACATTGTAACAATATTTTCTATTTTTTATGTACAACAGAATCTTGTTTATTTACTCAGCAACTAAGTGCGGAAGTTAGTTTCTTTGATGATGACATGCATACACTAAAATCATCAGTAAAGCAGATGTTGAGAAGACCGCTCAGGCAGATTGTCTTAATGAGAGTGAATGATTCGACAGATAGTGTCTAAACCTCGTGGACGTGCTTGACAGTTCACATCTGCTTAATCATAAAAAGATAAGGTGCACTGAAGAAAGAGCGAGTCAGCAGCACTGAGTTAAACTCAGCAATGTAAGACATTCCCATGACTACATCTATACAATTGTTGGGAAAAAGCAAAAAGTTGAAGTGTGGACATTTTTATACAAGCTACATTTTCCGATTATTTTAAAAATGTCTATTATACAGGGTTATGTGTGTGTATATATATACGTATGTTTTTCTCTGTTTTGCCCAATAAAAGACCAAACACATTACCTGCATAAGTTATTGCTAAATAACAGATTATTTTCTAACTTCTCTGCAAATGTGGTGTGCATTTGCTGTGCATGCAGTGATAGCAGGGTTAGCTTTGTGCTCCTGAAGGATTAATGAGAGCTCCACAGTGGCCCTCAGAAAGACTAACACTGACACCGCTGCCAGAGCTCACCATCTACTCTGTCCCCAACCATTATCACTCCCATAAAGACTCACTTATATAATATGTCCAGCCATTAATGGAAAATAACACTCTGCTCCAACAAAGGACAGAAATGTAATTACCTGTCTGAATGGCAGTATCCCTACCTTATTCTTATCCACAGAGTGGAGAATGAGAGTCAGACACAATGACAGACAAGGACAGAAAGCATAGATTGGGGAACCTTGTAAGCATTTTGTGGAGAAAGAAGTACACATAAACAAAAGCAGGGGTAAAAGTTACTTTGGCTTTTATCAGCTCTTTGATTGTCCCTCTCTATCCTCCACGCTATTCAGCAGTTGCTAATTCTTGTCTCCGTCTGTGGTCTTGGAGGCTCTGGTCAATAATCCAGAGAGATAATCTTAGCCACTTGAAGATTAGTTTTTCCACTCCAAAAAAGCTTACACTGCTTGCATACAGCTTGCACATTGCTGGTTTGAAAATGTGTTTGTGGTGAGCAAGTCAGTAAACCAAAAACCTTTTCCCATACTGCACACAGCTACAAAAATGGACAAAACATCTAACATAATTTTTGTCCATAGACTTGACCTTTCAAACAAAATCAAACAATAAGTTGAAAATTATGGATTCCATCATTGTTTGGATTCAAATTCTCTTAAAAAAATCCCAGCATTCCTGTGGATTGACTAGAACACATACAAGATTGTCTGTATTTTTTGAACTTGTTTAAAAGTGGAAACAGAGTTTATGATGTAATAAATAATATGATAATAAAAAAAGAATAAATAATATGCCTTGTGTAGCAATTTAATGAAAAAAAAAACATCAGGCAGATGTTTTAATTTACTAGGAGCTAAAAGCACACTCAACATATTATTCATTGAATTTCAGCCATTTTTAATGTACATCATTATTGTTCAAGTAATTTATGCTATTTTAGTGACCATTGCAGGCTTTCATCCTTCAATAGAAGAGTAACATTCATTTTATCTACAGCTGCACACATTGCTGCTGTGGATAAGTTACCCATAGCAAATTTGATTTGTCTTGTTTAAGCTCAAGCATCTTAAAGGATTTTTTTCCCCTGAAACATCAGAGTGAAATCAACCACTAATGCCATGCGCTGCTTCTTTTTATTATTTTATTTTTTTATATATATATTCTGGTGACATTCAAGATGACAAACCAACCAAAACACTACATAAATCATAAAACAAAAGACATGAAAATGGATAAACACATTTTTTACTTTAAAACAAACTTCTGTAGGTTTGGACAATAGCTCCTTCACATTTTGAGAGTGCTTAAATGTTCTACCAAACAGTTTTTTTATTTTATCCAATTCGTTACTTAATCGTTTTAGTTTTTTGTTTTAGAAACCTCCATGCATTGCTTCAAAAAAGTCAGTACTGCAGTTAGAGTCTCTGCAGTTCTCATTTTTTAACATTAACCTTTTGTGAGTTAGGGTTCTCTGTGAATAGAATCTGTTATCTTTGTGTTCTCCTGACAGTAATTTTGTGGGGAGTTTTTGTCCTAAATCCTTTCAAAACCCCACTACATGCCAAACATGCTGTGGGCAAAGACATACAGGGACTCCATGCGTGCATCCATGGGTGCATCTGCGACAGTTCTGGGCACGTTTATGTTGGAGAATTTTATGGAGTGTGCATGTATGAGTAAACATGCCTGTAGCAAAGACAAAGGCATCAAAGAAAAGACAGAGTTAACATCTGGAAGAAATACAGCCAGAACATATTTAGTGTGACCTCTTCAGGGAGCGCAGGTGTAGTCTAATTGCGTGTGAGTGTATTTTCTTTGTTTGGGTGTTGGCATAGAAATTCAGCAAAAGTGTGTTTTTATTGTACTTTTTTTACTCTTTTCCATGGCTGCACCGTGAATCATCGGGGTTGACACAAATCACCCCCTGAACACATTCAACCTTCATGGTTTAACTACTGACTGACTTCACAACGGCGCCGACTTTACCGTGTTTGCTTTGCTGAAGAAACTATTTCAATTTCTTTCTGCTACAACACCAGGAGGAGCAGCAGAGACACAGAGGAAGAGAACTGAAAAATAAGTGATAACTGATGAGATATGAAAAAAAATGAAGGACTTCCATAGACACATTCACATTCAGTTAACATCTCTGAAATCTTTTCAAGTCTCTCCTCGGACCCGTTATCCTCCCATTTTATTTTTACTCGAAGACGAAACAGTAACAATTAAAAATGTAAGCCCTTTTTACATTAATCATTCAACATTGAATGGCATATGTTAAATATGTGTTGAAAGCATACATTAGATTTGTTTTGTATACAAATCAGCTCCAGGCATGCTCCCTCAGGGGGGGGGATTGTAGCCTGAGAGATTTGGCTTACACCGATGGTTGTATTATTTAGATGTGCCCTGTTCCTGCTGTTGCTTCTCTTAACTGAGCCTGAGTTTATCACAGTCAACGGACAGATTGGAGAAATAAAAATAATAATATTAATAGTAAAATAGGAGAAAAAACTTGTTTGGATCATCATACACAGAAGCAACTTTTAAATACGTTTTATTTCTGCAGCTCCATCAATATACATTAGAAGGTACTATAGTTATACAGTAAGAAGTGATTAAATTTGTGGTATTTCTAGGACAGCTGTAGGACTTTTTTCAAGTGTCAATACATTTTTTATCATTCCTTTTCTTTTAAATCATACGTAGCTTTTTGTTGCTAGCTGCAGGGGGTAGAGGGGTGGGATGCATAACTCTGTGGGTTTATGACAAGTTTCTGTTTGAGATTCCAGCTGAGGCTTTGCTGTGTGGATTTTCTCCAGTATTCCAGCTTTCTACACAAATCCTGAAACTTTTTGAAAAATATCCTGTTTTAAGATTGTTAGGTAAAGATGTACAGATCTCCTTGTGCGTGTGTTGATTTTCTTCCGGCACCCCAACTTCTTCCTACTAAGGTGGCCCTGAAGCCCAAATCTCATCAGCACAGTACTAAATGCAAAAACAAATTACAGATCACAATGACAATTGAAAAAGAAAAACAAAAAAACAAAACAAAAAAAAACATTACATTTTAGACATCAAAACAAAATTCCAGGAACCAAAACATAATTACAAAAAATTTAAATGTTTCGGAAAAACAAAAGTAATTTCCAGAAATCAAAATGAAATGTTAAAAATCCAAACTCAATAAGAAACCGAAAAAGGTATGGGTACTATGGGACATCGCTGATTGGATTATGACATTTGTCCATCATGTTAACTGAAAGTGTTTTTTAGCATTAAGTGATAGTGGATATGCTTCGTACTGATCATAAAACTTTTATTGTTATGCGTATATTGAATACAGTAAACCCTTGTTTTTCGCGGGGGTTACGTTCCAAAAAGAACCCGTGATAGGAAAAATCCGTGAAGTAGAAACCTCTATTTTTTTAACAATTATTATACAATTAAATACTTTATTATACATTGAAAAGACAGAACAAACCATTTTACAGGCTCAAGCATTTGTTTCACAAATAAAAGTACCTTAGAAACGGTTTTTTCAACAAATAACTTCTGTACTGTATTGTCAAATAATAATTTTAATCATCAATGTGAACAGAAGGCTTCAAATTGCGGAGATAAGCCCCGCCCACCGCGACCAGAGTAATTGGATTAAACGGGAGAAAATTTAAAATGATTATGAAAAAAATACAAAGTACAGTGGGACAAATAGTGACTCAGGTGTATTTCACTGCTCTCCAGACTGAGCCGCTGCATCCTGACTCCACTCTGCAGTGTTTTCTCCTTTTGAAGCCCGCGGTGCAGGTATGTTTGTTCGGGGGAAGAACATAGTGATAGGCAGTTGTTGTCACTCTTTTTTCTATGGGTTTTAGAGAAACTCGAAATTGCAAGGGAATTTGCACGTATGTAATGTAAATTTGGCAAGCTGTTTTACGTTCGTGTACATATTAAACTGCAGCGTTATTGACGCGCAGGTAGAGAAGAAGCAGAGTGACTTTTTAGCCAATCAGAATGCAGGACACAATGCACGATGCAAATCCGTGAAGTAGCGAAACCGTGAAAAGTAAACCGCGGTATAGCGAGGGATCACTCTACTCAAAACTCAGATGTCGTGATTTTTGCACTTCAGTGCCACCGTATCCCACACTCCCAAAACATCCTTCTTAGGTTAAGTGGTGACTCTAACTTGCCCCCTAGGAATGAATTTGCTTAGTTGTTTGTCTCTGTGTGGCCTTGCGATGGACTGGCTGGGATGGGCTCCAGCAAACCCCTCACCCCAAACGGGATTAACCCTAGTGCTATTTTAAGCACTTTGACATTGGGAGTTGGGTCATCTAGACCCACTAGACAGTGCACTGAACTTTTTTCTTCAATGATTTGTGAACCTCACTGGTTTCCATGAAATTACATGAATTACATGAAATCCTCTCCACTTTTATACACCTTTGTCATGGTAGGGAGAACACATCAATGGTCATCTTGGCCCCATAGGATAGCACAAGGATTAAGCAGGTTTGGGAAGTGGATGGATTTAGAGATTGCAGGAAGAGTGGGTGTTGTTACCTGTTCCTTCAGAGGGTCTTGTCTTCTGTTGTATGTATCTATTTTAGGAAATTAAAAAAGTAGGAATATCACTACTCATCATTAAAATGCAGTTTCTGAAAAGTTTCCTTTAGAGATGAAGTTTTTTATTTATTTAATTGTTGGTCTGGTCTAGAAGAGCTACAAGCAAATGTTATTCACTGAGAAGTTTCTTTGAGTAGTTTGAACGTCTCAGGTTACCTGTGGGTGAATTTCCCAGCAGTTCAGGTGTTAAGGAAAAAAAAAATCACATCTTGATCATTGCCTTTTTCCCGTCAAAGTGATTGATGAAAGCGTGGATGTACCGAGGGAAAGGGAACGCAAAAAGATAACTTTATGAGGGAAGGTGACAGAAACAAGAATATTGTGGGGGAGGGAGGGCAGAGCGGAATGAGGAGGGGAGAGGGGTGGTGGGAGGGTGTTGAGGGTGTGTGCGGGAGGGTTGAAGTGTCTCACGCTAACACAGATCATGATCATCGTGTTGGCAGGATCTGAAAGATTAGACACATCAATAGTTTATGAATCTCCTCAGAGTTGAGCTCAATTCCCTCTTCTATAAATTACTAAATAAGGGCATTTACATCACAGCGCCACTGCAAACTTTTCCTTTTCTCCGTGGTTTCTTTTCCTCTTTCATCTTTCTCAAGCTCAAACTTGGACACAGTCCATTTGACCCTCATGAACTGAGTTATCAAAGAGTGAAGCAGAAAAAAGCTGCAAGTTTTCCTTGCTGTTGCGGTTCAGAGAAGAAGACAGGCGGAAAGAAAGGAGGAATGAGAGGAGAAATAAAGGGAGAAGAGGATGTGGTAAAGACGCAAGCACCTAAAAGACTGACATAATTAATGGATGCGGCCCTCCGATACACATGAATTATGCAACTTTTATATTCAAGAAAATTACAAACGCAACCCATTGGGAGAGAATGGAGAGGAATCATTATCTGCAGACTTGAACCTTTGTAAAATGCACCAATTTTTTAATTATTAATCCACATAAACAAATAACACATGAATAAAGAACACAATGAGAAGCCACCCAAGCCACGGGAGTTGGGCAAAGTTCTTCCGTAACTTTCCTCGTGTATGAAAAAGAGCAGAGTGAAGAAAGGAGGCACAGAGGAGAATTAGGACGATGGAAAGTGATGAAAGGTAATGAGGGAAAATTATAATCACTACACGATTACTTGTCATTCCTAAATTTACATTACTCAGCTTTAGAACTGTGCAGTTTAAGTTCAGGTTAGAGCCTGTTACCAAGGCTGCAAATGACCATCAGAAAGCAGAACTTTCTCTTTTTTTTTCTGCAAACCTCAAAGCAAAAGTTTGAAAATACCAGCAACAACCAGAGTGGTTCAATTGCGTTAAAGGCTGTCCACTTTTGATGATGTCATGTCGCACATGAGGTTCGAAACTGTCATCTGCTGTGTACACAGTTGAATAAGGATATTGAATATAAAAAATACCCACTTTTCTACTTGGCTATTTATAAAAGGGAAGCAAGCTGGAGGAATTTTGTTTGTGGGAAGATCAGTCTGACGAATGAACCAGCAACTTAGAAACCCCTCAGTAAACAGCTTTGCTATTTTACTGATTCCAGTTGGTCAATTTTTTTCTTTCTCATTTTAGATTTTATTTGTTCCTAAGTCTGTGAAAAAAAGTTCTGCTGTATAGATCACATGAATCACAAATGAACAGTTTATATAAATATTTTTGGTTTTCTCAACCAAGAATTTTTTCCTTTTCATGTTTTAAAAGCATCGTGTGTAGTTTTACAAACAGACCGGCTCTAACACAGTATGCAACACACATGCTGCATATTCATGAGAGCAGGCCAGCGCATATGTCAGAATAGGTTATGGTGGTGTGGCTGAAGAGGGGGGAGGACAGGAGGACGCCCTACAGTGACCACACAGTGATGCCCTTCAGGGACTCTGACTGAAAATGAGCAGGGGGTGCTGCACACACTATTGGTCATGGTCACCTTCAACATAGAGCGGCATATGTTTCACACACAAATCATCCGTCTGAACCCTCATAGCAGCCACTGATCAAATAC
Source organism: Oryzias latipes (assembly GCF_053564925.1). NCBI lineage: Eukaryota > Metazoa > Chordata > Actinopteri > Beloniformes > Adrianichthyidae > Oryzias > Oryzias latipes. Next base: position 16,311,569 of record NC_136245.1, read on the forward strand.
AAAAATATAAATTCTCAGCTGGTTTGCCTGCTGCTGTGCCTCTATAATGTTTTTTCTTTCAGTGATGAAGCTCTCTATTAACAGTAATTGGATACTTTTAATCTATTGAATCTCCAAAACATGTTACCAATAAAGGGAGAACAGGAATTTACAACGTAATCAAACATGAAAAGTCACATTTAAAAAAAAATAGAAAACAGATAACAAACCATTCACTAAAATGTCTTTTGCTTAATTCTAAATAAATTAATTTATTAATTTATTTTCACATCAGGAAACTTAAAAGAAAAATGGGATATTGACAGAAATATAAGGTTTGTGCATTTTTAAAAAATACTTTTCCCATTTTTAATCAAAGTAGTTTAACCATGTGACAAAGCACTGCAAGGATACGTCCTCTCTGCATATTGTTCCCACCTGTTTCTTTAAATAAACCATAACAATGTGTCTGGCGTTCCTTTGTCCTCATTCCAGTGTGTTGTCCCTCACCAAAAAGCAGCCAGCATTCAGGCAGCGTGGCAGAGCCAGAGCGCCTTTTTCCAGCGTTCGTCTCTGCGGAGAGCAAGGGTTGTGTAGTTCCTAATTGCTGTGTGCCAAGGAGACTCCACGAACCAATCAAAACGGGCAATCTCTAAAGACGAGCCAAAACTAATTTGTTAGCAATACACCTCTTTCTTTTCTCTTCTCTCACTCGCTGAGTCTCCTGAAGGCAGTCAACGGTTCATCTCTGTGGTCATGACCCGTCCCTGCCATTCCCTGCCCTCTTCTGCTGCCTCACTGGGAGTTCACCTTCAATGCCACTTTGGTTGTGACCTGGCTCTAAAAAAAAAACGTCACGATGAGAGCTGCGAGACTGGCGGATAAGGAAAGAGGGTAACTGTGTATTAAATCCTCAGAATTTTTGCTTCTTAAGTTGCTATCTTGTACCTGTAATCTATGTTTTTGTGTGTGTACGCAAGGGACACACCTCAGGGAGCGTGAGAGCGGAGCAGCTGTGGTCATCGAGAGAACACACGCGTTAGCTTTGGGTTTCATCTCTGGCTTGTTCTGCAGGGAATCTGGCTGCCTGCTGAGAGGCCGAAAGTAAATGCATGTAACAGTGATCACATGTCTGTGTGTGAGCCTGTGTGTTCTTTCCCGTAACACACCTCCTAACTTCTGCTTTGTCACTCTCTCCAAGCTCATAGCTTGGCTTTCTCTGAGGACCTGCAACTTCAAAAGGCAACTTTAAAAAAGTGTCTGTTTCACACAGTCAACAAAAGCATTGCTGGAAAACACACACAAACACACATCTGAGCAGGCAGCTTTCTGTAAGAACACACCTAGCACACCACCTCTGCAGGACACAAAGCCTGCTGTGAATAAGAAAAAAACAATCAGCCTTTTATATCGCACTGATACTGGCATTTAGGGCTGCCAAAGCGCCACACAGCTTCCTCAAGGCAAGGAGCGGTAAGACACAAGTTTAAGAAAAATGTCCATCACAAGAGCTTTTACAGTAAAAACCTGGCTCAGTTGTTAAATCCAATCCACTCACACACTTATGAGCAGCTGCAGAGTGAGCATGTTTGTGATAGCGGCATTACCTCAAAGTGAGGAAGCCATGTGGGCACAGTTGCAGGTCTCAGTGATGCAACCTCAAAGCAACTCTGCTCTAAACTTCTCATAAGCAGGTCATGCTTTCACGCAGCCAGCGCAGGTAATCAGATTATGGATCATGAAGATGCTGCAGTCAAACACTGTGAGAACAGCAGTTTTGTGGTTGGTTGTTATGTTACTAAAAGAATAAAACACGTTTTTGTTAATGACAAGTCAGACTGCATTAACATGCAATTCACTGAAAATGAGAAAACTTTTTATTTGAACTGCAATAAATTCAAATCTCTTCTGTTATCAGGGATTTCTGGGTCGGCACCTACCTGTTTGATCTCAGTCTCATCATAGATTATAGGTCCAAACTATTCTTTAACGTTTCTGCTTATTGCCTTCATGGACTTCTTCAAAACTAACAGAAGCAACCGACTCTCTCTCTTCATATCTTGTTCTGTCTACATTTTAAGTATCTCCCTGTGAAAATTTTTTAAAGGTTCCCAGTGGTGTTGTAATTGTGATTGTGTAGTTTTAAACCAAAATCCCACAACTTAAATCTCCTCCAAAATCTCCTCTACATGGGCGTGGCCATTGATGTTGAGCTGTGTAGCCCCGCCCTTGATCCCTTCTCTCTGATGATGACAGTTGTGTCCTGCATGAGTGAAAAGCTTGACACAAGGTGCCAAACGCACTTCGCGCATTAGAGGCAGCCATTTTCAATACTAAGTCAATGGTACAGTTAGGTACAGATCTGAGGTCCTGCCACGTGATTTGAGCGGTGTGCCGCGGCAGGCCAGAGTTTGAAAAACGGAACTCTGGTGAGGTCGCCGCATTGCGTCAACCAATCTGGGACTCAACTTTGGACATCCAGATCACTATGCTGACTCCTGTGAGGTGAGCTGGCAGCCAAACAGAGACCCGCTGCGGGATGGGGAGCCAGCCTGTTTGGACTTCCTGAACTTTATGGTATTTTTCTCATTTTCACCTTGGCCATAATAAAAAAAAGTCCCCTGATTTTATTCTTGTTTTTATTTTTCCCCTCTCTGGTTGATGCAGGACAGCAACTCTTCAAACTCAGTCAGAGCGAGAACAACACAAATGCAGAGAACACATTTCACGCACCTAGGTGCAGCCAACAACAAAGTCCAGCCTTGGACGCAGCTAAAAAGCGTACGGGCAACACAGCAATGTGCCATCTTCTCTTCTCCTGCACCTGAGCTTATACCTGGACGGAGCAGGCCAGGGTGCTTGGGCAATGCACGTGCGCTTTTGGGCCGTTGTGACATCACAACAGCTCATTAATTCAAACCAGGTGTCTTTGCGACAGTTTGATTGAATGCGATTTAAAAGGAGAAATACTCAGATAACATTGAATTGAATTGACAAAAACAACAATTTTTCCCAGACTCTGAACCTTTTTACATTGTTTTAATTAAATGATTATGTAGATAGGTAAATTTAGCTTTAAGAGACCTAGAACAAGTGAGAAGTTGTTTTCTGTTTACAAGATGAAGTTTGCATTTTCTTATCATCGTTATAACAGAGTACTTGGTAAACTAGTTATTTAAGCTCTGAGTTTTTTTTAAAGAACACAGAAGTGAAATGTTTTGCCTTAAATTTGAAGAAAGGAACTTGTGTTGCTGCTTGCACCAGGGTAATTAAAAAAAAGAACTAACAGTCAATCATGTCAATAGATGGATACTTCTCTTGTAAATATCTTCATGACTTTTAGTTTCTCCGTGTTAAATCAATTATTTACGCGTTTTCAGAGATTTCCCCAAACGTTCAACACATATCAGCCCACCTTTGCCATCAATGCTGTCCTGACAGAATGCACGCTTTCTACTGCTGCTCTATTGATGCTTGTGTGTTGCATGTTGACAACTTTGTGTGTCTGTTGCAACGTACCAAAGTACAACTTCTGATTGCATGGGGAACTAGACAACCGGATTAATCAAAACACCAAGTGGTGAAATGATTTCACAGTTCAAAGTTTGTTTCTTGGTATTTTATGTGTAAAAAAGACAAAAAAGAGAGTACGAGAGAGAGCATTAGGAGAAGGATAAACACAAGGTACGCAACAGAGACAGTAGCTTTGGTGGTAGTGAGGGCTTAAATTTGACAGCAGGAGAGTAATGAGAAAAGTAAGATGAAGCATCTTTTAAAGGATCACTTGAAATTGCCGGTCTATTTTAATCCATTGTCACCTTGGGAAAGGAATGTTCCGTTTTTGTGTGGACTAATTGGATTTTGAAATGTATATTGAAAAAAGTCTAATTAGATATCCATGACATGGGGAGGAGCATTGAAATCGCTCGATAAAGAGCCCTTTCTTTAACGCAGGTAGCATTCCTTCACACTCATTATCCATTTTGCCACTCATTTTTCTCTTTTTCCTCCTTTTTTCCTGCAGAAAATCATTTATTCATGTCTCCTAACCTCTTTTTAACTCTCCATTTTCCTTCAGCTCTAAAGCTGAAGGAAAACGCAGTCCTGTGTAAATGCTTGTCATTGTCATTTGTTCCATTCTTTAACCTCTGACAGGAGATCTGTGTTGAAAGGGGTCAAGGGTCTCTAGAGAGGCTAGCAAAGATCAAGAATGACTCTTCCGAACACGGATATGTATTTTACACCTAAAAATGTTTAGGGATATTCCCAAAATCATAGTAAAACAAATGTAATTTATCAGAAATGTGATAGAAAAAATCAGAACAAATACTTAAAATGTGAATCTTTTTATTATTTTTAATAGTTTTTCTGCCTCCTTCAATAGAGGGAGATGAGCACAAAGCACAATCCTCATCAGAAGCGCAGTATTGGATGATGTTTAACTTCATCAGGATGAAGGAATATTGTTAAAAAAATTGTTCAAAGCACATTTTAGCATAAATTGTATTTTTTAGCTTTTATTTTTGCTTTCTTTTGGCTTGTAAAGAAAGAAAGGACCTCACATCGACTTCAGTGATGACACTAAAAATATGTTGATCTTCTAATTTTCTCTGTTTGTTCATTCACCCGTTTACTTCTCAAGATTTTGTTTTCCTGCAAAACTGCATGGCAAACTTGAAAAGATTAGGCATAAAAAAGTAAATTATTTTCATAAAACTTCATAAAAGCCCTTGATTGCTGTTTTGAAACAGGATTAAAAGAGTTAAAGCGACACTCACAGAAGGTTAAAGTGTTTAATAGCCGTACATGGCTATTATCTTCATATACAAACAGTGCCGCGCTCCATACGAGCGATCTGTGGAGTAAAGTGGAGTATGTGTCCACTGCCTCTCACCCTCACTGCCCTGCAGAATAGCTGTTTAAATGAGATTAGTCTTGACAAGTGAACTTTAGCTGGTAATAAAAACCCCTTTTTATCTGCAAAGCAAACAGTAGAGCCGCCCACTGAATGAATACCTAACTCCTGAATTATCATAAGAATGGCTCAGCTGAGCACACTCATAATGCTTAAACTAACAGTGCAGAACACACACACACACATGTATTTACAACCACCAGCCACGCTAATGAGTGGTTTCACTGATTGCTGCCTTGTTATGGGTGGAGGCCACAGTCGCAGCGTCGCCGTGACAATGAGCAACAGGAATGCTGAGAAGCAGACAATATTGTTCTGAAGCGTCCACCCGAACTCCCTCCACACAAAACCCATGAAAGTTGTCACTCTGAGCGTAGTTTTTCCAAGACCTTCAGTCGCACACATCAGGCTTTTAGTAAATCACTTGGAAGAATCCCCTTTATGAAATCTTGACTACATGCAGCATCATTTTTGTTTTCCATTACTTAAAAAAAAAATCTACCCCCCCCCCCCCCCACACACACACACACACACACTCCAATTTTCTTCATCCTGCCAACTCCCCTGCAACACCTCCCAACTCTCTCAAATCTGGGAAAAAATCCCTGTCCCTTAGATCCACAAGTGTATCTGTAAACCATGTAATGCCAGTCCCCTCATGCACCCTCTTTGTCTCTTGCCGTTGCATCTCATAGACCCCCCCCCCATCCTTTTTTTTCTAAGCCGCAGGACCCGAGGAACAGGCTGACCAGAGCTGCAGAAGGGTGCAGAGAGCAAGCCGTTGGTTCCCAGGACCGCTGCGCACTTGTCATGTAAATGAAGAAGTCACAACCAATTAAAGTAATTGCAGCGCATCGCCTCTTCTTCACCACCGCCACTGAGCTGAGGAGGGGCATGGGAGCGAGGGATGGAAGGGAGAAAGGGAAGGAAGTTGGAATAAAGGGCTGTGGCACAAATATGCTTGTGACTATTAGAGATAGATGAATACAGGAAAAATAACTGTTTCAAATTCTAAAAATACCATATACGTGTGTCCTATTCAATAAAAAACATAATTCAAATAAATTGTTTTCAAAATTAAAAAAAGGTGATCATCCTAAAAATATTTCCTTAAAAAGATATGTAAAATTAAAACACTGAAAATAAATTTTGCTGCTTATTTTTTCATATAATTGGAAGGATGAAAACGAGTATTCATTTTTTTAACAATCTAACCTAGAAAATTTATTGTAGAAAAAGATTTTTTTTTTGTTGCAAACCTTTTTTCTTAATGTGTCCTGAGTTCACCTTCAATGCTGTAACATTTATGCTTTGTGCACTGGAAACAGGGTTATGATTTGCTGTTGGGTAGATAGATGTACGTGTGTTGGGAAAAAAGAATATCAAAGCCAATGGAAGGCCAGACCCCTGCTGTCCTGTTCCATGTTAGACAGTGTAAAAAATGGTTTTTGTTTCTGTGCAATTGATTTCAGATTTTTGTTTTACAGTAAGTGTAACTCACAAACCCCAAAAGATGAAAAAAAATGCTTTTACGTACTTTCATATACAAAAAAATGTAAATTTAGCAAGAAATGTTTTATTTTAATTTTAAAAAATAATTAAGAAACCTTTGTGGCTGGAGAGTGTTAAGTTTTAAGCATAAGTGTTTATAATCTGATTTAAAAAGTGAAACAAAGGGACATTTTCCTTCTTTTTTCATGTTCTACTTTTTTCACATTCTAAAATGCAATGCTATCATTTACTAAAGATTAATAAAAATGTATGAAAACTTGACAGTATGGCCAATAACATATTGCAGCTTTTCTTGGGAAAAATAACATGCAGTCCCTTAAAAATGTCTTTAGTTTGGATATTCCTGACAGAATGTGCAAAATAAAATTAAAATAAAAAATTAAAATTAAAATTGAGATGTTAATGCAAACAAATCAATGTGGCACATGCAATGCTATTCATCAAATTTTAACAAGAATGGTTTTGGCATCAACATTTAGCACTGCAGGCATGACTTTAACTTCTGCAGTTGTTGTGAGGAGGAGGCGTGGATACAAGAGACGATGGCGGCTGGGTAGCTCGGTTGGTAAGGTGAAGGACTGACATGCAGGAAACCATGGGAATGAACAAGCAAGCAACTGAATTGGTGAGCAGTTAACACCACCCAGTGAGGGCACTTGGGCAATACCAGCATGAATGATCCCGGTGATGGTCAGAGCGCAAACTGGCAGCCACGCCTCTACCATCACCAAGTATGAATGAAGAGTGAATGAATAATGGACACATTGTAAGCGCTTTGAGCATCTGGAAAAGCGCAGATAAATCCTTTTCTGGAAGAGCAATTTTTTTTAATGTGAGCTTATGAGTTAAGGGTTAAGGGTTGATTTGAATATTTTCATTATAGTAATATTTTCTCCTATTTGTCACTTATTAACTTTAATTTTATCTTTGCGCTGATAAGGGCACCCTTCTCCCCCGTGCATCACTCAAATGCTCTCTACTCTGTTCTGGGGCATTGAGACCCTCTAGTAACCCATTTTTGATCCTTTTCTCAGGGAAATTTTTGCCTGGAGACAGGCTGGACACCCTACTTCTATCTTATTTGTCAGTTTTGTCTGGTTCTTTTCTATATAGCTCTCCTAACGTCATCTGGTCTTCACCTTTTCTTTCCCCTTTTACTTTTCCAGAATACCCTTCTGCGCGTCCTCCTGATGATTTACTTGATGGAGATCAGCAAAATGTTTACTTTCCGATTCTACTAATATATCTATTTCCATCTGGTTTAAAGTTTATTTTTCATTCGCCTCATTTCTACAATTCTAGACTCTTTATGACAAAAACCATGAGACACACTGCATCCTCAGTTCAGTGCAGCTTTTTATCAACTGAGTAACAAACAGCACCTGCAAGTCTCTGTAATTCAAAACATTTTTACTAGCGAACATCCTCATGACCTCCTTCCTCCTTTTCACTTATGCCATCTATTCATCACTGAAGTGTAAAAAAACAGAAAAAAATTAAAACTGTCAGCCTGCTGTTGGATTTTTCCTCATTTTGGCATATTTTGAATTGTGCCTCTGTGAAAGAGTGAAAGATGTTTATTAGAATAAAAAAAGAATTACATAGCATAAAGTTGACAAATGGGAGACTATAGAGGCACAGAAAGATGGACTGTGAGACAGACAGCCTTTGCCCTGAGGCTTCAGTCCCCACCTCTGTGGTCAGTCAGCATGTAATTGAATGCATGTCATCCATCCATCCTTCCATCAGAGCTCTCTGTCTGTGGTCTTCAGGATAAACAGTTGATGCCCGAAGCACTTGTATTTACACAACTTAGACAGACACTCAAAAGTTAGTGAACAACCTTCTGTTATGTGGCGGTAAATAAAAGCTTTTTTTTATTGAACGCGTTTTCAAGCATCCACTTTCAAAGAAAACTCTACACAGGTTTTTAAGTCTGTTTTTGAGCTCTACATAAAAAACGCACGGCCGTTGAATGTGTCTTGTGTCTTGTAAACCAGGAAAACTTTGACCAATCAGGGACTGGGACTTGACAGTGACTTGTGGGTAGCGTCCCTTTTAATTCACAGGGTTGCCAATCGTTTGAAATGTTTAGTGCAGAAGTATCAGACTTAAAGATTGGTCAGAATCATATGATATGATGGCAATGTCACCTTTTTTGGTCCCGTCACACTCTTTCACTCCTGTATTTGTTTTTCTATTCTAAAATATGGAAAAAGCACAAACACACACACACACATGCACACACATACACACACACATTTCCACATGGTGCTTCTCAATCCATTATTTTTTAATGTTGTGTGAATATTCCCCCATAGCACTTCCTATCCTTGGACGGGGTTTACTCTTTGTGCATGTCCATGTGTGTGTGTTGACGTGTGTACAACAAAGCCTGAGGATAAGTTAAGATTCAATATGTCTGCCTCGATTTGGGGACTGAAACATTCATGTCATCCAGCACAGACGGATGCAGACATGAGCACATGCAAACATCTCACGGAAAGATGTTTTTATTTTGTGTCCAAAGCTCTTTAAGGATTTGGGCAGAAAATACCTCCAGTGTTGTTGTTTTTTTCCAAATTCAAGAATTAGATGACATTTCCATTTTATTCCACATAAAAAAATCAGTTTTGAATTTGACAAATATCCTGTGATGCCACTTTTTAAAACTTCAATGCAAGACAGCTTTTATGCAGCTTTTGTTTTGTGTCACATTGCCCCAACAAGCACCAGCAATGGCTTGGTGTATATGTTTCTCCTCTTATGAATTATGAACACAGTTAGCTCTTTTGTTTATGAATTATTACTGATCCGCCTGCCTCCACAGGATAGATAGTGGAACAAATGCATTTGCAGTGTAACCAATGGCATTATTGCCTTTTAATATTCCATACTTATTTGTTTTATGGGGAGCAAACTTGTTTTGGGTTGAGTGTGAAACAAAACAACTCATTACAGAAACATGTTTTTCATTAGGAGGAAACAAATGTTTATTTTACCACTATTTGGTGAAGAGTCATGAATAAATATGGTGTTTGTCTCTAAGGTACATAAAACAACAATGCGGCAGCAGAACAGAGGAGACTCAGAGGCAGCGGAGACACGCTTTGACTCTCTGTGGACTTCTGGTCACCGCAGAAGAAAAGCACAGATCTGATATATAATGTAGGTATGATCTCCATCAAAATAGGGATTTGATTCATATTATATAAGTTGATGGAGGTGGTTGCTTTATAAAAACAGTTTGTGAGTAATTCATTAAGGCGGGGGACTCTAGACAGGAGGAAAAAGAAAAAGGCAAGACAAAACCAAAAAAGTCATGAATATGGAATGTGTGTTCTTTGTGATTTAAATATTCATGACATGGCTATTAGTATGTTATAACGGAATTATCAGCTTCGGCAGCCAAAAGACGAGAAAACTCCGGCTTGATTGATCTCATCAGGACATCATCAATAATGGATTACTCCAATCACAGTTCTGGGAGGGAGCGCACACTCGCAGACTCGTACGAGCACACCCCCAACATGCACAATTATGACACAATCTGTAATTTCAACCTACTGTTAAATCAATCTTAGCACATTATCGCACCATGATTCACACTCTTAGCTTGCTAAGTAAGACAACATTTATTCAAATAAACGTTTTTTTATGTGCTAATTGAGCTGTTTCAGCTAAAGCACATGAAAAGTTAAGTATATATGAATTGGTTTTGCTGTCTATTTTTTAACAATAGTGTACATAAGTTTAGGAAAGCTTTAACACTTATTAAACACAAAGGTCATGAGGTCAGACAGGAATCTACAATGGACATTGATGTTTGCAGATGACATTGTGATCTGAAGTAAGATGAAGTGAGTGGTGGAGGTTTTTCCTGGAAAAGAGACGAATTGGGGTCAGCTGCATGAAGACAGAGGCTCTGTGTTTAAATGAGAAGCAGAGAAGGTGGAGGACTTGAAGTACTTAGGATCAACAGTCAAGAACAACAGAAAAAGTGGGGAGGAGGTGAAAAAGACTTTGCAAGCAATTTGGAACAGGTGGAGGGAAAGTTTCAGGTAAATGTGTGACTGTGGTGAGAGCAGTCATGTTTTGGTTTAGAGACAGTGGCTCTGAGAAAGAGCAGAGGCAGAGCTGGAGGTAGTAGAGATGAAGATGTTAAGGTTCTCTGTAGGAGTGATGAGGATGAATTTATTTAGGGATGAATGATCATAGAAACTGATTATATTAGATTTTTTGGAGATAAATGAGGGAAGGCAGATTGGATGGTTTGGTCTCATTGAGAGGAGGAACAGAGATTATTTTGGTAAAATAATGCGGAGGTTGGAGCTACCAGGCATGAGGCCTAAAGCAAGACAAAGAGAAGCTTCCTCAATGTAGTTCAGGAGGACATGAGGATGGTTGATGTGACTGAGGAGGTTTGTAGATGATAGGGTTGGATGGAGACAACTTACTGTGGTGACACATGAGAGACCAGCTGAAAGAAAGAGGAGAGGCAATCTGCCATGAAGTATTATTATTTTCAGGATTTCAATCAGAGTTTATAGTGATTAAAAGTCGTTTAATTTTTAGAAAGAAGGAAACTTAGTAACAAAGTAAAATTGGGGTCAGTTATTAAACTATTTTGTCTTTTTTTTTAAAGATAAAAAGATTAAAAAGAGAGAACACAAGAACTACCACAGCATTACTTGTTACTTCTAATTTTTGGTGGAATTTTGCAAAAACGTTTTGCACTAAGGTGCACAAAATCAGAAGCTAAAAAACATGTAATGTCTTGATAACAGAGAGGAAATACAGTAGTTAGATCTCTGATGCTCAAATAATAGTTAATTGCTAAAATATCCATTATCCATTGGTTTACTACACAAAACTGATTTTTGAGTTGACCAACTGGTAAGAGAAGTCAAATGAATATTTGACTTTATCGCTAACTAATGATCATCTAGAAAAAGTTCCAGTTTTGTTCTTCACTTTTTTTTAGCAACATTTTGTCTGCTCTTTTTCTTTTACAAAGGGCTAGAGTGTGCTTCCAATGTTCCTCTTTCTGCTGTGTTTTTAAATGGACTGAGATTGTATGTTAGAGGATTTCTTGTGGAATATTTTCAGAGGATTGGACACTCACGTAAAGTGCTCCAGAGTGTCTAGACAGGCCTGCGAGCAGAGCTCATGTGTGTGCTTTCACAGCGAAAACTTCTCTCACTCCGCCTCCATCCTTCCTCGGTCAGCGGTACAGTAGCTCACACTGTACTTAGATATCATAAAATTTCAATGAGATTTTGTATCACAGAAAATATGCCTGCTTTGACCGTGAACATTAAGAAAATAAAATGCAGTTTCTTCTTGTTCCTACAAACTGAATGGCTATATCCGCTGGTAATGTTACCTAAAAAGAGACATTCCCTTTTAAATGTTGTGTGTTTGATTTCTTTTCCGTGTTTCTCCCTGCTTCACTCTGGCTGCTCATTTCAGCATTTCAGATCTGTAGCCTCGGGGCTGATGGCGATGCTTTAAAAGAGTCTATCCTCACTACAGCTGGTTGTCCCTGTTGGACAGACCACACACAGACATGCGGACAATACTGGAAATTGCTGCATGCAAACAGAAAGAACAATTTAAAAAGAAAAAAGAGTAAAATCCGTAAAACAACTTCCCACACCTTCCAGCTTTTACTTTTTTTGTGGCTTAGTTTGATAATTGGAGAGATGACTGGTAAGCTTTCCAATCTACACTGACCAAAAATATAAACGCAACACTTTTGTTATTGCTCCCATTTTTTATGGTATGAACTCAAAGATGTGAAACATTTTCCACATACACAAAATAGCCAGTTCTCTGAAATATTGTTCACAAATCTGTCTAAATCTGTGATAGTGAGCACTTCTCCTTTGCCAAGACAATCCATCCCACCTCGCAGGTGTGCCATATCAAGATGCTGATTAGACAGCATGATTATTGCACAGGTGTGCCTTAAGACTGGCCACAATAAAAGGCCCCTCTGAAATCTTCAGTTTTGTTTTATTGAGGGGGTCAGGGGTCTCAGACAACCAATCAGTATCTGGTTAGACAGATTTGTGAACAATATTTCAGAGAACTGGTTATTTTGTGTATGTGGAAAATGTTTCACATCTTTGAGTTCATACCATAAAAAATGGGAGCAATAACAAAAGTGTTGCGTTTATATTTTTGGTCAGTGTAGAAGACAATGAAATGTCTTTTCCTTCTACAATTCCACACTTATACAGGAGAAAGATATTTATTACAATAGGGTATATGATTACCCCAGAGATTATTGTAAAATTTGCTGGTGCTGCAACCAAAACTGTGGAAAAGCTGTAACCGTGCTTACAGACTGATAACTGTTACACACTTGGACAAAAAGTAGGAAAGGGGAGTGTGTCTTACTGGTGTGCTATCAGCTCTCTTTGCTCTAGCTGCTTTTATTTGTGTGAAGGAGTTTGGATCATGTTTCCTATTCAGATCCCATCGTTCATATCTATCTGATGAAATTTATATTTATCCTCTCACCTGCTTTGTCCTGTTAAGGGGAATCAGGGGTGGTTAGATCATTGTAATATATCAAATTTTTGCCGTGTAGACCATGATGATTGCTCAGAAATAGCACACTGTAGAGGAAAATTAATACTACACACTGTTTACATGAACTGTACTGAAAACACCAGGAAGATACACTAAGATGTATTGCCCTGCCTAAAATCTACCACTCCGATCATCTTTTGATCTTTTATAAAAGTGTTCCCAGTGGTTTTTTTTTTTTTTAAATTATGATTTTGTTGTTTTTAGTCAAAAGGAAAAAAACTTGTCTTGTTTTGTAGGACATAGTTTCGGCAGAGCGGCCGGAGTTCATTAGAGTTTTCCCTCTGAGTTGTGTGCAGGACTATTGGTGTGGAGTAAGCTAGACCCCATATCCCATCATCCATCTGTTTACATGCACTCCCGCTAACTTACAGCCCCTCACAACCCTAGGCCGACATTAGCGGTGCAACAAAAATGGGGAGCAATATTGGATGCCACTGGGTCTGAAAACAACAAAAAACATTAATGCAAAATAAAATCTGAGGAAAACCCAAATAAAGATTCTGTTTACTTCATGTTATCAGGCTTAAATATCAAGAGAGCATTTGGCCCACATGTGTAATTGCACCACAGTCCCCCACAAAAATATTATTGTTTGCTTCTCCAAAGCAGGAGCGTGCAGTTTTCAATGCTTGCTAGGACTGATCAGTCGCTTCCTGCCTGTGATGACTGCTGAGTTGACTTGACAAGTTAAACAGTCTCTTGTTTTATTTTTAGTCCTTGATGTTGACAGTCTTTGACGGCTTTGTTGTTCATTTTATGTGACGCATTCATGTAAACATTTTATTTTTTATAATGCAAGCATGTAATGTTATATGTGCAGTTTTGAGGCTGTAATTTATTTGAGATGATACCCACTTTGAGCTGGGAGTACTAGAAAACTACTTTCTAATCTTAAAATCTATCTCTTGGAATAATAGATTTGGAAAGTACAAACCTTAGCATTAATTATACTACCTTCTAGAATTTGTCAGTATTCAGTCCAAATGTGTGAACAACAGGTGTGGAAATATATAGCTGCATAGATTTTTAGTTGTGTGATCTCAGTGTTTATTTGAGAAATTAATCATTTGAACCTGATGTTTCTAGAAAACACAGATGTTAGAAAATGTTTTAGGATTATCACCAGTGTCTGCAATAAACAGAATGTCTTGTTCTTACATGTTACAAAGACTGAGATTTTGTGTTCACTCTGTGATGTGGGTTTTTGTTTGTGTCGTTTGGTACAATTGTGCCTCTCCAGATCAGGTGTGTGGGCTGTCTGTCTGTTTGTTGTTTTTGCACCCGTCACATTGAGTCATCTGTCTGCTTGTCATTGCCACACTGACTTTGCAGTGACATATGCCTCCTTCTTGACTCTCAGACTGACAGGACCGTTACCGTGGTGAATCCAAAGAATGCTGGAGCAAATCACACCTCGTCCTCTTCGTTCTTCTGAGTGACATTCAGAGTGTCACTCACACGTCCTTTGTTCTTTTCATGTGCTACATGCTTCATATTGTCCTGTGTGTTGTACGTAATGTGCCACATGGCAGAAACTAATCAAGAAAATTTAAGCACTCCATACACATTCAATTGTGGCACAAAATGCATATTAGAAATATAAATGCAGTTTTAAAAATTGCGTTGAGTTCCTTAATTTCATGTTTTTAGGAGTTCATAATAGTCAGGGGAAAAAGTACAAAACTTTTTTTTTCTCTTCGACTCTCAGGTTAATGTCAGTTCTCTTTTCACAAAAATAACCCCCAACAAAACTTAATTTTTCTAGGCAAGCACAAATCACAAATTAGTAAAGATAAGTATCACTGGTGGTAAAGATTTAGATGTGTTTGATCAAGCTAATTATAAATGTAAGATTAGTAAAAGAACTGTGTTTACTAAAAATTTGCCTTGTTTAGTTAATGTAAGCTGATGAAGTCAAGAAGCAAGGAAGTTGAGAAATGGAATACTGGATTCAAACAAAAACAAAATGCCCTCTTGTACTCAAATTATGTATGTTTTTCATATAAAATCTACAGTAATTGCTCATTAATCCTAATCTAATTTCACTTTGATAGTACAGAGATTGTCATATAGTACATATATATACAGTCTCTGTATATATATATATATATATATATATATATACAGTACATATATATATATATATATATATATATATGGTGAGGGTGAGAGGGGCGTTTTTATATATATATATATATATATAAAAACGCCCCTCTCACCCTCCGCGGGTGGTTTCTCCTCCAAGCTCGGGTCCTCTACCAGAGGCCTGGGAGCTTGAGGGTCCTGCGCAGTATCTTAGCTGTTCCCAGCACTGCGCTTTTCTGGACTGAGAGGTCTGAGGTCTTTCCAGGTATCTGTTGTAGCCACTCCTCCAGCTTGGGGGTTTCTGCCCCGAGTGTTCCAATTACAACAGCCACCACTGTCACCTTCACTTTCCATGCTTTCTCCAGTTCTTCTCTGAGTCCCTGGTATTTCTCCAGTTTCTCATGTTCCTTCTTCCCTATGTTCCCATCGCTTGGTACTGCCACATCCACCACAACGGCTTTCCTCTGTTCTTTATCCACCACTACAATGTCTGGTTGGTTCGCCATTACCATCCTATCAGTCTGGATCTGGAAGTCCCACAGGATCTTTGACCTCTCATTCTCTACCACCTTCTGAAGTGTTTCCCATTTTGACCTTGGGGTTTCCAGTTCATATTCTGCACACATGTTCATGTATATTATTCCAGCCACTTGATTGTGGCGCTCCATGTAAGCTTTCCCTGCCAGCATCTTACACCCTGCAGTTATGTGCTGGATTGTTTCAGGCGCCTCTTTGCACAGCCTACACCTTGGGTCTTGTCTGGTGTGGTAGATCTGAGCCTCTGTTGCTCTGGTGCTCAGGGCTTGTTCCTGGGCTGCCAGGATGAGCGCTTCAGTGCTGTCCTGTAGGCCAGCCCTTTCTAGCCATTGGTAGGACTTCTTGATATCAGCCACTTCAGTTATGGTCCGGTGGTACATCCCATGCAAGGGTTTGTCCTCCCATGAGGATCTGTCCTCCAGCACTGTATCCTCTGCTCTCCATTGCCTGAGACATTCTCTGAGCACACTGTCAGTTGGGGCCTTGAGCTTGATGTACTCATGGATCTTGGATGTTTCATCCTGGATAGTGGCTTCTACGCTCACTAGTCCTCGGCCTCCTTCCTTGCGGCTAGCATACAGTCTCAGGGTGCTGGATTTGGGATGGAACCCTCCATGCATGGTGAGGAGCTTTCGTGTTTTAACATCCGTGGTCTGTATCTCTTCCTTTGGCCATCTTATTATTCATGCAGGGTATCTGATAACTGGCAGTGCGTAGCTGTTTATTGCCCGGGTCTTATTTTTGCCACTGAGCTGGCTTCTCAGGACTTGCCTTACTCGTTGGAGGTATTTAGCTGTTGCAGCTTTCCTTGTTGCCTGCTCCAGGTTGCCATTTGCCTGTGGAATTCCAAGGTACTTGTAACTGTCCTCGATGTCTGCTATTGTTCCTTCTGGGAGTGAGACCCCTCCTGTGTGGACTACCTTGCCTCTCTTAGTCACCATCCGGCTACATTTCTTGAGCCCGAATGACATCCCAATGTCAGTACTGTAGATCCTGTTGGTGTGGATCAGGGAGTCAATGTCACGCTCGCTCTTAGCATATAGCTTGATGTCATCCATGTATAGGAGGTGACTGATGTTGGCCCCATTTCTGAGTCGGTATCCATAGCCAGTCTTGGTGATTATTTGGCTGAGGGGGTTAAGACCTATGCAGAACAGCAGTGGGGACAGAGCATCACCTTGGTATATACCACATTTGATATATACATATATATATATACACACACATATGTCTACACACATATATATATATTTACACACACACACACACACACACACACACACACACACACACACACACACACACACACACACACATATATATATATATATATATATATATATATATATATATATATATATATATATATATATATATTTATATATATTTACACATATATACAGCCACTCCTCCAGCTTGGGGGTTACTGCCCCGAGAACTCCAATTACCACAGCCACCACTGTCACCTTCACTTTCCATGCTTTCTCCAGTTCTTCTCTGAGTCCCTGGTATTGCTCCAGTTTCTCATGTTCCTTCTTCCTGATGTTCCCATCGCTTGGCACTGCCACATCCACCACAACGGCTTTCCTCTGTTCTTTATCCACCACCACAATGTCTGGTTGGTTTGCCATTACCATCCTGTCAGTCTGTATCTGGAAGTCTCACAGAATCTGTGTTCCCTCATTCTCTTCCACTTTCAGAGGTGTATCCCATTTTGACTTTGGGCTTTTCAGTTCCATATTCTGCACACATGTTTCTGCATATTATTCCAGCCACTTGGTTGTGGCGCTCCATGTATGCTTTACCTGCCAGCATCTTACATCCTGCAGTTATGTGCTGGATTGTTTCAGGCGCCTCTTTAAATATTTTGTAAAACCCTCTAACAAAGTATTGGTTAGATTTAGGTAAGATTATAAAACCTGTACAAATCTGAAGAAGAAAAAATCACAAAAGTGACCATTTCAGTCGTTGCATGCAGATATAGAGTAAATCAGGGGTGTCAAACTCATTTTCACCGAGGGCCACATCTGCATAGTGGTTGTCCTCAAAGGGCCAGATATAACTTATACATTCAACTAAATGTAATGAAAATAAACTTAACTACTCCTAAATATTAAACAACTAATTTATTTATTTGTAATAACTTTCTAAGGGGACAATTACAGTTGCATAGAAAACATGTTTGCTTGTTCCTCTAGCATAAATCCTTTTCAATTAGATTCTGTCAGGTTAGATTATATTGACAGTGTTTAAGTCCTAATGTATAGTTGCTCAATCTGATATTTCAAGTCAGATTCCCCCTGGATATGAATAAATACACACCAATTTTTATTTTTTATTTTAAGGAATCAAAAACTTTTATGCTCTCGGGGCCACATGAAATGACACGGAGGGCCACATTTGGCCCCCGGGCCTTGAGTTTGACATATGTGCAGTAAATACTGTTATTTTACTGGACTTTTTTTTAAAATTAAGTTTAAGTTTAAAAAACTATGTTACTACATAAGTGTTAGTAAAAAAAAATAAAACTCAAGATACATTCAATAGCATCCAAAAGATTGTTTTTCTTATAACAGTTACATCTGAATCATGGTTTGATGCAGTCTTAAGGCATGTTCACACCGCGACGAATTTCGCCCGCGATTTTCGCCGACGTTTAACGCCTCGTGACTAAACAAAGGGCACCAATGTGAGTGTGCACACCGACGCGAAAAAACGCCACGCGTCAAAGCGTCACTTTTCTTAAAAAACGCCTCTGGTTCGTTTTTTTGGTTTGACGCGTCGCGTCGAAATCTATTCGAGCAATGAGAACGGCGCTTTTGCACACGTGTCTGTAGCCTCTGAAGTTACAGTAAAACACAACTTGGGGGCGCTCAAACACAAAACTGCCTTGCTGAGCACACATACCAGCGAAGAAGATAGACGCCGAGTTGCATCTAAACAGCCGCGAAGAAATAATGACGGACATTCTAAAATATCCCCGAACCAAGCACCAGTTGGAGCAACTGGTGCTTGAAATATTCATGTTTTCTTTGTATGATTCTGACAAGCGTGTAAATACTTGCTCTCTTCTTCTGAGTGAAAAGCGACTTTAAGAAGCGTAAAGTTGCGCAGCGCCACCTTGTGTACAGGAGTATTTCTGTTTTACATTAAGCGCCATCTAATGTCAGGGAATGAAATTGCATGTTCACTCGGCTCATCGTCAGCGAAAATCGCCTGGGTGTGAACACAAAAAACGTGGCGAAAAACGCTGGCGAATACAACGCCTGGCGAATATTCGTCCCGGTGTGTACGGGCCTTTAAAATGTGCTCCATGACATATTTTGTACAGAAATACATCTGTGGAAAAAACTAAAGCACATTGTGAATAAGATTTGATTTTGGGAACCGTGGCTCAGGTGGTTGAGCAGGTTGCCAATGATCAAAGGGTCAGCAGTGTGATCTCCACTCCCCTGAGCCAACTGACATTGTGTCCTTGGGCAATACACTTCACCTCCAGTGTGGCTCCTCTTGTGTGTGAATATGAATGTCTCAGTGATGGTCAGAGGAGCCATAGGCGGGTACTGGCAGCTATGCCTCTGTCGGTCTGCCCCAGGGCAGCTGTGGCTACATCAGTAGTTCAGTGAGTAGTTCACTAATCACCAAGTATGAATGATAAGTGAATGAACAATGGATACATCGTAAGAGCTTTAAGCATCTGGAAAAATAAAGAAAAATCCAATTTATTATTATTACTAAAAGCAAGTCGCATAGTCTTGTGTTAGTACTTTAACTGTCTGCTATACCAAATGATAGAGACCATTTTATAAACATATTTTTGAAAACATTGATCATTTGTATTAACCACACAAGGCAACAAGCAATAGAAAACTTTGTTTCCTTTTTTTTTCTTGAACAAGTTGTTGGAGTCAAAGACAGGGATTTGTTTTCCTAAATTAAATTAGCTTATATTTTTATTTCATAGATTTTGTTGAACGTTACAGCAATAATACTTTGTACTAATACTAGTAATAATACTTTCTAGTATGAGCTCTGCCTAAAAATAAAAGTGACTTAGCTGTTAATCAAGTACCGTACCAAGTTTGTCATACAAAGACAATAATCTCAGTTTACTTCAGTGATATACTGGCTCTGAATCCAAAACCTTTTGTCATGCTCACATTCTGTTTGCCAATGGTAACAGTAACAGCAGTAAAGATAAGTGTGCAATAGAGCAATATGAGCTGAAGATGCTGGAGCCACAAAAAATAAGAATAACCAAGAAAATACTGACCAGAACGACACAGACTAGGATAAAATACAGGAGTGGAGGCACTTAAAGAAAGCTGTGTCTAGAGGACTGAAAGGTGTCTGGAGAAATTCACATCTTGTTGGTTTCCCTAAACTCTTAAGGAAATTCTTTTTAAACATTAGTGTTCTTTAGATCTCATTGATGAAAGTTGGGCAAATTGATTGATTGATATCTTTTATTTCTTCAAACCCAAAATAAAATGGTTAAATTAACATGATAAACAGAAAGCAATAAAGTGCTCTAAATAGGCATGGGTAGAACAAAAATCAGTAACGCTTTCTTTTACAGTACAGTACTTACAGTGTACTTAAGTGGTATTTACATGTTACCTATTGTGTAACTACTGGGTACTTACAGGGTATTGACATGGTACTTTTATGGAATTTCCTGGGTACTTACAAGGTGTTTACATGGTACTTTTTATGGGACTTACTGGGTACTTGCATGGTACTTTTTTGTGTCTACTTGGTACTTATGGTACTTGCTGTGTATTTATGTGGTACTATTTGGTTCATACTTATGTGGTACATACTGGGTATTTATAATATACTCACAGGGTATTTACATGTGGTACACAGGTGTCTTTTGTGGTACTTTCCACATGTAAGAACAAAGAAAGTACAAATGTACCTTGAATTTAAGTCTGCACTCGTTGTATGTTTTATGGCAGTGGTCCCCAACCATTTTGTCACCGCGGACCGGTACACCGCAAGACACGTTTACCGCGGACCGGTGGGGGTGGGGGTTGAGGTGTATCACGTGATGTTTGGTGTCGCGACTTTGACGTGCATTAAGTGTGACGGATGTAACAGAGATAATCCGGTCACTTTTCAAAATAAAACGTTTTTTTCGAAAAAAAAAATAAAAAATAAAAATGGAAATTATTTTTTCTTTCTGTGCGTCCCGGTGCCAAAATTTCCCGCGGCCCAGTACCGGTCCGCGGCCCGGTGCCAAGTGTCCCGCGACCCGGTACCGGTCCGCGGCCCGGTGGTTGGGGACCACTGTTTTATGGAATTTACCATGAATTTACCACAGAAACTACCCCTTAAGTACCATGAAAATGGACTGTATAAGAAAGTCAGCCCTATTGCCACTTTATTACACGGTACTTTCACGTATTACCTTCCCATACAGTGTGCATACACACTTGGTCCTCTGACCTCACTAAATGAATGTTACATTCAAGTGCGCTGGGAATTTGCAGATTTAGTCAACAGTATTAAAAGTAAATATTTAGCCTTGTTGTTTTACAACTTTTCCTGACATTATAATAAAAAAAAGTTCATGTTTGGAACAATAGTAAAAAAAAAAAAGTTAAGTTGTGAATAATCTATAATGTTTATAAATGAGGATAATTGATTGATTTCAAGCATTGCAGTCAATGCAATAAAGAATTCACAGAAATTTACCAAAATCAATACAGAAATGATTAAAAACAAAAACATACTTTGTACTTCATCAAAGTTGTTGTTTTTACATTCTTTTAAACTTGTATTGTGATTTTTCTTGCAGTCACAAACCCTGAATAAGTCCTGCACCGTTACCAAACTCTGCTGAAGGAAATTGGACAGACAAAAAGCCTGACCCTCTCAATGTTAAAGTGCCTAGGATAGAACAAGGGTTACATTTGCCACATGTTACAAGAAGTAATCAGGCCAGAATATGTTTTTACAATTCAGTTACTTTACCCTTACCAACAAGTTAACATTGTCTCATTTGGTAAGGTCAGACGACCAAGTGTGTATATACACTGTACGGGAAGGTAATACGTGAACATACGCAGCATTTACTACTGAAAGTACCATGTATTAGAATGGAGATAGGGCTTACTTTCTTTTACAGTCCAGTTTCATTGTACCTAAGGGGTAGTTTCTGTGGTAAATTCATGGTAAATACCATGAAACATACAACGAGTGCAGACTTAAATTCAAGGTACTTTATTTGTACTTACCTTGTTCTTACATGTGGTAAGTACCACAAAAGACACATTTGTA
This sequence comes from Oryzias latipes, assembly GCF_053564925.1. Classification (NCBI taxonomy): domain Eukaryota; kingdom Metazoa; phylum Chordata; class Actinopteri; order Beloniformes; family Adrianichthyidae; genus Oryzias; species Oryzias latipes. Next base: position 16,333,482 of record NC_136245.1, read on the forward strand.
CACCATGTAAATACCCAGTAAGTATATTATAAATACCCAGTATGTACCACATAAGTGTGAACCAAATAGTACCACACGAACACACAGTAAGTACCATGTAGGTACCGAGTAGACACAAAAAGTACCATGTAAGTACCCAGTAAGTCTCATAAAAAGTATCATCTAAACACACTCTAAGTACCCAGTAAATTCCATAAAAGTACTATGTAAATACCCTGTAAGTACACTGTACGTACTGTGCTGTAAAAGAAAGCGCTACCCAAAAATTGTATTAATTCCCATCCCCAATGTTTCAATATTTTATTCATATATTTTTTACACATTCAATTTATAATCGTTATTCACAAAACCACAAAAAAAGCATCACTGTACCAAAGTAATTTTGGTTGACCGAATAAAATGCTGCTGTGTTCAGAATAACCCACTTTATAAAATAGTGCAGACGTATTTAGGATTCACCACTGAGTTAGGAACTGTGAGTGACTTTGACTGTCACGTTTTTCACACCTTAACAAGAGCTGTGTACAACAACAAAATGTGTGAAAACAAATGAAACCAATGTTTAAAGCCGTGGATAAATTTCATAAATTTGTCATTTAAAATTATGCTTATTCTTGTAAAATCTGTCTGGTGCAACATTCATTTATGTGATGTTGAAAGGGATAATGGCAGTTTTTTTAAAGATAAGCAAGACATTTCCAGGCTTTCTATTGGTTTTTTATATAAACATAGAAACTGATCTTATCCATCATAATGTTTTTCTCTGGAACTAACTTACAGCAACAAGACTAAGAGTGAAAGATTAGTTTCTCTTTTTTTTGCATTGTTTTGATTTAAAACTATACATATTCTGTTAATATTATAGTCACATTACTGAAATCTATAAATCTATTAACATCTTTACTTAAACATCCATTTTTCATTTCCATTTTTTTTCAATATGTTTGTCTTAAAAGCAGATTAAGGTTCTCTGCAGGTTGATGTTAGGGGAACAAGCTGTGTGAAGGGACAAAATGTCACCAGGCAGTCTCCACACAGCCTCCTTCCAACTCGGGGCATACTTAGCATTTAAACCCCCTTTAAACAACCCACCACCCCATCCTGAAAAAGGCGTGTTAACATTTACTGGCAGGGGTAAAGAAAAGGGAAAGGAGGCACAGACAGGCTGCACCCAGGCAGCCGGCGGATACTTCTGACCCTGTAGTGGAGCCGTAGGGAAGTTTTTAATTCCTCCACCCTTATGCTTCATTTGTTCTCCAGATCCCCCACGTGAAGCTCTACAGTGACCACTCATGTGTGCACTGCTGTTGAATTATTAACAAGGGAGATGAGGGAAGAAAAATAAGACATCAGAAAGACAGAGGAATGGAAGAGGTGAGAGGATGTGGGATTGTAGGGGGAGAGGAGAAGTGAGAGGGGAGCTCAGAGTGCTGCAGTGAGAAGAAGAGGTGTGGATATGTAGCAGGGAGGTGAGAGGTGAGATGAGGAAGAAGGGAGTCAAAAAAATTAGGTGAGAAGAGACAGGAGAGGTGGGAGAGTGATGGAGGGAGAGTGAGAGGTGGGAGAGCATCAGGAGTGGACAAGGTTTTTTCACTGTTTTTGTCTTCAGACAAACCTTCAAATTATTGTTTTCTAATGAACCTATTCTGACACACATAATATTTTAACCCTGAAAAAAGTGAATACTTGGTTGATTTAATGACTGTCCTGAAAGTAACAATAAACCAGAATATTTTTCAGAATTTGTGTGTTTGGGTTCCTCTACAAAGTCAACTTTGAGGTTTTTCAATGAAACCTTTACTGTAATACAGATCTTACACACAGTGTAAAAGGTGGATTAAGGTGGAGAGGATTTCATGTAATCCATGGAAACCAGTGAAGATACAAATCATTGAAGAAAAAAGTTCAGCGCACTGTCTTGTTGGGTCTAGATCAGTGTTTTTCAAACTTTTTTGACCCACTGCACACTTTAACCTTGACAAAAATCCCGCAGCACACCAGCATCCAAAAATAAAAAATTAAAAAGGAGAAACTCATAGTCTGAATGGATCTACAGTCCCTCCGCAATCTCACATGCATTTTTGTGATAATTGTGACAGAAATAGATGGAAGCTGCAGCTGTTTTTTCTTAAAAATGAAATAAATGTTAAGTTAGAAGATTTAAAAACTGTTTGATGTGTGTTCGTTGTGGTTTCAAGATGTTTAACAAGGACGACTCATTGTGCGCTGAGACGCTGTCACTTTAACCCAATGCATCATGGGAGATGCAGTGCGAACAGCCACCAAATGCAGACAAACTGCCGTCTCTGAGCTTCATTGTTTTGTTCACTTTTTCCATGGTCTGACACCGGATTCTGTGGAAAGCTAAATATGAGCTTTAGCTGGTATTTTTGTTGGAATTGAGAGCTAAATCGGAACAAGGAAGTGAAGACTTGAACCACTTCTGCTTGGTCAGACTGATGATGTAGGATTAAGACAGAGTAAGACAGTGCGCTGAACTTTTTTCTTCAATGATTTGTAATCTTCACTGGTTTCCATGAATTACATGAAATCCTCTCCACCTTTATCCACCTTTTTCATGGTAGGGATGTTATCTTCGACTCTAAGCTAACTTTTATCCCACATATAAAACAGGTGGTCAAAATTGTTTTTTATCATCTTAGATAAAATTATATAATTATACAATAAATTTTATGAATATAATAAACTGAATAGTTTATAATCATTTATATAAGTTAAATATATTTATACCATGGTCTGGCTGAATACTCGATTCTGATTGGCTGCTGGGTGTGCATTAAAAAGTGATATACCACAGGATAACCGCACCGTGAAAAAATACCTGTTTTGTATCACTGCGCCGGCTTCTTTAAAACAACCTTTTGCTTTATCATTTGGACAAAAACAAGCGGTAAGAGGTGAAAAGCGGTCCAAATTGGGAAAAAAAACAACAACATCTATAAGTAAGTTTGGTTTAGTCCTTTTGATCATGCTTGATGAATAAAAATACAAGCAGGCAGGCTAAACATGTCAAAGCTGATATTTATTTCTAGTGCATTTAAAATCAGCCTCAGCGCACGCTAAAAACCTGAGCCGGAACACTATACTGGTTTGGTTGTTCCAAATAAATGAGTTTAATGTTGATGTTGTTGTAATGGGTTAACCCTAGTAACCCATTACAGTTAACACTGTGGTGCAGTGGTTGCCTCACAGCAAGAAGTTTGCCGGTTCAAGTCCCGGCTGGGGGACCAGAAAGCAGCCCCGTGACCCTGAAAGGGTGCAAATGGATGAATGAATGTATCATGCCTTCTCCAAAAGATGTTCAGATATTATGAACATGATTCAACATTTACAAGGAAAACAGCATTGCCCTAAGCATGTGTGTTATGTGAAAATATAAGATGAAATTGATTTTTTGCTCATGTGAGGACAAGCTCATGCAAAATATTTATTTTAGCTACGATCCTTGCTTGAAAAATATGAACTGTCAGTGTCTTTTAGGTTTTGGGGTTGCTTTTTTTGTTGAGTGATTTATCAATCTAATTCAGGGGTGTCAGAATCCAGGCCTCGAGGGTCGGTGTCCAACAAGTTTGCCAAACAAACCTGCCATTGAAGCTCCTTATTAGCTAACCTGATCCATGTAAGGAGTAGCAGATAAGGCAGGGATTCTGGAAAATCAACAGAAGGCTAGCCCTCGAGGCCTGGATTTTGACACCCCTGATCTAAATAAAGCAAACCTGGTAACTTATATGTCTTGTTGACATATAAGTTCCCAAACTGCAATTGTGACCTCTGGGCATCTAAAAAATCAATACAATGATTTTAATAAATAAATGAGACCTTCCGCCTCCACAGTTTTAGCCACAACAATTAAATGGAGCGCAAAACTATTCTTGTCATGGTAACTAGAAGATAATAATGCTACAACAGCTGAAAAAGTTTTGAGAAGATTTGAACAACAAACGCTGAAAATAAAAATATACAATTATATTAACTGGAGTTCACATTTCTGCAAATGGATTCCAGTTTAGTCCTTTCTTGCTTAGAAGACAACTGAATAGTCCTTTCCTTTGCATGAGATCATTTCCTCATTGTAGAAGCTTTCAGTCTTTGTGTTTATGTGCTGTTCAGTCATCAATCATTGATTCAGACTGTGTGTAATCCGAGCATTTTAACATTCCTGCTGATGTTACATGGATCTTCCTTTAAAAGTGGATGCACAGTGAGGTTTTCCGTTAGCAGGTACAGTTTGTCCTCCTGTACAATGACTGGTGGGCAGGAGAACAAGCCGGCCATTGACAAAGTGTTCACATGTGAATGTCCTTAACATGAGCCAAGGAACAGGGCTGATCATCAATTCTACATCAGTGTGCTAAAGCTTTAATCAATAGACTCCTCGGACAGCGGTAAATCTTCATAGAACAAAGACAACACTGATGGTCAATCAAAGTGAAAGTTTTAGCATCAAAGGAGGGAGTTTACAGGTAGATGAACTGTCTCACTTTAATGGACCTGTGAGAGCACGTTCAACACAGTAAAGGCTATATATCCTGCCTCTTTACACAGCATTCTCCAAAGGATGTTGATGTTCGCTTCATTTAAAGTCCCACTCCGATCATCTTTTGATCTATTTGAAAGGGGTTCCAGTTGTCTTTTAATTATGATTATGCCGCTATAAGCTAAAATAAATAATTTTATTTATGTAGCCCAAAAGTACAACACACTTGTCTCAATGGGCTTCACACTCATAATTGTACAAAACATAAAGTCTTTTATAAAACACAATAGCTAATTGCTAAACTAAACAAAACAGACTAAGCTAAACTTGGCATCCCTCATTTTCAGTATGGAAAAACTCCTTTAAATTTCCTCCATCATCACAAAAATGCCACATGTTAAACACACTAAAAACAAAATTTTCGAGTGGGTCTTCCTTTATTAATCATAAATATGTTTCTTTTTTTCTATTTTACATCAACCCAGAGTCGGCCTCAGCTCTGATATAAATACAAGACAGAGATAGATGCAATGAATGAGTGCACTGATTAGTCTGGATTTGTGTGTGAGCATATATGTGTTGTGTATTTTTGTGTGCACGTGAGAAAGAGGGGTATTCTCCTGAGGGAGTAGGCAACCCCCCCCCCCCCCTCTTTACAGGCACAGACTCTCAGACACACACACAAACACACCTCACACAGTGTCTGGGGGGTAGAGCAAGCCCTGGTGGATTAGTAGAAAGGCCCGGATTGTTCATTAATAAAGAAAGGATGAAAAGGGGCAAGTGAGGTGGAGTGGTGTGTGTATGTGTGTGTCTGTCTGTGTGTGTTTCAGGAGATTGGGAGAGAAAGAGTAGAGGAAGAGAGGGGGATAGATAAAAGGGAAGAGGGGATACGCAGTATTAGACAGTAATTTAATAATCATCTGTGTTGCTCTCGTTTACTCCCTCCCCTCTTTCTCCTCCGCCTTCTCCAGCACTGGCGGCCACAACACCTGTCACAACTCATCACCCTCAGACACACACAGAGAAGAGGCTACAGAATAAATCACATCAAAGCTGTACACAAATAATGGACGCACAGAGAGTCCCATAAGATACCCGCATGCATGCATAACGCTGTGTGTTTGCATGGTGTTATAATAAAACGCACAGTGCAGCAGTGCAAGTCTGACAGCAGAGGTCAGAGGTGGGGTAAATGGTGATTTTAGTGGTAATTCATGTCTTCCACGCTGTGGGCGGATCTTTTCCATCAACTCACTGCGGTTCATCTCTCATGTCAGGTGGTTGCTGTCCAGCACAGGTAAATCCTGGGTGACGTGGACTGGTGACACACTCCACCGAGTGCCAGCTTTAATTAGAAACACGCACTGTCAAATCTTTACCATGATGGCAGTGGCAGCCTGCATGTTCTTTGATGGCAGTCAGCAAATTGGATCATGTATGACAGTTTGCATATTTATGATTACTTCGACAATTAAAAATAGTGTAACATTCCTGAAGGCTTTGCTAATCCAGTCGGTTATGATACACCACCAATATAGATTCTCTGGTGGTACTCTAAAACCTTCAATACAAATGGCCTATGCAGTACTTTTTTCTATTTGTTGTTTTTGCTGACATTCTATGACATTTAAAGAAAAACCATAGAGAACATCCACACATCAACTTAAATTAAGACAAAGGAATTACCTTGTTTATTCTGTTTATGGTTTTCTCCAATCTAAAAGCTTGAAACCAAATTGGAACATTAGCCGTTTATCATTTTACTGTTTTGATTGAGTATGAAAAAAAAGGAAAGAGTAGTTCAAAGTAAATTTCTTCTTTCTTCAACATGGCAACAGCGTTTAAAGTTGCAGAGCTGCATTATACCTCTGGAGCACGCCCTTTGGACACACTAGATCAAACTGGAAATGTTTGGACATAATGCACAGAGACACCAAGTGAACACAGCACACCAGCTCAAACACTTCATATCAAATGACAAGCATGGGAGTAGATGGATAATGGTTTGGGATCGCTTTGCAGCTGCAGGACACAGCTTCTTTCATCCCACAGGGAATTCTTCAGCATGACAGACTTAAGTTGAAAGTCCTTAAATACCACGGCTTTTTACAACAGGCATCTAACAAAATCAGTTTGTTAAAAACTGAAATTCCAGGTGTGAAAACCAAAGAAAGTTCTGCAAAAACTTTGTGCAGGGCGTAGAATTTATGGGGCGGCATTATTTTAACCCTTGTGCTTCCCTAGGCACTTTAACATTGGGAGTTGGGTCATCTAGACCCACTAAACAGTGCTCTAAACCTTTTTTCTTCAATGATTTGTGATCTTCACTGGTGTCCATGGATTACATGAAATCTTTCCTCCTTTGTCCACCTTTGTCATGGTAGGGAGAACACGTCAATGTAAGGGTGGGAGTCATAAGATAGCACAAGGGATAATGTGTTTGTTGCTACACTCCAGTGACAATCAAAAAGACCTATCATTATTAGAAAGGATAGGAAAAAAAATACAACTATGAGTCTAAAAACGCTCTTTGCCACTTATAAACGATGGTTGATGATGAAAGGGTTCAGGTCAAAAGCACAAGAAACATTAAGTAACATTAAGTAACACATCGGTTAATGTGTTTTTATAGATACATTCACATTTCACATCATGATTCAGTTTTTTGAGCCTGTCACGAGTGGCCGGGATAGGCTCTGGCAGCCCCCCTGACCCTGAAAGGGACAAAAAACGTCTTTAGAAGATGAATTAATTAACTTATGTTTTGTTCATACAGAAGTGATCAAAACAGAAAGTTGCTTTCACGTTTTTCAAGGGTGATATCCACAACGGTAGTACAACAAATCCAAACTCTTTGTTTTGTTTTTTGCAAAACTTTGCAAAAATCTTAAAACGAATAAATAAACAGCATTTAAACTCTTAGTAGCTCATCAGCCACAAACAAACAATCACGTTAACAAACTCTGCAACCACAGAAACAGAAAAGCCAGGATGTGATTATTGGAAAGAATGAGATTTTTCAGCTATGTAACATAATGAAAAAGAAATATTCATATTAGGGGAACACAAACTATTGAAAAGCTGCTCATTAAACCTCATACATAAATGCAAATCATCTTAATTAGTTTGAGGACCTTGGGTCCCTCTGTGCTTCAGCTCTTCTCTCTTTTCTCTCACTTGTTTTTTGTTTTATTTTTCACTGTTGTTTGTTTTTCATGCCGTTGTTGTTGATGTTTTTGAACTCCAAATTTTCTCTCTGTCTCCTCCTTTTGCTCTCATGAAGCTGTCCCTCCTCTCTGGTTTGGTCATCAGGCTTGTGTCTCATGGTTCTTTCGTCGCTGCTGGATCAGCCTTATTGTAGCCTCTCCGGATTCCTCTTCCAGAGGAGGGAAAGTGGGAGCTGTGGAAGGAGACGAAGGGCGGAGGTGGGAGATTTGAGATTCTGGTGCCACTTTTTGGCATCTGTTTTTGGCATGGAGGTGAGATGGAACAAACTGTGTTAGGGAAGTTAGGGATGCTGAAGAAAACCAAAAATTACTTATGGTCAGATTTAGAAGGATTATAAAAAAATCCTTATATTACTGATTTTACATTTTAAAACCTAGAAAACATAAATAGCATAACGTCTATCACTGAATAATCTGTCATTTCAAAATAAAATATTTATTTTAATATCTTTACATTTCTTTTTTTTTTCTTTTAAATATGCAAAAACTAATGTTTCATTCATGAGCTTTCAGTTACAACAAAACACATGTCGCTGTGACATGTAGATTGGATGCCCTTGTTGTCACTTTTACCTGTTTTTAGTTTCAGGATGCTTAATTGGTCTCCAGTCTCTGTGATATTTTCATAGACCTCTAATGGGCGCGTTTGCTTCTAGAGGAGGATGACAGAGGAAGATAATTGGACCTAAAATGCCTCGCAGACACATGGATCTTACATTTGTACACTTAACAGGGTCTTTACAAGGTCCTGTAAATCCCAAACTGTTTGAACAGCTGGGTGGACACTACTAACAAAGAGAACAGCAAATCATGGAGCTTTCCCTTCGTGCCAAATCGCAATGTCATTCCAACAAGAAGGAACTTTGTGCGCAGTTTCCAAAAGTGTCATCACAATTCTTAAAATTTGACATTGCTGCTTCAAGACCTCTGTTCCACACCAGGGTCACAGATCCATGTCCATGCTGTCCTCAGATGAATGCAGACTGATCTATGGAAAATCTGCATGTCCATCACATACAGACAAATCATAAAAGGTATTAAGTCAAATAATTAAGCATCTTAACCTCCTGAGAACCAAGGAAAAAAAGTATCTTACAATTTCTGTTTTTTTGTGATTTCCTATCAATTTGGGCCTAAATAAACACCTTACAATTTTAATTTTTTTAAAAATGTTTTTTATTTTAATTTCCCAACACGACCACTGTAGAGGACAACAGGACGATATTTCTGTGAAAATAGAAGTCAATTTGGAAAATCAGAAAAAAGGAGCAGATTAAATCTTTAGAGTGATATTCACCCAAAAAACATTACATTTTGTTCTAAGACGATAAAATTCTGCAACACTCTTTTCTTACTTGTTGGACCATCTGCTACAGAGGAAGATCGACCAGTAAATTGAGAGCTCTGCTTTTTGGCTCATCTCTCTCCTCACCACAACGGACCGATACAGCGACCGCATAACTACGGACGCTGCTCCGATACGCCTGTCAATCTCATGCTCCTGTCTTCCCATTCTCATGGACAAGACTCCAAGATATTTAAACTTCTCCACCTGGGGCAGGGACACTCTACCCACCGAGAGATGGCAAACTACCTTTCTTTGGTCGAGAACTATGGCCTCAGATTTAGCAGTGCTGACCCTCATCCCGGCCACTTCACACTCTACCACAAACCACTCCAATGGACGCTGGAGGTCCTGGCTTAATGAAGCCAACAGGACAACATCATCTGCAAAGAGCAGAGATGAAACTGTGGTCCCCAAACCAGACCCCCTCCGGCCCCTGCCTGTGCCCTAGAAATTCTGTCCATAAAAACTATGAACAGAACCAGTGATAAAGGGCAGACCTGCTGGACTCCAACGTGCACCGGGAACAGGTTTGACTTACTGCCGGCTATGCGAACCAAGCTCTTGCTCCGGTCATGCAGAGACCGGACAGCCCTCAGCAAGGCTCCCCGGACCTCATACCATAGCACCCTCCACAGGATACGGGGGACGCGGTCGAACGCCTTCTCCAAATCCACAAAACACATCTGGAGTGAATGAGCGAACTCCCGCATTCCCTCCAGCACCCCAGAGAGGGTGTAGAGCTGTTATACTGTTCCACGACCAGGAAGGAAACCGAACTGTTGTTCCTGGATCTGAGGTTCGACTACCGAACCGACTGTCTTCTCCGGTACTGTGGCCTATAGACTTTCCTAGAGAGGCTGAGGAGTGTAATTCCCCGGTAGTTGGAACAAAACTAGATCAAAAACAGATCCTCAAAAATCTTATCAATGTACTTTGAAAATTACGAGATTGAACTCCGGTATTCACAAACTTTGGCGTCATCTTGATAGGCAGGGCGCCCTGGTAGCACAGGTGTAAACCTCTTATGATGGACGTTTAAAAAACACAAAAAAATCAAGTTATTTAAAAAAAATAACAGTTATTTCTTCCTGAATCTCATCCTTTTTTATCATCTGAAAGCTCCAAATCTGAATCTCTCTCAACTATCTGGTATAGAATCCTCTCTGCTTCACTTTTTCATTCTAAAATCATATGCAGCCATTAAATACATTAAAATGGTCCCGGTGTCCTCTACGGTGGACATTCATTAAATGCCTGCTGTTTTAAAACTGAAAACATGAAACATTTTTCAGATCTAAAAATATTGTTCCTAACATGTTTATGACCAATAATATATATAATTATCATGGTAAAAAAAGGAATAGATACATTATATTTGACTTGCCTTTCACCTTTCCATAAAATTAGGTAAATGGCATGGAAGCCATCTTTGTAGAGATAAAACTTAAAGTTCCCAGCATGCAAACTCATCACATGATACATCAATGGAAAGCCCAGGATGTCCTCTACAGAGTAGAATAGGAAAGGAAAGGTGGAAAGGTATCTCTTAATTCCTTAGAAATATACAGGTAAACAAAATGTCCATTATAGAGGACATAAGTGAATGGGCCGGGTCTCAGGAGGTTAAACAATGTGTTCACCCTCAAAATTGTCAGCTTATTTGAAGTACAACAAAAATTTGGTTGGTAGATTGATGTTTATCTTTTGGTACATCCCTACAGGGGTCGCCATAGTGAATCAGCTTTCATTGATTTGCACAGGTGGTTTGGCAGAGAGTTTCATGCCAGATAACCTTCCTGACACAACCCCGTATTTAATCTGGGCTTGAGGACCAGCACAGGGGGACCCAGACTTGGGCTCCCTTATGGCTACATAGTTAGGCAATAGCGCGAAGAGTCTTGCCCAAGGACCCATATTGGATAAAGCTTATCACACCCCATGGGAAATGGACCCTGGTTTTCTACATGACAGTCCTACTCGCAGCCAACTGAGCAATCCAGCTGCTAAAAAATTGGTAGTTGTAAAGTCCTCCTTTTTAGCAACTATCATAAATGTCTTTGTAGCCTAAACTATCTCAAAGTTTTACCTCCGCATGTATTTTTGACACAAAGAAAACACGATGCTTGTTCTGTTTCCATCTCTCATAATACAGGGGTGGCTGTAAGTAGAATACACAGAATCATGTCTAAAATGATTGGTTCAATCATCCCAAACACTTGTTTCTTCTCCTTCATAGGTGTCACAATCATAAGATGAGAATTCACCTGCAAAGCAGATGAGGATGCCTTGACAAAACACAAAATCAACTAAACTGGCAGAAAAAATAAAACAGGAAAATGAAGCAGTCATAGCTGGATAGAAATGTTTCCTGCTTAAAATGTGGAACCATTTTGGTAGAAGACTAAAAAACAACAAACCTGGAATCAAATGTAAAAATTGCTAAACTAAAGAAAAACTAACCAATTTCTAAACATCTCTGTGAACAAAAAGTGGTGATGCAAGATCAGTCAGGTGTACAAAAGGGTCTACAAAAAAAATAATTCACTTTAATGTTAAAAAACAAAGTTTCTGTCTTTCTTTTATACCATAGTTTATTGATAACAATGGTAAAGTTAAAAAAAAACACTAATGCACTTTCAAAATTACCTTTCAGACTTTATTTGTTATTTTTGTTGGATTCTTTCCCTTAAATTAAGGCAATATCTTCTTTAGTCTTATTTTGTTTTTCCAAACATTATTATTCATTATTGACAACATTTGGTCAGATGATGGGTTTTAACGTTTTCTGCTATTTCTGTACTGTATTTCTTGGAAATGCTTAAATTGACTAGATAAATAAAGAAAATTAAATGTGAGTAAAGCAGATGGTCAGTACTTCAGAAGTTCTTTTTATCCTAAATTGAAAATCTAACAAATAGGGTATAAATCTAGCTTAGTGTATAGAGAAACACTCTTGTCAATTTTTTTTTTTTTTTAATTAGTTGACTTTGTAACAAGGAAGGTAAAATTTATCAAACATTATAAAAAAAAAAGCTGGTAGGAGCTTCTGAAGCCAACCTGTTATGCAACACAATCATGGGGTGTAACCAGAGGTGTCACTTACACCGGCCTACATACCTCATACCTGCACAGACACACACACACACAGGCACAGACCGTAAGACAGATCCACAGTCAGAGCAAAGCCAGGTGATGGCGGACGCTGCTTCTAATCATTTGGAGCTGGTGGCGCTGCAGTCAATAAATCAACAAATAGAAGACACCATTTTTCTGTAATGACTGATCAAAACTGAGTACTTTATAATTTGCAGTAGCTCTAATCAAATATAAATCAGTGCTGCTGCTGGTCACAGATCAGCTGTATCAGCTTCCTTAAAGCTGTTATGATTATTTCAATGTTACAAAACACCCAGTGGAGGTCTAATTAGATTAAATGACCAATAAGTCACACTTATTAAGAGAGCTCCTCAACTACACTCCTTGTAGACAGACCTCTTTCCCTACATTGGCACCAACTGCTCGTGATTTCTAATGCTGTAAATCCCACTGAATAAATTATTCAATATTTGTTTGAATAAATGAACATGAAAAATAATCTCCAATGGCTACAGAAGGCAATAGTTAATTGGAATTAAAGAAAAAAGTTTGGGCTTTCTCTTTTCTTGTTGTGCATCTTTCTTTTGCACTTTTGCCTTTTATACTCTCTTGCATTGTACCAGTGGACTTTTTTTTTTCCTCTTTCATGTAAGTTCATTACATTTAATTTATTAATGTCCAATATTTAATGTGCCAAAAATGTCAGATTCAAACAGATGAAAATGGGGCATTTTCTCTTGGTACGAGGGATGCACAAGCTGTTTGCTGCTTCTTGTTGTGACTCTAGGGGCTGAACGAAGGATGGGAGGGAAAGAAAGAGACAGAGAGTGATACAGGGGGAGGGGAAAAGAACGAGAAAGAGTGAACTCTTCAGTCAGACCTGAAGTTTATCTTTAACCAAGCTTCAAGCTCCCAAACCACAATGCTGCTCTGTGCCAAAAGGCAAAACTTTACAGAGACTAACCTCAAAACGGGGCTGGAGGAAGACAACTTTATGCAAACAAACAAATCTTACAGTAACTCCGGAAAATTTGCAGCCTTCTGTCTGCCAAACTTAGTGCTGCTTTTAAAACACAAGACAGCCTTCTTTTGCGATGAAATCTATATTTGATAGCAGAAGTCATTGCTCATCCAGTCTTGGTTGAATGAAATGCTTTTCTCGGGGCAGAGGAGCTGTAAATTTGCACATGTACAAACAAAGTGGTCAGCCAGATATTGACCCACAAGCAGTTTGTCCTTGATGTCTGTCCCCCTGTCACAATAATCAATGTCTCATTGACTCACAGGGGAAGTGTCTGCTGACGGGCATGCTAACATACAGAGGAACTCACATACATCAACATGAACATATGCACCTGCAAAGACCTCAACCCTCATAGAAGAACTCTATTGCAGCACAGATGATGTCTACAGACAATCTCAATTCATAACCTTTAAATCCCCACTCTAATCATCTGTTGATCTATTTAAAAACCGTTTACAGTCATCTTTTGATCATGATTATTCAGTTTGTAGCCTAGATCAAAAAGCCTGTGTCGTTTTCTGGACATAGTTTCTGCAGAGCAGCAGAGGCGGAACTGTTTGGCACAGATTAAGCCCTCCCTCATTTCCCATTATCTTTTTGTTTGACACTTTCTCCTGCTTTTGCAGCCCCTCACAACCCCAACCTAACATTAATAGTGCAACAAAAATGGTGAGGATTATTGGAGCTATCCAGCTGTACAGTTTTTGTGCCAGTTTAGACAAGGAAAGTGAAGGTCGCACATGGATCTAGTCGTCTACAAGCACATACATCAGAATAGAGTGCAGCTAGTGGCCTGGTAATTGCAGTACCTACGTCACAGCTACAAGCTTTTTCAAAAAGCATTTTTTTCATCCGTTCCTGATTCACAACAATCTGAATAAAGAAATACTCAGAAACGCAATTTCTTGCATAATTTTCTATATACATGTCCTCCATTGAGAGAAAAATGCCACAAGAACGCTTTAAAAACAGCAAAAACACAATTTTCATTGGAAGTGGGTCTTTGAAATTTAATAACTGTCAGATAGTTATAGTAATTGAAGGTCCTAAACCAAAATTATTTGGTCTTTTTGTGTTTTTGGACACCTGGTGGGGTCACTGAGTGAAGCATGATGCTGCAGTTAATCTGCGTGTCAATCATTCATCATCAGTGTATGGTCCTTCATAATCATTTTTTACTTTTGAAATACACATTGGATGCATTGCACAAAAACTCAAAAAAATATAGACATAGATTTTGAGTTGCCCTGGCAACCAAAGACTAGCAGACAATATCCAGGAGGCGGCTTCTCGAACCATTTGCCAATTTGGTTAATTATGTCTTTGTGCCCATGAATAGGCCTTGACTCCCCCTCTTTCTTCCCCACTGCCCACCGTGCCTGGCCGGGCTCCGGCCTGAGCGCAGCCAGCTGACACACACACGCACATGCACGCACACAGCCGTTGTTTTGGGGGGCTGGGTCCAGGAAACCAGGAGCAGGCGGATGAAGTAGGAGCACAGAACAGCAGCTCTAATGAGCCATTGGCTGTCAGGAACGGTTAGGCTGCTGCACAGGGCCGAAGTGGTGGGCCCTTACGCATGCACACACACAAACAACTTTGGATAAATAAAAAGAGCTGCACATAGTGTCCACAAATGCTCATGCCAACTTCCCCGTTTATCTGCTTTTAGTTTTTTTTTAGCTCAATTCTGACATCTTAACCACCAACTTACAGTATTTTCCAGGCATTAGTTCTGTCCTTTCCTTTAAAGATTCAATCCCAGACACTAAATACACATGATTCCTGCCAGGCAAAATCCATAAATTGAAATAGAAGCTTAGCTGCTGTTACTTAAGATGAGTCACACATGACTGACATGCTGCCATACTCTACAGAGTGTGCGTGCAATTGATGTAGCGATGAAGTGTTTGTGTTGTCAACGTAACCACCTTTAGTTCCAGTCAGCGCGTCCTGCTGTCCACTGCATATGTTTGCTGTGTTGTTCTGCCTCTATTACATGAATGTGCAAACCAGCTCTCACACAATGACAGCCATCTGTCAATATGTGCATGTGAACACACTAGCTGACTCCTACACACTTGAGAGACTGCTAGCACCACCTCCAAACAATGTCAGGAGCTCCCTGTGAAGTTAGCAGTAGAATCTGCGGAGTTCTGCAGGGACTGAAGGCCTTGCAGGAGAAGCAGCTGAACTTTCCTGCTTCTGCACCTTCTTCTTTGGCAGCTGTCACTGTAAAAGCGGGTGAGATCCTCCTCCAACACATCTGTCGAGATGAGAGTGCCTGAGAAACAAAAAAAAAAGTTCAAGTGATGTGAAACCACACCTGAGGCTCCAGGACTTGATTTTTCTTTAGCTGTGGCAGCTCTTCGTGCTGTGTAAGACAATTCTCTGATGTAAGAGGATTTTAAGCTCGAGCAAAAAGATTGGCTATTAGTTTTGAAACACTTCCTTGATATGCTTCTGCACTTTGGTGCTGTTAGTGTGTCTGAATGTAAATAAGTAGACTGTGGAGAATGTTTGCCCATAGCAGGACACACAACCGAGCAGACACGCCTCTCGCCAAGGTGCAGATGTTATCAATTATGGAGAGCCTTACAGACATTTGCTGCACATTCTCTGCTCATCTTTACCTTTTTGGGTTTAATTACATTTCTGTTTAGTCTGCTGTCACTCTATTTGCTAAAAAGCAAATCAACGTTAATTGATCTGCTCTTTAGTGCTGACAGCTGAGATGTGATGTTACTTTTTGGTCCTTGTGGTTCCTTATCATGGCCCTGTTTCCTTTTTCTTTTTTATTAAACATTTGCTAATTAATCTGCAGACACTTTTCAATAAATGTATGTGATATGCAGAAAACTCTGGGCCAAAGTCGGCAGGACTCTCTTCCTGAGTGCTTTTAGCTGCTCCCTCGTTTTCATGTGGACAAGAAAGCTGGGCATGTCTCAGAAAATATTGTAAAATATTTATGAATGTCAAGATTTTATGGATAGATAATCTTTTATTATTTAAAAGAAGCAAAAAAGCCCACAGGTGTGTTTGTTTGCATTAAATAATTCGAAGAGAAATACTGAACATGTGCAATTTCCCTCAGGATCAGCAAAGTATTTATCTATCCATCTCGTATATTTCTGTCCGAAGATGTAAAAATTGTTAACATTCTATTCTACATTCGTAGATAAAGTCAAAAACTAAAATCTGTTGTTTGAGTTCTAATTCCAAATCTAAAAAGTTAAATAAAAGTTAAAAACATATTTGCTCCTCGTGGATTTATATTGAATCTCATTTATAATTTTCTTTTTTATAATGTACTTTTGAGAGTAACTGAAAGAAAATGCAAATTTTAACGATAAACCAACATAAAACATATGAATGATATAGTTTTATATATTTTTATAAATCAAAAAAGATCAGTTTGTCACTCCTTATCAAAAAAACTATTGGATGTAAGAACAAGCGGATGTAAAAATACTGCAAAGAATAACCATCACTTCGAAGAATGATTAAAGCAAAAGTATGTTATTCACACATATCTGCAACTATAATTTGTGAGTCATTATAAAAACATTAGTGCAGTAATCTTATTAAATCTATATGTTATTTCTTTTTTCAAACACAAGTAAAAATGGCCTTCTGAATGCCTTTAAAACCTGCATAATTATTTAGCTCTTCCGCCTGCCTGTCTGCACTTCTTGTAGTGACATAAGAAAATGAGACTGATGCTAAAGGTTTAAATGTAATTGTTTGCCTTAACATTTTTGCCCCTTTTGTGTTGAGCAGTTTAAAAGCTGTTTGGGTGGGTAAAATAAATGTCACTTGCTTAAACTTGTGTTTAGGTTGATTAAAACTCTTTTATACTATAAGTTGTTCCTTTACAGAACGTCTTCCTTTGGTTTGACTTGTGGTGCAGGTTGAATAAAGGAAGGGAAACAAATGAAGCTTCTGGGGTAAAAGTCTCCGTAGATCTAACAGATATAGTAAAAATAGATTACTAGATTACTATTATCAATAAAAAGGCAGAGCTTGAACTTGTGGCCAGAAAAAAGAAGCTATTGCAGGACAGAGCAATAGTCTTAGATCAGTGAGATTTTCAAATCTTTTCCATCTCCAGCTTTGTGGATGTGACACATCAAGACTGACATGCTGAATAATTACAAGAAAGGAGAAAGAGCAAGATGTGTGGCAGTGGTGCAGCATCAGATGGATAGACAGGGATCCAGACAGAGTAGGAGGGACAGTGGAGATGTTGGAGGAAGTTTGGAGCAGAGGACAGAGCTGTCACTGAGACTCTGTTAATGATGTACAGATGGCCTGTGAGTGTGCCCTCCCCACACCAGTAATCTAATGAGGAGACGTGGATTACCGTTAACTCAGATTAATTTTTACCATGGTGGAGGAGACAGTGATGACAGCCGTCATTATTATCATTACCATAATCATTCCCACTTCATCTGCCACAGCGTGCACACGCGTGTGCTCGCTGTGGCTAGTTTGATATGTGTTTTCACTTAGCTTTAAAACAAATACTGTACACAAGCCAGGAGTTTTCACCAAGCTTGTTCATTTGCATGGAGTCTAGACATGGCATCACGTCATCATCCTTTTGTTTTTCATAAACAATATGTATTGACCCTCAGTCAGGCTGGAGCAACATCTCTACATGTAAGACCACCAGAAAACAGGGCATGCAATAAAGGACCTTTTGTCTCACCGTGAGCTGGTGAGAACAGGAAGCAAGAATCACAGGAGTGGATTCCAAAGTTCTCAATGTGGATTTTTATGACAGGAAGAGTGTGGGGATGAGGGCAAAAGAGGAGGGAGAAAACGGGAAAGAAAAACAAAAAAAAGGATAAACAGTTAAAGAGCTGAGGTGATTTTATTCATGAAAAACTTAGAAATGAATGCTTAGTAAGATCAAATCAAAATATGACTTTGTGACGACAACTTGTCACTCTGCAAAAACTCAATCTCAAATTCCCACTCAGATCATCTTTTGATCTGTTGCAAAGGTGTTTCCCAGTGATCTTTTAAATATGATTTTCATTTTTAGGCTAAAAAAAAATCATAAAACACTGTCATTTTAAAGGACAGTTTCTGCAGAACAGAATAGTCCATTAGAAATTTGCCCCTGAGTTGTGGGCAGGAATGTTGGCACAAAGTAAGCCTGCCACCATTCCCATCATCCATCCGTTTTTGTGCTCTCCCGCTAGCTTATAGCCCCTCACACCCCCAACCTAGCATTACTGGTGAAACAAAAATAGGAATATTGAATTTATCCAGCTGGACAGTTTGAAGCCATCTTAGATAAGGACAACAAAGAGGATCGTGGATATATTTTGTTGCAAGTGGATGCGTCAGAATGGAGCGACAGCATTTTTGCGTCTGCTCCAGATTCACCACAATTTGAATAACATTAAGTTGAATTTTCCTAACAGATATAGTCCATCATGAGAAAAATGCCACAAAAACATGTTAAAACCATCCAAAACACAATTTTCATCAAAATGGTTCTTTAAGAAAGTAAAAAAAGACTCTTGTTTTAAGAAAATGTATCTTGTTTTGTGCCTTACAAGAAAAATAACCCGAATGAGAAAGTTTCTTTTATTTTAAAGAATCTTTGACTTATTTCATGGGGGCCAGTTTTTGCAGTGAACTTGATGTGAAGAACATGAAGGTGGCTTACTTTTCTCAATCTCCTTGCATTATTATTGTTACTTTTAATATTCTTTTTGCCTTTTTAGACGTTTTTTTATAAAATGAGGAGAGACAATGAACTTGAAGTATCAAACCACATGCGATGAAAGGCTGTTTGTGTGTGTGTGTCTGTTCAGGAAGGTTTAGGGGGTTAAAAGAGGGGGCCATCTAATCCCCACATCCCTGTCTTATGACAACATTTAATGCATGATGAGCCAGATAAAACCATCTCAGTCATTGTTGCCTCAGACAGTAAAATAAGCTGTTGTTGTTTGACATAAGCTTACAAGCACACTTAGCTGGAATTTAGGCAACCTAACCAATGCTTTGGAGAAATTTAATAAAAGGAGACTTTAATCTAAAAAACAACAACAATAGATTAAACCACAAAGGGGAAAATTTCCCAATTCACTTTTGGGAAAAGTGTCTTCAAGCTCAGTATTTTTGCCAGCACCACCTTACCTATTACCCCCCACTTCCACCCTGAGGCGAAGAACCCATATCACTGACGCATTTAAATATTGTTAAACATTGTTAGTGTTACAAAGATGTCAGTCTTATGCAGATACACGCACAAGCTCACACATTCAGGGTCATCCACCGCATCCCTTGTTTCCTGAGTTCTGAGTGCAGAGAAGTGGGTGAAAGAGCTGGGTTTGAAGCAGAGCTGTCACTTTGCTTGTCTGTCTGTCTTTGGTAAGGCATGAAAGTATGTGTGTGAGGGTTTTCTCTTAATAAGCAGGTCCCTAAAAGTGTGCCGATTACCCCAATTAAATGGTGTTCCCATCAACATCTCTGGGTCCCCGGGCCCCAAGAGCCTGCTGGCCTGTCTGAAAGAATTTGACTGTGGGGCACGCTGACACAGCCAGTGATTCATGAGGCAGCGACACATATGAGATCACTGTATTCAGTGAGAATCATTTCAGAAAAAATCTGAAGGAATTCTTTCCCAGTGTTTATCACTGATTATGTTTTATATTCAGTAGATTCAACCTTTAAATTATTGCAGCAGTACTTCATCTACCATAAGTTTGATTTTCATACTGCAGCCTATACAAACATGTACAGCATAAATACACTTTTTTTTGTGCCAAATTGGACTTTAAGTGGAGGACTTTTAATTTTTTCACATGACTATTCTATATTGACGAACAAAAAGCATAATTTCCTTTTTATTTGTAAATGTTTGCATATTAAATTTAGGGTAAAAAGCCATTTTGCACCATCATGGTTTCAGTAAATGTGACTGTTGATGCTCCAAACACAATTTCGATGTCCATGCCTTACTGACAATGACAAATACATGAATCTTGTAATCCCAAAAATAACAATATTTGTTTGTTTTTGTGTGTGTATTTTTTAAAGAACACTTCATGCCTTATTATTTTTGTCTTGGTTCATTTAGAAGCGGATTACTATAAACTGATAGAAACACATTTGCAACTCTTAATGTCATATTAATGTACAGTTAACTAAAGACGTGTTTTTTCTTCTATTATAAATTTCATGAAGACATTTGCAAAACTTTGCTTGCACTCTGGCTATATGAGAAGTTGCAGGCACTCTTGTAGTAAATAAACACCCAGAGGGGAAGCTGACCTCTGGGAACACTCTGCCAAAAACACTTAAGCTGTTGTTAGGAATTTCTGTGAGTTTGAGTTCATATTTTTAAGAAGTCTTACGGTACTAGACAACAATAGGTCAAAATAAAAGAGAAAAGTGAAGGTTTCATCTAAAAAAGGTGTTAAAGTTTAATGTATTTTCATGACATTTTTTCTAGATTTTTCCACCATATTTTTGCATAATGTGCTTGAAATTGTCTGCAAGATTTTCTGACTTTTCAAACACATTTACTGTCTCACAAACACACACTCAGATATACAGACAGTAGTGTTGTCTGCAGTGAAAGAGCGGTGGATCCCTGCTGTTGTCTGGCTGTCACAACCTTGGTGTTGGTCCTGCTGTTTAGAAGGAAAGCCTGCAGTGGGCAGATTAAAAGGGCCATGTCCAGCTGTCTCCATCATCTCCCTGATGGTCCCACCACACAACCCCCTGCCCACTGTATCCCTACATCTCTCCTACACAGGACTCACTTGATCCCCGTGCATTTGCAATTCAGTTTATTTTGTGCTATATCTTTTTTTTTCTATCTCACACAGTTTTTTAAATGTCAGTTCTCTTGCTTAAAGCAGGGGGAAACTGCCAGTGTGATCCAGTTTTTGACTTTGTGTGAATGATCGATGCACTGGCATTCCTACACTGGGTCTCACATAAAAGACCCACTCAGATGAAAATCATGTTTTTGGTGGGTTTAGCATGTACTTGTAGCGTTTTTCTCACGATGAAGGACACATATATAGAAATAAAATCAAAACTGCATTTGTGAGTATTTATTTAATGAAATCGTAAATCAGGTACAAACAAAAAAGTACCATTGGAAAAAGTCTGCAGCAGAAGCGTAGGTGCTACAGTCGGCAGGCCACAAGCTCAGTGCATTCACTTGCAGACAAACAGATCCATGTGTGTCTTCCTTTTCTTCATCTGAGCTGGCATCTGGCTCAAAGCTGCACAGCTGGAGAGCTCCAATATTGCTTACCATTTTTATTCCAGCACTAATGTTAGGTTAGGGCTGTGAGGGCCCTTAAAAGCGGAAGAGAGTGTTAAATAATGGGATATTGGGAAATGAGGGCAGGCGTACTCTGTCCCTACAGTCCCGCCCACAACTCAGGCAAATTTCTAATGAACTGCTGCCGCTCTGCAAAAACTATGTCCTAGAAAACGACACTGGTTTTTGATTTTGGCTCAAAAAAAAAGAGAAAAGAAAAGCACAATCATAGGTAAAATACCACTAGGAGTGTATTTTTTATTACAAAAGATAAAAAGATGATCAGAGTGGGGCTTTTTCCCGTAAAAGAGGTGAAGCTTTCAAGGTAAAGGGAACACATGGGACACACTTTCTGTCTGCCCTGCCTATGACAGTTACAAAAAAAGCTATATAAAAGATACCATTTGCCATGAGAAAAATAGAAAGCATTGTAGGATGCTGTGTCACATAATTCGATGTGCAGAGCAGCAGAATTAGGACGGGAAAAGCACGAAGTTCCAAGGAAAAGAAATAGAGAGTCATTTTTTATTTTAAACGCAGCATGAAAATCCTATTGGATTGGTCATGGCAGCTGAGCTGCGAATTCGTATTCACACATGCCCGCTTGTACAGCTCTGAGCACTGAAGCGTGCATGAACCCATAACTGTACATGTAGTTTTGAATGTGACTGTCGTGTGTGTGAGATCAAGGGAGAGCCATACAGAGACCCCCTTCAGAAGGTTTGGCTCCAGGCGGAATCCCCAACCATGTCAGACAGTGTACTAATGGTCCTGCTTCTCCCCCTCTATCCTATAGCTCTCCCATTCATCTGCCCTTCCTCCAGCCCTCCTCATCCCTTCATGATTTATCCACATCAACACACCCCTTTCCATACCCCAATTTTGGAAAGTTATGGAACGCTCTGATTTCTGGCCATTTCCACACAAATTATGTGAACAAAAAAAGTGTCAAGTCTCTGTACTAAAGTTGCATTTTACAGGAATTTTTACTGATTTCCTTGTTTGGAGAATGTCACTCCATATCAAGTGACTAATCCTAAAATATGTAAAGATATAGGGTACCTGTACTTGTTATGCCAGAGAGGAAATGAACTCGTCTGGTCATGTTTAGTTACAATGCTGCGTGGTAGGCTATGAACACCTGCCTGTCGATTGTTGCAAAATAACAGAAACCTTTGTAAGTGATATCACAGTGACTAGGTTGATATCTCCCATTTATTCATATTCTTGCTTTGACCTTTACCTGTTCGAAAATGGGATTACATGAAATCTGAGTGACTCCAAGAGTCTAGTGCCAAATTTTGCCAAAGAACCATCCCATGAGAGATGCTGATGATAACAAAGACCAGCAATCGGATACGAAAGAGTCCAACAGCAACAACAAGTGCAGGGTGGGAAGTTTCAAGCCTTTTCCCACCTGTTAGGCAAAGACACAGAACCCCTCTTGAACAAGTTCAGACTAGTTGTTCGCATGTGAACAGCAACACAGCGGAGTGTAAGAGAATCACCATGAAAAAGATGACAACAAATGATAGAGAGGAAAGAAGTGGGGTGTGCGCACATGAATGACGCTTCTCCTGTCCTGGCCCTAATGGTCCAAATGAGGCCTAAAGAGGAGATGGGGGTGAACATGGGAGGACTGAGGCACATGACAAGGCTGGGTTGGAGGGGCCTGAGCCTGTAGACGCGGGCAGACCAGAGATGCATGACTCAAGCTCAGCACCATATGAGTTGGCAGCTTGTCACATCCCAGACATCACCGAACGACAAGATAGCAGAGCCTGTTTCACCACAGAGCAGCTCCAATCACTTCAACCGGACACGCATGTGGTTTGAATGATTTATTAGGAGCCACAAGGGTAAAAATCTCTGATCCAGGATTAACCCAGTGGACAGGCGTGAGAGAAAGTAATAGAACCAAACCATTAAAAAAAGACAAAACAAAAAGGATGGTGAAAAGTTATAAGAAACTATAGTTAATGGTCATTTTTTAGTTGATATCTGCTAAACGTAGGGGAATTTAGAATTTTGCGATAAACTTAACTAGCTATTAAGAGCAAAAATCTGTTGCTTAAAAACAATGAGCTTGAACTTCATGAGCCACTAATGAGCTTGAAGAGGAACAGTACTTTCAACTTTATTGGCTGGCTGTAAATTAAGAATTGCTGTGGGTTTATGATGAATTTTATTATTTATGTCTTTTCAGTGAAGACATTTTAAGGTCAGAATTCAAATCAATTCCAAAGATTTCTTTAGAATAATAATTGCTGCTTGTGTGCTGTTTTCTACAGTCCCATTAAAAAAAGACATGTAAATAATTTGGTTGAATAAACATGCTTTACATCTTAAAAATAATGATTTTTTTTAAAAGAAAACTTTTAAGCTTATACACATTTTAGGATTTAGGTGTAAAATTTACCTGTAAACCATTCCAAAACCCTAATATTTCTTCTGTCTATATATTTCTTCTTTTGATAGTTGTTATTATTATGAAAGTTCATATTTTTAACTAGTCCTAATATTTTCTTACAACATTTTGACCCAAGCTCATTGCACTGACTCCACTATTTTTCCAAATTGATATTATTTTACCAGAACCTGTTTGTTCTACCTTAATCTAAATGTAATTTTAGGTTTAGAGGATTCATTTATTCTGTGTTATCTTTGTGTAATGTTATTTTGTCATCATTTGTATAATGCTCTCCTTTGTTTAATTAACCCAATCATTTAAGTGTGAAACATATGAAAAAAGTCTAAATGGAAAGGGGCAAATACTTTTTTTATACAATTTTTTTAAAAATGGATCTCGCTGACAAAATACTGTACATGAAGTCTTAATTCGTCCTATTGACATAAATGGTAAGTAGCGTATATTTGTATAGTGCTTTTCTACCTTCTTAGAAGGCAGAAAGTGCTTTATAGTCACAATCATGTGCATCCATGCACACACAAATTCACACACTATCGGCAGCCCCGCTGCCGAACACTGGGGTTAACATATTTTAATGGGATCCATGTTTTGATGTGAAACAATAAGAATAAAACAGAAGGTTCATTAAAATTTTTAACCTTCCCTAACACAAACATAGTCTTAAATTTGAAAGTCTGATGAAATGCTGTGAAAAGGTACAAGACAATATTCTCTTTTAATTTATTTTTAATATTAACATATATGATCCATTCTATGGCTCTAATATTTATTTATTTTAGAAATCCCACACTGTTTATTCTGCCATCTTCAACTCGCACTTCACTGTTTTTCATTGGAATTCTCATGCCAATTAAAACCCTGTACCTAAAAATAGACAACTATGATTTTGTTTGGGGGAGCAGAGATCCTGTATGAAAATTAGTCCTGTATTATTTATGAAATGAGTGCAGAACATGCAATTTATTCTTACATTAAGATATTCAGAATATGTTGTGCAGAGGCATCTTATAAGGTCAACTTAAAGCATTTTACAAAAAAAACTAATTGAAAAATAAACTCATGCTCTCATTAGAATAGAAAAAAAGCCTGTCTCTAAATTAAGTGTAAGGGATTATGTTTGTGAAATTTTAATTACTGTATTCAAATACTGGTAATTCCCCCCAAACATTCTTTCTTTTTCTCCAAAACACAATTATGAGACATCTTGAAATAACACAGGATAAATTACCATCTGGAAAGTATTCTGTTTCTGTGTGCATTAAAAAAATCTAAGTTCAGTTTTTTAGTAGATTTTTAGGCAACATTTCATGCAGAAATCAAAACTTTTAAAGTTAAATAAACTCAGGGGGCAGTGACCGGCTTAGTTGTTAGTTACTCCTGAATTGGATCATTTTAAAGGTATCTCGGGTCTCTGCTTGCTGCCTCCCACTGTGGTTGGCACAAGCTGATTACCAGGTAAGGACACCGGCCTGCTAGACTTGGTAAGAATTGCATCAGCTTTCAACTTGACAAGCTAGAGTTACGGCTCAAAGGTTGTTTCTAAATTAATTGAAAGCTAAATCCGCAGATTACATCCTATGCCGCCAAGTATTCAGCTTGCAACTATAATTCCTAAATATTACATTTATATAATATATCAATTGCTTGACTTTGTTGAATCAGACGAAGCTTTCAGTGTAACATTGTCTGTGAAATATAAACTCGGATAACATGAGGTTCTGTTATACTATGGTCACATTTCTACAAAGACAGACTATGGTTACTGAGTCTGCATGTGTTACAGTGGCGTTGTATCAAAATGTAATTGTAGAGATCCTAGTAAAGCAATATGGCAGCAGTTTTAGGTTTTAATCCAACATTTGGCCATCAATGCAACAATAAGCTTACCCAAAACATGGAAGACAAACCCAAAAAAACAAAAAAAAGAGGGAAAGTTGATAGCCAATATCTAGGTTGAAAACCAGCATGGTCTGATACTGAGAGGTCACAATCATGGATTTTAAATTAATTCTCACCTTTATTGTTGCACTGAATGCTAGAAAAGTTCACCACAACAGTCTATAGAAACAACATTTCTTTAAGCTGGCACTCCTGCAAATGAGTTATCATTAGCAGTTGGAACCTATCATCTGTTCTGTACACAGAAACATGGATAAGATTTATTTTTTTAAATATATAATATTTGTTTAAAATTACAGCAGGCAAACTTAGTAGACAACCCTGGAGACATCCAAAATGAGTAAAAGAAACTAAGATGCACACAAGACTGGAAATGAAGTTTAAGGAGGAAAACTGAGCTGTTGTTGTTAAGGAAAGTATAATTTGAACATAAAATATTATCATGTCTATTACAAAAAAGTTACATTTTGGTTTAATAAAATCAGAAGTGATAATCCACGTTCACCAGTTTCACCAGCATTTCTATAGAATTCCACAGCTTTTCCTCTTCTTGGGATATTCCTAAAGAACTTCCACTAGAAATGCTCCTCACTGAAAATGAAAACCATTTTAACTATTAAGAAAAGCAACTCTACCGCTTTATTGAAGCTAACTTCAATAGGTTGAGCACTGACATTCTTCACTGAAAACAGCCCGTAATGTAGGTGACAGTATTATCAAACATTGTTAGATAAAAAAAAAACATTGAACGTGATCAGAACATATACTTATATTTCTCCTTACCTAACCCAAAAAGAAAAAAAATCTCAAATTAGTTATTTTTTTCAACTAGTCTCTCAGAGACTAAAGCACAAAACCCAAAGGAGTTTTCATTTGACTATGCGGTTCTGTCATAAAAGCAGAGGACAAAAAGAACAAAGAGATGAGAAAATAAGAAGAAACACGTACTGTACTGAAGAAAGAGAGGTCTCCGTGTCTTCCATTTTTCAAACAAAAAGTAATCACCACTGGAGGAAACCCTGTGACACTCGATGCTGCTGATCATTCCTCCACCTGCTCACTTAGGTTTCCCAGGAGGCCATTCCGTCAGCCTCTGGACAAAAGAAGCACAAAAAGCCAACACCTCTCTTTCCCCCGAGGTACTTAAAGACAAAAGAGGAGGGAAAAAAAACGATACAACACCTTTGTTTGCTGAGATTAAAACATGTTGCATTTTCTGCCTGCCTCCCAACCTCTATCTCTAGACGCAACTCTACCAGGAAATAGATGCTCAACAACTGTCAGTGAACTCACCCCGTTCTTGGATACTCATGAAATCTGCCTTATTATCTCTGCATCATTGTTGTGTGTCTTACAACATTGTGATTAGTTGATCAGACTTGGCAGTGGGTGAATGAGCAGGCCTGTTCTCCTGCCTTTCCCTCCCATGTGAAATGGGTATAAAGTTGGTGATGTGACCAGACTTGTGCCCCGGCCCAATTGTTAATGTAACTGAATATCTGCTTAGAAAAACAAAGGACAACAAATATTCACCCTTTCATATAAAGTACATAAAGAGACTAGGGTTGTGACAGTTAAGGAATTCACGTGCAGATGAACAATACACTTTGCACAATGCAGTGTCAAATTAAAAAAAAACGTGCACTTACAAGCTCTGTTATGTGACAACATGAAAGGCAGATAAAGGGATTTTTTTCCCCATTTTGGATGCAGTTCCCATTACAATAAAATGTAGTGCTGACATGTGTCTTCAACATTAAATCTATCACTCACTAGTGTGGTGGCAGGCAGGGTGGCCCCATCATAAACAGTTCCTCCACAGCGTGGTTCTGCCGATCTGCTCACTCTTATCTATTTCTGCTGGATCAAAACGACGTATGCAACTTTTTCCACAAAAGCATAAGCTTTTAAGTAAAAGTATTTCATCGTAAAATAAATAAAAGTTGGCACTCAACCTAGAGTGCCAACTTGGGGGAAAAAAGATCCAGAAGATTGCATCGTCTCCCCAATCTGGTACAGGGGGGTATTATTCCAGGAAGCATGTTTAAACTAGCCTAACTTTAATCCTGAACTCTGGCTGAAATCCACCTGAACTTGCTTACTCTGGGTATGTCGGTTCCAAAAGACCGGATATGAGTCAGCGTAATTACGCTCGACTTGGTAACGCGGGGTAATGCGCGTGCACTGCAAGTACATAAAGACATTCTCAATGGATCACCGATTTCCGGAGTCACCATGGAAACGCATGGAGAAAAAGAGACCGCTATACTTCAGTGAGACGGAGTCGGAGATTTTAATGACAGCATAGGAAGATTATACGCCCATCAAAAAAGTAATACGGCTGCATAATCAAATGAAAGAGTTTCTGCTTGTAGAAAAAGAACAGACAAAGTAAACGCGCGAGTTTCTGATCTTATTTTCATTTTCCTTGTGACGCATACATATATATATATATATATATATATATATATATATATATATATATATTTATATATATATATAAAACTTATCCAATTTTTACAACTTAAATGAAATACTGCCATTGGTAACAAGTAATTGAGTTAAATTTATTCAACCTAATTTTGTTACGTTTATAAAACTTAATTTGTGTTTATACAACTCAAATTTACATATTTTTCAAACTAAATGTCATATTACTCCAATTCAATTAATCTTTTTTCCATCTGAATTTATTGTAATTCTTGAACTCTCATATGTCTAAGTTTGAGCCGGTAGATATACTTATTTTTTTATAACAATAAAAAGAAAGAAACAATTTACACCAAACCCGTCCATTCATTTACCAATTTTCCAACATTGTCAGTACTGCACTTGACGGTGCTATATTAATTCATCATCCTATCCCTCCCTCTCACTCATGGTGCAGAGACTTAAACATAGTAGGAAAAAATAACTCGGCAAAACACAATAAAACATAACTCTATTTTTGGAACCGAAAGCTGAGGTTATCCGCTTCCTTAGCCTCAAACTTACCGTGGGAACTAGCATAACCTGCTTTTATGTCTACAGTCTTGTTTAATAATTCAAAAATAATAATAATGGATTGGATTTCTCTGTGCTTTTCCAGATGCTCAAAGCACTTTCGAAGCCCATCGAGATGACTGTTGTTGTGAAATAGTGGCTATACAAATAAAATTGAATTGAATAGAATTTACAATCTGTCCATTATTCATTTACTACTAATTCATACTTGGTGAAGGTAAACTACTGATGTAGCTGCAGCTGCCCTGGGGCAGACTGACAGCGGCGTGGCTGCCAGTACGTGCCTTCAGCGCATCACTAGCACAGTCACATTCATATGCATTTACACACCAGTGGAGCCACGCTGGAGGCAGGGAGGGCGAGGGGGATCGAGTGGCCAACCCTTCGATCATTGGCCGACATGCTCAACCGCCTGAGCCACTGCTGCCCAAGCTCTTTTGTCTTGGCCTTAGTGGAGTTTGGAGTGTGACTGTTACAGGGTGTGGACGTGTTTTTTATACTAAAAAAGTTCCAACAGGTTTCATAAATACAGGTAAAAAGTGGAGAACAGAGGACCCTCTGATAGCCCCATACTGCATATCTTTTGATCTGTTATAAACGTTTTTCCAGTGGTCTTTTAAATATGATTAAGCTGTTTTTAGGCAAAACTTAAAAACCTGTGTTGTTCTTTTCTAAGACATAGTCTTAGAAAACAGAAGTTTATAAGAAATTCGCCTGAGTTGTGAGAGGGACCAAAAACACAGAGTAAGCCTTTCCTCTTTTACCATCATCCCTTTGTTTAGTTCTCTCCCGCTAGCTTACAGCCCCTCACAACCCCACCCAACATTACAGATTAAACTGTAATGAAACTGGTGAGCAATATTGACTATCCAGCCTTTTTCCAACTGCATTTTTATATCTGCTCCTGATTCACAATCAAGTGAACAGAGAAATACTTTTCTTTCCTGTATGATCTTCATCATCAGAAAAATGCTGTTAAACACCTAAAATACACTTTTCAATGGAGTGGGTCTTTAAAGAGGTTACAAGTATGTAAGAGCCAGAAATATTACTTGTTTGTAAATTACCAAATACTTATTTTACCAAGATATTTACCTGTTATACATTTTTTTGTTAATCCTAAACTGTGATTTCTGGATTCTTTCCGCCATTCTGTCTCTATTAGTTGATAAACATAATATAAGTAAGTATTAGAACTTGCATAATTGGTGGTTGAATAAATACTTATTTGCTTCTCACCAGACTGGTAAACTGAAATGGAAATGTTTTCTTAATTTCCAGTCAGTAACATACCATGCTAACATACCTTAACCCCACTATAGCACACAGGCAGAAACCGCAGTGGAATCTAGAGATTAAAAGTAAGAACCACCAATAAAAACAGACTCAAAGTTTCATTGAACAGCTTTATTTTCTCAACATCTCAGGCAACATACCAGCTGAGACCAGGATGTGCTTGGCAATTTTGTAACATGGACTTATTTGCTACCGATTATTTGAATAGATGAAAAGCCCAGCTGTTTGAATTAGTTGAACCTATTGAAATGCCTTTATTTAAATCATTTTGGCATACCAGCACAATTGCTGGCTTGAACCTGCATAGTGAAAAAATGTAAGACTTAAATTCGATCTATACATTCTTCTAAATAAAAAAAAGTGCTTCTATTTGTATTTAAAACTGCTGGAAGAACTTTCTTCTGGGATAAATAATTACCATATGGTTTGGCTAAATATTTTGTAATTTTACATCTTTAGTTTTTTTCATGTATAAAAGAACTACAGTATTATCTAGTGTGACTGTATATGGACGTTTTCATTTTTTTTAATGAGACAAACAAAGAAAAGATGGCACCATGCACTATGTAAGGCGGAGAATCACTTTGCCACTCTGTCCACTTACAGAAATGATTATTTGACTCCTGCAATAAGCAGTTCACTACTTCCATGAGTGCTCTTTATGCAACTGCTGAACTTCATAAACGCTTTCCTTTACAGACAAAGCCTCAGCAAATGCAAACCTACTGATTGGAATAATAATTTTTAATCACAGCTGAGAAACAATTATTTCGTTTGGTTCATTTACTGTGCATTCTGTGCATTTCCAACGTACCATCCAGAGAAAAGAGGTAACAGAGATTTACATTTTTGAACTGTAAACCATAAAACATGAAAGACTGACTAACTTCTACACAGATACAACAAAAAGTGTAGCAAAAAAGCTTTTGGCTACAGTGGTGTGAGGAAGTTTGTTCCCGTAATCAAGATGTATTCTTTTTTCCATGTTCTCCACACTTAAAGGTTTCCCATCATCAAACACATTTAAATATGAGTCAAAGACAACACAAGTAACAAAAAAATGCAGTTTTAAAAATAATTGTTTTTATTTTTAAAGGGAAAAAAAATAAAAAACCTTTATTGCCCTGTGTGAATAACTGATTGTCCCTTCTGGTAAAACCTAACTTAACTGTGGGTTATCAAACCTGACTTCAAATCCTCTGGCCACACCCAACCCTGATGCTGCCACACCTGTCTACAATCAAGCAATCACTTAAATAAGACCTGCCTGATAAGGCAAAGTAGATCCTCAAAACCTAGACATCATGCCAAGGTCTAAAGACATTCAGGAACAAATGAGAACGAAAGTAATAGAGATCTAACGAGTGGAAAAGGTTATGAAGTCATTTCAAAAGCTCTGGGACTCCAGCGAAGCACAGTGAGAGCCGTTATACACAAATGGAGTAAGGATGAAACAGTATTGAACCTTTCCAGGAGTGGCCAGCCGAGGAAAATTACCCAAAGAGTTCGGGGAAGACTCGTCCAAGAGGTCAAAAAAGATCCCAAAACAACATCCAAAGAACTGCAGGCCTCACTCAACTCTGTTAAGGTCAGTGTTCATGACTCCAGCATCAGAAAGACGCTGGGTAAAAATGACCTGCACGGTAGAATTCCAGGACGAAAACCACTGCTGAGCAAAAAGAACATTAAAGCTCACATCAATTTTGCCAAAAGACATCTTGATAATCCCCAAGACTATTGTAATAATACTCTGTGGTCTGATGAGACAAAAGTTGAACCTTTTGGAAGGTCTGCATCCCATTATCTCTGGCATAAAAGTAACACTGGATTTCAGAAAAAGAACATATGTGACACTTCCTTATAAAATATCCTAATGAGTACTGTGGCGTGACCTTAAAAAGGCAGTCCATGCTCGAAAACCCTCCAATTTTGCTGAATTACAACAATCGTGCAAAGATGAGTAGGCTAAAAGTCCTCCACAGCGCTGTGAGAGACTCATAGCAAGTTATCACATTTTATTGTTACTTGTATTTTCTTTGACTGATATTTAAATCTGTTTGATGATAGGAAACATTTAAGTGTGGAAAACATGGAAAAAATAATGAACAGGGAAGAGGGGCGATGTAAGGGTTAATGGCCGACGAAGTGTGCATTATCAGAAATGAACGCACTATGTGGAAGCAACTTTTTGCTTCCACAAAGTGACTTAATGCTGATAGCGCACACTAGAAAGGCCATTGACCCGCTTATACCATGGTCACTTACAAAATAATATTTAACCAGTTTTTAGTACTTCAGTACTTTAGTTCTTCTTATTGCTTTGGTTTGGATCGCTTTTTTCACAAAAAGCTGACTATTTGTTGCGTGGTGTGGTGGAGCGCGAGAGTCGTGTTACCGTGACAACATGCACCAACCTCCGATCTCGACTGCAGCGGCAAAGGAAAGCGATCGTCATGATGTTATAAATAAAGCGTCATGTCAGATGTTTCATTGTTTTAAAGAAGCCAGCACAGTGATATAGAACATTCATGCTATGTGACCGGAACTTCTTTTTTAGCTGTGCGGTTATCACAGTGGTATATCACTTTTTAATCCACACCCAGCAGCCAATCAGAATCGAGTATTCACCTGGACAATGGTATCACTCATTAATGGCTTATAATGATATTAAAGTGGTATTGAACATTTAAAAAATTGCTTTGACTTTACTGATTCTTGGATATTTATGTTTTTTTAGAGTCAAAAAGTGAATGTTGACTTTAGTGGCCATTCTTTGTGCTTTTGTTGTGCTACTTTGAAAAAAGTATGCTATGTTTTAATAAAAGAGAACTAAAATTCTAACAACCATAATATGGAAAAACTATCATCAAATGCTTGAACCCTCTCCCATAATAGGAACACATCCTTTTTCCCTATTCCCTTTTTTGTAGACTTCTACTAAACTGGAGTCACTTAACTTTGATCTTTCAAGCTCAGGTTACTTAAGCTGTATATAGTATTTAAGAGGCCTTTGAATTGTGTTCTTTCATAATTACTAGGATGCAAAAAAACACAAAATTAGCTAAATTTTGCTCTTGTGGTTGGATTTTTTGTGGCTAAATAGCTATTATTAAAATACTAATGCTAACCTACAAAGAAAATTCAAAACGTTATTAAGACTTATTTAAATGAAAACTATTATGTTAAACCCAATTTGGCAATAAAACCACAAAAAAAACTAAATTGAGATTTAAGAATCCTGTTTTCTTCTTGAAGTTCTCACAGTCAAGTTTAAAATACAATTGTTATGCATCATCTTCTGCATTGGATCAGAACCTTTCCAGTATGGTTTTATTTGGGCTGTTCTTTCAGCTGGTGCTCTCGAAGAGCCCCGGTGAAAGTAGCTGTCCACACATGAAGAGCTGTCCCTGCAGAGAGGCTGAGAAAGAACAGAAAAGCTACTTGGAACCCGAACCAGTCCACCAGGCCTCCAGCCAGCGCTCCGAACATCAGCTTCCCCAGCACCTCTAGAGTCGCTAGAAAGCTGTAGTGGGTGGCCTGAAAGAAGAACGGCAGCCAAGAGTTACATGAAGGAAAATAGAAGAAGGGGGTGGAGAAAAATGAAAGAATAGAGAAGAAAGGTGGGAGAAGTGAGAGATAAGAAAGTAAATAAGGGTGTTTGATTTAGCAAAAGGAAAAAGCAACACTGTGTACAGTACAGAAGGAAACTCGAGCAGACTAGCTTTAAGCTTTCGCAGACTACAATTAGTCACAAGAGACAGAGAAAAAGGGAAAAGATGTGTAATTCAACATTTAAAGGAAAAATGCTCCACAGAGGACAAGGACAGTGGAAAAAACACAGGTCTGAAAGAGGAAGCGTGAGACTTCAGCCTGAAATGATGGCAAAAGGCCAGATGTAGAGGAGTATCTGATCCCTGCCTTACAGCTTTCAAGATGGAGTGAAAGAAACAGAGGGAGAAAGAGAAGGGCAGATTACCTAATCTCTCTGAACTTCCTTCCTCTGCCTTTGAGCTCATGAGCCATTCTCTAGGATACTAAGAAGCACACTTGCAACCCACACCGCCCTAATTAATTATGCTTCTATATGGACATATTTCAATCTTGGGTGGCCCCAAACAAACCAACACGGTTATGTTTATTTCCTTGGGGATCCATCAGCGTTCAAACTACATACAAGCACAGAAAAAAAATATCAGACGCAACAAACTACAAAAGCCTGTGAGACCAAATCTAAATGGAGTGTCTTTATTCTGAGCAGTTTTTTCTCTTTCTCCCAGGGATCATTAACAAGCACTCACACTATCAGCTTTCTGCCCCTGGATAACATTACTTTCATTAACACGCATATAAATATATATATGTATATATATATACACACACAGCGCGCAGGCGAGCTAATGCTTCTGTCCTGTGTGCGCATATATCCATCATTCACTAAAAAGCAAATGCAGTAAAGTGAAAAGAATATATGCCATAGGAACATCTTGAATGAATGGACCATTGTGATCATTCCCCTTTACTGTGTATTATTCCGAGAAGGAACCCTGATACATGAGATGAAGCCTGTTGATGTTTTTGCCTCTCTTCTGTACATTAACACTCACGGCAATTTAAATGATAATTTGTCACCTTCAGAGATTGACTGAATGACATCTTAATGGCTGTGTGAACAACGATCACCTCCAGGCAAAGATGCCCCAATTACAACGGGGACAAAGGGAGTTACGCTAAAGTGGAGAAAACGAGAGAGGATGGAAAAAGTTAGAGCAGAAAAGAAAACGTTTAGAGCTCCCCTGTGCCGAGAGGACACCGATAGTGAAACCCAACAGGTGCAAGCTGGTGTGGTGATCTACATGCTGGGGATCTACACTCTCCACACAAAAAAGCAGAGTGACAAGAAATAATATTGTTGTACCACAGTAGTAACTATTACCTGAATGCTTTCCTCTGCCCTCTGAGTGCAATGCATCATGGTAGTGAAGGTGAGAGTGGTGATCAGTCCACCTAGGAAGTGTTGAACACTCATGCTCAGGACTGCCATACCTGAGTAGAGACATACATGTCGATAAAACATCATAAAACATCTCCATCCAACAACAGAGAACCAGCAGCGACACAGAAAAACTCTGTGGTGCTCTGTCGACTTACTGATCAAGTCAAAGCAGAAAGACTAAAACAGCAAGAAAAGGTAAGCTGAAGTGCCACTACCCCCCAAAACACAATGAGTTATCCTCTGAGGGGAAGTGGCAGAGCAGTGTTGGGGAGGTGGGGGTGACACAGAGGAACCACACAGCCTATCTGTCACTGCTCCCACAAACACTGAATTATTCACTCCAGCTGCCAGAGTTTTTTGCAGAATAAGACTCTTCAGTCAGCAACGCCAGTCTGGTGGAGTCACACAGACAACACCGCCGGATCAGACTGATAGAGTGGGAAGTGGAATGTTATCATGTAATATTGAACATCTGAAAGTGAATGTTTCTCTGTTTTGGAGTTTCTTCTTTCGGAAACCTTTGTTCTGGGGTTTGAGTGGAAGAGCTTCAGCTCATACTTTTGACACGTTTGATGGAAGAACAGGCATTTCTTACAGAAATGAATAATGCGGAAGTGAATCCCGTAGCTTGCAAGACGGGCTTTGCAACGCAATCTGGTGTGTCAGATGAAACTGAATGCTGTCCTGTCTGTGAATCCCCACAGCACCCTTTACTCACACTCCACAGCAGAAATACTGTGCATTTTTCTCATATACTGAACCTAAGAAGAGTTCATTAGTATCGTCTAATGCCTGCCAGTCCACAAAGTCGTAAAGACACGGTAGGTAATGGGTTTAATCAACTCTATGTCAAATTAAAAAGGTTGCCCTTCCTTAAACAGTATTGCAAAATATAAGATCTGTGGTAAATTCATTCCACAATTTTGAAAGCTTTTTGTTCCCAACAAATTTGCTTCAATGTTGATCCAAACAGACATCCTTTTGGCAAAAATAGTTTTTGATTTAAATTTATAAAATGAAGCTTTCATGTACATCTTGGCAAAAATGTGATGGTTTCTAGTAGGCCTGCACAATAAATCGTCCTTTTTTGCTAGATGTGTGCCGCCCATGTAGACTAGTTTCATTCAATTAATTAAAGGTATGTTGACTCTTATTTAAATTAAACTGTTGCAGTGAAATGGAATGGATGTTTCTGGTTGTTTTGCTATTTGTTCATGTATCGCAATATTGATAACTAATATCCCAAATATCGTGAGTTTTCCTCATATCGTGCAGCCCTAGTTTCTAGAGTCTGAATCAGTGTCAGCTGTTGTCTTTTAAACAAGTTGTCTCACTTTTTATCAAATGACCACATTGTCCATCCATCCATTTTCAGAACCGCTAAGTTCCTTTTTGGGCTGCTAGAGCTAACTCAAACTGTTGGGTGAAGCTGTTGGGTTTACCCTGAACAGCTTGCTAGTCTGCTGCAGGGCCTCACCCCCACACCCATTTAGAATTTAGAATCACCAATTTACCAAAGAAGCTTGTCTTTGGATTGTGGGAGGAAGCCAGAGTCCCCGCAGAAAATCTAAGCATTCATGGGAAAACACAAAAACTCCACATAGAAACATCCCAGCCTGGATTTTAACCAGGGTCTTGTCACTGTGAGGCAAGAAGGCTAACCACTGCACCAGCATGCACCCATCCCACTGTTGTACTATTGGTTTTTAAGAAAAGTGCAATTTGTTTAAAAAATAAACTTTGCCTAATTTTGAACACTAACATTTGCTATAGTTTTTGTTGGACTAAGCCTCAAAGCTCTAGTGGTTTTTAGAGCAGGATGGGGAAAGCCTTTAGTTTTAGGAGATTTCATGTAACCAATAAAAAAATAGTTTAAACTGTTGGCCTCACATGTCTGTTCTGTCCATCAATATTTACCTGATTTTCTTCTTCTTCTTTCAGTAAAATGTTTCCTGTGTGAGCTACCAATAAGATTTGCTCCAAAAAATAACATAAATATTCAGGTTACGGACATCTTTGGATCCTTTCTGACCTTTCATGAGTGGTGATGGCTCTAGCACGGTGAGTAGAGAGCTTTGGAAGACCATGCTGATGGTTCGCAGCACAAACACACGTCGCATCAGAGCCCCAATGCTGGAGGGGGGGGGGGGGGGGGGGGGAAGAGAGACCAGCAAACAAGGTAAGTATCAGATATTATTTCAATGATGTGTGATGACAAACTCCTGGGTGACACTGCAGCATTTGAAAGAACACACAGGGACGTGCACCAACATTTAAACGTGCATATTCATTAGTAAACAAGTCACCAGAGACTAATTGATTCGCTGTCAGAACAAGAATATCATCCCCCTGTGGGTTCGGTTAGTGACGTAATCAATAACCTAAGGAGAACCCCAGCATGAAGACGATAATTAATGACTATTAACATACATCCAAACACACATCCACACATGCTTGTGCTGACACTATTGTGTGACAACAGGGATTAACAATGCCAATCACTCAGAGGATACCTGCCACTCAAGAGACTGTGTGTTTGTTTATGCCTTTTTGCATGTAATTATTTATGTGTAAAAAAGGTTGTGAGGGAGAAGACGCCTGCCACAAGATTTATAATTTAACAGACTTTTAATGACCAACATCAACTTACCTGCATTTTAATCGGACTCTACACTAAACTTTTTTTTTTTTGTTAAATCGTTTGTGCTTACACTTCCATCCGCCTCTTCTCTTGACTTCTGGCTTCTCCTTACCTGCCTGACTGGAAAACCAACCCAGCACCATTCACATGCTAAAGACATTCTTCTCTTTGCTGCTCCTTAACCTTCCTTCTCAATGATGGTCTTTCATAACACACACTCTCAAGAGATGCTGAGGTTTGTGTGTGTGTGTGTGTGTGTGTGTGAGAAAGAAAAACCTGCCTGGCTGCCACCTCACATGGGCCAAGCCCAGATAAGAATGGCTACGTTCTCAGGTTGCCAATGGTCGTCCTAAAGGGGTCACTCGCTGACCAGTCAGCCGTTTCTGATGGTGGAGAGGATAGACCTTCCAACAGAGCTTTTAGAGGTGGGACAACAGCCTACTGGACAGCCGTTCCTCTGTGCATAAATGTGTGAGTGTCAAAAAACAGTAAAGAACCAAAGGGATTGTTTTGGCCTAGAAGGTTTGTAAATATGGCATTTTGTCTTGCAATATTTTAGATTTAGGTGTACTTTTGTGCATGCATCATTATATTTCTGTCTTTAATAGATTTGTTTTCGATAACACAGAGCCATACTTGCATCGTGCTGTTTAAAGACCCACTTAAAAAAAAAAATGTTTTTGGTGTTTTCATTTTTCCTTATGATGACATATATAAGGAAACTTGAGCTTTAAATAGCCTTTCTAGATATTTCTTTATTCAGGTTGTTGTGAATCAGGAGCAGATGAAAAATGCTGTTTGAAAAAGTGCTCATTTGTGACGTAGAAAATATGCTGGGTGGGCCACAAAATCCATGTGCTGCTCTGAAACGGGGAGGGAAGGGGGGCGGGGTTGCTTTGCACTAAGAGTCCCGACCACAA
This sequence comes from Oryzias latipes, assembly GCF_053564925.1. Lineage (NCBI taxonomy): Eukaryota > Metazoa > Chordata > Actinopteri > Beloniformes > Adrianichthyidae > Oryzias > Oryzias latipes. Next base: position 16,372,160 of record NC_136245.1, read on the forward strand.
CTCAGAGGTGAATTTGTAATGAACTCCTGCTGCTCTGCAGAAACTATTTCCATTGACTGACTTTCATATAGACGTTCAAAATTTCTGAGCAAAGTTTGAATGAACTAAAAGTGTAGGACTTCAATAATTTTTGCCACTAGTTGCTTAGCCACGCCCTCGTAATTCCTGACCAATGAGTGAAGAGATCTTTTTTTCGCAGTCTGAATACATCCTAAAAGACCCCTGGGAATGCTTTTAATACAGATCAAAAGATGATTGGAGTCGATCTTAAATAAATCACATCCTGGACAGACAACCAAACATGCCGGACAGGACAAGACCATGCATATATAATCCTACACTCAGTTTTTTTGTCCCCAAACCAACAGTCCTAGGAGGTAAAAGCAAACTTAGGCATTATTAAGCTACGGCTCCAAATGTCCACAGATAATTGCCCTCTTTTTTTAATCACATTTTGACCCTTTTTCAAAATGTATCTGTTGGTTTATTAGTTTTGCATCAAGACTACCTGAACTGTGCAAGAAGTAGACCTCCCAGAGAAGACCCACAGATGGAGAAGCCCATTGAGATCACCCCATTCCAGAAGCCAAGCTCTCTTGCCGTCATGTGATGATCCAGCAGGAAGAGAGGAAACATGGTAACTGCTCCCTGCTCACCTGCAACATGGGACAAAGAAGGAAAAAACAACAGAAAAAGGTAAGAAAAACAGTTTTTAAAGTAAACAAACGATAAAATAAAAATAGGACAAGACAAATGTGATTACATCTTCTGCTAAAATTTGAATCCCATTTTGTAAAGTAAAATAAACAAAAGTGCTTTATGCCAATGACTTAAAAAATCTACTTTTAAACCTTCAAAATATCAGATCATTCCTGAATACATATCTATTATCGTGACAAAGAAGTATGACGAGGAAGTTTAGCAGGAGCCCCTAAAAACCTGCTTCCCTGAGATGACGACGGCACCATCAGACAGAGCAAACTCTCCGGCACACCTTGGCCTATTCCCGTTAAGTGTCAATAATAGATGCTTGACAAGCAAAAGAACCCTCTCAATCACTTTTATCAGACAGGGGCTTGGCACTTTTCCTAAAGCACAAAAACGAAGACACGACGGAAAACAGAAAACTTCCACGGATGAAACAGACCTCACAAAGGCGTTTCGGTAAAAACTGAAGTTTCTGTCAGGCAGGGAGACTTTCTCTGAGCGGTGTGGAGTGTTCTGCTGAACATTACAGTAAAACATTCACCGCATTCAGTGGCGCCGACTACACGGTATTATTATATTAATGGAGACCGACTTCAAAAAGATAGTGGGACTGAGGAGCCGGGTGAGTGACAGCTCGGCTCCCAGACTGCTGTCAAAGACGACACAACACAGCAGACGAGTCACACACTCAGCCAGCCAGGAGACAAACAAAAATAGAAGTGGAGGGTAAAAAGACAGATGAAACAGAGTGAGGAAGAAAAAACCATAAGAGAAAGCAGAGAAGCTCCCAGTGATGGGAAGAGCAGCGGCAGAATTAGATTGTCACTGCTGTAACAGTGGTGTGACAACCTTGCAGAAAAGTGGAGGACATGTGGGTTTTCTGCGCTGCAAACATTTGTCCCTCACTTCTGCCGCTCGTGTTTCACTGCTGGAGAAGATCAGATGCCAAACATAAACAGGACTGACTGTGTGTCATATAAACTAATTTAGCCAAACATAAAGATCTCTGGCTGCTGGGAGACAAATGTGCTATGCTTCATCTTTTAATAAAATACGAGAAAAAAACGCAAGGGAGTCACAAACTGACACCACTGCTAACAACAAAGGTCTTTCTCGTCATAATCGTAAATGCATCATACAGTTTATGCGCTAAAGCTGTCACCTCATTTTAACCTTCAAGGAGAGGCACTACTATCATTCATATAAGATATTATTACACCTAAAACAGATGCAGCTAATGCACAAAACTGAACTAATGACTTTGTTAATTATTTCTAATTTCAATAATTTAACAAGAAGTTAACATGTCTTTCCTGGCTTTCCTGTCATGTGTGCTAGCAAAATACAGAATATTTTCCAACTTTTGATACGAAAAATCTAGAAATTGAAAATAAACAAAACCACAAATTGTTTCCCAAATGACCTCATTTGCCAAGGTGGGTTTGGGGGCTCATCAGCACATGTAGCAGTATGGAAGATTATTTCTACTGTCTACAAAGGAGAACAAATCTATTCTGTCTGTGATAATGTTTCCCTGAATTGAGATTGCCCAGTGGCTATTTCTTTAACTTCCAGACTGAAGCCCATTTAAAATGTAATTGCAGAAAGGTTAGGTCACCAGGTAATCACTGGGAGACTTGTTACACAAGCAAAGCATTGCTTATTTACTCTAGTGTTAAAGACCCACTTTAAAAAAAAATCAAGTTTTTGGTGTGTTTAAAGTCCCCTTATGACAATTTTTTTAATAAACGTTCTCAGTGGCGTTTTAATGCTGATTATGAAGTTAAGTTGTAAACCAAAATCCCACAACCTAAATGTCTTAAAATGTTTATCTGAAGCCTCTGCGCTGAGCTGAGTAGTCCCCCCCTATATGATGATGATAGCATGAGTGAAGAGCTTAACACAAGTGGGGGGCACAAAAGACACACACTGACAGTGTCTATTAACTAAGTTCATCTTTGCCGATAAAGAAACTGAGAAAAGTGACATATTTTTGGTTCCAAATCAACACTTTGAAAAACATTCACAAGGACAAAAACAAGTGTGTGCACCAAACCCTGCCCTTTAATTATAATTACATTGTAATCTTTCTACATTGCTGCAGCAAGCAGCACTTGTGGTGGCTCAGAATGGATTTGATGCTAGCACATGCAGATTGTTGAATTCACTTGAACAGCAAATGAAATTAAATGCCATAAAGAAAGCCAATAGTCACACGTAATTTTCCAAATATGTGCAGAGCCAGAGGTAGGGTTAAGTTTAGGACTTTAAGTTTAGTTTAAAATACGTGTGGCAAACGACAAAATCCAGCCTTGGACGCACTTAAAATAAGTGCGGGGAACGCAGCAGTGTACCATCTTCTCTTCTCCCCACCTGAGCTTGTGCACACTGGGAGGGGCAGATCAGGCAGCTTGCGCAACGCGCTACTGGGCTTTAGTGACATCACAACGGCTCATTCATTCAAACCAAGCGTCTTTTGCTACAGTTTGAAATACTCAGAAATGCAAAAATGAAAGGATTTTTATTAGTTTGGGTTGTTTAATTCTTTTTTTTAAAGAAAAAATTCACACATACCTAAAATGAATGTCATAGTGGCATTTTAATCTATTTCTTTGCCATAGTTAATAAATATCTTTTTATTTAAAAGAAAATCTGCATGTGGTAGCTGCACTAAATGAAATCTCCAGGCAGTTGTTTGTAAACCCAATTTGTTATTGATCAGAGTTGATGACTAACCATTAAACAATTTAGGAAATACTGAGAGCATTTTTATCTGTCTTGTCATTTTGTGTTGTTGCCTGCACTGTGAAAAAGAAAAAAAGAACAGATGTTTCAGTCTTCAGACTTCTTCATTAACTTGATCTATTTAGTCTAATATTTTTAATTTAAGTGACCAGAATCTGGGCTGCGCAGTGTTTAGCGCTATTGTCTCACAGCAAGGAAGTCCTCGGTTCAAGTCTCAGCTGGGGGACCTGAAACAGAACACCAATGTGTCATGGTTTGGGATTTTTGCCTAGTTTTTATTCCGTCATTATTTGAGTTCTGTTTCCTGTTTTATTTTGTAGGTTTCATGTATGCATTAGTTTTGAGTTTTACTTCCCTGGTCCCAATCTCTCCTGATCATTTTCACCTGTGTCTTGTCAGTTCTGTTTATATTTAAGTCTTGTCTCTGTCTTCCTCTTGTGCTGGTCCAAACCGTCTGATTCCTCATCTACCTAGTTACCACGGAGTTGGTTTTGTTTGTTTTTCCCTGCTCAGCAGCGTTTATGTTTGTAGAATTAAAACCCCCTTTACTTGGAACCACCTGCCTCCCGTCTCTGCATTTTGGGTCCTTCGTCAACCTCCCCCACCTGACACAATGGGGGGAACCTTTCTGTGTGGAGTTTGCATGTTCTCTTGCATGTGCATGCGTGGGTTTTCTCCAGGGACTCTGGCTTCCTCCCACCATCCAAAAACATGCTTCATAGGTTTAACTGGTAACTCTAACGTTTCCATAGGTGTGAATGTGAGTGTGGCCCTGGCGACCTGTCCAGGATGTCTCCTGCCTTCGACCACCAGTGGCTGGGATAGGCTCTGGCAGCCCCATGACCCCGAAAGGGAAAAAACAGGTTTAGAAGATGAATTAATGAATAAATGACCAGAATCCACCAGATGGTTAAAGAAATAGACAGTATGACTGAGGAAAACAAAATGAGTATAGATATAAGAATAAAGTGAGGAAGATGCAAATGTAGAAGTTATGACAATCAAGTACTGCACACAACATCAAATGGAACTTATTAGGAGACATGCAGTCACCAAACCAAAAACAACTTAATTTCTATATATTATAAAAAAAAAAAGATGAATTTGATTTTCCTCTCCCCTTCTGCTATCATCCATGCATTTTCTAAACCTGCGTTATCTTACCTTTCGGGGTCATGGGGTGCCAGAGCCCAACTTGGCTACTGTTGGGCGAAGGTGGGGTAGACCCTGGGCAGGTCGCCAGCCCATCGCAAGGTTACACAATCACACACCCATACACACTCACAGTCACACCTGGAGACAATTTAGAGTAATCGATCAACCTGTGAAGCATGTTTTTGTACCCACGTGTGCACAAGGAGAACATGCAAACTCCACACAGGGAGGTCCCAGCTGGGAGGTGAACCAGGACCTTCTAGTTGGAATGCAGTGTGCCACAGTGCATAGCCCTTCCCTTCTGCTACCTTTTATGTAAAGTCAAACAACGTCCCTACACACCTATGTTCAGCAGATGGTAAAACATCGACGGACATTTGCACAAACGTCTCGATCCTCTCAGCTACATGCTTAGCACAGTGGTCTGGAGCGAGCAACTGGAGAAATCATTACAGCGCCACAGCAGAATGCTGTGTCACAATAGACCTTTGCACCAAAGGGGGGTTTTAATGTATTTCCATGCACCTATTAGAGTCAGGAAATGAAAGGCAGTAGACGCCCAGCATTAGTGAAACTTATTATATTTTCTACTAAGCTGTAGATTTGAAGTGCTACTTGAAAGCGTAAATCATTCCAAGGTGGTGTGACTTGTGTGTACGTGTGTGCAGCAGGAGGATAGCAGAAGCACAGAGTGAGATGGCAGAAGGACAAGCTTAAGAAAAAGGTGAGAGGTCAACGAGGACAGTGAGGTGAAAGCCTGACATTGTGGCTTAAACAAAAGAGCTGACAGAGCAGCAGAGATCACTGAGGACACAGTCAGCCTTCAGAATGACATAATCACTTTGCACAATAGATGAATGCAGACTAATATATATCTAATGTTTGAGCAGGGCTCAATACATCCATGCATTTGTGATCATTAGGTATGCATTAAGATATTTACGTATACACATTTTTAAATTAACCAACTTTTCCTAGGGAAATATGATGAATTTATGCAGCTTTGCATTGTCCAGTGCATTTAAAGCTTGTATGGAAAGTCGTGATTCCAGACTGATGCTGACCAACCCAAATAGATTCTTTAGGGCCTTTTTCTGGTCTCCTCAAATGTCAACAAGGTATTTTTTTAAAGGAAAATAATGAAACTTTAGCATCCAACTTTTTAACACAATTTATGCAACTAGCCAATGCTTAAAAACATTTTCAAGAACAAAGGTATATAATATATAACTTATTATATAATTTATAATTTATGCGTGAATAAAAAATGTTTAAGTAAAGATTTATAACTTAATCACTTGTGAATAAAAAGATTTAAAAATTAATTTCAATACTCCTGTTTTTTCCCTTAATATCACTTTTAGGACACCAAGTGATTCAGTACATTCATCTCATCTTTCCAACATCTTCTTGTCAAACTGCTGAATAAAATAAATGCAGTCCTGACAGAAATATCTTCTTGTTATAAATAATTCCTATTAATTTCCCTCCACCTGTTAAGTTCCATAAACTGGAACCATTTATGATGTAGTACTGTTTCATTTAACAAGCAGATTTGTACACATTTTAGGTACTTACAAGGTAAGTTTTTTTGTTTTTTTCAATGCACTCAATCTCTTGGATCTTTACTCTTCTTTAAAATAGCACATTTAGTAGATAATTGGGATTTATTTGACCTTTGCATGTTCTCTGATGCAGATTTCACTTAGATTTAACCCATAAAAACCCTGAAAAACATCCCAAATGTGTTCTGTGGTCCACTTGGTCTGTGGCATATCCCAGATAATTTTCCTTTAAGAAAAAATGGATCTGGGTTCTGGGTTAAAATTAAATTTTAAGTTACATTTTTTTAATAAATACCTTAAATTTGTCAAATTCATCCAGGAGTCACCATGGTTTAACCATCCATAAACACTAACCTGCTCCATGGCTTTCTTGTCTTATAACAGTAAAGAGTAATTTTCTAGAGGTGAGGTAAATTCAACTGTCATTCACTAAAATATGGCAAAACTAATATTTTTTTATTGGACCATTTTTAAAAACACACATACAAGAATGTGGTAAGATATTCACACAAATATTATAGCAGGTAACCTTTTCCATGATAATGAAACCATCAATATAACCTCCGTTGTTTGCATCCTTTTCCTTTTTTTCCATTTCTCCTGCCTCCTTCCCACCCCTCCCTTCATCGGCCTCAGATGGCACACGGGTCACGGTGGGTGAAGCTCTGCTCGGAGTGCATTGGGGATAGAGGAGACGGTGCATTTGTGTGAGTGGGAAAAATGGGGGGTTCAGACGGCAGATTACCAGTCTCACACTAACGTAGCTCTGAAACAAAAACAATACTGTCTCACACAGACAGTTATGCTGGCATATTAAGGCCCAATCTAAAATATGAGACGACCGTTGCTCCTTTTTTTTCTGCAAAGGTAGAAAATACTACAATACTGCAATTACTACAACAGCAAATGCTAACAAGTGATATAACTGTTAAATCGTGCCATTCAGAGTAATTATTGTTGTAATTGTGAGCATTAGCCAATAGGGACGTTTATATATGTGTGTGTGTATGTGTGTCAGAGAGAGTGTTTGTTGGAGGGGGGGGGCTCCCTAGACAGATTAGAGGGTCCAGCCAGCCTTCATATTTAGTCTAGTAGTGTCGTCTGCCGGATTTTATCCGATTACTGAGCCACCCTTTACACTCTCTCAAAAACACAAGCTCACCAACAAACAGTTAAAAAAACAAAACAAAAGGCGTGCACATAGATGCACAAGCAAAGGCTGTGCAAATGCGAGGAGACAATTATATTCCCACCACCCACATACAGATATCCACGTAAACGCACATCAGCAGGATACGCCGTCTTCCATTTCAGCTTCAGAATGACACAGACACAAAGACGCTCTAATCCTTACATAATCCCCTTCTGCTGCCAAACACCAAACTCTGGACATATCAACTCTCACTCCCACACATACAGGACTGACTATTCTAAACCTAGTTAACCTGCTCTTTAGATCTGGAATGCATTCAAACTGAATGCATAGACTTATTATGGCCGAATCTGGACTTTTAATTTAAAAAAAAAAAGTGAAATGATGTTACATTATACATTTTAAAACGAGTAATTATCACGAGTTTTTCAATTTAAACACTGACCCTGCTTGATAACACAACAACAACCAAAAAACTTCATTTAGACAATATCTTCCCCTCAAACCTCAACTTTGTCTAAAAAATTCCCTTTAGTCTTTGCAGAAACACCAACAGAGACATCTAGTGGTGAACTCCGGCCAACACAGGATTAAAATATGGCAGAATGAAAGGCAATTCTAAAGAATCTCTGGTATTTCATTCTAGCCTCCAAACATTACAAATACTAACAAATGCGTGGATGAATAGAACATATTTCAATTTCCTTGACTGCTATAACAAATTAGCGATACGATTTCAGTTTGCATATGCAAATGGAAATGAATGCATGATGACACATTTCATGAGACAGCTGTATGAATAAACCATTTTTTTTTAAACCTTTCTGCACATCTTTGACTCTGGAATCTGCTAGTCAGAACATCTAAAGTTCTATTTTTAATTTAAACGTGTTTCTTGGACATTGTATATTTGAGGACTTCTGTCATCGTAACGAGCAATCACTTTTTACTACATCTAAAACCTATCCAATGCTGGGACTTTAAAGTGCACATTTTTGAAAATAATTTTAGTTTCATTTAAAAATGATTTTACCTGTTATATGTATAAAACACACAGCTGCTTTTTTTTGCATTTGTAAAACTTTAACTGAAAAAACAAATAAGATGACAAAAGAACAGCTAAAGACCTAAAGAAAAGTAGTCACGCCTTTATTGTAAAAAGTTAATAAAAATTGCATAAACAATGCACCTAGTACTCAAAAGTTTATTTTTAATCGCAATCTCAAAAGTGTGTGAAAGGTTTGTGCGTATGGTTTGGACCTACCTAGTTTGTAGGTGAGCACATACAGGACTGTCCACGGTGTCCCAGGAACCGCCAGCAGTTTCCTCCAAATCCTCCATGGCCTCAAGGCTTCACCTCCTTGCCCTCCTCTCTTGGTGCCATCCGCCTGCTGGCCCCGAACCGTCTCATGGTCCAGAACTGGGGTCCCCCACACAAACAGGGCCATCCCTGAGTATACAAACGTCAGCAGCACAAACATCCAGCTCCATCCAGCCACATCGATCACAGCCAGTAGTCCGCCTCCTGCGAACACTGACCCAGCTTTATAGCCTACAACTTGCGCTGTATTACCCAACCCCAACTCCCCACGTCCTTTCAGCAGCCCCACAGCAGCTCCGTCTACAGCAATGTCCTGAACAGACGCTAGGGTGTTCATTGCCAAAAGGGTTCCAGCTACCCCCCAGATATGTGCCTCTGGGGCCAGAGCAGCACTGCTGAGGCATGTCAGAGCAAGGCCACACACCGTCGCCACCACCCACCGACGCTTGGTGCCGACCCGGTCCACCAAAGGGGCCCACAGTACCTTGAGTACCCAAGGAAAGTAGAGGATCTTGGTGAACCCTATGCGGGTAAGGGAGTGACCAGCTCCACGCAGATAGAGAGGAAGCAGAGAGGACTGGAGACCATAGGGGATGCCCTGGACGAAATACAGCAGTCCAAGGAAGACCAGTTTGTCATTCATGATCTAGATCCAGAAAAGGTTGACTTAAGCAGCCACTGGGAGGTTCCATGGGTCAGGTCGCTGGCATTATTATGGACTGAAAAAGGAAATTGAAGATACAGATGGGCTGACCTGAAATACAAAAAGAAATAAAAAAGGTAAAGACGTTTTATTTTGTGGCGCCAACTTTGATCCTGGGGTTATGCAGTACTGAGAGGCTAGAATGTGACAGCTGATTCAGGGGAGCAGCCTTAAAAGGTTGGGTTCTCGCTGCAGTTTTTACTGCTTCACCAGCTCAGTTACGACCAAGCACCTCCTCTACTTCTGGCGACCGACAGGCCGGCGTACAGACACCCTTCACGGGCTCAGTAATAACACAATTTAAGGTATTTCTCAAAGAGAGTTAACATTTCAAACACGACTTTCTTCATTTTGGTTTGCAGGTAACGATTGACAGAGTCAGGGTTACATAGCGGGTTAGCTCAGACTCGTGCTAAGTGGAGTTAATAACTAGCTAAACACGTTTACTCAGTACGTCGTTCATGACATGTGTTGTCGCAGAAGTGAATTATGTTGCTATAGGTTTTAACCCGGTGTCAAACATAAAACACGTACAGAGGAGGACGTTACTTCGGTCAGCTTTAGCTCACAGCACCGGGTCCTTCGCTTGTTTACAGATTGGGGCTGTATGAGAGTTGAAGTTGCCAGGTTCTGTGACAGCAATCCCTCCTTTGAGAGGAATAAACCGGGGGAGCTCTCGTGAAACCCTTTTTTCTTCTTCCTTAAAAAAAATTAAAGCAGCTGCTTGAATCTGGGACAACAGCGCCATCTTCTGTAGTAAACGAATAGTTACCCATTTCTTTTGTTTTTTATTTATTAAAGTTTATTTCTAACATCTAAATGATAACGTTTAGTCAACATGATAGTAATAACAATAATAGTAATAATCATAATAATATAAACACAAATGAAAATGGAAAGGGAGGAGGCAGACGCTTGGCTTATTAAAGCCTGCCCCTTAAAAAATAATTCAAGAAGAAGAATCAAATAAAATTAAATCTATGGACACATTTTCAGCATACCAACACTGTGTAATTATAGTTTAACAGTCATAGTCATGTTTATTGTTTTAAAGACCCACTCCATTAAAAAAATTGAGTTTTTCTGTTTAGCATGTTCTTGTGGCAGTTTACTGATGATGGAAAACAAGTCTCAAGAACATTAAGTTCAATATTGTATTTCTGAGTATTTCTTTATTTAAATTGTTGTAAATCAGGAGAAGACAAAAAATAAAAAATAAATTATATAATCTTTATAAAAAAATGTTTTTTTTGTATGATTTTTTTTTTGTATTTGTGACAGAAAATATGCTGGGCGGGCCACAAGCTCCGTGCTTTGCGCCTATCTGAGATGCATCCACCTGTAGGCGACTAGATCCATGTAGGTCTTTGTTTACCTTGTCTGAGCTGACACCTGGCTCAAAATTGTACCTTCATAGCTCCAACATTGCTCATCATTTTTGTTGCACAGGTAATGTTAGGTAGGGGATGTGAGGGGCAGTAAAGCAGCGGTAGAGTGTGCAAATAGAGAGCTCTCAGCAGTAACGGGGAATGGGACAGGGGCGGGGTTGCTCTGTGCCAATAGTCCCGCCCACAACTCAGAAACAAATTTCTAATCAACTGATGCTACTCTGTATATGTCCTGACAGCAACAGTTATTTTTATTTGTTTGTTTGACAAAAAAAAAAGCAAATTCATAATTAAAGGACCACTGAAATTGCATTAAAAATGAATAATAAGATGATTGGAGTGGGACTTTAAAAACAAATTCTTATGATTATCCTATTTTTCTTAATTTTCAGTTTCCTAATTGAATCCCACACCTCAGAGTTTTGAAAATATATTGTCTTCCGTACCAAATTTAACAAATTGCTTTAAGATCTCTTTAATTTGCCCTTTCAGGATTGCAGTTCATATGACCTAATCTCTAGATTGATATGTGTCTGAAAAAAGAAGACAAATGCTTCACAGATTTTAGTGGATGACGTAAAAATATTTTAAAAAGTCTGATTAAAAAAAAAAGTACCAGCTCTCAGAGGGCATTGTACGAAAAAGTAAGCTGTCATTGTGGTCGCAAAAAATATTTGCAGAGTATTTTTCAAAGTTGTTGCAAGGTGCTGAATGCCATTTCATTTGTGTATCTTTGTAATATTTGCCTATGTGGCACATGAATTGACTTCTAGATATCCCTGTTTTGTGCTGAATGTGTGTAAAAAAACAAGACCTTACAAAATAAGTCATCATTTGAAAAAGCTTTTATTTGCAAATGTCAAAGCTCCTTCAAGGGTAATAACACTGTTTCAAAAACAAATTAGCACGTGATCTGAATGCACCTCCATAAAAACACACATGAAACTGTTTGTGTGTAGCATGGGACAGAGAATCTAGTGATTTCATGTCTATACTGATCCTTTGGTTTAACACTGACTAACTTGCATAGAAAATATGCGGTTTGGCAATCCTAACTCAGTGGTAATCTTTTTACTGATTGCTAAATGTCTAGACAGTCACCAAAAAGCTATCTGCTTGGTATTACATTGGGCACAATGCAGGTCAAGGGACATCACAGGAGATTGTTCTTTGATCCCATTGACGCAAATTTAGTTATCTCCTCCACAGAGAGCCAGGAGGATCTTCTCGTAGTCTCCTTTAGTGTCATCCTATATTCAAAAGAATAAAAATGCTTAGTTTCTTTTTAATTTTCTAAAAGACGAGACTAAAAATACAAAACATAAACTACAAGACTTCTCTCTAAAAGGTATAATGAAAGAAAAAGATCATCTTAAATCATCTACAATTACTGGTTATCTGCTCACCAGAATGTCTTTGTACAGTGTTTTCCCATAGTTTTTCTTGTATTCTTCCTTGATGAGTTTCATATCAATCTCAGATCTGGCCACCATGATCCGAGTCAGGATGTTTTTGCGGGTACCTTTGCCCTGATAAACCAGACCAAAAAAACAACATTTTTGTTAGCACAAAACCTAAGCTGTGTAAATGTGTGCTCATGTACCACACACGCTTTACCTTCATGGCCAGGTTGAGCTTCTCTGCAAAGAATGCAGCTCTGCTTCCAGAACATTTCACTGAAGGGATTTTCAATTGTTTCAGTTTAATTAAATGCAATGCAAAATTTTGATGTCATTGAATTCTCTCCTTGCAAATTCAAAATGCAGGTTTCTGATTTTACCTATAGCTGTGAGACAGCTTTCAATGTCTCCCTTCATCTCCAGGTCAATGGCTTTAGCCATGTCCACTTTGCTGTACTTCGAATACCTTTCAAATACTGATTAAAAATAGAAGCAGTGTTATATGTTTGAGAATGACAAAAAGAAAAACTAAGTTCAAATCTACAGGATGTTTTCTGACTGACCTTTGCGAAGGTGGGGGCCACTTCTTGTGGTCAAGATTTCGATGAAGACGGAGCAGTCCTTGCCCTTCCTCCCCTCTCCAGCCTCGTACAGAGCCCTGGCATCACTGTCAATGAGTTGCTCACTGATCCCTTCAGTCCTGCCAGCCTGTGTTGGGCAGAAACCCATCTGTGAACTCTTGTTGCATTTTTATTTTTTTCCATTATACCTTTAGAGAGAAGTCTTATAGTTTAGGTTTATTTTTTAAATTAATATCAGTTTATAGCAAAAAGCTTTGCCTCAAATCTTATTTGCATCATGGTTATGTGGCTAAATATTGACAGTAAACATGGTATTAAAATCTGTCAGCAGCACAGGGATGACCAGAATGCAGTTAAAGATGTCTACCTTGCAGAGAGCAAGAAGAGCCGCTCTGAAGTCTCCACTGGTGTCAGATCTGATGTCTTCCTCCAGGTCCTTCTTGTAGTCTTGAAAAAACAATCATAAAAAGTTATTTTTTATTTCCAAACCCTATGCTTTGCAAATATATACTTTGGGTAGTTTTTCATATGGTGTGTACTTTAACCTTGTTGGCTCATACCTTCCTTGTAGGCCTTCTTCAAATCCATGATCTGTCTGTTGTTTCTGGAAGCAAGAATCTCAATCAGGGTGTCCTCATCAGTTCCAAGACCCTGAGACAGAGATGCATGAATCGATCAATTAAAACTTGGAAAGGCATTCTAGAAAATCAGTTCAAACTAAGAACTCCAATTAAGAAAACAAGGGGGGGGGGGGGGGGGGGGCTGTTGGTTCTCATTATAATCCAGGAATAACAGTGGTGACACCAGAGGCTTACTGGTGTCTACCAGTATTAATTTTAACAAAAATCGTAGGAGTTCGTGCATTTGCGTTTATTTCAACTTTGTGTTTTTTCACCTTCATGGCCAGTTTCAGCTGCTGGGCATCATACTGAGCTGGTGTTTTCAGCAGAGCCAGCACCACTTCCTCCAGATCTCCTTTCAAGGCACTTTTCAGAGCAGATTCTAGAGGCTGCAGACAAAAAACTGTTGTAACATTCAGGAAGGTCACACATAACATGTTAGTGCCGTGGTCATTACCTTGCCACTAGCCTGCTGGTAGGCCTCCTTGATTTGCTGTCTCTGTTCGTTGCTTCTTTTGACCAGAATTTCAATAATAGTGTTTTCATCCACACCTGCAGTGCAAGAAACCAGACATGAATGCTCCCATATAAACTGCATGCTATGTTCAGTCACTTTTCAACACTTCAAGAGATTGCATCACTGTGAGTTGTAATGATACACATGGGCCATAAGAGGGGGTTATTAACATTCCTAGAATGTGCACAAAGCTTTTCATTCCTGAAAGTAGAGGCTTTAAGAAAGCCCAAAACACGTTCACACATGCTCACAAGTATCCATCCACTCCATTTAAGTTCACCTTTTGCCTTGATGGCCTTGTCCAAGACTGCTGCATCTCCACTTGGACTGAAGTTGGGAGCTGCAGTCACAGTTCCCTCATTCCTGAGAACCTAAGAAATGACACACGGATTACTGCATGTGGACTAAATATTTTATTCCTGTTCTTACATATCCAGAAGTATACTTTTTTAAATTTGTTCAATGCTAAAATGCATCAGTTATTAAGCTTAAACACAGGAAAGTTGATAGAATCCTTGTTGCTGCTACAGATTCAAATGTCTCCACACACACCCCTCATGGAATAAACTTAAACTTAGTGTGATTTATTTTAAATCCAAAGATATTAAGAGCTTGTGCAACTTTCCCTTGCTTCACTAACAGGAAAAGAGAAGCAGCGTTTAGTCTGTTTGCTGAGTTTATATACAGGGAGGGGCACAGATTTTTCTGAGTAATTTTCCCCAAACTTAGTAGAACCATTATTCTTATTGCATACTACAACAGCAATCTAGTGACCTCTCTTTAATTCCAGTCCTATCTTATGTTTGATCGCAGCCTGGCTCTTTTTCTTCATTCTTTTCTGTTTAACTTTTGCTGCATTTCTTTCCCCTCCTCTCTCTGCGGTCATTCTTTCCACAGCAGCATGCCACAGGAAGAAAAGAAAAAAAGAAAAACAGGGTGGTTGGCCTTAGCAACTAAGAAAATAGTCACTGACTGAGTCATCAGGCATGCCCAGATAAACCGTTTGCTGCAGGAAGGCTTGGATGAAAGACATGGTGGGACGCTAGGATCAGTCTTGAGGAGAGAAAAAACACAACATGAGAAAACATTGTAATTCATATGATTGTGTAGAAAGAAACCGTAGGAATAAACCAGAAATAAACTTCAGAATACATTTTATCTGTTAACATTTTTCACAGAATTAATAAGGTTTTGTCTCCATCATAGAGCCTCTAATCACACATGTTTACTAAAGATTAAAATGACTGAAGGGGAGAGTTTCCATTCTAGCAGCAATGCTCTCAGCCACACCCACATTTGGCAAAACCTCTTCTTCTTTTCAGACTCCTCGGCAGTACAGACACTGGATGACAGTTGCGTAATTTAACTTTTGACACACTGTAGTTGCACCAAAGATACAATAGCAGCTTTTTATCAAACCCTTTTACATTCCATCAATTCTCTCTGTGCGTAAGCACCGTTCAATCAATCCTCTTGTAAAGTTTCAAACTTTGTCGAATTAGTTAGTGACAGGAGAACTAATCTAAAATTTCATGGTAAATAAAAAGACTTACCAAGAGGCTTCAGAGGGGAGAAGTTGTTCTCTCTGTATAGTTATTGCTGCGTTTTTAGAAGACCAAAAACCTGTACTTATACACCCCTGGACTCCACCTAGTAACGGGTCCGGCCCACGCGTAGCTACAGCTGCTGTTGGATTGGAGCGCTGTCGCGCACGACGCGCACGGCGAAGCTCCATCCACTACGCACGCAGGACCCTCCTCCAGCAGATCTGAGGCAGCTTCACAGCCTAGTCTCCCAAAACACATGTGCTGATCCAGCGCCAGGATTTAATCTCTCCTTAAAAAACGTGATCTCATGGAAAATAACTGGTATGTCTTTCTGGAACAACGCATTTGAAAAGGACCGAAGGATTTTTGGATATTGTCGTTATTATTATTTTTTTGAAAAGTTGTAGACGTTAAATCAGCATATAACCGCAAAACACCATGTTTATGTTAACAAATGTTTTTTTTTTAATTCATTAGAGTTTTGGATGCAGGTCTAGCATGTTTTGGACTCCTGACTAAAAGACAGCAGCTGACCAGCTTTGATTCAAAGTGGATGTTGTGTTTCTTTTTCTTATGTAAGCACATATGATGTTCATATTGTGGAATATTCAAATGTTGTATCCTGTTCTTTAAAAGCTCAAATTAAAATGACTATTTAAGCGTGGTTATGTATTTAGTCATCTTTTATTGCTTCTTAAAGCCCCGCTTTTTTAAAGTGTTGAAGGATTAGATGTTTGCTCAGTTTTTTTTGTGTCTAACAGCATCCCCGAAAACCGATTATACCACCACATTTTTTTAAGAACAACCCAGTCTTTCATGCATCTTGGTCAGATACCTCCAGTATCTTTAAATGGTAGTTAAACTTTAAAGTTCTACCTAAGCAATTTTTTGTTTTGTTTTTTAAAGCGCTTTAAAGTTATATTAAAAAAATAAAAAGTAAAGCAGAAGATTGGTGTACAAGCTCAATTATCAAACATGGAGTATGAAACAATGTAGTGATCCTGGGTCTTGGGTTCATGACATAATGGGTAGTAAGGGTTAATCCTGCAGTAAAATAATGATTTCAAACAATGATCCAATCTACGCCAGATCAATCTTAGGAAAAAATATTAGTAAGTTTAAAAAGACGTAGGGCCAGCACACACTCCAAAATAAATCAATGTTATTGTTTTTTTTTGCCAGGAACTTAAAACATGACAAGCTAACTAAGAGCAACAAAGCCATCATTCAAGGAGGGGTAACAAAGCTTACTTCCTGACGATTAACAGAAAACCAGAAACTTAAATACTATGGGCAAAGATTTCCTTAAATTGGTTTAGCTGTGATTAGCAAATGAAACCAGTAGAGATTGACAAGGGAAAAACAAGACCTCAAATAAAACATTACAAGAGCCCAAACTGGTTTAAAAAAACAAACATCCAAAGTACAATCCAAATTCTTGTTGTTTACTTGTAATTTTGGAGTAAAGTGAGACATTAAACTTAGTAAAAAAAACTTATGATGATTGCATGAGTAGATTGTTAGAAAAGGAATATCTTTGTATATAACAAAGCAGCCACTTTGGTCCCCAAAGGTGTGAACACAAAGCAGAGGAAAGAAAGCAAATGATCAGTTTCTTTATCTTAAGTCACACAAAGGTAGGTCTCTGTAAAAGTTTGACCTCTGAACCTTCTTCTTGTGTGAGCTCTACTTTTCCTCAAGTTTTACATACCTTGACTTTCTCGTTGTTTTGTTTGCTTTAGCACAGAGTGAAGCATAGCAATAGCTGATAACTCTCCTCAAGCAAACATGCTTTCAGAGATGATCTTAAACACAATCATTCATAGTTTCCTGCCTCTGCAGAATATCTGGTTTGTCCGTTTTCCGGTGAGTGTGTCTCTGCTGTGGCAATGTGGTGAGTTTTGAGGTGTGCCAGGTAACCACACGTGTATCAACAGAGTCCTGAAGCAGCTGTGATTAACAGCCAGCCTAAGGATGCATCATGCTAGATGACGTCTTTGAACACCGTCAGACTTTTTCATCATGCAAAACTAATAGGTTTACGCCTTTATTTGTCCTGAAAGAAACTTGTCAATTTTGGAAATTCATGTAAGACACTAGAAAAATTCGAGGGGAAGGCTTAGAGTTTGGACTGGGGAATGTGGGAAGAGTGGGAAAAAGCTTTCATTAAAGTGGCATCATGGGTGGATTTATTTCTCACTAAGGTATGCCAGGCACATGCTCAAGCTGTGGCCCAAATGTTCTAAAATGAGTCTCTTAAAAAAAACCTCAGAGGTGAGCTTAGCCAAGAACAACAGTGACAGAGTTATGATACACAGGGGCAACAGTAACTCTCACTCTGATTGTGTAATTTAACCTGATTAGAAGAAATTTGAACTCAGTGTTTTTATTCTCTTTATCGCAATCAGTTTTCTAACACTTTTGAGATCTAGGACGAAGGTGATTAATTCTTGATTATTTTTTTTTTAAAATGCTGGATAACAATGAAACAAAAAAAGAATAAAAATAAAAATAAAAGAGACAACCAGATTACAAAGGGTTCTGTGAGTGTGGCACAGCGTCTGGTTACATTTTTTTCTCTCCACACAGGAAACATGAGGACTGTTTGCATCATCTCTTTACCAGTCGGCACTTGATGAAACTCCATCTATGCTGGTTTAATATTTAACGACTGTTTGAGTTTGGTTCCCCTTAGTGATCAGGATCAACTCCCCTCTGATCCACATAGCAGCACTCGACTTGACTGAACTGCATGAAGGGACTTCCTCTGCAAGGTAGTCACGCGTTTTTGTTTTACTTTTCACATTTGTCTATAATTTGCTGGAAGAAAACATCATTTGCGATTACTTTTATTTTCATGTGTAAATGTCCAGTATAGTAGCTAAATGAGTAATAAGAACATATTTGGGGGGGGAAAGCTCAAATTGTGCTGATCCTTGTCAAGTTATATAAAAAAAGTGAATGTGGGATTTTCTTTTTTTTTTCTTGTCTTTGTTGAGAGGCTGACAGCTTTTCATAGCTTGAAGAGGATGACAGAGAGATTGCACTTGCAAAGTTAATATGCTGTGTGAGCTTTTTGAACATCTGTACATACTTATCGAGTTGATCAAGGGCTGGAGTGTGGATTCAACTGTGATATCCAGTTGCATATTAAACTCATATCTGTAGGATTCAAAATGATTCAATGTGCTCTTCTTTTCAGATGTTAAACCAACGCTGTTACACATTCTGAGTTACCCAACACAAGGTCACCGGTGACGGCAAACACACACAATGTACGTTAACTCCTCTGCAGCCACCAGTGGATCTTATTCACTGACATTCTTGGGAAAGAAAGTCGGGAGGCATCACTCCGTGGCGCCGGCGGGCAAGCAGAGTAAGTGTGATAAAAAATGATTGGCATCACCACACACCTGACTTTTGATCATGTGTTTTATTATATGCTATGTCTAAAAAAAAATGATGTTTCATAAAGTAAGTGGAGTTAGCCAAGGTTTAAATATTTCATCTGCTTGGAGTTGTCTGCTGTGCAGCAGTAAGCCCATCAGAAGAAACGTCACACACAGATCTTGGCAAAGTCTGGCTAGAAATCTGGACATGAATGGCATCCAGATCCACATGAACCAGACCCAATCATCAGCAAATGAAGACCTAAAACCATACAAGTCTTTGCACCCTTGACTTTACTTTTATTTATTTTTTTACTTCAGTGTTTTTTGTTTATCCCTTGTGCTATCCTAGGCACTTTAACATTGGGAGTTGGGTCATCTAGACCCACTAGACAGTGCTCTGAACCTTTTTTCTTCAATGATTTGTGATCTTCACTGGTGTCCATGGATTACATGAAATCTTTCCACCTTTATCCACCTTTGTCATGGTAGGGAGAACACGTCAAAGTAAGGGTGGGGTCATCTAAGATAGCACAAGGGTTACGAAAGTCTGATAGAATTTTGATGGGTTTGTATGAAGGTGAAAACCAAACTTTCTTATAATTTAGCTCTCTTATACTTCAGTTCCAGTCTGTGTTCCTATTGATTCCTTTAAGAATTAGGGTTTCTTGGTGCTTCCAGTAATTTACTTGATCAGAACAGTGTTGTTGTCATGGTTATTTATATCTGTGAGTTTCCTGCATTAAAATCCCCAAACATCGGCAGAGATATGTCCCCATCAAGGTAAAGATCATCATGAATGACAGTATACTGTAAAGTATTTCAGAAAGTCCTAATGCTGTGAAAATCAAGTGTCCACAAAGCAATCAGTTTTTGTGAAACAAACCCTGGCTGGAATAAATTTAAAAGAACTAAAAGCAGCACAAGCTAGACAAGTAACACACTTTTTATTATTACAATATGTATGTTTCGAATGCTATATGTCACATGAATGTCACTACTTTGGCAGAATGACTTTATCAATTAAAGGATCTTTTTTGCAAAAAGATTAGTTGACTTTGGAAACCATTTGTTTAAATTATTTTTGGGGAAATTAAAAAATGTTATTGGATATTTTCTGGTTAATTCATAGTTTCAAATTAAGTTAAATAAGCTAGTTTTGTGGCAAAATAAATTTCATTTATTAATGAAGGTAATTATACCAGTAATTTTCAAACTTTGAGTGTTGTTATTTCACAATTTTATGGGGATTCTATACATTTATAAATAAAGTTTTGGTTAATTATTTAAATTATTAATTTTCTGTTTATTTATTGAATAAAAAAATTGAGCTCCTCAACATTAAATAAATGGTAATTTTCGGTATGTTTTTAACAGTGTATAGTTTAGAGTTAATATTTTATAGTTGCCTTTCAATTCAATTCAATTTTATTTGTATAGCCCAAATTCACAACAACAGTCATCTCGATGGGCTTCGTATCGGTAATTGAAAAAGTTAAACATAAAATCAAAAGGATCATAAATACATAGAATTCAATAGGAAAATACTAAATTGAACTAACAAACTGACTAAACTAAACTGGACATCACTGCCCTTAGATCCCCCCTTCGCGGTAAGGAAAAACTCCTAAAAAAACGGATTCTGGAAAAAACAAAGAAACCTCAGGGGTGCCCACATGAAGGAGGGATAGTACATGAATTGCACTGCACCAAACAGAGGCATGGAGAACTAAATGAATAATGATCAAGAATAGAGAAGAGAGGGAGGGTAGAAGTAGATGAGAAAAGAGGACAGAACCCCAGTGCACCATAGTTACCCCAGCTTCAACTTCTAGCAGCCTGCTAAAAACAAATTGTTATTGTTATTAAGTTTAATTTAAACACATTGCGTGATTGAATGAATGAATGAAATATTTCACACTAGTTGGTCTGAAGGCACAAGTATGCGTGTGTGAACTCCATCTGTATTGTGTACATGTTGACAAGTGGACTTCTTTGCAGCTAGCAGGTGTGTTTATAACATTTGAGTGTGTGTGTGGGCAGGCCCCGCCCTTTGAGATTTGTATTACATCTGAACCTCACCGTAATGATAAACTTCCAGGAACTTGTTACTTTATGCTGCTTCATGGTTTTAACCCCCCCCTATGATCACCCTCCTATCCCCCCTCTCTAACATCCCTCTCTCTTCTTCCCTCCTTTCCTTTTCCGTCCGGTCCAACAGAAAAGATTTTCAAACATGATTAAAATGAATAAAGTTTGGCCTCAATTACAAAGGGGGTTTTATTCAGATATACCTCTGGTTTGTCTGAAGATTAATAATCCCTGTTGTTAAGGTAAAATATGTCCAACACAAGAGGCCCTCAGCTCTCATCTGTCTGCCCAGCTGTTGTACAGGACAAGTTAAAAAAAAATAATAATAATAATTTAAACACATTAACATTAAGTTAAATAATCTCTGAATACTAACTAGTCTGATAATAAGCCTGTCCAAAGAGGAATGTTTTCAGTCTAACTTTGAATGTAGAAACTGAGTCAGCCTCTCTTAAATGAGCTGGGAGTTTATTCCATAAAACAGGGGCTTGGTGGCTAAACGCTCTACCTCCAACCGTACTTTTACTAATTCTAGGAACCACAAGCAGTCCTGCATTTTGCGAGCGAAGTGTTCTGTTTGGGTGGTAAGGGACTATGAGGTCCTTAATATAGGACTGGGCCATACCATGTAAGGCCTTATAGGTAAGCAGGAGGATTTTGAACTTGATTCTAGAATCAACTGGGAGCCAGTGAAGTGGAACTAACACAGGAGTGATGTGATCTCTTCTGCTAGTTAATGCTAAAAATCTAGCAATCTAGCCTTGCCACTGAATTCCTGTGGTTCATTTAAGTTTGTTTTTTGTCTCAGTTGCATGGGAAGCAACCGGGTCTTCCCGCCCCGAGGACTCTTTGGTGTCCTTGCAGTCTGGTCACAGTCCAACATCAGCCCAGGCAATGGGGGATTTACCTGGCAGTGTACCGGAGCTGAGGGAGAAAATGCCATGTCCAATAAGGCACAACAGGCTTGACCAGCATGAAGACAACACAACAGGTCAGAAAAAAGGACTCTTTCAGCTTTACTTGTTTTCTGCCTTTCAGTTCTTCCTTCAGTCCCCAATTAAACTCAGGCAGCAGATAAGCCGCTTTTTTGTTTGTTTGTTTTTCACATGCCATCAAATTTCTCATTGAATCCTGAGTCTGACGTGATTTCTGTTTTCTACTAAAAGGTGTTTCTGGGAGGAAAGTAACAGCATGACGGCACACCCACATTCCTGTGTGAGGAAACATGGAGGGGAGGGGTGGGATGGGACAGTGCTGGGAGGTAGCGTGAAAAAAGAGAGTGATGTTATCTTAAAAAAGTGAATCCGTTTGGAGAAAAAAAGTCAGTTTTAGATGATGCTGGGGATGCTGATAGAGCTAATAAGGGAAGTAAACAGGGACTAACGCCTTTGTCAATTGTTAAAGTAGTACTGTTGGGTTTAAAATTTAGAAATGCAAGTGACATCACTCTATCACTCCACAAAAATGTAAAATATGGCTGAAAAATAAATAAAATGTAAACTGTTGCACTAAAATGTGTGTTTTGTTTTACTCAAGACTGCATCCATGTAATGATTAGTCATGATTCATAGAAAAAATCTGATATAGAAAAAATGATTAATATATAAAAAGGTATTCAGTTAATAACTAAAGGCCTTGTTGTGTTTTTAGTGTCTTTAACATGTTTATTGTAGCATTTTATATATGATGAAAGATATCATAGGACTGATTAAATATCATTTTTGAGTATTTCTTTATTCAAATCTTTGTGAATGAAGAGCAAATGGCTTAGATGTAAATTTCTGATGAACTGCAGAAACTATGTCCCAGAAAACTGCACAGGTTTTTTTTTATTTAAAAAACAAGATGTCACAATTAAAAGACAACTAGGAAAACTTTTAACAAAGATCAAAAGATGATTGGAGTGGGACTTTAATATATTTCCTTGACCTTTTAAAAAAAAGTGTCTTACTGCCTTATTTATTAATACATTATAAACTACAAAGCATAAAATAAAATTGTGAATTGCAGTGACCAAGAAAATATGGTAAATGTGTTAAATATCATTAATATTGTCCTTGGTTGTTGTATTTTTCTTTTAAATAACCAAGTAGTGGGATTAGCTTGGTTTTCTTTTCTTTCAAAGTAAAGTTTGAGCCAGTGTTCTTGACATTTTTTACTTATTTTTCTTCAGATCTTTTCTCATTCAATGCCAAATGGCATCATATCCAGCCCACCCACAACCTTGGAAAAGATCATGGATATTTAGGCATCACATAATATTTCAAAAAATACTATACCAGACTGTAGCACAGTTTAACTTAGAGGTGGGATTTGTATACTTTCTTCTTTGGCTTCTATTGCTTGTTCTTTTTTTTTATTGAGAGGACTTTAGCTGCTCATCAACATTTGCTTCATTGTTCAAGCTTCCATTTATCACAAAACTCAGTGGACGAAGAAGTGGTCTGCGTTCAAACGTTGGATAAGTCCTGAACGAGGAAAACACACTGGACAAGAGGTCAACCGAGGTGCTTGAGATCACCATGAAATATCAAACAAAAAAAATGATATTTCATGGCTGTAGAAATGATGACATTAGTTAAGGAAGAAGGTTACGTGATTTAAATATATTTTTAATATTGATCAAAGATGATCACATTTCCCGCTGGTTTGTAGATTCATTTATTAGAGACTTCAAATTGGAATCAGTCTTCTCCAGATAGATTAATTAGTTTGTAATAAGACTATTTAAGACAAAAATTACACTTTTAAAAAAAGAGATTAAAGGTGTAAAGTCTTTTAAATGTGTTTAGTTTTAAAAGTTATGTTTTAAAGCTTTAGAATACAAGTTTTCTGCTGCTGTGAGAAATCAGTTGGAGCCAGATGTAGTGGAGTAAAAAATATGGTAAAATATTTGAGTAACGTAGGACTACATTAAAGCGGCTCACTCATACAGGTGAGTTATAATGTAGACAAACCTGAGAGCCCCATCCATGAGGATTTCCAGTTTAAACGTTTGTTGGCTGCTTGTATCTTCATTCAGGCTCATCCGTTTCTCAGTTGCCTGGTAGTGATGATGATCAGGCAATGAAAGCGGAGAAGATCTACATCCCTTATGAGTCAGCTCAACTCTGCATTGCTGAGGTAAAATAACGCTGACGTTTTCTCTGCACAATTAAATGTTTTATAATATAAAATAGTGAATTTTAAAAACACACAGCTGTCCTTTGTCCAGTTACTCTGAAAGAATTCATGCAAACATAAGAGTTTTGTCTCTGCTCACATGGTTTCCCGACTGCTACTGCCTCAAGGCATATATGTGGTCATCCTAGTGATATTACATTTTAACTATTTGTTATCATCTCTGTGACAAACCCACACAAAATCAGATAGCCAAAGACATGGCAGGAATGGAAAAGAAGCACCTGGAAATGATCCAAGAACAGAAGGATAACTTCCAGTTCCAAACGCGAGAGACTCAGGTGAAAAGATGTGCACAGGTGTCTTTCTGCAAACTACATCATAGCTGTTTTTTAAAAAGTGAGTGTTTGCTTTCAGTAGTTGGTTCTGCAGAGGGTCAAATCTCACTACCAGAACAAGTTAAAAACTCTGCGAAGAATCTTGAACGTCTACCAGGAGAAGATGGAGAAGAAGAACTATGAGTGGGAGAGGAAAGTGGCGGTCAGTCCTTTTCTGGTCATATGATTTTGTTTTTGTTTGTTTCATAGTTAGCTCTCTGTGCTTTTAATCTAGCGCTTTCCCCTCCAGCTTTCATGTGATGCACTTTATTTTTCCTTCTTGCAGAATTTGACAGCACAGATTGGGCAGCTGCTTGAGGCGCAGAGGGCTGAGAGGTGTAGGAGCAAAGAGGAGGCCCTGCAGTGGCAAAATGAAAAGGTCAGTCAGCCGTGTATCCCATTTTCTGAACAGGAGCACACTCTTGTGGTCATTTTTGAGTGGAAAAATGAATCAAATCAATAAGAGTGAAATCATTTAACATCTGCTTTTCTCTTAGAGCAAAATGTTGGAGTTTTTCTCCAACAAGCTGGACACCTTGCACTGCCACCAGACCTCCAGTGAGTTCAGCTACATTTTTTATTTTGTCTATAAAGTCATTATCTCGTGTTTGTAAAACCACCTTATCTCAGTGCTGCAGGAGCTAAAGATAGCAAGAGAAGAAATAGGAAAGGTTCAAGAAATGTTAGCGGCATCACAGGAGAACAAACAGGAAATGACGGAGGAAGATGAAATCTTTGAGACCAAAGGAACTGCAGCCCAACAACAAACCCCGGTGGGTTGGCCATTATTGCCATATCAACCATCCAAACAGCAGAACAAAAAAACATTTACCCTCATGAGTCAATGCATGAAAAATTATAATAGCCTAAAAAAATGACCAGAATATCACGTTTTGGTTTTTGTGTACTAAAAAATCCTTTTCTAACCTAAATCTGTGCTCAGAACTGCAATGACTCTGAAAAACCACTAGAGGGAGCCAATGCTCGCCTGGAGGGCCTGAAGGAGAGCCTTTCTCAAAGAGAGAAGGAGATTACTGAACTGCTGGAGACAGAGAAGACCCCCATGCCTCCTGTCCCGGCTCCACCCTGCAGTGTTTTGCTGCCTGCTGTCATTCACAAGGTGCTAAACACACAGGAGAAGGGATCTCTACAGCTTCCACTGAAGACTATGATTTCAAACTGTTGTACCATTATGTCTTCATAGGCCCATGCAGTCTGTGGTGCAGTGGCAGAAAGCAGAGATTATCTGGACAGACTGATTGAGGATAATCAGGCTGCTCTAGCTGCAGCCAGAGAAAAACTGGAGAATCTGAACAATGAGGAAGAAGTCAGCACTGACAGGAAAGACAGAGAGGATACACATCACAGTTTTCAAGTTTAAACATGTTGTCTTTTTTTGAGTTAAAGTAAGAAAGTAAGAGTCCTCTTAGGAGTTATGATTATTTTTCCCTTGTTTCCAGGTCTGACACAAGTGAGTCCCGTCTATCTTTCTTGCATGAGACAGTGAAGGATTTTGAAGTCCACAAAATTGCTTTAGATTGCATTAAATCCGGAGAGAGTCCTGTGATGAATGGTAAATGTCTAAATTTCCTATGGTTTTGTGTTCTTTGCCAAAAATAAAATGGTTTACAAAGTTTAGAATTCCTAAAATGTGACATTTTCCATTTGATGCATCCTATTTCGCTCTCTGATCTATCATTTACCTCCCTGGCTAGCATTTGCTCTCTCCTCAGATTGTGAAGCCTTAGATCTGGAGGACATCCTGGGACAAGGCACTGATGGAGTGAAAAGTATTGGACAGCAGCTTCTTCTGCTCCAGGATCAGGTCAGTGTTTTATTTCCTATGAAACCCATTTAAGACTAAAAATGAAAATCAATCAAACCATCACAACTCTGTTTGTGTTTTGTCTAAAGCTAAAACAAGAAAAAGAAGAAAAAAGGAAAATAGTGGAGAACTACACATTGGAAAGAACACTAAGAAAAAAATATTACAACATGGTTGAAGACATGAAAGGTAAAAGGCAGCTTTTGTAACACACTTTGCATATTTGTGCATTTGAGTTTGGGCCGTTAGGGCACCATTTGAATAATTGCATGTTTACTATTTCTACTTCAGGTAAAATTAGAGTATTTTGTCGACTTCGCCCAATGAACAGAAACGAGGCAGGGCAGGGTGGGACTGCTTTTGTGGAGAAAATAGACGATTACTCTGTCTCTGTGGAAACGCCTCGTGGCCTGAGGGAGTTTCAGTTTGACAAGGTGTTCGGTGCTGAAGCTTCCCAGGATGAGGTGTTTCAAGACACCAGCAGGTGTGGCGGGTTATCCCTATAAGTTAAATTCAAAAGACAATGTTCGTAGATGGAACATTCTGGATGCACATTAAACTTGATCTACTGTTCTTGTAAATGCATTTTATGTTTCAGTGTTTGGAACCTGTTTCCATTTGCAGGCTGATTCAGTCCGTCATCGATGGCTACAATGTTTGCATCTTTGCATACGGGCAGACAGGCTCTGGAAAGACCTTCACCATGGTGGGGGACAAAGATCAGAGAAACCCCGGCATCATGCCCAGGTCTTTTAATGCCATTTTTGATATCACTCGGGAGAACAGCTCTAAGTTTGAATTTAAGGTAGTAAGGTCAAAAGTCAATTAAAACCCTTAAGTTTTCAAAAAAAGAAAACACATAGGAGAAAGACGTTCCCCCTTTTCTTCCTCTCACTCTTATTTCTCCAGGTTTCAGCGTATATGCTGGAGCTGTACAACGACAGACTGCAGGACCTCTTTATTAGCCAAGCTGCTGAGGCCCAGGCACAGACTCAGCCCAGCAGCCAGACCAGACGAGTGGAGATCAAAAGGACCAGAAAAGGAGTTGTGTTCGCTCAAGGAGCAGAGACAAAGGAGGCTTCCAGTGCGCAGGAGCTCTACGCTTTGTTCCAACAGGCCTGCGCCAACCGACACATTGCTGCCACCAGTGAGTCCTGCATACTGAGCAAAGTCACACAGTTTAAACATGTCATGCTAAATGGCTTGGATTGATCCTGTTAATTGTTAATTGAAGTTAATGTGCAGCAGTTATATCCATCATTACTGGGCTTTCTATAAATTTGAGGGAGCTGCTATACTGCTAGAACAGGGGTGTCAAACTCAATTTCACTCAGGACCACATAAGCATAGCTGCTGTCCTCAAAGGGCCAGTTATAACTTATTCATGTAACTAAATGTAATGAAAAATAAATGTAACTACTCCTTAACGTTAAATAAATCATTTATTTATTACAACTTTTTAAATTGACATTTACAGTTGCATAGAAAACATACGTTTGCTTGTTACTCTAGCATAAATCCTTTTAAATTTGTTTTTTGTCAGGTTAGGTTATATGGACAGTGTTTAAGTCCTAATGTATAGTTTCCCAATCCGACATTTCAAGTCCGATTCCCCCTAGATATGAATAAATATGAATAAATACACACCAATTTTTATTTTTTATTTTAAGAAATTAAAAACTTTTATGCTCTCGGGGGCCACATAAAATGACATCTGGCCCGCGGACCTTGAGTTTGACACATGTGTGCTAGAAGAAGAAGATATTACCATAAAAAGTCAACCTTTCTAACTGCAGACATTTTTTTGTTTTTTCACAAGAGATGAATGTAGAGAGTTCCCGCTCCCATCTCATTGTTGTCATCATGGTGGAGAGCAGAAATCTAACCAATGGCAGCATCAGCACCGGAAAGCTGAGTCTGGTAGACCTGGCAGGCAGTGAAAGAGCAGCAAAGACTGGTGCCAAAGATCATCAGCTAAAGGTTTGCTCAAACAGTATCTAAGACCTTAATCCACAGGTCTGCAACCTTCAAGACATTAACAGCCATTCGGGTTGATTACTCACTGACCACAACCCAGCAGGAACCACAAAGTCTGACTTAACCCTTTAGAAAAAAAAAGATAATGATTTGAATTGTTACAACTGTAATAAATACATTTGAATTTACATAAACAAAAATAGCCTTTTTTCAAATTATGAAATTCTTTTGACATAGGTTCATATGACTTTCTTTCAAAATAAAATACACCCTGAAACCACAAAGGACCATCTCAATGCAGATGTAGTTGTTGCAATGTTAGTTGTAGGTATTGCAATGTCAGCGGTGGTTTACATTTTTTTTTATTTATCTCTTGTGATGCTTCTCAGCCAAAAATGTACAAATCTCACAAAAACTAAATCAGTGATAATTAAATTACCCCTTACCGTATTTTTCAAACCTGGCTCACTTAAAATCCTTGTATTTGTTCTTAAATAGAAAACCTGCCTTATAATTCAGTGTGCCTTTATTCTGGTTGTACTTATCAACCTCCAATTGATTTTCTGTTGGACACAGTGCACAAAAACTGTTTAGTTCAACTTTACAATTAATTTTTGAACTAAAACTGTTTTATTTTCTTTAACCAGAAGGCCACAATGAAGGGCTAAAAGAGCCACATGTGGCTCCAGAGCCTCAGGTTGCAGACCCCTGCCTTAACCAAACTGATAAGTGATGTGTGCATCAGATGAGTGATGTGTGCCTCAGAGTTCATTTATTTACTTTAACACTTTTCAGGAGGCAAACTCTATCAATAAATCCCTGAGTGCCCTCGGTGATGTGATCTCTGCCTTGTCTGCTGACTTGCCTCATGTGCCCTACAGGAATAGCAAGCTGACCCAGGTAGTGGAAAGCAAGCTGACAAAGTTTGCATCATGAAACTGTTTGTGTTTTTTTATTTTTTTGTTTGTCTTTTGGAATTGTAAAATGAACAAAAACGTATGAACTACCTGTAGATTTCTCTCAGGTGATGCAGGACTCTTTGGGAGGAAATGCAAAAACCCTGATGATCGTCAACATCTCCCCTTCAGAATCAAATCTAGATGAAACTCTCACATCGCTCATGTAAGAAACCCTGACAAAAAGAAAACTAAACTTCTTTTTCATTTGTTATGGGGGAAAACCCTAGTAAATGATATCTGATCTTGCTTAAATTCTCAGCTATGCAACAAGAGTGAAAGCTATAACCAACAATGCTCAGAGAAATGTAGAAAGCAAAGAAATTGCTCAACTAAAAGAGGTATGCACCATTTTGACATTTTTCAGGCTCTTCAAGGGTTGTGGTCTGCTTCAAAATGGTTTCACTGACTCTTCAGGTTGTTTTTGTCTTTTGTTGATAGGTGATTATGAAGCTAAAATCTGGACTAACAGTGGACGACGGGGATGTTTGAACTGCTTGAAAACATTTGTAATTAATCAAGTTTCAACATTTTCTTGCATTATACTAAATAAACATTCTTTAAAATGTATCATTTTTTTAACAGCAATTCAAAAGTTTAATTTGATCACATGGATGAAATCCTGATATTATAAAGAAAGCTGCTGACAGAGCTTTGATTACTGTTCCTTAATGGGAGCTGCATGCATGAGTCTCTAGAATCGGGCTTCCACCACACAGGGGCCCATTCGTAACTGACCTTTGCAAATAGGAAATCAGTTGCTGGGTAAGTCTGCACTTCTACTGTTCATGGTGAAAGAACGAGCTTTCATGGCTAGGTCCAGCAGCTCTGAAGAAATGAAAAGCCCACATGGGCATTCAAGATAAAAGAATGGATGGATCAAAAGTATTTTTAGAACAAATGTGTTGTTTTGGCTCTGTGATGGACTGGTGAACTGTCCAGGCTGCACTCCACATTTGCCCTACAGTAGCAGGATAGGCTCCAGCAACCCTGTGACCCCAGATGGGAGTACAGTAGGTTCAGACAATGGATAGATGAAAAGGTTTGAAAAACTCATAAAGCTCAGATGTTTAACACGGGAGTCCAAGTTTTATTTTATGCAGTTCTATAAATTCTAAAATGGAAATTCAAAAATGTATTTTATCATCAAAGACTCACTGAGTTGAACACTGTGTTTTGGGTGTTTTTACATCTTGTAGCAGTTTTCTGATGGAGGACATGTGTAAAGAAAATAAAGCTTAAATTTGGATTTCAGAGTATTTCCACAAATTGTCCTCTTTGATTAGCTACACTAGAGGCAACTTTTCTACATGTTATAAGCAGTTTGTACACAAAACTCCTTTCAGACTTCCAAATCCATCCACTGATTCTTAAAATTCTTCAGTTTCTTGAATTTATAAAAAATGTGACAAAATCTAAAAATCCATTTACAATCCTGGGAAACGGACTTGGCAAACAAATGAAACTGATTAACGTTTTACTTTTTAACTTGGAATTATTGTTTTTAATTAAAAGAGACATTATTTTGGATCTTTTTTTCCTTGATGTGAAAGAATAATGTATTTATAGACTTAAATCTAATTTAAAATAAAATCAAACCTCTAATATGGTGAGCTTGCAACACAAAACATCTTAACTTGAAAAAAGTTGTCACAAGCCCCTGTGTGGATGATTTACATTTATACAGGTGCTTTTATCTGCTGACAAAGGAAACAGGGAAAACAACACAAATTTCTATAAAATGTATTTATTCTTATTTGTCAGATTATAGAAAATCATACTTTTGTTTTAGTTTTAATTTTTGACAATATCAAAACAAAGTGTTGAGAGGATCAACTTCATACATGACCAGAAAGTAATAATCAGTGCTGTTAAAAAATGTTCAGAGATTTTACATTGTGTATAAAAACTATATACCTGAATGCATGTGATGGTTAAGAAAGCAACAATGATGAGAAAATTATAAAAATCTTATTAAAAAAGATTTACTTCAACATTAAAAAAAACAAAAAAAACAGGTAATGCCGAACCAATATATTTTTGCAACAATGCCAACAAGTAAATAACTGAAGATCTTTCTTACATGTCAGTTATTTTGGCAAAAAGTTAAAGACGCTGAAAGTCTTGATGTGCTTTGGTGGGTGGAAGAACCCACATTCTTGAGGACACACAGTGGATATTGCAAACTGCAATCTGCTCACTGGAGCCAGATTCTCAATGAGCTGAAATGTTCCCCAACTTCAAAACCATTTTTGACCACTTTTAAGTCTCCTTGTACCCATGTCTGTGTAATGTAGTTTTGAACAACACTGCTGAAACAGCAAGTTTAATGTTTCTCAGGTTGTTTTGCTTTAGCCCTTTCTGGATCTCACATCTGCTGCCATTATATTTAGCTAATTACCGTAAAACTGCCTTTTTTTTACTGTACAGACCATTTCTGCTAAGACTTGAAGATGGTGCAGCGTCAGGGGATGAGAAGGACAAACAACAAGTAACCTTTCTAAATGTGCAGCATATCAAATGGTAACATTTATTGAGTTAGCTTCTAAACTTTGAGGGAAGTTGAAATGATTAACAGTGAATTTACTCAATAGTTTGTGTTGTGTGTAGACTTGAAGCTTTACTAAAGGAGGAATGAGTGAAGTAGACTTGGCAGAGTGACAGAATAAAGAGAAATCTAATATTATTTGGGATTTTTTTTAAAACTACTGTTAACATGATCTAAATCAGGGGTGGGCAAACTTTTCGACTGGTGGGCCACACGAGTGTTTTAGTAATCCAACTCACAAGAGACAGAACTAACATGGAATCTGGATGAAAACATTTCAATTGAAAATTAATAGATATTTTAAAACTTTTTTTATTTTTTACTTGTCCTGTCCAACAGTTGAGAAAACAAATGAGAGCTGAGTGCCTCTTGTGTTAAACATATTTTACAGTTACAATAGGGGTTATAAATCTTTTGACACACTTGGTGTATATTTGAATTAACCCTTTTTGTAACAGAACAGAACATTTTTGACTTTTTTTTTTAAAAACTGTGGCTTTTGTTCTAATTTTAGAGCCAATTGCACCATTTGATGTGCCCCTGATCTAAATACTAAACACATCAGCATAAGCTAAAGCATAGCCTTCAGTTGCTTGGAAAATGTGCAATTATGAAACAACAGGAGCATATTATTTGCATAACAGCTTCTTCGACATTTCTTTGACATACAAAGCCAGCTTAGTCTCCTCTGCTGTGGAGGCGGGTAAATGTCGCAAAAGGAAGCTCATCACCGAAAACTACCGGACTGCACAACCAATGCTGCAGTATAAACGCAAACAACAGCAATGGTCTTCTGTATCACAGCAGCTTTCAGTGCTTTTAAAAGATATCAAGCTTAGAGAAGATTCAATCAACCTTTGATTTACTCATAGAATTGGACTTCTCTGATCTAATTTGTGATCGTGCAAAAGCCAGGGTTTTTTAAAAGTAGGGCATTTACAGATGAAAGAGCAGTGAAAAGTTGAGCCAAGAAACAGAAAAAAACATTAGAGGTGACAATGACAAAGACTTCTGTCATATGTGTTTCTCTAAATCTTTTCATTTAGGCAATAACTTTGGAAAAAATTTTAAAATGTGGAAATATGATCAAATTACATTCATTTTCAATGTGGATGAAAGGAGATTTCTCACATTTTCCTAAGGTGCATAGTAAGACACTGAGTGACTCACAAAGAATATGGTGAGAACATCAAGACTTTTTTCAGTTAACATTTTCCTTTACATTTGAGTTTTCCCTTAAAAAGAAAACTCTAATGTATTGACTACATTTAAGCACATTACATTTCTGTGAATCTGGAGGAAACTGTAATTTTGTACGGGTGGGGTTTCATGGTTAGACCAAAATCGGTGCCTAGATCCAGCTTCTGACCCGGAACATTTTCTATGCGCAGTCCGTGGAGCAGAGTGGCAAGAAAGACAAACATTTCCAAACGGGCAAAGCCATCACCAAGGCAGCGCCTCTTTCCCATTCCAAAGATGAGTACCTTCTCTGTCAGCTCCTTGTTAAGTTGTCCGGAATGACCCAAGAAGCGGTCAGGGCAGAATTGTTCCGGATCACCCCACAGATCTCTGTTTCAGAGAGGAAGACTCACAGATTAACAACTATAGAGCCCAGCGCATTGAAAGCATGAACAGGGCTTGTGGTTACTCACTTATCATGATTGACTTGATACTGGTTGATGAAAACACAAGTGTCTTTTGGAATGAAGTAGCCATTCAGAGTAGTGTGTCTTGTAGTGCTTCAGATAAAAAAAAAAACAAACAATAATCAGTAAGTTTTAAATATAACTTGTTGTCTGACCACTATGTTTTGCAAAAAGACACACTAGTCGTACCAGTGAGGTATGGTGAAAGGGACATATGCAGCATGACGAAACACCTCATAGATGAATGCTTCAGTAAAAGGCATCTTGGATTTATCAGAAAAATTAGGCATTCTTGCTGAACCAATGTGTTCATCTGGAAAAAAAGAAAAAAACATCCATTTAAAAGTCACTTATTTACATTCTTTAAAAATATGTAAAAGATTTTTTGCGTTTCAGTTTTAATTGATATATTCCTTTAAAATCTTCTCCAGAAACGTCATTTGAAAAGGTTTTTACTTCAGCTGTGAAGAGTACAAGCTTCTTTTTTCAGAGCTTTATTTTGATGCCTTAAAACAACAAAGCCAGGAGCTCTGCATGCCTTCTTTTTGCATGTTCATGTGTTTATATGCCAAGGAAACGGAAATTCATCTTTCCCTGTGGGAATCCTGTAATCTCTAACAGATGTAGGCCTATTGTTGCAAAACATCCATAGCAGCAGATTTCAGAAAAGCGTCTCAGGAAGTGAAGTAGAGCAGCCAACGGACAAACACACCAGTGGTTTGGACAAACTGTGGCCACATCTTAGTACGTCCTTGTCAAAATAATAAAAATAAAAAAAAGTGTATTTTCCCTTTAACTCGCTCTTCAACAAAACAAGCTCAAAGAAAGCAGACCATAAAAGACAAACTGCATCAGACGTACTATGACATCGAATGCTCATCCCACTCTATAGAAATCAATCCCAACAGGATAAAAAAGGCATCAACTCCAGCAAACCCTTTCCTAATTTGTTCTGACAGTTCTTCTGGATAAGTTGTTAAACTATGTTTTCAGTCCCTTGCATGTTTCCACCTTTGTTCCTCTCTGGAACTTTCTGGATTTTTCCAATGTCCTCTTTGCACCCCGTTTCCCCTTTCACTTGTCGTGACACAGCAAAGAGCTTCAGAACAGACAAGTTCTGTCAGCCAGCTTCAAAAGTGAGTCTGGCATCAGCATATTTGACTGATCCTTTATGTGCTTCCCTGGCTGTCAGATTGTGTCTGTTGAGGGAAGGGTACTTAGATTGGCCATTGTTGACCCGGCTGCATGTGCTGTTCACATTTGCTGTTCTATGATACATTTCCATTTGCTGAGTCAAAGGCTTGCTATTTAGGAGATTTTATTATTTTTGGTTTTTACTCAAGTCAGATATTCCTAGATAGCAAGTAAGTTGGCTTTTTTGAAGTATTTGAATCCTTCAAACACTCAAGCCCATATGTGCGCCCTCTGCTGGATTGGATTTGTAAGATATACAAATAGGATCAATATAACAGTCTGGTCTTAATGTTTTAAAACTCAGTTTTAACATTTAAAAAAATTTCATTTGAAAACAGAAAATTGTCTTTAAGGTGCAAGCTGCAAATAATAACAGATAATTGTGGGAAATATTAAGTCATTTGTAGCAAGCTTTTAGAGGCATGTTACAATTTTCTTCTTACCAAATACTTGCCTTGAAATTACCTTCAAAACTACCTTTCCTATTTTTGAAAAAAAACCTGAAGGTCCAAACTGAAGAGAAACAAAGCTTCCTCTGTGTCATTGTCAGTTAAAAAACTATTAAAATGTATTTAGATGTTGTTTTTTAAAGATTTCATAGAGTTGCTCTTATTGTAAAGCAACTCTTTTTACTGTTTATAGTTTTGGTATCACTAAAACAATTCTTCAGAGACAAACTGTCCCACTTGAAATTTCTAATGAGGAACTTTCTATTTTCAGACTGAGACTATGACTCATTCACGAGTTTGGTTTTTGAGGAGTCTTGATTAGGGAGGTATTCAAACTGGACACATGGTTCGCTTGAAGTGAACCAGAGTTCGTTTCCACCAATAATCCAAAACAAATTTTCAGTCTGAATACACCAAAGTGAAGAGCTCAGGTCGACCAGCAAAGTCCTCTCCCTGACGGACCAGTGCTTGTCTGGACCGGGACCAGGAACCACTCTTGAACCCATCTTTCGAGCTGGACCAGGTTTGTTTCCATTTGAACGGAGCTTTGGTTCGCTCCGAGTTTCCTCAGTCTGAATATAATCCGTCCTTGGAGCGGAAAAACTGGACCAAAACGGCCACACTAGCGGACGTCACCCTAAAAGCTACCTTGTAGTTCCTTAACAGAATTCTTTTCAAATAATGGCATAGAACCACAACGACAAGACAAAGCAACTCGTTGAAATGTGGTTGGGTGAATGCAGGATCATCAAAACAATTTTAATCGTGACACACATTGCTTTTCATTGTTTTCCAGACAATCTACATGTCATTAACACTTAGCAGCGCACCTTCGTACCCAACGTCTCCTCATCACTGGAGTTGCTAGCACCCTCAGAGTTAAAGCACACACAGCACGTCAGCATGCCAGTAACTGCCTTGCTTCATGCCTCCGCCGTACCAAAGGTACAAGTAAGAAAAATTGTTCTCGACGTTCCAAACGTTCAAAACTTGAAATATAAAGTTTTATCAAGTTATTTGTCCTGATACGGATTGTATAGGCCAGCACATCTGCCCTCATAATTCCTGCACAATGATTGACAAGGTCTTTGGTCACGTGGTTTTGTCTCCAAGCTTTGGTCCATAACAGAATGGTCTGCTTGATGCCAGTCGGAATACAGACCAAACACAAGGTTTCGGAATTGATCCGGAACAAATTGACTGGACTCGATTTGGAGGAAAGGATTTTTCCAGTCTGAATAAATCTGAGTTTAATAGGGTACATTCTTTCTATTTAATAGAATCCAGAAGTTCCTTGTTGGCAGTGACCATGATAACTGACTGCAGATAGCAGTATATGTAACAGGCATTTGTCATATGAACATGTAAATCAGCACCTATCTCCTGATGGATTCTCCGCTGGACATCAGGAAACTTAATGAGATAGAGAAGGCTCCACTGTAACCCAGCAATGATGGTGTCAAACCCTACAGAGCACAAACAAAAGGATTGCTGTTACGGCATCTCTCCCTTTCTGTGGTATTATAATGATTCAATAATTGTTTTGGTCTAACCTGCACCAAAGATGTCTATGACGGAGTGAATGATCTGAGTGTCGGAGAGCAGACTCATCTCCTTAGACTTTTCTCTGTCCTCACAAAGAGCTATCAAGGCGTCTGTAATGTCCCGGATGTAATTCTGCAGTCACACACAAACAATATAATGTAAAATGCAACACAATTTTTGCATTAGTCACATTTATCGTCTTTAAATATATTTAAAATGTGCATAAAAAACATTTGCAACTTAAAAAAGACACTAAAAAGGGAAAGAAACTTTAATGGAAGGGCACGCGTCTCTCCCCAAATTGCTAATTTCTAATTAGGGTGCATTTAGCCATCCTGCACTAGAACAAAAGTCTATCCCTGGGTACTTCTTTGTTCCCCACTTATTCTTTTGGCCACAGCCTTACCCCTAACTGCAACTGTGTGAGTGCAATGTCAGATTAAATAGCAGCATAGCAAATAAGTGGGGCAAATCCAAAAAAATAACACTTCCACTCACGCCATCCACACACATAACGTTGGGATGCAAAATGATCTGCATTATGTGGTGAGTGGAAGAAGAAGAATAAAAAGTTTCGGTCAAATTTTCTTTATGAAATAAAATTGTATTAGTTGCAGGAGGGAAAATTAAAATATGTGATGCACCACATGGGTGGTATAATTTGCAGGAATAAACAGTCAAAATCACTTTGGGTCACTTTCTCTATTCTGTCTGAAACTGTGCCTGCCGGCTTTTTTACCTTATCAAAGGTGTGCATGTGTTCCTCTATCCTGCGCTCCATGAATCCATTCATTCTGCGAATGTACTGAACAAGCTCTTTCAGAGATAAGCTCGGAAAGTAGCGGAAGACAGGGAAGAAGTCAGCCAAGTTCCCTGCAGCAAAGAGCTTTAGGACCTCATTGTTGATGTTGACAATTGTGAGAAACTCCTTGTCGTTGTGGTCATACCTTTTTCCAAAGCACAGGGCACACACAACGTTTGCCACGGAGGTCACCAGGGGCTTCACTGGGTCTACACCTTTAGAAGCCCCGTCTGTCATCTCAGAGTCAAGCTCCACTTTTGCAGATTGTTCCCGGATCATCTCCAACATCTCAGCAGCCTCAGCACACACGTGCTCCTCCAGGAGGCAGGTGGCCCCAGATCCTCTAGGCGCCGCTTGGGAGAAAGATCTTAAAGCGTTCTTACACAACTTCTTATGGAGCAGCCATGCAGGCCCGAACTTCTCACTGAAAGTCATACTGGTCCCATCAGCTACTGCAGAAAAGGTGAAGAGCTCAGGTCGACCAGCAAAGTCCTCTCCCTGACGGACCAGTGCTTGTCTGATGGTGTTATAACCACTAAGGACAACAACAGGTAGTGAACCCAGACGCAACTGAGAAAAAGGAAAAACAAACACCTGCATAAAAAACTCATTAACGCTATTTGGATCTAAAATATACAGTACTTCTCAAAATAAGTCAGGGATATTGTAAAAAAAAAACTCAGTGGATGTCATATGTACAGTGTTTGTTTCACTTCACAGATTTTTGGGATAGGAAGGCAATTGTATGGGGGTGATGGACACACCTCATTTTGTGTTTTGCACATAGTCTCACGGTGTACAGTATGTCTTTTTTTTAATTAAAAATTAAAAAAGGATATACCTTTCAATGTTGGATCAATCTTTACATACTGTGGGTATAAAAATCTTATTTTTGCCAATAAGTCATTTCAGGCTCATAATTCAAACAGCCATGAGCATAAGACGTCGCTCTACGGAAAAGCAACGCCCAGTTCCACCACCACACCCCCAACTTGCTGTTCATGGATAATAATGCTTTACGCATTGTGCTATGATTGACACTGCTCAATTTCACAAAGTCAGATTGCCTCATAAGGTATGGCCAGCCATGCCCTCTTAACCTGAATCCAGTAGAGCACATCTGGGACCAGATGAAGCAGAGACTGGATGATCGTACTCCACCCCCAAGTGACCTGCAGAATTACAGGAAGCACTTGTGGAAGAGTGGAACATATTTCCTCACAACAACATCATGAGGCTATGGAGACCATGAGACATTGCTGGCATGCTGTCATTACGCCAAATGGTGGAAATACCCACTGATGACATGGTTAATTTAGGTTATTTGGGAGTATTTTTTATTATTGCCTTAATTTTTAATGAAAATTGTGCTATTTGTCAATCATAAGTAATATCAAAAGAAACTTTTACAGATTTAATTACAATTCAGACAAAATAGAAGAACTCTTGTGAATAACAGTATCCTTAATTTATTATGAGTAGCGTAAACATGAAAATACAAACTTTTCATACCTTGAAAACATCTCCATGCTTGGCTCTTAAAAGCGTTAAAGAAAGATGCATCTGGTTCCCCATCTGGAACAGGTTTCCAACAATGGGCCACGGTGTAGGGCCAGGAGGAGAGGGGAACGCTGTGAGGTCCAGGTGGGAGTCATCTTTCACATTGAAGGGAGAGCTACGGCTTTTCTGAACTCTGATGGCCATGAGGCCAAGAGCGATGAGAAACAGGACAACAGTAACACTGGATAAAGATGCAGAAAGGCTCTCTGCGATGGGGAGGGTCCCAGACAGCATGGTGGCAACTCCTGTCCAAGAAAAAGGGAGAAGGTTAAAGTTTGCCTGTCTGTGAAGTCTGTCGGTGAAATGAGCCATCCAAGACTTGGTCACAAGGCAGAAAGGAAGGAAGCAAGGAACACGGGGAAAACAGAAAATTAAGGGGAAACCAACAGTGGAAGAAGGAGGGAACTTCAGACAATGCCACGTTTTTGTTTTAATAGAACAAATTCAACACACCACGATTCTCTGCTCCTACACTTAAATATTAATAAACTTAATTAAATATATATAAGCAGTCATAAAAAAAATTGTATCCTTGTGAGATCAGATGGCCAGGCAACGACAGTTTCAACACACTTGATCATGAATAACAAACAAACTCACCGTTATGTCCTACGGACAAAAATAAAAACAAGGACCCTAGGAAAAACTAAAAAAAGAGGCAAGTTCTCAGTAAAGTTTTCAAGGAGGTTCAAATGTGAGCAGAGAGGACGTCCTTCTCCTGAGCTGCTGTGCGTCTCTGCAGACTCTACGTTGCTGGCCACTCTGAGCCGCACAAGAAGAAAAGGCTGCATTCACGGACATTCCAGCCTATAGGAATGATCCACATGACCACAGACCTAAACTCTAGACTCCTTTTCTTGTTTATCACACCCTCTTCCATCAACGCACATCCTAAACATCCCAGATCTACCAGCCAAATTAGATTTCTACTAGCCAAACATTTCTCTGAAAAAATAATTTCAGTTATGTTTTTGAAAGAAAAACAGTTATCCCCTTGATTTATAAAGTTTGAGTTGATGATTATTCTCATGTGAAAACAAAACACTGATAAAAACTGAAAGTCAGGTTTTATAATGTTACAGAAATGTAATTGTTTTAAAAATAAAATAAAAGTCACCTCTGATCTCTGAAGATCACATCTGCAGTTCGGTTTTATTTTTACCCTGTTCTTCTGTGCAGTTCTGGAAAGTTCCGCCCCCTCTCCTGTGGTTCTTCATGAGAGGAACACAGCTGCCAGCACTTTAGGTTAATTTGTTTGAGCTCTCTTTAAGTGTGCCTGCTCTACTATTTCATCTGTCTGGTTCACCATGGTTTTGTCCCGTTCAAGTTTATTTATTAGATGTCTAAGTTTCTCCCACAATAACTGGTCTCCTGCGTTTTTGGGTCCCACACCACCAGCTCCTGACACTGAACCTTTCTTTAAAGCATCAACTTTTCATCAGAGCTATGATGTTTATTTCTTGTCATGGTTATTTATTTACAACTTCAACATTTTTAGGAAACTAACTTTATTTTAAAATCACAAATGTTTTTTCAATGTACAACAGAAAAGTAAAGATTAAAACTAGTGATAAACCATAAAATAATTTTTACGTTTTTTTCTTCCAAAAATGTCATGCATGGAAAGTCCTGCAGATATTGAAATATTTGCAACTTTTTGCATTATTGTGTTCTTACAGATCAGTGTGTTGCAGCTGTGAGTCGTGTGGTGTATTCAGGCTGGAAAAATCCTTTGGTTTCCGGATCCCGAACCTTGAGGTTGGGCTGCATTCAGACTGGCATCAAGCAGACCATTCTGTTATGAAGGCCCCTCTAGGGCCTATGAACCAAAGCTTATAAACATAACCACGTGGCTTAAGCGATTCCAACAAATAAACAGTTTGACTTTTTTTTTCTGCTTTATGACACAGCAATCGTTGCTTTACATTTGTCTGCGGTTCATCTGTTGCCTCATTCCTACTCTGTTTATGTCGGCTATGGTGGCCGTTTTGGTTCAGTTGTTCCACTCCGAGGACTTTCTCCTCCAAACATGATGAGTAGAGATCTTACCAAAAAGTTCTATTTTGGTTTCATCTGAATGTAGGAAATTCTCTCAATCCACTTCTGGATCATCCAAATGCTGTCTAGCAAACTTTAGACTGACCTGCACATTTACTGGCTTCAGCAGGAGGAGACCTCTGGCACTGCAGGATTTGAGTCCCTGGCGGCGAAGTGTGTTACTGATGGTAGCCTTTGTTACTTTGGTCCCAGCTCTCTGCAGGGACCGTGTGGTTCTGAGAGTTTTGCCCACCGTCCTTGTGATTATTTTGACCCCACAGGGTGAGATCTTGCGGGGAGCCCCAGATGGAGGGAGATTATCAGAAGTCTTGTATGTCTTCCATTACCTAATAATTTATCCCACAGTTGATTTTTTCACACCAAGCTGATTAACAAATGCAGATTCACTCTTCCCAGCCTGGTGCAGGTCAACAATTTGGTTTCTGGTGTCCTTAGACAGCTCCTTGGTCTTGGCAATAGTGGAGTTGGGAGTGTGACTGTTTGAGGTTGTGGACAGGTGTCTTTTGTGTACCGGTAGATAACAAGTTCAAATAGGTGCCATTAATACCGATAAGGACCGGAGGGAAGATAATCCTCTTACAGAAGAAGTTACAGGTCTGTTAGAGACAGAAATCTTGTTTGTTTGTAGGTGACCAAATACTTATTGTCCACCATGAATCCATCCTCTTAACTCACTGAATTCCTTTTAGGGCCACAGTACTCCTGGAGATTAGAACTCCACACTGAAAGGAACCAGCTGGAATTTGAACCAGGGCCTTCTTGCTGAGAGGTAAACTTCTTCAACCTCTTTGTTTGTAGTTTTGATCCTCTGCAGCACTTCTTTTTGAAGGTTTTATAGTCCTCTCCATTAACTTTTGCTCTCTTCTACAAAAAAATAAGTATGGCCCTTCCCCTACATCGGTGTGGGGCCATGAGATAAGTATTAGTTTCACTCTTTTCAAGCAGTTGTAGAGGTTTTCATCTTTTTCCAGAAATGTCTCCTGTACTTTGCAGAGTTGTGCAAAACCCACTTCCCACCTTCCATTGGTGGTAAGTAACAAATTGTAATGATGAGTTTTCAGGGAAGTACTTGGACAAGTGAGTGCTCAAAGTCATTCCAAGAGACAAAAAAACCTGATCTTCATTTTTAATGACCAAATATCTGTAACATGGTAGCAAGATTGGTATAGTTTACCTAATAAACAAAAATCCTAAAATGTATTCTTCAAATTTCTTGTTCATCTACATTTTTAAATAATCTAATGTCGGAATTCTTCCACTGACATCCAACCTTCTATGGCTGTGACTGGGACAGTCACAATAACAGACACCTGTCATTCGGA
This sequence comes from Oryzias latipes, assembly GCF_053564925.1. Classification (NCBI taxonomy): domain Eukaryota; kingdom Metazoa; phylum Chordata; class Actinopteri; order Beloniformes; family Adrianichthyidae; genus Oryzias; species Oryzias latipes. The sequence continues at coordinate 16,414,422 of NC_136245.1, forward strand.
TTAAAACGCTGCTTGAATTTATTATCTTCTTGGGGGGGCTCCTCGACCTCTACCTCTACCAGGCCCAGGGCCAGGCCCAGGGCCCATGGCATTCCTAGGGGGGGCCCCTCTAGGGCCAGGACCCCGACTCACTGGCCCTCTGGGGTTTGGTGAAGCCAGGGACACCTCCTTGTGCAGATTCACACCTGCTGTTCCTGGTTTCATTTTGGTTGACTTGCTGCCCTTTTCAGGTATGGCATCTAAGATGACAGGCAAAAAACAATGCAGATTTAAACAGAAATCTGGTGATAATATGCAGACATAACAGAATACTATTCAAAAAATTTCATTAGAAGAATTTTAATGTTACGTTAACTATCACAGCAGTGTGAATTTACCAGAAGGAGGTTTATCTTCAACTCGAGGTTTAATGAGAGATTTATCTGGTAGCAGGTCTTCCAAGTCTTTCATCATTTGATTGGTGCTGTCTTTGTTGTTTCTGCGGTTTTTCTCTTCATCTCGAGCCTGAAAGAATAAACTAGTTTACCCCAAAATCGTGTGTTTACCAAATAAGGCAATATATAAAATGTAAAGAAGGCAAACTAGAAAACTCAAACTAGCCATTTGCATCTTTTTTTTCAGATCAGTGTTTGCTTGCTGGTATCCCTTCGACACAGTGTTTAGGTAGTAGATGGCCAAACTGTAGAAAAAGCATAAACTGTGTTATGCCTAGTTTAGAAACCCATGAATAAATTCAGTGTTTTAATACAGTTGCCAGAAACAATAAGAAAGACTTATGCCATGGTACGAGTGAATACTCAATTCTGATTGGCTGCTGGATGCGGATTAAAAAGTGATTATCCACAGTTATATTGCACACCTTAAAAAGAAGTTACGATCACAGAGCATAAATGCTCTAAATCACTGAGCTGGTTTCTTTAAAACAATTTTTACTTCATCATCTGGAAAAAAACAAGCGGTATGAGGTTTAACTTTCTCCGTGAAATGATGCTTTATTTAACCCATCGTGACGATCAGCATTTATATCCCTTTCATTAGCCGCTGCAGTTGAAGTCGGTGCTGTGTCAGTCGGCTAAGCGGCGCGTTGTCATGTTACCCTGACTAAGTAACAAATAGTCTGCTTTTTGTGAAAAAAGCGATACAAACCAGAAAAAAACAAGAATAAAGTGTTAGAAAACAAATTTAATTATGTCCAACACAAGAGGCCCTCAGCTCTCATCTGCCTGCCTAGTTGTTGGACAGGACAAGTTAAAAAAAAAAAGAAAACAAATTTAAGTGACCATGGTATAAGCGGGATGATGACTTTCAAAGTGTGCATTGTCAGAAACAAACGCACTTCGCATCAAACAGTTCAGGCTTCCCCTGCATGCGTTTATCTCTGATAATGCAAACTTTGTCGGCCGGTATCCCATACCTATTAAACATATGCAAACACTTAACCTTTTATTTGAAATGGTACTTACACCATTAAGAGGATCGCTGGCATAATAAGTCCAGGGTTGCTTGCATAGGTTAAAATGTTCCCTATGAAAGCAGGTAGATCCTGGTTTATAGTTTCCAAAACCACATCAAACATCCTGTCCTGTCCACTGGTGACAAAAAAGGGTTATTGTCATACTGTAAGAAAAAAAAAGTCTCAAACAAAGTACAGATACACTATGTTGCCAAAAGTATTCGCTCACCCATCCAAATGATCAGAATCAAGTGTCCTGATCACTTGTTTTCACAAACGATGTGAGCTCAGTATATTACAGCGTTGAACTGTCATAGGATTCCACCTGTGCAACAAATCTAGTCGTGAAGTTTCCTCGCTCCTAAATATTCCACAGTCAACTGTCAGCTCTATCTTAACAAAATGGAAGAGTTTGGGAACAACAGCAACTCGACCACAAAGTGGTTGGTCACGTAAACTGACGGAGAGGGAGGTCGCCAACTTTCTGCACAGTCAGTTGCTATGGAGCTCCAAACTTCATGTGACCTTCAGATTAGCCCAAGTAGAGTACGCAGAGAGCTTCACGGAATGGGTTTCTATGGCCAAGTAGCTGCACCCAAGCTACATATAACCAGGTTCAATTCAAAGCGTTGAATGCAGTGGTGTAAAGCACAACGGCACTGGACTCGAGAGCATTGAGTCGTGTTCTCTGGAGTGATGAATCCCACTTTTCAATCTGACAATCTGATGGACGAGTCTGGGTTTGGAGGTTGCCAGAAGAATGGTATATTTGTTGTAGGACTGTTTAAAATTTGATGTAGGAGGAATTATGTTGTGTGGTGATTTTCAGGACTTTGGCCCCTTAGTCCAGTGAAAGGAACTCTGGATGCTTCAGGATACCAAAACGTTTTGGACAAGTCCATGCTCCCAACTTTGCAGGAACAGTTTGGAGCCAGTAGTGCACAAAGCAAGGTCCATAAAGACATGACAGTCTGGTGTGGATGAACTTGACTGGCCTGCACAAAGTCCTGACCTGAACCCAATAGAATACCTTTGGGATTAATTAGAGCAGAGACTGAGAACCAGGCCTTCTCCACCAACATCAGTGGGTGACCTCACCAATGCGCTTTTGGAAGAATGGTCAGAAAATAATATAAACACTCCTGAACCTTGTGGACAGCCTTCCCAGAAGAGTTGAAGCTGTAATAGCTGCAAATGGTGGATTGCCATCCTATTGAACTCCATAGGCTAGGAATGGGATATCATTTCAGTTTATTTGTGAGTCAAGGCAAGTGAGCGAGTATTTTTGGTAATATAGTGTAGGTTGTAAAATGTGTCTTAAGATGAAAGAGTAAAAAAACAGTTTTAGAATAATACAAAAATTATTTATTTATTACCTAATTTATTTGTTTGTTGTTTACTTCAAGCTTTAAAGGTTACTGTTGGAACTCTATCGGATCGCTATATTCTTAGTGATAGCTATTTTGAGTTACATGTATCTAAAATTGATTATCATAAACTTTCACAAGTCTTTTGAACTCTCAAAAACACAGGGTTCGATTCCCAGAAGGCACGATGAGCTTCATCTAGTGTAGGTCCTTGGGGAAAACTCTTCGTGCTCCTGTCTAACCATGTTGGCACAAGGGGGCCCAAGTCTGGGTCTCCCTGTGCTGGTCCCCAGCCCGGATAAAATACAAGGTTGTGACAGGAAGGACATCTTGTGAATCAGTGAAAGCTGATTCGCTGTGGTGACTCCTGAAGGGATATGCCAAAAGGTGAACAGAAACATTAAACTTTAAAAAATACTTAAAATAATCTAGGTAGAATGTCCACTTTGCTATCTGTCTTCTTTTCTAAGTTTGCAGTGCAAAGTGTAAGTCTCATTGGGGCTTGGAACTCAATCTTAAATTTTAGGGATTAGGGTGATTTCTCCTCCTGATTTGTAATCTTGGCTCCACCTTTGCACACACATTTGTGTTGTAATTGCAGTTGTCACTTCCTAAATTTAGAACACAAAACTTTTCGGTTTTGATGTCACTATATGAGTGACAGGTGTGCCTTGTTCTGTTATCTAACTTCTTATCAGGATATCTTGGTTCCTCTACGCCTCATTAAACCTGGATGTTACCCGACCCGATGTGACTCAGCTTAGTACATAACATGGCCTGTATTCAAAATTTGTTAAAAGCTATTCTAAATTGCAAATTATTGTCAGAAGAGTCTCGACAGTTTTAAATCCACAAGATTGTTTTGCATTTGTGTGGGTTTTTTGTGTGTTCCAACTCTGATCTACTGACCTGAATGGCCCACAATCAAATGATGGAGGCAGAGTCATAATTGAGTAGATAACGGGAAGCAAACTGAGGAACAGCACCAACAGCAACAACGCCATGTAGAAGTTGTTGGAGCGCGAGGCCTTAAAAACTCGCTCGTGAGGAACGTTAGAGGACATCACTGCCCAGCACTGAAAATACATAGATGTCAGGAGGCGTAGCACATTCACACCCATGAGGCCTGGAGCATAAAACACCCCCATCCTAAAGATGACAAAGGAAGTGGAAAACATGTCTTTATCATCAGATAATCTCAAATGCTTTTAATTCACTACTTATTCTTTATGTTAATTTAAATACGAACACAAAACCTACTTATTAAAAATTGACATTCAGGGGAAAAAATGTTCAGGAGAATTCACCATATCATTCCTTGATTGAAGACAAGTCCAAGCACATTTCCACTGATGTCAAACTCTGCATAGGATGGCTAAAATTAACACAACAGTATTATTAACATGTTCCATTGTATTATCAAGCAGCAATCAATACACCTTGTACTTTTTGTGCTCCTGTAATTAAAGTTCTCGTCTCCTTCTATGGTTTCCCTCAGGGTTTGATATCAGGTTGATCTGGATCATGATATGCTGTTCCTACATGGTGCCTGATAGGTAAGTTGCATAATGGAAAACAGTTCTATAATAATGTTTACCACACTGACATAACCAGGTGAAGTTTACGTTTTCAACGTGGTTACAGAAACCATACATACAGAAAGCATAAGTGGGGACTGAATATATAATAAAATTTCACACTTTTCTTTTTACACAAAAATAAATAAATGAACATGCATGATGGACTCATGGAAAAACACGGCGCACACACACTACATTAAGTCTTTTTTACTCACAAATCCAGCTTCCAGGTCCCAACACCAGCAGTAGTTCAGGAAACGGACAATTAAAGCTCGTGCAAAGTCCCCAACCAAAATAGTCAAAAAGGTAACCTGCACATCTGACACCGTCAGCTTTACAAATTCCTGAAGGACAAGGGTGAAAAGCACACAAAAACAAAACAAAAAGTCAGAATTAGAACCTCTTTCTTTGGCAAATCAGATTAAAAGTAATTATTTTTTCAGAACAATTCTTTGATTCATGATCTTGCCACAGACTATTCCAACTGCTGTCTCCCAGCAGGGTCCTCGCACAACATCAGCTGGAGGGATATTTAGAGGAGGCACAAGTGTTGTATTGTAGAAGGAGCTGTAGTTGGCATAGTACTCATGAAAAGCCCATTCAGTGGCATTTTTGACCGCCTTTTCATCTTGCATCTACAAAAAATAAAAATGACAAAGATTATTTAGAGAGATTATTGTCTTTCATAAATAGCATGCTTGTAAAGAAGAATGAAAATATGGTTTATTTACTAGAATTATACACTGTTTATACAGTGATGTAAAAAAGTATGTGAACACCCTGTGATTTTGCAATTTCTCCCACCTAGAAATTGCGAAGGGGTGTTAGGGTGAGGGATAGGACCCTAAAGCAGAGTCTGAAGCCGAGCGCAGGTTTAAAGGTTTATTCTTCAGGAACAAAACAAAATCAGGCATGACATGACATTTTCATCTTGGTACATGTCCATTGTGAGAGACATGATATAAAAAAAATCTGGATCCTGAACTTGACAGACTCAGCACAGCAGCACATCAATGCACATGGCGGTCTGCAAGTATTCTAAAAACAGTACATGAATGATCTGGGTCTCTGCGACGCTTGGCGCTCATGTCACCCAAACACTAAAGGGTTCACCTTTTTTTCTCCAGTTCACCACTCACACTCTCCTTTAGACTATTTATTAGTCAATAAATCTCTTTTAAAAGATATTAAAAAGTTCCAACATTCATCCAATCGTTATCAGTGATCATGCACCAGTTTCTGTAAATATTCCTAGGCCAATATCCACACCCTCAGGTACATCCTGGAGGTTTAATACATCTCTGCTAAAAGACCAAGAATTTATTCAATTCTTTAAAAAATAGTAGGCAACCTTCTTAGAATTCAACAATACTCCTGATATCTCACCATGTCTTCTTTTGGAAACAGCAAAAGCAGTGATGAGAGGGAAAATCATTTCTTACTCAACTCATAAAAAACGCAAAGAGAAAGCAGATTTATTAGAATTAGAAAATAAAATCAATACTCTGGAGGCTGCTTATGCTGCTTCTGGGAGATCTGAAAACATTAAAGCTGCAGTTAAATGACATCATAAATAAACAAACACAATTTCAAATACAAAGACTTTGATTTTTTAAAGATTTGAAAACTCAAATAGATCTGGCAGATTTTTAGCTAATCAGCTTAAAATTAAAAAAGAAAAATCAAAAATCACATCTATTATGGACCAAACAGGAAATGTCACTCTCGACCCAGTCAAAATTAATAACGCGTTTAAAGACTTTTATCAAAACTTATAAACATCACATATCAAACGAATAAGAGCTAAGCCTCAACTCATTTATTAATAATGTAAACCTCCCCAGGTTAAATGAGGATCAAATCACAGACGTAGACTCACCGCTCTCGTTGGCTGAACTTCATGAAGCTCTGTTACTAATGCCTAACAGCAAAGCACCAGGGCCTGATGGCTTTCCTACTGAAATGTATAAAGAATTCTGGGAACAACTGGCACCAACGTTTTATGAAACGGTCACATTTATCAAGGAAAACCAATCACTACCACTTAACATGAACTCGGCAAACATAATTCTTGTTCTAAAACCAGGCAAAGATCCCACAAGTCCATCAAGCTATCGCCCCATTTCTTTAATCAATGCAGATGTAAAAATTATTTGCAAAGCACTAGCACAGAGAATAGAAAAAAATCACTCCTCACATAATTCACCTCAATCAAACTGGATTATTCAAAGGCAGACACTCAGATGACAATGTGCACAGACTTGTTAACATAATTACTGAGCCCGTGTCCTGACATTAAGATATAAAAATATATCTTGTTCCCACAGATTAATATCTTGTTCCCACAGATTATTATCTCGTTCGCACGAAATACTATTTTTGCCGGCATACAGAGAGCATATCTGCGTGTATGAATTACGACGTGAATAATTATTGCGTTCGAACGGATTAATTATTGCGTTCGAACGACATAATTATTGCGTTCGCAAGAGTTAATCATTTCGAGGGAACGGAATAGTATTTTGAGGGAACGCAATAGTATCTTGTGGGAACGGAATAATATCTTGTGGGAACGGAATAGTATTTCGTACTTAGATAACAATCTGTGGGAACAAGATATTAATCCGTGGGAAGAAGATATATTTTTATATCTTAATGTCAGGACACGGGCTCTGTACATAATAGACTTTACCACTATTAAAAACCTGGAAATGACCATACTATCGCTGGAAGCTGAAAAAGCTTTTGACAGAGTAAATCGGAAGTTCTTCATCGCTGCCCTCCATAAGTTTGGGTTTGACAGACAGGGTTGCCCACTCTCTCCCTCTCTTTTTGCTATATTTATTGAGCCTCTAGCTGCAGCAATAAGACAGAATGAGAGCATTAAAGGAATTAAAACCAAACACAGCCATCATAAAATTAGTCTCTATGCAGATGACATATTACTGTTTTTAAATAATTCATGTTCTGTAAGTGAAACAGCAACAATTATCAATGAATTCTCCTCTATATCAGACTACTCAATTAATTGGAATAAATCTGTTTTATTACCACTGAACACTAATGAAGAGCAAAGACTCACAATACCAGTCAAATCAGGAAATATCAAATATCTAGGTATCTATTTTTCCCCCAAATTATCAGAACTGGTGCAGCTAAACCACATCCCACTACTGAAAAGCATACAGGACGATCTAACCCGCTGGGTCACTTGCCTCTGTCCCTCATGGGCAAGGTAGCCACGGTTGAAATGAAAATCTTACCCAAAGTTAATTATCTCTTCTTAATGATCCCCACACAACCGCCACTAAAATGGTTCAAAACATTAGACTCATCCATATCAAGCTTTTTATGGAACAATAAACCTGCAAGAATTAGTCTAAAACTTTAAAATCTGCAAAAAGCTGTGGAGGCTTAGAATTACCTAACTTTTACAAGTACTTTCCAGAAAATAGATTACAATACATCTTAAAATGGTTAAAAAATAATCCAGAAACCAATTCATGGTTAGACTTGGAACAGGCGTTATGTGGAAAGATCAACCTGTTAGATCTACCATATATTAGCCAAAGAGTTAAAAAAACAGGACTGTTTCCAAAGTATCAATATAATCGCCACTCTAACAGCCTGGTGGGAATTTCTCAACATATCAAACCGTGCAAAATGACACCCATCTGGAAAAACCCAGACATCCCTATAAACAAAATAATGATACACTTCCCAGGTTGGCGAGCAGGGGGCGTAACACTACTAGAGCACTTAATTATTGATGGATTCATAACACCCCAGGAACTTCAAGACAAACATGGAATAAATAACTTCTTGGAATATCAGCAATTTAAATCTATGATTACAAAAAAGTTTAAAAACAAAGACAACGATTTAAAGCCATCAGAAGTAGTTACCTCTCTGATTCATTTTTCAATGAATAAAACTCTCTCCAAAATATACAAACTCTTATGCAACCTAGATAATAATATTTCACTTCCCATAACAAAATGGGATGCAGATTTGAGCATCAGCACAGATGAAAGCTTCTGGTCGGAACCTTTAAAACTGACAAAAAGTCCAAACTTGCAGCTAATTCAATTCAAAACTATTCACAGAATTTACTACACTGGACAGAGGATGTTCAAGATGGGTCTCAGTAACTCAGACATTTGTGAGCACTGTGATAGCAATCAACCCGACAGTTACATGCATGCACTGTGGTTCTGCACACCTGTTCAGGCTCTCTGGCATCAGGTATGTGCCGATTTATCAGTCTGGCTTAAGGTTTCAATCACGGTTTTACCGTCACTTTGCGTGCTTGGTGACATGAGTGCCATCGATATAGAAGGAGGATTATTATGTATCATTTTCATAACTCTTTGTATTGCCAAGAAACAATTTTAATAAACTGGAAAAACAAGAAAAATATGTATGTAAGTCAATAGAGAAATCTGCTGTTTGATCATATCAGCTTGGAAAAAATGTCATCCCAAAGTTCAAGTAACTTTGAAATAATTCAGTCTCTCTGGTCTCCCATAGCTAACTCCATGACTTAGGGGGTGGGGATCCTGGTCGTCGCTGCTCCTGTACATCTGCCGTGGTTTGGGGTGGGGGTCGGGGCCTTCCGGCACCCAGTGGGGGGTGGTGGGGACTCCGTTAGCCGGGGGGTCGGGTCTGGTGCCTGGGAGGGGTGGGCTGGGGTGCTGCGGTCTTCCGGGCTTTGTTGTGGGGGTGTGTGGTGGGGGAGCTTGAAGGGTGGTCTGGCTTGGCTTGGGGGTGGTCTTTTTGTGGGGGGGATGGCTGTTTGACCACCGACTCTTCCTCATATAATCTCTTGTTACGGTGATAGGGGGGGGGGGGGGGGTCAGCCTGTGATGCACCTTGGGGGGAGGAGCTACTTGGCAGTGGCCCCCTCCCCTTGGTGGGGGGTGGGGGGGGGGTGGATTGGACATCACTATGAGTAACCAGGATATGTGTTCCCAGTACCCTACCTGCCAATTTTAACTGCACCCCCTTAGTACACATACCCTTTACACCTCAAACCGTACACTCCAATACAAACACACATACATGCACACACACACCTTCACACACATGCATTTTGCAAGGAAGGTGGGCCCTCTGACCATCTGTCCCCTACCCAATCCATGATAGGGGGTACTGGGCCCTTGGCAACAACGGCCGTGTTCCCTGGGTGCTGGCTTCATGGGCCCGGTGGCCCTCTCTTCACGCGGGGAGAGAGGGATCCCTGAGCTTTCTGGCAAGGCCAAGAGCCGGGGATCACACCACATCTGAGCCGGGGGTGTCCAAATCCCTGTGGTGTGGGTTCTGGTCTTTGCCCCTGAGCGCTGGGACTCGCCAAATTTCCAACTGTGGGTGAGCCTGGTCGGGCCATGTGGGTGGCTGCCTGGAGCGCGGGTTTCCCTTGGGGGGTGATGAGGTGCTCGTCTGGGGCTGTGGGTGCTCTTCTGGGGCGGGGCCCTACTCTCCTGGTTGGGCTGGAGCTGCACTCTCTGTCCCCCCATGCCTCCCTGCTCTCTGGCTCTGGGGGCCCCCATGGCGGTCCTGCTGGCCCTGGCTTGGGTGGCAGATGTGATCACCCGGGGGGCAATTGTTCTCTATCTGCTGCCGTGTGGTGTTGGGGGGTTCTGGCTGCCGCTGCTGCTGCAGCGGTTGTCTTGATGTGGGGATGACTGGGCACTCTCCCTCTTTTTTTACATTCCATCATCCATTTTAGAAGAACATAAACACTCACTTGAGCACAGGTGTTAGCTCACCTTGGCGCTATAGTTTGCGTGATTGCATGAAATATTTCACACTAGTTGGTTTGAAGGCATAAGTATGTGTGTGTGAACATTATTTGTTTTGTGTACATGTTGACATGAACATTTTTGGAGCCAACAGGTATCTTTATAACATTTGAGTGTGTCTGTGGACAGGCCCTTCCCTTTTAGACTTGTACTACATCTGGACCTCACTGTAATGATTATAACCATCCAGAAACTTGTTGCGTTATGCTGCTTCATGGTTTTACCCCCCTTCTATAATCACCCTTCTATTTCTACAATCACCCTTCTATCCCCCTCCCCCCTCTCTAACATACCTCTCCCTTCTTCCCTCCTTTCCTTTTCCTTCCGATCCAACACAAAAGATTTTCAAATATGACTAAATGAATAAAGTTGGCCTCGATTACAAAAGGGGTTTATTCAAACATATCTCTGGTTTGTCTCAAGATTCCTAACCCCTGTTGTTAAAGGAAAACATATCCAACACAAGAGGCCTTCAGCTCTCATCTGTTTGCCCAGCTGTTGTACAGGACAAGTTGAAAAAAATCTGGAAACAATTTTTTTTTTTTTAAATAACTTATTTTTATGTTACCGGTGCAATTAAGAATTTGAACATCTGTCTATCATCTAGAATTCCGACCCTCAAACACCTGGTAGTCCACCATTAAATAGTCCACCTTCACTCCATTTATTATCCTAAATTAGAAGCACCTCTTTAAGGTCATTAGCTGCAAAAAAGACACTCGTCCACCCCATACAATCAGTAAGACTCCAACTAACATGGCCAAGACCAAAGAGCTTTCCAAAGACACCAGAGACAAAATTGTAGACCTCCACAAGGTTGGAAAGGGCTACGGGGCATTGCCAAGCAGCTTGGTGAAAAAAAATTCCACTGTTGGAGCAATTATAAGAAAATGGAAGAAGCTAAATATGGCTTTCAATATTTCTCAGACTGGGGCTCCATGGAAGATCTCACCTCATGGGGTCTGAGTGATCCTAAGAAAGGTAAGGACTCAGCCCAGAACTACACGGGAGGAGCTGGTCAATGACCCAAAAAGAGCTGGGACCACCGTTTCCAAGGTTGCTGTTGGTAATACACAAAGAAGTCATTGTTTAAAATCATGTATGGCACAGAAGATTCCCGCTGCTCAAACCAGCACATCCAGGCCCATCTCCAGTTTGTCAATGATCATTTGGACGATCCAGAGGATTCATGGGAGAAAGTCATATGGTCAGATGAGACTAAAATAAAACTTTTTGATCTTAATTCCCCTCATTGTGTTTGGAGGAAGAAGAATTATGAGAACAATCCCAAGAACAATATCCCTACTGTGAAACATGGGCATTATGATATGGGGGGTGTTTTTCTGTGCATAGGACAGGATTACTGCACTGTTTAGGAAAGGATGACCATGTATTGCGAAATTTTGGGGAATAGCCTCCGTCCCTCAGTTAGAGCATCAAAGATGGGTCGTGGCTGGGTCTTCCAACATGGCAATGACCTATATCACACAGCCAGGATAACCAAGGACCGGCTCCACAAGAAGCATATCAAGGTTCTGGAGTGGCCTAGCCTGTGTAATCGCAAACAAAGGCTGCTGTACCAAATATTACCATTAATTTTCTCAGGTGTTTGAATACTTATTTGAAACAGTAGCATAAAAATGTATTTTTTTTTTCAAAAACCTTCAATGAAATAACCAGATTATTTTTAGATGATCTTTCTCACAGTTGACATGCAGTGGATGAAAATTCAGACTCCTCCATGATTATTTAAGTGGGAGAACTTGCAAAATCCCGGGGTATTCAAATACTTATCTGCCTCACTGTATAGAATAGAATAAATATATTATTTTCTGAAAACCTTTCTTTCATTGGTCGATCTATTTAATTTCAGTTGTTCAGAAAATAAATAAATTGTGCCTAGTTTTTAACTGATTTATTACAACAACAACAACAAAAAACAGATATAAGTCCAATTCCACCACTTTCCCTTAGAAGTGGTGGAATTGATATGCATTTAAAAGGATGCTGTATTCAGTATTTACTAACCAAACTGCACTGAGCAATGTTTTTTTTAAATTCTCTCTTTTTTTCCACTTTTTGCTATCTTTGAGACGACAGTAGAGACCACTACACCAACACAGCATACCTTGGCATTAACCTCATCAAAGAGGGCAAATAGGAATGTGTACAGATTTCCAAGGAAGAGGGCAAAGATCCTCCCCAGCTGCCACTTCAGAGCAATTCGAGGATGATAATCTTCCAACTCTGCGATTGCTTCAAACAGAGGGGGACACACCAGTCCCAGCAGAGACATCACAAACTCCACCTGATAAAAGGAACAACAGGAGTTACTGTTTTATTTTCTTATCTTTTTCTTTTTGACAACTTTTGTTTATAGATGTTCTTTATGTGATAAATCTCTCAATAAGATATCAAATATGACGATTTTTAACTGACTTTTTTTTTTACTAAGCTTTAAGAAAAACAAGAACATTAACTTCCTCAAAAATATCAAAAACATATTGCATACTTGGTCACTATGTTTTTACATTCCTTTTAAAAGAGAACACCTATATTTACAGTTACAGTGTGGCAGAAAAGTATTTGCCCATTAGCTACAGCCCCAAAAAATTCCCAGCTCTGGAGACGATCTGCGTGGAAGAATAGTCTAAATCGCAGCTCCAGCGTTTCCAAGACCCACAAGAAACATTTGATACCTGTCATTGCCAAGCAGAGTTAAATAACAAAGAATTGATGTAAAATTTGATATCATTTTTTTTTCTGCACCATTATATAAATAGATTCCCTAAAGTGATACAACTTGCATGTGACTGTCAAGTGCTTTTTTGCCCCGCTTTTTTTCGGCTGTTTTCTTGAATTGTCGTACATTTAAATATTTATGACACGTTCAGAAGTCAATCCTACCTCGTTTTTTTGAAACCAGGTCAAAGATTTTGGATCCAGCTTTGCAAAGTCCTGTGACCGTTTCACCACAAAATAGATTAGATATCCGCTGCCACCAAGGCAACACAGAATCATTAGGTTTGCCAGGACCCGCAGGAAACGTCGAAGATGAACGTTTTCATCTTTCTGGTTCTCTTTTTCATCCACAATGGATTCCTACAGTTTTTTTTAAGGGGGTAAAAAATATTGTGAAATATTGTGTAGCGGAAGAATTGTCTAATGATCTAAACGTATTCATTTTGTTGGTTTTATTTGTGTACTAATTTTAAAAGAAAGTAATGTATATTTCCACTTTTCTGTCTTTTTTGGAAGAAGAAAAAAGTTGAACACAGAGCATGGTTATATATAAAAAAAAATCAGAATCTGAACAGGTAATATCCTGAAAATGATGTGTCAAGATGTGGCAAAAATAATATTTACATTAACTAAAAGTAACATATGCGCAAAACACAGTACAGTACAAGCAGAGATTATGTTACATTGTGGTTAATTTTAACAGTTAATTTAAACTGTTTAAATTAACCTGGATGTCATTTAAGCTGAAATAATGGCTTTACATCGATTTTAAAAAAATATACAGACTGTAGAGAACTTTTTAAGGTGTCTTAAAACCATCTGTGTTTGGATGCTAAAATTTTTCTAACCTTAATTTGAACGAAACTATCAGAAAACTATAAGAAACGTTTTTTCTTAGAGCATCTTAGTTCTTTTTTAAGTGACCAGATCCATGTTATCTATTTACTGTATTTACTGTTCCACTCTCTTGGTCTTGCTTTTCATTGAAGTAACTTTGTTTTTGAAAAGTTTAAAACCCAACTCACATCAGAACAGTGTTACCATATTTAAAAATATCCAGGTTAACCAGAAGAACATTTGATATCTTTACAGGCTCCACAGTCATCTTCCAACTTAAAATCACAAACACATTTATATCTTGCTAACCTTGAAGCTTGTAGTGATGGAGGCATATTTATTGTCTGCAGTCTCAGGGTTTCCTATCAGGAAATCCCAGCTAGTGAACATCTTCCAGCTGAAGGTGAATTGTCCTTCATCTCCACCATCTCCTCCTTCATTTGAGTTTCGAGCCATCCTTGAGAGACCAAACAGTTATCAACATCCTGATGAAATGCACATTAACCATCTGCTTTAGTGTTTAGTCCATACATTCTAATGACAACCATCAAGCTGTATCCAAATATTCCAACGCCAGTGAGCAGGTATGACAGAGGGAGCCTGAACTTCAGCACCCCGATAGTTCGCTCATTGTTGTAGTACCCATAGAACATAAAAGAGTATTTCGCATATCCCTGTTTAGAAACAGAAACACAGACACACATGTGGATGAGTCAACATTATGGTGCGTGAAACTGAAAGCAGAATTCAAAATCTATGTATGATTACAATGTGGTGGCATTTTATACATTAAAAGTGGCAAGGTGGAAAGTAAAAACTTGTATTTTATCCATAAAGGTGTTATTCTTTTGAAGTTGAGACCCTCACACCAAAATCAAAGAGCACAGAGTAGTCCATGGCTGTCGGCTGCTCATCTCTAGGCACAGTTTTCCTCGGAATAGAGCCATATGGAAGACCCATCATAACCTAAACACAAACAACAGGGTTGAAGGAGAGAAACTCATACTTCCACACAATGTTGCATGTGCTCAAATGAACTGTTAGAGGAAACTGCACCTCAGGGAGAACAACCAGACCAAATATGAGCCCAAATAGGATCAGATTCAGGCCATACATCCACCTCAGAAAAAGAAAGTAGGATGCCACAGATGACCCAAAGTGACCTATGAGTAGACAAAGAACTTTGTTAAAATAGAAAACCAGAGCTCTTCATGTTTTTCAATATATGCATTATTTCATTGTGTTACCTACTTTCCACTTCTTTTATCTTCCTCTCCCAGGGAATACAAGCTGTTTTGAAGTTCTCAAAATCCCGTTTAAACTTGATAATTTTCTGTGGGGGGAGAATTAAAAAATATGTATGCTCATCAGTTTATAAATAAAAAAATAACTAAAATGCTTACTAAATATAATCATGAATGTAAACTTGAGCTTATTACCTTGGCCATCATAACCTTGAATGCGTAGAGCTTTCTGCCTTTTCCTTTACCAAGGGCTCCTTCAAATTTTTCTACGAACTCCTGAGCTTCCCTGTGTGAATTTTCACAGAAAACAAAAAATGACCTTCAGAGAAATAAAATAAAGCCTAATTTCCTGCCTTAAAAATTCAATAATTGATTTCATTTCAATGAAAATGGTGTTTTTGGTGTTTTTAACATGTTCTTGTGGCATTTTTCTCATGATGGAGGACATATATAAAACAAAACTCCGCTTAAAATTGTATTTCTAAATTTTCTTTATTCAAATCATTGTGAGTAAGGGGCAGAAAAAAATGCTGTTGTAAAAAGCCTGTAGCTGTGACATGGGTGCTAAAGTCAGCGAGTCACAAGCTCCCTGCTCAGCTCCATTCCGATGCATCCACTTGCAGGTCCACTAGGAATGCTTTTGCTGTACAATTGATCAAAAGATGATTGGAGTGGGACTTTAAACAGGAAAAACAAGCAGTGGGTTTGTTTACAGATGATGATGATGTCTTACACATGTTCTGAGAATCAGAGGGATGATCTGACAACAAGCAACAACCTAAGTGAGCCACAACAACATTCATTAAACAGTGTCAGGCTCATGAAAAAGTAAGAGCAGCTCACCTATCACGTTCTTATCAGGCACTTGTCTACATGGATCTGTACATGGAGAAACATACCCAACTGATCTGTCTCTGTCTCTATCTGACCTCCACCTGCATTAGTATCTACCCAGAGTTCATTAAAGAGTCAACAGAGCACACCACCCCGGGAGAAGAGTAAGTGAGCACATTTTTAGAAGCTGCCACTGATTTGTGTTTACTTCAGAATGATGAGTCTCTTCTTCATGCGCCAGGGTTTGTTCCTTAATGTGGCGATCACTTTCTTCTTCTCCTCCACCTGCTCCTTCAGGGCCTCAATCTCTCCCTCTGACAACTGGTCTTCCTCATCTTCGCTGTCAGAGCTGGGAAGATCTGGGGAACTGATAAAAAGAAAACATGTTTTACTTTCCTTTTCTTTTTTATAATTTTAAACAAATAAAAACACCTCAGCACCTCAAATGACTAACACATAAATGTCATAAATAAACTGATAGATATATGTAAAACAACACTGGTGGCAAACATTTATCTATTTTTTTCTCAGATCAAAACAATCAGTCAAGAAGGTAAGCCAACCTGCCTTGAACCTGAGACTACTTGCCAGCAAAAACGTTTCATGCTGATAGCACTGGCATCAATAAATTTATTGAGCTTCTAAATTTGTGGCTTGGAACAAATACATATTTAACAGAAATTGAGTTACAACAATCAAAATTTTCAATCTGTTCTGTTTTAACATGAGCTTTGAACTTTTTTAAGGGTTTTTCAGACTGGATGGATATGATGACTCAGAGGGACTCGGACCAATCACTGTCGACTGGTTTCAACATGGCGGCGCCCGTATCAGGATGCAATGGTGAGGGATTTTGCCTCATTTCACGAGAGCTGGAGCTAAGGCATTTTCTATAGGTCACACCTTGATTCGTCCATTGTTATTACAGTCTATGATTCAGACAGAGGAATCTCAGAGCAAACCAAAGGTCAGTCCAATTGGAAATCAACCGAGACCACCTCAAAAGATGGGTCCAAGAGCGGTTCCTGGTCCCAGACCAGGGTTCACTTAGGTGTATTCAGACTGAAAATTTGTTGTAGAATATTAGGGGAAACAAACTCTGGTTCACTTTAAGCTAACAAAATGTTTCCATTCTGAATACACCCTGAGTATGCTGATTGTTCATTTATCAACATTTGACACAAAAAAGCCAAGCAAAGGACAAATGCTCCAAAGTAGCTTTGCTAAAAGCATGGTGATTTGGGCATGGGACTGCTGTTTGTAACATGTCTATGTTTGTAAATCTGTCCTTATTCTATAAATTAATTCAGAACAATTAAAAAAATAAATTAAAAAAAAACTGTGCACCATGGCACTGTGGTTAGCGCTCTTGCCTCACAGCAAGAAGTCCCCCTGTTCAAGTCCTGGCTGGGGGACCTGAAACAGAACTACAACGGGGGACCTTTCTGTGTGGAGTCTCCCTGTGCATGCGTGGGTTCTGTCCGGGGTCTTCGGCTTCCTTCCACCGTCCAAAAACATGCTTCATATGTTAATTGGCAACTCTAAATTGTCCATAGTTGTGAGTTTCAGAGTGAATGGATGTGCGATATGTGACTGGCGACCTGTCCAGGGTTTCCCCTGCCTTCGCCCACAAGTGGCTGGAATAGGCCCTGGCAGCCCCGTGACCCTGAAAGAGACAAAACGACCGTAGTGCAACGGTAGGGCGGTCGACCCATGATCGTAATATTGCAGGTTCAATTCCCGCCTTGCACGCCCATGAGTCAAGGGCAAGATACTGAACCCCACCTTGCCTCTGATGGTAGGCCTGTGTTTGGCAGCGGAGCCCGCACCAGTGTGTAAATGTGTGTGTGAATGGGTGAACAAGTCTGTGACTGTAAAGCGCTTTGGGCCTTGTAGGTGGAAAATCGCTATATAAGTATACGCCATTTACCAAGATGAATGAATGAAAAAAAAGATTCAGTATACAACTTAAAATGTTAATACCATTGTCACACAGCAATAAAAGGTCTTAGTCTTAAACATCACATGTTGCGTCTTTTTAAAGAAATCGCAAAAGCACTGATGTCTTTATGGTTATCTAGTAAAGTATAATCTGGTCCTTAATGTAGCTTGATTTCATAAATATATAGGCTACATGACATATTTCATTGTGCCATTACATATACTACAAAAAACAAGGCATATAAAAGCAATATCTGACATCATTAACGAATAGTTCATTTGCTTTAAAATGGCGGTTTTCTATAAAAAAAAATATTGTATGACATTTACATATGTAATGTGACATGTAGTCGTAATGTGACATGTAGTCGTAATGCTGACAATTGTTAACCTAATTTCGGGCCTTTCAAATTACGTATTGGCATTTACACATGAATGACTAAAACCAACATTTTCAGCTCTTTCAAGTTCCTCTGGTGTGAGTTTTGATGCAGAAAGTCAGCAAGGTACGAGCAGAGAGTCACATCTTAATTGCTGAAAAAGTGCTTTTTTTTCTCAGGATGAATTCTTTTGTCTCTTGACTCAGCTCTAAATAATGCTTGAGCAAAGAGCTTGCATCTTCCATTGCAAATGGATCTCAGCTCTTTTGAATTCTTTGTCCCTTTCCAGATGTTTTTGCTGATTTTTACAGGCATTTTGCTCAAATGCAATATCAAAGATGTAGGAAAAATGAGTGTACCTACATGCCATATTTACAAAATGAAATTAAAAGCAAGCAGCATCTTTATTTTAACCATTTTTAATCTATCCAATAGCTCTAACAAAATCATTCGTGAAAGTGTATGAAGACAGATGACGAGGGTTAAGGCACGGAGAGTACTGCACCTGCTTTGCTTTTTATTCTTCTTGTCCTTACTCTCCTCCACTTTTCCTTTTGCATTTTCCGTTTTATCCTTGTTCTGCTGATTTTTCTGTGTTTTGGTCACAGCTTTGCCTCTTGTTTTCCTGCTCTCTTTCTCTCTTTCACTCTCATCATTGCTGCCCTCCTTATCACTTTTCTTCTTGGAGGATTTTGCTCCTCTTCTTGTTGTTCTTTGTTTGTTTCCCTTATCTTCATCCTCCTCATCCTGATCGCTGTCTATGGGCTTGGGCCTCTTCCTCCGCCCTCTGCGCTGGGGTGCCTTATCCTCATCTTCGTCCTCGTCTTCATCCTCATCATCCTCTTCCTCGATTGCCTGTTTGGCCTTGCGTTGTGATTTAGCTCTCCTGTTTTTAATCCTTCTCCTGGCCTCATCTGTACAAAACACACAGACACGTTGAAGAAAAAGCTCAAACGAACAACCTACAAAAGTGTATATGCGATTAATTGTTGCTTGGATAACTCACCTTCACTACCACTGTCAAACTCAGCATCCACGTCCATTCCAACTGCAATTGAAAAGTCACCACAAAACATTTAAATTGAAATAAAACTTCCATTGAATAAACAATGTAAAGACTTCAGTAAGCAATGTAAGACAAAAATGTCTCTCACCATCTTCAACCTGAATTATGGTGCTATTTTTCCTTTTTGGTGGCATTGTCCTGATATCCTCATGTGTTATTTTTCTCCTGTGAGTCCTCCACTGCTGATGTCATTTAACCCGACCTATGAGTCACTCAGTGCCGGCAGCTTAATCACTCTGAGGATACAATACCAAAAGCCCAGTATACAAAGCCACACGGACGCACACACACACAGGTACACACAGTCAAACACAGGAACCGGTGTGCATCTGTTTAAGCTGCTGAATACTGGGCTCCTTGACGACAGTCAAAGACACCAAGGCATTGAATGTTAATTAGAAGGCCCGGAAAAAAACAGACTACAGAACAATGGACCTGTCAATCAAATTGTCAAAAGATACTTAGCAGAAAAGAAAATGTACATCAAGGTATTACCTAACGTTTTTTAAGAATTAAGGAAAACTTTTCACATGTACAGTGGGGGAAAAAAAAAGTATTTAGTCAGCCACCAATTGTGCAAGTTCTCCCACTTTAAAAGATGAGAGATGCCTGTAATTTTCATCATCAGTATACAGCGGGGAAAATAAGTATTGAACACGTCAACATTTCTCTCAAAAAACATATTTCTAATCGAGCTATTGACATGAAATTTTCACCAGATGTCGGCATCAACCCAAGTAATGCACACATAGAAAGAAATCCAAACATTTATGTCCATAAATAAAGTTATGTGTAATAAAGTGAAATGGCACAGGGAATAAGTATTGAACACGCTTACTGAAATTTATTTAATACAAGGTGCAAAAACCGTTGTTGGCGATTACAGCCTCAAGACGCCTCCTGTATGGAGAAACCAGTCGAATACATTGCTCAGGTGTGATTTTGGCCCATTCATCCACACAAACTGCCTTCAAATCTTCAAGGTTCCGGGGGCTCTTCTGTGAACCCGGATCTTCAGTTCTTTCCGAAGATTTTCAATTGGATTCAAGTCTGGTGATTGACTGGGCCATTCTAGCAGCTTTATTTTCTTTTTCTTCAACCAGTTGAGTGTTACCTTGGCTGCGTGCTTGGGATCGTTGTCTTGCTGAAAGATCCACCCTCTTTTCATCTTCAGCAGCCTGGCAGATGACAGCAGATTCTGATCAAGAATGTCTCGATACTTTTCTCCAGTCATTATTCCTTCAATGATATGAAGTCTAAAGTACCACATGCTGAAAAACATCCCCACGCCATGATGCTCCCACCTCCAAACTTGACTGTTGGTATGGTATTTTGGGGGTGATGTGCGGTGCCATTTTTCCTCCAAACATGTTGTGTCTTATGACATCCGAAGAGTTCAATTTTGGTCTCATCTGACCAGAGTATCTTCTCCCAGAATGTCATGGGTTTATCCAAATGTTGTTGCAAACTCCAAACGAGCTTCAACATGCTTCTTCTTCAAAAATGGAGTCTTGCGTGGTGTGCGTGCATGGAGGCCATGGCGGTTGAGTGCATTACTTATTGTTTTCTTTGAAACAACGGTACCTGCTGATTCCAGGTCTTTCTGGAGCTCTCCACGAGTGGTCCTGGGCTGTTGGAGAACCCTTCTGATGATTGTTCTGACTCCTCTGTCTGAAATCTTGCGAGGAGCACCTGGCCGTGGCAGGTTTATGGTAATGCCGTGTTCTTTCCACTTCCGGATGATGGCCCCAATGGTACTCACTGGAACTTTCAGAAGTTTAGAAATGCGCCTGTAACCAATGCCTTCAGTGTGTCTTGCAACAATAAGGTTGCGTAGGTCTTTGGACAGCTCTTTGCTTTTACCCATCGTGCAATGCTTCTTGTCTAACACCTTGCTGGTGAGAAACCTTTTTAAAAGGCATCAATCAGGACTATACCAGCTGATATTACTTTGCACTAATCGGGGGCAGGTTAACCTTCTGAATACTGACAAACTCCAGCTGCTTTCTTGGCTTGCCAGACCTTTTTACCCCTCCTTTTCTTCATGTGTTCAATACTTATTCCCTGTGCCATTTCACTTTATTACACATAACTTCATTTATGGACATAAATGTTTGGATTTTTTTCTATGTGTGCATTACTTGGGTTGATGAAACCCATGAAAATTTCATGTCAATAGCTCGATTAGAAATATGTTTTTTGAGAGAAATGTTGACGTGTTCAATACTT
This sequence comes from Oryzias latipes, assembly GCF_053564925.1. Classification (NCBI taxonomy): domain Eukaryota; kingdom Metazoa; phylum Chordata; class Actinopteri; order Beloniformes; family Adrianichthyidae; genus Oryzias; species Oryzias latipes. Next base: position 16,435,896 of record NC_136245.1, read on the forward strand.
ATTTTCCCCGCTGTACCTCAACTGAGAGACAAAACAAGAAGAAAAAAATCCAGAAAATCACATTGTCTGATTTTTAAATAATGTGTTTGTAAATTAATGTGGAAAATAAGTATTTGGTACTTCAGATGAGTTTGAGTCTTTTTGAATGTTCGTTTATGTTTAGACAAAATATTTTAAAACTTTTTAGATATTGTCTTTAAGCTTCAAAAGGCTTTTACAAAAATCTCTCACAGTTTTATTTTAAGATAACTTATGAAGGTGTAATAAATAATAAGTAACATTCACTGGAATTCTGACCTCTATTCTCTTTTACTTCTTCTCTCCTCCTCTCTTCTATTCTTGATCACTTATTTATTATTTAGTCCTCCATGCCTCTGTTTGGTGTAGTGCGATGCATGCATTCCAGTTTCCTCGTATGTACTCCTGTACCTGGCCGTGGACCACGCCTCTGGCTCGTCTCACGGCCCCAGCTGTCCCCTAATTCCATCTGGATAAAGTCCAGCTGCTACACTATTCAAACATGAAGTTGTAGAATGAGATAGGCTAATTTCTTTCTAAGAGTTCTGGTACATCGCCTTTTCATCCTAGGAGGGGTCCCTCCTTCATGCGGCCATCCCCGAGATTTCTTTTTTTTTTCCCCGGAGTCCATTTGTTTTAGGCGTTTTTCTTTACAGAGAAGGGCGGTCTAAGGCAGAGATGCCCAGTTTAGCTTAGTCTGTTTAATTTAGATTAGCAATTACCTATAGTATTTTATGACTGATTACATGTTCAATTCAATTCAATTCAATTTTATTTGTATAGCCCAAAATCACAACAACAGTCGTCTCGATGGGCTTCGAAGTAAAACATGAACTTAAAAGGATCACGAATACAAAGAGTTCAACAGGAAAATACTAAAATAAACTAACAAACTGACTATGCTATACTGGCATCCCTGCCCTTAGACCCCCCTTCGCGGGAAGGAAAAACTCCCAAAAAAAAACGGATTCCGGAAAAAACGAAGAAACCTCAGGGGTGCCCACATGAAGGAGGGATCCTCCCCCAGGACGGACAGGCGATTTACCAGAACTCTTAGAGAAGAATTAACTTATCTAAATCTACAACTACATATATAAAAGTCCAGCAGACGAGCTTCATCCAGCCGTGGTTGTGGGGACAGTCAAAGGCGCGAGTCGAGCCGGAGACAGGAACCACAGCCAGGTGTAGGAGCAGGAGCAGAGACGAGGTACTCGGTCGGGTACAGAGCAGAGACGAGCCAGAGATGAGCCAGAGGCAGGATCCACAGCCAGGTGTAGGAGCGGGAGCAAAGGCGAGGTACACGGTCAGGAACTGGAGCACGGATGAGCCAACTGTGGTCTGGAAGCACTCCCACTCCCCAGGAGGGGAGAGGAAAAGAGGGACAATACATGAATCGCACTGTACCAAACACAGGCATGGAGAACTAAATGATGAATTATGGTCAAGAATAGAGGAGAGGAAGGGTAGAATTAGAAAAGAAAAGAGGACAGAACCCCAGTGCACCATAATTCCCCAGCTTCAACTTCTAGCAGCCTTTTAAAAGAAATAGTTATTAAGTTTAATTTAAACAAATTAACATTAAGTTAAATAATCTCTAAATACTAACTAGTCTGACAATAAGCCTGTTCAAAGAGGAATGTTTTCAGTCTAACTTTGAAAGTAGAAACTGAGTCGGCCTCTCTTACATGAGCTGGGAGTTTATTCCATAAGACAGGGGCTTGGTGGCTAAACGCTCTACTTCCAACCATACTTTTACAAATTCTAGGAACCACATGTTCTAATACAATTACCAGTATGAAGCTCATTAAGACAACTATTGTTTCAATATGGAGCTATATAAAAAAACTGAACTGAAATAATAAACAAAATGTTTTTATTTGAAGACCCAATCGAATTCAAATTTTTGCACTGGTAACATTGGCTTTGGGTTGTGAGGGGCTGTGAGCTAGCTGGAAAGAGTGTTGGCAAAGGATTGATGGGAAATGAAGACAGGCTTACTCCCTGCCAACAGTCCTGCCCACAACTCAAAGACAAAATTATAATAAACTCTTCCCGTTCTCCAGAAACAATGTCCTAGAACACAATTTTTTTAAATTCAAACATTCAGTGAGAAATATGTGCCACTGAGAGCATAACTCCATGCCATCAAAACTTTGATGGAGTATCTCTTAGCATAATTTTTCAATGAACCACTTACTTGTTATAGTTTTAGCATAAGCATAAAACAATTAAAATCCTCTTTATGTTTTTTAAACATTCCCAAAATCAAAAAGGGCAAACCATTTTACATTGGTAACATCCTGACAATGCGCTTATGATTAAATATCTCAGAGCAGATAGAGAATTGTCTGCTTAATTAGGTCCGTCAATAATGGATTGCTTGATAGGATCTTTCATGCCCAACAGCCCACAGTACAGTCACACACAGAGACACATGATACGTTCAAAGATTTTCATCAGAGTAGCAGACATGTCAGCTACATAATGAGAATTTAAATGAGTGTTTTGTAATGATCAAACTTCATTAATTATAAAAGACATTCTGTTTGGAGCTCCTCTTTATTTATAAAAATGAAACAGTCAATAACTTAGTTTTTGATAAACGATTTGATACTTTCTTGTGGACAAAATTAACAGCAGACTATCATCTTAGTGTAGATCATCAGTCTTGGTGTAATTAAAGATGTTTATGATTTTAATTTTTTTGATTAAAAGATGCTTATGCAATTTGTTTTTTAAATTTTCAAAAAACATCATTTTCAAAATAGAAAAGAGTACTCAAATGTGTATCATGCTCATTGCTTTCATTTTGTCTAAACATGAGTCGCTCTGTAAAGTATTTTTCTCCGCGTTCCTTTGCATTCATTAGTGTCTCTGTAGGCTTGGTGCCCGACGGATCATGGCTTCACTTTGCAGAGGGAAATTGGGCAGGTATCCCGGGGTCCTGTGGCTCATGTGGTTGCTGGGTCTAGGGACTCTGGTTGCTTGTTCCATCTCTCTGTCTCTGGCTGAAGGGAAAAGGTTGCATGTTTTTATTGTAATAAAACTTCCTACAAAGTTGTCTGTAAAAATGAATGTTTATATAAATTTGGGTGGATTTATTAGTTTTCCTAGATTTCGTTTTACTTGTACTTGAGGATAACTGAAATTAGAAACTAAAAAGATTGAGCTAATATTCTTAAAGACCCACGCTAATGAAAATTGGATTTTTGGTCTTTTTAATATGTGCTTGTAGCCTTTTTCTTATAACGAAGGGCATATATTTTAAAAACCTAAGATTAAAACTGAATTTCTTTACACAAATCGTGATGAACCGGGGGCAGATTTAAAAAAAACGCTGTGTGAATAAGCTCTCAGTTGTTACGCAGTAACTGAAATAGGCGAGCCAAAGCCTCCCTGCTCTGCTTCATTCTGATGCATCTACTTGCAGAAAAATAGCCTACAATAACGTCTTGCTTTTCCTCTTCTGAGCTGGCATCTGGCTCTAAGCTGTAACGCTGGATCGCTCCGATATTGCACGATTTTTGTTTGAGATTGCTAATGTTAGCTTGGGGTTGTGAGGGGCTGTAAGGTAGCGGGAGAGAGTGTAAACAAAGGAATGATGGGAAATTAGCAGAGGCTTATTTCCACTCCAACGATCTTGCCCAAAACAGTTTCTAATGTCCTGCTGCCCTGCAGAAACTTTTTCCTAGAAAACGATCCTAGTTTTATTTTACCTGAAAACAGCTAAATCAAAATGAAAAGACCACTGGGAACGATTTTTTTTTACTTCGTTAACATATGTTTTTTGAAACCAAATAAAACTTTTACGTTTTTTTACTGAAAAATGTCACTCTTTCTTTCCTCCACATGCAATATGTTTTGATTATTAAACATGAATGGCTTTCATTTTCTATCTGTCTTGACTTGGGTAATAAGATCTCACCCTCCTGACCTTGGAATGAAGCATTGTTGTTCCTCTGATGGCCTGCAGACTCTAATGCAACTTTTCTTGCCTCCTCCAGATCCATTAATGCTTTTTGTGCGGCCTTCTTGTTTTTCTTCTTGTTTTCCTCATTTTGCTTTGAGAAAAACACACATCATTATCCTCTGCTGCTCTCTGCTGGAGCAATCACACATGCGCAAATGCTGTGAGTCTATGTTTGCTGTTCTGACTTCAAGAGGTCAATAATGATGCTCTCTCAAAAAGTAAGGCCAAAAATGGTTTTCAATTTTTTTTTTTTTTTTTTAATAACATGGGAGTAAGTGGAACAAAATGTAAGTATTTGAAAACTAAATTTTAGGCCTACAAAAATTATTTTTATGATCATTTTCACAGACAATATTTGATAACACGGATTAAAGCACCAGAATTTGAATATTTACTGAGGGTCAAAATTAAATGTGGGCTGAACACATCTGTATTCTTTAATTTGTTGATAGTATATTTGAATAATTTATACACATGAAGAGTGTTCTATCCATGTCTATAATAAAAATATTCCCTGTAGGACAAATATGTTCTTGTGTGTATCGTATATGCTGTAACCTGCTGTTGGATGAATGAGGAAATTTTCAGTTCTAGCAATTGTAAATCGTGGTCGGCGGTCATAGAAGGGTTGGGCAGTTTTTTGCTAGGTCTGGCGGTTTTCAGATGACTTTTGGGCTGGAAAACTGTGACACTATCTGGCAACACTGGTTGGAACCATCATAATGCAAACCACTAATTGAGAGAAAAATAATACATTTACATGACATACATGTCCTATTGCAATATTAATAAATTCCTAAACAATTCTTTATCAACACAGAATAATCCCTCACTGCCTTCACTGCCCTCACCGCCAATTGTTGACTGTGGTTGGTAAAAGCAAAATAATTTTCATTATTTGGATTACCATTTGAAGTTTTTTCTTCAGTTCCACATTTGCCTCTTTGTAGCTCTTAGATGTGGATTGCAGGTAATATATGGCCAATCTGGGATATAAATTGGCATATTAGTAAAGACAGAATCCCTAAAACTCAAATTCTTCTATATATAAAACACTAAAAATCATTTAAGAAAGTGAGTCTTAAAGTATTCTGCTGACTCACACCATCAGTAATATGAAGGGCAGCACCAGCCCAGGGTTGGAAGCATAGCTGAATACTTTACTAAACCAGGCTGGAAAGTCAGACTCCAGCGTCTCACGGATCACATCAAACATCCGGTTCTTGCCGCTTGTGAGAAGACAAACATCATAGAAACACAGCGTATAATCTCTAACGTACAATAAAACAAGAAAGTCTCATACCTGAAGGGTCCACAGTCAAAGGAAGGGGGGATAGTGACAATGGTGTAGATAGCAGGCAGAGTGGACAGGAAGAGAATGACCAGCAGCATGGCCATGTAGAAATTATTAGAGCCTGAAGCTTTGAAGACTCGCTCCTGTGGCACATTGCAGCACATCACAGCCCAGCACTGCAGGTACATGGACACATGTAGCCGCAGGACGTTTAAGGCAGGCAGGCAAGGAGCGTAGAAGGCTCCCATCCTGGAAGCAAATAAAATACTTTGTCATCATTGTATAGGAGATTTATCCACACTAGGTCAGTTAGTACAGGATCCAGCTTGAAGTAAGAATAACTGATTTAGGCATAAAATTTACTCTTGCCATATCATTCCTTGATTGAAGATGAGGCCCAGGACATTTCCGCTGACATCAAACTCAGAGTAAGATGGCTTAAAAGACAACATTAACACCAATTTTATTATAGTCCTTATTTCAAATAAATTCAAATAAAGGATTACACATGTTAACATGAATGGAGGAAAAGACATACAAATCCAGCTTCAAGGTCCCAGCACCAGCAGTGGTTTAGAAAACGAACAAGAACGGCCCGTAAGAAATCACCAATCAGCAGCGTGATATAAGTTGTCATGGTATCAGAGATGATCAGTCGAACAAACTCCTGCAAAAATAAACCAACTAAGTATTATCCAAAAAGCATCTAAACATGTTATTTCTCCAACATTAAGTAAATATGGAGTGGTGTGATTTAAACAAAATGCTCATTATGCTCAATTGATCAAATATGGGCTTTAAACCCAGCTGTTTTTAAAGCTAACACAGAGACTGATTTATTTCCCCCCCAGTATTCCTCATAATTGTCTTTAAAACTTTTTATTGTTTGTTTGGTTGGTTTTCAAAATTACAAAAATAGAATAGAATAGAATAAAACTTAATTGATCCCACTAAGGGGAAATAATCTAAAAAAAAAAACAGTACAACATGCAATGCTTTTTTTGTGCTTTTTTTAACTTAATTAATAAAGCCATTGGTACCCATATTTCCCTGTCTAATAACAATAAACAAGAAGAAAAAAATACAACAGACAGCGAACACCAACAAACATGGATTCCTTAGTTTAAACACAAAATACAACTATAAAATACAATTACCCAGTTAGCTGATAATCTGCAAGAAGCCGTATAAAAACTTTTAAGGAACAGGGAACCACTCATTTGTTTCCAATAGTTTTACAGGCTTTTACAGTCAGTTACATCAGTGAGGTACATTATTTTTTCTTTCTTTACACACACATGTGCGCTGACCTGGCCTACCATGGTCTCCCAGCAGGGCCCTCGGGGCACATCAGCAGGGTGGATGGTGATGGGGGAAGCGGTGAAGTTTTCTGATACAGTGCCATTATAAAGACTTGCTTCCCACATGGTTATGTTAAACTTAACTATCTTTTCCTCCTCCCTCTAGTAAAAAAAAAACACATATGTATAATCAATCCTGAAACGATATTGATTCATCAAAAAAAAAAATGTAAACAGTCATACTTTAACATTAATCTCATCCATGAGTGCAATAATAAAGGTGTAAAGGTTTCCCAAAAAGAGAGCGAAGATGCGACCCAGCTGCCACTGCAGGGCAACACGTGGGTGGTAATTCTCCAGGGTGCTGATAACGTCAAAAAGCATGGGGCAGAACATCCCTAGTAATGACATGACCATGTTTACCTGAGTGGAGGAAACACAACAAGTTCAAGAGAAACAAATTAGCATTTAGTTATGTTTGTGTGCGGAATAGCATTCTATGTTTCACTTATTTGAGTGAAAGAAAACGTGATTTGTTTTATCACAGTCAGTGTTTAGAAAGATAATTAACAGAAACAAACAAAAATTCCACTTTTTAGAGTTTATATTTCTCCTTGGAAACATTTATTTAAAACTATTCAGAGCACTAAAAGTGGAAATGTTCTTAAAGTGAAACAATTGTACATTGCAGCTATTGAAATCTGAATTTTGGTTTATTTATCAGAGATCAATCAATATGACAGAGAGGTTTTTTGGTTTCCAAGATGCTCCCCTGGATTCTCTTCAAACTTTAGTATTTTGACCGATCTTTTCTGTTCAATCACTGCTGATATCCAAAAAAAGAAAGAAAAAACATTATGACACCCTAAATGTGGACTAGAGCAAAATCTCTTTAAAAAATAATTTTCTGACATTCCAATATAGAATTGCTTTTCACCTTTTTACTTCCCCTTATTTGAGGAATCACGGCTGCAATGTAATGATTGTATCCAGATGTTTGTTACACTAACGACCTTCAAGTTGCAGATAAACTTTTTATTTGTCAACAACCTGCTCACTACCAACTGAGTTAGGTGCCTTACTACACCACAAGTAAGGATATAAAAATGCACTTCTTGAAATGTGCATTGGTTTGAATTTCACATTTGGTTGGCACACACATCTTCAACTCTGTATTTTATTTTGTCTTCACATCGAATTTTGGATTCTGTTCTAATTGCATAATGTTGTACATGCTACAAAATGTAAGATTTTTTTTACAAAGTTTTCTTAAAGTTGACCCATATTTCTTTGTATTTAACTACTTATTACCAGTTATAGTGCTTATACCAACTTTCCATGTTGGGTAACTAACAGCAGATTATAAAAGAGGATACTTCTGTGTGTTTGCAGAAATTGTGCTTTTAAAAGTGCCCATGAGATATAAAAAGAAAATTCATTTCCAATAGTTAGTATTTTAATTGTGCACTCTGTTTGCACCTCATTTCTTTCCCACCAGGTGTGATTTTCAAAACCATCCAGGGCAAACTTTTGAGAGCGTCGCACAACAAAGTAAATAAGATATCCGCTTCCTGCCAAGCAGCACAAAACCAGAAAGTTTGCCAGCACTCGCAGGAAACGAGTCAGATGGATGTTGTCGTCCTTCCGACTTTCTTGCTCCTCTAATATCGCCTCCTGCAGACATTGCACAGAAGAGTTTCTGTAAATGGGGACTCTGCTGAACAAGGAAACCACCATTCAGGAGCACTGACCTTGAAGCAAGTGGTGATGGAGGCAAACTTATTGTCTGCCGTTTCAGGGTTCCCTATCAGATAATCCCAACTGGTAAACATCTTCCAGCTGAAGTTGAAACTGTTGTCATCGCCAACTCCTGACTCATTTGCATTGCGAGCCATCCTTTATTAAGCCCAAATGCAACAACACTAAGCAATGTAAAAATGCAGCACTTGCATTCTGATAAAAGCAACACTCACGTTCTTATAACAACCATGTAGCTGTAAGCCACTGTTCCCACACCAACTAAGAAATAAGACAAAGGCATACGGAACTTGAGCCAACCAATGGCACGCTGGTTGCTGTAGAAACCATAGAAGAGGACAGAATATTGGGCATAACCCTGTAGAGACAGTTGGAGGGACAGTCTCAGAATTTTGCGTAACAAACCCTTAAGAAGGAGAATGATTTGAAACAAAAAATAATAATACTGCCATTAAAATGTGATGGTTTGGTTTACAACTGACCCCAAAGTCCCAAAGGACGGCAAAGTCCATAGCAGATGCCTCTTCAGCTCTGGGTACAGTCTTTCTTGGGATGCTCCCGTAAGGTCGCCCCATTAAGGCCTTTCAAAGAATATTGCAGCACAAAACTGATGTTAAAAAATTAACAATTTTTACATTAATTAGAAGGACAAAAAACAACTTATGAAGCAAAGTCAGATAGTTGAATACCTCCGGAACCATGACCAATCCAAAGGTCAGACCAAATAAGATCATGTTGATGCCATACATCCACCTTAAGAAGATGAAGTATGAGGCAACTGAGGAGCCAAAATGACCTGAGCAGCACAAGGAATCAATATAAAAATCCAAGCGTCAAAGTAAAGCATGCACAAAAAATTCCTGTTATTGATCACAGCATACAGTGGGAATATATACATCTGGCAAAGTTAGGAAACATTTGGATGTTAAAGAAATCCAAAGTAATTATGTTTCGAAAGAAAACTCTTTTTAAAAACCTACTCTCTATCTCTTTGATTTTCATTTCCCATGGAATGCAGGCAGTTTTGAAGTTTTCAAAATCTCGTTGGAACTTCATCCACTTCTAAATATTTAATTAGAAAATTATATGTCAGTCCAATATTACAGGATGTAGCATAAGTAAAGTCCATTTCCACTCGCCTTGGTCATCATGACTTTGTATGCGTAGAGTTTCCTGCCTTTTCCTTTCCCCAGAGCTCCCTCGTATTTCTCCAGAAACTGCTGAGACTCCCTGCAAGAATGTGTCTGTGAGTAAATATTTCTGAACTTTCTTTCTGGACCATCTGGACAATTTTTTTTTTTTGGGGGGGGGGGGGGGGGGTAATAAATAAAAGTACCGCAAAGTAACAAGCTTCTTCTTCATTGGCCAGGGCTTTCCTCTCAAACTTTGAATCAGCTTTTTCTTTTCATCCACTGCCTCCTTCAGTTTCTCCAGCTCATCTGGGGACAGACTCTCGGGCTTTACCTCCTTGTCCTCACTGTTTTCTTTATCTTCTGAGTCTTGTTCACTAGTCTTGTGTTCTGAGCTGAGGTGTAATGAAGCTGGGATGTTCATGATGTGTCACATCTTCAGCTGAATGAGTCACACTTGCCAAACCTTACCTTGTTTCGAAAACCTTCTTGCGCTTTTTTTTTCTCTCTTCCCGTGTTTTATCTCTCGTCCCGTGCTTCACAGTGGCTGTCTCTTTTTTGGCACTTTCAACTCTCTTTTTCCCTTTTTCAGTTCTTTCTCCTGCCTCTCCAGCTTTCTCTGACATTCTTCTTTTTTCATTTTTAATATTCTTTTTCACTTTTGCAGTTTTTCCACTTTTCACCTGAGCACCAGCCCCCTCCTCCTGCTCTCTTTTCTTTGCTTCCTGATCATTTTTTACTCTTCCTCTCCTTCCCTTCTCTCTTTTTACAAGTCTTTCCTCAAACTCCTCATTTTCTCTATCAGCTCTGGATCTTTCCCTTCTCTTTGCATTCGCCCTCTTCCTCCTGTCTTTGCTTCCATCTCTTCTTTTCTCACGGTGTCTTTTCTCCTTGTTCCCCCCTTCAAACTGCTCATCACCTATGAAAGACATGCTTTCATTCAGGAAAAGGTGTGAACAAACAAATAAGGAATATTTTTTTAATAAAATAATTTATATTCTTATATTCTATAGAAATTGCATTTTTTTCTCTTACAGTGTTGCAAAATGTGTGCAATAACCAGTAATAAACAATGAATCTTAGTTGACTGTAAACAATATGATCAAGTTGAATTTTTATGCAACATAAGTTCCCACTTACCTTCAAACTCCAAGGCAATGTCAGCTGTGGATAGAAAGAAAGTTGCTGTAAAGAAAACAAACAAAACAAAAGACAAAACTGAGAATAAACTGTTATATGCAGTCAGAACAGAATCCAAACTTTTAGTTCCTTGTTGTGTTGTTCCTGTGATACATCTTTTTTTAACAATAAAAATTCAATTTCGATTAATGAATAATTTAAAATAGTTGATCTTATCAAATTTTTTCTGGTCATGCCAACTGAGATTAGGAAATGCCTTTGAAATGCTGAACTAGAAATATTTTAGTCAAAAGTGTAACACTTTAAAATATTACATGCATCAAACTAAAGTTTTTCAATCTGCATTCCGAGTTATGGTGATGGCTTCCTTGTCTTCCAAAAGGATGCCAGATCAACCAAGAAACAAACTTTCTGGTGTTTCAAGATTCTCTGAGATGTCAAAACCAGTAGGGCAGAACGCAACATTAATTATTAAGCATGACAAAATCATGAACAAATGGGTAACAGCGGGTTACCAGGCAAAAGACACTTGTTGATAATTGACCTTTGAAAAAGGGATGTCTTTTTCTGATTGTTTATATTTAAAATAAAAATCAAAGCTTATATCCTTGTATGTACAAATTGACCGCCCAGTGTCTGTTAAGATTTGCAGAATTTCAATACTTTCTGTCTACAAAGTGCAACATTTTTCATGCAGCACCCAGAGGAGGTCAGTCAAATCCTTCTCGTTTAAATTCACAAAAAAGGTTGCTAGAAAAATGACAAAACTAGTGGCTAAAACTAGACTCTAAACAAATCCAATATTAATATTCCAACTGTGAGAGCATTGAGACACCTACTGCTGTGTTTACAGTTTGTTTGGACAAAGTTTGGGGGGTCTTTTTTGGTACTTCATTTTGATTTTGTTCAAAGTCAAAACTTAAACTATTGTTATTATTTCAAGATAATGAAAAAAAAAATCTCTACATTTAATTTTTGTAAAAATAAATCCACAGCCCCTCTGTTAATGTTGCATCACTGCAAAGCAAACAATCCCTTTCTCTGGTGATGACCTGAGCTCCTTTAGGCCTGTCCATATTTTAGCTATGTGCCTTCCCTACCTTATTGTGCCACTGTCACTATTATTATAGTGCTGTGAAGCAGGATACAGAGAACCACAAAGAGAAGCACTGACAGACTGAACAGATATTTATGTAGTCAGCCATTTGATGTGTGTCCTTAGTGTAACCGGAGTGGGCAGCTTGTGGGTCATTATGGCCGAGTGCAGCAGAAGGGCACAAAGAAGAAAAACAATAGCTTAATGAAGGGAGACGGGGTGACCAAAGAGACAGAACCGACAGCTAAGGGCCAGGGGCCAGTTCCCAAAATGAAGCCAAGCCAGCAGGAAGCAAAAGGGTTTGGTTAATATCATTTGCAGATCACTTTAAACAATCTGATAAAACTTAAAATGTATTTAGGAAAAATAGATCAATGGAAAACTTACAGAAATATTAAGGGTGTAACGATTAATCAACTTAATTGATGAATTAATTTATTTTCGAATGATCTAAATGGATTGATCTGCCTGAGGCAAGTTGTTCATCAAATCAACTTATACCATTATAAAATTAAATACATTTCTTACATCGATATTGGAAAATACCAGTTCATTACTAAGTTCATTTTACACTAATGTAAAAACATCAAGTACATCACAGTGGTCAACACACATGTGATTGCAGCAAACAATGATCAAACCATCATTACAGTCCAATGTGTGGAAACACTGAATTTGATGTGTGTGATCATACAGTGTGCTAGAATGTTCTAATAATGTTCTGCTTGTATTATTTTTTATGTGGAACATCAACAGTGGGCTGAACTTTACGAAACTAAAAATGTGAATGGATATGTTGTTAATTCTTGTTTACATGTTTGTTTGTACTCATATTGAATTTACACTTGATTATCTTGAAAGAAATACAAGAAATCTGAAAAGTTTTGTCTTCACTGTTCAAAACCCAAGTATTTATCTCTGAGTCCCACTGGTTGGACTTTTGGCAAAAGACATTCTGGATCGGTTTTAGGTCAATGAATCGGATCAAATCAGACTGTTCAAAAGAACCAGTGTTGACTATGAATTGACTATGAGTCGTATCAGTAAACACAAATTATGAAATGAATTGAACCGTTGTTAAAATGAATTGTTACACCCCTACAAAATATAATTGAGAAAATAGAATTTTACAACATTTAGATACACTCTATATACACACCGCCCCATTTGTTTTTATATTTCTCAGTCCCTGTATGGAATGATAAATATTGTCCTCTACTGACACTCTGGTATCCATTGCATCCATTACTATAATGAAGTGGCAGTTAGCGCAGCAATTTGCCAGATATAATCAAAACACTCTTACCGTCATTATCAGAGGTAATCAAACTGTCCCGAGGCATCTTCCTGTCATGGTCTTGTGTCTGTTAGCTAGAAGATCCACAGTTGTTCTGAACTGGCTTCAGTGGGCTCACTCAGCTATGGATGAACCTCATCCTGCCCTTCCACAGGATGACTGAGTGAGTCTGTGAGTACGTCAGTTGAAGTTCTGGCACACGATGAGTATAACCTGGATGAGAAGTTCACTTTTCCTTGCCACCCATCGACCCGAAACACGGACAATGATAGACTGGAAACCCTAGAACCACGCAATTTCTCTAACAATTAATAATTCAGAAACAGTTATGATAGCCTTTATGTAGCTTTGAGGGCATTTGTCAGTGATTATAGGTGTGTGTAAGAGCATGTGGTGCAATTAAAGAAATGCTAACAACAAGGGCATCTGGTCAAAGTATAGATCAGGCTTCTTTGGGTTAATTGTTTTTATTGGACCATAAAAAGATGCTTCAGGTTTTAGGCAAATATACAAATAACCAAATAAAATGTTAAATAATACAAAATGTTTGAAAATATAAAAAGCAGTGTCATTATCATCTATAAAAATACATTTTCATTCAAAAAAAAACTTAAAGTAGCGTAAGAAAGCAAAAGAAATTCTCTAGAAGCCATGGAAAATTCAAAAATGTGTATTTTACTGCTGTTTTTTTTAGCCAAACAAACTACTTGCAAATGATAACAAAACAAATATCCCCAAGAAATGTACTTCCTAAATATACTTTTTTAAACTTATTTTTGAGCTCAAAGGAAAAGAAAGGCAGAAAAGGAGATAAAAGCTGCCTTGTATTCCTCCCATTTTTGACACATTCTTAGCTATGTTTCAAGGTAATTAATTGAGAAATGACCTGAGATTGAAAAAGAGGGTTTGTTTTCATACTACTTAACAATTACTCTTGTAAAGTGTTCTTGTGTAAAATTAAGAAAAGAAAAAGATTAAAAATTTGAAATTTTGAAGATCTCACATATAAAGAAAAAATAACTACAGGTAAGCCCTTTTACAGGATCCCCAAAACAAATAAATAAATTAAACATTTCAGAGGTAACCTTAGTGCTAATGACCTGCAGGAGGTGCTGTTCCTTAACTTTCTGACTGTACAACAAGGAAATCTTCCTCAGCTTTGACCTAATGAAAAATATTCTTATTCTAAGGCAAATACTTTTCAGCAGCTTTTATTAATTTATCTGTTTTATTGTAATAATAGTAGAAATTCTGCAGAGTGCCTTATCTGGATCACCTTTCTCAAGAAATAGCTGATATACTTTGTAAAAGAGGCTCACATTTTGTATTTCAAAGTATTTAGCTACTGCTTTAAGAAACCATCCCAACATGTTATTGTAACCTACATTTTGTGTGCACCTTTAACTAGTTAGATGTCTGCTGTGCTGGTTTGTGTTGTGTTCTTTTCTTGAAAATCTTTCTCCATCTCAGTATCAGCCAAAGAGGTAGCCAAGAACATCTAAGGGAGGGAAACTAAGCGAAAATTGTATCTCTCTGCAATCATTAACATGGCTGTAGTACATGTGCTGCTATATCTTTACTTTAGTAAAACTACAAATTACTCATACTTTTATTTTGATATTTGTGTAACACTAATGACACTGAATAGAAAGGGCAACAAAACAAAACATTCTTTTTTGATCACAGACTTTTTTGTCTTCTGTCACAAAATGCAAACAGTTTCTGCTTATTTACATTTGTGAGAACGAACCTGCTGAGTGGCTCAAAGTGTGGTAGCACAAACCTTTGCAAATGAAACCAATCCTGAAATGTCATTCCTGCTAGATCATCCACCACCAACTGTAATAAATAGTGTTGAGAAGTGAAACTGTTTGTGAACAGCAACAACTCATCCATGAAGGGAAAAACCATCTGACATCACAGTGTCGGATCTGTGACAACCAATGCACGTCATGCGGAAAAGTCAGAAATGCTTGGCTGATTCTTCAGCTGACAAGAAGGGAAACTTCCACAGACAATAACGTGATCACAAGAATTCCGTACAGCTAAAGCTTCATATTATTGTTTTCCACGGCTGTCTGTAAGGATCTCATCACTTCCATGAAACAAGTCTGGATGTGGTGTGCGCTCTGAGAATATTGTCTGGCTTAAAGATTTATACCAGTCATGAAGTTAGGTCAAAGAAGCATGTTGGCACGACAGATTTGTTTGAAGGTTTAGATTGCTAAATCATGCAAACACATTCCAGACAAAGATAGGTTGACAATCTATGGAAGCATTTTAAACGAGGTCTATAAACACAAGGTTAAAAAGGTTTGTTTGAGAGAAAAGTCTTGCGCTCGCCGATCCCAATTTCAATCCAATTAAATACCTTTTAATTGACTGAAATAGGTGTTGCAAGTCTGGTCTTCATGTCCAACATGAGCCCCTGACCTCATTTATGTGCTGCAGAAGGAACTAGTAAGTTCTCCGAAATTCAAAAATAGTGTTGAAAACCTGAGGAGCAACAGCAGCAAAGTGGTTCTTCTTTTAAAGTTATGAGTTTAAATGAAGCTTCCGTTCCAATGTAATGGTAAAAAAAAAGGTCTCACTTTTCTTTTTATAGGTTTTTCTCATTTTCATAGCTTTACATACTTTTGCTTTGGGAGCTTTTGTAAAGCAGGATAGTCAGGTCTGTGAAAAACACAATTATGAGATGAACTTCTTTCTGCACTAAGCACCTTTCCTCACTGCCACTCATTAACGGGTGTCATTGTTGCCAGTAATTTGTCTGCAGGTATTATGATCATTATTCTGGTATTATGTGTTTGTCTGTTCCTTTCATGTCCTTTTTGACCCCAACCAGTTGAGGCAGTTGGTGTGTCTTAGTCCGGTTCTCCTGAAATAAAAAGAAGTTTTCCTCCCGACAGTCAGACAATTACATGCTCAGTATGGAGAAATACAACTATGTGATATAATCATTGGTCAGGGTTGGTCACTTATTCTGGATAATATTAAACTGAGTTGTGACACAAAATGGCTTGGACTTCACTGGAACGCAACATCTTACATTAGTTGCCCCGGTTTGCTGCTATCTTGAACCAATTTGAAACCACTTTGGTTGTAAGTTGTCATTTTTAAATTCACTGAATAGACTTGAACAGTTAAGAGAACAAACTCACATGCAGTGTGTCATGTGATGACATGAATCAGTGAGATATTTCAGAAATTGCTTGTCTGAGGTTAAAACAAAACAATGACTGAGAAGGCCTCAGTCATGAAAAAAGAGGATCACACCGTTCCTCCACCAACTTGCGGAAGCTTGACAATCTGATCTGATGATGACCAAAAGACAGACAGAAAACTTAGCTTGTGACGTGCATGTTGGAGAAAAATGTCCAGATAAACAACATGTTATCACAGTGCAGTAAGACAAAAACTTGTGCAAGGGAGCGCCTGTCTGTGCAAACCAATGAACTGATGTGCTGCAGTCATGAAAAACTGAAATTATCTTCTGAGCTTGGTGGCATCAAAGCAGGAAATGATAGAGTGTTTCTAAGTGCATAGACAGCACAATTTGTGAAACGCTAAATTTGTTTGAGGCTGTGAGAGGTGGAGTTACACAGTGATTCATCTGCTTGTTATTGATATGACAAAAGAGAAGAGCCAGGGAGTCAGAAAGAGCAGGACACGCTGAGAGGAAACACAAAGAAAGACAAAAATATCCGGCTCATTTAAAAACATATTACGGTTAGAATAAATATATAACATTCAAAAAAGACAATTACTGACATACTCAATTGTTCAAACTGTAAAACAATAACCATCTACATGTCACACAAGTTTTCCTTTCTCTTTCAAACTAGTTTCATGCAACACAAATGGAATATGGTGTACTAAAGACCAATAAAAAAACATTCCGGTAAGAAATGAAATCATAATAGCCGTTTCAGCTTCAGTCCATTACAGCAGGAAAATCAGTCAGTGTTAAAAGCATGAAGAGAGTATGAGAGTGACCATGTCATGGCGTCGTAGACGTAGCAGACCCAGATGCTGAAACCCGGAAGAAAACTCACAGCAAGGATGACTTTAAATGGATTTATTTTAGAGGTAAATAAGTTTCTGAGGGGATGTGGACGTATTTCCTCCGTGGATTGAACTTGGTGTTTCCTTTGAGCTGATGCAGATGAAGGGGAGGGGGCGACACGAGGACGCGTCGAACTGTGGATCCAGAGGGAGCGAGGCTTGGGCGCTGAGGACAGCGGGACCGGCTTGAGGTAAGGCGTGGACGCCGAGGACGGCGGAAACCAGCTTGGAATGAGGCGTGGATGCCGAGGACGGCAGGACCAGCGTGGAGGGGAGGAACCAGCGTGACCAAGGTAGGAACCTGAAGGTGAGCACAAGATGTGGTAAGTATGGAGACAAGATAAACTTAGCTGAGACTAAGAGGCCAGGCATAAGCACCGGAGTGAGTATAACAAACTGGCGTAGAATTCTGGTGAGAGCTCCCTTATGAAGACCGGCAGGATGATGAGAAGATGAGGATCAGCTGGTTCCAATCAGCAAGGTGGTGAGAGCTGTAGGAGGGGGGGAGGTGAACTGACAGGCACCGTGACAGTACCCCCCCCTCAACGACCGCCTCCAGGCGGTCCAGGACGGCGGTCAGGGTGGGCCCTGAAAAAGTCGTCCAGGAGGGAACGGTCCAGGATCATGGAGCGGGAGATCCAGGAGCGCTCCTCCGGACCGTAACCCTCCCAGTCCACCAAGTACTGGTGACCACGGCCCCGGCGGCGAATGTCCAGAACACGAGAGACCGTAAAGGCAGGCGCGCCGTCAATGAGCCGGGCGGGTGGTGGGGAAGCGGACGGTGGGCACAAGGAGCTTTCCTGAAAGGGCTTGATCTGGGAAACATGGAACGAGGGATGAATCTTTAAAGCAGCCGGGAGCCGTAGTTTAACACAGGAAGGATTGATGATTTCGTCAATGATGTAAGGACCAATGTAACGGGGTGCTAGCTTGCGTGAGGTGACCTGAAGGGGTATGTTCCTGGAGGAAAGCCAAACCTTTTGCCCAGGTTGGTAATTTGGGGCCGCTCTCCTACGACGGTTAGCCAGACGGCAGTTGCTCTCCCGAGTGCGCAGAAGGGCAGCTTTAGCTTGGCGCCAGATACGCTGGATACGTTGCAGATGATGCTGCACAGAGGGAACGGCCAAATCTAACTCCTGTGAGGGGAACAGCGGAGGTGAATAACCAAGGGATATTTCGAATGGTGATAAACCGGTGGCAGAGGAGGGATGGTTATTGTGAGCGTATTCAATCCATACTAGGAACTTGGACCAGGTGGAGGGATTCTGGGCAGCCAGGCAACGGAGGGCAGCTTCCAGCTCCTGATTAGCACGCTCCGCTTGGCCGTTAGACTGGGGGTGATAACCTGAGGAGAGGCTAACGGTAGCACCCAGGGCGGAGCAAAAGGTTCTCCAGACCTGGGACACAAATTGAGGTCCCCGGTCTGAAACTATGTCCTTGGGGATCCCGTGGTTTCTGAAAACCTGATGGACCAGGATGTCCGCCATTTCAGCGGCGGTGGGGAGTTTAGGTAATGGAATGAACTGAGCCGCTTTAGAGAAGCGATCAATGACTGTAAGGATGACAGTGTTGCCTTGTGACGGAGGCAACCCTGTGACGAAATCTAGGGCAATATGGGACCAAGGGCGAGTAGCGATGGGCAAAGGGTGAAGTAAACCAGCCGGAGGCAAATTGGAAGATTTGGATCTGGCGCAAATATCACAAGCGGCGATAAACTCCCTGACATCCCGTTCTAGGGTGGGCCAGAAAAACCTGCGCTTAATGAGACTGAGCGTTCTTTGGACACCCCCATGACAAGAAACACGAGAAGTGTGACCCCAAACCAGAACGTCCGAACGCAGAGAGGAAGGCACGTATAGAGTGTTAGCGGGGGGAGGAGGATGATCGGGTTCCTCATCCTGAGCCTGCAGGACCCGCGTTTCGATATCCCACGTGAGATTACCGACCACGCAGGTGGGTGGAATAATGGGAGTGGCCTCCTCAAGGTCATGATTACTGTGGATGCGAGATAATGCATCGGGTTTGACGTTCCTACTTCCGGGTCGATAAGTAATGATGAATGAAAACCGATCAAAAAAGAGGCACCAGCGGGCCTGACGGGAGTTTAGGCGTTTGGCAGAACGGAGGTAAGCGAGATTTTTATGATCCGTCCAAACTATGAAAGGGTGCTCCGCCCCCTCAAGCCAATGACGCCATTCCTCCAGAGCTAACTTTATGGCAAGGAGTTCGCGGTTCCCAACGTCATAGTTCCGTTCCGCAGGTGACAGTTTACGTGAAAAGAAAGCGCAGGGTTTGAGTTTCCCTGAGGAAACCTCACGTTGGGAAAGAACGGCTCCTACTCCGGTATCGGAGGCGTCAACCTCTACGATAAACTGACGTTGGGGGTCAGGTTGGATCAGGATGGGAGCTGAGATGAACATCCCCTTGAGTTTATCGAAGGCGGCCTGGGCCTCTGGGTTCCAAACAAAAGGTGTATTAACAGACGTAAGTTGAGTGAGTGGGGCGGCGAGACTGCTGTAGTTGCGTATGAATCTACGGTAAAAATTGGCAAATCCGAGAAAACGTTGTAACTGTTTACGTGAATCGGGAGGTTCCCAGTTGGCGACAGCGGAAACCTTGGCTGGATCGGGGCGGATGTTGCCAGCCTCAATAATGAACCCAAGAAAAGACACGGTAGATACGTGAAAGTCGCACTTTTCAGCCTTTACAAAGAGTCGATTTTCAAGAAGACGCTCAAGGACCTGACGAACATGGTGGATGTGGAGATCGTGATTGGGTGAATAAATGAGAATATCGTCAAGATAGACGAAGACAAACCTATTAAGGAAGTCTCGGAGGACGTCATTAACTAGGTGTTGGAAGACTGCAGGGGCATTGGTGAGCCCAAAGGGCATCACCAGGTATTCAAAATGACCAAGGGGGGTGTTGAAAGCAGTCTTCCATTCGTCCCCCTCCTTCATACGGACTAGATGGTACGCATTACGGAGATCCAATTTAGTGAATACACGCGCTTCCTGAACGGTGTCCAAGGCGGAGCTGATGAGAGGTAAAGAATATTTATTCTTAACTGTGATCTGGTTTAATTCTCGGTAGTCGATGCATGGCCGAAGGGTCTTATCTTTCTTCTGGACAAAGAAAAAACCTGCACCAACGGGGGACGAAGAAGGACGAATGTGACCCGAGGAAAGAGATTCATGGATGTACTTTTCCATGGAGAGTTTTTCAGGACCTGACAGATTGAATAATCGTCCCTTGGGGAGAGTGGCCCCGTTTAATAGCTCGATGGAGCAATCATAAGGTCGGTGCGGAGGTAGAGCTCCTGCCTTGCTTTTACTGAAAACAGTCCTGAGATCATGATAACATGAGGGTACCTTGGAGAGGTCAATATCATCAGGTGCTGGCTCCAGATTGGGAGAAACTGATGGTACTGCGGAGCGGAGGCAGTTGGCAAGGCAATGGGTGCTCCAGTTAGTTATGTGAAGATTCACCCAATCGAACTGGGGATTGTGACTGCGGAGCCATGGGAAGCCTAAGATAACAGGAGATTGAAGCGTTTGAGTAATATAGAATTGCATGACTTCATGATGGTTACCAGAGGTGACAAGTTGCACGGGTCTGGTGCGGTGAGTGATTCGAGTGAGCAGCTGACCACCTAGTCCAGCTGCCTTGACAGGATGATCCAGCGGTTCTGTGGGGAGACTGAGTTTGGACACTAAGTGACTGTCAATAAAACTTTGTTCAGCTCCGGAGTCTATGAGGGCTTGGCATACATGAACATGAGACTGGTGACATAGCTTGACAGGTAAATAAAGAAAGTTATTTTCCTGAATAACAGTGGAGGAACCCTCCCGCGGCCTGTCTTCTAGCGGGGGGCTTTGGAGTTTAAACGTAAGGAGCACTGCTGCACATGGTGCCCAGAATGTCCACAATAGAAACAGGTACCTTCTACCTGGCGTCTGCGGCGTTCCGCCGGTGTGAGTTTAGAATGTCCGATCTGCATGGGTTCCTCAGAGGAGCAGGTGACGTGTTCACGAGAGATGGAAGGAGATTCTGGCATGGGGGTTTTAGACACAGGGTTATTTACAGTTTTCCTCTCAGTATGTGCTCTTTCTACCTGACGCTCGCGGAGTCGTACGTCAGAGCGAAGAGCTGCAGTAACGAGCTCCTCGAACGTTCTGGCTTCAGACTGAGAACAGAGATGGTCTTTGATCTGGTTGTTAAGTGATCGATAGAAAACCCCTTTTAGGGCAACGTCCGGCCATCCAGCTTCCACAGCTAGTATTCGAAAGTCAATTAAATGTTCACTTACAGATCGGCTGTGTTGCCTTAATCGTAGAAGGTGGCGCGTCGCCTCCTCTGTCTTGCGGGGTTGATCAAAGACCAGCTGAAATTCACCTAAGAAACGCTCGAAAGAAATCTGAGAAATGGGGTTAGCAGTTAGAAAGGCCTGAGCCCATTTGAGCGCTTTGCCTCTGAGGGAGTTAACTATGAGGGTGATCTTGCTGTGGTCAGCTTGGTAATATCGCGGAGCCTGCTGAAAAATAAGTCTGCATTGAAGAAGGAAACCCCCACATGATTCAACGTCCCCCTGAAAAAACTCCGGTTGAAGCCGGAAATTTTCAGGAATCCCAGAGGCAGCGGATATGTCCAAGCTCCCGGCTGTAGGGGCTGCAATGTTGGTATTAGCATTAGCTGGATATTGTCCGATTGAATTCATCTGGGCTTGAGAAATTATTCTCAGGCGACGAGAAAGGTCCTCCTGAATAGCGGTGACCCGGGTGATGGTACTGTAGAGGAGGTCCAGAAACAGTCCGTGCTGGATGACGGTCTGACGTAGATCTTCCGGGTCAGCTGGGTCTGGGTATTGGCCAGTTTGTTCTGTCATGGCGTCGTAGACGTAGCAGACCCAGATGCTGAAACCCGGAAGAAAACTCACAGCAAGGATGACTTTAAATGGATTTATTTTAGAGGTAAATAAGTTTCTGAGGGGATGTGGACGTATTTCCTCCGTGGATTGAACTTGGTGTTTCCTTTGAGCTGATGCAGATGAAGGGGAGGGGGCGACACGAGGACGCGTCGAACTGTGGATCCAGAGGGAGCGAGGCTTGGGCGCTGAGGACAGCGGGACCGGCTTGAGGTAAGGCGTGGACGCCGAGGACGGCGGAAACCAGCTTGGAATGAGGCGTGGATGCCGAGGACGGCAGGACCAGCGTGGAGGGGAGGAACCAGCGTGACCAAGGTAGGAACCTGAAGGTGAGCACAAGATGTGGTAAGTATGGAGACAAGATAAACTTAGCTGAGACTAAGAGGCCAGGCATAAGCACCGGAGTGAGTATAACAAACTGGCGTAGAATTCTGGTGAGAGCTCCCTTATGAAGACCGGCAGGATGATGAGAAGATGAGGATCAGCTGGTTCCAATCAGCAAGGTGGTGAGAGCTGTAGGAGGGGGGGAGGTGAACTGACAGGCACCGTGACAGACCAAGGCCCCACCTGTTCAGTTCAGCTCAGGCAAACGCATTTTAATTTCACTAACATCACAGCAAAAAGCAGAAATCACACTTGCAACTTGAACTACCTTAATCCTCTATCCTGAGAGTATAGACGAGAGTGGAGAGCAGAGACAGAAGAAAGCTGAAGAACCAGTGAAGCTGGATGCAAATTTAAAAACATGTAGAAAAACATGTAGAGCCAGAATTAGGATTATCTGATTCATGAAGGTGTTACGACTGAAAAACACCAAATTTTACTAAGAAATACTCAAAAATATAAGGTCTCCTCTAAAAAGAAAAAAATTAATTGAGCAACGTGAGTATTAAATTAGTGCAAAGAAAGAAATGGCTGCATGCCGTCAAAGTAGACCCAACATCTCAACTAAAAGAAAGGCTTTAACTTTAAGGCACAGTATGATGAAAAAGGCTGCTGCTCCTTGTCTTCCCACATAAAAAACACTTGTGAACTTTGTACACCTTAACATCCCCCCATTTGAAAAACTGTTGATACTGATGTAAAGAAGCAGAGTTTTGGCCTTGAGGGGAAATTCTAACTTGTTTTTGTCAGAAGAAAGAGGGAAGGAGAGGAGGGTGCAGGTTGGTTCAGGTGTGACTCAGATGGTAAACAAAGTTTTCTTGCCAAAGGGATTAAAATGACACAATCTGTGAATACAGTAATCTAATTTTAGAGCACATAGATATATTTTTTCTACAGTTTGTACAGCTTGTACCACTGTGAAAAACAGATATTTCAGAAGACACTCTCTAAGAACAACAAACTCTTGAAGGTATCGGATCAGTTTAATGATTGTCTCCTCAAACAGCTGGATCCCTTCCTCCCGTGTTTTCTCCTTTATTGGATTCCTTTCTAGGCTCAGATTCAGGTGCATGAGACAGACAAGGTTTTTAAAAACGGTCGAAAAAGATATTGAAGCAAATACCATGTCAAAACCATGAACAACAGACACCTCATTCACTTGTGAGGTCGCAGTTTGGCACATCTGGATCATTAGTTTGTTACACTTTACAGCAGTGAGACACAAAGGGAAGCATGGTGAGTGTGCATGAGTGAAGCCAGAGTCATCAAGCAGGGAGGCAGACCCTGTCAGACTGCTGCTCAGGGGCAGGACTTGGCTGCTGCAATTGACAGATTAGAGGGGAAGTGGGCGTGGCCTACTTGAGCAGTCAGAAAAGCACGTGGCCCTGCCCGTCTGCACGAGGGAGCAGCAACAAAGACCAGTCAGTCTGGGGAACAGAGCAGAGCAGCGGGCATCTGCTGCACACACATGCAGTTGCTCTCACAGTCACACACTCGTGCAGGCAGGGGCTCACATCTGAACCACCGCTTGCAGTCATTTACAGTGTCACATATCAGCTAAATTTGGATGTACACATAGAGTACAACTTGTTCTTGAAAACAGCACTCTTCCTGACAGCTAGTTGAACTTATATTTTTCATGTCTTGTTGGAAAAGAACACATGGACGAATCACATCAAATGCCATAATATAAAGTTAAAGTATGGTATAAATTAATGTGGTGGATTTTGTGATACACCCACTCCAGTGAAAGTCATGTTTTTAACATGTTCTTGTAGAATTTTTCTCCTAATGGACAACATATATTTAAAAAGAAATTAAGACCAAAATTGCATTCTGACAATTTCTTTATTCAAATCGTTGTGAATCAGGAGCAGATGAAAAAATTATGTTGGAAAAAGCTAGTAGCTGTGGCGTAGGTGCTACAGTCTGCGGGCCACAAGCTCCCTGTTCCACTCCGATTCCTCTGTTCCTCACCAGAGAAAAACTTTTTTAAAAGATGATTGGACTGGGATTTGAAACAACGAAAATTGTTCAAACACTTCTGTGTTGGTTCACAGAGGTTGTGTGCCAATATTTGTTAGGGACTGGATGTTTGGAAATGTTATGACAGACCATAATAATTAAATCATTATTAAATTTGGTTGTTTTTACTATTACTTTCATGTAGTGTTTATTGATTTTTCAAAGCACACTTGTATGCTAGTTAGTTAAAGTCTGTCAGTGTACTTTTTCTCTCCTTTGCATGTAGACAAACACATGATTGTTCTCTTTAGAAGGACTGCAGTTAGAAACAGGGTTCAGTGCATCACTTATCTAGCCCCTACAGTTCCTCTGAATAGATAACCAACCATCTCCACCAGTGGCCTCTTTATCAACTGAGTTTCAATGCACCAAAGCCAGACACAGGCAAGCTGCCACTGTGTGTGTTTGTGCTGGTGTGTTGGGAGGGCTAGTATCTGCCTAGTAACTACAAACAGGCTGTTCCAGATTCATGTAAGTGATCCTCACCATCCTATACACACACACACACCTACAAACTCGTGTCTCAACACACCCCCACATCATAAGATCACTGCAATATGTGCCATCTGTTGTCATGGCGACATTGTCACGCGTGTGTTGTCCGTGATGGTCAGGAAAAAGAAATGAATGAACCCCTTCGTTCCCCAAGCATCCACGTCTACAGAAGGTGAGCTTTGATGATGAGGGGGATGGGTAGTGATACCCAATACTCAACACCTCCCACTCTCTCCTCAGTTATCCCCCTCCCCACAGTGAAACCCGTGAACCTTTACATACTAACCGCACACATGCTCCTTCTTTTCAGCCATACACAGGCCCATGTTGAGACAACATTCATACAAAGAGCTCAGTGTAAAAACACAGACAAGGCCTCTTTGCCTACACCCCACCCATCTTCCTTTACTCTAAATTGTTTTTGAGCTTCTGTCCACGGGCAAAAAGCAAAACTTCTATTGGAGCTTATATTATCTACCAAAAAACACTTTACATAAAACATGCAAATTAACGAGTTTTTTCAGATATTATCATTTTCAGTCCTATATTTTGACTAGGCATCTTCACCATTCAGACAATATTTCACTTATCAAGGCTGACATGATTACTTTGTAATCAGAGTGATGCAGCTCTGTTGGAAAAAAAACAATTCAACATTTTTTTTTTTTGACATCCCATATATAGTAACTCATGGCTCTGATGATAAGGAACACCTGCTCTTCTACCTCTTCCAATACATTTTTTGCAAGTCTTTAAAATCTCCCAAATACCTCGATCAAATTAGTAAAAACACGATGGCACAATGTCACACCTGCTCAGATTACAAATAGCAGGGGTAGTATTTATATGCATAAATGTTAAACTGTCAGAGATGGTGTTGTGTCTGTCTGAGCAAAACTCTGGGTAAAGATTCCTTATTCTTTGTGTATGTGTGGGTGTGTGTGTGTGTGTGCCTGTGTGCGTGTGTGCGTGCGTGTGTGTGTTTGTATTTACCAGTACTTTGAAAAAGTTAGGGGAAGATTTGAAGCTGACATTTTTACTTTCACTTGGACTAGTTCCAGTTTCTTCCAGTATCTGAACTAATTTTCTTGCTATCACAATGTATTTTTTCTGTACATGTAAGAACTAAACTACTGAAGGTATTTTTCAGCCGTCTTTGCTTCCTTGACTCTAGTCTTTGAAAGATTACAACACCCTCTCTCAGATATAAACACTCCAAAAGCACATGGATTTGTTTTCTGCTCAGTTCTGCCTGCAGGGCCTGGGGGGATGTACGTATGACGTAGTGCTTTTAAGAAGTTGTGGACTTTGCCACGGCTTGTCAAACCTTACATTGGAAGTAAACTGGTTAGCACATGTTCTCACATTTTACAGATTAAAACAGCTGATGCTGAAAACGGAATTTCCTTAGAAAATAAGTTTATTATTATTATAGTAAGTTGTTATTTTTTTATATTTGATTTTTCAATTCAAAGCTTTCAGGTACATTTTCGAAAGTTTAAATGAGTCTAGGACTGTAGGTCTTTTTTAAATTGGTGAAGATGTAAATTATCCCTCTGAAGTCTTTTGCTTGCTATCACAGGACTGTCCATGTTTGGTCTCAGATGTTAATTTAAACCTGTTTACCAACTGCTGTTTAGTTTAGTTTAGAATTCACCTACTGAATTCTATGACTTCGTATTCCTTATAGTTTTATGTTTGCTGTACAATTACCAGTATGAAGCCTATTTATTGTAATATTGGGCTATATAAATAAAACTGAATTGAATTGAATATGATTGTCAATCAGCCCTGTTCTGTGACATGTGAACACATCAAACTTTAACACAAGTGTGTAACTCCTTTTGTTCATCTAATTTGCTTTTTCCAAGCTATATTTATTCACAGACTAAGATTTTAAAAATGTGTGAAGAAAAACTTTGATATACAGCCAGTTTTCAACTCAGAACTGTGAAGTTTCAGTGTCATGGACCAAATTAACATATTTGTGATTTATGTGTAAAAAATAAACTTAGAATGTTGACACTTAGTATGAGCTGAGAACATTTTAAGCCACCCTACCCCTGCAGCTTCCTGAAAAACATGTTTACAAATTGTGAGGTGAGACTCTACATTTATCAAAATTTAAATCTGCACGCTCACTCTATTTGAAGCGAAACAAACACAAACAGCTACATCATGCTTATATTTTATGGTACATTTTCTTACAAATAGACCTTTCCTTAAGTCAGCATCATTTCATTTTTATGTTCCTATTTATGTGAATTACTCAGTAAGTGGATTCATGTCCCTGTAGGTGGATGACGAATAGACATGTAATAACGCAATCCTAGCAAGACGCATGCGCACAGTCATTCAAGAACCCCCCGTTGTCTGGTAGAAGTGTACAGGGCGCCCGGGGGCTCCGCGGGCAGCCAATGGCGACACGTTGTTGTACCCGTGACATCATGCGCCACTCCTCTTACTAAAGAAGGAAACAAACATCCATCCAGAAGGGACGGGAGATCGAGAGAGGGAGGTGGAAAGGCAGGAGGCCTAGGAAGGGACAATTAAAGCCTCCTGACAGAGGACGACAACAGCGAAACGCCGCTACCAGACAAAAGGACCGAGACCATCAACTAAACCTTCCAAATCCCGAAACAAAAAGGACAATTTTTCTGTCTTCTCGCGAGAAACCCTTCAATTTTTTTAACAGGTGATGATCTTGGATTATTGGTTTTTCTCTTTTTTTTTGCCTTTTAATCAACAAAGATGAGTTTTTAACGTGAGATCAGATGACTGAGGTAAACTAAAAATAAATGTGGGGTGCCAAAACTGATCAAATAATCTGCCGTAGCGACCTTTCGGTGTGGATTTAAAGGTCAGCTGGCGTCTTGAGTGATGCCTTTTGTGTGCTTAACGAGCTATTTGTCTTTAGCCCTTTAAGTCGCAGCCACCACCGTGTCCTCCACCTGACTAGAAATATCACAAGCCTTCGAACGTGACTCCGTCTGAGTGATTCAAGGGAAAAAACAAGGGAGGGCTAGCTAGACCTGGTTACTGTCTGTTTTTCTGTGTGCCCCGAGCTGGGGGATGGGGAAGCAAAGCCTGTTAATTCCTCTCTAGAAATAGAAAATTCATAAGCCGAATAGTCTAGAAGGCCGACAGAGTTGCTCTGAAATTACTATAGCGTACATTTGAATTTTTAATTGTCTGGTCTGGTGTTAGTCTCAGTTGGGGGGGGGGGGGTAAAAAATTAAAACCATGTTCTAGTTTGCTCGGTTTTGAGTACTAAACAGCATCGTGAAGTGCCTTTTTTAAGTGCTTAAGCGTTGTTATATAACTGGTTGTTTGAAAACATGTAGAAAATGGCTGTAGGTGCAAATAATGCGTGAAAAAGGAGACCTACAAGACTGTGTCTAAACAGGAAGCAGGGAGAATGCAGACAAAGAAGGAGGAAAGAAGAAACAAAGAAAGAAGAGTCAACACTGTCTTCACTGTTTGTTTTACAGCACACTGGACACGCTTACCACACTAACATCTGCTGGTGGTTATTATGACTTTTTAAAAAGAACCCTTTACCCACATTTTGCTAGTTCTGTCTAGTGTGGCCTGGTATATAATCTAAGCTCTCTTCCCCTTTTTATTTGCCAGAAATGATCACGTTTAGAGACTCCAGTTTGCATGCAAACCTTTTTTTTTTTTTAAAAGCACACAAAGAGGAATTGAGCTTCTAGCATTATTTATGGCTTTTGCATTTTTGTTAGGACAAACTGTGGTTAAGGAATGTGACTGGTAGTTTGCCCTGTGCTGGAAAACCCCTGACTGGCCCTGGCAGCTTCACAGCACACAATGGACTCTGTTTAAAAACATGTCATTCATTCAAATCGGGCAGGTGGAACTCTGTGTATGAGGCATCTGAGATATTTTACATTTTGAGAGGCAAATGTTTAGATAACCAGCGTCTTGTTTGCCTGCTAACTGGATAGCCTAGTACTACATTGTTCCTTTGTGTCAGAAAGCTAACCGTTTCTGTAGATGTGTTAGCTGACCTGGTTAGAAGTTGGTATTTCAAGTATTCCTACTGTCCACAAGCAAGCATCTAATGTTGCTTTTAAAAAAGGGGTCTGGTTTGCTGTTTTTCTGCACTGAAACATGAGGCACTAGTGAGGGTTTTGTTGGACTTTTGTAGGAAGGCAATTGTTAACACAGAAGTGATAGCATCCAGACCTAGAAAAAAACCGGAGGTTTCAGGAGTAAGCTGGAGGTTTTCATGCTGCTCGTTTGTTAGTTCTGCTCCATCGGGCTGATAGGACATTCCAAAGAACCCGCTGACCCCTGAAACAGAAAGCCCGTCCGCCCTGTTTGTGTCTTGGACTAGCATATAAACAAGCTTCACATGAGCACAAGCTGCCGAGTTGCTGGGAAAAAAATAGGGTCAAGGGTTGTTTACAAGAAAAAAAAACATGATAGTTGTGTTGTTGTGTCACTGGTCATTCCCAGATATGATCATCAGGTGAGTTGTAAAACAGGCAGCCAAGGCAGAGCTGGCACACAGGATGCCTCTTACCCAACTAATCTGGGTCTTCCTGTCTGTTAGTTTGTCATTAATCTAGGTGTTTTTGATCTGGAGCTTCAAAGTCAGATCCTCCCATTACACAACGTCCTGTTGTACCGCAGCACAGCAAAGTCAGGCAACAACGTCACAGTACTACGTGTTCTGCCAAATTACGCACACGCAGACTTGTACTGTGAGTGCTTGTGTGGTAAGACATGACTCAGAAAGTTTTGCAATACTGTATGTGACAGAGTGGGAGAGGAGGGGGACGTTTAGTGATGATAACTGACTTTGTTCATCTGAGCCTTTTGGCTGGAAATATTCATGATTGCACCTGATGAGAAAATATTGTATTAAAGTGAGCGTTACTGAGTCATAGCTGTGGTTTCTGTTTACACGGAATAACAGCCCGATAAGGAAATGTTTTCAAGCTCTATTACCGACATTTCTTCCACTTTATTAGGAAACAATTCCTGCAAAGAGTTGGAGGCATGAGAGAGCCGTGAACAAAAAGGCGTGGGGCAGAATAGAGTCCAGCTCCTGGTAAAGGTGTTAAACAGAACACAGCAAGAGTTTTTTTTCCTCTGCTTCCTACTGAAAACCATTTGTGTCTGTGTTCAAGCAACAGGAAAAGACAGAGGTGTTGTTTGTGGAGTTGACATAATATGACTGGTGTGTTCCTTCAGCCTTGCTGTGGAACCAGACTTTCAGGCAGACAGAAAACCTTTTTTTCTCGTTAAGCATGAATGTGCGGGACAAAAGCTATCCGCGGGTGCCTGTCACACTAATAAACATTCGCACTGTCTCTTCCCCCTCAGCAATGGCTCAAGAGACAAACCAGAGCCCGGTCCCCATGCTTTGTGCCACCGGGTGCGGTTTCTATGGCAACCCAAGAACAAACGGCATGTGCTCTGTATGCTATAAGGAACACCTGACGCGGCAGCAGAGCAGTGACCGCATGAGCCCTCTCAGCCCAATGGGTAAGACAATTCAAATTCTTATTAGTTTCATCTAGATAATATTACAATATAATAATAGTAAAATCCATGTCATAATTTCATTTGGCCTTTTTTTGTGCTCACATCAAGGCTCTGCTCCTAGTCCTACCTCAGAGGTCTCTGCTATCCAGAGACTAGAAGCCAGTCTAGCCAAGGTTGATGCGTCTCCTGCCTCTTCACCAGACATGTCTAGGCAAGTATTGACTTATGAAGACTGTTTTGGCTCCTTGGTGCCCTAACTTTGGATTCAAGTCTGTTTGAGCTCCTCATTGATTGGTTTTATTCTCCAATTTAAACTTGCAGAACTATTCAAGGATCCCTTCCTGTGACTCAGCAAATGACGGAAATGAGCATTTCGAGAGAGGACAAACCCGAATCCTTAGAGCCTGGTAAACATAAACCCACTTTATCATAGAAAAATCATAGAAAAAAGCTACAACAAAATTTTAAAAAAGGGATATTTATTACTAGTTTAGTCCAAACTACTGTATTTTTGTTATGTGTTTGGCCTAAGTTAAAAATAACTTTTTTCCTGTTTCATTATGCAGTTATAAACCAGCCTGCTGCTTCTAGCCCTACTCCTTTAGCTTCTTCTAGTGTTGAGGAAAGTCAGGGCGACGCCCCCAAACCCAAAAAGAACAGATGCTTCATGTGCCGCAAAAGAGTTGGGCTTACAGGTAATAAAGCATGATTTTCCCATCTTACAAACAAAGTCTGTTTTGTCGATTGTGTGAATTATTATTATCTCTCCTGTCAAAGCTCTTACACTTTTCATTTGTGCTTTCAGGCTTTGACTGTCGCTGTGGTAACCTGTTCTGTGGCATTCACCGATACTCCGACAAGCACAACTGTCCCTACGATTACAAGGCGGAGGCCGCCGCTAAGATTCGCAAAGAGAACCCCATGGTTGTAGCCGACAAAATTCAGAGAATATAATTTTGACAGCAGTGGAGCTGACAACAATGAAACACCATGACAAAGACTGGAGTGCGATTCTTTGACAAAAGCACCGACACAAGTGGCTAATTGAGGATGGAAAGGACTTGATTTACCAAATCACAACCTCAGAATAACGGAAAAAAGAAACAATTTGAGATCCTAAGCGAGGGAGATGCATGAACGATTTTATTTTTTAATTAATCCATTAAATTGTTTTATCCTGTTTCTGTGGTGTGACTTTGCCGCTGTTAAGTCTTTTCTTTTTCAAAAAATATGTATTGTCCTATGTAGAGCAGACCAGGGTTACTCCAGGATGTGCTGTGCTCCTCTCTCCCTTGCCAGGTGCCATTTTGTGCCAAAACAGCCATTTTAGCCGGACTTTCTAGCGTTTTGGAACACGGGCAGGATTCAGCTACCCTGCCACCGTAGGTTCTGGAACCAGTCTGCATTGCCCTCTCTGCACGAGACAATTTTATGTCATCTTTGTTACCTTAACCTACCTCACAGCTGCTGCGTTTAGCTATTTTGTCTTCCCTTTTTACGTTACACAACAGTAGATCCTAACACCCCTGTCTGATGATCACACCGTCGGTTTGAGGTATTTTGCCAGACGGGTACAAGGAAGTCATTTTGCATCATTTTGCAGTGGAAACCATAATGCAGGGTTTAGCTGCCTGGTTTGAGTTCACATTGTAACCTGACGCCTGGCAAAGGGCTGTGTGCACTTCTGTGCATCCTGAGAGGAAGAGCAGCATCAATTCCTGGTAAGCCTTTCGGGTGAACTTAGACTAGGGTTATAAATGACAGAGGGGTATAAATGAATGAAATAAGTGCATGAGTTACTCTTCATTTTCACTAGTGTTTCAAAAGAATCATTTAAAAAAAAGTTTTCTGCATTTTGTTTTTGGAGAAATTATTTGGATTCTTTTTTTTGTGTCAATTGTGCCGATGTCTGCACATGGACTTTAGTGCATCTGTGGGAGTAATTTGTTTTTTTTTTCTTCTTTTTCTTTCATTGCGCTAACACAATATTCATGTAAGCACAGTGTGTGTGTGTGTGTTGGTGTGAGTGTTTTGCCGCACCCCCGATCCTCTATAAGTTGTGGAGCTGCCCGGTTTATCAGCACATGTTTACAGAAGTAAAGGAGCATGCCAGAGCTAGATTTAATGAAAAATAATAGAAATCAAAATTAGTTGTAACCTTCCATCAGTTTAACTGCTATCAGTCTGTTTATCTGCTATAGAACACTGTAGAGAAGCGTGTGTGTGAGTGTAATTGTGGGCGAGCATGTGCACACACCCGTGCAAAAGTGTGTTTTATGGCTGCCTAACCACATGTATGTTTGTGTCATGCATTATTTTTCCCCTGTGAGAATGTTTTTCATTTTAAAAGATAACTGTATGTATACGTTTGAGTTGTTTTTTTTTTTTGACTAGTAATATGCAAATTTGTACAAAAAAAGAAAAAAACAACAAACTGTGTTGCTATTTATGTATTACATATAATCATGCTGCCCAGCATTAAAACAGAGTAGTATCATGTAAATAAAACTGTACAGAGAGACATTAATACGTTTGGCTGTGTTGACTTGCAGGGCTCGCCTTTGTTTAGTATGTTTATTGTGCTGTAAAGCTTTTAATAACATCTATGAACTAGTTAAGGATAAGGGAGCTTAATATATGAGTTTTGGCTCTGTCATGGAACATCTTACCTCAGCTAATCCAGTCAAAGATTGAAAACCCAACTCCAGAGACGCCTTACCTGGGTCACACAGGAAGTTTTAATCCCTGAGCCCAGGCAGAAAGTGAGCCACCTACTTCTGACTGCACATGCCCACTTCTCGTGTCATTTTCTCAACTCCCACTGAGAGATCCAGACCAGCGTCTGTTCACAGATGGCGTTCCAGCAACAGCTGCTCAGACCACTGTGGGCTACTCTTGTTGTCAAGTCAAGTATTTCAATTACAACTGTTTAAAAGTCAACTGTCTTGACATAATTCTCCACATTAAATTGCCTGGACCCTTTAAACCTAGAGGAATGATAAGAAATGCTCCAAGTATGTACGAGGGGACAGAAGGAAGGACGCATCAAGTCCAAGTTCGACCTGAAATAGCATTTGTTCCTACAAGTAAAAGAAGATTTAGGCATTGCCACACACTCTCCCACACGTATCTGTGTCAATCTGTCTGGTACAGGGCTGTTAGAGCTTAAACAGCAGGATCAGTGCATGTAAGGCATCGCA
The DNA here is from genome assembly GCF_053564925.1 of Oryzias latipes. Taxonomy (NCBI): domain Eukaryota; kingdom Metazoa; phylum Chordata; class Actinopteri; order Beloniformes; family Adrianichthyidae; genus Oryzias; species Oryzias latipes. The sequence continues at coordinate 16,469,510 of NC_136245.1, forward strand.
GATTCTGATTTGCGGGCAGTGACAGATGTTGCTGGCAGATGTGCAGTGAAGCTGCAAGTCTAAAAGCTCCAGAAAAATTACACTCTTCCAATAAATATAATATAACAATATTATAACAATATAACCACTGTCTATTTCTGATCGCTTTTCTGTCTAATTGTCATGCCACAAAGTTGTTTGTTTAAAAAACCAAATACCTTTACCTGATACAAATACAAACTGCCCACAGAAAATATTCACACGTGAACATTTAATAAACATTCAGAAAAAAGGAAGGTAACACTGAAAGAAGAGATTTCAGGTTCTGACACAAATCAAAGTGCAAATGAGCGAGCTCCTGCTGCCATCTGCCTGTGACTGCTGGGGAAATGTAATACATCTTTGCCACCTTCCTAACAGCACTTATCCAAACGCAGTGTGAGTCAGGCAAGATTACGTACACCCTGTCATGATACACTCTGTACTCACAAATATATATATACAGTGTGTGTGTAAGTCAGTGTTTATCCTCTCCTGCCAGGTCTGATGTGTCCTGTCTCCTGGCTGTTTCAATTTCCAATGGAATGATTTGTTTCCTTGGTTTAGTGGCCTCTACTCTGGTAGATTGGGGCACAGAACATAAATCCACAGACTCATCAGTCACATAACTGTCCTGAGTGGATTTTACTCATTGACAGTCTGTCAGCCTCTGATGCTCTTTTAAACATTGGACAGCCAGCTGTCAACTTTCCTACAGTTTAAAAAATAATAATAAACTGCTGCTATCTAATGCTCTTTAATGGATCCCTGTCTTTTTCTTTCTCTATTTTGTGCTCGCTTTAAAGTTGTTTTTCACCTTTAGGAATGTCCCTTCAGAGGTCGCTACAGCAAATAAGCTTTCACGGATTCACACAGGTGGTTTTTACGCTGGATGCCCTTCCTGACACAACCCTGTATTTTATCCGGGCTGGGGACCGGCACAGGGGAACGCAGACTTGGGCCACCTTGTTTAGTGCTCGTTTTAAAGGCTTTATGTAAAAAATAAATACTTTTTAATTGAAGGTTTTAAGTCAACAAACCTTTCAGATTGAAGCAAAATGTTTTTCATGTACGAGATTTATGAGAGTCTGTTCAGATTGGAGACATTGAAAATCAGTATCAGATTTATGTGGGTACCATCACATAGGTGGTGGAGGGAAATGAAATAGCTGATTTTTGTGCAAAGCAGGCGTTGAAACGGTGCGTGGAGATAGAAATTTCGTTGTTAAAAGGCGTATTATAGAAGACTGGCAGAAACAATGTGAAAGGGAGTGGAAAGAACAACATCTATTCAGTATACAAGACAAAGTAGGGAAACGTATCCATCTTACATCAAACACCAGAGATCAAATAGAAACAGAAAATATCTTTATTGTCATTGTACATGTATAACGAAATTACAGTGCAATTTCTTCCGGTGGAATAAAAAAAAAAAAGTCAAATAAAAATAAACTAAAACTGCGAAACAAGACAATATAAGATAAAAAAAATGTATTAAAAATTTACAAAAATATAAAAAGGAGGTTACATGTTGTCAAGGTATTGCACGCTTCCCTAATAAATTAACTTTATTTAGCAGCGTTTAAGGCCACGATGGCTCTCGGATAAAAGCTATTTTTTAATCTGTTTGTCCTTGTTTTAATTGTCCTGTATCTTCTGCCCGAAGGCAGCAGCCGTTCAAATCATGATATCACGATCATGGATGGGACACACGGCTTTAAATACTACACTAGATTTACTAGGGAAACATCCCACTGGACTGTGTGAATGCGGGAAAGGGGAAGAATCAGTGGAGCACATTTTGTGTTGCTGAATTATATTGGGAAGAAAGGTGGCAGCTGGAGGATAGTGTACCATTGCCAGAGGAAGAGGGGTAGAGTTTGATGAGGCTTTTGGGAGGGGGGCAGAATTTCAATGTTGGTCTATTGAGGAGAATATAGGGTTTTTTGTTGTCTTTGTAGTCTTTGTAGTTGTCTTTTAGACCAGTTGTACCCCACTCCGACTCACACTCCAAGTAGGTGGCGACATTGCACCAGGTCGTTTGTGCCTCCCGCTATTAAGACCACAAGAAGAAGAAGGAGAAGAAGTTCTGCGCTAGAGGGCGCTGCTTCGTTTCTATTTCAGTTTTTCTCATCGTTTGACACCGGAAGAGGAAGACGATCGCTGTATGTTGTGCGCTCGTGCTAGCAGCAGAAGCATTGTTACGTAGGTGAAACGCTTTTTCGTGCGTGAAACTTGTAAAGACTTTGAAAGCTGGTTTATGTGTAAAGTCTGAACACCGTACCAATGCTCAGAGTTTTACCGTGAAGAAAGCAGAGCAAACTCAACTCCGTGGACCCGGCGGCCTGATTCAGAACGTGTGGTCAGACGACGTTGAAAGAACGGCTCCACCATGGCGGATGTTACCGCTCGTAGCCTGCAGTATGAGTACAAAGCGGTGAGTGAGGAATTCAACTAAGTTTCTGAAAATCTGTTTACATACTGACATGGAACAAATCAAGTCATTTAATATTTTTATTTTTATCTCGCCATCATGCGCGTGTAGCCGCTTCCTCGGTTAGCCACGACACTTTGCGCCAAAGAAAAACAATATATGACATGTTTCTAAATAAAATACGCTTACTGAAAAATTATCAATTTATGGAATAAACAAAGCAAAGTTACACTGCGAATGGCGTAACACTTCAAAAGTTAGTTTCCTTTTAACATTGTGGATAAACATCTGCGAATCGATACTTTCCTCGTCATCTAGATTTTTATTTAATGCAAACTATGATTTCGTACCCCCATAACTTTCTTAAAAATATATAGTTTAAATCATTTAAAAGGAAGATAATCCCAGTATTATTGTTGTTTCTATAAACAAATGTAGGAGGAGGAAACTGACTCGCTTATTTATTTGAGGTTGTGTGTATATTATGTGTATATAGTGTGTATGTCTTTTCACAACTTTGACTTTTGTTTTCTTTTTCAAATTGCTACTACCTGTAATACTTGAGGCATAATTAAAAGTATTTAGCAGGATTCTTAATTCATGAATTAAAAAAGGGGATAAATACAGTTGAAAGGGCTAAAGGGATTGTCTATTGCTGTACTGATAAATCACACCTTTTTTTTTCACCTTTTTTTTTTAACCTGGTAGAACTCAAACTTGGTGTTGCAAGCGGATCGCTCTTTGATTGACCGCACACGGAGAGATGAGCCCACCGGAGAGGTGCTGTCCCTGGTGGGGAAGCTGGAGGGGACCAAGATGGGTGACAAGGCTCAGAGGACCAGACCTCAGAACCTGGAAGACAGAAGAAACAAGTCAGTTCAGAATAACGCACACCAGGTTTTAGTTTACATTTGGCCGTGGCACTGTTGGCACCATAGGGTGCTTTGTCAAGCTGACAGTTGAGAATTTCAAGTAGAAAATGCTTTAGTTCTTGTGCAAAATGGTTAAACATAGATGAGATGGTTTGTATGATACTGTTGAAATAATTTACTAAATTTAATATTTTCATCTTGTTGGTGCATCAAAATTTGTTGAACTTGTTGTATTAAGATGTATTCATGTTAAAAGTAAAACACGCTAACTGGTTTTTTCCTTGTGCTGTTAACTTAGGAGACGAAAAAGAGATGAGGACAGGCATGACATCAACAAAATGAAAGGTTTTACCCTTCTGTCTGAAGGCATTGATGAAATGGTGGGCATTGTGTACAAGCCTAAAACCAAAGAAACCAGAGAGACTTATGAAGTGCTGCTAAGCTTCATCCATGCAGCTCTAGGAGATCAGGTGAGCCAATCAAATGTGGGCTCTTGTTCAAAATTGTGTTAAGTGCTGAAAGCTGATGTCCTGCCCCCCCTGTGCTGTTGTCTGCAGCCACGTGACATTTTGTGTGGAGCAGCTGATGAGGTACTAGCGGTACTGAAAAATGACAAAATCAGGGATAAAGAAAGGCGACGTGAAGTGGAGCAGCTTCTGGGACCTTCAGATGACACACGGTATCATGTGTTGGTCAATCTTGGAAAGAAGATCACAGACTATGGGGGAGACAAGGAATTGCAGAATATGGGTAACTTTTTGTGCATAAGATCTGTCACGTTTGTCTCTGAATCGATGGGTGTGCGTAACTGAAATAATCTGAACCCTTTGTTGTTTCTCCACAGATGACAACATTGATGATACGTATGGTGTCAATGTACAGTTTGAATCTGATGAGGAGGTGAGCTTTTTTTTGTCTTAAATTGATGGTTGTTCAACCAATTAAAGCTCAGCAATTATCAAATATTTTCTTGACTGAATTTTGATGAAAAGTTTGTATTCAGTCTTTGGGTTTCACAGTTTGAACCAGTTCCTGATCTTTACTTATTTTGTAGGAAGGGGATGAAAACCCGTTTGGTGAAGTGCAAGACGAGCAATCCGATGAAGACAGTGAGGGAGAGGAGGCGGTTGTGACCACCACACTCTCTGCCAATGTCAGTGGAACAGCTGCATCCTCGTCTTTTCCAGTGTCACATCTTCTCATTTGTTTCTCTAAAATCGCTTTTTCTTCATGTAGCTCGGCGAAACAGGTGACGTGATGACGGTGAAGAAAAAAGATTTACATCCTCGGGACATCGATGCCTTCTGGCTCCAGCGTCAACTCAGCCGTTTCTATGACGATGCCATCGTGTCACAGAAGAAAGCGGACGAAGTCTTAGAAATCCTCAAAGTATGTTTACCGCCTTGCCTGCTCACAGTAGATTCTCTAATCATTCCCAGGTGCGTTGATGTCTCCTTTTTGTGTCACAGACAGCCAGTGATGACAGAGAATGTGAGAACCAGCTGGTGTTGCTGTTGGGTTTCAACACTTTTGATTTCATTAAAATCCTCCGTCAGCATCGGCGCATGAGTAAGAGAAATGATCTAAATCAGATTCATTTTCTGTTTTTTGTTTTTGTATGTTTGTTTGTTTATAGCTGCTTTTTCCATCTCTAACCCACAGTTCAGTATTGTACAATGCTAGCAAGCGCTCAGAGTGAGGCAGAAAAGGAGAGGATCATTGGAAAGATGGAGTCTGATCCGGAGCTGTCAAAGATTCTCTACAAGCTGCAAGAGACGGAAAAGGAGGACATCATTCGAGTTAGATTTGTTGTTTGTTAAAGAAACATTTAGTCTTTTGGTTTGTATAATAAAAGTAATATTTTTTTATTAGGAAGAACAATCTCGTAGAGAGCGAGTGAGGAAGTCTCGTGTTGATGACTTGGAAGCGATGGACACTGACCATGGAGAGGTAAATTGTACAAGGAGTCAGCAGTTGGAATCTTTCACTGCCTTTTATCACTTTATATGTATATAAGAAGTTACGTTGGTTTGTTTTCTCTGAAGATGCCATCAAGAGTTTCGTGTTGTTCTTGTTTCCTGCAGTCAGTGATGCCTCGACAGATTTTGGACCTGGAAGACCTGACCTTCACCCAGGGGAGTCATTTCATGGCTAACAAACGCTGCCAGCTCCCAGACGGCTCTTTTCGCAAACAGCGCAAAGGTTATGAAGAAGTTCACGTTCCCGCCCTGAAACCCAAAGCTTTCGCTGACAACGAGGTTCGTCTGTTGCGTCTTTTGTTGTTAAGTACAAAACTTTCATCTTTTAAACGCAGCAGTGTCTGAAATTTTGGTTGCTTATCTTTCATCAGGTACTTGTTTCCATCGACAAGTTGCCCAAGTATGCTCAGGCTGGGTTTGAAGGTTTCAAAACTCTAAATCGAATCCAGAGTAAACTGTTCAAGTCTGCAATGGACACAGACGAAAACCTTCTAGTGTGTGCTCCCACGGTGAGTGAGCCCTGCACAAGCCAAAGGCGGCGGGAAAGTCATCCTGAACTCCGTTGTCAACATTAATCCTGGTATTGTTTTGTGTACAGGGAGCTGGTAAGACCAATGTTGCCCTAATGGCAATGTTAAGAGAAATTGGAAAGCATATAAACATGGACGGCACGATCAACGTGGACGATTTCAAAATCATCTACATTGCACCCATGCGCTCGCTTGTACAAGAGATGGTGGGAAGTTTTAGTAAGGTAAGCTGCATGCCCTTCCTTAAAAGCGTTGATTTCATGCATCAAGGAGTATCGCAAGCTTCAGGAGAGGGTTTTAGAGGTGACGGCTTTCCTTTTTTGCAGCGATTGGCAAGTTACGGCATCACCGTGTCTGAGCTGACAGGAGACCACCAACTCTGTAAAGAGGAGATCAACGCCACTCAGATCATTGTCTGCACCCCAGAAAAGTGGGATATCATTACTCGGAAAGGGGGAGAACGTACTTACACTCAGCTAGTGCGCCTCATCATCATTGTAAGTTGATTTAGAAAGGTATTATTCATTTCATTTTTGACAATCAGAATAACCAAAATAATTCGATATAGGATGAAATTCACCTGCTGCACGATGACCGTGGTCCTGTGCTGGAATCCCTGATCGCAAGGACCATTCGCAATGTGGAGCTGACCCAAGACGATGTCCGCCTGTTGGGTCTCAGTGCCACACTACCCAACTACGAAGATGTGGCAACGTGCCTGCGCGTGGATCCTGCAAAGGGACTGTTCTACTTTGACAACAGGTTTGTTTCAAAGCAGAAACTGCATGTGTGTGTATTCTCTTAACTCAATTCTTGTGCTTTTTTATTTTTGTTTGTAGTTTCCGCCCTGTGCCCCTGGAGCAGACTTATGTTGGCATCACAGAGAAGAAAGCCATCAAGCGTTTCCAGATCATGAACGAGATTGTTTATGAAAAAATCATGGAGCATGCTGGGAAGAACCAGGTGCGCCTTTCTGTTTGTTTTTTGTCATTGAGACAAACATTTTAATCTGAAATTCCTTTAAATCCTGGCTCCAATTTATCACTTTTAACGTTTTACTTGCTCCCAATAGGTGCTTGTATTCGTTCACTCCAGGAAGGAGACGGGCAAGACGGCCCGAGCCATAAGGGACATGTGCTTGGAGAAGGACACTCTGGGTCTCTTTCTCAGAGAAGGCTCTGCATCCACTGAAGTGTTGAGAACTGAGGCCGAGCAATGCAAGGTAAGAGTGTATCTTGAGGCTCCACACTTTTTTGTTTTCTTTCCCCGAATGTTGGATTGGTGTGGCTGATTTATCTTCTCTCTTTTAGAACCTGGAGTTGAAGGATTTGCTTCCGTATGGTTTTGCAATCCACCACGCTGGTATGACCAGAGTGGACCGTACCCTGGTGGAGGATCTGTTTTCAGATCGGCACATTCAGGTTCTGGTGTCTACAGCCACTCTGGCATGGGGCGTCAACTTGCCGGCCCATACTGTCATCATCAAAGGAACCCAAGTTTATAGTCCGGAGAAAGGCAGATGGACTGAGCTCGGAGCCTTGGATATTCTGCAGGTCTGTATGAGGTTTAGTTTTTATGGATGACCATTTCTGTCAGAGTTTGTACAACTCCCCAACAACAATAACTGAAGTGAATGTCCTTTTTTTCTCAGATGCTTGGTCGGGCTGGTCGTCCCCAGTATGACACCAAAGGGGAGGGAATCCTGATCACGTCCCACGGAGAACTGCAGTACTATCTGTCTCTGCTCAACCAGCAGCTTCCTATTGAGAGTCAGATGGTGGCAAAACTACCAGACATGCTAAACGCAGAAATTGTTCTAGGCAATGTTCAGACCGTGAAGGTGAGTGGTGGACTTGCATCAGAAAATTAAAGACCGTTTAAAAAACATTTTAAATGGTTTGTTTTACTGTTTCGTGTGTCAGGATGCGGTGAACTGGCTCGGCTACACCTACTTGTACGTGCGTATGCTCCGCAACCCCACCCTTTATGGAATTTCCCAGGATGACCGAAGTGCAGACCCGCTTCTGGAGAGGCGCAGGATGGACCTGATTCACACAGCAGCCAATGTCCTGGACAAGAACAGCCTCGTCAAATATGACAAGAGGACAGGCGCTTTCCAGGTATCCAGAGCTGGGCTGAGCAAACCTTTAAGCACCTCTATGGTGGAAATAAATTGGTAAAAGTCTGACCAGAAGACTCTAATGGTATTTTTTGTTGCATGTTTAAAGGTGACAGACCTGGGACGCATTGCCAGTCACTTCTATATCACTCATGACTCAGTTCAGACCTACAACCAGCTCCTGAAACCCACTCTCAGTGAGATTGAGCTCTTCAGAGTCTTTTCACTTTCCTCAGAGTTTAAGAACATCAATGTGAGAGAGGTATGTCCACTCATGAAAGTCAGACCTCCTTCAATTTCCGCCCTCCAAGAAGTTATTTACAACATGTGGGATAATTACAGAAATGTTTTCTTTTAGGAAGAAAAACTGGAGCTTCAGAAGCTACTGGAGAGAGTTCCTATTCCAGTGAAGGAGAGCATTGAGGAACCCAGTGCCAAGGTAACACGCATGACAAACCTCTTTCAATTTGAGCAACATTTCAGAATTTCTTATACATTTTTAGAGAGTTTAGATTTTATTTTATCTTTTGTTTGTGAGTTTTTATCAACTTGTAATTTTATTTCAAAATAGTTCAAATAATTCTTTTCCACTTTATTGTTTCAGATTAACGTCCTGCTGCAAGCATTCATCTCTCAACTCAAACTTGAAGGCTTTGCTCTCATGGCAGACATGGTTTATGTTACACAGGTGCTGCAAGACTTTTCTTTTGTCGTTTCAGACTTTTTCATGCCCTCTTATACTTTTTGTCTTCTTTTTAATGTTGGTGTTGTTTTTTTTTTTTTTTTAAACAACGATGATTTATAAGCTAAAAATGTTCCATTAAGTTATTGGCTGTGGTTACGTGTGCAAAACGTTTAATCGAATCAAAGATCAGATTAGAATTGAAATCTGTACACGATTATAACTGTTTACATATGGCACACTTTTGATCATAATAAATCATTTTGACATGCGCAGAACTATGTAAAATACCGGATATGACCATAAAAGAAGAAATGGCGAGTTCTTTTAAGATCTTTTAAGCGTGCTCTTATTATTGTTATTATTATTAAGTGCCTGATGCTCATAATTTTCTAAATATGTGCAGCCAGTGCTTTATTCTTGGCTGCATGTACCCAGAAGAAGGGTTAGGATTAGGTTAATACGTGCTAACAACATTTGGCCGTGGATGCAGTTAAAATCCTTTTGGTCAATGCTGCAATGTGCATCTTGGCTGCACATAGGTATGTGGGCATAACGTCAGCCTTTATTTTGACTGGACATGATTGAAAACACAAATTCACTTAATTATTTGCGCGGTTTCTCAGGACTGCTCAGTGCAGTGCATTTCCGCATTCAATAGCTGCCTCCGCCATCTCACACACCGTTCTGAAGCTGCTCCTCTGCTTGGAGACACGAAGCTACGAGTCCGGCTGCTCTGCTCACAGATGTGGCTCGCTCGCGCGGAGCAGCCTCTGGAGCACCACACCGTGTGTGCATGACATAAAAGCCAAAGCCGTAGTGACCCAGGATCGACAAAAACTGTTTATATGCACCACGATCGGATCAACATTCGACATAACACGCCTACCTCGATCAGAAGGACATTTTGATCCAAATGAGTCTGTTCAAAGTGTTTACTTGACGCATTTTTATTCTGATCAGGCGTTTATTCCGATTACTTTTGTCTATGTAACTGCAGCTATTGTTGCACATTAGTTTGCCTGAAGAATAATGCGGTTCTCTTTCTTCAGAGTGCTGGACGGTTGATGCGCGCCATATTTGAGATCGTGCTAAACCGAGGCTGGGCTCAGCTCACAGATAAGACCATGAACCTGTGCAAGATGATCGACAAGAGAATGCAAGTGTCTTTTATGTTACTAAAGAAATACATTTTCTATCTTGAAGCTGGATTCTCATGCTTTATGTTCTGATTTTCCTACAGGTGGCAGTCGATGTCTCCTTTGCGTCAGTTCAAAAAGCTGCCAGAGGAAGTGGTCAAGAAGATTGAGAAGAAAAACTTCCCTTTTGAGCGTCTGTACGATCTCAACCACAATGAGATTGGTGAGTTTCTCGCTTCATGAAGCATTTTCATTCTATGCTGTCCTTTGCCTGCAGGACACTGAAAAAGCTGTTGTCTTCCTCTTTGTGTAGGCGAACTGATTCGAATGCCAAAGATGGGGAAGACCATTCACAAATACGTCCATCAGTTCCCAAGACTGGACCTCGCCGTTCATCTCCAGCCCATCACTCGCTCCACTCTGAAAGTGGAGCTCACCATCACGCCTGACTTCCAGTGGGACGATAAGGTCTGTGGCTGTAACTCGGGGACGTTTCCCTTCTGAAAAGCTTTTCCTGTTTCTAAGCTTCCCTTTCTGCTTAGATTCACGGATCATCTGAAGCTTTCTGGATCCTGGTGGAGGACGTTGACAGTGAAGTGATCCTCCACCACGAGTACTTCCTCCTTAAAGCCAAGTACGCCCAGGACGAACATCTGGTGACGTTCTTTGTCCCCGTGTTTGAGCCTCTGCCTCCTCAGTATTTCATCCGCATGGTTTCAGACCGATGGCTCTGTAAGTAGCTCAAAGAGAACTGCAATGCAGAATTCCTCTGCTCTCCACTGTACAACTTCGCCTGACACCTTTCTCGTTTCTGTTTTTCTCTCAGCCTGTGAGACTCAGCTCCCAGTGTCCTTCCGCCACCTCATCTTGCCAGAGAAGTACCCCCCACCCACTGAGCTGCTGGACCTGCAGCCGCTGCCCGTCACTGCTCTCAGGAACTCTGCCTTTGAAGCTCTCTACCAGAACAAGTTTCCGTTCTTCAATCCAATTCAGACACAAGGTATTTGGAAAAACGAAACCCAGACAAAAAGATGGAATATCCCATTTTCAGACTGATCTGTTTGACTCAAACCAGAGCTCTGTATTCACATCTTTTTCTTTTCTTACTCCTTTCTCCAAATCAGTCTTCAATGCCGTGTACAACAGTGACGATAATGTGTTTGTGGGAGCTCCCACTGGGAGTGGAAAGACCATCTGTGCGGAGTTTGCCATTCTCAGAATGCTGCTGCACAACACAGAAGGCCGCTGTGTGTATATCACTCCCATGGAAGCACTGGCTGAGCAGGTACAATGTCATGGAAGAACTCTGTGAAGCCCACATCCATTTGGAGAATCGGACCGCTTGTAGCTTCATGATGGCTTCTCTCTTTCAGGTCTTTGTTGACTGGCATCAGAAGTTCCAGGACATCCTGAACAAGAAGGTGGTGCTCCTAACTGGGGAGACCAGCACCGATCTGAAGCTTTTGGGGAAAGGGGACATCATCATCAGCACCCCAGACAAATGGGACATCTTGTCTCGTCGCTGGAAACAGAGAAAGAATGTGCAGAACGTCAGCCTTTTCATTGTGGATGAAGCACACCTTATTGGTGGAGAAAATGGAGTAAGAAGTGTTTTAGTCTCTGTAAACAGCAGGTGTTTGCATCACTGTATGTAGATTGTCTAATCGATGGGACTTTGGTTGTGTTTTTAGCCGGTGTTGGAGGTTATCTGCTCCAGAATGAGGTACATCTCCTCACAAATCGAGCGTCCCATCCGCATCGTCGCCCTCAGCTCGTCTCTGTCCAATGCCAAAGACATGGCTCACTGGCTGGGCTGCAGCACCACGGCCACCTTTAATTTCCACCCAAATGTCAGACCTGTGCCTCTGGAGCTGCACATTCAGGTTCATTAACATGTCTACCTGTAAATGATCAAAGCCACAAATACAGGATCCTTTTGTTAACATGGACCTTCTCTGTTCCTGCAGGGTTTCAACGTCAGTCATACTCAGACACGGCTGCTTTCCATGGCCAAGCCAGTCTATCATGCCATCATGAAGCACTCCCCATCCAAGCCGGCGGTGGTGTTCGTACCGTCACGCCGACAGACCCGCCTCACTGCCATTGACATCCTCACTTTCTGCGCCGCCGACGTGGTTCCTCAGAGGTTGGTCACCAGATGTGACTCCACTCTCTGGGTTTGGAATCAAATCTTTACACAAAGGTGAAACCTGTTTCTTTGAAGGTTCTTGCATTGCACCGAGAAAGACCTGGTACCATTCCTGGAGAAAATAAATGATCCCACTCTGAAAGAGACTCTGGCCAATGGTGTGGGATATCTGCATGAAGGCCTGTCAGCAACTGAACGCAAAATAGTGGAACAGCTGTTCAACTCGGGTATGATTCATTCCTGGACTTCATTGTTGATACGAGAAGAATTTTTCATCAACATGCAAAGCATTAGAAAAATAAATTTCTGAATGATTGATGGTAATTCTTTCATCCAGGTGCTGTCCAGGTGGTTGTTTCTTCTCGTTCTCTCTGCTGGGGAATTAGCATCTCTGCACATTTGGTCATTGTCATGGACACCCAGTACTACAATGGAAAAATCCATGCGTAAGGATCAGGCTGTCCCAACCTCTATAGCGGCTCAGAAATATATTTTCAATCATTTTTGTTTTGTTTTCTTTCAGATATGTGGATTATCCCATTTATGACGTTCTCCAGATGGTGGGCAAAGCAAACAGACCCATGCTGGATGATGAAGGACGATGCGTCATTATGTGTCAGGGCTCTAAGAAGGTAAACATTAGTGGTTTTATTGTTTGTTTTAATCCATTTAGGATTGGAGTAATTATTGCACAACAGTATTCTTCTAATCTAATACTATATGGATTCTTCTTAAAGGACTTCTTCAAGAAGTTCCTGTATGAGCCCTTGCCTGTGGAGTCTCACTTGGATCACTGTCTCCACGACCACTTCAACGCAGAGATCGTTACCAAGACGATCGAGAACAAGCAGGATGCCGTGGATTACCTAACCTGGACGTTCCTCTACAGGCGGATGACGCAGAACCCCAACTACTACAACCTGCAGGGTGGGCAGCATCCCTCCGAGAGGAACATCAGATTATACTGAGGCCGTCACAAGATTGTTAGTTTTAAGAGTCGTGTGTTTTCTCTCGATGTCAGGCATGTCCCATCGTCACCTGTCTGACCACCTGTCAGAGCTGGTGGAAAACACGCTGCACGACCTTGAGCAGTCCAAATGCATCAGCATTGAGGATGAAATGGATGTGGCACCACTCAATTTGGGCATGATTGCTGCCTACTACTACATCAACTACACCACCATCGGTTTGTAGCAACCGTTGCTTCTCTGTGTTGGTTAAAGCCGTGTCCTGAACGCTGAGCATCACGCTGTAACTTTGCTCTTATGTCTGGCAGAGTTGTTTAGCATGTCTCTGAACGCAAAGACGAAGATCCGCGGGTTAATTGAAATCATCTCCAATGCTGCTGAGTATAAAAACATTCCCATCAGGCACCACGAGGACACACTTCTTCGACAGGTAAGCAGACTCCACAGTGGGAATCCATCATCTTTCATTTTTGTTGCAGCACAAAGTCTAACCGTTTATTTGACATTAAATTGTGGATCTAATTTTACATTAAAGCTGGCACAGAAAGTTCCCCACAAGCTCAACAACCCGAAGTTCAACGATCCCCACGTGAAGACGAATTTGCTGCTGCAAGCTCATCTCTCCAGGATGCAGCTGAGCGCAGAGCTGCAGTCAGACACTGAAGAGATCCTGAGCAAGGTTCACGTTTGAAATGCTTCTCTCCTCCCTCTTCTGTGAATGTGTGTGTAAAGCTGATCCCACTGTGTGTTTGCTGCATGCAGGCGATCCGCCTCATCCAGGCCTGCGTGGACGTGCTGTCTAGTAACGGCTGGCTCAGTCCTGCGCTGGCTGCCATGGAGCTGGCCCAGATGGTCACCCAGGCTATGTGGTCCAAGGACTCCTACCTGAAACAGCTGCCCTACTTCACCTCAGAGCACATCAAGCGTTGTACTGACAAGGTGTTTCGCATCGTCTGACTGCTGCTTTTGTCTTCTGTCAAAGCTCGCACATTTAAACTGAAAAGTTAAACCTGTGTGTTTTGTCTCCAGGGTGTGGAGAGTATATTTGACATAATGGAAATGGAGGATGAAGACCGAAGCGGCTTGCTGCAGCTCACAGACGCTCAGATGGCAGACGTGGCTCGCTTCTGTAACCGTTACCCCAACATCGAGCTCGCGTATGAAGTGGTAGAAAGGGATAACATAAAGAGGTTAGTGTGCAGTCCAATCAAGAACTATTCAAAACAATGATGCATTTTTGGATCAGATTTACATCAGCACTGCCCTCTGGATAAAATTTGGTCTGTGTTTTCTTCAGTGGCAGTCCAGTTCTGGTTCAGGTTCAGCTGGAGCGTGAGGAGGAGGTGACTGGCCCTGTCGTCGCTCCCCTTTTCCCTCAGGTCAGTTGAGTGGCTGTCCACTTCCCTATAGGTGTTTCCTACATTTGCTTCATCGTTTGATCGTCTCATCGTTGCAGAAACGTGAGGAGGGCTGGTGGGTTGTGATCGGAGACCCGAAGTCGAACAGCCTGATCTCAATCAAGAGGCTGACTCTGCAACAAAAAGCGAAGGTGAGCCGCTGCTTTGAACACTCCCTAACCAAAAATACGCAAACTACCACAGTTTTCATTTTTGGTTCTTCTGTGTAGGTCAAGCTGGACTTTGTGGCACCAGCGATGGGCATTCACAACTACACGCTGTACTTCATGAGCGACGCTTACATGGGCTGTGATCAGGAGTACAAGTTCAGTGTGGACGTGAAGGAGGCAGACAGCGACAGCGATTCAGATTAAGCTGGAAATTCAAATTCTACATTTTTAATCCTTTTTTTTTTTTCAATAAATAATGGGATCAGGTTTTATATGTAGATATTTACCCCGATCAATCTCTGAGAGTGACCCTGTCAGTTCTCTGTGGGTGTTATAACATGTTTTCGTAGTCAGTACAATCGTTTTATCCTGTATGTTAAACAGCTTTTCAGAAGTTTTGTGTTCTTTACGTTGACCATTGATGTACTTTTCACAAAATTATTCAAAGATAAGTCTAAGACATCTTAAACTGCCGTTGAACAGCTGAGTCTCATCCACATTGCATGTTTAAATAGATTAGACTTTCCATTTTACTTTGGTTAAACGTCATAAGATTTTTTGGATTGGTTAAACCGTTTAATCATTCATGCTGTCTGTTTGTTTTTTGCAATAAAAACATCTGAAAATTGTTTTATAGTTTTATTATGAAACAATTAGTTCTTAGTCTGGCCCCTTTTATGCTACAAGCTCATGTCACTACAGCACTTAATGGATATTGACAAGATTGTTCTTGATCCCCTCCCTTTATCCCTATATATATCCCCACACCTGAAATGTCTGAATAAGCTTGCAAAAATGTCTTTTGGTAATGGAAATAACTGCACTGAATGAACTTGTTTTCAAGTTTGGTAGTTGGGTTTAACCCTTGTGCTATCGTAGACGACTCCCCCCCCCCTTACATTGACGTGTTCTCCCTACCATGATAAAGGTGGAAAGATTTCATGTAATTTATGGATACCAGAGAAGATTACAAATCATTGGAGAAAAAAGGTTCAGAGCACTTTCTAGTGGGTCTAGATGACCCCACTCCCAATGTTAGGATAGCACAAGGGTTAAATTAACAGTGCAAGCCAGTTGGTGAGCTTTGACTACTGATAGTGGTGTTGTGCTATCCTAGGCACTTTACCATTGGGAGTTGGGTCATCTAGACCCACTAGACAGTGCTCTGAACCTTTTTTTCTTCAATGATTTGTGATCTTCACTGGTGTCCATGGATTACATGAAATCTTTCCACCTTTATCATGGTAGGGAGAACACGTCAAAGTAAGGGTGGGGTCGTCTAAGATAGCACAAAGGTAAACCCAACTACCAAACTTGAAAACAAGTTCATTCAGTGCAGTTACTTATTTCCGTTTCCAAAATACATTTTTGCAAGCTTATTCAGACATTTCAGGTGTGGGGATATATATATATATATATTTTCCATTTTTTGGGTGTACAGTAGTTATGCACAGTCTCCGATCACTCCAAGGGTTTGAGGCTTTATTTAAATCATTTTTTTACAGAAAACCTGCTTTTTGCTATAAAGATGTATTTAGATGTAAACAGAACAGAACTAGTTTCTTGCTCCTTTTAAGTTGTAGGACTAAAAACAGTTAACCAGCACACCCATCATCACTTTTGTGAATAAAAATAGAACTTAAACTTTACATTTTACAATCATTCAGATTTATAAAGATAACTGTATAAGCATGACTTTATATAGCAAAAGAAAAGAACATTTAAGTTCAGCACAGGGTTTCATCCAATTGCTGGTGTCTCCACAGCAGGTTCAGTCTTCTTCTTGAAACCTCCAAATTGCAATGTCTCCATCATCACTGCAGGAGGCCAGGAGGCCGGCCTCCTTTGGGTTCCAGGCGACGCAGTTCACATCCTGACAGTGAGCCTTCTTCACCTGAGCAGCCAGCGAGAACACCGGCTCATCTGCATGGGCCGCGAGATCCTCCCTAAACACTCGTATGGCGTCGTCGCCACAGGCAGTTGCTAGGGCACCGGTCAGTCGACACCTACGCAACAGACAGTTGTTTGAGCCATAATAGTAAAGGGGACAAAGATTCAGCCGACTGATGACAAGCGCTGTTTTAGTGGTGGTACAGCCAAAAAAGCAAAGAAGAAAATCTGTTTTGGCAACTTTTTAAAAACTCTGTAAATAGAATCTATTTTTAAAGTAAAAAAAAAAAAATCAGACACCAGACTGTAGTGCAGGGGTGTCCAACTCATTTTGGTTCGGGGGCCACATTTAACCCGTCTGATCTCAAGTGGGCCGGACCAGTAACATAAAAGCAAAATAACAGCTTTGTTTTAGTTTTTTATTCAGTTGGAAAAAATGTCTCAATCAACATAGTAGCCTAATCACTTGGGGCCAATGGAGCTCAAATAAAATTAATTTCAATTAAAGAAAAGTTGGTCTATTCAAATTAATGCAGTCTGAATATTTTACATCTGACACTGAAGCAATCCAGAAACTTTTCTTTATGATAAGTCTCTTAGTGGTGCTGAATGTCATATTCTTTGAGCACTGCGATGTTGATGACATACAAAGCATTTGGGTTTTACATTCAGCTTCGTGAAAAAAAGAAAAAACTCTGTCCAATTTTCCTGGAAGGCTCTTCCCTCCACTTCACGTTTGACAGCATTTTGGTCATTAGGGTGTCGCTAATGATCATCCTTATAGCAAGATAACAGCGGTAAGGCTCATAGGGAACCAAGGTGCATCCTACCCAGACGCAGAGCTGTTATGTTTCGCTTTTGGCACATGCAGATATTTGCTGTTTCAACTGTTTTTCTTTTCCTTTACTCCCCCTAGTGGCGGAATTGCACATTTCTGTTATTTCTTTAAAAAATCATAATTCGCCACAGGAATGGACTAGAAACTTGCTTTCTTTTTTAATCATCCTTTTGATTTTTACTCTTCATGTGTGGGCCGGAGTAAACCACCTGGCGGGCCGGATAAGGCCCGCGGGCCGTGTGTTTGACACCCCTGCTGTAGTGTAAGTATTTAGTCTTACCAGGCAATGTCGTACACTGTTCGTCCATGATAACCCGACAGAGTGCAAACGCACTTCCATGACAAATCACCTAATAAAGCAGACCAAACAAAACATTCTGTGATTAAAAAATATCCTATTTTTTTTTATTTATGTCATAAACTACCCCTCTATCTTCTCACCACTCTCACTTGGATACTCCTTCCAAATCTTCACAGTGCGGTCATCGCTGCAAGACGCCAGCCTCTGTCCCGTCACGTCGAAACACAAACTCCAGACGGTGGACGTGTGTCCCTGCAGAGTGGCCCTGCACTCCCAGTCATCATCCTCCTCCTTGTAAATACAGATGTTGTTGTCGTAGCTGGCAGAAGCCAAGAGCTGCGGAAATAGAATAAAATACAACTTTATTGATCCCACAAACGTCGTTACCATGGCTCTATTAAAAACAGCACGTAGATCATAAATATGGCTAAAGATGCACTTTAACAATTAATAGCAACAATAATAAAACAACTACATGATGGTGAAGGACTGAGTGCAGACCTACCTCTTGCGTGGGATGCCACACAACATGCTTTACATCTTGTGTGTGCGAGTTCACCACTGTAACACACTCGTACTCATCTTCTTCGTCCACTGTGAAGAAGGAAAACAAAGGTTTACAACCCAGCTCTATATGTTTTCTGTGACAAAGGATTGTCCTGCAAGAGCTGGTGAGGACACAAACCTTCCCAAACCCAGACACTCTTGTCTCGGCTACAAGTGGCCAGCAAAGTCCCTGAAGGGGCCCACGCCACGCATTTGACCTCGTTTTCATGACCTTCCAACACAGTTAAGCTCTAGAAGACAAGAAAAGAGTCCAGGTGGAGCCAGAACACGTGTTAGATCAGAGGTTAAACGAACCTTACCTCAAAGTCGTCGTTCTTCTTTTTCCAGATGCATGTCGTCGCATCGAAGCTGGCGGAGGCCAGATAGTTCCCACAGGGAGACCAGGCTACTTTCCTCACAGTGCGCTGGTGTCCGTCCTGCAGAACGTTTTTACAAACCCAAGAGTCACCTTGAAAAGGGAAAACATGAACTGTAAAAAAGGTAAGGTCATCCAACCACTGATTTTAAATCGGCGTAGCAAAATTCGAATAGAAGGCTCTTTGTCTGTCTGAGTCTGACCTTCCTGTCCCCATATCCGGATGGCCTTATCGCCACCACACGAAGCCAGCAGCGCACCGCTCGGGCTCCAACTGACGAACCAGCACCGAGAATCTGGGTGTGCGCTGAGTTTCTGCACCAGAGAAATAGCCTCCTTCATGGCAGAGCTCCAGCAAACGTGACTCCTCTGTCTGTCAGGCGTCGACTCGACACTTTTCTCGATTTCCGTTAACCAAAGATTTAGGCTAAAAAGAGTCACAAATGAGGAAAACGACAGACAAGAGGACTGCGAGTAAATTAATACACCTTTATGAACATTAAAACAAAAGGAGGGGGAAATTAACCAAGGAAAATTGTTCACACAGATAAGTTCAAAGAAGCGTCAAATTAGGAAATGCCGCCATGTTTGCTTATCGGGATCTGGACCCGGTGCATTATGGGTTGATCTAAAATAAAACGTTTTGATGGTAATATTTCATTTATATATTTTTAAAGAAAGTGATCTACCTATATATGTATTTTTATAATATGAATCTATATTTACATTACTGTTTGCAAAGAAAATTTCATGCTAAACATTGTGTACATTTCTATTTTAGTTTCCGCTGGGGGCGGTAGTGTACAGCAAACATTCTAAACGTCACGAAGAAGAATGGCATATACAGGAAGTTAGGGATTTTGAGGAAAACAGCGTAAGCTATCTTTTGTTTTGTTTTGTGTTCCTTTTTGTATCATAGAGACGGACGGTTTTATCAGCGGGATTTGATGTTTACAGGTTATATTTTTTCCCATTCGTTCGCTAAAAAGTGTCTTTCCTCCGAGAACTGGTGACGTAAAGTGTTTATTTTTTTTAGTTAGCTTCAGAGGCTAACAACAGAGCTAAAGGCCCGCTTAGGATCTGTTCTTTGTGTTGGCTTTTCCTTAATATTTTTTGACTACTTTAGGGAAGCGGTTATTGTTGTTTTTATATTGTTGAGCACTTTTATCGCCACCGAAATCTTTGACATATCCTGGAAGACAATTGCCGTAGTTTTACTCTAATACCACAATAACCCGGTACTACTGTCAAGAGGAAGACAGTGCTAAGAGGAACCTACCACTTCAACAGAAAATTCGCCATTCGGTCAGCTATGTATGCCCCACCGGGTCCCGCTGTCTCCGGAGGTCGGAGGAGGAGAGCCGGTACCTCACTTCCCAAACAGCCGGAGCGGAGTCTAGTGTCGGCCCTGCCCGGAGCTTTGTCCATCACAGCGCTGTGCACGGCTCTGGCTGAACCTGCTTGGCTCCGGATTCACGGAGGCACCTGCCCGAGACAAGAACTCGGGGTGGCAGATGTCTTGGGATACGTTGATCCCAATCTTTTGGGTGGTAAGAACCAGCACAAAGTCGTTGCCACTCTAAGCTGAGGATCATGGAGTGCCTTAATTTATATGAATTTGTGGCACGTCTGTCTTTTCAGATTACTGTGTGAATCCGCAGACCATCCTGCTGCTAAGGGTAATAGCTGCCTTCTGTTTCCTTGGCATCCTGTGCAGTCTAACTGCGTTCCTCCTGGATGTGTTTGGACCCAAACACCCTGCCCTAAAGATAACTCGCAGATATGCTTTTGCACATATACTAACAGGTATCTACAGTGCTTGTTTTCATTTCTAATAAAGATCAAACACATTGCTACAATGTAACTGGTTTCTTTGTCTTTCCAGTGTTGCAGTGTGCCACAGTCATAGGCTTTTGCTACTGGGCATCGGAACTGATCTTGTCACTGCAGCAGCAACACAAAAAGTACCATGGCTCTCTCATTTACGTCACCTTTGCCATCAGCTTCTACCTGGTGGCAGGTGCTGGTGGAGCCTCCATTCTAGCCACTGCTGCAAACCTCCTGCGCCATTATCCCACCGAGGAGGAAGAGCAGGCCTTGGAGCTGCTCTCAGAAATGGAGGACAGCAGCGAGACTTTCCCTGCTGACTATGACATTGCCAACCAGTTTCAGCCACCTCCTGCCTACACACCATAATGCCAGCAAAAAGCGGCGACATGGCCTTGGGTTGTCTTTCCTCTCTGCACAGCTGTTTGCTTGACCCGCAAACCACATTCTTTATCAAATGAATATCTCTGCAAATATTCTTGGCAACGAAAACAGTTTGTGTACCTTTAGTGCACAGATTCATTCAATGAAAGTGCTGAGGTGCATGAACGCTTTTATTTGGTGGTGATAGACATTTAGAAGGGAATTCTTCATTTCAACATGGGGTTGGTTAAATATCTGCATTTAAATGACTTGCAGAATTTAGTCTTTACATGTAAAATTAAAAAAAAAAGCAATGAGTGCAAACCAGTACTCCCTAAGATTTTGATGATGCAGCCAAAGCCACACTGGCTCTTAGCAGATTGTTGATGTAATTGGAGAAAGATGGAGCTTTGCTAAGCAGCATTTAGATTTCATTTGATGTGCTTGTCATATGTATGATTTATTTTTAGATGCACCATAGATGCAAATTCATCTGTACACTGACGAGATTGTTTTAAATTTTTATTTTTATGAAAATTGACCCTATTTATTGCACATACTTTTCTTTTTGTCTTTGATTGTTCTTTTGCTTTGTAGACATTTGTCTATGGTTATATTCTGTGTCTTTTATTCTGTGCTTTTTGGTGGGGGGGTGAGATTTTGGGCGTTTAAGGAAAAAAAAACAGCCCGGGTGGGTGTTTTTGTTGTAAGGTGGGGGCGTAAAGAAAGGGAGATGCCCAAGAAAAGTGTTTGCAGGATGAGTATGTAAGGTTATTTTGTTTTTTATTTTTTGTCTTTGAATTGTTCTTATTTGTATTTTGTGACTGTGTGTTGGATCCATCATGTTGTACCCATGCATGAGTTCTTTAGTGTGCAATTTTTACGTTTCAGCCCAAATCTTCTCACTTAGTTCAGACTTGGAATTGTGGCTAATGTGTTTCGAGTTGGTTTTACAACATTTTTCCACTATTAATCTTTGCTATACTGTCAGCAGTATGTACATATTGATTGCTTACATCAACTGATTCTAATAAAGTCAAAGTCATATTTTGCGTCCTGCTGGTTTACATCCCACTGAGGCGTCCAGGAGTTTAACCAAATGTCAGCCTTCCACTAACTAACTGAAGCCTTTAAATTTGATCTGTCTTTTCCATCTGCCAAGGATATTTCTGGGTTCACCGTCTAGACGCTACATGGCATTACTAGAGAGTAAGAGCCTTACAATCTAATGGACTTTAAAGGGCATATGGAATGTCACTCAGCTGCTTTAAACATTGAACACAATTTCTCCACCAGCAAATCCCATGAAGATCAAAGGCAAACAAAGATATTGATTGGATTTGTCAGGAGGCGTCCCTCTGTGGTTAAATAAGTTGATTAGGGGAGCGGTGAAGGCGGTAATGGCGTAGGTAAGGGAGTTCAGTGGGGAAACAAGTGCAGGTGTGATAAGACAATGGTCTTACGTGGCCACGTCACTTTGGCTGCACTATGGAGGTATATATACAGGCCGCTTCACTCGGATCAATATCAGGACTATCAGAGGTCGTGGAAAGCTCTGTGAGAAACTCCAACGTTTCATTTCTCCTCTCAAAGCCGTGAGACCAAAGCAGAACCATGTTGGGAACCAGGGCTTTGCTTTCTAAACAAACACTGGCTGTTTTTTTCCGCCAGCCTGCCTGCTTTGTTCACCAGGGTGACTATGGCAACTGGGGAAACACCAATGTCGCTGTGGTAGGTTAAGCAGAACTTTGTGAGATCAGTAATGAGATCATGGCACACATTGCTGGAATTTCTCCTTATACTCTAGGTTTTCTCTGGATGCGGATGGTGGGATGGAACTGACGTCCATGAGGGCGTGTAGTGAGTATGAGAAGATCAGGAAAGTTTTGTACACCAGTGAATGACCATAACTGGAAACACTTGTGTTTAGCACCATGTACCACCTGAGCAGAAATGGCGCTCGCTTCCAGATTTTTGCCCCAAATCAACAGCAGATGAACGTGATGGACCACATGAAAAAGCAACCAGCTTCTGGGGAGAACAGGTTGGAGCCACTCATTTGACACGCTTAAGAAGAGCTCTGTTCTTCCCTAATGTCATAGTTTTGATATTCAACTTGACTGGAACTACTTTTGGTCATGTTTGACTGATAAACAGGAACATGATGATTGAGTCAGCGCGCTTCAGCCACGGGCAGGGAAAGATGCAAATGCAGGACCTGTCTTCCCTGGATGCCAGCAGCTTTGATGCCGTCATCTTCCCTGGAGGCTACGGCATCACTAAGAATCTGTGAGGAACATAACCACAAAAAAAAAAAGACTGAAAACACACAAAGGTAAAAGCTGGTGTGACTGAACGCAAAGAACTAAGACTAATGGATGTATCTTGACTCTTCAGATCCTCTTTTATGAAGGATGGCAAAGACTTTAAGCTGCATAATGATGTGGAAAGGGTGCTGAAGGACTTCCACCGTTCACGGAAACCTATCGGGTATGTAAGAGTAAGGTGCTGCTGACTTAATAAATGCCTGAAAACAACCTCAATTGACAGTCAATCGTGAGGCAAATTTCACCACGTGTTTCTGAAGACACCAGAGAAGCAGCTGGAAGTGACAAGCAAAGAGGTGCATGGTTCATTATTGAATAATTTCAATGAAAAAAGCTACTTTCCTTCTTTGATTTTAAATGTGCGAATGTAGAAATAGTTTTAAATTAGACATTTTTAATTTTTTCATAATAATTGGATGCCAGATAAAATGTTCTTGTTTAAAAAAAACGCTTCTCTGCACAATATGTGAATTTTGTTATGCATTTTGCTGAACTAAAGGGTTTGTTTAGGGAAACAGGGATTCTTCTATGCGCTGCTTCTTGAAGTTGTGGGGTTAAAGTCTTCTTTCTGGCAGCAGACAGCAGGAAGGACAGGTGCAGTAAAAATAGTTTAGACAGTCTTAAGCTCAGTTTGGACAACAGGAAAGTAGTTTTTCCAGGCAAATCCTCTAAAGAAGGCGTGGCTGGACAAAGGTAGCAGCACAAATGGTCTCTGTTGCAAAATGGCTTTTCTGGGATAGATGAAGAAGGCGATGAGGGACGCCAGTGACAAGGTCAGGTTAGAGGACACAGAGTGTCAGGTGAAAGAAAGAAGATTCCAGGTGGCAGAAGAAGTGGGATTACCGGAGTTAAAGAGTTGAGCTCGAGGTTGAGGATGAAACAAAGAAGCAGTATCCGTATCAGGTTAAAAGGCGTTGTGACCTCTACCCCACATTTAAAGAAAATAATCCTCCCATACTTTTAATAAAGCCCCCAAAAAAGTCAGAAGCATCAAAAGTTGTTTGTTTTTTTTAGTATATATGGACTGTAACTAATAAATACAAAACTGGGTTTATACATCCAATTGTGTTTTTTCCTTTGGCTCTTTCAGCATCTCTGCAGTGAGGTTTTTATTTTATTTTGTAAAACATTTTTTGGAGAATAAACATAATCAGCTCAGTGTTGCTGCATTTGCAGAATAAGACAAATATTACTCTTCAGGCCTGTGTAAAAAACTACTGTAATGCCTCCGCGTTATCTGTAAAATAAAAAGTAAACATTTCCCTCTAAATGGCTGCAATAACAAATATAGTTTCTGAATCCATCATTCTATCTTCGAATTCTTTGATTCCTTATGAACTCAGAAAAGTCTCGTGTCAGGCTGCTGTCTGGAATTAGCATTTCATCAGAGAGGGTTCCATGCAGAATGACTTTCTATCACAAGAGGAGTAGATTTTTAAAATAGAATAACTGCTAAATGATTGTCCCATGGTTTCACATAATACTTTGTAATAACAGGCAGTTGAGAATGTCTGCTTTCAGCTTGCTAAAGAACAAAATAGATGTGAAATCAGTGCTTTTGCAGAGAGGTTTTCAGGCTCTGAATCTCTCTTGTCAGGCTCTGGTTTGGTTTGTGTTTGTTATTGTGACTAAATAAGAGGAATTTTTGTTGTTGTTGTTTTTGGTCTTCACGCCTGTTTCAGACTGGCCAGCATGGCCTCTGTGCTGGCCTGCCGCGCGCTGCCAAGCATTGAGGTGACCATGGGCTACGAGCGTGATGAAAACACCCGCTGGGGGAACTGGCCCAACACCAACATGGTGCAGACTGTGAAAGCCATGGGCGCACGCCACAATGTCCGCGAGCCATACATATCCTTTCCGTCACCTCATACTTACACCATGCATTCATCTCATCTGGGGATCTCATAAAACATATTTCCCTTAACCCCTCTCCTTTACGAAGCCTATGTGGACGAGAAGAACAAAGTGGTCAGCACTCCGTCCTTCATGTGGGAGACAGATTATCACTATCACTACATCTTTGATGGGATTGGAAATATGGTCAAACATGTGATGCGTCTGTCCACCAAGTGAGGCGATGTTTGAAGCCTGGAGATTAGTGAATGTTCAGCATTCACCCAATACTGAGAGGAAGTCTCACCTGAAATAATAAAGATGCTTTAGAAAAAGAAACACAGCTTTTGTGTGATTATTGATTAACACAATGACCTGTTTTGAAGGGGAAATCCTATGCCTAAGCAGGGGGTTATGGATCCTTTTCTTTGTCATCTGTGACTCGAATGTTCGGTTGCTGGTCATGACAGGCCAAGAACACTTCTTCTTAGGAGTAAGTCAAGCCTGTAAATCACCACATGCTGCTCAGAATTAGTGGTTTCTTCTATTTTTCTGTGGTGAAACAGCAAAAAGGTGGACGAATATGAAAAACAAAACCCAGGATAAACTATGTCAAAGATGCAATCGAAGCATTACATCTTTGGAAAATAAAGTTTGGTGCTAAAGCTTCTGTTCTTGAGTGGAGGAGGTTATGTTGAAATAAGGGAGGGGGACAGTTTGTGCATTCACACTAAACTGTTAATACACCAGCTCATTTCTGACAGCTGTGACAGTAACATGTCATTCGCTCCAGCGTGATTTTGTTTCTAGGCTTTTATCAGTGAAAAAAAAAAGGCAAAACAAATACAGCCACTTATTTTATTACCACAACAAAAACAATGAGGTAAATCTGAATGAAAAAATAAGTGCTTGTTGGTGTTTTTCTTTTTCTTAGGTATGTGTCTCACATATCCCTTGTGCTATCCTAGACACTTTAACATTGGGAGTTGGGTCATCTAGACCCAGACAGTGCGCTGAACCTTTTTTCTTCAATGATTTGTGATCTTCACTGGTGTCCATGGATTACATGAAATCTTTCCACCTTTATCCACCTTTGTCATGGTAGGGAGAACACGTCAATGTAAGGGTGGGGTCATCTAAGATAGCACAAGGGATATTAACATGTTTGATTATCAAAATATCATACTGAAAAGGCAAATTTCAAATTTTAACTTAAATTATTTTGAAAACCTGAAGAAAACTCAGGTGTCCGTGGTCAGGATAAGCAGCAGCATATATATGTTAATTGGACAGAAAAAAGCAAAATAAACTATTTTAAAAAGTTTTAAAATACATACTACTCATTGTTATTCAGATAAAAGTATATTTTAGTTAGTTCCTTTAATTTATGCAAATAAAAAACACAATCTTTCACTCAATTAGTGAAGAAAAATGCATTCACAGGCTTAAAAAAAACAAGATATGAATTCAGAATGTAACAATTTATTCCTTATAAACATATAAAAATGACAAAAACAACAAGGAAGTCACTTATAAATTTTTTTCACTTTATACAAAGCTGTCATGAGAAAACACGCCCTCACTCCACATGAAGGTTTCATCTGAGGAACAGTAGAAATACAAACGATGACTCCAGCTTCAAAGTTCAGCATAAATGACAAACTTTGTGTTGATGTATAAAAGCAGTTTCTGTTACTCATCAGTAAAAAAACTATATACAGCAGGTTAATGGGCACAGAATTTATATCATCCTTTTTTAATTACATAACAAGAAGCGGATGAAAATTCACAGTGTTACCTTTATATCACAACGTGACTTGTAAACAATGTTGCATATCATCATTTATCTCAATAAATACATAGACATGTAAAAGGGGGTTTGATGATTTCTGATCAGATTTGATTGATTGCAGCTTTTTCTGATGGATTATTTTCCTGCTGTTCGGTTCTAGTTCACAGAGAAGGTGTAAAGTAAGGCAAATTTTTATTTCATCAAGTTTTCCACGGAAAATGTCTTAACCAGAGAGTAAACGTTTGACCGAATCAGGTGAAGTGAAGTTGTATTTGTTATGTCTTGGAGCGATAATGAGAGACTTACAGCAGCAGCAAATTATTTCATCTTAAACTATATTTTAACTTTACACTTTGAACAGATACAGAGAGGCGTGCAGAGCAGAACAGGTGTGACATTTAAGCAACAAGCAGGTAAATCAAAGCTGCTAATGAACACATAAAACTATAAACTAAACTGATTGATGCAGCAGAGTTCTGTATTAGGCTATGGTTTTAGTTTTTTTAATGAAAAGTTAGAGTTCTACAATTTAACCAGTGTTGTATCAGGAGTTTGAATCCCAGGCACAATTAGAGGGATAACTTTTTGTTTTTAATTTAATTTTAATTATTATTAGCAGAGCTTAATAAATGTGAAAAATGAACTGTTGGATAAAAAAAGATTTGAAGCAAGATCTTAATATCTTGTTGGTACTGTAGCTCAATTTATTTTCTTTATAGGACTTTTTTGATTTTTTTCTTTCTTTAATTTTTGATTGTCATGGTGTAACAATGTAAAATACAGCAGCTGCACTTTAGACAAAAAAGATGAATATCTTTCCTGTTTCCTTATGTATAACCAAGTAGAACAAGTGCAGGAAGAACTCAAACCAGTGTAACTGAGGATTAACGCTTCCAAGGTTTCCAGTGTGCAGGACTGCAGTGCCTTTTCTCTTTGTTATGACTGCTTTTTAGAGTCTTTCTTGGATGAGCCTGCGAGAGAAAAAAGCAGATCATTAAAAAAAAGAAAACATTAAAACACAGTAGTTTAGACTATAAAAGAAGCAAAACAAGCATTCACGAAGTCACAGCAGGCACAGCTGCAAGCAGGAAAAGGATTCAGGCATGTGAGAAGTGAGAGAGGAAAAGAGAAATGAAAGGAGAAAGCAAAGACGGAACCGTGAGGGTTGGCACAGCAACGGACCGAGTTCAGATGTTAGAGCAGCGCTGAGCTGGAGTCAGAGTCTGAGTCACGGTCGGGCTCATGGGAACAGATGGACTCTTGAGCCCGCCTGTACTCTTGGTACTCCAGGCGGAGAGCATTGAAGCGCGCTTCACTTAGTGAGCGGCTGTACTTGCAGCGAGGAGGGTGGAAAACTGGCGGGCTGACTGGGGAAGACGGGCCTGGAAGGGTGGAATCAGGGACATGAAAGGTGTGCATGGGAATGTCGTGGGACAAGCTGACACAAACGTGGCACTAAGGACACATGCAGCACGGTTACATCAGGCATTACAATCACAACTCATGCCAAAGGAAACTTAACGCAAAAAAAACACTGAGAATGTCAAATAGTCACCTCTTTGTCTCTGATCCTGGAGGCCACCAGCTTGATCATACCTTGTCGCCCCCCTGCTGCGCCACAGACCCATCTGATCAAACTGCGTGGCCTCCAGGACCTCTGAGTCCACACAGGCATCAGCAGAATCCCACTCATAACTCTCATCTACTGATGTGTTCCTTCTAATGAGATACACAAAAGCAGTGGTCAGACAACAGACACATAAACAGAACATGGGTGTGTGTTATTTTTGGCAACATCAACAAATCCATCTGCAGAGGGCTTTTCGAGTGTGTGGATCGTTCCAGGTGTGGTGGTGTTTCACCTTTTCACTCTCCTCTCGGGCGGCTCCATCTCAGCTCTGTGCCGCTCATTCTCCTCCGTGGTTTCTGGCGAGCTGAGCAGAGTGGGGGTCATGGACAGGGACTGTCTGAAGAAACCGGCACTGCCTCTGCCACTACTTTGACTAGCGTAACTGGCCCTCCCCCCATCCCTGATATCAGGGTCCCCGCCCCGGCTCATCATCCTGTCAGGCTGCCTGTAGCTATCTCCCTCCCTGTGTGGGGAGGGGGTGTAGTATGGGGAGGGCCAGCTGATGCCCCTTGGCAGGTAGGACCTTGGAGGGCCCCTCCTGGAGTCAAAAGGTCTCAAGCTTTCCCCTCTAGATCCAGGCCAATGCTGGTAACTGGGAACAGGAATGGAGGCGGGCATGTGGACATACGGATGCTGAGGCGGCCTGAAGGCTTCTGGGTAAGACGGAGACCATCTAGAGGATTCTGGGAAAACAGCGGCTTGCCGGCGTGGATCACAGGGTTCCAGCATGGGAGAGACTGAGGTTGGATGGGGTGGATACATCGAAGGACTGAGGTAAGAAGGACTAGCAAAAGATCTGTGAGCATGATGAGGCCTCTCCAAGCTCCCCATACTGGGACGCCTGAGGGGGATATATTCCCTCCAGGAGGGGCCTGGCATGGGGAGGGACGATGGCGTGCGGCCTAAGCTGTGGGACTTCACCCTGACATCTGGATTTGGGAATTCATCCCAGTAGCACCTTTCTGAAATGTACGTTCTCGGGGTCTCAAAGTGTTCCCACCTCTGTGATCCTAAACTGATGGATTTTTTCAGGAAAGGACGTGGATGTCCAGAGAGAGTCCTGCAGGGGCCCAGGCTGAAGGACTTCTTTAAAAACGGCACAGGAACTTGAGTTATACGTGAAACAATGTTGTTAGTCCTGCTCCCTTGAGAAGCTTGTCTTTGGGATTGATCTGATGAAAACTCCCTGCTGTCTGCAAAACCTTCAGAGTGTTTGGACACAATGTCTGCCATTCCTTTAGCTGCACTCAACAAGGTGTGAGCTGATCTGGATCCAAGTCTGGATTCGGGCCGGTCAGCACTAGCATTCGCTGCTCTAATTCTAGTTTTTTCAGCATAGAGCTGCTTGCTTGTTTTTTCCAAACCAGATGAGGATGCTCTTGTGTCATCGGGGAATTTCACTCTGGTCTCCACATGGGAAGCACTTCTGCTTTGAGTTTGACTGGACTCTGCAGCACTCACACAATGGGTTTGCTCTTTGCTTGACACTCTTTCTGGCTTCTCATTAACATGTACCTCCCAGTTTTTCGGGACTACGTCAGGCTTAGCCACGACAGATTCGTTTCGTTTAAGCTCCAAACTTTGTCCAGCAGAGTCTGTGACTTGAGCTTCCTCCACAGGCTCATCCACACTCATTTCAATGAATCCAGGAAGACTCAAGTATTCTAGAATTGCACTTGTCTGGACTGGGGAAATTTTGGGAGATGGGACTGCAGGCTTGGATTTGAAGGAATCTGATATTCTGGGCACAGATAACTGAGACTGGTCACTCTCCACCTCTTCTACAAGAGTTAAAGTTGAAATGGGAGTGGGACTTTCGGAAAAGAGGCATTTGTCGCTCTTTCGGGAGCGCGCTCGGTTACCTTCTCGCTCCAGCTCAGAATAAGTTTCTCCCTCTTTGGCCCTCAGTGCTACTTCATGATGCTCATATTTTAATGTGGGATAACCAGAGGGATCTCTTGTGTCTGCTTCAGCACTTTTTTCAGTCTTATCACAGGATGCAGATGCTGAACTGTCATTTTTGGTAACCAAGGCACTGCTGGGTTCTAACTCCCAGAGTCTAGAGGATTCAGGAACAGGTGCCCCCCTGTGCTCAGAGTTGGACATTGTGTGCTCAGGTGGGTTTCTCTGAGGAGTCGATGATGAGTCGGCTTTTTCCAAACAGAGGGTGTAGTTTTCAGAGGTGGCGTCAGGGGACAGCAGAGGCAAGGATGTGTTTTGGGTGACAGGAGAACGCG
This sequence comes from Oryzias latipes, assembly GCF_053564925.1. Taxonomy (NCBI): domain Eukaryota; kingdom Metazoa; phylum Chordata; class Actinopteri; order Beloniformes; family Adrianichthyidae; genus Oryzias; species Oryzias latipes. Next base: position 16,499,927 of record NC_136245.1, read on the forward strand.
AGGAATCCTCACCAGGAGAATCATCTGTAGTTTCTGATGTTGTCTGGTGAGACTTTTGGATGAGGCTGGGGACAGAAGTAACTGGGCTAATGTCCCACTGAATGCGAGAGGTTGGGACTCGGTCCAGGGGACTGCTTGTGTTGCCAAAGTAGCATGCCTTCCTATAGTCCGAGACTCGACTTGTGACCCCTGAGGACAGGTTTTTCTGTCTGATAGCAACATCTTGCGGTTTCCACACAGGCTCTTCCTCTGACTTTGGCTCGTGGCCTCGAGGGCTGTCAAGTTTGGGAGCCTGATGCTCCTCTTTCCCTCTGCGGCGTCTTTGATCAGCAGCATACTTCTTCAAGTCCCTCTCGATTTCTTCCCTCTCCTTTGCCAGCTGCACACACCTGCTAATGCTTTCCTTCTCAAGCTCGCTGTCCAGCTGCGAGACCATGGTGCTGTTATCAGTCAGCAGACTTTCCATAGCCTGGTAGCCTGCATGATGAGCTTTGTCCCGGTCTCCTCTGTCAAGCAGCTTTGCTGGTCTTCCAAAGTGTGGCAGCAGGTCGTCAGCGCAGCCAGGCATGCGGTACTTCCTGTGAGAGTCGCTGCTTTTCCTCTCGCTGTTGTCAGAGTAAAAGCTGGCTCTTTCTAGATGCGTCTCAGAGCCCTGCTCGTCGTCAGAGTAAAAGCAGCCGTGACGAGAGAAATTTCTGGCCATGGCTCGAACTCTTCCAGGTGAGGCAGGGGGCCTGCTCAGCTCCGGAACATCCACGGTGAGTGGAGATCCTTTCCTCTCGTCCCTCTCCGAGCTTAAAATGCTCGACTTTGGAGAGTCCCTAAAGGATGTTCTGTTGCTTCCGGAGCCACTAGCGCTACCATTAATCTGTAGTACAGTCTTACTCAGATTTTTAAGATTGGAGGGACTTGAGCTCTCAGGCAGCGGCTGAACAATAAAGCGCCCGTCTGGGCCTCTGGAGATGGACTCAAGAGCAGTTCGTGAGGGCGCCTGAGAACCCAAGTGGCTTTCGAAGAGTGTGTAGTGCGGTGGCGGGGAGGAGTTGGATAGGAGTTGTTTGCGCTGATCATGGTATTCCCCGCGGCTGCCCCTGTCAAAGGAGGACCGATCAGACTGTGAGGAGGTGGGAAAAAAGGGCAGAGGTGGACACAGCTTCAACTTGAGGACGCTGTCAGGGCTGGGAGGAGGTGAGCGTGCCCTGAGAAGGACATAGGGCAAAAATTAAAATGCAAAATCTGCAATGTCTGGCAGATCATCAATAATGTACACGTTTTCAACCGTAAAAGTGACCTCTACTTACTCTTGAGATTGGATTTTCTGAAAAGCAGTTGACAAATCTGCAGAAATACAGGGAAAGCAATGAGTCAGCAGCTTTACTTTAGAACCTATAACTCCAAATTTCCCATCTTTTTGAGTCCCAGGAGTGAAAACGTTAATATCCTATGAGTGTAAAGTCTATTTTATAGCTGTTTTTATACCTTGTCTTCTTTTTCTGCGTCTGCGCTGCCTCCTCTGACTCATGTAGCACGCCGTCACCAATGAAAGGATGATGGCAAAAAAGAGAAAGCACACCCCACCTAACACACCGGCCAGCAGCGATTGAGGGATGACCTCCAAGAAACTCGAACGGAGGGGGTAAATCTCCATTCCTGCAGTCACAACCATTTTATTGACAACAGCAATCCTTTTGTGAATTAGCATTAGTGTCTTAACCTTACCTGCTGTAGATACACTCACAGACTCACTGGGTTGACTGAGGACTTTGTTGCTGCGGGACATCAGCCTCAGATCATAGGTGGAGTCCTACAAAAATGGGCTTATTTGTATAAAGCATTTATGGGAAGATGCTTTTAGTGCTGCACGGAGGCCATCTTTACCCGCAGCAGTCCCTGCACTAGTAAGACACTCTGGTTGGCGCTGATGCTGCTGGTGAGGATCACCCACTGGCCCTGGTCCCTCCGTGCCTGCAGCACGTAGGAAGTGACCGGAAAGACCGGATCCTCTGGAGCCTGCCACCACAGGAGAACTCCTTGTCCAGTCCGGTTGGCAGACAGAACTGTAGGAGGATCCAGGGACTGGGAAGTGGTAACAAGTTCTGGTACCTCTGTTGGCACAGCTAAAAATGACCAGAATACTGCGAGTTATTTTCAAGATACTACAAATGAACAGTAAAAGAAAACACAACTTAACTTTGACTAACCTTTAGTTCGCACAGTTACAATTTCACTAAATGGTCCTGAGCCGACTTTATTTTGAGGTAAAACACTGAACTGATATCCAGTTCCAGCAAGCAGCCCAGTCACAAGCAAATAGCTTTTGGATGTTGGTACTGGTAAAGACGCCCATTCGTGTTTCCCGCGAGAGGCCTGCTTGACCCTAAAATAAGGAATCAAAGTCATGATTGGCAATGATAAGCTGGGAAATGTGGATGCAGTGTTGGTTCTTCACAACACTAACCACACAGTGAACTTCTGGGTGTATCCACCATCAAAGCCTGGTACCCAGGACACATTTGCCTGGTTCAACTCTGTGGTGACGGTCACTGAAGACACAGCATGAGGGCTGGTGCCTGAGAAGCAGAAATACACTTTGGGTTGATGATACTCCTTCATATTTATTTCAAGTTATTGTTTTGTTAGAATAAACTGTCCCTTCGTTCCTAATGTTGACCCACTTACCCAGCACCATGACAACAGTGCCCGCACTGACCGTTGCTACACGATTAGTGGCCAGGCACTCCCACCCCCCGTGATGATCTTTACTCAGCGGCCGAAGCAGGAGGGAGCCGTTAGACAACACTGTGAAGGGTGAACGAGGAGTGGGGCCAATCTGTGAGGAGAGACAGAAATCTTGATGTAAAAGGTCAATCAGACATAAATCCAGCTGCCAAAGTAGGTCATCTCTGATACCTTGCTCCAAGTTACATTTGGAGCAGGGTCTCCAGCAGCTTCACAAGGGATAACTAACTCTCGGCCGACTTCCTGAAGATACTCGGGCAGAGGAGGCACTCGAAATGAAGGAGGATCCTAGAGAAGAGGCAAAGCCTTTTTATGGATCCAACAGTATTTACAATGAGAAAAATGCTTGTGGGTCAAAAACAACAGCTTTACCTTCAGGATCACTTTAGTGGGCTCAGACTGGCCCATGGTGCCGTAACTGTTATAGGGAGTACAGGTGTACATGCCCACAGCATTGTCGTTGGCTGTTGCTATGAAAACAGAGCCCTCCGAGTTCACCATCCAACCTGGATACTAGACAGGTGGATGAGGAGAGAAAGGGACAATGATTCCAGGTTCTTTGAAAAATTAAAAAACCTTCTATGATGCATTTAAACATTAATTAAAAAAGAAAACTTACATTGTCAAGATTCAATTCATTCCCATCCTTGGTCCAGTTGACATACAGCACAGGGGGATCTGCCTGAGTGGGGCAGATAATGACCCCCTCCATACCTGCCGGCAATAAAGTTTCTCGGGGCATTCGTCCAACACGTGCTGGGTCTAAAAAAAGTATCAATCACAGATGAGAAAAAAACAGGCTTGGAAATGTATCTCTCTGTAGACTAGTACACGAAAAGACATGGAACAGACTAACGTTTCACTTTAAGATGAGCAGAAGCCATGGGTGGAGCCAGTATGCCGTTAGTTGGGATGCAGGTGTAGTTGCCAGCATCTTCGGGGATGAGATTGGGGATGAGCAGCGTTCCGTCCACCAACACCTTTACTCTTGTTTTAAGTGACCTACGGTGAAACATGGGAACCAGGATTTATTTGAAGATGCACTTTAACTGGTACAAAATGACACAAAAAATATTTGGTTACAGAAAGAAAATGATCTTTTTTTAAAAGAAATGTTTTGCATAACTGTTGGAGATGGGACCTGGATCTGAGCAATCCCCTTTGTCTCAGGTTCACAGCTGCTCACGATCACATGATATAATTGGATAAATATTCATCAAAATAGGACTGATTTCTTTAGCAGCTTGCTTTAGAAAGATACTATGACAATTTCCTTTCAATATTGCCGTTATATCTAACAAAACAAGAATATATGATGTGTCTTTGAGTTTACATGGATTTTAAGCAGACTTACTCAATATGGTAGACATTCTGTCCTTGTTTTAACCATTCATATGTGAGGTTTGAAGGGTAAGCATCAGCCTGACACTGCAGAACTGCATCCTGGGACATGTTGAGAGTGGTGTCCTCTGGGGAAATGATGATGATTGGTGGACCTTTTTTGAGAGAACAAGCCACAGATCAGTAAAGATAGTTGGTAATCCTTCGGTCGTTGCACTGTAGATGGCAGCATAGGCAACCACACATCAACACACTTCTCAAACTCCACTGAATCACTCTCCAGTCAATCAATTTCAATGATCATATACCAAACGCTGCAGGGTTGTTGTTTTTTTTAATACTGACCTTGGACCTGCAGCTGGGTGTAGTGGGTCAGTTTCCCTTCTGAGTTTGAGACGTGGCATTTATACACACCAGAAAAATTTCTTGTGACTGAAGCCAAAGACAGACTACCGTTCAGCACCTATGATGGAAAATAAGAACATGATGAGAAACAGTGAATTAAATTTTTTTTTAAAAATAACCACACACTACCAAAAAAACGACTTATACATACATACATAAACTATGTATTTTATTTCTTTAATGTGCCTACTTTAATTTTTTCATGCTTCTCAATTGGCCGCTCATCTTTATGCCAGACAACTGTTGGACGAGGGTTTCCGTGGGCTCCACAGCTGAGGGTCAATGAGTCTCCAAGCAGGACCTCCACAAAAGTCGGTGGTGTTTTAATAAACGCAGGTGGAGCTAGAAAAGACATATTTGTTGTTTATTAATTGCTACGACACCTGAACTTAAAAAAGGTGTAAAATTCTTTGTTCCATTCAACAGCTAGAAGACATGGAGATGTTTGAAATGAGTGAAACATGACAGTATATTAGCATTATTATTGTAATAATTTTAAAAGAAACAATCAGGAAGTGTGGAAAATCCCTTTCAGTGCATGACAGCTGGAAAATTGTTTTCTTTAGACTGCAAACACGGAATCTTAAGAAAGTTGAAATACTCTTGTTTTCTGACTTGCAATAAAAATAATCTTATCAAGAAGTTTTTGATAGAAAAATAATCTTGATTTAGGAAAACATGTCTTACTAACTAGATTTTTTTTAAAGAATTCTAGGTAAGAACTATTTTCTTACCCCATTTCTTACTTAAAGAATTTTCTCTTATTCTAAGAATATTTCCCTTATTTTTAGGGAACTTGTTTTTGCTTTGTATTTACATGTTTAAATAACATTTTTGAAATTAGAAGGACTTTGGCAGAACTGTATTCCTATTATTTATAGTTAAATGATGTGTCATTTGATTGTGATAAACCCATATTTACATCCAGAACACTCACAGTGTAAGGTTTATAAGAGTGGAAAAAACTTTATTTCCAACCTCATAGAGACTGTTATTTAATATAGTGAAACAATATGAATGCTAGAGTCTACTTTATTTTCAAAACCCCAATACCTTTTCTGTAATTATAAAACATGCTTTTTTTAAGTCAGCAAGCTGATCTGAAAGGAAATATTCTCTCACTTTGGACTATTTCATCTCAATTCATTGCACTAACAGTCAGGCAACTGATCTTGCCAGGCCTCATGCTGACACAGCTTTAAATAGAGATCATGTCAGAGATGTATGGGGGGGGGGGCAGCTCCTATGGCCTCTAAATCCTGCAGAGATGCACCTGTGATGGAAAGGAAGGTCCATGTGCCGTTTTGAAAGTCATCCTTTTTGCTGTCCAGGAGGAGGATGCGACATTCAAACCAGCCTTCGTCCTCCAGGGTCAGCTGCTCGACAAGCAGAGATGCCCCCCTGGTCAGAGACACACGCCCTGTGGGAGGGTGTGTCAGGGTGGGATGGGAAACAGAAAAGAAGGTCAGCGCACAGGGGCAGACAGGCAGAGTCAGCATGTGCAGGAAGAGGGCTTATCGGGCAGAGAACACAAGCATCTAGTGTGACAATGGCTGCAGTCAGAGCTTCTGCAAACAGAGATGGGCACACACTGTGAAGATCAGCTGCTGCTCTGACACACAAGACAACACAGCGCAACATTTAAAAACTGTGAGGCGGAAAACATTGTTTTAGATCACAGACATCAGACGCCTCCGAGAGGCTTTAAAACAAGCTGTTGTGTTTCATGAAAATGAACGATAACATGAACGATAACAAGCTCCTGTTATGACAGCTTGAGCCATAGAGGACAAAGAAACACAGAAATTAGGTAATCGTGTTGGGTCAATGATCTGGAAACTGCTTTGGCAAAGACAGGACTGAACTGAACACTTTGTTTTGGAAAGTTTGAATAAAACTCACTCAAACTGAACACGTTTGTGCACAAACTTGCACCAGAAATGACGTTGTTCTCTTTTTCTGGCCTCATTGAAGGCAAAATTTTAAGAAAGACACACACGACCTGTTCGTTTTTACTAAATCATGTTTACATGTTAGGGACCAAGCAGGAAGGCATGACGGCACCTGAAGTATTAATAGAAATTGGTTTTATTTTACCCGGAACTTACAAAATGGGGCTGTAAAATAGGTTGACAAAAGACAACTGTACCCAAAAAATAGGAACAATCTAGACTGTTAATGGAAAATTAACTAACCCACCACACAAAGACAAAAAAGTTTTTTTATATGTTTTGATGAAATCCATGAAAATCAAAAAGGTAAAAAACAAAAAACAAAAAACCAAATCAGGAAAACTCTTCCCCCTCACATCAGACTGAAATGGTAAAGCCTAACTAGCTGGCTTCAGCATTTCAGTCAGCTGCACCCTGGGCCACACCTTCTGCTTCCTGAGGAAGAGCACTGCGGGACGGTGACATGCATCACATGACGCGTAAAGTGACACAAATGGGTTCAAATAAATGATGTTCACTTGAAATATGAAGTCTAACACAACTTAAAGCTTACGCTTCAAATAAAGTCATTTTCTGCTACAAGTTAACCTGTATTGGTGTTTTTTTTTTACTTCTTTAATTATATTTTGATTATCTATCTCTCCCTTTTCTAAACCCATCAATCCCTTTTGGGATAAAGAGGTTATTGGAGTCTATCCCATCTGCTGTTGGGTTAAGATTCTGGACGGGTCTCTAAAGTTTAATCAGAAGATTAAACTATAACCTATTCAAATATATTTTCATTGATGGGTAAACAAAGTTTGTTTTCACTGCTCGACTTAATTAAGTTAATCTTTTACAAATTGTGTTTTTTTTCACACGTTTCCTTCATTTTGTGTGCCGAATTTAATTTTTTTTTCCTAGTAAAACATTAAATAAATTAAAATGTTTGAAGAAAGATAGTGGTATGACAGCAGGTTTGTAAAGGATCACAAAAAATCACACCATAGTTTGTTTTTACAAACAGTTGAAACTGGATTAAAACAATAATCCCAAATTTTAATCCTCAAACAACAATTTTTTTAGAAAAAATAAAAAAGGTGCACTTTCTTATTGTTGACCAGTTGGAAAGTTTTTTGATTTTTTAAAGCATTTCCATGTTTTCTTTTTCAAATTATAACCCACCTTGGGCTTGTTTGGAAAAAAGGGAGTGGAAAAGAAAATTACCTACAAAAACTGCTGATCCTTGTTTCTTTGATGACATTCTCACAGAGGTTCAGCTTTAGCTGATGAGCAGCCAGAGGCTCTGTGGAGTGCAAACACGTGAATCTCTAAAGTGATGGTTTCAGTGATGACAAGATAAAGATGGGGTCCTGTAATTTAGGGTTGGAGAGGTAACGTAAGGAATGAGAAGGCCCTTCGCTCTTGAGTAAAATTTCAAACAAAATGACAAATAAAAAGGACGTAATTAAGTCAAAAAGTATCAAATAGATTTTTTTTAATCCGTTACTTTTTTCCTTCTTTGCTGCAAAATGAAAGAGGACTGTAGGCAGCAGATAAACAGCAACAACCTCCCACTGATCCATGCACCTCCCCACCAGATACACCCATCTCTCTGCTCCTTCTCCTCCTCTCTGAACTTCTTGCAACTTCTTGTCAGCCTTTGAAACTTGATCTGCTCGTTGCCTGGTGACTGCAGTCTGGTTTTTAGGGTACACCCCTCCTTTTATTCCGTCTATCAATGAACTCCTTTTTTTTTTCTTTCCTTTTTTTTTTGCCTTTCAGTCTGAAGGCTTTAAACAGCAGGAGGAAGTAGGCAGGGGGGGGGGAATGCACACGTTGCTCATACCAGACCCAGCCAGAGCAGTTTGAAAGTAAACACGGAAATGCTGAGAAGCTCCCAGCATCCCATCGTTGGTGGTTTTTATCAGCGGGCAGCTTTTTTTGTGTCGTTTTAAATCAAAATACAGAGGAGAAAACCAACATTTTTTATTCAGAAAAAAAAAAAAGAAATGTATTCACTCTAGTGTATGCAGAGCATCAAGAGTGTATCTGGAAAAAATAATGCTTCCCCATTAGTGAAGTTTTCCTTTAAATAGTAAGGTCAAAAAAGTTTGTTTTTACTTTGAAATTCTCGATATTATGTGTGCCCTTAAGCCAGAGGGAAACAAACTGAGAATAAACATACAACAAAAGCTAACAATTAACTGCATTCCTGTCTTGGGTTGTTGCCGTGTTAAATCACTAGGTTTAATGATTGACTGACCTACAAGACGGAGGCCCTTTTAATGGGAGGCGTTCAGGTTCCATAAAATGAAGGCCTCTGGTTTAGGGTCAGCATCTTTCAAAGAGCTGGGGCGGTATGGGAATGAGGAAGCGTGCAGCCTAAAGATAACAGGTGTGGGGATACCTGTAGGGGATTTTCCTCTCATCCTCTTCTGATCTGTGCGTTTGTTATCTCTTTCTGGCACATCTCATGTTTTTGTGTGTGGGGGGTTCATGCTTAGGCAGCGCACACAGGGAATTTCTGTGATCGCTTCAAAAGGCAGCTAGTGGGGATTTCAATTATCCCAGAGACACGTGGTCGTAAGTGTTGATTTTCAAATTTCAGAGCCCTGCCCCCCCCCCCCGAGTCCACACAAGGGGCTTCTGGTTTCACTGTCAAACTCTTAACCCTGCCCCCCCCACCTCTTCTCCATCATTACAAAACAGCCCCCATTCCTCATGCTCTCGGGTTACCATGGCGATGACACCAAGAAAAGCCCGGGCTGAAGGTTTTGATTTGAATTCAGTTGCTATGGAAACAGCGCACAACCAAATATGGGTGGGGGCAGGTAGGGCGTTTACCTACTGTCACACATTTGAAACATAAGTATGGGAAAATTGGGTTTAGTTTAAAAAAACTGAAAATAGATAAAATGAATGATTTGGAAAGAAAGAAAAGTTAACGTTAGCGTGACCTCAGACACCATTTGGCAAGAGCAGGGATGGACTAGTATGTAAATAAGCTGGAAAAACCACAATAAGTGTCCAAATGTAGGTTCTGGGTTTGCTTTTAAATGAAGGAATTGAACAAGAGGTCACAGAGAGGTTGCCCATATTATGTCCATCGATTATCAACTGACAACCAGTGAAAGCCTGGCCCTCCTAACCCTCGTGCTCAAGCAGACACATTCATCACCCCCTGGGTTTGGCGTTAGCACATTGTCCACGAGCCCTCCTTCGGACACAATTACACTTTATAGCAGACAGAAGAAGAGAATGCTAGAAAACAATGACTACCAAAGCATTTTATGTCTACCCTGGTTTTTATTCTATTTTTAGTCCAGTGGCTATCACATGACAGCTCAAGTCTATCTTCAATAAGGCGCCCCTTGTTTTTCTTAACGGTTGCGATGCAGTCAAGCGCAGAAAAAGGAGAGTTAATCCACAAGTGTTGTTTGAACTTTGAAAGCAGCCTCTTCATATTAGCGAGTGGGAATCTTGCCCGGTGGGTGGCGGCCCAAGTTTCAAGAACACTGCGGTCGGATTTAAGCATTTAAGTCTTTTTATATTTTAGCCCTGACCAAATAATAAAAGAGTTCATGACGTTTTGCAGTAAAGAAAAAGAAAGTTCACTTTTTTTGGAGAAGCATCCGCTTTGCTTTCTTTGTCCATCCGTATGTGCCTAATATGTGCTGGGAAGAGGTGCATTGTGGGAAGTGTTTAAATTTGAATACAATCATAAGTCTACCCCCCCCCCCCCCCCCACTGCCCCCACTCTCTACCTCTGACAGCTCACCCCCCTCCCAGTCCCCCATATTTCTCAGTCCAATCCTCCTGTCCCACTAATCAGTTTAACCCTCTTATGAATAGCTCTTTGTCATGAGATAGATTACAGTTAACTCTGTCCCTCTCGCTCTGCCCAGCTCGGCTAACCTCCTGGGCTGGCAAGCGCACAAAGCTCACGTGCTAAACTTCACTACAGCACAGCAGTAAGTAGTGAGCTTTGCTTCAGAGTCAGGGAGGGAGCAGTGAGGTCATAATCCTGCTGCCTGACTTCTGTTTCTTAAAGACCCACTCTGAAGAAAATCCTGTTTTTGGTGTTTTTATCGTGTTTTAGTGGCATTTTTCTCATGATAGAGGACTTATAGAAAACAAAAAAATTAAATTTCTAAGGATGTTAGGGTTGTGAGGGGCTGTAAGGTAGCGGGAGGTCATGTAAGCAGATGGATGAAGGGAAGTTGGGGCGGGGTTGCCCCCCCCCCCCAACTGTCCCGCCCGTAACTCAGAGGTGAAGTTCTAATGAACTCCTGCCGCTCTGCAGAAACTATGTCTTACTTTTGCATTTTTGCACATTTTAAATACCCTTTCATTCTTTTTGCACATTGCTATTGTTCTTCTTTTTTCTCTATTTTGCACTGAACTGCTGTAACAATTGAATTTCCCCAACTTGGGATCAATAAAGAATATCTTATCTTATCTAAGAAAACAACACAGGTTTTTATTATTTTGGCTAAAAAATAAATAAAATAAACAAATAGCATAATCATAAATGATCACTGGGAACGCTTTTACAATAGATCAAAAAAGGATTGGAGCGGGAATTTAGGATGCTCTGTTGGTTTCATTATTGCAAAAGTGTCCAACTATAATTTTAAGACATTGGAGAAATTATTAAAATCTTAACAAGAAAACTTACTAAACTTAACAAAGCAGCAGGAAGAAGCAAAAGTCAGACTACAAGCTGGAAGACACTAGTGAGGTGGCCCTACTTCATCTTTTCTTTCGTGTCTAGTCCAGAAAAACTGGTTAAGGGATCAAATTCGCAACTATTTTTTGTTTTCTTTTTTTTAATTTAAAAGAAAAAATGTAATGTTCTAATGTTTATTCCATCATACTTTACAGTACTTAAAGTTTTCGTGTACAAGAGTATAACTTTACTTGTGCCTGTGTGTGGCAAATGGCAGCTGTAACTTGTGCTGCACGTATAGGCCATGCTGAGCGTGTCATGATGGCCCGCTGTGGCCGGGCGGTTTGCCCATTGTTGCTGTAAATTTGCTGTGGATCACCTGATTTACTTCAGAAAAAAAACGGATCCAGCCCAGCAGCAAGCAGTAAACCATCTTGACCAGGCAAAACTTGAAAAAAAATCCCCTTTCGAAAAATAAAGTTGTAACAGTGCTAAAGAGGTGTTTCAGTCCTCAGGGGACTGAAGGTATCTGTGTCTTTCTTATTGTCACAAGGCGAACCTGCGACCGTCTCTGAGATCCAGACAGGCAGGGGTTTAATGGTTTCTGCTGTGTTGCCATGACACCCTTTAAATACAAAGCAGTGGTTTCGAGTACACCTGATATCGTATCAAAAACCTGTTGGTCTAATGGCCGGGGATTCTCGATACGACTTGCTGGAAGGCTTTCATCTCGGGTGCTAAAACTTTCTAAAGCCAAACCAGTAGACTGAGGTCACACAGCATCTGTGCACGTTTTGACTTAATCCTCTGGGTAGAATTTGCCCTCTATCAGAAAAATATCACTCAACTGTGTGCTTGTATGTTTTATTATTTATCTCTAAAGTGCAGGTGTGTCTTAAAATCTTTTTTTCTACAGCGATGAGTTTAAAAATATACTATTAAATTAAGATTTTTAGAGAGAAAAATTCAAGACTTCAGTAACAAAATACAAATGATTAATTTCACTTAAATACTCAGTTACATAACATTGAATTTGGTTTTTTTTTTAAAAGCCATGAGCTTTACTACTATATTATAAAACTAGAGATGCTACTAAATCCCTGTGCAGTTTGTTCAAGATTCAACTTTGCATAAAAGAAAACAAAAACCCATGCTTTGGAACATTATTAAAGTTATTTTATGACATATTATTTTATGACTCTGAATTTAATATAGAACTTGAAATCTAATTAGTTCAATGGATTCCACTTCCATCCGTTTTAACAGGAAAAGTAAAAAAAAAGGTTTTGTAGGATCTTATCTTGGTTTTCAGGAGAACTTTGCTGTCATCAGACTGATAGTAGTGATGACACTTTTATGGTCATCCTTTTACAGTTTTATAAAAGCCTCGTAAAACTCTCAAGTTAAATAAAAGTTGTTTTTCTTTAGGCTGAGTTAAAAGTTTACACTCCCAGGTGAAAGTCCGGTGAAACTATTGACTGAAGGTTGTGTGCTTTAAGCCAAGCCTTCTTTAGAACCTTGTAGTTCCAAGTGTAACAACTGAATCTGACCTCCTCCAAAAGACGTCTGTTGCATTTTTTTACTCCTTATCAGAGCTTGACAGTTACTAAAACAGAGACAGAGTCTTGAAGGTCACAGCCTTCTATTGATGCACACCTATCCTCCCATTACTGCCCTCATTTAGACATAATTTGTAATAAAAATGGCTTTTGCTTTTCTTATCGGAAGCCTGAACTAGCAGTTTCTATGACCAGCAATAGCAAATGGGAAAAGCAAACAATATAGCTAATGGCAATAAAAGAAAACATTTCTAATTAAAAACAAAAAACGTTACTTACATTAACCCTTGTGCTATCCTAAGACCCCACCCTTACATTGACGTGTTCTCCCTACCATGACAAAGGTGGATAAAGGTGGAAAGATTTCATGTAATCAATGGACACCAGTGAAGATCACAAATAATTGAAGAAAAAAGGTTCAGAGCACTGTCTAGTGGGTCTAGATCAGTGTTTTTCAACCAGTGTGCCGCGGCACACTAGTGTGCCGTGGGAGATGGCCAAGTGTGCCGTGGGAAATTGCCCTCATTAACTGATCTAAAAACATTTCCCATCCCCAGGATTTTAGCTCTCTGTTCATCCAAACATCCTGATAAAACACTGAGGAGTTAGGAATATAAAAGATCGTAAAATACTTTTTCTTTGCGTTTATTTTATTTTATTAAAAACATTTTGGTAAGAATGACGCGATTCAGCTGCACCTTCGGCTGTATTTTGTAAAAGTCCCGTCCATTTAACTGTCTCCACCAATCATTCTTGGGGGGGTTAATCACATGTCATCGGTCTGACCAATCAGAAATGCTTAAAGTCTTCACTTCCTTGTCCCGATTTAGCTCGTAAAGTCGCTCAGTTCTAACAGAAATACCAGCTAAAGCTCGTCTTTAGCGGTGTAGCTTTCCACAGAATCCGGTATCAGACCGTGGAACAACTGAACAAAACAATGAAGCTCCGAAAACCGATCTTCGGCCGTTTTATGCACTACATTTCCCATGATGCATTGGGTTGTGAGAGTGACAGCGCAAAAGGAGATCTGTTGTTAAACGTCTTGAAACCAACGAACACACAAATTGTTTTTAAATCTTCTAACTTAACTTTTATTGCATCTTTTAGAAAAAAACAGCTGCAGTTTCCAGCTTTTTATGTAACAATTATCTCAAAAATGTATTTGAGATTGTGGAGGGGCTGTAGATCAATACAGACTATGAGTTTCTCCTTTTTAATAAATTTTTGGATGCTGGTGTGCCGCGGGATTTTTTTTAAGGTTAAAGTGTGCCGTGGCTCAGAAAAGGTTGAAAAACACTGGTCTAGATGACCCAACTCCCAATTTTAAAGTGCCTAGGATAGCACAAGGGATAACCAGAACGTTATCTGCCATTAATTAAGAATAACTAAAATAAAGCCAAGTCTAACTGACTGTTTTTTTATTTACTACACAGATGGACTTTACCTGGATGAATGATAATCTACACAGACTTGACATTTATTACTATGTGATCTGTGTGATTTTGCATGAAAAGACACAAATGAATGACATAATTGTTGCTTAAATTTGTACCCAAAAAACAGAAATGTGTTGAGTACCCTGCATGATATGCAGCTGTCTTACTTATTCCTAAAGCTTCATGACCAATAACCAGCTTGCAGATTAAATGGCATATACTTGTATAGCGCTTTTCTACCTACAAGGACAAAGTGCTTTTACAGTCACTGACCCATTCACCCAGTCAAACACATTCACACACTGGTAGCTGCTCCGCTGCCAAACACAGGCGCAAGAATCGAACCTGCAACCTTACGATCATGGGTCGACCTCCCTACCGCTGCACCACGGCCGCCCAGATTACATTTAAAAGCTTTGAAATGTTAGTGCAGCTGCAGCATCACCTTTAACCACTAACATAATGGCTGAACCATTAATACTCTCTATAGGATCTCCATACTCTGCTGTAGTTCTAACCTCATTGGTATGACTGCTTGTAAATAAATAAAAGAAAAAAGGTTAAAAAAGTTTTGTTTTAAATACCAAGATCAAATTTTTCTGTGTTCCTATGAACTGTTCGTGTCATGTATTGGTTTCTTCAAAAAATAGCACCAGATTACAGAAGTTAGGATGGGTTTTGTTTTTATTTAAAAGGATGCCCTGCTGTTTATAAATCCGCTCAAATTCTGAGATCCCAAATTTCCATGTCCTCATCACGTCGTTGCTACTTTTAATATTCAATTTTAGAGTGTACATCACCATTGCCCTACGGCGGACATGTCAAGGCACAGATCAGGAAACGCCTGCCAACTTGAGCGTCTCATGTTTAAAAATCTCAAATCCCACAATATTTTAATAGGAGGGTTGAATCCATTAAACCCGCAGCACTGACACGCTTCACATGCCGCCATCTGCCTCCAGTGGGAGGGGAGATACGAGCAGAGGGGGACAAACCCTGCAAATAAATGCACTAAATGTTGACATACCCCTTGCTTTATCTGCTGGTTTTAGCTCTGATATGAGCTCATACTTTAGATGAAATGTGGTTAACACATGTTCAGTTGCTGGGGATCCTCATTTAACTTTAGTGAATTTATTGAGATTTTGATCTACTGTAACCTGTGAGCAACAAATCCTTGGCTATTAAGATTGGGGTCTCCGAATATTTGGGTGACCCAGTTGGAGAGATTTGGGGTAGCCTCGGACTCCTGTAGGCTTTACAAAAGCAATGGGAGGTTGTGATACCCCTCTTTGTCTTTGTGTTTTGGTAGACAATGACTGGATTATGGGACTCCAGCAAGAAAACTCCCATTATACCCGAGGCTTCGTCCATCCTCCTTCGAGCAAAGCAATCTCCTTTTATTGGGTTACCCCTCCGCATACTAATAAAACGCTGTCAACAAACAACCGAGCCCCCACCTACACGTCTAATCCCCCTGTGAGCAGCGTTACTGGTGTACCTCTTCTTCCCCAGCTGCCCCACCCCCTCCTTTAACTGCCGCCACTAAAACACGTCCATTCTCGCCATTCCTCTGTTCTCTGCACGGTGAAAACACAGACGCAAGGCGACCTGTAATTACAAGGACTTTGCTTTGGATGGATTATCTATTGGGGGTATTGTTTCATCCCAACTTCCTCTTCCAAGATTTACCTTTGTACTCATAACTTTACCAACGAAAACATTAAAAAAGCATTTTGGTTCTTTTTTTTCTAAGATGAAAAGGATTCTCTGAAGCACAAACAGAGAGAACCAGTTGATGGTCATGGACAGTTATGATAATAGCTTTAGGATGATTTATTTTTTGTTTTTGAGAAATGATCAAGAAACCTGCAAGAAACCACCGGCGTGTTGTGGAACGGGTCTTCATTTTCAATCATCCGTTCAATGAACAGTGCTGCAGTATTTGACTTTCACACGGTCTGACACAGATCACCAGCAGAACACCTGCATGCTGTCAATTGGTTTATGAGTGTCTGCCAGACAGTCTTTCATCAGAAGTGGGGAACTTAGTTCAAGGCTTTGTACCTATGAATGACGCTTACCCTTATAGTTAGGGTGAACGCGGGGAGCGTAGACTCCAAACTTGATGAGGACAGGGACGTTGTAACCGAGGCGCACCCACTCCACCACATGCAGTGGAAAGAGGTTGGGGCTGGTGCCTTCTTTGGATGTCGGGGCCAGACTGCACTCGAGCTCTGCAGACGCTCCCTCTCGAGCACGAACCACTGATGCCAAACCGGGAGACACGCCTGTGAAGACAATAGCGAGTCACCAAGATACAACACAGACCGACATTAGCTAACAGCACAGAAGGAAATAAAAGTGGATAGGTCAATAAGTAATAATGACTTATGGCTCTAAAAGAAACTGGATCAACCATCCTTGGAGGCATCAATTATTCATTTATAAAAAATCAGAATCAGAATCTTTTACTGGATCCTTTATCCTTTTAAAATTGTTTGTTATTAAAATAATTTATAAATCTATGATCATATGAATACATAAAATAAATACAATAATTAAAGAAAAGAATTGACCACTTATGACAACAAATAACGCCACAGTTGACCTGCAAAATCTTTATTGAAAATGATGTGAAATCAACCTCTGAATCCTTAGACTGTTAAAAGCCAGCAATGGAGAACAATCATGCATCATTAGGTAACAAGATCATACAGCTGCAAAGCCTGCAAACACGGCAATCCCATTAGCGACACCTGGAAAAGCCTGTGCGCTCCCAGCCTCCTCTGACCGCCTCGCTGCCATGTGCTGACGTGCATGTGTGCTTGACTGGGTGCCAGTGTTTGCTCCACAACTCCTCCAGCCTGGCGATTTGCTTTCATCTGAAGGGGAGGGAGGGACGGGCTGGTGGTGACACTCTAATGCGGGCCCCCTCTGCGTTTGCTCGAACCGACCTCTCGCTACCCCCTGGGGTGCACACATGGTCTGCGGACCAGAATGATCAATCCCACTCCTGACGTCCCACAAATACACTCAAGCATGCCTTGGTTGGGGGTAGCATAAATCCAGGATTGATCTTAATCTGCACCCAGAGATATTATTTAAGTTGGATTTGGGCCCCATTCTCTTTCATCCCCTCATGTCTAAGCTGAACCCCCACTCTCGCTCCGACATAAGGGAACAGAACCATTGCCAGAACTGCTCTTGTGTATGTGTGAGGAGCCTGCACGAAGCTAAACAGCAACATATGCCAACTGTTTTGCACCATCTCAACAACAAGAAGATGTAGGGCATATTGATACCAAGAAAAAACAGTAGGTATAAGTGCAAACTTTTAACATATCAACAACATATAAGCAAGATTAATGTGATACAAACAGTTTAACTAAAATGCAATGGCGCAAAAATTTTGTTTATGTAATGAGACAGAGTTATTTTTCATTAAAGGATCCAACATTTCTTCATCAGTTCTTTTTCTGCTGTGCATCCCATCATCTGACTGTTTATTCTGTTATTTTGTAGGTTTTGCTGTCTGTCAGATTATGGCGTCTGGCATAAATACACAGCTCATGTGATAACAGAACCTATAAAGTCCCACTCCAATCTTTTGATCTATTCTGAAATCGTTCCCAGTGGTCGTTCAATTATGATTATGCTGTTTTAGGCAAAATATAAAGACCTGTGTTGTTTCTGCAGTAGTTTATTAGAAATTTGCCTCTGACTTTTTGGCGAGACTGTTGGCGCAGAGAAAGCGCCTCACAACCCCCCTTTCTAACATAATGGCAAGGAAAAGGAAGACGTAAATGGATCTAGTTGTCTTTAAGTGGATCCATCAGAATGAAGTGGAGCAGGGAGCTTGTGGCCTCCCGCTTTTAGATGCAGCTACAAGCTTTTTCCAACAGCACTTTTTTCATCTGCTCCCAATTTAGAATGATTTGAATAAATAAGTACTCAGTAATGTGATTTTAAGCTTAATTTCTTTATATACTGTATGTCCTCCATCAGAAGAAAAATGCAAAAGAATATGTAAAATACAAAAAAAAAACACAATTTTCCTTGGAGTGGGTCTTCAAAGAAACAGATCAGGTATCAGTAAAATGAATGACTTCCTTGAAAGCAAAGAGAATGTAATTTTTGAGTGATAAAAATCACTTTCTACTGAAACTACCTATGACAAAAGCATAGGAGAAATGAACCTATCATACAAGGGTTAAATGAACGCCCCCCAAGCGTACTTACATAAAAGACAGATGGCTACAGCAGTGGTGACAGCCTGAAGCCTCTGACTCTCCAGTCCCATGGCCGTCCCTCACGCTCCTTCACACATCTCCCAATCTGAAAAACAGAACCGCACATCTAAAAAACACATCTGGTTTACTCATAATCAGGAGCATCCATAGAATCTCTGCTGTACAAGGACATCCCTCTACTGCTAAGCACAGATGTAATCCATAGAGTTAACTTTGTCAGTCGCCCCCAAACTAGGGCAGCACAATACAAGAAAAATGTCCAATGAATGATATTAGAGATCAAATATTGCAATGACGATATGACTAGTGATACATGAACAAATAGCAAAACAAAAAACAACTACCGGTAATACAGATATATGTAAATAAAAGTCAACATAACTTAAATTATACTCCAAATGACTCACTTCTACATAGGAGACGGGCATCTAACATAAAAGGGCTCCATTTGATTGGTCGACAACGTGAAGGAGACCATCTGATTTGTCAATGTTTAAAGGACTTTCTTTGATTAGTTCCATACTTCAAGCTGCCATGGGATTGTTTCAGCATGTGTGTAAACATTTATCGCAGTTTACGATATCGCCATGACAACAAATTTCAATTTATTGTAGGCTACAGGCCTACCCAAAGCAGCATATTGCAGATGTGTCTTGGTTAGGGAACAAGTGCATTCTCCGAAAACTATAATACCCCCTCAGGCAGCATGTCTGAGCTCCAGTCAAAACAAACCAATATAAGAAGTGCTGCGAAAAGACAGCATGCTCAAACAGCGTTAGCCCCACGGAGGTTAGTCTGCAAAGAGGCGACCAAAGAGTGTGCATGTAGCTGCAGAGAACACCTGTACAAAGCTCTAAGTGTATGTACAGATTAACCTGATGCTTCTGATTGGTCCAGCTCACCCAGAGGGTTTCATCTCACTCTAAATAGGCCAACAGCAGTTGACAGGTGACACGAGCACCACTTAAGTCCAGATGTTCTCTTATTAGCAGTCCAGAAAGGAGAAATCCAAACACACATCAAACAGGTCTTTTATTTAAGACAAAAATATATTAAATTCAAACAGACAGCAGCTCTCCACCTTCTGTTCCATCTCATCCATCCACACAGGAGTCACATATAAGCACCGACACAGATTTTCACCTCCTAATGAGACTCACAAACAAGACTCCACTTCTGCAAATTGTAAACCTGCTCCATGTTGGAAACAGTTGAAGCTGCCTTTGCTGCCCCCCACTTCAAATTGGATTGGAAGTGAGTTTAAGTTGTTGTCCTTCAAGCAGAATAGGAGCCTTCACAACCGTCCTGTAAGTCCCTCCATTCAGTGCCCCTAATGCCAGCTCATTATCTAAAGTTCATTTAGGTAATATGAGGAGACTATTCTTGGCGAGCAAATAGGAGTTAGATAGCAGCTGCTGACACAACACACTGAGATGAGCTGCATGCAGTGGAACCACTAAGGAATGATGCATTTATTTCTTTGCATTGGATCTGACCAGCATAGAGGCTGTGAGCAGAGACAAACTGTGGAATACATTTTGCCAAAGCTGGACAGAAGTGGGACAAAAGCACATCTGTTGAGCTGCTATTTCAAGAAGAAAAATATAAATCGAATGAAATATTAGTAGTTTTCCAAACAGAATGATCAAAAAATAAATAAAAATCAACAAGTCTTGAAATTTGAAAAACTTTAAATAAGCAGGAATCTGTCAATGGGGTAAGGAAAACTGTCCTCTTTTAAGAAAAACCATTCTAGGCAATAAGACATATTTTCTTACACTGAGATTATTTTTGCTATTGAAATATATTCTTAATAAGATTATTTTTACTGGCAAGACAGAAAGTAAGACATTTTTTCTTGAAATAAGGGTCTTCTTACTTTTTTAGGAATTCAGTTTTTGCTGTGTGTGTTCCATACCACAAGTCATTTGATGATGCAAAATTGAAATCCTATGTTTAGGTAGCTTTTGTTAATGCATATTGTGTCCCTCTAACCTGTTGTTCTAAGGCTTTTGACTCCAGGTAAAGAAGATGAAATCAAGCAGTTTATTTCCTGTAGTAGAAGAGTGACAGTTTAATTGGCACGTGCAGGATCAGCACTGCACAGGAGGCAAGATGTCCTCTGACAGCACAATAATGGGATGGCATCTACGCAGATGTGATGAACTTGTTCTTATTAACATAGAAAGAAAGAAAAAGAAGTGGATTTAAAGTACCTTTTGGAAGCAGGAGAACATACATATGAACGTCAGAGGGGTTTACGCCAGCACTTTCATCTCACAAGAGCATTGGAGGGAAACAGATAAGCCATTTTCAAAAAAAAGAAAAGTCCTAACTCAACGGTGTTCATCTGTGCTATAACAACACATTAAAGCACACGTTTAATTGAGTTTTGTTTGGTCTATTATTTAAAAGACACTCAAGAAGAACATGGTAAGTAAATCACCGGAATGCTCTGGAGTGTGCATGTTGACACCATGTGAAGCTTCAGAGCTTCCCTGGATTTCATTGACACAAATTGCTTTGGATCTAGTCATGACTTAGCCTTCTGGACGGTACATTTGTAACACCCAGTCTAATCCTGCCCTCCTGCTTTGAGTGTTAACAGTCTAATTGAATTAGAGATCAAAATGGTGAGACAAATCAAGGACACTGTCATCTAACTGTGCAGTGATCAATCAACACAACATGAAGTCCCAGCAGTCTGCCCATCCAAGTCCCACCAATTTTCTCTGTCCTCAACAACAGATAACCGTCACTGGTTGGAACAATGGATAGGGGTTCTGGTGTTTTGACCTACAGGACATCAGTGACACTAAAATACATTTTAACAACGTAGGTCTTCTTGTGATAACATCTCCTGCCATCTGTGCTTAGTAACAACTATTATTCAGAAGGGGGGAAAAAAGAATTGATTTAACAGCTACAGTGCAAATGATTCTACATCACATGCACCTTGACGGTGCATGTCATGCCAGTTTATCCAGATAGATATTTTGCATATATGAACTTTGAATCAAGGGTTGGTCTGTGGGGTCAAGACAAATTGGCAGGTGGGTTGATCTCTGAAAGCCTCTAATGTATACCCTCTAATGACGAAATGCACAGCATGCAGATCCTCTGCAGAGACTCCAACTTGTGATTTCCCAGAGGCACAAGCCTCATAAGAGGCTGTTTGAAACCTGCCAGCTGTAGTAGCAAGTAGGCAAATCTCTCAGTACCTCTGACACCTTCTATTAGCACATAGAGAGACATTTAACAATCCCATATGCTTTATTACGAGGTTCAACACGAGTAGACGTTAGACATGGCCCTTAAATCATCTGTTTGACCTAATGTTTGTCAGACTTGTTCGTTATCCTGGTTTAAAACAAGCAAGTGATGCCCGTGACAGATACAGTCCTGATAAGCATTACTATTACTCTCAGTAATCCTTGTTAATCCTGACAGGCCACGGCCTTAGCACAAAACCTGTGAACTACAGACCCTACAAATGTTGCTCAGAGGCTCACACAAGTTCAGAGCAAACCGATAAATCACATGAACAAAATCTGTGCTACTGCATTATAATCAAAACCATTACAATGGAGATGGGTTGCGAAAAAATGACTGGTTTGACCAGCTGGGACAGCACAGCAATCAATGCATGGATTCATGTCCCTGGTGCGCCAACCCAGTTAAAAATCGTATTGACATTTATTTTGACTAAAGGAAGCTGAGTACACGCTTGTAAAAAGAATCCCACGCTTCCGGGGAAAGCCCTCTATATGTGGGCTAAAGCAATGGTCATTAATTAACACGTGTGTGCTACTATACTTGCTCTAATTGAACTATGGTGCAGTACTTTAAAATGACTCCCTCACACCCAAGTTATGTGTGCACCTTTCCTGCATGGTTTTCAGGCAGTGGTACAAACATATTCACACCTGACACTTGATTTTTTTTCCAGTGATGAAATAAAATGTCATTTATGTTTATGTTTTTTTTAAAGTAAATTTGTGTCAATTTACTGCAAATGTGGTTTGATGCACATTTGCATCAATAGGCTTCAGAGAGGTTAAACATTTTAATTTTCACTGGGTATGGGAGTAACTGATGATCACATTTTTGTTGCTTTTTAAATCCTTTTTTTATAATGCTACACAATTTTCTTCCAAAAAAAAGGGGAAAATGTCGATGATTAACAGCCTAAAGTCAAGAAATGTGGCAAATAATGCCTTCACGTTGCAGTTGGATGAAATTTCAACAGTGATAAAGCCTTAAGGACATGCAAAAGAATTTACAAATGCATGTAATCCTCTATACAGGTGTAGTCATTTTCTGACATTATTAACACCTAAAACTTCATATATTGTTTCCTTTGGTTTAGTTAACTTCTTCGTTTGTGTATTTATTGAACTGTATTGTTATTATCATAATAAATTTGACGAAGCTTTCTATATGTTTGTGTGATGGACCACTATGGATATTTTTCAGTGAAATGACACCTAAGGGGTAGTCACAATGTACTGATGATGGGAGTCTGGATTAGATGCTTCAGCATTTAAGGATGAATGTTGAGGAACTGCATTGTTAGAATATATAATTACAGTGTAAATAATGGTAATGTGATGTTTTATAAAAAATATCTCTCCAAAAACTATCAAAACCCTCTAAAAACTGATTACTTATTTCAAAAATACTAACATTTATGCAGGAAAATAAACTGCAGTGGTCCTCCAAACACAAAGAACAACAGGCGGTTGTGTGCAAAAAAACAAATTAGAAGGGAAGGTTTATTTTGTGTGCTAAAAAGAATTGGTGGATGCACACGTCTCTGCAAAGCTTGCTTTCATCTTGCATGTTGCAGCATACAATGCAGCAGTGTGGTACAAAACAAACACAAGTGCTTCATTTCGGCAAGCCTGCAGTGATTTTTGATGCAATTCCCAGTGTCACCACCCACAACCGGTGTCTAGAACAGGTGTATCTTTTGAAAAATGAACACATTTTTAAATTTTGAAAAACATAATTTTTTTGTGTTTTTTGAACGACTTTACTAAAAAGTGCAATCATTTTAAAGGATTAGTACTTTGTTAAACATCAGAAAGGTGGTGATGAGAAAAAACATACATATCCGTGCTGAGTATGTTTTATGAATGAAAAAGAGCTAGATAGATGTAGAAACCCACAAAAGAGCTATAATTATGAACAAAGAAAAGCACCACAGGTCAGGTAATCCAGTTTGCAGTTGAGATGTTAGGGATACCTGAGAAGAAAAAACTCCTGCTATATTGGTGTTTACAGGCCTGCGGAGGACCTCTTAGCCCGCCTGGTCAGCACCTTACCTTGCTTGAGGCACTTTACACTCCAACTCAAAAGTACAGCCACTCAATCCATCGGTGCTCTTATTTTGGAGGGTTTTCTTTAGACGGAATTTGAACATGTAGAGCTTTCTTTGATTAAAAAAAAAAACGTCCCAGAGGTGAAAAACCTGATAAATGGGGGAAAGGTGGTCACATTTTTGGTTTGTGTGCGGATCAACCTAAAATCACATTAATCCAGGATTTCCGTGGGAACTTCCTCCAGACTTTTTCTGCGTCTTTATAGAAAAAAAATAAATCAATCAATCGCAAAGCACGCTTGCCACCACATCAGCCCATTTCAACTTTCCACGCAGCGGCTGTGGATGTCTGCAGCTCTATTGGTCCAAACTAGTTGGAGTTCCTGTCATCCGGCGTGGGAACGCAGCATTGATTTATGGAGAGCCCGGGTCGCCTTCACACGGAGCGGGCTGAGTGAGCATCAGGCGCGCGGCGGATCCAGCAGAAAGTCTGCCCGGCGCACGTTTAGTGGGATCAGTGCTGTTGATTCTTTCGCCTTGCTGTCCCTCCCCTCATTACCATGAGCCCCTCCTCCTACTACAGTCGCAGAAAGAAACACGCTGTAAAGTCACCGTCAATGCTGAAACGTCACTTCCTGCTTCACCTTTACCTTTCAGAGTAAAACTTTAAAATGATTTATGAAAAACAAACCTCAAAGCAGATATAGTTGCAGTTATAAATACTTTTATTTAAACAGAATAGAATAGAATAGAATACAATAGAATACAATACAATACAATACAATACAATACAATACAATACAACAGAATGTTTTATTGTCATCATAAAGCAGAATGACCAAATTAAAGTTTTAAATACTGAAGCTTACTCTGGGAAAGTAATGTATAATACTGCTTACCCTGGTAGCCAACATCTACAATAAACTAGTATAAATCCTGCTATCCTAAGTCTTGGAGGAAAACTTTTTACTGAGGAGGAATGCTGCTCATCTTTTCAAAGCATTTTTCGTATTTTATACACTAATATTATTTTTAATAAATTAGAAGGTCTGTATTGCTTTACTTTTACACAAAAAGTGAGTAAAGTCAGTCACAATTTTGGACTCTGGACATGTAGACTTTTTTTTCTTCAAAAATAATTTAAAAAAATCAATTTGGTGCCAAAGCTACTTATGACGAGCACAATCAATGATAAATAAATGTTGAAAATAACTGCTTTTTAAATGTTTAAATATGTCAGATTCCTCATAGCAGCCAAGTTATGCCTATTATTTCAATGCTGTTACAATTATACCTGGATCTTTTGAACTTTTCACTAAATTAAATGAGTCATGAGTCTTATCATTTTAAAAAAAATGACAAAAGTTTTTAACTTTCAAATCATGTTTAAATAATTTGTATTTATATGCCTAAAAACTGCAGCTTTCATTCATCAACCAGGTTTAAAAAGAAAAAGCTTTTATGCTGAAGGTTAAAAATTCACTTCCGTTAACTTGCCATCACTCCCTGTGAACTTGACGACGCTTCCACTTGAGCGCCCCAGACAAAAGCTCGTTTCGGTGGGAAAGAGCGATGACTGAAACAAAAGGACTAACGCAGCAATTTCTCACGTTCCGCACAACATCTACATGTTTCCAACAGAAGTAAAGATTTGCCCCCGCTCATTAACTACACTATTCTTGGTACAAAATTTATAGAAATATCCTACTTATTAAATATTGTAATATTGTAATGAACTACTGAAAAAGTAGCCTATTTTTAAGAGGAATGTGCTGAACTCCAATAAAATGAGAGTAACATTTTAGTTTGGAAAAAAAAACAATGTTAAAAAATATTGTTTTAAGAAATCACCTTGGAAAAACGAATGTGAGTTAAATCTACAAGTAACAATGATAATGTAATAATGAATTGGATTTCTCTGCGCTTTTCTAAATGCACAAAGCTCTTACAATGTGTCCATTATTCATTCACTTCTCATTCATACTTGGTGATGGTAACTACTGATGTAGCCACAGCTGCCCTGGGGCAGACTGACAGGGGCGTGGCTGCCAGTGTGCGTCTACGGCCCTCTGACCATCACCAGGACGTTCATACGTGTTCATGCAACGTTGGAGCAACACTGGAGGCAGGGAGGGTAAAGTGTCTTGCCCAAGGACACGGCAGCGGTTGACTGGGGAGGACGGATCGAGCCGCCGACCTTCCTCAATCGCCTGAGCCACTGCCGCTCCAATAAGTAAGGCATACTCAGAAAAATATTTATAATTATAGGTAAATATTAGGTAGTGTAGCTGACCTACACCAAGTGTAGCAGACCATTGGCCACCTTTCACAGCAGTTTTCCAGCTCCTGTTGTTTCCAGGCTTTGGCATCTCTTAAAGGTGGTTTATGAAGAGGTTCGCCAGGTTGGCTGCTCCCCTCCACCTGCTAATGGAAACATTGGAGGGTGCCAGGTTTATAAAGAGGTCAGAGCGTAACGTCTTGGGCCTTTGAGGAATGTCAGCACAGCTTTGAGGCCCTAACAGTGTAAGGCTAAACTGACCTCACACCTGTGTTGGCCTATGCAGATGTTGATGCTGTTAATCTTGAAGGTTGATGACTATAAAGGAGGCCTTGGAGCAGTGCTCTTTCAGGTCCTGGAGTGATTGGGGGGGGGCCTAGTCCAGACCTGCAAGAACCTCAGCAATAACAGCTTTGTAAATTTTGATTTTTTACCACTAAAATGAGTGGTGAGTGAAAAATTCAGGGAGTCCCTGTTGGGGCAGAAGTCTGTTATTTACATTGACAACAACCCTCTTAGTTGTCTACTGTCAAGCTTGGAGCCACAGGGCAGAGATGGGCAGCACAGCTGGCAGCGTTCCTATTTTGAAGTTTGGTTAAGAATAATAGAAATCCAGATATTCTGTCTTATTGGCACCTCTCCATAGTTCAGGCATTGGTGGATGGTTTTCAAAGCACCAAACCACCCAAGTCTGGGCATGAGTGCTGTCCCGTGGACAGTGGTGGAGCTACCCAGGCTGTCATGGTTGTTGTGTCCCGTTACACCCCATAAGACATTGCTTCATTCCAAAGAGTTGATTCTCTCCTGAAGGAGCTCATACCCTATTGGGAAGAACTTGTCTGCCAATACTGTGGAGAGTTTAAGTAGTTGTCACGAACTGCAGTTTTGCACTGTCAACTCTTTGATGGGGCAAAGATGTGCTGCGGTTTCTGCTGCTCTGCTCTTCTAAGAAAGATGTGCTCACAGAGATCCACCAACAACATGACGAGATAGACGTCGTCTGCATTATCACTGCTATTGACCTGGCATGGTCTCAGATCACGGCTTATCGCCAGGCTGCTAATGAGCAGCGTAAATGATTCAATAGGACCTTTCATGATTTACTTTGGGCAATTTAAGGAAACAGGGAACTTGTAATTGCCCCAGTTCCTGTATTCGTACAGCTTGACTTTTAATCCATGGATAGGTGAGTCCCCTTTCTTGACCTTCTCATTGTTGGAGACTGCCTGTCCGTGCTGAGGTAGAGGCTTCTGACTGGTGTGTCGTATCCCAGGTTCTCCTTTTGCTAAGTGTGAGTGGGAGTCTTTTGTGCCAAAGCTCTCCACCCCATTGAGTCAGACTCAGTCCCAGCCTGAGAGGGTTTCCCTTTTCTTTCAGTTTTTCGAGTGTTTTTCGAAAGCAGTTTAAGATGTGAAATTAAATAAAGTTTCTGTATTAGCACAGAACGGCCTCTCCGTCTCTTGTGTGGTCAGCCATTCTCCTAAGCTTTCCCACTCGAAGATTCTTAACATCTTCCAGTGGTGTTGTTATGTTGCCACATAAGCATCGGATACAGGTTTTTCCTCCAGACTCTGGCCTTGATTTACCAATATTGATTTGTTTGAATTTAGTAGCATGACCGGGTTGATGGTAACATAATACCAACTTTAAAATCCATTCATACAAAGTAGGCTATTTTGGTGTACTACGAGTATACTTACCGTGGTCTATACTTAAAGTGAGGTAGTATACTTGAAGCTTACTTTTTACATACTGTGCATTTCAAAATTAAAATGTTTCAATTTACTCTGAAGAAATATTTAGTTAGTATACTTCCTACACTACACGTATATGGTCTATAGTATACTTGCTATCCTTCTACCCAAGCACACTAAATATAATACATTTCAAGAGTACTACTTTTTGCTTATAGATTTTTTAAAACAAAAAAACAATAATGCTTCTTATAAGTCTTCTTATAATACCTTTTTAGAATGTAAAAAATGTATATTGATGAATAATACATTTAGGTATTTGGTAAATGTTAAAAAAAACAATTGGTTTTAGTGACTGAGCCGGTAATGTAAAAACAATAGGCAGTGCTGAGGGCCCTGAGCTGATTTAAAGCTCTGATCTGACTAATACCAGGTAGTTTGTGGTCGGTGCTTCTTGGGTGGCCACATTTAATACTACGAAAGAGATGAAAAGAGAACTCAAACAAGTATCCTTAGGATCCTTGAATTATCCCTCTAGAGAGCATCGGATTGCGAGGGATTATAGAAGTCCAACCTTTTGAAGCAAAGCATTTTACATAGGATATCCAGAACCTTTTACAGGAAAACATTTATATTGTTCTGGTTCTAATGAGCTGATCAGGGTTGGGACAGGTAAAAAAAGAAGAAGAAAAAAGGCAGGTTACTTCAATTGCGGTACATTTGCAGCAGTAATAGTTTTTTGTTGTTTTTCTTTAGCTGTTTGACAATGTTCACTCTTACAGACTAGGTGCACCATATGGAGATCAAAGGATTGGAATTAATCACATGAAATCCTCCAAGAAAGGACAACTCTGCGGCATAAGGAGGCATTAAGTGCTGGGTAAAGAAAACTGTGCTAAACAACACCAATCAAAAAGTGGGATTAGGCCCGTTTGAATATCAGTATATATCATTCAGGTTTTTAAAGGCTCACATATTTTCTTCCAAAATCAAGAAGAAAAAATATAAAAAATAGCTTTTGGATATATTTCAGTTTAATTGTTGCGTTTTTGAGGTTGCTCAAAATTTGGTTATGAAAATCCAATAACGTTTCACCCGGTCAAACTAATAAAATTCCTCCTGAATCTAATGAGCTCAGGAGATGAAAAGACTTTTTTTTTTAGAATTTCAGAACATCTTTTATTATTACATTATCAGCTAAAATGGACTGCTGACCCTCAGTTCTAATACACCCACAGAGGTAGAATCACTTTAATTAAATGAAAGATTAAAATCATCCATCATGGTTCATAATCTTAAATTTGACGCCTTGACTTTGTCCAAGGAGAATTGATGACGTAATGATGATGACATACACAATGGGAAAGTGTTACGCATAAAAAAAAAGAAATACCAGTTTTATTCATTTATAACATGCATACATCCTTTTGCAGGCTCACAATAATTAACCAACATAATAGTAATTAACAGTAACAAAAAAATGATTACATCTTTTTTTCCTTGGCTACTTTTGATTTAGTGTAAGCAATGCAGGAATGAACAGTAATACAGCAGGACATAGCACACTGCCCTGCTCTGGTTCAGTCATCAAAGTCTGGGATGTCCTCATAGGAGTAGCCTGGGTATCCCTTTGATGCATAGTAGGCGATCCGTAGGTGGTAAATTCCCGGCAGGAAGACGAGGATCCCAATGATGAGGACAGGAACTGTTCGGTCTGAGTGCTGAGAGAAGGAAGGTGTTTTTTTGCTTTTTTTTTAAAGTTTGTACGATGCGGTTAAAAACAAACAAACACAAATAGTATTTTAAAGACTTACTGTGACTCCAAAGTACCCAGCGAGGAGAAGAGAGCCAATGACGATTAAGAGAGACCCGATCAAGAACAACACCGTGGCGAGGGCTATAGCTTTGTACGGTACTTTGGGTGGACTCCTTTTAAACTGCAAAGAGACATTTTGAGGTCAAGTTTTTTTCACTTATTTAGGCCAAAATACCAAAGGGAAATAACGGTAATAATGTAATGCATATTACATTGTAGTGCATATGCTCCTGCACAGGACCTTTGTCAGACTGTACATTTAATTTGTTATATCCATTGCATTGCAGAAACACTAGCTGGCGTTGCTGGGTTATTTATTTGTTCCTCCAAACTTGCAATAACACAAATTTGAAAATTTGTTGCGATGACCCCAAAAAGTAGCAGCTCAGCCAGTTACAGGTAGTGAAAGTACGCCAAAGCTTTGTGATGAGAATGTAACTTGTGACTCTGACATTTCAAAAACGTCATTCTTTTCACTAATTGTCTCATTTAGTTAAGAAAGGTATTTTCTGCCATGGAGATTGTCATAAATATTTTGAAATCAAATCCCAGATTTGTGAACCTAACTCAATGATTACAAAAAATAAAAATAATTTGAATAAAAACATCTTTAAATCCTCTTGTTTCCCTGTTAAAACTGTGACTTTATATGAGAACTGGACTGAGTGAGTGTGACATCACCCATTGAAAATGGCTTACTACTAGCTCCAACAAAATTAAGTCAGTTCAGTCGCTATTTTGTCGCAATGCGGACGCTGCCATGTTGGAGCCAGATGACATACGTAAACAGTGATTGGTCCTAGTCACTGTGTTTGTGAGAACAACTCTCGCCAATCAGAAGTGAGCTTGTCAGAAATCCATACCTCTACCACTGACAGCGGGCTTGGGAGAATCTGTCAATCAAACCTTTCAAATGTTCCACGTGAGACCACATACTTTCAGTGAGGCATTTGATTAGTGTGTTTATATAAAAAAATGTGAAAAATGGATTTAAAAAATGGAAAAATCCGATTAACAAGTTACAACACATGTTAAAAAAAAGGTAGATGAGCAAGAATGATTATTTTGACAAATATGGCGAGTGGGGGATAACTGTTTGTTTCTCTGACAGCGCGTCTGCCTTTTGAATGAGGTTTGATGGAGCAGTGGGATATGGGAAAATATGCAGGGCAGTGGGACACGTACGTAGAGCAGGATAGAGGCACACCGCTGTGTGGCATGATGAATCCAGTAATGAATGACAGGCACTGTATTGGCAGAGAGCCATGGTTTTAAGTTAATTCCCCATCTTGTAATATTTCTATCGCACTAGCCTAGCCCCCGGCCTTACCTGTAAATCAATGTAGCCGTCATCGTCAGAAGCTAACCTGGAGTACTTCACTCTGCTGCCTGGAAAATCGTCGGACAGGATGTTTCGAGCAGGCATGATACTGATGAGCTTCTCGAGCGCCAGCTAGCTAGCTGATAAGTTTGTCAACAGTCCGAAACAGCACAGCTACAGACGCCTCGACGACAAATCAGCCATCTACAAATATCCCGCAAAAGATTTATCTTTTGAAATCTTGTTAGCTGTAAAGTTTCAAACAATTTAAAGCAGCTACAGCTAGGTATACACGCAGATACATGCGAAGATTGTCTTCCTTGTTGACATAAACTGGTCTGTACTGCACGCATGCGCAAACTCAAACGTCCGGAACCCTGCTACTGTGGGTTTGGTTCGTATTATTGTTTTTTTTTTTTTTTTTTGTAAAAACCTAAAAAACAAAAAAGCTGTTTTTCGTTTGTTACCAAAGAAGGGGGGAAAAGTCTAACTTTTTGGGTATATTTTTGTCAAACAAAAATTGTGGCCGATGGCACTAATCAACACAGTCCACTAGGGGGCGCAGTGACGTCTTGATAAAAGAACAGTTATTAAAAGACATGCTGCTGCTGAAAGACATGCCAGTGTCAATATTCATCTTGTGTTATGGATGTTCATTTCCTAAATGTGTATGGCCTGTGTTTCCCTGAGACATTTTTGTAATTAGAGCCTTCTCAAAAAGATAAGGTTTCTTTGTAGCCTGGCTGCAGATTGTTGAAATGAGATACTGTTTCCTCTAAAGGTTGTGTTAGCCACACACATCCAAGCCTCTACATCACTTACTGTTTAGATTTGATTGCTAAAGAAAGATCCTAAACAGAAAACAGATTCAGTTTGATGTAGAATGCAGAATTTTATTCAAACAAAAAAAAATTTCTTTAAAATTAAAACACATATTTGTTTGTATATTTTTTTCATAGTGTCAGAATAATTTAGTGAATATCATTTTACATTCTGAGGGATGAAGGGATGATGGCTTTGTTATATGTTGATCCAAAGTCATCGCTGGCAGTTACTCTGATCTCCCCCATTTGTTCTGAGCAACAAGTGGATTCTGGGAACAACTGACCATGAAACAGGCAAATAACACATTAAATGAAGCAGCTGAAGACAATCCTATTGACGTGAATATTTAAAAGTGCATGCACTTGTGTACAAATGTGTTCTCCTTCAGGCTGAGTGAATCAGAAGTGATTATTAGTCTGCAATTGGCCTTGGCTGGGAGTTGAGTTGTACTTAAACACTCCATTGGTCTCAACTTGAATTCCAGCCCTGGAACCATTCTTTTATATTTTGTTATTTTTCTAACATGAAATGTCATCTGAATTTTCTGTTTGGCCTTTTTCACCATGTTTCGAGTGTCAAAAATTCAACAACAGTTTAGTTTCATTTTAGACCCAAATTAAAAGCCAGTTGAAAACACATGCCAAGATGAATAGAAGTTCTAAGTCACATAATAATCTTTTTGCTTTTTCTTAAATAATTGATTGTGCAGATATTTTTGCATGATCATGTGGACACGCTCTCAAGCAGTATCAGGATACACTTTGCCCTTTGTGTCACTGTAGTTGTGCTGCTCCCTTTAGAAACAGCCCATCCTCCTTTTTGTGTCATAAAACGTTTTTTTTTCTCCTATTTTCTGTCTCTTCACTTGGATGTTCGGTACTCAGTTGCACTCAAGGTCACCGAGCGAGCCGCTTGCCTCCTCTCAGTCTGAATTTAGAAACATGACATTTAATTTGTCTGCTGCACAGTCTCGCAACAATTTGCAAGACCAGATAAATGTGCAATTATTTGACATTGCTAAATTCAAAATGAATGGGTTCAGAGTGGGACAGTGGATCAAATAATCTATCTTTTGGCACCTCTGCGACCCCTAACGTTTATTTAAAAAAAGTCAAACCCCCCCCTTCTGGTCCTTCTGTAGAAAAACGTTTATAATTTTAGTGTGCTTTTGTTGCACTATGTAATACTTCTTAATGGGAACAACAATTATGTCTCAGCAACATCTGGAGTTGTGATTAATTAATCAGATGATAGGAACTAGTCAGTGGGGGGCAGAGTTTGTTGTCATGTAAGATAATCCCAACGCTAAGCCATCATACCTGCAGAAGAGTTGAGCGCTTTGAGGCCCCCAGGGTTATCGATCATATTTGTTTTTGACAGACAACAGCTTCTGCACCCTTCCAACCTCTGATTATAGCACCAAAAAGCAAGATAGCAGCATTTACACTATAATTAGACTCATAGTGGAGTTAATTAGGTCTGTCGTCATTACAGCAAGTGCAGATTGGAGCCTGGAGCCTAATAAAAGCTTCAAACATTATAGCACTTGAACACCGTGTAGTCCCCTCATTGGCTTCGCTTTTCTACTTTTAGACCAACCAGGTTTCAGACGTAAACAACGGTGACGTGTTGTTGTTGCAGGTGCAGCTGAGCAACACGGTTTTCATACTCATAAAGTAATCTCTGAGAAATAATCAATTCATTACTAGGCTTCTCGAGTCATGCATGTTTAGATGTAGATGACTGAGTTGATTTAGTTCAAGTATTTTTAGCAAGCATTTAAAAAATTACATCAATGACACCATCTGGGAAGTGGTCCAAAGTATTAATTTGTATTTTTTTTCCAAACATGTTTCCACATAAAAGTCTTTCTTTGGATCCTGTCTTGACTTTTGTGCTTTTTAAAGATCTTGCGTTCAATTAAATACATCAATCTTTTTTTAAAGAGAGACATGCAAATTACTGTTGCTTTCGCCCATGTCCCACTTAAACAAATGTGGCTGACAATCAATACTGGCCTGATTTAAGTACTGCCGTGTTTGCGCACATAAACATAAAATTTAAGAGCCTAATGTGATGGATCATTCATTGTCTCTCCTTTTTCTCCTTTGCTGCCACAGACTCTTACAACGTTCAGAACAGCTCTTGAAAATGTGAGTCAATTGTGCAGTGTTAAACACTTTGTCTGGACTCTTTCCTGTATTGTCGGCGTCAAGAACCTGCTCTCCTGTCTGCTTCTGACACGTGTAAGTCTAACACGGCTGACATTTTGTCTCTGCTCCCCCTCCTACCGCAGGTAGACACACAGCATGTTGAATTTCTTCTAAATTTAAAATCCTACCTTTCGAAGTAAAGTATTTAAATACACAATTTCTTACCCCACATGTAGATATTTTTTTATTAAATACATTTCCCCCCGCAATTGTCAACCTATTGTTGCTTGGTTGACATGCTGATGTTTAAGAACTACATTTAGATCCTGGCAGCTTTATTGGCTTAATTTGGCTTGGCTGTAATAACTCCCTCTGTCCCGCCTTCTGTTCTTTAAAATATGAAAATATGTATAAACTGATCAGAGTGCTTTAAATAGCAGAATCACTGCAGAGATAAAAACATGAACCAGTAAATCCCACGTTCTAGGAACGAGTGACTCTAAAAGAAATAAAAAGAGAGTTTTCCAGCTTTTAGGGAAGAAGAGATTTTTATCGCTCGCACTGAAAAACATCAATCTATATTAGATAAGGATGGCTCGGATTGCCCTATGTGGATGATACAGATATCGCACTTTTACTTGTCGCCACTACATGTCTTCAAATCCAGTCTGTCATCTGCGGTGTTCTTACCATGTGGGCGGACAGCTGACTTCTGCATCTCAACTTCTTAGGTGTGAGGATGAAATCTACCACTTTTATTCTACAAGGTCAACTCAGTGTTTTTGTATTTCATCCTTTAAAAAAAGCTAGAAAAACAGCGACTTGAAAAGCATGATGACAGAATGTCACTGGGCCTGAGAAATGAGCGGCCATCGCTGCGTGAGCTGCTGGACGCTGTTAGCTGTCTCCTGTTGAGCCTGGAATCTGTACAAGTTCTTCCTTTTTTATCCGATTTGATCAAAGTCAGAGTCACCAAAGGGGAACTCTCTTGATATGCAATTAAGCTGGATGTCATAGTAAAAGCCAACATGAGTGTGAATGCTTTGCTCAGGTTTGTTGCCTCCGTGACAGGAAGTGTGTTTTCCAGTGCAGCGATATTGATTTTAGCATGTTTCAAACCCAGCAGCCCGCCTCACTGCATGGGTGATTCAGACAGGTATAATTACTTTTGCTGCAGACAGAACAACAGACTAGAACAAGGTACAACGGAAATCACGGAATAAACATGCAAATCATTTCACCGGTTCATCATTTAAACCCTTCAAGAGTGGGTTTGTTGGGGACTTGCTTTCAATACATTCAACACATTTAATGTGAATTGTTCGTCTGAGAAGGGGTTTGCTTGTTTTGGCTCAACAACTCTGATGGAAATTGATGTCAAAATTGTCGTCTGTGACTTCTGCTTAGAGCGGAATCGCACAGAAGGACTTCTCTGATCGTTGTACTACATGCCGTCTTTCAGCTTCTTTAGAAGTGTGTTTGTGTTTTTGTGAGTAACTGGCTGTTCTGTAATTGTCAGCAGTTTCCTTCCAAATGCGCTTAAGATCTCATCTGCTAGGTAGACCGCACCCCCAAGATGGAGTGCCACAAATGCTTGAAAAGCAATGAACACTACTGTTGGCTGAACTGTTGACTGGACCACAGCGGTCAAAATAAAATGGGGGGGGGGGGGGGTCAGTTTATTTAGAGTGCTTATTCATGTGTGACTGCATCAGCTTCCTCTGTCATCATGGCATATTTGCCACAAAAAAAAAGAAAATGAAATCACATTATTTGTGTAGTGGTAGGAGCTCCTAATTAAATCACACCTTTGATTAATTTATAACAATCACTGACACCCTAATGAATGGGTAAAAATTTAAGTTGTACGTGGCATTATTTCTCAAGATATTCCTTGCTATGCAGAAACTGGAGCAAAAAACGCTGTAATTATGTCCTAAATGTGCAAAGGGGGCCCTGCAACAGACTGGAGACCTGTTCAAGGTGTCGCCCACCTTTGCCCAGCGGTACATGAGCTGGCTCCATCCTTACCCTGGGTAAAACGTCAGTACCGCATCTATATCAAGAATTTAAATGTTTTGCTAAGCATTCAAACCTTGAAATCACATTTAAATGTAAAATCTATTTTATTAACATTCTTTTTACCTGGAAAAAACACTGAGTTTATTGAATGGGTTAATTTGTTACCCACTTTCCGGTAGGAAAAAGTAACAGTTCTCTGTCTTTTCTTTAACTTGTCAGGTTTAACTGAATAAGGAAAGAAGAAAGGAATAAGGTTAAATGATGGAATAAAACAGTACTTTGTGGAGTGGCATCAGTAAAAAAAAATTAATTTAATTTTTTCAAAATTTCCATTTTCTTCCCCTTCCTTTGTCTGTCAGCTGTGGATGATTAACATAAACCTCTTGTTTAGTCTTTATTCCTACAATTTTGAAAGCGCAGCAGCAAATTTCTTTTTTTCTCTTTGCCCTTTCCTCTTTTTTTCACTGCCACTCCAATAGCTATGCTTCATCATACCTCTCTCTTTTTTAAAATCTCTTTAAAGAGTCTCCTTCTGCTCGCTAACTTGCTGATGATGTCAAAAGAATATTCTATTGCCACACAGCGATGGGGTGGACTCTGTCATATGAGCAGTCTCATGCCTTTTCAGTTATTTGGGGTTTTTTTAATTACAGAGTTAAATAGAAATGGGAGGGAAAATTATTTGTGTAATAAGTGTTCAGCTTGAAGTCCCCAAGTTGTTCAGGGCCCCAGGCAGTCGCCTACGTTTGCCTGATGGTACGTCCACCCTGGTCCCAGGGGGCTGGGGTCCACTGAGCATGGCTCAACCACTTTGCCTCTGCACCACAGCCACCTCAAATAGAGCCGAAAAAACAGCAAACAAAATTGTAGAAGTTGTTGATAAATGAACTCCCCAACGTATAGCTTTGGTCTGGTGAGAAGGTTAGTAATTAATGAGACATGCTTAAATTTGTAGAACCTAAAACATGATCAATTATAGCAACATTGCTTAAGAAATGTATGAAAATGCCACAGTAATAGTGAAAAACTAGAGCTATAATTCCAAAAGTCATGAATTTAATGGTTTTTAAGTGGTGTCCAAATGACAAAACTTACTATTTTGAGCCATCAAAACTTACCAAAACTAAGATAGAGTGAGCTGCCTTACTTTGCTGATAATGCCTTAATAACCTCAATGAAACAAACAACTAAAGAAAATCTCTTTTAATACATTCTAGTTTGATGTATAAATAGAAACTGATCATTAAACTCTAAATCTTTTCAATTAGATTAAAACTCTTATTTTATAGTTATTTTTGAGAGAGAAAAGACGCAGCTTCAAGGGGGAAAAAAAGCTCCCACAACAGGTCCATAGTGACACAAGCTTTGCAGTCTATCCACTTTACATCATCCCAATGGATCGCAAATGGATCAGTTAAGATGCGAATAAAAAATAGAACATGAGCTCTGGCTGAACGGGTCGAAAGAAATTGCATTTATCTTTAATAGACTGCTGCCAATTTTGAACAGCCTTCTTCATTTACAGCTGTAAAAGGAAATACACATGTAACAAATGAGCAGTTTTAATAAACCAATCCAGTGTTTCATGACAGATTATTTGACTTTTTTCTCTTTGACTTTATAACATCAACATCAACATGTTTGGCAAATAGACATTTTTTTAACCAAGTTAAAAAAAAAACTATTGATAAGAATTAAAACATTTTATCCATTAAAAAAATAGGTGTAAGTGTGATACAGAAGCTTATTCAACTGATGTAACCTAAAGCTTTCAAGAAAACTTATTAAAAAAAACTATCCAGCTGCATGGCAAATTAAAAATGGAAATGGTGGAATCTCCACTTCATGAACCTATAGAACACCATCTCCAACAATTGCTGTATGAGATGAAAGAAGCAGCTAAAGAGTTATGTCACTGTCTAGATGCTTTTTGTTCTGCACACCATTGCAACACTGGCAGGATGCCGCAGAACCCAAGAATTGGACAGTAACCTGCAGCGAAACATGAAAGCAACCCAAGAACTACTTACAGTAGAGGAACGCAGTAAAACATGGCCAAATGGCTGAGTCGGTCATTTGATGTCATCCCATAAAAAAAGACCCACAGCAGCAGCAGGAAAAGACTGTTTGAATGGAAGGAACAGTTGGAGCTTCACATGGATTGCAGCCTTTGAGGCTGTAAGGACTGAAACAAAGGACACAAAGCAGGTACACACCCAGATACAGATATCTGACCTAAAGGTTCATCCATTCACATGATAGGACAACATTTTGATATCGTTTTATGTCTGTAGTCACGGAAAGTTCTGGGGAATTCACTTTTTTTTTTCTATTTCCAAACAACTTGAACCAAAAACTACTCAGGATGCAACTGAGTGTTGTACATTCAATCGAGCCTGAATGTGTTGCTGTGACAAATTGCCTTTAAAAGTATTCATGGAGTGGAAGGAAGCTGCTCCTGCTTCTAAAATAACACAAATGGTTGCTTACTTTTGCTGCATTTGTAAAGCTCTGATTAATTTTAAACCTGCTGTATAGAGCTCATGTTTTAAGCCCACTGGGGCATCAAAAAAGAGGAAAAAACTAGGACATGACCCTCTTAACCTTTTCCTTAGAAAATACTTCAAGAGAAATACAACAAAAAAGACACAAAATAAGCAACATTTCAAAGGATTTATTGCATATTATTAATTGTCAAGTTTTGCCCAAATCTAAAGTGATGAGTTCCTGTAATATAATGGTTTCTGCTGCAGGTTGACACATGTGAAGGTGAGTGACGATTACCGGGTACGATGACGCACGGGGAGTGATGCTGAACAGGAGCGAGGTGATGTGAGGATGTTAGGTTGCATGACGGTGCGACTGTTGGTGGTGGGGATGGTGGTGAGGGGTGGGAGGATGATGATGATGAGGATGATAATGGGCATCATAATCTGAGAGGAAGCTCGCAGCACCTGAAGCGTACGCGCGCGGTTGCGCGCCCTCAAACGCGAGCGCTTTGTCCGCGGTGAGCGCACTGGGCTCTCCTCTGTCCGCCTCACCAGAGCGCAGCTCCGCCGCTTCAGCCGCCTTCAAATGAGCCGGAGAACGACCAGAACGCAGCGAGCAGACACAAAAGTTAGGTGAGTCCTGGACATGATGAACATGCATGTGTAGAGCTTTGCGCTTGCAGTTTTTGGGTGTTTTTTTATTTCCTACAAAGTGCCCATCCCTTTTTGTTTTCCATTACCATACGTTAATTTCTTTATTTTATCATTCATTCACAGAATAATTGAAAAACGATGATTGGTTGTTTACAATCCTTATAACCACAAAACCACAGTCATTAAAGTTAATACAGTTTTCTCATAGGTTCTATTTTTTTCTCTTTTTTAATTAGTGACTTGTGCTTTAAAGATGAGTCTCATCGTAATCTATTTTCGGATCAGTTAAGTTTTTATCCTCAATTATTTCCAGAAATCCTCTTTTTTTTCTGAAAGGCAGTGCAGTTTTAACAGGGCTGAAGTTTCCAGTGGGCGTACAGCAGGGAGGTCTGACTGTCAGCTCTCTCTGGACCATATAAGCCTTGGCAGTCCCTGTCATTTTATTACAGTGAATGTCACTTTCTGTCACTTATAGTTCAGCACTGCCTGCCATACCTTATAGAGCAGGGATTCAGGCCAGATGATCTGGAGATTACATCCGAGCCACAACACTTTAATCAATTAAAATACCTGCAGACACACTGTTGTGTTGACTCCTGAGAGACAAACCCACAAAGCTCATATGCTGAGAATGTTTTTTATTTTTTTTAGGAAAAAAACAAGACACACACAGACAAGCACACATTCCTGTCCTGTCACCATGAGAGCTTTTGTTTAATGGAAGATGTATACCTTGTGAATTTAAACGACCATTGTATAGATTTTTCTATGTACTGGTTACAAAGGAGAAAGATTTATTATTAGTAATCTCTTCAGTCTGTGCTCCACAAATATCACATTCCTCTTTCCTGCCTGGGTTAAAATCTATTTATTTTAGATGCTACAACAATAGCCTCAAACTCCTGAACTCCTGAGAGGTACATCTGAAGTTTCCCTACGGTTAACGTTTGAGAAAACATGTTTGCCTTCCCCGTTCTTTTCCTTGTGTTTAAAAATAAAGAACGTGTTCGTATTTTTTATTTTTTAAGTGTTAAAAAAAAAGACTGAATCCTCCCAATCATCTTGAGGGCATCATTACCAGCCACTTTCTTCCACATGAGTAGGTGGAAGGGGATCTGAGCGGCTGCATCACAACACTACTGCAGGCTTTTTCGCAGGAACTACCTTGAAACATGAAAGCCAGTCAAAAATGCTGGAGCCGGTAAGCCGAGGTTTGTGGGGCAGAGGGGAAGAGGTCCATCATTGGTGATTTGTCCAGGAGCGCCTGGCCGAGGGAAATGCATAATACCTTCACTTGAACAGACAAATTTATAGATTTGATAAAAGTCAACTCAGATGAGCTTTTCATTTGGTCTCCGACAAAGCAGCTTAACAAAATCCAAACTTTGTCAACATGGCAACTCTACTGAACAGTCTCATCTAATCTACATTCATTTAATCTGGATGGGCAAGATTAATTTCACATCTGTCAAAGTCAAGGAGCTTGTGTGTCATGAGGACACGGTCCACTTCACGTGGAACAACCCAGCTGAGATGTGACTTAAAACCAAAATAGTCCATTGTTACAACCGGTGCAGCAAAGTAAACCTGAAGTTTCAAAATAGCTCTTCCTTCTACAGTGGATGTCTTTAAAAATGGGTACACCATTGTGGATTAAAATAAACTGGAATTCTGATAATTTTTTCAAGCATTTTGGAGATTACTCTCTTAATTATTTTCTAATTAATTAAAATGTTAAAATTAATTTGCTTCGAGATGTAATCCTCATCCGGGTAAATATAAGAGAATATCCTCTCTTAGATGGCAGGGTGGAAAAAAATGCTTCTTTGTTGTTAAAAAAACATCAGTTATGAGTTTTCCATGATTGCAACTCCATCTTTCCATGTTTTTTACCCGCTGCACAAAATAATGCTCTTTTTCACAGTGGGTATTTCAAGGAAGCGCATTGTGTGCCAGACGGCTGTGGAGACAACTTTAGCAGAAAGGCTGATAGACTGCAAGTTTAACATGCAGGCTGATGACAACTCATTTAAGTGAAAGCATAATGAACCAACCTTGGGTTTTCTAATGCACTTGAAGCTATTTTCAACAACATTTTCTGCAGAACAAACTCCTATCTTCATTTTCTGCTCATGTGCCTAGAAAATTTTATGAGAAAAAGAGCATTTAGTTTTTCCTCTCTAAAAATGTGAGTGCGTGTAAACTGTTTGTTTCCTATCCTAAAATAAGTGTTGCAAGTTTTTTTAAAACTAGTAAGCACAAGGCTTTGGCAAGTTCAACAACTTTTGTCCCATAAATCAAGTTCCCTGTAAGCCCCCAGCATCTATCAGATGACGGTGTACATGCGGCTCATATTTCTGAGTCATACAATATCAGTCACATCTGTAGTCAGCTCTGCAATATGGGCATTATATCTTTTGTGAGATTCCTTTGTCATCTGAACACTCAATAATAAATCTAATAATATAAGAAATAATGTATCAGTTTTTTCGCTCTGCTGTAATCAGCAGAGATGAGTTTGCTCGAGCTTTGGTTTAAATACAAGATCCACATCTGTTTACCTGTCTTTTCTCACCTCAGGTCTGTCAGGCTAGTCATTAGAAGAGTGTGAACATATGTCACATGAAGATTTTTAAAACACCACCTGTTATTGGGCTGGCCGAGGCGTGGCCTCACGTGCAGACTCCATTATTTCTTTCAAGTGCTGCAGCTTGTTGTGTTGGTTCCAAATCCCAATCTTCCCTCAAACGAATCCTTCTAAAAATCTAGTATTGTCTCATCTGTGGTTAAAAAAAAGGTAAAAGTACCTCTGAATTCAATGCATTCTGGTGACAGTATGGCTTTATACTCCTGCCTTTTTATGAAATACACAAACAATCCTGTCAATAATTAAAAAAAAAAGTTTAATATTTGCTTTTACAAGATGATGTTTTGCTTTAGAGTTAGAATCTTGCCAAAATGCACCCAATTATCATGATCTAATAAAAAGTTAAAAGGCTTAAAAAAAAAAACTTTAGCACACTTCATTTAACAAAAGGATAAATTTGACACCCTTGAGATTAATAATAACCTTGTAGCTTCAAAATTACACATAAAGTGTTTTACCACAGCAAAAAAATGCAATCAACAAAAATTCAGATTTTGAAAAGTAGTGGTGAAAGTTCTGCTAATCCTGGTTAGCTTAAAACCACAGATTTAAGTTTGACATTTCCCAAACCAGCCAATCAGATAGGAAGCAAGTGAGCTCTGACACAAATTGTAGTTTTTTTTACACTGCGTTGTGTCAAAGCGATAACCAAGGTTGGTCTGTGACTCAGTCGTCCTTTCATGTCCACCGTCTGTATTAGGCTGATAGAGATACTGCAATATGGAAC
Source organism: Oryzias latipes (assembly GCF_053564925.1). Lineage (NCBI taxonomy): Eukaryota > Metazoa > Chordata > Actinopteri > Beloniformes > Adrianichthyidae > Oryzias > Oryzias latipes. The sequence continues at coordinate 16,542,212 of NC_136245.1, forward strand.
AGATAAAAAAACTCTAAATATGAAACGAAAGGAAAAACAAGAATAGGCTCTTTTGTTTTTTTATTTTATTCTTATTTTTTGCATGTTTTCACTGTTTCTCAAACTATGTTCTTCTGTTTTTTTGTTTTGTTTTTTCAAGGGCACCAGATGCCGTCTCTGTCTGCTGAAGCTGAATATACCCCTGCGCTTGACAGGAGCAACCTAAAGGATGGATGCTGCTCACAGTTTTGCCCCAAAAGTTGGCCTCTTTTTTCAGCTTTTAATGCAACAGACTTGATCCAGAGGTTCACGTGAGCCTGCAAAGTGCCCCCATCAGTCTATTTTACGTGTTATTGTAACAGTATTTTTTTATCAGCTGAATACCATCAGTGGCGACAACTCTAACATTTTCCAGATGAATTGCCTACTTTCAGCACAGTAGGTTTCATTTGCATATTTTGTACTTTTCTCTCCATGTACTAATGCAAGCATCTTGAAGCTTTGCCAATGTAATAGAGCATTTGCTCGAGGACCCATCGCTCAAATTATGTTCTGACAGGACAGACTTAATGTGATCATTCCTCTGATTGCTTTTACGAGACAACCCTGATGTCCCTCTCTTGTCCAGAGCTTAGCCAGGTCCGTGTTTGAGCCCCCCTCTCCTGTACAGGACGGTCAAGTATCGGGGCAGAACTGGTGCTGATGGTTCCCGTTCTGGACAACATGACCCCTTCTTCTGTAACACTGAACTGCTCTAACTGCAGCCATGTTTTGGCCCCGGAGCTCAACACGGTCAAAGCGGTGGTTTTGGGCATGGTTCTCGGTATCTTCATCCTGTTTGGTGTCATCGGGAACATCCTGGTGATCCTTTCCGTGGTTTGTCATCGACACTTGCAGACAGTCACATATTATTTTATCGTGAATCTGGCAGTGGCAGACTTGCTGCTGAGCTCCACTGTGCTACCCTTCTCTGCCATCTTTGAGATCCTGGACCGCTGGGTTTTCGGACGGGTTTTCTGTAACATCTGGGCAGCTGTGGATGTGCTCTGCTGCACAGCCTCCATCATGAGCCTGTGCGTGATCTCAGTGGACCGCTACATTGGAGTCAGTTACCCCTTGCGTTATCCGGCCATCATGACTAAACGCAGGGCTCTGTTGGCCGTGATGCTACTGTGGGTGCTTTCCGTCATCATTTCTATCGGACCTTTGTTTGGCTGGAAAGAGCCGGCACCAGAGGACGAAACCGTCTGCAAGATCACGGAGGAACCAGGATACGCCATCTTCTCAGCAGTGGGCTCCTTCTATCTGCCTTTAGCCATCATCCTCGCTATGTACTGTCGGGTTTACGTGGTGGCTCAAAAAGAGAGCAGGGGCCTAAAGGAAGGGCAAAAGACAGAAAAGTCCGACTCAGAGCAAGTGATACTGAGGATGCACCGCGGAAACACAACCGTCTCAGAGGATGAAGCTCTTCGTAGTCGCACGCATTTCGCCCTGCGACTGCTCAAGTTCTCACGGGAGAAGAAGGCGGCCAAGACTTTGGGGATTGTGGTTGGTTGTTTTGTGCTGTGCTGGCTGCCATTTTTCTTGGTGCTACCAATTGGTGAGTAATTTTATTTATTATCAAGAACTGAGAAAGAAAGAAAATAAAATCAACTGAAAGGGTGAAATCCATATTTATCAAGACTGTCTTCTGCCAATTACTATGTATTTCAGAGTTTAAAAAACCCTTACAGTCCAACATGAATCCTTTGAAGTCTATTGACGCAAATGTGCATTTAGTGTCTGAATTAAAGCAAAAATACAAGTGAATTTTATGTCTTTGTAGCCAGAACTTAATTCAGGGGTCATGAGGTTACAAACCTTTAACACTTTAAACAGGATATACAATTGGAAAAAAAGAGAATTCATGTTAGTAGATTAAGGGATAATGTTGCCAGAATGCAAAGGACTCATAGCAACTATTGAAATTTTATGTATCGGGAAATATATTTGTGTTTCTGTCATAGTCTCTCACAGGTAATCATTCAAACTGCAGAGTTTACAGTTAACAAAAAATGAATTCTATTGAAAGAAATGAAGTAAATGTAAGCTCTTGTGTTAAGGTTTTCCTTTTGCTTTTTGTCTTTTGCAACATTTTCAACATAAAGATGCATGTCAGATGTCATTAAGAAGTGTTCATTATTACACCATTGTAGAAGTGAATGTGGAATTAAAGCATTTTGGCACTTTAAGTTTATTGGTAAGTGCCAGCCTTGATGAACCGATCATCAGCAAACAAAACCACCTCCATAAAAGGTGACATTTTGAATTGTTTGTTAGTCTACAGCAGTTGAGTGTCTGATAGAAAAGCCACCAGCAATGAACTCAGGGAAGCAGCTGTTGCTGAGCATCAATCTGAGTGCTGAGGCAATTTACAAACAAGTTAAAGCCAATCAATCTGCAGAGGAATTTTCCTTCCTGAATAAAAATGTTTCAGGAGAGTAGCCAATCTTTTGTTCAGAGTGAGAGTTCTAATCAAATAGCACTTTTCCAGTCCTTAAAAATACATCTCAGACTCTACAAGCCTCAGCTAAGATATAATGTCATGTCTGACCGCAAGTCACACAATTAAGATATTTTAACATACAAATACTGGTAGAAATTGCATGAAACAAAAAATAGATTTTATTTGTTTAATAGATTGAATTTGATTTATATATAAATCATTTAACATTTGCACATTTTTATATATGTGTTTACTATTACAAATCTTTGGGTGATATTAGTAATGTCCACATTATTATATTTATACACAGTACTATTTATCATATATAATTGTACCATATGCTTTTAATTACTTTTAGAATTTTTGATCACACCCCAGACTGTTCCGAATGTTTGTTGCGCACACAGAGACACACATCTTTGGTCAATTTTTATAATTTTTTAAAAGAGTTTTCAGAACTCGAGTAAATCAGGTCTTTGCTTTTGTGACAACAAAATGACAAATAAATCAGCAATTTCCCTCCAGTTTTGCTCCTAGATTCAAGGGCATGCCTTTGAAAAGCTAATCTCTGTGGAGCAAGACACCAGAATGACTGGAATCACATAATAATTCCAGATTTAGTAGAATTATAACATGATGCTGCATCAACCACCAGCTGCCTGTGACCCTGGTCAGGACCCAGCAGAGCTGTGCAGCTGCAGAGTCATTTGATGCAGGATTAAATGCCCATTAAGCACTCCAGCTGCACTGAAAAAGCTGAATGTTAACAGGTGTTAACAGGTTTTTCCCCCTTGGAATAAAAATGGCTACATGACAACAGTTTTTTATCTCCTTTTTTTTTTTTAAAGAAAGTTACTTGGACTACTTTTTTGGTTTTATGGATCAATTTATAGTCATTAGTGATGTTACACAGATGTTTGTGGTCAGTTTTGTTCCCTTGATGTTGATTTCAATTAAGAATTCACAAACTGCCACTGTGTTCATGCACTTCAGCCACACTCACAGATGAGTTAATCTGCTTTTAAATTACTTCTAGATTATAACAGACACACACACTTGAGGTCTATAAGTGGTTGAATCATATTGATTAAAATATTCCTTTGTGGGATCCTACTTTGAGAATTATCATTCAGAGAAGCCTTGTAGCTTCACAGGTGGGCTATAAATAGGCTATATGAATCTTTCATATCTCTGACATCTTCCTGTCCTTCTTCCTGCACACAGAAGATTACATTTTTAAATCAAAATATATTTAAAGCTCAGATTCTTGCGTGAAGCGTAAAGCCATCTCCCCTGCTCTTGCCCTTATTTCTCCCTTATTTGTGACTCACCTCAGCACTACGCCGCTCCATCAATGACAGATAAAGCCACTGAGTCAGAGCTTAGGCGGTGTGTTATCCCAAGAGCACGTATTCTGATGAAGACCAGCTTATAGGGGAATAATCAAATTACTAACCAACTTGAAGCTGGGCACTGGGTGCCTTTGTCAACACTGTGAAAAAAAGAAATCTGAACCATGTAGAGACATGTCTCAAAGCCACAACGGCTGCATGCTTTTATTTCTCCCTTGTGACCCCGTGATTGTGGACATACAGTCTGGTCACTTCCGAGAGGGAAGCAGGTGAAAGCCTCAACCATTTAGACCGGGATGTGGTATAATCGCCGGTCACCTAAGTTTCAGATAAAAACTTATGTGCTTAGTTTTTTTTCCCAGTGGTTCAGGGTTAACAAGCGAAGGTGGGCAACTCATGGTGATGCTGTTTTGTCTGACAGACTTCCAGACTCTGTCAGAGAACATAAAGAACGTTTTTCTCCTTGATTTTCAGAGGTCTTTCTTCAGGGACTATAAGAAGGCATGGAGTTTTGATCTAGTCCAATTCAAGAATAAATCTTCAAACTTATTGATCCTTACTCTGGTTCTCTAGCTGACAGAGTTTCTGTTTAGAAAATTTTCAGGTGTGTTCTGAGGAGAGGCTTATCTCATACTTTCCTGTACATTCTTTCCATTTCCCTGTGTCACCCATTCCTACTTGGTTTCCTTAAAGACCCACTCCAATGAAAATGGTGTTTTTGCTGTTTTTAAAATGTTCTATAGGATTTTTCTCATGATGGAGGACATATATTAAGAAAATTAAAATAGCACTTTTGAGTACATCTTTAGTCAAGTCATTATGAATCAGGAGTAGATGAAAAAACGCCTTTGGAAAAAGCTTGCAGTTGTTATGTGGACGACACACTTGGCGGGCCACAAGCTTTGTGCTCCGTTCAATTCTGATGCATCCAGACAACGAGATCAACGTAAGTCTAAGTTTTCCTCGTCTGAGCTAATATCTGAATCAAAACTGTGTAGTTGGATAGCTTCAGTATTGCTCACTATTTTTGTTGCAACGCTAATGTTTTAAACAAAGGGATGATGGGAAATGAAAACAGACTCACTCTGGCCCACAACTAAGAGGTGAATTTCTTCATTCATTTTGCCTAAAAAGGTCATAATCAAAATTAAAAGACTACTGGGAATGATTTTGCAATAGATCAAAAGATGATTGGAGAAGCACTGTAAATATTCACCAGCAGGGTTTTTTCTTCACGTAACTCCTCTCTGTTTTTACTTGTTGCCAGTTTCAGTCATCAATTTGTGCTGCCATGATGACCTCATCCTGTGTTTTTCCAAATATTTCCATTTTCACAAAACACCATACATGGACTTAAGACGCATGTCTACCCGCCCTGTTCACATTAGTTTAGTTTACCTTTTGGTCACTTAAGGCCTGCGTTTCATTTCTGCGTGCAGGGATGGGTCCTGGTTTCATGTATTTGGCCCCTTTACGCTAAAATCTAACCATGATGTCAGATAAAATCCTTTGACCATAAATGGGAAGATGTTAGCATTCAACTTCTACTTTAAGAGAATATTCAAATATTTTGAGTCAAAACGTGTAGTTTATATTCTCTGCGTCTTGCTGAAATTCAATGATGTGCTTCAAAGATTAGCTGGATCCAGACATTTAAAACCATCCAGTCAATAAAATTGACTGATTTGTTTGCAGTTGCAACAAAAATAGTAAAAAAAAAAAATGTGGTTATGGGAAAAATGGAAAGTCCAATCCATTCACTCAAATGGATTGGATTTTAAAATGCTCTTGAATTATTGTAGACATACTGGTGCTCTAATCATCCGGGAGAAACAAACACAAAAATTGACCAGAACCGCAGCACCGCCGCTCTAAATGTGTAAACAGAGTGTATCAAGTTGACAATCTGCCTGATTTCATGCACAAACATGAGGCCAGCTGGGCCTGGAGATGGCCTGTCATTCAGATATTCAAAAACCTCCAGTCTGGCACAGGAGCATTTATGAAAGAAACAATTTGTATGTTGTTTTTTTTTACGCAGCTGCACAACACGTTGTTACAGAGAGTAAACAAGCATGTCCTGTGTAGAGGTTTCACCAGGACTGCCTCATTAAATCTGAAAGTTGATGCTGTGATAAATGACCCTGTTGGTCTGAGGAGGCTCAGCTGGAAACAATGTTAAATGGGATGTAGGAGTTCTAATTAATAGCTTTATTTTTCATCGTTCTCTCGTCCGTGTCTTATTAGTGTTTGATGTGGTCAAAGGTTGCAGACTTGAGACTAACAGAGATGTTCTAAGAAAAGAGAAAATATGCAGCAAACTGCAGTTTTCTGAATGAAAAAACCTTGTTAATATAACAGGTTTGAACCAAGAAAATGGGAACTCTTTTGAGGCGGCGGAAAGGCAAAGCATTGCCTGTTTAAGAGGATTTTTTGCAGTCACAGAATGTCATACTCATAGACCCAGACTGATCATCTCTTACGCTATTGTGAAAGTGGTCTTTTAATTCTAATAATCTAATTTTCTAGAACATAGTTTCTGCAGAGCGGCAGGAGTTCATTAGAAATTAACCTTTGAGTTGTGGGTGGGATTATTGGCGCAGAGTTACCCCCCCCCCCCTTCCCCTCCCTCTTGTGGAGAGCTCTCTGCAACAAAAATGGCAAGCAATAACTAAATCCTAGAACGTAAAGACTCTTATTTTTTAAAAAAATCGTATTTTCTGTCTTGAGAGAAGAATTGTTTTACCTTGAAAGTTTATCAACAGTAAAATATTATCAGTTTGAGAAAAAACATATTTTAATGATAGAATATTTTGTAAAAATATGATCTTCTTGGTAATACCACTTTTCTTACTCCTTTGCCAGATGGTATTTTTTAAATTTGCTTAATAAAAGAAAATCTCCCAAAAGCGTATGAATGTTTGACTTATTTCTAAGAGGCTGTTAAGTTTTGACCCAGATTTCAGCTCGGATGAGGTAAACAAACACCTACATGGATCTGGTCATCTGCCAGAGGATGTATTAGAATGAAGAGGAGCAGGAAGTCGCAAATAGAATCTTTTTCAAATTGAGTTTTTTGGTCTGCTTTTGATTCACAATGTTTTAAATAGTGAAATACTTAGAAATGCAGTTTTAATCCAAAATTTCTTTATATATGTATCCTCCATTATAGAAAAAAACATGTTAAAAACACCATTTTTTAGCAGAGTGGATCTTTAATGATGGAGAGCAACATATGTGATGTTGATGCAGTATGCAGAGAGCGTTTAAGGAACTGCAGCCACAATTGCAAGTTATATTTGTGTCTCCACACAATACTGCTTCACAAGTCTATTTATGCAACTTCAAGATGATATTGACCGATGCAGGTTTAAGGATTTTATTATATTTTTGAACCACAGCTGATTTTTGATGTTGATGGTTTTTTTTATAACAGAACAACTTGTATTAAGTTTGCAGCAAAACCTCTGCCCAACAAATTTTAAGGTATGACAAAATCAAAATGAAAAAGAATCATGTCTCACAGCAAGATGCTTCGGGTCAAGAGACAGTATAGTTTGGTTAAAGCTGGTCAGAGCTTGGTTAAAGCTACTAAATTAGACAAGCATGGATGCCACATTGATTTTGTGTAACAGTGCCATTCTCTGACAGCCGCAATGCTATTTTTAGGAGAAAAAAAATCTATCGGGTGGTCTGGCAGTAATGGAATCTGCTTTTCTGGTACAACTGGGGATAAAGTGTATGAGCAGTTCAGATGGGCACAACAAAAATGTCGGTGTAAAACTTCCTCTTACTTCCACCTCTGTCTACACGACCGCTACATTCGTCCAACGCCCACATTTTACCACCTTCAATGGCTCGGCTGATAGAGCATTTCACACAGCAGCTTCTCCTTCCCTTCTGCCTCTAAAAATAAACCACAGATTGTAAGATGCAGCAAAAGAAGTCATTGCGTTGATTTATTTATTTTCCTATTGCTTCTATGAATGTGTGAGGAGTCACGGTTATTGTTTGGTCCGGTATTTTAGATGGCTGTGATGCAGTTGCCATTATGTTTTTAGCACAACAGGTCCTACTCATAGTCACAGGAGCCTCCTCTGATCAGATGCAGCTCCGTTTGTGGCTGCAGGACTGTTAAATTAAATGCATCGGAAAGTGGATGAAACAAAACAATAAGTGTCATAAGCAGATGGTGTGTGAACGAGTACACTGTGTGTGTTTACAGAATTTCTACCTACTTCATTTACAACAACTGTTGAATAGATTCTCTTTTTTGCAGCTCAGGATGGATTCCACTGAATTGGTAATCTATGGATTTTTCCCAGTGGAGCCCCACTATGTCAGTCGATATTTTTAATTTATTCTGGATGACAGGCTTCTCACTTGGTAAACACAAAAGTATATATTCAAAAAGGGAAAAAAGACAAAATACTATCAATGATCTTTTGGTTTTAAAGGATTAGCCAGGAAGCCACTGTCTCTTCTGCATTGTTTTCCTGTAAAAAACTACACCTGTACATGTCAGATTGTTTTCCCGTCTGCTAAAACATGTGTCCTCTCTCCCCACAGGCTCCATATTTCCCGCTTACAGACCTTCAGACACTGTCTTCAAGATTACTTTCTGGCTCGGTTACTTCAACAGCTGCATCAACCCCATCATCTACCCATGCTCCAACCAGGAGTTTAAAAAAGCTTTCCAGAGTTTACTTGGAGTTCACTGTTTGAGGATGACTCCCAGAGCACACCACCACCATCTGAGTGTGGGTCAAAGTCAAACCCAAGGGCACAGCCTCACTATTAGCCTGGACAGCAAAGGAGCTCCCTGCAGACTCAGCCCATCCTCCTCTGTCGCTCTGTCCAGAACGCCTTCCTCCAGGGACAGCAGGGAATGGAGGGTCTTTTCTGGAGGCCCCATCAACAGCGGGCCTGGACCGACCGAAGCAGGCCGAGCTAAAGTGGCCAAACTCTGCAATAAAAGCCTCCACAGAACCTGCTGCTGCATCCTTCGAGCTAGGACTCCCACACAGGACCCAGCTCCTCTCGGAGACCTTCCTACTATTAAAATTCACCAGCTGTCCCTGTCGGAAAAAGGAGAATCTGTTTAACCACTTTGATCATTCAAGCATGAGTGGCTCTTCTGTGGAGGTCAACGATGAGAATATGTTTCATTTTTGCCCTGATGGATTCATGGCTTTTTTAAAAGATATTTGAGCTGTGCTACAATCCTGTGGAGCTGAATAAAGCTGCAAAATATTAGGTGTTAATGCAGTTTTTGTTCAGATTTTCTGAAGTGCAACAAAAAGTAAAAGTTCTCCTTTGTGGTGCACACAACTCAGACTAAAAAAATTAAATGTTTACATTTTTCACAATGTATAAACTGATTTACGTGTATAAAGGTTTTTATTTATTGTATGATCGCACAAATCGCTGATTTGTTGACTCTAAAGATTGCAATGAGACGTTCCTATTTTGTGAATGTAAAACCCAGGACACCCTGCATTCTTCTGTGCTGCTTACAATACATTTGTATGGTATATTCCCAAGAAAAAAAAACGTTTGGGGGACATTATTGGTGTGGTTCTTCCTTTGCCTTATTCGTTTCAGTGGGAGGATTCAGTGAGTGCACTCCCTATCAGAACTGGTCGTGCAGCTACCCACATTCCCACAATTGCATGTACCTCTGAGCAACGCCAGATGCATCTCCTAATATACTACTGTGGAATTTTAACTGACCCTGTGGTTGCTGGCCTCAATCCTCACCGACCCCAAGCCTCTTAAAAAATCTACCAGATTTAGAGACGTCAAGATAAGTCTCACGCAGCCTCCGACATTCTTCTCTCAGTCTGGGCCTCTTTTTTGTTTCTGCATTTTTTGTGTGTCTTTTTTGGTCTTTCAATATCCACGTCGAGGTCTTCACCAAGCTTCAGCGTGGGTGCTTTTTTAGTGAAAGATTCGAGTGAAATCCAAAAGTGAGAAACAGAGTGTTTAGTGCGAGTTCAGGACCGCAAAGTGTCTCTGTTTATGCAGAAGCATCAAAGGGTGAGAAGACAACCGCTGCCAGCTTCATTGATTTATTTCCTCGTGGCTAGTCTCTCTGTAGCAGCAAGATGCGCTCCCTCTCAGAGAGTGGGTGGAAAGAGATGCAGTTGTTAATGTTAAGTTCACTCATAGAAGTAGAGTCGACAGCTTTCCCACTGGGGATGATGCCGGCACGGCAGCCAGAGTGCCTGTGAGTGTCCCTGTTGTCATTGACTGGCATGTCTGTGAAGCTGTAAATCATCTACGCACAGATGCCATTAGGACAGGAGCAACCTGCTCTGGCAATATTTTACAGATGGTACTGATGACCTAATTGATCTCTTGCTGTATTATCTGTAATTTTAGAAAGTGCTGTGGTCATGAACAAAACCTCAGCTAAAAAATCCCTCCGTGCACGGCTTTGTAAAGATATATGATCTTCCAAACGGACTGTAATGAATACCATAACTAGATCTGGAGCTTTCGTCACATTCAGCTGGAGAACGGAGAGCAGAGCACGAGCATCTCTGTGTCTCATGCGGCCCCTCCCTGCTCCGGTGCAGGGGTGGATTCTTGTGTATCCAACATGCTCTTTATTTACTGATTGTCTTTACGCTGCACTTGTTCTCTTCAGCGACTTAGATTTGAAGTCATTCTTTGAGGTAGATTTTTGAAGCTCAGTCTATTAACGCGAAGGACACTGTGTGTCATGACGGATCAATTATGGGAGGGAGTGTGATCCTATAATAGCAGTCTCTAGGTTCCAGTGGACTGAAAGCTTTGCAAGTGCTGCGGGTGACTCATGTTTGCACACTTACCCCAGGAGGCTTTAACATCGCAAAACCCCCAAAAATGAACCTTTTTCCCTTCTCTTTCTCATGGGTTTAAATGCCCACATGGCAAAATTCCTCTCTGTGGGTGCATCAGTGCACTCATCATGTCTGTTACTAATCGGAGAACTATCAGTAAGCTAAGGCCCTTCTATTAAACTAATTTATAACTTCATTGGTGTGTGCACGCTCTGTGTGGCATACTTGATGTTTTTTTTTCCTATTACTTTACAGACAGCTTACTGGTGAGTGAAGCATTAAAGGAGCTGGAATATCAAAGAGTCGCTCTCATGCAGAGACTCTGAGTCAAGGCTCTGCATCTCCACCTAGTGTCTCCCTTCATTTACTTAACCCACTGTGAAGATGCAGTCAAACACAACAGGTTTGGTGCACAAACACACAGAGCCAGAGCCAGTCCGTCTGCAGTTCATCTACTGGCAATGGAATTCAATGCATTTCTTAAAAAGTAAAGGAGTTTTTTTTAAATACATTTTCACAGTGTAAAAATATATTAAATACGTGTAGAAACAAATTTAGAAACATAACTGCTATGGCCAACCTCTATTTACATCATTTAGTCAGAGGTAGATTTCTATTAAACTATTGCTGCTCTGCAGAAACTATGTCCTAAAAAATGACAATGATTTTTTGATTTTGCCTAAAAAGCGCATAATTGCAATTAAGAGACCACTGGGAACACTTTTACAATAGATCAAGAGATGATCGGAGTGGGGACTTTAACGTAGCGGTGTTTGTAGAGTTATGTAGTTAAATATCCTTTTCTTACGTTAAAGGATGATCACTTTTATTTTTCAAATAAAGAATTCAGTTTTTTTTTAAATTGCTTTAATCCACTTACATCAACACACAGATCAAATTCTGACAAGATCGATGACCCCGCCCCCTCCCCAATGTGGTGTCCAACCAAACAGACATGAACGGCGTCTCGAAAAGTGGAAGAGGGAAAACGACAGTGTTCAACATTACAACTCGATACAACTTCCAAGAATGTCCCTCAAATAGAAATCACTTCACATCATAGCTTTGCATACAAAATCTACACTTAACAAGGCAAAGAAGACAAAATAAGCCAGTTTTAGTGTAAGGTTATGCAGTTCCTGCATGACTGGCAACCCTTTAACAGTTTCATTTCACAGTTACTACATAGGGTGAATCTTGTGTTTGATGCTGGCCACGGGGTGGGGGGGGGGGAATATACATCATCTGTGACTTCATTCACAAACACCAAGAACAGCAGACACATCAGCGGCATACTGTGGAAGCTTTCATATACATACATTTCATCAGGTCTCAAAGATCCTCTCTTTCCCTTTGTCAGAGCCTTCATAGATACAGTGTGCTGTCAATATCTTACAAAACAGGGTAGCAAGTGGTTACAAACCTATTAAAACACACAACCGATACGAGAAAGCTGCAAGCTCACGTACATGTATATCATTTGGATTGATAAAGGTGCAAAACAATTTCTGTATAAAGAGGGCGAATGGTTTCTCTACCGTGGCTGATGCCTTTACAAAGCTGACAGGGCAGCTGCCCGGATGTGGACGGACATCCTCTGTTCACATGCAGCAATGCTCAAATAACACCAGGAGCAGCAAAGGTCAACAGCAAAGCCTCTCCAAATTCTTCACAAAGTTCAACTGTTGTTCAGAACGTCGGCCTGTTTACTGGAAGTTTGTTGCTCCGACAAGCCAACAAGGCGGAAAACATCCGACCAAAAAAAACTGGCAAAAAAACAGAGGGAGAAAGAACAAGAAAAAACGGGGGAAGAAATAGGGAAAGACAAGGAAAAAGCAGGAAGAAAAACTGTAAGAAAATAGGGGGATAAACCGGTCAAAAAAAAAGAAAAAAAAGTGGGGAAAAACTGGGGGAAAACTGGAAAAAAAACATGAAAAAATGAAAAAAAAACGGGGAAAACAGAAAAAACAGGTAAAGAAAAAGTTTTAAAACAATCAAAAACAGAAAAAAACGGGGTTTGTTTTTCCCAATTACCCCCCCCTCCCCCCTCCCAACACGTTCAAGGAAACATCAAATTTGTAGTTAAACCTTTTAACGCCATTTGTTTCAGTGCAATTAGGGCTGTTTTGGGACGACTTCACAACACAAAAAAACATCAATTCAATAAAAGATTTAAATAATCAGCAGGAAGACCTGAGTGACCTGCTGAGCTCAACAAAGAACACAAAAAAGAATAATACTGCAAAACCTTAAATCAAAAATGAATAACCGTTCTGAATCGTATTCTACAATCTGATCTTTGATAAACAGGATAAGAACATTTCTGAGTTAAATTAGAATTATTTGCATCAAGAAACTCAGGTTTTACTAGATTGAAAAACAAATGAGGTTCATCTGAAGAGATTCATGTTAAACCGCAGAACAATAAAAACGCAGTGACATTAAGAAAAAAGTCATATAAGTTCCTTTTCTGGCAAGTTCCTTTCAAAATTCTGGCCTAACAGAGTTTACCAACAAGATGCATGAACCCATTTCCTTCTATGTAGTCAAAGCAAAAGGTAAAAAAATGATGGTTTCAAAATACTGAAAGAGGAAATTAGACTTGTTTCTTGCATCGGGTGACATGGTAATAGGGTGGGAGTACATTTGGACTGGGTGGGGTTTTTGGAGTGGGGGATGGTGAGTGATAGTTGTGGGTTCTGGTTCTGCGACGGCCTGGAGGACGTAACTTAACCGAGGCTGGTGATGTTTGCTTTGCCACCAGGAGGAGCCACGATTCGTTGAGTGGTGCGGCGAGGAACATTGTCATCAATCTGAGCGCCTGAAACAAACAAAGATGCAGTGAAACAAAACACTTCTGTGAAAGAGGTCAACTAACACAAAGGACATTTGTGAGTTCACTCACCAGACAGACTGAATCCAGACTGGTGAAGGTTGCGCACTGGCTGTTGGCTAACTTGCTGTTGCTGCTGCTGCTGTTGCTTAGCAGGGGAGGTCTTCACCGAGGAAACCGTGGAAATCACCTTGGGAGTGACGGCCACATCGCACACTGGTCCATCGTACTGACCCCTGGGGACTCCTCGCAGCTCTGTGAGCTGAACAGACAGATGAACTTGAGTGCCGTGCGTCACAAACGTGTGGAAGAAGCTTCAGACCGAAGCGCACCCTGCTGCGAGCTTTTATCCTCTTGTACACATGGTCCGGGAACGCTTTCCGGCTGATGTAGCGCCCACAGCCCTCTGTGGTGTGCAGGTTCCCATCTTCCAGCACTATCTTACCCTGGCTGATGACCACCAGGGGGCCTCCGCGCACTTCTGTCCCTTCAAAGATGTTGTACTCAACAGACTGAAAGAAAAAGTCGTCAGAGTTGGCGCTCGAGCCCATCACAAGCAGTGGAGAAGTCACCTTATAAGAGAAGTGTGAAGCATAGAGAGACTTCAGACCAGGTTGTGGCTCTTGGCAGAGATGATCTTCATCATATCTGGGTCCCACAGCACGAGGTCAGCATCGGAACCTACAGCAATGCGGCCTTTTCGGGGGTACAGGTTGAAGATCTTGGCTGCATTTGTACTAGTGACTGCCACAAACTGGTTTTCATCCATCTTCCCAGTCACCTTTGAAAACAGAAGAAAAATTCATGAACTGCAGAGACAAAATCTTCCTACTCAAAAGGTTCAGTGCAGGCTTGATGAAGTCTAACCTTTAAAATAGTTTCCATTAGAAGGGATTAAATGAAGCTCACCACACATTTGTCCCAGACAAGAGACATTCTTTCCTCGGTGCCATTGGTGCCTTCAGGAATCATAGTGAAGTTATCTTTTCCTACGGCACGCTGGGAAGTCTTGAAAGTGCAGTGAGCGCTGCCAGTTACCTGCAAATCCCCACTGGATCAGAAAAAAGTAAGAGGACCAGGTTGTACCTCCAGTATGGGTCATTTATGATGAAATCCGTTATATTTTTCAACCTCAATGTGTCGTGTTTTTACATAGCCACAAAATATTCCAAGTGAAATGCAGAAGGCAGCAGTGCTGTGTGTTATGCCGCAGCTATGCGGGTCCCTGCCCACAGTGCTTACCATGACAGCAGAGAGTTGAGGTAATCAGGGGTGGTGGGATCAGGACTGAGCGGGGGAGAGGTGACAAAGGCTGCTGCCTTGGCCCAGTTTTTACTCCAGTAATGAGTACCGTCTGTCCCCAAACTGGCAGATATGGGCTCTCCATAAACCACAGCTCCTACGTGAGCAGCAATGCTGACGTGAGCGCAGAGCAGAAGCTTCCAGATCAGGACAGGCAGGAATCGTCCTCTTACCCTTTTTTCTGGCGAGAGCGATGACGTCTGCAGCACTTTTGCTCATCACCTTGGTGATGTAGAGAGGACAGTTGGTCTGGTTGGCTACAGTGACAGCACGATTGACCGCTTCGGCCTCCACCTGCAGAACGTGACGGGAGGTCAAACACAAAAAGGGGCCTCTTCGCTCTTCCAGGACAATTTCTTTTTTATTTTCTCTTTTTCTGTAAACAAAAACAGCATTTTTTTAAGAGTCTTACCTCTTCAGGACGGCTTAGCACGTGGCCTTCAGGTCCAGTGATCCCAAGCTCTAATATACGTTTCTGCTCCTAAAACATCCAAACTAGAAGTTTATAATTTGTACACAAAAAAAAAAACAGTTGATTACACACGAGAGCTGTGGTTCTTTACCTCTGCAATTATGTCTCCATTCTCAGCATGAACCTGCGCAATGGCTCCAAGATCTCTGATGAAACTGAAAACCTCATACATCTAAAAGAAGGGCATGTTTTTTTATGTTGTTTTTTTTTTTAGAAAAGTCATCTAAAACCTGCAGCAGGCTACAGAGATCCCACCCAGCATACCTGGGAGTCAGAAAGTTGGAAAATATCCTTATAAGCCAAATAGACCAGGAAAGAATTGACACCTGAAGATAGAAAACTTATGAGAGAACAGAACAAAGAGAGTAAAAGAGGAAAACCCCAGAGGAAAGTAAAACAAATACACAAGATAAAAGATTAAAAGCAGGCTCATTCAATTACTTTTCTTTTCTTCGTCAAGTGTTAATTTGTGACAAACTTAAGATATAAACTTTATTTTGGCAGCGACCCTGCATACCATGATCCTTCACAAGAGTTTCCATCTCTTCCTGGGTGCCACTGTTCCACTCAGTGATGTCCACATGCAGGGAATAGTCACAGCAGGACTTGCTATCCGCCCACTCTCTCCACTGCTTGAAAGCAGAGACCAGGCTCGTGCCAGGCTCGGGCACAGCATGGTCGACTGCAGAGTGTACAAACACACAGGATTATTTCCAGCATGTGCTCGACAGCATCTGTAATGTCATATTTGGATGTCAGCAAGCCGTGCGTACTGATCATAGTTGTGCCCCCAGCCAGAGCGGCGCGGGTGCCCTGGTAGAAGTCGTCTGCTGCCACCATGCCCCTGTCGGGCATTTGGAACCGGGTGTGCACGTCGATGCCTCCCGGCATCACCATTCTTCCATGGGCCTCGATAATCTTCACACCCCCTGGAACGATGAGATTGTCCCCAATTTGTCTGGAGAAAACAACAAAAGGCTGACCTAAGAAAACACATCCACTAAAGAGCCGCTGTTCATCCTCAAGCAGAACTTACTTGATGACTCCATCCTCCATGTATAGATCAGCCACGAAAGACTGATCATCATTCACAATCTTGGCTCCTTTGATGAGGAGACGGTCACTCTGAAAAGAGAATTTTCTCCAAATTCACTCCAGTACATTTGCGTTTCTCAGTTTGGAGTTAACCTCTAAAGAAGCAGCCATTTTTAGGAGTGTAACGCTTCTTACCACAACTTGATTCATATTAAAATGAGTGGTTGCTGATACAATTCACAGTCGATATTGGTTCATTAAGTCGATGTATCCATTAACTTGGTTACATCCCTAGTCACTTTTAACCTCCAGCAAATGGTAGCAAGCTAGCGGGCAAGTTTACATTTTAGCAGCATAGCCGAGTAACACTTTTATTTAGGAAGCAAGGAGGACTCTTTAGTTTAACATGTGCCCGTGCACTCAGAGGCATCTGCACCACTCCATTCCTGTTTCTGTCCTGTGTTAAAAACAATAGAGATTACTTTGGATCATGCGTTCTTACAAATTACATTCAAAATTGTGCAATTTCCAACTAAAATTCATAATGAGACAAACAATTAGCTCCACCCAAACTATTTGAAAAGGGAAACTCATCCTGGCTTACTTTTCTTACCGGCTTTCTAAGGCCTCTCAGAACAGAACAGAATGGGGGCCAACAAAATAACAGCATTTACTGCAAAATGCACAAGAAAATAATACTTTTTTATTGAATTCCAGTGTCTGTGAGCATGCATTAGATGGACCATTATGTGGGTCAAATACGTAAGCGTTTCAGTAAATTGACTTAGAGGTCTGTAATGAGGCATAAAAACTGTACACGTGATTCTAATAACATGCTGCAGAGTTTGTACTCTTTCAGGTCCTTAAAAGACTGAACGTAAAAGATGTGCACACAAACAAAGAGCACTACTGTCTGAAAAATTCTATGACCAGAACTCCTTCAGCTGAGCTGATTACTATGAGCTGAATGTACACAGCGCCAGGAGCGAAGCAACACTGTCTATACCAACATCAAATCCTTAAGAGGATGTGTACCAAATCAAATGTAGAGGATTAACAGTCCATTGATTTAAGTACACCAAGCTACCCTCAGCTTCAGTAGATGGACAGCTAAAATAATGCAAAATATTAGGACGGCTATAAAACATATCATTGTGGTAAAAACTAATTTATCATGGATAAAAAAAATAATAAACCAACAAAGGCTGTAATTTGTGAACAGCTTATAACACAGCATTTTTATTTGAAGCTAGAGCTGGTTTAAAAAAGCATTATATAGATCAAATCTATCTTTATATGGAAAATGCAATATTGATTAATCAAATCCACAGGTAGGTTTTCCTTATTTTATATATATTTTTGATAGGAAATGAGTTTTTTTGTTGGTTTTTAATGTAGATAATTCTTTATTTCTAATGAAACTATTATTTTTGTTAATAATAAATTACTACTTGTGTTTAAAATGATGTTCTTAACCAAATAAAGACAATAGATTGTGAACTTATTGACGTGATTGAGAATTTAGGGCAGAGACACTCAGCCCCAATCAACTCAATCCCCTAAATTAAAGCTACGCGGATTATTATTTATTTATAGCCCTTTCAGATGTCATACCTCGAAATGTAAACAGAAATAAACAAAGCGAGAAAAGGCTGGAAGATTCAGACTGAGGATGACAGCTAATGAGAATGAAGGGACCTGCTGATCCATGCAGCCAGAGAGGAAGGAGGATGCTGAGGAGACTGGAGGCAGTGAGAGCCGTCACTGCAGATGCCAGAGACACTCCTTCCTTAAAATTCAGACTTATACATTAATAACTCGCACCAACGGAATTTAACCTTAAAAACCCCGCTGGCTGGCTCTCATCCCTGGTCTCTGATCAGCTAGGCGCTAGCATTAACTATAATTGAGGTACGCCGACGGTTTAATGATGACCAGAACTTAGGGAATGCGGGGATTTACATGAAAGCACGATTATACTCACTGTAATTCGTGGGATGTTCTTCTTTCCTTGGTAACCGGACATTTTAAAGCTCCCTCTCTAGCGCTGCTCCCCGCCGCCTCTCAGCTAACGACAGCTAGCTTGATTAGAAACGCTCAGACGCCAATAAAGGATGAATGGATGCTCTGTGCTTGCTGGCCAGTCGACGCCCAGGCAGAGCAGTGCCTGTGTCCGCAAATATCAGCCGATAATACGCGTCTACGAATGACAGCTTATGTAAAATGAGACGTTGTGCATTTATCAAATTGGACTATCTTTTAATTTAGCACTACAGAAGGTATCTTAAACCCTGGCAACCATAATTCAGACAAGGGCCACAAAGAGGTACGGCGCATGCGCACTGGCCCCGCCTTGCTCGGCTTCAGATGTTTCTTTACTGATTGGACGCGGTTGTTCACGCGCTCCGATAGCGCGAGGAAAAGGGCGCAAATGTCTTTTTCTTTTTTTAAATTAGTTTTATTAATGAAATATTACATATATTTCTGTTTAGGAGTAATGTAATAGATGACCTATTATCAAACTTTTTTGCGATCAAGAGCATACTGGAGGCCCTGAATTAGAAATTGGTAAACAATAATCAATCAATTCTGAAAATAAATTTATATTCTTTTCAGAATTGAGTGATTCTGAAAAGAATATATATATATGTATTCATTTATTTACACTTTACTTATTTTACACAGAAAATTCAGTGTGCTATTACTATATCTACTGATAACTCCTGGTATATATGTTCTATTAAAATAGTTAAAAGTCAACATTAAAATACATATATTTATATTTCCTATTTAAAAAAAGAACAATGGTAAAACAGGTAAAAATGCTTAAGAATCCTTACATTTAATTAAAATATGTTTTTGCATACACCTTACATGCCAGCACCAGTTCTTCAGGGGTTATGTTATTTTTTAGTGTTTTTCCCTCCTGCTAATTTGCTACCAATTCGTCATTAAACAAAACTATGCTGCTCTCATTTCTCACTGGTTTTAACAATACTTTTAGTGAAGCCTTTAAATCCTAAAATGAAAATCTAAACTGGTTTTAAGTCTAATTCAAATTAATAAAATTATATTTTATTTCTATGTAGCCTAAACAAGATCACCTTCAAACAAGGCACCATCCATTTAAACAATGTCCTTCTATATTCATCAAGAGTTTGTGCTTTTTCACCAATTCCGTTAGTTACATGCTTTAAAGCCGTAGTATTCACCAACTTTTGCACTATTCTGTGTACGGTAATCATTTTTAAAAAAAATACCTTGCTGCCCACATGTATTAAATACAAATTTTATATGTGAATAAATAAACTTACCCCCACCCCCCAAAAAAAGAGAAACCAGGTTTAGAGGATACCTAGATAGAAATGTAATATTTTAACCAAATGTCATTTAAATGTTTAAGATAACTTTTGATATATGTAATATGCACAAGTCATGAGGTTTAAAGCAATTATACCAATATCTGTTTTTAAACAAAAGCCACTGTATACAGTACAAACTTTATTCAAATTCCAAAACACTCTGTATTGCACACCAGTCAACTGTACATAAGCCTGCAAGGACCACATGTACACATTATGAGTTATCATCATTTGCATCATGCATTAAATCCTGGTGAAGTGATTTCCAGCCAATAATTTACACAATAGCAGATACTTTTTTCACTATGTTATGACACCATCAGCTTACAAACACTTCTAGAGGATCCATGGTGTCAAGATCCACATTCAGAAATGCATGCACTTTCCTCAGGAAATGATTTTGATCCTCTAGCTGGATGTTTTATTGATACTATACATCATTTTATTCGGTCACACAAAGTGAATTTATTATACACTGAAATCTACATTTAAGTCGGATAACACTCTTCAAGGATGCCCTGCAAATACCCCCTTCTGCTGTGTTGGTGTCCGCTATTTAAACTTTAGCAGTTGAGCAACAAGGAAATACACTTAACACTGCCACAATGCATCAGATAAAACAAACATTAATATCTGCTCTTACAGAAAATATACAATGTGGACAAGTGTTAATCAGGGCAGATCACAGCTTAGATTACACACAACTACATTTTAAAATATCTAAACATATAAGAAAAAAAAGCCTAACTCAAATCACCAATGTGCAAAGGTGAAAGATATAAATTTGGCACTTTGCTACCGCTGTGTTAAAGATATGTAGGCAAAAAATTCTTTAAAATAGCATATAGTCTGGTATATTGCCTTCCACTATCATAAAACAGTCCAACTACTTCATAGTAAAATTGTCAAGCTACATGCCAGATGGTTCAATCAGCCTGTTGACCCTCGAGAAGACAAAGCTGCTGTCAACAGCAACAAGATCAGACTTCAATTCTTAAAAATGTGCAAACTTTAAAAGCTAAACCCAGCGTGCAGCGCCGCTCAACCTCTAAGTCAATGGGCAAAAGTGTTTAGCTCAAAATGTGAGTCTGTTCCCAAACCCAATTTGGTATAGTGCTATTAAATGGTTTATCCTGTCTGGCATTTAGGACAACAAAAGAAAAGCTTTGGGGAAAATAGAACACATACTTGTTGACGTGATGTTTTACATCAAGCAAAGGGAACTTGAAGCCATCAGACAACATAGAAGTGTCTGTTTTTAAAACTAGATTTAAGCCAGTTTACAACAATATGGCCCCTAGCGTCAAAATCCAATGGAGTGAAAGTCCATAACTAATATGAGTACATCTAAAATGTGGCACCTGTTAATGCTGATTGGATAGGAAAGATAGCTTGACTACAGGAGCATGGGTTAAAGGACTTGAAGACATGAGGAGATGCTTCATTTTCTATTCAGTAGGAGCTGGTGGAAGCTGTGGCGATTCTCTTCCCAATGTAGACTCTGGAGGTAAAAACAAAAGATATAAAATCTGTAAAATGTTAACAGCTGAAAGAAAGGGAATTATTTGAATTTAAAATGACAGACGTAAAGAGGTGCTGGTAAAACTGTGGGGGGGGGGGGGGGGGGGTATGTTTTTCTTCCTAAAACTTTACAATGCAACATCAGTTTTAATGCTTTCTAATTCACATACATCAGAAAAAGATACTTTTTTAAAGTTCAGAGTCTGCAGAGGACTTTCAATCAAACTAAAAGCATGTATGCATGATGACAAAAAAAAATCTGAAGCTATTTGACACACGTTCTTGAACATGTGTCTAGCCCATGGTCTTCTCAATGGACAAGCAGGGAGGGGCTTCTTTTTTACTGTTTACTAGCCCACCTACAGTTGGAAACGGCTTGGTGCAAAATCTCACGATTTGGGCACGAAAGTGAAAGGGTTTGGTTCATTGCCAGCAACATTGCAAATGGTGGATATGGATTACCATCATGTAAAACCTTGGTTCATCTGTATTTGAAAACAAATGCAGACGTTGTCAGGCTCGTCGCCGTGTCTTGATTCATCAGGTAAGCCAAACCTATACATCGCTACCAAACTTGCATAGCTACACGTGGACAACAGAGTTGGTCAGTGCTCACAACGCATTATTACGCGCATTTATATAAACTTGACACTGGAAGTGGCCGATTGAACGCATATTGCAGAGGGTGGTGTGTACATAGCTTAGCATGTTATTCCTCAAGGCAAAACTGCAACATTTCTGACTCACCCAATCCCAAGAGCCAAGATGTGGGAGATTAGCAAGGAAGGGATGAAAACTTTGAGGAATTCAGAGGAAAAGATGCCACCTCTCTTCATCACTCCACTCTTTCTCATACTCAGAGATACTGAGCGACGGGGATGCCTGAAGTGAAACTCCCTGAGAAGAATAACCCCAAGAGGATTAACCGAAACACCAGAGAGTCGAATATTCAGAAAGGGAAAGATAAACTTACTTTGGTGGAACATTTTCTGGTCTGCTGGACCAATCAGTGACCCAGTCTACTTCTCTGTTCATCAAAATGTCGTCCTCTCTTTCCTTCTCTGTAATGTCTTCCTCTGACTAGAAAAATATAAATGCAAATACAGCTGAGAAAACAAAAATACTGGGGCCAACTTCAGAAATAATTCCATTTCAATTCACAACTTCACAATTAGATTTGATTTGAACACAATTGTAATAATTATTGATTTATTTGTTAAATTTCCAATCCCAAACTTATTTTGTTTGGTTATGAAAAACTCATTTTCAACTCCAATTAATCAATGTTGCAATGTTAAAGTAAAGATTGATCCTAACTGGATGCATTTCAAAGTTTGACCGTTGATAGATTTGTTGCATTTACCTGACTCCCTCTTAGACTGGACATTTCCACATCAAATGTTATCTGTTCATCATCACGCTCTGGACTTGGAGGTCTGTGAGGACTGTGCCAGCATATTAGGACAATGTAATTACAATAAGTAATCACCATTTGTTTAAAGTTTAGGAAAAAATGTTTTAAAGCACTCTGTGTTACTTCTTACCTATCACAGGAAGAGCTACTTGGGCTGGACTCGTGCTGAGCGTCCAAGAGAATCTTCTCCATGTCTCCATTATGAATAGATGAGGAGGATGGCACATGCTCTAGTCCTCCAATCAAGCTTTCAGCACTTTCAGCTACTTCCAAAGTCTGGAGACTTTGGTTTATGCTCGAGTTGGCATTTATTTGATCTGCGGCAGGTGTTAGTGATAAGCTGATTGGCTCACCCTGGACCCCTGTGTTACCATTCAGCTCCAACTCTACCCAGGAGCCTAAATAAACACAAAGATGAAGGAAATTAACTTGGGTTTGCAGTGTTTGAATGCAAGCAAAACAACTACTTTTCACAGAAACACACAAAAACATGTGACCCACATTGCCCAACGATGAGCATTCATGCCCGCCCCACCTCCCGAGTCTGGTGCAACCATGATGGCATGCCTTTCTTTGTGCCACTGCCCCATAAACCACAATTGAGCAAATTATTTGGGATCTGCGGGTGTGTGAGCCAAAAATATAAACCAAATAAAAGTATGACGAGAAATATTGATATTTAGGGGCACATTTGGTTTATCATTGCCCTCGTTACATAACTGTGACGTACGGGTTGCCTCGACGACATTACAGCTTTGTTACAGTCGAATCTCTATATATATAGTATTTAAATCTACATTATAAACCCGACACACTGTATAAAACCATTTTTAAACGCAAAGTATTGCCTTAAATGTGTTTATGCATTCGTTTGCCCCAATGCACCTTGGGACACATCCAAACGTAGAGTTTTTAAAAGACAGTTACTTTAAAATCAATGCATTTAAATCCTAAACCAATTTTAAATGTTTTTATTATTACTGAGAATCACTTACAAAAAAGGGGGGGGGGGTAACGTTATTGTTTCCTTTGTGTTAAACTTGTTTTCATGTTGATCAAAGCCCACCTCTTTCAGACCGTTGAGCGTGATTGGTTGACTTGAGTGTCAATCAAATACAAACAAAATATAATTGGCTAACATCTCACTGACGTAAAACAACATCATGCTCCGCCACGCCCAGAGAACGAGGAAATTCCATCCGCGGTGCAACTTCCACAATAACATCCCCAGCGCATTTTAAACGTTCAGCAGTGCTGGCGCTCCAAAAAATGTCGCACGGCTTTTGCGGGAAGTGTGAAGTGGTAAGAGAAGAAACGTACCTTGAAGCCCAGGCTCCTCGTTATTGTTTTCGGGAGCTGCAACGGTGGACATGTTGTCTACACTTCTAACGTTTAACATGACACGCAGACAGACTGTGAAGTGCGCAAGCGCAGGGTCCAGCCGGGGACCGTACCCCTCCCTTTCCTCCTGTAAATAAAGTCTGAATCATATCACCAAACTCTTAAAATTGATTTTCAACAAGGAAAAAAGTGCATTCGGCTATAAACAAATCTAATTTTATTAGAAAAAACTTTTATCCCAGTGTGACTTTATTTTTAGACATCTTAAAGTGTATACTTTGTGTAAATAGCAATCAAGTTTTATTTTATTTTTTTAAATTTCATGTTTACTTTTCATACTTTCACAAAGTGACAAAGTCTGAGTACACTTTTCTGCTTTAATATCTGATGAAAATAGTCTGGGATTAATGTTTGGTCATCATTTCTCTTTAAGACCATTTCAAAACGGATCAAGGCAATAAGTTTTCCTAAGAGTCTTTGTAGTTTCTTTCAGAGCCTCAAATCAATACATGAAGATGATACAATGTGGCAAAATGCACAAAAATGTTAATTGTTAGCTTTAATTTTTTTAAATAGAAACTAGCAGCTCTGTTTATTGTAACACAGGTTATGAATACCTGAAACAGGTCTATAAAATAAAAATGTATCTAAGCTATAAGGAGGGGAAAAAGTACCACTAAAGCTTAAAACAACTCTGTATTAACAGGAACATTTATCAAAAGCTGCGTAAAAAACAGAAAGAGGGGTCACAAAAGTGTTTTATTAAACCCTGAGAGACCAACACTCAACAGGAGGTTAACATCATTTTAGAAACCGGCTGATATTGTGAAGAGACACATTTAGATACAAACACCGTATATGATTTATTATTATGCTCCAGGACATCTCATGTCCTGAAGGACTTGAAGGATTATTACAAATGTATAGAAGTAGTTAAACCAGTATTTGATCACAAGAGGTTAAGCCATTATTAAAGACAGACATCATGAGATGCCATTAAATACGATCAGTTCATTTCCATTCACTTTTCCTGTAAGACGTGAAAATGAGCAAGAATAGATATGAGTTGACATCAAGTTTGTGACACTTGTGCTTTTTGCAGAATGTCAGCCCTCAAAATATATAGTGGTAATGCCAGAATTTAAAGCAGCCGGGATTTTTTTTTGGCAAATGATACAAAAGAACAATCAGTCCATCAGAGCATTTCAATACCATAAAAACAACAAAAACACACACACATAACAATTGTGATCTTAAAATGTAAACATCACAGTCTCACTGAAAACCTGCTGAAATGGCGCTTTCATGGTAGGGCTGACAAGCAAATACTGCAGGTAAGAGACAAGTTTCCCCCTGAATGTATACTTTTCCCTGGACCTATAGGGGTCCAAAATCTGTTTGCAAAAGCAGGAATCACAGGGATGCAGTGTGCCGACATTCAGTCATGGACAGGCCTCGCATACGCCAAAAAAACACAAAAACAAACGTACAACAGTCAAAGGATCCAACTAGTCAATTCCCCCTGGACTTAGATCTCACCCCTGAACTGCACTGGATGTTTTTTTACAGCCTTAAAAAATAAAAAATAAAAATGCAGCAGCAAAATACAACAAAACAAAAGATTTTCCTCTGATTCACAGTGTGTGAACACATGTCAGCCTGTGGCATTGTTTATAAGATTAGTGTGCTGCTGTGCTTCAGTACCAACAGGGTCACTGCTGCTGGTACTTCAGTGCTTAAGCCTTGTGCTATCTTGTGGGGTCAAAATGACCCCACCCTTACATTGAAGTGTTCTCCCTACAATGACAAAGGTGGATAAAGGTGGAAAGATTTCATGTAATCCATGGACACCAGTGAAGATCACAAATCATTGAAGAAAAAGATTCAGAGCACTGTCTAGTGGGTCTAGATGACCCAACTCCCAATGTTAAAGTGCCTTGGATAGCACAAGGGTTAAAGGAGCAGACTGAAAAGGTCAAGTTCATCTACACACAGTAGAGGAGCAGGAAGGCATTTTCTAATCCGTCTTCTGATACGACTAACGTTAGACCCTTTAGCAAGAAGTAGTACACCAAGTTTATTTCATTAGGTATACTTGAGTTTATGTCTAGATAGTGTA
Organism: Oryzias latipes; assembly: GCF_053564925.1. Lineage (NCBI taxonomy): Eukaryota > Metazoa > Chordata > Actinopteri > Beloniformes > Adrianichthyidae > Oryzias > Oryzias latipes. Next base: position 16,568,254 of record NC_136245.1, read on the forward strand.
CTATAGACCTAGTACGTGTAGAGTAGGAAGTATACTAACTGAATACTTCTTCAGACTAAATTGGAACATTTTAAGATTTTATAACTGGAAATACAGTAAAGTCAGGCATGGAGGGGTTACCACCCTTTAACAAGTCAGATTCTCAGGGTTCTCTCATGAAAAACAACCAGCCTTTTGGTCAGATCTCTGGGTCGCGAATAGAGCTGAGGAGCTAACGCAGGTGTGGTGGGACAGGTACGCCCTAGAAAACATGCAGCACAGGGACATCGGATGATCAAAAACAAGGCCCTCAGAATTCAGAATCCAGAGTCACACATGCACACACACACAACTTCTAGTGGTTCATATTAGGTACTCACATCTAAAGTACTGATTTAGAAGTTAATCTGCTTCGTCTTTTAGAGACTGTTCTCATATAACCTCTGTTTCAAAAAATAATATAACCTTCAGCTCCCCAAAAATGTTTTTAATATTGATCAAAATGCTGCATGAAAAAAACTTTCTGACCAGCTCTCCAGCAGTCAAACTGACAGGAAGCTGCAGAAATGTCCAGAAATGAGACTGTAATGATATTGCTATTCTTCGAGGTAAAGTAGCTTTTCATAAACAAAACAGTTCTCGGTTCTGGTACCAGAAACTACAGCAGAATCCGGCCGCTGCAACTTCACATGATCTGGTCCTGAGCTTAGTAAGAACACAAGTGCAAGGATGCCCGATTGGAGTTCATTCTTGATAAACTACTTCAACTTCAGATCCACCGGATCCTTAGGCCTAACTAGCCGATCCATGTGCTCGTCGGTTTCGTGCTCAAAGGAGAATTTCCTGATTTACAAAATGGATTTTTCAGTCGACACAATCAAAGTAGACAAGAAAACAAAAGGTAAATATCTACTGGGATCTGGTACCTCTGAGACCAGGGGGCCATTTCTTAAAGCACTTTTCTCTAATAACAATTAAAAAAAAGTTTAAACTATGTAGTTTCACCTTCATCAAATAAATAACAAAAAAAGCGGACTAATTTTTACAGTCAGGTGTTTCGAAAACGATTTCATCTCAACATTCTTAGTTTAATTTGGCATGACGTTGGCTTTTTCAGAGAAAAATACTAAATAAAACCAAACCAAGTGTATTTTCACAGCACTTAGATAATAAAAATCGTAATAAACCACTAAAGCTGAGGAAGGCTGCAACTTCTGATTAAGGAAGAGGACTCAGCTGGAGAGGTGAAGGATAACCTGTAAGAGAGCAGCCAGTACTGCTCAGTCCCACTCCAAGGTTTGTCTGAACGAGGCCAAGAGGAAGATTTCCCCCCAACGTGTTCAGAGTTTCTCTGATGAAGTTCATCTGTGAAAATGTCTGAAATTTTTTAATCCACTTTGATATCTATCGGGTGAAACCAACACCCCTGATGATCAACACAAAAGTTGCTCCTGTGTTTTTGTGAGATGAATGTAAAAAAACAGGACCTGATGTTAAAGTCCAACTCTGATCGACTGTCGGCTTTACAGAAATGTCCGAAAAACGAGTTAAGCGTGGTAAGACCCGACCGTTGTCTCTACAACAGGAAGGAGGCGATGACGTCTGCGCTAACAGTGCTTTGGACCAGTACAACAACAAAAAAAAAGATGCTTAAAATAAGACACTTAAACTCATAAAACATAGCTACAAAAACAAAATCTAAAGACCATGACATAATAGTGATCAAGTCGCCATGGCACAGCGGTACAAAGGAACATTTCCCCTTATTCAGGGATGTAGTGGTTCAGCTAACAGTAATTTTTTAGCTCATAATGGAGGTTCTGCACAGTCTAAAAACCCCCCAGAGTTATATGATTGGGAAGTAGTTTGCCACATACTAATCAAAATTCATGGAGAATCCCCCCAAAAAAACAACTATCATTTGATCTGTGTATGCATCAGAGCAAAGGGGCTGACGTAGACACTGGGAACGGAGCGATTTAGGGAGTGCTAGTTCAGTTTATCCTGAAAAATGTACAGATTGTTGGTGGTGGCTACGGCGATGATGTTGTCCAGAGGATGCCAGGCTGTGTGGATAATCTTTTTGCTGAAGTCCAGACTGTCCACACTGATCTCATCCTTTTTGCGCTTCCCACCTGTGCTTATTTTGCGAGGCTTGAGGATGGATCGCGGCCGACTGTTTTCCCGCGACGCTTCGTAGGTCACGTCCTGCTGATAGCCTCGGTCGAACATCCTGAAGAAGTTATTGTAAGAACCCGTCATCACAACACTGCAGGAAGCACAAGAGAGGAGGAGTTAGTGTCTTCACACATTATTCACTACATTAATCTACTAAAACAACTAGTTACAAAGAACTAACTAATGTAATCTGGGATATGATATTCCAGTCTATTAAACAGTAAAACTTTCAGTTTTTACTTCTATTCTATTCTATTTGAAGGGATCAGTTCAGATGAACTACCAACTCCAATGAAAATTATGTTCTTTTCTGATGATGGAGGACATGTATTAAGAAAATTAAGCATAAAAATGAATTTCTGAGTACCGGTATTTCTTTTTTCAAATCATTGTTAATCAAGAGCAGATGGAAAATGCCACTTACAAAAAAAAACAAAAAAGCCTATTCGTAAACAAAAAAAGACAATGAGCGGGCCACAAGCTTCCTGCTCCGCTCCATTCTGATGCATCCGTCTTTGTTTTCCTCGTCTGAGCTGGTATCTGCCTGAAATACTGTACGGCTGGACAGCTCCAGTACTGATTGCCATTTTATTTTTTTCCTGTAATGTGAGGTTAGGGGTATGAGGGGCCGTAAACTAGAGGGAGAGCATGTGAACAGAGAGCTCTCAGAAACGAGGGGGTTGATCTCTACCAGTAACTCTGCAGAAACTATGTCCTAGAAAAAGAACGTTTTTTTTTTATTTGGGCTAAAAGCTTCATAATCACAATTAGAAGAGCACTGGTAACGCTTTGAAAATAGATTAAAACATGATCGGAGTGGGACTTTAGAGATACTAAATAATCTCTAAAGGGAAAAAAAAGTACAACTGAACTGGATTTAACCGTTACATTTTTCCAATAGTCTTGTTTTTTTTGTTCTTGTCCACCAACAGATGTTGTCGATCCTGATTTCAGACTAATAAATCAAACTACAAACAACATGTGGCACTCACCTGTCATTCCCATTCCAACAGCATTCAAACTTGTCAAAAATGCAGTCATTCTCATAAAGTGAACACAATTTACTCCTGAGATATTCATGCACCTGTCAAAGTAAAGAAACAAGAATGAAGCTAACAATTCACAAGCTCAGCTCCTGAAAAAGCTCTTCCAACACGTTCCATTAGACGCAGACCTGATACGTTTCAACTGGGCGAGTCTCCATGCAAAGATCCCAGATCTTGATGGAGAGATAATCGCGCGTCATCATGTAGCGTCCATTATTGCTGAACTTCACATCAGAAATAGATGAGATGATTTCAGAAAAGAATGAACGGTTGTTTGGGTCTTCAGGCTCCTCAAACACTAAACAAAAACAACAAAGTTTATTAGAGGTGCAGTTTAAACTCTTTAAAAACTAACGTGTGTTGAGTTTTACTCAGGAAAAATACAAAACTTAAGAATATGAGATGACCATCAGATTTAGGTTAATCATTTGTAAAATATAATCAATTGTATGCAGTCTTTCCACACAATTATGATAAATCCTCCAAGAGTGTATGTTAGTAAGGACACCTTGAACTGGTAAAACCCATTGGTCAAGTGTTTTAGGGGAATTTTAAATGTTTACAATTTGGAATATAGGTAAAGAAGCTGAAATACGTTTAGTGTGCTTGTCACACAGCGCTGACGCCCTCATGTCGCACATTCGGATGGTTCCCTTGCTGCTGCTGTAGACAAACGTGTTGCACTGATTGGGGTGGAACTCAGCGGCTGTGATCACTTCGGTCAAATCCTCCATATTTGCAGGTTTTATGTCAACAATGTCTAAAGAACTTGGGTTAAGTTGATTTTAAAAATCGGCATTTTCTATAACCTCAAATGAAAAAGGACACACAACAAAAGTATTGAAGTACTAATACTGGATCTCCGCACTGCTCAACAGCTACTGCAGAATTTTCTATTTCTTTACAAACAATGTTGTCCTCAAAACAAATACATGCCCTTTACTGTACTGTAATGGATCCTTTTAGTCCACATAAAAAATTTAAAAAAAGTAAAGGAGACCAAAGGTTTGGCGACATCTTGTGGTGGCATAAGGAACAACACATGAAGTCACTGGTAGAATTCTCGTTGGTGCTGTCTTCTTATAACCCTTGTGCTATCCAAGGCACTTTAACGTTGGGAGTTGGGTCATCTAGACCCACTAGACAGTGTGCTGAACCTTTTTTCTTCATTGATTTGTGATCTTCACTGGTGTCCATGGATTACATGAAATTTTTCCACCTTTATCCACCTTTGTCATGGTATGGAGAACACTTCAATGTAAGGGTGGGGTCATCTAAGATAGCACAAGGGCTAAACAGCACGGCAAGAACTGACTGCTTCAAAAAATAAAACGTGGAATAGTACAAACACGACACAGACATTGTTGCTGCTATAACATATCTGTCTTGTATTTTAAACGGTGCCCATAAATATGTGGATGTCAAAAGGATACTAAAGCTGCGGTCCGTTATCTCCTGATGCCAGAGGTTAATGCGCAGGTCGTCTGCAGAAAGATAGGTCTCACAATCACTGTTAATGGAGATGGAATTGATATGATAGGTGTGAGCGTTTGCAAACACTCGTCTGGGGCTGGCTTCCACCATCAAATCCATCGGCGTTAATACTGGGACCTGCAAAGAGATGCAGTCAAGACTCTGATCAGTAATTCACATTTTGAGATACGGTATTTTATAATAAAAATAAATGAAACCAGCCTTTTAAAACAGCAAAGCCTTTCAATAGGTTCAGTGAATATAAACAATAACCCCCAAAAACTATAAATCGATTCACTTGATTAATTCCAAAATTGTGTAAAAGAAATCTGAAACCAAAAAAAAAAACTGAAACTCAAAAAAATCCTGAAACTACTTTCCATAGCAAAGCTTTACTGTTTTATAAACACGATGGCTTGCTCACATCACGCATTAAAAAGTGATAACGCCCAGTGATAACTGCACGCCTAAAAAAGAAGTTGTGGTCTCATAGCTTAAATGTTCTGTATCACTTCTTTAAAACAAACTTTTGCTTCATCATCTGGACAAAAACGGTAAGACGTAAACTTTCTCTCTGAACTGACGCTTTATTTATGACATCATGACGACCAGCATATATACCCCTTCCCTACCCGCTGCAGTCGAGATCGGAGGTCAGTGCCGTCTCAGCCGACTAAGTGGCCGCACCACAAAACAAAGTCTGCTTTTTGTCAAAAAAGTGATCCAAACCGGAAATAACAACAAGAATAAAGTACTAAAAACTGATTGAATATTTCTTTCTTTTGTAAGGGACCATGGTGTAAGCAGGTTAATGGTCTTCAAAGTGTGCATTATCAGAAATGAACCATCCTCCGCTTCGCGTCAGATGGTTCAGGCTTCCACGTCGTGCGTTTATTTCTTTGTCGGCCATTATCCCTTACATAATCAATTTCATAAACTGATCAATAACACTGTTCTGGAAGTCCTGGTCTGTTCTGACACCCTGCAGTAACATTAAGCCTTAAATTGAACTCAACATATTTTTTCTTTAATCTCAAATGATTACATGTAATAATATGTACAGCTTTTTTCTATGTTTTGCCAAAATCCTTAAAAAAATATGTATAAAAGCAATGAGCAGTTCGTGTTTTCTTATTTTTTTCTTAAAGTGTGAAGTCTTAATACTTGTCATTCAGGTCTATGTCTGGAAAGGCTGACTCAAGTCTCAACAATCTTTACTCGTAAATAATTATCTGGGGAAAGTTTTTAATCTGGATTAACAGAATTATTTTCCGGATCATTTTAATAAACTGGATTCTCCTTACCAGCTAAAACAAACTAAAGGCCCCTGCTTTTAAGTTGCTGCTTTCAGGTTCTTGGTTACGAAGAAGTGATCAAGTTACAGCTTTAAGTTTAGAAACGTTTACTTACTTTTTGATTTCAATCTTCAGTTGTAGTGTTAAATCCCTGAACTATTACAAAGACTTCTTTTTAACCCTTAATCACAGAAGATGTCACCTGAATAACACCCGTTCTTGGACATAATGTAACTCTCTGACCGTTGAGGCATCAATGTGAATCAGCCGATCCTGAGGCAGGGAAAAGCCGCTTCTCGTGTCGGCTTTGCACCGATGTGCAGCACATTTCTAACACGAAGCGTTGCATGCCGGTGCGGAGCTGCTTTTCTCTGCGACAGAATCGACTGATGGACGTCCGCTGGAATCACGTCAACTGCGTAAACGGTCAAAGAGTTATGGATCGTCATGAGAATGTAAACACTGGAGCTAAAGCATCCATGCAGGCGGTTCATACAGACCCTTAGTGCAGTGATAGTATTGGGGTCTTTGTATCGCCCATCCTCCTCTTTCAGGTTGTAGCCCTCTGGTCTTTTGTCACGTTCACTAATTTTCCACAGTTTGATAGTTTTATCTGCCAGTGACAAAAAAAATGTAAAAAGACCAGTCAGAAGGAAAATTTAGATCACAAATGTAGCTCTGCTAGTGTTAGGTCAAACTAGAGGAAACTGATGTTTCAAGTGATTCTATTTTAAAAGCAAATAAAAATAGAAAAAGAAAATGAAAATCATAAAAGTAAAAACCCAAATAAAATTTTAAAGTAAAAATGGATTCAAATACATCCTGTTAAATTTGAGAGAAAATTAATTTAAGTAAGTAAATAAAAAATTAAGAGAGGGAAAAAGGGACATGCAAGGCGGTAGTGGGCGTGGTGTCAATCAAAGTTCCAGCTGTGCGCACCGGAGCTTGTTTGGATGAGGTGCATGCGTAGTGCCAGATTAGACCGAGCTTGAGAGAGATTGGAAAACGTGTGATCCATCTCACCAATCTAGTCCGAAAATCTAGTTAAAAAGCTTCAAAACTACGGAGGCAGCCGGTAAGCCCTAATTCTGGTGATCCACGGTGCGCTTAAGCGCCGGCTGCCACGTCAGCGCAAATGTTTGTTTAGTCTTCCATTGAATGTCATTCACAAAAGCACTACTATTTATGAAATATATTTATTTATTGCTGTATTTTCAATGAATTCTGGTAACTATGAAGTTAACTTTTAATAAATGAATTGTGTGAGTTGAGTTAATTCTGGAACCAGGACTTTAACATTTGATTAATGTTATATTTTTATTGCTGTATTTATTTTGGTAAATAGATAAAATATTATGTCTTGTTCAGGTTTTTCACCATACGTAACCAGCACCACCATTGCTGTCTAAACCTCTCAAGAAATTGAATAAACAGATCATAAAGGAGAAGTGTGTCTGGATGTGAGTTCCTACTTTGCAAACTCCGTGGATGCTTTCCCCTTTCAAGTGGGGCATAATAACTTGACAGCTAAAAGGAATATATCAATGACTGACCATTAGTAGACAGCAGGAAGTGTGCTGCATTCTTCTGGGGTAACCATCGAATCTTGTTGATCTTCTCCTCGATCTCCAGGCTTTTCAGGTAGTCAAACTCGGGCTCGTGGCTCTGGAAGGTGCTGTAAACATTGTACTCCCCTCGGCGCAGAGGCTGGTTCTTACTCTGAAAAATGACACATCGCATTTTAAATTGGATCTGGAATATGGTCTAAACAAGCTGATATCCAGAATTAATGTTGTGGGAGTCAGGATTCAATATTTAACCTATTTTTTACAACTTTTTCCTTTTTGTTAATTTTTCTGTTCAGTTAGGTAATTTTTCTTCTAACTAAAGACGTTGTGGTTGTAACCAACTTAAAAACTGAACACACTGAGACGGAAACACTGCTTCAACAGACCTCCGGCTCCTGCTGGAAGATCACAACACGCCCGCCCTTGTCTCCGGTGGCAAGCAGCTCTCCAGATTGGTTGAATTCCACCGTGGAAATGATGTCAGCTGCAAATCCAAAAACACAAGTTTAGTCAATTTTTTAAAAACTAATTTAGATATAATTAAGAAATATTCATGTCTATGACCAAAAAAATGATGTTTTTCATAAGTGTGTGAGTGTTCTCAAAAAGATCATTTAAAAGATGCACAAAATGCGTTTGTATGTTTGTAATTTGATATTCTTTTAGCTCTACTGCACAACAGGTTGTGATGCACTCACGTTTTAATACAAAATCAACATGAGCTACTGAGCCCTTTAAAAGCAACGGCATTTTAGACCAAAATGCTTCCCAATCGAAGAATTTAAACTTGTATCCAACGTGATTACCGCAAAGTAAAGATAAAAAAAAGGTGAGTAGGTATGAGGATACATGTTATTTATAATAAAACATGATAATGAAAACAGGGATATTTGGTTTGGTTGATTTTAATTTTGGTTTGGTGATTTTTGGTGTGTACTTTTTTTACTTATTTATATATTTTTTTAAAAAGTGGATCACATGTCACTTTTGCAGCTGTATTTATTTTTATTTTATTTGAATGTCATCTCTGAATGTCCTTCTTGCTGCTGCAGATGAGTGAATTTCCCCATCGTGGGATAAATAAAGTTATCTAATATCAAGCTTTAATGTGAATAAAAAGTAAATTACAAATAAATCGATCTGAAGGAAGTAGTTTTTTCTTTTGGGGGGGGGGGGGGGGGGTATACAGATATTGTTTAGCATTTCATTCATTTAAGACTTTTGAAAAGTTACACACAGCTAAAAAATAAGGGTGGACCTGATCTGGAGGACGTCTGTAATCCTCTAAGTCTAACGTTTTTTGCAGGACATTTCAGACCTCAACACTAAACGTTTTGCAGTGCTTCCTCTTTACAAACATGTGGCCCTTTTTCAAAGGAAAGCTTCAGCACAAATGTCACTGTCCAACAATTCATCTCTGTTAACAGAGCGGCACCCCTCTTGGCTGACAATGGTGTCGATCCCATCCTAACACTCCACTTTCAGCCTGAAACAACCGGACTCCTCACAATCTGTGGTGGAGTGTAAAGCCCAACACCTCATTGAGGGGGGGGGGGCTCATGTGTGTCAGCGTGAGACGATGCACAACGTAAGGCAGTGAGAGAAGCCTTCCCAATTCATCTACACTTCTCAAACAAAGGCTTCTACAGAAGACAACACTCAATGGATGATGTTTGAACGTCTTCATAGCTGAACATCATCGTCCGGTTGGAGATGAGATAAACATGAACACAAATTCCAAATAAGTACTTTATTTACACATCAGGATGAGGGAGAATAGCAATAAAATATCTTAGCTTAGACAGAAAGTAAAACCGAAACCCATCCTTTACTACCCATTACTACTTTTACAAGTTTTTCCCAAATCATGCAAAGGGAATGTGTCTGTTTTCTATTCCTATTCATATTTATACAAGCATTTTTGGCATGGTTGTATCTTTTTTGAGTTTAAAACATATATTATTTATTCTGTAAAGCCCTTTTTGTTACCAACACATGAAACATGCTTTAAAACTAAAGTTTGATTTACACAACTTACATCAAGATTTAATATAATAATGTTGTAATAATTATACTAGTCAGTGCATTAAAAAAAATCTCAATTGTTTGTAGCATGGCTCTTTGCCAAAAAAGGAATAAATATCACCAACTGGCTGTAAATTAGCATGATTTTCTAATGCAGTTTGGATCAAATGTTGCCTTTATTCCTATGAAACATCAAAATGTTCCTGACATGCTGGAAAGTGGGAGGAATTATGGCTCCAGTCAACAGAGAGGTCAGATTACATCTTGAAGGCAGAGGTTGTGTGTTGTGTTTTCATTATTGTCTTGAATCTGAGAGTAGCCATGACATGAACACTAGGATGGTTTAAAGACAAGAAAACTGTGCTTTTGGTGCTTTTTAAATGTTCTCGTGGCATTTTTGATGATAAAAGAAACATATATGTAAAGAAAAGTGTGCTTAAAATTGCATTTCTGAGTATTTCTTCATTTAAATTGTTATGAATCAGCCATTTAAAATGCTTGTGGGTATGATGTAGACGCTACTACGGCGAGCCACTAGCTCCCTGTTCTGCTCCATTCTGACTCATCCACTTATGTACGATGCATCAGATCCATGATCTAACAGATCCATGTAAGTCTTTGTTTTCCTCGTCTGAGCTGGAATCAGGCTCAAAACTGTACGGCTGGATAGCGCCAATATTGCTCGCCATTTTTGTTGCATCGCTACTGTTAAGTCGTGGTTGACCTAACAGTAGTTGTGAGGGGCTGTAAGCTAGCGGGAAAGCACATAGACAGATGGAGGATGGGAAGGGGGTGGGCTCACCCCGGACCAGCAGTCCCGCCAACAACTCAGAGGCAATTTTATATTGAACTACTGCTACTCTGCAGTAACTTTCCGAGAAAACAGTTTTTTATCCTCCATGAAAAAAACCCCGTCATTTTCTAGGGTAGTTGATGTTGGCGTGGAGAAACCCCGCCCCCCTTTCCGTTACCCATAACTGAGTGCTCTAATTACATACACTCTTGCTAGCTTTCAGCCCCTCACAACCCCAATGTGACATTACCAGTGCATCAAAAATGGCGAGCAATTTTGCAGCTATCCAGCTGCACAGTTTACAGGCAGATTCCAGCTCAGACGAGGAAAACAAAGACGTCCATGGATCTGTTTGTCTATAAGTGAATGCATCAGAATGGAGCGAAGCAGGGAGCCCAGCATATTTAACGTGTCAAAACTACAATCTTTCCAACTACATTTTTTCATCTGCTCTGGATTCACAACGTTTTGAATAAAGAAATCCTCAGAAATGCAATTTTATGCTGTATATGTCCTCCATCATGAGAAAAACGCCACAAGGACCTCCAACACTAAAAAGATCATTTTCAGTGTGTTTGTTTGCCAAATCTTATAACGTTTTAAATGGTTTGTGTTTCTTTAAAAGCATTTTGAATTAACAGCCTTTGGGCACCGAAAGATATGCAACTAAAGCTGTCCTGCTTATGACGTCATTAATACCTGAGGACAACAGCAAAAGGCAGAACATGTAACATAGTTGGTGCACAGTGTGCACTTTTTAACAGCAAAGCCAGCACGCGCAGGGAAGACCACCAGACACGCACGCATGCTCAGTTGGAATCGGTCAGAAAGACTGATCGCATTAGACGCAGAACACGGACTTACCTTCGGCGACATCGTCATCCATCGCTCCCTTGACCTGGGAAAAGCACCACTGCACATCGCTGCTCCCTCCACCGGGCCCTGCACACACAACACGACCCAAGTTTGGACACAGCACCACACTCAACTTCATCTCACGCATTAGCCAGGGTGCGAACTTCATTTTAGACACTTAGGAGGCGGGAAACCCCCCGAATTCATACAAAATTTTCCAGCAAACTATACATTAAATTTGAAGAGTTTGGACACTTTCAGTTTCACTGTTTAACAATGTGTGTCTTGTACTAGTAATTAGCCAGCTAGCTAGCCTGGGGTGGTTCATCACATTTAAAGGACACAACCTACTATTAATGACAAACATAGTAATTTCTGTGAATGGTTGAAATATCAGAACACAGTCTTTATTCTGTGGTTTTACCTGCCATCATGAGGAGCTGTCTGTAGCGGGCTGTGGCCCTGAACCGAAACAGAGCTGACCCGGGTAAGATGATGAGAGAGGTTCTGACGAAGCGACAGCGAGGGAAAGAAGATGAAGTGCCGTTAGTAACTTCCACGGTCCACAGCCCCGATGTTGCAAATGATTCGAACCGGTTTTCAGTCAAACAAATAGTCGTTCAAGTCTCCGAACCGGTTTTCCGACTTTGCGTTCTACTTTGAGATTTCCCTCGCTTCTGCTTCTTCCAATATTACATTTTCAAAATGGCGCAGCGCGGGCGGAGTGCAGCAAAGATCAGAAAGAGAAGACGGTGTTCCCCCAAAAAATGTAAACAAACCACTTTTTAAAAAGCCTTGCTGCTGACGAGAAAGGAATTAACGCAAAAATATTTATTATTTGCTTAAGATTTACCTCTGATACAAAGAATATATTCTTTATAAAGCATTGTAAGGAATGTATTCCGCCCCTGTGTATTGTTTCAGGGAAGGAAATCAAACACACACCCCAGAAAAGGGGCGCATTTAGAAAAAAAGGAGCCCCTAAACGATGACGTGAAGTTAAGTGGGAAAAATATTTATTCATTTATTTCAGAGAAGTTTTTTATTTTTATATATCTTTTTTTTATCTATCTATATATACACCGTACACACACACACACACACACACACACACACACACACACACACACACACACACAAAGACACATATCAAAATCAATTTTGCAGTGTGGCACATGACTTCTACTTGTCACTACAGGAAAATCACATACACTTTTTATGGTATCTCAGTTTAAAAAGTGTTGCTGATGTTGTCTCCTATAAATTAACTTTCAACTGTATTGGGACGCTATAAAGTATTTGTATATGCTATTACTACAGGATGCATGCTTTGATGAGGCTGCATCCACCCGAGTTGCTCAAAGATGTCACCTTTTTCAAATGACTCTAAAGTTTTAGTGTTCTTCTGTTTGTTTCTGGCCTCCAGGTGTTTTTCTTGCTCGCCTGGAGGTCAAATTCACGAGACGGGTAAGATCCACCGAGACTGTGTGCTTTAAAATATGTGTCTGTGGACAAAAATGTAGGTAAACATTTTATTTTCTAGGAATATACTGCTCATTATACAACCATACAGACATGTTTACTGTGCTTCAGCACAGATATGGAATTGCACATATGGACAAAATGCTGACAATCACATGGAATGCAAGCTGGCTTGACAACAATTTCAGTTTCTTCAAAGTTCCTGTTAAGGCCTACTTTAGATTCATTAAAAAAAAACATATAAAAGGCATTAGGGCTGCCACAATCAAAGAAGAAAACAGGCATCATAAACGCTACTGTTGTTTTGCAAGAACAGCAAAAGCCCAAAAAAAAAACGAGACCTTGTTTGATCAGCTTGAGCCTCATAGGTCAAAACTTTATTTGCCCACCATGAAGTAAGTGGTCCACCTCGCGAGGAGCAAACCACCGAACAGTACTGTGTAGCTGAAGAGAACAAATTTGAGGACTTCTTTGAATGTTCGGAGGAAGCGGATGATCAGAGGATCCACGTCCACTGGCACCTCCAGCACCTTCGGCCTCTGACCAGGCTGAGTCAGGTGTCCCATGTTCTCCCCTCGACCCATCTCTCATACACACACCTGTCATATTGCAATAGCAAAAAAAAAACAACAACTCGTTTATGTATCAAGGATGGCATAGAGAAGGATGCACGTGCTTACAATCAAAAGAATAAAAGTGTAGCTGTACCCAAATTTGGTTGAAGATCAGGCTCAGAAAGATAGAAAGCTAACTAGTACATTCTAAACTAGAAAATTAATGTTTTTCAAGTAAATTCCGTGCAGTTTGTTTGGAGTAAAAATGCCAAACAAGAATTTTTAGCCTCTCAGAAGCCAAAGGATGTGTACAGTAAAAGGACCCCGATTAATAATTAATATTTAAATTGCTCTAAGTGTATTGATTAGCTTTTTTCACTTCTTAAAATGACTTCTCGGCAGAAAACAAAAACACAACATTCATGTTCAACTAAAACATTTTCAGTAAAATGCAAAAAAATGATTTAAGCTCTATTTTGGACTATCTCAGAACAAATCTTCAGATGAATTTAATTAGTTATTTGAAATAAATGTTTTCATCACAGGTGATTTGACCTGTGGCGTCATAAAAAAGTCGAGGTATATTTTCCCATTTTTAAAAGAAGCAAACTTTCCATACCTTGATGATATTGAAGCGGGACAGCTGGGGGTGGACTGCTGTGCTTCAGCCGTCTGCTCCAAATCTGCGTGTGCAGAATCGAGCGTCTCAAGTTCTTCTTGCAGAGGAGGGAGCAAAAGTAAAACTGACCACATGGATCTCAAGGCAACTGCTGTCCGTTTATTCCCAATTTAAATCTTCGGCATGTTTATCTTCCCAAAGAAAGCAGATTTTAAAAGCAAAACAAGAATTCAACTAAATATTTTACAATTTTAGGAAACCAGCACAGAAGACATTTACATTGACTGGAAAGCAGCAAAAATATCTGTCAGCAGGTTTTCCTGTATATACAGTGGCGGGCATGGAGAAGCTATTGACTGACACAGAGATCAAACACCCTCCCACAGCACAGTTATCCTCCACCGGAACATGGAGCAAATGGCTTCCTAATTAAATCAGTGTCCTGCGCTGTCAAATCACAGGCGGCTGGAGGCTGAGCTCTCCTGGCAGCACTGGGCTATTATCGGCTGATCAGGAGGCCTGTTACTGTGCTAATTGCTTCTTCAGTGAGCTGGACCACAGCTGATGGATACACTGCCGTTTCTGCTTTTCCCCCAAAAATGACCCACTAAGCAGCAAGCAAAACACGCTTATGACATGACCAAATCTAGGAGGAAGTTGCTTTTTTTATTTTGGACTCCAAGAAATACCCTCCATGAGGGTCTTAATCCATGTTGTGCCATTGATGAGTTTTGTGGTTGCGATGATGTACTCCATCCCGCTGTCTTCCATTTGAGAGAGGAATCGGAGAGCAGATATTTCTGCGTATGTCACTCCACCGAGGAAGAAGACCAGCGTTGTTCGGTTTTCCCCCTGCTGACCTGTGGGTGGGTGGGGGGTTAAACAGAAATAGTAAAGATATAAAAAATAGAAAATAATCCCACAAATCCCAAATATCATTCAGGTTTTCCAATTCCTGGTAAAAATAGGAAAATTGCCAAAGACTCCCTGTTGAAACTCTAAAATAGCTGCATCGCCTTGCCTGAAAATTGCCAATTATCACCTTTATAAACCAATAGATGGCAGGCCTGTAGCAACAAGACAACTAGCACATCCGTTTGTTTACTTCTAATGAAGTGTTTAATGATTTCTCACTTGGAAGGGTGTTATTGCCAAAACAAATTCATGACCAAATACGTATTTTTGTCTTCAGAACTTTGGCCAAACGCACATACACCCACAGACACCAGCCCCAGCGCTGATGGACGGTCAGCCCTCAGCCATCACTCTTCCGTTGTTTAGCATTTGCTTCACTGAGACAAAGCCTGGGTCTTATCTGTGCGTGGCAGACGGGCGATTGCTTTTCTTCTGCAGTTGTAGGAACAGCAGTTCCTGGACTTGGATTCCAAAGAAAGATTAATGTTATGTACAGCGACTTCCGGCTCAACTGTAGCTTTTGATTGATTGTTTGGTTCTTATGGCCCTAGTTTTTAAGCATATTATGTAAAAAAAAAAAAAAAGCAGGAACAAGTGTAGACGTGTTTCTTTCAGATCAATTTGTTCTCCTAACATTTGAAAAGGTTTTTTTTTTTAGTTAACCTTATCAAACACCAAAAGCTGAGCTTTCACTTTTTACTATAAAATACTTCACATTAGCTTAATTTGAGAGTTTTCCAATTCAAACGTACTCCTCAATACCGATATTTGGTCTTCTGATCTCAGCATGCTGCCTTTTAAATATCAAACACCCCCTAACATCTAAATTGTTGACGTTTCATGGGGTACATAACCATGAGAATCCCTCCAAGTGTGACCAGAATCGTACGTTTTTTATGTAATCCAGATGGAAGCTGCTGCCTCTCCTCAAAGTGTGGGCCTGGAAGCATCTTCAGCACCTCCTCTATGCTTCGCCACCCCGGCCTCGCCAACACTTGAGTCAGCCGGATGCTCAGTGGAGCGTAGCCGCTGTACACGTACGAGATGTCGTTGGGATTCTGGAGATATTCCAGCAAATAAAATGATCAGCCCACAAAAGTGCTAACGTGTGTCCCTGCAGACCTCTCATGAATCAATCGCATACCTGCTCATTGGCGTCCTCCATCCAGAGTTTCAGAGTTTTTCTAATAGTGGGGTAGTTGTTCCGTGAGCTTGTTTGTGGTTTTAAAAGACCCACCTTCTCTAGGTTGTGCAATGTTAGTATGTGCTCATAGCCGTAGGTCTTCACAAAGACAAAAAAAAAAAAAAAATGTTTAGAATATGAAAATAACAAAAAGGAAAGATCAGCCAATGCGGTGTGGAACAGAAGACTGTGCTTCACCACTTCACTTTACCTGAAGAATCTCTCTCTTGTAATAATCCAAGACTTTCTGCTTGAGGCCGTTGTTGCACACTGACTGCATACACACCAAACGCAGGATCTTGATCAGCGGATCCTTCTGAGCTATGCAGTCCTCTATGTATGTGTTCACCTGTGTCAAAAAGCAGAGGGACAAATCTCAAAGTTTAGGCAATTATTATGTTTGAAATTCACATTTTTTATAAATAAAGTATCCCAAACAGTTAAAACTCATGAATCCCACAAAGTCGAGGAGTTAAGGAGAACAATGGAATTAAGTTAAGAATAAATGCTTTTATGGGATTTCAACAAATGTATGAATAATCTGATTTCACAACTTAATAAAACAACTTAATTGAATTAAATGGACCTTGTCTGTGTCGACTCCAGTCATGAACTCCTGTTCCACCGTTAGACTATCAAAGAAAGCTTCTGATGCTGAAACGAGACACATCACATGTTACTGCTCCACCGCATTCATACAGACGTTGAAATGGTTCTGCTGTCGTTACAAAAAACATCCCAGTATAATCCAATAGAATCCCTTTGAACAGTGACTAACAAAGTAAAAAAACACTATTCTTTTTTATGCCATTTTACTGAACATTTCAAAAATGCTTTTCACAAAGGTTCACAGACCATAATTTAGGCCTCCTATAGCCTATTTGGGAACACGATTTCTTAATCCAATGTTGCTTTTATTTCTTTGATTTTATATTTCTAATACATTTCTGTTTCATCTTTATTATTATTAAAGTGAGTCTTTTAGTTTTACTGAAAAATCAAAACACAAAGAAAAGCAGTTTCACTTCAATAACACAATTTGAGCAACAGAGGGTTGTTCTAAAAATGTGCAAGAGAAATCAAATGAACAGAGGTAGCAATCAATTCTTCTCTGAGATTAGGACTGCGGTCATCTTTTCTGGTAACTGAGGTTACACACAGCGAGAACAACACTTTCCTTCAGTGAATGATGTTTGTTAGAACAGAAACCGCCAGCTGCAGCAGTATTTATGCTGCTGCACAGGAACAGGGAACCAAATTTAGGAGCAGATCATTTATTTTCATCTTTTGATCCATTAAACATTAAAGTAAAAAACCGAGTCAACTCTCATTTTCCATTATCAAAAATTATCCTGAATGATTAGAAATGAACAAAATTTCAACTCTAATCTGTTTAAGTAGTGCGTTCCTACATTCATTTTTTAATTTTATTTCAAACAATTATGTATAGGGTATTGAATATATTATATATTTTCTTTCTCCTTCACTTCAGTACTTGACTGTTTATTTTTTGTTTTTTAAAAAGCAATTTCTACATTGAGGGACAAAAAAAAAAAAAGGCTTATTCTCTTACTCTAAAGCTAAAACAGATTTACAGGTAAAAGGCTCCAAATCTGTCCATTTCCCTTTGGAAACGTTCAATAAAAAGTTGCGTGAAACGCTGATGAGGATGTGTACATACTGGTTATGTCTTTGACCAGCTCTGCAATCGACGTGTGGTTAGCCAGTGAGCTTCGTGCTGCCTGCATGTGAGGCAGCTGAGACACAAACTGCTTGATTTCTCCCACTGTTTTAGCATTATGACGTTCCTGAAAGACGAGCGGAAGGTTAGTCAGCAAACAGAAACCTTTCAACGGGCAAATGATGGAAACAAGTATCTCAGACATTTAATGACAGAACATGGCATCTAAAAGGCTCTAAACTTCTAAAAAATGAAACAGACTAATCTCATTTCTGTTGAATGTGCTAAACAAAAACTAAAAATATTTATAATAGTGAACATTTTCATTCTCTCTGTTTAATTAGAACTAACTTAAATTTCAGTAGTTCTGCTAATGGAAAGTGTTTTAATTTTTCCAGTTTTGTTTTTTTTAGCATAACTATGTGTGACATAATACATGATCTTATCGTCATCAGTGTTATCACCTTCTTAACCTGATCGATTTTCTTTTGTGACCTTTTCTGTTAAGAGGTTAAAATCACATCAGTTCAGATGGGATGTCTGAAAGCGATCCAATAGGATTCACTTAGCAACCCAATTTCAAACTCTTACCAAATTGTAGGGGTTTGTGTGTAATAGTATCCAAGCAGAGACGTACATTAGGATGGGCAGATCCGGCACAAGACGTACCTCAAAGGCAGCAGATATTATTTTAGCTTTCTTGCTGAGAGCTGCACCAACAGCGTTAAAGTTCTTGTCCCGGATCTCTGCGTACAGCTCCTCCGCCGAGTTTAGCTGCAGCTTCTTGGGCTCTGTGGGTGGATCTTTACTAGCTTCCCCTTGCTTCATCTGTGCAAACTTCTCAGGAGGCAGCTTGACGTACCCTGAGCAGAAGACGGACAGAGAAGAAATTCTTGTTCTTTGTTAAAACTAAAAGAACAAGTAAATGTTAAAAGAAGAGTTCAATCCAATTCTTGCAAAACAAGCATAACTACATTTTTGGTTGAAACACCAGCAGAAGAGCTTTGACAAAATAGAATCAAGCTACAGAGGACTGAATCTAGACCTGATGACAATATTATACACAATCTTACAGCTCATGAATAAATAAGGCTGTGCAAATTTACAACTTAAAACATTTGATTTTTCAATTTCTGCTTAAAACAATATTCAACAGAGTTTGAAATATTGATAATTTCTTAGAAATCCAAATATGTTGTCATTGGATTCATTATTCACTTTCCTTTTAAAGTAATATGGTACTTTCCCCCCCCCCAAAGTCTTTTTAGTTACTTTTTAATATAAGGATTTCTCCTTTTTATTAGTTTCTATTGCTTTTTACTGCATGCTTTTCGCATCCAATAAAAATTGTTTTAGATTATGAATTTTTGGAAAATCAATAGAAATTCAATGTAACTGTTAACTTGCAAATAATGTAAATTGATCTATATTTTTGGCAGTGATACTCAGCCCTGTTACAAGTCATTTTTTAGTTATAAAAAAACACTTTTCACAGATGTACAAACAAAAACTGAACAAAGGACTGATAAAGTTATCATTTCTTTCATCAAAAAGCAACTAAAAAAAATACAAAACATACAGAAATTACTGTAAAAAATATATGTATAACTGGATTGGATGAATCAATGTTGATTTTCTAAGGGAATAATTATTCAAAATTAAATAATTTTTAACCCCAGCTTCTACTTGATTGGAAAAACACAAGAACTGTGACAAAGAGGAGAATGAAGACATAGCAGATAGAGACCCGTTTCTGACCATTATTTATTCCATAGATTTCATCGATGAGCCCCTCATAGGTGAGCTGTGTGGCCAAAGGAGTGAGCAGGTCAACGTTGCGGTCCAGGAGCAGAAGAGTGTCGAACACAGGCAGGATCTGGTTCTGAATGCCGGCAAACTCTCTCTTCATTCTCAGCATCATGTTGGCAACATGCTGCAGATCAACACAGAATTCCTCTTTTAGGTAAATTGAGGATAACTTTATCCCAAAAGCTACACAGGTATCAATAAAATACATAGAGGGAATAGGAAGAACTCACTCTTGCACAGTCTCCTTTTCCATATATCTGAGGAATGGTCCCATAAAGGGCTTGTAAAGTCATAAGGCCTTTGGCGGTGTGGTACAGGCTGGTTTGGTCATTTTCCAAGTAGCACTCCTGAATAAGATTTAGAAGAAAAAAGGGAAAAAAACAATTCGTTGCTCAAACACCAACTATAAGCCTCGGCATTCCATTTATAACACACAAAAGGTTTGACAATCTACACTAACAACAGAAAGACGCACACTCTTCCACTGTCTCAGTTAGCGAAAAATTAAAAAAAAGGGAAAACTTTGTCCTGTTTCTTTTTTTTCACTGCTCATGATTATAAATCCCATTTATAGTACAGTTCACAACATTTCAAGTAAGAGCACTACAATACATTTAAAAAGGCTGCTTTTTTTTTGTATAATCCAACTGTCAAAAGCGTGTTTATTAGACCTGCATAATATATCACAGATTTATGGTTATCACGACATCAAGCTGTGCAATACCCATATCGCAAAAGATGGCAATCTAAATCTAAATTGCAATTAACGGTTTCAATAAATGTGCTAAAACAATCTTATGGCAGTTTGAAGTATTTAACCAATCAAATAAATCTATTTCTGCATTTGACCAATCGGATGGACCCCTTTTATGTTAGATGTTCGCCTCCTATGTTGACTAAGGTCATTTGGAGTATAATTTTTAAACTGTTGCAATGAAACGGAAATGATGTTTTTGGTTGTTTTGCTGTTTGTTCATATACCGCAAGTTATCGTCATCGCAATTTTGATCACTAATATTGCAAATTTTCCTCATGTCGGGCATCCCTAATGTTTATGAAGTTAATTTTATAGTACAAGACTGTAATATGAATGCATTAACTGTTTTCCTCCACCGAAGACCTCCATACAAAAACACAACACACTTGAAGTATACATACTTATATTTATTTGGTTCTTTAAAAAAAATAAAATCAAAGTGATCAAAGCCAGAACCCCAAGGGTTTAAAGTCCCACTCAAATAATCTTTTCATCTATTTTAAAAGCAATCCAAGTGGTCTTTTAATGATGATTAGGCTGTTTTTAGCCAAAATCATAAAGACCTGTGTGATTTTCTAGGTCATAGTTTCTGTAGTTATACCTCAAGTGTGTTGTGTTTTTTATGGAGGTCTTCGGTGGAGGAAAACAGTAAATGCATTCTGTGTTGTGGGCGGGACCATTGGTGCGGAGTAAGCCGGCGCTATTTTCCCATCGCCCCACACAACCCCAGCCTAACATTACCAGTGCAACAAAAAAGAGGAGGAATATTGGACTTGTCCAGCCGTACAGTTTTCAGCCAAATGCCAGCTCAGGCGAGGAAAACAAAAGACGTACACAGACCTTTTTGTCTGCAAGTGCATGCATCAGAATGGAGTGGAGAAGGGAGATTTTGGACTTACAAATGTAGTTTGTATGTAATAACTACAAGCTTTATTTAATTTAATTACTATACAGCATTATTTTGTCTCCTCCTGAGTAAAGAAATCCTTAAACACAGTTTAATATTAATTTTCTTTATATATGTCCTCCAGTACGAGCAAAATACTACAAGATCATATCAAAAACACCAAAAACAAATTTCATTGGAGTGGGTCTTTAAAGCTGATCCTGTTGTGCATCAGTCCTTCACCATGCCGGTGCTACTTTAATGACACAAGTCAACCTAAACCACCAGAAAGAGGTGTTTCCACTTTTGTTGCTGCATATAATGTAGTGCACTGCTTAACCCTTGTGTGGTGTTCATATTGTTGTTACTCAGCCAGTGTTCGTGGGTCTGGTGGACCCGTTGCATGTTGTGGTTTTTAATGCCTCACAATCAAACACTTTGATGTTAAAATACTCGAAGGATGTTTACCTCATCCAATTACAATCAGTATATTTGGTTAATATTTGCCTTTTACCTTTGTTAGATCACATTCATAACTCATTTAAAACGTGATAAAGAAAATCAATTAAAATCAAGATATGAGTGGAAACAAATTTTCAAGTGAAGCAAGGGTTTTCAAAACTACTGACTTTTATTTATTTGAACACAGAAACTGAACCCATTCAGGTGCACAACACAAGCTGAACACATAGAGTAAACCTATTAGTCAAGACAACACATCAGCCCCATTGAAGACATGGCCTTCTAGCCACTAGCCTGTACAACACATGGTCCTGGCTGCTGACGGCCTGGTCCTGTGGCTGGGTGCTGATGGCTTCGTTTTGGAACTGGCTGATGCTCAATCTAAATGGTAAATGGTAAATTGCGTATACTTATATAGCGCCTTTCTTCCTCCAAGGACAAAGCGCTTTACAGTCACAGACCCATTCACCCAGTCACACACACGTGGCGGCTCCGCTGCCAAGCACAGGCGCCCGCCTACCACCAGAGGCAAGGTGGGGTTCAGTGTCTTGCCCAAGGACACTTCGACTCATGGGTGTGCAAGGCGGGAATTGAACCTGCAATCTTACGATCATGGGCCTACCGCCCTACCGCTGCTCCACGGCCGCCCCAATCTAATCATCTTCTTCAGAGTCACTGTCAGACTCTGAATTTTCAGAAATGTGATCCTCTAATTCTGAAACCTCCTCTTCTGAATCGTCTCCCTATACATCATCATCAAAAACGTCTCTCTCTTCTAAAATCAATTCCAGGGCCCTCTGCGCAGAAAGTCTATTGGCCATTTTGATCAGTTGTGATGAGAAACCACACTGGCAAAGCTATATTTAACGTGTCCCGCCTCCAATTTGTAGCAGATAACGAGCGAGATATTAAAGATTCCCGCAAGAAAGTCAAATGGTCAAATGTGCGGGAGAACGAGAGCAAACAGAGTTGATGCTTGAATTATTCTAACAATGTTGCAACCTTTAGCAGGAACCGCAGGTGCAGAAACAGAACTCACATTTACAGTGAATCTTTCTCTCTCTGCCACTCTCTCTCTCTCTTTCTCACTGGTCACACACACACACACACACACACACACACACACACACACACACACACACACACACACCTACACACACCCCCACACACACCCACACACACACAGCAGGCCCAGACAGGTGGAGGACAGAGTGTAGGTACATAAAACATCAATTTCCACACCTCTATTGGCCCCGGGTCCAGTGGACCCGAACATCTTATATGTAATAGAAATGTGTTGGGGGGGTATACAGTGTGTTGTCATTAAAAATGTATTCTAATATATGTTCTTCACAGAAAATGAGCCAAGGCCAGTGAGTCTGAGTTTGAAAAATTAATTACGGTAATTGTATCATTTTTCTTTTGATAAAAAATGAAAACGGGTCCCACAGACCCGAACACCACATAAGGGTTAAACTCACCCTGAAAGCACTTTCATACTCCATGGACAGCAGATCCCCATCATAGGGAATCAGGTCCAGGATATACTCATCCATGTTGATAAAAGAACCTAGCACGCCTTGGTCCTTCAGTCTCTGCTCACAGAGCATGCTCCTCCGAGGCACAAACAAAATGTGAAAGTCTCTGGATGAATGCAGTCTGTCCTCACTGAAAAGAGCACAATCCAGAACAATCCTCAGAACGCACAAGCGAAAGGAGGAAGTGGGGATCTTGTCCAGTTTGGTTACTTTGTGGAGCGTAATGATGAAACTCATGACATACCTCTGAACATTCTTTGCAATTATGTCCATCAACTCCAGCCTGGGACGGACGAAGAAGATTATGTTCTTCACATCAGCATTGGGAAGTTTCCCACTCTTGAGGGTGAACATCTTTTCCACCTCATGTTCCTAAAGAAATAGCAGGAAAAAAGACAAGAGCTGTTAAAAACACCCACATTAGATCATTCTATCCAAAACGTTTGCTGAGACCGTCCTTACCTTTAGAAGAGAGTACTGAGCTATGAGTCCAAAAGGCCCAGTAAGATACTCATCCCAAACTATGGCCTAAAGAACATATAATTATAACTCTAACATCACACACGTAATACATTCAATTGCAAATATATAAATGATAGATTATTCAACTCAAGATAGGCATACAAAGCATGTATTATATATTTTATGTATTGGCTAAACTGAAATTATCATTTTGATGAAAACGTTTAAGCTGTGATTGAAAGAAGATAATTCGATACAAATACAGTAGTTTAAGGTCATGCAATGCGCAATAAGTCGACTTCTTACTTTGCTTCCTGCACACTTGTCCAGAAATTCCCGCAGGTCTTTCCTCGCAGCTTCCCTTAAAATGTTTAAATTCACTTTTCCGTAAGACAGATGAGCAGCCATCTTTCCTCATCAGCAACAAGTCAGGTGACCCATTCCGGAAGGAAGACTGGATCACGTGACAAAAGAGGTTACGGTGACAAGAGAATTCTGACTAAAAACAATGGAAACGAACAAAAATAAGTCACATAATTAAAAAACGAAAAAGGAGAGAAAATAATTAAACAAAAAATACATTTTGTGGAATATTAACACATAGACATAGTGCTACAACGACTTAATATATTTAAATAAACGAAACAGGAAATGGTTTAGCCCAAGTCGTTGGCCATCTTTTACTACATTTAGGTGGGGCAGTGTGCATCGAAACCTGATTAAAATGTTGACTCGACAGATTTAAACGCCACATTTTGAAATGTGGCGTTTCTTTACGATATTTGTCATTTTTTAAATTATAATGTAATGAAATAAGCGTCGGAGAAAACAATAGAAGATAGATTCAAGTGTTTCTGTGAACAAATGGACAACAAAGCCGTTAGATGGCGCTGTGTCTCCGACATAGCAAAGCACCCAAATGCAGCTCCAATCGAGCGCAGCCCGCTATTATGTGAGAATTTGTCTCGGGTACCTGCCCTGTTTATAAATGAAAAACAAAGAAATATTGTATTTTTGTTCGCACAGAGAGCAAACAGCCCATATTTTTTATATCACATGGAACATGATAATGTTCATTGACAAGAAGAAAGTGTCTAAGCTTTTAGTGATAATAGTGTTTAATATGCAATTTAATCGAAAAGTAAACAAATACAAAGACACCAATATTATTCTTTAGAAAAAATTAGGTTAAAAAAACGACCACAAAAAACTAATCATTCTAGGTTTGCCTTCACAAGGCTGCCTGGGTGGAGATAAATTTAGGTTCTATAGACAACTGGATCAGGTGATAACAGCCCACTTGTTATTACTTCAGATCGAGGGGTTTCCTTCCCACGGCACCAAGGGCTTTCCATCTTCCACGCAGGATGGAAGAGCAGTTTCCACGCATCGTATAGTGATCCGCTGCGCTCTGTGCTCTGATAGCCCCTCCAGACCCACAAAAAAAAGAAGGGAAAAAAGACGCGATTTGGTGACAGGCACGACCATGCGCAATGACTTACTTTGATGAGATTCAGCAGGCGCTGCACAAACTCCGCATCTTTTTCTAACAGCATCCAGAGAGAGAAAAAGGGACTGGATCCTCTGGTAGGGTTTCCGATCTTCTTTTTGCCCCCCTTCAAACACCGTATCTACATACTAAAATTGCTTTGAGGTTGATGCGTTTGCCCGGTGAGTCAGTGCATGATTATAATATTTTTTTCCCCCTCCACATACAAGTTGAATGAATGCAGCCCTTCATTCAGGAGAGAAGCCCCGTGGATCATCTCTTTGGAGGGAACGTACCTCACAGCCCGTATTTATTTGGTGGAGCACATTTTTATTGTCTTCATCAGCCAGTTACTGATTTGACTGAGAAGGGAAGGTTAGTCTGCATGTGCACAGCCAGAAGAAGCTGATCAACTACTAATGCGTTTGATTGTTGTAAAAGCCCCACTAAAAGCAGTCATTCAGTGGTGGTGAGTCATGCATTTTAGAAAGGTTGCATGGTTTTTCTATCATGGTTCAAGTCTCGAATGATCAATTATTGTAACCCCTGATGGTGTGGCGAATCTTTAAATCCCCTTCAAGGCTTGTTGGACATGGGATATAAAGAAGAAAACCTGGTCAGTTGTTTGGAGGATTGTGTGGCTGCAGTCTCATGGCTTTGCTGCAGGGGAACATGATGGAGCTTGATTCACATACAGATTATGATGTAAAGACATTAGTGATGCCTAAAGATTCTGGTGTGGGCAGGGCAGCCCTCTAGCCCAGCTCTGCCATTGCACAGACAATTCAGTGGTCAACTTGTGATGTTATCAAGTCTTCTTGCACTAAAGGGTATCAGTGGACCAAATCCGTTTGCTACATATGTACATGTATAGGGAATTTTGTTGAGGGGTAGCAAAAAAAAAAAAACTCCAACAACCTTAGGTTCATTAAATCCCTCTGCAGACCTGAGAGATGGGAATTCAGCTGAGACAGAATGAAGTGTAACATCTAGAGCTGTGCCTCTCAAGAAAGCAACCACGTTAAAGTGACTGGACGACACCCTCATTCTGCCACCCCCCCCCCCCCCTTTTTTGTCTCTGGATTTCTTTGTGCAAATGAATAAAATGGTTGTTAGGTCTGAACACACAAAGCCTTAGAAGAAACATGGTTGCTGACAGAAAACGTGGAAAAAACATGGAGGAATAAAGTAAGTGCTTTTCACACTGACTGCATTATTTAATGCTAGGCAACCATACCCATAATCCCAGGTCTTTTGCCATTCTTCCTCTCAAAGCATACTGGCTTTTCAACTATGTGAGCAGCAACGCTGACCTGGTCCGCATATGCTCACACAAAGTGTTTGATCACTTAAATTCTTAGCTATTGATTGTTCTGTTTCCATGGCCACAGATGTCAAAGGTGCACATCTCCGTGTTCATTTGTATTCCTCATAATCCGGGCATGGAGGTTTAAACTTGGACTCGGTAAATCTGCAGGTGTTTCTGATAAAATTCTGCTCCACAGTCAGATTGTGTTTGCTGTGACAGAGCTTTAATGGAAGGGAGTGGCTTTATCCTGAAATGATCAAGGAGGAGAATTGTTTCTCAAGGCTCTCTAAAACTGGTGATTAGGGCTGCCTAAGCAGTGTGGCATATTGGAAAAGACAAAGGTAATTAATGCAGCGTTTTAACAAAATTCCCAATAAAGGGAACATAGTTAAAATTCAAAAACAGAACCCTGATGTATTGAGAAAACCCTACTCTCTCTAAAAGATTCATTTCTTTAGTTTCATGCATGTCTTTTTAGGTAATGATAATTACCTCTGTGCATTTGTTTTGGCCACACTAAAGCTTTGGAGTAATTACCCAAATCTTACTGCATCTAAAAATCTTATTGATGGACCTTCAAACGGATTTTTATTACAAGCTAAGCCCTTTTTCAGCATGTTGCGCTTTGTGGAGCAGACACGTCTGCCAACTGCAGTGTCCTAAAAACACCCAAGGGTGTTGTACATGCCGCTTTATCAGAAGCACAAAAGAGAGTCAGATATCAAACAGCCAAAAAGCATCTCCGATGGACAGATTCCCCCTGCAGACAGAGTTTTGAGTCATCATTTCAGATGTTGCAAACTATATAATACATCGCCATAGATCTTCAGCTGCAGCTAATTTAAAAACGCTGAGGGATTTTTCAGTCAACCATAATCTGGTGGTACTTATTTCCTGGAGCCAAAACGGGAAGGCATTAACGGGGAACTCCTGACCAGTGCTTCAGCAGCCAGTTCCTAGACCCACCTCCTTCCTTTGGGCCGAACAAGGATGAATCAGCCTGGCAAGTTTGAGACTCGATGCAGACCGTTGCTGGAATGCATTTAGCTGAGTGCTCCTACAGCCTGCTCCAGAGATATTGTGGTTATAAATGTAGAACACGGACAAAAGCATGGCTCTGAACTCCACACAAAAAAAGTCTGAGCGTGTGGATTTTTTCCCTTGTAAAAATCAATGTTTACTAAATCCTCATAAATCAGCAAGACCTGTGTTGATTTTAGAATGAAAAACCATGAGAGCCAACACTAATGGTAAGGTAACAGCATGGGAGCTTGTTGGTCAGTGGATGGTGTTTCCTGTTTGCTGCCCAGTGAGGCAGGACCTGGAGCCATGCCCGGATGGAGGATGTAGCTGTGTGATCTCAAATGCTGCGACATCCTCTGTTTTGAGAGGTGAAGAGTCCTCGCAGATGGTTCAACAGATGGTTCCCCTTAGCACTATTGTCTGAATAAAAACACAGATAGCCATTTGTCAGTGCCGAACTAAATCAACCTAAAAGGCTAATGTCCAAGCTGTAGTCTCAGTCACAAGGTTGCAGTTTGTGTGTATCCGCCTAGCATCCTAAAATCAGTTTTCATAAAATAATGTCTCACATGAGAGCATTACATGGAAATGAAAGTAAATGTGGCAAAGAGTTGTAAATAATTAAAAAATGCTGAGTGATGTATTCGTCCTGCAGCAGAGGCCTTCATGTGGTGCAGTGCCTCACAGCCTCACTCAAGTCCAGGATTGGCTGTACTGCCACACTGGCTCCCCAGCTTTTCCTGACGGATAGATTAAAATACGCACTATATCTGGGTTTGGGTGATCTCATGTTTTTAATGCTTCCTGCATCCCCTCCTAATAAACTGATTTTATTTCGCTTCCTCAAAAGACCATCATTAACTTTAAAACCTGTGTAGACATGTTATAACTTAAAAAAAGGCTAAATGTTTACTTTTTTGTTTCTGATTTTGTCAATAGAAGTATTTCATCCAAATGACATGGCAACATTTATTTTTACTAAAACAGAAACATCATTATTTGCTTTGTGTGCTGGTTATTTTGCAATTTTAAATATATTTTTCAGTCAAAAAGACTCCACACTTTCAATATACTTTAGAATCAGTAAACAGTTTTCCATTAAAAGTTTTCACTATTAAAACATTTCTGATGTTAATGTGATTCCTTAAACTTTCTTAGACATTGCAAATCTTAAGATTTTACAGCAAAAAATCCTTATTCTCTTTCGACTTTCCTTTTCCACCTTTTATTTGTTTCTACCAAATATAAAACTCTTTTGTAAATATGTGCTTGCCAGAACTTCACACATTCTACTGCACGCATAGTGTCACACAATGATAGAAATTTAGAAAATGATGTTTTAAAACCTACTGCTATATTGCTGGCCTGCAGAAAGTACATCCTTTTTTTCTCACGAAAAGACCTTTTCTATTTAGATTTTCTAATATAAGCTACATTTTAATTAGCCTTGGCCGATCTTGTAAATGAATTTTAAGAATCCAAAGGATGTAGAAGGAATGCTCCAATCCTTGGGATCTCCCTTTGTCCAATATATTTTACTACTGTATTTAATACCTTAGTAGTTCTAACAAGAAGAAAATTACCATTGGCCTGACCAAGAAAAGTCTGATCAATTAAGTAACATGATCATCATTTTATAAAACTTTATAAAAAAAATTAGTGTCTATTTTTAGTCAACTTTGAGTTTTTTTCCAGTTTTATCTGTTGTACTTGATTTATTGTAAAAGCGTTTCTTGTGGTCTTTTATTTATGATTATGCCATTTTTAGCCAAAAATTAAAAAACTATCATTTTCGAGGACATGGTTTCTGCAGGGCGGCAGTAGTTCATTAGAAATTTGCCTCTGACTTGTGAGTGGAACAACACTCCCTTTCCGTCACCAATGATTGAGCTGTCTGTTTACACTCTCTTCCACTAGCTCACTGCCTCACATACTTCCAACTTAATGTTATCAGTGCAACAAAAATGGCGATCAATAGGAGCTATCCAGCCGTACAGTTTTGGGACAGAAGCAGCTCAGATGAGGAAAACAAAGACGTACATGGATCTAGTCGTCTACAAGTGGATGCATCAGAGTGTAGCTTCCATGTCAGAGCGAGAAGCTTTTTCAAACTACATTTTTTCATCTGCTCTTGATTTACAATAATTTAAATGAAGAAATACTCAGAAATGTAATTTCGAGCTTAGTTTTTTTTATATATAAGTTCTCCTACAAGAGAAAAATGCCCAAAAAACATGTTAAAAACACCAAAAACACAATTTCTATCAGAGTGGCTCTTTAACATTTGATTTGAAATGATGGGTTGTTCCAATTTCAGTCAAAGTCAATTTTATTTCTTGGTTAAAAATGTGTTTTGTGAAAAATGGCACAAGGGCCGCAAGGTTCTTTTATGGGAAGCAAATAGTTTTAGGATTAGAGACAAAGTTGCGGTTTGGATGACCCAAGAAAAAGCATACTTCTGCTTCAAGGTGTTTGTAAGCGTGAAGACGCAGCACTGATATGAATAATAACTCTGCCATAGCATGCATTAAAAAGTGCTGAGATACGTCTGCAGGGACTTTGGTGAGTGATGGGATAGTACAGAGCTTCATGAAAACTCAACAACATTTCATTTAAGCAAAGTGACTGGAATACTAATGCAGGGCTGATGAAAGATACATTCAAGTGAAACCAATTGTGGGGCTTCAATCGATTTCAAATCATTAACCCATTTTGGAAATGTTCTTATTGTGCTGATGGCATGGGAATAGTTGCCCTGGAATTCACTATCATTATATGTAAAACAGGTCCAACAAGGACACAAAAAAAAAATGAAATATCAAACAAACGACACAATTAAGAGCTAGCTGTGCCTTTAAGATACAGATAAGTCAAAAAAGATCAAAATATTTAGCATTTATGTTGAGCTGAAATCTTTCTTTACAAAAGGAAGAGCCCGTGGCTGAGATTATCTATCTGTGCAGGATATGTCTGTAAAACATCACAATCAGAACAGACAAACTCAAACTGATTTTATTATCTTTTATAAGATACTATCCTGAAGGCAAACTTTTATGGACCTTAGCCTTTTATTTTTAATGTAGGACTACATTTGTGTTTGACATGACATTACTTTTGGGTTAATGTCATTTGTTGTAGACATCTTGGCTGAGTGGGATTTCCCTGAACCCTGGCCTCTCTTAAAACAAACAAACAAATAAATAACTAAATAAAGCAGTACAAATAAGTCAGAAAGATGTTTGAACTCAGTAATGGAAGTAGCTCCAGAGCCGAGGATTTGAACCTCATACGCCAATCAAAACCTTACACCCGAATTTGTAGTTTAATTCTCAGTACAAAATGATCTAGTTTTAAAAAGTTGACTCAAAATACTGTTGTGATTGGCAATAATCCTAACCACACAGGTCAATAAAAAGTATAGGAACCGCATTTTTAATATACTCCTTTATATTCCCCGGGGGGCACGATGAGCTTCATCCAGCTTGGGTCCTTGGGCAAGAGCCTTCACGCTGCTGCCTAACTATATGGCCACAAAAGGGGCCGAAATCTGGGTCCCCCTGTCCCGGTCCCCAGCCTGGATAAGATACAGGGTTATGCCAGGAAGGGCATCTGGTGTAAAACTCTCTTGCAAACAACCCGTGTGAATCGGTGAAAGCTGATTCACTGTGGCGACCTCTGAAGGGATATTGCCAAAATGTAAACAACATGTCTGGTTTCATATTGCAGAAAGCAGAATCTGACTTGCTTGTGAAACAATCTGCCACATGTGCTCTTCTCCACTTTAGTTTTCAAACCACAAACAGGAAGTGAAAGAGTTGCCACTCGGTTCCAATAGGTGTGAGACTCGTTTGCCTCATGGCTGCCCATTTTCAGAAAAGACCAAGGTAATTTCTGGTCAAGATGGCGATGACTACAGAGTGGAAAAATTGACCTTTGAAAACTTTTCGCTACACAAATTCTTTTGTAGCGATGTGAAATATCTAAAAAAACAACCTTTTTGTTTTTGGCAAATCTCCACGTGAGAACGGTGACTTACTTTGATCCACACTTCCCCTCTAAGCTGGTTGTTCTTTTTCCATAATGATCCGTGTCGGATCCCTCCATCAACAGCACGCTGCCTTGCTGTCACTCTGCCTGCTGTCCTTACATCTTATATCCGCAAGCAACTTCCAGATGCTAAATTTTTTTTTAGCTTTCATAATTAAAACGAGATTTCTGTCATGAATATCGTATTAGTCGTTACAACTAAATTAACATGTGTTAAATCCTGAACATTATGCAGCCTAAGCATTCTGTTTAAACACAGAATTCTGGTAGATTTCGCTTCCAACAGTTGTCTAAAAATGTTTGCTGTGGTTGTAATATCTGCCAACAACCTCAAATATGTACAGGTGCAGATTGATATTGATTGTTTCCCTTCAGAGGAGACACTGGTTTCTCATTTGTTTTTCTTTTCCTCCGTGTGAGGGGTTGGAACAAAGAGATCGATGTCGATGCTCTCCCTCTGGTCTTTCCTGTTGTCATCGAACACATGGTCTGTTACTCGCAGAATCTGCTGCGCGTTGCTGGACCAGCTCTCTTTTTTAGACTGCCACGTCTGTAAGCATTACCGTCCTGGCTTTTGTGAGAAGAATCCGCCGACCCACTGAGTCATCTTTTCCAGGCAGACAACACGTCCAAGATGACTGTAAGATGAAGTCAGAGTCTCAGATGACGCGGATTTGTCACATTTATAATCTCATTGACACAATCTGAGGGTCACATTGATGTCATCCCTGTCTAATGCCATAGTTCAATATGACATTATGTGAAAATGACTCGTTTATAATTGGTCTCTCTAACACAGATAAGCCCACACTGTATCTTTCAACTGTCTGAGGCATTAAACCCAATTTATACGTGTACTGTAGCCCCCCTCATAAAGAACGTGCCTTCAGACTGTTCTAATTCAAGCTGTTCTCTGAATACTAATTGCCCCCATCACCCTAGAAAAAAGTCCACTTGTCTGATGGAAAGAAATTATGTTTTTTTGGCTAGGGAGCCCGGACAAGCCCCCGCTCAACTCTTAACATTGCCTCCCATTCGTCTCTCTGTCTTTCTCTCCAGGACGATAACAATAAATGGGATAAGTCATTTTGGGAAATAAAGGGAGCTGTACAGTCAGTGTGTTGTCATATGTCGTATGTGTCAAACTACTGCTAAATAAGGGAGAAAAAGACTGCTCCCTGATGGCTGTGCTTCTGCTGTTGGCTGTGTGCTGCATGGGAGGAGGCGCGGGGGTGAGGGGTGATGAAGCCCCCATGCAGGGTGGCTAAAGATCCTACAGCAAATTTCTTGCTCATCTGTGGAGCCCACAGGCAGACAGACAACAGGTTGCAAATTTCAGAAGGTGTGCTGCCTGGTGTTACACAGCCCAATACAGGCTGGATTAAAACAAAGACGACGGTGAAGGCTTTCCTTTTAGCTCGCCCCCTTTTCACCCTCACAAAGATTCAATAGTGACTGATTTTGCTCCTGTGAAAAACTGAAGTAAAGTGTATTGATTTTTTTTCTTTTCTCATCGGCAGACATATCTTGCTGTTGCCTTCCTGCTCTTGTTGATGCAGTTCTGCCCAGGCACTCACCTCGTCCTACATCATCACAATTCCTGAGATTTAGCCCAAGAGAAGCTTTTAGTTTCTTAGGATGGAGTCTGCCGGTATCCTTTGAGGACTAGTCGTCCCTCAGGACATGCAGCAGCTGCAGCTTTTGTCTGAGACTAGAAGACGGCTTGAAGTCATTTTCATTTCATGCACATTTGCAGGAACACCTGCAAAATATCCTGAGTTTCTGTTGGTGTTGTTGCATCATTCATATCGCCTGAGACTGGACTGTAGCGCTGCTGCATCAGATGTACTTACTTTTTCACACGGCCGGCATTAGCAGTCTGCTCATGCTCAGCTCATTTTTGCTCTCAAACCACTGCACCATGTCTCCCTTCAGCCTTTTATTTTAAACACTTTAAGTGAGCTGAGAGCCGTCTTTAGACCACTCCTCGTCTGGTTGAGTCAACGGTTTACGAAACGGAGTGACAAACGTGTTCAACTGCTGCTATTGATAACCGCCTTCTCCTCCACCAAAGCCCACACCGAACGGCTATGAACACTTCAATCGACATACTACAATTGCTGAGTTGTCATTGTTGTTTTACAATAAAATTGAGACATTCCTACTGTATCTGCTATTTCATATTTTAGTCTGGAAGAAATATCAAGTCTTATTTTATTAAAAGCGGTGTTCCCTTATCTTTTTTACCTGCCCCTGTGACTTTGACTGTAGCTAAGCTTGTTTTAGGCCTGCAATAAAAAAAAAAACGACTTGTCTTTGCACCATTGCAGAGCTCAAATACATTATGTTCATGGAATGGATTTCTTCCAACAAGCTTGGCAGACTGAGATGGTGCTGATTAGACTGTAGGTTTGGCAGAAGTATTGTGTTTATTCTCCAGCAGAACAGAGTGGTATTTTTCAGGCTTGGTATGCAAATTAACAGACCATTAGCAGATGAAGGGGAGAAAATACTTATAATTCCTTTTCTGGACATTTTAGATGCTTTTTCTTCCTATTGGTGTTGCACTACTAAATAAAATTTGAATTTGATGAGCCAATAATAACAACTAAAAAGTGCTGCAACGGAATGAAAGATGGGAAGAGAAACGTAAATGTTGTGGGCAGACTTTTTTAACTTCTGCTCTGAATACAAAGACGATACCTTTTATCAACACTGAACAGGGACTCATACCTGCCTCCTGTCTTCTTAACAGCACAGCATGACAGACACAGTGATGAGTGGTGGGACGGGTCGCTGGGTATCAAACGACAGGCAGGGAAGCATGCATCCAAAGTAAGTATCTCCTTCAGAGCAGTTATGTCTTGGCACCATTTTCATTAACGACAGCATCATGCCTTAACCGTATCATCCTTTTCTCTGCTGCCTGATCTGTGACACAGAGATAAAGAGCAGTAAGTGAAGCAAATCCACTCCGATGTAAATTGTGTAACTGCATTATGGTGTTCAACTTTGTGGGTTTGTGTGTGTGAGTCAAGGGAATGAGACAAAAATGAACTAATGCGCCCACAAATGGACCCCATCTTTGCAAAACAGGGGTAACTGGACCAAGCAGCCAGGTCCCGGTTCCAGTCCAGATCTGACTGATGAAGAAAAAGAGATAATAAACAGTGTGATTGCCCGTGCGGAGAAAATGGAGGCAATGGAGCAAGAAAGAATTGGGTGAGAGCTGGTTTCTGTGATGAGCGGAAATTTAAACAAAAAAAAAAAGTCCCTGTAATGTCATGCACGGCTTTGGACATTCTGCTGCTGCAGCCGCCTGATAAACCGTCTGGACAACATGAAGAAGACGGTGTGTGGGGATGGAGTGTCCCGCTGTTTGCTGTGTGGGGAGCAGCTTGGATCACCAGGGGTCAGCTCGGTGGTGTGTGAAGACTGCAAAAAGGTAGTGAAATTAATTACTTCTGTGAATTTCATTTTTCTTTAAGTGCAAAGCCGTTACTATTTTTAGGTTTCTTGTTTTTTAGCACATGTGTACTAAGTGTGGTACGCAGTGTGGTGGTCTCCCACGGCCTGTTTGGCTCTGCAAGATCTGCAGAGAACAACGAGAGGTGAGATGCTCATGCTAAAAGAAATGTAAAGTGGCAACCAGGGTAAAGAGGTTGTCAGTCATACATCTTTTTTTTTGTGTTCTTAGGTGTGGAAGAGGTCTGGTGCCTGGTTTTTCAAAGGTTTTCCAAAGCATTTTTTGCCTTCACCCATGCCATTATCTAAACCAAAGGAGGCAGCTGCCCAGAAGACAACAGAGCCTCAGAGGACAGCAGGTTCTCAGCAGAGGGACATAGTCGCCCAATCACAACCAGGTATAAACAAGCCTTGCTTCAGTTTTCCTTTCTTATTTAGTCATCAAACATGTTTACATGGGGAAGCTTACAAGTTGTTTTCCTTTTTTTAAATTGGCTTTCTACATCCATCCTATAGGTCCAAGTAAGAGTCAGCCTCCAGTTGCAGAGCAACACGTTTCAAGCAAGGCTTCAGGCAAGTTTTCCATAGCAAGCTAACAACATAAGCTCGCGGAGGCTTTCCCTTTTCCAAGAAACGCTTAACTGCATCTCTAAAATCTACATAGCCAGTGTCCCAGGGGATGCCATCCGCTGCTAATTGGCCAGCTTGGGTCAAAAGTGTTCCATTAAAGAACAATATAATAAAAAAAAGAAGGTTACAAGAAATTGGAAGGACAAATAACATTCTTAAACCTTAAAGAGAGATGACACAGACGGATTACATAAAATTAAATTTGGCAATATTTGACCAAAAAAGTTAAAACACATTGGAAAATGTCCCTATAAGAGGAAAAAACAGAAAATAAGGCAGGTGCAGATACAGCACAGAAAATTCAATTTGTTAATGTTATTATTAGAAAAACAAACAAACCTCTAAAATATATTTTAATGTTTGGAATTATATACATATATAATCTCAATTAAAAATTGAGAAATCTAGGGCTAAACCTTCACACTGTTAGACATTTTATTGTTTCACTATTGGAGACCAAGTGAAGAAAATTTAGACATTTTTTGTACTATTCCCTTTTTATTCCATAAGACTTTTACGCCACTTTGATATCATAAACCATTTGACTGATCAGGCAAAAACATGTTAGGTTTATGTCAGTATAATCCAGATTAAGTTTTAAAACATCACTAAATGGTAAACTCACTTAATCATTTTAAAAAATAAAGTTCCACTGATCACCATTTTTACATCTTTAAAAGTCTTAAAATTTTTTCTTAAAAAACAACTGATTTTAATCTCCTTGTTCATAAAGCTGGTCTACGCCTTCCCCATCTTTTGGCATCTGTTTGGTAAAGGTGACTCAGCTGCTGCAGCTGAGTCAGTGCAGAAATCTAAAGAGTCTCACAAGAGATGTGAAACTCCATGAATATTTATACACAGATTCTAATTACAATCAAACATGTCACATGTGGTCAATTACCATCTTTCTGCAGATTGAAGTTGAATGTGCCACGTGTGTATGTCATCAGGCTTAATACTTTCAATCCGAGCAGGGCTGGAGCTTCATGAATAAGTTCACACACTTACATCGTCATTTTCTAATACAAGCACACACAGGTAGTGGAATGAAGAAACTGATCATCTTGGAAAGGTTTTTAAAGTGGATTCATAACATTATTTTCTACAGTAAATTTGCCAGCAATTTAAGACCCTCTCCAATGAAAATCATGTTTTTTGGTGTTTTTAACATGTTCTTGTGGCCTTTTTGTCATGATGGAGAACATATACAGTCTAGACTAAAAGTTTGGACACACCTTTCCATTCATTTGAATGAGTGGGTGTGTCCAAACCTTTGGTCTGTACTGTACAAAAAAAAATTACGATTAGTCTGTGGGCCACAAGCACCCTGCTCTGCTCCTTTCTGATACATCCGCTTGTTGACGTCTAGGTCTATGTACATTTTTGTTTTCCCTGTCTGGTCAAGCTCAAAGCTGTACGGTTGGATAGCTTAATATTGCTCACCATTTTTGTTGCACTGGTAATGTTAGGTAGGGGGTGTGAGGGGCTTTAAGCTAGTTTAAACAGTTGGATGACGGGAAGGGAAGGGATGGGCTTACTCCATGCCAACCCTTCCACCCACAACTCAGAGGTGAATTTCTAATAAATTCCTGCCACTCTGCAGAAACTATGTCCTAGAAAAAGACACAGTTTCTAAAAAATATTGGCTAAAAATGGCATAATAATGAATAAAAAACCACTGGGACTTTAAATACCCTTTAGAATGACAGTCCCAACACATGTAAATGTTTGATTTGGGGTCATGCCTGCAATTTGAATTTCCTGGTACCTTTTGTGGTTTTCAATCACTGTTATCACAAACGAAAGTGGATATTATGTTGCACCAAGTCTATGAAAGTGACTACACTGTAATGCAGTCATTTTCATATACAGCTATAGGCAAATAAAGTTATGCTTTGGCCCCTGAGTGCACTGGAATCTGTCACTGTACTCTTTATATTCACTCAGTGAAAGCTTTGGTCCCTTCCTTCATTTAACTTAAGTTTGCTCTTGATAAAGCTATACCACTACAAGGAAAACATTTAAAGTGCAAGCTTAGAAGCTTTTTCCCTTTTGCTTTACAGAACATTTGCACTTTATCTACCATCTCTGATCACATCTGCTATTTGTTCTCTATTAATATCTTATAATTTGTCCTTTAGAGCTCACTCAGTAAAAATCTTCCCTGATGCTGTAATTAAAACACATTCTTCCCCTTCAGCCCTTAGACTGCCCTCTCCAATGAGACACATTAATCATTTTGGGGATTTCATTATCATAATTATGTATTTAGGGCACATGCATTTATGTGATAATAAATGGCTTCTCTTGACTGCTATGTAGCAAAAGAAATTGCTTCATCAGCCGTACTAGTCAAAGACTTGCCAAATTTTTCACAAATTCTGCTGGGGCTTCTAAACTTATGTGGACTACTGCATTAGACAAAGACTACTTTTTGTTTTGTCAGGGATATTTGGAATGCTGCATATATATCTGTATGCCATTAAACTTCATCGATATAACAGCAGCTTACAGTGACAAAATGCGCTTTCTGTGATGTTTACATTTGTTTTGATTGGATTACAAATGTAAACATCATAGTGACTTGAGGAAGAATTGTGTGTGTTTTTTTAAAGCTAAGCTCAAACTTGACTCTATGATTGTTGGAGATGTGAAGATCATAAAGTCTACTTTGCTGTTTTTGGGATGTTTCCTGGGTTTTTTTGTGCTCTGCTTCAACATTTTCCCTGTCACAGTCACACAAGGTTGATGTTAACTTTCAAACGCCATTTACATATTTTTTTATTGGGTTTTAGTTCATCATTGACAGATCAACTGTTTGGGTAATTTAGGATCAATAACCCAAATTGGGCTGTTTTTTTTTTACCCAATTCTGAGGTTAAAGAGAGACTAACCTTTCGTTGGCTTATTTTAACTCAGAAAAAAAGGTAAGAAAAAAATCACAAATTGGGTTCAAATAAAACCAAGTTCATTTTTGCAGTTAACAGGTGTGTTTATAACATTTGAGTGTGTGTGGACAGGCCCCGCCCATTTGAGATTTGTATTCTATCTGAACCTTACCGTAATGATAAACATCCAGTAGCTTGTAGCTTTATGCTGCTTCATGGTTTTACCCCCCTCCCCCTCCTATTATCACCCTCCTACCCCCCCCCCCCCCCCCCCTCTCTAACATCCCTCTCTCTTCTTCCCTTCTTTCCTTTTCCGTCCGGTCCAACACAAAAGAATTTCAAAAACAATTAAAATGAATAAAGCTTGGCCTCGATTACAAAAGGGGTTTATTCAGACATACCTCTGGTTTGTCTGAAGATTAATAACCCCTCTTGTAAAAGTAAAATATGTCCAACACAAGAGGCCTTCAGCCCTCATCTGTCTGTCCAGCTGTTGGACAGGACAAGTTTAAAAAAAAAAAAAAAAAAAAATTAAAAAAATAAATAAAACCAAGTTGTGACAAATAATGTTAGTGATTTTCACCATAGATTAAACCCAGGAAAATTTTTCAACAGGAAATTTACTCTTTTTAGTGTATAGGACACACATTTCTTGGCATGAAGCTCTGATTGGCATAGCCGTAAGAAAAAACAAAAACAAAAGCCTAGAAACCTTGAGTAGATCGGTCCTAAAGGAAGCCTCACTTCTGTTATTTTTAGTTACTGTAATAATAGTTTTTGCTGAATCATAAAGTTTTAGTTTGGCAGAAACATATTCCATAGTTTTAATTTGAAAATTAATTTTGACTTTCAACATGACATAATGCTTGTGTTTTATTCACCTTCATTCATCATTACGCTAACCCATAGTTTTTCTGTCTTCATTCCAAGTCATCAGGCTTTTTTATCTCTGTCTCAAATTTGGGAGTGCACCCCGCTGTTAAAACCAAAGGGGGAGGAGAGTCTCAATTAAAAAGTCAGAGGCTGCATGCTGTGACTTGGAATGAGTCTCCAGGTGGTGCTGGCATGACAGTCTAATTTCAGATTTGATGCATGATTACCTTTGCAATGTGATCCCCCATAAAAGGGAGGTTTCCCTGGCAGGCGGACTACATACCGCTGCACGTAGAAGTGTCAGCTGCCACAGCTTTTATGCAGGTCAACGCCTTTTTACAACATAAAAGCCGCATCACCGAGAGAGCATGCTGTAATTCAACGTGTACCGCAGTGAAGGCCTCGAGCCAAGTGATTATGCATCTCTTGTTTGAGTTTGTGGTTTTAATTCATTCATGCCTAATTTTAGCTGCAGAGTCACAAGGCCGGGCTGGTTACCCACCTGTGGCCCCTAAACCATCTGTGCGTATGGCCACGGGCGGGGCTGGCCCTGAAGAGCTTGGTCAGGGAAGTCCAGTGGTCATGAAGAAGATGGTACCTGTCCAGAGCTCGAGACAGCAGCCTTCTGCTTCTGTCGCCATGGCTCAGCAAGGTGAAACTAGCTTGGAAACAGACCTGAGCTCATGCTGTAAAAAGTTGCAGCCCCTTAACGTGAACGTGTGGTTGAACGTCCTGTGGCAGGAGACGCAGGCGCTTACTCCTCTGGTGCTCCTCCAGAGCAGAGATCATCTCTTGACAGGAGGCAGCCCACTGCCTACGGCTCTCATAACCCCCGGCAACAACCCCCCCCTGCTGAGGAGGAGGAAGAGGTGAACGACTACGACTCTGATGAAGCCAGTGAGTACACCATCCTTTCCAGGAGTAAGGTGGATGACTTACATTTCATCTTTGTTTCATTTCATATAGAACTTGATATTTTTTGTCATTTGTCATCATTAAAAATTAAAGTTTAGCTTTTATTTTAACACACACACTTACCTCTTACTGTAAGTGTGCAGGGACAATGTGCAGTCAGTATGCAAATCTAAAAAGGATTCCTGATGAAAATATATCTGAGGAGTATGACATTATGTAAATGATCAGGGATATAAAAGCTTTTCAGATTCTATTATGTCATTTTTTCCTTTCTTTCATAAATCCGCTTTCATTGTGGAGGAAAGGATCCAACACGGATCTGCGTTCTTTGCATTCGTCTGCACCCAAATGGGATTCATCCTTTCTCAGGGAAATCTAATTTCATTGGATTTTAATAAAGTCTTAATATCTGAAGTATTAAAATAAAATTGAAATAAGAAGTTAGAGACTTCCAGAGAGGAGGAAGAATGTTCCTGTGTAAAAAGAAGAAAACTGTAGAAATCTAGTGAGCCTCCTCTCTGTAAAAAAATTACAATAAAAGGGGTTTTTAACTATGAGTAATTAGATTTTAGAATAAGTTTGAATTAAAGCATATTTAATTGCTGGCAAATATTCAAGATTTCAGTTCATACTATTTTGATTGTTTTACATGTTTCCAACCTTAAGATCTTAAATAAATTACGTAATCCTTATTCATTTCTACTATTACATGGAAATAGTTTATGATAAATCAGTAACATCTAAAAAAGGAAGCTTTTGTTTATTCAGAGCACTTTGATCTCAACAAAATCTGGATTGCTTTAAATAAAGAATATTTCTTACTAGCAGGATACCTGTATTTGAAATTAGGGAGCAAAATGTAGTTCCTATTTATATAGTTTACACAATAGTTGATTTAATGTATAGTTTATATTAAAAAAATGAAAACTTCATTTTTATTTTCTAGTAGTTCATATGTATGGGCAGCTCATCGGTTTTCAATTTTTCATTGTTCTTACTAAAGATAAATAGAGGCCTGTGAATGTTTCATGAGTCGAGACTTTTTGTTTGCTCTTTGACTCTGTTATTCAGTCTTTATTTCATGATAAAGGTGTTTTATCACAACAGGATAATTTATAGTTTTCAAACTCTTAAATATTTGGAAGCAGGCTTGTAGTCTCATGTAACGACCGGTCTGGGTGTCTTTTAGCCACCCTGGGTTCCCTCGAGTTCAGCCTGCTCTATCAACAAGAAAGCAACAGCCTCCACTGCAGCATCCTCAAAGCAAAGGTACCACTCTTTCCCCCACACAAAGGGGTCGTTTTAGCAGATTGGTTACATATTCCAAAACCTATAAACTGCATTTCATCTGATAATTGCTCTCCACTGCTTTTGATCTAATTGTGAGGCTGATTTTCTCCTCAGGGACTAAAGCCCATGGACTCAAATGGACTGGCAGACCCATATGTGAAGCTACATCTGCTCCCAGGGGCTAGTAAGGTATGCGTCACAAAGGAAATATTTATAGCTTTTGACAAAAATGAATGACTTTGACTCCCCATTTTGGATAATGAGGAATCTCTCTGCCTGCTCATGGGTGACATCTAGTGGTGGGTTGGAATCTCCAAAACACACAAATCTTCATGATGGTCAAGGTATCTTAATAGTATTCTTTATTTTTTTGTAATCTGTTCTGCCTTTAATAGTCTAACAAGTTGCGCACCAAGACCTTAAGGAACACTCGTAACCCAGTGTGGAATGAAACTCTCACCTACCACGGCTTGACGGAGGACGACATGCAGCGCAAAACCCTCAGGTGGGTCGTACAGTTAAGACAGCTGCGTCTGAACCACTTAGAACCAAAGGCAAAGCTGTCGGACCTCAAACATCATCTAGCTGTGGCAGATTTATCAAAACATGTAATTATACTTTTTTCTTTTTTGTTTCTACAGGGTCTCTGTCTGCGATGAAGACAAGTTCGGGCACAACGAGTTTATTGGGGAAACTCGAGTGGCACTAAAGAAACTGAAGATGAACACAAAGAAAAACTTTAACGTGTGTCTTGAGAGAGTTGTGCCTGTGAGTCAGACACTTAAAAGTCACTGCATTCTCTTACAGGGTGACTTTCTTCTCAAGTTTTGTCCTAACCTTGATGCTTTTTACAGACAAAGAAAACTGCAACAGCTGGAACAGCAAGAGGGATCTCACTCTACGAAGATGAGGCAATACCTTTATTTCCAAGCATGTCTATACGTGACAGATTCCTCTAAAAGGCTCTAGCAGATGTTTTTTTTAATAACCCCTGCTGAACTGTTCTTCTCTTTCGGTCTGTTTTAGGCAGGGAAAGATGGCACAGAGGTGGAGGAACGCGGTCGTGTTCTGATCTCCCTCATGTACAGCTCGCAGCAGAACCGCCTCATCGTCGGCGTTGTGCGATGTGTCCACCTGGCTGCTATGGATGCTAATGGCTACTCCGACCCATATGTCAAAATGTAGGTAGCGCTTCCATAACTGTATCTGGAAGACTCCAACGATTGTATAACTTTCTCCGCGTGTTTCTTGCAGCTGCTTGAAGCCTGACATGGGGAAGAAGGGCAAGTGCAAAACACAAATTAAGAAGAGGACTTTGAACCCGGAATTTAATGAGGTTTGCAAGAAAGTTTGCAATAAAAAGAAGAAAACTTTGTGTTTTGCTAAAACTATAAATGTTCTGATCAACCTTCAGGAATTCGGCTTTGAGATCAAACACAGTGAACTGGCCAAGAAGACGTTAGATGTTTCGGTGTGGGATTACGATATTGGGAAGTCCAATGACTACATTGGTAAATATTCAGTTCGTCTCAGTGATTTCCTTTAATACTAAAAATAAAAAGAACCTTTCACCCCCCCTCTACCTGTTCTTCACCTACCCCTATCTCCCTGACAGGTGGGTGTCAGCTGGGTATCACTGCCAAAGGGGAGCGGCTGAAGCACTGGTACGAGTGTTTAAAGAACAAGGACAAGAAGATCGAGCGCTGGCACACCTTGTTAAATGAGAATCACGTTGCTAGCGATTAACCACACAGCACGGGCTTATCAATGTGTTTGTCTTCATTCCATGTGGCACTTTTCCCTCCCCACAGTTATTTTGGATTTTTTTCATTACAGCGCAGCATTGCTCATGTTTGGCTTCGACTTTCAGTTTGCATCTTCTCTTCTCTCTTTTTGACTTTACCAGAGCTGATTATGAATCAACCTCAGACCCTCGTTTAACTGAACATGAATCTGCTGCGAGGTGGCTCCGCAAAACGACCTCACGCCAGTCATATCCTGATAAGAACTTCTTCATTAAAGAAAAAAAAAAGTTGGGCTGAAGAAGAAAAGCAATATGTTATGGCATCTATTCTAGAAATCCAAGATTTTAAAAGCCCCCATGTTTGAATTTCATTAGGTCATTAAGCTTTTTTGTTTTTTACTTTTTACAGTGGTTACATAATATTATATCAGCATGCCTGGCCGCACATCTACTAAATACTTCACCAAATGAACACTTTGTATGACTTCATGAAGAAATGTTTACATATTGATACATTGCTCAGGTTAGAGTAGAGATCTGATGTAACTGGGATGTGAACTAGATGAATCAGTTGCTGTTAAGTTCAAAATATTATAGCACACTTGTACGGTGTCAAAGGAGTTTTTTTTATGTAATGTAACTAAAACTGTGAATTTTTTGGTTGGTGGGAAAATATCAACTGTACGTTTAGGACAACTGAAAAGTGAACCTTAATTTTTTTTTCTCAGTTATGAAAAAAAAAACAACAGAAAGAGACTTGAACCTGCTAATTCTGCTCAGAATAGGTTTTGTACTTCAGAGTTTACAGTGAATGCACACAGTCAAGTTTGCTGCAGGTAAACCGGTAATGTCTAAAGTATGTGCTTTTACCTGCATGCACCGTGCTTGTGAATTTCGTGTGCCTGGGGCCGTAACAGCCCGCTTTTACCCCGACGTACCCTTTGCACAAAGCAGAGCCCGTTTTTTCTGTCTGCCACACCTTTAATCATCCGAGTGTGCTTGTTCACTAATCACAGCAGACCAAGGAAAGCACACTTTACAAAGTGGAATAACCTCAAATTTGTACAACTGTGTGCAACTTTTTCCAATCTCAAAACTGACAAAAACACAAAAAATCCTATGCATGAAATGTTTTGTGGGTCAAGATATATATACTTTGTAAGAAATAAATGCTATTGTAATTCCATTAATGTTTACACTACTTCCCCATTAACATTCCTACTGATACTTTATATTCTGTACGAGAAGTCATACTCTGCATGACTATAAATATGTTATAATATGATTAAATTGGTTTGTTAGCGTCAACAGAAATGGCTCAAACTCAGCCGAGCACATGGATGTAGGAGCTTGTAGCTGAGGGTAGCAGATCAAAGGAAATCTTGACAGGTCCTTTGCTTGAACCCTGTAGATTTCTCCAGTACGTTTTCTTCACAAAGCCACTCTGCCTCCATATAGCAGCAACGTAGGCACTTTAACAGTAGGCTCTGTACGTTACAATGGCATCATGAGCATCAGTTGTTGTTTAAAAGATCAGGCTTCTCTCTGAGCTAAAGTCATATCTGTCTTCTACTCGATTCTGCCAGTTCAGTGGAATGTTTCTTAATCTCTGTATTTGT
The DNA here is from genome assembly GCF_053564925.1 of Oryzias latipes. NCBI lineage: Eukaryota > Metazoa > Chordata > Actinopteri > Beloniformes > Adrianichthyidae > Oryzias > Oryzias latipes. The sequence goes on from NC_136245.1 coordinate 16,613,106, forward strand.
ACATAGTGCATGCAGTTGAAGTACAAATGATTGCAAATACTTTTGCATGGAAAGATTTTGCAGAGAGTTTACACAGACCAATAAACCTAATTTAAAAAATCGCAAACGTTTTGTTGGCAACTTTTGTGAGACATATAATAGTGCTGCTTATATACTGATGAGGCCAAGAAAAGTCCATCCATCCAACTTCAGAACCTGCTGTATCCCTTTTTGGGTCACAGGGGTTGCAGGAGCCAACCCAGCTAGTGTTGGGCAAAGGCTGACAGATCACCAGTCTGTTTGCAGGGTCACTCACATGCAGACTTAAGAGAAAATTGGAGTCACCAATTGACCTATGAGGCGTGTTTTTGGACTGTGGGAGTAGGCTGGAGTGCCCAAATTCCACACAGAAAGGTCCCAGCAGGGATTTGAACCAGGGCCTTTTCACTGTGAGGGGAACGTGCTAACCATTGTACCACCATGTAGCTCTTAGCCTAAGAAAAATCTAATTATGAAAATAGCTTTAAATTTATTTTTTAATTACTTAAACACTTGGATTTGTCTTAGCACAGTTTTTACTTTTAGTTAAATATACCTTAAATATACAGTACATTTAGTGATTCTGCAGTGATTGCTAATTTAAATTCAAGTTCGTCTGCCTTTTTTAGGCTTACAAAAAAACTTGAGTGGTTTTACAATGAACGCTACAGCAAGCCTTTGATTGAGTAATGCAAAAGTTTCCGGCAAAGTCAAGTGTTGAGGGTGTAACACAAAGTTATGGATCAGGTACTCAGCTAAGGTTTTTTTAATTTAAAAACCTCTGCACCGACAGAATACCTCCTCCTCTTCTGCTATTTGCACAAACTCTCTAAATCTCTTGCCAACTAAAAACTCTTTAGTTGGCAAAAACAAACAAAAAGGTCTACAAAGTGAACCTAACTTCATAAACAATGTAAAAAGGTTTATCGGTGAGTATAGACCGAAAAAAAAAAAAAAAACGTTGCCAGGAATGACATGAAAAATGTTATTAAAACAAAGAGAAGGTAGAAAAAAAATTGTAAGAAAAATAACTTTTTTGGTCAGAATTTACCTGTTGAGGGAAAATGTAACTTCATTAGAAAGCTGGTTTCATTTACTCTAGAAAAGCAGATGAAATGAAGACAGCTTCACTTTCATAATATGTACCGGTATCTGTCAAGGGTGAAAGCAGATTTTCATCAACATACATTTTTCAACAGCAGAAAACTCAGATTAGTGGTGTGACACTTAATTGATGAATTGATTTAGTCAACCAAATTGATCTGATTTAAGTTTGTTAATTGAATCAAATCGAACTATACCATTATAAAATCATATCTAAATGGAATAAATTGATTATAATCAATCTTGGAAAATACCATTTGGATTGAGACATGGTTTACTTTAACGTAAAACAAGCAAGTACCATAGCTGTGATGGTACTTGTTGTCCGCAGTGTGGTAGAATGTTCTGTTCTCTTTAGGAAAACAGTAGAAAATATTTATTGTTTCTCTTGTCACGTTGCAAACTAACCAACCTGTAACTTCCATAAAAAAATACCTACTTGACTGTGAATGAATTGACTGACCCCAGAGAACTAACCAATTGTGGATGAGATGTAAATGCTATTATAAAGATGAAACGTTCAAAATGAATGAGACAAACAAAAACCAGCTTTATTACAATTCAGCTTTTAACTCCTGGTATATAACTGGTATATTTCTTTTTAAAACAATTTGAAGAGATACACAACACAAAACACTGCAACCACAACACAAAATACAAATTATAATGTGTAAAACAAAATAAAAAACAACAATGAAAAACCTTTATTCACAGTAAAGGTTGACATTTAGAAAACCATGTGTCTCAGCTTTGAGGAGCTGATCTGGTTTCTTTACTTAGTGTTTATCTGTGCTGTGCTGGAAAAAAATATCTCAGGTGTCTGAACAGGTTTGTTGTGGAGCTGGTTCTAGATGGAACTATGTACCTGCAGACTCTACACTCTTCCTTTGTATTATCAATAAAACTGAAATGGTTGCAGATTCTGCTTTTTTGCAGTCTCATTTTCTCTACTTTACATTTTAGTGTTGATGTAGTCTGTTGTTGCACCTGGCACTCTCTCTGTCTCTCTCATCCTCGTACCGCGTGCTGCTGCTGCGCATGTAAATAAGTTATGAAGCCTGACCAGCCTGGCGGAGCGCGACGCCATCTTGGTGAGGTCGTCGGCGCCCACATGACAATGCTTTCTATAGCCTTTAGCAGCTTTTATATTATGTATATATATATATATATATATATATATATATATATATATATATATATATATATATATATATATATATATATATATATATATATATATATAAAAAAAAAACGCCCCTCTCACCCTCCGCGGGTGGTTTCTCCTCCAAGCTCGGGTCCTCTACCAGAGGCCTGGGAGCTTGAGGGTCCTGCGCAGTATCTTAGCTGTTCCTAGCACTGCGCTTTTCTGGACTGAGAGGTCTGAGGTCTTTCCAGGTATCTGTTGTAGCCACTCCTCCAGCTTGGGGGTTACTGCCCCGAGTGCTCCAATTACCACAGGCACCACTGTCACCTTCACTTTCCATGCTTTCTCCAGTTCTTCTCTGAGTCCCTGGTATTTCTCCAGTTTCTCATGTTCCTTCTTCCTGATGTTCCCATCGCTTGGCACTGCCACATCCACCACAACGGCTTTCCTCTGTTCTTTATCCACCACTACAATGTCTGGTTGGTTCGCCATTACCATTCTATCGGTCTGGATCTGGAAGTCCCAAAGGATCTTTGCTCCCTCATTCTCTACCACCTTCGGAGGTGTTTCCCATTTTGACCTTGGGGTTTCCAGTTCATATTCTGCACACATGTTCATGTATATTATTCCAGCCACTTGATTGTGGCGCTCCATGTAAGCTTTCCCTGCCAGCATCTTACACCCTGCAGTTATGTGCTGGATTGTTTCAGGGGCCTCTTTGCACAGCCTACACCTTGGGTCTTGTCTGGTGTGGTAGATCTGAGCCTCTATTGCTCTGGTGCTCAGGGCTTGTTCCTGGGCTGTCAGGATGAGCGCTTCGGTGCTGTCCTGTAGGCCAGCCCTTTCTAGCCATTGGTAGGACTTCTTGATATCAGCCACTTCAGTTATGGTCCGGTGGTACATCCCATGCAGGGGTTTGTCCTCCCATGAGGATCTGTCCTCCAGCACTGTATCCTCTGCTCTCCATTGCCTGAGACATTCACTGAGCACACTGTCATTTGGGGCCTTGAGCTTGATGTACTCATGCATCTTGGATGTTTCATCCTGGATTGTGGCTTCTACGCTCACTAGTCCTCGGCCTCCTTCCTTGCGGCTAGCATACAGTCTCAGGGTGCTGGATTTGGGATGGAACCCTCCATGCATGGTGAGGAGCTTTCGTGTTTTAACATCCGTGGTCTGTATCTCTTCCTTTGGCCATCTTATTATTCCTGCAGGGTATCTGATAACTGGCAGTGCGTAGCTGTTAATTCCCCGGGTCTTATTTTTGCCATTGAGCTGGCTTCTCAGGACTTGCCTTACTCGTTGGAGGTATTTAGCTGTTGTATATATATATATATATATATCAGCTGAGACTAGAGCTGACATTACATCACATCACTATCCAGCTAAATCTAGCTGGCTTTATGCTTTTTTTGTATTGTTATTATGGTTCACTAATTCAGTTAAATGTGTGTAAAGTCGTTCATTCATTCTGCAGTTCCCTCAGCACTGCTGGATTGGTGTGCCACAAGCAGATCAGACGTATTTGCTTCCAACTGGCATTGGATGTGAAAACAAGCTGCAGGAACTTAAAATCAATTAACTGAAGTTGTGAACAGAATGGATGTACTCACCTCTCCTGGTTCTGCAGTAGATTTTTGAAGGAGGTCCAAAGTTTTTGGGTTTTTTTTGGAAGACTAGACAAAAGTATGTAACAGTGGTCCAGCTTGCAAACAATTAGGTCTGAACTCAGCTTCTCTTGTTTTGTCTTTCAGTATGTTACTTTCAAAATGCCAAATACATTTTTTAGAAACTTGTTGGCCAAGTGTTGAGATAAGAGGAGTTTGCAGCCATAACTGTTTCCTTTAGGTTTTTTATCACTGACAGCAGGAACTGGTCACATTTTGACTACATTGTTCATTTGAGTTTGCAGCTGCATTATCAGTCTGTGTCTTGCATGGGAAAAGAATGCAGACTCACTCTGCTTACTTTGGGGCTGATTAAAAAAAACTGGTTTAGTCTCATGTGAGTGCAAAGCGACTCTCCAAATATCTTTGAGCTAATCTGAATTTCTGCTTATACTTTCATGAGCGTAGGGTCATTGGTTTTCTTTTCTGCTGGGTCCGTATAACCTTAATGAGCTCCAGTTGCTCCAATTTTCTTTTTAAACGTAGAGTTCTTAAACTTCAAGTGTCAACAAGTCAATCTGCACAGTATTAAATTTCAAATCACAGAAGCTTCAATGTGTTTAAATTAACACGTTGAAGAAAACAAAAGAAAAGGCCAGGGAGATCAAAATTCTCAGTTGGAACCAAATCTGGCTTGGGTGTGTGGGTTATTTCTTGTTAGGAAAATGTTTTAGGGAGTTTATTTATTTTCAACATTTTCCTTTGAAATATCAATATTAATTTAAAAACCATCCAATATATCAAAGTTTTAAAAATTATTTTGAATGAAGTGAAGTTAGAATGGGGGCACTGAAGGCCTGAAATGGCATATTTAACTCAAAATAAAGATCCTCCAAAGAGACAAACTACAACCGGAATAAACTGTTATTAGCAGGGAAAGGTCATGAATCAAAAAGTACACTTTGCAAAGAGAACAAAGTGTCAATGATACTCACATCAATGTTAGCTGTTATCAAAGGGTTATTAAACACTGATGTTTCTCAAGTGAGAGCTTTAAAAGGCTTTTTTTGGTGAAGTAGAAGAGTTTTCAGATTGTGGTTGCTCTGATATCTTTGGCCTGCAAATTGGAGGAAGTTGCTGTTTGTGTCTGTTGACACCCTGTGCTGTGATTTCTGATGTTTTGGATCCTCTTGTCCTTTGGCACGAAGAAGCATATATATGGTGATACAGAGGAGATAAAGATTCAAACAACCAGATAATTTCCTGATTACTGACTTACAATGATACTAAATGTCAAAAAAATCCAAACGAACATTTTATGGTTTTGTACGTTGCTAAAAGTCAGAGGCAAAGAGCACTTTCATTGTTTGAGGTTAACAGTTTAATTTTTTTTTAACTTGTCCTGTCCAACAGCTGGGCAAACAGATGAGGGCTGAAGGCCTCTTGTGTTGGACACATTTTATTATTTTTACAACAGAGGTTATAAATCTTCTGACAAACCAGAGGTATGTCTGAATAAACCCCTTTTGTAATCAAGACCAAACTTTATTCATTTTAATCATATTTGATAATCTTTTGTGTTGGACCAGACGAAAAAGGAAAGGAGGGAGGAAGAAAGAGGGATATTAGAGAGGGGGGGATAGCAGAGGGATTATAGGGGGGGGGGGGGGTAAACCCATGAAGCAGCACGAAGCAACAAGTTTCTGGATGGTTATACTTATTACGGCGAGGTTCAGATGAAATACACGTCTATAAGGGAGGGGCCAGTCCAAACACACACTCAGATGTTATAACATACCTGTTGGCTCCAAAAAATATTCCCATGACAACATGTACACAGTACAAATAATATTTACATAGGTGAGTTTTCAATTTTAACTCAGCTAGTCCCATTGGGCTTTCATTACTTAATACCCAATACATAAAAGTACGGTTGGAGGTAGAGCGTTTAGCCACCAAGCCCCTGTCTTATGGAATAAGCTCCCAGCTCATGTAAGAGAGGCCGACTCAGTTTCTACATTCAAAGCTAGACTGAAAACATTCCTCTTTGGACAGGCTTATTGTCAGACTAGTTAGTATTCAGAGATTATTTAACTTAATGTTAGTTTGTTTAAATTAAACTTAATAATAACTATTTCTTTTAAAAGGCTGCTAGAAGTTGAAGCTGGGGTAACTATGGTGCACTGGGGTTCTGTCCTCTTTCCTTTTTTACTTCTACCCTTCCTCTCCTCTATTCTTGATCATAATTTATCATTTAGTTCTCCATGCCTCTGTTTGGTGCAGTGCGATTCATGTATTGTCCCTCTTTTCCTCTCCCCTCCTGGGGAGTGGGAGTGCTTCCAGACTCCAGTTGGCTCATCCGTGCTCCAGTTCCTGACCGTGTACCTCGCCTTCGCTCCTGCTCCTACACCTGGCTGTGGATCCTGCCTCTGGCTCATCTCTGGCTCGTCTCTGCTCTATACCTGACCGAGTACCTCGTCTCTGCTCCTGCTCCTACACCTGGCTGTGGTTCCTGTCTCCGGCTCGACTCGCGCCTTTGACTGTCCCCACAACCACGGCTGGATGAAGCTCGTCTGCTGGACTTTTATATATGTAGTTGTAGATTTAGATAAGTTAATTCTTCTCTAAGAGTTCTGGTAAATCGCCTGTCCGTCCTGGGGGAGGATCCCTCCTTCATGTGGGCACCCCTGAGGTTTCTTCGTTTTTTCCGGAATCCGGTTTTTTTGGGAGTTTTTCCTTACCGCGAAGGGGGGATCTAAGGGCAGGGATGCCAGTATAGCTTAGTCGGTTTGTTAGTTCATTTTAGTATTTTTCTATTGAACTCTTTGTATTCGTGATCCTTCTGATTTCATGTTTTACTTCGAAGCCCATCGAGACGACTGTTGTTGTGATTTTGGGCTATACAAATAAAATTGAATTGAATTGAATTGAATTGAACATTGCTGTACACATGATGTGCAACAAAAGATCATTTATTTGCACCTTTGTTTGTGATAACCCACTAAAAGTCTGTGTTGTTCACTGTTTAAAATTGTTAATTGTTGCTTATTTTATGATTACCCTTCTTGAATGTGACAATCTTCTGCAGAAGTCTTGAACATTTTGCTGGTAAACAACTAAACTAGTAAAGCAATACCGCTCTTTAGAAACAAAAGTGTTGAAGTTACTAAACAGTACAAAGTTGTTTAGATACCAGATTGAATTTTAAAACTGTAACATTTTCTTGTCAGGAGATAACTGCAGACATATCACGACTGAAAAAAACAGTCAGGGGGGGATAATTGTGATGCTTCTGGTGAAAATTAGTGTCTGCCAAAAAAAAACTGATCTGTGGCTTTTTACCAATTTGTCAGTCTGGAAAAAAAAAAGAATTACTATAAGTATCTTAAAATGTTGGCATAGGAACAAATTCCTAACTATGTATTAGATACTTTAAAACCACATTAATTTGTCAGCTGTCTTAATTTTACTGGAAGCCATTTGAGAGAGGAAACTTCCAGAAGTTTAGGGATGATCCAATTGCATTTTCACTGGCATCAAAACCCAGTATCAAATTTCTCCACTCCAGGGACCAATAAGAACATTTCCCAACCCCACGTTTTCCAACAAGGCAGTGATAACTTTGGAGCCAGTCAAATCGGCCGGTGCAAAGATGCACAGATGACTCTGGTGAAGAGGAGGATCTCTTCCATCTCCATCTAACCCCCCAGCTGCTCTCAAACAGGATGGTGGACAACAGATATCTGCTTCGCGCAACATTGTTCTTTTCATGTTTGATTTTATCCAAGTCTCAAAACGCCAGCGACGCGGGACTGTTGTGCGTCAGGTCAGCTGCTGCCGACGGACAGACGAGCGTCACCTTCATGCGCCAATGGAGCTCCGGTGCGCGCGCCGTCTACCTCACCAGGTGGTCCCAAGACACCACATTGCTAGGTTGTGACATTTACTCCGACCCAAGCGTGGTGGAGAGTTACAGCGCTCTGTGTAAAACACAACAACACCCTCAGGATCAAGAGGTTTTCACAAGGTTTGACGTTCATGCAGTGCTGGCTCCAAACGCACCGTGCGTGCTGGTTCCCCCAAAGTTTTCTGCACCGCCAAGAGGAGATGGGACGGTGCGGAAAACTCGGAGGAAGCGCTCCTGGCTGTTTCCTGGCACGCTGTGGTGTGGCACTGGCAGCAGGGCGCGAGGATACGATCAGTTAGGTGAGAAAGTTTAATTTATAATAATCCGAGGCATTCAGATACTCTTGATCTGGGTTATTTGGAGGTTGCATTTAGCAGAAATGGCCAGAGGGAAAGTAGTTCATGGAGTTATGTTATGTCACTTCAAAGGAATGCACTTTTTAGCCAGAAGCACTATAGCTCAAATTAGTGACATTTTTCAGGAATAAATTATCTTAACAATAACATTTTATTGGTATTTTACTGCAAGTTAGAAGTTTTCAGTTCTTTCAAATGCAATGGCTATCACACCTATATTAAGACATTTTTTTCATATACTAGTAATTAGCAAAGTTATAGATAAAAAAACAATTTTTGCAAATGTTTAATACATTTATCTGAAATTTATTAAATTAAATTATTAATAATAAAGAAGACACCGTGTTTGTTAAAGCCTAAAAACCATGCAATAGTAACCATAAGGGGGCGCAATCCAGCGCTTTCCTGTGTGTCGTGTCAGGAAGACTTTGTGAATTAACACCAAAGCTTAATAAATAATGGTTTGTTAAAAATTCTGAAGTTCTGGTGCTCATTTTGAAGAACAAGGGGGACATATTAATTGAATTAATGGGAAATAGAAGTAGAAGCGAGGCTGAGGTCACAAATTACCTTTTTTTTAAGAAACAGTATAAGTTAGTGCCAAGGAACAGAACCACAGATGCAAACTTTGCTTTGAGAATGCTTCTGAAGAAGAACAAAGAAGGTCAGAAAGAGTTGCATCTTGTTTTTGTAGATCTAGAGAAAGTATGACAGGGTACAGAGAGAATAGCTGTGGCTTGGATGAGGAACTCTGAAGTGGTAGAGTTGGAGTTGTTGAGAGCTGTAAGACAGTGATGAGATGTGCTGTAGGTGTGACAATACATAGGAGTTGAAGGTAGGGGTGGTACTGCAACAAGGACCAGCTTTGAACCCCTTCTTGTTTGCTATGGTGATAGACAGACTGACAGAAGAGGCTAGACAGGAGACCTCATGGGCCAAGATGTCTTGAAAGGACATTGTCATCTGTAGTGAGACCAAGGAGTGGATGTAGAAATATCCAGAGAGATGGAGGTTTTCTCTGGAAAGAAGAGGAATGAGGGTCATCTACAGGAAAACAGATTATCCGTGTGTAAATGAGAGGAACTGAAATGGATCGGAGAGGTTACAGGGAGGTGTTGGTGGTGGACGGGGGGACGTTAAAGTTCTCTTTGAAAGTGACAAGGATGGATAGAATCAGGAATGAATCCATAAGAGAAACAACTCATGTTAGATGTTTTGGAGATAAATGGAAGCAGATTAATACGGTTTGAACACATTCAGAGGAGAAACAACATTATGTTGGTAAAAGAATGTCGAGGTTGGAACAACTATAGGAAGGGGGCGAAAACAAAGAGAAGATTCTTGGAGAAAAACAAAAGGCTCTGAGTGATGGTGGGCTCCAAGGTTTCTTGAAACGATCCAGCAAATAAGCTTTGTTCATCTAAACAAAAAAAACAAACATTTTTATATTAAAGGCACATGAAATACAATAAGTACAATATCAATTTTACTAATTATACTTTCTTGGCCTCTAAATATACAGTACAGACCCAAAAGTTTGGACACAGCTTCCCCTTCATTTGAATGAGAAGGTGTGTCCAGACTTTTGGTCTGTACTGTAAAGTATATGAAGTTAGTCATTTTGTTGCTTAAATTGGAGCACATTATTTAATGGGATCAACTGTCTTTGTACCCAATTTGGTTACCTTATGACCTCAACTATGTCATTCTTTTAGTTACATTGTGTTAACAGCATAAAAGTTTGTACTTTTTTTATTGCCTTTGCTTGACCTGCTACACTAAACCTGCACAGTTCTTTTTAAATTTCTGTGTCCTTTTTTTATTTCAATTTCAAATGCTGTGCTCTAATACTGCCAAAGCCATTTCTATGCTATACGCTTGTTTTATTCATTAGTAATAACTGGTTCTAAACAAAAAAAGCTGCCCTCAACGACTCTGCCAAGGGTCAGCATGCCTTTTACTCCTGGTCAACATTCCAACTTTGCTTATTTCCACGAAAATTGCATACAATTTGTATATTACTTTTCTAACATCACATATATTTTTTTTCTTTTTTTTTAATGCACCACCTTTACCAGGTTTAAGATGGCTTGTTTCCTTCCCATTTCATATACCAACACATCCATGTTTTGCTTCATGCTTGCAGGCATGTTCGAGCGCGCAGATGTTTGCTGCCGTGAGCATGACCACTGTCAGCACAGCATCCCGGCTCTCAGCGTGAGTTACGGAGTCTTCAACCACCACTTCTTCACTGTTTCGCACTGCAACTGTGACCAGAGGTGAGCCTGAGAATACACCCAGAGAAGGGATCTAAGGTATTCATTTTCCTCCAGGGAAACTCCGGCAAGCTGTAATTCAAAGACGGCTTAAGCTGACATGGACAGATCTGGCTGAAGGTTTTTAAGTGTTGCTGCTTTAAAACCGCGGGGGGAAAAAATCACCATGGCATGCAGGTGTAAGCTTCAGTCTTTAGGCCAATAATTTGAAGTTGATACAATAGAAGACTTGAGATCATGCAAAAAATCTACACATCTTTGAACGATAGAGTTGAACTTACTCCAAACACATCCATGCCATGAAAGTTTTTGGGTGTTTTATTTTTGCATGTGCTTACTTTCTGTCTTCCTCTTGCCAGGTTTCGGCAGTGCCTCAAGCGTATGAATGACAGCGTCTCTAGCATGATTGGCTACACGTTCTTTAGCGTCCTGCAGGTTCCCTGCTTTGAGCTCCAGCATGTGAAGAGGTGCACAGAGATGTACTGGTGGGGAATGTAAGTAAACAAAAGTGCGGATACAGTAAGGCTGCAGTGACGTTCTGAACACAATGAATCTCTGCAGCTGGACTCACATGCAAAACAGTTTTTACTGTTAAATGAGAATAAGCTGCTTGGGGCAAAATGTCACCCCAATCAAGTTGCTTTGCTGCTCATTTTAGTTGGCTATTAAATAAAATTAATTTAAAAAAAACAGTGTTTCTTAGATTTTGGTGTTAAATTTGCCTTCAAAAGTTGTAACTATGTAGCCTTCTCCTTTTAACCATCTCTTTTTAATCTACTAATAATCTAATTATCTAATTACTACTGACTAGCAAGTCAATGTGGCAGAAACGCTGCAATTACAGGGATGTCTTTCTGTCCAACACATTTTATTGGTGTATTTAGTATCTTAGTAGGGCTGATGAAACAAATTCACCTTTAGAATGACTAACGAAGTTAGGTCAATAGAAAGTACCAAAACCATAATTTTTTAAAAACCTTTAACAAAATTACTTTTTCTTATTTTAATCAACTTTTTGTACAGTTTAAAAGTCCCACGCTAATAATCTTTTTAGCTATTTTAAAAGCGTGCCAAAATTTTTAAATTATAATTATGCTGCTTTTAGCCATTACTTGGAACCTGAGTCGTTTTCTAGAACATAGTTGTGGGCCGTTGGCACGGAGCAACCCTGCTCACTTCTGCTCCCTTTTACTAAGAGTTTGGAGCAAGGAGCTGTGCCTCATCCAGCATATTTTCTCCGTAACAGATATTTTAGAGTTGGAGTTGTTGAGAGCTGTATGACAGTGCTGTAGGTGTGACAGAGGAGATCAAGGTGGAGGTGAGACTGCACCAAGGACCAGCTTTCAACCCCTTATTGTTTGCTTTGGTGATGGACAGACTGACAGATGAGACTAGACAGGAGACCTCATGGGCCATGATGTTTTGAAAGGACATTATCATCTGTAGTGAGAGCAAGGAGTACGTAACAACTAAGCTCTTTTTCAAATAGCGTTTTTCATCTGTTCCTGATTCACAACTATTTGAATAATGAAAGCAGAGCTTATTTTTACATATTTCCTCGATCATGAGAAAAATGCCACAAACACATGTCAAAAACACAAAAAACACAGGTTTCATCAGAGCAGGTCTTTATTATTATATAAAAATTAGAAATGGTCGACTTAGCTGTAGACCTGGAACAATTTAACAACAAGACTAACTTGTTAGTTAACTAGGTAGTGGGTGACCATAAGGAATATTGGAATCACTAAAGCAGAAAATCATGTACCGGTAATTAAAAAATAAATCTATATTATATTAGGCTTTTTCCTACTAGATGTGTTAACCATCGTTTTTGTTTGCAATTAAACCTTTTTTTTTTTTACAAAGTAAAAGTAATTCTCATTATTTACCATGTTTTGTACATTTTCTAATTGTAAGGATATTTTGACTTAATTTTAAAGGCTCTGAAAAGACCACATCAACTTTGATCATACACTGAAATAAAGAGTGAGCCGGGTTTTTTTTTATATGACCAAGGACAGGCACAGGATTTTAGAAGGGCAGAAAAAAGTCAGAAAAGTGCAGCAAAAATAATTTTTTTTGTCCTTTAACAAATATAAAAATTAATTAACATTTAAAAAAAATAAAATACTAATAGAAAACTACTGCGCTCTGCGACCTGTGTAGGTGAAGGTGATACAATTGTAATTTTTTATGTAAACAACATAACAACATGAGTTAATTCACTTTATCACAGACTTGGAAGACTTTAAAGCAATAAACCACTAGAGGTTATTTATTTTGGGATTGTGCTGCAGGCATTATCAACATGAATACAGATGGTAATGTTTTTAACACAGATTGCCGATAACGTTCATCCCCAGAATGCTGGAATCATTAATGATACTTTATGTCAGGAAGGAGGTCAGGAAGCTTTGAACTCGCCATAAATAGGGTTCATTTTTAAAAAATATTTCCGCTGAGTTTTATTTTGTACTAAGGCCCCACCTTCCCATCCCTACACGATCTGCTTTGTTTTGAACTGATGCGCCATGCTCAGACGTCTGGCTACAGTAGAAACGAACTCCTTGACTAATATATCTGACAGTTTGACTCTATTTAAGCTCATTCAATCATTGGACCAGGGGTGGGGGGTTGTAGTCATGAGTTTTCTTGTTTCTCTAGCAGGAATTTATTAATGTTTATACAAAAACAAACATATAAATAAGCAAACAAACAAACAAAAAAATTAAAATCTGGCATTTTTAAAAATGAAGCAAAATGGGTAGCTGCTCAGGCACCCCTAGGGCCCTACGTGTGCACGTGCCTGTATATGACTGTTTAAATTACTTAAAATATATGTATAATACATGTGATTTTAAATAGCCTTTTCTCCTTTTCTGCTTGATTATAACATATATTTTCATTTACTAGGTGCAAAAGAGCCAAAGAAGCGCCATACGCGGTCTTCCAAAAACCCCGTCCTTTCGACAAATCTGATAGTCAACACAAACATACACATGTTGGCATTACAAGCAGTGAAGAGCAGCATTTGACTAAAATCAAAAGGGTTGGGTCAGAGAGGAAATCATCTAAGGCAAAACCTAGATGCGAGCCTCGAGATCCCCCTAGAGGAGATACCTTCTACCGCCGAAGGAAAACAGGGAAAAGATGCAGGACGCAGAAGAATCTTGAAGAAGTATCATCCTTACAAGAATCCACAGAGTCGGGAGCACCCACCAGATCTATGCCCAAAAAAAATGGTCCATCTAAAAGGAAAACACATAGGTTGAAGAAAGAAAGCCGTGCTATGAAGAAGAGTCGGAGAAAAGACTTAAATGGCCTGACACCAAACTCCAACCTGAATGCATCCTTTACAACACCTTCAACTGCTACTCCTTTAACCCAGCAACTGAAGTTTAATGTAAACTCAACAATCACAGTCAAAAACACAACCAAGTCCCTCAAAAGTCAGAAAGAAAATCGAAAGCCATGTCAATGTGAACCCAGGAGAACTGTTATTTTACAGCAACAATGTAAAATATGTTCAAAACAGAAGATCAAAACTAAAACGACTGTGAACAAAAAAGTGTCTGCAATGGAGCAGAAAGGTCATAAAAGCATGTCTCTGATAAATACAACAGCGTCTCCCTCTCAGAAGGCTTCATCCTCTCAGTGGACTCCCGTTACTCATGGATTGCTGGTCTCTGCAAAGTTTAGAACAACTCCTGCTCAGGAAAATGAAGCACAGCAAGAGCAGCTCGATCCCCATCTAAGGTGGAGCAACTCAAGCCAAGGCCTCTTAGAGATATTTCCAGATGTTACGAAACAAACTCAGAAAAGCGTGGACGAAAACAGTGTACTTCAAAAAGGTGAGTGAATGTACTTAGATGCTGGTTTTAACAATAATAAATGATGATGATCAAAATATGAACTTTGAATTTTATTCTACTAATGTTGTGCAAAATTGGTAAACTAATAAAGAAAATACATTTGGATAAGGTAACAATTTCTTTTTGTGCTTTTGATCTAGGCTCAGATAAATAATTTATCTTTTAATTCTGATGTTTAAGAATTTATAGCTGCAGGTTATGTGAAAGACAAAATCAACTAACTTTTATGTATTGGTTGACAAAGTTACTAAAGACAAAATAAAATCTAATAGGATAAGAACATATTCACACCTAAGCAACAACACAAATATTTCAAGTTTATATTTAATTTAATTCAAAAAAAGAAAGGGTTTACCATAATTATTTATTAAAATCAAAATGAAACTGAAAACCTGATCTTACTCTGAAAATTTCCAACATTTTTCTCTACTTGGAGTCCCATTCCGATCATCTTTTGATCTATTGTAAAAGCGTTCCCAGGGCTCTTTGAATTATGATTATGCCGGTTTTAGCCAAAATAAACACAAAACTGTGACATTTTCTAGGACATAGTTTCTGAGGAGCAGCAGGAGTTCATTTGAAATTCCCCTCTGAGTTGTGGGCGGGACCATTGGTGTGCAGTAAGCCTTCTGCTCTTCCCATCATCCATTTGTTTACACTCCCTCCCGCTAGCTTGCAGCAGCTTACAACCCCCAACTTAGCATTGCTGGTCCAATAAAAAAGGCAAGAATAATTGGAGCTATTAAGTCGTATAGTCTTGAGACAGATGCCAGCTCGGACGAGGAAAACAAAGACCTACATGGATTTAGTCGTCTACAAGAGGATGCATCAGAATGGAGCGGAGCAGGGAGCTTGTGGACTGCCAATTGTAGCTTCTACGCTACATCTACATGCTTTTTCTAACTGCCTTTTTTGTCTGCTCCTAATTCACAACAGTTTGAATAAAATTAAAAGCAATTTTTATCCCTGATGATAAAAATGCCACAATATTTTAAAAATAGAAACATGAATTTCATTGGAGAGGGTCTTTATCTCAGAAATGTTCTGATTTTAACCCCATAAGCCAGCCTTTTTGTAGAGTTATTTTAAAGAAAAAAATGTCTTATGTTATTGTCTATTTTATTATTTTAGTAATAATTTCTTGTCAGTACTTAGTATTTACTTAGTACTTAGTATTTGCCTTTAATAAACCAAAGCCTTCATAAGCAAAATGTTCTCCCTTCGTTAGCCTCTGGCTTCAGATTCTTCAGTAGTTGACTCAACAATTGTTTGAAAATTGAATCCACTGTGAATAACTAATTTACAGTTTCTGGCAGATGTTGGTTTTAATCGTTCAAGAAGATATTCCACTAAGCAGTTATTTGTGTTTCCACTACCAAAAAAAGGCTTTCATACCTCAGGGGGGGAAAAATCAGTAAATTAAAGTTAGCTACTTTTCCATGAACTGTAATGGATCTAAGATAATTATAAAGGCTGCAAGGTCTGCTAATAGTTTAGATTTTTCCTGTTTTATTCAAAAAGAATTAAACTGGATGCTTAATTATTTTCTACTGCTTGAAGGGACTGACTAAGTAGATTGAGTTTAGTTGAATAAAATTCATGAACCTCCATTAGCTTTACAGTTGTGTTTTGCCTTCTGGGATCTAACAAAAAAAAAAAAACACAATGAGAAGGTTCTGCAGCCATTTTTTTAAAATAACTATTCTGTTGTTCTCTCTTAACTACCGTGGGTAAGTTATGCAAAGAGCCATGTGTTGTGACAGGATAAACTTAAAAGCTTTATTCCAATTTTTCTAAAATCAGTTGGCTTAGTTTACCCAAAATACATCTATATGTTTCATAGCTAATGTATAGTTTTAGCCTAAAATACAATAAAACTTTCAACAGTAACAGGGAAATCTTTTATTTATAATTTGCATCCCAATTGATGGGTATTAAATGAAGAAGGCAGAAACCTTGACGCAGCACACCAAAGTCTTGTTGCTTGAAGTGTCCGGGAACATTTTTTGAGTTATGGAAATTATGGTAGCTCGTTCATTAGACAACCTACTGTCTGGTTACAAAACTTTAAATTAGAGAAATATTTAAGCTAACAGAAAAAGAACAAAAATTGGAACTTACTGTAAAAAAATCAAATTGCTTTCTTTTTTTCTTCTTTCCAGAAAATCATCTCAAGTGTGAAAGCCTCAAGCATCTGGATGATTGTAAATTTAAAATATCTCCTCTTCAGGGGAAACATAATCTGCATAATAAGGACTTCAAGACTGTTTACCACTGCGACTGCACCAGCCGGTGAGATAATAGCACTTTAACCTGCATCATATTGCATCTTCACTCTGTAAATATATTTATGCAAAAATTATGAAATATATATACAGCAAAAACATTTTTGCTCCAATGTATAACTAATATTAACAATATTTTTTTAACCTATTTGTACTGCTTGGAATTAAATACCAACACATTTGTAACAATTAGTGCTTTTCTTGTCATGACATCTCAAATGGTTTCTCTGTGGCCCACATATTTGATTTTTTAACTTCTCTTCTAAAAGTAGAACATTGTAATTTATTCCAAGACTAAAGCTAATCTTAGCTCTGTTTTTGTTTCCCCCTCATTTTACAGTTTGGCTGCACAAATCAAAAGCTTCGAACAGCCCAGTTATCTGTCATCTGTCTTGGTGGATTTTGTTTCTCATCAATGCTTTACTCTGCCAAAGCAGAAGAAGTGCCCTCGTGAAAAAAGGTATTCTGGTCTGACACACTTGGTCATAGGAAATCGGTTTATGAAATGTTAAGTTCTTTTTATAGTGTGTTTTAACCCCACAGCATTATCTACTTCTGCCATCTAATTCTGGTTGTTTTAAATCTTGTTTTCAGATGTTCTGGAGGCTTCATAAAAGCCTTTGACCTACTTGAAGCACTTAAGAAGGCAGAAGAAAAAAGCAAAGCTGAAATGGGATTTTCAGCCAGTGAAAGAAAAAGAAGGATTCCTGTTCGCCTTTACAAGCGATGCATGAGACTACAGAAGGAGTTTGAAAAAATGTCAAAGCTCAGATGATTAATGACTCCACCACTGTCTATTGCTGTTATGAATTAAGAAAGAAGTTGGATTTGAGATTTAGATGAAAGACCTTTCATCAAATAATTCAATATCAATAATTCATGAACACCTAAAGAAATAAAATCATGATATGCATTAGTCTCCGTGTAATTAATTTAGGGCGATGAGATACACCAGTTTCTTGTTTTAGATTGAACTCCTAAAAATAAACTTTCATTTTTTGTTAAATATCATTGAGATGCAACTGTGTATGAGGCAAATACAAGAGAAACAAAGGGTTAAAGTTCCTCTCCAATCCCCTCTTGATCTATTTTCAAATAATTTCCAGGGGTCATTTAATCAGAAATTTGCATGAAGTAGGCCTTCATTTCCCTTTGTCCCTTTGTTTACACTCTCTCCCACTAGCTTACAGCTGCTTACACCCCCAACCTAACATTACTGGTGCAAAAAAATGTCGAGGAATATTGGAGCTATCAGGCATACAGTTTTGAGCCACATGCAAGCTTGAATAAGCAAAAAACGGCGTTATTGGATCTAAATGTCTGGAAGTGAATGCATCAAAAATGAGTGGAGCGGAGAGCTTGTGGCCTGCCGACTGTAGCACCTACCTTCTAAAAGCTTTTTCCAACTACACAACCTTTCCAACTACACAACTACTTTTTTGTCTGCTCCTGAATCACCACAATTTGAATAAATAAATTCTCAAAAATGCAGTTATAATCTTAGGTTTCTTTATATACAGTACAGACCAAAAGTTTGGACACATCTCATTCGAAGAGTTTTCTTTATTTCCATGACTATGAAAATTGTAGATTCACACTGAAGGGATCAAAACTATGAATTATCACATGTGGAATTATTTAAATAACAAAAAGAGTGAAAAAACTGAAAATATGTCATATAGTAGGTTCTTCATAGTAGCCCAATTTTGATTTGATTACTGCTTTGAAAACTCTTGGCATTCTCTTGATGAGCTTCAAGAGTTAGTCACCTGAAATGGTCTGCCAACAGTCTTGAAGGAGTTCCCAGAGATGCTTAGCACTTTTTGGCCCTTTTACCTTCACTACAGTCCAGCTCACTCCAAACCATCTCAACTGGGTTCAGGTCTGGTGACTGTGGAGGCCAGGTCATCTGGCCCAGCATCACTCTCCTCCTTGGTCAAATAGCCCTTACACAGCCTGGAGGTGTGTTTGGGGTCATTGTCCTGTTGAAAAATAAGTGATGGTCCAACTAAACGCAAACTGGATGGAATAGCATGCTGCTGCTGTGGTAGCCATGCTGGCTCAGTATGCCTTCAATTTTGAATAAACCCCCAACAGTGTCACCAGCAAAGCACCCCCCACACCATCACACCTCCTCCACCATGCTTCACAGTGGGAACCAGGCATGGGCACTTGTTTTTCTGTACTTAGCTGCTTTTTTTCTTGCCATAATACAAATTCTAAAAGTCTATCCAGTAGGTCTATCAGCTGTGTATCCACCTGACTTGTGCACAACACAACTGATGGTCACAACCCCATTTGTGAGGCAAGAAATCACACTTATTAACCTTACAGGGCGCACCTGTGAAGTGAAAAACATTTCAGGTGACTACCTCTTGAAGCTCATCAAGAGAATGCCAAGAGCGTGCAAGCAGTAATCAAACAAAAGGTGGCTACTATGAAGAACCTACAATATGACATATTTTCAGTTGTTTCACACTTTTTTGTTATGTATATAATTCCACGTGTTAATTCACAGTTTTGATGCATTCAGTGTCAATCTACAATTTTCATAGTCATGGAAATAAAGGAAACTCTTTGAATGAGAAGGTGTGTCCAAACTTTTGGTCTGTACTGTATATTTCCATCATAAGAAAAACATGACAAAAACATGTTAAAAACACAAAAAGGAAATTTTCATTGGAGTGGGTCTTTCATAGGTTGTGTGACAGATTTTTATTACTGTACTTTACTTTATTTGAACATGCACAAACAGATACAAGCATAAATACTATTTGGCTCGAAACATCACATAATCAAGAAAATCTACAATAAAAAGCTGAAAGGGGTTGTTTTTACTTCACTCTAGAAAAGAAAAAATACTTTGTAATTTTAAAAGAATACTTGCAGTTTTTGTTCATTTTTATCCTAAAATTGTATGATTTTTTTTTTTTATAACTAGTTTCGTTTGCGTGTTTTTATTATTATTAACTCATTTTGACAGCTTAGGCGCGCGGTGCATGCTGGGAGTAGTCAGTTGGCCTTGGAAACATGGCGTCGCACTGACAGCCTAGTGACTCCGGTTCGTGTATCCAGGCATTGACTCAGCGGCTCGGCTGGCAGCGAGGCTAATTACGACGTTATCTTCATACCGGCATTATGCAATTTCTGGAATTGCAGTTTTCCGCCTAAAAGGACTGCAGCTTCAACGGCGCGACGCAGTAGCGGATTTTAAACAAGTGTCACGCCCACTCTGTTCGGTAACGTTATAGGGTTTCGTTAGCCCCGCTACTGCTAACCAAGCCAGCTAGCATCCGCTGTTCGTACTAGAATAATGCATTGTAAAGAGGACCTACCACTCCTATTCATTCGCTGCCTGGCTGTCTTCTGCTAGCTTAACTGACACTGCGGTCTGTCTTGTCAGACCCCTTTTGTCAGATAAGACCACAGCGGCAACAACACTATGTTCCGGAGCGCGAGTTGGCTGATTGGGGCGTTTCTGTCATTCTGTCACTGAATTTTTAATGTTCGACCCTTTTGGCATCATTGTCGGAGGAGAGAGCGATGGGCTCCGGGGCTGTGGATTCATCCCAGTGGCTTTCGGTGAAGGAGGAGACCATTTTTCTCCACGACGGACTCATTCGGGTCACCGATCTGGCCGAGCTCCCCAGTGAAATTGGGGTGTCAGAACAAGGGGACACCGAGCAAGAGGTGGGTTAAAGTAATTTTCTCCACGCAGAGCACAGGAGTGATATAGAACAAACCATACGTGGTGTTTGTAGTTTGTGTGAATTCAAAGCGCGTTGGAGCAGACAGTCCTGCACCACCGGCTGAATAATAACAGCAGCACAGATGTTTTCAACTTTCTCGATCCCCTTGTTATTGATTTCTCGTCAAACTCTTCACTTTTACAATCATACTTCATCCTGAATTCTTCAAAATAGAAGCTTTCTAAACTGAGCTGTTTCGCTTGACCATCAATCGATACAATTAACACGATATGTAAATAGAAAATAGTCCCTTTACCTTTGATTTTATTTAAAGCTACTTTTATGAAATTGTCACATTTTAATTTATAACTATTTTAATTTGTATTAGTACATTCTCAGTCTTCTTTTTCCCCCCTCCCAAGTATACATATACAGTTAAGCGACAAAGTAAATATTTATTCCTTGGAAAAACTATTTTTACTATATTTTTCTTTGAACACTGTTCTTTATGTACTGTATGGCTCACATTAGAATATGCATTCCGGTAATACTATATATCAGTCTAATCACCTACTTTCTTTTTCTGTAAACATTTTGATGTTTTGGAATTCATAAAACGCTTTGGTACGCGTCACGGTCTTTTATTTTGAAGGCAAAATGAAAAACCGGAAATGGTTTCTGATAGATATCCTCTCTTTGCAATGTGCAGACAAAAAATCATATAAAGGTCAATTTATTTACACTTTCTGTACTTTTTGTTGCAGTATCAATCAGCTTTTAACGAAAATATTTGCCCTGTGCATTTTTAAAGAGTTCTCTAATGTTTGTTTCTAGTACATGTCCAATATTTTCATCTTCTTAATTTTCCTTATGTTTTGATAGTTGTGAATTTATAAAGTCTATTTTGAAATAATGTCAGCTTGATAAGAAATATTTTTTTCAGTGAAAGGCACATTTATCAATAATGGTCCTGCAAACATAAATTGAATATAGCCTCAGTTTTAACTTTCTGTACTGTGTTTACAAATAACCCTTTTTAATCATCTAAAGTGAGAATTTCAAGACATTTATGCATAAAGCTGTTTAGTTTTAGATCATTTTTTGTCTGGATTGTGCTCTAAACTCAGCTGTGCAAACTTGATGATAAAATGCTGTATTTCTATGACAAAAACACTCATAACTTGATATTTGTACATAGTGTCCAAAAACGGTACTTTCTGGTTGTATTTAAGACTGCAATTTGTTGTGGTCCTTGTAGTCATTAAAGCTTGTGCTAAAGACCATATTAGTTAATAATTTCTGGGTCGTGGGTCATGCTTTGAACGGGTAAATACAGACGTGAAGAAAATACATAACTGTTTTTGCACATGTATAGTGTTGAGGGAACTATTGATCTGGGCACTGAAGGCAGAGTTATCAGGTGATGTATTAAGGCCTGCTGCAGGGGACTACTATACTGTTTTATGATATCAAAATAGACATAACTAAATCATTTCAATGCTGTCAAATATGTTAAATTGAATCTGCTTAAAGTCATCAGAAAAATATGTTCACAAACATTTACCTGGCATAAATACAGACCTATAGAGCTGAGGCATAAGAAAAAGTCAAATTAATGTAAAATGTAACGGTCATCATACATGTGTTTCTAAAGAGGATGTTGATTATGATACACAGGATCGCTTCTCCATGTAAACGAACATGAATAGACACAAAAGATTTTTAGGACTCGTCACACTCTTGTCTGTCCGCTTTCACACGGACTGGGTCATTTGGAGCTGTTTTTGTAGGTGTTTGGACACTGACTATTTTTATCCTGTGACACGGTGCTTTGCAGAGCAAAGGCGGAGACGGCCCAGCATCCAGCTAAGGCGTGTTACTGTAACAGAAGCAGCCTTTCTGAAATTGAATCAATACAAATTGTGCCTGCTAAATGGTATAATGGAATTTTTTTCCTGTCTATGATTCATGGGCCATGGAGTGCAATCGATATTTGAAATGCTTCATAAGTGCACGTGTGGCACATTTTGTTTTTTATTTGTTAGGAACTAGGCTTAATGTGTGTGGCTTTTTTTTTTTTTTTTACATTTGCTCCAAAAACTTTTATGTGATAATTTATTTTGTGGAAATAGGTAAAATCTTTTACCTGTAAATTCACTGTCATGGTTTATTAAAAGCCTAAAAATTAACAAAATAAAAAAAGATTTTTGTTTTTTCATTACAAAAAGTTATACTGATTTTTCAACTGAAAATGTCTAACTCCTTCTTGTTATTCAACATTTACTTTTCACAGAACTTTATCGTTTTTAAATTATTGTTATTAAGACCTTACAAGGGTTATTCTAAAACACACATTTGACTTTATTTCTCTCTTTGTTTTTGTTTTGTTCCATAGATTCTGACATTTGAAACCAAGAACCCAGTAGAACTTGCAGAGCGCCTTCGTGCAGTCTGCGGGAATCAGAGCAACGCATATGCCCGTCTGCTGGAGTACCGCCTCAATGCTCTGCGTGGCCTGTGGGGGGCGCAACGGCAGCTGGCTTTGGAGGAGCAGCAGGAACGGGATGGAACCGGAGGGGCTGACGAGGAGACCTTAGCCTTGCTCAAAAGACAGGGTCTGCTCCAGCAACCCGAACAGGCTCCCTTCACTTCCCGCGTTGGCCTGCTGTTAGTCTTCCCCCTTCTTCAGTCCCAAACTCGCAGCGACCCGGCGCTCTGCGGGGTCACGGCTGAAGTCCTCCTGTCCTGCCTGCGGGATTGCCAGCCTCTCAGCCTCAGCAAAGAACCCTCCGACTGTCTCAATGGGCTGGAGGGACTCCTGTGCTCCTGGCTGGAAGATGGCGCTCAGGAGTCAGGCCAGCCTCACGGGCAGGGACGTTCACAGGCTCTCCACACACAGAGGCAGAGGGAAAATGCTGCTGCTGCTCTAGTGGCTCTTGCATGTGCCAGGTGAGATTCTGTTCTAAGTTTATTTAGTTTCTCAGTTTTCAATCTTTTGATCTATTGTAAAAGCATTCCCAGTGGTCTCTTAATTATGATTATGCAGTTTTTAGCCAAAAACCTCTGACGTTTTCTAGGACATAGTTCCTGCAGAGCGGCAAGAGTTCATCAGAAATTCATCTGAATTGGGGGCAGAAGCATTGGGGCAGAGCAACCCCGCCCCCCTTTCCCTCCCACTTTGTGGAGCAGAGAGCTCGTGGCCTGCCAAGCGTACTTTGTACGTCTGCTCCTGATTCACAACAATTTAAATAAAAGATACTCAGAAATGCAATTTTCAGCTTTATTTTCTTCATGTTTGTCCTCCATCACCAGAGAAAGGCCACGAGAACGCCAAAAATTCAGTTTTCATCAGAGCGGGTCTTTAAAATACCGAAAAAACTTTGTTGATCTCAGTCCAAACAGTCTTCTGGTGCACTTAAATAGCTGGATGTGATTGTGTTGCAAAAATGAAGACAGAAAGGACCATCAGGTTAGGTTTCC
Source organism: Oryzias latipes (assembly GCF_053564925.1). NCBI lineage: Eukaryota > Metazoa > Chordata > Actinopteri > Beloniformes > Adrianichthyidae > Oryzias > Oryzias latipes. The sequence goes on from NC_136245.1 coordinate 16,636,847, forward strand.
TTTCACTGTGGTTTTACTTTTTCCACATGTAGCAGACGTTCCTGCTCTGTACACAGTGTTTCGTTCTTAACTGAACTAATAGACTGATTGAAATATTGCTATTTTTCTCACAGAGTCTAAAGTTGTTTTTCCCCCTTTAATACAGAGGACTAGCATACATTCGACTCTATTGGTGCCTGAACGTTTGTATTTACTGGTGACATCTGACCTTGACTTGTCTGAACCAGAACTCTCTCTGCTCTTTGTTCTGCCTCATTTGAGGCTGAGTGCTCTTTGTTGTTAGGCTCTGTCCTGCTCACAGTGGCAGCTCATTAAAAAACAATGAACTTTACGCCCTGTGACCTCTCATGTAGGTGTTGTCTAGAAAACCTAAACATGAATGGGATTGTTATTTTGCACTGACATTCTTTCATTTTTGCTGTCACCCCCACCCCAGTTGTTTTTGACTTGTAAGTCACAGGATGCTGCACAGAAAGACACTGTGCTAAAAACACATTCAAAACTCTGTAATTTACCCCCCTCCCCCATGGAATTGACTAAAAAAAAATTGCATGCAATCAAAGCTGTCATTCCTGATCAATCCTATTTTTGGTTAAAAACTGCACCTGTTGGATTTGTTGTTTTGCATCAGACCAGGATAAATGTTCAAATTAACGTTCAAGTTTTTTAAAAACTTTTTGTTTGTTTGCAAAAAGCAAGAATTTAAAAATTTTGAATGGATTTGTTCAAGTCACAGTTGTCTCTGAAGCCTAATGATTTATTTGGTAAACAATATTTTTCAGGGGGTCACTGAAGACCTTCATTCACACAGTTCACCTGCTGCAGAAACAAACAGACCTGGGCCAACTTCCTGTGGCAGATGTCCTTTATAGGTGAAGAACCTCCTTTTAGTTTACCTTAAAGTCCACTGTTTTCTTTTTTATTAATTAGTTATCAACCCTTTTTAAATTTCTTGTGAAAGACTTTTGCTCCTCGAAGGAGGTCCTGGCTCACCCTCCTGCCTTTTGGGCGGCAAGCACAGCGTGTCGTGGGGGTTTGAAGACATGCTGCCCACCCCTGATAATTCTGCTGGAGGAGCAGAAGCAAAAGGTAACACCCTTCAGATGAGACCTCACAAACAGTAATGGTGATCAGCTGACCTTGAAGAAAGAAGTTGATTGTGCCAGACTTGGAATTGGTTTGAATATTTTCTCCATGTGTTGGGTCATAGCGGGGTTGATTACCTTTCATAGTGTTTGTTGGTTACCTTTTTTAATGAATCAAAGAGCAAAAATATACAAACCACTTCTGAAATTTTATCTGTTTTAACTGTATCAGAACAGAAAAAAAGTCACAATTTTGAAAGAGTGATAATAAAATATTGTTGGTACAACTTATGAAGCAAAATATATTTGCTACCTAGTTTTATCTGGCAATCCCACCATTCCTAGGCCTATATTTCCAAGTATAGATCTCCTGAGGAGTTCTTGGTGGTGTGTTTTTTTTTGTCTTATTGTTTTGGTGTTGTCTTACAGATACAGACCTTGGGCGCTGTCTTGCCACAGATGGGCTATATCTATACACCACCAATTCCTCTGGGAGAGGACTCAGCAAGCTTGGCTCTGGTTTACATGGGACACTGAGGTAAGTCAAATCATTCTCATAAATCATTCTCATTTGCATGTCTTCATTTTCAGTATTTCGTGGCTAGCACAGAGAAGGACAGAAGGAGAAGTTCAACATCTTAAGTATTTCTTCTAAAACTCCAACGACAGGAGGAGTTGCCTTAGGTTTACTGTTTAGTTGTACCTTTTTCTGGTAAATATTTATACTCACTATCTTTCTTAATTGTGTCATTTTCTGTAAAGTAATGTATGTTCATTAAAAAACAATTTTGTTATTATATATTTATGCAAAACAAACTTGAAGAAAACATTGATTTTTAAAAAAAGACATGAGGACAACAGATTTTTTTCTGCAGCTTCACAGTATAAGTTATCTGCAGCAAACTGCATTGCTGTTGCCTTGTAGCAGGGTGTGCCATTGCCCCTCCACAGTGATCATTGCAGTCAGTGTGGCTGCCACAGCCAAGGCAAGGAGCTGCTGACACGCTCTTTTTGAGTCCTTGCTGCCAGTGAGTGGCCACAGCCTTTTGTTACTGGAACAATTCATAATTCTGTTTAGTTAATTCAATTGACTGCACTGGAATAAAAAACAAAACAAAATCAAAATATTTGTTTAGGTAGTCACAACACTGACAGGTGACAACAATGAAACTGAATCTGTTTCTCAGGTATAGATGTTAAAAAAAAGTTAATAGCATAAATACACATTTATGAAATTTAGCTGAAGCAGGGATCAAATTATTCTATGAGTTTAAAAGTTCAACATCGGTTAGAAGGAAAGTCGATCTCAAAAGAGGACCTACTCATGCACCGTTCCAAAAATGTTCTTGAAAGATGCAAGAGAGCTGTGACAGGAAGGGGGAGAGACTTGTGGTCTTTGGGGAACTACGTGATGTTTTCATGTCAGCACAGGCTGATTGAAAACATTTCTTTTTTTCCACGTATTTTGGGCAAGAGACAAACAAGTTCAACAAACTTTTAGTGTTGTCAAATTTCAAAGTAATGCAGGCTTGATTTATATTTTGGCAAAAAGGAATTATGTAGAAACTGTCAACGTCTCTCTTTAATTCAGAGGGAAATCTTCTTTCTTCTTTTTTTTTTTTTTAGTTCTTTAAACAAAACGTTGTGCAACCGCATTGAGAAAGCTCAGGTGAATGTAATAACTTGGGAGATGTCTGAAGTATTTTTGCTCTGTGTCTTTTCAGGGGGTTTGTGTATTGCCGGAATGAAGAGCTGGAGCCTGGCTGGGTTGTGTTCAGCAGTGGACGCCTCCTCCATCGCCCCTCCTCCTTTGATGCCAAGCCTCATCAGCTCTGTCAGGTTGTCGATCCTTTCACCCTTCAGGTATTGGTTCTTTAACTTCTAGTTTATTTGAATTTTTAGGTCTCAAATCTGATATTCAAAATAATTACTAAATAATCTAAATACTGCTCTTTCAACATTGTTCTCTAACAAATATTGGTTATGTTTTTGTGTTTTTCTGTCATGTCGTGAGCTTTGATATTTTGTGGAATTGTCCTTTTTATTTAATGATTTCTCATAAAAAATATGTGATGAAGGGTAGAGAGAAAAACACATTTTTTTGTGTTTGTTATGTTTAGGTGTGCCAGATTGTAGCCATGCCAGCGCAACACCTCCCTGTGGGCAGCAGCATGACCACACTGCACCTCTGCTCAGACGGAACTTATCTGTACTGGGTCTGGTCTCCGGCAAGTCTGAACGAGAAGACACAGAGAGGCCACTCTGTCTTCATGGATGTCTTTCACCTTTCTGTGAGCACCACACTTTATATGGTCATTACAACGGTTTAAATGAAACATGAACACGTCTGTTCATTTTTGTATTCTCTTTATGGCACAGACGCAGACAGCGTTGTGTGTTGCAGACATCTTACAGGAAAGAGTTATTCTCACTCGCAAAGAGGGCGAGTCTTCCAAGTGCTTGAATGAACTTCTCCTGAGTCGAATGTCACGCTTCCGGGCCTCCCATTCTGCCACATTGGCTGCTCTTACAGGCTCTGCAATCACAAACACAGTGAAAGAGGAACAGTCTGGTAATGGTAGATAACTTTTGAACATGACAAAACCTTTTTTTTTTTAAATTACTTTTACGATATTTTGTTGTGACATTTTCTTTCCTTGTGTGTGTTCTAATAGCTGTCAACACTAGCTGTGGACTTCCTCTGAAGACTCTGAGGAAAACCCCAATGTATGTGTGTGGAACTTATCTAGTAATGCTGGTCTCACCTCCGGGTGTCTCTGGGAGTTCTGCCACCCGCTCCCTGTTTGGAGGTACCAGCAGCCTGTCCTCACTGAAAAGTAAGCTCACTCAGAGATGCCTGCTCCTCGCTCCGATAAAAGAAAGAAAAACAGAAATCTGAAACTGCTTTTACGTGTTTTGGTTAAAGTAAGCTAAAATGACCCAACAGCTTTGTAAACTGGTTTCCTTTGTTGTCTTTTCTTAAGTTTTGGCTTCCAGCCTGGTCTTTAACCTGGCCGACGGTCAGTTCAGCAGCCGTGCAGACCTCATCGATGCTCCTGGCAGTTCTCTGGGCAGAGGAGCCCAGGTGGCAGGACTTGGTGCGCTCAGATTTGTCTTAATTAACAAAACTCCATATCTAAAAAATATGCTATTACAGTTAAATCATGCTTTTTTTTTCTAAATTCATGTTTAAAGGAGCCTGTTATGATGCACTGAACAACTTGATCTGGACCTGCTCCAGTGATTACATTGATCAGTGGTGCAATCCTGGAAACCAAGCGTTTCATCATGTGTGCCATAGGCTCGGTGTTAGCCATCTCATCAAAGAACCCAAAGGTAGACGCAAACCGACTCCCCGCGTTCATCCTGTTATTCTGTGAAGCCAGACTCCTCAACAGTTACGCCACGTGTCTCTTCACAGAGGAAACTGTGGCGACCGGCGACGTGGTCAATCAGCTGCTTCATCATGTAGGTGCTATGTGTATCCACCAACTCAACCTGCTGGCAGCTAGCAGCAACAGCTTGCCTCTGGGAGCCCTGCTGGGTAAACAACACCCCATCGAGGCCTGTCACTTCAGCAGCATCTGTGACATTATGGAGAGAGCCATGGTGAATGGAGACACCTGCATCATCCGCTGCATCCTGGTGGTGTTCCAGGTTTGTTTCAGACAAATGAATCACAGCCAGCATCTCTTAATGAATCCATTGGTCTTCCATTTTACGATTGCATCATTTTTTTTTCTGTTCTTCAGGTAGTGTTTCGGTTTTTTAACCCTCAGTCGGAGCAGAATAAAGACAGCGTGCGTCGGTCCGGCCTGCTCCTGTGGCAGCTCCTCATGGCTCCATTGGATCAGATAGGAACGGAGATTCAGAGAGAGGTGTGCCTGGCCATCAGGTATGTCAAACTCTACACCAGGGGGTGTCCAATTCCAGGCCTCAAGGGCCGGTGTCCTATATGTTTTTCAATCAACCTGCCTTTGAAGCTCCTCATTGGCTAAACACTACTGATCCAGGTAATCAGCAGCGGATGAGGCAGGGTTTCTGGAAAACCAGCAGGTTACCGGCCCTTGAGGCCTCGATTTGGACACTCCTGCTCTACACAAACGACTGCATACTTCATCGCTTTAGAATGGATAGTGGGTTAAACATTGTGCCTAACTTGGCTTCATGATGTATCTATAAACCTACATATTATTTGTATTTTTGTAGCTCAGGCCTCAATATTTTGTACCAAGGGGAGGCTGAACTCAATAAACTGCTGAAACTTGTTCTAACAGAAGGTAAATAACAAGAAATGTTGTATTTATTTCTACAAGCCATATGTAGCTGCAGTTAAGTCTCATCAGACCCATTTTGTTTGAAATAATCAGGTGAGAGGAACGGTGGTCTTTCTCAGCTTCGGGATGTTATCCTCACCAACCTTTCAGGCCAGCTGCAAAAGAACCGGTTTGGAAGTGAAGAAGATGACCACTACATGTAAGCGGTTGCTCATTCTTAAACTAATCTCACCTCCGACTTCCTTGCAGGTGTTTACAGGGATTTCATGTTGTCATTTTGCAGATTGAATGATGAGCTGCTGCACTGTATCCTCAAAACTGTAGTACGAGAATCCTGCCTCCTCATCACCAAATGTCAGACTGTCGCCAGAGATGACTTCCAAAAGCTGCTCTCCACTGTACCAGTATGGGCTTTTTGTTCAGCAGTCCCCTAAAGCTCATATGCTCCACCATAATGCAGTGATAACCACATTTTAATGGTGGTGTCTCTTTAAAGGTGGTCTCGCCTAGTCTGCGCTACCTCATGGCTGTTCAAAACCACCTCCTCAGTAACTCTATTCTTATCCGTCCGGATGATAACGACGACAGTGACAGCTCCCTACAAGGGGAAACAATGAAGGTACAGGTAAACATCCCCTTTAAATACCCCTACCTCACTGCATGTGTTTGTCTCTGAAATTTCCCAGATTTTGACTGTTGGGAAATCTTTGAGGCAGCGTTACGCAAGTTTGGGCCTTTTCTGAATGTGTTCTTTGAAGGAACTGCAGAGCAGCATCCTCTCCCTGGCCACCAAAGTCCTGGTCGGATGTGATGAAGTCCTGGAGACCCTGCAGCAAGTGACCACAACTCTGATTAACAGCGAATTACATGACAGAGAGACGAGGTGAACCTGTTAACGTCATCTTTTATGCACACTTTCAGTTATTTTATGATGTTTCTATGGCAAAATATTGAAATCCGTCTGTGGTGTTTTGTGTTTTGTATTATAAATGCATTTTTTCGATAATCAGATTATAAAATTGTTCCTGTTCTTTGGTGGAGTTGGACAGCATTAATATTAACTTGATCAACTCTGTATAAAAAACAATAATACAATTCCAAGCAGGCTTTCAAGCATACATTTTAATTTTTTTCTTGTAATCTCTATTTCTAAAGCCATATTATGTCTTTTTGTCTTGTTTTACAGGTTAAAAGGCTTAGAACAAGTCACCAAAGCCACCATGCTTGGACATTTGTTACCAGTGTTACTCACATCTTTGATGCACCCCAACTTGCAGACCCTAACACTTGCTGATGCCCTCATGCCCCAGCTGGTGCAGCTGGTGCTCTACACCAGCCAGGTTGGTTTGTTTCCAACACATTTGAGATTCTTGGAGTGGAACAAAGAAGTGATAAGGGAAGTGTGAATTTTTGTCCCTTTTTTTTCAGACTGCTCTGTTGCTTAAGACTCAGTCTCCACTTTTCACTGATGAGGCTCAACCTCCAGGTGGCTGTTTAGGGCAGGGAGCCAAAACATGTTCTGTTGATGACAAGTGAGTTTTTTTTTTTTTGTGTGAACAGAACAACCATTAATTCCACCAAATCAAAACAAAAAACTAATGAATTCAGAATGTTTATTAGCTATTTAGTATAATGAGGTACTTTGACTGTGGGACAGTGTGTAACAACCATTGAAAAAAAACAACTTGTTTTTAAAGTCAACTGAAGTCCTGGGGGGTATTCCAGGAAGCATGTTTAAACTAGCCTGACTTTAAGCCTGAACTCTGGCTGAAATCCGCCTGAACTCACTTACTCTGGGTATGTTGGTTCCAAAAGACCGGGTATGAGTTGGCGTAATTGCGCTCGACTTGGTAACCCTGGGTTAATGCTCGTGCACGGAAGGTACATAAAGACATTCTCAATAGATCGCCGATTTCCAGAGTCACCATGGAAACGCGTGGAGAACCAAAGAGCGCAATACTTTAGTGAGACGGAGTCTGAGATTTTAATGATGGTGTATGAAGATTATACGTCCATCAAAAAAGTAACACGGCTGCATCATCAAAAGAAAGAGTTTCTGCTTGTAGTAGAAGAACAGACAAAGTAAACGCACGAGTTTCTGACCTTATTTCCATTTTCCTTGTGACGCATATATATATAACTTATCCAATTTTGCCACCTTAAATGAAATACTTCTATTGGTAACAAATAATTGAGTTAAATTTAATCAACCTAATTTCTTACGTCTATAAAACTCAATAATTGTTTATACAACTCAATTTTATGTATTTATCTAACTAAATGTCATATTACTCCAATTCAATTAATATTTTTTCCATCTTAATTAATTATATTTCTTGATCTCTCATATGTCTAAGTATGAGCCGGCAGATATACTCATTTTTATAACAATAAAAGGACGGGGAAAAAAATGCACGTTGCGCTCAAATTCATTAAAGAATTGTCCATCTTTGTCATTACCTTATTCATCAGTAGGGGTATATAAACTCATCATCCTGTCCTTCACTCTTACTCATGGTGCAGAGACATAAGCACAGTAGGACAAGATAACTCAGCAAAACATGGTAAAACACAGTAAAACAACTAAACAACTAAAAAAATTTGGTCAAAAAGCCACACCTAAACCAAAATCCGCCCAGACAGGCAAAGGAAATGGTATCCCACAATCCCTTGCAGTGCCGATTTAACAGCAGCACCAAAGTTACACCTACTTAATTGAATTAATTTGAATGAAAGTAAAATAACTGTCTGATAAATACATGTTATTTTTAAACTGACTTAACAAAAAAAAGATTTTTAATTATCTTAACTGAAGCAAATAATTAAGTTAGATCAAAGTGAAAAAGTTAAATTTTCCAACATCCATATGTGGTCTTATCACCCTCTCATGGTGGAAAAAGTATTATCTGAGCTTCTTCATCCACTAAATCATCTTCAAATGGACACGCCATGCTGCTTCACTTCTCTGTAAACAAACTAACCTTCAACTAAACCTGCTCCCGACCAGGTTATGTTCAGAGCATGAGTTGCTATGGCAACTTGACCCACCCTGAAACATACCTCAATTTCTGGAACCGAAAACTGAGGTTATCAACTTCCTTAGCCTCAAACTTACCGTGGGAGCTAGCATAACCTGCTTCCTGGAATACCCCCCAGGTGTCTGTCATGAGCGAATTAACCCAAATGTGAACAATATTTTCAATATTCATTTAATTTATCTCATCAAAATAAGAATTCTTGATGAACGAGAGGAGCCAGGTTTCCTGACCGGACTGAAAATCCCTGCTCCGTGGGCTGCTGGAAAAAACGTAGAGACAGTCCATCCGGTTAGGGATAACTACAAGTTCAAGGAGACGGTGCACATCCCCGGAGCCCGCTGCCTCTACCTACGCTTTGATTCTCGCTGCTCCTCGCAGTATGACTATGACAAGGTAAAGTAACTTCCAATTTATCCACGGTGACACCAAAGGTTCCAGCTTTTTCAGAACTTTTTGTGCAACTTCTCAAGTGTAACAACAATGTGGCTTGATCATTTAACCTTCAACATTTTAGCTGGTCATCTATGCTGGACCCAACACCAATAGTCGTAAAGTAGCAGAATATGGAGGAAACACTCTGGGCTATGGCAGTCGCAGTGTGTTGGGGACAGGATGGCCAAAAGACCTTGTAAAGGTAATGATGGCTCAAAATATCCAAAATGTAATACCATCCTACCAAAAGTCTCATCAAGCCTTAATTGTTTTGTATTATTATTATTATTATTTTTTGGAAAGGTTGAGGGAGACACTGTTACATTTTCTTTTGAGATGAGGAGTGGTCGCGAACATAACACCCCCGATAAAGCCATGTGGGGGTTCTCCTGCACTGTCAGAGCACAGGTAGACACATTTTTTTCACTTCACTCACAGTTGAGATCTGTAGAAGGATTTTATTTCTTTCTAATCTCTGATTTTTGCTGTCAGGAGTCCTCCGAGGATGTCTCCGGAGGCCTCCCTTTCCTCGCCGACCTCGCACTCGGTCTGTCAGTGCTGGCTTGCTCGATGCTCCGCATTCTGTACAACGGGCCAGAGGTGACAAGAGAGGAGGAGGCTTGCCACGATTTGCTTTGCTCAAAGCTGCTGCAAAGGTGAGGAATGAAAAAACGCACACCATGCATTCCAATCACATGGTTATTTCACATGCTGAAAACCATTTTTTTCTGCTTTTCTCTCATAGGTGTCAGTGGCAGGTTGAAGCAAATGGTGCTATTTCTCCTGCTCTCACTCCTAGTCCTTCACCCCTACCACTCACAATTGAAGAGGACAGAGAGTTCACCTACCCGTCTGACGTACTCATCCCACCTCCAGGTCTAATGCCTGGCACGTACTTTGACCTACCTCGCATCCGCCTTCCACCTGGCGTCATGTGCAGGCTGAGAGAAGTGTCTGGAAGGGCTCGACCACAGTTCCGTCCAAGCATCAAGTAAGATGCTGTGTCTGTAACACCTTTAGAATGCGTGCAGGGGTTGTGCTGCGTCTGTGTTGTATCTTTTTAGGTGATCATTTATCCTGTATGGGCAATGTGTCTCACAGATTTAAACTTTCTGAAGCTAGAAATTTGGGAAAATGAAAACAGATAAGAGGTAGTAGACGAAAAAGGAAACATTCAGTTTGAAGTTTTAATTAATTTTATTGGTTAAACATTGCATGTTTTAATACAGGATAAGTAAACTTGTCTTTGATATGCCTTAATGCCTTGTTGATATCACTCATATTTTTATTTTTAGAAGTGTCATAATAGTTTTTCATTGTAATTTGAATGGTGCACAATACACTTCATTTACCTCATTTTATTGTTTAAAATTCTTCATCGTCTTAACATTTAGAAATTGGAAAAATTGTTTTAAATTCATAGCAGAAATTAAAAATTTGTGAATGTAAAAAAATTAACAAACCGACTGTCCACATGATTCCTTGTATGTTTTCTCAAGTATAGTTGATCTGTTTTTTGTCCTACGTTTCTAAGGGAGGTGATTCGGCCGGATGTAATGGAGGAGGTTATTGTATCCTGTGTCATAAAACATCTAAGCCTGGTAGATGCTCTTCAGTCACTCGTCAACTATCAGTACCGTGAAGATCATGCAGAGGAGTATGACCTGGTCTGTAAGATCATGGCTGAGACCTTCAAGAAAATCAATGCGATGGAGCGTCAGCTGCAGGTAAGGTTACGCTGTACTCCCAAAGATTCGGAAATATCATTTTGCCAAAAATTGCTTTCACTAATATTAAATACATTGTGAGATTTTCTTTTAAGTAGCACATATTGTTATCAGTTAGAGGAATTAGTTTGTCGTTGATCAGAATATTTGACAAAGAACCCTTGATTTTAAGAGATGCTTTGGATAACTAAACTTGGCTCCTCCATGGCTTAGAGTGTCGCAGAGTTGGAACAGAAGTGGCAGAATGAAGTGGACGAAGCGCAGCAAGGAAAGCTGGAGAACAACACCCCCTTTTTTCATGACTACCACTTCTTTGAGGTGCTCTAATCCCGCATGCACCTACAGTTTTTTCTAGTTTTTGTTTCTTTAATCTTGCCTTCTTTCATCCTGCAGAACAAAATGAAGGAGCTGGAGTTGCTCTGTTCCCTGAAGGAGGTTCCCTTTGATTTTAACGACTTAGAAAATGTTGTTCTTGCACTGAGGTTAGTAAGAGGACGAGCTCCAAGACGAAGCTCTCTGGGCCATTCTGTGCTTTTAACATATTGGGCCTCCTTTCACAGGGAGAAGTTCTTCCAGGAGGTGAATGTGGCTCACATCAAAGACAGCACCCCACTTGTGAAAACTAAAACACTGGTTAGAAGTCTGATGAACCGCTCTGAGCTGCTTCTCCACGTTACCATCGCTCCACACTGCAGAAGCCTGACCAGCACACCTGCTGGTACATCAAGCACAGGTGAGAGAGGTTTAAAATACTTTTTCATGTATTAGCTGCTAGCTACCCCAATAAAGTGTCCCCCCAACTGTCTTCACTTTTGTTTCAGCGTCTAAGTCAGTATCAGATGCCAAAACGGTGATTCCAATGGTCAAGCAGCCCGTCTTCTTGCGCAGCATGTCTGCACCTTCGGATTTGGAGATGATTGCTAACCAAGACTTAGAGTTTACACATGCGCCTCAAAGGTATTTTTGTTTATTTCTGTTTCGCAGACAGGATGTTAGGGGTTTACTACACAAACTGTGTAGTTAATGTTTTTTTCTTCACTTTTTTTAATGTCTATCATCAGAAGACGACACCACCCGACTAGCCATCGCAGCAGCTCCTTCACCCTGCTGCAGTCTCTAGCTATGGAAGACAGCAGGGACAAGCCAACGTATAGTGTGCTGTTGGGACAGCTCTTTGCGTTTATTGGGACTTCACCTGACCAAGCTGTACGCCAATCTCTGCTTTTCTTTGCTTCAGATGAAAGTAACTAATAACTAATAGCCGGCTTTTCTCGTTTTTATGTACCCCTGTCTGTAGGTGTCAAGCAGCAGCTTTCTGTCAGCTGCACAGACGCGCTGGAGACGAGGAAGTACCCGCAAACAAGCACTCGTTCACATGAGGGAATTGCTTACTGCTGCTGTAAAAGTGGGTGGGGTCACACATCTTGTGGGGCCTGTCACTATGGTGCTGCAGGGTGGCCCAAGGTATGAAATCTAGTGACATCATGTTTATTTTAGGACAGCTTCAGAGTACCTATAAGCATTTGTTATTGTGTCATTGGTACAGAACGGAGGAGCTGACCTGTGGAGGGATGGTAGAGCAGGTGCAGGAGGCCTTTGGAGAGACCATGACATCTGTAGTGTCGTTGTGTGCTCGCTACCCCATTGCTTGTGCCAACAGTATTGGCTTGCTTTGCACAATTCCATATACTAGGTAAGCACCTTAAATTGGCTGTATAGTTACATGACCTTACTGCTTCAAACTGGGATACTTCATTGCTTTTTGTTGATTTATTGCAGGTGCGAGGAACAGTGCCTTGTTCGAAGTGGTCTCGTTCAGCTGTTGGACAGCTTGTGTAGTTTAAGCGGTCAGAGAGAGTGCAGCTCAAATGAGAAACAAACCAAGAAGCAGAAAGTAGCTACCATGGCTTGGGCTGCCTTTCAGGTGCTGGCCAACCGATGCATAGAGTGGGAGAAGGTGGAAGGTATGAAATGTCTGTAACCTAAAACATTTACATTTTTTTCTGTTATATTTTATGGGTGATTTTTTAAAAGTATTGGTTATTAATATGTCTTTCTCTTTTAAAAAGGTGGTTCCACAGATGCCGTTCATTCTGGCCTGGCAAGGCAGGTGTCCAGCCTGCTAACCAATCACCTGGCCAGAGCAACAGAGTGCTGTGGGAATCAGGCAGCTGGAAATGATGCTTTACAGGACGTGCTGAGTCTCCTTAATGATCTTTCAAGGTAGAGTTGGCTTGTATTTAAATATTAGACATGTTTCTGGCTTTATACCAAATGTATACAGTGTGTTTTTTTTAATCTATTGAAGTGTTCTTTTGCTTTTCCTTTCCAGAAGTCACATAGGGAAAGCCATTCTAAGCCAGCCTGCTTGCGTTTCAAAGCTTCTGTCTCTTCTGCTCGACCAGAGACCATCTCCAAAGCTTGTCCTTATCATCCTGCAGCTCTGTCGTGCTGCCTTGCCTCTAATGAGTGTGGAGGACTGTGGTAATGTAGCTCTACCATCATGGAGCTACTCTATAAACACCCTGGATTCAGAGCAGCCAGATGCCAACGACCCAGCCTCACGGATAGCTGCCTTGCTGCTGGCAAAGCTGGCAGATTACGTTGTCCCAGGTCTGTCTTGCTTGCCAAGAAGTAAAAACCTGTGTGTGTGTTTTTTTAAATTAATTAAAAATATCTATAGAAAAATGCAAGATTAAGCAGTTTGTTTGCTATGCTTTCCAGTTATAGATAATAATGCTAAGGGAATTTTTTTTATCAGGTTGTCAAACCCTTCTCTCCCCGAGCTTCTCTGAGCCAGACACCAGCCTGTCCCGAGCCACTTCCAAAGGGGCCATTAAGTCTGAGGATGCTGGGGAGGAAGCAGAGGCAGTTGATGGTAAACTGTCGATTTTTATCCATAAGAGAGAAGATCAGTCGTCTCACGAGGTTCTACAGCCACTTCTGAGGTACAAATTCTCTTGATAACCCTGTTTAAAATATATACATCCATGAAAACCCTGTTTTTTATATTCATCCTTTACCCTTTAAAATGCAGCAGTTCTGAGGGGCGTCCCTTTAGACTTGGCACAGGGGCCAACATGGAAAAGGTGGTGAAGATGGACAGAGATATGACAAAGGTATGAGTCTAAAAACTGGGCTAAAAAACAAAAATAGTTCAGACTTAAGATGTCTACAGTCCTTAAATGAAACTGAGCATGTCCTTAGTTGAGAGTTGTATTTGTGTCCAATTTCCAACCTCCCCTAGAATGGATGCTGTGAGGTGGTCACAGAAGAAGCATCTGCTGCTCTACGGAAGGCTAACAAGTGGGCTCAGTCTGGACTGATAGTTAGTGTTGGTCCACCTGTAGAGGCTTTGGCTCAGGAGACGGCAGGAGGCATAACCGCTGGAGACAAGAAGAAAACCACACAGACTGTTGTTTGTAGGGACAGGAATGCCGAGTTAGCCAGGTAAAATTTCAAAAATTAAAAAGAAAAAGGTTTTACGTAGAGAAAACCCCCTGAAAATCACCTAATTTTGGTAAATCTCTAAGTATGGTTGTAACATTCCTCTTTTGTTCCTCCTTGAAAAGGTCAGATCCTGTACGGCCATTTATAAGTGGCCATGTTGCCAACAGTATGGCTGCTGAGGTTATTGCACTGCTGCACAGTTTGCTGACTGCTCCAGAGTCCAACACTGCACAAATTTGGACAAGCACTGTGGAAAAAGTAAAACTTTGTCTTACTCACATCACACTTTAGAAGCTGATATATCTTGCTGTTTCCATAAATTAATGATGATTTTTTTTCAACTGTTGAGCCTCTTTTACATGTATATAGTTAAAAAATGCATTTCTCTTCTTTGTTAGGTTCTGTCACGCGCACTGATGTTTATCCCTCAGCTGGGGAAGTATGCTGAGAGTATTTTGGAGAATGGCAGCAGCAGTGGCAGAAGACTAGCTAAACTGCAAGCTATTGGCAGACAAGCTGTTGCTGCTCTCTGTGCGCTAGGAGGCTTCAAAGAAACTATTAAAATTGGCTCTGAGGTCCAGGTTAGTAAGGGGAAATAAGATGTGATTTTTGTTTCTAGATAATGGATTAAAAATGTCTGATATGTTGGCTTGTGATGAATTTCTTGATTATCTTCGTACAGGTGGTAGGTAAAGGTGTTCTTGGCAGCGTGGGCGTTGTTATGTCCATAAACGAGCAAGAGGGAATTGCAACCGTCAAATTACCTTCATGTGAGTACAGGAGAACCTGCAAAGCCTCAGATATTCTGACAGTTCCGGTGTCGCGCCTCTGCACTCCCAGATCCGAGGTGCGTATTCAAACAATGGCATGTTCGTTATTCTTCTGAAAAGTGGGACCCTGCATCTAATTAGTCTCTTTTTGTATCTTCGGCCCACTCCCCAAAGGCGCTTCCTCTCTACAAGCTCTCAATCACAGAAAAAGTAGTCCAAGCTGTGCAGTCCATGCTTCTGCCCCAAGAGGGCAGTCTGTCCATTCACACGTCTCTTCCAGCCACAGGGGATGGCTCCAGCCCAGTGATGGCTGCTGTGCGGCTGTTAGCAGAGATTCGAACTAGGTTTGTTGAATCTCCAAAATATAGGCGGTCTTTCCTTGTGTTATATGATCTACTAATGAAGGCATTATAAAATAATGGTGCATTTGTTTGTGTTTTTTACAGAGCATGCCTGGTGATGGCACAGCTCTTGGAAGACAGTTCCTTCTGTGAAGAATTTATTCAGCAATGTCCGGCTGCTGTTGAAGTTCTTAACTTGGTTGCGCAGGAGTGTAGTCCTGGTGAGTATTTGCGCTCCTGGGACTTCAACGCAATAACGCCCTGTTTACCTGACAGATTTCTGTCATCTTGTTCAGGGGAACGGCTCAGTGTGGTTGAGGCTCAGTGTGAACGAGTGCGAATGCTTTATCGAGACTGTGCTCGTCCACCCCCTCCACCTCTGCAGACCGACAGACGGCAGGTAACAGTTGCTGTCATTCTTCGTTTTCTTTCTTGACCTTTTTTTACACTCTTCATTCCAACTCTGATATGTTTTATGACGTATCCTTTTTTCTGTGATTGCTATGCCAGCCCAAGGAGATCACTTGGTGTCCATCCAGAGTGTTCCCACCAGTCCGTGCCTGCATGTTCTCTGCCCGACTCACTTCTGTCACTTTTTTGGCTGACCCAAGTGCAGGAGGAGGGCTGCCTCGAGGAACCTTTATCTATGCCACCTCTCCTATACCAATCCAGGTTAACACACTGCTTTAACCTATGTTTGCCGTGTCTTTTAGAACAAACAATAAGATAATATAATCACAGGAAAACCTGTCCAAAAATAACGTTTATTTTCTTTTTTAGGCACCATCCTTTTACTGGGAGATAGAAGTTGTCTCCTATGGAGACTCTGAGGAGGACAGTGGCCCCATTGTGTCCTTTGGTTTTGCCACAGAGGCAGAGAAGCGAGACGGAGCGTGGACCAATCCCGTTGGCACATGTCTATTTCACAAGTATGTACACTTGGGTATCAAATAAGATATACTATTTTTCCCTCTTGTTTTCCTGACTGCTGTGCTCTTTTGTGTTTCTAATTGTGTCTTCTGGACTGTGTGCGTGTTTGTGTGTCTCGTCTGCGGCAGTAATGGCAGAGCGGTGCATTATAATGGCTCCAGTCTACTGCAGTGGAAGAGTGTCAGGCTGGATGTGGCTCTACTTCCTGGTGAGATGGGATGAATATTCAGTCTTTCCTGTTTCTTTTATTCAGCACAAAGATCCATAAAGCTGTTATGGATGATGTGTTAAGGAGTTAAAATAAACTATTCTTAGGCCTTGTACTTCATACTCTTTTCTTCATTTTTAAATACCTATACACCAATAGTTTGCATGCAGTCTTTGCTGAGAAAACGTGTTTTGCCAATGCAGGTGACGTGGCTGGAATTGGCTGGGAACGCTCAGAGGGCACCCCTCCACCCCCAGGTCATGCCCCCAAAGGCAGGGTCTACTTCACCTACTGTGGCCAACGACTCAGCCCATTTCTGGATGATGTAGCAGGTGGAATGTGGCCTCTGGTCCACATCCAAAAGAAGGTCTGTTTTTATTCAAATCGGAATTTTTGTTAACCCTTCAGTCAACATGGAACCCTAACATGTTGATAATTGTGTCACTGATTGCAGAACTCAAAGATTCGCGCGAACTTTGGAAGCCGTCCTTTTGCATATGCAGAAGGCCAAGCTCACCGGAACGCAGCCGATTTGTGTGTAGATCTTGCGGAAGAAATAAGTGCAAATTTTGAAGCACTCCCCTTTGCCATGGCCTCAGACAGTGACAATGATGCAGGTGCAAGTGTTACCTCAGACTCTGGCTCCCATGGGCCACCTTGTCGAATTGCAGCTGTTGCAGTTGCTCAACAGCGTAAGTCGCTCAATTCATGGTTACAGATTTTTGTTTTACTTGTGTATTTATCATGAGTCATTAATATCGAATTACATAAATGCCAAAAATTGAAAGGGCGTAAAGACAACTGAGCGGGCGTATTTAGAAACTGAGTGAGTGAACCTTAAATCTGTGATGGCGCAATTCTAACCAAGCGACCCCGTATTTTACAACTGAACGGCTGAAATCCTAACTGAGCAGGGATCCTGCTCGGTCAGTTCTCCTTTGCGCCCTCACCTGGATTTACACTCAGTGTTAAGGGGGCGTTTTTGTCACTTGGGGGCGGCATTCAGGGGTGTGTTTGTCACTTAGGGGCGAACTGTGAAACACCACTGTGTAAAAATCAATAATCTTACAAAAAAATCATAAAATTATCATAAAGCATATTATTGTTACAATACATATTTTGTAGGAAAGTCCATCTTTATTTTATCTTGTTGCATATACTTTTTCAAATTTTAATAGATATGAATCATGACTAAAGTTATCAGTAACTTGACATGACCTTATTGTCATACTAAAATAAAGAATGTCAATAGTTCACTTTGTTTATTTATAGGAATTTTTCATATTTACAAATGGATCAGATTTGGTCAAAAATCCTCAATAGCTCTGAAGATGCCAGAATTTTTTTTTTTTGCATAATCTTTATTTTAGTAGGAAAATATAATATAATATAATAAAATAAAATAAGGTCATGATTAGTCAGTACAGGAAGTTTTGTGTCAGTACAGCATCTTCAAAGCCATTGAGCATTTTTGACCAAATCTGATCAATATTTAAAAATGAAAAATTCCTAACAATAAACAACGTGAATTATGACATAATCTTTGTTGCAGTAGGACAATAAGGTCATGATTAGTCAATACAGGTAGTTTGGTGACAGAAGCTTTAGTATCTTCAGAGCTATAGTGCATTTATGTTATGATTCATATCTCTATTAAATTTAAAAAAACTATATGCAATAAAATGGAGGTTGACTTTCTAACAAAATTTAGTATAATAAATAATAATGTAGCATGACTATGCTGACGAGTCTTCATTACCAGTTCATATAAATATAGACATTTATTCGCTTTTTAAAAGTTCACTGATTTTTACAGAATGGTGTTTCACAGAGGTTGCACTTTATTGACGGTCCCTTAGCAGCCGGCTGCTGCATGTTTGCATTCACAGCTTAAAGCGAACAATTCTGATTAAAAGGCAATAAAAACGATCTTTTTTCTTTAAAAATGCTTTTGTAGTTCACTCTCTGTGTTAATACAAAATGAGTGAGATACTTGCTGACACATTTGAACGTTTATCAGAAGAGTTATTGAAGCAGGAAGTCCGAATCTGTGAAGATCTAATTTAACCGAACTGCAGCTGCTCTATTCCCGTGTTCCTCCGCGTAGCTGATAGCTGCAGTTTAAACTATGCCTCATAATCGTGTCTCTTTGCATTTCCAGGGTTTCCAAACGAAGTTGTTCTGCATTATTCACATATCTGCTCCTTTGTACTATGGGGGGGCGGGGTCTTCTTTCACGTCCTCACCTCTCTCCATACCGTCATCATGCTGTTCTTAGATCCTCTTTACCGAAGTCACACAACAACACATTAGGGCCGCTCTGTACATTTTGGAGAAAATGTAAGACCTTAAGAACCATAAGGTTGTGAAAGTACTGAATATAGAAAATATGATAAAAGGCAGAGAGCTGCACGCAGCTCAAGAGCCGCCTGTTAACCCCCCCCCGCACTGAAAAATGAAGGTCCCGCCCCTCTGCCTCGCCGATAAGCCAAGCAAATTTCAGCCAATCAGATCAACCAGAAAGGTTCCTGCCCCAAAAGTGACAAAAACGCCCCCTTAACACTGAGCGTAAATCCACATGAGCGCGCAAAAAGGAATTGACCGCGCAAGATCACTTCTCAGTTAGAATTGCGCCTGCGCGGTTTGAAGGTTCACTCACTCAGTTCCTAAATACGCCCGCTTAGTTGTCTTTACGCCCTTTCACTTATTGGCAGAAACGTAATTCCATACATTAACCTCTGGCAAGTTCTACTTCAGTTTGCTTATTACTGTTTTTTTTACTGTAACAGAGTACAACAGTGACCTCTCATGCCACTACAAGGTTGAGCTGAGCTATGAAAACCTGGTTACCTCTGGACCTGAGCCCCATCCCCCACCTATTGCAGATGATGAGAGTGACGATGAGGATGATGATGATGTCCCAAGAGTAAGGGACATTTTCCAAACTCCAATAAGTCCAACTAAGTGTCTGTTTTGACATTTTCTCATCTAACTGGGATTTGGTTTTTCTTATTAGGAGGATCATTACGCTCTTCTGGTGAAGGCTTGGGAGACGAAAGTGTTCCCTACAATTCGGAGGCGATTCCGTAACGAGGCAGAGAGGAAATCAGGGCTTGACCAAATTAAGGGAGCCCTGCAATTGGGTAAAGTTAAAATTATGTGTGTAGACCTTGCAGAAGAAAATAAGTGCACATTTTAAAGCACTCCCCTTTGCCATGGCCTCAGACAGTGACAATGATGCAGGCGCAAGTGTTACCTCAGTTACAAGTAAAATTATTATTATAAGATAACTAATCTGTAATCTCATAACATATCAACATAGCGAAAAAGAAAAACTAGCTACATTTTTGACTATAGGTTTATTTATGTCCCAAGATTTTGATCTTTATCCAGGGCAGGTATGGGTTGGAGGTAAAACAGCTGTCTCCCAGCTATTGGGATGGTGGTTCAGTTACCAATAGTTGACAAAAGCCTCTATTTTTGACCCATTCTCTGAGGGAGTGGTTAACTGATGTCACAGCAGTTTCCCTCAAAGCTTAATTCCCAGGAGGAAGGTCCAATATTTTTAAAGAATCTTTGGGATGACCTCATTAGAGATTAGAAACTCTGAACTGGAGGTGTGTTTTGGCAGGGGACAGAACCCCTTCCGTGCCTCTAGTGGTTTAGTGTTCATGACATGGTGTGGGAAGCACTTGGACTGAAAATGGTTAGAAAACCACGAAGCAAGCTTGTACATCTGCATTGTGGGCTAAACCAACACAAAGTATTAGTATTTATTCCATTCATCAATCTCCTTTTTCTACGGTCTGCCCTTTTCAGGGTCATGGGGGTTGCTGGAGCCTCTCCCAATTACTTTAGGGTAAAGGTGGAATACACCATGTCCAGTTTTCCAGTCCATTGTAGGGTTACACACACATATTTACACCTAATTAGCAATTTGAAACATGTTTTTGGACTCTGGAAAGAAGCTGCAGTGCCTGGAGAAACCCATACATGAACAGAGAGAACATACAAACTCCACTCAAAAAAGCTTTCAGGATTTGAACCAGGGCCTTCATTCTGTGAGGAGACTGTGCAAACCTCCAAACCACCGTGCATTCAGTATTTAATTTTAATTTTGAAAGAGCCTCCAAATGTGCTTCATCGGTGTTCAACGTCCTGTTTTTTATACCTCATCTGTAAAAGTCTCATTCTGGGATTGTCTGGAAACAGGCATGGTAGATATTGCAAGGCAGACCGTGGAGTTTCTTTATGAAGAGAATGGTGGCATCCCTCGCGATCTCTACCTTCCTACAATCGAGGACATTAAAGATGAGGCCAACAAGTTCACCATTGATAAAGTCCGCAAAGGTAATAGAGACGCCTGCATGAAATGTAAAACTCTGCATGCCATCTCATCTCCTAAATTGCTCATAAATGGCACTTTCCCTCATCTCGATTACGTGTTTACACACAGGGTTGACCGTGGTCATCCGCTGCCCTGACATCAACAACACCACCAGTTCAACGGGGGGAACAGCATTGCCTAAATTTGCCATCAGAGGCATGCTGAAGACCTTTGGTTTGCACGGAGTGGTGCTGGATGTGGACTGTGTAAGAAATCCAAAATGTGCTTCATGTTTTCTAAGTTCCGGTCCAAACTAAACTGGATTCATTATGTTTTTCTGAAGGCAAATGAACTGGTGCAGGTGGAGACTTACCTGCGCAGTGAAGGTGTTCTGGTCCGATACTGGTACCCCATTGAAATGCTCGAGCGCCCGCCCGCTGGTTCTCGACGCACCGCAGCGAATGGTTTAGTCTCACTGGACAGTAGCAACATTCAGATTCATAGGTAACGTTATTTCATAGGGTGCGAGCATATGTTTTTAACCACGTACCTGAGAATGAATCTGACTGTCTGCTTTGCTTCAGGGAACTTCTTCGCTGTGAGAGCGCGCTGGCTCGATTATACTGCCGCATGGCCTTGCTCAACATCTTTGCTCCCAAGAATCCGCACACATTCACTCGCCTCTTCCACATACCTGCCATTCGTGACATCACTTTGGAACACCTGCAGCTTCTTTCCAATCAGCTGTTGGCTCCTCCCCTCCCTGGTAAGTGTCAAGGGTCTGCTCAAATTTTGTTTTTTTTTTGCTTTGGGATGGTCCTATGTGCATGAAATGGGGTACTTAGATGGCGCTTTTCTACCTTCTTTGAAGGTCCGAGCATTTTTACAGTCAGAGTCCCATTCACCCTAGACTCACACATTCACCCACTGATGGCAGCTAAAAGTGTCTGAATGGAGGCTATATTATTGATACTCCAATCTACCATTTAGGTCCCTTTTCTCCAAATTATAGAAAGCACAGACTCATTGTTAATTAAAGGAGGGGCAATAATTAGCAAAACATTTAAGGCGGAACCAATCTTTACCATTCACATTTGCTTTTGGGAAACATTGAGGTTGCACTTTTTTAAGCTTGGATGTGTTCGTTTTGATTCTTGTGCACTGTTTTAATAAAACAATGTAGCAACAGTTGAAATTCCTGCTCAATTGAATTCCTGCTGAGTGCAATCCACTGTTTTATAAATGTTACAAGCATTTGTTTTAAATTCTTACACCTTGGTGTTTGCCTGATAAACAAGTATGGGTTAACTTAACAATAAAATACAATCTTTATAGCATGGGTACTGTATATAGCGGCTGGGATGAGGGTCAGCGCCGCTAAATCTGAGGCCATGGTCCTTGACCGGAGAAAGGTAGTTTGCCATCTCTCGGTGGGTGGAGTGTCCTTGCCCCAGGTGGAGGAGTTTAAATACCTTGGGGTCTTGTTCACGAGTGAGGGAAGATCGGAGCGTGAGATTGACAGGCGGATCGGAGCGGCGTCCGTAGTTATGCGGTCGCTCTATCGGTCCGTCGTGGTGAAGAGAGAGCTGAGCCGAAAAGCAGAGCTCTCAATTTACCGGTCGATCTACGTTCCAGTACTCACCTATGGTCATGAGCTATGGGTCATGACCGAAAGAACGAGGTCCCGAATACAAGCGGCTGAAATGAGCTTCCTCCGTAGGGTGGCTGGGCGCTCCCATAGAGATAGGGTGAGAAGCTCGGTCACCCGCGGAGAGCTCGGAGTAGAACCGCTTCTCCTCCACATCGAAAGGAGCCAGTTGAGGTGGCTCGGGCATCTAGTCCGGATGCCTCCTGGACGCCTCCCTGGAGAGGTGTTCCGGGCATGTCCCACTGGGCGGAGGCCCCGGGGAAGACCCAGGACACGCTGGAGAGACTACGTCTCTCGGCTGGCCAGGGAACGTCTCGGGGTCCCCCCAGAGGAGCTGGAGGAAGTGGCTGGGGTGAGGGAAGTCTGGGCATCTCTGCTCAGTCTGCTGCCCCCGCGACCCGGTCCTGGATAAGCGGAGGAAGATGGATGGATGGATGGATGGATGGACTGTATATAGTTCCACCATGGCAAACTGACATCATATGTCTCCTGTAATGTCATTTGTATCTCAAAACTGATTTTCTCAATTCTTTTTTTCTTGCGGCAGATGGCACTATTAGTTCTAGTTCTATTCTACTGGCTCAGTCTGTGCTTCACAACCTTGAAGGCCAGAGCTGCTCTCCCACAGACCTGTTTTATCAGGGTAATGCTCAGCCCATTCGGGAATGGTTGACAGTGGCCATTACTCGTGCCTTGCATCAAGGAGAGGAGAGTCTACTGGATCTTACAAAGCAGATCTGCTGTTTTCTTCAGGTCAGCTTCGCTGTGAGTTAACGCAGTTGTCTCCAGTCACAAAGTGGTGACCATCTTTGTTGTTGATTTGAACAGAATGCACCTGAACAGTTCACATCAGAGGAGTTCCCTGTTTCGGAGTCAAAGGTTAGCATGGATGTCAGTTTTCCAGGTGCTGCATTTGTGATTGTGTCCTGCAAAGAAAGCCAGCTTGGCTGTCGCAAAGAGTAAGTTGCTTCTAACTTTGACAATCAAGAGTTACTGTGTCAGTGCAGATGTTGAAAGGTTCATTGGTTTCCTGTCTTTTCTGCTAGCTCAAGTCTGTACAAGGCTCCCTGGGCTCACGTGATGGTGTACTGCCTGGGTCACAAAGTGCGTAAAAATGGTCAGCTAAATCTAATGGAGGCTGTGTGTTACCCTCTGGATGCCTCGCCAACCAACACAGGCCTTACCCCCCCTCCCACCACCAACCAGTACCCCTCTGTCATCATACCAACGGATAAAGTGCACATTAAATTAGGTAAGTACTTTAAGTACTTACTTAAAAGATTACTTTTTAATGAATGCAGGAGCTTTTTAGAATAAAAAAATACAATAAAACCGCACTCAAATTGAGTTTTCTGTTTTCTTTGAAGGAGTGTCGCCCCCTCCTGGCGCTGTACTGGTGTTGCATTCCTTGCCACTAGAGTTCCCTCTGGCCATGGCATTTGCTGAGCAGCTACTGACATGGAAGCTGGGAGAAAGTATTGAGCGATCAGAGGACGAGTTGGACACAGTGCCCTCTTCAGTGCTGCTGCAAGTGGTGGAGCTTCTAGGTTTGATGAACTTCCTTATACTCCACTGTCAACGTTCTGATCTGTTGAGATAAAATGCAGACATATAATGTTTAACCTTTTTTTCCCCTCCTGCTCAAAGGTGGCTTGCTTTGGACCACTGACTTGGCTCCCTCCATTAAAGAACTCATCTTTCACTTGCTGGCAGAGCTTTTGAGGAAGATTCATCACTTAGAGCAACGGAAGAGTCCTACTGGTCTTTCCAGCTCCATTGCTCTGCTACTTAACCCCTGCCTTGCAGTGCTTATGGCACTGCAAACAGAGCTCCGCAAGCTTTATGATCGGGAAACTCAGGGCTGGACTGCTGGAGTGGCCGGCACTGGGGGGTCTTCATCCGGAGGTATGCCGCTGGCTTTGGGGGCTGAGCAGAGCCGGTTCTCAACGTACTTCCACGCCCTAATGGAGGTGTGTCTAGCTGTGGCAGAGGTCACTCTTCCATTGAATGTTGGCAGCTCTTCAGTGGGAACGCTGTCCTCTAACAGTGCTCCCAACCTTAGCGATTCCTCCTCATCCTCCTCATCCTCGCCAGGCCAGACACCCCAGAGCCCTAATTTGCTGTCCAAACGAAAAAAGGTAAAGATTAAGCGGGAGAGAGCTGCAGCTGCAGTGGCAGCCGTAGTTTCGGGAAAACGTGGAAGCGGAGGTGCGAGACTGTCAGAGAGCGACAGCGCCCTTCTCAACATGGCAGGCAGTAAGCCCGAGGACATGCTCTGGTTCCACCGCTGCCTCACTCTCCTCATGATCTTGCGGCACCTTGCCAGCAAGGACCCGCAGGGTCTGAGTGTGACCTGCGATGCAGTGACGGACGCCTGCCAGGCCCTGGTGGGTCCCACTGCCCACAGCCGGCTCCTCGTGCTCTCAGGAATCCCCACTCACCTGGAGGAGGCCGTGGTCCGAAATGCCATTCGCAGGGCGTGCAATTCGCACGGAGGGCTCTTCAAAGACGAAATCTTCATCCCCCTGCAGGAGGAGGATCCCAAGAAGAAAACAGGAGATGCAGCGGTAAGCCCTCAGGATGGCAAGGGAAGTTCTGAACCTGAGCGTCCATTTAATACCAGTGGAGGACCTGGAAGTCCTGATAGCTCCAGCAGCGTCACTCCAGCTATGAGTGTAAGTGCTTCGGCTTCCACCAGCCAGACCTCCATCTGCAGCTCCTCTCAGGGAGTTTCCCGCACGGCCAGTGAACTTTCTGTTGATCAGGAGCCAATAGCGGTTCCTCCTCTTTCTCATGCTGCCGCTGCGGCTGTGGCGTACACCCAGCAAGGCGCGCACGACCCTCTGACGGTGTCTAGTCAGGAGAGCCTTGATACCTCTCTGTGTAGCACAGGAAGCCTCGGCAGTTTGGGCAGCCTGGGAGAGCCTCTGGAGAACACAGAGACGACCTCGGTGGATGGCGCCTCTCTACAAACAGTCGCTTCCATGGATAACAGCGCAGCCACAGCCAGACCCATCAAAGGCTATGCAGTCATTGAGGTAGGTTGAAGTTATAAATTATTGATGGTTTATCAATTTGATTGTGGATTGATCAGAAATACTAAAGATTGCAAGAAAACCCCATCTTCTCCTAAAAACAGGTTCGCTCTCGGGCCAAAGTGGAAAAGATCCGTGCCAGCCTTTTTAACAGCAGTGACCTGATCGGCTTGTCCAGCTTGGAAGGAGAGGAAGAGCTAATGGAGTTGACAAATGAAGAGATCCTCACCGCTTCCAGTGTTAACCAAAGTTTGTTCGACACCCAGGGGAGCTCTGCTCTTGAGGACTACTTCCTGGATAAATCAATCAAAGGTTTGTGTTTGACTCTAATCAAATACGCGGAGTCATTATTGTTTTCACTTGAAACCTAAAGTATTTCATTTGTTTGTTTCAAGGGGACAAACTTGTACCCGGAGCACGAGACGTTCTCACAGACATTTTTAAGAGCTGTGTGCAGTCAGAGCAGATGCTCAGCCTCACACCAACCAAACCGGTGAAGGTGTCGGACATTTACCTCAGCAAAGAGCAGATCAACTCTCAGACTCCAGGAAACCTGCTTCATACTTTCTTCACTAATATCCGGCCTCCCAAGAAAATGCTTGAAGATCAGCTTACTCAGGTATGTAACAAGTGATTCGCAGTAAAACTCTTGTTAAAAGAGGCTTTTGCTTAGGCTGTCCCTGAATAACTTTTTATCGTTTAACAATTCATTTCTGCTCAGATCCTAAGAAAGTATGGAACAACCAAGCCGAACAAGAACAAGTACAGCAAGGCAGGAAAAGAACAGCATCAAGGGAAGGTAGTGAGTACCAAGAGACCCATTACCAAACCTCCAACAAAGGAAAAGTCTGTACTCAACAGCGTCAGGTGAGTTACTTCTCTCAAATTAAATTAACTGTTTGCAAATAATATAGAGCTGCAGTCACTACAGTAAAATATTCATTGTTTTTTGCTCCTCTTCTGCAGGACTGCACTGAGTGAGAAGAAGACAGTTTTAAAGCCCAAATCCCCAGAAAAATCCAGACCTCCTGATGAGAAAGATCTAGAAAAATCCCCTGCCAAAAAAACTGAGGGTCTGTAAAAATGAAAGATGTGCTCTGATAAGATTGGTTCTGTTGCATAGAAACAATACTGGGCCTCATTATGAGGAAATGCATTGTTTTACCTCATCAGACATACTCTAAGCCCTCAGTGGCTTTCATTAGTGAAATTTCTCCTACTTTGTGATTGCTCGTTGTTGCATAATTTGTTCACATCCCGACTGTTTCCCAGATGCAAAGATCTCTGCTTCTTTTCTTGAAGTAGCATTAATGTTCCAGATTTACTGCATGCAGCTTCCAAAAATACTAATCCACCCTCCAGCAGGGTAGAACTTCAGCACTAAGGTGAACGATATCAGGCAGGCAGCAGTTCCTCTGCAAAAACAGCACTATTTTTAACATCAAAGCTTTTGCAGAAATATTGATGTTTCCTTACTTTTACGTTGTTAGCAGACATTTGTATCCATGTTTCCTCTCAAACTGCTTCACCTTCAGCATGCAAAAATAAAGGCTGGAGGGCAAAGTTATGATGACTAATTCTGTTAACATACATCTAACTGCTGCTTTATCTAAATCTTTGTCTGTTTTTACGTTAGGATCCACGAGCCTGCTCACAGTTCCCTGTTTTTTGTTTTAGTTCCAGAGGAAAAGTTCTTGACCCTGGAAGGCTTCCACAGATTTTCTCTTGATCGTGCCAAGCAGGACGTCCGTAGCGTCTGGAGGGCCATTCTGGCCTGTGGTTATGACCTTCACTTTGAAAGGTGTGTCAATCACCACAGAGGTGCTCTACCACAGCCTGAATACCGTCACATGTATGCAGGCTTTATCAAAGCCAATTGGAAATCACTTCTTAAAAGGCTTGAGAAATTCAGCGGCAAGACACTTGTGTTTCCCTGCTTCCTTTTAAATTCATTCTAGATGGTGATGGAGTATTTAGACTCTGTTTGATTACAAGAAAATGTTGTTTTACTGCTAAACCAGAATTACACCACTCATTTATGCACACTTGTATGTCTATTTTTATCTTTTCAAATGTTTTTTTATAGTCTTTAATAATGCATATCCTCAAATTTTCCTTTTTCGATTGACTTCCGCTCTGTCTTTAGAAGTATCCCTCTCTATTTTCAGATGCACTTGTATTGATACTCGTCACGCCCAGAAGGCTTCTCGAAAGTGGAGCTTGGTGATGGATGTGGCGTTGGTGCAGTACATCAACAGATTGTGCCGACACCTGGCTATCACGCCAGCCAGACTGCACCCCCATGAAGTGTACCTGGACCCCAGTGATGCTGCTGATCCCCGTGTGGCCTGTCTGCTCAGTAAGTGCCAGCCATCATGACAAAAAGAAAGAAAGATTGTACAACAGAAAAAAGGAAATGACTGAATCCAGCTCTTCTTTTTACGACAGAGTTGGATTTGCAGGAATCCATTCTGAATGTGTATTTTGTATTGTAGAGTGTAGAAACTGGAGAAAATGCTTCAGGTTGTAATTGGTTCAGTCCTTTTTAAGTTTCAGTGTTTTGTTTGCATTTGTTTGTTGCAGACGTGCCTGTGGAGAGCTTGCGCCTGCGCTTTGCTTTGCTGCAGTCGCTCAACAACACCCTGGAGAGTTTCTTTCTCCCTCTAGTGGAGCTAAGACAGACACACACGTATCAGAACAGCATTGCCGCTCTGCTGTGTGAGGCTAAAGGTGAGCAAAATATCTGCACGTGTGAAAGGATTTCACTCATTCCTGGACTTTATGAAATTCACATCTGCCCTGTTCCCTGAAACCAGGTTTGATCTTCTACGACACTAAAGTCACTGTGATGAACAGAGTATTGAATGCTACGGTGCAGCGAACAGCTGACCATGCAGCTCCAGAAATTACTCTGGACCCTCTTGAGATTGTTGGAGGTATGTGTTCCTCTCACGTCTTCATGTTTGTTCGTTTTTTATTTGAACGTCTGATGAAGCAGAGTTAAGTTAACACTTGTGATGTATTGTGGTTTTGAACCCGCAGGTGAGATCAGATCATCAGAAAACACTTATTTCTGCCAGGCAGCACGTCAGTTATCTTGCGTGCCGTCATCCCAGCTTTGTGTAAAGCTGGCCAGCGGAGGAGACCCAACCTACGCCTTCAATATTCGCTTCACAGGAGAAGAAGTTCATGGCACAAGTTAGAAGTCCTTATGTCTGTATCCTAGACCGTTCGTGGAATCATGTTTTTTTCTTCTAAATCTGTTGCTGATGTGTGTGCACAGGTGGCTCTTTCAGGCACTTCCTGTGGCAGGTGTGTAAGGAGTTGCAGAGCTCTGCGCTCTCCCTGTTGCTCCCCTGTCCCAGTGCTTCAGCCAACCGGAACAAGGTGAAACACGATGTTCTCCTTGGAACCATGTGGTTTTTGTTACTGAGACGTATTGTCTTCTTTGTGGCCTGCTGCTGCAAGGACTTTTTTTTTCTTACCTCTTAGCACATTTTTTCTTCTCTTTGTAATGTCAAAGCATTTTTTTAAAATAAAAGTTGTCACTTGTAGCTGACTGATAACAGTTTCTTGATAAAACTTACCAATATAACCAGCTCATTAAAATATATTTTGTGCTGCTTTTAGGGGAAATACATCTTGACTCCTTGCCCTATCAGCTATGCAGAGGAACAGCTGTTGCACTTCTTTGGTCAGCTGCTTGGCATCGCCATCCGCGCAGATGTGCCCCTTCCTTTGGACTTGCTGGGTTCCTTCTGGAAGGGCCTGGTGGGCGAGCCTCTCGACCCAGAGCAGGATTTGCAGGAAGCTGATGTTCTCACTTACAACTATGTCAAGAAGTTTGAAAATGTTAGTTTTGAGTCTCAGGATCTAACTGTTCTGGTACCAGTCTGGCTCTCATGAACTATTCTGAACATTCTTCTCCTTATTTTCCAGGTGGCAGATGAAAGTGAGCTGGAAGCTCTGTGTGCTGAAATCTCCTCCCAGCACCATTCGGGGGAAAGCCCCGAGTCCCCGAGCAGACCCTGCTGCACGTTTACCTACTACACCATGACAGGTGAAGAGGTGGAGCTTTGTCAGGGAGGGCGGAGCTTCACTGTCAGGTAGACGAATAACAGGATGTTTCCGTTGACCTAATCCTAATACTGAATGTATTTTACGGATACTGGAGGTAATAGATCTCAAGTGTGCGTGTTTATTTTTGCTTGTTAAGCTGGGAGAACAAGGATGTGTATGCACGGGCGGTGAGGAGCCTCCGTCTCAGAGAGCTGCAGAATCTGGAGTGCATGACGGCGGTGCGGGCAGGACTTGGTTCCATCATCCCCCTGCAGCTGCTCACCATGCTCAGCCCGCTGGAGATAGAGCTACGCACCTGCGGCTTGCCTTACATCAACCTGGAGTTCCTCAAGGTGAAGTGTCATTAAATTCAGAAGTCGCTCCCTACATTTATTTTAATTTTACAAAAACGTTTAAAAAAAAACTCCTAGTAGCAAAGCAAGTGAGACTGCTATCAAAGAGGCTTTGATTTGTCGTCAAAGTTTGACGTTTTGATTCTTTCATCATCAGGCTCACACCATGTATCAAGTGGGTCTGATGGAGACCGACCAGCACATTGAGTTTTTTTGGACCGCCTTGGAGATGTTCACTCAGGAAGAACTCTGCAAGTTCATCAAGTTTGCATGCAACCAGGAGCGAATCCCATTCACCTGCCCCTGCAGGGACGGTGGCCCAGACACAGCCCATGTTCCCCCCTACCCCATGAAGATCGCTCCTCCTGATGGGGCTGCAGGTAATTTCTCCAGATCTCTTCTCCTCTTCCAGCTTTCCCACGTTTAGCTCCACACACAAATTTAGCTCCTAACATTTGAAAACTCAGATTTACCAAATGCAGACTGTGGTACAAATAAAAATGATGATGGGAGTGGAGATGGCAGCTTTAGGCACACACAACAATTTGTGCTTTAGTTTTCGATTAACATTTTCTTTTAAAACGTGACTGTAATGAGAAAATGCAGGCGTGGATCATAATTGCTGTCCTTTCAGTGCTGGGCGGCTGTAATAATGAAACTTGGAGATTAGGTATTTAAAAATGTTTCTAACTTTGGCTTTTGTTGGAATAAATGGGGTTTCATTTGTATACACTTATTATGAGTGCAGAAAACTGGAACATCCAGCATGGAGGCCTGTTTTTATGAATGAAGGCTGCAAGTTTTCCTCTTTTTTCTCCTTGTTCTGTTTTAAGGGAACTTATTGCTTGTTGCTTTCTTTGTCCTTGTAGAAAACCCTAAATCCACACAAAAAAAGATTCCCTAAATATCAGTTTTGAAGAGGTTCTTGCTTTTTAGGGCCACGCTTGTTTAGTCTAGGTCAGGGGTCACTAAAAGAGCCATTTAGTTCAGTTTTTTGCTGATTAAAGCCAGCAACAGCCACCAAGTCCCACCTTTCTGTTTATAAAAATAAACTTTATTTATGTTTTTTGTAGCCATTGAACTATTCACTTATAAAATGTAGATTTACAATAATTGAATTATAACAAGGTCTTATCCTCCCACATAAGAACAGACAGAACAGAACATAAAGGGTGTTTGTGTGTGTGGAGCGTGGAGGCGGTGCTGGCAGCGCAGACTCTTCCTGGAGGGGGCTGTTCCTCACTGGAATAAGTTAACCGTGAGAATTCACTCGTTTTCCTGGATTGGGAGGGCACTGGTGCTCAGAGCGCAGCTTTTTAGAGGAATAGTCAGAAAAGTGTGAATGGATCAAAATACCACTTTGGGGTTGTTTTTTGTGATTCATTAGCCTTTTAATACACTTAAAAGCTCAAAAAGTTGATTTTGTATGCTATAGGCCCTTTAAGAACTTTGCCTCTAAACAGGATTTAGATGCTTTTCTACAGCAGAAGATAAGAATATGTTGACTTACACATGAACCTGCAGGATTTCCTCCTGGAGGCCTAAGTGATCTGAACTGACTTCAGGGACTCCAACTGTATCAGGTCTTATGAAGCCTGTGGGGAGACGTGGAGGCCATTATTAGGAGACAGGCAGGCGGCAAGCCCTTGTGTAACGCTGCTAATTACACGAGGAAAATAGTGAAGCAGGCCTGGATGGACGGCGTGTGTTGACTCACCGCGATGGGGGGAAAAAAACTGTTGTTGAGCTTGAAGGCTAGCTGGCATTTGCTTGAATTTCTGTGCTCGTTCGGCACCTGTGTACGAAGCGTAGCTGCTCTGACGCTTGGTCTCATAGTGCCAACAGACATTTTACTCTTTCATCACGGCAACATCTTCAGTGTAAATCAAACAGACACACTGTCTGTTGATTTCCTTAAAGCAGTGCTTCTCAATTATTTTTTGCCACGCCCCCCTAGGAAAAAGAAAGTCCCCCCCCCATAACCCACACCCCCCCACACACACTCGCGCGGTGACAATACATTAGGTAAGTGTCTATAAAATTTGTGTAAGTATACCTAAAATTGTATCATAAAACATTGACAACGGAAAAAAAGCAATACAAATCCACTTTCAACAAATATTAACTTTATTTTGTCAAACAGAAACAGAAACAGAAATCCTGTTACAGTCTAAAACAGAAAAAAGGCTTAAATTAAAAAATCTGTCATCCTCTATTTAAACTAGAAACATTTTGACCAACTGAACCATTTGATGATGAGAGAAATAATTCAATCAATAAATAAGATTAAATGTAAATTGATCTGAAACATGAACACAGCAGCACCAATAGATTTAACCTTTTTAGTCTGAAGAAATAGATAAAAAACATTGTGCTCATTTTTATTCTAAATGATGATTCTTTATTTCTGATTTCATAAAGGGCAGCTGTTTTCCTGCATTACCTGATGTCTTTCTGTCTGTCTAACACCAACTAAACCAGTGTTTTTCAACCAGTGTGCCGCGGAACACTAGTGTGCCGCGGGCGGAACACTAGTGTGCCGCGGAACACTAGTGTGCCGCGGAACACTAGTGTGCCGCGGAACACTAGTGTGCCGCGGAACACTAGTGTGCCGCAGAACACTAGTGTTCCGCGGGTGGGAGATGGTCAAGTGCGCCGTGGAGAAATTGCCCTCATTCACTGTTTTAAAAACATTTTCCATCTCCAGGAAATCAGCTCTTTGTTCATCCAAACAGGCCCTGATAAAACACTAAGTAGTTAGGAATATAAAAGATCGTAAAATTACTTTTGCTTTGTGTTTATTTAATTCTATTAAAGACATTTTGATAAAAATCACGGTACCGCGATTTAGCTGCAGCTATAACTGTGTAAGGACAAGTCCCGCCCCTTTAACTGTCTCCGCCAATCATTCTTGAAGGCTTAATCATATGTCATCAGTCTGACCAATCAGAAGTGGTTAAAGTCTTCACTTCCTTGTTCTTAATTCTGCTGATAAAGTCGCTCAGTTCTAACAAATATACCAGCTAAAGACGAGCTTTAGCTGGTGGTTCATCTCTTAGAAAAAAACAGCCGCAACTTCCTGCTTTTTCTGCCAAAAATTCACGTGAGATTGCGGGGGGGGGGGCGCTGTCGATCAATACAGACCATGAATTTCTGCTTTTTTTTTTTTTTTTGGATGCTGGTGTGCCGCGGGATTTTTTTCAGGGTTAAAGTGTGCCGTGGCTCAAAAAAGGTTGAAAAACACTGAACTAAACGACAGACAGACAAAGAAAACCTTGACGGAAAATAAAGACACGTCATCAAAATGTCTACAATAGTTCATAAAGAATGACATTGTAGCATGAGCTGAGGAACCTAAAGGCACGAAATGATCCTGTGTTGGGCAACAGGCAGCTCTCCTCTGCGTTCCCCGATTCACCTGGCAGACAGAGCCCACACCACCCCTCCCCTTTCTTTCTCACTCATGCGTGTGACACAGACGGGAGCAGCTGCAGGGACGGGAATTCAAAGGTTTCAGGCTGCTACAAACTATGTGATAAATCTAGCCAGTGGCGGTTCTACACTAACTTACTCCCTGGGCGAGTAACCCCACAGGCGCCCCCCGACAAATACAAAATTTGACAACATCCTGTTGTGCTCCCTATATTCTATTTAGCCATTTTACACAAAAAATGCATGAATTTTCTAGACTCGTATTACAGGGGGGTCAAACTCAGTCAAACAGGGGGCCTAAGTTAAAAACACACTTAAGGTTTTGGGCCGAAGAATATACACATTTACTGAACACACTAAAGCTAAACTTTTAAACCTTTTAAACTGAACTTTCATTCATCTTCTTTACCGTTTATTCACTTTCGGGGTCACGGGGTTGCCGGAGCCTATCCCGGCCACTTGGGCGTAGGCAAGGGATGCCCTGGACTGGTCGCCAGTCTGTCTCAGGGTAGAATATCCTCAATCACACATCCATTCACTCTCACACTCACACCTAGGGACAATTTAGAGTTGCCAATCAACCTATGAAGCATGTTTTTGGACGGTGGGAGGAAGCCAGAGATCCCGGAGAAAACCCACGCATGCACAGGGAGAACATGCAAACTCCACACAGAAAGGTCCCCTATTGATGTATTTTTCAGGTCCCCCAGCCGTGACTTGAACCGGGGGCCTTCTTGCTGTGAGGCAAGAGCGCTAACCACTGCGCCACCATGCAGCCCTAAATAACTTGTAATATTTTGCTCTCCATAGAAATATATTCTGTCAAAATTATACAAATATGAACATGCTGCAGAACAAAACAAAGAAAGCCTGGAAATATTAATAAGAAATTACAAACCAAATATTTCCGTTTTTTTTTTTTTTTGCTCTTTTATCATTTTTAGAGCATTTTTTTAGAGTTAGACTCCTGCTTCATTTTTAGCAATAATTTCTTAATGTGTGACGTCCTGTGTGTGTCTTTGTGAAACATATCAGAGGGATTAGATCTAAAAAGAAACTTATTGTGATTAATATTTTTATGTCTTATAAAACATTAAAGACTAAATCATAGAATTCATCAGTGGGATTACTCCAAAAATATTTGGCATTTCCCTAAATTTGTGCAACACCAACAACAGAAATCCTCCAAAATAACTCAATCCATAAAAAATGGTCTGCGCCCCCCACCCCTGTTACGGTTTCTGTTTCTTTGCCCTTGTAGTGTGTTTCCTTTTTGTTCTGGCATGTTTTGAGTTTAACTTCCTGACTTTGTAGGGTTTCCTGTTTCGTTTTTGTTGTGAGTTTTACTTTGGTTCCCCATCCTTCCTGATTGTGTTCACCTGTGTCTCGGTTGTCTGTATGTATTTAAATCTTGTCATTCCCTTCCTCCTGGGCTGGTCCATAGTATGTTAGTCAGTATGTTAGTCTGCTCCCCCCGTTTCGAGTGTTTCGAGTTTCTAGCCTGCCGTCTGCAGTGGTTTTGGTTTAGTGTCCTTAGTTTTGTTTATTAAAGCCCCCGTTCCCCTGCAACCTCCTGCCTCCTCTCGCTCTCTGCGCCTGGGTGCTTCCTCCCTTCTCCCCCCGTAACAACCCCCCCCCCTCCCTCTGACACACGCGGCTCCGTCTCTATGACGGGGGGCGCGTTGATTGTCAGAGTTGATTGTCAAATAGAAAAAGACTCCCAATCACATGTTAGTGTGATTCAGCCAGCCACCGGCGAGTTGCGCCCCCCTCTCGAGTTTTTTGACTTGTTATGTTCCAAAGACTGCCGCAAAGAGGTGTGGCCGCAAGCATCTTGCAGCAGAGGGCGGTGGTCACGTGCGCGTCGGGTCTGCTGTGTCAGAGCAAGTAATTGTGGGAAATAATCCCCATTGCCTGCTTTTGTCGAAATTGGGTTGAGTACGGGTGTTTGTTCTGCCTAATTCCTTTTCATGTGCCTGTTTTACGTTGTTTCACTCTGAGTTATTTCATCTGGGTTTTTTTTGCACCATAAGTGTGAAGAGGAAACAGGATGAAGACATTCTTAAGAGTGTGATGTGCCAAAATAAAAGTGTTAAGTGTCGGCAGCTGAAGCAATTTCAAATTAAAAGCACAAAGCTTCCTCTTTGAATAGAGCAGCGCATTATGTGTAACGCATAGCATCGGGCACGGCAAATGCCGCCCCCTATGAAATGCCGCCCTGGGCGACCGCCCACATCGCCCATATCAAGAACCGCCTCTGAATCTAGCCACAGGGGTTGCAAGCCAGTTACTTCTGTGCCGGTCCCAAGCCCGGATAAATAGAGAGGGTTGCGTCAGGAAGGGCATCCGGCGTAAAAATTTGCCAAAATAACCATGCGAATCATCCACAACACTTTAGACATACCGGATCGGTCGAGGCCCGGGTTAACAACGACCGCCACCGATGCTGTTAACCTACAGGGTGTCGGTGGAAATTTTACTACTGTTGGTCGAAGAAAGAGGAGAGGCAGAAGGGTCCGTGGCCAGAGAGAGAAGGGAAAAGGCAGGAACATAGGTTTGAGAATAGGGACTCTTAACGTTGGCACAATGACAGGGAAAGGCAGAGAGCTGGCAGACATGATGGAGAGAAGGAAGGTAGATGTACTGTGTGTGCAGGAGACAAGGTGGAAAGGCAGCAAGGCACGTAGTATTGGAGGAGGATACAAACTGTTCTATCATGGTGTTGATAGGAAGAGAAACGGGGTAGGAGTGATTCTGAAGGGGGAGTTTGTAAACAGTGTTCTAGAGGTGAAAAGAGTCTCAGACAGGATGATGAGCCTAAAGTTAGAAATTGAAGGGGTGATGGTGAATGTAGTCAGTGGG
This sequence comes from Oryzias latipes, assembly GCF_053564925.1. NCBI lineage: Eukaryota > Metazoa > Chordata > Actinopteri > Beloniformes > Adrianichthyidae > Oryzias > Oryzias latipes. Next base: position 16,672,821 of record NC_136245.1, read on the forward strand.
TATGCGCCACAGGTTGGCTGTGAGTTAGAAGTGAAGGAGAGATTCTGGAGTGAGTTGGATGAGGTCATAGAGAGTTTTCCCAGAGGAGAGAGAGTTGTTATTGGAGCAGACTTTAATGGGCATGTTGGTGAGGGCAACAGAGGTGATGAGGAGGTGATGGGCAGGTTTGGTGTGAAGGAAAGGAATCTGGAGGGAGAGATGGTGGTGGACTTTGCGAAGAGGATGGAAATGGCTGTAGTCAACACTTACTTCCAGAAGAGAGAGGAACATAGAGTGACATACAGAAGTGGGGGTAGGAGTACTCAGGTGGACTACATCCCATGTAGACGAGGTCATTTGAGAGAGGTTAATGACTGCAAAGTGGTGGTAGGAGAGAGTATAGCCAGACAGCACCGCATGGTGGTGTGTAAGATGACTCTGGAGATCAGGAAGAAGAAGAGAGGGAAAACAGAAAAGAAGACCAAGTGGTGGAAGCTACAGAATGAAGAAACTTGTGAGGAATTTAGGCAGAAGTTGAGACAGGTCCTGGGTGATCAGGATGAGCTTCCAGATGACTGGGGAAACTACAGCAGAGATTATCAGGGAAACAGGTAGGAATGTGCTAGGTGTGTCATCTGGAAAGAGGAAAGACGGTAAAGACACTTGGTGGTGGAATGAGGAAGTACAGGAATGCGTCCAGAGGAAGAGGTTGGCTAAAAGGAAGTGGGATGTAGAAAGGACTGAGGAAGGTAGACAGGAGTACAAGGAAGCGCAGCGTAGAGTGAAGAGAGAGGTGGCAAAGGCCAAACAGAAAGCTTACGATGAGCTATATGACAGGTTAGACACAAAGGAAGGAGAGAAGGACTTGTACAGGCTAGCCAGACAGAGAGACAGAGATGGGAAGGACGTGCAACAGATAAGGGTGATTAAGGACAGAGATGGAAAGGTGCTAACAACCCAGGAGAGTGTACAGAAAAGATGGAAGGAGTATTTTGAGGAGCTGATGAACGAGGAAAATGACAGGGAAAGAAGGGAGGAAGATGTGTTTGTTGTGGAGCAGGAAGTAGCAGAGATTGGAAAGGATGAGGTTAGGAAGTCTCTGAAAAGGATGAAGAGCGGAAAGGCCGTTGGTCCTGATGACCTACCTGTGGAGGTATGGAAGTGCTTAGGAGAGACAGCAGTGGAATTTCTAACGAGTTTGTTCTATAGCAGGGGTCGGGAACCTTTTTGGCCAAGAGAGCCATAAATGCCACATATTTTGAAATGTAATTTCGAAAGAGCCATACAATAATGTAGTGTCCCTTCCCCACACTGAGGCACGGAGACTTAACCTCTTTTAAAGTTCTTTATTCCGATTACTGCAGACCGCAACAAACGCCGTTCAATTAATTCAGCAACTCCTGAATCTCTCCCGCCGACACGAGAGCGCTTCTCCCAACTTTATATTCCCCTGCTCCCGCTGCAGCCCTCCCATTTCCCTTATTCGGCCCATAGCTGAACCCCATTGGTCCAAACTACCTAACAACAGGCTGAGCGACAGAACTGAGGGCCAATCAGATCTCTGCTTGACGCGTTCAATGAACTCCAGAACTTTTAACGCGGCCCAACAGCCATCCAACTCAGTCCGCGACAATTTGTTTAAAACTAAATATACAAATGAATGTGTGCATTTGATTTAATTTCAACATTTTTAAAGTACAATAAGTCTGTGGATTCTTTTTAATAACATTGTTATTCTGTTGCTAATAAATGATGAGTATTTCTCGTGGTAGTTTTGCTGATGGTCTAGTCTGGTTGATATACGTGGTGAGTTTCTGCTTCGTTCAGGCGTTGAGACTTTAAACGTGATCGTAGGTCTGAATGTTCTGTAGATGTGACAAAGACTGCTCACATGCAGACGGGGAGCCAAACACACACTCACACGCTGCAGTGAGTGACGGGAAGCGGGTTTTACGTTTTTACAATCCCTGCGCGATTCACCTGCTGCCGGTCCCCACAACCCCTCAGCCCCACCCTCTGCTTTCTCCCTCACACATCCCGTCCCCGCATCTGCGCGCTCTTTCTCAGAGACGGGAGCGCGCAGTTTTAGGCACGTCAATTCACAGGTTTCCAGCTGGTACAAACTCTGTGAAATAATAGATAATAGTAACTGATAGCGCTGGCGCAGATTTCTCTCTCTAAGCACTGCTACTACTCCGCGCCTCTGGCATCGCATCGCGCCCGAGGAGGACTGGTCTAATGAAAAAAAAAAAAAACTATAATTAAAGATTTGTCTGCGAGCCACATGTGACCATCAAAAGAGCCATATATGGCTCGCGAGCCATAGGTTCCCGACCCCTGTTCTATAGGATTCTAGAGAGTGAGAAGATGCCTGAGGAATGGAGGAGAAGCGTTCTGGTTCCGATCTTTAAGAACAAGGGTGACACGCAGAACTGCAGCAACTATAGAGGAATAAAGTTGATGAGCCACACAATGAAGCTCAGGGGTTGACATAGCCCAGAAATTTGCACTGGCCCACAGGGCCAGTAGTTTTTGAAACTTACTGGCCCTGCCTGAAAGTTACTGGCCCGACACCGCGCATAGCGGGACCCGCCGCTCCGCAGGTGCTTGCAACTTTAGGGGGGTCCGGGGGCATGCCCCCCCGGAAACTTTTAATATGGTGCAATTTGGTGCATTCTGGTGACATCACTTATTTCTACACTTTTCAATGACTGAAAATAGACCATATCAAACTTAAATCTGCTCTAGTCTGTTTCAGATGTTTTGAGAGAGCGCTGCAGTGTAGTAGGTAACACTAGTTCAGAAGTTTTCATGGTGCTTTTAACGGCAAATATCGCAATAAATCATAAACCTTAAATGTGTTAAAACAATCTAATGGCAGCTTGAACCATTTAACGAATCAAATAAATCCCTTAATGCATTTGACCAATCAGATGGAGCCCTGTTATGTTAGATGTTTGTAACCTATGTCAACGTGGGTCATTTGGAGTATAATTTTTAAACTGGGAATGGTTATTTGGTTATTTTGCTGTTTGTTTATATACCGCAAATTATATCGTTATCGCAATTTTAATCTCTGATATCGCATATCGCGAGTTTTCCTCATATTGTGCAGGTCTAACTGAGATCATTCAGCTAACTAGAAATACTTACTGCTTACAGTGTTGTAAAGAAAAACAAAATTAAGTAGTTTAACATTCTACTGCATTTGAGTCTGAGATTCAGGTATTTGGAGTTGCCTTTGATTCTTTGACATTCAGCTTAAAGCTTAGTGGATACAGTTTCATCTTCAATGCATTCATTAAATATCTTGCTGTCCATACTACTAATTATACCCACTACTCCATCCAACATATTCCTATCTATTCCTGCCATGTCTTCCACATCTCTGACATGCTTCAGTCTCTCTTCAGTGACGGTGTCGGATTTATAATCAAATGTAATAATAACCCACTGGCTTGTGCCTTCGTTGTTGCTGTTTAACATTGTTTTGTATTGAATTGTTACATTCAATAAAGTTTGAAAAAAAAAAGTAGTGAGCGCGTGCCGCGTGGTGCTCGGCAGTGAATGCCGCGCGCGAGCAGGCGGGAGAGAAGGAGAAGTGATCAAAGGTTTCCCATAGAAACCCTTGAAGTCTGAACACAGGACTAGCAGAAAAACTAAATTATGAAGACGAGGTAAATCTACACGTTTTCGCAAAATTTACTTTATTGAAAAAGGTGAAGAATATATAAACCGTTAGATATTTTAGTGGCCCGAGCGGACAAGTGAAAAGTAAAGTCTTGTGGTCCGCACTGCTCGAAAAACAGGACCGGGCCAGCGGACAAATGGCTATGTCGAGCCCTGAAGCTGTGGGAAAGAGTGGTGGAAGCCAGGCTTAGGAAGAAGGTGGAGATTTGTGAGCAGCAGTATGGTTGCATGCCCCTTAAGAGCACCACTGATGCCATTTCTGCTTTGAGAATGTTGATGGAAAAGTACAGAGATGGTCAGAAGGAGCTGCATTGTGTGTTCGTAGATTTAGAGAAGGCGTATGACAGGGGGCCAAGGGAAGAGCTGTGGTACTGTATGAGGTCGTCTGGAGTGGCAGACAAGTATGTCAGAGTAGTTCAGGACATGTATGAGAGAAGTATGACGGTGGTGAGATGTGCTGTAGGTCAGACAGAGGAGTTCAAGGTGGAGGTGGGACTACACCAAGGATCCGCTTTGAGTCCCTTTTTGTTTGCTATGCTGATGGACAGGCTGACAGACGAGGTAAGACAGGAATCTCCCTGGACAATGATGTTTGCGGATGACATTGTAATTTGCTGTGAGAGTAGAGAGCAGGTGGAGGAACAGCTAGAGAGGTGGAGGTTTGCTCTGGAAAGAAGAGGCATGAAGGTCAGTCGTAGTAAGACAGAATACATGTGTCTGAACGAGAGGGATCAAGGTAGAAGCGTTAGGTTACAGGGGGCTGAAGTGGAGAAGGTGCAGGAGTTTAAGTACTTGGGGTCAACAGTTCAGTGTGATGGGGAGTGTGGAAAAGAGGTGAAGAGGCGAGTGCAGGCAGGTTGGAGCGGTTGGAGGAAAGTGTCAGGAGTATTGTGTGACAGAAGAGTACCAGCAAGACTCAAAGGAAAGGTGTACAAGACAGTGGTGAGACCAGCTCTGCTCTATGGGTTAGAGATGGTAGCAGTGAGACAGAGACAAGAGGCTGATATGGAGGTAGCGGAGATGAAGATGTTGAGGTTCTCCTTAGGAGTGACCAGGTTAGACAGGATAAGGAATGAGTACATCAGAGGGACGGCTCATGTTGCCTGTGTTAGCGACAAAGTCAGAGACGCCAGACTGAGATGGTTTGGACATGTTCAGAGGAGGGACAGTGGATATATTGGTAGAAGGATGTTGGAGATGGAGCTGCCTGGCAGGAGGGCAAGAGGACGGCCAAAGAGGAGATATATGGATGTCTTAACAGAGGACATGAAGTTGGCTAATGTTAGGGTAGAAGATGTCCATGATAGAGTGAGGTGGAAAACGATGATTCGCTGTGGCGACCCCTGATGGGAAAAGTCGAAAGAGAAAGAAGAAGAAGACAACTATGTGATAGAACAGATTTTTTTCCAACCACTGAGCCGCTGTCACCGGCGCCCCCACGTTAAATTTGCGCACCGCGCAATTGCCTATTACCTGAGCCTAAAACCGCCACCACCGCGCGCCCCCCCTGGCATCGCTTAGGGCGCGCCCCACTATTTGAGAAGCACTGCCTTAAAGAAATATTCATTTTCCCACCGTGTTTGAAATCTTCTACATTCACTTGATATCTTGCGTTTCTTCGGTGCTGCCATTTCTGGTGACTCGTAAATATTCTTCTTTGCTTAATTTTGTTTAGTGGAGAAGCACATTTCTGTGACCGACTCCATCTAGTGTTGAAACTGAGAAGTGCAACAGAGTTGATCTCAAGCGCCATGGGCGGGCCATATTCAATTATATTTTCAAAATTTGCTGCGGGCCAATAAAAGCAGACCCCCGGGCCGCAGTTTGCCCGCCGGCCGTGGTTTGGACGCCCCTGCTCTACACCCTTCTTATCATATCTTTTGTGTTATTTGATGAAGTTTGCAGCTGTTTTTGTAAATTCTATTGCACAGAGTGGACACTGTTAGATTTCTGTGTGATCTTAGCTGCTTCTGCAGAAATGGAATCTGAGCTTTCAGAGTCAATTATCTTTTACTGAAGATGAGATTAGTGTGGTCACAAAGAAGTGTAACACCGCATTTTCTTGGCCCTTTGCTGTTTCATACGACGGAGTATTAGGGCCACCAAAAAAAAAAACCCCGTAAAGCCGGCTATACTGAAAATAATCTGATTTTGAGTCATCAAAAGGTTCAGAATCTCGTAATTTTTAACCTATAATCTGGAAATAAAGCTTCACAAAAGGCTCATCATATTTCATCTTCAAGCTAGGCTCCGATAAACAGACAACTTCGGTGTTTTCTCCTTGTTAATCTACGACTTTTTTTCTCGTAAATTTAGGAGATAAAAAGTCGTAAATTTATGAAATAAAAACTCGTAAATTTATGACTTTTTATCTCCTAAATTTACGAGATAAAATCTCGTAATTTTACCTTTTTTTAGTTTTTGTTTTTTTGGTGGCCCTAAAACTCTGTCATAGTTTCAAGCAGTTTCTGTGATAAACATTTGTGTGTGTGTTGTGTTTTTTTTTCTCATCATGATTCCTCCCCTCCTCAGGTCAGTCAGACTCCCGCTACATTCGCGTGGAGACCTGCATGTTCATGGTCAAACTGCCCCAGTACACCTCTCTGGATGTGATGCTGGAGAAGCTACGCTATGCCATCCACTACCGCGAGGACCCTCTGAGTGGTTAAGAAGAGCTGATGACCCATCATTCCCGTGTATATCTTACTTTTGACTCCTCCCCTTTAAAACCTCTGGCTCTGCTGCACCAACAAGCCTGAGTTACAAAAGATATTATTTGTTTTTTCCCTACAGATTTTTATTGCATTTAATCCAAAATTTAAATTCCATGAATAGAGAATTCAGGGAAGATGATCTAGATCAGCACTGACTTTTCTGCAAAGATTGATGCCGGTTTGCACTGAATATGAAGACTGAAGTGAAAGCAACTGTCACAGGTTTTTTTTCTTTGCCTTCTTTTTTCTTTATCCATGCCTTTGCTGCAAGGGTCTTTACTGAGAGTGTTATCCTGGCTATATGTGAGATGAAAAAGCAAAATGATTGTCATCACATAACTTGACATTGGAGGGTGAGGTACAATTTCTTCCAGAAAAAGAGGAAACGTGTGGCTGCGCCTGTTTTTGAGCAGCTCCGAACAAAAAAAAGAAATGCTGTACAGGACAATATGTCGTTTTACAGCCTGTTTGAAAACACATCCTGCTAATGGACAAATAACTTATGCCTAAAAGTACATTTTATTAGGGGTGTCAAAGAGAGGATATTCAAGGCATGTAAAAAAAAAACAAAAAAAAATTCATTGATTTTTTTTTTAGTTTTATTGAATCTTTTCTGTAATATCTGAGTTGGTGTGGCAGCAAAGGAGGGTTTTTCAGGTTCATCCAACCTGTCTGGTTTTTGAAGGCGATTTCATGAGCTGCTCTTACATTTAATTTGTGTGTGTGCGCGCGTGTGTGCTACTGAATGTGCAACAAGCCTGACTCCCCCCCTCACCAAGAAACATCACAGTGAAGACGTACACTGGGGAGAGGAGGCAGGTTATCCCAACTCCTGCCTTTTCTTTCAGAAACTGTCTTTTTCATGCTATCCATCGTTAATTCTGTAGCCTGTAAATAGACTTAAGTTATTTATGATGGCAGTTTATTTTTTAAATTTCATCTTGATTTATTATGCTCATTGTTAACAGAAAACAAACAACAAAAAAATGTTTTTTTTTTGTGAGTGACATCAGCCTTTTACTTGAATTGACAGCTGAATCAAAATTCTGCAGAGTGGATTGTAGAATCTGCTTGTGAGTTTTGCTTTTTGGTTCCGATTTTTTCTTCTTCTTTTTCAAGGGTGATAAGGCGCTGCTATCATGGATGCTCTCTCTTTGAGTCCCCCTCACCTTCATAGGAGGGGAATGGTATGTTATAAAATGGACATATTCCATACAAAAGAGGTGTTGCGATAAAATATGTGCTGTATATTTACTTGATATTTATTACAGTTATTTATGGTTGCATTAACTTAACTTCTTTTATTGTCTTTCCTCTGCACACCAGAAGCGTAACATATCTAAAATGAATTATACAGATGTAAAAGAAAAAAACTGAAATGGCATTCAAGATTTGTGTCATAATAAAGAAATGTCTTCATGTACAAACATGGTTTGGATGATCATGTCTCCTCCTCTTTCTGTGTTTTCCCTCCTAAAACGTGGATCCGTTTTTTTTCCTGTTCTTGGAAACCACTCTCTTGGCTCCTTGGTTGCCAAGTTCATGCATCATTATGAGCTCTCTTTGTGCGTTTTTACGCAATACCCTGCTTTGATTACGTCACCGCTGACGGTAAACCAGAGAGCCACACCCCTGATGGTAAACCAGAGAGCAGCTGGTGCTGGGACAAACGGGTTCTGGCTGGATCCATTGTGCTCGTCTATTACTTCAGTTCTTTTATGTACACTAGTCAGTGGAAAGCAATGTGCAGTGGACAGGCATAAATACCAGCTCATGAGGTAAACAAAAGAGACTTGTTTTTAATGAATGATGCCATACGAGCTTTTTTGTTGATGCCCCGTTATCCCAGTTCTGTAGAGAGTGAGTCAAAAATTCAAAAACAGAACCTGAAGCATCAGTAGATGGTCTCTCTCCAGCAGGTTGACTCATCAGTTTTGGAAGAACCAGCTTAGAACCTGCAAACATCCTCTGTGTCTGACATCAGACTCTTTGCTCAGTTAAAACGATTCCCTCCTTCTATCAAGTAGAAACAGGATGAGTAGTGCTGGGAAATGATGTGGGCCATCTTAATACCTTAAATCCATGAACACACAAATCTAACAAGACTCTGGTCACAGTGGTAATCTGAGTAACTTGGAACACACAACAATACATGTTGATGGTTAAACACTTTCAAATTAGGATTAAAAGACACCTCTGCTCAATTATTTTGCTATGCAATAGTGCTGAATCAAATGCTTTAAGCTATTTCTCTTCTCTGGATTATGAATGTGTCATTTTAAAATAAGAGCCCTGTTTTACAGTTTGTTTTGAATCATTTCAAAAAGGAAATTAATTTGTTAAGCTTCTCGGGTTTTTTTTCTGGCTTTGTGCAAAGATATAGGTCTAACCTGATAAATATACAGCTGACCTAAAAGGACTTTATTCACACTGTGTAATGTGTCTTCATTATAAGCATATAGGCAGACAAAACAAAGAGGCCATAATTAAAGGAAGACAACTATAATTTATTGATATTTTTAAATGCAGAAAATATGAAAACTGGAAATCACTGATATAGCATTTTTACTAAGCTGGCTGATTAAGATCAAATACAAAATCAACTGGTTTAATTTGACATTTCTCAGATTCAGACCAACTTAATTTACCATCACTCTTCTTTTTCCACATTATTTTTTAAATAAAACATTTTTCTAGCAGTGTTCATCGGTCTCAGTGCATATACTGAGTTGGGTTCAGAATAATCTCCGGAGCACATCAATAGAGAGAGGAAAAAAGGGTCGGAAAGATCCAGTTACATCATTCCAAGTTTTTTCTTCAGCTTCCTCAACTCTTCCATGCTGATGTTGTTGCCGCCGCACACCACAACCACCACTGGACCCAGCTCCTCCGCCAGCTTGCCCTCACTCTGCAGCTTTCTGATGATGTGGCTGTACACGGCTGACAGGGCAGCACCGCAGGCCGGCTCCACCAGGATCTTCTCATCATCTGCAGAAAAAAGTTCACTTGCAGAGATCAGATGTGACATCTCAGCTTTTTTGCTGATCTAGAGCTGTACCTACTTACCTACAAAGTGATCTACGGCTCTCACAGCCTCTTGGTCTGAGACGACCTCAGAGAAGACTGTGTGCTCGCCCACCAGTTTCATAGTCTGTGCAGACACCCTGAAAATACCCAACGTGGTGGCAACACTGCAGAGCAGAGCAGAGGTCATCCCCACGTGAACAAGTGCTGGTTTTCTTAAGGTTGTGTTCAGTACCTTGTAATCGCAGGTAAGGTCACAGGTTTCCCAGCCTTCATGGCAGCATTGAGGGAGTGTGCTCCATATGTTTCTACGGCTACAATGGGGACATCAGCCCAGTTGACGCGACGCAGCCCCTCCACCACTCCATTCAGCAGACCTCCGCCTCCCACTGACACGACGATTGCCCCAGGCTTCTCCTCGAGGTCAACCGCCAATTCCATCACCAGAGACGAGTGGCCTTCCCTGGGCAAAAACCAATCCAAATTCACTCCATAGGGTTGTCGTGCTACATCAGGAGTTTTCCCAGGATCATTTTCACAGCAGGGAATGCATGTATTTATGTCTGACACTTTGTCACCTCCGTTACCTCGCTGATAACTTATCTGCCATCTCACCTCTACAATAGTCTATATATAGATCCAAACTGGATAACAAAAGAAGTTACAACCGATAGTAGCTGATTAGGCTTCTCTGAGGATTTGTGCTCAGTTATGTCAGCAGATGGTCTTACCAGATGAGAGGGTCATCAAAGGGGGAGATGAAGATCCAACCTGGGTTGTTTGCTACAAGTTGCATTCCAAAGTCAATACTTTCATTCATATCCTAAAAAGAAAAGTTTTCAATTGATCAAAATTTAAGATTTGATTTTTTTCCTTGATTAGAGGGGAAGGTAATATCTTTTTCTGTTTACCGTAAATGTTACCAATTTTCTAATAAAAGGAGTTATTAACCTTTCCACTAATAATAACCGTTGCTCCTTCGTCCTTCAGCCTCTCCACAGTTGAGTCTGGTGTGACACTTGGAACTACTATGGTAGCAGGGACCCCAAGTTGGCGTGCCGAGTAAGCAGCTGCCATACCTGCATTTCCTCCTGTTGATGCCCATGTTCTGAAGTTACACATATGCACAACCCAGCACGGCCAAGCAACCGTGTTAATTGTTTTTATTTTTTCAACATATTACCCGAAGAGCAGACAAATCGCTCACATCCTCGCTCCGCCCACTACAAGGACAGCCAAGAGAAACAGTCAGCACAGGTCCCAACCAGCATGATCTTTCAAAAACGGAGCTCCACTCACAGTTTTGCAAAAGTGACCAATGCCTCTGATCTTGAAGGATCCTGTTGGCTGAGAGGACTCCAGCTTGATATACACAGAGGTCCCAGCCAGCTTGGTCAGAGCGAGGCTCTGCCTCACTGGAGTGGCCACGTGAAGAGGCTTTTGGGTCTTCATCTCACTGATGGAACACAGACATTGAATTACAAACATCCGTACAAAGCTCCAGAGGAAATTATTTTAACTTGATGAGGTTCTTCTTGATGCTCATCCCAACATCTGTCCATAGATATTCAAGTTCAGCTTACCTGGAACAGGTGCAGCAAGAAGAATCTGGTAGATTTTGATGCTTGTGATGCCCCTTAACTGATGTGAAATCCCTTTATACCTGCTTTGTTGTGGGCTTGGCACAGGAAGCACATCTCCAGACCAATCAGCTTCAGGCTTTCTGTCAGCTGACCCCGCCCACTGAGTGTTTAGATGGGGGTCCGAAGATCATTCCCTTTTGTCTTTTATTCCATTTCATCAGACTTTAAACTATGGATACTCCATCTAGTCTAAACTTGTGCTTTAACTATGTGCTGTAAACAAAAATGAGGACTACAAACACTGACTCAGCACATTTAGGAGACATTTCATGAAATCAGTTCATACATACAAGCCCAACTTTGACTTTTTTTTAAATCTTTTTGTTCATTTTCATTATCTATTTCTCCACAGATGGTTTCGTGTCAAAACAGCTAGATGATCTGATTTTGTTGTCATGTCATGTTATTTATTTATAAAAAGTGTTTTTGATTGGTCAGTTATAGTTTTTTTCAGTTGAAGTAAAGATTACTTCCTGTAGAGAAGTCACATGATTCGTTAACCACAAAAAGGCTCTATTGATTCCCCTAGAACTCTAAAGACTGTTATTTTTTTAACAGCATTTAAATAAATAAATAAAAGCTTTGTGAGCCACCTTCTCTTTAATCTGTTTGTCTTAAGCTACACAACCTAAATTTGCTGTTTTCAAACATTCCTTTGTGGCTTCTCTGTCTATGATTAAAAAAAAAAAAACACGTTGTCACTGTCATGGCTAGTAGGCGTAGCGACTCAGGTACTGGAACCCGGAAGGAGACTCGGCAGGCAGTGAGGTGAGTAATAATGACGTTTAATAAGATAGTCAGGATATTGTTGAGTTCCAGAATCTTTCCAGGTAGCCCAAGGTGTGGTTGAAGGGTCTTGCTGGCAGCAACCGCGTGATCCGAGATGGAGCCAGAGATCGTCAGGGTGAGACGGCCAGAGATGAACCGTAACCGGGTAAGTTCCACAGGAAGGCGAGGTCCTGGAGTGAATGCAAAGACAAAGCTATCAGTTGAGAGCATGAGACAGGCAAGGGCTAGAATCAAGGAGAGGCCAGGAGATGCACCGTAGGAGTACAACGAACTAGCGTCGGTTACAGGTCCGTGGTCTCCTTAAGAGTCTGCCGGCTGATGAGGATGAGGAGGCGCAGCTGGAGGCATCAGGTGGTGGAGCTGATGAGGAGGAGTGATTTGCCGGGGGCACCGTGACAGTACCCCCCCCCCCCCCACACGACAGCCTCCAGGGGGAAGTCGTTGATGAGAGAGGGGTCCAATATGAGGGAGCGAGATACCCACGACCGTTCCTCTGGGCCGTAGCCCTCCCAATCCACCAGATATAGAAAACCGCGACCCCGGCGCCGTACGTCCAGAATTCGGCTAGCAGTAAAGGCCGGGGCGCCATCGATGAGCCGGGCGGGTGGTGGGGAAGCAGACGGCGGGCAAAGGGAGCTTTGGCGGAAGGGCTTGATTTGGGACACATGGAACGAAGGATGGATCTTGAGGGCAGCAGGTAACTTGAGGCTGACACAGTTGGGGTTGACGATACGGTCGATGGTAAAGGGCCCAATGTAGCGGGGAGCCAACTTACAGGACGTAGCTTGGAGAGGAATGTTCTTAGATGAGAGCCACACCTGTTGCCCTGGCTGGTAAGAGGGACTCACCACCCTGTGGCGATTCGCGATCTGGCAGTTGCTCTCCTTAGTACGAAGGAGAGCAGCCCGAGCCTGGCGCCAAACATCCTGGCAGCGCTGGAGATGGAGCTGTACGGAGGGCACTGCCAGATCGAGCTCCTGGGTGGGAAACAAGGGTGGTGAATAGCCCAATGATGCCTCAAAAGGTGTCATACCCGTAGCTGCTGAAGGATGGTTGTTGTGAGCGTATTCCACCCATACGAGGAAATCCGACCAGTCCCCCTGGTTCTGGGCCACCAGACAGCGTAGGGAAGCCTCAAGCTCCTGATTGGCCCTTTCGGCCTGACCGATAGATTGGGGATGATACCCCGACGAGAGGCTGATGGAGGCTCCGAGGGCGGAGCAAAAAGCCTTCCAGACTTGGGATGTGAATTGTGGACCTCGGTCAGAAACAATGTCGGATGGTATGCCATGATGACGAAAAACATGATTAATCAGGATATTGGCTGTTTCGGTGGCTGTGGGCAGTTGAGAGAGAGGGATGAAATGAGCAGCTTTAGAAAAACGGTCAATGATGGTGAAAACAACCGTAAAACCCTGAGAGGGAGGCAGTCCAGTGACGAAATCAACGGCGATGTGGGACCAGGGTCGACTAGGTGTAGATGGAGGATGGAGATGACCAGCAGGAGGTGAGTTGGATGACTTGGCCCTGGCACAGGTGGTACAGGCAGCGACGTATTCGCGTACGTCGTCCTCCATGGAAGGCCAGTAGAATCGACGCTTTCAAAGCAGGAGGGTGCCGCGAACGCAACTGTGGCACCCGATTTTAGACGAGTGGCCCCAGGTGATGACGTCCGATCTGAGTCTATCGGGAACAAACAGGGTACCAGGTGGACAGTCAATAGTATCAGGTTTCTCACCTTGGGCCTGTTGTACTCTCACTTCAATGTCCCACGTGAGGTTGCCCACAAATAGAGAGTCCGGAATGATGGGTGGTGTAGCAAATCCGTCAGTGGTGCTGTATTTCCGAGACAGGGCATCAGGTTTTCCGTTCTTGCTGCCTGGACGATAGGTGATGGTAAAACAAAATCTGTCGAAAAACAGACACCAACGGGCCTGTCTGGAGTTGAGTCTCTTGGCTGAACGTAGGTAGGCCAGGTTTTTATGGTCAGTCCACACAATAAACGGTTGTTCTGCCCCCTCCAACCAATGTCTCTATTCCCCTAGTGCAAGCTTGATGGCCAGTAGTTCTCTATTGCCGACGTCGTAATTACGTTCTGCAGGGCTGAGTTTTCTTGAAAAGAAGGCACAGGGTTTAGGTTTGCCAGATGGTGATTCACGCTGGGATAATACGGCTCCTACCCCAGAGTCTGAGGCATCAACTTCAACAATAAATTGTTTGTGAATATCGGGTTGTATGAGAATGGGAGCTGAAGTAAACAGTTTTTTAAGGTTTTGGAAAGCCGAGTCGGCGGCTGGGTTCCAAACATAGGGGACCTTGACAGAAGTAAGTTGGGTGAGTGGGGCTGCGATACTACTGTAATTCCTTATGAATCTCCTATAGAAGTTGGCGAAACCCAAAAACTGTTATAGCTTTTTGCGAGATTGGGGAATTTCCCATTCAGAAACGGCTTGAAGTTTTGAAGGGTCTGGTTTGATCTGGCCAGCCTCGAGAATGTAACCCAAAAAAGCTACAGAATCAGCATGGAATTCACATTTCTCGGCTTTAACAAAAAGCTTGTTTTCCAATAAACGCTCGAGGACAAGCCGGAAGTGGTGACGATGTTCAGCGGGGTTGTTGGAGTAAATGAGAATATCATCCAGGTAGATGAAAACGAAACGGTTCAGAAAATCCCGCAGGACGTTGTTAACAAGACGCTGAAAAATGGCAGGGGCGTTAGTGAGGCCGAAGGGCATGACTAGGTATTCATAATGTCCGAGAGGGGTATTAAAGGCGGTCTTCCACTCGTCCCCCTTTCAAACCCTGACGAGATGCTATGCGTTGCGAAGGTCTAATTTTGAGAAAATATTGGCTCCCTGGACGGAATCAAAGACGGAGTTCATAAGGGGAAGGGAGTATTTATCCTTTACAGTTATCTGGTTTAGCTCACGGTAGTCAATACAGGGTCTGAGGGTCTTATTTTTTTTTCTCAACAAAGAAAAACCCCGCTCCAACAGGTGATGAAGATGGGCGGATGTGACAGAGAGAGAGAGCTTCCTGAATGTAACTCTCCATGGAGAGTTTCTCAGGTCCAGATAGATTAAATAACTTCCCTTTTGGAAGGGGGGCTCCACTGAGGAGTTCGATGCTGCAGTCATAAGGCCTATGAGGTGGTAGAGCACAGGCCTTTGACTTACTGAACACAGCTTTGAGATCAAGATAACGAGACAGAACTTTAGACAAATCAACATCCTCCTGTTCTGGGAATTTGACAGTGACCGAGGAGGGAAGAGCAGAATGTAAACAATTAGCCATGCAAAAAGTACTCCAGTTAACAACCCGAGACTTAGACCAGTCTATTTGGGAGTTATGTTGACGCAACCAGGAAAAACCTAAGATAACCGGGGTTTGAGGAGAGTTGGTGACAAAGAACTGATGGTACTCGCGGTGATTACCAGACGAAATAAGCTGGATAGGTTCCGTACGTTGAGTGATCTTAGAAAGTAATTTACCCCCCAAACTGGCGGCCTTAACAGGAGTGACTATGGTTTCAACCCGTAATTTGACTAACGAGATTAGAATCTATAAGGCTGTGTTCAGCTCCAAAATCAATTAGGGCGTTACATTCATGAGCTTGGTTTAGGGAGCTGGTTTAGCTCGTGCTGGTTTGCGGCGCCTTCCGTCCGTGAAACCAGGGTTCGACTCCGGGCTGCTCCCTGTTCCCTTCTCTACCTCTGTGCCGGTCCCAAGCCCGGTTTGAGAAGGTTGCGTCAGGCAGGGCATCCGGCGTAAAACATTGCCAAGTTTACCATGCGACTTGTTCGCTGTGGCGACCCCTGATGGGAGAAGCCGAAAGAGGAAGAAGATTCATGAACTTGGTTAAGACATGAAAACTTGACAGGCATGAACAGGAAAGGCTCAGTGGTCTTTTCCGACAGGTCCCCTCGCGACCTGTCACCTAGCGAGGGGTTCGGGAGTTTAAACGAACGGGACAGTGTGAGACAGTGTGGCTGGCATCTCCGCAATAAAAACATAAACCTTCGTTGCGGCGTTTAAGCCTTTCTTCGGGGGAGATTTTCGAATGTCCTATCTGCATGGGTTCGTCAGCGAAGGTGATAGGGGTGTCGGCGCCAGCGGCCGTAGGTCGGTGAACCAGAAAGGGACGATGAGGAACATCAGAAGGGGGTTGACTTGGAGTTAAACTCCGTTCTGCCTGACGCTCACGGAGCCGTATGTCAGAGCGGAGCGCGGCGGTCACAAGCTCTTCAAAATTATCAGCTTCGGGTTGGGTACATGAATGATCTTTGATTTTTTCGTTCAGGGATTGATAGAAGATACCCTTGAGAGCAATGTCCGGCCAACCCGCCTCAGCCGCCAAAATACGGAAGTCTATGATGTGATCACTCACCGCACGGTTACTCTGCTTGAGGCTGAGTAACCGCCGGGTAGCTTCTTCCTGTTTGCGTGGCTGGTCGAAAACGAGTCGAAATTCACCAATGAATTGGTCAAAAGGGAGATGAGAGAGTGGATTGGTGGCTAAAAAGGCCTGAGCCCACTCAAGAGCTTTACTGCGGAGTGAATTGACAACTAAGGAGATCTTGCGCTGATCAGAGTGATAATACCGGGGTGCTTGTTGAAAGAGTAGACGGCACTGTAATAGGAAACCGCCGCATGCTTCTACGTCACCGTAGAACGGTTCAGGCTGCGACCGGATGTTTTCCTCCGGGGAAGCGGAAGTGACGATGGTGAGGTCATCGGAAGCAGGGGGTGTAGCAGCGGCGGTGGAACTATAAGCTTGGCCCGTAACTCCGGCCAGAGTGTGCGTGATGTTGTCCAAACGACGGAATAACTCCTGTTGAGCAGTGGACATTTGTGAGAGGGCGTTGGACTGGCGATTGAGCAACATACCTTGTTGGGTGATGGCATGGCGGAGTCCTTCCGGGTCAGCTGAGTCGGGTGAAGGGCTAATTCGTTCTGTCATGGGTAGCAGGCGTAGCGACTCAGGTGCTGGAACCCGGAAGGAGACTCGGCAGGCAGTGAGGTGAGTAATAATGACGTTTGATAAGAAAGTCAGGATATTGTTGAGTTCCAGAATCTTTCCAGGTAGCCCAAGGTGTGGTTGAAGGGTCTTGCTGGCAGCAACCGCGTGATCTGAGATGGAGCCAGAGATCGTCAGGGTGAGACGGCCAGAGATGAACCGTAACCGGGTAAGTTCCACAGGAAGGCGAGGTCCTGGAGTGAATGCAAAGACAAAGCTATTAGTCGAGAGCATGAGACAGGCAAGGGCTAGAATCAAGGAGAGGCCAGGAGATGCACCGTAGGAGTACAACGAACTAGCGTCGGGTACAGGTCCGTGGTCTCCTTAAGAGTCTGCCGGCTGATGAGGATGAGGAGGCACAGCTGGAGGCATCAGGTGGAGCTGATGAGGAGGAGGGGTTTGCCGGAGGCACCGTGACAGTCACATTTTACTGCACACCACAATAATCTGTCTTTATTACAAATTTATTAAAAAAAATAAGATTCAACATTTCTACATACCTTAAAACTTGAAGCAAAGTTTATCATTAATAAATCACAATTATAATAATAATATTATTATAAATAATACTTATTTATGTATAAATTAATTTAACAAGAAAAATACAGAAATTAATAATTGGATGATTTGGGTACAATCATAAAATATTTAAATCCTAAATTCTTTGGCTTATTTTCCATTTAATTTACACCACATGGGTTTATTTCTGTTTTAGATCTAAAGCATCATGTTAGCAAAAATGACTATGTTTGTGCTGAATCCAACCCTCCTACTCTGATTTGCTTAAAAAAGGTCACATCACAAAAACCTTAGTCATCACCTTTGCACAGCATTATTGTTTACATTGTTTGATGCAGAAGTCTAATGGAAGATTTCTTAAACGATCCACTGCTAAGGATTTACACATGCAGAATATATTAACAATTCCAAAGCTGTTTGTGTTGATTTACCTTGTCTGCATGTCTGCAGTTATTATATTCAATTAAGCTGGCAATCTAAAACTAAGAATTATTTGGGGAAAAGCTGATTGTGGAGCAATATGAGCAAATTTATGTAACAAACTTAAAGAAATCTGGCTCCGTAAACAAAAATTATGAAGACACATTGTGAAAAAAGCATTTGTCAATTACTGACTCTGCAATTTGTGCCACTTACAAAGATGAGATCTCTGTAATGTTTCTTTATTTATACACTTCAACAGTGAGAGACAGAATGTAAATAAATGTAAATAACATTTTATGATTTTTAAGTATAATAAAAAATGGACAATGAAAAAGTTCAGCTCATTTGTTTGTAATATAACCCTGGTTTTCAGTGACAGGGGTTAAATATTTCCCGAAGGTCTTTACCAGATTGCTCACATGGCTACTATTTTGGTCCATCCTCCCATGCAGTTCTTCTAAAGAGCTCTGTCGCTGGGTGACACAGACTTTCAACTCCCTCCACAGATTCACTGTTGGATTGAGGTCTGGAGACTGGCTAGACCCGTTTAGAACCTTGAAATGGTTTTAACGTAGTTCCTTCGTTGTCCGGGTGGTCTGTTTGGGATTGTCGTCATGCTGGAAAATCCTGTCACTTTTTTATCGTTATTGCTCTCGCAGATGGAAAGAGGTTTTTAGCCCAAAATCTCTCAATACCGTTGCTTAATTAGCATCTTAAGCAATGTGTTTTTCTGTCAGTTGATGATGCTGATCGCAATGCTAGCAATTTTAGCCACATCAGCATAGCAAGCATAGTTAGCATAATTAGCATTTTAAGTAATGTGTTTTTTTGAGATAGTTGATAATGCTGATCGCAATGCTAGCAATTTTAGCCATATTAGCATAACTAGCACAGTTAGCATAATTAGCATGTGCAGCTTTGACTATCCTTGATCAAAGGTGGGCGGTGAGTTGGGCATGGAAGGCGGGTTGCGTCAGCGGGCCATACAACGTTAAAGTAAAAAAAAAAACGTTTTTTGGTTTTTCATTACAAAAGTTGTATTAATTTTTCAACTGAAAAATTCTTCCTCCTTGTTATTCATCATTTACTTTTCACTGAACTATGTCATTTTTAAATTATTGTTATCACAGACCTTACAGAGGTTATTATAAAACATATACTTGACTTTATTTCTCTCTTTGTTTTTGTTTTGTTCCATAGATTCTGACATTTGAAACCAAGAACCCAGTAGAACTTGCAGAGCGCCTTCGTGCAGTCTGCGGGAATCAGAGCAACGCATATGCCCGTCTGCTGGAGTACCGCCTCAATGCTCTGTGTGGCCTGTGGGGGGCGCAATGGCAGCTGGCTTTGGAGGAGCAGCAGAAACGGGAGGGAACCGGAAGGGCTGACGAGGAGACCTTAGCCTTGCTCAAAAGACAAGGTCTGCTCCAGCAACCCGAACAGGCTCCCTTCACTTCCCGCGTTGGCCTGCTGTTAGTCTTCCCCCTTCTTCAGTCCCAAACTCGCAGCGACCCGGCGCTCTGCGGGGTCACGGCTGAAGTCCTCCTGTCCTGCCTGCGGGATTGCCAGCCTCTCAGCCTCAGCAAAGAACCCTCCGACTGTCTCAATGGGCTGGAGGGACTCCTGTGCTCCTGGCTGGAAGATGGCGCTCAGGAGTCAGGCCAGCCTCACGGGCAGGGACGTTCACAGGCTCTCCACACACAGAGGCAGAGGGAAAATGCTGCTGCTGCTCTAGTGGCTCTTGCATGTGCCAGGTTGACATTCTATTCAAAGTTTCTTAGTTTTTTTTCTCTAGTATGTATTTCTTCTTTTTTACAGAACAAATTCATCCTTCTTAAAAGACCTACGCCGATCATTTTTTTAATCTATTGTAAAAGTTTCCCAGTGGTCTTTTAATCATGATTGTGCGGTTTTTACCCAAAATCCAAAAACCTGTGACGTTTTCTAGGACATAGTTTCTGCAGAGCGGCAAGAGTTCATCAGAAATTCATCTGAATTGTGGGCATGAGAGTTGGGGTGGAGCAACCCCGCCCCCCTTTCCCTCCCATGTTGCGGAGCAGAGAGCTTGTGGCCTGCCAAGCGTACCTTTTACGTCATGGATCAGCTCTTTTTCAACCAGCCTTTTTTTCCGTCTGATTCACAACAATTTAAATAAAAGATACTCAGAAACATTTTTAGCTTAATCTTTATGTTTGTTTTTCTATCATTAGAAAAAGGCAACAAGAATGCCAAAAATTCAGTTTTCATCAGAGCGTGTATTTAAAATACTGAAGAACCTTGTTGATCTCATTTACGAGAAATTTACGAGATTTTATCTCGTAGATTTATGAGATAAAACGTCGTTTTACTTTTTTTTTTTTGGTGGCCCTAAAACTCTGTCGTAAGTTAGGTCTCTTTTCACTGTGGTTTTACTTTTTCCACTTGTGGCTTGAAGCAGACGTTCTGGCTCTGTGCACAGAGTTTCGTTTTCATCTGAACTAACAGACTGATTGAAATATTGCTATTTTTCTCACAAACTCTAAAGTTTTTTCCCCTTTAATACAGAGGACTAGCATACATTTGATTATATTGGTGCCTGAACGTTTGTATTTACTAGTGACATCTGACCTTGACTTGTCCGAACCAGAACTGTCTCTGCCTTTTGTTCTGCCTCATTTGAGGGTTAGGGGTTAGAGTGCTCTTTGTTGTAAGGCTCTGTCCTGCTAACAGTGGCAGCTCATTAAAAAACAATGGACTTTACGCCCTGTGATCTCTCATGGTGGTGTTGTCTAGAAAACCTAAACATGAATGGGTTTTTTGTTTTACACTGACATTCTTTCCTTTTCGCTGTCACCCCCCCCCCCCCCGCCCTTGTGATAAATGTTCAAATGAACATTCCAGTTTTTTTTAAAACTTTTTGTTTTGTTTTGTTTGCAAAAAGCAAGAATTTCAAATTTTTTCATTGGATTTGTTCAAGTCACAGTTGTCTCTGAAGCCAAATGATTTATTTGGTAAACTTCATTCAAAATTCGTTTATAAAGGTCTAATTTGACAATTAGAATGAATTAAAAGAAATGCCTTTTAATTTTCAAAATGTCACTGCATCAAATGACTCAAAACTAAAATGAAAAAGCAATACTTCAAAATGCTTTTTCATTTGATACTTAAAAACCGCTTATTCTGTTTCATAATTAAAATGAAAATGCAAAGAGGGGATTACATTTGCGTTGTCACATCCACCCTGCGAAAAGTGTCTCATAATTCAATTCCACTAAGCATTTCCAGAGGGGAGGCGGGGCGATGACGTCAGTGCTTTCTCCGTGTGTCCGGCTGCTAAGAGGCACAGACACACCAGGAGCAGTGGAGCTTTGTGTCAGCGGCAGGGGAGAGGGCTTTGTGACGTTTGTGCTCCCCTGATGATTGTACACAGCTTCTCGGGACAACGTAGCAGTATTTCGGCCTTCTGCGGTCCTGCTTCGGACGCACCGCGGTTCGTCGAAACTTTCCCCCGGACCGCCAAAGGCGGAGGTGCTGCTACGCAGACCTGAGAAACGAAACCATTAAATGAATTTGTGTTTCCAGTGATGTCCAGACAAAATAAAGGCTGATGTAATTCCCACATATTTACATCCAAGATAGTACAGTAATAAAAGGACGGATCCATGGCTGTGTTTCTCCAAAAGATGCGTGTTGGTGCAACCAGCAAACGTTTAGCATGGCGAAACCTGCTTCAGCTGTTGATGGGGCTCCAGCTGTCCTCGAACAACAAAATCAGCGCCACATGAACATGACAAAACCTTTTTTTTCAATTACTTTTACTATATTTTTTTGTGAAATTTTCTTTTCTTTTTTGTGTTCTAATAGCTGTCAACACTAGCTGTGGACTTCCTCTGAAGACTCTGAGGAAAACCCCAATGTATGTGTGTGGAACTTATCTAGTAATGCTGGTCTCACCTCCGGGTGTCTC
Source organism: Oryzias latipes (assembly GCF_053564925.1). Taxonomy (NCBI): domain Eukaryota; kingdom Metazoa; phylum Chordata; class Actinopteri; order Beloniformes; family Adrianichthyidae; genus Oryzias; species Oryzias latipes. The sequence continues at coordinate 16,694,565 of NC_136245.1, forward strand.
TGGGAGTTCTGCCACCCGCTCCCTGTTTGGAGGTACCAGCAGCCTGTCCTCACTGAAAAGTAAGCTCTCTCAGAGATGCCTGCTCCTTGCTCTGATAAAAGAAAGTAAAACAGAAATCTGAAACTGCTTTTACGTGTTTTGGTTAAAGGAAGCTAAAATGACCTAACAGCTTTGTAAACTGGTTTCCTTTGTGATTAACTGTTGTCTTTTCTTGAGTTTTGGCTTCCAGCCTGGTCTTTCACCTGGCCGACGGTCAGTTCAGCAGCCGTGCAGACCTCATCGATGCTCCTGGCAGTTCTCTGGGCAGAGGAGCCCAGGTGGCAGGACTTGGTGCGCTCAGATTTGTCTTTAATAACAAGAATCCATTAAAAAAAATATGCTATTACAGTTAAATCATGCTTTTTTTTTCTAAATTCATGTTTAAAGGAGCCTGTTATGATGCACTGAACCACTTGATCTGGACCTGCTCCAGTGATTACATTCATCAGTGGTGCAATCCTGGAAACCAAGCGTTTCATCATGTGTGCCATAGGCTCGGTGTTAGCCATCTCATCAAAGAACCCAAAGGTAGACGCAAAGCACTTGTGGAAGGCACTTGTGTGACTCTAGGTGGTGATGGAGTATTTAGACTCTGTTTAATTAAAAGAAAATGTTGTTTTACTGCTAAACCAGAATTACACCACTCATTTATACACACTTGTGTCATTTTTTATCTTCTCAAATGCTTTTTATGGTCTTTAATAGTGCATATCCTCAATTTTTCCTTTTTGGTTTGACTTGGGCTCTGTCTTTAGAAGTATCCCTCTCTATTTTCAGATGCACTTGTATTGATACTCGTCACGCCCAGAAGGCCTCTCGAAAGTGGAGCTTGGTGATGGATGTGGCGTTGGTGCAGTACATCAACAGACTGTGCCGACACCTGGCTATCACGCCAGCCAGACTGCACCCCCATGAAGTGTACCTGGACCCCAGTGATGCTGCTGATCCCCGTGTGGCCTGTCTGCTCAGTAAGTGCCAGCCATCATGACAAAAAGAAAGAAAGATTGTACAACAGAAAAAAGGAAATGACTGAATCCAGCTCTTCTTTTTACGACAGAGTTGGATTTGCAGGAATCCATTCTGAATGTGTCTTTTGTTTTGTAGAGTGTAGAAACTGGAGAAACTGGTTCAGGTTCTTATTGGTTCAGTCCTTTTTAAGTTTTGGTGTTTTGTTTGCATTTGTTTGTTGCAGACGTGCCTGTGGAGAGCTTGCGCCTGCGCTTTGCTTTGCTGCAGTCGCTCAACAACACCCTGGAGAGTTTCTTTCTCCCTCTAGTGGAGCTAAGACAGACACACACATATCAGAACAGCATTGCCGCTCTGCTGTGTGAGGCTAAAGGTGAGAAAAATATCTGCATGTGTGAAAGGATTTCACTCATTCCTGGACTTTATGAAATTCACATCTGCCCTGTTCCCTGAAACCAGGTTTGATCTTCTACGACACTAAAGTCACTGTGATGAACAGAGTATTGAATGCTACGGTGCAGCAAACAGCTGACCATGCAGCTCCAGAAATTACTCTGGACCCTCTTGAGATTGTTGGTGGTATGTGTTCCTCTCACGTCTTCATGTTTGTTCGTTTTTTACTTGAACGTCCATTGAAACAGACTTAAGTTAACGCTTTTGTGATGTATTGTGGTTTTGAACCCGCAGGTGAGATCAGATCATCAGAAAACACCTATTTCTGCCAGGCAGCACGTCAGTTATCTTGCGTGCCGTCATCCCAGCTTTGTGTAAAGCTGGCCAGCGGAGGAGACTCAACCTATGCCTTCAATATTCGCTTCACAGGAGAAGAAGTTCATGGCACAAGTTAGAAGTCCTTATGTCTGTATCCTAGACCGTTCATGGAATCATGTTTTTTTCTTCTAAATCTGTTGCTGATGTGTGTGCACAGGTGGCTCTTTCAGGCACTTCCTGTGGCAGGTGTGTAAGGAGTTGCAGAGCTCTGCGCTCTCCCTGCTGCTCCCCTGTCCCAGTGCTTCAGCCAACCGGAACAAGGTGAAACACGATGTTCTCCTTGGAACCATGTGGTTTTTGTTACTGAGACGTATTGTCTTCTTTGTGGCCTGCTGCTGCAAGGACTTTTTTTTTCTTACCTCTTAGCACATTTTTTCTTCTCTTTGTAATGTCAAAGCATTTTTTTTAAATAAAAGTTGTCACTTGTAGCTGACTGATAACAGTTTCTTGATAAAACTTACCAATATAACCAGCTCATTAAAATATATTTTGTGCTGCTTTTAGGGGAAATCCATCTTGACTCCTTGCCCTATCAGCTATGCAGAGGAACAGCTGTTGCACTTCTTCGGTCAGCTGCTTGGCATCGCCATCCGCGCGGATGTGCCCCTTCCTTTGGACTTGCTGGGTTCCTTCTGGAAGGGCCTGGTGGGCGAGCCTCTCGACCCAGAGCAGGATTTGCAGGAAGCTGATGTTCTCACTTACAACTATGTCAAGAAGTTTGAAAATTTTAGTTTTGAGTCTCAGGATCTAACTGTTCTGGTACCAGTCTGGCACTCATGAACTATTCTGAACATTCTTCTCCTTATTTTCCAGGTGGCAGATGAAAGTGAGCTGGAAGCTCTGTGTGCTGAAATCTCCTCCCAGCACCATTCGGGGGAAAGCCCAGAGTCCCCGAGCAGACCCTGCTGCACGTTTACCTACTACACCATGACAGGTGAAGAGGTGGAGCTTTGTCAGGGAGGGCGGAGCTTCACTGTCAGGTAGACGAATAACAGGATGTTTCCGTTGACCTAATCCTACTACAGAATGCATTTTACGGATACTGGAGGTAATAGATCTCAAGTGTGCGTGTTTATTTTTGCTTGTTAAGCTGGGAGAACAAGGATGTGTATGCACGGGCGGTGAAGAGCCTCCGTCTCAGAGAGCTGCAGAATCTGGAGTGCATGACGGCGGTGCGGGCAGGACTTGGTTCCATCATCCCCCTGCAGCTGCTCACCATGCTCAGCCCGCTGGAGATAGAGCTACGCACCTGCGGCTTGCCTTACATCAACCTGAAGTTCCTCAAGGTGAAGTGTCATTAAATTCCCAAGTCGCTCCCTCCATTTAGTTTCATTTTACAAAAACGTTTAAAAAAAAACTCCTAGTAGCAGAGCAAGTAAGACGGCTATCAAAGAGGCTTTGTTTTGTCATCAAAGTTTGACTTTTTGATCCTTTCATCATCAGGCTCACACCATGTATCAAGTGGGTCTGATGGAGACCGACCAGCACATTGAGTTTTTTTGGACCGCCTTGGAGATGTTCACTCAGGAAGAGCTCTGCAAGTTCATCAAGTTTGCATGCAACCAGGAGCGAATCCCATTCACCTGCCCCTGCAGGGACGGTGGCCCAGACACAGCCCATGTTCCCCCCTACCCCATGAAGATCGCTCCTCCTGATGGGGCAGCAGGTAATTTCTCCAGATCTTTTCTCCTCTTCCAGCTTTCCCACGTTTAGCTCCACATACAAATTTAGCTCCTAACATTTGAAAACTCAGATTTACCAAATGCAGACTGTGGTACAAATAAAAATGATGAAAGGAGTGGAGATGGCAGCTTTAGGCACACACAACAATTTATTCTTTAGTTTTCGATTAACATTTTCTTTTAAAACGCGACTGTAATGAAAAAATGCAGGCGTGGATCATAATTGCTGTCCTTTCAGTGCTGGGCAGCTGTAATAATGAAACTTGGAGATTAGGTATTTAAAAATGTTTCTAACTTTGGCTTTTGTTGGAATAAATGGGGTTTCATTTGTTTGCACTTATTATGAGTGCAGAAAACTGGAACATCCAGCATGGAGGCTGCAAGTTTTCCTCTTTTTTCTCCTTGTTCTGTTTTTAAGGAAGTTATTGCTTTTTGCTTTCTTTGTCTTTGTAGAAACCCCTAAATCCACACAAAAAAAGATTCCCTAAATATCAGTTTTGAAGAGGTTCTTGCTTTTTATGTCCACGCTTGTTTAGTCTAGGTCAGGGGTCACTAAAAGAGCCATTTAGTTCAGTTTTTTGCTGATTAAAGGCAGTGACAGCCACCAAGTCCCACCTTTATGTTTATAAAAATAAACTTTATTTATATCTTTGTAGCCATTAAACTATTCACTTATAAAATGTAGATTTACAATAATTGAATAAAAAGTCTTATCCGCCCAACAACCAGCCCATTCATATAAGTCTTCTGCAGGAGACATTTGTTGTTGGATTGTGTCCTTTGACTCATATGAAGTTATCTACTAAGACATGATGTGCTTCAATAGAAAGATTCTGGCCTTCTCAGTGGTATCTCATGTTTTTGGGTGGGATATTGGGAAGTTTGGTTTCCTAGGGAAAATAAAACTGAGTCTGTAGAGGTCATAGCATTTTTGGCCTGGTTCTCAGGAGGATATATATTTATGCGTTTATAATTTGAACATATTTTATTTTTTATAGTAGCACATACAGGTTCCTTTCAAAAGAAAATAAACCCTCGGTTAAATAAGATCCTCCTGAAAATGCAATAGAGTCAAACAAAGCATTTTCTATCATTATGGCTTTAGTGGGCCTTCATCATTTTTCTCCTTTTTATATTAAACATGAACAACATTGGTGTAAAATCCAATTCAAAAAGACATCAACCCATAGCAATGCAATTATACTCTTTAAAGGGCCTATATTATGCTATTCTTAAGCCTCTTGTAGTAATAAATATCTGTGTATATGATAATATATTAATTTTCCTGAGTTCTTTTCCAACCCGGAAGTAAGACGACTCAACCTCTCTGGCACCGCCTTTCACCCCATGTGGGCACCGCACATTTCATGACCTCAACCTAGAGCCGGCTTCGGCAGTGTGTCTGCGTTTCACTCATGGAAACAAACAACATTGGAACTTTAGCAGAGATCGATGTGCACATCGTGCACATGAAAGGAAAGCAGTTTAGCCGATCTAAAGGATGTTTGTGTGTGTGGAGCGTAGAGGCTCGGCTGGCAGCGCAGACTCTTCCTGGAGGGGGCTGTTCCTCACTGGAATACGTCAACCGTGAGAACCCACTCGTTTTCCTGGATTGGGAGGGCGCTGGTGCTCAGAGCGCAGCTTTTTAGAGGAATAGTCAGAAAAGTGTGAATGGATCAAAATACCACTTTGGGGTTGTTTTTTGTGATTAATGAGCCTTTTAATACACTTAAAAGCTCAAAAAGTTGATTTTGTATGCTATAGGCCCTTTAAGAACTTTGCCTCTAAACAGGATTTAGATGCTTTTCTACAGCAGAAGATAAGAATATGTTGACTTACACATGAACCTGCAGGGTTTCCTCCTGGAGGCCTAAGTGATCTGAACTGACTTCAGGGACTCCGACTGTGTCACACTCCCTGTATCAGCACTGAAAACTACTCATTCATTGTGAAAAAGTGGATGGTGTGACTCTACACCCTTCTTATCATATGTTTTGTGTTATTTGATGAAGTTTGCAGCTGTTTTTGTAAATTCTAATGCACAGAGTGGACAATGTTAGATTTCTGTGTGATCTTGGCTGCTTCTGCAGAAATGGAATCTGAGCTTTCTGTTACGGTTTCAGTCACTTTGTGTTTTGTTCCTTGATTTCCTGTTTTATTTTGTAGTATTTCCTGTTTTGTTGTTGTTTCGACTTTTACCTTGCCCCATCAGTCCTGAGTGTTTCCACCTGTGTCTTGTTGCCTTGTATGTATTTAAGTGCTGTCTTTCCCTTCCTCCTGTGCTGGTCCATATTGTATTCTTCCCCGGTTTTTCGAGCTGAGTGCTTTTGTAGTGTTTCGAGATTCTAGCCTGCCGTATGCAGTGGTTTTGTTTTTGTCTTTAGTTTATGTTATTAAACCCTATTCCCTGCATCCTCCTGCCTCCTCTCCTCTCTGCGCCTGGGTACTTCCCATTCCCCTCGTGACACTTTCAGAATCAATTATATTTTACTGAAGATGAGATTAGTGTGGTCACAAAGAAGTGTAACACCGCATTTTTCTTGGCCCTTAGCTGTTTCAAGCAGTTTCTGTGGTAAACATTTGTGTGTGTGTTGTGTTTTTTTTTCTCATGATTCCTCCCCTCTTCAGGTCAGTCAGACTCGCGCTACATTCGCGTGGAGACCTGCATGTTCATGGTCAAACTGCCCCAGTACACCTCTCTGGATGTGATGCTGGAGAAGCTACGCTATGCCATCCACTACCGCGAGGACCCTCTGAGTGGTTAAGAAGAGCTGATGACCCATCATTCCCGCGTATATCTTACTTTTGACTCCTCCCCTTTAAAACCTCTGGCTCTGCTGCACCAACAAGCCTGAGTTATAAAATATATTGTTTGTTATTTCTCCACAGATTTTTATTGCATCTAAACCAAAATTTGAATTCCATGAATAGAGAATTCAGGGAAGATGATCTAGATCAGCACTGACTTTTCTGCAGAGATTGATGCCAGTTTGCACTGAATGTGAAGACTGAAGTGAAAGCAACTGTCACAGTTTTTTTTCTTTATCCATGCCTTTGCTGCAAGGGTCTTTACTGAGATGGTTATCCTGGCTGTATGTGAGATGAAAAAGCAAAATGATTGTCATCACATAACCTGACATTGGGTAGTGAGGTACAATTTCTTCCAGAAAAAGAGGAAACGTGTGGCTGCGCCTGTTTTTGAGCAGCTCCGAACAAAAAAAAAAAATGCTGTACAGGACAATATGTCGTTTTACAGCCTGTTTGAAAACACATCCTGTTAATGGACAAATAACTTATGCCTAAAACGACATTTTATCAGGGGTGTCAAAGAGAGGGTATTAAAGTCATGTAAAAAAAAAAAATCATTAATTTGTTAGTTTTATTGAATCTTTTCTGTAATATGAGTTGGTGTGGCAGCATAGGAGGGGTTTTCAGGTTCATCAAACCTGTCTGGTGTTTGAAGGGGATTTCATGAGCTGCTCTTACATTTAATTTGTGTGTGTGTGTGCGCGCGTGTGTGCTACTTAATGTGCAACAAGCCTGACTGCCCCCCTCACCAAGAAACATCACAGTGAAGACGTACAATGAGGAGAGGAGGCAGGTTATCCCTACTCCTGCCTTTTCTTTCAGAAACTGTCTTTTTCATGCTATCCATCATTAATTCTGTAGCCTGTAAATAGACTTAAGTTATTTATGATGGCAGTATATTTTTTAAATTTCATCTTGATTTATTATGCTCATTGTTAACAGAAAAACAAAACGACAAAAAAATTGGGTTTTTTTGTGAGTGACATCAGCATTTTACTTGAATTGACAGCTGAATCAACAAAATTCTGCAGAGTGGATTGTAGAATCTGCTTGTGAGTTTTGCTTTTTGGTTCCGATTTTTTTTTCTTTTCTTCTTTTTCAAGGGTGATAAGGCGCTGCTATCATGGATGCTCTCTCTTTGAGTCCCCCTCACCTTCATAGGAGGGGAATGGTATGTTATAAAATGGACATATTCCATACAAAAGAGGTGTTGCGATAAAATATGTGCTGTATATTTACTTGATATTTATTACAGTTATTTATGGTTGCATTAACTTAACTTCTTTTATTGTCTTTCCTCTGCACACCAGAAGCGTAACATATCTAAAATGAATTATACAGATGTAAAAGAAAAAAACTGAAATGGCATTCAAGATTTGTGTCATAATAAAGAAATGTCTTCATGTACAAACATGGTTTGGATGATCATGTCTCCTCCTCTTTCTGTGTTTTCCCTCCTAAAACGTGGATCCGTTTTTTTTCCTGTTCTTGGAAACCACTCTCTTGGCTCCTTGGTTGCCAAGTTCATGCATCATTATGAGCGCTCTTTGTGCGTTTTTACGTAATACCCTGCTTTGATTACGTCACCGCTGACGGTAAACCAGAGAGCCACACCCCTGATGGTAAACCAGAGAGCAGCTGGTGCTGGGACAGACGGGTTCTGGCTAAATCCATTGTGCTCTTCCATTACTTCAGTTCCTTTATGTACACTAGTCAGTGGAAAGCAATGTGCAGTGGACAGGCATAAATACCAGCTCATGAGGTAAACAAAAGAGACTTGTTTTTAATGAATGATGCCATACAAGCTTTATTGTTGATGCCCCGTTATCCCAGTTCTGTAGAGAGTGAGTCAAAGATTCAAAAACAGAACCTGAAGCATCAGTAGATGGTCTCTCTCCAGCAGGTTGACTCGTCAGTTTTGGAAGAACCAGCTTAGAACCTGCAAAAATCCTCTGTGTCTGACATCAGACTCTTTGCTCAGTTAAAACGATTCCCTCCTTCTATCAATTAGAAACAGGATGAGTAGTGCTGGGAAATGATGTGGGCCATCTTAATACCTTAACACACAAATCTAACAAGATTCTGGTCACAGTGGTAATTTGAGTAACTTGGAACACACAACGATACATGTTGATGGTTAAACACTTTCAAATTAGGATTAAAAGACACCTCTGCTCAATTATTTTGCTATGCAATAGTGCTGAATCAAAGGCTTTAAGCTATTTCTCTTCTCTGGATTATGATTGTGTCATTTTAAAATAAGAGCCCTGTTTTAGAGTTTGTTTTGAATCATTTCAAAAAGGAAATTAATTTGTTAAGCTTCTCGGGGTTTTTTTCTGGCTTTGTGCAAAGATATAGGTCTAACCTGATAAATATACAGCTGACCTAAAAGGACTTTATTCACACTGTGTAATGTGTCTTCATTATAAGCATATAGGCAGACAAAACAAAGAGGCCATAATTAAAGGAAGACAACTATAATTTATTGATATTTTTAAATGCAGAAAATATGAAAACTGGAAATCACTGATATAGCATTTTTACTAAGCTGGCTGATTAAGATCAAAAACAAAATACAAAATCAACTGGTTTAATTTGACATTTCTCAGATTCATACCAACTTAATTTACCATCACTCTTCTTTTTCCACATTATTTTTTAAATAAAACATTTTTCTAGCAGTGTTCATCGGTGTCAGTGCATATACTGAGTTGGGTTCAGAATAATCTCCGGAGCACATCAATAGAGAGAGGAAAAAAGGGTCGGAAAGATCCAGTTACATCATTCCAAGTTTTTTCTTCAGCTTGCTCAACACTTCCATGCTGATGTTGTTGCCGCCGCACACCACAACCACCACTGGACCCAGCTCCTCCGCCAGCTTGCCCTCGCTCTGCAGCTTTCTGATGATGTGGCTGTACACGGCTGACAGGGCAGCACCGCAGGCCGGCTCCACCAGGATCTTCTCATCATCTGCAGAAAAAAGTTCACTTGCAGAGATCAGATGTGACATTTCAGTTTTTTTACTGATCTAAAGCTGTACCTACTTACCTACAAAGTGATCTACGGCTCTCACAGCCTCTTGGTCTGAGACGACCTCAGAGAAGACTGTGTGCTCGCCCACCAGTTTCATAGTCTGTGCAGACACCCTGAAAATACCCAGCGTGGTGGCAACACTGCAGAGCAGAGCAGAGGTCATCCCCACGTGAACAAGTGCAGGTTTTCTTAAGGTTGTGTTCAGTACCTTGTAATCGCAGGTAAGGTCACAGGTTTCCCAGCCTTCATGGCAGCATTGAGGGAGTGTGCTCCATATGTTTCTACGGCTACAATGGGGACATCAGCCCAGTTGACGCGACGCAGCCCCTCCACCACTCCATTCAGCAGACCTCCGCCTCCCACTGACACGACGATTGCCCCAGGCTTCTCCTCGAGGTCAACCGCCAATTCCATCACCAGAGACGAGTGGCCTTCCCTGGGCAAAAACCAATCCAAATTCACTCCATAGGGTTGTCGTGCTACATCAGGAGTTTTCCCAGGATCATTTTCACAGCAGGGAATGCATGTATTTATGTCTGACACTTTGTCACCTCCGTTACCTCGCTGATAACTTATCTGCCATCTCACCTCTACAATAGTCTATATATAGATCCAAACTGGATAACAAAAGAAGTTACAACCGATAGTAGCTGATTAGGCTTCTCTGAGGACTTGTGCTCATTTATGTCAGCAGATGGTCTTACCAGATGAGAGGGTCATCAAAGGGGGAGATGAAGATCCAACCTGGGTTGTTTGCTACAAGTTGCATTCCAAAGTCAATACTTTCATTCATATCCTAAAAAGAAAAGTTTTCAATTGATCAAAATTTAAGATTTGATTTTTTTCCTTGATTAGAGGGGAAGGTAATATCTTTTTCTGTTTACCGTAAATGTTACCAATTTTCTAATAAAAGGAGTTATTAACCTTTCCACTAATAATAACCGTTGCTCCTTCGTCCTTCAGCCTCTCCACAGTTGAGTCTGGTGTGACACTTGGAACTACTATGGTAGCAGGGACCCCAAGTTGGCGTGCCGAGTAAGCAGCTGCCATACCTGCATTTCCTCCTGTTGATGCCCATGTTCTGAAGTTACACATATGCACAACCCAGCACGGCCAAGCAACCGTGTTAATTGTTTTTATTTTTTCAACATATTACCCGAAGAGCAGACAAATCGCTCACATCCTCGCTCCGCCCACTACAAGGACAGCCAAGAGAAACAGTCAGCACAGGTCCCAACCAGCATGATCTTTCAAAAACGGAGCTCCACTCACAGTTTTGCAAAAGTGACCAATGCCTCTGATCTTGAAGGATCCTGTTGGCTGAGAGGACTCCAGCTTGATATACACAGAGGTCCCAGCCAGCTTGGTCAGAGCGAGGCTCTGCCTCACTGGAGTGGCCACGTGAAGAGGCTTTTGGGTCTTCATCTCACTGATGGAACACAAACATTGAATTACAAATATTCGAACAAAGCTCCAGAGGAAATTATTTTAACTTGATGAGGTTCTTCTTGATGCTCATCCCAACATCTGTCCATAGATATTCAAGTTCAGCTTACCTGGAACAGGTGCAGCAAGAAGAATCTGGTAGATTTTGATGCTTGTGATGCCCCTTAACTGATGTGAAATCCCTTTATACCTGCTTTGTTGTGGGCTTGGCACAGGAAGCACATCTCCAGACCAATCAGCTTCAGGCTTTCTGTCAGCTGACCCCGCCCACTGAGTGTTTAGATGGGGGTCCGAAGATCATTCCCTTTTGTCTTTTATTCCATTTCATCAGACTTTAAACTATGGATACTCCATCTAGTCTAAACTTGTGCTTTAACTATGTGCTGTAAACAAAAATGAGGACTACAAACACTGACTCAGCACATTTAGGAGACATTTCATGAAATCAGTTCATACATACAAGCCCAACTTTGACTTTTTTTTAAATCTTTTTGTTCATTTTCATTATCTATTTCTCCACAGATGGTTTCGTGTCAAAACAGCTAGATGATCTGATTTTGTTGTCATGTCATGTTATTTATTTATAAAAAGTGTTTTTGATTGGTCAGTTATAGTTTTTTTCAGTTGAAGTAAAGATTACTTCCTGTAGAGAAGTCACATGATTCGTTAACCACAAAAAGGCTCTATTGATTCCCCTAGAACTCTAAAGACTGTTATTTTTTTAACAGCATTTAAATAAATAAATAAAAGCTTTGTGAGCCACCTTCTCTTTAATCTGTTTGTCTTAAGCTACACAACCTAAATTTGCTGTTTTCAAACATTCCTTTGTGGCTTCTCTGTCTATGATTAAAAAAAAAAAAAACACGTTGTCACTGTCATGGCTAGTAGGCGTAGCGACTCAGGTACTGGAACCCGGAAGGAGACTCGGCAGGCAGTGAGGTGAGTAATAATGACGTTTCATAAGATAGTCAGGATATTGTTGAGTTCCAGAATCTTTCCAGGTAGCCCAAGGTGTGGTTGAAGGGTCTTGCTGGCAGCAACCGCGTGATCCGAGATGGAGCCAGAGATCGTCAGGGTGAGACGGCGAGAGATGAACCGTAACCGGGTAAGTTCCACAGGAAGGCGAGGTCCTGGAGTGAATGCAAAGACAAAGCTATCAGTTGAGAGCATGAGACAGGCAAGGGCTAGAATCAAGGAGAGGCCAGGAGATGCACCGTAGGAGTACAACGAACTAGCGTCGGTTACAGGTCCGTGGTCTCCTTAAGAGTCTGCCGGCTGATGAGGATGAGGAGGCGCAGCTGGAGGCATCAGGTGGTGGAGCTGATGAGGAGGAGTGATTTGCCGGGGGCACCGTGACAGTACCCCCCCCCCCCCCCACCCACGACAGCCTCCAGGGGGAAGTCGTTGATGAGAGAGGGGTCCAATATGAGGGAGCGAGATACCCACGACCGTTCCTCTGGGCCGTAGCCCTCCCAATCCACCAGATATAGAAAACCGCGACCCCGGCGCCGTACGTCCAGAATTCGGCTAGCAGTAAAGGCCGGGGCGCCATCGATGAGCCGGGCGGGTGGTGGGGAAGCAGACGGCGGGCAAAGGGAGCTTTGGCGGAAGGGCTTGATTTGGGACACATGGAACGAAGGATGGATCTTGAGGGCAGCAGGTAACTTGAGGCTGACACAGTTGGGGTTGACGATACGGTCGATGGTAAAGGGCCCAATGTAGCGGGGAGCCAACTTACAGGACGTAGCTTGGAGAGGAATGTTCTTAGATGAGAGCCACACCTGTTGCCCTGGCTGGTAAGAGGGACTCACCACCCTGTGGCGATTCGCGACCTGGCAGTTGCTCTCCTTAGTACGAAGGAGAGCAGCCCGAGCCTGGCGCCAAACATCCTGGCAGCGCTGGAGATGGAGCTGTACGGAGGGCACTGCCAGATCGAGCTCCTGGGTGGGAAACAAGGGTGGTGAATAGCCCAATGATGCCTCAAAAGGTGTCATACCCGTAGCTGCTGAAGGATGGTTGTTGTGAGCGTATTCCACCCATACGAGGAAATCCGACCAGTCCCCCTGGTTCTGGGCCACCAGACAGCGTAGGGAAGCCTCAAGCTCCTGATTGGCCCTTTCGCCCTGACCGATAGATTGGGGATGATACCCCGACGAGAGGCTGATGGAGGCTCCGAGGGCGGAGCAAAAAGCCTTCCAGACTTGGGATGTGAATTGTGGACCTCGGTCAGAAACAATGTCGGATGGTATGCCATGATGACGAAAAACATGATTAATCAGGATATTGGCTGTTTCGGTGGCTGTGGGCAGTTGAGAGAGAGGGATGAAATGAGCAGCTTTAGAAAAACGGTCAATGATGGTGAAAACAACCGTAAAACCCTGAGAAGGAGGCAGTCCAGTGACGAAATCAACGGCGATGTGGGACCAGGGTCGACTAGGTGTAGATGGAGGATGGAGATGACCAGCAGGAGGTGAGTTGGATGACTTGGCCCTGGCACAGGTGGTACAGGCAGCGACGTATTCGCGTACGTCGTCCTCCATGGAAGGCCAGTAGAATCGACGCTTTCAAAGCAGGAGGGTGCCGCGAACGCAACTGTGGCACCCGATTTTAGACGAGTGGCCCCAGGTGATGACGTCCGATCTGAGTCTATCGGGAACAAACAGGGTACCAGGTGGACAGTCAATAGTATCAGGTTTCTCACCTTGGGCCTGTTGTACTCTCGCTTCAATGTCCCACGTGAGGTTGCCCACAAATAGAGAGTCCGGAATGATGGGTGGTGTAGCAAATCCGTCAGTGGTGCTGTATTTCCAAGACAGGGCATCAGGTTTTCCGTTCTTGCTGCCTGGACGATAGGTGATGGTAAAACAAAATCTGTCGAAAAACAGACACCAACGGGCCTGTCTGGAGTTGAGTCTCTTGGCTGAACGTAGGTAGGCCAGGTTTTTATGGTCAGTCCACACAATAAACGGTTGTTCTGCCCCCTCCAACCAATGTCTCAATTCCCCTAGTGCAAGCTTGATGGCCAGTAGTTCTCTATTGCCGACGTCGTAATTACGTTCTGCAGGGCTGAGTTTTCTTGAAAAGAAGGCACAGGGTTTAGGTTTGCCAGATGGTGATTCACGCTGGGATAATACGGCTCCTACCCCAGAGTTTGAGGCATCAACTTCAACAATAAATTGTTTGTGAATATCGGGTTGTATGAGAATGGGAGCTGAAGTAAACAGTTTTTTAAGGTTTTGGAAAGCCGAGTCGGCGGCTGGGTTCCAAACATAGGGGACCTTGACAGAAGTAAGTTGGGTGAGTGGGGCTGCGATACTACTGTAATTCCTTATGAATCTCCTATAGAAGTTGGCGAAACCCAAAAACTGTTATAGCTTTTTGCGAGATTGGGGAATTTCCCATTCAGAAACGGCTTGAAGTTTTGAAGGGTCTGGTTTGATCTGGCCAGCCTCGAGAATGTAACCCAAAAAAGCTACAGAATCAGCATGGAATTCACATTTCTCGGCTTTAACAAAAAGCTTGTTTTCCAATAAACGCTCGAGGACAAGCCGGAAGTGGTGACGATGTTCAGCAGGGTTGTTGGAGTAAATGAGAATATCATCCAGGTAGATGAAAACGAAACGGTTCAGAAAATCCCGCAGGACGTTGTTAACAAGACGCTGAAAAATGGCAGGGGCGTTAGTGAGGCCAAAGGGCATGACTAGGTATTCATAATGTCCGAGAGGGGTATTAAAGGCGGTCTTCCACTCGTCCCCCTTTCAAACCCTGACGAGATGCTATGCGTTGCGAAGGTCTAATTTTGAGAAAATATTGGCTCCCTGGACGGAATCAAAGACGGAGTTCATAAGGGGAAGGGAGTATTTATCCTTTACAGTTATCTGGTTTAGCTCACGGTAGTCAATACAGGGTCTGAGGGTCTTATTTTTTTTTCTCAACGAAGAAAAACCCCGCTCCAACAGGTGATGAAGATGGGCGGATGTGACCGAGAGAGAGAGCTTCCTGAATGTAACTCTCCATGGAGAGTTTCTCAGGTCCAGATAGATTAAATAACTTCCCTTTTGGAAGGGGGGCTCCACTGAGGAGTTCGATGCTGCAGTCATAAGGCCTATGAGGTGGTAGAGCACAGGCCTTTGACTTACTGAACACAGCTTTGAGATCAAGATAACGAGACAGAACTTTAGACAAATCAACATCCTCCTGTTCTGGGAATTTGACAGTGACCGAGGAGGGAAGAGCAGAATGTAAACAATTAGCCATGCAAAAAGTACTCCAGTTAACAACCCGAGACTTAGACCAGTCTATTTGGGAGTTATGTTGACGCAACCAGGAAAAACCTAAGATAACCGGGGTTTGAGGAGAGTTGGTGACAAAGAACTGATGGTACTCGCGGTGATTACCAGACGAAATAAGCTGGATAGGTTCCGTACGTTGAGTGATCTTAGAAAGTAATTTACCCCCCAAACTGGCGGCCTTAACAGGAGTGACTATGGTTTCAACCCGTAATTTGACTAACGAGATTAGAATCTATAAGGCTGTGTTCAGCTCCAAAATCAATTAGGGCGTTACATTCATGAACTTGGTTAAGACATGAAAACTTGACAGGCATGAACAGGAAAGGCTCAGTGGTCTTTTCCGACAGGTCCCCTCGCGACCTGTCACCTAGCGAGGGGTTCGGGAGTTTAAACGAACGGGACAGTGTGAGACAGTGTGGCTGGCATCTCCGCAATAAAAACATAAACCTTCGTTGCGGCGTTTAAGCCTTTCTTCGGGGGAGATTTTCGAATGTCCTATCTGCATGGGTTCGTCAGCGAAGGTGATAGGGGTGTCGGCGCCAGCGGCCGTAGGTCGGTGAACCAGAAAGGGACGATGAGGAACATCAGAAGGGGGTTGACTTGGAGTTAAACTCCGTTCTGCCTGACGCTCACGGAGCCGTATGTCAGAGCGGAGCGCGGCGGTCACAAGCTCTTCAAAATTATCAGCTTCGGGTTGGGTACATGAATGATCTTTGATTTTTTCGTTCAGGGATTGATAGAAGATACCCTTGAGAGCAATGTCCGGCCAACCCGCCTCAGCCGCCAAAATACGGAAGTCTATGATGTGATCACTCACCGCACGGTTACTCTGCTTGAGGCTGAGTAACCGCCGGGTAGCTTCTTCCTGTTTGCGTGGCTGGTCGAAAACGAGTCGAAATTCACCAATGAATTGGTCAAAAGGGAGATGAGAGAGTGGATTGGTGGCTAAAAAGGCCTGAGCCCACTCAAGAGCTTTACTGCGGAGTGAATTGACAACTAAGGAGATCTTGCGCTGATCAGAGTGATAATACCGGGGTGCTTGTTGAAAGAGTAGACGGCACTGTAATAGGAAACCGCCGCATGCTTCTACGTCACCGTAGAACGGTTCAGGCTGCGACCGGATGTTTTCCTCCGGGGAAGCGGAAGTGACGATGGTGAGGTCATCGGAAGCAGGGGGTGTAGCAGCGGCGGTGGAACTATAAGCTTGGCCCGTAACTCCGGCCAGAGTGTGCGTGATGTTGTCCAAACGACGGAATAACTCCTGTTGAGCAATGGACATTTGTGAGAGGGCGTTGGACTGACGATTGAGCAACATACCTTGTTGGGTGATGGCATGGCGGAGTCCTTCCGGGTCAGCTGAGTCGGGTGAAGGGCTAATTCGTTCTGTCATGGGTAGCAGGCGTAGCGACTCAGGTGCTGGAACCCGGAAGGAGACTCGGCAGGCAGTGAGGTGAGTAATAATGACGTTTGATAAGAAAGTCAGGATATTGTTGAGTTCCAGAATCTTTCCAGGTAGCCCAAGGTGTGGTTGAAGGGTCTTGCTGGCAGCAACCGCGTGATCTGAGATGGAGCCAGAGATCGTCAGGGTGAGACGGCCAGAGATGAACCGTAACCGGGTAAGTTCCACAGGAAGGCGAGGTCCTGGAGTGAATGCAAAGACAAAGCTATTAGTCGAGAGCATGAGACAGGCAAGGGCTAGAATCAAGGAGAGGCCAGGAGATGCACCGTAGGAGTACAACGAACTAGCGTCGGTTACAGGTCCGTGGTCTCCTTAAAAGTCTGCCGGCTGATGAGGATGAGGAGGCGCAGCTGGAGGCATCAGGTGGAGCTGATGAGGAGGAGGGGTTTGCCGGAGGCACCGTGACAGTCACATTTTACTGCACACCACAATAATCTGTCTTTATTACAAATTTATTAAAAAAAATAAGATTCAACATTTCTACATACCTTAAAACTTGAAGCAAAGTTTATCATTAATAAATCACAATTATAATAATAATATTATTATAAATAATACTTATTTATGTATAAATTAATTTAACAAGAAAAATACAGAAATTAATAATTGGATGATTTGGGTACAATCATAAAATATTTAAATCCTAAATTCTTTGGCTTATTTTCCATTTAATTTACACCACATGGGTTTATTTCTGTTTTAGATCTAAAGCATCATGTTAGCAAAAATGACTATGTTTGTGCTGAATCCAACCCTCCTACTCTGATTTGCTTAAAAAAGGTCACATCACAAAAACCTTAGTCATCACCTTTGCACAGCATTATTGTTTACATTGTTTGATGCAGAAGTCTAATGGAAGATTTCTTAAACGATCCACTGCTAAGGATTTACACATGCAGAATATATTAACAATTCCAAAGCTGTTTGTGTTGATTTACCTTGTCTGCATGTCTGCAGTTATTATATTCAATTAAGCTGGCAATCTAAAACTAAGAATTATTTGGGGAAAAGCTGATTGTGGAGCAATATGAGCAAATTTATGTAACAAACTTAAAGAAATCTGGCTCCGTAAACAAAAATTATGAAGACACATTGTGAAAAAAGCATTTGTCAATTACTGACTCTGCAATTTGTGCCACTTACAAAGATGAGATCTCTGTAATGTTTCTTTATTTATACACTTCAACAGTGAGAGACAGAATGTAAATAAATGTAAATAACATTTTATGATTTTTAAGTATAATAAAAAATGGACAATGAAAAAGTTCAGCTCATTTGTTTGTAATATAACCCTGGTTTTCAGTGACAGGGGTTAAATATTTCCTGAAGGTCTTTACCAGATTGCTCACATGGCTACTATTTTGGTCCATCCTCCCATGCAGTTCTTCTAAAGAGCTCTGTCGCTGGGTGACACAGACTTTCAACTCCCTCCACAGATTCACTGTTGGATTGAGGTCTGGAGACTGGCTAGACCCGTTTAGAACCTTGAAATGGTTTTAACGTAGTTCCTTCGTTGTCCGGGTGGTCTGTTTGGGATTGTCGTCATGCTGGAAAATCCTGTCACTTTTTTATCGTTATTGCTCTCGCAGATGGAAAGAGGTTTTTAGCCCAAAATCTCTCAATACCGTTGCTTAATTAGCATCTTAAGCAATGTGTTTTTCTGTCAGTTGATGATGCTGATCGCAATGCTAGCAATTTTAGCCATATTAGCATAACTAGCATAGTTAGCATAATTAGCATTTTAAGAAATGTGTTTTTTTTGAGACAGTTGATAATGCTGATCGCAATGCTAGCAATTTTAGCCATATTAGCATAACTAGCACAGTTAGCATAATTAGCATGTGCAGCTTTGACTATCCTTGATCAAAGGTGGGCGGTGAGTTGGGCATGGAAGGCGGGTTGCGTCAGCGGGCCATACAATGTTAAAGTAAAAAAAAAAACGTTTTTTGGTTTTTCATTACAAAAGTTGTATTAATTTTTCAACTGAAAAATTCTTCCTCCTTGTTATTCATCATTTACTTTTCACTGAACTATGTCATTTTTAAATTATTGTTATCACAGACCTTACAGAGGTTATTATAAAACATATACTTGACTTTATTTCTCTCTTTGTTTTTGTTTTGTTCCATAGATTCTGACATTTGAAACCAAGAACCCAGTAGAACTTGCAGAGCGCCTTCGTGCAGTCTGCGGGAATCAGAGCAACGCATATGCCCGTCTGCTGGAGTACCGCCTCAATGCTCTGTGTGGCCTGTGGGGGGCGCAATGGCAGCTGGCTTTGGAGGAGCAGCAGAAACGGGAGGGAACCGGAAGGGCTGACGAGGAGACCTTAGCCTTGCTCAAAAGACAAGGTCTGCTCCAGCAACCCGAACAGGCTCCCTTCACTTCCCGCGTTGGCCTGCTGTTAGTCTTCCCCCTTCTTCAGTCCCAAACTCGCAGCGACCCGGCGCTCTGCGGGGTCACGGCTGAAGTCCTCCTGTCCTGCCTGCGGGATTGCCAGCCTCTCAGCCTCAGCAAAGAACCCTCCGACTGTCTCAATGGGCTGGAGGGACTCCTGTGCTCCTGGCTGGAAGATGGCGCTCAGGAGTCAGGCCAGCCTCACGGGCAGGGACGTTCACAGGCTCTCCACACACAGAGGCAGAGGGAAAATGCTGCTGCTGCTCTAGTGGCTCTTGCATGTGCCAGGTTGACATTCTATTCAAAGTTTCTTAGTTTTTTTTCTCTAGTATGTATTTCTTCTTTTTTACAGAACAAATTCATCCTTCTTAAAAGACCTACGCCGATCATTTTTTTAATCTATTGTAAAAGTTTCCCAGTGGTCTTTTAATCATGATTGTGCGGTTTTTACCCAAAATCCAAAAACCTGTGACGTTTTCTAGGACATAGTTTCTGCAGAGCGGCAAGAGTTCATCAGAAATTCATCTGAATTGTGGGCATGAGAGTTGGGGTGGAGCAACCCCGCCCCCCTTTCCCTCCCATGTTGCGGAGCAGAGAGCTTGTGGCCTGCCAAGCGTACCTTTTACGTCATGGATCAGCTCTTTTTCAACCAGCCTTTTTTTCCGTCTGATTCACAACAATTTAAATAAAAGATACTCAGAAACATTTTTAGCTTAATCTTTATGTTTGTTTTTCTATCATTAGAAAAAGGCAACAAGAATGCCAAAAATTCAGTTTTCATCAGAGCGTGTATTTAAAATACTGAAGAACCTTGTTGATCTCATTTACGAGAAATTTACGAGATTTTATCTCGTAGATTTATGAGATAAAACGTCGTTTTACTTTTTTTTTTTTGGTGGCCCTAAAACTCTGTCGTAAGTTAGGTCTCTTTTCACTGTGGTTTTACTTTTTCCACTTGTGGCTTGAAGCAGACGTTCTGGCTCTGTGCACAGAGTTTCGTTTTCATCTGAACTAACAGACTGATTGAAATATTGCTATTTTTCTCACAAACTCTAAAGTTTTTTCCCCTTTAATACAGAGGACTAGCATACATTTGATTATATTGGTGCCTGAACGTTTGTATTTACTAGTGACATCTGACCTTGACTTTTCCGAACCAGAACTGTCTCTGCCTTTTGTTCTGCCTCATTTGAGGGTTAGGGGTTAGAGTGCTCTTTGTTGTAAGGCTCTGTCCTGCTAACAGTGGCAGCTCATTAAAAAACAATGGACTTTACGCCCTGTGATCTCTCATGGTGGTGTTGTCTAGAAAACCTAAACATGAATGGGTTTTTTGTTTTACACTGACATTCTTTCCTTTTCGCTGTCACCCCCCCCCCCCCCGCCCTTGTGATAAATGTTCAAATGAACATTCCAGTTTTTTTTTAAACTTTTTGTTTTGTTTTGTTTGCAAAAAGCAAGAATTTCAAATTTTTTCATTGGATTTGTTCAAGTCACAGTTGTCTCTGAAGCCAAATGATTTATTTGGTAAACTTCATTCAAAATTCGTTTATAAAGGTCTAATTTGACAATTAGAATGAATTAACAGAAATGCCTTTTAATTTTCAAAATGTCACTGCATCAAATGACTCAAAACTAAAATGAAAAAGCAATACTTCAAAATGCTTTTTCATTTGATACTTAAAAACCGCTTATTCTGTTTCATAATTAAAATGAAAATGCAAAGAGGGGATTACATTTGCGTTGTCACATCCACCCTGCGAAAAGTGTCTCATAATTCAATTCCACTAAGCATTTCCAGAGGGGAGGCGGGGCGATGACGTCAGTGCTTTCTCCGTGTGTCCGGCTGCTAAGAGGCACAGACACACCAGGAGCAGTGGAGCTTTGTGTCAGCGGCAGGGGAGAGGGCTTTGTGACGTTTGTGCTCCCCTGATGATTGTACACAGCTTCTCGGGACAACGTAGCAGTATTTCGGCCTTCTGCGGTCCTGCTTCGGACGCACCGCGGTTCGTCGAAACTTTCCCCCGGACCGCCAAAGGCGGAGGTGCTGCTACGCAGACCTGAGAAACGAAACCATTAAATGAATTTGTGTTTCCAGTGATGTCCAGACAAAATAAAGGCTGATGTAATTCCCACATATTTACATCCAAGATAGTACAGTAATAAAAGGACGGATCCATGGCTGTGTTTCTCCAAAAGATGCGTGTTGGTGCAACCAGCAAACGTTTAGCATGGCGAAACCTGCTTCAGCTGTTGTTGGGGCTCCAGCTGTCCTCGAACAACAAAATCAGCGCCACATGAACATGACAAAACCTTTTTTTTCAATTACTTTTACTATATTTTTTTGTGAAATTTTCTTTTCTTTTTTGTGTTCTAATAGCTGTCAACACTAGCTGTGGACTTCCTCTGAAGACTCTGAGGAAAACCCCAATGTATGTGTGTGGAACTTATCTAGTAATGCTGGTCCCACCTCCGGGTGTCTCTGGGAGTTCTGCCACCCGCTCCCTGTTTGGAGGTACCAGCAGCCTGTCCTCACTGAAAAGTAAGCTCACTCAGAGATGCCTGCTCCTTGCTCTGATAAAAGAAAGTAAAACAGAAATCTGAAACTGCTTTTACGTGTTTTGGTTAAAGGAAGCTAAAATGACCTAACAGCTTTGTAAACTGGTTTCCTTTGTGATTAACTGTTGTCTTTTCTTGAGTTTTGGCTTCCAGCCTGGTCTTTCACCTGGCCGACGGTCAGTTCAGCAGCCGTGCAGACCTCATCGATGCTCCTGGCAGTTCTCTGGGCAGAGGAGCCCAGGTGGCAGGACTTGGTGCGCTCAGATTTGTCTTTAATAACAAGAATCCATTTCAAAAAATATGCTATTACAGTTAAATCATGCTTTTTTTTTTCTAAATTCATGTTTAAAGGAGCCTGTTATGATGCACTGAACAACTTGATCTGGACCTGCTCCAGTGATTACATTGATCAGTGGTGCAATCCTGGAAACCAAGCGTTTCGTCGTGTGTGCCATAAGCTCGGTGTTAGCCATCTCATCAAAGAACCCAAAGGTAGACGCAAAGCACTTGTGGAAGGCACTTGTGTGACTCTAGGTGATGATGGAGTATTTAGACTCTGTTTAATTAAAAGAAAATGTTGTTTTACTGCTAAACCAGAATTACACCACTCATTTATACACACTTGTGTCTTTTTTTATCTTCTCAAATGCTTTTTATAGTCTTTAATAATGCATATCCTCAATTTTTCCTTTTTGGTTTGACTTCCGCTCTGTCTTTAGAAGTATCCCTCTCTATTTTCAGATGCACTTGTATTGATACTCGTCACGCCCAGAAGGCCTCTCGAAAGTGGAGCTTGGTGATGGATGTGGCGTTGGTGCAGTACATCAACAGACTGTGCCGACACCTGGCTATCACGCCAGCCAGACTGCACCCCCATGAAGTGTACCTGGACCCCAGTGATGCTGCTGATCCCCGTGTGGCCTGTCTGCTCAGTAAGTGCCAGCCATCATTACAAAAAAAAAAAAAAAAGATTGTACACCAGAAAAAAGGAAATGACTGAATCCAGCTCTTCTTTTTACGACAGAGTTGGATTTGCAGGAATCCATTCTGAATGTGTCTTTTGTTTTGTAGAGTGTAGAAACTGGAGAAACTGGTTCAGGTTCTTATTGGTTCAGTCCTTTTTAAGTTTTGGTGTTTTGTTTGCATTTGTTTGTTGCAGACGTGCCTGTGGAGAGCTTGCGCCTGCGCTTTGCTTTGCTGCAGTCGCTCAACAACACCCTGGAGAGTTTCTTTCTCCCTCTAGTGGAGCTAAGACAGACACACATATCAGAACAGCATTGCCGCTCTGCTGTGTGAGGCTAAAGGTGAGAAAAATATCTGCATGTGTGAAAGGATTTCACTCATTCCTGGACTTTATGAAATTCACATCTGCCCTGTTCCCTGAAACCAGGTTTGATCTTCTACGACACTAAAGTCACTGTGATGAACAGAGTATTGAATGCTACGGTGCAGCGAACAGCTGACCATGCAGCTCCAGAAATTACTCTGGACCCTCTTGAGATTGTTGGTGGTATGTGTTCCTCTCACGTCTTCATGTTTGTTCGTTTTTTACTTGAACGTCCATTGAAACAGACTTAAGTTAACGCTTTTGTGATGTATTGTGGTTTTGAACCCGCAGGTGAGATCAGATCATCAGAAAACACCTATTTCTGCCAGGCAGCACGTCAGTTATCTTGCGTGCCGTCATCCCAGCTTTGTGTAAAGCTGGCCAGCGGAGGAGACCCAACCTACGCCTTCAATATTCGCTTCACAGGAGAAGAAGTTCATGGCACAAGTTAGAAGTCCTTATGTCTGTATCCTAGACCGTTCGTGGAATCACGTTTTTTTCTTCTAAATCTGTTGCTGATGTGTGTGCACAGGTGGCTCTTTCAGGCACTTCCTGTGGCAGGTGTGTAAGGAGTTGCAGAGCTCTGCGCTTTCCCTGCTGCTCCCCTGTCCCAGTGCTTCAGCCAACCGGAACAAGGTGAAACACGATGTTCTCCTTGGAACCATGTGGTTTTTGTTACTGAGACGTATTGTCTTCTTTGTGGCCTGCTGCTGCAAGGACTTTTTTTTTCTTACCTCTTAGCACATTTTTTCTTCTCTTTGTAATGTCAAAGCATTTTTAAAAAAATAAAAGTTGTCACTTGTAGCTGACTGATAACAGCTTCTTGATAAAACTTACCAATATAACCAGCTCATTAAAATACATTTTGTGCTGCTTTTAGGGGAAATCCATCTTGACTCCTTGCCCTATCAGCTATGCAGAGGAACAGCTGTTGCACTTCTTCGGTCAGCTGCTTGGCATCGCCATCCGCGCAGATGTGCCCCTTCCTTTGGACTTGCTGGGTTCCTTCTGGAAGGGCCTGGTGGGCGAGCCTCTCGACCCAGAGCAGGATTTGCAGGAAGCTGATGTTCTCACTTACAACTATGTCAAGAAGTTTGAAAATTTTAGTTTTGAGTCTCAGGATCTAACTGTTCTGGTACCAGTCTGGCTCTCATGAACTATTCTGAACATTCTTCTCCTTATTTTCCAGGTGGCAGATGAAAGTGAGCTGGAAGCTCTGTGTGCTGAAATCTCCTCCCAGCACCATTCGGGGGAAAGCCCAGAGTCCCCGAGCAGACCCTGCTGCACGTTTACCTACTACACCATGACAGGTGAAGAGGTGGAGCTTTGTCAGGGAGGGCGGAGCTTCACTGTCAGGTAGACGAATAACAGGATGTTTCCGTTGACCTAATCCTACTACAGAATGCATTTTACGGATACTGGAGGTAATAGATCTCAAGTGTGCGTGTTTATTTTTGCTTGTTAAGCTGGGAGAACAAGGATGTGTATGCACGGGCGGTGAGGAGCCTCCGTCTCAGAGAGCTGCAGAATCTGGAGTGCATGACGGCGGTGCGGGCAGGACTTGGTTCCATCATCCCCCTGCAGCTGCTCACCATGCTCAGCCCGCTGGAGATAGAGCTACGCACCTGCGGCTTGCCTTACATCAACCTGAAGTTCCTCAAGGTGAAGTGTCATTAAATTCAGAAGTCGCTCCCTACATTTAGTTTCATTTTACAAAAACGTTTAAAAAAAAACTCCTAGTAGCAAAGCAAGTAAGACGGCTATCAAAGAGGCTTTGTTTTGTCATCAAAGTTTGACTTTTTGATCCTTTCATCATCAGGCTCACACCATGTATCAAGTGGGTCTGATGGAGACCGACCAGCACATTGAGTTTTTTTGGACCGCCTTGGAGATGTTCACTCAGGAAGAGCTCTGCAAGTTCATCAAGTTTGCATGCAACCAGGAGCGAATCCCATTCACCTGCCCCTGCAGGGACGGTGGCCCAGACACAGCCCATGTTCCCCCCTACCCCATGAAGATCGCTCCTCCTGATGGGGCTGCAGGTAATTTCTCCAGATCTCTTCTCCTCTTCCAGCTTTCCCACGTTTAGCTCCACACACAAATTTAGCTCCTAACATTTGAAAACTCAGATTTACCAAATGCAGACTGTGGTACAAATAAAAATGATGAAAGGAGTGGAGATGGCAGCTTTAGGCACACACAACAATTTATTCTTTAGTTTTCGATTAACATTTTCTTTTAAAACGCGACTGTTATGAGAAAATGCAGGCGTGGATCATAATTGCTGTCCTTTCAGTGCTGGGCAGCTGTAATAATGAAACTTGGAGATTAGGTATTTAAAAATGTTTCTAACTTTGGCTTTTGTTGGAATAAATGGGGTTTCATTTGTTTGCACTTATTATGAGTGCAGAAAACTGGAACATCCAGCATGGAGGCTGCAAGTTTTCCTCTTTTTTCTCCTTGTTCTGTTTTTAAGGAAGTTATTGCTTTTTGCTTTCTTTGTCTTTGTAGAAACCCCTAAATCCACACAAAAAAAGATTCCCTAAATATCAGTTTTGAAGAGGTTCTTGCTTTTTATGTCCACGCTTGTTTAGTCTAGGTCAGGGGTCACTAAAAGAGCCATTTAGTTCAGTTTTTTGCTGATTAAAGGCAGTGACAGCCACCAAGTCCCACCTTTATGTTTATAAAAATAAACTTTATTTATATCTTTGTAGCCATTAAACTATTCACTTATAAAATGTAGATTTACAATAATTGAATAAAAAGTCTTATCCGCCCAACAACCAGCCCATTCATATAAGTCTTCTGTAGGAGACATTTGTTGTTGGATTGTGTCCTTTGACTCATATGAAGTTCTCTACTAAGACATGATGTGCTTCAATAGAAAGATTCTGGCCTTCTCAGTGGTATCTCATGTTTTTGGGTGGGATATTGGGAAGTTTGGTTTCCTAGGGAAAATAAAACTGAGTCTGTAGAGGTCATAGCATTTTTGGCCTGGTTCTCAGGAGGATATATATTTATGCGTTTATAATTTGAACATATTTTATTTTTTATAGTAGCACATACAGGTTCCTTTCAAAAGAAAATAAACCCTCGGTTAAATAAGATCCTCCTGAAAATGCAATAGAGTCAAACAAAGCATTTTCTATCATTATGGCTTTAGTGGGCCTTCATCATTTTTCTCCTTTTTATATTAAACATGAACAACATTGGTGTAAAATCCAATTCAAAAAGACATCAACCCATAGCAATGCAATTATACTCTTTAAAGGGCCTATATTATGCTATTCTTAAGCCTCTTGTAGTAATAAATATCTGTGTATATGATAATATATTAATTTTCCTGAGTTCTTTTCCAACCCGGAAGTAAGACGACTCAACCTCTCTGGCACCGCCTTTCACCCCATGTGGGCACCGCACATTTCATGACCTCAACCTAGAGCCGGCTTCGGCAGTGTGTCTGCGTTTCACTCATGGAAACAAACAACATTGAAACTTTAGCAGAGATGGATGTGCACATTGTGCATATAAAAGGAAAGCAGTTTAGCCGATCTAAAGGATGTTTGTGTGTGTGTGGAGCGTAGAGGCTCTGCTGGCAGCGCAGACTCTTCCTGGAGGGGGCTGTTCCTCACTGGAATAAGTTAACCGTGAGAATTCACTCGTTTTCCTGGATTGGGAGGGCGCTGGTGCTCAGAGCGCAGCTTTTTAGAGGAATAGTCAGAAAAGTGTGAATGGATCAAAATACCACTTTGGGGTTGTTTTTTGTGATTAATGAGCCTTTTAATACACTTAAAAGCTCAAAAAGTTGATTTTGTATGCTATAGGCCCTTTAAGAACTTTGCCTCTAAACAGGATTTAGATGCTTTTCTACAGCAGAAGATAAGAATATGTTGACTTACACATGAACCTGCAGGGTTTCCTCCTGGAGGCCTAAGTGATCTGAACTGACTTCAGGGACTCCGACTGTGTCACACTCCCTGTATCAGCACTGAAAACTACTCATTCATTGTGAAAAAGTGGATGGTGTGACTCTACACCCTTCTTATCATATGTTTTGTGTTATTTGATGAAGTTTGCAGCTGTTTTTGTAAATTCTAATGCACAGAGTGGACAATGTTAGATTTCTGTGTGATCTTGGCTGCTTCTGCAGAAATGGAATCTGAGCTTTCTGTTACGGTTTCAGTCACTTTGTGTTTTGTTCCTTGATTTCCTGTTTTATTTTGTAGTATTTCCTGTTTTGTTGTTGTTTCGACTTTTACCTTGCCCCATCAGTCCTGAGTGTTTCCACCTGTGTCTTGTTGCCTTGTATGTATTTAAGTGCTGTCTTTCCCTTCCTCCTGTGCTGGTCCATATTGTATTCTTCCCCGGTTTTTCGAGCTGAGTGCTTTTGTAGTGTTTCGAGATTCTAGCCTGCCGTATGCAGTGGTTTTGTTTTTGTCTTTAGTTTATGTTATTAAACCCTATTCCCTGCATCCTCCTGCCTCCTCTCCTCTCTGCGCCTGGGTACTTCCCATTCCCCTCGTGACACTTTCAGAATCAATTATATTTTACTGAAGATGAGATTAGTGTGGTCACAAAGAAGTGTAACACCGCATTTTTCTTGGCCCTTAGCTGTTTCAAGCAGTTTCTGTGGTAAACATTTGTGTGTGTGTTGTGTTTTTTTTTCTCATGATTCCTCCCCTCTTCAGGTCAGTCAGACTCGCGCTACATTCGCGTGGAGACCTGCATGTTCATGGTCAAACTGCCCCAGTACACCTCTCTGGATGTGATGCTGGAGAAGCTACGCTATGCCATCCACTACCGCGAGGACCCTCTGAGTGGTTAAGAAGAGCTGATGACCCATCATTCCCGCGTATATCTTACTTTTGACTCCTCCCCTTTAAAACCTCTGGCTCTGCTGCACCAACAAGCCTGAGTTATAAAATATATTGTTTGTTATTTCTCCACAGATTTTTATTGCATCTAAACCAAAATTTGAATTCCATGAATAGAGAATTCAGGGAAGATGATCTAGATCAGCACTGACTTTTCTGCAGAGATTGATGCCAGTTTGCACTGAATGTGAAGGCTGAAGTGAAAGCAACTGTCACAGTTTTTTTTCTTTATCCATGCCTTTGCTGCAAGGGTCTTTACTGAGATGGTTATCCTGGCTGTATGTGAGATGAAAAAGCAAAATGATTGTCATCACATAACCTGACATTGGGTAGTGAGGTACAATTTCTTCCAGAAAAAGAGGAAACGTGTGGCTGCGCCTGTTTTTGAGCAGCTCCGAACAAAAAAAAAAAATGCTGTACAGGACAATATGTCGTTTTACAGCCTGTTTGAAAACACATCCTGTTAATGGACAAATAACTTATGCCTAAAACGACATTTTATCAGGGGTGTCAAAGAGAGGATATTAAAGTCATGTAAAAAAAATCATTAATTTGTTAGTTTTATTGAATCTTTTCTGTAATATCTGAGTTGGTGTGGCAGCAAAGGAGGGTTTTTCAGGTTCATCAAACCTGTCTGGTGTTTGAAGGGGATTTCATGAGCTGCTCTTACATTTAATTTGTGTGTGTGTGTGCGCGCGTGTGTGCTACTTAATGTGCAACAAGCCTGACTGCCCCCCTCACCAAGAAACATCACAGTGAAGACATACAATGAGGAGAGGAGGCAGGTTATCCCAACTCCTGCCTTTTCTTTCAGAAACTGTCTTTTTCATGCTATCCATCATTAATTCTGTAGCCTGTAAATAGACTTAAGTTATTTATGATGGCAGTATATTTTTTAAATTTCATCTTGATTTATTATGCTCATTGTTAACAGAAAAACAAAACGACAAAAAAATGGGTTTTTTTTGTGAGTGACATCAGCATTTTACTTGAATTGACAGCTGAATCAACAAAATTCTGCAGAGTGGATTGTAGAATCTGCTTGTGAGTTTTGCTTTTTGGTTCTGATTTTTTTTTCTTTTCTTCTTTTTCAAGGGTGATAAGGCGCTGCTATCATGGATGCTCTCTCTTTGAGTCCCCCTCACCTTCATAGGAGGGGAATGGTATGTTATAAAATGGACATATTCATACAAAAGAGGTGTTGCGATAAAATATGTGCTGTATATTTACTTGATATTTATTACAGTTATTTATGGTTGCATTAACTTAACTACTTTTATTGTCTTACCTCTGCACACCAGAAGCGTAACATATCTAAAATGAATTATACAGATGTAAAAGAAAAAAAACTGAAATGGCATTCAAGATTTGTGTCATAATAAAGAAATGTCTTCATGTACAAACATGGTTTGGATGATCATGTCTCCTCCTCTTTCTGTGTTTTCCCTCCTAAAACGTGGATCCGTTTTTTTTCCTGTTCTTGGAAACCACTCTCTTGGCTCCTTGGTTGCCAAGTTCATGCATCATTATGAGCGCTCTTTGTGCGTTTTTACGCAATACCCTGCTTTGATTACGTCACCGCTGACGGTAAACCAGAGAGCCACACCCCTGATGGTAAACCAGAGAGCAGCTGATGCTGGGACAGACGGGTTCTGGCTGGTTCCATTGTGCTCTTCCATTACTTCAGTTCCTTTATGTACACTAGTCAGTGGAAAGCAATGTGCAGTGGACAGGCATAAATACCAGCTCATGAGGTAAACAAAAGAGACTTGTTTTTAATGAATGATGCCATACAAGCTTTATTGTTGATGCCCCGTTATCCCAGTTCTGTAGAGAGTGAGTCAAAGATTCAAAAACAGAACCTGAAGCATCAGTAGATGGTCTCTCTCCAGCAGGTTGACTCGTCAGTTTTGGAAGAACCAGCTTAGAACCTGCAAAAATCCTCTGTGTCTGACATCAGACTCTTTGCTCAGTTAAAACTAGGGCTGCACGATATGAGGAAAACTCGCGGTATGCAATATTTAAGATTAATATTGCGATAACTGTATAATTTGCGGTATACAAACAAATAACAAAATAAACAAAACATCATTCCCATTTCATTGCAACAGTTTAAAAATTATACTCCAAATGGCCCTCGTTGACATAGGAGACAAACATCTAACATAATAGGCCTCCATCCAATTGGTCAACAAGGTGAAAAGGGATTTATTTGATTCGTTAAATGCTTCAAGCTGCCTTAAGGTTGTATTAACACATTTAAGGTTTACGATTTATTGCGATTTTCACTGTCTTTTGCGATATGCATATTGCAGAGCTCTATATTGCGATATGGATAAATTTGCGGTATATCGTGCAGGCCTAGTTAAAACGATTCCCTCCTTCTATCAAGTAGAAACAGGATGAGTAGTGCTGGGAAACTATTTGGGCCATCTTAATACCTTAAATCCATGAACACACAAATCTAACAAGATTCTGGTCACAGTGGTGATTTGAGTAACTTAGAACACACAATGATACATGTTGATGGTTAAACACTTTCAAATTAGGATTAAAAGACACCTCTGCTCAATTATTTTGCTATGCAATAGTGCTGAATCAAAGGCTTTAAGCTATTTCTCTTCTCTGGATTATGATTGTGTCATTTTAAAATAAGAGCCCTGTTTTAGAGTTTGTTTTGAATCATTTCAAAAAGGAAATTAATTTGTTAAGCTTCTCGGGGTTTTTTTCTGGCTTTGTGCAAAGATATAGGTCTAACCTGATAAATATACAGCTGACCTAAGGTCTTTTATTCACACTGTGTAATGTGTCTTCATTATAAGCACATAGGCAGACAAAACAAAGAGGTCATAATTAAAGGAAGACAAATATAATTTATTGATATTTTTAAGTGCAGTTCAAAATATAAAAACTGGAAATCACTGATATAGAATTTTTACTAAGATGGCTGATTAAGTACAAAAACAAAATACAAAATTAGTTGATTTAACTTGACATTTCTCAGATTCAGACCAACTTAATTCACCATCACTCTTCTTTTTCCACATTATTTTTTAAATAAAACATTTTTCTAGCAGTGTTCATCGGTCTCAGTGCATATACCGAGTTGGGTTCAGAATAATCTCCGGAGCACATCAATAGAGAGAGGAAAAAAGGGTCGGAAAGATCCAGTTACATCATTCCAAGTTTTTTCTTCAGCTTCCTCAACTCTTCCATGCTGATGTTGTTGCCGCCGCACACCACAACCACCACTGGACCCAGCTCCTCCGCCAGCTTGCCCTCGCTCTGCAGCTTTCTGATGATGTGGCTGTACACGGCTGACAGGGCAGCACCGCAGGCCGGCTCCACCAGGATCTTCTCATCATCTGCAGAAAAAAGTTCACTTGCAGAGATCAGATGTGACATCTCAGCTTTTTTACTGATCTAAAGCTGTACCTACTTACCTACAAAGTGATCTACGGCTCTCACAGCCTCTTGGTCTGAAACGACCTCAGAGAAGACTGTGTGCTCGCCCACCAGTTTCATAGTCTGTGCAGACACCCTGACAAGACCCAGCGTGGTGGCAACACTGCAGAGCAGAGCAGAGGTCATCCCCACGTGAACAAGTGCAGGTTTTCTTAAGGTTGTGTTCAGTACCTTGTAATCGCAGGTAAGGTCACAAGTTTCCCAGCCTTCATGGCAGCATTGAGGGAGTGTGCTCCATATGTTTCTACGGCTACAATGGGGACATCAGCCCAGTTGACGCGACGCAGCCCCTCCACCACTCCATTCAGCAGACCTCCGCCTCCCACTGACACGACGATTGCCCCAGGCTTCTCCTCGAGGTCAACCGCCAATTCCATCACCAGAGACGAGTGGCCTTCCCTGGGCAAAAACCAATCCAAATTCACTCCATGGGGTT
Organism: Oryzias latipes; assembly: GCF_053564925.1. NCBI lineage: Eukaryota > Metazoa > Chordata > Actinopteri > Beloniformes > Adrianichthyidae > Oryzias > Oryzias latipes. The sequence goes on from NC_136245.1 coordinate 16,726,116, forward strand.
GTCGTGCTACATCAGGAGTTTTCCCAGGATCATTTTCACAGCAGGGAATGCATGTATTTATGTCTGACACTTTGTCACCTCCGTTTCCTCGCTGATAACTTATCTGCCATCTCACCTCTACAATAGTCTATATATAGATCCAAACTGGATAACAAAAGAAGTTACAACCGATAGTTGCTGATTAGGCTTCTCTGAGGACTTGTGCTCATTTATGTCAGCAGATGGTCTTACCAGATGAGAGGGTCATCAAAGGGGGAGATGAAGATCCAACCTGGATTGTTTGCTACAAGTTGCATTCCAAATTCAATACTTTCATTGAGAGCCTGAAAAGCAAAAGTTTTCAATTGATCAAAATGTAATGTTTGATTTTTTTCCTTGATTAGAGGGGAAGGTAATATCTTTTTCTGTTTACCGTAAATGTTACCAATTTTCTAATAAAAGGAGTTATTAACCTTTCCACTAATAATAACCGTTGCTCCTTCGTCCTTCAGCCTCTCCACAGTTGAGTCTGGCGTGACACTTGGAACTACTATGGTAGCAGGGACCCCAAGTTGGCGTGCCGAGTAAGCAGCTGCCATACCTGCATTTCCTCCTGTTGACGCCCATGTTCTGAAGTTACACATATGCACAAACCAGCACAGCCAAGCAACTGTGTTAATTGTTTTTATTTTTTCTAGATATTACCGGAACAGCAGACAAATCGCTCACATCCTCGCTCTGCCCACTTTAAGGACAGCCAAGAGAAACAGTCAGCACAGGTCCCAACCAGCATGATCTTTCAAAAACGGAGCTCCACTCACAGTTTTGCAAAAGTGACCAATGCCTCTGATCTTGAAGGATCCTGTTGGCTGAGAGGACTCCAGCTTGATATACACAGAGGTCCCAGCCAGCTTGGTCAGAGCGAGGCTCTGCCTCACTGGGGTGGCCACGTGAAGAGGCTTTTGGGTCTTCATCTCACTGATGGAACACAAACATTGAATTACAAATATTCGAACAAAGCTCCAGAGGAATTTATTTTAACTTGATGAGGTTCTTCTTGATGCTCATCCCAACATCTTTCCGTAGATACTCAATTTCAGCTTACCTGGCACAGGTGCAGCAAGAAGAATCTGGTAGATTTTGATGCTTGTGATGCCCCCTAACTGATGTGAAATCCCTTTATACCTGCTTTGTTGTGGGCTTGGCACAGGAAGCACATCTCCAGACCAATCAGCTTCAGGCTTTCTGTCAGCTGACCCCGCCCACTGAGTGTTTAGATGGGGGTCCGAAGATCATTCCCTTTTGTTTTTTTATTCCATTTCATCAGACTTTAAACTAGGGATGCTCCATCTAGTCTAAACTTGTGCTTTAACTATGTGCTGTAAACAAAAATGAGGACTACAAACACTGACTCAGCACATTTAGGAGACACTTTGAGTCAAACATGAAATCAGTTCATACATACAAGCCCAACTTCGACTATTTGTATCTGTTTGTTCATTTTCATGATCTATATCTATGTCAAAACAGTTAGCTAGATGATCTGTTTTTGCTGTCATGTCACATCATTTATTTAAAGAAATGCTTTTTATAGGTCAGTTATAGTTTTTTTCAATCAAAATTAAAGTAAATATTACTTTCTGTTGAGATGTCATATGATTCGTTAGTTAAACACAAAAAGGCTCTTTTGATTCCCCTAGAACTCTATAGATTTTTATTTTTTACAGCTTTTAAATTAATTAAAAAAAAGCCTTGTGAGCCACCTTCTCTCTAATCTGTTTGTCTTAAGCTTCTCAACCTAAATTTGCTTATTTCAAACATTCCTTTGTGGCTTCTCTGTCTTAGATGAAAAAAATCCAGTTGTCACATTTTACTGTACACAACAATAATCTGACTTTATTACAAATGTATTAAAACAAAATAAGATTCAAACATTTCTACATACCTTAAAACCTGAAGCAAAGTTTATCATTATAAATTAAAACTAATTTATAACCACCACAGTTAATTATTCATGTATAAATAAACTAAACAAAAAGAAATTGAAATTAATAATTGGATGGTTTGGGTAAAAGCATAACGTATTTAAATCCTAAATTCTTTGTCTTATTTTCCTTTTAATTTACACCACCAAGTTTTTTTTCTGTTCTAGACAAAAAGCGTCATGTTAGCAAAAATTACTTTTCCATAACTTTCTTGTTACTTTTACAGTATTTGTGCAGAATCCAACCCTCCTACTCTGATTCGCTTAAAAAAAGGTCACATCACAAAGACCTTAGTCATCACCTTTTCACAGCATGATTTTTTACATTGTTCGGTGCAAAAAGTCTAATGGAAGATTTTTTACACCATCTACTGGTGAGGATTTACACATGCAGAATATATTAACAATTCCAAAGCTGTTTGTGTTGATTTACCTTGTCTGCATGTCTGCAGTTATTATATTCAATTAAGCTGACAATCTAAAACTAAGAATTATTTGGGGAAAAGCTGATTGTGGAGCAATATGAGCCAATCCATGTAACAAACTTAAAGAAATCTGGCTCCGTAAACAAAAATTATCAAGACACATTGTGCAAAAAGCATTTGTCAATCACTGATTCTGCAATTTGTACCACTTACAAAGATGAGATGTCTGTAATGTTCATCATTGATACACTTCAACAGTGAGGGACAGAATGTAAAAAGAAATCAAGGGAATCCCATTTTATGATTTTTTTCAGTAAAATAAAAAAACTGGACGATAACAAATTTCAACTCAATTGTTTGTAAAATAACGCATGGTTGTCAGTGACAGAGGTCAAATATTTCCTGAAGGTCTTTACCAGGTTGCTCACATGGCTACTATTTTGGTCCATTCTTCCATGCAGATCTTCTCAAGAGCTCTATCGCTGGGTGACACAGATTTTCATCTCCTTCCACAGATTCAGAGTTGGATTGAGGTCTGGAGACTGGCTAGACCAGTCCAGAACCTTGAAATGGTTCTTATGTAGCCACTCCTTCGTTGTCTGGGTGGTCTGTTTGGAATATCGTCATGCTGGAAAATCCTGCCACTTTTTATCTTCAATGCTCTTGCAGATGGAAGCAGGTTTATACCCCAAAATCTCTCCATACCTTATTCATCCTTTCCTTCCTATGGATAAGTCATTCTGTCTTGAACCATAGTTAAACTTAAACTAAAATTGAATTAGAAACAAACCTTTGCATGTCTATCTTAGCTATTGTAGTTCTAGCCAAAGTCAGTCTCTTTGCTGAATAAATTAAATGCTTTGATTGTTTGTTTGTTTGTTTAATAACATTTTTTTTATGTATTAATGTAGTGGTTAGCACTCTCACCTCACAGTGCAAAGGCCCTTTCTCAAATCCCAGCTGGGTCCTATCTGTGTGGAGTTAGCATGTTCTCCTTGTGCATGTGTGTTTTTTCTTTTGGGCCATCCGGCTTCCTCCCACAGTCTAAAAACATCTCTAATAGGTAAACGGATGATTCTAAATTGTCCCCAGTGTAAATGTGTGTGGTTGTGTAGTCTTGCACAGACTGGCGACCTGTCCGGGGTGTAACCTGGCTCTGCCCAGTGGTAACTGGGACTGGCTACAGCAACCCTGTGACTCCAAAAGGGATTCTGAAAATGGATGGAAGGATGAATATTGTGGCAACTATTAAAGCGGAACAGTCATAGCAAGCAAGAGAGTAAGACCAATGGTGTGCATTTAAGCCGTAAGTTCACCTGTGTCCCCCAAAAAACAAATCGTCATGCTTGAAAGGAAAACAAAATAATAAAACAATTACCGGTAAATGCTATCCCAGCGTTTAGTTTATTAGGCCTAACTGTATTTACAGAAACTACAAAAGCCAAGACCCTTTCACTGTTCCTGTTTGGTACCTTTTCCCTTTTGGTTCTTTGCTCGCCCTCTCCCCATCTCTCCTCCACAGGTGTCCAGAATGAGGTAGGGCATCCTGACACACCTGCAACTCATCACCCCAACAGTATTTAAGACCGGTTCCTCCAGCCTTTACTTTCAGGTCCATCTGCTCACCTCAGGTGTCTGTTCTGACCCAGAACCATTCAGTCTGTTCTGACCCCGCTCCTCCTGGACTGCCTAGCCTCTGACCTACCTAGATTCCCAGCAGTTCTTCTTCCATAAATATTTTGTTTTCAATCATCACCTCTCCTTCTCTGACCATACTGTAGGGATGGGAATTGAAGCCCCATGAAGCTTCCCTTGGGGTTCATGTAATTGTGCTGGGAAAAATGAACTACCCATTCAGTGCTTTGAAACCACACAGAACAGCGGCATCTGGTGGTGGACTGCCGTATATCATATGCTTCAACTTAGCTCCTTGTGACACTTCAATGTGGAAATGATAATGAAAAAATGTAAAACAAAACAATGTTGTTAATGATTATTAAAAAGAACAACGTAAAACAACATAAAATGTGACGTTTTCTGTGAGAAGTGCTTGACAGCAAAACACACATCACATGATGAAAAAAAATGAAAAGCAAAAAAAATAAAATAAAATTGTACATTGCTGGCCTTGAACCCAGGACCTCTGGATGTGACTCTGATCTGCCAATCCGCTGAGTTATCACTACTGATGTCAATTTGTCTCGCCATTATAAATTTATTTAAGTATTTTTTATACACAACGTTAATAGTGCATTGTTTTATTAGGAGAAATCGAGTAGAATGGATCTTGAGCCACAGTATGTTTCTTACTAGGAGTCATGGTAAAGTGCAATTTTTAATAATGATTATGCTGTTTTAGGCAGAATCAAAAAAATCTGGGTTGTTTTCAGGGCAGCTTTTGCAAGGGGCCGGTAGTTCTTTAGAAATACAACTCTGGGTTGTGGGTGGGACTGTTAGGAAGGAGTAACCCCACCCCCACTTCCCATCACCCATCGGTTTACGCACTGTACTGCTAGCTTACAGCCCCTCACAACCCCAACCTAACAAATAGGGTAAGCAATATATAGGCTATCCAGCCAGTTTCGAGCCAGATGCCAACTCATACGAGGAAAATTAAGACATGCATGGACATCTACATATAGATGTGGGTGCATGGGAGTAGAGCGGAGCAGGGAGCCTGTGGACCGCCCATTGTATTTTAAAATACAATCTTTTTAAAAGAGAATTTTTTTTTTTTACAACAAATTGAATAAAGTAATACTCAGAAATGTAATTTTAAGTCTAATTTCCTTAATTCATTTTCACCAAAATCAGAAAAATGCCATAAGGTCCTGTAAAAAAAAACCTAAAACACAATTTCTGACGGAGTGAGTCTTTAATTTGTTTTTTAAAACACTGTTTTCAAAACTTTTAAAAAAGAGTGTTTATTCTACCTTTAGATTTTTTTAAAATTATTTTATGCTTCATGTTTGACTGTTTTCACTACCCAAATAAAAAGAAAAAAAAAATTTTATGCTACATATAGCAGAAACACAAAAGAATTAATATTTAACTTTCCGTAGATTAACAAACCATCTAACAGAAACAAGTCCCTTTGTTTTACTGTGAGAATCAATAAACAGTGCCCCCTTTTATTTTCCTACTTTTGCCCATGCCCTTGCAAAATCTTTTAACGGCTCTTGACCTACGTTGTTAAATCTTTTATTTTTCTCCTTCTAACCTAATTTTAAACTTATGTTTTCAATTACGAATGTTACATTTCCGTATTGAAATAATAAGCGACTGCATAACTGGGAGCTGAGCGCTTACAAATCCGCTGTGGCAACAGGGGAAAAAGGGAAGAAAAAAAAAAGAAAAGAAAGAAAAAAACCATTTGACAACATGGCGCACTTTCCTTGAGCAAAGTTTCCTTTGAAGGGCAAACAGCTGCATCATTTTTATTTCTTATTTTGGGGAAATTCCTTCCACCGTTAGCGACACTTTCGTCACGAAGTGAACTTATTTGAAGGTCGCATTAGGAAAAAAGTCTCGCGCTCTGATCGGAGTGTGATGGGATGAAAGCGATAACCCGTGGCGCAAACCAACGCAGTCAGACGGGATGGAGAAACAACCGACTCTGAAAGAAAAGGTAAAAAGTCAAGCGACTAAGAGCACTCACTTTTTATTCATACATTTTTTAATCTTTTATTTGTTTGTTTTGTACTTCTCGTCCTAAGCGACCAGCAAGGGACTATTTCTCCTCAAATATTTCTACCTTCCCTTTATCGATTTTCCAGTCATGCATTGCGAGCTGCACAGTCGATGAGTGGGCTTTCCCGGTGAAGACAATAGCCTACTAAAAGTGATTTTATGATGATTATGTCACAGGAAGATCAAAGAATCCACGGGAAAACCTCTGCTCGCTGTGAGCTCCATGAAAGACAGGCTTTGCTCTGCCAATGGAGCATGTCGCTGAAAGTTTCTACTGCACAAAAAAAAAACCAAAAGCCCAACAACAGGGCTGTTTCTGCGTGCAGTCTAAGCTAAATTTGTCTTTGGAGATCTGAGAGAATCTCTGTGTCCTTTATGGCGTTTGGTGGAGAGTCCTCTGCTTTCCTGCAGGCTCTCATTATCTCTCCACCCTTCCTGACCAGTGCAGCCCGCATGCAGAAGGCAGGCAGGCCCCCAGTTTGTTGCAGCACATTCCCTGCTAAAACAGTCAAAGCTGCATGCTTTGAACCCTGGAAGCACCAATCTGTAAGAACAGATACTTTTCTAAATGGAGGAATTGTTGCAGATTTAGTTGTACAGTCTACTAAAGTTAATCCATTTAGCTTCTTAGAAAAAGTAAAAGAAAAGTTAAGGTGGAGAGGTGTGAGAATGCGTGTTTGATATCGCATTGCAAACTTCATGTTAAATCTGCCTGATACCCAACGCACCTCGCTTTGGCTGCTTCTACTTCAAGAGCCTCTGGAAGTGATTACACAGACGCACCACCCCTGGGTTCAGCTGAAGGAGGTGTGGTGGGAAAGGAGTGTAGTCCAGGCTGGCTTAAGAAACATGCTACCCTGCATGAATTTAATCATTTCACAACACCAAAAAAAAAGATGTTTCTGCTATAACTGTTTGTGGCTATGATCCACATTCTGCAGAAAGAAGGCCTGAAGACATATCCTGAAGATCCTGCCTGCAAAGGGGAGCGGTGACCTAAACGGCACATGGTGGGAGGAATCAGACTAAGACAGTCAGGTTTTTGTTGAGGTCAGACTTTTGCTTTGCTGCTGAAATCTGCATCAAGTGTAGAAGAAGTAAATAACTGAAGACTTAAATTTATGGCAATTTATGGGAATAAGTGAGGTTATGCCTTAATGGATCGCTCATAGTTGCCAGAAATGTTTTTTGAGAAAAGACTGAATGAAAATAATAGAAAACTAGAATATTTAGGAACCTCACAATTGTCTTTTATCAAAGCAACAAAGACAGTTCATTAAAAAAAGTTCATTTAATATTAATTAAGAGGTTTTTCATGTCAGAACTTGTGGCCGGGTAAAGGATCCCTAAAATGTTGCATTCTCATTTGGTCTAGTTCACTTTCCGACTGCACTTTAGAGAGTGGAATAAACCACCTTGAAAAGGGACACAGCTGCCTCACTTATGCTATATGTTCACACCGGCCTCAGCAACGCGCGTCCTAGCAGCCACTTCCAATGAAGTCTATGTAAACATATTTGGGAATAAACTTTGACTAATCAAAGTTGCATTCAAAGTTTCAAGCAACTTTGACTTATTGGGGACTCTGATTTGGTAGTGATGTATGGTTAGTCTAATTCACCGAAGTGGCAACCATTTGAAAATTGATCGTGAAGGAGAAAGGAATTTTTGCGGTTTGTGCCCGGCGGGAATTATATGACACCAAGTCTTTCATATATTGGAATAGATCTGTGGAAGAAAAAACCTGGAGCAAGATTCGTGAGATTTGCACCTGCAGGTATGCACTAGTATCAGGTAGCAACAGTCCAGGGCTGATGGCTCATTCAAGAATGTGCGACTCTTGCCTGCTATGTACGTAGGTTAACTCTCACCTTAAGCCTTTGTCCCAACTGTCTTTACGGGTGGGTATGGTATGGACTGTTTGTGGGCGATAAAACAGGCAAACCGGTACGGGACAGGTAGGTGGCCAGCAGGAAAAGGAAAGGTCGTAGACTGCTTAGTGAACGCATAGACTGCGCAAGGGGCTTGTTAGTGCTGCTGAGTGTGCACTCCTTGCGTGCAGCCTAGGAAAATGTGAAAATGTAACAACCAGAGTGTAGTTTGTGTCGACATCCTACGGGCACTTAAGTAGCACATGCACACCTTGTGCGTGCAGCATTTTTGCGTGGTCAGTAAGGAGTGAGTGCGGGCACCTCACTAATGACTAGAGTGCGGTGTAAGGATCCCATATGACAGCATCACCTGTGCGTCATAAGTGTGTGTTATTTACATTAGCCTGTCAGACAGTACAATACACTTACTACGCGCACGACAAATGTACGTTCCATTTTCAAGACGTCCTTTAAGGTTCAAGATAAGCCTCAAGGGAACTGCAAGACACACCTGTACTTCCCTTATGATGCAGTCGCTCCTGTCTACGGCCCTCCACGGGCGCGGACAACCTGGAGCACAGTACAGGTCAAGCCCCCATTTGGCTGCATGTGCAAGGCTTAAATTTCCTAAATAGTCCAATTGCTTTCACACTGAATCAGACTGAAGTTCACTTGCAGATAAATTTAGAAACTTTGTTATAGAATGTCCAGAGTTCCTTTGTTTGGTTCAGATGAGGTTTCATACCTGCAAACAAAATGGATTTTTCTAGGAGAGTTGGAGCCACACTGAAGTAACAGTAATGCAGGGTTTTCTTTAACCATAACAGCTTGGCTGTCGATGGTTCAAAACCTGGCCTCCTAAATCCACCTCAACTTGCCTTTGGCCAGAAGACAACATTGTTCCGAATTTATGAACGATTAGGAGAAAAAAGAACGTCTTTGTTGAAGAAAGTGTGCTGTGTAAATGTGCCTTGACATGGAAAAACTACCTATCAATAAAACTAGAACTGCTATGGTCTTAACGTTTGATGGTTAGATCAAATGTGGCTCATTTAGTGGATTACCTCAGTGATCCAGCATTTTTTATGGCTTTATTAACTAAGCCTGCGATTCGCCATTTATGACATGCTGTGAAGAGGTTTTGCAGGATCTGCAGTTTCAGCTGTGTGTGGGTTAAGATGAGTAAAACCTTTACCGTAAACTCTTTCAAAACACCTTGTGTCGGCTTTTTTTCCTTCTTCTAACATTTCCTCACATTTCAGCTGCAGTTTCCAGCAGCTGTTGTGTTGCCAGGGGACAGCAGACATTATGGCTTGTCAAAGCGGCCAAAGCACAGCTCATAAATATCTCAAGCAAAGCTTCTAAGGTCTTCAGGTTTTTTTATCTTCTTTTGCACGTATTGGCTCACTATCATGACTTACCATGGGAAAGTGCTCTTATTAACTGAATCATTTTCACCTGTTGCTGCAAAGAAAACCCTTTTGAGCTTTTTTCGAGCCCAGCTTGTAGTCCAACCCTCAGCTACTCTCTGCTTTCCATCTGTTTCTGCAGCTTTCCATCTTCAGCTCTCGGACTGCCGGCAGGCCCGCGAGGTGTCTGGCTGCAGACAGCATGGCCGGCTGTGGCCTCAGCAAGGCTGGGTTCATGGAGAAGGTGCAGCAGAGCAACGAGGCGTGCCAGCGCGGGGACTTTCAGGCCGCCGTCCGCTTGTACAGCGAGGCTCTGCAGGCCGACCCGCAAAACTGCATCCTGTTCAGCAATCGGTCGGCTGCTTTTCTCAAACTTGGGGAACACCAGGCAGCTCTTGACGATGCTGAAAGAGCTTGTGAACTCAATCCCAAGTGGCCAAAAGTAAGTCTGCATCTAAAGCTAACATTCGCCGTGCTTGTGCTGCTAGGAGCTGTGTGAGATAAAAATGATTCCCTTTTATGCTAAATTGCTGCACTTACTGAGCGTCACGGCCAAGAATGATAAATCTTTGGGTAAGATCTGACTTTGGGGCTTTGATGTCTCTTTCAGTGCAACTTTGAACTTCACTAGAGCTGGGCTGGATAGACTGAAATGAGGACAAGCTACAGAAATCCGTTTATTGTTGTTTTCCATAAAGAGCTTGATCCTTTTTTGTCAAACAAATGAAAGGATAAAGTTTTTAACATGTCTTGACTGCCGGCCTGCAGGCCTCCTCAGAAGGTTTTGCACCTGTCATGGTGGGCCACCATCGAATGTTTGTGATGGGAGTCACTAAAATCAAGCTTACATTTGTCTGAAGGCAAGTTATTTCTCTGTATTTATGTACAAGAGGATTTTATGTTGTCCACAAGCTGTAGATCCTATCCGCGATTTTGTTGGTGTTAAAGACCCACTCTGATGAAATTTGTGTTTGGCGAGAAAGGTCATGTTTTTTACGGAGAAAATACACTGAGCTCCCTGCTCTGCTCCATTCCGATACGTCCATTTGTAGACAAATAGATCCACGCATGTCTTTGTTATCCTCATCTGAGTTGGCGTCTGGCTCAAAACTGTACAGCTGGATAGATCCCATATCGCTTTTGCCATTTTTGTTGCTCTGGGAATGTCAGGTTGGAGGTGAGAGGGGCTGTAGGCTAGCGGGAGAGAGTGTAAACAGAGAACTTTCAGTAACGGGAAGGGGGAACGTTTTTCTTCACCAACGGCCCCGCCCACAACTCATTTCTAATGAACTACTTCTGCTCTGCAGAAAGTGTTTTAGGAAACGATACTTTTTTGGCCAAAAGCAACGTATATGTAAGTCAAAGACCACTGTGAAAGCTTGTAACATTGGCTCAAAAGATGATGAGTGGGTCTTTTAATGCTGATTAAGTAGCAGCACAGCTATATTCATGTAGCTGAGTCTTTGTGGGGTTTTCATCCTGTTTTTACGCTCACAGAAAAAGGATAGTTTATCTTCACTTCAGCATTCCAATCACATTTTCACTCCTCCGGTTGCTAATCAATACAAACTTTTCTGGGGTCTTGTCTTTGATCTTGTGAGCACTAACCTGCAATGGATTTCGCATTAGTCCACCACAGAGATCACTAGCAGAGCGATTTCTCTCTCAGTGGTAGAAATGCATTGATTTTCTGATTTAGAACGGAGGGATACTTTTGTCTTTGGAAGGAGAGAGATTGATGATAATGTGAGTGGGACTGCTGATGATTTGTGGCTAAAAGGATGCTTCTCTATTCTTCAGAAGCAGCAACACTATAAAAGCTGTGTTGTTGCCAGATGAGGTGGAATGCTGTTTCTCTGTGTTTTATAATGTTGTGTGTCTTTGTGTCATTTGTTGTTAATGGCAGTTCCTCACAATGTCTCAGCACTACATGTCAATTGTGTGATAATTTCCATCAAATGAGATTTCACGACTTTCCGATGCGCTGACAACAAAGCAAAAGGGAAAATCCCCGCCAAAGTCATCCCCCTTTTTTTTCTTTTTTATTTATATGCTATCCAAGTATACAATGAACTCTTTGTGGTCTGCCTGGGGGATGGTTAGCCTAATCTAGGTTGAGCAGCTCTGCTTATTCCTGGATTTATGGTCTCACTGCTTTGACTCTCAAGCTCAGATCTTAGCTATCAGCCTTGGTTTCAATGTATAACTTGACCCTTTTTGTTTGACTTTGCTACTAGAATTTTAGGGATTAACACATCTACGCTACTGACATTTGGACATGGACGCTGCGTTCCAAATGCAGTTTGTTGAGCCAACACTAGGGGTCAGTCTTGTCAAGCAGTAGTGTTGAGACCAAGTGGTGTAAAAATATTCCTTTTTTCCCCCTGGATGTTGTGTATTAAACAGAAGTTCAATATTCATTATGCCCTTGTATCGTTTCAAATAATATGGCATAGATATTTAAAATGAGTTTTTGTAAATATAGCTAATGTCATATGAGTTTTATCTCATTTTCTGCTTCTATTTTGTGTAATGGATATGAGAAATATGACTTGCATCCCTTGTTTTCAGTCATCCCAAGAATCAATTAGTAATAGCGGTTCGACTTTGGCCTTGGGGAAAGAGAGACTCTGTGTTGTGGAGTCCATCTGCCACGTCTGGATTTTTGATGAAGGAACGGGGATTAAATCACAGGAGTGTGCTGGCATTCACGTCCTGAGAGAGTACCTAGTATCATCAATCATAGCTCCCTATGACTACATTTCTGCATTGGCCCATCAAGCATTGACAGGCCATGGTGTTGCTGCCCCAAGCACCATCGAGCAGCCCACCCTTCTGAAGCCAGCAGCCAGCCTGTGAAGGAATTCCCTGTCTAATCTGTCAGCATACCTGGCTTTAACCGCCAGAAAACACATTCTGAGAGCAGAAAGAAAATGTGTGGTTAAATGACCCAAGACAGCTTTAGGCCCTTTGTGCATCGTCTTCTCACTGAATATAAAAAGCTTAAATGAGAGCAAAATAGAGTGCTTCTTCATAGAAGAGGGGCGCACACCTCTGTGTCATTCCACATCTTGAGGGGCGGAAAATGTGATGAATGAAAAACTGTGTCTTCCCGCGCTTTTATTCGTTTGTGAACTGCGGGGGTAACGTTTGAGAAGCACATCTGAACGGATGGTCTTTGATTGAAAACATCGCAGGAGCGAGTTCATTGAAAGACTTTGGTGAGCCTCAGGTACCCTTTAGGCCCCCGTGAGTGACTGAGATGACGGCAACCAACTGAACCCGGTCTATTCTGCCGCTCAATCTGGTTCCTCCTTCACAGTGGTGCCATTCAAGTGACACGTTAAAGAAGCGGCCCTCCCCGCCATCACTTTCACTCCCCTGCTTCGGCGCTGACAGGAGAGTTTCTAAGGGAACTGCGGAAAAGCTGGCACGGCAGTGTCAGGGGAAACAAAGCTATCATTTGCATGGCTTCTTATTATGGGTTATGATGGTACTTATCAAGGGTAAGTCTGTCAAATGCGTGTTACTGAAGATATAGAAGACACGTGCTGACGATGGTTAAGCACCACTTTGCCTCTGTTGTCATATGAGACTTAAACACGTTCCTTTCATTGTATGTCATTTTCCCCTTTTTTTTTTTTTATTCAACCTACAGAATATCCATTTGCATCCCAGTGGTATGGCTCTGGGTTTAACTGAGAAAATGAGTGTTTGCATTGGAAAAGGTCACTGTGTCTGGAGTGCTGAAAAGGGACTTGAAGCACAGCAGTTCCATATCCAGAGATCGTGCTGGGATTGAATGCTGACACTGTTGATGCACCAGCAACTCTACATGTAACCAGAGGTTTCACAATTTGAAGCTTGACTGGCAATATGAGCAGAAGACTTCCAGAAATATAGATTTTTCCATTATGCTATGCTTATAGCAGCTAAGCCACACAGGCTTGGCCAGCACAGCCTGTTTTCACAACACAAGGATTTCAATTTAATAGTTATAGCCAAATCGAAAGATGGAAATTCAAACTATCTGTAATTCTTTAAAATAATGTTACAAGCTTAAGAAAGTGTAGGACTGTAAAAGGATTACTTAGACATAGAAAACTGTGTGTGAGAGAATGGCAGATTAACTGTCATTCTAGTTTGTTTCACATTGATTTGTTATGGCGAAATGACACAAAAGTTAACCATATCAACCAATTAAACAATCAATAACAAATGATAGGTTAATTACAGCTTATTACTGACAATGGGTCTATATGATGTCTAAAAATACAACATCAGATACAGTTCAATTAGACTTTGTTCTTGTGATCTAGTAAGAACCTACTTTAAATGCTGGTTTTAGTCAAATTTGGCTCTGTGCATTATGGCCTCATTAGGTTTCTCTCTAAAATTTTCAAGTACATATTTTTATTTTTACTAGAACAAAGAGATACTACATGATATTTGAAAAAAAGGAATTCACTTGTGACTCTGTTAGGTATTGCAGCAAATATCACATGCCCCAAAGCAATAAATATTGATGATCACATAATATTCTGACAGTTTGTTTGATAAAAAGGAGTTTATTAGAGTAAACACGCCAAAATTTCTATAAACTACAATATTTAATGAACTATTTTAGGGCTGCACAATATGAGGAAAACTCGCGATATGCGATATTGGTGATTAAAATTGCGATAACGATATAATTTGCGGTATATAAACAAATATCAAACCAACCAAAAACATCATTTCCATTTCAATGCAACAGTATAAAAATTATACTCCAAATGACCCTTGTCGACATAGGAGGCAAACATCAAACATAAAAGGGCTCATCTAATTGATCAACAACGTAAACGGGTCCTTCTGATTGGTTAAATGCATAAAGGGATTTATTTCATTTATTCAATATTTCAAGCTGCCATGAGATTGTTTTAGGACTTTTAACCCTTGTGCTATCTTAGATGACCCCCCCCCCCCTGACTTTGACGTGTTCTCCCTACCATGACAAAGGTGGATAAAGGTGGAAAGATTTCATGTAATCCATGGACACCAGTGAAGATCACAAATCATTGAAGAAAAAAGGTTCAGCGCACTGTCTAGTGGGTCTAGATGACCCCACTCCCAATGTTAAAGTGCCTAGGATAGCACAAGGGTCAAGGTAACCATTTATTGCGATTTTCGCCGTCTTTTGCGGTATGCATATTGGTATATTGTGCAGGCCTAAACTATTTTAATTTTTGTCTTATAATTCTTGTATTAGTTCACGATGAAGCAGGGCAAAAGGTATTTAGCATTGACTTATTTTGCAAGCTGTGCCATTTAAAAAGATGAGAAAGGTATTTTTTTTATAGGTTCTCTTCAACTTATAGGTTCATTCATCCTTTCCTCAGCACAGATCAGTCGGCCTGTCTCTTTTGCAGACAAGCAACCCCAAAGAATGACATTTCCACCCCATGCTTTACAATGGGTATGGTGTTCTTTGGATGCAACTCAGCATTCGTCTTTTCTTCTAAACACTCCCTTTTGGTCTAATTTGACCACAGGACCATTCTCCAATCCTCCTCTGGATCATCCAGATAGTCTCTCTGGAGAACTTAAGACGGGTCTAAACACGAGCTGGCTTAAGCAGGGGGACCTTTAGAATTCTGCAGGATTTGAATCCATGATGACGTCATGTGTTACTAATAGTAACCATTTTTACTGTGGTCCCAGCTTTTATTCAGGTCATTGTTCATTTCTTCTCTGTAGTTCTGTTTCTCACTGTTCTTAAGATCATTTGTACCCCACCAGGTAAGATCTTGCATGGAGCTCCAGGTGGAGGGAGACTATCAATGATCTTTCATTTTCTAATAATTTCTCCAATAGTTGATCTCTTCTCACCAAGCTGTAAACTTAGATTGGTTCATCCCAGTCTTGCTCAAGTCTACAATCTTGCCCCTGGTGTCCTTTGACAGGTCTTTGGTCATGGTGGGAGTCTGTTTAAGGGTGTTAACAGGTGTCTTTTATACAGATGACCAGTTCAAACAGGTGACCTTAATACAGACAAGTGGAGGATAGAAGAGCTTCTTAAAGAAGAAACTGGTCTTTGAGGGATATAAACTCTTGCTTGTTTGTAGGAACTTAATACTTATACTTTCTGCACCATTACACAAATATATTTTTTTTTAAATCATACAAGGTGATTTCTTGGATTCTTTTTAAATATCGTCTTACATTTAAAGTGCCTCTATAATGAACATTACAGACTTCTCTTATCTTTTTCAGTGGGAAAACCTGTTAAATCAATGACTGCAAGACGGACCACTGTACATATGGATATGTAAAAAAAAAAGCCTCTTTTAACATATTATATCTCGCTTTGTTGTTGGATTTCATTTTCAACTCCTTTTCAGCCTCTAGGTTTCTAGGAACAAAGCAGAAACACAGACAGGAGCCTATGAGAAAAAAAAGAGAGGATTAAAGATTTTTCTTCCTATCTGGGCCGTTATAGTTTTTGGAGGAAATACTTTGAGCTTAAAGGTCAGAACTTGCGGGGGGAAAAAGTAAAAAAAAAATAAGCGTAAATGCTCACTCTGATGGTGGAAAAAGTCTTTGGTACCTGCAGCGCTGGGTGATGACACAAGATTTTACTGTTAGTGTTCATGAAACTGGAAGAAGAAAAATCAGTTATAAGGAGCTCTTACCTCTCCAGCGTCTGCCACTGGGCTTTTATGTGGATGGAAACCACTGGGGTGTAGTGCTTCTCCGTTGGTTTGAGAGTCCGTTAAATCTGATCTGTGAAGAAGAGAAAGCTTGATGTGTGATAGAACTGAAGTTGTAAAGCTGAGCTTGTCTTATTCAGTGCATGGCTCAGTAGTTTTCTTTTTTTTTTTCCCCGGTAACATTCCCATACAGCCGCTGGATGACACGCCGTAAAGTCTAGTGCCATCACTCAAAAGCGTTCACTCAAACATATGTAAATGCTGTTTTTATCACACATGCGTTTTTGTCTTCTGTTTTTCACATGTGCCGGGTTAATGTGGGAACACTTTAACATATGGAGCAGCTGGGAATCACATCATCTTCCCCACCAGAGGATGATTAAGCTTCAGAACTTGTCGGTTTGATTTTTGTTTTAACATGATTATTGTCATTATTTTACTGCATCAGATTTAATTTTGAGAATCTGCTTTCTTTCATTTGTTACTTTTGTTTTCATATCATCTTTTTGTCTTTCTACGGGACGTTTTTTTTCTGCTTTTCCCAATAATGACTGGAGGTCAGAAGGAGAAGAAAAAGTGTTTCCTGTTTCCCTGCTGTGCAGCTGCCAGTACGACTCATACTTTAGCTTTTGGACAACTTGTTTTGTATATGTCCTACATTTTTTTCCGAACAAAACAATAGCATTTGGTCGTTGCCAATGAAAGGAGAATGTAATCTAAATTTGATGATTTGTTAAAAATAAAGGAGTTAAGAGAAACACGATCCTCATATTTTTTTTAGAATTTATTCCTTTTACTATTTTATGTGGCTTTGTGAAGTTTTAATTCTAAGTTTAGTTTTTCATAGTACTTTACTCTGAATGTGTATTTGTTTATTGTTGATTTTAAAACTTGGTTTGTTACTATATGAAGCCCCAAATTGTCCATAAATAAATATGACCTTGTGCAATTAACCAATAAAGCTCTCTTAAATATATAAAAAGATAATGAAATTGTGAAAAACCTGCACACAGATTTTAAAATAGCCATTACATTATTAAATATATTTCATTTTGCTTTATAACCTGTTCATTATTTTAAAACAGCATTTTAAAATATTCATTTTTAATCATGTTGAATATTATTATTATTTTATGGCTTTTTTTCGGAAACTCTGATTTTTAAAATCAATATTTTCCAAAGTAGCTTTGTTTTTATTTCACTGTTTTTCAGAATGACTTATTTATTTCATGATGAGCTTTTTCAGCAGAATGACCAATAGTCTGTTGGCAGATGATATTTTGAGTCGTTTTGGGTGGCATTTTTGAAATGCTCAGCTTGATCATTTCTGCAGAAGATGAAAACATTGACAACTTAGTTTGAGAGCAATTGAGCACCAGGTTTGTGTGGACACAGAGGAGCTTTCTTTAACCGCCGGTCTTCCACTTCTTGAAGTTTTTGTTGAAATACTCAGGACTCCCGTTCTCTGTGCGGTGTTGCTAGATAGTGTCCCAGTTTTCCAGCCCCAAAGTCAGCTGAAAACCGCCAGACCCAACAAAAAACCGCCCAACCCTTCTATGACCACGGACCACGGCTGGGACCGCACGCCCATGAGGTGCATACTCCCACCCAGTGTTGAGGGGTGTGTCGTGACGTTCGCTGAAGCAACTTTGATTTATGTAGTTAGGGTGCTGCTGCTTATGTCTGAGTGAAGGAGTAGCCAATCACAAAAGTGTCTCCGCCTTGTCTGGTTTGATTGACAGACAGACTCATTCTGCTGAAAAAGCTCATCATGAAATAAATAAGTAATTCTGAAAACAGAATGAAATAAAAACAAAACTACTTTGGAAAATATTGATTTTAAAATCAGAGTTTCTGAAAAAAGCTATAAAATTATAAACATATTCAACATGATTAAAATTAATATTGTAAAATCTTCTTTCTCTTTCGGCTTTTCCCATCAGGGGTCGCCACAGCGAATCATCATTTTCCACCTCACTCTATCATGGACATCTTCTACCCTAACATTAGCCAACTTCATGTCCTCTGTTAAGACATCCATATATCTCCTCTTTGGCCATCCTCTTGCCCTCCTGCCAGGCAGCTCCATCTCCAACATCCTTCTACCAATAAATCCACTATCCCTCCTGAACATGTCCAAACCATCTCAGTCTGGCTTCTCTGGCTTTGTCGCTAACACAGGCAACATGAGCCGTCCCTCTGATGTACTCGTTCCTTATCCTGTCTAACCTGGTCACTCCTAAGGAGAACCTCAACATCTTCATCTCCGCTACCTCCATATCAGCCTCTTGTCTCTGTCTCACTGCTACCGTCTCTAACCCATAGAGCAGAACTGGTCTCACCACTGTCTTGTACACCTTTCCTTTGAGTCTTGCTGACACTCTTCTGTCACACAATACTCCTGACACTTTCCTCCAACCGCTCCAACCTGCCTGCACTCGCCTCTTCACCTCTTTTCCACACTCCCCATCACACTGAACTGTTGACCCCAAGTACTTAAACTCCTGCACCTTCTCCACCTCAGCCCCCTGTAACCTAACGCTTCTACCTTGATCCCTCTCGTTCAGACACATGTATTCTGTCTTACTACGACTGACCTTCATGCCTCTTCTTTCCAGAGTAAACCTCCACCTCTCTAGCTGTTCCTCCACCTGCTCTCTACTCTCACAGCAAATTACAATGTCATCCGCAAACATCATTGTCCAGGGAGATTCCTGTCTTACCTCGTCTGTCAGCCTGTCCATCAGCATAGCAAACAAAAAAGGACTCAAAGCTGATCCTTGGTGTAGTCCCACCTCCACCTTGAACTCCTCTGTCTGACCTACAGCACATCTCACCACCGTCATACTTCTCTCATACATGTCCTGAACTACTCTGACATACTTGTCTGCCACTCCAGACGACCTCATACAGTACCACAGCTCCTCCCTTGGCCCCCTGTCATACGCCTTCTCTAAATCTACGAACACACAATGCATATCCTTCTGACCATCTCTGTACTTTTCCATCAACATTCTCAAAGCAAAAATGGCATCAGTGGTGCTCTTAAGGGGCATGAAACCATACTGCTGCTCACAAATCTCTACCTTCTTCCTAAGCCTGGCTTCCACTACTCTTTCCCACAGCTTCATTGTGTGGCTCATCAACTTTATTCCTCTATAGTTGCTGCAGTTCTGCGTGTCACCCTTATTCTTAAAGATTGGGACCAGAACGCTTCTCCATTCCTCAGGCATCTTCTCACTCTCTAGAATCCTATTGAACAAACTCGTTAGAAATTCCACTGCTGTCTCTCCTAAGCACTTCCATACCTCCACAGGTAGGTCATCAGGACCAACGGCCTTTCCGCTCTTCATCCTTTTCAGGGCCTTCCTAACCTCATCCTTTCCAATCTCTGCTACTTCCTGCTCCATAACAACCACATCTTCCTCCCTTCTTTCCCTGTCATTTTCCTCGTTCATCAGCTCCTCAAAATACTCCTTCCATCTTTTCTGTACACTTTCCTGGGTTGTTACCACCTTTCCATCTCTGTCCTTAATCACCCTTATCTGTTGCACGTCCTTCCCATCTCTGTCTTTCTGTCTGGCTAGCCTGTACAAGTCCTTCTCTCCTTCCTTTGTGTCTAGCCTGTCATATAGCTCATCGTAAGCTTTCTGTTTGGCCTTTGCCACCTCTCTCTTCACTCTACGCTGCGCTTCCTTGTACTCCTGTCTACCTTCCTCAGTCCTTTCTACATCCCACTTCCTTTTAGCCAACCTCTTCCTCTGGACGCATTCCTGTACTTCCTCATTCCACCACCAAGTGTCTTTATCGTCTTTCCTCTTTCCAGATGACACACCTAGCACTTTCCTACCTGTTTCCCTGATAATCTCTGCTGTAGTTTCCCCAGTCATCTGGAAGCTCATCCTGACCACCCAGGACCTGTCTCAACTTCTGCCTAAATTCCTCACAAGTTTCTTCATTCTGTAGCTTCCACCACTTGGTCTTCTTTTCTGTTTTCCCTCTCTTCTTCTTCCTGACCTCCAGAGTCATCTTACACACCACCATGCGGTGCTGTCTGGCTACACTCTCTCCTACCACCACTTTGCAGTCATTAACCTCTCTCAAATGACCTCGTCTACATGGGATGTAGTCCACCTGAGTACTCCTACCTCCACTTCTGTATGTCACTCTATGTTCCTCTCTCTTCTGGAAGTAAGTGTTGACTACAGCCATTTCCATCCTCTTCGCAAAGTCCACCACCATCTGTCCCTCCAGATTCCTTTCCTTCACACCAAACCTGCCCATCACCTCCTCATCACCTCTGTTGCCCTCACCAACATGCCCATTAAAGTCTGCTCCAATAACAACTCTCTCTCCTCTGGGAAAACTCTCTATGACGTCATCCAACTCACTCCAGAATCTCTCCTTCACTTGGCGCATACCCACTGACTACATTCACCATCACCCCTTCAATTTCTAACTTTAGGCTCATCATCCTGTCTGAGACTCTTTTCACCTCTAGAACACTGTTTACAAACTCCCCCTTCAGAATCACTCCTACCCCGTTTCTCTTCCTATCAACACCATGATAGAACAGTTTGTATCCTCCTCCAATACTACGTGCCTTGCTGCCCTTCCACCTTGTCTCCTGCACACACAGTACATCTACCTTCCTTCTCTCCATCATGTCTGCCAGCTCTCTGCCTTTCCCTGTCATTGTGCCAACGTTAAGAGTCCCTATTCTCAAACCTATGTTCCTGCCTTTTCCCTTCTCTCTCTGGCCACGGACCCTTCTGCCTCTCCTCTTTCTTCGACCAACAGTAGTAAAATTTCCACCGACACCCTGTAGGTTAACAGCATCGGTGGCGGTCGTTGTTAACCCGGGCCTCGACCGATTTTATTATTTTATTTTATTATTTAAAATTTTATTATTTTGGCAATTTTTATGCCGGATGCCCTTCCTGACGCAACCCTTTCTATTTATCCAGGCTTGGGACCGGCACAGAAGTAACTGGCTTGCAACCCCTGTGGCTAGATAAAATGCTGTTTTAAAATAATGAACGGGTTTTTAAAGCAAAATGGCAGTGGTAAATGGCATATACTTATATAGCGCTTTTTTTACCTTCTTCGAAAGCCCAAAGCGCTTTACAGTCACAGTTCCATTTACCCATTCACACACACATTCGCACACTGATGGCGGCTTTGCTGCCAAACACTGGTGCCAACACTTTCCCAAGGACACTTCGACACATGTGTGGGTAAGGCGGGAATCGGAGCTGCACTCTTCCGATCAGAGGTCGACCGCCCTACCACTGCACCTCGGCCGCCCTGTGAAATATATTTAGTAATATAATGGCTAATTTAAAATTTGTGTTCAGGTTTTTCATTGCACAAGGTCATATTAATTTTTTACTTATTAACAATTTGGCGCTCCATAGTTGCAACCTCCAAAGTAAGGAAATATTATATCATAACATTATCTTTAGTCCAAAAAAGAAAAATCTTTCTAATAGGCACTTGATGTGGTTTATTATTTACTGATAAATTGTGGAGCTTCTTATTTGGGTCATATGAAAATCGGGGCCCTGGCTTCGTCCTTGGCCTGCGTCTCGGTGCCCGCCGGCCGGCGCCGGTGGTCCCCATGGCTGCCGCCTGGTACGGCCAAGCACGCCTGTCCTTCCTCTGTCCCATCGTGGTCTGACTAGAGTTCTCCCAGGGGCAGTGGTTGGGGGCGGGGGCCTGGGATTGCTCCTGGGGGCGGCGCTTTCTTCGCTCCTTTCTCCTTGTGTGGTGTGGGGTGGGGGTGTGGAGTCTGGGGGGTTGGCGCTTCAGGCGATGGGGCCCCTGGGCTGGGGACGGTTGATTCACCACCGGGGACAGTCCTCCAGCTGTCCCCGACCCTCTTCTTCATACAACCATTTATTAGGGTGAGGTCGGTGGGGTTCCGCCTGTGATGCACCTTGGGGGGAGGAGCTACTTGGCAGTGGCCCCCCTCCCTTGGTTGCCGTATGGAAAGTGGCCCCCCCTCTTGGTTTTGATTGCATTTTAGACATCTAGGACCCTTGGTAGGGGGGTGCTTGGACATCACTGCCAGCAAATACTAGATGTCCTTAGTGCCCTACCCGCCAATTTTAACTGCACCTTAGACATTTTAGGGCCCCTTGGTGGGGAGGGAGCTTGGACCTCACTGTTTGCAAGCAGAAGATGTCGTCTCAGTGCCCTCCCCGTCAATTTTAACCACACCCTTTAGTACACACACACCCTTTACATCACAAAATACACACTCCAACACACACACCCATACACGGACACACATGCTCACTAATGCACATACATCACACAAGGAAGAGGGACTTCTGATCTTCTGTCTCCCGCCACATCCCTGGCGGAGGGAACCGGGGCCCTCTGTCACGGCGGCCCAGTCCCTGAGGTGCTGGCTTCCTGGGGCCGGCCGCCCTCTCTCCACGCAGGGAGAGAGATCCCTGAGCTCTCTGGCAAGACCGGGAGCCGGGGATCATATCACATCTGAGCCAGGGGGTGTCTTTCGTAAAAGTTCCACCTGTGTTTAGTTTAAGCTTCAAAATTAAAGACATGTTCACCGGAAATCAAGGAAAATTTGTTTTAGAATTTTAGTTTGACAAATAAATTGGCATTTAATGGAACTGCGTTTAGTTGAGTTGAAATTATAAATTTGGGATTTGAAATCAAATTGATCCAGTACATTGGAAATATCTAGCCATAGTACGAAAATACTGGGTAATAAAGTAAAAAAATATACCTTTAAACTATAACAACAAATGATAAAGTGACATAAAAAGGCCATCCACTTATTTTTTTTCTATCTTTGCATATTCCTGGTCAGAGTAGGGGATGCTGAAGCCTACCTAGCTTGTGTCTGGTGAGGGTTGAGCACACCCTGGATAGGTCACCGGTCCATAACAAAGACACTCAGTCATACCTAAGTGACAATTCAGAAACTACCCATGAGGCATGTCTTTGGACTGTGGGGAGAAACCTGGAGAAAACCCAAACATGCTAAAGGAGAACATGCAAATTCCATACAGAAAGAACCCAGCTGGGATTTAAACCTGGAAACAATGCAAACTATTTATAAAAAAGAAAAAAAATCTACAAAAATGCCTATTTCAGAGCAGCAAAATCGAAAATGAAGTTATATAAGTACTTAGAAGTAGCCGGAAGGGTCTTACATTTCTATCATTTTTTTTAAATGCTTGAATGAGCCAACACAACTAATCCGATAATAGGATAGATGAAACCCAAAACCTTTGTTTACGTCAAGCCTTTTTACAACCAACTCCCCTAACTATCCGTTGAGAACCCAAGAACTTTTTCTCTCTCTGGGCTTTTAAAGTTAATTTTATTTTTTCGTTCATTTTGGGTAGCAGCAGTTACCAGCAATCAAAATGAATGAAGAAATAAATAAATAAATAGTAGACAAATCTGATGCCACGGGTTCTCTAGGGTTAGAGACTCCTTTACTTTTAATGTTGATTATCATACTTCATAGAGAAAAAAAATGAAAGTTGCATCTTTAGATTTGGCTTGCTTTAAAACTCCAAACTAACATAGTCATCGTAGACTAGATCCAACAGGAATGCAGGTTGTAGACAGTTCTAGATTTATCTCTATATTCCAGGAGGTCTCTGCTGATATTATTGTTTTTATGTGGAATGTCAGTGGTTTAATTTTTTTTAGAATAGTGACTTGTTTGTCGTGACAAGATTAAGGTTTTCTGTATTTATTTAATCTTTCTTTCCTAACAGTCCCAAGCCTTCCAGAGCTGCTCTGCTGTTTTCCACTGAGGCTCCGGTGCTCAGTGAGGAGAGAGCAGAGTCATGAACCACTAATGAGAGGGTTCCGTTTGCTTCTACCCAGCCGGGGCTTGACCTAATGAACAAATCAAATGAATAGCTTTTAAATATAGGCCAGAGAGACGGCACGTACAGAGGGTTGGCGCTAGTGGGCACAAACCTGAAATTATTTGTCTGGAAAATCTGTGAAAAGAGCTGGAGCAGTCACATTCTGACTCTTTTTTTTTTTTTCCTTTGGAAGGCCTTTGTGGCTGAGCAGCAGTACACACGTGCAGCGGCCATGATGGAGGCAATATGACCGACCACACACACACATCCACACACACACACGCAAGTTTTTGTTGTTTTGATTTCAACACCACTGCCTTGGCAGCTCTGTTGGTATTTACACAGATGAGATGGAACTAATCCTGAGTTGTAGTTGTCTGTTTGTTTAGCAGTGCTGACTCTCGTCTCCACAACACAGCTTAGGTTTATTTTGAAGGAGATTCTACAATAAACAGGCATTCTTCCCCAGTTATCCTCTTGCACAAAGGCATCATTTTTTCCATGAAGATCTTGATAGTTTAACAATCCAATGGTTGAAAGTTTAAACATTCTCAAGAGGATCATGGGTGGAAAAATAAAATGATTTTGACAGAACTGATTAAGCAGAATTTATTAAACAATGAACTTTGATACAATTTCTCTGTTGCTTTAAGTATCTTGAAGATCCACTCCAATCACCTTCTGATCTATTTTAAAAGCGTTCCAGTGGTTTTTAATTCGCAAAATAAAAATAAAAACCCTGTGTTTGTCTCTACTCTCTGTAAAGCAGCAGGAGCTCATTAGGAACCCCCCTTTTGAGTTGTGGGTGGTACCGTTGGTGCGGAGCAACCCCGCTCCCCTTCCCCTCCCCGTTGCTGAAAGTTTGAAACAGGGAGCTTGTGGCACGCCCAGCCTTTTTTCTACACAACAAATATGTTTTTTTTCTTTCAAACGTCTTTCTTCTGCTACTGATACACAACAATATTCAGAATGCAATTTCAAGCTAATATTCTTCATAAATGTCCTCCATCATCAGAAAAAAACCCTATAAGAACATGTTAAAAACATCAAAAACACAATTTTCATTGAAGTGTTTTTATATATTTTTTCCTTTGAACAATGCCAGACACACATTCCTAAAGTCAGCAGTATTATACGGAGTCACACGTATCCAAAGAAAAACTAAAATGTTTGTTAAAAAGTGCTTATTGAAGTATAAAAAAGTTTTTACCAATAAGAATAAGCAGTTCCATGGTAGGGAGGTATTGCAGAGTTTAAACAGTTACTTTATCAAATCTAATCTAATCAAATCCATTTCCACTAAAAAAAAACTATGCAAGTTCATAAAATTCATCAATTAATTAAAAAAAAAAAGAAGTTTATTTTCTTATTCTTTTTAGCAAAAACCTGCTTTTCTGTCTGTTTAGAATTCACAATTTTCATAAAAGTTCTACATGTGTTTAGTTTAATGTTCAAAATTAAAGACATTTTCACTGGAAAAATGGAAAATCTGTTTCAGAATTTTAGTTTGACAAATAAATTGGCATTTAATGGAACTGCGTTTAGTTAAGTTGAAATTATAAATTTGGGATTTGAAATCAAATTGATCCAGTACATTGGAAATATCCAGCCATAGTACGAAAATACTGGGTAATAAAGTAAAAAAATATACCTTTAAACTATAACAAGAAATGATAAAGTGACATAAAAAGGCCATCCACTCATTTGTTTTCTATCTTTGCATATATCTTTCCTGGTCAGAGTAGGGGATGCTGAAGCCTACCTAGCTTGTGTCTGGTGAGGGGTTGAGCACACCCTGGATAGGTCACCGGTCCATAACAAAGACACTCAGTCATACCTAAGTGACAATTCAGAATTCATCTATCAGGCATGTCTTTGGACTGTAGGGAGAAACCTGGAGAAAACCCAAACATGCACAAGGTGAACATGCAAATTCCATACAGAAAGAACCCAGCTGGGATTTAAACCTGGAAACAATGCAAACTACTTATTTTGAAAAAGAAATCTACAAAAAATGCTTATTTCAGAGCAGCGAAAGCCTCTTTCTCATCAGTTAATAATATTTTTCCAGAGTTTACAGCAATCAACACATTGTCATGACATGATGAAGAGGTGGCTACATTGTGTGACTCAGGTGTTTGACTTAGAAAAGCTGATTTAACCTGCGCTGTGTCATAAAGGTAATTTGATTTTAAGACACAAAAATAACACACTAGCAGAAAATGAAAAAGAAAATGAACCTGCCCTTTCTTTCTCATGACATACCACTGTGTACTTTGTACACTAGTGTCCACTTTCATGCTCTATTTTAAGTGTGGCTTTCCAGGATGATGTAATTTGGTCTGATGTGTGGCTGATGACCTCCTCCTCACCTCGCAGCTGTGTGTCTGCGGAGTGTCCTGGCAGCGGCGATAAATCAGAGCTCGGAGCTGATGTCATCCTGATGATAATCTGTCAAGTTTATCATCACGCCAGCATCACCTACAGGCAACCGCACAGACGGGGAATTTGGAAAAAATCTGTTCTCCCCTGAAATAAAAAATTCACATCGCTGTTTGTTCTCCATGTGTTGAGATCTTTCAGGTTCATTTTAGTTGAAGCAAATTTTGTATATGGTAAATGTTTTTTTTTTATATATAACTTTATAAAACAAGAATAAGAATGCGATTTTCCCTCTGTGCCAAAGGGAGAAACTGGGTATGCATTTGACAAAAAGAAATCTCCAAGCACTTTGAAGAAAGTGCTGTTTCCCTGTGAATAGACAAATTGATTACCAGCCTAATGGCTTTTTTGCTTGCCATTACACAGGACGAAATGTCAAAAGACCGAGACAAGGCAGGCTCATTGTCATGCTTGTGGCATAACATGCTGTTTCTGATAGTAGATCAGCCTTACAAGCCTGAGGAAATGAGGAAAACAATTGCACTCTGCTCTGAGCACACAAACTGTTGGGCTACACACGTGCTGCAGGGGTTCATTTTGCTGTCAGCCTCATGTTGTTCTGGCCTTTTCCACCCAGGAGCTAAGCAGGACTCTCAGCTCAGATACCTGACTGCTTCCAGATTTAGCTGTGTGGCTCGGCTGCAAGGATGAAGAACTCCTAAAGAGGAGTGCGGGAAGAGCAAAGTGCCCAGAAGCAAACGTGCATGAGCATGGGAATCAAAAGCTTTACTGATTTTGTTTTCTTTTCTTTTTTCTTTTTATTGGAGGAGGGGGGGGGGGGGTTGCTCTCACTTTCTGTAATCTTCACTTCTTTTAGACTTAGGTGATGAACACACTCATTTCTTTAGAGTCAGACACATGCTGTGAAGTTACAAAGCAGAAAAAGCCCAGATTCTAGTGTTGTGTTAAACCTCTTTAAAGAAGTGCAAGATTTGGGATGAGTTTATGTCTCAGTGGAAAGAACTTCTTTCTTAGCTTGTGGTCTGTTAAACTCTGCACCTTTTTCGTGACGTAACCTCCCAGAGTGCATGAGTCATGTGCCTTGCCCCAAAAATAAAAAAGAAAAGATAAAAGCGCCACTAATTTCTTTCCCAGACGGTCAACTTTCATGACATAAGGTATCTTAGCTACATGACCAATAAAAAACCCTGCAGTGACTTGTAGACTTTCTGGTGATGTCTAGGATTTTGCTGTAAAAAAAACAAAAAAAAACCATTTCCCTCTATGATCAGACTCCTTCCTTTTTGAATATGCGTCCCTCTCCGGGCCGCATGCTGAATGCCTGCGGTTTGGCTGCACACGTTAAAGCGTGAAGCAGAGGATGGCTGAAGGTGTTACACCCATTAGTTACAGCACAGACTTACACCCAAACCTGTGGAAAACTGTCCAGCACGCGTTTGTGCAGTCATTTCCCCTTTTTGCCTGCAAGCATTTCCTCACCTTTTCACTGCTCGCTTCCACAGATGGTTAGAGATGGAATTGAGGAGCAGTTGGGTTTGGCTGTGACTGGACAGGCTCCAGTGTGGCTGCAACTTAACCAACGATGCAGAAAATAGACTGATGGATGGCTGGCAATGTTTACATTTCATGAATTTGTCAGGTTGTATGTTAAAAAATAATAGGTTGGGGTAAGAGGAGCAAATAATGGAAAAATAAAAAGGCTCTGCTTGTTTTTAGCTAAAATCATTGAATCAGTTTTTAGTTTTTTCTATTGTAATTTTGTTTTATCTCAAATTTGATTAAAAAAAACATTATTTGAGATAAAAACGAGCTGTTTTGATCAATAAGTAATTGAAATGATCTATACCAAATCACATGGTCCCTGAAATGAAAAGAATGTTTTTTTTTTTCAATATTGCAAAAATTCAAAATCATTGTGCACCAAAGCATATTCTAGTTTAAACTTGACTGTGTGCATTATAAAAATATAATGTTATAGAATTTGTTAGTATCACTTTAATGAAACCTGGATGTAAAAACTTTATCAGCCTTAAGTTTTAGAATGACCTTGTTTTTCCAGAGCTTTAGTGCTGCATGGCCCCAATGTTAGGCTGCAATTACTGACTAAAATGGCATGATTAATGATAAGCAATTGCTTATAAATAATATCTGAACAGCAGTTAGGAACAAATAATGCAAAGCACATTATTATGTTTGCTTGCCTCTGATAATCTCATGTTTGGTTATGAGAGCGTATGCATGATCGTTTCAGATTTAAATCCACAATTTAAATCATATGAGCAGATGATGAATTGTGTTCTTCTGCCTGGGTTTCTTGGTGTGTAATGGTCTTCCGCCTGAATCATTTCAGCTAAAGTGCCACCTCTAGTTCTCAGAGTTCACTCTCACCAACCTAAATTACTCATTTGTGCCAGGTTATAGCAATTACATGTTTGAATGCTTGCACTGTCATGTCTTACCTAGATACTTGCCTCTAATTCTTCCTCTCCATAATGAGTTTGACAGCGAAACAACAGCAGCAGCACCAAAATGGAAACGCCCTGGGAGACATATTAGCTCAGAAAGCGTGGAATGCAGGTGATGTATTTATGTGTGCAAAGCTGACAAATGAATCATGTGGTTGTGGATACAATCACAGGCGTAGCTGCTCCAGTCGGGTGTTAGAACTTTCATTGCACTCACACACACACAGTCAAGTTACCTTTTTAATGACACGAACAATTAGATGCATTGTTTGCTTGAAAGTTTTTTTTTTTATGATTTCTGCCTAAATTTGGATAAAACTTCATTAGATTTTAGTCTGAATGATTGGTTCTGGAACCTATGGCTCCTATGCTAAATTCACACCAGGCATGTGATGCATGTTTAAGAACGTGCTAAACGGGGTTTCTTGAACATGCTTTTAGCATACGGTATTCACACTAGGCTGTTGCTACCTGATACTAGCGCATGTACTCACATTAAAGCGGTGCAAGTCTTGCCCCAGGTTTTTCTCTTTTCACTGCTCTATTTCCATTTTTCAAAGACTTGGTGTCAATAAATTCCAAGCACGAACGGCAATTATTATTTTACTCGTTCATAATGACTTTTCAAACAGTTGGCACTTCGGAGTTTTGAAAAAGAAGCCACCCATATGTCACTACCAACACCTGATTGGTCAAAGTTAAACTGGTTTTAACTTTTGACAGTATTCAGTGGCCGCATGTAGAGCTTGAAAATGGACTTAAACTTGCGTAGCGATGCGTGAACGGGAGAGTTTTGAACGAGGAAGTCCGAAATGAGCATCTATGCACGTCAACATAGACTCTCCGTCAGAAGTGGTCGCTTGTGTGACCACAGGCATTTCCAAGCCTGGTGTGAACGAAGCATTACTCTGTTTTATGATCTTCACAGAATTGGGGCATTAAGGCTTGTTCACACCGGGACGAATTTCGCCCGCGATTTTCACCGATGTTTAACGCCACGCGTCAAAGCGTCACTTTTTAAAAAACACCTCGGGTTCGTTTTTTTGGTTTGACGTGTCGCGTCGAAATCTATTCGACCAATGAGAACAGTGCTTTTGCACACGTGTCTGTAGCTTCTGAAGTTACAGTAAAACACAACTTGGATGTGCTCAAACATCAAGCTGCCTTTCTGAGCACACATACCAGCGAAGAAGATAGACGCCAAGTAGCGTCTACACTGCCACGACGAAATAATGACGGACATTTTAAAATATCCCCGAACCAAGCACCAGTTGGAGCAACTGGTGCTTGAAATATTCATGTTTTCTTTGTTTGATTCTGACAAGCGCGTAAATACTTGCTCTCTTCTTCTGAGCGTAAAGCGACTTTAAGAAGCGTAAAGTTGCGCAGCGCCACCTTGTGTACAGGAGTATTTCTGTTTTCTATTAAGCGCCATCTAATGTCAGGGAATGAAATTGCATGTTCACTCGGCTCATCGTCAGCGAAAATCGCCTGGGTGTGAACACAAAAAACCTTGCGAATAACGCCTGGCGAATATTCGTCCCGGTGTGTACGGGCCTTGACAGTTATTTTTCCATTAATCTGATGATGTTTACTTCTATTTCACTGTTTATCCAAAAAAATGTTTTTAAAAAGTGTTTTCCATTACGAAGGCTTTTCATTCAAAGAGAAAACTGCACAATTTCCCCTTTTTGGACATTTACACAAAAAAAAAAACAAAAGAAAAAAGAACTACAAGTCTAAGAATGAGAGGTTTAAGAAAGCTTGTGAAGGTCAGGATCCTGCTGGCACATTGATTTCCCCTACTCTAAAAATGCAAAATGTTCTAACGCTTGGGAATCGAATTCATTTATCTCTGTACCTTTTAAAACCTTAACACAGACCTAAAAGATTTATATCAAAGGCGGGTTTGTGAGGCTAAAATGACAAACGTTTCTTTTCAAAATTTTCCCTGCAGTTTCTTTTTTTAAATATTCATCTCCCTCACTACCAAGTGGTGCAAAGCATTGTGTTGAACTGTTTTGATGTTGACAATGCTTGCAGTACAAACAGCATGATCTCTGCTGAGTTCATCTATCACAACTTGTGCCCCACAAAGAAAATCTTTCAAAGCACGGCGGTTCTGTTCTTTTTGCTGCATATTGTTGCCTTTATAATGAGCAGCACACTGTGTGATTGTCAACGTTTGAAATGCCATCATGAAATCCACCATCATGCTTTTTTTTTATTGAAGTCATTTAGATCATGACCGAAGCCCTTTCTTGTTAAGCCATTCAAATGTAAAGCCTGTTGGATTTCTGCTGTATCCACCTGTTTATGTGGCGATAGACATGCAAATAGTAAGTAGCACTTATGCTGAAGGAGCTAAATTTGTTCCTGATTTCCTCAGTTTGGAGGGTTTTTACTCCCCAAAAGGAAACCTAAGAAGAAAAAGGGCTTCTATTAGGGTTCCTTTATTTTGGTATTTGCAGAGATTTTTCAAAATTTATGACACCTCTTCCCCTGCCCGAAAAAAACTTGCACCCTCTTGTCACACTCAAGTGTCTCAAATGTAAAAATATAAATGTTCTGTTCTTACTTTTTGTGTTTAATGAGGCAAATTCAACAAATCCAGATGCCAGCTCAGCAGGGGATTGGGTTTACATGCAAGTGAAATCAAGCTGTTTGAAAAAATAGGATACATTTTGATGTCTTTATTACTGCATTGTGTTGGAGATTTTGATTCTTTAAATACAGCTACAACTATTGCAACATTTCCCAACTGCATCAGTCACTGTGGAACAATAATTTGTCAGCTAGTTTTTACATTTAGTAAAATCACTAATACATTTTAATTTCCGTAAACAAACAGGTTTATTTACTGCGAACAACTCTACATAGGAAGTACATATAACAAATATTTTTTTCATTTTCCTCAATGTGTTTTGTCAAATGACAATCAAGTAATCTTTTTTTTTAATCCATGGAGATTTTTAAAATTAAATTGTGCAACTTAATTTCAGACTAGTTATTTTTATAACTTTAACTTAAAGCATCTGGTCAAAGAAAAAAAGTAGAAAGGATATAGTTATAGAGTGTTTTCAAAATTTAAGTTGTTCTTATTTAATAAATACTATTAAAAATATATATATATTACTATTAATATATAAAATGCAATGACTGGGTTTCCATTAGACAAACCATGGCAGAAACTCCTGGTAGATTAACATTTTGATTAGGTTAGAAGGTAATGTTAAATATATTTTTATGGATTCTTATTAGTGGAATTTTCTGGTTAAAACCTAAAAAAATATCTACAAAAGCAGAGCATTGCATTAATGTGTCTTGCTGTTCTGGTTATTAAAGTTCTGTCTTCTCATGTTGGCCCCATGTGCGGGGGCAGCAGCAGATAAAAGGTTAAGGATTTCTGTCAAGGGAGTGCAGGCTTCACTCTCTTCATTAAATTTGCTATAAAACTGCTTTCCCATCCAATGTTTTGCGCAGGTGGTGAGACCACACTTAGCAGTGCATTTACAAGCACCAAGCATCATGATGTATTGATCTTAATTTACTTAGAGGAAGTAATGGGATTACTGTGAAAGTTGAAACTGTAGAAAGTGGAGTGGTGTCATCATTGAGTATTTGCTAAACAGCCTGTCTGGTCAATCTTGGGGTTTTCTGTCTAAGAATAACATTCATTTGTGATTCAATGTAGAAAAGTTAAACTATTTGATATTTCTGAAATAAACTTTATAGATTTTCCATACAGAATTGTAGCTTTGTGCTGATAAAAATCTATTTTTCCATAAATGATACTTTAGCAAATGTCGCTGGAGCTATTTCTCACACACACAAAACAAGAAGATTACTACTGTATAACAAGCAAAGTAACACACAGAAAGAAGCCACGAAAAGAAAAAAATTACACAAGAAAGTTTCACTGAAAGCAAAAGTTCTGAATGAGGTTATCTGGGTTTATTTAAAAAAAAATGCCTTTAATTTTGAAAAAAATATTTTGAAGTTTTAAGCCAATTGACTAAAAATGGGGGTATCTGGTGGCCAAAGACTTTTACTACCATAGCAACATTTCAACAAATCTAAAATGTCTTGATCTTTCACCCATCATGGGCTGAGTAAAACTGATTCATTCATCATGGGATGAATCAGCCACCTGTCTGTCTGTTATGTGGAGGACTGCTTTGCTTCATTTCCAAAGGAGAATTCAAGACGTCTTTTAATGCAGACATTTCTGCTCAAGCTATGGGGTGCCGTTTTGTAAAGTGACAGTCCAATATTACGGCATTATTTAAGGTTATTTAGCCTGATTCCTGAAGTCAAATTATTTCATTTCAGTTCATTTGCATGTTAGCTAAATATTTATTTAGGAGTTAAACATTTAGCTCCAGTCTAAATATTTAGTTACCAACTAAATGTTTAATTTAATAAAATTAAATATCTAGCTTACAAGCTAAACACTTAGAATGTGAACTATATGTATAATTATAAAATCAACATTTAACTTAAAATGTAATATCTAGCTAGCTAACTACATATTTAGTTAGTAAATCTGACATTTACTAACTTGTTAGACATTTCTTCACTGATTCAGTGAAAGTTGGCCACCAATCAACTTCATCAAACAAAAGAACGAGATGATAAAAGGGGGCGGGGACTCAAATTAAAAGATGAAAATATGCATTTGAAAAATGAAATCTGTTTTTTTCCCCTAAAATAGGCTAAATAACCCAAAACATTGCTTTTAATATTTGACTGTCACTTTGCAAACAGCATATCAAGCTGAAAACAATATAACCATACAAAATGAAAATGCTAGGATTGTGGGGATGACAGCATTGCCAACAAAATCCAAAAGTTTAGTTTTGCAGATTCTTTAAAAAAACAAAAAAACAACAACATGGATTTCTTTCATCACCCCCAGGTGACCACAAATAAAATGGTTGCTATGAAGATAGAACCACCAGAAAAGCGCCATTTTGAATTTGCCACATGCCAGACGCTCTAACCAGGGTGGCAGGGGCAGAAGGGGAAACTGAGGGAAGTGGAGCAGCCGCTCAGCCAGTGAGGGTGGAGCAGAACGGGGTGGCGAGGGCGGAAAGCACCTGTGGGCCAATCACAGCTTTAATTTAAAGAATCTTCCCTCCTTTGTTTTATTTCTAAAAAGAGTTTTGCTAGACATTTCTTTGAACCTGCACCACTGATACAACAGCTTCTTTGTTCTTGTTTTATTTTATAAGGACTAAAAGTTAGAGAAAACCAGAGAACCTTTCTGGAGCTAGTAGTGTTTAGATCGGAACAGATATTACCCAAAAATCTGGAAAATCTGGAATAAGTTGATTAGTCAACAATGCTTTCAGTTCAGACGTTGCATCAGGTTAAACTGATTGAATCATGTTGCTTGCCTATTTCGTTCTCAGTATATTATCTTGGAAGAACAAAAGCAGGGCTGTGTCGCTCAGTCTTCATTTAAGGAACTTGAAAAGCTGTAACGGGAAATGTGTCAGAGCTTTGTTGCATCTGAACTCTTGAACAACTGAAGTGCAACAGCTCTGTTTGTTATTGATTTATGGTACCTAATTAGCTGCTGGCTTGAAACACTGCTGGGTAACTGATGCAAGTTTGTGAAAGCCAATCTGCATATTGTGATGGGTAAACTATTTATAAAATGATGATTTTCAATTGCAGAAAACTGTGTCGCTGTAAAGATCTCGGCACAGATGTAATAAAAACATGGCGTCCTGAATCTGTACTCCACTTGTTTAAACGGTGGGATCAATCAGATGCTTGGTGATAAGTAACAAAAATGCTTTTAATTAAATTTTAGCTGTGTGTTATTTTCACATGGGTGAAGCAATCATTTAAACCGCTTTTGTGTGAGATGCCTTCGAAAGATAATTAGAACTGAGGACTTGTGCATGTGCAGAGCCATTACACTTTTGTATCTCAGCTTTGTAGTTATGTGATGATTTTGTTTAACATGAGTTTTTATTTTTTACTTTAGCCGTGCAATTTCTATTCTTTTTATGAAAGAAACATATAAGATAAGCATTTTTTTAAAGATCTGGTGTGATGGTGTGTGTTGTCCTTGGAAAACATAAATGACAATGAGCTGAAAGCATGTTTCTGTGTTTGTCAGCAAAGTTTGGGAGAGAACTCTTGTGAGCTCATGTCACAACTTTAGCTGCAAAAATCTAAAGCATTTAGGGACTAATTTACTGTATATTTAATTTAAAAAAAAGCTGAAGTTTTTGCAGTTATGGACACGCCCAATCTCAACTCATTTCCAAATCTCAACTGGATCAGTCCTGGTTAGATCTTAGATGGGAGAGCACATGAAACCACCAGGTGGTGTAAGTTACTAAAAGCACATGTGGCAGTTTCCAGTGTTCATGTGCCCGTCCCTAGTCTGACTCAATGGGGATGGTTGGATCAAGAAGGCTGTGAAACTGAAACCAAATCACATTTCCATATCGTGGAATGATTTGCCATGGCGACTGCTGAAGGAGTTTTTGAAAGAAAAAAAAACCATGTAGGATCAATATTTTGCAGAAATAGAATCATAGTTTATGTTTGATTTTTCAAATGTGATGTAAAGCTGAGCTTTTTAGATTACCATTTTCCAGTTTTTTAAGAGTTTACAGATGAACAAACATATAATGATATACACATCTATTAAGGACCACAATGTTTTCTAATTAGTTCCATACTTTCCACTTGGTTATAAATAGAATAAATTACGCATCCTGACTCTGGCATGTTTATTTATGATGCAATTTTCTTTCATTGTCATCTACATACTTCATGTAATTGCACATTTGCATCCGTAGCTCCACCACAAGTCTTTCCCCAAGCAACATTCATGGTGCAATACATTTATTCATGCCACATGGGAGTCACTCAGCTCACCAATGGTTTAACGCTTTACTTTGCTCGGGTAGGTATGTGGAGATGTTTGACTTCCAATTCAGGGAAAAATAGACCATTATGGGTTTAGAATTGGTGATGTCAAAATATTTCCATGCAATTATGTCAAAACCACAGGTACATTTTTTGCTGTTTAAGGATTCTGCGTGTAATAATGCCCATTTACTCTGAAATAATCCCTTTCTTCTGCCTGACAAGGTGTTTTTATGTTTCCCCCCCAGGTCTCAGCAGTCAGGCTGTTCCATCTTATTTCTGACAATGGATCATAAGTAAACATTAAGTGTGTGTGTGTGTGAGATCGCAGAGTGTTAAAGAACTTAAAATGTATTTTTGCTGAAATGGTTAATGTTTGCTGCTTGCACAAAACAAAAGTGCAGTATCAATTTAAATTTAACTTTTTCCTCATGTAATCTATATTTTAGTTTTTAATTAGTGTGCTCATTTTTTTGTATTTTTACTTTTGGTTTAGCATAAAGACAATTATTAATATGCCCTTTCCAAATTGTATTGCGTTATAAAACATAAATGCATATAATTGTCCGTTCATAAACTTTGGTAAATAAGTCTCATGAATATCAATGCAGGCCAGAGGGTATTACATCATGTCACTTTTAGTTTAACCTCAGCTAAGCCTAAAATTCCAAGAAGCACTTCACACAGGAGCTAAACACATTGTTAGAGCTTTCATATGAATTAAGATGGTAAGTGGCTGCTAATCAAGTGCTGCTAATTAAATGCATTTAATTAGGTGACAATTTATAAACTGAGCTGACTTCATCCTGGCTGTACAATATTTTTGTGTCTGTCTGCTGATGTGGAAAATTCCGATTTGATCCAACACAATGGCACGAAGGGGGGGGGGGGGGGGGTCTGTTATATCGTAGAGAAGCAAAAATCTCATGCTGATAGGTAAGCATGGTGGTGAGCATGTTATGATGTGGGCTGGTTTTGCAGCCTTAAGACATAAACACCTCACATTGATTGAAAGCTCCTAACTTGATGTACTTTGCTTGACATTACTTTATGATGTGTTTAATATAACCTGTCTATAGAAAAACTTTTTTTTATTAGATTGCTTTTTTTAAAACGGATTAGTAGCATAGGATAAAGTGAAAGAAAAGTAGAAATTTCTAAAAACATCTTTGTTGTCTTTTAAGCCCTACTCCGATCAGCATTTGATTTATTGGAAAAGTGTTCCCTGTGGTCTTTTAATTATGATTATGCTGTTATTAGGCCAAGTAAAAAAACGTTGTTGTATTCTAGGACATAGTTTCTGCAGAACGGCAGTAGTTCCTCACAAATTCACCTTTGAGTTGTGGGCGGGGGCATTGGCTGCTCCCCCTTCCAGTCCCCTTTGCTGAGAGCTCTCTGTTAGCCCCTCACACCCCCAACCCAACATGACCGGTGCAACAAAAATGACGAGTAGTATTAGAGCTATCCAGCTGTACAGTTTTGATCCAGACACCAGCTAACAGGAAAGCAAAGACGTACATGGATGTATTTGTCTGCAATTGGATGCATCAGAAGAAAGAGGAGCTTATGGTCTGACAATTGTAGCTTCTACTTCACAGCTCCTGGTACAGAATTTTTCAAAACACAACAATTTGAATAAAGAAATGCTTAGTTTTGTCCTCCATCATGCAAAAAAAGACCAAAAAAAAAACCACAAGAACATTTTAAAAAACACCAAAAACACTTTTTATTAAAGAGGGTCTTCAAATCAGATCTGATTTTTTTAATTTGTTTCAAAGGTATCTCTGCTCAGGATCAAAATAGATTAAGAAGGATTTTCATAAATTGTCAATGCAATAGAACTTTGTGATATTTTCATAGATTGATATCCCTGAGATGTGTAATATTCTACCTAAACTGTCAAAAACAAGGCTGGAGGGTATTTGTAATATTCCGTTCACTTGGAGCGGGGCTGAGCTGCAATTTCAGAGAAGCAAAAATGGCGAAGCAAAAATCAATGTTTGATTGTTCTGTCATGTCTTGTTTTCTGTTTCTGATGCTGTTATTGTCACTTTTGAGGATCATCTCAGAAATGATATTTTGACATTAATTCAGATTATCCATGTCTGTGTTACATAAACCTCGAAGAAAGATGCAATCATTTAAACTAAGGCTGTCAATTGATCAAATTCTGATATTGGTGCAGATGTGGGGCGGTCGTCCTCTGATTGGAAGATCGCAGGTTCAGTTCCTGCCTCGCCCGCCCATGTGTTGAAGTGTCCTTGGGCAAGACACTGAAGCCCACATTGCTCCTGGTGGTTGGTGCCAGTGTTTAGCAATGGAGCCACCATCAGTGTGTGAACATGTATGAATAGGTAAATGGTACTGTGACTGTCACTGTGACCTGTGACTTTGGGTAGAAAAGTGCTTTCCAAATACAGTGGGGCAGAAAAGTCAGCCACCAATTGTGCAAGTTCTCCCACTTAAAAAGATGAAAGAGGCCTGTAATTTTCATCATACCTCATTTATGACAGACAACATGAGAACAACATTTTGGAAATCACATTGTTTGATTATTGAATAATTTATTTGAAAATTATGATGAAAAATAAGTATTTGGTCATCTACAAACAAGCTAGATTTCTGTCTCTAACAGACCTGTAACTTCTTCTGTAAGAAGATCCTCTGTCCGCCAGTCCTTATCGGTATTTATGGCACCTGTTTGAACTTGTTATCTATATAAAGGACACCTGTCCACAACCTCAAACAGTCACACTCCCAACTCAACTATGGCCAAAACCAAAGAGCTCTCAAAGGAAACAAGAAACAAAATGGTTGACCTGCGCCAGGCTGAAGAGACTGAATCTGCAATAGGTAAGCGGCTTGGTGTGAAGAAATCAACTGTGGGATAAATTATTAGGAAATGGAAGACATACAAGACCACTGATAATCTCCCTCCATCTGAGGCTCCCTGCAAGATTTCACCCCGTGGGGTCATAATGATCACAAAAACAGTGAGCAAAAATCCCGGAACCACAAGGGGGACCTAGTGAATGACCTGCAGAGAGCTGGGACCAAAGTAACAAAGGCTACCATCAGTAACGCTGCCAGGGACTCAAATCCTGTAGGGCCAGACGTTTCTCCCTGCTAAAGCCAGTACATGTGTACAGCCCATCATCTTGAGATCTACCGCCCTGCCTGTTTTCCAGATCTCCAAGCCCTGCTAGCTGGTGATTAGCTCAATCAGATGTCTCCACAGTTTGACTGAATGAGCACATCTGGTCCAGGTAATCAGCAGCAAGCAGTGCAGAGAGAGCTGGAAAACAGGTCCTGGAGTGGCCTAGGCAGTCTCCAGATCTAAACCATATAGGAAATCGTTGGACGGAGTTGAAAGTCTGTATTGCCCAACGACAGCCCCAAAAAATCACTGCTCTAGAGGAGATCTGCTTGGAGGAATGGCCCAAAATACCAGCAACAGTTTGTGAAACCTCGTGAAGACTTACAGAAAAGGTTTGACTGCTGTAGGGTATACAACAAAGTACTTAGTTGACCTTTTTTATTGATCAAATACTTATTTTCCACATAATTTAAAAATAAATTATTTAAAAATCAGAGAATGGGATTTTCTTTTTCTCATTTTGTCTCTCATAGATGAAGTATAATGAAAATTACAGGACCCTCTCATTATTTTAAGGGGGAGAACTTGGTGGCTGACGACGTACATTTTTGCCTCACTGTATACTGTATACCATTTACCATATAACACTTATTTGTTTCACTTCAACTGTTAAACCTGTGAATACATGTATATGCAAATTAATCACATATTTGAGCTGTTTACCAATGTAAGTGTAAAAGCGTATTTTTAAGTAATTGTTTTTTCACACTATAACAAAAGGGATTACATGTGCCATCCAAAACATCTGAAATCTGAATTAAAAACCTGCAAGAAAACACATGTTAAATTGTGATCATAATTAATAAAAATTAAACTAAAACTAAATTAAAAACTAAATTAAGTAGCAAAATTACCACAATGTAATGCCAGTCTTTCAAGATAATGAATAAAATGATTCTATATAACTTAAATATATATATACACGCACATCAACAAGCATTTTTTTCTTTTTGCCCGTTTTACTCTTTAAACCTATTTAATCAAATTGTTGAGGAAAAAGGTGCAAGCATGCCCCATGTTTGCTCCATCTCTGGACAATGGTATGCCTACTTGGGGGGGTGGGGGTGTAAATGTTCCACCCCCTTTGATGCCGTCTTGCAGGAGCAAAGAAAGGGAGGTAACTACAAACTCAACTACACCTATATTCAGGGGTTATATTTGCTTAGTGCCACAGGAGTTCTTCTTGCCTGCTCTGAGATGGTTCTCGTTTCGTCTTCCGAGCAACAAGTTGAGGGGGTATCGTGCAAGCATAGACATTGCAGAGATGGACAAACTCTATAAATACTGTCTTTAGGTGTTCACAGTGCTGGAGTGGGTAACACTGATCAAACGAGTTCCTGACCATAGCTCTATAGGCAGCTCTTCTAGAAAGACTTTGGCATCTGAGTGTTTGAAAAAGGTTTTAGTGTGTGGTTTTTTTACAGCTCTGACATTTTTCTCCACATGACCTTCCCCAGTGAGCAGATTAGGCTTGACAGATCAGCTAACTTTAGCATCGGAACAGCACCTACCATTTTCATTTCTCTTATCACCTAAAGCTGACGCCAATAACAAAAAAACACTGCAATAACATTACTGAGAGGAGTCAGTCATCAAGAAGGTCATTTACACATATCTACACTGATCTGATTCAGGCTTTCTTTTGTAGAATGGCTTTTGACTTAACCGATTTCTACAGAGATGAAAATGCCCGCACACTGTCCTCCAGCTTCTCCTGTTTTTCCAGTCTCATCACTATTTCAGCACAAGACAAGTTAGACACAACTGGCAGGTTCTTGACAGTCTAACCCCACATCAAACATTTAAACACATCAGATTGAGTGACACCTGTTTTCATGTTGTTTATGACCCGAGAAATCTGACCTTAATCACTGAAAACCTCTAAAAATTCATTTTAACCTAAAGCAACAACATAAAATTATTACTATTAATGTTCTATTCAGTGGCTTATCTTATTTTTCCGTGAAAAAAGGCAATATTTGCAATAGCAATGATGAAGTATTTGAATTTTAGTATATTTGTTTGGAGATATCAGTGCTAAAATCTTAATATCTCTAGTTGCTTCTCATTCATTAAACTTTTACAAATTACAACAGTTGTTACTTTTTTTTAAAGAAATTATGCTTTAATGGCAAGAAAACAAGTATTTAATACATTAAACGCCTCCTGTGCTGAAGAGTTTGTTACAGGTTGCATTTTCTGGGTATTTAACTTATTCCGTTGGGGTATCCTGATAAGAAATGTCTGATACAGCTGTCTCAACCTCTACTTTGATCCTTCCACAGGAAAAAGGAAGGGCAAGTTTCATTGTCTAATACAAAGCAGCTTTTATTGGATGTGGCAGACTAATAAAGAGCCTGACTTTGGAGTTGAGGTGAAGGGTCAAAGCTGGTGATAAAGGTATAGATGGGGAGGGATGGTGTGTGTGTGTGTGCGTGTGTGTGTGTATGTTACAGACAGTAGGGTTGTGGAAGCTTTCTTATAAGCCTCAAATCCTCAGGGGTACTGCAGGAGACCAGTGATGTGTTCCTGTCACTCTCTGAGACATACATCCTGTGGTGCAAGAGTCTCAAATGGAGACGCATGGGTAATGGTGGAAAATACAATCCACTGTTATCTTTGTTAAGAAGGAATGCTATTTTAAGATGACATGCTATCAGAAAAATCAGACACAGAGACATCAATCTTTGAGGACACAAGAGAAATGGAAGCAAGATCAAACTGTTTTATAGATTTGATAAAAAAATTTCTTCTTGTTTTAGTTAAAGATCCACCCCAATGAAAATAGTCTTTTTGGTGTTTTTAACATGTTCATGTTGCATTTTTCTGATAACAAGGTACATATACGTATAAGAACATTAAGACTTTGCAGAAACTGACATAGAAATAAAGGTGCAATGTGGAAACTGAACTGAATCTCCACTGCAGACACAATTAGAGATTTATCGACAAATACAGGATCCAATATTTGCCTCAATTTAATCACTTTGGTGCGGTCTAGTGGCATTAGAAAATATTTATCTTTTAAACAAGCTGCAGGAAGAGATGGTCACAAAGGTAATATGCCCTATAATAAAAAGTTTAATTAATCTCTGTGTTGCATTTCTGTGCGATTAGCTATTTTCTCTCCATGGTTTAA
This sequence comes from Oryzias latipes, assembly GCF_053564925.1. Taxonomy (NCBI): domain Eukaryota; kingdom Metazoa; phylum Chordata; class Actinopteri; order Beloniformes; family Adrianichthyidae; genus Oryzias; species Oryzias latipes. The sequence continues at coordinate 16,768,083 of NC_136245.1, forward strand.
TGAGCCTCAGGCTCCTCTGTGGAAATTTATAAACAGTCATCAGGTTTTTAATATTTGAAGTGCACTATTCCTATTAGCCCCTTTGAAATGAAAAATATTGTTTATATGGCGCAAAGAGCGCACTGGCCCACGATTAAATGGAAGCAACCGTCATACTTTACGTCTGTCTCCTGTGGAATGAAGGCTGTTGCCGGCTCGGTGGCTGCAGGCATGTCGGGGGTTGCACTAATTAGGACCACTCTCCAGCTTTTGTGGCATTTTCGTTCTGGCATTTCCCACGGTGGCCTTTTTATTTCAAGAAATTGCTTTTACATTGTCATGCATTATTCACAGCACAGGTGTCAGTCTGACCTTTGGCGACATCAGCTTAGAGGAGGGCTGCCTCTACCACCAAGCCCACTCTACATGTGTGGGAACACATGAAGGTAGCTGTGCAAACAGATGCTTGGGGATTAGGAGCTTTATGATATTTATGCTTGTTGGAAGCTAATATCTCTCCTGTCTGCTTTCTGTTTGCCAAATTATATTCCATTCCGACCATATTTACCTGGTTAAGCATCTTAAAAAATCCTGTTCTTCATGGATTTTTTTGTTTTATATTTAAAGAACTGCTGTGATTGGCACTGCTACCGCCATGTATTTACCCTTCCCTCCTCTATGATTGCAATTTTTGCTGTGCAGCAATGACTGATAAATATATAAATAAACTAGAAATAGCATAATTATGAGGTTTTCTTTCTGTTTGCTTCCACGTGGCAACCTATTTTCCTTGCTTGCCACTTAACTCTGATGGGATTCTTGTGGAACATGTTTTCCTTAATAAACATCTGTCTGTATTTTCCATTCTCTCTGCATTCATGTAGATGTGTTTGGTGCAAAACCATCTGGATGGGAGCACGAGAAGGCTCTGATTTTCTCTGAAAAGGCTTCCCTGTTTGAGGATGGGGTAACAGATGAGTGGATCATTAATATTTCATAATCTAATCATGCTTCCAGCTCCTGTTTGCCCTAAAGGTGCTATTAGCAGTATGTTGTTTTGTTTGCATTTGTGTTACTCTATAAAATGAAGGTGAGGCAGTAAAAGTCAGTGTAGCTATAAAGGACAAATACCGGTGTTTTTATTTCTTTTTATTTCTTTTTTTAGATTTAATTTATCTTGTATATCTGAGCAATGAAGTCCCCACCCTCTTCCCTGAGTGACACTGAATTTGTACTTGCAAGCCATCCATCACCTCCATGTTGCAGCCCCGTCAACAGGGGTCGCCTCCAAGAAGTTACCTGTTACCGGGGGTAATGGGGGTTCATATTTGCATGAGTCAGAGTAAAGGGAAACTAGAGCTAGAGAGCATACAAGCTGGGCGGGGCCTCTCTTATCGAGCAAATGAGACCATTCATCACAGCTTTGTTTAGCTGTATGCTCCTTCTCATGAACAATTAATGTGCTGCAGACATTTTAGCGCTCCTCTGCTTTCCCATGCATTTGTCTCTTTGTCTTACTCTCAAGGACTGTCACTGCAGTGTTAACCTCTCCTGCTGATTTTAACAATGGACCCATTTATTAATGTTAGCTTTTCCAGAGGACGTTGTTTGTCTTTACATTCAAGAGGATTCAGCAAATAAAGTTGAATCATTTTTGTTTGTCTTACCTGTTCTAGTTAAGTGTTTCAAAGTCGAACTTTTTCTTTGCCATTTTGGCGGTTCTCTTGTAGGGGTCGCCACAACAAACAACTATCTCCACTTGTGAATGTGTCCAAACCATTTCAATCTGCTCCCCTACATGCATATATCCAAAATAGAGCATGAGCTTCCCCTCAGAATTACTCATTCTTGATCATATACATCAACATGAAACAGCTGATTCTGACTCAGAGAAAAGCAGCTTCCCATTTCAGAGTTGCACCGATATGCAACACCTTATTTACGTAAAATGTTGCTTAACGCCTTTTGCTTAACGCACCGTGACAGACCCGGTCAATTTACGTTGATTGCGTACACGAAGAGTTGCAGTAGTGAAAAGAAAGTCTGTAAGGTTACGCAACATTAGAGGACTTATTCCAACTACCGACAAAGGAGTTTTAACATTTGTTAGTTCATTTTGTGGAAAGGAAGGAGAGAAATGTTTTTATGGTTTCTGTACAATATCAATGTCAAATTCAACAAGTGATGAGGTTTAAATTGGGAAATTTAACATTGCAATAAATTGAGTCTGGCTCGCTTGTGTCACAAGGCACTTTGGGAATTCTGGGGTGACTGGCCTGGCTGCAGGCAAATTTTTTATTTTCATGTGAAGCAATCTTGAAGTCTAACGATTGCCGATTAGCTCAACTTCTGTTATTTGACAATAGAAGAAAACCTGCAAAGCTCTGGGGTTCAGGAGAAATAAACAACAAAGAAGGAAAGATGACTCCTTTTTCAATCTATATTTGGTTAAGATTTGGAAGATACTTAAACAAGCAACCACACATGACTTCAATTGGAATAAACCATTTTTTTTACTTAATATCATTAAATGGTCCTGTTATTTCAGATTAAGGTTTGGCTTTTTGCAAATTTGTCTTGATAATTGCTATGGTGCTCAGTGTTTACAGAGATTCTATTCTTTTTTTGAGGAATCTTGTTTTGGTTAGCATGATCAATATGTATAGGTTGAACATTTACCAAAGTAATTTAGTCTAAGTGCCCAATGTCCTAAGAGTTTATAGAGACAGAGAACCACCTGGGGATACATGTCAATATACCCCGAGAAAGAGTTGTCAGCATAAATCAACTGACACTTAACCCTTAACAAAACGCATCTAGTGGAACATTTACATTCTTTTGTTTGAATAGAACATTTAATATTGTGTGTTGGCTTATACTCAGGAGGCCTTTTAGTTGCTGCTTCGTCAAATATTAATGCACAGATATGAGTTGTGTCTGTGAACAGCTTTGCCCTGTTTTGTTCGACATCTTGAGTAACGGCATCATAAAAAGAGAAGGGGTATAAATAATGAATAGTGATGGTAATAAACACTGGTTTTCAGTGATGCTCATTCACTGTGATTTACACTGTGAAACCTGTCCATTAACCTTATTTCAGTAAGAGATGATAACTGGACATATATGCACGGTTTTCTGACTCCTCTATTTGATGCAAGATAAACTGCGTAGAAACTAATTGGTGATGAATCAGTTAATGAAATAGTGGAGCCTTATTCCACTGCATTAAAGAATAAAAAAAATAGAAAATCTTACTTTGAAATGCACGTTCCTTTTACCAAAGAAGCTTCCTTTTGTAGTGCAGTGCACCAGCTCACACACAAACATTGATTCTGCATGTGTTCAGAGACCTTGGGAATTCACACACATCTGTGAATTTTCGCACTCTTTGTTAAACACACCGTGTTGGAAGAGAGTTACAGGGGTACACAGCTTGCGAAAGCTTTTATTTTAACATGGGTGGCATTGCTCTATTAACCTTTATTGACATTAATACCTTTTCTTCTTTATTGGGGGGTTCATTCTTATCATCATAGAAACACAAATGTTGCGTCAGGTATTACAGTGGAGATAGGGCGGTGATGGACAGATATGAAAATCCTATGGAGTTGTTGCATAAAAGGAAGCGATTGATTTAAATGTCAAGGTGAACACACATACACACACGCTATCGTACACCACACATCCTCCCCTTTGGTTTATTGGACATTGTCACTAGGATTGTGTGTAGTGAGTGTTCCTAGGAGACTCAGTCAAGCTTGGAGATCCTTGCACAGAGCTGGTGTGTAAGGGACCGTGGGAGGAAGGGAGGCATGGTGCTAACATCAATAATTCACTGTGCTATTGCTGGAGAAACACAGAGACGTGTAAGAGTCAGACGGATGCTTATAGCACAGTTTTTTGCAACACCATGCAAATGAATCCCAGACAAGCCCCACTGTGTGTTTTCATAGCATCTTACAGCTGTATAAATGTATTGAGCCCATATAAAAAGCCAAATGATTGCATTGATTTCAAAGGAGCTGTTATCTCAGCTTGTGCCCCACAAGCAGAGAGTTTAATTTACTGTTGGTGAGGCATTGGTTTTATAAAGCTTGGAGTTGGGAGAGAAGAGAAAACGGTATGGGAAACCAGAAAGAACACAGGGCTATTTCCCAGGCCTGCTTATTAGATTTCCAATCATGGCCTGCGGTGCAACGGCATTACCACCATAAAACACCTCTTTGCTATGTAACCGTCTGGGAAGAAATTGCTATTACTTGGAAGCTTGAGCGTTTCTTTAACATTGATTTCTGTTGAGATGGAAGCAAGGGAAATAGAGTTTAGACTATCATTAAAATAGAAACGCAGCGGAATTCATATGAATTGCTCATGTTAGCTTGAGCTTTGGTAGCCTCCATGTTCTGAGTGTGGTGCTTTCGGATTGTCACTTCTAAGACCCGGGTCCCTGTTAGGAATAGAAGCTTAATTCATTACCATGCTTATTGCCAATGAGGATTCTGTGACACCTTTCTCCAAGCTTGGGTCAATTACAGATCCGACTGTAAATACATCATTTATTCATGGGGAATTTGTGATCAATGAAGAGTAATAAGTCAGATGATTACCATTTTGATAACCACTATACTCAATTACGCCTTAATTCAATGTTGTGGCCATGAAAGTGAGATTCAATTCTTAATTCATCGTCCCAACATTAAACCACCTTTATTACACACCCAGTCCAGAAGTGCGTTTTCATCTTAACTCCGTCTCCCCCGATGGATCCCCCTCCCTCTCGCCCTTCCACAATTTTCTCATTAGTGATTAGAGCAGAGTTTCCATTTCCAGGCTATTGACTGTGCTGTTGGAAGCTGAGAGCCCATTACATACGTTGCTCCCACTAATTGTTTCCAGTCATAATGAAGTCCCTTACAGTGGAGAATTGGTAGTTAAAGCACATTAGGTCATAGACACGTACAATGCGTTGCTGTGAATACAACATGTCTGCCTTTTTCTTCATCTTTCACTTCATTACTGTGCTGTAACGCAGTGTTGTGAAGAAACATTTTCTGGAGGCAATCATTGGTGCCTGAATTAAATGTACCTTTTTTTTTTTTTTGGTAACGCCACATGTGATTAGTTTCTTCTTCTTGTGTGTGTGTTTTCTTTGGAGGGCAGATCCAGGAGGGAGGTGCCAGTGCAAGTTGTTGGCAGAGCGCAGGTCTTCTGAGTCGAGGATTAGATCAGAGCTGTGCTGCATGACAGAAGTCCCATTTTCTGCCAGTTCCATTAAAGGGAGTTCAAGTCTTACCAGTCAATTGGGGCTGTTTGTTGGTGTGGAAGACTTCTATCTGACAGGAAAAAAACACGGTACAGGGTTAAATTTGATTAATGGCAAGTTATTAGTTCAATGTGGCAAACGGAGTAGCAGAAAAGCCTCAAGTTCTTTTTTTTTTTCTCTAACTGTATTCATTTGCAATGAAAAATACACTTAGCAGTTCTAGCGACAGAGTAGAAGAGACCCTGGACATTTTATAAGGTGCTAAAAACTCAAACCAAAACTTGGAAAGCCAAATACTAAAGAAAATAATAAACAAAATCTTAAGTTAAGTTACACTTCCTTATGTGCATTTAGTGTGAGGTTTAACAGAGTTTTGGTTTAACCATTTCCCCCCCTTTTTTGGCTGCTTTACCCAAGAGAGAATTAAAAAATGTGTTTTTGATGTCTCTTATGCCTTAGTCACATGCACTCATAAGGGTGGTTGACCTGTACAGGTGCTGCGGGTTTTTGGGTTGCCCAGGCCCGTGGAGGGTTGTAGACAGGAGCGGCCTCGTCTGAAAGGGAGCGCAGGTGTGCCCAGCTCGTGCAGCCAGTGTATTGTGATATTTGTAAGGATAATATAAGTTACATGCACTTATGACATAAGGGTGATGCTGTCATACGGTCTCCTTATGTCGTGCTTCAGTCATTAGTGAGGTGCTTGCACTAGCCGTGCACAAATGCTTCACGCACAGGGTGTGCACATGGTCAGGTATGTTGGGAATATTCACATAAGAAATGTATATACCTTTTTTTTCACCCATAATTCATAGTTCTCAACCTTCGTTTCCATAACATCCATATGACGACTTTGGTTGCTACATAAAAGAAAGCAAACCGAAAAACCTTTCAAAGCAAAATACAACTGGATGAGGAAGAAGGACACAAAGCAGAGATGTAAGCTGAACGCTGAAAACAATGGAATGTTTTTCTTTATGCATTTGATCGAACAGTTTGAATAAGAGTTTGGCTTTGCTGCCAGGATCTGTCATTTCTCCTTCCTCGTTCTCTGTTCTTCATTGTTTTCCTTTTCTTTGTGTTTTGGTTTGATGCGCTCTTCCCATCCTTGTCATTGGCTGTCATGATGGTTTGTCTAGAGCTCGTGGCCTGGTTTCTTCTTCCCGCCTCTTTACCTGTTTACCTCACACCTCATTAGTCTCTTTACCTTCCTAATGATCCAGATGTTCCTAAAGCTCTTTTGGGAATCGTCTCTGTAAACATTTGCATTATTTTTCTATTGAAACTTTTACTTTGTCTTATGTGTGTTGACAGAATTCTCAGGTTTGAAAGCCTAAAATGAATGATGAATGTGTAAAACTTTAAAAAGTTTGTCGTTCAAAGTGTTGAGTATATTAGGTGATTTTGTAGCCTTACTACAACAAGTAATATTCTTAATTCCTTACAGTTTAACATCACTTGATATCCATCTATTTCAGTTCAAACCTCACGGTTTATTTTTGTTTTTATAAATGATTTATGTATTACAGAACAACAAAAAAACAAAAAAATCAGAAAAATGCTTTTTAAAATTTGCTCATAAGCAAGTAAAATGACGAAAAACCTTTTTAGTTAGCTTTTGCTAAGCCTGGTGTAATGTAATAAATGAAAAATTCTAAAATTTAGCTCAATTCCTGTTAGACAAAATGTAATCAGACTAGTATGCAGTAAGGATGCAGTAGCGATTCACTTTCCCCATGATTCAGTTCAATGGTGGAACATAAGGTTTAGTTTTGGTTGGGAATTGTGGCACCACTAGTGTTCAGTTCCAATAAGGACGACTCTATAAAAGTCCAAACTTTACTCCTCCCCTTTTCATTTTTTTTAGGCTTAACAAACAGTTTGGAGAGTCGAATGCAACGATTTACCCTCGTTGTTAAGTCTCTGTCTTAATCCTGCTAGACCTGAGTGCTGCCTTTGATACTGTTGATCATTGGATCCTTTTGCACAGACTCCAAGACTGGGTTGGCATCTCTGGATCTGCCCTAAGTTGGCTCAAGTCTTATCTGGAAGACAGGAAATATTTTGTTGAAATTGGGAGTTGTGTCTCAGAATACATGGCCTTGACTTGTGGTGTGCCCCAGGGATCGATCCTGGGACCCCTTCTGTTCAACCTCTACATGCTGCCACTAGGGCAGTTAATACGCAGTAATAACATATCTTATCACAACTATGCAGATGATACTCAGATCTATGTGTCACTGACAACAGGTGAATATGGGCCGGTGGATTCACTCAGCCACTGCCTCCGACAGATCAGTGCGTGGATGCAGAACAACTTTTTCTCCAGCTAAATTCAAACAAGACCGAAGTTATTATTTTTGGCCCACAGAAACAAAGAGAAAGTGTCAGCAGCTACCTTCATTCTCTGTCTCCTAAACCCTCAAATCAAGTCAGAAATCTAGGGGTAATCATGGACTCTGACCTAAACTTTAACAGCCACATCAAGTCAGTAACATCAGCGGCATTTTATCATCTGAAAAACATTGCCAAAATCAAAAACAGTGTCAAAGCCAGACCTGGAGATACTTATTCATGCATTTGTCTCCAGTAGGTTAGATTACTGTAACGGCCTCCTCACCGGCCTCTCCAAACGAGCTGTAAAACAGCTTCAGTACATCCAGAATGCTGCTGCTCGTGTCCTGACCAGAACCAGGAAGTATGATCACATTAGTCCTGTGCTCAGGTCTCTGCACTGGCTCCCTGTACCTGAAAGAATAGACTTCAAAGCAGCTCTGCTTGTGTACAAGTCTCTCCATGGCCGAGCACCAAAGTACATCTCTGACATGTTAGTGCCATATGAACCATCTCGTACTCTGAGGACCTCAGGGGCCGGCCTCCTATTGATTCCCAGAGTCAGAACTAAACAAGGGGAATCAGCGTTTCAATATTCTGCAGCTAAAATCTGGAACAGCCTCCCTGAAGTCGTAAGACAGGCCTCTTCTGTGTTCATGTTCAAATCTAGACATAAAACATTTCTGTTTAGCCGTGTATATGACTGAAAGGTCCTATCTGCACTTTTCTTTCCTTCCTTTATTTTTAAATCAAATTTCAAATTTTTTCTTTTCTTTTAAAGTAAATTTTACGTTGATTATTTCTATGATGTATTGTGATTTTAATGCATTTTTCTGTTTTGTGAAGCACCTTGAATTACTCTGTGTACGAATTGTGCTATACAAATAAACTTGCCTTGCCTTGCCTTGCCTTACTCTACTTTGTAACTACTTTGGAAGTAAACTTTTTTAAAGTTATGTTTTGACTTTGAGCCTCATTGAAACTTTTGTGTTTGGAGACTTGGGTATATAAACTAACAAAAGTGTCCTGACACTATTAACATTTTTATTTGATTGTTTGAAATCATCTTCCAACTTTTCCAAAAAAAAAAAGCCAGTGTTGGGTGATATTTTTTTGTAACTTTTGTCATAAAAAAACATTGGATATAGCAAGAGGAAATGAAAGACACATCGCTTGCACATCTATTGAAAACACATTTTATAAGACGGCCTAGACAACATTTAAGAATTTGTAATTGTAATTTTTTTCTTCACTAACTTATTTATTTGCAAATATGAAAGCTTAATCGAGATGATTTGACAGGAACTTAACTCTTTAATGAATAAACTTAAAGCTTGACAAAACCGTGAAGCAAAAGGGAATAAACAAAAAGGGTAACACGGTGGAAAATCTGACAAGGGTAAACTAAAAAGCAGACATTCAAATACATTGGTGTGATTGTGACAGGGGGAACACAAAACCTGAAAACACAACAAAAACAAAGCAAACTAAAGGGCACAATCCTCATATGATTAGTTAAATGTCAAGAATTTGGAAAAGGACAAATAAAAATTACCTTGCATTGAGTTAATGACAGCTACCGTAAATAAAACGCAAAAAGCCCATTTATATTATCTTTGATCACTCACAACCCCATGTTGAATAGCTTGGATCAACTTTAAACCTTCAATGCTTTTGTGTAAAAAGGAATAAAAATAAAATAGTACAATTAGTGATCAAGCTGAGTGTGGTGTTTTCTGCGAGTATGTGTTTTTTGTAACTCACAGCTGGGCAATAACACGCTGACTTCTCCGACATGTGCTTGTGTTTGTCGTTGTGTGGGGGCATCGTGTTCACGCACTCGGATCACGAGGCTCCGTGTTGTTCAAACACAGGCGCAGCGTGAGACGATGATGGGCCGCGGGAAATGGAGAGTGATGACACCAGAACAAAGCAGGAGCCTGGTTGAGATGACCTTTAAACATGGCAGAAACACACTCTGCTCCAGTCAAGTGTTAGAAAGAAAAAAAAAACAGCTTTTTTTTCCCATGCAGTCTCAGTCTGCTGAGAAGGAACTCACCCCCAGCCGCTACTCAGTGTCCCACCTGATTCATCAATAAAGTGTCATGGGTTCACTTCATGTCACATCTCTCTTTTGCTGCTGCGCTCTGGAGTCATAAATATTAGATGAGTGTTGCGACATTGTACATCATGTTATGATGTAAGGACCTCATCATTTTCTAGTAAATATATCAGCATGCCATATAAAAGTGTGGCCTGGCCCAAGGGGGGCAGCAGCCAAGGAGCTGAAGTCTGCTTAGATGACTCAATGCTTCACTGGTCCTCTGCGGTGATAAAACATAGTATTTTGTCTTGGAACTGCTTTGCTTCTTATTTTTATTTATTCTGCACATCCCCCCCCCAATGCCTTCTCCTGCTTCTTTCTCCTTGCTTCACCCACAGTCCCATGCTTTTCTGCAGGAATGATGAACTGGAGTTTGCACCCATGTACAAGTAAATAACCAAGCCAATGAATTATTGATGGGATGCAGGACTTTTCCACTCCTCGGAAACCCATCTTTATTCTCTCATTTAAAGCTCTCAGTTGCAAGATCTTTTTTTTTTTTTGCAGTTTGTGTATCTGAATTTCTGAATCTGGAATACTCATCTGCATGTGCAATTTGGTCTGCTCTCCCCTGAATGATGCAGATTTCTCCAAGCTACATCTAATTTTAGGTTGACCTGCATTTTGTCCACCAAATCTTGCATGGTTACCTGAATACGGTACATTAGAGGCAAAAATCTTCAGATATGAATGTACATGATTGTCTTTAAATTGTTGATGCAGAATTGAGAAAAAACTAAAATCTCCACTTAATCCACCTAACTTGTTGACTAGATTGTGAAAGAATATTGAAGCTCCTCACACACACAGAAGACATGCACATCCTAGTCGGCATTTCAGCCAGGCCCTCCTTACTGTAAGGTTAACCCCCACACAACCAGTTTTTAAATATCAAATTTACTGAATTATTTTCAATTAAGTTGTGCCAAAAATTCATTTAAAAAGGTTCATTTATAAGTCGTGTTTTTAGCAAAGGGCATAATTGGACTAAAAGTTCAACTCCAGTCATCTTTGATCTATTGTAAAAGTGTCCTTAGTGATCTTTTAATTATAATTATGCTGTTTTTAGCCCAAATCAAGTAACCTGTGTCTTTTTTCAGACAAAGTTTCTGCAGAGCAACACAAGTGAATTAAAAAAATCCACCTCTGAGTTGTGGGCGGGACAGTGGGCACATAGTAAGCTCGCCCCCACTTCTCTTTGCTTATCTGTTTATAAGCCCTCCTGCTAGCTTACAGCCCCTCATAACCCCAACCTAACATTACCGGTGCACAAAAATGACGGCCATACGGCTGTACAGTATTAAGCCAGACACCAGCTCAGACGAGGAAGACGAAGACATAGATGGATCTGTTTGTCTGCAAGTGGATGCATCAGAATGGAGCTTCTACATCACACCTACAAGTGTTTTTAAACTGCATTTTTTTTTCTGCTCCTGAATCATAACGATTTGCATATAGAAATCCTCAGAAATGATTTTTTTTCCTAAATTGTTTTAGTATATGTTCTCTATCATTAGAAACATTCCATAAGCCTATGTTAAAACACCAAAAACACAAATTTCATTGAAGAGGCATGTCATCCTTTCTTCTTTATCAGGCAATATTAACATTGTATACATAAATTTAAACTTTTGTAAAAAGAATACAATCAGCTTGGTCATTTCTGATTTTTTTTCTTGTCTCTCAATGTAGCATAAATATTAATTTTACCATTTTAAAGTTTCTTCTCAGCTCAGTAATAAAGCTGGTGACTTGAGGTCATTGGAACCAACATGAAGTAAGTTTTGAAAGCAAATTTAGTCTTAAGTTAATTATTGTATTCTCAATGCATCGATGTATACCGGTATTTAAAAAAGGCAATGATCACATTAGTTTATGGTAAGTGCAGATCAAATTCTCAAATAGCTAAAGCTTTCTTTCTGTGCACTGCCCTGTGTTGCATTGTTGAACTATCAATGATTACACCATTAAAAGAGAGTAAACAGTTTAGTAGAGATTATACTGTAACGTATGTTTGTATCTTTTAATAATCTCCCGCCGGGTTTTTTGGCTGGCAATCTTTCTTTTCCTATCTTAGTATCAATCTGTGCCGTCTGCACCATCTGACTGACAAATGAGGGGGAAAATCTGGGAGTCTTCTGCGCTTGAATAAGTCAAGCCTTTGGAGATTATTTAAAATGCATGATATTTCTACACTGGGGTGTTCTAAGAACAAAGCAGCTTATTACTCACCTTAATGTCAGATTAATGAAGCTGCGGCATCATTAGTGCAGGGGGCTGCAAGCTCTTTGTTTTTGTCAGATGCCCATTACGTTTTGCTCAATAGGAAATGTGTGTAGGAAGTCTCTTTTTTTGTGATACCACATATATTTAACAACCAAATTTACATCTGAGCAATTTTGAGCATTAGAGAGGTGATGCCACAGGAAGGACGATTGAAGAGCAGAAGTGCAGTTACTGTGGAAAGCCGTTCATCTGAGGAAATGACATTTTGCAACATTGAAGTCATCTCTGAATGATTTTTATTTCCAAAAGATGCTCTCTGCGATACAAAACTTTCAGAGAAGAGTGTGCACGCGCCGTTTCACTCAGCCGATCGGGCTTGCATAAGCACTTGGAAACCGCACAGTAGACTCGTGCACATTCCCATAAAATAGATGGAGCTTGAAGTTTGCCGTCATTTGACAGCTTACAGTGTCGTGTTGCACAGCTCAGTTTGAAAAACTTGTGTCGTTTTGCTCAAACTGCAAAGATCCCATTGCCACAAAACCCATATTACTCCTCCGTTTGAACTCAAGTGACTGAGCCATTAGGTTTTTTCTGTTCATTAGAAATGTACCTGCCCAAAATGTGAGGCGATTTTTACTTCTAGTGGTTGATTCTTCTATTTTTTGCAAGAGCTAATGTTTACAAAGACTAAAAAGATTGTTGGCTCTAAAGATGCAATTTATATGTTTTGGCAGAAAGACCTTGTGGTTTTCTCAATTGTTTTCTTGTACTTGTCCAAAGTGGGCCCCCTCTGTTGCTGGAGGCAGAATCATACAAAAGGAGTACAGCAGAACGCTGGGAAAGAAGATCACAATGCAGACACAACATGGAGTGTAATTTTGAGTCCCTGAAGAGAAAAAGTCATCCTTTGGTCCATTTTGCTCTGTTTGTGGTGCATCTGGAACGTGGTTTTTGTGATAACTGCATAGAAAATCATGCGATGCTCAGTGTGAGCATACCCGTCTGCATATAGGTCCACGGCATGGTGTCACGGCTTATCTCATAATGCCAGAGCACAATAGATGACAGTGGTGGAAATGTCACAGCAAATGAAGGGAATTACTCACCTTTGTGATCAACGGGAGCAAATGCATCTTCTGTATGAAGGAAAAGGAACTGAGAGAAATAAATGATAGCTGTCCTTCAGCCTCATGTTTTCTAGAGTGTGTGCATGGGGAGTACAATCAGTGCTGGGTTCACATGTGTGTGTTTGTAGGCATGTGCATGTTTGTGTTCATGGCCAATTTTCTTGAAATATTTTGCCACTAGGCCACTAACAAAGCCCTACATCATTTGCACTTGGTTATTTCCACTATTTTGTTATTTAACAAGCTGTCCCACAGCTTGTTAGTGACTTAGCTTCTGTTTACCCACATCAGCTGCCGACACTGTCTAAAAAAGTCTCAGCAAAGGTTCTCTAGATCAGTGTTTTTCAACCGTTTTACCGCGGCAAATTAGTGTGCCGTGGGACATTGCCCTCATTCACTGATCTAAAAACATTTTCCATTTCCAGGATATCAGTTATATGTTCATCCAAACAGGCCCTAATAAAACACTTAGAAGTTAGGAATATGAAAGATCGTAAAGACTTTTTTCTTTCGTTTATTTGATTCAATTAAAGACATTTTGATAAGAATGACGGTACCGCGATTTAGCCGTAGCTACAGCTGTTGACGGAAAAGTCCCGCCCATTTAACTGTTTCCACCAATCATTCTTGAAAGCTTAATCACACGTCATCAGTCTGACCAATCAGAAGTGGTTAAAGTCTTCACTTTCTTGTTCAGATTCTGCTCATAACGTCTCTCAGTTCCAACAAAAGTACCAGCTAAAGCTCATATTTAGCGGTGTACCTTTCCGCAAGATCCGGTGTCAGACCATGGAAAAAGTGGACAAAACAATGAAGCTCAGAGACGCCAGTCTGTTTGCGTTCGGCGGCTGTTTGCACTACATCTCCCATGATGCATTGGGTTAAAGTGACAGCGTCTCAGCGCATAATGAGTCTTCCTTTGACGTCTTGAAACCACAACGAACACACATCAGACAGTTTTTAAATCTTTTAACTTAACTTTTATTACATCTTTTAGAATAAACAGCTGCAGCTTCCAGCTTTTTCTGCCACAATTATGACAAAAAGTGCATGTGAGATTGCGGGGGGGCTGTACATCAATACACCCTGCCAATGACAGTTTAAGATAGGAAGCTTTGAGAAATACCTTCCCTTTAAAAGAAAAAAAAATCATATTGCCAATATGTATATTTTGTTATTGAGGCAGCGAGAAATGATTAGACCATATATCAGACATACGGTACCTAAGAAAAACCGTGAACAAAATACTTGAATATGTAGTTCTAAGTCAAACCTTGAAGTTCTGCTTGTTGGGCTTTTTGTTAAAGGGAATAAATTCCACTTATTCCTCAAACAAATAGTTCAAAAAGATGGCTTGGAAAACCACCTTTGATGGTAAAACTTTGTTTAAATTTTGGGACTTATTCGAAACATTTGTTGACTTGAAAAAAATAGTTTTGGTAATCGTGTGGTTTGAGCATGTATACGGGCTCAGAAATATAATGTTAACTTCCTTTCCCCCCTCATCTTGTTTTCCAACAAATATTGGAAACATTTGAGAAATAGTTAGCTTTAAATATAGTTATTTTACAGAATTTTTAATCCTCTAAAGAGTGGATGGAGATGACTATAATTTACAGTGCAGTATTGTACTATTCACTATTCACTCCTAACTTTGAACTCAATGTAGCTTAAATAATCAAATTTAGACCCAAACAGGCTTTTAATAAGAAATATGAAAATATTCAACCATCAATCCAAGTGTTTTCCTGAAATTCTGAATATTGTAAAACAGAATTCTGATAAACACAATAATACACTGAAATCACTTGTCATTAAACTGTTTAAAGTTTCATTTTCAATTAGATTTGTCTTGATTATCAGCGCCCAAAGGAAAAAAAAAATCTTCTAATGTGGAAATATATTCACGAGTTAATGATATCAAAAGAAAATCTTCCCTTTTGGCTTTAGTTTATTTTTGTTTTTCTTTGCATCCCTCACAGATGCATTTCACTGTAATCCGGTGTGATGGCATCTCAACTTCATTACCTGCATGATAAACCCAAATTTGTTTTTTTTTGCATACATATTAAACTGCAGCGTTCTGCCTAACCGCAGTCCTTTGAGCTTTTCCATCATTTGCATGTGCCTTGTATTTGTTTTTCCTGCCAGAGTGTTGACGTGGACTAATGCAATGCACACCAAGGCAGACACTCTCCAGCGCCTGCCAGGGCCTCCATATCTGTCCGTCTGTCATATTAACAACTATAAGTGCGGCCGGTTTGCATCTCTTTCATGGGGGGTACGGAGTTGTGTGCTGCTGCCCTGCTGCCTGCAAGCAATGTAGAACCAGGAGAACTATTTCATTATTAAATATATCGTTGAATTAAATAATAACTCTGCTTTGGATTTTTTTTTCTTTATTATGCTTAAAGTTGATTGGTTGGGGATGTAATGGATTGGCCTCTTTGCTCCACAGACTGTCTAGAGCTATACAACATTTTGATTAGTCATTAAATTATATTACACTGATAAATTATTCAAATCTGCTCTGCCTACTCGCTGTATATTGTTCTCCAAACACACCCCAAGGCTCCTATTGGTGCTTTTCCTCTTCTTTTATCCGCTTTTACAATGCTGCAAATTGTTTTCTTTTGCTGTAACTGGATGGAGGGACCTCAGTGTTTGTTTGCCACCAGCTCAACCCTCTTTTTCTGTCTTTCACTTGTTCCTTTCACACTAATTCTCTCCTTCCTCTCTTTTTCCGCTTATTGTTCACCCCATGAATGGCTTGGCCACCTTATCCAGCCTCCGGTTCCTTCACCAGCTGGTGTAAAAATAAACAGGGTTGTGGTTTGGCAGCGCTGCTGTGTTCTAGTGGCTTATAGACGGCAGAGAGTCCTGCCTGCTGCTCCAGATGCTCAAAATCACGCTGTCCACACTTCAGCCTCCCCCCTCCTCGCTTGTTCAGACTGCTTGCAGCTGCCACTGAAAGGCTGGGATTTCACAGACGCTCAGTCTGCATTTCTTCACGGGCTGCACGCTGAAAATTATGCTGCATTACTGCAGTTTCAGCACAGTCCTTTCAAAAACTGCTCCTCACACTCTCCGCCACGGTAATGAATGAAGCAAATGTAGGAGCACAGATGGGGCTTTTAAAGTTTCAGTGCTTCACAAACACCACTCAGTCACAAAAACAGAGACTTGTAAAGGCTGTGCTACTTTTTCTTTTGCTTTAGCCTTTTTTTTTTTTTTTGGTCAACCATATGATCCTTTCTTTTTGGTCCAGTGAGAGCTTCTCTGATGGGGTCAGCAGAGCTTAGCACTCCAATTAATCCTGCCACTTACCGGGAAACTTGCTGGAGAATAGTGGGTTTTTGCCGGAATTATGCACCCTGCTAATTAGTTGTTAGCAGTGACAGTGTCAAGGAGAAACCAGGAAGAAGAGCGTTACTATGAAACAGCATGGAGGGGTTACAGAGCCATCTTTCCATCAGTGGAAGAGACACACCGTCAATATCATTTCAGCAGATTCTATCCATCTATTCATTCACACTTGAGTCTTTACAATTTCTTCTTTCCTGTATGCCCATCTCCATTCTTTTCTCCTCCACCCTTTCTCTTATTGTCACCCAGCCAGCCCTCTGGCTGTGTGTGCCTCACAGTTGCCATGGTAATGGTATAGTTTCTCATCTCTCTAATGTGATGTCTTATTAGCTTTCATTGGGGCGTGTGTCACTATTTTATTTCACGCACCATTTGGTGAGCTTGGGTTGAAAAATGTTGTGCTTCAGAAATGAGCAGCGAGCGGGCTGACAGCGTGGCGGAGAAAAGCCGGCGCACACGTGCCAGGGTCCTGATGGAGGGGAAGAGGACGAGATTGAGTGAAGCAGAGCGACAGGCGTGAGAGCGGGCACCTGCTGCAGTCGCTGCATCGCCGCTCGCTCGCGGTTGCAGAAAAGATGAGTTTGACTGTCCTATCCCAGGGAGGCAGCCGTCTTTTCCAGAGTGCTCTTGAGGGCTGGCACATCAGTGAGGAACTTCCAGCTTTTACCCAGCAGGAGGCACTGTGTGTGCTTTCAACCACCCCCTGAGAGTCCTTTAGTCCAGTGCAGTCCCTCTTCTACCTCCTACTGTCTGAAGAGTGTTATTGGACGTGGAGAGCCAGTGATGAAGATTCAGAGGTGCAGTTGATGTCACATCTGTTATAGAAGGTTAATGGAAAAAAAAGTGTAGCCTCCACTGCATCTCTAGACAATGCTTAAAAAGCCTGTAACAAAAAGAAACAAAAAAAGGTGCTGAGTCAATATTTAATCAATATGAACCCAGATGCTACTATCAAACACATCGATGGAGTTTCTCAAAAGGCGTTTTTTTTTTAATTCCCCAGTGGGTTTTATCAGCCTTATGTCAGCCCACTGGGCTTTTAGAATGACTCCCTTTTCTGCAGATGTGCCCCCGCCCCCTTTAAACGTAATTTCTTTTGAGAAGTGACAGTTGGGCACTGACTCGTGAACAGCCTGTTGGGGTGATAATTGCACCGAAGCTATTGTCTTACTTTGCTCCAAACTGAATGAATGTGTTTTGTTCCTCTGTATTTACAATTTGAAAGTGCTCCCTACTTCAGTGGGAGGTGAGTGTTAAATGATTTTCAGGAGTCGGGCCGACGCCTGTGGTTTTGTGCTTGAAAACTGCCTCTGTTTTCTTGGAGCCACTGAAGCCGCCATCCCATAATGGCGCTTTTTGTCGAAAGACAATTTTCAGCATTTTGAATTGAATCATTGTGAAGAGCCGTTTGATTAAACGTGCAGAATAATAATGGAAGCAGTGAATAACCCTTTCTGAAGAGCTGTTGAAATTCTACAGCCTCTCCAATTTGTTGCCATTCTGGTCAAATGCGAGAACAGATTGAGAAATCATATGAAGACCTTTGAAGATACATACATACATACATATATAAGTATAGATAGATAGATAGATAGATAGATAGATAGATAGATAGATAGATAGATAGATAGATAGATAGATAGATAGATAGATAGATAGATAGATAGATAGATAGATAGATAGATAGATAGATAGATAGATAGATAGATAGATAGATAGATAGATAGAGTCAGGACCATAAATATTTGGACATAGACACATTCTTTCTAATTTTGTATCTGTACATTATAACAGTGAATTTTAAATAATACTACGCAGATGCCATTGAAATGCAGATTTTCAGCTTTTATTCCATGGGTTGAACAAAGAAATTGCATAATAATGTGAAAAAACTAAAGCATTTTTTTTAAACACAATCCTTTCATTTCATGGGCTGGTAAGTAATTGGACTGTTAACTTCCATGCTATTGCATGGGCAGGTGTGGGCAATTCCCTTGTTATGTCATTATGAGTGAAGCAGATAAAAGGCCTGGAGTTGATTAGAAGACTCGTGCTGGTATTTTGAAGATTTTGCTGTGAACAGACAACATGCGGTAAAAGGAACTCTCCATGCAGGTGAAAGGAGCCATCATTAAGCTGAGAAAACAGAAAAAAATATGCCAGTCCTCACAATCAAGGCGGCGGAAGTAGAACTCCTTAGTTACGTGCACGGAGCCTAGGAGTGGCAAAATCAACAGTGTGGTACATCCTGAGAAAGTAAGAAAGAAAGCACTGGTGAACTCAGCAACGCAAAAAGACCTGGACGTCCACGGAAGACAACAGTGGTGGATGATGGTAGAATCATTTCTATGGTGAGTAGGAACCTGTTCACAACAGCCAACCAAGTGAACAACACTCTCCAGGAGGTAGGCGTATCAATATCCAAGTCTACCATAAAAAGAAGACTGCATGAAAGTAGATACAGAGGGTACACTGCAAGATGCAAGCCACTCAGAAGCCTCAAGAATAGGAAGGCTAGATTGGACTTTGCTAAAAAGCATCTAAAAAAGCCGGCACAGTTCTGGAAAAACATTCTTTGGACCCATGAAACCAAAATCAACCTCTACCAGAATGATGGCAAGAGAAAAGTATTGAGAAGGCGTGGAGAAGCTCGTGATCCAAAGATCACTGCATCATCAGTAAAACTCTGTGGTGGCAGTGTGATGGTCTGGGCATGCATGGCTGCTAGTGGCACTGGGACACTAGTGTTTATTGATGACGTGACACAGGACAGAAGTAGCCCAATGAATTCTGAGCTGTTCAGAGACATACTGTCTGCGCAGATCCAGGTGAATGCAGCCAAACTGATTGGGCAGAGTTTTATAATACAGATGGACAACGACCCAAAAACAAGAAGTGGAATATTCTTGAATGGCCAAGTCAGTCACCTGATCTTAACCCAACTGAGCAGCATTTCACTTGTTGAAGACTAAACTTCAGACAGAAAGGCCCACAAACAAACAGCAACTGAAAGCTGCTGAAGTAAAGGCCTGGCAGAGCATTCAGAAGGAGAAAACCCAGCATCTGGTGACGTCCATGAGGTTCAAGACTTCAGGCTGTCATTGCCAACAAAGGGTTTTCAACCAAATATTAGTAATGACCATTTTGTTTTCAGTTATTTTAATTGTCCAGTTACTTACGAGCCCATGAAATGAAGGGATTGTGTTTAAAAATGCTTTAGTTTTTCACATTTTTATGCAATCCTTTTGTTTAACCCATGGAATAAAAGCTGAAAGTCTGCACTTCAATGGCATCTGAGTTGTTTTATTCAAAATTCACTGTGGTAATGTACAGAAACTAAATTAGAAAGAATGTGTGTCCGTCCAAATATTTATGGTCCTGACTGTATATCTATATCTATATATATTTAAATTTCTACATATATATATTTATACATATATATATATTAAGAGTCAATAAGCTGTCACCTCTCCAAAGAAAGGTTTCCCTACCTAAAAGTCAGATGTTTTCCTGTTCCATGTTTTCCTAATATCTGTGAGCTTTTATTTCACAAACTGCTGTGAGCTGTCAGAGTTGCACCCTTGTTTTTTGCCCTGTAACCGCTGGCAACCACTCCAACCCCCTGTAGCCATGAACAGACTGAAGAAAGTGTGTTTTTTTCCCTGTTTATTTTCTTTTACCCTTTAAATTATGTACACAGGCCCAACAACAAGAACATGAGATGCAATTTGCACAGTCTCCGCCCATCATACTGTGCCGAAATCCTGCTTTGAAGTTCCATTACAGACTCTCCTAATAAGGCTCTTAGAAACCTTCCTTTGGCTCTGTTTGCAGAGGCAGGTGACAGAAGCATTGAATCTTTTTGTGTGCGTGTCTCAAGACACTGTGTGCGGTAATCATCTGGGCTTGTATACATAGAGGTAGGTGAAGAAGATGAAGGTCTGCATTTTTCCTCCTGAGCTGCACTTTTTTTTGATGTCTCCTCCACGGGCTTACTGTAGAGCAGGGGTCGGGAACCTTTTTGGCCAAGAGAGCCATAAATGCCACATATTTTGAAATGTAATTTCGAAAGAGCCATACAATTATGTAGTGTCCCTTTCCCACACTGAGGCACGGAGACTTAACCTCTTTTAAAGTTCTTTATTCCGATTACTGCAGACCGCAACAAACGCCGTTCAATTAATTCAGCAACCCCTGAATCTCTCCCGCCGACACGAGAGCGCTTCTCCCAACTTTATATTCCCCTGCTCCCGCTGCAGCCCTCCCATTTCCCTTATTCGGCCCATAGCTGAACCCCATTGGTCCAAACTACCTAACAACAGGCTGAGCGACAGAACTGAGGGCCAATCAGATCTCTGCTTGATCGATGCGTTCAATGAACTCCAGAACTTTTAACGCGGCCCAACAGCCATCCAACTCAGTCCGCGACAATTTGTTTAAAACTAAATATACAAATGAATGTGTGCATTTGATTTAATTTCAACATTTTTAAAGTACAATAAGTCTGTGGATTCTTTTTTAATAACATTGTTATTCTGTTGCTAATAAATGATGAGTATTTCTCGTGGTAGTTTTGCTGATGGTCTAGTCCGGTTGATACGTGGTGAGTTTCTGCTTCACGCAGGCGTTGAGACTTTAACGTGATCTTAGGTCTGAATGTTCTGTAGATGTGACAAAGACTGCTCACATGCAGACGGGGAGCCAAACACACACTCACACGCTGCAGTGAGTGACGGGAAGCGGGTTTTACGTTTTTACAATCCCTGCGCGATTCACCTGCTGCCTGTCCCCACAACACCTCAGCCCCACCCTCTGCTTTCTCCCTCACACATCCCGTCCCCGCATCTGCGCGCTCTTTCTCAGAGACGGGAGCGCGTAGTTTTAGGCACGGCAATTCACAGGTTTCCAGCTGGTACAAACTCTGTGAAATAATAGATAATAGTAACTGATAGCGCTGGCGCAGATTTCTCTCTCTAAGCACTGCTACTACTACGCGCCTCTGACATCGCATCGCGCCCGAGAAGGACTGGTCTAATGAAAAAAAAAACTATAATTAAAGATTTGTCTGCGAGCCACATGTGACCATCAAAAGAGCCATATATGGCTCGCGAGCCATAGGTTCCCGACCCCTGCTGTAGAGGGATGATGCACTTTGGACAGCATCTGTTCTGTTTCCGACTCTTCTGGGCTGCAGGCCAGGCGTGTGTTTGTCAGATGGCAGCGCTGCTAAGATGAAGGTTTTCAGCGTGTCTTGACTATTTGGCTCCTCACCCGCCTCGACTGGACCATTTGTAGTAGTCTGAGAACTTGTCACACTGTATTCATCACAACTCAAAATAATGTGACACCTCCAAAGCACAAATCTAAACCCACAATTCATCTCTTCACCCACAGAAGTCATTAACTTCCCTTACTTATCTCTCAATTGTTAAAGTTTCCTGTTGGAAAAACATAACTTAAATCAAAATAAAGGTTCAACTGGAGTTTATCTTTTTAGTAGAATATTGTATTGTAAATCAGAATATAACTTCATAGACAAAAATATGACCTTCAGAGTCTAATAGTCAATAGTTACGTTTTCTAAGTTTATTCCAAACTAAGGGCTAAAAAGTAATGTAAAGGACCCTTCATAAAAAGATTTGAAAGTAAATCCAAAAGTTCACAGTTTGATTTTCTTCCAATAAATTGAAGAAAGACAAATATATTGAATTAAAGCTTCTTGGAGCAATGGGGTTCATCAACCAATAATAACAGCACAATGGAAAAAGGTGCTCTTGGATGAACTAGTGAACCTTATGCACCCAACAATAGAGCTGGGATAGGCTCCAGCATCCCTATGACCTTTAAAAGGGATGAAGTGGGTTTGGAAAATAGATGGCAAAAAAAGGATCATTGATATCATCTGTTACAGACACTTTCGCTATAAAGTTTTGCTATGGCTATCAGACCATCAGTGTGTCTGCAGCAAACATTGTTTAAAATGTTCGACAGAACAGTATTCTGTTTTCTAATTCATGAATCAGTTTAAACTAAGTAAGTGTCACAAGAACATGCAGATGGCTGAATCCAAAGGCCGCAGGTTTATTAGTTCAGCTAAAGTCCACAGTGCTAAATTTGCCATTCTGGGTTTGGGTCAGGCAGGCAGGAGTCAATAACGGGCATGAGAGCATCAGAGGAGAGACAGGATGGTCAAAATACAGGCGAGAGTCGGGGCAGGCAGCAGGCAGAGTCTAAAGACCATATCCAAATACAACACTCTGTGCCTCTCTGTTCAGGCAGAGAGGCACATACAAGACTTCACGCTGAGCTCAGTGCAGTGCTTAAGGATGCCGTGGTTGAGTGAGGGTCAGGTGTGCAGCATCCAGGAAGTGTGGTTGGAACTCTGGAAACACTTCCCTCTGGTGACCAGAGGGGGAGACAGAGTTCCGACTTCTGACAGTAAGACTTTACCTTTAAAAAAATTCAAATACGAGCTACTTGTGTCGGTCATGAAAATAATGGTTTTCTGCATAATCCTTCCCTATTAATCTGCAAAGTTTGATCATGAATGTAAAATGTCCATAAGTGATAACTTTGTATGACTTTTAGGTGTTAAGTATAGTTCCTCTGGCTTACTTTTGGATTATGCAAAATATTTTGGGAGTCAATTCCATTTTTATCAGAGGACTCATTTGATTGGGTAAAATTGATTAAAAAAACTGAAATGGTAAAAATAAACGCACTTTGTTAGAACTTTTTAAACAATATACAGTATGAATTTATATATATTAAAGCTGTTCATTTTTGCCTTTTCCTTCCACTATTGGAACTCATCAAGACTTCAAAAAACTACCGTTGGCAGGTTTTATTTGTAATGTCAAGTCAATATGATTCCAGCATCATGATCATTTCTGTTCTTTGATAACAGTTTGGTTGGAATGGTTTACACTTGTCCACTTCTGAGCTGCTCCTCTGTTCTTGGTTTCTACATATTTAGGTCACGCAGATTTGAGGACGGCAGACCATCTGGTGAGTTTGTTCAGGATTTTCAAAACTTCCCGTTTACCAGCTGGACGGGCTGATAGTGCTGCACAGCCAGTGGATCTTCACACTTAGGCTTCAAAACTCAATTTTGGGGCTTCTGAATCTGACTGTGGAATTGCATCACCGGCATCATCACATTGGATTACATGTACCATGTAATATTCTTAGAGTTCAAGCTGACACATCGCCCAAGTGCAGGATTCCTAAATTTAAGAACACATTCTTCAGTTTTACATAAAAATATTTGTTTTTGTTACATCTGCAAAGGGTCACTTTGGTTCTCAGCCCTCTGTGTCCACTCCCAAAGTTACACCACTCATCCTCAGAAGAAGTACCTTTAAACCTTGGTGAGAGCTGATTGGCTCAGACAGATCTGACTATTGAACTCTCCCACCTGAGATTAGCCTGTCAAAAGCAGATCAAATTTGCTTCATCCAACATTGATGTGTGACAGACAGCCCAAGTGTTGCTGGGAAAGTGCTGATGTCCTCATCTTTCTTTTACTTCTCCATGAACTCACATGTGTCTTGGGTTCAAAGGGATTTTGATAGAAACAGCTTCTCTAAAATGCTTGAATTGCCAATGCAATTGATGAGAAAATTCCTGCTTTTATCTCTGAACCCCACCGTCACCACCACCACCACTATTGAGATGCCATCTCCTGCAGAAATCAGGCCTCGAGTAGCTCCTCCTCATAGCCCATTATGCACCACTCTTCCCAAATAGAAGGTGAAAATGAGCATCACACCTCTTGGTTGAAGCTGTAGTGCTGTTGATTTTATTGCAGTGTTCATAAATTTTCTGTCAGTGATAATGAGAACATAATCCACACTTAATGCAGTCTGCTAGCGGGTGATGTTTTACTGTGGATTATGAGGTCCAGACAGTGATTTACACACCGTTGTAGAGGTGGTGCTTTTATCTCGACAGTGTAACTGATGAAAGATCTTCAAATCCAGATAAGTAACGCAGCTTTTTGAGGTTTTGTCAGACAAATAATGGCGCAGAAGGATGAGAATTTTAAAACTTTTTATTTTTTTTCAACATCTATGTTCATATTGGCCTAAATGCTTCATTTTGTGGTTTCTACCTAGCATTCACATTGCTTGCAAAACTCTTATGTGCTACATGTTTCTGCTTATATCCACACAGACCACACACTGTGTGTTGTGTGTGATTAAAGACAATGGATGATTGATGCACACAGAGCGTCTCGACATCTGTTGTGTTCTTCAGGGGGAGTTTTGAGGGATACTCAGCCCCTGGTGAGAGGTGCTGGGGTGTGGGAAGCTGCAGCTGGGATTCGGTGTGGAAACTGCAGCTCTCAAACACCGCTTTACCCTGTGTTACATCATCTTTTGGTCTTTTTTTTTTTTTGTCCAACCACATCAAACGGCGAGAGGAGAGGCCTGCACACGGACAGGGTTAGTCGACTTCTGGGTTCACGTTTGCCCTGAATCATTTGAACCGTAAATGTGACCCAAGTCAACATTACACAGTTTTTTCCCCTCAGATTTGAAACTTTCTCACAGTTATTTAAAAGTCAGCGGCTGACTCACTGCATGAAAACATGCTCACGGGAAAGTTTGACATTGTACTTTGTTGACTTCAGGGTGACTCGCTGGTTTTGTGTTATTGACTGCTGTGTTTGTGTTTGATAACTTTGAGGGTTTTCTTTGTTGGGTTCGGTTGCAGTGGCCTTTCCAACCTTCTTAAATCACATGGCATCAAATTTAAGCAAAAAAACTAAGCCATCGTATAGGGGTCACAACCTGCAATTCCTAGAATGGCTAATTAAAACTCACTTTGCAGTACTCATAAGGCGGCTGTGGTGCAGAGGTAGATTGGTCAACCTCTAATCAGAGATAGCAGGTTTGATTCCCGCCTTGCCCACCCATGTGTTGAAGTGTCCTTGGGCAAGACACTAAACCTCACTTTGCACCTGGTGATTGAAGTTGGTGCTATGTAGGGGTTAAAGGAATTGTGAGTGTGAGGCGCCTTGGACCTTAAAACAAAGTGAAGCGCTAGGCAGCGTTCCCTCATTTTTTGCGGGAGTTGCACTCTAAAAATAATCTGCACAGTAGTCAACTTAATTTTTTTACAGTGATTTTAGATGTTTTAAGGCTGGAAAAACACTTACTACACATTTTATTCGTTTTTCTCAGACAGACATTTACATTTTTACACTTTTCTCTCTTGTTCAAACTTTCAAAGATCAAACCTTCATGGAAAAATAAGCACAACACAATAAAAAAAGCAAGCAAAACTGCATCAAAATAGTGAGATATATTCCACTTTCCATTTACCACTCCATATGACTTGGTATATGACTGATAGAACAAATTCAGGAATGAACACTGTGACAGTGAGATGAAGCAGGCAGCCTCTAAATATTTTGAGCAAACGGCGACTTTGACCTTTTCTTTATAATGCTTTACGCTCTGCAACGGGTCAACAAATGCAAAGGAAAACTGTGCATTACCTGTTCTTAATTTCACCTGAAGTTCATAGTTAAACTGGTCTTTCCTTTGTGTGTACATCCTCCACATTCCTGTGTTTCTATACACAACGATGATCATTTGTACTGGGATTTGCTGTTGCTGTATCTTAAATGTAAGCGTGTCTTGCACCTCTCAGCCACCGTAAGAAGCTCTGCATTTTTAAACATTTCATATTATTTTGTTAAAGCCTTCATACTGAGTGCGTTGAGTTTTAGATATGATAAGGTGAACTATCTTCTACGCGCTTTGCTATAATCAGACTGAACACATAAACAGCATGTAACAGATGGGTGTATTAAATTAAAACATTTTTAAAAACCTGTGTCGTTTTCTAGGACATAGTTTCTGCAGAGCAGCAGTTGTTTATAAATTCACTTCTTAGTTGTTGAGTAAGCCTTGGCTGCGGCCTGGGGAACGCTCAACGTCGCGGAATGCTTGAACGCTGTGGAATGTTAACCCCTCCCACATAACGCAGCAGAATGCTAACATCGCCTATGTTGAGCTCCTGTATGTTATTCTCCTTCGTCAGCGCAGTTGGCGGTCTTCTTTGTTTTGATGTGCAGCGAAGCAACGGGGATCTTTTCAAAATGGAGGAAAGCATCAATGAAAAAACGGTAAGTTAATGAAAAGAAAATTCTTGTTGTGATTATTGCTCACTTTTCCACCACAATTATTCCTTTAGGCCTGTTCATACGGGACGAATCTTGCCCGCGATTTTCGCAGACGTTTAACGCCTCGTGACTAAACAAAGGGCACCAATGAGAGTGTGCACACCGACGCGAAAAAACGCCACGCGTCAAAGCGTCACTTTTTAAAAAACGCCTCGGGTTCGTTTTTTTTTTTTTTTGACGCGTCGCGTCGAAATCTATTCGACCAATGAGAATGGCGCTTTTGCACCCATGTCTGGAGCTTCTAAAGTTACAGTAAAGCACAACTTGGGGGCGATCAAACGCAACACTGCCTAGCTGAGCACATATACCGAGTGAATAAGATAGACGCCGAGTTGCGTCTACACTGCCGCGAAGAAATAATGACGGACATTCTAAAATATCCCCCGAACCAAGCAGCAGTTGGAGCAACTGGTGCTTGAAATATTCATGTTTTCTTTGTATGATTCTGACAAGCGCGTAAATACTTGCTCTCTTCTTCTGAGTGAAAGCGAGTTTAACAAGCGTAAAGTTGCGCAGCGCCACCTTGTGTACAGGAGTATTTCTGTTTACATTAAGCGCCATCTAATGTCAGGGAATGAAATTGCATGTTGGCTCATCGTCAGCGAAAATCGCCTGGGTGTGAACACAAAAAACGTGGCGAAAAACGCTGGCGAATAACGCCTGGCGAATATTCGTCCCGGTGTTTACACTGCAGATGAGGATGTTATTTCGTATTTTCAAATGTATTGTGCTTTTTTTCTTGCCGATCTTCTTTACGTGGTTCAGGTTTTACACGGAGCTAGTTTAGTTAGCTTAAGTTTGTGGCTCTCCTGGGACTTTCTGTCAAGCTATTTGTGTCTTCCAATGACGGTAAACTTTTTTTTTTTTCATCTGTATTATTTCAGTCTTTGTATAGAGAAACATTACAGTCTTTACTCGATTCTTATTGACTGCTGGGTGTGCACTAAAAAGTGAAAACAAGAATTAAGGTCTAAAAACTGGTTAATATTTATTTATTTTGTAAGTGGCCATGGTATATAAAGATTGCAATCAGAAATGTGACATGTATACTATGGATGAGTCAATATATATTCACATGTACTTTTTGACTTTCAGTACGCTCTGTACATTGTCATGGGAGCCAAATGTGATTTCAGTGAAGTGTGTGTAAATTTTGATCAGTTTGTGTCAAGTGAATTCAAGACACTTTTGGGTTGTGGCACAAAGTGACCTACTGTGTATTTATTTTTTCAAAGGAAAACATGCAGCAAATAAGAAGATGGTGTCTTCTTCTGATAAGCAGCTTTCCAATGGCGTAAGTGCTCTTTATATGATCACACTTTCAAATCCTTTTTTTACTACATGTTTTAATGAAAACTCTATGGATTGACTTTGATTCACATGTCAATAGTGAACATTCATTGATTCACTAAGGTCTAAAGAAGACAGAATGCAGGCCAGAAAAAGGAGGAGCAGAATCTACAGGTGAGAGGAGGTCATTGAATTCATGAGGGACATATTGAAGTTCTTCTTTGAGGCTATTGTTAATCCCTCTGCCACTTTCAGGATGAAGAAGATACTTCACTGAAAAAGATGCCTTCTGAATCCATCTGATCAGGTACTATTGAAGCTAGAGCTGTTGTACACATACATACATGCATAGTTTTT
This sequence comes from Oryzias latipes, assembly GCF_053564925.1. Classification (NCBI taxonomy): domain Eukaryota; kingdom Metazoa; phylum Chordata; class Actinopteri; order Beloniformes; family Adrianichthyidae; genus Oryzias; species Oryzias latipes. The sequence goes on from NC_136245.1 coordinate 16,796,324, forward strand.
CCTGCATTCTTTCATTCTCTGTTAGATTATTTGGGTGACCTGAGATGCCCCTTCAAATATAATATAATACTGTATTTATTATAAAAGTTTAATAGGTGGGATGTCAAGGATCTTTTTTAGTGTCATTTCTATATTTTAATTTTCATTCTATTCTCTTTGTTGGGGAAGGTGACATGAATACCAGCAGTGGGACAGGAAGGAATGGATGGATCTTTCTGAACTCACTGTTTGTGCATCTCCAGTATCTACTTTATCAATGACCTTTTTCTGTTCTCTATGCAGGAAGAAGATGCTTTACTGCATGACACCGTTAAGGCAGCCACATGGAGCAGAACTCAGTCATTTCAAAGAAGATATTCCCTGCCTGATGTTGTAAAGATGGACGAAAGAGAACAAGAGGAAACACCGAAAGAACTGAGGAAGCAATTGCTTTTCAGCAATTGTGAAGCATTTTGCACAGAAATTATGGATAATCGAAAATTAAAGGTGTATGAAGAGTAAATCGCAGTGTCTGCTGTTTTTTTTAAAATGTTTTTTTGTCTATATTTGTATATGTGTGTATTTATTTCTTCAAAGGAAAATATGCAGCAACTAAGAAGCAGCTTTCCAATGCCGTAAGTGCATTGGAAAGCTGTAGCATTACATTCATTCATTCATCTTCTATTCTGTTTTATCCCTTTCGGGGTCACGGTGCCGCTGGAGTCTATCCTGGCCACTTGCTGGGGAAGGCAGGGGACACCCTGGACAGGTCGCCAGTCTTTTGCAGGACCAAAATCACACACCCATTCACACTCACATTCACACCTATGGAAACTTTAGAGTGACCAATATACTTATTAATTATGGTTTTTGGGCGGTGGGAGGAAGGCCCATAAAAAAACCGCGCATGCATGTCTAGCATGGGGTCAGGGGTTTTACTTTCCATGTTTAACCGACTTGAGACTATGCACTCCTTGAGTTGTGTGAGACTGAGCATATATACACAAAAGTTATTACATACACAATATCTTGGTAGAACCTGGGTGTAATATATTATATATTTTATATTGTGATATAATTTTACATATAACAGTAAACCATTGATCAATAAATGGCAGGTACATTTCCTAAGTTACACTTTATTTCCAAGAGAAAACTAATGTCACAGTCAGCAGCTTTGTTCAGTTTGCCTTTTTATTCCTGTAGACATATATAAAAGGGAGCTTTTTTCTAAAAAGAAATTCTCAAAACATTGTTGTGCCCATCCTGAAGGCGGTTAATTGCATTTATTTACGTGCGTTCAAACACAAAAACCAATGGAAATTCACGTTGGCCGTATGTAATACATGGAGCCAAGATGCACATTGCTCCATTGTCCGCAGGTATTTTAAGTGCGTCCAAGGATAAAAGTCGGCCACACATACTTCCTCCGAATCCGTGAGGCCAGCAAAAAGTGCCGCTTTTGAGCCTTAATTTGATTAACTCCCTAAAATTGCATATGGAAACTTGTAAAATGCGAAGAAGATGGGCTCAACGTGGGCGGGGTTAGCATTCTGCAGCGTTATGTGGGCGGGGTTAACATTCTGCTGCGTTCAAGCGCGTTCAAGCGCGTTCAAGCGCATTCAAGCGCTTTCTGCGACGTTGAGGGTTCCCCAGGCCGCAGCCAGGGGTAGTTGGTACCGTTGGCTCTAGAGGAATAAGCCCGACCTCATTTCCCGTCATCCCTTTGTTAACACTCTCTCCCGCTAGCATACAGGCCCTCACAACCCCAACCTAACATTACCGGTGCAACAAAAATGGCGAGCAATTTCGGAGCTATCCAACTGTACCGTTTTAATCTAGATGTCAGCTCAGATGAGGAAAATGAAGATATACATGAATCTAGTTGCATCAGAACAGAACGGAGCATTGGTACTACTACCTTGCTGTAGTAGGTCCTCTGTCACACCCACAAGCTTTTTTTCAACTGCATTATTTCATCTGCTCCTGATTCACTATGATTAGAATGAATGAATACTCCAAAATGCAATCATTTACTTTTTATATGTTCAGCACAATCAAAATGATACCACAAGAATGTGTAAAAACAAAAAAGAAGTTTTCATTAAGGGGGGTCTTTAAGTGTTTTCCATTCCTATATCTGTTTACGTGCATCATTGTACTCCATCCTTTATAGTACAATTAATCCCTCTTAATGATCAAATGCTTTTAATTTAGCTTGTAATTAATTCAGCAGTTTAGCAATTATGTCATAAAGAAGGCATGTTTTCATTCAGTTTCTTTGAGTCATAACAGACACTTCTCATTAAGTGATCTGACATAGGGGCATGTCTGCGTTTTTCCTCAGACAGATGCTGATGAAGATGTTGTGATGTGATGAATGCTAAATCAGGACAAATAAAGAGCTGAGTCACACAGCATTGTGTCAACCAACAATCCGTGTCTGACCACCACGTACTGCAGAACAGAGGGGTGGTGCAGTGGGTCGGTGGGAAGCGCAGGCTTGTGATGGATGAGGAGCAACCAAGAGAAGGACAAGGCATGAAATAGAATGAGGATGAAGGACAGAGAAATTCTGGCTGGGTCGGGAAAGGGGAAGGACAGAGTCAGACAGAGATGAAGAGACTGAGAATCTGGAAAGAATGGAGGTCACAAAGAGACTAACCTACTCTCAAAATTGCTGATGTGTGCTCTGTTGGCCTACGCTCTTGCTGTGCGTATATTTGCATTTATGCCAACAATATTTGAGATACATGTCTCGGGTGAGTCTTTTCTTCTATTGGGATTAAACAGTGTGAGTGCGATTGCTTAAAATAAATGGGGGGGTCATAAATGTCTTTTTAATTTGCCACGTTATAAAGTATCTCACTAATTCAGACTAATAAAGAGAATATGTGGGTTTTTTCTGAATATTTCCGACTTTGTGCCAAACACATTTTGGGAAGTTTTGCAGCTTGTGTAGTAGCATTGGAAGATGCATTGAATGCATGTTGTATAACCGGTGTTTTCATGAAAGGAATAAAAAATAACTCAAACTTCATGATGTTTGGTGGCACTTCATGTTTCTGAAGGATGTTGACTTTTATTTGTGCTTTAAGCATATATCCTTGCCTCCAGACCTTGTGTACACTCTTTTACTGCAGATATAATGTGGTGGCCTGTTATTGTTCCTCTTTCTGAAGCCTTCCTGCAAATGATCAGGTGAAAGAGAAATGCAAAGAAAATGCAATATACCTAAAAGATGACTTTCTATCATCTACCAAGTCAGTGTTTTGTTCACATCTTGGTCTCATATGCAGCTAAGATTCGAAACAAAGACTGACGAAGATTGATGTCAGTCACCCTGAGGGGGAAAAAGCGGGGTATGTGTGTTTGAAGTAATTATATTTTTTACAACATTTCTGTCTCATTCCTTTTCTTTATTAGAATGTATACCTAAGTACTTCATTGTTCACTTTGCAGCATAATCCATCTTAATTCTTAACTACCTTCCAAATGGTCATCTGTACTAGAAGTCATGCTGCGGATCTACGATTCACTGTGGAATTGTGGGTAAATGAAGCTTTCATTCCGGCTGTGAGCTGTCACGATCTGTTTGCGAAATGTGGGATCGTGTTTATGCATGCACACATAACGTGCAGTAAGCCTGTGACGCATACTGTTTAAGCGAAAGACAGACGAATCCATCCGTCACTGAGTCGCGCTGAGGGTGGCAGCTTAAAGGAAACGATGTCCTTTCGGCCTCTTACAGTCCTTCTGTTACTTTCCCTCTCATCCACTGCTTTATCTGTCACTCTTTCTCCATCCTTGGCTGTATATCCACTCCCTGATCATTCAAGTGGAGCCTGACCTTCGTTGGGTCGCCTTCCTGTCTTCAGCAAGCCAGACGGGTAGAGAGGCTGGATGTTAGCAGGCTAGCCAGATGGCATAGTCTAGCCTGGGACAGGCGCAATACCCCCCATCTACCCAAGCCAAATCGGTAGCAGACAGGAACACTGTGGGGAGCAGTTGCTCTACTCCTTTACTCAAAACATACTGACTACCCATCCTGAGACAGGTGATTGAACAATTCTGAGTTATGTGTAACAGCTTCCCTGAAAGTTGCAGGTGATGCATTTTCCAATATTCTTTTCATATTCTCCAATATTCTTTTGTTGTGAGCCCTTTGCTGATGGGAGCCTGAAGAGAGATGAAGATGATTTGAGTAGAAAAGTCAAATCAATGGCAAAGAGGGTTGACAGCAGGGGAGGAAGCTGGTGGGGCTGAGAGGCAGCATGTGTGAAGAGTTTGATAGGAAACGACTGGTGTGTTCCTATACTTGGAGTGGAGTCAAACCCCCTATGACTTCTCGCTTCTGCTATATCAGATGCTCAGCTCTGGCTTGATGCATGTCAGCAGCTCAGAGCAGCTTTATTTATTTATTATATATTTCTATACATCTATATATATTTGATATGCCCTTAGCAACACAATCATATACTTTTTCAAAAAACGAATTGTTCTTTGCGTGACCCTCGTTTCAGATGAGATTGGGAGAGCGGCGGTTTCACCCAGCCACTTTCAAAGCATTGCCTGCATGCAGATGAGCCCATTTTGCCGATAAATTAGGCCAGGGTCTGTTATCTCACTGGTCATGTTGACGAAGGACAACTAACTGTTGGAGAAACAACAGCGCTGTTCTCCTTTAACCAAGTGCTCCTTACTGCAGCTCATTAGTCAGGTGATGGGATGAAAGAGAGGCTTGCTTGTGCTACATGGCTAATTTGAGGGATTATCACCTGTTCTACCAAGGCACATTAATCCTAATCCTGCTTTAACCTCTTTGATCTAAAGTCAGAGAGATTCAAAAAGTGGCCTGATTCCTTCACAACACCCAACAGAGACCTGACTTCAGGTGGCTGATGGTGTTGTTGTTTTCAGTGTGCCCCATATTTAGATGAGAAGTTGTTGTATTTATTCCCTTTATTTTCACAGAGATTAAGTTTTTTTTTTTTATCAAATCCTTTGGTTTGCCCTTTTTTCTTTGTCACTTCTGAAGAGTTAATTCTTAGTTGATGTGCCCTCACAGGATTAGAGTAGCAGGGGCAGGAAGAGCTGTCATGTGCACTGTAAGATCTTCGAATTATACTGTGATCATTGATGGGGAAAAAATGGTTGAAGCTAATCCAGATAGTACATAAACCTGTCTTCGAAACACCCCTATTCCCTTTACAAATCTGTACTCTAACTAGTGCTGTTACCGATAGAAAAGCTGGAAGCAAACGGCCATTACTTTTAATATTTGGTGTGTTTAAGGGATCATCTGTCATAAATGGCGTGCGTCTTTGACGTGCTGAATGGAAGACTGAGTGGCTGTGAGTGGGCTCGAACACATGAACACTTTTTTGATATGAGAGGGAAAGGAAACATAGACTGTGGGAGAATTTAGATTCGGTGTGGTGATGGGGGTGGGAAAGAAAAGGTAATTGGAAAAGAGAAGCATGAGTTTGGTTTGGGGAATTTCTAAATGAGGGACTAAAGATGGGTGGGTCTGACCATAGCACGGCTTTGTGTGTGCATGTGCTTTCATGCGTCTCTATGCGTAGAAGCAGATAGACACAACCACATGTGAATACATTGTCCTGTTCCGTCTCTGTGTGGACTGAGAAGGACCACACAGGATCTCAGCCCTGTGCATTGGAGTATGTGGCAACGCTGTTATTATTGATCCCGCCACAGACGTCAAACCCCAGCGCCTATGTAGCTGCTGGTCTGATTGAAACAGTATGCTGGAGCCTGTTTCATCCGGGTCCAAAACCACTGAATTATGCAACAAGTCTAAAGCAAAAGGTCCCTGGCTTTGCTTAATATTGTAGCACAAATCAAGCGTTCAGTGCCTCCCGGTGACAAACGAGCCTTTCTTCATTTAGGGTGATTGCAAAAAGGAAACGAAAGACAAGAAAAATTATACGACTGAAGAGAATGAAATGATTATAATCACATGTCTTAATCACACATAAAGATGTGAAGAATCCCTGATGAAGCTAAGAAAAATGGGCTTTTGTGGATGTTTTTCATAAGAGTACCCTTTCATGTGTAACATAGACGGGGTGTTTATGACTTCTCTGTGAAGCTAAAGTGGGTACATCAGGATGCAATGAAAAGTGTGTCTCTCCGGAGGCCTCTGTGAAATTGTCTCGGAATGGATGCATGGATGTTCTGCAGAGCTGATGTCAGCGCTCAATGACCACAATTCACAGAGAAGCACCGAATCACACAACAAAATGCCTTGCGCTTCATGACTCACAAACAGTTGTCTTTGCATTCTTCTCAATGACTCATTCTTTCCTTTTGATATGAGGCTTATAGATCGGTGCTGTAAAAAGTACTGGGATAGTATAATTGTTATAAATGGATGTGGCTAGTTTTTGCTTTCATTTTACTCTCAATCTTTGTTTAGGAACTCAATAAAAACCAAGTTAGCTTCCCAAACTGCATTATGAATGCAATTGTTTCTCCAAGAAAGAACATTATACTGTGAAACTATTGGTTTTGCACACATAAGAATAGAAAATCCATTCGTATAGATTTTTTCAGATATATAAGAAAAAATGACAAAAGGAATTACAGGCATACCAAAAGAAGTAGCACACAGTTGTTTCATCAAATATCTGGGCAGACAAATCATTAGTACATTTCTATGGTTTATTCCTTTCATTCAGGGATGCTTTACCTACTTATTTGCTAAAGATACCACTCCATAACGCCTAGATTCTACTTCTTTAAAAAAAAAGAAAAAGAAAAAGAATATACATTTTTTAATTGATATAGATTGTCATGGCGGTAATTGGCTGTTTTGAAAAAAAAAAAGTAGTATTTCCTTCTACTGATTTTTTCCCCCCATTCTCTGCTCAATGGTCATTGTGACCCATTAGTTGTAATGTCTACTTGTCACATTAAAACATACCAAACACTTTACATTTTTAGTGCATAACTAAAGTTTAAAACATATCTTTTTTAAGGTTAGTCCCAAAATTTTACAGTCCAAGCAACAGGACTTTAACGTATCTCTGTTAACATATCTCTGTTAACATATCCCCACTAAATTTGCTTCTCAAAGGAGGGAAATTGTAAAATGTGCCATAAAGAAAGTTAGTGTTCATATACTGTCAGCTCCAGCTTCACAAAACAATTGCTTTAGTTTTCTCCTGTGTTGTTTCTGTCATGATTAGAGTTCTGCTTCCTGTTTTGTTTTGAAGGTTTCCTGCTTGTCTTTGTTTTTTGAGTTTTACATCCCTGGTCCCAATCTCTCCTGATCGTTTTCACCTGTGTCTCATCAGTCCTGTTTATATATATGTCTTGTCTCTGCCTTCCTCTTTGCTGGTTCATACTGTCTTCTTTTCCTTGTTTGCCGTTTTACTCCTACAGTCAGTTTTTTGGTTTCCCTGCTCGTCAGCGTTTTTTTTTAAATAAACCCCTTGCCTTGGAACCACCTGTTTCCCGTCTCTGCATTTTGGGTCCTTCATCAAGCCTCGTACCTGACTGAATGGACCAGCCATACTTTTTTCTGGACCCTGCGGACCATGCTGCTTCTAAGGCCTACTGCCTAGGAGTTGAAAGGACCAGGTCATACTGGATGTGGACCTACCCCAGTCCCCGCTCTTACTTCGAAGAAGAGTCGTCGTCATCACAGCCACCGCCACCACCACCGTCTTCGACAGCCCGTCCCTGTACCAGTGGTGGTCCCAAACGCACCCAAGCCCGTCTCTGTTCCGGGGGTGGTCCCGAACACACCCCAGCCTGTCTCTGTCCATGTGGTGGTCCCGGACAGACCCCAGCCCGCCTCTGTTCCCGAGGACTGGCCCGACTCGCCAACCAACTGCAGGCCTAACCTGTCTGCCCTCTTGGCTGACGACTCAGCCGACTCTCTCAACTGGCCCGACCTGCCAGGCGTCTGCTGGCCTGACCCCCCTGGCGCACATCTACAGGCAAAGTTAACATAAAGCTTCCTTTTTCTGAAGGCCTGTCTTTTTCATCCTATACAATCTTCTGCACTTTGACTATACATTCTGGGCTTTTAATTAACATTCTCTTCATGTTTTATGAGTTGCAGTTTTCGTTGTTGCACATTATAAGTATGTAGACAACTTTGTTGTCATGGTTACAGTAATACCCAGTGGGTTAAGACTTGGAACAGCCTTGCAGTGACCAATGTTGTCATGAACTCATCCCAGCTGAAATACCTCTTTTGCTCCATGACAACATCACGCAATTTCCTCTTTTGAACTCAAAAGATGAAACCTGAAATTACTGCAGCTGCTGGAAGGCCTTACCCGCTTAAGGTAAATAAATACGGTTTTCCACTTAACTGGAAAAGAACTGGTTCTTTTCTGTAATTACGAAGACCACTCTTTTTTTCTTCTTCATTCATTCCTATTTGAACACTTCTTTTGGGAGAAAGAAGTGACCAATCAGTAAGATTGCTGTTGCAGCACACTCCCACCCAGTAACCAGTACAGGGTATTTAAAGGAATCATGTGGTTGCAGCCACAGGAGTCAAATCCAGGTTTCTGAGTTGAAGACCAAATGTTTAGCACTGATCCACCTGTCTCCCTCACTGTAATGGGATTTCATGAGAACTGGGGCTTCCTCTCAGTCTCATTGTTATCAAATGTGATGGGATTGGTAGTTAGGTGAACTGCTTGCAGCACATAATGCTGAGTGTACACTATGCTGAAGTCTGAGCAATTTGAATTTTGGGAAAATATGCAAGAACTCTTTCTCACTGATGGTTGAAATAGTTCCCAGATGACAACTTCTTTAATCTTTCTCTTTTTTTCTGTGCTCTAACAATAAAACAGAGGGCTTTTCATTACTCTTCCACTCATCCTTATACAATGCATTCATGCATTTTCCTATCAAAGAGGCGTAACCATTTTTCTTACTGTCACCTTCATATATGATGCAAGTGTTTTAATCATTTGACTACTGACAGATAAACTGGCAGTTATTCCTACTAGTTGAAGTTTTCTCAACCAATAGAGGTGTTGAAAGCTATAAATCTGTAGTGTGTTTGCACACACACTTTTTTCTGAGAACAACAAATTGCTCTAATGACTCTTAATAGGGCATAATATATAATTATGTATAATATGATTAGGAATATGTGCAGCCGGCTGATTTTCGTGTGTCCCGGCCAACAATCTAGTTTGCTTTGGCGCATATCCAGAGCTCATCAGAGTCTCCAAACAACAAACCACAACAGGCTGTGAGGCTCACTTGTAGTATCCAATGATTCAGGTGACTACAGAATTTACAAGTAATATGAGAAAAATGTATTGAATTACTTATTTCACATAAACTATGGATGGAAATTCTTAACGTGTACTTGCTGTTTATTGGCCTTGTCAGCGTTGTCTTTATCATAACTACTTTGCTATAAGGTTTTTGATTGACACCCCTTTCCTACAATCTAGATTCACAGACGTAATTTAGTCTCTGTCACAACCCTGTTACCACACCTGGAATGTCCGCAGATCCAAAAACTGTGCGTATAAAATGAACTATAACTGTGGTTTGTATTGGGCTAAATGGAATTTCGTGTGGGGCACTTGCACGCACTGTACAGGTTGGCCTCTTTTTCACCTGCAGACAGCCGGTATCCAATCATAAGGGCAATTTTGACTGGCATTACCCCCCCCCCCCCCACCCATTTTTTAATCTAAAGTACCGGTAATAAATAAAATTTTAAGTTTTGTTATATTGGATAGCTAATTCACCAGTAGTAATAAAACCATGTGTAACACTGTATTTTTATTGGGAATTCTGGCTTCTTGAATGAAATGGGTACAAATTTGGTTTTGTAGCAACTCGCCCAATGGTTCCACAATAAAGTGGCATCAAACCAGCCTCAGGGATGAAGGGAAGTGTTGCACCTTGGTGCAAACAGACACTTTAACGGGGTTAATGTTTGTTTTGTGCGCCTTGTCTTCTTTGTTTAGTGTTTTTCTCTGAATGTACGATCGATCAAGGTGCCTTCTTGTCTGTGGGGCTACCACATTCCCAACTGCATGCATGGAGACCAGTCAGCCTAGCAGACTCATGCAGATGGAAAATTTTCCATCTGGCCTCAACTCCATAATCCTAACCAACACGAAACATTTTACTTCTCACAGAGAAACCTCAGTTAAAATGTATATTTCAGAATGGACTTCAGGGCCTGTGCGATCAGCTCCTCCTCGGGGCATTTCGGGTGGTCAGTGCATGTGACCTTCCCATAGCTGAAACCCATAACCCCCATTCATCCTTATTAGAAGACACTTACCAGGGACAGCAGCCAGAGTGACACTCTCCCAGCTGGGCTTCCCTGGAGAAAAACTGGAGTGCAGGCAGAAGTCATCACAAGTGTGTGTGAGTGTGTGTGTGTGTGTGCATGCATGTCTTTTTTCTCTGCAGATTGGACTCTGTGACTCTGAGATATACACAGGCTCATTAATTAGAAGCTCTCATTATCCCCCTTCAGGCTCCAGACATTTAATCAACACCAAGCTCCAACCGACACACACGCAAACATGCACTGACACGCTCACACACACACTCACAAACATTCACTCATGCTCAGCCATCACCCATGTTTCACAGCAGGATAAATTTTGACACATCGTCATCTAGCAATTGGGCTCTATAGAAAGAGGTGAATGAACGAATCCCAATGAGGGTTATTTGTTTTCGGTGACGTTTGGCACAACAGAGGGCTGGGTGTCATCGCTGTTTAACACTTTCATTGTTATAATGTTGTTAAGCATTTCCAAACAGATTAATCCAGCTGCTCTGTCTTTTCATGAAAGCATTCTGTCTCATTCTGCAAATCATTTTTCTTGTGTTGTAAATGTTAACACTAGAAATAAAAGCAATCTGTTTTCAAGGCCCAGTCCTTCATAAGTGATAAGTCTTCGGCACAGCTTTAGTCATACCTGCTGTATACAGTCTGCATTGTGCTAAATTATGTGCTGAAACCTTTTTTTTTATGTGGTGAATGTTGGAACAGGGTCTTGCAGCCCTAATGCCCCTGGACTAGTATTGTGGATTTTATTTTCTTTGAATCGGCATGCTCCGGATGAAAAGGCTTTTGTTTATCCAAAGGTGAAGCTGTTTCACACAGGGACACCGCAGTGCTGTGACTTAATAGTGAGAATCTATGTGATAATTAATCGGCCTCAGATGTTCAAGAGAGTTTTTTTGAGTATTGCTCTTTTTTTTCCATTTTCTATAAAGCCTTTAATCACATTTTTATGATGAAGCAGACAATTACTATCGAACACGCTAACACCTACAAAGTGGATAATTGTTGATCAGTTTGAAGTTTTGTAACTGCAAAAATGTGTGGACACACAACAGTTTCATTAAAAATACCCCTAATGTGCACAAAACCAGAAGACTTCTTAAAAATGCGGCTCAACCTCCAAATGTTTAAAGGAAACGCCAACATTTCAAGGTTTCTGGATCTGCTTTTAAGGTTTTTCTTAATACAGGTGCTATAATCCACTGCCCTCAGACTTGCACCATATTTTTGCTCATGTGTTTCCCACAGAGCCTTCTGGCTAGCTGAACAGATCTCCATCCATCCATTTATAGAACCCTCTGAATCCCTCATGGTGTCACAAGGCTGCTGGAGCTACCTCAGCTACCTGTGGGCAAAGGTGGGGTACACCCTGCACAGGTCGATCGTCTGTTGCACAGCCTGAGTATCTCAGGTTGTAAAAAAAGATCAAAAAAACCTTTATGGCTTATTTGAAAATGTTCAGCTTGTTTACCTCTTTACTGCGCTGCTTTTGTCAAGCAATCCAATCAGTGTGATCGTATCCAGATGTCTTTTATCAGCACTGTTAGCTTTTTCATTAATAAAGAAAACTATCACATTGGCAACGGAACACCACTCCTACAAACTTTATCAATCCAGATCCATTGGGTTCCACTGATTTGCCATGCGCTGGCAGATCAACTCATTCTAATCTGCTGCTAGAGCAGCTCATTTCAGCTGAAAATGTGTCTCTGCTGGAAAACTTCTGGAGTCCAAGGACACTTTTTACTGGAAGTGTTTTATGATAAAGTGAAGCCATGGCAGTGGCATTCCTAAAGCAGTGCTTAAAAACCGATTTCCCTCCACATTAGCGAGACAGTTGCTGTTTTTAGCCCACTGGATTGTGCCACAGTGGTGTAAACTGCAAGAAATAACACTTACTGGATGGAGCTTTGATGAATTTCTTTGCCTTCCATGAGCCCCAACGCCACCCTGATCCAGCTGCCTAACCTCCGGTGGACACACAACAGGTTCCATGCCTCAAAACAACTTTGCTTGAAACACCTTCAATCGAAAAAAGAACCTCTGGTCGGAATTTACCAACGGGACATTTTTGAGGGCGACATTGGCAAGAACAAGAAAAGGAAGCCCAAACTTTTAAACAGCTCCAAGTTGTGGAAAATGAAAGAGAGGGTTTTTGTTTCCCTCTGAAGGCTGGAGTCTGATTTCCTGTGCAGCTATGATTAGGAAAGCAGAGGCAGGCGCAAGGGAGCCCGCTTCTGTATGGAAATGCCAGATGACAGGCCCTCAACTGTGAAGAAACAGTTGCTGAAATGCACACCAGAGAAGCTGCAGACGGATCATCAAAAAGCATTTGAACAAGACAGACGTCTGTGTAAACCGGCTTTCAGTGTGGTGGAGCCAGCTTGAGCTTTTTTGAGAAGTGGCCATGAATGAAAGCGTACAATGCCATCTGTTATCAGATGATTAAATATATAGATACAGTAGCATGTAAATATGCAAAGTCCCTCCCACACACAATCACTTTGATCGCACTGCCAGCTGTGAAAGCGAAGGTATTGGCAAACATTTTGTTCGTGTTCATCCATGCGGATCACCAATCGGACTCCCCGCACGCAGCAGGAGTTCGTCCATAAGGCCATATGTCAGATTGCCCCCTCCTCCTATTTGTCTTTTGTCATCCAATTGACCCCAGGGTGCACTGTGGACCACGCTGACCCCTGAGAGAGTCCAGAGTATTGACCAGCTCACATCTCCATAGAGTCCATCACCTAAACCAATTTAAATCACAAGCCTATTGTTCAAGCTTTCACATCGACCATTTCCTTAATTCACTTTTCTTTTTACTTTGAGGTAATTTCTCATGAATAAGAAGCTGCTGTGACTCTAGAAAGGGCCATCCATGGTGGTACCTCTTCTGTGCCTTTTTTTTTTCTCCTAGAGACCATTAGATCTATTTTAACTGATGATGGCCGTTCTGCTTCAAAGCTAGTTTGATTCTGCGGCCGCCACAGTGATTGTGTGCAGCTTCTTACTAGTTCGACCACGTCTCAGGGTTTCAACCAGCCCACAAAAGGTCTGAGAGATGAAGGCTGTTATTATTTTTTCAGGATACTGAAAATTTCAAACAATAAAACTCAAGAAAGGTCATACATTTAGTGACATCTTGAGTAGCTCACAGCAGAGGAAAACATTGAAAATGAACATGCAACAAGGCTCCATCGGTGTCTCCAGCACCCAAGGTCCTCCATTCTCTGTGACTGTATTTTAGTTTTCATGGATGATTCAATCAGTCTTGTATTTCTGTGGAAAATTACCAAGGACAGTAGCTTCTATGATAGAGATCAAGGCAGCTTGGCAGTGCTGCATGGAGCATGTTCTATGAATGGCTTTGGCTCATTAAAATCATGCTTAACTGTGAGAAGGTTGTGCTGTAATTGCAGGATTTACATACCTGCTGTGCGGATGCAGTTGCACCTTTCTCTTTGTTTTCACACATTTCTCTATATTTTTTTTAAATCAAATTGAGAAAGAAATCCACTGAGACGTGATCTCTTTTAATGATCCAAAACAGACACCATCATATCCATATCAGAGTGGACGATAAATTCAGTAGACTAAATAAATAGAAAGATAGAAGAATATCTAGTTTGGTGTAATATATCTTGTTTTATGTGATTGAAGTTGAGATTGGCCAAATAAAGTATTTTATCCTTACATATCAATGGAATTGGTCATTTTTACACTCACAACAGTGAAAAGGTATATTCCTCCTAGTTTCAGTCCCGGAGGGGTTCGCAGATCCACAGCCCTCCTTCTGGCTGGGCGGCGGCAGCAGCGCAGAGCTTGAGCGCACGGCGCACCTTCTGTCAAGTGTGCGCCGGCGGCGCTATGACCCTGCGGCTTTCGCAGCTCCTCAACTCTCTTAACTGTGAGGCTGGGGAGGGGGGGGGGGGCGGGAGGGGAGCGCAGGGGGAGGAAGTCACTGGAGAGCTCTGGTCCAGTTAGTTGCTGTTGCAGGAATCAGGGTTTCCTTCCAGCTTCTCCCAGAAATTCCAGGGATTTTTTTTTCCGGAGCGTGTTCGGTTGTACCCCCCCCCCCCCCTCCTTCTCCTGCGTGTAATCTCAGCGCTTGTCGCGCCGTCTCCGGGCTCTGCGTTACTGCTTCTGCACTGTTACTTCTAAAAGTGTCTAGTGGCTGCTGGGAAACGGAATTTGATCACTGTGATGAATTTTTTTGCATCTCGGCTCGCACTTTCCTCTCCGCGTCGCGCCTTTTGGATCGGAGCGGACACTTAGTTTATATCCCCGCCGAACTAAACGGCATCGCCTCCTCTGACGGATGACCTCGATTTGAAGAAGAAAAAAAAAGTTTAAGAATATTTTTCCCCCCACATTTAAATCGCCTGGATTGGATCGTCTGGTGGCTCCGATCCTGCCTGCGAGCGAGGAGGGAGTGGGGCTTTTCTGGACTCTTAATCTGGATTTTACGCACAAGAACATTTTAGCCAAACGTTGCCAATCGACTGTGTCCGTGATTTGTGCTCCGAGTTTAACGGTGGATTTAACCGCAGTGTGATTTGTTGACTGTGCTGTCGCCCCGTTAAATTGCCGCAAAGCTGAGAGTGTCTCTCTCACACACACACACACGCGCGCGCGCACACACACACACAACAGCATGCATCGTTTCTTGGAGCAAATCTGCTGCAAAACCGAAGGAAGTGGAGAAACAGCATGACTCTGGATTTCTTTGAATCTACGGTCCATTCCCATCTAACATCTTAATGCTGTTCAATTTTGGTTTACAAATATGATGAAATGGCAGCCCCGGAAGAAGGTGAGTTCACACACAACAAGGATTTGTTTTCTGATTAGAAATAGAAAATCAAATGTTTATTTTTTTCTGGTTGGTTACAAGTTGAAGGTTAGCTCAACTGCTTTTCCAGTCTGTCCTCATCTCTAGAAGACAGCAGTAGTGACAGCAGCACAGTGCTTCTCACTGCTGCAAGCAACTGACTTTCAGTGCCTTTTCCAAGTTAAGGTTTTTTTTCCCTTTCCTATTTCAAGATGTTCTGCCTCTGGGTTTGTACGAACGATGTCTTTTTCTGGATCCATTCAGCCCCTAACATCTGAAAGTGGAGTCAAATCTGATGCTCACATGTTCAGTCCTCAAACGCTTCGTCTTAAGAGCGTGTTCCATCCATCTCTGTTGACCATATAGAAAGTGCATCCTTACATGCAGCTGTGTGTGGCGGGCTCTTGCATTGTGGGACCAAGGGACAAGTCCAACTTTTGCTTGATTCTAAAACCTAAACAAACGCTTTTTATGTTTATTTCAAAAAGTTTACAAATGAACTGACACATTTTCTCCAAAGCTCCCCTTTCCCCCCACAAGATATCTCTCAAAATGAGATTGGTTTACAAATCCATGAGGCTGTATTGTTTTAGCTGCCTCAGATTTCTCCATTTTCGGCACCCTGGGGTATTACAGCATGGAAAATATGAGAATCATCTGGGCTCTGTAAAAATTGTCTAGCATAAGAATGCCTATGGTTCAGATTTCTACCAGCAGGGGGCGCTTGATAGATAAGAAACAGCCAGTCTTTGCAGAGAGACTCACAGGAGGAAAAATGAAAGGATGAGAAACTCCTTTTTTGTTATCAGCAGTTTTCTTGAATCTGTTCTTGTCACAAGTTTAGCAACATCATATAGATATGTAGTTTTCTACTTTCTTTTTTCCCCCAGAAGATAATTTTTAAAGCTGCACAGAGGAAACAAGATAACCATCATGTTGGATCTTCTTTACCATCCAGTACATCAATACCCATGCAACGCTGCAGCAGCTGCTGGTGCTGTTAGCCCTTAAATAGCTGCAGTTATGAAGTTACTTGTTTGCATCAAGTGCTATTACTGTGTATGATCTCCCAGCCAAATGAACAGATGAATGTCAGTGATCAAAAGCCTGCCTTTTAATGTCAAATTATTAACAGAGTAAATAAGGCTCAGACCCATTCTTAATGACTCCTGCAGCTGTGCAGTTTATCTGCCAGAGTTGACCATGCTGTGACTCCCCCCCCTCCCCCTTTGTGGACTGAAAGCCCTACTTCACGACCAAAACTGATTCTCAGCCAAACAGAGTCCAGAATTTGATGATATGTCTCGAAAATGATCATTTTTATT
Source organism: Oryzias latipes (assembly GCF_053564925.1). Taxonomy (NCBI): domain Eukaryota; kingdom Metazoa; phylum Chordata; class Actinopteri; order Beloniformes; family Adrianichthyidae; genus Oryzias; species Oryzias latipes. The sequence continues at coordinate 16,812,783 of NC_136245.1, forward strand.
GTTTAGTTTTCAGATTTACTCCATCACTCATTTTAGTCTCTGCAAAAAAAAAAAGGCTTTTTGTGTGCAACTGATTAATTCAACTGTTGGTTATCTTGCAGGCCAGATGCATATGCATGAGCGTTAGTACTTGGTGCACAGAGCTCAAGCTCGCAGGGAGTTGCTCAATATGAATTGCTTTTATTGTACATAGTGTTTGTATGAATTCTTTTGTCATAGTTTTTTTTTCTTTATTGCCCTGAAACCTCATTAACAGTGATGGACATCCTGTGGCTAACAGCATGAAGACTACTGGAATGAACACACATCTATAGGAGGCAATATTTGTACTCCAAGGTTAGGAAACAACCATTTCACAAAAGATTGCAGATTTTCTTTTCTTTCTGGTTTCCAGAATTTAATCTGTCTCAATACTCCATTTGATGAGCATTAGAAATCAATGAGAGGTGTAAGAGAATCACATTGATTCAATGTCCAGTCCACCTCCCCATAATGGATTACACAAATGAGTCGAAATTCCCAACGTCTAACGTTGAACGGAGCAGAGCAATTCTCCTAATGATGCTGGCAGAAACTTTGTGTGCTCTGGACGTAGAATGAGAGTGAACGGGGTTATGTGATTAACTCTCTCTTCCTGTGATTTGATGGAGTCGTTCTGAGTGGCTGATCTGATAAAGGAAGACAGATTTGAAGTTTAAATATGTAGAGAAAGGAGGCTGGATGACTTACTGCCACCATAAAAAGGGCTGTAAGGAACATATGTATTGGAAGATGCTGTCTGGCTTATAAAACTCAGTTTTTCTGTATAGAGTTCTTTTTTTGAATGTATACACAAGTTTGTTTTTATGCCGTGGTGGCAAACTTCAGGTCTCGATGGCTTTCCTTCAGCTTCATATTATTGGATCACACCTGATCCAAGTAATACGCAGCAGGTAGGAGAGGGAAATCTGGAAAACTAGTAGGGAAAGCATCCCAGAAAACCCATAGTTGGGTGCCTCAGGTTTAAGGAGTTGGCACTTTGTACAGCAGTACTGTAGTCCCAATGAGAGACCGATGAACTAAATACGGATTACATGATATGTGCACACGGCTGAAGAGTTTGGTGCTCTGGACTTTAGTTGGTAAAGTCTTCATTTTTACTTTTTTTTCCACTTCTGTTGAAAAATATTGGGCACGGCGCTCTCTGTAACTTAGTGTTTTTTAAAGTCCCAATCAGTTTGTTATCACAAACTCACTGGCTGTTAATATCTCCCAAAGCCTGCTCTGCATTTAAACTCACTTTATACCTCATGGCAGCAGCTGTATTGCAATCAAAAGAACATTTTGGGTTGTTTTAGTGGTCATATCAGGTGGTTTTGGGTATGCCACGGTTTTGACTTAAGGTTCGTCACCTGAGGGCGTCAAGCTGGGACTTACTTAAAGCTCAGACTTGTTGTTGTCAGCAGGCACAGCCTTGCATATCAGCCTGTGCTTATTGACTTTTTACCCGCCGGGATATTTTGTTTTCATGCTGCTTTTCCTCTTTGATTTCTTTTTTATTATTTATGAGCTCACTGATGGAGGGAAAAGGGCTTCCCCCTCCTCCCCCGGTGCTCCATCCGGGCCTGTGACATCTCATGGCTCGCAGCGGCACAACAGGTTTAGGGATGCATTTATACTGCAGGGGAAAAGCAGTCAGACACTCATGTACGAAGAGAAGAGCTCTGGTAAATCTGCCAGTCAGAGGGAAGATAGCTTGGGAGGGGTAAAGGTGCTGCATGGAGATTGCAATTTGCTAATGAACAAACGAGTCAGCCACAAGACTGAGGAATAAGAACACGGATAGGTATATATTAATTGTGTAATGATTAATCAACTTAATTTCTAAATTGATATATTAATACAATCGAAGGATCTTTCTGAGGCAAGTTGCTAATTGAATAAACCTATGCTATTATAAAATGTTCCTAAATGAAATAAATCGATTATATTGATATTGGAAAATACCATTTGGATTGAGACATTGTAGGTTCATTTTACTCTAATATAAAAACAACCAAGTGCATCACAGCAGACAACACGCATGTGATGGCAGCAAAAAATGATGAAACCATAATTCCAGTCCAATGTGTAGAAACACAGAATTTAGCAAAGACATGTGACCATACAGTGTGGTAGAATCTTCTAATAATGGTTTGTTGGATCACTTTGATGTGGAAAATCAACAGTGGGCTGAACTTTATGAAACAAAAATGTAAATGGATTTGCCATTTTTACTCTTGTTTACTTGTTTCTTTTTACACATATTTAATTTACACTTGATTATCTTGAAAAAATACAAGGAATCTGGAAAACTTTTCAGTATCCAGGTATTTATCTCTGAGTCACACTGGTTGAATTTTGGCTAAAGATGTCCTGAATCGATTTTAGGTCAGTGATTCGGATCGCTTAAAATGAACCAATTTCAACTATGAATCATTTCGTGAACCACAAATTATTAAATAAATTGATTAGTTAAAATGAATTGTTACAGTACTAGTTTAGGAAAGTTGGAGACATTGATGCAATTTGTGAAAAAAGACAATATTTAATGGTGAAAGTTGGGGTGTCCATACTTTTTTGGCATGTGAGCTACTTTTGAAACGACAATGTCTTAAAGATCTACACACACACATATATATATAGTATTTTGAGACTAAAATAATGTATAATAAACATAGTATTATGAATTATTAGTACATAACATTGTTTATGTACTAATAATTCAAAAACTACACAGTAAGTGTACAGAAATCTTTGTGAAGAGATAGTTTTGTATTAACAGATGAGGCGTTTTATTACAAAAATAGAAAGCAGCGTCTATCGTATGTCATGCTCTCCTGTAAACCGTGCAATGGGGGGAGCATGGCATTTCTAAAGCGCTGCTGGCCCTGTGGGCAGCAGTCGAGGAGTGCGTGCTACAGGAACACACTGCTACCTTAGTGGGCCCGGATCCATCGGACGGGAACTGCAGAGCCGGCAGCAGGCGCTGTGGCAGGACAGCTGTATCTGAAGGGGCAACTCCAGATCGAGGAGGCAGGCGGGGCGATCCGGGCCTCAAAAACACTCCAGTGGGTCGGAGTTGGCTTCTGCCGGGGACTTGACGTGCCGCGTGGGCAACTAGCGACTTTCCTGATTGCAAACAGTATTTGCGCTTAGTGTATTTAAACACACATGAGCAGTGACGTGTGTATCAGAGGATTTCCAATTGGCCGTTCTGCATGTTCATCAAGTCACGTACTTCTCGGTGAGGATTTTGATTCGCTGACTGATTTTTTAGAAATAAATTTAGATTTTTTTTGTTATTTACCAATGCTGGCCTGCGTTCTACCCTCATGTCCTTGAAGATCAACCGGTTGATCGCGGTCGACGTAATGAGCACCCCTAGGTTAAAGGAAAGAGAGCAGAAAGTGTGAAGGTGATAAAAGATTTGGCTTTAAGGAGGGAAAGCTGGATATGAAGAAACAGGTACTCTGTTTTTGATGCTGTTCTGTGTTTATGGCCTAGCATGTCACGTTGACCAGGATATGGTATGTGTGCCAACCACTGATCCATCCTGCTTTGGTGTGAAAAGATGTGGCAGGGGTTGGGGAGAATTTCAAATGAAGTACAGGTGAAATCTGCGTGCTGGCACTCGCCCTGTTAATCCCTGCCCAGCGGCTACCTTTGGGACAACTGGACAAGATTGGGAGAAGAAGGGGCGGTTTTTCCCTCATGTCTGTACCAGCGAAAGGCCTCTTGGGGAGTCCATTGTCAAAACACAGCAGGAGAGACAATAGTGACTTAGCCATCCTGCTCTCATTAATCCTCATTTTTGAAAGCTCTGAAGGCTGAGATGGATTTTTGGAAAGCAAGTGGTAAATACAAGAATTGATTTATGTGTAGAACAGTCTATTTGTAATGGTTTCCCCAAGCCTCAGAGCTCTTATTTCTGATTTGCTACAGCTTTTCTTCTCCCCTCAGTGCTTCTGTTGGAGTAAATGGACTCATGTTCAGGTTTATTGAGGTCATTGTTCCAGAGGTGTGGTCAACAGCTCAGGAGATGACCGCTCCTGGGGCCCCGACTATGAACAAAGCAGACTTGACTTGATGGACCACATCAATTGGAATACATTTCCTAGTTCTATGAAGTGGAACAGTCCTCTATTGGGCTCTTTTCTTTTTGTACTGTTCATTGGTTAAGCTTCTGTATTATAGACCCAGTTTTACACACACTGAAGAGAACCAGAGTCCCAGACATTAGACAGATAAAACATGTTTTGGATTACGGCTGTCGTTGGCTTTAGAGCCACATCCCTTCAAGCATATGGCTTGAACAACATGCATACTTTTCCGTGTTTCACAAGATTTGTCTGAGTACAGCTGCCAAAACCACAGTTCCTGCATTCTTCTGTAACTCCACTCTGGAATGAGTCCAGGGGAACGGGCATTATATCAGCTCTAGGGGCTGCAGCTGTCTATAGCCAGTAGAGCCTGGTTCTTTTTGTGACAGACAGCTTTAAGTGTTTTCTACAGAATGCCATTGCCCTGAACATCATTCTGATGCTCAGAAATCCCACTAATACTCTCTTGTCTTTAATCAGAGATGGCGTCCATGAGCTCTTCTGTTGAGGCAGAATTTTTCAAAGAGGTGACCATGATATAACAATTGGCTCCATGCAGCTGAGACCAATATTTCCATCTTTTCAGTTAATGGTCTTGCTGGGCACCCGAGTGGTCAGTGCCCTGTCCAGGATGACATTATTGATGGTTATAGAGTGTGTAAAACCATGACTTAAGCAGAGTACTTCTCCAAGGGGTCACAGAACTGACCAGGACCAGAACAGATTGATTAAGTTTCCTTCAACGTCACCCTGGTACTGCTGGCCTTACTTTTTATCCATTTTCTATCCGTCATGGGCATACTGAGGGTAGCCAAGAAAAGCTTTTACTGCTAGCTGTAAAATCTAGCAGTCAGGAATTAGCTGTGGGACCGAGCATTACCCACTGAGCCTTTTCCACCTCCCTCCTCACGCGTAACTTTGGGTATATTTATATGAGACTTATATTGCGATATTTATGTCAGCCATATGTTTATAGTTGCTTAGATATATGGGCCAGGAGCCTTGCCTTGTCTTTAGTGGGCTCGTCTCCTAAGGGAGATTCATGATTTCAGCTCCCTTAACAAGGCAGATAGACAGCTGGTGACTGACAGGCACACTAAGATATAGGCTGTAATGAGGAGTGCAGAACAAACCGCTGTGGTTCTTCCCCCTCATGTGTCTCCATCTCAAACAATCTCATGCCTCATAGATTTTATATATTTAACCGAGATTCCTGTGGTAGTCTAATAAATATTTCCAGTATTGCTATGGCTCTGTTTGTTCCAACGTTTAGCTCCTGGTGCCTCCTAACTGGCCCCTAATTATAACTAATTATCTTCTATAGGTAGGATCTGATTCCGAGCCCATGGGTTGTTGGACATATTGGACGTATATTGTTTTCTTGGTTTTGCTTGAAGTCACTAAGAAAGTATTTATCGTGACAAGTGAGCGATCTCCTTGTGTCAGCTATAGGCCACAATTGATTGAAAATGCAAAATGTTGTCATCCATCAAACGACAGCAGTACAACCTCCTCCGTGTTTCAACCTTCCTGTACTTCTTCCTCTCTGATCCTCAAGGTTGTTCTACACTCATGTGAGGGAGGGAAGGGGCGGGGAGGGGGGGTCAAAGGCCACACTGGAGAAGGCATTGTTCAGCAGTCAGAAGAGGGCTCCAGTTACCAATGGCATATTTGATGTGTCAGCGAAGTCTCTGCTCTTTCAAAACACTGCATGATCACTGTCATGGACCAAACTGAGACCTTCCAGTGCAAAAACACACATCAATCTATGCTTAAAAGTGTTTTTTTTTTTGTAGTATTTGAATCATCAACACAAAAGCTTGGAGCAGTTTTCCGTTCACATTTTGCTGCTTATTTCATTCTGGTAACATCATATGAAAAACTGTAGATAGAAAGCAGCCTGTTTTGGGTCAGTCCTGCCTCTTCCCTGTGGTAAAGTTTGGGACAGGCTCCAGAGGCCACTATGGCCTTATTCAGGATAAAATGATTGTAAACAATGCATTGATTAATAAATGCATCAAAAACGAAACACAATGTCTTAATAGTAAGTATATTTAAATCAGCAAATGTTTATTGGAATTCAGAAATCATGCCATTCCTCATATAAAAATCTTAATATAAGAAACATTAAAAAAAAGATGTGTTTAAAGATAATTTGCGAGCAGCATCAATTCTGTGGCTGAATGTTTCTGCTGTTAAGCAACAGGCTTTCAAATGTTACTGAATAATTGGACTAACTGTTCCAAATAACTCTATATGTTATATTCATAATTATAACTTGTGATTTAAAAAAAACAAGAAGTTAGCAAGATGTAGAAGGAAAATAACACAAAGTATTTTCATAAAAAAAGGGGAGAGACCGTAATTGGATACAGCAAAAAATTGTTTTTTAGGACACATGAGGAACAAAAGCAGTACCGGTAATTAATCATCAAAAACATTTATTGCATGTGTTTTTTGTGTGTTTCACCCTTCTTTTAAAACTCTGCTTTAAAGTTTTTCAGTATTTTTGCATGCAGACTCCAAATCTGCAGATTCTCAAATATTTTATTTATTGAATAGGAAAACAGCAAAACCAGGTTGGAAATAATGTCATGTAATGATAATGTCACAAGTCTGATTTATATAGCAGAGATAATCTAACTGCCTTTTTTTGGTTTCTTTTTTAACAAAGCAATGATTTTCTTAAAGAGTTGTCCTTTTTTAAATGGGGCCTATTGAATTTTAATGAAGGCTTAAAGACAGTCATCCTCATAAAGAGAGACCCAAGCCATTTGCCATCCAGTTGATGGTGATTTCCTTACCCTACTCTTATATGAATGGTCTCTTCTACCCGGTTACAGCTTCGTCTAAAATGTTACGTAGACACAAATATGAATGGACTAAATAGTCAGTTTGTGGACACCCGTTTCTGGATGGGATGTTCCAGCCGTGTTTGAGTTAAAAAGGTATCTGCTGAAAGGGTTCTTCGTGATGAAATCATCCAGACCAATAGAAACTGTTTCATGCCTTGAAAGCTGCTTTTTGTTTCACATAAAGACCCATCTTTGTACACTTACTCCAATGGGGGCTGTAAAATAAAGATGCATAATTTCTCAGTGGAACAAAACACTTAAACTTGGCACAGAAGAGCTAATGTAATGCCTCAGGTGTGAATTCTACCCTCTCTTATTTTCACTTGGGAGAAAAAGCCCCTTTTTTCCATCTACCCCCCCCCCCCCCCCCCCAAAAAAAAAAAAAAAAAAAAAAAACTTAGAATTTTCCAGCAATAAGTGTGTCACACTTTCTATTTCTGAATAAAGAAATCATTTTCTTTGGTCTTTTTGAAACTATAGCCAAGCTCCGATCCTCAAGTACAGACTGAATGAATAAACATTGGGCAAATCTTATTTTACTGAAAAAAAAGTCATTTGTCATTCCTGCATGGGATTTTTGTAGCAGATGTTCGTGGATATTTTTTGCTTGTCTCCGTCAATGACCATGACTCCATGTGTCCGCCAAGCTCTGAACAGCTGCGGTGGTCCTTAGCAGCGTGAGCATGTCTGCCTTCAGCAGATCTGTATAAGGACTGCAACCCAACTTCTTCTCTTAAAGTATTGGGTTTCATTTCCTCTCAGACAACTGGGACATTGTAATATTTATAGCACAGCCGAGCACAATAGCTGAACAGCTACCATCTTGAATTCATATGAGCTCCTCAGATGCTTTGCAGCTTAAGTAGGGTTGGTTAGGGCTAAGCTGTTGACACTTTGCACCATCAGATCCATTTCCTCAGCTTTCTGATGCTTCGTGTTTCCATCTCTGGAGTCTGAGTAGAGCTCCGCTGAGGGTGGCACATCTCGGCTGGCTTCATGCAAGTCCTATGGCTGAAATAGAGAGCAGGTGTTCGGAAATGAAACAGACCTCCACGTGTCAAAAAAAAAAAAATGTCTAAGCAAGCAGTATTCATCTGGGAACAATTTATTTACTAAGCAGTTGTTGTCTTTAAATTTATTTTTAGCTCTTTGACACAGGATTCCAATGTAATAAATGCCCTCCGAGAAGTTTGCTTTTTATTAAATCTGGAATTTTTCTTGACGGAGTCATCAAAAGCCCCATTTAGGACGTTTTAAAAAGGGAAAATAAGAAAATATGTACATTTGGTAACGTCGGCTGTGTTTTCTTCACAAGCAGGAGAAAACACTGTGCTAAATTGAGTCAGATTCTGCTGATTTGACAACAATAGGCGTCCATTGATTGACAAGGAAACCTTTTCAGCAACAAGTTCAGAAGTTCATAACCTCAGGAAGTACATTTGCAATCTTTTGTTGTAGTTGTTTCCCATTTTCACCACAAATGGTGCAGGAAACCTATAAATTGCACATTGGCAAACATTCATATTTTATAAGATTTATTTATTTTATGCTACAGGCTGACCATTGAAGCTGCTAGTATCGGGTACATGTGCTACCCGATACTAGCCCGTGTACCTACACTTGGATGTGAAATGTCAAAGCAGTGCAAGTCATGTGAATCTTGCTCCAGGCTTTTTCTTTCACAGGTCTGTTCCGATTTATGGAAGACTTGGTGTCATATAATTCCATCTGGGCACAAACTGCAGTTATTAATTTCTCCGTCATGATCAGGTTTTAAACTCTTGACACTTCCAGGAGTTAAAAAGCATGCTGCCCTAACATCATTACCAAATCAGAGTCGCTGTTTGTTCAAAGTTCAACTGGTTTAACTTTCAAGGTGCGTTCAAGGGCCGCACGTTTTGTATGCGGAGCTCAAAGACAAAGTTAAAAACTTGCGTAGCTATGCGTTGGGTAAATTACTTCTAAAAAGTAATTGATTACTTAATTTAGTTACTGGATCAAAATTGTAATAAGATTACTTTACTAATTACGGATTTGAAAAAGTAATTCACTACTCGTTACTTTACTTTTTTTCCTCTCATACAGATTCTCAGGAGAAAAACAGTTTGCACAAACTAGATCTTCTTGTCTTTCATTTAACTTTATTCTTTAAAGCAATGACCTGTATGAACATGCTTCAAGACACAACCTGGTTTTATTAGAATTGAGACAACAGTGTAAAAAATGACACAAAAATAAGTTACAACACATGTGGTCTATATACAAAAAAACCCAAAATGATCTCCGTTTTGTTTCATTTAACCGAGAGAAAATGTCAGAGTCTACAAAACTTAAGTAAAGAAGTAACAAGGGGTTTCTATGGTCCAGTAATTGTAATGAATTACCAAAATTTGAACTGTAATTCGTTAGGTTCCTCCGTTACCGACAAAAGTAAACTACAGTAATTTGTTACTTAGTTATCTGTTACTCCCAACAAAGGCTACGCGTTACTGCGAGAGTTTTAAATGTGGAAGCCCCAATCGAGTGTTTATTTGGACTTTTCATTGTAAGTGGTCGCTTGATCACAAGTTGCCGAGGGCGCTGTGAACATAACATTACTGTTAGAGCAGAAATGAAGGCTTCTTTTTTCCACATGTTGCTTTTAGATTAACTGTTGCTGAAAAAGAAAATATAAAAAAGAAAACTCTGTCACTAGGTGCACCTTAATCATTCGTTTTTAACAAGTGGGCGCAGAAAAACAATCTCCTGTTTAAGTTGTCAGTCCTTTTATCTTTTCTTTCATGTATTGCTTTGTTCAGGAAAATGAGAAGTGACTTGAAATATGAAATGTATTTTTAATCACACGTAGAGAAATGCAACGGCTGGGATGGAGCTGTCACTGTCTACAAGACTGCCTCAATAAAATGAAATTTCTCATTCCCACCACAGAAGTAATCATTAGAATCTGATGAAAAATGTCAGAACAATCGGGAAACTGCAGAAGAAGTGTGCAACACTTAGGCTGCTGCTTTTGCACATTGCACAGTGACCAAGTTTCTGTAGTAAATGAGGTTTGTCAGTCTGGTGGCAGTGTGAGGCAAACAGACAGATGGACTGGCAGGTTGACAGATAATGGAGCTGTGAATGTGACAGGCGGCACTTCTTCCGTGACACCCCTTTGACTGTTATCACAGTCACTTGTTCCTGTTCTCCAAAAGAGACCCATTTAGTTCCCTGTCCTCGTTTCCAGCAGAGATGGAAACTGTCGCTCTGTCACCGGAACTGTTTGTCTCCAGAGACTTCCTCAAAACAACAAGAAACAAAATCCTTCTCTTGCACTCCCTGCAACTTCAGTGTCTCATTAGCTATCAATGCGCTTGCTTTGCTGTCACAATCAGGCCTCATCTGTGAGGGATTTCTTGTTTAAGAAATTAGTGTCAAATGATCTTGTTTGAGGGTCTGACTCGTCTTGGCTTGTGTGAAATCCAGTGGGATTTGGGATGGGATTCCATATCAGAGGTGGTTGGAAGTGGGGGGAGTCCTGAAACCTGATTAGAATATGGCTTGAGTTAATTAACTAAGGATCTTTTTCTCATTCCATTTATCTGTCTGTAATCTAATTACAGATGGTGATTTTCCAGCTCCTATCAAAATGAAATGTAACTGGTCCCATGAGTGGTTTCCTCCACTTGCCACTCATCCACCCACTTCCTTTTCATCTCCTAGATGCCTCGAAAGAGTCATCATTCATTCGCTTTGGAACAAAAACCCAGTTTTTACCTGTGAAATCCTCAAAGGGTCATTCTGCTTTTGTTAAGAAGGGAGGAATGAGGCCAGTGTGACTCAATATTGTAGCTGAGCCATGGTGTTACCCTTGAAAAATGGTGGGATAGAGACCATTTCAGTGTCAGCAAGGACTTCAAACATAACCATGAACAGATGGAGAACCTTTCATATTCTTTACTGCTGTCCTGTTTCCCACTGTCTTTGTTCTGCCCCCCCCCCCCCCCCCCCCCCACACACACACACACACTTCTTGATGTATTTTTCGTTGAAAGTTCTCTGAGTGAAGCAAACTTCCTCATGCTGACATGCTCTTTTGTTTCTGCTTGTTGAAAATCGTAGCAACGCTTCATGGAGGCCGATTGCTAAGATCAAGCGCCGCTCTGCAACTGCCGTCGCTTTGTATAAACCAAGTTAAAGGCCAAAAATGCAATTTAAGCACCTCTGTCTTCCGTCAGACATGGCACTCAGTGCTGCTTACATCTTGCTTGTCTTCTGTCTTCATTTTTTTTCTCAAAACGCAAACCCCTTCATCTCTCCACATTTACCTCTGTACTCCGTCTTTATGTCTGTGTCTCTCAGGAGGAAACGGCTGTTTCTTGAAAATTGCCCTGTTTCTCACATTTCATTTCCCAAAGTTGCGGCAGGTAGAAACAGGAGTGAAGGGGGGAAACCTGCTAGCCCAGCACATTGGCAGAAGTGTGAATTCATTAGTCTCGCTGGCTCCTTGAAACAGGAGAATAAGAGTTTTTTTTTCTCCCCCCTCAAATCAGCCGGAAACGGGGCTCCTTCTCCAATGCATTTCCCTGTCAACCCATCAGAATGTGTGCACTGGCATCTCACATGCGTCCCTTGGAATTAAACAGGAACAGGCGTTTAACACTGAAGCACTTCAGACTTACCTAAGTGAAGAAAAATATCCAGACATTTCCATTATTCTGTAACTGTGTAAGTCTGCAAAAGCAGAAAATTAGATATCTGTGGAGCATAAAATTAATTCGGAGACCTCTACAAAAGGTCAAAGGATATTTTCAAACTAAACCCACGATTAGCTTCTTGTTTGACATACAGCGCTAATGCTCTGTAAGAAGTCAGCCAGTGTGGAATTGGTATGTCCAGTCACGCATAATCCACCTTTGAAGTCTATTAATTTGGTTGTGACCTACTAAGGATTGCCGATAAATTTAGCATATTGTTCTGATTCATGTGCATAACATTTGAAACATTAGTGGCCTCGACAATTTCTGCCGATTTTGCGTGTGTACTCCCCAGTTTAATCGTAGTCCCAGATTAAAAAAACAAGGATGTGTGTCAGCCAATTACAGTTCTATCTCTGTGTGCCGCAGATTCCCTGTGGTCTGTCTGCAGCCCCCCAAAGACACTAAAGCCCCCTATTTTCTATTGCTTCCCAATTTGTTGAGATCATTTTACTGAGATTGGTGTCGTTTTAAGGGAGGCGGTCGCAGGTGATTATGGTGAAAGCCCATAAAAAGGCGAAATGCAGATGATCCCTAATCTCTTTTTGATGAGTCGAACCTTCTTGAGTTATTCCTAACCTCTTTATCTCATCCTTCCATATACTTTTTGCCCAAGGCCTTTCCTGTGCCCCACTGACCTCCCATTTTCCCCTGTGATTTCCTTCCTTCTGATATCCCTCTCCACACTTATCATTCCTCTTTCTGATTTCTCCTCTCCTTTTTGCGGCTCTCCCATCTTTTTTGGACCCTTTTGGCAGCCGACTCCTTTCATGTGCGGACGACACGAACCGACCCTGTGTAAATATGTGGGCTAATCCAGGCTTTTATTAGTTTGTGTACATGAATATTGCATGATTAGCTCCCTGCACTGGCTCAGATTAATTCTTAGTCTTTTCCCAATGGTTAATTGAAAACTATCTGACTAACTAGAGTGGGTGCTCATGCTGCAGAGATCTTTTCCTTCAGGCAGCGCTGAGGCAGCTCTGATCTTCCCTTGTCTACCTGCCCCTCAAGCCAAAAGCCCTTCTTTAAACGGACTCCAATCAAAAGGATCTCTTGGAGGAGGCAAAGTACTGTGTTGGGAAATGAGGTTAAGTGTGCAGACTGACCGACCTTGAGTATTGCAGTGCCTGCCAACCCCCCCCCCCCCCACCCCCCATATCAGAATCTGACAGCCCAGGAGAGTGTGGAAAAAGAAGGCTTGGAGGGACGAGTTGTAATTGGACTTGGATACCAGAGAGTAGATGAAGCATTTAAGGCTCTAACCTGTCTATTTTTCAGTGCATGAAGGGCGCCAGATGACAGACTCACCTCTGCGGTTTCCTGACAACTGCTTCCTTCTCGACCACAATAAACAACATGCACTTATTATTGCAGATCCATGTTTAATTCCCGTTTGGGGTTGCAGGAGCCTCTAAGACAGACACAGCGAGCAAAACATGTCAGGGAGTTCATCATTTTTTTTTGGCTTCCCTTTTCCGTGCTAATCAAAAATTCAGTCTGTGGGGTGCTATTTTAAAGAAGCCTCCTCTTCTCTATCTAATCTTGCCTTGTTACTTGGGGAAATGGGGTAGACTCTTTAGAAACAAGGTCCTCTGTGTTGCCCCTGGTCACAGATTCCCTTTCAAGCAGCTAATTTTATGCAACACTCATCATGCCTTTGGTGCAAAGAGAGAGACAGAGAGATATTATCTTTAGGTGCCAAAATAGGAGAAGGAAATTGACTGGAAACTTCTTCCACCCTTAAAAGCAAGCGGCATATCACCATGGGAGAATGTTTTCTACCTCTATCCGCTTTCATTTTTTAGTTTTTCACAAATCTTCTTTTTCCAGTTTGCCCTTCTGTTTCACGTTTTATGTGCCAGGGTTGGGGAGATGGGGGGCCTGTGTTACACTACTGACACAGATACAGTCTTTACTACTTCCAGCTCACCTGCTATAGATTTGTTTCTGTCCTTTCTTTCATGGTCTTGATGGATGGTTCAGTGTCATACAGGCTTTATTGGCCTTATATTTGTTCATGATTGATTCAATGACACGCAGAGTGGATGCAAAACCAGTGCAGATCACATACATTTCAGCATGATATGCAACCCCAAGACGCTGGATTTAAGCTGTGCGTTAGATGAACTCAAAACAAAACCTTTTTTTTAATGAGAAAAGGTTCTTTTTTTGTCGATCATTCAAATACCGGTAGTCACATTTGCGTTTTTCTTACTTTATCAGAATGAACATTTAGTATTTATAAAACTATTTCAAGGCTGTAAAATTCATTTGTAATTTAAAGGCCTTATAACTTATCTTAAAGGAGGATGTATATTTAAAGCAAATTAAGCATAAAATTGCATTTCTGAGTACGTGTTTGTTCAAAACATTGTGAATCAGAGCAGACCGAAAAATGCAGTTTGGAAAAAAGCATTTTTGAGATGTAGGATAAATTATTTTATACATAAAAAATGTAAAAATTTAGTATTATATATATCTACTATTTTGATGCATCCACTTGCAGACGACTAGATCCATGTACGTTTTTGTTTTCCTCGTCTGAGCTGACGTCTGACTCTAACCATTTCTAACCATTTTTGTTGGGGGTGTGAGCTCTCAGCAACGGAAAGGGGAAGGGGGGTGGGGTTACTCTGCAACAACGAGCTTTCTGCAGAAATCATGTCCTGGAAAACTTCACTCTTTAATATTTTTTGGCTAAAAACGGCATAATCATAATTAAAAGGCCACTGGGAATACTTTCAAAATAGATCAAAAGATGATCCAAGTGTGCCTTTAAAGTAAGAGGGCAACAGCTGATGTCATACCTGTTAATGCGCAAAAACACACATTAAATTCTCAAAACTAGCAAATCTCAAACCCACTATTTTTCTTTATCTGTTCATGACTGCTGACATCCAACTTTATTTGACCATAAAACTTGTTCAATTTTCTAATCCCTGTGCAATTTCCATTTTTTGCTTATCATGGTTTATTAGATCAAGACATCCATTTTGCTTTTCAAGAACTCTGCATGTAAGCAACATATTAAATAGTTACAGTATGCGTTTGATAATAATTGTAAAATAGGTGCTAGTTTACTTCCTGTGGATTAATGTATGTGTCAGACTATGACTTCAGATCAGAATGCACAGTTCAAAATCAAATCTATCATGTTTTTTATTGGGTTTTGGTTTAAAATATATATTTACTTACTAGAATGCTTTATTAACTTTTTTGCAAGATCAGTATTAATGGCATTTGTTTAAAGGATGAATATTTAGGCACCAAAAGCAAAAGTGTGCTACTCTGCTCCTCTCCTTTTGCCTCATGTCCTTCCCTTTCTCTGTTTTTGCAACATGACATGGCAAGCTGTGAGTTTGTGTTGAGGCCTTGGGAATGGAAATGAGATGCACGGTGGCACAGTGTCAAAGAGCAGCAGATTGAGAATTAGCCTGAATCATGCAGGAAATGTTTTCAGATGTTTTTTTTTTCATTCAAATTAGCCCTGAATATTGGCTTGAGAGCCAAGGGTACAAAGAGAGGTCTGCTGTGGACACCTGCTCTATTAACCCCACATGATGTATTTGGGTGCGATGCATGAATTATCTGAAGTGCTACATGGCATTCAACGTGCGCTAGTTATGTTCTCTTTGTGCATGTGGCCCAGGAGAGCACGAAAATGGAGAACAGAAAGCTAGATTCAGCTGCCTTTAGCAACTTATTAGTTGCCAAATGAGGTATGTTTTCTCCCTGTTTGTTTTCCCGAAAGTTTTTCTCTTTCATCCGTAGTTAAACAGTGAATGTAAACTTGAGCAGAGGGAGGGCTGGCTTCAGACTGGATTATTTATGGGGTATGAGCTTGTCGTGGGTGTTTGACTTATTGCAGGGTCATGGGATGTGGGTGGATTTAGGCTTTATTTGATCACTCTTACTTTGCCATTCTTAACCAAGTCACGTCGCCCGTCGGTGATCACAGTCACCTCCAGTATCTGCATCTGTGTCTGTGTGTGCCCGCCTCCACCTTTCTTCACAGCCTGCACTAGATACTATGGATCGAGACCACACACACAGCTAATTAACTGCAGCTGCTCACGTTTCAAGCAGATGAACAATTTTAGATAATCTCACAGTTTTTCTGATCTGTTGTTCTGTGTTCTTGGATGTAAACAAAAACTCCTTAATGATTTCCTTTAAAATGGTAGGATTGAAATTGAAATTGTGCAGCTTTCTAACAGGATTATCATGAAGGCAGCAGTTTCACAGATAAATACAAGCAGCTGATGAGAATCTAAATCCTCTTTTATGAAAAACTTTGACCAAATAGAATTGTCAATAAACGTATGTTAGATTCAAAAACACAGATCACAATTTTTTTTTTTTTAAATTATGACCAAATACCTTCCTTGAAGGAGGCCGTACCATGGTCTGGGGCTGATATTTTTGGGACAGACCTAGAAAATGCAAAATGTTGGTCTTTCGTGTTTCTTGTGTACGTTATTCGTCGATGTTCACAGCTGTCCGTGGAGGGTTTTGGGCCGATGGGTCTTTACGGGTCTTTACGTCAATTCAGTTTTGAGCTGTTCAAAATTTTGGCTCGGCTGAGAACTACCCAGTGTATGTGGGTTTTGCGTAGTACTTATGCAATTTTTACGTAAATCTTATGCAATTGTCTGTGATTTTTGGGATATGCATATGCACAATTTGTGACTTTCCACAACCGTTCCACATATAGTATGTCCAAGTATGTAGCTGACTTTTATATCCCGTATACATTTAGATTTGTAGCAACTTACGATTGTAATAGTCACTCAGTCCTTAACTAATTGTCTTTGAAATGGCCAAAAAGAAGAAGCTTTCTTCTGACAGTCAAACAAGTGTTTGTTCAGTCTTCTTCTATTTACACCCTCACAGACCTGAACAATCCAGAGGCTCAGAGAAGCCTCACTGTGAGAAATGTAGTTATACTTTTTTCTCTTAACATCACCTGACCTTGAGGTAAACATGTTAAGGTGTTCACTTTTATAAAGGTTGGCATCAGTTTTCACTACCTTTCTCTTGTTGACCTTTCTTTTCTGAACCTCTCCATTAAAGTTGATTCTTTGTGCATCATTGTCATTTCCTTCTGAAGCACAAAAACGTTTGTTTTATTACAATTTTTTGTGTGTGGTCCTTTTGGTGAAAAATAGATAGAAACACTGTAATGAGGCGTGTCATATCAGTATTTACTCTAATGCTGTATTAGTACAGTATACTGCATATTGACCTCAGCCTCCCCTTCTGTCCTTGGCTAGCATGTGTGTGGGTGTGTGTGTTGTGTGTATGTTAGTGGGCTGGCTCCCCTGTTCTGCTTTTAACCTCAATCTAAAGCCATGACTGATGGGACTCACACGCCTCCCCCTGCTTCACCTCTCTGAGATGATATATGTTTGCAGAGAAATTTATCTTCTTCCACTTGGTGTGTGTGAGGGATTTCTAGCCTGGGTGTTGGTGTTTGTTTTTGTTTTTTCTCCCATCAGACTGGTGTTTTCTTCTTCCTTTTTTTCACCATTTAACTAGGTAATAACAGTGTCTCCTGTCCCCATTGGCTGCACCTCTTGACTAAGTCTTGGATGACTAGTAGATATCATGTCATAGATGTTAAATCTTTAATGCTCGTGGATGTAGGAGATTGCCTTCTTCTTGTCTTGATTAAATATTTAGGTGTCTGAATAGAGCGTTTGACATTGCGAGCTGGTAAAGGACCCTAATGGTGGTGTAAAATGCCAGAGCATAACTGAGTGCCAGCTGTCTTTTTGGTTGGAACTGTGGGGCCACTGGGACCTCGGCTGAAGGAAACTGGTTGCACACAGCGAATGCAAGGTGAGAGGGGAAGTTATATTTATCTATGTCCTACCTTCTTGCAGAGTCTTTTTTTTTTTCCACTTCTTTGCACGGCACACACCTGGCTCTGATTGAGAAACCTACTTTGTCTTTTTCAAAATAGAGGACAGTGTACAAGGGTAAAAGCACAATGGCACATATAACTAATGTGGATGTTATTTTTTAGATCAAATTGGAAACCACCAACATTGTCTGTAATAGAGTTCCAAAGTTGAGGTTAACTGAAAAAATAGAGTTTGCAAATGCTGCACAGAAAGTAGATAGAGAGTTAGTGGAATATCCAGCATGGCTAAAGTGCAAAGACAGACAGGCTTGGTTTAATTGCTAAAAATCAAAGAGCTTCTGGTGCAGCAAATGGCCCGATCCATTTACCTGACATCTTTGTTCACTCACATTGGCACCATAGAAGATTTTTTCCCCCTTAGAGGTAGTGCCTTGAAGTCAAGACTGACAGAAGCTGCTTGCAGTGGTTATAAGTTAGTGCTAAATTTATTGAAAACCACTTGAAATTCTCTTTGCTCTTTGGTAGATCGATGATGTGTTTTTTCCTCTGTGGATTCGATTACTGTTGCACTTTTGAGCTTTTGAGCATCAGCTATAAAATGTAGAATTTTATATGTGGAGCATGGATGAAATGTGCTCAAATTAAAATGAGAGGATGTTTGCAATAAAAACATATTTATTACAGATACAAGTGGTTTGTAACTTTTTTTTTCTTTCCTGTTGCTAATGTCGGAGGTTCAGAATTTTGGGATGATTCTTAAAACTTCCAGTCTGGACTTTCTAAGCTCTGGGAGGTGGAGGATATCAGACCTGCACTTGACATCAGGCCCCATGAATCGTCCTCCATGAATGATCTCCATTTTGATATCCCCACAATGCCTGCTGCAGATTATCTGAATTAGGTGTGTCCTTTTTCAATAAACTGCAAAAACAGGGCTAGATGGGAAACAACCAGGACTCTAGCCTTTGACTATGCCCGAATTCCCTCCCTACTCCCTAACTACTAAAAAAAAACGATATAGTGCGGGACTAGCTAGTGCTCCACTTTTGTTTTTTAAATGGCAAATTTGATGTCAACAATTTCAAAAAATGAAAACCTAATCAATACGAGCCTTTTGTGAAGACTATATATATGAATCCATTGTGTTCTGATGATGGAAAACCTTGATGCTTGATTAAAAAAAATACATTGACATACATTTTTTCCCCCAGCAAAAATTGTTCAAATGCAATGCATTGTGGTCTATATTCCCCAATCTAGTGAGCAGAGACTTTCTGGGAGATTTGTCGGGCACTCGATTTTGAAATTGTACATTCGGACAGCACTACAAAACGGCGGTTTGAGCGAATGTACTATATGTTGCACTAAGTAGTGAGTAGTAAAAGGAATTTGGACACAACTCTTTCTGTTCACAAATTTAATGCAGAACAGGAGGTATTCAATATTCCGGTTCCTCAAAATGCTAATGGAAGCAGGGATCAGAAGGGAGTGATTTCTTATTGACCTTAATGTAAAAAAGTCAGATTTTACACCAAAAATTAAACTTACCTGCAGCCTGCTGTTATAAATGTTGGTAGTTATCTCCACCCACTCAACTGTACGTGTTTTTGGAGAGGGTTATCCCATGGGTAATTGTTCAGTGTATACTTGTGATCTTTAAATCACTTACTTACCAATGGGCACTCAACAATACTGTCTCCCAGTGTTCTGGAAAACTTACAGTGGAGACGTGCACTCTGTAAATGGCTTTAACTCAGACCAGAGAATGCACAAACATACTGAACTACTTGGTACTTTTCCCATCCACACAGCAAAGTCAATCCAGTTGTGTGCCACTCATAACAGCTACACTCTGTAGCTGGGAAGATAAAAAGAAGGGAGGCAAGTTTAGTCCAGCTGGAGAACATTCCCTTTGCTCAAAAGAAGAAAACAAAAGTAGAAGAAAAGCATGTCAGACTTTGCCGGCTTGTTGGACAGCCACCAAAGACACATGAGGGAGAAGAGGAGGACCTCCACATGCACAGCCTAGAGGCAGAAGCATGCTTCTGCTCCACAGTCGGATCCTGTTTTGAGGAGCATGAAAGCAGACTCTACTCCTGTGATAGCTGTGAGAGCCCAGTAATACCCCATGATGTATGGACTAGATGCTTGGATCACAGTTTGGCATATGCAGTCTGCTTAGATGCCAGGTTGTGCATTTTTCTGGGCTCCCCTGCAAAGTATGTCTGCAGTTTATGGAGCAAAATGTAATTAACTAATTCACTGTCACGTTGTGTTATTACAGAACAGGAAAGACTTAGATTGGTTTTTGAGGAAAGAACTTAAAAGCTTTAAATAATGATTTAGAGTGTGACTTGTTTTGGTCTTGCTCAAATTTTTACAAGTGTCAGTACCCATTGTTTGTTCTTTACAACACTCCAGTGGCTGGTGGTTGGGCCGTAATGCTATTTTCATTATGTGGCTCTTGTGTTTTCTTCGAGATCTGTTTGTTTGCTTTTCTGTTCCTCTCAGGAATGTTGTTGGGTCTGTGCTTTTCATTAGCCCGGCTGCTTTAGAGATCCCTCTTTAAGGAGTGAAGTCATGTAAGCAGCTGTAGTCGTGTTGCGGATCTTTAATTACAATGTCCTGGACCACAGTTCATTAGTGATCCTGAGGCACCAACTCCAGCATTTTAGACTGAGGTCAGCAGCACACAGATCTGCTTGATCAGACATCCTTGCTGTAGTAATGCATTCGCATGGCCACTTGGTTTGAATTTACTGAGATAAGCTCTAATATTGTTTATTTAACGCCTGAAGTAACACCAAAAAAAATCTATTTTATGTTGAGACGCTTATAATTTCCTCACACGTGTTCAACTTGAAGCACATAGAGGCATTGTTCCCAGAGTCAAAAGACTTGTGCTGGGTGGATCAAGGCAGGATAAGTGCTTAAGGTATGAAGGCGCTCCTATAGGCCCTGCTATGGCTAAATGACTTAGCTATAATCCGATTGAGCCAACTGGAGGGGGTGGTATCAGGACCCTTCCAGCCGGACAACCACCATGCACACACCTGCCACTCTACACCATCTCACTGTAATAGCTGATTACTGGCAGTAATTACAATTTATCATCATACTGATTTCACTGGGTTTATAGAAATAAAGATTATTAGCTGCTTTTGTTCTGTCTCAATCACCCACTTGCATCTCTTGAGAGCTGTTGCCAGTAAACTAAGAGTGATTTGGGCCATCAGCTCTTGGAGTGGCTTCTTGCCTTAAGCGCCTGCACACATTTACACCACCTCTGCCTTTTGGCCAGTTATGTGGAATCTTCAAAAAAAGAAAAAACAGCAAGGAAATAAAACCCCCATGTTCAATTTTTAGGGAATGAAAGAATCTGGAAGGAAATGAGTTAGCATTGGAGCTGCATGCAGCCATTGTTGGTGAGGATTACCCAGTAGTATAAAATCACGACTACAAACTGTTGAAAATATTGGAAAAGAAAAAAACTTCAGATTAAAAGGAAGAAACTGCTGGGTTAAGACATGAGTGGCAGAAACAATCCTCTAAAGTAATCTACAGCAGCTCATTCAAGCTTGAAGGAGTGCACAATAGCCTTTCCTCAGCATTAGCAGTCTTGTGTGGGATGCTGCATAATCTACCTGACAGATTAAGATGACATGGTCATTGTCTAGAAGAGAGAATTGAATTATGGTGTGTGAAGGGGGTTTAAATGAAATTACGCAGCAGGAACTCTACTAGCATGTGTGATACATTCAAAGTCAAAGACTTGGCACCCAGACTACACTTACTACTCATGCACACAGCCTCAATGCAAATAATAGTAGTTACACTAACACATGCACACTCGTTCACACTTGGCCTATATTCATAAACTGAGCTGCAGTGGCGATCCTGATGTACAGTACATGCTTGTTTGACATTTCTTCTTATTTTCGTGAGACTTGATCTTCAAACTGCGAGTCTTTCCTGTGTTTACAACGTTGGCTTGCACGGCTTGCGCTGACAAAGTATATGGGCTAATCCTTCATTGTGAGTGCGATTAGCTTAACCACTCTGCAGCACATTTACTACATGTGTTTGCTGTGTTTAACCCAACTAATCTCCACGCACCCTCAAACCACTGAATTCTCATGATCCTTCCTCTCCGTGTTTACACCCCGATCATATCTCCTTTTATTTTCTCCCTCAGGGCTTGGAGTTTGTTGGCGTTCTTGCACAGTTTCATATCCTCGAGTGCGATAGTTACAGGTTTAAGATGCTTGCACGCGTTTCTTGAGTGTGTTTTTAGGGGGTTTTCAGATTTCTCATCGAGTTGATGTTTTTTAACTCAGAAGTTATTGCTGTGCGTGCGCCTAACGCTGCAGGACAAGTCTATCTGCAGCAGCCTGGCATTTATCTTCATTGATCATCAGGCGATAGGGCACACAAAGGCTTTAAAACAGCAGTGATGGTATCAATTATTCACATTTACAGGATGTGAGCTCATGCTCCTGAGCTGAAACATATATCGGCATGCATGTGTGACTTTTATTTCTGTGTATCAATAGAGACTGGATGGATTAGAATTAGCAGATGGACCGTATTTACATTAGCCACCAGGGCGCTTGCACAGACGTAGTCAAGCTGTTGTGCAATGCTGAGACCAGGTTGTTTCTCACCAGGGCAGAGCCAAGCTAGGACACCCCGTCTAGGACTCAGCAGGGGGTCTGTTTGGAGCTCCTAAACTGCAGGAAACAGTCAGAAGAAGGTGGAACACTAGAGACATTAAAATCAACTGCTGGTGCCAAAAGTATTAGCTTATCTGCTTTTGCATTTTAAACTTGAAGGAAATCCCAATAATAATCCTTAGGGTTTCATTCGTAGCTAGACTGCTTTTTGCAGCTATCGTACGTTCAAGGTTTAGGAGTGTGGTCATGGGAATGTTGGATCTTGTTTCTAAAAGGGAATTTGTGGGGGCAGACACTGATAGTAAGTGAGAAGGGCCTAGTCTAATGTATCAAAAATATTTTCTCATTAACTTTGCTCATCTATGTCCTTATGGACATTGCTTTTTACACTGGTCTACAGTCATGTCAGAAGGGGTCAACCAAAAAACGATTCCTACAAAGTTAGAAGCACAGAGTTACCTAAAATATCTTAGCTTACTGGATCATCTAGACTTCCTGTCACTGAAACTAAAAAGCCAGGTCCAGCTCTTGGAATAAAATCCCACACCATAATATGCCCTGCAGCATCAAACTTCACATTTAGTCTCAACTCAACTCAACTCAACTTTATTTATAAAGCACTTTCAAACAACAGCAGTTGATACAAAGTGTTGAACATGAGAAATAAAGAAAATATTCAAGAATTGAAGAGATACTGGCTCAAATTTTCTGAGAGCAGCTGAGCAACATACACAGGTCGAAGGGTCAGAGGAAGGAAGAATAATGCAGGCCTTATGTTCGACACCTTATTATTAGAAAATTGTAAAAAACATATTTCACAGGTCAGGTGAAGCTTCTAGAGATCCTCACTGTGAAACATTGGGAATAGAATCTATCATTTTAAAAAGCGCCCATAGGTTATGCTGATTAAAATAATAATAATAATACTGGCCAGGTACTCTTTTTTTTTGTGTGTGTTTTACAGTATCCTGATAAAAGTTCCAACAAGGATTTGTAATTTTTCCTTCTTCCAGCAACGTTCTGCTTTTCTGCAGGCCCTCCAAGCTGCCCGGGCTCTTTCATTGAACCAGGGCTCAGGTTTAGATGTTAATGCAGAAGGAATGAAACCAGTAACTGAGCTCCAAAACATCAGTAGCAGAGGAAGGAGCAGTGAGCTGGTTAAAAGCAGAGGAAAACTGACCAGCAGTGGAAAAGTTAAAAATCCTGCGACGTTGAGGAGGAGCGGTAGATTTAACTGCAGCACGTGAAAGTCCAGCTTCAAACACCGCGGTCATGTGATCTAAAATAGCTATGTCACAGATCTCTATATTAAAAACAAGCGATCCATAGGAGAGGACAAGATCCTGTATATGTCCTTTTTCATGAGTGTCTTCAGACACCTACTGAACTAGGTAAAAGGAGTCAATGATCTCTACGAAGTCCTTCACCAACGGCTTTTCAGGACAACACACATGAATATTAAAATCCTCTACAATAAGAACACGATCATAAAATGGCATAATTTCAGCCAAAAAGTCCAAATAATCCTTCACATAAGTGTTTGTTGTACTTTGGTGGTCTGTAAACGACAGGGCACAGCACCAGGTCGGACCTTCCCACCTCAAATAAAGTCAGTTCAAAGCTGGAATATGATGATAGCACACAGCGTTGTTTGCACTTAAAATCATTTATAGAAAACAGACGCCGTTTCTCCTCCCCATCCAGACTTCCGCGGGGAGCTAAAATAGGAACAACCAGCTGGTCAAAGTGCTGCACTCATCGGGACATGCCCAGGTCTCAGTCATGAGGAGGAAGTCCAAACAAATACCATCGTCCTTGAAACTGCCAAGCCCAGACCAATCTATTAGACTGCCAATTGAAGAAGTCACTCCGGAGAAAGCATCTCCACTGCTTCTGAGTACAGAGGCAGCGTACTTTACAACTCCGCATTCAACTTTTTACATTGCAAGTTTAAATTGTGTATTGAGGTATAGCGTGGATGTAACTGTTTCACGTTGGAAACTCGTTCTATGAAGTTCTCTATGAACTGCTTTTGATTAAAAATTGCAAGTTGAAGATCTAGAAGGATTTCGCCATTTCCTTTGTTTACCTTAATGGTATAATGTGTTTTACACTTGTGGTTAGTGACTGTTCCATCAATCAGTATGGATTCTGTTTTAATCTGGCTGCAAACATCAACAACCAGAATTCAGAAGTCGTCGTCCAGAACCGGAAGTCCCCCCAATCCCTTAAAAAAACCTTAACTTTAACTGGTGACCCTAACAGTTTTTTCCCCGTTTTAAGCTTTAAAAATAGTTTTCCTACAATCCTCAAAACTTTGGGGTTAGGGTTAGGACTAGGGTTAGGGTAAATTGCATAAATACCACTTCCGGCCGATGATGTCTTGTCTGCAGCCAGGCCCCTCTAATGTCCCTGTACTGTAAATGGGGTACACAAAGCTTAATGTACACTGTAAACATGGGAATTTTCATAAGATGATGCTCACTTTGTGAATTAAGCATCTGTTTTTTTCTCAGTTTGTGCTGCAGGAAGTGTTTGCAGATTTTTCCACAGTGATGCTTGTGACAGTCATAAACCCTTTTACTGTATTTCATCAAAATAATCATCCTGCCACTTTTAATTAAAGGAAAATCAATACATCCAAGGCAACATCTAGATCAGCTTGATCTATGACTCAGCCAAATGCTGTGTCATATTTGTTTGTTCGTTAGTAACTAAAGGCTTTGCTGTAAGAGCTTTGTCCTTTTTTCCAGTTCTATATGCAATCCTTAGAGAGTGAATCCGCTTCTATGTAGATCCCATTTTTAGATCAGATTTCTTTAGTTATTAGATTCTTTAGGTGTCCACACTGACAGATTAATCTGGTGTATTTTATCCAATAATACAAGCATTTTTTTATTTACTGAAAAGCCTAACTAGTATGCATGCATGTTTATCCAATTTATTTTGTAGTTTTACATCTGCATATGTGTAAGCAAGCTGCAGTACAAAGAAGTCCTGCACGCAGTACATTAGTTCTTTGGTAGTCCGGCGTATCCAAGGCAACCGCTGCTTCCTCCTGTAGGAGTACAAACCGACAACAGCAAGAATGCGTGCAAGAATGCCTTATTATATATATATATATATATATATATATATATATATATATATATATATATATATATATATATATATATATATATATAATGGAGATTTATTAGTTCCCACAACTGCTGCAACCGTCAATAATACATTGCTACAACCGTCAGTGCCATGTTTTCCAAGAATAGACCCTGGGAAAGGTTTGTGACAGTTGTGTGTGTGAAAGTTGTGTCTATGCATGCAAGTTTTCCAAAATGAATGTGATTAGAGAGCGGTGGCCGTGGTGCAGAGGCAGAGCAGTCAACCTTTGATTGGTAGATCGCAGTCTTGGTTCCCGCTTTGTGTCGAAGTGTCCTTTGGTAAGACACTGAACCTCATGTTGCTCCTGGTGCTTATAGGTTGGTGCAGCTGCTGGGCAGAGGAGCCGCCATTAGTGTGTGAATGTGTTTGTGTGACTGTAAAGGGCCTTGAGCCTCCAAGGAAGGTAGAAAAGCGCTTTATAAGTATACACCGCAGGCTAGGAACAATATTTTCTAATGGTCAGATTTCCAAAATTAAATCATCCCCATTTATAAGATTTTGTTGGTTATGTAAACAGGCTTTATTGGATAAATGTGTTTGTAACCTATTGGACTACAACTTATAAAATACAGAGGAATTTAGATTGGAAGCAAAAGTGTGGTCATTGCCTTTCAGCATCCATAAAAACCAAGCTTCTCTGAGGGAATCTTTTCTCCCGAATAATGGATTCACAAGAAAAAGGTTCCGCCAGCAGCAACATGCTTTCAAAGTTTGAAAAGAAGCTGAATAAAAAAATTCATTCCTGTTTTTGGCTTGAGAGCACCTGTTAAGAGGTTTATGTTATGCGGTGGGTAAAAATTCCTGCTTTCTTTTTTCGCTAAGGTAGATGAGATTACACTAGTTTTTAACCTTTGTTGTAGGAAAAGTAAAAAAAAAAAATAACAAACCCTTTTAAGGATGGAGAGCAGGAAAAAACCTTTACTTACTTTTACTGCATTTTTTACTTGACATCACTCAAAACTAATCATGTCCGGGAAATTGAGCCCAAGGAAGAGTGCTGAGCTTGGATTTCACTGTGCTCCTCTTCCCCTCCTTTTTTTTCTTTGGTCTTTTAACTCCCCTCTTTACTATCTCCTTTACTTACATTGCTTTACCTCTTTATCTCTATCCAATCTGTAATTCCCTCATACTCCATCCATATCTGTGGCTGTTTTTAACATACTCCTCCTCTCGGCTTTCTTTTTCATTCATCTTTCCCCAAATCTCTTTTCTTTGCTACTGGGCCAGGGAATAGTTGTTCAGCTTCTTTAATCTGGATTGTTTGCTCTCAAATACAGAAGTGGATTTTCAATTAAACTGGCTGCTATTAGAAAGATGGTGACACTTTGCTTCCTCTGTGTCTCCAGCGAAATGGGAAGCCTTTACTCATGCACCGATTTCCTCAGGGTTCTTCTCCATTCTGCTGTACCTTTTTTAAGGCACTTAAGGCACTTTTGTCCAGTTTTGTTTGCTACAGACGTACAGTAAAAGAGCAGCGTTAGCAACAGCTAGGCCAGAGCTGTTGCACATGGCAAGAGTCTGCTTTGCTTGAAGACGCTGACCGGACTGGAGACCCCATGGTCTTGTAATTGCATTGGCCTGATAGTACCAAGAATGCTATCTCCTCGTGACAGGTGGTCACAAGATGTGGTGGGATAAATCGCTGCATAAATTACCCGTGGTGGTGGAATGAAGGTTTCCTGAAACGGGGAGGCAATTCGTGAGTGCAAGTGATAAGCCAAGAAAACGTTACGGGGAGAGGTAAGGAGGACTTAACCGTGACACAGAGGAAGCGGGGCTGGAGTGTTTAAGCCCTGAATTCATTGTGCACTGCTGTTATCTTTCAATATGAAAACACTAATAATTCTGGTCTGTTTGAATGAGTCTGAGGAGGAGGAACCCGGGTGTCAGGGACACAGAGCGAACAGATAACTGACATGGTCTTTCCCTCTGGGTGAGAAGAACACTCTTTCCTGTAACGTGGCATTTTCATGCATATTTGGCTGTGATCTTGCTGTGATTATTTGCATCTCTTTCCACTCCCTGTCTACTTTCGCGCCTGCGTGTGTCTTGGGGTTGCTTTGTGTGTGCGTATATTCACACTATGTGGCAGGAAGGAGGGGGGGCTACATTAGATTTGGCAGAAGCACCACAATTTGTCAGACATGTTGAGGTAGAAGATTAGAAAGGGAAACAGAATGCATTCACTATTACACTCCCATCTCACTTCTGTAGCAATTGATTTTTTTTTTTTAAAGTACAGGATGTATAGGCTGCAAAAGAGCTGGGAAGGAGGAGTGTGGAGAGCGTCCATTATCAGGCCAAAGACTCCAGCACAAATGTAAAAATTCAGAAAGAAAAGAGGATAAACAGCAATAATCGGTTTCTGCGCAACGAAGCGTGTCTAAAGTCATTTGGGGGAAGCTGCTGTGTATGAGTTTCGGCTCTGCTCTGGCTCATTGTCCTTTACAGCTCTGCTCGGCCGAAGCTTGGCCTCTGGGTCAGATTACTCACAAAATGCCTCATAACCTTCCCTAGGATTCCACTGGTCTGAGCTTATCGTTCTCACACACACATTCAGCCACTCTGGCAGAGAGCAAGGGCCCTGTCTTAGTGTTGGAAAGTCCACGTCATGGCAGTCGGCCGAACGAGGAAATATGTGTGGCAAAATGCATTTATTTGCAGCGAGCTGCTAACATGGACCCTAAAAGTGTACACATTGAGCCACGGCAAAGACACTACTCTGAAATTCAAAGAAGGAAAGTATTTCAGGACTCCTCTGCCTCATGTGTAACGGATTGTGAACCTAAATGAAAGAACCAGTCAATGTCAGCCAGTTCATTTTTGTCAGCTGGCAATAAACGATTTCTTAATGGTTAGTCGATTTTCACACTTTTGCTTGTAGTCTTGTATGAAATGATTAGTGACGCACGGCTGTGTTGGGAGGAGGAACATCAATCAAGCCTAAGACAAAGAGTGCTTAATGACACGGGTGTCTGAGATAAAAGCTCAAAGGATTGTGGGAAGTGGAACTGCATCCCAAACTCAAAAATGTATTTTTCTTTCATTCTTTTGCTAATAATTGTATGTTAATCATTTACAGTTAGTATTTTTAGGTCAAAGACTGCAGCTCACTTCTCGAGTAGGTAGTTTTACTTGTCGAGGAGATAAGAAGAATACTTCAAGACAACAATACCGTCCACCAAGCAGAAGACAAAGCGGAATTCCCCTTGTTTTCCAATATTACAGCTACACAGACAGGTAAACACGTGTGCTCTAGAGCATATACCCATCCTGTAGCTGTTGATGTAATGCTCGCCTTGTTTTTTTTAAGTCTCCTGCCGTCCAGGCTGCGCCTCTCTGACATCTGGTTGTGCTGCTCTTTGAACCATGAAGCCTCACGAATTACGTGTGGGTAGAAACTGAAGAAACTTCTCTCAACTGTTTTTGATCTGTCTGGCAAACTCAAACCAGCTCCTATCATCCCGTGCCTGTGTGTGTGCGTGACTTTTACACAGCGTTTACCTTGATAAGGAATTAAAACTGACGCCGTGGAGGAGTTGTGACCTCCTGGGGTTTAACAACAAAGTACTTGTATTGGTAAATAGATGCAGATATTCTTTTGAGCTGTGGGTAATAGATCACACGCAATCACTGCCCGCATGTGCGGGCGTTAGATTTCAGCTACATTAATACACAAAAGTATTAACTAATTTCTGCAGGTGGTTCATTGTTCTTGTGTTTGTCATATATATGTCTCTGTATTTCTATAAGGATCAGTGCAATTCTTTCTAAGCTATAATACAGGGTTTCTCATTACGTTGATCGATTGTAAAGGACTTGTGGGTAGATCGCGGGCCATCAAAGATAAATAAAACAGTTTATGTGTTCGAGTTATAGATGAATACAACAATAATATTAATACACACGAAAAAGGCTACGTTCACACTGCAGGGCGATAAGAGCCCTAGAGTTTGGCCTGAATAGAGCTGTCACTCCAAATATTAATCCAATCGGTGACCTTGCTTCCCTTCCACTGACTGGTCTCAGCAGCATCGTCCGCCATGGTTGTTGTTTATGTTCTCGTTCCCGCCTATTTCAACGCAGAATTACAACGTTTTGTAGCGTATCACGTACGGGTCGGATACATGTGGCCTGGCCGTTCAGACGGTGGTCGCATTCCAAAATATCGGATACATTTCGGATTCAGGACCCAAGTGGCCTGGGTCGCATTTGAAAAGATCGGATCTGTGTTGTTCAGACTGTCATGAAAAGATCAGATACAGGTCGCATAGGGGCAAAAAAAATCGGAATTGGGTGGTTTCAGCCTGCAGTGTGAACGTAGCCAAAGCTTTCTTCTGACAAAGATTTGTGTACTCTTACTGTTGGGGTGGGCGAGTCTGGGAATTTGGGTATCGATACCAAGTAAATACAGGGCCCTATTGTTTATAGATACAATACTTTAAAAAAAAATTAAAAAAAAGTTTGATTATAGAATAATTTTGGAAATACACTTTGTTTTTAATTAGGTGTATATAAAACACAGGACAGAGACTTCAGGCAAATCAAAATGTTTGTTAATTACAACAATTTGAACATGAATTAAAAATAGAACATGTATTTTAATAATGGTATACTAAAATAATAATAAGGAAACAGTAACTAGTGCAGAATTTTATAAAAAGGTACTACAAGGTAACAAAAAACAGCACCACAAACATTTAGTTTTATAATAAAGGCATTAATAAAATAACAAAGTCACTAGTAAAGAAAGAAGTACACAAAAGCAACACTCATATACTTTATTTAAAGTCCCACTAGTAAATGTCTTCTCCACATTTAACCGCTGGGGAAGCGGTGAGCAGCAGACACAGCCATGTGTCATTTGGTGGTTTAAATAAATGTAAAAATATAAATACAACAACAAAAAATCCCCAAAACATCACTGCCCTGAAGGAGATCTGCATTAGAAAACGTCTGACTGCTGTCATTGCTAACAAAGGGTTTTTAACAAAGTACTGAGTTGACCACCTTTTTTATTGATCAAATAATAATAATAAATCATTTACAAATAAATTCTTTAAAAATCAGACAATGTTATTTTTCTGATTTCTTTTCTCATTGTGTCTCTCATAGTTGAGGTATACTTTTGATTACAGGCCTCTCTCATCGTTTTAAGTGGTAGAACTTGCACAATAGGTGGCTGATTAAATACTTTTTGCCCCACTGTAGCTTGCATGCCAGAAAAGTTTGGGCACCCCTGCCATAATTAGACTAAGCCCCATTTCTGTTATCAAATTTGATACAAACCAAGCAGCAATGCAGTTCCTCAAAAGTATCTTGATGTTTATTCCTTTAATGAAGTTATTGACAACTTTTAATCTTTTTCTTGGAGATTGGTGGCCCCTCTGTGATCTCTCTAACTTTATTTTGAACCACCTACCTATCACATTTGGGTGGGTAGAGAATACCATTGTTGATGTACCCACTCCTGTTTTCATTTTGTTATTGAGAATTTATTTGATGACATTAGTCATAATATTGCCCTTACATGTCTGTGGACTACATCCCTAAAATTGCATCCTTTATTCAAAGGTACATAGATTTTTCCTGATGGTTTCCTTAGCTCTGGGACTACATCCATTCAATTTGCTGTATAATCATAATGTAACTCTTTGCTTCATTGCAAAGTGGTGATTCTATGAAAATCTCAGATTTTTGGCTCACATTAAAGTTTGGCAAACATGTGGCTTTCTTAAAAATGTTTTAATGTAAAGTAATTTCTTTTGCGAGCCTTTGTAAGACGTTTTCCTCTAACCTCCCACTTTTCAGGCACAGCTAATGCAGCACAGCTTTAGGTTGTGTGAAATTAAAAGGCTGTGAGATTCAGCTACTTCTGTTTTATGACTTTGTACTAAAATTCTTCAAGAGATACATTTCTTAGCCTAAGGCTTTCCCTTCTAAACAATGGTTTTCATTTTAAGTAGATAAATTTATCTCTCAGATGCAGAAAAACTGATAAATGTCTTATTTCCGCCATGGCGAAGTGCTTTACAATCTGCTCTTTGGTTAAAAGCTGCTCCTATGCGTTAATGTCTGCTTACAACTGTGGATTATGTCTTGTGATTTCTTTCCTCTTCTCAGCCACAGGCTAAACTGATCTAGGGAGAAGCAGATGTAATAAGGCTTTTGCACTAGTATAACCCGGCCTTTGCTTTTGGCTTTAGATAGTGTGTGTTTTTTTATTCTTTCTTTCAAAGATGACATTTGGGTTTATGTGTCTGTCATTATTTACCTTTATCTCTGTTTGAAGGGAAAAACATTCAAGATTTTTGTAGAAACTCTTTTGTAGAAAGTTGCAGGTATCATACTCTTAAAGTCATCACTTATAAAGGTTAGAATTGATAGAAGTCTATAAGGTTATGAGCATGTTTGTTTCTTAAAGACACTATCACAACATTGTCCTAGAGGTTAACATGTAGAGCCTTAAGAATTGTGCTAATGTTCTGTAACATGTCTACGTTCTTCAAGTTGATATTCCAACAGAATGTGTTTCAGTTATTATTTATCCCGGGCAGGAATCACCAACATGACGGATCTAAACTTTTGCATTTGTATGTAGCTGAGGATGCTTAAAGTCCTACTCTGATCATCTTTTGAAGTATTTTTGAAGTATTTTAAAAAGCATTCCCAGTTGACTTTTAAGTACGATTATGCCATTTTCTATACAAATCAAAATACCTGTGTTGTTTTCTGCGAGCGGCAGTAGTTCATTAGAAATTGTTGTGGGGAGGACTGTTGGCACGGAATTTAGCTCTGTTGATTAGATTGATTGCGTAATGTAATCAAACTATTGTTTTTCAGTTTTCTTCCTTAAGTTTTTTGTAATTCTTTTCACATTTTTTTTCTTCATTTTTGTTGAGAACAAAATGCAAAACCAGCAGCGAGTTAGCAAAAAACACAAACATATGTTAAAATGGAGAAATAAACCAATTTAAAGTACATTTTTGAAACTTTCTTACAGAATGAGAGGTTGCGATGGAAAGTAAAAGCAGTCATTACACACAAGAACCATGTGAGCTTCTCGCATGTGTGAGAAACCAGAGCCAACAGTCATGTCTTCAAGTTACACGCCACACTTTATGTACCTTAGAAGAAATCATTGCATGGCATTAATCTAATGCTAACTCAATTAAGCTCCTTCCTGCGCCTGAGCCTCAAGCTTAACCTTATCTTATATTGCTATGAACCATAACTGATATAATCACAGCAGTCCCTGTGGGCATGTGTTACCACCACATTATCAGATGTGCTAAATCAGTTTATGGATTAATGAAATTTAGCCCCCTCGTCTTTAAATACCTCCCTCCTCCACGGTGTCCCTCTTTGCTGAGGAATCAGCTGGGCGCTCTGCCCATTTCTGAAGCACTCAGGTGTGGTTCCACCCCCACACTCTGTTAATAAGGATGTAATGGCTTGATAACTGCTTCAGGGCCAAACGAGCTGAATGTAGTGTGATTAAGAACGTTGAGTTGGTTGCCTAGGCATTGTGTTTGAAGGTGCAGCCACGCTCTGGCTTTGGCTCAGCGGTTCAAGTTTTAGGAGCCCTGAGGAGAGATGTTCACTTGATGTTTGAAGCACCTGCTGTAACAGACAAAACATATTATTACAGAGGCTCAACAAGAACCGACTGCTCCGAGTACGCTGTGATTTGAAACAAATTACTGTTGCTATTCTTTCATTTCTATTCGAGAGGCGAACAAGTGATTATACTTTTCAGATACTGGGTAATTATGCCAGCACTGCCCTTTGAGGTAATTTATAATATAAAGCATGTTTCTCTCATACTGAAAGACATAAAGGGAATTCAGGATTAAAAGCAGGAGACTTTCTCATCTTTTTGTGTTATGATGAAACATAGATAGACACCCAGAACAATAGAGGCCGACAGCCATGGAGCACAAGCAGCCGGCTAATTAAGTATTTCTGAATCCGGCACCACAGATAATGAAGGAAGCAGTGGTTGGTGGTAATTGTTTTGACACTGTTTTTTTTTCCTTTTCACAAATCCATCCTTTTGGTCTAAAAACCGTTGAGAGAGTCGGACAAAGTAAATGATGGTAATTGTCTTTTTTCAATTACATTTCTAACCTTTACGCCTTGTTCCCTTCTTCACTCAGCAAGCTTGGATTATATTAAGGACTGCACTGAAAAGCAGGATATGTTATTCAGATAATTTTATTTTGTATGATTGGTTGTCATAGAAGTTACTACCACTTATAGAAAAGTCACCACCCTCTCAAAGTGAAGGAAACTGGTGAACAGTAGTCATGCATTTGCAATAAGTTCAATGCAAAGTAGCATTCTCCAGAAAACACAGCGCTGCTGTGACCCTCATAAAGACAAAGCAAAGTGATAGATACAATAAGGTAGAGAGATGTTGGGGTGGGTGAAAAGATAAGGAAGAGTGAGGGTAGGGAGCGACCAAGAGACGAATAACAGTTTGACAAGTGAAATGAAAAAGCTGCAGAGGGCATTTGGAGCAGTGTGTTAGGCGTGTGTGCAGTGCAGTGTGGTGCGGCACGGCGTTTGGGTCATACATCACGCTAATACAGCAGGAGGACACAGCCTAGCGCAGCGCTATGCAGAGCAGGGGAGAATAATGTTGCTGCGCTTGCACCCGCTCAATCTGATGGAAACACGCAGCACAGGGGGCTCCATTTACTCACCCCCCACATGCACACTTAATAAATCTATTCTTAGCCTATATATTCTCCTAAATAATTCCAGAAACAGAAAATAGACATAAGTTGTCCATCACTGAGAGACGGAGAGGGCTGTGTCACACTGCATTTGCTGCTGTGGCCTGCGTGCAGCACAGAAATACAACATAGCTGCAAGGCTCTCTATGAACCTCTGATGAAGATTATTTGTATATAAACCCTGATACTAGGGCTGCGCAATATGAGGAAAACTTGCCATGTGTGATATTGTTGTTTCCCTTTCGGCCTTTCCCATCAGGGGTCGCCACAGCGAACGAGTCGCATGGTAAATTTGGCAATGTTTTACGCCGGATGCCCTTCCTGACGCAACCCTCTCAAAGCAACCGGGCTTGGGACCGGCACAGAAGTAGAGAAGGGAATAGGGAGCAGCCCGGAGTCGAACCCTGGTTTCACGGTTGGAAGGCGCTGCAAACCAGCACGAGTTTTATCGCAGATATAGGTGGTATTAATTAAAGGTGGGAAGACATAATAGCTGTTTATAAGGATCTTAAAGTTAATACTGTGGATGGCATTGATGCTTCACATTTTTGTGCTCATAAAGCTTTAAAAAAAACTTTAATTATATACATTATTATAACTACTCCATACTTTTTTTGCACTTCTTTCTGTCTGCCTTTGATCACCAAAGCGCGACTCAAAGCAGTTGTGAGGAGTTTTGAGTCCCTTCCTCCTGCTGCTGACACTTACATTATTCACCGTGCTCTCTCATCAACCTTTATAATTAGCGCCAATCTTGCAGCGCTTCAAAGGCAAGTAGGACGATACCGCTCTGCAAAATATGCACGTTGTCAGGTAGGATTGTCACACTAACTCATAAGTAAGGTATCTGAAGATCCATGAATTCGACTTCAGTGTTGGGAAGGGAAATGTGACATTCAAGTGGCGTTTTAGCACTTTTGTGTCTTTATGTATCAGTCACCAGTAACTGAAAGTGGATACAAGTTGTGGTTGATTTAAGTGGGGCTATATATATATATATATATATATATGGTAAATGGTAAATGGCGTATACTTATATAGCGCTTTCTACCTTCTTGCGAAGGCCCAAAGCGCTTTACAGTCACAGTCCCATTCACCCATGCACACACACATTCACACACACATTCACACACTGATGGTGGCTCCGCTGCCAAACACTGGCGCCAACCTCCCACCAGACGCAAGGTAGGGTTCAGTGTCTTGCCCAAGGACACTTCGGCACATGGGCGTGCAAGGCGGGAATCGAACCTGCAATCTTACGATCATGAGTCGACCGCCCTACCGCTGCACCACGGCCGCCCACATTTTTATATAAAAAAAAACGTCCCTCTCACCCTTCCGCGGGTGGTTTCTCACACAAGCTCGGGTCGTCTACCAGAGGCCTGGGAGCTTGAGGGTCCTGCGCAGTATCTTAGCTGTTCCTAGCACTGCGCTTTTCTGAACTAAGAGGTCTGAGGTCTTTCCAGGGATCTGTTGTAGCCACTCCTCCAGCTTGGGGGTTACTGCCCCGAGTGCTCCAATTACCACAGGCACGGCACCACTGTCACCTTCACTTTCCTGGTATTTCTCCAGTTTCTCATGTTCCTGATGTTCCTGATATATATATATATATATATATATATATATATATATATATATATATATATATATATATATATATATATATATATATAACAACAAAACTTCACACTTAAAAATGGTATCATCAGCATAATATCTAATCAAGAATTTTTTTTTAACCCAGTTTGTAAATACATTTATTTTTCTTGCATCACCTAATGTTGGGGTGAACTACCTTGCCAGAGATGCTTCAGTAAATTTAGTTTTTAATTGAGCGCCAAACATTTCTTCTCGTTTACCATCCATTCAAGACACATAAACAGCCCCTTTGAGTTTAAACAACTTTAGAAGCTGATACATTAAATCTTAGCAGCAGGTACTAAAAAAAATTAATAATAATAATTCCAAAAAACATAAATTGTTGATAAGTGTTCTCCAACTTGCAGTTCCCTCTGACCTGCTGGCATGAAACTCAATGCCATCACTATCAAACTTCAGATCTCAGTGAGCTACTGACGGTGTGGAGGTCTATCGGTAGTAAATCTCAAGGCAGGTCAAATAAAAAAGTTGTTTTGTTTTTGTTTTGTTTTTTTAATCTGTGTGGGTTGAAGGATTTTAGGTTGAAGTAAAGAAGCTGAGAGACAAAGGTGGGGACCCACTGTTCACTAGAAAGCTATCTCCCTGGCTTATTTGGGTCATTTCTGGGGTCTGTTTGTTTGGATTGAAGAGGTTGGGTGTGCATCAACTTTGAAGAGATCTAAGAAGGTCCCTCGGGTAGTGAGGGTGGCCTTTGGAGCACCAAAGTATTTGACAGAGCAGCTGTAATTGTTCCTCAGAGACCAAGAGGAGTTGGCATCAAAATAAGCCTGTTTGAAAGGGATTTACTCCCATTATAAATGAAATGCTGCACAAGAAGAGGCAGACCCAAAGAGACAGAGGCAGGAAAATATGCTTATTCGTTTTGTGGTAATAACGTTTATATCTTTGTGGATATTACCTCAGATGTCTTTGCAGGTCCTTGGAGTGCATAGAAATCTTTCGCCCGTTTATCGCTTTGACCATTTCCTCCCACCGGTCTTTCACATTGTTTTCTTCAAACTTCTTTTTATTAATGTCAGTGGTTTTGTATTGAAAAACATGAGCAAGAGCTAAGCTTCGGGCCCCTCTGTATCAGTACTGAAGCACTCTTCTAACATGCAGTGTGATGTTTAAATGTCTCTTGATTAGTCAGCTCAGTTGAACACGAGTGTTTCGAAGGATTCACTGTCGTTAGTTGTCTAGGGCCATGGGAGGACTTGGGTCAAGGGCATAGGGAGGATTTTGATCTGCACTGCTTCAGAAAAACTAGTCAACGATAACTGTATCCACAACTGCTCTGAGACAAGGTTACCCTGCAGTCCTTTGATTGAGCCTTTCTAAGTGAGGTTTGTTTGAAGGCCTTTTGTAGATGTTTGCCTTTAATTGACTGGGTGTTAGAGACGACTTACTTCTGTTTGTCTAGATTGACTGAATGTTGGTTCATGACTGGCAGGCTGCTAAAAAAGGCGGAAAAAAGAGTGTGGTGGCATCTGTTGTTTGGAAACTGTCTGTGTGTATTCATATGCATCAGTTGAAGAAGTTGTTATCTTGGTCAAATGGGTCTCTACTGAAGTGAGCAGTGGTTGTGTTTAATCTACTTTCATTTTGTTAATGGCAGATAAATAAATATGAATACTCTTTAGATAGAATAGTAATATATCATTTGCAACTCCTTCCTGTGTATTTTAGATATATGTGCATTAATAAGGCCAGCCCTTCACGGGTGAGTGCCTACAAAAGAAAGATCCCCTCTCCATAAACAAAGATGGCCTCCCCTTGGGAGGAACCCAGTTGTTGATCCATGATGAACTCTTGACCGGAGCTGCCACATCCTCTTGACTTGCTTCACTGGTGTTTTGGATTGGGACAGACAGACAGCAGGTGTGAAAGACAGACTGACACTGTGACCCAGACACACTGGAATGCAAAGTGGGGGCTCTGCAGAGCAAAATCTGGCTTCTACAAGAGCCTGGTCAAAGTAAGGGCTATTTTTCCCCTTTCAATATATGTTCACCAAAACAGATTTTTAACCAAAAAAAAAATGCACATTAGCATCATTTGAACTTCAATTGCTTAATAAACCAAACTTCTTTAAAAAAGGAGGGACAGACTATTTCATCTATGAAAAGGTGGAGGTCAACCCAGGAGAGAATACGTCGTAAGCACCATGCATTTTGATAATGGAAAAAAAGACAGCAATATTTCAGTGCAAGTGGACTTCAAAGGTTAATTTTGACTTCTAAAGCTGACCAGTCTGATAAACAGTATATTGGTGACATTGGCATCAGCTCACATGACATTCAGGTTTTTTGACTTTTTGCCACACCTCTGAAGTGTTCAACAGGTAAACAATCCTGAATTCTCCCGCAGCGATTAGAGCTGAAAAAGCTTAACAGATGAACTGGGAAATGGGCAACTCAGGGCAACTCAATGGTCGAGAAGAACAACAACCTGCTATGAAAAACCTGAATGACTGAGAACCATTAGATATTTTCTTATGAAATGTAATTCTGTTCCGTTCAGATCAGTCCAGTTCAATTAATGAAGATTATTATTTTAATGATATGTATTTCAAAAATAGTTTTTCATTTTAATGGGGAAATTATAAATGTGTTTTAGCGAGGATGTGCAAAAAATTAATACTACATGAGTGGGAGAACTAGCAAGACTAGGCAACATTCTTCTTCGTGCTTTTTTATTTCTTCCTGGTCTGTGTTCTTTTCAGGCAACACTGCCCCCAGAAGACCAAATGCTGTATCTGCGATCTGTACCTTAGTTTTTTTATTATTTTTTTGAGAAGAGGTGCTTTTTGAAGTTGCTGCTAAATGGTTTTCATTCAACCATGTGCTTTTCTGTTTTTTAAACTTACTGTTAAGGAAAAGAAAAGAGAATTGATGGATATTTCTTGGTTCATGCGAGTATCCATTGTGGGACATGCAGTAATTATTTAAAAAAAAAAAAGAAGAATAAATTACAAATTTAGCTGAACCTCCATTCAGTCATATTGATTCTCACTTTTGGACTAAAAGCTGTCTGGAGTATTTTATAATTTGTAAATTTAAGTATAATGTTTGCCTTCACATTTTTTATTCCAAAATATTTATGGGAATGTATTGTACAAAAAATAATACAAAACGTTCCAAAATTTACATTTCTTTTACTAGAATTTATACAGAACTACATGTTAGAGTATTTTCTTATAGCCTTCATATCTAAAGCAACGTGGGAGCTTTTCCTTGAACTGCATGATACAAGTCAAAAGTTTGGACACTTCCTCTTTCAAAGTGAACAGATGTGTGTTGTCAGTGTTGTGGAATATAAAAGTCCCATCCTTCTCCTTTCATCCTCTTGTTGGTAGATGTGCTGTAAACTCTGCTGTTGCAGTGTCACCCCTCGACAATCTTCTGACAGCTAAGATGGCAGGAGGTTTCACCTGCCTTTCCCCCTCGCTAAGCTCTTTTGTTTGTCCCGGTCTCTGCAGATGAGCAGCTCCCTCTTCTCATCTCAAGTGAAGCTAAGTGCTGCCTCTTCTCTCAACCTGCCAGCTCCAAATTGGCAGCCTGACCTTCTTTTTCTTCTTCAGGGCGTTTGTACAAAGCCTTACCTATACCATTGGGGGAAAATGCAATTAAGAGGTGACACAAACACTGAGCACCCATTGTAGCCGTGTAAGAAGGAGAGAGTAAGGCAGCTGCCACTGTGACACTCATGCATAAAACCAGCTTGTTAATTGGTCTTTATGTATTGCACTGTGACACTGGGGTGAGCTGGTTTGATAAAGGTTGGATGTGACACGGCGGATGAGCCAATTGAAATGAGAATGGTGTCGCACTTTGGGTGCGTCCTCTGGCCTTTTGTTTTGACAAGTTGTTGGCAATTGCTAGTTAATGTTGCCGTACAGTTGTCAAGCTGGACGTGCGAAGCAGGAATCTGGACTGCCCTAACATAAAATATTTCATTTAGTCTTTGCTCCCTTCAGTAATGGTAAAATTGTGGGGAGTCATAATTGGTGTTAAGTCATTTGTTGTTTTATGAAGTAGAATTTCTTTCATGTTTTTTTTGACAGAAATGTTAAAGTTTTAGCGGAGACCCAAATTGTGGAACACAGTAAAACAAAAGCAAAGTGAAAATATTGCACTTTTAACAACAGGAGTTAGGGTTTATGCTGCACCCACCACCTTGTTTTCATTATCACAGACAGAATTCATCAGACATCATTTCCATGCTATAATTGACCCTAAGAACTTGTGAAAGCCTGCAAAGAATAAATGAATAATGCTGTCAGATTTATAATCATCCCCTTCTTTTTTTTTTTCTTTCGGTACTGTGAAATGAGAACGGCTTCCAGCGTTTATTTTGAGTGGAAGAAGCCCATTAAAACAGCATCTGAGGGAGAGGGCCGTTTAATTGCCAGCCAAGGTGTGTGACATTTGGAGCAGCTCACTGAATTTGGCCCAAAAGTCCAAAAGGTGTTGTGAGAAACTCAGTAATTACTCTGGTTTTCCCAGCAACCGTTTTAATAAGACGGCACATGATGGAGGGCCATGCAGGCAGACCTCACACACACTTAAGAGACTTTCCAATTTTTTAATTTTTATAGTTCTAATTAAGATCTTTTATTTTATTTTATTTTAATCAGTTTTGTATTGCAATTGATGTCCAAAGCGGACATGATTGCTGCCACTCAGTCATTTATCAGCTTTCTTAGCCTTGTAAACAGCCTGCCTCTCCATCCTGTCTGTGCTTACCATGTTTGTACAGTAGATGAGAGGCTCCCTGGCCCTCTCCTTTGGGTTGTTTATGCCTCAGACCCCTGACAGAGGAGCGGAAACTCCCCCAGGAGAAACATGAAGCACTTCAGGTTGAATGAAATTCTCTCTGAACACTCCAAAGGTCTGTTCATCTCTGCATGCTCTGGGGAGAAAAGCAGCTTTTTCTTTCAGTTTCTTGAAGTGGATGCTTAATCTAGCGGCACTGCAAGTAAAAAAAAAGCCCAGTAATGCACTTTTTTTCCCCGTTCCTTTTTTAACCCAAGAGAGAAAACACTTAAAAAGACGCCTCTGCATGATGGGCCGACATAATGAGCCATCACCGCCTGATATTAGGAAGTTTATCCATAGAATAGCACCGGGAGATGGCTTAGTGCAGGATGTTTTCTTAATACCAGAACATGAGAAATGATGTGGCAAATGGTGTCAGAAAACAGGAAACATGTCGCATTTCCAGGGGAAAAGATCGCAGAAACCTATGTTTTTGTAAAAAGGAAGCAACTTGTCCTCCTGTGCAGTTACTAAGTAACCGTGGGTGGTTTTAAACTGATCAATATTTGGATATTTTCTAAAGATAGCTCTTTGGCTGTGTGACCTATGAAGCTGACGAACATACACATACGCAGAGGAGGTCCGGGGGGTGTTTATGTGTTTTTGAGTTATGGCCCTGGTCTCAAGCAGGGTCTCTTAGCTCAGTTAATGATGGTTGCAGGGTTGACTGTACAGCTTGAACCATCACTCCCAGGGCACCCTGCTATGTAATTCATGCACTTTAGCATCTGCAGGGGACCTGTGTCTTTTTGCCATTTATCACCAGCCTTAATTGCTTGCGATGCATCAAACTTGTAGATTATCACGAAGAAACTAGAAATGCAGTGTGAAGTTTGGCGTTTTTCGCTAAATTGAGTCTTCTGAGGCTTGCATCCACTGTGCTGTGAGCTCAGATCAGCAGGTAGAGACATTGTGCTAATTTTAATTTCCTCTTCTCCTGATCTTAATTTGCAGAAGGGTGTCTTCTCCCTGCACCTCACTTGGGTTGATCATTAGCACAAGAAAATTTGGTATTCTTCTCAGCCAGCAGCTGACAAAAGGCTCCCCACTTTCTGTTTCTATTACAGTCCAGGCCTCAGGCCGCTCAGCCAACTCCTCAATGAGCTCCAACTCCAGCTTATGGATAAAAATATGGCTCTTGAGGCCCCTTGTGTTTTTTTCTCATACCCCATTCCTCTCTGTGTGTTTTTTTTTCTCAGCTCTTCTTACAGTTTCACATCCAATTTTCCCATCGTGCCGTGACACCCATTCCCTTAAGACCCCCAGCTAGAGCAAGATCACTGGCCCCCTCTGTGCGTTTGTGTATGTGCTGTTATTGATCAGGGTTGTGTCTTTGTGGCAGCGGGCTCCCGCTGCTGTTATCTCTGCAGTGTGGAGGGTACGGAGTGTGCTTTACAGCACTCCGAGCTCCAGGGCAATGTGTGTTATCTACAGGGATTTAGAGTGTGCATGCAGCACTTTGAAAACAAGTTTTTCTAATGTTTACTTCATATACAAACATGTGCAATTGAATGGCACATAATTAAAGCCTGCTGAGGTCTGTCTAGCAGGTGGAATACATTCGATGCTTCATTTGTTAACACCAAGACTGCTGATGGATTTATCTTTTTAAGAAAAAAAGGGCAATTTGCACTCTGGAAGGACTGTAGAGTTGTTTATAAATCAAGAACCAAAAAAAGAAGACGGTTGCTCAGTAGGGGTGTGAATCGGACTCTTACGATGGATGGCTGTATTGCTAGAAACAGCTTGCGGGAGTTCATCAGACTCTTTCACTCTTAAATCTTCTTTTTTAACTTTTATTTATTTATTTTTTTAGCTCCAG
This sequence comes from Oryzias latipes, assembly GCF_053564925.1. Taxonomy (NCBI): domain Eukaryota; kingdom Metazoa; phylum Chordata; class Actinopteri; order Beloniformes; family Adrianichthyidae; genus Oryzias; species Oryzias latipes. Next base: position 16,855,223 of record NC_136245.1, read on the forward strand.
CCAGTTCCATGGCTTTTTGACTTCTCTGTCAGAGCACTCAGAAATGCAGGCAGGGACACGCAGGTCCTCTCACTGTCACATACGGATCCAAGCAGAACCACACTCAGCAGAATTTGTGCGCCACTTGATGCAGCTCTGCTCCGTGGCTGCAGTGATTAATTGCTTTTAACAAAGCAAACACAGACTTTCTTGTCTGAATCAATATATTCTGTGTTTTTGCACTGACTCCTGTCAATTGCAATTGTCAAAGATTTCAGTTTTAAGCAATGAGCAGACCCACCACGCCTTCCTCTGTTATCGTTTCTCCTTTTGTCCATCTATTCTTTCTCTTCAGAAACTCGCAGTGTTTTTTCTTTGTAACACGCAGCTCTAAAAGAGCTGCCCGGTTTTTATGTACCTGTGCAACAGGCTGAAATACGATCTCATTCTAACCCCAGTCATTTATGGTATGTCCTGTATGTGTTTAGAGAAGCACATGAAGTAAAATATCCTGCATCCTTCCATCCATGCATACTAATTGGCATGCTGCCGCCAAGCTGATCAAACACTGTTAATCTATTTGTAGTATATGTTTGTTTCTAAATGAGAAAATTAATATATTCCCTTACTGCAGCCAGCTGGGTGCACCAAAGCTCATTGATTGTTGGCATCCTCTGTGTGACTCATGGCTCAGAGCAAGTGTTTTTATGAGGCTCCCTCTTTGTCTGTGACTGTAACTGTATTACAAGCAGTAGATTACTTTAATGCTGAGAAAGAGTTGCAAGGGTATTTTCTATGATTATATTTGTTATTTATGTAAGTTTTGAACGTTTCACAGGTTCATCTCATGCCTGGACAGGCTCTCAGACCTGCACTGCATGGAGACTCCAGGCATGGAGACGCATAACCACAGCAGTGAAATGCGACTTGTGTTAATAGCGGGCGGACTCAATTAATGATGCACAGGGATGGCCAAAGAACTTTGTTTTTAATGAACTAACACAAAGACTGCAGATGTGTAGAAGGACTATTCAGATCTATGCAAGATGAGGCAAAAACTGCAGTGCCAATTAGTCCTCCTATGGGAGTTGGCTGTCAGGATTTCAGACTAAAGTAGTGAGTACTTGTTGCCAAATTGTACATTAGCAGCACTGAGAAGCCCTCCACATTTTTTTTTTTCCTACTGCTGAAGCGACATGGTGTTGCCGCTCGGCTTAACTGCATTTAAAATTGAGCAATAATTCTCCCCAGGAAAAATGTCCAAGATCTGTGCTCTTCCTTAATCATTAATAAACCCATTCTGGTTGACTCATAACCTCACTTTCCTCCACTTCTGGTGGTTTTCTTTATTCCAGAAACGAGCCTGTTGTTGTCATATATTTGATAAGTGCAGGATAGTGTCCGCATGGGACTCATCGCGCTCTGAAATTGGTGCGGCGTGGAGTTTATATTACAGTGTGACCGAGGGCAAATTAGCAGGTCTATATATAAACCTGTGCTGCATGTGTTGTGAGCTATAGTGCATTTATCTGATAATCGCATGGGAGATCTTTGTGTGCACCAGCATGGCAGAGTTGTGAGGCTGCTGTTAGAACAACGGCACACAGATGCTGCCACTGCACCAGCAGATGGGAAGGAGAAATAGGTCACTCACAATGAAGAGCTCTTATAGCTCTGATGGCAGAAGACGTGTACAGTAGACGAGGAAGGAATAGCAAGAGGCATCTCTGGCTCTTTCATGTGCTAACCTTTGTCTCCCTCGCACGCTCCCTCATTCTGCTTGTCCACCTCCTCGTTGTGTTCGACTAACCCTTTGGACTGCATTACAACTGTCGTTTGGCGCCCCGCTCTCCTCTGCGCCCCGTCCTCTCAACCCTCGAGCGCCTTATCAGGGATTCTTTTTGCCTTTACTCAGTCATGTATGACTCCTTACCAGCAGAGTCAAAAGCAGTGGGGCCCTTTCCCTGCTTTCATTAGAGCCCTCCATAATGGCTGACTATGAATCTTTTGAAGTGTTTGCAGGACAGCTCCAGAGAAGCCCCACTGTCAGGCAGCATGTGCTGCTGACTCTGACTTGATGAAGCAACTTTCCATTAGGGCCACTGCACTCTAATGAACCTCAGCATAAGTGCTGACACTGGCAAAGAGCGGAGCCTGCTGTGTGTCACGCCTTAAGTAGGAACCGTCTTGAATCTTTGGGCTCTTCAATGACACAATGTCCAAAACCCACTTTCAAGTTGAGAAAGCTTCAATTTTATTGAGACAAATTAAAATGAGCATCAGTTTGGGTTGTTTTTTTTTTTTTTACTTGTCTCCCACTGAAAAATCAATGCTCGGATGTCGTGGTCTGAAGAGTTGCGGGGAAGGGGTCAGCCTGAAACAAGCCCCTGTCTTGGTGATTAATGAAGATGCCTGGTTTCTCATGTAGAATACATGTCTTTCAGCCAGTGTTTACTAATAGAAGAGTATTTTTCTGTCATGCTTGAGCTCACAGTCAAAGCTAATTAAGGGAGCGCAAATTGAAATGGAGGACATCGTGCTGTAGGCCAGGAGACCACAGAACCAGAGCCAGGTAGCCTCTTTAGTCAACAGTGCAGAGCTAAACACATCAGGCCCACTAATGCTTGGGGCTGGATATGCAGTTGGGACGTGAGAAGAAAGGCCAAAATACAATCACTGGCCACTTTATTTGGCACACCTGTCCAACAGCTTGTTAACACAAATTTCTAATCAGCCAATCACATGGCAGCAACTCATTTAGGCATGTGGACGTTGTCAAGATGACCTACTGTAGTTTAAACTGAGCATCAGAATGGGGAGGAAAGGTGATTGAAGTGACTTTTGAAGGTAGTACGGTGGTTGGTGCCAGATGATCTGTTCCACAACCATATCTAGGTTTTAGAGAGAATGGTCTGAAAAAGAAGAAATATTGAGCGAACTGAAAAAGAAGAAATAGTCGGCGAACCTTAGTTCTGCCTTGTTGATGTCAGAGGTCAGAGAACAATGGCCAAACTGGTTTGAACTGATAAAAAGGCAACAGTAACTCAGATAACCACTGGTTACGACCGAAGGTCTGCAGAAGAGCATCTTTGAAGGCACAACACGTCCAGCCTTGAGCCAGATGGGCTACAACTGTCGAAGACCACACCGGTGCCACTCTTGTCAGCTATGAACAGGAAACTGAGGCTACAATTCACACAGGCTCACCAAATTTGGACAAAAGAAGATTGGAAAATTGTTGCCTGGTCTGATAAGTCTAAATTTCTGCTGCAATATTTGGACGTTAGGGTCAGAGTTTGGCATCAACAACATAAAATCATGGATCCATCCTGCCTTGTATTACCGGTTCAGGCTGACAGTGGTGTAATGGTGTGGATATGGACAGAACCCTCAGAGGAATGTTTCCACTACCTTGTTGAATTTATGCCACAAAGGATTAAGGCAGTTCTGAAGGCCAAAGCAGGTCCAACGCGGTACTAGTAAGGTGTACCGAATAAAGTATCTGGTGAGCGTATGTGCTAAGTTAGTTTGTAAATTGTGAATGAGAAAATCCAGTGGTAATCCTATTTCGTTATATGAGTTTTTATTGATTAGAAATCCACACAATCTATTGATTTGAAAGCTTGTGTTGGGACCCTTTAGGGAATTATCTACTAAAGTCCATCATGGCCGCCTGTGGTATCGTTTAGTTGGAAGCAGCCTGGAGGTCTCTTTCTTTTTCAGATTTTCCATCTGGCCTTGATTGATTAAAGCTCTTTTAAGTAATTAATGCCAACTTTAATTGAGAGTCAGCTTCTGTGGCCGAGGGGATGGTGCGTTCCTGAAGCAGAGCCACACATTTGGCAGAGAGGGGCATGAGAATCTGTCTAGCGCCCTCGACCCTCTCAAACGCACACAGGAGCGCTCTTAAGATGCTAATGCAAGTGCGGGTATGCTAGCTGCGTCTGTGGGGCAAATGGAGCTATAAATCATAGCGGGGAGAGTTTGACGTGGCCTCTCTAACATTGGAATTAACATGTTGGGGATGAGCTCAAAGAACTTATTGCGATTTTATCTGCTGGTTTATCACTTTCAATTGCTGGGTTTCCTCTGTGAAAAAGCTCTGTTGCGGTGAACGTAGCAGAAAGAAAATTGAATTCCTCCTGCCAAACGGTGCACTGTGACAGCATGTCACGGAGTGACCCCAAACCCCACACCCCCAGCATGGCACTTATTGTGCTGTTTCATGTGTTTGTGATAAATGAACAATATCAGTTTTGTTTCTCCTCCTGTTTCACTTGGTCTGCCACAATAGATGCACGCCATAAGCCATGACCTTCTTTTCTTGACGGTTCTCTTTGTCTTTGAGTAATTGTTTTTTTTAGTTGTTTTTTTTTTTTTAGAAAACATTAAACCCACCCCCAGTCAGATAATATGAGACACAGTGAACACAGAGTGGTCAGCATTGATTTCACATACATGACTATGACCTTTTCCATTCTTAAGTCCTGCGCTGCCTGGCAGTTTGATGTGAGTCAACTAAATCGATTTCATCCAACTGTGAGAGACTTGCACTCAAATCTCTTCCTTGCAAACTGGAGTTTACCTGGATTTTATTATTGGCACTCGCTGAATAATTTAAAATGTAACCTTTAATTGCCCGCTCCACAAAGAATGATCAGTTTAATTTGCTCTCATTAAAGCCATCTAATCTAATGGGCTCATTTAGAGCTTTGGAAAGAACAGCAATCGCTGGTGTAAATCACCCTTTAGGTGGGGATACTTCAATGGATCATAAATATTTTACTGTGTGTAGCTGCCTGCAGTTTGTGAGGTGCCTCGCCTTGACTTGCACAAGTGCTCAACATGCACCTTTGATGTGACTCACGCCGCTAACAAAGAAATCACTGCCCCATTATTCAGGGTTGTTGCAACAAAGCTCTGAGTATGCGCAGTCAGCAACGCAAAAAAAAACAACCAAAAAAAACCTGAAAAAGCAACATTTTTCATTGATTGGCCAGATTAATAAAGAAGCGCTCCACTCGATGCGAGGAAATATTGCTGTCTTCTTTTAACTGACACAGCAAATGTGCACAGACACACACACATACACACACACACAATTGATCGATGTGGGTCAGAGCTGTTTGCTGGTTTATGGTTAGGTCTTATTAGATTGAGGAGATGGTAATAGACAGGCAGCTGTAACATGATTCTCTCCATCTGACCCTGAGGCTAAAGGTTTATGTCTGACCTGGGGCCACAAATGTAAAGCCCCCAGTGCTCTAGCACCCCACAACAGTTACCTTAGAGCTCAGCTTTAACGGACAGAAATTCATTCTTGATTAAGTTGAATAAAATGGGCTTTTAAATTCAACTTACCAGTTTTTAAATGCAGTATGCATAATGCATAAGTTCCAAAACAGCATTTATTTAAGTTCCGCTCGTCCACTTGCTCTATTTTAATGGTGGACACTTTTCACTGGATATTGAATGAAGCAATTGACATTTTGTGTATATTAACTGAGTCTTTTAAAATTGAGGGGATGACACATGTGCTAAACCTTAGTTGACGTGTGACATTTTAGGTCCAGAAAGGAAACTCAGGTAACAGCAGCAACAGTTAAAGAGCAAAACCAGGGGAGAAAGAAGGCAGCAATTTTTTTCTGTGATGCTATTAGTGTTAATGTAATCCCAGGGTGCTCGTCTGAGTGGAAAGCTGATTTCAAGTAATATGTGTTTGTTGGAGACAGATGGATGGTTTTCTGCAGTAGATATTGATTTATTTTCCTGTGTGTGTGTGTGTGTGTTTTTGGAGTGCATCTGCAGCCTGCTGTTCCTGTTTGAAGCACTGATTGGCTTCTTTTTTTTGGTCACCAGTGGGGACTCTGCTCAGAATCAGTGTTTTGGCACTGCTCGCCCAGTGGGTGATCAGAAACCATCTCTAGCAGGCAGATCCTGAACGCACCACAGCATCAGAGGGCGTGGCGGCTTCTGAACTGGCGCTTGTGCAGCTTCTATTGATTTTCATATTTGAGCGCATCTCTATTATTGCTGATCACCAATCACGGTGTGGCAGGCGAAGCTAAGCTTCTGGAGCCCAGTGACATGTTGCCTGCATCGTGCTCGAGGAGTTATGTCTTTGTTTAGGCGGACATCAACATCCTTCAGCTACTCAAGAAAAATATGCTTCCAGCTCCTCTGACCTTGATACAAAACACTGAAAAAACGTGTGCAGCAAAGATCTGTTTCCTACAGAAGGAAATAGATCAGTTTGTCTGTTGAAGAATCACATTTCGGAATTATGCCGTACAACTCACAGTTTAATCTGGAAAAACAAATTCATATTAAAGCCCTTTGAAATTGGCAGGGATTTAGACTTCGTTATCTCTTAACAGGTGTACAAGAAACATTGCATCCTCATTTTTAGCTGAAACCCGAATGCCAGCACGCTCTAAATCTTTACTGTAACATGCCAAATCATTCTCCTGTTGCTCATTGTTCACCACCATTTTGTGTAACAGCACAGCTTGTCGAAATATTGAATTCCTCCTTTAAGCTTGTTAGGCCTGCATCTTGAGGAAGTGCTAAAACAGACACGTTCCCCAGGGCTCAGGACGTCCCGGGGTTATGATGGGCAGAAGAGGAGACCTATACGGGGGACATGGACATAAGCCGAGACAATAATCTGATAATGGCAAAAGGCCCCCAAACAGCTGGTGTTGTGCCAAATTTACAATCTTAATCTTGTCAACTTTCTATTGAGCTCTTCTGACTGTGACCCTTATTGTGAACAACAGAGCCGTCAGCTGAGGAAAACTGTCCATGTTTCACTGTAAGTGCCTTGTTAGAGGGAAAGAGCCCGAGCTGTGTCGTGCATGAGTCTATTTGTGTATGTGTGAAAGCACAGCCCCCCCGTACAGAGTGCGTAGTGTGTTAAGACGATTTTTTTTGCATCATTTCCCCTCTTCCTCCCAAGCATAAAAAACATGAATATTTAAAAGTACATCAAACAAGCATTCATAAAATATTTAAAAAATTAGAGAAAGAAAAAAAGCTTTTATCCCCTCTCCTATTCTCAGTATTTTGTAGCCTCTCTCGCCCAATCTCTCTATACACACACACACACACAATAACACACACATGCTGACACTCTCAGTCTAGTCATGAGTGAGAATGACAAATCTTCCCGCCCAATCCACTCTTCTGTGGTATCAGCACAATTCTGCTTTAAATATAAGAAGCAAGAAGGTTCAGAAATTCAGGAACATGAAAAACTTTGGTTTGTGGATGTCAGATTGCACTTTCAGGGTGCTGAGGGTGATTCTCTGTTGTGCTTCGCATTTAGGAAGATGCTTTTCATCTGAAAAGAGTGGCTTTTACTTTTGGGTTAAAGCTGTGTGTTTACAAGGCAAAGTTAATCTGTGGAGAATTCTCTTCCTTTGCCTCTGCCTTTACTCTCAAACTCTTTGCCAGATATTTTGCTGGTTGTACCAGAGCCAAAAACTCACCGCTGTTATGCTATGGACACACCAGGCGTGTGATGCGCATTCAATACCGCGTCAAACGAGGATGCTTGAGCATGTGTTCACGGTGGACTGACACTACTCAATACGAGCGCATGTACAAAATGGCGAAGTGGTGCAAATCTCTCAAATTTTGCTCCAGGCACAGCTCTATTCCGATATATGAGAGACTTGGTGTTGTATAATTCCGGCCAGCCACAAACCGTAATTATTAATTTCTCCTTTAGAATCGCTTTTCAAACAGTTGGCACTTCCGTGTTTTGAAAAGGACACTACCCATGCGTCACTGTCTAATCTGAATCCCTGATTGGTGAAGTTCAACTGGTTAAACCTTCTACGCCATTCAGTGGCTGCACATTTTGTATGTAGAGCCCAAAAAACATAGTTAAAAACGTTTTTAATGGTAACACCTGAATGCGAAAGTTTTGAACGCGCATGAACCTGCGTCCACATAGACTTTTTATTATAAATCTTTGCTTGAGGGAACGGTGTGAACGTAACATCAAGGGGGATGTTAAAATCTTTGTAGGCTTGAAATCTTACTCTTTATCAATAAATAGCCTTCTTGCTGGTAAAAAGTCTGTTGCTTTTACTTTTACTCGTGTGTTTTTCAGTTTGTCCTGTTTTCCTACAGGATCCTCGTCACTGTAGTCCTTAACTATAATCCTGTCACAGATATATTAAACCTCTGTCTAATAAGAGCTCAATTGACTTCTTGTATTCTACAAAGACTCAGATTATATGAATTTGTCTTTGAGCAACAACATGATGAAATATGACGGCTGAAGGAGATTAATGGAAGGGAGATTTCTTTAAGACTACCGATTCTGTCATTTTCGCCTTGGCCTTTTTAATATATGCATTTCTACTTGTCTTTGAGCAATGTTAAAGCACCCTCTGCCAAATCCTCAACCCAATGTGGGGCAGGTTGAAATAATTAACGATGATGGCAGTTTTTGTTTGAACCAAGCTGTATTTCCTCCATCTTCGTTTCTCTTCCGTTCGTTTAAAAAAAGCGGAGGCACTTGAAGGAATGAAATGGGGAGCGGACTCATATTGTGATCGGAAATCTAATCAAAAGGGGAAAGTGCTTTTAAATGTCGTTTGTTCCCTTGGGCAAAACATGTTGTGGGTCTCTTCGTTATAGGCATAGCATCTTACCCAAACCTCCAACTCTGTGGGATGCAATTAATATTGAACGGGTTCACTAGCCTGCTCTCCCTTCAAATAATAACAGCGTTAGAACGAAGGTTAATGCTCTGAATTAAATCTGCGTCCTCGTCATTTTCAATAGAGCGCACCAGAGGAGGTGGAACTGTTTCGGGGGGCACCAGGTCTGAAGAGAGATTGGTAGTCAGTGGGGGGGCTCAGATGGAAGAATAATTAATTACTGGTCTCTATAAATTCAATGTCATGTCTCATTTTCTCTAATCCTGCCCGCCTTCCCCACTTACTGGTGGCGCTAACAGAGAGACTGGGGAAGACTAATGAAAAGGCCTCTTAGATTCTAATAGCAAATTAGCCTTCGTGTCAACTTTGGAGGTTGTGAGTGGAGTGACTTCCTACTAGCTAAAGAAGTGATTTGACCTTAACCTCTGCAATAACAAACACAAATGCAAAAAGGTTTTGTCTGCCCACCACAACTCTGTCCCTCGTTTTGTCCCTGTAATTGTGTGTTTCCATGACACAAGCCCACATTCTGCGAAGAGAGGCTGCCTGCCTTCTCTTTGGGGGATTTAGTTGTTTGGATCATGAATAATGAGCTGATTCTAGTTCCATCTTTCGTCTTGGCTGTTGTTTGACTTGACTAGAGTTGGTTTAACAAATCGATTGGATTACTGTCTGATCGGGCCTTATGCACTGAATCCTACCTAAATAATAAATACCTATCCTAAATAAATCATACTGGATCTTCGAAACAGCTTTTGTTTTAAGTTGCAGCCTGAAAAATACTCTAAACATGTAATATCCAAAACATGTATTTTATTTCTTAGTGGTGCATATATATTCTTCTTTAGGATTGTTGAAAAATGTTTTTTAGTGGGTTTTACTTCAAAACTTCACTCTGTCAAAAAGAACCACATAATGTAATGCATTTATGTGTGTGCTATGAGCTGCAGAAAGTCATTCTTCTGTCTTATCCCTGCTTTTCTTGTTCAAACACAGCCAGAGAAAACCTCACGCTACAGTTTCTTCAAGCAGAAGAAAAGTGTTGCTCCTGAGAAGGCAGCCATCCAGTATAACATGTGCATTTATGTCAAACTTATAATCCAATTAACAAGTACAGAAAAGCCGCTGATCGCTCTGTAATGGGAATACAAAGCAGAGAGGTGCCCTGTTTGAAAAAGCGCTCATGTGGAAAAAATGCTAATGGTGTGAAATGAGTGTCTGTTAATGTGTTTGAATACAGCTTCATTCTGTCGCCAACAACCTGAGCCCTGATAACTCTCTTCCTTCTTTCGGTTTTCAGGCATACTTCCGACAGGGTGTTGCCCTTCAGTACCTTGGTCGCCATGCCGACGCTCTGGCCGCCTTTGCCTCCGGGCTGGCCCAAGACCCAAAGAGCCTGCAGCTACTGGTGGGCATGGTGGAAGCCGCCATGAAGTCACCATTACGGGGTGAGGAAATTTAAACCTACATGGTCTTTTGTGAAAAAGTAATTGCCCCCCTGGCTGATCTAACAATTGGTGTGTTTTGAATATTTGATGAGTATTTTGCAACTTTTACTAATTGAATGGCACTTAAGTATTAACTGCTTTTTTAAGGTTATCTGAATCTGATTTAGGTAAAAAGTTTGAAAAGGCTACTCCAAAGTCTTAAGCCATTCAGGTATAAGATTGGTGGTGTGTTTGGGATCATTGTTTCTGCTGCCCAACTTCTCCTTATCCAGAGGTTGCAAATAAGAGGAGGTCAAGAGGAGGTAACCATCACACTCTCACCACTGTATTTGAATGTTGGTATGATTTTATTTTTCTGAAATGCTGTTACACCAGATGTAATGGGAGACAAACCCTTCTAACAAAGAATATTTGCTTTTATCTCAGGGATCATCAAGAGGTGTTTGGGAAAGCATTTAGCTTAGGAGTATTTTTTTTTCTTCAAACTTGGTCTTGAAGGCTATGTGTATCCCATCCATCACCCCTGGTATTAACTAAGAGAAATTTGGACTGCAGTTCTGTGGATGTTGTTTGTAGGACTTTAAAGCTGCGTTCACACCGAACACGATTGACGCACCAGGGGCTGCCAGTGTCAATGTTAAGTCAATAGTACAGAAGCAATCTGAGGTCCTGCAGCACAAATTGAGTCAACCAATCGAGGACTCAGCTCTGGACATACACTGGAAATACACACCCAACATGGTGTTCCGATATTTGTCCTCCTTAACTTCCATCCATCTTTTTTCCTAACCCACTGTATGCCCTTCAGGGCCACAGTGTTGCCCCCAAAAGGGGTACACCCTGGACAGTCTGTTGCAGGGCCTTTGGAGCTGGAGTGATCACGCTCCCTACGCCGGCGCCCAGGAGGCGAGCTGGCAGCCAGACAGAGAGCAGCTGGGGCATGGAGAAGCCGCAGCTGCTCGGACCTCCTGAACTTTGTGACATTTTTCTTATTTTTATTGAGACAAGATTAAAAAAAATATCCCCTAATTTCATTCTTGTTTTTATTTTTCCCCTCCTGGGGTAATGCGAGACAGCAGACCTTCAGATTGGGTCACAGAGAGACAAAAACGTCATTCAGATGCAGCTCTGGCACCGACAGTGAACCTCACCTGTACTGGCGTACTGGGAGAGAATGATTGATCTCATGACCCCAGACATGGAAACATGATTACCGATGCTTTTGTAGAACTCGTCTAAATAAATAAACCTGATCTCCAAAAATCATCCATGTCTTTTATGCATTGTGAATGAAATCAACACAGACACCGCTCCATATAGTAATCAGGCAAAAAACAATTGTTCGTAGCTCCTCCCAAAGGCATGTGAGGTGTCAAGCTATTTTTTGGACAGGCGGCAGGCAACGAATTTGCCACGCGGCAAAAGAGGGGAATTTGACCCTGGAATGGTGTTCGGTGTGAACGTGGCTCAAGACCTTTTGTGTGTCCCTAAGCTCTTGGGATTGGCTCAGCTAACCACTGATTTGTTGATTAGAAACGGGCATGGCAGTAATTAGGCCAGGGTGCAGCTAGCTAAATTGAGATTCCCTTTCCAATAATAATTTAACTAGTTAACTTAGGCGTTTCAATTAGATCCCTTATAACACTGCTGTATACTGTATTGCGTTATTTGAGATGCTCTGGGATTTGTGCATCATTTCCTGGAGCAGCTTAAAAACTCTGCTCAGAAATACCCAGAACTCTGTCAGTCAGTCAGTCAGTGTGTTGGGGTGACTTCTACCTGTCATGATTTTTGCATGTACTGAAGGCAGGACGCCTCTTTTTCTGTCACTCTTCTTTTTTTTTTTTAACCGACTGGTGGTGTCAAGTACTTATCTCCTGACTGGAAGGCATAATGCCTGCAGCTTCAGCATATCGTATTGTCAGACTGATCTCACACACAGATAGCCTCTTATCTTAATGAGCATCCAATGTTAATGCCATTGTGTGTGCCTGTCCCTGTGTAAGCCTTTTCCCTCCAGCAGAGTGGATTTATAAGCAGCAAGGCCAAGGTTGCTATTAAAATGCATTCTCTTCTGTCCATTTGTATTAAGCACCTGCCATGTCCAGCTTACCTGTGAGGACAAAGTTATGACCCCTGTGACAAGCCATCGTCTTTACATCTGTTGACAGTGCAGACGACTTGTGATTCTCAAAACAGATTGTCGCCTTGTGCTGTTGCATTGTTTCCGAATGTCTGACAAGCTGTGCTCTAACTGTATTTTTATTTAAATAATACTGAAATTTTGAACATGGTCAATAGCTGTAGGACTCTGTTCAGAGAGAAATTCTTTTTTTCTTTTATTGAATTCAAGGCTCCCCTAAATATTTGATTGCAGAAGCAAAGATCATTGACGAATACAAAAGGTATGGATGGTCTGTCTTAGCCACAATGAGCCAATAATCCTGCCAATGGAACGAATACAAGAAAGAGCTTTGGTTGAGAGCCCAGTGCATTGTCTACCAAAATGGGTCCTCTCTGTGGGCTATGGCCAACATTTTGCCCAACCCACTTAATCTCCTAATTGTTTACCCGATTTCCCAGAGTGCCAGGCAACCACAAGAGGACCTAATCCAAGGTGTGTTGAGGAGAGGTAGCTAGGTCAGAGGATTAAGAACAATGATCCTCTCAGAGGGGGCACTTGGCACATGGGGGCGATAATCAATGTAACGCCAGCAAACAGGGAGGATAATCAGCGTCATTCAGCCAAATTCCCTTGACAAGTGAAAGGTAGCCTGGGATTGCTTTCACTCTCGTCTGAAAGTTCAGGTTTTTGATTGCCTTTTCTTCAGTGCACCTGGAACAAATCAACGTTAAAGAGGCAAAACTACACTTAGAAGTGATTTCACTTTAAATCAAATAAATGCTTTGTTGACTGGAAAAAAGACATTATAAGAAACTGTATTAAAAAGCTGAGACAAATCAACTTTCCATTAACAAATCTGCACCTGCCTGTGTTTATTAAATACTGATATTGATTTATCAAAAGGTTGTAATAAAAAAAACATTTTTTTTTTCCTCATGTACGCTTTCATTCACAACAAAAAGCCAGACAGCTAAATCTGATTGCACAAATATGATTTTCTTTCTATGGTTAAGGCCCTAGGTGACGGTTTTTTCATCTATTAACACTATTTATTTTGATCTTTAAGGGGGTGTATGCAAAATGTGATTCTTGGACACAAAGCTGTTCAAGATTTTTTTTTTAAATGAACTCAGATAAAATCCTTGCCAGCTTGGAAAGCCAAGTCACAACGATCCATTCACTGTTTTTCTTTTACACACGCTCACTTTAGATGCTTTTACCTTTTAGGACCTTCCCTTATATCCCACAGAGGCAGGTTTTTCATGGGACGGCAGCTGTTAACCCAGGCTGGATCAGTTGCTATTAAAGCACTGCCCTTGAACCACAGACTCATTAACATCTGTCCTACTGCAGCGCCTTCAAGCAAAAGGTCTTTCATTTTAAAAACCCAGCAGGCACAGTGTTGAAATTAAATTTAGGGAGCAATGTCAACAATAAAGTCCTTCACTGTAAATTAGCTTTAATACATTTTTACGTGCAAAAGCAGGACAGACTACCTTGCTGGATTGCACTGGAGTTTATCTTCATCACATAGAACTTGGCTACTGGAGTTTATCTGCAGTCACTGAACACAATAAGCAATCTCCAGCAGTTTATTTTGACACAAATCAGCCAATCAGAGGGCAGCAAACTCATGCGTGAGATGAATTTCAAATATTTGGCACATATTTATTATGATTACAGCAAATGTTAACTGATGTCTGCTTCTGCGTAGCAGCTTTAACAGAGACAGCCTCTGAGCCATAATGGAAATAAAATTGAGATGACCAAAAATATGAATGGAAAATGTGCATAAATATGGAAAATCTGATTTATTTTCAAAACCCAGAACTTGTCTCTGGTAATCCCGGTACTAATTTTTGTACAACATTTAAAACTATTATAAGGTTTAAAATAGATGGAAACCTGCAGACTTGAAATAGGACTTCTACACAGAAGCACAGGATGTACTTAGGCTAATATGTTTTATTATTTCACTTCACAAAGGCTTTATTTAATTTATTTTGCTGAAATGAAAAATAATGGAAAACATTACCTACTGTCAAGAAAAGGCAGAACTCACCAGTTGTTAAAATCATATTGTCACAGCCTTCTTCCCTCTGCTGTTCACGCTCTTGTTCTTGTATTATATTTTACATAAATTCACATTAAGCTTCGCTTACAGTGCATGAAAATAATCAAGTCTTTTCTTTAAGTTTTTGAGTGAAAGGCGGAGGTTGTGCTCGGCTTTTTCCCTTCCTGTCAAAATGACTGACAGGTTCTTTAAAATGTAATTAGCCCTAATTACTGCTGGTCATGTTATTTTGTGTTTTTATTCCAGAGGGGCAAAGTGTTTCATATATCATTACGATAAACTAATATAGAAAAAATCATCAGATCCATACTTAAGGGCATGGAGTCTAAAATGAAAAGTCCTTGCAAAAGTTTTAAAAATAGCAAACAAGCATGGAAAAAGCAGTTTCACAGAGCTGCACAAAAACAGGTGAAACAAGGAAAACAAGCAAAAACGTATAAAACAAACTAGCCCTGACTGACATGTGAGACAGAAAAAACCTTTTGGAACTTTTTTTCGGACACGTTTTTTCTGCCACAACAGCGGAGACTCCATTTAGTGCCACTTTAGCTTGTGTTTTTAGGGAAGCGATCAAGAGTTGGCACAATCTGAATGTGAGATTTTTAATTTCCTGATTCTGCAAGCCTTTACATCATCACCACAGCATGAAATCTCACAGCAGTGCCTTTTGGAAAACCACGACAGCTGCTGCACCCTCCTGTGTCCAACAGGTGCCACAACCAGCCGTCACGCCGATGTAGCTTTAGAAATGCTCCAACCGCAACTGGTTGGAGGAGAGGTTATTAAGATGACTGTGAAACCTTATTACATAAAAACATTGTGTTAACTTAGCTGCATGTGGCAGCTTTACTGAATGAGATTTTCATGAAGCTATTACCAGAGCAACCGTGTAAAACAGACTGTGTTTTGATATAAGATATTAGTACACCAAAAGGAGTACGGTTGGTTAAACGTTTGCTTAATGTACTCACCCTTTACACTGCATAGTCTTGTGCAGGTTCATAGGGGATGCTGGAGCCTGTCCACTGTAGGTTGTAGGTAGACATCAACACTTACTTTTCAGGGACACTTTAGAGTCACTCATAAACCTGTGACTCATGTTTTTGGACTGTGGGAGGAGGCAGAAAAAGAAAACCCACACCGGGAGAACATGCAAACTCCACTCAGAAAAGACCCAACCGGGATTCAAACCAGGGCCTTCTCACTGTAAGGCAAGAGCGCTAACCACTACACATGTATGTAACGCCTATTTATCCCCTATTTAATTTCCAGCGAAAATGTGAATATTTTCTTTTGATAAGAAATAAAAAAAGGGTTGAAAAAGTCTCTAACTAAAGATAAAATCTAATGTAGATTTGGGAAAGACGTTACTCGAGTTAAAAAAAAAACAAAGAATTTTAACGCAGCATTACCATAGGCATAAAGACATTCAACCATTGACTCAGAAAGTTAATGGTTAGTATTTTTTAGAGGAAACTTAATAGCGTGCATTAAAATAAAAATATTGTATATACATAGAGATATCAAACTTTCGCATCTTTTTGCAACAAAGACACAAATAATGTCACAACTTTATCTGAAATTAAATGAAAAAGTAAAAAAAAGGTTTATCTTTTTTTACCATTTCCCATCCTGCACTGAGACACTTGTAAAAATTGAATACTTATTAAAATTGAATTTAAGAATAGTTGAGTAATATGATTTTAACAGTAGAGATAACTTTTCTGCTTTATGTTATAAAAAATCAACTAGTTATGGTTAAAAATTAAAACAGACTTATTTTTAGGTTAACGCCCTTCCATCCCCAGTTTTCCGCTAATCTAAATTTCAGAAGGAAAGTTGGTAAGTGTTTTTGTTTTTTTGCAGGTTAATCTAAAAAAATATATTTTTTTGATATGGTTTAATTCTTGGTAACTTAAAAAAGGTAATTTATTTTAAGGTAATTTATATTCATACTGAAGTTAATTTCCATGTTGTGGTAGCAATAGTAATTCAATTCTATTCTATTTTGTTCTATTCTATTCTATTCTATTCGAAGCTTTCGTGTGGCCATTTTAGGAGTATCTTCAGACAGATGTGTCCTTTCAGAACAGAGAGATGTCTCACAGTTAGCAAAGGAAAGTCAAGTTTGATAGTAGAGCAACTTTTAGACACATTTCTCCGCCGTGTGCATATCAATGAGGCGAGGATGTGAGCTGAACCCGTTTCAAGGCTCCAGAAGACTTTCCCTGCCGTCGTATCTGGATGAAACACTGCTCTCCTGTGTTGTCATAACTTCCTGTTTATGAAATCAGCAGCCGTGACACCTCTTTAAAGTAGCATTCTCTCCATGTTTGATTTATGGCTCAGCTGTCTTTGTCGCTTTAAAGGCAATTACAAGGTATGAATGGATATTATATGCAACGCATTGTCTCCATAAGCACATTGCTCTGCCAAGTGCTGGAACAGAAGTGATGCTCTTGAAAGAGCATCATCAGTTATGCTTTTGTGTGCCTGGATGGAGATTCGCTCCATACCCTCTGTGTGGAGGTGAATATGCAAGTTGTTTTTTCTTTTAATATTCCTTTGATCTTTGCATAAAGACAATTTCAACTATTACGGCGAGGTGTACTCAGTCACACGTTTTAATACCAGAGAATTTTCTGGAATGCTTCAACCTTATTAGTGGTTAAAATTTGCAACACAAAGCCATGCAATTTTCCTTTGGATCCACTTGCATTTTAAACGAGCACAGAGGTACAAGTATGTTTCATTAGACCCGTAAGCAAACACACACACAACAAACACACACACACACGTCTCCTTTGCTTCCACTTGGTGAGGTTTGATGTTGGCGGCTGCCAGAAGGCTTTAGAATCTGGAGGGGCTGTGGACCCTCAATCTCAGTGGCCCAACATTGATTTATGTCATGGTGTGCATTTTCAGCGTCTTCAGAGGTCACCTTGTTTGCCTTCTTTGCTCTGCAATCCCACGCTGCATCCACTTTTGTGCGAAAAGCGGCAATAATTTTCCCACGACTCTCTGGATTCCTCTCCAAATCCTCTGGTTGCTCTCTGAGACAGCATTATCGCCTGAAAAAAATAACTGTCAATAACTGTAATTTAGTTCTGTGGTGTGTTAAAACAATGGTCCACAACTAAGTCTTTGCCAATGTTTTTGCAGCGCGACTGGAAACTGTCAGAGATTAGTCCATTCATAGAGGAAGGGCGGAAAAAATAACTCGTACAGCGTTTTGAGTTATTGTTAAATTGTGGGTGAAAGCCGTCACTCAGTTAAGCTGCAGGCTATGCTTATCGAGCCAGACAAAACACAACCATTACAGGATGAAAGCGTAATCTGAGTGCAGAAAGCACTCACCTTTGTCAGTTAGCAAGCATGCAAACACATTTACCACGGCCTGTCATCTCCTGCTGTCAGTCAGCCTGTCAGCGCAGGGATTTCTTCCCTAATTTTTTTTCTAATCTCTGTCTCACTCGTGTCTTTTCCACACAGGTTCTCTGGAGCCCACCTATCAGCAGCTGCAAAAGATGAAGCTGGACAAAAGTCCGTTTGTGGTGGTCTCTGTGATTGGCCAGGAGCTGCTGACAGCAAGCCACCACACAGCGTCTGTGGTGGTGCTGGAGGCCGCTTTAAAGATCGGCACGTGCAGCCTCAAGTTACGCGGCTCTGTCTTCTCGGCGCTCAGCAGCGCCCACTGGTCCCTGGGCAACACGGAGAAGAGCACAGGATACATGCAGCAAGACTTGGAAGTGGCCAAGACTTTAGGTATGGGAAGAAACAATGAGATTTTTCTGTTTTTTAAAGAAAAAAACTCAATGTTCTGAACTCCCTCAGTATGAGCAACACCAATTTTAATATAATTGTATTTTTTTTTTCTTTTAAAAACACTTTTACCGGGTCTGTTTCTCTTAAAGTCCATCAAAAGTATTATGTTGTTTCAAGGTACCATCCTTGACAAAGTCTTAGTATAAACTTTTTTCCCCTTTAGAAACTCTTGAATGATTTTGGCTTTCTGCCTTTGCTTCTTTACTGTTTTTTTCTTTAACATCCAAGCTGCCAAGACAGGGAGTCGCTTTGTTGGCCAAGATTCACTGGCGTCATCCACCGATGTTCAAAGTACCATGGATAAGAGCTCTGTCCACAACACTTTTGCACTTAAGACACACAGCTATCACTGCACTCTGCTTATCTTCCTGTCAGGATTTAGCATTGGCTAATGCCGGCTGAACGTGCTTGAAGCTCAGCTTGTACTCATTAGGGCAAAGAATGCATTTCCATGATTTTTAGAGGCTTTTTTTAAAAAACATTACTCAGTAAAGTTTCAATTTTTTTTAAAGTTTTTTTTCCCCCTAAATTTTAAATCTTAAATAGAAACTCAGATTTTTTTGGACACACATTTTTAGCATCCAGATTGTGTGAAGAAGTTTAAGACACTAACGTTCTGCTCACTGCTCAGTCTGTCCTTATTATGGCTGGAGCTCTGATTTAAAGTTGACCTTCTGCTGTTATACTTTAGACCGACAATTTGTCTCGAGTGGTTTTTATGTGATTCAAAGTTTTTTTTTTTTTTCCCTTTTGAATGATTAGTTTGATAGACAAAACTTAGGATAAAATTGACTTCTGACCTCACAGATCTTCTAAGGACTGCCTACAATCAGTCAGACTGATTATAAACAGGTTGTGTGCAGAAATGAATGGTTACTGTTGTAAAATATTCTATGATAAAAGCTACCAAAGTTTGTGTACTTCAGAAACTTAAAGTTTCACGCCAAATCAACTTTTGATCCATTGTAAAAGTGTTCCTAGTGGTCATTTAATTATAATTATGCTGTTTTTAGGCAAAACCTGTATCGTTTTCTAGGACATAGTTTCTGCAGAGCAGCAGCAGTAGTTCATTAGACATTGCCTCTGAGTTGTGGATGGGACTGTTTGCATGTGGCAACCCTGACCCCCCCTTCCCGTCACCCATAACTGAGAGGTATCTGTTTACTCTGTCCTGTTAGCTTACAGACCCTTACACCCCCAACCTAACATTACAGTTGGAACAAAAATGGCTAACAATATTGGAGCTGTCCAGCCGTGGAGTTTTGAGCCAGATACCAGGACGAGGAAAACGAAAGATGGAAACGAAGGGAAAATGAATGGATTTAGTTGTCTGCAAGTGCAATCAGACTAGAGTAGAGTAGGGGGCTTGTGGCCCACCCAGCGTTTTTCTACACAACAAGAAAGCTCTTTTTCAAACATTTTTTCATCTGCTCCTGATTCACAACTTGAAAAAAGACATAGAAATCCAGTTTTACGCTGATATTTCTTTTTATATGTCCTTTCATTATCAGAAAAATGGTAAAGAGCATGGTAAAACTCCAAAACACAATTTTCATTGTAGTTGGTATTTAAAATTATCAATATTATATCAAAAAAATTGGTTGTTTTTGGTTTAGTTTAGATCCCAATCCATACCTTAAGAGAACAAATATTGTGGATTTATTTATTCGTTTTTTATTTTTTAGAAAAAAGACTAAAACAGATATGGTTTGAAAATTAGACCAATCAAAAAGCAGCTTTTAAAGAAGTGTTATTTTTCCTTTCTTTGAGTAAAGTGAAACAAAGAGTCAAATGTGTTAAAAGGCTATTTCATAATCTGACATTTGGTTTCGCATCCAAGACTGCTTGTCCAAAAAAAAACAAAAAAACAATTTCCTGTCCACAGGTCATTGTGGAACAGTTGGAGGAAAGCTTTAGATTGATCACAGTCCACTGAAATTCAAATGTGGGTGGGTATTTAGCTGTTGTAAATTTGGATTTGTCGTATATTGTTCTTGGTACAGCTTCATGCACGGTGTGAGGGGACACAGGGGCGTTTCAGGCTAGTACATTTCCTGTGTCAAAATCAAACTGCGAGAACTTCAAATTTGTGAGAAATCCTCACAAAAAATCCCAAGCTTCTCGAAAAGTATGAACCAGACATCGGCATGTTTATTTTCCTGCCTCGTCTACCCATGTGCCGACGATTGTTTGATTCAACCAGCAGTTCAGTTTTGTAAAGTTAGCATAAAGAGAGGCCAAACGTTCCATGACCTGGATTTTATTGGTAATTACGTTCCCGTTAGGCTTTTTTTGGGCAATAATTTTGTAAATCTTGGTGCATGTGATGCGCGTTGCCATGGAAACACCTTCAAACTTGACGTTTTAATGGAATGTGAAACGACTTTGTCAGAAACAGAGAGACCCCTGAATTAAATTGTTGATTTTACTGCATTTATAATTTGATTTGTTTAAAAAACTACTATCAGTTAGAGGAGCAAAACACGTAAGAGGAAGGAAAGATGTTAGAAATGTTTGGAAAAGAGAGGAGAACAGAGAGCAGCACGGACCGGCTCCACTCTTCTCACACCCACACATTTGAAACATGACTGGGCAGAGCAGCTGGAGATAAGAAGCTGTGCTTCTCAGGTGGAGCACTGAGACTGGTGTTTTGCTTTGGCTCCTTCTCAGAGGCCTCTCTGTCAGGGCAGAAATAATAAGGCTTTCCCCTCAGATTAACACCAACAGCTGTCAGAGAAGACACTCTGCTGCAGACAACTCAGAACGGCCACTTTTACTTTTGGGGGCGAAATCTCAGGCAAGGATGTGGTTCATCACATCCCTGCTGAACTGTGGCACTGCAGAGCAGTCAACCGAACTGAACATCTCACACATTGCAGCTGCGTACTTACAGGTGTTTTATGTTTGATCTTTTTAAGGTGACCAAACAGGGGAATGCCGTGCTCATGGGAATCTGGGCTCGGCATTCTTCTCCAAAGGCAACTATCGTGAAGCTTTGACCAACCACCGCAACCAGCTGGTTCTGGCCATGAAGTTAAAAGACAGAGAGGTAAGAAGCACCAAAGAGTCATCTGCCTTAACAGAGGATTACAAACGCAAGTCACCCCTTTTTTCCAGGAATATTACAAGTTTTGTTCGGGGGAGAGGAAAATGTTGGTTATAGGAAAAGAAAAGTGTTCAGAGAAGGGGGAAAAGAAATATGTAATATCAGAAATTTAGCAGCAAGCTTGCCTCATCAATGCAGAATATTCTTGCAGATATTCTGCAAATTCCTATCTGAGATTTTACAGCATATGTCAGCATGAGGAAAAAAAAACATGGAAAGTGTGATCCACCTTTTTTATTGTGTAGGTCCTTCTTTCTCTCCTTTCCCCTCTTCTCTGTGTCTCTGCCCAACCTCTGTGGTCATTGTTGGGGGGTGTGACAGGTGCTTGTTCCAATACAATTCCTGTCACACGGGGAGAAGAATGGCCCCCGTCTTCCCTTATTCCCTTATCCTTCCCACCAGGCCGGCAGGCTCGCTTGTTTGTGCTCTTGATATCAGGAGACGGTTAAAAAGCCCAATCAAATGCAGCACAATGCTTCAGGAGGAAAGTAACTGTTGAAGAATGAGGCCAGAGATGACCTTGACAGCTCGACTCACAGAGAGTGCCGGGATGAAGTCAGCGTTATGGATGGGTGGAAAGTCCTTAAGCGTGACTCTAACACCAAAATCATTTAAATGTTTCATAGAAATAAATGTATTTATGCATTTCTTTCTCCTACAAGAGAAAATAAAAGCCATAATATGTGAAATGATAAGAGAGGGTCCTGAAGTTACCATTATAATAAAGTGCAAAGCGTGTCTTTTTAGTGTAGGGGAAAACCTTTAATTACCGATTTGAAGACGTAACAGAAATGCATATTTTATGATTAATAGTTGATTTTTTTTGCGAAACCTATTTTAAGGGGTTTTAAGCATGAAAAGAGAGCCATAATAAAAAAAGCTCCATGCTACAACAAAAGCAGCTGATAAAGAAGAAGCATCCTGATTGGCTCAGAGTGTCTGGGGATGATTCACAGCTGTGGCTTCAGACTGACTGGATCTTATCAAAACATAGAGAAAATGGAAAACAAAAGAGGGGAAATAAACCCAAGACAAACTAAATATTCTAAATTATTTGTTTTAACTGCTCTTTTTCATATTATTTTCATGTGTAGACTTCATCTCTATAGAAGATCAACATGACTATTCTATTTTTTGTAGACTTAAGTGAAGCCAATGAACACTCTTAAGTGTTGTTGCATCATATGCAAAGCTTTCAGACCCCCCCCCCCCCCCTCATGTTTATCTTAACAACCCCCCCTAATCAGTATCATATGTGTGCCACACCACCTGGTTCCCCTCAGAACATTCTGGAGCCTGGTGCAGAGCTCATTATGGCCAGCCCCATGTTTTTGTTTCTGATGTGGACTTTTCAGCTGGCCCTTCTGAAGCTGAGGTCACTTCCTAGGGGCCCTGGGACAGGATGTTGTTTCTGACTGGATTTCCAGTCTGCAGCCTACAATCTTCAAGAAGATGCTGGAATTAAAAATCCCCAGATCTCGGGTCTATTTATGAACTAAAAATTGAACTAGACTGATTATTATTATTATTTTTTTTTTACTAATCACTTCTTAAAACCCTTCTATTGAATTGCCTCTAAGGGAACTGAGGCCTCAGGGCTGCAATATAAAGTGAATTATGAGCTCTAATTCTTTAAGCTTTAATGTACAAATACAGGAAAATGGCAGAAATGTAGCAAATAATTGATTCTTTATCTGTTTGTCAGACAGAACCATATGTATAATAGTTATGGATGATCTGGATAAGTGATCACCTAATCCAAACAAAAGTCAAGTTGGTCAAATAATCATGATGAAAATGTTTAAACAAATGTGCGACACAAAAAAACTCAGTTGAATGTCTTTGTGTAAATTAAGAAAAGAATCAGTACAAAGATGCAGTTTTTATCATTTCTAATAAGGCCAATCTGTGTTGTTGTGCAATGCATTAAGGAAACAGGGCCTCTTTTCCATAGCAAACCAGTGGACTCTAACAGTGGGTCATTATGATCTAACCAGGACACTGTAAAGATGGAGAGCTAAGGAGGGGGAAAAAAAGAAATCCAAACAAAAAAGAAGGCGGGACTGAGAAAAGGCTCAGAGTGAGCGCTCTGTCATCCACGACTAAGACTGGAAGCTGCAGTCCTCAACAATGAGGTCATGTGCTGGTGTGAAGTGTTTTCTTTAACCTATTGACTTTTGGACATTTCATTTTCGTTTTTTTCCGCTTATACAGTACATGTATTGCATAAATCTACCATGAAATCTCTCTGATTGCCAACTCTTGATTTAGTCCTAGTTTCAACACCTGGTTTAATCCAGGTCTGCCACCACTCATACATGTACAAAAGACCACCTCAGCAATTGTAAAACAAAGCTGTTTGAGTCGATTTTTCCTCAACGTTCCCTCTTTTGATCCTGAGTGTTTTTCTGGAATGTTTTCTTCTTAAATATTAGGTTGCAGTAAAGGGAGGTAACCCTTGATTTGGTGTCTTTGTGTTTGTTTAGGAAAAACTAAGGCTAACTGGCAGAGAGGCTCTCTGTAATTACGCCTTGTGTGATTTTCCGGAGATTCTCTACTCTTCACAATTGTGAAAAAAATGGAGGCGGAAGTGGAATGGGTTTATTACCCAGTGTTTACTCTGACCACCCTATTATGAGTGAAACACAACAGCTTAAGCTGGACAAAGTAAAGTGTGTATGACAGGCACTTGCCAATTAAAAGGAACACCCCCGCAAAACTGCACAAACTAAAGAAAAAAAAATTAAAAGGACTGGTAAAAAACAGCACACCCCCACAGGTAAAGTAAATCTGTGTTCAAGTAAACCAATAAACACTAAATACGTTTTTGACATCAGGCTACACTTTAAAGACCCACTATGATCATCTTTTGATCTATTTTCAAGTCGGTCAAAGTGTTTTTTTTAATTATGATTATGCTGTTTTTACCTAAAGTCAAAAACCAGTGGCGTTTTCTTAGACATTGTTTCTGTAGAGCTGCTGGAGTTTATTAGAAATTCATCTCTGAGTTGTGGGCAACCCCGCCCCCCCTTCCCCTCCACAATGCTGAGAGATTAGAGCTGGCAGCTTGTGGCCCACCCAGCTTTTTTTCACATCACACAGATAAGCTCTTTTTCAAATGGCATTTTTTTTCTTCTGCTCCTGATTAACAACAATTTGAATAAAGAAATGCTCAGAAGTGCAATTCTGAGCTTAATTTTCTTTATATTTTTCTCTCTTCATAATCATTAGAAAAATGCCACAAGAACATGGTCAAAACACTATTTTAATCTGAGAGGGTCTTTAAGTTATTTAGGTGTAAAATGGATCTTTTAAACATAGCAGTTGGCTTACTATTATTACCTTTCTAACACCAGCTATTAGAGGTTTTTTAAGGACCTGCAACATTCTGTATTTGTTTGGCTTTAATCCTGGAAATGGCAGATGAATGATGTTATTTTCCCATATAGAATTCCCTTCAAGTCCAAGGAAGAACTGGACACTGGCTGATTTAATCAGGCTAAGAGAGAGGATACTCTAAATAAGAGGTGAGGTGGAGGGCCAAGTGGGGGCGTTCCTCTTGTCAGGGTCAGGGTTTGTCAGTGTTTGTCAGCACACCAACAGAGGAGGGGATCATTAAGGAGTCATTAGCGGATAAACGTGTGCCTCCAACTCGTTTCTTTGGGGCCAAGCCAATTGATGATGGTGTGGGTGGGGAAGGGGGATTCGTCTTCTTCCCCCCTCTTCTTTTTTAGCCTTCACTGCCTTTGTTGATTAGAAAAGAGGATTTAGGGATGATTAGAGGAGCCAATTTAGCTGAAATGTTGGGTGGGGGTTAGCAAGAGATGGGTGTCCAGTTAAATTCAAAGTGACACATCTCTTTCTCTGTGTGCACACTTCGTAAGACAGACCAGGATGCAAGTGGACCCAGATGTATGCTTGACATACAAACATGGGCAAGAAGAACCTGATGTCTCACCTACTAGTGTGCTGGGCGGAGGCACAGAGCCAGCAATAGTGCTGCGGCTTCAGCAGCGCATGCAGCCTGCTGTGCCTTAATGACACACCAGCTCTCCACAGCTCACTGGTTTAGAACTGCTTCACAGCAGCTTGCTTAGCTATGAATCATGAAAGATGGACGGCAGGCGTCAGCCAATGGGCCATGACCAAAGCTGGGAACAGGGATTGTGTGTTTTTCTTGTGTGTGCATCGCTGGCAGCACACATCTGTATCCCCGTATTCAAGTGTCATGCGAACGTGTCATGTCCCATTCATGTGCACGTTTGTCTTGGAACATTTCAGTGTGCGCAAACAGATGTGAGGATGTAGGGTTGTGAAGCAGGAGTAAAATGTGTTTGCTTTCCGCTTTGGAGATTTCTGCCTGCTCCGTTTGCAGTCCGGGGATGTGCTGACGTGTCTTTGTGTGCATGCATGTGCAGAATTCTCCTTCATAGACGCACATTTCCTCTGTATGTGCATGCAGGCAGACATGCTGGTGCTGTGCGTTTGCTGCATTCGGGGTGACGCAGCTTTGTGTTTCCCCTAGTAGAGCATTTGGACGGCTGTCAAGGAGATAAATGACTGCCGTTATATCGACTACTGCTCTCTGCCGCCTCCTTCCTCTCTCCTTCCCCAGCTCCATGCCTCCTCTCCTCCACACTTCCTGATAGTATTCACCTCCCATTTTTCCCATTTTTTCTATATGTCACCACATTTTAAGGTAGAGTTAATTTAAAAAAAACAACAACACACCATTGTTTAGTGATTATACGCCACCATTGGATCTTCAAAGCAAAATAATATATGGAGTCTTTGCTCCACTGATGAAAGCATCAATATTCAAGCGTCACAAACCCATCTGCTAATGTTGCTTTAAAAAGACCCTCATCTAAACACTCCAGTGCACTGTGCAGTATAAATGACTTCCAGTTGGAAACTCTTGACTATAACACTTTGTTTTGCTTGGTTCCTTCATGAAGTGGCAGCATAGAAGGACAGATTAGTTCACAAATAGGGTGTGACATGGGCACAGGAGACTCCAGTTTGACGAAAGCTGACATGATGCAGCGTATGATTACAGATGACACCGACACACTCTTAGATTACGCTCAGCAGAAAGAAAGACGGATCTTTGGGGTTTTACTGCAGGCCACAGTATATCATTAAAATGTTCATTATTACAAAAACAACATTTTGGATCAAATTATGTCATCAGAAAAATAGATTATCAAATGGTTGAATTAATTGCATGTCAGCTGAAACATTATATCTCAACCCCAGAACACAGCTTGCAATCAGAAGTCAATGGGAATAATACATCATTGGATCAAACTGGCTTCATCTTTATTACAGAGAGGGGCAACCATTTTCATTTTAATTCTGCCAGTGGGAAATTCTTATTTACTGGTGACCAACTTCCCTTTAGGGTCCTGACTTGGGGGCAGGAAGACCCCCTCCCTCGTTTAAGCCTGGCACTACCTTCCTTCTCTCCGGCTGTAGTCCAGTCCACCTCTCATCGAGGTTGACCAGAGAGCCATTTGAAGCTCTGGAACTGCATCCCCTTTCTTCAGCCCGATCGATACTGGAGCTGTCAGCAAGATGAATGGAGGCTTTAGGAAGTCCATTTTAATGAAGGAGAAGAGGCAGAGGAAAGAGAGATGCTTGGAGAATGCTGGGAGCAGCAGGAGAGGAGGAAGCTCCCCCTGGTAAGTGAGGTGAGGAAGGAAAGAGAAATAAGGAAAAAAAAGGAGGGCAGAGTTGTGTTCTGCTGTTTATTGTGTGTGAGCATGTCAAGAGTGACAAAGGTTGGGAAGGGGTAGATATGGTTGATTTAGTCACAGAAAGACATATTTCTTGCTCAGCAGTGTGAAAATAGCTCCTTTGCTCCAGTAACTTGAAAAGCAACACAGAAACCTACATTAGTGGGCTGGGGGGATTTCATCTGGCCTGCACAGCAGCACCACATCAGGTCCTCAGGCTCATGAATCATGTCAGCAGTTCTGTGATAAAAAGACATTGTTGTGAAAAGGGAGAGGCGTCCAAACCGTGGCAGGTCCCTGCTTGGCTGCCCCGGCACAGCACCCTGTGGACATTTGCATGCAAGAGATGTCCCCTGAACCATGAGTTTAGCTTCTAATGCAGTTGTTATAGTTTGTTGGTTTTCAGCTTCTTTGGTATGTCTTCAGAGCTAAAGTTGGTCACCTTTCGGCATATCCCCTCAGGGGTCGCCACAGCAACCGCAGGTGGTTTGGCAGATTTTTTGATTTTTATTTTTTTTACCCCAGATGCCCTTTCTAACACAACCCCTACATTTTATACAAACAGGGGACCGACACAGGGGGATCCAGACCTGAACCTCCTTGTGGCTTCATAGTTAGGCAGTAGCACGAAGAGTCTTTCCCATTGCGCTCAGAGCTAATAATGTTTGCTTTGTGTCAATATGCCGAAGACACTGCATGTTAATTGGTGATTAGTACCTGAGGTTAGAAGTTGGGAACAGGCAGAAATGTAGAGCAACCGTCCCTTGGAGATGGCCAAGCAGATTTGTTAGCCTCAATAAGTTTTGCACAAGTTAAAGAATTATTATTGACCTATCCATTGGCCAAATGTTTGCATTTACTCAGTCAAAAATTTCCTGTAGACCCTCACTAAAAACAACTATGTGAGGAGTCTGTGGAGCTTTAAAAAAAATCCTGTAATAATAAGAATTTACTGATACATAATTTGCTTTCCTGACTATTCTCTCACTTCCTTTTGCTTTAACACTTTATTTACAGGTAATGAAGTTACCTATAAACACAAACATCTTTCATCACTGAGCTGACAGTAATATAGCAGTTATTAAATAAACTCTTTTGTGAAAAACAGGAACGCACACTTAGCTTCCCATTTACCAAATTTTACCAAACACGCCCTAAACCTCTTAATGCTACAAAACATTTCTTTTCAACTTTTAACTTAAAAAAAATCTAATCATGACCTTTTAGTAAAATCTTCCGCAATGTGCTTAGCCCCAGGTTCCCTTTAAATTCCTCAAATCTGAGAATAATGTGCTCCTCTTTGATTGTTGAGTACATAATCAAGGTCGGTGTTTCAGAATGAGTTTAATCATATCTTCTTTATTATCACATGGTCCATTGAGTTTTGAACTTGTTTTTGCTTCCTCTGTTGTCCCTAGATTGGGGGTTCACCCCCTTTTAACCTGCTCTGCATTGCTTTCTCTGACATTTTTAACAACATCCAGCTTCATGTTTCAATAAAGCCCCTCAAAATTTCAAAGCTGAGCTGCCTGCAAAAATGTCCGCCTTCCTTCTTAAACTTCTATCCCTTTTTCTAAGTATGCACAGCCCACTATCAGGGATCCTTATAGTTTATTTGAACAGACCACATTTTAACCAATTTATCCAATCAGTGATTCATTCTGGTTATTTTTTCCTCTCTTTAAGATTTCAACATGAATATCTGAAGTCTCATTCTCTAAAATGAACATGATCATTCATGCCTTTATACCCTCCAGACTTGATTATTGTAATTCCCTCGTCTTCTGCCTTAATCAATCATTCTCCGCCCGCCTACAGCTTGTCCATAATTCAGCAGGCAGACCAGATCTTCCCTGTCCTCTTGTGTTAAACCACTTCTAAAACATGCAGTTACCCACACAGTTTGGGGATTTTATTTTAAATATGCATTTTTAACACATCAAGTTCTTTACAGCCCAATCCTTTTGAATACTCTTTCCCATAAGTCACTTCTAGAACACACAGATAATCTTTTCATTACAAAATGACCAAACACAGCATCTAACTTACAACCAGAGGCAAATATAACTTAAATTTTCCGCTGCAAACATTGTGACTTCTCAAAATAATCTTATAACAAAGTAAAGGAATTCATTAATTACAAAAATTAGTGCAACTTAGGACAAAATTTTAATTGAATTTATTACGATGGTTATTAATACAGATGAAGACTACTATAAACATAGATATACATAAATATATTAATATAGATACGAATCTTTTTTTTTCCTCAAAAATTCACCTTCATGTGGTGCTTACTGACCTTGAACTGATTTCCTGTAGTATACTGTTCTCAAAAATGTTTTTGTACAAATGGAGCTTATCCATTGCAGTGCTTGATAGATTTTTGGAGCATTATAACTACGATAGTCAGGAGACTTGTGGAGTGATACATTTTTGACTGTTCATTGGTATTGCACCTCATAATAGGGTTTGCCTTTTAATCTGAAACATACGATTTGAAAACATCTCTTAAAGGTTAAATTTAGTGTGATATACTCAATAAGTATTTTGGATGTACAGTACTTATCTGTCAGGATTGTGTTCTTTGGTTTGGTTGGTCCATTATGTTTTCTTGATTCTTGTAATGTTCTGCTGTGGAACTGGCGCTCCCTTTTGTCACAGTCTCACCTGATTTCACAAGCTAATTACCCACATCTGTTTGAATTTAAATAATTACCTTAAGTGTATTTCAGTGTCGGGTTTTCAGTTTATTTCTGTTTCAGTTCAGGTCTTTGATAAACAGACTTTATAAAGCATTTTTTGTAGTATTTATACGAGTGAGTGTTACCTTTTTTCATTGTAAAAAATATACTACGTAACAGTTTGTCTGAAAATGTGCTTTGCTAAAGAAAACATTGATTCATTTAAAAGATGAGAGGCTGACATGTATGTGATTCCTGACATGATATAGGAGGAAATGTAGGAATTAGCTGCTTTTTGTGTTGAGATCTATTACTTTACAATCTTGCAATAAAAGCAAAAAAATGAACTGCTGCAGCTACACTCCTTGGTCTGCTACTTTCCCCCTTTCCCTTTACAGCTGTCCCTGAAACAGGTTGCATGATGAATCAAGCCTCTGCTCCCTTGTGTGCTTTGCCTTTTCTCTGATGTTTAAAGAGCAAAGCCATAGATAGGAACCAGATAAGCCCTCACCACTCAACCATCTGTAAAGTAGTGATGAGCTTGAGTTTTTGGACCAGTTCCATGTGTGTTGGGGGAATGGTTTCTCTATAGCGGTGTAACATGGGACTCCCATGAGGGAGAGAGGTCAGCTTAGCTCCAAGTGTTTGATGTTTGCATTGTATATCGCTGCTGCACACTCTACATTGTAGGAGACTGCATTTTTGCAGAATGAGGAAATGATCTTTTGTAAGACTCCTGCCAAAGATGGGGAATGTAACTCCTTTTTTTTTTGGCTCAGCTTAAGCTTGCTAACAACACCAGTACACCAAGATTTGCTTTCCCTCTCACTCTGTCTCCGCCCTCGATCTTAGCTTTTGTCCAGAGTTACAGCAGTGTCAGCATTCTTGTCCCTGTGGCACAGTATCCAGACCTTCCAAGTCTCTGGCCCAAAGCTCTGTATCTGAATGAGGAGCTGGAATGTCTCTTTGTGCAAAGCCCTAAGAAAAGCAATAAAATGGAGAGAAAATACGCAGCCCCAAGCGAGTAAAATAAAAGCAGTCTATCTTAAGAAGGGACGGAGGCCTATGGGGTTTTCTCATAGTTGACCTTGCAGATACACTCAGTAGGGTCCTTAAATAATTGTCAAGATTGTCTGGCTAGACATCAGCTCAGACAAAATCTCTTAAATGTGCTGCTTCAAACTTCCAACTGGACCAAGTGAAATTAGGGTTTTAACATATTTAAGAAAGGTAAATCTTTTTTCCTCACAGCCTCTCTCATTAAGGTTCTACTGCAGGGGCTGTCATTTGTTTCCCACACTAAGGATTGTGAGTACCTTTTACTTCTTTGAGTTCTTTTTATGGATCCAATCCCTTTTTGTTTTTTGTTCCATTTAAAGTGGGTTTCATTGACATGCTGCCTTTTCTAGCCCCTTACCCTTACTTCAATAATCATAGACTGCTTTACCCCAACTTTTAAACCAAGGCTTAACTCTGAACAAGGTTTTTAAAGCTTTACAGAGCACTACCCTCACAAACATGAAGACCCCTGCAATAATAAACAGCTATAAGGGGCTGTCCTTACGACTATGTAAACACACTCACACATACAGACCAAAGAAGGGAGTGAAACTGCATGAAACCTGCGCTAAAGAATGTTGCTTTTGATTAAAACTTAATTATTGACCTCCTTCAGCAGTTAATGCTTAGTAAAATATTGGACAAAGATGCATAACATTAATAATGTGCACATGGAAGCAGCTGGACAGTAAAACGGCACAGCTGACATATTAGAAAGGATTGATTCAACAGAAAATCTAAAACCGTGTTACAAAAATGGAACTCTGCAAAGGGAGCATATTGTTTCTGCAAATTGGCTGTAACTGCTTCATATTGTGTTTGGTGTTGGCCTTGCTTTTTCAGGCTGCTCACATCTGCTTGTGTGTACTTGTGATTGCGCCGATGAAGCCGGTGTTTGCTGTCACGTGTGTTTGTGTGTGTGTTTGCGTGTAATGAGTCGGGCATCTGTGAATAAGTGCACCGGCACGTTTTTGACTTCATCGCCATTCAGGGAGGCTTAGCGTTATTAGAGCAGCGGGATCCTCTGAAGAGTTAATGATGAGAGAAGCAGTAGCTCCACAGAGGCCAATCACACACCAGCCTCTGACAGCATGGAGAGCTTATCGTGCTTCATGCGTTGTGTGCGTCTCTGCGTGTGTGAGTGTAGCTGTGTGTGCACAACATGGATTTAACGTGTGAGAACATATATGATGGGATTTCAGCTATCATTTCCCACATGATAATGTTATCATTCACTGTAGTCTGAAAACCATCAGAATATGCATGATTCTTTTGTCTGGATGGTTGACATTTGTGTGTGTGTGGGTGTGTGTGTGTGTGTGTGTGGGGGGGGGGGGGGGGGTGTTCAGAAGAGACTTCGTAATCATATAGCTAAATTATGCTACTGTCAGACATAGATCCAGCACAGGAGGAGCGTCGGGGTTCCTCTGGGTCTCGTTCGGGGCTAAAAACCACACTGAAGAAGGCCGCTGGCGGTTTCTCCTTCCCCACTTCCACAGGGCTGATAGACAGGCTTAATGACACTGTTGAGGTTGCAGCGTGTCTCCAACTCATTTTCCAATGTGATTGAAGTTCGCAGTGGGTAGCTTTTCATCAGCGTTGAGCAGACAAAGGGGACCTTCCTTTGTCTTTGTGTGTGTGCTCAGTTTGGGTGTTTGCAAAAGAGACACTCCAGAGAGGAATTGTTTTATGGATGCTTTTCGGGCTGTGCAGAATCTCCTGGAGATGATGAGTTTTCTAGGAATCTGTCTCTCCAGTGTGCACTTTGCTGTATGCAGTCTTTTTGTTTTGTAAGTCAGGAAAGGTCAGTGTGTCAATAAACCTAGTTAAATCTTAAAAATTGAATGCTAAATTGAAGATTACAGAGGGGTTTTATGCAGAAATTGTGATTTCAGCACACAGAGCTTATAATTTGGAGGCTTTCTAGCTCATTTAATTTAGTTGAACTTCCAAACGTCACATTTACATGCCTTTTTACTCTGGTAGGAAGGTATTAGATTTAACAACTTCAAACAGTTTACTTAGTTTGGAGCCAAAATGTTTTTTTTATCTCACAAATTTGTATTTAATTGGGCTGAATTAGCCCTTTATCTTTAATCTCATTTTCTTTAAAGTCCCCCTCCGATAAAAATCGTCTGTATCAATGAATTGAACATCTGTATCAATGTCAGGTACAATACTTTTTATTGCTGCTTTTGTACGGTGGAGGCATGCTGCAAGGCAGTTGCTAAGGAGATGAGGGCTTTGAAGGTAGGCTGATAAGTGTTTATGACACATGGATTGTCGGGAAAACAGTGTGAGAAGCAATGTGTATCACGTTAAAAGTTGTTTTAATGAGCCTGCATCCATCCGACCACATTTTAATGGGTTGCTGAGTCTCATCATTGCTCCACGTTTGTCCGCGGCTCCCTGTTTACTGGCTATGGTGGCCGTTTTGGTTCAGTTGTTACGCTCCGAGCACTGAGCCTATTCAGACTGAGGAAATCAGAGCGAACCGGAGCTCAGTACGATTGGAAACCAACCGAGACCACCTCAAAAGATGGGTCCGAGAGCTGCTCCTGGTCCCGGAACAGGGTGCATTCAAACTAAATATTTGTTCCAGGTTATTGGGGGAAATGAACTGTGGTTTGCTTATGGCAAACCAAATGTGTCCAGTCTGAATACACCCTCAGTCTAAGAACTCCTCTTCTCCTGTAAAATATTTCTGGCTTTAATTTATCAGGAGTGTGGACTGTACCAGACCAAATGTTCCTCCTACGCTGGTTAACACCCCCCACCCCCCGATTCCTTGTTACATTGCGTGACTTGAGCACAACAAGCATTCCTGAAAAATCATGCCCCCAAATTCCAACACAGCCCCCTCACAAAGTTTAGTAAACACACCCGTCTTTCTGCTAAGTCTCTTTTTAGCTCTCCCTTCTTCACCCACCACCCCATTTCCACTCTAATCCACTCAGGGTTTCTTTTTCCATTAGGTTGTTTCTCTGTTTTCTTTCTTTCTTTTTTTTTAACCTCTGAAGTTTATGATGACAGATGCAAGTGTGTGTTTTTCGTTGTGACGCGTGTGTATGTGGGCGTGTGGTAGGCCATCGGAGCAGAAACCAGCTTTTAACAAATGTGTATCACTGGTGGCTTGATTGAAATGCCAACTTAATTTGTGGCTGAAGGGGGCTGTAACAGAAGCCAATCACCAGGCCGCCCTGACTTTAAGTCAGCCCGAGGCAAGAGATACAATCAGCACCCCTGCTAGCAACTATTTACCCTCTCTGTCAGTCAAAGTCCCGCGGCGCGTGCTCACAGCTGGAGGAAGCACTGGCAGGTGGCCTCGCATCTCCTCAAAAACATACCATAAAAGCAGCTATTTTTTTCCAGATTGTTCCTTCTGGTCTGATCAGCACCACACCCCATTCTTTAGTCTGACACGCCTTTGATGTCCCATCTGCCGTGTGCTTATCCCTCATGTCTAGTTTTCAATGGGACTTCAACACCACCTGCAAATGGACTCCATCAGGGGAGCCAGACTGTACAGTTCTGGGAAATTCTGAATTCAGGAAAAAAAGTTGCTTTGAAGCTTTGACCTTAAAACATCTTTAAAAAAAAAACATGGAGCTGCTGTCTAGGAGGTGTGTGTGGCATTGAATATGGAAAGGAATGTCCAGAGATTTGTACTGCTGTTATGCTGTATTAAGAAAACCTTCTTTTGTCTTAGTCTTGTGTCACAGTGGGGGGGGGGGGGGTAATGTGACCACACTCAGTTTTGTTCATATCAAGCCCCCACTTTCCATTATTGGATTCGAAGCCAGCTTGGATTTTTTCGGTTGCTCAAATGACCAGTAGAGGCTGGTAGAAAAAGAGAGAAACTTCCAGTTTGCTCTCATGTCGATGAATGGTCTCATTTATCTAGTTGATGTCTTTAAAGACCTGCTCAGATTAAAGTTGTGTTCATGGTGTTGTTAACGTGCTCTTAGGACAATTTTCACATAATCGGAGACATACATAAAGAAAATTAATCTTAAATTTGCATTAATAAGAATTTCTTTATTCAAATCGTTATGAATCAGGATCAGGCAAAATATGCTATTGGAAATGAGCTTTTTTGTAATGTAGAAAATACTGGGGCTGGGTTGATAAAATCGATTAATCAATCTGAATCAATCCAAGCTCAATAAATCAATAATCGATCCGTATAAGTAGAGATCGATCTTTTATGCCTTTCCTTTTCCTGAGACCTAATGCATAACAGCAGTAAAGCCAAAGTCTGCTAGAGTGATGCTAACGTATAATGGAATTTCCTTTAGGACGGCTAATGCTAACACATGTTCGACCTAAAAATACATTGCTGACTAAATTAACAGCTTTAAATACTCACAGGCATGAATTTTCCAAACTCTTCTAGGGAAACATTTTTTTGAAAGTAAGTGACAGCGACATCTCATACTCCTCACTGGCCTCATGATGTTGTTCTAAGACGATGTGTTCCACTCTTCCACAAGTGCTACATGCAGGTTTGCCAGGCCGCTTGGTGGCGTGGTACAATCATCCAGTCTCTGCTTCAGCTGGTCCCAGACGTGCTCTGTGGGGTTCAGGTCAGGGGACATTGCTGGCCGGACCATATGAGGCACTCAGACTTCCTGAAGTTGAGCTGTGGCAATTCTGGCACAATGTGTTGGAGCTTTTTGAACTAAAAACAGAAAGTTGGGGGGTGAGCTGGTGGAATTGGAATATGATGATGGTTCTATGATGTCTCTGAGGTAAGAACGTGCGGTGACTGGGCCATCCTCAGTAACTAAATTCGTTTTTCACTGACTGAGGATACCTGTCCAGACTGTTGCACCTCTTCCACCAAAGCAAACCCACGGGACCATGTTGACTTGGGTGCATTACTCACCTCCCCTTTCCCAGCAATGCTGATGACCATAATTTCTGTTCAAGGGGTCCCAACACTTGAACAGGACGGTAGACCAAATCTGCATTGTCCTGGTCAAATGGTCTTGTGCCCAGTAAAAAAGTTGAAGGTTTGGTGTCTTGGTGTCAGTGGGGTCACCTGCAACGGCCATCTGGCATGCAAGCTGTGTGGCATTTGCTAAACAATGTCTGAGTGCATAGGTCCCTAAGTGCTGGTCGTTGTTTTTGTTACTCCTGGGTCAGTCACAAACTCTGCCAGTAGTTTTGTGTCTTAATGAAAGTCTGCCAATGACACATTGAGACTCAACAAGTTCACCTGCAACATCTGAGTGTCTACAACCAACCCAAAAGTGTGCTATGGCAAGGTGGCGCTGCTTGTTTGTTAAGCGACGTTGTGTGTTCATGTCTGTTTTAATGATCAACTTGGAATGAGTTATTGGCAAAATCAGCTTTTTATACCAACAGAATGTAGAGATTGATGCCACATTGAAAATGTTTTTCTTTTAGAATTTTTTGGTTTTGGCGCCAATAAGTAAGACATACTGTATACAGTGAGACCATTATGTGGAAAACACATAATGAGATGTTGAATATTATGGTGTCCCTATGCCGAAAATTTGTAAGGTGAAGCAAACATGACATAATGACAACTACAGAGTTTCTTAGAATATCCTTAACTTTTTGTAATGAGTGTAAATGTACTTGTACAGATGTATTTATATGAGCATTTCATATTAGGCAGTGTAGGAATTATCTTTTTTAAGTCTTTATCAGACCAAGAAGCTCTGTCCACCTACTACTAAAGCTCTATACAGCACTCAGCAGGGCTTAACACATGGAGTTAGTCTTGTGTAGCTTGAAGGATCCACAGTCCACGGAGCAGTAAGGTGCAGAGATGCTTTGGAGAGATAGCTCAGCTGTTTGATCCCTGTGAGCGTTGGTGTTGATGCTGTGTTCTGAAGGCAGCTCAGACCACAGCAGCCACTCGCACCAGGAATGCAATTACATTTTGGAGAATGGAACCAGAGAGGGAGGAGGGGATTTAAATGGCTGATGTGCTGGACTGGAGTTAAAGGAGCGTTCTTTCAGACTCCCAGCTGCATGTCATTGCTGATTTATATACCCACTACAGCAGAGCGTGATGACCAGAGCCTTTTAAAGGTGTGCTTGAGCTGGCTATTGAACGTACATATGAGACACATGAGGTTATTTTACGGGTGGTTGTGGGGTTTATTTTTAGCAGCTGCATGAATATAAGATCAAAATTAGAAAACCTCTTTATTATTGTCTAAATGCAAAAAAGAAAAATCTGCTTCTCCCCCATGTTAAATTTGGACTCCACCTGCTGATCAAGTCATTGAACATATCACAGCCAAAAATGAGTTCCTGATTGGTTGACGCGACGCATCCTCTCCACCAAAATTCAGGTTTTTGAACTATGGCGGAGGGACCCTTAAATCACGCTGCTGCCAGACAGACGCACCGTACTGCAGGACCTCAGATCACATGTGTCCATTGACTGATCATTAAAAATCTCTGCTGCACGGATTGCTTTAGATGTAAATGCAGCATCACTGTACATGAGCAGAATGTGTTCATGATTGTTAAAAGCTTTTTTTCATTACTTGGTTGAGTTTTTTTTTGCTTCTTGGACTCACTGTATTGACTGGCTGTAGATTAGTTGGTTGAGAAGGTGTTTACCACTCAGTTGGGTTAGTATCCAAAGCTTTGTCTACCATTAAAGGAAATTGTCAAATGTCTTTAAGTAAAAATCTCTTTATAAAGGAAAAAAGGCATAGTGGGCAAACTTGATGCATCTACAAGCAATTTTATTTATTGTGTCCTGCATATGTTTTGATTTATTTTGGTGGATACATGCACATTGTTGGAATAAAGTCAAAGATTGTAAGAAAGTTGTTTGATCAAAAAGTCTTTTCAGGCTGTTTTAGACAGTGACGATTTACAAAAAGTTTGACTCTGTTGCTTCATCTTTTAGGTTTTCTTTTGTCATGTCTGTTTTTACAAAATACACAGTTCTTTCCAGAAATTCAGCAATTTATGTATTTGGGGAAAATGAAATAAATTTAATTGCAAAGGTTATCTTTTTTATGTTTGCGTATTTTCTAGAAATTTGCTACAAAGCTATTACTGGTTTTTCTTTTCAAACTACAAAGTACTTGTAGAAAAGTATGTAGAAAAATCTTTTGAGAATGTGCACTTTTCATAAATTCTTATGAAATAAGGAAATGTGGTCAAAAAAACATGCGCCTAAATTGACAAAGTAAGATTTAAAGAAAATAGTCATTATCTGTATTGTTTCTTTAAAAAATCCTAGTTTAAGATTTTCGAAAATGTAGACTTTAAAGGTGAAGTCTCACTAGTTGTTTTATTTTTAGTGTTTGACCCATCCCAGCAGCAGTGAGCTGCTCCAGGGACACAGGGAACCAACCCCATCCAACTTACGCCCCTCAACTGTGAGTTTAGGCAGGGAGGCGTTGGGTCCCATATTTTTAAAGTCTTTGGTATGACCCAGCCATGGGTTCAAACCTTCAACATCCTTGTCTTAGTGCAGACACACTTCCATTAGACTAGCTAAAAAAAGCTTTTCCAATAGATATGAATGAAATAAAAGTGAAATCATACTTGAGTAATAACCCATTGTCCTTTGTTTTACAGAATTTGCACTCAGTCTTGAAAATTTCCTGTATTTACCTTTTGAAGTGCCATGTTTTGGTGTGTTGGATTCTTCCCTTCACAAAAACAATCTCAGTCAAGAGGAAAGCATGTTTCTAAACGAATGAAGCCATGATGATCCCAGAAAGTCGACTGAAGGTGTGAATGCACCATAGCACCAAATACATGTGACAAAGACTGCTATAGATTCTGCACCTTCTATTTAAATACATCTTGTATTCACTCAAACATGTTCAGGAGATTATTTTGATATTAGCTTTTATATTTTCCTTTTCATTCTAATTATCTTGCAGTCTGCTTTTATTTCTTCACACCCTTTTTTTTCTCATGTGTTTTTGGCCGGTTTGTTTGCCCTTAAAAAACAGAACATTGGTAACTTTGGAAACAGACATAGAATAGAGGGTATAATATTTACAATCTCTCCCAATCCAATCAGTAGCTTAACAGACCTGCATTCTCATTAAATCCCTGTTCCTGATCAGCACTGCACAGTTTGCATAAATGATGCTGTGAACAACGTTAGTTAATAGCTGGAAATGTTTCATTAGTGCAGTGGCCATTAGTAGAAGTGCTTCCAACCTCTCTATATCATAAGTACCATAGTTTAAAAAACATAAATGACTGCATTTTCTTTAATAGCTTTTGTTGAGTTTTTAGCATAACTGGAGACTGTTTCAGTTATCAGCAGCTTTTTTGTTGTTGCCAGAAAGAGGAAGAATAAAGTAAAAATTTGCACACACACACACACACACACACACCCACACACACACCCACACACACACACACACACACACACCCCCACACACACACACACACACACACACACGCACACACCCACACACACACACACACACACACACACCCACACACACACACACAAAAGAATTGAAGAGGCTTTTTCCCTTAGTTAAGTTTTGATGAAAGTTAATGTTAAATTTACTTATTTTAAACCCCAATAAAGGAACATAGATTTATTGTAACACATTTGTAATCCTTTCAACGATAGACTAAAAATACGAAAACGATAGACTAAAAATACAAATATAAACTCAACAAATACTAGTCATCTGTTCTGTTACAATCACTACACAACTTTGTCATCAAAAAGGGTCCAACAAAGCAGTGCAACATCTTTCTCTCTGGTTTAAACAATGAGAGGAGCTGGAAGCAGACCATCCTGCAGACGTGCAGTTCTTGTTTAGTCTACCAGAAAGTTCTGAAGTAATAAAAAAAAAAATCAACTAGGTGAGAAGATTAGGCATACTGAAACAAATGCTGATTATAAAGAAGTTTCAGCATTGTGAACAAACTCCTGCCTTTATTCATCTTTAAAGACACTCTCTCATTTTTCCAGTTTCCATCTCTGTACACAACTTAGAAAGAAACAGCCACAGGAAATAAAAGAGATGTCCAAAAAGCCCAGATCTCTATTTTCACACGTTAGCTGTGGTCTAAACCTATTAGACATGAGGTGTTTGCAGTTGGAGAGGGATTAGAGGAGAGCTAGACAAAGGCTCTACCCCCATTCTCAAAGAGAACTGTGAGGAGCACAGCCTGGACATTAACTTGTCACTTTTTCTTTTCATTTCCTGTCTCAGGGTGCTCTATGAAGCATCTCTCATCTTGATCTGGGTCTTCTGACCCAATGGTGTGTATCCAGCTATTTGTTATCTTTGCTGTTCAGTCTGTTGGGTGGGATTGAGAATAGTCATGAGCTCCTGTGTCATTTGAATTCTGAATTTTAAGACTTTCATTCAAGACCAATACGTTACATCATGGTTTATTATATGTGCAAACTGACTTCTTTTTATAATTAAGATTTTCCGGTAGAGTTGCCACCCATTCAGTAGAAATATCAAGTTCTTGTTTTGTTTTTCATCTGTGTGCGTTTTTTTTTCTTGTATCAGACAAATTAAAGGGTAAAAGATGTACTGTAGTTCACCTTCACATGTTTCGACTGCTGGCCTACAGTTTTCCTCACAAGGTTTTGCACAAAAAACAAATATTGTATTAAAGAGGCTAATGCGGACTTTGCCGTTGAATCTAAAGGCTCCATTAATGGTTTTATGTGCATTCAGTCAGTCAAGCTGTTAGTTCTGCAGGGTGTTCCTTCAGTTCTTGTACCTGAGGCTGTGCCTGCATCCTGCAATGCAGTCATGGCAGGTTTAGATGAAAAGCTTGTGTAAACTAGTCTTGCATGATAAATCTCACATTTATTGTCATTGCAATATCAGCATGTGAGATATGTTCATCACAAAAGATGGTGTGAACTGTGATAAATGGTAAACCTTAAATGTTTACACACATGCTAAAACAATTTCATGGCAGCTTGAAGTATTTAACGAATCAAAATGAGCTTTTTATACATTTGACAGATGCACCCCTTCTCGTTGTTGACCAATCAAATTGAGCACTTTTATGTTAGAATCAGGTCATTTGGAGGTTAATGGAAGTTATGTTGACCTTTATTTAAACAAAATTGTTGCAGTGACATGAAATTTATGTATTCGATGATTCTGTTGTACAAAACATCTAAAGGGAGGGAGATTTTGGTTTATGAGAAATAGTAAATTAAATTTATCAGTTAGCATAGCATTTTTTTCAAGAAAGAATAAGTAAGATACAATGAACTTGGTGACTTAAATAGCGTGCATAGTCATGTAGCACACTGTGTTGTTTTGCTGCTGTTTGCTGTGTTTTTTGCTCTGTCTTTCCTCTTTGACCTTGTTATGCTCAGCATAAAGATTGGTTCTTTGAACATCAATGGTGGCAGAGAGACAGAAGGGAGCACTGATAAGTAAAACCATAGCACAGAAAATATTTGATGTTCAGGTTTTTTACAAGAAGCTCCCGCTCCATTTGTGGAAGAGTGAGAGTGTGGTTTATGATGCTTAAACAGCGTTCAGACTTCGATGGTGGGAAGAGAGCCACTCTGGTCTGTAGCAGAAATGGTGAAAGGCAGACTCATTTGCTTTATATTGAAAATAGATATTTCAGTGTGCTCCTTGGTTAATGTCTAGGTCATTGAAGGCAGAAAATATATCTCTGATGATTTCCTCAATTCAACCTGTACAAGAAAAATACTGCTCACTGTAAACTCACTTTAGAGCACTGAACCAACATGGCTTTGTGAGCAACTGTCACTATTGACTGTGTTTTTGAAATATCATCGGCTCTTAATATTACACGATGTACGCTCTTGTCTGCATAAAAGACTGGACCAGCTTCTCTTAAGAGCTATCAGTAGATGCTATTAGCCTGTAGTGATTTCAAATTCCTTTCAAAAGCCTTGCCAATTGGGTTTTCAGAATTGAACTGACGGCGCATAAAGATGAGATTGAATGTGTTCTTGAAAGGACAAATGTGGACAATGTTTTTGATTCATGCAGATTTTTATTTAGACACATTTTACTGTTTCAATTTTATTAAAGGAAAGCTTATGACAGGATAGGTCATTCTTACTTGTTTCTGGCACTTACTGCGTTTAGAACAGACCGTGAGATTTTCAACTTGATTACCGGTATGTTTATTTTTAGTGAAGAAAGTATGTGTCCTTTAGTTGTCTAATATTCATTCAGTGGAGAAAAAAGTCAGGATTCTTCTTTCTTATGGCAGTTGCATTGAGTCTTTGCTGACTTTATTTGGCTTGGCCAATATTTTGCTGTGTCTACTTATGCAGACAACATGAATGTTTTCTTCACAAATTATATGTTTTTGTTGTTTTCAACATGTTACTGTGGCATTTTACTCATGATGGAGGACATATGTAAAGAACATTATTCTTAAAATTGCATTTCTGATCATTTCTTTATTCAAATTGTTGTGAATCAGGAGTAGATGAAAAAATGCTTCTGGAAAAGACTTTTAGAAGTGACTTAGAAGCTTTATCAGGTCAAAAGCTTGCTGCTCAGCCCCATTCTGATTGATCCGCTTGTAGACAACTAGATCCACTTAGGTCTTTGTTTTCCTCGTCTGAGCTGGTATCTGCCTGTAAACTGTGTGGCTAGTTAGCTCTTGTTTTGCTCACCAATTTTGTTGCACATATAATGTTAAGTTGGGGGTGTGAGGGGCTGTAAGCTAGCCGGAGAGAGTGTAAACAGATGGATCATTGGAATTTGGGGTGGGCTTACTCTGCACCAACAGTTCCACCCACAACTGAGAGGTAAACTTCCAATGAACTCCTGCCGTTCTGCAGAAACTATGTCTTAGAAAACCAAATAGTTTTTCTTTTTTTTTGTGGCTAAAAAAGGCAAAAAGTGAGACCTAAAGTAAAATTGTGGTTTTAGCAGCCATCATTTCATGTAGGAGAAAGAATTTGGGTGCCACCAACTTTATAACTTGAACTCTGATGCAGATTTATCCAAAAAGCCATTAAAGTCTTCTGGATAAGTTGAGTCTACTATGGGCATTACATCACTGCTGCAAATACACAAAAAATGATTGATGTCAATACCAGACTGTCTGTCAGAATGCGCAAAAACCTGCTATATGGTTTTAATGTGGTTGTTTAAAAAATTCAAATAATCTAATAAAGTGTTCTGCAAGGTTGATAGAGTTTTGTTGCCGTGTGTTGTGACAGTTACAAAACCAGTGTCTGTCATCCTGTAAGTTTCTTTCTGTTGTTCCTAACTTTAAATACTGCCATATATAAACTAAGAGCCCTTGTACCCTTTGACATCAGCCACATCAGCTAAAGACTCACAAATGCAAATCACATTTTCAAAGTTGCATTGTTTTTGCCAGTGTGTTTTCAGGCCCCACCGGAAATCATGCTAGCAACTAATTAGCATTTAATTGACAGATTTAGAAAACAACACTGTATCAACAGATGTTCAATCCTATTCAATCCCAACCTATTTACATTTTCCATTTTATACCGACATGTTCTTTGGATCTTTCTTATGTGGGAGATATCTTGCAGCTTGGAAGCAGAGCGATGGATGCAGTCATTTTCAGTCTCATCCTGCAGTGCCGCTGCTCCTCAACCCCTATTACCTTGGTGGAAGGAGATTTTTGCTTTGCCCCTTGTTGAGGCTTTGCAAAGTGGAAAGT
Source organism: Oryzias latipes (assembly GCF_053564925.1). Classification (NCBI taxonomy): domain Eukaryota; kingdom Metazoa; phylum Chordata; class Actinopteri; order Beloniformes; family Adrianichthyidae; genus Oryzias; species Oryzias latipes. Next base: position 16,898,587 of record NC_136245.1, read on the forward strand.
GTTTCTGTATATCCTGCCATCCCTTTTCAAATGACTTTTAAACACCCCTGTGATTTCCCTTTCTGTCACCGCGAGGTCTCTCAGGAATTGATTCCCTCCACCAGCAGGCATCACACAGCTACGCCTGTGGAGATTTGACTTTAGTACAGAAATAAACAGTAGCGCCGTGCATCCCTTCAAGGCTTTGCTCTGATTTAGAGTATATTAAGATTCATTCACATTGCCCCACTTCCCCTGTGTGCCACCTCTTCAATTTCCTTCTCAAGCAGGCTTTAGATTCACGTGTTTATATGAGAAGGCAGGAGGCCTGTTTGTGCATTTGAACAATGCTGACATCCTGTCACGAGGGACAGCCACTCTAATGTCGGGGCTGTGGGGGCTGGGAAGCCCGGTTGCCGGTCCACCCTCGCCTTCTTTTCCTGTTTTACCATTAGGCTGTTTTCTGTAAACATTGTTAGCACATTGTCAAAAAGAGGGAGCTCGAAATATTAAACCCCCATGCCAACTAAAAGGAACAGTCAAATTTTCCCCCAACACCAAAGGAAACTGTCAGATTCAATTTTTCTTAGTGTCTCGTTTTTTTCCCCACCAGGCTGCTTATTTACCCTCAACTTGAGAACTATATCCTTAAATGTTTTTTTTTTTTTAGAAAATACCTTTGTTTTGCACAACAGCACAGACTTCCTGCCCCTCTTAAAAAAAAAGCCTTTTTTCCCTAAAATTACCGTGTTTAATACTGTGCCATCATTGATTCATCCCATGTGATGCTCCACAGATATTGGTCGGACAACATGCTTTCTGAGAGCACAGTATCTGTTGTTGTAAGCCAGAAGCTGTAATGAAGGTCCTCATCCATACTTTGACCTTTAGTGACAATAAATCTCTTGTGCGTGCATCCTGTGAAGGCCAAAGGGATTATCAAGCTCCAGGACCTGTGGCGTCATTTATCTACATGCTTCAGGTTACGTGGGTCATACAGAAACAAGTAGCTTCACCAGTATCTTGTTGCTGATAATTGATTTGATTAGCTGTTTAACCTGATTACACATATTTATTTTTTTCTAAAGAAACAAAAGAGTGCTTCTTCAAGAGCGTTTCCCAAAGGAAAACAGATATATCAGAGAATTCTGTGTATCTTGACTTACATTTGTGGTATCAAAAAAGTGGTCTTTCATTAAAGACCCACTCCGATAATTTTTGATCTATTTTAAGTGTTCCCAGTGGTCTTTTAATTGTGATTATGCCATTTTTTAGCCAAAAAAACCCCAACCTGTGCTGTTTTCTAGGATATAGTTTCTGCCCAGCTGCGGCAGTTCATTATAAATACTGAGTTGTAGGTGGGACAGTATGCGCAAAGTAAGTCCGCCCCTGCTTCCCATCATCCACCTGTTTACACTCTCTCCCGCCAGCTTACAGCCCCTCACATCTAACATTAACGGTGCAACAAAACTAGCACGCAACATTGGAGCTATCCAGCTGTTTGGTTTTGAGTGGAGGAACCTCACCTCCACTTCCCATTGCTGAGAGTTCTCTGTCCAAGCGGAGCAGCGAGCTTGTGGCTTGCGAGCGTATTTCTTTGTCACAAAATAACTGCTTTTCGTCTTTGTTTTTTGTGCATTTTTTGTTTGCTTCTGATTCAAAAACTCTAACCAAGGTGCTTTTTTAGAGGAGCAAACAACATTTATGAAAAATTACTTTTTTAACCCTTGTGCTATCTTTGGCACTTTGACATTGGGAGTTGGATGTGCAGATCACCGCTAGCTCTGCAAAGAAAGTGTGTGTGTGTGTGATAGCCTGGGGGCAGTGCTGGCAGCCCAGACTCTTCCTAGAAGAGGCTGTTCTCACTTTCCTACTATTATGATTGTGAGGACCTGCTCGTTTCTGTGGATTGGGAGGGGCTGCTGCTCAGAGTACAGGTTTTTAGAGGAAAACTCAGAAATGGGTAAATGGATCAAAATACCGCTTTGGGGGTTGTTTCCGAGGGGAATGAACATTATAAAACATTTAAAAGCTCAAAAAACTCGATTTTGCATGATATAGGCCACTTAGTTGGTTTTTAGCAACATTATCATATTTGATTATGTTTTAGTGACAAAATCTAGGTTAGGCAGTCGGATCGTTTGATTCTGTTTCTGGGTAAATTTACTTCATGGTGAAACTTATGTAAACACTTTGAATATATCAAAGTGTGGTTGTGTCGCTCCCCACGACAAGAACAATCTGCCAGCCTACACAATCTCTTTAAAGCCAGGGAACACAGTTGTGTTCACATGTGCGTTTCCATGTTTGCTTGCAATTGTGTGCAGCGGTGAGCAATCAGGCACAGCTGTACCTGCCCTCGCTTGGCAGAGCTGAACATTTCCCAGCTTAAAGCAACAGACGGTTTTGATATGGCGCACAGGCAGTCATATGGCTGATCTAATAGTGACTCCCATTGGATCCATATCTCTGTGTGCGAGCACAGAGAGCGGCGCATGCACCCATAAAACCTCGCCTACCTATTTTATGATACCCATTCCCACCCACCTCCTCCATGCAGACATCCTCAGCGTGTGTCTTGCAATATGCACCTTCACTCTGATATTTATACCAACACAGAGCTTGTGCATCGTAAAAATGTGGCGGCGCCTTTCAAGCTTCCTTCATACAGTCTCTTCGGGGTTTCTCCTGCCTTAGCTGATTACACTTCAGATGTTAGTTTTTTTTGCCAAAATGGATTGCAGTGAGCAAATGCAAAAGTCACCCTCACCTTTTTCTCTCATCTTTCAAAAGCAATTTCCCCTGCAGCCTTTTATATCCTACCTCTCCCCTCAGTGTGCCCCCTCCCCAATACAGCCTGATTTCTTCAAGCCCCTGTAGAGGCCTGAACTCAGCTTGTTAAGGGAGACTCCTGTTCTTGGTCCTTGTGACCTTCTCTCCACAATACCTTTTAATTAGACAGCTGTCAGACTGGGCATCTCATTAGCAACAGAATATTTTAGTTACTGTTTGTTTGTGTGTGAAACTTAAATAGCATTTTTTTTCTGCAATGGTTGCAAAATATTTCTTTTTGTACAAATAGACACTTCAGGTTGTGCATCTTAAGTGATACAGTTGATTATTTTTTCTTCTTCCTTTTGATATAGATTAAACATATTTAAAGTTGTGGGGATTTTTTTGCCAAATAAATGGGCATTCTCAAATGGAAAATGTTGTTTTGGACATTGGAAACTCTCCAGTCCACATTTGTGAACTTCATTCCAAGCTCTACATGGCAAACTGGTTGAGAAGGATTTGCCAGCAAGCGTCATGGATGGCAACAGAAAGAAAGAGCTGTGAATGTTTGTTGTTAAACACATTGAGAGTTATACGTTATCCAGAATATGGCTTTTGATAGGATAGTTCTGTGAATGAATCTTAGTGACTGAGCATGTTTCTGTTTTTCAACGTTCTGCCTGTGTATTGTTTTGACGTTTGGTTTTGTTTTATTTCAAATTGGTTTTGTGCTGCATTAACTCAAATTTTCTCTGCTTCTGTTTTCTGTTAGATGTTTATAGCTCACACCTGGTTTTAATTTGTAATCACCACAGCTTAATGAAGTCGCTTAATTAGTCCCTCGTTTAAAAAAACAAAAAAAAAAACATCACATTTTTGTTGCATTCTGCCTAAGGCCCTTATCCTTTTCAATTGACTCTTATGTTTACCAAAAATTAAAAACACAATTTACCTCCAAAAATAAGCAAATCTATCATATGGTTTCAAGAATTCATTTAATAATTGTTGCTTTATCTCCCATGCATGACAATTGCGTGTGTTGTGATTTATTATTATTACTTTTTTAACAATCTGTCTTTTTTTTTCTTGAGTTGTACTTTTAAAATACATCAACTATAGCGATGCAACCTGGACACATCATTAGTGATGTTACCTGGGGTCATGAGTGTTTGGGGTCTGTCAAACATCATGACCCATGATCAAACCCAGGTGGGGTTGATCAGATCCCAGCTTGTGTCCAGGTAGTGCTGCCCACCCCCAGTTACCTTCTGGGGGTGGGAAGGGTACTTCTGTGACCTCCTTAATGGCCCTTCTTCGCTTGCTGGCCCCAGTGATGCCCAGAATGTTGTATGCCCTGCAAAGCGACTGGCCTGTGATCCCCCTACATCCCACCTCAATAGGCTCACACCTTGCCCTTCAACCATTATTATGGCGCTCCTCTAGTAAGTCAGCATACTTTGCCCTCTTCCTCTCATTTGCCTTGTCAATCCAGTTCTCCCAGTGGACAGTCAACTCCAGGAGAACGATCTGCTTAGAAGCTTCTGAGATGAGCAGCAAGGTTGTAATGGCAATGGTTTCTGGAAAATTCTGTAGCTTTCCAAGATCAACTTTTAACTCTCAGTGTTGTGCTGATGTCCAGAGGCCTGAGCGGGTGGCCTTGGCAGCTATGTGGTGACTTCTCCCCAGCCCGGACAAAGGCGATGATGTTCTTTTGCAAAATCTGCAAAAGCCATTTTCAGAATGAATGACTGAATGAATAAATGATATAGGAAATGTTCCAAAGTATCTTTAGAAATCCCTGATTCTTTTCAAAAAATTAATATTTTCCACATTTACCTGACCCACTGTTGAAGAATATTCACCTTATGTTGTCATTAAAAAGTACAGAGCTGTTTGCTTGTCATTTTAGGTCAACCAGAGTGTTGCCTTTGAATCTTTAAAAAATAACTTAAAAGTCAGTATGAAAAATACAAAAACTGGGGTTTAAATCTGCATTTCAAAGTTCCTGTAGGGTAATATTTTTCGTTCTTTGAAATATTCATGTTTGTTGCTTTTATGAGAGTACTATGCAAACCTTTGACTTGGTACAATAAACAGCAAAGATGTTTCCACCTAGGTGGTAATGAAATCATTCTGCTCTCCATCTGCTCTTCCCAGGAGAAAGCAGCTCCTCTCCTCTTACAAATAATCCCATTAACAGCACTTTACTGAAGTGAGGGGTCGCCCTGCTTTCCTGTGGCATGCTGGTTGGACAGAGGGCAAACTGGGAGCTTTTTAACACCTTAAATCTGCAGCTTGTGCACGGAAGTAATCGTCTGCAGAGTCCTCACCAACTGGTGTCATCTCTATGACAACCAGGCCTGTTATGACAGTTTTGCTTGTTTGGATTCCATCTGACCTCAAAGGTACAAAGTGAAATTGGGAGTATTTTCAAAGACATAGTCAGGGAGCTCCAGGGTAAGCCTAACCACACAAACAACATAGCAGTGGAGCAGCAGAAAGTTAAGAAAGAAAACACAAACAAGGGAGGGGGGCTGACTTTTGCATTGAAACTAGGAGCTTGAACATCAGCAGGAGTGCCGCTGGGTGACATGGGAGGCTCATTATGCTCTGGGTAATCTATTGCATCAAGCATATGCTGTTAAGGCAGCAATTTCTCTAATGCACTACAGAATAAAACCAGATTCATTTAAGGGAGACAGGGCAGAGCCACCAAAGAATCTTAATCCAGTGTCCTTGTCAAGGAAAAGTGACGCACTAATGTTTTCTGAGCCGAGCAATTCTGATAAACATGTCATGTCGACTGTCCTTTTCCGCCTTTCTCTCCCTCTAAGCCGAATCTACTTTCCCATTCATTAGGAGCCCCTTAGTGCAGAATGTGCTCTCAGATAATGCCCAGTGGTTTATCAACGCTTTATGATAAACGGGGCTTGCATCAATCAAATAAAGCTGGATCCGGAGAGGAATTGGACTCTATAAAGAAAATCAGATGTGACTTTGCAGTCAAATTGAGAGGCAGGTAGATAAAGGGAGGAAGAGAAGGGAGGACAGATAGGCGCGGCAGGAAAAATCAAATTAAAATGAAGCTACTTTGGCAAAAATGATGTATTTCGGGGGAATAATTTCCCCTCCCGGAGAGATCATGCGGTGGATGTTGGTGGGGAGTCAAAGTAATCTGTTGTGGTGGTGGATTTCAGCGCCGGAATGGAGACTGGATGCATACGGTCCCAGTGTCCTCCTTGCAGCCAAACAGTGCAGCCCTCCTGGAAAGGCTGCCTCCTCATTATCTGCCTATCTTGGCTCCCATGTGAGGAAAAACGCAGCGCTGCAGTCTCACTTTAGAGGGACACTGATCACAAGAGTTACTCATCTCAACTGGAGAGAACACTGCACCCCCCCCCCCCCCCCCCGTGCCCCTCAGCCTCACTTGCCTGAAAACAGACAGTGCTGAGGAATTCTCTGTTTTCTGCTCAGAAAAGTGGAAGTCTGTGTCAGAGAGATGGAGCAGAGCTTCAAAAGGCACATGTAATTGAGCAGCTCTAGATAGGCTATCTAGAAACATGAAACGGCAACAGTTGTGACGGAGGGTAATTGCCTCCCAGGGCTCATATAATGCCTTGTCGAGTCTTTAAAACTTAGGAAAACTGCAAGAAGTCCTTAGGTCAGCAGGTAATTGGTTCCAGGCATCAGCAGCAATGTGAAACAAAGGAACGATAGGTTTTCGTGTGTTTGTAAAATTAAATAACAAAGAACAAATGTGTGAAAGATTAAAGGAAGAGGTTGTCTTCATAAGCGCTTTCAGTGTCCGGGAGAATTTTTTTCCTCTTTGGTTTATTCAAAGGGTCCAACTCTTTCATTAGGTGTTGCAAGAGCTCTGTAAAAAAAAAAACACCACCTTCTCCCTGCTGGGATATTTCACACTTTCATCTGGATGATTTTAGTGAAACAGTGTTTAAAAAATATACAAAGTTAAAAGTGGTGGCACTACCTGTGTTGTTGCTTTACTCCTTCACAGTGAAAACTCACAGACCACTTGCATTTCAAAAAGCGCTTTCCTAAACATCCACAGCTGTAGAAGTCCATCATTTGCAGTTGCTGACTTTCGACTTTCTAGAGTCTCTAAACTGGGCAGTAGCAGCGGTTACTGTGGCCTTCACTGTCAGAGTGGCTGTCCTCTTCGCTGGCCTGCATCCAAACCCATTCCTGGCTGCTAGATGCAGAGTGGGACCTCAGGAAGGATGTGCTTGATTATCTGTCCCTCCATGATTAATTGAACATCTGTTCATGCAAAGACAACTGACCCCCAACTCCCAACTGTTTGTGTCCTGTATCTACAGTTGATAAGTCAGTGGTGAGTGTGTCACAGAAGAGGTCGGCACTGTCTTTGTAGACTTTCCTTTAAATTGCTGCAAAACTTTCAGAAGTTTTTCTTTTGGATTTGGATTTGGAAATGGTTTCTTTCAAGAAATCAAAGCAGAGATAATACAAAGACAATACAAACAACATAAATGTAAATCTATGCTAGGATATATATCAAACATAGTATAAATAGACATAAAATTGATTGGGAAATATACATATGTCCTTATTCACTAGTAAATAATTCAATTATGTTATATTGAATTATTTATAAATAAACATTAGGGTAGCTCTTTTGCATATAGTTTATGACACAATAAAACTATAAAATTTTAAGTCTGTCAAAACGTGTTCAATAGATTGCTTGAAAGGGAGTGGAAGAAAGCGAACTTAACTGTATATAATCCCATCCCAATATTTAGAAAGCTTTCAGTTGATGTTACTATAATAGTGGTTTAAACTTTAATCATCACGTTTAGCCGCTCCTGTTATGGTGCGTTCACACCGGACATGTGACGCGTGTTCCAGAAAGTGCTTAAAGTGCCAAATGCAGGCTTTTTGAATGCACATTTAGCCCATGATATTCACACTGGACTGTCGCTACCCAGTTCTAGCGCATGTTAGCAACCTACATTTGGAAGGAGCGTAGTGTAAAGTGTCGAAGCTGTGCAAATCTCATGAAGGCTTTTTCAGGCTTTTTCTTTCACAGCTCTATTCAGATTTACGAAAGACTTGGTGTTATATAAGTCTGTCTGGGCAAAAACTGAAATTATTTAATTCAGTGAATTCAAAATAACACATTTTTTTTATTTCACGATCAGAGCTGAGTCCCTGATTGCTTAAAATTAGGGTTTAACTTTCAACAAAAAACTGTTGTAGAAAATTGTGTGGAGACGCGTGAATGCAAAGGTTTTTAACACAGAAGCCCAAAACACGCATACGCGTGTTTACACAGGCCAAATCCGAATTCTTCCCCTACCCCTACAGCTTCTCCCCACCCCTACATTTAGCCCTCCCAACCTAGAGTTACGCAAAAATAGTGTCTTTTAATTTAGACATCACAAAAAACTATTTTGAACACCCCATCCCTCCAAATGCCCCCTACAATTGGAGAAGCCGGAGGGGTAGGAGAAGAATTTGGATTCGGCCATAGAGTTTTCATTAGAAGTGGTTGCTTGAATGCGTGTTGCAGAGGGTGGTGTGAATGTAACTACAGTGTTGGATGTTTTAAACTGTCTGTGTTTGGTTTTTTGTTTTATGCTGTCATTTATTTTGGAAAGCACTTTGTGATTATATTCTGTGAAAAGTACCATATAAATACAAATTGACTAATTTACAGAGGAATACTGGTGGTGAAAATTCATTTTTGATTAACTGTAAAGAATAATGATTTTTGTTTTTACTATCAGCTACTAGATGACTTTCCACAGCTTGGGTGTTGAGCTAACAACCTGATTTGTGATAAAGAGTCTCTTTACTGCTGTTGGTGCAATGCAAATAGGATGAAGTTCTTGATGAGGAAAAAAAAAACAATTTTATTCCAATATAGTTAAATTGAGAGCAGTCAAGCAAGGGGACACGGACATCTGAAGAAGGCTCTTACCTCCCAAGGCTCTGTGTAATTCCTATTTTTACTTGGTCACTTGAAAATTGGTCGTGAATATTGTCCATGAATCTAGCTGTTATTTCTTTACACTTCATTATTTTGTGTTGTGTTTTTCTGTCTTCCTGCAGGCTGCCTCCATGGCTCTGAGCAGCCTGGGTCATGTGTATACAGCTATAGGGGACTATCCAAACGCCCTAGCCAGCCACAAGCAGTGCGTTCTGCTGGCCAAGCAGTCCAAGGATCAACTGTCAGAGGCCCGGGAGCTGGGAAACATGGGGGCAGTTTACATCGCCATGGGAGACTTTGAAAACGCTGTTCAATGTCACGAGCAACATTTAGGCATTGCCAAGGCCCTGGAAAACAAACGGGAGGAAGCCAGGGCCTACAGTAACCTAGGCAGTGCCTACCACTACCATCGCAACTTTGACAAGGCCATGTCCTACCACACGCATGTTCTAGAGCTTGCTCAGGAGCTGGAGGAAAAGTCCATCGAGATGAGAGCCTACGCAGGGCTGGGTCATGCCGCCAGATGTATGCAAGACTTGGAGAGGGCCAAGCAGTATCATGAACAGCAGCTGTCTATTGCTGAGGGACTGAAGGACAGGGCTGCAGAGGGAAGGGCCTCGTCCAACTTGGGTATGTATCCATCTATAACCATTTCTCATTCTCTATACATGCTTCATAAAAAGACAGTTCTACAGACTTTGAGGCAACACCCTTGTTACAAAATGATTGGAAGCTTTTACTTTTTGAACTACAAGCATCAGGAAGAGAGTTTTCTGAAATACTGCAACCTTACATCAGGCTCTAATGTTTGTTTTGTAAAATGTGGTAAATGGTGTATACCTATACACCGCTTTACAACCTTCTTAGAAGGCCCTAATCAGTTACAGTCACACTCATCCATGCACACACACGTCTACACACTGATGGTGGTGCTGAACACTGGCGCCAACCTATAACCATCAGGAGCAGTGTGAGGCTCAGTGTCTTGCCCAAGGACACTTTGACACAAGGGTGGGCGGAGCGGGAACTAAACCTGCAATCCTCCAATTAAAAAGTCGACTGCTCTCACTCTGCCCCAAGCCCCGCCCCATAAGCAAATATATAACCAAGTATATAGCCCATATATATAACCAAGCACATTCAACAGTTTATTTGTAAATAATATGCTGAAAAAGGTTTTTTAAAATAAAGATCATGATTATCTAAGTTATTTTATTGAAACATTTATTTCCTTTAATAACAATACAAAATGAGACTATAACAGTTAATAAATGAAAAGGAGCAGAAAGAAGAAAAACTATATTATCTGCTCCTATCACTACACCAACAAAAGTAAATCAGAGTACATTAATCAAAGAAAATGAAAATGATCTTTACATATAATTATTAGGCACAGCCTACGTTTTAAATAAACATTAATACATACACAATCATTTTTACTTGCACAAACACTCATTTAATCATATTACTACCTACACAAAGTTCAGTGACATCATCTACTTAGAATGTGGTAAATAATGTTGCTTGATTAATAATTCTACATATTATCTGTAATATTTACTTAGCATTCCATTTTATTTTTAGTCTTTTCACTTTATTCCATATTTTAGATCAGTATACTGTCTCCCCAATGTCCTTGTTCTAAATATTGGTTTTCTGAATATTTCCTGTTCTTTTAAGTCAACATGACTTTGAATTTTTTTATTTTAACCTATAAATGGAATGGTAACCATATCATGCGCGCTTTGTACATTAATGTGAGAATGTTGTAATCCACAATTGTCACATTAATTTCGTCGCTTAGCTTGCAAACATTGCTGCAGTGAAACACTCATGTTTCTTTATTGCTTATATTTAGCACTGCATGGTGTCAAAGTGTCACAAATGGAAAGTGTCTGAACCAGTTTTATTTCCTTTACACTACTACATGTGTATTTCTTAGAAATACACATTTTCTTCAACGACTTTTTGGCTGGCAGATGTGACTATAATTCTAGTCTTTGTCACATCCGATCGTTAACAGGCTTTTAAAGCTATTATAGAGGTCACCTTTCAGTTTTATCTTGAGCCCTCTACTGTTACTCTGAACAAAGATTTATGGTGTGAGTTGATGCTAATGAGAGCTGGCCAGCTCCCAGGGACAGCGGACTAATTTTGGCATCAATGTTCTCCACACAATTGATTAGTGTGATTTGTCTTTGTGGGTGTTATCCCGTCACTACAAAGTGATGCTCACAGAAAACAGGTACAGTCGAACAGATATCTCCCTTTAAGATCCCACTTTGACCTCTGCTGTTGAGGACAATGTCACAGTCCAGATAAAGAAGCACCTTTCTCTCCCAAATTGAATGTTGGTGTTGAATTGTCCCATCTGTCTATGTTTGATTGCTTGATTATTTGTTACCCAGTGTGGTGGGTAAAGCTGTAATCTTTTGTGGAAACAGTCAGTTTGTCGCAGATAGGTACAGGTAAGTTAGAATTTAATAAAAGAATTGTTTTTTATTCATTATTTTAGTAATTAAAATGAAATGCAAACTCACTGCAGTTGTGGTTTATTATAATAATTCATTACACAACTCCTAACCTTCTGAGATTTTTTTAAATTATCGTATAACTTGTAGCCTGGTGGAAAACTATAATTCAGTTTAATTTAAAGGACATTTTGGTGTGTCTGAATTCCCTCCCTACTCCCTAACCCCTAAAAGACCACATAGAGTGCAGGACTTTCCAGTGCCCTGGATTTTAATTCAATCCAGACACATGCTCACTACTTTCTATTTTTTTTAAGCCAAATATGACGTAATTCATTTGCAGAATTAAAAACTTTTTAAGCTTGAACTTTTTACAAAGACTATTCATGAATCCACTGTCTTCTAATAATATAAAAGTTAGATGAGCATCAGTGCTTTTTCGCAGAGACTTCTGGGACATTTCCAGGGAAATTTTCAGGGATTTGTAGATTCAGACACTGCCACTAAATGTTAAATACACTATATAGTGCGTAGTGACGTCGGACACAAATCCTTGACAAATAATTCAAAATCAAGGATATTATAGGAAAGGTTCAGAAGGATTGAGGTTTGTGTGTTTGTGTGAGCGTGCATGTTGGGGAGGCGGGGACTCAGACATTAATAGTATATTTTAGAGACAGCTGGTCTGCACACTTTCTGAGGATGCTGTGGTCTTTTTCTAATCCGTCATCTTTAGTATTTGCCTCACTTTGTTTTTGTTCGACGCAGTGCACAAATGACAAAAAAATGAATCGGAATCGGAATGTTCTCCTGAACTTTGAGACCAGAGCTGCTGTAATCTGATGTTGAAGCAACAGTGTCACCAACCAATCGCATCTCTGCCACATTACTGACTGGGTGCATTATACGCTCATGTGTCCCTGGTCTCTAATGATCCTATAATGGTTTGTTACATTCATTTGTTTTCATTCATTTAACCATTATGTATTCTTAAACCTTATTATAATTAAAATGACTAATGGCTAATCTTAGTAGACAATGACAGTAAATCTTGTAAAAACCCAATTCCTGAGTTTAAGTACCTCGTGAAATGTGTTGCAATGACAATTCATCAATATTTACGCAATAATTACATCACACACAGGATAATAGCCAGACAACTAGACTCTAATTGACAACTAAAAGGCCTGATAGTGCCCTAAAAATGAATTATTATTGCATTTAATGGGTATAACTCTGCAAGCAAAATTTCGGGTTAACTGTCTCAGCATAAATTGAGGCTGGGGTTTAACCAGTCTGTCGGCTGTGTGTCCCAGGTTGTGACACACACCTCACACAGTAACTGGTTGTCATAAATTAAAGTCCCCAGTGAGCAGAGAGTTTACGATTCTTCAGTACATGTGGACTTTATTACAAGTGAGAGCTCAGACAGCTAATTTATCCCTGTGCTATATGTGGTATTATTAAAGTGGGGGAACTGTTTTATTCATCATGATCCGCAATATTACTGCTCCTCCAGTGACAGACTGATACCACAGATGATGGAGAACGTGCTGGAGGAGTGGACAGTGGCATGGATCCACTGTGAACACATTAACACCCAACATCTGAAGGGAGCTTGTTGCTCTTTCTCTGTATTGCCTGCACCTCTTGTCTGTTTTGTTGCTCTTTACTTTTTTGATTCTCCTTTCTTCACTCCTTCTGTCTCCAGCCCCTCCCCTACTGATTGTAATCTGCAGCTGTCAAGGTCCCAGTAATTGAAACTGACTTGATGAATCGCTTAATTACCTTTAATAGCTGATTTAAGAGGAGCTGAATAATGAAGATAACAAAGAAAGAGGTGGAGGTTGTGAAGCATCAGTCCATAATTGCTCAACTGTTGTTGATTTTGCTTGTTGTGGAGGGATGTTTTTCCTTTTGTCTACGCATTGCAATAAAGCTCAAGACAATATGGGCTGAATATGACAGGATGTTCTTTCAACAACAACAACAAAAAAAGCTGCTTTGTCTAGTGAGGGGAAAAAAAAGTGCCAGAAGAGGATCAAATAAAGAGTAATGAGTATTCACAAAAGCAGAAAACAATATGCAAAAGAAGAAGGGCAAAAGTTGCAGAAACAGAAACTTTTATTATGCCCTCACAGCCTGCTGTTAATGTTGCGTGCAGCATGTATAAAGCAGCAGCTGACATGGCTCTTAGATACACTTTCATGGAGATTGTTATGCTCTAATATCCAAACATGATGCCCAGCGGTCGTAGCAGTCCTTGCTCAGGACAATCTGACCTATAAAAAATATGAACATTGTGCATTCCAGCCCCATTCATTATTCATTATTGGCCAACTTGCCCCCTAGTCAGCAATATTTAATATCTGATAGGACTGACGCTTTGGGCTCCTGTGCAGCTCACTTTACTGCTATTCACCAAACAGACACTAATTGGTATCATTTCCCTTGAATTTTTACTTCAAAGAGACTTTAAATCATTTGGTTTGAAATGACTTGTGTTGTTGCTTTACCTCTCTTGCCTCACACCTTCTCATCTGACCGGGTGTCTCAAAAAGGCACTTGAAAGGTTGACTCCATCAGCTGGAAGGGCTGGCAGCAGAAGTCCTAATTAAGCTCTTCTTCCCCCCCACAGTCTTCCTTTTATCCTGCATCTCAGGGGAATGTTTCTGCTGATGCTCACCAAAACACAAAGAAGAAAACAACAGACAGGGGGGTTCACAAATAAACAGAGAATCAGGCAAAGTAAAAGAGCCTCTGTGTTTAGATCTTAAGGATCACAAATACAAAAAAAATGAAAAGAACTTTAGCAAGAGATTTCTATTCATCTAGCTGCAACTAAATGCTTTTGGTGTCTTGTGTGAAATTCATCCGAGATGCTTTTTTTTGTACCACTTTGTTCAGAAATCCCTCTATTTAGAACTTATTAGCATTTCCATATAACCTTAAATAATAGCAAAAGTGTGAAGTGCAAGCAGCAGATTGATTCTGAGGTTTGTGAATGACACTACAAAGCTTGAAGGATCGTTGTAATAACTGTGACCAAATGTTTGCGCAATTATCCTTCATGTCTTGCAATTTTTAATTCTCGAGAATCCACAAAAAAACCCGAAACAAGTCGTGAGCTAAAAGTTCCCTCGGGATGTATTCATCCTCCATACTGTTGTAGTGATGCTTCATTAATTTCCATCAAATGCAAATAGCGCGTTTTCGCCTGGTGCCGTCACACTCACGGCTGTGTCTGAATGACGCCACGGTCAACATTAAAGACAGATTATGTCCTTTTGCTTGCTTATGTAGATTAAAGAAAACGTACATTTTGTGGTGTTAACAGACTCATAAAGCTATCATTATAACAAAACATATCGATGAATAAATCCAAAACCTATCTGAACAAAATCCATTTTTTCAGGAAACTAGAAAAATGTTACAAATCTCCCAGTGAATGCTGATAGGTTTTTGTTTTGTGACCTTTGACATAAGAAAGAGCAGGATATTCTTGCAGATTTACTTAAAATGTGATGTTATCTTTGTTCTCACCCTTCAATGTAAATACTATATATACTAAATAGTTCTAATAATTCTTTTAATAAAAGCTTGTACATTTTCTGTGCATTTAGCATTAAATGATAGTTATGGGAGTAAGAAAAGTAATATTTACATCCTGCAGTCCTAATTTCCAGATTATGTAGTATACCCAGTAGCATCATTTAGGACAAAATGACAATTTTTGAATATTTACATACATTTTTTTCCACTTACTCAAATAAAAACATATTTTTAATCTTCCCCTGAAATGGAGAACTTCTTTGTGTTTAATTTTAAAGGACTCTTAGATGATGGAAAGGTTTTGTTTGGTTTATTAATCAACAGAAAAAAGGGTTAACATCAGTACACAGCTTGCATGATCACTATCAAAATCACTGTTTCACTCACGCTTGGATGTGAATGCAATTTCTTTTCTTTTTTTGAGACAAGGTCCAGAGCCGCCTGCAGTGAGATTATTTTGTTTGTGAAAACAGCAGCCTGTTAGCCTGAGAGGAAAGGAAAGGATAGGAGGCTTGAGTTTGACTTCTAAAAGCTCAAAAAGTGCTTTAAAAAGTTTTGTTTTAAGAGGGTGAAGAAGATGACATCTTCAGCTCTCTACTAATGAGGAAGTTGATGCCTAACAACTCTGGTGCAAAATTGAAGTAGTTATAAAGGTAAGAGTCTGACAGCCATATGTTACTCGGTTTAAGATTTCTTTCAGTGCTTTCTGGCTTAGCCTCACATTTCTGTGCTGGAAAAGCCTCAGAAGCTCCACGCCTCCCCTTTCATGGCCCCCTCAACTCATGACTGGGGACGAAGCCAGAAACTGGACTAGAGGCCTTGTCAAACACAGTCATAGTCCTCGTGTAGCTTACCATATGTGGCTGTTCTTCCACTCACTGCAGCGTTGTTAGATGAAACAAAAGCTGCAGCATTCCTCCGCACAGTGCAACTGTGCCCTTTTTCCAGCACATCTGCAAATTCAGCACGAAACAGGATCTGAAGCAAAACACTCAGGAGGCGGTGCAATGTAACAAAAAGTTGAGAGCTAACTTTGTTGTTTAAGCAGAATATGGAATTAGATTTCGTGCCTGTGGACGGTGCAGAGACAACTGGTTTAGTGGGGAAAAGGAGAGGTGAAGGTCAGTGGGATCAGAGAGGAAGGCAGATCAGCAGAAGGACTCTTTGTTGTTGTTGTTGGCAGACCACCTGTGAGCATTCATCCACTTATCCATGCCCTGTCCTTTTTTTTTTTTTTTATCTCCGCTCTTCCTGTCTCTGTGTCAGTCAGACTGCAGGAGATGTCTGGGACTTGAAGTGAGGATTTAGAACCTTAAGCCCAGACCCCTCCAGCTCTGTTGATTCCTGCAGAACCTTAGTTCAGATCTTTGCTGCTTTAGCTCATTGCTTAACCAGCAAATAAAATAATGATGTATTTTTTTTTTACTTTAGATTTTTTAAAGGCTTAAAATGATCCAAATGTGTAATGTGTAAAAATAACAAAGCATTTTTACTTTACCAACTTCACTGAATCGTGATAAACCAAAGATAATGTTTGTAATTATTTTTTTTATCACTTGCTTTAGGGCAGTGCTTCTCAATTATTTTTTTGCACTGCCCCCCCTTTGGAAAAAGAAACCCCCCACTCCCATCTCTCCACACATACTCGCCGTGGTGACAATATATAAGTTGGTATCTAAAAAAAAATGTGTAATTAAACCTAAAATTGTATCTTTTAACATTTAAAAAAGAAAAAAGCAATATAAATCCACTTTCAACAAATATTTAATTTATTTTGCCACACAGAAACCCTTTACAGTCTAAAACAGAAAAGAAGCTTAAAGTGCTTAAAATAAAAATCTGTCAGTCCTTTTTTAACTAGAAACATTTGACCAACTGAACCATTTCATAGTGAGAAAAATAATTCAAACAATAAATAATATTAAATGTAAATTGATCTGAAACATGAACACAGCAGCACCAATAGATTTAACGTTTTTAGCCTGAAGAAATAGGTAAAAACAACATTGTGCTGTTTTTTTTTCTAAATGATGGATTGTTTATTTATGATCTCATAAAGTGCAGCTGTTTTCCTGCATTACCTGCTGTCTTTGTGTCAAAAACTAACCCGAGCTAAACGACAGGCAGACAAAGAATACATTCATGGAAAATACAGACATGTCATCAAAATGTCTACAATAATTCATAAAGAATGAAATCATTAGCATGAGCTGAGTAATCTAAAGGCACGAGATGATCCTGGTGTTGCGCAATAGAGGCTGCTCGTGTGCGTGTTCCACCTGGCACCCTGAGCCCACTACCCTTCCCCTTTTCTTCTCACACACGCAGCCGTGTGTGACAGGAGACGGGGGCGCGCAGCTGCAGGGACAGCAGTTCACAGGTTTCAGGCTGTGACAAACTCTGTGATTTAACAGATAATAGGAAACCAAGCACTGAGCCGCTGTCACCACCGCCCCCGTTAAATTTGCGCCCTGGGCAATTGCCCGTATTACCTTTGCCTAAAACCGCCACTACTGCGCGGCCCCCCTGGCATCGCATCGCCCCCCCCCTGGGAGGCGCACCCCACTATTTGAGAAGCACTGCTTCTCAAATAGTTTGTTGGGCAACAAAGTGTTTGAAAGATTTGATTAGAAGAATTCCTAAATAAGAAACCAGTTTACCCATTGAAAAGAGATACAGAGATACAGATACAGTTTACATGTGTCAGAGCTTGGAAAGAAAGACAAACTTAAGTTTTTGTTGTCTAGCTGACATACTGTAACTGTGAGTATAAATTAGTACATTTTCCCCTGATCAGATCAGTCTAAAAAATGCTTCACAGGTTGATTGGTGATTCTGAATTGTCCATTAGGTGTGAACGTATGTGGTTTCTGTGTTGCCCAGCAATAGACTGGCTAACTGTCTTGGGTGTACCCTTCCTTTGCTGTTCAGTAGTTGGGTTGGATCCAGCAACCCCATGACCCCAAATAGGCACTATAGAGGGTTTTTAGAAGATGATTGGATGAATGACCTTGATCTAAAGTATCTTGCCAAAATAAACAACAAGTGAAGGCAATGGATAGGTTTTGCTGTCTCGACCCTTTTAACCTGAAGGACTGAAATAACCAGAATGTCTGAAAAGAGTAAATATTAGTTTCAGAGCTTTGCTCTTCAGAACATTTTGTATCAAAGAGATTAAAAATGGTTTAAAAGAGATATTCTAACAGACAAGCAGTAACAATTACTGCTGCAAATCTTTACTGATCATTGCAGAACATCATTCTATCGTAAGGTCATTAACCTTGTAAAGCCCACTCATCAAAGAATTGAGAGACAATTCAGTTTGTTTTTTTAAGTAAGAGCCCCCCCCCCCCCCCCCACACACACACACACAATGCAACAGATCATGTCAGTTATCATACATTGCATGATTTGGAAAAACACAACACTGTAGAGACCCGCTGTCTCTAATTTGGTACACACATTTTTAACATTGTGTAACTATATTATAAAGAATTAATTATCAGCATATTTTGTCTTCTTTTATTACAGCAAGTATTCGTTTAAAATTCATAACAATAGATGAGTTGTTCTCACCATAAAACTTTGAAAATTTGCGAAAATTGCCAAAATTGTTTTTGAGACTTCACGGTAGCAGTCATTTTGAATTGAGCAGGAAAAGCCCTTCTACTGCCCCTAGTGGGAAGATGATGAACTGGAGGGGAATAAAGTTATAAGCAATCGGTTGTCAAGGAAAGTTTAGATTGTCTTAATGATCACATAAATGTGTGTATCAAATATACGGTCAATATGTACTCAAACTTCAGATGATCGGTTTAATCAAAACATTTGTTATGAGCACCCTTCAAAAAACATTTTTTGCATTGAAGTTTCTTACGTTTAGACATATATGTGATGCACTGTTGTTCACCCAATATTATACATGAAATCAAAAAACCCAGTCCTAGAATTTAGAATCTATTTTTCTTGCTCACATCACTGTGAACTCATGGAACATTTGTAACAAAAAAAATATGCATCTATTGGTTGTTCTTACCAGCTTTATCCTGTTTAACGCCAGGCGTGACTGCAGCTTATCACAGGCGAGGCTTACCCTGCAATGGTCCAAAGTAAACCCCGCTGGAAATACCCATAGTCTGTCCTGAAAAATAATTAAGTTGTGTTATTTCTAACCTTTAAAGTGAAATATATCAGAAATAAAGACATTTTCAAAGGGAAGAAATAGGCTGTTGATCCATATTTGGCCATTAAGATATCTGTGCCATAGTGGCTACATTAACTCCACGCCCAACACCCACCCTCACTAATTCTCCATTTTGTGTTGCACTTCTGTTTACTGTCCTGTTTGGAATGTTTTTTCTTGCTACTCTCCAGGATATAATTCCCTCGTGGCTCCATAATCCTATTACCATATGGGGGGCATAGAAAGTATTTCTTGCTTCAAGTGTGGCTCCAGGCATAGCCTGAGGCTTATGGCAATTTTGGCTGCAGCTTCCAAGCCTCAACCTGAAACTTGGCCACGATCCCCTAGCCTCACTCCAGCCTTTACTCCTTTACTTCAGCGTCCATCACCAAGCCCCAGATCCATTTTCAGCCTGCAGCATGGAACATGCTTGCTGGTAATACATCAGTAGGCATTATATCCTCAGTGACATCAGCATCCACTGGGGAAAAGCATAACCTTGGGAGTGACTTTGTGGCTGTCAGTGCTCCTTTAAGCAACCTGCTGTGAATCTTAACATGCCTTCAGACTCCAAGGCTCAGTAAAGCTGTGGAGTTTGTCCAAGGTGTGGAAAATGCCTGTACCAAATTGGATCCCATAACTCAAAAGATCTATTTTACATTTTCTGTGCTCTGCATAAGCTTGACATCATGACTGATTGTGAAAGTCATCACACTGTCACTTCAGAACTGAAGCTGACCTCTAATTTTTTTCCATGTCTCTTTGTTCTAAGTGATCCTCCTGGCAAATTGATTCCTCAGGGCTTTGACCCGATGATTACAGGAGCGCTTCAGGTCGAAACTTTTAACCGGAGAGCACAAGCACATAAAAAAACAGCAAGCCAAGGAGTATTTGTCCACCGGTCAGCAGTACATGATCTCAATTACAGTAAACAAATAAATAGCTTTCAAAAAAGATAGAAATGCAGACATGTTCGGATTCACCCTTTGCTTTGCACTCAAATATAAGACTGATGATAAACATTGCACACATGAACCTACAAAGATGATTATAGATCATTACATGTTTACAACTGAACACAAAAAAGATTCTCCAGTTGTGAGATTTCAGGAAAACATAGTGTAGCTGGGGGAAACCTCAGAATTAGAAGACCATATGGAAAATATTTCAGTCATTTTTGATTTCCCGCAACAAATAGGAAAATTATGAACCAAAGAAGAACAAAAAATGTCTGTCATGACACCAAATATGTTTGTTTTTGGCCTGAATAATGTATGTCATTTGTGCTTCTAAATATGACCTGTTAAGTCTTTATAGCTCCCCATTTAGTTAGATTCTCACCATTGGTACAGCCGAAGTTCTGGGCCGTGATGTTTCAATTAAATAAATGGTAAAAGCCACATGGTGGAGACCAACCACAAGCCACAGAGAGTGGGTGAGACCAATGCCATATGTCACCCATTCTGGCTCCAGGAAGTTTTTTTTTTTAATTCTTTTTGTCCCATCAGTTGCTTTTTTATTCCACATCCTCCCAGCCAAATTGGTCCATGCTGACACAGCAAATGACGGGCAGTGAGTCCGTTAAGAGGATAGAAACTGTGTCTTTTGTTTCCTCCCAGCTGGTTTCTGTTTCCTTTATAGACCAACATGCAGCCGTGCTGTTTACTCTCAGTAAACTTTGATGAGATCCTGGCAATTAGTATTATTGACATTTCTAAGAAGCATTCTTGGGGATCAGCAAGGAATCTCAAAAGAAAAAAAGGAATGCGGGAGATGTTCAGTAATATTTTTAACCTTTTTTATTATCTTCCTGCTGATGTTTCCATTCGACTTTATTTATATACAGTTGTTAAATACAACTTGTTTTGGTTGTTCAGAGATTTTATTCATGTATATGCCAGATGTCTGATATGGAGTCTATAGCGATCATTTTTCAGATTTGAGTCATTTATGAGAGAAAACACTCTCAACACCATAGGTTATCCAATATTCATACTTTTTTCCAAGTTTAGCTCTTTTTTTTCTCAAGTTGTTTGCTTTCCATCTGCTATTCTCATTGTACCCACCCCATTTGTACATTCTCTTCCTTTCAGCCCTGTTCCCTCACAGCCATTTCCTCCCATGTGGAGATGTTGTTGGTTTTAGTGAATTCCCTGAAAGAGTTGTCACAGACAATTTAAACTATCAAATGATTCTATTTTAGCTTTACAGCAACTCTTTGATTACACTATGTTAAAAACACCATAATACTACTGGGTGAGAGTTTTCTGTAACAAGATCATTCTTTGAAGTAGGGCAGTCCAATTGCAAATTTAGTTGAGACACACTTTAAGTGCATTATTATCTTGAATGTAGATTGGCATTTTTGTGGCAATACTTGTTTTGGGGTTTTGCTGAGCTGTGTGTGCATGACAAACATAGCATGCAGAACTTGGTGAAACACCAAGATTTGGTAAAAACATGGTGGATTCTGGCATAATGCTAGTCTGAGCAGGTTTTTATGGAGAAGCGAAGATGTGGTGTGTTTAAGTTCTGTTGGGATGCTTGTTTGTGACACCTTTTTTTAAGTGTTCAAAGGGAAGTGCTGTATATTTGTAGTAATAGTTGAAGTATAATTACATGGATTTATTTTTGTGGTGTTTTCTTTCTTATTTTTTTTTTTCTTTACTACAGTATAGGTGGAATAGGAACCCTTCACTTTAGTAGATTACATGATGTGCTGCATTTAGGGATAAACACATATGGGAATTTTTGCACTGATTTTTAAAGATGATTTTTTAATTTTTTTATTTAGGTAATAAGAGATTGTGTTCTGAGCAATTTAGAATTTGTTCCTCGGGAACCATTTAAATAGCCCTGCTTCAGAGTGTCCACTTGTCCAACTGATTACACTGATTTTAATGCAAATACTGAGAGATTGTTTGTTCTTGTAAATCTTAATATTTTCATTTCTCTCTTTTCTACCCAGGCATCATCCACCAAATGAAAGGGGACTATGAAACTGCACTGAAACTCCACAAAACACACTTAGCCATTGCTCAGGAGCTAAATGACTATGCTGCTCAGGGCCGAGCTTATGGTAACATGGGCAATGCCTACAATGCCCTTGGAGCCTTCGACCAGGCTGTCCGCTACCATCGTCAGGAACTGCAGATCTCTATGGAAGTCAATGACCGAGCTTCGCAGGCCTCCACCCATGGCAACCTGGCAGTGGCTTACCAAGCCCTTGGTGCTCATGATCGTGCACTACAACATTACCAGAACCATCTCAACATCGCCCGGGAGCTCAGAGATGTCCAAAGTGAGGCACGAGCTCTAGGAAACCTAGGGAACTTCCACTGCTCTCGAGGGGAGTTTCCTCAGGCTGTGCCCTACTATGAGCAGTACCTCCAGCTGTCCCCTGAACTCCAAGACATGGAAAGTGAGGGCAAAGTTTGTCACAACCTGGGTTATGCCCACTACTGCTTGGGAAACTACCAGGATGCTGTAAAGTACTATGAACAGGACCTAGCTCTGGCAAAAGATCTCCATGACAAGTTGAGTCAGGCAAAGGCCTACTGTAACCTTGGTCTGGCTTTCAAAGCCTTAGGGGACTTTACTAAAGCTGAGGAGTGTCAGAAGTACTTGTTGTCTTTGGCTCAATCCTTGAACAATGCGCAAGCTCGCTTTAGAGCTTTAGGCAACCTGGGAGACATATTTGTCTGTAAAAAGGATGTTGCTGGAGCCATTCAGTTCTATGAGCAACAACTGGCTTTGGCTCACCAGGTAACAGCCTATGATAAAAAGCTAAAAGTAACTTATCTATTTAATCACATCTGTTCTCTTTGTATGACTTTCTGATCTTCTTTCAGGTAAAGGAGCGTAGAATGGAGGCATGTGCCTACGCTGCCCTTGGAGCCACATACAGACTTGTGCAGAAATATGACAAAGCCCTGGGTTATCACACCCAAGAGTTAGAAGTATACCAAGAACTCTGCGATGTCTCTGGAGAGTGCAAAGCTCATGGCCACCTGGCGGCCGTCTACATGGCCCTCGGGAAGTATGCTATGGCTTTTAAGAGCTACGAGGAGCAGTTAGAGCTCAGTCGGAGGTTGAAGGACCCTGTTGTGGAGGCCCAAGTCTATGGCAATATGGGTATTACAAAAATGAATGTAGGGGTGATGGAAGAAGCAATTGGATACCTAGAGCAGCAGCTGGCTACTTTGCAGCAGCTGAGTGGAAACGAAGCAGTAATGGACCGGGGCAGAGCCTATGGAAACCTGGGGGACTGTTATGAGGCCCTGGGAGACTTTGAGGAAGCCATCAAGTACTATGACCAGTATTTATCTGTGGCTCAGAGCCTAAATCGCCTGCAGGACCAGGAGAAAGCTTATAGAGGCTTAGGCAATGGACACAGGTGAGTCTGGAAATTTGTTTGAAAGGTACTTTAAAGATTTGTGAAATGGCCTTTATCTTCACTGTTTGGTGTTAAAGATTATTCTTTTCCCTTGTTTGACTAAAAGTGACAACCGTTTGGCTTTAATTTGTCTCATTTTGTGTCTTCTGTCTGGTTAGTAAGACACATTTCTAGGGAGCTGTTCTTAATTATAAATCTGACGCATACCGTGCTGTGTCAGCAGCAGTCAAGTGGCCAAAGCCTTATCTGTATGTAAAGTAAGTTAGCTCACTGATGTCTGAAACTTAGAGAAGCACAAGCCTTTCAAGAGAGCTCCTACATTGTATATATTTTCTCCTTTTTTTCCAAAAACTTTAGAGAGATGACAGAAAAAACCCAGGAGACCAGCCCCCCCAATGAAAACTTGTGAAAATTGACACGTTAGAGATAATGTTCTCCATACTATGCAGCATCAGCACGGCACCACAACAATCACACACTGCTCAGAAAGTAATACCAGACATGCCCTTCTTATCTTCCTGCAGCTCTCAGTCTTGGAAATGCATTAACGCTCTACATTAATTAAGCTGAGGGCATTTTTTTTCTGACTATTCTCCAGCTGAATTGGCAAGCGGCAATTTGGAGTCTTTCAGGAAATATCAGTAAAGTCTCAGTAATGTTTGTGAAGACGAGCGGAAAGTTCCAATAAGCGCAATCATCCGTGTATTATATGAAGATGCCAAACAATGTTGCCCCTCAAAACTAATCGCGCTTCAAATTTATTACAGTTCAGTATTCCTCCGTATTTGCGGGGGTTAGGGACCAGAGACATCCGCGAATACTAAAAACCACACCACCACAGCGAAAGAATGTCCGTCACTGATCCTTACTCATCAAAAACCCTTCTGAAACATTTCTGATACTTTGTAAATAATAGTGATTCAGGAACCAGTGGAACCATCTTTTCATCGCTGTGAAATATTTTTTACCAGCCAGCGGAGAAGTGGGCGGGTCTGCATGCTCTTCATCGCCGCTCCTCCTCTTCCTTCAGATGCAAAAGTCATACAAGCATCTTGAGTGATCTGAGTTTTTGTAAGGAACCGAATGAGTCACGTGATTGAAGAAAATTTGCAAATACGTGAAATCGCAAATATTGAAACGCGAATAAGCGTGGGTACACTGTACTTAAAATACTTTGCATAGAA
Organism: Oryzias latipes; assembly: GCF_053564925.1. NCBI lineage: Eukaryota > Metazoa > Chordata > Actinopteri > Beloniformes > Adrianichthyidae > Oryzias > Oryzias latipes. The sequence goes on from NC_136245.1 coordinate 16,923,098, forward strand.
GCACATCGGTATATAAATCATTTAAGTATTATCAAAAGTAAATATTATTTTCTCTTCATTGTTATGATGTTAAAGGTCTTTTTGTGTTTTTAACTTCTCATTGTGTAGCAAAAATTTTTGTCAAGAGGTAAGTTGTGTTTTCGCATCAATAAATACAAGATAACAGCTAATCTGTTGCACATTAGTTTTATGAAAACATATTGGACCTTTTTTTGTGCATTTTCCTAAAATCTTCCTGAACATGAAGAAACATTGCTAAATTGATCACCGTTTCACCAATGCTTGTCGGTTCATTTTTGTTCCTAGCAGAAATGTTGTCAATACTTGGGATGGTTGTCAAGACAATTGACAAAGTCTGTTTCTGCAGCAAAATCAGACTGATCATAAGTCATTCACCAAAAACTCTCCTGTCAGTAAATATTTTTATCTCTGGTATAAATATATTTGCCTTTATTCATTTTGTGAAGCAAAAGCACAGGAACAGTGATTTTACTGACAGAACGTCATCGAAAATCGAAGAGCGACTTAATATTTATTTAGCTTTTGTGTGGTAAAATGTTTGCACTCACTCCTGTCTTTTGGTTTCATCTGAAGGGCTATGGGGAACCTGCAGCAGTCGCTGGTGTGCTTTGAGAAGCGGCTGGTTGTGGCACACGAACTCGGCGAGTGTGGAGGCAAAGCTCAGGCCTATGGTGAGCTTGGCGCTCTCCACAGCCAACTGGGCAATTACGAGCAGGCCATTTCCTGCCTGGAACGTCAGCTGGCCATTGCTCGTGAAACCCGGGATAGGTTACTAGAAGGCGATGCCAGCTGTGGCCTGGGTGCGGTTTACCAAGCGATGGGAGAATATGAGACAGCTCTGCGGTGCCACCAAAGTGATCTGGAGATTGCAGAAGAGGCAGGAAGCACCGTGCGCCAGGCCCGCGCCTATGGAAACTTGGGCCTCACCTATGAATCCCTCGGAAACTACGAGCGGGCGGTGGTGTTCCAAGAACAGCACCTAAGTGTAGCGGCTCAGACTAACGACCTGGCTGCCAAGACATTGGCCTACGGCAGCTTGGGAAGAACACACCATGCGCTGCAGAACTACTCACAAGCTGTCATGTACCTGCAGGAAGGTGAGTGAGTCAGTGGTAGCAGGGGAGAGCATCGCCTTTGTTGCTTGAGCTGATAGGCTTAGAGTTTGTGAATTCATGAATATGAAATTCTGAACCTATTTATTGCGAAGCTTTTGCCATGCTTTTATTAGACCTTTTGCATGTGTGTGTGTGTTTCTGTGTTCTACGTGCACAGAGGGATTTTTCACGAGTATTATGCATATGTTGTCTTCTGAGCTGTATAGGGATCTCAGCACTTGTGTGTATTTGTCAGCGCAAACCTATCAAAATGCCACGGAGGTATTTCTCCTGTTTACTGCCGGCTGTGCCTCACACCCCTATATCTACTCCCTCAGAGGGTTCTATGTAGAAAGCTGCCAAAAGAGTCTTTTTCACGCAGTAGCTGTCAAACTCCCGCCTCTCACGCTTCATTGTCCCCCACAGATTATGGTGAAATTAAAACCAGCAGCTCGGCCTCTCGAAAATTCATTATGTTTGTCACTGAGGGTGTGATAAGTAGGAGCATTCATGGATGTGTGATAAATGTTCTCACCGACAGCACCGCCTGACATCACGCTCACTGCAGAACCCCTATCATGTTTGAATCCAAACATGCTGGAGCTTCTGTGAGATGTATTTTTTTTTTTTTTACCTTCCTGGGGGGGAAGCAAAAGTACAGGGAGTCTCTTCCATCTCTGTTCCAGATGAGGTATCCTGGTCGGTTGTAGTCCAAACTCTCGCTTTAGGCCTGTAAGCTGAGTTTTAATGGAAACAAAAAGGACAGAGCCTTCTGTCTCCACCCTGCCCTCCAGATGTCCCTCGTTCTGCCCTCATATTGTTCCTTATTTTAGCTTTGAAAAAGAACAGTCCCTTCACTTTGCTTGACAGCCAATTATTTCTGGCCAACCTACCCAAACCAAAAATTTTTTTTTCCTTCTTCCAGTTTTCCTTTTTTTTTTTTTTAACCATGCTTCATGCTGCCCTGCTTGTTCCTATGTTTTTCTTTAAAAATCAGCAGATTAGAGAGGACACTTTAATCAAGTGCATATATTGCTTGGATTAATAGACATAAGTCTGTGTGTTTTATATACTACATAATGCCCCAAAGATGTACAACCTCGTAAGATCCCATTTGACAGCTAGGAGGCAGGTTTTATTTCCATTAAGTTAAAAATGTTCACCACTCCTCCAGGTATTTTCTGTTAATGTGATATTGGTTCCTTGGAGTGAAACAAAAAGAGTAATTTTAGACCACGGTCCATTTTCCAACAATTAACACGATCAATTGTGTCATCAGATCAATGTTGCAATTTCAGCAACTAATGGCAAAATCACAGTTTGTCCATGCTTAGGGGAAACCTCTCATGTGCCCAGTCAATAGAATATTAAAAGTACTATTTTAAGTTTAAATTCTCTCAAGGCTTACCCAAATTTAACCCCTTGATGCCTGTGGATGCAAATATGTGTCAAACCACTTCTGCTCCAAACTTACCTTAATTTAGCATCTACATGCATACATAGGTGTTTTTATTTAATAGCTGGAAATAAATTCAGGCATCAAGGGGTTAAAAACTTAAATATGAATTGATTTACCTTAAAAAAATTACTGGTCTTCATATTGTTTGCCAGAGTTTGCATAGAAGGAAGAAGGAAGTCCTGGCTTCTCAAATATTTCGCATCGCTTACTGGTGTGATATACCAAGTTTCTCCATAACTTCAAGACTTTTAAACTCATACTACTGCTCCTACACCTGGCTGTGGATCCTGCCTCTGGCTCGACTGGCGCCCCCGGCCGTCCCCCCTGCTCCGTCTGGATGAAGCTCATCTGCTGGACTTTAAATATGTAGTTGTAGAGTTGGATAAGTTAATTCTTCTCCGAGTTTTCCGGAATCCGTTTTTTTTAGGTGTTTTTCCTTTCCGTGTAGGGGGGTCTAAGGGCAAGGATGTCCAGTTTTGTTTAGTCTGTTTAGTTAGTTCAATTTAGTATTTTCCTATTGAATTCTATGTATTCATGATCCTTTTGATTTTATGTGTAACTTTTTCAATTACCGTTACAAATCCCATCGAGATGACTGTTGTTGTGAATTTGGGCTATACAAATAAAATTAATTAAATTGAATTGAAACTGCAATTGAAAGCGATAAGCACACGAAAAACATTTTTTTAAGTAGTTAAACAGATGTGACAAAGTGATGCAAGCCATAAATGTACACAGGGGAATTTTCTACCAGTTCCTTTAAATCCAACTAACTGATTTTGGCAACGTCGTTTATGCCTATCAGTATGTTTCTTTTTTGATCCAAACCCAGTGAGGACTTTGTTTTCTTATTTGGTTCCTGGGATTCTCATTGCACCTTTTGCAAGTAGACCAAAATATATAAGCAGAAGCATGTGTGTGATGATCGCTGCACCAATAAATATTCTTATGCACATTTACAATTTCTAAGTTTAATTTTGAGTTTCAAGAGCAGCTTTTTCCAAGTTTGTTTTAACGAGCTGCTGGCTTCATTCCGTGCATCTGAAATGTTCATCAAACTAAGGGCATTTGTCTTTTTTTACTTAGGACTTCAACTATTTCTTAATACATCTTGTACCTATACTTAACTCCAACACCCCCATGATCCTGAATAGGAGTGAAGCAGGTTTAGAAATTGGATGCATGGTTAGGAGAAACCCTGGTCCTTAATTTATTTATTTTTGCTAAAGTGTTAAATTCTACCCCATTTTTGTGTTTTCTCAGAAGCTGCATCATGTCAACAGCAACCCTTCTTCTCCTTGTTGCTCTAAGTTTGATCTGGCTATAGCTTCCACAGCTATATATTCTTTTAAGGACCCACTACATAGAAATAATGTTTTTTTAAGTGGCATTTTATTTATGAGGTAGGACATATCGAAAGAAAATTAGTTTAAAATTGCATCTTTAAACATTTCTATATTCACATGATTGTAAATCAGCATAAAAAATGCAATTTAAAAAAAGATTGTTTTGCGTCATAGTAACTACAATTGGCATGCAACAAGCTCTGCTCCATTGTGATGCATCCATTTACAAACAAATAGATCCACGTACGTCTTTGTTTTCCTTGTTTGAGTTGGTATCTGGCTCAAAACTGTTCGGCTGGATAGCTCCAATATTGTTTGCCACTTTTGGTGCACCAGGAATGTTGGGTTGTGGTTTTAAGGAGCCGTAAAATAGTAGAGAGTGTATAAACAAATGGGTGACGGGAAGGGGGAGGTAGGCCTCCTCCAAGCCAACGATCCCGCCCACAACTCAGAGGTGAATTTCTAATAAACTACTGTTGCTCTACAAAAACTATGCTCTAACACGATGACTGTTTGAATTTGAATTTTAGACAGCATCATCATCATTAAAAGACAACTGGGAACACTTTTACAAGAAATAAAAAGATGTTTTGTCGGGGCTCGATTGAAAAAGAAGCCATCGAAACTCATTGAGGCTTCCTGGTTGACTAAAGCAGGAATGAAAAATAAAATAAAAAGAAAAAAGTTATGATGAATTAGTTTATTTAGGAGAGCACAGTTCCAGAATATATTGACAGCACCTGTAGGTGCCAGCATCTTTATTTCCCTTTAACATGACCTATTATCATGTGTTGTCATCTTAAGTGTTATTTTTTTAACTTGTATACCCCCACATTTCCTTCCCAAATTCGAGGCCAACCAGGAAGTACCAAATGTTGTAGTTTCTTAAATGACTGCTTGAAGCTAGTTTCAAAAGTAAGCTATTTAGTATTGTTTGCCATGTTAAGGTCCAATGTCATCCATTTAACCGTTTTTAGAACTTACTGAATCCCTTTCAGGGTCACAGGGTTGCTGGAGCCAACCCAGCTACTGTTGAGTGCAGGCGGGGTACATCCAGAACAGGTCACCAGTCCTGTTGCAGGGCCACACACTCACATGCACACACTCTAAAGGCAATTTAAAGATACAAATTAACCTGTCTTTTGGAATGTGGGAGCAAGCAGGAGTTTACTGGAGGAACCCCCCCCCCACATGCACGGGGAGAACAGGCAAACACAGAAAGGTCCCAGCTGGGATTTGAGGTGCGGCCTTCTCACTGTGAGGCGAGAGCACTAACCACCACACCACCATGCAGCCCTGAGAGAGAAAAAAAAATGATCTATAGCTTCTTTTCAAACCTTTTTGTTGTTTATTATTTTATTTTCTATTCATGGCAATGGTTAGGGGTTGTTTTTTACAAAGCTGCTGCTTTGATTTTATTAAAGCTCTATCTAGGCAGGTGGATCCAACCAAACCTAATATATGTCTTGGGTTTTACCCAACTGCCTGTTTTCAGAACCAACACTGTTGGGTGGAGTAAGCTCCACTCAATATGGCTGCACCAAGTCAGGTTTTAGTTTTATCCAAAATCCTATACGTGTCAGAAATGATCAGCCTGGTTCCAGACCTCAGACACACTTTCCTGCCCAACTTCAAGTTTATTGTTTTTGTTCAACTTCGTTTGCTCAGCTACACACAGAGGTGAGAGTGCAGCGAGGCTTTGTACCTCTCTTTCTAGTTGTTTCCAACCATCTAACCCTGAAACTAAAAGTAGGTTTTTGCTAACTTTTCACACGCTGTTGCTGGCTGCTCCACATGTGGTCATGATCAGAAGGTACTTTGTTGCTTGGTGTCTCGCGCTTGTATGTGCCAGGTCATTTCTTTACAGGCACAAAGTGTGCTCTTGAGATATGCACGGGGAGTCTGTAAGGCCTGTGACTGAAGGCAGAGAGGTGCACAGGCCTCGGGGTTGCAGATGATCTCTCACCCAGCTGTCATGCAGCCTTTAAAGTGTTCTCTAGTTGCTCTTCAGGGTGCAGCCATCCACGGCCACATCCTCGTGTCAACCAGTGCTACGTGACTGTGCCTGCCGGGCACACCAAAGGCACACGCAGTGACAGGGACAGACACTAAATGATACAGAGGGAGCAGAAAAAGAGAAACGAGAGAGTTAGCCAAAGGAGGAAAATTGAGAAGGAAAATAAGAGCAGCCGGATGGTAGGGAGAAGACAGAGATCCGTGTGAGTCATAATTCACATTTATTATTTCTCTGTCAGATAGAGAATAAAGAAAACATAGAGTTGGTTGACATTCAGGCTTGATCATAAAGAACTATCACAGAGCAGCTCAGGGCTTTATGCGAGTGTGTATGTTCATGCGTGTGCTTGCATATGTGCAGATGAAAGCCTCGGAACTGGAGATGGAATGAGTGAGGGGTGAGTCTGTCAGAGAAGGAAAAGGATAATTTAGATGTGTTTCCTCGTTCCTGCTCCAGTGCCTAATGAGCCCTAAGCATTGCAGAGTCCCTGCAAGCACTGCCACCGCAGCAAAGATGAAACAGGTAGAAAGTGTGTGTTTGGGTGGGTGGGGGGGTGGACAGAAGCACAGAGATGAGAGGAGGAGGTACAGGAGCAGATACATGGGGGAAGAGGGCAGGCAGGCAGGCTCAGGGAGGGTGTGTGGAAAGATAAGAAAAGAAGGGAGGCTGTTACAGGCTTGGCTTCAAAGGCTGCCGAGTGGCGTGGCCATGGAGGAGCCATGAAGTCTATGGCTGCCTAGTGTGCTGGACTTGCAGAATAGGCTCCCTTTTTCAGGTCACACTCTTTTTCTCGGCTTATCTGGACCAGCCACAGACTGTTTTCCAGGAAAGCGTAGAGAAGCAGACTCGGACTGGGCTGGCTTGGCCCATTTTTCTGCTGCCTTTGACCAAAAGCATGTTTTGACCCCTCCATCTCCCAGGCGGGTGGAAAAATAGACTTGCAAATACAGAGGCGGCGTTAAACAGGGCATGAGCTACGGTCCTTTGTAAACTGTCGAATACTTGCCGTGCATTTAGCCCTTTATGGATAAGATGTGTTTTAGAGGCTGTCATGTGTGTGTTCTTTTTTTTCATCCTCCCCCTCTGCTGATGGGGCATTTTTTATCCCTGCACTTGGGCAGGAGCAAGTGCTCAGCAGGTAGTGAGGACACATGCAAAGATGTGATGCACGCCTCGGTGGTTGATGAATAGAAAGTGAAATAAACTGTGAGCCCACCAGGTGATAGAACCTAAGTGTGCTGGCAGAACGCGCACACCTCCACATACACCCATGCATTTTCTTGAAAGCCTCAATTAAAAAATTAAAAAACAAATATAGATTTCAGCTGTTTGTTTGCATGCGGTCTATTAGTCTCTCATTAGCATGTTTGCAAATATTTGTGCATGTCATTGCTTTATTGTTCTGCTGCCGTTATGCAAACAGTCCCCATGCGGTTGTGTTTGCTCGGCCGGTCAACCTTTTTGCATTTGTTGCTGTGCAGTCGGATGAGCGCACTCACACTTTGCCCCAATCCTGAGGCATTCCTTGTTTTCTACACCCAGCGCACGAGCAGTTTCTTACAACTCAGGCCAAATTTCCAACCCCGCTCACTGTCAGAACATCAGCACCATGCTATGCTTACATCTGTTACTCTCAAAGATACATAAGAGTCAGTCTGCTTGGAAATAATTCTTCCTCTCTCATCTGCTCCTCTTTCCTCTTTCCTTCTCACAGGCTTACGGCTGGCAGAGCAGCTGGCTCGACGCGAGGATGAAGCTAAGATCCGCCATCGTCTGGGGCTATCCCTCTGGGCTAGTGGGAACCTGGAGGAGGCCCAACACCAGGTAGAGTATCTCTCACGCCTTCCTCTTCTTGCTTTGAATCACCTTAATTTCTGCTCAACTCTATTCGAATTCCCTCCTTAGAATCCAACCTTTGGAGTTAGCTGACTTCCAATAAGTCTATATCTGCTGGCTTTACTAGTTGGCAACGCTCACTACTGTTGGAAGTGAAAGAGAAAACGGGTGGGAAACAAGCTTTCAATTTAAACCTTACGGCGCCAGAAACGTCTCAAAGAAAAAGAGAAGAACAGGCGAAGAAAAAAGCAGTGATGGTTGTAGCGCTTAAAGATGGCTGCCGGCAGTATATGCTGGAGAGTTTGTTAGGCAGGCAAACGCTGTCATCCCTGCAGACAGGTGACAGACGAGTGCAGATTTTTCTCTGTGAGTTTGGATGATCTCATGAGGCCCAAAGCTCTGCATAACTCCCACTTCTGCTCCTCTTCAACCCACTGCCCACCTGGCAAGCAAGATGGCTTTGCAGTCCCTCCAATCACCTCACCACAATCTTTGATTTTTCTCCGTATTCCTTTTTAACCGAATTGTGTAGCAGCAAACAAGTCTGACAGTCATCCAGCAGCAGTTGCTGTCACTAAAGTCTGTAGGGAGTTTTTTTTTTTTTTCCAGCTGTCTTCGTTTCTAAAATCTCGCCAAAAACATCTCTGCTGTGATACAAGCGCACTACTTGCAACTGCGTGACCTAGAAACATTTCCTTTTGTTTGTCCTGCGTCATACTTTTCAAAAAGTTACTTTTGTCTGTTTGCAATTATCTGAAACAAGAGCAGAGAAAAACACCAAAAAAAAAAGAAGAATGACCAGAGCAGAGCACGGGTGCTCATGAGTCATGTTGAGGAATTTGTGTTCAATTAAAGCAAAATATTATTCTAACAAACTCATGCAACATATTTTCCACTGCATGCTTCCAGTTTAAGCACGAAGAGCCCTGCGGCCCTCAACAGTACCTTGTCCTTGTTACGATCACCAGTATATTTCCATGCATGTGTTCCTGCATCCATTGTGGATATTTAAAAGAACATCTCTGCCCTCTGGCTCGCAGCCCTCAGGGTGAATTCGTAGTGAGAAAGGACACTTTTGTCCACAGATTAGGGATCAAATGGTTATTCATGAGCTTGCGTCTGTACAAATAACCTTGATATATCTTTCTTTTCATGCAGGGATCCTAAAGGATTGTGCTCAAATTCTATAGTTGCCATAGATGTAGATAGGCAGTACTTGACCTCATGTTTCTCACTCTTTTCATACATTTAGGCCTAATTGCAGTTTATCACCTTAGCTGTGATCTTGGTGTTCACCGTGACTCCCTTGATTGACGTGACCTGATTTTAATCAGCTTCTGAGACGCTCTCATTCATATCACAGCAAGTGTGAATCAATAAATTTGGTCTTCCTTAAATAAAGGTGGTCTATTTTCGATTTATTGCGTCTGATTTGATCTCACGGGTATTCCCCAGTGAGCTTCTTTAATTTAAAAAAAAAATACATAAATGGTAAGATGTATGTATCAAACCCTGCTCACTCTACCACCCATGCATGGCATTGACATTTACTCAACATGCCAGATAAAAGCTCTGTTTTTGTCACTGACTGTAAAACAGGAGCACGCTAACTGGTGACACGGCGGCTGCAAAGAGAGCCACTGTGCCACAACACAGTGGGGATTGCGACAGTTTCAATCAGCCAGCCGCCTGAGGAGAAATGAGCTTTTTTGGAAAAAGAATTGTTTGCAAATGTGCAAAGTAGCGCTGTGGTTGTCCTACTAGAAGCCCATTGGTAAATCCAGCCTCAGATCACTGCTTAGCAAAAAGCTATCTATTTAAGTGTACTACAATTATACTTGGTCTATCCTAAAAGTGAGGCAGTATACTTGAATTTTGCTTTATATATACTATCTATATATTGTAAACTTTAAATATTCCAATTTAGAAGAGGTATTTAGTTTCTATACCTCCCAAACCACATGTACAGTATTGTATTTACTATAGTAGACTTGCTTTACTCATACTCAAGTATATTTATAGTATTTTCCACACTATAAGGTGCACTTAAAAGCCTTAATTTAAAAAAAACAACAACATTATGCCTTATAATCCAGAGTGCCTTAAAGATGGATTAATTCTGGTTGTGCTTTATGATGTCAAAGCGATTTTGAGAGGTCCACAGCGCTCTGTCCAAATGTCCGTCTTTTTTTCTAACAATTTGTAAAAAAGGTTAGGTGGTATTTCAAAGACGCTAACGTACAGTGGTCTCGAACTGTGTGTTTTGTTTTCACATGTTACTAACAAGGTTGGGAGTTAGTGTAGTCACAGTAACGTTTGTTTCACCAGTATCAGCCTGGTTTTTTTAATATATATAGGAGTTACAGGTGTTGTGAGTACGCTAACGTGGTAGGGAATTCCTTTGAACAACGATTCGATTCAGACCTAAAATCACTCCAGGACATCTTTAGCATTACTGTAATGATGTCTTGATCATGCTTTGCTGCCATCAAATGTGTGTTGTCCGCTGTGACGGCACTTGGACGTTTTTACATTAAAGTAAAATAAACCTACCATACCTCGATCTAAATGGTCTTTTCCAATATCGATGTAATGGATTTGTTTTATTTTGAAATTATTTTATGGTATAGGTCAATTTGATTAATACGACAGAGTTTTAGCCCCCCCCCCCCCCCCCCCCCCCAAAAAAAGTACAATTACGAGATTTTATCTCGTAAATTTATCTCCTAAATTTACGACTTAAAATCTCGTAAATTAGAGATCGTAGAGATCTTGTCTTTTGTGGAGGAAGAAAAGATTCAAGTGGAAAGCTGCAAGGATACTGACGGCTTCATCGGGCTGCAGAGATCCTGCAAACCAACCATCAATAAATAAAACTTTAATAAATTGTAAATCAAACAAATGAGCTTCCAGACATTTGGAATGTTCAAGCTCATTCAGTTCACCTGTTCAACAAAGTTTAGTCGGTCTGCTCTGTTGCTGCGCGGCGTTCACCTGCTGCTCTGCATGCTCACTTCCACTTTAATCTCGTAAATTTACGATTTAAAATCTTGTAAATTTACGGGTTTTTTAACAACCTCCTTCAGACAAATTGATCTAATTGGATTTTAGGAATAGAAATTGATTTATTGATTAAGTTGATCAATTGTTACACCCCTATAACATGACGTGTAGCGTGTTACAAACAAGTTTTAGAGTTACTGTGAACACAGTTAATAAAGTCTGACTGACTGATGGACTTATCTCTGACTCTTTTGTCTCGCCTAATGTAGCTTATAGTTCAGTGTGCCATGTATATGACAAAAGCGTAAAAATAGTCCATTCACTGACGGTGCACCGTATAATCTGGTGCACCCTATAGTGCATAAAATGGGGTAAAAAAGGAGTGGTTGTGTCATGCACGAATGCAGCAGAAGTCCGAGGTTTTCTGGTGATCTCTCCTCTATATACACCTTCTGACACACTGACCTTGGCACTGATCAGCTTCAGTGTGTACCAGCAGTCACTAGCAATCAACACATTCTGCAAAGCACAAAAAAGTAGTCCTGAAAATATCTCATTTGTAGCTTGAACCTTTTATCAGCCCTTTGTCTTTTTCAGACTATGGTAAAGTAGTGCTGGTGTGTAGCATCTCTGCTGGATTCAGACCCCCAGAGTACGGCTCTGTAGCCGTCTCACTTCTCTCAGGGTTTCTAAAAGTAGCTGAAATAGGAAATCAATAACAGCTTACATGAATCAGCACTCCTGGTCAGCTCTGCCTGGCCAGTGTGCAACATCGCCTGCTTGCTCCGCTTCTCCATTGCCTTCTGCCTTCTATCAATTGAATGTCTGGATTTGACTCAGAACGCCCAATAAGACAGACAGGTCCATTGAATTCTCATAGCATTCATTTCCTCGGACAGCGTCAGTTCAGTTTACACAGGTAATTGTTGAGTGCCGGCCCTCTTCTAGGTTCTGGCAAACAGGAGGTGAAGAGACTTTTATGTGTTTTTGATGGTCATTTGCTAAACTACTACACTGCATTGCTTTTGTTGAGAGTGGTGGTGGTGGTGGTGGGGGGGGTTGCAAGGATGCTTGCCAATGACCTGTGAGGTGGGATGCTGCCACCTAGTGGTAGAATTGACTTCTGAAAGCCTGCACACCTACTCACACAGCAGTTGGCCCACATTGCTACCGCATCCATCTATTAGAGTAATATGACTGGTTACATGTGTAGCACTCAGAATCTTCCCACTCCACTGTAGTACTGCTGGTAGTCTCTGTTTTTTCAGGTACCAGGAGCTATCCCAGAGCTTAAGTGATTCTCATACAACATAATGTAATAGTACTAAAGTCTGAAACTGTTATTTTCTTTCAGCTTTACCGTGCATCTGCATTGTTTGAGACCATCCGCCATGAAGCCCAGCACAGCACAGACTATAAACTCTCCCTGTTTGACCTGCAAACATCTTGCTACCAGGCTCTCCAAAGAGTCCTCGTCAGCCTTGGTAAGACAACATTTATTTCTCTCTGTTTTTTGGGTTCCTCTTGTTTGATTTCAGTCAGGTTTGTTTTTTGTATCCTTGACTGAATAGATTATAAAATGTGCTCATTCAGTAACTATGGCTTCTGAACTGCACAGGACACCACGACGAGGCCCTGGCAGTGGCAGAGCGAGGCCGCACTCGAGCCTTTGCCGACCTCCTGGTGGAGAGGCAGACAGGCCAGCAGGACTCAGACCCTTACACGCCAGTAACGGTGGAGCACATCCTGGACACTGTCAGCAGTCAGAGGGCGTTGGTGCTTTACTTCTCCATGGCTGCAGGCTACCTGTACAGCTGGTTGCTGGCTCCGGGAGCAGGTGAGGTCTTCAGTCTGATAGTGAGAAATCCTATCTTTTAGAACATTTTACATGTTTTTATGGCAGTATGTCATATGAATAGGAAAAAAATGATAAAACAGCTTATTGGGCTTACGGTAAACAGCTTGGTGCATTAGCGCACACACACACACAGACACACACACACACACGCTTGTTTGTTCAAATCAAAGAAGATAAAAGGTCGACAAGCTGGTGCCTTGTTTTTTGGTAATCACGGGGTCCAAAGCCCAGCCCTGACACCAAGTGGCAGAGCCACCTGCCACTCCACAGCTTGGATTTGCCTCCTGCTTCTCGTTTCAGCCCAGAATGCATCTGCCTGTGAACCATGCTAATTGAGAGTGACACAGTTGTGGCACTGCCAAACGAGGTACATCCTCCCACATGTCAAGAGGAAAACACTTTGCTCTGACACCACTCTGATGTTCTTCTCACATTACTTATCTCTTCATTTTTCCTATACTTCCCTCTTTCTTGCATTGTCTCAGTGTTCAGCTACATTCACATCACCCTAAGCAACGTGCGTTCAAGTGACCACTTAAATGAAAAGTCTATGTAAACGTGTGTAAATGCTTTTACATTTTGCACCAAGCCTCTTTCAGCTGTAGATGGTGGTCATGTGCTACTAAACAGAAAATCCCTCCCCGCTTGTCCAGTGTAAACACCGTGGACTAAACGCACCTTCAAGAAGGTCTTTAATTTTTTTCACCTTTTGACACAATGTTCTAAAGAGAGGAAATGAGAGGCAGGGCTCCTGTCCTCCTTTACTTTGGGGGCTCACCGCCTCCCGGGCAACCAGATGATCTTGACACCCCCCGAGCCAGCACCACTTCCAAAAGCAGCACTATCACTGAGGGGACTGGCGTAGACCTTCAAAGCTTTGAATATTGCCTCTGGCAAAGAAGGAGCACCTTGCTCACTGATCGCCTGCCTGCTACTTCCCAGCTTTCCCTGGCATCCAGATGGCACATAAATATGGCCAACTCTGTGGAGTGTAACCAATAAGAAGATCTACAGGAACACCATGATTACTTTATTTGTAGCACAAACAAATATATGCATTCAGTGGGAAAATGTGCACTGACACAGCGTAGACATGCACACTTACCCAGCTCCTACCCTATCCTCAAGTGAGCCCTTCCCCAGGCAGCAGATGGCACAGACAGCCTACTTTTATCTTTTGTTGAATGTTGTTTGTTTTATTCATTTGGCTCCACAGATGCACTGCTACAAATGGTCTGATTCACAGCACTCAGTTAAAAAGATCCAATATTTCCTCATTGTGAACCAATTCTAAAAGCCTATTAGGAAAAAGCTATGCTCAAAAATTAGATTGCATTTATTATTGCATACACCATTTAACCTTATTTACACATAACATCCCCAATCATCTGTTTCTTTCTTTAACCCCTACAGGCATCCTGAAGTTTCATGAAGTTTATTTAGGTGAGGGCGTCTCAGAAGGAGGGTCAGATTTCCAGGACGGAGGTGGGAGTGGAGTGGTCGGTGGCTCCTCGCTGGAGCAGCACATTGCCAGCGCCCGGGAGGCTCTAGGTGTTGAGTCTTACTACAGCAGGTGAGACATGGACACATGTACCTGTTGGTTTTGAGCCGACCAAAAGAAAAGCCATCCTTTCTGCTCCTTATTCATGCAACAAAATGTTTTTATTACGTTTTCTTTTTTTTTTTTTTGGAAATGATAGATACATTTAGGGCAGTGGTCCCCAACCTTTTTGTCACCGCGGACCGGTACAACGCAAGGCACGTTTACCGCGGACCCGTGTGTGTGTTTAATTTTAGCGGGGTGTATCACGTGATGTTTGGTGTCGTGACTTTGACGTGCGTTTAGTGTGACGGATGTAACAGAGAGAATCCGGTCACTTTTCAAAATAAAACGTTTTTTTCGTTAAAAAAACCCAATAAAATGGAAATTATTTTTTCTTTCTGTGCGTCCTGGTGCCAAAATTTCCCCGGTGGTTGGGGACCACTGATTTAGGGAAAGGAAAAGAGCTCTTATAGCCATTGTGTTGATAAATTTACATTATTTTTAATTTAAAAAAAATGTAGTATACTTCATCTGTATTTCAAATGCAATTTTCTGATACCCTGCAAATGAGAGAAATAAACACATTTGCAGACTTCAGCTGCAGCTATTTTGTTTATTTCTGGGTTTTCTTCTGTTAATACTTAAAATAAACCAAAAAAAAAAATGCCTCATATGCCCCTTTTTAGAGTATCTATTTATCATCTTCAAGCAAAAGTAGTTCACAGAGCAGAGAAAGGCAAAAAGAGGTTTCATGGAAACTGAAAATAAATGCTGTAGAGTACATACAACTTAACCTGCTCCTCTGTAGCCTTTGGTAACCAGTCTCTAGTTAAAAGTGAGCGCTTCTATCAAGAGTTAACAGAGGATCTATTTTGTTATTTGTCTGTGTAAAGAGCATTAGTTTGCCCTCTTGCACTCTACTTCCTCCACCATTTCCTCCCCCGAGTGGAAACAAATGAAATGGAATCATGGTTATGTGGTTCACTAGAGTGGTTGATCCCACTCAATAAGCAAAGAGAATTGAAGAAAGAGACACAGAACAAAGAAAACAGTTCCTGCAGCGGAAAGGACAGAGACTTTAGGAAGAAGTTAAAGAAGAAAAATTCAAAGAGAATGCTTTATGAATGGTTCACTAAGATCTTGAAGGAAGTAGCCAGCAGGACTCTGTGGAAAGTGACAGGAGATGCAGCTTGAAGTTTCAGAAGTATAAATCACCTGCTGACATCCGCAGTTCTGCCGTCTCTCTTGTTGCTGTTTGATCCATGGTACCCAGCTGCTCTGCCCAGTCCCAGTCTTTGTCACCCCAGTAGCCCAGCCCTCTTGCCACATCATCAGCTCATTTACTACTCCAGTGGGAAGTTGCACACACACACCACTGCGCCTGGATGGGCACAATATGGCACCACTTACCAGCCCATTCACTATCTGGAGATCAGACAAAGGCAGGTGGCATCTGAAGTGAGTGGAAACAAAATGAATGGGATAGAAAAAAATGAAGGGAGGACATGTGTGACAGGAAAGATAATAAACAAGATATTTCATTCTCACGTTTGTCCATAAAAATATCTATATACAGTCAGGACCATAAATATTTGGACAGAGACGCATTCTCTCTATTTTTGTTTCTTTACATTACCACAGTGAATTTTAAAGAAAACAACTCAGATGCCATTGAAGTGCAGACTTTCAGCTCTTCTTCCATGGGTTGAACAAAAAGATTGCATAATAATGTGAAAAACTAAAGCATTTTTTAAACAATCCCTTCATTTCATGGGCTGGTAAGTAATTGGACTGTTGACTTCCATGCTATTGCATGGGCAGGTATGGGCAATTCCCTTGTTATGTCATTATGAGTGAAGCAGATAAAAGGCCTGGAGTTGATTAGAAGACTCGTGCTTTTGCTGTGAACAGACAACATGCGGTCAAAGGAGCTCTCCATGCAGGTGAAAGGAGCCATCATTAAGCTGAGAAAACAGAAAAAAATAATAATAATAATGGATTGGATTTATCTGCGCTTTTCATGACACTCAAAGCGCTAACAGTGTGTCCATTATTCATTCACTCCTCATTCATACTTGGTGATGGTAAGCTATGGTTGTAGCCACAGCTGCCCTGGGGCAGACTGACAGAGGCGTGGCTGCCAGTTCGCGCCTACGGCCCCTCTGACCATCACCGGGAACATTCATGCACATTCACACACCAGTGGAGCCACACTGGAGGCAAGGAGGGTGAAGTGTCTTGCCCAAGGACACAACGACATTTTGGCTGGTGGGAGCGGGGATCGAACCGCCAACCCTTCGGTCATTGGACGACCCGCTCAACCACCTGAGCCACTGTCGCCCCCATGCCAGTAATTGCTACAGTATTAGGAGTGGCAAAATCAACAGTGTGGTACATCCTGAGAAAGAAAGAAAGAAAGAAAGAAAGAAAGGAAGGAAAGGAAGGAAGGAAGGAAGGAAGGAAGGAAGGAAGGAAGGAAGGAAGGAAGGAAGGAAGGAAGGAAGGAAGGAAGGAAGGAAGCACTGGTGAACTCAGCAACGCAAAAAGACCTGGACGTCCACGGAAGACAACAGTGGTGGATGATGGTAGAATCATTTCTATGGTGAAGAAGAACCCGTTCACAACAGCCAACCAAGTGAACAACACTCTCCAGGAGGTTGGCGTATCAATATCCAAGTCTACCATAAAAAGAAGACTGCATGAAAGTAGATACAGAGGGTACACTGCAAGATGCAAGCCACTCATAAGCCTCAAGAATAGGAAGGCTAGATTGGACTTTTTTTAAAAGCATCTAAAAAAGCCAGCACAGTTCTGGAAAAACATTCTTTGGACAGATGAAACCAAAATCAACCTCTACCAGAATGATGGCAAGAGAAAAGTCTGGAAAAGGCGTGGAGAAGCTCGTGATCCAAAGCACACTGCATCATCAGTAAAACTCTGTGGAGGCAGTGTGATGGGCTGGGCGTGCATGGCTGCTAGTGGCACTGGGACACTAGTGTTTATTGATGACGTGACACAGGACAGAAGCAGCCCAGAGAATTCTGAGGTGTTCAGAGACATACTGTCTGTGCAGATCCAGGTGAATGCAGCCAAACTGATTGGGCGGCATTTCATAATAAAGATGGACAACGACCCAAAACATAGAGCCAAAGCAACTCAGGAGTTTATTAAAGCAAAGAAGTGGAATATTCTTGAATGGCCAAGTCAGTCACATGATCTTAACCCAATTGAACATGCATTTCACTTTTTGAAGACTAAACTTCAGACAGAAAGGCCCACAAACAAACAGCAACTGAAAGCTGCTGCAGTAAAGGCCTGGCAGAGCATTCAGAAGGAGAAAACCCAGCATCTGGTGATGTCCATGAGTTCAAGACTTCAGGCTGTCATTGCCAACAAAGGGTTTTCAACCAAATATTAAAAATGACCATTTTTTCCCCCACTTATTTCATTTGTCCAATTACTTACGAGCCCATGAAACGAATTGACTGTGTTTAAAAAATGTTTTAGTTTTTCACATTTTTATGCAATCTTTTTGTTCAACCCATGGGATAAAAGCTGAAAGTCTGCACTTCAATGGCATCTGAGTTTTTTTATTTAAAATTCCCTGTGTTAATGTACAGAAACAAAATTAGAAAAAATGTGTCCCTGTCTAAATATTTATGGTCCTGACTGTATGAATGTGATTTTAAAAAATTCGTTTTTACTTTGACTGTATATGAGAACTGGACTGAGTGATCTGTCCCCCCTCCCATTTCAAACAGGAAGTACGTACTGGTTCCAAAAAGCTGAAATCCCATAGATTTAGCTCAAGAAATAAGATGCGATTACTCAGTCACTTTTTTTAATATTTTCTTTGTTGGGCAAGTTATTTAAGTTATAAAATGGCAGATGCCTCAGTAAAAATATGTGGTTGCTATAGAAATGTTGAGTCAGTCTGACAATATCAGGTTCCAACATGGTGATGTCCCTATTGTAAAAATAATCGGCAACTAAACTGACTTCATTTCATTGGAGCTGAAAGAAAGTTATTTTCTATAGGTGATGTTACACTCACCCACTCCAGTTCTCTTATACAGTCGATGTTTTTTTAATCTAACATTTTGTGTCAACGTTTAACCTTTTCATCTTGTATCCAATGATCATCGTACTGTTCAGGGTTTAGGACGTTGTACTGAAGGAAGTAATAGTGACAGATTCAGCGGCGGGTTTGCGTTTTCAGCCGTCTGCTGCCAGACGAAGCAGCAGACTCTGCAGGAGTTAACTTGAAAGTGTTGCACAAGAGATAAGGTTGAAGCACAAACGCATGGGGAAGAGTGGTGGCGAGTGTACGGGGTGAGAGTGGTTAACTCCCCCCCGACTGGATCAGCATTACCAGCATTTTTAATGAAAGGATTTAACTGTGCTTATCATCTGAATGTGGGCCTGGGAAATTAGGCCAAGTGTGTGGGTAGAACTGTGTGTATTTCTGGCTGATCACAAGTGTCAGAGTTGATTATCCACAGAGAAACAATGTAAAGTCTCCTGCATTGTGTTCTGTGCTCAAGTGCCTTCTGTTTGCCAGTATTTTTGCGGTTATGGATGTCTCTTACGCCATCTCTTTCTGCCCCCCCACTCCACAGAGGATGTTCAAACAGCGAGACGGAGAGCGAGGCTGGAGATTTGTTGGACCAACAATTCGAGGAGCTCAACAACAAGCTTAACTCGGTCACCGATCCAACGGGCTTCCTGCGCATGGTGTCAAGAAATAACCTGTTCAACAGGTAGGAGATTGTTGCGCAGCATCTTCTCCTTCCTGCCGTCACACCGTCAGGCTGTCCTAATTGCCAAATGCTACTCAGACCCACTTCTGCACAAAAAAAAAAGATTAAAAATATCTGCTTGAGTAAGGAGATTGGTGGGGTATTGTGGCTCATCTGTGAAAGGACTCTTTCCTGCATTGTTTCGCCAGCGCAGAGGCAGCAAGTGAATCCTCCTTATTAAATAGACTGAGCAAAGCCAAGCTGCTAAAACCCTTATCAACTCTCCTCTGGTGGAGCCTTGTGTGTGGATGTGTTGATGTGTGCATGCGCACACTGAACTAGATCTATGTCTTTTCTGCAAACAGGCAAAGTAAGGTTTGCTCTGTCTGTGTTTGCCGTGCAGATTTATGATATTTCAGCGAGTCTGTCAGAGGCTTCTTCTGACTTTTGTTTATTGACTTTTGTGAAGGATTTGGGCACACTGCTCCTGCTGGTACTGTGTGCCAGTTTGAAGTGCTGGGGTCAAATCTTCCCGCCCTTGTCCACAGTTGAGCTGCTCTTTGATGAGGGGGTAATTCCAGCTTTAATTGAGTCTCTGTACTTATTAAGCCCCTTTAATGGGCTGCCGGTAATAATCCCCCCCATTTTTTTTTTTTTGTTCTCAAAAGGAAAATCCTCTGAAATATAAAGCTGCAAATGCTTAGGAGCCTGTCATTCCCATCACATTGCTAAAGCCTGAGAAAACGTCATTTTAGTATGAACACATCAAGGGAGATTGATGTCAGATACTCAAGACATTTTGGAGCTCTGTCACTTCCAATAATTATCTTCTACTTGCTAAAATGTTGAGATCACTGCAGTTTGGGCTAAAACATATATATAACATTTAAGTTGGAATGGCTTCAAGAAAAATCAACAAAGAATGAAAAGACCTGTTAGTTGTCCTGGTTTAAGCACAAATCTCCCCAGAGGGGTTTGAAAGGATTAATATGCGGAGGTGATGATGAAAGTCTTAGTACGCATAATCCTATTAGAGTGCAGAAAATAAGTCTTGGTGTTCAATAAATCCATGAAGAATTGTAGATCTTGATTAAGATGGAAACAAAGACGCCTGTTAAACAGGAGTTCTGCCCTGAAAGAGCCAAGGAGATTTCAAGTTAAGCAAAATCTTCCAGCCAGTTCTTCATCCTCACATCCTGCAAGACATCATGATTGATTTGCTTTCCTTTGTTTACCCCACAGATCAAACTTGCGGACCGCTTTTCAGCTATATACTAATCTAAACGGCACAGCCGCCTCGCCTGTCTGTGTTTTCTGCTTGTTTCTATACTTGACTCTCACCTTGTCTTTTCCCTTTCCTCCTCTTCCATTTCTCCTGTCAAGCTAACAAACGGTTGTTTTGCTTTCCCATTGAGGCTCATGCCAAGTCCTGTAGGAGAGACAGTGTTGGGAGGCTGGAGGGAAGTCTGTAGCCTGGGGCTACCAGAAGGGCAAGAAAGATGTCTGTTGGCTGGGTTTGGGAGCAAAAAAAAAAAACTTTGTCTGCATGAGCAGATGGAGACCACTGACAAGTTCAGGCATGAAAACGGACCCCTTGGGGCCGGGCAAAACTCTTGTAACCCCAGGGCCTGCATTACCACAGTTTTCAGTATGCTGAGGATCAGCCTGGTGTCATTTTTCTCCCACATGCCAACAATCGTACATTCATCAATGATACACAGAACAGATCCTCCATTAGCTAGAGCTGTTGATTCAAAATGCTTGTATAGTTAAGCCATAGCTCCTTCTCTTATTTTACTACAATGCTGCCATCTAGCGGTGCTACGTGACACTACACCTAAAAAAAATCAGTTAAGAATCAGTTATTTTCACATGACAGTTATTTAATTACTTAGACCTCAGAGGAAGCAATTAAGTCGTTCTAGGGGTGTTCAAGTTCCGACATTTAGAGTTTTATTTAAATGAAAAACAAATGAAAACGTGTCAAACTGTAATGGCCTATTAAACCTACATGTAAGTGCAACAAACTCAGCCCAGAAATACCACAGGGGCAGGCAACAACCCTTTAATCTATGTATTTTAGTTTTCCCTCATGCTCCCTTTTAAAAGGGTTGTATCTGCTTTGAGATTAGGATGAGATTGAGAGGATTTGAGATTAAATGGAAACATTTTATAAAAGAAATAAAGTATTTAAATATTTTGAATGCACTATTATGCATGTAGAAACTTAAATAACATACGATTAGCTTAATAGTCAAAGGATTGCATGAAGGCTTTGTCAACTGTGGGGCTTCATTGACAGTTTTTAATACTAGTTTTTTTAAATAAAACCGTTGCTTCTCGAATTTCAAGCTATCATTTCAAGTGTATATATTTAATACTAATAAATAAATTATTAGAGGATTAGAAATGGTTGATGATGTATCTGAAAAGTAGACATCTGTAAGATAATATATAACTGGAACCACAAATGCTTTTTTTCAACCCAAAGCATATCAATAATTCAATTCAATTCAATTCAATTCAATTTTATTTGTATAGCCCAAAATCACGACAACAGTCGTCTCGATGGGCTTCGAAGTAAAACATGAAATCAAAAGGATCACGAATACAAAGAGTTCAATAGAAAAATACTAAAATGAACTAACAAACTGACTAAGCTATACTGGCATCCCTGCCCTTAGACCCCCCTTCGCGGTAAGGAAAAACTCCCAAAAAAACCGGATTCCGGAAAAAACGAAGAAACCTCAGGGGTGCCCACATGAAGGAGGGATCCTCCCCCAGGACGGACAGGCGATTTACCAGAAATCTTAGAGAAGAATTAACTTATCTAAATCTACAACTACATATATAAAAGTCCAGCAGACGAGCTTCATCCAGCCGTGGTTGTGGGGACAGTCAAAGGCGCGAGTCGAGCCGGAGACAGGAACCACAGCCAGGTGTAGGAGCAGGAGCAGAGACGAGGTACTCGGTCAGGTACAGAGCAGAGACGAGCCAGAGATGAGCCAGAGGCAGGATCCACAGCCAGGTGTAGGAGCAGGAGCAAAGGCGAGGTAAACGGTCAGGAACTGGAGCACGGATGAGCCAACTGGAGTCTGGAAGCACTCCCACTCCCCAGGAGGGGAGAGGAAAAGAGGGACAATACATGAATCGCACTGCACCAAACAGAGGCATGGAGAACTAAATGATAAATTATGATCAAGAATAGAGGAGAGGAAGGGTAGAAGTAAAAAAGGAAAGAGGACAGAACCCCAGTGCACCATAGTTACCCCAGCTTCAACTTCTAGCAGCCTTTTAAAAGAAATAGTTATTATTAAGTTTAATTTAAACAAACTAACATTAAGTTAAATAATCTCTGAATACTAGCTAGTCTGACAATAAGCCTGTCCAAAGAGGAATGTTTTCAGTCTAGCTTTGAATGTAGAAACTGAGTCGGCCTCTCTTACATGAGCTGGGAGTTTATTCCATAAGACAGGGGCTTGGTGGCTAAACGCTCTACCTCCAACCGTACTTTTACTAATTCTAGGAACCACAAGCAGTCCTGCATTTTGCGAGCGAAGTGTTCTGATTGGTTGGTAAGGGACTATGAGGTCCTTAATATAGGACGGGGCCATTCCATGTAAGGCCTTATAGGTTAACAGGAGGATCTTGAACTTAATTCTAGAATCAACTGGGAGCCAATGGAGCGAAACTAACACAGGAGTGATGTGATCTCTTCTGCTGGTTCCAGCTAACAATCTAGCAGCTGCGTTCTGAACAAGCTGGAGACTTCTTAAGGAACTCTTAGGACACGCTGCTAACAAGGAGTTACAGTAATCCAGCCTCGACGTAACAAATGCATGGATGAGTTTTTCAGCATCACTCTTAGAAAGTATATTTCTGATCTTAGCAATATTTCGCAGGTGAAAAAAGGCAGTTCTACATGCCTGAGATATGTGAGCCTTAAATGATAAATCCTGGTCAAGTAAAACCCCAAGGTTTCTAACTGTGGAATTAGGGGCTATACTTATGCCATCCAGGGAGACTATCTGAGCAGACAGAGCATCTCTGAGGTTTTTAGGACCAAGTATAATGACCTCAGTTTTTTCTGGGTTCAAGAGGAGGTAATTAATTGTCATCCAATCTTAATAATCCTTAATAATAAAGTTAAGAATTTTTAAGCAGGCTTCATAATTGATGCATTTTGGCAAGTAATTCCCTTACAGAAAGAAACCAAAATAATTAAACTTAGCAACAAATTTTTGTGAAAATCTTTGGAAGTTGGTTAATCGCATTAATATGCAATATAAGAAGGAATTAGTTTTGCCCTCTTTAGTTATAGTTTTTTCCTGTTTGAAGCTCTAAAACAAAGCATTATTTCATGATATAGTCATGAATGAAAATGAGCGTTTTTGTGTGTTTTGCCTGTGCAGGAGCTGCCAGAGTATGACCAGCCTGTTCAGTAACACCATGTCTCCAGCCAAAGATGGTAGCTCTTCGCTGCCCCGTCGCTCTAGCAACCTCGGAAAACCTCCACTCCGGGCACTTTATGATCTACTTATTGCACCCATGGAAGGGGTAAGGGTAACCCTTGAGCGTATTATTGTCCAACTAGATGTAGAGCTGTTTTTAAAGAGACATTTCACATCAAAACATGTATCTAAAGCATTATTTGCCCCTTTTCCTGAGGAGCTTCATATTGTCACGACTGTGCTTGTGTTTGACAGGGCCTGATGCACTCAAGCGGGCCTGTTGGCAGACATAGACAGCTGGTGATGGTGCTGGAGGGAGAACTTTACCTCATCCCGTTTGCCTTGCTCAAAGGAAGCTCCTCAAATGAATATCTGTACGAGCGTTTCAGCCTCATCGCTGTGCCCTCTATCCATGGCCTTGGATCCAGTGCGAAGGTGTCATGTTTTATTTGTGTTAGACTAAGTAATAACATTCTCCGACAGCAGAAACTTTGTGCTTAAATGCAAACTGGGTTGCTCTCAGGCATATTCCCGGCGTCCTGGACCAGCTCCATGTGGTGGGATCTCAATGGCAGCAGTGGTGGGCAACCCCAAACTGCCCTCACCCGTGATGGACCGCTGGCTCTGGGGGCCTATGCCCTCCGCAGAGGAGGAAGCTCTGATGGTTGCCGAGCTGCTGGGATGCCAACCCCTGGCTGGTTCTTCTGCCACTAAGGAGAGAGTGATGAGTGCCCTCACACAGGCTGAGTGTGCCCATTTTGCCACCCACATTTCCTGGAAACTGGCAGCCCTGGTGCTCACCCCAAACTCTGAGGTGGGGCCTGGAGGAGCAAATGCCAGCGTGGGGACAATGGGTCGGGGTGCAGGCGGAAGGAGAGGCAGCAACAGTCGAAGCAGGAAGGGCTCCATAAGCAGCGGTTACACCATCCCAGAGTCCTTCCACATGCAGGACGACAGCAGTGATGTGGAGAGCATCTGTGACAGCCCTCCACTGCAGGAGTTCCTGCTCACAGCTGCAGATATATTGGACCTCAGGTTACCAGTCAAGCTGGTGGTGCTTGGGTAGGTGGAAAAAATAAAGCAGTTTGCACTTGCATCAACCTTTATTGTAATGTTTTAGTTAAAACTTCTAACAAACAAAACAAAAAAAACTTTATTTACACAAGTAAAGCAGGAATTGGATCACAACTAGGAGCATCTTGGTTTCACATGCTCGTCTCTGATGTGTGACCCGCTTTGCAGGTCGTACCAGGAGTCCAGCAGCAAGGTCACGGCGGATGGTGTGGTTGGACTGACCAGAGCCTTCCTGGCTGCTGGTGCTCAGTGCGTCCTGGTGTCTTTGTGGCCCGTCCCTGTCGCAGCCTCCAAAGTATTTGTCCATGCTTTCTACTCTGCCTTGCTCAATGGAACCAAGGCTAGTGCCGCACTGGCAGATGCCATGAAAACTGTCCAGAGCAGCAAGCAGTACTCACATCCGTCCAATTGGGCAGGTAGTGGATTTTTATGCACTTTTTAGTTCCTTCTTCATCATCACAGGAGAGGAGAGGATTTTGTAACCAAAAATTGTCTTCTTTGCAGGTTACATGCTGATTGGTAATGACGTGAAGCTTAACAGCCCATCTTCTCTGATTGGCCAAGCTTTGGCTGAAATTTTACAATACCCAGATCGAGCTCGAGATGCTTTGAGAGTTTTACTCCATCTGGTGAGACAAACACACAACTACTGCACTGAATGTCACTACAAAAAGAGAAGAAAGCTCACCCACTTTTGTTTTCCTTGCAGGTGGAAAAGTCTCTACAGCGGATCCAAAATGGCCAGCGAAATTCCATGTATACATCGCAGCAGAGTGTGGAGAACAAAGTAGGGGGCGTCCCCGGGTGGCAGGCCCTGCTAACGGCTGTGGGTTTCCGGCTGGACTCTGTAGGCACTGGGATGCCAGCTGCAGTCTTTTTTCCCACTGCGGACCCAGGGGACAGACTCCAGCAGTGCAGCAATACTTTACAGTCACTACTAGGTTTGTTTCAATTGAATTTGTGCAAAGTTGGTTATTTTTTAGGCATATTTTCTTCAGTGTTATGTGCAATGGTTAAATATTCTTTTTTTGTTTTGTTTACCTATTTGTAAAGATATTTTAGGTACTTTATTATTGTTTTTTAGTTCTGAGTGGAGATTTTGTTTTCTTTTGTAGACCAAGTTGAGTCAAATGACACTGATTTTTGAGTAAGGTTTTTAGAAAAAGCAAAGAATGTGTTCAGATTTCACTTGACCTCTTGACTTGTTCATGCGGTTTGATTGCCACACTAGAAAATGACTTTATCACTAATCAGTCGCTCATTGACAGATCTTGTCTTTCACACATTGGGAGCTGTGAAGTGCCCAAAGCTCCTGCACTTTGTATCATTTCCTGTCACTTCAAGTTTCCCCCTTTTGCTGCAGTTTATTTCGGAGGTATAAATAAAGTGTCGGGCATGAGTAACAAAGAACCTCTTTTGATCTCATCCCTCAGGTCTGCCGCCGCCAGCTCTCCAGGCTATGTGCAAACTCATCACGGCTTCAGAGGCAGGAGAGCAGCTCATCAACCGGGTAGGCCCCTGCAGCTTTGAGAAAATGCTGCTGGATTTTTTTTCTTTTTTTTTTCTGGGCTAATGCAATGGAGAAGAAATAGCTCTTTGGATCAAATAGTTTTTACCCATTCTATTACAAAGTGCAAAGAACTATGGAGGCAAGCTCGCTCCCTTTCCCTAAAACCTTTACTTGCCTTGAAGCATACATTTCTGGAGGAGAATATCAAGGACACGTCATTACCTAACCTCTTTGCCTCATTGGGACTCCCACTAGTGCAGACGGGAATTACTGTGCATTTCAATCAGCAGGATTGAAGCATAACTAGCAGTACTTAGAGATTTTGCCACAATAAAAGCCCTGTTCTCTTCCATCCACAATGATGCCAGTGTAATGATCTAACCCTGTAGGGGTTTATTCCTGTTCATGGATAACATGTGGCAAAGAGGCTGAGTCTAATCTTTTGTATGCAAACCTTAAATTTTGAAAACTATGTTACCTATTGCTGTTATGCTTCTCACTGATGTCAAATCTTTGCGTACAGCATGTGCGTATGCAGCTCAAAGCTTCTTTCTTTCTCTCCTGTGTCTGACATGCGGTCTGAAGGCGGTTAAAAACATGGTGGCGATGGTAAGTATTTGTCCACCAGCCACTTGTGTGTTCCTTAAATTATTCAAGTGTCACCTTCGTGACTATTTTGCTTTATCTGAATGTTTTCAAGTGTTCGTGGGTCCAAGTATTACTTGTTTGTCGTATAGTTTTGTTTTCCATATCTACTTAAAGTTTCTTATATTCCTTTAAGACCCACTGCAACTATCTTATTTTAAAAGCGTTCACAGTGGTCTTTTAATGATTTTTTTTTTTGGAAAAATAAAAAAAAAATCCTGTTATTTCCTAGTATATAGTTTCTGCAGAGCAGCAGTAGTTTATTAGAACTTGGATAACATGGGGCAACTTGCCTCTAAGTTGTGGGTGGGACCGTTGGCACAAAGCAACCCTTCCCTCCCTTTCCCTACAGGTTGCTGAGAGCTCTTTGTCTACATGCTCTCTTGTTAGCTTGCAGCCCCTCACTACCCCAAACTAACATTAGCGGTGCAACAATAATGGCAACCAATATTGGAGCTATCCAGATGTACAATTTTGAGCCAGATTTGAGCTTGGTCGAGGAAATCAAAGAAGTATTTGGATTTTTTGTCTGGATGCATCAGAATGGAGCAGAGCCAGGAGCTTGTGACCCTTCCAGCGTATTTTCTACGTTACAAATACAATTTTTTTTTAAACTGTATTTTTCCATCTGCTTTTAATTTTTCTTAACATTTGTCCTTAATCATCAGAAAAATGGCACAAGAACATGTGAAAAACACTAAAAAACACAATTTTCATTGGCATTTTAAACAAAATTAAGAAGAAATTTAAGGTTTTTGAATGAGTGAAGATGAAAGGAAAGGTTCAAAGTGACTGAGAAATTGCTGTATTGCAAAGCCAACTTGATCACAAATGTGAGAGCAGCATGACACAAACGAACAAAGGTGTTCCTGTTCCAATCTTAATAATCCTTAAATGAAACAGCTGAGTGTGCGCTCATGCCACGTGTACATGCCCCCAAACACCCACCCCCTGAGCTTGGACTCATGCAAGTGTTGCAGAAGCTTCATTTCAGAGGCCTTTTTTGTCAAAGCGGAACATGTCCAAGCTTTTTGCAAAGGCGGACAGATTTTGTGAAGTGAAATTGTTTGAGGGCCAATCAACTGGCCTGGATTCTTTGGAACCTCAAAATGAAATTAAATCCAAGTTAACTATTTAAATGAAAAACATGTTTTGCAAGGGGGGCACTTAGAGTGTAAATAAATCTGACTATATTTTTTTTCAAAATACCATAAAAGTTATATTTAAAGACAAGAAATAAAATAAAGAAATAATCTGTGAACAAGAAAATAACACATAGTTGTCTACAAACAAATCTGTTCTACCCATTTGGTCCTTAAGTCCTCAAGCCTCTGAAGGTCAAGTAGGTAAAGGGTGTTGCCTCAGGTTTACAGTCGCTTATACATAATTTAGCCAATCACAATCAAGACATCGTCCACAGGTCTTAGAAAGTGCTGGAGGCAGCATATTATTGATTTTATGACAGTAGCCTGCAGGCCAGTAAAAATTAGAACGTGAGTTGCCTTTGGCCATCGGGCAGACTTTGGCCATGCAGGCTGCATTAAGTAATGTATATTCTTTAGAGCATTGTTTTAAGCAAACTCAAAATAATAAGGATTGCTCAGCTTATTAACGTCCTGTCCTTTTGCTTCTTCAGCTTCATCAGGTGCTTGTCCAACTCCAAACAGGAGAGAAAGAGCAGGA
The DNA here is from genome assembly GCF_053564925.1 of Oryzias latipes. Classification (NCBI taxonomy): domain Eukaryota; kingdom Metazoa; phylum Chordata; class Actinopteri; order Beloniformes; family Adrianichthyidae; genus Oryzias; species Oryzias latipes. The sequence continues at coordinate 16,951,377 of NC_136245.1, forward strand.
CTTTTCTGTGCTGCCCATCCAAGTGTCCATCAGTGTACAGTTATGGAGACTACCGGGATGCCACGAATTCCTGGCTGCTCTTGGTACGTTAAAAATCACCACAGCAATGTCTGTTCCAACAATCTCTTTCTAATCATTGATTAGCAACAATAAAAAATGTAATGGAAAAAAAAAAGACATAGAATTTCGGTAGAAGGTAAAGCTATTTGCTGTGTGCAGGATTTGATTTATGTGAGGTGGGCCAAGAAGAAGTGGTGCTGAAGACTGGCAAAATGGCCAATCGCCGCACCTTGCACTTTGCTCTTCAGTCCCTTTTGGCGCTGTTTGGTAAATATGTTTATAATCCTATCATTGTCCTTGTTCTTGTTTCATGCTGCCACTTGACTTCATCAAATCTTAAACATTTATCCTGATTTCAGACTCCACAGAACTGCCGAAGCGTCTAAGCCTGGATAGCTCATCTTCCCTTGAGTCCTTAGCTTCTGCACAGTCTGTGTCCAACCCTTTGCCCATGGCATACTCAAGCCTGCCATTCTCTCCTCCTTGCCTGGACAATCAAGCATCAGATGCCATATCTGTCTATAGCCTCAGCTCTGTGGCGTCCTCCATGAGCTTTGCCTCCAAGTCAGATTGTGATTTTCTTAGTCATCGGCAGCGCGGCGGGGCCACAGCACACTATTCTCTCCACAAACACCCTCATGTTCCACGTAGTCATTCATCCCCTCATGGTGCAGCTGCTGCTGGGGCAGGGGCCCGAGGGGACGAAGAGGAGTATGAAGGCTTTTCCATTATCAGCAGCGAGCCGCTTGGAACACATTGTGACTCTCTGCCTTTGCCGCCAGGACACAGCCAGCGGCACCACAGAGGAGGAAGGGGGCTTGGGGGTTCCAGCACAGGGGCCGGAAGAGGCTACTCTGTGTCCGTCTCATCAAGGGGCAGTGTCAGTACCCCAACGTCCCCCATTAAGCCGGCGTTGGTGCCTAGCCCAAACTCACCATTTCAGAAGGTGGGTAAGGTGAGCAGCTCAGATACGGGTGAGTCGGACCAGTCCAGCACAGAGACAGACAGCACAGTCAAGTCTCAGGAAGAAAAACCAGCCCCCCTCAATCCTCAGGAGCTGGCCCAGAAAATCCTGGAAGAGACTCACAGCCACTTGCGTGCAGTAGGTAGTCTTCAGAGGCTAGGCGCTGATGGTGGTACAGCTGCTGCAAACTCAACGAGGAGCAGCGCATTTCGCTCTTCTGAAACTAGCGCATTCAGCCGTCCCAGCAGCAGTGCTAGTGGCCGAGCTCAGTCTTCCCCAAGACCCAAGCCTCCCTCCCGTTCTTCCTCCCTGCAGAAGATAAGCTCCGGTTACAACAGCCCTGCTGTCTCGGAATCGTCCCAAAAGGACGACAGTCATACATCACCAACTTTAGACAGCATTGCACAGTTCAAATTGAAGTACCCGAGTTCTCCATACAGTGGCCACATCTCTCGCTCCCCCAGTAATGTATCTCCTAGTTCTGGTCACCAGTCTCCTGCTGGAAGTGCTCCTTCTCCTGCTCTGTCCTACTCATCCACGGGCTCTTCCTGTTCTGCATCTGTCGACGCTCCGGATTTGGACCGACTAAGAAGAGGTGTCATTGATGAAAAAGTTCAAGCTATCCACAATCTTAAAACATTTTGGGCAAATGCTGCAGCTCAACAACAGCATCTCGGTCCCGTCAAAGCTGTTCACAACACTTCTGGATCTCTTGCTTCTGCCAGTAAAGATGTTTTGAGCCTTCTGAACCTGTCCCCACGCCGCTGCTCCCCCAACGACTGCCAGGACAACCTGGAACTGCGGGAGTTGGGACTGTCGTCACTGGATAGGGGTAGCAAGAACTCTTCCAATGGGAACCACTGCCCCAACTCCAGAAAACTAACCTCGTCCCCCACTGTTTCCACAAGCAGCAGCCCCGGGGCTCGTTCCATCCGACTACCAGCAGGAAACGGATACAAATTCCTGTCACCTGGAAGATTTTTTCCTTCATCGAAATGCTGAAACATTTGAACAGTCCAGTAATTTTGGCTGTGAATCACACTCTTGTGTGTTGGAGAGGAAAGTCAATCTTTGAGGACTACCATTGGTCCGCCAAATGACAGACTTTTTTGTTGTTTGTTTGGGGTGTGTGTTACTGTGGAGGCACATGAATGCATAAGAGACTATCCCGTCTTTGTGCCCATAACACTGTAAATGGCAATGAGGATTATTCAACGACCTGATACTGTGTTTGTGCGTAACTGTGTGTCAGGTAGATGTAAATGCCGTTTTTTTCTCCTCCCCAGAACGTTGCTGTTTGTGAAGGCCAAAATACAAATAGCTAAGACTGATTTCCTCCACTCTACATTTGTTTTCATTTTAACTTGTTATTGTTATTATTGCTTTTATTGTTGTTAATATTATAATTATTATGGTTTTGTAAATTAATTTTTGTTTCACACAGTATTAAGTGATTTTATATTATTATAAAGTGAACCGACCTGTACCATGTAAAGATTGATGGATTTGGGGGGAGGGGGAGAGATTTAATATTTTTTACTGAAATCAAAAAGGGCATTTTGCCTGATTTCTTTGTGAGCTGAGTGTCTGCTCTGAAGCATGGATTCTCTTGCTATTACGTGTTAAGTACCATGTATGACTTTTTAGCCCATGAATTTTGAGATTAAACACCAAACAGATTCACAACAACCATCTGTCATTTATCAGTAAACTGTTTAAATAAAAAAAAATAATCCTGTTTCCTGTCTTGTTTCATATTTTTGGGAATAGATAGACGTGTCGATATTTTTTAGTATCGTAAAATGTTTTGTTAAAATGCAATTATTTAATTTTGTTAATGTTTAATTGTAAGCAGCACAAAAAATGTTCTGTTTTCAGATTTTTAAAAGTTTCAGTAGGGAGCATTTATTTCTTGATTTTCTGGAAATGTTGCAAATTATGTTCCCTGGTAATATGAGGCACTCTAACACTCTGAAGTCAAGCTGTGACAGTTCTGGCACAATGTGGTGGAGCTTTTTTATTTATTTAACCTTTATTTAACCAGTTCTCATCGAGACATTTTCAATGGAGCCCTGGACTAGAATCAGCAAATATACAACGAATGTTAAACAATTAAAACAAGTTACAATGCTGGTGGAATTACATTTAACTCTTGTGCTATCCCGGGCACTTTAACATTGTGAGTTGGGTCATCTAGACCCACAAGACAGTGTGCTGAAACTTTTACATCTCCACCTTTATCATAGGGATAACACGGCAATGGTCATCTTGACCCCTTAGGATAGCACAAGGGATAAATTAATTAATTAAAATATGTAAAATTTCAAGAAACCGTTTCAAGTGGTAATCTAGATTTAAAAGCATTCATTGAGACAAGTTCTCTAACTCCTTTTGCAGCATATTCCATGAGGACGGAGCAGAGCAGGCAAAAGCCATTTTCTCAAGCTCAGTGTGGACAGAAGGAACAGAAAGCAACAGATGGTCATTAGAACGCAAAGCATGGGGTTTAACGTAGTTCTGTGTGATTAGGTTACAAATGTAAGCAGGCCGAAGTCCAAATATAGCTTTGTAAATAAAACAATACCAGAGAGTTAACCGCCTGGTGGACAGATAAGGCCATTAAGGAATAGCTAACAGTGATGGGTCAAAGACCTACAGTTGGTGATGAACCTCAGAGCGGCATGGTACACAGAGTCATACTAAGACAATTGGCAGAGGCGTTCATATAAAGCAGATCTCCATATTCTAAAATGAATTTAAAAAAAGTTGCAGCAACGAGGCGCTTATTAACCTCGAAAGAAAATATTTTTCCCGGTATAAAATACCCAGTTTAAATTTAAGTTTCTTTAGACTTTTTCTCAATGCAACAAAGTACAACACATCTGTTAAAAATAAAGAAAATCGTTTCTTTTATATTTTTATTGAACACAAGCTTTTTAAAACAGATAACAGGACAAAGTTCAGTTTCTGCACAACAGTAAGAAAAATGACATTTTTTTCCTGATGAGGACTAACTCTGACAAACTCTTTGTAAGATATTTGCAAGTATTATACTGTAAAATATAGGATCAGAAAACGCGTGTGGTGGTGGTGGACCAGATATCTCTGTGTAAAGCCAAAGTGTGCAAAAGGGACAATCTGATTGGCTGCCAATGAAGAAGAAGGAGTTCGTCATTGGTCGAGTTTCTTTTAGAAGGTGGGCTTACTTCTCTTTCCACGAATCGGGACTCGGGTGGGCGGGGCTTATAGCACAGTTCACAGACAATGACGTCAGCAGCAATCAGCGCTCCCTGGGCAGGACAAACCGTACTGAACGGAACAAGCAGCGATGGTTCTCATCAAGGAGTAGTAGGTTTCCTGTTTTGTTTTCTTTCTTTGTTTGAACTTTCTTTCTTCACAACATTTTAAGCAAATGGCTTTTTGTCAAGGTGGCCTTAGACAATAAGGTTAGGGGGAAAAACGTAGTTTGGTTATTAACGAAAACTTCTTCTAAGCCCGAGTCAGACACGAGGAAAGGGTGGGATTGCCCAAGCGCTGCTGTGGCCTACCGGCTTTGACAGCAGAAAGTTGGCGTGTGACAGCTGCTAAAATGCTACACTTCCTCTGGTTTCATGCTAACTTTATGACCGCGAAACACCAGGACGTAGTTAATTCTAAACTTTTGAATTCTTTGTTTTATTATTTTCCACTCCATTTCCATTCCGCTGAAGTTTGAATTAGCTTACGCTAAAAGTTAGCCAGCTGATGGGGAAATGAACCAACTTTGTCTTAAGTAACGGTATTAGAGCAACAATGACTCACCTGAAAGAACGCCAGCAGGAGGGGATAAGCAGGAACAATGATCGCTTTAGGAAAAGGTTACAGTTTGTTTTTAAACTCTTTATCAGGAGGGTTTTGTTGACTTCCCAAAGAGTTACCTTTGGTTTTGTGTTGGCCGAGTCAGGACTTCAATCGTTATTACAACTTTTTGAGATTTTTTCCCCCCCAGGCAGTATTTGTTTCATCTAAAAGATTTAGACAATCTAATAACAAAGATCTGAATACAAATTTATTTAAATTGTTACACAACAATAAAATATTTAGTCTTGTTTTCAAAGTTGCTGAAATGTAATTTTGTAAAATAAGTTTAAATAGCTCTTATAATGCTCTTTAACTTCAAAAATCTTTATTGGATCATTGCTTACATAGAACAGACATCACTCGCCTTTGCTTTGTTAATATTAGTGTTAATGACCAAATAATATTGAAAACACAGGAACTATTGGTTACATGGCAATTTTAACCCAAAACGAATTAAAAAAAAACGTAGGATAATCATTTTGATGATCTCCTAGACTTGTAACTTAAAAATTCAATGGCTAAAACCTTAAATAAAACAAACAAATATATAAACAAGAGATGAAACTTTGGGCTGTGTTAAATCTGATGTAAAGATATCACAGGATTTAAAGACCCATCCCAAAAGAAATTGTGTTTTGGTGTTTTTAACATGTTCTTGTGGCATTTTTTGTGATGATGGAGAATAAACATTATCAAAACTAAGCTTGCAGTTGCATATCTTAGCATTTCCTTATTTATTCAAATTGTGATGAATCAGGAGCAGACAAAAAATACAGTTTGAAAATGATTGTATTTGGTGCACAGAAAATGCACTGGACAGTCCACAATCTCCCGGTTCTGCTCCATTCTGATGCATCCACTTGTAGGCAACTAGATCCATGTTTGTCTTTGTTTTCCTCCTCTGAGCTGACATCTGTCTCAAGACTATATGACTGGATAGCTCCAATATTGCTCGCCATTTTTGTTGCACCGCTAATGTTATGTTGGAGGTGTGAGGAGCTCTAAGATAGCTGGAGAGCGTGTAAACAGGGAGCTCTGAGCAATGTGGAGAGGAAAGGGGGGACGGGGTTGCTCTGTGCCAATGGTCCTGCCCACAAGGTGGATATCTATGAATTGGTGCCGCTCTGCAAAATAAGTTAAATATTGTTTTGGCATTATAGGACTCTTTGCAACTTCAAGACCAAAATGATCTGTAGTAAATAATAGTACTATCAAATGTATGTTCCACCTGGAAATCCAAAAGGAAAAGTTCAACTATGACCTCAATAGAGTGTGGTTTGTTGTATTCAAGACCAGGACAATAATCTGAATCCTGGAGAGGCAAAAAGGTCTGTGTACTTTTTGATATTTCAAGTTTACTTTAACAGTCGAAACAAACAAATAAAAATAGAAGGAAACTTAGATTTTGATTTTCTTATAGAATTCAAAAACCAGCATTTGTTGTGTCTAAAGTTTTGGTTTTATTTTGTTTTTGTTCTACGAAATAGAAAGAAAATTACAAATTTTAAAAAATCCATGTATTTTTACTGCCTGAAACCAGGCAGTACTTGTTTGTTTGTTTGTTTGAATTGAGTTGGTAATTGTATCATTTGGGAAATCATGAGTGTACCAAATACGTTGTGATGATTCTTCTCTAAGGATGCATTACCTGCCATAGGTTTGGTCACAGTGGTTGTGGGCGAACATTTGCTTTTCTGTTTATATTTTGATTTGTTGAACTCTTTTTATATTTTTTAATTTTTTTTGGGACAAACGTAACGTTACAGACAATTTTTTTTTTAAATCAAATAATGAGATTATTTTTATTTTTTTCATTTTATTTTTCAAAGGATACCTGAACTACCAAAAAGTACACATACTCCATTTGTGGTTTCATTTCAAACACATCACACACAAAACCCCCTGGTTTGGCTAAATGAAACCCTTCTGCACTGAGAAGTGAGCAGAAAATACATGGCTGTTGATGCTGCTGTACAAGTGGCACAATTGAAGGACGAAAACACTTAAAGCACTTTTTTAGAAAATAAAATATTTTAGAAAATGTAACCGTTATGCTTTTATTTGCATTTTCTCCCCATATAAGCATTCTTGTTTCATGCAATCCTTAATAATTATATTTGGCAAGCGTGTACTATATTTTAATGATAATTCCATTGACTGTAAAAACAAGGAAGTGCTCAACCCCTCCCCTTCTCGTGTTCCCAAATACAAAGTACCATTGCTTCCTGGTACGGGCGCCGCCATGTTGGAACTACTGTAGCTATTGTCATAGATACAAAGACTCAGAGCAAGTCGGACCAATCACTGTCGACTGGTTCCAACATGGCAGCGCCCGTATCAGGAAGCAATGGTGAGAGATTTTGCCTCTTTTGCGAGAGCTGGAGGTAAAGCATTTTCTACGGGATTCATCCGTTGTTTTTACAGTCTGGTTAATTCACATTTATTTTTAAATTTCTTTGAAACTAATACATCTTTCCTTAAGATAATTCCTTTATATGCAACCAGGAGACATTTAAAAAGTGAAGCCAGAAGTGTTCAACGTAAAAAATTCTTTGTTTTTATTTTAAAACTATATCATATTGAATAAAACAGCAGAACCATCCAAAATAATTGTTTCTTTCCTCATCAACCTCATCTGAGCTGCACAGGGAGAGCAAAGGTGAGGTTTTTGGCTAGACAAACCAATGTATCTTCCTGTGGCTTTCACTTGCACAGTTGTGCTTTAGGCTGCATTTTGTAAAGAAAAAAACGTAGCCAGACTGTTCTGTCATACTACAAACCCAAATTACAACTAACTTAAAAAAAACTGCATTAGTCACTGCTTCCTTTTGCAGGGACATGTTACTAGTGTCATATTTCACAATGGAACTCTTCTTTTAACAGCTGTCAGTCTAGATTATAGTCTGTGCAACAAGCAGGAGTTTTTGTTTTTATGCTGTTTTATCCTAAAAGAAAATCAGATTTTTTTAGCAATCTATTTCATGTAATTTCACTTTTTATTTGTATTTTTTTACTCTCATATTTTCATTTTGTTCAGTTTTACTTAGTTCCAAAATGATAGTGCTACCCCTGTGACCCTGAACAGGCTTGCAGATGTTTAGAAGATGAATGAATAAAAATGCATTTTGTTATTTGTTTTAATGATCTTATTATTGAAGCCTCTCCAAGGTCTTAGTCACATGCAAACCACACAGGGGGTTGACCCATTCGGGTGCTGTGGGTTTTTCGGCCCGTGGTGGAACATAGAGAAGGGTGGCTGCCTCTTAATGGGAATGTAGGTGTGTCTTGCAGTTCCTTCGAGGATTGTGCTGCCACCTTAAGGGAAGTCATAATTATGGAACATATGATTGTCGTGTGTATGGTAACTGTATAGCAAAGTCTTTTTAAGGATAATGTCAGTTACATTCACTTATGACATATGGGTGATGCTCGTCGTGCGGTGCCCTTAAGCCTCACTATAGGTGCTGGTGAGGTCGGCGTCTTCGTACTGACCGTAGCAAATTCTGCAAGTTCATGTAGGACGCTGACCAGCACTACAGGCCCCTTTTGCAGCCTGTAGGATTTGGGGAGTTAAAAAAATGAAAAATCCGTACGACGTGCCTGCATCTCACCTACTTTACCCTCACTTACCCTTGCATGTTGTTTATGTGTTTGCTACAACATGTCACTCACAGCCTGCCCGTAGAATGCGCATATGCATTTTTGCTCATCGGGCGATCTATAATCTTAAAATTCTGTGCAGGCCACATGCTTCCCACATACAGGTTTGCCCATTTTTCGCCCGCTGCTTTGAGGGAAGTTGTGACTACGGCAACAAATAGAAATGTAGATTCATATGAGTGGTTCATAAATGTGCTGATGCTTCTAAAAATGTTGGTTAGGAGCAATAGTTCTTGTGATGGAATCCTAAACTGAGGCAATCATCTTAATCATCACTCTTGAAAAGGGAAAGTGGTGTTAGACCTAGAGCTGTGACGGTGTGGGATTTTTGATCACCGTGGTGACAGACATCTTCTGTCCCAGTAATAAACGAGACTGCAGACACTTTGTCACCTTTCCGGTACCCATGAAGCCTGACACCCATGAAGAACACGGGGCAGGAGGCTTCGCCTTTGTTTATACAGACACGTAACTTTGCACTGCACAAAATAGTTCCCAAACAAAACATGTAGTGATATTCATTGCACTCTAACAGGGCACGTTCATGTTTGGTGTTACAGAGTGAAGGATAGCAGTAATAACCCCCCTAACACAAAATCCTCAGCCGGGTGAATGATAACAGTAATACCCCCCCCCCCCCCCCCCCAAAAAAAAAAAAAAAAACACAAAATCCTCCGGCAGGCGGCCGTGTTGTGCACATAGCATGTAATGGAAATGAATACAATGGAAATTAAGAAGTAGAACGCAGTAAATTTGTCGTATTTCCTTGCAAGACGGTTGTAGACTGAGGATATGTGTGATTCTGAAACCGCGCGGGTGTGTGTGGGTGGGTGGGTGGGTGTGTCGAAGTAGAGGGAGCGCGTACAGCGTAGAGGGAGTGAGAGGCGCAGGCAGGGAGTGAAGGAGAACAGCAATAAAAGGTTTCCCCCAAAAACCCTTGAATTCTGAACACAGGACTAGCAGAAAAAGTAAATTATCAGCAAAGATGAATGGGTTTAATATATTTATCATAGTTCCAATCACGCACCATATGTAGAACTTTCAAAAAAAAAAAAAAGATGGGCTGATGCAGTTATCGTCACACCCCTAGTTAGACCTGCTTAAAGAGTTTCACTGCGTGTTTCTTGATATCATGGTGAAAAATTTGGACTACACATAAATACCCCCCCCCCACACACACACACACACATAATGTGACACATAATTTTGTTTAGGTGAGAATTCATTGTTATGAGAACTTTCTGTTTGTACTTCTTCGTATTGTAGTCAATGGTAAATGTTTTTGCAAACCAAATTTGATTGTGCTTTGAGTAAGTCATGTTGAAATCCAAACTTATTTTCATTTAATTATTAGAAGAAAACTTGAGTACATGTTAGGTGTGCATTATATTGGATATATGGGAACTTATTATTAGAGAGGTTTGACAGTACAGTGTACGTAAATATAATTCTAAAAATGTGGTCATGTAAGTGTTTAAAGTCTGTCTGTTTATATAATCAGAGTATAACCTCACTCTTGTCTCTGTTGCAGCCGTGTCGTTTTGCCCTGTAGTGTGGAGGAGGTGAGCAACCCCTTTAATCTGAACATTTTCTTTTGGATGATAAATGTAGTTATGAGCTATTGTCATTTTGTTCTTGTAAGATTATTTTGTTAAGACATGCACCATTTGAACAGCAGCCATCTGCTGAAGCAGCACAAGGGGAGTAAATTATCCAGATGCCAGTTTAAAAAGGAGTAATAGCAAGAATTCCTGTAACCTTTTTCAGAATCAGAGATCATGTCAGAATTCCTTCAATGAACATTCCTTGGTTCACTACATGGTGCATTATGTCATTTTGTAATAATAATGGATTAGACTTTTCCAGACGCTCAAAGCTCTTACAATGTGTCCATTATTCATTGACTTCTCATTCATACTTGGTGATGGTAAACTACTGATGTAGCCACAGCTGCCCTGGGGCAGACTGACAGGGGCGTGGCTGCCAGTACGCGGCTACGACCCCTCTGACCATCACAGGGACATTCATATGCATTCAGACACCAGTGGAGCCCCACTAGAGGCAGGTAGGGTGAAGTGTCTTGGCTGAGGACACAACAGCAGTTGACTGGGGGGAGTGGGGATCGAACCGCAGATCCTTCAATCGTTGGCCAACCTGCTCAACCGGTGTGCATCTAGCTCACTAGATTGGTGAATATAGACCACGCTGCATTGCCTTTGAACACTTTTTGTATTTTTTCTATAAACCATCCATGTTTTCCTCATCAGAACACAGTGGATTTATAAATAGTCCTTGTAAAATTCTCGTTTTTATTAGGTTTTTATTTCGTCAAATTGGTGACGTCATATTTGTTGTTTTACAGATAAAGCCCCGCACTGTATAGTCTTTTAATAGTTGGGGAGTAGGGAGGGAATTCTGACTTTGTTTTCATTCTATAATACTAGACTTATTTTTCTAAGAACTTTGAGAATTTAAACAAGAGAGAACGAGTGAAAATGTTCATGTCCGTCTGAGAAAAGTGCAAAAAGTTCTTTGTGAGAGGTTATACAACATTAAAACATATGGAATCCGACACTTTTGTCACCTATCTCTATTGGTGTAACCATTCATTTCAACAACGATTTGATTTTGTGGTCGCTGTCCATCTTATAGAGTAATATTTGTTGAAAAAAAGCTGGTGTTTAATGTAATTCCATGAATACTTTTTAATATCAAAGTTTTCTGAAGGTCTTCTTTTGTCTTACAGTATCAGGTTGGGCAGCTCTTCTCTGTGGCAGAAGCTAGTAAAAATGAGACGGGTGGAGGTGAGGGAATCGAGGTACTCAAAAATGAGCCGTATGAAAAAGATGGAGAAAAAGGACAGTATACACACAAAATCTACCACATACAGAGGTTTGTGCCTTTTCTTTGTGCAGCTCTCAGAAATCATTTGATGTATTGGCAGAGTATTGCCAAGAGATGGCAGTATTGTCTCATTTGTGAAGCGTTAAACTATGTGATACTACTTCCTGTCCCGACTTTGCTTTAGAACCAATGAGACTCTTCCAGCGTTAAACTTTTCTGTTCCTGTTCATCTCCTTTCCTCCCTACAGTAAAGTCCCAGCATTTGTCCGGCTTTTTGCCCCAGAAGGCTCCCTGGTATTTCATGAAAAAGCATGGAATGCATACCCTTACTGCAGAACTAGTGAGTCCCCTCTTACCTGCTTGATCATTTTCCCTCTAAATAGACTTACATTTAGTAGGATTAAATTTTCAGAATTTTTAAATGTTCTTTTTTCCTCTCTGCTCTGCCTCTCCTTTGCACCTCATAAACATTGATCCAGTTGTCACGGTATGTAACTCTAAAATATACCTATTCAGTTCCTAAAAGTGACATCATTTCCAATCATTAATATGATTCTGTTATTTGCAGAATGAATACATGAAAGACAACTTCTTCATAAAAATTGAGACATGGCATAAACCAGACATGGGAACTCAAGAAAATGTGAGGTTTTCAGAATAAAACCAAATCGACATGTTTCTCTTTCTTTTTATTTATCTTTCCCTTCTTCTGATATATTTTTGTTTGCGCAGGTTCACAACCTGGACGCTTCCACATGGAAGAATGTAACAGTGGTGCCAATCGACATTGCAGATAGAAGTCAGGTGTCCAATGCTGTAAGTAGAAATGCAGGTACAGCATTTATGTGATATATGTGATTTATGGTTCGTCTTCCATGAGAAGAGAAGCATGAACAAATAATTTATTTAGAGAGGGGGGGGAGATGCCAATTAGCCAATTTGCAATATAAAATATCATATTTAAAATGTTTGTGTTAAAAAATAATTGTGAAAACACAATTGTTTTTTTTTAATGGTTCTCAAAAATATAGTGAACAGATAAACAGTTTTTTGCATTTGCATATATCCCTGAAGAAAATAACATTTAAATATTTCATTTTGATTTAGAGATTTTGCAAATAACTGAGAATTCACTCACTATATGGCCAAATAAGCAAAGACTGAAAACATTATCAAATCTTTTTATATATATATATATATATATAGCAAAAAGATTATTTGCTGCTTCAAATCTCAAATGGTCTGTATGATTATTCTTTTTATGTAAACATTATAAACTTTTGCAATTCTTGAAATCTCATCTGAAGCTGTTGCACATCATTGCTGTTATTTGACTTCCAGTTGCCTCATTTGGCGTCACCTGTCTGCGTGCAGATAGACGTGTGGCTGTTTGACCAAGAAGCAGCGGTTTCCGTGCGCGTACGTGTTTGGTTTGTCTGTTGTGGGGAGTTAACAAGACGGACGTGTTCGTCTTGCCGGAGCAGTATGTTGTGTCTCAGGGCCCTATCAGCTCTCAGCCTCAGGCATGACTGCAGGCCCTGAGGCGTACCGCCAGCACAGATGAGTTTGTTAGTGTAATTAGAGGAACTAGACAAATACACACACAGCGTACTTGCACTTTAACGCGCATTCTTTTTACTTGAGGAGTAGCTCTGGTTTGAGTACCGTGACATATCGATTCATAGACCTCATTAGTGCAGAGCAGTATATTGTTATAGCGATTGAGCTCTGAGCATTAAAACGGACAAATTACAGTGACTGTGTGCACACTGCTGTTTGACGAGGCCTTTTCATTTCTTTCTATGTGTTTGGCTTCCCTCCGTTTGGCCAGTAGCTCCCAAAAAGATGCTTTTAGCTGGAGGCGCATCATGATTTATTTAAAATACCTGGGCCCTTGAGCTGTTGATAATTTAAAAGCTGTTTCATTTATTTGTATTAGTATTTCTCGTGCCTGTTTTCTGATGTCAGTTTTGTCCTGTTGGGCATGCTTATGTTTTTGCATGTGCTCTCAGTATCTCCGATTATGTGTACTGTTTTCAAAAATGTTTTTCTGTGGTGCTACGATGGAATAGGCTGAAGGATGCAGTTTATTGAAGCAGATTTGGTAGAAAATTCTAGTATAAAGATGAATGCTGCTGTTTTTTAGCCTTTGACTTTACTCCTTATTTGTTTCCTGCTTTTGGTCCATCTCATTGCAGGAGTCGATCATTTTTTGTCAGTTTATGGGTGTTTTGCATCAATAAACAGATGCTGTCTTTTAAGATTGGCAAAGCTTTTTGTGATGCGTTTATTATCAAATGCATCATTCTAAAAATGTGGTGCTGCTCATATTAAAATCCATAGAAACTTGAGCTGCGTGGAACAGAAAGACTAGGACACTTGTTTGAAGGTTGTTTTTCTCTTTTGGCCATGGCTGTGTGCTGCAGACCGTTTGCATAGTCATCCATCCTCTTGCACAAATGAAAAACAGGAATTAGACAAATACCTGTTTTAAAGTGCACTCTTCTTAATCATAAATCCCTTTCCCAGCATTTTTTCAAACCACACTTTTCCAAACTGATCCTTTTGGATCTTTTAGTTTCAGGTGATGTTCCACCTGGACCCGGCGACCTTTGTAAAGTGTTCATAGTGACCATGATGATATCAAACTATGTTTGAAGATAAAAGACCCTGCAGTGTTCCTGTAGTGACTGAACAACAAAATCTGTCAACAGGACTATAAACCAGACGAGGATCCTGCTAAGTTCAAGTCGGCTAAAACTGGCAGAGGTCCTCTGGGACCTGATTGGAAGGTAAATACCTGGGTTATTTTTGGACATGTTCACCGCACATTTGACTAAACGTGTGCCTCGATTCATTCTTTTTGCTGGAGTATTTAGGATGAAAGGAAAAAGGAGGAGGAAACTCTTCCCTAGTCACAAAGAAAAACAGTTTTACTTTCAGCGAGCATTCATTCTCCGCTTGACATTCATCTGAATTTCTTAAGTCTTCTCGTCCACCCAAAATAACACTATTTGCTTATCTAATCCTTAAAGAAATGCACAACAGATGGTTTATGATTGGTGATTTTTTTTTGTGTGTGTGTGTGGAAATTTTCATTCTAATTTGACAAAATGTAGCTCTCAAGGTGACTTTTCAATGAAAATTCAGAAACCACCAAGCAAAGTTTCTAATCTACTCAATGGAACGTCGACATGTTTGGTCTTTTTCCTCTAAACCCTGCAGCCTCACTAACCGGTCCTGCTTGCTTTTAGAGCACTGAGGATTTCTATCCTTCAGTGGAGCCCCTGAAGCTACCATGGGAAACTTTGCTCTGTTGCAGGAATTTTTAAAGAACAAAGGCAGCCAAACTGCTTTAAAAAGTATGAATAAAGAGGCACAACTTTTATTTTGTGCGTGTATTTTTTTTAATTAGATTGCTTTCCCATCCGGTGCGGACATGGAAACAGACTGTTTTTAGAAAAGGTAGAAAGGAAAAAGAAAAAGGTAGTTATGCGACAACAGAGGCACCATTTCTGCCAGCGTCTCAGAGCAATAAAACTCTTGTCTATCTCTGCATGCACACATGCTTGCATATCAGTACCCTTTGTATTTCTGAAAACTTCAGTTTCTTTGAGTGGGGCACAGAGAGGGAGAGAAGAAAATGTCACCGTAAGTGTTTTGATGTCGAATCCGTTTCATGTGAAGTTCTCCTTTAGCGATGACAACTTTTCTAAACCCACTGCAAATTTAGAAATGTTTCTCATTTCCCTTCTGCTGCACTCCGCCATGATCGCAGCATCAAACGGCAGTGGGATGAGGGTGATTGAGACGGGTCTGTGGCATTTTCTCTTGGAATGCCGCACCAGAATGAAGTGATTAATTAAACAGGGGTTCTCGGAGGGGCTGGGTGTGTGTGTGTGTGTGTGTGTGTGTTCTGAGGGCAAGCAGGTCCTAGGTGTTAATAATGTAACCGGCTTTGCACTGCGACGCCCTTATCGCTCGGTGAGCACCGTTTTATCTGCCTTCTGTGACCACAAAGGCGTGCCTGTCGGGAGCGGTGTCGCTGTCAGGAAGGAGGCAGAGAAATGGTCCCTTCATCTGGAGTTTATCCACTTTGCTGTTTCCAACCCCCTTCCTCCTCTTCCTCTGTTCTTCAGAGCAAGGCGGCAGGCAGGCAGCAGCAAATGAATTTGGAAAGCGTGTTTTAGATTAGGACACTTTTTTATCTGTGCGCAGCACATCTTCATATTGATAATTATTTCAGCAACCCCCACATCCAAAGCATTATGTATTAATACATCCTAGCTTTGGGAGTTGGATGCTCTTAGCCTCGTGTTTTTTTTTTTTTTATCAATCAATAAAAAAACAAAAAAAAGTTAGTCGAGTTTTTGTTGCTTTTGAAAAGTGAAACTCTACATGTTCTTTTGCTGGTTCTTCCAACAGAAGGAGCTGGTGAGCAATGCTGAATGCCCAAGGATGTGTGCCTACAAACTAGTTACAGTCAAGTTTAAGTGGTGGGGTCTGCAGACCAAAGTGGAGAACTTCATCCAAGAGGTTTGTGAAATGTTTACATGGTTAATGTCATGTGTTGAGTCACTGAAATCACCCAAACCTTTTGATTTTATGATCTCTTCTTGAAGTTGCTTCTGCTTAAAATCCCACTTTAAAGAAAATAGTATTTCTAACTAGTTCGTCTGTCAGTTTTCTGATGATGTAGGACAAATATAAAGACAATTAACTTTAAAATAGCATTGCATCTGAGTGTCGTATAAGTCACAGTTTTTTGCGTAGTTTGGTCGAGAGAGCGACTCAGCAACAACTGCTAGGGGGTCCTGTAGGTGTGTCTATTAGTATTTTCTACTGACAGCAATGCAGAAGAAGGGGAATGGTTGGCTGGGAATTGTTCCAAAGCGACACAGAACTCAATGGGTTTAGTGATTTGAAGGGATATAGAGTTTAGTTGACCTGTTAGCATGTTCTTTATTCTATGGTTATCTGGATAATCGTTCTTGTACTAGATTCTAAAAAAGCATCGTTGTGTTTTGGTAGAGAAACATGCATATATTCAGGCTACTGTTGTAATTTATTCTGTTATTATGATATGCCTTTTATGAGTGAATGTCTGTTCTCGTCCCGTATTTTCTTGAACAAATTTCCCCCAAAAGTGCTCTTTTTTTTCTTTATTATGCATTTTTTGGCTGCTGTGACTTATACTCCAGAGCAACGGTATTTCTTTATTAAAATCATTGTGAATCAGGAGCAGACTGAAAGATTTCCCTTGGAAAAAGTGTTTATTTGTGACATAGAGATAGTTTGCTGGGCAGGCCACAAGCTCTCAGGCACACAAAGGGAAAGGGGAGGGGGGGTTTCTCCAAGCCAACGGTCCCGCCCACAACTCGGAGGTGAATGTCTAATGAACTCCTGCAACTCTGCAGAAGGGTTTGGCTAAAAATGTCTTCATTATAAGACAACTAAGACCGCTTTTAAAATGGATCAAAAGATGATCGGAGTGGGTCTTTAAATATGACTTTTATCAAACAAACAAACTCTTTTTGTTAAACCATCAAACCTGGATTCCTAGAATGATCCCATTTCTACATGACCAATATGACGGATTTTACTGCTGTCTTCTCCAGCAAGAGAAGAGGATCTTCAACAACTTCCATCGCCAGCTCTTCTGTTGGATTGATAAGTGGGTGGAGCTAACAATGGACGACATCCGACGAATGGAGGCAGAGACGCAGAAAGAGCTGGAAGAGGTAGATGTTGACTTTGTGTGTTCTGGTAACTTGTCCAGCAGGTAGTGGAATTGTTTTGCATTTCATGGAACTATTGTGTGGCAATTGTGTTAATAAACACAGATGTTCTGTACTTGAAGAAAATGTTTCCAAATAGGATCAAATTGTAAAAAAAAAGGAAAAGCTATGTGTGATATTTAGGCTGAATCTCGCATGTCAATGATTTGCAATACATTGACATGCAACTCTGGTTTCTATAGTCAGTTCAGTTCACCAATTTGATTAGTTAGTGGCCTTTTACTTGAGTTTAGCACAGTCTAACTTTCAAAAATAAATAGTTGAAAAATCTAGCTTCACATTTGTGGCTACACTAAATATCTATGACAATTTCTAAAAATGATTGTGTGAAAACTCATCAAAAGGCTTGTTTGCTCCCTCCATTCACTCAATTTTGCAAATATCTGAATTTGGTGAAATCCTCTTAAATGACACCAGACCCACTGCTGTGAGTTCCAACAGTCTTTAGTTCATCTTTTTCATCAGTGTTTGGGCTGCATGCACTGTGCGACATGCAGATCCAGAAAACAGTCCAGTGTTTCTGGTGTTTATTTCCTGTGACGTTCTACAGTTATGATCCAGTTATCATGCATGTTCATCTCTGCTTTTAAAGATACATTTGGACTTATTGTGCAACATCAGTTTCACAAGATCCAACCCTATTAAACCATGACATCTCAAATAAATCTCTCCTTTTACAGTTTGCTGAATTGGTTAAAGATGCGTTAAATTTACTGTACTGGACTTTTTGTATTGACACAGATTTTTGTTTTTCTTTGTTAATCTTCCAAAAACATTTTCAAAAGCAAAGCGTGGTGGTGGGATTTCTTTATGTGAGGTGGGTGGCAGTAAAATTCAATTGAGCACAGCTACTATTTTTAGTGAGGTGACCTCAAGGGAACAGTTTTCTTTGAGGTTTAAAAAAAACCTTTTTCAATCATCCCTAGTAACCAAATACCTAACGAATAAGCAAATGCAAGCTTTAGTATCTAAGGTTACTTAATTCCAATGATTTCCACAGGTTCTCAAAGTCCTCAGCTGTATTTTATTTTTGTCTAGATGCGTAAGAAAGGCTCTGTTCAAGGTACCAAAGCTGCAGAGGATTAGCCAGGTTTAGGTTTGTTGCTCTCTAAGTTCCTATTTGATATTCTCTTGCTCTTTTTCCACTGGTCTAGCTTGTACCAAACCTTTATGACTGTGCTTTCCACCAAAGGTTTTATACAGGATAAGTGTTGAACTACAGCTCATCTAAAGCAAGAACTTCACAATAAAAGCTTCCTGCTTACCCAGGAGTGTGCTTGTATTAAGAAGAAGAGTTGGAAAACAGTTCACCATGTTGCTCGTTCAACCAAGCCAAATGTTCAGGTACACCAGCTCATATTCTGTGATGTGCTGTGGAAAACGGCAAACCAGTGCAGTTTGACTGGTTGAGGCCGTTTCTTTGATGGGACAGCTAACCAAAGCCCCAGTGGAAAAACCTGCATGCATCCTTTCACTTTGCACTTGGTGGTGAGGTGAAAAGGCTTTCCAACATCTCCACATCTCACTTTAAATCAATCCATGTCACAGAGTGGGATAGATTTGACGGGTCACAACGTGTGGAAAAGTTCCATCACATAGTGCTCACTTTTTAGGTTTCAGGAGCCGTAAAGTTCAGCATCACTTTGGAAGAATCCAGTTCTGAGAAGAGGAAGATTTGGTCATAGCGTTTTACTACTCCTTTGGGCTTGGAGCGGATTCAAATATCAGTCTGGGAGCTTTTGGCCGTACAAAGAGAACACGGGAGGAATCTGAACCAGACTGGACAGAGAGGGCCAAACATTTCTGGCTTTCTGCCACTGCGCAGCATTTTGTGCTCTGCCCCCCCCCCCCCCCCCCATCCCACCCCTCAGAACATCTCGCCCAATTCTGCATGTGTTTCCCATTTTCCCTTGGAGTAAGTAAACAGGAGAGTGCCATCAAAGAGCGCAGTGGTGAGGAGGCTGTTTGAGGCCTGAAGCTCTGAGCTCAGGGGTTAGCGGGGTTGGATGACGCTTCAAACTCCTCACCTTCTCCACCCGTCTGCAATGAGAAGCGTTTACATTACGGTGGTGTCTGTATTCTGCACGAATAGTGGAAGTGGTAAGCGAAGGGAAAGCTGCAGGTTGCTGCGAGATGGCTGGTCTGTTTTCCTCCATCTCATTAACATACAAATGGAATTCTGCTGTTGAGGAGTCTGTGATTGAGGGAGAAGAGAGGGAGAAGAAGGAAAAAGGATGGAGAAGTTGGAAGGTAAATCCTCATGCCATTTCATCAGATCTGTCTATTACTCTGTTTAGAGCCTCTGTTGGTTCGAACCGTTTCATTTAAGGTGTTGGACTATCAGATTCCTATACTAATTGACTTTCCAAAGCCAGCGGTGCCTGGGTGGGAGGATTTGAAAGTGATTCTTTTATCTTCTTAGAAGACAAACAGAAGGCTTGATAAGGACTGTTGGAACAGATTTTGTTTTTCAAGGGATTTAGATTTCACTTTGCAAAAAGCAATTTCACACGTTTTGATGATTTGCACAGAAATTAGTAAAAACTCCAAGTAAACTTGTGATGAAGGAAGAGATAAGACATCCTAATCTATACAGGTGCTGTTGCCTTTTTGAAGCTAACCTGTCCAGATCAGTTCAAATGTACAAACATAACTTGTTTTCCCCCCGCAGCTTCGCAGGCGGGGTGAGGTCCGGGGAACGAGTGCTGCAGACCAATGAGAAGACTCAACGTTTAAGACGCCCATCATGACAGCAGTGACGGAGTCTGCTAAGAGGCCTCCACTGACGCCACTTTTAACCTTAGATGATGCCGGCCGCGGGGAAAGCGAGCTCATCTACCTCCAATCAATAGAGCAGATCCCTGACCTGACCCCAAACAGGAATTGATTTTTTTTTTTTTTTTTTTGGTGGGGGGGGGTGGAATCCAGCACGATCCTAGTTGATAAGGCTTGGTTACGTTTAATCACCATGAAGAGAAAGCCCAACCGTCATCATGAAACCTCGACTTTCCTGGAGATCCAGGGAGGAGCTGCTTCCAGGAAAGATGAAAACTAAAGCAGATTGACTAAGCTTTGATATTAGGCCAAATATGTATTTCGTATTTAATCTGAAGTTATCTTTTTGATGGTTTTAAAAACATTCCTAACCGAGAAGTGTCCTTAGAGCCTCACTTTGTCTCCTCAGTCTTACAGTAAACACCCATGGCTCAGTGGTTTACATTCCCTGACAAGAGACTGTTTGTCATACTCATGTTCATTCCTGCCACAGCCTCCATTAAGTGATTACTAACACCCTTGGCGCCCAGGCCCATTATATTCCTCCTGCCATCATCCCACCTCAACCCAAAGCACCGCATCTCATTATCACTGACAATCATGTCTGTGCAAGTAGTCACTCTAACTGCCGTTCAAACTTGGTAAAAGAAAAAAAAAAAAAAGAGAAAAATACCGGTGCATATGCTGTATACACTCCAGACGAGGATGAACGTGTGAATTCCTTCTTATGCACACACCTGCTCACAGGTGTGGATACCTCTGAGCTGACTGATCTGCTAAAAGCTCAATCTGGGCAGATCCATGCAGGTTTCCTCACCTTCTCAACAGCCCCCACCTTTCCTCGCCCTAACTTTTCTGAAGACGTTGGCGCCTAACACTCAGCGCTCACCTCTTTTAACAGATGTCCCGAGAGGAAGAAAAAAAGGAAGTGCTGTGAAAAACAGCCACAGATGGTGCTACACCCCTCCAGCCGCTGTCACAAGCCAAACTGTGCCACACGCTGCCTGCCCACCGTGGACGCCTGTCCCACTCATCTGCTTTTTGGAGGCAGGCGGCTCCCCAAAGACCGACCTACCTGTCTTCTTCCTTTGCTGATGTTTACAGATCTGCTCCATCACTGTCCAGTTGACAACCAGCACCACAGCGCACACTTCAATCCTTTGCCAATCGCTCCTCAGATCACGCCGCACCCTCTCTTTAGATAAACAACAGCTAAGTGTTAGCATTAGCCTTTAGCTGCTGTTTGCTGTTGGCTCTGATGTGAGAAGTTCTTATTTCCTCTGCACGATTGAATTTCAGAACCTGAACAAGGGCAATTTCTTATCTCAGAAAGCCGAAACGGTGAGGGCGGAGCCACGGATTTCCATTATTTTTTTGTCTTTGGCAACATGTTGGAAAGATTTCAAATAAGGTTTTAACACAGAAGTGCACTTTCCCACTTTGAGTGCCATTTACAGACAATTTCACTCACTTTTTCCAGAAGGATTTTGGAGATGCTCAACTTTCACAATGTTAGACGTGAACATTTTGTGCCTAATGAGGGAATGAGATTTATTCCATTACAGGGCGGTTATTCCAAAGAGTCTATACGTCATGTTTACATGTGTTCAGAAAACAGAATCGGAACATGTTAGTCATAGGAACATCCTTTAAACAATGTACTTCACTCAGGTGGCCACAGCACACTTTCTTTTTCCACTTCTAAACATAAAAACACATTTTTCACACCCAGAGACAGTTGAATGAAAGTCTATTTTAATGCCTCTTGCACTCAGTTACTGTTGTGGAATATTGTGCCTTTCAGGGGGCCAGAAATGTTAAAAACCAATGATCTGTCTTGTAATCAGTATGTCCAAATGCTGTCTTATTCTAATTTATAAAAAGAGTAATTGTACTGAAAAGCTTGTGTTTTTTTAAGGGCTCTGATTAGCTTTTAAGGATCATCGCGACATGGGGGTGAATGTATGACGTTGTGCCTTTTCTAGAAATCTTGTCTGCACATATCAATAAATCAAATCATTTTCTTACATTAAACTCTTTGTGGAGCTGTGTACAAAAACATCTACAATTCTAAAATAACTCATTGATATAAAATGGGTTGTTTGTTAGGGTTTGGGTGAATTGATTACCACTGAAAAATTACATCATGGATTTAACCATTTCATAAATCTATTTTTTTTCTTTCTGATTTATAGTAAAACGAAATGCCTTCTTTGCTAATGATTTGGAAATTCTTTAGATTTGGTGACTGTTGCTTGGCAACTCTGAGCTTCAGCTCTCCATAGGTTTTCTATAGGATCCAGAGACAGGCTGGGCCATTTGAAACGTTTCTCCTTTGGCTAGTCCTTTGTTACTTCACCTGAGTGTTTTGGGTCATTATCCTGTTGGAAGACCCATCCACCATATTTTAACCCTTTCATGCCAGAGTTTAATTCCAGCTATGGCAAAAATGTTTTTGCTTCCATGTAGATGTTAAATTAAGGGAAATTTGGAGTAGTTTGATGCATATTTGAACCAACGGGCATCATGGTGTTAAGCTTCCTGTTGGAGGAAAAGAGGTTCTGACTCGTACATGGCTTCGTCCATCCTCTCTCCCACAAGGTGAGGTAGCCCTGTGGGGAAAAAAAACCCCAAAGCATAATGTTCCTACCTCCATACTTGACAGTGGGAATGGTGTTTTCGGGTCATACATGACGGGTTGAGTTGATGCCAATAGCTCCATGTTGGTCTCATCTGAACACAGCCCCTTCTCCCAATCAGTCTAAGCCATTAAGGTGTTCTTTGGCAAACATCCGGTGGGCCTGCACATGTGCAGGGGTACTTTGCAAGCACTGTAAGATGTTAAACCATTGCAGTGTAAAGTATTTCCAATGGTTTTCTTGGTGACTGGTCCCAGCTGCTTTAAGATCATCAAGGAACTCCTCCCATGTTGTTTAGGCCGATTTCTCAATGTTCTCATGATCATGGAAACCCCACCAGGTGACATCTTGTTTGGGGTCTCAGACCTATAGTTGCATTTTTGCACAGTTGTCATCTCAATCTCTTGCTGATGGTTTTGTAGTCTAGTTTGTAGTTCATTATGCAGGTCTACAATCTTTTCCCTTCCGCTCTCGAGTCTTTCCCACATTGGAGAGTTTGGAGTCTGACTGATGGACTCTATCTTTGAGGTGTCCATTCTACAGATGATTATTTCAAACAGGTGTCTTCACTTCAGGTGACAAGTTGATTAGGAGAGTCTAACTGGTCTGTGTGAACCAGAACTCGTAATGTATACTAGGGGATCGAATACTTGTTTTCCTCAATGAAATGCAAAACGATTTAAACAAATT
Source organism: Oryzias latipes (assembly GCF_053564925.1). Taxonomy (NCBI): domain Eukaryota; kingdom Metazoa; phylum Chordata; class Actinopteri; order Beloniformes; family Adrianichthyidae; genus Oryzias; species Oryzias latipes. The sequence goes on from NC_136245.1 coordinate 16,974,647, forward strand.
TGTTGATTTCTATGTTTCACTGTTCAAATAAACCTACCATTAAGATGACAGACTGTCCATTTCTTTTTAGATTGGCTAACCTACAAAATCAGCATGCGATTAAATACTTATTTCCTCCAGTATAATTTACTAAATATATGAAATCTGCTATCAGTAACCAAAAATGCTTTTAGAAAGAAAAGTTGTAAATGTATGTTTATGCCCATTGTTATATATTAGATATTAAACAGAATTGTGAGCTTGTGAATAGCATTTGAATGAGTTTTGTTTATTTGGAGTGACACTCAGCCCTTGTATTCATTAGGCTCTCTTTATAAGGACGGTCGTGTTTTTGTTTGATTGTGACAGAAACGCCTAAATCTTCCTGTTTAAAATGAAACTTTTCACTCAAAGTGAAGTAATTCTGCAGATTAAACTTGCTGAAAGTGCTAAAAAATATTCCTAGTTTTAGTGCATAAAGCCTTTCTATGGTGTGAAATGGTTTTAAAAACAGTTTGAAGCAGACCCAGAACTTGTGTGCTGTAATTGCAAATGGATGACACAGTTCCGAACGAGACTTTCCGCAACTTGGAGGTCAAAGGAAAATTGCTCAATACCAGCAAAGTCTGTGCTTAAGAACAGGAAGAGCCTCCAGTCTGCTTGCTAAGATAGCTGGATGTTTTTTTTTTTTCATATTGTTTGTGGAAGGGTTCACGCATACGTCTCCTGCCCGGAAACCAGTCATTTCTGCCACTGAACGTGCAAATAATGCAGTTTCTAAATTGGGAGATGGGCAGACTCGCCCACACACCTCCTGTTAAGTGGTGGCTCACAGCAGTTTGCAGTAGGCTTCCATCCATCCATGTGTCTCCCTCCAAGACTAGAGGAAGGGACGTGTCATGAGTGAGCCCCTGACATTTAAATAGATTCAGCAACAGATGAAGAAAAAAGCTGAAAGAGGGGGCTCAAGACACGGCACAGCAGGACATCCAGGCATCTTTCCAAGGAAAGTCTCTGTTCAGAGCTCAAACCACTTTGCGATGGCCAGAAGAAGCTGCTTTTAGCTGTCATGTTTGATAAGAGTTGCTGCTCTTTTCAGATTATTCAATGTCTTAAATGATAAAAAGTGTTGTATTCTGTGTGCAGATTTCCTCCCATAAGCTAACACAAGAGCATGTTTGGTGCGGCGGATGTGGCATAATGAAGATTAGGGTCAGTTTGTGTCACATTTGCGGTGCTTTTGTGTGCCCCTCTCTCCTGGGGTGGGACTTGCTCAGGGACAGCAGGTTTTCAGGACAGGACAGTTATTTCTGGCTTAACACAGGCTGGCAGTGAAGTCACCAGCGTTTCCTCATCCTCCGGAATTGGCTCCAGTTTAGCTCCAGAGATTCCCTTCAGTCCTTCCTGTTGTTGTGGAGCCACATGATGATGTGTGTTTGTGTGGCGGCGGTGCTGGCGGCGGCGGCGGCAGGGGTGATGGGGAAGGTGTGTGTGTGTGTGGGGGGGGGGGGGGTCTGCTGCATCTATTCCTCAAAATACAATGGCGCTTCTCTGGATGACAGATGCTGCTTAACCTGTGCTGACCCAGGGAGCAGAGATGGTTGGGCTGAGTGACAGGCCTGCAGAGAACACACTGAGGCTGCACTCCTCACTGCTTGAACCACGCAGGACATTTTCTGAGAAGGAACTGTCTCGTTGGGCACCCCCCAATGCAATATATATATATGTCTATTTGGAGATCGACTGTGAATTGAGGGTAACAGAGGGTACCCAATTGTGCTATCTTGGCCTATTGAGTAAAATATTGAGACAAATTGAGTACTAGATCATAGCAGAGAGTAGTAATGTGACACTGCTTGAGAGCCTGCAGACTGTCCATTGTCTTGAAGTTGCCTTAGCAGCTGCGGCTCTGGGTTACATTTATCATCAGTGGGTTCTGTGTGGAGAGAGGGCCAGAGGGGAGATGAGCGCGCCTCGTCATGCTGGTTTTTACATGTGAGTGGATGGTGGAACTGAAGCAGAGCTATGCTCAGATGATTTCATTTTTCTGTGCTTAAAAACAGTTTATTTGTTGCTTTTGGGTGATTCGTCTTCATACTAATTACAGGCTCTTGAGTGCTGCTGTCATGGGTCAGATCGATGATGTTTGACCGTTTTCTGCTGAATACTTTTTGCATCGAGAACTGAAAAATGAATCTTTGGGAGTTCGGTGATGGAGTGAAAAGCTGAGATGGATTGTTTGGACAAAATTCCAAGGCTTGCTGCCTCCAGATGGCCTCCAGATATGGAGCGATTCCATCAGCAAGGTGATGCAAGGAGAGAGAGAGAGTGCTTTTGTTTTGACTTAAGTTCATCCCAATAACTGGACATTCTTCTCCTTCCACCTGCAGCTGTTTTTCTGAAGGGTTGGCGCTGAGCTCAAACTAGTTTGCTCACTCGAAACGTCTGTTCCCTCAAAGACAATAAGTATGTTTCAGAAGGGGTCGGATTTTTCTGGGTCAAAAAACTAAACCCAAACTTCTGACTTCCTTTTTTTTGTTCTTTTTTAAAGAAAACAACATTTTGTAAATCAAATGTAGCTCAGAACTTCAAATAATCTTTGACATTAATTTTTATTTTAATGTTTCTTATTACTTTCTTGTTTTTCTCTTTTTTAATCTCATATTATAAGAAAAAAGTTAAAATTGTGTTCATTGCATAAATATTTTTGAAATCCTGTATAGTGCCCGTTTATCCTCTGAAATGAAACTTTCATCAGTAAAGCTCCGGTCCAGCGGTGCTTCTGCGCTGAATTCCACCGCTAGATGGCACTGTGTCTGTTTGCTAAAAGCTTTTTTGGTCACTCCAGAAGGCGCAAAGCTCTGGCTGCCACCAAATTACTGTTCATAGTGTCGGGAAAGGTTGCTATGTGGTTCTGCTTTCCCCCGGAAAGAGAGACAGAAAAGGTTCATGCACATGAAGGAAAGTAGCCTTTGCTTGTTTCTACAACTGTAAACACGTGCTGCTAATTTGATGCAAAATGATTTGTTCCATTTTTATTTTAATACAAAAAAACCAATCATCAAACCTGAATTTAATGCAAAAAAAGGAAATAGTTTTAAACAGATTTAATTTCTTGCATGTCAAATTCTTCCAAAAAAAAGAGAGCAAATGTTTTTTTTAACAATTTATAAATCCAGGAGAAAATCTCACATAATTAAAAAACACTGAAGTTACAGATAAAAACAGTGTAATAAGTGCAGATTCTGCACTTATTGGAAGAATAAGTGGGCTTATTAGACACTTATTGAAAAATAAGTGCAGAAAAGCAGTGATGTGCAAAAATAGGTGCTAAATTGATTGAAAGTGGGTGTAATTGTTTTTGCTTGATTATTTATGCACGATAATGAAATATACTTTATTTCAGAATAAAGCTACACCTGAACTCACCCACAGAAAAAATATCCTGCACCTAAAATAAATACTGTTTGAAATCATTCATTCAAATCTAAACGGTTTTTAAAAACTGCAACAGCGAGAAAATGTATGGATTTTTTTTTTCATAAACCGAGGCCTAATGTCATCCACGTGCTTTGAGTTCAGATGTCAAAGAAGGGTTTTCCTGTTTGTCCGGCTGAGACGCAGTCTCACTCGTGGGACTGAAGTGGGTTTTTGGTGCAGACAGACAGACAGAGGTGTGATCGCTGCACTCTTTACTGTTGGCTGGTGTATTATGACTTTACTCCAGAGCAGATCCTGCCTTTAAAACTCTCAGTTCACATTCACAATGTGGTTCATGACACCAACAATTTAGCTATGTCCTTGCTTTTTCCTTTTTGATTGTTTAATAGTTAGTCATGCACATAGTTGAAAGTTGTGCCCTAAAGCGTTTTATTCAAGGAAAATAAAACATACAAACTCTCATATAAGTTGGAGTCTTTAGAAGATGGGATTTGTTCCCTGGTGGTTTTGATATAATTGATTTGATTCTTTTTTACATATATGTACATCTCCAACCTGGTACTGAGACCGAAATGCTACATTTCTCCGCTGGTTAAAAACAAATACCTGCAACATCCAGTTCAAATCCTGCCCCCGGTTTCAAACAGTAACGCTTTTTAGGTGAAAGCCATTTCTAAGATCCGATTTACACGTAAGAGTTTATGAGTTCATTGACTCGGTGGACCACCTTAACAGGATTGGGCCCGCCCCTGGAGCTGCCTGTGGTGTCTGTGATTGGCTGAAACCTCTTGCATGGAAGTGGCAGCAGAAATGCAAAACTTGTTGCTGGCTCCTCCAGACGCGTTGATCTCACTGAGCGCCGAGCGGCAGAGCGGAGTGCGTCTGTGGATCGTTCCCCGGGCGCGCTGACACCTCACCAGAGAGCAGACGACAGATGACGGGACGCACCGAGAGGACGTAAGGCACGGAGCTTCAGTGCAGAGCGCACGGCGTGGCTGAAGGATGCTTCCAGGCGGCACGCTGTTTGTGGAGTGCGGGTAGTGCGTGCCACGCTGCTCCGGACGCGGTTCTCCAAAAACATAAAACGCACGCTCGGATTCTCCGACACCGGGTAGGACGGAGCGCCGAGTTTGTGGACTTCTGCGCACTCTGGACTTTTGGTTGTAAGCCTACCGGACATTTTTATTTTTATATTTTATTTTTTATTGACTTTTTCAAGGACATACGTGGGCAGCGTGTTCTCAAAGACAGATTTTCTTCGCGCAAACCCACAGAAGCAGATCTCGCTCCACGGCTCCACTTTCATTTTCCTTCAGTTTCCAGCATGGAACCACAACAGAAAAACACCAGTCCTGGACATTTATCGAGCTAAAATAATGAATTCATGAGAAAACTAAAAGCGTTGTCCTGTGTTTGATCTTATCCAGTCTTTGCGCCCTCCTGTTAGTTTGTTAAAGGCCAGTTTTGTGTGCTCGCGCTGTACAAGTGCGCACAAAGAAAAATGCTTAGGAGTGTGAGATTTTACACAACAGTGCTTCATTTTTTTGTCTGATCAAATGTAAAAAAAAAGGACAAAAAGCTGCTGTAGTGACTTGTACGCATTCATACAGGAGCAGGCGCGCAGCCTGCGTGCGTATTTGGACACGGTCTGTCCCCTGTCTGCTCCGCGTGCTTGGAGAAGTTTAGACAAAAAAAACATTTATTCACTTAAATGAAAGTCTATATGTTGAGTTTTGACAGTTAAACTTTACTAAGAATTTTGTATCAGCGTGATACAACATTTAAATAGCCTGTTGTGTATCCTTTTTTTTTTTTTTTTTTTTGCTTTCGGGGACAGAAAAAAAACTGTGCCGATGTCTGGCAAACTTGCCGTCATGTGGGATTAATTGCAGAGGAGTATGTTTGGGCTGGAGCAGTTTGGTTCTCAAATTAATAGCAGAAACCCTGGCCAGTCAGAGAGAAACATAAACCGACAAAGGATGAACATGGGCTCCCATTATAAAAGCCCAGGCTTTCATGCTGGAGGCCCTCCCGGAGCCGTGGAGCCAGGCATGGGCCCTATGAGTGAACCGCAAATGTTGGGGCTCAATATGAACATGAACGGAGAGCCCTATGGGGGGTTTCACCCCCGGGGACACCCAGATATGCATGCAGGCGGCGGGCTTCAGCAGCAGCAGCAAGGACCGATGCATGGATTTTTTAACAACCAGCAACCTCATCAAGGACATCCACACGGCCATCCACCTCACCCCCACCAACATCACCCTCACTTCAGTGGGAGTTTTGGAGGCCCTGAGCCAGGGTCATCCTGCCTGCATGGTGGCAGGCTAATGGGCTACAACAACAATGGCATGGGACCACAGCAGGGCTTTGGAGAAGGATTTGATCCTCACGCTGAAGGGCCAGCAGGGGATGGCTTTCCCCAGCAGCAGACGCAGCAGCAGAGGCCTGCTAACCTACCTGACTTTCAACATCATGGGCCTCCCAGTGGCAACCCTGCTGTCCCCGCACCCTGCCTCCCCCTGGACCAGTCACCTAACAGAGCTGCATCCTTCCATGGTCTTCCTTCATCCTCATCCACCTCATCCGAGTCACATGGTTTGGAGCATCGGCGCATCCCAAACCAGGGAGCCGTGGAGGGATTAGAGTACAACTTCCCAAGTGAGCCTACATCTGGACATTTTGATGTACCCGTGTTTTCTCCATCAGAGTCAGAATCTCAGTTACCACATTTTGGGCCGGGTAGGCCTGTGCCCAGTGGAAGTTTTCCAGGAAATCCAGGCATGCCACGGACACCAGGCATGCAGGGCATATCTAAGGGACACCAGCCTCCACCACAGCCCCAGCAGCCTCAGCACGGAGTGTTCTTTGAACGCTTCGGAAATGGCCGGAAAGTGCCTGTGGGAATGGAGCCGGGGGTCAATACAAGACATCCCCTCATGCAGCAACAACAACATGCTGGCTTGATAGCCAGACAGAACTCGTGCCCCCCTGGCCTCCCCCGACCCCCCCAGACTGAACCCGGCCCCACTAACCCTAACATTCTAGATGGAGGGGTCATGATGCCTGGCCAACATAACCAATTTGAATATCCCATTCACAGACTGGAAAATAGAGGTTTGCACCCCTATGGGGACCCAATGTTTAATATGCAACAGCCTGCACCTCCTCCTTCCCAACAGCCCCCAAATCAGAGGCTGCAACACTTTGACTCTCCTTATATTAACATGGCAAAGCGGCCTCGATTTGATTTCCCAAACACGCATAATGGTGAAGGCTGGTGCAACTCCATGGAAAACCACCTCTCTCCATCTGCATATCCAGGCCTTCCTGGAGAGTTCACCCCACCTGTGAATGAAGGTTTTGCTCCGGGTCCCCTGCAGCACCCGGGACCTGAGCCACAGTCTCTGCAGCAGCGTCAGAATGCGGCCATGATGATAAAACAGATGGCTTCACGCAACCAACAGCAGAGGATGAGGCAGCCTAGTCTGCAGCAGTTGGGTCATCATGGCGATGTACCTCCCGGCCCGTTGGGTCATGGTGCCCCGGTCGGGAGCATGCCCCAGCCCAACTTCGAGAGGGAGAATGGTGGCAGGATGCCCAACATTGATGGACAAAATCCTCATGTAACTCAGGAGAACTCATGGTTTCAAGGGTCCCACCCACCAGGAGAAATGATGTCACGGCGTCTGGGTGGAGCAGGTAATGAGTCAGGGCCTCATGACATAGGGCTACAGCAGAATGGGGCTGGGATAATGTTTAGGCCAGGCATTGGGATGCAGGAACCCATGAGAATAGCAGGAGATGGACATGTGCAGAACCTTCATTCCCCTGGCATGCACACCCAGTTCAGTGGGAACATGGGCAACCTGTCCCAGATGCAGTCTCCAGGAGCAGGACATCCAAATGCACCAGCAGAGAGGCGACCAGCTGACTTTCCTGCAACTCCAATGGGAGCACAGCCAACATTCTCCTATGGGGGGGCTAACCGACAGGGGCCAGCACATAGTGCTCCTCAGGGGGTGAACACCTCACCAGGGAGCTACCCCCCTCAGTCTGAGTTCCCCTCAGGCCAGCGGTCATCTGTTAGTAAGCTTGGAGCTCTGTCCCTTGGGAACTTCACCAAAACCAGCACTAAGGACAGTGTTTTTGGTCAGAGCTGCCTAGCAGCCCTGTCCACAGCCTGCCAGAACATGATCGCCAGTTTAGGGGCTCCCAATCTCAATGTAACATTCAACAAGAAGAACCAGAACGAGGGCAAGAGAAAACTAAGTCAAACAGAACAGGACATTAATAGCAACACATCTAATGGGACTGGCAGTGCTGGTCCTGAATATTTTCAAAGCAGCACTTCCCAGAACAGCCAGATGCCTGGCACCGGGAATAGCAACTCTAAGCCTGCAAGTCAAAGTCAGACGGTGCAGGGGGAAGCCAGTGCCCTCTCCCCAAACTACAACATGGACGCTACCCCGTGCAGTGAGGGTAAGACAACAACAGGGAATGGGAGAGGGAGAGGGAGGAGAAAAAGAGACAGTGGACATGTCAGCCCTGGAATTTTTTTTTCCTCTGATAATGGAAACCCTGTTGTGAGTCCAGGCCAGCAGACCCCCTCAGCTGGCCTTGGGGAGAGGGGTGGGGGTACACCCCATGAGAAACACCTCCAGTCCCCGTCTTGGGGCAAAGGAGGCGACTTAATTTTGGGGGACCAGGCTGATCTCATGTCGTCTTTAGACAGTGGCATTCAAAGTGTTGCTGCCAAGTCTGACAGTAGTTCACCTAGAGTGGACTTTCCTGACGATGTCAGCACCCACTACGGCAACGAGGACGAGGTGTCATCCAGCTCGGATGCAGGAGGGGCCTCCACCAGCAAGCCCAATCGCAGCCCCGCGATCGGCGGCTCACCTAAAATGCAGAGGAGCGATCACGGACAGATAAATGGACAAAAACCCCACGGCATGGCCATCAATAATCATACTACCTCGCCACCAGAAAGCTATGGACTGAATTCTGGTGTGAGCACAGGTGGCAGTGGGGTGAGCCATCCAGGCACACCTGGAGTGGAGCAGGTACGCACACCATCCAGCACCTCTGGCCAGGAAGAAATTCATCCTCTGGAGATTCTGCAGGCCCAAATCCAGCTGCAGCGGCAGCAGTTCAGCATCTCAGAAGACCAGCCCCTGGCCATGAAGAATGGCAAAAAGAGTGGCGACTGTCCCTCGCAGAACGGAGACAACGAGCTGGCAAGCTGCAGCCCGGATGCTGGGAAGGGCTCAATGGGCACTATTGACCTTGACACTCTCATGGCAGAGCAGCACGCCACCTGGTACGTGCCCAGCGACAAGGCCATGATGGACGGGTCAGAAGACGACAAGGCCATGGCATCCTGGGAAAAAAATAAAAGCCAAAACAACTGTAAAGAAGGTAAAGCTTTTCCCTTTTTTGATGCCTCTTTTTAAAAGTTTCTTTGATATGCAACTGCTGTGTCGGAAGTGTTTTTAAATTGTATTACGTCCAAGGATTTAGTTTAAAATTCAGTGTAAAACTCCTTTAATGCGCAGATGATGCAGATAATAGACATTATAGACATTTATTGAAATATTTTTTGCAACATTTAAAATTGTATTTACCAAAAAGATATGCACATATATATTCAGCCTATTAAAATCAAAAGAATATCCCCCCAAAAAAATATTAAAATTAAAAAAAACCATTACAGATATGTCTACCATCTTTACACACCATTGTGGAGTTTTTCATTCGTGGCTGTAGGCACTTCAAAAGATCAGCTGAAGAAAAGTAAACATATCCTGTGGTTCTTTATCTCGGTTTTCAGGGTGAACAACTACACTGAGAAGATTAATAGCTTTGTGCGGATATGCGTTTACGCAGCGGGGTTTCCCTGCCTTGTTACGTGTTTGTTTTGTCATTCCTATGGAATAACACTAAGCAGGTGAAAGTCGATAGATTTTTTTTTTAAATATATGCTGGACAGGAACTCAAATATATATCACTGCATCACATTTTTCTTTGCAATTTAGCTTGTTTGGTTCTAAATTGCCTTGTCAAAGTAATTTAGGGATTTTTTTCCCTTTTTTTAAAAAGTTTTTTGTGTATTTGTGTAAAGACCGTATTTATTTATAGAAGAAAACGTGTTTTTGTAATTTTTTTTTAGATTATTTAAAGGGCAAAAATATATATTCTATTTAGAATATCTTTATTTTTCATCAAAGTAAATATTGCGTTATGTTACGCGTTGGAGACTTTTGTTGCTGCACTGTTTCTATCCAAATACAAGCTGTTTCTTTTAATAATTTTATTGTGGTTGTATTTTATATAAACAAAACTAAAGCAATTTAAAATAACACTTTCATTATTTTTACTATTTAAAATTTTATATATATATATATAATATATATATATATATTTGCGTGAATTTTCCCCTCACTTCAATAACTTTCTTTGTTTACTTTTGCTGTGTTGTTTTGATTTAATAGTTTTATTTTAGATCACAATTTGTTTATTTCTTTATTTTACTTAAATTTGACTGAATTCGTTGCCATCCACGCACGCGCGGACCCCGCGTGCACATTCAATTCACGTCTGATCATAGGAGACCCGCCTTTCCCGCGCGCGTGCGTGCGTGCAGCGCCGCTGCTTTCTGAAATCTGCGCAGAAGCTTGTCCGCGTCTCTTTGTTTAGAACAGCGCCATGCGCGCGGTCGGGGACGGGGGCGCGCACAGCGCGGACCCGGGCGTCCGAGCAGATTGTTTCTGCGCGGGAGCTCTGGGTGTTGGGCAGCTGCAGACATGCCAGTGCATGTCCCCACTGACCCTTTATTTTTAACTGAGAAAATCAAAAATACATATCATAATCTATAGTTTTACACGACTTAAACGTTTCTTTTTATTAACTATTTTCGTCTGTACAGCAGCTGCATTAATTCTAAAGTGTTGGTTCTTGCGGCCATTTGCACATTTAGCATAATACAATTAAAAACAGCACTGCTGGCCTAAGTTCTCTACTTTCATCTCATCCCCTTCTCTTCTCCTCTCGTCTCCTCTCATCCCTCCCTGCATGGACACAGGGCATGCGGCTCTCAAGCAATCGATAGCTAGTTAGCACAAATCACGGCTCCTGACAGTTTCTCATTTGAGTGCTCCAGACAGCAAAGATGAAAAAATGGTGGAGGTGTACTTGGAAGAGAAGGGGGGATTTTCAGATTGAATCTGATGCTCAGGCTACACAGAGGAGAGCGAAACAACATCATAATTTAGGATAAATCATCGCCCTACAGGCTGGTTTCCTAACAGCTAACGTCCCACAACACCTACCCCACTCAACTATTACAAAAAAATCGAGCCCGCTTGGACCACTCACTCACTTAAGTTTCAAGTCCTCAATCTTGAGTCGCAAATCCGTCACAAGCGAGAGAATCCTAGTGACACTAATTTCAATTTAATCAGGGCAGTTCTTTAGCCCATTAGCCATAATGAAATATTCCTCCATCAAAGAGGTAAATCATTCTAATAAGAAAAAAATTAAATTATGTAATTTTAGTGACAAGGGAAATTATTATTGCCTCTTGTAGAAAGTTAAAATAATATTTTAGTCAGACGATGGGATCAGCTGTTAACCTATTTACATATATTTTCAATGCAAATACACTGAAGATTATTTTTTTCAAAAAGATATTGTATTTTGCTATATTTATTTTTCATTTCTGTTAATTTACCTGTCCAGCTGTAAGTTTTCTTTGCCACTGGTCGTGTTATTATTGTGTAATACATTTGAAAAAATTAAAAGTAGTTATCATATTAATACATTTGAATATTACCGACTTTTTTTAGTAAATGATGACATAAAATAAGGTTCATTAAATAAGGATACTTAAAAAAATAAAAAAAACAACAGGTTTTTAGAAACTAAGTGTTTTGAAATGTAAAAGTGTGCCCCGATAAAAGAATCAGCCAGTTTCAGGTCAGAGGGAAAAGACCACAAAACAGCGGTGAAAAAAAGCTGCATGTTGGAAGTCAGTTTGGCAGCATAATAAGAAAATTGAAATTCCATTTAGTTTTATCTTTAGTTTAGGCGTTCTTGTCTTAGCATTGTAGCTAAGAAATTCAGGACTTAAGAACCGATGAGAACTAGCGTGTTTATTTGATAACTTTCCTCTGAATACTTAACTTTGTTGACAACTAAATGGTAAAAGTTGGAACAGGAACTGATGCATGCTCCGTCACCAGCTCTCCATGGTCCCTCTGCGCCTGTTTACAGTGATGCGTGTGGCAGTAATATCCCCCTTTGGACCCCATATTTGGCCTCCTCTTTCTGTGTCATTGTGCTGCTCAATCTCTTTCACCAGTTGCTACACAGTGATGCCTTTAAATTCGAATTACCTTTCCCACTTTTTGAGTGTCAGTTAATTTTATTCTTCCTCCTTGGGAAAAAAAAAAAAAAAAAAGATGCTTCTACATATTTTTCCTCTTCCTTTCTCATCTAAGCAGAAGCTGACCGTTCAGTCGTGCACAGCCGTGATAAGAGGCAACCACCAGGGAAAGGAAGTGATTCAGTCATTTTGTGCTTTCGCAGTGTTTGCCACATGAGCTAGTTTTTAAACTTCAGCACTCTTCGGAGTTGACCTTCAGTTACATTTCACACTTGCTAAACAGACAGGAAACATCTCTAATAAAGATCAAATCTCCATTATTCTAAGTTTGACAGCTTTCTAAAAGTAGGAACTCTCATCTGATCACTCTTCTAGAATGCTGCAGAGGCTCAGATCGAGCCGTGTTAATATTCCAATATTCCAGAAGTGGATCCTGTGAGACTTACCTGGCTTTGACATTTCACCACAACAACAACAATGCCTCGAATCACACCAGTAATTTCCGTTCTTTTTCCAAAAGTGATTGACAGGTGCTTGAACATGGTGAAAACAGCTCGGGGCAGTCCGTGTTCTTTGCCTGTCATTACAAGGTGTTTCATGTTGACTTCTGAAACAACACACATCCAAGTCTTTCACACAAAGTAATGATGACGATTATGATAAGAGCAGCAATTAGCACAGGTTATATTGTTTATCTGCAGTTGTAACTCATCCACCAGCAGTTGCTACAGGCTGAATGTTATTGACAGCTTTATCGAAGCTCAAACCCCTGATCTTTTATCAGATATTTCTTCCTTTTTTTTTCTTCTCCCCCAACCAAAAAGTCTCCGATGAATGCTAAACAAAGCATATTAAAATTAGGATTTGTACAGTCAGATTCAGAGCACACAGATGTGCCTGTGCGTGAATTGTACATGATGTGACAAAGGGCTGCATTGTTGGCGCTGCAACCCGATAGTGTGGATCTGTCAGCTGAAGACGTAAAGTTTGATTTATTTAGTCTCGGTGTCAGGCACGCGGCTTCAGCCTCCCATCTCGCATGTCTCCCTGTGTGGAACACACGCTCTTAATTCTTAACTCTTAATATTTAGGAGTGTTTACTAGATTTGCAAATAGTGCATGACTGAAAAATATGGCCGACGTGCTTCTGTCTGAAATTGAAGAAGCTGAAAGTCACGAGATGTGTGTTCCTTTATGTGCTCCTTGGCAACAGAGGACGTTTGTTGCAGAAGAAAGGCACTTTGCAGGATTTTTCCACTTTTTTTGTTGTTTCTCCTGAAGGAATAAAGTTGGACTAAAACGAAACTTGTCTCAGCATGTGGTGCAGACTCTCTTTGCATGCAGGGTGGAGAGGGGAGCAGAATTTTAGCACATGTGTGTGGCATGGCTCCAAATGCCCACTGTCAAGTTGAGTGACCACCACATCGGTCCTAACTAGACCAAAAAGTGCATCACTTTGACACAGCTGCAGCGAGTTGTATTGTGTTTGTGTGCTGCTACTGACACAAGTACAGCATTTCAAAGGTGTGTGTGTCTGTTCAGGTTCGGAAAGGTGTGGAAGTTGTCACCCTGCCAGCAGCAGTTATGTTATTTGCCATACAGGTAGTCGTCAGGCGCCGTTTAATTTGTATTGAGGAACTGACAAATGAGCTATGACACCGGAGCTGTTTCTCCTGGGAGACAGAAGTAGAGACTGATGGAGTGCAGGAGAAGGTAGGAGAGAGAAAAAGAAGTTGTTTTCCAGAGAGCGTCTGTAGTTTCGCTCACGAGGCCGGTGAGCGGGTAAAACCTATGCGCATTTATGGAAAGAAAGGATTCGATTCACCATATTTAGGCGTTCTGTAACTGATCATATGTCTCCTTTAATTTTATAACCACAAGAAAAAAAGAAAAATGACTTGATTGCTGAAAATGATTTCTTCCTATTTTTGTCTAATCATTATAGTTTTTGTTGGAGGAACCAAAAAGACCCAACTTATTCTTTTTGTTCAAAATAAAAGCGTATCTTTCAAGATTTTATTATGATGTGCAGGTGATTTTTATTTATTTATTTAGTATTTTTTTTTAATCGGAACAAACCCCAGAAAAGAGGGAGTAGCATTGTGCTGAAACAAAATAGAGACAGCAAAGTAGATCAATATGTCACAGACTTGGATGTCATGCTGGACAGGTTCTGGACATGCTTGTGAGTTATGTAGGAGGCACTAAATCACTTCCCATGTTCTGATTTGTGTCTGGTTTCCTCAGCTCTTCTTGTGGCCAGAGGGGGAGGTGTGTGTCGGTGTGTGTTTGAAGGGTTGGGAATGTGTGTGTTGTTGGAGTGAGGGGAGCAGTGCTTGTATGGGCACGTTTTTCTTTTTTCTGTTTTTTTTGTTTTTTTTTTTTTTTGGGTTAATTTTTTTCTGACTTTAGGTTGCAGGGCAGAGAACTGAGAGGAAATTCAAACCCAAATAACCCCCCGTGCCCTCGCCTGAGAAATGTGGCCCCCGCTCCTTCCAGATATCCTCTCTGCTCTGAGAGAAAGGTCACGCTAGGGCAGCTGGGTGGAGTTCAGGGGTGTGTGAGGAGGAGGAAGAGGGGGGGGGGGGGGCTGCAGGCGAGCCTCAGAGCTGCCCCCCCCCTCCACAAACCCTCCAGATGCACAGATACCTGGAACAATACCTCAGTTACCCAAGATGCACCTCATTCAGCTCCTCTGAACACACCTGCAAAAAACAGTAAAATTCCGTTGTTGACCTTTAAACTTTCAAAAAAAAATTGGGGTGGGGGGGCGTAACAGTTTCCGTGCAGCTGCTTTAATTCAGTTTTCTTTTGTAAAAAATCCAGTTTTTGTCTTTGCAGTGGGTGTTTTGTGCTGACAAAGCCACACGCAGGACCAGAGCAGTAGTTATGTGAAAGGAATCTGACCTGATGTCACACACTGTCATAGGAGTGAAGGCCTTTGGGTGTTTTTGTCAGTGAGTCGAGCAATCTGATTGGTGTGGTTTGTGCTGGGAGTTTAGGGTCGTGCACTCGGGACCCCGAGGTTAAAGGTGAAGTGTTGTCATGGAAGTATAGAGCTCGGGATAGAAAAGAAGCAGGCATGAGACGCCGGGGCCTGGGAAATCAGTGTGACCAGAAAGGAACATTGCAGGCTCAAAGCTGCAGACATGCTCTTCATTTTACACTTCTCTCTTAGTTTGTCATGCTTACTTTTCAAACGCATCTCTTGTCAGCCTCGGAGGACGCAGAAGTTCTTTTCAAGCGTGCCGTTGCTTTTAAGATGAATTAAAAAATAAATTGCTTACGTTGAACTGGTGGAATACATGGTCTCTGCGCAACCTTTGTTTATCTTCCCGTGTTGCTGCGGGGCTGTGGAGTGTGTGCAGTATGACATGCAAACCCGTGTCAGACCGTCAGCTTCTAGACACATTGGTGTCATCCAGACAGCCGGAGCTGCACGCCGTACTCTCCGCCTTCATGGCATTCCAGCTCCACTCATCTCCCTGTAAATCGTTTCTGACTGTGTCTGTGAAACAGCTTCACAGCTCTGCTGCCGGGCACGTGAGCCGCCGTGCGCGTCTCTGAGCATCATCAGCATGCAGCAAATAAAAAATGTACCCCACTCGGGGTATTATGATGTGAAATAAATGCATCATTTTAAATTCTGTGTTTATTTAACTCACAACTTTGGTGATCTTTTGTGGCTCTAATGTGGTTAAGAGCATCAAGGTGTATTTTGCCGCTTAGTGCTGTTCACGCCGCTGCTACCGTTCTCCTCTTTTTATTAGGCATTTTTCCCCCCCTCATGTTGGTTGGAGCTAAGCTCTAGTTTCCTGCAGATGAATAGGCTATTATTGAGATATTACCCTGGATATGAATTCTGCGTCAGTCAGTGAACAACCATAACCAGATGGATGTTATTGAAAAAAGAAAAAAAAATCCTGCTTGTAAAATGTCACGCTGATTTGGGATTTAGACATGTGTGATTTAAAATTTCACACAGCCGTTTCCACCTTTGAACGATTCTGCTAACATGGATAAATCTGAGGATTTAAGGGTAGTTTTTCACCCCCCCCCCCCCACACATACACACAGATTCTCACCTCTGGCGTAGCCATGACTACCTTTGTATGCCTGGTAATATTGTCATATTATAATATTTTTGTGTTAAACAAACAAGCTGACAATTCTTTAGTTTTAGGGTGATCAAAAGATTCATTTTGCATGCTGTCAATCCTAAATTGGAATTTTTGTATTATATAAAGATAACATTTGTATGAAAGAAAGCATTTTAGCAATTTTTCGATAGTTTTGTTTATTCTTGATCTTTCAATTCTGTCTGGGGTTTTTGTGTGCAGCCACATGCATATCCATATGTATGCATACACTGTGTGTGGGTGTGTGTGTGTGTGTGTGTGGGAAGCGGCAGCTGAAAGCTGGTGTGAGTATGGCAACGCCGGCAGTGGTTGGTGTGTTTTGGGCTGTGTGTGTTGTCAGTTTGCTGTGTGTCAGCAGTGAGCCAGGGGAACGCTTGGCTGCATATTCAGGCCGGCGCGGACCCTGCTGTGCCAAACTAGCATGAGCTGCTGGCTGGTGCTCGAGGGCACAGAGCTGAGAAGAGAGAGTGTGAGGTTGGGGGGTGGGGGGTGGGGGTGGAGAGGAGGTGAAGCTGGCAGGGGGTGGGGATCAGCCATGCTGAGGTGTATGACTCTACCCTCTGGCAAATGTGAGATCTTGTCACAGCCACCACCAACACGCCTCTAAATCCTCGCCTCTCCCCCACCCACAACATCCAGGGGCCCCCCCACTCACATCAGGTCCCTGCTCCTAAGGAAGGAGATGGTGAGAATCTTTGCAGGGACCAGCGGTTGCAAAAGCAGATAAAATAGGGGAAAAAATGGGAGGCTTTGCTGCCTGACCTTTTACCAAATCCTAGCACTTTTCTGTTCCAGTGGTCACGGCCCAAACTAGCTGCAGGGCAAGCTTGCCTCAGTGCCTGCAAATGTGCTTGTGTGTCTGTCCTGGTTGTTCGAGCCACCTGCCTGAATTGGCTTCCATGTTTCTGGCGGCAGCTCTAAGGCTGCATTCACACCGGGCATGTGCCGCGCTTTCAAGAATGCGCTAAACTGGCATTCTTGAACGGCCTTTTAGCATACGGTGTTCACACTGGACTGTCGCTACCCGATACTGGCGCATGTACCTACCGTTGGAAAAGGGTTGGTGTGAAACGTCGAAGTGGTGCGAATCTTGCTCCAGGATTCTGCCAAATCAAAGTCCCTGATGGGTCAAAGTTCTACTGGTTTAACTTTTAACACGCGGCCATTAAACGCCTGAAAACTGACAGAAAAGCATGCGTAGAGTGGACGCAAGAGTTTTGAGCACAGAATCCTGAAAGCTGCTTCAGCTCCTGACCAGGAGCTTCTGAGCCCAGAAAATTGTCTATCACTGTCCGCCCCCCCTCCCCCACAACACCTCTTTCACACTTGTAACTCAGCCTTTCAGAGCTGTTTCCCACCTGTCTCCTCACTCAGACACCACCTTGTCCCTGCATTTCAAAGATTCACAGTTACAAGCGGCTGATCTGTCTCAACCAGCCCCATAGACCCGAGAAGCGGTTGGTTTTAGCACAGTGAGGAGTTGGGACATTAATCAAACAGGCCTAAATGAAGGCTCTCTAACATGTTCACACACATCTCTCTGTGCTCAGGGCTTGCTTGAAGGCAATGCCCTGAGCACAGGATGCAGCTCGATCCACAACACATAACCTCACAGAGGCTTTGTGTCTCCTCTTCTTGAAAAATTTTCAGCCTTTTTAGCCTTTTGGCACTTCCTCAAGTGTCTGAGCAGTTGAAGTTTTTGCAAACTTCGATATTAACTATTCTCTATGTCATGGACGTGTTCAACTTTGGTTGGGCTTTCTAAAGCTTTTGCAAAATCATTTAATTGCAGGCTTTACACCTTGATGACACGAGGGTTGATACTGTCATGGTCTTTACACCAGGAAATTGGGCCAAGCAGGGTTAAAGGCCACTTTTGTCTTTGCCCTATGACCTACTGATGAGGTCACGGAGGAGTGTTCGGGATTTGCGTGGCTGCCTGGGACAAAATGAATTCAAGCGTGTGTTTTTATTGTTTTATCAGACGTGAAGGAAGGGGGCTGCAAAGAGAGGAAGCTTAGCTTACAGACTCTGGGTCTTATCGATGGTGGGGGGGGGGGGGGGGGGGGGCAGTGTTGAATTAATTTCACAGTGCAGATTTAGAGTGGGATGTGAAAATGACACTGGTTTAATTAAATGCATGTATTTTTGATGATTCATCCATATCAGAGAATGCCAGCTGTTTGAAATTGTTTTTCTTTTTTACACATTCTTAATTAACCTTTTCCTCTCTGTTGGCAGATTCTGAGCTCTGTCAGAGTAAAGCTGGAGCTGCAACCTCGGGAGCTGGAGGTGGAGGAGGAGGTGGAGGAAACCACCTGCAGTGCCTGTCCGTCCACTGCACCGACGAGTTGGGGGACAGTAAAGGGCGAGGGGCACCTGTCTCCTCCTGGCGCTCGCTCCACTCTGATATTTCAAACCGATTCGGGACGTTTGTGGCAGCGCTGACTTGAGCAAAGAGGAATAAAGACGGACATAAAGGAACATCAGTGGATGGCGGTGATGATTTGTCAGTGAAGCAACGGTGCACCGGCTCGAGAGAGACATTTGACGCTCATCAATGCAAACTTAAACACGCGCGCACGCACACGAAACCCACACATAAAATGCCATGTTCATTTCTGACACATGCAGCCGCATGTACGACAGCTTACATGCTGCTGGACATTGCAGCATGGACCTGACTGGACGGTCTCCACATCTGGAAAACCTCAAATCATTTTTTTTCTCTCATTTTCTTTGTTGAAAAAAAAACGAGAAATGTTAAAGAAGGGGAACTACAAAAAGAGAGGGCAGTTGTCATTGGCTTTGATTGTATGCCGGTGTTTAGTAAAAGTGATGCAATTTCAACTTCATGATTTTCCCTTTTTACTTTTTTGAATCCTGCCCGTTGTAATGCACACCTAATGTGCACATTATACCCCTGGCGGAGGCAATTGATGCCCATTTGAAGCTGAAAATAGTTTCTCTTAAATTCACAGGGTCTTACTACAAATGGGAGTTTCTGTCATTGAGTTGGATGAGAACAGAGAAGGCCCAAGAGGAGGGAATATGCATGAATGTAACAATTTCTTGTAAACGTTAAAGACAAAAGTTAGCCTCTGTGATCTGCTGCTCTCAGACCTAACGCCCACTAAGCTTCTTTGTTTTTTTTAAGAGAGAAAATGTGTTTCCTTCATTCTCTTTTCTTGTCTTTCATCTCGGCTTCACACTGTGTGAGTTCAGCTGCTTGTATACAGTTCAGCCAATGAGAACTGAAAAGTGGTGGAGGTCAGGGGTTTATTCAGTGAGGGATTTAAAAAAAAAAAGGTTGTTGGTATTGCACATGTATAATAAAGAGAAAAATTTGCTGTGTGTTAGGCAATCTTGTAATCTTTAAATAAAGCTTCTGTTAAATTTGAATTTCTCAAACAATAGATGGAGGACTGTGACGGCAATTTACAAACAGATTTTTTTGTTGTTTTCTTTTTTTAATAATATGTAAAGTGCAGTCGTCTGTTTTCCTTCATATTGTATATAACTGTATATGTTTTATTGAGTAACTAAATAACAATAAATATGATGTTAAAGGTGAATTTTTGATTTCCTTTTGTTTATTTCCAGAGAAATATCACAGAGCTATGGATAAAAAGAAGACAGTTGGGATTCTATGCGAAAGATTTCACGCAGATTTGATGCTGTAAAAGAAAAAATCGAGTGTGTTCCTTTAGGACCATTCCTGTCTGCTCTATATTCCAAGTGACATTTTTGACAGGGAAGTTGCAGACTGATGTACAATACCTGACAAGAATGCTGGAACTTGTGTATTATTAAAGCCCAAAGCTGAAACATCAAAAATACAAAAAACAAAAGAGGAGAAGCGTCTCAACCAAAACGATCAACTCCTCTCACACCTGCTTGAAGTCTATTTGTATTTTTACTACGTCTAAAATTATTCAAGAGGAATTTTGCTTCACGGTAAATCTGCAAGCATTTTTTTTCTCACTTTTTTATGCCATTAAGAGTGTGCTTTCTCCATGGCAACCATCACCATCTTGCTTCCTTCCACTCCCCAAACCCTGATCTGCTCACCTCCTCTTTATTGGCCATCTGCATGGATGCTTCATGCTAATCAATAACCCCCCCCCCCCCCCCCCCCCCCGCCCCCATGTGTGCCAGTTCTGAGGTGGAGACGTCAATGCAACCTAACAGGGCTTAGTGATCAGCTTGCAACAGGGATGTCTCGGGCACACAAAGGTGTGTGTTTGCTGCCTGCTGTGTGGGACTGCTCAGCCTGTTGCAAGTGGGATGCACAGACAGCCGGAGCATTAGCAAACAGCAAAGGCTGCGTACATGAGCAACTGTCATGTCACTCGGGACAGTGTGAGCAGGGAGGGAAGAGTGTGGATGAGAGATAAATGCTGGATATTACTCCTCAGTGTGGAAGTACAGCAGGAAATTCTTTGTTAGATGTATCTTAACTCGGACCTTTAAATGTTTTCATCAGTGATGCTTTAAATTAATCCTTACTGATCCAATCAACCCTGTGTTGTTTAAATGCTGGTTGGTCTGAGCTGTTTTATGTAAGATGAACTAAAGAGAGTGCACACATCCAGGATTTTGATGTTTAACCCTTGTGCTATCCTAGGCACTTTAACATTGGGAGTTGGGTCATCTAGACCCACTAGACAGTGCGCTGAACCTTTTTTCTTCAATGATTTGTGATCTTCACTGGTGTCCATGGATTACATGAAATTCTCTCCACCTTTATCCACCTTTGTCATGGTAGAGAGAACACGTCAATGTAAGGGTGGGGTCATAGGATAGCACAAGGGATATGCTGATAATGATTGGACTTGAAATCCACACTAACGTATTTTTCAGTGTGCATCACATAAAAACAATATTTTCCAGAATGGTCAAGTTTCATCCAGGTCAGAGCAACAGAGACATGAAGACACTGGCTCCACTAAAGATGTATGATGCCGGACTTTTTCTGTCAATGAGCTCCCCTACATTTAACCATGCTGGGAGCGAGAATACTATGTGGTCGCCTGAGAACTTGTATGTTTCCCAGCCAACGAACATCTAAAGAATAACAATTTTGCTTGCCATGAAGACCATCCGTGGAGCCATGGGGGCTGGAAAGTTCGCCAAACGCTCTCCAGTCACGCAGTTTTTTTATGTTCTCCTATAAATACATCTCCTATTTGTATAGAAGCGATATGCATCTTTGGGAAAATACCACAATGTTGACATAGGAGCGACCCCCTCCCCCCTCACACCCTCACCTCTCTGCTTACTGCCCCTCCCCTCCCCTACCAAACTCTTTCTACCCCTCGCTGAACCTTTCAGTGCCTGAGAGAGACAGAAAGAAGCAAAGAGGAATGGAAGGAGACTGGAGGTAAAAGAAGTGTCTCTCAGAGGCCTCCACGGTCTTTAAGCCACTATGGTATCCACCAGAGCCCTCACATAAACTCAGCCTCTAAAGGGCTTTTGTCCTGTAAAGAAGGGGTTTGGCTAAATTGGGGGTGCTTGTGGACCGGCGGGTGGGTGTAATATATTTGGCTCCCATGTCTCCATCACTGCAATGGTACATTTTTTTTGTAATGCTATGGAATTGAGAGGTGGGATGTGTGTGAAGGCAAAGGGTGTTTTTTTTCCCTTCTTTTCCTGTGTGTGTGTGTGTGTGGGGGGGGGGGGTGTTGGAAATCTTCCAAACAGTGCCTTTTTGCTTAAAAAAAACTCCACTTGTGTAAATGTGCTCTTTGTCCTTTGGCCTATTGTTTGAATAGCATTGTGGACTTTTTGTGGGAAGCTCACAGGGGCCTCGGGGCCTGAGCTGGGGGGAGCACCAGAGAGGGATCAAGGGGGGGGGGGGGCTGGTTGAAAATGACTCGAACCCAGGACAACAGACCCTCAAGGAGAAGCCAACGTTGGATTTGGGAACAGTTGATGCAAAGTTCACACATCTTTAAAAATGGATTATTACTCACAAAAACATGGTGCATATAAGATCAAGACTTTATTGCCCATTAATGGTTTGTAGTTTAAATCCCCCAAACATTGTAAAAAGTGGCCGATTTTCAGAGGTCCACTGTGAAACTCATAGAAGGTATATGAGACAGACGATGTATCGCCTCCGACAGGGAAAAATGTTTAAAAATGGATGCCAATGTTTCCATGTGAATATTTTTTCACCTTCTTAAAATAATTGCCTAAATCATTTTTTGTCAAAAATGATTTTTTTTGCCTAAATCTTCTCCTCATTATGCTGGCCACCTCTGGTAAAGTTGCCTACATCTTCAGTTAACCCTTGTGCTATCTTAGATGACCCCACCCTTACATTGACGTGTTCTCCCTACCATGACCAAGGTGGATAAAGGTGGAAAGATTTCATGTAATCCATGGACACCAGTGAAGATCACAAATCATTGAAGAAAAAGGGTTTAGAGCACTGTCTAGTGGGTCTAGATGACCCAACTCCCAATGTTAAAGTGCCTAGGATAGCACAAGGGTTAAACAGAACATACCATTCTATTCCTTAGTATAATTGCCTACAGTGTGTCAAGAGTGTGACTTAGGTAGTTTTATTTTGCCTAAGTCACAAGTCAAGATGTTTTAGCCAATTTTATAAGCATTTCATGATGGCTACTAATTCCAGAAATAGAATAAGTTTTTCAGATTTTGAGGTTATTTCCATAATTCAGTGCTCTTCCCATGTTGGTAGGTAAAAACGTTTACTATGCTATACACTAGGCTAAAAATATTCCATAAGACTTCACCTTTTGATTTGTTTTTTGTTTTTGTTAAAATTCCCGTTAAGGAAGTCAGCTAAAAAACGATAAAAGTAAAATGGCTTTTAATGGCTTTTAGATGTTACAATGTTTGAATGAACAGTAGGATTTGATGTCTCATTTTCTCAACAGTCCATAATCCAATTAACATTTTGATTCTGTATTGCAATCTACAATCTAAAAAGAATCCCAAAAGACCCTCTGTACTTTTGTGCCAGGGACTAAATGTAGCTTCATAAAATAGACCGCAAGATAATTTTTCTCACAGTAGTCATGCATTTTTGAATAGACATACGGCCAGTCGTGCGTCACCACTTAGGTCAGAAAAATTATCATTAAAAAATGTTGCTGAGAGATCCTGATGCAAATTAACATTTTTCTACCAACTGAAGCTTAAAAATGGAAAAAAGTTAAAGGCACTTTTTTTTCTCTTCTCTTCTCTTGGTCTTCCTGAAAAACATTAAAAAATGGTTGAACAATCCCATTGACTGTGAAAAACATGCACCAACCCTATCTACATCTGGACCTAAGAGAGACAAGCAGATAAAGGTTGAACCTGACTTTAAGAATTTTATTAAGACCGGGTTGAGGGACCTGCCCAGTGTTGATTCACACTATACTGCAGAAGCAGAGCTACCTGCAAAGACTAAAATTCCTTTACCCAGGTACCACCATCTCCTAACTACATTGTGAATACCATCAGAAGGCTACAACTTCTGGGGTAAGGGCTGTTGGAGTCCAATATTTTCCAATGTTTTCCATGGGAACTATTATGTATTTATTTCGAGGAAAGATCAGTGGGACTTTTGTGTTTTATTCAAACACACGAAATATTAGTAGGGATATATTTGACCCATGTGTCAACAAGAAGGTTGAAGCGAGGCAAGAGAAATCTCAGAACAAGGATTCTGCCAATGAAGAGAGGTCTGTTTGGACAATGGACTTGCAAGCCACTGTGTCCAAAAACCCCAGCCAGCAGTCTATATTGCAAAACAAAACGGCAGCCCATACCTTTACCCTTTTCAACTTGGGTTCAGAGAAAGCTACTGCTACATTTGAGACAAATCAGAAGGTGATCTGTGTCGTGAGGTGTTTGCTCTTCTTTAAGATTGTCATTTTAACCCTTGTGCTATCCTAGGCACTTTAACATTGGGAGTTGGGTCATCTAGACCCACTAGACAGTGCTCTGAATCTTTTTTCTTCAATGATTTGTGATCTTCACTGGTGTCCATGGATTACATGAAATCTTTCCACCTTTATCCACCTTTGTCATGGTATGGAGTACATGTCAATGCAAGGGTGGGGTCATCTAAGATAGCACAAGGGTTAAAGGTGTGATCAAAGGCTATCCAGAACTCAAGGAAATCATAGTGTGAAGTGACTGTTGCTGTTATCAGAACCCCAATGCATGTGTGGCGAATGCATACTTGCAAGAAAATATGGGGTTACAAATAACTCAGAAATACTTTGTGCAGGTTGTACAAATGAAGTGTGACAGCATTCATATTACTATTAAACAAGACACATTTAGCAGATATTTTCACCCCAAGAGACCATGTCATTATATTTCAGATTGCAAGTATGAGGCTATCCCCTTAACATGTGAAAGTGCGTTAAGCACAATGGGTTCCTGAAACTTAATAAATCCCTCTTCAGGCTACAGGCAAAAAAGCCTACAGGCAAAAAAGCCTGATATCCACCTGTGCATTACTTGCGGGCTCTTCAGTTTATCAGTGATGGCAAGGTCCATTCAGACCGTCCTTCTCAGAAGCCTCTGTATGAAAAGAACTGCCACATAGGGTACAGATGTCAAATGGGCAATTGGCATGGATAAGATTGTTGTGCTCTGACAATCAAGAAGAAAGTTCCAGAACCTCCAGTCAATGAAACCCATCACATCTTTTACAATTTCCCATACTAATAGACATTAGACAAAAACCCTGCAAAGAAGATCTGGAAAGAGAAGTGAAGAAATGCACATTCCTCCTTAGCATTATGTTCAGTTAGTTTGCTAATAATGTTTTTTCCTAATAAAAAAGAAGGCTTAAAAATGCCTAAATCACAAAGGCAGGTTCAAAAATGTGCCTAAGTCATTTAATTCTCCTATGTTACATGTTTGGGTAACTTTGTTGTTTGTATGTCAACAGGCATCTGTAGTCATAGCTATTTTGATTAAAATCGTTAGTAACTATCATATATTAAACAAACTGTTAAGTTTTTTGTGTTTCCTGAAAAATCAGAAAAAATGACTTAGGCAATTATTTTAAGATGATGACGATATCTGATGTTCCAGTATTCCTGCAGCAGGTGCCTTTATATTAGAAGAGTCAAGAGGACATAAATGAACTCAAACAAGCATGCGGGCAAACAAACGTTCTTCTGTTGTTAGCCTATTGTCTGCTACTTGTCGTCTGTGTTTTTCCCACTAAATCTCTTTCCCAGCAGTTTACCAAACCTTGAACATTCCCACACTTCCCTGCATCTCTCAGAGCTCTCCCCCGTTATCACACGATATCCTGTGACCTCTGTTTGATCTAAACCCCCAGAGCAGCGCACAGGCTTTCTGCTGGAAGGTGATTGAGCATGGCACCCTGCTCCAGCCCTGTCCTGCTTTGTCTGGGGACGTGTGCCTGTGTCAGGGACCACAATTAGTGGGGCGCGTCCCCTACCATTAATCACAGAACAGCCCTGTATCTCAGTATCCAACGGCCCCACTCACTGTCAGCTCGCTCAACATCAGCACCCATCTGTCATCAGCATCCTCATCTATACAGAGTGAACACTGCACAGATTTCCCAGCAAAACTGTGTGAGCTAGATAAAAGATGGGTTAATTGTATTAAAAACAGAAAAAATGTACATTTTCAAAGTTTTTTCTTATTCATTTAGTAGTTTAACATTTTTATCACAGCTTTTTTCCAGCCTTTTTTTTTCAATAGCCCATTTTTTCTAAGTCATCCTTTAGAACAATAGATTCTTTTTTTGTTTATATACTTAGATAAACAAGTACTTTTAAAAAATGAAATCAGTTTATGTGTGCTTTTCTGTGTGCCTTTAGAACATTGCTTTTGTGTCTCTATGTATGATAATGACCAGCAATGACTGCAATGAAAATTGATAAATGTCTAAATAGCTAAAATAATTTTTTAACAACAAATTTTACAAGTAATTACACTGAACTAGAATTACAAAAAGGCCATATGTATTCCCAGATACAAAATAAAAAAAAAGAAATCCTGAGTTTCATACTGCAATCAGCCAGAATTTATTTTCATAAGTCACCAACCATTCATAAAGTTGTGTTGCTTTTAATATAAAAAACGTTTAGACTCAAGGATTTTAAATCATAAACAATTCTACACCTGTTTTTTTTAGACATTTTAGAAAAATCTTTTGTTCACATTTTTTTTGTCAACCTTCAGAGCTCAGTCAGATGGTTCCCTTTGTCCTTGACTTGGGTATTTTACTGGTACATCTTTACAGGTTTAACTCAGGGTTGTACCTGAATGAGTTAAAGGATTGTGTCTCTGTGTTTGTGTCTGGAGCAAGTGAAAAATTGCATTTAATTTTCTCTCAAATTGGTGCAGAGTTGAGAATTTCTTTGAGTCACTAACAAAATGTAAACGACTTTTTAGAGATGAGCACAGGGTGGAGGGTACCCACGTAACCCTTGTGCTATCCTGGGCATTTTAACATTGGGAGTTGGGTCATCTAGACCCACTAGACAGTGCTCTGAACCTCATTTCTTCAATGATTTGTGATCTTCACTGGTGTCCATGGATTACATGAAATCTTTCCACCTTTATCCACCTTTGTCATGGTAGGGAGAACATGTCAATGTAAGGGTGGGGTCATCTAAGATAGCACAGGGGTTAAACCCAAAAAAGTGACCTAAGGAAGAAGAGAGAATCTGACACATACAGTAGTGTGAGGATATCAAGCAATTGTTGTTTTGTTTGTTGTGTGTGGCAAGTAATTGTGTAATTTCAATTAGGTAAATAGTTAATGCAGTATACTTACAGTCTATTGTGCTTTTCTAATTTATTAGTGCCCATAGTGATTTTTTCACCCATGCACACACACATTCACTCAGTGATGATGGCAGAGCTGCAGGGTGCTAACCAGACCACCTGGAGCAATGGGTCTTTAGTGTCTTGCCCAAGGACACTGAACCTATGACCTTTCAATCAGAACTCTACCTCTTTGCTACAGCTGCCCTAAATCCCAAGTCATATGGAGCATTTGTTCAGTACCAGTTCTGTGTGATCCCTAATGCAATTTGTTACAAATTTGAACATTTTCTCATAAAGCTGGTGGCTGTGGTGCAGCAGTAGAGTGGTTGACCTCTGAGCAAAGGACTGCGGGTTCAGCTTCCGCCCTGCCCTCCCATGTGTCAAAGTGTTCTTGGGCAAAATACTGATCCCCACATTGCTCCTGGTGGTTGGCACCATGGATGACAGTTGAGCTCCCATCAGTGTGTAAAGTGTACTGTGACTGTAAAGCTCTTTGGGCCTTAATCAAGGTAAAAGAGCTCTTAATAAGAATTCACTATTCACAAATAAGGACAGTTGAGAATGCTGGATATTGTTTTCATTGTCTTTCAGTTGTTTATGAATGGAATAATAATCTGTGAGTG
This sequence comes from Oryzias latipes, assembly GCF_053564925.1. NCBI lineage: Eukaryota > Metazoa > Chordata > Actinopteri > Beloniformes > Adrianichthyidae > Oryzias > Oryzias latipes. The sequence continues at coordinate 17,002,003 of NC_136245.1, forward strand.
TTAGCAAAAGTGTGGCCACAATGAAACCAGTGCCCTGTAAGGGATCTTTTATGGGTATATGCTTTGTTGAATTGCAGCATTGGTTTTCCTCGCATGTGGCACAGGTAAACAATACAACAGTGCTCAAAACAACACCCCTAAAATGAGAATGTACCTCTAAAAAAACGCAGAGATAGGTCTGTTGGGGGCAGATGATCTGTTGTGGCTAATATATTTTGCATTTAGCAAAATATTTAGCAGAAATCTAGTTCAGATGGCAAGTAAATAAGACCTGTCCTCTTGTGGAAAATTTACATTTACAATTCCCTTTTTAGCCACAGTATACAAATCGATACGATGTCAGGATGTTAAATATTTGTCATCGCAAAATCACATATTGATGAAACAAATCAATGGTGAATAGGAAGGGACTTCCACAGGCAGTGCTTGCTTACCTTGCTCCTAAGGGATGGAGAGGGAAGAGGAGGAAGATGGAGATTTGTGATGCTAGTCTTTTCTCTAGGGTGCTATTTGTTTTTCTTTCTTTGTTTTTTTTTTCTTAGATGAGGGATAACCATGAGGAAAACAATGAACATACAGGTGGTGGTTGTGCGTGTGAAAGGGTCTTTTTTCAGAGGAGCTTGCTCTGAGAATAAAAAATGTGAATTCTTTGCAATTCATTGGGATAGTTTAATGTTTGTTTTCCTGCTAGTTTTTATCTTCATTCAGTCAGTTAAGTCACAGAGATTTCTCATTCATGAATGTATATGCAGAACAAAGGAACGCTTTGTCTCCAGCACAAACCCAAACTACACTGACTTCCTCCTTTTTTGCTCTCAGTCTTTATTTAATGCATAATGAATTTTTTGCTTGGTCTCTTTCAATCTCTTACGCTCTGCATCTCTCCAGATTTGTATTCTCTTTGCTTTATAAAAACAGAGGAAAAAAAAGCATCCTGATGGCAGGCCTAATATAAAATCAATACTCTACCTTCAAGAAGGGTGAGGGAGGAAATAAGGAAAGCTAATGGGAAAAAAAAGAAACATTTAAACTGCACAAATGCCAAAAAAAGAGTTTTTATCGCCCGTGTTTCCTCCACCCACCTTTTTCCTGTCTGTCTTATTCTCTCACACAACTAAAAAGTGTTCATGTTTTACCTCTCTGGTGCCTAACCTGCCCCATTTTGCCTCATAACACCCCTATGGGGCAGGCAACAGGAGCTTCCTCTGGTACACTGATGTGTGTGTCACTGCAAGCACACAAGACTGTCAGGACATGTCATTGGGCTGCAAATTGAGAGAGGAGGAGGGCAAGATAGCGATAGCCTTTGAAGAGGGAGAAAAGACCGAGGAGCCATTGAGAAGTCATTAGGGTAATGATAATTGGCGGGGTGAATAAGCAAAGAGACAAAAGTAGGAGGAGAGTTTATGTGTGAGTGAGTGTCTTTTTGAAGCGGTAGGCAGGGGAATCAACAGATGCACAGGGGTGATAAAAATTTTGTCTCACAGCTTTGTGTTGAAAACACCTCAAATTTGGGATAAATAGAGACATAGAGATGTGTGTCTGTGTGTGTGTGTGTGTGCATGTCAGGAGCTTTATGTGTGAGAAGAACTAAAGGCTGTCCCCTCGTGACTGGGTCTGCTTGCTGGGTGACAGATAGCCCAGGGAGAAAGAGGACACAAGGCTGTTTAGCTGATAATTAAGGAGGTTTTATCTTAATTTGAGCTGTTACTCTCTATCCCCTGATGTGATTTATGAGTTGTTGGCCAGCCCTGCTGCCCTGCACAGCCCCAGAGCCTTGGGAGGAAGACAAAGGAAACTTCTCTCCGTGTGCAGCCTGTTTTCATGTCCCATGCATGTACAAAGTGCAGATTATAGGCCATGCAAACTCCAGGGAAGTGTCACTCATGCAGATAATTACACAGTTCACACATAATGGGCGTATTTGAGCAAGAACTCTCTGCAATATCTTCCTGTTGTCTTTTTGAGGTCTACCTGTTGTGGTTCAACAAATGTCTTTAGATTTTTTATTCTTCTCGGAGAGGCTTTGGTTCATATAAGATCAATTTTAAATCAGGATCAGAATCAGGACGAATGATTTAAAGACTCTCCAATGAAAAACGTGTTTTTGGTGTTTTTAACAGGTTCTCGTTCTTATGATAGAGAACATAAAGAGAATTAAGCTTCACGCAGCATTTTTAATAATAATTACACTATTTATCCCACAATTGGGAAATTCTTCTCTGCATTTGAACCATTCCCTGGGGGAGTGGTGAGCTGCAGCCAAACCACGCTCAGGAGGCAGTAGCGTTGACGGTCTTGCCCAAGGACCCTCACTGGGTGATGTTAATTGCTCGCCATTGATACGGTAATTGCCCCAGTTCCATCCAGGAATTGAATCCTGGATTCCTACGTGGTAGCCTCTCACCTTACCAGCCGAGCTACCCAGCCGCTTTTGAGTTTTTCTTTATTCAAATCACTGTGAACCAGGAGCACATGGCAAAAGCTTGTAGCAGTGATGTAGAAGCTGCTACAGCAAACCACAGGCTGCTCTGGTCCATTCTAGTACATCCACTTGCAGACAAATATACCCATGCACGTCTTATTTTTCCTTGTCTGAGCTGGTACCTGGCTTAAAACTGTACAACTGGACAGCTCCAATATTACTCACCATTTTTGTTGCATCTGTAATGTTAGGTTGGGGTTTTGAGGGTGTGTATGCTAGCAGGAGAGAGTGTAAACAGGTGGATGATGGGAAGGGGGCGGGCTTACTCAGCACCAACAGTCCCACCCACAACTCAGAAGAGAATTTCTAATGAAGTACTGCTGCTCTGCAGAAACTATGTCCTAGAAAACTACACAGGTTTTTTTTTTATTTTGCCTATATACGGCTTAATCATAATTAAAAGACCACTGGGAACACTTTTACAATAGATCAAAAGATGATTGGAGTGAGAATTTAACCTGTAGCCAGCTGGTCTGGGCCAGACAGAGTGCAGCTGGATTGGGTTCCTGAGTGACCGCAGGCAAGAGTTAACTTGATCTTCAATTGGGTGCGGTGCTAGGTGAAGGGAAGCAGGGTGGGGGAGCAAAGAGGGTACCACAGGCAAACAATGTAAGCCACTGTTCTCAACCTATCACCCCCTGGGGTCACAGAGGGAAAGACAAGCCAGTGCAACCTCATCTCCTCCAGTCGCCTCTCACACAAAGCCGGGGGATTTCTCAAGTGCCCTAGCTCGGATGTTTTTAACCAGATTGTGGAGGAGCACGTTTGAGGCAGTGCTATAATAATCCCATAGGTATTTGGCTGGAGGGAGGAACCCTCACATCCCAGTGGGCTCAGTGTATGGCAAAGAGTGTGCTCATCATACAGGTGCGAGCTCTTTTTCTTCATCTTTCTGGCTGAGCTGTGCATGTCAAAACATTTCCAGTTAGTCGACATTCAGGAGATACTTCCTCTGAGTAACACTCCATGACTACATTTATCCTGAACGTTTTAGACATGCAAGGATGCTGTTTGACCACATATTTGATGCCTACCCAGAACTTTGGCCCTGAATGTACAGACTTAAAATACAATGAGTTGTTAAAAAAGGGAAGCGGGATAAAATCACTGCAGATGTTGTGGAGGCTGCAACACATTTAACAACTTCTGTTAAAAGAAAATAGAGGCACGTGAATGTTAATACATTTTGTGCTACAGGAAATCGTTTTGTTATATTGTCAAAAAATAACTCATAGAGTCACAGTCACATGCATCTCCTTGATATGGATTTCAAAAACAGTAATTGATCCTCTAATTATTGTTATTTTCTGCAATATGATGTATCTTTAGCGTCATGCACATCTTCAGATGTCTAAGTCTAGAACATTTAAAGTCTAAATTTTTCATAAATCACTGTGTTTTCTTCCCCAAATATCTGACATATGAATTGAGAATTTTCTTTTAACGTTAGGATTTTTCTTCCACATGGAGCCTCATGTGCAGATATGCTGCAATTCAGCTGAGTGGGCTCACCTTATCTGCAGTGTGTCAAAGAAAAGGTGATCATCCACTCCAAATCTACTTAAAGGCAGACAAAATGGGACAAATCCTTTAAATTATGCACAAGATAAATACAGACAATTGTAATATTATAACACCGTAAACTGCCTCTTATTTTATACTCACTGATTTATTGATTCAGAAATCAGAAAGTCACAAGAAACAAAAATATTAAAAAGGCTTTTCTCTAAACATTCAGCTAAGTGTTTGCGTCTTTTAAATAAACTTGAAGTCGGAGCCCTGCTACACAACTTCTAACAAGAACAAAGTTAAGAAGAAAAGAGAAACTTTGTCAATTCAAATTTAAAAAGTAATTTCACAAAACCAATTTCCTGTGTGCAAACAAATTGTCTTTAATGTCTTCATCACACTGATAGTACAGCTGTTCTGCAGCTGTTGAAGATTTTCACTTTTTGTACTGATATTAGAAGCATCTTTAACAGATATAGCTTTTAATAGATTTGACAGAACATTGTATTAGGGTATTAGTATAAATTTGACAGAAGATACAAATCCAGAGTACTGGGAATTAATAAAGGCAAATTTGTGAGTCAAACTTGTTTGCCTTTTTAAAAATGTTACTCTCGGTTTGCTCTTGTCTCTTTTTAGATGTTGATGAGTAGAAAAGCACTGGTTTCAGCCAAAGGCAGTCTTCACAGGACGTGAAACCTCATCTGTCCCCCCTCCGTCCATATCAGCTCTTAACTTTCACCCCTGACCCTGTCACACCCTCCTCTGGGTTCCAGCAACAACAAAAGCAGGAGATTAGGAAAACTGACTGACAAGATGGGATTACTGTAGACCTTTTCATCTGTGGCTGCACACACAGTTGACACAATCTGTTAGCACTACTTTAACTTAATCTATGTGCAACATACACATTTATCTTGTGTGTTTAGCCTCGGTTTGTAGGACTAATTGTAAGAAAAAACTACATTTATTTAGGGAGAGACAATGAGTGTCATGTGTCACCAGAAAAGATGTGAACCATTGAAGGACTGAGGAGGTATCAACAGTTATAAAGTATGAACATTGGAAAAAGTGTCAGAGCTATATTACAGGTGTTTCCAGAGCCATAAATAATGATAAAAAAAGAAAACTAACAGAGAGATTTTACAGCTAGTAAAAAAATAATAATTGGTGGAAAAAGTTGTGTGAAAGCAAATAAATGAGCACAAACACACGGAGTAAACATTAAGATGCTTTTGCCGAAGCATTAAATGCACATCTGTGCTGTCCCATCACAGATTAGTCCTTCCCTAACCTCCCTGTCCCTTTCACTTTCCTCCTTTCCCCCTTGTTACTCCCTGAATTACTTTGGTTTCTCTGGCTCTGGCAACAAGTCAAAACTGTGTGCTCGACCCTCTAAAAGCACGTCTGCTAACCGTTAAGCCGTTTAGCCTCTAATACCAACAACAAACACTCTTTCCTCTTTCTGTGCTTGCCGTGGGCATTGAACACTGTTTGTTGCCTCAAAGTGAGGTCAGACAACTCTATAATCGGACTCTACCCATCTCCCCTTTCCTCTCCCACACTGAGCGGCAGGTTGGGCTCCTCGACAGGGGACTAAGTGGAACATGGAGACACAGATGCCCACTGACACCAGACGACTGAATGATCTTAAGCTCCAACACAGCCACTTAGTAATCTCACATTTCAGTTCATTAAGAGTGTGCTCTGTATCTGTGCACATGCTGTTTCGTTGTTCGGAGCACGCATAATTGTCTGCACAGACCTGTGTATTAAAGACATGCTGAATCAGACATCTCGCCACAAAGAAACTCATTTGTAGACGGACGTTCTTTCTCCTGCACGGGCCTCTCCCCTTAATGCCTATGTTGGGGTTGATTTTAGAGCTCTTTCTTCTTGGATCTCTGCATCAAGCTGGAGCTCCTTTCCAGAGAATAAACATCTCTCATAGATGTGCTCCACAAAATTCTCCTTTACTCCTCTGAGGCATGTGAGAAATGTGCTGAAGGGGAGGGAAGGTGTTTTTGAAGATTGTGGTGTTTTACATTCAGATGTTCTGTACTCAAACAAATGTTTGCTGGTAACACAAAGTCTACCTCTCTAATGAGTCATTTCTTTACTTTACTTTCTTTTGATTTCTTCCTCACTTGTGCTTTTGCTACTCACTGGAAGAGTGGTGTTGTTTCCACAGGAGTGCACCTCAAAGGTGATTGGCTAAGTTATTTCCCTAGAGATCTATTAGCAGCTAGACAGCACACCAAATAATGTGGTATAGTCGGTAAGACACAGCCTGCTGTCAGACACGAGACACAACGCTGAACAAGCTCCTGTTATAGATACAGTGTTCTTCACATGCATGGAGGTTCGCATCAAACTTGCTCTAAATGGACTAATTTCATTTTGCAAAGAAGTCAAATAATTTCAACCATTAGAGTTTGGGAAAACTGCACATGAATTAAAAAAAATTAGAAAATTAGACAATCTGTCTCTTTTATGCTGTTCAGTTTGTCACAACTGCCCTTACAGTTGGATACGGGCTGGTGAAGTATGGGCAAACCTGTACGGGTGGCCCGCACAAAATGGTTGTTGACTGCTTGGTGTCTACAGGTTGTAAAAAAACACTTATACAAAATGTAATAGTAAAGTTAAGATGAAGTAGGTGAAATGCAGGCATGCCATACAGAAAAAAAATCCTGTGGACTGAGCAAGGAGCCTGTCAGTGTTGTTCATGTTCCTTGCATGCAGCCTTACAGTTGAAATTAGGAAAATTACACAATCAGAGTGTATTTTAGCGCATTCTATGGATGCACAACAAGCACTTACTGTATGTATCATCTGCACACTCTGCGTGTGAGACATTTGTACACAGTCAGTAAGGGCCAGTATATTAATTATTAGAATGTGGCTAAAGTGCCCCGGATGACAGCATCAACTGTAGGTTGTAGGTGCCTGCATCTTACGCATGCCTTACAGATCCTTCACGATACACTTACCGTACGTGCAACAACCGTACATTTCGTTTTCAACACGTGGCTGCACAAGCCTCATGGGAACTGCATGACACACCCGCACTCCCTTTAAAATGCAGCTGCTCCTCTCTACGACTCTCCATGGGCCCCGACAACCCAGAAAACCATGCCACCCTTTTGGATCAGCCCCCTGTACGGGTCCATGTGACTAAAGCTTGAAACAGAAAAACAAATCTGGTAAAAAAAAACAGCTGCCATGTTGCCTATTAAAGTACAGCAGCAGAAAACTGTGAAACCAAGTGGGCAATGTCTCACTTTGGTTTCTGTCTGCCTACATTTGCTTGTACTTGTTTTACCCCCCCCCCCCCCCCCCCCTCCCAGCTTTTGGGCCCAATCCTTACATGTAGGCATTCATTCGGCTGCACTAACAGGCCTACAGGGCATGAGCTGAGCTATCTGTGGGACATGAGTCGGACTTGGCTGAGGGCACAAATCACAGAGAAGAAGAAGAGAGACCCTGACAGCAGAGGGCTGCAGCCCAGCTTTCTCGCTCCTTCCCCCTCGGCTCAGGTCTTGGTGGGTTTGGGACTTTTTCCTGCTCTCTGTGCTGCTGTTGAGAGCTCTGACTTGCTTTGTTAATATTAATCTTTATGTATGGAAACAGAGCAGGAAGGTTGTTTCTCTTGCCTGGGCTGAACCATGCTGTGCTGGTGAGAGAACGGGCGTGCTGTCCTGTGTGAGTGTGTGCGCATGTGAGTGTCTTTTTGGACAGAAGTGGGATGTGATTCATCATGCAGTGGTCAGAAGGACTCAACAGGCATAACCACAGCCAGCCACACCAAGTCTTCTGAGACCGTGTAGTGCTGTTGGCTGGTGCTGCTACACAGCCTCACTCTGAACACCCTGGGGAGGCTGGGGAGTGGATGGGGTGTGCAAAACGAACTGCAGGAAGCTTGAGTTCAGACATGTGTGCATGTGTGTTGTTGTCCATAAACACATTTGCTTCTGGAAATAGATGGCTCCAAAAGAGAAAATTAATCAAAAAAACATGTTGTCGGGACGTTTTTATGTCTTTCCTTCTTCAACTTGCCTGTGGAGTAAAATTCTGGTCTTGGTTGAGGCCCTGAGATGCTGACGTGGGGCAGTAGGGATGTTGGTGTGGTCTCCATCTCCATTTTTTTTTTCTCAGGATGGACTAAGCTGAAGGACATGTCACCGCTAGTGAGCACTGGATTAGACAAGCAGCAACCCCCCCCCCTTCCCACAGCTTGTTTCCTTTCTTTTTTTTTCCTCTACAATTTCTGTCTCCTCCCCTCCATCTCTGACCCTGCAAACACAAACACATAAACAAACTCAATTAGCTAATGACACTGGCCTGGTCATTGGGTGGTCCTAATTAACGTTTACTTGCTGCCTGGTGTCAGCTCTCAGGCTGTGATTAATAACTAGCCCCCTACCAACACACACATGCATGCGCGCGCACACACACAAACACACACAAAGAGGATGTGAGAACATTTTTAGATTATGATTTTAACAGCTCCTCATGAGCCAGGTGGCTCCTACCCAAACCTATTTATTTTACTTGATTATTCCTGTTTGTTATGATTATTATTTCTAAAAGATCCCTTTGTAACAATGCTCCGTCCTGCAAAACCCATTACAGCCCAAAGGGAGTTTGCTCCATTTCCAAGAAGCTAAATCCAAATCTGCAGGAGCTGACACTTCAGGAAACGCTGCTTTTAAAGGGTTAAGGTGTTGGAGACTCACTGTGTGACGCACTGTCTAGATGAGGGAAAGTCTAACAGGAAAAGCAGTCTAAAAAAGGTCCCTGTGCAGCAAGCGCCCAAGGTACATTTTCTTTGGCCCTCAACTAGGTTTTTTCTTTTTCACTTTGCTTCTTTTTTTTTTTTTTGCTTTATTGTAGGTCAGTGCTTTTTAGATTCTCTGATTGCTACCTGATCTCCCCGTCTATTCTGACTGTGCACGCTTCATCCTTGATTGAAATTGAGAGTTTTTTTTCCCCCAAGTCATGCTGCTGTTGGTCAGTAAATATCAAGGTTCTTGTGATGGAGAAGCATCGCACCTGATGGTGGGGACCCACGTGTGTGTGTGTGTGTTTGTTTGTGTGTGTAACTGAATGTGAATGAGGTCAGTTGGGAGGGTGGACACAGCAATGACAGGGCTTCATATGTTAATATGCTGCACATGTGGTTGTGCCAAAAGAGGGCTGGGGTGGTCAGAATGACCCCCTACCAATTTCCACCCCTTCCCATTCATCTATTCTGAATGTGGCTCTCCATTCATGCTGTTTTCTCATTGGAAGGGGGGAGGAGAATCAGGAGGGGCAGGCATTTCGGTCACAGAGGGAAAGAGGTGGTCTTTCTCTTTTCCTTGGCTCAGAGAGAAGGAAAAAGAATTGGTGTGCAAATGGATGCCTCTCCTTATTCCTGGATGATTTTAGCTCCCCCTCCTCCCTTTTCCTTCCTTCACCTCCCTCTTTCCATCCCTGTTTTCCTGCAATCTTGGAAGGAGGAGAAAGAATTGGAGCTGTCGGTTGATCCTCTGTGTAAAATCAAAATAGGAATTTGCAAACTGAATGTATCCTCATGGCTATCTCTACATTTTCTATTTCTGTGTGTACATCCTTGCCTCTGTGTACTGGTGAGCCTGTCAGGAAGAGAAACCCCCCCAGTGTTCTCTGTCATTTTCATAGGTCAGAACTGACAATGACCACTTTAATAAAGAAGCTGTAGAGATGTAAATCACCCCAAAGAGGAAGACAAAACAACTGTCTTTCCACTGGCCTCACCATCCAAAAGAAAGAAAGACAAAAATTCAATGTGTGTGTTTAGGTCTAAAAGAGAAAGTGAGCCAAACAAAAGACAAAAAACAGAGTGCCTTTCTTCTTGTTTTGATGATATTTCTTATGTTTTCACTGAAAAATCTTAGATGCATGAAGTAGCAAAAGTTCAAAACAAATAGCTAAATGAACAGTTTAGTTTTGTCCACTTTATTCCTGGGAAAGTTTGGAGCATCTTCTGTAATTCCTGGCACCTGGAGTGGGTCTCTGGGAAGCAGAACAATGACCCTTAGGTTGGTAGATCGTTGGAGCGCAGTCCTGCTAAGCTGCAGACGTGGACACGCTCCAGGCCTCCCTTAATCCCATCACTACAGCAGCCCCAGGGCTGAAAGGACCCTCTGGAGAGGGTGGGAAAGGCGCCAGCAGCAGCAGTCAGATTTAACATATGCCTCTTTACTTAATGTAAATAAGCCTACTTGGAAAAAAAATCTATAAACTGAGTGAAAAAGTGGTGTGTGTATAGCAAAAGGGATGAACAGCTTGAGTTTCATTTAACTTTTAACAAAAAAAGAAAGGTCAGAAATAAAATTCTGAGAAGATATAATGTACTTTAAAAAGAGACATCTTTATTCATAAATAGTACACAAGAAATACAAATGATTTACACCACTGGAATGAAATGATAGAAATTCTTGCATCTGTGACAGAAGTTCAGAGCTTATGGTAGCTTGAGAAAGGCCCAACAACTGCAGCGCGCAGGAGGTCAAAAAGGCATTCTAACCCATCTAACACGTCACTCCTCGTAGGTTGCACACAATGATCATGTGACCGTGTTTTAAGTGTAAAACCACCTCCACTAATGGTTGTGGTCATTGAGTTTTGTGGAGGGAGAACTGCAGGGCTGTGCAGAAGCCTCCAAGTGTGAATGAGCAGCGAGGCGGTCAGGCAGACAGACAGTGGTCAGAGATAAGCAGATGAAAGCCCAGGGGATGGCTGGTAGGGGCGAGATTGATCCATCAAAGTCCTCGGACAGCCTCTGTGACATCTGATGCCAAACTCAAGAAAATGGCCCCTTCAGTAAAAGCAAACCAACAACAGCAAAGACTGCAAATGAGTCTCAGAAAACACTTCCTTTTTCTTTGTTTTTGTCCAATCACTTTTTAAAATTACTTTGCTTAACACAATTGATCCCGACTTCATTATGGTTATGCCGGAGGATAATCTGAAAAAGTAAAACTGATAAACAATTACTGTACGCAAAAATCCACTCAAATATAAATTGTGTTTTTGTTGTTTTTAACATCTTTTGATGGCATATTTTTCATATGCAAAGACAATTATTCTTAAAATGGCAGTTTTGAGTGTTTCTTTATTCAAATCACAATAAATAGGGAGCAGATGCATAAAAGAAGTTGAAAAAACCTGATGTAGATCTGATGTAGAAGCTACTATGGCAAACCACAAGCTCCCTGCTATGCTATATTCTGATGCATCCATTTGCAGACAAATAGATCTATGTACATCTTCATTTTCTTCGTCTGAGCCGGCATTTGATTCAAAAATGCTGGATAGCTCCAATGTTGGTCGCCATTTTTGTAGCACTCCTGGCACTCTGCAGAAACTATTTCCTAAAAACCGACACAAGTTTTCAGATTTTGGCCAAAAACAGTATAATCATAATTAAAAAACAACACTGGGAATACTTTTAAAATAGATCAGACGGTGACTGGAGTGGGACTTTAACCCTAAATCGAGACACTGAAAATGTACTTTTTCTCTGCTTTATAAATATATTTCAAAAAGAGACCTTTCTACATTGCATCATTTAAGAATGGTGTCTTATGACATCCACTGAAAACCCCACGAATAAAGTAGGAGTAACACAAACACACAAAATACAGCCTATGACCTGGAAATTTTTATACATGCGTCACAAAAATATATATATACACTACTGTTCCTTTGGAGTTTGTCTGTTTACTGTTTGCATGTCAAAATACAGGCTGCAAATTGGTGCTAGATAATGAACTTGGTTCTCTTCCACTAGGTGCTAAACAGCCTAAGGGTTCAGAGCAGTCAAGTAAAAACAACTCCTGGGTGTACAGTGCAGCTGACAACAAGCACAGATCATCTTGGAAAAGGGCAAAGCTCCTCATTAAAATGTACATTGTGGTTATCCAGAATGATGATTCAGTTGTGGAGCCATTCAATAAATGGTACAGATTCCTATAAGGCTGTCACAGGGATATAATGTTCTCCTATTGATTCCCTTTTATGGGCAAAAACTTTATGTGCCGCTGTAAAATTGTTGATTTCGGCAATTGGGTATTATGGCTGACCATTTTGGTCATTTAATGGCTCACATATTCACTCCACAGGACCCTGTGAGGGCGCCTCTAGTTACTCACCCCTGGCTTCTGTCTGTTGTGCAGTGTAGTTTTACTGGGGATGTGAGTTTGGCACTGGGGTAGCAGTGTGGGAGAGTCTCCTGTAATGTGGGAGCTGTACATGAAGACACAGAGGGAGCTCTGTTCCAGATATCTGAAGAAGAAGAGCAGGAAAACGATGGCAGTGAGGAGTCATGAAAAAGTGTCTTTGTGTCAGAGGGCTGAAAAACAGCCCATTTAGAGTGGTCTGCCTATTAGCTGAACAAAGGAAAGGGTCTGTCTCTGAAAACTGCTGCAAAGACTATTTAGTGTGTATACTGTATCAAGGGACAGCAAACAGGATCTTCTTTTTGCACCCAGCTTTGACCATCCCAAGAAGCGGCTCATCCTTTCTCACTCTTCTTTCTTTGGTTCCTTTTCTCTCCTTTCCATTCATCCTCAGCGTCTAAGCTTTCCTTAAAACACTAGTTTTCTTCAAGCAAAAATCTGAATGGTAGATTCAGTGTTTGTGAGTGGCTCAGGCAGCTAACCTGAATGTGCTGCTTTTCTGGACAAGCTCCAACAATCGCACCAGTTTTTCACAAACCTCTCCACTTTTGTTCCTCATCTCAGGTATTTCCGCCCATGTTATCCAATGAAATGTTGCAGCGCCTCTTGTAAGTCTCCTCTCTCCCCACTCCAGCTTGTAGGCATTCGTGACACTTCTTTGTCACTTTTTGACACAGACGTGTTGCCTCTAAGGCCTCCAGTTGGGGTGGTTGTATGAGACAGCTGTGGTTCCATGCCTGTGTGTGTTTTTGTTTTTGTACTGGAGGCATCTTGGTTGGGTTGTATGCAGTTTTATGTGTACCCATCTGTGAACAGGCAAAGCTTCGTGACTGTTCGATAAGGCATTGCAGTTATTTTCTAGGCATGTTGGGCGTGTCAGAACTCATTAAGTCACACTGATGCATATGCCTGTGAAAATAGACCACTCACACTTTTAGGCGCTGAGTATTTAACGAGGTTTAAAAGCATTCAGGGGCATTATTACTTAGAACAGGTTACTCATGGGAGTGCCTTTCAGTTGGTTGTTTGCAGCTTCAGGCAACAACTCTTCTTTTAGCACAGAACAAATCAGATTAGAGAAGTATGGAACATCGATGAAAGAGTGATGCCACCAACAACAATACAATGACATCCGTTTATGTAGTTCTTTCCATTCACACACAAATCACATGTTATAGATCGTGGGTGTTTTACTAAAACTTAAAAGGGTCTCATGAGAAAATATTTTCTTGGTGTGGAATATCTCAAAGTGTCAAACAGTTTTGTCAATAGTTGGCTGTTTTCGTGTTTCACTACCACACCGAATGAATTTCCAAGAATTCCACTTTGACAACATTCTTTTAAATGTAACAAGTAACTTGACATATTTTTGATGTGCTTAAAAAATAAAACAAATCATGGACCAATTTTTGAGATATTTCTTACACTTTTAAAGTTTTTTATGGTTTAAGAAGCTCATTTGTTCTCCTTTTACTTTCTTTTGTTTTCTTGAACTCTGTGCAAAAACTAACTGAACATATATTTGGTAAATATTTGTTGTAGAGAAAACTGTCTTCCAGATTTTCATTCCTCAGACCATTTGGGTCGATTTTGAATCAGAAGATGGAAGAGTCCCTTTTATATTATCACACTCCTGTTGCTTTTGGTTTCCTTTATTTACTGCACCCTTGCATTCCTTGGCAACCCTTCCATCAGTAAAAGTCTTTTTGTGTCCACCCAGAATCCTAGCCGCTCTCAGGGAACAGTTCAGAGCACATTGTTGGGCAGTGAATGAGTGGCTCACATTCTGAGGCTTTTTTCTGTGATCTTACTTCAAATTTCATTAGGTTTGCTTGTTCAAAACGCTTTGATGTTTTTTTCTTTTTTTGCTGTTTCATACTGGCACTTTTTTTCAAGTGGTATGAAAAACAGACACGGTGGTTCAGTTCTCCTAAAATTAAGTATGAAAAGAACTTTGGCTGAATCCAAATTCTTACGCTACCTAGAGCTTCTCCCTAACCCTACATTTTGCCCTCCAAACGGAGAGTTATAAAAAAATAGTGTCTTTGAATTTGGATGTTACGCCCACTCGATGATATCATCAATAGTCGCGGGTCAGCTACGTTAGCGCATAGCTGCTAGCGCTCGAAAATAGATAAAAATATTTGTTCTGTTCTGCTAAAACAAAAAGTCATTACACACATTTTAATGTAAACTTCTGTGCATCAGAGCACACCCGTGTGAAGACAAGTGCTTCTTCTCAGCGACATTAACCCTTAAAATTTTTTTAGACAACCCTACCCCTCCAAATCCCTCGGCAATTGGAGGTGTAGACAATGGAAGACAATGAAGTCTTATTTTCTGTCCTTTCCTTCATCTCCTCTTGTGTTGTCTCTTTCACTCCCTTTACAAGAGTTGCCTTCTCCTCAGACTTCCTCTGTGCAGCTGTCTTAGTCTCATTTTGATTCATCTGTTCCTCAAACGTTCTCCGAAAGCTGAGAAATTTTCTGACTAACTTTGTTTGCATTGATTTAACACTATTTTCTTGAACTTTTTTTAGGGTTACTTGCCCCTAACTCCTCTAACTGCTCAACCTTTGCACACATTTGATTGGCAAAGAACTATCACGACTAATGACTTATCACGCATGCAAGTCTGCGTATTTCCACTTAACCACCACCGAAAAGTCTGCACCAGTAAGAATAGCAGTGCCTCTTTAGGTTTTCATTTACTACATCCTGTTTAAGATGTTTTTCTGGGTCAGTATGAGATGGCGTCTGCGTCTTGGACTTGGACTGCAGTCTGCCTGTTAGTGACCTCTGTAATAGATGATTTAAGCTCACATACAGCTGTGTTAAGTTTCACGTGGATGATTCACCCCTGCAGGCTGAAAACACAGGAAGCTTCCGATGTTAAAGGTGAATACGACCTGACCTGTCTTTCTGCTGTCAACTCCACTGACTCACAGACGACTGGGTATCTGACGAACCCTGACCTGTCAGAAACTGAGTGGTGGCTTCCGCTGTTCACACATCTTCATCCCAATCTGTTTATCACCTGACGTTGGACTATTTTTTTTTGCAGAAAGAAACCCTTTTTGTTCTTTTGTGTCCATTTCTGTAGTATTTGCTTTTGCCTCCATTGATTGTCAGCATTCAATTGTACCTTTATTGTACCACAATTTGTGTTTTTTAAACTAAAAAAGTAGATGTTCAGAGCAGTCAAAACACAGATAAAATAGATTACATTATGTGTTGTAAATCTCTTTATGCCATCTGCCAAACTAACACCTCTGTCTCGTTATTTATGTCGTGCTCTTGATGGTTCTGGGCTAAAATCTGAAGGGCTGTGGGTGTGAAGCAATAAGTTCCCTCCTGCGGGGTATTGTGGAAATGTTTTGTCTCTGTGATTCACTGCCTTGTTGTTCAGATGGTTGAGGCCTGTCTGTTCATTCCTCACTCACTGCCTGATGATCGTGGCAGGAGGGTCTACGTTTCAATGCAGTCCTCGCCAACACAAAATGAATATTTTCTGCATACATCTAGCAGTTAAACAGCTTCCAAAAGATGTGTTATTGGGGCAACAACTGGCTGTCAGTGTTGAGCTGTGTGGCTGAGGTAAAGATGTTAAAAATAAGAATCCCTGGGGGGAGCACTGTTTATTTTGTTTCTGAGCTTTAGTTTTATGGTTTGAATAGAGACAAATCGTTGCTTAATTTGCATAATGGATACCTGCCTGTGAGGTTTGCCACTGAAATTACTCCAAACTATCAAACCTATCCATAAAATCAGCAGGTTAGGGGGACTGCTGTGTTCAAAAGTGGAAAACATGGGAGCTCATATGAAATGGAGGAATTATTTCACTATCTAAGAATCAATGCAACTCGTTGATCTTTTTAAACTGTTTTCTAAGAAATAGCTTTGAATCATTTACAAAAAGTGAAATAAGAGAATTCCACTGCAAAATTCCAAGGAAAGCTGGTAAACATGACATGCACTAATAGTTTT
Source organism: Oryzias latipes (assembly GCF_053564925.1). Taxonomy (NCBI): domain Eukaryota; kingdom Metazoa; phylum Chordata; class Actinopteri; order Beloniformes; family Adrianichthyidae; genus Oryzias; species Oryzias latipes. Next base: position 17,018,190 of record NC_136245.1, read on the forward strand.
CATATTTGTAGCAGAAACTACAAGAAAAATGAGCAGATTCTAAACTTTTTACATTTATGCCATGCACTACTATCTAGTTATTAAAACAACTGCTATCAGGTTACATCATAGATGACGACATGACCCCAATTCTGATGAATTTCTTTTACTAATCTGGGATTTTCTGTGTGATCTTAAACACATCAGGAAGATAACTCAAATGAAGCAGATAGTTTGAATCTTTTAGATTTTTTATTATTTGTCTCTAAAAGTGTAAAAGTGGCAAAAAATAACACACCAACAGTTAAACTTGGTTTTTACAGACTCGCACTTGTTTATAAAAGTTTCATTAGCATTTACCTACAGCGACAGTGGCTCAGGTGGTTGAGCGGGTCGTCCAATGATCGAAGGGTTGGCGGTTCGATCCCCGCTCCCACCAGCCAAAATGTCGTTGTGTCCTTGGGCAAGACACTTCACCCTCCTTGCCTCCAGTGTGGCTCCACTGATGTGTGAATGCACATGAATAATCCCGGTGATGGTCAGAGGGGCCGTAGGCGCGAACTGGCAGCCACGCCTCTGTCAGTCTGCCCCAGGGCAGCTGTGGCTACAACCGTAGCTTACCATCACCAAGTATGAATGAGGAGTGAATGAATAACGGCCACAATGTAAGCGCTTTGGGTGTCTTGAAAAGCGCAGATAAATCTAATCCATTATTATTATTATTACAAAGTAGCTGAAGTTGCAAAATTGCACATAATGTGGAAAAGTGGAGAAAATGCTGTCATGGGCAGAGGACAAAAATCATGTTTGAAAAGGGAATTGATGTGTAACTGTATTGATCTTTTCACCAAAATATACCACACATTAAGACCCATTAGTCAACTTGGGAAACAAGGATAATATTCCCCCATTTTAAGAAAATGTAATCCTTATGCTACAGGAAACCAATTAATGTGTAAACACTTCTAACCGCCATGCGTGCAATTTAAAATAAATGCAACAGACACAGTGGAGAATGACTAGGGCAGCATCTTTCCTCAAAGATCTAATAGGTCTTTGCATGCATCCGCAGAGATTATGAATTGGCTTTCGTTCCAGCCTCAACCACAACCGCTACTTGCCTAACATTTCTATTACCTTACTTCAAACTTGTCATGGCAGTTAGTTTCCCAGAGACTTGCTTTTTCTATCCACAAGTATGATAATATAATGGTAGTCATTTTATTGATTTAGGTTCATAAAAACATGCATTTGTGGTTGATACCTTGACCACACACAGATGATAGTTGTACATTTCTGTCTTCACTGCTTATCTCTGTGCTGTAATTCAAGCAAGTGGAATCTGTCTGCAGCTATCAAAAGGACTGTAAAATAAATTTCAGTGTCCTGCCATGTAGATTCCCCCTGTGAGTAAATAAATCTAGTCTGCAAAACATTAGCAACTGTTACTGCAGCAGTACGGGCATGTTTTATCCGATTTAAATGAACTGGATTGTCATTATCACAGTCATAAAAAAATATAATCACCTTTGTATTATCATGTTGCTGACCTTAAATAATACCACTAATAGAATTGCCTATTTCACTTCTCTTTATATTTCCTTACATTGCTTTGATTCTCAGTTGGCTGAGGATAAAACAAATTGACATCTGTAGCTTGGACTGACATACCAGCAGAGTGCAACACATCAATCATCTGAATATTTACCTTGAGGTCTCATAAGTTTAAAAGTTGCATCCCACTCAACTGTAGCTGTCACCATACTTTATACAGTCAAAGGGGTAAATCTCTGTTTACCCCTCTAAGTGTAGCTCTGAGCTATGGAGTGATTTTTGTGCTATTATTCCAAGCACAGCACTCACTATTTTAATCTTAAAACTTTGAAAAATTTAGGTTTAAAAATGTGCAATTTCAACAGAAAAACGCACCTGCAACTCAAAAATACATGAAAACAAAACAATTTTACTCTTGAAACTCAAAAACATGTGCAAACCAAACAATTTCCATCAAGAGAAATTTCCTCTCTTCTGCGCTCGAAACAGAGCGGAGCACCACCCTACTAATACCATAAAAGCCTGCCAATCACAGACATGGACAAGAAGGACGATGTTGATTGGTCAGAAATTCTTTCAATCAGCTCATAGACTGGATCAGGTTTGTGGGTGAATTTCTCAATTTCACGTGCATTTTTGAGTTTCAAGTGCAAAATAATTTTTTGAGCACACAACATTTTGAAAGCTAAAACAGGGAGTGTTTGGCTTGAAATAATGGCACAAAAATCTCTCCGTACTGCTTCAGGTTTTGGAGAAGGTGCAAAAGGAGGTTAAGATGCAAAAATCAGATATGACTTAACTGGTGTTGTGTTTTCCTGAAACAGAACCATCTTCAGGCTCCCCCTGGCCACCCTGATTGAAACATGAACAATCAAAATGAGTGAATAATGTGTTAAAAAGGTAAAAACTGAACTTAGGAGAAATTATTTTTGCATGCTGATAGTTAATTTAAAATCACCTTTAAAAATGTTGGTGAATACAATTATTTCACTGTACCAAACATATAAGGCTGTCTAACTAATATTAGAAGTAACTTTAATAATCATGTTAGAATAGAATAGAATAGAATAGAATAGAATAGAATAGAATAGAATGCCTTTATTGTCACTATACACATGTACAATCTGCATCACACATACATACAGTGAAATGAGAGCCGATCACTGTTCAGTGCAGACATGCATGAGAAAAATAATTTCCAAACAATGTACAATTCACAAAATGTACAATAAAAAATTTAGATAAATAAGTTTTACTTTCCACAGTGAGGTATGTATTTTTATGTAGCTTGCTAAACAAACTTTTAAAAATGTTTTTCTAATGTAAACAATGGGAGATACTGCAAGACCCATCCGTTTTCTTTACCTGCTTTATCCTCGTTGGGGTCATGAGGCTGCTAAAGCCCAACCTGGCTACTGTTGTGTGAAGGCGGGTACATCCTGGACAGGTTGCCTGTCTGTTGCAGGGCCACACAATCACACACCCACAGTCACAATTTAGAGTGATCAGTCAACCTAAGAAGCAGGTTTTTGGACGGGGAAACCGTAGTGCCCAGGGAAAACCTACGCCTGCACTGGGAAAACAAGCAAACTCTACGCAGAAAGGTCTTAGCTTGGATTTGAATCGGGACCTTCTTGCAGTGAGGCGAAAGCGCTAACCACTGCACGATCAAGCAGAATAGATTCAGGAGCAATAATAGATTCACAATAAATAACAGCACATTGCTTCATAAAATAAATGCTGTGAGAAAAGAGGGAACAGTTATCTCCTGCTTTCCTAAACTTCCTTTTCTTTGAAGGACTGTGGAGCTCCTCTCCTCACCCACATCTCTTCATCCACAGGACAACTGGGAAACCCCCCCACCCCTTTCAAACATAGGTGAAGGGCCAGGAACCAAGACAAAATGCTATTTTACATCTGTTTAAAATATGACTTATACAATATTACACTTTACATTATTTGGTTTACAAATTCTGAACTTTATTTGATGAGACATCTGAATACTTAAATTAGCAAATTACGTAAAGTGACCTATACAGAAGGCAGTTATTCCCAGTGACATAGTAAGATATAAGTTTATTACAGAAAGAGAAAAAACTGAAAAGAAATAAAAAGTTAATTTGAATTATTCAACCTTGGACATTGGAGTCTAGAACAGAAATTGATCCAAGTTCTTGTTACAGAAAGCAGCAGGCAGGCATTGACCTAAAGTGGTCTTGAAAAACAACCTGTTCTGAGGTCAGAGTGTTCTTTAAAAGCTCAAATCTGAAAGGTTTCATCCAAAGATTCACAGGCAGCTCCAAAAGAAGCTCACTGGTCCACAGGGTTTTCTGGGCACAAAAAAAAAGACTTGGGAGTCCTTCCTCCTGATTGATGATGGAGCACAGGTGTGCTGCACCCAGGTGCAGACAATCAGGACCAAAGCACTCACTCAAGGCCACACGCATGAAAAAAGTTGCCAGGGGAAGGAGTTAGGTCTACCATTACAATAGCACTTCTACTGAAGGAGCATATGGGCTAACAGTGCCTGGCTTCCCACTGCATAATGCGCTTTCAAGAGATGTCGCAACCTGTGCAGGAAAATTCCGAATTCAGCCCCATCCTCCTAATGATTGAAGAAAGAGACAAGCAGCCACAATGAGGGAAGGTTAAAGTGTGAGTTACCTTCTCCAGCAGCTGTATTGAACATGATGTGCACTTATCTGCTTTGTACTTTGTGGAGCTGCCCTTTATGCTCATGGATTTTCAGATGATGTTGGTAAGGAATCAATGGGACACAGCCAGTACCAGGAATGCAAGTCCTTTGGAGGAAGGCAGCAGTTAGATAGTATTGGGAAATAGATTTTCCTCGGCACCCACCACCCCCACCCCACCACCGCCTTCTCCTTCAATACTTACTGCAATTACTTTACAGTCAACTGAGAGAGATGGAGGCTTTGGCAGACTAAATTTGTGTGCGTTTGCGTTGACTGAGAGGAACCACAAATGATGTTTTTTAGTAGGTTGTGTGGTAAGTATGTGGGTGTCCTGCTGTTAATCCCAGTTAACTTTTACGTGTGCTGTACAACAACAGCAGAAATCTCTCAGAAACCCCTAGTCACATTCCATACTTGTACAGACATGTGGAAACGGACACACGCTTGTACACACTCGGTTTTATTCCCTTAGGAATCTGGGGGAAGGTGTCAGGCCAGTCTCTGGTCTATCTCCGGCTCTGCACATTTGCTTCCCTCTCCTCTTGTATCCCCTCCATCTCTCTCTTTCTCTTCCTCCTCCAGGCTTCACCTTTATCTCTCTTCTTCCTCATCCTCCCTGTCTTCCCTCTCTCTGTCTTCCCTCTCCGCTCCTCTTGGCTTCCATATCTCCTGTCTCCCACTCATTTTTCTTGCTTTTTTCCCCCCTGCTACTCCAGACTTCTCCACATTTCCTCTCCTCCCTCATCTTTTTGTGTCTACTACACTCCTTCTTCCATTGCCTCTTTTTTTTCTAAACTCCTGTCCTCCTCCATGCCTCTGTCTTTTTTCTCCACCTCTAATTCTTGTAGCCTCTTTTACTCCCTGCTCTCTGTACTGTGCGACAGTAAATTATGTACAAACTCAATGTACATCTCTTTGTTCTTCCCAACCAGATAATTCAATCCATTTTAGCCAAGCTCTGCATTCTGAATGATGAATGCATTGACTATGCAATTAAGCAGGGCTTTGCATTAAACCCCCTCCCAACGAGCTCCCCCGCATGCCATGAACATGCAGTGTGCTTTCTGGGACCAATATTCAAATGGATATGAGAAGTACCTCTCAAAAGATAATAACTAGTCAGTTTTCCTTGCTGTATACCATGCCCTCCCCATTTTTTTCCTCTACACAAATGTAATCATCACATGAGTGGTAAATATGAAAGACCTCTCATCTCCAAACCATATACAGATGTAAGGATCACATGTTTTATGACCTTTGATGGAGCAGAGGAAGAAGGATCTGCATGATAGTCTCAGTTTCCACCACCCTCCAGAAAGGTGTCCTTCCAGAGGTGACCCAACAGTCCTTGAGGCTTCTGCTGGAAGGGGGGGGGGTCTCTTCTATGTCCTCTGTCTTCCACGTTATCTATAGATTCCTGTGGTTTGATTAATGTTTGCTTAGTGGCATCCAGTCTGCATATGTTTATATATGTCAGGCCATGAGGGCAGTGTCAATCAGCTTTTTGGTTGCGATTTAAATGGCTATCCAGCCTCTGGGACATGATATGTTGAAATCATGAGAACGGCCACAAGAAGAGGAAAAACCAATGATCTGAGAAGGGAGAGTGATCAGTCTAGAGTTCTGAGAGTCTTCAATTCCTTCCTTGAGAGGAGAGGAATGAGATTTACACTGGCACCTGAACTGCACATTGTCCGGAAGACGAGCACCCACTTTAAATGCTATGGGATTGTGGGAAGGCAGAAGGTGATTAATGGGGCGTGTGTAAACAAAGCCCTTGAAACAAAAGCGAGAGTGTAAAGAATAGAGATAAGGGTTGACTCCAGTCAAGTTTGGCATCATCTCTCTTCCACTAACGACCTCTACTGTCGTCCAGTGATGGTGGGAGCAGGGAAGAAGCAGGGGGGGGGGGGGGGGGGTTAGAATGGAAAGAAAGACTCAAAGAAGACCTGACATACACATTCATTCTCTAAATAAATAGAGATAATTGTGAGAGGAACTGACCTGTCTTCATTCCTTGAATAAATAGAAATTCATGACCTGCCTGAAATATGGACAATGCCATTACTGATTTAATTTGAACAGACTGCTTGTTATTGTGCCCTGTAGTGCTTGCTATGAATGCTAACTAGGTGAATGTGACTTAAAAACAGGAAAAGATAAGATAAATCAAGGGGGCTTTGTTGGCAAAATATTATGCAAAGTAAGTCATGTGGACCAACAGTGTGTAATAAACACGTGAACCCATGAAACCTTTGCAAAGCTTTTGCCAGTCTAAGGTGATAATGCATTATTGTGACTGCAATCATAAACTAAACCACTTTGAAGATGAGTTTCTGTAGTTATATGGCCCTCTTTTTTTTCTAAGTCTCACTTTGGTCAAGCTGTGGTAAAATATGATTAGTAAGCACTAATAAATCATAACAACAAGCTTGGATTCTCAATAGCGGAAAGCTTCATTTGCACTATTCAATAAAATGGTCTCATACAGGTCTTAATCTCATATATTTGACACAAGCTGACCAATTAAACTGATTGATTTTGCTCTATGATGCAAGTGCACAATAATCAAAGCTGGATTTGTTCTCTGTCGATTCATGAAATACAGCCTGTCGACCCGTAGCTCAGCCCTGTGTTTACATAATGACATAATGGAAGAGCAGGCGTATATGTCCTCCCTTCTAAATACTTTAGATTAAGCAAAGTTAGCCTCCCCAATGGATCCATCCAAAACTTCTGTCTGTGGGCTGGCTGGCTCATTTCGAAGAGTATCTTTCACCTCCTATAAGGCATGTAAATCACGTGAAACAGTTCACTGTGCCCTAAAGGAAGGGAAGATGCAAATAAAGATTGTAGAATGAGTTAAGAATTGCTTTTTCTGTTGACTTGACAGGTTAAGGTGTAGTACCCTGGTTTTAGAAAAAGACCAATTTTTTTTTTAACTTGTCCTGTCCAACAGCTGGGCAAGTTCCTCTTGTATTGGACAGATTTTATTGTTACAATTGGGGTTTATGGATCTACAGACAGAATAATTGTACATTTGTATAAACCCTGCACACAACTATTTACAGGTTAGAAATATAATCATGCATCAATGATTAAAGATTTATCTCCCAGGATTTCTGCACATAGACATGTCTACACTATTCGCATTACCGATATTCATGAAGAGGGGTGTAGAAAGAGAGTAAAAAAAAAAATACCCATGCCAGTATTTGTGCAAAGGTGAATAAGCGGGTGGGTTGAATGAATGTGTGCCTCTTAGAGTGTACCTTGATCACATTGGATGCTCCAGTAGAGGCAGGAGGCCCGGCACCCCACACACCAGAGCTAGGGGCAGACAGCGCAGCAACCCGGCCGATCAGGCATCCAAGAGCCTCACCGTCAGACAAAGATCCACGAGCAACCACCCTCCCGTGCGCCTAACCCCCACCACGGTGGTCAGGACCCAGCAACCCCCTGGCCGAGGAGTAGGAGGAACAGAGAACATGCAGAGCCGGAGCCCCGGCCCTGGCAGGGACCCGCCCCACCCCAAGGCGCACCGGGCCCATACCCAATGCCCCGACCACTCGAGACCTATGCCGGCGCCCAGACGAGAGGCACGCCACCGCCCGGGAGTCCTGAACCCCCACCCGCCCCCAACCCCAGAGGCATGCCGGCACAGCCCATGGTCAGCCCACACTGCGCACCCGTGCAACCTGCCCGCCAGCCCCACCGAGGTCAAGAGGGGTGACGCGGCAGAAACCGACCGCCCGAGTGGGAAGGTGGACGTAGGTGACCAGCGGAGGCCCCAGACAGGGCCAGGGGACGGTGAGCCTGAGGAAAAAGTCCAATTTTTAAAGTTCAATTGTGACATGGTTCACTTATTGGTCAATGAAATAGAAAAGCAGACACCCCATCCCTTGACACGTTTTGTTTGAGCAGGATTATTATTTTCAGTTGGTTATTTTGTTTCATTAGGATCAATACAAACCTCTCTGACGAAAGTTGTGTTTTTAAGATGTTTTTGTGAAACATTTTTCAAGATGGAGGACATATTAAAAAAAAAATCATTCAAATCTTTGTGAATGTGGAGCAGACAAAAAAAGGCAGTTGGAAAAAGAGTTTATTTGTGATGTAGAAAATACACCTGGCGGGCCACAACCTCCCTGGTCTGCTCCATTTTGATGGATGTACTTGCACTGGATCCATCAAAATGGAGCAATATGTTTTCATTTTCCTTGTTTAAGCTGACATCTGGCTCAAAACTGTATGACTTGATGGCTCCAATATTGCTCACCATTTTTGTTGCACTGATAATGTTAGGTTGGTGTTATGAGGGGCTATAAGCTATAGTGGGAGAGCGTGTAAACAGATGGATGAGGGGAAGTAGGGTAGGCTTACTCAAAGGTAACAGTCCTGGCCCCAAAAAATGAACTATTGTCGCTCTTCTGAAACTAAGTCTTAGAAAAATGACAAAAAAATCATTGGGAATGCTTTAAGAAAAGATTAAAAGATGAGTGGAAGCAGAACTATTGAAAGCCTTGACACAGATGGTGGGATCACGGTCAGTATCTTTGGTTTTGAGTTTTTTGTTTGGCCCGCTGAACAACTTTAGGTTCCACAATGTGTATTTTAGAAGCATAACATGTTCTAGGTTTGTCAAATCAGCACAAAGATTTTTTTACTCAACCATTTGTTATTAAAGTTTTATTTTTTTTTTAAACTGTGAACTTCTTGCTTTTTTTCTGAGGAGGCTTGCTCCATCTTTTCCTTGATTAAATGAATACTTTTTACAGCCCAGAAAAACAGACTCACTGTGTACCTTTAGCTTCACTGCTTATGGGACGTTTTTGAAAGACAATATTTTAAGTTTGCTGAGTCTTTTTTAATAATACTTAGCAAACTCTGCATGGCACAGCTGTGCCCGCTGAGTCTGATTTTATTTTCCATTTGTGTCAAATATCTTTACAGGCTAATGTAGATTACCGTGTCAAAATAGGTTAGTATGTAAGATTTTTTTTAATGCAGCAGTATGTGGTTGCATTTGTCAGCATGCTTTCAGCGTGTCTGTATATGTCAGTGAGCTTGAGCGAATGCACCAGCCACTCATCCTGTCGACCTTACAGTGCTTTCCCGTCTCCTAGCAACTTGCCAATGCCTCCAGCCGGCTGTTACCTTTCCGTCAGGACCCATGATTTCTCCCGCTTGGAGTGAGGTGACTTTCATGTGAATGTTTGAGCCCCCCTCTTTCTCTTCTACTCCTTCTGCTATTCTCCCACACTGCTGTGACTGGGGTGTAACATGCAGAAGCGGCCCTGCTGTCGAAAGGCATTGGTTCGAATTCCTGTTTGCTCTTCTCCCGACGGCAATGCCTCTTTGAAACCGGGAAGACGTGAAAGAGTGGAATCACAGTGAGTGATCACTGAATGTGCTGCAACAAGAGAAATATCTGAGGGCACTGTTGAAGGAGAACGAAGGAAGTCAAGAAAAAAAAGGCAGACAAAGATACCCAAAGAAAAGGGAAAAATAAAAATAGTAACAAAGAGATGTGAAATGTTTTGACAAGAGGAAGCAAAAGAATGGATTAAAGAGAAAGGGAAGCAGTAACCACCATCTCACTGCTTAACGTTCACAGAAAATAGGTATGGAAAATTGTCTGAATCAACACATGGATTTTAACATGCGCTATACCAGAAAGACTTGTGCAGGAACATCAGAGTGTTCTGTGGCAATGGACGTTTTCAACACCTCATTCACACCAAAGAGCCACTTCAATAATTCATCACTCATTCTCTGCACTGTGCCTCTCCTCAGCTGGCTAATAGTTTTCAACACCCTTTAAACTCTTTCACAAACACACACATGCATTTCCCTCTTGCTGTCTCACACACACCCATCGTGGATTTCATTGGAACGGAGCACACACACCAAATTTCAGTCAAAAAAACAGAATAAGGAAAATGCTGAGGTTGGTTCATCTCATTGTGTAAGCTATATTTATCCATGTCACACTACAATAAACACATCAAAACTCGTCTGCTGGATCCACACATGTGGTACCCATTTTATATGCTTGGATTGCAGGGATTGCTAAAGTCTAATATTGGCCCATTCTGAACCTGTCATGACCCTTGATATGGCTACTCAGCAGGCTGCTGCTTACAGTCTGAAAGGGAGGGCTTAGAGGGATTTCAGGCCTGGCATTGCTCACAACAGTTTGGAAGTGTGAGGTCATCGGTGGTTTTCTTGCAAGCGTGTATGCATTCGAGCATGTGGGTTTGTACGCACATAAGGGATATTTCATTTTGCTGGGGGGATACGGGTTTGGAAAGGTTAATTTAGGTTTAAGGGCATTGGGTCATTGCCAGGTACACTGACCAATCTGATGTGCCATTTGTTCTAGGACGACCACAACCTACATGGACAAACACGCAATCAGACTACCCCCCCCCCCACACACACACACACACACACACACTCTGGGACCATGCCATTCGCAGAGAACAGACATTTATTCAGCAGTCATGTCAACTGTGAAACACACTGTGACAGTAACCTGTCCCTGCTGCTATGTCTCATGTCTGTCATACCTAATACATTATGGAGAAAACAATTTATGATACTCTGTAAAATGGAAACCCATGTACACGAGCACACACAAAAAAAGATTTTCCATCGTTGGGTATTTAAGTCAAGAAATAAACACACTTCCGTTTTACTGTTTACGAATTTATTTGACTAAATCTGGACTCACTGAGTAGCTATACAGTTTTTTTGTGCTGTCTTTGTACCACTTTATCCGATTGAAAGGCCATTTTTAACTCGGACCACCTCTTTGTCTTTGTTGAAACAGTTGCTCCTGATTAAGGTTCAGCCATAGGCCTGGAATGGGATGGAGCATCGGAGGGGGCTACAGGCGCATCAGTGACACAAATAGCTTTTCACTCTTCTTCCCCCTTTTCTCCCTTTCTTTCCCTCTTACTATGGCTCTGGTGTTTCCACCTCTCTCCATCTGCAGTCTGACCTCTGCTGTTCTTCACTATGATTCCTGTGTGTTCAAAGGCGGCAGGATGTCAGTAATTGGAAGGGATGTGATGGAGTGGGGGGCCCCCTCCTTGGGGCTGGAAGGCCCCCAATGCCAGAGAGGTCAGAAAGAACTTCCCTCTCAATGACATGTAGGGTTGGACGGCAGCATCCAGCCACAACAGGCCTCAGGCATCAAGATCAGCAGCAGCTCTGTCTGGAGAGGAGTATGCTGCTGTTTTCTACCTTCCTCTTTCTACATCTTCAGATTACAGTCCAGGTCATAAACCATAGCTTTAAACGCAGCTCAGACTGCCAATTCAAAAGATCCTTTAAAGCACTCTTTTGCCCTTGAGCCAAGAACTAATTCTCTATTCTTATATTCTTTTCGGCTCTAATCTGCTTTCTACCTGTTTGCCTGGTGGGCTGTAGGTGTTTCATAATCAACTGTGATCAAGTTGTGGGCTATAGGGAGTGCTCCTGCTCAGCTTGCCCACAGACATCACAGAGCGATTAGCACACCTCTTCACACAGGCTTAGACCACAGAAGCGTAGAAAAGGGCATCTTAAGAGGCTGCTTTAACCACATCAGCCTTAAATTAAGATGTCTGGATTGCATCAACATCAGTAATGCCTCACCAACTTTGGTCTAAGTCCACATGGTAAGCTTTCCAGCATGCTCTATTGGCATTTGCATGCTGTGCAAAGAAAGATCCACATAAATGTGTTTGGATGTTTATGAGTAAAGAGTCAATATGTGTAAGGTAAGATTAATTAAACAAGATCAGAATACGCTGCCAGTTTCTGCCTTCATCACATGCCATCTTTAATGGCCTATTTGTTTTGAGGTCTGTCCTTGTGGAGTGAAATTTAGAGAAAAGTCCAGCTGATGTACAAGCTATGGCTTGCCATGACACAATCCCCACCGCTTTCCCCAAAACATTACCTGAGGCTTTTCCTGTGCCATGTAAAATTACCACTGGAACATGTTAGCACAACTATCCGCCCACTGTCCTCCAAAATAAAACACTTCCACCCCACCCAAACCTTTGATATTTACAAATGGCTACAAAGGAAGTGGCAATGAGTGGCAAGGCTGATGCCGGCCACTGTTATCATCACGTCCCTCCCTATGGGGCTGTCTGTCTGCATTGCCCAAGGGTGTGCCATGCTTGGAAATCCTCCCCAATGAGGACATGGCCTCCTGCTGGGCTCAAAGCTCAGCCTCATCCAATGAGCTAACCCCTTCCAAAATGTACCCAAATCTGGGTGACTTGTCTTTTCTGTCTGTCTCCCCACATCTTTTGAGATTGAGGTCACAATACTGAAAAATATTTCCCATTGCTCTTCTCTTTTAACAACTGTTAAAAGAAAATAGAAACAGACACTATAAATTGGAGTAAATCCAGATGTTGTTAAATAATAATGGAAACAGTGTGACACAGTACATTTTCTGTGTATGGCAGTGACCCTTGTTTCAAGAAAAATCTCTTACTTTGTGTCTTGGAAGGAAAAATATTCTCATCAAATGTATCAACAGTAAAATCATTTTAGTTTAAGAAAGCTTGTCTAAGAATTTTCTGGAAGACAATTTTTCTTACCCCATTGGCATTTTTGTTTAAAGAAAATCTGCCTGTGGGGTAAGAATGTTTGACTTATTTCTATGGGGCCCGTTTTTGCAGTGTAAAACAATGGTTATTAACCCTCATACAACCTCATATTCTTTCACAAAATATATCAAGTTAGGCAGTTAAGATTTTGCTCTTGTTTAGTTTATTTTTTATTTTGAATATAGACAAGAAAGGGTAGAAAGTTCATCTAAACTCATCTAGTTATCAATATCTTTTAAACCTTAAGGTATTAACCAAACCTGATCATGTCAAGCTGGTGTCTGTCACCTTACATTATTCAGAAACTACTATGTTTAATACATAAAAATCAAAGAAAATTGTGTTGTACGTACGTTTTACCCTAACCCTATTTTTGAAGGACTACATAAAAAGTGTCTTTCTGATATATCATATTTCTATGGTGACTCTGCAGAGACTGCGTGTCTTGGACAGGAGAGTGTGAAAAGAGAATTACTCTCAGTTTGAGTGCCACAGCGATGCCTTATTCACAGTATATTTCCACCTGTCAGTCCAGCTGGGAAGAATCCTTACATTTACTTTCTCCTTTTTTGTCCAACTCACAGCACATAATTTAAGTGACTTCTGCCAAGACATCACTTGACTATCAAGCTCTGCGCTCACACTATAATGATCTGGTCTTGGAAATCAATCTGCGGCCTACAGCTCAAGCAATATCATCTATTTGATCTTGATTGTGCATCAGTGGACCAAAACATTCAAGTGAATGGGTCTCAGTGCATCTGTTTGCCATTCGTCTTTGTCATCTTGATGAAGACTCAAGAGGTGAATAGTGTAGATGACCTGAGCATGGCAAAAGCAAAAGAGGCAAGTTACAGGAGGTGAAACAGGAGGCGAGAGACCCAGAGAATTCAGGATACCTGAGCTGGCAACTTGAACCCAAGAGAAAGAGAAAACCACATCCCAGGGGAGAGTGGAAGAGCTGGATATGGCCAAGGTGAGACAGGGTCCAGCCACCAGAACGGGCAAGTACACAACCCAGACTGTAGGATGATGTTTCACTTTAAAATGAATTACCAGGTGAGCCAGGCCAAAGGCCTGAACAATGCATCTCATCTCATCAGGAAAACAGTCAGATAGTTTTATCTTTTGGGATTAAGGTTTTGCACTGAGCAATTTATCTTTTCCTGTTTCCTGTTTCAGGGTTTGACCCATTCATATTTTTACTCACCATTGAGCTCCTAACCCAAATCCTATCCATTACTATAGTTCATGCTTTGGAGTTGGTAGGAGCTTTTGGGTTAAATCAACAAACCAGCTACAGCATGTGTCCTAAGCTACAACACAAGCCAACCTGAAGTGTTTCTGAAGCAGATGTAACCCCAGCAACTGTTCGACTGCTCCAGGTAAGAGAAGACTTGCAGTACAATTAAAGTTGAATTATTTAAGGTTTTTGTGTGTGAGCATTCTCAAAAGGTATGAAAAATTTACAAGCTACATGGGAAAGGTCATGTGATACAATGGCATTAGCATCTGCTTTTGCTTGACAGCGGTAAAATTCAAACAAACAACTGTTGTTTCTCATTGTTATATACTAAACAAATGCAAAAAAGACCACAAACAATCTTGCCTTAAAGACTCACTTCAGCAAAAAATTATGTTTTTGGTGTTCTTTCTCATGATGTCACAGGCTATGTAGAGAAAATAAAGCATAACATTGCATTTCTGAGTATTCAAAATCCAGTTTGAGCAGTGACGTGAAACCTACAATCAGAAAGCCACAAACTCCCTGCTCTGCTCCATTCTGATGCATCTGCTTGTAGACAAATAGATCCATGTATGTCTTCCTTTTCCTCATCTAAGCTGGCATCTTAATAGCAGGATAGATCATAATTTGCTCGCTGTTTTTGTTTTCACCAATAATGTTAGCTTGGGGTTGTGTGTAGCTTTAAGCTAGTGGCAGAGAGTGTAAACAAGGGGATGATGGTGAATTTCTAAAGAACTTCTGCTGCTCTGCTGTAACTATATCCTAGAAAATGACAATTTGTTTTATTTAGGCTAAAAACGGTCTAGTTAAAATTAAAAGACCACTGGTGATACTTTTACAATAGATCAAAAGATGATTGGAGTGGGTCTTTAAGGGGATCTATCTGGGCTAGATGCAAAAACAATAAATTAAGCTGGACTTGAACCAACTTAAAATCTTTACTTACAACAGTTCTCATTAGGACTCAAAAATACATTATTTGGTTCATGTGCTGCTTCAAAATAACAGATCTCTGCAGCACGGATTATTGATTTCACCGGAAAATACCTCAAATCCGGTTTGGTGCTGGGAGCAGAGACACTTTTATGTACTAGTGGCGGCAGATTGCTAACATTCCAACTGGAGGACATTCACTCTGCCCATTGATCCACGGCTGCCCAATATGAGATGTGGTGTTGACTATTTTCAATACGAAAAATGGCTTCTGAATCTGCACTGCAGGCTGGTATTCACTGCCTGCCCATTCCTTTGTTATCTCTCCTTGGCTATAAAGCAGCCAGAGAAGTGGAAGGAATGTGAAGTATTTCCAGGGTCTGAGTGAATGTGTGTATGTGGTGAAAGGGGGGTTCAGGAAGGTGGTCAGTCAGTGCCCACTCAAAGCACAGAGCAGCATGATGCCTCCCAGCACACATAAAGAGAGGCCTTGTCTAATATTCAACCTTCATTTACTTTCCTGTTACAGACACTGGATTTCCACATCCTTTTCTTTTATTTCCTCTTCTAGGGCTTGTTTTCCTTTCCCCTCAGCCCCACACACATGCAAAAAAGAAGACGATTTAACTAGACTGGTGAAAATGATAATTATAGAAATCTTAATTAGTTTCCAGGGATTAAAAGTGTGCAGATTTGGTGAGTGAAGAAAACACTAACAGCTTGAAACCACGATTATCTCTCTGCGTAGGTATAAAATTGGGGTTAATACCTGAGATGAAACAAACCGCTTAAAAGTCCCAAACCTCTCTGTGCCTGCCAGGGGATTCTGGCAACATCACAATAACAGGAATTGAAATACTCTTCTGTCATGTACAGAAATGCTGAATTATTGCAGTTCACTAAAGTAACATTTTATTTTACTTGCTTATCATTCAAATACATCCTTAGTATGAAAAAATTTAAAAATCAATGTGCAGCTGTGTTCAACAACAAGAAAATAAATCCCCTGTTAAATGAAATGAGGTTTTTCCTAACTTTCTTTTATTTACACTTTTGTTGTCTCCCTCTGTCTGTGTCTTGCCCTCCTTCTTTCCCTCTATACCCCCCCCCGGGTTAATGCGGGTAATGTTCACAGCAGTATTGTGAGTGTGTGTGCTTAGAGCAGGATTCAGATATTAGGTGGCTCATTTGGTTAAGTCATTGACCGCTATCAGATTTCAGGTCAATGACCTTAATGACCAGCACAGATCACAGCGCAGAGTTGGTATAGAAAGTGAGAAATGAACACCAGTATGGCTGGTATGTTGGCTGTCTAAACCATCCCAGAGACAATGGGATGGACAGATGGATGGACAATGATCTGTTGAAGTGAAGCCAAATTTTGACAAATTGTGATTAGCAAAAAAGACAGTCTTTTGGCAATTTTGGCATCCATGGGTTCATCTGACAGATGTCCGGGACATGTTTTTGCAAAAATGTGGATAAGTAATGCTTACTTCTATAGCAGACACTAAAAGAGACTAAAACTTGTACATTTCTCTTAGGTATTGAAAATACATTCACTAATGCTTATCTTGAATCAGATATATTCATGTAGGATATTTTCCCACAGCACAGACTTCATGCTGAACAAAAGAACGTTTTGAAAAAGCAAGAACTGAACTGTGGGACGCCAACTAAAAAAAAACAAAAAAAAACAAAAAGAGGAGCTCACATTTTTTCTATTTAAAATAAAGGGAAAAAATGTGTTATTATTGGATTAAAAAATGTGCAAATGACTCTCCAAAAAAAAAAAATTGAACAAGAGCTGACATTTTTTCTGTTAAAAATTAGTTATTGTTGTATCAATAAGGAAACTGTGCAGATGCCCCCCCCCCCCAAATAAATAAGTAAATAAATAAAAATAAAGGTAAATAGCCAATAATCCAATTTCTGGAGATTCTGACTTTCCATTAGAGGTTTACCAGGATCCACACTTTTAAAAACAAGCCTTCCAATGTCTTTAGGTCACATTTTCTTTGAATCTTGAAAGCCTTAAAATCTTTAAAATGGGGTTAACATATTATCGTTGGCTGTCCCAACCCTTTTCGTCCTTCTTTTCATAAATCTTTTCTTTTTCTTTGTGCGTCCATCCCGCTTCAGCTGCACCACCCCTCCCATCTTCTTCGATCATTAGCATGTTGCTGATGGGGGCCGGTCATCCATTTAGCAGCACATAGAGGTTTGGCTGGGGCTGCAGTGGGCCTGTCAGGACAGGTCATTAAGAAAACGACGGGTCGTGAAATACACGGACAAGGTTGATTGGTTTCCTGCAGCCGTCAGCAGAGCCCTGCAGCATCTCCTGACCCTTGAGCCCAATCCAACCTGCACACCCGCGTATACAAACACACACAGCACATGCACCTGCAAGACAAGACATACCAAAACATTAACATTAAAAGATTTAAACACCTGAACAAAATGGTAATTCATTAAAAGCAGCAAGATTACTGCAGAGAGATTACCTGCATCTGAATCCATGAAAGCACAGCCTGTCAATAGTTTTTGGAACTGCAAGGAGCTTGGCTCCAGTCTAGACAGTTATCCTGCTTCTACTACTCTGATGATATGTCCAGGGAGGGGTCAAAAGAGCACAGGAAAAAAATCCTGAGGTTGACCTTAGTTTTCCTAAAAGGTCATGTATGGAATTGAACATGGCAGAGTGCAGGGAGGGGCCCTGCCATGCCCGTATAGATAAAATGCTACCCAGCATTCATCTTTGCTGTCTGTATTTAGAATGTCAAACCCAGAGGCCCTGACATCCAGCACCCACCCCCAGGTTTACACCCCCCACCTCACCTGGCCCCCCTTCTCTGTCTGCCTCAGCCCACCTGATGAACAAACCTTCCTGCTGGGGATGTCTGTGCTCCAAATGAGTCCTATAATAATGTTAATTCAAATGTCAAAGGGCTTTCAGCGCTGTGTGTGTTCAGGTGTGTTGAGCTTGTTGTTTGGAGGACAAAGCCGATAGTGTAGTTGGCAAAGATTCCTCCCCAGCCCTGAGTATAATCAAATGCACTAATGTGTAAAAATGCCATTTAGCACAACACTCCTGACTGCAGGCCCTTTAGTAGATGCTGCAAGACAGATAGAGTTTGACTGACAGTTTCCGGCTGGAGCCTGCGTGGGTGTGAAACTCACAATTGAAATGTTCGTGGTTATGCTCAGTCATAGAGGCAGCTCTGAATTTGTGGAGGAGTTGCTTGATAGTTGTGGATTTAATTAAAAAAAAAGCAAAAAAGCACACAGACAGTCCAAAAATACTTTTTTAAAAAATAGGATTTCACCTGATCTAGCATTTACCCACTATAATTGCTAATGGGACCTGTCTTAGGGGTGAAGTGGTGTTAACCTCTGATCAACCTGAGGTTCAACCACTTATGGGCTAGATAGAATTCATTTTGTTACAGCCACTTCATCATCAACATCTGACTGGCCAATTTAACACCCACGACAGGGACAAACACAAGCAAAAAGAATGAAAGAAACTAGACATGCTTTCAACTCATCTGGCTATTTTTTATTTATGCTTTTTCAGTCAAAAGTATTACTAAATTGAAATTTTCTGAGGTTTATCTGCAGATTTAGGATTGCCAATAACAATTCAGTAAAAGGCGTTTCCTGAACCTGTGAGCAGTTGACCAACCGGTTTCCATTCAGTCAGCTCTCAGGGCTGGACGTCACCTAGAGCAGGGCCAGTACCGGTCCATGGGGCAGTTGGTACTGGGCCAAGGAAAAAAAAAACACAACCCACAATTTTTAAGCTTTTTTTTTTTTAAAGTGTCACTCTGATTCTGATCATCTTTTGATCTATTTTTAAAGCGTTCCCAGTGGTCTTTTAATTAGGATCATGTATTTTTTTGGGCCAAAATTAAAACACCTGTGTTGTTTTTTAATACGTATATTTATATACAGTGGTGTACAAAATTGTTGGTACCCCTCAGTTAAAGAAAGAAAGTCCACAATGCTCACTGAAATGACTTGAAATGTTCAAAAGTAACAATAAATTAAATTTTATTGAAAATTAAATAATCAAAATCAGCCATTACTTTTGAGTTGTTGATTAACAGAATTATTAAAAAAAAAAAACTAATGAAAGAGGGCCACAGACCATAATAACAATACAAGTTATTCGAAGTTAATCAAACGGTGGATTCCTGTTTATTTTTATATTTTGAAAATACCAGTTTTAGTGTCCTTTTTTTTTCTTTTTGCATTTATCCGTCATACTTTAAAAGTCGGACAAAGCTGAAGTTGGCATCTGATTATTCCACTTTGACAGTTTTAGGTTAAGGAAAATCTAAATGACGTTTTAATGGTTCCTACATGACAGCCAATGTACAAATAAAGTTCAAAGCAGCTGCATATATTTTGAAACAAGATGAAGATAAACTTTACCCTCAAAGGTTTAGGAAACCTGGTGGTTAAAAGAAAAAAAATTGCACTTCAGCCTTGAGCAGGCCGGTCCGTCAAAATACTGTCTGACATAAGACTGGCCTGAAAAAGGTTGGGGATCAAAGACCTACAGAATCTCTAACTGACTTGAATGTGTACAAACCACAAACACAGCCGACCAGGCTGCAATTAAGATGTTAACAGATAGCTTCTTAAAGACCCCAAACTAAAAAGAGGGAGGGAGGAGAGGCCCAAACCACAACCAATTTCCAAGACTTCTAATTGATAGTGACTGCAATTAAAGTGTAATTCAGGCAATTTGCTACAGTAGTAATCGCTTTGCCTTTCTCTTTCCCTTCAGTTACAACTGCAGTGGGGGATCTGACACCTTTTTCTCACAACATAAAACTTTCAAACGTTTCTTGCGAATGACCCTTTTGATAAAATACAGATGCGAAACAAGCGTATGGATTGCTAAATCGCGAAGTCTTCTAGAAGTTAATGCCTGAGATGAGTTTTGTGGAAGAACACAGATATTTTGCGTCCTTAAAATCATGTTCTCCAACCTTTTACACCAGAGTATTTGAGAGACAGTAGACTGAAGCAGTAACACAGGGGCAGGTGAATGATAGCAGCACTAATTAACGGGGTGGTTGCTCCTTTTCAGAGCCGCTCGAGAGACGAGTCGTCAGGGATTCTGAGGTGCAGCGCTCAGTGGGACGACGCAGAAAAACAGCTTTAATTGGTGGCAGTTATTTATAGAGAAAGCTTCGCATCCAAGGTTAGTGGGTTAAGTCTGTTAAGTCCTCTGTAGGGACCATAATGCTTGGTTGCAACAAACAGAACGCAGCCAGAAGAAGAAGAAAAAAACTCCTCTCCATCTCTTTGGTGTCACAAAACCTTGTACAAAATACAAGAGGAGCACTCGTACTGCTACTTTCTGCAGGAACGTATTGCAGCTTTCCCACACAATTAGACATTCTGTTGACATCCTGTGCCGCGTGCAGAGCAAGAGAAGGCGAGAGACAGACGAAAAAAATAACAGAGAGTTAGCAAAAACTGTGAGATGGAGTGATGTGAATGAGGAGACAAGGTGGGTATGTTGCTCTTGGGTTGAATCCCCCATTGGAGGTGTTTTCATCTGCTGGCCAATCCTCCCGGGGGCCTCTACTTCTCCATTTCATTAGTTTGTCAGCCTGCACGAAGGATTGTGCATTAGGCCTTTAATTTAGTTAATAGCCAGAGGCTGACTGAGCCGCCTGCTGCAGCTCTCAGCTTCAGCAGGCTGGAATCTAACTACCATCAGCCTAGGCTCAACTTAATGCACGCACATGCACATGTACACACAAACTTACAACGTTGTGCATCCATTTGAGATTTGGAGGGAAAGTAGGAGGTCCATTCTGTGGGGGATTTCATTTGACCCCACATTCCCTTAAAAAACTGATTAGGCTGCAGCTGCAAAAAAGGGGGTGCACATGCCCCACAAACTAAAAAGAACTTCTTCATGTGATATTATGTCAAAGACTATGGTATATGTAAAACTCAACCATCAATTTTAAAGACTTATTATTGAAAAAAGATTTAAAAAACAGAAAAAGGAGAATTTGAAGAAAAACCCCATAAAATAAAACTAAATTTGGGTTAGGAGCTTAAACTAATAAAATTTTTTATTTAGAGACTGCTTCAAAATATTTAAAAATATGGAATTCTTTAGGATATTTGGATTCGGGTTCTGTTTCAAAGCTCAGAGTGGACGGTGAAGAGGAACTCCTTTTTCAAAAGGAAACAACTCTCAACTGAACTCAGAACAATTCTGTCAATTAAGCAACTAATATAACAACACAAGAAAATCAGTTTCTACAAAATCTCTGTTGAACCCAGATATCTCAAAGGAGGAGGGTGAGGAGCTCAGTCACAGGAAGCGGCTGCAGGTGATGCTCTTCCTCATCTATAGGTGAACCCAGCATCCTCACTGGGCACCCTCTGTTAGGCTGGACACTGTAAATATGTTCCATAGCTAATTACAATGAATTATGGCAACATTTCAAAATTAACTTTTTTGCTTTGATGAACTTAGAAGCAAAAAATAAGACTGACTGATATAAGAGAAGGCTGCACGGTGGGGTAGTGATTTGCACTGTTGCCTCACATTGAGAATGACCTGGTTTCCATATCAGCTGGGTTCTTTCTGTGTGGAGTTTGCATGTTTGGGTTTTCTCTGGGCTCTTCAGCTTCCTCCCCCTTCACAAGTAAATCGGTTACTCCAAAATTGTCCATTATGCTCCAGCAACCCCTTTGACCCCTAAAGGGTTTTAACAGGTTTGGAAGTTGAGTAGATCGATGAATGGATGGATAGATGATATAAAAGAACAAACCCAAAAGTTTACAGTGACTTTGTGGAGGCTCTGTATGTAGCTATCATGATTGGCCAGCTAGCTGCTGAAAGCCTGGGCAGATGTTTTAACTTACTATGCTGTTTAGAAGGACCACTAGTCCTCAGTTTATGCATCTCAATTGAGTCCAAAATATCTCTTTTTGTGTTGTTAACCCCCCAAAATGAAAAGGTTTTTACACTGTGGTCTAGGTTTTATTTTGTAATGCCAGAATTTAGGTAAAGCAGCTGCTGGCATCAGTGTGTGAATGTATGTGTGTGTGGAAAGGTCGGACTGTGACTGGAAAGCGCTTTAGGCCTCAATGAAGGTAGAAGAGTGCTAATTAAATATATTCCATTTGTTTGCTTATACAGGAATGATAACAGGCTCTGTGTCTGTGTCAAGAAACTGGTCAGGATATGTGCAGTCTGAAAGACCCAGACTCAAAACACACCTGTGGCAAGAACAGGGGGACTAGCAAACAGCAAACCAATTCAAATTTTTTTTTTTTTACCACAAACTCAAAATAAAATGGTTCTTTCTGCTTTTCTACATGTATTCCCATTTTCCTTTTTGTCTGTGATGGAACACCCCAAACTATACTTTGCTGGCCCCCTTTTTGTGACACCCCTCCTGGTTAACTACACAGCTTCTCCTCTGTTCTTGGGATGGGAGAGGCTTGAGGGGATACTGTGACTATTGGTGGGGACAGGGGCCCTCCTTTTGTTTCCTGTTACAACATACATTTCATGGGAAAGCCTGGCTTCTGACCCTGCCGGGCGCATGCTGTGTTGGGGCATGGAGCTTGGAGGGAAAGACCCTTCTGTGGCATCCATCAGGGCTCTGCTCCCCCGCTGTGGCACTCAGAAACTGCGGCGGAGTGGAGGAAGGGAAGCATACAGCAGCTTGATGGAGAGAGGATTGTGTTGGGGGTGTTGGGTTTTTATACTGTAGAGATACTGGGCAGTCTTAATAATCGATCTAAAAAGCCTGGAAACATGAATAAACATGAAAATAGACTGTAATGTGTAACTCAAGACTTTAAATTGCAGCTGAATGAAGAGACACTCTTAGAAATTACAGTGGATATAAAACACATGGATCTTCCATGTATGCATGAGCAGACTTTTTTTTCACAATGCAGTAATTAAGCTGCAATCTGAAAGTCAGCCTTGACTGTTGGTCATCTGTGGCTCACAGCATGGTGCACATAGAGAACCAGTGCATCATTTAATGATGGGATGGACAGAAGCTTCCAAACGGCTAAAGTATGCTGAGAAATAAAACAGAAAATTTTGCTTTCTGGCATCTTGTTTTCCTCGTTGTTGTACGTAGCTGAAGTGTTACAGAAGGGGAAAAGTGGATTGGCTTGAAGGTCAGTATGAATAAAAATTCTTGAGCTAAGATGACAGGCAGGGTGTGCTCAGTATGAATGCAGCGCTCTCATGCCAGCTCCCTGAAACTGATCGATTGACTTGTAAGATGTCATGGACTGGGTGGGGAAGTGGGAGTGATGCAGCTCCTGTTAGATGGAAGCTGAGGCGTCTGTATTTGTATAAGCACCAAAAGTAGAAAACTATTTTTGTTTATGTGCATTTAATGATGAGAGGTATACATCTATGTGTGGCTACAGACAGCTGGCCAACTCTAGCTTGGTTCTGGTCAGTTGCCCATGGCCATGGCGAGCACAAGAGTCAGCTGTCAGTCAGTGATGGATTGATACAGGCACCCTTCACCCTTCTGCCTCCACCCCAACACGCCCAAACCTCTACCTCAATCTTTAAATCCCTGAAGCTCTATACCTTCCTGCTCCTCCTCTCCAACCGTCATCCCATGCCTGATGGGCATGTTTGAAAGGAGACATGTTGAGGAGTGGGAGAGAGGAGAAAACAACCTCCATTTTGACTGTGGTCGGCATCAGGGCCCCCTGTTCTCTCTCTGCCCTCACTTGCCCATTTCTTACCTTTTTTCCATGTTTGCCATTACACTACGGTCTCTCCATCATAACATCTGGCATGCTGACAGCTACAGCCTGCAGGAGGTCCCCCTCTGTTTGTTTCCATGCCCGTTGTGGACCGAAGGTCTTATTCACTTTGAACCTTTCGTGTGAAAGATACAGTTTAGAGAGTTAGGATGCAACATCTTCATTAATGTTCAGAAACAGCTGTGATGAGACACTGCATTTCCAGTTCACCTGAGGGTCTGCTCACACACCTGAATGGATCATCATGTCCTTTCATGTATACAGAGAAAGCCATCCAGTGAGTGAAGCCCCCCCCCAAAAAAAAGAAAGTTACCTTTTATTTTATTTTTCTGCATTGTGACATTGCAGTCACACTATTTAAACTTTTTTCCTTCAAGTTTGCCACCTGAGAGCTGTTCAAAGACACCATCCCTCCAAAACCAGGTTCATAAGCTATAGTATAAACAGGTTTGGTTTTATTTTGCTAATGCTTGTCCAGTTCAGTATGAAGGTGGAAGTTCACCCAGTGAACCCCCCTACTCCCCATCCCCACCCCCCAGCATGTGGTAAAGCCAGGAAAACAGACCTGTGACTGGTAACCTTCACTGCAGTGTCACTGCAAGTGTAATCAATAATAGAGGGTGGTGCTAACATCCCCATTCTAAATAACAACCATTTGATTCTGAAGCCTGAATACAGAAATGCCTTTGCCTGTTGTGTTTGTTCTTATTAAATCTTTATTCATCCAGAAAAGTCCACAGAGGACCCAGTTTCTGTGACAATAAAGACCAGGGCCAGAGGCAGCTAAAAAAAAAGCAACAATGTCTGCAAGAAGCAATCAGACAAGGTCATTAAAGAGGTTTTTGTAGGTTTTGCTATTTTCAGACTTACGAAAATCTAGTTAATCCTTCTAGTGCTTTAAAAAATGTGTTTAACTTTGATTCAAAATATGTACAATAAATGTGATCTCTCATGTGGCAGCTTGTAGGGTATTCTGGACTATACCAGGGGTCTGCAACCTTCAACCCCCAAAGAGCCATCCGGGTCAATTTCTGGATTTCTTACTGAGTACAACCCAATAGGAGCAACAAAGTCGTACTTCACTCTTCAGAAAAATAAGACACTGGTTTGCTTTTATGTTGCCATTATCATAAATGTAAATGAACTTTTTGGCATAAATAAAACCTAAAGAAAAAATAACCTTAAAAAAAAAAGAAGGATACCTTATAATTTTGACAAAGGTTCACATGACTTCCCTTTAAAATAAAAGACATCCCTAACCACATAGGATCAAGTCAATGCAGCAAATTTAGGCAGTGTAATGTCAGCAGTGACATAGTTGGTGCATATCAGCCAGAAATTTGTGAATCAGAATTAATTAAGTGACTCTTAGTGTATTTTAGAGGCACACTTAAAGTCCTTGAGCTTTTCAACAATGGTAATCTTCCATATAGTCCGGTGCGCATTATGTATGAAATATGGCTGTGCTTACTGATCTCCAATTGTTTCTCTGTGATGCATTGTGCTCCAAAATAGTCAAAATGTTTTAGTACAAAATGGCAAACTATGAAGCCACACTGCTTGACGGATTGTTTGAGCATTATAGGCACTTTAGTCAGTTACTTACTACTGTAGTCTTCATTTGCTTGTGAAATAAAATTTGATCTATATGACTTTGCTTCATGCGCCTTGTAGTCCAAAAAATATATTACATTATTTTCCTTTAACCAAAGAGCCACAATAGAGGAGCCAATAAAGCAGCCACATGTGTCTCTGGAGCCGCAGGTTGTAGACCCCTGGTCTATACAAATCCACCATGCTGGCTTCAGGTTAAACAAGTGAACTTGAACACATGAGAAAAATCAAACATGTCAGTGAAGTTCTTCTGTGTACACAAATATATTACGCTAACAGTTGTCATGTGACCTTACAGGGTTTTTATTTTCTTCAGTTTTCATATTTTACCTTTTATTGAAGTACAAAGATGAAGCATATGTTGCTATTTGTTCATTCTAATAATTCAAATCTTACAATAATCAAAACTTAATATTTCTTGTTTTAACAAACCATGCATACATTTTTTCATAACTTTTCTTTTATATAGCCTTAATATACCCATATTTGTGTGCCCCCCGCCCTCCTGCATTCCTTGCCTCCTCTTTCTCTCTGTCTCTTTCTCCCTGACCAAAGTGAAGTGTAATTGAAAGAGCAGTCTTCACATGGCCCACAGGCATGGAGGGGACATTGTGTGCGCTGTGGCGGCAAATTGCTCTCCTTGCTCCTTCAAGCCAATACCTCACTTTCACTCCTCATCCTCTCCTGATACTCTGCTCATCTTCTCTCTTTATTAGTCAGCCCTGTCCATCAGCACCTTTTTCTATCCTTATTGTTGAATCCCACTTTTTAATTTTCACTTGCAGTCATGCAGTGGCTTTCAACCATTTCAATGCATTTTGAATGCCTATGCATTTTGCATTTTATTGGTTGCTTATGGGAAGTTTCATACATATGGCAGACGCAACATCTTTCCGGAAACTGTGGCTTTTGGAGAAACTGTGCCATGGAGGCACAAATAAACTGTCCTGCAAATAACTCAGAGACATAAAAACACCATCTAAAACTGAAGATCTCCGTTACACAGTTGACTTTTGAGAAAAATGCTCAACGTGAACTGCAGCTGAGTGAGATCCGAGGATCTGCCGGAACCAAAACGAAGGGGGAAATGAACACACAAACAAGGGGTTAGTGAAAGTGACAGAGCGTCTATGATACAGGATGTGAGAAGTCTCCAGTCTGAAGAGTGATTTGAGGAGCCTGCCTGCAGAGATGAACAGAGAACAGGCAAAAGCAGCAGAGAAGGAGTGAGGGAGACAGACGGCGGAGAAAACCTGCGGGAAGGAAAATAGGAAGAGGGGAGAGTGCTATCCGGGCCGAGACGAAGAAGCGCATGCTTCATTAAGTGAGGAAGTAATCCTGGCTAATTAAGGCTTTCCATGACAGCACTGTCAAGGATGACTGATCCTTCAAATGGCACCTCCCTCTCCTGACTGACAGCCAGACTGCTCCCACTGCTTTGAAGGTGAGAACTTTCTTACTTATTCCCATGGCTTTTTTCCCCTTCTCATCCTCAATTCAAAGTGTTTTTCTTTGTTTTCATATTTTACTGTCATTTTGCAGGCATGTCCTGTGCATTTTGTTTGTCTATACATACTCCTGTCTGCATATTCATGTGTGATTTGAAGCAGGCGTATGAATTTTTTTTATGTGTGTATTAAATACTACAGCGCTGGGGCAAAAGTCTGGAGGAAATCAGTTGAGGGAGGGCGCAGCACATTGATTGCTTGACTAATTAATCAGCTGCATCGGCTTCACGTGGATCCAGGTTTATTGAGTGGAGGTTTGGCGGAGGGCCTTTTATGAGCCCATAATGATTCTTTGGTCCATGGGGTCATGGCTTCATCTGGCCTTTAACACAGCTGCAGTAACACAACCCAGCAGCGGTGCTTAGAAAGCAACTGTGCTCTGCCTAAAAGTTCATCATGTTGTTTAATGAAATCCCTGAAGTCAGCATGAAGTCAATACTTAGATTCAGTCCAGAGATTGACTGTAAAAGCATGCTTTGTGGAGTAATCTCTCATTTATTGGGCTCATTTTTACAGGGAGCTTCCTTTACTTGCTTGTGAACACCAAGTACAGAAACCGCAGCCGTGTGTACGCATTGACCTTTGCTATTCACATGGGAGCCTTGTTGACAGTCAGGGTCCCCCTGTAGGAGAGCCCACATGAAACAGCAACTTGAGCTGCAACTAGAGAGAGCAGAGGCCATGCTACATGACCTGCCCGCCCAGACGGGGCTGTCCTATCCCGCCTGCCATCAATCCTGGCTCCGTTTGACTCACACTTCTCCTGCCCAGCCTGTCCTAAACCAAGGGACTGCGACAACAAGCTTGTAAACATGCCTATAAAAGTCCCGTTTGTGTTGCCCTGAAGAGCAGCTTTGGCTCAGCACTAAGAAACTCACGTGAGCGAATGCCCAAGATGACAGACTATCTAGGGGCTGAGGCGATATTAGTGTCCCGACAGGTGTCTCTTAGACCGCCTGTTGCATAGAACTAGAGGCAGATTTCAATTTTCAGGTTTTGTTTGTGTCCAGTTATCCAAAAGTCACGTTTTTCAAAAATGATTTTACTCATAAATTTAGTTACTTGTTTCTTTTTTTATTTTAATATTTACTAAATTTACAGATATATATATATATATATATATATATATATATATATAATTGATGCCTGAAAAATAAATCTCGGTCTGCTACCCTGTGTTTTTCTGAATATTTTAGGAATTACAAGGTGCCATTCAGATGCCTGAATTGAGTCCATGTTCTCAGCTCCGTGGAGATTTTTAATGTGTGGCTGCATTTACACAGTCAGGCTTAATGACCTCCTTGTGTGTTTTCTCCTTTTTTCTCTTTCAATAGTGACAACAAATAATGAAATAGGCGACTAAACAGCAAGAAGTCTCTTCATCATACAGATGTGGGTGAATTTCTCCCATTTAGTCTTTTAAGCCCCTCAGTTCCCTGGGTACTTGGACTTAAGATAAAGTGGTGGCACCCAGGCAGTTAAAGTTTAAAGTGTCATAAAGAAGACTCATGAATGCCAGCACAGTAAAGATAAAGCTAAATACTCTGTGATTACAGCATATGGTCAGTTGGCTGCACTAAAACTGTGGACAGGCATTGTGATGAATTGCAAATTGTTTCTACTTTGCAGAACAGAATGCTTTTTCTCAGACTTAAACAGTAATATGATGGTCTTACATGCGTTGGGTGCACACAACATCCTTGTAATTGTCTCACCATTACCAATGAGAAGCAGGAATTAATTGCAGGTGCACTTAATACTAATTTTTCTTTTCAATGATGGCCTGGTAGTTCTGTTCCTGCTCAGCACTGAAAGAACAGAACCAGATCATAGATATTTTGTTTTCCCATTCAGTGTTCACCTCCCCTGTGGGACTGTCTGTGTGTGATTATGTTTTAGAATCAGTGAGCACATCGCCCCATTTATAACCACAGTCACAAGACGCCAGTGTAGGGTTAGAACGAGAGCGATGAGCTCTTGCTCTTAGAATAGTCCCTTGGAGGCCATAAGGCCTCAGCCGCTGACCCTGGCCTGCATTCCAGTTGGCAGACACATAGCTGGTGGGGCAGACACAGTTCCTTACACTGGTGAGGGACAAGCTGACAACTGCACTCTATTTGGAACATCTCTGTAATTCGAGAGCAAAGTGTGATTTAACTTGTGCAATCTTTCTAGTGGTTTACTTTTTGCCTCTGCTTTTTTAATTGTTCTACTTGGAACCTGAGTTATTTACAGTTTTAAAATACTGCAGCATTGCAAATTCCCTAAATCATTCCTCACTCCCTATTGCGCTTTGCGACCCCCCCCCCCCCCCCCCCATCTTCTTAGATCTCACCCACCGAAGACTAGCTTTAAAAATATCCCTCCATTGCTTGCTTGATGCATGCCAAGAATAGCTTCCACTGGGAACAAAAACACCCAAGAACAGCGGGACAGTTTGAGTGTCAGATTTTAGGGTCAGGGGAAGGTTAAAGAGTACTGTAGCAATATTGAAATCTTGTATCTATCTCAACATGAATAACTTTGAATCAGACCAATTAAAAAAAATCCAGGTTTGCAGAGACGTATGGAGACACAAGTTTTGGCTAAAGGGATCTGGTTGAATATCAGTTGTACATGCTGCAAACTGTTTATTCACATGAATAAATCTTTGGTATTAAAAGGTGAAATACATTCACCTAAAAATGACTTTTTAGTAATGACTGGGACAGACGGATGCAGTTTCAATCAACAAGACCAGCAAGTTTCCTGGTACAAGCATGAATCATGGATGGAAGCTTTGCTCAACGATGTTGTAGCAGCATTGTTCTGTTCTTTGCTTTGTTTTTACTTTGTCTTGTACGGCAGTTTCAAGAGCTGTACCACACTCTCAAACAAGCTTCCCTGGCCTCAGGGCTGCCACTACCTCCAAGCCCAAGTATTACAGGCAGTCAGTTTGGGGAGCGTGTATATGGAGATTGAGCACTGATCTGTCTCCTCAGTGGAAATGAGTGTATGGAGTGGTATAGACATTGCTGTGCAGACTCTGTCTTTTATTTTTCAGCACCCTACTCCCAGGTGGTGACAGCCCAGTGCTAAGTGCTGTAATAGCCAATTGATTTTGTTCTCTTTTTTGTTGGTGGCCAGACATAAATCAAAGTGTCTGTCAAGGCCTGGATGTAGTCTAGATTGTGTGTTTGTGTGTGTGTTGAGGAAT
This sequence comes from Oryzias latipes, assembly GCF_053564925.1. Lineage (NCBI taxonomy): Eukaryota > Metazoa > Chordata > Actinopteri > Beloniformes > Adrianichthyidae > Oryzias > Oryzias latipes. Next base: position 17,048,324 of record NC_136245.1, read on the forward strand.
CTAATGGGGTTGTGAGGGTTCTGTTTGGACTGGGACAAATAATCAAGCCTCTGATCTGAAGGCCGGTGTCTGTTTGACCTTCTGTCACAATAAGGTGAGCCAGCAGTTTTTGGCTATAGTCAACACAGAATATTAAGTAGATTTTTTTCCAGAGAAGTCTCATCTGCAAAACAGTCAAAATTGAATTAAGATGAGTTTGACTATTTGCTTTATTGAAGCAAAATCTGGAATTTCTTTTACAGCCCTTTCAGAGACTTCAGCAACAAATCCCTTGTACCCCTCCTTTGAAGAATCAAACCGGCAGAGGGGGGACCGTAGACAGCACAGATGTGAGCAACAGTGGAACCATGTTAATCCTTTTAATTCGTTTATGGTAAATAGGGATGGGGCTTTTTTCTAAACAAAACACAGTATGCAGGAGTTCGGCATGCAGTGCCAAGGGGAGCCTCTGATGTAGACAGGCTAACCAGTGGGAGGCCCGGTGGTCTCCTGGGATACCTCTGTGCCTCCAAGCACCCTACTGGGGGACCCCCTCAACCTCCCAACCCTCCACAGCCCCTATCAAGCTTAACACTAGCATGTGGAGCTAGGTGGCTTGGATGGACAATATACCTGAGACAATGGGCTTAAATCCACACACACACCACACACAGTGACCAGCTGTTGTCATTCCTTTACAGACATTGGGAGAGGTGGAAGGCAAAGCAGTGGAGTGTCGTGTAACGAGTTAAAATGGAGTATTAAATTGGAGATTTGGCAAAGATCCAGAATCTGATGAGATTATTCTCATCTAAGCGGTTCTCTGGAGCAGTAACCTATTAACCCACACCAGCCTGACACCAGCGGTACCTCCGCCATGAAAGAGTGTCTGTTCCCTGGTTTGAGCCCGACAGGGGAAGCAGAGGGGGCTTAGAGAGGGAGTATGTTTTTGGAACAGTTAGACAATCTGTTTGGATTAGGCCTGTTGCTGAAGAGACTTAGAAATGATGGGCAGCCTGGACGAAAGGAGGAGAGGAAGAGGAGGGGGAGAGCAGAGGTGAAGGAGGGAGACAGATGGAAAGGATAGGTGGTGGAGGGGATGAGAGGAGGCAGAGGGGGAGGGGGAGAAGGGTCGGAGACTGGAATCTCAGGATCTAAGGCTCTTTTGGCTTGATGGTTCCCAGATGTTGTTGGGCCCGCTCACCCCTCCTTTTCTTCACTGTTCCTCTACCGCGGTGAATTCACAGGAGCCCAGTTAGCCATGTGGGACAGATGGGTCAATGGTTGTGAGGATATGGGCCTCCTGTGGACCAAAGGAGGGAAATGGGAGGTAGGAGACATCCCCTTCTTCAACAGCCACAGGCCAAAGGGTGCAGATCTCCCTATGTTTTCCTATTCTCTCCTAACTTGTGGCAGTATCAGAGGGTGAGGAATGCATGCATCCTCTTTTGTTCCCCTTTACCTGCACACGCACTTTGGATAGAAAAAAGTGCACCTACACTTTGCAGTCCAGCATACAACTGCACACATTCTGCACTGCTACAGCAGAATGTGTGCAGGTGCACGGCCACTTTGTCATCAGTGCTGAACTGCAGGCACTGTCAGATTTACAGCCTCTGGCAGCAGCCAGCCATGTTTCACAATGACGAGCTGCTCTTGTCCACCTACCTGCTAAAACGCTTATAGTCGTGCTGCTCCACACTGCCTCTGCTGTTTCTATCCTCTGCTGCAACCAAAAGGCTTTTGGCCGTATATTAGCAAGTTGTTGACTAGCCACTAAAGCACACATTTGTCAACATATCAGAGGGTGTCAACACTCAAACAACAGAACATTAAGCCCACCCACCTCTGTTGCCTACCAGCTGCAGCCTTCTGCCTTTATTAACCCAAGCATTGCAGGAAAGGGAAATCATTACCACGTTGAAAATGATGGTTGCCGTTTCTGGTTTGTGGCTGGATCTCAATAAATAAGCTGTCACTCTTCACATTATTGTCAAGTGTTTAAACCATACAGCCAACACACATAGGGCCATGAAAGTCATTGGTCTTTTAGCTGCACATATACTTAGTTTAGGCAACTTTGTAACAGGATATATTCTGATGTTCCAATTTCTGTGAGCAACAGCTGAGTGTCTCCGAAACAATAAGCTCCCTCATTTGAAAGGGCTTGTGAAGGCTCTTGTATTTTGCTTAATTCTGAAGTGAAAAATACTTAAGCATATGCTTGTTTCAAATCTGAGAAATTTCCAAATCCTTCTGGTGCTTTTAAACCCCCAAGCCGCACGAAGGAAATATTTCACAGAAGCCCTGACTTAATTTGTGGTCATGGTTGCCAGATATGGAGAGAGACATTCTATCTCCCCCTGAGATGGGTGGATATCCTCCTCTGGATGAGGTGGGGGAGGATATTTTTGGAGCATCTCACGCTTATTACGGGAGATCTGGACATGGGAGTGTGTGAAGTAAAGAATTGGGGAATCAGGATTCCACAGCTGGCCCATGTCACTCCTTGACCCTTTCCCCACTCCCTGGATTTCCCCCCACAGTCTTAACTGTGTTCTTCATCTCACCACTTGATAACGCCGGAGAAAAGGGCACATGTGGCAACATCAACAAAGATTCAACTCTCTCTTTCCTTTTAATGACTCAGTTCGAGAGACTTACTCTTGGAAGTTGTAGACTTTGCTCTTCATGGCAAGACACTATGTCTATTAAATCCATTAATAAGTAAAGCAAGGCAATAGCAGCACCAAAGAAATAGATATTACATTATTACTTATTTAACCACTCTTCTGAATTATTTATTGTTTACTCTAAATGACTTTTTGAATGTACACTTTCAGATATCCCCCAGTGAGCGTTTCTAGCAGCATGTGATTTTGATTGCCAGTCTTCCTTGGATGAATTTGTGGGGCGAAATGTGTTGCTGCCCGTGCAAACTTCGGCAGGCGGCTGGGGAAAGGATCCTTGATGATCAAGTTACTGACATCAAAGAATAAGTACACCAAAGTCAACAGCCAAGCAGCATTAAACACTCACTGAAAGACATATACTCTCACCCTTCCTCTCTTTCACAGTCATTTACACTCTACGTCTCCCCACTCTCGTTCCTAAAACACTCTGGGTCCACAGAGACAGATAAATTAAGGGCCTAGTGGCTTTTTGAAGTCTGCTTGGCATCAACACCAATAAACACCGTGCATGGCTTGCCTCTGCCGCTCCTAAATAAGTGATTTTTACTGCTGGTGTGACTTGGCCATGCGCACGACTGCAAAATGTGCCCAGGTGGGATTCAAGGCCAGGGTTAGGCTTTGGTGGCAGACAGCAGGAACAAATACAGCATATGTCCGCTAATGGAATATAGACTTTAGTGATATTGGAGCTGAAAGATTTACACTGATGCACAGTGACCTTTAGAATCCAGGAATCAAGGTGTGTGCATCTTCACACATATCCTAATGGACTCTAAGCATTCAGCCACTCCACCCTGTGCAGTTTGTGTATAGAGGCCCTATAATTCTTAAATACTCTCATTAATCATCACTGAAGCTGAAATCACATAGTGAGAATTTACCAGTTCACATTAACAAAACTGTGCTTTAGGTTATTTTTCACTTTCTGAAGAACAACAAACAACAGAATGAAGAACAGAAAAAGAGATCGACAGCTCTAGAAAAATGCATGGAGAACTTCCAGAGCACAGTAGTGTTCGAAGAGGGGGGAGCAGGCTGTTCTTTCTCTCTGAGCATCCTTTAAAGTTATGCCAATGGTGCTGTTGCACTGCATCTGCCTCCAGGGAAGTGCTGAGTCCTCCTCTTCTCCCCTCTGCTCTGTGCTCCTCTCCACTCTGTGCCTGACACACGCCTGTCTGCCTGCTGCAGGAGATTATATAACCCAAGTGTGTAAAACAGTCTTTTACAGCATTATAAAGATTTACTATTGGAGTAAATAACAGTGGAAGAACAGGGCTTTTAAATTGAACCCAATCAATATGTCAGTGTGGGCTGCAGTAGAGGACAAAGCTGTGTCTCATGCCACACCCAGGTAAACTGGGCAAGTCAGTGAGAGGTTCACTTCAGAATACCAGAAGATGCTATCAGCATCAAAGATCAAACATCCCAACAAAACAATCATTCCAAATCACACTTTTTTTTTGTCAATTTAACAAGATTACACCAGAAAGTCATTGAGATAAAAAGAAAAAAGAGATCCCTCAGTTCAAAAACGTTACAAAAGCCCTTTACCACAGTTAAGATTCATTAAACCAGAACATTTTTTAACATCTTCAGATATGGACATCTATACACACTGACAGCACTTATGTGCAAAGAAGTGCAGACATGCAATAAATTTCAAAGGCTGTGAAAGCAATGTTGCTTCCCTCACACGCACACACATCCACACATATACACACACGCACACACATAGCCCCTATAGACTCTTCAACATTCGCACAGAGACACCCCAGCCTCATGAGCAATAAATCGCAGAGCCCATCTAACAAGTTCATTTCCGGAGGCCAGAGAGGATGGGTCCTCTGACTTTGGAGTCAGCAGCCTTGTGAGGATCAATGGCAAGAGACGGAGAGCGAGGGGCAAAGAATCGAGCTGAGATACAAAAATCAATCAGCAATTTAATCGCTTTGGGAGGGGAGGACCGCAAGAAAAAAAAAAGAACAGGAGGGAAATTCACATTTTTTTCTTTTTTACTTAAATGTGAGACTTTGATTTAACCCTGAAACATAGCCCACATCTCTGAGTTTTATTGAAGTGAATCTCTGGGAAAGGCTTTAGAGGGAACACATTTACTTTGAGACAGAAGTTCACACCAGTGTTGTTCTCTCAGCACATAAAGCTTTGTTTGTTTCAGGAACAACTCAGGAATAAATGTGAAATTCCATTGTAGATCTGTCTTTTAAACTATTCTCACTTTTGTCAAAACTTGCACAGAGTTGCACAATGGAAGAGTCTCCAACTTCACTGAGAAGTGCAATGGCGTCTTTCGAAAGAAGCTAGTTAGCCTTTTGTTGAACAAGTTTCTTTCCCAAGCATGAAGAAGACGTGTGCAATAATACAGCTGATAAAAGCTAAAAAGTACTGTATAAAAAAGTGCATCCCATAATTCCATGTAATGAAAAACTTATTTTGTCGCAGTTAATTATTCTTTGTGTAAGATGACATTTTTACCACCTTATTTTTACAATTATATTTTTACATTATTATTTTTTTCTTTTATGATTACAATGCTACAGTAATGCACAATTTTCCCACGTGTGGGATCAATAAAGTACTTCTGATTCTGATTTTATGTTTGGAATTAGTTTGACTCTTTTGTATCAATGTTTTTCCTCAGTTTTTCTGTTGTGGTTTGATAGCATGCTTGAAAACATGATTCAGATGAACACAATTCAGCCTTGTGTGTTGGACAATAGTTTTCACATTTTAATTTTGAGTTTTTGGTGACCAAAAGTGCTCATTGTAGATTTGATTGATAGATTTTGCATGGTAGTGTAGTGGTTAGCGCTCTTGCTTCACTCCAACAAAGACCTGATTCAAATCCTTGCTGCGGCCTTACTGTGTGGAGTTAGCATGTTCTCTCTGTGCATGTGTGGGTTTTCTCAAAGCATCCTCCCATAGTCCAAAAGTATGCTTCATAGGTTGATTGATGTCTACGAATGTCCATGGGTGTGTGAGTGTGTGACTCTGCAACACACCGGCAACCTGTTCAGGGTTTACCCTGCTGGCTGGTTTGGCTCCGGCAGCTCTATCACCCCGAAAGCGATTCAGCGGGTTTGGCTGTGATTTTATTTTTAGTCTTGTTAAAAGTTTTCTTATTTTTATAAGGATAACTTTCATTCGTTTTTTTAATATTTATATATATATATATATAAATATATATATCTCACAACTGCAAAGGAAAATGATTTTTAGTCTTCTATTTTCAGGATTACAGCTTTGACATGAGCCAATTTACCATATTTGTAAAAGAACACACACAACACAAAAAACAAAAACAAATTTAAGTTATTTTTCTAAGCATTTCTATAAACAGTACCATTAAACAAGCTGGCTGATGCCTGTAGATTTTAATATGCAGTTTTTTGAAGCTTATGCAGCCTCACCAGGCCTGAAAATTAGTGCCAGTCTTGGTGAGATTGAATTATTCCTGTTGGACAATGACAATGATGGAATGACTTTAGAGCCGTTCTCACAGTGATGGACAACTGCAATGAACTGCCTAAGATCACTATGTGTGCATTGTACACATTTTCCTCCTATAATCTATCACTTTTCATGACCTTTTACTGTGTACAGTTTGAGCTGCTTAAACAGACTTTTTCTAAGGTGCTGATCAATAAAGTTCTGTCTTGTCTTGTCTCATCACAACTCATCTCATTGCAACATTTTCTGCTTTTATAAAAATAATCTTACTTAACGAGTGTTGTATAAATGTGAAGCATCTATTTTATCTATACATGAAAATGAGAAATGTATTCATATTTTTAGTCTGACAGTATATAGTATATAGGTATCATTTGCTCATCACAAAGCTGTTTGTGTTTTACTTTAAGGTACATCACAAATGTTAAAGAAAGCTATTCAAACAAAAGCAAATTTTATTATTAATATTGAAACACATGATATTTCTTATTTCAAAAGTTTTCTGGGTTTCAAACAACACAGAGTTGTTAAAAAATACATCAAAAAAATAATTAGGATATTTTCTTTGGAGGCTGATTTTAGGATGTGTGTGGAAAAGTAGAGCCTTTGGGTCAATGTGCGAGACTAGACATTGACATTATTGAACAAGCAAGCTTTGGACTAATAAAATGAGTGACAGCCTCTGGTGGAGAATCGAAGATATGGATCCTCTGAGGAGTAAAAAAGCGAGCTGGAAATGAGACAACTCCTCAAATCAGCTTGGCTGGAGGAAGAGACTTAATAGAAGGGGAGAGAGTTAATTGAAAAATGTTGACATCTCTCTGTAAACAGCAAAACATAAAAATTGTATATTCTTGTACGCAGTTTGGCATTTTAAGTGTTTTGCTCGATGTATGGGGCATGTTGTCTTTGCAAGTTCCTCGGTTAATTATACAAAAAGCTGTTGTGTATTTGCATAAGTCAGTGTTTTTGTACTCAAAAAAACATGCATGTGTGTGGAGCCACACATTTTCAAGAGCCTACTGTATGTGTGTGTTTGCTAGATTGGTGGGGCGTAACAGTCTGATTCCTCTAGAACTTAGGCATTACTAAAACTTAGCAACGGGAGCCAAGGGCCTCCTTCCCCAGAGAGACTTGCTGCCGAGACACATTCATTACCGGCCCAGAATCTTGGGTTGAATTAAAAATTCATGCTGTTTACAACAACAAAAGGGCCCCTGTTAAAGAATATGAGCCCTTCTGAACAATGGCTCCACCAAACCGTGAGCAGATCGCTGACATCTCAAAGGAGACCAGCGGCTGTGTGTGAATGTGTGTTTCATTTTGTGTGTGGCTAAGAGCGAGTACTGTGCATTCTCAGTGTGTGCACGCATGCTCATAGGCAACGGTGATATAAATAATGATACTGTTTATTGCAGCAGGGAGTGAAAACAGCCTAAGGGTACTAAAATAAGGACACAATTCCCTCAAGGTCTTGTGCTTCGTCATGCTTTTTTCACTCGTGATGAAGTAGCATGCATTTTCCTATGTACCTGAAGGTGTTGTACAACGATTGTGCAAGTGGGTGTGTGTGTGTTGAGCTCACTGACAAATGTGTGCTGTTGACTGATTTGTTGGCAAAGGGACAGCACTTATGAGTCCTATTCAGTGTTAATTAGTGTACTCCAAAGTGATCATTATGACAGTTTCCTGTAGTGACGTTTGATTGCATTGTCCCAGTAGGTGGGTGTGTGTGGGGGGGAGGTGGTGGTGGTGGTGGTGGGGGGGGGGGGGGGGGGGGGTTTGCCAGACCAGGCCAGTAATGGAGCAGCACAAATATTCTCTGCACACAAGGAAGTATGGACATGTAAGTCAACAGATTGAAAAGAATATCAAAAAATTGAAGATGTAATGAATGTAAATGTATACTGGACATGGAAGAGAAAAGTATAGAGGGTGCACAACGGAGGAGCACATATGAATACCTAACCCCACATGTCCTTTTTGCCACACTGAACAGGTGCAAGGTCAAACCAACAGGCCAAATATAGAGGCTCCTCATCATTCTCAGAAATAGTTCTTTTATAGCTTCGAAATGTTTCTGCGAGCTTGTGTGCAGTTTGTTCTTCATGTATACAGAGGTCAGTGAGAAACAGTATGTCCTCTATGTGTGCCCTGTCTCGACATTTGCCCTTTCATCTTCTTTGTGGACCCAATTTCGTGAATTGGGAAGAAGGTATTTTGACAAAAAAAAAAGTTGCTACTGTTACCTTGATTGCAACCAAGCTTATAGCGGTATAGATTGTGCCATTTTAATAGAATTTTCGGTGTCTACATTTATTCTGCAGAGGCTATAAACCCATGAAGCCACACTAAAAATAAGTACTGGGGTGGCATTCACACCCCAAAGCTATACTGTCAGCTGTACATCTTGGAGGGCACCAGTTTTTGTTTCCCTGTGGATAGACCTCTTGGAGACCTGGTTTAGAATACCTAGAACATGTCAATAATAATTATTAATGATTATATCATTAAAGGATTGTGAGCTTCCGTACAGAGACAAGCTTTGACAATCGACACTTGCATTTGCCTTTGCCTCATCAGGCAGTACTGTCTTTTATGAATAATGAAAAAACAACAATGTAAATTTCTTCAAGTTTTTGCGATATTTTAAAGTAACTGGTGGTATTTTTACTGTCTAGGATCACATGTCATTGTTTAAGCTAATGTTAGGAATCTTGATGGAATTTCTTTATTTTCCTCTTCTTCTGAATCAACTTCTTTTAGGAACTCTGGATTCCTTCAACACTCCAAAAACATGCATGCTGGACTGACTGGAGGCTCTATAATGAGTGAGTTTGAGCCCTTGTGGTTGTTTGTCTTTTTGTGGCCCTGTCATGGACTGATAACCTGTTCATGGTGGACATATTTCAGACTTCAGCCTCAGAGGCTGCTTGAAGTGGCCGTTAATGCATATTCAAACAGATTTTCTTCATAAAAAAAGACAAATTAGAAAAAGTTTTAAGGTTTAAAACCACAATAAATTGGGGAAATAATGGCCTTCTAAATTATTTTTTCCTATTAAGCAATGAAACTGCACAGACAAAATTTGATAAAACAGGATCATATTTTGCAAGTGACATGAAAGTCTGCTCATTTAATTTGAATTTTCTGGTAACATAATGAGGCAAGTTGACAAAGTACAGAATAAAGGAGGACCTTAGGAGCAGGACTTTGCTGGACTTTTAATATACAAAAATATTAAACTATAGTTTACTGGCTAAAATAAGCTGAAAAAGCCAGTAATTGCTTGCTTGTGGGAACTTAAGATCCCAAGCTCATTCCAATCTCAAAACTGAATTCAGAAGTTCTCCTTTTTCCTCCCTTCTTTTGATCAATTCCCTTTTTTACTTTCAGCTTTTGTGGCATCAAGTTGCATGGCCCACATTCAGTGTAATCTAAAATTATTTCAGGGTTTTAAAACAAAAAGACCTCACGCAAATAATAAAAGATTAGAAATGAAAACCTAGTTCACATAAACGGCAGATATTAATTGAGAAGGGAAAAAAACATAATATCCAAGTCATAATAATTGGCATTGTGCTGGCTTCCATAGTGATAAGTCAACAACGCTGAACCGGAAGGCACACCTTTGTGATTTGGTATGTATAGCATGTATGTACTGGCCCAAAAGCATAGGAAGAATGTGCATGGATAACTCTCAATAACAACATGTTCTTTTTTTGTGCACAGTCAGTGCACTAAATAGTGATGTTGGAGCCGTGCAAAGCAGTTTGCCTATAGATCAACAATGAATATTTGTTTTCTGAATCACAATTGCCTTTTTATTTAAATATATCTGTTTCGCATAGGAATTGTGCAATAACAGATGCAATCCAACTGTAAAGGGACATTTTTTTCACGCAACAGTGTTAAAGCAACAGTGAATTCCTGTTGCTTTAAATGAACGAGTTCTTGTTGGGCAAGAGCCTAAGGCAAAAGCAACGATTCGCTTTTAGTTTCTGCAAGTCGATTCATTTGGAAAGGCTTCACTAAAGGCCTGGGTTTTACAGTAAACAAAATAAAGTAACACAACATGACTGTGTGTTGGATATTTGCTGCAGAGTCCCCTGGCAGGAACTTTGGCAGAATGACAGATCACCCTCACCGAGAAGCTTCATCTCCGAGCAGCAGGTGACAAAACAAGACCAGACGATCATGATTTTAATTTGAAGAAGCAGGGATCAGAAAAGGTAGGATAATGTTAAAACCCTGTTAGTGATTGTAGAGAGAGCTTGTGGCTTTTGTGATTGTGAATGAAGGCAGACTCATTCAGTGAATAACCTCCTCCTTCTGCGCTCTGCAGCTCTGAAATGCCCACTATCTCTCCATTCCAGTGATTGTTGCTCTCAGCACTTCACTCCCACTTCCTAAATGTGGACCCTAACTTATACAACTTGAAACAGAGACAGAGAGAGGCAACACACAATTTTCCACTCGTGTGCACACAAACAAATAAGGCACTATTGATCGAAGACACAACTGTATGCTCCTCCTAATAGATCAGTCATGCTCCAGCTTGCCCTGCTGCAGCCCTGCAGTTTAACACTGTTAACCTGCTCTAAAGAACACATTCAGTCCACCTGACAACAGAATACAGTCACTGCGCACACATACACACTGAGCACCTTGAAGCATCCCCAAGTTGCACAAGTGATTGTTTACTAAAGCGATGGTAATTATGCCTCTGCAAGAATTGATTTGTGTCCAATTTTGATGTTAACTTTTTCTCTAAGTCTATTTGTATTTTCATATACTCATTAAGTTAATTTTATTTGTCTTATGGAAGGATTTCTGTTAAACCGTCATCAGTGTGTGCGTGGATGCGTGTGTGTGCATGGGTGAATGGGACTGTCACTGTAAAGTGCTTTGGGCTTTCTAAGACGGTAGTTAAGTTGGCCTAAATAGATATAGGCCATTTTATCATTAACTATTTTGACTCAGACTGCAGCTTTTTGTGCATCAAATGCTTTACATGTTCACTGCATTCCTTCCCACTTGAGATGTATCCACCAGAACTTGAATGAGGTGTAAGATCGGTTTTCTGCAGTCATGTAACTACATCAATATTTGACAAAGAATCAGAACACTCCATTTCAGTCTCATGATAGTGGATCAAACTTGATGTTGATGTACAGTACAACGGTGGTTTGGTGTCTCAGAGGAGTAGAGACATGGTGTGAATGGGGTTAGATAATTTCCTAATGCATGAGTTGACAAGAAGCGATGGGAAGCTGGAAGTGTAAATGTACTGCAACAGTGATGGTGTAGGGAATCTTGGTTCACAGTTATACAGCAGACTGAATTGCTATTGGTGTAAAATACATTGTCGTGGTGTTACGCCCCCTTTGTGTCTAGGGGTGCTGGGGGGGGGGGGGGCATGGATCAGCATGACATTTCTTTCTACTTCTGTTATCACTACGTTCAATCTTGTGACCCAGACATACAGGACATTTTCGTGCCTGAGTCCACGGGCATACTGTCAGCTGCTGTAAAAAGTGTCAAAGGCTACGTTCACACTGCAGGCTGAAACCACCCAATTTTTTTGCCCCTATGCCACCCAATTCCGATCTTTTCATGACAGTCTGAACGACACAGATCCGATCTTTTCAAATGCGACCCAGGCCACTTGGGTATGCCGTCCTGAATCCGAAACGTATCCGATCTTTTCAATTGGGACCGCCGTCTGACCGGCCAGGCCACCTGAATCCGAATCGTACGTCATCGATACGCAACAAACGTCATCATTCTGCGTTGAAATAGGAGGGAACGTGAACGTAAACAGCAACCATGGCGGACGATGCATCAGAGACCAGTCAGTGGAAGGGAAGCGAGGTCACCAGTTGGATTAATATTTGGGGTGACAGCTTTATTCAGGCCAAACTCCAGGCCTCTTATCGCAAGCGGGCAGTTTTTGAAAAAATTTCCAGCTAAATGGCCGAGCGTGGTGTTGAACATTTCCCGCGTTTACTTTTTCTTTCTTTCTCCCCTTTCCGACCGTGGTCAGAAGCGCGGGGGACCCAAGGTGGATCCTCCTCCTCCTCCTCCCTGTTCTGACCCTTAGATTCTCCAGGATTCTCCAGAACGGGTTAATAAAGAGTCCATAGCATTTATTCTGGGGGAAACCTTCTTCTATTACCGTTGTCCTTTCTCCGTAACACACAACATGAATGCGCGCCCACACTGCCCCCCCCATTCTCTCCCGCTGCACGCGCTCTTCTCCTCTCTCTTACACACACACGCGCACGCGGCCCCAACACATACACATTTCCATTCCACAACAGTGGGTACAGATGATCCTGGCTTCAATGCCTTCTTAAAAATGAGAAGATTGTTATTGTGCTGGTTCCTTTGTGAAAATAAATTTATTAATGAAAAAAGAGCTCTGCTGTTGACAACACTGTAGTCGGCATCCATGTTAACGTTAGCTACTTACGCAAACAACGAGTGACGTCGTTCACCGTTGAGTACTCTTCTGCACATGCGGGTCAATTTTGGGTAGTTTCACGGTCACAAAAATCGGATTTTTCAAAAAATCCGAATTGAGCATTAAGCCCTGCAGTGTGAACGTAGCCAAAAACTAAGTCAAAGACGGATGTCACACGGATGTCACACTGAACCAGGAGTGGTCCTAGGATCCCATTCTTACAGCTGTTGAGTTAAAAACAACAAAGAATAATTCCACTTTTTTAATTCTTATAAGTGAACCCCTATTGTGTCCATGTTTCACACTTGTACATCTGTAACAAACAACTTGTCCAGTTCCCCATTTCAAGCAGATGAAGTAACTTAGGCAAACTCTTGACTTTTTGGGGTCATAGATGACAACCTTACCTCAACTGTTGTTGCAAATGATCTCTTTTACTTTGGAATATTTTACTGTGGCGTAGAACAACAACAGCAAAAAAGGTCTATCAGAGGGGGGAAAACTGTTTTCTACTGGAAATATTCTAATCTTTTGTCCATGCCCATGGAGTACTGTTGTTTGGATGTCGTCTAGCTTCAGTGTTGAGCTTTGTGCAGCAGTGGTACAGAGGTAGAAGGGTCAACCTCTGGGTTCAGATGCCTCCTTGCCTACCCATGTGTCAAAGTGTCCTTGGGCAAGACACTGAATCCCATATTGCTCCTGTTGGTTACAGGTTGGGGCCAGTGTCAGACAGTCGAGCCCCATCCGTGTGTGAATGTCCGTGTGCGAATGGGTAAGTGGAACTGTGAATGTAAAGCACTTTTGGCCTTAGGGCAAGTTAGATAAGCACCATATTAGCATTTGCCATTTACCATTCTGTTTATTAAATGTGAAAATAAGTTGTCCCTCTATTTTGAGATTAGTAAAACAAAACAAATTAACATCAGAATTTACATACATTTTTACAAGGAGTTAAACGTCAGCAAATGTGACAATAAGGAAAAAAAAATTTTGTCATCCATATCTGAATAAAACCATAGTTGTGTCCAACAAGACTCACTTTACTTAACATTTGTCATTATGGTTTACAATTTTCACGTTTCATTTTTGCTATTCAGGATCCTATGGGGGATGTTTAATTATATCTTTAGGGTATAACACTGTTTTATCACAATCATACTGCTGTAAGTCAGCTTCATTTCTCTGTGTAAATATGAAGGGAAAGATGGTGCAGCACAATTGCTGTGTAAAAACAGCAACTGTTTCTTACAATGGAGGAGTTGGTTGAATCATAGAATGTCACACATGAATTCCATATTGAATTACATTATTATTAGTTTAAAGTGAGCCAATGTGCTAGCTCTTCTCTTAGAAGGAGAGATTATTGCAGAACGAAAAGCAGGAAAATGTGCTGTGCAATTCATGTCTGACCTTTTACAGATCAAGTTCCCTGGGGTGCTGGGAGTCTTCACAACTTAAGGGTTTATGTTGATTGCTCTTCACTGAGAACCTGCTGAGTTTAATGCTTTTAAAGTTTCTTTCACTCAGTTGTCCTTACATTACCTGGCGTACAACCTACACCCATCCAGCTCCAACAAACACACACATACCTCCACCCACTTAGACAGTACCCGGAGAAGTTTTCTCCAGCCACGTTTGTTGCCTGGAGGCTCCAAATGGTCTCACAAACTAAGAGTGGACATATTGTGTTTAGTGTGCAAAACAGAGATACACAAAAACAGATTATGTACTCAGTGATGCTCAAAATTATTATTAATTATTCTTATATATTTAAATATACTAGATGGAAGTATTTCTATTTTTGGTTACTTTATGAGTGTGAAGTTAGTCTAATAAAATCACATTTAATTGCCATACCATTTAAAGATTATTGTTTTAAGCCATTAGAGAAACAAATGAAATAAAGATAAAGAAAAGGAAACTTCCATCATATTAGACAAAAGACAATATCAGTTTGTATTATTTAAAAGCCTTGCAGCAATATCTACATTGAGAAAAACATTGATCAAAAATACATCCAGCGCTAAGGTGTTTACAGGAAACATTATCCCTGTTCTTGCATTAGCCTGCTCAGGCCCTGAGGGGATAGAAGCCACCTCATTCTTGAGCGGTGTATAGGCCTGCACATGTAAGACCTGTCCCGTACACGCACACAGCTAGCATCTTATGCTCCAGTGAGTTCTGCTGGTGGGTCCTTGGCTGGGTGGGCCCCTTAATGGACAGGCAGGAATTAAAGAAGCACATTCCTGAGTACAGAGACATTTAAGTATTAATGTTGTTCATTAGCAGAGTTGTTGGGAGTATCAGCACAGCTTTAGGTGTATGCTGGGGTCTACATAGATTTTTGGGAATATTTTTACAAAGGGATAAACTGGTGTGCACTTCCTGACAAGTTTGGATTAGGAGAAAAAGTAAGATAATTTTGCCAAATTTAGGGAATACTTCTGTTTATGAGGAACATTTCAATCTATATTTATGCACCAGTAGTGTGAAAAAGGGCCTGTAACTGCTATTGCTATTGTGTGGGCGGTGTCTTGACTGGCAGAGAGGAAGAGTGTCGGGCTTAACAAGTACATGGCAAGAGTCCATAGAACAAAGCTTGTCACTCAGAAAAGCAGAACCTAAATTTCTCAGAAGCCTATAAAGTATCAAGGCCATGCAAAACGTGACTGTCAGGTTTGAGGATCTTGGAAATGCCACAAGTTTAGCAACTTTCCTGTCTTTACCCTGCCTGGTACATTCTTCCTTCTTGTGGCAGAGCTGAGGGAGTTGTTGCTCACACACACTGGGGTTGTATCTGGATTTCATCACCAGTGAGCAATTCTGCTCCCAATTAACTCACAGAGAGAATGTAAGTGAGGCAAGTGCCCCTTAAACTGAGAGCCACAGTCACTGTTTAAATAATGATTCCTTAAGAGAATGACTGGAATTCATCAGAATAATGACGCATTCAAACGTAAAGGTAACTTACTTATTTTACTTCATAGACAGCTGGTTAATATTTGATTCCAATGAGTGTAGACGGACAACAGTGAGAGCAAACTTGGAACGCAGCTTCAGGAATCACCTTATATCTGTTCTTTGGTCTTAACAAGGTGTTTTTATCCACAGTGACAAGCTTTCATTTGCTTGATTCCAGTGCCAGACCTGAAACATTTTATATGGGGGTGGGCAGAATAATTTGATAGGGTGGCAAGTGATGGGTGGCAACTCTTCATCTTTGTAAACAAATTATACTTATACTGACTCAAAAATTGGAGGACAAATGAGGGAGGTAAAGCTTTTTGCTGAGGGGGCAGCTGCCCCTTCTTCTCCTCTTTAGCTCCGTCACTGTTTGATCTTCTGTTAGAGTGCTAAAAGAATTGAATAACTTTTTAAAAATTCTAGCTGAATTGGTAAAAATCTGTCGCAACAGTTGGTCAAGCGAATATGGAATGTCTGGGTTTTGTATTTCATTATCTTCCACCATTTTTTACTGAATAAAAGCAAAACAGTAGTAGAGAAAAGTCAAATATCATCCACATTTTATGAATTTCACATGCATTTATTACCTCAGCCCCCCCTTTGCCCAATCCCCCCACCTCCATCCTCAAGTTACAGTCATTTACCTAATTGGATAAAACGACTCCTGGATGTATGCCAAAGGGGTTTTATAGGCTGTGTTTGTGATTCAGATGTTTGATTATAAGCTCTCTTTGATAATTACTCTCAGTTTGCTACCAGCCAGTCAGGCCCACTCTCTTTATCGCCTCCTTGCTGTGCTGTTAGCAGCAGTTGTGTGAGCCCAAAATCAACCGCCAGGCTGTAAAAGGTACCGCAGCATGCCTTCTGGGCCCAACATCATAGGCGTGTTTTGTGCCCAGTTTACTGAGGCTAATTATCCCTAATTCGAGGTAATGGTCTGATGAAGTGTGTGCTATTATCACAGATCCCCACTCACCTAGCTCTTTAAAATTGGTGGTGCTTCAAAGGTTAGTATTGCCCAGCTTTTGTTGTGCTTCTGCTGATTGGTCTCCCGTTTCCAGTTTCTCTACACCGACACTTCATCCCATCTGCTCCCCTCGGCGTGGACCACTCTAAATTCACATGCGTCACTTAATCCATCAAGGACTCATGATTGTAAGTGAGAGAGATAGGTAGCCTCACCTGAACTAGCCCCGAGGGGTCCTTGAAGCGGATGTGGTTATCAGTGCGCTGAGAGCGAAGGAGACATAATCAATTCAGAGGCTCATGGGGCTCTTTCATCGACCTTCCAGTTCTGAAAGAGTCTTTCCTGCAGTCTTACTCTGGACTGCAATATGGTTGGTCCTTAACATCCCTACAGCTCTGCAGATATGGCCCAGTTTGATTAGGTCTTGCCTACATGCTTGAGCTCTTGTCAGGTCTCACCTCTATACCCAGAGGGCAACTCTGGAAGGAAACAGCCTCAAGGATATCCTGAAAAGTTTAAAATTATTCTCAACTTATTATATTTTTGGTTTAGTGGAGAACACTTCATAGGCCTTTTCGGCTTAAAATTTGTACATTTTTACATTTAAATTCATCCAGAAATGATTTCATTTTTACATTTTCCTTTGTGTACGTTTTGGACTAAAAAAAAAAAAAGGCACATTTACCGCACGGGATGAAAAATACATGTCGCAGTAGTTTTGACACAAAAAAGGGTTGACCCTGGCTGGATTTTCTTATTATCAATTTTTTTCTCTCTGTCACTCTTTAAAATGCCATCTACACTTAAATCTGTGTATAGCATCAGTGTTGTAATGCTTTTATTTTATCTTCATTGCTACAGTCTCCTGCTCTTTGGCAGCACACATGCAAATGCGGTGCTTAATGAGCAGGAAAAGCCACTGAGAGAGGGGGGAATAAGAGAGATCGAGACAATTTCTTTGCCTCTGAACAATCAAAAGAGCAGCACACTCCCTTTTCTTTGTACTTGTCTTTTGCTTTTGCGTGTGCTTTTGTGTGTGTGGTGTGTTGGTGGGTGGGAAGGGGGATTGGTGCTGTCATGTGTCTGACAGATATTGAAGATAATTGTCCGCTTTCTTCGTCTTGCCTGTGTAATTCCACTGCTGCTGCAACTTGAGCAACACTCACCTGGGCAGGAGAGGAGGGTAAGGATCCAGGAGGGAGCTACAAAAGCATGGGGGTTGGAATGTTTGTTAAAAGGAAAAGGCGCTCACTCCTCTCAATGCTGTTTGTAAAAATCTGTTTTATGGTCTAAGGGGAACCATTTCTGTCACATTTTTGCTATAATTTTATCGTCCTGTTTTAGATATTTGCCATACGGAATACTGATGGCTTTAAGGTTGTGGAAGAGGAATTGTAACATATTGGTTAAAGGTGTCTCAGTGAGCAGAAAGAGTTCCCATGAGGCTGCAGGAGGAAGGCAGGCGGCAGATTTGTCGCAAAGTAGCCGAACAAGTGTATATTTGGGTGAAATTTATTTGAATGATGAAAACCCTGGAGAGGATTATTCTGGCATCTCTGGCGCTGGAGAGGGGGCATAAACTATTAATGAGGTGCTGGAATTCCGATTTTTCAGACACGCTCCTGGCCACACATGGAGGCTCAGTACTGCTAAAAAGTTTGAGGGAGGAAAGGTTTTAGGAGGGTTTGTGTTCCTAAGTGGTAGTTATGATGAACAGCTTATGCTAAACACCCTCTAGGCACTGGGACATTTTACCTCTATGTTTAATGGATCTCTGCAGAAGTAAAATGTATTTTTTCAGAGAATGATAAATTGAAAGAAGATTCAAATATTTAATTGATTCTAAGGAATTATTTTTTTCACCTTCATTTTCCAGACTAAATCCCGACTCACACATATCAATACATGGTTGCTCAACATTGCAAACCACAACATTCAAAAAAGTCAAACTTTTGGAGGCTTTGCAATAGTCTGACCCAACGATTGCCTGGATCACAGGAATGCAGTTTCCTTGATTAAAGATGCATATCAGCATCTTAGTCATCTTGATGAAATAGACCTATCTGATGCAACAGCCAATGGAAAAAAACTAAGAAATAATGCCTGGTACTGACAAGCAGTAAAAAAAGAGAAAGAAAAAAAACCTGAACTCAAATTGCCTTTTTTTAAAGTCTAATTAAATTGGGCTATGGGGAGACGGCTGACTCTAGTCTTGCTTTTCTTTTCCTCTTCTTCCTTCTACTTTAAACTCAGACTTCTTCACTGCTTTCACTGACTCTCCTTTTTGAGGCAATGCTAAAAACATTGAACTGTGGAGCCAAATCAAACAATGGTGAGTCCCATTGCTAGGCAAAGTCTAGAAGGACCGGGCAGACCTCCAAGCTTGTGGTCACTGGAAACACTGGTGAATGCTGGGATAATGCAAGGCTTTAACAGTAACAGCACCCTCACTCCTTCCTCCTTGGACGCCCTATCATAACTGCACAGACACACATTCACAGTAAGAAGTATGCACGGTTGCAATTTGACCTTGGTTGCTCATTCATAACTGAGTCCTAGAAGTTGAGTTCTGATGCAATACCAGGTGCAGACGCTCATTCGATGCCAAAACTCAGCGATTAGACACATCAGACCTTCTCTGAGTTCTGTGATGATGCACATGTTTGGCTGTACTCTGAGGTGAGGTCATCTGCCCACACTGAGGTCAACTGTTGTACTGCATGAGGTGATTAAAACAAGTGTCCGGGGCTCTGTTTAGTCAATGTGCAGCAAGTTCATCCTCTAATTACGGCAGTGGGCGCTCCTCACCTTCTTTCTGCTGCTTATCGATAACACACTTCCACCTCTTCCCAAGGAGCCATAAATCTTTGGTTCTAAAGCTCATTCTTTTGCCAAGTAAGCTGAGTAGAGGAAGCCAGGACACATGAGCTAACAACCTTTGACAGGTGACCTCCAGTTTCACCCCCCACGCAAACCTTCTTTTAAAGCAGCCTGATGTTAAAAATTCTTTTTTAGTGGGAAAGTACTGCAATACCTACCTTACTGTGTAATTTTACCTCTTCTTTGTGTTGTTTTACCATGCTGCATTTCTTGGACTCGCTCCATCTTCGCCTCTGTGTTTTACTTCTGTCTCTACGATGTCCTTCCTCCCATCTCCTGCCTCTCTATCTCCTTTTCTGCGCCAGAAGGGACAGGATTATGTCTTGAGTAGTAAGGGAAATAACCTGTAGGCCGTGGATGAAGGGATTTAGAAGATGTAAAAGTTGTTGTTTTTTTCTAAGTAAAGGTGGTTGGAAACAGCTGGATGTGGCGTGAATCTGTAGGAATTTATTATCATATTGTGGGTATTGGAGTTAAAAAATGCATGGTGAAAAAGAAAATCTACCTGGAGCGGATAAAAAACTAACAAAATAACCATCTTCTGATGACATCAACAACAAAAGGAATTACAGGCAAATAATCTCATAGCCAAGGAAATGCTCTTGTTTTGGGTTGTGAGCAGAACTTGAATTTACCGATGGCAACCTGTGTTCCACAGATAGGCAACACTAAGGAGGGAAAGGGCAGCATTAGTTAATGAAGAGGATTAAAGAACTGGCTAAAAACAGCAACAAAGCTTCCTCTCGTCTTTTTTATCTTAAAGGAGCAGATACAGAGAGTTGACATGGGAAAAAAAGGACCGTGTCTTCCACCTCATGTGAGTTGATGTGGATGCATCTTTTTTGCACATGTGCCAACACTCATGGATGGTAGTTTTTATTTCCGTCTTATACTGATTGAAATAGCGCTGAATAATGAATGTTTTTCAAGGTAATATTGCTAACATTTGATCTGAAAATTCTTCAGTTTGCTGTTCTGAAGCTGAGAAAGAGTTCATCTGGATCTATACCAGAGAGACCATCTCATTACATGCCTGTTTTATTCTCTCTCCTCACTGTAACATGGCGCAGGAGCAGTTTGTAAAATGTTGTTGCTTGAGTAACAGGCCAGCATAAAATAAACTGACATTGGAGTGCATTGGAGTGTCTGTGCTATACAGTAGATACTGATGTTGCACTTGAGACTCGATGTGGTCCAGAGAGTTCAGTATGAATGAATAAAAAGAAAATGAAGATTAAGTAAATCCACCTAAAATTTGACTAAAAATTTGAGGATAAATTTTATGTTGCATAAAGACATAACAATCATAGAAGAACACATCTAAATATCTGTTCTCTTACTTTTGGCATTCTGTCAAATCCTGTCAAAATAAAAGTAGAATAAAACTATTTAAAATTCTGTTTATCAATTAAGTATACATTGCATGCATTATGGAGAAGATCTGCAGCTGGGATTTTGTTTTAGTTTTTTCTCCTTTTGATCTTGAATCCCACTCCAGTCATCTTTTGATCTATTTTCAAAATGCTTCAAAGTGGTCTTTAATTATAATTATTCCGCTTTAGCCAAAAAAGCAAAAACTGTGTTGTTTTCTAGAACATAGTTTCTGCAGAGCGGCAGGAGTTCATCAGAAATTTACCTCTGAGTTGTGGGCAGGACTGTTGGGGTAGAGTAACCCTGTCTACCATTTTCCATCGTGTCTTTGTTTACACCCTCTCCCACTAGCTTACAGCCCCTCACAAAATGGCAAGCAAATCTGCTGTTATCCAGTTGTGCAATTTTGAGCCAGATTCCAGCTCAGGAAAACAAAGACGAACATTATTTGATTGTTGTCATTAAAATAAGATGAGAATGAGATGGGGGAAATAGGAGGGACAGTTGTGAAAGTTGTTAGTTTATGCATAATTAGGCCAAACTTCATAAAATGTGCTTAAATGCATGCTTTCCACACCAAACCATAGACATTTATTAAGTAGACTAGTAATCTCTGATATCAACTACCCCTTATGGTCATGAATAGAAAATAAAGCAATAAACTTCTGAAAGAAAAGAAAACATAGGACAAGTTGTTGAAATTATCAAAATTTCAGTGTATAGATAGAATTATCTTTTAAGTTTTGCACGACAGTGAGTTTTGTGCAAATCAAAAGTCCGTAATTGGAGTCCAACAAGAATGGGATGTCCCAGGCATACCTTTATAATTTCAATTTGTTTAGCTCGTAAAATATAAAAGTTTTTCTTTTAAAAAAAGAAATGTTCCTGAATGGAGCAAGATTGTTTTGAAGCTAAAGTCAGACTGTTGTAGCAACCCAGGTGGGTCTATTTTGGAGGGAAAAGCTGCTTAAACAAACAGGCATAGCTGTTTGTATGAGAGCATGTACTAAGTCTGTCCGTGTGTGTGTGCAGATGCTGGGATACAAGACAAAAACGTTTGCATGCTACAGAAATGTGTAACGCATTTAGTCCTGGCAGTCCATCGATATGCATAAGTTTGATTCAGATGTACAGTAGTGCTCCAAGAGGCTGCTTTTCTCTCCAGGATTTGCCAAAGATTACTCACTTTGGATGCAGGATTTTCATTTGCAAACTCTCCGAACTTTTCAGAATGGAAGGACAAACAGGAGAGCCAATCATTAGTGACAGGAGAGCACAGCTTTGACAGCATGTCTGTGTCGGGCTTCAAACACACTTTCCTGCCTTGCTATCTCTACATCGCAATACACGGCGTCTTGAGAATTTGCCCAGAATTTGCTTTCTCTTTTCCACATGCTTTATGTTGTTGTGGTGATGGCTTTACTTGAATGTGTGTGGGAGAGAGGATTTGAGAGCAGATTTGGCTTGTGGCCTGACTCCCCACTGTGCACAACATATCATGCCAAGGCTCTTTTAATTAGGCTGATCAAGTGTTTTGAGTACTGGACCAGCACTCAGTTCCACTAACACATCCTCAAGCAAGACTCCAGCTCTTTCTCTGCACTTTTTTCCTTTTACACATTTCTAGGGGGATGTCCTTAGTCTTTTTTCATGTCCCTCCACATTTTCTACTTGATATTTTACCTTTGCACTATAAGGTCTAAGATGATGCGGCACTTCCTTCTTGTTTCAGTTTTTTGTTGTTGTTTTGGCCTCCTTTGGTTTCACAGCAAAACATAAAGGCATGCCTGCTCTTTATTCTGATGATTTTCTATTCTAGCAGGAAGCAGAGGAAACATTTAAAATAATTATGTGTTTATTTTTTCACAACTACGAACAAATGCTTGAACTGAACTACATGTTGCTTTTGACTTCTCTTTTATTTATTGTAAAAAAAGAAAAATGACCTGTAACCGACCGGCCTGCTGGAGTACACTGTCCATCAAGGAGATGTTGTGTGCTGCTGTTGTTTCATGTTGTCACGGTAACGATAGTCTTTATTTCTTCAGGGGCCCAGAGGATTTGGATTGCCTATTTTATGTCTGGAATGTAACGGCGAGATTAAGGTAGGTGTGTGTGTGTGTGTTTGTGCCTTTATTTCTGAGAGTGTAAGTGTTGGTCCATAAAAAGCAGCTGATCTTCAGACGCCTCTGTCTTTTTGTAGCTTTATCGCATTTGCGCTCACTGACACTTGAACACCTTCAGGTTTAGACCAAGACTTTTGCTCCTGAGCAAGAAAAAAAATCACGACACATCTGTCACATGAAGAGAATTGTGTTTTTTATCGCAGTTTTAAGAGGCATATTTCTTCCACTGTGACAGCGGCACATTTCCCTGTTCTCTACTGACTCCTACAGTATTTTTCCTCTCTGTGTCTGCTTTTAACATAAAGCCGCAAACTAAGACGTTTAGAGCTTTTTTAGAGCTTTTACAGTGACCCACCCCAAAGCAAGTGAATTAATATTTTGTTACCCAGAAGGAACGTGGAGATAGGAAAAAGGAATATTAAGTTCCTTCTTTTAATTGTAAACCTTCATGGGTGAAAATGAAGCAGAGGTGAAAAATTTATGAGAGAAAAACATTCTTTTAAGTGGCAATAAAGCATGTGACACACGAAGAGTCATTACTCATCAACAAGTTCAAGTCTCACTGCTTCATAAGAAACCCGACAAATTCTGCAACCCCTGCACCCTCACTCCCTTTTCATAAAGAGAGAAATAAGTTAAAGCACCTCATTACAGGGCTCAGCTTCCCTTGGGAGTCGTGCAGATAAAATCTCGAGCTTCAACCTCCTTAACCTTCCTTTACCACCACCATGAGGTCCTCTGCCCAAGTCCTGCCATGAAATACGAGCTTGACGAGGTCACGCTGATTGACCTTTATTGTAAAAGTCAGAGTGTGATGTGGGCTCAGATGTAGAGCAAATCCTCTTCTTCCAATGCATGGTTTAGCCATTTTGGGGCCGTTGTGAAACACATTTTGTAATCTTTATTTCTCATATTTTGTTTGAAATTCTTTGTTAAGTAGATCCAAATGGTGATATTTACACCCCCCCAACACATGTCAGCTATTTCTAAAGATTAGCAAGTGAGTTCCCGCTTTATATCTTGTAGATTATTTGTAGATTATAGAGTGAAAGGAGTGAGGCATTAAACGTCGTTTTTACTGAAAGTAAATATATTGAATGGTATATGAGTGGTTCAGAGGAAGACTACACTATATAAGTTAACAGGACATGTTCTGACTGTGGTACTTTCAGACAAACTGCTTGAAGTCCCTGCGTCTGAACACCATCGAGACCAGCTCAGGCTCTCTGTATAAACACACTTCTGAAAATGATTTCCAGACCCTCTTTTTTTTTTGTTCTTCATCTTCCATACTTGTGTTGTCTTTCCTCTATTTAACACTTTATGCTCTGGAGAAAAAGATTCAAAGACTAACAGCTCAGTCATTTGTTCACACGCACCCTAATGTGCAGAAGTTGCTACATCTTATGAAAACTATTTTAGACAATATAACTATGAAGAACTGCCTTGTTGTTTTCTGTTTTTTCCCCCGCGGTATATAACATTTAACAAAATTACATTTTAAAACATTTAAAACATTAAAAATATGTCATAAATCATGAGAAGAGAAAAACAATCAAATTATTATTTTATTTCTCAATATGATAATTTTCTACAAGTGATATCTGGATTAATAATATTAAATTATGTTTTTTGTAACTTTACTGAGAATCACTATGTAACCTAAAATGCACAGACCCTAGGGGCCCCATGCAGTAGAAAGTCTTTAGACATTTGGAAAGAGTGCAGCTCCACCTCAAACAGCACTTTAAGAAGGAAACTACTTCTGTTCTTTGCTTTAAACTCAATTTCATAAAAAGGTATACAATGGATCAAAGACGCTTAACTAATAAAGAAAATAGCACAATTTCACAGAAAGTCATAATACATTTTGTTCAAAACTGATGCAGTATAAAAAACAGTACAAGAGGAAGTGTCATATCTCAGTCTGAAATCAGTCATACGATCATCAAAATGTATTATATGTTAACATTTGTATTTAAATTATAGATGTTTCCTCATTGTCAGTACTTTTTCTTTTTTAATAAATACACTAAGCATTAACAAGAAAATGTGAAATAGCTGTTGCCCTGGTAATGACTTTGAATTTGTCTTAATTACACTGGCGCTTAATTCTGTTTAAAGGCTGTAGAGATACGTTTTTGCAGTTTCCATTATTTTCCGTCTTGTTTCCCTCACTGACACATCTAAGCAACAAACTGAGTTCAATTCAATTAAGTTTAATTAAGTTCTGTTGAATAATTTTAATGCAGTTAAAAAAATGTTTATCCTTGCAGGGAAATTTAAATGTCACTTTAGAAAAACACTGTCAAACTTTAAGATTATTTTGGTCTCTAAAGCTTTAAAAGATATGAGCATAGGAATACTAAAAAAGGAAAATAATAAACAAGCGTTAGGCCTGAGGAGAGTGTTGTCCATAATGCTTCTCAACTTGTGCATTGTTCTTCTTCACACTGCAGCTCCAGATGTTCCAGATTCATCAGCAGCATAGAGGCAGCTGGATATATCAAGTTGTTGAGTTTCCCTGCGTCTCTGGCTTGCTGCTGTGTGTACAGCTCCCTTAGGTGCTTCTGCAGCTGCTGACCACATACTCAGACAGACCTTCAGTCTCACAACTGTGCTCTGTCTGTCAAGAAGTCACTGAACTGGGAGGTTGTGGAGGCATCCCCCAGCATTTCTGGATCTCGATGCATTGAAAAACGAAAAAGAAAAAAAAAACACTGACATGAAGTTTGCTGTCTGCATTGTCCAAGTGAGAATTGGCCCTCTAAAGCAGGTACATGATGGTATCTTCTACTCCCACGCCAGCACATTACCCATACTGCAGTGGATTCTGAGAGCTTTTCACTTAGATGAGGTAGAGACTGTCTTTTCAGGAATTTGACATGGAATGTCACCACAACTGGCCTTTAATCATTGAGGGGAGATGGATGAGATTATTTTGGGAGGCAAACAAGGGTGTTTTTCACTGCGCTATACTAGAACCTTCCCCCTGACTCTTCACAGTTTTTTTTTACAGCTCTTCTGCTGAGACCATCTACGCTTCCAGCTTCATTTTGGTTGCCTGGCTTGGGCGAAAACTGAGGTGCAGAGAGGTTGAAGGGGCAGTTTAGGGAGGGTTTGAAGTGTGTGCTGCTGGACATGTTGAAAGTCAAGCTTATCTCAGTGGTTTACTTTACCAACTAGGAAGGAGGCAGGTTGACATAGGTACATCATCTGAGCACCTCAATCTTGGTGGGTGTGCTGCCCCCTTCATCATGTGCACCATATCAGTTTTGGGTGAATTCAAAAAGAAATGTGTGCATTTTGAGACCGCTTGTAAATTCCACTCGGATAAATCAGAGAAAGGACTGGAGTTAAATAAACATTTCAATACTTCAATAAAAGTATATAGGCCCATCCGAATATTAGCCTCATAATTTAGGATTGTATTTTAGTTGATGTGTACTTTGTAAAAAAAAAAAAAATAGACTGAATTCACCAAATTCCAGGTTTTACCTTTTTTTTTTAAACATAAGACAAATATTATTTGTTCCAATAAGATCCATCTGTGAGGATCCCCATCTTGTTGTTTTATATTATTGTTAATATTCAGTTACACTAGTTCAGATATTTGTGGCTGGATTGCTAAATTGGTCAGATACAGGCACAAAGGAAATTAGGGCTTGATTCGAAGTGAGATTCATCCAGTGTAGATTCTTGGTGCTGCCTGTCCCCAGCCCAGATAAAATACAGGGTTGTGTCAGGAAGGGCATTTGGTTTAAAAAACTCTGCCACACCACCTGTGCGAATCAGTGAAAAGCTGATTTGCTGTGGTGATCCCTAAACGGATATGCTAGAAGGTGATGAACAACAACTAGTTTAGATGTTTTGGGTCTCTTTCCATTGTGACCTTTTGTGTATAACCAAATTTTACCCATCACTTCAGTGGAATGAAAACCATGGTCCTTATTGCTTGTCGAACTTTGCTCGTCAGCTTTGCCGCTTCCAGTCATGCTTCAAACAGTCAAGTTTTTGTATATTTCTTTGGATTTTCAATCTTGTTTTAGTTGATACCATAAGAAATCGAAATGTCCATCATGTGTCGCATTTTAAAAAAAAAATTGTATTTAGGTCCAACCAAAATCAGATTTTATATGAAACTCCTATAGCCCTGTATATATAAGAGGTAAATATACAACCTATAGTCAGCATTGCAGGCAGAATCAGAAATCTGGCTGTGGTACTGGTCTGTGTTTAGGGGGCAGGGTAACTGAAGTTAACATACCAGTGAACAAACCAATGTTAAACTGAACCAATGTATCTTACGGTTTGAGTCATCTTTAGAAAGGCTGCTGGTGTAAAAAAAAAAGGCAGGTATATTCTGACCCAGTTATGTTCATCAATGGAAATATTTTGTATCAACGAAAACACCGCAAACCTCACTGGACAAAGCTTGCATGTATGTGGGACTGTACATTTGCAGCGAGCGCTCTAATGAAATTCAGTATTGATCCAAGCGAAACAGACTTTATACATCATTCATGCTCTTTATCAATCACACCCTTCCAAGTTTTCTAAAGCTGTTTGCAGTAGAACAGCGGAGTAAGGGAAAAAAGACGAACCATAATTACTTCGAAGAGATTGTTTTAAAACCTTTTCCCTCAGTCTTTTTCTCAAGGTGTAAAAAGCTTATCTGTCAAAGACAATGTCCATCGAATGAACTGCTTAATTTGAAATTGATTGGGGTTGTTTGGGTTGAGATGAAGGGAAACTTGTTTCTCTCCAGAGCACGGTCGCTTGGATATGTAAAGCACCACACTCTACCCATCAACAGAAAAATCTTTCATTCAGTTTTTACATTAGGATGAATCTGTGTGTAGTGTATCTCTTTAAATTTAATAGTGCCAGTGGTCAGTGTGAAATGCTACGTCTCATTAGTTCAGATAATGCCATCCTTTCTTTTGTGTGAATTTGGTGGATGTTAGGAAAATCCTGTAGGGTGGATACAGACAAAAAAGCAAAGAAAATAAACACAGGACATGGTAACCTGACACAGGAAACCCAGTGAATGCTGGGAGTGAGCAGCAAACTGCACTTCCTGTTGGACAGTACAATGGCAACCGGTGGCCCCAGATTCCAAAAAAGAGACTGCAGTCGCAGGGACAAGGAAGGGCAGCCTCCGTTCTCCGGTCCAGTGCTGATAAGAGCATAGATAGAAATGGCATTTATGTACCTCTAACTGCTTTTAGAAAAGGAAAAACATCCTGAGGTTTCCTTGAATACTGTTTCATTAAACATTAAAGATCAAGCAAATTGGACAAAATAGTAACACATTCAAGTTGTGTCAAATACCAATGGAGTTCAGGCCCAGTTTTAGCCGTTTATGATTCTTTGTGTTTGAGAGACGATGCAAAAATGTGAATGGCAAATAATCTCAAACGCAATCATGAACCCATACATGTTTGATAAGTGCAAAAAATGTTGGACATAGGAGTTGGTCTTCCACACTGTTTTCTCTCAAATTCTTGCAACACTGTCCAGTTATGTTCACGCCTTACATTCAGCTTACCTTCTTTATAAAAGAAACTCTCAGAATATTAAGATTCTCAGACTTTTTTTTAAAGAAAGAGACAATTTTCTTAAAAGTGCAAGATCCATGCAAGATCTACATCAAAACATTTAGGTAATTTTTGAAATCCAAACTTGAAATCCAAACCCATATGGATTACCTGGCTTTACTGGGTGTACAACACATGTTGCATTTCCTGCTTCAAACAAAAAGTTCTACCTTTTGGTCTTCATGTTGTTATCGTTTTTTAGTTCTTTTTTGGGATAAAAAAATCTTTGTGGAATTACTTAATGTTTTATAAAACAACTTTTCTTATCAACTTAGTAGTTTAACTGTTAACAAAGCCACACTGTTGGAACATTAAACTCACTGAGATCAGTAAATTTAGAGGATCATCTGAGCTACATTATATGCATAACTGTATTTCCTTTCAGCTGTTCTCGTTAATATCTTCTTTTACAAAATACATTAAATCCAGCTGGCTGAATTATTTGCTATTGTTTTTTTTTCTGCCCTGTGTTGACTGTTAGTTTAAATTGTTTCTTTGTCCTCTTGTTTCTTTTTTGCTATAGATTTTTAACTATGTCTGAAAAGTTGTTTGTAAGTAATGTGAGTTCAAAGACAGGCTTTGTGGGTCTATGTGACCATTCTGTCCAATTCTCTGTTATTTTAATTTTATGAAACCATGAGTGGTAAATGAAGCTGCTCCTTGCTGTCTAGAGGACCTGGTGCAGACACCAACGTCTAGGACAGGAAAGTCCTCGACTAGAACCGGAAGTCCCCTCACAATACTAAAAATTCAACAACTTTATGTTAACTGGTGACCCTGACAGTTAGAACTTTGCACATTTTAAGCTTTAATAAAAATGTTTTTTTTTCTTATTCTGAATGCTTTAGTGTTGGTGTTAGAGTTATGGTTACGGTAAATTGTATAATTTCCGCTTCCAGCCGATGATTTCAGGCGCAATCTTGTCTGCCACCAGGTCCCTCTCCTTGCAGATATTTTACACATTTTCAAGGCTCTCATTCTTTGTGGATAATACGTTGTGTCAAGGCAGCAGAATCTGGTTGTTACATATTAGTTACATAGATGGATGAATAATTAGAAATACCAAGTACCATATGGTATTTTTGTTTTTCTTCTTTTTTATTTTTTTTATATGGTTGATGATTGATCTGTTGTTTTGGCTCATAAGCAGGCATGGTCAACATCCTACCTATGAGGAATGTTCTCCATGTGACATTGTGACAATTGTTTTTATATACTTATTAAAAATGTACATTTCAAATACTTTGTTTAAAAAAATAAACAAGTCATCAGCAGAAACTCTTTATGGGTGAGCCAAAAATGCACAAAACTCAGATAATTCTGCATACCTCATGCAAATAGTCTTTTAATGAGCAAAGGGGAGTGAAGCAATCAGGCTGTGGTTGAATTTAATCCATCTATGCATCTGTCCGTCCATCCATCCATCCATCCATCCATCCATCCATCCATCCATCCATCCATCCATCCATCCATCCATCCATCCATCCATCCATCCATCCATCCATCCATCCATCCATCCATCCATCCATCCATCCATCCATCCATCCATCCATCCATCCATCCATCCATCCATCCATTGTCTATACCCACCCTGTTTATGGTCACAGGGATGCTGAAGGCTGTTGGGCGGAAAGGGATACACCCTGTACTGGTCACCAGTCCATTGTAGGGCTTTTAGTGAATTTACAAGTTATGTCACTTCTATATGGGCCATGGTGCAGCAGTAGGGTGGTTGACCTCTGATTACAAGATTGTAGGTTCAAATCCCGCCTTGCCGGCCCATGTGCCTTGGTGTCCTTGGGCAAGACACTGAAGCCTACATTGCCTCTGGAGGTTATTGGTTGGTGCCAGTGTTCGGCAGCAGTGTGTCAATGTGTGTTTGAATTGGACTGTGACTGTAAAAGGGCTTAGGGCCTTTGAGGAAGGTAGAAAAGTGCTAAACATGTATATGCCATTTAATATTTTTTTTAACTTAACAAAGACTTGGACCTACAATTTTGTCATGGTGTGTGTATGTGCTCTCCTCCACTGATCTGCCACCCCTTTCAGTACCACTCTTTGGGCCTAATCATTGGCCAAACTCAAACTTTAAAAGTCATTGAACATCATTAAATAACTGTTGCATAACTTTGTTGCCTTAGTAAAAGGAACCCAAAGATGTGAACATTGTTCTTCAGTCCTGTCTTTGTCTGAGACAGTCTCACCCTTCCTCCTCCTGCCATCCTTCCTCTCCAACCTCTCAGACATTTCCTAAAAAAGGATGACGAGCAGTAAAACACCAGAGCAGTAAAAATGATTCAGACAGCTGCAAATCTGTGTCAATCCAAAACTTGGAAAGTCCAATTTAAAAGTTCAAAAAGACAACTAGATTATAATTGAACACTATAATGAGAACCTTGTCCCACTGCAAATAGGCTCTTAAATGGTATATAAGATATTTCGGCTCTGTTTGTGCTCTCATTTTTCCCCTTCCTTGCTCACATAGGGAATAGTGAATTGTCTGCCTATTTTGACTACAAGCTGTGTTCTTTGTTTCTTTTCTATGATGCACACACAAACTGGTTAAAACATGGAAGTGCCATGTCTGTATTTCTTATCTGGGTGTTTTGTTGTTGACCCTGTGGCGTGAGTGTGCATTCACAGCCAGTTCCTCCAGGCCCCCCCGTCAAACCAGGCATGCGTGTTAGCTCACCCAAACCTATCTGTGGCATTGTCCATTCAGTGTGATTATCACTGACCCACACAGCCTCCTGTCTCCGGGGCTCACATGAACCAGTACTTCCTCGGAGGAAGGAAATGTTCGTTATCCAGGGGCCAGTGTCACACGTCTACACTGTACAAACCCAAACTTGACTTTACAGTTCTAAATTGAACTTTTAGAAAACTGCATCTTTGTGTTTTCAAAGAAAGTTTAAAATGTTTGAACTTTTGTCCAAATCATTATTGACACATGTATCTCAGAGACATACTGTATCTAAGTGTAAGCTTTCTGCTTGTGTTATTTCTGGATCCCTATTCACAAATAAAAATGTGTATCTGAAGTCTCGCTCCGGTCATCTTTTTTATATTGTAAAAGCTTTTCCAGTGGTCTTTTATTTATGATTATGCAGTTTTGAGCCAAAATCACAAAATCAGGGTTGATCTCTAGGACATAGTTTCTGCGGAGCGGCAATAGTTCATTGTAAATTTGCATCTAAATTAGATGCAGGCTGTTGGTGCAGAATAAGCCTGTTCTTATTTCCCATCATCAATTTTTTACTCTTTCTCGCTAGTTTACTGCACCTCACAACCCCAAGCTAAGATTACCATTGCAAAAAAAATGGTCAGCAATATTGGAGCTGTCCAGCCGTACAGTTCTGAGCCAGATGCCAGCTCAGACGAGAAAAACAAAGACGTACATAGTTAACGGTGTATACTTATATAGCACTTTACTACTTTTTTAGAAGGCCCAAAGCACTTTACAGCCATAGTCTCCTTTACACAATCACACATTGATGGCAGCTCCATTGCCTAACTCTGGCGCCAACCTATTACCATGAGGAGCAATGTGTGTTTTGCCCAAGGACAATATGACATATGGGCAGGCAGGGCAGGGACCAAACCAGCGATCTTTCGATCAGAGGTTTTTGTTGCTACTTGTGCACCAACCCACGACACGTACATGCATCTATTTGTCTGCAAGTGGATGCATCCCAATGGACAGGAGCTGGGAGCTTGTGCAGCCGCTGATTACAGCTTCTACGTCACAACAAGAACCTTTTTTAAAAGGCATTTATTCATCTGGTAAGTTTTCACAATGATTTCATTAAAGAAATACTCAGAAAAATGGTATTAGAACATGATAAAACCCCAAAAATACTTTCATACATACTTTCAATATTTTCATTGAAGTAGGTCTTTAAAGGGACAGGAAGATCATCTGCCCCTAATTTGTTGGAATGATTACTGTCTAAAAGAGTGAAATAAGCTGGATGGGCTTCCCGTCTACACCTGGGGCTGGGATCGGCCCTTCCCTGGCTCTGGGGCGGGACGGGACAACCCTCTTGGGGCCCCCGGTCGCTCTGGGTGTCATCCGCTTCGGCTGCGGGGTCTGGGGGTGGGGTGGGGTGGGGGTCTTGTCGGCCCTGTCCTGTGGGGGGGCATTCTGGGGGAGGGGGGGGGCCACTATTGGTACGGGGCAGGGGGGGTTGACGGGTCGGGGTCTCCGCTGAGGCCATCGGCGGTTTCCCCGCCCGGTTGGCTGCCTCGGTCCCGTCGAGGCCTGACCAGAGCTCTTCTAGGGCCGGCGTTTGGGGGTGGGGGCCTGGGCTTGCTCCTTGGGGGGCCGGCGCTTTCTGGCTCCCCTCTCTCTGTGTGGGGGTGGTGGTGCTGGGCCTGGGGTGTCTGCGCCTCCGGGGGTGGGGCCCCGGGGCTGGGTGGGCCTGGCCCCCTTGCTGGGGGGGGGGCGGGGGACGGCTGTTTGACCACCGGGGGACAGTCTATCATCTGTCCCCAACTTACCCCCTTCCTCATATAACCTCATAATAGGGTGAGGGGGTGGGGGGCTTAGCCTGCGATGAGCCTTGGGGGGGGGGGTTTACTAGGCAGTGGCCCCCCTCCTGTGGTTGCCGTATGGAGTGGGCCCCCCCTCTTTCGGTTTTATTTGCACCTTAGACATGTAGGGCCCTTGGTAGGGGGGGTGCTTGGACATCACTGCCAGCAAGCAGCGGATGTCCTCCTAGCACCCTACCCACCAATTTTAACCGCACCTTAGACATTTAGGGCCCCTTGGTGGGGAGGGTGAGGGGACGTCACTGTGAGTAATCAGGAGATGTCCCCTTAGTGCCCTACCCACCAATTTTAACCGCACCCCCCTTAGTACACACACCCCTCCCCCCTCAATATATACATCCCAACATAAACACACACACATGCACACACACACTCTCTCAAACACACATACACGCACACACATTTTGCAAGGAAGGTGGGACCTAGGACCATCTGTCCCCTGCCTCTTCCCTGGTGGGGGGTACGGGCCCCTTTGCAACGGCGGCTGTGTCCCCGGGGTGCCGGCTTCCTGGGCCCGGCGGTGCTCTCTCCGCGCGGTGGGGGGGTTCACATTACATCTGAGCCGGGGGTGTCTGGTCCCTGGGGGGTGGGTTCTGGTCCTTGCTCCTCCCGCCAAATTTCCAACTGTGGCCGAGCCTGGTCGGGCCATATTTCCAACACCCCTTGTGGGCCCTCTTTTTTCCCCGGGGTTCCCCCCTCCTGGGCGGGGGCGGCGGGCCCCTGCCTCGCTCCTCCCTGGACCAACCGTGGGCCGGGCGGATGGCTGCCTGGAGTGCGGAGTGGGTCTCCCTTGGGGGGTCCTGGCTCGTACCTGGGGTTGGGGCGGGGGGATGCCCGGAACTCCTGGGTGGTGGTGGGGTGCTCGTCTGGGGCTGTGGGCGTCCTTCTCCGGTGGGGCCCTGCGCTGGGTTCTCCCGGCGCGGCGGGGGGGCTGCTCTCCTGGTTGGGCTGGGGCGGCGCCCTCTTTCCCTCCGTGCCTCCCTGCTCTCTGGCTCTGGGGGCCTTGCGGCGGCCCTGCTGGCCCTGGCCTGGGTGGCGGGCTTGGTCGCCCGGGCGGCGGTTGTTCCCTGCCGGTTCCCGTGTGGCGTTGGGGGGATTCCGGCTACCGCTGCTGGTGCGGTGGGGGTCTTGGGGTGGGGATGGCTGGGCACTCTCCCTCCTTCTTTTCACGTTCCACCATCCATTTTAGAAGAACATAAACACTCACCTGAGCACAGGTGTTAGCTCAACAGACTGAATGACTGAAATATTTCACACTAGTTGGTTTTAAGGCATAAGTATGCGTGTGAACATTATCTGTTTTGTGTACATGTCGACAGGTGGACATTTTTGCAACTAACAGGTGTGTTTATAACATTTGAGTGTGTGTGTGGACAGGCTCCGCCCTTTTTTTTGTTTTTTTTTTACATTTAAACCTTACCATAATGATTAACAACCAGTAAACTTGTTGCTTTATGCTGCTTCATGGTCTTATCCCGCTTCCCCTCCTATTATCACCCCCTACCCCCCCTCTCTCTAACGTCCCTCTCTCTTCTTCCCCTCTTTCCTTTTCCGTCCGGTCCAACACCAAAGATTTTCAGACATGTTTGAAATTAATAAAGTTTGGCCTCAATTACAAAAGGGGTTTATTCAGACATACCTTTGGTTTGTCTGAAGATTAATAACCCCTCTTGTTAAAGTAAAATATGTCCAACCCAAGAGGCCCTCAGCTCTCATCTGTCTGCCTAGCTGTTGGACAGGACAAGTTAAAAAAAAAAAAAAAAAAAAAAAGAGTGAAATAAAAGCAGTTGTTGGAAACACGTTTATCAGATCCCAGGTTAAATAAAAAAAAAAAAAATAGTTCTGCATTTACAGCCAACCAAACAACAGTTATTGCATCAACCTGAACAGCAATTGGTTGGTTGCACAAATTGAAGTCTTAGTACAGAAAGATTTTGGCTTGGAACTTTTTGGCAATTTAAGGAAGCAGAGCTAGAAAAATCAGAGTTTTAAGTCAATGATAAGTAAAAAAAAAAAGAGAAGTCTAAAAGTCTTTGCACAAGATAAAGTAACTTATCAAAATTCAGTGTATCACTCTCTTCCATATCCTTTTTGTCTGACCCATCCACTGGTGTCCACAATGGACAGTCTCTTTTTTATTCATACAGTTTAGTGTATAGTTATACTGTGGTGGTTGCCATAGAAACCGGCTAGTCAGACGATCTCATTACTGGCCCTTAACCATTTCTGTCTCACTCTCTCTCTAAGGAATTACCACTTTTCATTATGATTGCCCTCCCTTCTCTCTCAACTAACCCTCCTTCTTTATCTCTGTCTCCCCCTCTCTTCCACTCTTCTCCCCCTCAAAGGTCAGATGTTCTCCATGGTGGGGAGAGAGGAAATCTGTAAAAGCGTTGAGATCTATTCAGTAGCCCCCACCCATTGAACCCCACAATCACTCTGTTCCTTTTCTATGGCTGCAAAGAAAGGAGCCAGGGAAGAAGGGAGGGAAAAGAGGAGCCTCAAGTCTGCTGTTCTTTAGAGCACATTTTAGAATCTGTTTCTTTTTTCTGGCCTCCTCTTTTTTCTCCTCAAAGCGTTCTTTTGTGTGGAAAATAGCTGCTTGAACTGATGGCGGAGTAGTGTCCACAATCAATAGCCCATGAAGTCACTCATACACACCCATTCTGTGCACACGCACTGTATCCTGTGTGTACACATCAGGCGAAGAGTGTACACACACACACATTTTATCAGTTGCTTAATAACCACATGTTTTTATTCTCCATCCAGATTAAAATGACAGACTTTTTGAAATGTAAATACACATAGGACTGTTCATAATTGAACATTTGTGTAATATTAATCATCATAATGGCTACATGCTCTTTTGTAACCTAATTATTTCCTCACGATTCCCCTTGAAGGAAACTACTTTTGCTTCAAAGATGGCAGAAGTTCATCTCTGATCCTCTCACTATCTCAGATTCTAACTCTTTTATTCTGAGGCTGCTACAAAGAGACAGTGGACGGTGGGCAGATCCATATGCCCTATTGCACCATCAGGCATTGATCCACACGGGGCTCTATTCAACTGCACAGCCCGCTCAATTGATCTGCGCCTCTTTGCTGCGGTAAACATTTTACCCGGCTTGCCTCTTTTCTGATCAATAGCCTTCTTTTAATAATGTATCTCATTGATCAGTTTGGTCCCTGAGTAAATTGATCAATTATTTTAATCTATGTCTTTCTTGCTCGCTTTCTTTCTATCTAGTGTAAAAAGGTGCACAAAATTCAACAGTTACTTCTATTATCATAGGGAACATTCATGGTAGCCTAGCCTCAGTTGAATGGGACGGGAATGCTTTGACACTAAACTCTTGGTTTGGATGAGAGCAGACCAAATTATTTGGAAAAGTAATGTGCTGTATTTGCAACAGCTTCTCATTTGGGGACAGTACTGCTAACGGTACGGTAACAATAAAAAAACCCAACAAAAATCAGTTGTAAATTAATAAGCACCAAGACCTTCTCACGACACGACATATTGACGAGACTTTGTATTTGGATGAGTGCTTCTAATGTATTTATATTTGTATTTGGTTAAATTATTTGTTTTATTCAAAATTGATGGGGTTTAGGTTACTCACACTCTCTGTTCAACTTACACCATTTAGCTTAAATGGTCAGTAAACCACACTTGGGTTCACTTTCTTTGATTCCTACTTGAGCTCAGGTCAACTTTGCACTTGTCAAATGAAGGGGGCTGGTGAACTGGGGTATAGAACAAAGCAGCCAGTGTGAAAGCACTACAGATGCAACAATTCATCTCCCCCCGATTTTATTCAAACCCCGAATTTTAGGTAACAGGTTTTGTTTGGGTTAAATTTATTGTGTATTTCAAACCAACACAAAAAAAAGGAAAAATTCTGAAAAATGATGGTTTTAATTTGCCATTAAACAAGTAGATTTGACAAAAAAACAAACAAACAAAAAATTTTCAATTGGCCTTTACAAAGCCTAGTGTAAGGTAATTAAATTATAAGTCTTCCTTAAATTTTGCAAAACATGTTCCACACTTTCAATATAAACATAATGGTTTGCTGTATGGATGTTCACAATTCTGTTCAATACTGTGACATATGTTTCAGTTTTAACTTAGAATTGTGGCATCCCAAGAAAGCACTTGAAGTCACTGCCTTCAAGTTAGGGTGGACGAACATCTTGGTCCAATCTTTTTTTATTTTCTTTAACTTGCCCTGTCCAACAGCTGGGCAAACAGACAAGAGCTGAAGGCCTCTTGTGTTGGACACATTTTACTTTTACAACAGGGGGTTATGAATCTTCTGACAAACGAGAGGTATGTCTGAATAAACCCCTTTTGGAATCTATGCCGGTTTATTAATTTCAATCATATTTGAAAATCTTTTGTGTTGGACAGGACGGAAAAGGAAAGGTGGGAGGAAGAGAGAGGGATGTTAGAGAGGGGGGATAGGAGATGATTATAGAAGGGGGGGTAATACCATGAAGCAACAAGTTGTTGGATGGTTTTAATCATTACAGTGAGATTCAAATGTAATACAAGTCTATAAGGGTGGAGCCTGTCCACACATACACACTCAAATGTTATAAACACACCTGTTGGCTCCAAAAATGTTCACATGTCAACATGTACACAATACAACTAATGTTCACACAGGCATACTTATGCCCTCAAACCAACTAGTGTGAAATATTTCATTCAAAATGGATGATAGAATGTAAAAGAAGGAGGGAGAGTGCCCAGTCATCCCCCCACAAAGACCCCTGCCGCAGCAGCAGCGGCAGCCAGAACCCCCCAACACCTGCACAGTAGCAGATAGAGAACAATCACATCCGCCACCTAAGCCAGGGCCAGCAGTACCGCCACAGGGGCCCCCAAAGCCAGAGAGCAGGGAGGCATGGTGGGACAGAGAGTGCAAGCTCCAGCCCAACCAGGAAAGCAGCCCCCCCGCTGCGCCTGGAGGGCCCAACCCGGGGCCCCGCCCCAGTAGAGCGCCCACAGCCCCAGACAAGCACCTCACCGCCACCCAGGAGTTCTGGGCATCCCCCCACCCTGACCCCAGGTACGAGCCAGGACCCCCCAAGGGAGACCCGCCCCATGCTCCAGACAGCCACCCATCCGGCCCATGGTTGGTACAGGAGAGGGCAAGGCAGGGGCCAGCCATCCCCGCCCAAGAGGAGGACACACAGGGCAAGAGGGGGTCCACAAGAAGTGTTGTAAACATGGCCCCACAAGGCTCGCCCACAGTTGGAAATTTGGCGAGGACCAGTGCTCAGGGGCAAGGACCAGAACCCACACCACAGGCACAAGGACACCCCCAGGCTCAGATGTGATGTGATCCCCGGCTCTTGGTCTTGCCAGAGAACTCAGGGATCCCTCTCCCTGCGTGGAGAGAGGGCTGCCGGGCCCAGGAAGGCATCACCCAAGGAACACGCCACCGTTGCCAAGTGATGGGATAGGGGAGAGATGGTCCCACCTTCCTTGTAAAATGCATGTGTGTGTTTGTGAGGGTGTGTGTGTGCATCTATGTGTGTTTGTGTTGGAGTGTATATTTTGAGGGGGAAAGAGGGTGTGTACTAAGGGGGTGCAGTTAAAATTGGCAGGTAGGGTACTGGGAAGACATCTCCTGACACCCTCCCCACGCAACCATGGGAGGGGGACCACTGCCAAGTAACTCCTGCTGCCAAAGTGCATCGCTGGCTGACATCCCCCCCGTCACCCTAATAAGAGATTATATGAGGAAGAGGGTAAGTCGGGTACAGCTGGTAGACTGCACCCCCGGTGGTCAAACAGCCATCCCCCCCCCCCCCCCCCCCCAGCATAGGGCTCAGGTCTCCTCAGCCCATCCCCCAAAACGCCGACCCCCCAGGCCCCACACTACCCACCCCACACAGAGAGAGAGGAGCTAAAAAGCGCCCCCCCCCCCTACCCCCGGAGCAAGCCCAGGCCCCCCGCCCCCAGGCACCGGCCCTGGGTGAGCTCTGGTTGGTCAGGCTTCGACGGGACCGAGGTAGCCAACCAGCCGGGGCAACCGCCGATTGCTTCAGCGGAGACCCCATCCCGTCAAACCGTAGCAGCTAGGTAGCTCAGTTGGCAAGGTAAAAGGCTACCATGCAGGAATCCAGGGTTCGATTCCCAAACCCTGATCAACAATGGAACTAGGGGCAGTTACCATATCAATGCAGAGCAATAAACACAAGTGGGGGCCTTTGTGCCTTTGCTGCCTACCAGCATGAATGTGCGAATGATTCCGGTGATGGTCAGAGGGCTGTAGGCGCGAACTGGCATCTACCATCACCAATGAAGAGTGAATGATTAATGAACACAATGGAAGCATTTTGAGCATCTGGAAAAAGTGCAGATAAAGCCAATCCATTTTTATTGTTAAATTACCGATAGTGCCCCCCCTCTCCCAAGCACCCCCCCAGGACCGGGCCAACAAGCAACCCCCTAGACCCCGCAGCCATGGTAGGTGTCTCCTAGAGCGACCGCGGGCTCCATCCCAGAGCCAGGGAAGGAGTAATCCCAGCCCCAGGTGCAGATGGGCAGCCCATCCAGTGCTGCTGGATCCCCCCCTGAGCAGGGCCCCCGGCCACCCCCCCCCCAGCACAGGCAAAAAGACCACCCCCCAAGTCAAGCCAGACCACCACTCAACCTCCCCAACCACACACTCCACACCCCAAACCACGGCAGACAGACAAGGAGCAGTGACGACCAGGCACCCCACCTTCAGATGACCCCACCCTTACTTTGACGTGTTCCTCCTACCATGACAAAGGAGGATAAAGGTGGAAAGATTTCATGTAATCCATGGACACCAGTGAGGTTCAAAAATCATTGAAGAAAAAAGGTTCAGAGCACTGTCTAGTGGGTCTAGATGACCCAACTCCCAATGTTAAAGTGCCTAGGGTACCACAAGGGTTACAGTCACTGAACTTTGGGCTGACTTTTTTTCCAGGCTGAAATTATCAAACAGCAGATTTCTGTATTCACTTACATTAATATTTTTCTTGTTTTTCCAGCTGATTAAAATTGTTTTTTAGCAATACAAAGAGTTATGAAAATTATAGATACTAATCCTCCTTCTACATCGATTGCACTCATGTCACCAATCATGCAAAGTGACGGTGAGGCCGTGATTGAAACCTTAAGCCAGACTGATAAATCGGCACATACCTGTTGCCAGAGAGCCTGGACAGGTGTGCAGAACCACAGTGCATGCATGTAACTGTTGGGTAGATTACTATCACAGTGCTTGCATATGTCTGAGTTGCTGAGACCCATCTTGAACATCCTCTGTCCAGTGTAGTAAATTCTGTGAAGAGTTTTGAATTGGATTAGCTGCAAGTTTGGACTTTTTGTCAGTGTAACCCTTGTGCTATCTTAGATGACCCCACCCTTGCATTGACATGTTCTCCCTACCATGACAAAGCTGGATAAAGGTGGAAAGATTTAATGTAGTCCATGGACACCAGTGAAGATCACAAATCATTGAAGAAAAAAGGTTCAGCGGACTGTCTAGTGGGTCTAGATGACCCAACTCCCAATGGTAAAGTGCCTAGGATAGCACAAGGGTTAAAGGTGTTCAGACAAAGTTCAGACCAGAAGCTTTCATCTGTGTTGATGCTCAAATCTGCATCCCATTTTGTTATCGGAAGTGAAATGTTATTATCTAGGTTACATAAGAGTTTGTATATTTTGGAGAGAGTTTTATTCATTGAAAAATTTATCAGAGAGGTAACTACTTCTGGTGGCTTTAAATCGTTGTCTTTGTATTCAAACTTTAACAAATGTATGCCGTTGATCTTTATAGATGTTGGTTTTGAGTGCATGCCCAAACTACATATAAGACTTACTGATTGCTCCTGAGACAGTTTGCCAGTTGGTACATCCAACATCTTTTTTAGAGTATTTCAAAACCCAGTCCTCTATGAAAAAGTTAGCAAAAACCTACAGCTTTATTGTTGCCCCAAAAAACAAACAAAAGTGAACCCCCTGGTGTCATTAGAAAGGACCTTTGACAGAGTGGTAAAATCCTGCTGTCACTCACAGCCAAAAACAAGCTTTTTGGGTATCTTTACCATCATGCTGAAATGTCCACAGTACAGACAGATGACAGGCTGTCATTCGCTGATTATAGAAGAACCTGTTGTACCAAGCTTTTGCTGCCTCTGTAGAGTATTTAGCTTTTCACCTTCCAAACATTTATGACATCAGTGGTCCTGAAGATTGTTTTAGATATGTGCAATGACAGCATTGCATAGGGGAGGGGGTAATTGCTATTTGGTCATACTAAGAAATGTGGTGGATTAAGAGTAATACATTGAAAACATTTTTACATTCCATGTTAAAGTCGATTATTAACTCAAAAATATGTTATTGAGACATGTCTCTGCACTAGTCAGCTCCTCTTTGTTTTGTCTACACTTGAGCTGGATACCATGAGCCTTTTTTTTACATTTAACCAAGGAAAATTGTTTTCTGAATGCTTACAATAACTGCAATGATGCATAGAGTTTATGGCCATTGTAATCATTAGTTGGATGATATATTTCAACAATTTTCCTAAAAAAAGCTTGACCATTAGCTATACACCTTGAAAGGCAGAAGCATGATATATAAGCCAAGAAGATCAGAAATTTACCAAACGTGAAAAAGAAAGCCAACTTTCAGAGCAACGCAACCACAACAGAGAAGAATTCTTTAAAAATACATCAAACTCAACAATAGACTTTTCCAGTCATGAGAATAAAGCATGTGGACGAAGAAGCACCATGCAGCAATAAAATGCCCCAACCCTGCACATTGGTTAACATGAAGACACATATCCAACAAATAATCTAAAGTAGGAAGATTTCAAATGCTCCAGTGCTTTTTCATAAAATACAAGCGTAATGGAGAAACTGAAAATGCAGCACAACAGCTGGTCCAAAGTTGGACAGTCCTGATGATGCTTGATGTTATCCGGCTAGTGATCAACGACTTGCCTCTGTTTGAATCTCATTCAAGTTTCACATTCAGTGAGCAAATGGTTCAGTACACGAGTTAGGCCTGCAGGAAAGTATGAGTAATACTGCAGAGGTCAAACATCATGGTTGTCTGTGGAAATACTGTACAAGCTTTAGACACAAATCTCTGTACTGTTAGGTTGTTACTGTTGGGGAGAAAAAAAGGCTTATTACTTAATGCAGCACACATTTATCAAGATGTTTAGAAGTGTGCATAAATTATATATACTCTGTACACAATGCAATGACACTGGGCATAACCAATTTAAAGCCAATTCAAAGCTAGTTGAAAACATTTTAATCAATTGCAATGCATTCCGGGGCAATGCTCTTTCTTTCATAGCTGCTTTGTTGCAAAAAAAAGAAGAAAAAAAAACAGTGGTTAAGGATAATGGTTAGAAAGGTAAAGCAATCATCTGCCACCTCCTCTATAAATGGGCATGAAGCTGTGTGTCAGAAATAAGTGAGACATCAAATCAGGATGCAATGTAGCAACGCTGGAACACCATTTGGACTAGATAAATGCTCTAAACGGTATCAAAGACAGTAACATGATCACAGCAGAAGATGTTGACCTATGAGATTGCAACTTTTCAAGTACTGAGGGCAGTCAAAAATACCTCTACAGATGAAAGACCATCTCAGTAAGACATGAACACTCCTCAAAATTCATGGACAGTTTCAACCAAACTCAAGAATACCGAGATTGTAGTCTTAGCAAAAGGCAGGAATTTTTTTTGTGAAAGTATCCCATAGTTAAGGATAAAATAAGCAAGAAGCTGAAGTAAAACGAAAATTTAAACAATATGCAAGAAAGGACGTCTTTCTTCATTGGCCATAATCCCCATTGAGAGGGAGAGATTCATTAAACTAAAGGAAAATAAGAAATAGTTTTACAGAAGATCATAGAGCTTTTTGTGTAGAATGATCGGCGCATGGACTTAATCTACAAGTAAAGGTAAGGCCAACCATGGTTTTTGATTTTGTTTTTTTAAAAAGAACATGGGAGTAAGTTGAAAAAAATGTAAGTATATAGAGTATACATATTTGTATATATAAATATTTGGGATTGCACGTTATGAGGAAAACTCGCGATATTAGTGATCAATATTGCGATGACAATGTAACCTGCGATACATGAACAAATGGTAAAACAAGCAAAATCATCATTTCCATTTCACTGCAACAGTTTATGTAACCTTTGTGCTATCCTAGGTGCTTTACCATTGGGAGTTGGGTCATCTAGACCCCACTAGACAGTGCACTGAACCTATTTTCTTCAACGATTTGTGATCTTCAATGGTGTCCATGGATTACATGAAATCTTTCCACCTTTATCCACCCTTGTCATGGTAGGAAGAACACGTCAATGCAAGGGTGGGGTCATCTAAGATAGCACAAGGGTTTTAAATAAGAGTCAACATACCTAACATTAAACTCCAAATGAATCTAGTCTACATGAGAGGCGAGCATCTAAAACAAAACGCTTCATCTGAATGGTCAAATGCATAAATTGATTTAATTGATTTGCTAAATACTTCAAGCTGCCATATGATTGTTTTAGCACATTTTAAGTAACCAGTTGTTGTGATTTTCGCTGTCTTTTGCGATATGCATTTTGCACAACTTGATATCGCGATAATGATACATTTGCGACATATATATATATATATATATATATATATATATATATATATATATATATATATATATATATATATATATATGTACATATGTTTATATGATGTACAGTGTTATAATATGTATTATGCGATTGGTCAGAGGAGTTGATGGGAAGTGTTTCTAGTGAACTATGATGTTATTCATGTGTACCTCTTT
Organism: Oryzias latipes; assembly: GCF_053564925.1. NCBI lineage: Eukaryota > Metazoa > Chordata > Actinopteri > Beloniformes > Adrianichthyidae > Oryzias > Oryzias latipes. The sequence goes on from NC_136245.1 coordinate 17,092,258, forward strand.
TATCTACATTATCTTCGCAAACAGTGCCACACTACAAATACATCACATTTTATTGAACTTATTTCCAATAAATGTTAATATTTTGCAACACAAAAAATACAAAACCAAAAAGCTTTTTTTCCGTTTATTATGTTGAAACACAGTATCTATCACTTTGCCAGGCTCCGGACTATGGTGGCTGTGATGCTCCAACAATCAGTTGGACTTAGTAGTTTACCAAAGTCATACTAAAACTGACTTGGTCAACTGTCTTGCAAGACAGTTGACCAAGTCAGTTTTAGTAGCACTGTGTCCCTCTGTGTCCCTCAGAAAATTGCATTGAGGGCAGTAAGCAGAATTTACACTTTAGGTGAGCAATAAGAAGCATTGTCAATTTGGAAATAATTAAAGGATTGAAGTGCATCTCGTGGTCCAAAAACTATGGTAGGATAACGCAGTCATGGCTTTGAATGTCTCAACACTTTCAGAGAATTGGACCATTGTTTTGATTTTATAGTGAAGCTTCAACCAAGCCTTACACAAAGCCTCTGGTAAATCACAGGCTTTTTCTGGCAGAGTAGAAGGTCCAGATACAGGCTGTGGAAAGATGCCATCTAGACAGGTCAGCTCATTAAAGCTAACCAAAAGGCTCAAATAGTAAACAGTTCTGTCTGGATTTCCCAGTCAAATACAGAAACATGAGAATATGAAAAATATGTTATAAAAGTAATATAAATAGTAGCTATAAATAATGAAAAAAAGGATTATGCCAATGTTACATAGTCTTAGTGTGCGACAACTTGTTTTCTGAGAAGAAAATGTATTCTGGTTATAAAAAGAAGTTTGATTGCATTTATATTAATTAATTAATTAATTAATTAATAATTTCTTCAAAACGAAATAGGGCTATTTTAACACAATGACCAGGCTTTGCTTCCTCAACATGTCTTCTTATTTTCATTTAAATGTTACACTTTACCCTTTGAGTATCCAGCTTATTCTGCAATATTCTCCTCCACACATTAAAGCAAAATATAACTGTTTTCCCAGTCTTTAAATAGCCTTTTTGTTGTTTGTGCAGCAGGACTGAAATAATCAGATGATGCTTTTTTATGTTTATTTATTTTCTTGCACCCCTGTCAAGTGTATTATTGCAACACTGACAGGCTGCACTACTGTCACAAGTTCTTTGTTTAGAATTGTGTGTAACTGAAAGGCTGAGCAGAAATGTTTTTTTTTGCCTTCACATTGCAACAAAGTTATAGTCTTGCGTGTTGAATTCTTATAGAATAACAAAGTGCATCCTTTCTCTATTTAATTAGTGATTTATAAGTAAACTGAACCAAAGTAAAGTGATACAATAACAACACAGATTGGGCTGAGGGATCCCACTCTCAGTTAGGAGCTTAAAAGATTAAGTATAAACCATTGGAGCTATAAAAGGTACTTATACAAACTATAAAAAGCTCATTTGGAATGTTGTACTCATGTTTTACTTTGAAGAATTAAAACCAACTGCACATGTACACCTTTACAAATCAAGCCAAAAGCCACTCTTGTGTCTTGCGACTAACTGGGACTGAAGCTCTTTCATAAGGTAACACTTTTCCCCCCACTTTTACTCACTTTTTACGTTAAATGTTAAAAAAAAAGGATGGCTTTCAATCAAGAATGGTAAATGGCGTATACTTATATAGTGCTTTTCTAACTACAAGGACAAAGCGCTTTACAGTCACAGACCCATTCACCCAGTCACACATTCACACACTGGTGGCGGCTACGCTGCCAAACACAGGCGCCCGCCTACCACCAGAGGCAAGGTGGGGTTCAGTGTCTTGCCCAAGGACACTTTGACTCATAGGCGTGCAAGCCAGGAGTCGAACCTGCAATTTTACGATCATAGGTTGACCGCCCCTACCACTGCACCACAGCCGCCCGCAAAGAAAGGACTAAAAAAAATAACACCTTGAAAGTTCTGACTAATATCTCTGTGCTGATCACAACAAAAACCTCCAGCTTCATTCCTCTGATGGACTTCAAGGGCACTGGTCTTTAGCATTTGTGAAGTAAGCGCACTTCACCCACATCTCATTACTAGTCCTAATTATCCCCAGCCACCACTGCCTTGTGTTTGTGTATGTGTGTGTGTGTATGTGCGTGTGTGAGCGCGCGAGCGCCTGTGAGTGCTCTTCTTTTAATTTCACAGGCACAAACAAAAGGCGTACCAGCACACACACTCATTTATTCTTGGCACAGCCACCACCGTACATTGAGCGCACAGACATTAAATGGTGAAGCGGTGGATCAATACCCAGTTTGTGTCCCTGACTTGGAAGGTATTTGAAATCCAAAGAGTTATCAGAGGCAAAAGAAAACAAGGAGGAGGGAAAGTCTTTGTTAGTTTGACCTTGCTGAGATTTATCTTCTGCTTAATATCTTTGTAGATCGGCCCTGATAAAAAAAAAAGAAGCTAAATTTAACTAAAGGCTAAACTTTAGCTCCATTTTTTGTGTGGCCTTCGGCTTGTGTAATGATTTCATATCAGTTCTCTCTCCTTGTACGTTTTGAAAATAGATCATTTTAAGAGATCTATTTTCAAAATAGATCTCTAAAATCCACACTAAAAAAAATCGACAGCTTTCTCGCTCTCAGTCATCCCTTATGCGGTGACAGAGTCCACGTCAGTCTACACATCCATTTCCCGTCTTTCCCTGCCTCATGCTGGCCATGTCAAAATGCTCTGATGATCATCTGTCACCGCTTTAGCATGCCCTGTGCTGTTTGCTTGCTCTTCCAGAACACAGGTGTGACGTACAGGCAGAACAGAGCCAACGTTGTCCTGTGATGCTGCATTTTCACGCTGTTATCATGCATGATCCCAGTGGATGCACTTCATTTTTCACATTATGCAGAATACCCCACACCTGCAACAGATGTTTACAAAGACGTGAAGGACAGAACATAAAAGAGCTTTGAGTCAGAAGATTCCAAATATTTAACAAGAATTTATTTTATCTTGGTAATAATTGGTTGTGAAACATATTTTTGTATTTTGCATAAAATTGTTATAGGTGGGTTACGGTAGCTGTTTTCCTGTTGTATTTGGGTTGCCAGTTTTAGCTTTGTGTGAGTGTGACTGCAGGCATCTGTGTGTGAGAGCGCATTTTGTCTGTCTATAAAGAAAGCGCTAATTGTAAAGGATGTGGCAGGTTAAGATAAGGTTATCTTGACGCAGCGAAACGTTTGAAAAAGAAGGCCAGGCCTTGCTGACGGAGTTAGATTGATTAGAAGAGCCACGTTTGGGCTATTTCCAGATAGCCAGTGCTGAGCCTGTTCCTTTTGCTTGGCATTCGCCACAGCTCTGCTCTCCTCCTCATCCTCAGCCCGTGCTCCCCCTCCCTGACAGTCCTGCTGTGCAGCAGGACAGTTGATAGTGCCACAGGCTGTCAATCAGACCCTAACTGACTGGCCACTGCAGAGCTGAGATAGTCCCAGAGAGTTCCACTTTGACATCCACAGTGTGAAAAATAGGGAACAATGTATCCAGTCTTGCAAGACAGTATTTTTTTTTTTTGGCTGCACAAACCTTCTGATGCAAATTTAAAATATGGTTTCCACAAAACTTTATCAAACTTGTTGTTTTTCCCTTTCCTGGGGTAAACAGACAAGAGAAAAAAAATGGTGGTAGATTCAGCTTTTTCATGAGGATGTGGCAAGGTAGTGAAAATCCACAAAAAAAAAAAAATCACTACTCAGTTCCTGCCATCAAAATCCTCCATTAGCCAAGCATTAGAAACAAATTAACTCTTCGCAGCTGAATGGCTTGTCAGAGGAAGTGTGGGAAAATCCTCTATTAGGCAGGAGCTAAGTGCCTATTGGAAAGCCGAAGATGGAATCCTGCCTAATAAAGGAATAGTCAACCATTGGAACAGCGGCTGAATGGAGAAAAAGAAGTGCTAATTAAGAGAACAAAGTTGTTGCCTGTTGTCATACAGGCTTCTGCATTAGCGGGAGTTTCAGGACTCGTCTCTGAAAATGGCAGGTTGTGAGTTATCGCATGTGAACAGCTGGCATACAGTAAGAAGAGGGGAAAAAAGAGTTTATTTGGTTACGGTGACAGTGCGTAAACAGATAAATGACAAATCTTCGCTGCTCCCAGTGGCCACACTCTTTTGCCTATAGCCTCATCTCTGAATCTAACATGTCGTAAGGCATCAGTGAACATGGTGCTCTGAAACTATTTAGGGCGTCATGTCTCCTGTTGGTCTGAGCCAACCCAAACCACATTTCTGCTCTCCTCTGCATCGCAGAGCCTGAGCATTTTCCAGCTTTTGAGCTGTGAAAAGTGAGCGGGATGGTGAAACAGCGTCATGGACCGGACTGGGCGCTGACTCAAAATAAACTCAAGCAGGCTTGGTTAAGTATGGGCTCCATCTCTGTTTATCTTAGTGAGAGTGAGCATGGGAGCACAGTGATGAAATTAAAAAAAGAAAAGAAAAAAGGGAGGAAAAAATTAAACAGAGTTGAACAAGCCAGTGTGTTTGGTTGGCGTTGCCATGGTGACAGAGTGCATGGATGCAGATAAACAGCACGTTGAGTTCTCAGGGAGGAATGCGCTCCCTTCTGCCTGTGGTTTGGACAGGAGGTTAACACTTCTCTTTCTCAATAGCTGCACCACTCGACAATACATGGGACTTGAGGGGAGGAGTGAGAAGTTTTCCAGCTTAATGAAGAACATACGCATGAAATTTTGGGCAAAGTAAAAAATAAAAAAGTGTAATATGTAATGTTTATTGCATATTATGATGGGAACTGTTTAACATTTGGAAAAATCATTTAGGAAAAAGAACAGTTAGGATTAGAAAAATGACAATTTTGTTCTTTTTTACTTAGAATCAGAATGTTGACTAGTCAGCAAAGCTCTTTCTCGTTCACATCTGTGAAGACAAACTCTTCTGTCCATATTAAGGAAGGAAATAACAACTTTTTTGTTCTTCAGTTATATAGAAATATTGTAAAAGTGTGGGTAGGATCTACACACAGTAAAAAGGAGAACAAGAGGATGGGAGAGGGGGGGTGTTAAAGAAACGACAATTTGGTGAAAAATTGGTCTCTGTGGCTTGCTGATAAGAGGCTCCCTTTCTCAGCTCCCCCTGACAAAACAGGGAAGCCTCGTCTGTTGCCCCATTAGCGGCCATCCCTACAAGGCCCTGCTTTCTTTACATGGCCTACCCTCAGTGAGGGCAAAAATGTAAAATGGCTATTTAACCAATCATTATGCACTGAAAAAGACCTGTCACGGGAGTGAAGTGGGGAGAATAATAGAAGGGACAGATTTGAGAGGCTGGAAGCACAAGCCATTTACTGTAACTCTAACGAAGTGCATATAGGAGGCATGTATGGGGTGCTATTTGAGGGATGAGGGAAGAGAACTGCAGAGAAATCAACGAAGCCTTAGAGAGAAAAGCATTGTCTCAAAAAAAAACAACAACAAAAAATGGAACGACAAAGTTTCAGAAATAGTTTCTGCACAAGTAAAAAAAAAATCCACAATTTATCCTGGAGAAAATGAACTCATGCTTTTTTTTAAACTTATGTTAATCAGAGAGCTGCTCCATCACAGCACAGCATTCACCTGCAGTTCTTTTTCTCCAGCATTACAGCTTCTTTTATTTTGCTCCATAATTGCTTTTCCCTCTGGCTCTTTGTTTCCACAATTCACCATTATCACCTCGCTGTGCTGCCATCCACCAGTGTCATGCAAACCGTAACACTTCTGTGCAGATCTCGCCCTGTGCTGCAGAATTTTAATGGTCCCCATAGGCCTGGCCCACAGGACCATATGAGGGGCTTTATGGATAGTATAATTAGTGTTTACTCTCTGGCACTTACCGGGTCGACAAGCATCCTGTGCCTCTCCATGTGCAGTGAGGCAACCCTGACTTTCTGATTTTAATATTATAGCTAATGTTAAGGCTCTGTCGCTTCACCCAGTCGTTAACTCTGTGACCATTTTACGAGGTATTAATTGAGTTGCGATTTTGACTCAATGACTCCGTGTTTAATGCTGGTTTAACTCAGGATTTAATTTAAAACAGGCGCTTAGGCTTCCACTTGCACAGACAGCAGTGTTTTTTTTTCCTTTTTTCTTTCACGTTCACATACTCCTGGATTTGTAATGTAATTAAAGAGTACATACTTTCACTGACAGATTACCTTTAACTGAAAATCCAGAAACGCAGCCAAGACGCACATGTTTGCACAAGCATGCGTGTGCACAAAGACAGGGGGCTGTAGACTGATCACATTACCTCATCTCACATGTATTTCAGAGGCCTGAAACATGATATGCATGCAATTGTTATTTTAAATCACCGTCTGGGAAAGCTGGACCCAAGGTCTACAGAGTCACTAACCCAGAGGGAGTGTTGCAGGGGGGAGTGCAGAGTCAGGGCAGACAAAAAGCCATGAAGGGCCATTCTCACCACTTTAGGTGCAAACTTTTATTAATGCAAGAGAAGCATGCAATAAAAAGTAAAATGTAAAAAACATGTGGATTACATATAATCCATTTTTGATTTGCATGGCGTGTGTTGATTGCATCCTTGCTCTACACACTATTAACTCTATGCCTCGTTGCAATTTTCATCAATGCTCACAGCTGCAAGGTTAATGTGCATGTGAATGGAGGTAATATTGCATCATGCTGACTTCCATAAAAAGCATATTTCACCTTTCAGGGCCGGGCAGGCAGCATGCCAAAGGCCACAGGATAACAGCTCCTTCTCTCCTATCTGCAACTCAGGTTAATTAAAGTTCGTCATCCCTCCTCAAAGTATGCTTTTAAACAGAGTGCTGTGTGTCACTGGATTGTATTTCAGTCCTTTTAATGATGGACCCACTTTGTGTGCATATGTGCATGTGTGGGTGCGTTTAATCAGTCTTGCTGAAAATTGTATTTCCTTTAGAGTATTTCATCCCTACGATCTCTGTGTTTGTAACCCCCCCCCCCCCCCCCCCCCCCCCGAAGGGAGGTTAAATGTCCCACACACAAACAGAGACGTTGCATCATCTGCAGAAGACAGTTGTAGCAGATCCAGTTTCAGGTGACTTTGCACCTGAAGCCAAATGGGAAATATTGTACAAAAAGAGACTAAGGAGCTGGAGAAGGATAGGAGCTGGACTTCCTGCAACAAAGACCTCCATTCCCCTATGATGACATGTAATACTTTGAATCCACAAGGTTAAATATGCAGGCTGACATTAGGAATGCAACTTTAGCTTACATCATCCACTCATCAGCGCTAAGAGTGAAGAAAAACAACAGCCGAGGATGCAAAATCTGAAACAAATCCCCATGCAAAATGGAGAAAAAGGTTAGGCAAAAAATGCACATAAATATAAATAAATTTGAGATATTATATGGAGTTTCTTAAAACGTTTGCAGCACTAGACCATTGCATGGCCACAAGAACACAAATGTAAATTGCGACCAGATGTATGGCCACATTTACACATGCACCAAAACATGTAAGAATGTATTTATTTGATCAAACGGATCAGAGACTAACATGCACACGAAGCAATTACTCTGTCCGCATATGTAAGCACATGGACTACACACTTTGTAGCCAAATGGTGTATGAGGGGAAAACAAACCTTTTCCGTATTGTGTTCATGCTTTCATGAGAAACTTTTTTTTTTGAACTCCCTCACACACTTTTTCATCTTCCCTTTCTCTAGATCTGAAGGTGTAATAGCTTTCAGGACTGTGTCTAATGCAAGATGCTTGTGTGAAATCCATATGCATTAAACTTTATACCCCTATTTACTTTACTCAATTCATTGTAAGGCTGCTGCAGGGCCAAAAGGTTCGACGTGGACATCCAAGCCTTCTCTGTGGCTTTCTCCAGTTTCACTCACCTTTTCCCGCCTTCTCTCCTTCAGTTTACAAACATGGAGATCCTTTCTTCTTCTCTGAGGTAGAGCATGTGCTTTGGGCATCTAGCCAGCAGTTCTCTGCCTTAACTGATGTCAGTAATCCGTTCTCCTTGAGAGACAGTTAAAAGGGCAAATCTCTTTTAGCTTTCTTTTATGGGAGGCAAATTACTCCACACACCCACATGCACACCAGGATTCCAACGATTCAGTTCAAAAATTCAGGACATATAATATGTGTTGATAAAATAGATATCATAAAGAACATCCCATCGTGGTTGCTGCCAAGTAAACAGGGAGGTAGAAACTGTCTGCTCAAACTGCTGCTTCTTAAAGCAATGTGAGAAACACATTATGGCTACTTCGGAGCCAAGATCAGTTATTTCTGGTTGGGTAAGCACAAGGGGTTGCAACTGCAGGAGCAAAAAGAATCTACATTAAGGAGGGATATCTGTTAATTAAATCTGTCCCAGCCTGATTTTTATCTGTAACTCACACTGCCTCCACTGCTGGATGAACATGCTGTTACTCTCACCCACCCACAGTTACGGACAAATACGTGCACAGATGCATGCAAACTTTAAATAAGCTTCTCCTTTTTATCATCTCATCATCCATAAACAGAACTTTCAGGTGTTACTTATATACTTTAGCACTTTTACCTTGGCTAGATTTATTTTACTAAGCTCACAGTGGCTTAAGTTTGAATTCTTCCATATTTAAACCTATAATAATTTATCCTTTTTTCTGTTTTCTTCATGAAGATACACAATCATAACATTCTTATTCTTTGTCTTTTTGTATTTATATCTCCATCTTCTTGTACTTCAGAGGCACAAAAAAAATGCATCGGCACTCTGGCTAAAAAGCACAAGGGTCTCAGAGGTGACTGCTGGGGGATGAAGACTTGGGGTGGATGCAGACCAGATGTTTGGGCTTTCATGAGTCTGGGGAGGGGCACTGCGAGAGGACAGCATTGAAGTGGGAGGGGGGGCATGCCTGTTCTCAATTACCTTGATCAATAGAAAAGGGAGTTGATGTGTGCGTGTGTGTGTTCAGGCACGAGTGCTAAAGCACTGTACACACTTTGCTATAATCCAACAAGGAAAGCACAGAATTTAGTGCCTTAATGTAACGTTAAATCCCTTCAATTCTGTACTGTTTAGCAAGCACATTCATGATTCTAGTGACTTTCATGCTTAAAGCCCACAAAATGCATGTTATATCTAAACTTATTTGCTTACAGTGAAAGTGTTTTTGCAGAGCAGCAATAATAACCTCTTGATTTGCTTTTCAGTCAAACATTTCATTAAAGCAACTTCATTTACACTAAATTCTAGTTGTACTTCAACTCTAAAGACCTTGGACAATAAAATACTGTAGGTTCTCCATCTTCCTTTGGTGGCTCTCCCGTGGATTTAAAATAAGATTACAGGCACTTTTAAGGTATCATTTCCCATTTTAAGCCATAAAAATTTACAAAAGATTTAAATTACTTTTCCATCTTCTCTGTCTGGTACATCTCCAAGATTGTGCTTTGCATTTTGGAACAGTTTGACTCCAAACGAGGTGGATTTGGTTGTGTGTGTGCATTTGTGTGTGTTTTGCAGGGAGGTGGCTGCTTTTATTTATTAATTAAATGTTTTGCCTCATTTACTCTCCATTTGCCTACAATGGAAACTTTGGCTACGGTCTTTTCATTTATGATATCACTTTCATCGGGCGCGATGGAAGAGGAATGGGGGGGGGGGGGGGGTGCTGGGGTTCACATTACACACCACTTTTGATAAAAAGCGGTCTGTGTCTAATCACATGGATCCTCCTCTTTGACCCCTGACCTTTACTCCCATGAGCGAAAAAGGAGAAAGGCATTGGTTTCAGCAGACAGAGGGGCTTAGGCTCGCTGACTTTAGCTGCAGACTGCTGAGAGCCCCCCCCAACTCCTCCCAGAGTTGAATTCAGCTTCACTCTGAACACTTGAAAAGCCTACACATGTGCAAACAATTAGCCTTCATGGCTCGCTCTGGATGAGAGCGACCCACAGACATTTGCAAGCACACACACAATCGCGGCAGAGTCAACAGTCGCCCATTCACAGGTACACACACGCAATATCAGAACATTCAGTGTTTGACTTACACATACACATTCAAGTTCACTGTTAACATATACTCTATAAATAAAATATGAAACATGACTTGATCCCTCTGCCTGTTCTACCCACACATGCTGACATTCAAAACACATTCTTTTAATTTAACACTATAAAAGGATTTGTTTTCTTTTGTTCTTGCCAGCACTTGTGAAAATTCCCAAACAAAATATGCAGCGCACCAAACAGTGCCTCCATGCATGTGATGCTATAAACATCTGGTTTCCTCCCCGGAGCCCCTTTGCAACAGTGTGTCATCCTCAGCAATTTTTTTAGTAGATGTTTCTGAAACTATCCAGCAGAATAACACAACAACAGAGCGGAAGAGACTCGCAACAATAAGGAAATAGACTAAACAGAACTGTTCTCTGTTAGCTTCGGTGGAAGAAAATATTTTGTTTTAAGAGGAAAAAGGATGAAATGTTTGTCCTCATGTGGAAGGAACAAAGCTACTGTAATTTTTTTTCATTATTTTGTCGTCAGGAACTCCAGATGATTCGAGCAAATTATTCCAAATGTAATGAAATATTCTTAAATGTTAATGAATAAAGAGTGGTTCTGTTCTCTGTAAGGGTTTAGTAGTTAATCAGCAATCAGAAACCCAATCTAAACATCTTCTTTGATTGGAGGTTATGTATAAGCTAAAGGAATAAGCACATACACACGCACACACACACACATCTTCTGCAAGTTAAATGAACCCTTTAAGGTACTTCTCAGCTACCTGTCAGCAGTCCACATTCAAGTTAGGTTTATATCAAACCTAATGGCTGAAAAGCTCAGTGGACCATTATACAGGTACAGTAATTGGAGTCTGAGCCAAGAATTTCTATTTTTTTTGTTATTGCCCAGGCTTAAATTTTTTGCTCTGCTGACACGTTCATCAACAGCACCAGAATCATGATTGAAAAAGGAAAAAAGGGAACAAAACATAAACTTTTAGCAGAAGAGAATCAGTTTTAATAGAATGTACTTTTTCTCAGTGTTATTGGATTGTGGGTTTCTGCATTGCTAAAAACAGAGATTGTGACACAGTCACATCAGGATACTGAAGGGTATTCTCAGTCTGTTTCTGCTGAAGTCACAAATATGCATACTAATGAGTACAAGTAGACTTTTAAATGAAAACTTGCACTGCTAAGTAGTGTGTAAAAGAGAAGAGCATTTTTGAGAATCTGTTTTTCTTTTGTATTTTAAAAATCTAGATGGATCTCAAATAGGAAAAAAGATTGTTAGCTTAGCTCTACACATGTCTCTTTATAAACAGGTTGGCGTGTGAGTAGTGTGCAGGCAAACACTCCTCTCTTCCTTATTGGCCATTAGAGCAGCAGTCTTTACAGTTCATGCTCCACATAAAAGATAGTTTAGCTAATTAGCTAAAAGCAATCTGTATTCCATGGGCTAATTCCTTAAGTGCCTGTCAGGTGAGCACATGTTGGCTTCGGTTTAATTGATTCTTTGCTGTTCAGCCACACTGTTGCAGAAGGCTATGCGCTTGCACCAAAAGAACCTGCCTGTGCAGAATGTAGAAATCTAGACACAAAGTTTTTGCCCTGACCTGCAATGGGAATTGATTTGACGCCCTCCGACAAAGATTTTTGTACGAGCAGAGCGGGCCTGTGCTTGATGAGGACTGTGACATGTTACCTAGTCATGACTAAACGGCTAAAGATTCAGAGAGGTGCGATTGGGTTGATGTGGATAATCGTTACATTAACGACGCACGCTGTCACGGAGTTCAATTCAAAAGCAATTAGGAGATCAGTAACCTTTTAATTCCACCTTTAGATGGAGTATGCGGTTTATGTTATGGTATATCACCTGAATCCATGTCAAAATGAAAAGACTAATCAATCACAGAGAGCAGATAATAAAGACAGGAAGGGCTGAAAAAGTCTAGACTATAGATGGAGGATGGAAGAACAAGTTTGCAGCAGATCAAAATAAGACAAGCCCAGCATCTCCTGCTAATTCACTTAATTTTATCACACTACATTTTCTAAAAAGGGCTGCACAAAATGATGAAACTGCACACACATGCATGCTTAAACATCAAATCCAGTTTTGCCACAGGATGCTGTTTTCCGGCTGTTTAAACCTCGTCTTAAATTAGCTGCTCAGCCATTGGAAGGAAAGGCAGGCAGGATACCAGTAATTACTGTCTGATTGGTAGAGTGGCTGCAATTAGCGTGTGTAAGGCTTGCAGATTTGCATACGCAAGAAAAAAAAAAGAAAAAGCCTTTGCTGCCGAGTACAATGGCATAAAATGTCATTAAAGTCCAACGGTCCACTTCAGGATTAATAAAATATGCAAACGCTTGAAATATGTCATTATGGAAAATCTTTGCAAAGACAGAGGTGATTAGAGATGTGTGTGAAATGCAGTTTACAACCTGTTTACACCACAGTAGTGTAATCACAGGCAAAACAGAACCAGACCTGAAAACACACATTGTAAACAATGTGAAGGAATCTATTTTCTCCCTGTGCAGTTTTGTGTATGCTTCAACAGCAGCGGGACCGAGGAGATTCTCAGCAGTGCTACGCCCTTATCATAGCACATTTAACAGGGGGGGCTAATCCAATCAGGTGGGATAACAGGGTTGCTCTCTGTGAGTGGAGGAGGATCAGGCGAGTACTCCTCTGCTTCCCATTAGTGTGTGTCTCTCCAGCCGGGCCTAACCTAATCCCATTTCCCCATCTAAAGCCTTAACCCAAACAAGCACGCAGGACAATAATCTCCGGTCACACTTCTGTTGGCTGCCTTGGGCCTTCTGATGCTGCTAATAGAGGGATAGCAACAAGGGTGCCAAGAGACTGCCAGAAGGACAAGATGTGGCTTGTTGTCTGCCAAAGAACCGCAGCATCCACAGCTTTTTCCTTCTCTCTCTCCCCTTTTGTTTGTCTTTTCCTTAGTTTTTGTTGTATTGTGTGTCTATTCGTGGTTTGTGTTTCCTCTCTTCCCCTAAACACACTTATCCACAGAGATGCGGTCCGCACACAGATCTTTTTGCAGCCAAGCATGTCAAGAATGCTGCTTTATAAACACGTTTGATTGCAAGTAATCTTAGTGTCCACACCATGTTCATTGCCATGAAATGTTTTTAAAGTCAGGGTTGTACAGAAGGCGGAGGAGGAGGAGGTGGAGGACAATGATGGGGTCGGAGGAGAGAAGATGCACATTTATGGAGGGGGAAGTCTTCTTCTCAGAATTCCCCGAAATGAAAAAAAAAAAAAAGAGATGGAGAGAAATACATTTTGGCTCTCTCTTTGTGTCTTTTTGTCCCTATCAACGGCACATGTTCCCCAGATGCAGAGTCCTGATCCAAACCTCATCGAGACGCCACCCTGAGTGTCTCAGATCACTTACACACTCTCCAAAGACTTTGGAAAAAACAACCTCATCCACAATTCCTATTTTTCTTGGTTTCCATAAGAAAAATGTAACTCTAGCTTGGTAATGAATTCCAACTGAAAGTGCGACAGCGGGTACCTCAAAGAGGGCTTTTTAGCTTAGCAGTGCATATGGAGCAGATTATGACATTCTACAAAATTGATCACTTGATTTTAATACTTATGGATAACGTCTGGGAAATTAAACAACCGCTGGGAAGAAAACACTGAGCTTTATTCCTATTTGTATGTCTGTTGTGAACTTTGTTGTTCTCATTTTTACCAAATTTCTTCAGAAACAAATCAAGAATGGCTCCAAGCTTTACTCTGGAATGATGTAGAAGTTAGCCCCTTGTAGTTCTTTGCATCTGGGTACCCAGCTGGATGTGGAGTTAAATCACATTTGGTTATTCTGGGTCTCGCGGCTGTTCAGAACACAGCTCCACAGTGCAAGCTGTGTGAAATGGATAACTTCATTGAAGCTGATCTGATGACAGCTTTCACCAAAGCGCTAATAATACCTTTACGCACATTTTCACACTCACTGTAACTATCTGCTATCGTGAAATGATTCAAGTTTTTAGAAATGTTTTTTTTCTCTCAATAAAATAAAGAATAAACAAAAAGACCAATGTGGCAGCATCTGAAATACAGTCATTGCCAAAAAAAAGTCTTAAAACAATTATCTAAAGATGCAAGGCAGCAGAATCTAAATGTCACAGTATTTCTTTTTTCTCTGAAGTGCTAAACACAGTTGTGTCAGTGTGGTGGGACACAGCGACAGAAACGTATTAAGATTTCTGCAAACAATGGTGAGAAAAATGTTTATCTAAAGAGCTTCAGGCCTTCATGGACTTTTGGAGATGGAGGTTTCTACCTTCACAGCTCACTAATTGTTTACCAGAAAAAACTCCTTTTATTTAAACAAGAAACAAACACAAGACACAATAATTCCATAATGAAGCTCCTTTTGGGAGGTACTACAGTTTATTTTCCCTGTATTTTATTTGTAGGTACATTAAAACCAAACCATTGTGTTTTTATGCATTTGCAGAGATCTATTAAATTAACACATTATAGAAGGCTTCCAGGAATGACTAGAGATTTTAACCAATCAGTCTGAAGAACACAAACACTGCCACTGTCCAATAAGAAAGAAGCACTGCAGTACAAGAAAAACCTCTGTTTGTTTAACAGAGGTCACTCTGAAGGCTTTGTTCTTAATGAGTTCATTATCACTTAACTTGTTAAGAAAAGTAAATTAATTTACAACTGCATCTTTTTCATTTTGGGTCACAAATGTAACCGATAAAAACATTGTTTTTTGTCTTTGCAGGAAGGCATGGTGGCGGTTGTTTAATGCAGTCCCGATGCTCTCTGCCTCTGAGACTGCAAGGGCTGACTATTAAAAAAGGAAAACTGATTGAATGACATACTAGTGTGAAATATTTCACACTAGTTGGTTTAAAGGGATAAGTATGCGTGTGTGAACACTATCGGTTTTGTGTACATGTTGACATGTGGACATTTTTTTTTTCAGCCAGCAGGTGTGTTGATAACATTTGAGTGTGTGTGTGGACAGGCCCCGCCCTTTTTGTACTACATTTGAACCTTACCGTAATGATAAACAACCAGTAAACTTGTTGCTTTATGCTGCTTCATGGTCTTATCCCCCCCCCCCTCCTATTATCACCCTCTTACCCCCCCCCCATCTCTCTAACATCCCTCTCTCTTCTACCCTTCTTTCCTTTTCCGTCGGGTCCAACACCAAAGATTTTCAAACATGATTGAAATTAATAAAGTTTGGCCTCAATTACAAAAGGGGTTTATTCAGACATACCTTTGGTTTGTCTGAAGATTAATAACCCCTCTTGTTAAAGTAAAATATGTCCAACACAAGAGGCCCTCAGCTCTCATCTGCCTGCCCAGCTGTTGGACAGGAGAAGTAAAAAAAAAAAAAGGAAAACTGCAAATTGAAAAGCATTACTATTAAAACTATTTAAATATATAGCAACCAAACCAAACTTTCCCTAAAAACACATTTAAAATTGTGCTACTAAGATGACTTTTAAGCTGAAAAGAATTCCTAGTCATTCTTCAGTTAAAGCTAAATTTTCAATTGTCTTTGACAAAAATGTATCCTAAAATCTCAATGTTGGATTTTGTACGATGTGTAAAATTAACTGTTAAACTCAACTGTTTTTTTATGACTTATTGCTGAAGTAGCTTCATGAAACAATTTTCTGATGATCTAAAGACTATAGTTTTAACTTAAATTTCCTCTGACATTTAGGTGACCTTAGGTTACCCTAACCATAACCCATTTTTGTAATTCCTTACTATTTCTGGTCTCTTTTAACAAGGTTAAAAAAAAAACTGTTGTGAAATGTACAATAGAAAAGTGGCGGCTCTGGTTGCACGCTCTTTGAAATTCTCACCTGTGTCCTATCTCTAATTCCTCCAATGATTCCAAAGACTTAAAAAAAGAAAGAAAGACAATAATGGTTTTAAAATGTGATTGGAAACTTAAAAGACTGTTATTGTTTGCTTTTAAATGCTAAATGTTGTCACTTGTTTTCCAGTATTGTCAGTTGACTTTGTGGTACTTAATAACTTCATGATGACAAGTTTGCTCTGCAACAGGCAAGCTAAAAATCTCCTTGAGAAAAATGAGAATTATTTTACATTGTTTTTAAATGATTGACAGCTGTGGAAGTTGGTTGGAAGTAGTTCAATCATCTAAATGATCGTTGGTTATCAGCATCCAGAGTAAGGAAAAGAGAAAAGAGCAAATGCCCGTTATAACGTGACTTTCTGTTCCACATTCAGGCAGACGTCCAAACAGCTAAGAGCCACAACTTTGTTTACCAACAGCTGTTGACTTGTCTGTTTTTTTATTGCATTTGTTCAACACAGGCATCATTGGTATTTATTAATCTCATTTCTGCATAGTTCACACCTAATGCACTTGTAAAACATATCTTGCAAATCATGTAACGAGTGAAATGTGCCATCTTGAAATCTCCAATCAGAATGACAGGAAAACAAGAGGACGTTTCGTGCAAAGCATAAAGAAATTTATATCTCCTCAAAATTTTAAAAGCAGCATGACTGACTTTTGACACTTAGCCTGAAAAAGGACTGAACTTAACATCCAGTTCTCTAAGGTTAATAAAACAAAGCTGCACTTAAGAGCAAATCAATACGGAGAATTAAGAAAGATTTATTTGTGATACAAAAAATGTGCATGAAATATGTTCATATTCTTTGGGCTCTGGACCGATGGCATCCTGCATGCTGGTGGGATAAGCTCGTACAATAGATGAAGTAACCCCGGAGCCTAGGCACTGATGGTGGTAGAAGGCCAGTCCATGACAAAGCATTGGTCCAGGTGGAGGAGAGTTAGCAAAACCGTCTAGTATGTAGATAGATAAACATCCTTTGAATTTAAAAGCAAAAAGATGTTTGTGGTTGGATGAGAAGAAAAGGCAGAGAATTTAGCAATTAGTTTAGAGTGAATTTTTAATTGAGGAGTAGCATTCAGAGTGAGCAACACAAGAACCCAGCTCACCAGGAAGTGAGGTAGATCTTCCTTGTTTAAATTGCGTCAAAGCTTTTAATGTGAACAATATGAACTGACCAAACCCACATAGACACATCCTACTTTACATAGGGTCATGGCCGGCCCTCCCTATACGCGAATTACGCAGCCGCGTAGGGCCCCCGTCACCACCAGGGCCCCGAAGTGGCGAAAAAATAAAATAAAAAAAAGACCCAAATCTGGCAACCTATTTCATAGCTGTGAATGTTGTGCAAAAGAAAGTTGCCTGCACTTTAATGATCCCCCTTGTCAACACACCTGAACCAATCTGGCAACCCAAATAATGACGTTACGCCACTCTTAGCAACGATTGGCCAACATCACTGCATCTAAGCCTGGCACAGTGTGCATTTACGAGCGCATTTTGTTTCAATAAAGTTGAGAAAAGAAAAAAAACGAGTGCATTTTGTCACGCTGATCAAAGCGACAACAAGAGCACTTCATGCCGAAGAGACTTTATCCATCAGGAGCTGAAAAAAGATGAACAACTTCAGCATCAATCACCAGGTAAGTTTGGAGGATGATGGGGCCATATTTTTTACATTATCCAGTATTTCTGTGCATTCGCGATTTAAAATACTAATTGATCCGAAGTTCGGTAAAGTTAGAAAGACAGGTGAAGTTTGCACATAAATGACCCCGTTTGTCGTAATTTCCAATGGAAAACTCTAAAATAATTCTGATACCCAAGTTTCCTGGATGAGGTTTAACGACAATGGCGATGGCTGATAAATGTTTAACTCACGTTATTGTATTGTTTAATTGTTTTGCTAACACATATTTAGTGCGTTCTGCATTTTCCGGTTTATGTCAGTATAGGAACTGCTGTTTATCTGTTATAGACAGTCTGGTAGTCTGACTTTTTCAACAATGTGTCTTAAAATCTTGCATTGGCATGAAATATGGAGAATCAAAACTGCCAAATACATAGGAAATAAAGGTTCTAATTTATTAATGACAAATAAAATAAATGTACTCATTTTAAAATTATGAACATACAAAATAATAGAATAAGAAGTGTATAAATGCTTATATTTCCATTTATACTCAAATTATTATTCACATTTATTATTTATAAATAGGTACATTTCTTTCTCATTTGTATTTCACAGTTTTGGTTCTACATAATGAGGATGTTTTGCACAGTTCCGTGTCAGCCAACATTTTCTTCTGCTCTCAAAAAGTATCAAAAAGTATTGGAGGAGGTGCAGCATCCACATCCCTTCATGTGGCATGTAAAGTAATTTAAAAAACAGTGTCAGCATAACCCTTTTTTTTCCATAAACAGCGGCTGAAGAGTATGGAGCCCCAAACTGTTCTTAATAAATAAATAAATATGATCTTGTGCAAATATATAATCAAACAATCTATTTCTCATAAATATATAAAAAGATCATGACATTGTGAAAAACCTGCACACAGATTTTAACTGAACCACTAAACTATTAGTAGTATTCTGCTATAGTTATTTTATTAACTTCATCAATAATTATTGTATAATAATTCTTGTTTTTTAGCTGCAGAGGAAACTCCTGTCACCACATCTTCTGTTGAAAGGGAAAATGTTGATGTTGCTGCTGGTAAGTTCAAATCTACCCAATATGGAACCCAAATCAAACTTATTGTTTCATTATTACTTAAAGGACAGTCATACATTTGTGCACAGACGCACAACAGTGAAGGCACTTCTTTCCAACATTCTGCACTAGATATATCTCATTTTTATTACAACAACAGTTGCGTTTTGTTGGTGCTGCTGATCAGTTAGAGGGCCCACAAATTAAATCTCGCTTAGGGCCCCCGGAAGACCAGGGCCGGCACTGCATAGGGTATGTCTAAACCTGACACATAGAAAGGTAAAAAAAAGACAATTTAACAAAAAAGAAACCTAATTCATAACCCCCCCCCCCATGACATGGTATGGCCCAATGAGCTAGATTCAGCAGTTTAGTCATTTGCACCTTTGACCACACCTGAAGCTGCTGGCATGCAGGTAACAAACAGAAGTCTCAAAAGTGATGCGTCTACAAAGTTGTGAATACGTTTACTTTCTAATGTCATTTAGGTAAATTTAAACTAATACTATAAGAAAGTGATAAATGGGTGTGATTGTGGTTAGACAAGAGGAATTTATTTGTTGTTAAATTTTGGCATATTTTTAAAACTTAACAATGAGGAAAAAGTTGTATTTGTCTGGTAGATGTGGTAAAGTCTTGACTATTAGGCTAAATTAAAAAAGGCAGGTGAGGCCCAAGCCATTGTTCTTTTAGATTTTTTTTGATTTTTTTTTGTTTGAAAGAAACAACGTGCCAGGAGAAACCAGGATAAAAAGCATAATACGAAATTAACAAATAATTGATGCAAATAATTTTATTTCAAAACTTGGATTTAAATTAGGAAAATAATAATTAGGATAGAAGATGCTCTTTTGAGGGCGAACCTGCATTACAACAGGAATGAAGTGACGGTTGTGTAACCTGTCTCTTTCAAGTTTCTACCTAATGCTTCAAGGTTACAGCCAGGATTGATGGAGTTCACCATAAGGGCAAATGAGAGGAACAAATATTTTTGCTGACTGTCAATCCTTCCAACATATTTGCAACCACCAATCGAATTTACATGGTTTTGAGCGTAAACTGGGAACCTCAAGAATGATACAGACCCAGTGGGAAAATGCTGACACAGCACAAAAGATCGCAGCCACAGTCTGAACCCCAAAACAACACGTCGCCATGCTGCCATCATTGACATTGATTAGTTCAAAATTTCATGGTTGTTCAGATCATTTTAGAAGTATTTTAGTTTTCTTGTGCGTGGCATTGAATCTGACTGCTATTTATTAACGTTGGCTCCTCACAGAAACGGGGCTTCAGGCTGCAGCTCCTGATGTGCTGTCACGACTCGAGAGGTCAGAGTCATTTAAAATTAAAGAGTTGTCTTTGGAATCCACACTCTGATTACATTACATGTTAAATAAATGATGAACGCTAATCAGTTTCTGGCCTAAAATGCCGATGTTACATATTTGCTAAGGGGCCCAGGGAACGGCCTACATGGTAACCATCTTTTTGGTCCTGCCAGCTTGGCACAGCTGGAAGTTTGACTTGGCTTTGCGACATTATGGAAAACATAACTCATAGTTGGGGGGTGTATTATCATTGACTTTCGAACAACGCCTATACAAATATTGTTTCCAGCTTTACTGAGGTCAAAAACATTGAAGCATCTGTTTCGATATGCCCCACTGATACTCTGCCATGGCTGAACATCAGAGGCAGAAGACACTTCAGCACAGAATGCCCATAGGTAAACGTGGCAGCTGGACATCTACATCTTGTCGCTCAATTCCTTATATCCATTTCTTCATATTTTGTATTATATCTTATTGTGTTTTCTTTGATTTCCTTCTTTTTGTCTCATTGTGACATTGTGGAGTAACAACTCCATATGTGCTTGATTTGAGGCTCTTTTGTGTGTCAAACTGTGTCCTACATTACTGAGGGCGCGACACAATATTTGCTGTTTTGCGGTGGGGGAGTCTCATCATCTCCAACTGTTAAGGAACTGCCGTCGTCCACAGAACAGTGTGGGGCCAGTGGATCAATTTCCTGATGCTCCCTTTTCAAAATATACACAGCGGTCTCGGCGGAGGTGACACCGTTCACATGAGGGCAGAGGGAGAGAGGAGGTGATGGAGAGGAGTTTAGTCCTGAAAGTCTCCACCTGGTGGGGTGGTTGAGGGCCAGCAAGAAGCCCCCGCAGCACACAAAGCTTGCCTTGTGTAAGATAAGCGTCGGGCACCGGGGGGGCCTTGCGGCACTATTTTCATAATCAGAGTCAGTTTGTTTTCTTTAGACCTCAGAGTCTGAGGCTGTCAGGAGAGCAGCACGCCGGCAGTGCTGGAGGTTGTGTTTGGTAGTACCGTTTGGGGAGAAAGGGGATCTCTTTCAGGGCAGGTCAGGGATTCCAGGGGCTCCACAAAATTTACCTCCTATTTGCCTTTGTTTATTTTGGTAACTGATCCCTTATTCCCTCACACAGATTTCCAGTTTATGAAAACTTTAGATGTACCTCTTGTTTAATCCCAACTCTACACTCAGACATTTTGTATTTTTTTACACACTGACCAGGTATTTTGAAGCTACAATTTGTATTTACTAAAACAGCTCCAAAGCTATTTAAATGGTATTACAAATGCTTGAATTGATGCTGTAAATGTGCTTTTTACCCATCAGCCCGCAAACACCACTAAAATCCTCTCTCCTTCTTTTTGTCCTTTGGCAATAGAGTATTGGCATAATACTTTGAGAGTTTAAAGGAAAAACCACTGAGCAAAAGCCTCAGAGTCATAACAATGTTTTCTTGGTAAAGACTATGCAGAAAATGGTACTTAACCTTAATTAGAAACAGTTGCTTTAGTGTTGTGAAGATGACATGCCTAGAGCAAGTATTTAGAGTTGACAACAAAGAAAATCCGGAGAGGTACTATTAAAGGAAAAGTGATTTTTCATAGCAAATCTGGTTACAGTTAGAAAACTTGATTGTGAAGCAATTCTGGATATTATTTTTGCATACTTATCTAATTTTAAGTGAATTTTTCACAACACATAAGAAGCGCAGATCTGGTGCTCCAAGTCTGGTGCTTTTTTTTTGTGTCTTTCACCCCTGAGTAGTTTTGTTGCATACAGGTTTCTTGATTTTCTTTCTGTCTTTCCACAGTTCATTCTGGCCCATCACAGCAGCCGCCTGCCAGGTCTCCTCTCGGCTCGCTCCCTGTAGACTCCTGGCTGCACAGAAACAGGAAACGGTAATAGTATTGCACTGCTTTTCCTCCCCCTGTCTGCATCCCCATTACTCCCTCATTCAATGAATTAAAAAAATAGAAAAAACAGATGTGTAATAGCATATGTTTGTGGAAAAATGGACACAGGCCACGAAGTACACCCAAAGTATACATTTGTGTTTTTGCACTTTCCTTGGGTGCCTGAAAGAAATAAAATATGCGTTGCATCTAAACTGCAGTTGCAATTTCGAAGAAGAACTTTAACAGTAAAAAAAGCATTTGTTATTGTCTATTAATTATTTATTTTGCTCTTTATTTTGTCTAAAACTGTTAATCTCTTTCAAGAATTTCCGTTTGTTTTAGTTGGATTTTAGTATATTTGACAAATTTTTCAGTCCCACCCCAACCATCTTTAGATCTATTGATGCTTTCCCAGTGGTCTTTTAATTATGATTATGCCATTTTTAACAAAAAATCTGTGTCCTTTTCTAGGACATAGTTTATGCAGAATGGCAGAGTTGTGGGTGGGACTACAAGTGTGGAGCAAGCCTGCTTTCATATTCCATCATCCCTCTGTGCTTACAGCTCCTTCACAACCAAAACTTAAGATTAGCAGTGCAACAAAAATTCCGAGCAGTATTGGAGCCATACAACTGTACAGTTTGAGCCCAATGCCCGACAAGTAAATCAAAGACAAACATATTTTCTGCAAGTGGATGCATCAGAATGGAGTGGAGCAGGGGGCTCGTGGTTTGCTGTAGCAGCTTCTACTACGTCGTACCTAAAAGCTGAATCAAATGACATTTTTGTGTCTGCTCTTGATTCAAAACAATTTTGATAAATAAATACTCAGAAATGCAGTTTTGAACATATATATTTTTTTATATATGTCCTCCTTAATGAGAAAAAGGCCACAAGCACATACTAAAAACACAAAAACACAAGTTTCATCAGAGTGGACCTTTAAGCATGTACTCTTTTTGTCCTAGAAAACTATCTTGGAACAGCTTTTTAAGAAACATTAACTTAACTTTGTGAGAAAATGTTTTCAATGGCAAATCAACCTTTACACAGATTTGTAGACATGCAAGCATTTTACTATATTAAAAAAAACTAGGCTTTGTTGGAAATCATAGTTTAAACTTAATAAAAATACTCAGATTCAGTGAGATTATAATGGCTATAATTCGTCAATGGAGACACCTTAAAAGACTGTTAGCTCTGTTTAACCTGCAATTAGCAACATTTCTTAAAAATATATATACATATAGTAGCATATTGACATTTTTTTCCAACTAACTAACTTAGCAGTTTTGGTTAAGTTTTTAGTGCTCCTTTTATTGACTGATGTTTTTCAGCGTTTTGCACTGTTTCTCTCTTTAGCAGTTAGCATTGAAGTGTTAGACATGTTTTTAATTCCTTTTAACACACTTAAATCCTTTTCAAAGGATTATAATCTCTTCTGTTCATACAGAAACTTCAGCTCTCATCATTCATGCATGGGGTTTAAAAAAAACACACATCTTTCTCATTTAGTTTCTTTAAACAGCAAAAAGGTGGAACATTTTTTCTGTATAAAATGTTATTGCTTTGAGTCTGCAGCTGTAATTTAAGTGTCCTACAAAGATGGGTTGCTGTTTTGGTGAAAAGCACCACAGTTGCTTTAATTAAAACCATTGAGCACCAAAGCAAAAGTTTAAATGTGTCTGCTCTGTAGCCGTGTTGTCTCTCCACAGGTGGATGAGCATGTCTTAACAACCCCCTCAGCACACACACTCACACGTGTGCACACAAGCACAGGCTTCCTAGTGTTTATGAGTCACTTCACCCCTGGCTAAGCATGTGGTGAAGCCACCCAACTCCAGTCATATCAGCGGGATCTGCTAACTAGCCTCCCAGGACACTGCCAGGTTTTTATAGTAAATTGTGGATCAAAACCACAACTGACTAAAAAACAGATAGGCTTGCTCTGACTTCATAGCATTTTGTGGTCTACGTTTCCCTCTGAATTTTTCTTTTCTGCTCTGGACTCGTTCCCTCCCTCTTTTTTCCCCCCCTTTCATCTTAATTCAAATTGCAGCTGGATGTGCCATTCTTCTTCATAGTTTCCTTTTCATTTTCTTAGTCTCAGCCCTTTAAAATAGTGTTTTATCTTTAAAGATTTTCAACCAAAGATTTGTTTTCATGGAAGCCCTAATGTGTTCAAGAAGGCAGAACATTAACTGCGATAATAGTGGGGCCACAAATATGTCCTACAGAATTTTCTGCAGACATGCAGTCCTTACACTTCTAAAGCTTGTTGTCGGAGTTTTCAGCAAGATACAATCACTTCTCTCTATAGAAAAACTCCAGATATCTCCTGCAGAACGCAGATGTGTGGATCTCAGGCCAAAAGCACTGGCCCCCTTTGCCAAAAAATAACCATAAAAATTCCACTCGCAGTAACTAACCACAAAACCAAAATATCTCTGTTTGTATTCAAGGTATTTGTCCCTGTAGCCATGAACCTGCAGTAAACTGCAGAGGTTGGATTAGGTGGAAAATCCATCAAAGTTTTATAGTAAAATAAGAAAGTGACTACAAACTCTGTGTGGAGTTATTTTCTGGGATTGTCTTCAGTTTCGTGAGTCTTACATTCCATACAGGCTCCATCTGTACACAGAGATGCTCCGGAACATTCCTGCAACCTTTTCTTTTTGAGCCACACCTTATAATGTTAAGCATTTTTGGCATTTCAAAACAAAATCATGGAGCGCAGAATTCTACCGTCACTGCCAACAATTCTCAGTCCACTTCTCAGCTGCGCGGTTCTGAGCAGATCGGTTGTACTTTTTCCCACGAGCAGATTCTTCCAGTTGCAATAGGCCCTGATAGTGAGGCCTCATATTTGTTTGTTATAAATCCTTTAAATTGAATGTAGTCAAAATAACACATTTCATGCCAAATTATTCCGAGTTCATCTTCCATCTCCATCTGCGTACAGATACTGACATGAATTCTGAGGTTTGTATTGGTTTTTGCAGTAGATATTTAGGAAACAGTCTTTGTATTTTCATATATATCCTTATAGGTAACAGGATTTCTGAAGCAATGTGACAACTTTCGTTTTTCTTATTTGAAGAATAAAACTAGAATATTTAATGCAGTTTTAAAAATGACTTCTTCTTCTTTTTTTGATCAATTTAAAGACAACATTTTCATATTTGTTGGCCTTTTATTATGTATGATATTAAATTTGTGTTTTACTTTAATTATGTTTTCCTACATTTCTGAACAAAAAAAAAGGTAATACTTCTATAAAAAATTCTATTGGTATTAGTTTTATGCCTTTACAGGGCAGTTTCTATTGCAATTGATGCATAGTCGACACTAATATCTCTGTGGCCGGCTCTCTTTTACATCCGCACTTTTCCGTGAACACACAGTGTTTTCATGCGACAGTTTACTCATGTAATGTGACCTGGAGGGGCGCCAATGAGCCCGTGGAAGGTCCATGGCCTGAGGCCTGCTGACACCTACCAGCAGCCTAGTTGAAATGTTTATTTATAACTCTGCTGCAGCTCCACCTCCCTCTGTCGTCTGCCAGCAGCCATGCCAATCCAAACACACAAGGCCTTTCCTGACTGATCCAGAGCATGATTTCAGAAAGAAGAGAAGCCTTTTCCCTCTTTTTTCCCCTTCCTAGTGCTGAAACTCTCCCACCCTTTCCCTCTTCTTTGTATTCCAAAGAGTAACGCTATGGGAGAGTCCACACAGAATGGAGAGGGAAAAGAGGAGGAAGGAGGGAGGGATGGGTAGAAGAAAAAGGAGAGGGGGCAGAGGTTTACTCCTTGCAGTATGGGCTGCTAAATTGGTTTCAGAGCAGCAGTTGGACTCCAGGGATGCATGGCACACACTGCCGAATAGCTCTGTTTGCTTTTGAGGGGTGTAGGAAATGTGATCCCCATCCTCGGAGCCAACCCACATCCCACCCATCGCCACCACCAAGAATGAGAGGATCTTTGAGGACAACCTTCCTGAAGCAGGTATCCCTGCTCCTATGGTTTTAAGAGTCCTAAACACATGGAAAAGGGGGGTGAACACATTTTTAATGGTTACATCATGGTAGATGAAGTGTCCATCAACCAGGCGGGGTGTGACGTGGGAAGGTAGGCGGACCTGCTGAGTCCCCCAGCAAGCCCAAGGCTGCAGGCTCTCTAAAAAGGGTTAATTGTGCCAGGCCAAGCTTTGCCATACTCACATGGGCAATCAGTGAGTGGGAAAAGCAGGGGGAACCCAGGAGACCTCATTCACTGTGGATGTGACTTGCTGTTGGTCTCATCTGGCACCCGCAGTCTACAGTCACTATGCTTACACACTCCATTGTTCAAGGGAGCTGTGCCAAATTACCAATGCCACTTGTTTGTCTGTAAAACATGCTCCCACAGCAGAATCGTGTGCATTTGTCTGCATGCCGCAGCTCAGTCCCCAACTTTTTGGACATCTCTCACAAAAAGGAAAAAAAAAGTGAAAGATAGCTGAGCCACAACAAAAGGGAAATTTATGCCATATTATTTCC
This sequence comes from Oryzias latipes, assembly GCF_053564925.1. Taxonomy (NCBI): domain Eukaryota; kingdom Metazoa; phylum Chordata; class Actinopteri; order Beloniformes; family Adrianichthyidae; genus Oryzias; species Oryzias latipes. Next base: position 17,118,662 of record NC_136245.1, read on the forward strand.
ACTCAATCAATGAATCTAGTGTTTGATGAATAATATATAATGCATCAAATATTTATTCAAACATCAAAAAAGAAAGGAGCATCAGGAGAGGCACATATTTGTATGGGATGTATTGTGCGTGCTGTATTCAGAGTCAGGCAGCAGTCAAATTAATGCACCAATCTTCAGTGCTGAGAAAAGACGGGGTGGAGTTACAGCGAGAGTTGTTTTGATTCATAGGGCACGTTTGTTTTAATTTCTCAATTGATGCATGCGCGTGAATGTGTTGTTTTTGTGTGTGTGTCTGTGTGGCTGCCTCATATCGACATATAAATGGAGACAGAGCGAACGTGCAAACTATTCACGCGCCCGGAGCAGATCCCCCATTTCTCTGCAAGACAGTTTGCTTGGCTTGCATCTGGACGCACTTGTCTTACATTGCATGCGTATATGATGACAAATCCTATATCTAATTTACTCTGCCTTCCTGCCGCACACATGCAGTATTTCATTTAATAAATCACTGCGCTTTAAAAGCCGGCGAGTGCTCCACGAACAGGCGTTCACACTGTGTGGCTGCAAGCGTCCGAGTTTAAACGTGCGTGCATTCAAAGTGTGAGAAGGAAGTTTATTGCGGTTGCGGGTTCCTTTGTGTGTTTATACCCTTGTTTGTGTGTTTGTCATGAGCAAGTCCTCAGGGAATGCCGTCTCCACAGTAACCATCTCTCTTGGTGGTCCGTCATTAATAGTCTGTCTGGTGTTGATGATTTAGATACGGCGGGAAAAAAGGGTTGCAGTCAGATATATCAAGTCCAAGCCCATAAAAATCATTTAACAACCAGGAATAATAAACACCTCAACAAGCAAATAAATAATCAGTAAATCATGTGATCAGTTTAAGTAACCATTTTTCAAGCCTCCTTGTGTGGGTGTGAGTGTGTGTTTGTGCGACAGTGTGCGCATGTGTGCATTTGAGCATTTGGTGTTTGTTTTTCCTCTTTGTCTCATTTCTCCCCCCACCTCTCCTGAGTGAAGAGAAATTGAGAAACCAATCTAAAATCCATCAGGATTTTCCTGCCCACAAGCCCCTCTCCCTCTAACCCCACTCAAACCCTCCCCTCCAACCCAGCACACACACTCACACACACACACAAATGCACACGCACTCACACACACCCTTGTTTTTTGTGTTGTAGGCGTCTAGAAATTGGATGAGATGTTCGTTTAGCGGGCAGCTGGTCTGGGGCCGATATGAATTGCGTTTCCCCACACCAGAAGAGGTCAAGCCCCCTCGCCTTGACGGAGTGAATCAGCCTATTGAGTGGTGCTTTAGTCCATTTACCAACAACCAATGGCAAGGCAGCAGACAGGAGAGATAGAAACACAGAACACTGTGTAGAAGAGAGAAAAGAATGACATATAAATTCATTGTTTCTCATCACCCAGCTGGGGCAGGAACGGCTGAGAGTGATTGCTGGGCCGGGGGAGTGAGGTGGGAACATTACCATCTGAGGGTACTGTGTATGTGTGAAAAAAGAGACGAGCACTCCTCTTTTACCGCTGGTGGCGCCATGTTGGGTTCACATGCGCAATCTAAAATGTTCTCTTTAGCGGAGTTGGTGTTTTAGAAGAAAACACAGTCATACATCTGCAAATGCCTTCATGTTCTACCAAAGAAGTGGGAAAAAAACTGTGTCTTTGATGCCTTCTTTTCAAAATAGAAGAACATCTTCAAACACAACAAAAATAGAGACTATTATTAGGTTGATGAGATGCACAAAATGGTTTTCCAACCGTGCACATGCAGCTGTAGCACAAGGTGTCTTTATGCTTTGCCTGTGTGACTACACTCATCAGGAAAAAAAAAAAAAGGATGCTGCCCCTTTAATTTTCATCCCAGCATATCTTGAGGAGTTAAGGCAAAGCAATTAAAACAAAGACATATTTAACATGAGGTTAATGATTGGCTGACCCTGCAGTCAGCACAGTGACAATATCTTAATTATTGAGAAACCTAAAGTCATTACGCCTACGAATGGCCTGAGGAGCATCTCTATTGATTGGGATTCAGTTCCATTACAGGCCCAGCTTGGACCATTGAAACCACCATTACAGACAGTCTTTCTCTCTTCTTCTCCCACTTCTGGTCTATGTGTCTTTTTATCTCTTTCTCACTGTCCCTTTCTGTGTTATACTGAAAACGATTGAATGCAAGAAAGGAAAATTGCAGTTGTGGCTCATGGGTTTTACTGGTTTCAACAAGAAAAAAAAAAACAATACAAAATTATAACCGAGGGTAACATTTTTAGCTGAAGAAGAATTATTTCCTTTCTCCGTCACTCTACTTTCCTTTATGATCTTTGTTTTGTGTTGATGACTTCTTTTATCCTGTGTGTGATTAGAGAAGTTTATTGCATTCCAATGACTTTGTTTTCACCACTTAAAAGCTCTACTGTTTTATTGTCATTCATACTGAAGCCATGTTCTTATTAGAATGCACAAATGTTAGTTTCAAGTTCACATTCACCATGAAGGCATGCAGTTAATGCCACGCTAACAAATCTAATAATGAATTTAACTGTTTAAGTGCTGCTCTGACCACAAATTACCACCTCTCTGAAACATGTCACTGTACTATAATGATGCTTAAAAACGTTTTTTTTAAACTATGGCTTTTTTTTAGCAAATGCTTGAAATCAAAGATATTTAGCAATTTAAATGCAACAAGACTAACATTCGCACATATAAAAAAATAGCAAAAAAGCAATTTAAAAAGCTTTAAAACCTTGTAATTCATATAGAACAATACAAGATTACACTTTTGTAACATATTTGATAGAATATCAAATGTGCATGCACATTTGCTAGTTGATTGCGCACCGCACACCCATTTATCCAATAACCAATAAATTTGGTGAGGAACCACCCGATTCAATCTCTAATGGGAGGCCGGTGAGCAGGGCTCTGTGTCATGATGTGTATTTCGAGATATATATAGAAGCCCGACGACGTCTTCACTGTCACACTTCTTCCTCCTGCAGGAGACGCAGCATGGGGAGAGCTGGGATGTAATTACCCAATCAGTGTGGGCCATCCTTATTAAAACACTACTAACAGTGCCACATTATTGAAATACCCCCCACTGGACTTTTCTTAATTCATTAAATAAATTAGAACCAGCACATTAAATAATTCATAAAGTGATGTCTAAGTTTTTTTCTTTTTTTCCCCCAAAGATGTTTTTAAAGAAGAAGAAAAAAAATTAAGTGAGATAATAAAGAACAGCTGATTAATAGAAACCTGTTTTTTGCAGGATATGACTCTGAAGGGAACATATGAAACTTTTAGAGTATGATGAATATTAACAAATACTGTAGTTCTTTTGGTTTCTTGTTTAGTTTAAGGTCATGCTTGCGTGGTTAAAATTGTTTTAAGATTGCTAAACAAACTGAATATGGCTCGGCAACAGCATGTTTGTATTTTTTTTCACTTTGCCAGCCTGCTGTCTTGTGTGTCCCTCTCATTATTAATGCGCTAATGAGAATATCCTTGAGCTATGCTAAAAAGCTAAAGACAAACAAAACCAGGAGTCAGATAAGGGATCTCGCTGTGTCCCCACATATCTTTAATTGACACATCCGCATCCTTGATGGAATATTTACCGCCTCTGACGATGGTTTGCTCACGCGTGGCGATCAAGGCTGTGTTCTTTTTTGATGATGTCGTCACGCTGTTGTGTTATTGACATCATTAGCATAGGTCAACCTCTAGATTCATCCAGACTTCATTATTTCCCCCTTATTGTTTATGAAATTAGTTTTTTTCCCTTATTCATTTTTAAGGGTAAAATCAAAATAGTGGTGAAATGTTAATGACAAAATACAAAAATTATACTCCAATGTGATTTCGGTAATCAGTTGACCTTCTTTTCTGCTGAGTTTTGAGGCAGTCGCAAAAAACACTGAAAAGTTTGTGTTTAGATACAACAGTGGGTGCCACATGTTACACATTGGAAAAAGTGTACAACAGTATTATTTATTTTTTGTCCTTGCATTCACGTTTGCATCATAACGTGTTTGCATACGTGCCTGCACATGAGTGTTTTCCAGAGAACATGGGAAAGGATTGAAGTTTGTGCCTCCACTGGGCTTTTATTTTGGACTGTGTGTGTGTGGGGGTCTTTGAGTGCAGCATGCCTGTCGGGATGCGACGGCCCTCTCAGCCATGTCAGGGACAGCTTCGTCGAGGGTGGCAGCCGAGGAAAATGATGATGATGAAATTAAAATTCTGCGCCTGGCAGAAGGGGCTGCCGCGATTTCACTGGCGGCTGTGCGCATCGATCTGTTCCAGCATTTGACTTTCAACCATGACAAAACTGTGGGCAAATTAATTGTTCTCCAGGATATTAGGCATCAGAGTCCATTAATCCTCTCTGGAGCGCCACGCCGCATGAATACTAATCGTCTTTCCAGGCAGCCGTCTTATCCTTTTCTCCCATCCCTCTTTCTCTTCCTTTTCTTTTGCTCATGCTTCTTCTTTTCTGAATACTTTTTTTTGCTTCTCTGCTGTTATGTTTTTTTCCCTTATCAAAATATTTTTTTCAGCTTCATCTGTTTTATTCTATTCTTTGAGTTTTATTTTTGTTAGTACTGACATCAAAACCATTGCTGTTTTATCTCAGTTAGTTATTATTATTTTTTAAATCACTAAAACAGTGAAGAAATCTTCAGCAGGAATGATGTGTCCTAGTTATTGTCTAAATTTTCTGTGTAAAAAAAAAAGGAAAAGAATGGAACCTGAAAAAGTGATGATTGGGAGACATGAAGAAAATAGTCTGTCAAGGCACTGAAATGGGTTTTTGAATTATACAGTGTCTTTCTGTATTTTTCATTTATATTACTTTGCCCAGATAAGATTGTGCTAATGGTGTAGTATTAGTCTCTATAAGGATCAGCTTGGCATTTGAGAGAGGGAGGAAAAATAGCCCCCAACACCAATTATGTAAGATATTAACACATTAGTCGGAGCAAGATCTAATTGGATGCCAGCCCCGTGCACCATGACAACAATCACCTAGACCCTGTTTATCTCGTAATTGATAGTCTGGAGCTTAAGCAGCAACCGCATCAAAATTCATACAGTAAACTAGGGACTGGCTCTTCCTTCTAGGCCACACATTGATGAGTATTTATTTTCTTCCCTGTAACCAGGTAATTTTTTATAGTTTTAGAACAAGCTTCCTATATCGAAGACTTGCTGGGTTTTGATGGATGGCCAGTGGGCTGTGGCGGTATTACTTTAAGTTATCTGAGATGCAGGGAAGGTGGGGTCCTGGATCCAGGACTCAATATATTTACAGGGTATGCCTATTGACAAACCATCGCGTGGATTGACTGTGTGCCATTAAAAATATGAATGTTGTGGAATGATTGCTAATTGGAGTGTGTTTGTGGGCCCAATATCCTACACTGGGCCAGAGATTCACTATCAAAGATTTGTTTTGTATCTGAGGAAGGTGGTGGTCTATAACAGAAGGAAAGAGGTTTTGGAGGCCGGTTCCACACAGTGGGAAGAAAGGGAGAGGGCTTTGGTTTGTAAAGTGTCTGAAAACATGGACATAAAAGGCGTTGAAATTCTTTGTCACCACAATCATCTTGGGTCTCATCCCCATGATCTGACTGCCTACAGCGATGTAGAGAAATAACTGATTTCCATTATCAGGTAAACAGGCCGTCTCTGTGTTGACGAGACTAAAGAGATGGACATGGGCTTTAGCAGGCAACATAAGAACAATTGTTATCAACCCATTCACAATACTAAAACTGAGATGAAGCAGGTCAGCACTTTCAAGTTACCCGGCATATGGACTTCACCTGGGAGCATCATGGAGAAACCGTGGTTAAGAGGACTCGTCAGGGACAGTCCCTCTTTAAAGGAATAAAAGAAATGTTTGGCATTAACAACAATGTATACACCAACATCTACAGCTGCATCATCACAAGACTCATAACTAGGAAGTGAAAAGCACACAAAACATCCAACACAAAGAAGAGATTATTGTTTTCAGACTGTTACAAAAGTCTGTTCTTTTTATTTAACCACTAGCTCTCACCAATCCAACAAAAGATTTCAGTTGTTTAAATGTTTGTGGAGATCGTCATAAAGTATTTAAACTCTTTGGTGTGTAGGTGAGAAGACATGAGTGAGGTGAAATGGCAATCAGAATCAAAATCAGAATCCTTTTTATTGTCATTGTACATGGTGATACAATGAAATTGCAGCAGCCTTGGAGTGGTGAAGAAAATAAAATAAAATTGAATAAAATAAAAAATGAAAATACTGGAACTCACATGTCTAAGCAAAAATGTACAATATGTGCAGAAACAATTGAATATTAAATACGTATGGAAAAATAGAATGGAACGAGTTGAATTGCCATGAGTGCACAAACCTTTGGTCTCACAAACTGTGGCCTTTCTGCCACGTTTCTTATAATCCCGGCAGTTGCAGAGGCATCTGTCTGTGTGTTCTGGAGAATCTGTGCAGACTGAGCCATTTTATAAAATACTCTAGAGACCTAAAACATATCATTGCACCTTCTTTGGCCAGACAAGTGTGGTCATTTTCCCTGGTCTTCTGTACATCTCCATGTTGCAGCTCATCTTCAAAGTCTGTCTGCTTGGTTCCATGTCACCCTCCCAAAGGCTCTTTGCTTTCTTTTTGTTCAGTAGCTCCTTTGGATCACCAGTGATCCAGAGCTTATAACTGTTCTGGATTGTGTTCTACACTGAGAAATGAATACAGTCTGTCAGATATTCTTCTACTGATGTAATCTCCATGTGGTCATGTAGTGGCCAAGTCCTCACACTACGTGTGGCCACATGCAGGTTGCAGTAGAGCTATCTGTATGCTAGTGTAGAAAGTACTGGATTGCGCAGAGCGGCATGCCTCTTTAATGTTTTCATGGAACAAATCACACATTTTATTTTCTCTGGAGTAGTGGACGGCTGTTGAAAATGGAGCAAATGGAGAGGTGCTGGTGAATCTACAGAAGTGGCCACAAAGGCTTTGGGCTGCTGTGTTTGCTGCTGGCGATGTCATAAGCAGTGTTAGAGGAAGCTAATTATATTGTTACCTAAAACCATGTTTGAAAATTTAACTCCTTGACAGTAAGATATGGTTCATTACACCAGCTGTTGTCAGCTACCACCCCACTTCATTTCTTCAACCACATTCTATGGTTCTACTTGTCTATGCATTGCATGAGCTCAAAGAAGAGATGCTGTATAAATAAAATCCTTTATTTATAACATTCCTGATCTGTTTTTATAAGTGATTCAAGACTAGTCTTCTAATTACCAAGAGATCAAATGTTTCTAATGATCATGAAAATTAGGTACAGACGGTTCATTTTACACACCTGCAAGGCCTTAAATTTCGTGGTTAGAAAAAGGCCACCCAATGAATGTTAGTGACGATGATATGAAAGGAAAGCATGAAACATGAAAACCCAGAGATGCATCTAACAGTTTTACAAGCAATGTTTTGTGGGATTTTTAAACTACCGGTATATTTCCTGCATTTGTTCCCTTTTTTGCAACATTAAAACAAAATTATGGAAAATGGGTGGAAACGTTCTTTCCTCTGTTTCCAAACTGTCTTGATTTTGTAAAAAAAAAATGATTAAAGAAAAGATTTGTCATGGGTACCACAAATTAGACATGGTCTATGATACTTTTGTTATTAAAGCTCAAAATGTATGCATCTGGTTGATCCCCCCCCAATGGCAAATGGAGAGCATAAGAAAAACTTTGCATTAAAGTAGTTGTGTTAGACCAAAAGAATAGCTGGAAAAGGAAGGAAATAGACCATGGAATAGTGAAAGAGTGTAAAGGTAAGAGCAGAAGTCCAAATCCCCACTGGGCACATCTTTTTAAATCTGTACTCTCTGGCTGCTTCTCCTTGCTTCTAGTGCTAATTAATTGGTCTTGGGAATCAACACTCTCATCTTAAATCTGCTCTTTAATTGAGCAGTCCTTTCTGCCAACTTTAGACAGCTCAGTGTGCATCTTCCGCATGATTGGGAGCTAAACACACTGTCATTTTATTGCTCGCCACATAACTGGAAAAGCACGATTAAACCGACCACATACTTACCACAATTAATATGTTGACATTTCCAATGCCCTTCATTATTTTCAGATCCCATCGCCGCTACATTCTGTGGCTGGAAAATGAAGGTGGAAGATGGAATTTGAAATGGTCAACAATGCAGTGTCTGTTCATTGTTGATGAATCTGAGTGAGAAAAAAATATATATGTCTACACAACATTTAGCAGAAGTTGCAGAAAAGTTAACTTTACATTAATTTTAATGTCATAAATACCAATTGACAGCATAGCTATATAATTGACAGCAAATTTGAAATTGTATTCAATAAAGAGAAAGCTGCATGAGATAGTTTAATTTATCTCATTAACTACTGTAACCTTCCTGTCATTTTTTTTAAATTTAGCAATTATATTACAAAATAAAGCAGGTTGTTTTAACCTCTTTTGACAAAAAAAGTGACACAATGATATTTCATTAAAATAAGACTGTTTTGTAATAGTTGCTTTGTTCCTGGTTTAAAAAAAATAGACTTCACCCAACTATAAAAAAAACTATAAAAATGTATTTTTTGAAAGGTTTTTGAAGTACTCATTATTGCTACCAAAACGTGGTAGCGATTGGTTTGCACAGCGCTCTTTATACTGGATTTATCAGTCTCAGTTAATCTAAGAAGACTTGTTCCTAACACCACATGCATTGTGTATATCTGAGAGCTAAGTCTCTGTGTGTGCTGTAACCACAGATATCAAGAAAGTTGTTAAATTCTTCATTAAAAAAAGAGTAGAAAGACATCATGATGAAAATGTTTCATCAGAAACCGAAGTAAAACTTGACAGAAGGACTTGGTTGAGAGGGAAAGAGGCAGGGTTGTTGCTTTTGCATATCTTGTAAAGGTCATCATTAGACAGAGCGGTTTCACATTCAAGCTTTAAAGCCGGATTTAGACAGTTGTGTTGCAAACGTTTTTTTTTTTTTTTTTTTAAAGGACTGCATTTATATAATTCTGAGAAAAGCACAAGTGGAGTTAAAATCTTGTCAAATGCTAAAAATTCTTCTTAAAAAGAGTAAATAAATGAAAACATCAGATTAGATAAAAACATTTTTAAAGACTTGAATCCTAAAATATAACATGGGTTAAAGCACACACATCAATGTCATGAAAAAAAGGTTAATTGAAGAATTGCAATCAAAAACACTGAATATCAGATAGTTCTTAATATTTTAGACAAAAGTCAATAAACAATACATCTATTTTTTCCATCTCTTTACAATGTTGATGGGGCTGAAACAGCATGACAGGATTAGGTTGAAGATGGTGACAGGGTTGAAGGGACAAATACTGATTTACATATGGTTTCTTAATCATGAAATTCAGTGTTAGGATTTTTTAAAACCATTTTGTATTTCATTTTATAACCATAGAATGACGTACTTTCAGTGAGGTCATGACGGGAAAACACACAATAGGTGCTATCTAATGAAAACACATTTATTTCTCATTAAAACAATAATTTTCTATTTTATTCTAAAAAAAAGTATTAGGATGCATTTCAGTATATTTATTAAACTATTTATATAATTTTGATGACCAGTTAAATTTGATTCAAATTGGAAAAGGTGGACTAAATTCTTGCTTTTCAATAGAATGACTCATGTACACTTCATATACAGGCTAAGAGAAGAGTGCATTTACATGCTATATTCAAAGATTTTATTCATAAATACTTTTTTCTATTTAAAACAGCCTAAGACAGTTATTTTTTTCTTACTATTTAATTGTTATATAAACTTAGTATTGTAACCACAGTTAATCTTGTTTTGGGCCTGCAAATATCTCAAGAAAGACGGTAGATTTGTTTGTCCTTATTCACTAAAGCGTATCACTTTTAGTTTATAACAAAAATATGCAATTATGCTTAGCAATAGTGGAGTTAAAAAGATGTTTACTGTATGGGAAAGTTCTTTAGCTTTAGGTCAAAATAGCTTCAATAAAGAACTGTGCTCAAACCGAAAGGACTAATGTCAAGAGGCATCATTTCATAGACCGTGCTGCATGTTTTTTTTATGGAACACTTATTAGAGAAAACTTTAATCCTGGGATTCATTATTATTTTGCAAGCAGATATGATAAGATGAACAAACATTATTATTTTGCGAGCAGGTATAAGATGAACAAACATTATTATTTTGCTAAATGCTAACATTGTTTAAAATAAATATATCAGCAATGATCTCTTAGTTCCAATAACTATTATCCTGACATTATTTCATCTACTTGTTAGTTATCATCCCTGTTGTGCATGTTTGACTGAAAGAAAAGGATTCTAAATATGTTCCTATGTGTTTAAAAAGAACAGAAAAATGGATTAAAGTTGAACATGTAGATGATTTTCAGTGTTTTTACATTTTTGCCTTTTTTCACAGAGTAAAATACATGCAGTGAGATAAATTGTTGTGAATCAAAGCAAATTTATTCAATTGTAGCTTTTAAAATAGTCAAAAGCAAATGACTGAAGATTCTTAGATAAAAGGACAGGACAGTTTTTTATTATTTTATTTCTAAGAGTATCACAGAGATATTTGAGATCGATATTTGATTCAAATTAAATTAAATCAAAACCTGGCCACCTATATGAAGGCAGTCATCCTCTTTTAAACGTTGGTGTCTGTTACTTTTACACTGCCATAAATTGTAGCTACTTTAGTAAACATATTCAATCCTTTTTGTTCTTTCAGCTGATGTACCAGAGCTACTACATTAGCCAGCAGCTTAGGTCAGGTCAAGTTTATAAAATTAGGATAAATCAGTTTTAAGGGAACCATGCTAATTAGAGAGCTGTTTTCATTTTTAATTCTGAGCAGTTATTATTCAATAGAATGCCAAAACCACAAGTCTGATTAGAAAACAAATCATTGCTGCTCAATCCATACAACTGTGCCAATATTACTGCCAATTTACTGACAAAATTTGCAATTGTTTTGATGCATCTCTTTGAATAATGTTGCTGATTGAGCACTTACATGTGGAGTTTTGTGTAAGGGGTTTCTGAATCTGGTTTTAATTTGTTAAAAGAATTGTTCAAAGAGATGTTATTACTATTGTTTAGTCGTTTCTCTTTCCAGTTTTCAGAAGCTGATAGAAAACACAGTACACTAGCAGTAGCAATATAAAAGGGCGACAACAGTCCCAAGATAAGTCACCTCTTTGTTACTCCAACAGTATAAATATCTAAATGTTTATTTCAGCAGTTCTTACATCGGTGTCAATTTTTCTCCGAACAATAGATATAATAATAAGGTGTATAGTAGTAAACAACAGTGTTGCGTATAATCAGCTGAATTAGAGAAAAGAAGTCTATCAAATATCAGCTGTTCTACATTCACTGTAAAGGATGATGAATTACATTAGTAGGAACAGATTCTCTGAGCTGTTGAGATTTTCAAACTCGTCTCACTTTGTTGGGAGCATAAATCAAGACAAGGATTATTAGTTCCAAGATTAGGGGGGAAAGACGGTGTAAGATGAAGTGTTTTTTGTACAGTAGAGATGGGACTTCATGTGTCATTGGAGTAGATTTTGGAGAGTGACTGAGGTTTAGGGCAACAGTGACTCTATGCAGAAGAATCACATCTGGTTCCACTTATGTGTAATTCCCACCTATTTCTTCTTGTTTCCATGGTTATCAATGGATCCTCATACACAGATTAAAAAGTAGCTTTGAGAGTTCAGGGTGTGTGCTGATGCAGTACTGTTGCAGTGCTTTGATTCTTTGTTATGCATTGAGGTAGTGATGTAATGGAGACGTTTACATGTGCACCAAACATCCGATTGTTTTCTGATTTCTTGAGGTATTTTTCGAGTAGCATGCAGACAGGATGATTTTTCTACTATTTGAGAAAAGTAGATAAATTGCATTAACACGAATTCCTTTCCCAAAAGCCAATGGTCCCTGGCATGTCGGCAATTCACCTTTGTCTGATACAGTATGTATTGCAGTTTTACATCTATGCATCGGTAAACAAATTGCAGGAAATGGGAGTCACTTGAGATTCCAGAAGAGAGTTTAGTTTTCTTTGTTGCATAGTAAAAATAGCAAGGATGCGATACTTGTTTTGCAGTCTCATTAGCAACCTTCTTGCTGTGAGGCAAGGGCGCTAACCACTGCGCCACCGTGCAGCCTCTTACAATACAATACAACACAATACAATGCAACATAATACAATACAATAGTACAGAAGGAAATTAGTTGTTTTCAGTACAATCCAGAAAAAGACAGACAACAGAAATACATACAAACAGCTAAAGGTTGATTGCGGTGCAGGCCAACTTTTGAGATTCTAGGTTCTTGAACACGCATTTAGTCCACAGTGTTCACACAGGGCAAGCAGGGGGGGTTTCCTTTTCTTTTTTCCATTGTTAACTAGCGCATGTCCGCCACCTACAGTTGGAAGAAGCTTGCTATAAAATGTTGAAGCAGTGCAAATCTGAATCTTGCTCCAGGCTTTTTCATTCTCAGCTCTATTACGATTAAGACATGGTGTCATAAAATCATGGCCGGATACAAACGGCAATTATTAATTTCCTTCCTAGGCCCGGCGGCCCTCTCTCCGCGCAGGGAGAGGGATTTCTGAGTTCTCTGGCAAGACCAAGATCCGGGGATCATATCACATCTGAGCCTGGAAGTGGCCGTGTCCCTGTGGTGTGGGTTCTGGTCCTTGCCCTCGAGGCCGGCCTACTCCAAAATTCCAACTGTGGGTTTGCCTGTTCAGACCATGTTTACAATACCCCTTGTGGGCACCGACTTCTCTTGGGCATTGTCCTTCTGGGCAGGGGTGGCCGGCCCCTGCCTTGCTCTCTCCTGGACTAACATGGGCTGGCTGGGTGGCTGCCTGGAGTGTGGGACGGGTCTCCCTTGGGGGGGCCCTGGCTCGTGCCTGGCCTGGGGCTGGGGTGGGGGCTCCTAGGTGGTGGTGGGATGCTAATCTGCATTGGGCCCTCTCAGCGGATGTTGCCCGGCGGGCGGTTGTTTTCTATCTACTACCGTGCGGGTGTTGGGGGGGGGGGGGCGTTATACTGCTTCATGGTTTTATCCTTCCCTCCTTTTATAATCACCCTCCTATCCCCCCTCTCTGACATCCCTCTCTCTTCTTCCCTCCTTTCCTTTTCCATCCGGTCCAACAAAAAATGTTACAAATATAATTAAGATTAAGAAAGTTAAGAAAGGTTTATTCAAACATACCTCTGGCGTGTGAGAAGATTCTTAACCCCCTGTTGTAAAAGTAAAATGTGTCCAACATAAGAGGCCTTCAGCTCTCATCTGTTTGCCCAGCTGTTGGACAGGACTAGTAGAAAAAAAATTCTCCTCCATGATCAATTTACATTGGCACCTCCAGGAATTAAAGGGGTTGTCATCCATTAGTCATGACAAAATCAGAGTCCCTGATTGGTCAAAGCTCAACCTGATTTAAATTGCAACAGTGGCTTTGCATTTTGTCACATAGAGCCCGAAAATTGTTGTAGAATAGTTTTGAATGCAAAAGCCCCAAACAAATATTTACACGTTTACACATACTTTTCATTGGAAGTGACCTCTTTCTTGTCGCGTTGCAGACGGTGGTATGACCGTACCGGAATACTCAGAAATAATCACATCATGGACTAACATATACACTAGGATTTCCTATTGGTCACATTTCCATAGACAATTTGCATTCATCTAATTACGCTCAGTTGTCCATTTTTGTGACCATGTAAATGAGCTCATTGTTCCTTCTGGGAATTCTGGTGTTCTGGGATAAGGTTATGACCGGTCAACATAACCTTAGAGTTATTGGTCTTCGCTCCCTGCCTGCCTCCTCCACCACCAATCCCTGCACTTTTCCTCTTCAAGTATTTTTTATGCAGCAGTTTCTTTTCTTTACCTCCCTCTCATCTGAATCACAAGTTAACCTTTTTTAATTTTAAACCTGGATGAACATCTATTTAGTCTTACCTCATGAAAGAGGTAGTTTACAACAGTAGAATGTATGTCTGGTTATGTAATCAAAGTCTTACAATATACTTAAATGTAATCAGACGTTGAGAATGATCATAAAATCAAATTAGAGGGTGAAGTGTGCTTTTCTGGTAACATCACAAGTTGGAGCAGGCTTTTTGGTTCATCTGCTCACAGTTCATTGACTGTGCCATAAAGTTGTAATGACAAGTGAGCATGAGTAAAGGAAAATGACCTTTCACATGGTTAATTTTATGTTATTTCTTAAGCAAAGGCATGTTTAAAAAAAAATGGAAACTACAAATCAGATTTTGGTGTTATTATTGAGCAGCTCAATTAGATTTTTTTTAGCATAAAACCTCTTACTGAAATCTGCAGGCCTCAGTACTCTGAGGTGAATGGTGTACCGGTATTTCATATGTTTGGAGATGTGACTCTACTGATGATTTTTTTTTAGACAACTGCAAGGGAAGTGTTAGCAGAAGTTCAAGATTTAATTTTCACATGACACCAAATGTTTTTCAATTTAGCTTCATACATAATTTGCTTCTTGAAAGCCAACAGATACCCAGTTCATTAAATTGTAGTGATGCCCTCCCAGGGAATAGGGCCAAATGTCTATATGCATGAGCTGGAAGTAAGATTTGACTCAGATGTTTGAATAAAGTTGTGGTTCATCTGGTATTTGATTTTGGTTTATGGGTAGACAGAGTAGAGAGTGAAGCAGACTTCCTGTGATCCACTCACAGTGACTAATCTTACTGTAAACAAACACAGCTCGTCAAACAGGAACAATGCTTTTAATAGACAAATTAATGCAGTCAAAGGGCAGTTAATCAATAGGAGAAGGTAATCTGTCCTTCCCATGTCTGGTTCACACAAGTAAACACCTGTAATTGTAAGTCAGTCTATCTGCCCATTTCTCCAACTCATGTCTGAACTGTACACAGTGTGCATTTTGTCCTTTCATCAAAATGAAAGCTTAAGTAAATGTGAACTTTGGAATAACACTGAGCTCATGGCGATCATTATCCATTGCTCCATCCTTGGAAGTCATGCATTCCCCCAGCAGCACCTGGTCAGTCTTGCCTCTTCCCCTTGCCCCGGTGCAGGTTTCTGCAGTAAGGCAGGGCAGCCTCAGGGTCCGGGGTCCCAGCTGTGTAAATGTTTTCAGTTGCTGTGTGACTGGAGCTTGGTCCTTCTTTTTGATCTGACGCCAAGACAAGCCCGGCCTTGGTTGTTCTTGGCAGCTGCCGGGGACGAAAGAATGTCAGCATGACTTTAAAAATATGACGGTTTGTAATTTGGACCACAGAGTGAAAACTGAGCCACCGGTACGGGTTGTGATCGTCTAATTATGCCACCTCCCCCCCCTTTTCTTGATTCCCCAGACAAAATCCAACCCCCTCCTTTTATTCTTATCCAGGAATGAAGCCGTAAAGCTGCTTTGTCCCCTGTGAATTATTTTCGGGGTAGGCGTAATGGCTTTGTACCGTGCTGCATTACCTCTCCTATATTTCCTATCATCCCTCCTTCATGGTACTGTAGTTTTGTGTCTTGTTCGCACGCTAACCTCAGGTACAAGCAGCCGATGTGCTTGAAATAATCACAGGTCTCAAAGTTTTGTATTGCGGCTCGTTAAGTGCGTCTTTTCTTCGGAGAGCTCACAGCATGTGGCAAGTTGGGCGACGAAAAGTGTGATAAATAAACTAGTTTTGTTAGAATAATAAGATTAACATCTTGTTTGAGTCTGTGCTTTTGTCATAAGCTGGTAAGCTCCCAAAGATGAAAAAAAAGCGACAGGAAACAAAGAACTGTCTTCATAAAGAAAGCTCAAAGCATATTACAGTGGAATTTATGCTCATGTGCACATAGATGAATTTGTCTGTCCTCCTGTAAATATGCCAGGTAGTCTGTGACAGTATCAGAGGGGGGGCATTTCTCCCACACAAGTTGATATGAAGTACTTTGCAAATCCCTAAGCTCAAAGCTCAAGCATAGATGTGTCAAATATTTAACAAATGAATGAGTTTTTAATCTGCCGCTCAGGGGAATGGGGCTTCATGATAAGGTTCTTTTTTTGTTTTGCCTTCATTAGCATAATTTCTCTGGAGTACATGTGCAAATTTCGTCGGCTTTGTTTGGGATCCCCACTGAGATCTGAAATGAAGGCAGAGAATAAAAAAAAAAAACGTCTGAGATGACGTGGACGCGCACCAGTAAAGGCGAGCTTTGCCAGCAACACAGCTCCTATTGTATCTCTGACTGTTCATCCATTTGCCCTTAATTGGGTTAATTGAAAACTTAAATACAAAATATCTCCCCCCTCCACCCCTCTATTCCCTAATTAAACTGTTGTTTTCTTCTTTATCCAATAACACTGTGCACGAACATGTTGCCAATCACCTCAGAAATGCAACTTAAGCCATTAAGGGCTGGATGGAGGATTACAAATGTCGGACCCGTGCTGAAGAGAGCACCATTGAAAATCCACCTAAGCTTGAAAGTAGGGAGTCATTAGGCTTACTGTAACTCTTTCAAATGTTTTTCCTCTTAGGAATTACTTAAATCACATATAAACTTCAGTTAAAAAAATATTAGGAATATAATATTTTACTTGTTTCCTAATATGTAAGTGACTGATGGTTTGTCAGCGTTTTGAAAAAGCCGAAAGCGAAACTACTTCTGACAGAAGCTAAAGTGCAGCAGTCAGATC
Source organism: Oryzias latipes (assembly GCF_053564925.1). Taxonomy (NCBI): domain Eukaryota; kingdom Metazoa; phylum Chordata; class Actinopteri; order Beloniformes; family Adrianichthyidae; genus Oryzias; species Oryzias latipes. The sequence continues at coordinate 17,135,466 of NC_136245.1, forward strand.
TGCAGGAACCGTTGGAGTGGACCCGCAGGGCCAGGATGACTTATAATGTGCTCTGCGTCTAAGGATGATCCCATTTTCCTTTTTTATCACAGGCTGCAGCAGCAATCATTACATTGTTAGGCTATAATACAGACTCTCCGCTCACAACAGTTCTATTTAAAACTCTTGTCAAATGCTTCTAATGGTTCTTGGGTTAAAAGGAGAAAGGCAGTGGGAGGGCGGCTGGGAGAGATGGAGAGGGGCTAAAAGGGTGGCAGAGCAAGTGCCCACAGATACAGTAAACAAATTAAGTCAGACTTTATTTTGAGAGGTCGAGTGCACCGAGCATGAGCTGGCGTCTGGTCTCAGTGTCAGCTAGAGGACCTTTATGCAAGCATGCTGTCCATCTCACGCCGTAATGAGGCAATGGAAAAGCATACATACGGCGCATTAACAAGAAAAGACGAAAAGGAAAGAAAAACCCAACTTAATAAGGCAATACGAGCAAATGAAAGATTTTTGGAGTCATGTTTTAAACAAGTAGCCCTCCCTAAGCATGCGGAGCTGGAAGAAGTGAGAGAAAATCTGCATGAGTTAGTGTGTAAGCGTGGGCGTTTGGGTGTGCATGTGTGTGAATTCTTCTATAAACCTGGCAGAGCAGAGGCTGCCACAGACATCAGCTCTGCATTTGCATATTCATGGCTCAATTTGCACTTGGCTATGCAAATGTATGCAAACATCGTTTCAGAACATTTCAAAAATAGAAACCAGCATTCCAAACGACGTTGTGCCTCTTAATATGCAGCCACACAAGAAAAAGAGAAAAAAATCAGTTGGGAAATTGAACAGGCCAAGTAACGATTGTTTATTTGATATTAAACTGAAAGAGATTGTGCAGCTATCTCTGAACAGGTTAACCTGGGAGAGGATCAGGACGAGATCTGTTCTCATCTGGATGATTAGAAATCACTCATTTTTTAAAGCTCTCTTTATAATTTCCATCTATGGTGGGTTTTGAAAAATCCAACATCAGAAAGTATAGCAGCCATGTTTTCTGGTATCTAACTGGCATTCATTTTATAAAAGAGTGCACCCTTCAGCTCATCATACTGAAAAGGTAAAACTTATTTTAAAATGATTTAACAGAATCATGACGCAGCCATGCTAGCTGAACTCTTCCAACACCCCAGCGCCTGGCTGTGAACCTCTCAACATGGCACTGTGGCTTCCTCTCAAAATGAGGAAACTTTTCCAGACAAAAGATGAATGGAAGGGAAAGAGTTCAGCAAAATCCACTTTTACTAAAATCCTATTCATCTGTTGGGCACAAGGCAGGGTAAGCTGTTCCCCTGGCACTGGGTCCATTCGAGGGGCCATGTGGGGGCCCCTACAGAGCTTTATCTCTGCTCCCTGTACTCCTCGGGATAAACGGCTCCACAAGGTGGCCTAATCCCTTTTCCCTTTCCTTTCCTTTCCTTTCCTTTCCTTTCCTTTCCTTTCCTTTCCTTTCCTTTCCTTTCCTTTCCTTTCCTTTCCTTTCCTTTCCTTTCCTTTCCTTTCCTTTCCTTAGACATTTTTCAGATCCCGCACCCACCCCCCAATTGCTTGACTTGTTCTTTCCTTCTGGTCCACAAATGGCAATTTCTAGCCTACAGGGACTATTTTCTCTATTTAAGACAAAGACCCAGGAGAGGCTCGTTAAACCCTTACCACAGTTTCAGCCTGTTTCAGCTGTTTTGCAAAAGTGTTAATTTTATTACACTAAAGCTAGCAGTAAAAGCAAAGCCCCTGCTAATTAGCCAGTGGTGTGAGAGAAGGTGCAAAGAGTGGGTGTGCAACAACTTGAAGGGCCTTAATCATTTTCAAAGACTGGGTGTACACACACAACTGTGAGTGCAAAAATTTGGGCAAATTTTATGCATTTTACATGAGATTCTAAAAGCTTTTAACATAAATGTGTTTCATATTTCTATTGCTTTAAGTTGCATGTGTTTCCATTCTAATACTGGGCTTCGGGTGAGCAGGCATCTCTCCACTAAAAAGCTCATTGTGATGTCTTTGTATGATACAGAGGGGATCAGAAGGACTAAACAGTTTTCCTGCCAGTGCTTAGTTTGTTTCACACAATTACACCCCCATAAGAGCGGCTGTAGTAACTTTCCAGGCAGGTAGTCTGCTTCTGACTTGGGTCCTCTTTCAAGACAGAATGGCTTGAAAACCAACCAAACCAAACAAAGCATATTTCCATATTCCCAAGTGATGCGATGCTGCAGAACTACCCTTGTGAGAAGTCCTTTGAGACTGATTTTAATTTATTCTATTTATGCATAAAAATATTGTCCTTTCATCACAAAAAATAAAAAAATAAATTGCATTGAGCTGTAAATGTTGCATTATGAAATGGAGCTGGATGATTAATATTTTGTTACATAGATTTTATTTTATTTATTAAATCTGCCCGTGGAACCATAGATATTAAGTCTTTTTGTATCTGGGTTGAGTGGTTTTAAAGAGCAGATTTCGTCATTTCTATTTTTATTTCCATGAAGTGTTTGAATTTTAGATAGCGGGACATTTACAACTTAAATGAGTAGGGTTTTGCGCTAAATCAAAGAAAGAAAAGAATCATTTGTAAAAGTCCTGAACAGTTGAGAAGCCTTAACCCAGAGGAAGCCAGACTAAGTTTTCATGAAAAATGTAATAATGTAGAACACACCACATACCGAGTAGACCATTAAACACATTTCTGTTACTGTGGCCGAGGTGTTACACTAGCCGAGGTTACATGTGCAAAATATCTTGATCGGATCAATGGTCCGATTAAAATTCAACCGTGCACATGGGCCCAGAAAAACCTTTTCTGATTAGAAAAAACGTTTACATGCACAGCATTTTCTGTCGGAATAAATCGTTTGCACATGCGCAGTTCTGTTTAAAATATCGGAAGAGGAAATGAGTCTCGCTGTAAACAAGCCGAGCTGCCACATGCATATATGTAGCAGCTCCAGAATATACGAGATGATCTTCTAAACATGCTTTTGTTAATGTTATGTTTATTATGAAGCGCCTGTTCGCTCATCATGTTATTTTTTAATCTGTGTGATTGGTACTATTTTGTGGCAGAACGAAGCCGGAAGAAGGGTTAGAAGGCTAACATGCGCCAACAGCAATATTTAGCCTGGGGTGGGGTGGGGTGGGGGGTCTTGTCGGCCTTGTCCTGTGGGGGGGCATTCTGGGGGAGGGGGGGGGCACTATTGGTACGGGGCAGGGGGGGTTGACGGGTCGGGGTCTCCGCTGAGGCCATCGGCGGTTTCCCCAGCCGGTTGGCTGCCTCGGTCCCGTCGAGGCCTGACCAGAGCTCTTTTAGGGCCGGCGTTTGGGGGTGGGGGCCTGGGCTTGCTCCGGGGGGGGCCGGCGCTTTCTGGCTCCTCTCTCTCTGTGTGGGGGGGGGGTGGTGCTGGGCCTGGGGTGTCGGCGCCTCCGGGGGTGGGGCCCCTGGGCTGGGTGGGCCTGGCCCCCTTGCTGGGGGGGGGGGGGGGGGGGCAGCTGTTTGACCACCGGGGGACAGTCTATCAGCTGTCCCCAACTTACCCCCTTCCTCATATAACCTCATAATAGGGTGAGGGGGTGGGGGGCTTAGCCTGCGATGAGCCTTGGGGGGGGGGGGGTTACTAGGCAGTGGCCCCCCTCCTATGGTTGCCGTATGGAGTGGGCCCCCCCTCTTTCGGTTTTATTTGCACCTTAGACATGTAGGGCCCTTGGTAGGGGGGGTGCTTGGACATCACTGCCAGCAAGCAGCGGATGTCCTCCTAGCACCCTACCCGCCAATTGTAACCGCACCTTAGACATTTAGGGCCCCTTGGTGGGGAGGGTGAGGGGACGTCACTGTGAGTAATCAGGAGATGTCCCCTTAGTGCCCTACCCGCCAATTTTAACTGCACCCCCCTTAGTACACACACCCCTCCCCCCTCAATATATACATCCCAACATAAACACACACACATGCACACACACACCCTCTCAAACACACATACACGCACACACATTTTGCAAGGAAGGTGGGACCTGGGTCCATCTGTCCCCTGCCTCTTCCCTGGTGGGGGGTACGGGCCCCTTTGCAACGGCGGCCGTGTCCCCGGGGTGCCGGCTTCCTGGGCCCGGCGGTGCTCTCTCCGCACGGTGGGGGGGTTCACATTACATCTGAGCCGGGGGTGTCTGGTCCCTGGGGGGTGGGTTCTGGTCCTCGCTCCTGAGTGCTGGGCCCCGCCAAATTTCCAACTGTGGCCGAGCCTGGTCGGGCCATATTTATAACACCCCTTGTGGGCCCTCTTTTTTCCCCGGGGTTCCCCCCTCCTGGGCTGGGGCGGCGGGCCCCTGCCACGCTCCTCCCTGGACCAACCGTGGGCCGGGCGGATGGCTGCCTGGAGTGCGGAGCGGGTCTCCCTTAGGGGGTCCTGGCTCGTATCTGGGGTTGGGGCGGGGGGATGCCCAGAACTCCTGGGTGGTCGTGGGGTGCTCGTTTGGGGCTGTGGGCGTCCTTCTCCGGTGGGGCCCTGCGTTGGGTTCTCCCGGCGCGGCGGGGGGGCTGCTCTCCTGGTTGGGCTGGGGCGGCGCTCTCTTTCCCTCCGTGCCTCCCTGGCCTCTGGCTCTGGGGGCCTTGCGGCGGCCCTGCTGGCCCTGGCCTGGGTGGCGGGCTTGGTCGCCCGGGCGGCGGTTGTTCCCTGCCGGTTCCCGTGTGGCGTTGGGGGGATTCCGGCTGCCGCTGCTGCTGCGGTGGGGGTCTTGGGGTTGGGATGGCTGGGCACTCTCCCTCCTTCTTTTCACGTTCCACCACCCATTTTAGAAGAACATAAACACTCACCTGAGCACTGGTGTTAGCTCACCTTTGCACTAACAGTTTGCATGACTGAATGACTGAAATATTTCCCACTAGTTGATTTTAAGGCATAAGTATGCGTGTGAACACTATCTGTTTTGTGTACATGTCGACAGGTGGACATTTTTGCAGCTAGCAGGTGTGTTTAATACATTTCAGTGTGTGTGTGGACAGGCTCCGCCTTTTTTTTTTTTTTTTTTTTTTTTTACTACATTTGAACCTTACCATAATGATTAACAACCAGTAAACTTGTTGCTTTATGCTGCTTCATGGTCTTATCCCCCTTCCCCTCCTATTATCACCCCCTACCCCCCCTCTCTCTAACGTCCCTCTCTCTTCTTCCCCTCTTTCCTTTTCCGCCCGGTCCAACACCAAAGATTTTCAGACATGATTGAAATTAATAAAGTTTGGCCTCAATTACAAAAGGGGTTTATTCAGACATACCTTTGGTTTGTCTGAAGATTAATAACCCCTCTTGTTAAAGTAAAATATGTCCAACACAAGAGGCCGTCAGCTCTCATCTGTCTGCCCAGCTGTTGGACAGGACAAGTTAAAAAAACAAAAAAACAAACAAAAAAAAAACAATATTTAGCCTAGATGAACATAAATCGCTGCGGGAAATGCTGCAATTTGTATCTTGGCTGCACGAAATTATGTGAGAATAACATCAGCCTTTATTTTGTCAGGATACGACTGGAAACACAAATCCACGTCGATTGTTTTAACGGTTTCTAAGGACTGAGCGACATTTCTGCTTTGAAAAGCTCACACACCGCCCCAAAGCCGCTGTGTGAGCTGGCGGCCCGAGCTCTGCTCGGAGACGGGAAACATGGTTCTCCTGATTTTGGCTCGTTCACATAGAGCTGCGGGACGGAACAGAACATCCTCCCCTTCCCCCGAACACAAAGCTATAAGTCTGGCTGCCCTGCTCAGGGACACGGTTCGCTCCGTTCACTATTAGCCGCGCCTGGATTGCGCAGGGTCCGGATGTTAGGGGGCACGAAGCGCTCCTCCTCGACACCCGCCACGAGGGGTGTCAGAGAAGACAGGAAGAGAGAGAGGCAAGGAGCCGGCGGGGCGAGGGCGGAGCGCAGAGGCGTCCGCGCTTCGCACCAGGCGTCAGTGGAGCAGCCAGTCGGTCCTGTTTGAGCTCCAAAGCCTTCTCTGGAGTGAAACATCCGTCTATGCATGACGTTAAACCAGAGCAGTAGTGACACACGATCGGAATAAACTGTTTACATGCACAACGATCGGATCAACAATCGGTATAACCCACCTATCTCGGTCGGGAAGAAATTTTGATCCGAACAAGTCTGATCGGGGCAGAGTATTCCGAACGGCGTGTTTACATGACGCATTTTTCTTCCGATCAGGCGTTCTTTCCGATTACTTTTGTCCATGTAAACACAGCTATTGATGTCATCATGGCTTCTTATAGCTTAAAATGGACATGAAAATGTTGCATCTCAGCATGGAAGAGGTTGGAATAAAAAGCAAACAAATTTTTCATATCAATCTTTTGATCTGTTGTAAAAGCATTCCCAGCGGTCTTTTAATTATTAATTAGGTCATTTTTAGCCACAAAAAAAAAAAATTGTGTCATTTACTAGGACTTAGTTTCTTTAGAATGGCATTAGTTGGGTTTTCTTCTGTTTCTTTTAAATTTGCCTCTGAGTTGTGGGCGGCACGGTTGGCGCGGAGTAAGCCTGCCTTAATTTTGCATCAACCATCTGTTTACACTCTCTCCTGCTAGCTTACAGCCCCCCACACTCCCAATTCAACTTTAGTGGTGCAAAAAAAAAAATGGAGAGCAAAATTGGAGTCCAGCCGTAAAGTTTTACGCCAGATGCCAGCTGAGACAAGGAAAACAAAGACATTAATGGATCAAGTCATCTGCAAGTAGATGCATCAGAATGGAGAAGGATTCAAAGGGGGTTATTGTCATTTGTACAGTAAGAAAACGGGTTTCCCTGTACAATGAGATGCTTACTTTGCTATACGCTCTAAATGTTATAAGGTTAAAGGTTTTGAAAGCACAGTGGCCTGCCCGTTGTAGCTTCTATGCCACAACTACAAGCTTTTAAAAAAATAATTCAACTGCTCCCAAATCACCAGGATTTGGATAAAGAAAAGCTCAAAAATATAATTTGAGTTTAATGTTCTTAATACATTCATCATCAGAAAACGTCCACAAAAACATGTTAAAAACCCCCAAAACATTACTTTTTTTATGGATCTTAAACCCCATTATTGTATATTAGCTCAGTAAAGCAGAAGTTGTTTTGTCAATACTGTTATTTTTACAGAAGAACAAGCCTGAGTTGTCATTTTACAAAACCGTTTGATTTTTGTGCAAAACTGCACTGTAAACTGTAATCCACCTGCAACTGTTTGTGTTTCTGTTTCCTCTTAAGGAAAGCAAATGCAGCAGAAAATAGCTTTAAACTAACTAGTGCACAATCACAAAGCATCGCGTTTTTTTCCCCCCGGTGAGGTTTATTTAAAGAGTGCCCCTTAAAAGTGTTGCCTCTCCTAAGTGGCTGCAAGGCTCATTTGGCTTTGTTGGACTGCTACAATGAGAGAGTGGGGGTTACTATTGAGAAGTAAATGCATTGCCATTCATGGAGAAAGAAAAAAGGAGGTTGAGGAGCAGAAAGTGGCTGCTGCCTCTTTAAGATGGGTTTAAGTGATCAAAATTTCATGCAAGGCTGCAATTGGTGGTATAATGTTGCTCTTTAAAAGAGTTGCCTAATGATTGCCATGTGTGGACACTGGGTTTTGGAAAGGGGATTTTGTGGAGGCAGGAGCTGGGAGCCTGAGACCAGGCCAGACTGTGAAATAGACTGGTGAGGTCTGGGAGCTGGGGGGGCTTTGGAAAGCTGAGTGGAGAGGAGTCTCACGGAGGGGCTCGGAAAGGCCAGCCATATGAGATTACAGCATACCTAAGAAATGTGCTCGTCAGGAAAGTTTGTGTATTTTGGGAAGGTCTCCAAATTTTCCACAGACAGCTTTTTTTATTTTTTTGGGTTATCTCACTCCCTCCCTCCTCTTCATAGTTTGGACTAATTGCGCGGCGTGCTGCCCGCTAAGTCAATATAGGAAGGTCTGCTCCTTTTCCTTGCCCCCCTTTCCCTAACCTCTCTTTCAAAACATTCACTGATAGTATGTGTATTTTTGAAAGAAAAGGATAACATGTCTGTATATTTTTCAAATGTATGGGTTCAGGGTTCTTTTGTAGGTTCAGTTTAGAACAAATTATATTCTACTGCCAGGAGAGCCTATGTTTCCAGTTTGTATCAAGATGGAGAACATTTTTAACTTCTAGTCATTTAGCAGAGGCATTTATCCACTTCACCGTTTTCTGGAAGAGGTTAATATAAATGATTAAGGGGATTTTTATTTTATTTTTCTTCGCTATTCTGTTTCACACCCACCTTTTGAAGTAAAAAAAAAAGCAACTATATGAATCTTTATTTTGATTTCACAAGCCAATAGAAATAAAATAGATGTCAACAAGTACTATTTTTTTGCTCCTGCTGTCAGATGAAACGATGTCCACTTCATTTTCACTCCTGCAGGCTGAACCACTGCAGAGAGTGCTGAATGCAGGCCATGCCTCCACCTGCTGTTCAGCTCTTACCCCATGCAGTCACAGATCAGCAGCCACTTTAGTTGTGTTGAACTGAAAATGACTGCCAACACTGACTAGGTTACAGAGTAGTGGTCAGAGGGCTGGCCTCACTCTCACACTAACTGCTGAGCTCCACAGCAGTTAGTGCAGCTACTCTTCCAGGTTACTCGGTTAACTTTACAAAGTCATTGTTGTGGCACTGTGGTTTTTGGGGTGGGAGGAAGTTCAGCTTCACCAGGAAAAAAACGGTCCAGCGCATTCACAAGAAGAATAAAACCTCTCTGAATTTTCTTTTTTTTTTGCCCAAGGTAGTTCAAAGCGTACTTATTTTCTTCCTTTAGAACATGGAAAAGCAAACATTTTCATGATATACTTGCTATTTAGAAAAAAAAAATACATGTTCATTTCCATTCCAGCATAGTTAGGTGGGATTGGAATAACAAGAAACACATACATGCAGGTTCAAAAATCCCACAATAGAAAAGAAAATAGTATAATCAAATGCTGCACAATTGTTCTTTTTAACAATTGTTTTTTTTAACTGTAACCTTTATAAATTGCTCTAAACCTGCTCCTTTTTTAAATTTTTGAAAACTAACCACACAGGAGGTTCCATTGAGAAAAAAAGTTGGCATAAAAATAATAATTATTACAGCTGAAAAGAAGAGAACAACAATGACATGGCTTTATTTGATAAATGGCCTCATTCTATATTTTTAGATTTAAAAATATGTAACTCATCTTGTCAGCTTACTTCATTTTGGCTGCAGGACAAAGGTGCAAAACATGGTATTATTTATTTCCAACTGAAAAGGTTATTATAAAATGTAATGAAAAATGATTTGATCCATTGAAGCTGTAGTACGTCTTAATCCACCACACTACTGTGTGATAAATCGTTCAGCACTCAAAATGAATAATGTTATCTCTAATGTTTACCTGATTGACTCCATTATTATTTATTTTAATTATTTTGTTATTATTGTCAGTAAAGGAAATAAATTTCACATTCAAAACATGAACATTGCTTAAGTATGTCTTTGACAGCTGTTATTTCACCTTAGACTACATTTTGGTTTTGACAATATACTCAATGGCATGAGTATTCTGTGTATTTTTAGTTACAATAAATTACCCTATTTAATCAAAAAAGTGTAAATATTTTGTTCCACATGTCATGGTAGCATGATTCCTGGGAAAAATGATCTGGATGACTGTGTCTTATTTGCATTAAGGGTTTTTACAAATATATATCAGCCTTTGATCATTTTCAATTTTACCAAAAGAAAAGGCCAGCACTTTAACAAGGATGATCACATTCTTGTTCTTGAATTTCATCCTACCATGTAGAATGGCGATAAAGGATTTCTATTCTATTCTATTCTATTCTATTCTATTCTATTCTATTCTATTCTATTATATTATATTCTGTTCTGTTCTATTCTATTCTATTCTATTCTATTCTATTCTATTCTATTCTATTCTATTCTATTCTATTCTATTCTATTCTTATTTCTACCTCAGAACTTTAGTACTAAACAGTGTAATGGGCATGAGTCTCAGCAGCTCTTCTCAGAGTAAATAGAGAAATTAATGCTATATTTCTTAATGCATTATTATCTGTTTTCAGCCTTTCGATCAATATTTTCTAGTCTATGGATATGTGAGCATGGACCTGATGATGGCTGTGTGGGGTGAAAAATTACTGTGCAAGTTTAAAATGAAGAATACTTTTGAGTTGAGTAACATGACATATGAATGGACAAATGCATTTTGTGCAGTAAACAAGTCAAGAAAGGCTTTATATAACAGTCTATTTACTGTTCTTACATCAGGAAATGACTTAGTGGTTGTTTGGTAGCAATTTGCTGTCTTTAGCCGCCATATGAATCTTTTTATTTAATTTTATAGTGATGTAGTTATGCTTAAATATGTCTGTCTTGTCTGCAAGTGGACTAAAACTAAGTTTGTAAACCACATTTATAATCTTGATGGGAGAGAAATTCCTTAAACATGTTTAACAAGTGAAGATATACCAGACCGTTACAGCAGAAGGTACTTATCTTTTTTCCTGTTCCTGGCTGCCCTGCTCTGTCCCTTCTCTCCCATAGATACTTATCAGCTTTTAAAGGCGCCGATTCACCCCTATCACCCATCAAGAGCACCTTGCAACATGCGCTGGCTCCCAACTACAAATCCCATTACTTTTATCCATTGCTAATGCTGAGGTTCTGTAGCCTCCTGTCAAGGCCCACGGCACAAACAATTTGCTTTCCTCTCACCCCCCCTTGCATTTCACAGAACTGTGAAAAGTGTCGGTGAGGCTGGATAGGGAGAGCTGCAGGCCCTGCTGAGATTGTTGCATTCATTTTCAAATAACAGTTATGAATGAAAAAAAAAAACGGACAAAAACTTTCATTTAAAGTTGTTACAGTTTTTGTGTCAAAACTAGAAAACAATACATTCATTCATTTTCTTAACCTGTTGTGTCCCTTTCGGGGTCACAAAGCCTAACCCGGCCACTCATAGGCGAAAGCAGGGAACACGCTGGACAGGTCGCCAGTCTGACACAGGGCTACAATCACACACCCATATGCACTCGCATTCAAACGAAGGGACAATCTAAAGTAACCAGTAACCAATTAACCTATGAAACGTGTTTTTAGACAGTGGAAGCAAGCCGGAGTCCCCGGTGAAAACCCATGCATGCACGGGGAGAATATACAAACTCCACACAGAAAGGCCCCCCACTGGTGATTCTGTTACAGGTCCTCTAGCCAGGACTTCTTACTTCACTTTGCTGTGAAGCAAGAACGCTAAACTCTGTGCCACCTTACAGCCCTAAAAATAATACAAATAAAAAAAATAAAACAAACAAAAAACATAACAATTACATCATTAAGGATGTAAGCTACTGCTGTAAAATAATCAGAAATGGCTAATAAATAAGAAAATCAGCCTTCACTAAACATCACAAAGAAATGCGCGTACACACACTCACACAAACACATACCAGACACTGCCTGATCATCCCAGATGCGTCAGGGCTTGTTGTATTCACTCTCAGCTCGGCTCCGCCTGCCTGACCCTTCTGACCGGAGTGCATTCCTTTTTAAGGTGATTGGCAGCCCATGCAAATACTACACAAGCATGACTGGCAGTAAGAGCTACTCTGTGCCCTTCCCACAATGCCCCTGGCCCCTCCCTGTCAATAGACGCTAAGCTGGCGTCATTGTCCAGATACAGTGACCTTTTACCTCTCCGAAGTTGGTGCTTCCTGGGAACCACCCCAGAACGTTTTTGTGATCCATATTGGAATGTGTGACACGTAAGCATGATGTCTGTTTACCGCTGCTCTGCCCCAGCTGTCTTTGCATTTACCTCCAACGCTGTCTCTGTTTGAACCCCTTTCCCCCTGGCAGTTCTGATAGCATAGCTGACTTTATTTTCTCTTTTACAGCCAAATAAACAACATAAAATTAATACGACTTCATCTCTGTTTCTCAACCTGTTCGCAGTGTCACAGATCTCTGCTTAAAGGACCGTGAGGCAAAAAGCTTTAGGTGTTGTTTGTGGGTTGGCTTTACTCCTTGCCATGACAAGGCCTTGGGGCATCAACTACATTACAACTCCGGCTGTGTCAAAGCTCAGAAGGGAGGAAGGACCCCAGCCATCCTGTGTTCCTCTAATGTCACACACCAGCAGTGAGCCAAGTCAATAAAACGAACACCCAATGATCAAAGATGTGACAAGGATGCTTGTGACAGTGGGATAAAATTTGAAGTTTCCTTACAACACAGCACAGTGATGCAAACCTTTTGCGTTCGCCTCTTCCCCTGCAGCACTCTATATGAGTGGTGCTGGAAAAGGCTTGGAGGTATTTGGATCGTTAATAGATCCCAGTACTGAGCTGTGTGTAGTGCTTTACACTGCTTGGGAATATTCCCTAATGGTTTGCACAAAACTCAAACCTCCCACCCCCTCCCAGCTTAATCTCTTATTCCTTTTGTTCATTTGCCTTTTGTTCTTTCTCTTTATATTTTTTGCTTCTATTTCTTCTCTATTCTTTAATTACTGTTCCCACCCAGTGAGAGCCCTGTCTCTGTGGCCTCCCATGTCCCAGGAGAAGCTGGGAGACGCGACCATGTGGCTTCACTGACAATGACATGAATGGCCATGGTGGCAGGGCCACCTCTCCGAGGACTGGGACACGGATGGAGGAAGGGAGGGAGGGAGGGTTCGGCAGAAGCAAAACACAAGGAGGTGAGAAGATGGCGAGCATGAAAAGGAGTGGGAAGGATGAGCGCTGGAAACCCTGTTCAGTCCTCACTCCCCCTTATCATCTATGGATGGGAAGAAATTCTCAGTTCCCTGGGTGGTTTGAGACAGAAAGGTGGAATGAGGGGAGAAGGAGGGGTTGTGGTTTAAATCACGGCAGACAACCGGGAAAAAAACAACAACCCCCCCAAAAAAATCCCCCTTTCAACGGATCCTGAATTTCTACCAGCGCTTTAGCCTTGATGTAATAGCTGCACCCGGGAGGCCTATAAAAGTTAATGACAGAGAATTATTTAGCCCCCAGTCAAGCTGCAAAGAAGACTTCAAATCAGTACTTAAGCTGGTCCAGAATTTATTCCCAACAAGCACTTGTAGTCCATAAAAAGCAGCTGTGGTGTTGCTGTGACTTCGAAAGAAGCTAATGATGATGACAGTGACAGTGATAACATAGATTAGCTGCTAACATTGATGGACTTAGCATGCTAGCAAACATACTATACTAAAAGTTGCACCAAAAAGGATACATGCATCCTGCTGTAAACAAGAACCACTGATTGAAGCAATGATTGAAGTTTTTAATATGTAAACAAGTCCACATGTGCCCCAACACACAACACAGATGCTAATGTCTTAGACACAACTGCCCTCATTGGTGAATGCGGGCTGTCTGTGGGCAAAATATGGGCAAAGCTGTAGAGCCCTCACAGACTATCAAGACGGCAAACCACTCTGTGAGCCCATAGGGCAAAAATGTTCATACACATCTTTTTCTACCACTATGCTGCGGTTGACAGGTCATGGCAAACACTTTACACAGAAAGGCAAGTAAGGGTGAAGTAGGTGAGATACAGGCATGTCGTATGGATTTTTTTTATTTTTTAACCCCACCTTGGACGATAGGAGCATTAGCCTTGCAAATACTTCATGATACACTTCCCACAGGCACGACATTCATGTCTTCCATTTTCAACAACGTCCACTAACCCTTGTGCTATCCTATGACCCCACCCTTACATTGAAGTGTTCTCCCTACCATGACAAAGGTGGATAAAGGTGGAGAGGATTTCATGTAATCCATGGACACCAGTGAAGATCACAAATCATTGAAGAAAAAAGATTCAGCGCACTGTCTTGTGGGGTAGATGACCCAACTCCCAATGTTAAAGTGCCTAGGATAGCACAAAGGATACGGTGGCCACGAGCCACAAGGCAAATGGAAGACACATCTGCGCTCCCTATAGGAAAAGGACTGCAGGACCTGTTTGGGTCAATCCCAGTACGGGTGAATGTGACTAAGGTATAACTGGTCACTTTTTGCAAGTCCAAGTGACATCTTAAATTTTTGCATTTACGTTCAAGTCAAGTCTGAATTCTTTGGAGACAAATCCAAGTTGTCTGAAATCTTTAGCCACAATTTCGCGTCAAATATGTAATGTTTAATGGCCGACTAAGTGTGCATTATCACTTTTTAATGTATGCCGTGGAAGCCTTCACATCGGACGGTTCAGGCTTCCACGGCATGCGTTAGAAAGTGATAATGCACACCTCGAAGGCCATTAACCCGCTTATACCATGGTCACTTACATAAGCAATAAATATTAACCAGTTTTTAGCCCTGTTTTTTTTCTGATTTGGATCGCTTTTCTCACAAAAAGCGGACAATTTGTTACGTAGAAACATATCAAAATCAGTAACAAATAGTCCGCATCGCGCCGCATCACCGCTGCAGTCAATACAAAGCGATATATATATATATATATATATATATATATATATACATATATATATATATATACATATATATATATATACATATATATATATATATGTATATATATGTATATATATATATATATGTATATATATGTATATATATATATATATGTATATATGTATATATATATATATATATGTATATATATGTATATATATCTATATGTATATATGTATATATATGTATATATGTATATATATATATGTATATATATGTATACATATATGTATATATGTATATATGTATACATATATGTATATATGTGTATATATATATATATATATATATATATATATATATATATATATATATATATATATATATATATATATATATATATATATATATATGTATATATATGTATATATATGTATATGTATGCTGATCTTTCCGATGGGTTGAATAAAGCATCAGTTCAGAGATAAAGTTCATATCTTACCGCTTGTTTTTGTCCAAATGATATAGCAAAAAGTTGTTTTAAAGAAGTGATATAGTGTGATACGCAGTGATACAAAACATTTAAGCTAGGTGACCGGAACTTATATTTTTACCGTGCGGTTATCCTGTGGTATATCACTTTTCAATGCACACCCAGGAGCCAATCAGAATCGAGTATTCACCCGGACCATGGTATAACAAGTTTTAAAACTTATATTTAAAAGGAACATTTTATTGACACAAACTGTCAATGAACTACTTTTAAACAGCTTGTGGGGACACGAGAATAGGCAGTTGGTGTTTCTGTGTTTTTGATGCAAAGATACTGTAAAGAGAATCTTAATTTTTAGACCTAATAGCCGTATCCTGGAAAAAAACAGATTAAAAAAATTGATATTGTTTACAGTTGCTAAACTTCAAGTCTTAAGTCTTCACATGTGGAAGAGCAACTCAAGTCCAAGTGTCCAAGTATCTCTGATACGCAGTTGCATATCTTTGCAAAAGTTACACTTTGGCTGCATTGACAGAGTAAGTAAAGAGCCATTTTCTCAAAGCAAAATAATCAACTTAGATTGCTAGAATGTCACAAAAAATATCCAGAATTAAAGTAAGCTTGAAAGAAAATCATCAAAATGAACAAAGTTTCTTCTAGACTTTAACAGAACAGACATAGTTGTCACCCCCAGCATTCACACATGTACTCTCACACTTCATCATCATATCACCCCCTCTCTCCAACCCACTGATGCTATTTACTGCCAGCCAGTGCGTGTTCATTCTACACACCTCCACCAGACAATTTTTGTTTTAATAAAATCGCTTAAACAATTAATTACAGTCACCCCTTTTCCCTATATACACCCCTTGCCAAACCCCCTCTCACGCCGTCTCCTTCTATTACTCATTCCCCTGTGTCGTAGGAGATACAGACGGTAATAAAGGGACGTTTATTGGACAATTTTCTGGAGGCCCGTTGGTTATTAACATGTAAATTAAATCATCACAGCTGTTCCATTTTCAATCAGATGGAGGCTGAGAAAGGCGGGGCACAGATGAGGACCCCAGCGCACTGATTTTATTACGCACACCTTCATTAGTAGCCCTGCAGCCGCGATCACCACCACCACAACAATCAGCCTCCTGGCTCAGACTCACACAAACACACAGCGGGGACAGAGCAGACGCACACCAGCGCTCTCACACAGCAGCTCGATAATGCAAAATACTATCAATACTCTGATACAGGCAAACTAACAACTAATTTAAGGGTCTATTTTTAATGATTCAAAAGGAAAATTGTGAGTAAACTAACTTTAAATCTAAAGAATTGATTGAGCCAGGCTGTATTTTCATATTTAGCTGCATTGTTTAAACAGCTAGTGCCATTGCTTGATCGGTTGCAGACACAGACAAATTGCCCACCTTCACATTGACTGGTAAACAAAGTGGCCTTCTAGATTTCAAAGTATTTTAAGCAAAGATATACATCCTTGAAGACATCCCATTGTGTGCTTACATATTTTTATTTGTGAAGAATTTTGAATTTGAATTTGATTTAGTGTGGCTGATGGCTTTGTTTCACTATTCAAGCATGGGGAGGAATACATATAGCTAAATATGTAAAGGTGACTAAGCTTAGATGAGTAGAAATCTTACGTCTGTCACCTTATCTGAAATTCATTTTTTTATTTTTTACATTTTTCTGTTGACCCTCCACATAAAATTAATTTTCAGTTTCTATGGCACCACACTGCAACACTGTTGAATAAGTTTGGCAGTTTTAGAAATGTTCCTTCTATGCTTTAAATTTAGTTTATTTGCAAGTAAAAGCCTTCTGTCCTTTGTGATTATTTTTCTTGTCATCTGCTGTGTGTGCACCAGCTTTTTTACTTCCAATTTTAAATTGGATTTGGCAACTGTGTCTAGAGCACCTTTGCCAGTTTTGCTTAGAAATGCATGCGGGAGAAATTTACCTTTTTAATTTCAGATTAATGGCTAGTGTCTTCAACTGAACTAGCAAGCGTTTGCCCAAGTTTTTCCTTAAACTCAGATTCTGGGAATGCTGTAGATGGAAGTAAGTACAAAAAACGAAGAATGTAAAAAATCCAAGACATACTAAAAAAAACAAAGGGACTCTGAACATTTTGTCCACTAATTAAAGCTCAAACCTGAATTTGAATAATAGTAAAATACAGCAATAAAAAGGTGATTACACATGGTTTTTTTATGTGACTGAAATGTTGTATGCATATGCTAAGAGGCTGTCATGTCAACACTGATGCTAGTAACTACAATACATTAGATTCATTTTAGTTCAGAGTAGCTGGGTTTGTTATGTATTAGAATTCATATAGAATTTATACAATAAAGAAATGAAGCTTCTTTATTTACTTAAAGATCTGAGGAGTCACAGACAATTCTGTTTTTGTCCCACACTAGGTGGAATTTATTTTATTATTATTTATTGTATTTTATTCAGAGCTCCTATGCACATGAACATTCTCCAAAAAAGGCCAGGTAAAGGCATGGAGGAGAATAAAAAGAAAGAAAGAGCAAAAGGCAAGAGAGCGTCCCAGACCCCACCCCTGACTGGGTATTTGGCTTCCTGGTGTGAGCACTTCAGTGGATGTGTACAAAGGCTGTTCTTTCTTCATTTGTTGAGGTAATTGGATCATGTGTTGTGTGTTTTTTTTTCTTTAGATATGTTAGTTTGTCTATGGTTAACCAAGACATTCCTCCCTGTTGTGAGGAATGTCTTAGTTACATAACAAAACAATTTTCTAGTTTACCTGCATCATTGTCAACATCTGCTGGTCCTGTCATCTGACTAAAAGACAAACACTTTTTGTAATTATGATTGAGGCAGTGCTGCAACCATGAAGTAAAGACCAGAGGCTTTATGCCTCTTATGCACTAAAACTCCAACAAAGTCACTCAGGCTGAAGTCACTGTGGCAGGTCTGTATCTCACCAGCTTTCAGTTCCTATGTACAGTAAGTGTGCTTCGCTAGGTTTGTGGCTGGATGAAGGACTGTCAAGCAGCAAACCTGGGTTCCAGGGTGTGCAGTGGGCCAAAATAATCCAGTGTGGGTCCTTAGCCAAGACCCTTATGGTTGTCAGGCCGGCAAACACAAAAACTGCCCTAATGGGATGAACCTAAAAGGAATAAACAATCCAACTGCGCAACACTATAAAAGCAGGACTCACAATTATGATTGTGATACTTAGAGAAGCAGAAACTATCTTTCTCCTAAATGCTCTGTCCGTTATTGATAAGGCAAAGCTTCCCGCAGTTAATTTGTATAAAGAAATGTGGGACGTATATACCTAATTTTTATTCCAGACAGTTAGGTCCGCTTCGGTCGTTGGGTAGCTTGGGAGGGGAAAAAAATGTTAGCATTCTCTGCACATAAGTCTACAGGACTATCCTAGACTGAATCCACGATCAATTTTAATCTCACCACTTCTATAAAGGCACATTCACACTGGCAGGTATGATACACTTGGCCTAATTTGTGCAGATTTTCGGTTTTATTTGACAAGGGTTAAAGACTCACATACACTGTGGTGCAGAGTCAGCGATCCCTGCGAAGATCTCAATTCACCAATTCTAAAACCAGGTACAGAAGTGAGGTAAAAGGAATACATTTTAGAAGTACAAAACAAAATAAGCAGGACCCACAAAAAATTTGGAAAATGACATAAAAGGTGGTGTAAAGAAGACTTAGAGGCATCAGCTAATGCTTAATAACCAGAGAATTTTTGTGTTCGTCTTATTACCTTGTCTTGGCCAGGCAAACTAATACCAATTGATCTGCAATGGGAACAGTGAACTCTCCAAGCAGTTTGGTCCACTCTAGTCTTTGGTTAGTGTAAAGGTGTTTCTTAAGTGTCAAACCAAACCAGATAAAAATGTGAATTTTTAAACATTCTTCACCCACTGAGTGCACTATACTATCTCAATGTAAATCAAACCTAAGAACCCTGGTTTAGCTCACTTTTAGGCTATTGTACTTGCATACAATTAATTAGTCTTGTTTTAGAAAGAAAAACAGGAAAATTTTTAAAAATGTAATATGATACTGACTGACATGCAAACATCCTGGTGTCTTGCAGTCAAAAACCCCCAAACGCCTCCAGGCCTCCTGGAGATAAGCAGGCAAAAGGCAGATGAATGGCTGCGACTAAAAGAGACTGTCAGAATATAGAGCAAATGATGGACTTTATCAATGACCATTTTTCTAAAGTGCATATATGTTTGAAAGGCCTCTTAGATGGCCAGTCTCATAAAGAGCAGTATTTAAAAGCACGGGGCAGCGGGACTTGGACTGTGATGGGATATTGGTAAGCCCGTGTAGAAAGGTTAATGTTAGCCACTGAACGTGCTAATGGTTTTGGTTTGACAATGGCCTGTGGGGAGTATGCTGGAAATCTCACAGAAGCCAACTCATCGACACATAAATTGTACATTTTCAACAATTTCATTATCATCTACACTATTTTACTCTGACATATATCAATAGGAATGAAGTAGATAGTCTTATTTTTCCTTCCCCTCCCCAACTCACAGCCTTGAGAGGATATTGATCTTTCATCTTTTCAGAGGAAGAATCACATTATTGCCAATGGAGAATAAAGTGCCAGAGCCATATGGAAATTACAACATTGGGAGTGCCGTCATGCAGCAGTAAAATCATTTATTTCAAAACATTAATAGCGCCTATCTTCCTGAAATAGGTATGGATTAGCTGGTTTGCAGCATTATTGCACATAAATAATGATCTCTTTTGGAAGCGAAAGTACAGAAGGGCAGAGATTACTTTATTCTTGCATTAAAACCTTTTAAAACTAAATGTCAGACTTCCTCTGCTTACATTGCACCATGAAGTATTAGAACCTTTACTTTTTTCTCACTACATTTTCATTCAAAAAGCTAATTTTAAAAGCTTTTCAACGTGCTGCTCATCACTGTACCATCTACAGCAGCAGTCCCCAACCCCCGGGTCATTTTGTACCGGGCCGCACAGAAAGAATAAATAACTTACCTTACTTCCCTTTTATTTATTTTGGAATCTGAAAGATGTTTTATTTTTGAAAAATTACCCGATTCTCTGTTACATCCGTCTATGTTACTCTTGACGCAGGCCAAGGTGCTCTTCTCTGTCACGTGATAGGTTACCTCTAAAATAATGCCCAGGAGCTAGAAAAATAAGTAAAAAAAAAACAAACATCTTGGGAAATTTTCTTTGCCAAGGTGAAAACGCCCTGCCAGGATACAGAAGATGAGCCTTCGACTTCCAAAAAAAGAAAGTTACATTTAATAGACAGCACTTCTTTTTTGCACCATGAGTGTGGGAAGGGGAGAGGATGATGACACCTGTGTGATGTCCAATGTTATGCCTGTCAAAATAAAAGCTCAGGGTTCGTTTTGTCACGTCTTGGTTCCTACTTCATCGTAGTATTGTTACAATAATTTGCTTATATTTGAAAGACCGGTCCGTTGAAGTCTTGTGTGATGTTATACCGGTCCGTGGCGTTAAAAAGGTTGGAGACCACTGTTCTACAGGACTTCTACAGGTGTGTGAGTACCAAACTGTATTTGTTTCTCTGCTACTGATTCACAATTAAAATGACAAAAAACGCACAAAATGCAGTTTTAATCTTGATTTTCTTTATATATGTCCTCCATCATAAGAATGCTAAAAGAACAGGTGAAAAACACCAAAAACACGATTTTCATTTAAGTGGGTCTTTTTTTTAACACTCAAATATCTCCATTGTTTAATACATTGTTTCCTCTGTGCATTACTAGCTCTTGGCTCTTGACCTGATTAGAAAATATCACACTCGTCTTTTTTTTTTTAAAGTTTTTTTTTACATCACAAAAATATTGAGTTTTTCCTGAAAATAAAAAAAAGTACTTTTTTCTGCTACGAAGTCAGTGCTTACATCTCTGTCTACTAACAGGAAGGGCTCCTTCCTTTTCTGAGGAGGCAGACACCTGCTTTTATGCGCACTGGTCAGATAATGGATTGACCTCTAGTCTGCCCATCAACAGAGGCTGCATTATAGCCAAGGCAGTGTGAATAAAAGAAAAGATGGTTATTTTTAGCGCTCAATTGAAATGCCCAAGGAATCTGGCAGCGGGCTCAGAGTGCAGACATCTGAGAAAGATAGGATCGCAGAAAAAGGCAGAAGAGAAAAAAAGGAAGTTATAAGATAAAATTTGGGGGAGCTGAGGGAAAAAACTGAACAAGAGACATGGGAACTTGTCGTTATCGTTCTTCTCAGCGTAGTGAGTAAAAAGAAATAACAATAAACATAATTTTAAAAGAAGAATCATAATTAACATAAATTACAGATTAATCCAAACTAATTAGCATATATATTTGAATTAGGATTTAAAGACTTTAAGGCTCATTTCGATTATACAACTATGATTTATACTACTGATCTCGCTGGAAAGCGGATGTTAGTTTGTATATCCAGTATTAATACATAATGCTAATGGTGGCTAATTCTGATATGAAAATTTACTTAATTACTAAGTGGATTTAAGTCGACTTTCCATGCTTCACCACAGAAAGTCAAGAATGTTGGTTTTACTTTACATTCAAAGAGGCTTATGGGAACTTACAGCCCACATTTATTAGGAAAGGATCAACTTTGTCGAATTCTGGCTGGTTTCCATCTTTTTCTAGAAACAAAAAAAAAGCCCAACTAACATTTTCTTTTTCATTTACGTTGTTATTGACGTCTTAAAGATCATCACAGGAATTTACCTCATTAGTTACAGCGGTAAGACTGACGATGATCCCTCTGTAATGTGTCTCCAACCTTTATGTGTCAAGCCCCATTAGAAAACAGAGAAATAATATCTCTACTGTTTCATATATCAGCACAGTTAACAGGTGGGTTTATTGACACAGGTTGCTGTTTTATGAGTTTATCTTCAATGCCGGTGCAGTGTGGCTGTAGTTGTTTATTGTTGTCAATATTAGGGATGTTTGGATAATATTTCAAGCTAGTTTCTGATTTTATCAATAAAAGAAGTACAGTATAAATGACTTATTCATTATCAGCTGCTATCTAATGACAAAATACCTCCCAAAGTCCAGAGTTTGAAGATGTTCTCTCAATACCGATACAAACAAGCATTTTAAATTGGCTTAAAAACGAGACTGTTTTATGGAGTTGCTTGGTTTACAATGCATTTGCTTTTGAGTCCCAAAGTATACAGCCTGCAGCACTTGTGTTTATTTAAACTGAAGAAAGTTAAACATCTATTTATAGTGTTCCCCCACCCCTCACAGTTAGGTGATGCACAGTGAGAGTTTTAAGTGACTCATAAGAGAAATGTCATGAACTTATTTATCCCACAGGCACCTGTATGTTAACCAACCCGTCAACCGAACAACCAACCAACCACCGCCTTTCACACTCGACAATCAAAGAATGCAGCCACCCCCGTCGCAACAGCATTCCACCTCACCCCATTAATGCCCTCATCTCTGGTGTCACATGCAACATTGCTTGTCTGTTATATTACATTGATCAAGGGGTGATAACTTGTAATAATTGGATGTTAAATTAAAGAGCTCTCTCCTAGTTCTTGCCATCTCAATTTTAATTGTCATTGGGTGGCATTTATGATGATGTATGAGGGGTTGTGTTTTGCGCAGTGGAGCATGACCCTGATGAGTAATGCTTCTTTTGGCTGCTTGGCATCTCTCCATTTCTCAGCCTTTGCTTTAATACGTGCCGACTGGAATACTAAGAAGACGTGGAGTGGCGAAGAAGAGAGGAGAGAAGAAAAAGCTTAAGTATGGCTTTGGGGTCTCAAGAGAGCGGATTATTGAAAGCAACTTGCAAAATGTGTTTGGCTCTACTTCTCATTTTGTGTATGTTTGTGAGGCATTTTGTATATCTTGCCACCCTCGTGGTTCAATGCAGAAAAAAAAAGAAGCCTGTTTAGTGCATTCTAGTCTTTGCTTGCTGAGCCAGCTGCACTATCACCTGACCTCATGGTGACAAAAGAGTCCTTGCACCTTATTACGAGAACATGAAGTCAAAGGCACAGTCGCATTTGACAGGCACCTCCTCGCTTCCTGACCCCTGTCACTTCTCATCAATACGAGGCCATATAGGCTTCATGTTTTAAAGTGAGACACGAATATTTGAGTGTAAAATCCTCTGACTTTCTCCTCTAAAAGTTTCCTTAAAAAAAAAAAAAGTTTGGAAATGTATTTGATTGTTAATTCCTGCCAAACCTGAAGCACTTTATCAGCTGCCGTTTTCTGCACTCCTTAGGCGATCATTTGCAGATCAGAAGAATGTTGCTCATTCTGAAGATTACACAAATTAAACACTGGATAAAAAAAAAAAAAAAACATTAGATACTTTTTGTGGAAAACAAGCAAACTGCTATGAAGCTTAACTACAACCAATTTTCACTTGCCATTACATGATAGACGAATTGGGGCACCCCCTTACCCGAATAAATATATTTTTCTTGAGACATATGAACACCACAAATATTTCAGGACATCTTCTGAAAATTCACAAGCAAAGGGTCTGTGTAAATACGTAAACAGAGGTAGTGGATGGAGCGTCAACAATCCCTGTACTAGAGCAAGACAAGAGGAGCAGCCAAAGCATCGTGACTCAAAAAACAAGCTGTCACCTGGATGCAAGCTTTCAAAGCTGTCTTCTCAAAGCTTGGAGAATTACAATATTCAACAGGCTCCTTCCGTTCTACACCACCACAGATAAATGATATACCTATATTTAAAGAATTATCACACATTAGTGTCATCGTGAAATGTATGCGCGTGAGCTTGAATGTGAACAACGGTCATGTGTGCGTGAATCCTTACCAAGCTCATCCTCTATCCGTCTTTTCTTTGTGTCACTGTGCAACTCTTGCTGTCTGAGGGTGGGGGGTGTGGTGTGCATACATGTGTGTGTGAGCTCCCTGCTGCTGTGCAGCTAGCTCAGTGAGCTGACAGTGGGGTGTGCGACGCCAGCGCCGACGATTAGCATGAGCTACCGTGGGGGGCTGCAATGGCTGCTGGGAGATTTCATCGTTGCCTTGGACCTGTCTCTTCATCAGAAAATGACGTTCCCCCACAGCGTGATGCACAGAGTCAATCCAGAGAGCCAGCTGTATCTTAATCTCTGGAGTCGATGTACATTTCCCCTCCCGCCTTCGTTAACATCAATATGGTCTTTTCTTCATTTTCTTCAACTTCCTGTCCAATAATCACCAACATGTCACTCCTTTCATTCATTCAGATGCAGGTTTTATTGTTATAACGTCCCCCCACCATTACAGCTGGATAGAAACCACATAAACGTTCCACAGAAGTACCCAAGCACCTTTCTTGCTGGATGCAGTTCTGGCTCAGTAACACTAAGAGCAGTATTATGTGATCACTGATGACATCTTCCCCGATGAACTTAGCTGCCTTACCTTTCCTCAGTGCACTCCAAGACTGACAGTCGAACCTTTAGGAAAAGCTTCTTCAGATCATATAACTTGTATGCTTTCAGGTTGACGCAAACGTTCACGTCTGAACCGTCTGACCACTAAAGTACACACAGCCCTGGTGGCCGCCGATGTTCAAGCGCCGTGCAACACCTGTCTTTTCTTCATCTTCTTGCTCCCTCTTCTTAATCCTCCTTTCTAGTCTGTCAACTCAGTGAGCAGAATGGTATGACATAACCCATCTCTATGGGACGCTTTGTTGAACATCAAACAGCTTTTGGCTATTGACAGGATGGGCTTTTCTTTAACAGCAGTCATGGTTTCAAAGGAGAGGATTCAAAGTAAGACTGTCTTTCACAAAATGTGTGTGCTTACTGTCATAATTAGTGGAATACTAACAATATTTTAAATAAATAAACACTAAAAACATTTATGAGAGCAATGTAAAATTTTCCTGAATAAATAAACTCATAAGTCAAAACTTAATTTGGAGATACAAATGCTGTTTACTGTTGAAAATTGGGCAGTTTGTGTTAAAACTACCACTGTGAATTGTAAGTCCCACACCATATGTATGTTTGATACAGATGTCTGCAACATCACCAAGCAACTGGCAACACCAAACAGACACAACCATGAAGGCAGAAAAAAAATCAAAGCAGAACATGGAGAACAATTTGCAGAAGATTTTTACTAAGTTTTGTTAAAACACTTTATAAAATGTTTTTTAGTGTAATTTATTTGGAGTGTTAAGGAAAAAACATTGTTATGGCAGGCTAAAGTTTAGATTACTATTAAACAAGTCCAGGTAGGATTATGACACCAGAGTACCGCCATCCCAACACTGCAATGCAGCTACTCTTCAGAGTCTGGTCATTGATGAAAGGATCTTTCCTTTTCAAAGATATGATGTTGGTATTATTCTGGGATGTAATTTTCTTTTTTCCTTTGGTAAAATCTTGAAAATGAAATAGAGAAACAAACTGCTATGGAGACTGGGAAGAGAGGAAGGTAATGGTTAAGAATGACAATATTCCATCGCACGTAAAGGAGAATGTAATCTATGTCCAGGGGAAAATTCTGTTGTGATTGATGATGATAGTGAAGTGCGCATTCTACATAAAAACATCTGGTATGATTTTAGGATTGGGTAGATAAAAAAAAAAACAAGAATGTGTAGATTCTTAAACACAAATGATTACATATCAAATTTGTACCTGAAGATGAGCTGTTTCTTTACAGATTGCACGGGGATCTTCTGCAAGCGTTGTGTTCTTTCGTTTACTTAGAAAAACAAAAAATAACCGCACTTGTGATGTTACAGAACTTTTTTAGTCTCATCGTCAGCGGCAAAGCAGACACACAAATCAGGAATATGTGAGTAACATTAAAATACATAGTGGTTTTGATTTTTTTTTTGGTTTTCATTTAGATTTAGCATCAGCTTCCTCAAACATGAAAAACAGACTGAATCTATTTGTAAACACTGGGATAAAATTAATCTGAGGTTCAGAATTTTAAATAAAGTAATAACAAATCTGTTTGTATTTGACTGAAGTGGAGTGTGCTTCATTGTGCTGTATTCAAGCATGTTTAGTTTATAAATGTCATTTAACAACAACGAAATCAATATTTTACTGTAATAAAAGCTGCACATAGTTTGGACTATTTTTTATTCTTTTTCAGTTTTGTTTGTGTGGAATCAGGCCAGTTAGTTTAGGTTACACCCCGATTTACACCATGTTAGTAATAATGGTCTATATAGTTGGTTTTGACTGGGTTAACTGCAATTTAACTGGCTGAAATATCATAAAAATTCAAATCAATGACTTTATATAAATGATTCAGAGAACTGAACGTTCAATGGTAGAGCAGGGTTCATGCAAGAATTGCATGGATGACAATCACAGTAAACTCCACTTACATTCTATTCTGTTTGATATCTGGAGAGAGAGCTCTTTTCTAATCGTTTTCTGGGCTCTCCTCAGGGTCTCCTGCTCTTGTGGGGTGCAGGCCTTTGATTATTTCTTTGTTTTTGTGCTGCACTACTCTTGATACTTTTTTTTTCCTGCGAGGTACACTGGAGTACTATGATCACAGGTAGAATGAGCAATACGCACATGGGCTATAACGTCTTGAACGATTTGCAACAATGGGAAAGAGAGACATTCTTTAACTGATATAGTTGTTTTACTTATTTTAAAGTCACAATTCTTCATCCCATTTAAACTTGTTTCCTCCAACATTATAAATGATCATGCACAAATTATAGCTAATACAATAAACTCTAAATTAGTCATGCATTAAATCTACTTAAATGCAATTTTTCCCCAAAGCGATTTGAATTTTTTGTTTTTTTTTGTCTGCCACATTACAATATTACATTTCAGAGTTGAATGTCATTGAGGCTATTGTTAAATTATTCAACTCAATTGTAAATGACTCATTTAGGCATATATTTTAAAACTGTGCGATTAATTTTGCATTAGAGCACTAATAGACAGATTACATTCAATGACGAGAGCACTTTCCCTATAGGCACAATAGTTTCTGTGTGGTTAGAATGCAAAGCAAATTCACGTGTTTGTGGATTAAGCTCCTGTTTGTGAAATTTGTTGTGTTTCACCGCTTTTTGCCATGTTTTCTCTTCTTTTTTTGGCCTCTCTGATAGCGATTTCCCAGTGGGAGAGATGTGTGTTTCTGTGTCTGCAGAGCACATTTCAAACTCTAGACCTCTCCTGCCTCCACACACACTCACACACACACACATGCATGCATGAAACATTTTGACAGGCCCTTGATTTTTTTTTTCTCCACTTCTTTTTTTCACATCATGAGCAAAAATTTGGGTGTTTAAAACATTTATGATTCATTAGCAGAAAACTTATCCCTTTTAAATCCTTTCATGTATAAATCATGTGTATTTTGATTTGAAGGGGCCGCTTCTGTGTTATTGATGAGCTGCTCCACTCTAATCAGTTAGTAATTGGAGCACAGCTTTTAAATAATGCATTTATTAGGCCTTGTGATGTGTTTAATGGCAGCCCCGTGCAGTGCAAATACGTCTGAAGTGTCCTAATGAGTCTTTTATGGGCCAGCCTAGGGAAAATGGCACATCTCACTCTGTGACATTACTGCACAATAGGTCTTGTTTACATAGAATTGGCAAGTAAAACAACCAACGCGCCGACATTTTTACAAATCGTTATGGTGGTTATTATGATCAGCTCCTTCTGCTTGATAGAAGAGGCTCGAGTTCATGTTTTTGGTTTGTCTCCGCAGCTTGTTTTTCCTCCTTTGCTGATGGCCTTTAACTTTTGGAAACCCATAAAGCGAGCGCCACCATTTACGACAAGAAAAAGACTTTTACCAGCCTACAGACAAACGGCTTACATCAGTCACAGCTCTTTATATCGTGGCAAATTTCCTGCTAAATAATTATGAGCATCACCGATGAACCACCTCTGTGGAAGTGCACCACCTGCCTGCGGACAAACCCCCGGTGAAGGCCTGAGCTGTTTAGCCAAAGTCTATACCACCAACCAGGTTACACACACCATCCATCATCGTCAGCCCAACTGTGTTTGTGGTCTGTCAGCGGCTTGTGCATGTGTGCACATGTACAGGGCGTGCGTGCGCGAGTGAGTATTGTTGGAGAGCTATTGCTCTCCTGGCAGGGGTGGATTTTAATTGGAACACCCAGTGTGTGGTATAAGCGCCGGTGTCACAATAAAAACGCAGCAGACAGGCCCACACTGATTCACTCCTATGCTGAGCCACTGTCTCCTTAGGAGCTGCAGATTAGAAAGGCATTTGCAGTTTTAAATGCATTCCCTGACTGCGCACACCTGTGTGTCCCCTATGCAAGTATTTGCTTCCCATCCATTTCTGTGTGCTGTCAAAATTATCAATACTGCCTGTATTGACACGACAAGTACACTAAACATTTGCTGTGTTTTTGACTTGCAATACAGTGAGGTGACAATGGATATATTAGCTACTTTATGTCAATTTGTTTCCATGCAAATATCTGGGGAGATTTTGTCTGACTTTAACCCCAAATCTGTGCATGTGTCTGTAGTTATAAGTAGAATTTATCAAATAGAATCCATCATTATCCCTATCACATTTTGTCCCTGTCCAAATACCTGGAGAGGAAAAAATGTTCTGCTTTCCATGGCTTCTCTTCTAACTCTTTGAGCTGTGTACCTTTAAGTCATACTTATCCGACATAATTACAATTCCCTTGCAGCGACTCTTTTACTTTGCTCCGTTTCCTTCTGGTTTCTCTGTCTCATTTGAATTCAGCTTGCACGGCGCTCTCCCCGCTGTCTTCTACGCAATTTATATACACATGCAACCTTGGATGCATCCGCAAACATGCACGCTCACAAGCCCAGCCCTCCCCCACAAGAACAACCTAACACGACGCACACACACACACTCAATGTTTCAGCGAGAGTGGTGCCTGACAGAAACAAGTGACAGCTCCCTAATTACCTCCTCACTGTAGACGCTGACGCTGCCTGAGACGCACTGCTCATTTTCCTCTTTCTCCTTCCTCCCTCTTTCCTCCCCTGCCTTCATTCTCCCTCACCCACCCTTCTATTCCCGTCCTTTCTGCCCACCTCCTCTTCTATCTCCCCTGTGGTGAATTATGCATGTCCAGGAACTCCCATTCTGCATTCACACCAGCCCAACAGAGACCCACCACCTATGTGCTCCTTTCGTCTGTCCCCCACTTTGCTCAAACCTCTGATCCTGAGGATAGCACCTTGTTTAATCGATAGCTAATTAGCGAGAATCGTTGACTAATACACGGTTTTCAGCTTACACTATGGCTACGATGGGAGAAGGAAAAGTGCTAGAGGGCACCATGTTTGGTATTAGCCCTGCTCATTGCAGGCCACTGGGACCATATTTCCCCAAGGTGTCTGAGTTTGAAGGAAGGAGATGGCCCGTGGAGGCAGCCGGGGATCTCCAGAGAATGATAACATTGGCTCTGGAGTCCAGCCACACAACAGAGACCCCTGTTCCCCTGCGCCGCAACTCCACCCCCTACCCGTGTGTCAACTCAAAGGTCCAGATTGCATTTCCAGTTGACGCCTGCTGGCCCCACAGGCATGTTTTGTTCTAATAGAAAATGGAAACCTCACACACACAAAATGCGCACGCACATCCACGCACTCCTCATCCATCCTTGCAGTGGAATAGTCCAAAGGGACGGAGTCCACAAACACCCATGCTTATCTAATCAGAAGATGGTGACAAGAAAGGAAAAGGTGGGATAAGGAGAAGAGAGGATTTAAGGCAACAGACACTTAAAAAAGGCCAACTCGTGTTGAGAGAAAAGAGGAGGAAGGAGGAGGAGGAGGAGCGTTGACATGGAAAAAAAAATAAGCTGAGGCCATGAGAGTAAGAAAGAGACAGAAGAAGAGGACAGAAACAATCCTAAGAGAGAGGAGGCGGCAAGATAGCACAGAAGTGGGAAGAAGGATAGAGCACACAAAGAGGGGTGAAGCAGAGGGGGTGTTGGTGGCATGTAGGCAGCTGATAAAGTGTCACTGACAGGCATCACGATGGGGAGAGAGAGTCACCAGGGTGCTGGTTAGATGAGCCACTGCAAACAATGCAGCCTCTTTTCTGGACGCCGCTGTTCTCACGCCTCTGTCCGCCTGCTGTAAGAGACAAAAATGGACTGAATGTTCCATTCATCTACCATTCATGGGATGTAATTAAAAAAAAAAAAAAAATTCACATGATAGCTTAAATAAAGAATTGACAGTCACAAAAGGTCAATATTTTTTACACCACCAACCACCAAACCAACGTTTGTTTACGTTTTAGAAGCCACGTTTCATGCTTCTTAAACATAAACAAACTTTTTTTTTCATGTTATTGTTGCTCGTGGAAAAATAATCTAATAACCTGCTCGACTAATGGAAAAAGATCTTCCACGTGCACCAAGAGCACGTGGAAGAGGAAGCCTAAAGTAGGAAAAGATCATGAATTTTGAGAAGAAAATCAATAATAATATTTGCACAATAATCCGTCCATGGAGCAAGTCATTTTTACTTAAAAAGAAATCTAAAAAAATATAAAAATCTAGAAACAAGGAGTTATCCTGCAAACATTCAGAAAGGAATATACAGGTAAAAAAGCTGTTAGACAAAATTACAAATCATATTGATCTATACAAGCAAATTTTAAGTAAAACTAATATCTTAAGTAATTCAAATGGATCATTTTAGAACAAAATATTAACAAATGAGAATACCATCTTAGTACAAGGTGGCCAAAATTAATAAATCATAAAATCTAAAACTAGCACTTTTTTCTGGGTTTCCAAAATCATGAGAAAACTGTCTAACAGCTTCCATGGTTAGATGTCTTATGAACATTTCTTAAATCAAGAAGTTTGAGTTGTTAGAATCAAATAAAAAAATTGTCAAGAGTGTGGACAAAAATTGATTTGGTTCATTTTAATAATAATATCCTTGTTTTCTTGATCCTAGCACTTATTGAGAAAATATTCGAGACTGCTGATTTTAGGGAAAAGCTCAAAGGGTGTAGAGCAAAGATAAGTTCAAATATGAATATTTAAAAACAAGGTTTTAAATCTTAGCAAGTATCAAATAGGTCTAATTTGCTCATCAACATGATCACAAAAAAAAATCCATTTTGTCATTACTGCTAATGTTTGCACAGTTTTTGAACAAGTTTTGTAAAGATTGAGAGCATAGGCTGTTTTCCCTCTTTTGAAAGAAGAGTTACAGTATTGACTCTGCCAAGTGGCACACCACCAGATTTTGTGCTGGCTTCAGTTGATGCTGTGACTCACAAAGGTCGCTTTATAATTCCAACACTGCCAGTGCAGGCCTACTTTATTCATATTTAAACTAATTATTTAACAGCAAGAAGTGTGTGCACCAAGCTGAAGTGGCCAACATTTTCAAAAGCAACACTTAAACACAGCTCTCCTGGAAAAGTAGAGATGATTAATTTTTTTTTGTTACCTTTCGCTGCAAGGTCTCCTTTTAGGATTTGGAAAGGTGCATTGTTATTTTGAAATGTCTAATCAAGCAGTCAGATACAATTTACGTTTTACAGATAGTTCACCAAATTGTAGGCTATTTGTTTAAACAGTTTATGACATGATATACAGGATGGTCAATTTAAGATGGTCTTCATTATTACATAAGGTACAGAAAATTTTCTTTTTTCGGGGGTTTATGTGCTGATAAATATCCATCTGTAAATTTAATCTAATGTTTTCTGCACTTTTCCTGCTCTATTGGTGTTCAAAATCTTTCCTGTAAGGTCAACCATTACATACTTTATGTTTTGCCATATGACCCCAAATACATTACAGTTGTGAAAATAAAGATTAAAGTCTGAATGTTAAATAAAAGCAGACACAACATGTAAATACAGAGGCAGGGTATCACATTTCAACATAAATGGGTAAGAAAGGCTTTCTTAAAAAGAGATTTCAAGTGAGTAGAATTTCAGGACAAAGTGAGAATATGTGGGTTTGGTTTAGAATCTTTGATGAGGTGGTATAAATTTATTTGTTAAAAAAAAAGTTGAATTCATTAATTTATCCAAGTTCTTTTTTGAGTCTTTCTTAGTCAAGATGAAACTCTTAAAATGAGAAAAAGTTATTTTTTTCCTTTAAAACAATTATACTTCAGTGCAAACAAAACATTCTTCATACGCAGTATTTAACATTTTTTACAAGTCTTTGGGGGAAAAAACAATTCAAAACAAAGTCTCCCTTTTTTGAGGCCAATGCAAGCAGTGCTCAAAACCAATAAAAATACTATAGTATATAAGTTTAGAAGTACCTCACTGACCAGCAGAGGGGCCTCTGCTCAGCAGACACCTCCTCAGTGTGTAAAATGCCTGCTCCCAGACAGTGGAGCTCATTTCAGAGTGTCTGATCAAGGGCCATCGAGGTTCCGCAGAAAGACTGTTCCTCTGCCAGCTAGAGCGGCGGGAAAGAGGAGGGGAGGGTCAGGCAGAACCAAGCTGAGTGGCGGTAATGGCTTTTCAGGGTAAATTAAGACACAGGAAGATGTTTGGGTCGGCGTCTGTGCAGCAGTGACCCTTATTCACACAGGTCGTCAATGCCTCCTCAGCATCGCACACTCGTCACAACAGTTTCTTCTCCCAATCAGCTTCACAACACCGTTTATCTGACTGCCATGGGCTGTGATTTATTACCCTAGTCCCTGCCACTGTCACCAGGCCTCAGCCATTCTGCAAAGTCACTACACGGCCTTCGTTTCTCACCCTTTGTTTGGCTCCTGCTATCTGCTTAAGGTTCCTGTTGCAGCTACATGATGATGGTCAGACCGGCGCATTTCAGGGTGATACATGGTTAGAGCCCATCACACCCACTTTACTCTGATTTTAACTGACATGCACTGTAACATGCAAGAGAAAAACTCTGTCCGTTCCTTTCTATTTTTGTCCAATGCTTTTTTTTCCCACTTCAAACTTCAGAAACAAATTTGACTACACATCAGCAAATGAAGAAGATGTCATTTTTTTAAACATACCAGTAAATTGTTTTTATTTCAAAGGAAAAAGACTCTGATGCATCTAAATGTACTAAGTTTCAAGACCCCACTCCGATGACCTACTGATATATTTTCAGTGTTCTCAGTAATCTTTTAATTATGATTATTCCGTTTTAGCCAAAATAAAACATTCTGTGTGGTTTTCTAGGACATAGTAACTCAGCCCACAACTCAGAGGCAATAGGAAATTGCCTCTGATTTGTGGGCTCAGATGAGAAAAGCGTACATGAATAATCTACTTGTCTGCAAGTGGATGCATCAGAATAGAGTGGAGCAGAGAGCTTGTGGCCTGCTGATTGTTGCACCTGCGTCACTGCTACAAGATTTTTTCCAACTACCTTATTTTTTGTCTGCTCCCGATTCACAACCATTTAAATGAAAAAATATTCAGAAATGAAATTTTTATATCTACATTTTGTTTAAATATGTCCTTCATCATCAGATAAAAGCCCCAACAACATGTTAAAAACACTAATTTAATTGGAGTGGGTCTTTAAATATTGTGAAGGTTTAAGGTGAACTTTGCAGATTTCATCTGCCCAAAGGGCCATTGGTCTGTGGTGCTGCTCTGCTTCCTGTTTGCGGTGCAAACTTTCAAAGCGCTGGAACAAATCCTGCTGTGATGCCTGAAATTGCCGTATGAGAAAATTACAGAGCAGAAATGAAAAATGAGGGAGGACTCCAGCACGGGTGAAGAAGCGTTACGCTATTGCTAATTATTGCCTCATTAGCAACAGTGCTCAGCCATGTGGACAATAGCAGCCGAACAGCTGATAAAAACACATGCAGGGGCTACAGCTGAAAGAACATCGCTTTGTTTTATGTCTTTATTGGCTCACTATACATTTAAGTGGAGGGACGACCAAAGCACAGGGGATGAAGTCGGTAATTAAAGCAGCGAGTGAGGTGTGATGACAGTCAGATTTTGGTGCTCTAGTTTTTCCTGCAGCCGTGAATCTCCATGCAAATGCCAAAAGCTGAACAGCAGCGCATGACACACTTTCATCCCTACACCTACACCTTCTGCCTCCACCCTTTCCTCCCACCCTGCCCTCAGGCTTCCAGATGTTGCTGTCACCCCTGTTCTGCAGAGGCGCTGCAGTGTGGAACTGCCTGAAGTGATGACAATAAACACCTCCGCCATAACCTGGGCCCCTTCATTTGCATATTTGCCTGGCTTAATTTGAGGGGGAAGTATGCAAATATATGCAAAATGAAATCCATCTCCTAATGACATGAGACGATTAAACAATTTTTATGCTTAAATATTCTGTTTAATGAAATCAAACAGGCCCACGCTTTGCGACAAATTTGCCCAGGCGCAGGCAAAATTAGAGGATATCACAAAAAGAAAAAAAGGGGAGGGGGAAAGGAGGAAGGGAGGAGGTGGGAAAAGGAAATGCCTGGTTGGTGTGCATGTCAGCTTTTTCAAGTGTCCCTCACAAGACAAAAAAGCAACTAAATTTAAATAAGATTTTTCTAACAATTAAAAAATCTGTCAGTTCCCCATCGTTTCATACACCCACTTTCTCAGCTGAAAAAGCTGTGACTGATGAAGTACAAAATGTACTACTTAAACGCTCAGAAATGGTATCTGTTTCACTGCTGATTTATTTTGAAAAAAGCTCCAGAATTTCTCGTTTACATGATGGCGAACACGAAACTTTTGCACTAACTAATATTTATTCCCTCCTCCGAAGCTCTGCCAAAGCATTGCCTCTGTTAATACACAGCTTAACAAATAGGAAAATAAAATCATTTCCTCGTGCGAGTCTTGGCCTAAAGACACGATCGCCCTGGAACAGAATACATAACGATGGAGACAGCGATGTGATTAAAGTTGGAAACAGAGAGGGAGAAAGAGAGTAATATGTGACTGCTTAATTGTAGCTTTGCAGGGAGCTGGTGACTAATGGCCTTTCCGCAGAGCTGTTCAAGCCATGAGCTGCACATTAATATAAAGGGGGTTCTTATTATGTTTTCAGCTTTAGACCTGATTAATCACGCAGATACACTTTCAGCTCAATACTTTATACAGGGAGCTGTGTTGCTGTTAGGCACCCATCAGGCTGATGATGATGCAGGTGCTTGCACCCACTGAGAAATGCAAATCCCGAAAATACACATCAGTTACAGGAGACTGTCAAAAGGAAATATACACAATGATTGTGTTTGATCTCCCTTGAGGAAAAGTATTTAGTGGTCATCACTTGAGCACAAGGGGGAAAACTATCTGATCAAAGGGACACGAAGGCACATGTCGTGTTGGTGGGGAAGCATCTTTCAACCTCTGCACAGCAAAAGAGACTCTGTTGGGCCGCAATGTTGGGAAGGAAGTCTTTGGCCTGCCGCTTTGTTGCCCCATAATCCCTTTGGCTTATATATGATCCCTGCCTTCCCTTTGACAGCTGGCTAATAGAGGAAAGGAGCTGGAGCTCTCTCTTCAGACAGACAGAAAATAGCAGTGTGTGTCTGTGTGTATAAACTGCTGATTATTGTTGCTGCGTGTTCACGCGAACACAGACTGAAAGACAGAGAAAAGACAAACAAGCGCCGTCCATAAACATGTGTAACTCTAGTGACTGGGCGGCAGGGGGTTGGTGGTGAGAAGACGCTGAACTTGTTGTTGCACATCGATTGATTCCAGGATCCTCCAACAGGAGCTTTGGAGCTCTGTGTGATGCAGGGCTGGCAGTGGGAGAGAGCCATTGCTGAGGTGGTTGGGGTCAGGGCAGCTCAGGAAGCGCTTCCTCTAGTGTCATGACAACCTGCCAACAGTTATAGCACCTCGGTGATGTCAGATGCACAGGGACATGGTAGAACTAAGACCGCAGTGTGTATTTGAGATAAGCTTGTGCAAAGGCGTCTCTGCTTAGAAACAGGGTTTTTTTTCTGTTTACCGCTGTGCACATCAGGATTCATACAGTAATGCTGTGGAATTGATCCTGTATCTAAAGGTGTAAAAAAAAAAAAAGTGGCAAACTGGATCCTTAACCCTTAAAATTGATCTGGATGTGGTACGCTTGAATTTTGATGTGAGGGATTTGTGTGATATCCATAATCCGAAGGGTTTTGATTCCCCAAATCCATTGTCATGCTTCACTTTAGTAGAAGAACATTTGCATAACTTTGGTGCCACACAGACATTGCACTTTCCCCAAACCATAATCAGGCAGGCACAGAGGCTGCCCAACCAACGATCCCTCCTCAAGACCATGGCAACACATTTTAGAAGACGGATCTTTGCTACGGATGTCCTTTATTTACCGTTATATGTAAGCTGATAATGCATTGCATAAGATTAGAATAAACCCTTGTAAGAGGTATTTTGTCCCCTCTTTTATGGGAAAGAGGTCAGTGGAAAAAACATTTCAGTAAGTCTCCCCAAATCACATTGGCTGTTTACAATGACACAGTGTAAAAATGAGACCGACCCCCCCCCTTAGCAGGGTCTTTATTCAAAATTTAACGTGAAGGTTTAAAAAAGACTTTTAGCTTGAAATCTTTTTATTTGATACAACCATAACAAGACTTATAACACCTAATTGTAATACCCCTTGGAATTAATCCTCAAACATTGTATAGTTTATTGGAGCTTCACCTCTTTCCTTTTTTTCACTTTCCTATTTTTTTTAGTCGTTGCTTTTTTTGGATTAATACATTTTTTATCTTTTGTCTACATACTTGATCTTTTATTATAAAACATTTTGTGGTTTTGCAATGAAAATGACAGAATTTACCACTCAGAACAGAGTTTTTTTTTCATTTTCTATTTCTTTTTTTTTTACAGTTTCAGGTTCTTTGTGGAATTATTGTGTGTTACAATAAAATATATCCGAAAAAAAACACACAGTTTATACTAGAAGATGGATTTTAGGCATTGCCACAAAACATGGTTTTAAAGAGACATGTTTAGAGCAAATTATGAAGTGGTAAAAACACTCTAAAAGACCCTGGACTTTTCAGAAGGTTAACCAGAGTGATCCCACTGAAAGAAAGGTGAAAGTGAGCTATAGGGAAAACTATTTTCCCTTTGCCTCAGATATTTCCACATTTAACAGTTTCTCATCACATTTGCATGAACATATGCGTTCAGTCTTTGAAATGATTTTCTGCAAATGTGTCAGGAAGTTAATTAGCTCCATGCTTTTTGTAAGTCGTTGAGTGTGCACGTGCATGTTTAATTGCATGTGTGCATGCATGAATGTGCTTTTACATGACCCCCCACCAGTGAGAGAAGACAAAGTCACAATCATATTTTTTTTTTCTCAGTTGGGGGTAAATGTGACTTGCTAAGTCATTCACATTGATTTATTTTTTTGTAGATGAAGATTGCATTTGTAGCTCTTGCTCCCTTTCAGCTGTGACCCGACTTTGCAGCATTTTCTCCATCCCCTCACTTCTCCTTCTCAAACATTGGTTGTCCTCCCGGCTCTTTCCCTGCTCTGCGGGATGGTCATTTAATCCACCTAACCAGCTGGAAAGATAAATATTCCTTAGTGGAGTGTGAGGCCCCTGCTTCTCCACTCACACAGACCGGAGATGAGGAGAAAGTCTCCTTCTGCCAAACTCAGACTCCAAATTCCTCCACTCCAACAGATGCTGACATGACGATCCCTGCAATACTAAAAACGTTTGTTGCTCATCTGTCAACAAAACAGAATCTTTTTGTTTCCCTAATTCATGCAATGAGTATCTCACATTTTGTAGATAAGACTGATTACTTTATAGCTGGAATGGAGTCCCAAATATACCTTACTTTTGAAAAAAACTTCAAAATCATCACTGTGAGGATATAGGGTCTTTATATTTTCCAGACTGCGTTTGGCTGATTATCCCAGAAGGAGGAACGTGGATGGGTTCCTGAGGCTGACTCATGGTTTCTGTTTGGAGAGGTCCAATTCAGAGCAGGCTGGCCCGCCTAGAACCTCTGTTTACACAGCCTCTCAGGCCAGACTGGGAGGCCCTATTTTCACACCCAGGTGCTTTCCAAAGAAAACCTCCTCCAGAGGCCCCTTGCCTGAGGTAAAACAACTGAAAACCATACATTCCACCTCAGGTTCCTGCTATCCTACTGCATGCTTCTGATGCACACTTATAACATGGAAGGAAAATCTGAGGGTGTATAATAGAAAAATAACTTTTTAATGGTTTTATTCAAAGTGTAGGTATGATAACGAGTATTCTCCAGCTCCCATTTTAGCATAAGTCAATGCAGAAAGATTTTACTGCTCTGCATGTGCTACTTGATTGAAGGAGTTAGAAAAATTGATATTCTAGAGGATGATAACTCTTCAGACAGCTTCACTGCATGATTGAGTCAGCGTGACTCCATTTGCCTTTTAGAAGTGACAGACCTTAAACTGCAGAGATTCAAAGAGGCGTTCAGTGCAGGGTTAACCTCAAAAGAGAGTTGATGCTGATCTGGAAAGAAAGGATTCTAAAACAGCTTTTGACACATATATAAAGTCATAGAAGCGAGGGGCTGGAAAATGGTTAGTATGGGACGCAACATCTATCTCTGACCTGGTATTTGCAATACAAGCTCATACACTGACCACAAACATGTCTGCAGCAGTGCTGCGCACTTACAGACTTAAGTTTAACAAATCGTCAGTCTTTTGATAATTCTTTAGGGAGATTTTCCAAAGAAAATCTGGTTTTAGGTGTCTTTAACATGTATTTGTGGCTTTTTTTTACTATGGAGGACATATATATAAAAAAATTAAGTATCAAATTGCATTTTTTATCATGCTGGATCAGGAGCAGGCGCAAACATGCAGTTGGAAAAAGCTTGTAAACGTGATGTACAAGATACAACAGCGAACCACAAGATTCCTGCTCTGCACCATTCTGATGCATCCGCTTGTGGTCAACTAGATCCATGTAAATCTTCCTTTTTATCGTCTGAGCTACCATCTGGCTCAAAGCTTTATGGCTAGATAGCTTCAATATTGCTTGAGATTTTGTTGCACCAATAATGTTAGCCTCAAATAATATCTAAAGATGATCGGAGTGGGACTTTAAAGAAAACCAATACATGTAGTCACTTTTAAAGACTCTGACATTAAGCATATATAGCTCTTACTCTTCACACGCAGCAGGGGCTGCCCTCATCCCAAAGCACTCTCAGCATATACCGTAAATAAGAACCACAGGCTACTGAAGCAGCCCCTCCCTGCTGCACTGGCAGCAGAAGATGCATGCTCCTTCGTTAAACTGCTTTGAAAGACTTATTTGTCTTGAGAATGTGCAATATTACCCATTGCCTCTGTTATATGTGTGACCCTTATTGGAAATGTAAAAAGAAAAAATAACACAACTGTCTGTTTTTTGTACCCCAGCGCTAATTTTGAAAGGTTTTAGGTTTGTTGTAGTTAAATACAAACATTGCATGAATCTTTCTTATTGTATTTATGTTAAAAATGCAGCAAAGCACACTTTTTCAGACCCTAATGTTGACCATTGCCATCAAATCTAATCCTGACCATTGATCACACACAGTTGGGTTTTTTCTCAACAAACTGCGATTCCCTAGAGGAACTTTAAGTGATTCTCACAAACAAGGCAAATAAATTCAAAGCTGTACAACCCCCTTTCAACTTTTTTGTCATTGTATTTTTCTTTTCATGATGCACTCAAATATTAAGGTGCAATTTCTCTGCAAAAAAGTACATTTAGATTTCTCCATGATCAAAGCAAGTTTCTTTGGCATTTGGATTATTGTTAGACTCTTAATACTCAGAAAAGCTTCTGCAGCATTCCTAAGCTAATAACAAAAGCAATGGAAACACACATTTAAATGTCTTCTTTTTCTACACACAAAGAAACACGCATATCAAAAAGGCTGCACATTTGTTAATGCACAATACTGTGCCACCTGAAAATATAACTCTAAAGGTCTTTTTTATACTTAAAAGCTATGAATATATGTATATCATAATTACATTCCATATATCTTCCAAAATCCAATTTCCATCAGTGGTAATTCTGCTGCACAGGAGTAATGGTTGTATTATGCAGTTATGACATGCCTAGCTTTCTTCCAATCCCATCCCCATCATCCAGCAAACAGCCCCCAACCCTGTTCCCGTTTATTCAGACACGACAACTAAAAAATCTCAAAATGACCCCCCCACACACACACCCACGTACCCCCCCCCACACACACACACACACACACACATACACTTTAAGTCTGTGAAAATAATAGAGATGTGATTGAAGGTTTTAAAAAACAGCAACCTCTCTGAAAAGACAGTGTGGAGGTGCACGAGAAGAAAAGCATTTTGGTCAAGATCTTTTGTCGGGAAAACTGTAAAACCCCAGTCTCACTCGCAGGTCAGGTTACCCCCCTGCTGAAGACGCCGATCTTGGCCACATGAAACTTGTTCCCAAGAATGATGGCTCTCAGTGAGCGCATAAGGCAGGCATGAATAAATGAGTGCGTAAATGACCAGGCCAGTGATTGAGTGAAGAAATTATTGAGTGGGTAAATGAACAAATGTTTGAGTGAGTGAGCAAGTGAATGAAGGACTGGGACATTGAGTTTGTGTCCGACTGAGTAACGGAGCCAGCCTGAAATCCACACACACTAGAGGCAATCCAAACAAACAGGTCTAAGTGCTGCAGTGTTCGCTGAGGGACCTGGGAAAAGGCCCATCAGCCCCATGAATGAGAGCATTCTGCCCCCTCGTAGCCTGTTATTAAAATCAATTAATGACAGGGAGGGAGGCCCCTGTAAAAGCTGACTTGTTGGGCTCTAGGGGTCTTTTGTGACACGTTGCCTTTCTGGATCACTTGTGCCATATGGAACCTCCCCTCCTGTGGCACATAACTCACTTTTATGAGAGTCTCATTGGCTAATGATGGAATAGTGCGTAAGCACTGAGCATGGGAGTGTTTCAGTCCCTTTAACTGTCACTACCGCTGCTGCCATTGTCTGTCACGCTGATCTTTTTCTGAGACGTTGCTGTTGACTTCACAGGCACCGTCACTGACAAGCAATGAAAGGAAAAAAGGGGTTAAAAAGAGGAGCATAATATACATTTTTTCTTTCTGGGTATTCCTACTGCGTGTGAAGACAGACAGACTGACAGGGAACATCCAGGCTTAGTGTGACAAAATGAACTGTGACTCACGCTGTGCAGCGTCTTGTTGTGCCGAAGCTTTGGAATCTGATAGAGCACTTACCTGCCTGTCTTAACTGTTTAACGTGTCTTTTCTCTATACCTTCAAAATGTCAAATAGAATGGCTTAGGAATATGTCACTGATGCACACATGATAGTTGGAAACAAACGTGTATCAATACTACCTGATACTTGGTCCGGTTTCAGCCGAGACAGGCCCACTTGAAGAGGAGATTGGCCGTTATAGTGAAGCGTGGAGGCTCTGCAGGAGGACGGCGGCGGTCCATTTACCATGCGCTGAAACAACTCTGCACTCATTTCAGCAGAATCCCACAGGGTGAAGCAAAAGAAAACAGACTTGGCTGGATCTGTTTTCTCCCATCTGCAGAATATTGTTTCACTTTTCTGTTTCTTCCAACCATCTGGGTGTGTTTTGCACTTTGTGATGCTGCAATCAAAGGTGCCCTTATCTCTCGCACCAGCATATCTTCCAGCAACCGGTGGTCACAGCTTAGTGCTGACATGACATCTCGGTAACTTGCCTCAAACATGCTCACCTAGTAATTTTGCCGGAGCAATAACTAGGGGGATGCCTTTGCCTTAAAGATGTTTGACTGAGCCATCAATTACTTTCTCCCTAGAAGAGCGGACTGTGATTATAATTATGATAATGACATGACACTGTGATAATGACAGGAAAAGAAAGAGAAAGAGGAATCTGCCTATAGAGTAATACAAGCTCATCAGTAGGAGAGACTACATTTGCTTTCATTGCCTCGATGTAAAGAACTATGATGGCATGTGTCAGGAGCTCTCTACCGGTTTTCAATTCCCCCCCAAGACTCAGCCTAAAACCTGATCACACAACAATTATAATGCAATGTTAATCAGCTACGTCCTTAGTTTACCCCCAATAGCTTACCATGTTTAAACCTAATTTGTCCCATTTCGGGGAAAAAATTGCATACAGCCCACCAGCACTGTTGGTGGGAATAAAATAAAAAGAGGCATTCAGAAATCTTTTTTCATTTCATTTCATCATCAAAACTGATGTTAGAAGCAGGACTATGGGCCACTCTGCAAAGCCTCAGTTCGACCTAGGAAAATCTGTGGCATTGGGATTTAACTCGGTAAACCCCGTTGCTAGAGCAACTGCTCCATAGAGCAGTGATCTAAAGATCGGATTATGATGGCAAACTTTTGATGTTCCCACGTACTGTTGAGAGGTGTGATTTTCAAAACTGTGCGTTCTGTTCTCATGTTAGAGGCACAAAAATCACACCTTACATTCAGGACTGTTTGACCTACTTTTTAAGTTCTCACAATCGACAAATCTTGCAGACAACCTGTGTCCTGAAACAACAACAAACATTCAGAATGAGTCATGCAGGCTGCAGAGGTTTCCTTGGCCAAATATCATGCAAAGACAACACTTTTCGAGTTTGATGTTTGCTTTGATAAAAATGGAAATACTTTATATCCACTTACTGTTTGAATAATACTGAATATGATCCAATGTGCTGGTCCCTCAATATAATGTGATTTATCTTTCCCATTCTCACAGTTTTGAAGATTTGCACGTTTTTTTTGTTTTGTTTCGTTGTTTGCAATGCATGTGTTCTGCATCCTTATTGGCTGCAGACATTTCAAAATCTCCCATTTCCTCCAGATTCACCTTCGTTTTCCTTGTCCGAGCTTGAATCTGGCTCAAAACTGTACAGCTGGATATCTCCAATATTGCCAGCCATTTTTGTTACATGGTAATTAATATGAGGTTGAGTGTGTGAGGGGCTGTAGCAGTGGAACATGTAAACAGATAGCTCAGTTATGGGTGATGGGGAAGGGGTTGGGGTTGCTTTGCGCCAACGGTCCTTCTCACAACACAGAGGTGAATTTCTTATGAACTACCGCCAATCTGCAGGAACTATGTCCCAGAAAATGACACAGGAGCTTTTAAAATAGATCAAAAGTTGGGTGGAGTGGGTCTTGAAGTCCAACAGCCTATTAAAGTTAGGTTGTGCAGCAAAGATCTGATGTTGCAATTTTGACAAATTGATTAGCCAATTGAAACCTTTTATTCTGATTTTGTAAACTCTTTTTTTTAAGGAAATACACCTTTTTTAACGTTATTTTTTACGTTTCTTTACCATCAAGCAAAACCACAGGACTTTACAAATCCACACGTGTCCATGTTGTGTGTAAATACACCGGGACGATCTCTGAACGGTCTCTTTGTTGTCTAGGAACTGCTGAAAGGAACTTTTACATGTAGGTTTTTTTTTTACCATCATAGGATGAAAACACTTATGGAGGGATCCCCATAGAATGACTCCATTTGAACATAGCTTACCACTTTATTATAATGGAAAACAGAGCCTCCGTTTTTGTTAATTTTTGCAAAGTTTCATTTCCGGAGTGTGAAACATTTTCTTATTACTAACCACAGGTTAGGGGCTTACATGCCGCATTTTAAATCAGGTTGGCTCATTTAAAACAAATTGTGCAGGGCTGAGGTGCAGGGCTGAAATTCACCAAGAGTCCAAGCCAATGAGGAGCAAGCTTTAGACCATCTGAAACAACTTAAACCATTAGCATGTCATCTCAGTTCATAAGAGCACTAAATTCAGCTCATTCACTCTCAATCACTTGTGCACAGAAAAGTCATTTTATTTCTGACTGTGTGCGTTTGTCCTCAGACAGTGTAAATATTTTAATCCCGCGTTGAACTGTGATGACATCTTTGAGGTTTGTGTGAAAAACTCTCCTCGATGGCAAACTTCTCTGAATAACTGTTGGCTTGGCCTTCTCTCAAAATTCCACCCAGAACCTCCAAAATGTTTAACTGAGTAACAAGCAGTTGTTCTGCAGAGAAGCCACGAGGACTCGGAAAACACTTTAGTAGAGCAGATAAACACTGAAAATCACAATGTATTTGAAACACATTAAATGTTAGAACTGTATCAAAG
The DNA here is from genome assembly GCF_053564925.1 of Oryzias latipes. Taxonomy (NCBI): domain Eukaryota; kingdom Metazoa; phylum Chordata; class Actinopteri; order Beloniformes; family Adrianichthyidae; genus Oryzias; species Oryzias latipes. Next base: position 17,179,609 of record NC_136245.1, read on the forward strand.
GCTTTTTTTAAATCAGTTTTTCTCTGGGGCAAATGTGGGGAAAAAACAGAAAATATTTAACATCAGGAATTCCTGAAAGCAGTGAGCATTAATCTGTAGGTTTGGAACGAGACGATCAAGACACTTTCACGTCACTTTCATTCTTATTTGCAATCAATGGCACTTAAATGGAAAATGCTGCTGAATCCTTCATCATCCATATGCTAAATACACCATTTTTCATTTCTTGTTAATTCCTTTTTCAAAGCCTCCTTCTATTCCCTTCACCACTCCTAATCTGGCTATAAAGGTCAGTTTAGCATAATGACATCACACAGACGAGCATGGGCAAACCCAGATTACAGAATCTGACTCTAATGTGACTTTTCAGATGAAACAGCATTAAATGACATTAACGCTACTGCATTCACTGGCAGCTTTAATGGAGATTGCTCAGGACTGGCCCTTCTTTACCCTCTTTGTATTTTTAATGAGGTGACAGAGAGAGGCAAGATTGGTAGAGGATGGTCTTACAACATGCCGAGCTGGGATCAGATACAGTCTGTCTATTTGTGTAATTTTCCATCAGCTCCCTTATTGGGCCGGGGGTTAACCTCTTCAGTGTGACTGACATTTTTAGAGCATGGGCAATACCACTGGCAAGACTCAAAGGGACTTTTGGGAAAATTGTTACAGTAGCTGACATGACGAGACTGCCGTTTAATGTTTAAATTCAGGCGCAGATTAGCTTTTAGCTCAGGCTTTGAAGGCGAATAAAACACTTAGAGAACATCGATTTGAGTTTCTATTCCAGCACATTTGAACGTTGTTGCCAATCTTTAATCACATGTTTAGTGTGCATTTCCTAAAGTGCATGTAGCCAGTTGTACTTTTAAAAATGAAATACATTTGAATTTTAAACAAAACAATTAAATTGGAATGGGGGGGGGGGGGGGGGGGCTCATCTGTGAAAAATTAATCAGTTTGTTATTTTGGATGAAAACGTCTTGCTTTAATTTTTTTTTCGTAAAAGCCCCTCAAAATACTCACGGTTCCCCCAACATTATTGAGGGTTTAAAAAACAACTGTTATAAAACATTTATCAGTTTTACTGCAGTGAGGCCCAATGCTTTAACATGACGTTGATCTTGAGTAAATGCTGCACACATTACAAAAAAAAGAGTCCATAAAAATTACATTTGCACAAAATAAGGTAAATTACAGTTGAATGTAAAAAAGAGAGGTACACTATAACAGCAAGTTACGGAAAAATGTTCTTGATTGTCTTGAGTTTAGTGCAAATCTCTCAGGGAATGTTTAGTCAAGGGTCACACAGCAGGTCAGTTTTGGCTGGAAATACTTAAAGAACCCTTTATTCAGTTTGGATTGTTCTGCTTTACACTTCACCCATGTGTGTTGTGTAACAGGCTAAAGGCCTACCTCCCAACTGCCAAGACATTGTACATTGTCTTCTCGAGTTATGTTTTTACTGTTCTGTACTTTGAGTTCATTTCTTCTTTTTTGTCTTTTCTTAAACTGCATTATTGCCTCCATTTGTTTTTGCTGGAGAGTCTCTGTTTGAACTCTAGTCAACTGCATGAAGCTGAGTCTGACTCATGTTTTTTAGGAGGACCAGACTTCATTTGTTCACTCCACGTCCAAGCCTAACTCCCTTACCTTAATGCTTTTGTTTTTAAATACAGATGTGCCCCCAATATATTGAAACAATAGTGATTGTTTCAATATATTCACACACAAGATGTTTGATGTTTTTGCCTGGTAGTGTTAACTACAGCACAAGGAATTTTACACAGCATTTGTTTTGTATAAAACCTTTGTCAACAACTAATGCTAGGTTCCCAATGGGCATGTGATGCGTGTTCAGAACGCGAAGAACGCAGGTTCTTGAACATGTTTTTAGCAAACTGTGTTCACACTGGACTTTTGCTACCTGACAGTAGTGCACGTACTCATAGTTGAAAGAGGCTTGGTACGAAATGTCGAAGCAGCGCAAATCTCTCTAATATCCAGGTTCTTTTCTTTAACAGATTGATATATAGACTTGGTGTCATTCTAACTGGGAACAAACGGCAATTCTTAAATTCTCCTTCATGATCAATTTCTCAAATGATTAGCACCTCCATGTTTTGAACAGGGCACTACCCATTCGTCACTACCAGATCAACTGGTTTAACTTTTATTGCATGTTCAATGGCTAAGTATTTTGTACAAAGAGTTCAAAAACTGACTTAGAAACTTTTATAGTAGTGACCTGTGATGGTGAGAGTTTTCAACCCAGAAACCTGAAATGTGTACATGCGCTCTTTTACATAGACTTTTTTTTGGAAGAGGTCGCTGAATTAAAAATAAGTCCTATAAGAGTAATGAGACTGTCAACGTGGTTACTATAAATGAGAAAACTCAACTAACACAGCTTATAGCCCTTTAGCCATTGTTTTAGCCTTGCAGATGTGATATTCAAACAATCTGTTTTTGCTTTTCTCCTGTTAGGTAACACCCTTGGAGATGTCATCAGGCATTACTGTTCATATGGGTGAAGGTTTGAATCTGGGAGGGTGAGAGTGGGAGACTTAAAAAAAAACAAAAAAAACAAGCCTTTTTATCTGGAAAGTATAATGCTGCTTCATTAGGCACAGTTAAATCCATTCGTTTTTATTACAGAAGGCAACACATTTTAATTTGACAGGCTCGCTGACACCACTTCCTAAACACTGTAGTTTCTAAGACTGTTGTTAATTGTGATCAGAGCTGTGTGCCTTTTTATCCAAGTATTGTGAGAGGCAGAGAAACACGAGCCACTTAATTTTTTATAAGTTTTTAATAAATAGATGAAAATTTGCGTTTTTAAGACATTTTTGATTTAGTAAAATTAGCATTTTTATGCTACTTATGACTTCATTAAATTTACTTACTAATTTATATTTTATTTCCAAACTTATGTGACACAATGTAAATTTATTTTCTGAACAGGTATCTGTTGCCTTAAAAAAATAATAGGAATTTTGAACTTTTCACTTTGGCCTATGGTGGCCAGTGTAGTGTTAACTTGTGGTGGCCAAAGGATGTGTTCGGTTGAGACTGCATTTTGGTAAAATAATCTCAGCATGTGTGAAAGAGTGAACAGTTAACAGCTGTGGTGCTTGAGTGAGCTTCAGCAGCACACATCAACTCTGATCAGGTTTCACTAAAGCGAGTGTGATGTGCATCACTTTCAGTGTTGTGGTAGTAACTTGTTACAAAAGCAATGTATCATGGTAACTTGTTACTAATTATAATGTAACTAAGTAGTGCAAGGCATTGCTAATAAATTGTGAGTAATATTTTACCCATTACACGCTAAGTAACTATTATAACTGACCAATATGTAATTGTTAAAAGCAACAACACCAGGCAGATTTAAAAAAATCATTTAAAAAAAAATCCCTTTTTTTTGTTTTTTTTCTGCATTGTCTTTCTTTTTTTAATTACTTACTTTAATGTGAATTATTGGGCCATATTTCCTGTTAGGCTTCATTAACCCAAACAGTTGTGGAGAGGCTGTGGTGTGGTGCAGTGGTGGAGCGGTCGATTTCTAATAAAGAAGATCACAAGTTTGGTTCCCGCCTTGCCCACCCATGTGTCTTTGGCAAGACCACGAACCCCACATTGCTCCTGGTGGTTCACCATTCACCATCAGTGTGTTTGTGACTATGTGTGTGCATGGGTAAATGTGATGGTGTCTGTACAGCTTTGGGCCTTCTAAGATGCACGTTACCATTTGTGTTGAACTGTGCCTTGTCCTGTTTTTCCCTGAACTGTCTAATTCTAGCCAGGTAACATTTGTTCCAGTATTTTTGAGGCACTTTAGATTTTATGTTTTACTTTTGCAGATATTGCATACACACACACACACACACACACACCCACGCACCCACCCACACACACCCACACACTTATTTAAAATAAAATGTAAGTCAGATCACACATTACAATTCTGAGACTGTTAAATCGTCAAGTAAGAGATTAATGTTGAATTAGATTACCGGTAACATGTAATCTCTAATAGAAGTCTGTTTTTAAAATAATTCGCACAACACTGATCATTTCAATTTATATGATCAGTCAGTTTCCTATATTCCTCTCTTATTGTGACTAAATGTAAAAAAAGGTAAAAACCTCGTGAACATGCTATCATGTAGATTGTTTTTTTTTCTCTGTTTCCTTTCATTGGCAACTTTTCTTTAGATGAAGTGTCAACTCAAAGTTTACATCAGAAACAGCATGATATATGAATATATTTTCTTGTTTTAGTTGGGTTGGGTAATCTTTACAAGCATTTTTTTACAGTTTTGATAAAATACTTAAAGCAGAAAACAATAAAGTAACATTTTCAGGCAATACGGAGGAAGATTGTACCAAAAAAATAAAGATCTGCATGACAAACTGCACTTTTGTTTAACCTGTTAAAGGCACCACATTGACAACAGGATTTCGTAACTGTTATTAGTCAGATAAATCTACTGTTGTGTTATGCTGAGCACAAATGGACTAAAACGTTGAGGATACTCACACTGTGGACATGTAAACAATATCCTGCAGCGCAGAATGACAAACATGTGAGTGGGATTTGTATATGTGGTACTTAAATATTTATTGAACAGACAAAAGAGGCTTATGGGAATAAAGACACTTAAGAATGATAAATAAATACACAAATAACTAACTTAGGAAAAATTTAACCCAATGATGTTTTGTATTTTTATTAAATAAATTAAGTTTTCCTTTTTTTTTGTTATTACATTAGTTAGTTTCTAAGTTTATATAGCACTTATATAGTTTCAATGTGAGCGCTATAGAACCGTTGCATTTATTTTCTGTGGTATTTTTTCTCCAGAGAGTGTGCCTTTGTCAGAAATTCTCTTACTGCTCAGATGCCATTCATACGGTGGCCCTGAAGTGCAAACTATTCAACAAATCACTCGATACAAAAACATTTTTAAGATCACAGCAACAATTTAAAAAGCGTATTACATTTTAGAAAACAAAACAAAATTTCAGAAACCAAAACATAAAAAAGAAAAAAAAGAAAAAAAGATTTCAGAAAACAAAATTAATTTCCAGAAAAAAAAGAAATATTACAAAGTGAAAACATTTCAGAAAAAAAATTAATTTCCAGAAAACAAAATGAAATAAAAAAAAATGAAAACATTTCAGAAAAACAAAATGAAATATTAAAAAATGAAAAACATTTCAGAAAAAAAATGAAATATTAAAAAAAGAAAATCATTTCAGAACACAGAATGAATTTCCAGAAAACAAAATGAAATAAAAAAAATGAAAACATTTCAGAAAAACAAAATGAAATATTAAAAAATGAAAAACATTTCAGAAAAAAAATGAAATATTAAAAAAAGAAAATCATTTCAGAACACAGAATTAATTTCCAGAAAACAAAACGAAATCTTCAAAAATGAAAAACATTTCCAAACCGGAAGAAGCAGGTACTATGGGACAACGCTGATTGGATGATGATGTTTGTCAATCATTTGAACTGAAAAGTATTTTAAATGAAGCGATGACGGATTTTATCGTCCAAACAACAATGTACTATAATAATCCACGTATTTCCCATTTACATATTAAATCAAAAATGCAGCAAACAGATAATGAAGGTTTAAATTATTTTTTGAATATTTCGTCTGAAGCAGAACGGTCACCCAGAAGTAGTTTGTGTAGATGACGTCCGTTCTGCAGGTAAACAAAGAAAGGGACGGTAAAACGTTAACATAAACGTTAATCTTTGAATATTTAGTGGATGTGATGACGGAACGCACGCAGAAATATCAACACCAACCAGGTTTACAAATGTTTCGAAATGTCGTGAGAGGATTCTGTCTGAAGCAGCAGCTGCGAAGAAACGGGTGTTAAAGACGGAGCACATCAGGAAATGCAGTCCCGCCATCCACTGATAAGGTATGGAGGCACATTTGTTTGATCTAATAAATGTAGCGTTAAACGTGATTTCTAGGTGGGTGTTTACAGACAGATCCAAGATCCTTCAGTCATACGTTAATGACAGGTTACCTCATCACCTGGAGAGGGGGGGTCACGTGGGCAGGATTCTCAGACAGGTGTACCAGCAGCATAAATCAGCAAAGCTGTCAGGTAAACTGCAGCAGTTTGTGTCTCAGAATAACATTTATGAATGCTTCTTATTCACACTATTAAGATCTGTGACTTTAGAGTGTGTCAGTGCACAGAAACATGACAGTAAATGACTGGATTTGCACATCATCAGACACGTCCAGGTGTGTAACTAAAGGTGGCAAAGTCTGTAGTGTAAAAGAAATCTTTAAAAAAAACGTTTTAGTCTTTCAGGCAGAGGAGGAATACCAAATTGTTTTAGAATGTATTTTTTATAAGACGGAAATAATGTATTTTATTCTGAGTTTGGTGTTTTGACCCCTCCCTAATGAATTTCTGGTTTAACCCATTTTCTCCTCATTTTGATGAACTCAACTTTTTCCTGAATGAAAGATGAACAGTAGCTGATGTTTTTCTGTCAGGGATTTTTAATTTATTAATTTATCTCTGTCAGGGATTTCAATGGAGCTGGAGTCCAGTGCAGAGGAAGCTGCAAGCATGTACGAGCAGGAACTGGCGTCTCTTACCTGTGCATCTTCCTCTGGATGTGATGCTGAGCAGCAATGTGGACAAACCTTCCCTGACATAACTCTTTTTGATATAGTTGTTAAGCACAAACAGACTTTCCCAGATGCATTTTTTCCTCTAATAAATGTGACTGACAGGTACGCTGATTAAATGCTGAATGTAAACGTAACATTTGATTGACTGCATGAAGAAGCCCACAAAGGAAAATCCACAACTGTTTCTTTATTTCTGTTACTGAATAACGTATTCATGTTAAGTTTTCAATAAATATACTGCATTGCTATGAAACAAATTTGTTTATTTTCATATCCATTATTACAATCCTCACATCAGCATTCAGTTTTTTCATTGACAAAGAAACATTTCTAAACAACAGCTTTGAAAATCAAACATCATCTTTGTTAATAAAGCTTTAAAACCTAAAATGGTAAACATGGAAAAACTCCTAAATGAAGCAAGCCTAATATGAACATTTTAAACTGGAGTTTTGCTTAAAGGAACATTAAGTTGTTTGGAGTTGAACAAGTGTTTGATGCGGTTCCTCATAGATGCGATTTCCAGATCATAAGCCCGACGCTAAAGCCAGGAATTGTGCTTCGTCTTTCACTCCCCACTGCATCATTTACAACTAATCAGGCTTATGCAGCAGGTTAAAGACGTTTTTTTAAAGGACCTGCAATTTAAAAAAAAAAATTAGATATTAAGGTTAAATAATATTTATTGATTACATTTCACATAAATCATGGTGACTTGCCTGTACACTGCACAATGATATGAATGACTTTAGTCTTCTTGTATTCCCATGTAGAGCTGCCATCTGTTCTTCTGCAGCACAAACCTTTCTGGAACTTCGCTTTGAGAAACTTCACCTGCAGAAATATCACATGTTAATTCAATTAAGTATTTTATAAACTTTAAAGTTCATTTTTAAGTTTCAGTATATGTGTATATGTATATGCATGGTTCAAAAATATACAATGCACTTAAATATTATTTCCCATAATAACTTGTTTACTGATTTCAGTCTTAAAGTCGATTTTTAGCAACACTGGTGCCGTATAATTACTGTAATTACTGTATAAATCACAGAATCAGGCTGGCTCGGAGCTTTTTCTCTCATGTTGTCACCGAAAACGGGCACGGCTATCATGTGAAGACGGTTCGTCTCCATCGGGTTCTTTTTGCGCATGCGCAAGATAAAAAGAAATTATCTTTTCAAAGCAGCACTTTAACATCCTAAAATTAACATCCTTAGAGACATGTGACTGACAAAAGAAAAGATCACAGAATTGATTCTTACCTAAAGATGATTGACAGCGTGAACCTCGCAGCCGTAGACATTAGCGCACAGCGTTCGTGGTAAAAGTGCTCACAAACTACTTCCGGGTGACCGTGTGTCAGGCGAAATGTTAAAAAAATAATTTTAAAGTTCATTAACAGTTTGCTGCATTTTTTATTTGATATATAAATGGGAAATACGTGGATTATTATGGTACATTGTTGTTTGGACGATAAAATCCGTCATCGCTTCATTTAAAATACTTTTCAGTTCAAATGATTGACAAAAATCATCATCCAATCAGCGTTGTCCCATATTACCTGCCTCTTCCGGTTTGGAAATGTTTTTCATTTTTGAAGATTTCGTTTTGTTTTCTGGAAATTCATTCTGTGTTCTGAAATGTTTTTCATTTTTTAATATTTCATTTTTTTTTCTGAAATGTTTTTCATTTTTTAATATTTCACTTTTTTTCTGGAATTTTTTTTCTGAAATGTTTTTCATTTTTTAATATTTCATTTTTTTTCTGGAATTTTTTTTTTTCTGAAATGTTTTCATTTTTTAATATTTCTTTTTTTTTCTGGAAATTCATTTTGTTTTCTGAAATGTTTTTTTTTTTGTCATTTTTGTTTTTCAAGTTTTGGTTTCTGAAATTTTGTTTTGTTTTCTAAAATGTAATGCTGCTTTTTAAAAAAATTTTTTTTTTAAATTGTTGTTGTGATCTTAAAAATGTTTTTGTATCGAGTGATTTGTTGAATGCTTTGCACTTCAGGGCCACCGTACATTCAGCTTCCAGAGCATTCGAAAAAAGTAAAGAAAAAGTTGAGAAAGCCTAAAATAGATAAATGAATAAAGGAAATTGACAAAATGGTAAGTTTAAAAAATGTATTAATCTTTCGTAATTTTTTAAATATCCCACCTCTTGCTGCTTTAAGTGCGTCTTAGTTAGATCTCGATCTGGAGTTCAGAGGAGAGGAGGATTAAATCACAAATAAAGCCTCAGATAAAAAGAATTCACTCAGGTAATTTAGCATTTTTGATTTAGATAGGATTAAACCAATGTTTATTAGATGCTCATGAGTATACCTAATCTAAATATATGCCTAAATTATTAACCCGAGCTCTAATTACTCTTTGTTTTTTAATCTTGATTTGCTTTTTGTATTTACACTAAGGCATACGGATTTCTTATCTCTCTGAAACCACTGAAGCATCAAGAGGGCTGCTCTGAAGCTGCAAAGCTAATTAATCTGATTTGTGCCTGTTTGGCTTCTCACTAGCAAGCACATTTTTGAGGATAGCACCGTCATCTGCAAATCATTGTCTTTGGTAAATGGGAAATATTTGACTCTTCAGTCATCCTAACATGGACTGCTTTGCTTGGTGGTCTAAAGCCACACAAAGCCCAAGTTTACTGTGAGGCACATGGAAGCCCTGCTTAAGCCTCTTCCGTATGTCTGAGCATTACTGTAAACTAGTGTGGGCCACACTTTCAGAAATCTTTCTTCTTTAACTCCGCCACAGACAGTGAAGCAATGTTCAGCTCAAAGGGCACAATAGTGACGAAAAGATGCAACGTGACCTGTAGGCAGCAGCAAGCTCAAAGTGGGCTGTGTTCATCTGTGCTGTGAGCACTTCCAGTCCCACTGTGCAGTGAAGGGGCGCAGCCATTCACAGCTACCACTCTGGGGTCCACATGTGCGCCGGAGGTCCTCATTTTGACTTTAAATGATTTTGACACCAAAATAAACAAAATCTTCTCACTGCACTATACAGGCCTGCAAAATTATGGGTACTGGGATGGATATGCAATTACAACAACTAATTTGCGGTCACCAAAGCAGCCCGTTTCTCTGTGCCCCCAGCCGCCCTCGGTTTTAGATATTGGGAGCATGTGTGTGTGGGAGTGTGTCTGTTTGGCATGTGCCTGTGAAGGGGCCGTGGGAGAAGTTCCCCCTCACAGCTGTAGCAAGGTCAGGCAGCACCGGGGCGATTAGCATTGCTCATCACGTACAATTAGGGTTAGCGCTCTGCAAGGAGGCATCTGTTGCTAATTGAAGCAGAATAGATGGAGGATGTCCATGCTTTCCCTCTGCAGGAGAAAAAAGTGGAGTGTTTTCAACTGGAAATAAATAGATTTTGGCTAGTGTGAAATTAGAACTGCGACCCACCTGCACATCGCCCAGAACGCTTCTTTCAATAAGAAGGATCATGTGTAGGTATATATTTATGTGTAATTACTTGCACCAATAAAAGTGATTATTTTGACTAATAGGCCGCACATTTGCCAGTACACAAATCAGAGATGGATAAAGAGGCTGGAGTTATTAATGAAAAAAGGGGGAAGGGAAGCGGACACGGGGGGGGGGCTGAGGACGTCGGAGAAAGGCCAAGGCGAGTCCGTGATGGCAATCTGATGCGACTAAGCCATGCATCCACTGGCCAGTCGACATCAGCCAGCGCCTCCGACCAAAGCTCCCAGGCCCTTCATGCCAAGGCCAGATGCTGACAAAGACAACCGAGCCATGCAGGCTCAAACCAAGGTCCAAATCAGCTTTTCATTCCAGAGAATACTATTAGAAACGCATAGTCTTGATAAATGACATGAATTGACAAGTAATTTCAATGTATTATCTGCAAATATGCACAATATCGAGTCTATAATAAGACTTCTGATCAGAGTTTTTTCTTCTTCAACATTGACACTCCAAATGTACTTGTTTCCCCCATAAAACTGAATTAAAAACTATTGTGTAAACTTGAAAGCAGGAATATATTACTTGAATAAGATTAATTTTTTCTAATTTTTTTTTCCTGTCTAGATTGTTTTTGGTATTTTACCATTTCTGGAAATTTACAAATAAAGTTTGTAAATGTCGAAGAAGGTGACAGACTGTGAGTAAACCTTATACATATTTCACCTGAGTGCCACACTGCCTAATGAATTTTTCTAAACACAAGTGTGCATGTGCAGAAGTTTCCCATTGGAGTGATAAAGCATATCAGAGTTTATCCTCCTTGCCCTTCACGGTTAGAGTTTGCTGTTGAATGAGGTTGTGTCCCGTCTTCAGAGACCTTAAAAACCAGACTTATCAACATTGTTGCTCGGTGCCATGCACTAGAGATTCAGAAGATGTAAAGCCTTCCTCACTGTGTCAGTCATGAACCCAGAATCAATGATTTTTGGAATATTTTTCAATTTTACTACTGATTCAATCTTAAGTTTTGCATATTTTGGTAAAATGGTTTGGTCTGCCATGTTGTGCTGTGGCGTGGTGTGGTCTGGCATGGCATGCAAATGACAGCTAAGGGCCCCCTACAGATTTGCCTCTTACAATGTTATGTTGCTTCAGACAGATGAGGTGTTTATTTGTATAAACTCCTTTTGTATTTCAGGCCAACTGTTGTGTTTTATTTTATTTGTGTGTATTTCTTTTTGATACAGGGAAAATGGAATAGTTGAGATGGAGTAAAATGGTACAAGAAAGGAAAAAGGGGAACATGGTTGGAGAATGATTACAGAAACATAGGAGGGGGGGTAAGATCACAAACAAAAAGAGCAACATGTTGCTTAAGGTTTATCATTAACACTTGCATATAAAAATGTTACCAAAAGAGTTGGGCCTGTCAACAGACACACCTAACCACACAACTCAAATATTACAACCATATCTGTTGGCTGCAAGAAGGCAAAATGTCCTTTTTAATGACAAAAAAAAATGGGTTTACTACAGTTTAGAAGTGACAAACATGTCATCAGAGCAACATGAATGTCTTATGTTACAAATTTGTTTGTACCAAAAATGTCATTATGTTATAAAACAATAAGGAAAGTGTCATTATGAAATGACACATGTCTGTTTTCATCAGCGGCAGCTTACAGCTCTTTTATATAAATATATATATATATATTTTAGACCTAATTGGTCCTCTAATTTTGACCGATCCCCAAAACCTTTAGTATCAAATCCTAATCACTTAAAATGTGTTTCTATTAAAAGCCCTTTGAGTAAATAGAACTTTATGAAACATTTTCTCAGAGATTGTATCCCTAAGTGATTTAGATATTATTTAATAAGTGTTCTGTTACTTATGACACTCAAAATAAAAAATACAAAATCACTGTTTATGGAGTTAGAAAAGTCGGAAGAGGTGACTACCTAAACTACTTTACATGGAATAAAACCTGTCTAAATTATTATTACTTTTTTTTGTAGAATTTTGATTTTCATAGTTTGAAAATTTCCCTATGAGCTTAGATTCTTTTATATATTTTTAAGGAGCATCCTGACTCCATGTCGGACTGAACCTCACTATAATTTGAACAGAAAGAACTTTGGAGCACGCAAAAATAATCCTCCACCATAGCAGTGAGCTTGTACTGCAGAAATTGATTCTGTTTAAGGCTTGTTAATCAGCGGGAACCATTTGAGTCTGCCTGGTCTACCTACAGTAGCTTTTAAATCTAGCCTTGTAATAACCCTGTGTAATTAGGACTGAGACATACTAACAAGAAGAGACTACCATCATCATCACACACACCACATCATCATCACTCAGCCGGCTCATCATCATCACCATTCTCATTATCAAGCCTAAGATCAAATTCCAGCCTACCTCCAGGATAGTGGGACTTCAGTGCACCTGATGTATTGTGCGTCATTAGATTGTTGTTATTACTATGCCATGGGGAGTCAAACAGGATGGAGATTCACTCCTGTAATATTCTACTCAGCCTACTAAAGAGGATCCACTTGACATTCTCTACCAAATGACAACAATATATTGAAGCAAAGGGGTTGACACTTTAATTTGTTTACGCTACCGCTCTTTTCTTGCCATTTCTTTCTCATCCATACATATGAACATCTCACATGCCCACGCCAAGTTTCTGTGGCTCAAAATGCTATTGTAGAACAGCACAAATCTTTGGGTTCTTTAGTCCACTATTAATCTTCAGGGAGATAAATGAATCTGTCTTTTCTTTTTAAATTTGTCTCAATTAGCTTTAGCTCAAGGAAACAAAACCCACATGTGACATCAGTGACTTGTTGAAACGGTTTGTCCGAGCGGCCTCAGAGGGCCTGACACCTTGCCTCAGCTCAGCGCTGCAGGGCAGCTACCGCTAAAAAGGCAGCTGTTCTGTGATCGATGACTTCATCTAGTCTGTCTGATTCCTCCACTTGTGCTGAGAGAACGCTTAATGTAACAGGCCCGCGGAGAAACGCCTTGATTAAATTGCGAGAGCACAGAGCCACGGGGAACCACTTACAAGAAGAAGCTTTCTTTGCAGGAGTCTTTATCCAGTCACACACTCACTGCCTGACGCGTGTGTGATGACACAAAGACACAGCACCTTGCTCAGATTCCCTAAGTAATGCGTATGAACATATAGATCATCCACACACCCATCTTCTCTACTCTGTTGGTAGCAGGTCCAGATCATCCAGCACAGCTGGTACATCCAAATGTTGACTCTCCGGTTGGGGAGGATTTCTGCGGGGATTTACCGCATCACCGTAGGCATTGGGTTCGGTGTGAGTCCATCAAGCTTTATCTCTCCCCAAGGTATATGCACAAATCTCTCCAATATAAAACCTGTTCTTAATTCTGATTCCTTAATGCATTTCCTGTGGAGAAGACTAATCACTCTCAGTTAGGCCTCAGACAGCTCACTTGCAAACTTTCAACAAAGAAGCTGGAACTCTTTTGAAGACCAAATTTCCTTGTTTTGTTTCTTTTCAATTAAGACTCAACACCTTGCAGGTCTGGTATGTACATACTCACTTTTTCACACAATGTGTGTTTCTCTCTCTCACTCACACACACATTAAAACTGGTAACACTTCTTTCCAAGCCCTCCCAACATCTGCTTGTTCTTCCTCTGATTAAAAAAATCCTCTGCGTTTCATTATCGCTGATTTGCATAGTAATAGCGTGCATATTAAGCAGCTACTTCAGAGGGTGGGCGGTCTAATGAATGCTGCAGTCTCCTCTGTTTTAACTCAATTTTTCCTCATCCATATTCAGCCTTGTGTGCCCCCCACACACCTCCCCTTACAGCTCCATCACGATCCCTCTTGCCCTCAGGGATGGCAATTCTGTTTCCGCTGAAATGCTTCCTCTAGCCTCTCCCCAAATCCCAGAACCCTCTCCATTAATCCAATTAATTAGAGCCATTGATATGCAGCCCGCTAAGACCAAGCAGCTGTTTGCCTGCCAATTGCCTCGCAATGAAGAAAACGACGGGGGTGGACGGGGGTCAGGTTATGAAGTCCTACCATGCAGCAACACTTTGCACTCAGCAACAAGAAAGTTGCCACACACAGTGATCCTGTGTGAGGGAAGCATCTCCTGGATGAGCTAGCTACGTCCTGATAGGTGGAACTCATACAGCTTTTTCCGTCTTATGTTTAAAGACCAAATGTGTTTTTACTTTTACGCCATCAATAAGCCATTAGCATTTCCTGGCATTTTGCCACTGTTTTGACTCGCCAGATCTCTCTGGAAGACTGGCTTGTTCAAACATCAACACAGAACACAACAGCAGTCTCCAGCAATGATATCCATTTTCTTTTATTTACACTTTTTTTTATTACCCTGGAGCATAAGTTCCTTCACAGGGAAGCAGAAATGAGGCTAAACTGGATGAGAAATGGAAATGCACACCCTTTTATTCAATCAGCCACCACATACCCCTCTGAGCTTTGACAAAAGTAAACTAAATATCCATAAATGGATAATAATTCTTCCAATAGGAGACTGAAAATAGAAGGAGGGCAGGGAGATGTCCCCTGGCACCAAAACTAAGAGGTGTATCAGAATTACTGTGCAGAAATGAACAGAGCAACAGTGTCTAATGTTTTGTGACACAGCACGAAAGTGAGCTCCAATTCAGAGCTGAGACCGCTCATTGAAGATATTAGATTAAGAAGTGCTGGACTAGCAGGGTAATTCACTTTTCTGCTTCACTGGCTATCATTGCCAAGTAAAAGAATGCTGGTGGTACACCATCACTGTTTTCCCCTGCAGCATTTTTGGCGTCCCCCTCCTCCTTCTTTTCTTCCCTCGATTCTCCTAAAACACAGAAGGCATGTGTTCGTCAGAGTCACTCAGAGGTCCTGAACTTGCCTGTTGTCACGATTACACTGTTAAACTTTAACAACCCATGCTACAGTAAACTTTGATTATGGAAATTGGGTAAAAGATGGACCAAACTAATATATTAGATTATCAATAAAGTGAGATGATAAAGACATTTTAGTTTGCTTTCTCAGTTTTCGTATTTTATTTTATTTCTGATTGTTTTAAAGCTGTAGTCTCACAAGTGTTTTTTTTGGGTTAAAGTCCTACTCTGACAATGCTTTGATCTATTTTAAAAGCAATCCCAGTGGTCCTTTAATTATGATTATGCAGTTTTTAGCCAAAATTCAAAAACCTTTTTTCTTTAGGACATAGTTTCTGCAGAAGAGGAAGTGAATTAGAAATTACCCTCTACATTAAAGGTGGACTTATTGGCATGGAGGAAGTCCGTCCTTATTTCCCATCATCTATCTGTTCTCGTGTTCTTCTGCTAGCTTACAGCCCCTAAAACCAACAATACAGATGCAACAAAAATGGCGAGCAATATTGGATCTATTCAATTCGAGCCAGATGCAGGCTCAGATGAGGAAAACAAAGACGTACATTAATCTATTTGTCTGCAAGTGGATCAATCAAAATGGAGCGGAGCAGGGAGCTTGTGGCCCGCTGATTGTAGCTCCGACATCACTGCACCAAAATCAGGATTTTCTTCAAAGTAGGTCTTTAAGGTTTTTCTTTGTACATGTACAACAGGTACAGCATGTACAGCAGCCACAGCCAGTGTAAAATGTGTAAAAATGCGCTGAATTGAATGTACTTTAAGACTATTGGTTCTGAGAAAAGAGGGAGAACTTGTAAAGCTAATTTACTAATTTAAATAAAACCTAATTTATTTGTGCTAATTTGTTTTTTATTGTGGATACGAGTGAGGAAAGTTCTTTACTTAGGACTTTGGAGACTTTAAGTAACCCGGCAGTTGAGCTCATGGTTTGTTTATCACGTTCTCATACAGTATTGATCGTTTCTGTACAATCAAGTTTACCTGTTTTTATACACTAGAGGGGCTGCTTCTGTAACTAAATATTGTTCTTTTATGTGTCATTTTATGGGATATTTTTCAAGTGTAATCACAATGTCATTCCTATCATGCATGTACAGAATTGTACTGACAATTCTAACAATTAAATTTTTTGCCAAAACACGGAAATAGTGTGCGGTAAAAACATATGCGCTTCCTGCTTTTAAAGAAATAAAATGAGAGCCAGTTCTGCTAGTCAAGTGAGTTTGATTAAAAATATGTTTGGGTGTTTTGGTGTTGCGGATTATTTAGTAATTTATTGAGAACTGCCGAAAAAACACAAACAGGAATTACTTCTGCTTTTTGTTAGTCTGCTAGTTATTACAGGGTCATTTTCCTGGGATTTTTTTTTGTGAACATCATTCTGCCGAAAGAAAGATTTGTAATGACTGGAAGATGTTCAAACGGTCCATGTCAACAATGTCTGGACTTTTAAATGACCCTCCCAATGTTAAAACAAACAGATTCGAACAAAGCAACGGCAAGAATGGGATCAATCCCGCTGACGGAAAAACTAGGCGGACCAAGATCAAAGACTCATCTATCCAGCAGAGATCATTCATAAGAAAGCTTGGGCTGGAAATGCACTTTCAGTCAACATGCTGTGTCCATATTTTGGAATCAACAGCTCTTTGGGAGCCTTGTGATTGAAAATTATTGTAAACTTAGCTGGATTACGCATGTTTTCTGTAGCTGGCTTAGTACAAATGTTTGGTAGTTTTATTATAAACACTCTAGGCTTTTTTTCCTTCTTTTTAAAGGGAATGTCATCTTTCTTCAGCTTCTTTTCTATGACCAGTTCCATTCTCCCCATGGCAGCTAAGTTGAAGTTTTTTGAGCTGCGGAAATACAGCGTTATTGCACTCACTTATGAGACTCCCTCTATTAGGAGCTTGCAGAGGTGCAACTGGTGTCGGACTGTCTCTGTTTGCTCCCAAGTCTTGTGTCAAGTCTCTGGTTGTCGTTCATGGTGTCTGACCCATTTTTCTGTCTCTGACCAAGCGTTGATTTTAAGCCATGACCTGTTTTTCTTCCCGTGTTCTCTGGAGGGTTTGGGTAGTGGATCTGATTTGTTTGTCCTGTTGGAAGGATTTGAGTCAATGACCCCTGTTGTTTTCTGACCAAGAGTTGAGGCCAGGGGACTTGTCACTGTGGCAAAAAGAGGAGTGGAACAGGAGTGTTTTATTTTAGGATTACATCAAGCACAAAGTTTCTTTGCTGGCATCTTAGCTTTTATGCAGTGCTGGTTCTTTTATGTTATGTTTTATGTTTTTTTAGTTTTATCCACAACTTTTCCTGGAAGAATAACCGTTGCTGAGAGTGAGAAAAAGCAAGGACTTCCTGGTTGCTACACATATGTGAGCCAGTGTTTCTCTTCACCTAGAGGCTGCTGTGCCATCTATCATCCAGCCATGACTTCCAACTCCTGCAGAAGTCCAAAAAAAAAAGCATTTTACTTATGATCAAACCATGCTCATTATAAAAATAATTACATTTAGTGACAGCAATTAAATAGTTTGCTGTTAATGTGCTGAGACACAGCAGGCACACACATATTAGTTGGTGACAAAAGTCAAGCATGGTGGTGGAAGAGTAATGGTTTGGACTTGTCATTTGTAGCTAAATCCCATTTTGCCTTAGTAATCATTCGTTAAATAATATATAATATTATTGTCATGGCGCCTCTGTCAGCCCCGCCCCTTTGCTCTGCTCCTGACTCCACCAGCTGTGACCAATTAATCCTCATCAACTCTGCCTTCTTAAGGAGACCCAGCTCCACAACTCATCGCCAGATCGTTACCCCTTATGGTGACTAACCTGGTCTCAGTCTCGCTCATGTTTATGCATCCTATGCTGATCTCGCAACTAACATTATTATTCCTGTCTCAGGATTCCTGCTCTCGAGTGTCACCTGTGTGGAAGTCAGTTCGAGCCCCCCTGCTGTTCAGGAAACACCACGCTCCGCTAGCCGCGCTACTACCTCCAGCCACGCCTCAAGCTTCGCTCCTCTCTGGATCACATTCACGGTGTCTCCATCTTCCTGGAAGGAAGGAATAAAAATCCTTACTTACCTCTCACCTAACTGTGTCCTCATTCTGGGTTCCAGCATCTGGGTCTGCCGCTCCTCCGAATCATGACAATTATATTTGAAGATATAGCAATCGCTTGGATCAAACTAAATACATTTTTCTTTTGTAAATTTTGCCTATGTTTGTTATTTAATTAATTAATTTATTTATTTATTTACTTGTTTGTTTGATTATCTTCTGCTTAGTATAGCCTTTTGGAGCAACCTTGTTTGTGAACTGTTTTTTTTTCCCAAATAAACTAAATTAAACATTGCGCATTTATGGGTCTCTCTTTCTGGTTTCAACAGTGCACAATAAAGAACGTCTTTGTGGAATAAATCAAGAACTCAAAGTTGTGATAAACCAACTACATGATACCATAGGTCAACAGCACCAATGATCAAGTGTTTATTAAATTATGGATGAACTTTATACACATAAACAAATATGAGCCACCTTATCTAGTGAGACTGTGATGGAAAAGGATTAAGCTTCTTATCCCTTGTGCTATCCTAGGCACTTTAACATTGGGAGTGGGGTCATCTAGACCAGTGTTTTTCAACCTTTTCTGAGCCACGGCACACTTTAACCTTAAAAAGAATCCCGCGGCACACCAGCATCCAAAAATTAAAAAAAAAGGAGAAACTCATAGTTTGTATTGATCTACAGCCCCTCCACAATCTCACATGCATTTTTGAGATAATTGTTACAGAAAAAGCTGGAAACTGCAGCTGTTTTTTTCTAAAAGATGCAATAAAAGTTAAGTTAGAAGATTTAAAAACAGTTTGTGTGTTCGTTAGTTTCAAGACGTTTAACAACAGATCTCCTTTTGCGCTGTCACTCTCACAACCCAATGCATCATGGGAAATGTAGTGCATAAAACGGCCGGAGATCGGTTTTCGGAGCTTCATTGTTTTGTTCACTTGTTCCACGGTCTGATACCGGATTCTGTGGAAAGCTACACCGCTAAAGACGAGCTTTAGCTGGTATTTCTGTTAGAACTGAGCGACTTTACGAGCTAAATCGGGACAAGGAAGTGAAGACTTTAAGCACTTCTGATTGGTCAGACCGATGACATGTGATTAACCCCCCCAACACGCAACTCTTCCAAAATACAGCCGAAGGTGCAGCTGAATCGCGGTACAGTCATTCTTATCAAAATGTCTTTAATAAAATAAAATAAACGCAAAGAAAAGGTATTTTACGATCTTTTATATTCCTAACTCCTCAGTGTTTTATCAGGGCCTGTTTGGATGAACAGAGAGCTAAAATCCTGGAGATGGGAAATGTTTTTAGATCAGTTAATGAGGGCAATTTCCCACGGCACACTTGGCCATCTCCCACGGCACACTAGTGTGCCGCGGCACACTGGTTGAAAAACACTGATCTAGACCCACTAGACAGTGCTCTGAATCTTTTTCTTCAATGACTTGTGATCTTCACTGGTGTCCATGGATTTCATGAAATCTTTCCACCTTTATCCACCTTTGTCATGGTAGGGAGAACATGTCAATGCAAGGGTGGGGTCATCTAAGATAGCACAAGGGTTAAAGGTACAAGGGGGCACAATCGACTGCTTTGCTAAATCCATTTCATGTATTTGATTTGACAGAGGTATTATGAGTGAATTATCAAAAAGTTGCCTGTTGAACTCAACTCTCGGCTGTTTTTAAACGTTTTTTTGCTGGGTCGTGTGGCAGTACGCCAGATGTGTCAACTGCTTGCTCTCCCACAAAATTTAAACTTTTCCTTTTCAGTTCATGCATCACTCTGTTAGTGTGTTCTGAAGGGGAAACCAAAGACAAATCAAGACCAGCTTTGAAACAGGATGCTCAGTGCGATGGAGGTGAAATCAGATGAGCAAAGGGTCCATTTGTTTATCCTTGATGAAGTGTTGATGTTGGAGGTCTTTGTCTCAGGAATATACAAATCAGATTGTTTAAGAAACTTTGGTACCTCGGTTCAGGGGCTGACAAGAAAGCTTTTGCTTGAACATGAGCATGTTGCATGGGAAATGGGCAACAGAGGAGCTCTTTGTTTCGATTTCTTATGTTTTCAGCCTTCTCAGCTGCTTTTCTTAGACGTGGGAGAATACTAGTTGAGCATGAAATACAGCACACTCTGTAAAACTCACGATCAAGTTGTTTTGTTGCTTACATGCCAGATATATTTTTTGACATGTAAAGGACAACTGCTTAAACATTTGATGATAAAATGTGCAAAACCCCTGAAAGTGGAGCTGAAAAGCTAACCTTACTCACGCTGGACTGAGTCAGAACTCCGCAGGATCACTGTGCAGAGATGAAGTGAAGGAGGAAAGAAAGAAAGGAGGTGTCTATTCATCTAGGTGAGGAAGTGCCTCTCTGTTGCCCCCCACACCCCCAAAACCGCCTTCTGAGGCAGGGAGCTGTGACTGAAACACATCGTTGCACCTCACCCAGGATGAGCTCCAAATAAATGGGGGGTGGGGGGTGCAGAAAGCGTTGGAGAGGGAGGCGAGTGGAGCCTGAAAAGGAGAGCTCCTTAAAACGAGCTGTCAAAATAATGAAAACAAATGGCAATGGAGTCTCCAGAGATTGAGGAGAACTTCATTTGTGAAGCGTCTTCACAGGGATCCTGCTGCACCACAGCGAGCCCTCGCTTCAGAAACCAAGGGGAGGCCCCACCCTACATGACTGCGTGGAACTGAAGAGAAGAAAAATGAGAGCACTCAGTGCAATAATTGTTCAGGGTCAATTATTCCCACAGTGGAGCAAATCAGACTGATATGTGGGAACATGTGGTTGGGGTAGAGAGCTGCTATTTCCCTTCTGTAGATTTGTTCCTCTGTGATGCCTAAGTCACACAAATGATTTGGTTTTGCTTTGATAATAAGCAAGGAATTTAAAGACCCACTGTAAATATAAATGTGTTTTTGGTGTTTTTAACATGTTCTTGTAGAATTTTCTCATGATAAAGGACACATATAAAAACTGCAGTTTTGAGTATTTCTTTAATCCTAACATTGTGAATCCGGATCAAAAGAAAAATATACCTTTTGAAAAAACTTGTAGTTTTTACGTAAAACTGCAATCAGCATATCACAATGTCCCTGCTCTGCTCCATTCCAATGCATCCACTTGCAGTCAAATCGTGATTCGTGTACGTCTTCATTTTCCTGTCCGAGCTGGAGCTCCAATATTGCTCGTCGCACCTGTAATGTTAGGTTGGGGTTGTGAGGGGCTGTAAACTAGCGAGGGAACATGTTGGATGATGGGAAGGGGATATGGCTTACTCTACGCTGACAGTCCCACCCAAAACTCAGAGAACTTTTTGATGAAATACTGACCCTCTCCAGGAACTATGTCCCAAGTTTTATGATTTTGTGTAAAAACAGCATAACCATAAATAAAAGACGACTGGGAACACTTTTACAATAGATCCAAACATATTAGGGTGGGATTTTAACTTCCCTTTTTTTAGCAAATACTGCAACAGTGGAAAATTTTCAGTCATTAAATGAAACTTGTTTTTGCAGGAAATAACTAAAATGTGCTCACATTCCCATCTTAAGCCATTATTTCCTCTGTTTCATTCCCTCTGCCTCTCTGGCAGCTAACATCTTTTTCTGCTTCTCACGGCTTCTCCCCCCTTATCCTTCCTCCTTCGCCGACTTTGACTTCATCTTTCAAGTGCAGCAGCCTCAGCAACATCTTCCCTCCCCATCCCCGTCCTTTCCACAATGCCGCCCGCCGCCGTCTGCATTCCTGTCACGTGCCAACCAAAGGTTATATGGCCCACTTTCTTATCAGCTGCATTGTGGGATATCTCGGCTCTCAGGCCTGTCTTCTAGAGAGCTATCTGTACCCCCTCCTCTCTCTGATGACAGCTGGGAGGACAACCTTTGTCGACCTTGTTTTTTTTTTCTTCTTTTTTTGCCTTAACAGAATAAAAATGAAAGAGAGAATGCAATGCAGAGAGAAAGAAAGGGGGGGAGAGAAGGTAAAAAAAAAAAAGTCCCCTGAGAGAATGTGTGATGAGATTGGTCTAGAGTTAGCCTTGTAAGAAAAATGCTGCTGGCCCCCTCTCCCTCTCCTCTCTCCAAGTACAGTAGACGTTGAATCAATATCATCCCCCCCCCCACCCCCCACCAGAAGCATTTTGGTCCTGCCCATGCTGTCCACCTGTCTGCCCGCCTGGAAGCAGGAGGGGGCAGGTAGGTAAGTTGCTGGTGGGGTTGTTCTAAGTCCATGGATGTTTGACAGAGCCGTCATGTTCAAATTCATTTTAGATCCAGTCAGACTTTTGCTCTAATAGGTGCACACATTTGAGGTCTTTGTGGTCAGAGGAGCACTTAGATCCATCTTTGCAGAACTGAGGCCTTTCACAGGAGAGAAACATCCACGGGATTTGATTCTGCAAGACACCGCTAAAGAGAAATCCTGGAACAAAAGTAATTTAACTCTAAAATGGTTGCTTCTTTTAACTCATACACGTATGCACGACAGACTGCTGTTATGCTTCCAGGCTTATGTTCTCTAACTTGGAGTTGTCAGGACCTTGCAGTTCTACTCCTACATGATCTGATTTATCCCTTATTTTCTGTTCCTTCAGGCACGTCTTCTTCTTCAAAGTCTGTCATCAAAATCCTACAATACAATGCAACAATATCAAAGGAAACACAGCTCAGCAGTGAACCTGACACCCTTGTCATCGTCCTCATCATCCCATTATTGTAAGAGAGGGACGACATACACTTCTTTAGACTTTATGCCTTTTCTGTGTGTTAATTCATACTTTGTCAAGAAATGAGGTCAAATTGGAAACAAAGCATACATGTAAAATACTGCAGAATTGAACAACACATACGAGCACAAACACATGCTTACATACAAGCATTTAGGCAAATAGGAGAGTTGGTGGACAATTTCTAGATTGATTGATTGATGGATTTTTGCTTATCTCCATATCTAGACTTAGACATGCCATTTGTTTGGGCAATAATTAAAAAATCAATTTTGCAGTCACATTTATTGATTTGGTCTCTGGTTTTGGCAGCCCGCAATGGCATTTCCCACATGGACCAAAGCATTGTGAAGAAAACCATCATGTCTGGGAAAAAGGCCTCTTTTTTAAATACTTGGTAGAAAAAAACACAGAAATTACAAGATTGTGCTGCCTGTTAACACTTTGCAGCTATTTAGATCCCACAGAGAATACCTTTCTTTGCCTGGAACTGGTATGTACCTGAATAAATACTATAAGTACTAATTCACATATTAAGAAAATATTTCATAAATCATAACATTTGAAGAACAATAGCCCAATGAGAATAATTACTTAAGGAACTCTGGGAAATTGCAAACATGAATACTCTGAATGCAACCTCTACAAAAAAAAGTTTCCAGTTTTTGAAACTCAACAATTTACTTGTTGTGTTTGTCTGATTTTAATAGAAGATAACAACATTCCTTTCCACTCAATCAAAATTTCTAATGCTGGGAAGCATTTCACATGGTTGCTTGAATAATTTATTGTTCCTTTTTTTTCCTGATCCATTTTCCTCCCATACAATATTTCCTGGGGCTTTGATAAAACAAGCATATCAGTGCATGTAGTGTAATAGAAGAACAGTGACAGCTTAGGTATGAGTTACCAGGGCCATGTAGCAAACAGAAATATCCATTGTTAGTCTGCTGGGATGCAGAACCAACATGCAGTCCTTAGTGGGAAGCGATGCACATTAGGTCCATGGAGCAACTCACTCAACTTGGATTCTCCTAAAACATGATGCACACATCACTTGCCGACACCAAAAGATAGTTTTGTTTTATTTAACGACCTTGCTTTAAGCGAGGACTTCAAATGTGCATTAAGATGGACAATAACGTACATGTGTATCGTTTATTTCAAAAACACAGAAATAAGAGTTTTGTAACGCTCTTGGGGCATCAGGAAATTAAAGGATACCATCTAATCACACTGATGCTGACTTGGTTTTTACATTTTTAAAGTAAATACATTGAAATACAAGGCAGCTTTTTTTTTTATAAAACATGAGGATGCTTTTGCATACTTCCTTAAAAAAAATTCACTAGGCTTTGAAAAATGTCAAGCAAAAAGCTCATGAAGATCTTTGATGCACAGAAATGTTAAAACATGTTTATTTTCCATGCACTGCATTACATTCTACAAGGATTGTCTCTCTGCTGGTAACCAGCAGTGTTGTTTCCCACCTGAGGCCAGCCGGTGAGGAGCTGCACTGTCTGGATTTAAAGCCTCCCTTCTTTTTTTTTTAAATTCTTTGTTGGGTTATCTATTCAGTTCCGCACAGGAGAGTGGGGTTAAGAGCAGTGATGGCGGAGCACTTAGCGAGTGAAGGCCGTGATGGCATGTGCTGGAGTGTCTTTTAATGAAGTCAAGGATCGGGAAGGAAGCACGGCGCAGAACACAGAGGATGATGTAGGTGGCGCTGTAAGAGTTAAGAGCATTTGTGTTTGTGTGTTGGTGGGGATGTTTGTTGGTGGAGATGACAGCAGGTTGGGTTCTGTGTCTCACACAGGGTGAGGGAGGAGACTGATGATGCGGGGAGCTTGGGGTGGGCAGGAGGGGGGCTAATAAGATGCCTTTTTATTGGCCCACAACCCCAGAGGAGCGTTTGTTTGTCTGCATGCATGATGGGGGGGATAAAAAGTTAATGCATAGGCACTGTGGTGCGTCCAACTGGACTGGTCACTGCTGCCCCCTGCAGGGCACCCCCTTCCTGCATGTTTGTGTGGGGGCGGCTCACATATTTGTGTTCTTGATGTCCAACGATGGGCAAACTTTACAGCATCTTAGATTACACTGTGAGAAATCAATTTTCTGTTTGTTTTAATGTTAATTAACATACCAATCACCGCTGTCTAACTTTTCAGCCCTTTGGTCATCAGGGTAAAGCATTCAGATAAATTTGTTCATTGATTGAGCACCAAGTAAGGATGAAAAACAAAGACAGATCTCTTCATCCAAAAATTCTGATTCTTTGTATGGGGAAAAAGTAGTGCGAGGTATCAGAGTTAAAAAAATAAGCAGACTGGCAAAGGAAGAGGAGACATAACATTTTGTGGGAGGTGTGGGAGGGGGGCGAAGGAGGGGATGAGGAGGATATCAATCGGGCGTGCGGTGCAGAGGCAGCCTGCCACAGTCCGCTTCATGACAAAGATTAGAGAGGGGATCAGTGTCATCAGCAGCAGGAAAGTAATGGCGCGGGCCAGGTTCAAGGCTGGAGCCAAGAACACATCAGCATCACTGCATTGTACCCCCCACCCCCACTTTACTCACCCCCCTAAGCCAACGCCCCCCGACATGAAATAGAGGTTAACCGCCAATCTAGAATTTTTCCCCATCTTTTACAGAGGGTGAAAACTACCGCTGGGAGTCTCAGGACAATTTTTATATGGGATTAGAAAACAAAAATCAATATTTAATTATCTTTGAGCTTTTTGTGTCACTGCATCTTTAGGTCAGTAAGTGTTCAGGAGCCGGGGTCGGGCCTGCACTTATAGTGCAGGAGTCTTAAAAGAACGAGTAACTTTTTTGTCATTGCGGGCAATTGATGGTGCATGAAGCTGCTGGATGACATGATTTGAGTTAGTTTTTTTTCCTTGCCTTGGCCCTTTTAAATTATTCTTTAAAATTCCCATCTCTGATCTGACAAACTTTCAGTTAAAGCTTTAACTCTCTTTAACTGAGTTTGATTACCGGCCTTTTCACATAACACCTCACAGCCGTACACAGACTGCACCTTCCTTCCTTCCTCAGTACATTAAACACTGACTGTTTATGTGGCTCTCAGACGCTGTTTCAGATTAAGGTAGGCCTTTAGCTTCTTTTCCCTGTGGCACTGGCCAATGAGGCTATGGAGTGGATGTGACGGCCGCTTAAGCGGTGACAAGCAGAAGGTCAGTGTCGCTGATGAAAGAGTGAGGCCAGCTGGCCCTCTCACACAGCCATCCTTTTAGCGGAACAGAGAGTCGCTCCTATTCAAGGCAGACACCCAGACGAACACAAGCTACAATGACTGTGAAGGAACGGGGAGCACGGAGAGGAAAAAGGAAAAAAAACTCTTCAGTTTGACAGAGATGAACAGATTAAAAGTTTGCATTCAGATGGGTTTCTCTGGCGGAGATTCTGCTCAGTGCCTTGTGTCATTTGTTACACTGATGAAGAGCAGAGAGGTGCACCATGAATCATGTGTGCCTCATCAGGATGCTCAGAAGTAGAGGCTGTCTGTACTTGACCGCAGCGATGCGTTTGTAGCATGCAAAAGGACCGTGGGACAAAGGTGCTCTGTGAAAAGAATTAAATTAAATTAAACTTTAATAATTCCACATACCACTCTAGAAAAATATCAGAAACTAAAGAACAGTATTTGATTAAAAAAAAAGTGAAATAAAAATTTAAACATCTCTGTCAAAAGAAAGTGGGGGAAAAAAATCTTAAAATCTAAAGGCCACTAACTGTGTCTGAATGGTTAAAGTCCCACTCCAATTGTCTTTTGATATGTTTTGAACGCATTCCCAGTGGTCTTTAATTATGTTTTCTTGAGCTCTGAACCATCATTGCTAGGACATAGTTTCTGCAGAGCAGCAAGAATTCATTATAAATGCTCCTTCAAGTTGCGGGCGTGACTGTCAATCATCCATTGTTTACACTCTCTGCCGCTAGGTTACAGCCCCTAACACACCCAACCTAAGGTCACCGTTGCAACAAAAATGGCGAGCAAGTTTGGAGTTATCCAGCTGTTTTTTAAGCCAGATACCAACTCAGATGAGGACAATAAAGACACATGAATCTAGTTGTCTACATGTGAATGCATCAGAATGGAGCAGAGTATACTATATACAATGGCAAGTCACAAGCCCCTATAGGGGCTTGTGACTTGCCATTGTAAGTCCTAAAATCACACTTTTTCCAATGACTTTGTTTTTGTTTGCTCTTGATTCACAACGATTTGAATAAAGAAATACTCATAAATGAATATTATGCTCGATTTTCTTTATAAATGTCCTCTATCAAGAGGAAAATGCAACAAGAACATGTTAAAAACACTAAAAGCCTAATTTTCATTGGATTGGGTCTTTAATAAAGATTTACAGCGCTAGGTATAATACGTTTTATATTTGTTTTTACATCCAAAAACATGGAATCCTTTGCTTTATTTCTGCCCCCTTCCATCTTTGTGTGTGTGCAGGTGGATCTGCTCGGTTCTCTGCTGAGCCAAGCTCCAGCACGACCATGCCTCATTTCACTTTATGGGAATGAGGGAAGTCCCATACACTGATTATCCTATATATAGCCAGTTGTAATCATAGACCAATGGAAAGAAGGTCAGTGTGAGGATACAGCCTGATACGGTATCACTGAATTATAAATGGGAAACTTGGTTTGTAATACAAAGAAGGACACAGAAAGTAGGGAAAAGGAGAGTTTAATTCTTGTTCATGGGGAGTTCAATAGGGTCAGTCAGAGGTGTTTGGCAATCAAAACTGTTCTCATAAATTGTAGCTCTGGAATTATAAGGGATACCAATGTAACATTGTTAAAGAGTCGTTCCAAAGGCGTTGTTGTCGTTGCTCATAAAAGTGAACTGTCAAGATTTTTCTTGCATCCAACCCTTTCCTTGTCTTTTACATCTCCTCCTCCTCCTCCGCCTCTCTGACACCTTCCCTGAGTGTAATACACACCAGCAAGAAATCGATACACACTCAGTCGAGAGCCAGGAGGAATTGTGGCAGTGTAGGCACCACACATTACAAGGTGGCCAAGGCCAATAAGGTGTGGAAGAGAGGAGGAGGAGGGAGGCAAAATTGAAGCAAGAGCTGAATTACACTTTGTGCACACAGACTTCTCTTGATGTCTGTCTTTTTTTTAATCAAACGTTATGTTTTATTTCTCTTTAACTGTAATCCCTAATTCATATTTGAACATATGTGGTCACTCTGAAACTGACATCAACACGGTAGCCTTACTATTCCCAATTGACAAGATTGTGTTTATTAGGGTAACAAAAGTGATGAAATGCACAGCGCCACAGAACGAGAATAAGCTATGTTTCCATAGCAACACATTACACTGCCAGCGCTGCATCATACATGTAAATGACAGACAGAAGCTATTACGCCCATTGAGATTTAGGAACGCTGTCTGTTCGCATGCGAGTGACAGTCTCAGTAAGATGTTTCACGTTTACTTTTCCATTTTTCTGCCAAGGAACAAAGCATTACCTGGAATTTAACAGGGGAATGCCACTGAGCTCTTTATGTGGAAAACCTGTAATTCATATTGATGGGATTTATTGAGGTAAAAGCAATGGGGAAAAGCACAGTGTGTTCTGGCTTATTTGATTAATTAATTATAACACATCCCAACAATTTTTTTTTTTTTGCCTTCTACTTCCAGTTCACCTGAAAAGTGGCTTATCTGTATAAATGGGGAAAAAAGTCTGACATAAAGGCAAGTAATACAATGAAATCCCAAGGAAACAAAAACAAGGGAGGAAATAGCTGGGGGAAAAAATCAGCCACTTTTATTCATTCAGTGCATCACAAAACACTTTGGTCGTGTTTACATTGTGGTCCAGTCAGTATCAATCAACTCTGTTCCTGTCACATTTGTTTGAGTGATTTGTTGCAACGTGAAAAGTTTTTATTTATGTTGCATTCCTGTGAGGTTTGATGATAGGAGTGAGAGCAGAAAATCAAAATGGATGTTAGAAAAGACAGACATCCCACAACAACTATTTCTGCAGGTGATTCCTTAATGTGAAATAAACAAGCGTGTTTTTGTAAGCTGTGGCTAAGTGTCGCGCTGCTTTATTCAGACTATTCAACAGCTGTTGTCTGATCATAAATTCAAAATGAACATGCTGTATACTTGTTAATTTGTGTTTGTTTTTGTTCTGATTGGATAAAGGCGCTTCACCATTTAGACTTCCCGCTGGGTGAAAGATCCCCCGAAGTTAGTGAAGGGAAAAGGCCTCCTGCATCGTCAGTCCGTCTGATTACAATCAGTGGCATCCAGATAACAGCATTTTGGAGGAAATTAGATGCAAAAACACCTGTCAGTTTCCCTCAGGAATTCAAAAGGGTTTCAACAGATCACAAATTCAGTTTTTTTTTTTTTTTTTAAATACGTCAAGTCTGGAGAAAAAAATCTTTTTTGCAAAAGACTTCACAACATGTGGACCTGCTGAGCTACACTATCTTGTACGCATTCACAAATAAGACACCAGAGGACCTCGCTTTTGTTTCCATTGTCCATGTGCTTAAGCCACATGGACACAAAAATGCAAAGATCTGACCTGACCAAGTTCAGCTCCATCATAGACAACTGCTCTCACCCACAGCAGCTGACTGGGAAGAGACTTAGAAGTTCCTTCAGCAACAGACTCAGACACCTCCAGTGCAGGAACCAGTATTTATAGCTATGCAAGCTTTTAAGACTGTTTTCATGCTCCACGTAAAAATTTGCGTCCATTGAACGCGTGTTAAAGTTAAACCAGTTTAACTTTGGCCAATCGGGGACTCTGGAAGTGACGTGTGAATGGCACACCCCTTTTAATTCACGGAAGTTCCAACTGTTTGAAAATTGATCACAAAAGATAAATAATACTTGCAAATGGTACCCAGCAGGAATTGTATGACACCGAGTCTTTCATGTATCTGTATAGAGCTATGAAAAAAAGCCTGGAGGAAGATTTGTGAGATTTGTCCAAACCTGCAGGTGCATGTGCTGGTATTGGTTAGCAACAATCCAGTAGTGTGAATATCAAATGCTGAAAGCCCGTTCAAGAATGCAATCCCCATAAAGACAACAGTACAAGATGTAATCAGTGATGAAATGACAAAACATCCCGGCAAAATAACATTGAGTTACCTCTCACTCTACACACGATGACACTCACAAACCACCTTACCTCTATGTTGGTTTCTCTGCTCATCCATCCTCGCCCCTTCCTCCCACATGGACTGACTCTTTTCAATTACATGAGCAGTTTCTTCAATCACACCATAACAAATTACATGACAAATAAAAAGAAAACTGTTCTGATGTGTCTGGGCTTGGGCACTGGTCATTCTCACACTTAATGAAATTTGCTAAGCCACGCATCAGGAGTCTGTTTTCTGCCTTGCACAGCTCATCTTTCAATCCTTTTTTTATTATTATTACACTTTATATAGATAATTCTTATTAAAAGAGACACATCTATGCAGCCAGTGCTCATGTTGTTGTTTTTTTTCAATTTTTAATAACTACCTTCAAATTAGATCAGCTTGTGAGTTAATTCATTATGAGACACAAAAGGGGAACTTTTTTATGCTTATTTAAGACAGGATTCCAGAAACTCGCATCATTAAGGACCATTTTAAATGCTTGAACAGGCCTGCACACAGTGTGCTGATAAGAACTGTCCCTGCTCAGCAAGGAGATCCTGGGGCCCTTCTGAGAGTAATTTTTCCTCTTTCTGTGCATGCATGAGTTTTTTTTTGTTTTTTTTTTATGTACTCTGACTTCCTCCCACTGTAGAAAAACCTGCATGGAAGTTGGTTGGTGATTCTAAATTCTCCTCGTGGGAATGAATGGTTGTTTGTCTCTGTCTGGGGTGTGCACTGCCTCCTTTCTGACAACAGGTTTTTTTGTTTGTTTTTTTCTGTGGTTCCACGATTAATCACAGAATAAATGTATTTGTGAAACTGTTTTCCTGCATCTGAGTGGTGAGATTAAATGACTCTGGGAGCAGACAAATATGCATACTTGTGAACACTCATATTTCAGTCCTAACTGCACACCCATTTTTCACTTTGCATGTTCACTTTATACCATTCCAGGTGAAACTGAGACATGTTTCCCGCTGCACACTCCTCTCCTCTTTGAGTCAGCAGTGCAGACAGGTGGATGGACTTGCCTTGCTGCACAGGCTCATTTTACTTTGAACCTATTTGACATATTAAGTCTTGTTGTAAGCAGCAGATAGACAGCGGGGTAAAAGACACACCGTTGTTTACTTTGACGACACAAGGCATAAAGAAGACAATAAATGTTTATGGTACTTAATGTTGAACATAAGGTGTTATAGTGCCATTTGCAACAGGAATCACAGTCTATCACTCTGAACTGAAGGGATCAACTTCCAGACGTGTCACAAAAAGCAAAGAGAATGTTGAAGTAAAATTTGACTTTCCTTCCTCGTGTTTTTTCAAGACAACCTTGTTGGTTTGTGCCTAAACCCAGTGCAATCCCTCCGTGCTGCGAAAGATTTTATTATTATAAACAGCTTACCTCTTCCTGGGTTTAAACCGTCTGAATGCCAGAACAGTTTGCAAGGATCTATTTTCCCCAGTGCCCAAAAACATTCTGGCCAGAGGAGGGATTTCTGATGTTTGAAGGGCCTCAGGACGTGGAAAGCAGATGCTGGTTTTGGAGGACTGCCCACCTATGGAAAAAAAGAAAAAAGAATATATATATATATATATATATATATATATATATATATATATATATATATATGTAAATATGTATAGATTTTTGGGGTCATTGTCCTGTTGAAAAAAAAATGTGATCCAACTAAACCCAAACCGGATGGAATAGCATGCTGCTGCAAGAGGCTGTGGTAGCCATGCTGGCTCAGTATGCCTTCAATTTTGGATAAACCCCCAACAGTGTCATCAGCACCATCACACCTCCACTTCCATGTTTCACAGTGGAAAACCAGGCATGTAGAGTCCATCCTTTCACCTTTTCTGCGTCACACAAAGACACGGTGGTTGGAACCAAAAATCTCAAATTTGGACTCATCAGACCAAAGCACAGATTTCTACTGGTCCAATGTCCATTCCTTGTGTTCTTCAGCACAAACAAGTCTCTTCTGCTTGTTGCCTTTCTTTAGCAGTAGTTTCCTATCAGATATTTTACCATGAAGGCCTGATTCACATAGTCTCCTTTTAACAGTGGTTGTAGAGATGTGTCTGCTGCTAGAACTCTGTGTGCCATTGACCTGCTCTCTAATCTGAGCTACTCTTAACCTGCCATTTCTGAGGCGGATGAACTTGTCCTCCGCAGCAGAGGTGACTCTTGGTCTTCCTTTCCTGGGGCGGTCCGCATGTGAGCCAGTTTCTTTGTAGCGCTTGATGGTTTTTGTGACTGCACTTGGGGACACTTTCAAAGTTTTCCCAATTTTTCGGACTGACTGACCTTCATTTCTTAAAGTAATGATGGGCACTGGTTTTTCTGTACTTAGCTGCTTTTTTCTTGCCGTAATACAAATTCTAACAGTTTATTCAGTAGGAATATCAGCTGTGTATCCACCTGACTTCTGCACAACACACCTGATGGTCCAAACCCCATTTATGAGGCAAGAAATCACACTTTTTTAAACCTGACAGGGCACACCTGTGAAGTGAAAAACATTTTAGATGACTATCTTTTGAAGCTCATCAAGAGAATGCCAAGAGTTTGCAAAGCAGTAATCAAACAAAAGGTGGCTACTATGAAGAATCTACAATATGACATATTTTCAGTTGTTTCACACTTTTTTGTTATGTAAAACAAAAAAACAACCTAATCTTTAGGGCACATGTGTCAAAGACAAGGCTGGATGTGGCCCGTGTAATGTCATCCAACCCGCAAGATCATTTTATATTTTTGTTATAAATGGTCCGATGTAGTGTAAAGAATATGATCTAAGACGGCGCTATGAGACAAGCCTCAAACACACACTTTGCTGAGAAGCTGAGTACTCTGAGTTCGCAAGACGCTTTGGTAACATTGAACAACCAAAAAATGATTCTAAGTTGCTTCGTAACCCGTTTTGCCGTCGATGTGGAAACTGCCCCTATGCAGATTCAGGGGGGTATTCCAGAAAGCAAGTTTAAACTACCTTGACTTTAATCCTGAACTCTGGCTGAAATCCACCTGAACTTGCTTACTCTGGGTATGTTGGTTCCAAAAGACCAGATATGAGTTTGCGTAATTACGCTTGACTTGGTAACCCTGGGTTAATGCACGTGCACGGCAAGTACAAAAAGGCATTCTCAATGGATCACCGATTTCCAGAGTCACCATGGAAACGCGTGGAGAAAAAAAGAGAGCGCTATACTTCAATGAGACAGAGTCGGAGATTTTAACGACGGCGTATTTAGATTATACGCCCATCAAAAAAGTAATACGGTTGCATCAGCAAAAAAAAGAGTTTATGCTTGTAGAGAAAGAACGGACAAAATAAATGCTTGAGTTTCTATCTCATTTCTATTTTCATTGTGACGCATATATATATATATATATATATATATATATATATATATATATATATATATATATATATATATATATATATTATCCAACTTAAATTAATTACTTCAATGGGTAACAAGTAATTGAGTTACATTTATTCAACCTAGTTTCTTATGTTTATCCCGCTCAATAATTGTTTTTACAACTCAAATTTACATATTTATCTAACTAAATGTCATATTACTCCAATTTAATTCAATTTTTTTTCCATATTAATTTATTGTACTTCTTGAACTCTCATGTCTAAGTTTGAGGCCGCCGATAGATTTGCAAAATGAACTAGGTCTGCATACATCATGAGTCTGACTTTAACTTTTGTTCTAATGGTTTTTGGGGGTACTGTGGGTGCTCAATAACCTCATTGTTCTCTCCCTCCCTCTCACTCATGGTGCAGAAAGAATTAAACAAAACAGTACAAATAATTCGGTAAAACACATAGAACAGCTAAACAACTAAACATATTTAGAAAAAACCTACACTTAAACACAAATCCGTCCAGACAGGCAAAGGGAATGGTATCCCACAATCCCTTGCGGTGCCGATCTAACAGCAGCACCAAAGTTACACCTACTTAATTGAATTCATTTGGATGAACGTAAAATAACTGTCTGATAACTACGTGTTATTTTTAGGTTGACTGAAATAAAATAAAAAAAGATTTATCTTATCTGAAGCAAATAATTAAGTTAGATAAATGTAAAAAAATGTATCTCTACAACATCCATACGTGGTCTTATCCCCCTCTCACGGTAGAAAAAGTATTTTCTGAGCTTCTTCATCCACAAAATCATCTTCAAATGGACAGGCCATGCTGCTTCACCTCTCTGAAAACAAACTAACCTTCAACTAAACCTGCTCCAGACCAGATTATGTTCAGAGCATGAGTTGCTGTGGCAACTTAACATACCCTGAAACATACCTCTATTCTTGGAACCGAAAGCTGAGGTTATACGCTTCCTCTGCCTCAAACTTACCGTGGTAACTCAAATAACCTGCTTTTTGGAATACCCCCTGATGGAGCTGATGGAGCTGCAGTGTTTTGGCACACTCAAGGAAAAGTACGACACTGCAGGGCTGTACAGTTTATTCTCTCCATTCCTGCCCCCAACTCCGTCTATATGCGGCTCCGATCTAGTGCATGTTTAGCCCTTGTGCTATCCTATGACCCCACCCTTACATTGACGTGTTATCCCTACCATGACAAAGGTGGAGAGGATTTCATGTTATCAATAGACACCAGTGAAGATCACAAATCATTGAAGAAAAAAGGTTCAGCGCACTGTCTTGTGGGGTCTAGATGACCCAACTCCCAATGTTAAAGTGCCTAGGATAGCACAAGGGTTAGTCGCACATGTCTGTGTGAGAAGCTCTTCTCAGTGATGCAGACTAACAAAACAGCAGACAAGTGTCATCTCACCGATGAGCTCCTGCAGTCCGTCCTGAGAATCTCCACAACACAGGAGCTCACATCAAACACAAACACACTTGTTGAAAAAATGATGCCAGGCGTTCCGCTCTGATAAAATGACGCAAGAGCAAAGCAAGCAGAATTTGATTTATTGCTGAAAAGCACACATTTTATTCATATTTCCATTGTTTGTTTTGTTATGCAGCACATCCCTAATTTTGAATTTAGGTAATTTTGACAAGATATATTTTAAGAAAAGAGAAAGAGAAAAGTATTTGGGTATATTTAAGAATCAAGTTTATTTTTTAATATAAAATAACATAAAAGTAAAGAAATTTCCTTTTTTTCTTTTCTTTTGATGTTTACTGTCTAACTTGAATAATTTTGACAGGATATATTTTTATGGAGAAAAAATGACTGAAAAAAGTTATTCCAGAATAATTATTTTTATTCATATTTATGTTTAAACAGTTTAAAAAGTTTAGTTTCAGTTTGTTCAACAAAAGTTGATTCTGTTCGGCCCACAACCTTCAGGGTGTTTTGGATTTTGCCCCCCTAAGCAATCATGCCTGACACCCCTGTCTTAGGGGGATCTACAGAGGTATAAATTATAAAACTTTTAAATAGGAATTAAAAAGAGCTTTCAAAGTAAGTGTTCTATTTATATTACGTTTTGAACAAAAAACAAAACTAGAAAAGTAATGTCCTATTTTACAGCGTGCTCTCTAACAACTGTCTCCCCATATTTGTTCAAAATAAATAATAAATAGATCTAGCTCACATTCTTTTAGCTGGAATTAGTTTGATCCAGTTTCGTTTTCATTCATCCATCGATCTATCTTCAGCACTTTCTGAATTTTTTGGGGGATCACCGGGTTGCTACATGTTGGGTGAAGCTGGGGTTCACCTTGAAAAGGTTACCAGTCTGTTGCATGGCCACACACATATCCACACGCACACCAATTTACAGTCACCAGTTTACTTGTGAAGCATGTTTTTGAACTGTGGGTGGAAGTCAGTGTGCTTTGAGAAAACCCACACATGCACAGGGAGAACATGCAAACTAGAAACTAAAAAATCTCAAATGGGATTTGAACCAGGGCTTTAACACTGTAAGGCAAGACCAATAACCACTGTGCCACAGTGATAAATACAACTCAGATGTTTTCTGTTTTTGTGTCAACTTATTTTATGGTATTTTTTGTAAAGCTCTGGGTCACAGGAGGGCCGTTAATCTTGGACTGATTACGTTTTCATTCTGCTCTGTGTCCTGCAGCATTAGGTGTGATCCACATGGAAGTGAAGATTAACACAGAACTGGAAGTGCAACAGCTCCCTGACCTCTGTTTGCTTTCCACAAACCCTCCCTGTAGGTTTTAAGGGACATAAATCTCAGAGAAATAGTCCTCCTGCTGAGCAGCCCCTATTGCAAGATGGCTCACCACTGCCAGAGCTCCTTAACAACAGCTGAGATGACTTTTCAAGGTATTTCTTTTTTTTCCAGGTCAATTTTAAACACACACAAGGCTATCCAACAGCCATATGTGTTAAATGGCATTGTTCAGTCAATGCCAAAGTCATTGAATACTGGAAAAGTAATCCTGAAACCTCTGTGCACTTTGTACAGTTAAATTTAAGATGCATAACTCCTATATAGAAACGCCTTCTGTTGGCCCTCTTTGCCAAGGGATTTAATGTATTTAACACCTCAGATTATGGTCACTACAATATATTGTAGTCTTGAAACTTTGTCCTATTCTCCCACTGATGACATAGATCATATTCCAGGAAAAAATATAGGAATTAGTCCTCGGAGACCTTTTTACTTTAACTATGCGCTTGGGTGAGTATGTTAACACACCTGCAGGTATCTAGGTCTGTCTGCACAACAGGATGTTAGTGAATCCACATAAGTGTTCGATAGAATGCAATAAAAGTCAAAAACCAGATCAGACCCACAGGAGTATTTTCACTTAAAAAAAAAGAAAAAAAAAGAAAACCCCAGCCATGAGACGGCTGTAAAAGCGTTATGTGTTCTCCGGGAGCACTTTGAATGGAAGAGTCTCAACATGATTCTGTGCCAGCTTTGTCCGTCTGTGAAACGTCTGCAATAAGAGGCAAAAAGTACTGACTTCCATTATTAAGTCACTAAATCTTAGGACTTGAAATTTCATTTTCATGAGTGGAAGAACATTTTGAAACCCTAACAAGAAATGTTTACATACTTTTTTTTTTCTCGCCAACTTACTTAATGGGTTAGGTACCAAAGCTTTATTTCGTTTAAATATTTGAGAAATTACTCAAATAAATAAATAAATAATTTCTTCTTTTTTAAACACGTTTTAACACGTTTTTCGTTATTGGATAGTTTTAAAGTCAGTGTTAGCAGCTAGCTGTTGAGTTTGGAACATCAACAGTGGAACTGAAACAAAGGCAATTTCTAGTCAGATTAAACTTAGCTTGAAATTATTACAGCTTTTGATAGAAACTCCTCACTGTTAAACTACAAGACCCATAGTAACCAACATGTTAAATCCTAATTAAAAGAAAAATTAGGAAGAAGACTCGTTTGTTTTTTTTTTGTTTTTCCATTGGATCAAGCAGAAACAATGACGCTAACGTTTTAGCTAGTTGTTTTTTGCTCCTTTTCATCCCTGCAACAGGTGTGGGTTTGAAGTCTTAATTGCTCTTTTATCTATAATTCAGTGCAAAGTGAATGAGAGTGCTTTGAAACAATTGCCCGCCTTCAGCAAAATTAAAATGAAAAATTCCAGACCAGTTTTTGCATATTTCATGTTAGACTATTTGAAGTGTTTTCTTGGGGAATTTAGGGTGTTTCTGGGGCTGATTCCTCTGTTCATCAGCTTGTTGACTCTACTGTAACCACTGCCCCACCTTTCAAACACAGAACATACATGTTGAAGTTAATGATTCTAAATTGAATGTAATTGCGAACATCTATGTAGACAGCTTTTGCCATGATGGCGTAACAACGTTTATACTATTGAAATAAACTAAATTTGCATAAAAAGGACATAAAGCAGATAAAAAAATTCATTTCATTTAGGTTTACCTAGTATTTTCAATGTTTACACTATATCATCTTACACCATCAGTTTTCTTTTCTTTAGCTAATTTTTGTTCTTCACTCGTGAAGAATTGATGCTAGAAGTAAAAAACTACCGTCAGAGTTTAGGTAAAGTTATTGCTTGAGAAGTCATTACTTGGAATTAATCCATCAATACTTGTATTACACAAAAAGGAGGCAATGTTATATTGCACCCTTTAAACTGCTCCAACCAATTTTATTCTTTTTTTCAAGACTCGTTAAAAGTCTGTCTCACTGGAAGATTTTATTTTAATTATGCACCCTTAGAGGCATACAACCATTGCATGGAAATGGAAAACAAAGGAGAAAAAAAAATAAACAAAGCAAAAAACAATTAAAATGCTAATTGTTTTGCATGTTGGTAAAATCTAGAGAAGGTCTGCAGGCCTTTTAGGTAGCTTCTTGGAGGATTCTTATTGCATAAGCAGAGAGCTACTGACCTGAAGAGAAAAAGCAGTGGTTTTACAGTATTTCTGCAG
The DNA here is from genome assembly GCF_053564925.1 of Oryzias latipes. NCBI lineage: Eukaryota > Metazoa > Chordata > Actinopteri > Beloniformes > Adrianichthyidae > Oryzias > Oryzias latipes. Next base: position 17,218,074 of record NC_136245.1, read on the forward strand.
ACGTGCATCGTATCACGCCACAAAGCTTTACGATTAATGTGAACTGTTCCTGTGGGGGCACAAGACTGGATCGCCACATGGGCTTCTGATTGACAGCTCATCAGAACTACAGGCTCTGATGTGATGGACGGGTAACCTCTTGCACTAAAACATTCCAATGTGACGACCCACTAGTGCTGAGTAAACAGAAAATATGAACACTGGTTATTTAACCAGCCTCCGCCTCTCTATCACGCCACCCCCCCACCCCAGGTCTTGGCCTCATTCTGCACCCCTCCTCCAGCAATCCCTGGCTCTTTACACATTAAGTATGCATTGATTCAGCTTTCCCCTGTGTTATAAATACAGCATCGATCTGCCCCACGATCAATAGACTCATTCACATGCATAGAGCCACTTTGATAACTCTGGTACTCAGAATAGCATCTTTCTCTCTTTCTCCCCTTCTTGCTTTTCCTCAGTAGCGCCACATACTGCTCTTCATCATTCATTGTTTTTTTTCTAGTGTGAAGTCAGTGGATCAGCCATACAGCCGGATAAAAGACAGCATTATGGGATTCATGACTTATCTGATCCATTGGAAGCCCAGATGTTTGTGTAACTTTTCATTCTATTTAACAATAATATTGATTCCTTGTAGTTCAGATCAGCAAAGTCAGTTAGTGTTTTACACCACAGATGCCGTAAATTGACTATTTTTATAAAGGGAATTATTAAAGATAACAATTGTTTTTTTTAATGTTTATTAATTGAATCAAAATCAAGTTTTTAAAGTTTTACGACTATGTCCAAATCTTTTTAAAGACTCACTCCAGTAAAAATCATGATTTGGGGTATTTGAACAGGTTCTTGTGGCATTTTTCAAAACATAGAGGTCATATTTAAAGAACATTAAGATTAGAATTGCATTTCTGAATATTTCTTTATTCAAGTCGTTGTGAATAAGGAGCCGACAAAAATGCTGATGGAAAAAGCCTGTGGCAGTGATATATATAAGTGTTACAGTTGGTGGGCCACAAACTCCCTGCTCCACTTCATTCTGATGCATCCACTTGACGACAAATAGATCCATGAGTGTCTTTATTTTCCTCATCTGTGCTGTTGTCTGGCTCAAAACTGTAGGGCTATATAGTGCCAATATTGCTCGCCATTTTTGTTGCATCTGTAATGTTAGGTTGGAGGTCTGAGGGACTGTAAGCTAGTGGGAGAGTATGTAAACAGAAGGATGTTGGGAAGCAGGCTTACGTGCACAATTCAGAGGCAGATTTTTAATGAACTCCTGCCACTCTACAGAAACTATTTTCCTGAAAATATATATATATATTTTTTTATTTCAGCTAAAAACGGCATAATCATACTTAAAAGACCACTGAGACGCTTTTACAATAGATCAAAAGATGATCTGAGTGAGGCTCGGCCAAGAATGAATGAAACCTTCAACATAAATCCAAGAAAAGTAAAAGTTTCTTTAAACATACACTGTATTTGTCCCTTTTTATCGCTGAATCTTGTTTTGGTGATGGTTCAGAGCTTTAAAAAAGTGTTTAAATCTGTCTTCTGGAAGTAACACAAAGCCCAGTTTTAGTCAGTGTTTTCAATTGTTTGTGTTATTTGGTCATTGTTACAAAATTGTTTGTGAGAACGTTCATTTCTAACATGAGGGGATTCCAATTGATGGAAAAAACTAAAAGTCTACTTAAAGTCTTAAAGGCACATGAGAACTATAGTATCGACTCTTATTGCTGTTTGCTTCAAAATTTTATTATTTTTGTTTTATTTTGTCACTACCAATCTAATGACTAACCATCATCAAGATCCACTGGTCTAACTTGAGCAATGTTTTCATATAAAACTCCCCAAGTTTTGTTTTCATAGTGATATTCTTTGACCGCCGATACAGTAAACATGTAAAAATCACAATGATGGTAATGCATAAAAACACCAGTTAGGTCTTTTTAAGATTTATTGAAACCATGTTTTTGGTGCAGGGATTTTAGTTTTAGTAAAAATAAAATCAAATAAAAAAGACAGACCTTGTACACTTTTAGGATTTTAGAAAAGAAAATTGGAAGACAAGGCCAAAAAAACATTTTTTTCCTGACTGGTTACTCTGCTTTATTTGAGCTTTCATTTGCAGAACCTTTTCAAAAGCAAAGGCTTCATTAAAATCAAAGAACCTGTATCTTTATTTGTTGGCTGGTAGATCCAGATTTATTTAATTTCCCTAAAAGGCCTGGGCAAAAAAACGAAAAAAACACCAAATAAGCGCATGTCTTCAAGGATACTCAAATATGCATTTACTATCAAAGAAGATAAAGCAAATTTAAGTTTCTTAATTAGGCGTCTTGTTTTCACCTTGAGAAAACATCCATGAATGTTTTGCCATAACCCAAATAAATAAATAAAAATCTTTTTTTTTTCATCTTCATAACATGCACTGAGAGAAAAATTTAGATAATTACCTTTTTGCTCACATTTTTATGATGAAGCTTCTAGCTTGTTTTTTTATTTTATTTTTATTTATTTTTTGAGGTTATCCTAACCTCCTCTCCTATCTCCAGAGGATGTGAAGGAAGGCAGTGGAAGCTTGTTGATCCTTACAGCCGTTTGTCCCTGTTGTGCACTTAAGTAGCTCTTCATTGCTTTTATGGGCACTCACTAAAAACTGTCTTGTAAAAAGCTGCCCCTGGGATGGGAGGGATCGTGGAGACTGCCCTCACTTTTTTCTCTTAGATTTGCTGGTTTTTGTGTATTTTTTTATTAATAGTATTATTTAGGAAGGATAAGGATGAATCAGACATGAAAGCATCACAGGAACAGCTCATGATGTTTTGGAGATAAATGCAGGAAAGCCAGACAGAGATGTCGGGCATATGGAGAGGAGGGACAGGGGTTACGTTGGTTCAAGGATGCTGAGGTTGGAGCTGCCAGGAAAGAGGCCTAGAAGGAGACCAAAAAGGGAGGTTTATGTATCTATTTTAAAGACCCATTCCAAAAAAAAAAAAGTGTTTTTGGTGTTTTTAACATGTCTTTATAGCATTTTTCTAATGATGGAGGACATACAGTATATAAAGATAATTAAGATCAAAAGTGCGTTTCTGAGTGATTTTTATTAAAATCATTGTGAATCAGGAGCAGACAAAAAATGCAGTTTGACAAAGCTTGTAGTTGTTATATACAAACTACATTCTGCCCATGATTCATCCTGATTTGTATAAAGACATACTCAAATGATTCTGCTTGAATCTTAATTTATTTTATATATGTCCTCCATTATGAGAAAAAGAACATGTTCAAAACATCGAGAACACAATTTTCATTGAAACAAATGTATTTAAAAAAAATAAGAGAAATATACAATTGTGTTATTTCCACATTATTTGTAGTTTTACTGACTTAATAATCATTGAACAGCCCACATTAAATGAACCACATTGCAATGACCAGTGTTTGATTGGCATAATCTTTTTAACTTATTGTAAGCAGCTCGGGTGAATGCTGATGGAAGCTGTTTGACGCAGATTTATTTATAGTTTTTCCTCTTAGTTATAACATTTTGAATAAATGAGAAGAGTCAATATGAAACGAGCCTTTAAGGAACATTCAGCAGAACATTCAGAATGACTCCTCTTAATGTCAGAACCTCACTTTACATTAGGCAAAGTGTAGAACAAGCAGACAGATAATGTCATTTTGCGGCCGGGCTTTGCAGCTGCTCCATTTTGACGGGGTCGGGGGTGGAAGGGGTGTGTGGTGGTGGTGGTGGTGGGGGGGGGGGGGGGGGGGGTCGGTTGGCAGTGTCTTTCATCTTAAAGATCAACCCTAATTGTGCCAGTGCGTGCAGGAAAACCCTGTCATCCTCTGCAAAACTGTAATTGGCTTCAACTTGACTTAACCTCTCTGCAGCCGTATAGTAGAAAATGACATTATAAATGGGTCTTTTGTAAGGCAACACAATCTTAGAAATTGCTGCAAAGCTCACCCATTTAAGACTTTTTCTATTTTTTTAACAATTACTGCATCAGACTGGATAGACTCAGTGCTCCGGATGTGCGGGATTCTGTGCAAGAACAGGAAATACACTTCTGGAGTTGCTCGGGAGATGTTCAAATTGAATACCCTCATCTGTCAAGACATTTCATTTGTTCACCAAAAGAAAGAAAAATCCACCTCCATCATTACTCTCCATTAGTTCGCTCAAATTCTGAGATTATTACCGCTCAGGTGAAAGGCTGTACTTCTTTTATGCTTCAAAGACATGTAAATCTCTCTGCCTGTGTCTTCTACTTTTATTCCAATCGACCAGGCTTATTAAATGCATTACGGAGAATCAAAGTTGAGGTGTGCTTTGATTGCATTCAAAGATAGTGATGATAGGAGCTAGGAAGGAAAAAAATGCCCAAAGCACTCTCAGGCCCGAACAGTTCTTTTTAACAACATTTTCTGAATTTTGCCCTGTGAGAATATTTGTTCATATTTACTTCCTTGTGCAGAGTTTAGTGTTCGATTCCACTTAAAAACTCACCAGAAGACTCAGGATTCCACTCTACTACAAGTCTGACCAAACCCCAATTTCCTCAAAAGTGCTCTGACATACACCAGGGGCAAATTCAGGCGCAGAGAAGCACTCACATGGGAATTTGTGTTTTTTTAGGTACAGAATCCATGGAGGCGGGGTTTAACAGGTCATCTTTGCACTTGTTCTCCATGTTTAGTTTCAGTGGCTGCTTGTTTAAGCTTAAAAATGTCCTGTTTAAGGCATGCTTTGTTTGTTTTTGGGTCAGAAATCTTACAAATTACGGTTAAAAATATGCCGCTACTTGAAGTTAATCAGGCATGTTCTACAGTGACATACATAGTTTCACATTTTCACCCATCATGCAAATACATTTCTTAAATTATAACAACTGATTGTTTCATAACTTTCCCTTCTTTAACTTGTCCTCCGTAATCAGTAATTGTTTTGGGTTTCAGTCTGTTTATTTGCCTGGGATTTTTGCACAGCTGAAAAAAAAGTCAATTCAGACGTAAATGTAAAAAGATCTGAGATGTGAGCTTCTCTCACAGGATGTTTTCACACTAGGCAATCAGTACTTAGCTTTGACTTTTACTCTCAACGTGTCTGTTTGATCAACATGCTGTTTTCTTTCCTGCTCATTAATCAAACTGCTCCCTTGCTGGCTTGGAGAGGTGAGTCTGGTCTGTGCTCCTGCACTCCACGTCTATTTAAACGTCCTGAAAGGGAGCTCTAAAGCTGTGGCATCACTTATCCTCCTGATGCAAAGTGTTAGCTTGCTGTAAACAGTTCAGCCTTTATTCTCAGCACTAAGAAAACGTGATGAAGTTATATTTGTGTTTAGAAAAGTTTATTTTCCCTTCAATGATGCATGCTACTTTATCTGTACAAAGTTTGCTTAATGGTGAAGGATGTGGTTGCACGCTCTCTGTGTGCTTGGTGCAGACCACCACCCACTGCATGAGGGTGTATAAAAGTCGATGTTAAGGCAACCATTTTTATTCTTTAGTGGGAAGTCAGTAAGCTATAATTTGTGTGCATTTTGAGGAACCTCGCTCAAAACGAGTGGACTCTTGACCTGCTGTGTTACTGTTTCATTCTTTTTGCTGATGAAAGGACCTAAATAGTCAACATTTTTGTTGCAAAATTCAGTCTTTATCTGAAAAGTACTTTTCCGATATTGACCTCTAAATAGAGTTGCTTGATTAAGTCACATTGTTAGCATTCTGGAGGCCCGCATGAAACTGAGATTTCTCAGGACTTGCACTCCTTTTCTCAATGTGGTGTCAACAGCAAAGTGTACCCCAATCATAAACATGCTCTATGGGTGTGGGGTATTCACTGTACGCACATAAACATTAAACAAAGATCTATCTCTATTATTAATGTGCCTGTTCCCATTAATGTATGTTACTTCATTTAGCACCAATTAGATTTTCAGTTCCCTTTCTGCTGTTAATGCTCGGACTTGCAGAGGCAAAGCCAAATTAAGCTCTAGATCTTCATTGCAGGCTGCAAACCAATTGATTTAGCCCCTTAATCAATCTATTTCATTAGTTATACATTCCTCTCACCTCCCTCTCCACCTTGTCTCAGGAGCCAGCATGAGAGGAGTGACCTATCCTGGAGTGTGTCACGCAGGAGAGTGATTTGAATGATAACCAAAGCTAGCGTGGCTTCAGTGGTGTTTAAAGATCATATGTAAATCAAATGTCGGGAGGGGTGGGAGGGGGAGAAATTGCTCGGTGGGATTCTGTCAGAAAACAATTTAGTGATCGTTAAAAGGGATGCCTCGCCATTGCACAAACCTCCGCAAATTAAATCAATGCAGCCACTGGTCTCTGCCCCTTTTCACTTCTATCAAGCCCCTCACCCCCGACTCCCCTCTCTATCTCCCACTCTCATTTTTCTTTTCCTGCATGCACTCAAGCACGCACTCTTCAAGATAACCAGCCAGGAAGACAGAGAGTGAAAGCTTCACCCGAAAGATTCCCTGGATAAAGAAGATAAGGATGCTTTTAATACTCTGAACCTTCACACTTCCAAAATTATGATGGAAAGTAGTGGAAGTGCTAAGCCGCGGTGTAAATAACACAAAGGGATACGGCATGGCACATGCACGATGACAGGCGTGATAATGCAACATGAGATGTGAGGCGACTGAAACACACCCCACCCAAGATGAACTCAACATTTCTCCTAATGAGATGAGTTACTGTGGCGGTGCAACACGGCTTTTCTACAGAAGACATCACTAGAGAAGCGGTTTATGAAAAAAATATCTAAAATGCTTAACCCCCCCCTCCTCCTCAAGAGAGCCAGTCATGCTTGCTTCCTGTGCCTAAAGCCTCCATGCATGTGTCAATCACAGTCCCAGGGGAAGAGGCTGCATGTTTCTGAAGACTTAGAAAATAAAAACATGTTGTGAAAAATCCACATTTGGTAAATGGATGCGACAATTCTCGTTGCAACTTGTTTGCAGAGTTGTGTGCAGGCGAAGGTTCCTGATGTGGTTGAAAAGAAGAACGTATTCTCTCTTTTTCAGCCTTTCCACGCCAGATGTAAAGCCATGGATGTGGGTGGGCTGGAATGTACACATGCCCACATGTAGATGTGCCGTGTTGACTGCAGGGTGCACCTTTATAAGCGATGTCACTACGAACATATACCCCAAGAGAAGAAGAATATCAACCCTGTGTGTGGTTTTGGGAGGTTGTGGCTGCACTCTTGTTGTTTAACTTGCACTTAAAGTGCAACACACACAACCATGTAGCTGTTTTGCAGTACACACTCATTGTGCATGCTTGTCAAATGGCACCTGATATCCGCAAGCGTCTGGGAATCAAATTAAGTGAGCAACTGCTGCAGAGGCCTCTTTCTCTTTTTTCTCACCCACCATCCGTGGGCATAATTAATTTTATCATCGGCGTCATTATTATTGTTAAATTGTTTTTCAAATTTCTTTTTTTTTGTTTTTTTGCCGCTCCCCTCCCCCCTTTAATGCTCGCCTAGAATGCCAAGTGCATGCTAATGTGTTCTGGAGATTGTCGGTGCGCACAGAGATGGAGGGAGGTTGGTAGGAATGAGAATAAGAAAGACTCTGAGATGAGGGTGGTGGATGGAGGTGAGGCCGAGAGACGAGGAAGAAGGGGGTGGGAGGAGGAGGGAGAGCAATGAGGTTGGGCGGCAGGTGAGGAGGGGTAGGAGAGCTGTCGGTGGTGGACTCAGGTGGGGAGAGGTGTGTGTGTGTGTATTGGGAGGGGGGGCGCTGTCATGAGGCTCACATTACGTATTCCACCGGCGTGTTTGGAACCCAATTAATCAAGCAGAGGAGAGGAGAGATGCAGAAAGGATGAGATCGCCCTTCACGTTGATGAGGCCTGGCCGGGGCAAACGCTCAACCACCTGAGCTCCTAACAGCCGTGCAGACGCAAAGGAATTATGGCAATACCTTCACTCTTTTTCCCTCAAACACACACCATCTCTCTCCTCCTCATCCTTTTCCTCATCCCTTCCTTTGTGATAATGTAATACTGAAACTCACCTTCACTGCTTCTTACATGATTTACTTTGCACTAGTTTTGTAACAAAAAGGAACATAAATGCTATGGAGCAATTCATTTTTTAGAATAAAGCAATGAAAAATGTTTAAGAAAAATTTGAATAAACAAAGTTTTGTGTATCCTTTACACTAACATCTTATTACAAATAATATCATAAGAAATAGTTGTGGCTTTGCAGCTCGTTTTCTCAGCAGATTCGGGGTCAAGCCTATGGCAGGGAGCCACCGCCAACAATCGTTGGGAAATTGACTGTGTCATAGAGAAAAAGGGGCAGAGAGTAAAACTCCAGTCCCTGGTTGACTTAATTTGATTCCCCTTCCTAGAATGCAAGTCAACATATCCCATATCTACATAGTGCTCTGCGCAAGGTCTATAAATATTGACCCTTCGTTTCCTGTGTGTGGCGTTAATGAAGCATTTAGTACACCCACAACATTATGGAGAACCTATGTAAAGCCACCTCTTCCTTTGTCAATGCTGGTCCCTCCCACACACATACACAGAATACAGACTGGAGAGCCAAGAGGAGGCTTGAAGGCGGAAAGGTGAGAAATGGTCTCTCTGAATGCCATCTTAAAAGTTGTACAGCACAAGAATTCAATTGTTTAATGGTAAAACTTACGTTTAAAATAAAACATTCGGAGGTTTTAAACAGATTATTTCTCCCGTCTATTGCACCAGGAAGCAAATTTCACTTAAAAGTTCTACAACGAATATAGCATTAATATAAAACTCATATTCGAGCGTTTACAATTTGTAAAAACCATTAAAAAAGGAAGCTGACTATTACAATACTAGTTGTAAGTTTCCTTTCTTTGCAAGCAATTTTTGTTATTCTGCGTGACAGTTCTGTTGTTTTGAACAGCTTTGGTGAATTCACTCAAAAATAAATCAGACCCTTTTGAAAGGGAGGAACTTATTTTGAAGATTTGCCAAGCAGTTTGCAGGCAGGCGGGGGCCAGAACTGTTTGAACAGAGCTCTGCATCAGTTTTACCAGCGGAATGTGTGATTTAAAAACAGCTGATCTGTCTGCTGATGTTAACGTCTGCTGAATTCGACTGCATGTCCTGCCTCACGAGAAGCATAAGGAAGGAACAAATTTATAACAGGTTTGAGCTACGATTTCAAAGCTTTAAAACCCATGTGATACTTTCTGTGTTTTAATGGAAACTATTACTACTCAAAATCTATATTTTAAAGCATCTGAATTAAAAAAATGTTTTCGTCATTTTTAAACATTTACCAGTTCATTTATTGTAAAAGTACAGAAAAGTTAAAATCCTAGACCCTGTAAATAAAGCCAAATCATCTTTTTTTTTTTTTTAGTGGAGAATTTCTCGTGTCAGAAAGGAACTTTTTTAGTAATTTGACCTTAAACCCAACAACACGTATTGTGATTTTTAGAAGGAAGATCCATATTTAGCTAAAAGTCAAAAGTTTAACAACTACACAAACTTGGTAAGAACCAAACAAAGGACTCAGTTAACTGTTGGGGTGGGGGGGGTATATTTCAATTTGCTGGGGGATAGAGTTTATTTCTACATTTATTCAAACGTCTGCAGGGTGAATTTACGTCTCTGTTCCTTATAGAGCTTTGCTGCTGTGAATATACCACCTCAACCCAAAATAAATCATACTACTTCAACATACTTGTGGAAAAACATTAGTTTTACTATCAATTTACATGTTGGGGTGACCTTCTTGATTTTCTTTGTCAAGCTCATGTGTTCTGATTGAGTGCTAAAAAAAAAGCTGCTGTTTGCATTTGAGGGAAACAGCAAACAGACATTTGACCCCTAGCAAAAGTTTATTCTGCCCCAAAGGCGTATGCATCTCCCCCGACTGCTTTATTATATCACACACTGAGTGTGAAGGACAGTTTCCCAAATATGTCCTCTTGGAGTTTCTCCTCCGTCACATCACTTTTCACATCTCTGCTGCTGCAGCCCTTGTCGATCACCCCCACTACTCACCTGTCACCCCCTCACCTCACAGCCAAATACACCCCTTCTTTTTTATTTTTTTGTCTTTTTTTATTTTAGTTTTGGGGGGAAAAAATGAAATAATTTTGTTGTGGGGTCCCCGGGCGGTTTTGTAATTTCATGCCTGTGTATGATAATTTTATGCTGTCCTGCATCGCGTAACTCAGGGCTGCCAAATGCTGACAGGTGATAAATACGATCTTTTCCGCCCCGTGTGCAACAGACCTGAAAAAAAGAAGGAGAGACACAAACAGGAAAGGGGGAGGGGGTAGAGCTGAAGGTGTGTTGGGGGGGGGGGGGGTAAAGGGAAGGGGGTTATTACTGCAGCAGACTGGCTTAGGCCTCGCTGGAAACAGAGTGTGTGGCGGTGTCACTTGTGTTGGAGCAATTTCACGGCTACCCTCACCAACACACTTTCATTCACTTACAGGCTTCTTCCCCACATCTTCCTTATCTCTGCTTCCCTCTACCTCTTTATCCTCCATCAATTTCACTCTCCCCCATATTACCTCTTCCTGTGCCCTTCCCATCTCCGGAGAGACGGGGCGGACCAGAACCTTGAAACTGTCTTAAACAGGAGGTATAGTGATTTAAGCTTTTTTTTTTTTCTTTTTAAGCATTTGCCTAAAGTATCATGGGGAACGTATAGGAGGGAAGTTCTTGGTGGTAGAGCTTTCCATGCATGTAGGGAGGCATTTATGGGGCGAAGAGGGCAACAGCCAGAGAGGGGGAGAGACAAGAGGGCAAGAAAGAGACCCAAGCATGGAGGACTGATGGCTTCCTAAGTGACGTAATTATCCGCCTCTGTGCATCGCGCAGTTTGAATGATGATATCCAGAGGACGAAAAAAAATAAGTTCAGGCTGTGCACACGTGTCACATGTACACGGAGAACACCATGACCTTCACATTATACTTTCATGTCATGTGCAATATGGTTTATAGGTTGTGGCAAACAGACTAAATATAGTCCTGTTGTCTAGATTATGACTTTTTCCCCACTGGGGACCCCATGAAATTCCCCCTTTTGACCATGAATGTGCTTTTCTTGCCTTTTGGTGTCTTTCTTAAAAAGTATTGTGCAAAAAATCCAATATAATAATCTTCCTCTCAGCACATCTGTTGATTCTACCCCACGTCCAAGGAAATCCACTTAATCAATCAAGGGATGCTGGGGGGGGGGGGGGTCTGCATCTCAGCGGTTCCAAGTCATTAAGCAGTCAGAAATTAATTGACTTCACGGTGCTTATATGGCTGAGCGTGGGTTTAACCCCAGCGCAGCAGCCTCTTTTAGTGTTATACTGCGAGCTACAAAACAGCTTTGTTACAACCCTGTTCTAGTCAGCAAGATGTAACTCATAGCGTGATGAGCTTGAGGTGATAACATGGTGATAAATTTTCCCATGATACATTGTAAAACAGAAGACTCATAGTGCATGCTTCACCTTTGATAGTTCATGCCCACCTTGCTTTAAAGACATATATTAACAATAATTTGGTTTCCTTGTGCTTCTTGAGAAGATGCGAACATCTGTAAATATAAAGGTAGGATTTTTTTTTCTCACCAAGCAAGCAAAACACATTCACAGCACAGACACTCACATGGACGTCCCTGCTCAGGGCTCTGCTTGACCTCTGTGTTCGATTTCTCTTTCAGATTCCAATCCAATTGAAGCCTCCAGAGGGAGAGCAGAGCAGAGGAGGAGCAGGAAATGAGGAAAGGAACATCAAACGCAACAGGAACCCACAGAGTGCTCCATATCCTGCATGTCCTTGTGTGCAGCTGAAGCTCTGCTCAAGGAAAAGAGTGCTCCGTGCATTATTGCTGATGTTCTGTTTTGCTGAAATCAAGGCTGTTCATTGGAAAGGGACTGGGGGTCTAGGGCCATGTTTGGTACTGATGTCTTTGAGTTTTCTTTGCATCACTACTGGCAGTTTCTGATTTAATGTGGCAGGTTGGGTGAATAAAAGTAAAGGTACACCGTATGACAAAAGCTAAACAGAGACGGGGTTTGTTATTTTTAGCTTGTTTCTTTTAGTGAGGATTGTAAAACTGATTTTGTGAGTGTAGTTGAGCAGTTCTTCAGCATCTGCAGATGTCAGAGTGCCACCTATTGGTGCCTAGGTTCCTGTTGGATCTAATCTGTTTTCTACAGAGGTCAAAGATTGTTGCATACAACAATTGGAAAAGGAGAAATGTAGAATCAACATAGAATATTGATTAACCAGATACATTATGAATGCAGAAGTTATTGTAAAATGGTAAATGACGTAAACTGAGATTTTACTACCTTATAAGACAGCCAAAAGCTCTTCACAGTCACAGTCCTTTTCACCCAAGCAGACACACATTTACACACTGATAACGGCTTTGTTGACAAATACTGGCGCCAACGTCTAACCATCAGGAGCTATTTGGGGTTCAGTGTGCCCAAGGGCACTTCGACACCTGGTTGACCACATATTGATCAAGATCGTAGACTCTTTCGTGGTCACCAAATGTCATAGAATGTAAACTTTTGTTTATTTTCTACAATAACAAGGTCATTTTTCAAGAACAGCCTGCTGTGATGGTACGATAGACACTTTCCCCCCTGCAGGAGTGTCTTGTAAAAATGGGGTATGTCCAGTTCAAGCACATATAAAACAAGTTTAGAAAATCAATCAAAAGGATTGGTTTGTGTCCTACAAATTACATGAAATCCTCTTCACCTTTATCCACCTTTGTCATGCTGGGGATAACACGTCAATGTAAGGGTGGGGTCATAGGATAGCACAAGGGTTAACCTTGAACTCAAAGAGTGTCATTTGAACTAAAACCTTTGAGTTTGATGAATGGCCTAAAAAAAGACAAAAACATTAAAATATGTCTCAAAGGTGGTAAATAACACCATGTTATATCCATTCATACGTCTGCAGAACCAACTGAATCCCTGTCGGGGTTACTTGGCTGCTGGAGCCTATCCTAGCTACTGCTGGGCAGAGGCAGGGTACATCCTAGACAGGTCGTCAGTTAGTTGCAAGGTCAAATACAAACACATGCAGACTAGTGATGGGCATTTCGCTTCTTTCTCAGGAGCTGATTCTTTTGACTCCTGGAAACGAAATCAGCTCTTTCGACTCTCAGCTCTCGACTCCTTACAAAGGATTTTTTGCGGGCTTTTAATGCGTAGTTTATTCATGAGAAGCCTTAGAATTACCTGATTTTGTTGTTGTTGCATTTATTCCATTGTAAACCATTCTTCTGTGTCATTGTTTAATCAAATGTTGGCATGCTAGTTGTATTGTTAAAATTGCCTTTTATTACTGAAACTTTTAATTTATTGTTTTAAAAAAACATACGTTTTATTTCGTTTTTTGCTCTTCTTCGTTTTTGTTTAATCTTGATGTACATCAATAAATAAATAAATAAACCCCAAAAAAATAAAAATGAAACAAAACAAACAAAACCAGACTTGCTGCCCCACATTAACCAGAGAAGGAAAAATAAAAAAGGTACAATTAGAGTATATTTTTTATTATTGTCTCAATGAAAGTACAAAAATTCTCACTGTGCCACCATACAGCTCGTGTTATGTTTAATATATGTATTTTCTTCAACGAAAAGCTCCAGTATGACTTTTCCAACACTTGATGCTAACGACAAACTTAGCTCATTATGTGAGAAAACCTTTTTGCCCCAACGGTACCTAATCAAAGACATTTTGACAATAGACCAAATACAGACCAGCGATCTTGTTATTTTAATAGTTTGTAAGGCATAGCTCCACATGCATCAGCAATGCACATACCTTAATGAAGGGCTAAACCCAGGTTTCTTCAGTACATTAAAAGCAATGGCGAAAGCCGTGGTGTAAAGAATGAAAAAGTCAATCCATTGAATGCATTTGTCATTAGAAAATTTGTTCTTTATGCTGTGACGTTGACCTAAACAAAGTGTGGCGACAAAAGATGAGGCATCCTGGACGAATCATTAAAACTGTGAACTCCCAGCAAAGTTTCCAGTGAGCTTAATAAAACAGCATGATTAAAATTCAAGCAGGGATGGTAGTTATTCTGCACAATGGCTGTCTGCTTAATATATAGCGGTATTCAGGCCCGGGGTCTCTTTGTCCCAGGCCTCAGTGCTCACAGACAGCAAGGTCTTTTTTACATTTTCAGCCAAACTGCGAAAACAACCTGCTCAGACATTCATGTTTCCCACCAGAGGACAGGGCTGGATAAAGGGTTAGCCTCACCTCTGCTACAAGTCCATTGCATTAAAAAGCGCAACTTTGTTTTTTAATCATGCATTTTGTTTTCGCCGTCTTTCTCTAGCATTCTTGTAAATTTGCTTTCTATTTTTGTTTTTCCAAAGTCCCAGACATTAAATCTTATCTAGTGGGTTACAATTAAAGTGCTGTCCACCTGTAAAGGACTGAAGTGAGAAATAGTTTATCACTTCAGGAGCTTGTGAGAATTTGCCAAGGTGTGTGTTACTGCTTAAGTCTGCAGTGTGTGCACCCATCTGGAAGTGTGTAAGCTCTGTCAGCTTCAGCACAAGGGAACTCCTAAACGGGTCAGGTCTCTACTGATCACACAGTCAAGATAATGGTCCAAACAACCTTGACGCGAGCGAGAAGGTCCATCTATTTAATTAGAAACTTTAATATTTCATTCTTTGCTTTGCCTCATTAGAGCCCTTCCATCATGGTCTCGCAGGCACAGAAGTACCACCATCCGATCAGTCTCTGAGGATTCCCATTGGCCAAATTTATTGTTTATGTACCAAATCAAAAAAGAATCAAAACAATCTTTCACATTTTGTTTTAGCTTGTCATTTACTGAAAGCTTCTATTTTTTTTAGCAGTCGTTGAACCAAAACATGTCATATGTGAGGCCGCTCTCAACCAAACCTTTAAAACAGAAGAAGGAAAATGTCTGTCCATCTGAGATGTTGAACAGTTTTACTTTAATTAACACAGCCCTGGAACAAATGTAATTTATTTAGCAAGGAAACACTATATTTGTGCTTTTTATCATGTTGGCTAATCAGCTGCATTACTTGTTGGTTATCATTTCCCATTTCATCATCTATGAATGTTTTTTGATATCCAAACATGAAAACAGATTTAAAAAGTGTCCATTTTTCTATCAGCTCTTCATTTCACTACATTTTCCACCACAGGACAGGTAAAAACTCTCATCTGCGCCTTGTCTTTTGTACCTCTTGTCTGGCATCAAGAGGGGTTTGATCCTAGTTAGGACCTGGAAGGCTTTGGCCAATCACTCTGTCGTCCCAGAGGTGCACCAGTCGGCCGGGTAATGGGAGGCGAGAAATTGATGACAGGACATTTTGAGGGTGATTCTGTTCAAGGGCATGTCAGCCTGTCACTGCCAACACTTTAATCCCGATCTAGGTGTCAGAACGGCCACTGCCAGCACTGCTCTCCCCCTGTACGTACAGCATGTCGCTTGTGTGTCGTCACTTAAAAGCACAAGATGTTCTGGCAGGAAAATGGGAATTGATAAAGCAGACGAAAACAACAAATCGGTCGTGTTTAAGCTAGATGCAAAACTAAAATGTATGTTTTTTTAATGACATAATAATTAACACAAATTAATATATTGCATTTGTTTTTAAACACCGTGGTTGTGCGTGATGAAAGTTGATGTGCGCAAAAGTCCTCTCAAATTGTGTCGAAGAATCTGTTTGTGTGATAATGTGCGGTAAGTTATCAGTTTGTGTGTAAGCAGGCATGGAAGGGAGCATAAAATATGCAGGATAATTACCAGGAAGAGGTTGGGACGCAGATGAAAAGCCTTGTATTGATTCTTGAAAGGACCTGACAGCTCGCCTGAATGTTTTATTTCCTCCGCATTGTTTGTTTTGCATATAAAGGATTCCATTTTCTTGTGAATTTTGATTGCAGAAAAGGCGGCAGACCTTCTGCCCGCCGAGGGGAGGACATGAGTGGCATTGAGTGTTTCGAGACAGAAAATAAATGCGCCGTGCATCTGACCCAGCAGTCAGGAGGTATCAAACATACAAGGATGCATGAAAATGGACACAAATTGAAAAAAAAAAATACCTGCAATAAAGATGAGCAGATTTCTGTAAAAAAGTCATCTTTTGCCGTAATTTATGATAAAAAGAAACACATATGCATGCATTTAGGCAATGAAAAGTCAAGCATGAAAAGAAGTATCTGGATCTGGTGAGCCCACCGTGAGCGCTGGAATGCATCAGTGTGTAGCGATTTAGCCCAATGTAAACAGCCCGTGCACTTGTGTGCAAGGCTCCCTCCGCTAAAGCTGCTTTCCATTTCCCTCTGGTGCCCATTTCTCCTCTTCCAGACCTTTGTTCCACCAGCTTCCATGGATGCAGTCCCACCGCAGGATTTCAAACAAAGCAGGCGGGATCGTCCGGCTGCAACCTGCAGCTCACACCGTCCCGCCGTCCTCATTGTCATGCTGCAAAGATTGTGGTCTCCGCTCAAGGCCATGTCACACACCCAAAAGAGAAATGACATCAGTAATCGTGTTACTGTCACCTCTTAGGCGTAAAATGAAACTGTTCTTCAGATTCACACAACACATGTTTATGACATTATCCCACGTAATCCTGATTATTCACAGAGCTCTTTAACCGAATGTTTTCATTTAAAGTGAAGAGCGAAAACATCCACTCAGCTTTCAAACTTTAGGTTTTGAAGTTCTAAATACAACAAGTAATAAGACCTTGTTTTCTTTAAGTCAAAACATCATGATCTCATCATTTCCGAATTGAATTTACTGGTCTTTAATCAGAAACAATGAACATGGAATACCGTATTGATCTTGAAGGCTATTTTTTCCATTAATGGCTGTAAGAGCAAAGGTCGGAGAAAGTCACAATGCACTGTTTATGGAATGAATGGAGATTCTGGCTCTACAGAGGATTTATTTGTGCTTATTTTGCGTCAAAGAAGCAACTTTTCTCACAGAACTGAACATTGAGCATGACTCAACATCATCATGGTTGTGTAGACTGTTAAAGATGTAGAGGTTTAACCAATTTCCACTAAAGTCCCACTCTGATCTTCTTTAATGTATTTTAAACCATTCCCATTGTCATGATTTGAACTTGTTGTCTTGTTTTTGGTCCTTGTTCTGTCTTGTTTCTGTTTCCTGTTTTATTTTGAAAGTATCCTGTCTTGTCTGTTTTCTTGGGTTTTACTTCCTTTGGTCCCCATCTGCCCTGATCGTGTTCACCTGTGTCTTGTCTGCCCTGTCTGTATATAAGTCTTGTCTCTGCCTTCCTCCTGTGTTGGTCCATTATTCCTGTTCTGGTGTTCATGCCATGTCATGCCCTGTTCCTCGTTCCTTGTCCCTCGCCACGCCACAGTGAGTTTTCGTTTGTTTTTTGTCATCCTGCTCTGCAGCGCTTTTGTTTGTGTTTGTTATTAAACCCCTTGCCCCGGAACTTTGTGCCTCCTGCCTCTGCATTCTGGGTCCTACCGGCTCTCGAGCCACCCCTCCACCGTGACACCCATTGGTATTTTATTTATACTTATACATTTTTAAGTCTAAATGAAAAAAACCTGTGTTGTTTTCAAGTTTCTGCATTGCCGTAGTAGTTGATTAGAAATTTGCCTTTGAGTTGGAGGCAGGACCGTTAGCTTGGAGCAACCTCGCCCCCCTCTTCCTCTCCCCTAAATTATAAAAAGGCTTCTTGTCAAACAGAATTTTTTTTTGTCTGCTCCAGATTCACAATTATTTGAATAAATAACTACACTATAATAACTGAATCATAATAAAGTCCAAAAACTGTCCTATTTTCTGCCTTGCAATAAAAATACTCTTATCGAGAATTTTTTTCCATTTTAAAATTATCTTAGTTCAAGAAAACATCTACATCTTTTTTATTAAAGTGAAAATTCTTGGTAGAAACTTTCCATTTTTCTTACTGCATTGGCAGATGTTTTGCTTATGTAAATAGAATCTGCTAATGGCGTAAATTTGACTTATTTCTTAGGGGCCTATTTTTGCAGTGTACTCGAAAATGCAATATTGAACTTAATTTTCTTTATGTCTTTCATTATCAAAAGGAAATATATGCAACAAGAACACCATTAAAAAAAACTTTTTCATAAAAGTTGGTCTTTAAATGGGTGGCCAAATAACTTGAGTTCTGTGTATTTTTAAGATAAGATTAGATAAGACATATGCTTGTTTAAGATTTTTTGAAAAGGTGTACTATCAGATCAGCGAATGAACTGACAGTCCTGCATGTATGTAAAGAGTCATTTCTGACAAAGAAATCTGTTGTGTCTATTTTTCTTCTGAGGCTAATCCATATCTGAAAAACACATATAATGTCTGAATACGTTTCTGTTTTTGTCTGCACTTTCCCAATATTTCTTCTTCACGCCCCCTGATTTAGCTGCAGCTTCTCAAACGGTTATATTTCTTGCACACATTTAACCAACAGTTCCACCTTCTAAAATGTCACTCCTCATCCCACTGTCACCCCTATTTCAAACCGTCACCCCCATCAATGCCATTTTGCTCCTCGGCTGAAAAGCAATTGAAACAATTTTTTGCAGAGAATTATTGTCCTTAATTGCAATGAAGGGCATGTTTCCCCCTGTCATTCCTTGGGAGTGTTTTTCTCTCTCTGGGTGGAAATGTAGGCATTGCCACTGAGCGTGGGCTCTCTGAAAGAGGTCATAATTACACTGAAAAAAAAGATCTGTTGGATTGACATAAAAAAATCATGGACATCGGTTGCGCGCAAAAAGATCATGTTGAACCAATATAATTATTGCACATAATAAAATCATGTTCTACCGTAATGAATGCTTCTTTGTTTCTGCACCTAATAATTTTACATAAACAAACAAGATTTTATTATGTCATTTACCATAATTTTTTCAAAAATTTAAAAGACAATAAAGATTTAGCAAAACTATTATTTTGAAATTACCTACATAGTTCATTTTAATTTATAAATTATTTTAATAAAATTTAAATTGAAAAATAAAATTGCAATTGCAGATTATTATTTAAAGCAAATACTTTCTTGTGCATTATTACAGTCCAATGAACATATGACACTGAACACAAATTTCAGATTTAACTTTTTTATTATCTAAACTTGAAAAATATGTTTACAGTGTAGCAAAAAGTACAAATCAATATAAATTGGGCTTGCTATTTTTATTAAACAGAAGATAACAGAGCCAAAGCAGACAGCTGGAATCCCTTCTTAGGAAAAACTTTTTAAAGGTCATTTTTATTAAAAGAGTCGGCTCTTTAAGCCTGAAACCTTAGACACAACTTTGCCCTACAACTCTATTACAGTTTTTCTTTGAATTACCTCAAAGGTGTTTCTGAGATGAGGATGGTAATCAGATTTGTGCTGTAAATAAGGTCAAAAAAGCCTTGGCAACTGCCACTCTTGACACTTGGTGGGTCGACCACCACAGCCTGGGAGATGTGGACCATGAGAATGTCCTCTTCCTCGCCACTTTCCATTAGGAGGGAAATTCCCACCGTGGTGTCCTCGATTGCCTCCTGGATTGCTGCATGGTCTTCATTCTAAAGAACACAGAAAATATTTGTGTGCACAGTTTACATTTGAAGTTTAGTTAAAACGTCTAGATTACACAACTCACCTGTACTTTGAATAAACCCCTGAACTTGCTTATATTGGCGAGAAGGTCAGCAGTCTGAAATACAAAGAGACAACAAATTTTAAATTCACATGAAAACTTCAGAAAAATACAATTCTTACCCTTGGCTCATCAATAAATGTTATAGTTACTGGGTTAACAAAATCATTATTTCCTTAGTGTCATGTTAACAGAGGTAGTAGGATAACTGATCAATCATCAATTTCATTATTTATTATGTATGTATCTCTCTGCATAAAAGGTGCGTGTAAAGAGTATGGCTGGCAATCTTGATTACCTCCCGATTCGATGACAATCCAGGAGACAATAATTCCAATAATATATGGTAAATGCATGGTGAAGGGGACCCACCTGACTCAGTGAAGACTGGAGCATGGACCCCAGCATGATCAGGGAGGAGCAGTTGGAAGTGTTGTGTGAGGAGCACTGTAAATAAATCAGGAAATAAATATAGAGAGTGACACTTCCACAGCTTTGTTGTGTAATTTTACTAACTAAACATGCATTGGTTTGAAATCAATAGCTGCAAAAATATTCTGAAGAAATTAGACCAGAAAGAACATTTGACACCCCCCTCCCACCACAGGATTCAAACCACGCTTAATGAGAACCCGCGAATTTTGAGATGGAAACTGCAAAACTAAACTAGCAGATCGGGAGTAGCTAATCCCCCCACCCATAAAGGATTCCCATATGTGACGGTGTGGCACCGTCAGATGCCGAGGGGGGGCCACACCGGGTTTTATTGTTTGTATTTTGTATGCTATGATTACCACCTGTGGTGCCGCCTGGCTGGGATTGAGAGCAACGCCCCGTGGGCGTGGCATCCCACTTAAAGGTGAGCACTGCAGGTGGCGAAAAGAGAGGAGTGACAGTGTGTGCTGTATGCTGCGTGGCCCTGCGTCATCAGTGTCATCAGTGTCGGCAATAAAGAACAGATCCTCCTCACCTTGGCTCCTCTGCATCCTTTCTCGGCGGGACCCCGTCACACCATATTAATTTATCAAATAGGGGGAATCTGTGAAGTAGTATTACAGACATTATTATAACCAAGGCTGTAAACTTTTTACTACACATTATACACTTGTTCCAAAAGGACATAAATATTTTCACTCCATTTTAAACTCTCAAAGCTAAAATCTCCATAGAAAAATATGTTCAGCATCATAGAATGAAAACAAAGCTCTGATTGAAACCAAAGATCTATGTAAACTGGACAAACCGAACGCATTCTGTGCACGAGACGCGCACGGAGAATGATTGACAGCTGACTGAGACAGAAGTGCGGTGCTGTTTGCTGGTCAAATAATGCCGTCCTTAAGCTAGCTCATGGTGGAACGGTATGGAAAAACGAAATAATGATAGTAATGATAGCTTCTCACATTTTCCTTCAATTTCGGTCTCAACGCAGAATTTAGCAAAAAGAAATCCACTTAGTGACGATGAACCCCCATGGCAAAGGTTTTCGCCTGTGGGAAAAAAATAAACCGCCGTGCCCGCGAGCGCCCACTGCCCCTTTGTCGAAAGCGAATTCCTACGGCATAACTACTCGCCACTCTTCCCCGCACATCGTTTGAAATCACCGTGTTTACCGCTGAATCTGTCTTCGACGTGAAAGAATTTACCGCGCTCACCTCCCCCTACCTGCCGTCAGAGGGCTGCGGCCGCCAGCGACAAAAGTGGCGCGCAGAGCCTTAACTTTGATAACTACGACAAAAGTGGGTTAAAAAGCTCTTCCCCGTGAAAAAATAACAGTAATGATAAATGAACGCCGTTCATTTCCTTAAATCAATTTGTTAGATTAAATTAATTTACCTTTTTTAAGCTCCTCCGGCCAGCAGGTGCTTGCAGCTTCTCTAAAATGGCTGACTGCAATGTTTCTCCTCCTGGAATGCTTCTTCACCGATGGGGTTTACTTATCCAAAATTAAGGGGCAAAGGATCAAGCAGAACTATTTCATGTTTTGTCAACATGATTTAAATATATAAAAGTAACACAGCAAGAAATTATGTGTGATTTTCAAGATTATATTATGTTTCGAAGGTAAACATAATTTGTTCATATTAAACAAACATGTTTAGTATTTGTAAATTGAACAACCCCACTTTTCCCGTTTTTTCAGTGTACATCCTTCACTATGTTCGCCGTCGGCAAGGATTTTACGCTTCATAATTATTAAATGGCAGATTCCTTCTATGTGTGTGCGTGTACATGTTAGGGTGTGAGCGCTTGGCTCTTTGCTAAAAACCAGCTGCAAAAGAATTAGAAGAAACCACTTTTAAAAACAAAACTTTCTTTCTCCCTCCACTCCTGTTTCTTTATTGTTCTGACAATCGAGTGCAAGCAAAGTAAACAGAGCATCAAACTTTCTGCTTCAAGAAGCGCAGCAGATTGATTTAAAGTATCTAACAATATTAGTGATGAGCAGAAAAGAACAGCAAGCAGATTCTTCTTTTTTAATGCTCAATATGGAGACATTAGTAATAGATATTGAAGAAGACGAGCAAAGTGTCAATGTAACGAGATAAGCTCCAGTCTACTCCACTTTACCCTTTTAGCATGATTTTCATCTCATAATTATACTGTCTCATTCACAGCTATTATAACATCTCATGCTCTATATTCCTAATCGCCCTCTCATCTCCTTTTTGCTTGTTTCTTGCTGCCCTGCTGGTCTAGCAGACATAACCATTTACACAGCTTTCAGGAAGAATTTTTACCCTTTCTCGCAAAACTAATGAATGATTTGAAACGTTAAGCCATCTCAGTGTAGTTTACACCCCTTTTATTTGACTCCAACTCGACCACATTTTCATCAAATTTTGTTTATAGCGATAAAAACCTAAGAATCAGCAAAAGGAGCTTTTATGAACAACTAACCATCCATCCATTTTCCATACCTGCTTATTCTTATTCAGGGTCACGAGGATGCTGGAGGGATTCTCCATTGTGGGGCCACACAAAGAACCACACACTCATTCACACCTAAGGGACAATGCAGAATACCCAATTAACCTATGAAGCATGTTTTTGGACTCTGTGCGGAAGTCGTAGTGCCCGGAGAAAACCCATGGATACATGAGGAAATCATGCCCCACACAGAAAAGACACAGCTAATTTGAACCAGGACCTTCTCGCCATGAGGTCACAGTTCTAACCACCATATCAGCGTGCAGCCTGTCAACCAAAAACGTTATTAAAAAAATTCAGTTATTATTATCTACACTTACTGGCCATTTTATTAGGCACACCTGTCCAACAACTCATTAACGCAAATTAATCAGCCAATCACATGTCAGACACTCAGTGCATTTAGACATGTGGACATGGTCAAGATGATCTGCTGCAGTTCAAACAGAGCATCAAAATGGAGAAGAAAGGCAAACAATCACTGGTTACAACCAAGGTCCGCAGAAGAGCATCTCTGAACGCACAACATGTCCAAACCTGAGGCAGATGGGCTACAGCAGAAGTGGATCACAACAGATGCCACTCCTGTCAGCTAGGAACAAGAAACTGAAGCTACAATTTACACAGGCTCACCAAAACTGGAAAAATGAAGATTGGAAAGACGTTCCCTGGTCTGAGAAGTCTAAATTTCTGCTGCAACATTTGGACGTTATGGTCAGAGTTTGGCATCAATAACATGAAAGCATGGATCCATCCCGCCTTGGATCAATGGTTCAGGCTGGTGGTGTAATTTGTGTGGGGGATATTTTCTTCACACACTTTGGGCCCCTTAGTACCAATTATTGAGCATGGTAACAGTGTCACAGTCTACCTGAATTTTGTTGCTGACCATGTCATCCCTTTATGACCACAGTGTATCCATCTGCTGATGGCTACTTCCACCAGAATAACATGTCATAAAGTCAAATCATTTCAGACTGGTTTCTTGAACATGACAATGAGTTCACTGCACTCAAATGGTCTCCACAGTCACCAGATCTTAACCCAATAGAGCACCTTTGGGATGTGGTGGAACAGGAGATTAGCATCAAGGATTTGCAGCCAACAAATCTGCAGCAACTGCGTGATGCTATCACGTCTATATGGACCAAACTCTCTGAGGAATGTTTACAGTACCTTGTTGAATCTATGCCGCCAAGGATTAAGACAGTTCTGAAGGCAAAAGCTGTCCAACCCGGTACTAGCAAGGTGTACCGAACAAAGTGGCCGGAAAGTATATGGATAAACCAAAATATATATACATGCATCTACATGGAAAATTCTCATTTAGCCCAGCTCCACTCTTTGATCTACTTTACTCACTTCTCTGTTAGTTCATTTTTTAATATAGGGATGCTGCAGTTTGCAGATGTCTGTTTCATCCCATTGCCAAAAACAATTATTTTTCTGGTTTATGTTAACAAAAAACTAAATGTACAATAACAACAACATTCCTTGCATACCAGGAAGCAGACTGTGTAATCAGATTTCTGAAAAAACACTGTCCTTTACAAGATATTGTTTTGACAGCAACAACACACACCAAAAATAAATTGGAAAAAAAACAAACTAAAAGCTAATGAAGGGTTTTCATACTAAGTGAAGGTTCTTAAATGCTTTCATTTTATGTTACAGTTTTTTACTTTATTATCAATACATTAAGGAATGTATTGTTACATTAACCCACATGGAGTTCCAGACCAGTTGAAACCAGTTAGGGTAAGCTTTCAGGGCCTAACCAGTACTTTTCCACGGAAAAAC